>NC_081319.1:37547500-42547500 GCF_026419965.1 Kogia breviceps
ACTATCAGTTACTGAAATACGGATTTTATTTATTCCTAAAACGTGCAATTAGAATGTACATATATAACATCACATTACTTACATTAAAAATACCCAGTGCTCAGTTTTGAAAGATAGGCCAAAAAAGTGTAGAAGAAAACTGAAGAATGCACATTTTTTTAAAGCTAGTACAGTTTGCTATACATCAGAAAATTGGATGGAAACTTGATTGTGTATTAAAACTGAGCATTAAAATCTTTAAGAGATTCTTTCTTGCCATTTAATATCTTACATATGTATAATGTGCTGCTATGCTATAATAACAACTTCACCCCCACTGTTGAACTGTTTTGTTTAAATCAGTGGGCCTAATGTGTTCCGGATATTTATCTCCTTGTATTTTAGATATGTGTAGTTGCAAATAGCACCAGGAATTAGATCTGTGTACACCCTTAATCTAGCTGAGTAAGCTTCACCAGTTAATGTCTGCCCTCATTTATAAAATGAGGGAATTGGTCTGCTAATTCAGCTTCTAATTCCTTTGGTTCTGTTTAGCATTTTCAGATCCCCTTTTCTGAGGGATATATCTGTTTGGGCAACTGGTTGCATTTTTTAATACTCTGAATTTTGCATGCTTGCCTGACTTAGCATTTCTGAATTGATTTTTTTTATTTTTTAAGGTATAACGTGTTGATTTTCACTTAAATCATGGTACTGACACTACGTTTGTAAATTAACCTGAAATTTAACTTTCAAGGTAACTGGGACAATATGCTTGTAAAAGTGTGTGTTCCCCTTTGCTTTTATCGTCAGTGTACCTCCTTAATCCCCTTCCAGCCCGATTCACTTATCTTGTTATGAGAATAAGGTGTAACTTTGTGGCTGAAGACTTGCAAAGAATGAAGATAATTCTCAAAATAGTGACATTATCTGCAGCCACAGATTCAGTATCAGACCTGAGAATAAAGATCCTTGGTACTTAAAAAAGAAAAAAGAAATGTAAGTGGGAATATTACTACCGATTCTATAGAAATAAAAAGGATTGTAAGAGATTACTATGAATAATTATATGCCAACAACTTGGATAACCTAGATCAAATGGATACATTCCTTAGAAACATAAAACCTACCAAGACTAAATAATGAAGATATAGAAAATCTGAATAGACCTATAACTAGTCAGGAGATTGAATCAGTCATCAAAAATCTCCATCAAAGAAAAGCCCTGGACCTGATGCCTTCGCTGGTGAATTCTACCAAACATTTAAAGAAGAACTAATACCAATACTTCTTAAACTTTTCCAGAAAATTGAAGAGGCGGGAACACCTGCTAACTCATTCTATGAGGCCCTGATACAAAAGCTAGATAAAGACACTACAAGAAAACTGCATACCACTATCCCTGATGAACACTGATGTAAAAATCCTCAACAAAATACTAGCAAACTAAATTTAGTAGCATATTAAGAGGATTACACACCACCACCAAGTACAATTTCTTCCTGGAATGCAAGGATGTTTCATCATTCTAAAATCGATCAATGTAACACAGCACATTAATGGAATGAAGGGGGAAAAGCACATGATCATCTCAATTGATGCAGAAAAGGCATTTGACAAAATTCAACACCTTTTCATGATTAAAATGCTCAACAAACTAGGAACAGATGGAAACTACTTCAACATAATAAAAAACATAAATGAAAAACCCACAGCAAAAATCATTCAATGGTGAAAATCTAAAAGCTTTTCTTCTAACAACAGAAACAGGTCAATGATGGCTGCTTTTGCCACTTCAGTACTGAAATTGATAACCAGAGCAATTCGGCACGAAAGAAATTAAAGGCATCCAAACTGGAAAGAAAGAAGTAAAATAATCTCTGTTTGCAGATGGTAGGACCTTATGTGATAAACACTAAAGATTCCACACAAAAAACTGTCAGAACTAATAAATGAATTCAGAAAATTAGGCTGATACAAACTCAATACACAACTGTGTATTTCTATATGCTAGCAATGAAATAAACAAGAATAAGAAGTGTTGGCAAGGATGTGGAGAAACTGCAACCCTTGTGCACTGTTGGTGGGAATGTAAAATGGTACTGCTACTATGGAACACAGTATAGCAGTTGCTCAAAAAATTAAAAATGGAATTATCATATGATCCAGCAGTTCCAATGCTGAGTATGTACCCAAAAGAACTGAAAGCAGATATTTACACACCCATGTTCATAGCAGCATTATTTACAATAGATAAAATGTGGAAGCAACCCAAGTGTCCATCAACAGCTAGACAGATAAACAAAAGATGGTATATAGATACAATGGAATACTAGTCAACTTTACAAAGGAAGGAAATTCTGACATATGCTACAGCATGAATGAACCTTGAGGACATTATGCTAAGTGAAATAAGCCAGTCACAGAAAGACAAACACTGTATGATTCTACTTTATGAGGTATGTAGTCAAATTCATAGAACAGAAAGTAGAACGTTGGTTGCCAGGAGGTGGGGGGAGTAGAGAATGGGGAGGTATTGTTTAATGGGTATAGAGCTTCAGTTTTGCAAGATGAAAAGACTTAAGGTTATGGAGACAGATGGTGGTGATGGTTACACATTATGAATGTATTTAATACCACTTAACTGTATCAATTTTATGTTGTGTGTACTTTATCACAATTTTAAAATGGAAAAAAAGAGCTAAGATCCACTAGGATCCAAAAAAAAATGTTCCATAGTTGGATGTGGGGCTTACAAACAACACTGGGGAACTCAATATTGTTTAAGATCAAAGTAACATCTTTTTCCTATAAAAAGCATTCATTTGCTTTGTAAGCATATTTGGAGTTAAGAAACATAAGTCTGGACTTTCAAGAGCTACAGGTCAACTGTCCTGGATTCTCTAACTTCTTAAGCAGCCTTTGGGGGTCCCAGAACATGTTCATTGTAGCCTTTGTCACATTGTAAGGCTTTTTGTGTGGCTGTCTCTCCTAAGAGCCTATGAACATGAGGCAGGACCCTGTTTCCTGCCCAGCACATGATGCTCAATGAATAAATGAAGGAATGAGCAAATGAGTGAGCAGCAGGAGAGAGAGATGCATCTGCAGTTCTAAGGAGGCCAAGGGAAATCAGAGTTCAGGTTCTTCCTGTGGTTCCCTTCATCTATTTCTCTTAACCTCCTTTGCAGCCTATTTCTCATACCACCTGCAAGAGGCCTTCCCAGATTGTGCCCAGCTAACACATTGAAGGTCTGGACCTCCAGGAAAGCTCCTCCTCCTCATCTCCCCTTCACCTGGAGGAGGCAGCAGGCAAGGGCTTCACAAAGGGAGGCATGAGCTGCCTAAAAAGGATGAGGTAGGCCAAGGGAAATCAGGCTTCCTGCTCCAGCACCTCCAACCCCAGGCCCTCTAAGAGGGGGAACTGGCATGCTTCCTCATCCCTCCTCAGGGCAGGTGTCCCAACACCTCATGGAGGCCACCGAGCTGCTCCAGCCCCTCTGGGAAGAAAATGTTGTTCTCCAAGGTGGCATCTTCGTGAGGCTGCTGAGGGGCACGGTTGAGTGCCACAGGCCAAGAAGTCCCTGGTGTGTTGGCTGAATGCTCACCTCCTGTGCCTCCTTTCCTAATGGATGAGAGAATAGCTCTGTTCTCTTTGTCCTTAGAGCTGAGCAGCCTTGCACAAGTTAGTCAACTTCTCTGAGCCATAGTTTACTTATCTGTCAAAATGGAGCACGATGCCTACCTCATAGGACTGATGAGGGAGACCTTCAAAGGGCTGAGCATAGGACTTTGCACAAAGTAGGTGCTCAGTACCTGTCAGGAGTCTGGACTGAGTGCAAACTTCAGCCCCAATAGAGATTAGAAACTGTCCCCAGAGGCCTGGCTGGTGCATCACCAGTTAAACCATGTGATTGAGCTAGTGACATAGGCTCTGGTGCCTTAGCATCCTGAGATAAAGGATGGGAAGGGCCTGTTTCTCCCATCTTCCTCCCATGAGTGGCACCTGAGAGGGAACCATGGGACAGAGATGGCTTTAGAATAAAACACAAAAGCCAACACATATTGAGCAATCACCGAGGTCAGGCTAAGCCCTTTATGTCCATTAGATCATGTAATCCTTGCAAACACCATGAAGAGGGTACTATTCTCTGCATTTGTCAGTTTTACTTTTATTTATTTATGTTTGTTTATAAATACTTTTTAAACATCTTTATTGGAGTATAACTGTTTTACAATGGTGTGTTAGTTTCTGCTTTACAACAAAGTGAATCAATTATACATATACATATGTTCCCATATCTCTTCCCTTTTGCGTCTCCCTCCCTCCCACCCTCCCTATCTCGCCCCTCTAGGTGGTCACGTTTTAGTTTCACAGCAAAATTGAGCAGAAAGTAGAGTTCCCTAACACCACGTTTCCCGACACATGCACAGCCTCCCCGCCATCAGCATCCGCCAACACAGAGGTACGTTTTTCTCAATCAATGAACCTCAATCAATGAACACATCATTGTCACCCAAAGTCCACAGTTTACATTAGGGTTCACTCTTGGTGCTTGTACATTCTACGGGTTTTGAGAAATGTATAATGACATGCAGAGTTTTACTTTTCAATACCAATTTTATTTTTTATCAAAGTAGTACGTGCTCAGTGTAATGCTTTGGCTTCAAAGTCAGAGTACAAAAATGGCTTATATTGAAAACCAACCATGCCTCTTCCCTGCCCTCTCTGCCCTTCCTAACCCCAGGCCCAGGCTCCAGGGGCAGGGTGGCGTCCTTCTTATATACCCAGGGGGCCACACAGTTGGCACGAAAGTACCAAGAATGTCAAAAGGGACTGCAGACAAATAGCACATTAGGGCCAAGTAGCCAGATAGGCTGAGCACAGCCTCTGCCCCAAGGGGGGCAAGCAGGCATCTCAAATAAGACATTCTAGAGGTATTTTTAAATCTTTGCTTGCTTCTTCAGAAGCCCCAGTACTCATATTCGGAGTTTTGCTGGATGAGGGGAGCTAAAGCCACACACAGGAAGGGCACTATGATGCAAAGCTGCTTGGGTGGAGGGAGATTATGGTTCTAGCTGGCTGCATGGCCTGCGAAAATTTCTCCCCTCTGGACTTTGAGGTCTTTGTGTAAAAAACCAAGGGATTGGACAGGTGATCACTAGGGCCCTGCTTGTGCTGACAGATTGAGTTTGGGCTGCTACTGCTGCTAACAGCCCCATCTCTGGAGCTCTTCCTGTGAGCCGGGTGCTTCCTTGCAACCACTCTCAAAACAGGCAATATTGCCTCATTTTACAGATGAGGATTGAGAGAAGGGCTGTCAGGGCCACACGGCTAGAGAGGGACAGGGTCAAGATTCTAAACCAGAGTGCACACTCTCCTTCCCTGCAGTTGGATCCCTGAGCCTTCTGTCCTGTTTTCCCCAAAATAGATGCTCTAGTCTGCGTGTGGCGGGTGGGTGGGTGTATAGGTAGGTGGGTAAGAGGGGGTCCCATGTCTTCCAGTGACAGCAGGGCCCAGCTTACTTGGCCTCCAGGATTTCAAGCCTCTAGGTCCCACCTCAGGGTGAAGACCATTATGCCCACATCCTGTTTAATGCTAATCTCTCCTCCTAGGCCACTGGTTCTCTGCTTTGACTGTGAATTAATCACCTGGGGAGCTAAGGAAAACAAAGATGGCTGCACCTCACCTGTAGAGATACTGCTTTAATTGGTCTGGAACAGGGTCCCAGCACTGGCTGGTCAGAAGAGCACCACAGGTGATTCAAATGTGCAGCCAAGGCTGGGGACCTCATATTAGCCTGTCGGCTTACTGAGGATCCTTGTTCATTCCCTCACCATGCTCACCTGGAGGTAGGGAGTGTCTTCTCTTTGACATGCCTCCCCAGCCATAAAGGCAGAGCAGCCTTTGTTCTCAGCTGCAATGTAGCTTTCTTTCTCTGTAACAAGCTCCACAGCATCATTACTCTGCTCTCCTGAATTCATTGTCCTCCTGAAAGTAGCCAAGGCCATGATGCTTCTCAGAGATTCTCTGGAACAAAAGCCCCTGGAATCCAGGCCTGCCCTGGCTTGTGGTGTGGAGAACCTACCTTGCCTGGGTCCTCTCTGCTCTGCATCTTAGGGGAAGAGAACTGGGGAGGAGAGGGTTTGTCCCCCACCCAGGCTGCCCTGGGCCTTTTCTGGCTCCTAGGTGAGGCTATCAGCCTCACAAAATCAAATATGTTCTGTATTTAAAAAAAGGACAAGGACAATTCTGGAAGCTACAAGGGTCTCAGGAGAGAGTCAAGCAAAGCTTAATGCTACCTGAAGGAAGGGAGTCTCCTGTTTCCTGCCTACTGAACTCAGATACAGAAAGGTGCCTGATGTGCTCCTGACTTAGGACTCCTATGTGGGCTTCGGGCCACAGAAGCTTGGATGCTGATTTTAGAGCCCGCAAGAGAGAAGCAAAGTTGGCAGCAGAAGGTCAGGTGAGAGGTGGGCTTGGGGATGCATTGGCAGTTGTAAATAAGCTGAGTCAGAACCAGGAACTGGAAGTGGTAGTGGGGGAAGGTACTCATGGCAGGGCTCTGAGGGGGGCACTAAACATGGCATTTCTTGGCCTGTTCTCATCCTCCATGAAGCCTGGGCTTTGAAGCCTCAAATTCATGGCAGGCCAAACCTGGAAGTATCTGGAAGCCATGTGGCATGTGGTTTTCAAACTGAGTTTATTGGAACTGTAGGGGGTTCTTCAGAATTGGTAGGGACTCTGACACACCATGTCCTGCAACTACCAACATGGATCTCTTATCTACTTAATGAACAGGTATACAAGATTTCACTGCATTAAAAAAAAAGATTCTGTGCTAAAATAATGCTACCAAAATTTGAAAACCATGGATCTAGTAAACTTATGAGGGATGGATGGGGAAACTTACCCAGAGTCACCCTCTAGTCACTTACCCCTCAGGTCAGGTCTATCCCCACAGCATACCCACTGGCTTTATGGAGCAGACAGCAGGAGGTTCTCTCTGGAGGCCTGTCTTGAATGCAGCAACAAAAATGGCCAAGAGAGGAGCCACGTAGGGAAGAGTCACTCTCAAAAGAATGAGTGACCCCAAGACCCAGACTTGCAGACCCTGAAGGGCAGTGTGAAGCTGCCTTGGCTCAACTGTCAAAAGCCCTCAAGATTCTAGTCTGTTCTTACCTTCAGGGAAACGTAAGGCCTTGGCCTTGGAGGTGGGGCCCCTGGATTCCAGGCTGCCCCACCATTTCCTGGGACTTTGGGCCACATTCCTGGGACATTAGCCTTCTCTTTAAGGGAGGAAGCTGGGCACACTCACTCAGTCCCTAGACTGTGGGCCCTTGAGGACAGGACCTGTCATCTCCACTGTGTGCTGCATCCTCCTCAGTCCAGGGGATTCAGGTACAGGGCTAGGCACAGGAATCCTTAACTTCACGGAAAACAGTTTTGTTCATTGGTTTTTAGAACAGGGCTCCAGTCAAGTGGCTCTCCTCATCCTCCACATACCAACTGTGCCTTCGACAACAGTGGATGACTTTCCACACTTTCTGTAGTGTTTCTCCTCCCTCCTGTTTTCTCCCCTGGGTTGGCTCCTCTGACAGTGAGAATCTCAACACTCCGGAGAGAGTGAACGCTGGGGACTTGCATTTCTTCTCCTGATAGTCTTCTTCCTCTGAGCAGTCCAACAGGTGAAGGTGCCCCAAGGCCATCAGGGCTGCTTATTAATGCAGCAGAATTTGGCCGCGTGTGCTTGACCAAGAAGCAGGTGGAACATTCAATAAGTAGATGATCATGGATGAATTGCGCTGAGGGGAAGATCTGGTCCCCAGCTCAGACAGAGGTCTTAACCTGTTTTTGCCATGGAACATCCAGAACACCAGTGAAGAGGACCTTTATATGTACTCATCTGGGGCAGGACCCTCCTTTCTCCCCCTCCCCCTGGGTCTGGAGGGACAAACCCATAGCCAAAGACCACAGCCCCAAGCCCCAGCTGTTCTCACCTCCTGGCAATGACCAGAATCTGAGAAACTGTCTTCTTCCCCAGGTCTCCAACAGATCCCTTTACCCCCTACAATATGAGCCCCTCAAGACCCCTCTCCAGAGTCCAAAGGCCACTTCTGAAGCCTTCCATCTCCCCAAGTCATGCCCAGTAGTCCCTGGTTGTCCCGGTCCCTGGTGCTGTGGGAGGCAGCCAGCTTTGTGACTTCACAAAAGGCTATCCTGTGACAAGTTTGGGCCTGGTGAAGCAGGAGCTGGGCAGAGGGGCTCCCCCCAGGAACATCATGTGACTTTTCATGGAGAGACACCCCTACCTCTGAGGGAATGAAGAGGAATTGCTTCATAGTAAGAGCCCAGGACACCCTCTGCACTTAGAAACACCTCCCCTTGATGACTTCAGCTCTCAGGCCTAACTGGATACTCCTGGCTATATTTGGCAATATCTCTTTGGGGTCCAGGTCCAGCATGGCCAGGTTTGGGGGTGGGGCAGTAGGTGATTACTTCAGGTGGTGGTGGTGGATCTCTGACCTCTGAATTGACAGTCAGATCTGCTTCCTTCCATCAAACAAAGTCATTCTGCTCCAGGCCTTTCAAAGTGAAAGAACTGATAGGGTGGGAAGCTTTATCTGACCTGAGTCTTCCTCAGGGTCTACGCCAGCAGTCCCCAGAGTACCTTCAGGTGGGTCAGGCCAGAGATCCCTGAATCCTGTAGAAAAGTCTTGTGTTTACAAACAGGCATTGTCAAAATCCAAGGGCTTCTCTCTCCAATGCTGACTCCACTGTTGTTTCTTCCCGGAAGGAATTACAGTTCTAGAAACCTGAGGCAAAAGAGGCTCTTTACCTCCCCTGTACCTGTTCCCCAACCTCTAACTCTTACCTGGAGCATAGCCTCTGGGAAGAGCAGGGCCCCAGGAGTCAGCAAGGATGATACCTGGCAGCTAGGCTTGGGAATCTGACAGGTCCTGGGAGTAGATGGAGGGCAGAATTTGGGCCTTTTCATGCTCCAGCCCCTGTTTGTGCTGGGCAGGTCCACTGTGAGGGTGGCCCAGGGGACACCATCTCTGGCTATCCTCTCTGGACTCTAGTTTGATTGTGACATCGCCATCCTGCCAGAGGACTCCAGGGAAGAAAGTGAGTGCATTCTGGGCAGGGTTCCAGATGCAGGCTTCATCTCAGCAGGCAGGCTGAATTCACATCTAAGGACCCCCTTGGCCTTAACAAGGCCTAGGAGCAGATCCTCTTAAATCCACCCTCTGATATGGGGATATATGTATATGTATAGCTGATTCACTTTGTTATAAAGCAGAAACTAACACACCATTGTAAAGAAATTATACTCCAATAAAGATGTTAAAAAAAAATCCACCTTCTGACCCACTCAGTTTTTAGTTCTATGCTGGGACAGAGAGTAGGCAGATGATCCCTAAGAGTGGTTACTCCATTACTTCCCAATGTGTCTGAAAATGTGCCCCAGGATTTTTGTGGTAAGGAGCTCATTTCTCATTTTGATGAGGAAAGCTTGAGCTCTTCCAGCAGGCAGTAGTATCGGGGGCAAAGAGAAATCAGCCAGGGCTGAGGTAGGTCCTGAAGAACAGCAATAGGGACAGCCACAGGCCAAGAGTAATCACAATAGAAATAGCCACCACTTAGCTAGCACCTCCTGTGTGCCAGACCCCAAGCTAAGCACTTTACAGGCATGGTTCCACTTAGTCCTTAGAACAATGCAAAAAGGAGGTATTATTCCCATTTTCCAGCTGGAGAAACTGAAGCTCGAGAGGTGAAGTAATTAGGCCAATTACGGGAGCACTAGTGTTAGGATGCAGGTCTCTCTACCTCCAAAGCTAGACTCAACTGCTGACCTACCTCCTCCTGAAAACTCTTCCCAATAAAGAGGCAAAGAAACTATTTTCTTATCTGTCACCATCAGTGATAGGGTTAAAGAGAGAACGGGGAGAAGGGAGGACTTTGAGCCTGATATTACCCAGATCAGCTTTTGGATAAGGCAACCTTGACTGCTTGACCCTTCTAATCTTTAATGAGACCCATTAGGAGGCAGCTGTTCTGATTTACCTCTGTTTTGCAGGTGATTTAAGTGAGGCCATGGAGGCCATCAAGGGGAGTCCTTGGGGTCTGTGGCTGGGCAGTGGTTCTGAGGTGGGGTTGCTAGATAATATATAGAATGTCTGGTTCAATTTTAATTTCAGATAAAGAATAATTTAAAATATATAAGTATGTCCTCAATATTGCATGGGGCTCTTCTGGGGGCTCCTCACTCTGGCTGGGGTCTTGGTACGTGGGAATTGGGGTGGGGCTGGGGGGTTGCTGCTTCATTTCTCACCTGAGTCTTAGGCCCCTCTATGAACTTGTGCCTGCGGGAGCAGGAGGGGGTACTGACTTCTGGAGACTGCAGCGTCTGTGGCCACTGGACGAGGTGGAGCCTCAGTTTCTCACTTTGTGAAATGAGAATGGTGGATGTGGATGCAGTCACATGGGGTGGTTGCTTTGCACACCTCTTGGGCAACAGAGGTAGTGTTCCATCTTTCTAGGGGGCTGTAGCGGCTCCCAGGAAGGGGGAGGGCACCAAGTGAATGATTAGAATTCCCTTTTTTGTCCAGGTTGGGGTCCCCAGAGCCTGGAAGCCCCGAGCCTCTCCTCGGTGGCTCCTGTGACTCCTGGACACTTGTAGTAGCCATCTTGTTCAGCAAACAGCAGAGTGGGAATAGATGTGGGACAGGAGGAGGCACAGGAGTTGTGGTGGCACCAGGGTGGGGAAGGGCTGATGGGAGCACCTGAGTCCGGTGAACCTGGAAGTAAGTGATGGGAAAGAAGGGGTGGTGGAAAAGGGAAGAGTGGGAGATGGGGGAGACAGGGGATAGGGGAAAGAGGAGGAGCATCCTGAAGCTCAGAGGACGTGGTGCTATTGATTTTCCTACCCCAGTGCATGGACATGTGTGGGGATGAGGGCAGGTTGGAGCATACCTAAGTCTGTAGCCCTTCATGCTGGGACCAGGGCTGGGGTGCTCTTGCTCTCCCTATGCCACTGGGCAGCCCTGCAAGCATGATTTCTTGCCCTTTTGGATGGTGGCTGCTGCTTTTTGAGGCATACCGTAAGAGGAGATGGGCACACGCAGAGTAGAGGAAGACAGAGTCCAGAAATGTTCTTCCAAGCTGGGTGTTTGGGCCTGATTTATCTGTAGCTTTGTACTTGCACGTACTTAGATGTGAAAGTGTTGGCTGTGAGGACTGGCGCCAGCACATGGGAGTGCATGCTTGTGTCTCTGGCACACGTTACCTTGGCCTACGAAACGTGACAGTGTGTGTGCTTGAAATGTGTGTGCAGCCCAGAAAACCTGAGTACAGTCTTTTCCTCTTCCCAGACTGGGAGTCTGGAAGTGCCTGCAGGTCTGTGGCTGCAGGTATGTGTGGGGGCTTTTGGCAGAGGTATGGGGGGCACAGGCATTATAGAAAAGAGATTATGGAGTAAGCAGTTGCTAGACAGGTCCTGTATAGCTCCTGTTCTGCTTCCCCAGCCTCCTGGGCCCTGGCTTCTCCAAAGGCCCTCTGGCATGCCCCTTACTCCCATCATTTACCCAGGGCCCCAGGCTGATTTTCTGAAGGGGAGCAGTGCCATCTGGTGGCAGGCTGAGGCTGAGGCTGTGCCAGGAGGAGGCAAGCTGGAACCTGGGTTCCCACAAGGGATCTGCATTTCAGGACCTCAGTCAGTGGGGAAGTCACCACCGCATTGGCTAGATCATGGAAAAAGGGAGGGTATCTAAGGCTTGAGTGTTCCATTCTCATGCATTTTGGGTTCATGACCCAGGGAGGCATGGCAGGAAAGTCAGGTGAAGGATTGCTGTAGCACCCATGTAGGAAATTTATCAGTCCAGCCTCTGGACCCATGAACCTGGGCCCCATTCCTTGGGCCACCAATCTGGGCTCAGATTTCTCATCTGTGTAGGCGGCAAACTGTACCTACCCTGTGGGGTGGTAGTGAGGGTTATATGAAAAAGTGTGGTTAAAACACTTGGCTCAGAGCTATATAAAGTCAGAGGTAATGGTAGCAGCCATTATAGGCAAAGACCCAGAAGCACAGAGAAGAGAGCTATGTGTTGTGGCAGATGAAAGCGTTGCAGAGAGGTGGCACGTCTGCCACACTGCCACCCAACATTCTAGAATTTTGTGCCTGAGTATCACTTGTTTCAAGTTACATACTTAAGAGGAGGGAGGTCTCTTTTCTGGAAAACGGGGAATGGGGTCCGGTGGGGAACAGAATCAAGAGACCCAGCACCCAGGCTCTGGCTGGCTTCTTAATCTAGCTATGGAACCTGAGCATGGCAGACGGCTTGCTGTGTCCCATGTTCCCCATGTGAAAGTGCTGACTGTGAGGACTCCGTAAAAATGCAGAAACTTCCTCAGGACTCCCAGAGATAAAGGCTTGATAGGCTCTTGTCAGGGAGAGATTCTGCTCAGCTGTGGAGTTTACCTTTCACGTCTCCAAAAAGGTATCCCCGAGTCAGAGTCAGGAGTCGTTCTGGTTCTGCTGCTAATTGGTTGTGTGATGTGAGTCAAGTCACTCACTCTCCGGGTTTCACTTTTCCCAGCTGCAAAATAAAGGAATTAGATGACCTCTGCGGTCAGCTCTGCCTTAATCTATGTCCTTTTGATTTTTTCCTTTTCTCTGCCTCTCATGTAATACCTAGGATAAATATTTATTGATCCTACAGGCTAGGTCTTGAACAGGAAGACCAGAGCCTTCTGCTTAATGACTGCTGTGATTTCTCTACACTTCGGGAAATATTTTCTTACATCCTGGTAGGTTCTAGGTATAATGGAGCCAATGGGAGAATAAAACAACGGCTCTTCCCTGTCACAGAGGGCCGAATAAAGCACTGGGAAGGTAACCCAGCCGTTCTAGCTTTGGGCTGGGAGGATCGAGTCTCTCGCTTTTCGCTTCCGCCTTCCTGAGCAGCCAATGAGTACGTAGCAGTTCTC
The DNA here is from genome assembly GCF_026419965.1 of Kogia breviceps. NCBI lineage: Eukaryota > Metazoa > Chordata > Mammalia > Artiodactyla > Physeteridae > Kogia > Kogia breviceps. Next base: position 37,560,468 of record NC_081319.1, read on the forward strand.
GTTTATGCTAAAAACTACAAACCCCAGAAGTCAACGCGCGGGGCAAACTGCTCATGCGCCAATCAAGACTTTGTGGGCTCTGCCCCTAGAGGCGGAACTTCATTTTCCACGCGACTTCGGGGCTCGTAGATATTCCTCCGCTCGCCCTACAGTTCTCCTCCGGCATCCTGCCAGCAAGCCTCGCGCCAAGTTGGGGGACGCGCGCGCGTGCGCGCGCGCAACGTACGTAGCGAGCGAGTGACGTATAATATGTGGGCCGCTCTGGAGTCGCGGTCGCGTTGTGTGTGAGTGAGGGGGAGAGAGTGCGGGACCTGAGGCGGCTTGTGTGAGCAGTGGCCGCTGGCGGGGTCAGGGGGGAGCGGCGGAGCCGCCCGGGAAGGTGAGTGGGGAAGGGAGGGAGACGGCTCTGTAGGAGGGGCGCGAGGAGACAGGGTGCATGGTCGGTCGGGCGGGAGAGTGGGCGCCGGGCTGGGGGAGGGGCGGCACCTGCCTGGGCCGCCGGCTGGGAGGGGGCGGGCCGGGCCTACCGGGAGGCTTGGTCCGGGGCCTGACAGGACTTTTCATCCTCCAGATTCTTCGCTCGGGGGCGGGGCCTCCACATTCTTCCTCCAGTCCGCAAAAGAAGCTTCCCAAGAGTAACTCCTCCGCCCGGATTGGGGGGCAAGGGCGTGCCCGCCCCTATCTTGGGGAGGGGCGCCTCTCATTCCTCTCATCACCTTTTTCCTCCCAGTCTTCGTTCCGTACGGGCCGGGGGTGGGGGTGCGTAGCTCCATCTTCCATGTCGTATGGCGGCCCCTTTCCCATACTGTGTCTCCGCCTCTAGCTCCAGTCACCTGGGCTGGCTCTCTCCTCCCTCGGCCTCCTGCCACCTCCCCTTGCACCCGCCCGGCTCTTGGTCGGGCGAGGGGGGGCGGGCTCTCTGGGCACTCCTCCTACACCCCCCCCCCCGCCGCCTTGGTGGAGGGGAGGGATGGAGGGAAAGGTGTCTGGGTCCTGCAGCTTAGAGCCAAACCTTGGAGTGCCCGCCAACCTTCTCGGGATCCTGTTTCCGGAGGTTACAGTCGTTTTTAACTGGATGTCAGGCATTTGCTTAACTCCCTCTTCCTAGACGGTTTGCGTCTCACTTCCTCTTATTGCAGTGTTAGCGCTTGGCTTGTGCTTGTGCTGAAGAAGTAATTTTGGAGTGTTTGTAGTAGTTCTTTTTGAGTCCCAGATGACTCGTCCTTGACCGTGTCACGTTGGCCTCAGTTTTTCCTTACCCTGTCTTTTTAGTGAAGCCTTTTAATTAGTGTACAAGTTTTAATTATTAACAGCATCTTCCTGTTCTAAACGCTTTGTTAACGTACAGAGTGAGGGGTTCATTGGCAGTGTTGTCCTGTAATCTTCTTGTCTCAGTTTACTTTTAAGGTTTTTGTAAGCTTGTATAATTAGACTCTTTAGGAATCGATTTGCTATTCTTCTTGACCCTGTCAAGATCTGGGTTTTGTATATTACACTTATTCATTTTCGAGTGGTGATATATTTTTGGATGTAGAGGAAATAATATATACAGAATTTGGGAACTATGAAGGAAATCCTTTTATGCTCAACATTTCTTGAGTAGTTGCTGAGCACGGTGTTTTACTATGTTATCTGCTGTACAGTAGTTAAACTTTATAGAGGAATCTGGTGGAATGAACCACATGTTGGTTTGAAGTGATTGAAGTTGGCTTGTTACCAGTGTTGTTTCTGTCATGGTCATGGACAGTAATAGAGTATTGTTATACATGATCTAATATGTTATACTAATTATTGGGTAAATTTTACTTGAAGCTCCAAACTTAGGTTCTTTTCCCAGTGGGTTTTGTACTTTTTTTTTTTTTAAAAGAAGAGTGCTTGCAGGCATTTGTTTCAGAATTGTAACCTTATGGGAATCCTCAACGTGAACTTTTTTTAGACTTTGGGATAGTTTTTGCCAAATAGACCATATAGTATTGTGTATTAGAAGAGAACAGATTTGACGGGTTAACTCAAAAGTTACAAAAGGTAACAAAATAGTGGAAGATGGTAGAGCTAGGATAGTAACATATAGTGAAAAAAATCTTTCTTCTACCTTTATCCTTCAGAAGATCAGTTACTTGCCACAGAAGTAATAGTTATTATCCGTTTCTTATATATTTTTCCAGGGACACACACACACACACACACACAAGCAAAGAGTGTTCTTTGCTTTTCTCACTTACAGTGTACTGAGAATTGGTCCAAATTAGGAAAGGAAATTCTTATTAGTTTTCTCCTACTTTATTTTTGGCTGGGTTGGGTCTTTGTTGCTGCGCGTGGGCTTTCTCTAGTTGCAGCAAGGGGGGGCTACTCTTTGTTGCGGTGCGTGGGCTTTTCATTTTCAGTGGCTTCTCTTGTTGCGGAGCATGGGCTCTAGGCGTGCAGGCTTCAGTAGTTGTGGCACTTGGGCTTAGTAGTTGTGGTGCACAGGCTTAGTTGCTCCACCGCATGTGAGATCTTCCCGGACCAGGGCTTGAACCTGGGTCCCCTGCATTGGCAGGCGGGTTTTTTCTTTTCTTTTCTTTTTCTTTTTTGTGGTACGCGGGCCTCTCACTGTTGTGGCCTCTCCCGTTGCGGAGCACAGGCTCCGGACGCGCAGGCTCAGCGGCCATGGCTCATGGGCCTAGCCGCTCCGCAGCATGTGGGATCTTCCTGGAGTGGGGCACGAACCCGTGTCCCCTGCATCGGCAGGCGGACTCTTCAACCACTGCGCCACCAGGAAAGCCCGGCAGGCGGATTCTTAACCACTGTGCCACCAGGGAAGCCCATCTCCTACTTTTTAATTAGAAAAAAATTCAAGCATATTAAAAATTTGAAAGGATAGTAAAATGAATACTTATTTATCCATCTAGATTCAACACTTGTTATTAATATTTTACCATGTTTTCTCTTAGTATGTAGATGTGGTATATATTTATTTTGTGGAACCATTTGAAAATAAGTTGCAGACATAGCACCACTAAATACTTTGGCAGGCATCCTTCAGGATAAAGACTTTTTTTTGGCCGCATTGTGTGGCTTGTGGGATCTTAGCTCCCCTACCAGGGATTGAACCTGGGGCCCCAGCAGTGAGAGTGCCAAGTCCTAACCACTAGACCACTGGGGAATTCCCTCTACATATTTTTTGTAGAGCTTTATATTATTCCATTGTATGGACAGTATTATCATTTAACCCTCGCAACAACTATTTCCATTTTACAGATAAGGAAATTGAGAGAAGTTAAATAACTTGACCAAGATCTCACAGGTATGTTGGCAGAGTTGGGATTTGAATGCTTGAACCCCTTTTCTACCAAGTACCAATTGAGTGGTTTTGGAGACCTCTCTGTGTTGTTTTCCTCATCTGTAAAATAAGGGCAGGGTGGTTGTGAAAATTCAGAATAATGTAAATAAATTACTTAACCAAGTGCCTATCTCATACAGATATTCAGTAATTGGTAACTATTGTATCACTATTAGACAGGCCATAAATTCTGCATACCACTTAAAAGAACTCACTTTGGAACATGGTGAATTGAGTAATGTACCTTCACTGTCTTGTCTATAACATGATGACAGCACGTTTTGCATTTTGTTAATCTTTCATTGAGAATAAAATTAATTATCATTGATACTATTATTTTAGCTTAAGTTTATGTTTTCCCTGGGCAAATGAATATTCCCAAAGTTATAATTATTTTTAGGCATAGTTAATTGGAAATTTTGAAAATGATACCAGAAGTACATGTGTGTTTCTAAATTGAACTCTAAAATTTTACTATTTTAATGCCCTTGAGTTGACCTTTGTTAGAGTTAGTATTTCTTTTAAACTTTGACTTTATAATCCCTACTAGGCTGATTGCTTAAGTTATCCAAGAGGCATTCCCTCCTGGACCTTTTTTCCCCCCATTTAAAAAAAATTGTGGTAAAATTGACATAGCATAAATTAACAATTAACCATTTTAAAGTGCACAATTCAGTTGCATTTAGTAGATTAACAATGTTGTACAACCATCACCTCTTTTAGTTCCAAGACATTTTCATTACCCCAAAAGGAAACCCTATATTCATTAAGTAGTCACTCCCTATTTCCCCCTCCCCCAAGTCCCTGGCAACCACTAGGTAGCTTTCTGTATATGGATTTACCTATTCTGAATGTTTCATATAAGTAAAATCATAGACTATGACCTTTTGTGTCTGACATTTTTCGCCTGGCGTATTGTTTTAAAGGTTCATCCACAGCTGTGACATGACTCAGTACTTCATTTCTACGGCTGAATAATACTGTATTATATGAATATAACCACATTTTGTTTATCCATTTATCTGTTGGTGAACATTTGGGGTTGTTTCCACCTTTTGGCACTTGTGAATATGCTTTGAACATTTGTGTACAAGTGTTTGAATATCTGTTTTCAATTTTTTTGGGTATATAACTTGGAGTGGAACTGCTGGGTCATATGGTAATTCTATGTTTAACTTTTTAAAAAAACTTTTTGAGGAGCCACCAAACTGTTTTCTATAGCTTCTGTACCATTTTACATTCCTATCAGCAGTGTCCGTTCTAGTTTCTCCACACCCTTGCCAGTGCTTATTTTCTAATTTTTTGCTTTTAGTCATCCTAGTCATATGATTGGTATCTCATTGTGGTTTTGTTTTTCATTTCCCTAATGGCTAATGATGTTGAGCATCTTTTCATGTGCTTGTTGGCCATTTGTATATCTTTGTTGGAGAAATGTCTGTTCAAGTCCTTTGCCCATTTAAAAAAAATAAATTTATTTCTTTATTTTTGGCTGTGTTGGGTCGTCGTTTCTGTGTGAGGGCTTTCCCTAGTTGTGGCGAGCGGGGCCACTCTTCATCATGGTGCGCGGGCCTCTCACTGTCATGGCCTCTCTTGTTGCAGAGCACAGGCTCTGGACGCGCAGTTTCAGTAGTTGTGGCTCACGGGCCCAGTTGCTCTGCGGCATGTGGGATCTTCCCAGACCAGGGCTCGAGCCCGTGTCCCCTGCCATTGGCAGGCAGATTCTCAACCACTGCGCCACCAGGGAAGCCCCCCTTTGCCCATTTTTGAATCAGGTTTTTTGTCATTGTTGAGTTGTAGGGGTTCTTTATATATTATGGATACTAGATCCTTATCAGATATATGATTTGCAAAGATTTTTTTCCATTCTATGGGTTGTCTTTTCACTTTCTTGATAATGTACTTTGACGCGCAGAAGTTTTAAATGTTGAGGTCCAGTTTATCTATTCCCTTGTTGCTTATACTTTTGATGTCATATGAAAATCCCTTGCCAATTTCAAAGTCATGAAGATTTACCTCTAAGAGTTTTATAGTTTAAGCTCTTATATTGAAGTCTTTGATTCATTTTGAGGTAGTTTTTGTACATGGTATAAGGCAGGGGTCTGACTTCATTCCTTTGTATGTGGGTATCCAGTTGTCTCAGCACAATTTGTTGAAAGAACTTTGGTCTTTCTAGTAATGGTCTAATGGTCTTTCAACAAATTCTTTCCCTGTTGACTGGTTTTGGCCCACTTGTTGAATATCAATTGACCATAAATGTGAGATTTTATTTCTGGACTCTCAATTCTATTGCATTGGTATGTATGTCTTTCCTTTTGACAGTACCATACTGTTTTATTTTGCTTTGTTTTGTTTTTTTTTTGCTGTACACGGGCCTCTCACTGTTGTGGCCTCTCCCGTTGTGGAGCACAGGGTCCGGACGCGCAGGCTCAGCGGCCATGGCTCACAGGCCCAGCCGTTCCATGGCATGTGGGATCTTCCTGGACCAGGGCATGAACCCATATCCCCTGCATCGGCAGGCGGACTCTCAACCACTGTGCCATGAGAGAAGCCCTACCATACTGTTTTGATGATTGTACTTTGTAGTTTTGAAGTCAGAAGTGTGAATTCTCTAACTTTCTTCTTTTCAAGATTGTTTTGGTTATCCAGGATCCCTTGCAATTACGTATATGTTTAGGATTGATGTTTGCACTAATGCAAGAAAGGTCATTAGGATTTTGGTAGGAATTGTACTGACGATTGACCACTTTGGAGAGTATTGCCTTCTTAACAATATTAAGTCTTGTAATCCCTGAACACAGGATGTCTTTCCAGTTATTTAGGTCTTCTCTAATTTATCCTAGTAATGTTTTGTAGTTTTCCTTGTGGAAGTCTTGTGCCTTTTTGGCTTAAATTGATTCCTTAGCATTTTATTATTTTTAGTGCTATTTGAAGTGAAATTATTTTCTTAATTTCATATTGGATTGTTTATTGCTCGTACATAGCAATACAACTAATTTTTGTGTGTTAATCTTGTATCCTGTAACTTTGCTAACTTGTTTATTAACTATAGTTTTTATTTGTAGATTCTTTAGGATTTACTATATATAGGGTCATGTCATCTGTGACTAAAGATAATGTTACTTCTTCCTTTCCAACTTGGATGGCTTTTATTTTTCTTGTCTAATTGCTCTGGCTAGAACTCCAGTACAGTGTTTAAGTGGTGAAAGCAGGCATCTTTGTCTTATTTCTGATTTTAGGGGGAAAGCTTTCAGTCTTTCACTATTGAGTATAATGTTAGCTGTTGATTTTTATAATTAATGCCCTTTACCGTATTGAGGAAACTCTTCTGTTCCCAGTTTATTGAATGTTTTTATCACAAAAGGGTGTTGGATTTTGTCAGATGCTTTTTCTCTATCAATCACATGATTATTTTTTTCCCTTCATTTTGTTAATGTATTACTTTAATTGATTTTCATATGTCAAACCACCCTTGTATTCCTGGGTTAAATCCCACTTGGTCATGATATCTAATCCTCTTAATATGCTGCTGCATTCATCTTTCTAGTATTTTTTTTTTTTTTTTTTTTTTTTGCGGTACGCAAGCCTCTCACTGTTGTGGCCTCTCCGGTTGCAGAGCACAGGCTCCGGACGCGCAGGCTCAGCGGCCATGGCTCACGGGCCTAGCCGTTCTGCGGCATGTGGGATCTTCCCAGACTGGGGCACGAACCCATGTCCCCTGCATTGGCAGGCGGACTCTCAACCACTGCGCCACCAGGGAAGCCCTCTTGTGATGTTTTTATCTGTCTTTGGTGTCAGGGTAATGCTGGCTTTATGTAATAAATTAGGAAGTGTTCCTCCTCTTCAATTTTTGGAAGAATTTGAGGATTGATCTTAATTCTTCTTTAAATGTTTGGTAGAATGCACCAGTAAAGCCATCTCTCTCCTGCACTTTTAGGATGTGTCTTAAGAGATTAATTTTGCTGTTACCACATATTACTACTTTGCCCAGTCTCTAGGTCTCTTACCTTAGCATAAAATTTTACTGTTGAAAAAAATTGGTTAAATTATTGCCCCTCTCTACCCCCTGGCTAATACTCCTCCAGATTGGCAAGGTCATAAAAACGAAGAAAGACTCAAAAACTCAGAGACCAGAGGACGCTAGGGAGACATGACAACTAAACGTCATGCAGTAGTCTGGATGAGATATTGGAACAGAAAAAGGACGTGAATGGAAAAACTGGTGAAATCTGAATCAAGTTTGGAGTTTAGTTAAGATAATGTACCAGTTTTTGGTTTCTTAATTTTGACACCATATCACTATAAAATAAGATAACGTTAGGTGAACCTGAACTGAGTGAGGGGTATATGGGAATTCTCCCTACTGTCTTTGCAACTTTTTTTTTTCTTTACAAATCTATAATTATTCCTATTAAATTTATCTTTAAAAATGCATATATAGTTAGTAGATTGCAGTCAGAAATACAGCCTAGGTCTTCTCAAGTTAAGGTCAGAAATCCATATTAGTTGGTCACATCTGTAGTATATCTTTGGCTAGAAAGACTGAAAATGTGGATTCTTTGTAGAAAAGCATTTTAACTTTTTTTTTCTTTTTTGGAAATATTTGTTCTTTGGAGTAAGGACTAGCTCAGGTTACATGAATCACTATCTACTATTAGAATTGTGTCAACTTGATTAAAACATAAATGTTTAAAATTTAGAGAGTTGGTGGTAAATATATTTCATTTGGTCTTATGGTAGAAGAGTGAACAATAATCCTAGATGAGCTAGTAACGCCTTTGTGGATTGAAACTTTTTACAGAACAGTTGCTCTTTCTGTGAAAATACACATTTTGCATGGCAGGATTTGACATTTTGATCCTAAGACTGCTTTGGCAAAGAAGTTGATCGGTAAACCATGTAAACGTTTGGGTCTCATTTATTCCTTTTGGAGTCCCTTATAAACCTCTCTTCGCCGTGTGGATGTCACATGCGGCTCCTTCAGAGCCTGTCTCACCTCCCTGTCCTTCTGTACCCCTGGGCTGATCACTCATCCCAGTAACTTTTTCTGCCTTTCTCCAGCCTCTTCTCCTTCCAGAAGATCAGCTGTGAGACAGATTAGGAAGGCTGAAGGACGAATGGGTTTGTAATATTCTTTCTCAGCTTTCATGTTGGTAATGATATCCACTTCAGTTCTTGATCTGTTGTTTAGAATTAACAGGAATGTGTTGCTTATCTTTCATAGAACTTTCCCTGTAGACTTACAAGAGCAAAATATTTCTGGGAGTAGTTTTTGCTGTATTCTGTATTTAAAAAAAAAAAAGCCTCAAAGGTTTGGACCTCAGAGATCTAGACTTGGGATTATTATACATGTGATGTATAGGTTTAGGTTGTAGAGTGTTCCTGTGAAACCTTTCGTAAGCTGAAATGACTTGAAGAGGCAATTACCTTAGGACACATCTTGCTCACGGATGCACAGAAATTGAGATAAAGCACAGATGTTCACAAGCACAGTTCAAAACTGTAGCAGCTTGCTGCTGAGTGTAGTTCCCATGGAAGGAGCTTGGCGGGGCCACTCTCACCACTTGGGGTGCACACTGCCTTTATAATGGCTCGCTGCAAAGCAAACACAGCGCTGTTTTTGCTTTTTGCTTTTTTTCGTAAAAGCAGAAGTCCTCTTCAGATTTCTTTGGGTTAACAAAAACAGATACTAATGTAGTTCTTTCATAAAAACGAAGTGGCATAAAGCGAACTTCTCTGAAAAGCAGGGATACCTGTATGTGTGTTTCTGAGGGGAGAAAGGAACCATAGGTTTTGTCTGATTCTCAGGAATTCCTGATCCTAGAAAGGTTAAGAATCATGATTTTGATCCAGTACTCTGTCTCATTTGACAGTCTAGCAAACTGAGGTTGAGAGAGATGAAAAGACTTGTCATGACTTGATGAGTATCCAGGCTCCCAATCCTGGATTTCCCACTGTACCACAAATAAAATTATCTATGGGTCCAAGGGTTAAATTTCCCATGCTTTTAGTTATTTCCTTTGCTTGCTCATCCCTTTTTTCCTCCCTCCTCACTTTTCTTTTCATAGGAAGTATGTCAAGTTTATTTGCCTGTGTTCATTTGTGTGTGTGTGTGTTTTTTTTTTTTTTTTTTTTTTTTTTTTTTTTTTTCTTCCTTAGGCCAAGTCATGACTACAGTAGCGGTACATGTGGACTCCAAAGCTGAGCTCACTACCCTGCTGGAGCAGTGGGAAAAGGAACATGGCAGTGGGCAGGACATGGTACCTATCCTTACCAGGTATGAACAATTAAGTTTTTTTTTTTTTTTTTTTTTTTAAAGTAAAAATTGGGAATTCCCTGGCAGTCCACTGCCGTGGGCCCAGGTTCAATCTCTGGTTGGGGAACTAAGATCCTGCAAGCCACACAGTGTGGCCAAAAAAAAAGAAAAGGAGAAATTGGAGAATGGTATAAAACATTTTCACTTTGTGAATTCTTTTTTTTTTTTTTTTCTATAGAAGTTTTTTTTTTTAATGATTCTACGTAATAAAATATTTGTTTGCAGGAAGAAAAAAATTTCCCCAAAACTAGGAAAGCATTTTTAAAGCAATTTTTCAAATTACAATGTTAAGCTTATCTCCAGCTCTGTAAAAGTATATTACACGAGATCTTTAAAGTTTCACTGCATTTCAGGATTGTTCTTGGAAAAGATACTCTGCCAGAAAATCAATGGGGTCATTGGGTCTGACCTTACAACACTCATTCAGACCCTGCATAAGTGTTGGCATAACATAGGCTATTAAATAGTTTCTCAAGAGAATAGAATGGGCCTTCAGTAATTCTCTTTCTTCTCTTTTCACTTCCTCTAGTTTATTCTCACTTCTCAGAACAAAATAATTTCTGACTGCCCAGATGAAGCAAAGTGAGAGAGAGGAAGGAAGGAAAGAAGGGAGAGAGGGAGGGAAAGAGAGAGAGACAGAAAGATAGAAGGAAAGAAGGAAGGAAAGAGAGGAGGAAGGAAGGAAGGAAGGCTCACTTCATGAATTCTCAATCCATTTTTTTTCCCTGTCAGAGCTAGTCTTTTATCTCTCTACTTCTTGAACCTTTTAAAATTTCTTCCCTTTCCTCTCAGGCCATTTTGTTGTCCTTCTCTTTCCTAGGTTCTTCTCCTGCCAGTGTTTTAGCGCCAAGGTTTTGTTTGTGGTTCTCTTCTCTCTTCACCCTAAATATTCTACTTAGATAGTTTCATCTCTGTCCATGATTTTAAAAATTATTCTCATGTTAACTTTCAAATTTCTATTTTCACTTCAGACTCCTCTTCTTAAAAATTTCAGACCCATTTCTCAGCTGATTGGTGTACACATGTTTACCTGGTTATTCCACAGACACCTGAAACATACTGTGTTCAAAATAGAGCTTGTCATCTTCATCCTACCTCCCTCTTCATTCACAGTTTGTACTTTTGTACTCCCTGCCTTGGTGTAAATAGTTATAAACTAAAAACTGAAAACCATTCTCCCTAGTGTATTCCTTTACTAGCACAACTTAGTCACCAAGCCCTGAGGGTTTCTGCTTCCTCTTCTTCCCCATTCCCATTTCCCTTATTAGGTATTGATTATGTCTTGACTGGCTCATTAGGCAGTGTGCATTATTCCTCTGTCTGCAGTTTACCCTCTTCTAATATATCATCCCCTTTGCTGAAAGATTTATCTTTTTCATACGCAAATCTGATTGTCATACCTCAGCTCATAATTCTTCCCTGGCACCCTTTTCCTTCAGAATGAAATGTAATTTAGAGTGACCTGTGAGGCCATTTATGATTTAGTCTATACCTCCTTTTTCTGCCTCATAGTGTTGTTCTTCAGAGAGGAATAGAACCATATTTTCCAGTGTCTGTGTGCCTTTACACTTGCTGTTTCTTTGGCCTGAAATGCCTTTCCTTGGTATATTTGCCTGGCAAGCTCTAGTCCTTTCAGGAAGCAGTTCAAGAATCATGTCTGTAAATACCATATGATATCACTTATATGTGAAATCTGAAGTATGACACAAATGAACCTATCTGTGAAACAGAAATGGAATCATGGACATAGACAACAGACTGGTGGTTGCCGAGGGGGTTGGGGGAGGGATGGAGTGGGAGGTTGGGGCTAGCAGATGTAAGCTTTTATATATAGAATGGATAAACAACCAGGTCCTACGGTATAGCACAGAGAATTATATTTAATATCCTATGATGAACTATAATGGAAAAGAATATTTGAAAAAAGAATATATTTATATGTATATATATGTATAACTGAATCACTTTGCTCTATAGCAGTAATTAACACAACATTGTAAATCAGCTATATACTTCAATGAAAAAAAATCTTCCCCCCATTTTAATTACCACTTATATTACAATTATCTTTTTACATGTGTCTCCTCACTAAATTGTAAGTTTTTTTGAAGTCAGGTACTACTCATTTTTATTGGTGTCTCCTTGTGTTTCCTCAGACACTGACTTGCCCAATGCTTGGTACATAGTAAAATGTGTGGGATATAATTTTATTGAATGAATGCGTTAAGGAAGAAGAGAAAGTGAAAAAAAAAGGCTGGGTTGGGATGCCCATGGTTTTTCTCAGCAGGAAGCCTCTGGAACGTGGGGCTCTTTTACATCTAATCTGTGATATCGTAGCAGAGAAAAAAAACTTTGTGTATACAATAATCTATTCTCTAGGGATAAAAGAGAACTATGATCTTATGAAAGTTTAAACAGGGATAAATGTTCATAATTGCTCTTGATAAATGGGGAACATGTGAAAGTACAGTTTTTTTTTTTTTTTTAGGGAAAGGATTATTGCTGACTGGTAGAAAGTGGATTTTCATTTGTAGAGGCATTGGAGATTAAGAACTATTAATCGCAAGCTAATTGAAGTGCAGCCACAGTGAATTAAAGAATCTTAAGTATTGTGCATTTAACGTGTGTGGATTATTGATTGATGTACCTTTGAAAGGAGGAGAGAGTCATAAATGGGGATGATAGTGTTAGTAGTAGATTAAAAAGTATATTTTAATACTTTATTTTCGGGAATTCCCTGGCGGTCCAGTGATTAGGACTCGGTGCTTCCATTGCCGGGGCCCGTGTTCAATCCCTGGGCAGGGAACTAAGATCCTGCAAGCTGCGTGGTGAGGCCAAAAAAACCCAAAAACCAAAAATCTTTATTTTCAGGATTATTTCATATTAATTATCATATTTGACCTTGAACTTTGTCATTATGCTATGGTATTCAGCAGTGCAAAGCCTAAATGGAGGGACCCTATCTTCAAGGAGATAACCATCTGGGAGGCAACTAATGGCTCCAAAAAATGCATAGTAGTACAAAATAGTATATAATGAAGTGCTAGATTGGCAGTGTGGTTTGTAAATATTCTAGGGGTTAGGAGAATGGAAAGAATTTGAATGAGTCCGTTTCTTCTATTCATTCAGCAAATGTTTGAGGACCGTTTGTGTGTCAGAACTGTAGGAGACACTTCTCTGAACCTCAGCTTCTTCATTTGTCACTAAAAGTATGAGAGCTACATTGTTAAAAGATAGCCATCCTCTGAGCTGCTTGCAAAAGACTATAGGACTTCCCTGGTGGTGCAGTGGTTAAGAATCCGCCTGCAATGCAGGGGACATGGGTTCGATCCCAGGTCTGGGAAGATCCCACATGCTGCGGAGCAACTAAACCCATGCACCACAACTACTGAGCCTGCGCTCTAGGGCCTGTGTGCTGCAACTACTGAAGCCCGCGCACCTAGAGCCCGTGCTCCACAACAAGAGAGAAGCCACCGCAACGAGAAGCCCGCGCACCACAACAAAGAGTACCCCCCCTGCTTGCCGCAGCTAGAGAAAGCCTGCGCGCAGCAACAAAGACCCAACGTGGCTAAAACAAACAAAAAAACAAACAAAAAAACCCAAAAGACTATAGCCAGGCAGTAGAAAGCTAAGGTTAAAAATACTGGGTTTTAACTTCAATTCCAGTGGGCTTTCCAGTGTAGGATGTGGTAAAGGTTCCTTGGAACAGGGACTTGAAAGTTGGTAGACTATACCTTGATTGAAAGCAGAGACAAGGTTTTCTAGGAAAAGTTCAAATGTGACTGAAAAATGTATCTAGGGGAGAATGAACTGGGGCATGTTTTTGTGGCAGTGAGGAAATGGGCCCCACCAGAGTGGAGGATGAATATAAGGTAGGAATGGAATATAAAGTTATATGGAGCAAGATCTTAAAAAGATCTTTAAGGTTAGACTGGGACTTTAAGAGACAGTAGGATGAATTCAAAGTATAGTTTATTTTAGATAGGGGCAAAACTCTTGCCATCCTTCAAACTGTGGGTCTGTTAGTTCACTGGCTATTTCCTGAAGTACCTTCACATCTGTCATTTCTCTCACCCTGCAAACTGGCTTCAGTTTGGGTGTTTTGGTGTATTGCATGAAAAGCAAATGAATTTCAGGCCTACCTACTCCTTTACTGACTATTTTAAAAAATGATCTTTTGGCTATTTTCCTAAGAAAAATGTACAACTCTATAACTTGATTGACTTTTTATTTTTTATGTTGTTTTATTTATTATAATCAAGCCTTTGACTTAATTCTGTGAAAAAGGACTGGCATTGTGCCAAGCTATATGAGCTTAACCCAGGTTTTGTGGGTTTTTTTAATATTATTGAGATATAATTTATAGTCGACCCACAGTTGCTTGAATCTGTGGATGTGGAGGGCCAACTGTACTATGCCGTTTTATACAAAGGACTTGAGCATTAGAGGATTTTAATATCCCTGGGAGGTCCTGGAACCAATTCCCTGTGGATACTGAGAGATGGATTGTTTACTTATAAAATCATCACCTAGATCAAATTATAGAACTTGAGTACTACCTCCAGAAGGCTCCCTCCTGCCCCATTGCATCAATATCTACCTTAGATTAATTCGTTTTGTATTTGTTATTGATTCCCAGTTTCCATAGAAACACCACCTAAATAGCTCTGACTTAAGTTCTGTTTTAAGCAGACTACATATATTAACTTTAGCTTCAGGGAAACTGTAAGATAGGGACTGTTATCCTCATTTTACAGATTAGGCTCAGAGAGGTTAAATAACTTGACTGAAGTCACAAACGGGAAGAGATATGATTTGAACACTGGCCATCTGGCTCCAGAATCCATGTTTTTAGCTTCTGCTATGCTATATTGCTTAGTTTCCACTGAAGATACTAGTAGATCTTATAATATGTAATTTAAAATACATTTCGTGTGATCATCCTTTGTGGCAAAGAGAGTTTTCAGAGTTTAGGGGGAAAGGTAGAAAAGGTAGAAATACTTTTGAGGCTTGATGGGGAAAAATATACCAGAGTGGGCAAGAATTTTTGCAGGGAGCTTAACCCTTAAGACTAGAGAGTATGGTTTTGTGGAAAAAAAGCATGCAGGAAAATTTGAGTTAGGATATAGCATCCCAGATACTGGAGAGCATGAAAGCCTTTTATTTGATTGTCATTATAATAGGTTAAAATGTCAGTCCTTAGGGTGCTTAGAAAGTGATTTTTCTTATTTCAAAAAAAATGTGTGAATAAAAAAGAACAGTTGATAACATGCAACAACATGGATGACTCAACGTGCTGAGTGAAAGAAGTCAAACATAAAAAGAGTATATGTGGAGCTTCCCTGGTCGTGCAGTGGTTAAGAATCCGCTTGCCAATGCAGGGGACACGGGTTCCATCCCTGTTCCGGAAAGATCCCACATGCCGTGGAGCAACTAAGCCCGTGCGCCACAACTACTGAGCCTGCGCTCTAGAGCCCACGAGCCACAACTACTGAAGCCCGCATACCTAGAGCCCGTGCTCCGCAGCAAGAGAAGCCCACGCACCACAACGAAGAGTAGCCCCCGCTCGCTGCAACTAGAGAAAGCCCGCACGCAACAACGAAGACCCAACGCAGCCAAAAGTAAATAAATAAATAAAATAAATTTAAAAAAAAAGAGTATATGTGATTTCATTTATATGAAATTGTAGAACAGGCAAAACTAATCTTTAGTGAGAAAAAGTAGGTGAGTGGTTGCTTAGGGCAGGGGTGGGAACCTGGGTGGGTGGAAGAATGTTATAGGCTGAAGTAACAGCACCTAGAAAGGTCCTGAAGCAGTTACGAGTTTGGACTCCGAAGAGCAGGGAAGGCCATGTGACTGTAGCTTAATAAAGGAGGGGTGGAGGAGTACAAGAAGTGGTCATAGATGCAGGCAAAAGTCAGGTTACTGTAAACCTTGTAGTGCTTGGGTTTAATTTAAGTTGAGGGTAAGTCATTGAAAGTTGGAGGTGTATTGTGTCAGGTCAAGCATGGAAGCAAGAAACAAGGAGACCAGGGAAAAGCCTATTGCAGGTAGTCCAGAAGTTGATAAAGCTGGTCTGGACAAGGATAGGAATGGTTAAGATTTAAGGAAATGATTGAAGTCAGGAGATATTTTGTAGGTAGAGCTTATAGGAATTATTGCTGTGGGGGATGGGGAAAAAAGGAAGGTTTTAATGATGACTCCTTATTTTTGGCTTCTGAGGGGATAGTGCTATTTTTTGAGACAGGAGAGTTGGAGAGAAGAATGAATTTGGGAGTGGAAATTGTTTTATGAGATAGCTGTTTAGATCTTTATGTTTGTTAGGAAAATACCCTTTTTCTAATTTTTTGCTTTTATTTTGTACCTTGATTGTTTAATTGACTATTGTAGGTAGTGATACATTTTTTTTGTATGCTTGTCTAGAATTGACCCTGTTTTCTCTTTGTGCTAGGATGTCTGAATTGATTGAAAAAGAAACTGAAGAATATCGTAAGGGGGATCCAGACCCATTTGATGATCGACATCCTGGTGAGACTGTGTTCTGTTAAGCCTGGCTCTAATTTTCTTACAAAAGAAAACTGCATAATATAAGGAATATTTTTCAATTGAAATAGAATTTATTTGTTAAAATATTGCTCAAGGTGGGGGCAGAGAGGAAAAACAAATTCCTGGAAAAATGAAAATACTTTTAACATTTACCTCTTAAATGGAAGATTACTATTACTAGAAGCTAACTTAAAGGAACTAAATTATATAGATATACTTTATTGACTCAGTTGATATGATTACAAAGATTTAAAAAGAGAAAAATGTTCTCTCTTTCTGACTTTTAAACCAAAAAGATGTTATCCTCTGTGCCTTTATTTTTCTAACAACAATAATTATCCTTTTACTAACGGGGAGATGTGGTTGAGAATGCATTCAGTGCCTTGCTTTTAGTTATGAAATTAATGCTTGGAACCTTGAATAATGAATGAATGGATTTCTTGATGTCTACTTTAGTGTTCCAACAGCTAAAATATGCCATCTCATGTTAATGTGGTTTTCTTTTGGGCTAATTTAATTAGAGCCATGACAAACCAGCCTGCTTTGGCATGGAATTTGCTATAATACAGAACTGTATGGGACTTGAGACTGCTATTTTATGTTCTCTCTAAGGTAGATTACCAGTGGGCAAAGCTTATGTCATGTGGGCCCACACTGCATATAAGTTTTCTCTTTATAAAACCAGGAGTCCTTTTTGGAGAGAAGAGTCTGAGATTTTCTATGTGGAGAGATAGTTGAGAATGAGTGGGACTTATAAAAATAAGAACATTGTATATCCACACAGATGTTCCAGGGTTTATTTCTGTTTCTTCGATTTTTATTCCCAAATGTAAGTAAGCTGAGCATTTCAGATTGGGTGTCCAGTTGTTTTATGTGATGTTACCTGCTGTTCTTGTCCTAGACATCTCCACTTGTGACTTTGAGAACGGCTGTTGAACTCACATCTTCAGTAAGGCAATCAGAGCATGAAACAGTAGGAAAGTGAAAAGAAATTAAGTTAATTCATGGGATTGTGAAAATAATTAAAGAGATGATCATGCTTAGTGACATTGCCTTGGAAAGGATAAAATGATAACGAGGAAGAAGGGAGAGAAGAATGCCTTTTTTTCAGTAGAAATTTAAAGACAGTTTATTTCCTTCCTAACTCTTATGTTAAGTCATATTTGTAATTAGGCATAATTTCTATTAATAAAGATAAGGGCCACAGTTTCATCTTTTATAAAGAGAGAAAGTTAAGTAATCTGAGGTCCACGTTTGTTTTTATGGTACCATTCTCTAACTTCTGTTTTTGTGAATTACTTTGGGATATTAATTACAGCTTGGTAAAAACTTCATATCAGCAGCTTATATCTTTTCTTCATCCTAAATTGTATCCTTTGACTAAATTTGCCACTCTGAAAGGAAAATTAAATAGACGGTATCATCTCTTTTAAAAGCGAACCAGTAATTTTCCCAACCATTAACTAATTCTTCTACATTTAGGCTGTGTGTTGAGTAAATCCTAGATTCCTGGCCTCCTTTCTTTCCCCAGGAGCTCAGAAGTTAAGATGACCAAGTTTATTTTACCTTTAGAATTGGTGATGGCTTGGTGGGATTCCCCTTGTCCCCCAAACCTGGAGTGTCATTACAGGTTTGAGGACACATCTCTGCTGCTTTTGGCATTACAGTTGAGAGATTGGACTTGGAGCCTATCTTCTCCAGGCCACTCATCAAAGGAAGCTGTGCTTCCTTCCTATCTTTGTCTGGGAAGTCATGGATTTTCATTCTCTTAGGCTCCTTTATGATTCTTTTGTAGACCTTGTATACTCTTAGTGATGCTGGTCTGGGTCTAGTGCTCATTTATTTAATTCAGCATTGATGTGTAGGCAATATGCTGGGAGATGGGAAGGTTAGAGAGCAGTGTCTCAAATTTTTTATTGTCATTTTTAATTTTAAAGAATGTTCCTTATGAAATCTGATTCATCAAAAGAATCTTTTCTTTGTTTTTGTTAATTTTTGCTGGCCTTTTAATAATACTTAAAACAACCCAGGTGTCTTTCCAGAGGTCTGAGTTGCTTGACTGGGATGACTTACTCATTCCTTTGTTTGTTCCTCTCCTCTTCTTTTGGTAGGTCGAGCTGATCCAGAGTGTATGCTGGGCCACTTGCTGAGAATACTCTTCAAGAATGATGATTTCATGAATGCAGTAGGTTTGCTTCTTACTTTTCTCCAGAGATTATCATCAGCAGATGCTGTACCTTTATTGTATTTTTGTAAATAGTCTGTTTTCTCCTGAGGCCTCCCAACAAAGTTGGGAATAGAGTGGGTAGCTTTTTAAATTTGGCATTGGTTCAATGAAATAGACTAATCATGGACTTCTTTATTACCAAAGTCCTGGTTGTGGCCAAGGTGTTTTCTCTTTGGTGTGTACTTTGTTCAGTTGAATATTGGTGAGGGTTTCCAAGGCGTCTTTGCTGATACTGGGGTGAGATGATTTTGAGTTTGGGAATATAGGCGTTCTCTTGAGTTCCTGAATAGAAATATAAGAGTGATATGTACCAAATGATTCTTCACTGACACCATGGGTGTGTGCATCGGGCATGTGGAGGGAGAGAAAGGTGCCTTATTTAACTCTGGTCTGTTAAGGAGTAAATGAAGGTTAAAAAAAAAAAAAGTATGTTTTACTCACATCTCCCGAACATAGTAATTATTCAATAAATTGTGGCTGTTAGGTTTGATTTTGGAGGTGGAATAGCATGATGCTTGAGAGCATGGGCTTTGGGGTCCATGTTTTGGGTTTAAGTGCAGCTCCACTCTTCATTGACATTTTGATCTTTAGGCAACTTAAGCCTGTCCAAGCTTTATTTTTTCGAAGCTTTATTTCCCTAATCTATAAAATAAGGATGATAGTTCTTACCTTAAAATGTTTTTGTAATCCTTGAATGAAATTAAGTATGAAAAGTGCTTAGTGCAGAACCTGGCACATGTGGGCTTAGTAATTATTAGCTATTATTTTTATCTGTATTATGTTAATTCCCAATTTTATTTCTTTATCACTGGTGTCTCTTCTCTGCTTCAGATCACTTCCAGCTGCCTTCTAGACGTTCCCACATGGATATTTCCCACAGGCACCTTGAATTCTGCATGTCTAATTGTTTGCCCCACAGTCTGTTTCTCTTATGCTCTAGCTCAGCAATGGTGTTCTTTCCTAGCCAGCTGGAAGTTATTCTTTATTCCTCTAAGCTTTTTTATTCAGTGAACTTAAGGTCTTATTGTGCCCTCCCCCTTAACCTTCACAAATCCCTCCACTTCTTTCTGCCCTGTTGCCAGACCTTAGATTAGCTACCACCATCTCTGGATACTGCAATAGCCTCTTAATTGGTTTCCTTCTTATCTTGTCCCAACCCATTCTTTACTTATATCCCAAAAATGTTTATCAAATGCAAAAAATGATCATGGCATTCTCTTGCTTAAAATCCATTAGTGCTTTCCCATTGCTCTCAAGATAAATTTTAAATTTTTTATTTTGGTTTATAAACCCAATCTTATGGCCTCTGTTCTCTCATTTTCAGTTCCTGACCTTTGACCCTCCTCTCTTTCCCACTCCTCCTTAGCTATTCCTACTTGTCTTTCATGTTCTCACTTGGAATCCCTTCCTCTCTAAAGCCTTCTCTGATTCCTTTGCAGAGTTGTATGACTTCCTACAGGCTTCTGTAGCATCCTGTACTTATGATATTTGTTTTTCCATCTGTCACCTCTTTTGGATTATGAACCCTTTGATAGTGGGACTGTGCCTTATTCACTGTTGTATACCCAGCAATAGAACACAGTGCCACTTAGAGATCCAGTATTTATTTGATGAGTGCCAAAAGGAAAGTTTTAATGATACATTTATATATATATAAAACTCAAAGTTTTTTCATTAACTATTGTCAAGAATCAGGGAGGGGTGAGGGGAGGCTTATCTTGCCCTGTTTTATCCTTCTGAAAAAGTGTATATAAGAATGGGGGGTGTTTTCTTTGTGATACCCCTTGAGCTTTAATTTCTATGGTTGCTGAGTTGTTTTAGGGGGATTTGACTTTAAAGTGGCAGAAGAAATTATATGGTATCATCATGGCTCAGCAGGATCATAACTATTTCTAATAATTACAGGTTTAATTAGTAATGTTAGGTATAGTCTTTAATACCCTTTAGGCAAGCTATGGGAATGTATTAAGGATTTATTAGACGTTATTAATTTGATTGGGTTGAATTTCAGATGAGAAGTACTCCTTTTCTTTACAGCTGGTGAATGCATATGTGATGACAAGCCGAGAGCCCCCTTTAAACACTGCTGCTTGCAGACTCCTACTGGACATAATGCCAGGGCTAGAAACTGCTGTCGTCTTTCAAGAAAAGGTACTTATTAAAAAGAAAAGTCAACATTTTATTTTTTAGTTGAATGCTGATCTGTTTTTCTTTGTTAAAATAATTGTTATAGTTTTTTCTTATTATAGTAGTAATCTATATTATAGAATCTTAAGAAATTAAGACAATAAGAAAAATTTTAAAATAACTTTTAATGAGTACTTGCTGCTTGGGTGCTGTAGTCTTTTTTAAAATCTTAAGATCATATGTTTTTAGATATGGATTTGTGGATTTAACAATTTATGAACTTATTCAAACTCTTATTCCTTTTTTTTTTGGAATGTAGGTGCTTTACAATGTTGTGTTAGTTTCTGCTGTACAGCAGAGTGAATCAGTTATACATATATGTATATCCACTCTTTTTTAGATTTCCTTCCCATTTAGGTCCCCACAGAGCACTGAGTGTAGTTCCCTGTGCTATATAGTAGGTTCTCATTAGTTATCTGTTTTGTATATAGTAGCCATATATATGCCATTCCCAGTCTCCCAATTCATCCCACCCTCCCTTCCCCCTTGGTAATGATAAGTTTGTTTTCTACATCTGTGACTCTATTTCTGCTTTGCTAATAAGTTCATCTGTACCATTTTTGTAGATTCCACATATAAGCGATATTATACGATATTTGTCTTTCTCTTTATGACTTCACTCTGTATGACAATCTCTAGGCCTATCCACATCACTGCAAATGACATTATTTCGTTCCTTTTTATGGCTGAGTAATATTCCATTGCATATACGTATCACATCTTTTTTATCCATTTCTCTGTCAGTGGACATTTAGCTTGCTTCCATGTCCTGGCTATTGTAAATAGTGCTGCAGGGAACGTCGGGGTGCATGTATCTTTTTGAATTATGTTTTTTTCTGCATATATGCCCATAGTGGGATTGCTGGGTCACATGATAGTCTATTTTTAGTCTTTTTTAAGGAAGCTCCATACTGTTCTCCATAGTGGCTGTACCAATTTACATGCCCACCAACAGTGTAGGAGGGTTCCCTTTTCTCCACACCCTCTTCAGCATTTATTGTTCATAGATTTTTTAATGTTGGTGATTCTGACTGATGTGAGGTTACCTCATTATAATTTTGATTTGCATTTCTCTAATAATTGAGACTCTTATTCTTAATGATGAGTAGTCTTCCTCAGTGTTGAGGACATTCTGTTTTGAGGAAGGCTGTCCTATTCTTGACAGTATTTAATATTCACTTAGTTAATGTTTGAAGACTGTGCTGTGCTGTGTTTTATGCTATGTGCTGGGAATATTTTGTCAGCAAGATAGGAGCTTACATTTATATATGTTTGGAAGAACAGAGACAAACTGATAATTTCAAGTAAGGATAAGTGCTATGAAGACCAGAAAATGGTAATTTGTTAGTGACTGTGTGTATATTTCAGTTGTCAAAAATTAGTTGCTGTGTTTTTAGAAGTAATGTCGATATTTTGTCTCAGCGTTAAGAATTTGCAATGTGAATTGCGCATGCCATATAGCTTTCTTTGCTTTTAAAGACACTAAAAATTTAATCTTCTGAAAAAATCTGGAAGTCTCAGTATAGTTAAATGCGTAAGCCACGCGAAAGATCTGGAAACAGATATTAACTTTTAAGAAAATTTTATTACAAAATTATACCACATAATGTATTTTAGAGAATAACATTGTTATTAATGCTATAGTTTGCAGTATTGTGTAGACTAGATTTAAAAATCTCTAATTAGCTACCACTGTGGGAGACCAAAAAAATCTATCTCCTGTCAAAAATGTTTTAATGTGAATTTTTTTTTTAATGTGAGTTCTTTTGAAAAGCAGGATGAAAATGAAGCACTTACAGCAGTGAATTTGTTATATGCAAGATTTATAGAAGATTACAGATGATTTTACTGTGCTTTGTAAAAGTTTCCTGGGTGTCATTGTAGGAAAATCATCTCTGATTCTTTATAGTTTTATGTTTATTTAATTAGTTAATTAATTAATTTTTAAACATCTTTATTGGAGTATAACTGTTTTACAATAGTGTGTTAGTTTTTCCTTTACAACAAAGTGAATCAGTTATACATATACATATGTTCCCATATCTCTTCCCTCTTGCATCACCCTCTCTCCCACCCCCCCATCCCACCCCTGTAGGTGGTCACAAAGCACAGAGGTGATCTCCCTGTGCTGTGCGGCAGCTTCCCACTAGCTATCTAATTTACATTTGATAGTGTATATATGTCCCTGCCACTCTCTCACTTCGTCACAGCTTACCCTTCCCCCTCCCCATATCCTCAAGTCCATGCTCTAGTAAGTCTGTGTTTTATTCCCATCTTACCACTAATCTCTTCATGACATTTTTTTTTTCCTTAGAGTCCATTTATATGTGTTAGCATACGGTATTTGTATTTCTCCTTCTGACTTACTTCACTCTGTATGACAGACTCCAGGTCCATCCACCTCATTATAAATAACTCAGTTTCATTTCTTTTTATGGCTGAGTAATATTCCATTGTATATATGTGCCACATCTTCTTTATCCATTCATTTGTTGATGGACACTTAGGTTGCTTCCATGTCCTGGCTATCGTAAATAGAGCTGCAGTGAACATTTTGGTACATGACTCTTTTTGAATTATGGTTTTCTCAGGGTATATGCCCAGTAGTGGGATTGCTGGGTCATATGGTAGTTCTATTTGTAGTTTTTTAAGGAAGCTCCATACTGTTCTCCATAGTGGCTGTATCAATTTACATTCCCACCAGCAGTGCAAGAGGGTTCCCTTTTCTCCACACCCTCTCCAGCATTTATTGTTTCTAGAGTTTTTGATGATGGCCAATCTGACTGGTGTGAGATGATATCTCATTGAAGTTTTGATTTGCATTTCTCTAATGATTAATGATGTTGAGCATTCTTTCATGTGTTTGTTGGCAATCTGTATATCTTCTTTGGAGAAATGTCTATTTAGTTCTTCTGCCCATTTTTGGATTGGGTTGTTTGTTTTTTTGTTATTGAGCTGCATGAGTTGCTTATACATTTTGGATATTAATCCTTTGTCAGTTGCTTCATTTGCAAATATTTTCTCCCATTCTGAGGGGTGTCTTTTGGTCTTGTTTATGGTACCCTTTGCTGTGCAAAAGCTTTTAAGTTTCATTAGGTCCCATCTGTTTATTTTTGGTTTTATTTCCATTTCTCTAGGAGATGGGTCAAAAAGGATCTTGCTGTGATTTATGTCATAGAGTGTTCTGCCTATGTTTTCCTCTAAGAGTTTGATAGTGTCTGGCCTTACATTTAGGTCTTTAACCCATTTTGAGTTTATTTTTGTGTGTGGTGATAGGGTGTGTTCTAATTTCATACTTTTACATGTACCTGTCCAGTTTTCCCAGCACCACTTACTGAAGAGGCTGTCTTTCCTCCACTGTATATCCTTCCCTCCTTTATCAAAGATAAGGTGACCATATGTGTGTGGGTTTATCTCTGGGCTTTCTATCCTGTTCCATTGATCTATATTTCTGTTTTTGTGCCAGTGCCATACTGTCTTGATTACTGTAGTTTTGTAGTATAGTCTGAAGTCAGGGAGCCTGATTCCTCCAGCTCCATTTTTCGTTCTCAAGATTGCTTTGGCTATTCGGGGTCTTTTGTGTTTCCATACAAATTGTGAAATATTTTGTTCTAGTTCTGTAAAAAATGCCAGTGGTAGTTTGATAGGGATTGCATTGAATCTGTAGATTGCTTTGTGTAGTAGAGTCATTTTCACAATGTTGATTCTTCCAATCCAAGAACATGGTGTATTTCTCCACCTATTTCTATCATCTTTAATTTCTTTCATCAGTGTCTTATAGTTTTCTGCATACAAATCTTTTTTCTCCTTAGGTAGGTTTATTCCTAGATATTTTATTCTTTTTGTTGCAATGGTAAATGGGAGTGTTTTCTTAATTTCACTCTCAGATTTTTCATCAGTAGTGTATAAGAATGCCCGAGATTTCTGTGCATTAATTTTGTATCCTGCTAGTTTACCAAATTCATTGATTGGCTCTAGTAGTTTTCTGGTAGCATCCTTAGGATTCTCTATGTATAGTATCATGTCATCTGCAAACAGTGACAGCTTTACTTCTTCTTTTCCTATTTGGCTTCCTTTTATTTCTATTTTTTTCTCTGATTGCTGTGGCTAGAACTTCCAAAACTTTGTTGAATAAGAGTGGTGAGAGCGGGCAACCTTGTCTTGTTCCTGATCTTAGTGGAAATGGTTTCAGTTTTTCACCATTGAGAACGATGCTAGCTGTGGGTTTGTCATATATGGCCTTTATTATGTTGAGGAAAGTTCCCTCTATGCCTACTTTCTGCAGGGTTTTTATCATAAATGGGTGTTGACTTTTGTCGACAGCTTTCTCTGCATCTATTGAGATGATCATATGGTTTTTCTCCTTCAGTGTTTTGATATGGTGTATCACGTTGATTGATTTGTGTATATTGAAGAATCCTTGCATTCCTGGAATAAACCCCACTTGATCATGGTGTATGATCCTTTTAATGTGCTGTTGGATTCTGTTTGCTAATATTTTGTTGAGGATGTTTGCATCTATGTTCATCAGTGGTATTGGCCTGTAATTTTCTTTCTTTGTGACGTCTTTGTCTGGTTTTGGTATCAGGGTGATGGTGGCCTCATAGAATGAGTTTGGGAGTGTTCCTCCCTCTGCTATCTTTTGGAAGAGTTTGAGAAGGATAGGTGTTAGCTCTTCTCTAAATGTTTGATAGAATTCGCCTGTGAAGCCATCTGGTCCTGGGCTTTTGTTTGTTGGAAGATTTTTAATCACAGTTTCAATTTCAGTGCTTGTGATTGGTCTGTTCATATTTTCTATTTCTTCCTGGTTCAGCCTCGGCAGGTTGTGCATTTCTAAGAATTTGTCCATTTCTTCCAGGTTGTCCAATTTATTGGCATAGACTTGCTTGTAGTAATCTCTAATAATCTTTTGTATTTCTGCAGTGTCAGTTGTTACCTCTCCTTTTTCATTTCTGATTCTATTGATTTGAATCTTCTCCCTTTTATTCTTGATGAGTCAGGCTAATGGTTTATCAATTTTATTTATCTTCTCAAAGAACCAGCTTTTACTTTTATTGATCTTTGCTATTGTTTCCTTCATTTCTTTTTCATTTATTTCTGATCTGATCTTTATGATTTCCTTCCTTCTGCTAAATTTGGGGTTTTTTTGTTCTTTCTCTAATTGCTTTAAGTGCAAAGTTAGGTTGTTTATTCGAGATGTTTCCTGTTTCTTAAGGTATGATTTTATTGCTATAAACTTGCCTCTTAGAACTGCTTTTGCTGTATCCCATAGGTTTTGGGTCGTCGTGTCTCCATTGTCATTTGTTTCTAAGTATTTTTTGATTTCCTCTTTGATTTCTTCAGTGATCACTTTGTTATTAAGTAGTGTATTGTTTAGCCTCCATGTGTTTGTATTTTTTACAGATCTTTTCCTGTAATTGATATCTAGCCTCATAGCGTTGTGGTGGGAAAAGATACTTGATACGATTTCAATTTTCTTAAATTTGCCAAGGCTAGATTTGTGACCCAATTATGATCGATCCTGGAGAATGTTCCATGAGCACTTGAGAAAAATGTGTATTCTGTTGTTTTTGGATGGAATGTCCTATAAATATCAATTAAGTCCATCTTGTGTAATGTATCATTTAAAGCTTGTGTTTCCTTATTTATTTTCATTTTGGATGATCTGTCCATTGGTGAAAGTGGGGTGTTAAAGTCCCCTACTGTGATTGTGTTACTATCAATTTCCCCTTTTATGGCTGTTAGTATTTGCCTTGTGTATTGAGGTGCTCCTATGTTGGGTGCATAAATATTTACAATTGTTATATCTTCTTCATGGATCGATCTCTTGATTGATGTAGTGTTCTTTGTCTCCTGTAATAGTCTTTATTTTAAAGTCTGTTTTGTCTGATATGAGAATTGCTACTCCAGCTTTCTTCTGATTTCCATTTGCATGGAATATCTTTTTCCATCCCCTCACTTTCAGTCTGTATGTGTCCCTAGGTTTGAAGTGGGTCTCTTGTAGACAGCATATATATGGGTCTTGTTTTTGTATCCATTCAGCCAGTCTGTGTCTTTTGGTGGGAGCATTTAATCCAGTTACATTTAAGGTAATTATCGATATGTATGTTCCTATTACCATTTACTTAATTGTTTCGGGTTGTCCTTGTAGGGCTTTTCCTTCTCTTGTGTTTCTTGCCTAGAGAAGTTCCTTTAGCATTTGTTGTAAAGCTGGTTTGGTGGTGCTGAACTCTCTCAGCTTTTGCTTGTCTGTAAAGGTTTTAATTTCTCCATCACATCTGAATGAGATCCTTGCTGGGTAGAGTAATCTTGGTTGTAGGTTTTTTTCCTTCATCACTTTAAATATGTCCTGCCACTCCGTTCTGGCTTGTCGAGTTTCTGCTGAAAGATCAGATGTTAACCTTATGGGGATTCCCTTGTGTGTTATTTGTTGTTTTTCCCTTGCTGCTTTTAATATGTTTTCTTTGTATTTAGTTTTTGACAGTTTATTATGTGTCTTGGCGTGTTTCTCTTTGGGTTTATCCTGTATGGGACTCTCTGTGCTTCCTGACTTGATTGACTATTTCCTTTCCTATATTAGGGAAGTTTTCAACTATAATCTCTTCAAATATCTTCTCAGTCCCTTTCTTTTTCTCTTCTTCTTCTGGGACCCCTATAATTCGAATGTTGGTGCGTTTAATGTTGTCCCAGAGGTCTCTGAGACTGTCCTCAGTTCTTTTCATTCTTTTTTCTTTCTTCTGCTCTGCAGTAGTTATTTCCACTATTTTATCTTCCAGGTCACTTATCCGTCCTTCTGCCTCAGTTATTCTGCTATTGATCCCATCTAGAGTATTTTTCATTCATTTATTGTGTTGCTCATCGTTGCTTGCTTCCTCTTTATATTTCTTCTGGTTCCTTGTTAAATGTTTCTTGCAATTCGTCTATTCTATTTCCAAGATTTTGAATCATCTTTACTATCATTATTCTGAATTCTTTTTCAGGTAGACTGCCTATTTCCTCTTCATTTGTTAGGTCTGGTGTGTTTTTATCTTGCTCCTTCATCTGCTATGTGTTTTTCTGTCTTCTCATTTCGCTTATCTTACTGTGTTTGGGGTCTCCTTTTTGCAGGCTGCAGGTTCGTAGTTCCCAATGTTTTTGGTGGCTGTCCACAGTGGCTAAGGTTGGTTCAGTGGGTTGAGTAGGTTCCCTGGTTGGGGGAACTAGTGCCTCTGTTCTGGTGGATGAGGCTGGATCTTGTCTTTCTGGTGGGCAGGTCCATGTCTGGTGGTGTGTTTGGGGATGTTGGTAGCCTTATTATGATTTTAGGCAGCCTCTCTGCTAATGGATGGGGCTGTAGCCCTGTCTTGCTCTTTGTTGGGGATAGGGTGTCCAGCACTGTTCGTTGCTGGTCCTTGAGTGAAGCTGGGTCTTGGTGTTGAGATGGAGATCTCTGGGAGATATTTGCCATTTGATATTACATAAAGCTGGGAGATCTCTTGTGGACCAGTGTCTTGAGGTTGGTTCAACGACCTCAGAGACACAGCCCTGGTGCCTGGCTGGGGCGCCAAGAGCCTTTAATCCACACGGCTCAAAATAAAAGGGAGAAAAAATAGAAAGGAAAGAGAAGGAAGGAAGGAGGGAGGGAGGGAAGGAAGGAAGAAAGGAAGGGAGAAATGAAGGAAGGAAGAAAGCAAGAAAGGAAGGAAGGAAGGTGGAGAGGAAGAAAGAGGAAGGGAGGACAGAAGGAAGGAAGGAAGAAAGGAGGGAAGGAGGGAAGAAAGGAAGAAAGAAGACAAAATAAAGTAGGGTAAAGTATAGTTATTAAAATAAAAAATAATTATTAAGAAGAAAAATTTCTATTAAAAAAACAGAAAAACGAGTCAGTCTAACCCTAGGACAAATGGTGAAAGCAAAGCTATACAGACAAAATCACACACAGCAGCACACACATACACACTCACAAAAAGAAAAAAAGGGGAAAATAATAGTATATCTTGCTCCCAAAGTCCACCTCCTCAACTTGGGATGATTCGTTGTCTATTCAGGTTTTCCACAGATGCAGGGCACTTCAAGTTGATTGTGGAGCTTTAATCCGCTGCTTCTGAGGCTGCTGGGAGAGACCTCCCCCTCTCCTCTTTGTTCGCACAGCTCCTGGGGTTCAGTTTGGACTTGGGCCCGCCTCTGCGTGTAGGTAGTCCGAGGGCGTCTGCCCTTCGCTCAGACAGGACGGCGTTAAAGCAGCAGTTGATTCGGGGGCTCCGGCTCACTCAGGCTTGGGGGGAGGGAGTGGCACGGGTGCGGTGCGAGTCCGTGGCGACAGAGGCCGACGTGACGCTGCACTGGCCCAAGGCGTGCCGCGCGTTCTTCCGGGGAAGCTGTCCCTGGATCCCAGGACCCCGGCAGTGGTGGGCTGCACGGGCTCCCGGGAGGGCCGGTGTGGAGAGTGACCTGTGCTCACACACAGGCCTCTTGGTGGCGGCAGCAGCAACCTTAGCGTCCCACACCCGTCTCTACTGTCCGTGCCGACAGCCGCGGCTCGTGCCCGTTTCTGGAGCTCCTTTACGTGGTGCTCTTAATCCCCTCTCCTCGCGCCCGAGGAAGCAAAGAGGCAAGAAAAAGTCTCTTGTCTCTTCGGCAGCTCTGTGCCCGTTTCTGGGGCTCCTTTAAGCGGCGCGCTTAAACCCCTCTCCTCGCGTCCAGGAAGCAAAGAGGGAAGAAAAGGTCTGTTGCCTCTTCGGTAGCTCCAGACTTCAACCGGACTCCCTCCCGGCTAGCCGTGGTGCACTAACCCCTTCAGGCTTTTTTCACTCTGCCAACTCCAGACCTTTCCCTGGCATCCGACTGAAGCCCGAGGCTCAGCTCCCGGTCCCCACCCGCCCCAGCGGGTGAGCAGACAAGCCCCTCGGGCTGGTGAGTGCCGGTCGGCACCGATCCTCTGCGGGAATCTCTCCGCTTTGCCTTCCGCACCCTGTGGCTGAGCTGTCCTCCACGGCTCCGGAGTTTCCGACCCCGCCCGCGAAGGGGCTTCTAGTGTGTGGGAGTTTTTCCTCCTTCACGGCTCTCTCCCACTGGTGTAGGTCCCGTCCCTATTCTTTGTCTCTGTTTATTCTTTTTTCTTTTGCCCTACCCAGGTATGTGGGGAGTTTCTTGCCTTTTGGGAGGTCTGAGGTCTTCTGCCAGCTTTCGGTGGGTGCTCTGTAGGAGAAGTTCCACGTGTAGATGTATTTCTGATTGTTGTTTGTTTAGAATGAAGTGAATAGCCTCTGCATGTTGGAAACATGAAGGGATATTTTGAATAATATAGCTTTCTGCAAGAACAGTTTTGTATTTTTATTTTATTTATTTTCAATAAATTTATTTATTTATTTATTTATCTTTGGCTGCATTGGGTCTTTGTTGCTGAGCGCGGGCTTTCTCTAGTTGAGGTGAGCGGGGGCTACTCTTTGTTGCGGTGAGTGGGCTTCTCATTGTGGTGGCTTCTCTTGTTGCAGAACACGGGCTCTAGGCGAGCGGGCTTCAGTAGTTGTGGCTCATGGGCTCTAGAGCGCAAGCTCAGTAGTTGTGGTACATGGGCTTAGTTGCTCCTCGACATGTGGGATCTTCCTTGACCAGGGCTTGAACACATGTTCCCTGCATTGACAGGCAGATTATTAACCACCACACCACCAGGGAAGTCCTAGAACAGTTTTGTTTCTTAATAACTGATTTTTATTAAGTTGAGAGAAGTGAATTATTCAAAGATAATCATAATTAGCTTGTAAATAACATTGCCTTGAATCCAATGTCCTAGAGTGTAGATTATAAATCTCTTTAACCTTGTGAGACCTTACCACTAGATTATATGATGTTCTTTACCTTTCAGAAATATCCTATGCACATTTTTTGGTGTGAATCAATGTTTTACTTCTTTAAAAACATTTAATTATAGTGTGTAAATTAATGAGTCAGAAATCATTATTTTTGGGGACTTCCCTGGCGGTCCAGTGGTTAAGACTCCACACTTCCACTGCAGGGGGCACAGGTTTGGTCCTTGGTCAGGGAACTTAGATTCTGCATTCTGTGCAGTGCCCCTTGCCCCCAAAGAAAAAAAAGAAGAAGAAAAAGAAAATCATTATTTTTAGACAGATTGGCAACTGGTGTTTCACAAAGCTACAGGTAGGACTCATTGCTTTAGGGTTTCCCTGGTGGCACAGTGGTTAAGAATCCGCCTGCCAGTGCAGGGGACACGGTTTAGAGCCCTGGTCTGGGAAGATCCTACATGCCATGGAGCAGCTAAGTCTGTGCGCCACAACTACTGAGCCTGCGCTCTAGAGCCTGTGCTCTGCAACAAGAGATGCCACCACAACGAGAGGCCTGCGCACTGCAGCGAAGAGTAGCCCCCACTTGCTGCAACTAGAGAAAACCCGTGTGCAACAACGCAGACCCAGTGTAGCCCCAAATAAATAAATTTATTATAAAAAAAGATTCACTGCTTTAGAGCAGTGTTTCTCAAACTTTCTGAACCGATAGTTACACATTTTACTTTTTTTTTTTTTTTTTTTTTTTTCAAAAGCTGGGTACATTTTGTTTTACTTTGCAACCCATACGTTATATGTATCAGAGAGTTTTCTTGAACATTGTTTACCCCTTTGTGCAGTGCATCGTTATAGTTTCTATTTCATTTCTTTTTAAGAGCTGGTTGTAATTTACTAAATTGTATTCTAGCTGCTGTTTAAAAAAGTTGGCTGGATTGTACTTTCACAGTTGTTGAAATAGCTTTAAATTTTACTTTGTTTTATTGTTTTCTGTTTATGCTTGCTTCTCTTTTTTTTAAGTATAGTTGATTTACACTGCTGTGTTAATTTCTGCTGTATAGCGGGGTGACTCATTTGTATACATATATACATTCTTTTTTAAAAAAATATTATTTTCCATTATGGTTTATCCCAGGAGACTGGATATAGTTCCCTGTGCTATACAGTAGGACCTTGTTGTTTGTCTGTTCTAAATGTAATAGTTTGCATCTACTAACCCCAAACTCCCAGTCCATCCCTCTCCCTCCCTCCACCCGCCTTGGTAACCACAAGTCTGTTTTCTATGTCTGTGAGTCTGTTTCTGTTTTGTACATAGGCTCATTTGTGCCATATTTTAGATTCCATATATGTGATATCACGTGGTATTTGTCTTTCTCTGTCTGACTTTACTTAGTATGATAATCTCAGGTTGTATCCATGTTGCTGCAAATGTCATTATTTCGTTCTGTTTTATGGCTGGGTCGTATTTTGTTATATATATGTACCACATCTTCTTTATCCATTCATCTGTCGATGGACCTTTAGGTTGTTTCCATGTTTTGGCTATTGTGAATAGTGCTGCTATGAACATAGGGGTACCTGTATCTTTTTATTTATTTATTTTTGGCTGTGTTGGGTCTTTGTTGCTGCATGTGGGCTTTCTCTAGTTGCAATGAGTGGGGGCTACTCTTTGTTACTGTGTGCGGGCTTCTCATTGCGGTGGCTTCTCTTGCGTGGGCTTCAGTAGTTGTGACACGTGGGCTCAGTGGTTGTGGCTCACGGGCCCTAGAGTGCAGGCGCAGTAGTTGTGGCTTATGGGCTTAGTTACTCCGTGGCATGTGAGATCGTCGTGGAGCAGGGCTCAAAACTGTGTCCCTGTATTGGCAGGCAGATTCTTAACCACTGTGCTACCAGGGAAGCCCCTGTCTTTTTGAATTATAGTTTTGTCTGGGTATATGCCCAGGAGTGGGATTACTGGATCATATGATAACTATGTTTTTACTTTTCTGAGGAACCTCCATACTATTTGCCAGTATAGTGGCTGCACCAACTTACATTCCCACCAACATTGTAAGAGGGTGCCCTTTTCTCCACACCCTCTCCAGCATTTGTTATTTGTAGAATTTATAAATAAATAAATAAATAAATAAATAAATAAATTGCTGTGTTGGGTCTTCATTAATGCACACAGGGTTTCTCCAGTTGCGGCGAGCAGGGGCTAATCTTCATTGCAGTGTGCAGGCTTCTCATTGCAGTGGCTTGTCTTGTTGTGGAACTCTAGGCACACAAGCTTCAGTGGTTGTGGCATGCAGCTCTAGAGCGCAGGCTCAGTAGTTGTGGTGCATGGGCTTAGTTGCTCCATGGCATGTGGGATCTTCCTGGACCAGGGCTTGAATCCGTGTTCCCTGCATTGGCAGGTGGATTCTTAACCACTGTGCTACCAGAGAAGTCCCTGTTATTTCTAGACTTTTTAACGATGGCAGTTCTGACTGGTGTGAGGTGGTACCTCATTTTAGTTTTGTTTTACATTTCTCTAATAATTAGTGATGTTGAGCATCATTTCATGTGCCTACTGGCCATCTGCATGTCTTCTTTGGAGAAATGTCTATTAAGATCTTCTGTCATTTTTTCAATTGGATTGTTTGTTTTTTTGTTGTTGAGTTGTATGAGCTGTTTGTATGTTTTGGAGATTAAGCAGTTTTGGTCTCATTATTTCAAATATTTTCTCCCATTCTGTAGGTTTTTTCTTTTCTTTTCTTTTTTTTTTTTAACATTTATTTATTTATTTCGCTGTGCCAGTTCTTAGTTGCCATTGCGGGATCTTCGTTGCCACGTGTGGGATCTTCTTGCCACATGTGGGATCTTTGTTGCTGTGTACAGGATCTTCAGTTGTGACATGTGGGATCTTTTAGTTGCAGCATGCGGACTCTTAGTTGCAGCATGTGGGATCTAGTTTCCTGACCAGAGATTGAACCTGGGCCCCCTGCATTGGGAGTGTGGAGTCTTAGCCACTGGACCTCCAGGGAAGTCCCTCGTTTCTTTCTTTTTTTTTTTTTTGAGGTACGCAGGCCTCTCACTGTTGTGGCCTCTCCCGTTGCCGAGCACAGGCTCCGGACGCACAGGCTCAGCGGCCATGGCTCACGGGCCCAGCCGCTCCGCGGCACGTGGGATCTTCCCGGACCGGGGCACGAACCCGTGTCCCCTGCATCGGCAGGCGGACTCTCAACCACTGCGCCACCAGGGAAGCCCCCCTCGTTTCTTTTAAATGATTTCCTTTGCTGTGCAAAAGCTTTTAAGTTTGATTAGGTCCCATTTTATTTATTTATTTAGCCTTGGGAGACTGACCTAAGAAACCATTGGTACAATTTATGTCAGAGAATGTTTAGCCTGTGCTTTCTTCTAGGAGTTTATGGTATTATGTCTTATGTTCAAGTCTTTAAGCCATTTTGAGTATTTTTGTGCATGGTGTGAGTGTGTGTCCTAACTTCACTGATATACAGTGGCTGTCCAACTTTCCCAGTACCACTTGCTGAAGAGACTGTCTTTTTCCCATTTTATAGTCTTGCTTCCTTTGTCCACGATTAATTGAATGTAGGTGTGTAGGTTTATTCTGGGGCTCTCTATTCTGTTCCATTGATCCATATGTCTGTTTTTGTACTGATACCACACT
This sequence comes from Kogia breviceps, assembly GCF_026419965.1. NCBI lineage: Eukaryota > Metazoa > Chordata > Mammalia > Artiodactyla > Physeteridae > Kogia > Kogia breviceps. Next base: position 37,594,485 of record NC_081319.1, read on the forward strand.
TTTTTTTTTTTTTTTTTTTTTGTGGTACGTGGGCCTCTCACTGTTGTGGCCTCTCCCGTTGCAGAGCACAGGCTCCGGACGCGCAGGCTCAGCGGCCATGGCTCACGGGCCTAGCCGCTCCAGGGCATGTGGGATCTTCCCGGACTGGGGCACGAACCCGTGTCCCCTGCATCGGCAGGCGGATTCTCAACCACTGCGCCACCAGGGAAGCCCCTGATACCACACTTTTTTGATTACAGTACCTTTGTAGTATTGTCTGAAGCCTGGGAGAGTTATGCCTCCTGCTTTGTATTTTTTCTTCAGGATTGCTTTGGAAATTCTGGGTCTTTTATGGCTCCATATGAATTTTTGCATTATTTGTTCTAGTTCTGCAAAAAATGTCATGGGTAATTTGATAGGCATGGCATTAAATCTGTGGATTGCTTTGGGTAGTATTGCCATTTTAATAATATTAATTCTTTCAATCCAAGAGCATGGGATATCTTTCCATTTCTTTGCATTCTCTTTAATTTCCTTTAGTAATGTTTTATAGTTCTCAGCATATTAGTCTTTCACTTCCTTGGTCAGGTTTATTCCTAGGTATTTTGTGTTTTCTGGTGTGATTTTAAAAGGTATTGTTTTTATACATTCTCTTTCTGATATTTCATTGGTTTTTAGCAAATATTTTTATTTATTTAGCTGTGTCGGGTCTTAGTTGTGGCACTCTGGATCTTCATTGTGGCATGCAGGATCTTTCCTTGCGGCACATGGGCTCTTCATTGTGGTGCATGGACTCTAGAGAGCATGGGCTCAGTAGTTGTGGCACGTGGCCTCCAGACTGTATGGGCTTAGTAGTTGTGACGCACGGGCTCCATGGCCCGTGGACTGTCTAGTTGTGGCGCACGGGCTCTAGGGCACGCAGGCTCAGTAGCTGACAGCACACAGGCTTAGTTGCTCCACGACATGTGGGATCTTAGTTCCCCGATCAGGGATCACACCTGCGTCCCCTGCATTGGACGGTGGATTCTTAAGCACTGGACCGCCAGAGAAATCCCTGATATTTCATCATTAGTGTCAAGAAATTTATGCAACCGATTTCTGAATGTTAATCTTGTATCCTGCTACTTTTCTGAATTCCTTTTTAAGATCTAGTAGTTTTAGTGTGGAATTCTTAGGGTTTTCTATATATAGTATCATGTCATCTGCATTTAGTGACAATTTTACCTCTGTCCTTCCAGTTTGAATACCTTGTATTTTTCTTGTTGGATTGCTGTGGCTAGGACTTCCAATACTATGTTGAATAGAAGTGGTAAGAGTGGGCATCCTTGTCTTGTTCCAGGTTTTAGTGGGAAGGCTTTCAGCTTTTCACCACTGAGTATTATATTGGATGTGGGTTTGTCATAAATGGCTTTATTATGTTGAGATATGTTCCCTCTATACTCACTTTGGTAAAAGTTGTTATGGATGATGTTGAATTTTGCCAAATGCTTTTTCTGCATCTATTGAGATAATCACGTGGTTTTTGACTTTTCTTTTGTTTATGTGGTGTATTACATTGATTGCTTTGCAGATGTTGAACCATTCTTGTGAACTTGGGATGAATCCTACTTGGTTGTGGTGTATGATCTTTTTTTATGTGTTGTTGGATTCAGTTCACTCATATTTTGTTGAGAATTTTTGCATCTATATTCATCAAAGAATGGGCCTGTAATTTTCTTTTTTGGTGGTATCTTTGTCTGATTTTGGTATCAGGGTGATGGTGACTTCATAGAATGTCTTTGGGAGTGTTTCCTCCTCTTCAGTCTTTTGTAACAGTTTTAGAAGAATCAGTGTAAGTTCTTCTTTGTATGTTTGGTAGAATTTGCCTGTGAAGGCACCTGGTCCTGGACTTTTGTTTGCAGGGAGTTTTTTAAATTACAGATTCTACTTCACTTCTAGTGATCAGTCTGTTCAGATCATCTGTTTCTTCTTGATTCAATTTTGGTGGGCTGTATGTTTGTAGAAAGTTGTCTTTCTTGTAGGTTGTCAAATTTGTTGGCATATAATTGTTCATAGTATTCTTCTATGTTTTTTTTTGTATTTCTATGGTACCAGCTGAGATTTCTCCTTTTTCATTTCTTATTTTATTTGGGTTCTTGCTCTTTTCTTCTTGGTGAGCCTGGCCAGAGATTTGTCAATTTTGTTTACCCTTTCAGAGAACCAGCTCTTGGTTTCTTTTTTTGGGGGGGTCATGCTGCGTGGCTTGTGGGATCCTAGTTCCCTGACCAGTGACTGAACCTGGGCCCTTGGCATTGAAAGTGCGGAGTCTTAACATCTGGACCACTAGGGAATTCCCTTTCTGTTTTTTTTTTTTTTTTTTTTTTGTGGTACGCGGGCCTCTCACTGTTGTGGCCTCTCCTGTTGCACAGCACGGGCTCCGGATGCACAGGCTCAGCGGCCATGGCTCACGGGCCTATCTGCTCCGCGGCATGTGGGATCTTCCTGGACGGGGGCACGAACCCGTGTCCCCTGCATTGGCAGGTGGACTCGCAACCACTGTGCCACCAGGGAAGCCCCTTTCTGTTGTTTTATAAACCTCTATTATATTTATTTCCACCCTGATCTTTATTGTTTTCTTCCTTCTGCTGACTATGTGTTTCATTTGTCCTTTTTCTAATTCTTTCAAGTGGTAGGTAGGTTGTTTATTTGAGACTTTTCTTGTTTTTTGAGGAACGCCCGTGTCACTATGAACCTCCCTCTAAGAACTGCTTTTGCTGCATCCCATGGATTTTGTATGGTTGTGTTTTCATTGTCGCTTTTCTCAAGGTATTTTTAAAATTTGCTTTTTGGTTTCCTTGTTGACCCATTGGCTTTTTAGTAGCATGTTGTTTAGTCTCCATGTAATCATTTTTTTCTCATTTCTTTTCCTGTGGTTGATTTCTAGTTTCATGCCATTGTGTTCAGAGGAGATGCTTGAAATAATTTCTGTACTCTTAAATTGGTTGAGGTTAGTTTTGTGCCCTAGTATGTGGTCAGTCCTAGAGAGAGTGTTCCATGTGCACTTGAAAAGAATGTGTATTCTGGTTTTTTTTTTTTTGGATGTAATATCCTGAAAATATCAATTAAATCTAAGTGTTGTATCATTTAGGATCTCTGTTGCCTTATTGATTTTCTGTCTAGAAGATCTGTTCATTGATTGAGTGGGGTGTTAAAAGTCTCCTATTGTATTCCCATCAATTTCTCCTGTTATGTCTGTTAGTATTTATTTTACGTATTTGGTTGCTCCTGTATCCGTTTCACATATGTTGACGAAGTGTAAAATCTTCTTGTCTCGATCCTTTTACTGTTATATAGTGTCCTTCTTTATCTTTCTTATGGCCTTTGTTTTATTTTTTTAATTTAAAAAATATTTATGTATTTATTTATTTTGGCTGCACTGGGTGTTAGTTGCGGCATGTGGGATCTTAGTTGCAGCATGTGGACTTCTTGGTTGCGACATGCAGACTGACTGGACTCTTAGTTGTGGCATGAGGACTCTTAGTTGCGGCATGTGGACTGTTTAGTTGTGGCATGCATGTGGTATCTAGTTCCCCAACCAGGGATTGAACCTGGGCTCCCTGCATTGGGAGTGCAGAGTCTTACACATTGGACCACCAGGGAAGTCCTTGGCCTTTGTTTTAAAGTCTGTTTTGTCTGCTAGGAATATGTAGCGCCCGATTTCTTGTCATTTCTGTTTGCATGAAATGAAATACCCTTTTCCATCCCCTCACTTTCAGTCTATGTGTGTCCTTTGCCCTAAGATGGGTCTCTTGTAGGTCGAACATTGTAGGCTCTTGTTTTTTTTAAATCCAGTCTGCCACTCTTTTTTTTTTTTTTTTTTTTTTTTCTTTTGCGGTACGCGGGCCTCTCACTGCCGTGGCCTCTCCCGTTGCGGAGCACAGGCTCCGGACACGCAGGCCCAGCGGCCATGGCTCACGGGCCCAGCCGCTCCGCGGCACGCGGGATCCTCCCGGACTGGGGCACGAACCCGCGTCCCCTGCATCAGCAGGCGGACTCTCAACCACTGCGCCACCAAGGAAGCCCCACTCTTTGTTTTTGATTGGAGCATTTGGTCCATTGACAATGAAGGTAATATTGATACATATATATTTATTGCCATTTTAAACCTTGTTTTCAGCGGTTTCTATATTCCTTGTTTGTTCCTTTTTCATTTTATTTTTCTTTTTGGGGTTTGATGATTTCTTTTTATTTTATGCTTGTGTTTTTGGTTTTTGTGAATCTATTGTATATTTTTGATTTGTGGTTGCCCTGTTTTTCAAGTATGTTAACCCCTTCCTAGTTCTGCTTGCTTTAGACTGATAGTCATATAGGCCCAAACACATTCTAAAAAAAAAAAAAAATCTACATTTTCTTAGTCCTTCCCCCAATTTTATGATTTTGATGTCCTTTTTTTAACATCTTCATCTTTGTCCTTTTGCTGTTCCTTGAATTTATGATTGCTTTCACAAATAGGTGGTGGTTTTTTTTTTTCCTTTTTGATTTGTATACTAGCTAATTTAAGTGATTTACTTTCCAATTGTTACCTCCCTGTATTTTCCTGCTTCTTTTAGAGAAGACCTTTCAATATTTCTTTTAGAATAGATTTAGTATTGCTGTATTCTTTTAGTTTTTGCTTGTCAGAGAAATATTTCTCCTCCTATTCTAAATGATAATTTTGCTGTGTAGAGTATTCTAGGTTGCAGATTTTTCCTTTTCAAGACTTTGAATATATTTTGCCACCCCCTTCTGGCCTGCAGCATTTCTGTAGAGAAATCAGCTGATAGCCTTATTGGGCCTTCCCTTGTAATTAACTCTTTGTTTTTCTCTTGCTGCCTTTAGTATTCTCTCTTTATCTTTAACTTGCCATTTTTATTATCATATATCTTGGTGTGTAGGTCTGTCTGGTTTCATCTTGTTTGGGACCCTCTGTGCTTCCTATATGTGGATATCTGTTTCCTTCTTTAGATTTGGGAAGTTTTCAGCCATAATTTCTTCAGATACATTTTCAATCCCCTTTTCTCTTTCTTCTCCCTCTGGAATCCCTGTTATGTGTATTTTGGCATGGTTTATATTATCCCATAGGTCTGTTAACGTTGCTTTCATTTTTTTTCATTTGTTTTTCTTTTAAAATAAATAATTAATTAATTTGGATGCGCTGGCTCTTAGTTGCGGCATGTGGGATCTTTGTTGCCGTGTGCGGGATCTTTATTTCAGTGTGTGGGATCTTTAGTTGCGTCATGTGGGTCTTAGTTGCGGCATCCAGGATCTTTTTTTTAGTTGCGGCACGTGGGATTTTTAGTTGCGGCATGCGGGATCTAGTTCCCTGACCAGGGATCAAACCTGGGCCCCCTGCATTGGGAGCATGGAGTCTTAACTGCTGGACCACCAGGGATATCCCTCATTTGGTTTTCTATCTACTCGTTTGTTTGGGTAATTTCTATTATTCTGTCTTGCAGATCACTTATTCTTTCTTCTACATTATTTATTTTGCTATTTGTTGCATTTAGCTTAGATTTCTCCTCAGCAGATGAATTTTCTAATTTTTTTGTCTCCTCCGTATAGTTTCTAGTTCCTTTTTACAGTAATTTGCATTTCTGTCCAAAACCTTTCTTAGTTCCTTCAGTATTTTCATTACCTCCTTTTTGAACTCAGTGTCTGTTAGACTGAAGAGGTCTGTTTCATTGTTTGTTCCTTCAGGGGAATTCTCTTGGTCTTTTAATTGGGAGTCGTTCCTCTGCTTCTTCATTTTGCTTATATTTCTCTTACTCTGTGAGTTTAAGAGATACAAATACCTACATTAGTCTTGGAGGGCTTTTTATGTGTGGGAGCATCCCTGCATAGCTTGTGTGGATTTAATATTTATTTGGTCTGAGGGCTGTTTTTGGTTTGGGTGCTTGCTGTTTCTTTCCCCAGCATGTGCTGGTTATTATCCCCTTGTTAGGGGGTATGCAGGCATGCAGCCCGCTCATGGACCCTTGGTGCCAGTGGGCTGCGTGTGCTCCCGGGGAGGCGGGGGCATTGGTTGGTGCCAGGTTTTAGGACCCTTAGCCAGCTATCCATGCCTGACTCTGGAGTCCAAGATAGCAGCGGCAGCTGTTGCCCACCCCTGGAGCTTGTGTAGGTGGTGCCCTGCCACCTAAGAGAAGGCGTGGAGAAAGAAGCTCCTGTGGCAGGCCCACCCCTCTCCTCGTGGGCCCCCCAGAAATGGTGCCTTGCCCCTCTGGGGAGCCCAGTCTTCCTCCCGTAGTCCCTTGGTTATAGCGCACCACACCCTAGCCCCCTCAGGCTGTCACCATGCAGCCAGCCCCAGTCCTCTTCCTGGTTCTGACCTTCAAAGCACAAGCCTCAGCACTCAGCCTCTGACCCCCTCAGTGGAAGAATGAGCATGTTGGGCTGGGGAGTGCCAAGTGGCACCGCACCACCGACTGTCTGTGCAGGTGTCTCTCCTCTTTGCCCTCTGCAAACTGGTTGCTGTGCTCTCCCCTGAGGCTCCGGAGCTCCCCCTCTGTTCCGGCTGTTCTCCCTGCCAGTGAGGGGACTTCCCAGTGTGTGGAAACCTTTCCTTTTTCACAGTTCTCTCCCAGGTATGCAGGTCCTGTCCCGTTTCCTTTTGTGTTTTTTTTTTTTTTTTTTTTTTTTTTGTCCTACCTAGTTACATAGAGATTTTCTAGCCCTTTTTGAAGTCTGAGAGGTCTTCTGCCAGCATTCAGTCGGTGTTCTGTGAGAATCGTTCCACATGTAGATGTATTTTTGATGTATTTGTGGGAGAAGGTGAGCTCCATATCCTACTCCTCTGCCATCTTTATCATTCTTTTAAATTTTATTTTTATTTAAAATTATTTGGCTGTATAGTTTCTTCATTATATTAAGTGTGTTATAGAACAGAGTACTTTTATTTTTACGTACCAGGTTTCTCATACTGTCTACGTTTATCAGTGTATGCTCTTAATCCAGTGAGAACAGGACTTTTAGGGACTTAATTCTGCAAGAGTACTGCTTTAACGTTTTTTTTCTTTGAGGTTGTCTCAGATTATTGGAGGTCAGAGGGATAAAATCAGAGAGAATGAAATCTCAGAAAGTGTAACCTTTAAGCCAGCGTTTTCAAGATTTTATACTCTGGAACATTAAGATTCCCCTAAAATGTTAATAGGTGTTTTATGATAAAAATGTCCATGTGGTCAGTTAGGTAGATGGCTACTGTTTATTGAGTGCCAGTCCTGTGCTAATCATTTGATTTGCATTGTATCACTTAATTCTCACAGCATCCCATGAGGTAGGAAGAAAACCATGAGTCTGTGGTATTTCAGAATCAGAGAGAAAAGAAATGGTTTTAATACAGAAGGGACAAGACCCAGATCTATCAAGATGACTAACCAGGATAACTTACAAACTCTCCCGTTGCACACAAATACAAATTTCGGGTAAACTATAATAAACTCGTAGAGAAATTCCTAGGTGCCAGAAATGAAGATGGAACTGTAAAAGTAAAGAGGTAATTGAGGACAGGGACAAAATCTTGGGTGAGGAATTAGAATGGGGACCCTGACCTCCATTTAAAACTGGGATTCCCTAAGGACCTTCATTGAAACAATGGAAAAGGAAAATATCTGCTTTATGCTGTGGGAAGATGATAGATTTCTCATTCTCTGACTCCACTCTGAGGGGCAGGGGCATGGGCATGTAAGTCTCCCCTGAGAAACTTTGGACATGGGCCTTATTAGGGTAAATGTTTGAAATTTCTAATTTGATTGGGAACTCCAAAGTCAAGATATTAGCAACAAATAAAATTGTTTTGGACCAGTGATATTCTTTGGTTGTCTGGCAAAAGCAAATACACAACTCCTGTGGAGAAGCTTTCACAATCCGGGCTGCAAGGGATTTTCACAGAAAAAACAAATTCCACAAAAAGTGAGCTCACAAAAAAATTACAAAGTATACCAGCAAATAATCCTCCATAATTAGGAGTCAACAATTAAACAATGACTGGATATGTTTCCTTTTCAGATTTTTCATCACTAGTGTATAGTAATGCAACTGATTTTTGTGTGTTGATTTTGTATTCTGCAACTTTGCAGAATTCATTTATTCTAACAGGTTGTTTTGTGTGTGTGTGTATGTCTGTGTATGTGGAAACTTTATAGAGTTTTTTATGTATATGATCATGTCATTTGTGAACAGAGATAATTTTATTGCTTCCTTTCCAACACAGATGCCCTTAGTTTCTTTTTCTTGCCAGTACTATGTTGAATAGAAGTGGTGAAAGCAGACATCCTTGTCTTGTTTTTAATCTTTGGAGAAAATCTGTCAGACTTTTACGGTTAAGTGTAGTGTTAGCTGTGATTTTTTTTCATGACTGGCATTTATTATGTTGAGGAAGTTTCCTTCTATTTCTAGTTTATTAAATGTTTTTTAATGAAAGGGATTTTACTTTTGTCAAATTCTTTTTGCCTCAGTTGACATGGTCATGTGGTTTTCTACTAATTCACAAAAATTAATTCACACTGATTCTGTTAATGTGGTGTGTTACATAGATTGATTTTTGTATTTTGAACCATATGTACCTGGGTAAATCCATTTGGTCCTGGTATATACAGTAATCCTCTTAGTATGCTGCTGAATTGAGTTTGCAAGTATTTGTTGAGAATTTTTGCATCAGTATTCATAAGGAATATCTGTAGTTTTCTTGTACTATCTTTGTGTCTTGCTTTGGTATCAGGGTAATGCTGGATTCATAGAATGAGTTAGGAAGTGTTCCTTCTCATTAATTTTTTGGAAGAGTTTGAGAAGGCTTGGTATTAATTCCTTAAATGGTAGAATTTACCAGTTAAGTGATCTGGTCCTAGGTTTTTCTGTTTTGGGAGGATTTTGACAACTGATTCAGTCTCCTTACTGGTTATAAGTCTGTTCAGTTATTCTGTTTCTTCATTAGTCCATTTTGGTAGATTGTGTTTCTAGGAATTGGTCCGTTTAAGTTACTCAATTTGTTGGTGTACAGTTGTTTATAGTGTTCTCCTATAATCCACCCCCACCCCCCCCCCTCCTTTTTTTTGGCCATGCCGCATGTGGCTTATGGGATCTTAGTTCCCCGACCAGGGATTGAACCTGGGCCCTCGGCCATGAAAGTGTGGAGTCCTACCCACTGGACCACCGGGGAGTTCCCTTATAATCCTTTTTATTCCTGTAAAATTGGTAGTAATGTTCCCCCTTTCTTTTTAAAAACAATTTTATTTATATTTTTGGCTGCATTGGATCCTTGTTGTGGTGTGTGGACTTCTCATCACGGTGGCTTCTCTTGTTGCAGAGTATGGACTCCAAGCAGTGGGCTTCAGTAGTTGCAGCACGTGGGCTCTGTAGTTGTGGTGGGTGGGCTCTAGGGCACGTGGGCGCAGTAGTTGTGGCTCACGGGCTCAGTAGTCGTGGCTCGCAGGCTCTAGAGCACAGGCTCAGTAGTTGTGGTGCATGGGCTTAGTTGCTCTGCAGCATGTGGGATCTTCCTGGACCAGGGCTTGAACCCGTGTCCCCTGACTAGGCAGGTGGATTCTTCTTTTTTTTTTTTGCGGTACGTGGGCCTCTCACTGTTGTGGCCTCTCCCGTTGCGGAGCACAGGCTCCAGATGCGCAGGCTCAGCGGCCATGGCTCACGGGCCCAGCCGCTCCGTGGCATGTGGGATCTTCCCGGAGCGGGGCACGAACGTGTGTCCCCTGCATCGGCAGGCAGACTCTCAGTCACTGCGCCACTAGAGAAGCCTGGCAGGTGGATTCGTAACCACTGCACCACTGGGGAAGTCCTCCCTTTTCATTTTTGATTCTAGTAATTTGTTTTCTCTCCTTTTTTTTTAATTGATCAGTTTAGCTAAAGGTTTGTCAATTTTGTTGATCTTTTTAAAGCAACTTTTGGTTTCATTAATTTTCTGTATTTTTCTATTTGCTATTTTGTTTATCTCCATCCTAATCTTTATTATTATTATTTTTTACTTCTGCTATCTTTGGGTTTTATTTGCTCTTGTTCCTTAAAGTGTACAGTTAGGTTATTAATTTGACCTTTTTTTTCTATTTAACTTTATGTGCTTGGAGCTGTAAATTTCCCTCTTTGTATTGCTTTTGCGGTATCCCATAAATTTTGGTATGTTGTGTTTTTGTTTCCATTCATCTGAAGGTATTTTCTAATTTCCCTGTGATTTCTTCTTAGACACTTTTGTTGGTTAAGACTTGATTTCCACATATGAATTTTGTAGTTTTCTCTTGGGATGTTGATTTCTCATTTCATTCCATTGTGATTGGAAAAAATTATTTGTAAGAGGTCAGTTCTTTTTAAATTATTAAGACTTGTTTTGTGGCCTAACATATAGTCTCTTCTGGGAAATGTTTCATGTGTGCTTCAGAAAAATGTATATCCTGCTCTTGTTGAATGGAGTGTTCTCTGTATGTCTTTTAGATCTAATTGGCTTGTAGTGTTGTTCAACTCTTCTGTTTTCTTATTGATTTTCTTTTCGGTTCTATCCATTATTGAAAGCTGGGGTAAAGAGTTTCTGTTTAGGATAGTGAAATTCTGGAAATAGATAGTGTTGATGGTTACACAACATTGTGAATGTACTGAATCCCACCAAATTGCACACTGAAAAATGGTTAAAATGGTTAAAAGTTATGAATGTAAAAGAAAGAACCAGAACACCAAGAAAAGTCTAAGGCTATGAAAAAAATGGCCATTTGGAAAATGAACAAAGGAACTACTGGAAATAAAAATTACAGTTATTGAATTTTAAAACTTAATAGATGAGTTAGAGTGAAATTTAGACACAGCTAAAGATAGAATTAATAAACTGGAATATCTGACAGGATAATCAGTAATGCTCTTAGAAATAAGACTAGAATTAGAAATTTTTAAATGTATCTAAAAGGAGTTTCAATAAAAGAGAATAGAAGGGACTTGCCTGGTGGTCCAGTGGTTAACATTCTGCACTTCCACTGCAAGGGGTATGGGTTCAATCCCTGGTCAGGGAACTAGGATCCTGCATGGCATGCAGTACGGCCAAAAAAGAAAAAAAGAATGTGTATGTGTATGTATACACACACACACACACACATATATATAAAAGAAAAGGAAAATAGAAAGGTGGTATTCAGAGAGATGAGGCTAGGATCTTACAAATAAATGAAAGACATGACCAATCAGATTCAGAAAGCCCAATGAAGAATACCAAAGACAAAATGATTGTAAAAGCAACTAGAGTGGGACTTCCCTGGTGGTGCGGTGGTCAAGAATCTGCCTGCCAATGCAGGGGACATGGGTTGGAGCCCTGGTCCGGGAAGATCCCACATGCCACGGAGCAACTGAGCCTGTGCGCCACAACTGCTGAGCCTCCTGGAGCTCTAGAGCCTGCAAGCCACAACTACTTGAGCCCATGTGCCACAATTACTGAAGCCCCTGTGCCTAGAGCCCATGCTCCTCAACAAGAGAAGCCACCACAGTGAGATGCCCATGCACTGCAAAATGAAGAGCAGCCCCAGCTTGCCGCAACTAGAGAAAGCCCACGTGCAGCAACGAAGACCCAACGCAGCCTAAATAAATAAATAAATAAACAAAACCACTAAAAAAAAAAGTAATAAAAAGCAACTAGAGTAAAAAAGATTCCTGCAAATTACCATAGCATGCTTTGCCACAGCGTCAGTAGAGGCCAGATAATAGTAGAAAATGTCTTCCGAGAACTTCTATAAACCTAGAAATATTGACCAAAATAAACAATTTTGGAGGGCAAAAGGGCAAACAGAAATTCTGGGTAACATGTAGATGGAAGGGAATAGTTGAAGTTAGTATTTTAAATTTCTTATACTGTTTGGAAATAGGGAAGGATGATAGACTTAAAATTGATGGTACGTATATTTTCATATCAATAAGTATTTTATTATTTAAAAAAATTTTTTTTGGTTGTGCTGGGTGTTTGTTGCTGTGCTCAGGCTTTCTCTAGTTGCTGCAAGCGGGGGCTACTCTTAGTTGCTGTGCGTGGGCTTCTCATTGTCATGGCTTCTCTTGTTGCAGAGCACGGGCTCTAGGTGTGCAGGCTTCAGTAGTTGTGGCACATGGGCTCTAGAGCACAGACTTAGTAGTTGTGGCACAAGGGGCTTAGTTGCTCCGCAGCATGTGGGATCTTCCCAGACCAGGGATTGAACCCATGTCCCCTGCATTGGCAGACGGATTCTTAACCACTGCACCACCAGGGAAGCCCCTCAATAAGTATTTTAAAACAAAATTTCTCAAAATGTGTTTTCAGAGTGTTATTAAAAAAAACTTTAAAACTTGGAAATATATAGGAGAATGACACCATGACCCTAGGGAAGAGTTTCTTAAGATATAAAGTGGCACAACGTTTCAAAGAAAATATTAAGTATGATTATATAAAAATTAAGAACTTGTGCTTATCATGAAACACTGGTAAAAGACATGAGTATTTCACAGAAAGTGGAAGTATGAATGGTCAGAAGGCATGAAAAAAAATGCTGAACTTCATTAGTAAATGAGAAAATTCAAGTTAAATGAAATGTTAATTTTTTATACCCACCAGACTGCAAAAAATTAAAAGTCTGATAGTGGCCAAGTGTTGGTAAAGATGTAGGAAAAAAGAACTATTCGCTGTAGGAAATGTGAATTGTCATTTTGGAAAATAGTTCGGCCTCCTTTAGTAAAGTTGAGCAAACATACCTGTGACTTAGTACTCTTCCTAGGTGTCTACTCTAGGGACATGCCTGCACAAAAATAGGTATAGTTAAGCCAACAGAATAGCAGCAGCAGAATATGGAGGTGAAGAGCATTTGGAGGTACACTGCCTAGGATAAGATCCCAGCTTTGCCACTTACTAGTTTTGTGACTTTTGGTAAGTTACTTAACCTCATTGTGACAGTTTTCTCTTCTGTAAATATAGTACTTAATGGAATCATATAGGGTTGATATGAGGATTAAATATTATGTGTAAAAGCCTGTCTTATATTGAGTGCTATTTGTGACAATTACATGTAACCATATAGATGAATGTAAAAAACATAATGTGTAAAAGAAACAAGTTGCAGAAAAATACATATGGCACCACACACTTTATACAGTTCAAAGCATATAACGTTTAACAAAAGCTTTACAAGAAAATTATTAAAATTAAGTAACACAGATACCCCTTGGGGAGGGAGGAGGCGGGTGGGATAGGGAGGGAGGGACACATGGGAGGTTTCTTTTTCTTAAACTCAGTGAGTGGTAAATCACAGAGGTGATTTTCATTTTCTTTGGACTGTACATGTTTATGTATTTTATTTCATAGTAAAAACTAACTAAAAATAAGGGTGGGATATGTGGAGTTAAATACTTGTTTGATGGAGGACTTCTCAGAGCACTGATAATGTTAATTGTGCATTGTGAACTTCAAAGAGAGATATAGAATTTTTAGGGCTCCCCGCTTGGTCATGGAACCTTTTGGGTATTAACAGCTAAAGTAGGACTACGTTATGTGATTGTTGATCTTTAGCTTGAGTTTTAGTGGATAAATAGGATTCTGGTTCACAGTGCACAGATATTTTAACTAAACCACCTACTGTTGTACATTGAGTTCACTTGGATTTTATAATCTTATGAGCAGTATTGAAATGTTTTATTAAAAATTTTTTTTACAAGACTGAAGTATTTGCTTATATCTTTAATTATGAATTTTTTTTCCTGAATACCAAAACCAGACAAAGATGTCACAAAGAAAGAAAACTACAGGCCAAAATCACTGATGAACATAGATGCAAAAATCCTCAACAAAATACTAGCAAACAGAATCCAACAGCACGTTAAAAGAATCATACACCATGATCAAGTGGGGTTTATTCCAGGAATGCAAGGATTCTTCAATATACACAAATCAATCAACGTGATACACCATATCAAAAAACTGAAGGAGAAAAACCATATGATCATCTCAATAGATGCAGAGAAAGCTTTTGACAAAATTCAACACCCATTTATGATAAAAACCCTGCAGAAAGTAGGCATACAGGGAACTTTCCTCAACATAATAAAGGCCATATATGACAAACCCACAGCCAGCATTGTTCTCAATGATGAAAAACTGAAACCATTTCCACTAAGATCAGGAACAAGACAAGGTTGCCCACTCTCACCACTCTTATTCAACATAGTTTTGGAAGTTCTAGCCACAGCAATCAGAGAAAAAAAAGAAATAAAAGGAAGCCAAATAGGAAAAGAAGAAGTAAAGGTGTCACTGTTTGCACATGACATGATATTATACATAGAGAATCCTAAGGATGCTACCAGAAAACTACTAGAGCTAATCAGTGAATTTGGTAAAGTAGCAAGATACAAAATTAATGCACAGAAATCTCTGGCATTCTTACACACTAATGATGAAAAATCTGAGAGTGAAATTAAGAAAACACTCCCATTTACCACTGCAACAAAAAGAATAAAATATCTAGGAATAAACCTACCTAAGGAGACACAAGAGTTATATGCAGAAAACTATAAGACACTGATGAAAGAAATTAAAGATGATACAAATAGGTGGAGAAATACACCATGTTCTTGGATTGGAAGAATCAACATTGTGAAAATGACTCTACTACCCAAAGCAATCTACAGATTCAATGCAATCCCTATCAAACTACCACTGACATTTTTTACAGAACTAGAACAAAATATTTCACAATTTGTATGGAAACACAAAAGACCCTGAATAGCCAAAGCAATCTTGAGAACGAAAAATGGAGCTGGAGGAATCAGGCTCCCTGACTTCAGACTATACTACAAGCCTACAGTAATCAAGACAGTATGGTACTGGCACAAAAACAGAAATATAGATCAATGGAACAGGATAGAAAGCCCAGAGATAAACCCACACACATATGGTCACCTTATCTTTGATAAAGGAGGGAAGGATATACAGTGGAGGAAAGACAGCCTCTTCAGTAAGTGGTGCTGGGAAAACTGGACAGCTACCTGTAAAAGTATGAAATTAGAACACTCCCTAACACCACAAACAAAAATAAACTCAGAATGGGTTAAAGACCTAAATATAAGGCCAGACACTATCAAACTCTTAGAGGAAAACATAGGCAGAACATTCTATGACATAAATCACAGCAAGATCCTTTTTGACCTATCTCCTAGAGAAATGGAAATAAAACCAAAAATAAACAGATGGGACCTAATGAAACTTAAAAGCTTTTGCACAGCAAAGGGTACCATAAACAAGACCAAAAGACACCCCTCAGAATGGGAGAAAATATTTGCAAATGAAGCAACTGACAAAGGATTAATATCCAAAATGTATAAGCAACTCATGCAGCTCAATAACAAAACAACAAACAACCCAATCCAAAAATGGGCAGAAGAACTAAATAGACATTTCTCCAAAGAAGATATACAGATTGCCAACAAACACATGAAAGAATGCTCAACATCATTAATCATTAGAGAAATGCAAATCAAAACTTCAATGAGATATCATCTCACACCGGTCAGATTGGCCATCATCAAAAACTCTAGAAACAATAAGTGCTGGAGAGGGTGTGGAGAAAAGGGAACCCTCTTGCACTGCTGGTGGGAATGTAAATTGATACAGCCACTATGGAGAACAGTATGGAGGTTCCTTAAAAAACTACAAATAGAACTACTATACGACCCTGCAATCCCACTACTGGGCATATACCCTGAGAAAACCATAATTCAAAAAGAGTCATGTACCAAAATGTTTATTGCAGCTCTATTTACGATAGCCAGGATGTGGAAGCAACCTAAGTGTCCATCAACAGATGAATGGATAAAGAAGATGTGGCACATATATACAATGGAATATTACTTAGCCATAAAAAGAAATGAAACTGAGTTATTTGTAATGAGGTGGATAGACCTGGAGTCTGTCATACAGAGTGAAGTAAGTCAGAAGGAGAAAAACAAATATCGTATGCTAACACATATGTATGGAATCTAAGAAAAAAATGTCATGAAGAGATTAGTGGTAGGATGGGAATAAAACACAGACCTACTAGAGCATGGACTTGAGGATATGGGGCGGGGGGAAGGGTAAGCTGTGACAAAGTGAGAGAGTGGCAGGGACATATACACACTACCAAATGTAAATTAGATAGCTAGTGGGAAGCTGCCGCATAGCACAGGGAGATTACCTCTGTGCTTTGTGACCACCTAGAGGGGTGGGATAGGGAGGGTGGGAGGGAGGATGTGACGCAAGAGGGAAGAGATATGGGAACATATGTATATGTATAACTGATTCACTTTGTTGTAAAGGAGAAACTAACACACTTGTAAAACAGTTATACTCAAATAAAGTTGTTAAAAAATTTTTTTTACAAGACTGAAGTCTTTGCTTATATCTTTAATTATGAATTTTTTTTCCTGAATTGTGCTATTTCATTTCCTTTACTATAGGAAGGAATTGTTGAGAATCTTTTCAAATGGGCCCGAGAGGCTGATCAGCCACTGAGGACATATTCTACTGGTCTGTTAGGAGGTGCTATGGAAAATCAAGACATTGCTGCCAACTACAGGGATGAAAATTCACAGCTGGTAAGGACCATGTTAGAATGATTTTTTTTGCATAAGATAGGAGTGTATTCACTTGTTCTTTCTTGCTACTGAACTTGAATAGGTAGATCTTATTTGTTACTTTGTACTAGAGTATAGCTATAATTTCAGTATTTCAAGACTACATTTCATAAGAGTTTTGATTGGCCCCCCCCCCTTTTTTTTTTTTTTACTAGAGAATAACTGTTTTTCATCTTGTCAGGGATCATGATATTTTGTAACAGATAAATAGTACCATTCCCTTTCCCTTCCCAACATCTGGATTATGAAAAATTTCAAATGTATAGCATAATATAATTTTACAGTGAACACCTGTATACACACCACTTACATTGATTGTGAATATTTTACTAAACTTATATTCATGACATACCCATCCATCCATTCATCCCTCTTTATATCCATCCACCATTCTTTGTTTTTTTAATGCAGATTAAAATAAATTGCAGGGCTTCCCTGGTGGCGCAGTGGTTGAGAATCCACCTGCCGATGCAGGGGACCATGGGTTCGTGCCCCGGTCTGGGAAGATCCCACATGCCGCGGAGCGGCTGGGCCCGTGAGCCATGGCCACTGAGCCTGCGCGTCTGGAGCCTGTGCTCCGCAACGGGAGAGGCCACAACAGTGAGAGGCCCGCATACCGCAAAAAAATATATAAATAAAAAATAAACTGCAGACCTAATCACTCTTTTTAAAACAAAGCATAATACTGCAGTTTAGGATTGACCCAAAAAATGAGTACTTAAAGGAAAAGGTAAAACATAAGTGGTGAACTTGAAAATTGGATTATGTAATTATGTTTAATGTAGATGACAGTATTTAACAGAATACAACTTATGGCAGATAAAAGTTTCAGAAACCTTCATGTTTGATTTTCAGACTCTTTTTAAAAATTGTGAATATATCTAGTGTCTGCCTCTTCAGGTGTGATGGCCCACCCCAGCTTGATCCAGCCAGATATGTTGTGAATTAGGTGTTTTATGTGCAAATCTTCTTGTTTGGGTTCTCTGGGAAATTTTATGGGGAATGAAACTTTTAGCCATTATTTATTTCATCAAGCTGTAGGAATCAAGTCAACATATTGATCAAATCTTTACTATTTACCAGGCATTGAGATAATTTTATGAGTATCCTTAAGGGGAAGTAAGCATTATTTGAATCATTTAAATTAAGATGCAGAAGAGACAACCCCTTTTATTCCAATATCTGTTGATAGGTGGCAATAGTACTTCGAAGACTGAGGGAGCTACAGCTTCAGGAAGTAGCTTTGAGGCAAGAAAGCAAGCGTCCTAGCCCACGAAAGCTCTCCTCTGAACCCCTTTTGCCTCTGGATGAAGAAGCTGTGGATATGGACTACGGCGACATGGCTGTAGATGTAGTGGATGGCGAACAAGAGGAAGCTTCTGGAGACATGGAGATCTCCTTTCATCTTGATTCAGGCCACAAGACCAGTAGCAGAGTGAACTCAGCAACTAAACCTGAGGAAGGAGGATTGAGGAAAAACAAGTCAGCAAAACAGGGTGACAGAGAGAGCTTTAGGAAAGCCAAGCAAAAGTTGGGTTTCTCATCTTCTGATCCAGATCGCATGTTTGTTGAGCTGTCTAACAGCAGCTGGTCAGAAATGTCCCCCTGGGTGATTGGCACCAATTATACCCTTTATCCTATGACTCCTGCTATCGAGCAGCGACTTATTCTCCAGTATCTGACCCCTTTAGGAGAATATCAGGAGGTAAGCTTATTGGGAAGAGTAGTGTTCACATTTTGGGACCACTGTGTTTATTTCTGGGTTATTTTGTGGTGTCATTTTATAAATTGATGTGTTTTTACTCTAATACAGAAAAGTCTTTGCCTCAAACTGGTAGAGTCTTATGGAGGTCACTCCTGATAAGGCC
Source organism: Kogia breviceps (assembly GCF_026419965.1). Classification (NCBI taxonomy): domain Eukaryota; kingdom Metazoa; phylum Chordata; class Mammalia; order Artiodactyla; family Physeteridae; genus Kogia; species Kogia breviceps. The sequence continues at coordinate 37,612,955 of NC_081319.1, forward strand.
TTTTCAATCAAAGTGTGTTTGTATGTTTATCTTCATAAAGGGGGGGAAGAGACACCTCATTTCTTTAATCTTCTGTCCTCATAAAGGAATAGGAAATATGTGAAAGTAAATTCAAATGTTAAGACTTGTTTTTGGTGTTGATTTCAGTTACTTCCCATATTCATGCAACTTGGATCACGGGATTTGATGATGTTCTATATTGACTTGAAACAGACTAACGATGTCCTACTTACATTTGAGGCACTCAAGGTAAAGTTCTTAAAAATGTTAGGTCACTGAGCATTTTATTGACATGGATGTGTCTATATGTTTTGGTATGTAACGTCTCTGGATTTTATTGTTCAGGGTGGTGCTTTTTTTAAAAAATAAATTTATTTTATTTATTTATTTAGTTTTGGCTGCATTCGGTCTTCGTTGCTGCATGTGGGCTTTCTCTAGTTGCAGTGAGTGGGAGCTACTCTCCGTTGGGGGTGCGCAAGCTTCTCATTGCAGTGGCATCTCTTGTTGCGAAGGACAGGCTCTAGGTGTGTAGGCTTCAGAAGTTGTGACTCACAGGCTCTAGAGTGCATGCTCAGTAGTTGTGGTGCGTGGGCTTAGTTGCTCCGTGCCATGTAGGATCTTCCCGGACCAGGAATAGAACCCGTGTCCCCTGCATTGGCAGGTGTATTCTTTTTGTTTATTTTGTTTTTGTTTTTTAAATTAATTAATTAATTTTTGGCTGTGTTGGGTCTTCGTTCCTGCATGCAGGCTTTCTCTAGTTGTGGTGAGTGGGGACTACTCTTCATTGTAGCATGTGGGCTTCTTGTGGTGGCTTCTCTTGTGGAGAATGGGCTCTAGGCACATGAGCTTCAGTAGTTGTGGCACGCGGGCTCAGTAGTTGTGGTGCACGAGCTTAGTTGCTCCGTGGCATGTGGGATCTTCCTGGAATAGGGACTGAACCTGTGTCCCCTTCATTGGCAGGCGGATTCTTAACCACTGCACCACCAGGGAAGTCCCAGCAGGCAGATTCTTACTTAACCACTGTGCCACCAGGGAAGTCCCCAGGGTGTTTCTATTGCCAGATGTGTCAATCGTGACAAATGAAAATTTCTTTTTTAGATAGAAGAAATGACGCTTACCAAGTGTCTCCACAGAAATTCAGGGGTCAGTCCTAGAGGACTGAATGTTAAGGGAGAAAATGGATCTAGACCTGAGAGTGGCCTCAGTTGTTATTGGATAGGAAGAGAAAACTAAGTGTATAGTACCTTAGGTCTTACTACCTTTTAAGTATTCTGTCAGCCAACAACACTTCTTCTCAATTATTAACTATATACATATTGTATGATGTTAGATTATTTAGAGTGAACAAAATATAAAGCAGAAAATGAGTAAAGAAATAGAAGCATACTCAAATTCAGTAAAGGTAAATGATTTTCTAGGTTGCAAAGGGGCTAAATGTAAGAGGGCGGGTATGTCTAGCCCACCAAATCCATACCTTTTCATGATAATTAAGGTAATCTGAAGGGAGAGAGGTTAAGTGGAATGAATAATTTTGTGGCTATTATAGTTCTACCCAACAGGTAACTAAATGAACACAGTACTATTCTGTGATGTTTACAATATTAGACAAATAAATTAAGTCTCTGCTGTTTATTGTTTGGTTAAGAGAGACAGGCATGTAAGCCTATGATTTCTTTTAGATATTATAGATGTTGTGAAAAAAGTATGCGGCACAAAGGAAGGAATGGTCTGTTCTCCTTGAGAAATAGTAGCTTCTAGACAAGACCTCTGAAAAAGAGATAATGTTCTCACTGGCTGTTCAAAGTTACAATTTCATTCCTGATATTCCAGAGCCACGCTGTCCAATAGAACTTTTGTGACGATGGAAATGTTCTTTGTCTGTGCTGTTCAAAACAGTGGCTACTGGCCATATATGAGCACTTAAAATGTAGCTAGTGCCTCTGAGGCATTGAATTTTTAACTAAATTTTAATTAAATTAGCCACATGTGGCCAGTGACTAGTGCATTGGACAGCACAGTTCCAGAGTATATTGAAATTAAATTGAAATAAGGAAATTTGCCTTTCAGACCCCAGAAATTTTAAGTTTGGAGGAGGTCAGACATAAATTGGAGTTAACATGTATTCCCATGTATGGGATGCAGTGTGTGTGTGTGTGTGTGTGTGTGTATAAAGTGTGTAAACTCATGATTATACTTTGAACAGTGGGACGAAGCTGGAGGTCAGAGTTGTCTCCAGTGACCCAAAGGTATTGCTTTCAGATGCATCATCCTGTCCTGACAAGGAAATAGTGGAAGAAGGGATTTGGGCAGTTGCTATTTCTGTAGGTCTTTCTATGAGGAACTGTAATGGGTGTTGTTATTCAGCTGTTTTCTGTGCCGACTCATATAAGGGATTAAAGAAAATGAAATAAGGATGAACAGGGAAAAATGAGACAAGAGATCCTTATAGGGAAATAAAAAATATAGAAAGTTATGTGTACTGTTTTGCTCAAAAGGAGGTCTCAGTTGTGTAGGAGAAGGAACAGGTGTTGAAGTTAGTATTGGGTTGGCCAAAAAGTTCTGGTTTTTCTGTAAGATCTTATAGATCAATAGGAACAAAATGGGATAAAATAGTAAATTAAGAGCTAGAACCTTATATGGAGGTACAATACAAGGAGAGAAAATAGAATCTTTGCCCACATGAGTGAGGTGAGCCAGGTTATGGGCTATGTTGAGCCAAGTAGAATTAAGGTTCTTGGTAAAGATTGAGCCTGTTTGTTCTGTTTCCCTACCTACTGATTCTGGCAGTGGAACTGCCACTTTATGGTAGAGACATTATTGGAAAAAGCATGTGCAGTGGCCTAAGTATTGAGGAGGGAACCATACATGGTTTAGTTGTTTCTTGGGGAAAGACTTGGTGGGAATGTGGTAGAGGTTTGTGTATCAGCCAAGTAAAGAGGGAAGGGATTTGAATTATATATAAGGATTAGTCTGAGTCTGTGTGTTAAGAGAACTTCTGAAGAGGGTACATACATGTTGTTTTTGCCATTGACCTTGGTGAAATTTATTTAGGTATCAAATCATGTAATTACAAATCTGTGTTGTCTGTACCTGCTGCCTGTATCACCACCCAGAAGACACCTTGACATGAGAAACAGGAGGCCAACAGAAACAGGAAGCTCCAGTTCTCCTGAGGCCCCATCCACGTTGGCCTGGGTTCAAAGTCATTGAGTAGCCTGCTGCTTGCATTGCACTCCTTGCCCTTAAAATTGCCCAGAAGATCAGGTCCACCCAGAGAGGCTAGTAAGAATTGAACAGCAAGTTAACAAAACTTGATAACAAAGCCCTGTCTAATAGAGACTTAATAAAATAGTTAATTAATAAAGGTCTATTTAAAGTGCATTCTGATTAGTTCTAAAAATTTACTAATTTTGATAATTTGCTGAAGACTTTTCTTTGGGGATATATTGAGGATCAATTTAAAAGAAAGCAGAGTTTTGGATTTTATTAGATGATGAGTCTGACTGAGCCAAAGCTAAAACATAGAGCTGATGATATTAAAAGGATTAAAATGGGAAGGGTAACAAAAATCCTTTAGGGAAGCTATGTAATAATAAAATGGTGTAGGATTATGTCATTATGTACAGCAGTATTCTTCATTTCTTGTTTTTCACCTTCATGAAAACCTTTGGTATTAGGAGGGAATATTATGGAATCCTAGAGTTTTTTTGTTTTTTTTTTTGTTTGTTTGTTTCCCTTAAACAGTATTGGTTTTACTTCCGTTTTGAGGGAGTGGTTGTCTGCTTCAGAGGAGTCTTTGTGTTTAGCAACTGTGAAGAGATATTTGTACTAGATTTTTCCACGGTGATGTGCGTCCTCTTTGTTTAGCACCTAGCATCTCTCCTGCTACATAACAAGTTTGCCACAGAATTTGTCGCGCATGGTGGAGTACAGAAATTACTGGAAATTCCTCGTCCTTCTATGGCTGCAACTGGTGTATCCATGTGCTTGTATTACCTGTCCTACAACCAGGATGCCATGGAAAGAGTAAGTCCAGTCCATTCAGATGTGTGGGAATGGGATAGGGTGGGGAATATTCTAGTACATTCAAAGGAAAACTTTTGGATAAGAAATAATGAATAGGTGGATTAGGTTTTAATGAAAGGAGCAAGGAGCATGAATGTCCGATCTTTACAGAGCATTCTAAAAATGTAAAATTCTTTAGAAAAGGTCCAAAATGTAAAATTTTGTAGTCCTTTTTTTCCTGACTCTCTGAAAGAAAAAAACCAACAAAAAACCCAAGATGGATTGGGGTCACAGAACTTTTTTTTAGTTTTTGCCATTTTTACTACATTAGAATTATTTTCAGGCTCTTTTCAGATGTCCCTCAGTGGAGTTATATTTTTCATTTTTGAGTCAGTCTATTATAAAAACAACAGATGATGCTTTATATATTTGTGTTAACAAATAGTTCATGGTAGAGACAGTAAAATCATTTCAGTTGTTCTCAGGGCTCCAGAAGTACCCCTTCTGGTTTTTCTGGTTTTTTCACCTAAGACTTTTTATTTAGTGATTTTTTTTTTTTTTTTTTTTCTGTACGTGGGCCTCTCACTGTTGTGGCCTCTCCCGTTGCGGAGCGCAGGCTCAGCGGCCATGGCTCACGGGCCCAGCCTCTCTGTGGCATGTGGGATCTTCCCGGACCGGGGCACGAACCCGTGTCCCCTGCATCGGCAGGCAGACTCTCAACCACTGCACCGCCAGGGAAGCCCTATTTAGTGATTTTTAAAAAAAGTGTAAGTGGGTTGTACATTTGAAAAGAAATGGGTCCATAGACACCACTAGGGAAGCTCTTGTCATTTCTATGCCTGGAATATTTTTCTAATATTCTTTGTGGTGTGGCTTTTGTGGTAGAGTGAAGTTGGTAAATTCTTCTTGGGTGGTGTCTTTATTCATCTTTGCATATTTACTAATAGGGTAATATTTTGATTTTAATTTTTTTACTCCTTAAGATTCAGCATTATGCAAGGATGTGTAATCTTTTGAGAGTAGTAACCTAATCTGTGTGTATGTACAAAATTAATTGTGTTTAAGATAAAAAGAGTATCCAACAAACATGGGTAAAGCTTCAGAATTCATAGTCTGACTTACAGGAGACAACAAAATGTGTGTGAATGAATGGATATTAAACTTGTAGGCTTTAGTATCAGAAGGCTCAGTCACTTTTATCAGCCTGGGGAAGTCCCTTATGTCTCTGAGCCACTTCTTCATCTGTTAGGTGGGAATACTAATATCTGTGTAACAGAGCGTTGTGAGCATTAAAGGATATAAATATTTGCAGAATTTAGCACTCAGTATGTTTAGGTGGAATATAAATATTTCTCTAAATTTAGGTTGTTCTCAGGCTTGGAATAGATTGTTTTAAAATTTCATTTGTATCTTAAGCTTTAAACTCAGAATGACTTGCCCAGGAGTGATTATTGTATTTTGCAAAGATATCTATCTACACTGTGAATTTTTCTTCCCTTTTGTGAAGGTTCCTTCCCCCAAATTTTTAAAAATTACGTTTTATTTTTATTTTTTGCAGGTTTGCATGCATCCCCACAACGTTCTGTCTGATGTGGTGAACTACACACTGTGGTTAATGGAATGTTCTCATGCTTCAGGATGCTGCCACGCTACCATGTTTTTCTCAATCTGCTTCTCCTTCCGGGCTGTATTGGAGCTCTTTGACCGCTATGATGGTCTTCGTCGTCTGGTGAACTTGGTGAGGTTCTTCAGTGGCTTCTCTTTGTGAGGAGCAGGGGTCCTACTTGTCTGGGCTGCCCTTCAGTGGCATTGAAGAGAGAAACTTCTGACTGGAGGAATTTTGCTATCATTTTTATGGATGAAGTCTTTTTTCCTCCTTCATTTACAAGTTTCTTTTCCTCTTAAGAGGACTATACCATTGTAGACTTGCCTTGAATATAGTCATCTTACAGGGGGAGTTGCTTGATCCTTCTAAAAAGCAAGTTTTGTGCCTCTGTGGCTTTCAACATGATTGAAAACTATGTAATTTTTCAATATAGGTTTAATGTTTTGCTTTCATATGGCTACTCTTAGCATGTTGTATGGACGGATGTACTTTGATGTTTGTCAATCTTCATGAGCACAAAAGTTGATTGAAGTCTTTCTCCTCTCCTTTTACTTTTCTCTTCCTCTTTGTTCTTCCTCCTCTTTTGCCCCATTTTTTTGCCTCTTTCTTAATAGATCAGTACTTTGGAGATTCTAAATTTGGAAGATCAGGGTGCACTTCTGAGTGATGATGAAATATTTGCTAGCCGCCAAACTGGGAAACATACCTGCATGGCCTTGCGCAAGTACTTTGAGGCTCACCTGGCCATTAAATTGGAACAAGTGAAGCAGTCACTTCAGAGGACTGAGGGTGGCATTCTTGTTCATCCTCAACCCCCGTACAAGGTGAGAGAACCTTGTCTAAAAAGGAAACGTTGTTAGCACTGTCTGTAGCATCTTGGGCCTGAAATGCACATTCATATCAGTGGTGTCCACATGGGATGTACATTGTTGGATTATACTTGCACTGTATGGAGGCAGAATACTTGAAAACGGATGTAGGGAGTTCCCTGGTGGTCCAGTGGCAGGACTTGACATTTTCACTGCAGTGGCTTGGGTTTGATCCCTGATTGGGGAACTAAGATCCTGCAGGTCACACGGTGTGGCCAAAAAAACCCACAAAAAAAAAAGAAAATGGATATATCGAGGACTTATTTTGCTCCCAGTTGTAAGTTTCTATCTCTGGGATACTAGAACTAAAAGATGAACTGAGATGTCTGTAAAAGGGCTTTCTTTTACGGAAAGTACTAGATATTCTACCTTCTTCTTTGTGGAATTTTTTTTCTGAAAGGGTGCATCTATAATTCCACTTCACTATCATTTTTGAACTTAGTATGTTTTGGAACGAAGATTAGTATCTGCATGTTTTAAAAATCACAAATTGAAAATAAACCAATTATTTTACGTGGTGCTTCTTTTTCTTTTTAAGCTGTGAAATACATGCACCAGTGATTTGAACATTTTGTTACCTTTTTGGGCAAAATGTATTATGAGTCTAGTTATAAATAAAATAAAAGATTAAACATCATTTATATATATTCATTGTTTCACGTTTGGATTGTGGACTCAAGAAGTGTGGGATTTGAAAGCTGTTATTACTTAGCTTTATTATTAAAATCTGTTGACCACTGAGCTGTGCTGGAGAAGATAGCAGGCAGATTGAGTTCTTTAATAATATGTATCTCTGGGCTTCCCTGGTGGTGCAGTGGTTAAGAAGCTGCCTGCCAATGCAGGGGACACGGGTTCAAGCCCTGGTCCGGGATGATCCCACATGTCGCAGAGCAGCTAAGCCCGTGTGCCACAAGTACTGAGGCTGCAAGTCACAACTACTGAGTGCATGAGCCTAGAGCCCTGCTCTGCAACGAGAAGCCACCACAATGAGAAACCTGAGCACCGCGAGGAAGAGTAGCCCCCACTCACCGCAACTAGAGAAAGCCCTCAAGCAGCAGCAAAGACCCAATGCAGCCAAAAATAAATAAATTAATTAAAAAAATAATAATAATATGTATCTCTCCTTTTAGGCATGTTCATATACTCATGAACAGATTGTGGAAATGATGGAGTTTTTGATAGAATATGGCCCAGCGCAGCTATATTGGGAGCCAGCTGAAGTCTTCCTTAAACTTTCTTGTGTCCAACTCTTGTTGCAGCTTATTTCTATTGCTTGTAATTGGAAGACCTATTATGCAAGGTGGGACCATGAAGTTAAGAGTCTGCTTTTTGCTAAAGTTAATGTTGGTTTTCACATAGTGTATGCTTAACAAACATTTGTTGAATTGAATTGAAATTTTGGACTTGAATCTGAGAAACTAGATTAAGCATGATAATTAAGCATGATAATATCATTTTAAATTTATAGAGTGCATGGTCATGGTGATTATAAATACTGCAAAATAGGCAAGGATCATTATCTCTACTCTTAGAGAAGTTACGTAATCTACATGGTTACAGCTGCAGAGGTGGGGTTGAAGTCCTGTCTGGACACTGGAGTCCAGTATTCTTTGGTACTTAGACTTTAAATATCTCTCTGTTGCTTGACAGCCATATATAATATTTATCTTACCTTAACATAAAACTATTTTTTGCTCTTGTTATGATTTTCACCATTCAGTTGAAAACAGAGCAAAGCGGGACAAGGCTCAGGGAAAAACAGGTAATGTAGTCAGGAGGTTGGGTAGGTTCTATTTGAGGATGATGTAAAAAGAATTAAAACTATATTTTGGAAAAGATGGAGTCTGAAGGGAAGATAGTAACAAAATTTATAAACAGTGGTTCTTGACCTCCTTTCCCTATCCACCCACTGCCATAAAGACAAGAGGTGCTTATTTAGGGTACATATAGCTTGTTTGCTAAATCCCAGGATAATTAAATCTAGAGGATACTTTTGGAGTGGCCATTTTCAAACTTTTTGGTCTCAAGATCCCTTTACTGTATTAAAAATTATTAGAACCCCAAAAAGCTTTTGTTTTTACATCTATTGATATTTAACATATTGGAAATTAAAACTGAGAAAATATAAAAATATTTATTAAAAAATAATAAAATAAAAATAAAATAATAAAATAAAAATAATTTATTTTAAAATAATCTGAACCCATTGCTTATTAGCACTTTTTATGAAAAGTTTCCAAAATAAAACCAGGTGATTTCAGGAAGTTTTTAAAATGTCTGGTTTAATATTTCATATCTGCTATTCAATCTTTTGTGACATCACACATGACAAGCCTCTGGAAAGCTCTGCTATACACTCTTGAGAGAATGAGAGTGAGGAAGGAAAATAACATCCTAGTGTTATTATAAAAATAGTTTTTTTATCTCAGCACTTTTTGAAAGAGGCTCAGAGACTCTTAGGGTCCCCTAACCACACTTCAAGAACCACTGTTTAGAGTATTAAAGTAGGCTATTATATTTACTTGGAGAACATTGCTTTAAAGATGATGGAAACTCAGAAGATAATGAGGAAGGTTATAAATACATTTTTTGAGTGGCAAATTCATATTTGATTACATAAGAAAATATAAATATGTCCTTTAAAAGCTTAACTTTAAAAATAAAATTAAATACTTGTTTTTGCTTAGAATATATAAAACCTTAGAAATGAAAATTATTCTTAGCCACTGTTAATTTCTTTAGTCTTTTTTCCATAATGTATGTAAATATACATAATTGAGATTATAGTATTTAATCAAATTCATCTTTTAGATGAAATATCTCAAAATACATAAAGATACAGAGAATAATATAACAACTACTCCATACCCAGGGTTGGCATGTTGCTGTATTTGCTTCTTTTTCAGTTCCTTTCCATTTTCTGCCTCCTGAGAGTGACCAGTCTTCTGAACTTGGTGTGCATTCTCTCCATTCATTTTTTTATGCTATACATACGTGTGTGTGTAAACAATAATATATTATTCTTTTGTATGTTTTAAAGTTATATAAAGTATTATCTTGTATACGTCTTTTGCAGCTTGCTTTTTTCACCCTTATTTATTTTTACTTTTTTAATATAAGTTTCAGGTATATAGCCACCCTTACGTGTTTGAGATTTATGTGTTGATATTTATTTGAACTCTTGTATTTCTGTACTGTAGTTTATTCTCCTATTGTTGAACATTTAGTGTCTTTTGTTTCTTTTTTTCCTGTTAAATGAATGGTACCACAAACCTCTTTTTGAAGTCTCTCTTGAGGATATGATGTGTATAACCTGGGTTGTAGTGTGTCTTCATTTCATCTATAGTAGATGTTGCCAAGTTACTTGGAAAATGCTCATACTATTTTCTTCCACAGCAGTCTGTGGGAGTTTTCATTTTTATACCTTCTTGCCAATACTTGGTATTGTCAGATTTAAAATTTTATATCTTAGTTTCCTATTTCATTAATGTTGTATTTTGAGCCTTTTCGTTTGTCCTTTAGAGTTCTTTGAAAGTAGTCAGTAGCTGCAAAGTAGTTCATCATATGAGTGTACCATAATTTAACGCATATATCCCTTTTGTCTGTAAGTTTTCTTAATTCTTTTGCTGTCCATGATGCGTTAATGGACATCTTAATACATAAATACTTGTTTGTATTGACTACTTCTGATTATTTCCTTAGGACAGATTCCTAGAGGTGAAATTCCTGGGCCAAAGGTTATGAACTTTTTAAGAACTTTGTTTCATATTTCCAAATTGTTTTCTGAAAAGAGTATCTTTATTTCTACTCCCACCAAAAGTTTGAGAGCATTTGTCTCTGTACATCTTCATCAGCATTGGGGATCATCCCTTGTTTTTTTTTTTTTTTTTTTTTTTTTCATCCCTTGTTTTTAATCTTAGCAGTCTGATAGGTGAAAATTCCATCCCTGTGTTTTTTTTTTTTTTTTTTTTTTTTTGCGGTACGCGGGCCTCTCACTGCTGCGGCCTCTCCCTTTGCGGAGCACAGGCTCCGGACGCGCAGGCCCAGCGGCCATGGCTCACGGGCCCAGCTGCTCCGCGGCATGTGGGATCCTCCCGGACCGGGGCACGAACCCGTGTCCCCTGCATCGGCAGGCGGACTCTCAACCACTGCGCCACCAGGGAAGCCCGATCCCTGTGTTTTTTGAAATTAAAGTTGTGGTGACTTACAGGCCGTCTCCTGATGACATGGCTAGAGACAGAGCCATAGTCCCTACTACATCAGTAGTAGTTCTGATCCATTGTCTCTCTCTTTTAGCTGTTGTTTCTTGTTGCTGTATCCTAGTTTCCCTTTGACTAATTCTTCTTCCTATCCAGGAATGACACTGTGCGCTTTGCTTTGGATGTCTTGGCTATTCTCACTGTTGTGCCAAAAATTCAGCTCCAGTTGGCAGAATCAGTGGATGTGCTGGATGAGGCTGGCTCCACCGTCTCCACTGTAGGTAGGTTGTACCTTGCCATTTTTGTTATTACGTGGTGTTTATTTTCCTTTGCCATTCTGGTTGTTACTTACCTGACCTAATTTTACAGTATTAGAACAGAAGGTAGTAGAGGAGGGTACCTTGTAAGTCTTGTAAGTCATGCCATCAGTTTCATATAAGGGAGTCATGGTAGTGAATTCAGGTTTTCTGGGTGGTATAGGCATTTCCGCTATAATTGTACATGTGCATTCCTGAAAACCTTGTACTCTGCAGAGTGTTGTGCTAAAAATAGAATTTATGAGAAAAATAGATTGGGGCAGACAGTAAAAAACTTAAGAAACTTTGTAATCTGAGCCCTAACAAAATTAGTAATTGGCAAGCAGTGCAGAATGGATAGAAGCTATTATACACAAAAACAAAAGGAAAATACACTTTGTTTGAAAATACCCTTTATTAAGAGCAGGGCTGATGAGGGCTGCTGCTAAGGTGAGCATGGCAAGTAGTGTGACTGGCTGTGGGCCCTAGGGTGTACCACTCTGGGGAGAAAGCCCTTCAAGGCATAGCCACTTGTTTTTAACTTGCTGCCACTATAGCAGCCAGGCTGAGGGCTTTTTCCTTTCCTGCTGAAGGTTTTTATTTATTCCTACTATTTTTGCTCTACTTACCCAGGAAAGTTTGTACATGACCCTTGGTGACTTCCACATAATACTGACGTCATTCCCCTATTTAACAACTGCATACAAGGTATTATGTCATAAAGATGCACTGTAGTAAAACTGATTGCATTTTATACAAACTATTCCTTATACTTTTTTAAAAAAAAGTGTAGTTTTCTTTTAAGTGGAACAAAATGAATAGAACTCTGAATTCTGACTCTGGAATAACTGTTGAAGTTGGCCATTAGTTTTATGAGGAATAATATAAAATGTTTATTTTTTCCCCAATAGGTATCAGCATTATTTTGGGAGTGGCTGAGGGTGAGTTCTTTATTCATGATGCTGAAATTCAGAAGTCAGCACTTCAGATTATCATCAATTGTGTGTGTGGCCCGGATAACAGAATTTCTAGTATTGGCAAATTTATCTCTGGAACTCCTCGGAGAAAGCTGCCTCAGACTCCCAAAAGCAGTGAGCACACCCTGGCCAAGATGTGGAATGTGGTCCAGTCCAACAATGGCATCAAGGTGCTTCTGTCCTTACTGTCCATCAAGATGCCCATTACAGATGCAGACCAGATCCGGGCCCTGGCCTGCAAGGCCCTGGTGGGCCTGTCTCGCAGTAGCACTGTCCGGCAGATCATCAGCAAACTGCCCCTTTTCAGCAGCTGTCAAATCCAGCAACTGATGAAAGAGCCTGTGCTGCAGGACAAACGCAGTGACCATGTCAAGTTCTGCAAGTATGCTGCTGAGCTCATTGAACGGGTGTCAGGAAAGCCACTTCTCATTGGCACTGATGTGTCCCTGGCACGACTTCAGAAAGCAGATGTTGTTGCCCAGTCAAGGATCTCCTTTCCTGAGAAAGAGCTGCTTCTGCTGATACGAAACCATCTCATTTCTAAAGGGCTTGGGGAGACAGCAACTGTGCTGACTAAAGAGGCTGACCTGCCCATGACTGCTGCCTCCCATTCTTCTGCCTTCACCCCAGTCACTGCTGCTGCTTCTCCTGTTTCTCTTCCCCGTACCCCTCGCATCGCCAATGGCATTGCAACTCGACTGGGCAGCCATGCTGCTGTGGGTGCCTCTGCCCCTTCTGCCCCCACTGCTCATCCTCAGCCACGGGCCTCCCAGGGTTCACTAGCTCTGCCTGGCCCGTCTTATGCAGGCAACTCCCCTTTGATTGGTAGGATCAGTTTTATCAGAGAGAGGCCATCACCCTGCAATGGCAGGAAAATCAGAGTGTTGCGGCAGAAGTCGGACCATGGCGCCTACAGCCAAAGCCCAGCCATAAAAAAGCAGTTGGACAGACATCTTCCTTCCCCACCTACGCTGGACAGTATTATCACAGAATATCTTAGAGAGCAACATGCTCGCTGCAAGAACCCAGTTGCCACCTGCCCACCTTTCTCTCTCTTTACTCCTCACCAATGTCCTGAGCCAAAACAGAGGCGGCAAGCGCCAATAAACTTTACCTCAAGGCTAAACCGCAGGGCATCATTTCCAAAGTATGGAGGGGTGGATGGCGGATGCTTTGATAGGCACCTTATCTTTAGCAGGTAAGGAGAGGTTACCTCACTTCCCGGGAATTGGAATGATTTTTGTATTTAAGTCCAAGTATGTGGGCAATATCAGCATAAAGTAATTAGTCCAGAAAACCATCTGTTGGCCTGAAATACCAGGAATTATCACTGAATACATAAGCAATGTGACTATACCCACTTTTGTCAACCATGGGTTCCTCATGTGATTATTGGCAATATATTGATAAGGTACTCTGTGTTCTTACTGTAACTAGTATGTTTTCTAGAACCCATGCAACACTCTGTCCCTAACTAGGCTCTCAAGTTTGTTTTTGTGCTGGTCCAAGTTGTCTCCTCTTCTCATTCCTTAAAAATCTTAAGTGAAGGTCATGGTATCCCAGGTTTTACACATGGGAATTTTTGTTATTGTTAAAATTTTTAAGTGAAGGTCATTTTCTCTCTTTTATTTATTTATTTTTTTTAAAAAAAATTTATTTATTTTGGCTGCGTTGGGTCTTTGTTGCTGTGCGGGCTTTCTCTAGTTGCGGCAAGTGGGGGTTACTCTTCGTTGCGGTGCACGGGCTTCTCATTGCTGTGGCTTCTCTTGTTGCAGAGCATGGGCTCTAGGCTCATGGGCTCTAGAGCGCAGGCTCAGTAGTTGTGGTACATGGGCTTAGTTGCTCCATGGCATATGGGATCTTCCCAGACCCGGGCTCGAACCCGTGTCCCCTGCATTGGCAGGCGGATTCTTAACCAGTGTGCCACCAGGGAAGCCCCATTTTCTCTCTTTTAAAATGAAGATGAACCACTGAAGGTCACTGATATTTTGGAAGAACCCATTTGAAACATAAATGCTTTGTTTTTCCTACTGTCCTAACAGTTTTCTTTTTCTGAGTCCTTGCCTGTTCTTTGTCTCTGATTCTCTTTTGTTTGCTTAGGTTCCGTCCTATTTCAGTGTTCCGGGAAGCCAATGAGGATGAGAGTGGCTTCACCTGTTGTGCATTCTCAGCACGAGAGCGGTTCCTGATGCTTGGCACCTGCACTGGGCAATTGAAGCTCTATAATGTGTTTAGTGGACAGGAGGAGGCCAGCTATAACTGTCACAACTCAGCTATCACACACCTTGAACCTTCCAGGGTAAAGGTCCCTTCGTAGGTTATTCTCAATCATTTTTCTAGGATAGGTTGGTGAACTGTGGGCTTGTGGTCTGACTGGTTGCCTGTATTTGTGCATAAAGTTTTATTGGAACACAGCCATGCTTGTACATTTATGTATTGTCATGACTACTTTTATGCTACCATGACAGAGTTGAGTACTGTAGTTGCATGCAACACAGACCATATGGCCTGCCTAAACCTAAAGTATTTACTGTCTGGCCCTATGTTTGCCAACCCTTGTTCTAAGACCTGAACATAGATAGATTTTTAATTTGCTTCATTTGGAAATGGAGATTATCAACTATGACCACTAAAGTTTTCTTTTTGTGTTGGAAGGAAATCTCAAAGTACTGTGAATTTTCAGGAAAACAAGCATAAGATTCCAGTGGTACTTCACAGTTTATTAACACTATTCTATGGATGAAATTGATGCCTTTGCTGTTTCTAAAAGTCAAGACTGTTGAGATGACAAGAATAATTTTCCTGATTTTAAAGTAAAGGAGGTTGACCTTTTATTGGGCTTTCTCTTTGAAAAACCTTTAAGAATCCTTAGCTAGGAAGTCTTAACAACTGTTTCCAGTTAACTGATAGTTCAGATGAGAGAGATGGAGAAATATGGCCAAATATTAAGAAAGGAGGAACCATCTTTGACATCTTTTCAAGTGTCGCATTCCCCCACCCCCTCCCTTGGAACTATTATATTTTAGGAGGGTTTAATATTCTCTTAAATTTAGTTATTTTTTAGGACATAGGAGGTACATGTTACTTAAGTCCTAGCAGCTTCTGACCATTTCTTGGTTCCTAAAAGTTTTTCTGTTTTCTTTATAATCCAACAATATATTTTATATTTTAGAATGCTAATGGAAGATGGCATTTATATAAACACATGATTACCCACTTTGGGCCTCCCATCTTCTTTTAGGACGGGTCCTTGCTGCTGACATCTGCTACTTGGAGCCAGCCTCTGTCTGCACTTTGGGGAATGAAATCAGTATTTGATATGAAGTATGTATCAACTTTTATAACCTAGTCTCTCTGTTTTACAATTTATCCCCTTCATCTGATTCTTTGACTTAAAGGCTTTTGGGAAAAAGAGGAATGCTCTAAGTTATATTGCTGACTTCTCTCTTCCTCATCTGTGGTACATGTTTATTATTAATTCCTGGGTTTTCTTACCAGGTATATATACATTCCCATCACACAGCAGACCCTTCACTAATCCAAAATGGTACATCTACGTATTTTCTCACGTTCACATGTGTACATTGCTGTCTTTGCTGGAGCATATTTCAAAGGCACATGTACCCTGTTAGCGATTTCTTTAACCGGGTAGTTTCCATTAATTATTTTGGATCTGCTTGGACAAACTGGTGGAGGGAATTTTCTTTTTAATCTTATGTGTACATTTTTTTCCTCTTTGGGAGCTGAGAATCTTTAGGTGAGTATAGTCAGGCAAGAGGCTGAGAATCACCTTATTTTCAGTCAGTTGAATAATTATGTCCCAAAGGTCAGTTACATCAGTACTTCTATTGTTTGTTCATAGGCATTCCTTCACAGAAGATCACTATGTTGAGTTCAGTAAGCACTCTCAGGATCGGGTCATAGGCACAAAAGGAGACATTGCCCATGTAAGTACTTAAGAATCCGCTTCTTTCAAGTGATTTGTCTATTTGTTTATACTGAAATCTTCTGGACTGAGTGTGAGGACTTAAGTCCTGTGGGTGACGAGAAATTACTCAGTGATATTCTTTCCAGACAGAATCTGGAAGTGTAATGAAGTAATTCTGAGCTATATGGGAAAAATGTGAAAAGAACTTAATCTGACAATTTGAGGACTATTTCATTAGCAGAGCAGATATTTTCAAACACTAAGTTTTAGATGAAATAAAGTCCCTGCCTTTATGGAGCCTCACTGGGGAGACAGTGAATAAAGAAGCAAATATATAGTACGTCAGGTGGTAAGTGCTGCCAAGGAAAAGAAAACAGGGTAAGAGGTAGGAAGTGCTTGGTGGTGGTGTGGGGGACTTCCTTTCTGTCTAGGAAATCAGTGTCACTGATTGGGTAATGTTTAAGCAGCATCTTGAAGGAAGTGTGGGCATCATGCAGATGTCTGGGGAAAAGTGATCTAAGATGGGGAATGGCAAGGGAAAAGTCCTTACTTCGGAGGTGGGAGGAAGAAGGCCGGGTAAGAGCTGAGGTCAGTGGTGGGGCATAGCATGTAGCCTCTAGTAATGTGTTGTTTAAGACCTTTGGCTTTTCCTCTGAGTGAGATGAAGACACTGGAGGGTGAGCAAGAAGGCACATGACTGGATGTAAAATTCCTAAAGTGTGAGTCTGGTTTCTGTGAGAAAAGCAAGAGGAGGCTTTCCAGTTAGGAGGGTGTTGTGCCAGCTAATATGTGAGAGCTGCAGTGGGGCTGTGCCTAGGTGGGCGTGGTGGAGGCAATGAGAAGTGATGCAGCTGGGCCCTGGGGTTTTAGATACGTGGAGTTTGTGATTCTCTTAGACACTCAAATAGGGAATGGGCAGTTGAATATACAAATTGGGAGTTCAGGAGAAAAGTCTGGGGTGGGAGATATAAATATAGGAGTTGTTCACTTGTTAACAGTATGAACCATGAACTTGGATGAGATCATTAAGGAGGCTGGAGAAGAGAAGTGTGAGGACAGGGTCCTGGCATGTGCTAGTATTTAGAAGTTGCCCGTGTGAGAAGGAACTTGGGAAGGAGAACAAAGAGTGTGGCCAGTTAGGTAGCAGGAGACCTCAGGAAAAAGATGTGCTGTAGAAGGCAAGGGAAGACTCTTTTGAGGAAGGATTGATCTCCTGGGTCAGAAACTGCTGATAGGTTGCATAAGATGAGAATTGAGGGAATTCCTTGGTGGTTCATTGGTTAGGACTCTGGGCTTTCACTGCTGAGGGCTGGGGCTCAATCACTGGTCGGGGAACTAAGATTCTGCAAGCTGTGTGGTATGGCCAAGAAAAAAAAAAGGATGGAAGTTGAGAAGTGACCTTTGACTAACCATGTGGAGGTCAGTGTTAACCATGTCAGGAGCTAGTTCTGTGCACTGGGATGAAAAATCTGATTAGAGTGGGTTCACGAGAGAACAGGAGAGAAGTGGAGACACTGAGTATAGACAAGTCTTTTGAAGTATTTTGCTGAAAAATAAAGAGAAGAGGGGATAGTAGCTTGAGGTGGGGGATATGGAGTGGTGAGGGGAGGCTTTCTCCCAAACTTAATTTGAAAATGTTAAAATATATAGAAGAGTTGAAATAGTAGTACACATAACTACCACCTAGATTCATCAGTTTAGTATTTTACTATAGTTTCTTTCTGTGTAAATATGTGTGTTTTTCTGAATTATATAAAATAAGTTGCAAACATTTTATCCCTAACTCTTATACCATGTATATCCTAGCAATAGTGACATTTTATTACATAATCATACTCTGTTATCAAATAGAAGAAAATTTATAGTAATTCCCAAATATCATCTAATATCCATCCCATACTCAGTTTTCCCGATTCTTCCTGATGTGTTTGGTTTCAAATTTTTTTTTTTTTTTTTTAACCAGGATCCAGCCAAGATTCACATATTGCATTTGGTTTTGGTTGTTATGTCTCACTAATGTTTTAAAGCCAAGAACCATTTCTCCAGTTTTCATGGCATTGACTTTTGAAGAGATCAGGCTAGTTGTCTTGTCCCATGATCTGGATTTGTTTGTTTCCTTGTGGTGTCTCCCTATTTGTTCCTCTATTAAAGGAGGATTTTTAAAAAAGATTGGATATATTACAGCATGTCTGTATGCTGATGGGAAAGATCTGGTCTCTGCGTGGGTTGCACATTGTAGACTTTGGATAGTATATTGGGAGATTTTAAGGAGAAAAGGGTGTTTTGTTGATGCCTTTCTCCAAAAAGTAACCTGTAAGAGTATTCTGTGAGTAACGTTGGTTAGTCCACATGGAGAGTTTCTCAGTTTCAGTCTTAGAAACATTTTCTGTTTCTTGGAAGTGGGATGGGAAAGAAGAGGGTTTTCTTATCCCTATTGCAGTCTCACTTCTCATTTTCTTACTTGTGGCAGAGACTTTTCAAACCTTGAATGGGAACCAAAGTACATACACTTTGCTTGTATGGGTGTGGTCTTCCTATTTTCCAGTTATTTTCAATGTTAGGCCTTTTATAATTTTGATGGGCTTTGGAAAGCATGAGAGAGATATTTTATGCAGCTTCTGTTTGAATTTGTCAGTGGATGGATTGGTCTGATTTTTCTCTTCCCACCCCTTCTTCTCTAAAGATTTATGATATTCAGACTGGCAACAAGCTGTTGACTCTGTTTAACCCAGATCTTGCCAACAACTACAAGAGGAACTGTGCCACCTTTAATCCTACAGATGATCTTGTCTTAAATGATGGCGTCCTCTGGGATGTCCGCTCTGCACAGGCCATCCACAAGTTTGACAAGTTCAACATGAACATCAGTGGCGTTTTCCATCCGAATGGGCTGGAGGTCATCATTAATACTGAGATTGTATCCTTTATGCCCGTGTCTTAATTGCCATTTGTTACCTAGTTTGTAATGCAGAAATTATTTATCTTTCTACCAATACCTGGTCAAAGTATCCACACAGGTAAATAACCTGGTTTTTTTTCCTTTGGTTTGAAGTATTATTGAATCTCTAGTGGATTCTTGTTGATACTGGTAATTATCGATGACTTTTACTAGCGTGTTTCCTTTGTATTGGGAAGTGACCAGATTACTTCCCTCCCACTTCCCCAGGTGTCAGATTGACTTTTATCTATCTTCAAAAGGATTTTACTTTTGCTCTATAGAAATGACACGTAAGAGTAAAAAGTAGTGCTACTATTGGGAGAGAGGGAGCTCATGTAGTTTTTATGTATATGAGGATATCATAAGAGATTTTCAGGGTCCTTATTCATTAATATGCATTCTATATGCTTTTGCTTGATCTTGTTGACTTTTTTTTTTTTTTTTTTTTTTGTGGTATGCGGGCCTCTCACTGTTGTGGCCTCTCCCGTTGCGGAGCACAGGCTCCGGACGCGCAGGCCTACCGGCAATGGCTCACGGGCTTAGTTGCTCCGCGGCATGCAGGATCTTCCCGGACCAGGGCACGATTGTTGACTTTTAAAGCATTAATATCTAGAAGGAGGGGGAAAGAAAGTGGTATTTCAGAATTTCCCTCATGAGGTTAAATAAGAAGTTTTGGGGAAAATAGTTTTCCTTGACCTTTCCCCTCCTAGTGGGACCTTCGTACTTTCCATCTTTTACACACAGTTCCTGCTCTAGATCAGTGTCGAGTGGTGTTCAACCACACGGGGACAGTGATGTATGGAGGTAATAAACTTTTCACTTTTCATTATTCTCTTTCTCCCTCCTTTCCCCACTCACTTAATTTGATACTTCCTATTTCGAAATATCTGTCAAATGTGAATTGAAAAACATTTCAAAGTTGTAACATAAAAGATAAAATAATAGTACAAATGGTGACAAAATTTGTTGATGAGAATAATGTTGATTTAGAGTGGAGGGCCACTGGCTTTGAAGATAAGTAAATCTTGTATAGAAAGAAATTTCATGAGTAATTTACCACATGTATCATTATGAACTTAAAGAAAAACCTTTTGGTGCGGTAATTGGGCCTCTCACTGTTGTGGCCTCTCCCTTTGCAGAGCACAGGCTCTGGACGTGCAGGCTCAGCGGCCATGGCTCACGGGCCCAGCTGCTCTGCGGCATGTGGGATCTTCCTGGACCGGGGCACGAACCTGTGTCCCCTGCATTGGCAGGCGGACTCTCAACCACTGCACCACCAGGGAAGCCCAAAGAAAAACCTTTTTTGTCTTGTGATTTTTGTATGCTTTCAGCTGTAACAGTTGTTGGAAGCTAGATGCAGGGTTGAGGATATTGTTTGGATTTGCAAGGAGGATGCTTTGAGAGGAATTTACTACAGGGAAACTCTCTGAAGTCTTGATTGTCCATTAATATTTTCTGCAGTTTGAATAGGGGATGTTTCTGATTCTATTTTGCTTCCCTTTCCTATTTCCCCTTTCCGTCCCAACTAGCTATGTTGCAGGCAGATGATGAAGATGACTTAATGGAAGAGAGGATGAAAAGCCCTTTTGGATCATCCTTCCGAACATTTAATGCAACTGATTACAAACCTATAGGTAAGTGTGAAGGTCAGGTATTGATGATTTTGTCTTGTTTTGGTGTTCCTTATTTAAGATCCTCCATTTTCTGAGAGAATTATAATTTTTCTGCTTTTGAAAAGCAGAGGAGTTAGGGAAATATTTATGAACAGTCACCTTGAATTCCTTTAACAGAAAGGCTGGTTTTAAGATCACAGCAGTGGTCTAGTCCTGAGTCTTGTCACATTCTGTTTTCCAGCGACCATTGATGTGAAACGGAACATTTTTGACCTATGTACAGACACCAAAGACTGCTATCTTGCTGTCATCGAGGTAAAGGGAGCAAGAAGAAATCCTACTGTTTTATTCTGATATTTAAGATCATTTTCAACTTATACTCCAGACATTTTTGTCTGTTATGTGTTCGTTCTAAAGATGATGCATTTCTGGTGATACATTAGGATAATATACTCATCTGATGGGGAGATACGCAGTATAAGAGAAGTAGGAAAATCCTGATATAGAGCATTGTGGGGCATCCAGTCTCCTATTATCCTGGACTCACACTGTCATCCCTTTCTTAGAGGAGTCAATCTCTCTCTAGAGCATCCTTGGAACAGTGTTGTTCCCAGGGATGGTGGTCTCTCCCTTGCTGTCCAGGCCTTCTCATCCTGTTTTTCTTTCACTCTGTGTCCTAGGCATAACATTTTCAGAATCAGTTCAAGAATTTTGGGTATTGGAAGCTTTGATAGTTACAGGGTCAAGGTGTGTGAATGCCAGTCATAGCTGAGGTGTGAATATGGGCCTTCGAAAAACTAACTTCTTGTGGACTGGGTGTTCTATTTCAGAACCAAGGCAGCATGGATTCTCTGAACATGGACACAGTGTGCAGGCTGTATGAAGTAGGCAGGCAGCGTCTGGCAGAGGATGAGGATGAAGAGGAGGATCAGGTTAGTGGTCTTTGAAATTTCTTTCTACTGAATAATGCTTTATTAGAAATTATGCATTTCTGCTTTTAGTTATAGGGTTTTTCTTTTCTTTTTTTTTTTTTAAGATTTTTGCTATAGGGGTGTTTGCTACCTGTTAGCATATTCTGAAGGCCTGTCAGTGTCATTGATCACTGAAACTCATCAGAAGAAAGTAGATTTTTATTATTACAAGACTTTAAGCAGTATCTGATAGTCCCGTGAGTTCCATTTATAGGTTAATTTGCAGGTCAGCAATCTCTGGTTTTTTGGGGGTTTTTTTTGCGGTACACAGGCCTCTCACTGTTTCGGCCTCTCCCATTGCGGAGCTCAGGCTCTGGACGTGCAGGCCCAGCAGCCACGGCTCATGGGCCTAGCCACTCCGCGGCATGTGGGATCCTCCTCCTGCATCAGCAGGCAGACTCGCAACCACCACGCCACCAAGGAAGCCCTCTGATTTTGTTTTAGAGATTTCCTTGTACTCACCTTCAGAACCAGTGCCCTGTCTGGCTTCAGGATAAGCAGGCCCCCATTTTCTCAATGTCAGTACAAAACTGAAAAGTCACTCTGCTGAGCTGGGGATCATAGAAATGGCTTAACCTCTATAAAGTTCTGGTTTGCATTTTCTCAGTTTTATGGCATAGTCTATTTTCAGAGTATAGAATGGAGCTTACAGGTAAAGAGAAGATATTGATGCTTTTGAGAAATTAAACATTTATAAAATGTGGGTAGATGGTATCATGTCTCGGAATCTTAGCTTTTCCTTTTTTATAGGGGATTTTAATTTATGGTCATGTTATGCTAGGTGCTTGTCTGTGTGGTGTGTCAATTGATGTCAGTTATGAAGAATTTCTTAAACTTCTGAGTTTCAGCAGACCTTTCCTGTCTAATAGGCTCACACCACATTTTTTTTTCTAAGCATATACTCTCTTGGCCCGATTCTCTAGACAAGTCTCAGAAATGTTTATTGCTGAGTAATATAAAGTTGAAAATGAATGACTAGGTTTTTACATTTTTGTTGTAGATAATAAAGCAGATAAAATATCTTTTTTCCAGATCTTGGATTCATTTCTGTTTTTTCTTCCACTATGGTGTTGCTTGGTCTTGGTGTTCTATATCCTCTCTAAGGGCACAGAAGTGCCCTGAGTGAGGGCAGGGGCCACCATAGGACAAGAGGAAGCACACTTTCTTCTTTTTGCCCCTCTATTGCTCTCTCATCCTCACCTCTCCCCTATTCTTTGGTAAATCATGCTCAATGGTTAGGGCTAATGGAATAGCTTTCTGTTAGCATTCTTCCCCAGCAGCTTGTACTTAAGATTTAAAATAATGTTTAAGAGCAAAATTTTTGAAAGTGGTAATTTTTAAAATATTTTTTTTGTCCAAGTCTAATACTATGGGCCAGTGACTCATGTTTTTTTCTGACAGGACTTAGTACTGACTAAGCAAGGGCGATTTGTTGTGCCAGTATGAGATTAGGTATGTGTTCCACTATCGGGCTTTATAGGTTATGAACCTCTACTTTCTCCTCTAAATTGAATCCTTGAGTAAACCCTGTCACCTGGAATCAACAAGCTAAAACAGACTCACCTTACTGTCCTCTATGTATACTCTCTTGATCGCCACTGTCTCTGGTAGAATGTTCTAACTGGCTAAGTATGCATTTTATTAGAGCTCAGAGATAATTCATAATCCCAAGAAATGGGTTTCTGAGCAGAGTGAGGAGAGGAGACTTGTATGTATTGGGGGTTAGTGGTCACTGTGGGATCAGAGCAGAGCCTTCTGCTGGGCTTGCTTCTTGACCCAGAGGCATCCTGTGCCAGTGCTTCCCTCGTGGGATGCCCTCTTAGGAAGGGGCAGTTTCCCAGCTCTATCTTCCCTCTCTCCTCACACACAGATGCAGATAGTCATGATCCTTGTTGGATACCATGGGGATATTATTTTATAAAGCACTTTACTGAAAATGACATCCTCAGTACAATAGTTTTTGTTTTTTCTTGGATAGACTTTATTTTTTAGAGCAGCTTTAGATTCACAGCAAAATTGAGCAGAAGGTACAGAGATTTCCCATAAATGCACTGTCCCTGTATGCATAGCCTCCCCCATTATCAACATCCCACAGCACAGTGGTACATTTGTTATAAATGATGAACCTAATTTGACACATCATTATTGCTCAGAGTCCATAGTTTACATTAAGGTTCATTCTTGGTGTTACACATTCTGTGGTTTGGACAAGCATGACATGTATCCACCATTGTAGTATTGTACATAGTTTCACTGCTCTAAAAATCCTCTGTACTACACTGATTCATTCCTCCCTCCCCTCAGCCCCTGACAACCACTGATATTTTTACTGTCTCTATAGTTTTGCCTTTTCCAGAGTGTCATATAGTTGGAATCATACAGAATGTAGCCTTTTCAGATTGGCTTCTTTCATTGAGTAATATGCATTTAAGTTTGTTCCATATCTTCTCATGACTTGGTAGCTCATTTCATTTTAATGCTGAATACTATTCCATTGTTTGGGTGTACCACAGTTTATTTATTCATTTACCTACTGAAGGACATCTTCATCGCAATGTTGAATAGTTTTGGCAGTTATGTTCTGGAGTAATTTGAATAAAGTTTTGGCAATTCAGAATAAAGCTCCTGTATCAACTAACTATACCTCAAAAAAAAAAAAATCAACATATTGTGTACCGTGTGCAGGTTTTCGTGTGGACATCAGTTTTCAGCTCCTTTGTGTAAATACCGATAAGTGTTATTGCTGGATCATATAGTAAAAGTATGTTTAGTTTTATAAGAAACTGCCAAACTGTCTACCAGAGTGGCTGTACCATTTTGCATTTGTTATCAGTGAATGAAAGTTCCTGTTGCTCCATGTACTCACCTGCATTAGGTGCTGTCAGTGTTTTGCATTTTGGGCATTTTAATAGATATGTAGTGGTCTCACTATTTAATTAAAAAATTAATAGACATTTATTCCTTTAGTTGAACAATCAAAATGTGTGGTTTAAGATATTTTTGAGTGGAAAGGAATTTAGGTCTTGCAGTTTTTTTTTTTTTTTTTTAATTGAAGTACAGTTTATTTAAAATGTGTTAGGGCTTCCCTGGTGGCGCAGTGGTTGAGAATCCGCCTGCCGATGCAGGGGACACGGGTTCGTGCCCTGGTCCGGGAAGATCCCACATGCCGCGGAGCGGCTGGGCCCGTGAGCAATGGCCGCTAGGCCTGCGCGTCCGAAAAAAAAAAAAAAAAAAAAAAAAAAAAGTGTTAGTTTCAGGTGGACAGTAAAGTGATTCAGTGATATTTAGTGATATATATATTATATATATATATATTCTTTTTCAGATTCTTTTCCATTATAGGTTATTACAAGATATTGAATATAATTCCCTTTGCTTATACAGTAGTTCCTTATTGTTTATCTGTTTTCTGTATAGTAGTGTATATCTATTAATCCCGAACTCCTAATTTATCCTCCAACCTTTCCCCTTTGGTAACTAAGTTTGTTTTCTATGTCTGTGAGTCTGTTTCTGTTTTGTAAATAAGTTCATTTTTATCTTTTTTTTAAGATTCCATATGTAAGTGATACGATAGGTCATAATATTTGTCTTTTTCTGACTTACTTCACTTAGTATGATAATCTCTAGGTCCATCTATGTTGCTGCAAATGGCATTTTGTTCTTTTTTTTTTTTGCGGTATGTGGGCCTCTCACTGTTGTGGCCTCTGCCGTTGCGGAGCACAGGCTCCGGATGCACAGGCTCAGCGGCCATGGCTCACGGGCCTAGCTGCTCTGCAGCATGTGGGATCTTCCCAGACCGGGGCACGAAGCTGTGTCCCCTGCATCGGCACTCAGACTCTCAACCACTGCGCCACCAGGGAAGCCCTGTTCTTTTTTTATGGCAGAGTAATATTCCATTGTATATGTGTACCACATCTTCTTTATCCATTCATCTTCTGATGGCCATACTTAGGTTGCTTCCATGTCTTGGCTGTTGTAAATAGTGCTGCTATGAATGAATATCGGGGCACATGTATCTTTTTGAATTAGAATTTTCATCTTTTCTGGATATATGCCCAGGAGTGGGATTGCTGTATCACACGGTGACTCTGTTTTTAGGGGGGGTTTTTCTTTTTTTTTAAGATTTATTTTTTACTTATGTATGTAATTTATTTTTGGCTGCATCTGGTCTTTGTTGCAGCACACAGGATCTTTGTTGAGGCATACGGGATCTTTTGTTGTGGTGCGTGGACTTCTCTCTAGTTGGCGTGTGGGTTTTCTCTTCTCTAGTTGTGGTGTTCAGGCTCCAGGGCGCATGGGCTCTGTTGTTGTGGCACACGGGCTCTAGAGTGTGTAGGCTCTGTAGTTTGCAGCATGTGGGCTCTCGTTGAGGTGAACGAGCTCAGTAGTTGTGGCATGCAGGCTTAGTTGCCTCACGGCATGTGGGATTCTAGTTCTCCAACTAGGGATCAAACCTGTGTCCCCTGCATTGTAAGGCAGATTCTTTACCACTGGACCACCAGGGAAGTCCCTATTTTTAGTTTTTTAAGGAACCTTCATACCGTTCTCCATAGTGGCTGCACCAACAGTGTAGGAGGGTTCCCTTTTCTCCACATCCTTGCCAGCCTTTATGTAGACTTTTTGATGATGTCCATTCTGACCGGTGTGCGGTCATACCTCATTGTAGTTTTGATTTTCATTTCTCTAATAATTAGTGATGTTGAGCATCATTTCATGTGCCTGTTGGCCATCTGTATGTCTTTGCAGAAATGTTTGTTTAGGTCTTCTGCCCATTTTTTGATTGGGTTGTTTGTTTTTTTGATATTGAGCTGTATGAGCTGTTTGTATATTTTGGAAATGAAGCCCTTGTTTGTCGCATCATTTGCAAATATTTTCTCCTAGTCTGTAGGTTGTCTTTTCATTTTGTTTCCCATATAATGCCTTCTTTTTTTCTTTTCTTTTTTTTTTTAAGAACTAACATTTAGTGTTTATAATTTATTTATTTTTGGGTGCATTGGGTCTTCATTGCTGCGTGCAGGCTTTCTCTAGTTGTGGTGAGTGGGGACTACTCTTTGTTGTGGTGTGCAGGCTTCTCACTGCAGTGGCTTCTCTTGTGGAGCATGGGCTCTAAGTGTGAGGGCTTCAGTAGTTGTGGCATGTGGGCTCAGTAGTTGTGGCTCATGGGCTCTAGAGTGCAGGCTCAGTAGTTGTGGCACATGGGCTTAGTTGCTCCGCAGCATGTGGGATCTTCCTGGACCAGGGCTCAAACCCATGTCCCCTGCATTGGCAGGTGGATTCTTAACCACTGCGCCACCAGGGAAGCCCTAATGCCTTTCTTTATCTCTTGTAACTTTCCTTGGTGTGAGGTGCTTTGTCTGAAATTAATATAGCTACCCTGGCTTGCTTTCTTTCTCTCTGTCTTTCTCTCCCTTTGTTTTTTGGTGGCACCACATGCCTTGTGGGATCTTAGTTCCCCGACCAGGGATTGAACCCGGGGCCTCAGCAGTGAAACTGCCAAGTCCTAACTACTGGACCACTAGGAAATTCTCTACCCTGGCTTTCTTTTGATTCATGTTAGCATGGTATAGATTTCTCTGTCCATTTAGGGGTTTTTTTTAAGATTTTTTTTTTTTGATGTGGACCATTTTTAAAGTCTTTATTGAATTTGTTAGAATATCACTCCTGTTTTATGTTTTGGTTTTTTGGCCATGAGGCATGTGGGATTTTAGCGTCCCGACCAGGGATTGAACCCATACACCCTATATTGGAACGTTAAGTCTTAACCATTGGACTGCCAGGGAAGTCCCGTGGCCATTTAATTTTAATCTATATGTGTCTATATTTAAAGTGGGTTTCTTATAGACAACATGTAGTTGAGTCTTATTTATTGATCCACTCTGATTATGTTTCTTTTAATTGATGCATTTGGAACATTGACATTCAAAGTAGTTATTGATATAGTAGGATTAACATCTACCATATTTGTTACTTTTTCTGTTTGTTCTTTGCTCCTGTTTTTGTCTTCCATTCTTCTTCTGCTTTTTGTGTTTGTTTGTTTGTTTGTTTGGACATGCTGTGCAGCTCATGGGATCTTAGTTCCCCAACCAGGGATTGAACCCTGGCCCAGGGCACTGAAAGTGTAGTCCTAACCACTGGACTGCCAGGGAATTCCTTTTTGTGGTTTTAATTGAGTATTTTATAGGATTCCCTTCTCTTCTTTATTAGCATATTAGTTATACTTTTTTTTTTTTTTTTAACTTTCTTTAGTGGTTACCCTAGAGGTTGCAGTGTACATTTACAAGTAATCCAAGTCCACTTTCAAATAGTGCTGTATCTCTTTATGAATAGTGCAGGTAACTTATGATAACAAAATCTGTAGTCCTAATTCTTTCCTCCTATCCCTTGTTTCATTGCTGTCATTCATTTTACTTATATAAAAGCATACATAATTGAATACATTGTTGGTATTATTATTTTAAACAAACTACTATTATTTTGAACAAAGATCAGTTAATAAGAAAAATGTTTATTCTACCTTCACTTATTCCTTCTCCAGTGCTCTTCCTTAATATATTCAGTTTCTAACTTATTTCCTTCTCTCTGAAGAATTTCTGTTAACATTTCTATCTATCTATCTTTATTTATTTATTTATGGCTGTGTTGGGTCTTCTTTGCTGCACGCGGGCTTTCTCTAGTTGTGGCGAGTGGGGGCTACTCTTCATTGTGGTGCGTGGGCTTCTAGTTGTGGCTTCTCGTTACAGAGCATGGGATCTAGGCATGCGGGTTTCAGTAGTTGTGGCACATAGGCTCAGTAGTTGTGGCGCATGGGCTTAGTTGCTCCATGGCATGTGGGATCTTCCCAGACCAGGGCTCAAACCCGTGTCCCCTGCATTGGCAGGTGGATTCTTAACCACTGAACCACCAGGGAAGCCCCCCTTTTAACATTTCTTGCAAAACAGGTTTACTGGCAACAAACTCTCTCAGTTTTTGTTTGTCTGAAAAAGCATTTTTCCTTCACTTTAAAAAAATTTATTTAGGCTGTGCTGGGTCTTAGTTGTGGCACGTGGGATCTTCTCTGTGGTGTACGGACTTCTTCTTAGTTGTGGCACACAAACTTCTTAGTTGAGGCACGCGGACTCTTGCGACATGCGGGATCTAGTTCCCCGACCAGGGATCAAACCCGGGCCCCCTGCATTGGGAGCGCAGCATCTTAACCCACTGGACCACCAGGGAAGTTGCTCTCCTTCACTTTTGAAGGATACTTTCACACGGTATGGAATTATAGGTTGGTGGTTTTGGTCTCTCAACATTTTTAATACTCCATTCCACTCTTTTCTTGCTTTTTCATGGTTTTGGAGGAGATATTGGGTGTAATTTTTTTTTGTTCCTCTATAGGTAAGATGTTTTTTCCCTCTGGTTTCTTTCAGGATTTATTCTTTATCTTTGATTTTCTGTAGTTTAAAAAATGATGTCACTAGGTGTGGGGTTTTTTGGGCATTTATCCTGTTCAGTTTTCTCAGAGCTTTCTGGATCTGTGGTTTGGTATCTGACATTAATTTGGAGGACATTTTCAGTCATTATTGTTTCAAGTATCTCTTCTTCTGTTCTTTTTTTTTTTTGGCAGTACACAGGCCTCTCACTGTTGTGGCCTCTCCCGTTGTGGAACACAGGCTCCAGACGTGCAGGCTCAGCGGCCATGGCTCACGGGCCTAGCCACTCTGTGGCATGTGGGATCTTCCTGGACCGGGGCATGAACCCGTGTCCCCTGCATCGGCAGGTGGACTCTCAACCACTGCGCCACCAGGGAAGCCCCATAGGTTTTTAAGAATCCTCATTGTGGATTCTTAACCACTGTGCCACCAGGGAAGTCCCTTGTAATTTTTCTTGATAGCCGGACATGATGTACTGGATAAAAGGAACTGTTGTAGGCCTTTAGAATGTGGTGGTAAGCTGTGGAGGAAGGTGAAGCATTTTATAGTCTTATAACTAGGTCTTAGTCTTTTAACGAGTCTGTACCTCTGTACTGTGAACTTCACAAATCTTCTCTTTTTTTTCCACCTCCTTTTGATGGTATAGATGGCTAGAGTGGCCTGGAATTGGGTATTTCCCTTCCTCCAGCAGTTCAGGCTCTGGTTAAATGGTTTCTCCTTAGGGCAGCCCTTGTTAAGAACAGAATGCTGTGATGTATTTCAAAATGTTACCTTTTCGCTTCCCCCTGCCAGAAGCACTAGGGGATTTTTCTTCAATATTCACCACCAGAACCAGGTCAAGTTCCTGGAGGTAAAACTCACAAATGTGTCGGGGCCCTGATGAGTGGCCCCAGAAGTTTTTATCTCTCAGACTGTTCGGAATTGTCTCCAGCCATTGGTCAGTTACAGTTCAGGTTTTCCTACCTTGGTACTGGTTCCTGTGGAGATTTGTGTTTCTGGGTTTATGCTCTGGCAAGTTGCAATTCTCTGTATTTCTCCAATTTGGGGACAGTGGTTTGCCCTGTCACCCCACTTCTCTGTTGAATCTAAGAAGAGTTACTGATCTTTTTAGTTTGTTCAGCTTTTTACTTGTTAGGGTGGAGTGGCAACTTCTAGCTTCTTAAGTGCCTAGAAACCAGAAGCAGTACCATGGTTTTTTTTTTTTTTTTTTGCGGTACGCGGGCCTCTCACTGCTGTGGCCTCTCCCATTGCGGAGCACAGGCTCTGAACGCGCAGGCTCAGCGGCCATGGCTCACGGGCCCAGCCTCTCCACGGCACGTGGGATCTTCCCGGACCGGGGCACGAACCCATGTCCCCTGCATCGGCAGGTGGACTCTCAACCACTGCGCCACCAGGGAAGCCCCATAGGTTTTTAAATACCATATTTATTATGAAGGACAGTTAGGTTCCAGAGTTTAAACCACTTCACCAGATATAGCCAGGAAATCCCTATTATAGAAAGGATTTCCTTTAATGGTTTCCGGCTGCTTGGCCCATAGAGTCCTCAGTGATTTCCTCGGTTTCATGGGTGAGAGGATCCTGCAGTATTTAAACCTCATGTGAGTTGTGAGATCTGGGTAAAAGGGAGAGGTCTTCGGATGGATACTTCAGATGTTTATTTGTGACATGGATCTTTATGTTTTCTTGAATGCAGCAGTGTTTAACTCATATGTGTTGCTAGTATTTCTTCATACCAGAGCTTGCAAGTGGTATCCTCCAAATGTCATGTAGTTGCTTTGAGTCAGTTTCTTAATAGTGTCTGGTCTTTTATTCTTGTGGCCTTTTGCTTCCTTAGACACCACCTTCCCTTAATGCATACTCTTCTCCACTTTAGGTGTCATGAATCAAGATGTAGTTTATCCTTGAGTAGGTATAGAAGATGATGTTGTCAAGCTGTTTGTTGGTATATTATAGTGGTACAGGTGGCTGCAGACTGTCTCGTCCTCCATGGGTTGATTCATTACTACCCCTCTCATTATAGATCACTACAAGATACCAGTTTTGTCTCAGGCTTCTTGGATGTTACTTGTTGAACTGTAAATCTGAAGCAAAAACTGGGTTTATTTAAAGTTATTTATCAATACCATTGTTCCTACTCTCCCACATCCCTGCAGTTTACAAAGCAGTGGGCAACAGTCTTCTCTGGGAGCTA
Source organism: Kogia breviceps (assembly GCF_026419965.1). Lineage (NCBI taxonomy): Eukaryota > Metazoa > Chordata > Mammalia > Artiodactyla > Physeteridae > Kogia > Kogia breviceps. The sequence goes on from NC_081319.1 coordinate 37,643,957, forward strand.
TCACATGGGTCCATGTGATACCTGGTGTCTGTCTTTGAGGAGGAGGCCAAGAAAAGAGAAGCTAGATATTTTGGATGCTGGGGGGCTATTGTTGGGGTTGGCCTCATTCTTCTTGCAGATTTAGAGTGATGGATGAGAAGTGAATCCTGGGTGGCTTGCTGTGGAAGCAAGAGACCACCATAAAGGAACACCCTAAGTGTTCTCTTCTCATTCCACCCTCTACAGGGAGGCTTGGGTCAGAGAAGAGACTGGTTCATTCTTCTGTGGTTCTATTTAACTTGCATTTTGAGAGGTTAAGGGAGAAAGATACTAGAGAGAGGTAGGGTGGTGTTTAGTACTTCTGACTCTGGTTCAGGAAGGAAAAATAGAGGCATAGACAGCCAAGGCCGAGAGGGACAGACTCAAGAGGGCCCTATCGAGTGGCCCTAGGGCTCAGTCTGTGGAAGGGCCTGAAAGGTTTCTAGTTGGAAGAGGAGTAAGTGTCTGTGTCGGTGTGCAATATGGGTGACTTAGCACTGTTTCTGGATTTCTTAGGGTCAAGGCACATTGCATGGCACATACTGATACCACTGTCCTTAGGGATCAGCTGGTGCATTTCATGTTCGAAGGACATCGTTAGAGAACTTTTTTCCCCCAAGCCCTTGACATTTTGGGTTTTGATTCAGAGATGTTTCAGTGTGATAATACTGTATCTGTTTAAGCAGGCTTCCTTTGTAACCTTAATTCTGTTGATTCACATGTCCTCTTAGTATCTTGCAGTGGTGTTTTCCTGTATTTACTATCTTCATCAGATTTCTCCTCATCACCTCTTCCCTGTATCAGCTTGATTTTTTTTTAAACTTACTTTCCTTTGTTTGCTTTACCTGATTTTAAAACTGGAGACTTCATTTTCATTTGAGTCATTTGCTATTTAGAGTTTTGTCCTAGTCTAGATATCTGCTCTCAGGTCTTCTCAGATGTTCCAGATATGACTTGCATGGCTCAGGGATGCAGGCACCTGTGACCAACACCTTTGAATTTGCCTTTTCACCTTAGCAAAATAAACTCAGAATCCTGAATGGTCAGTTGCCATCTGATAAGATGGTCTAGCATAAAGTGCCTATATAAATGGTTTTTATTGATTGAAAAAGCTTTATTAAGATATAATTTACATACATAAAAATGGTTGTCTTTTGCCCTTCTGTTTAAATAAGCTTGGAGATTAACAAGAAGGGATGAACTGTACCACTGTATTGTTGAATGAAAACATAATACAATGTATTTGACAGCTATAAATATTTGATTTCTGAGGTTGGTAGTCTGGCAGCCTTCAGGCATTTGGTGAAAGCAGAGATAAGCTAGTCACTTATCAAAACTCATATTATCCATTGGAATTTCGGTATATGTGTTGTTTTTAAAAATCAATTCAGTCAACTTTGATGTTAGCTTTTAGGAAAATTATAAAACCAAAGATTAGTAATTGATCGTTGTTTTTAGATTTTGAAAAGTCAATACATTTCAACTAATAATCTTAAGTTTCTTTTAAAACCAAAAACAAAACAAGGGAATAATCTTTCTTTTCTCCACTCCATTTTGGAATCTGGGACACACTGTGTGCTGTGCTTCCTGTGTGTTCTCCACTGCCTAGAAGCGGATGGTAAGAGTCTTTACTGATTACACACCTGCTGTAAGCTTGGTCAGTGATTCCTGAAAACCCTTTTTTTCCCAACTAAGAAATTAAAAATATATGTGAATTAGATTCTGCTGATGAGGAGAGGAAAGCACAAGTGTTTATGACCCTGAAATGAATCTATAGCTTTTAAGGATAGTTAACAACAGGAACAAGTGTCAGAAGGAGAAGCAAGAGTTTAAATTTTGCAAATATGATGTTGAAATGTCAAGAGAGTAGGCTCAGGTTTTAACTGCATTTTTAAAAAAGCTATACTAGTTTTTAGATTAACTGTTTTTAAAGTATGACGAGAGGTTTGGTTTTTTTCTAAGAGATTGGCTATATTTTTGAAGGCAGTGTAAGCTAAAAGCTGTTTCTCTTGAAAAATAGACATGTATTCAAGAAGAATTTTGAATGGTCTAGAAACAAATGGTGCACTAGTTAAAAGAAAATCAAATTAAGTCCTAGAGAGCAAGACAGTTTGATAGGAGGAGGGAAGGTCAGTGGTAATACCTATGCAGGAATACCTTGGAGATACTGTGGGTTCAGTTCCATACTACTGCATTAAAGCGAATATTGCAATGTAGCGAGTCACATGAGTTTTTTTGGTTTCCCAGTGCATATAAAGTTATGTTTACACTGTAGTGTAGTTTATTAGGTGTACATACCTTAATTAAATATACGTTATTGCCAAAAATGCTAACCATCATCTGAGCCTTCAGGGAGTCGTAATAGTAACATCAAAGATCACTGATCACAGATCACCATAACAAATATAATAATAATAATGTTTCAAATTCTGAGAATTACAAAATGTGACATGAGACATGAAGTGAGCAAATGCTGTTGGAAAAATAGTGCTGATAGATTTGCTCGATGCAGGGTTGCTTCAAACCTTCAATTTGTAAAACAAAAAAACGAAAAACCCCGCAGTATCTGCAAAGTGTAATTGCAATAAAACAAGGGATGCCTGTATTCACCTTTTTGGTTGTGTCATTGGGAGTCTTTGGATAGGGTACATTATTACAGGAGAGTAGAATTTTAGAACCAGAGGTCATCTTGTACAGTGGTTCTTCATTATGGTGCAGCACACAATTCCTGGGGCACCTTTCCAAAATCCTCCTGTTGGAGCTTAATTTGTAAGGATTGGTTCTGTCAGCCTGGACCCTGGGTGGGGTTTAGGCCTGTGTATTTTGGAGAACTTTTCCAGTGCTCCAAAATATACATTCTGATGGCCATACCTGAGTAGGAACCACTGATGTAATTAAGTCCTCTCATTTAACAAGAAATTAAGATTTAGAGAAGCTGGCATTAAATGGTTGTTTATTAATCATTGCTTCTGTTGTAATTCTGTAATGTGGGCAGCATTATGGAGTGCCTGGGTTTTTTGATCTGGGAAGGGATAAGACCATAGAGGGTTGGAGAGACTGGAGGTAGATAGGAGGAGGGAGAATGCAGTAGGTGAGTGGAATGAGAGGGAGTGCCGGGCACCTCAGATCTGAGTGACATTAATTAACTGGGTGTGAAGCTGTGAAAGTGGGAGAAGTGAAAGATGTTTTGAGATTTCATCTGGTAACTGGGAGAAGTGTGGGAAAGGTGCTAGGTTTAGGGGGTGCTTTGAGTTCAGTTTGAGAAGTTTTCTGTGGTACAGATGGGTAGAGCTATCTAATGTGAGTTCAGGATTTATGAATGAGAGGAAATAAATTTTAAGTTGTAGGAACCTTTATGCCTAGGAGATCTGGAAGGGATCAGGTAAAGATCAGCAGCCCAGTGTGGAAGCCAGGATTGGTTAGTGTCAGTCATTGTAGAGAAGCCCTGTGGTTAGCCATTCAGGCCTTCATATTCCTTTAGGAAGCTTCCAGTTATTATAATAGGAGCAACAGACTAACTGACCACTTAGTATATGCCAGGCACTTTCCAAAGAGATTATATACATACATGCATACATATTTTTCCTCCATTAAATCCTATAAACAATCCTATGAGGCTAAGTAAAGTATCAGCAGAGTTTGGATCCTGTGAGGCAGCCTGGCTCCAGAGCACATACCATTACCTGCTACACTGTGGAGTGCTGTGGGCAGAAGCCAGACTGTCAAGTGTTAGAGGAATAGAAGACAGAGTGAGTGGATGAGTGAGCAAGTGGTGGCTAAGGACCTGGAGGCCAGGAGTAGGGTTCAGGTTACCATTTTTCAAAAGTCTATAGATGGAAGGAGTTTAAAGCCTGTGTAGATTGAGAAGTTGTTAGGTTTGGGGAAGCTGACTCTCTTCAGAGAAGGTAAGAAAGCTAGTGAAAGCTAGTGGAGCCAAGTGTGAGGGTGGTTGTGAGTGGAGTGAGCATGAGAAAGGTGCAGTGTGGTAATAAGGACTGGGGGTGGACTGAGGTCCAGAGTGGAAGTGGAAGGCTTTCTTCTTCCTCAGACTGGTTGAAGTCAGGTTTAGATGTGGTGAGGGGACCAGAGGGCAGCTGAGGGAGTTTATGTCAGTTGACCTGTTCTCTGTACAGGAGAGGAGTGGGTTGATTTATCTGCAGGGGTTTGTGCCTTTGGGTAACCATGAAATTGACTTAAGATGGAACCAAGAAGGGAAGAGTTTTAGAATTTTTTTCTGTAGGAGAACTAGTAGTTTAAAATAGCCTGGCCCTGAATTCCTGTTTCTAAGCCCTAAAAGAGAGGTCTTAGAGAATTTTTTAAAAATCAATATTCCTGGATCCAAAACATTATCTAAATGTTGCTGGAGTTGAATCGGGATTCTAGCAAGATTTGCTTTTTTCATTAATAATTTTTTTTTTTTTTTTTTTTCGGTATGCGGGCCTCTCACTGTTGTGGCCTCTCCCATTGCAGAGCACAGGCTCCGGACGCGCAGGCTCAGCGGCCATGGCTCACGGGCCCAGCCGCTACGCGGCACGCGGGATCCTCCCAGACCGGGGCCCAAACCCGTGTCCCCTGCATCGGCAGGCGGACTCCCAACCACTGCGCCACCAGGGAAGCCCTAATATTTGTTTTGGACCACTTTTATGACTTAGTGGAAGCTTTATTCTCTAGATATGAAGGAGAGGGCCTCATGTTACCAACCAGGTACTTAAACCTGCAAGAATGATCTTAAAATTGCTTCCTAGACTCTCTTTTGGGTTCAACCACAGAATTAGATTCTAGATTAGAATCAGATTCAGATTAGAATTAGAATCAGATCTTGTGAGCCTCTGTTCTGTTTCATGCTCCATGTTTCAGATTTAAAATTTAGAAAGTGAGTTTATGGCCATATCCATGTGTAACAAAATACATGTTAAACCACTGGTCATTAAATCCATAGTATAAATGATGAAGTGATGTGTTTGAGATCCAGGTAGGTCTCCCCTTCCTATTCATTTCCCTTCTCCTGTTGTGGTCACATATGTCACCGTGGCCTTCTGGGATGAATAAATATAAATTATTTCTTCTACAAGATTAAGTAAAAGCTGGGTTTGTAGGCTTCTGGAAGAATTTGGAATGGTATCTGTAGTTCAAACCTTAGACCCCGGTTGACCTATTTTCTAGGATTGCTCTTGACTTTGGAGCTTTTTCTTAGTTCTCCTGGATCAGCTAAGTTTTGATGTTTTTAGAAGTGAATAATTTATTCTTCCTTAAATTTGCTGGCTAACAGATGCCTGTTTGAACAGTTTAGCCTTTTACATACTCACTCAACTGTGGGCCTTTAAAAGTTATTCTATCCTGAGACATTGAAAATTTATGTAAATTGACCAAGTTCATACAACAGGTAATTGGCAGAGCCAGGATTCTAACCCAGGCTTGTTGGATCCCAAAGCCTGGGCATTTTCTCCTATCCTATACTGCGAAAACAATGATGAGTGTCAATAACTGTGTACTAAATTAACTTCAGAATCAAAAATAAAAATAATTAACACTATCTTCATGTAATTATTCTATTCCACAGAGGCTTAAGACCACAGAGGCTTAAGAAACACAGGGCCCTGGATACTCTTTTTAATGTGCTTGTTTTTAACTGAGGGAACTTTATTAATTAGAACTAATTTTGGTCAAATCCCTGAAAACATGTGTGGAAAGAGAGGCAAAAGTTGTAATCTGGTAAATACTTTGAATTATTTCCCTGAATTTTGACTCCTCTCTCCTTTCTCAGTTATTTGTATGAGCTGATGTATTTGTAGGGCCAGAAGTTTGTCTGTGCGTCAGTTTATTGTTACTGCTTCCAGGCGGCATTCTCAGTTCCTTTCCAGTGGGCAGATGCTTAGTAGCTGTCCACGTGGAGGTCATGTGTGGCCAGGCTGTGGAACAGTGGTCTCAGGTTATCATGCAGGTACGTTCACACACACGCGCACACACAAGCTCTGGTGTGGACACATACTTGTACAGGCATTAGGAATACTGGGTATTTAAGGGGCCGGTTTTTCCCATGTAGCTGCCAGAAATTGTTGAAAGGCTGAATCAGTAGGTCAAACAGCAAATCAAAAAACCTCTAAACGGTGGTTCCAAAATTATCAGAAGTTCAGTAAAGCAGAGCTGCTCTGCTGAATATGAGCCTAATTTACTTTACAGCTGATGAACACTAGTGGCTGGATAAGCAGTGTTTGGTTTTTAAGTGATTGGCACGTACTTTTTTTGGGTGTCTGTGTTGGGTCTTCGTTGCTGCGCCAAGGCTTTTGCTAGTTGTGGTGTGTGGGCTTCTCATTGTGGTGGCTTCTGTTGTTGCGGAGCATGGGCTCTAGGCATGTGGGCTTCAGTAGTTGTGGCTCGCAAGCTCAGTAGTTGTGGCGCACGAGTTGCTCTGCGGCATGTCGGATCATCTCAGACCAGGGATCGAACCTGTGTCCCCTGCATTGGCAGGCGGATTCTTAACCACTGTTCCACTGGGGAAGTCCTTTTTTTTTTTTTTTTTTAAAGCACTTCCAAAATGTTTTTAAAATATTTTTTCTGCTCATGTAAGGGCTTGATCTGTCTTGACTTTCATTAGGCCGGTGTGTTAAATGAATTTTATATTTTATTATTGCAGGAATTAGAATCCTTTTGCTACTGGCAGTGCTGACAGTTGATGTTTGAGCAGAAGGATTAGTGACTGAATTGTTGGTCACTTTAACTTGGGAACACCTGTCCTTAGGAAAGCAGAAAGGTGTCTGTGTCCTCTCTTGCTTGAAGGGAAAGAGTTTGGAGGGAATGGAAGGCTGGACTATTTCTCTACCATACTTTTTTGGTGTGTGTGTGGCTTGTAACAGAAAATGCAAGTATGTCTTAGTGGTAAAAGTCTATTTTGTTGGACATTCGGATCATTGGATGCTTGTGATAGCCCTGTCAGAGGTGCTGACCCACATCCATGGTTATAAATAAGATCAAGGACAAGAATTTGAAGGGCTTAGGAGCTGGTGACTCAGCAGCTGTGTTCTTCCTGTTTTATTAAAGCACTGCTTTTTAGATTCCAGATAGAAGCTTTAGTTTCAGTGCCTCAAGTGATTTCATTTGGTTTGGTTGATACAGGATAGAGAGAAGAGCCCCTTTGGGTTTATTATTAGTTAGAAACATAGAATGTTGATGACAGAGACCTCTGTGAAGTGTGTTGTCCATTTCCTTGGATAAGGGCTGCATGACCAGTAATGCCTTTGTGGAGTGACCAGTAGTCCTTGTCTGAGGAGTGCTTGAGTGTCTTGGGGGACATGTATGTGCCTGTCTCAGCCTTCACTGACGAGTCAAGCTGGCTCATGAAGTGTGTGCTAACCTAGATTACCATGCTCTCTACTGACTGTTACCTCCTCTGTCCTTTGAAAAGGAGGAGAGAGACTCCCCATGTTGCCCACATGGGCTGGGTCTCTGTGTTTGTCCTGATGGACCTCATGCTCTCTTACCAGGAAGAGGAAGAACAGGAGGAAGAAGATGATGATGAAGATGATGATGACACTGATGATTTAGATGAGCTTGACACTGACCAGCTGCTGGAGGCGGAGTTGGAGGAGGATGACAACAATGAGAACGCAGGGGAGGATGGGGACAATGACTTTTCTCCCTCTGATGAGGAGCTAGCAAACCTGCTAGAGGAGGGAGAGGACGGAGAAGATGAAGACTCTGATGCAGATGAGGAAGTGGAACTGATCCTGGGGGACAGTAAGTCTAGGGCTGACCATGAGGCTGAGCTTGGGTACCTAGGGAAAGGGCCATTCCCTGTGCCAGCTCAGCCCAGAGGGCAAGCCACACCAGGGTTCTGTGCCCCATAACTAGATTGACTACCTGGGCCCTTGAGGAAAAGCAGTTTCACATCTCTCATGACGACTCTGTAACCAAATGGCTATTATCTCTTTAAAACAGGGGTTGGCAGACTTATACAAAGGCTGGACAGTAAATAATTTTGGCTTTGTGGGCTGAATGGTCTCTTTTGCAGCTACTCAGCTTTGCTGTTGTAGTGTGAGAGCAGCCAGAGACAAGACATAAATTAATGATGTGGCTGTGTTCTAATAAACTTTATTTCCAAAAATAGCTGGTGGTCTTGGTTTGGCCCATGGGTTGTAGTTTGTCAACCCCTGCTTCAGAGGATTAGCCTTAGACTGGAGGGCAAAAGTGTAGTTCTCCCAAGAGGCAGAGCTGGCATCATCAGATGCAGCTGCTCATGGGGGTGCTGTACCTGCTCTTTTCTAAAGTTGTAAAGAAATAAAAGCCCTCTTGTGGGTTGCAGCCCCTTCCTGTCTGCTTTTGCTTAATCCCTCTTAAAGGCCAGGGGACAGATGTTTTCTCTTTGGCTTCTGTTTTGGTCCCCCCCCCCCCTTTCTTATTCTAAGTTTTGAAGAACAAGCTCCAGTTTTTCCAGTACCTTCCCATTAGAACAGGTTTCTGAGGTCAAGCTGTCCCCTGCCTATACTAATGGACCCTGAGTAAATCACCTAATAGTTCTGAGAGTCTGCGAGCTCTGCTGCTATACTCTGCATGTTTTAAGTGGACATATTTGGCAGCATCACTGTGACGTGTGTCACTGTTGACAGACTCATGCTTGCTGTGGTCCTGGTTTTTCATAGTGCTGCCCTGCCTGACTGGGGAGTAATCACTGATATCCAGTCATTTTTCATGTAGCTAACCTGGCCAGCATTCTCACAGCCAAGGTAGGTATTATGCCTAATATGATAGCCAGTAACCACCTGTGGCCATTAGAATTTTAATTAAATTTAAAATTCAGTCCCTCATTTTCATGTCCACATTTCAAGTATCAGTAGCCACATGTGGCTACCATATTGAACAGCACAGATATAGAACATTTGCATAATTACAGAAAATGTTATTGTATTGGCCTAAGCTCAGCAAACTCCAAGTCTCTTCAGAGTGGATGCTTGGTTTTTAGTCATTGGTGTTTGGTGGTGGGGGCAGGGGGAGGGAGGGAGTGTGTTTGGTAGGAGAGGAGAGGGTGGGTGGCAGTATATATATTTAAGCATATAAGATTCTCCTGTTCCACAGTGACCTAAACCCATTTTCTTTGGGATAAATCTTATACATGCTTCTAGAGCTCAAGATTGAAGGCAGTTGGCTTAGGGGAGACTGTCTTTCTTACGTTAAGTCCTCTTGCCAAAGTTGCATCTTGAGGAAGCTCTGTGGGGTAATCTGCCCATCTGCTGTTTGCCAACTTCCATTTTTTTGTACTTGGAGGTTGATATGATTCATTGAAGGACTTCCTTTGTCCCTAGCCATGGTCAGAGAGCCAGGTAAGAGGGACTCAGGGGCAAGGGAAACATGACAATATTGATGGGAATAAAAAGGAAAGTTTTACTAAACTTGTCACCTGTGACACGTGGGCACAAGTTCTGTTTCCTTTCAATATAAGTAATATAAGGTAGGTTAGGGGAGCAGCTGGTACCCCTGACCTAAGAGTATCACTAATTTTTCCATTCTCAGTTTGAATATAATTTTGTATTTGGCCTGTAAAATTACTGCTTCCTTTAGCCTTTTACTGTTTATTCTAGGAAATTCATTCTTTTAAGCCCAAGAGGTAATCTGGAAAACCCTAATTCTATCAAAGAATGTTACTTTAACTTGGTGGGAATATTTATGTGAAAATGCCATTATAGATGACAAGTTGAGGACATGTCAGTTTGGGCTTTAGAATTGAGGTGGTGGCATGTGCATGTGTACTCTTGCTCTTTCTGTTTTAGAGACTGATAGCGGCTCGAAACAGAGCAGACACAAGGAGCACCCTCTGTATCCTTGGTTTGCTGTATTTTGCCTTACACTAATCATCTGGTGTATTAGCTCTTAGCTCTTAACCTTTTGGGGTTTATGGAGCCCTTTTAGGATATGATGAAAGCCGTTTTGACTACAGAAAACCACACCCACATGCCCCTCATGTAACCTTGCATAGGCCCCAGATCCCAGAGATCCAATGACTGATTTCATATACAGAACCCCAGCCCTAGGAAGAGAAACACCTTGACTCTGAGGTCTTTGTTTCTGTTCCAGTCAGTTCTGATGCCCCCCTCAAAAGCCTGTATGTTGTAGAGCAACAGGTTAAATAAACATGGTAGGGACTAACACTGCCTGCCTTTTCCAGGGCCTTTCAGAGGGAGAGGTCCCCACCAGGGTCTGAGTTTGGGTCTTTTCAACATTTGGAGGATGAGAAAAGGCTAAGGAAGGTAGAGAAGGGAGTCCTGCCACCTGACCACCAAGAGGGGAATCACTGCCTGACCCCTGAAAGTTCTGTTAAACCCTGTGCCTGACAATTATTTGCTTATGGAAGATTGTGTTATCCTCCTCCAGCTGCATTTACAGTCCTTAGATGTGATGCAGTTAAGATTCTTAACTCTGATGGTTAGAATAGGTCTCAGGCAGGTGGGTCTGGCAATGTTGGTTCATAGATCGCATGAGCACGAGGGGATTCTCTGCGGTCTGCCATGGGCCCTGGACACAGTGCTGTGCTTGAGTCACCCCCTTCCCTGCTGACTTCCTCCTGGAGTTCTTTCAGCAAGGAAGCTGATGAGGCTTAGTTTGTGGTTTAGCAGTGTCAGGCATTAGTTTGATCTCCATCTTGTTTTCCCCACTCCTCACCAATAAAGTCAAGCCATGCTTGTGCCCTGTTACACCCAGGAACACTGGTTTTTCCAGCCATCACTTTTGCTTACCTTCAGGACTTCGTTTTATCACGGCCATGCTTTTTCTTGGTTTTACTTTGTCCACTTCAGTTTTCTTCCTAAAGGAGATTGTAGTGAATGGAAGGTTTGGGAACATGCAGTTCTTCGTCAGCTTTCCCCAAGTGGAGTCTCTCAGGTACCTGGGAGAGGGCTGATGAGGGATTCTTTGGAACCATTGGCTGTCCCTCTCCTCATGGGAACCCCAGGGCCTATGGGCATTTTCAGGGCTCCAGCTCAGGACCTGGCCCATTTCCCTGAGGACCTTGTTAAAATTGTTTCACGGCTTCCTAAGCTGAGAGTGATCAAAATGGGCACTAGAATTTTTCCTTTACCTTCACTCAGCAAATACTAGAGCTAGGTACTATGTTTCTCTCCGATTTCTGTCATCCAGACAGGTGCATCTACCTCACTTTGAGGGTTCTTTCTGTTACCACCTAGTTTCACCTCTTAATGGATCCTTCCAGAGGTGTTCATGTGGTCTATTCACTGCCTGGAAGGCAGATGGTCAAGCAGAGGGTCAGACACAGTGCCACCTTCTAGGGTACCATAGCTACTTCCTGCTGGCCTCCAGCCCAGTTTTTCTGGTATTGCTGCAAGCTCTGGCTTGTATCTTTTGGGAAAGTTGTTCCCTGTAGATTATATTTAGAAATTTCAGAGGAATGAATCCCAGGTTGACTACCTCTGCCTTTATGAGGTCTTCTGAGAAGAGAGTGGCTGACGAGTTTGAAATCTCATCCTTGTTTGGGCTCAGCCTGCCTTTTTAGTGGTCCTGGGGGTCAGGCAGGCCTGTGCCCACCAGAGGGACTCCAGAGGCCAAAGGACTACACAGGCTCACTCACTGCTCCTATCAGCCCTGCCCCTTTGCAGCCACTCAAAGGACCATGGGCAAAATCTTCAGAGGGGGCTTGCCTGGTCCCTTTAGGGCCTTTCAGGCAGGAGGAAGAACCTCTAGGAAGCAAGAGGGTACCACGTCCAGGTCCTTTGAAAGGCAAGCAGGCAAGAGGTCCCAGGAGTAACCATCATTGCCAAAACAGTATATTTTCCAGAGCCAGCTCTGAGGAGGTAATTGACATGTTTTCTTCTTTCTGGAAACTGGTAATTAACCTTGCTCAGGCACAAATTTATGTGTATGCAGGTGCTTTCTCCCTGAAAGCTTCCTACAAGCCTAGTGCGTAATCTAGTCTCTCCCTTTCCTTACCTTTCAGCCGACAGCTCTGACAACTCTGATTTGGAAGATGACATCATCTTATCTCTAAATGAGTGAGGAGCCATCACCACGTGGAAGAGATTCTTGGCAGGCGAGAAACTGAGTCAAATGAATTCAGAACATCTTCCCTTCCCTTTCTCCCAGGGCTCTTTTAAGGAACTGCATGCCCTGCATTCAGAGGATTATGATTTAGAGTCTCACTGGAATCTGAGAGTCCTTCTAAAAACAATAACCACACACATAAAAAGACAACAGGGGTTAGGCCCTATTCTGCTTCCCCCTTCTCCTAGGATGGACATATCTTTCCTCAAGGGGAAAAAAACAACGACACGTCTCTGGGGTTATTTCACAATATATTTTCTTTGTATAATGTTCTTTACTTAAAGAACAAGAAATAGTTTTTTATAAAACTTAAAAAGAAAAAAAAAAAGGCATTTATAACTGAGGGTATGAACTTATATCCACCAGGTCTCTTGTCCCTGTTCATTTTCTATGGAAGAAAATGATGTCTAAATAACAATAGAGGCATTTTTACATACGTATTTAAATGAAAAGGAAAATCGTTTCTTAAATTGATAAGGATTAAGAATATTTTATTATAAATATAATATATGATTTTTTAACCTGTTTTGTTGCCTCATTGCTGTCAGGTTAATTTGTTTTCCTTTGTGCCAGAGGTGGGGAGGAGGTGCTGCTTGTTTGCTGAGTAATGCCTAGGTTCACCCACCTTCATGGTTTGGGGGGGGGCAGCAAGGTCATTGTGGATATTGGTTTTGTGGAGTTGAGGGAACTTAGGATATAAGTTCACTCCCTCTATTTTTCTTTGTGATTCAGTTTTTCAAAAATCTTTTTTTCTTCCCTTTCTCCCCAATGTGGAAAGTACAAATCAAAGGCCTTTTAATGTAAAGTGTATTTATTTTAAAAAAAATACAAAATAAACTACAAGTCTGTCTTTCTTTATGGCCTTTCCCTGTTCTCTTTTACCAAAGTGGGGTCTGTCCCTTTCCTTGTAGCTCTAGCCAGGCAATAAAGACGCCTTCCAAGAGGGGCAGCCCAGGACGGGGTGAGAACACGTTCTGCCCAAATAAAGCACTCTGGGGAGAAAAGCAGCTTAGTCACAGCATCTAACCCTGGTCTGCTGCTTGCCCAAAGGACGACTGGGCAGGGGCAGAGGGAGGTGCTCAGGGCACTGTCCACTCTGCACGCATCTCTCTGTCCTGGGTTCTGAAGCAAGAAGGCAGCTCCAGAGTAGATTTGGTGGAGCTGGAATGTTAGGGGTCCTGGGATGTTGTGGAGCAATGAGCTGGCAAAGCTACGGAGTGAAAGCATTTTGGCCATCCCTGTAGTTGGGTGACTGACTGACTGTCATTACTGTTTTCTGAAGGGAGTACAACAGTAGACCTGGGCAGTTCTTCAGTTTTGGCAGTTTAGGGGCAACTAGGGCTTGGTCAGGCTGGGTTTGCAGGTACTTCACAGGCCTCTGTGCTACCACCAGGGAAAGTACCAGGTGCTTTTACCTTTTCACTCACCCCACCCCATCCCCTTCTTACCCACAATAAATAGGACACCCTAGTCCCTTTCTTCCTTTGAGTTTGCCAGGTTTCTATCATATAGGTATTTATAGCTAAAGAGACTTTTCTCCCTTTGCTGAGATAAGAGGACAAATTTGTGAAGTAAATAAGCAAGACAAGACAGCTAAAACTCACCAGGGGCTGGTGAAGCCCTGCTGGGCTTCGGAGCACCATACAGTTCATCACACACACTGAAGTGGTTGTTCCTGTGTCACACACAGGCACCTCTTGGTCCTCTAGAGAGCAGAGGTCTCAGCTCTTACGTTGCTTCATACCTCAGCTTAAATGGACTAACACCTAACCAGTGGACTAGTCTCTGACTGCTGGTGCATTAGAAGAAAACAGGTTAAAAGTCAAGAAGCACTAAACGTATTGTATTCTAGTCCTTAACTCAGCAGAGCCACAGTCTCCCTGAGCTCTGCCAGCAGCTCTTGGGAACACCCACAGGTCTCTCGGGTGGAGATGGGGACCTGCAATAAGAAAGCACATTCCTGTTCAACTTGACAACACACCCTTAGGGAAGTGCCCTAAGAGGCTAAGGAAACATCAGCTCTCTTTATCTGCCAGGGCTCATGATCTCAGTCACTTAGGGAGAAACATGCAGAATAGTAGCAAACCACTAATGAGGCAAATTTCACCTTAGATTGATTTTTTGCCTTTAAGGCCACACCTCAGATAGAACCTGAACCCCAGGTGGAGGCACAGGCTGCCTGCAGTTAAACAGTTCTCTCTCTGGGGGCAGCATCGTAAATCAACCAGGGCCTTGACCACCTGATCTACCCTGGCTAGTGCTGGCGAAGGCCTTTATGAGAGATATTACAGAAGCTGCTGTCTTAAGAGGAAGGAAGGAGTTGAGAAGAGGGTCCAAGGAAGAGGAGGATGGTCACACAGTGGGAAAACTCTAGTTCAATTTGGGGCCAGAAAGCACCTATCCCTCAAGAAGGGTGAACAAAGCAATGGTTTAAGTGTCCTCTCCAGCCAGACTTTCTAGGTTTCTGTCTGGGAAAACTAGGAGGCGTAGTATTCTGGGTCCTGAGCACCCACTCTATGAAGGAACAGCCCAGAGACGTTTTGGGCTTAATACAGCAAGGCGGCTCCGGCCTGTGACCCAGACATTCGTTCATACCTCATCTGCTCTAAACAAGATGAGGCCCATTCCTGCTTCTGGTGGTTCCAACTCCCTGGAATGGTGCAGCTGTGGCTTACTGTGCCTCGCGCTGCTTTGCTCTCAGATACCTGGCAGTTGTGGCCAAAGCTCAAGTACAAACAGGCAAACATTTAACACTTCTTGTGTTTGTTATGAACGTGCTTTTTCTGTCACGAGCACCAGTTGAAGCCTAGTGAGCAGTACTTCCCCAGGTGCCTTCCTTGCTTATTTTAAATCTCTAAGGTCTCAAAAAGTCACCTCTTTCACTGTCCTTGTGGAGAGGCATGTATTGTCCATGAGGTCCGCACTGAGCCCCCGCCTCCATCTCACGAACTGTCTCTCTCAACACATCCCAGCTGTCACCTGCGCTGCCTCGTGCCAGCCAGGGTAGTGGACCAGACCTAGAGAGAGGACAGCACGGTCAACAGAATCCGGAGTTCCTGGTCATTAGGGGGCTCATTTACCTTACTGGAGCTTCTGTTCTCCCTCAGCCTTGACAATGATCCTTTTGAAACATCTAAACTGCCACAAACGTTCTGAAAAATAGAGTTTGGGCTGTGCTCTATGATGACAACTGCTGTGACTGATTTCCCTCCCTGGTTCCTGACACTGCTGGCTTCATCTGCCAATGCTGGCCATACTGTCTTAGCAGAGATGCGTGGCCACAGAACTTAGACTCCTTTCAAGCCATCTTTCCCTCCCAGCTTGATGCCTCTACATTCCTCCCCGGCTCAGCTTGAATGGCTGTGAGCTCTAGCACTGCCCAACACCTCGGCAACTGTGACGCTTCCCCACAGAAGCACCTCTCTCCCAGTGGTCCCCACCTCTGCAATATCAGGGCAAGAGACCTAGGCATAAGTGCCTACTTGTACTTGGGAAAGTTATGTCAGTTAACAAGAGCATCTTCCTAACCCACTGTACTACCTCAAAAACTCTTCAGGCCAGGGATTCAGTGTCCCTCACAAAGCTCTAGTGACTGGGCAGAGGCCCACTCCACTGACACATCAGCCCCGAACAATCAAAGGAAAAGCCAGAATTCACAAACACACGGAAAGTTTCAAGAATTAACCAAGGAAAGCTGCCTCCCACTCTCCATTCCAGCATTTGGCTTCCACTGTCCCTTGGAGTCCGAGGCAGCTGTCTCCAACTGGGTATCCCTGGGCTGCTGCATTAAGGCTAGAAGGGAGGCTGAACAAGAGAAGGAGGCCTCACGGATCCATGGTACCAAGACCCCAATATTGCACTGCTCCTCCCATGACTACAAGACCACACAACTGCTAATGTCTACATGCTTTCAAAAAGGCCTGAATACTAGGTGCTTTGTTCAACAGCTACAGCTCAAACTGATGGACACACACATTGTTTAGGGCAAGAAAACAAAATACTACCACATCTGCTGGCTAGACTTGGGCTCAACCCCTTCCTGTGCATGGGTTCTGCTCAAGCTGGCATGGCAGGGTCCAAAATGAAACCCACCTGCTCTCAGCCAAGATAAAAAACAAATGTGAGTAAAGTCCTGATTCAGCCTAAAGAGCTGAGGGGCTGAGAGCCACCAATGCAGGAGGACGAGATACGCCAGTGGTGGAAAGATGACGTAGGGCATTTCTGTGCATGCAGCAGGGAAGTCTTCCATCCTTTGAGAAAAAAAAATTGATTAAACCAGGACTCTGAACAGGATTAAAAATCCATCCTCTGACAAAGGCTTTACTGACAACTTTCCATACAGTTAGTCAAAAAATAAAAAAATACAGAACACAGCAGACAGTATCTCATACACTAGAAACCAACATGACAGGAGTCCCTTCTCATTTTTCTCATCACTGTAAAAAAACAAAACAAAACAAAAACAAAAACAAAAAAACCCCCAAAACCTAAGAATTTAGTTTTGGTGGGGGACAGGACTTTGGTCCCCTACCAAATGAACCGAAATAACGCAGCAGAGAATTCAAACCAAGGGGGTAAGTTTTGGAGTTGGGGGGAGGCAGGGGGTGGGGGTGGGATCTTAAAATAACTGTTTTTGTGGAAAAGACAGGTTCAGGCTAGGCTGTGTCTCTTACTATAACTATCACCATGTGTTCTTCCTCTAGCTTGCCCAATGTCCTCAGTGCTGACTGGAGGTACTGCTGTGAAAAGTCGCAGGGAGGGAAGGCATAGAGCATGCCCGTGCTGTCTCTGCCCTTGGACCCACCCACTGGCAGGCTGATCACCCCTGCAGCCTGCTTCTGTTTCAAGTAGGAGACCAGGTTCCTGAGAAGCCGCCTCTGTAGGCCTGGCTCCACCATGGGCATCCCCTCAGTGCCAGGCCCACTGGGGGTCGCCTGTGTGGCTAGGAGCACTGCGTAGCCATTGGGGCTCCCCTGCTTGATGCGTCGTGTGACCTCATCGAGCTTGGGCTGGTCCAGTCGAAGGCGCTGGGCAATCTTCAGCTGGGTCAGCTTACTCCCAGAAGTGTGGTCTTTGAGGAGACTGCTGATAACCCCCTGGTCCCCCTCTAGGATGTGCATAGATGTTGGGAAGCAGCTGTTTTTCAACACTAGAAGCCCATTCCAACCTAGCTGCAGTGTCTGGGCATACTCTGAAAGATTCTTGAGCTTTCTGGTCTCGTGTTTTGGCTCTTCAAGAGGCTTGGGCTCAGCCTCAGTGGTCCGATGATTGCGCTCGCTCTCTCGTGTCTTTTTCCCGTGGGAAGAGTCCGGAGCCTCATGATGGTGGTGGTGGCTCCGCTCCTCAGCCCCGTGTCTGCTGTTGCTGAGGGAGTTGCTGCTCGATTCCTTGGTCCCTTCACTGGAATGGTTTTCCTTGCGGCTGCGCTCAGGGGTGCGGTCAGAGCCTCGGTCCACAAGCTGCCCAGCACCCTTGGTCCTGCTCCGTTCCTCATAAGGAGAGTGGGTTGTCCTCCCACGATCACTGGAAAGGCTCCGGCGCTTCCGCCTGTCCTCCCAGGGCTTGGGCAGGCCCCGGTCCCCATCTCCTCCCCAGCGCTCACCACTCCGGCTGCGCACTGAGCGGCTGTAGCCCTCGAGGCTGTTTCGGCGGTCAGAGCTTTTACTGGGGCTGGTCCAGTCCCCTTCCAAAAAGGTCCGGTCTCGGTCTGAGTACAGGAGGTGTGGGGGGGTCCTATCCCTCACCCGCAGGTCGGCATCCAGGTTTCGGTGCCGGGTGTATCCATCTGGGAGCAGCTCGTAATGCACAGGGAGGGGTGAGGGCTGGTACTGCTGGGGATACCGAGTCTCCTCTGCTTTGGCAAAATCCACCCGCAGCCTGCGGTCTGGACCTCCCAAGGGAAAGCCCCTCATTTTAGCACAGGCTGCCTGGGCTGCGTCCAAGCTTTCGTACTGGATGTAGGCAAAGCTATCTCCTTTGACATGATCAATGGTCCGAATGCTCCCAAAGCGGTCAAACTCCCGGGCCAGAGCCGCCAGTGAGGTGTTAGGTCCCAGGCCACCCACCCAGAGGCGAGTAGTGGGGTTGGCCTTGCCATATCCTATCTTAATGGGGTTGCGGCCAATCACCCGACCCGACATGGCCACCTTAGCCCTGTGGGCCATGTCCAGGTTCTGGAATTTGAGGAAGGCATACGCACCGCCCTGACCACGGGCGGGTCTCTTGATGACCACCTCCTCAATGATGCCGTACTTCTCGAAAGCCCGTCGCAGCTCCACCTCTGACACGCTGTGGTCCAGGTTCCCGATGAAGAGGTTGCGCGTGGCCCGCTGGTCGTCCTCCGGCATCAGGTCCTCCTCGCACACCGCCGGGTAGCCATAGGGTCGCCCGCGGTCGTCGTACAGCCCATAGTAGTCCAAGGCCCGCTCCCGGGAAAGTCCTACGGCGGCGGCGGCGGCAGCATCCAGGGCAAAGGCTGCAGCGGCGTGGCGGGCGCGGGGCTCCCGCAGTGGCGGGGCGGCAACCGGGGACAGCGAACGCTGCTTGTATTGGTAGCCGCTGTGCAGCGGGAGGTAGCCGAGCGGGTCGGCGGGCGCGGGGGGCCCCGGGGGCGGCGTGGAGGCGGCCGCGCTGCTGCTGCTGCTTCGCCGGCTGCTCCCGCCGCCGCCGCCGCCGCCGCGCAGGTACACGGGCTCCACCTTGAGCGGACGGTCGTAGAGCAGCAGCTGGCGGGCCAGGGCGTGCTGGCGGGCCTCGCGCGCGTCCTGCGGGTGCCGGAAGTTCACGTAGGCCACGCGGCCCAGCTCAGGCGTGTGCGACAGGCGCAGACTGATCTCGCCGAAGCGCTTGAACTGGTGGAAGAGCCGGTCCTCGAGGTGTTCCGCGGGCAGCGCGGGACTCAGGCTGCTGATGAGCAGCGTCTTGTATTCGGGTGCGGCTGCTGATGAGCCGGGGCCCGCGGGCTCGGCCCCGGGCGGCGGCGGAGGTGGCGGTAGTGGAGACGCGCGGGGCGAAGCGCCCGAAGCGCCTGAGTCCCCCGAGGCCTTGGCACCGCGTCCGCCGCCGCCGGCGCCCGAGCCTGAGGAGCGGCCGCTGCTCGCACGGTGATTCGCGTCCCCGGCGCCGCGGCCGTCGCGATGTCCACCGCCGCCGCCCCCGCTGCCGCGGGGTTTGTCGCGGGCCCGCGTTGGAACGGGGTGCTTGGCGCCGCCCGAGGCCTTGTGCGCCGCCCGCCGCCCACCCGCCTCCGCCTCCCGTTCGCGCTCCCGCGGCCGCTTGGCCGACGATGACGAGCCGCGCCCGCTCGGGCTCGAGTCTCGCTCGCTCTGCCTCTTCATGGCGCCGGCGCGGCGGGCGGGCGGGCGGCCCGCAGGCCCCTCACAGCGGCGGCGGCGGCGGCTGCCGAGGAGGCAGCGCCCCCGGCACCGCCATCTTGGACAAAAGGACTCGGCGCGGCGGCGGGGCGAGAGCTGCGCCCAGGGCCTCGGCGTCGCGTTATCAAGCTGCGCCGGCTGTGCCCACGTGACCCAGCGGTGGGCGGGGCGAGAGCTGCGCCGGGCGTGCGTCATCGGGTTGCGCCCCCCCCCGTTCCACGTGACCCCGGGGCAAGTGGGCGAGCGCGGCCAGGCTGTGATCTCTGGCGCCACGGCGCGGCCGGCGTGGACGAGGCTCGGGGCTCCACGGTGCTTGGAGACCTCGAAAGAGCCAGCCCAGGCGGCTGCGGGACGTAGGCCTCTGGCTCCCGGCTCCGGGGCCCGCGCTGATGGCAGCGGCTGTGGCAGCCTCTGTTGGCGCGGGGGTCCCAGGCCTTGACCCAGCGGCTTGTTTACGTGGTATTCCCCCCAACTCCAGGACTAGGCTCGGGTGATTCCCATGCCCTGCCATGGCATCTCCTGACTGGGGTCCAGCATGGACAACCCCAAGGACCGAAACACGCCGCTCCCTAGGACCCACGCCCCATATCTCGAGCAACCCCTGCGTTCAAGTTCACCTGCAATAGCCCCCCCCCCCGCCCCGCCCCAAAGGCCAAGAAGACTATGGCCTATGCATGCAGAAGGCGCGACCTGTCTGGGCCCTGGGCACAGAAATCCGAACAAACCTACGGTTTCCAGAGTGGGACTAGGCGCCTTGGCGCCACAGGGCCCCACCCTCTGCTCTGGGCATTCGAGCACACAGTGGGCTATAAGGGCAGGTCCATGGAGCCAAGGGCGAAGAGAACGCCAAACCCTTTGGTTACCCAGTTTGCCACGCTTACCTCTCCCTGGCCAGTGCCCTTCTGTCCACCTCCATGGTGGTGAGGTGAGGGGGAATCCTGCCCAGGTGCCAAGCCCCTTGGGGAAGCTTTCATTCTCCATGGAGAGCTGCTGGAGGCTTCGCAGAACCGGACCCAACTTCAGCCACAGAAACCGTGGAGTGGGTAAGAGCGGACCACAGCTCTTCCCTCCTCCTCCCATGGCCAGAACGCTGTGGGAGGAGCTCCTGCAACAGCGAAGGCAGGTGCAAGAGGAAAGTCTTAGAAGAAACACCTGTTAACATTCCACGCCTCCTTTCACAGATAATCTTGGGGATCAGCTCTAGGGTAGTAGTAGTTGGGCTGTTTTCCCTGCTCACTGTGGTCTGGAGGACACAAAGGCCACAGGAACAGAGACCTAGGGTGCTAGGCTGAAACAGCTCCATTTCCTAAGACTTCTGGCTCCAGCCATGGATTGTCTCAGCACCGTTCAGGGGGGCTTAGGATACTTTGTGCTTGTCAGATCTTTTTTTTTTTTGCTTGTCAGATCGTAACAGCCCATCTAATTCCTCCAAACAGGGAACACTTGGCCTAAGAGACTCGACCTCACTTTCCTCTCAGACATGGTGCTGTAGAGGTGAAAAATGTGGGCCTGGGCCTGCTTGCTTCTGCCGGGCACTAGTGGACCCCACAGCAAGCTGAGAGGGCCCTTTACGTCGGCAAACTGAATTTAGGAACTGCACAAATGATGTGACCCAAAGTCAGAGCAATTCCTTGGAAAGCACTGCCTCTTAGTCCTTCCCTTCAGGTGGTCTCTGCGGGCATGAGGAGCAAAGGTGTCTCCACTGAGTCACAGTTCATGCTCATAACTGGGTTTCCCAAGCACCAACCCCAAAGAGAGCAACTAAAAAGCCAGACTACAAGGACATGCTCTCGGGACCTCAACTGTTAGGCTTATCTTGGGTAAACAAAGGCAAAAGGCAGCCTCTCATTGGCTCTTTGTACAAACCAACTCCTGCCAGTCTTGCAAAATCCAAATTAGGCACCAGAGACTTAGGACTGACACTAGAACACAAACTCAGATGAGCAAGTAGATGGCCAGATCTGGACACTGACTGGTGGAGGTAGCCAGGCTATCAGCATCTTTAGAAATGTGACAGTACTGAACATATGCAGTTATTGAAGTCATCATCACAGAAAAGTGCACTAAACCTCAGTCCTGCTCACAGCCAAGCCCCACGTCAGCCCCTCTCATGTGGGTAAGATAGTCCCTGTGGGCTGGGGGTATCAAGCCCAACATTATCCTTGAGAGACCCTCCGGTCCTGCACAACCCCACGTGCCTCACTCCCCCTGGCATCTCCAGCACTGACTGGTGGTCGAGGGACAAATGTGAATATACCTGAAAACTCTTTATAAACTGGAAAGCATAAACCGGTGAAATCTTCATTACGGGTAAGACCCAATTTCAGTATTCACTTTAATTCTTCAAGGACAGCTAGAAATTTTCTTCCTTTAATAAAAAAATCCCAGACATACTTTGAAGTCCCAGAGTTAAGTCGGCAACAGAACAAAGTGAATTCCCCCCCAAGGGGGCGCTGTGGACCCAGCATCATCAGGAAAGCTCCAGGCTTCAAGCCTGACTTTGTCAGGAGCCTGCCTAAAAAATAAATTACAAAAAGGCTGTTTGGGACAGACACAGATGAAGTGTTTTTCCCCTCAGGTGCAGCAGGCATCGGGTAGACTACAAATCAGTCCGTGAACTGGCTGCCTTGGGGGCGTATTTAGGCATCAGTTCATTAATCTTCCGGATGTAGTCAGACTTTTCTGCACAGCCTTTGCACGTCTCTCCCCAGTCGTCCAGGATCTTCTTTAGCTCTTTAACTCGAAGCTTCTTCAGGTCCACCGTGCTCAGGTCGATCTGCTTGTCTGGAGAGAGCAGGAAGAATAACCAGCTGGGTGGGAGGAACAGTGGACCCCAATAGTCCCACACATCCAAACCATCCCTTAAAACAAGCAGCCCTACTGATTGCAGGGAGAGAGACACATGCAGGTGTGTCAGTGCCCACTGCCCCCAAGAGGGGGAACTAGCCCAGGCCCCTTCACCAGGAAGGTGGGTCTCATGCTGGCAATGTCCACCACAGACATGCAGGTGTCACCAGGGACAGGGATGGAGGCCATGTGGTCCTTATAGGAGGAACCTTATAGGAGGAATGTGGCTCCCACTCCAAGTGCCTCTTAAATAGTCACAGTGCAGCCCACACCACTGTAGAATAAGAGCTCCAGGGTGACAGAACAGATAGATCCCCTAGCCTCAAGGGCCCAACACAGACCCTGGTCGGGCCCTTGAGTTAGGAGCTTACTCTTCCATGACCACATGTGCCCACAGAGAGACCCTGAGTCATTAGGACTGAACCAGGATCACTCTCAAAAGACCAGTTATCCTTGACACAAGTGGGCGAATACAGCCCTTGGACACTCAATTCACAATAAAATAGGTTGATGCTGTTTAAATTTTACAGAAGAAGACAATGATTCCTGGCCCTGACTCTTTCTGAAGACCTGAACTGTTTTTCCCACCACAGACTTATTCAGCAAAAGAGATGCTGTGTGCCCATAATCTTGGGCCTTCTTGTTGGGACACAGCCATTCTCTTTAAAATAATAAAGATCACTGGGCCTTCAGAGCTTGCAGTCAGGACAAGCCTGTTAAAGGCAAGTCAGACTACATCCCTTCTCTGGCCGAAAACCAATATTCTCATCTTCCCTCAGACTAAAAGCCAAATCTTCACCAACTTGCAAGGCCCTCTGTGACCTGCCCACCCATCTGTCATGCCACTGGCTGCCTTTGCACTGCCTGTTTCCTCTGCCTGAAATGCTCTTCCATTAGTTATGCCCTTGGCTAATCCCCCACCTCCTTCAAAGTTTGCTGAAATGTCACCTCCTCGATGAGGCCTATTCTGACCTCCACCCACCATGATGCAAGGTGAGTCTGTGCACTACCCCCCCTCACCATTTAACACCACCAACCATGCTGTATAACTCACTTGTGAAGGCTCTAGTTTATCACATGCCTTCCCCAGCTAGAAAGTAAACTTCATTAATGCCTGAGCGAGGAGGGGGTTCAGTGTCGGTTAAATAAGGCCACACTCACCGTATTTTAGCTCACAGATCTGGCTGTCCTTCTTCTTGAGCTTCTCACAGATCTTCTCCACAGGGATGTGGTGGGCCAGGGGCTTTGACACCTCGTTGATGATCTTGGTGGCTGCATCATCTGTGGCCCCAATGTAGTAGCACTGCAGCAAGAAAGGACAATGGCCTTCAGGAGGTGCCACTTGAGAGCTGTCTCCTCTAAAGCATATTGACATCTGAAAACATCTTTCTCTGCCAGGGCCTCGTTTTCCCATGCCCTGCCTGTATAGGCAGTCATTCAGTCAGTGTAAATCCCAGGCTCTTAATACACGCTTGGTACCAGAGCTGACAGCCACCAGATGAATTGAAAAGTCACCACGGTTCAAACCTTTAAACAGAAAAACAGACAAACCAGAGACTGCCAGGGAAGTTAAAGCTACAAAAGCCATCGTTTCATTAAGGCTCTTGTCCTCAATTCAGCCTTGGCCTACCCTGGGCACACTTCTACTGCCCTCACACATGCCAAGACTGCTCTGGCCTCTGGGCATTCACACTGGCTATTCCCTCTGCCTGGGATGCTCTTCCCCCTTCACAATGATGACCCTTTTTCAGAATTCTTGATTACTGTCTAAATCAGCACCCACTCATTCCATCCTGGTCCATTTTCTGCATGACACCCATCCCACTGCATCATTTGCCTGTCATTGCTCTCCCCTGATATTTCCAGTGCCCAGCACACAGTAGGTGCTTAATCAGTACTAAGAGGGTAACATCACAACTGCAGAATACAGAAAGCCCTTCAGTCCCACATTAGTTAATTGACAGAACGTCTGGCCTCCTGAATAGACAAGTGGGCAGGGCCTTTTACTGAGAGACCTGTGAAGCAGAGGATTAAATACTGGCCAGGGCCAGCTTGGGAAGGGTCAGACAGCTACTCACCAACCGATTCTCTTTGCCTCTTGCTTCACGGCAGAACTTTGTAAGTTCTTTTTCAATAGAGGCTGGTGAGAATGTGACATCTCTGTCTTTGAGGTCCTGGTAAAATCTTCCCAGATAAGAAATACAAACTGGAAAAGAGAGGGAAGGGAGATGCTCAGCAATCACCAAGTTGCACCGCAATTCACGAGAAGGGAACTCCATCAGCAATTTTAATAGGACACACGGAGAAAGGTGAGTTTTTCCATCACCGATTTTCTCAGGTGCCCACAGGTAGACAGAACCGCGCTCCGGGCTGCTGAGTCCCCTGGTTCACACAGGGCATACGGAGAACAAGCATCACCCAATGACCCACAAACGGCTCCTCCCTGCTTTTTCCATAAAGTTTAAGACAAGACTGAACACGTGTCCTTGAGATGGACTCACTGTGACCTCATAAATGGACAAACTGGAGGCTGAAGAAAAAAGCGATACAAATGCTGCTCATTTCCAAATACAACACCGAACTCCGAGGTGCGGCTTCGCAACCCCATCAGACAAGGCGCGGTGCCCACGGCCGGCCCTTAGGACTCCCCACCCCGGCCAGGGCCGCTGCCAGGAGCCTCTGCCCAGTGATGGGAAAGGACCAAAACTCCAGCGTTATCTCAATTTCAGGCCAAGTTTTCTGCACGATCTAGTCCCAACTTCTTCTCGTCGGACCAATGTTTTGTAGGTCCAGGAAATGTTTTCTAGGCCCGGCGTCTGCCCCTCCTCTGGCGGACCCCGCTGGGGCCGGCCGCCCCCGCCCGTATCAGCCCCTGCCACTGGGCCGCTCAGCGGTTTGGTTAGGTTTGGCAGCACCGCCGCCAGGCGGGCCACAGCGCACGGACCCCCAACCCCGCAGCACCTTCGCAGTCTCCCGGCCGCAGCGCCCGGCTGCCCGGCAGCACGCTCAGAGCCAGCGCCACCGCCAGCCCGTGCGTAGCCCACATCCTCCACCACCCGCCGCCGCCGCCACCGCCCGACTAAACCGCGCCCGCAGAGCCGCGCTTCCTCCGGGTCCAGGCCGCGCGCCGTGGCTCCCCATTGGCAGGTGCCCTCAGCGCCCTCCCATACGCCATGTCCCCATTGGTCCACGAGCCTTGGAGCCCAGACGGGCGGCTCCACGCTGCCCTTCCCCATTGGCTGGTGGTGTCGCCCGCCCTCGGCCCTAGACAGTTGTCGGCCGCTGATTGAACCAGGGCGGCCGGCAGGAAGCGGCTGTGGAGGCGGCGGAAGCGGCTCGGGCCGCCATCTTGGGTAGGTGACCCGGCAGTGGCTGAGGCCGAGCGCTGCAGGCTGAAGTCGGGTTGGCCTGCGTACCTGCTGTCCTGGGCCTCAAGCCGGCCTAAAAAACCCACGGACCTCCCCGCCCAGGCCCCGAATCGTGGCGCAGGTCAGGGGCTCTGGGGCCAGCCGCAACCCAACAAGGCAGGGATGGCGGGCGGCCGCAAGCGAGGCTCCGAAGAGGTTTTTTTTTTTTTCTTTACCTTTTTTTAAAGGATCACGTAGACGGGGGGACCAGACTTTGGGGAGCCTGCGGAGGATCTGGCGCCTGCGAGGCCGGCGGACCATGTCCGAATTGCCCCAGCAGCTCAGACGCCCACCCGCTTGAGCCCCGGCTAGCCGGAGGCCGCCTCGCGCGGGCCGTCAGCGGTACCCGGGCCGGGGTGGACAGACTCTGGGCTGGAGGAGCGCCCGTAGGAAGGGCTCTTCTCCGGAATGCCTTCCCAGAGCTCAGAGAGGCACCCAGGCCGGGTTGGTTGCGTGGCTTTGGGATCAGAAGCAGCCGCCTCAGGGTGGGGAGGTCGGGGGTTCAGAGGCTTGTCCCGCATGCTGAGAAGAGGTGCCCCCCCTTTTTCTCACAAGCCTTGGAAGCCTGGCCGCGGTGGCTGGCAGGCTGCCTCCTGCTTCCCACTGAGCCCTCGGGGCCCTTGGCTGCCCTCATTTCCAGGGGAGGGCTTGGCTCCCTGTCTTTGAAGGCAGGACGTGGGAAAGGTTAGCTCTGCGCTCAGGGCAGAAAGGAGATTTCTATGGGGCTAAAAGGGCTTGGAGCCCAGCGAGAAGGGTTGGAGAGGGGCACTTGCGCTGCTCCCAATTCAGTGAATTCAGTGGGTCAGTATCAGGTATTCATCTTTAATTCACATCACAGCAGTCAAAGGAGTGGGGAAAGGGGGGAAATAAGGTGGCAGATATTTACATTTAAAATTCACATTACTTGTTGGATTTAGAACATGCTACCACAATATATACAGTAAAATACCTTTTGGAACACCAGTACAAATTTTTTTTTTCTTTAACTTTGCTTTCTGGTACAGGTAAGACTATTTTTAAGTCACTTATTTTAAACATAAATACACAAAAGAAATGGTTAGAAGTTTTCTTATTTTAAATAAGCACAGAATGCCAGAGGTTAAAAACACATTTATAGGGCTGAATACCAGTTGGACATCACACTCTATACATTTTTTGCTCAA
Source organism: Kogia breviceps (assembly GCF_026419965.1). Taxonomy (NCBI): domain Eukaryota; kingdom Metazoa; phylum Chordata; class Mammalia; order Artiodactyla; family Physeteridae; genus Kogia; species Kogia breviceps. The sequence continues at coordinate 37,670,807 of NC_081319.1, forward strand.
ATTCCTGTACAAATACACAGCATTCAAATAGGTATTTACAAATAAGCTTGAAAGAATGAAAATCAGTATTTCACAATCTTTTCAGAGGATTCTCATCTCTTGCCTCCCACTTCCCTTCAGACTGGCTGATTCTCCAGTGAAAGGAATTTGGATTATGTCCTTTTCATCGAATTAGGGAAAATGGAGAGGGAAAACAAACCGGGCTCACCCTGTATAAGGCAAGGCCAAATGAACCCACATTCCACTCTCTACCCTCCCATGCCACCAGGTGGAGAAGGTAGATGTTCTTATGTGAGGACTGCCTTGTCCAGGGATTGAGGTTCAGAAGTGCCCTAAAACCTACATATGCCCTCCTGTCTAAGAAAGCCAAAGCTAGTCCCCGACTGTCACACTTGTGAACACCAGATGGTCCAGGCCTGCCAGGAGTGACCCACTCTGCTTGGAGTCACCCTTGAAGTATCAGAAGCCCCACAATGGTGATAAACACTTCCAGACGCCCTGAAGCTAATGCGGCCCCCCATCTTTCCTCATAGGTTACTTGCTGGCATTCCTATTAAACAACCTGGCATTTGTTTACAAGTGAAAAACACCCTAATCATGGAGGTCAGATGGGTCAGCAGAAGAACTAGAGGAGAACATACCTGCTCAACAAGGAGAAGGCGGCCTTGGGACCATCACAGTTGTGAATGCAAGCAAATGTTTCATAGACTTTTTTAAAGTAACTTAGAAGCACCCTGGTAAAATGTTATTACCACCCCACCCTATTCCCCCAAATAATAAATCAAGAGGAAAATCGGTGCCCTGACCTGAAGGAGTTTCCTATAAAGACACCACTGCCTTCTGCCCAACAGACTGGGGAGGCTGGAGAAACTGCCCTCCTGCCCACCCTGAACCCTGAGTGGTGGTCCCCACGGGCCTGGAGCTGAGGCTCTGCCCTTGGCTACTGGGAGAGGATAATTCAACCTGCGTGGCTCTCTGCTTCTAAGAGGAGAAGTTCCCTCCCACCCTTTTTACCCAGGAGCTTGCTGAACCTGACCAAAAGTCCTCGGGCCTTAGAAGCCTGGCTGGGCAGCCAACCCCACTGCTTGGAGGTAGTGCTGAAAATCCCTGATTCAGGAGCTGATGACAGGCAATCTGGCCACTTCTGAAAGCTTAGAGGATTTCCGGCCCCTGCCACACCCTAGCCTCACTCCTATATCAGCTTGTTTCTCAACACGTGGCTGCCCGGGCCCTGGGGAGGAAGGTGGCAAGGGTAGTCCCTCTGGTGCTACACCCCCACTCAAGCTCCAGAGGGTAGGAGATAACCACTGCAGATCCATGCACCAAGGGGGCTCCTGCAGGGCACAGGGTGTATTAAGAGTGGAGAGGGGCAAAGGGTCAGAAATAAAAATGATGGAGAGAAAAATCCAAGGTAGAGTAGGAGGCAGGTCTGGCCCATGGAAGCCTGGCAGTATACCCTGGGCATGCAGTTAGTCCAGGTCACATGCCTGAGCTGGCAGGTGGGCCTAGCCAGCCTCTCAGTTGCACACTCCTGGATGGAAGAGGGAGCAGGTGGGCAGACATTTGTGCAAAATGGCTTGTAGCCCCCTTGTCCACCGGTGACGTAGTCCACGTGGTCCTTGCAATCCCTGAATACAACCGTGAGCTCTTCTGTCAACACAGCAAAGGAAGAGGTCCCTAGTGCAATTTCCATTCTTCTGTGCATCTCTTCCCTGGAGGGAGGGCCTGGGCTCCTACCCCCTGGGGCCCTGCAAAGCAATCGATTCTGTCTGTGCAATATCTCCATATAGCTCCACGTGGTCTGGAACTGCAGGAGGAAGAAAGCATCTACTCCACAAAGGAAAAAGGAAAACCCATAGAAATGGAATGTAGAAAATGAAATAAAAAGAGAAGCCACAACCCTTCATGCTGCTGTGGCCTCTGTACATGGCAACACACGAGTTCACGGCAGTAGAATGTAGACTCGGGGTGGTTCTCTCCTGAGTGCCAGGCCTCTCTGGCTCCCTGCGGGGGGGACTTGCTTTTCAGACCTGGAGTGGTGGGGCAAGCTGCTCACTGAGGGTGGTGTCCCAGCTGCCTCCCTGCCCCTCATTGTTCCCCTCGGCTGTGCTCCCAGGCCATGCGAGCCTGCTCTTCCTTGGTGCTCCCAGGAGGCAGCGAGGCCTTGCGATGCAGGCCCCGAGGCCTCTCGGCCTCCTCGCGCAGCAGCACACCCTCGTCGTGCTCCAGGGCCGGCAGGCGGGGGTGGTAGGGCTTGGGTGGCAGCGCAGGTGGGTCCATGGGGTCCTGAGGGATAACACATCCCGGGGCTGAGTGGCTTCGGCATGGCTGGGCCTTGATGGAGTCCAGGACAGCGGACTCGGAGAGGCTGTAGTGGACGGGGAGGTAGGGCGGCTCAAGATCTTCGTCAGCATTCCAGGCCTGGCTCGGCACGGAGTCCATGGTGTCGGTTCGAGGAGGGGCCTCCGAGGAGTGCCCAAAGTTACTCTCGCTTAGGGAAGACACACCGCTGCTGGCACTGCCAGACAGCGTAGAGTTGCTGCCATCCAGGCCCGACTGGGGGCTTGTGGGGGAGGCTGGGATAGGGTGGAGAGGAGACTGCAAAAGAAAAGGTAGAAATGTTAGAATCCCTCTTTCCAAACAAGCTGGCCCACCATGGGAAGAGAAGACCAAGAGTCTGCTTATTAATGAACTTTAAAATAATCCTCATCAACAGCATGTTTCTTGTTTCATCATCAGTCACCCCCTAGCTCTTCCCTGACCCCAACAAGCCAGTGGAGCCCCAGAATCACCTGCGTTTCTGTGGCTAAAAAATGGCCCTGTCTTGGCTGCTGGGCAGTTGTGCCCCCTGAAGCCATGTCCCAGGCTGCTGGCTGTGGCTCTGGGGTACAGACAGAAGGGCTGGGTCATCAGGCCAGTTGGTGAGGGTAGAAAGAACCCTAGTGGGCCATGGACCAGATGAATGCATTCTGCTGCTAAAATCTGTGACAGTCTTTTCCAATTTGCAGAAAAGTTAATGAGTTTTTCGTAAAGGTCTGGTATCTGATGCTTGCTTTGAGTGGACTCCAGTTTAAAGTGCTCTATGATCCACCACAGGAGTGTTTCTTTACGTCTTGAACTGTGGTGTGTTGATAAGTTGGGTGTTGGCAGGGAACCCCCTGGCTTCTCACTGCTCGTTGCTCACATACTCTGGGTACCATGTGTTGCTGTCTCCAGGACCCTCTGACTTCCCTGCCCCCATCGCATCTGTTGCAGGACACATTGATCATCTGCATCCCAAGTGTGGCTCTGGCCACCCCCAGCTTCTGCCAGGCTGGGCTCTCAGGGACAGGAGCAGGAGATGATTCTAGAATCAGGGGTGATTTTAGCAGCTGAGATGACTCCTCTCACATCCTGGTGGGACTGTCACCTTAGTGCATTACCTTGCGCAGGGTCCGGGCTGGGAGGGCCGGGGGGGTGTCACCCAGGGGGTGGTGGAAGGCGTCAAAGTGTAGGGAGTAATGACCTGCAAAGGAAACAGAACCAGAGCCTCAGCTGGGCCCTTCTTGCGCTACACGTCAGTGTATCTTGCAGGGCCAACTGGACAGATGTGAGTCTCCTGCAACCCCTCAGCATTGAAGGCCACAGGAAAACCTCTTTTTTCACTGAAGTTCTCCAAAATACAAGCTGCTGCAGTAAAGACACCCATGCCACACAGGAGGTCAAAAAGGTCGAGTGCATCAGAGCCCATCGAACAACAGACCGCAGACAGTGGCAGCGCTCAGCCTGCTGCTTGGCGACGACAGGCTGGTGAGTATCATGCTTGGCATGGTCAGTTCTGATGTCTTCAGCCTCCACGGTTGGAAAGGCCTCACTGAGCTCACCTGCTGTGCTTGGAAACCTCACTGACCCCAAAGCCCAGCAGGATCCTTCCTGCGGTGGGGATGTTTTTTCCTTGGCTGAGATGGCCCATCTTCTCAGCCTGGAGGGCTGTTGCCCTTGCCCGTGAGTAGAATCTGAGACTGGGGACTATCTGGGGGACCCGCTGGAGGTCTTCTTACCATGCAGCAGGCTTCGGGGAGGCACTGGGGGGGCCAGGATGCACCCCGTGTGGGCAGACAGGAAGGGCTGGGCCTCTCGGGCTCCGCTATCCAGGCTCCAGCTGCTGGGGGCTGCTGGCACCGCTGAAGGGTGAAAAGAGATGGCATGAAGGGAGGTTACTTCTTGAGCCACCCTCTGAGAGAAGCCTGTCCTACAGCCTATGGCTTCTGCAGGTGCATACTATGTACTCAGCACACATGGGAGTGGCACGCCAGCTCCTAAGACACAAAACACTGGCCAAGCAAGACACTGTGGCCCACAGGGGACCGTGGTCAGGACAGAAGCCACTTAAGAGGATGGCAACAGAGTGAACTGATGTCTGAAGAGTACTCAGGATACGGTAAGTGGAGAGAATGTGCAGCAAGGAGTGAGCGTCTGCAGCCTCCAGGACTTGTCAGGAGGAGAAGAGAGAACAGAAGAGGTGAGAAGAGGAGAGTCAAACAGGCTGATGGGACTGCAAAAAATAGAGAGTGCGAGCGCGCACCTATGGAGTCTTACCAAGGTCAGGATTCAGGGCTCTCCCATAGCCCTGGCCCAATGGGAAAAGCAGGGAGCAGGATGGGCGGGCAGCAGAGACTGCCTCCATCCACAGCTGGTGCACGGCCAGGGAGTGGGCAGGAGCTGCCCCCAAGCTGGTCCCACAAAGAGCCTGTGGTAAATACAAGCTTTGCCCAGCCCTGTTGCTTCTGTGCCCACTGGCTGGGCTTGGGATGCACAGAGATTTTCTAGGTAAGGACTGGTATTCACTGTGCCTGCTGGAGGAGAGTCTAAAGCCCGTGAGTCATGGCCCAGGTCCAGCAGGGACCACTGCTTCCAGAGAGGAGGGAGGGCTATGGAGCCCATGGGTGCTTTAGGGCATGTAGAGAGGCCCAGTTCCTGGCACCCACATGCTATGGATGCAGGGTAGAGTGGGCCCTGGACAAAGGGAAACACAGGGTGTCTACCTATGGTAAGGAAGAAGTCCAGTGCCAGAATACTGGCCCTTCAGCCACAGCTGGGGTTGAGTGACTTTGTAGGAAGGGAGAGGAGAGAAGAAATGGCTGGACCTTGGGGTCTGAGGACCAGAAAGGGGGCATGTGAATGCTACTGGCGAACTCCTCCTGGAGAACAAATAACACTGACAAGAAATATGCCCTTTCTCTGACAAAGCCAGACAGGCACCAATTCCCTTTTGGGCTCTCCTAGAGAGAGAAGCGGCCTACGCATTGGCTTTGTTCTGAGGCAGTCATAGCTAAAGTGAGGCTGACAAGGCTGGGGTTTGGGTTCTTCCCACTCCAGGTCCTAAGTGGAGAATGCCAGAGCCTAATGGGACCTGAGAGGCTCTGGGAGGGAAGGAGCTGGAGCTTAGCCGTTGAGGAAGATGTGGCTAGGAGGGGTTGGGCCCCATGTGGTCCAGGGATAAGGTGATGGGTGATGTCCACCCTAGTCCTCCTCACTGGTCAAGAACTGCTGTGGGCTTGCAGCAGAACACAGGGTAGAACTCAATGACCTCAAGAGCTTCAGTTCTGAGGAGCATGGCTCAGTCTCATGGGATGGCTGACAGCTGGTGGCAGAAGGGAGGGTGTAGCAGTGATTGGGTAGACAGACACTCAGCTGTCCACTGAAGGGAGGAAAGAATTATTCTGACACTGGTGAACACCAGGTGGATTCCACCAGGAGGCCTCCTCAGAGAGCCTGAGCCACCCTAAGAACAGGACAGGCCTATTCTCATGTAGGCTTTCCTCAAGATGCAGCATGAGCTTCCTGGTCCTCAGCACTGAACCTCCCTCTTCCAAAAAGGAGAAGTTCCATCTCCATAAAAAGCCACCAAACCTCACGGAATAAGAGGCTTGGAGGTGGGTCTGGGCAGCTTCCACAAAGGGGCTCTGACAGCCCAAGATCTCATGTGTACATCTAGACCCCAGAAGAACTGTGGGACTGCTAAAGTTTACTCACTAGGGCCCAAAGGATCTTGCAGGTAGGAACGCTATGGGGGAAGAAAGCTGGCAAGGCTGCAATGGTGTAAAAAGGGTACCTGCCTGAGCCCCTCTGTGTGAACCAGAAATCATCAAGCTTGCCCTGTAGCCTGCTGTTGGTGACCATTGAGACCAGTGAACTTGTGCCACACAGCACAAGTGCGTTGGGGTTAGTGGAAAATCTAAGATGCACAGACCTATTCTAGGAGAAGAGGGGCAATCCCCACTGTGTCCCGGCCATTTCTCTCTCTCTCTGTTATGGGCCACCACTGGCCTGAGGTCCCCTGTGCACAGCCCACAGCCTCGAGGGCAGGCTTGCTTGGTCTGGGAGTCACTGCCTGGCAAAGAGTGACACATGTAAGTGAGAAGTGGAGTTCTCATGGGACTCAAGATCCCGATGACAAGAGAATGGTGCCAAGTATGCACAGTTCCTGCCCTGGAGGATCCAGGTAGAGACTTAGGGAGTTATTACTCTGGCCTATGTGTTCCCCCTAGGCAAATGTCTAGTTTGCTACCCACTAAGCACTGGCTTTGTGGCTTAAATGGGCTTGCTCTGGGCTCAGCCTTTGTTCTGAGACAACCCTCTTTCCTTCCCACACCTGGGGGGTGGGCATATCCAGCTTCTTGCTGCAGCTTGGTCTGAAGCCTGAAGCTCTTCTGAGTCCAGTTGGCGTTAAGGTCCTGGTCTGGCCACCAGCACCCACTTGAGCTCTGAGCCCATCTGTGCTCTTGGCTAGATCTGAGATTGCTCCACAACTCAGGTAAAGAGCAGCCACTGTGGATTCTGGCCCTCAAGGCCAAAAGGGCACTCTGTTTTGGGGCACAGGTGCAGGGGTCCAGGTAAGCCGCATGTTTTGGGGATGTGCAACCTTGAGGCTAGGAAGGCATCTTCAGCCGGAATCTCCATGCCCTTTGTGGTTGAGTACCCGGTGCCGATGCCTACCAGGCACTGAGGTCATGGACCCTGTGCATGGTCTCCTTAAAGAGGACAGAGAGGCATGTCCTCCATGATGAGCAAGGGAGGAACAATGACAGTGGGAAGAGCAGACAGTACTTGGTGAGGAGGTGCAGTGATGACATGACAACAGCTTTGGAGGGACATGTTCTGATGGGACAGCAGGTTGTATTTCTCGGGACTAAGTGTGCCCTAAACTCCCAACAGATGGAGGAGAGGGGAGGGGAACCTACAGGGAGCGGGCTGACATGGGGCCGGTTCTGTGTGGCAGGTAGGCTTAGCATAGTCCCCACACAGGTACTGTTCTATGTTAAATGAACTCAGGTCTCCATGTTTGGGCCGGGGTCATATGGGTCCAAGTCTGGCTCTTCCTCCAGCTTGCTGGAGCAGAACATAGGGTAAAACTCCACTATCTATAAACAGCCTCTGTTCTAAGTATTGCCTAGTCTCATGGTATATAGTTGTTGGACTTGCAATGTGTAAAAAATGGGACTCACAGCAGCTGCAGGCCAGAGCGGCTATAGGAGGAACTGAAGTCCCTTGGACAGGACTGTCTCTGGGAAACTCACTTTGCCATGGCCTCTCCTTCCCATTATTCTTGGGGGCATGCTTGGCCACAGGCCTGTTCTGAGCAACAAGGAGATGTCCCTGTGGGCCCAAGTTGAGAGGGACCAAAGGGGCCACAGGGCCTGCTGAATTCTGGGGCTGGTCGGGAGGAGCCCCAGGGAGTGGCTGCCCACCGTTTGCATATGGCAGCCCAAGTTTTCATAAAGGTGGGCTCAGGGCAGGTGGCAGCTGGGGCTTCTCAGAGGGTGGGCTCTGGGGAGGGAGAGATACAAACAAACAGGATCCAAACCTTAGCATCAAGCCAGACGTAGGTTAAATAGTGAACACAGGAACTGGTCAGGACTCTGGACAGATAGACTGGCCTGGGCATTAGAGTGTGGCTCAGCCTTGGCCAGCTGGTGCTCAGGGACAAGAGTCAGACGCTCAGGATGGGGATAAACATGGGAGGAGACCACCTGGGAAAGGGAATTATACCTTTTTCAGCCACAGACAGATTGGGATCACTGCAGGGTTTGCAGGCTCCAACCACTTGCTGGAACAGGGCCCGCTGGAAGTTTGGCAGCTGAGGGAAGGAGAAAAACATCAAAGAGTGAAAACAACCAGTTACACCTTGGGGGCAGTGTTGTGGGCCACAGGAGCCAGGATATTCCAGGATCAGATGGAAAAATCAAAGCAGTGGTACAGCCCATGCTTGAGATGTGTTGAGAACATCAGGCCAGCTGGAAAACTATCCATGCTATCTGGCTCTGAGTCTTGCCATGTGCCCTGTTTGAGGGTCCACCCTCCAGTGTCTGCCTGGGCTCCAGGTTGTCCTGTACATGGCCAAGAAAGAGGACACAGGCACCCGAGGGTATCTAACTGTATCCTTCTGTCCTGCCAAGGAGACCCACTGGTAGAAAGGATTTAGGGGCCCCTTTCACCCCTGAGCACTGGCAGGTTTAGTCTCCTGGAGATGCCCCACATGCACAGGCCCATGTGAGCACTGAGGGTACGGAAAGGGAAGCACTGAAGCCCAAAGTCACAGACAGGACCTACTGTTCTGATGGGCAGCTGCCAGGCAGACTTGCTCTTTCCACCTGGCAGGGCTGACCTAGCACAGGGAGGTACTGCTGGGAAAGTCCTGGCGCTCTGGGACTAGGTAACAGTTGTTTGGAGGTGCCTTTCATGGACCCTGACAGAAGGGCAGGGCAGACTGGACAGGAGGGGGAGGAGCTAATCCCTGCAGCTTCTTGTTGCAACTTCTTGTTCAAAGGCCCCATATAGGATATTTGGAGAGCTGTGCAGATGGTGTGGAGAGTAGTCCCAGTGGGTAGAGAGGGGCTTCAGGTGGATGGATGGATGGATGGATGGATGGATGGATGAAAGAGGCAGAGTGAGGACATCCCCCAGTGAGGATGTCCTTCACACACACAGGGAAGAAGGCCATTTTCTAGACCCACGTCCACCACTGCCTTCTTGGGACAGAAACGAACCAATTTTCTCTGCCAGACTGTTTATAGATGAGGAGTCCAGGAGGCTGGCCAGAAGGATAGAGAGCCACACAAACAATGGTGGTTCCAACCACTCTACCCACAGCTGTACTCCATCTGGACTGCTGGTCCTCACATTCACTGCAGTTCCCATCTAGGAGCCCAGCAGCCTTCTGAGGGTCTTACGGCAGAATGAGGGAGGCACGAAGGACAATGTAGAAAGCCTAGCAAGTGCAACGAAGGAAGCCCAGGCCAACACACTTGCAGCAAAGGGCAGTCAGTAGGCTGGCTCCATTACCTGTCCGTTCTCCAGGATGGCTGCTGGATACATGGCACTGCTTGGGCGATCCCGGTGTGTGGGCAGCAGCAACATCATTTCCCGGGCATGGCGGTACTTATCTGGCAGAGAGGGAGAGCCTGTAACCAAGTGAGAACAATCACGCACAGATGACAAGCCACAGATGGAGGGCCCAGAGGGCAGGCATCCTTGGGGCCAAGGAACCAGGGTGGGTGTCCCCTTGCAGTTGGTTGGGGTGAGGATGAACTCAGCAAGCACAGGAGGAATGAAGCAGAGCCTGGTGGTTAGACGGCAGTGGAGGCTGCACCTGGCATCCCAGCCAAGGCACACATACTACAGCCTGGGGCAATGCAGACTCGCCGACAGCGCCCTCACCATGCTCAGAGGCAGATCATGAGGAGAGCTGGGGACTGGAGCTGGGGCCCTAGGGGCCCTCTGCATCCAGCACTCTTGGGAGATGGGTGTGGCCTGGATGCTGAGCTCTCTCAGGGGGCCGAGGCATGGGCCCAGGCCAGCTTGCAATGGAGCCATCACACAGAAACAGACACACTCAGATAACACAGCAGCACAGTTCTTACTTGACACACCGTTTCTACACACTTACCTTCTCCAGACACCACTGGCCCTGTTCCCAGCTGGCTCCCTACCACCTTTTCCCAGATTCCAAGCCTCCAGTGCCTGGCCTCTGCCTTCCTGGCCATCCTACTGCAGACCCAGCCAAACTGGCTGGGGGCCCAGGGCCCTGCACACAGGGGGCTCTCCAGGGTTTCTAAGATTTGCCCTTCAGTGAACTCGGGAGTCATGGAGCTAGTCTGGGACTTGTGGGTCTTTAACCCAGGCTCTTGAGTTGCCTTGGTTCATACCCTTCTCTTGTGAGACCTCTAACCCAAGGGGCTGTTATGGAGACCAGATGTGGTGTGGCTTAGTCCCCATTGATGCAGGCCACAGCTATGGGCCCAGGAACCTGTCAACCAATGGTCCTCAAGGGGACCTTCTACAGAAGTAGTGAGAATAAACTTGCAGGCTTCCCTTGGGAAGATATAATTTAGCAGGCCCTCCAAACGTGTATCACTCATTGTGCCAAACACCAGCATGTCCATGTCAAACTAGTGGGGTCTTCTAGACCCTTCGTGGGAGGGTCACCTGGACCCCAGTGCCCCCTACTTGCCCACTGGCAGCTCGGCAGCCTCTGGCTGGTTCAAGTGGTTGAAACCCCTCTCTGTGGTGTTTTCTTAGTGAGGCTCCATCTGAGAGGTGAACCTGCAGCTCAGGAGGCTGTGTGTCCCTGAAAACCAGGGCCTCTGGACCTTCCTGTGAGTCTGCCATCCAGGCACTGTCAGGGTACAACTAAAAAAGGTCTTCTCAGCCAGGCGTTCTTGAGAAATGCCTCTCGTACTCATTTTAGTCCAAGAAGATGAGGCTTAAATATGTTGAAGAAGTCAGTATATTAAAAACAAGTAAGGCAATTATTATTTAAGTAAACTTCTTCCACAGCTGGTCTGAGCGATACTGTTTACAGAACCTCAGGGCTAGCTCTAAGACCTAGTTTTAAAAATATCCTTCATTGATAAGGGAATGAGTAAAGTATGCTTTTTTGAAAAACTAGGCCTGAATTGCTACTATTTGGTGATTTTTTAACTTACATCAATATTTTCTTTTAGAACTTATGCTCTGAGGCAACATCAAAAAGACAGCTGTGTAAAGAAAAAAGGAAAAGGGCTCCTAATCCCACTGGTTTCTGTAGTGCCTTTCCAGCAAGAAACTCTGAATGCTCCCTGGGTCCTGCTGGCCACATCTCTGGACAGGGGTACCCCCAACTTGGCGTGCACAGAGACACAGCCTTCTTATACCAACTCAGTTACATCAAACTCATATCTAATACCCATCCCGCACCAGGCATGTGGTTGGAACGTGGTGTACCGCCTTGCTCAGCTTGGCCATGGTCCCTCACCTCATGGAGCTCACAGTCTGGCTCACCAGGCCAACTCCAGATCTGTGCACTCAATATCCTGATGCATGTTGCAGGGCTAGGATGGAGGGACAGCAGCCTGCAGGCCCCAGGGGCTATGCTGAGGATTTGTATCAATGTTTTTTGTTTTTTGGTTTCTTTTTGGTACGCAGGCCTCTCACTGCTGTGGCCTCTCCCATTGCGGAGCAGAGGCTCCGGACGCACAGGCTCAGTGGCCATGGCTCATGGGCCCAGCCGCTCCGCGGAATGTGGGATCTTCCCACACTGGGGCATGAACCTGTGTCCCCTGCATCGGCAGGCGGATTCTCAACCACTGTGCCACCATGGAAGCCCTGTATCAATGTTATGGAGGCCTCTTTGGTGCGAAAACAAGAGTGCGCTGTGCTACCACTAGATTTTCTAACTCTATCATCTTCCTTCCTTCCCACTGTTGTCTTCCCTGGGCAGCCAATACCATGGTAGGAGAGAGTGATGGCTACTTTTCATGAAAACATTTAAATACCACAAGGGCTTTTGTGTCACAAGACTTTTGAACTACTTCAGTTGTAGTTTGGTAAACCCCAGGGGGGCTAAATCCCAGCATGACTGAGTTATTCAAGGAGGATCAATCAAAATCTCCATGTTTCCTAGCCCCACTCAGCCTTTTGACCACCAGGAGGCGCTGCCGACGTACAAGAGTTTAGACTATGCCTTGCAGGCCATTCAACTTGAAGGTTTTCAAAGCAACAAGAACTACAGCAGAGTGTCAGTGGGCACGGCAAGGAAGGCTATTGGTGACATGACCACTCCTCGGACTGGGGAAAGTGACTCCAATGCAAAGCACTCTCCAGAACACTCTCCATGAAAGCCTTCCCCTCATCCGTAACATCAGACATAAACCCCAGAGTGGGCCGTTCTGTTTCTTCGGTGACCCCAGTGCATCTACTACTTCACCTCCCATATTTATCCAAAAATATCAGTCTTCCTCTATGTCACCAGGTCACAGTCTGTATCTTCTCTCACATGTGGGCCTGACACATGTTGGGCCCATGGTTTTCTCCAGATGGGCCTACACATGGATTGCATGGATGTTGTAGCCTAGAAGTGACTTCCTGCTCTTTCTTAAGAGCCTCTGCTCTTATCATGATTCCCCGCTTTGGGCCCAGTTCTGTTTAACCATTTTGTTCACTTTTATACTTCATATCTACTCCAGAAAGGGAGGGAGCTCCTATCAGCCTTTCACTATACGATATTCTAGAGTTTGACCATCATGATAGCTTACCTCCAGAGATGGTGACCATCCATGCCTTCCCTCCCAACACACACATGCCACTCCTCACATCATGAGGTGCAGTCTTATTCTACACCCTGGTATGTGGGTTGGCCTTAGTGACTTGATTAACCAACAGAATGTGGCAAAATGGATGTTCTGGGACTTCCAAGGCTGGGTAATAAGAAGTCTTGCAGCTTTTGCCTGGGTGTCTTGGAATGCTTGCTCTGGGGAAAATCGGTTGCATGCTGTGAGAAGCTCAAGCTACAGAGAGAGGTCATACGTAGGGACTCAGGTTGACAGCCCCAGCTGAGCTCCCGGCTGACAGGTACTATCACCTGCCAGCCACGTGAGCGAGCCATCTTGGATGTCCAGCCTAGTTGAGTCTTGAGATGATTCCAGCCCCCGGTGACATCTGACTGCAAGCTCATGAGAGACTGCAACTGAGAATTGCTCAGTGAGCCCTGTTAACCCACAGAATCATGCAAGATGATAATAAATTGTGGTTTTAAGCCACTAAGTTTTGGTGGGTGGTTTATTATGCAGCAATTGATAACCAAGCCATTTGAAATAAAAAGGGATCACTTCCAAACAGGGAGAACATAACTTCTCTCTATTCAACTCTGATGGTGTAAGAGCAACGCAGACTTCTCACTGAGCACTCGTAAAAGCTTGATGAGGGAATAGATTAGTATATGGTTAGCTGGAAGGACAAACGTGGTACCAGAAAGCCTGTGAGGTCCCTGATGGTGTCTTTGTCCTCTTCAGGGCACCGAGTACCAGGCACTGCCTAGAGGAAGTGTCTGAGCAATGTCAGAGTGGAAGTGAGTTAAAATGTCCATGCTTTGCTGCCTCTGTTTTTATCAATAATCATGGTTCAGAGATCTGACTTCAGCAAGAATACCCAGCTAAAGACTTAGATATGGCTGAGTATATCTTAGAGAGTGTTCAGGTTAGGAAAAAACCCACACAACAGATTAGATTACAAAATCTGTTTCTGCAACTCTATTCAGGAGCATTACCTTAAGACACTGCAAATGCTAACTTCCACTACAGAAGTCATGGCTGAGTTCTCAGAGTTTCCTTCCTTTTTATTCCCCAAACCATCTTTTGATGTACCTTCTTTATAACACAAATCACTGTTGCTTCTCTATGTTTGCAGCCCTCACATACTGACAAATCTTCAACATGCACCCATTTGTTGGATCATTTTTCTTCTTTAACACTAGAAATACCTGCTTCCAAATGCTGGCTCCCCTTTTTTGAATGCCTTGGTCCATGTTAGGGAGGCAATCATGGAAGTGGAATGGGCACCAGACTGAGGGCTGGCAAGTGTAAAGACTCAAACTCCAAAATCAACTTGGCCACCAACTGGTTGGATGGCCTTAAGCCCCTCTCACTGGACCTGTTTCCTCGACAGGGAATGAGGGGTTGGGCTGGATGCTTCAGGTGAAAGTCTGTAACTGTGCCTGTTGCAGCCTTACCCCACTTCTGCTGTCTGCTGAGGCTTTTCCCAGTTGACCACTGTATCTCTCTCTTCATCATTGCTACTGTGGGCTTCTCAGGTTTGTGTGCTATGAAAGAAAGGTTTTTTTTTTCCCCCTCAATGACCCTCTATGTCATACATTTGTGCTATTTTTGTTTATCTTCATAATAATGAGAAGAACAAAGAGACTCCACCCCTCTGAAGCCTGGAAGCAACAGCCAGTGACCAGCTGGTAAGCTTACCACTCTCTTCTGCTACTATTCTGCACAGCCAACCCTGGGAAGTGCTAGATTTTAGTCACCATAGCTAATTTCCATTCCACTGTGAATGTTTCTGTCTAAAAGGACAGAGAATCAAATTTTACTGCAGGAACTAGAATCAGAATGTGAAAAAGATGCTGGCTCAGAACAATATTTATTCAACTGAACAAGAAATCAAGCAATAATTGGCAAAATTAATAGCTTTTTACAGAGCCATCTCTCCTGATTAAGATTTTCCCAACTGAACAAAGATATTTTTGGCTGTTGTTACCGTTTATAATAATATTTTCCAGGGTTAATTTTAGTCTTCAAATACAATTTTCATACTTTTTCATCATGTTTGATTACTCAAGACAAAACTCACTTTTGCCTTAACTTTGAGCTTTATTCTTGCAAACACTTCAATGGAAAAGAACTGAGCTTTCCCCTAAGCTGTGTGTCCTCTTACTGAGGTGGAGATGCGATGGCTAGCTACCTCGGTGGCAGCACAGCTGCAACCACTGCTCCAAGCAGGGTCTGAAGCCAGCCAGAGAAAAAGACTTGGAGGTAGGACCCCTCGAGTCCTTGGTGCTAAAAGCGCAGGTGAGCATTCTCTAAGTCACAGGGCCACTTTCAAAGACATAGCCACAGATGAGAGGAGGACAAATGGGGCCCATGAGGCTCTCTCCTTTCCCTTCTGCAAGCAGCGCCCTGCCATCCTTACCTCGGGCACTGGACGGGGCAGAGGTAATCATCTGGGATGGTGCTGAGTGAGTGGAACTCAGGCTGGAGGAAGAAGGGCTTGCCTGGGACGAGGACAGAACAGAGACGTTGGTGACTGAGCCCTGGTACCTGGGGTTGGGATACGCGAGCTGCAAAGGGAGAAAAATTAGCAGGATAGAGGTCTGAATGGCCAGGATTGTAGACTGGCCCAGAGTTGGCTTCTTCATGCCATGAGGTGCCCAGACCCAGTGTCTGATACTGTACCCTTGCCCTGATGGAGGCCAGGCTGATGGCCAGCACTAAGGGTCACCTATAACCCCAAAGGAGCAGGGCTGTTGGGTAGACTCTAGTGATGGTGCCCATGGAGGAAGCAGGACTTAGCCATCAGGAATGCCAGGCAGGAAGGCAGTCTGTAAGAGGAGCTTTCCCATGGGATCTCTAAGAGCATCCAGGACTGAAGCTAGATTTCCTTCTTGGGAAAGAGGGCCTGAGAAGTGCAACATGGGATGGTGTGGAGGGAAAGCAGTTTAGCTAGCTCTGGGTGTGCTGAATTCAGGAACAAGAGAACTAGGCAGGGATGCCAGTCCTCAGGCCAGCAGAGAGGTGAATTCTCTAGGTATGGTGCCCTGGCCCATCCTCCTTGGACAGTTCTTGTACCTGCATGTGATGGTACAGGTCCTCAGGAGCCTCGCCCATGGAGCTGTCACCCAACATCACCACGTTTCCAGCTTCGCTAGATGTGTGTGAGGAGAGCGAGGATGACGAATGGCGGCCGGTCCCCATCAAGTTCATGGGGCTGTGAACAAGAGTGGGAGATTGGGAGGAGTCAGGTCTGGAGCTGAGACACTTTGCTAGGTGGTGGGGGGAGAGTCATGGGTGTGTATAAAACAGTCATCCCCGGGCTTCCCTGGTGGCGCAGTGGTTGAGAATCCGCCTGCCGATGCAGGAGACACGGGTTCGTGCCCTGGTCCGGGAAGATCCCACATGCCGCGGAGCAACTAATCCCGTGAGCCATGGCCACTGAGCCTGTGCGTCCGGAGCCTGTGCTCCGCAACGGGAGAGGCCACAACAGTGAGAGGCCCGCATACCGCAAAAAAAAAAAAAAAAAAAAAAAACAAAACAAACCAGTCATCCCCAAGCCTTAGCCATCACTGGTTTGGATGGTTCCATAGCCAATGCTCATACCCATCTGAGGTCTGGAGCAGTCCTGAACCCCACCAGGGGCCCCTAGTCTGGGAGGGCCAACGGTAGCTTGGCATAGCCCCGACCTAGAGTTAAACTGTTTATGGCCACTCAGTCTGATGACATCAGCAGTGTCACAGGAGGAATGAGAGATATGCTGAATCAGGTCAAGGATCCCAGGTCCTCCTTGCTATGGGGTGTTTATCAGAGCCAGTGCCCACACCCGGATGGGATCTGCTCCTAGGTCAGGGTGTCTTCCTGGTTTGGGGAAGCTATCAAAATAGCTGGCTGTGAACCATCTGTTGGCCTCCTTCCATCTCTGTGGCCACAGGCTTGCCAACAGTTCTATCAGTTCTAGGCAGCCCCCCATTCATTCATTCCTTCTCATTTGCTGAGTACCCCTCTGTGCTGACTTGCTGCTCACATTGGAAAACAAACCCAAGTGAGGGCTCCTCTCCAGGGTCATCTCCTTGGCTGGGCTTCCTGCCCTGGAGACTTGAAGTCTCCCCAGTGGAGGCCCGGCGACCAGGACTCCTGAGTGCAGAGCAGGGACATGTTGATGTTCACATCACCATGTTGTCCTCTTCCTTAAAACCAACTGGTGATCCTCATTCCCCCTGGGATCAAGTCCAAAGGCCTGAATGAACCGAGCCCATCCAGAGCTGGTCCTGGCCCTCTTCCATGCCCTGGAATCCTGCACTCCAGCTACTCGGCTCTACCTGTAGTGCTGACCAGACTGGCCTGCTCATATCTTGAGGTGTCTGCACATGTTAGTGACTTTGCCTGGATCTTGCTCTATCACCTTCCTAACACCAACTCTTTTCTGCCCAGCAAACTTCTACTTACCCTTCAAGACTTACCCCAAATGCCCCCTCCTCCGTGTTCCCACAATACCATATATACTCCTCTGTCACCCAGGATGACTGGATGCACAGTGTAGATCCTGTAGCAGGAGCTGTGTGTTTGCTGTGCACATGGGTAAGAGGGCATGTGCGTACACACAAGCACTATTTTGGACTTCCTTGCTCTGATCTTTGACATTCAGACTTACCTTTCTGGAGGGGACCCTTCTCAGCCCTAAAGCCATACCTGTGCCGGTGGGTCATCTTGATGTTCTCTGGGCTCATGGGGCTATGGGATGCTAGGACATTTCCCCGTGGGGTGCTGGTGCCTGAACATGCAGGACTTAGCTTGTCCAAACCCGGAAACTCCTGTTGAGAAATGAATGCCCCTTCATAATAAATAATTAAGAATAAATAAGAAATTAAGAGGTGAGAGGGAAGAGCAGGCTGGTGGCAGGAATGTAAAAGGAAAAAAAATCATATACTCTTGGCTGAACCTCAACTACTGGCTTCTTTTGGGCAGTGACCCCTTCACGACTAAAGCACCCTCCGAACCACACTGCAGCCTGGGGCAGAGGCTGTGAGGCCTAGGTCAACCCACTAAGAGCACATCTGGAGTAGGCTGAGGTTGGTCTGAGTTCACAAGAGTGTGTTAACAGGCATTTCTCACTATAGAAAAAGTAGAACAAGAGCTGGGAAACAGGAGAGGAAGAGATGATTATCATCTGTCAGACAGTGGACACCTCTAACATAAGAACTGGAGTTGGGTTTTATTGGATTGCTAAATGGCCCAGCTCTCAGTGACCTGGGTTAAGTTGTCTGTGACACAGTCTATGGGGAGACAGGACACAAAATCCTGATGCAAGTAATTGGAAAACAGTACAGTTCTATTTTTGCATAATTAAGTATGTAGACATCTTGGCAGAAACTTTTGATCCCAAATCCTCCTGGGTGACAGCACATTGGTTTGTGTCCCTATTTGTGACTCTGAGGAAACAAAGCACAACTGTCCAGGTTTCCTGAAGTCCTTCACAATCTGTGGGCCTTAGGTGCACTGGGGATGTTTCTGAGCTTGCCCTGAAGAAGCAGGAGGTTTTCCACTCCTTTCTTCCAAAGCATGCAGAAGGCTGAAATGTGCTTCTGCAGCTGGAGAGGACACCTCCATGTGTGCCCTGGAGACCCTGAGGTATGTGGGCGAGCATTTTGTGCCTTTTCCTGCAGTGACCTGACAGCCTGCATGCTAGAGAGCTCCCCCAGTGGCCAGGCTCTAGCTTGCCTGGATCACCTGCTGTGATGGAGAAGTTCACACACAGAGAGACCAGCAGTTTGCGCTCAAGACCACCTGAAGCCTACTCTCAGCCAGACAGCATTCCCTGTAAGACCCCTGGAGGGAAACTAGCCCTGGAATACAGGCCCTGCTTCTGCTTGTGTGCATCAGTCCTTGGGTCAAACACTGCCGTGGAGACCTAGGAGGCAGGTCAGAGTCAGGGAGATCTTCTGGGGCCTGGGCCAGCCCCAGAACCTGCCTGACCCTTCTAAGAGAGGCCAGTACAAATGTACTGCCCACCCTAGGCTTTCTCAGATGTGAGCCTGGGTCATCAGACATGATGGAGGAAGAGGGAGGGAAGGGAGGCAGGGGGTTAAAGAAGAAGGGGAAAGAGAGGGGAAAGAGGGAGAGAGAGGAGAGAAGGCTGGCTCAGGCTATGCCTTACCTCTGTACACTCCTGGGATGAAAAATATCTCCAAGAGATCCCTGCATGTGGGCCATAAATTTTTCCTCCTCATATGAAAACCTCTCTTCACCAGCACAGTGCATTGAAAAAAACATTCTCTGTCCTTGAATATGACTCCTCCTTAGGGAGGAAGTGAATAAGAGGATCCTAGGTGTCCTTCTCCTGGCTAGAGCACCCACCTCTGCCTCCTGCTATCCTGTGGTGGGAACAGCTTTTCCTTCACGTTCGCCTCTCCAGCCCCTCTTCCCACCCCCACTTCCTTTGGCTTGCTGCACAGGTATGGAGGAAGTGACACCTGGTTATACTGCAGCAGGGACAGGACAGGGATCAGCTTACATGGTAGAGACTGGCCCGCAACATCTGGAACTGATCGATCAGCTTCTTATGCAGAGGGCGCATTTCTGGGTGCACGAACTTCTCATGAACTGCCAGCCCGACTCCAAGAACATGAACCTATTAGGGTGATAGACAACACTACTCCGTTAGCCAGGGAGCAGACCTTGGGTGCTGCAGCTATCCAGCTATCGTGTGGTGCCTGACACTGGCCTCCAAACCCGGCAAGACATACCTGCTCTTGCATGAGTTCCTTGAGCTGAGTGATCTTCTCAGCATCTCCTGGGTGCTTGGTGATGTAATCTTTATCAAAGAAGGCCTGTGAAAGAAAAGGCCAAGTCAGGAAGACTCTTCCAAGGGCTACTACTAAAAGTCTGAAGGTGCCACCTGAAAGGTAGCCAGGCTGCTTCCTAACAGGTACACACACCAATGTACCTCTAGCTTGGCCTGCTTGAACCTCCAGCAATCACAGATGTGTTTTTTTGTGTCTGAAGAAGGACCGAAGGTGACCAAGTAATCTAAGCCTGAATGCTGGTCTCAGCCCCTCATGGAGCCTTGCTGGCTTGGGTAGGGCAGGCAGGGCTGGTGACCAGGGTGAGGGGACTAGTCTCTTAGCCAGCCCACAACTCACTTCTTGTGAAGGGCTGGGCTCTCAGGCTCCTCTTGGAGGCCACTTAACATCCTTCCATAATCAGATGGATTACCCATCTGTCAGAGTTCAGAGAATAAAAAGGAAGAAAAGGCCCCATCAGAGAGCTGTGCAATGGAAATAGGGAGTGGCAGGGAGCTTAAAGCCTCATCCCAGGACCATCCTTGGTCAGCTGAGGCACAGCCAGGAGAGGGCTTATTGGGAAAGCTTCCCTCAGAGGCTGGAATCTCAAGAAGAGGCCCCTGAGAACTGCTTTCCCAGCCAGGGTTTGGTCTGGGACCCCAAGCTCACCTCTTGGTAGCGTGCAATGCCTCCATTGACAGCAGCGTCAATGACGCCATTCAGGCACATGCTGAGCAGGTTGATGTTGCCATGCACCTGCTTGTGCTGATACTGGCTGATCAGGGCCCGCAGCTCCTGGTTCTTATTCTCAACCACTTGGATGGCATTCTCCAGGGGGCTGACCTCCACCTGGGGGCACACAGCAATGGTGTCATCCCAGGCACAATGTCAAGCCCTCCCTCATCACAGTCCTGACAGCAGGGATCTATGACTTGTGATTCTGACTCCCCGCCCTTGTTCCTGTGGAGTTGGGACTCCCTGAGCCCTTTCTAATTTCCTCTTCTAATCTGTAGGCACTTAGAAGTACAGTAAATAGAGAAGAGCACCAGTTCTGAAGTCAGAGGTCTCTGGCTTCCTGACTTCAGAGAATAGTTTCTGCATTCATAAATTGTGAGAAAAAAAATACCTGGTGCCTAAGGGTGTTGTGAATATTAAATGAGAGAACGAAGGTGCACAAAGCCTCCAGCACAGGATTGCCTGTGGCAGCCTAGGCCAGGTAGGTGGCCTAAGCACTCTTTCTCTCTCTTCTGTCCTTAGAGAAAGGCCCCCAAAGCAAGAACTGAGTAAACAGCTGTGAAAATCAGCCCCATCTGAAATATGTCTCACCAGCTCCCTCCTCTCCACTTCGAACCACCGAGAGATGCCAGGCAAGCTGTGGGTCAGGGTCAGCGTGGTACGCTCGATCCACAGGCTCTGCAGGGAAGGCACAGGTAGGTTTAGGCCATTAAGTGATTTTTACCACGCCCTGCCTGCCCGAAGGGTGAGACACTGATGAGCTCCTGAGAAAGTGGGGCTTGCCCCGGCCTCGCTATAAGCACTGCCCCCACTTCCCTAGATTTGTTCACCTTGAATTCATTCTCCTTGTCCTTGGGGCCTTTGTGAAAAGGCCTGTCGTACCGGAACTTCCTCACATTGTTGACGCGGTAGAAGCTCTTGACGCGATCTGGGACCCTGTCCATCTGCAGGACGTCCACATAATCTGGAATGGGCGTCACTGCATAGATCTGCAAGTCTGGGCAGAAAGTGAAGGAGAAACCCAGAAAGACTGAAAGAGAGACAGACCTGAGTGGCTGACCCCTGTCATCCCCGCAAAGGAGAGAAGAACACCACAGCCCCTGTTCCCTACTGGCAGGAGCAGCATTTCAAGGGGCAGATCAGACCCAAACACAGACCAAATCTCCCTATCTGCCCCTCTCCCTGCTCCAGCAGTCAGTCTCCTGAGCACTCAGCCAAGGTGAGATGTCCACAGCTAGGTGTTCTCCAGTGCCCCTTTAAGAAAGAAGGGAAAGGGGTCAGGAGAATGCGGTTGCCCACCCCACAGAAATGAAAAAGCTGCAGGGGCCTGGGCCTGCCCACTGTGGGTAAACTGTATTTACTGCAAAACAACATTTTAACAAAGTACTCTTTGGGATCTGTGTGGCGAGATAACATATGGGATTCTACCTGCCCTCGTCTCTCTGGAACAAGCTTGCCACAGTCATGGCAACTGTCATGGGGTCTTCAAGGAAGCTGTGTGTGGGGAATGAGGGGCAGGCCAGTGTTTGCATTCAGACTGCCAAGTGCCTCAGAACTCCTGTCTCCTCCCCCATGCCCAGAGCTGTGCCTCAGTCCTTCTGGCAAAGGCTCTGGGTAACAACAGATGCACGTGGGAGAAGAGCAGGACACAGAAGTGGAGTATCCATGCGGCAAGAGTCCACAGTGATTGCTGCTGGCTGCCTAGGCAGACCCTTCGTAGGGCAGGGTGGGGACTCAGGTGCTGGCAGCAGCCAACCCGAGGGATAAAGGTCCTCCTGAAGCTCAGCTGATGACCAGGGCCCCCTGGCTAAGGGCATGCCACGGCCCCTCTGTGAAGCACGAGTGCCCTGCTAAGTGTCGGTCAGTAATGAGGACACACTCTGCTTCAGGACTTATAGGTAACCTGGCCTGTATGGCCAACGACATGGCAGAGGGGCAGCTGACTGGATGGGCCTCACCTCCCAGGATCCCAGCCCTCCTTCCCCTACTAAGTGTCAAAAGATACACTGGGCATCACACTGCAGGATGGTGTCGTCAGGGTGGTTGGGGTGCTGCATGGCGACAGCCTGTGGGAACTCGCTGAGCATCCTCTGCTGGAAGGCCTCCAGCCTCTCGTAGTCGTGGCCACGGCACACGTATTCTTTGTTCTGCCACAAATGGGAGAGCACACTCAATGCCTTGCCTGCAGCCACCCATCCCCCGCCTCCTCATCCCACAGACGTGTCCTAGGAACCCCTGTGGCAGGCATGGACACAGCACTAAGTCTCTACGTTAAATGATGGTCAAGAAGGGTGAGGGACAGCAGAAGGGAGAACTGCACTGTGGTGTGACAGCCCAGGGTGGGAGGTACGGCAAAGGCTGCAGGAAGCTCGAGGAAGGGAGGGCTCCTCACATAGGAAGGGATGCAAGTGGGGAGGCGGGGTGAGATTTTGGAAACAGCCATGCCTGAAAAGAGTCCTTGGAAGGTCCACCTGGGTTAGCGCAGTAGAGAAGAGTGGGGGGCAATCTATGTGGGTATGGTTACAACCAGGGCCACAAGCCAAGACAGGAAAAGGCACAGCTAGAAAGAAGGTGCTTGTGGAGAACTGGTGGGAGGGTGACTGAACATGCCTGCAGGTGTGTGCCAAGGAGTATCACTATGGGTGCCACCAAATAATTTAGAAGAGGGGGTGATCAGGTGTGTGCTTTTGTAGGGTCACTTTTGTCAGCTAGGAGAAACAGTCTAAACATTGCCCAGTGTCCAGTGGGCATTTATCAACCTCTCTGGCAGCAATTCCTTTGCAACTGTGTCAGCAGAACATCATTCCAGCTACACATTTCTTTCTTTTTTTTTAAAAAATAAATTTATTCAGTTTTGGCTGCGTTGGGTCTTCGTTGCTGCGCGTGGGCTTTCTCTAGTTGCGGCGAGTGGGGGCTACTCTTCGTTGCGGTGCACGGGCTTCTCATCGCAGTGGCTTCTCTTGTTGTGGAGCACGGGCTCTAGGTGCGCAGGCTTCAGTAGTTGTGGCATGTGGGCTCAGTAGTTGTGGCTCGCGGGCTCTAGATCACAGACTCAGTGGCTGTGGTGCACGGGCTTAGATGCTCCGCGACATGTGGGATCTTCCCGGACCAGGGATCGAACCTGTGTCCCCCGCATTGGCAGGAGGATTCTTAACTACTGTGCCACCAGGGAAGTCCCCAATTACACATTTCTTAAAACCTCATGTTATATTATATTTGGTACAGGTTAGGTCTCAGTTTTTCTCTTTGTGTATGGAAGACATGACAAGGCACCTTCACTCCTGGTGCTCTGCCTACCTCACAGCTGGTCAAGAGTGAGTGGCTGGAGGAGGCTCCTCTGAAGCCCTCTGGTGACATCTGTCTGCCTGCCTAGCTGCCTCACTAGATTCACTTTGACAAATGGTGTCAGGCACTGGCAGCCCCTCTTGGCATGTCTTCAGAGGAAGGGGGCGAGAGAGGTCCCACAGGGCCAGCCCTATGCTTCCCAGTACAGGGATAATCACAGGCCAGGCTGTGGATGACCTCAGCCTTTTTGGAATAGGATTTTTGCCCACTTTTCACTTCTTCTCTTACTATAGGAGAACTCATCTAAGGCTAGGCTACATGTCCAGATGGATCAGAATGGAAGGGCAACACTGGAAGGGAAGTCAAGGTCAGGAGGAGCAGGCTGGCCTCTCCAGTGGAACAGACAGAGGACAGAGACATTTCTAAGTCCCTGCTTGATAAGGAGAACTGAAAAAGAAAGTAACTGTTTAGAACTGGCCTTTTCATATCCACTCACAAACGTACAATCCTCTCCAGTGTCTGTTCATGAGTCAAATGAAGAGAAACAGAAATTCCCCCAAGGAGGGAGGGCTGGATGTTTTCCTGTCTCCATGCAGATTATCAGATAATCAC
Source organism: Kogia breviceps (assembly GCF_026419965.1). Lineage (NCBI taxonomy): Eukaryota > Metazoa > Chordata > Mammalia > Artiodactyla > Physeteridae > Kogia > Kogia breviceps. Next base: position 37,694,790 of record NC_081319.1, read on the forward strand.
ATTTGTGAAGCAAGACGGGCAGATGGTCCAGAGAACTCAAGCTGACAGAGCTAGAGTAATAGATGGCCTATGTGGGAAAGGTGAAACACTACTAGCCTAGTGTTCTGGGGAAGACCCAGCAGGAGGAAGGCACAGAGCATTGACCTTGAGGCTGGTTGCTGCTTTCAAGTCTGCTCAGGAGAGAGCCCCAGCATCCCTACATGAGACAGATCTGGCTGCCACTGCTCTCCATTTTGCCCTTGCCATTTACAAGGCAAACGGCTACCTCCACTGGACTTATTCCATTTGCCACAGATGAACTGAGCAGCTGAGGGAAGGGAAGGCAGCATGTAGCCAGGCCAGGCAGATTTGTATGCATGAAACATAGCTCCTAGGGTGGAAATGAGGATGGACTGATGGATGATATTTCCTAACATCTCTTGTTATTTTTCCTCCATTACTGGCTCTCTTGAAACCACGTTTGAACATTTAGACTGTCACCTGAGAACATTGTGTAAATGGCTCAGATGCAGGTTCTATGCCAGGTCCTACTTGTCAGAAAGCTCTGCGAGCCCTGAGACACTGATGTTCCCTGTGACATGAGCATGAGGGGTGGGAGCCAGGTGGAACCATGATGGAGACCTCCTGCTTGCCAAAGACAGAAATGGGGAACATCAGGGCCTGATTGTGTAATACTCAAAATAATGATGTTTTGGAGTAAAATCTGGTTGATGACATACACATTGTGGGACTAAACAAGGAGAATAAAATGACAAGCATAATTTGCAAAGATAAAATGCAAAAGAAATAACTTACAGGGCTAGAATCATTAGCTTATCAAAGGGCTTTCTAGAGATGCTTTTGGTTTCTAATTCTTGTACTACTCCTTCTTTCTCTTCTTTTTTTTTTTCCTTCTTTCTCTTCTGTTGACCTCTACCCCCACTGCTGTTGTATGATCTATGTTGATGGGGGCAACAAACATGCCACTTCTGATATGCCTGGACTGGATGGTCCCTAGAGAATGAAGGAGGTACAGTCTCCTGAGGAGATCCTCTACTCATTCACATTCTGCTACTATAAACACTCCTGTGCAATAGACTTAGAGCCTTCTGGGGATCACGATCAGGCAGAGTGTGCTTGCTGTCCCTATCACTATTGATAGTTCCTGTAGAAATCATTTTTTTTTAGCCTATAATGAGGACTGCCCAAGAAATGTGCATGTTGACCTGCCTTACATCTGAAATGTAGTCAGCCTGGACTTTGTTGCTTAGCAGACTGGCTTTTTTTAAGGAGCCATTAAGCTCAGGTTGACCTTTGATGAGATACCAAGCTTATTATTGCTCACTGGCTAAAGCAATTTCTCCAATAAGATAGGATCCCAAACACATCAAGGGAATCCTATGAATTTTCCCAGCTGCTTCCTGGACACTGAACCTTAGCATGATACTGGAACTGGGGACAATCAGAGCTACTCTTAGGTTTCAACTGTAGCCCTAGGGCTCTTTCATCAGTACAGCTTCGTTTAGGTCATTTGAGAACAGCAAATCCATATGGGCTACAGCCTACAAGCCCAGGCTGACTTCTCCTGGAGCCTCTGGGTTGTGCTGATTAAAGACAAAAAAAAAATTGCAACTGTTTAACTGGTGTCAGTATGTCTATGCTCAGTCATTCCTTCCACTCTGTTTATATACCAGCTCAGCCTTTCCAGCAATGGTGGAGGAAAATGGCTGTAATCATCATGGGCCAGAGAACTGGCTGCCTAGGAAAGGCTTTCCACAGCCAAATCCAATGTTTGGCAGCTCCCACAAACCCCAGGAGCAAGAAGACTATCCTCTGAAATCTCTCAAATCAATAATTCTCCACCCTGGCTGGACTGCCTACTGTTGAGGTCAGGGCTGTATTGATGTCCTTGTCTGGCTGAGAACAGTCACATTGGAGGATTCCAGGCACTGGAAACAGAAGTTGGAAGGTTTCTAAACATACCTAAGGGACATTCTCACACCCTGGTCATTTCCTGCAGAACGTGGTGGATTTGGTAAGAAAACCACCCTCATACATTCCAGGTAGCTACAAAACAGTACTGTAGAGAGAAACAGAGTCTAAAGTTGGTAGCCAGTCCAGTCAAATTAAACCAAATGCTTTTAGTTGGCTGGTCAGTCCTTCAAAAAGAAGTATTCAGTAGAATAGGAAAAAGGTTAAAAAAAAACAGGTTATAAATAACTTACGTGTAAAATATGATAGAAGTTCTTGTGACTACCTGAATGGACTCACCCGAAGGAAGAAAGGAAACTTCCTGCCATAGAAGCCGACCCGAAAGAACTCAGGCTCCAAGCGTTGCTGCTCCATGATGTTGTCATAGTAGCTGGCCTCCATTTTCTGTGAACGAGAAAGGCAGTTGGCTTGACTGCTAGCGGTGTTGGTTGGCTTGACTGCTAGCGGTGTCCAAAGCAAGTTCTCCCAGGCCTAAGTAGACACTGTCTTTTGGAAAGAGAACATGGTGACTCAGTCTAGATAAAAAGTGAGCCCCTAGCCCTGATCAACCTTTCCCTGGGGAACTGCCTGATGGAGAGGAAGTCTTTGCTCTCCATTGTCACCTGATGGTGAAGCAGCCCTGAGAGGCTGCTCGGAGTGTCCTTCCCAATGAGTGGCCTCAGCCCCAGAGAGACGCAGGCTTCCTGTACTTTCAGGGGTACACATTTAACATGGACTTCCTTTTTGTTGCTCAGGAATTCCTGGTTTTGACTGATACTCACTACACCAATTGAGTATAAGCTAGTGTTGCTTATAGGTGGCACCATTTTCCATCAGTCCATCTGCATTGCTCTTGTTCATTTATCATCTGACTCGATGCTAACAGAATGAGGAAGGCTTAGTTACCAGCATCACTGGTACTGGTCCCAATTTAGGAGATTTTAAACTTTAAAAGTTGAACTAATATCTATGATGTCTGGTATTCCCAAGGTCGATGAGTTTTTTAGTCTTGGCTAGCCTGGCTTCAGGTTCAGAAAAACTCACTGAAATCTGACTGGGAAGACAGCCCTAATGCACTCAATCAAGCCAGCCTGCCAGGGGGCAGCGGCCTTCAAAGACCAGTCAAAAAGCTACTGCTAGAGAACCACATCTATTAGGCCCAAATCCTGATCAGGATCAGGGAACAAAGAAGAGCTAGCCATGCTGACAAGGGTACAGTAGGAGGAAGAACTGAGATTCCTGACTTCTCTTTGCCAGTGACTTGTTACGATTTAATACCCAGCATCGGCAACTAGGAAAAATTTGGGAGACCTTCAAAAGTCCATTTCACTTAATTTTGAGTATTTTTCATCAAAGAAGGGAAGAAGAACTTCCTTTACTTGGGTGCTTAGAATTGACCATAAGCCAAGGCAGTGAAAGATCTTATAATGTTTTCAGATGAAGCATACCTGAACAAAATCATTTCAGGAAAAGCTTCTTCATGAAGTTGAGCTGCCACCTCCTCCTTGAAACCCCCATCCTACCCTGTGTATGCTGCTTCTCCCTTCCTTGAGCACCAGTGGCCCTTGGGGTTGGGATCATACAGTCATTTGTCATGTGTTTGTTTTGGTTCCCCAGCCATAATGCAAGCATCTTGAGAGCAGTAACCATGGCTTTTGCTTCTCCTGTACTGTCCACAGCACTAAACCAAGGTCTGGGTCCACAGTAAACGCTCCCTTAGAAGTTGACGCCAGAAAAGTGCTAGCACCTCCACTCAGGGTTGGGGTGGGGGAAGGGGCAAAGCTCACCCGAATCCAGCTGAGGCTCTGATAATCGTAGAGGCTCTCATACTGACATGCCAGCTCCCTGCACAGTGGGATCCCAAACTCCCAACTCTGCGTCAGAAATAGGAAAAAGGCTTCAGCACCTCAGGCAGCCTTGGAATGGCCCAAGCCCACATCAAACATATCAGAGGGCACAACCAAAGGCCTCCTGCAACTCATATGTCACAAAGGATATGCTCAAAACCAATTTGTGGAGAACACATAGCACTGTGGTTTTCTGGCTTGAGGCATAGCTTTCAGGTTACTACTCAAATGTTGCCACTTCTAAGAGGCCTTTCCCTAACTACCTTGTTAAGGACAGGCACTACCCCGACCATTCTCTCTTTCATTACTCTGAAGTTATCTTGTATAAAAAAAGTATTTACTTTTTCAAATTGAAGTACGGTTGATTTACAATATTGTGTTAGTTTCAGGTACACAAAAGTGATCCAGTTACATAAATAAGACTATACACACACACACACACACACACACACACACACACACACACATATATTCTTTTCAGATTCCAATATTACTAGATATTGAATGTAGTTATTACAAGATATTGAAAGTAGTTCCCTGTGCTATACAGTACGTCCTTGTTGTTTATCTATTTTATATATAGTAGTGTGTATCTGTTAATCCCAAACTCCTAATTTATCCCTCCTGAACCCTTTCCCCTTTGGTAGCAATAAGTTTGTTTTCTATGTCTGTGAGTCTGTTTCTGTTTCGTAAATAAGTTCATTTGTATAATTTTTTTAGATTCCACATGTGATATATAATATTTGTATTCTCTGTCTGACTTACTTCACTTAGCATGATAATCTCTAGGTCCATCCATGTTGCTGCAAATGGCAGTATTTCATTCTTTTTAATGACTGAGTAATATTACATTATATAATAATATATATACATACACACACATACAAACACCCTCCCCCCATCTTCTTTATCCATTCATATGTTGACGAACACAGGTTGCTTCTATGCCTTGGCTGTTGTAAATAGTGCTGGTATGAACATTAGGTGCATGTATCTTTTTGAATTAGAGTTTTTTTCTTTTCTGGATATATGTCCAGGAGTGGGACTGCTGAATCATGTAACTAAAACTAACTCTATTTTTAGTTTTTTAAGGAACCTCTATACTGCTCTCCATAGTGGCTGCACCAATTTACATTGCCCCCAACAGTGTAGGAGGTTCCCTTTCTCCACACCCTGTCCAGCATTTATTATTTGTAGACTTTTTGATGCTGGCCATTCTGACCAGCGTGAGGTGACATCTTTTTGCATTTCTTTAGTAATTAGTGACGCTGAGCATCTTTTCATGTGCCTGTTGGCCATCTTTATGTCTCTTTTGGAGAAATGTCTACTTTGGTTTTCTGCCCCTTTAAAAAATGGTGCAACCACATTTTTTGTTTTGTTTTAATGTTTTTTCTTTAACATTTAATTAATTAATTAATTAATTTTGGCTGTGCCAGGTCTTATTTGCAGCACACGGGATCTTCAGTTGTGGCACGCATGCGGGATCTAGTTCCCCGACCAGGGATCGAACCCGGGCCCCCTGCATTAGGAGCGCGGAGTGCCTCTGCCCATTTTTCGATTGGGTTGTTTGTTTGTTTCTGATATTGAGCTATATGAGCTGTTTGTATATTTTGGAAATTAAGCCCTTGTCGGTAGCATCATTTGAAATACTTTTTCCCAGTCCGTACGTAGCTTGTCTTTTCATTGTGTTTATGGTTTCCTTTGCTGTGCAAAAGCTTGTATGTTCGATTAGGTCCCGTTTATTTTTGCTTTTATTTCTTTTGCCTTGGGAGACTGATCTAAGAAAATATTGCTACAATTTGTATCACAGATTGTTTTGCCTATATTCTCTTCTAGGAGCTTTAAGCTGTCATGTCTTAAATTTAAATCTTTAAGCCATTTTGAGTTTATTTTTGTGTATGGTGTGAGGGAGTTTTCTAACTTCATTGATTTACATGTGGCCGTCGAGCTTTCCCAGCACCAATTGCTCAAGAGACTGTCTTTTCTCCACTGTATATTCTTGCCTGAAGATTAATTGACCATAGGTGTGTGGGTTTATTTCTGGGCTAAGAAGTATTTACTTTTATGTTGTATTAGTCTCAATTAGATGATAAGCTGCATGAGGGCAGGGATCCTGTTTATATCCTTTATCCTCAGAGCCTAGAACAGTGCCAGCCATGAGCAGGTACTCAATAAAGATTTACTTAATGAGTTAATGAAGGAAACAATGACTTTTAAATTAAGATCATTTTAAGCTTAGAAACAAGTATGGAAGCTAAGTAGGAAGTAGCTACCAAAGGGCTTGGTAGTAGGTCTGATAATTTCCTTTACAGAAATATTCAAATCTTAGAGCAGGCTTCAGATAATCTTTGCCTAATCACGTCTTGGGCTGTTTCTGTAGTGTGGCTCTTATTATGGTGACAGGCTCATCTAACAGTGGCCTTCACTAAGGGGCAATATTGTCCATTTCCTTCTATCTTTTTTTTTTTTTTTTTTTTTTGCAGTACGCGGGCATCTCACTGTTGTGGCCTCTCCCGTTGCGGAGCACAGGCTCCGGACGCGCAGGCTCAGTGGCCATGGCTCACAGGCCCAGCCGCTCCGTGGCATGTGGGATCTTCCCGGACAGGGGCACGAACCCGTGTCCCCTGCATCGGCAGGCGGACTCTCAACTACTGCGCCACCAGGGAAGCCCCCTCCTCTTTTTAATACAGTGCTTTCTCTCTTAGCGAGACTGGGAATCAAAGGTTTACTTGACATTTTAGCCAGGCTCTTCTCCCCAACTTCTAAGTACTAATTAAAATTTTTTATTATAGGAAACTTTTAAACATATAGAAACATGGAAGTATGAACCCCTAGGTACTCATCACCCAACCTCAACAATGACCAACTCACGGCCAGTCTTGTATCATTAAATATCTCTCATCCACTTACTCCTCCCCATAGTTGTGGAAGCAAATATCAGATATCATACTATAATTTCACCCATCAATATTTCAGTATGAATGTTTAATAAGGACTATATTTTAAAAATAGATTTGAAATAGCATCAGGGAGAAGGACAATACTGTTTTATTCAGGACTGTGTTTCTTTCTTTTTTAAAAAATTTAATTAATTTATTTATTTTTGGCTGCGTTGTGTCTTCGTTGCTGTGCACGGGCTTGTTGCGTCTTTGTTGTGCACAGGCTTTTTCTCTAGTTGCTGTGAGCGGCGGCTACTCTTTGCTGTGGTGTGCAGGCTTCTCATTGCAGTGGCTTCTCTTGTTGCAGAGCACAGGCTCTAGGTGCGCTGGCCTCAGCGGTTGTGACTCACGGGCTGCAGAGCGCAGGCTCAGCAGTTGTGGTGCACGGGCTTAGTTGGCTCCGCGCCACGTGGGATCTTCCTGGACCAGGGCTCGAAGCCATGTCCTCTGAATTGGCAGGTGGATTCTCAACCACTGCGCCACCAGGGAAGCCCAGGACTGTGTTTCTTATCCTTTGAAGAAATTAACGCCATATGGATTGAACGGCAGGACCAATTAAAAATGTTGAAACAAACCAAAGAGAATTTTAAACAGACCCTGACTCCCTGCTCCGATACAATGCCTCTGCCTCAGTGAGCTAGAAAGCCTCTTGTACCCCCACATCACAGCTTTTAAGGGGGCACATGTATGTCCTCTCTCTGGCTCCAAGTGCTGCTTGGGCAGGTTTCAGTGAAGGGCCCACAGTAGGGTCTGCTTGGCAGGAAGCTCCAAGGGGGCTGGCTAAGCAGCTGAGCTGTGTGCAGATTGCTAGCCAGCCTGTAAGGAGCACCCCATGGGGAACTGCCCATTTAGGTGATGAGGAACCCATGTGAGGCTAAAGGCGCTTTGTCTGCTGACAGTAGCTCCCAGTAAAGCAGTGCTACTCTCCTATTAGGATCAATGCTTATCTGCCTCGCTGGCATCTCTGCCCTAATTTGTAGCCCTGCTGCTCCAAGCCTGCCCCCCCCAACCCCCAAGGGTGAGCCAGGACACTCTGTCAGCCTTGAGGGTTGTGCTGGAATGCTGGGGGTTTTGACAGCTACCTCGGAACACAGCGAGGGAATGCCCTGCAGATACAATGCATCCCATCTACATCTTCTCTCTTGGTTTCCTTTCTCCTGGCAGGAGGCAAAGCCAACTACACAACTACTAACCAGTGTCTGAAATCCAATCACTTTTACCAGCCTGGGCAGATGTGTGTTTATACATCCTTGTTGCTCCCACTGACAGGGATGGCACAAAAGTTGCACTGACTTGGCTCACTCTACTCAAACTGGAGAGGAAGGCAAAAGCCTGGGACTCCAGACTGTCAGTCTTTGTACTTCTGTCTACACACAACATTTCAGAAGCAACAGACTCATTCCTTCAAAGGGGTGTGAACAATAGCAGCCCTCAGCAGTAGAGCCCAGGCCCACCCCCACATGGAAGCTTGGTTCAGTCCTGATGGTCTGTGTGCCTTAGGGGTCAGAGGCCTCCTCCCAGCTTCCCTTCCCTTCTGCTCCCTCTTCCCTGAGATGAAGGACCAGCTCCCATCTTCATGCCTCCCCTTCCTTCTTTTTTAAAAAATTTATTTATTTTATTTTTGGCTGCGCTGGGTCTTCATTGCTGTGCACCGGCTTTTCTCTAGTTGTGGAGAGCGGGGGCTACTCTTCGTTGTGGTGCGCGGGCTTCTCATTGCGGTGGCTTCTCTTGTTGCGGAGCACGGGCTCTAGGGCATGTGGGCTTCAGTAGTTGTGGCGCGTGGGCTTAGTTGCTCCGTGGCACGTGGGATCTTCCCGGACCAGGGCTCGAACCCGTGTCTCCTGCACTGGCAGGCAGATTCTTAACCACTGCGCCACTAGGGAAACCCAGGAGCACTTTTCTTGCATCAGCCAGGTTTTTCTTTTCTGGAGTCATTAGAAAAAAAAACCCTGAATGCTTTCAAGAGAACTGGTTAGCCCTATCTACTGGTTCCATCAGGTATGAAGGTACAGAAACAGAAAAGTTGGACCTTCTGTATGAGCCCAAGAGAATGATTGTGATAAATACCCCTTTGAGGATGAGCTCATGAAAGGGCTCACTGAGTGGTCAGTTCTCAGCCCAGAAGCTGCTCCCCCAGCAATTCACACCAAAGGCAGGGCTGCTAGAAGGAGTGGGAGATCCCTGAGAAGGTAGCCTACGGAGCCTCCCAGTCCTTCTCCCCTTCCTGCTTATCCACAATACTCAGGCAGGTTTTGCATTACCTTCCCTTGTTCATACTAACCTTTAAACCTGCTTTCTTAACATTACTGTAGTGTGGGGTGAAAAGGGGACCATTAATGCTCAAGTGTCCCACTGCTGGGCTCAATCAGATAAGCATAACTCTACTCTGTACTCTATGCGCATGGAAAGAAAAATAAGCGAATATACTAACAACACTCATGCACACTCACACCGTGCTTATGTCACTCCCTCAGAGCTGGGAGGGCTCGCTGGGCATACGGGTAAGTGGCAGCTCCAGGTGGGCTGGGTGCCAGGAAGACAGACCTAAAAGTGTGTTGGCATGGGGCCCTCCGTCCATCTCTGGACCAGCAAGGAGAGGAGGCTTTCGGCTGGCACTGTGGCTCAGTCACGTGTGGCTGGCTGACAGCTAAGCATGGGTCTCCTTTCTGGGCCAGGTGAAATGAGAGCTCCTGAGGTTTTGGAAAGGTTCCTGCTTACCAGTGTGTTCCCTACATGGGTGAATGTTTTTGACAAACAAAAGTCTCCCATGTTGTGTAAAACTGATGAATGTTTTCTGATTTATGGGCAGAAGTTATTAATGTTTAAATCTTTCTTTTTTATGATAAAAAAAGCTTATTTAAAAAAACCAATTTCCATTCAAGTCTGGAGTTCAGCCACTATAGTTCCCTGAACAATCCTGTTTCAGCTTTTTAACATGCTCAAAGCTGAGTAATGAGAGAACAGCTTCTACAAGTTACACAAGCCCAGGCTTTCCAGTATATGGGCCATAGGTGGCACAGAGGGCCCCACAAGGACCTCTCTCAGAGATTGGAGCAGAACGGCTGGGAAGTCCCAAGGAAGTCTGAACCAATGCTGACAATGCCTGCTAATTCCACAGAATCAAGTTTAATAGAGAATAACCCCAATGAGAGGAGCCCAGACTATGCTGTAAGGAAGGGAAATCCAAGACAAGAACACGTACCCATAAGAGGCAGTACAGGCCTCCGTTGGCTGTGGTTAGAATCCATTAATTTTTACAGCTCACATTTTCTATAGCAGAGCAGAAAGCTACAATAATTTAAGTAAATCTAATAAATATAAGCAAGGGGCCCAAAGCCCCTGCTGTTAGAGCATTAGTATTTACAGATGTGCAAAGCTGGTATGTGGGGTTGTCTCTTACATGCCCAATCTGGAATTGGCTTCCAAGGCACAGAATTAAGCTGTTATTTTTTTTCCCCAGAGAAAGTCATGCTGCCTCCAAATCTAATGCACACATATGGGCCTCCACCCCCTCACCACCCCACACAGCACCCTCTGCAGCTGCTGCCATCCCTGTAGCGTTAAGATGCCATGTAGTACAGTAGAAGCTGAGACACTCAAAGCCTTGCCTAATAACACCCACCTTGCCTTTGTTGAAGTAGTGGATGATCTTGCGGCACAGACCCTCTTTCCGCTGCCACTCTGTCTGGGATGGGTAATGGAGGAATTCCCGCAGTGGCCTTTCCTCCCACTGTAGCAGCTCACAGTAGAGGAGCAGAGTAAATGCAGCTTCTGTGGGGACAGGGGCTATGGAGGTCCAGGGGCAGCCAGGTGCCAAGGGAACAGGCTAAGCAGCATGCCAGTGCAAGGCATGTACAGCCCAGATCAGGGATGCTGGATACCAAAGCTGAGATAGAGGGGCTGTCCAGCCAGCGAACAGCCCGTGACCACAGCATGAAGGAACCAAAGATCCTAGTAGACACCTTCCTCCCTCAGCCCGGTCACCTGCTCTGGGTGCTAGATAAAGTATGGCTCAGGTACCTAAGTTTCTCTGTACAGGCTGCTTTGCTCTGGGACACACTGACATGTCAGAGAGAGTTTTTTGGTTCCTTTTTGCTCAACTGACTACAGCTTCTTTTCCAACCTTTTCAAAACTGGCTCTGAGGGGTAAGCACTGACTAAGCCTTTTCTCAGCCCTCCCGAAGCCAGCCTCAATGCCTCCAGCTCCATTTTCTGAGCTCAGCATGGCCCTGGGAATGACCCTTTCTCCTTATCTTGACCGTTTCTAAAAGGACCAGAGAGAAGGAGTGTGTACGGTGATAACTGTGTGATGGGCTCCATTCCTGGAGGAAGCTAAAGTTGATGCTGGGCCCAGGGCGGGGCCCTGTGACACCTCCTATACATGTGGAACAGTTGGAGAGGGTTTATAAAACAACCGCAGCTAAATACCGTAGCTTCCTAAAACCCAAAGAGTCAGTCAGACTGAGTTACAGCTGCTGCTCATGGTCCCATGACACAGTCTGCTCTTTCCTGTTCTATTTGCTCATTTTTAGTGGGCATCTCCTACTGGCAAGTTAATTAGTTCTAGCTTCTGCCTGGCCTTCAAGGCCCTATTCAAATCTGCTTCCCATGACTATGAAGAATCTCTTTTCTAATTATCTAGTGACCCACTTCCAGTTTTAGCCAGCTATACTGCCTGCAGCCACTTTCCAGTTTGCTGCTTTGCCTATGCTCTGGCTACTGGACCCTCCTGCCCAGGGATACACGTGCCTCCTCGCTGGAGCTGTGAAGCCCCTTCTCACTGGGAACAAGCCCATGAGGCCCTCAAGGCCTCCCTTTAGAACTTAGAAAACCATGTGAAATCCTTTTCTTCCCTGCCAATATTCTTTTCAGATGTTATTCCTGAGGCCACCAGAGGCAAGGATCAGCATCCTCTCTCTGTTCAAATCCCTGACATAGCCTCTCAGTGATGGCCCAGTCCTCCAGGAGTTTAGTAAATGCCTCTGTTGATACATGGAATTTTTCAGTCTATCACTTCACTGCCCTCTCAGAGGGTTGCTGGGATCATGGGTGGAAGTGGACACAGAGAATGGCAGATTCATCCCAGTCATTTCAGATTTAATTCTTGCCAAGCTGTGTCAGGAAAGGTGGAATCTATGCCAAACACTCTTTAACATCTAACATAAAATAAGGAAGGAGGATTCTGTGTTTCTATAAATTCATCTAATTCTAGTAATGCTGTGGACAAGAATAGCTTGAATTTCCTGGTCTGTCACACAAATTCAAGTCCTATGGCTCAAGGGCTAAGATGTGATGGCTGGTCACCACAGTGAAGAAGTAGCTATTTTGGGGGAACTATGACACAAGGTGATCAGGCAGGACACACATGGGTACACATATCTTCCTGACTCAAAGTGGTGCTCAGTAAACAGAGTGTGACAGGTATGTCGAAATGCTTTTAAATTTGTTCTTTTAGAAAAGGCCGTAGTAATGGATTAAATTGTAGATACAATGAAAGGGTCCCTGTCTGGTCTGTCAGAAAGTCAGGTGAACATTCTTCACACTTTCCACTGGGAGCTCAATGTGGGGCTGTTGTGCACTCACAGGGGAAGAGCCCAGACTGCAAGGCAGGTCTGCCAGCAAGTTCTGGAAGTCCCAGGGTTAGGTTGATATTCCTGTGTTAATGGCCTCACTTAGTTCCAGCTGTGAAGGTCCTCAGAGAAGTTCTGCTCATGAAGAGGTACAGTGAGCTCAGGATGCTCTGAACCTGGCACACCAGAATTTGGAGGTCACCCTTGAGGCCTCAGAGGGGGTGAATAGGAGGCAAGGAGAGTGGAAGAACTTTGGGCAGCAAGGCACAAGTGGAAGTTCCACCTGCTTTTTCTCCACCACGTTACAAAGGAGTTGAGGGAAAGGAGTGAGGTGATGGGCATCGTGGGTCCTGACACCCTGCTAAAATCTGGGAGGCACCAGCTCAGAGCCTTTCTCTGCCAGCTGTGCATGTATGTCCAGTCTGTCCTCATGGGGAGTCGTAGCTCCCCCTTCAACCTTACCTGTGTAGTTTTCGGCCTGCAAATGCATGTCACAAAGCTTATGGATATAGCGGATATACATCTCTTCTTTGTTAATCTCAGATTTGTAAAAGTTCTGTAAGAGAGAAGGAAATATAAATGAAGATGGGAGAGGCTGCTGCCTGTGGGGGCCATCTCTGAACTCCAGACAGCTGACCAAAACCCTGGGTGTGCTGGACAGGAGGGAAAAGACAGGCTGTGGAGGTAGCCAGCATCAGGAAGAGACGGGACCAGCCAGAAGGCACACCTGCTGGGGGTGAAACCTCTGGCAGATCTGCAGGAGCCCTGAGTGATGAGACAGAGGAAGAATACCAGGGCAGACTGGAAATTAGAGTATGTCAGGGTTGGTGGGACCTTGCCAAGAGGCCAGGCTAGAGCTCTGTCCAAAGAGAAGCTCATTTCATTCCTTTCCCAAGTAGGAATGTGAGTGATGAGGTGCAAGTTTCCAAGATACCAGTAACAGAGCTGATGTCCTGACTCAAACCCTTAGGCTTGGGACTTCCCTGGTGGCACAGTGGTTAAGACTCTATGCTCCCAATGCAGGGGACCCAGGTTTGATCCCTGGTCAGGGAACTAGATCCCACATGCATGAGTTCACATGCCGCAACTAAAGAGCCTGCCTGCTGCAACTAAGGAGCTCGCCTGCCACACCTAAGACCCAGAGCAACCAAATAAAAAACAAAAACCCCCCCAAACCCCTTAGGCTTATAGCCATGTATTGTAGAAAGGACAAGCCAGTCACAGGGCAGGACAGAAGCCACACTACGAGGCAGAGAGGAGGAAGAGCCCATGTTCTCTCACCATCAGGTTAACAGTGCAGCCAATCTTCTTATTCTCTGTCTCCTCTCCTTTCATGCAATCCCTGGAAGGGAGAGCACAGATGAATGCACAAAGTGGTGCCTCTGGGACAACACAGAGACCTGCAGTGTCACTGAGGCATTAGTATGTCCAAACCCCAGATGAGGATGCTCTCCAACAGAAACTTCTTCCACAGATGAGACTGTACTGTGAGCTCCCTCTAAGCTTTGGACCCACTCCTAGGGTTCAAAGATCTCTGTTCAACTGGACCCCTTGTTCTGGTGGCAGAGTGTACAGCCCAGATGCTATATCAGGGCATTAAGTAACACCTACCAATGTCTTCAGCACAAAAGAGTATGTCAGCAAAGTAGAAGGTTAAATCCTCAAGTTTCCAAAAGGGGAGGCACAGAGCTTTCCTTAAAGGGCAGTTTTCATTTTGTAGGACAGTGTTTTATAGAAGCCAAGACACTCTACTCTAGGGACCTACTTTCAGGACCCTGTGGCCACAGCAACCATGGCATGGCTGCCATCTTCATCATCTCATTGGCTTTTCTCCCTATGGTGTCCTTCCTGTGCACTAGTCTTTGGAATCCCCTCTAACTAGGAGCAGTGGGTTTGGAGCTTTTTCCTGATTTAGGGGTAGCTTCGGCCATGGCTGAGCTGCATTCATGCTGAGTAGGGCTTGCCTGCCAGACACAGAACAGCGGGAACACTGAGAATGAATCCTTGCCAAAGGAGGGCAGGGACTGGTCAAAGCCAAGCTCCTCTGGGAAGGAGAAAGGCCTAGCACAAGGAGATTGAAAGAGAATGAGAACCAGACTGGTAAATCCAGCAAGAAGCTTCCTGTATACACAGCTAGCCGGAGTCCCAGATGCTCTCCCTTGGCATCTGCATGACATGTAGCACAGAGAAGACAACTATTGCTTGGGTCAGGGTTTCCTCTATCATTCCTCCTCATTCCTTATCACCTTTCTCTAGGCTCCCAAAAGGCACTCTTAGCTATCACCTGAACTCTACTGAGAGAATAACTAAGGCTGCAATGGTAGCATTATTGTTACTTTTAGGCTAAGTCAAAAACCATGATATGACTGAGAAGGCAGGCTTTCACGAGAAAATGAATTTCACGTGAACTCCCAGACTGAATGTATCATAAAGATCTCTGAGCTTACAGGCTGCCTCCTCTAATCTGCTCATGGCCAGGATCAAGGGACAGAAATAAATAGATTTTACACAAAGAATGAAGGCATGGAAAAGATGGGTCCCCCTTCCCTGGAAAAACCAAATGAAAGTCCTCCTGGGTCACACTTCAGTACCAGGTGATATTTTCCTGCCCATCTGCCACATGGCTCTGAGGAAGGTCTGCACTAAGGACCTAACTTGCTCTGGAGACAGCCTTTTTCTTCCTCTCTGCTGTGCCCATTCCTCTTGAGCCTTGACTTTTCTGGATGAAAAGCCAGAAGGCTATGTGTCCCTGGGATACCTCCTAGGTACATGTGGCCACGTATCAGGGGTAAGCCCAGGAAGCCCTGGCCTACCCCTGGGAGAAGGCTTTCTTCCTCTTTTTCCTTGGCCATCAGGAGATTTCTAATGACTGGTGATGGCACACAACACCAGCACAGTCCTACCTCTCATGGCCACGAGGTCTCAATTTTAAGGTCAGGGGATTCTCCTCCTGGGGAGAGCATCTGACCAGAGAAGAGGTCAGGTAGGTTCCTGAGAAGATACCTGTAGTCAAGAAGGCGTTCCATGAGGCGGGTGACCGAGGTTACAAAGGAAATGCCGGTCTCGCGCCATGTTTCCTGTTCAACTTTCTCCAGCAGGCTATTGGTGGAAGCAAACACAATGCACAATGCATGAGCCTTCCTTGGGCACCAGAGTAAGGTCCCAGAGCCCGTGGGGCCTGTGATGGATCTGGAGACGGCAGACTTACCACACTGCAGTCTTACCTGGGGTAGGGCCCAAACAGCTGGGTTCTACTCCATGCAGCAGAAAGCAAAGACAAAGCAATTACTGAACTGGCCAGCAACCAATGAACACGTCTTCCATTCTCCTGTGCAAGTTCCGAACTGAGGGAGCGGTTTCAAAGCCCCAGCCCCTTTAGGTGTACACACTGTGAGATCTGTTCTGAAGAAGCAGCGGAGTAAGAGTCCACTGAGGGATAGACCTGGCTTTGCCAATTGGCTGGCTGCCTCTATCACTGCTTAGAACCATCCTCAGCAAACATACTAACCAACGTTTTCATGTAAACCAAGTGAAAGATTCCAACCAGTCTTGAGGGCCCAGCATGAAGGACAGTGAGTCCAGGAGTTACACTGTCATCTTCACTGTCATGGGATACTCCCATGTAAAATGTGCCAGAGCCAAGAGCTAAATGCCCAGGTGCTTTTCTCACTTGCCAGCCCATGCTCCTGTCACCTCCAGGTAGCCTCTGACTTCTCCAAAGAGCCTAGCTTCTGAGATCCTCTGCCTTTTCACAGATCTCTCCTAGGGGATGATGACCTGGATGGACTCTTTCTGCTTGCTCTAGTGATTATCTCAGGTCCAGGTCTCACTCCTGATCCCTTTGCACACTGTCCTTAGCTCCCTAAGGTCATGAAAGTCACCTAGAGTGGAAGGCTCAGCCAGGGACGCAGCACTGGGAACTCAAACCCACAGCCTGACTGCTGTTAACACTGCAATGATGACAACTGTCTTCCTTGCACACAGCATCTAACTTGAGCCGAGGCTTCTGGAAAAGTGAGGGTTTCCATGTGACCCATGTTACTAGAGCAAGAAGGTAGGACCATCGTCTTTCACCTCTGAGCTGTGTGGAAAAAGCCACTGTGTTCATATTTCCCAAACTCCGTTCTACAGAGCTCTGCTGTCCTGGAGGACAGAGAGAGGTGTTCTGTGAGCAAAAAAGCATGGAAGATGCTGATCCCCACACCTTCCTTTTAGAGATCTTTCACATCTTTCTAAATATTAAAGGCTTTGAGAAGTCCTATAATACAGAGGCCTGTTCAATTTTATTTAACTGAGTCTTTTCTAAACTGATTAGCCCATGATCCACTCCCACCTCCCCCCAGCATACCTGCAAACATCTTCCCCAAACACAAATTGGGAAATGCTGCTCCATGGTTATCAGTGGCTTTCAGTTCTCAGACATGAACAGTGTTTATGTAATACTATTTGGTCAGGTAATTATTAATAGCAAGTTATTTTTGTGCTTTTTCCTTCATAGTAAAATCATCAGTTAGTGGCTTAGGAAGAGATTTCTCTTCCTTATTTCCACAATTAGAAACATCTTCAGCTAAAAGAGAAATACTAAAGGATGGATTCATTTTCACAAATTAAAATTACTTAAATTTCAAATGAATTCACATTTTATTGCATGACTCATCAAGGAACAAAGTAGGCAGGGTGTAGCAGTTCCCACTCTTGAAACTGGAATATCTGGCCTGTACCCCCAGAGCTGCTTCTTACTGGCCAAGCAACTGAGGCCATGCTGCCACTTCTCTGAGCTCAGTGTCATCACCTCTACTCATCAGGATAATATCTGCCTTGCCCACCTCACAGGTGTGTTGTGAGGATTAAATCAGATATGTCAACAAATTTTACACACTGTAAAGTTCTAAGCAAATGTACAGTATTATTATTAGAAAATATATTACAGGCTTATCTTAAAAATGTCACTAAAATAAAGAAAATATCAAAGCTAGAAATAATGAGTGAGATAGGAGAGGGGTCTAGAGCTGTAAATGTCTTAAAATTTTGTTTTTTAGGACGATAAAATACCCAATTTTACTATCTATCTGGGAGGATCACGGCTCTCCTGAGTCCCTCCTTTGGGCTTAGCCCTGTGGCTAGTCCTGTAAGGTCTCTTGGCCTCCATCAACTCAAGACAGAAGCCACAACTTGTGGACCTGGGACCCTTGACGTCAGTCAGTACAACCACCCTGTTTCATAAATGGAAACTGGTTTGGAAGGGGGTATAATGTGTTCAAGTCACAAAATTCATGGCAGTGTTTTTCAAGCTGATTGTACAATCTTACAAAGCAGAGATTTAATTTCCTCCCTCCCCCAACCCCGAAATGTCAGCCTTGAGCCCTCATTGAGTCCCCATGAACTGTCTGCCCAACTAGATACTGTACCTGGTATGAAGATATATGATGATCCTTTTCCTACCAGCAAATCTAGGAGCTCAGAGTTACCACCTGTCCCTACATTTTTAGTCAACTATGGCAATCCCTGAGAGAGCTTGCTGTCATGATGTCACTTTCTTGTTGACAGAAGGTGAGCACTGCTACCACCAGGAACAACCCTGGTCTCTCGTGATACCCACCCTCTGAAGCCTGCCCAGCACAGGTTGCACCCCCACCCTTCATTAGCCCACTTCACCCCCTCCCCAATGTGAGGTGCTTGGGGCTGAAGCAGCTTACAGCAGGCCGAAGAGCTCCCTGTAGCTCTCATCGCCTTTCCCTTCTGACACCATGCTGTCCAGCTTGTCAATCAGCTCGGCCTCCACCTAGAGGGAAGCAGAGATTTTGTAAACCCAAACTGACCTCAGAGGAAGGATGGGAAATCCAGCCCCTGTGATAGGTGAGGATGGTGGGAACTGCTTCCTGATTTTTTCCTTGTACCAAATAAATCCTAGAGAAGGCAGGATCTTATCTACAGCACTGAGAAACCACCCTGCCTCCCCAATCAGGAAGGGCTCCCACTATAGTGGTTTAAATGAGTTGAAACTTACACATACGTCTCAGATACTCTTTTCCCTAGGGGCAAAAGGCAAGGACTCTCTGGTGACAGAAGTATTTCGGATCCAAAAGAGGCCTTTGTCAAGTGTTTTCCTTTCTTAAAAAAATGTTCATTCAAAGGAATTGGTATGTATAAAATACATTTGGTTAGAACTTTACCCTCTATCAGCCAGCCACAAAGAAAGTTTGCTTTGCGGGGCTGGTCCTCACTTTAATGGCTGGCATTAGTCTGGGCTGAGGGAGATGTGTTTCCTTCAGAACATCCCCTTCAGGATAAAAGGCTTTATTCTTTGTCCTCACAGGACCTAAGGCCCTTGGAGCTGCTGCCCCTGCCGCTGCCTCATCACTGGGGCCCCCTGCGCTTCTTATTGGATTCTTAAACCATAAGGAGCAATACTGCATTCATTCCTACCCCACTAATCTGCAAGGCATTCAACAGTGTTAAGCCACTTCTCTAACAGGCCTCAATGCATATACTCTGAGGTGAGAAATTAGTTGTAAGTGATGCGAGATAAAAATCTTTTAAACTGTTCATTAGCCTTTAAAATGTGGTATTGTTCAATTATTTATACAGATTTTTTTTTTTTTTAATTTTATTTTTTGTGATACGCGGGCTTCTCACTGTTGTGGCCTCTCCCGTTGTGGAGCACAGGCTCCGGACGCGCAGGCTCAGCAGCCATGGCTCACGGGCCCAGCCGCTCCGCGGCATGTGGGATCCTCCTGGACCAGGGCACGAACCCGTGTCCCCTGCATCGGCAGGCGGATTCTCAACCACTGTGCCACCAGGGAAGCCCATACAGATTTTTATATAAACAAAAAGTGGCATGGCTGCATTTAATAATGAGTTATAACAAAAGCATTTTCTCACTCCACATAGGGCCAGAGTCCTAAGACGGTGAAGTATTAAAAAAATAATTGAATTAGGAAATTCATCAAAGGCAGTTATGGTTTCTGAAACCCTATCAGCAGAAAATGAGAATGGATGAATAAATACGGCTCTTTTATAGTGAGTGGTCTGGTATGGCCAGGATGGAGACTATTGTACATTTATGTTTGGCCTAATCAGTCAGCTGCTTGAATATACTTTCCAGAGGAAATACAAAGTCTGAGATCAGGGGTCCTTAGGGATCTAGGCCATCTGCCTTTCTCCGTGTGGAGAAAAGGCACCAGCAGGGACTTGCCTGGGGTCCTGTAAAGTCAGGTTGGGATCTCTCATCACACACGCAGGTACAGGTTGTGCTTTCCAGAACAGGGCAAAGGTGGGGAAGGGACCTGGAGCAGCAGAGTACAACAGTGCAAATGTGGGTGCAGCAGTTCCCTGGAGTTCTCAAAAATGGGTCCCTGAGCCAACAGCATCAAGTCACCAGAAATCTTGTTAGAAATACAAATTCTCAGGCTCTACTGGATTAAAAACTCAGGGGTTGGGGGGCAGCAATCCGTGTTTTAATAAGCCATCCGGGTTGTTTTGATGCCTATTCAAGTGTTAGAACTTCTGTACTAGGCAAAGGAGATGGTGATGGAAGGATTCAGGGACATTACTTCCTCACTCCCTGCAGTGCTGATAAAGGAAGAAGTTACTAAGAAAAATTGAGAAATCCAAAACAGGACACTGAAGATCAACGTATGCAAAATCAATGACTCTAAGTTAAACAAAATGCTAAGTTCTTCAGCTATATCATGTCGTAATTGGTAATACTGATGACTTCAGGTCTGCAGAGTTATTTTTATTTTATAAAACCAATATTCCTGAAGTGACACCTTGTTATTCATTCAACAAACATTTGTCCTGTGACATAACCAGCTGCCTACTTCTGTACAAAATATTTACCTAAGCCTAAATTTCTGCATTTGTGAAATGGTAATGGTGGTTAACATTCCTCTTCAGTGTCACTGTGCCTTAGCTCTTGGGAAGTGCTCAATGAATGTTAGTTTTGATTTTCATCTTCGTGAACCCACCATGTCTCAGGCATGGGTTCTAAGAAATAAAAGCACAAGAAATTGTCCTGGCCCCAATAACTCATCATCTGGTAGAGGAGGCAGGGATAACAGCTGACACAGCTCAGCATGGGCAGTGCTTGGATGGGGCACACACAGAAAGTGGCTTGGGGTCTGAGTAGTCTACAGACAACAGAGGTTGTTGGAGAGACATAGTGCTGTAAAAACTTAAGAAATGTTTTTGCTCTTTGACCCAGCAATTACAGGTGAGAGATTTACCTAAGAAAGTAACTTAAAATGGATATGTTTTTTGTGATATTAACAACAAAAATTTGGAATCAACTTAAGTTCCTAAAACTATGAGACTGGGAATTCCCTGGTGGTCCAGTGGTTAGGAGTTGGCAGACTTGGTGCTTTCACTGCCATGGGCCCCGGTTCAATCCCTGGTTGGGGAACTAAGATCCCTCAAGCTGCAGGGCATGGCCAAAAAACAAATAAACAAACAAAAAAACCAAAAGTCCCACAAAACCTAGGAGTCTGATTAAATACACTGTGGTCCAAGCTATGCAGTGGAATACCACATAGCCTCTAAACTGACAGTGTGGTGCAGAGGAGCATTAACTGACATGAAGGATAGTGATGACAAGGTGCTACTAAAAAAGGGAGATTAAAAACCAATATACGCAATGGTTCCAAAAAAACCAATGTACACAATGATTCCATTTTTTAACTTAAAAAACTCTATGCATTGGGAAAAAAGTCTAAAAAGACGTGCCCAGCCCCTCTCCCCCCCAAGTTACTAACAGTACAATTATGAGTTAAATCTTTTCACTATAGCTTATTTGCATTTTAAATTTTTCTACATTAAATAAATACTGTTTTTATAATTAGAAGAAGTATTTATAGTAGGTGGTAAGAAGCAGGGGAGGAGTTAATAGAGCCAAAGCTGTGGAGAGCACAACTAGAACCAAGACCAAAAAGTCAATTGGATTTTAATGATTAGAAGGTTAAGCTAGAGAGCAATGTCAACAAAAGTGGGTGCACAATATACATTAGACTGAACTGATAGGAGGGTGGGAAGTGGAAATGTGGGGATGAAAAGAGTAGACTATTGTTTTAAAACACATAATGGCAAAGAGAAGCAGCAGCAAGATTTTTTTAACCAGGGACAATGAGGTTTACGTGGCTTGCTGGATATCAGTTATTCATGACAGTCTTATTGGAGGAAAGAATGCTACCCATCAGCTGAGTCTTGAAGTGTGAGCCAAATGAGCTCCAACTTAGTCTTCCACAAAGCTAACCTTCCTTATTCAGTGTTAGTGATGGTTAAGTACAGCCCAGCTCTTCTTTTAGTAGACTCAGATGACCCATGGTGCAGTTCCACAATGTCATCTACTTCTTGGTAACGAGGTTCTCTCATCAGGCAGTTGTGCATTTTGCACAATTTGAAGGCACACGTTGTGGCAACATAGAAAAGCAACAGTTCTTTTCTGTTTGAAGTTATTATTTCCTGAAGTTCTGAAGGCAATAGAGCTGTACACTCTAAAAATGGATTCTTATCTTAAATACTATTTACTCAAGATAGAGAGCATCTATGAAAAACGTAGAACTAGCATCATACTTCAGTGAAACACTGAATGCTCTCCCCTAAGATTAAGAACAAGGCAAGGATGTCTACTTTTATCACTCTTATTGAACAAGGCAAGGATGTCTACTTTTATCACTCTTATTTAACATCAGACCAGAGGCCCTAGCCAGTGCAATGAGGCAAGAAAAAGAAATAAGAGGCTTACAGATTAGAAAGGAAGAAATAAAACTGTGTCTTTTCACAGGTGATAGGATTATCTAAATATAAAATCACATGGAATCTACAAAAAAGCTTCTAGAACTAATAAGTGAGTTTAGCAAGGGTGGAGGATACAATGTTAATGTACAAAGCAATTGTATTTCTACATAATAGCAAAACAACCGAAAATTTAAAATTTTATATCAGAATAATTTATAAAAGCACCAAAAAACCCAGAAAATACTTACATATAAATCTAACAACATGTGCAAGATCTGTATGCTGAAACTACAAAACATTAATGAAAGAAATCAAAGAACACCTAAATAAATGGAGAGATATACTATCTTCAAGGACTAGAAGTATTTATTAAGTACTATTAAGATATCAATTTTCCCAATTTGATCTATAGATTACAATGCAATCCCAATCAAAGTCCCAGCAGGAATTTTTATAGATACTGACATGCTGATTCTAAGATTTATAAGAAAAGGAATTGGAATAGCTAATACAATATTGAAAAAAAAAAGAACAAAGTTGGAGGATTCACACCACCTAATTTTAAGACTATAAAGCTACCATAATAAAGATTACATGGTATGGTGACAGATTAGACATATAGATCAATGGAAAGACTAGTGAGTCCAGGAAGAGAACCACATGCATATGGTCAATTGATTTTCAACAAAGAATATAGTCTTTTCAACAAAAGGTGCTGGACATCCACATGTAAAAAGGAAAAATAAAAAGCCTTGACCCATACTTCACACCTATACAAACATTACCTCAAAACAGATCACAGATCTAAATGTAAAATTATAAAACTTCTAGAAGAAACAAAAGAGAAAAATTTTATGGTCCCAGGTTAAGCAAAGAGTTCTCGGATATGATCCACAAAGCATGATCCATACAAGAAAAATAATGATCAATTGTATGCATAAAAATTAAAAACTTTTGTTCTGTGAAAGACATTGTTTAGTAAATGAAAAGACAAGCTAAGAGAAAATATCGGTATATCATATATTCAACAAAGGACTTATGTTCAGAATACATAAAGAACCCTAAAAACTCAACAATAAGCAAACAAACAGCCCAATTAAAAATGAACACAAGTTTTGAATAAAATCATTTCACCAAAGAAGATACAAAGATGGCAAATGAGCACATTAAAAGACGTTTGGCAACATTAGTCATTAGGGAAGTGAAAATTAAAACCGCAGTGATATACAACTACACACCTATTAGAATGGCTAAAGTAAACAAAGAGATAATATCAAATTCTGATGAGTATATGGATCAACTGGAACTTTCATACACTGCTGTAGGGATTTCAAAATGGTATAGTCACTTTGGAAAACAGTTTGATAGCTTATAAAGTTAAATATACATTTACCACAATACCCAACAATCCTACTCCTAGGTATTTACCTAAGAAAAATGAAAGTTTATATTCATAGAACATCTGTAAAGAAAAGTTTTTCAGAAGCTTTATTCATAATCACCAAAAAGTGTAAATAACCCAAATGTCTTTCAAATGGTGAATGAATAAACTGCAATGGCATACTACTCAGCAATAGAAAAACTGATACATTTAACAAAATGGATGAATCTCTCAAAGTCATTATGTTAAGTCAAAGAAGTCAGTCTCAAAAGGCTACAGTCTACACGATTCCCTTTACATGACAGTCTGGAAAAGGCACACTTATAGTGAAGGAGAATAGATCAACGGCTGCCATGGGTTAAAGGGAAGGGAAGGGTTTGACTACAAAGGGGCAGCAAGATGGAATTTTTAGGAATTAAAAAAATCTTGACTGTGGTAGTGGTTACATGACTTTATGTGTTTACCAAAATTTACAGAGTTGTAAATCCCAAAGACTGAATTTTACTCTTTGTAAATTTAAAAATAAATAAAAATTTGTTTGCCTGGTCTGTTCCTCACTGTTACAGTCACTCATCCTAAGAGCACTGGTTCATCCCAGAATCACAGGGTTGGGAGGGAGCTTAGTGGGGAACTGGTTATAGTCCCCAAGCCAAAGTAGAAATTTCTCCTCGAGGCCTACAGGGAGCTTCTGTTTGAGAACTACCAGCAAAGAGGAACTCCCCATCTCTGAAAGCAGGTCAGCTTACAGCAAATAACTTGTTGTTAGCAAATTATTTTTTTTTATTAGCTAAAATTGGCTTTTCTACCCACTGTTGTCTACCTATTGTTCCTAATCCTATTCCCTGGAGCTCTAGATAAAAGGGCAGGGGCCATCTCCTCTACCTTAGAGGTGGCAGAAGAACTGCAGAGAGGGACAACCTGAAGTCACTCAGTCAGAAGCCAAGGGCTTACACTTCATGGACCCACCCTGTGCGGGAGTCTGTGAAATTCTAGGCTATGAGAAGTCATCTGGTCTGGGCTCTAGCCTTAGAAATGCCCAGACCACACACACTGGGGAACCTACAGAGAGAAGAGACAACACTCCCAGGACCTCCTCCTGAATGAAGTTGGGAGGTTACAGTTTCAGTTATTCTCTCCTTGATCAGAAAGTTCCTTTCACATGATGTTCAATTCCTTTCCTCTGATTCTTTTCTGGACTCTAACTTCATGAAGAAAATCCACAAATCAATTCTGGCCAGCAAGTAAAGGAAACGCTTGAACAGGACTCAAGATGGCCAAGTTACAGTCTACTTCCACTGGAACTATGGCCAGGCATCTGGATCATGTGCCTGGGCAAAAGGGGTCCATTCCAGGGTAGAGCACCCTTAACACTGCCAGGTGTTGTCTTACCTGTTTGAAGTTGCCATTTTTCCTTTGCTCCCA
Organism: Kogia breviceps; assembly: GCF_026419965.1. Classification (NCBI taxonomy): domain Eukaryota; kingdom Metazoa; phylum Chordata; class Mammalia; order Artiodactyla; family Physeteridae; genus Kogia; species Kogia breviceps. The sequence goes on from NC_081319.1 coordinate 37,719,634, forward strand.
GTCCATCATGTCATGAAAGATGGGAATCATGATATTCCGGACTTCTGGCTGTGGGACCAGTGTCACACCCAGAAAGGGACCAATCATTCCCGGAATAAAGTGGATCTTATGTTCACCTGAACAACAAAACCCAACAGATATTAGTTTATGCTTTCTTTGCTCCTTCCATAGAAGCTTCCCAAGTGGGGCCACAACACATGATTTGATCTTCACTGGAAGTATCGGAGAGCATAGCAAGCTCTCCCCTATAGATTTCTGAGATACCCACTTCTCTTGGCTTTTTAGAGTTCATGGATTAAACTGGCTCAGTACACTTAAAACAAACGTTCAACAAGCACAAATTCTTTCCAAAGAATTTACTGGGAGGTTCTACAAACTATCTGAAAATCATTCTGAGGTCAAGGAACAGAGTTCACTACTCTAGACAGAATAGGATTTCTGAGCACACTGTAATAGTTTCAGATAATCTGTTCATAGTGTTTATTTAGCAAGGAAAATTCATCTATTTCTGCTTCAACACAATGCACTATCCCTGGGGTTTCTGCCTCTAGCCCAGAGGCATTTAAGTGATAAGGATGTTCAGTCCCAGGTCCAGCCACTAGTGATCTGAAATCCATAGGCCTCTTCACTGCCTGTGCTCAAGTGTGCCCAAGAGTTAGCACACTTGAGCTAACAGGAGCCTCCTGCACAGCCTGAGTTAGCAGGAGCCTCCTGCACAGCCCTACCCTGACAGACTGGCTGAGAGACTCTCTGTGCACCCTCCAACTCCCACCCCTTGTCTTCACACTGAATTTTTGATGGTAGCATTACATTTATTCAGACCAGCTTGGCTCATCCCTCAGTTTTCTTAATGAGGCCTTTCCGTGGGAAGTATGTGGTGTGACTCTCCCTGTGACTAGCTTGTCATTTGGGGCATGCTCCCAGAAGCCAGGGTCAGTCTTGAAGACCGTGGGAGAACTTTTCCTTGTAATGGTAAAGTGAGTGAACCATCTTCCAGAGCTCTGCTTTCAGTCCTTCAGAGACTAAGGAGACAAACTGTGGGCCTGTGCAGTGACTGTTATGGTCAAGTAAAATCAGTTCTTGAGAACTAGAAAATGTCATTTCCACCCAAAACAATGAGGCAGGAATGGCTTTATCAGGCAAGTTTGACATGTTTTTTAAAATTTCTACCATGTTAAAAGCCTATTTAAAGGGCAACTGTTAGCTCTGAGGCAGATTCTGCATATTCCAATCTTGGTATTTGGTACAGTTGCTAGTCCCATGTGTTCCTGGGAATTTCAGAGTCATCTTCGGGGTTAAAACCTATACCCGGACCATGCTGGATACAGGGAGTAAGAGTACTGAAGCTAGAAAGCTGGTTTGGGGAAACGCATCCCCACTCATGGACAGAAGGCCCTAGTGCTGGCAGGAATGCCTTGCACCTTGCCTGCTGCCTCTAGAGCTGTGACTGGGATGGTTAATGGAGAACTATAAGATTTTATGGCCATCATTCCTAAGACTTCAGAGCCATGAGCTTAGTTGAAAGCAGCCTTCACTAGGAAGAAGAGCAGCAGCTTCTCTAGCATCCTGACAGGACACTAAGAAGCCTACAGTATCAGAGGATGGCCCACCTAGTCACCAGGGCAATCCAAGTATTCTACCAAAACCTGACAGTTTGAGATCCAAACCAGCAGATATTAGAGAAGCTGTAAAGAGAAGCTGTCAAAAGAAAGGAGATGAAAATCAATCTCACCTAGAGGCTGCAATTCCTTTCTTACACGCAATTGGCAGCAGGAACCTCGTCTGGATGCCTGAATACCAGAGACCCAAGAAGTGTTTCAATCTTTATTAAAATGAATAGCTGCCCTTGCTCATGTGCTGACTATCTCCAAGATCTATGCTTGTGGGCCTGTATCATCTGGACTGGGACATGAAGAGCACAGAGGATCTTGTAGTCTTATAGCCTCATCTTCTTTTTTTCCTTTTGACTTTGTTTCTCAAAAAAGGGATTGTGCATATGTATTACTGGGGTCTTATTTCTCAGCTTAACTCTCCCTGCCAAGGGCTTTGTGCACATGTGCCACACTATACCATCCATCTGAGGTGTTATGTTAAAGATATGTAAAGATCTCTTGGGTCTGAATTAACATTCACAAAACCTGGGGGAAGTAATTAGTCTTGTCACTTTTTATTTGGCTATGTAATATGTGTAAGGGAAAAATATGGAAAAAAGACCTACCCAAATTCTGCCACATGCTGAACAGTTCATAAGCCATCATCACACGCATGTCCCCATACCTGGGAATAGAACACAGGAACCAGCTCTTAGTGGGAGAAGGTTGAGGAAGATGGGGCTACAAACCCCAGGAGGCCAGTACTTCAGCACTGTTTCTAAAGCTTCCCAAAATACTAAGTTTTTTGGCTCTCAACTGAATTCTTATACTTGGCTCCTTGGGAGGCTACCTCAGTGAGAACCATGTGGACTTCTTAAGGAGCCCCTTATGGAAACATAACCCCATCTGGGCACATGGTAGGAAGATGAATAGGAGACATATGGCTTACTTATCTAGAATCTTCTTCCTCTTGGTGGAAGTAATGATTTCTAGCTGAAGGCTTGGCTGATTTATGAACAGAACTGCCAGGCTAAAATAAGAATTCCACACCTAGAGAGAGAGAGAGAAAGAGGAAATATGTGAAAGCCTGAGTCCTTAACCTTGCAAGGAGAGATTCTAAATATATGCATGTAGCACAGAATTCATTTTACAGTGTTAAGATCTTGATTTTTAAAAAAATATCTTTGCAAACAGGACTTTTCTCCCCCTTTCTTGACTTCCCTGAAACCAGTAGTGTTGATTCTGGACTAGAAAACAAACTCATGGATGTCTGGCTCCCAACACCTCCAACAGGGGTCTTCTAGGTCATACTCTAAATACTATCAAGCTTGGAAACTGTTTGATACTATGAACATATTAAGAAAGACCCCAGCCACCTAACAGACACCTAGCTGACTCCTCAAATTCCTGACCTGCAAACTTGTGAGCAAAATAAAATGGTTGTTTTAAGTAAAACAAAAACAAAACAGTGAGCTTGGTTTCTGGCTTTCTAGGGTTATTACAAAGACAGTGATGGATTTTAGGAGCTCCTACCTTAAAGTCGAAGTCTGTCTCTGTGAAATTCTTGTGCAGTGCAGAAGACAGGTACTGGACTGTAGTGACTATAATACTGCAGTAAGGGAACAGGGTGTTGGCAGAGTTAAAAGACTAACGATGGCATCCTATAGCTTAGCATCAACGGTCTATGGCCCATGTGCAAACTCCTCGAGTACAACGAGCTCTCATGTAAGATGTGACTTTAAAGGAGAGAGAGAGATGGCACAAACCCCACAAAAACCCTTCTTAGAGAAATGCCCCACCAGTCGGTTCTAGACCTAGTTCTGCCATTACCTGGCCTTGGTACTACTTCTCTCTGGGCCCCAGTTTCCCTGCCTATAAAAGGAGGGGAGTGAGGTTTAATGGTTCTTCAAGGTTTCTTCGAGTTCAAAGAGTGATTCTAGTATTTTGGGGACCTTGGATAATGAACATATATTATGACCACCAGAGGACTTAGAGTAGTATTCTTTTACTTGATAATAGGAGTTTATAGTTATTAAACCTCTACTTTTATCATATACTATTATTTTCATGTATAAGTCATTTGATTTCAGCCTTTGATCTAGAATATCACTTTCAATTTTCACCTGGGCACATTTAAGGGGCAATGGGAGGCTGATTTGCTAGAACCGAGGGCACAGGTCAAGGGAGGGAGAAAGTGAAGTTGGACAGGCAGGTAAGGGTTTGATTACAGAGTGTGTTGGATGCCTGGCAAAGGAGCTTACATCTAACAACGACCACTGAAGCCTTGGTGCAGAAGAGGGGCAGGCAAAAACAGTGCATTAGAGAGACTAGTCACCCGCAAACAAATTTGAAAATTAAAAGCTTTGAAAGAAGAGGCTGCTCCTGCAGAATGGGCTGGAGAGCCTGAAGTGCCCTGACTAGAGCTAAGAGAAACAAGAGGGGGGGTCAAATGGAAAATCCACTATTTAAGGAAATATCTGTGCAACTCTGTTTAAAACCCTTCTTCTGTTTTGTATAAAATGTGTGCAGTTTTGAAAAAAGAAAAGAGAGTGCTATAAAAGGTACAAAGTAGAAAGACCATGCTGACACCTTGGTAATATATCTAACATAAATAATTTCACCACACTGCATAATGTCAACATAAAAGGCAGATCAGAGGGAGCAGGCAGTAGACTAGAGAGTGGAGGCCAAGTGGCCTTCTCCCACAAGTAAGCACCTTACCACCCACATTACTTGTCTGGTTTGTCAGTTAGAAGCACAGGGTAGAAATATGAATGGGGCAGACAATTTGGGGTCAGCCTTAGAGTGAATTCTGTGTCCAGAGTTAGAAGTGGTCAGAGAGAGCCTCACAGCCAGGTCTCAGGTGGGTAATTAGCACTAGTTGTGGGAGGCAAGCAGTGTCTGGCAGACAACACAAATCAAATCAAGAGGCAGCCTTGGGATACTGCCTGAAACTACAGAGCAACAGAGGCCAATGAACAGGCCCTCCTCAAGGAGGAACCCTTCTCTGGGTATTATATTTCTCATTCTTAAAAGTTCCTTTTCTATCCTTACCATGACATCATCTGCCAGGCACTTAGATTCCAGTTTTAAACTATCTTTGACTATTTCTTCTCCTTGAACTTTGGTAAATAGCCAAGTCCTGCTGATTGTGCCTCCAAACATTTTCACATTTGCCCTCTCCTCTCTGTCCCCATGGCTTCGACCTTGACTTCTGACTTGCTTCTTCTCTCACACATATACACACTCTCCTTAGTCTGGGAACAGTTTTATGGATGCTGGTGCAGGGCCCTTCCACACTCACTTGCTTGTGAGAAGTCTCATCACCATCCAGTCCCGAGGAAAGACACTCATCTTCATCAGGTTCCGGAACACACAGAAAATCTTCAACAGGAATTCCTGGTCCGAGAGGAAAATCTGATGTGAGACACCAGACACCTCTACCACTGCAGCATACATTTCCTCAACAGGGCTCTCCTGACCTCTAGATCATGAGAATGGATGGGACCAGTAGGTGAGACTCTGGTTCCCTTTGTGAGCTGCTTTTCTCTTAGAGGGCTGCATGAGAGTGAGGTCTGGGCACTCTCAGAGGCCAGTTCCAAACTGGGTAGAAGAGATGCACTATACCCACTCAGCCCAGTGCCTAACGACCAAAGCACAGGGGGTCCAGCAGAAATGGTATCCACCAGAGTCCATCGTTCTCAATCTTTGGGGCATGACCCCTGAGCACTTGACTGTAAGAACTTGCGTTCCTCGATGTTAAGAATGCATTGACAAGAGAGGCACTTTAGGGATAGCAGAGTAAGTACCTCCAAAAATGTGCTCCTCCATGAAAGCAATGAGAACAGTCACAAAGACTGGTTAATGAAAGGCTTGCAACAATAAGAAGTGTTATTTAAGAAAAATGGTTGAATCTCAGTAGGAAAAGTGAGCTTTATTGTGTTTTAACTTTCCCCATTCCCATCCCCTCTCTCTCCCTATCCTCAAGGTATCATTGAAAACAAGCAGCTGTAGAACTATGGTAGTAGTAAAAACCAGCACCCTAGCAGTCACTAGAAGGGACAAAATGGTTTTGCAGCTCCCCAAAAAGTGCCATCCCAAGAGAATTGTTACTGTTTGATCTGTTTGGCAGCAACCTGGGAAAGCCCCATTCAGAGGGCTTAATTGACCAGACTCAGAGTTCACTAAGTGAGAAAAGCCTTATCCCTAGTGCAGCTGTTGAAAAAAATCAGCCATAATAATTTAACATCCCAGCTGCACGAAGCAATGATATCAGTTGGGACAAACAAGAGAGTGGCCAAAACACTTAAAAGAAAAATCTTGGTAATGAGACATACACTTGGGGCTTTGAAAAGCTCTGACATATTTCTAGGAATCTAGAAGGCCACATATGTGTGCAGGGCTGTAGACATCCCCAGGAAAGACCTAAGAAGCCTAATCTGTCACCCCTGGCTGACTTTGAGGCTCTATGCAAGCAAGAAGTGAAGGCTAAGGCAGCAATGCAAACTGCTGAAGCACTGAAGGTGAGCCCCAACCCCACACAGAGACACTTAGCGAAGTGGAAGACTCATTGATTTAAGGTGTTTAAGGAAATCTCTGTCTAGTTATTAGCTGATCATTAAGCTAACTGAATGAAAACTTCAGGGGCTGCACACAACAAAAAAATGCAGACATTAAAGAATTAGTCCAGGAAAGTCACTAAACAAACAAATATCAACAACAAAAATGAAACAACAACAAACCCTGGGGATAGGGCAGGGGGAATGGAATCTGATTTTCAGACTTGCTACATTATTTAAATTGTCCAGTTTTCAACAATGATATTATAAGATGTGAAATGAAACAGGAAATTATGGAAACATACATAAGACAGATATAAAACAAATAGCAAAATAGCAGGTGTAAATCCTCTTATTGGTAATTACAACAAATGTAAATGGACTAAGCATTCCAATCAAAAGGCAGAGACAGGAAGAATGGATTAAAAAATAAACATCAGAAGGAGAAAAACAAATACCGTATGCTAACATATATATATGGAATCTAAGAAAAAAAAAAAGTCATGAAGAGATTAGTGGTAGGACGGGAATAAAACACAGACCTACTAGAGCATGAACTTGAGGATATGGGGAGGGGGAAGGGTGGGCTGTGACGATGTGAGAGAGTGGCAGGGACATATACACACTACCAAATGTGAATTAGATAGCTGGTGGGAAGCTGCCGCATAGCACAGGGAGTTCACCTCTGTGCTTTGTGACCATCTAGAGGGGTGGGATGGGGAGGGTGGGAGGGAGGGTGACGCAAAAGGGAAGAGATATGGGAACATATGTATGTGTATAACTGATTCACTTTGTTGTAAAGGAGAAACTAACACACTATTGTAAAACAGTTATACTCAAATAAAGATGTTAAAAAAATAAAATAAACATGATCCAATTGTATGTTATCTACAAGATACATAAATACTTTAGATTCAAAGACACAAATATATTGAATGTAAGAGGATAGACAAATATATACAATGAAAATAGTACCCCAAAGAAAACTGGTGTGGCTATGTTAACATCAAACAATATAGACTTTAACAAAAATTGTTAACAGAGATTAAAAACAACATTTTATAGTGATAAAGGAGTCAGTTGGCATGGAAGACATAATTATAAACATAAATGCACTTAAAAGAGAGCCTCAAAGTACAGGAAGCAAAACCTAACAAAACTGAAAGGAAAAACAGACAATTCAACAATGACAGTTGGAGACTTTAATGTACCATTTTCAATAATGTATAGAACAACTAAATAGAAGATCAGCAAGGAAAAAGAAATCTTGAATGGGACTTCCCTGGTGGTCCAGTGGTTAAGAATCTGCCTTCCAATGCAGGGGATGTGAGTTCAATCCCTGGTCAGGGAACTAAGATCTCACATGCCATGAGGCAACTAAGCCCGCGTGCTCTAGAGCCCGTGCACCACAACTAGAAAGCCCGCGCACCACAACTACTGAGCCCGTGTGCTCTGGAGCCCGCGTGCCACAACTAGAGAGCCCGTGTGCTGCAACTACTGAGCCCACACGCCCTAGAGCCTGTGCATGGCAACTATAGAGAAGTCCCCATGCCACAATGAAAGATCCTGCATGCTGCAACTAAGATCGTGCGTGCCACAACTAAGACCTGACGTAGCCAAATAAATAAATAAGTATTTAAAAAGAAATCTTGAACAATATTATATACTAACTGGACCTAACTGACATCTATACAACACTCCATCCAACAATAGCAGAATACACACATTCTTCTCAAATGCACACAGAAGGACATGTGCATTCTCTTCTTTAGGGTAGACCATGTTAGACCATAAAGAAAGCCTCAGTAAATTTAAAAGAACTGAAATCACACACAGCATGCTCTCCAACCATCATGAAAGGGAGTTAGAAATCAGTAAGGAAAGAAGGAATCAAGAAGGAAATTTAGGAAATTTTTTAAAAATGTGGAATTAAACAGTACACTCCCAAATAACCAATGCATCAAAGAAGAAACCACAAGGGTATTAGGAACAGCTTTGACATGAATAAAAGGGAAAACATATCAAATCAAAACTTAAGGGATGAAGCTAAAGATTATAGCTGTAGTGCCTATATTAAAAAGAAGAAAGACCCCAAATCAATAACCTACATTACACCTTAAGAAACTAGAAAAAGAACAAACTAAAGTAAGCAGAAGGAAGGGAATAATAAAAATTAGAGCAGAAATAAATGAAACAGAGAAGAGGAAAACAGAGGAGAAAATGAAACCAAAAGTTGGTTCTCTGAAAAGATAACAAAATTGACAAACTTTTAGCTAGTCTGACCAAGAAAAAAAAAGGAGAGAAGACTCAAATTACTAAAATTAAGGATAGGACTTCCCTGGTGGCGCAGTGGTTAAGAATCCACCTGCCAATGCAGGGGACATGGGTTCGAGCCCTGGTCCGGGAAGATCCCACATGCCACGGAGCAACTAAGCCTGTGCATCACAACTAATGAACCTGCACTCTAGAGCCCGCAAACCACAAACAAATTGCAGCTCACATGCTGCAATTACTGAAGCCCACACGCCTAGAGCCCGTGCCCTGCAACAAAGAGAAGCCACTGCAATGAGAAGGCTGTGCACCACAATGAAGAGTAGCCCCTGCTTGCCACAACTAGAAAAAGCCTGCTTGCAGCAATGAAGACCCAATGCAGCCAATAAATAAATTAATTAAAAATAAATAAATAAATAATAAATAAGTAAAAATTAGGGATGAAAGAAGGGATATCATTACTAATGTTACAGAACTAGAAAGGTTTATAAGGGACTACTATGGACCAAATGCATGCCAACAAATTATATAATCTAGATGAAATGGACAAATTCTTAGAAAGATACAAAGTACTAAAATTCTTTTAAAGCAGAAACAGAAAATCTGAGTAGACCTATCATAAATGATGAGATCCAATTAATAATTGAAAAGCTTCACACAAAGAAAAGCACAGGACCAGATGGCTTCACTGGTGAATTCTACCAAATGTTTAAGTTAGAATTAATACCAATACTTGTCTTTTTAATTATATCCACTTTAAAAGTGAAGCAGTATCTTACTGTGGTTTTGATCTGCATTTCCCTAATGATTAATGATGCTGAACATCTTTTCAACTGTGTACTGACTATTTACATATCTTCTTTGGGGACATGTCTATTAAAATCCTTTGCTCATTATTAAATTGGGTTGTCTTTTTATTGTTGAGTTGTAAGAGTTCTTTATATAATAGATACAATTCCTTTATTAGATTCATGCTTTGCCAATATTTTCTTTCATTCTGCGGGTTGTCTTTAACTTTCTTGATGCTGTCCTTTGAAATATAAAATTTTTAATTTTGGTAAAGTCTAACTTATCTATTTTATCTTTTGTTGTTCCTACTTTTGGTGTCAAATCTCAGAAACCACAGCTAAACCCAAGGATTTAAAGATATACTCCTATGTTTCCTTCTAAGAGTTTTACAGTTTAGCTTTTACAAATAGGTCTACGATCCCTTCTGAGTTATATGGTGTGAAGTAGGGGTTCAATTTCATTCTTCTGCATGTAGATATCAAGCTGTCCCAGCACAATTTGTTGAAAAGACTCTTCTTTCCACATTGAAACTGTCTTGGCACCATTATTGAATATCAATTGACTGTAAATATAAAGGTTTATTTCTGGACTCTCAATCCAATTCCACTGATTTAGCTGTCTAACTTTAGGCCAGTACCAATCTTGATTACTGTTATTTTGTTGTAAGTTTTGAAACTGGGAAGTGTGAATCCTCCAATTTTGTTTTCTTTTTCAAGGCCATTTGGCTATTCTGAGTTCCTCACATTTCCATATGAATTATGGATCAGATTATCACTCTCTGCAAAAAGACAGCTGGAACATTGATAGGTCTTGTCAAGCCTGTTTCATGAGCAATCTACAAATCATCTGTTGAGTTCATAAGAAAGGGAAGAGTCCTGGTTTGCTGACAACCAGTGTGGCCCAGAGTAGCCTCTCATAGAGGCACATGGTCACAGGGCTGCTATCAGTCAGGGAAAACTTGCCAATGTTACTGGGGTCTGGATCTATGGGAATATTGCTGGCTTTCAGCTTCTGGAAGACGTGCAGTCAGCTGTAAAGTGAGGCTGGTACATCGTATATCCTTGGCAACACTGGCCACTTGCACTCATCCTCTGGCAGGGGAAAGACTCCTGGGCAGTCTTAGTTGCATGCTTCCTTTCCCGGGTGAAAGGTCAAGGTTTTTCTGCCTACCTTGAGCTCATCTTTGCTCTGGAAGTTGTCCAGGAGGTGCTGGTAATGGGTGTCACACATCTGGCGGAGCAATGAGAGAAGGCAGGACACATACTCGCCCTGGGGACCAACCCAAAAAACACTTAGCAAAGCCAATGACAAGAGCTGTGTTTCCCCAATCCACAGAGGGCAAGGAGAGAAGGAAGGGTCTGAGATGGCCCCAATGATCATGAAAGGGAAGGTGACAACTCTGGCCCTGAAAATAAATTTTATTTTCAGCTAAGGGGGGCCTGAGGGGTTGCGAGTTTTAATAAGACCTCTACAGCATGGGGCTAATTGAAAAACCTTAACCTATAACAAAGAAGTACTGCCAAGTAAGGCAGATATTCTAGCTTTTTTCCTAGGAAAGTTTTGGCTTCATAGTCCTTTGTCATTATATGTTTCCAGGGTACCATACTGAAGCCTGGAGGGGCTACTGGGAACAGGGCTCTCAGCTTTCTCTGGACAGAATCTGGACTCTGCCTATCCTGCTGGGCTGGAGAAGCCCTTCTACAAGGATCTCCTTGGGGACCTCCCAGAGCTTACATGTGATTACTGGACCAGGCAGATGGAACATAGTAGATCAACATAACTCACTGGAAAGCAGAAGAGTCAAAACTGACCTTTATGAGAAGATGAGCTAATGGCTTTAGGTAAAAATTGAAAGATAAAAAAATGAGTCTTTAGAATTTCTTCAAGTTCCAACTGGGGTACATGGATGAAAACCCCACCTTAAGGACTCCAAAGACTCATCTCATGGAAATTTTTGGCATGGGGCAGCTGAGCATGGCTTCCTCTTACAAGGTTGCCTCTTTAGAAGGGATGGAGGAAAAATTACTTCATTTGGGCAGTTTTCAAATGTTTTTAAACTCATGGGAATTTGACAACAGTTTTTTAGTCTCTCAGATCCTTTTTAGACTCATGAAGTTATTATACATACATGTATTTAAAATATATACAGGTACATGAACCTCAGTTTTACCTGAAAAAATGGACATAAGCCATAATTTATAGATTTGTTGTGAGGATCAGATGCATTAATGTACATAAAGCATTTAAGTAAACAGTTCACTACATAAAGCCATGCTCAATAAATTGTTGCTATCATCTTCATTAAATCCATATAAAATAAATCACTTCTTTAGTATTATTAATGAGTTAATATTTGTAGAGTGCATAAAGCAGGATCTGGCCCACAGCCAGCACTGTGTCATTGCTGGTTAGAAGGATGGGCTGCCAGGACATGCCAGGGTGCATATGTTTTTACCTATAGTGAGGGTGTCCTGAATAGGGGCTCCTAAGAGAGCAGATATTCCTTCCAAGCCCAATGCTCCAGAACTCATGTCTGCTCTTTGCTCTCCCTAACATGCTGGAGCTTGGCTTGCTTCCATAGAAGGTTTTCTACAAAGGGATCATTGTAGTCTTCCACCTGCCAACTAGAAGATTCCAAGCAATCTGTTTATCATGTTCCAACATCAGGGCTAAGAAGTCCACTCTGTATAGGGGTGGGGGTTCTGGGGGGTGTCTCTTTGCCACACCTGAGAAGCTTTCCCAGTCTGTTTCTCTTCTAATTCGATCATAGGATAGCATTGTTCAGTAATGCCAGTCCAATTCTACCTCATCACATTTTTCCTGATGCTAGACATTTAGATACCAACACTATGGACAAAAGCGACTAATTTGTAGGTACAAGCAAATTGTGAGAAAATAAGTGTCATGCACGTCATTTACAAGAGCCTGCTCCTAAAAGGAATAGTCTATATTTTTCACCTTCAATCTCTTACTATGTCTCTGCTTTATTCCACATTATAGAAAATGACTTGGCTCAAATGCAAAGGCCAATGGAGGTGATGTGCAGGAAAACAGGACAGGAAGCATCACTGGATCTGCCCCTAAGTAGACTCCTGTGAGTATGAACCTAGAGCTTTCAGAGTGGAGATGGAGTCTGACTCGAGAAGGAAAAAGGGCAGCATGCTGACAACCAGGCAGGAAGGGAAGCTGAGATGAAGGTGGTGTGATGGTGAGATGAGGTTTGGTGTGGAGGAACCCCAGGTTAGAAAAGAAAGCAAGAAAACCTGAATGTTAGTTACTAACAGTGATCTCTGCTGTGCACTGCGGGCACCGCTGCCCTCTTACCGCCTCCTGAGCGTGCGATTTGCTCATGATGGTGAGCAGAGTCTGTAAGAGCACGTCCAAGAGGCTCTCCACCATCATTTCTACCTCCTCCATGACATCTGCCTCCTGGAGTGAGCAGCGAGAGAGCACACCGTTAGTGCCAGACCTGCTGACGTGCAGCTGGCAGTACTTACTAAGTCAGCCACATCAGGAGTGGTCTTCTGACTTAATTCTCAATACTGAGCTCCTGGCCTCACTGGTATGCAGTGTCAAGGAACCTGCAACAATGTCTCTGAAAGTAGGTGAGGCACACCTGCCACTGCTGCGCTGGTTTGGTGGCTGGGGCCTTACCCTAACGCAGCACCACCCTGACACCCACAGTTCTGAACCTCAGACAAATACATTAATTTCAATATACAGAGCAGAAGTGAAGGTTCTAAGTTAAATGTTTTCTTTGATTTTCCTACAGAAGTCAGGAGCAAGCACAGCACTGCTGACTAACATTTTGAGAAAATGGTAAAGAATTCACACCACAGGGTGTGGTGGCAGCACCTTTCCTATTGCTAATGCACACAGAAGTATCTCAGTCTTTCTGAGAACCATTTTCTCCTTGAGTGACCTCAATTTTTGCCAGGGCTGACTGCTGCCCAGATATGCCACTTCTAGCTCCTTGGCATTCTTGCTCACATTCCCTGGTCCACCATAAGGACTCTGGTCTCAGTGAGTCTCTTTCAGGCAGCCTCACGAAAACAATGGAGCACGCCTCCTCACTAAGGGCTGCTTCCCAGTCACCAGGTTCTGAATTTAGGCAAAGTCTGTGCTATCTTTTTATAGACCTCTCACATTCAATCTCAAACCCTATAACTTGATTTTCATTATCTCACAAAGAGATTCCCATTGCCTCTTCTCCAGTCTCTTTATATTATTACTGGTCCAAATGTCCATCCATCCATCAACCCACCATTCAGTAAGTATTTACCATGTGCCAGTCACTGTTTGAGAACTGAGTATACAGAAGTGAACAAGAAAGGTAATATCTCTGCTTTCATGGAGCTTAAATTTCACCCACCCTCCATCCATTCAATATAGTTACACTGAGCCCCATTCCATGTGAAAAATTTGAGCAGCTCTTGGGACCAAAGTCTTCTTTCTCATTTGCTGAACTGATCATAACACTCTTAAAACCTGTGACGGCTCTTTGAGTAGTTGTAAGCAACTAATTGCACGTGACTCTCTAGCGCCACAAACACAACCAGATCATCTCCTTCAGGTTTTTACCCGTTCCCATTCCTCTGCCATTCCTCCCCTACCCTTTCTTTTCCCCTTCAATTTCTCTCTTTCCTTTATCAGTAAGCCTCCCATCCCAAGTCTGACCCTGGGTTACCAGTACACCTTATGTGCCTGGTGTTGCTTCTCCGAGGCCTGATGGGAAAGAGAGCTGCCAGGCGTTGCCCGGAGCCAAGATCAAACAAAAGGGCCACTACAACCATCACAGTCACTCTGCCAAGCTGGGCCCCACCACCAGATGGTACTTTAAGTCTGGATACCAGAGCCCCCTATTGAGTCCTTGTATCCTGTTCAAACCAAGCACACTCTGTTTTCAGCACCTCTCCTGCTCTATCTTCCTGGATAACCTAACCTCGTATGTTCCTATCACTTGGCTACTGGCATTCATTTTAAATGCACTTGAAATTTTATTCTCCAAAAACCTTATCTCAACTTAATAAGATGGCATAATTAAAACTCATTCTTGTTTTAAATTTCTTTATATTTTCCTATAGTTCCCAAATTTTCTAAAAGAAATATACATTTCTTCCATTATCATAAATATATAAAATAAATATAATTAAAATAAATTCCTACCCTTATTCATGCCTAACACATGTTTTCCCTCCTTTCCTACCTCCCTTCCCTCCTACCACAGATCTCTTCTAAAAAATAAAAAGAAAGAAGAAAATAGGCAAAAGCACTACTAGTTGAAACCTGACCCCTAAAGTACAATTCTACCATCCCATGAGGCTCAGAACTCTTGTGGACAACATTTATCTCTCGTACACCCTGCTCTCATCTGGCATGGTATAGGAATGCCATATGGGTGGAATCAAGCTGCCAGGAAGCTGCCAGAAAAGTCTGAATGAGCAAGCTGCCTCTCAGCCTGGGCCTGCCTCCTTGTGCTTGTGCCTGAGTATCCTTAGAACACTCCCAGGAGTACAGAAGTAATACCTTTTGACAGAAATAGAGCATGCACAGGATTGGGCATTTTGGTACAACAGATAAGTATGTTTCTGGGTGTATTTACGGCAGTACAGTTTTTTAACATAGCAAGACTGTTGTGTTGAGAAGCCTGCTGGGCACACACAGGGAGGCCTCCATTCACTTGGGCAGCCCTATCACTGATGAAAGCTTCTCTGACTGGGAAGTGTACAGAGTGATCTTTGTTGGTCTGCCTCTGGCTAAAGTAACACAAGAGAGGGACAGAGCTTTGGGTGGGGAGTGGAGTGGGTCTAGGGCCACTACCAGAGAGCTGGTCTTGACGATGGAGAAGATGCTGCCAAGAATCCCTGAGCAGATTAGCAGCTCTTTCTGCTGCCTCAGGTGAAGGTGAATGTGATGGAGAACCACAGGAAGCAGGATGCGGCGGGATTCTGAGAGAGAAAACACAAAGGTGAAGAAGCCCTTCAGAGGAGAACCAGCTACCTTTGGAAGCAAGTGGCAATGTGGGATGCAGCTGGTCTCAAAGTAGGTGGGGCTGAGACTGGAGCCAAGCTGGAAATCACCCCCTTCCCTTATGTGGGCCTAACAGCCCACTTCCTGGACATTTTAAGACATTGCACAGCATTATCCTTCTATCTCTCTTTCCTTCTTTCTCATTTCAGGCCTAAATATCTAGGGCATGTTATTCAGGATAATGCTAGGAGACTGCTTCCAAATGAAATCTCTTTACTGACTAGATTCCAAATTAAAAGCACAGATTACAGTGAAAACCCCATTTAAATAACACAGTTCTATGAACTACACTGATTTTTTAAAATAAATAAATTTATTTATTTTTGGCTGTGTTGGGTCTTCGTCGCTGCATATGGGCTTTCTCTAGTTGCAACAAGGAGGGGCTACTCTTCATTGTGGTGCATGGGCTTCTCATTGCGGTGGCTTCTCTCGTTGCAGAGCATGGGCTCTAGGCACACAGACTTCAGTAGCTGTGGCACGTGGGCTCAGTAGTTGTGGCTGGCGGGCTCTAGAGTGCAGGCTCAGTAGTTGTGGTGCATGGACTTAGTTGCTCTGTGGCATGTGGGATCTTCCCGGACCAGGGCTCGAACCCGTGTCCCCTGCATTGGTGGGCAGATTCTTAACCACTGCATCACCAGGGAAGCCCTGAACTACTCCGATTAAACTTGCAGACTTGGTATGGATTATAAATGGTTCCTCTTCACAACGCCCTGGATGGCGGCCTGGCACTTCCACCCCCCGTAAGTTATGCACTTTGCATCAGCCATCAGGCCTGCCTCCTTTTCCCCTCAAGCTTGTGGGATGCTACATGTATCCACAGCAATGAAAGGAATAGAAGCAGGACTTTTATCTTGTCATAAACCTGCGATAATCAGCTAAACCTCATTGTCAATCCTACTGCATACATTAAAATGTTTTTCTTTTCTTTTCTCTTCAATGCTACCTGAATAATATTTTCATCAGGGGGTGACTATATTTAGAACTCCAAATTCAAGAAGGCTAAATCCTAAATCAAGCTCTTTTATTAATTCACTCTAAGATTTTAGGCAGGTTGACTCCTCCTGTGGGCTTAATTTCCCCCATCTATGACTTCACAGGTGTGGTGAGAAGGTGAAATACAAGTGTGAACATGTTTCTGGTATCTTGCACTCCAATGTGATCAATGACTGTGTGATAAAAGTACCACCATACCTGGCCAGCATGATTCAGTCAGACTACCAGTAACACAAACAAGCCAAGGCATTTGGGATTTATTATTCATATTTGACCATAATTAAGTATTCCAGATGAAATTCAGAATGAAAATCTTTTTCAGCAAAAGACAAACTACATGACATAGAAGAGGTTTGGGGGACTGCCATGTCAAATACTTAGAATATGTTCAAATAAAATGGAATGACAGCTATTTTATGTTTAAAAGGATGCTTGGATAAAAGAGAAGTTCATACTGTACTTTGTAGACCAAAATACCAACAGAGCAAGATTTGTAACAACCAACAGCTGCCTGCAGACAAAATAGTAGTTTGTTATTGGAACCTGCTGATGAAGAAACCAAACTGATATGCTCTGAGAATATGTGTTGTTAATGACACCACTGGTAAAAGTCTTCCTGCTTTAGGGAAGATGCTTCAACTCAGGCATTCAATGAAAGTGAGATGCAAGTATAAATTTTGTGGTGGCTTATTATCTCAATATCTAATTACATAGTTCCAGCCACATAAGAACAATTTTTCTTAAGTGATTATGGGAAGCAGCAAGTACATGCAAAAGCATTAGAAATAATGCTTTGTCAATGAAGGCAGTCTGCTGTCCGCCTTCCCATATATTCAGAAAGCATCTGCTTTAAGCAGTGCTCAAAGCTTGAGTGTATGCAGTGGCTTCAGTGTATGTATGTCCAAGTATGTCCAAACCATTGCTTTTATCTTCAATCCAGGAACTGATGAAGAGAAAAGTGTTTACCATAAAAAGTTAAAGGTGGAGAAAATCTGAATTTCTTGGTGGCAGCTTTACCATCAGCAATACTTTACACAGGTAGAGTTAAGTTAGAGAGAGTATTTATTTAGTACTGCAAATGTGTGTAGCTCTGGGCTGATAAATTATTGTTCTTACACTTTAAAAGTCAAACTTAAAAAATTTTACTACCAAAAATTCTAATTATAAAAATTCTAATAATAATTGCTTTACTAGCATTTCAGATTTATTCCTGTGCCCTAGAAATATATTCCACAATAGTGATATTCTGCTTAAAGGATCAGGCTCACATTGATCTTAACATCTGACTATTGAGTATTTGATCACATTCAATGTGGTTTCAGGTATGAAACCGGGGGTTCCTTCTGAAAGACAGTCTGGCCTGCTGACGGTATTTGTTAGGCTGTCCTGACCTCTTTCGGAGCGTGGAGGGCTCCCTCTCCATCACTTTGTCTAATCTTTAGAAGCTCCTTCAGAGAGAGGAAAAGGAATCTATCTGACTGGTGAGGAAAGGAACCAAGAAAGTATAGTGGGTCCTCAGGGCCCCCCTTTCAGGGTCTCTTTTATTTCCTTGACTTATCCTATCCCCTTGGGCTAGACCTTTCTCTCTTGTTCCCCCTCCTTTCCTTCTGCTTTTTCATCCTGCTGGGGCTATGGCAGGCCTCATTCTTGGCAGCTGGCTAGACTTGTGGGCCTGGAGGCAGGCCACCCCATGTGAGTCCATAGGAATAAACTGTGAGAAGGCAGTAGGCCTAGGTTCTGACTGCATTATCTAACAGAGTTTACCAAAAACCTGCATTTGAAGGGCCACTGGCGTCTTGCATGATGGCTGATGAAACTGACCCTTGGCTTCCCACTTGGCCAACACCCTGATAAGGAAGAAAGGTGAGTGTGACTCTCATCCCAACTTGATTTACCTGAGAAAGAAAACAGGCGGCTATCCACAGTTCTGGCAATGGACTGCAGCTTGACCACATCCATTGACTGCCCAATGTGCACAGTGCTGGGCATGCTCCCCAGAGTGCCTCTCACAAACTCTGCTACCTCCTGCACAGTGAACATTTGCAGCAGCTCATCAAAGATCGTTGGGAAGGAGTTGAGAAGTGCAGCCTGCAGAAGCAAGTGAAACTCTGGTTAGCTCAGAGTTAGCTATGCATCTATCTTGCATGCTTAGACAATGATACATGGTGGTGAGAGGTTGAGAAGTCATTGCAGCACCCCTGCGTCGAACAGGCTCCTCCCTGGCCTTGGACTCCATCCATCCCTGCAGCACTCTTAGGGCATGGATCAGGAAGAAACAAAAAGGAAACCAAAACAAGAGAATTTACTGGGGCCCAGGCCGCTTGAAGCTTTCAGAATTTGCCAAGGCATTTGCTGGCAAGAGAAGGGAATATATACAGAAATTAACTCTAGGGCTTAACATCCATAGCTGTTTTTGCTCGTAAAATGGATTTAAATTTTTTGTCTGTCTCTGTGATCAAGCTCTTGACTTTCCAGTTTCAGTCCCAAATTCAAGCCAGGAAGCTCTCAAAGAACGTAGGCAAAGATAACTGAGCACCATCAAGTACCACTAGGTGAACTCCATTCACAGTCCTGCAGCCAGCAATCCAGCTCTGAAAACTGGACCATTTCCCCAGAATAGTGTCATTTATTTGAAACCATGAAATCTAAAGACTTTGTAAATTATTTCCTTCACGTGTGATGCCTGGCAGTTTCAAGTGTAAATCCAAAAGGATGGAGAATGTGTGGATTTAGTCAGCCATGAACTCTTGAGGGCTGCTGATAATGTTGGCATAGAGTTCAGAGACCTAGATGGCCTGGACAAGTGGAGTACGTGTGTGTTTGGAGAATTCTCTCCTAGGATCTTAGCTCTGGCAGACCCATACGGTAACTTCTTGAGAACTGATTCTCAAGATTCTCTTGAGAATCTGAGCCTTTGGGAGGCAGAATAGTTTAGGAGAAAGAGAATGGGTTTTAGAATTGGACAGACATGAGTTTAAATCCCAGCGTTACCACTTATCTGCCACATAACCTTGGGTGAGTTACTACCTAATCCTCACTTTTCTCATCTATAAAATGGGGATGATGCTATTACTTATCTCCTTGTATTGGTATGAGGAAAAAGTTTAGGTGCATAAAATTAATTTCCAGTAGATTGCCTGGCACACAATAGGCATTCAATAAATGCTGGCTCTTGTTCATTTCTCTTGTCTAAATGGAAGTAGCATGAAGGAGGATCTTCTTCTCAGTCCTCTTACACTATTAAGCCAAGATTTACAAAGGGAAATGGAGTGTCACCTTGAGACGAGGTGAGAGTGTGCTCTTCCTAAGTGACAGTTTGGGGGGCAGGGTGGGGAGCTGTTTTTCCTGATTGCTTCAACAGGCAGTAAGACACTGGCCTAGAGCGAGTGAAAATTTATGACCTGGGGAAATGGTTCTGTCATACTGCAGTCTATGTTCAGGCCAGGACCAAGGACTGAACTTTTATGAATTCTATCTGTAGATTTAAAACTCCCTGGGATATCAAGGAGATCATTTTGCAGTAATTAGAACCAGCACAAAAACTATCATCATAAGCAACTAGATTCAAAAGACAAATGGGGAAAAGCAGGTATTTCTTTTTTTTTTTCCTTTCCTTTTGGCTGCACCGTGTGGCTTGCAGGATCTTAGTTCCCCAACCAGGGATTGAACCTGGGGCCATGGCAGTGAAAGTGCCAAGTCTTAACCACTGGACTGCTAGGGAATTCCCAGAAAAGCAGGTATTTCATAATCAACAACAAACAGTAGCTGATTTGCTCTCTTAAATGGTGAAATTTCCTATACTTATGGCATTGGAACAGAAGGACACTTGCACCATAACATCTCCTAGTGGTCAGAATCAAAGATATAAAGTCTGACTGAATAGCATACTTGCTGAAAGTTCTGAAACTGTGAAACATGAGCCTGGCACCAAAGAAGCAGGTCTGATTCTGACTCAGGTCTAAGATAAGACTACATCTAAGCTATTTATCCTGATGTGATAGGAACATGCCATTGAGTACAGGGCATTGCTGAGTTCTCAGAAAGTGTATCTAGCTTGCTCTGCTAGCTCCCCATATCTCCACAGGCTGAGGGAGGAGTAGGTGTCCTGGGCCCTGGTTGGCAGGAACAGATAGGCTGGGGGAGAGGAAGGAAGGAGAAAGATGACTGGCTTGGAGTGTTCAGGAGGGGAAACCATGGAAGGAGCCTTTCTTATAGAGATACCTGGTGACCTTGATGTATTCCACTCTTTTATAGAGGCTATCCCCCAGTTGCTCACCTGTTCTCTGGGCCAAGGGGCTTATGGGCAACTGGCATCAAGGGGCAACATAGAAGCAAGTGGAAAACAAAAAAAAGCAGACTATTCTAATCTTAAATGAGATATTTAAACATACGTTTGCATTGACAGACTTGGCAGTGACTAAATGAATGGACATGAGAAAGGCTGTCTGGTCTTTGCTCATAGGTTTTGATGTAATAATTGGCTTCAAAATAATCAAAGAAATGAAATCCATTAGATAAAATTCTGACATTTATTTATAAGCAAAAATAACCCCTTTGTGACTGGGGTAATGAACAATATTCGTGATCCCTTCTAGGGTAAGGTTTCATGTAAAAGGTAACTGATTAGCTGGCCAGACATTTTTAATATAAGGAAGCAACTTCCTTCCCACACTGGTATTTCTAATAGAATCTAATCCTAATTCTTAGCCAAAGTTTTCTAGTTATTTCTGCTGTTTTTCAACCTATTTCATTCTTAACTGCTAGGATGGACCAATACTAACCTGAGGTTTTTAAAAATTAATACAGTGGCTAGGAAATAAAATTCTCTATACATTTTGAATATCCTCTATAAATAAGATGTTCATATTAAACAACTAATAGCATGGTAGCTAAATAAATTTGGTCTAAAGAGGGCAAAGTTGTGCTTCTTCTCCATCATAAAGCCACTGGGCTGTCTTATATTTGGAAGCTGGGGCATAGCTGGCTTTGAAGTAAAAGCAGCATTTTATTCTATTAGGTATTTCCTTATAACTCATCCCTTACCCAAAACATAGGAGCTTGGCAGGGCTTCTTTGACTCTGGAAGCCAGAGGACAAAGAAACCACCTGCTAAGACAGACAAGAATCCAGCAGCAAAACTTTCCTGTAGCTCACAGACCTGAGTGAAAAGGAGTGTTTCTGAGTTTCTGCTGTCCAAACTGAGCACAAACCGGATGGACTGGAAAAGTTCTTGGATGCTGGACCGGAATTGCTCCTCTTCCATCCCACAGGTGGCACGTGAGTAGAGGATCCTTGACTGCACAATAAACTTGAAAAGGTACTCCAAGGCCTGGAGGTGTAGGAGAAAAAGGGATAGAGAGGTGTTAAAGATGTCCAGAAACTAACATATGAGGGAATGAATGGTGGAGTACCAGAAAATTATACACCAAAATTGGGTGGTGGACAATTCCAACTATGGAGACAAGCAGTTTAATTTTTTTTTTTTCCCCTTCGGTACGCGGGCCTCCCACTGTTGTGGCCTCTCCCGTTGCAGAGCACAGGCTCCGGACGTGCAGGCTCAGAGGCCATGGCTCACAGGCTCAGCCGCTCCGCGGCACGTGGGATCCTCCCGGACCGGGGCACGAACCCATGTCCCCTGCATTGGCAGGCGGACTCTCAACCACTGCGCCACCAGGGAAGCCCAAGCAGTTTAATTTTAAAAAAATTTTTATTGTAGTTGATTTACAATGTGTTAGTTTCTGCTGTACAGCAAAGTGAATCATTTATACATATACATATACATATATCCACTCTGTTTTAGATTCTTTTCCTGTATAGGTCATTACAGAGTATTCAGTAGAATTCCATGTGCTATATAGCAGGTTATTATTAATCTACTTTATATTTAGTAGTGAAGCACTTTAATTTTTTAAACCTTTTCTCAAAACTCCAATGGTCACTGAGCAGCAACTGTCTATGTACTGAGAGAATCATCAAATTACTTCATGTGGTTATCGAAGTGTATAACCACAGACTATTATGGAAGCAGTTGAATTCAAGACCATATAGGATCAAAAGAAAATTAAATTTCTCTCATTTTTCTCAGGTCTGGAAATAAAAGGCTACAAAGGCAATGATATAAGAACCTCTCTTAAATTTATTCCAAGAAGGAAGAGTCCTTTAAAGAGTCTTCTGCATCTTCAAGAAACAGCTGGCCCCTGACACTGTGCCAGCCTTCTCACCAGGGGTCAAGTCTGAAGAACTTGCCCCTAGTTGCACAGGAGCTGGTGGACCTAACCCACCCATTTTCCATCTTCTTCCAGACCTGGACACCTGCCATCAATAGTTCATGAACAATACAGAAGACAAAGCTCCCATAACATGTTTTGGGAGCAGAATCTGATTCTGAGTAGGCCTTGCAGCTTGGCCCATGCTTATGAGCTGAATAATTCTCTTTTAAGAGAATTCATGATCCAAGACTATACTTTCTAATCAAAGAAAGGCTAATGATTTCCCAGACACTGGAAAGGCAGAGACATTGAAAACTGAGGAGAAACTTATCCAAGGATGAAATATGGAGCCCAGTTACTTGAACCATAAAACAGGAAACAATTCCCAAGCTACTTTCATGATCTATTCATCTGTCAGGTTTGGCAAAGCAAAACTTTTTTGGGTGTGTGTGTGTGTTTATGTGTCCCACACTGAACTCAGTTGGCACTGGAAAATGGCTAGTTCAGAAAAATGTGTGTTCCAAGGCCTGCACCAGAGGATTTTGTAGAATAAGTTACAGTGTTTGGCCTCATCTCTATAAATGCTACAGTCTCTGTTTCAGTAGCCTTGTAATGCCTGGTCTACAAATAACCTGGAAATTTAATGCCTGGTCTGTAAAGAACCTGGAAAGTCTCTGCTAAATTTAAAAAGGAAAGTGTTTTCTTTTTTTTTTTTTTTCAGTTTGAAACAACTACCACAAGAGATGTACTGAGTGGCTTAAAACATCCACTAGTTTCAGAGTGAGAGGCAGAACCAGACAGCAAAGTCACTTGCACTTCCTGGGTATGAGAGATCAGTTCCTCCATTAAGTCCTAAAATATAAAACACTTTGCAGAGGAGTACAAGGCTGTTGTCAAAGACAGTCTGTGAAAACCTGGATGAGGGTAAGGAAAACAAGCTCACTCCCAGTCATCCAGCATTACCTGACTTGCCCTTTCCCTACTCCTCTTGATTTTTACCATCAGCACCAGCTGATGGCCAGGACTAGGTGAAGCTGGCCACCTGTGACAGATGCAACTGGGTAAAGAGAGGAGAGAAGAACAGTGGGATAAAAGGTGAGGGTGGATCCTATGGAAGTTGTTTGAAGTTTACAGGTGTTCCCAACTCTGTGTGGAGACAATGGAACACTTAACTATGGCTGAAGCAGCCGCTCTGTCTTTTTCTACTTAAGTTAATAAACCTGAAAGGAAAAGAGATCCTAAAAGTTATTACAACCTTTCTGTCACTAAGGAGATCATTGTGCTTTCTCTTTCCTGGCTCGCTGGTAAGAACCTGATGCAACTCAGCAGTGAAAAGTATGCTGCCTTTTTGGAACGCCCTGCCAAAAGCCATCCTCAGACCCACCAAGGATACCCCCTCGTAAGTCATTCACACAGGAATAATGTAACCAAGTAAGAAAATAAAAGACTCTTTATTTTCTCATCTTCTTTAGTGGCATAACTTTGGAAGGTCATGACTCTGAAAGGGAAAGGAAGAGATGATGTATAAGTAGCAAGATGTACTGAATCAAGAGCAATAAAGAAGAAGAGGTTTCCTGGTCCACAGATTATGATACCGGAATAAGAAATGCCAGGTCAGAAGCATATGCATTCTGTGAATAAGGATGAAATTAGGATCAGATAGAGACTTACACATTTGGTCAAGAGGACTTGTAAACTGAAATTTGATGAAGAAGTGGAAATGGCCTAATAAAACCATTGGGCTAGATGCATTAGTATCAGATGCCACTCAAATACATTTGAAATGGTAAGAACAAGTATGAAAGTACCCCCAGAAAAGTGCTCCCCCACAATGGAACTCTTCCTTTTCCCCACCCAAACCTGATATTCTCCAGGAATTTTGTACCTCCATAGGTGACCCTGCCATCTACCCAGCTCATCTAGCCAGACCCCTGGAACCAGCCTCAGGTCTTCCTTTCTGCCACCTCTCACATCCAACCTAACATTTGAAAGCTTCTGCTTTGGTCACATCAGCCACTTTATGGTTGCTTGAAAACTCTAGCTCTTTCTCATCCAGGCTTTTAAACATGCTGTTTCCTCAGTCTGAAATGTGTGTCCCCCAGTTCTTAACACTGATTTCAGCTCAGGTCACCTCATCAGAGAAGCTTTCCCTAAACTCTTGATCTGAAGTAAACCCTCCTCTCCAGTCATTCCACCCCAAGATCCTGTTTATTTCCCTCATAGCATCATCAATTTTCTTTTCTCACTTACTTTGTGTATTTATCTGTTTGACATGTTTATTATCTTTCTTTTCCCCACTTGAATGGAAGTGCTATGAAGGCCTAGCCTTTCTACTTGGGCTCCTGCTGAACCCCCAGTGGTTAACACAGTGTCTGACATATGGCAGGTATCAAGCAATACTGACTGAATGAATGGTTGAATGAATGACTCAGGGGAAAACTTCTGAGCATCTCCAGTAACCTTAAGCAATTAATTTATGAACTCACATAGAATCTTTTGCATTTAACTCAACTTGTATCCCCTCAAATACTATGCAGGGCACTTCACAGCCGCTGGGGTTCAGAGAAGAACAGAACCCAGTGCTTGCCTTCACATTACACTCAGAATCCTGCTCTACACTTGTGTTTGAGCCTGATTCCCCTTAGGATACAGGGGATGTGTTCTTCAAGGGGAGAGGTCAGTCTTACTCTTTGCATCTTAGCACCCATGACATGCTGATTGCTCAGCTGACATGTATTGCGTGAAGAAAGACAGAAGTGAGACTTGTGGCCTTAGATTTTTACAGATTGTGCAGAGAAGAGGCAGGGAAAATATGGATTTATGATTTGATTTTGCCTCTAATCTGATGATGTTTGGGGGAACATCTGTTTTACCTGTTACCACGTGGACAAGAATAACAAAATCATAGGCCCAGAAATACTTAGAGCAGATGATGGGATATTAAAAGAGGACAGAGAGAAAGCAGAACTACTTTGCTGCCATTCTTCTTTTATTACTAACTAGAAAGGATGGGAAAGGCATGGTTAAAAAGCAACTAAAAAAAGAGAGTAACTCAAGAACAAGAAAAGACAGGGACAAAAAAGCAAGCAAGCAAGTGTGAACTTGCTTTAAATGAGTTCTCAGAGGATACGACAGTTTTCTTCAAATAGCTACACGGAGAACTGTTGAGCAAAAGAGGGATCAACATTCTCATAGGCTGTTCTCTACAGTAGAAGCAGTAGCCATGAAAAGAAGTTACCGGAAAGTATAGTTAACTAACAATGAGGACAGTTCCCTGTAAAGTGGAGCTGTCCAGCAATGCAAAGGGCTGCCTGGTCACGGTTTTTAGATTATCTTCTCAACATATCTGCATACAGTGCATTCACTCAGCTCTTTTTACTTAAAACAGTTATAAAAAACAATGTTTAGTAACTACTGAAGAAGGGAAAAGTATTGGAAGATCTTATTTCTAATCAATGTTGCCACCAACACTGGCTTAGAAGGAGATATGATATTTTAGTCAGTGGAAGCAAAGACTGACATTGTTGGTAAAAACCCAGGCAGGGGGGATGGCTCAGAGCCACATGCACATCATCCCTCCCTCCTGTTTTAAGATAAAATTATGAGGAATAAAGACCTTTTAGGGCAAAATCAAAGTGAGGAAAGGGCAGTTATATGGATCAAGGCAGTCATTCCTGAAAGCAGAGCAGTGTAGTGGCTGTCTACACTTGTCCTGCACACTACTCCATTGAGGCTACTGGCAAAGTTCTGCAGGGGTGGGCCCTTTTTGTACAGCAAGCTCAGTACATTACCCTCATGGCTTCCTGAATGTGGTCCTGCCGAATCAGTTCTGCTGAGCAGTCCATGTACCACTTCAAACAGCGGATTAGCTCCCTAGGAAAAAGAACAGTTTCAGAAACCCCACTTTAATCCAAAAGCAATGCAGCCTAAAATATTTGTAGTCCTGAATTAGCCATATAGGAAATAATATACTGCTAGTGAGTTAGAATGGAATGATGGATCCAATACAGCTGTGGAATCTTTAGATCATCCAAGACCAGACAACACTCTGTGTCCAAAAAGAGTTGCCACGTTTCAATCAGCACTTATAATCGTTCTTTCCCACTTTCCCTGATACACATTTTTTCTGATTACAAGAAAGTTTTCCCAAAGTCTGGGACTGGATGTGTGTTTTGTTTTGTTTTGTTTAAAACTGCTAAGTCTCCGGAATATACAACAGACTCTGAATAAAGGTATGTAGTCCGATGTGCCCCTCCTTGCCATCCCAGTGATCTTATTTCCTTAGGACCAAGTCATCTGAGTGGAATGGGATTACAGGGTCAGAAGGCCTTCACGTTTACATGGCAAAAGAGTACACAGGGCAAGAGTGCAGGCCCTCATCAGATAACAGTTCGCATCTTAGGCCTATCAGTTTCTAGCTTTGCATCCTTGGGCAAGTTATTTGGGTCCTCTGTCCTCATTCTTTTCATTTAAAATATAGAGGAAACAACAGTACATCACAAACTGTGAATTCTAATGAGATGACACATGTAAGAATATATAGCACAGTGCCTGCTCTCCAAAGTGACATCAAAGTGTCAGAGTTCCAGTGATTCCACAGCCTCAGAACCCTTCAGTTTTGTTATGTAAACTTATGCTGGGACTACCCTGGTGGCACAGTGGATAAGACTCTGCGCTCCCAATGCAGGGCCTGGGTTCGATCCCTGGTCAGGGAACTAGATCCCATGTGTATGCCACAACTAAAGAGTCTACGTGCCGCAACTAAGGAGCCCACCTGCTGCAACTAAGACCTGGTGCAACCAAATAAATAAATAAATAAATATTTTTTAAAAACTCATGCTCATTCCACAGAATAATATGGTGACTTTAAAAATTGCTTTAATGGTTTTAGATAAGCTGGGTTTCCCATGTTTATTATTCATATTATCTCTTTTATTGACTATCTTTTTCTTTTCTTTGATATTTATTTGTCAGTACTATATTTAGCTATTCACATGTTTCTCACTGAAAAAGCAAGACATATTTTTAGCAGCTCTGCCATCATTTCTTAGAAGGAAAAGTATGACAACTATGTAATAAACTCTAGTTTAAAACATTGGAGGAAAGTTAACATCTAACATCATACTCAATGGTAAAAGACTGAAATGTGTTCCTCTAAGATCAGAAACAAGGGAAAGACGCCTGCTTTTGCCACTTCTATTCAACATATTAGTAGTGAAAGAGCAATTGGGCAAGAAAAAGCAATAAAAGGCATCCAAATTGGAAAGGAAGAAGTAAAATTATCTTTGTTTGTAGCTAACATGATCTTGTATGTAGAAAAATCTAAAGAATCCACAAAAAACCCTGTTAGAACTAATAAATGAATTCAACAACACTGCAACAAAATCAACATATATAAATCATTTGCTTTTCTATATACTAACAATGAACAATCAAAGAAGAAAATTAAGAAAACAATCCATTTACAGTAGCATGAAAAAAGAATAAAATACTTAGGAATAAAGTTAACCAAGGGGGTGAAAGACTTATACTTTGAAAACAAAATGTTGCTGAAAAAAAAAAGAAAGAAATTAAAGAAGTTAATAATAAACAGAAAGACATCCACGTTCATGGATTGGGAGACTTAATTTGGTTAAGATGTCAACATTATCCAAAGTGATCTACAAATATAATGCAATCTCTATCAAAATCCCAATGAAGTTTTTTGCAGAAATAGAAAAATCCATCCTAAAGTTCACATGGAATCTCTAGGGACCCCAAATAGCCAAAACAATCTTGAAAAAGAACAAAGTTAGAGGACGCACACTTCCTGATTTCAAACGTCCTACAAAGCTACAAAGAGTAACTTTAACTTTGATTATAAAGACTAGTCAAAACAGGGTGGTACTGGCATAAAGACAGATACATACATCAATAAAATAAAACAGCCCAGAAATAAACCCTCATGTATACAGTCAAATGATTTTCATCATTAAATGGGAAAAGGATATTCTTTTTCTATTAATTGTATTGGGAACACTAAATATCCACACACAAAAGAATAAAATTGGGGCTTTCCCTGGTGGCGCAGTGGTTGAGAGTCAGCCTGCTGATGCAGGGGACATGGGTTCGTGCCCCGGTCTGGGAAAGATCCCACATGCTGTGGAGCGGCTAGGCCCGTGAGCCGTGGCCACTGAGCCTGCGCGTCCGGAGCCTGTGCTCTGCAACGGGAGAGGCCACAACAGTGAGAGGCCCACGTACCGCAAAAAAAAAAAAAAAAAAAAAAGAATAAAATTGGACTCTTACGTTGCACAATAAAGAAAAATTAATTCAAAATTAATCAAATACTTAAATGTAAGAGCTAAAACTATAAAACTCTTATACAAAAACATAGGAGAAAAGTTTCATGACATTGGATTAAGCAATCATTTCTTGGATAAGACATCAAAACATAGGCAATGAAAGAAAAATTAGATAAATTAAACTATATCAAAATTGAAGACTTCTGTGCATCAAAAGACACAATCAACAGATTAAAAAGGCAATGGGAGAAAATATTTGCAAATCATATTCCTGAAAATGGGTTAACGGTCAGATTGGCCATCATCAAAAACTATAGAAACAATAAATGCTGGAGAAGGTGTGGAGAAAAAGGAACCCTCTTGCACTGCTGGTGGGAATGTAAATTGATACAGCCACTATGGAGAACAGTATGGAGGTTCCTTAAAAAAACTAAAAATAGAACTACCATACGACCCAGCAATCTCACTACTGGGCATATACCCTGAGAAAACCATAATTCAAAAAGAGTCATGTACCAAAATGTTCATTGCAGCTCTATTTACGATAGCCAGGACATGGAAGCAACCTAAGTGTCCATCAACAGATGAATGGATAAAGAAGATGTGGCACATATATACAATGGAATATTACTCAGCCATAAAAAGAAATGAAACTGAGTTATTTGTAATGAGGTGGATAGACCTGGAGTCTGTCATACAGAGTGAAGTAATTCAGAAGGAGAAAAACAAATACCGTATGCTAACACATATATATGGACTCTAAGAAAAAAAAATGTCATGAAGAGATTAGTGGTAAGACGGGAATTAAACACAGTCTTACTAGAGCATGGACTTGAGGATATGGGGAGGGGGAAGGGTAAGCTGTGACGAAGTAAGAGAGTGGCATGGACATATATACACTACCAAATGTAAATTAGATAGCTAGTGGGAAGCTGCCTCATAGCACAGGGAGATCACCTCTGTGCTTTGTGACCACCTAGAGGGGTGGGATAGGGAGGGTGGGAGAGAGGGTGACTCAAGAGGGAAGAGATATGGGAACATATGTATATGTATAACTGATTCACTTTGTTGTAAAGGAGAAACTAACACACTATTGTAAAACAGTTATACTCCAATAAAGATGTTAAAAAAAAAATAGAAAATGGGTTAATATCCAGAATTACAGCTCAGCAACAAACAACCAAACAACCTGATTCAAAAATAGGCAAAGGACTTATAGATTTTTCTCCAAAGAAGATATATAAATGGTCAATAAGCACATGAAGAGATGCTCAACATCACTAATCACTAGAGAAATGCAAATCAAAACCACAAGATACCATCTCATACTCATTAGAAAGGCTACTATTAAAAAAAAATACGAAAAACCAGAAAGTAACAAGTATTGGCGAGAATGTGGAGATATTGGAACACTTGTGCATTATTGGTGGGAATGTAAAATGGTGCAGCTGCTGTGGAAAATAGTATGGTGGCTCCTCAAAAAATTAAAAATAGGATTATCATATGATCTACCCATTCCATTTCTGGGTATATACCTAAAGAATTGAAAGCAGGGTCCCTAAGAGATATTTGTATGCCCACGTTCATAGTAGCATTATTCACAATAGCTGAAAGGTGGATAAATATAGCCAAGTATTCATCAACAGATGAATGGATAAACAAAATGTGGTATATACATACAGTGGAACATTATTTAGAATAAAAGGAAGGAAATTCTGACACATGCTATGACATAGATGAACACTGAGGACGTTACGGTAAATGAAATTAGCCAGTCACAAGGAGACAAATACTGTATGATTCAATATATATGAGGTCCTAGATTAGCAAATCCATAGACAAAAAGTAAAATGGTGATTACGCGAGGGCTGGGTGGTGGTGGGGGGAATGGGAAGTTATTGGTTAATGGGTACAGAGCTTCAGTTTTGCAAGATGAAAACAGTTCTGGAGATGAATTGTGGTGATGGTTGTACAAAAATGTAGATATACTTAATGCCACTGAGCTGTACACTTAAA
This sequence comes from Kogia breviceps, assembly GCF_026419965.1. Lineage (NCBI taxonomy): Eukaryota > Metazoa > Chordata > Mammalia > Artiodactyla > Physeteridae > Kogia > Kogia breviceps. The sequence goes on from NC_081319.1 coordinate 37,750,373, forward strand.
AATGGTTAAGGGACTTCCCTGGTGGCCCAGTGGTTAAGAATCCACCTGCCGATGCAGGGGACACGGGTTCGATCCCTGGTCTGGGAAGATCCCACATGCCGCAGAGCAACTAAGCCCAAGTGCCACAACTACTGAGCCTATGTGCCTAGAGCCTGTGCTTCGCAACAAGAGAAGCCACTGCAATGAGAAGCCCGCACACCACCACGGAGAATAGCCTCCACTCGCCACAACTACAGAAAGCCCACGTGCAGCAATGAAGACCCAATGCAACCAAAAATAAATAAATAAATAAAGTTGATTCTTTAAAAAAAAAAAGAGGTTACCCTTATTAAAAAAAAATTGGTTAACATGATACGTTTTATGCTATGTGTATTTTACCAGGTTTAAAAAATAAGTAAATGAAGTTTTTTAAAAAAAGGTCTGCTGAACAAATGTTGGTTGCCACTGAGCTTTTTAAAAGCCCGTCTTTCTAGACAAACACAAGTCCTAATGATGGTGCCAAATGCAACTTACTTGTACGCCAGGGCTCCAGCAAAGTGCTTCTGGATGTATGTGTCCATTACAGGTCGGAAGTGGAAATATTTGATGTCTCGGAGCAGGTTGATGATGAATACCTGGGAGAGATGGAGGGTAGCAGAATTCATTGGAGGCCTCAAACCGATCCCCAGCAGGAAACAACTCTTGATTCTTCAAGGAATGGCAAACTGCTAGTGTTTTCTCCAGTGTTCCCAGTGAATGTAGGCTTTCCATTCTGTGTCTGTATTTCTGTCATGTTTGTTCTATTCCTAACATCCCTGGCCTCCCATTCCAAACTTGGGACTCATTTGTCAATGCCAGTGTTACTCTGACCTTCTCTCTTCATGAATGCTAGGTGGTTCAATATGGACCTAGGGAATGCAAAACAATACCTGTGTAGGTGGCATAAACACTAAGTTGTCTCAAAAACCTTGGAAAAGAGAGGGAGAAAAATATTGTCCTCTAAGCCAAACCAGCCTATGAAAGGCTGTACCCTTCGGAAATGGGGTTGGCTGGCCAGGGAAACAAGGAAGAAGAAAAGCCAGAGAAGCAAACTTTGCAAGTACCATTCTAACTCTTGCCTCTGCTCCTCATCTATCAGGTAGACTCAGAGTATCTGGTTCTCCTTGAACATACAGCCCTCCTGTAGGTCTGGATATATTCAACAAAATGCACTGAACATCCAAATCACCGTCCTTTCACACTAAGCAACCTTCTGAGACTCTGGTTCCCAAACAACTGCATAGAGGGAGAGAGTGTGATGCTCCACCAGCACAAGTTGAGTCTCTGCTTTTCCTGGTGGTTGTATCCTACTTTTGTAAGTGGAAAAGCAGGCTGTCTTGTTTTCTATATTAGTCTCTGGGCCTTTTGTTGGTGTAGGTCACTATTTCAGGGGCTAGGAAACCCTGCAACAGTGGTGAGACTGAGTATCAAAACTAAAAAGTTGAAGTCCAGATTTGATCTTGTAGGGCTCTGCCTGGTAGGGTGATTGTTGGTCTTCCTTGGGTGACACTCCTCAGTTCCTTTTCTATTGGAAACATCTACATCTTGTGCTAACTCACTCTAATAAATTGCTTTTCTTAGATTTTTTTAAAAAATGTGATGGGAATAATTAATAAAAATCAGGAAGGGTGAGACTTACCAAAGACTGAAACACCAACAGGCCATATTTCTCTGTATTATCATCCAAAATCACAAACAGCGTATCTAAGATGTCCTGTAGAAACTGCAACAGCATAAAAATCAGAGGGCTCAGGTCTTCGGACCTTGGACACATGATCAAACTTCCATACACCAATGAATTTATTTCCCAGTAAACAAAGTCAAAGATCTCCTAAGATCTCAAACCACCACTTAAAAATAACCTAGTACCCCACCTCCACCTAGCCAAGAAATAACTAGGTGGACTTGTAGGTGTTTGCTTACAGCCCAAAGGGCCCTAAGGGAGACCTAAAGAGGCTCTTCCTATTGGGTAAGTGCTAAACTTATAAGGAAAGAGCAATTACCTAAAAAATGTAGGACATCCATGTAGAACAGTAATTTTGAAATGAAGGCAATCTAAGTGATTCTTTTTTTAAAAAAAATAAATTTATTTATTTATTTATTGGCTGCATTGGGTCTTCGTTGCTTTGTGCGGGCTTTCTCTAGTTGCAGTGAGTGGGGGCTACTCCTTGTTGCGGTGCACGGGCTTCTCATTGCAGTGGCTTCTCCTGTTGTGGAGCACAGGCTCTAGGTGTGTGGGCTTCAGTAGTTGTGGCTCACGGGCTCTAGAGCTCAGGCTCAGTAGTTGTGGCTCACGGGCTTAGTTGCTCCATGGCATGTGGGATCTTCCTGGACCAGGGCTCAAACCTGTGTCCTCTGCATTGGCAGGTGGATTCTTAATCACTGCGCCACCAGAGTCCCAATCTAAGTGATTCTGATGCCAAATCCATTTTGAGAAAAAGGGCTTACTTTCCTGGGTCCCCCCAAATTTGATAGTCCCTTGTTCTCCTCTATGGCCTAACTCTATAGAGGACATTTGGATGAGGCTGTGGCAAGCTAGGCCTTAACTATAGAAACTATTCTTTGGTCTAGAAATTAGTATCCCAGGAGAAGGGAGAATGCAGCTGATGAGGGCTGTCAAAGAGGGTAAAATATCTGGAGTCACCATTTTTTTTTGAGCATGTGCCTTTTTCTTTCTAAGATGCAAAAACCAAGAGAGAGAATAATAAATACTCACAGATGCTCCCAGTCTTTAAAAATCAAATCTAATATTCTGCTGGTCAAAATGCAATTTAATGATATAATGCTTACAACTTATTTCAAAACAATATAAGGTAGAAGGCATGGATGAGGAGTTTATGGGCAGGACTGACCAGGGGTAACTGATAGGATAGGTACATGTAGGGTTATTTATTCTATTCTGTCAACTTTTTTTGGTATGTTTGAAATCTTACAATAAAAAGTAAAAATTAATTACAATGCTAGCATAATCTCTTTAATTCTCTCTGGCTGGCTTGAGACAAATACTGATGCTAAAACGAGAAATGCTGGTAGGATGTTCTTTTGTCGGGAATGTAACAACTCAGCCTTAAAAAGATCACAGACTTTTCTTAATACCTGGTCTGTTTTACTGGTTAAATTTTTCATATGTTTAGAAGGAAAATAATGCCCTGAGTATAAGGGCATTTATCTTAAGTTTCAAAAACTAGTATTAGCTTGTTTGTATAAAGAGTTATTTTAAAAATTTATGACACTCTGATCAATTGATTAACACAAAATTCATACAAGACTTCATAAAAGTACAAAGCCATACACAGACTTTAAAATTATTCCTCGTTTGGAGACAACATGTTGTGTATTATTGAGTAATGGAGCTGTAAAATGAAAGTACAGACAGTGCAATGCTAATAGATTTGACACTTGCAATGATAGAGCCAAGAATGCTCACTGATAGACAAGTTGCCTTCTTGAGATTTAATCTCTATCTTACATTCCACTGCCCTTGCTGTTCACCAAAAGCACTTCCATTTTCCTCAGTTGAGTTCAGTCCATTGTGCAGAATCCACCTACTGGGCTTTCACCATCAGGAAGTGCCTGGGAGTTTTCTTGAGCTAAAGTCAGGTGGGCAAACACCTGGCTTGTACACACTGCAGAGAAGCCCTATGGAAAACAACTGGGGTCTGGTAGTGTTGCTGTCAGCCTGCTCAGGCCATTAGATAGGAAATGTCACAAAAGTACTTGAAAAAGCAATTGAGGAAGGGAGTAAGGAAGGGTCCCCTTATTATGGACTCTAGTGAGAGACTGGGCAAAATCAACAGTTACAGTTAATGGAGAGTATTCAGAGTTCCTGTAGATAATCAAGAGAGTAGAGCCAAGAAGACATCAGGCTGGATTTGTGGTAAAGGTTTACAAAGTAAGGGAAGAGAGAGGAGGGGAGAGGAGACCTAAAGGCGTATGGGCAGCAGCACACACTGGGATTGTTTCTGAGAGGGTGTTTCTATCACTGCCTTTTAATTACCAGTTTGCTTTCTAGGAAGAAAAACAAGACAGAAAATAGGGCTTAAAACTTAAAGGTAGTTTCTAAAAGGTAATAAACCTGATGTGATACCTACTTTAAAAAAAGAAGTTAAGAAAGAAAAATACTTATTTCTACTCACCTAATTATATACCTCGAGAAATGGTCTTAGAGGCTTACTGGCAGAAATCAAGGGGAAGTGAGGCCTTCTGCCCAGATTCTTGCTCAGGTAGCATGTGTGAATTGTGTGAAGCCGTACCTTAACAATTTCCTCCCCACTGACATGCCGCAGCCGCCCTAGGATGTCCATGATCCGGTCTGGAAAGGCCTTCCATTTCAGCAGAGCAAGGAGGTCCACTAGGAAGCAAGCCCAAAAGATGGTGAACCCTGGCTATGTCATGGACAAGCAAAGCCCAGACTGTCTCGCCAAGGACAGGTGAGACCTAGAAGGACAGAAATAGCTACGAGCAGTATAACAGCCTCTGGAGTGCTGAGATAAAGGCTAAAGACACATCTGTAAAGTCTGAATGTCACTTAGGAGCTGCTAAAACCATGGAAAATCTCACAGGCTGCTATTGCCAAATGATTCCTTCAATTTCATATGAAAAGAATTCCCTCATTGTGGCATGAAAAAGCAATAATTTGTCTCTTTTAACATGTATCAGCAACATGGACCCGCAAGTGAGAACAGTGGAGGGCACCACGCTGCAGGCACCATCACCTACCATTCTGGGTGAGTTTGGTGGAGGAGAGCTGTGTGGAAATGAAGAAAGACTCTTTTGTGCTGCGTTGGAAGATGAGGCTGGAGGGGATGTTAGGGCAGCCGTTATAGTCCTCTTTGCAGCAGGGCAGGCCCAGGTACAGAGCATGGTTGTTAAACGTGCTATTCTCATCACACTATAGGCAAAAGTAGAGAATACAGAATGTTTCTTGAACCAAGCCACCTGTAAAAAATCAGGTCTCAGGGAACTTCTGAGTTGATGTTTACTCTCATATTCCTGAGGCTGGACCTTGGACCTTAGGTCCTCTTAGAAGAGTGCTTTCTAAGCACTTTAAAAGTGCTTTCCATTTCTTTCCCCAGAACGGCTCACATGCCTTTTAAAGAGAATATGGTGGGGCTCGCGGCCTCTACCTGGTATGCAGGCAACCTTGAGTGCCAGCTATGCTGTGACAGCTGACAGAACCCCAATCTCAAATAGCAGGTCTCCGAATGAACAAGCCAAGGCCATAACAGCATAGAGGGGTTGGTAATAGATTTCCATAACTAGTGGAGTGGGAAGTGGAAAACAAGGGCCCTGCTGGCATCACTTATGGGAGGAAGCTCACCTCACTTAGAAGACAAAAGACTGCCCACAGCTGTCCTGCTGTCTCAACCAGCGCATTACCCTGGATCCTCTGGCCCGCTCAGTGAAAACCACCTAACTGAGAACCATGTGTGAGTGGTCTCAGCAGGGTGAGAGACAGCCAAGCTCTGTACCTTGTACACATAGAGCTCGTGGATATCATCTGAGAGGGTGGTGCCGTCGTCCCGCATCAGGGGTGAGAATGCAAAGCCAAAGAGTTTCTTTTCCCCTTTGTCCTTTGCTGCAATCAGAGCCAAGCATTAGTTGTTTTGCCACACACTTTGCTTTTAAACAGCAATTCCCTTTTGGCTTATCACGCATGCTCTTTACTTCTCTGTCCCTTACTTTGTTCATTAATTAGGTAGCAATCTGACTGGCAAGAATGATGAGAAATGTACTAGACTGAGTTTCCATTCATATCCCAAGGTACATAGGCAACCTAGACTCAAATAGAAACTAAATTGCTAGTCTTGATAAACCAGGGGCTCTTTAAGAAGGAGTTTAATACATACAAAGGAAACCCCCAAAGAGGAATGACACTGGCAATTATCCAGCATCCAGATCAGACACTACAACAGGCCAATACCAGATCCCATGTTTCTGAATCACTGTCCAAAGGACAGCCTCTGATGATATCCCATCTCTGAGTACACAACTCCTAACTTTCTTCCCAATAGTAAGAACTCTCTTACTTCTGTTCCAGAGAGGAAAGAGTTATATTCATATCCTCAAAGCAATGTGGAGAGAAGTCTCACTCACTGGAACAGTGTCTGAACTCGAAGCGCAGGTGGGAGCCCCGGAACCGGTCAATGGGGATGGGCAATTTGATAATTTCTCCCCAGCGAGGACTATTACTGTGGTAAAGGACGAAGGAGTGGTAGGAACTCCTATTCGGCTCTCCTGAACCCAAGCTGATGCAGTCCTGGAAGAGAGAAGCAAAGTAAGGTGCCATCTTCCTGGAGGGATCCCTTGGATTTCCGTGTCACTAGGACATTTCATTTTCTCCTTTGTGCAGGTCTCATTTTCCAATCAGGCCAAATCTATAAGATGACTTAAATTTAGTACTTTTGGAAACAACTGTCTAGATGGTATAAGGAAAGAGCAGTCACAATGCTCTTTGTTTTCCTTGGGGCAGAGGTAACCACACTCATTGCTTAATAAACTTGAGGGAAACTGAGTGGTGCATCTGAATCACTAAGGTAGGCTCTTCATCCTCATTAAGAAAGGAAACAATGAATTCATAGGAGAAGTCAACCGTATATGGCACTTTCCAGATCGGAAAAATAATTAAATAATAAAGTTAAATTTTAAAAATTAAATAATTAATTAAATAATAATAAAGTGGAGCTTGTTTTCTAATCTTTGGCCTAATGTTGCACTGGCATTTTAGGTTGCCCATGGCTGACTGTCCTTGGATATAAACAAGGTAGACCAGATTTAACTTGACCCCAGTTCCCAAATATTGCTGTGAAAATCCAGTCCCAGGCCCCCCAGGAAGCTGCAGACAATACAATCAGGAGCAGCTCCTTGTCCACACAGGGTGGTGTGAACAGCTGACAGCTCTGCTGACCTCAGCATTATTCATACAAATAATAAACATGCCTTAGTCCTTGAGGTGGATTTTTAAAATGACACACAAATCATTGTTTCTACCACCATTTCAACATTACCCTCCATTTCTTTCTAGGTTTGGGAGATGATTCTGACTAACTTTACCTTTTTCCTTCTGTAAAATATGGACGATCACTCCTGGTCTGCCTGCCTCCTAAGGCTGTTGTCAACACACAGAAGCAAGGTTTGTAAAAGAGTGATTTGCCTTCTACCAAGTGACATGCAAATAATGCTTTTTTATTTGCCAGGGACTTGACCATGACTGACTGAGGGAAAAACTGACATAATGACAGTAGAAAACCAGCACTCCAGTTCTTCTCTTTTAATGAAGAGTGACAGAGGATCCTTGTACTGCACTGGCTGGAAATCATCTTTTAGGGCCTGAGTCTGCTGTTCCTTGCCACATAACTTGGTAACATCAAGTGGGTACCTAAATTCCACCTTTTACTAAAGGGAAAATATAACTTTCTGTATTAGCTCAAGGAACAAAAAGTGTGGGACCTAATAACAGTTACCAAAACTAGGCAGCTCGATGCTAGACAGGTGGCTGAAAAAGTGACATGTAGGACAGAACTAGAGGGAATAGGTCTAAATTAGAACAGGAAGGATTCAGGTCAGACACTAGGAAGAATTTCTAAAAAGGCTGTATGACACTGCAAGTCACTATCAGAGCATACTGTAGAATTTCCTTGAAGAAAGGCTAAGGCGGAGAAGAATGCATATGGGGTGATTTGAGTTCAGCTCTTCCTGAAGAGGATGGGTCTCTGGACAAAGTCCAAAAGAGCACTAAAATTATTACAGGATTAGCCTCCATTCCAAACTGACTGGCAAACTTTACCTTCAAGATTTCTCCATCTGCGTAAAGCACATACATGGTCACTTCAATATTCTTCTGTACACTCTTTCCCCCTCTCTCGAAGTCCCCCTTCTCCAGGGTTAGGTACAGGTCATTGCGGATATCACCTGTGGCGAAAGAAATGTCATGTCTTCATGACCACAGAAGCCACTCTGCCCCATGTGCATGGAGGACAAGGCTAGCATCTGGATCCTCCAGGGTTCAGGTGGGTACTCAGGCCATTCCAAGCTTGGTTAATAACAATGGACATTCTACCAATATCAGTGCAGCAGTACTCAGGTTGGTTAGTCATGTGCTCTCGAAGTCTGAATCTTAAAGGTGTTCACCACAGCTTGTCTAGGGTGGGAAAAGGCAGAGTGCAGATGTCTGCTCAGTCTCTCTCCCCTCCAGGAGAATAGCTGTAATCTAAGTCCCCCAGAGAGGAAAGATTTTAGAATCAACAAGAATAACACTTATTTTAATCATGTCTATGTCTTAAGTACTAATCCCTCCTCCTTTCCCTCAAAAACAAAAAAACAACAAAAAATCATTTCTCTTTTTTTTTCTTGTTGCAACCCTCAATCCTTCTGAGTCTGACTAGAGGATAAACTACTTCTTCCTTCTGGAGGCTTACCTCCAAATCCCATTCCCTGCTGGAGTGTCAGGCAGAGGTCACTGGACTGTCAGTTTTTCTTCTTTTTGCAGCAAGTGCTCTGCGATCAGGTGACTCTCCAAAAGCACAGGTGCCAAAGGACTGGGGCGACAGTCTGTTGTGCTCTTGTTGCTTCTGCGTGCTCTGACTCTAGCCCATGCAGCCCATACCTGCTGCTTGAGACTGGGCAGCAGTAGCTCAAACTGCAAGTCTGAAATGACCTAAGTCTCAAATGCCTTTTTTTAGGGGGGATGGAATTGTCTGTTCATAAAAGGAGCTTATTTAGGCTGCTCTAAGATTCTAAACCCATAAAATGACGAATTTTACTTAACACAAACTAAAGAAGGGCTTTTGACTTTCAAAAAAAATAGTAAAGGCTGTGGGAAAAAAAATCTTCTAAGGAAGAAAATGACAAAGGAAACCAGGTAAGGCCAAAGTGAAGATGTGTTAGCAGCCTGAGGAAAACAACTAAAAGTTAATGGAACAATTAATTAACTTGCAAAGCAAGCCAATTCAGAAGCCAGAAATTCTTTCTCCTTCAGTTTTTAGAAAAACTGGCACATCTAAATCTGTTCATAACTTGGAATCACAATGACATAAGTATTTGTTTCTGGTTAGCAACTGAGCTTTCTGGTTTGGTCAGATACATGATGACCGATGGCTCCTTTTCTGCACTGCCCACCTCTTTAACTGTGGAAGTGTCCGAATGTCTCTTACATGTGAAACAGTGATAGACCAGGACTGGCATATATCTTGGGCTTTGGGGGTCTTCATGACCAGACCTTCTATTCTTCAGGTTGCCTTCCTACTGTAGGAGTGCAATCATGGTTATTTGGTCACATAATACTCTCAAAACACTTTGACCCAAGTGGGGAAGAGCAGTCCCTGAGAAACAATTATTCCCTGAAAGCACAGAGAACTTTCTCTAACGTGTGAAAGCTATTTCCCCAAACAAATAGCCCTGAGGCTACTAAGAAGGGAAGAGGAAAATGTGTTCTTGAAAATCACACACAAATGCAACTGCTGGGTAGGTGGGACAGACTTCAGGGTGTCCATCCTTGCAGTCCATATAGACTTTCCTCCTGGGTTGAGTAGAACCTCTCCTTTGAATTCTGATGAGTTTGACACTTTAATCTTCCTCTTTTGGACGTCCCTGCTTGGGCCCTCCTAGCAGGTCATTAAAATAGCACTCCGGTGTGTAGGTAGGGTGGGGAAGACTAGCAGAAGAAGGAAAACTCAAATTCATCAGTTTGCTACCGTCAGGACAGAGGCTGAATAAAATCAGCCCTGAAAGTAAAATTCAAAATTAACTGGGGGGAAGGGTAAGCCGTGATGAAGTGAGAGAGTGGCATGGACATATATACACTACTAAATGTAAAATCGGTAGCTAGTGGGAAGCAGCCGCATGGCACAGGGAGATCGGCTAGGTGGTTTGTGACCACTTAGAGGGGTGGGAGGGAGGGAGACGCAAGAGGGAAGAGATATGGGAACATATGTATATGTATAACTGATTCACTTTGTTGTAAAGCAGAAACTAACACACCATTGTAAAGCAATTATACTCCAATAAAGGTGTTAAAAAAAATTAACTGGGAACTTTACTATGGGTTATTGCCATTATAATGGGATAAATCAGAGTTGGTTACACCTTAAATTTTTAACAACTGGAACAGACATCTCAGAGCTTTCTCCTGATAAAAGCCTTTTAGTTACACATTAGCTTTTCTATGGAATTTAAGTAATTATTCAATTTCTAGGATGATTTGGCATAAGTGAATAGTCTAGAGAATTTTAATATCTAAAGAATAGGTGCTTTGTTTAAAATTACCGTGGTATATAAATCAGCACTCTCTGGTAGTTATTCTCAAGATAATTCACATGACTTTTAAAAGCAGATGTTGGCTACCAGCAATAGTAGTCTAGCTTGTACAAACATAAATTTCTGTGGCTCTATACAAAAGTTAACCATATTATAATAAGTATGTCCTTAAATGGAACATTTCAAACTTTTCCTAGCAATATATGATATAAAATACTAATACTAAATTGGGTATTGTCTTGGAGATTGATAATGACAGAATTTGGTCTGTCTTGGTTTTATAGAGTGAGCTCATAGCTTCTGGGCAGCTCCTCCAGGGTATTTTAAACCAAAATGCCAATTTCAAATGGAAGGACTGAGCTAGCTATTCCTACAGTTTTCATTCTTTTAAAATTTTCTCTTTAAACAGAATGCTTTGGTGATCGTCTAGCTGAGAAAATCGATAAATACAAGCAACTGTACCTTCTGGGTTACACACTGAAGCAGCTTGATTTCATCAGATCTTTGCTCTTTATTTAGAGAACAGATCTGCCTAGACGAAGGTTGTTCTCAGTCAGAATAGGTATCAGGCTGCCTTACGGGTTGCAATTTTGCAAATTATGACCTCAGTTTTGAAAGCAGCACTTTTTAATAGTTAATGGTGCTGGGGCCTTCTTGTCAAAAGCTCTCTGGAGGATCATTTAAATTGAGCTCTCCACTAATTCTCAAGGAATTAGAAGAAACAAATGTGAAAAGCTCCAGAATGTAATGACCCAGGCCTGCCTTACAGAGAGTTTCCCAGGGTCCCTGCTCTTCAGCTATCCTTATTGTATGTTACGTGTTCACAAAGCCTACAAGTGGGATCATGCCTCTGGGTTAAGGTACTGTCTCCAGGAGGCTCATGTAAACTTTAGCACCAATGGCCAAGAAATATTACCAAGAGAGGGATGAGGACAGGCACCTTATCATAAGAATGGGAAAGAGAAGTCCTGAACAGTGGTTTCTATGGTTAGTCTGAAGACCACTGCCTGGCTGATTGTATTTGAAACACCTAGGGAGCTTGTTAAAATTAGATTTCTAATATTCACCTTTTGAGATTCTAGTGGGTCTTGGGTGGGCTTGTGTACTTGTATTTAAAAAATTATCATCAGGTAATTCTGATGCTCTCCAGGGTTTAACATCAGGGGACTATAATGTGGGGGTCTGCTGGGAAGATACTAGTGAAGTCTGGCTGAGGGTGGAGGACTGGGCACCTCTTAGGCAGCATGGAGGAATGCTGGGATGGGTATGGAAGGGGGAGGCTTTTCCATGAGGAGTGGGAGTGCGTATTGTTGAGGGAAGCCCTGACTCCATTTGTTAGGTGTCCTCTGATTCCTAAGGTTGGCAGAGCCTCTAACAGCATCAGCAATACCTTACATCTCTGAATACTTAGTGCTCAGTTGACATGCAACAGAGTTTCTTGAATGGGAAGATGAATGAATGAGGTTGTTCTTGTAAGAGGGCTTCAGAATAAATAATCTTTGTCCCTTTTACAGTTTCACACAGCAGCCAGTGACAGCTGTTGGTATAGCTGCATGTCAGAGAACTAGGCACTTAAGAGTAGGCAGAGGTCTTCCCTGGTGGTACAGTGGTTGACAGTCCACCTGCCGATGCAGGGGACGCGGGTTCATTCCCTGGTCCGGGAAGATCCCACATGCCGCGGAGTGGCTAGGCCCGTGAGCCATGGCCACTGAGCCTGCGCGTCCGGAGCCTGTGCTCCGCAATGGGAAAGGCCACAACAGTGAGAGGCCCGCGTACTGCAAAAAATAAAAAGAGTAGGCAGAAGTAGGCAAACTTTTTCTCTAAGAGGTCAGAGAGTAAGTATCTTAGGCTCTGTAGGTCACATAGGTCTCTGTCACATGTTCTTTGTTTTCACAACCCTTTTAAAATGTAAAAAAACATTCTTAGCTGGTAGGTAGTACAAAAACAGGCTGCTGGATTTGGCCTATGGGCTATAGTTTGCTGATACCTGAATTGGAGTGTTCAAGTGTCAAGAGCAGCTTCACTATGCTGCACCTACACATCAAAAATCCAGATTCCTAGAAGTCTACAATAAACAGCTGCTGGGAAGGAGCAAGGTAATGAACTTGAGGCCATCTTATTGTGTCAGGGATTGGAGTGAAACATTCTGGGGCCCTTAGAGAGTGATAGGTCTTAGAAGGAAGCAGTGATTTTCAGCTACCAGTAATCTTAGAGGGCTGGGGAGCACTGTGACAGAGCTGCATCCAGCAGAGAGAAAAGTGCATGCTTCAGTGGCCAGGTCTGATCATCCAAAGACCTGAATCCTAGCATGACTTTGGAGAAACAGCTCACAACGTGTTTGCAGATCTCTTCTGAAAGCAGTCTCCGTAGAGGTTTCAAATCTTCAAGGTCCAGCTCAGGCACCAAAGCATCTGTTAGCAAGATAATCTCTTGCCAGACACTCCAGCCTTACTTGAAGTTTTAGGGCCACATAGTTCCAGCCTGTGTAGAATTCTATGCCAGGAGAAATGGTCCAGGACAGCTTACACAGGTTTGGGCACTACATCTTTTATTAATAAATAAATAAATAAATATGACTACGTTGGGTCTTCGTTGCTGCGCGTGGGCTTTCTCTAGTTGTGGTGAGTGGGGACTACTCTTCATTGCAGTGTGTGGGCTTCTCATTGCAGTGGCTTCCCTTGTTGTGGAGCATGGGCTTCAGTAGTTGCAGCTCGTGGGCTTCAGTAGTTGTGGTTCGCAGGCTCTAGAGCACAGGCTCAGTAGCTGTGGTGCACGGGCTCAGCTGCTCCGTGGCATGTGGGATCTTCCTGGACCAGGGCTCGAACCTGTGTCCCCTGCACTGGCAGGCGATTCTAAACCACTGTGCCACCAGGGAAGTCCCTGGGCACTAAGACTTGCTTGGATTCTTTATTATATTCATGTTCCTTCTGTATAAATTTCTCATACCACATGTGTGGAGGCTCTAGGTTCAATGATAACAGTATTAAACACATTATTTAGACCTTGTCTAATTCTAGATAGGATTAGGAAGAGCTTCTGTGGATAGTGCTTTCTTTCTCTTAAGACCATGTAAAACTAGAACTTTCTCCCAGCAGACACAGCAGCCTGCTTGGGATGGTGCCAATTCTGTCTCCTGGTAGAATAGGAGTCTCCTGACAGCATTCATGGAGATGTGGAGATGTTAACTACCATTTAATATGGACACTTTCAGACACATGACCAATGCTTTATGTTGTAGTAATTCTTATTCTGAGGAAGAGACTAAAAAAAGACTCTCGGAAGGATTTCTTTAGTATCCAGGAAATACAGGTTCCTTATTTTTCTAACCATGTCTTCAGTGTCAACACTTCTGGTTTCTTTTGCTACAAAGTCAGTGATGTTCTCTGCTCTACAGTATGACAGGAATGGGCATAGTGTGACATCACTGTATACGATTATTCCTTTCTTGGATCAGGGATGTGATGATCTTCCAACCTGTTGTGGGACCAGATGTGATTATTCCTCAACCCTCCCTTAGAGATACTGCCAAAGCTTCATTTGACACTCAGACTGACCACAGTCCTATGAATCTACTTGTGGTAAATACTTTTATCACTCTGCTGAGAAGAGCTTTTCTTTAAAAAGTTGTGTCTCTTTCAAAGGTCATGAGATGTGTCCAGCAGAGCTGAAAAGAGCAGCTTTCTGCCTTTCTGATTCTTTGTAGCTTGGGATAAGCACTACTCATTTTCTTTTCAATGGGAGTAGCTGATCCATCTCATAAAAATCCTTTCCTGTATCTATTCACCTAGGGCTTTTTAAGGTTTTCTAAACATTCCAACATGTCCTTAGTTTTCTCTGATCTTAATGAACACCCTAAGTAATACACAGTCTCTAGGCTGGGCTGGTAGCTTCTCTAATGTCTTGTCAGTTATCCCAAAAGGTGAGGCTGATGAAGGATTAATAATGTAAATGACACCCCACCCCAGTATTGTAACATAACATTCCTGTGAAACAAATGAAGATGGAAACAAAGCAGGCAAAAGCAGACAGGACACACAAAAGCAGGAACTTACACCCAACTATCTTCATCTCTGCACCAGAAAGAAAGGGGCAAGAATGAGGGGACAGCACAGAGAGAAACAAGAACAATTACGACAAACAGGAAAAGAGAAAAGAAACATCACTTGCAGGTTGGTGATGAAGCATGCACTTTTTACCAGGGGTCAAAGCAAAGGACAGAGTGTATTTTTGAGCACAAGGGCAAGAGTCAGGGGGTCCCCTAGAGGGCTGCCATGCCAGCATAGCTGCCTTCTGAAAGGCAAGCTCAGGGCAACCCAGAGAGGAGCTTGTGCCAGGTCTGACTCAGGGAACGGCAAAGCATCCCTAAAGCAGAGTACTCTCTAGGGCATAGTTCTCAAAGGGGGTCTGAAATCAGCAGCTTCACCGTCACTTGAGAGCCTGTGAGGGATACAAATTCTCAAGTCCCACCCCAATCCTACTGTCTCAGAAACTCTTGGGTTAGGTTTAGCAATCTGTATTTTTCCAAGCACAGCAGGTGATTCTGATACATACTAAAGTTAGAGAACTACTGCTTTAGGAAAAACTTGGCCATCAGCTAGAACATACTAAATCAAAGGGCAGATTTCTTTTGACAAGAGAGAAGCTCATTTCACTAACATGAAACTTGGCCCGTAACGCCCACAGTAAATGATAACCTTAAAAATTCAAGGTTTATAAAACAAGTTAAAATATTTATTTCCCACAGAGGCATGACAGAGCTCTGTATTCCTACTGACTCCAGGGAACAGACTCTCCAGGAAAGCTAACAGTTAGAGAACTACACAGAAGCTGGTGGCATATCTCTGCTGGCTTAGATGTGGTCTGGAGAAGGGTACAGATCATTCTTGAGCAAGTGCTTTTAAATCATTCCTTTCAGTTTACAGTCTTTTGGCAGACAGTTTTCTTTAAAGTTTTATTTTGGCTAATTCTGACGAGTCACAGAAAACAATGTTAACTTCAACATTCACCTCATTCACCTGAAACACCTGCCCTGCTCCAATATTTCCTCTCCAGTTTTTTGAAGAAAATCTAAGAAAGGAGTAAAAGTGTGCTATAGAGTTATTAGCTTTCATACGCAACTAAAATGAGTTTGGAGGGAAGGAGGAAATACCCATAGAAATATGGTGACAAACCAACGAAAGTCTGTTAAGTGCTCAGTTTCAAAGTAAGGTTTAAATTCCCGCATCCGTTTATTCTTCTATAATCTTGGATGACATTTCCTGGGTTGATGTGCCTTCTCTGTGACCTCCCAGAGCACCAGCAATGGAAGACTTGCCTCCTGCTCACCACCATGGGTCATGAGCACAGTTGGATGGCTGTGTAGTCAGGGCCTCAGCTGTGGCAAAGAGTAGGACATCTCCTGTTCATACCAGTCACATGATGTATGTGTACACACTCATGGAAAGCAATAGGAGACCATCAGAAAGACCTTTTTCGAAATGGTATGTTAGATACTGGTGTGGTTATGACTTGTCTAAATGCTGAAACTCAGAGCTATAAGCTCTATCAGTATGCGTTGACAAGGACCTATCTGGGCCATCTGACAAAAAGGACCTCTCCAAATTAGTATCTGGTGGTTTCTGTCAAATGCTGGTAGTTTCAAAATAAGAATCACAGTTTATGAATAATTCTAATTTTCCCATTTACTCTAATTTCTCAGACTTAAGTGTTGAAATGATCACAGTTACTAACATAATTTATTTCCTTGTTCATTTCCCGTATGACCATGCATCAAGAAGTCGCAACTTCTTGTAACTCGGTCACACGAGGACCACGAAGGCTGAGGGCTGCTGCAGCCCAGGTACAATACTTCCACAGGTGACAAGTGGACCAGCTTCAGGTGGAGGGGTGACCTCACTTAGGGACTTCTTGCCACAGACATGGTTTCCCAAGACAGGCTGACCACAATTTAAGACACTGCTGCATACTTTTCCTGCTGCTCCAGCAGGACCTGCAGGGCTAGCCCTATCCCCTTGCCCAAGGATGGCAAACCTACTCTGATGATACCCTGGGGTGCATTAAGAGGGCTGTCAGTTGTTAGTGCACAGTCCTAAGAGTGGCCATCTATGCAAAAAATTCTTTCCTCAGGGGGAGGAAAGGTAAAGGAGAGGACAAATGCATAAAGGACTGCTTCCTGCCTGTGAATCAATCCTTACTTTCAGCTCCAGCACTCAGTACTTCAAGGGCAGACAACCCAGCAAAGAGCACACTCACAGCCCCAGTTTGGACATCCCAGGATTGCCAGCGTCTCTGCCTTATAGGGCAAATCATACGATGATCCCTTAGCTGCCCAAAGGAGGGAAACTCCCCTTAAACTCAGCTTGCTTCACCAATGATACTGATACTGCTTATTTCCACGGTCATGTCTAACATTCTCAGAAATCCTTTATAAACCTATGTGCCAATGATACAAAGAGATGCAGAGTGCTCCACAAAAAGATCTCTTTGCATAGATGAGGTTTGGATACTGCAACTCCTGAAATTAAAGTTTGCTTAAAAATTTTTGACTGAAGCTTGCTCCTTTCTAGTCTCTGCTCACTTTGTTTTGATTCTGTGACTGTGTAAAGGCTAAGAGGAAGGAAATGTCTAAAACTTAGACAAACAAGTTCTTAAAAGAGAGAAAGAACTTTAAGTACATCTTTTAGAATATATGACTCTACATCATGAACCCGGATACCTAATTAAAATAAGATCAGCAGAACAATTTTGGTAACCACTAGTTATTTCTTCAGTGACATGTTGCCAAGAAGCTAGGGACTATGCTTGGGCTCTTTTCCTGATTACCAGGGCCATAGAGGGCTGAGGAACGTGTTGGGACAGGATGAGAGAAACATCCTGTGGAGAACATCACCTCTACAATAGTCAGATGTGGGCCTTTCATAAGCATGAAGTCTCTAAGTGTTTAAAGATAAACACAGAATTGATTAGGAATTGATTAAATGGCCTAGGACTCCCATACAAAAGACCCTCCTGTGTGCATCAGCAGGAGAGGAAGGCTGTCACAGCAGCTTGCTCTGCATTCACAGTGTTTATGGAGAGAGAACAAAGGCAACAGAAAACAAGTCTGGGCATAATGTGGGAAGTTGGAGGGCAGATGGAATCCATCACACAGGTCTTCTCTATACTCAGGCCATACTCTCCTCTGGGTATGTGCTGGCAAATATTTCCAACAAGAGGATTTTACAGCACCATGAAGAACTCCAAATAGGTGATATTTAGAGTGGTCACAATCAGTTTAGTCTAGCCTGGCTTGGCTCTTTTAAACAAAGGCAAATAAACTTTTAGCAGAACATTAAAACTCAGGGAGGGTGGGAGGGAGATGCAAGAGGGAGGAGATATGGGGATATATGTATATGTATAGCTGATTCACTTTGTTATAAAGCAGAAACACACCATTGTAAAGCAATTATACTCCAATAAAGATGTTAAAAAAATAAAATAAAATAAAATCACATCACTAAAAAAAAAAACTCATTGGAAAAGGTAGGGCTACTCCTCCCATAATTCATCCAGACAGACAGCAATTTGCTTGTTCTGCTTTCCCTCTCCTTGTTCCCATCTTCTCTGGTTATCAGACCACCTGCCATCCATCGGAGCCATGCCTCTACCCTTCCGTCACTCCCTACAGCCCCCTTGGTTCTGATGGCCTGTTTGGATCCACTTCTCTAGCTTGGCCTGCATCCCCCTGACCAGGAAGCATGAACTTGAGATTGACCTGCTGGAACCACACTTGAGAGTCAATGCATTCCCACTTTCTGCCCTGGCTCTCCATCAGGAACTAGATGAAAGGAGTGAGACAATTTCTGAGAAACTAGCCAGATAGTACTATTCACAGTGCCTAACTTATACCATTTGCCTGACCCATTTTTCTGATATATTATGGTATTTTCATTATGATTCATTTTTCGTATACAAATATATCTGCTATTCCTACATGAAGTGAACTGGGATTCACTGACACTACAGGCACTATTTTCCTTAAAGAGGATGTTCCTATGAGGGGATTCTCTTCTAGGAAATGTAACTGAAGAGAAGAGTATAAAAAGTCATCCCCATGAGAAGTTCTGTATTGATTCCTACCATCCGGTCTCCATAGGAGACAAAAAAGCTCATCTGCTGGATTGCTGTGCTGCACTGGTGAACATATGTGGGGGCTTCTGGAAAAGAACAAATGCTAACAAGAGTCAAAGGAGCCACTGGCTGCAGACTGCAGTCAGCAACCTGACTTTGGCTGTAGAGGCTTTTAATGGCTGCAGGGCTCTTCCACAGCATAGTTCACCACCTGCTCACAAGGGGAGCACTGGACTCAATCCTCCTAACCCTTCTCCCACCCCAGCCCCAAGAAGTTCTGCCTACCTGGCATGATGACATCAGGAAATCCCAATTTTCTTGTAATTGCCAATCCCCTATTAAATATCATAGGATTTTCTCTCCTAATCTGTTCCATGTCTCCACGAAGAAGCTGCAGAGAAATGATAAGACCTGCAAAAACAAAAGCATCTTTTTTACTCAGTATCACACTTCTACCCTAGAAAACACAGAGTCACATTTTTTCAGGCAAAAATGTGCAAAATTCAGCATTTTTCTTGAGAAAAATTTTGATGCAGAAAGTATACATTATTCTGAAGAAACATGCTAGAAAGCTAAAAGAATCTAAGTCAAGATAATCTCAAAAATCCAGAGAACTATTCTATTAAATACAAACTGAGGTCTGGGAGATTAAGTTGCCTTCCTCTTTGTTCCCCAGCAACCAGCCCAGGGCCTGACTGCGTCTTAGTGAATATTGAATGAGAGGGTTGATTCACATAAACTGTACGCTTAGGAACCTAGAGAAGTCTATAGAAACAATGGCAGACTAGAAACAAGTGTAACCAAACAAGACCTTGTGTGAGGGTGTCCCACTAGTTGGAAACGACTAAGTTAAGAGATGCTGTGTTTTATGCCAAAGTGCAGGATGCAATTTTCTGGTTCAACCTTGCAATGGCTTGTACAGAGGGCAGCAGAGCACACATCACATTCTCCCTGCAGGGAACCAATGCACTACAAAGAAAAGAAGGAATATTTTGTGGGACTAACTGAGCCTTGCTTCAGACTGTAAGAGTTTCAGATCCTCCAGATGATCCCAGTGGCTTTATTCAGAACTTGGGAGAATGTGCAATGCCCCCTAAAGTGATCTGGCTTTTGCTCATTACTTGTACCTTAGGAGTTCTGCACAAAGAAACAGTCTCCTGGAAATCACTCTTCTCCCCTGCCCTCAAGGATCCTCATTGCAGCCACTGGCTAGAAGTCTGGGAAGTCAAGCCTAGATGGAGTTTGGAGTACCTCTGAGACTCTGTGAATGAGAGTAGCTGGTAGGAGGATGAGTTTAGGTGCTGATCTATGGATCAGCAGGAAGCACCCTTGTCAATCTGGAAACTTGGGAGTTGAGCAGAAGATGAAAATCTCGAAATGAGGGAAGATGTTATGATAATCAGGACAATCAAAAGAGTGGTGGTTAGAATGGAGACAGTAACAGTAACAAGTGGAGATATAGAATAAGAACGGTCTGGGAATGGAGAAGGGAGAGGAGATGGAGAAGTGGAGAAAGAGAAGTCAGATAGGAGAGTCACAGATACTGTATCTAGCAGGTCAAAGTATTCTAGGAACTAGGAAAATGTACTCTCATTGCTGGGTCAGTGGAGGAAATACAGCTCTACTGCTGCCCAGGCAGAACCTCAAGATGATCTCACTGCTTCAGCTAAGCACATCTCCCGCAAGAAACCCTGGGATTACACATATGAAGTCGCAGGTGTCATTAACACCAGGATCACAGTGCACTGAAAAGCAGACATATGATATTCCAGTTGGCGTTCTGGTTAGATAATCAGTGTTTGAGATTCGGCCACCCTAAAGTAATTTTTTATAGCCTAATTACTTGATGGACTCAGTTACAATTAGTTTATGCCCCTGAAAGGCTGAAGGCCTTTGATTTCTACAGAAGACAGCAGTTGGGGAGGTACTCACCCTCCCCCACAACCTCAGCTCATTTATCTACAGCTATCATTAAATCTCATCCTCTGGGTGAACAAAAATCCACTGACTTAGGAGATGGCCTAGCCTGGAGCAGATAGCTAAGAATGAAGCAGTTTCCAGAATTTGAGATAGTGGATGGAGGGGAAAGGAAAAAAAAAAATCAGTGAGTGCACTCCTACCATTCTGCATTGGCAAGGATTTATTCCAATACCCACTGACTGCCTTTCATCTCCTCATTTTTTGAGCTATCAAATTGGCCTAAATATGCAAAGTGCACCCTGTGAGGGTGCAGACTGAAGGTGCTGGGAGAATCACACCTAGCTTTCAAGCTACTCAAAAAGATCCTGAGTAGCTGCTCTCCTCTTCCAAACATGACAATTAAGAGGGCTTCAGTTTATGCAAGAGAGCAAGTGAAAAGGCACATGAAGAATGAAAGAAACCACCAATGGAGGCTATAAAAATTCCATCACTCAGATTAAGAGATACGAACTACTATGTGTAAAATATATAAGCAATAAGCATATAGTGTGCAGTACAAGGAAATACAGCTATTATTTTGTAATAACTTTAAATGGAGTATCATCTATAAAAATGTTGAATTGCTACGAAAATAGCGATTCATAGAGCACATGAAACTAATATAAATTGTAAATCAATAATACTTCAAGTAAGAAATAAGAAAATAGAGGAAAACTCCATCCCCTTTCGTAGGGGCTGGAATCCCAGAACTTCTGGATCACTTTTCTGGTTCTGAAACCCTGAGTGATAGAGGCACATGCCAAATAATGGTAAGGCATGGTCCTTAGGACCGAAGAGCCTCCGTGAATAACTCAGAAAAATGATCACTCACCTACCCAGTACACAACCAGTCCTTTAGCAATTCTTGGTATTCTACCTACCAATCATCTGGCTCTCAAGCCAAAGAACTTGACAGTAAATACATCTATACAAGTTCTCTGTTAATCTGATCCCTGACACAAGAAAACTGCCTTTTTAACCTCAAGTTAAACACTGTCCCCATAAAAAAGTTACTGGACACAACTGACACCTATTTGGAATACTGGAGAGCCAGCAATCTGGCCCTGGTCCCTTGTCATCCGCATCCCTTGTGGAAGAGCTGGATGAGGATTAATAATGCAAATTAATCTTAGCCCAAGATTTGTAAACAAAGCTGTACTTAATAGCCATTTAAAAATACATAGAAAAGATGTTAAAAAATAAAAAATAAAATAAAAATACATAGAGGGCTTCCCTGGTGACGCAGTGGTTAAGAATCCGCCTGCCAGTGCAGGGGACACAGGTTCGATTCCTGGTCCGGTAAGATCCCATATCCCATGGAGCAACTAAGCCTGTGCGCCACAACTACTGAGCCTGCGCTCTAGAGCCCATGAACCACGACTAATGAAGCCCGTGTGCCACAACTACTGAAGCCCGCATGCCTAGAGCCAGTGTTCTGCAACAAGAGAAGCCACCACAATGAGAAGCCCATGCACCACAACGAGGAGTAGCCCCCGCTCAATGCAACTAGAGAAAGCCCACGTGCAGCAACGAAGACCCAACTCAGCCAAAAATAAATAAATAAAAATAAATAAATAAATAAATAAAATACATAGAAAACCACGGCATCAACTATTTCATTTGCTAAAAGTTGGGTTTGTGGCTACATATCTAAGAGGCCAATAACAAAAATGAAGAGCCACATATATTAAAGTTGCACCTATAAGATTTACTGCTGGATGACACATTTACTCTCATCACTCAAAACCAATATAGCAGGACTTCCCAGGCGGTCCAGTGGTTAAGACTCCACCTTCCAATGCAGGGGCTGCAAGTTCAATCCCTGGTTGGGGAGGTAAGATCCCACATGCCTCACGGACAAAAAAACAAAACATAAAACAGAAGCAATATTGTAACAAATTCAATAAAGACTTTAAAAATGGTCCATATCAAAAAAAATCTTAAAAAGAAAAAACCAATATAGCAACTCCTTCTGCAGTTTTGTATGATTTGACTTGACAGGAAAGCACTAATGACTTCTGAAACAGACTGCCAAGGCAATGAACTGTTCATGACGTTTAACAAAGATGGGTGAGAGTTTACAGTAAGTTAACTTTTTATAAAGAAGTATCTTTAATTAAGGAGACTGATTAAGACCTGAAATATTCTTTGAGCAATTATGAAATTCTCTGACACGAAGACCCTGGAGTCCAGCAGTGGAAAACCCATGCTCAGAAGCTTTGACAATAGAGTGGAAAGGCCAGTGGCCTGCAGTATGGAAACCTGGGCTCACTGGTTAAGCCACTAAATCATTTCACTGAGCTTCAGTTTCTTCATTTAATGAGGGAGTTGAAACACGTGATTTCCAAGATCTCAACCAGCTTCCAAGTTAAGCCTTGCCAAGGAGCAGTCAGACCCACACTTCAAAGAAAAGCAGCCTATTTCTCCTCCTGCATTTCCCACAAGTGTATGAAGACCTCCTCTCACTACGGCCATCCTAACTGAGGCTCTCTGAAGTCTATGCTGCCCCTAGCACAGAGGATGGGGTGCTTTTCTAACACTGTTTAAGTGTCCAGTGTCTGTGAGTTCTGGACAAAAATCATGGACACTGAAGATGGCATGTTTTCTTGCTCACTCTGGGAAGTGAGACAAAATTCAGCATTTTAACCTGGTGAAGTGATGCTGGAAACTGCTCTTTGGTTGTTTCTTTTTTAAAAAAAAAGCAAAAACCTTTTAAAATTAATTATTTATTTATTTAAAATTTATTTATTTTATTTATTTATTTTTGGCTGTGTTGGGTCTTTGTTGCTGTGCATGAGCTTCCTCTAGTTGTGGCAAGCGGGGGCTACTCTTCGTTGAGGTGCACGGGCGCTAGGCGTGTGGGCCTCAGTAGTTGTGGCACTCAGGCTCAGCAGTTATGGTTTGCAGGCTCTAGAGCGCAGGCTCAGTAGTTGTGGCACATGGGCTTAGTTGCTCCGCGGCATGTGGGATCTTCCCGGACCAGAAATTGAACCCATGTCCCCTGCATTGGCAGGTGGGTTCTTAACCACTGTTTACCAGAAAAGCCCTTCTCCATGTTTGTTTGTTTGTTTGTTTTTTGCGGTATGCGGGCCTCTCACTGTTGTGGCCTCTCCCGTTGCGGAGCACAGGCTCCGGACGCACAGGCTCAGCGGCCATGGCTCACAGGTCCGGCCTCTCCGCGGCATGTGGGATCTTCCCAGACCGGGGCACGAACCCATGTCCCCTGCATCGGCAGGCGGACTCTCAACCACTGCGCCACCAAGGAAGCCCTCCATGTTTTAATCACATCATATGCCAAGAACTTGTAGCCAAGGGTAGTTCTTTATAAATAAAATAAGGAAATAAAGCAAAGAACACTATAAATATTGGTGTGAACAGTTTTCCAAATTGTAGTAACTTCTCTGTATTTTAAAAACAAGATTTGTCTCTTGCTTTAGCCTAGTTTTACGTGAGGAATCTGAACTCCCTTCCCCTTCCAGCACACTGCGTGTAGCTGCTTGGCATCCAGGCACATATAAGGGGAAACAGGCACTTAAAAACAGTGGAAAAGGCCCTGAGGAACCCCATGCTACAGAGTTTTAGAGAAGTCTCAAACTTTGAAGCCTCTGATTTGGAGCTGCTCTGAGGACCCTCCTAGTTCAATATATGTTGAC
The DNA here is from genome assembly GCF_026419965.1 of Kogia breviceps. NCBI lineage: Eukaryota > Metazoa > Chordata > Mammalia > Artiodactyla > Physeteridae > Kogia > Kogia breviceps. The sequence goes on from NC_081319.1 coordinate 37,774,366, forward strand.
CCTGATAAAGAAAAAAAAAGTTCTTTTCAACAACTTTGTGAACTGCCATGCCCTGAAGTGGCTTTACACTGTCATTTAAGGGTAACTTTTTATTTACAACAGGTCTATGGAAGTTAAAACAAAGAAGGCTATATAAAAGAGGTTATATGAAACAATTTAGCAGTATTGGGTTGGCCAAAAAGTTCCTTCGGTTTTTAAGTAAAAATAAAAGACACACTTTTCTTTCCTTTTAAAAAAAAAAATAAATAAAATTATTTATTTATTTATTTGGCTGCACCAGGTCTTAGTTGAGGCGCACGTGATCTTTGTTGAGGCACGTGGGATTTTTTAGTTGCAGCATGCAGGATCTTTTAGTTGCAGCACGTGGATCTTTAGTTGCGGCATGTGGGTGGCGGGGTCTTCCAGTTTTGGCATGCGGATCTTCAGTTGCGTCATGCGAACTCCCAGTTGCGCCATGAGGGATCCAGTTCCCAGACCAGGGCTCGAACCCTCCCCCTCCACTCATCCAATTAAGAGCATGGAGACCTAGCCACTGGACCACCAGGGAAGTCCCAAACATGCATTTTTCATTTTCACCAAGAACTTTATTGAACAATATATTCACCATTTTGTTCCACTACCTTCTGCCATTTTTCATGCAATTTCATAATCCCAGCTTCCCAAAATTTTTTATCTTTTTGAGCAAAGAACTGTTCCAGGTGCCTTTTACAGTCTTCCAGGGACTTGAAATTTTTTTCCATTAAGAGAATTTTGTAAAGACTGAAATAAATGGGAATCTGAAGGTGCAATGTCTGGTGAATACGGCGGATAAATCAGAACTTCCCAGCCAAGCTGTAACTGTTTTTGCCTGGTCATCAAAGAAACATGCTGTCTTGCGTTATCCTGATGGAAGATTATGCATTTTCTGTTGACTAATTCCAGATGCTTTTCATCGAGTGCTGCCTTCAGTTGGTCTAACTGGGAGCAGTACTTGTTGGAATTAATTGTTTGGTTTTCTAGAAGCAGCTCATAATAGAGGACTCCCTTCCAGTCCCACCATGTACACAACATCACCTTCTTTGGATGAAGACTGGCCTTTGGTGTGGTTGGTGGTGGTTCATTTCGCTTGCCCCATGATCTTTTCCATTCCACATTATTGTACAGTATCCACTTTTCATCACCCGTCACAAGTTGTTTTAAAAACAGAATGTTTTCATTATGTTTAAGTAGAGAACTGCATGCGGAAATATGGTCAAGAAGGTTTTTTTCACTTAATTTATGTGGAACCCAAACATCAAAGAGATTAACATAACCAAGCTGGTGCAAATGATATTCAACGCTTTATTTGGATATTTTGAGTATTCGGCTATCTCCCACACGGTATAAAGTTGACTGTTCTCAATTAATGTCTTGATTTGATCGCTATCAACTTCACCTGGTCTACCTGACCATGAAGCAACATCCAGTGAGAACTCTCCAGCATGAAAATTCACAAATCACCTTTGACACGTTTGATCAGTCACAGCACCTTCTCCATACACTGCACAAATCTTTTTTTTTGCGGTACGCGGGCCTCTCACTGTTGTGGCCTCTCCCTTTGTGGAGCACAGGCTTCAGACGTGCAGGCTCAGCAGCCATGGCTCACGGGCCCAGCCGCTCCGCGGCATATGGAATCTTCCCGGACCAGGGCGTGAACCCGTGTCCCCTGCATCGGCAGGCGGATTCTCAACCACTGCGCCACCAGGGAAGCCCTGCACACATCTTTTTTTGTGTTTCAGTTACATTTTTATCTTTCTAGAAATAATAAAGCATAATATGCCGAAAATGTTGCTTTTTTTCTTTTATCTTCAATATTAAAATGGTTACACAAAAAACACCAATTTTGATAAGTTTTTAAAATTTTGTTGTTGTTGTTTTTTGGTTTTTTTTGCGGTACATGGGCCTCTCATTGTTGTGGCATCTCCCATTGTGGAGCACAGGCTCCGAACGCGCAGGCTCAGCAGCCATGGCTCACGGGCCCAGCCGCTCCACGGCATGTGGGATCTTCCCGGACTGGGGCACGAACCTGTGTTCCCTGCGTTGTCAGGTGGATTCTCAACCACTGTGCCACCAGGGAAGCCCTTCATAAGTTTTTTTTAAATGCACACTGATATGACAGCTGTCACAATATAATCTAACAAAACTGTTTCGAATGAAGTTGAAGACAACTAAGCGCTACTAGAGCCATCTTATGGAAAACCAAACAAACTTTTTGGCCAACTCAATAAAAATTATCTGGAGAAACACAGTTCTATGTAAATTTGATAGCTATCTTCAAGGGTATATAAAAGCTCATAGGCTTTTACTTTTATTTATATATTAAATAGTTGATGTACAATATTATATAAGTTTCAGCTGTACAACAGTGATTCACAACTTTTAAAGGTTATGTTCCATTTATAGTTATTATAAAATATTGGCTATATTCTCTGTATTGTTATATCCTTGCAGTTTGTTCATTTTATACATAGTAGTTTGTACCTCTTAATCCTCTACCACTCCCCATGTCCCTCCCCTCACTGGAAACCAACAGTTTGTTCTCTATATCTGCGAGTCTGTTTCTTTCTTGTTATATTCACTAGTTTGTTTTATGTTTTAAATTCCACATATAAGTGATATCGTATAGTATTTGTCTTTCTCTAACTTATGTCACTTAGCATAATACCCTCCAACTCCATCTATGTTTTTGCAAATGGCAAAATTTCATTCTTTTTTAAGGCTGAGTAGTATTCCATTGTACATATATATATACACTACAACTTCTTTATCCGTTCATCTATTTTTTTTATTTTTATTTTTTGCGGAACGTGGGCCTCTCACTATTATGGCCTCTCCTGTTGCAGAGCACAGGCTCCGGACGCGCAGGCCCAGCGGCCATGGCTCATGGGCCCAGCCACTCCACGGCATGTGGGATCTTCCTGGATCGGGGCACGAACTCGCATCCCAGGCATCGGCAGGTGGACTCTCAACCACTGTGCCACCAGGGAAGCCCTATCCATTCATCTTTTGATGGACACTTAGGTTGCTTCCATATCTTGGCAACTGTAAGTAATGCTTCTATGAACACTGGGGTGCATACATCTTTTCGAATTAGCGTTTTCTTTTTTTTTTTTCCGGATATATACCCAGCAGTGGAATTGCTGGGTCACATGGTAGTTCTATTTTCAGTTTTTTGAGAATCCTCCATATTGTTTTCCACAGTCGCTGCACCAATTTACATTCCCACCAATGGTATGTGAGGGTTCCCTTTTCTCCACAGCCTCACTAACATCTGTTATTTGTGTCCTTTTTGATGATAGCCATTCTGACAGGTTTGAGGTGATATATCATTGTGGTTTTAATTTGCATGCCTCTGATGATTAATGATGTTGAACATCTTTTCATGTGCCTGCTGGCCATCTGTACATCTTCTTTGGAAAAACGTCTATCCAGAACTTATAAACTTTTAAATAGTGCTTCTAATTTAATCAAGCAATATTCAGTTTAGAATCAATGTTAATATGTACAACTGTACCAAGATTTAGATAGAAATTAAACAGAGTTTTAAAATGAGGGAAAAAGAAAAGGAGAAGTTGAGCTAAGATGAAAGCTGCTTTGAAGTAAAGATCTTCTATTTTAGTTCCAGAATGACTGATACTGGCAGACTAATCATTGATTCTCATTAGCGTCAGGCTTTCTTGGTGATGCTAACACTGAACAGGAATAGAAAAAGTGACATTTATCCATATCTTTTTGGGGGCTGGGTGTGCAATCTTTGCTCAGGAAAAAACAGACTTCACAATGTGACAAACCTGGCAACACTTTTGTTCACTCTGGATTCAAACTGGAACGCAAGTTACCTATCAAAGCATAAGGAATCCACCATGGAAAGAGCAGAAAACATATTTTGGTCAGAAGAAATGGCCAAAAAGCACACATGAAAAGATGCTCAACATCACTAATTATCAGAGAAATGCAAATCAAAACTACAATGAGGTATCACTTCACACTGGTCAGAATGGCCATCATCAAAAAGTCTGCAAATAAATACTAGAGGTAGTGTGGAGAAAAGGGAGTCCTCCTATATTGTTGGTGGGAATGCAAACTGGTACAGCCATTGTGGAGAACAGTATGGAGGTTCCTTAAAAAACTAAAAATAGAACTACCAGATGGTCCAGCAATCCCACTCCTGGGCATATATCTGGAGAAAACCATAATCCAAAAGGATAGGTGCACTCTAATGTTCATTGCAGTACTGTTTACAACAGCCAAGACGTGGAAGCAACCTAAATATCCATCGACAGAGGAATGGATAAAGAAAATGTGGTACAAACATACAATGGAATATTACTCAGCCATAAAAAAGAATGAAATAATGCCCTTTGCAGCAACATGGATGGACCTAGAGATTATCATACTAAGTGAAGTAAGTCAGACAGAGAAAGGCAAAAATATCATATGATATCACTTATATGTGGAATCTAAAAAAAAACGGTACGAGAGAGAGAAGATGGTGGAAGAGTAAGATGCGAAGATCACCTTCCTCCCCACAGATACATCAGAAATACATCTACACGTGGAACTGCTCCTATAGGACACCCACTGAACACTGGCAGAAGACCTCAGTCCGTTCAAAAGGCAAGAAACTCCCCACGTACCTGGGCAGGGTAAAAGAAAAAAGAATAAACAGAGACAAAAGAATAGGGACGGGACCTGCACCAGTGGGAGGGGCTGTGAAAGAGGAAAGGTTTCCACACACTAGAAGCCCCTTCACGGGCGGAGACTGTGGGTGGCGGAGGGGAGAGCTTCACAGCCGTGGAAGAGAGTGCAGTAACAGGGTGCGGAGGGCAAAGCCGAGAGATTCCCACAGAGGATAGGTGCAGACCAGCACTCACCAGCCCGAGAGGCTTGTCTGCTCACCCGCCGGGACGGGCGGGGGCTGGGAGCTAAGGCTCGGGCTTCGGTAGGAAGCCGGGAAAGGACTGGGGTTGGCGGCGTGAACACAGCCTGAAGGGGTTAGTGCACCACGGCTGGCTGGGAGGGAGTCCGGAAGAAGTCTGGAGCTGCCGAAGGGGCAAGAGACTTTTTCTTGCCCCTTTGTTACCTGGTGCGCGAGGACAGGGGATTAAGCGGGCCACTTAAAGGAGCTCCAGAAATGGACGCGAGCCACGACTAACAGCGCCGACAACAGAGACGGGCATTAGATGCTAAGGCTGCTCCTGCAGCCACCAAGAAGCCTGTGTGCGAGCACAGGTCACTCTTCACACCTCCCCTCTCGGGAGCCTGTGCAGCCCACCACTGCCAGGGTCCCGGGATCCAGGGACAACCTCCCCGGAAGAATGCACGATGCGCCTCAGGCTGGTGCAATGTCATGCTGGCCTCTGCCGCCACAGGCTCGCCCCGCATCCATACCCCTCCCTCCCCGCGGCCTGAGTGAGCCAGAGCCCCCTAAGCAGCTGCTCCTTTAACCCCGTCCTGTCTGAGCGAACAGCAGACGCCCTTGCGCAGAGGTGGGGCCAAGTCCAAAGCTGAACCCCAGGAGCTGTGCGAACAAAGAAGAGAGGGGGAGGTCTCTCCCAGCAGGCTCAGAAGCAGTGGATTAAAGCTCCACAATCAACTTGAAGTGCCCTGCATCTGTGAAATACCTGAATAGACAGCAAATCATCCCAAGTTGAGGAGGTGGACTTTAGGAGCAAGATATACTATTATTTTCCCCTTTTTCTCTTTTTGTGAGTGTGTATGTGTGTGCTTCTGTGTGAGATATTGTCTGTATAGCTTTGCTTTCACCATTTGTCCTAGGGTTCTGACCGTTCCTTTTTTTTTTTTTTACTTTAAAAACTTTTTCTTCTTAATAATTATTTTCCATTTTAATAACTTTATTTTATCCTAATTTATTTTATCTTCGTTCTTTCTTCCTTCCTTCCTTTCTTTCCTTTCTGTTTTTTTCTCCCTTTTATTCTGAGCCGTGCGGATTAAAGGCTCTTGGTGCTCCAACCAGTTGTCAGAGCTGTGTCTCTGAGGTGGGAGAACCAACTCCAGGACACTGGTCCACAAGAGATCTCCCAGCTCTATGTAATATCAAATGGCAAATATCTCCCAGAGATCTCCACCTCAACACCAAGACCCAGCTTCACTCAAGGACCAGCAACGTACAGTGCTGGACACCCTATGCCCAACAAATAGGAAGACAGGACTACAGCCCCAACCATTAGCAGAGAGGCTGCCTAAAATCATAATAAGGCTACCAACATCCCAAAACACACCACCAGACATGGACCTGCCCACCAGAAAGACAAGATCCAACCTCATCCACCAGAACATAGGCACTAGTCCCCCCAACCAGGAAACCTACTCAACCCACTGAACCAACCTTAGCCACTGGGGACAGTCACCAAAAACAACGGGAACTACGAACCTGCAGCCTGCAAAAAGGAGAACCCAAACACACTAAGCAAAATGAAAAGACAGAAAAACACACAGCAGATGAAGGAGCACGGTAAAAACACAACAGACCTAACAAATGAAGAGGAAATAGGCAGTCGACCTGAAAAAGAATTCAGAATAATGATAGTAAAGATGATCCAAAATCTTGGAAATAGAATAGACAAATTGCAAGAAACATTTAACAAGGAACTAGAAGAAATAAAGAGGAAGCAAGCAACGATGAGCAACACAATAAATGAAATGAAAAATACTCTAGATGGGATCAATAGCAGAATAACTGAGGCAGAAGAACGGATAAGTGACCTGGAAGATAAAAGAGTGGAAATAACTACTGAAGAGCAGAATAAAGAAAAAAGAATGAAAAGAACTGAGGACAGTCTCAGAGACCTCTGGGACAACATTAAACACACCAACATTTGAATTATAGGGGTCCCAGAAGAAGAAGAGAAAAAGAAAGGGACTGAGAAAATACTTGAAGAGATTAGGAAATAGTTAATCAAGTCCAGGAAGCACAGAGAGTCCCATACAGAATAAATCCAAGGAGAAACACGCCAAGACACATATTAATCAAACTATCAAAAATTAAATACAAGGAAAAAATATTAAAAGTAGCAAGGGAAAAACAACAAGTAACACACAAGGGAATCCCCGTAATGTTAAAAGCTGATCTTTCAGCAGAAACTCTGCAAGCCAGAAGGGAGTGGCAGAGCATATTTAAAGTGATGAAGGAGAAAAACCTACAACCAAGATTACTCTACCCAGCAAGGATCTCATTCAGATTTGATGGAGAAATTAAAACCTTTACAGACAAGCAAAAGCTGAGAGAGTTCAGCACCACCAAACCAGCTTTACAACAAATGCTAAAGGAACTTCTCTAGGCAAGAAACACAAGAGAAGGAAAACACCTATAAGAACAACCCAAAACAATTAAGTAATTGGTAACAGGAACTTACATATCGATAATTACCTTAAATGTAAATGGATTAAATGCTCCCACCAAAAGACATAGACTGGCTGAATGGAAACAGAAACAAGGCCCGTATATATGCTGTCTACAAGAGACCCACTTCAGACCTAGGGACACATACAGACTGAAAGTGAGGGGATGGAAAAAGATATTCCGTGCAAATGGAAATCAGAAGAAAGCTGCAGTAGCAAGTCTCATATCAGACAAAATAGACTTTAAAATAAAGACTATTACAAGAGACAAAGAAGGACACTACATAATGATCAAGGGATTGATCCATGAAGAAGATATAACACTTGTAAATATTTATGCACCCAACATAGGAGCACCTCAATACATAAGGCAAATACTAACAGCCATAAAAGGGGAAATCGACAGTAACACAATCATGGTAGGGGACTTTAACATCCCACTTTCATCAATGGACAGATCATCCAAAATGAAAATAAATAAGGAAACACAAGCTTTAAATGATACATTACACAAGATGGACTTAATTGATATTTATAGGACATTCCATCCAAAAACAAGAGAATACACATTTTTCTCAAGTGCTCATGGAACATTCTCCAGGATAGACCATATCTTGGGTCACAAATCTAGCCTTGGTAAATTTAAGAAAATTGAAATTGTATCAAGTATCTTTTCCGATCACAACGCTATGAGACTAGATATCAATCACAGGAAAAAATCTGTAATAAATACAAACACATGGAGGCTAAACAATACACTACTTAATAACGAAGTGATCACTGAAGAAATCAAAGAGGAAATCAAAATGTACTTAGAAACAAATGACAATGGAGACACGACGACCCAAAACCTATGGGATACAGCAAAAGCAGTTCTAAGAGGGAAGTTAATAGCAATACAATCCTACCTTAAGAAACAGGAAACATCTCGAATAAACAACCTAACTTTGCACCTAAAGCAATTAGAGAAAGAAGAACAAAAATACCCCAAATTTAGCAGAAGGAAAGAGATCATAAAGATCAGATCAGAAATAAATGAAAAAGAAATGAAGGAAACAATAGCAGAGATCAATAAAACTAAAAGCTGGTTCTTTGAGAAGATAAATAAAATTGATAAACCATTAGCCACACTCATCAAGAAAAAAAGGGAGAAGACTCAAATCAATGGAATTAGAAATGAAAAAGGAGACGTAACAACTGACACTGCAGAAATACAAAAGATTATTAGAGATTACTACAAGCAACTCTATGCCAATAAATTGGACAACCTGGAAGAAATGGACAGATTCTTAGAAATGCACAACCTGCCGAGACTGAACCAGGAAGAAATAGAAAATATGAACAAACCAATCACAAGCACTGAAATTGAAACTGTGATTAAAAATCTTCCAACAAACAAAAGCCCAGGACCAGATGGCTTCACAGGCGAATTCTATCAAACATTTAGAGAAGAGCTAACACCTATCCTTCTCAAACTCTTCCAAAAGATAGCAGAGGGAGGAACACTCCCAAACTCATTCTATGAGGCCACCATCACCCTGATACCAAAACCAGACAAAGACGTCACAAAGAAAGAAAACTACAGGCCAATATCACTGATGAACACAGATGCAAAAATCCTAAACAAGATACTAGCAAACAGAATCCAACAGCACATTAAAAGGATCATACACCATAATCAAGTGGGGTTTATTCCAGGAATGCAAGGATTCTTCAATATACGCAAATCAATCAACGTGATAAACCATATCAACAAACTGAAGGAGAAAAACGATATGGTCATCTCAATAGATGCAGAGAAAGCTTTTGACAAAATTCAACACCCATTTATGATAAAAACCCTGCAGAAAGTAGGCATAGAGGGAACTTTCCTCAACATAATAAAGGCCATATATGACAAACCAACAGCCAACATCATCCTCATGGTGAAAAACTGAAACCATTTCCACTAAGATCAGGAACAAGACAAGGTTGCCCACTCTCACCACTCTTATTCAACATAGTTTTGGAAGTTTTAGCCACAGCAATCAAAGAAGAAAAAGAAATAAAAGGAATCCAAATCAGAAAAGAAGTCAAGCTGTCACTGTTTGCAGATGACATGATACTATACATAGAGAATCCTAAAGATGCTACCAGAAAACTACTAGAGCTAATCAATGAATTTGGTAAAGTAGCAGGATACAAAATTAATGCACAGCAATCTCTGGCATTCTTATACACTAATGATGAAAAATCTGAGAATGAAATTAAGAAAACACTCCCATTTACCATTGCAACAAAAAGAATAAAATATCTAGGAATAAACCTACCTAAGGAGACACAAGACTTGTATGCAGAAAACTATAAGACACTGATGAAAGAAATTAAAGATGATACAAATAGGTGGAGAAATATACCATGTTCTTGGATTGGAAGAATCAACATTGTGAAAATGACTCTATTACCCAAAGCAATCTACAGATTCAATGCAATCCCTATCAAACTACCACTGGCATTTTTTACAGAACTAGAACAAAATATTTCACAATTTGTATGGAAACACAAAAGACCCCGAATAGCCAAAGCAATCTTGAGAACGAAAAATGGAGCTGGAGGAATCAGGCTCCCTGACTTCAGACTATACTACAAGCCCACAGTAATCAAGACAGTATGGTACTGGCACAAAAACAGAAATATAGATCAATGGAACAGGATAGAAAGCCCAGAGATAAACCCACACACATATGGTCACCTTATCTTTGATAAAGGAGGGAAGGAAACACAGTGGAGAAAAGACAGCCTCTTCAATAAGTAGTGCTGGGAAAACTGGACAGCTACCTGTAGAAGTATAAAATTAGAACACTTCCTAACACCATACACAAAAATAAACTCAAAATGGGTTAAAGACCTAAATGTAAGGCCAGACACTATCAAACTCTTAGAGGAAAACATAGGCAGAACACTCTATGACATCAATCACAGCAAGATCCTTTTTGACCCATCTCCTAGAGAAATGGAAATAAAAACAAAAATAAACAAATGGGATCTAATGAAACTTAAAAGCTTTTACGCAGCAAAGGATACCATAAACAAGACCAAAAGACAACCCTCAGAATGGGAGAAAATATTTGCAAATGAAGCAACTGACAAAGGATTAATATCCAAAATTTATAAGCAACTCATGCAGCTCAATAACAAAAAAACAAACAACCCAATCCAAAAATGGGCAGAAGACCTAAATAGACATTTCTCCAAAGAAGATATACAGATAGCCAACAAACACATGAAAGAATGCTCAACATCATTAATCATTAGAGAAATGCAAATCAAAACTACAATGAGATATCATCTCACACCGGCCAGATTGGCCATCATCAAAAACTCTAGAAACAATAAATGCTGGAGAAGGTGTAGAGAAAAGGGAACACTCTTGCACTGTTGGTGGGAATGTAAAATGATACAGCCACTATGGAGAGCAGTATGGAGGTTCCTTAAAAAACTACAAATAGAACTACCATATGACCCAGCAATCCCACTACTGGGCATATACCCTGAGAAAACCATAATTCAAAAAGAGTCATGTACCAAAATGTTTATTGCAGCTCTATTTACGATAGCCAGGACATGGAAGCAACCTAAGTGTCCATCAACAGATGAATGGATAAGGAAGATGTGGCACATATATACAATGGAATATTACTCAGCCATAAAAAGAAATGAAACTGAGTTATTTGTAATGAGGTGGATAGACCTGGAATCTGTCATACAGAGTGAAGTAAGTCAGAAGGATAAAAACAAATACCGTATGCTAACACATATATATGGAATCTAAAAAAAAAAATGTCATGAAGAGATTAGTGGTAGGATGGGAATAAAGCACAGACCTACTAGAGCATGGACTTGAGGATATGGGGAGGGGGAAGGTTAAGCTGTGACGATGTGAGAGAGTGGCAGGGACATATACACACTACCAAATGTAAATTAGATAGCTAGTGGGAAGCTGCAGCATAGCACAGGGAGTTCACCTCTGTGCTTTGTAACCACCTAGAGGGGTGGGATAGGGAGGGTGGGAGGGAGGATGACACAAGAGGGAAGAGTTATGGGAACATATGCATATGTATAACTGATTCACTTTGTTGTAAAGGAGAAACTAACACACTATTGTAAAACATTTATACTCAAATAAAGATGTTTAAAAAAAAAGAAAATTATAAGACACTTATGAAAGAAATTAAAGATGATACAAATAGATGGAGAAATATACCATGTTCTTGGATGGGCAGAATCAACATTGTGAAAATGACTCTACTACCCAAAGCAATCTACAGATTCAATGCAATCCCTATCAAACTACCACTGACATTTTTTACAGAACTAGAACAAAGAATTTCACAATTTGTATGGAAACACAAAAGACCCCGAATAGCCAAAGCAATCTTGAGAACGAAAAATGGAGCTGGAGGAATCAGGCTCCCTGACTTCAGACTATACTACAAAGCTACAGTAATCAAGACAGTATGGTCCTGGCACAAAAACAGAAATATAGATCAATGGAACAGGATAGAAAGCTCAGAGATAAACCCACACACATACGGTCACCTTATCTTTGATAAAGGAGGCAAGAATATACAGTGGAGAAAAGACAGCCTCTTCAATAAGTGGTGCTTGGAAAGCTGGACAGGTACACGTAAAAGAATGAAATTAGAACACTCACTAACACCATACACTAAAATAAACTCAAAATGGGTTAAAGACCTAAATGTAAGGCCAGACACTATCAAACTCTTAGAGGAAAACCTAGGCAGAACAGTCTATGACATAAATCACAGCAAGATCCTTTTTGACCCATCTCCTAGAGAAATGGAAGTAAAACCAAAAATAAACAAATGGGACCTAATGAAACTTAAAAGCTTTTGCACAGCAAAGGGTACCATAAACAAGACCAAAAGACAACCCTCAGAATGGGAGAAAATAGTTGCAAATGAAGCAACTGACAAAGGAATAATCTCCAAAATTTATAAGCAACTCATGCAGCTCAATAACAAAACAACAAACAACCCAATCCAAAAATGGGCAGAAGACGTAAATAGACATTTCTCCAAAGAAGATATACAGATTGCCAACAAACACATGAAAGAATACTCAACATCATTAATCATTAGAGAACACAAATCAAAACTACAATGAGATATCATCTCACACCAGTCAGAATGGCCATCATCAAAAAATCTAGAAACAATAAATGCTGGAGAGGGTGTGGAGAAAAGGGAACACTCTTGCACTGTTGGTGGGAATGTAATTTGATACAATCACTGTGTGGAACAGTATGGAGGTTCCTTAAAAAACTACAAATAGAACTACCATACAACCCAGCAATCCCACTACTGAGCATATACCCTGAGAAAACCATCATTCAAAAAGACACATGTACCACAATGTTCACTGCAGCTCTATTTACAATAGCCAGGACATGGAAGCAACCTAAGTGTCCATCAACAGATGAATGGATAAAGAAGATGGGCCGCATATATACAATGGAATATTACTCAGCCATAAAAAGAAACGAAACTGAGTTATTTGTAGTGAGGTGGATGGACCTGGAGTCTGTCATACAGAGTGAAGTAAGTCAGAAGGAGAAAAATACTGTATGCTAACATATATATGTAATCTAAGAAAAAAAATGTCATGAAGAAACTAGGGGTAGGACGGGAATAAAACACAGACCTACTAGAACATGGACTTGAGGATATTGGGAGGGGGAAGGGTAAGCTGTGACGAAATGAGAGAGTGGCATGGACATATACACACTACCAAATGTAGGGTGGGTAGCTAGTGGGAAGCAGCCGCATGGCAAAGGGAGATCAGCTGTGTGCTTTGTGATCACCTAGAGCAGTGGGATAGGGAGGGTTGGAGGGAGGGAGACGCAAGAGGGAAGAGATATGGGAACATATGTATTATGTATAACTGATTCACTTTGTTGTAAAGCAGAAACTAACACACCATTGTAAAGCAATTATACTCCAATATAGATGTTAAAACAAACAAACAAAAAAATGGTACAAATGAATGTATTTATAAAACAGAAATAGTCATAGATGTAGGAAACAAACTTATGGTTACTAGGGGGGATGGGGGGAGGGATAAAATGGGAGATTGGGATTGATGCATACACACTACTATATATAAAATAGATAACTAATAAGGACCTACTATATAGCACAGGGAACTCAATATTCTGTGATGACTTATATGGGAAAAGAATCTAAAAAAGAGTGGATATATATATAGGTATAACTGATTCACTTTGCTGTACAGCAGAAACTAACACACATTGTAAATCAACTATACTCCAATAAAAAATTTTTAAAAAAGTAATTAGGGAAGGTCTCATATTATCACAAAAAGAAAGAGAAATTGCCTGAACAGGAGAATAAATGTCTGTAGGAGACTGAACTTTACATGTGGCAACTGATCAGCACAAATCAACTAAGGTGCGTATGATCAGCAACTGCAAATTCAACACAAAGTCTCCTAGCCACAGAAGCATGTTACCATGACTGGCGCTGGGGGCAGAGTACTTGGCGCTGGACTTGCGGATGATATTCTCGTGGATCTGGGACCACTCACTCTCGTTGTTGCACCTGCAACAGAAGGACAGGCATTATGATTCTCAACAGTTTTAAACATCTGGTCTGACGTTCAACGTGTAGCACTAAGTTTGAAGGGATACTTCAAACTCACTTTCCTAAAGAAATGAACATATATTTTACTAAATTAGACAAGGCTCATTTTCTGGTAAGGCACACAGAAGATTCATATTTGGGGAAATAGTAGAAACTCTAAAATGAACCACTGCAAATATTTTTGAGTGGCAAAATATCCTATTCTCTGAAGTAACACTTTCCCACATGACAAGTTTTTTTCTTTTTTAGTCCCTTATACACCCTTAAAACTAGGCGCTAGAGGAAAGCTCCTGATAGAGGAAAAAACAGTTCCTTTCCACAAGTACTGCTGTTTACAAACTTCCATGTCACACTTGCTCTACACTGTCATTCAACTGTGGCTGTAATGGCCCCAGAGAAAAAACCTGCTAAGCTCAGGGCAATGTTGATATTTGCCTGTGGCTGTATTTCAGCCAGACCAAGATAAGAAGAAAAGTTTGGGAGAGTAGTGGGCTTGGTTCCATGTGAAATCCTCTGTAGTCAAAGGGAAGGAGGGCTTAGTAGAGAAGGCTGGATGCCTAAATATGTAAGAATAAAGTTCTTTCCTAGGGACTTCAGGATTGGGAGAAAATAGGAACGGAGGAACAACACTGCACCTCTATTAATTTCTGACATATTTAGAGTCTTCCCCTCTAAAGGAAAATTCCAAGAAAGCTGCAGTCATACAACCACTTGGTATGGTTTAGGAACAGAGACTAGGAAGGAATTCCTCATCCTAATGTATACATCTTGATGAAACAACTGAAATGAGATTAGAATCATCTCTTGAAAATTCCATGTAACACCCAGAGTCTCCACAGCCTTGGCCCCTCCCTTCCCCTGTTGGATAGGGAGAACCCACTGACCCCAGAACACAGAGCCCATGCACAAAGGAAACCACACAGGATCTTTCCATGGTAACTTAGAAGTATGTAGTCCAGCCACAGCAAGAGGAAACTCCAGCAAGAGTTATATCATGTGCCATCCAGCAGTGTGAAGCACAACAGGCTTCTTTTTTTTTTTTTTTTTTTTTTTTGCGGTACGCTGGCCTCTCACTGTTGTGGCCTCTCCAGTTGTGGAGCACAGGCTCCGGACATGCAGGCTTAGTGGCCATGGCTCACGGGCCTAGCCGCTCCACAGCATATGGGATCTTCCCGGACAGGGGCACGAACCTGTGTGCCCTGCATCCACAGGTGGACTCTCAACCACTGCGTCACCAGGGAAGCCCCAGCACAACAGGTTTCTAAATAAAAGAGTTTGTATAGAGACCATTCAGAGAGAAAGGAGGTTGGTCACTAGACAAATTTTTCTTAATCAGTAGCTCTTCAGACTTCTTAGTAGAAATAAGCCTCACTTACTCAGAGATGTTACAAAGAATTGTCAAAGATAAGGTTCTCAAAGTCCAGAGCTGTGAGGATAACTTCTGCTCACAGAATTCCTTCCAAGGAAAGGAAGTGGGAGAGTGTTCTTTAAAATGATCACTTGTGATTAGCAACTCAGTTGGAAATCAGAAGTGAGAGGTGCTGGCAGCAGCATGTCTAGCCCTTCCTGTCTGACATGCACACTGTCTCAGCTCTTCCAATCAGTCAATACATCAGAGAAGTGCCCAGCTGGTGAGGACTGAGACTTGTCTTGCTGTCAGATTTTTGTCACTTTCTAGGTTTACAAAATCAGTAGTTACTTTCTTTAATAGAAATCTGACTATAGTTTGTTATAAATAGTGTACTCCCCCCACTTCAAAATAAGAGTCTTGACTAATGCACAGTATAATGAATACAGACAATAATATTGTACTATAATGATGTAATGTGATAAATATTGCTTCACTGGCAATCATAATACAATATATAAATATATAAGGGTAACACACTATACATCTCAAGTATATATATAAAATACACAGGGCTTCCCTGGTGGTGCAGTGGTTGAGAGTCCGCCTGCTGATGCAAGGGACACGGGTTCTTTCTTGCCCAGGTCTGGGAGGATCCCAAATGCCGCGGAGCAGCTGGGCCCGTGAGCCATGGCCACTGAGCCTGCGCGTCCGGAGCCTGTGCTCCGCAACGGGAAAGGCCACAACAGTGAGAGGCCCGCGTACCGCAAAAAAAACAAACAACAACAAAAAACACACACACACAAAGAATCCAAATAAATAAATAAAACCAAAAGAAAAAAAAAGTCTTGAAAATTAACTCCCTCTCTCCAATGGGTGGTATAATTTCAGTATTTCTCCAATAAAACACTCACTGGTTCTTTGGCAGTATAGAACCAGTGAACTGGTGCTTTATCAACCACATCAACAGTGACAATGTGTATTATTTCACTGACATGTACTTTTCCACCCGACACATACAGTTCAGATGCCAGACACCTGATGGCTTGTCCCCTGTACTCCTCTCCCTTTGTATACCCCTTAACTGTCATTGGTCTTCAGAGATCTGCATTTGAAGCCCATTTCCTTCCTACCATGTAAGTTTTCTGGGCAATCTCACCTGCTCCCATGGTTTCAACCACCCCCAAAAGCAGACAAGACCCAAAGCAGTGTCTCTAGCCCAGACTCACCCCTAAGTTCCTGACCCGCATGGCCACAAGACAGCTTATAATTTCCTACCCTCCTGTCTGCTCCTAGAGACTCCTTCTGAGTAGAACCCACTAGTTCACTAAACCAGAACTCTTCCAGCTGTCATCACATCCTGTAGATTTTGTTATCTTAAGATCTGCCACATCTGACCTCTCTTCTTCATGGCCTTGGTTCAGCCATTACCACCTCTCTTCCAGACCAGTGTAATCACCTCTTAACTGGCCTTTCAATTATCTCCCTTTCTAGAATGCCAAGGGAGCTACTCAAATCATCTGAAACTAAATGGATGTGGTGTCATCAGCATATTTTAGCCAATCACTAGGATATTTTGTAAGGAAAAAATATAAATGTAAGCATTTATTAACCAAATGAGTTATGATTATAATGAAGCATGATTATGTTGTATCCAATCAAATTAGTATTTAGAGCATGATTACCGATGTTGATAATTTGTCCTCAATCATAAGACTCACGAGAGATTGTAATCTAAAACAGGTCTGTGTGCCTCTGTGGCACACCTTCCCCACAGAGGAGGTAACCAGCACAGGCAATGAAGTAGCACTTCAACCACTACATGTGCAGTGATTTTACTCAAGGGTTAACACAGAGGGGTGAGAGGTTTTGGTTTTCTACATGGGATCACTAAGCATTCCAAAGCATCAGAGCAGGTGTGCAGAATCTGCTCAGCAAAGAGTGTTCAGAATACTGTTCTTATTCACTCATGAACTAGAGCACACTTTACCATTTGCCTCTTCCCTACTACCTCCTTATCTTCTTGATTTCTGTGTTTCTCATGGGTATTCACCCAACTTTCTTCTCATCTTTCCCCAAGGTGGGCAATCCAAAAAAGTATTCAAGAAGTTTTAAAGGGTTGTTTGTAAGGCCTTTAAGTCTGCTTTTTTAGGATGCCTAATATAGGAAGGTAATGATCAGGATATTATCCCATATTTTATTTCACTAAGATAGGTATTCTCATGTTCATCTTACAGATGAGGAGAGTGAGATGAAGCTGTAGTCTAAACACAGGTCTGTCCGGACCCAAAGCAGGGCAGGGGTGAGGGTGGAGGGGCAGAGAGAAAGAACCTGCAGAGTTCTGTGACCCTGAAAACCTTACTCCCACACCAGGCTTCAGTGTACTTGTCTCCCTGACACCAGTCAGAATTCCCATTCTGTCTACCTTCATCTAACTGCAACTATTCAGTTTTGACTATGGCTTAAAACTTAATTTAGTGCAAATAATCCATATTAAAATCCTTTCTTGGAAAGTGGCCAAGATGGCAGAATAAAAACACTCTGAGCTCACCTTTTCTCACACCAAAATCATAACTATTTGCAGAACAATGATTGATAAAAAATACTGGAACCTACCAGAAAAGATCTTCTACAGCCAAAGACATAAAGAAGGAACCACAACGAGACAAGAAGGGGAAGACTCACAATCAAACCCCATATCTCCAGATGGGTGACCCACAAACTGGAGAATAATTATATTGCAGAGGAGAGTTCTGAGCCCCACGTCAGGCTCCCCAGCCCAGAACTGGCAAGATGAGCCCCCAGAGCATTTGGTTTTGAAGGTCAGTGGGGCTTACTTAAAATAGAGACTTCACTCTTAAATGGAGTGAAAAAAGCTCCCTTTTTTTCACACAAAAGCTCATGTGCACAAGCACATAGGGCAAAAAAAAATAATTTGACAGGAGCCTGGGCAAGTCCTTCCTGCTGGTTTTGGAGCGTCTCCTGGAGAGGTCAGGGGTGGATGAAACTCACCCTGGGGACACAGACACTGGTGGCAAACCTACTGGGGAACACTGTTGATGGCTGACTTCTTGGCTCTTTAGTTCCAAGACCTGGCCCTACCCAACAGCCTCTAGGAAGCACTGCTGGGACACTTTAGGCCAAACAACTAACTGGGTGGGGACACAGTGCCAACAATCAGCAGACAGGCTGCCTAAAGACTAAAGAGCCCATAGCTACCTCTGGGCTTGCCCCTAGACATGGCCCAGCCCACCAGAGGGCCAAGATGGAGCTGTACCCACCAGTGGACAGGCACTAGCCCCTCCCATCAGGAAGCCAGATCAAGCCTCTAGATGAACCTCATCCACAAGGGGGCAGACACCAGAAGCAAGAAAACTATGACCCCTCAATACAGGGCAGACCCTACGCTGGGATCAGCTGGGCCTTGGCCTGGCCCACTAGCGGGCCAATGCAACCTTCAGGACACTCCAAAACCCATACCCAACTGTGTCAGGAACCAACATCCTCCCACAAAACAACTGAAATGAGCTCTGGGATCCCTGGACTGCAGCCAGACTCCAGCAACAAGCTCTGCTTGCTAGTAGATTGGCACTAACCCCAGGATCTGGCTTCACCTGCCAGTGGGAGGGAAACAGCCCCAGAGCCTTCAGGACTCTGACTCCACCCACCAGTAAGCCAGCACTAGCCCTGGGGGTGATGTAGGATTGAGCAACCAGCCACCTCATGACCAGGCCCTGCTAAACAGCAGCCAGTAGCATCCACACAAAGCAGGTTCTGACAACCAACCAGACTAGGGGCCTATCAGATCATCCACACAGTTAGCCTGCCACAACAGAAGGACCCACATAGCCCTCTTCGAGTGAACCCATAGAGCACACAGCTTGGGTGACAGGGGTGCGGAACTGCTGGGATGCATAGGATGCTTCCTACAGAGGGCCGCTTCTCCAAGGTCGAGAAAAGTAACTAACCTACCACATACATAAAAATACAAATAGCAACTGAGACAAAATGAGAAATATGTTTCAGACGAAGGAACAAGATAAAACCCCAGAAGAACAACTAAGTGAAGTGGAGACAGGCAATCTACCCAAGGCGTTCAGAGTAATGATTGTAAAGATGATCAAAGAACTCTAGAGAAGAATGGATGCACAGACAAAATAGTCAGAAATTTTTTAACAAAGAGTTAGAAAATATAAAGAACAACCAAACAGAGATGAAGAATACAATACCTGAAATGAAAAATGCACTGAAGGAATCAACAGTAGACTAAATGAAACAGAAGAATGGATCAGTGAGCTGGGAAGACAGAGTAGTGGAAATCACTGCTGCTGAACAGAAAAAAGAAAGAAGAATGAACAGAAGTCAGGACAGATTAAGAGACCTCTGGGACAACATCAAGTCTGCTAATATTCACATTACAGGGGTCCCAGGAGAAGAGAGAAAGGGCCCAAGAAAATATCTGAAGAGATAACAGCTGAAAACCTCCCTAATCTGGGAAAGGAAACAGTCACCCAACTCCAAGAAGCACAGAGTCCCATACAGGATTAACCCAAAGAGGAATAGACAAGATACATTGTAATCAAAATGACAAAAATTAATGATAGAGAATACTAAAAGCAGCTAGGGGAAAGCAACAAATAACATACAAGGGAACTCCCATAATACTATCAGCCAATTTTTCAACAGAAACTCAGCAGGCTAGAAGGGAATGGTATGATATATTTAAAGTGATGAAAGGGAAGAACCTACAACCAAGAATACTCTACCCAGCAAGGCTCTCAGATTAGAAGGAGAAATCAAAAGCTTTACAGACAAGCAAAAGCTAAAGAATTCAGCACCACCAAACCAGCTTTACAACAAATGTTAAAGGAACTTCTCTAGGTGAAAAAGAAAAGGCCACAACTAGAAACAAGAAAATTACAGAATGAAAAAGCTCATTGGTAATGGGAAACATACAGTAAAGGTAGAAAATATCCACAAACAAAGCTCATAGAGAGGTTAAAACACAAGACTGATAAAATCACCTGTATCCACAATAAGCAGGTAAGAGATACACAAAACAATTGGATGTAAAATATGATATCAAAAACAGTAATCATGAGAGGAGGAGAGTACAAATGCAAGGTATCTAAAATACATCTGAAATTAAGAGATCAGCAACTTAGAACAATCATGTATATACAAAGATAGCTATACAAACACCTGATGTAATTGCAAACAAAAATTTATAACAGATATACACACAAAAAAGAAAAAGGAATCCAAACATAACACTAAAGATAGTCATCAAACCACAAGAGAAGAGAGCAAAAGAAAAAGGAGAAAATAAGACCTACAAAAACAAATCCAAAACAATTAAAATGGCAATAGGAACATACATGTCAATAATTACTTTAAATGTAAATGGGTTAAATGCTCCAACCAAAAGACACACACTGGCTGAATGGATACAAAAACAGGACCCATATACGCTGCCTAAAAAAGACTCATATCAGATCTAGAGACACATACAGACTGAAAGTGAGGGGATGGAAAAAGATAGTCCATGCAAATGGAAATCAAAAGAAAGCCAGAGTAGCAATACTTGAATCAGACAAAATAGACTTCAAAATAAAGACTGTTATAAGAAACAAAGAAAGACACTACATAATGATCAAGGGATCAATCCAAGAAGAAGATGTAACAACTGTAAATATATATGTACCCAACATAGGAGCACTTCTCTATATAAGGTAAATATTAACAAAAATAAAAGAAGGAATCAACAGTAACACAATAATAGTAGGGGACTTTAATACCCCACTTAGGGGATGTCCCTGCTGGTGCAGTGGTTAAGAATCCATCTGCCAGGGGCTTCCCTGGTGGCGCAGTGGTTAAGAATCTGCCTGCCAATGCGGGAGACGCAAGTTCGGGCCCTGGTCCGGGAGGATCCCACGTAATGCGGAGCTACTGAGCCCATGTGCCATGACTGCTGAGCCCGCATGCCACAACTACTGAAGCCCGTGAGCCTGGAGCCCATGCTCCGCAACAAGAGAAGCCACCACAATAGGCATACGCACCACAGCGAAGAGTGGCCCATGCTCTCCACAACTGGAGAGGGCCTGCGTGCACCAACGGAGACCCAAAGCAGCCAAAAATAAATAAAATAGATGAATTATTTTTAAAAAAATCTGCCTGCCAATGGGCTTCCCTGGTGGCACAGTGGTTGAGAGTCCGCCTGCCAATGCAGGGGACACGGATTCGTGCCCCGGTCTGGGAAGATCCCACATGCCACGGAGAGGCTGGGCCCGTGAGCCATGGCCACTGAGCCTGCACGTCTGGAGCCTGTGCTCCGCAATGGGAGAGGCCACAACAGTGAGAGGCCCACGTAACACACACACACACAAAAAAAAACAATCCATCTGCCAAAGCAGGGGAAACGGGTTCGAGCCCTGGTCTGGGAAGATTCCACATGCTGTGGAGCAACTAAGCCTGTGCGTCACAACTACTGAGCCTGTGGGCTGTAACTACCAAAGCCCACGCACCTAGAGAAGCCACCACAATGAGAAGCCTGTGCACCGCAACGAAGAGTAGCCCCTGCTAGCCACAACTAGAGAAAGCCCACATGAGCAGCAACAAAGACCCAATGGAGCCAAAAATAAATAAATTAATAAATAAATTTATTTTTAAAACACCCCACTTACATCAATGGATGCATTATCCAGACAGAAAATCAAAAAGGAAACACAGGCCTTAAATGACATGTTAGACCAGATGGATTTAATTAATATTTACAGAGCATTCCATCTGAAAGCAGCAGAATACACATTCTTTTCAAGTGCACGTGGAACATTCTCCAGGACAGAACACATGCTGGGCCACAAGGCAAGCCTCAGTAAATTTAAGAAACCTAAAATTATATCAAACATCTTTTCCAACCACAATGCTATGAGGCTAGAAATCAACCACAAGAAAAAAACTGCAAAAAAGACAAATATGTGGAGGTTAAACAATATGCTACTAAACAACCAGTGGATCACTGAAGAAATCGAAGAGGAAATTTAAAAATACCTAGACACAAATGAAAACAAGATGATCCAAAACCTATGGGGTGCAGCAAAAGCAGTTCTAAGAAGGAAGTTTATAGCGATACAAGCTTACCTCAAGAAACAAGAAAAATCTCAAATAAACAACCTAACCCTACACCTAAAGCAACTAGAGAAAAAAGAACAAACAAAACCCAAAGTTAGTAGAAGGAAAGAAATCATAAAATCAGAGCAAAAATAAATAAATAGAGACTAAAAAAAAATAGAAAAGATCGATGAAACTAAAAGCTGGTTCTTGGCAATATAAACAAAATGGATAAACCTTTAGCCAGACTCATCAAGAAAAAAAAGGGAGAGGGCCCAAATCAATGATATCAGAAATGGAAAAGGAGAAGTTACAACCAGCACCACAGAAATACAAAGGATCATAAGAGACTCCTATGAGCAATTATATGCCAATAAAATGGACAACCTAGAAGAAATGGACAAATTCTTAGAAAGGTACAATCTTCCAACACTTAACTAGGAAGAAATAGAAAATATGAACAGACCAATTATCAGTACTGAAAAGTAATCAGTAATTTTAAAACTCCTGATAAACAAAAGTCCAGTACTAGATGGCTTCATAGGTAAATT
Organism: Kogia breviceps; assembly: GCF_026419965.1. Classification (NCBI taxonomy): domain Eukaryota; kingdom Metazoa; phylum Chordata; class Mammalia; order Artiodactyla; family Physeteridae; genus Kogia; species Kogia breviceps. Next base: position 37,797,417 of record NC_081319.1, read on the forward strand.
CCACCAAACATTTAGAGAAGAGTTAACACCCATCCTTCTGAAACTATTCCAAAAAAACTGCAGAGAAAACAACACTTCCAAATTCATCCTATGAGGCCACGATCACCCTGATACGAAAACCAGACAGAGATATCATAAAAAAAGAAAATTACAGGCCAATATCACTGATGAATAAAGACACCAAAATCAATAAAACACTAGCAAACTGACTCCAACAATATATTAAAAGTATCATACACCATGGTCAAGTGGGATTTATCCTAGAAATGCAAGGATTTTTCAATATCCACAAATCAATCAATGTGATACACCACACTAACATATTGAAGAATAAAAACCATATGATCATCTCAATAGATGCAGAAAAAGCTTTTGATGAAATTCAACATCATTTATGATAAAAACACTTCAGAAAGCTGGCATAGAGGGAACACACCTCAACAAAATAAAGGTCATAAATGACAAACTCACAACTATCATACTCAACAGTGAAAAGCCGAAAGCATTCCCTCTAAGATCAGGAACAAGACAAGGATGTCCACTCTTGCCACTTTTATTCAACATAATTTTGGAAATCCTAGCCACAGCAATGAGAGAAGAAAAAGAAATAAAAGGAATCCAAACTGGAAAAGAAAAAGTAAAACTGTCACTGTTTGCCAGTGTCATGATACTATACATAGAAAATCCTAAAGACACCACCAGAAAGCTACTAGAGCTCATCAATGAATTCGGTAAAGTTTCTGGATGAAAATTAATATACAGAAATCTGTTGCATTTCTATACAATAGCAATGAACTATTAGAAAGAGAAATTAAGGAAATAACCCCATTTACCATCACATCAAAAATAATGAAATACCTAGGAATAAATATACCTAAGGAGGCAAAAGACCTGTCCTCTGAAAACTGTAAGATGCTGATGAAAAAAATTGAAGACCACACAAACAGATGGAAAGATATACTGTATTCTTGGATTGGGAGGATTAATATTGTTAAAATGACTATACTACCCAAGGCAATCTACTGATTCAGTGCAATCCCTACCAAACTACCAATGGCATTTTTCATAGAACTGGAGCAAAAAATTTAAAAATTTGTATGGAAACACAAAAGACCCTGAATAGCCAGAAAAATCTTAAGAATGGAGCTGGAGGATTTCAGACTATACTACAAAGCTGAATTTATCAAAATGTATGTTACTGTCACAAAAACAGACGTAGAGATCAATGGAACAGGATAGAGAGCCCAGAAATAAACCTGCACACTTACAGTCAATTAGTTTTCAACAAAGGAGGCAAGAATATACCAGTACAATGGAGAAAAGATGGTCTCTTCAGTAAGTGATGCTGGGAAAACTGGACAGGTACATGTAAAAGAATGGAATTAGAACATTCTCTAATATCATAAACAACAATAAATTCAAAATGGATTAAAGACCTAAATATATAAAAGTCCTAGAGGAAAAGATGGGCAGGACACTCTCTGACATAAATCACAGTAATATTTTTTTGGATCCATCTCCTAGAGTAACTGAAACAAAAACAAAAATAAACAAATGGGATCTAATTAAACTTAAAAGCTTTTGTACAGCAAAGGAAACCATAAACAAAACAAACATACAACCCATGGAATGGGAGAAAACATTTGCAAATGATGCAACCGACAAAGGCTTAATTTCCAAAATATACAAACAACTTATATAGCTCAACATCATAAATAAATAAATAATAAACAACCCAATCAAAAAATGGGCAGAAGACCTAAATAGACATTTCTCCAAAGAAGACATACAGATGGCCAACAGGCACATGAAAAGATGCTCAATATCACTGATAATTAGAGAAATGCAAATCAAACCTACAATGAGGGATTACCTCACACTGGTCACAATGACCATTATCAAAAAGCCTACAAATAATAAATGCTGGAGAGGGTGTGGAGAAAAGGGAACCTTCCTACACTGTTGGTGAGAATGTAAATTGGTGCAGCCACTAGGAGAACAGTATGGAGTTTCCTTAAAAAACTAAAAATAGACCTACCATATGATCCTGCAATCCCACTCCTGGGCATATATCTGGAGAAAGCTCTAACTAGAAAAGATACATGCATCTCAGTGTTCACTGCAGCACTATTTACTACAGCCAAGACATGGAAGCAACCTAAATGTCCACTGACAGAGGAATGGATAAAGAAGATGTGGTACATATAAACACGGAATATTACTCAGCCATAAAAAAGAATGAAATAATGCCATTTGCAGCAACAAGGATGGACCTAGAGATTATCATATTAAGTGAAATAAGTCAGACAGAAAAAGAAAAATATCATATGTTATCACTTACATGTGGATCCCAGAAAATTGATACAAATGAACTTATTTATAAAACAGAAATAGACTCACAGACATAGAAAACAAACTTATGGTTATCAAAGGGGTAAGGAGGGACAAATTTGGAATTTGTGGGCTTCCCTGGTGGCGCAGTGGTTGAGAGTCCGCCTGCCAATGCAGGAGACACAGGTTTGTGCCCCGGTCCGGGAAGACCCCACATGCCGTGTAGCGGCTAGGCCCCGGAGCCATGGCTGCTGAGCCTGCGCATCCGGAGCCTGTGCTCCACAACGGGAGAGGCCACAACAGTGAGAAGCCCGCGTACCGAAAAAAAAACAAATTTGGAATTTGTGATTAACAGATACAGACTACTATAAATAAAATAGATAAACAATAAGGATCTACTGTATAGCACAAGGAACTATATTCAGTATCTTATAATAACCTATAATGGAAAAGAATCTGAAAAAGAATATATATATGTATAACTGAATCATTTTGCTATACACTTGAAACACTGTAAATCAACTACGCTTCAATAAAACAATTTTTTAAAAGAATTAAAAAATAAAGTCTACTTTTGGGACTTTCCTGGTGGTCCAGTGGTTAAGACTCCGTGTGTCCAATGCAGGGGGCACAGGTTTGATCCCTGGTCAGGGAACTAAGATCCCACACACTGCATGGTGTGGCCAAAAAGTTTTTTTAAAATAAAATAAAGTCTACTATGATACTAAAAAAATCTTTCTCTTTGGGTGTGACTTGCTTTATTTTGGCATTTATTTGGTGGCAAGTCTTAATAAGCTAGAAAATAGGCAACAATCTACAGATTTAGGAACACTACAGATGCTGACAACTGGTTCATGCAGTCCTTACCTATAGTGTAAAAGAAGAGAGAAGCATTGAGAAGCCCGCATTTCTGTTAAAATGGCCCAGTTTGACAGAGTCCCTAAGACCAAGCTGACACAAATCAACCAATCTGATTCTTTTTGTATGGTCTCTCATGGGTCATGAGAAAATGCCTTTTCATTCATGAAAAATTTAAACTATTTCTTATTTTATAACATACATGTTTATTTAATAGTCAATTAAAACGGAAGTCAGCATATATATGTATATTTACACACATATATGTACAATTATAGTGCTTTAGCAAGAATACTTATTTTTATTCCTCTTTCAGGTGGTGAAAAGCCTTATGTGAGTAACACTTCCACCCCTTCCATCACTTTCCTGGGAAAAGGAGTGACTTCTTTGGCCAGTGCTCTAGAAGGATCCACACATGAACATCTCAGATCTGCCTCTTTCCTCTTTTGGGAGCAACCTGTTTGCAGACAGCACACAATCCCTGCACCAACAGGCTCCACATTGACTGTGACTTTAAAAGTCTTTCTAAATCAGGGTTAATGTTAATCAAAAGTTAGAATGGGTTGAATGGTGGTCCCTAAAAAAAGATATGTCCATATCCTAATCCCTAGAAATGTGAATGTTTCCTTATTTGGAAAAAGTGTCTTTGCAGTTGTAATTAAGTTGAGGATCTTGAGATGAAACCATCCTGGATTATCTGCACAAGTCATACTCATATGGTAGTTCTATTTTTAGTTTAAGGAACCTTCATAGTGTTCTCCATAGTGGCTGTACCAATTTACACTCCCACCAACAGTGCAGGAAGGTTCCCTTTTCTCCACATCCTTTCCAGCATTTACTGTTTGTAGATATTTTGATGATGGCCATTTTGACCAGTGTGAGGTGACACCTCATTGTAGTTTTGATTTGCATTTCTCTAATAATTAGTGATGTTGAGCATCTTTTCATATGCTTTTTAGCCATCTGTATGTCTTCATTGGAGAAATGTCTATTTAGATCTTCTGCCCATTTTCCGATTGGGTTATTTGTTTTTTTGATTGAGCTGCATGAGCTATTTGTATATTTTGGAGATTAATCCCTTGTCGGCTGCTTCATTTGCAAATATTTTCTCCCATTCTGAGGGTTGTCTTTGTTGCTAATAAAGGTGTCACATTTATCCATACCGCTTACATATATATACACACTATAAATTTATTTAAAAAAATATAAGTCACATGTACCTATGTGACTCTACATTGGTACATCCATTTTAGTCTACACCCACTTAACATTCTGATCTCAAAACCAATCTACTGATATCCATTAGCCCCCTCAAACTGCAACAAGCAGCATTTTTATTCTTAGTTTACTAAGCCAAAATTGTTAAATAATTGGGAATGAAGTTTGACCTTTGTCAAGTTATCTTTTTTTTTTTTTTTTTCGTGGTACGTGGGCCTCTCACTGTTGTGGCCTCTCTCATTGCGGAGCACAGGCTCCAGACGTGCAGGCTCAGCAGCCATGGCTCACGGGCCCAGCCCCTCCACAGCGTGTGGGATCTTCCCGGACCGGGGCACGAACCTGTGTTCCCTGCATCGACAGGCAGACTCTCAACCACTGCGCCACCAGGGAAGCCCTATGTTTTTCAATATCAGAATTATTGTAAGGTCTTTCCCCTCTGGATGACTAATATGCTAACTGCACTGTGATCAAAGTGTGGCTTGTGCCATGTGGAATTTATGAAAATTTTTTCTAAGAATAATTTTTGTAAAATGTTCCATGGGGGCCCTGGAAAAGATGTATTCTGTTTGTTGGACAAATCTTTTTTTTTTTTTTTAGCACTGGAAGAATAATACAGCCTGGTGAGCTGGGATACTCCAGTTACATCTGCTGCCCTGGCAAGCAATAGCACTCCATTTGACTATCAGCACGTACTGATTTAGATGATAAATTATGCTCAACCTGTGTAGAGGTAGGAGAGCAAGTGGCTAAGAGTATGGTCTCTTAACAAGGCTGCTCAGGCACGTGCCTCACCACTCTGTGTCCTGTCTCCCTCATATGTAAAAAAGAGATAACAGCCCAGGTGAGTGCTCAATGATGCTGTTATTCTCTGTCACATCAACCTTATTCAGATTCTCTCCTAAGTCAGATTTATTTATCTGATTTAGATATTTATCTCTATCCTTATTTTTGTCTTCTTATGTGTCAAAAGGGATGTTAACAAATCTCTTGCTTTTACTGTACTTTTATCTTATCTTTATATTTATAATAAATTGGACATAATAATTTTGAGTCATTATTATATTCAAAGGTCACAACAATTAGTCCTTCACTATAAACTTCACCGTGTATCAGTATAAAATGCTCTTTCTATCCCTGTAAAGGAAAAAAAAGGGCTTTCTGGAACACTGGTGAGCTGGAGGCAGAGATGCTGGCAAGGACACCTGGGCTTCTCACTCTGCTTTCTTTCCCCAGTTAAGAAGGTGAGTGTGTTAAGGCTAAGTTTGGTCAACGTTTCTTTAAACTGAAGAACATGAACTGTTGAGTAAATATCTCCGGAATGAAGTGTGAACCCTGAATTTAACGGTAGTAGAGTAGTCACCCTCTACTTTGCAGAGTCCAAGTATCAAGGGCTGCTTCTGCTGGGGATTCTAGGGCTGAGGGAGTGAGTGGTGCATTACATGTTATGTGTGTGCCTACCCTGAGAGGCCATTTTGCTTCCCATGAGATATGTATTCTTGGAGGATGAAAGAGGAAACCAAATTTAACTTTATTATGTGTATGTGTTTTCTTTTTCTGTCAATCCCTGATACTCCTTACACAGCACATTCATTTCATACCTTTTACATTAGAATTTATTTTTTATCATTAATATTATGACATTTCATTTTGTTTGTATTTTATTATTACACTTAGTTTATTTGTTATTAATCTTTTTGTTTCTCTTATTTTTTTTTTAATTTTTATTTTTTTTATTTTTTTATTTTTTAACATCTTTATTGGAGTATAATTGTTTTACAATAGTGTGTTAGTTTCTCCTTTACAACAAACTGAATCAGTTATACATATACATATGTTCCCATATCTCTTCCCTCTTGCATCACCCTTGTTTCTCTTATTATATTTGTGAGTCTCTCACTAATATATAGATGAATTTTGTTTTTTGCCTCTACTTTAAGAATTTTTACCTAATAGGATTTTCTTTCATCTCAATTATATTTACTGTCATAACTGATATGGGCTTTCTACTGTCCTTTGCTCTAGGCTTTCTGATTTTTTAATGCTCTCTTACAGCAGCTTTTATACTGTATGATATATATTCTTACATGCATCTTTGTGCTGCACGATTATACATCCTGCATTTATTTATATTAGGGTTTCCTTTAGGATTAGAAATGTCTAAATTTTTACTAACAGAAATATTAATACAGCTTTTAAATCTAATTTGTGCCTTTACTGCTGGTTAATAAAAGGTATGACAACACAGCCATAAAAACTAAATGTTGACCATAAAGAATAATAAGCACTTTAAAAATAACATGTTCTAGGAAGGATGGGGGCCAGGGATAGTTAGGGAGTTTGGGATTGACATGTACACACTGCTATATTTAAAATGGATAACCAACAAGGACCTACTGTATAGCACAGTGAGCTCTGTTCAATGTTATGTGGCAGCCTGGATGGGAGGGGAGCTTGGGGGAGAATGGATACATGTATAGGTACGGCTGAGTCGCTTTGCTGTACACCTGAAACTATCACAACACTGTTAATTGGCTATACTCCAATTTAAAATAAAAAGTTTAGGGCTTTCCTGGTGGCGCAGTGGCAAAGAATCTGCCTGCCAATGCAGGGTACATGGGTTCAAGCCCTGGTCTGGGAAGATCCCACATGCCGCAGAGCCTGCACTCTAGAGCCCACGAGCCACAACGACTGAGCCTAAGTGCTGCAACTACTGAGGCCCACTCACCTACAGCCCATGCTCCGCAACAATAGAAGCCACCACAGCGAGAAGGCTGCACACTGCAACAAGGAGTGGCCCCGCTTGCCGCAACTAGAGAAAAGCCCGCGTGCAGCAACAAAAGACCCAACACAGCCAAAAGTAAAATAAAATAAAATAAAAATATTTTTAAAAATTTAAAAAGAAAATAACACGTTCTATAAAGCCCATGATATGATTCTATCCTTAGCATTTTTTGTTATTGGTGCTGTTTTTGAATCATTATAGGTTAAATGAAAAATTAATTTAAAATCAAAATATGATTACCACCGTTCTTTTGTTCTTCCAAGAAATGTCATTAATTTGCTTAGTCACTTACTTAACTGGTGTTGACCATCTCTACCTCTGTAAAATGGTGAAGCCCCACTCAGTGCACAGGCTTGTTATGAAGTTTCAATGTGATTATATAGCCAGAAGGGCTCTGAGAGAGTACAGACACTAAACAAATGTACACTGATATTACCACTGGAAACAGATGACATTTTATGTGGCCACCATGGAGTAATTAAGATATTATGGATGGAATTATGTAGGGTTTGTAGTTTAGATGTGAAAGTGGAACTTGCCAATAAACTAGCAAAAAAAAAAAAAAAGACAGGAAACTCCTTTTAGATGGCATGTAATACACCCATTATTTGGGTATACCTCATTTCCTGAAGCACCAATCTTCTCATTTATTTTTTCCTCTCTTTCCTGTTTGATTCACTAGTTCAAACGGGTTCTTTTTTTTCTGTCTCTCTTATATTACCTTATTCCATCCTCCCACCCCCAATTTTTTAGATCAGGAAACTAAAGTTCGGGGAATTAGGATGACTTTTCCAAATCTCACAGCTTCTATCTATCATCTCATCTACCTAATCTGTCTAATAGATGAAAGTATTATATCTATGTTTTTAAAAACCAAGCTGGGATCATACATACTACTGACATACTTTTAAATCAGTTAAAGTTGCTATACAAAGCCAGCTCTATGTTTGCATACTTGTAGAGCCACTGTTCTTCCATATCACTCTTTCTAGAGAAGCAGCAGAACAAAAAAGGAAGGGAAGAGAAAGCACATTTGTTTTTTCAATCCTGTGGCAGAGAATACTTGGGACCTCATATGCCAGCACTAGATCCATGTTAGAGAGTCCTGTTGTGAACCTCCCACCTCTGCATGAACAGGGAGTCATCCTGAGCTAACTTTAATTTTGGTTCATTATTTAATGTGTTCTGTTTTGCAGCAGCACTAACACACACAAAAACCCAGTTAGACACTGAGGCTAGAGACAGTGGGCACTAGAAGTCAAAATAGAGCAGTCCCATGGACAGAGACCTACTGGATTTGAGTCTTCCTTGTATGGCCTGAAAAGACACTTGGTGCAGATGCTCAAACAACGCATGTCTGAACACTGATAATGGACCCAGCAGATAATGGTCCTGGGTGGATGATGATCCACTGAAAATTGAGAAGGCCTAGGCTAGGAGAAAGAGAAATATGAGCTATTTCTTTACCTGACTTGCAAGTGAGAAGCAGAATTTTTCATTTAGAGTTATTATATATAAAGACATCAGACTCCTTTAATCTGTACCAAAATGAGAGTGACCCAATGGTCCTTTACCCATTTAAGAATGAGCTTCCATTTAAGAATGGCTCCTAAACAAGTCCCCTCAACTTAAGGCAGTTTCATAGATAAGGTAGTGATGAAACAAAGAACCCAAAGGCAGTGTTCTGAGGAAATGCCTGTGTCTATTCCAAATACAATGAGAGGTTCCCTTCCAGGCATCACTCACAGAAGAGGCTGCCACCTTGTATTTCCACCCTCACAAAGCCTTTCATGTTATAGGGCATACTCTGAATCCCTTTATTTTTAACATCACAGCACTGTTTGGATAAATTACAGTATCCTGAAATATCCTCAATCAATGCAAGTTTTAGATGTTTATAAATTTTATCTTGGTTAAAAAATTTTTTAAGAGCAAAACTACACAGATTTAGTAATCATCCTTGGGTATGACCTCCAAATTGAAGTACTGGATGCTACTGTAAAACTCACCTTAAAAGCAGCATAGTAAGTGCCTGTATCATTAAGGTCATATACATAGGCCTACATGACACATGAAAACAAAAAAACATCAAGTTTTTTTGTGTCAAGTGTCCAACTATTCAGAAAATATGTAATTGGGCCTCAAGATGAATCTCCAGTGAAAGCATCATTAAAGGATTCAAAGAGTGATGTATCAAAACCAACCTGATTATGTGCCTTGGAAAACTGTCAGATGACTCAGAATATGGCTATAGTGATGACAGAGACCTGATGGCATGGTTGCACATAAAAAATTCAAATAAAATCTTCTCATAAAATGTGAGAGTGGGGAAAAAGCAATACTTCTCAATTTTACATAATATGTGATTGAGTACATAGTGTGTAACACACATTTTATATAATATGATTTAAAATATAACTAAAATGATAAATTTAATATTCTAAGTAGTTATTTATTTCATTAAAGTTGGCCTAAAAGTGTTTGGACTTTTTTCAATGTGAAGTTGGAGAGCGGTCATCACATATTCAGAGGCATCTTGTATTTGGTCACATGTACTACTTATAGACACCCTCCACCCCATCCCAATGCTGGCTTTAGCTCCTTGGCATTCCTCTCCTTTCACATCCTAGGCTCCAGATTCAGCAAGCCTTGTGCCTCCCTGAGAGTCCAGTCCCTCTGGCCAAGAAGAAACATGATATCTATATCAGAATGAACTTCACATAGTGGTTATTCGTTTATAATTTTTAAGGTTTCTGGCTCACTAAAAAGTGATCTAGTTTTTACACCTCAGCTTCTTGTTGTGATTTTTTAAAAAAGGATGTGGTGCCTTCCCAACACACATGATATTAAATACCTATAAAGCCAGAGCAGTGGTCATGGCAAGAGACATACAGGGGCTTGAGGCCTGAGGCTGACTTTTTTTTTTTTTTTTTTTTTTTTGTGGTACGCGGGCCTCTCACTGTTGTGGCCTCTCCTGTTGCAGAGCACAGGCTCCGGACGCGCAGGCTCAGCGGCCATGGCTCACGGGCCCAGCCGCTCTGCGGCATGTGGGATCTTCCCGGACCGGGGCACGAACCCATGTCCCCTGCATCGGCAGGCGGATTCTCAACCACTGCGCCACCAGGGAAGCCCCTGAGGCTGACTTTGAATAACAGAAGAAACAAGGAGAAGGTCAACAACCAATGAGATATTTTGCTAATTCACTGATTAAAACTATACAAGAGATTTATTTTAATCCTTGAAAAATTCTGTCCTAGCAAAGGCTAAAACACTATCAGTAGCTATTAGTAAAACCTTTAAGCTTCCAATTAAACCTAACAAACATGTCCCCTAAATTTTATTGGAAAATATTACTTCTCCGTAGGGCTGAATTCACTGTGCTGATGTGGATTTAAAATATTAACCCTAGAGGAATTCCATACCATGCACAAAATCGATTTCACAAACATGGAAGTGTCTTTGAAAGTCTGTTAATATTATCAAGTGGAAAAATTATCCTACATTTTAACTCTATTAGTTCTTCAAAAAACTTTAAAAAAAAACCTATCTTCTCTGTTGAAAACAATATCTTTCTTTGGCTTTGTAGAACTGATATATTAGGCACAGCTCAGAGAAAGGAGTTAAGAAAAAGCTACACATGAATCCCACTTCTTGAAAAGTGACATGTTAGTACTGAGAACTGTTGTTTTAGAAGCAATTACGCTAATTAAGCTTGATAGCATGATTTCAAGAGAGATGCTGTGCAAGCCCCTATTCACAATGTGAATTTGCACTGAAGCAAGGAACAGCTGATATGTGCAGAGAGATGCAACTCTGGAGTGCTATCTATAAACTCCATGCCCTTAGAAAGGATAGAGTGGAGTAAGATGATAATGATGATGATTTTGGATTAACATTTAGTCCTTTTCAAAGGGAGGAAGTTGTACGAAGAAGCAGGTTCCGGGACTTCCCTGGTGGCACAGTGGTTAAGAATCCGCCTGCCAATGCAGGGGACATGGGTTCAAGCCCTGGTCCAGGAAGATCCCACATGCTGTGGAGCAACTAAGCCCTTGTGCCACAACTACTGAGCCTGTGCTCTAGAGCCCGCGAGCCACAGCTACTGAAGCCTGCACACCTAGAACCCATGCTCCGCAACAAGAGAAGCCACCACAATGAGAAGCCCACACACCGCAACGAAGACCCAACACGGCCAAAAAGATAAAAATAATAAATAAATAAATAATTTTTTTTTTTTTTTAAAAAGAAGCAGGTCCCACCACCCATCATTGAAGAGATTTCGTAAATGGAGAAAGGCTGTGACTGATGCATGAAAGGAAGAGGAAACCTACCAAAATTTCCTTTGTAAGTTATTATTTCAAAGGAAGATCCTCATCACATCAAGTACACAACTCTGAACAAAACAGAGCTTAAGGCAAAATAAGTAATAAGGATATCTGGGCTTTTATTTTGAAATTAATAAAATGTGGTTGATTATACAAAGGCCCAAATTAAGCATAATTGTGAATTAAGTTTACTTCATGCCTGAATCAGATAGAACAGATAATTTAGAAAAATACACACAAATATTATGGTAAAGATATATTAACCTGGTGATTGACACCATCAGATTTAATTTGAAAAAACAATATTGGGTTAAACCAAAAGGGGAGAGATTTCTTTTTTTAAATTCTCACAGTTAGAAATACACTTGCTTTAAAAACTCACTAAACTCACCAATGATCATGTTTTCAGCATTATGATTCATGCCTAAGTCTCTACAAGCAAAGACAGACAATATACCTGGGTTCTGTGTTACTTTTCTTTGTTTTTTCTATTGTTTAACAAAAGTCAGGAGGAGATGCACTGCTTCTGTAAGGCAGAGCCCTTGGATGATGAACACTAAAAATAATGCCATGCTTAGCTGGTGACTTATAGATCAGTAGTGGCAGAAAAGAAGAGTAAAACCTTAGCTCCTCAGGAAAACTGGCTTTTCTTCAACGACAGGGCAACCTGACTTGTGATCATTCTTTGAAGTAATTTACATCAGTAGCCAGCTCAGTTACAACAGCTGGTGGGCAAGTATTAGACGCAGATGACTCTTTTACAGCCAAAACACAGGATAAATTAGATTATTAGCTTTCCTGTAAATACATAATAAGGTTGGCTAGTCCTGGAGAGAAGAGGAATTGTGTGTTACCAGACTTTTACTTTAATAGAATGTTCCAAGTTCAGCTGCTTCAGAATCCCCTGGGAAGCTTATTAAAAATACAGTTGCCTGGGCCCATCCCAAACTTTTAGAAGGAAATCTTTGCATTTTCAAAAAACTCCCTATCCTACATAACCTGATGAGTCTGTGTCCTGCAAAGCTTGAGAACTTCTGCTCTCAAGGGCAGTGCGGGGATGTCTTATGTTGCAAATCATTAATATTTCTGAGGTCCATTACTCACGTGTAAACCTTAAGAACAAAATCCTTCTCTTCCTTTAATTCTGTGAGCGACTGCAGGACATCCAGGATGCTTAGGACTGCACAGCCATATGGCCGCCGATAGTGCAGATGAGCAGGGCCCTTCTTTGAGTCATTCAGGAGCATCCGGCCTGGGGCACAGCAAAAACACCAGTCAGACTGAGAACTCCATGCTCCTCTGTAGCACCACAGAATTGTCATCCAAGGATGCCAGAGCTATAGGTACCTTAGAGGTCTTCTAACTTGGAAGACTGAAGATGAAGGGAGCCATCCAAGGATGCAAGGATATTTATGTAGAGGAACGCCAAAGAGGCCTTTGGCCAGGGCTCTTCCCCCGCACCACATTCAATTAATCATCCTTACTACCCACCTCAACACCAACAGTCCATTTATTAATCATATGCGAATGAAACAGTGGTTTCATGAATTTCCTAGAAAAACCAATGTGTTAATATATTTTAACTTCTTAGTTGAGTATTTTAGCTGACAGGTAAAAGTTATGTATACAGAGATAAGGAGGACAATGTACTATTCTTCCAGCCAAAGCTGTTCCTGAACCACTGTAGAAGCAAGAAGTCTCAGAAAGTAGATGGGAGCTTGATTTTCCTGCTTACCAAGGCTGTGCTTACAGTGGCAAGAGGACTTGCAAATGCAGAACTGGAACCTCAACAAATGCTTTATCAAGTACAGCAAAATGAAAACCCGAAAGTACAGCAAAAGAGTTGTTTTGTTGTTGGCAAAACAACTCTTTTGCTGTACAGGATATGCCATAACCCACTATGAAAAAAGACTTGGTTAGTCAGTCACAGGCCCGCAAATTATGTCATAAACTTAAAATAAGACTGGACAAACGAACCACAGGTAGCAAAAATCTTGGGTGGGGTAGAAGTGAGATAACATCCATCTAGTGCAGTAATGACAGTAACTCTAATTTTGTGGGAAACAGCATAGATACATACTTTTTGATACAAAACACAGCAAAGGCCATTCACTACCTGTTAAGCTGGCAACCCTGGCAACCCGTTATAAGATCTCTGAGGCAGAGGGCTGGTACAGAGGCAGAATGGAGAGAATGTAAAAAAGCAGACCACTTGAAACAAAAAGTATGGTTCCAAAAACAAATAGGGAGCAGAAAATGCTTTCATTTCTATCAAATTCAGCTATTGCAGCAGCTGAGCTTAAGGTACAGCTCCAGTACAAGCTGGACTCTAATCCTAAGACCTGAAGTACCTGAAGTAATCCTAAGACCTGACAAGGTAGGCAGAAGACAAAGGTCATACACAGTGATATCCCAAGTTGGGGTGGTCTTAGTCATGTGAATTGATAAAGTGAACCGTACCTATTCGTATCACATGGGCAACTATATATAAATCTCTCTTCATATCTTTGCTGCTCAGATCCTAAGAAAAGAGAAAAAATAAATTAAGGCAATGAATACATAGAAAATAATTAAAATTTCATTTTGAACCTCATAATGGTTTGCTTTTGCTGCTTTTAGCATATGCTATAGACGGGAGAAGGGGATTAAAGCACATAGCAGTTTAGTGTTTATAAGATTCCTGCAGTGAAAGCCTGGACATCTTATATGCCCTTGGAAGATTATTTTGTTGACAATATTTTTCCAGCTCTTATTTAGACCACCTATCTCCGAAAGTTCTCACATTAGAAATCTCCATGACATTGACTTATCCATATTTATTCCAAAATCATATAAAAACATTCTGTAACAAAAGAAATTTCCAATTCAGAAGAAAAAAATGGGAAAACACCAAAAGGCTCATTAATGACTGAAATTCTGAAAGTTTACTCTCTACTAATTTTACATTTATTCTGCTGTCCACAAATGATTATCATACACTAGATATGTTCCCTTGAAAAGCGATTACTTTGGTTTTAGTGAAACCTCAATAATTGGATTTCCCATTTCTAAATTTAGATATGTATCATTTATGCTGAAGTATAAAGCTGAAAATAATTTTATCTGGAAAATTTTAAGGGCTTCCTTTAAGTAAACAAATCTGATCCAGAATCACTTTTAAAACTAGTTATAAAAATAATTTTATACATTATTTATGTGTAGAACACATTTAAAAAAATGAGTATATATTTATACTTTATTTAACACATTATACTTGAAGTAATAAAACTTCCTTTAATATATATTGTTTCAGACTTTCACCAAGTCATCAACTGCTGCTCACTCCCAGCCCCTGTTATGAATTAATGATGACTGAAGGAGTAACCTCTATCTTTAATGGGACAGGTTCCTGTGATTTCCCTTTTGCTTCTAGGAAAAGGTCACTTAGTTCCATTTCCTTCCCATCTTTCGATTTGTCCCAGATACTTATCTCTTTTCAATAAAGCAGGAAAAGGGACAATCAAGCAGCAGTCATGATTTTGAATAAGCTTTGGATCCAGAATCCCCATGTTTGCTTTATGTTTATGTTTACACTGTAGCAGGGTTAGGTCTAGGGTGAGGCAAGCAAGCCATCTAAGGTATAAAATTTAAGGTCTCATTCTCAGGATCCTGTGCTTTGCTTGCCTCACCATAATCCCAGCTCTGCCCTACAGAGTGGTCCTGAACATATGAAAGAAAAGGAGACATTAAAAAGTAATTTGTAATGGTGAAATTGAAGCTTTTAGATTCTAGATAGTTATAATATTTTGCCAAATTTTTGATGGAATAATGAAATATACTTAAAATGAAATGGGTTACAAAATAATTTAACATAAATTGTTATCTCTGGAATCACAAAGATATATTTTTTCATGAAAGTTGTCTTTTGATATTGAAAAATGATGTTTTAGACTCCATTTCAATAATTCCTTTAATTTAAAATGATATCCTCCAAACAGTACATTTTGCTAAATATGAAGATGACTACTAAATAACAAATAGAAATTAAAAAACAGATTACCATTTTTATATAATTTTTGGGATAGAATCATGTCTATTACTAAAAGATATGTAAATGTTTGACACATTTCAAAGTGAAATGGTCTTCTACATAGCTTAGATTGTGTTAATCCAAACTATCAAATAACTAGTATAATTATAAATCCCAATATACATAGAGAATTCAAGCCAGTTACCAAAGATAACCAAACACTAACCAGATGGGCTGTACACAAGAGCATGGGATCTCTCCTTTGGTTCTTTTCAGGTGAATGAAAGGAAGAAGCCTAAAATGTAATTTATAGTATTTTCTAAATGGCTGGGTAGGGGCTCTTTCTTACCATGTTGTACATGGTACCCAGAACATTCTGTGGTATTTATTTGAGGTCAATAAAAATATGATAATAATCAGTACCAGAAAATATTTTAAGTAAAATTATTATTTGTGAGTTCCACATAATTTCAGTGTCAAAATTCAGTGTAAAGGCTATCTTATTAGATATGAGCATGGTTAAACAGTTACCATAGAGTTATATCACAAGACCTGTAAAACCAAGGTGGGAAGAGAAGTAACTCACCCACCATTCATCTGGTGAGCAGGGTTTGAATTTAGATTTACTCACTGGACCTTACTCTCCAATCCTACATAACTAGGAAGCAGGTTCCCAACTACCTGGTGGGTAGAAAGGACGTGACTCAGGGATCAGCATCTTGACTCAGTTACTAATATTTCATCTGAAACATGGAAAAGTCAATTCACTTTCCTGTGCCTGGACTACCCTTTTTCTGCAGAGATAATAGGATTTACAAATATAAAACACAGCCAATTTATTCACTCTTACGCTGCAGAAAAGGAGGTAGTATTTTAATAAATGATGTTATTGCACTAATAATTAAATTCATTCTTAATTCCAAGAAAGCACTACCTAAAATTCTATTTTGAAATGTGAAAAAGTAAATGTAAAAAATGTGATGCCAATTAATGCAGGGAAAACAACACAAGTTCATTCTCTGAGCTGATCACTCAACTATAATATAAAATAAACATGTATTCATTTATTTATGTAACAAATCATTAGTATTTGCCAGGCACTCTGTGCAAGGCAATGGATATCTATTAAGTAGTAAATACACAGACATGCTCTCTCAATGCTCATACCACACAGCCATTGTTAATCATGAAAGTCATCAAAATCCTCACTGTATTAGACATTTACATAAATATGAAACACCTCCTTCTTGGATAAAATCTTCCTGCATAGGAAGCTCTGAAATCTAACATAGTCAGAAAAAAACAGGATTTACCAAGAGCAAGATTGTGCATGGATAATGTGACTGTCTGTAATGTGGCTCTGAAGTCAGCCTGAGTAACCCTGCAAAACTGCTCCATTTGTATGGTTCCCTTTCCTTGATGCTAAGGTAAGCTAACATGCTGGCACTGACCACAGCTGTACCTGCATTTTCTTGCATTTACTCGAAAACTCTGTAACGCATATGCCAATCTGGAAAACTCCTTTGGCCCACAGGACGAACTCAGGTCTTAGAGAGTCAGAAATTAGTTTCCACCAAAATTATTATTTCGTATAAGCTTAAAGTAAAACATGAAAATCCTGGCTAGAACAATCTTGTTCAAAAATATTCTAGGTTTTGAAAAAAATTCCTCAAATCATTTTTTGGGGAAATCTTTAAAAAAAGATCCAGGGCTGTACTGCAAAGGGAACTACAAAAGTGGGTATTTTTAGCAGCCTTGTGCCTTCCCATTGTGGCAGAACAAGAGCATGTCATAAGTGTTACGTGCATCTCTGATTTATAAAGCTGGAGCTACAGCCTAGGCCTCTAGGCCCCTATAGATAATTAAAATGCTGTTAAATGAAAATTTTGATTTACTGTATAATTACATTCAAATATCATAATTAAGTTCATTTTTCAAGAGACAAGGACTGCACTCATCACATTCAAGTACAAGCACGCACACACACACACACACAGAGCTCTGTTCCCACAGTGCCAAAGAACAAGGAATCGATCATTTCTTTTGCTGCTTTAACCAAACAACATCAGAGCACGAGGATCTATAAAAGACTCCTAAGGTCACTGAGACATTCTAAACATATGGGTGTCTCATATCATTCTAATCCTGTTTCAGGAAGGTGGCCCCAGAGAACCAGTTCAGTGTTCAGGTAGTCTCACTTCAGATGCTCTCCCCCAATATTCTAACCTACATCCCATTACCTGCAATTTGGACTCTTTCCCTTGTTCTCCTGTTGAAGAGAGAGCACTGATCTTTCCAGACTAAACCATCTCAATTCCCTTAGCCATCTTCCTGGATCTGCTGTTCCTGCTTTTTCTTCCTGTATTATCTCCTAAGCTTTGAATGCTGAGCTCAAAGATGTATGAAACTTCATGTTAGCTTAGCTAGATTTGTAAATCCTTCATATCTGAAGCAATTTCAATAAAAGTTATTCCTGTAAAAGTGACTTCTGATTCTGTAGTAACATCATTTGAGATTTTGATAAAGTTGTAGTAAATGACCAAAAAAAGTCACGTAAACAAATCCAATTTTATCTTTCAGAGAAAGTCACATATCAGAGCCCTAGATAAATCCCATTTGTGTTTAAGAGGCACACCATAAGGTTTGAGACACCTGACTGTCACCTATCAATCATGCACCACAAACGAGGGCAGTGGCACTGTGACACCATCACACCTCCCTGCACTCAACAGGTTTTGATGTATCTCAGTATCACTGAAGCACATCAAAGAACCCATGATAATCAAAAGTGGTTTAAAATTGTGACACGGTCTTATTTTCTTCTTCAGCAAATAAATTAACTGAAATAAATAAAGCTGGGCAGTTAAATTTTATAACTGGGTAAAAAAAGAATTTAGTAAATCAGAGTCAGCTTGAAGAATACACAAGGCAATGTGGTATTGTGAGGCTTAGCACTTTTCAGTAAGCAGGTTACCAAGCCTTCTCTGAGCTGATGAGTCCATGAGCTCAGAGACCACAATAACAGCATGGTTATGTAGAAAAAACTGAAGTATGAATCATGGCACGAAAAGACTCTGTTTGGTATTTGAAAGAGGAGGACTACTTAGTTTGTCTCTCTTTATATAAACTCATTAAAAAACTGCAGAGCTGTAAAATTGGTGGGTGCCTTTAGAGAAACCATACTTACACATCAGAGAAATTCCCAGTGGCCTTGAAGAAGAATTGTAAGAAAGACTTTCCTCAAATTTTATGTGTCTATTATATTAAATAGTTTCTAAAATGTACATCAGTAAAAGGTACTTGATTATATTTCTTTAATAAATTCAGTTAAAAACTGAAGCTAATTTCAGTTTTCTTAAATATTCCATTAAAACCTGATAGACACATAAATCAAGTTCTATTCTCACCAGTGTTGGGGGAAATAAGAATAAATGCTTGTTTCCAGGGCAACAATATCCACATAGCAGGCCCCTAGTTAGAGTCAACAGCAGAGAAGGGAAAGAGAATTTGCACATACTGTAAAAAGGGCACACATTCGTTCTATCTTCTCTGGGTTCCTTGGCCCACCATTCTTGTTCAGTCTCACCAGAAACCGCTCACTGAAATGTAGGAGAGAGAGACAGAGAAATGTAAGGGACTGCATGCTCAAGAACAAATAAAAAGGGCATTTACAGAGAAACCCTAAACACTTTCAGGACAGCCCACAGTGACAGGCAAGGCTAAATGTACATGTCTAGTGGCAGGAGACTATCTTTCTTGCCAAGCAACATGCAATAGAGACTACAAACTGCTTCACAGGTGTTGCTGTTTACTTGCCACTCGTGGCTCTTATCTTCCTAAAGCTGTGTGGCTCCCTGAGGGCAGCAATGAGGATTATGTCTTGTATTTTTCCCAAATACCCTCAAAGCTCTGGGCGTAACAGTAAGTCCATAAGAAGCATATACATTCTTTGATGTGAACACTCAGATCATCATAACAATATTCACCACACTAGGTCTGAAAGAGTCTACATTACCCAGTTTACATCTTCCTATACAATTTTTGAGAATCATTTTAGAGCCAAGAAAAAATGTTACAGGGACTTACAAAAGTTTAGGTGAAAAGTTAAAAAGAAATAATGTACTGTAATTAAAGCTATAATCAGAATTTAATAGGGCCATTAAGATATTTTATTCCTCAAACAATACAGGTTAATTCTTGAAGGAAATTATTGGACTGAAAAACTTTAGAAACAGTGTTTGCAACATTCTGGAGAAATGTTTCCTTGCTCTCTTATCTCCTTCCTGCCCCTGACTAGGATCTCATTCTCATCTCCTCATCCCAAGGTTCTCTACCAATTGTAACAGGAAAACTGAGCCATGGCAAAGACAAAGTATGTGATTCTAAAAGTAATTTGCTTCTCCTGTGCCCAGAGTCATGTACTCATTACACATATTAGGTATCAGTAAAAGGGCCAATACTAAAATACTGTACCAGAATTATAAGATATGTTATAATATCAGCTGCACAGTTTGCTTTGTTCACATATTCATTTGTTCATTTAGTCAACAAATTATTAAGTTCTCTGTGCTAAACACAGGAACACAAATGTGAACACAATATATATAGGGCACTTTTCTTCCTAGAGCTCATGGTCCTTCCTAGAGCTTAACTTCCTAGGCAGTTAAATGTGCAGAAATGAAGCTCAGAAAATATCTGGCTTTTATAAATCTGGCAAATATAAATTTGAGATGCTTCAGCCAGCGGATTAGATGGTAATAAGCACGGAATATGCACAGAACAAGAAGAAAAAGGGGCTTTGGTCAGAATCCTGAGGGACATTGATAATTAAGAAACAGGTAAAAGAAGAAGAACTAGCCAAGTAGACATGTAGGGACAAATAGAAAAACAGAAGAAAAATAAGAAGAATGGTAGGATGCTACGTTAGTTAAGGGAAAAAAGTGTCTGAAAGAGGAGGGAGGGGTCAAGGAGGCCCAAGGGCACTGAGAATCACATGAGACAACAATACAACAGTGTCCACCGGATGTTAAAATAGATATCACTGGTGATTCTGGCAAGAACCGTTTTTGAGGAAAGATAGTGAAAGAGGCTAGTGTGAGGAGTAAGAAATAAGAAAGCAGAAACAGTGACTCTAGACCACTCTTTGAAGAGGTGAATATGTGGAAGTGATAAACTTTTAGTTAAATGGGCATGTTGAGTTGAGTGAGGTCTTTGTTTAAACATGGGGTAACCCACATATATTCAATTAATTTTCAATAAAAGTATCAAAATTCAGTAAGGGAGCACAGCAGTTTCAAGAAATGGTGAACAATCCATATAAAAAATTAAACCTTGATCTTGCCTATAAGAAATGAACTTGAATTTATCATAGACCTAAATATAAGAGCTAAAACTATAAGAATACACACAAGAAAAATGAGACAAGTACCTTCGTGTATCTTGTTCACATTTGTTTTTCCATATTTAGCACACAGTAGAAAAATCTTTGTGATCTCAGATTATTAAGCATATAACATGACTCACAAAATGATAAATTGGACTTTATAAAATTAAAACCATCTTCTCTTTGAAAGACACTGATAGGCAAATGAAAAGACAAGCTAGAGAGTGGAAGAAAATATTTACACTCACCTAAGAAAGGACTGTATTGAGAACATATAAAGTAAGCTCAGACGCAATAATAAATAACAACTCAAAAAATGGACCAAAAAATCTGAACAGACCCTTCACCAAAGAATATACAGGGATGGAAAATAACCTCAAGAAAACATTATTAGTAACTAGAGAAACGTAAATTAAAAGCACAGTGAGATACCACTACACATGTACTAGAATGGCTAAAATTAAAGACTGAATATACCAAGGATTGGCAAGAATGTAGAGCAACTAGAACTCTAATAATCTGTTGAGGAGAATGTGAAATGGTACAGCCACTTTGGAAAACAGCCTGACAGTTTCTTATAAAGTCAAACATGCACTTACTATATGACCCAACAATTTTACTCCTAGGTATTGACTAAGAAAAAATAAAAACATATGTCCACACAAAGACCTGATTGTGAATGTTCATTGCAGTTTTATTCATAATTGCTAGAAACTGTAAAGAACCCAAATGTTCATCAGGAGATGAACAGACAGATATACCATTGTATGGTATACCCATACAATGGAATATTACTTCGTAATAAAAAGAGCAAACTACTAAGATTTGTAACAATATGGATGAAATCTCAAAGGCATTATGCTAAGTGAAAGAAGTCAATCACACAATACAATATACTGTATGTCTCCAATTATAGTACATTCTAGAAATGTAAAATTATAGGAACAGAAATCACATCAGAAATTGCCAAGACTGAGGAAGGAGGGCAGGGGTTTGACTGCAAAGGTATATAAGGGAATTTTCTGAGGTGATGAAATGTCTGTTTCTTGACTATGGTAGTGGTTTCACAACTATAAATTTGTGAAAACTCATCAAACTATGCATTAAAAAGGGTGAATTTTACTATATGTAAATTGCAGTTCAATAAACCTGACTTCAAAAAAAGATGGGACACACCTAAGAACATTTACATCTAATGGGAAAATGTTAGTAGAAGGGGAGAGATTGAAGACAGTGGAGATAAAATAATGGGTAAAGGAAAAAAAGGTTCCCACCTACTCAGGGAATTTTGAGAATCCAGGAGAGAGTTAAGGAGAAAACAACAGGTGCGGATACAAAAAAATCTGTAGTTTTAGTAATGGAGAGTTGAAGGTTAACAGAGAAACAGGAAATAAGAACATACGGGTAAAGTTTAGAAAAAAAAGACATCCAAAAACATCAGGAAAAATTCTCAAGACCATCTGAAAGAAAATGTAACTAGGAAAAGTAAAAATGATGGTTGTCATATGGACAAGTGGAAAGTGGAAAAAAGGACATTCAGTTGAATCAATTTTCTCTCAAAAGTATAATCTTGAAACTTTAAAAGTCTCTCCATCTCTTTCACTACCTACCACTAGACTAGGCTACTACTGGACTGTAGCTGGGAGTATTATAACAACTTCCCAGCTGATCTATTTCCCTTTTTGCCTCTCTAAAATTCATTCTTCAGAGAGATTGATCCTTTTAAAATGTGAATCAGATTACACTACCTCCCATATTAAAAACTTTTTCATGTGGTCAAAGTGATTTTTTATACAAAGGTATCAAGACAATTCAATGAAGGAAAGAATATTTTTAATAAGTGATGCTGGGACAATTGGAAATCCACATGCAAAAGAATCAAGTTGAACCTCTATTTCATGCCATATGTAAAAATTAATTAAAAATGGATTATAGATATACATGTATGAGTGAAAACTATATAACTTGTTAAAGAAAACATAAGCATAAATCTTCATGACTTTGGATTAAGCAATGGTTTCTTAGATAGGACTAGAATACTAAAAGCACAAGCAATGAAAGAAAAAAATAGGTAAGTTGGACTTTATTAAAATTAGAAACTTTTGTGTTTCAAAGGACATCATCAAGAAAGGGAAAGGTAATCCACTGAATGGAAGAAAATATTTTCAAATAATATATCTGATAAGGGACTTGTAGCTAGAATTTATAAAGAACTCTTACAACTCAATAATAAAAGAACGAATAGACATTTCTACATCGAAGATAAACAAATAGACAATAAGGATATGAAAAGGTGTTCAACATCATTAGCCATTAGGGAAATGCAAATCAAAACCACAATGGGGGCGCTACTTCACTTCCACTAGAATGACTTTCATCAAAAAGACAGATAGGGCTTCTCTGGTGGTGCAGTGGTTGAGAATCCGCCTGCCGAGGGGACATGGGTTCGTGCTCCGGTCCGGGAAGATCCCACATGCCGCGGAGTGGCTGGGCCCGTGAGCCATGGCTGCTGAGCCTGTGCATCCGGAGCCTGTGCTCCGCAACAGGAGAGGCCACAACAGTGAGAGGCCCGTGTACCACACACACACACACACAAAGACAGATAATAACAAGTAGACAAGGAGGTGGAGAAATTGGAACCACCATATAATGTTGGTGGGAATGTAAAATGGTGCAGCCACTTTGGAAAACAGTCTGGTGGTTCCTCAAAAGGTTAAACATAGTTTATGACCCACCAATTCCATCCTTAAGTATATATCCAAGAGAAATGAAAATATATAGCCACCCAAAAAAGTACATGAACATTCATAGCAGCATTTTTCATAACAGCCAGAAGATGAAAACCACCAAAATATCCAACAACAAATGAATAGATAAATAAAATATGGTAGGTATATCCATACAATAGGTTATTATTTAGCCATAAAAGGAATGATGTACTGATATACACTACAATGTAGATGAATTTCAAAAACATCATGCTGAGTGATAGAAGCCAGACACAAAAGACCACATATTGTATGACCCCATTTCTATGAAATGTCCAGAATAGGCAAAAATATAGGAACAGAAAATAGATTAGTGGTTGCTTAGGGCTGGGGATTTGGCAGAAAATGAGGTGACTTGTAAAGGGTATGGAATTTCTCTTGGGAGTGAAGAAAATGTTTTAAAATTGACTGTGGTAAAGTTTGTACAACTCCAATATACTAAAAGCCACTGAATTGTACCCTTTGAATGGATGAATTCTATAGTGTGTGAATTGTATCTAATAAACCTGTTGCAAAATCAAACAACAGCAAACTTTTTCATGGCTTACTCTTGCTCTCAGATAAAATAAAAATACCATACGTTAACACATATATATGGAATCTAAGAACAAAAAAAATGGTTATGAAGAACCTAGGGACAGGACAGGAATAAAGACGCAGAAGTACTAGAGAATGGACTTAAGGACATGGGGAGGGGAAAGGGTAATAAGCTGGGACAAATTGAGAGAGTGGCATGGACATATATACACTACTAAATGTAAAATCAATAGCTAGTGGGAAGCAGCCGCATAGCACAGGGAGATCAGCTCGGTGCTTTGTGATCACCTAGAGCAGTGGGATAGGGAGGGTAGGAGGGAGGGAGACGCAAGAGGGAAGAGATATGGGGATATATGGATATGTATAGCTGATTCACTTTGTTATAAAGCAGAGACTAACACACCATTGTAAAGCAATTATACTCCAATAAAGAGGTTAAAAAAAAAATCAGAACTCTAAGGTCTCCAAGGCCTTGTGTGGAACATTCAGTGTATCTTTATAGCCCCATCTCACAAGAGCCTTTCTTGCTTGCTATTCTCCATATACACTGTTCTCCTAGATACAAGTTTCTTGAACAAGCCAAGCTCCTTCTTGCCTTAGGACTTTTGCACATGCTGTTACCTCTGCCTGGAATACTGTTCTTTCAGCCCAAATGGCTCGTTCAAATGCCAGTTTCCCAGGGAAGCCAACTACAATGATGTTAGCAAGAGCAATACCCCTCCCCTCCCATACCCTCTCTCTCCTTTTCAGCACTTGGCACAAACTAATTATTTTCTTTCTTTATTGTCTTTCTCTTACATTAGAGAATAAGCTTCCTAATAATAAGGACGTTTGTTTACTGCTGTATCTCTAGTACTTCCAAGAGACAGGCTAACCTACAATAGGTGCTCAATACATGTTGAATGAAAGAAGGTGGAAGTTCCCTGAAGAATTACTGTGTGGTGTGTGGAAGTCTGCTGACAAAGGTCACCATAAACTGGATGGGTAGCATCACCATCATACTATGCAGAAACATTGATGAGCCAACAGTGAGCAAACAAGATGGTCAGGACAAACCAACCTTCTAACTTGGTGGATAAAGACTGAGAAACATCAAGCATGTTGTGGCAGTCAAAGTCTCCCAGCTACTCACTAAAATCCATGTTCTCTTTTTCTTCTTGGGCAGGCAGATAGACTATACTTCTCAGCCTCCCTTATAGTTGGGTGTGGCCATATAATGAGCTCTAGACTCTGAATGCAGATAGAAGTGATGTACACCACTTCTTGGCTTAGCCCTAAACACTGATTACATGTTTGTCTTCATGCTCTTTCCCCTTTCAGATGCCTAGAGTGGAGATGACCCCCCAGGGCAACGTTGGGGTCATGTACTGGCGTTCACAGAGTATTTATTAGTCTGAGTCACTGAATGATTGGATGGATGAGTCCCACCCTAGTTACTGCAAATTCACCCAGCTGGTATCATTATACAAGAAATACATTTCTATTGTGTTTGAGCTGTTATGAATTTTTCTAACTGTTATGGAAGTTGATCCATCTTAATACATATAAATGCATATAACAACCACTCAATTAGTTGTTAACTTGATAGATGAAAATAAAAAATTTTAAGAAGTTTATGCCTTTTCAAGAGAATTTATCATTACTTCTGTTCTCTTCTTTGGAAGGAAGACATACAACTGCTCTCACATTACCTCTCTCAGTGAATCTCTCATGCACAGACATCTACCAAGCAGGCTGCCATTTGGAGCTTCTTGTTACCAAACTAGAGAAAGGGGTGCTATTCAGAGGGGCTACACCAAGCTCTGATTCAAAGAAAAAAGGGTAGATAAAACAAATTCTAGGGTAGACAGTATTGCTGGCCCTATGAGAACCCAAGAACTTCTCTTTCTCCTCAACAGTAAAAGGAGACCCCTAAGGTGGTTCTCCCAGTGCCCAGCTGAGCTTCACATTTCCTAGAACCTTTCACACTCCTGGTATCACCTGGCTTTCTTCACAGTTTGTGAGACTGAAAATAACTGGGGTTTTTTTTGTCTGTTTGTTTCATTTCAAAGGGCTCTAGGTACAAATTGAATTACTTCCTGTTTTGCTGGCTTCACCAATGGGTATGAAATAAATGCTGCTTTCTGTTAACATTCAAACTATCTGAAGGCAAATATCCACCCAATGTTTCCCAATTTGGCAACAGCTGTTCTGCAAAAGAAGTGGTCAATATTGCTGGGAAATACTGCATTAAACACAGAAAGGTTTCTACCCTCTAGGACTTCTCAGAGGCTTAAAATGTTGTTATATGTTTAAGTACCAATGGGACAGGTGACTTTTGACTCCACAACCTGCCTTTGCATAAGGCGATGGAATCTGTACAAATACAATTTGATAAATGCTGAGTGAATCTATTTGCCAACCAGAGGCACGACTCCTTTTCATAAATCCCACAAGTGTGAAACGAACTGTGGCCAAAGAAAAAAATTTATTTATGAGATTTTACAAACATCCATACCTCTATATGAGAGCAACGGGTCAGTTTTTCTCCTAATACTCTGGGTAAGAAAACTCTAATTATTTCAAGAGAAAAAAGAGATGGTTAAATTCTTATTCTTCAATAAGCAATGTTATGAGAGAACTGCTCTACATTTACTTGTCTTTATGATGAGCTATGCATGAACAGTATATGAAGTTACATTAATTTCATATTATTGAGCAAGTTCTTACAAATGAAATCCATAATTTGAATCTGTGACAAGTCTAATAGAGTCTTAATTTTAAGATCACTTGCTTTTATGAGAGTTCTAATTCCTGGGTGGTACTGCATTTCATACACTTCTCCATTGATGGTAATTCATGCATGCCTACAGCAAATGTTTGGTGACCAACAATGAGGTGCTAGTCTATGCCAGGCACTGAGGCAGAGGCGAAGTCTTTAATCCTTAGGGAGGTTATTTCCTGAAGACTCTGGTTTGGAAATATAAGCACATGCCTCAAATAAATGCAAAGGAATTCTCCCAACTCTTTCAATTTAATCTTCATGTTTCTAAATTGGGCCTCTGTGGAGATGGATGCCAACTACTTAGCATCTCTCTCATGATCACCCCCAGGTGTTTGAAAACAGCAAGTAGCCCCAAGGCCATACTACACTGTACAACCCAACAGATTAGGAACTTTCTATTATAATTTCCTCACAGATGCATTTTCCAATTTAGATCCTTGGCTTTATTTCTCAAGTTCCTCCAGTTTTCCCACTTCATTCTAAATCACAGAGAGTAGAAATGCATAAAGGGGTTTCATTAAGGCAAATGAGTGATGTGGTTTTCAAATTTATTTTTAGTATCAACTTTTCCCTTTTTTACAACAAGACCTTACACTATTCACCAACACATGAAAAATTTAAAAATATAGCTACTTTGTGCAAACAAAGGAGAGAAATGGAAATTTCTCCATGCAGCCTCAGGAGCAGTGGATTAAATCCCCACAATCAACTTGATGTACCCTACATCTGTGGAATATCTGACTAGAAAATGAATCATCCCAAAATTGAGGCAGTGGACTTTGGAAGCAACTGTAGACGTGGGTTTTCTGTCTGTGACTGATTTGTTTCTGATTTTTATGTTTATCTTAGTATAGTTTTTAGCACTTGTTATCACTGGTGGATTTGTGTTTATTGGTATAGTTGCACTCTTTTTAAAATTTTTTTTAAATTTTAATAATTTTATTTATTTATTTACTTATTTTTCTTTCTTTTTCTCCCTTTTCTTCCGAGCCATGTTGCTGACAGGGTCTTGGTGCTCCAGCCTGGTGTCAGGGCTGAGCCTCTGAGGTAGAAGAGACAAGTTCAGGACACTGGACCACCAGAGACCTCTGGGCCCCATGTAATATCAATTGGCGAGAGCTCTCCCAGAGATCTCTGTCTCAATGCTAAGACACAGCTCCACCCAACGGCCAGCAAGCCGCAGTGCTGGACGCCCCATGCGTCCAACAACTAGCAAGACAGGAACATAAACCCAGCCATTAGCACAGAGGCTGCCTAAAATCATACTAAGCTCACAGACATCACAAAACGCACCACTGTATGTGGCCATGCCCAATAGAAAGACAAGATCCAGCCTCACCCCACAGAACAGAGGCACCAGTCCCCTCCACCAGGAAGCCTACACAAGCCACTGAACCAACCTCACCCAATGGGGGCAGACACCAAAAACAATGGGAACTACAAATCTGCAGCCTGCGAAAAGGAGGCCCCAAACACAGTAAGTTAAACAAAATGAGAAGACAGAAAAATATGCAACACATGAAGGAGCAAGGTAAAAACCCACCAGACTAAACAAATGAAGAGGAAATAGGAAGCCTTCCTGAAAAAGAATTCAGAATAATGATAGTAAAGATGATCCAAAATCTTGGAAATAAAATGGAGAAAATACAACAACATTTAACAAGGACCAGGAAGAACTACAGAGCAAACAAACAATAATGAACAACACAATAAATGAAATTTAAAATTCTCTAGAAGGAATCAGTAGCAGAATAACTGAGGCAGAGGAATGGATAAGTGACCTGGAACCTAAAATAGTGGAAGTAACTACCACAGAGCAGAATAAAGAAAAAAGAATGAAAAGAATTGAGGACAGTCTCAGAGACCTCTGGGAGAACATTAAACACACCAACATTCCAATTACAGGGGTCCCAGAAGAAGAGACAAAGAAAGAGCCTGAGAAAATATTTGAAGAGATTATAGTTGAAAACTTCCCTAACACGGGAAAGGAAATAGTCAATCAACTCCAGGAAGCGCAGAGAGCCCCATATAGGATAAATCCAAGGAGAAACATGCCAAGACACATATTTATCAAACTAACAAATATTAAATACAAAGAAAAAATATTAAAAGCAGCAAGGGAAAAGCAATAAATAACATACAAGGGAATCCCCATAAAGTTAACAGCTGATCTTTCAGCAGAGACTCTGCAAGTCAGAAGGGAGGGGCAGGACATATTTAACGTGATGAAAGGGAAAAACCTACAACCAAGATTACTCTACCCAGCAAGGATCTCATTCAGATCTGATGGAGAAGTTAAAACCTTTACAGACAAGCAAAAACTAAGAGAATTCAGCACTACCAAAGCAGCTTTACAACAAATGCTAAAGGAACTTCTCTAGGCAGGAAACACAAGAGAAGGAAAAGACCTACAAAAACAAACCCAAAACAATTAAGAAAATGGTAATAGGAACATACATATCGATATTTACCTTAAATGTAAATTGATTCAATGTTCCAAACAAAAGACACAGACTGGCTGAATGGATACAAAAACAAGACCTGTACATATGCTGTTTACAAGAGACCCACTTCAGACCTAGGGACACATACAGACTGAAGGTGAGGGGATGTAAAAAGACAGTCCATGCAACTGGAAATGAGAAGAAAGCTGGAGTAGCAATTCTCAGATCAGACAAAATAGACTTTAAAATAAAGACTATTACAAGAGACAAAGAAGGACACTACATAATGATTAAGGAATCAATCCAAGAAGAAGATATAACAATTGTAAATCTTTATGCACCCAACATAGGAGCACCTCAATACATAAGGCAAATGCTAACAGCCATAAAAGGGGAAATCGACAGTAACACAACAGTAGAGGACTTTAACACTCCACTTTCACCAATGGACAGATCATCCAAAATGAAAATAAATAAGGAAACACAAGCTTTAAATGATACATTACACAAGATGGACTTAATTGATATTTATAGGACATTCCATCCAAAAACAACAGAATACACTTTCTTCTCAAGTGCCCATGGAACATTCTCTAGGATAGATCATATCCTGGGTCACAAATCAAGCCTTGGTAAATTTAAGAAAATTTAAATCATATTGAGTATCTTTTCTAACCACAACACTATAGACTAGATGTCAATTACAGAAAAAAACTGTAAACAATACAATCACGTGGAGGCTAAACAATACACTACTAAATAACCAAGAGATCACTAAAGAAATCAAAGAGGAAACCAAAAAATACCTAGAAACAAATGAAAATGAAAACACAATGACTCAAAACCTGTGTGATGTAGCAAAAGCAGTTCTAAGAGGTAAGTTTACAGCAATACAATCCTACCTCAAGAAACAAGAAAAATCTCAAATAAACAACCTAACCTTACACCTAAAGCAATTGGAGAAAGAAGAACAAATAAACCCCAAAGGTAGCAGAAGGAAAGAAATCATAAAGATCAGATCAGAAATAAATGAAAAAGAAATGAAGGAAACAATAGCAAAGACCAATAAAACTAAAAGCTGGTTCTTTGAGAAGATAAACAAAATTGATAAACCATTAGCCAGACTCACCAAGAAAAAAAGGGGGAAGACTCAAATCAACAGAATTAGAAATGAAAAAGAAGTAATGACTGACTGCAGAAATACGAAGGATTGTGAGAGATTACTACAATCAACTCTATGCCAATAAAACGGACAACAAGGAAGAAATAGACTAATTCTTAGAAAAGCACAACCTTCTGAGACTGAACCAGGAAGAAATAGAATATATAAACAGACCAATCACAAGCACTGAAATTGAAACTGTGATTAAAAATCTTCCAACAAACAAAGCCCAGGACCAGATGGCTTCACAGGCAAATTCTACCAAACATTCAGAGAAGAGCTAATACCTATCCTTCTCAAACTCTTCCAAAATACAGCAGAGGGAGGAACACTCCCAAACTCATTCTATGAGGCCACCATCACCCTCATACAAAAACCTGACATAGATTTCACAAAAGAAGAAAACTATAGGCCAATATCACTGATGAACATAGAGGCAAAAATCCTCAACAAAATACTAGCAAACAGAGGGCCTCCCTGGTGGTGCAGTGGTTAAGAATACACCTGCCAATGCAGGGGACATGGGTTTGAGCCCTGGTCCAGGAAGATCCCACATGCTGTGAAGCAACTAAGCCCATGCTCCACAACTGCTGAGCCTGTGCTCTAGAGCCCGCGAGCCACAACTACTGAACCCACATGCCACAACTACTGAGGCCCACGTGCCTACAGCCTGTGTTCCACAACAAGAGAAGCCACAGCAATGAGAAGACTGTGCACCTCAACGAAGAGTGGCCCCCACTCACCGCAACTAGAGAGGTCCTGCATGCAGCATGGAAGACCCAACACACCTAAAAATAAATAAATAAATTTAAAAAAACACTAGCAAACAGAATCCAATTGCACCATTAAAAGGATCATACACCATGATCAAGTGGAGTTTCTCCCAGGAATGCAAAGATTCTTCAATATATGCAAATCAATCAATGTGATATACCATATTAACAAACTGAAGGTTAAAAACCATATGATAATCTCAGTAGATGCAGAAAAAGCTACTGACAAAATTCAACACACATTTATGATAAAAACTCTCCAGAAAGTAGGCACAGAGGGAACCTAGCTCAACATAATAAAGGCCATATATGACAAACCCACAGCCAACATTGTTCGTGAAAAACTGAAACCATTTCCCCTAAGATCAGGAACAAGACAAGGTTGCACACTCTCACCACTATTATTCAACATAGTTTTGGAAGTCTTAGCCACAGCAATCAGAGAAGAAAAAGAAATAAAAGGAATCCAGGGGCTTCCCTGGTGGCGCAGTGGTTGAAAATCCGCCTGCCGATGCAGGGGACACGGGTTCGTGCCCCGGTCTGAGAAGATCCCACATGCCGCGGAGCGGCTGGGCCCGTGAATCATGGCCGCTGAGCCTGCGCATTCGGAGCCTGTGCTCCACAACGGGAGAGACGGGAGAGGCCATGACAGTGAGAGGCCCGTGTACCACAAAAAAAAAAAAAAAAAAAAAAAAAGGAATCCAAACTGGAAAAGAAGAAGTAAAACTGTCACTGTTTGCAGATGACATGATACTATACATAGACAATCCTAAAGATGCTACCAGAAAACTACTAGAGCTAATCAATGAATTTGGTAAACTAGCAGGATACAAAATTAATGCACAGAAATCTCTTGCATTCCTACACACTAATGATGAAAAAACAGAAGGAGAAATTAAGGAAACACTCCCATTTATCACTGCAACAAAAAGAATAAAACACCTAGGAATAAACCTACCTAAGGAGACAAAAGACCTGTATGCCGAAAACTATAAGACACTGATGAAAGAAATTAAAGACAATACAAACAGATGGAGAGATATACCATGTTCTTGGATTGGAAGAATAATGTGAAAATGACTGTATTACCCACAGCAATCTACAGATTCAACGCAATCCCATCAAACTACCAATGGCATTTTTCACAGAACTATAACAAAAAATTTCACAATTTGCATGGAAACACAAAAGACCCCAAATAGCCAAAGCAATCTTGAGAAAGAAAAATGGAGCTGGAGGTATCAGCCTTCCTGACTTCAGACTGTACTACAAAGCTACAGTAATCAAGACAGTATGGTACTGGCACAAAAACAGAAATATGGACTAATGGAACAGGATAGGAAGCCCAGAGACAAACCCACGCACATATGGTCACCTTATCTTTGATAAAGGAGGCAAGAGTATACAATGGAGAAAACACAGCCTCTTCAATAAGTGGTGCTGGGAAAACTGGACAGCTACATGTAAAAGAATGAAATTAGAACACTCCCTAACACCATACACAAAAGTAAATTCAAAATGGATTAATACCTAAATGTAAGGCCAGACACTATAAAACTCTAAGAGGAAAACATAGGCAGAACACTCGATGACATATGTCACAGGAGGATCATTTTTGACCCACCTCCTAGAGAAATGGAAATAAAAACAAAAATAAACAAACGGGACCTAATGAAACTTAAAAGCTTTTGCACAGCAAAGGAAATGATAAACAGGACCAAAAGACAACCCTCAGAGTGGGAGAAAATATTTGCAAACGAAGCAAGTGACAAAGGTTTAATCTCCAAAATATACAAGCAGCTTATGCAGCTCAATATCAAAAAAACAAACAACCCAATCCAAAAGTGGGCAGAAGACCTAAATAGACATTTCTCCAAAGAAGATATACAGATTGCCAACAAACACATGAAAGGATGCTCAACATCACTAATCATTAGAGAAATGCAAATCAAAACTACAGTGAGGTATCACCTCACACCGGTCAGAATGGCCATCATCAAAAAATCTACAGGGGTTTCCCTGGTGGCACAGTGTTGAGAGTCCGCCTGCTGATGCAGGGGACGCAGGTTTGTGCCCCGGTCTGGGAGGATCCCACATGCCGTGGAGTGGCTAGGCTCGTGAACCATGGCCACTGAGCCTGTGCGTCCGGAGCCTGTGCTCCGCAATGGGAAAGGCCACAACAGAGAGAGGACCGCGTACCGTTAAAAAAAAAAAAAAAAATCTACAAACAGGGACTTCTCTGGTGGTCCAGTGGTTAAGAATCCACCTTCCAATCCAGGGGACACGGGTTTGATCCCTGGTCTGGGAACTAAGATCCCACATGCCATGGGGCAACTAAGCCCACGCACTGCAACTACTGAGCAAGCAAGTCACAACCAGGGAGCCCGCATGCCACACACACACACACACACACACACACACAAATCCCGCACACCGCAACAAAGATCCCATGTGCCGCAACTAAGAACCAACACAGGCAAATAAATAAATAATTTTTAAAAAAATCTACAAACAATAAATGCTGGAGAGGGTGTGGAGAAAAGGGAACCCTCTTGCACTGTTGGTGGGAATGTAAATTGATAACAGCCACTATGGAGAACAGTATGGAGGTTCCTTAAAAAACTACAAATAGAACTACCATACGACCCAGCAATCCCACTACTGGGCATATACCCTGAGAAAACCATAATTCAGAAAGAGTCATGTACCAGAATGTTCATTGCAGCACTGTTTACAATAGCCAGGACATGGAAGCAACCTAAGTGTCCATTGACAGATGAATGGATAAAGAAAATGTGGCACATATAGATAATGGAATATTATTCAGCCATAAAAAGAAACAAAACTGAGTTATCTGTAGTGAGGTGGATGGACCTAGAGTCTGTCATACAAAGTGAAGTAAGTCAGAAAGAGAAAAACAAATACCATATGCTAACACATATATATATGGAATCTTAAAATAAAATGGTTCTAATGAACCTAGGGGAGGACAGGAAAAAGACGCAGACAGGGGCTTCCCTGGTGGCGCAGTGGTTGAGAGTCCCGCCTGCTGATGCAGGGGACACGGGTTCGTGCCCTGATCCGGGAAGATCCCATGTGCCGCGGAGCGGCTGGGCCCGTGAGCCATGGCCGCTGAGCCTGCGCATCCGGAGCCTGTGCTCCACAACGGGAGAGGCCACAACAGTGAGAGGCCCACGTACCACAAAAAAAAAAAAAAAAGACGCAGACATAGAGAATGGACTTGAGGACACAGGGAGGGGGAAGGGTAAGCTGGAATGAAGTGAGAGAGTAGCACTGATGTATATACACTACCTAATGTAAAACGGACAGCTAGGTGGAAGCAGCTGCATTGCACAGGGAGATCAGCTCAGTGCTTTGTGACCACCTAGAGGTGTGGGATAGGGAGGGTGGGAGGGAGATGCAAGAGGGAGGGGATATATATATATATATATATATATATATATACATACATATAGCTGATTCATTTTGTTATACAGCAGAAACTAACACAAGATTATAAAACAATTATACTCCAATAAAGATGTTAAAAAATAAAAGATACCTGTTCTCCTTGCATAAAAAAAATACCACTACTTTGGTTGAATCAGAGGCAGGGAGAAGGGACAGCAGCAGGAATCTTCCCTATTCATGCCTCTCTCCTAACCACCACCTGTCCCTGAGACATTTCAGGGCTCAAAAAAACATTTTTATGACTCCTACTACAATTCAAGAGTTCTTGGACTTCCCTGGTAGCGCAATAGTTGAGAATCCGCCTGCCAATGCAGGGGACACGGGTTCAAGCCCTGGTCCGGGAAGATCCCACATGTTGCGGAGCAACTAAGCCCGTGAGCCACAACTACTGAGCCCATGCGCCACAACTACTGAAGCCTGCGTGCCTAGAGCCTGTGCTCCGCAACAAAAGAAGCCACCGCAATGAGAACTCCGTGCACCACAACAGAGTAGCCCCCGCTCGCCGCAACTAGAGAAAGCCCGTGCGCAGCAACGAAGACCCAATGCAGCTAAAAATAAATAAATAAATTTATTTTTTAAAAAAGAGTTCTTTCTAGCCTTCCTCTCTCCTTTTTATTATTTCAACAAGCATTCATGAACACCTATCGTGTCCCAGAAACTACGCAAGATGCTGGGAATGGAGAAATGAAATGGTTCCTATCCTCAACGGTTCTGAGTCTACTGGGAGAGAGACACACATAAAACAAAAATTGCAACACAATGTGAAAATGTTATAATTAATTGCACAGAAATGGGCTGACAAGCTCCACTGGGATGAA
Organism: Kogia breviceps; assembly: GCF_026419965.1. Lineage (NCBI taxonomy): Eukaryota > Metazoa > Chordata > Mammalia > Artiodactyla > Physeteridae > Kogia > Kogia breviceps. The sequence goes on from NC_081319.1 coordinate 37,833,057, forward strand.
GGTAGTCTGCCTAAATGAGACCATTGGGACAAATTCTTGCAATTTTGCTAGACTTTTAGCATTTGGTAAGGGGTAGTTAGAGTTGAAGAGAAGGGGGTTCCAGGAGAAGAGTGTGCCAAGTACAGACCCTCTTAAGTATGAGGCAGCTTGAGGGTAGGGAAGCTCAGATCATGAGTTAAGAGGGCACTGGAGAGCTGGGGTGTGTTGTGCAATGTAGAGCGGACAAACCCATGGAGTGGATTATATGTGAGGGTTGTCCCAGCTTGGCTATCACCAGGAGTACCTCCCAGCTTATTAAAAGTACAGATTCCCGGGCTTCCCTGGTGGCGCAGTGGTTGAGAGTCCACCTGCCGATGCAAGCAACACGGGTTTGTGCCCCAGTCTGGGAAGATACCATATGCCGCGGAGCGGCTGGGCCTATGAGCCATGGCCGCTGAGCCTGTGCGTCCAGAGCCTGTGCTCCGTAACAGGAGAGGCCACAACAGTGAGTGGCCCGCGTACCGCAAAAAAAAAAAAAAAAAAAAAAAAAAAGAAAAGAAAATAAAGAAAGTACAGATTCCTGTGTCCCATCTCAGATCTTCTGGATCAGAATCTCTAGAGGAGAGGACTCCTGGAGGGGGCCCAAGAATCTGTATTTTTTAAAAGGTCTCAATTGGCTCTTAGGATTAGCAAGTTTGGAAAACCCCATTATGGGCCTTACAGAAGATCTGAAAATTCAACTATGAGAAGCAATGTTGATCTCATAAGTTTTTAGGATGATCACTAGGGCTACAGTGTGGAAGACAGGTTGGTAACATAGAAAATACTCCAAAGACAAAGCAGAATAGCCCCAGAAAGCTACGATGCAGTTTTGGGACTGAAGAGAGGTGAACGGACGCGAGATGTATTTAGGGGACAAAGCTGACCAGATTTAGCAGTTAAGTGAATGTGGTAGTGTCAACCAGAGAAGATACAAGGAGGAAGATGTAAAGTTCAGAAGTGCATACTGGATTTGAGGTGTCTGGGACATGTAGGTGAACAAAAAACCAGGCAGCTGGAAGCCCAAGCCTGAAGCTCAGGCGAAGATGTGGGGGGGTGGATAGAGCCCTGGTACTCATCAGGTTTGCTATAGCAGCAGCAACAGCAGCCCCTTAATGAGTGTCTTCTGTGTACCAGGCATTGTTTAAAGTGTTTCTTTTCTTGCCTAATTGCATTTAATCCTCATAACGGTTATTTCGCCTCTGAAGAAACTGAGAGTCAACGATTCTGACTTGAAATAAAAAGGTGGAGTGGTACAGTTAGAATTCAAATCTGAAGCTGTTTGACTTCAAAGCCCATGCTTTACCTGTATTTCATCTTATGAAATAAGCATTGGAAAAAGAAAGTGTGTGGTGGAAGGGAGGAGGGGATCCCTGGGCAAATATATCTGGGAAATGCTGCAAACCACATCCTGACCTAGATATGCACAGTTGAGTGTCTGTGAATGAAACCTAGCTAGCTCCAGGATCCCGATCACCCACATGGGGCACCTGATCCTTCTGATTAGAAAGGCCATGCCAAGCCCCATTCCAGCTCTGCTGGTGGCACCTAGTCTCTTTGAGGTTCATGGCATTCTCCACCCAAAAGACTGAGAGATCGGGGAGGGGGAATACTTTGTCTGATTTGGAACGAGCAGAAAATTGTCTGAATGACAAATGATCCCAGAAAACAGATTCTTTCCATTTTCTCTAAAGCAAAAGACACATGAGTAAATCTGTTATCACATATTCTGAAAATTACAATAGCATTGCTATAATTATACAGCCCCTACAAGGTCTTTAGAAATCATGTACTTATCATGAAAATGAACAAAATGGTAACTTAATGATCAGTTATGCAGGGAGCTACAAACAGTTGTTTTTACTCTAATGATTTATGCTCCCACCCCAGGATCAGGCTTCCAATTCTAACAATAAAAAGCATGTAAATGAATAAATGGGGGTGAAGTGAGGGTGAGACTCCACTGACAGGACAGCACAATGCTGAGTCAGTTCATCTTTGCCATCTCCAACATCAAGCCATAATGCTTCTGAGGAAGGTATACCTCCATGTGAGGAAGGTGGGGGCAAGGGGATTGACCCTGCCTTCTTTATGATTTGCTAATCATGCCTACGGGGACTAAAGAAGTGCTACACTTCTTCACTGCTCAGCTGAAGGTCAAGCAGTCTTAAGTATTCTAGAAAAGTAACCATGCTAGCCCTTGAGGTCAAAAAAGCAATGCTAAAACAGCAGCTACTGGGGCTTCCCTGGTGGCGCAGTGGTTGAGAGCCTGCCTGCCGATGCAGGGGACATGGGTTCGTGCCCCGGTCCGGGAGGATCCCACATGCCGCAGAGCGGCTGGGCCCGTGAGCCATGGCCGCTGAGCCTGCGCGTCCGGATCCTGTGCTCAGCAACGGGAGAGGCCACAGCAGTGAGAGGTCCGTGTACCCACAAAAAACAAAAACAAAACAAACAAACAAAAAAAACAGCAGCTGCCATCTTGGCTGCTCTCTTTCTATCTTCCTGATCTTGCCTCCCTCCTCCTTCATTACCCACTACTTATATTGATATCTTTTGTTCTGTGATTTCCAGTTCTTTGTTCATGATGTGAACATCACTGTTCTTTTTCATTCCTTTACTCACGTTTTTCTCTGTTTAGCATAATACCCCACACCCTACAGATCTGGCCTGTTGTAACTACATAAATCCTCTGATTAAGGAAAGCAGAATACATATTATTTACACTTACTAACTTGTTCTTGTCACTATTTCTGCTGCTCTTTCTGTGCCTCAGTGAAGCAAAATCTTGCTGTTTAATAGGTCATGAGGGAGTCCTGATGGGAAGAGCAGAGCTTACAAAAGCCAAAATAAACACACACAGAATAGAAAAATCTCGATTGTTTCTTGAACAGAAGCTAGAAAACTCAATCAATGTGAAAACCAAATAAATATTTATATCTGTCAGACATTCTACTAGATATTTTCTAGGCTTTTAAAGTATGACTGAGAAGCTCAGGAATAATCTCAGGGAACAAACAGCAAATAAAGATTTCCTAAGTACTAAAACTTTGAAAGAAGGGTTTAAGAATTCTAATTTTTTAAAACTTTAAGATATAGGAACAGTGTCTACTGCACTATGTCAAAATCTTTCTTACTTTCCCTTAATATTGAAAAATTGATATTATTTTAAAAACAATATTATAGTAACATAGCTAACATGGTATAGAGATAAGACTTCAACTTAAGTCTGTAAGTTGTAATATTGAGCCTGTACTAGTTCCTGTAGTCAATTGTCTCTCATGATACATATTTAAATAGTGAAAGTAAGATTTAATATTGATCAAAAAGAAATAAACCAATTTAAAAATAGTATGTCTCTAAATATTATATACCTAGAAATGTGCACAAATGGATAGATCTGAGACTACAAAGGACTTTCTCCTTAATTTTCCTCTTTTGATTCATGTCTTTCCCTCCTCTTGATATCCTGTGCACACAGACTAAGTCTACCCTTTCTGCCATGGCCCTGCACAACTAGTTCACCAGATCTCTCCTACCAGGTTCTATGCCATGCCATTATAATATGGTAGCCACTAGTCACATGTTGTTATCTATATTTAAATTTAATTAAAATTAATAAAATTAGTAACTCAGTTCTCAGTCACACAGGCCACATTTCAAGTGCTAAACAGCCACATGTAGCTAGTGGCTACCATGCAGACCATAATCTTCTGCCATATATAGAACATTTATATCATCCTAGAAAGTTCTATTGGACAGCATAGCTCTATAGGGTCAGGGGAGGGAGTGGTCACTGAGACAAAGAGCTCTTTATTACTGCACAGCAGCTTCATTCCAAAGCACAAAATTATAATGCTGTCAACACTAGGGTCAGGATACATAGGTGGGGTTTTGGGGTTGGAGGAAAGGTGTTCAGAGGGCCAGGTTCAGGAATGGCACTCTTCTGGGCAGGCGTTCCTGGTCTCTAAGGCTTAGAAATGGGCACGTGATAGGCAAGTAGACTTCTGAAAACCTAGCAATCAAAGCATAGATGAGGAAGTCTACACAGATGAGCTGGACCAAAATTGTGAGCCAGGAGTATAGGGCCCAAGTAAGACAGTCTCAGATGTCAAAGGCCAGGGATCTGGGACAAGAATCTAGGAAGTCAGATAGCATATAAGAATTGCCAGTGAGCAGGTCCCATGTGGTCTGCCCTTTGGCCCCTTCTTAACTTTTTGTTGAGAGTGGGGCAGGCTTGAGACCCAGATGTGTGCATAAAGTAACTTGCAGCTTCACAAAAGATCTGCTCTACCTATGCTTAGGGCTAGGACAAGACAGCCAGATATTTGTGCAGACTTGAATTGGGGATTTGGCAGTTTTTGAGTACTCTAATCAGTACAGGTTGTACATTATTTTTAAGTAAATACAATCTCTTCTCTGCATTTAGAACATTGCAGCAGTAGGCACAAATTCACTGCACACGTCAAGACAGGCCTAGTCAACTCTGGCCTGCCTGCCAAGGTACTAAAGGGTAATCTACAACACAGACATAGTCAGAGTTTGCCTTCCCCATTTATTTTACATATTTCCTATATATTAAGGTGGACCATAAACAAATGAGCATCTTCTGAAGCCTGGGCCTTTTGGGAATATATCCAGGTATCTTCAGTAGCCTTCCATCTCTAGGACTCTGACCTTCAGCTCAGCCTATCCCAAGATATATCTATACCCCAAGATACATCTCCTCCAAACATGGCTTGAACTATATGACTTCCTTTCTTAAAAGAGAAACTTTCAGTGGTGTTCTATCTCTGTAGATAAAGCCCACAAGCCTCCACCTAGTAGTCCAGGCCCTGTGGCAACTGTCCTCTCTCTGCCTTCCTAGGTTCCCCTACTTCCATCAACATACCTTGTTTCTGGTCAGATGGGCCTGCCTGCCTTTCCCTGAAAGTACTCTTTTTTTTTGCCCACTGCGTCCTATCTCCCCACTTCTCTCTGTTGCTCAAACCCTGCCTAACCTTTGAGGCCCAGCTCAAATGTACAGTGTCAGAAAGGTTTCTATGACCCATCAGTCAGAAGGGACCTGTTCCTTCTCTAACATCGAACCATTTATAGCAGTGACTGATAGGCTAGCATTAGAGCTGGTTGTGTACGTATGTAGCACCTTTTCTGTACAGAAAAGAGTTAATGTAGCAGGCCTGAGACTGCTATCTTTAGAAAGCCCTGCTTGCAAGGTTAGCCTTTGGCTGGCATCTGGGAATTGGCTCTTAAAGTGTTCCCAACAGTTAAGGGTGGCTCACTGTGCCCAGACTATTTGTGTGAACAATATGGTTTATGCTGAACACTTGCTTCCCTTCTGGACATTTTGTACACGCTAAGCAGGCCCTACGTGACAGGCCCCAATAAATGTTGGTTGCTGAATCTCTCTAATCGGCCTCCTAGAGCAGAAATACTACACACATGCTGCTGCATTTTAACTGGAGATGTGTGTTCTGTGTGACCCCTCATGTGAAGGAGAGAGCATAAGGAAGCCTGTGCGTGGACCCCTTGAGACTCTACCTGTGTCTTTCTTCCTTATGAGCCGCTGGTGTAACCTTACTACTTCGCTGTAATAAATCTCAGCCACGAGTACAACTATATGCTGAGTCCCATGAGTCTTTCTAGTGAATGACCACTAGGGGTTGTCCTGGGGATCTCCACACATCCTTTAAGTCCAGTGTCCTTGTCTGTAAAGCAGCAGGGACTGTGCCTCCTACATCTCTGCAACCCTCAAAGAATCAAGCACAGAAGTTTACAGTTTCTAGAGACCTGACTTATATAACTTTATAAGGACTACACAATTAAAATACCAAGGTAGCTGAGGGCAAAATGAAAAATAATAAAGGGGCAGTTTTCCCCAAAGAAGGTTCCTATTTATATACACACAGCTTTTTCCTGCTTTAAAGGCTCTCAGGGGCTTCACAGCAATAAATGAGTATGCTGAATGTGCCTGCTGCTGCCACAGGGCTCTTACGACCTCTTAGCTTAATGGAATCTCTCTGCTATCCCGCCACCTAGACAAAGCTAACAGAGACTCTGTCACTTGAGGTCCTAGGGGAGGCTACCTGCCAGATGTGCAGCAAAAGCAGGGCCTCTGTGGTGGGAAGAACCTTTGCATTGGCGAGATACCTATATTTGTCCTTCCCGTCTTTTAGAAGGAAGCACACAAAAACACTGATGTTTGGACTCGAGAGCAAAGTTCCAACGCATATAATAACAACAATAACAATAATTATGTTATTGTTATTATTAACAATAATTATGAATATTTATTGAGATTTACTATCTGCCAGGGCCTGATCTAAGGACTTGACACGTATTATCACCTTGATGATGTAGACACTAACACTACTATTTCACAGTTGAGGAAATGGCAGCACAGAGGGGCTAAGCAGCCTAGCTTATTTGGCAGCACTAACCATGGTAAGGCAGGTAGGCTCTAGGAGGAGTGTGAGTTCAGGAAGCTTAGAACAAGGGCAAGGACAGACCTCAAAGGTCAAGTCCAGGAATCCTGAGTACTCCTGACTTACAGGGCTGAGGCAGAAGAATTTCAAGCAGGGCTGGCAATGGGGATGGACCATGGATGGACTGAATTATCTTCAGGGGCAGGAGGATGAAGCCACAGACTGATCGTGGCTGACCACACCCTGGTGGAAGGGCAGAGTGTGGAGTGAGAGTAGGTAGATGGGATGAGGTGGATGCCAAGGCATAGGTCACAAAATAGCAAAGGGACTATTTCCAGAGTGGGTCTTTTATACCTTAAAGGAGAGTTCTCAGCCTGGGGTCAGACAGGTTTTAGAAGCTCTGTGTACCCTCAGAAGAAGGACGTAAAGAGGGCATGTATGTGTCTCTGGGCACATGCAATCTTCCAAGGGAAGAGTATTAGAAGGTCCTCAGCTTCTTCTTCTTGGTTTACTTCTGTGTCTTCATACATCCAAGAATCTTGCAGGACCATGTCAGAGGCTAGGATGCTCTTCCAGGCAGTGGGAAGCTGACTGCAAGCTTATTCCTCCATTTCCTCTATTGCCATACTTTTTGACTTATGACCCTACACAAATGCCACTAACCAATGAAGATAAACTAAGCTAACTGTTCCTCTGAAGCCATCCATACAGGGCTCAGCCTTATCAGTATGAGCCTTAACATATTCCACAAATTTCTTGGAATGGAAATAAAAAGATATTTCAGTGCAAAAATTCAAGGCAAACTATTTAAGTCAAACAACTTATATTTCAGGGTTTCTGAAGCAGATAAATGTTTAACTTTGATCTCAGTAAGTTTTTCCTCAGCTTTTCTCCTAAATTTGGGCTCCTGCCGTGCTTCCAGTGATATAACATTCTGGAATCAAGAATCTGTATCTCAGAGTATTGTTAGTAGGGAAACCTGCCTGTTGTTTTTTGGAAGGAACAATGAGCAGTCACCAAATACAGATCCCTGGGCTGCAGGAGTCCATGACTATGACCATAAGGTTCCCTTGAAAGGTTCTGATTTCTATCTCTTGCAATTCTGCAATATGCATGGATATTCTCTCATGAATTCCTGTGGCAATATGGTGTAATGGAAATAAAGCAGGGAGCAGACCAGGACTTGAATCCTGGACTGGAAACCAGCAACCTGTTTGACTTCAGAGTTGATATAGGGACTAAATTAAGTGACATATGTAAAGCTCGTGGCATGGGGCTTGGCACATCACATGCCTTCAAGGAGTGTTTACTCCTGTTTCTTTCTATCCCTCATTCCCCACAGAGACCAAGCCAAACCTCTACCTTTCCCCTTAAGCCTCAGAAGAAAATAAAAATCACTGGATAGGAATGTCTTCCAATTTACCACAGCCTAATGCAACCTATTTATGATTCCGGGCATTACCATCCCTCCTTCCCAGTCCCTGCAGGACTGTGCCCCATCGCAGTCTCTTCTATCTTCATGCTCTCCTCTAAAAGCCTCCCTTCAGCCCTCTGTGTGGATTCAGTGATTTACTTGGGGTCCTGTGGTGTCTGAGTGTCTCATTACTGGAGGAGTCTGTCTGACTTACAGTCAAAGGGGTGTTGCGAGCAGCTCTGGGGTCTGGGAGGATTAGTGACGGGGTATGAAGATAAATGTTTGAGAAGCTTAAGAGTTTGAGTGATATAAAGCTTCCAGTGATAGTATTTGGGGCCCAAGACAAATGTGTTATGGGTTTTTTAAAAGATCAATGGTTGAGGAAGTCTTCTGAGCTCAGAAAGTGAAGGGGATTTGTTGGGTGGCAGGGTGTCAATCGCTGGGGGCCTGAGAGGTTCTGTGATTTATTAACCTGCGGAGTCAGTGTCATCTCTTTATAAGGATCTTCCTTATGCACCTTAACTTTAAAAGTGCTATGTCTCATTTCTGTGATTCTCAATTTCTTCAAAGTATTTATATCTTCCTGGTTTTATAGTATACATTTATTTATTGTCTGTTTCCCCCTCTAGAATGTAAACTACAAGAGGAGAGGGATTTTCTGTCTTGTTTTGTGCTGATTCCCCAGCACCTGGAACAATATCTTACACATGGTAGTTATATAATGTGTGTTGAATAAATTAACAAGAGGGTTATAATTATAACCACAAATCTACTCTATAAAAAGTAAATAATTTTCAAATCAGTACTGTAACTACATTACTAACAAATTATTTCTAACACTCTCCTACTGCCTTCTGCACACAGTAGCTCTACCCAAAATCCGATAGTTCCTTAAACTCGGCCGTCCCAGGCAGTAGTTCTTAACCTTCCCAGCACATTGGAATCACTTGAGAACTCCTGATTTAATTAACGTGGGGAGCGGCCTGGGCAGTGGGAACTTTAGTTCTAATGCGCCGCCAATGTTAAGAACTACTGGCCTGGGCTTCCCTGGTGGCTTAGTGGCTGAGAGTCTGCCTGCCGATGCAGGGGACACGGGTTCATGCCCCGGTCCAGGAAGATCCCACATGCTGCGGAGCAGCTGGGCCCATGAGCCATGGCCGCTGAGCCTGTGCTCCGCAACGGGAGAGGCCCGCGTACCGCAAAAACAAACAAACAAACAAAAACTACTGGTCTAAAACCAGTTCCCTTAAACCTGTCCACTCCTTTTGTATTCCCTCCTGTGGTTAATGGCCTGAACATATACTCAACAGTCACTCCAAAAAGTAATTAGAGCTAAGTCTGGAAAAAGTGGATAATAAAGGAGGATAATATTTTTGTCCAATAAACAAGGAATGACTATAAGACTTGTTTTCCTGTGAGACTTATAAACTAACTTTGCTTTCATTTTTCCAGATGCTAGAATCTCTCTTCTCTGTTCTGTTCCCTTCTTCTGTATGAGCATCTCATCCACTTCACTCTATAGACATCTCAGCCCAGGCTCCAGTTCGGTCTTCATTATCTCTGATTTAATAATCTGCTAGGTGTGTCTCTCCATTCTGTCTTGAGGTACTGAAATATTTCTATTTTCCATTAAAAGCCCTTGAAAGAAAAACCTACTTTTTAATGTGTTTAAGTTCAAAACTGAAGGGTAACAATCAGGTAGATATTTAATAGAGTTTTACAACTTTGATTTGAAGAGTCCATATAAAGTGTAATATGGCTTTTGGGGGAAGGTGCTAGTAATAATTAAAGGTGTTAATAATAATTGAGGTCAAGGTAAACTACTAGCAGGATCTATTTCCACATGAGTCTCTGCTCTAAATTTGCTCAGAGGGAAAGCTACTTGCAGTGTTCCCTCAGAAAGCAGCAGCCACATCTTTAGATGCCATATTAAGATAAAGTGAGTTTATACAGGAGTGTTGTGACAAAATATTCTCTACTGTTTTCTACCAAAGAACTGATTTTCTTAAAACTTGTAACTGTTTATATTTTGAATTTGAAATTCTAAATTTTCATTTTCCTCTCATACCATTTAGCTTTGTCTAGTAAGTCCAACTGTGGACTTTCCTGGTTCCCACATACTGCAAAGGATCAAATCAGTCTCAGAGTTCCCCATTTGTGCTATTTCTCCACTATTTCTTCTCTTCCTTTGTTTCTGATTTCTAGTTACCCTAACAACAGCCATTCATCTTGCTCCATGGACACTAAGCCTACACATCCAATGCTCAGTTTTCCAATTCTCTCTCATGAGTCTTAACTGTTTGCTTTTAAACAGCACATAACACATCCTTCAAAACACAATCTTGATGCACTGACTGATCTGCTGACAGAATCTAGCACCTAGTGTTTTTCCACTTCCATGTGAGGATTCAAAGATTTAATTTTTAAAATCTTGGTCTGCCTTGAGATGATCTCTAATAACTTCAGATATCAATCCAGGCAGATATTTTACATTGCTTTGTGAAGGCAGAGAAAATAATCTCTAGTTTGTGAGGAAATGCCTCTTGTTCCGACAGAAACACTTCCAATCGCTGTAAGTTGTGTCTCAGGGCACGTGGCCTCAGAGATCCATCAGGATTGTGACTCTAAGGACAGCAGCCACAGGTCTTACAGTTAAGCTGTTTCTCTAATCATCTGGTTTCCAGAGAAACACATATTAGTTAAAATCTCTCCCAGCTAAATATATTTTAACAACAATAAAGCTTTTTGAAAGGAACAGTAGAAAGAGCAAACTTCAATCCAGTATTTTCTTTCATCTTTTCATATTTTCTTTTATCCACTATTCTGGAACATCTTACGTTGTACTTTGCAAATCTGAGATTTAGAATGATAAAAGAAGTTAGTTTGTGTTGGTATCAGAGTTGGCAAGAGCAGCAAGAAGGGAACCTTCAATGGCCTAAGAAAAGAGCAGGCCCTAGCTGGCCCTACATGTGTCTGAAAAGTAGAAGTCCCCTTGCACAGAAAAGTCTCGCACCTCTCTGGAAGAAAGGGCTGTTAGCCTACTGTCAGTTCACTGAATCATGGGACTTCCAGTCTCACACCTTTAAATGCTTCCTGACAGACTATTTCCTGAAGCTTTGTTCATCACCTGGCTCAAAAAGTCTTCACAGAATACTCAGGGCTATGGAATTTCCTCTTACAAAGCAGTCTCCTTAGCTGTAGTAGTACCTGAAACTGTCTTGTTTACACATTTACCAGTGTGCTTCTCTGAGGGCAGGGATTCTCTTGATCAGGAACACAAGAGGTACTAGGTCAGACATTCTTTGGCCAAAATCAGACTGTACATTCTGAGAAGGAAGCTGACAGAGATTCTCTCCTTGCCCAAACTCTAGTCAGGCTGCTCTGAGTTTTTCAACTAGACCTGAACTTTTAGAGTCCAATGTCCTTCTTTGCATTATCTAATTTTAGCAAGAACCCTGCTACATTGGTTTAGCCAGAATCCTCCACCTTCAATATCTGACCCTCCTCAATATCAGTCAGACTCTCCCCATCACCCTCAAGTGACGTCTGATCACCATGGCCTGCCTTCAGCAAGAATCCTGTTAGGTTGGTATAGCCAGAATTCCCCCAACCCCTGAGGTTTCTTTTTAGTAACTGTCAACCCACTGACTCCTACCCTGCTCTTTGGCTATAAATTCCGACTTTCTCTTATTGTCGTCACAGTTGAGCCCAATCTCCCTCCTCTACTGACAGGCTGTACAGTAGTGGTCCTTATACCTATTGCAATGGTCCTGAATAAAGTCTGCCTGTCTGACAGAATAAAGTCTGTTTTTACCAGGTGTCTGAATAATTTTGATCACCACTAAAGCCCTTAGTGGTGATCAGTGGATATCCCAACCTGGCCTCTGACATCTCTGGTAGACACTGTCTACTGGTTTTTAGCAGACTGCCATCTGCAGTAGTTGTATTTGAGAAGACAAAAGCAGTTAAATGATCTGTTGGATCAGGATGGTTGGAATGAATCCTTTGAGAATTGTCTTCTGTTGACTAGCACCTAGTGGGAATCATCAACCCAAGGCATGGAGTCAAGTGGATGCCTGGGAAAAGAGTGGGGGTGACTAACCTAGTTGAGTTGCCCTACCTGTGGCTCTGGCCTTGAGGCAGGAGTAGAGATGGGGGAAAGGAAAGAATGCTTTTAATATGAATTCAGCCAGATTTCACACAAAGTCATTTCTGCAACTACAGACTCAATGCGTGAAGTCCATCTTGAGAGTTTATAACAAATCATTCTTTCATTTGATAAAGGTTACCAGCTCACTCAGGCTCTGTAATATTTTTGCTTGCACATTTTAATACTCTAAAGAAAAAGAACTAAATAGACATTTCTCCAAAGAAGATATACAGAGAGCCAACAAACACATGAAAGAATGCTCAACATCATTAATCATTAGAGAAATACAAATCAAAACTACAATGAGATATCATCTCACACCGGCCAGATTGGCCATCATCAAAAACTCTAGAAACAATAAATGCTGGAGAGGGTGTGGAGAAAAGGGAACCCTCTTGCACTGTTGGTGGGAATGTAAAATGATACAGCCACTATGGAGAACAGTATGGAGGTTCCTTAAAAAACTAAAAATAGAACTACCATATGACCCAGCAATCCCACTACTGGGCATATACCCTGAGAAAACCATAATTCAAAAAGAGTCATGTACCAAAATGTTTATTGCAGCTCTATTTACGATAGCCAGGACATGGAAGCAACCTAAGTGTCCATCAACAGATGAATGGATAAGGAAGATGTGGCACATATATACAATGGAATATTACTCAGCCATAAAAAGAAATGAAACTGAGTTATTTGTAATGAGGTGGATAGACCTGGAATCTGTCATACAGAGTGAAGTAAGTCAGAAGGATAAAAACAAATACCGCATGCTAACACCTATATATGGAATCTAAAAAAAAAAAAAAGTCATGAAGAGATTAGTGGTAAGATGGGAATAAAACACAGACCTACTAGAGCATGGACTTGGGGATATGGGGAGGGGGAAGGGTAAGCTGTGACGATGTGAGAGAGTGGCAGGGACATATACACACTACCAAATGTAAATTAGATAGCTAGTGGGAAGCTGCCGCATAGCACAGGGAGTTCACCTCTGTGCTTTGTGACCACCTAGAGGGGTGGGATAGGGAGGGTGGGAGGGAGGGTGACACAAGAGGGAAGAGTTATGGGAACATATGTATATGTATAACTGATTCACTTTGTTGTAAAGGAGAAACTAACACACTATTGTAAAACAGTTATACTCAAATAAAGATGTTAAAAAAATTTTTTTAAAAAAAAGAAATGAAGACCCAACACAGCCCAAAATAAATAAATTAATTAAAATAAATTAAAATAATAATAATAATAATAATAATTTTTTTTTTAAAAAAGCCCAAGTCCAAGTCACCATCATCTCCCATTTGGATTACTGCAAAGGTCTCCTATCTAGTTTCCTAATTTATCTTTGAGTGACCAGGGGTTAGAAGGCTGGTTGTAATTTCATCCCTTGGTCCACCTCATTAATTTGGAAGTCATTTTGAGATCCAAGGATGAGAAGATGGTAGAAAAAAGGTCTCTTCCTTGGAAGATAGCCCCATGGTATGTTCACCTTCTCAGTAAGGCCTACCTTGAACACCTTATTCAAAATAGCAAATCCTCCTTCATACTTTAACTTTTTCTATTCTATATCATTTATCCCTCCAAATACACTCTACAATTTACTCTTTGTTATATTTATTGATTTACTCCCCCTACCAGAATACAAGTTTCACAAGGACAGGAATTTTTGTGTGTTTTCCTCACTGCCATGTCTCTAGAGCCTATACCAATGGGAGCACATAATAGGTGAAAAATAAACGTCTGACTATATCAATCCACTATAACTTCTATTTCTGATACCCCTTAATTTTCCACATTCCTCTCTAGGCAGAGGATTTTTCCAAACTTCTGTCCATAGCATTAGTTATTCTATTCTACTTTGTACTGTGTGTCATGGTCTAGACAGAGTAGAAAGCAAATTTCTTGTAAACAAAGAACTTCTTAAAGAGGCCTGACCACTTCTTTTACTGTTTTTGTCCCGACTCTGTAGGACATTGTATTAAAAAATTTCCCCAGCTTGATATTTAGACTCTGAACATAATGAAACGATGGCACATACAGGAGAGCAATTTCTGACCTTATTCTCAGATGAAAAAAGACACATTAACCACAGGCCAAGGTACATATCTAAAATGAAAGTTTCAACTTGTCTATCTCTAAGCAGATTTTCACCGTAATGTTTCAAAGCAAGATATGATACCTTGGGCATGTATGTAGAAACATGTTGAGTTAGCCTGGCCACAGAAATGAAATATATTTAGCTTTAAACTGCATTTGCATTCATTCTGTCTATATTTTCAGTTTTGTGTTATATTAGAAAAATATATTCTTATAAGAGAAAACTTATAAGACAATAGATTATAAATGGTTTCACTTAAATATTCACACGTTGGCTTCTCTATCCATAGGGCACAGGTTCTGGGCTTTCTTTGTGTGAGAGAGTGGGCTAATTTTTAATTTCTCTAGATCTTTGTAATTTCAAGGGAAGATATGCATATTGACAATGAGAGTAGGGTAGGAAAAGAAAGTGATGTTGATAATCACCAGAGTCAGGGTATTAGCTTCTCTTATTCCTTCTGGGACTGACAGAAAATCCTTGGGGGAATGTTGGGTAGTGAGTTGGAGTCTATGTCCCAGACAAAGTTAAGACAGGTTAGACCATACCTGTCTAACTTTGGGGCCCTGAGTGGAAGGACCAAGACTGATGTGCAGGTCCTTCACTGGCTGCCTGAGCTCCCGCAGATAAGCTCTAGTTGCACTGTAAGACATGACCTCTTTTGCAGAGAAAAGAAAAACTGTTTGATTCAATTAACAAAGTTCTCCACCATCATTTTAAAAGAAAATTTCTCTCTAGGGGTACCTGAGATTTTCAGAGGCAGATTATCTCTTTTGGGTAGAAAGCTTGCCTCTCAAGCAGAACCCTCTATTTCAATTACAGAAGCAGCTGATTTTCAAGAAAAAGTTCATTCTACACAAGGGTATTTTGAATGCTGACTAAACTCCAGGAGAATTAGAAATGAGGCTTTTGGCTTGCTTTGCACAGCATCCATGAAAAGATGGCTAACATAAGTGCTTTCACATGATAATCAAGAGAGGTTAAGTTTCTGAGGGCAACTTTGTATTCCCAAGGTCTAGGAGAAAAACCTGGCATACTGAAGACTCCTTAGGGAAAGCCGGTTGAGTGATAAAATCAATCACTAGCACCCAGAGGCTTTAGAGCACTCTGCTAAATTTGTAGAGGGCCAGCGAGAGAATCAGGCATATTAACAGGCACACCAGTAGTGTAGAGAAAATTAGTTAAACAATAATACTCCTCCTGTGAATAAGGAAGTTCACATAAAAGATAACTGTATCCACATAGAAGCAAATAAAGATCAAAACACAAATTCTTTTCTAAAAGAATATTCTTTATGTGATTTTGAGGAGGTAATTATTAAATAGATTAAGATAACAGTTAACACTCATAATGTGTATACAGAAAAATATTTTCTTTCTTTTTCTTAACAGAAAAATATTTTTTAACAAAGGCAATGAGTTCCTTATAGAAGGGAATCCATGATATTAGGAAAAAATATATAAAGGACATTTAAAATTCTAGCCATTTATATAGGCTTTGTCCTTTTCTTACCCCATTATCACTCAAAAGCAAGCAGATGTTTAGTCTGGATTGCCAAGCCAGAAAGCTTGAAGAAGGGGAGAAGTATAACTGAGAATTTTTTTTTCTTATTTTTCTCCTCATACAGCAAAACCAATATTTGATATATATATATATATATATATATATATATATATATAGGCGGTATGCAGGCCTCTCACTGTTGTGGCCTCTTCTGTTGCAGAGGCTCCAGACGCACAGGCTCAGCGGCCATGGCTCACGGGCCCAGCCGCTCTGCGGCATGTGGGATCCTCCCCGACTGGGGCACGAACCCATGTCTCCCCTACATTGGCAGGCAGACTCTCAACCACCTTGCCACCAGGGAAGCCCTGCTATATTTTTTTATAACTGTCTTTCCCTTAAGGTTGTTGCCAGCTACTTAAAAAAAAAAGAATTACTACTAAAATATCAAATATGTCAGTTCAAGGATTATTTTTAAAAATTAATAATTATAATACATATATACATTATACACATATAGATGTATGTAGTTTTTCCCCCACAAAATAATGCTATATATACAGTTGTAAACTTGCTGTTTTCACTGAACAATATCTCATTAACTTTCTTTCATATATAGAACATGTTTATGTATTTAGAAGTAGTCTCTGTTGTAGGCAGAACTCTAAAATGGTCCCCTAAATTTCCCCCCCAATAATCCCAGGGCTGTATGATCCCTGGGACTGTAAGTATGGTGACTTTTAATCCCATTATTAGGTTATGTTATATGGCACAGTTGGCCATAAAACAGGGAGATTATGTGGATAAGCCTGACCTAACCCCATGAGTCCTTTAAAAGTGACAAATTTTCTCCACTAATTGCAGAAAAGGAAGTAAGAGATTCACAGCATGGAAAGGATTCACTGCACTATTGCTAACCTGAAGATGGAGGGGGCTACATAGCAAGAAAGGCAGGTGACCTTTAGGAGATAAGAGCAGCTCTCAGCTGACAGCAAGGAAACTGAACCTCAGTCTCACAACTGTAAGAAACTGAATCCTGCCAACAACAACCAATGAACTTGGAAGCAAATTTTCCCCTAGACCTTTTAGATTAAAACACAGCCCAGTTGACACTTTGACTTCAGCCTTGTGATATCATGAACAAAGAACCCATAAATGCCTTCTAACCTACAGAACTATGAACTAAAAGATGGGAAATTTTAAAATCCATTAAATTTGTTGTAATTTGTTATGCAACAATAGAAACCTAATTCAGTCCCTCTCTCACTTCTTTTCACCTCAATTTTTTCAAAGGTTACACTATTATTTATCTAGTCATTTCTCTTCTTATGAACATTTAGACTGCCTTAAAATATCTGCTATTACAAAAGTAACATTCTTATACATATGAGCACAAGTTTATTGGTATCAGATTGGTCATAGTATACATACACAATTTTAAAAATGTGTTCTATGATACCAAAAGCACAAGCAACCAAAGAAAAAACAGATACAGTAGGCTTCATCAAAATTAAAAAGTGTTGTGCATCAACATTACCAAGAAAGTAAAAAAAGACAACCTACAGGAAGAAAAAAATATTTGGAAATAGTATCTCTGATAAGGGTTTAGTATCTAGGAAATATAAAGAACTTTTACAACTCAACAAAAAGACAAACAAATAATCCAATTAAAAATGGGCAAAAACTTGACTACACATTTCTCCAAGGAAGATATACAAATGGTCAACAAACACATGACAAGATGCTCACATCATTCATCATCATGAAAATGCAAATCAAACCACAATGGGGAAAAACCCCAGAAAATAGCAAGCATTGATGAGGATGTGCATAAACTGGAACGCTCATATATTGCTCGTAGAAATGTAAAATGGTTCAGCTGCTACGGAAAACAGTTTGGCAGTTCCTCAAAAGCTAAACATAGAATTACTGTATAATTCAGAAGCTCCACTCTTAGATATATACCTAAAAAAATCGAAGACAGGCATTCAAACAAGTACACATACATACATGTTCATAGCAGCACTATTCACTACAGCCAAAAGGTAGAAACAGCACAACTGTCTATCAATGAATGGATGGATAAACAAATTGTGGCATGTCCATATGATGAAATATTACTCAGCCATATAAAGAAATGAGGTACTGATGCATGCTACAACATGAATAAACCTTAAAAACATTATGACAAAAGAAATAATTCAGATGTAAAAGGTCACACGTTATATGATCCCATTTACATAAAATATCCAGAATAGATATATCCACAGTGATGGAATGAGACTGGCTGCTGTCAGGGGCTGGGGAGAGGGGTGGGGTGGGGAGGAGAATGAGGAACAATTGTTTATCAGGTTCATGGCTTCCTTTTGGGGTGATGATAATGTTTTGGATCTAGACAGAGGTGGTGGTTGAACAACATTGTGAATATAGTAAATGCCACTCAACTGTTTACTTTAAAATGGTTAATTTTATGTTACGTGAGTCTTACCTCAATAAAAAAAGGAATTCCATATAATTTTTAGTATTTATAGTTTATCTTTTTTCTTGATTACTCTTGCTACTGGTGTGTCTACTTTTTTAAAGTTTCTTGTTTCAGAGAATCAGTTTCTATTTTATTGATCCTCTCTATTGTTTCTTTTTTTTATTTCTATTTTTATTGGAGTATAGTTGATTTACAATGTTGTGTTAGTTTCTGCTGTATCTATTGTTTATTTCTTTAAGTTCTATAATTATATTATTTTTCTTCTTCTACTTTCTTTAAGTTTACTTCTTTTTCTACCATCCTAAACTGAAAACATAATTCATTTATTTTTCTTTATTTGGGGGCCGGTGATTTGCCAATGACCTTGTTGGCTGACAACCAGAGTGTAAATGTGGAGGAGATGTGCAGCAAAATTGAGGGGCACAGCAGCACATAGAAGCAACCTAAATGTCCACTGACAGATGAATGGATAAAGAAGGTGTGGTGTGAATATATATATATATATATATATATATACACACACACGCACACACACACAATGGAATACTACTCAGCCATAAAAAAGAATGAAATAATGCCATTTGCAGCAACATGGATGGACCTAGAGATAATAATATGAAGTGAACTAAGTCAGACAGAGAAAGACAAATATCATATGGTATCACTTTTTTGTGGAACCTAGAAAAATGATACAAATGAACTGATGTACAAAACAGAAATAGACTCACACACACAGCAAACAAACTTATGGTTACCAAAGGAGCAAGGGAAGGGAGGGATAAATTAGGATTTGGGATTAACAGATACACACTACTATATATAAAATAGATTAAAAAAAACAAGTATAGCACAGGGAACTATATCCAATATCTTGTAAAAAATAAGAATATATATAAATATATATAACTGAATCACTTTGATGTACACTTGAAACATTGTAAATCTACTATACTTCAATCCAAAAATTAAGGGGCACATGAAGTCATCCGTTTGCTGACAAACTCTCAGGCAATGTTTGGGCAGCTGCCCACAAAGCCCAGTATTTGGAAGCAGCAAAAGGAACAGCTATACCATGACTTTTCCATAAGGGTGCTCTGTCAATGGCAGTCCTTGACAGTATTTAAAGTCACATCTGACTCTAAATTGGGTTAGAGAATCTAAGGATTTATTCTGTGAATACCTTTACTTCTTTTCATTCAAAATGTAACTGAATCTATATGCTATAGTGTTTTCAAAAGTCAAATAGTTTAAAAGTGTTTTTGTTGCTGTTGGTGGTGAAACATTCTTTTATCAAGATACCATAAACCATCAGTGGGCTTCATGTCTTTTCCCAAGTTATACTATATTTGTTAAGAATACAAGCATTTGGGGGACTTCTCTGGTGGCATAGTGGTTAAGAATCCGCCTGCCAAGGCAGTGGACACGGGTTTGAGCCCTGGTCCAGGAAGATCCCACATGCCGCTGAGCAACTAAGCCTGTGTGCCACAACTACCGACCCTGCACTCTAAAGCCCACGAGCCACAGCTACTGAGTCCGCAGGCCTAGAGCCTGTGCTCTGCAACGAGAAGCCACCGCAATGAGAATCACTGCTTGCCACAACTAGAGAAAGCCCGTGAGCAGCAACGAAGACCCAAAGCAGCCAGAAAAATTATTTTTAAAAAAGGAAAAAATTTTTTAAAAAACATTATAAAGCATTTTGGCCCACCTTGGATGTTGAAAATATACCATTACCATAGACTGAAGTGATGGAAATGAGGACAAGTTCTATTTAACAGCCTTGGCTTGCCTCTGACAACAGTCAGAGAGCACATTGCTCCCAAAGAGGAATCCTGTGAGAGCAAAGCAAATAAGTAGCTTTATATTTGTATCTTCTTGTCTTTCATCAGTGATGAAAAATTATCAGCCATTATCTCTTGGTGTATATCTTCTCCTTTTTTTGCTTCCCTCTTTGTCTGTGATTCTAATTAGATGTTTATTACCCTCTCTCCTTCTATCCTTCATGTTCCTTAATTTTTCTTTCATATTTTTTATCTCCTTTTTATCTCTTTGAAACATTCTGGATAGTTACACTCATTTATTCAACAAACACTTATTGAGTACTTACTAGGTGACAAGCACTGTTCCAGGCACTTGAGTACCTTAGTGAACAAAATACATCCCTCTCTGTCCAGGAAACGCAAAATGAGGAAACATATAATAAGTGATAAGCATAAAAAATGACTAAACTATGCAGAATGTAGAAGGTGATAAATGTTATTAAAAAACAAACAGGAGAGTAATTTCTTCTTCTTCTTCTTCTTTTTTTTTTTTTTTTTTTTTGCGGTACGCGGGCCTCTCACTATTGTGGCCTCTCCCGTTGTGGAGCACAGGCTCCAGACGCGCAGGCTCAGCGGCCACGGCTCACGGGCCTAGCCGCTCCGCGGCATGTGGGATCTTCCTGGACTGGGGCACGAACCTGTGTCCCCTGCATCAGCAGGCAGACTCTCAACCACTGTGCCATCAGGGAAGCCCTTCTTTTTTTTTTTAACTTCAAAAAAAAGACAATTTTATTTGCCTATAATGTTATTATGGATTGTCTTAGAAAATTCTGTTTCAGAGCATAAGTGAGGCAAATCTGCATAATGTTTGTCATACTGGTTGTGTGATGATACAGAAAATACATATACATTTTAGTAAGTCTTGCATTTATATTAGGTGTAACACTTGCTAGGAAAATTCACATCTCCCAGCATTTCTTTGTTTAAAACCACTTTATTGAGGTATAATTGACAAATAAAAAACTATATATATTTAATGTATACAACTGGATGAGTCTGGAGATAAATATACACCTGTGAACCCATCACCACAATGTTATTTTATGTCTAAGTCATAAACATATTCATCATCTCCAAAAGTTTCTTCCCATTCTATTTATTATTATTATCATCTACTTATAGTGTGAAATGAGAATACTTAACAAAAGATCTAAACTCTTGGCAAATTTTTAAGTGTGCAATATAGTATTGCTAACTGTAGGCACCATGCCATATAGTAGATCTCTAGAATTTATTCACCTGGTATAACTGAAAGTTTGTACTACCCTTAACTAATACCTCCCCATTTTCCCCTCTCCGTAGGCTCTGGCAACCACCATTTTACTCTCTCCTCCTTTGAGTCTGACTATTTTAGATTCCTCATATAAGCAGTATTATGTATTATTTGTCCTTCTATGTCTGGCTTGTTTCATGAAGCACAATACCCTCAAAGTTCACCCATCTTGTTGCAAATGGCAGAGTTTCCCTCTTTTTAAAGGCTAAACAATATCCCATTTTATGTATATGCTACATTTTATTTATGCATTCACTCACCAATAGACACTGAGGTTGCTTCCTTGTTTGGCTGTTGTAAATAAGGCTGCAATGAACATGGGAATGCAGCTATCTCTTTGAGATCCTGATTTCAATTCCTTTGGATATATTCCCAGAAGTGGGATTGCTGGATCATATGATAGATCTATTTTCTATTTTTTTTTGAGAAGCCTCCATACTGTTTTCCATAGTGGCTGCATCAGTTTACATTACCAACAGTGTACAAGAGTTCCCTTTTCTCCACATCCTCCCCAACGTTTATCTTTTTTAAAAAATTAGATAAATTTGGCATGATACATTTTATAAACTTAAGGTATACAGTGTGTTACTTTGATACATTTATATATTGTAGTATGATTACCACTGAAGCAATATTTAGCATATCATTATGGTGCAATATTATTGTCCTTTATTAATTATATTGTGTTTAAATCTCCATGGTTTATTTACTACTTGTTATAAGTTCATACCCTTAAACACCACCAATTTTATCCCCCACCCCTGCTCCTCCATCTCCTGGTAACCACCATTTTACTCTGTTTTTTCACAGGTTTGACTTTTTTAGATTCCACATACAAGTGATATAATACTTTCTCTGTCTGACTTAACTCACTTAGCATAATGTGGTCACGTTTCATCCTTATTGTTGAAAATGACAGGATATTCTCCGTTCTCATGGCTGAATAATATTCCATTGTGTATATACAACACATCTTTTTATCCATTCATCTATTGATCGGCATTGGGGTTGTTTCCATACCTTGACTACTGTAAATAATGCTGTGATAAACATGGGTATGCATATATCTTATCAAAATCCCACTTTTTTTTTTTTTTTTTGCGGTACGTGGGCCTCTCACTGCTGTGGCCTCTCCCATTGTAGAGCACAGGCTCCGGACGTGCAGGCTCAGTGGCCATGGCTCACGGGCCCAGCCGCTCCGGGCATATGGGATCTTCCCCGACCAGGGCACGAACCCGTGTCCCCTGCATCGGCAGGCGGACTCTCAACCACTGCGCCACCAGGGAAGCCCCAAAATCCCACCTTTTAAAAAATTAACTTTTATTGAAAAAATCCCACTTTTATTTCCTTTGGGTATATACCCAGAAGTGGAATTGCTGGCTCATATGGTAGATCTATTTTTAATTTTTGAGGAACCTCTATATTGTTTCCCATAGTGGCTGGATTAATTTACATTTCCACCAACAGTATATAAGGGTTCCCTTTTCACCACATCCTTGAGTCATTCTAAAAGGTGGGAGGTGATATCTCATTTTGGTTTTTATTTGCTTCTCCCTGATGATTAATGATGTCAAGCATTGTTTCATGTGCATCTTGGCCACTTTGATGCCCTCTTTGGAAAAATGTCTGTTTAGTTCTCCTGCCAGTTATAAAATCGCATTGTTTGTTTTTATGTTATTAAATTTTATTTGTTCTCTATATATTTTGGATATTAACTCCTTATCTGATTTGGATATTATTTTGGTTTGCAAAATTTTTCTCCCATTTCATAGGCTGCCTTCACTTTGTTGATTGTTTCCTTTGCTGTTCAGAATGAAGTTTTTTAGTTTGATGTAATCCCACTTGTCTATTTTTGCTTTTGTTGTTTATGCTTTCAGTGTTGTAGCCAAAAAATCATTGTCAAAGCCAATGTCAATAAACTTTTTCCCTGTGTTTTCTTCTAGGAGTTTTATGGTTTCAGGTCTTACATTAAGTCTTTAATCTAGTTTGAGTTGATTTTTGTGTATAGTGTAAGGGTAAATTTTCATTCATTTGCATATGGATATCCAGTTTTCCCAACACCATTTATTTCAGAGACTATCCTTTCCTCATTGTGTATTCTTGGCACCTTTGTCAAAGATCAGTTGACTGGACATGTGTGGGTTTATTTCTGGGCTCTTTGTGCTGTTCCATAGGTCTACATGTCTGTTTTTATGCCAGTACCATCCTGTTTTAATTATTGTAGCTCTGTAATAGATTTTGAAATAAAAAAGTGTATACCTTCAGCTTTGTTCAATTGTGTTTTCTCCTTTACTGGCATTTTTTTCCCCAATCTTAAATGAACTCTTTTTTTTTTTCCCCACTAGGCACTGTGCCCCTTCTTAGGTTGTAGGAAGGATCAGATGCAACAAATTGCTTTTTTAATGAACTCTTATATTACCTGACAGCATGCTGCATGTTAGATGCATAAAATGTTTTCTTAATGACTGAAATATTATCTGTGTTTTGCCCTCTGCTCTTCTTACATGCTATTTAAATAGGTTTGGATAGCTTTGTTTCTGCATACAGGAACTATCCCTAAGAAAATTCTTATCTTCATCTGTGACATCTTACCTGCATCCCAGATGCCCCCACTACATGGCATGTGGTTTGCATAGCTATCACTTCAAACTCAACACAGCCCAAAATGAACTCAACATTTCTTTCACTTGGCTGGATTCAATAATTATAGTACCACTCTCCTTGCCTCCAAGGTAGAAAAACATTGAGTTACATGTTTTAAAAAGAGAGAGAGAGAGAGAAAAGAGATAAGAGGAATAACTAAATTTGCTGCTACACTTAGTTGACTACTCATTCATTCAATAAGTAACTTCAGTACCTACCAAATGCTAATATTCTCTTAGGTTCAAGGGATTTGCTAGTGAATAAGATTTTAAAATTTCTGTTCTCATATAAAATAGGTAAATAACAATGATCTACTATATAGCACAGGGAACTATACTCAACATCTTATAATAATCTATAATGGAAAAGAATCTGAAAAAGAATATATGTGTGTGTATATATATATGTGTGTGTGTGTTTAACTGAATCACTTTGCTGTACACTTGAAACTAAAAAAATATTGTAAATGATCTATACTTCAATTAAAAAAATAAAGAAAAAAGAGAAAAATACTTCTCACGGGGCTTAAGCCCAGTGACGAGACACAGACAATAAAAAAGGTAAATAATTAAACTATTTAGTACGCTAGATGGTAATAAATGCTTGGGAAATATAAAGCAAGGAAAGGATTGAGAGTATGCATGTGTATGTAGGAGATGATGGTAATGATGGTTTCAGTTCTAGACAGGGGGGCCAGGAAAAGCCTGAGAGGGTGATATTTGAGGAAAAACCTGAAGAAGGTCAGGATGCAAGCACCATGACGCTATCCAGGAGACAGCATGTGCAAAGAAAAGCCCTAAGGTAGGAACACGTGTTATGTTTTTAGGGCATAGCAAGGAGGTCATTGTAAAGTAGAGTGATCAAGGCGGGAAATGATAGGAAATTAAATTATAGAGGTGATGAGTCTGGGACCACATCTTATATGGTAAGATGCCCTTTCTTCTCTAATCTTAGTACTAGTCCTCTTATCCTGAGGCCTTATCAACTCCTATCTGCAACAGCTCCTAACTCATCTCATCCATTTTCCAGTTTAACCTATATATTGCCACTGGGATAATCCCAAATCACCATGTTCAACATGGCAGTCCCCCATTCAAGGATTGATAACAGTTTATCTAATACATCAAGTCTCAATCAGTCTGCAGGGTTTTCAGGGCTATCTCCAACCTATTCAATCTTGTATTAGCACTTAAACTTTTTCCTAGCTCTAATAGCCTCTTCCAATTTCCTGCATACATGCATTCATGTCTTTATTATTTCTAACTCAAGCTTTTGCTTTTGCTGCTTTTCATACTTGAATATCTCCTCTTCTTGAACTTACAATAAAATCCAAAATCTTTCTACGGCTGTAAGGCCCCACATAATCTGGTCCCTAACTATCTCTTCTTGTGACTGCTTCTTGCGATATCCTTTCCTTCCCTCACTCACTATATTCCCCCAACAATGACTACCTCCCAGTTTTCTGAATGTACAAAGTTTTCCCCTGCATCTAGACCTTCTTCTGCCTAGATCATGTTATTCACTCTTTTTTTCTTACTCATACTTTAAGCCTTAGTTTGGATGCCATAAGAGCTCCCTTCCCTGCACTCCAATCTACATGAGGTTTCACAGCACGCTGCATGATTTTCCTTTATAGCACTTATGACAACTTTTAAACTATGTGCTTATTCATGTGATCATGTGTTTAATGGTCTCTCTACTAGAAACAGTTTCTCAACTAGATCATAAGCTCCAGGAAGACAAGCAGATCTCTCTCTTGCTCCCTCAGTATCCCTAGCACCTAACACAATACTTGGTAGATGCTTAATAAATATCTGTTGAACAAATGAGTTAATACCTTATCTGGATCCTAGCCACTGTTTTTCAACTACTTTCATTTTCTCCAAGAGCCCTTGAGGTTTTCTCAGTCTCTCAATGACCCTTTTCTTCCCTGACTTCTTTTCCTCTTAAAAAAAATAGTTCTTCGAATGTTGAATTCAAAACCCTGGTGACAACTGATCCAGCTCACCATGACAGGATAAGTCATCTCTCCCAGTATATCATTGCAAAGCTGACTGTATTTCTTTCCCAAACTATACAATTTAATCCTAAATATGAAGCAAAGTCTGAAATGTAACTGATTAGAAAAAATATATAAAACAACCAGGATTTGGATAGGACTTCTCATTTTTTTCAGCTTGAAAAGCTCTATAAAAGTTTCTATCTTAATAGGTTGTATTTTTTGTTTTTCCCTGAATTTTTTTTTAAGATTTTCTTTTTTTGATGTGGACCATTTTGAAAGTCTTTACTGAGTTTGTTACAATGCTGCTTCTGTTTTATGTTTTGGTTTTATGGCTGCGAGGCATGTGGGATCTTGGCTCCCCAACAAGGGATCGAACCTGCACCCCCTGCATTGGAAGGCAAAGTCTTAACCACTAGACCTGCATTGGAAGGCAAAGTCTTAACCACTAGACCACCAGGGAAGTCCCTCCTTGACTTCTTCTTTTTTAAAAAAATACATCTTTATTGGAGTATAATTGCTTCACAATACCGTGTTAATGTTGCACAACAAAGCGAATCAGCCATATGCATACACATGTCCCCATATCCCCTCCCTCTTGAGCCTCCCTCCCATCCTCTCTATCCCACCCTTTTAGGTCATGGCAAAGCACCAAGCCAATCTCCCTGTGTTATGCTGCTGCTCCCCATCAACCAACTATTTCACATTCACCTCCCTGACTTCTTATTGTGCTTAAAGTCTTGCCACATGTCAATAAGACATCTGCCCATCTTACTTTTCCACTCAGCTTGTTTGGTACTTAAAATTGGGAATAACATGTTTCACATCTTTTAGGAATTCTGTAATACCCTGTTCAGACCTCCTCAGGGGCAGGGACTTTTCTTTTTTTAACTCTAAATCCCTAGCAGGTATTGCAGGGGCCCACAAACAAGAAACCCTCAGCAAATGCGTGCTGAACTGTTCAATTAAATGAAAATTTCTTGATTCACAGGAGACTGATTGGTACTTATATGATAGATGGATTTATTCATTCATTCACTCAATAATTATTTATTTAATGCTCCAATATCCAAAGTCCTGTGGTTAGCACTGGGGAGAAAATGGTACAAAAAAAACATGAGGAAGCTCCCATTCCAGTGGGGGAAATCTACATGCATGTGCATAATTACAGTATAATATCTGGTAATGGGATAAAGCTAGGTACAGGGTGACATAATGTGCACAATGAAGCCCCAGGGCTGATTCTACTCATAAATAGAATGAGGAAGACTCCATAAAGTTGAGTTGTAAAGAATGAACAGGAGTTTACCAAGCCAACAAAGGTAGAGAGGCATGAAAGAGCAAGGCATGTTTAGAAAAAGCCAAATAGGTCATCAAGAGTAAAATAGGATGCATGAAATAAGGTTAGAGAAACAGGCAGAATTATATCATGCTGGGCCTTTTATGCCATGCTAAGTAACAAGGGCTTTTAGCCTAAGTGGGAGCTGACATGAACAGTTTGTATTTTTAAAAGAGAAGTATGGTGGTGGTGTGGAAGATAACTCAGGGTAGGAGGACAGATTCAGGGAGTCTACATTTGGGGAGAAATGTGAAGGATATGGGGTGACAGTAAGGATAAAGTTAGGGTAGTGATTTGATTGGCATTAGGAGATACAAGTTAATAAGATACAGTGATTAACTGAGAAGGGATGGAGATATAGAGGGAGGAGCCTAAGAAGACTCATAAGTTTCTGATATGGATCTCTGAGCAAATGCCTTTCACTTGATTTAAGGAGGAAGTATATGTATGAGGATAGAAAATGAATGCAGTTTAGAAATGTTGATGGATGTCTGAAGGACATCTAAGGGCATATGTCTGGTAGAAAAAAGGAAATGAGGCCCTGAAGCTCAGGGGAGAGGTCTTAATTAGAGATTTAGATTTCAAGGCTAAATATTTATGATTCTGTTTGGAATGATGAAGTGAAACAAAAAAACAGAGCTACCAAGGCCCTGCCAGCTGCTGCTTCTGCTCTCCAGCAGATCATCTAATACTCATCAGTCAACATATATCAGAATGCATGATGTGGATTGGCAATTTGTCACTCACTTTAGCCCTTCTAGGTTTGCCTGTGGAATCAGCAATAAGACTTAGAGTAGAGGAATAGCTGGTCTTATCTTTAGTTTGCTCCCCCACTCACATGTGTTCTTTGGCACAGAGGCTGAGTGTGTCCTGGCAATACTGAACACTAGACTAGCACCATTTGACTGGAGGCCAGACTACAAATATTTGACTGGAAAAATAGTCACCCAAAGAGTTATCTTGAGGAGAAGAAACAATTAAACCGATTGCTCTGTATCTATTCTCTGTGCACCTGATGTAATACATCCCCCTAATCTTTCGTGACTTCTGACAACTGCTTCAAAATAGTAATATATGACCAATTTGATAATTAATCATAATGAAAGCATAATTATCTGATAATACCAGCTCAATTACCTAAAATTTTTAAGGGCTTACACACTACACAAATCCTAATGGAAAGAAGAAAGAACATTTATTGGTTAAACCTATGTCTAAAATTCTACTTGTTAGTTCACTCTTAAAACTAAAGAAAGTGTATATTTTCAACTAAGAATCTTACAGTTTTATTACTGAATGTGAAGTTGTATAGTTCTCTAATATGTAGGGATTTTAAATGATCTAATCATTTCCAGCAACTATAAAAATTTTTTTTACATTTCTTCTTTTAAAATGTTTTATTGTTTCTTGAGACTAAATTATAAACAATAAGCGCAAAGATAAAACAACTGCATGGACTGATGATCCTGCATGAATTACAAACCAGAGCAATGGGGTGCCTGTACTGGGCTTGCATCTTCTCTGTGCAGTAAGTCCGATAAAGAATGTACTGGGCACAGGCACTGTGTGTGGTACTAGGATCATGGAGAGAGAAGACATAGTCCCTGGCACTCAGAGATGACAAAACAGTATGCTCTGGTTTTCAAACTGTATCCCATGTACTTTCAGAGGTTCCACAGGGTACTTACTACGTAGGGGCAGGGACATTGTGAGATTCCTGTTATTTCCCCTTTCATCAGCAGAGTAGTTCTATTTTATCTGTTTCATTTATTGAACTTTCTTATAAAATTTAGCTTGAAGAAAAAGGACTCTTCCACACACAAATGTAAATAAGAAAGTTTACAAACCTCTACTCTAGTAGAAAAACAAGAGCAGTCAGAATCTAAATCCATGCAGCCTTGGCCTATAGTTTTGCCTATGTGCAGCAGCTGTAGTTGCCTTCACCACCACAGCTTTCCTAGAAGCACATACTGTGAGCCACTGGTGACAAGGAAAACCCGCCTGCCCTCATCAGTGAGTATATCATTTTACTCCTATGCCAAAGTGAAGCAAAGTGCTTTAATTTGGGGGGTGGGGGGCAGGGTGGGATAATCAAGACTAGAGTCACTGTGGAACATACAAATTAACTGCTTTCTTTTTGTACTCTGTTATAACTTCCATTTAAAATCTTTCCACATGTAGCATGCAATTGGAAAAGTTAAAGTTATTTTCAAATCTTAAGTAAAACAACAACAACAACCCATAAAGCAGTCTTAACACAGAAAGTTCCCATGCAACATAAAAGTATCCCAAGATTTATTTTCTCTCTGCCCCACCTAGAAGATAAACACAGAGAAAAGTCAGGGCTCCCTAGAATTCCAAGTTGGCTTACAAAGGTCTTCTCACCCTTTTCAAGCCTTGTTGACATCTAGAGGAAAAGAAGCCTAGAATGTCTCCTTGACTTCTCCCTATCTTTCAAGGGGAAAAACACTACTGCAGTTGCTCATGCTTAAGGGTCTCATTGCTCTGTCAAGACACAGTCTACTGCATGTCAGCCCCTTTCTGTGGCTTCTCCTCCAATCCAAGTAAAAGAGGAATGATAGAGTCAGGTCAACTTTCGCTTTTGTCCAGAATATGCTCTTCCTTTTACAGGGATAGGCAGACAATGAGGGCTGGGGCTGCCCTCAAACAGGACATTAGCCTATTTCCTTGTGAGCCCTCTCCATCCCACATGCAGGAAAGCAGAGCCCAGGGCTTCCTGCATTCAAGAGCTGGGTCGCTTTGCTGAATTTGCTTTGTTCTATGTTTCTCCTGTGTGTTTACTCTGGCATTGAATAGATGCATCCTTTGCTTTCCCTGAGGTGGTGATGGCCAAGATTGAGTTTTGAGCTTCCAAGTGGAAATAGACACAGGGACAAAAGAGGCCATATGTGACTTCAGGGTACACTGGGATTTGAAGCAAAACTCTCAGCTAAATAAGAGGAGGTTCCTTTATCTTGTTTTGCCTCCTCTGTGCATCTATCTTCTCTAAAGTCCAGAGATGCCTATGATCTAGGACACACCATTCTAATACAGAGTCTCAACCTCACCAGAGCTTCTAATAACTTTTACCTGATCTGCTTGCCTTCTCTCATATCATATAAGGAAAAGAAGACATCGGTATCTTCCCCAATGGTATTGTAGGTGAAACTCTTCAGACTGAGGAAGAAGTGATGTGGCACTGGTATCCGACAGGTTTCCCCATGTCGTGGGCGCATTGTATCTACCTAATGAGGAAGGCAAAAAACAGTGATTGCTGATAGTTTAGTTATTCATTATATTGATCATAAGTAAAATTAAAACTAAATGACTAACTCTCCTCATACTGCTGAAGGGGATCATTTAAGAGAAAGGGAGATTGAAAGTGTTTTCTTTGCTAGTAGCAGATGTTGTGTCAATAAGCTTGATTTGAGGTAGGCAAATATGCAGCTGGGAAAAGTAAACAGAGTGAAGGAGATATGGGAACATTAATTCCAACTTATAAGTGAACTCAAAATCTCCACCAGGTCACAAGCGTCTAAATTCTCCAGAGAACCATTTTCAAAGTCACTTCTTGGAGATGCTGTCATGACCCTGATGGACTTGGTTTATACTGTTAGATAGTAATAGTTACCATTCTGAATACTATTTTTATTTTCTCAGACTGATTCATTTTAGTCTCTCAGTCTACTTTGTTTCAACTGTGCTTGTGTAAATTTGCACAGAGGAGTGGAGAGTAGACAAGTCTGCTTGGAGGCCAGGGTTCCTTAGCTCACAATCAAGAAGTCAATGGTAAAAAAAATAAATAAATAAAAATAAAGAATTATCAAAAAGAAAAAAATGAAGTCAGTAATTTCTTGGTGCATCCCTATTTTATAATTGTGTAAAAGAAAGAATGGAGGGAAAAGAGAGGGAGGCCTGGTTAAGTTGCTCACCTGAGATGTGCTTTGCTGTACACTCTGCCGGCTAGATAAATGCTATGGAAAGAAAGAAAAACTCAATCAATTGGGAAGGAAACTAACTTTTATCAGGAAACTTCTATATGTTAGGCATTTTGATATATATTTTACATATATGATCTCATTTAATTCTAATAACCTTGTTAGACAAATGTTATTTGTATTTGACAGAGCCAACTAAGGTTTAGTGTAAGGAAGTGAAATGCTGAAGGTCCCACACAGCAAGAAGGTGGCAAAGTCACAGGTGG
The DNA here is from genome assembly GCF_026419965.1 of Kogia breviceps. Lineage (NCBI taxonomy): Eukaryota > Metazoa > Chordata > Mammalia > Artiodactyla > Physeteridae > Kogia > Kogia breviceps. The sequence continues at coordinate 37,864,416 of NC_081319.1, forward strand.
GTGCTTGCTACTGGATTTTTGTTTTGCCACTGTCCTCTCCACACAATGTATCACATCCTGCACTGCGTGACACAGCTTCCTCAGGCTCTCCATACTGGAGAAGGTATAGCCTTTAACCACAAGTGGCTCCTTCCTAAACATCTCTCCATGTTGTTTCTTTGCAGCTGGGTAAAGTTAGAAGAAGCAGATTCCAATCCCAGCTGCATGCAAATGGGTTGTGAAACTCCAGACAAATTGTTTACTCTCTCCAAGGGACATTTTCCCTCAACTATAAAAATGAAATAAAAGTTTTTGTTGTCTTCCTCACAAGGTTAATGCAAGGTTCAAATAACATAATGGGAAGCAGCAAGACATAGTAGTTAGGGACCTAAGTGTAAAATTTTAAATCTTGACTCACAATTTCCTCATCTGTAAAGTGAGGATAACATTTCATGCTGAACCTCATAGGGTTTTGTGCAGATTAACCCAGCATAGTACACATTGTAAGCGGTTGATCATTGTTATCTATAATTAGTATTCTTATTATTATTGCTGTTCTATTTTTATAATTAGTTATTAAAGAAAAGTCAGTCACATTTAGAAGTAAACCCCGGCCAGGAAGAAAGGTGTGTTCACCATTCTTCAAGTCCCTGGTCTTAGGAGACTTGAAAATGAGAGTTTCTATCCTGCCTCCTTTTGGCCCCTACAGATTGTGAGACAGCTCTCATTTGTTGAACTGTTCCACATCACATGGCTAATAAGACTGGTTGCTGAGTAGAATGGTTTCATTCTTTTAACAAGTATACACATGTAACCCTAAATAAAACTGAAGTACAATTAAATATTAATTTAAATGCATCTCACTAGCTATATTAGTTAATTATTAAATATTCATGTGCATTATTAGCTATATTAGCTAATTATTATTGACTATTAATGTTCATCCATGGGAAAATATGTTCCCATAATACATATTAAATATAATTAAAACAGGCCTCCACCAGCTGGGGAAATCATCACATAGAAGGCTTATGTACAACAGAAAACTTCATAAATAAAATAGTTCACACACAAAAAAAGGCTTTAAAAAAATCAGGCTTTCAAAAAAAAAGAGCAAGCTTTCTATGGTTTACTGACCCATATCCCACTAGGAAGGTTACTGGCCTACAACTCTTTTCATTGTTTTATTTTTAGGGGCTACACTAAGGCATTCTTCTCAAGTGAATTTACTGACTAACTCTTAAAAATGACTACCAATCATAAACATTAATGTTCAATTATAACTATGTATGGGAGTTTACAGCTAATTTCAGTGTAAATCATCCCGGTTGACAATAATAGACATCATTCTAGACTTCAGAGGCATCAAATTTGGGGAGAACTTGGGACCTCCCTGCTGGCGCAGTGGTTACAAATCTGCATGGCAATGCAGGGGACACAGGTTCGATCCCTGGCCCGGGAAGATCCCACATTCTGCGGAGTAACTAAGCCTGTGTGCCACAACTACTGAGCCTGCACTCTAGAGCCCGAGAGCCACAACTACTGAGCCAGCATGCTGCAACTACTGAAGCCCGTGCACCTAGAGCCCATGTTCTGCAACAAGAGAAGCCACCGCAATGAGAAGCCCGTGCACCGCAACAAAGAGTAGGCCCCACTGAGAAGTTCGTGCACCGCAAAGAAGAGTAGCCCCCCACTTGCCGCAACTAGAGAAAGCCTGCAGGCAGCAAAGAAGATCCAACGCAGTCAAAAAAATAAATTAAAAGAAAAAATTGGGGGACAACTCTTTAACCTAGTCTGAAAGCACCCCACATGGGTAGCCAGAGAATGATATGAGAACTGGCATTTTGGAATGTACAAATGTACATTTCCACCAAAAGTGCATAAGAGTTCTCTTTTCTCCATATCCTTACCAGCATTTATTTAATGATAAGCAAATAGGTGTGAAGTAATATCTAACAGGTGTGAGGTAGCATCTCATTGTGGTTTTGATTTGCATTTCCCCGATGATCAGTGATTATCAAACACCTTTTCATGTATGTATGACTTCTTTGGAAAAAAGTCACATCTTTATCTCATTTAAAAACTCAGAATAATTGATTTTTTCCTACTGAGTTTTAAGAGTTCCTTACATATTTTGGATATTAACCCTTTATCATATATAAGGTTTGCAAACATTTTCTCCTATTCTGCAGGTTGAATTTTCATTTTGTTGACTGTATATTTTGCTGTACAGAAACTTTTCTGTTTGATATAGTCCCACTTGCTGATTTTTGCTTTTGTTGCTTGTGCTCTTTATGTCATATCCAAAAGATCACTGCCAACACCAACATCAAGCAGCTTTTCCCTTATGTTTCCTTATAGGAGATTTACGGTTTCAGGTCTAACATTTAAGTCCTTAATACATTTGGAGTTAATATTTGTGCGTGGCATAAAACAGGAGTACAGTTTCGTTCTTCTGCATATCCAGTTCTCCCAACATTTATTGAAGAGACTATCCTTTCCCCAGTGAATATTACTGGCTCCTTTGTTAAAATATTGCTTGACTGTATGTGTGGGTTTATTACTGGGATTTTGATTCTGTCCCATTGGTCTACGTGTCTGTTTTTATGCCAGTACAACATTCACTGTTTTGAATTACTATAGATTTATAATATAGTTCAAAATCAGGAAGTGTGATGCTTCCAGGCTTTTTTCTTTCTCAAGATTGCTTTGGCTATTCAGAGTCCATTGTGGTTGCATACAAATTTTAGGATTGGTTTTTCTATTTCTGTGGAAAACACCACTGGAATTTTTATAGGGATTGCATTGAATCTATAGATGGCTTTGGGTAGGGTGGATATTTTAACAATATTAACTCTTCTAATTCTTGAGCATGGGATATCTTTCCATTTATTTTTGTCTTCTTTAATTTCATCAATATCTTATAGTTTTCAGTATATAGATCTTTCACTTACTTAGTGAAAAGTTATTTCTAAGTATTTTATTGTTTTTGATGCTATTGTAAATAGGATTGTTTGCTTTATTTTTTTTCAGAGAGATCATAGGGTATTCTGATTTTTGTAACTGATTTATATATGTTGATTCTGTATCCTAAAACTTTATTGAATTTTTTTATTCTAACAGTTTTTTGGTGGAGTCTTCAAAATTTTCTATGTATAAGATCATGTCATCTGCAAGTAGTGACAGTTTCTTTCTTTCTTTCCCATTTGGATGCCTTTTCTTTCTTCTTCTTGCCTAACTGCTCTATTGTTCTGGCTAGGGCTTCCAGTACTATGGGGTTTTTTGTTTGTTTGTTTTTTGTTGTTGTTGGTTTTTCTGGCTGTGTTGGGTCTTTGTTGCTGTGTGCGGGCTTTCTCCAGTTGCAGCGAGCGAGTGCTACTCTTCATTGTGGTGAGCGGGCTTCTCATTGTGGTAGCTTCTCTCGTTGCAGAGCATGGGCTCTAGGCACGTGGACTTTGGTGGTTGCAGCACGTGGGCTCAGAAGTTGCAGCACACGGGCCCTAGGGCACACAGGCTTCAGTAGTTGTGGCGCATGGGCTCAGTAGTTGCAGCACATGGGTTCTAGGGCGTGTGGGCTTCAGTAGTTGTGGCACGCAGGCTGAGTAGCTGTGGCTCGCGGGCTCTAGAGTGCAGGCTCAGTAGTTGTGGCGCATGGGCTTAGTTGCTCTGCAGCACATGGGACCTTCCCAGACCAGGGATCAAACCCATTGGCAGGTGCATTCTTAACCACTTAACCATTCTTAACCACAGGTGCCACCAGGGATCTCCCTCCAGTACTATGTTGAATAGGAATGGTGAGAGTGGGCACCCTTGTCTTGTTCTTGATCTTAGAGAAAAAGCTTTCAACCTTTCATTGTTGAGTATGATGTTAGCTGTGGGCTTCTCATATATGGCTTCATTATATTGAGGTGTGCTTCTTCTATGCCCACTTTCTTGAGAGTTTTTATCCTAAAGGATGTTGAAATTTTGTCAATTGCTCTTTCTGCATCTATTGAGATGATCTTATGATTTTTTAATTGAACTACAGTTGATTCACAATGTTGTGTTAGTTTCAGGCATATAGCAAAGTGAGTCAGTTTATATGTATATATATATACACACACATATATATGTATATATATGTTTTACAGATTCTTTTCCATTATAGGTTTTGATCATATGATTTTTATCCTTTATTTTGTTAATGTGGCACATTACATTGATTGATTTGCAGATGCTGAACCATTCTTACATTCCTGAAATAAATTCCACTTGATCATGTGCTGTTAATGTGCTGTTGAATCTGGTTTGCTAGAATTTTTTTTTTTTTTTTTTTTGGCAGTACGCGGGCCTCTCACTGTTGTGGCCTCTCCCATTGCAGAGCAGCGGCTCTGGACACGCAGGCTCTGCGGCCATGGCTCACAGGCCCAGCCGCTCCATGGCATGTGGGATCTTCCCAGACCGAGGCACGAACCCATGTCCCCTGCATCGGCTGGCGGACTCTCAACCACTGCGCCACCAGGGAAGCCCGGTTTGCTAGCATTTTGTTGAGAATTTTTGTATCTACATTCATCTGGGATATTGGCCTTCTTTTCTTGGAGTGTCCTTATCTGGCTTTAGTATCAGGGTAATGATGGCCTTGTAAAATAAGTTTGAAGAGTGTTTCCTCCTATTCAATTTCTTTGAAAGAGTTTCAGAAGGATTGGCATTCATTCTTCTTAAATGATTGATAAAATTCACCCATGAAGCCATCTGGTCCTGGGCTTTCTTTGTTAGGAAGTTTTTGATTACTGATTCAATCTCCTTACTCATTATTGGTCTGTTCAGTTTTCCTATTTCTTCATAATTTAGTCTTGGTAGGTTGTATGTTTCTACTTAGGGTGTCCAATTTGTTGGCATATAATTGTTCATAGCAGTCTCTTATGATAATTTGTATTTCTGTTTATCAGCTGTCTCTTCTTTCAATTATAATTTTATTTACTTGAGTTCTCTTTTTTCTTGCTAAATCTAGCTAAAGATTTGCCAACTAGTCTTTTCAAAAAAAAAAAAAAAACCCAACTCTTAGTTTCATTGGTCTTTTCTATTGTTTTTCAATTCTTTATTTCATTTATTTTTGCCCTGGTCTTTGTTACCTCCTTCCTTCTGCTGACTTTGGGAATAGTTTGTTCTTTTCCTAGTTCTATGAAGTATAAAGTTTGGTTATTTGAGATCTTTTTTTCTTAATGAAGGCATTTATCACTATATACTTTCCTCTTAGAACTGCTTTCACTGCATCCCTAAGTTTTAGCATGTTGTGTTTCCATTTTTGCTTGTCTCAGGACATATTTTTTTATTTCCCTTTTGATTTCTTCGACTCATTGGTTGTTCAGGATTGTGTTGCTTAACTGCAACATATTTGTGGATTTTCCAGTTTTCTTCCTGTTAGTGAATTCTAGTTTCAAATCACTGTAGTCAGAAAAGATATTTCATATGATTTCTATCTTATTATATTTGTTAAGACTTATTTTGTGGCCTAACATGTGATCTATCCTGGAGATTGTTTCATGTGCACTTGAGAAGAATGTGTATCCTGCTACTATTGGACAGAATATTCTTAATATTCCAAATATGACTGTTAGGTCCATTTGGTACTAAGTGTAGTTCAAGTCCAACGTGTCCTCATTGATTTCCTGTCTGAATGATCTATCACTTGTTGAAAGTGAGGTACTAAAGAATCTAATATTGTTGTATTCTTGTCTATTTCTCGCTTCAGTTCTGTTAATATTTGCTCTATAGATTCAGGTTCTCTGAAGTTGGGTGCATATATATTTACAGTTGTTATATGCTCTTGATGAATGACCCCTCTATCATTATATAAGCACCGTCTTTGTTTCTTGTCACAGTTTTTTAATTAAAGCCTATTTTGGGACTTCCTTTGTGGTGCAGGGGTTAAGAATCCGCCTGCCAGTGCAGGGGACACGGGTTTGAGCCCTGGTCCGGGAAGATCCCACATGCCACGGAGCAACTAAGCCCATGCGCCACAACTACTGAGCCTGCGCTCTACAGCCTGTGAGCCACAACTCCTGAGCCCATGCGCCACAACTACTGAGCCTGCGCTCTACAGCCTGTGAGCCACAACTCCTGAGCCCATGTGCCACAACTACTGAAGCCCACGTGCCTAGAGCCCATGCTCCACAAAAAAGAGAAGCCACCGCAATGAGAAGCCCATGCACCACAACGAAGAGTAGCCCCCACTCACTGCAACTAGAGAAAGCCCACACACAGCAATGAAGACCCAACACAGCCATAAGTAAATAAATAAATTTATTTTAAAAAAATAGCCTATTCTGTCTGATATAAAAATACCTACTGCTGCCATCTTTTGGTTGCCATTTGGATGGATTATCTTTTTCTGTTTCTTGCTTTCAGCCTATGCATGTTCTCAACACTAAAATGAGTCTGTTAATAAACAGAATATTCCTGTTTTTTTTTAAATCCATTTGGCCGCTCTATGTCTTTTGATTGAGAATTTAATCCATTTGCATTTAAGTAAAGTAATTATAGATAGGTAAGAAATTTCTATTGCTATTTTAAAAGTTGTTTTCTAGCTTGTTTTGTAGTTCCTTTACTCTTCTCTTACTGTCTATCTTTGTGAACTGATGATTTTCCATAGAACTGTGTTTTGATTCACTTCTCTTTATCTTGTATGTATCTACTGTAGGTTTTTGCTTTCTGGTTACGTGAGACTTACATAAAACATCTTACAGATAAAGCTATTACAACTTAACTTCTTCAATCCCATACAAAATCTCTACCCTTTTACTCACTTCCCATCACTTTATGTTTTTGAAATCACAGTTTACATTTTTTTTTTTTTTTTTTTTGCGGTACGTGGGCCTCTCACTGTTGTGGCCTCTCCCATTGCGGAGCACAGGCTCCGGACGCACAGGCTCAGCAGCCATGGCTCACGGGCCCAGCTGCTCCACGGCATGTGGGATATTCCTGGACCGGGGCACGAACCTGTGTCCCCTGCATCAGCAGGCAGACTCTCAACCACTGCACCACCAGGGAAGCCCCACAGTTTACATCTTTTTATATTGTGTATCCATTAACAAATTATTGTAATTATAGTTATTTTTGATTTTTCTGTCTTTTCACCTTTATACTGGAGTAACATACTGCCATATTACAGTACTGGAGTATTCTGAATTTGACTATATACTTATCTGAATTTGACTATATACTTAAGTGTTTTATATCTTCATTTTTTTAAATTAATTTATTTTATTTTTGGCAGCATTGGGTCTCCTTGCTGCTAGTTTGTATTTATATATAGTAGTGTGTATCTGTTAATCCCAAACTTCTAATTTGTCTCCCCCCGTTTCCCCTTTGGTAACCATAAGTTTGTTTTCTATGTCTGTCAGTCTACTTCTGTTTTGTAAATAAGTTAATTTGTATCATTTTTTTAGATTCCACATATAAGTGATATCATATGGTATTTTTCTCTGTCTTTGATTTTTGATAGTCTAATTATAATGTCATGGAGAAGATCTCTGTGGGTTCAAACTGTTTGGGAACCTATAAGCTTCATGAACTTGATGCTCAAATCTCTCTCCCCAGATCTGGCAAGTTCTCAGGCATTACTTTAAGTAAGCTTTCTGCCCCTTTCTGCTCTCATCTCTTCCTGGTTCTCTAATAATGTATAGATTGATTCTCTTAATGGTAACGTTTAAATATCATAGGGTTTCTTCATTCTTTTTACTTTTTGCTCCTTTGACTGGAAAATTCTGATATAGCTGTCTCTAAGTTCACTAATTCTCTCTCTCTCTCTCTTTTTTTTTTTTTTTGGCTGAATTGGACCGCCAGGGAATTCCAGGGACTCTTTGTTTTGGCGGTTTTTTAAATCTCTTTTGGCTGCATTGGGTCTTTGTTGTTGCACACGGGCTTTCTCTAGTTGTGGCAAGCAGGGGCTGCTCTTCGTTGTGGTACATGGGCCTCTCACTGTGGTGGCTTCTCCTGTTGTGGAGCACGGGCTCTAGGCACATGGGCTTCAGTAGTTGCGGCATGCAGTCTCAGTAGTTGTTGCTCATGGGCTCTAGAGCACAGGCTCAGCAGTTGTGGCACACAGGCTTAGTTGCTCTGCAGTACATGGGAACTTCCCAGACCAGGGCTCACACCCATGTCTCCTGCGTTGGCAGGTGGATTCTTAACCACTGCGCGCTACCAGGGAAGTCCCAAAGTTCACTAATTCTTTCTTCTGCTTGGTCCAGTCTAATATTGAAGCTCTCCACTGAATTCTTCAGTTCAGTCACTGTATTCTTCAGCTCTAAAATTCGTTTGGTTCTCTTTTATGTTTTCTATCTTTTTGTTGAACTTCTCATTTTGGTCTTGTATTATTTACCTGATTTTGTTGAACTGTTTACTGGTGTTCTCCTGTAGCTCTGTGAGCATCTTTAAAATAACTACTTTGAATTCTCTGTCAGGCAATTTGTATATCTCCATTTCTTTAGGGTCAGTTACTGAAAATTTACTGTGCTCCTTTGGTGGTGTCATGTTTCCCTGATTTTTTGTGATCCCTGTAGCCTTTCATAGTTGTCTGCACATTTGAAGAGCCATTATCTCTTCAAGACTTTATGGACTGACTTTGGTAAAGAAAGACCTTCACCTATGGATGTGAGGATGCTAGAGTATGCTATGACTTTGGGTCTAATGGTGCAGGGTGCCCAAGTTAGGGCATATCATAGCTCTGGGCTCAGGGTGCAGGTCTCATTGGCTGAGGCCACATAGGTCCACAATATCAACAATCCTGTGATCCTTAGGAAAAGCTGTGGAGGGTCCACAGTGGCTGCAAGGGATGCTGGGGTCCTCAGTGGCTCTTCCAGGTCCAATAGCTAGGGACTAGGGCAGGCAGCAGTGGTGGGCAGAGTCAGAAGTGTGTACACACATGGCTTCAGGGTCCAGCTTCAGGTGCCTGCATAGTGGGAGGGGAAAGCTGCAGACACACAGATAATAATAGCAAGGGCTGGGACTAGCAGAAAGGGCCGGTGCCAACTACAGATTGATGAGCAACTGCAGGGACCCTAGCTGTTGGCACATATTCATGAGGTTGTTGAGGCTAGCCATAGCACATGCATGGCAGTGGAGGCAGGGATGGGAGTTGGGCTGGCAGTGTGCAGGTGCACAGCTGCAGGGGCTACCTTTAGGTGAGCCTAGGGTTGCAGGCCAGTGACAAGTCAAGGCTGGATATGGGCCACAAGCAGCTGTGGGGGCCTTGGCTGTTGGCATACATTCCTGTGGCTTCAGGGGCTTGCCGTGGTTGTATGCAGGGCAGTGGAGGCCTGTGTTGGGAGTCAGGCTGGTGGCATGCAGGTACACAGCTGCAGAGGCTAGACATGAGCACACACAAAGCAGTGGGGGTCAGCTGTAGGGGTCTAGACTGGTGTCTTACATGCACACAACCACAGAGGCCAGGGCTGCTACATAACTCATGCTCTGTCAAGAGATGTGGAGGGAGCTGGGGGACTCAGGTGGCTGGCATCTGTGAATGCAGATACCTGTGGGGTGAAAACCTTAATGGCAAAATCTGCAGGGGTTCTGTGGTGGCTACTGGTTTCTTCAGTGGTGAAATATGCTGGGGTCCTCTGTGGAGCAGTCTGCTGGGGTCCATTATGAGGTCCCCAGTAATAAAAGCTGAGGGGTTCTGCAGTGTCCACAAGGGTTGTTGAGGTCCACAGCCGCAAAGGCTGCTGGGATCCAAGGCAGAGCAGGTCACTGTGAGCCATGTTTGCTCCCAATGCATGACTGATACCGGCAGCCTCTGTCTGCCCTACTTCCTTATTCCTAGCCATGTCTAGATGTCTCAGTATTTATACCAAGTTTATTCCAGTTATCTCATTTGTAATTTTCTAGAGCTCCTTGGGTTGCTTCTTAGATTGCTCCACTCTGCTTCCTGTCTGTCTCATTTCTCTTTGCAGACAGCAATCACCATTTTCTTCCACTGAGTTGTCTGTTTTTTCCAAGTTTCTTTCATAAGTATTTCTTTTGGTCTTTAACTTTCATGTGGGAGGTTTCTTTCAATGGCTGTTGATGCTTGGCTGTCTGGAATTGCTGTGTAGGACCTGCTGACCACTGGGTTTCACTGTATGGAGGTGTGTGGAGAGCAGTGGTCATCTTATCCAACAGCTTTTAATACCATATACACTCTGATGACTCCAAAATTGTTATATCTTAACTTCACTTCTGAACTCCAGACTTTCAACATCTCAGTCTGGAGGTCTAGAAGACATTTAAACCTTGAAAGGAAACCCAGAAATATTGATCCCCACTGCTCTACTCTCAAAACTTCTCCCACAATGTTTCCTATTCCATTTCCACCCAGGTCAAAGTTGGGCAGGTCAAAACATAGGAGTCATTCTTCTCTGACCTTTCTCTTTTTTGTACACACGCACACCTATTCAATCTATCAACAACTCTGACTGGATCTATCTTCAACACATTCAGAATCCAACAACTTACCACTTCCACTGTTCCAACCCTATCTAGCTCAAGATACTGAAATCAAAATCTTTTGTTTGAATGACCACTCCCTGTTTCCATTCTTGCTCTACTCCAGTCCTTCTGCACACATCAGAGGAATCCTTTTAAAATGTAAGCCAAATCATGTAATTCCCCTGCTCAAATACCTTCACAGGCCTTCTGTCACACTTAGAGTAAAATGCAAAATCCTTACCCAAAATATCACCCTCCAAGCAACCATTCTGAGGGGAGTTCTTAGCTTCAAACTGTCATTCTTCCTTCACTTTCCACATCTAACTGATCATCAAAATTCGTCATTTTTACTTATTAACATCTACATCCTTCATTGCATTTTTTCTCCATTCCTATTGCTGCCTAGCCATTATTTCTTGCCTGAATCACTTCTGTGGTCTCTTTCCTCCCTGATTCCAGTCTTCTGCATTTTATACTCTCTCAGCATTTAAAACCCACATCCAATCATGTCACTCCACAGTTCTATCAGACTAGCAGTTCTACTAATTTTGGGCTTACAAAGCTCTTTGTGATCTGGCTCTTGCCTCTTTCTTGGCCTTATCTCCCAATTGCTAACACATACTTACATGCCAAAGTTACCAAATATCTTATAATTTCCTGGAATTACTACTTTCCTATGCTCTGTACCATTTTGGAATGTCTTTCCTTATGGCTTGTCTTCCTGATGAAGCCCTGTGCACCTCTCAAGACTCACCTTAAGCATTACTTGCCTCTGGAAGCTTTCATTGATTTCTCAAAGCCCCAGGAAATCAGCTACTCCCTCTAACAGCATCAGTGTATATCTTAATTATGACATGTAGCTCATAAACATTCTTGTTTGTGGTCTATATGATCCCACTAGAGTAGTTTCTAAACATGGGGACCATGCATGGGGTTCAGAGGCAACTATCAACTTCCTAAAATTGAGTATAAAATTTTGTATGCAAAATCATACTTGCATCGTCCTGGGGAGAAATTTTATCGATCCTCCATAATCTAGAAAGAGTTAGGAACCAATACCCTAGATGGTGATATTCTTTTTTTTTTTTTTTAACTTTTACTTTTGGCTGCGTTGGGTCTTCGTTGCTGTGTGCGGGCTTTCTCTGATTGTGGCGAGTAGGGGCTACTCTTCGTTGTGGTGCGTGGGCTTCTCATTGCGGTGGCTTGTCTTGTTGCAGAGCACAGGCTCTAGGCGCACAGGCTTCAGTAGTTGTGGCACACGGGCTCAGTAGTTGTGGCTCATGGGATCTAGAGCACAGGCTCAGTAGTTGTGGCACATGGGCTTAGTTTCTCTGCGGCATGTGGGATCTTCCTGGACCAGGGCTCTAACCCTTGTCCCCTACATTGGCAGGTGGATTCTTAACCACTGCGTCATAGATGGTGATATTCTTAAGGGAAGGAGTAAGTCTCATTCATCTTTAATTTCTATATCTCACACATATCACTTCTCACAGAGCATAGTTAAGGCAACTGAACACAAATGCTTTTGTATACTTGTAAATATACATAAGCAAATATACAGAAGCAATTGATATGTTATTTGTATATTACTTAGGCAAATTTCCTATGGTTCTTGACCAGGCAACATACTTTGCATCCTCTATGTTTCCTTAACATACTACATTTTCTTAAAGAGAAATTTGTAATTCTTTCTAAAACTTGTAATTCTCACCAATATACACGCCTTGAATATATACTCCTCAAAGTAAGGTTTTACCCAGTCCTTTAGTCTAAGCTTAATAGTCACCTAAGGTTTCTGATGTTTATTTGTTTTACTTTAAAATTCTGTACCTTTTAGTTACTTCTTCTCATTCAGCCTGCAAATTGTAATCTTGGTTATCAGTCAACTCAATACACTTTTATAATAACCAACAGACAGTTATGGATTTATCTTAGAAATACTGGTACAATGATAAACAACAAGGCCCTACTGTATAACACAGGGAACTATATTCAGTATCTTGTAATAAACTCTCATGGAAAAGAATCAGAAAAAGAAAACACACACACACACACACACACACACACACACACACACACACAACTGAATCACTTTGCTATACACCAGAAACTAACACAACATTGTAAATCAACTATAGTTCAATTTAAAAAGTTTTAAGAAAGAAATGTTGGTACATTATTTCCAGGGTTAATCATTACATTAATTAATAACTGGCTCTTTTCAGCTTCAACTACCTTCTCTTCTTAAGAGGTAGAGAGAGACAAAATTTTAGTAACTGCTGCAGGCTGAAGGAGCTCTGTTCACCAGCAAAACTAACTGAGAAATGACTGCTAGCCATTACAGTAGGCCCAACAGCCCTACATAGTAATTCCATTTAGAGAGCAAGTGTGATAGGTACTGTCCAGAAAAGGAAGAGCCCTTAAATACATTGAAACAAAGACAAAGGAATGATTTTAGCAATCTTGTTTCATAATGTAATTAGGGATAGTAAAAGAAAAAATTAAGTGTGCAGGAGCAAGCTACCCTGTGTAATATTTCTTACCATTTTATAGAGATCTGAGACACTAATCTGGTCCGCATCCACTACTTCAAAGTCCTTTCGAGGCACCAGGTCCAGGCCCAAATGCCTAGTAAAGAGAAAGACCACATTCAGCATGCCATGTCCTCAAATTACTCATCTCTCTTTATGTGCCTGGGAGCCCATGCCAACCATGACCTTATGGACAGAAGTTCAGACACTGCCTCTGCAGGGACATGCCTTTATCCAGTAACCTAACTGTGTTCACCTTCAGGTAAATAAATGAGGCTAGGAATTTTAAGACTGTGACAATTTTCGTCATCAAGCAGCTCCCCCTGTGACGGTAAAAAGTATTCATTCAGTATCACATTTATAACAGATTGTTTGAGTTCACTAAGGATGGATTTTCTTAGATCATTAATAAGTTGGGTTTATTTTTCGATTTCCCCCATCCTGCAAGTATGCACAGGCTCAGCCATGCATTACTTTCATTAGGATAAAAAAATTATTCAGTGTCCAAGTAGATTTATAATTCAAAGTCAAACACATAAAAATCACATCCTGGGAATTCCAGGAGGTCCACTGGTTAGGATTCTGCACTTTTACTGCCATGGGCATGGGTTCAATCCCTGGCTGGGAAACTAAGATACTGCAAGGCACAGCCAAAAAAAAAAAAAAATCACCTCCTAAAGGTATTAAACTCAAAGAAATGTATGTTTTGGTTGAGTTTTATCTCATTTTCAATTTAATTAATACTGACACTGGGTTATAGTAAAGACCTCACCACACATTAGCAAATACCTTAAGACACTTTAGATGAATTTTAACCAGGAAGCACGATTAATAAAGAAAACAATACTTAGAAGATCTGGTATAACTTGGGCATGAAGGAATAAGTGATAATGACTAATAGTTGATTGGGAGGCAGTATGAGACAGTGGAAATAACTCTGGACAGGCAGAACTCTTGGGTTCAAATATGGTACATAATTTATATTCAGTACATGTTACGCACTTTCTCACTCTCTAGAACAACAGCTCTAAATCTGGAGTCAGTGGAATTAGGGGTTGTGGACCCCTGTAACTACATATAAAAGTATGTTCATGTGTTCATATATGCATTTTCTCTGAGGAGAGGGCCTAAAACTCTCATCAGGGTTTCAGAGATGCTCTGTGACCACCCTACTCTAAAACGAATGTTATGAATTATTGCACCTGGCAAAAATATGCCATAGATGATGGAAGGAGAAGTGTATATATTTTTTTCTTCACCTAGATTATGAACTACACTTAGAATATGCTAGCAAAACTAATTCTCTAGGCTCTTTCTGTGCATAAAACTCCCACTTATTTAAAATAAGCCACGTATACATCCAAAATGCAGAATTATTTTATTTACAATTTAACCCTATTTTATAGGAAAAGATATGAAGAGGTTAAATGGTAATAAGACTGACAAAATAAAAACTGGGAATCAAACCTACATGAAGAAGATATAAGCGAACACACTAATCACACAGACTAATATGATTACTAGGATTAAGAATTAAAATTTAGATGTGTACTTTTTAGCAGGCAAAAAAAGGAGAAACCTATTTTTCTTTAAAGGATAAAACCCCATATTTTTCTATTACCTATTACTATAACTTGTATTATTCTATAATAGAGAAATATGAGTTTTTAAAGAGGAAATAATTTGGGGGTATTAAATGCAGAAAAAAAAAAAACCCTCATAGTTTTGCATGATGAGAAGATCAGTAATACACTGTTGTCCTTAACTACAATAGTTCACAGTTTAATGGTAAAACCATGCCATCAAATCTGATTACTGATGTTAATGCACTTAAATCTGTAAAAGATTTATTTCCTGTCTTCATACATCAAAGAAGTACTCCATTTAGTCACCTCTTATTAATTATTCTTAATTTCCCTGAAATAATTTCAGGCCTCTGGCTTCTAATACTTATAGCATGTAAAGGCAGTAGTATCATGGAGAGCAAGGTATAGCTGAAGCACATCCTTTCCACCTCTCTCATCTTAAAAAGCAATTTACATCTGAAAGATAACTTTGCAGTTCTGATCTCAAATATTTAGAATACTTTTACATGCATGTGGAAAAACAGTGGAAAGATCACAAAAATGGTATTAGTATTTGTATAAGGAAAGTGAAATTAAACAATTTATCAATTTAAGATATTTTACAAATTTTCTAGTCATGCTGTTGAAAATTCTTTAAATACAAAAATGAACAGATAAAATTTCAAACATTCTTTAACCACTGATGGTCATAAAATATATGAGGTAGTCTAAATATTACAATTAATTAACAAAAAGAAGACTGTACAAATAATCCAATCAAAATAGATGTTTTCAGTACAACAGCTTAAGAAAAAATCCAGATGGATCTAAGTCAGTAAGGCCAGGGTTGAGAGTATATGCTCTGTAGTAGTGCACTACATGCATTCATGTGGCTTGTCTGGAGAATGGCATCTATGCAAACTCTACCTTGGCACTATGCCACCCTTAGCTTGCTTGTCCATTCAATTATCCACCCATATACCCATCCACTCACCCCAAAGACACTCTCTGAGGACCTATCATGCACCACGAATGGTACTGGATATAGGAAATAGAGCAGTTTTGAGTCAAGCAAATGTTCATATTCCTCATGCTAATTCTCCCAAGAGCAAAGTGTTTTCCCTCTCCTAGAAGTTGTTATAACACAGTACCTTTTAGTTTCTTGACTTCGTTACCTTAGGAAATAAGAAAATGATTAACAGGTGATCTAATAAAACCGAAGATTGATTTCCTTCTACTAAGATCATCTTCAATGGAGGAAGAGTAGTTTCCAAAAGCTAAATTGAAGGACTGTCCTCATTGGAAGAAGGCAGAGGTGCTGCACAGTGAGAAACAACATATGTTCACTAAAATTTCACTCTATAAAAGAGGTTCCAGGCTATTTCTTCCTATGGCATATTCTAAAAACAGTGAACAGTAAGTGCAGGGAATGGTCAACTTAGTCTCTTCATCATCACAGCAAAGGAAGGCAGTGCATCAGAGTAGTTAGGAGCATAGACTCTGATGTTAGATTGCCTAGTTTGTATCTTGGCTCTCCCACCAAGCAATACTGTCTTCTCTACTGTCACAGGCTATTGTAAGGATTAATCCACATAAGGCACTCAGTACAGTGCCAGGCATTGTGAACTGCTTCTGCTGTTATCATTCTGTGTTACATCGTTTGCTAAAATATGACTTAAAGTACAAGGATTGTGATTAAAGAGAATTGTGTCTGAAAAAAGACTCCTAAACAAGCAGGAGGCATACAACTACATATACATCTACATACAGATGTAGTATAGAGCTGAGTTTTTTAAATGGTCTTACCAACTGCTTCGGTGAATATAGTCTTCACAAAAATAATCTTCTCTCACCACTTGTCACTAATCACTCATTCATTCATTCCAATAATTCAATAAATATTAGCACCTACTCTATGCTAGGCTCATGATGAACTTAGGGACACAGCAGTGAATAAAAGACATATTTCTGTTCCTGCATTCTTTTAGGTGTACCACTCTAAAGACCGTGAATCTCTAACAAATTCTTTGAATTTTACATGTCTTTTGAATGTTCCATATTCTATTCTATTTTCTATTGTATCTTTTTCTTCTGGGTTTCTTCATCTGAACCACAGAACACAGAAAATAACTTGAAGTTAATTAATTACATACGATGGATGTTTTAAGGCATTTAAGATATAGTTCTCCCCCAGAATCAGTTGAAAAAGGCTAGAGATACTAAGATTTTCTGTGCACAGTGCCCTTTTCTAATACTTATACTATGAGAGCATATAGATATAACTATACTAATGAAAGCATTAGTATAGTTATATAGTTAGTATATTAGTTAGTATAGTTATTATTTATATAGTAATAAAATAGAAGATATAACAAATAATAGCTACCTTTTACTGAACATTTACTTGGAATAGGCATTTTATGTATATCGCCTCTAAGCACTATGGGAAGTACACAGTATTAGACCCATTTTATAATTGAGGAAACTGAAGCCCAGAGAGGTTACTAAGTAGCCTATTAAGGGAGTACAGTTGAGCTTGTCTCAAGCTAGGTCTGTCTTACTCTGAACCCATGATATTTCCACTATACCTGCCACCTTTCTACTAATAACCATGAAGTTTAATACTAATGGCTATAAGTGATTGTAATCAATTTGGTCATAATGGTTTGAGGAATAATTTTGTGTCAATACATCAATCCAGAAGGAAACAAACATAGACTGATGAATGAGTAGCCAACAGGCATAAGAAAAACCCACCTTGTTACTTAGATACATTCATGTAGTGCTGATCAAGTGCAGGCACTGTGCTAAGTGCAGGGTATGCTGATGAGCAAAACAGATGCACAAAGAATGAGTGTGTGTGTGTGTGTGTGTGTGTGTGTGTGTGTGTGTAAGTTAATCATTTGAACATGGTAACTTGAGAGAAGAATTTTGACACATGCATAGTTTAAACATAGTTATCTCAGACTTCTTAAGTATGGCAAGAAACTGATTGATGGGTACAACATCTTATATCAGAAGAACTCTAAGAAGGCATTGGAAGCTTCTGCTAATTTCAGATGTCCTGAAGCTGGAAAATATCACTCTGTCCTTAAAGAGAAAAGTACTGAACCATAAACTTTTCTGAGTCCTAGCTAAAAATTTACTCAGAGGAAACTTGCTGGTGTTGGGGGCGGAGCGGGGTGGCAGTATTCTCTGCATAGTATAACTCAAACTACTGCTTGTGTGGCTTCCTCCAAGAGCAATTCCCTTGGTAAGGAACATAAACTAAGCAGGAAAAAAGGGACATGGGTAGGTTAGGATCTTTGAAAACCTGAGAGAAGGTACAAAAGAGAAGCAAAGGAGGGAAATAATTTGATAGACAGGGAGAGAAAGAATAACTAGAAAGTATACATTTATTGGTGAGCTTGTCATTTGTCTTAAATGATGAGACTTCACAATAAAAAGATACCAATTTTTTCATTTGATACTTGACATCTATAGAAACATTATTCTAATTCAACAAAAGGTTATAAAATGTTTACATTTTAATCAAATTGTACTTTCTACCTAAAGAAGAAATACAAAAATCCTATAAATTATTCAAAGAATAAAGTATTTCTTACTTAGGTATTTTCCTATGGCAAAGATCAATTAGGCTGTGCCAGTCCTGGGTTAACGCAACTTTTAACTCATCTATGCTATATTTACTGTAGTGATGATAGTAGAGACTGAGAAGAAACTTTTCTCTATATCTTTATGGAAGGTGTCAAAAATATTAAATTAACACATTAA
The DNA here is from genome assembly GCF_026419965.1 of Kogia breviceps. Classification (NCBI taxonomy): domain Eukaryota; kingdom Metazoa; phylum Chordata; class Mammalia; order Artiodactyla; family Physeteridae; genus Kogia; species Kogia breviceps. The sequence continues at coordinate 37,882,711 of NC_081319.1, forward strand.
AGTTACATTGCTAGACAAATTATTTTAAATTTCCCTTGGAGAGGATGTAATTAACTGACTTAATCTTTGAATAGGAGACTTGAGCAGAAATAATGGCTAGTTAATTTGAATACAACCTTGTTTTATGCCCTTCCTGTATTTTATAACACAATATTATAAATGCTGATTTCTACCTAATACAATTTTAATAATTTTCACATATGAAATGAGTGTGCACATAGGCAAAGAGGCCAACAAGTATAAGCCATGTAAATTTAATGCCAGAATCCTCAGATTTTCAGCCAAATAAATAAAAATTCCTAATCTCAGGAAAAAAGATTAAAATAGTTGTTATGTAGATGTGGAGGGCTCTGCATTTAACTTAAACTCTAAATACAAGAGTATAGTACCAGTTTAGTTTTTATCCTTGAAAGTTCTAACTCAGTGTTAAAGCAGATATATATATTATGAAACATGTGGTATAGATAACAGAACAAAGGTCAAATAACCCACAGACTAGAGATACTGACAATAATTTTCCTGGTTTTAAGACTCACACTTAAAAAATGATCATAAAGATAGTAAGGTCCTACATAAACTATATGGGCTTTGGCATCAGTTCTGGGTACAAACACCAGTTCTACCACTCACTATGCAACACTGGAAAAAATTCTTCTGAGCCTTTTTATGAGTTTCCTCATTAGGTAAAATGGAGCTCTTGTCTTGGAAGAGCATAATTGCATTTCATTATAACAGTGCAGATAAGTTAGACCATGCACTTGCCACAGTGATACAGGTAGATGTACTCAATAAACTATTAGTAGCTGTTATTAACAGTGTCTAAAATAGGTTTTGAAAAGGCAGAGCTATAAAGTCTAAGAGTCTAAAGAAAAAGGCATAAAGTTTAAATTATATATGATTAATATCTAATTACATCAATTACAATATAAAATACATTCAGAAAATATTGATTGTGCACCCAAAACATGCCAGCATATGCTAAGCTTATCAATATTTTATGGCATTTATAAATGTGCTGTGGAACAAGAAGAGTGGAATTATGAGGGTATACAATGGGAAGAATGGATACGGTTATCAGTGCTCAGCTGTTGCATGGAGCAATCTCCTATATCTAATCTATTGGTACGAAATGACTTTATTTTTGCAGTACACCATCACTTCTTTCAAATTAAGAAGGAACGTTTTTAAAAGGGTTACTTCGAGTGAGAACCAGAGAGAATTGTCCTATTGGTTTGGGAGGCAATACGTCTTTTTCCTCTAGTAATAGACCTACAAAGTTCTCATTTAAGTTTTTAAGTGATGTATTTTCCACTGGGGGGTAAAGGGGGAAATGGAAAGAAGAAGAACTGGGGAAAGAAAGAAGTGGAAGGGGAGGGAGAAAGGAGGGTAGAAGATACAGAAGCACCAGGAGAGGAGGATCAGGGTTTTGAGAAAGGAGAGAGAAGGGAAAAAAGTGGGGTGTGGGGGGAAAATGGAACTATGTTTCTGGTTTATATTGTTTATCAAAATGAACATATAAATACCCCCCCTACACATACACAAGCACATATACACTTTGCTGAGAAAAAGTTATTAATGAAGGTGGAACAGCTCTGTACTTTACTGACAGGTATTTATAATGTTCTCTGCCTTTTTCAAATATAATTTGAACTTGTTTCCAAGCTATCATCTTTAAGTTTTCAGATTTGACTGCAAAATCTGATTGGTCTGTTTTCTAACTTTTATCATAAAGAGGTATTGATATTTCTAAAATATTTCTCTTGTTCATTTACTGGTATGTATAGTGCAGTTAAACTGCAACATAATGATATATACAACTATTAGTGTCATCAGTTCAAGAGTAACAATTTGCTTGGCACATAGTGATGCTACGTTTGCAAATTACTACCATTATTGATTTTTAAAAATAAATACAATGAAGCTGAGGAGACAGGATCAGTAGCTATACTGTAAGTTAACATACTACATTTTGCTAAGATTTTTACTGCCAAAGTTAGATTTAAAGAACACTGTCTGATCTATCATACATTTGAATTCATGTTTTATCATACAAGGAGTCTCTGGTGTATGCCAAGCAATCCTATTAACAGTCAAGAGAGGTTGTAATTTAATGAAACAAACAACGATAGGATGGTGTCACTTCAAAAGGTCACAAATAACTAATGTAGAGTTGTTCTTTTTTCTTTTCTACTGAACAGTACCACTCTGGGCTGGATTCACTGTTTAACCCGTGTTTCCTCTTTCCTGATTTACTCTTCTATTTCTGGAAGAAAATATTCTCTAGTCTCTTCTTAAGAAAGGAGCCATGACAGGTAACTTCTGTGTCCTTGAATACTTTAAAAGGGCTTTATTTGGCCTTTACACTTGATTATATAGTTTGGTTATTTATAAAATTCTGGGTGGCAAATCATTTCCCAACAGAAATTTGAAGATATTACTTCATTATATTCTAGCATCCAGTGCTACTGATAAAACTTTTGAGGCTGGTGTGAATCTTATTCTTTTGTAAGAAGACCTGCTTTTCTGTCTGATAACCTTTTAGGATCTTCTCTTCAGCCCCAAATATTGAAATATCTTAATGTGTCTCACTGTAGGTTTTGGTTTTTCTTCTCCATTCATTATACTAGGTATTTGATGGACTCTTCCAATCCTGTCACCTGCTCTTTGGCTCCAAGAAATTCTCTTCTATCATTTCTTTAGAATTTCCTCTTTACTGCCTTTTATCTTTTCCTGGAAATATAATGTCTGATGTTGGATCCCCTAGATTGAATCTCTGTATTGTTGTTTTTTCCTCAATCATTTCCCATCTTTATGTTTTATTTTCCTAGAGATGACATAAAATTATCTTCCTGTTCTCTTCCTAAATTCTTTTTTAAAATCCTATTCTCCATTCCTTTTTCGTAGCATTTTATAATGCATAATGAAACTTCTTGATTCTCCTGGAGGATACTCAGAGATTTTAAAAGTTCTTTACTAATCTCTAGCTCTCTCTAGGGCCAGGTATTTTGTTTATCCTGGTCTCCCTCTCTTCTCTGTGAAAGGATTTCTTCAATTGCCTGGTAATACTTGATTGTCCATTCAAATTTAAAAGGCACTAGAAATGTGGCAAGTTTTTTGTACATGGGTGGGTGGCTAGCAAGCTTCTCTTTCTGGTAAGTGGAAGGGGTTTGTTCATTACACTTTGAAACCCTTAAATGCCTCAATATGGAGGGCTTTGCAATAAAGTCCCAGTTCAAACTTTTGTTGCCCAGTTTCCCCCTAGGCAATTGGTCTTTCTATTTGTCTATCTGAGAGGGAAACACCTGGCTGCCAAGTTTGCTACTCATGGTAGCAAAAGTAGTGATTACTTTACATACTTTTAAGCACTTCCTTTTTTAAAGCTCCAGGGCACACTCCCTTTCTTCCATGATTCTAGCAGCTGAAAGGCAGACCAGTTCCTTCATTAGCTAAAGTTTCCTCCATACATTACAGTCTTCTTCTTCTGTTACTAATCCTCCATCTACTTTTCAGCTTCTGGAAATGGGTTCACATATCCCATTTATTACTGCGCTCCTCCCACTCTTTTTATTTTTTAATCATTTCAATGATGTCTTGAGGGGGAGAGGAACTAAAGACTTGTTCTAAAATATACTTAAGGTAAATATATATCTTAAACAGGAAGCAACCTAGTTACTTCAAAGTTCAATGGACCCGATTTTAAGAGAATGAGGCAAAAGCATTTGAGAATTATATCAATTATTAAATCTAGGAAGAAATAAAATCTGAGTACTATCTATCTACTTCAGCTTCCCATGCCAAAGTCTTATAATTTTACTTGTATGGCAATAGTAAATAGTCATACCCACTGCATAAATACAGGACTATTTCTGAATGATGAATTAGTTAAGAATATTCTGATGTACAGATGTAGACAGTTCCCATTTGTAGTATATACTTATTTGGATTCATTATATGGCTATAAAATGTAAAGGACACCAAATTCACCAAATTCAAAGGTACTAAGAGATGAAACAAAAGAGTATTCTGATTACTGAGGTTTAGAATCAAGGAATTTGGGATGGAAGAAACCCCAGAGGCTAATGTAGTCCAATTATTTAATTTTCTGGAAGTGAAAATAGAGGCTGAGAGTTTCAATGGTAGAACCAATGAGTGTCCTTTGCTATAAACTGAAAGAAACGGCTACTCATTGTTCAAATGATCAAAGCTTAGTGGAGAATACAACAATGTCTTTAATCCCTAAAGATAAGCTTTGATCAGGTACAACTCTATGAGGACTGAGTTATCATAAATGAAACTGAGAAATGCCCAAATGACATTCATACTTACTCATTGCCCCAGTCCAGGCGCACGGTGATGTGCCGCTTAACCTCCCGCACCTGATCCTGAGTCAGGTGACCAGACAGGAGCTGCCTTCGAAGGTCAATAAGTTCATTCATCACATGGCGTAGCTTGTAGAAAAGATCTACTTTATGTTTCTGAAAGGGCAGTTTTGGTGTTGGGTGAAATAAAAAAGGGATATGGAAAGGGAATGAAAAAAAAAGAGAAATAGTTAAACTATGAAAAGTGCTAATTTCTCTGAACCTCTAAAAACAGGCAATGTAAAGAGAGGCTTATTTAAGAATCTTCAACCAAAGTCCTTAGTTCCTACTGTCTAAAAATCTCTATAAAGTGACATCTAACAACATAATTGATCTGGCTTATGCAAAGTACCATTTGTCTATCTCTACTCTATCCTGGACTATTAATTTTCCAGTAAGGTACTAAACTTAATCAGAACCAAAAAAACCACAGGAGACTAGAGTGGTTTTCTCTGACAGAAGTTACTGTGTATGACAAAGATTTCAATCATCCAGCAACATCTCTGGTTTCTCCAGGAAGGATACTCAAGTTGGGATAGGGAGAGAGAGAATCACTTGCCCTATTTTAAAGAACTGTTTCAACATAAAACTACAGTCTCTGGAGTGAGATTCATTCCAGGTTTCCAGGCCTCATCTAGCTTTAATTAGCTTTTGAAAACAGTATGTGTCCCTCGTGTCATAGAGTTCTACTCTTTTCAGTTCAATAAATATCGTCACAGCTCGGTGGTTTGTGACCACCTAGAGGGGTGGGATAGGGAGGGTGGGAGGGAGGGAGACGCAAGAGGGAAGAGATATGGGAACATATGTATATGTATAACTGATTCACTTTGTTATAAAGCAGAAACACACCATTGTAAAGCAATTATACTCCAATAAAGATGTTTAAAAAAAAATACCGAAAAACCTCCCAAAAACAAAACAAAACCAAAAAAAGTGTCACCTTTATAAGAGTTAAATGGCAACAGCTTAATGAACTTAATTATGGACAGCACAGTGGTTTGCTTTTTTTTTTTTTTTTGGTACGCAGGCCTCTCACTGCTGTGGCCTCTCCCGTTGCAGAGCACGGGCTCCGGATGTGCAGGCCCAGTGGCCATCGCCCACGGGCCCAGCCGCTCTGCAGCATGTGGGATCCTCCCAGACCGGGGCACGAACCCGCATCTCCTGCATTGGCAGACAGACTCTCAACCACTTCGCCACCAGGGAAGCCCCATCACAGTGGTTTGAACAAGTAAAAAATGTAAATGCCATGACAGTAGATGCTTAACAAAAATAAGCATCTTTACTTAAGAATATAGGTTTAAGAACTAAAGTTCTATTCGCTCAAAAGTGAAATCTTGATTTTGGAATCTTTCGGTTTCTATTATAGAGAAGCACAATTTTTTGTGTGTGTGGTACACGGGCCCCTCACCGCTGTGGCCTCTCCCACTGTGGAGCACAGGCTCCGGACGCGCAAGCTCAGCGGCCATGGCCCACAGGCCCAGCCGCTCCGCAGCATGTGGGATCCTCCCAGACCTGGGCATGAACCCGCATCTCCTGCATCGGCATGTGGACTCCCAACCACTGCGCCACCAGGGAAGCCCAAGAAGGACAATTTTATATGATAATTAAAATTCTTGGAATGTAACTAATCTATAAAGAATGCTTTTAAAGACAGATCAATCTTTACCACAGTATTAGTAAAATCTCTATCTGGGATTTCCCCTAAAAAGACACTTGTCAAAATAAGCTGGATTCAAGTGACTGTAAATAAAATTATAATTATAAAGTAAATTACAAATCAGTAGAATCAGCTAATGTTTTTAAGTGGCTCTGAGCTTATGATTAAAATGTTTGGAACATCATACTACTTAGAAATCATCTAATGAAGCACTAGAGCATTAGATTTTTAAAGGTCCATCTTGAAGAGAAATTATTTTTAACTAGAAGACATTAGAAATCACGCACTCTAACTACATCAAGCTGTTCTTTCTTCACTCAATGAACATATGAAGAAAAGTTAAGCACCTTGATGGTACACAATGCTGGCAGATGGGCAGAACTCAAATTCTTGCCAGCTCAGATGCGACAAAGCCTAAGCAAATTACATCTGCAAAATTGAGATCTTGAGATAAGCAATAAAGGCAATGTGGTGTTTGTTTCCAACACAGGCATTTCTTTATGATAAATCAGGGCCACCTGTCTAAGTTTAAAGTAGAAAGTTAGGATTATTATTTTCCCATCAAGCCATACACAACAATCCACTACATACATATACAAGCATTGATTTATTCATTCAATTAACAAATGCTTATGGAGCACCTGCTGAGTGCTATTACTTTGTTGTGATCAAAAGTCCCTACTCTCATGGTGCTTTCATTCTAGAGAGCAGAGATAGACCATACGCAAATACATAATGGTGGTGAAAATTCTAAGAAGAAAAATTAAAGCAGAATACAGACAGTGGGTGGCCAAGGGTGCATTGGCTGGGGAGCAGGAGAAGTTACTGTTTCAGGTAGAACGGTCAGGGAAAGGCTCCTTGTGAGCCGAACTTTAAGTAGAAACCTGAATGAAATAAAGTGACAGCATTTAGGAAAACTGGGGAAATTTTACAGGCATGAGAAACAGCAAGACCAAATGCCTCAATGTGGAAGTGAACTTGGCATGTTCACAGAGAATAAAGAAGTCAGGGCACCTGGAGCAAAGTGAACAAGGAGGAAAGTGGTGATGATGCAGTCAGAGAGGCAACACAGACCAGATTAGGCAGGGCCTCTGTAAATTATGTTAAGGTCTTTAGCTTTTACTCCCAGCAAGATGGGAAGCCACTGGAGATTTGGAATAGAAGAGTGATGTGATAAGACATAGGTCTTGAAAGCATTACTCTGAGTGCTCTGTTGAAAATAAATCATGAAAAGGCAAAGAGGACAGTGGGGGTTCCAGTTAGGAAACTATTTATTGCAACAATCCACATGATGATGGTTGACTGGACAAAGGTAAGAATGGTAAAGGTAAACATTTCAGAGTTTGGAATTTTGACATGTTTTGTAGTTAGAGCTGTCAAGATCTGCTGATAGATTAGATGTGAGATATGAATGGGAATCAAGGATCATTCTTTTTCCTAGTCTGAGAAGCATGTCTGGAAGAGGGAAACAAGGTTCAATTAGAACATGCTAAGTTTGACACGGAGTTTCAACATTTAGAGGTCAAGAAAGTGAGGAGAATCTAGCAAAGGAAATTGAGAAGTAAGCAGTGAAGTTAGAGGAAAAGCAAGAGAGTATTGAAAAGAGGGTTTAAGGAGAACTTTGTTAAATGCACTGAGAGGTTAAATAAAATATAGACTGAGAACTGGCCGCTGGATTTGGCACTGTGGTGGCCATCACTGACCACTGATGGAGTGGGTGGATTGAGTTCAAGCCCAGGTTTGAGCCCTGGTCCAGGAAGATCCCACATGCTGTGGAGCCACTAAGCCCGTGCACCACAACTACTAAGCCTGCGCTCTAGAGCCCGTGAGCCACAACTACTGAAGCCCGCGCACCTAGAGCCTATGCTCCGCAACCGAAGAGTAGACCCTGCTCACCACAACTAGGGAAAGCCCGCGTCCACCAACAAAGACCCAACGCAGTCAAAAATTAAAAAAAAAAAAAAAAAAAAAGATTAAAAGAAATTTTTTTAAAGACAAGGAAAAAGAAATCTTAGCAACACATTTAGCCTCTCCAAAAACTCTAATATTTGTCTAATATTTGTCAAGAATGGTCACAGAATTTAGAAAGTATACCGAAGAATGAGTATGAAATGATACATTTAGAATAATTAAACTACTTTGCCAGCACATGCCAGGTAGAATTTACCTTATCATTGTGAAAGAATTCCGGAGCTCTGCAGAAATACTCCAGATTTAAAAATTATTTTTTACTAAACTGCTTGTAACTCAGTGTTGCAAGAAAGATTGCAGTGCAATGATGCCTCTGAGTCAGTACATGAGTAAAGTTGTAGAATATCCATCATAAAGCATGTTAACTTTACTTTAAAACTATATATGCATAAAGATTGTTTAACATATGCTAATATAAGATTATAAAATCTAATTAAAAGAAAATTACATCAAAAGTACTGCTCTGGAAAGAAGAGAGAAGATAGCGGAAGAGTAATAGGCGGAGATCACCTTCCTCCTCACAGATACATCAGAAATACATCCACACGTGGAACTTCTCCTATAGAACACCCACTGAACGCTGGCAGAAGACCTCAGACATCCCAAAAGGCAAGAAACACCCCCACGTACCTAGGTAGGGCAAAAGGAAAAAGAATAAACAGAGACAAAAGAATAGTGATGGGACCTGGACCAGTGGGAGGGAGCTGTGAAGGAGGAAAGGTTTCCACACACTAGAAGCCCCTTCACAGGCGGAAACTGCGGGTGGAAGAGGGGGGAGCTTCAGAGCCGCGGAGGAGAGCGCAGCAACAGGGGTGCAGAGGGCAAAGCGGAGAGATTCCCGCACAGAGGGTTGTTGCCGACCAGCACTCATCAACCCGAGAGGCTTGCCTGCTCAGGGGCGGGCGGGGCTGGGATCTGAGCCTCGGGCTTCAGTCGGATTCCAGGGAGAGGTATGGAGTTGGCAGACTGAAAACAGCCTGAAGGGGTTAGTGCACCACGGCTAGCCGGGAGGGAGTCTGGGAGAAGTCTGGAGCTGCCGGAAGAGGCAAGAGACCTTTTCTTCCCTCTTTGCTTCCAGGGGCGCGAGGGGGGGGGATTAAGCGCACCGCGTAAAGGAGCTCCAGAAATGGGCGCAAGCCGCGGCTGTCGGCGCAGACACCAGAGACGGGTGTGGGACTCTAGGGTTGCTGCTGCCGCCACCAATAGGGCTGTGTGCAAGCACAGGTCACTCTCCACATCGCCCCTCCCGGGAGTCTGTGAAGCCCGCCACTGCCGAGGTCCCGAGATCCAGGGACAGCTTCCCCGGGAGAACGCGCAGCGCGCCTTGGGCTGCTGCAGCGTCACACCAGCCTCTGCTGCCACGGCCTCACCCCACATACGTGCCCCTCTCTCCCCCCGGCCTGTGCCAGAGCCCCCGAATCAGCTGCTCCTTTAACCCTGTTCCTGTCTGAGCAGAGAGCAGACGCCCTCGGACGACCTACGCGCAGAGGCGGGGCCAAGTCCAAAGCTAAACCCCAGGAGCTGTGCGAACAAAGAGGAGAGGGGGAGGTCTCTCCCAGCAGGCTCAGAGGCAGCAGATTAAAGCTCCACAATCAACTTGAAGTGCCCTGCATCTGTGGAATACCTGAATAGACAGCGAATCATCCCAAGTTGAGGAGGCGGACTTTGGGAGCAAGATATATTATTTTTTCCCCTTTTTCTCTTTTTGTGAGTGTGTATGTGTGTGCTTCTGTGTGAGATTTTGTCTGTATAGCTTTGCTTTCACCATTTGTCCTAGGGTTCTGACCATCCCCTTTTTATTTACTTTAAAAAATGTTTCTTCTTAATAATTATTTTTTATTTTAATAACTATTTTATCCTACATTATTTTATCTTCGTTCTTTCTTCCTTCCTTTCTTCCTTCCTTCCTTTCTTTCCTTTCTATTTTTTTCTCCCTTTTATTCTGAGCCATGCGGATTAAAGGCTCTTGGCGCTCCAGCCAGGCATCAGGGCTGTGTCTCTCAGGTGGAAGAACCAATCTCAGGACACTAGTCCACAAGAGACCTCCCAGCTCCATGCAATATCAAACAGAGAAAATCTCCCAGAGATCTCCATCTCAACACCAAGACCCAGCTTCACTCAAGGACCAGCAACATACAGTACTGGACACCCTATGCCCAACAAATAGGAAGACAGGACTACAGTCCCATCCATTAGCAGAGAGGCTGCCTAAAATCATAATAAGGCTACCAACATCCCAAAACACACCACCAGACATGGACCTGCCCACCAGAAAGACAAGATCCAACCTCATCCACCAGAACATAGGCACTAGTCCCCCCAACCAGGAAACCTACTCAACCCACTGAACCAACCTTAGCCACTGGGGACAGTCACCAAAAACAACGGGAACTACGAACCTGCAGCCTGCAAAAAGGAGACCCCAAACACAGTAAGCAAAATGAAAAGACAGAAAAACACACAGCAGATGAAGGAGCAAAGTAAAAACACAACAGACCTAACAAATGAAGAGGAAATAGGCAGTCGACCTGAAAAAGAATTCAGAATAATGATAGTAAAGATGATCCAAAATCTTGGAAATAGAATAGACAAATTGCAAGAAACATTTAACAAGGAACTAGAAGAAATAAAGAGGAAGCAAGCAACGATGAGCAACACAATAAATGAGATGAAAAATACTCTAGATGGGATCAATAGCAGAATAACTGAGGCAGAAAAACGGATAAGTGACCTGGAAGATAAAATAGTGGAAATAACTACTGCAGAGCAGAAGAAAGAAAAAAAAATGAAAAGAACTGAGGACAGTCTCAGAGACCTCTGGGACAACATTAAACACACCAACATTCGAATTATAGGGGTCCCAGAAGAAGAAGAGAAAAAGAAAGGGACTGAGAAAATATTTGAAGAGATTATAGTTGAAAACTTCCCTAATATAGGAAAGGAAATAGTCAATCAAGTCCAGGAAGCACAGAGAGTCCCATACAGGATAAACCCAAGGATAAACACGCCAAGACACATAATAATCAAACTGTCAAAAATTAAATACAAAGAAAACATATTAAAAGCAGCAAGGGAAAAACAACAAATAACACACAAGGGAATCCCCATAAGGTTAATATCTGATCTTTCAGCAGAAACTCTACAAGCCAGAAGGGAGTGGCAGGACATATTTAAAGTGATGAAGGAAAAAAACCTATAACCAAGATTACTCTACCCAGCAAGGATCTCATTCGGATTTGATGGAGAAATTAAAACCTTTACAGACAAGCAAAAGCTGAGAGAGTTCAGCACCACCAAACCAGCTTTACAACAAATGCTAAAGGAACTTCTCTAGGCAAGAAACACAAGAGGAGGAAAAGACCTACAAGAACAAACCCGAAACAATTAAGTAAATGGTAATAGGAACATACATATTGATAATTACCTTAAATGTAAATGGATTAAATGCTCCAACCAAGAGACACAGACTGGCTGAATGGATACAAAAACAAGACTCATATATATGCTGTCTACAAGAGACCCACTTCAGACCTAGGGACACATACAGACTGAAAGTGAGGGGATGGAAAACGACATTCCATGCAAATGGAAATCAGAAGAAAGCTGGAGTAGCAAATCTCATATCAGACAAAACAGACTTTAAAATAAAGACTATTACAAGAGACAAAGAAGGACACTACATAATGATCAAGGGATCAATCCATGAAGAAGATATAACAATTGTAAATATTTATGCACCCAACATAGGCGCACCTCAATACATAAGGCAAATACTAACAGCCATAAAAGGGGAAATCGACAGTAACACAATCATAGTAGGGGACTTTAACACCCCACTGTCACCAATGGACAGATCATCCAAAATGAAAATAAATAAGGAAACACAAGCTTTAAATGATACATTACACAAGATGGACTTACTTGATATTTATAGGACATTCCATCCAAAACCAACAGAATACACATTTTTCTCAAGTGCTCATGGAACATTCTCCAGGATAGATCATACATTGGGTCACAAATCTAGCCTTGGTAAATTTAAGAAAATTGAAATCGTATCAAGTATCTTTTTCGACCACACGCTATGAGACTAGATATCAATTACAGGAAAACATCTGTAAAAAATACAAACACATGGAGGCTAAACAATACACTATTTAATAACGAAGTGATCACTGAAGAAATCAAAGAGGAAATCAAAAAATACTTAGAAACCAATGACAATGGAGACACGATGACCCAAAACCTATGGGATGTAGCAAAAGCAGTTCTAAGAGGGAAGTTTATAGCAATACAATCCTACCTTAAGAAACAGGAAACATCTCGAATAAACAACCTAACTTTGCACCTAAAGCAATTAGAGAAAGAAGAACAAAAAACCCCCCAAATTTAACAGAAGGAAAGAAATCATAAAGATCAGATCAGAAATAAATGAAAAATAAATGAAGGAAGCAATAGCAAAGATCAGTAAAGCTAAAAGCTGGTTATTTGAGAAGATAAATAAAATTGATAAACCATTAGCCAGACTCATCAAGAAAAAAAGGGAGAAGACTCAAATCAATGGAATTAGAAATGAAAAAGGAGACATAACAACTGACACTGCAGAAATACAAAAGATTATTAGAGATTACTACAAGCAACTCTATGGCAATAAATTGGGCAACCTGGAAGAAATGGACAGATTCTTAGAAATGCACAACCTGCCAAGACTGAACCAGGAAGAAATAGAAAATATGAACAAACCAATTACAAGCACTGAAATTGAAACTGTGATTAAAAATCTTCCAACAAACAAAAGCCCAGGACCAGATGGCTTCACAGGCGAATTCTATCAAACATTTAGAGAAGAGCTAACACCTATCCTTCTCAAACTCTTCCAAAAGATAGCAGAGGGAGGAACACTCCCAAACTCATTCTATGAGGCCACCATCACCCTGATACCAAAACCAGACAAAGATGTCACAAAGAAAGAAAACTACAGGCCAATATCACTGATGAACAGAGATGCAAAAATCCTCAACAAAATACTAGCAAGCAGAATCCATCAGCACATTAAAAGGATCATACACCGTGATCAAGTAGGGTTTATTCAAGGAACGCAAAGATTCTTCAATATACACAAATCAATCAATATGATACACCATATCAACAAACTGAAGGAGAAAAACCATATGATCATCTCAATAGATGCAGAGAGGGCTTTTGACAAAATTCAACACCCATTTATGATAAAAACCCTGCAGAAAGTAGGCATAGAGGGAACTTTCCTCAACATAATAAAGGCCATATATGACAAACCCACAGCCAGCATCGTTCTCAATTGTGAAAAACTGAAACCATTTCCCCTAAGATAAGGAACAAGACAAGGTTACCCACTCTCACCGCTCTTATTCAACATAGTTTTGGAAGTTCTAGCCACAGCAATCAGAGAAGAAAAAGAAATAAAAGGAATCCAAATAGGAAAAGAAGAAGTAAAGCTGTCACTGTTTGCAGATGACATGATACTATACATAGAGAATCCTAAGGATGCTACCAGAAAACTACTAGAGCTAATCAATGAATCTGGTAAAGTAGCAGGATACAAAATTAATGCACAGAAATCTGAGAGTGAAATTAAGAAAACTCTCATTCACCATTGCAACAAAAAGAATAAAATATCTAGGAATAAACCTACCTAAGGAGACAAAAGACGTGAATGCAGAGAAGTATAAGACACTGATGAAAGAAATTAAAGATGATACAAATAGGTGGAGAAATATACCATGTTCCTGGATTGGAAGACACAATATTGTGAAAATGACTCTACTACCCAAAGCAATCTACAGATTCAATGCAATCCCTATCAAACTACCAATGGCATTTTTCACAGAACTAGAATAAAAAATTTCACAATTTGTATGGAAACACAAAAGACCCCAAATAGCCAAAGCAACCTTGAGAATGAAAAATGGAGCTGGAGGAATCAGACTCCCTGACTTCAGACTATACTACAAAGCTACTGTAATCAAGACAGTATGGTACTGGCACAAAAACAGAAATATAGATCAAAGGAACAGGATAGAAAGCCCAGAGATAAATCCACACACATATGGTCACCTTATATTTGATAAAGGAGGGAAGGATATACAGTGGAAAAAAGACAGCCTCTTCAATAAGTGGTGCTGGGAAAACTGGACAGGTACATGTAAATGTATGAAACTAGAACACTCCCTAACACCATACACAAAAAGAAACTCAAAATAGGTCAAAGACCTACATGTAAGGCCAGACACTATCAAATCTTAGAGGAAAACCTAGGCAGAACACTCTATGACATAAATCACAGCAAGATCCTTTTGGACCCACCTCCTAGAGGAATGGAAATAAAAACAAAAATAAACAAATGGGACCTAATGAAACTTAAAAGCTGTTGCACAGCAAAGGATACCATAAATAAGACCAAATGACAACCCTCAGAATGGGAGAAAATATTTGCAAATGAATCAACTGACAAAGGATTAATATCCAAAATTTATAAGCAACTCATGCAGCTCAATAACAAACAAACAACCCAATCCAAAAATGGGCAGAAGACCTAAATAGACATTTCTCCAAAGAAGATATACAGATTGCCAATAAACACAGGAAAGAATGCTCAACATCATTAATCATTAGAGAAGTGCAAAACAAAACTACAATGAGATATCATCTCACACCAGTCAGAATGGCCATCATCAAAAACTCTAGAAACAATAAATGCTGGAGAGGGTGTGGAGAAAAGGGAGCACTCTTGCACTGCTGGTGGGAATGTAAATTGATACAGCCACTATGGAGAACAGTATGGAGGTTCCTTAAAAAACTACAAATAGAACCACCATATGACCCTGCAATCCCACTACTGGGCATATACCCTGAGAAAACCATAATTCAAAAAGAGTCATGTACCAAAATGTTCATTGCAGCTCTATATACAATAGCCAGGGCATGGAAGCAACCTAAGTGTCCATCAACAGATGAATGGATAAGGAAGATGTGGCACATGTATACAATGGAGTATTACTCAGACATAAAAAGAAATGAAACTGAGTTATTTGTAATGAGATGGATAGGCCTGGAGTCTGTCATACAGAGTGAAGTAAGTCAGAAGGAGAAAAACAAATACTATATGCTAACATATATATATGGAATCTAAGAAAAAAAATGTCATGAAGAGACTAGGGGTATGACAGGAATAAAACACTGACCTACTAGAGCATGGACTTGAGGATATGGGGAGAGGGAAGGGTAAGCTGTGAGGAAGTGAGAGAGTGGCATGGACATATATACACTACCAAATGTAAAATAGATAGCTAGTGGGAAGCAACCGCATAGCACAGGGAGATCAGCTCTGTGCTTTGTGACCACCTAGAGGGGTGGGATAGGGAGGGCGGGTGGGAGGGAGATGCAAGAGTGAAGAGATATGGGAACATATGTATATGTATAACTGATTCACTTTGTTGTAAAGAAGAAACTAACACACCATTGTAAAACAGTTATACTCCATTAAAGATGCTTAAAAAAAGTGATGCATTAAAAAAGAAAAACTGAGAAAAAAACACACAAAAAAACCCCAAAAGTACTGCTCTGGGCTTCCCTGGTGGCACAGTGGTTGAGAGTCCACCTGCCAATGCAGGGCACACGGGTTCATGCCCCGGTCTGGGAAGATCCCATATGCCGCGGAGTGGCTAGGCCCATGAGCCACGGCCGCTGAGCCTGTGCGTCTGGAGCCTGTGCTCCGCAACGGGAGAGGTCCGTGTACCGCAAAAAAATAAAATAAAAATTAAAGTGGCCTCTTATTGTCATCCTTTGCTTTTTTTTTTTTAAACTAGCAGTATTGGTTACCATTGCTTTATATATTTCTTTTCAGGATTTCCCTTTTTGTTAATTATTATTCATATCACTTGTCTATTTTTCATTTGGGATTCTTCTATTTCTGTTTGATTTGTAGCAATTCCTTATTATTTTTAAATCTTTTTTGGTTGCTGTGTAGTTGATTTATTATATTAGTTTCAGGTGAACATAGTGGCTCAGTATATTTATAGATTATACTCCATTTAATGTTATTATAAAATATTGGTTATATTCCCTGTTGTGTAATATATCCTTGTAGCTTATTTATTTAGTACACAGTAGTTTGTATCCCTTAATTCCCTACTGTTATCTTGCCCCTCCCCACTTCCCCCTACCTACTAGTTATCACTCATTTCTTCTCTATATCTGTGAGTCTGTTTCTGTTTGTTTGTTTGTTTGTTTTTGTTTTTGTGTTTTTGCAGTCCACCGGCCTCTCACTGTTGTGGCCTCTTCCGTTGCGGAGCACAGGCTCCAGACGCGCAGGCTCAGCAGCCATGGCTCATGGGCCTAGCTGCTCCGTGGCATGTGGGGTCTTCCCGGACCGGGGCACCAACCCGTGTGCCCTGCATCGGCAGGTGGACTCTCAACCACTGCGCTACCAGGGAAGCCCTCTGTTTCTGTTTTGATGTATTCATTTGTTTGTTTATTTTTTTAGATTCCACATGTAAGTGATATCATACAGTGTTTGTGTTTCTCTGACTTATTTCGTGAAGCATAATACCCTCCATGTCCATCCATGTTGTTACAAACGGAAATTTTCATTTTTTATGGGCAAGTAATATTCCATCGTATATGTACCACATCTTCTTTACCCATTCATCTGTTGATGGACACTTAGGTTGCTTCCATATCTTGCCTATTGTAAATAATGGTGCTGTGAACATTGGGGTGCATGTATCTTTTTGAATTAGTGTTTTCATTCTCTTTGGATATATCCCCAGGAGTGGAATTGCTAGGTCATATGGTAGTTCTACTTTTAGTTTTTTGAGGAACCTCCATACTGTTTTCCATAGTGGCTGCACCAATTTACATTCCCACCAGTGGTGTACTAGGGTTCCGTTTTCTCCATTCCTTCTCTCCAGCATTTATCATTTGTAGACTTTTTGATGATGGTCATTCTGACTGGTTGAGGTAGTTACTATGCAAAATATATAAATAGTTCATACAAGTCAATAGCAAAAAAAAAAAAAAAACCCAATTAAAAAATGGACAGAAGGTGTAAACAGACATTTTTCCAAAGAAAATATATAGGCACATGAAAAAATGTTCAATATCGTTAATTATTAGAGAAATGCAAATCAAAACCACAATAAGACACCACCTCACACCTGTCAGAATGGCTATCATCAAAAAGAACACAAATAGGGGCTTCCCTGATGGCACAGTGGTTAAAAATCCACCTACCAATGCAGGGGATATGGGCTCAAGACCTGGTCTGGAAAGATCCCACATGCCGCAAAGCAACTAAGCCCGTGCGCCACAACTACTGAGCCTGCGTTCTAGAGCCTTGCGAGCCACAACTACTGAGCCTGTGAGCCACAACTACTGAGTCTGTGAGCCACAACTACTGAAGCCCGCATGCCTAGAGCCCATGCTCCACAACAAGAGAAGCCACCGCAATGAGAAGCCCGTGCATTGCAACAAAGAGTAGCCCCCACTCACCACAACTAGAGAAAGCCCGTGCACAGCAATGAAGACCCAACACAGCCAAAAAAAAAAAAAAACAAAACAAAAAACACAAATAAGCATTGGTGAGGATACTTTTTAAGGAATACATACATAGGTAGTTAAAACATGAAAGAATAAAAGGACCATGGTTACCAGGAGGTTGACAAGGATTATTATTAGGGATGTGTGCATAGTAAGATTCAAGGGCCAAGGCCAGACATGGTGCCCTGGCAGGGGTGCCATGATCGTAGTGTGGAAGCACATTTAGATGACTTGGTATTGTTTGGTAGCCTGGTCCAGAGAAGAATGTCTGTTGGAGGGAGGGCAAAGAATGTATTGTGGTAATAACTTTACTCAAGAGAACTTACTAGGTTCCAGGTGCAGTTAATCCCTGTAATAACCCTAGATAGATGCTCCTTTTTTTGTTATTGTTAAAAGGATGAGGTAACCAAAGTCATACAGAGATTAGTAAATTTGCCCGAGGCACCACAGTTCACAGAGTTGAGATAGAAAACTAAGCATTCTGAGTCTAGAGCCAGTACCCTTATCACTATGCTGTATTGTCTTGATATTAAAGAATTATGAAACTCCCAGAGCAAGGGTCAGTAGTAGGAAGGCAGGAGATGGTCTGGATAAATTTCACAGATTGAATGTTTTTAATGGTGTTAAATATAAATTGTAAGAGCAGCGTGGTGGGTGAAGTAAATTTGTGTTTTTATTTAAAGTTCCCAGCTGTTTTGTTTGTTCCAGTAGGTAAGACTAGAGCAGACAGGGATAGGATTTGGCACAGCAAAATTCCTTTATGCCCTTGGAATTATGGCCTTGTGTGAAAGTACTGTTCATGAAGCATCTCTAGATAACTTGGATGCAAATGTGCACCTTCTGCCTTTCCCATTCTTTGCTGAAGCTGGGTGACTCATATTCTGAAGGGGCTTGCTTGGCAGGGTAGCTGCTATCATTTCTGCCCTGTATATACTGTCACCAGAGTTTGGAAGCTGTGAATGGACAGATGCTATGCTGCAGTCAAGAGACAAAGCTTTCTCAAGGGCATTTTTCTGCTGTGGAATGTGTTTCATTTTTCATTCACTCTGAGAGTGAGATATATAAATGATCTAGCTTTTGTGTTGATTCGGCAGGGGATCATTGCACTTGTGCGGGTTTGGCTGTTTTCATTTGTTAATATTTAAAGTAATAAACAGCAGTGAGGGCTTCCCCAGTGGCGCAGTGGTTAAGAATCTGCCTGACAATGCAGGGGACACGGGTTCAAGCCCTGGTCTGGGAAGATCCCACATGCCGTGGAGCAACTAAGCCCGTGAGCCACAACTACTGAGCCTGCGCGTCTAGAGCCTGGGCTCCACAACAAGAGAAGCCACGACAATGAGAAGCCCGCGCACTGCAACTAGAGAAAGCCTGCACACAGAAACAAAGACCCGACACAGCCAAAACTAAATAAATAAATTTATTTAAAAAAAAAAAAACGGCAGTGAAGGCTGAATTGAGACTGCTTAACTTTGTGACCCAGAGAAACACACTTAGTGTAGGGGATGGGAGAGGAGCTTTTATGTTAGGGGTTATTTAATTTCTTTTTCTAAAAAAATCAAAGAAATATGTACATATGGATTTTTAAATTATATATTAAAAATAACTAGGCCTTTAATGAAAAATAGTAGTTTTGGGCCCTATCTCTTCCATTCCTGATTTCTGTTCCATACTTATTTTATTCAGTTCTTTTAGCTAGTTCTTCTAATATTTCATATTTCTAAATAATATTCTTTTAATGTACATCTTGATTTTTTCTACTTTAGATGTCATTTAATAATCTCTTATTATAGAAGATAAGAATTAAGCTCTGAACGTTCTCTCCATACACATATACTCTTTTCCCTCCTCCAGTCTCCAGTACTTCCAAAATAGTTATATCACCTTTTTTTTTTGGTTAAGTCAATATGCAGTTGCTACTATGTCTGTGTAATTACTTTTACTTCTGAGCCATATAGTGAATCAAAGTTACATTTCCTTTCTTTCTTGTGTAACTTTGTTGTTTTTTTATATTAATAATTGTGTCTCTTTTCATTTGTTTTGTTTTCTTGGTTTTCCTTCTCCTAGACTTCTGGCAGAAATGAAAATCTCCTTTGAGTATATTCAAATACTTTAGGTATTTTATAAGTTTAATTTTTTTTCCCAGTGACATCCTGTATGGAGCCCTCCAACCTCCTGTGTTGGCCTGACAATTTTCTTTGCCCCCTCCTATGTTCCTTTGTCTCCTGGTTTAAACCAGTGTTGCCTTAATTCTTGGTTTACTTCCTCATTTGATGAATTACTTTCTCCATAATTTCCTGAGAAAAATGTGTAGGAGAAATTTTTTTGAGATTTTGCATACTTGAAATGTCTTTAGACTACCATTACCTTGATAGTTAGTTTAGCTTGATATAAAATTCTTGGTTACAGATAAAGTACAGAAGCTTTAAAGTATTGCTTCATTATTTTCTAGCTTCCAGTGTTGTTATTGAGAAGTCCAATGTCATTCTAGTCCTTCTAGTCTTTTATTGACAAGTTGTTTTCATGAAAGATTTTAGGATGGTCACTTTGTCCCCAGTGGTCTGCAGTTTTACAGTGAAGTGTCTTAGATGGGTTTTGTTTTTTCCTGTTGATTATGCTGGCTACCCAATGAGTTCTATCATCCTGGAAACTCATTTCCTTCGGTTCTGGGATATTTATTGTATTACTTCTTTTGCAGTTTCTTCCTCTCTGTTTTCACAGTTTTTTCTTCCTAGAATTCTTTTATTAGAATTAGACATCCTGGAATGATTCACCAGTTTTCTTATATTTTCTCACCCATTTATCCATTGTATTATGTTTTTTGTTTTACTCTCTGGCAGAATCCCTCAAAGTTCTATTCTATCATTATTACTGAATTTTGTTTTAAATTACAGCTATCCTCTTTTTGCCTTCTGAAAGCTTTTCTGGGCTCTGGATCTTTTTCTCCTGTTTTGTTATATCCTGTTCTTTTTTCAGGGATGTACTATAACCTTTATGCTCTCATGAATGTTAATTATTGTTTCTTTGGAATATTCTTTTATTCCTGGAATTGTTTCTGTTTCCTCCAATTTCCATTTTTCTGATTGCTTTAGGTCTCATTCCTTCATGTTGGAAGCTTTATGCATTATATGGTGTTCTTTTCTATTCATATTTAAGAATGATGCATTAAAAATTTGACAGAAAGCTCTGTGAATGGGGCTAGTTTTTACCAACTGGCGGATATTACTGTACAGTGATCAGAAGAGAGCCTGGCTTCTCATGGGAGAAGGAGAGCAACTGTCAATATTTCTGGGTCTTTTCCCCTGGTTGAATTTTCCCAGTGAGGAATCCTTCATTCTCCTTTCTAGGAAGGCATAAGTCTGACTATCAACACTTTGGGAGCTCAGTGTGGGAAGGGCACCAAGGGCACCATTTATTACATAGTCTTTGACTTAATTTCCCTGTTTTAACATCATCAGCTCTGTTTGGTGCCCTGCAGTAGTTTAGACTCTGTTTTAACCTCTGTAGAGAGTAAAACTATCATGTGGAAAAAGCCTGGCAGAATAGAGTAGGGGTGATGATCTGAAGGTCTTAAAGCCTTTTAAAAGACTTTTTTTAAAAAAAATCTTTATTTGAGTATAACTGTTTTACAATAGTGTGTTAGTTTCTCCTTTACAACAAAGTGAATCAGTTATACATATACATATGTTCCCATATCTCTTCCCTCTGTGTCACCCTCCCTCCCACCCTCCCTATCCCACCCCTCTAGGTGGTCACAAAGCACAGAGGTGAACTCCCTGTGCTATGCGGCAGCTTCCCACTAGCTATCTAATTTACTTTTGGTAGTGTGTATATGTCCCCGCCACTCTCTCACATCGTCACAGCTTACCCTTCCCCCTCCCCATATCCTCAAGTCCATGCTCTAGTAGGTCTGTGTTTTATTCCAGTCCTACCACTAATCTCTTCATGACATTTCTTTTAAAAGACTTTTAACCAGTTCTCCTGTTTCCATTTCCCAAGCTCATGCGCCAGACCTACCACAGTGGCACATGCACAAATACATCTTCAGAGGTTCTTGGTACCTCCAGTGCCTGAGCCTTTCTGCATATAATGGGCTTCATTCTTATAGATTTCCTTCTTCTCCCCACTCCTCTGATCTCAGAGAGATAGCAGTGAGTGGTCCTGAAGAGAGATCTTAGTTCCCTGCCCAGGAATTGAACCTGGGTAGCCTGGATGAAAACCAGGAATCCTAGCCATCAGATCACCAGGGGCTAGGGGCTAGAAGCAAAGTGGCCCTGGCTCTTACCCCGTTTGAAAAATGAATTTCTCAAGTAGGCAAAAACTGTTAAAAAGAAAAAGGTACAAAGTTTATTATCAGAGACACCACATAACATGTGGGAGAGCACACAGACAGGCAGTTTATTTAAGGCAGAAGCAAGGCAGAAATACACACCTGGAGAAAAAGGGTATGGGCATCCTCTCTAATGAGGAGGAGTGCAGTAAAGAGGTGATTTAAATCACTTATATAGGATAGTTCTTCTGAGTCTTTGTTTACCTTTGCTCAGTTATCTTGTTTCTTTTTTCACACCTGACCAGTCCTAGGACCCTCCCCAACATGCGTGCACAACTTTTTGCTAAAATGGAGTCCACCGCAGAGGTCTGTGGGGGTATGTCCACACTTTTTATGGGGTGGCGCCCCCTCCCTTTTTGACCCCCAAGGAGCCTTCCGGCGCATGTGCACACACGGAAGTTTTCCTTGACCTCAGGAGTAGTCATCTTATCTCTTTACTTCAGCAAGCTCAGCTCTTGCCACTAACTTTGTCCTTGGAGTGTCTAGGGAAAACAAAGTTTCAGTTTTACTCCACTTGACAAACACCAGTTGTTCAGCCCAGGGGCATATCTAACAACTACTTCACCTGTCTTCCCCACCCAGGGCTTAGTTTTCAGTCTTTTATTTTGGCCCTGTTATCTACTTTCCAGCTTTCAACTTTAACATTTGGAGAAGGGGGTAATTGGGGCTGGTTTCTTATTAGTCTCTGTATCTAAAAAGAAGTATCTAGGGGAGACAGATTAAATGCTGCCTTTAAGTAGAGCTTTGTTCAGTCTTGTGTAGAGGGCTGTGAGCCTGAGAATGCCTCAGCTGTCCACAGCCCACGGTTAGGTAAGTTCACTGTATTCAGAATCGTGAATGGGTGCTCTTGACATCAGCAACCGGAGCTTCCATTTTTCATACCACTGATATTTTACTTACCTTTCAGTTAGTTTTGTTCCCTTCTTAGCAAGATTCTTATCTGCTCTAGGGAAATAATATGATTGGCTTACTTAAACTAAGACTTTTAGGTCTTAACTCTCCTGTAAATATTTGTGTTGTAAAAGGATTGAAGCTATAAGTGGTATTATTTTGGTTATCAACAAGTCTGTGAGGGAGGATGTGTTTGGGTCAAGACTGGAGTGAGGAAGACATGTAGGCCTGTGAGAGGTGGAGGAGTAAATATGTATGTCAAGCAAAGACAGTATATAGACACACCTCCATATTAGTGAGTTTAAAAAGAATGTCCACATTACTTATTTGCATTCTTATTTCTTGAAAAATATATGCTTGAAGATCTGTGTGAAATAGGTTGGATTTACATCTCATTGTTTCACAGAAATTTCTCTTTTGAAAATCAGTTTCGAGCCTTGGCCAACTAAGTTGTTTAACAACCTAAAATGAAAGTTTAAATTCTTGGGCTTAAAGGTATTTTTGGCAGAAAGTTCATTAAAATTGCAAGTACTGCAATTTAGATATTTTTTTATATTATACTGGGATGAGTGCTAGAGCTTTGGTATATAATATAAATATTTCAAATATGGTTAGTTTACTTCACAGTGAAGACACTTGATTATTACTAGCAATTAAAGAAAGAAATACTGGAGAAGTTTGAATATATCCGGGTTCTTAATGGTTAATCTTTTAGCAAGAAATAAAAGAATGTTCAAAAGTAAAAGGTAAAATGGAGAGAGCTTGGAATCTTCCCTTAACAACTTAACTTGAGATGCAATGTTTAATTTCCGTTAAATTGATTTTGACCTAAAGTTTTTAGTACTATGGCAGCACATTTGTCCTCTCTGATGAGAGCAGTACTTTTTTTTTTTTTTTTTTTTTTGCGGTACGTGACCTCTCACTGTTGTGGCCTCTCCCGTTGCGGAGCACAGGCTCCGGATGCGCAGGCTCAGCCACCATGGCTCACGGGCCTAGCCGCTCCAAGGCATGTGGGATATTCCCGGACCGGGGCACGAACCCTTGTGCCCTGCATCGGCAGGAGGACTCTCAACCATTGCGCCACCAGAAAAGCCCAGATGCCACTTTTATATCCAATAGAATTGTAAAAAATCATGAAAGTATAGCCCAGTCAGCAATTTGGAGGAGTAATCTGGTGAAGTTAAATAGGCGTATACTGTACAATGCTGCAATCCCACTCCCAGTGATATCCCAGAGAAACTCTCACATAGGTCCCTGAGGAAATTTATAGGATGTTTATCACACTACTATTTCTAGCAGCAGGGAGCTGGAGGCAAACTAGGAGCAATTGCAAGAGAATAAAGGGGAAAATAAGGTGTAAGAGAGGAGGCTTAAATGTACTGATGACTATAGTGTGCCATGAACCAGGGAGTATAAAAATATCTCAACCATCCCTTGAGTTCCAAAAGAAAATATAATAAACAAAACAATATGCCAAGTTATCACTCTACAATGAAAAACAGTAAGAGAGCCTGATGTTGGCATTGGCCTTACCAACACTATACATAAAGAGTCAAAACATCAGAAGGCTGCACACTTGGAGTGAACTCTAACAAGGAGAAATGGATGTGCCATATGAATTATCAAAGGATATTCAAAGGACAGTCAGATGGTCTGATGCATGCATCTCTATAACGTAATGAAACCAGATCTCTCTCTGCTGTATAATGCCTCTTCTTCTATAGACTGGGCTTCATGAAATCTCCACTGGCTCTAATTATTCTGAATAGGTGATTTATGCTGCAGTTCCTGGCTTTTACTTTTTTCTGGTTCAAATCTTAAATTCCACTTTACTTCATAGCTGACTCCTGAAAAACCAGTTCTTTCCTGCCTAGACCCTGGAACCTTGCATACCCATTACATATATGCACCAGTTTACCAGAGGGATGTGCCCCCAAGATGGAAAGGGTAGGGCCAGCTTAACAAGACTCCCTTTTCCAGGACTTCCCTGGCAGTCCAGTGGTTAAGACTTTGCCTTCCAATGCAGGGGGTGTGGGGTTCCATCCCTGGTCAGGAAGCTAAGATCCCACATACCTTGTAACCAAAAAGCAAAACACAAAGCAGAAGCAATATTGTAACAAATCAATAAAGACTTTAAAAATGGTCCACATCAAAAGAAAAAAAAAGACTCCCCTTTCCCTATAAAGTATCTGGGATGCGCAGTACTAACATCTGACTCTGTGATTCTCCTTTCTTCTATGTTTCTATCATTTACAAATCACTCTTCTGGCTGACACACTTTTCTTTAGATAAATTCATGCTAGTTCCTAAAAAGTCCAGTACGCTGCATTCCTTTTCTAAGGCAAATGCAACTATGCTATGAACAATTATATGTTGCCTCTGTAACTAACTCCCAAAGGGAAAACTTATTTCCGTAGTTCAAAAGTTCTTGGGAATGATAACCTCATTTTTACCTTCTTTTATTGACTTTAAGGTTGTAATAGGGAAGAACAAATCTGACTCCATATCAGATGTTTCTTTTACTTTAACCTTTGTGCTCTGTTGCCTGTGCTTGGTCATGCTAGCTCTGCACCTTTTGTCAAATAATGTTGCCAACAGCCTGAACTATACAGGATAGCCCATTCTTAGGGCTCTGACCTTTATTTTTTTTTAATTTTTCAAAATTTATTTTATTTTTTTGGCTGTGTTGGGTCTTCATTGCTGCACGCGGGCTTTCTCTAGTTGCGGCAAGCAGGGGCTGTTCTTCATTGCAGTGTGTGGGCTTCTCATTGTGGTGGCTTCTCTTGTTGCGGAGCATGGGCTCTAGGTGTGTGGGCTTCAGTAGTTGTGGCATGCAGGCTCAGTAGTTCTGGCTCATGGGCTCTAGAGCGCAGGCTCAGTAGTTGTAGTGCACAGGCTTAGTTGCTCTGTGGCATGTGGGATCTTCCCAGACCAGGGCTCGAACTGGTATCTCCTGCACTGGCAGGCAGATTCTTTTTTTTTTTTTTTTTTTTTAAAGCAGAGGTCTTCTTAGAAGCCTATGATTTAAATTTATTTATTTATTTATTTATTTATGGCTGTGTTGGGTCTTTGTTTCTGTACTAGGGCTTTCTCTAGTTGTGGCAAGAGGGGGCCACTCTTCATCATGGTGCATGGGCCTCTCACTATCACGGCCTCTCTTGTTGCAGAGCGCAGGCTCAGTATTTGTGGCTCACGGGCCCAGTTGCTCCGCGGCATGTGGGATTCTTCCCAGACCAGGGCTCAAACCCGTGTCCCCTGCATTGGCAGGCAGATTCTCAACCACTGTGCCACCAGGGAAGTCCCAGGGCTTTGGCCTTTAATGGTCCATTTGTATAGAGATAAAAAGTTGCAGCACAGAGAATAACATTTGTTTAGTTGGAGGTTTACAAGAACATCATGACCTAAGTGGACAGCTGCAAGAACAAAGGATTCCAACACCAACAAGTGTGCAACTAACCACACCCCTCACTCAGCTTGCCTTTAAAAGTGCTTTGCTGAAACCCTTCAGAGAGTTCAGGAATTTTGGGGTACAAGCCACCCATCTCCTCGCAAGGCCCTGCAATAAACCTTTCTCTGCTCCAAACTCCAACATTTCAGTTTGTTTGGCCTCACTGTGTGTTGGATATACAAACTTTGTTCAGTAACAAGGCCAGAGCTAGCATTTAACTTAGATCTGGCCTCTGAATTGCCTCTTACTGACGTTTCCTAGTCACTGACTTGCCGAGTGTAATGAATTCCTCCCCAGTTCAAGCCTTTTCTCTCTCTCTTTTTTTTTTTTTTTTTGCGGTACGCGGGCCTTTCACTGTTGTGGCCTCTCCCGTTGCGGAACACAGGCTCCGGACACGCAGGCTCAGTGGCCATGGCTCACGGGGCCAGCTGCTCCGCAGCATATGGGATCCTCCCGGACTGGGGCACAAACCCATCACCCCTGTATAGGCAGGCGGACTCTCAACCACTGCGCCACCAGGGAAGCCCAAGCCTATTCTCTTAATAATCAGTATACATCTTTTATGGGACCCTCAACTCTGATCAGCATTTGATAAGCATGGCAACTTTCATTCATAGTTTAAGGGTCATGGCCAGAAAATCAAGAGTTCCCATTCAGTTGAAAGTCTGAAATAATTGGGACCAGGAATTTGTAAGATGAAATGATATTAAATGTCATGAAATTGTCATTTTAATTATACTTCTATTAGGTGGGAAGCAATACAAGAGACAATAATAAGCTTTGAATTATTATTATCACTATTGGCCCTTATTTTAACAACAGAATCCATCTATATTCATCTTAAAGAAACCAGGTCATGCTATGATTATCCATAAAAATAAGTTTAATTCATCAGCAGTATCACTTTCAAATACAAAGAAGAATAAACAAAAGTCTATTTCGGAATTATACCTGGCTAAAGCTAAATATTTCAAGGCACAAGGCACTGCCATGTGCAAAGGAATGGTACTGGGAATGCTCTTAATTCTATTTTTTAAAAAAAGAAAGAAAGAAAAGCCTTTTCTTCCTACATTAAGAGGTACTGTCAAAGACTAGGAGAACAGTGACTAATGAATCAACATATGCCCAACTTCTTAATTCCCTTCAGGTTTGATAAGAGAAACAACAGTTCAAGAGATCTATGCTGAGCTACTCTTCCTTCCCACATTAAAAAGAATACTACTTCTCTTTAGCAATCTTATAGTTATTTTTCACCTACCTAGACCAATTCCCCTCCTTATAAATATTCAGTCTTACAAATGACTGACTTACATAGTTGGATCAATACTGTTGCTTTCAGCAAGTTCTTCAGTGGTTAAGGACAAGGAAGAGTAATAAAAAGTCATTGTCTGGCCACTATGGAAAATAGTATGGAGGTTCCTTAAAAAACTAAAAATAGAGTTACCATATGATCCAGCAATCCCACTCCTGGACATATACCTGGAAAAGATGAAAGCTCTAACTCAAAAAGATACATGCACCCCAATGTTCATAGCAGCACTATCTACAATAGTCAAGACATGGAAGCAACCTAAATGTCCATCTACCGATGAACAGATAAAGAAGGTGTGGTGTATATATATATATATATATATATATATACACATATATATATCATGGAATATTACTCAGTCATAAAAAAAGAATGAAATAATGTCATTTGCAGCAACATGGATGGACCTAGAGATTATTCATACTAAGTGAAATAAGTCAGACAGAGAAAGACAAATATATGATATCACTTTTTTTGTGGACTCTAAAAAAATGATACAAATGAACTTATTTACAAAACAGAAGCAGACTCACAGACATAGAAAACATACTTACAGTTACCAAAGGGGAAAGGGAGGGTAGGGATAAATTAGGAATTGGGGACTGACAGATACACACTATTATATATAAAAGAGATAAACAATAAGGACCTACTGTATAGCACAGGAAACTGTATTCAGTATCTTATAATAACCTATAATGGAAAAGAATCTGAAAAAGAATATGGGTATATGTATAATAAATATGTGTACACCTGAAACACTGTAAATTAATTATACTTCAGTTTTTTAAAAAGTAAATAAATAAATAAAATTAACTACCTCTTAAAAAAAAGCCAGTGTCCTTTACATGGTAAGATAATGTCTTAGACTGTTTGTGCTACTATAACAAAATACCATAAACTGAATGGCTTACAAACAATAGTAATTTACTTCTCAGAGTTCTGGAGGCTGTAAGTACAAGATCAGGGTGCCAGCCTGGTTATGTTCTTGTGAAGGCCCTCTTCCAGGTGCAACCTGCAGAGTACTTGCTGTGTCCTCACATAGTGGAAGAGGCTAGGGTGCTCTTTGGGGTGTCTTTTATAAGAGCATTAATTCCATTCACGAGGCCTCCACCCTCAAGACCTAAGAACTTCCGAAAGGCCCTGCCTCCTAATACCATCACATCAGATATCAGATGTTCAACCTATGAATTTTGGGAGGACATAAACATTTAGACCATAGCAGATAAAGATTTAGCTTAACACTTATATGACAAATTCATCTGATGCTGCTAAACTAAGCTGAAACAGTTGGGGGAATAATTCCTAATCTGTAAATTGTCGTCAAGAAAGAAAATCAGATTCCTTTACCAACATGCTAATAAGGGCTGGGACTCTTGTCAGTTTTTGCTCTCCACTGAATTCTAAGGTTTAACACAGTTCCTTTAAGTACACAATAAGTATTTGATAAATGAATAAAAGAATGAGACATAGGAGAAAAACTTTTTAAATGATCTATAGATATGATGCTATCCGATAAATCTTCTTCTAGGTTCTGAGAGGTATTTTAATTAAATTAATCATAAAATGTAAGTTCTATCACTAGGTTGCAAAGTTATGAAGGCAGATATTATGTCTATTTCATTTACTGCTGCATCTCTAGAACCTATAACAAAGTATGACATGTAATAAGTGATTAATATTTCTGGAATAAATGAATGAATGAAAAGCTCACAAGGTCTTCACACAGGAAGAAAATTGTAGAGAAAAAGAACAAGGAAATGACTATCACAAAAGTCAAGATAATGACTTACAGATAGGATTTCAACAATTCTTAAACGGATATACCACGTTGGTCCTATTCACAGGACCAATGCATGACATTATGAGACTGTCCAACTTCTCTAGGTTAGAACACTTCCTTCCTATTAGCTCCTACCTTCTTGCAATCTTTCTATTTTTTAAAAAAATAAATTTATTTATTTATTTTTGGCTGTGTTGGGTCTTCGTTTCTGTGCAAGGGCTTTCTCCAGTTGTGGTAAGCAGGGGCCACGCGGTGCGCGGGTCTCTCACTGTCGCGGCCTCTCCCATTGCAGACCACAGGCTCCAGACGTGCAGGCTAAGTAGTTGTGGCTCATGGGCTTAGTTGCTCCACGGCACGTTAGATCTCCCCAGACCAGGGCTCGAACCTGTGTCCCCTGCATTGGCAGGCAGATTCCCAACCACTGCACCACCAGGGAAGCCCAATCTTTCTATTTTTTAAATGTACTTTCTCTTCCTGAGCATCCTTCCTTAACTGATCCTTGCAGGTGGAGAGACTGGTTGATCTCTCTAATCTCTAACATTCAAGACCCATAGCACTCATGGTCTTTACTACTCATTAGGGAGTAGGCACCATTTTTATTGTCCTTTATCACCTCATTTATGAATCTTTCCTTCCCCAAAGTCTGTAAGTACTTGGAAATCTGGGACCAAACTTTATACTTAAGTTCATTCTCCACACACCATCCTATTCCTTTCCCTCAACTGCAAAACAAAGACCCTGGAGGAGTAAGAGTTCAAATGATGGCTGATGACAAATTTTTTGCTGCAGACCTAATGGTTTGTTTCCTGCTGTTGCTTCACGGTTATAGATGGCTTAGCCATCCTATTTGCTTCATTGAGTCCTAAAAATATGCCTTCCACATCCCCTAACTGCAGATCTCATGCTTTAGCTCTTTGGTAGTTTCTTTGGTAAACTGGCCTCCACATTTTCAGCTATGTGAAAGATGAACAGCACTTCAATGCACTAGCAACATTTCAGAGCCTTATTGCTAAGGATTGTGCCTTCTCATTAAATATTAAATAAGCTTTGTAGGTGGCACTGATTAAACTGCTAAAAAATTCATACCTGAATCTGTTTAAAGAGACAAAAACTAACAGCAGTCACTCCTCTGGCAGACAATTATAGCTTAGGTTCTTTTTTTTTTTTTTTGGCTGCACTGGGTCTTTGTTGCTGCGCACGGGCTTTTTCTCTAGTTGCGGCGAGCGGGGCTACTCTTTGTTCCAGTGCAAGGGCTTCTCATTGTGGTGGCTTCTCTTGTTGAGGAGCACAGGCTCTAGAGTGCAGGCTCAGTAGTTGTGGTGCACAGGCTTAGTTGCTCAGCGGTATGTGGGATCTTCCCAGACCAGGGCTGGAACCCATGTTCCCTGCACTGGCAGGCGGATTCTTAACCACTGTGCCACCAGGGAAGTCCTAGCTTAGGTTCTTTCTTAGAGATGTCAGAAGTTATTTAAATCAGCTGACTTTTCCAAATGAATTTAATCACCTGAAGAAACATATTTCTCCTACTGAGAATATTTTTTAAAGTGACAGTAACAGTTCTGCACATCAATGCAAAACGCTATATAAAAAATAAAACTAACAATGAGAATCCAAACCCTTTTCGCTGTTTCAGAAATACAGAGTTACTTATCTCCTATAGAATGCTTGATCTTTCACAACACACCTGATAACATAATAATTTGGTTTAAGAAAATCATGCTTTATATGTTTAATAAGATGTCAAAAATTTTGTTGCATTCTCAAACTTATTCTCTATTTATGTTACA
The DNA here is from genome assembly GCF_026419965.1 of Kogia breviceps. Classification (NCBI taxonomy): domain Eukaryota; kingdom Metazoa; phylum Chordata; class Mammalia; order Artiodactyla; family Physeteridae; genus Kogia; species Kogia breviceps. The sequence continues at coordinate 37,913,824 of NC_081319.1, forward strand.
CAATAGTAATTATAATAGATAACACTTACTGATAAATTAAAGTGCTCCAGGCACTGTGCTAAGTGTTCTTTACATGTCATGAAATTAAACCCTCACACAAGGCCTCACACAAGGCCTATGAACCCTCACACAAGGTCACACTTTCTCCTTGGGTAATCCTGGGCCCTTCCATGGCTCTAAACATCACTGATGACTACATAACCTCGTTCTCCAACTCCAGTCTCCCTTTGGAAATCCACACCACATTCCCATTTGGGTGTGGATATCCCCTCCTGGATGTCCAGAAATGCTCATCTTCTATTTTCCTACTTTCTTCCTCATCTTCATACATATACAGACTTGCTCCTCAAAGTCTGCCCCCATCTTATGTTTTATACCTTAGATAACACAACTACTGCCCACTGGATTTCTCAAATAAGAAATAGCACAGGTTTGAAATCACACTGCCCAGGTTTGAAGTCTTATGTCAATCACACAATAGCTGTTAGAAATGGGAAAAGTAAGTAATCTCTCTATGTTGGCGTTTCCTTTACTGAAAAACTGAGGATATAAATAATACCTATCTCATAAGATGATTATGAGGAATAAAAGAGAATATGCTTAAGCTTTATGTGTCCAATATACAGTAACTGCTTGATGAATTTACATGTGAAATATTTTATTACAATTTTCTTTGATTTCTCCTTTTCCTTTAACAACCACATACAGTTAGTTGCTATCTCACTAATTCTATTTCTAAAAGCTTTTTTGTGTGCAACTCCTGCATCCTCTGCCATTCTCTGAGCTCAGGCTCACACTATTTCTCATCTTCACAGGTTCCTCAGCCTTGCCACTCCACTCCGCTATCAATGCTGCAAAAGCAGATAATTATATCCTTCCACTGCTTAAAAAAAATTCTTCTGGCTCCTCACAGCCTTAAAAAATAAAAAGCAACTTCATAACCTGGGACCAAGAGCCTTTTGTAGTCATGTATTATAGAGACCTACTACCAAGACCTTGTGGCTGAGGCAGCACAGATCAGACCCTACAGGGCCTGGTCAACAATAATAAAGATATGGGTGTTTTTTCTGAAAGTTATGGGAGGCCATTAAAAGATTTTAAGCACAGCAACGGCATGATCAAATCAATTTTAAAAGGTCATTTTGGCTATAGTTTGAAGAACAGAATATAGGAGCCTAAAAATGGAGGTGTAGATTCTATTACAGTTGTATTGGTGAGAGATAGTGGATCAGGATGGAAGCAATGAAGGTGGAGAGATTAAAGAAATATTTAATAATAAAAATATAGAGAACAAAGTGATGAATTCATATGGATTTCTCATGTGCAAAAATAAGCTGATAAGCACTGGGAAAAGACCAAGCTGGAAGAGCAAAGGAGGCTGGGAGAGTCTTATTTTGGAAGTGTCAGGTTTGAGATGCCTTGAGACAATCCAAGGGAGATGATAAGTAGGAAGATTTCCATTTCCAGTTATTCAAGGCCAAGTTATTTAAATCTTCTTGCTGAAAATATCTAAAAAGTACTACACAAAATATTTCAAAAACCCAGTTTCTGAAAAGCACCAAAGAGCCAACAATATGGTAAGGAATTATTAAGCCAAATTTTCAAACAAATCAAAAACCCAGAGAAAGAAGCTAAATGACCTAATCTGCTTTTTCCCTAAGGGGCAACTGCTAATTTAGGCAAAACCACAGTTTGACAGCCTCTTTGGGCTAGGGGGGACAGATGTGAGAGCTCACCCAAGTGGAGAATCTAATCGGAGATACTCCCACGTTAAAATAGGACCTCAAAGGACTACACTCCAGATAAAGGGAAATTAGAAGTAAATCATGTTACCCCAAGGGCCTGAGGAGATGGTCTAGTGCTAAAGAGATGGAGTAGGGAACCTTTTCCCTAAAGGTTGTAACCACCACTGCAGTTCCTTTCTGTAAATTTGATGTTCAGTATGCAACACTGATATAGTCCAGAAAAACTCAATTTTAGTTTTGTAGAAAATGGTTCCAAGTAAATTTACAGAAGTAAATGCAATTTTTCTCTAGAGGAAGGCTCTTTTATCCTATGCCTTAAAATATCTCCACAGGGCTTCCCTGGTGGCGCAGTGGTTGAGAATCCGCCTGCCGATGCAGGAGACACGGGTTCGTGCCCTGGTCCGGGAGGATCCCACATGCCGCGGAGCAACTAAGCCCGTGAGCCATGGCCGCTGAGCCTGTGCGTCCGGAGCCTGTGCTCCGCAACGGGAGAGGCCACAACAGTGAGAGGCCCGCATACCGCAAAAAAAAAAAAAAAAAAAAAAAAAATTTCCACAAATAAAATTTCAAAACAATGAACAAGCACTTGAGTTATAAGACAGATTATAAGACACCTATGCTTATTACATTTAGAGGTAGCAAGTAGGCAGCAGAATATATCAGTTTGAATGTCAGAGAGAAGTCAAGGCCAGAGATACAGATCTGGTAGACATTGGTAAATAGATACTGAAGCTGTGGGTATGACCTAGGAAGAGTGAAGAGAAGAAAAGGGAGTATGGGTCAGAGCCTTCAGGAACTCCAATATTTAAAGCCAATCTAGAACCACTCTGGATGCAGAACCAATCCCAAACTCCCAATCTTTTTGAGGGCTGAGCATTTTTTATTTTACTGGGTTCCTGTGTAATGAACTTCCACTATTTAAAATAATAACTGAGAGAGTCTATTCCTGACAAACAGAAAATCTAAACAGAATGATGAACTTCCTTTTTTTCCCTTCACATATCAAGGATTATGCCATACAAAAACTCAATTTTCTGAATATCCATGTATTTTTTCACATTCTCATGTCATGTTCCTTCTGCTTGGAAAACTACCCCCGTGTTCTCCACTAGTCAGAATGCTACTAATTATTTATGAAATAGTTCAAGGTTCTGCTCCTTTTAGTATCCTTCTTTATCACCTCCAGTTAAGTACCCCCCCTCCACCTCGCTCCTTCCCAGACTCTTTTCCTCGTATCTTTTTAAACAGCATTTATCACATAGCACTATTAGCTGCATGCTGGTCCGTCTAGTAAGAGTGTGGGCTTCCTAAGGGCAGGGACTGTGTATAAGTTATCTGCAAACAGTGGGTGCTCAAGTGTTGGATAAAATGTGTAGCAAGCTTACCAGTTGTAAATAGCAATACAACAGAAAACTTCCAGATGACACTAACATTAATTCCATTTATAAAAGTTGCTTTTAATTTTCATTCACACTCTTCTTTAAATCATTTTCCTTTCATCTTCACTGAATAAAATATGATCACATGAACATACAGATTAAATTATATATTCATATAATGATGTGTATGGTTTTATTGTTTTGCATCTAAATATATTTGATTCTAATATTTGGTGGCTACACATAGATAAAATGAAAATCTCAACTTACAAAAATATCTAAGAAAAAAAATCTATGGATAAACGGTCAGTAAATGTCATTACTTTGATGGTCATGAGTATGAAAACGATAGTATGTCTCACCTAAAAATAAGATTCTAGTTAACATTAAGCCTGTGAAAACATTCATTGCTCGTTTCTAAGTTCTGAATATGAGAGTTAAATCTATAAATCAACGAGGTTATTCCTACACAAGCAAGATAATAAAAATCACTTTGAAAAAGCTGAATTTTGAAACATTAAGACTTTAGTTCACTTACTTAGAAAATTCAACAGCAAGCTTTAAATCAATGTTTTTCTTCTATTTAACCTTAACCATCATGAAAATTAATTTTAAACCAAGACTCTAAGCATTTTCCTGGCTTATTCTTGCACAAAAAAGCCACAATATGACAGTTTACTTAAAATTATTTCCCCTTTTGCTAGAGATAGTGGGGTAAGAGAAAGAAAGGAAAAATAAGCACACAGGACTTAGAGTTGGAAATGTTGAATTCACAATGTACTCGCTATGTGGCCTTGGAGAAAGACTTTTCCTCTGAAGCCATGTTCCTTTTACATGTGAAAGGTTATTACTAAAATTAAATAAAATAATGTAATTAACAACACTTAACAAATTAGTACTCTTCCAACTGTGGGATGCATCCCATTAGTAAGTGATAAAATCTATTTAGAGGGTTGGAATCAGCAACTACTTTAAATTATACCAGAACAGACGTAACAGAGTACATTGCATGGAGTAAATATGCTTTATCCAATAATACTTGTTTCAGTATGCCTATGGGTGTGTCCATGTATATGTATGTATGTGCATTTATATATGTGGATTGGGTTGCAATATAAAATGTATTTCTTACTGTAGGATGCATGCAAAAAATTTCAAAGTCACCGCTGTAAACCATAATGTATGTTAGTGATCAAGGTGACCTGAACAGCCTATCTAACCTTTTTGTGCCTCAGTATCCTCCTCTATAAAATGAAAATAATTGTATTTCCTCAAAGGCTGTTGCAAGGGTTAAATCAGATCAGGTAAATAATCAATACATGACAATTTTTAAATATGACTACTAGTTACCTTTATTTATATATTAAAGTAAACTAAATTTTAAAAGATCAGGGATGATAAATCCTAGAATACATTCTTTATTTTTATCAATAGAATTTCTAAATATTAATCAGTGTAAAAAGAAACACCTGTTACAGATTCAATTGATCAATCCCACCAATGTGTTCAACAGCAGAAAATCAGTATTTTGATAGAGACCAAGGAAACAAAAGTAATTACAAATGCACATAACCCTTATCATGTGCTCTTATGGGAGATAAGATCACCCTTACCACAAAGATAAGAAGCAATCTTTGCTAAAACATTACAATTTCTATGGCTGAAAAAGATGAAACACCAAGACATAAAAATGGACTGGAGATTGCAGAATGTTGCTTGGAGAAGGGGCAAAGTTATTATGAGGTTTCAAGGTAGATAGTTTCCAGGCTCCAGTACCTTAGGACCACAGCAGTGTGCTATTCCTAAAAATGATACTTTTCTCAACAAATCAAAGTGTTATGCTTGAACAACTTTAGGATCCTTCTGTAACACCCTTTCTTGTAAGATATAAGCCTGAGCTTAGACTGATGACATACAGAGTTCTATGTGTATGTACATTGTTTTTATGCTATATAATTTAATGTCTCTCAAAAATATTTTTCATGCTATTCTTTTAAACTATAAAACATGTCTGATGTAAGGCAGAAAGAACAAATCTAGATTTTCGATAGAGAAAATCCAAAAGAATATGATTATTCAAAACACTCAGAAGGCAATGCAAACTGTAATAAGGTTTATTTGGAAATTCCAAAATATACTCTAGTAAGAATGGGAACCAGGCTAAGACAGGCTGTACCAAGATCATATCGCTGTGTCATGAGTGGGGATACAGTGGTGTGTGTGTGTGTGAATTTGTTACATTTGCATATTGGACATGGCATTTATAATAGCCAAACATCTTCACAGATGAATGTAGTTTGTCATTTGGAGATACATGTCACAGACAAACTCAGACAAACAGGATTAAAGGTGTTTATCATAAGGAGGAATGAATGGACATAATATAATTGGATTTTATTCTAGATTGTTACTCCATACTTGCAATTTTTTTTAATAAAGACCATTTTTTTAAATAACAGTTTTAGGTTCACAGCAAAATTAAGAGGAAAGTAGAGATTTCCCATATACCCTCTGCTCCCACACATGCACAGCCTCCCAGATAATCAAATCATCCACCAAAGTGGTACATTTGTTACAACTGATGAACCTACATTTGCACATCATTAACATCCAGAGTTCATAGTTTACATAATGGTTCACTCTTGGTGTTGTACATTCTACAGGTTTGGACAAATGTATAATGACAAGTATCTACCAGCATTATACAGACTGTTGTCACTGTCCTAAAATCCTGTGTCCTGCCTATTCATTTCTCCCTCCCCCATAACCACTGAGAACCACTTATGTTTTTACTGTCTCCATAGTTTCGCCTTTTCCAGAATGTCATATAGTTGGAATCACTCAGTATGTAACCTTTTCAGACTGGCTTCTTTTACATAATAATGTGCACTTAAGGTTCCTCCATGTCGATTCATGGTTCAATACCTCATTTCTTTTTAGCACTGAATAATATTCCATTGTCTGGATGTACCACAGCTTACTAATCCATTCACCTAATGAAAGGCATCTTGATTGCTTCCAAGTTATGGCAATTATGAATAAAGTTGCTATAAACATCCATGTGCAATTTATTGTGTGGACACAGTTTTCACATAGTTTTTTTTTAGTCAGTTTATTCATCTACCTTTTCTACCACTCTTTAAACTCTTTAATGATAAAGACTATATAGGCAATTTATCTTTCTATTCCCAGGTCCTGATATAGGGAAGGTCTGAGATATAGTATGTTCTTAATAAATGTTAGTTGAAAATGATAGAGACTGAATCAGACCAATACTCTTCAAGTAAGTATGCTATTGGCAGTAGTGAATCATGGGTTCACAGTCTAAATATTTGGGAACTGGGGGAGTAGACAGAATAGACAGATATAGTAAAGGAAAGCACAAGATAGACTGCACAGAGAACAAAAACATGCTATACTGGTACAGGACAAAAAAAAGATAAGCAAAAAATACTGGAGGAGGGTCAGTAGGATATTATGGAAATAATACATCCCTGATTTACTAAATGAATTTAAAATAGTCTGTCTGAATGGCTCTGAATATACATTCATACTTGGAAAAAATGGTTATCTTAGGTATGATAGAGGCCTGTCTTGATAATTTCTATATCACAGTTGTATAGACTATAGGCAGAGTTGTCATGTTAAATGGTAACACAGTGTATACCAGTTAACAAATAAATATACTCTCTCAAAGTCCATGAACGTGATAAGTTGTACAATCAGAACTAAGTAAAGTATCTCTACACTGCCTCTGTTAAAATCACCAGAGACCTTTTTCATCTATTAAATGGAAAACAAAAAAATATTTAATGTTAGTGAAAATATGGGAAGAAAACCAGATTCATATGACACACTGGTAAGCGTATATGTGGAAGAATATTGTTGAAAAGCAAAAATTCCTCTTCAACAAATCTACTCAAAAGGACAATTTTGAAGACACAGTTGAAAATTATCACATAATTTTCAATTAGTCCGCAATAAAATAAGGGCTCTTAATACTTACTAAATTTAAGAGCATACGTCCAAAACAGTAAAAATTAACATGCATCCTATAACATTTGACTGTACATTCAGTTTAAAATATTTAGTGATTAAGAAAACACCAGATTTACATTTAAGATATTTTAAATAACAAGGCTTAGGGACTTCCCTGGTGGCGCAGTGGTTAAGAATCCACCTGCCAATGCAGGGTACATGGGTTCAAGCCCTGGTCCGGGAAGATCCCACATGTCACAGAGCAACAAAGCCCATGCACCACAACTACTGAGCCTGTGCTCTAGAGCCAGAGAGCCACAATTACTGAGCCCGTGTGCTGCAACTACTGAAGCCCACGCGCCTAGAGCCCATGCTCCACAACGAGAAGCCACTGCAACGAGAAGCCCACGCACCACAATGAAGAGTAGCCCCGCTCACCACAACCAGAGAAAGCCTGCACACAGCAACGAAGACCCAACGCAGCCAAAATACATACATACATACATAACAAGGCTTATAAATTTTCTGACATTTGAGGAGTACAAAATTTTAAAAAAGCAAGTCTCATTAAAATTATTTAATGTAATTATATTTACATGTATATTTAAGACCTGTACATTTATATGTATATATGTACATATGTGTGTATGTATATGTATATAGACAGGTAGGTAAGTAGATAATTTTGGTTATTCTGTCTGACATTCAGGGGCTCTTTCAGTCTGAAGTTTACAGCACAGGAATTATTTTGTTCTGTTATTTTTAGCTATTTTTACTTTTATTTCTTACTAAGCAGATATTGGATCCTTTGAATATGTCCTCTGTATTTTCTAACAATTCTCTCATAGTTTCCATTTGTATTTTTGTTGTATGTTGTGAGTGATTTTCCCTGATGTTGGCGTGCAGATTCCTAATTTTTTCTTTGGCTATATCCATTCTGAAATTCAGCTGTTCTAATGAACTTTTTTAAAAATATTTTTACTGTTAACTAAAACACAAATACAGAAAACCCCACAAACCAAATGTATGGCTTAATGAATTATAAGGTGAACACTTCCCAGGTCAAGAAGTACAACTTTGCCAGCCACCCCAGAAGTTCATCCCAACCACAGTTCTGTCTCCTCAATTCCAGTAGCCCACTGGGCTCCACTTGAATTCCATCTCCCTGTGATGCAATGTGGAAACTCCCTCAAGGCACTAAACTTAGGTAAACTTAAGGCTCACCTTATTTCCTGTCTCTCAAGGACCACTATACTACCCTTTGTTGACTGATATCCAGTTTCTTTAAACACACTGTCTCATATTTTGTCTGTGTTGCTGTTGTTCAAGTGGGAGGGTATGTATAGTCCCGGTAACTCCATCTTGAGCAGAGGAAGAAGTCTTCTACATTGATTTTTAAATGTTAAGCCAGGTTTTTATTTCTCATATAAACAGCACTTGGTCATGATATATTATCCTTCTTACATAGCTGGACTCAATCTTCTAATATTTTATTTCATATCTAAGTCCATAAACTAAAATAGATATAATGATTACCACAATAGGAGGGATGAACACTGCCGCCCTGTCACACCTACTATTAGTAATTAGAATGAGAGAAGTATAAAGATAGTCACAAACCCCAAACAACCCCATTAAAAAAAGGGGAAAGGACTTAGACATTTCTCCAGAGAAGATATACAAATGGCAAAAAAACACATGGAAAGATACCCAACATCACTAATCATTAGGGAAATGCAAATTAAAACCACCATGAGATACAACCTCACACCCATTAGGATAGCTATACAGGAAATAACATGTGTATTGGTGAGGATGTGGAGAAACTGGAACCCTTTGGCACTATTGATTGGAATGTAAAATAATGCTTCCATGATGGAAAACAGCATGGAGATTTCTTAAAAATTAAAAAAAAGAATTACTATATGATCCAGCAATTCCACTTCAGGGTATATACTCAAAAGAATTGAAAGCAAGAACTTCAAGAGATATTTGTACATCTGCATTCATAGCAACACAATTCACAACAGCCAAAATGTGGAAGCAACCTAAGTGTACATTGGTGGATAAACAAAATGTGATATAAATAAAAAATTAAAAAATTAAGATACAGATGCACAAAGCTTCTGGAAAACTTTAGAGGTATCAATAAAACAAATTCAAGACTTTCATATAATATAGTAATGGTACATATTATGATATATTTTAAAAGATAATTTAACAAACAGCGTATTTAAAAGGCAAGCTTAACTAATGCATTTAAAGTTGAGATAAATTTACAAAGTTATTACATACAGGGAGTAATAAATATATGTATATATATGATTCCTGGGGCCCGTAACTGAAAAGAATCAGATAGAACCTGAAAGGGATCAGAGCAGGTACAAGGAAGAACAGGATTTTAGATATACAGACAGAATGTATAGGATATTATATATATATATGTATCCTATATTTATGAGAGAGATAGTTATAAGAAGAGAAGGAGAATAACGGGGAAGGGGAGGAGGGGAAAACTGTGCTCACGCTCACCCAGGGTGTTAGCAATGTTCTCTGAGCTACAGATTTCACTGGATCTAACTGTCTCCTTGCACAGTAATAGTATTGTCCTGCAAACCTGCTGAGTTTTTAAAATAATTTGGTTTAAATATTGACAGCATACATGGATTTGAGCTGTGGGAAAGAAAAGTAGTGTCAGTTACTCTTGCTGTTCTCTATCTAAGAATATAACTGTGTCCCATGGCATATATTATTCTAAGTCCGCATGGAAACTAGGAAGTGAGAAAAAAAAAAAACCTCACACAAAAGAATGCCTCAGTACAAGATTCACGCATATGTGAAAAGTGGAAAGAGTCACTTCCATACCAAGATCAGGAAACCAAATAACAACTTTTTAGATATCAGCAGAGGAAACTTCACTCTAGTATACATCATAAACCATAACTTTCAGAAAATATACATTTAAGTCTTTTGTTACAAGGACATGCTTCTTGTTATATGTATAATTTCAATGACTTCTAGTAGATGTATACTATGGACTAAGCAAGATTATGCTTGAGTTTTTTCCCCATAAGAAATGAGGATGGGAGAACATTTAAAAGATCGTAGTTCCTTTCTATTAATTACAATTGTGGGGCCATTTCATACACATCATAGTGAACGGATCAGAGATGTAATAAAACAAACGAGTGAACAAGGTGGATAAAGTGACAAATTATATCATGTAATGCCTACACTGCCTTTGGAAGAAAATAATCATATTCTCCCTAAATATTCACTGAATGTCATTTCATTTAATCTTCAAAGAAATAAGATACCTAAAATCTAAAGTAGTTCTTAGCCCATTTACAAATCTCTCCCCTGTCAAATCCCTACAGCCACACATACTATGACCTCATATTTGTTCCTGGAAAAAAAACCCAATGTGTTCCTAATTCAGAGCCTTTGAACTTGTTCTTCCTTCTGACAGTACCACTTTCCAGAAATCACCATGATTCATTTCCTCACCTTCTTCAACTCTCTTTCAAAAGTCACCTACTCTGGAAGACCTTCTTTCACCACTGTTTTATAAATAGTAATGCAACACCAACTCCAGAACTTCCTATTTCTCTCACTGCTTTATTTCTCTCCTTTGCACATATCATTATGATATTTTACCATGTTTCCTTGAATGTAAGATATGATTCAACATAAGTAACATCACTATGAAAGAAAAAAAGTGCCAATTATAATTGTAAGAAGTCATGAGTTGTAAGATGTTCCCCAATTTCTTTGCCAAGCTAATTCTAAAATTTACATAGAAATGCAAAGGACCCAGAATAGCCAAAACAATTTTGGAAAAGAAGAACAAAGTTAAAGGACTCAAACTTCCCAACTGTAAAATTTACTGTAAAACTATAATAATCAAGACAATGTGGTATTGGCATAAAGACAGGAATACAGATAAACGCAGTAGGATTAAAAGTCCAAAAGTTATCCCTTATTACTTTTGTTATACTGATTTTTGGCAATTATACCAAGGCAATTCAATGGAGGAAATGATATTCTTTTCAACAAATGATGTTGGAACAACTGCACAACTACATACAAAAAGATTAATTTAGACTTTTATCACACACAAAATTAATTCAAAATGGACCATAGGTCTAACTGTAAGGCCTAAAATTATAAAACTCTTAGGAGAAAACATAGAGTGACCTTGGGTTAGATAAAGAGTTCTTAAGTATGACACCAAAAGCACAAAGCCATAAAAAAGGGATAAATTGGACAACAAAATTAAAATAGATAACAAGGACCTACTGTAAAAAAATAAACAATTAATTAATTTTTTAAAAACTTCTCTACTTCAAAAGACATATTAAGAAAATGAAAATAACAGCCATATACTGGAGGGAAATATCTGCAAATCATATACCTGATAAAGAACTTATATCCAGAATATATAAGGAACTTTTAAACTCAACAAGAAGGCAAACAGCCCAATGAAAAACTGGACCAAAAATATGAAGAGACATTTTACCAAAAACAAAAAAAACCTGAATGATCAATAAACATTTGAAAAGATGCTGAACAACATTTGTCATTTGGAAAATGCAAATCAAAACTACAATAAGATACTATTTCTTATTGTAGCCGTCCCTGGTGGCGCAGTGGTTGAGAGTCCACCTGCCGATGCAGGGGACACGGGTTCGTGCCCCGGTCTGGGAAGATCCCACATGCCGTGGAGCGGCTGGGCCTGTGAGCCATGGCGGCTGAGCCTGCACGTCTGGAGCCTGTGCTCCACAATGGGAGAGGCCACAACAGTGAGAGGCCCGCGTACCACACACACACACACACACACACACACACACACACAAAGATACTATTTCTTACCCACCAGAATAACTATGATAAAGAAGTCAGACAGTAACAATAACAAGTGTTAACAGAAATATAGAGAAAATGGAACACTCACACACTGCTGGTGGTAATGGAAAATGGTGCAGCCACTTTGGAAAATAGTTCGGCAGTTTCTTAAAAAGTTAAACATTAATTTACCCTATGACCCAGAAATTTTCCTCCTAGGTATCTACCCCCACTCCAAGTGAAAACATGTGTCTATAAACAGACTTGTACACAAATGTTCACAGCAGTATTATTCATAACAACCAAAAAATACAAACAATTCAAATGTTCACCAACTACTGAAAGGATAAACAAAATGCATATCCATAGAATGGAATACAATTCAGCAATAAGAAGGAATGAACTACTGATGCATGTTACAACATGGATAAACCTCAAAAACATTATGCTAAATAAAAGAAACCAGATACAAAAGACTACACTTTATATGATTCTACTTAAGTGAAATGCCCAGAAAAGGCAAATCTACAGAGACAAAAAGCAGATAAATGGTCACCTGGGCTTGGTGGAAGGGGGAATGACTGCAAATGGATACAAGAGATCTTTTGGGGGTGATGGAAATAGTGTAAAGCTGGATGTGGTAATGTTTGTACTACTCTGTAAATTTATTGAAAATCATTTAACTATATACTTAACATGAATGAACGTGAAGGTATGTAAATTACAGAGCTGTTTTTAAAAAGATGCTTTCCAATTTCTGATATAAATCAGAACTATGAAATACCCTGTATCTCAGAATATATTAAATACATTTCTTGTTTATTATGTTTTCCCACACTAGAAAGTGAGCTCCAAAAGGACAGGAACTTTATCCTTCTGTTAAATGCTGAATCCCCACCAGCAATATGGGGCATGCACAGAAATGTACTGAATATTGAAAGCATTCAGTATTTGTTGAATGAATGATTGAATGAATTATTATTTATGAGAATACAAATTTCAAACTTGTGTTATGCTCAGCACAGCCCACCATTAATCATACACACTTTTATAAGTACATCCTGAACAATGATTATCCAGGACTTACATCTGTATTATCCTAGTTGATCCTCACAAGAGCCTGAAGACACATAAAAGATGAGAGACCACAGGGACTGGAATGAACATGTTGGCCTTGAGCTACCTGCAGTACATCTGGGCAGCTATGACTAACAAGCTAATAGGCAGCTGGAAATAGGGGGATGCTGTTTAGTGGAGTGATCTGGCTTATCACAATTTGGGAATCATAATTTTTGTGAAACCATGAAAATGAGTGAGCAGAGACAGTATGTACAGAAGAAATGAATGTGCAACTCTTCTTCCTGCAGAAGATAACTATGTCAAGGAGAGATTATAAGTAGAGGAATAACAAAATAAGAGTGACATGAATAGTTTGGAAGAGGAAACAAACTAAATCTCATCAAAGAGGATGAATTTCCAGATGACAGGAGAGGGACTGGATAGAAAGAGGAGAAGTTACAAGATATATCAAAGGAAAGATTGCTACAGGTGTGAAAACATATGATGCTTGCAGGGCAGGAGAGAGAGAGAGAATAGTAGAGAAATCTACAGGAAAAAAATTAGAGGCCATCAATAAGCACATGAAAAGATGCTCAACATCACTAATCTTTAGAGAAATGCAAATCAAAACAACGAGGTACCACCTCACACAGGTCAGAATGGCCATCATTAAAAAGTCTACAAATAACAAATTCTGGAGAGGGTGTGGAGAAAAGGGAACCCTCTTACACTGTTGGTAGGAATGTAAGTTGGTGCAGCCACTATGGAAAACAGTATGAAGGTTCTGCAGAAAACTAAAACTAGAATTACCATATGATCCAGCACTCCCACTCCTGGGCATATATCCAGTCAAAACTATAATTCAAAAAGATACATGCACCCCTATGTTCATAACAGCACTATTCACAATAGTCAAGACATGGAAACAACTTAAATGTTCATTGGCAGTTGAATGGATAAAGAACATGTGGTACATATATATAATGAAATATTACTCAGTCATAAAAAAGAACAAAATAATGCCATTTGCAGCAACACGGATACAACTAGAGATTATCATACTATGTGAAGTAAGTCAGAAAGAGAAAGACAAATACCATATGATATCACTTATATGTGGAATCTAAAATATGACATAAATGAACCTATCTACAAAGCAGAAACAGACTCACAGACATAGAGAACAGACTTGTGGTTGCCAAGGGTGGGTTGGGGGGGAATGGATTGGGAGTTTGGGGTTAGTAGATGCAAACTATTACTTATGGATGGACAACAAGGTCCTATTGCATAGCACAGGGAACTATATTTAATGTCCTGGGATAAACCATAATGGAAAAGAATATAAAAAAGAATATATATATGTGTGTGTATAACTGAAACACTTTGCTGTACAGCAGAAATTAACACACTGTAAATCAACTATACTTCAATTTTTAAGAAATAAATTTAAAAATTAGAGGCCATAAAACAAAAACAAAAATTAAAAACCCTGCTAAACTGCAAATAAGCTTTCAAACAGACAAAAAGAGAATAAAGGTAGGAAATTATGGAATGGATAATCTGGCTTTAGGTAATTTAAGTAATTTAGGAACTCTTCCTTCTAAATTAACCTAGTGAAGTCAATGAACAAATGAAAACCATAATTATTCTAACACTCTGCTCAGTTTTATGTTTTAATACAAATACTTAAAATTTAATAAAGACATTTAAAGAATAATACAAACAATCTGTCACGTATCAGAAGGTTTTTGCATGAAAACCTGATCCATCTGGTGTATTCTGGTACTTTGGCTAGTGTTCAACATGTAAGCATTCCTTAAAATACCTGAGAGCCACAGATTTAGTAAACAGAAATGTTATTTGTCTAAAAAAAAAAATTCTTGACTGAAATACATTGTTCTACTTTAACAATGTGTTGTTACATAAATGCTCAGAATAAGGAAACAAAAAGAAGCTGGCATTCTGTTTTCATAACAGTAGCACCCAATAGAAAAGTGCCCCTAATTCTGACAGATTAGCAGGGTAATTTTCAGAGTAAGGCAGTCCTAAGGGCGTCCAAGATTTGCAATGACAACTAGGTAATTCTAGATTATGGAGGCTAACAGAGTAAGAGGAAATGAAACCTAATGTTCACTAAATGATATTTCCTTTCTGTTTGTTTCTATATTTAAACAATAGCTATTTACTTGGAATACCATGTATCGAAATTTTCTTAAAATTTTAAACACTTGAAACAAATTTATAAATATTAAAGAAAAACGCTTAGGACAATATTACAATTTGTCTGTGTATTAGCATTATCCAGATGTTACAATGAAAAATTGATTAATATAAGATACCAACTTTTCCATTTTAAAATCTTTACAATTAATGGTTAACAAGTACTACGAATTTGTTCAATTTAATTGAGTCTAAATCTCTTAGAACAGAAGTCCCCAACCTTTTTGGCACCAGGGACTGGTTTTGTGGAAGACAATTTTTCCACGGATGGGGGCCGGGGGGTGGGGATGGTTCAGGAGGAAATGCGAGCGATGGGGAGCCGCAGATGAAGCTTTGCTCTGCTCGCCCGCTGCTCCCTTTCTTCTGTGCGGCCCGGTTCCTAACAGGCCGCGCGCACAGCTACTGGCCTGTGGCCTGGGGGTTGAGGACCCCTGTCTTAGAATGGAAAACTTGCAGTCAAAGCAAGAAACCTAAATTCCAGTTCCTTTCTGCCTCCTCAACTAGACAAAATCTATCTCCTTCAGCTTGGTTATGATACTCCAGTTCTCTAATCCTCAGTTTCTTAACCTATAAAACAAAGGGAGAGGGAAAAAGCAATCTTCCCTGCCGAACTTCTAGGATGTAGCAAAGATAAAATGGAAAAATGGATGCCAAGCACTGGCAATGTCGAGCTGCAACATTCCAACCAAATATGTGGTGGTATAATCTTTACCAAAATTCAACCTGTATTTCAAAAATTAAATACCAGGATGCTTATTTTTATTCAATCTCATATCACAAAAAGCCAAAATGAATTAAACTCAATTCATTCTGTGATTCACAAGGTAAAGATAAAAGATCTAATTATACAGGGAGTTATGCTGAAGACACAGGGAATATAGATTTGACAATCTGTGGTTCTTAAAATATCTGTGCTAACCAATAGAATCTTCTAACAGCTAGTCCATGGGTAGTAAAGTTTCTCTTTTTTTTTTTAATTGGAGTTGCTCTCCAATCATGGATTTTTTTCCTATTCTCAAATAATTCCCGAAAACACCTTCTATAAAAGGCAATTTGAAGTTCAGATAGATCTGACATATCATTAGAATGCTGAAAAGTCAGTTAACGAATTCTGAAATACAAATGGAACAGTGGCTGACGAACTAACCAGCTTAAAAAAAAGTGATGCATAGCAAATAAGAAGCAGTTGTCCTGAGTAAAACGTTAGGATCACAGTCAGGGCAGGTTCTGCTGTGGGTGAAGGGAAAGTCCCAGGAATGACTAAATACTGATTTGAAATGATAATAATTTGCAACACAAGTGCCATCATCCTCAAAGGGCCTCGAGAAACTAACAGCACACACACATCAGAGACATCACTTAGAGTGGGTAGAGTAAGGATAACAGCAACTGCTACCACTGACTGCCAATCACTGTATTGGGTGCTTTATATAAACAATGTAATATGTACAGAAACTCCATCAAAAAGATTTTGTTTTTATTATTTCGTAGGTTGGGAGACTGAGACTCAGAGAAATTATAAATCTACATCAAGGTCACTGAGCATGTGAGTGGCCTAAGTAAGATTTGAACCCAGGCATATTTAACTCCAAAATCTAGGTTCTTTCCAATACTGTTATATATGTGAAGCTCAGATTCCACATATTCATCAGATTCTGGATATCCCAGGCAAAATTAAGAAAAGGAAAAAATATTACAAAGAAAATACTACACCATACAAGAAAAGAACTATACTTATCTGATGCAAAGAGACAAAACAAAGCCAAGCCTATAACGTTAGTCAGAAAGCTGATAAAGACTGAATGTGAAACATAAACCCCAAGGGCTCAAGGAGAGGGGAGCGGCCTCTTGCAGATACTGACACGCTTGATGAGCAGAGCTTTTGACAACACTCGCCTCCACTGTGCACTCTCAGAAGTTACTATGGCAAGATATCCTATCTGCTGCTGCCACCTGGTCACACTGTGAGCACAGTCATTCCAACACAGATTCATTTATACCCTCATCTTGAATATTTAAGCTGCCAATTTCAAACACTGAATTACACTTAAAGATAGCCAAGTGCCATTTTTGAACATTTGTGTCCAACTCTTTTTAACATAATAACTTTATTCAAGAAAAAGTGGGGAACATCATTCCTAAGTTGTACTTTAAGATCGCAGGTGAAGATCTGGGGTGATACAATTAAGGACATTTAAAATCATGGTTGAGCTAGAAAATTACCCAATGGCCCTGAAGCTGCCTCTTAGGAGAAGTATCTTCATCATTAGCAAATCAAATCAGAGCACAGACTGGTGAAGCTTTAGAGTTTGGAGTTCTCAAACTGGAGAAACTGTAACACAATGGAAATGTAATAAAGGCAGTATCTGATGCCCCCTTGAAAGCATGTTGGAAAAGTGCTATACTGTAAATGCCTTCCAAGTTTATCTCCAAAGCTCTCATAACACAAACATATTTGTTTACATCAAAAGAAGCAGTCCCCTTGATCCAAACAATCCAAATGTGGATGAGAAACCACAAACGATGATGTGTAAACAACAAACCAAACCAAAATACCCTGGCATTCTGTTAGCAAACATGTGTCTAGGGTTTCAAAGTTCAGCAAGCAGGGTAAATCTTGAGGCAGAGTCAAGATGGCGTACTAGGAGGACGCAGAATTCGCATCTCCTCACAACTAGGGCACCTACTAGGCCCCAGTGGGGACCACAGACACCTAAGGGGACGGTAGGAACCCCCAGCGACTGGGTAGGATGTGGGGCATGGGGGGAGTGAAGGGGGAGGAGAAGTGGAGGCGGGACGGCCCTGGCACCACTGAGGGACGGCTGGGGGAGGGGAAGGGATCCCATGCCCGAAGGGGGAAATTGTGGAACCATCAGGAGGGCAGAGGATCAAAAGGGAGTGTGGTCAGATTTCCCCTGCCACTTGGGCCCCCAGGAACCTGTTGAGATCTCGGGCCTGATCTTTTGCCCACCTAGACTCCCTCCAGCTGTGCGGGTCCTGAGGGAGTGGGAGGGAGGGAAGGGGGAGCAAAAGTAAAGCCCAGACCTCCGGAATGGGCACACCTGAGGGGTGGCTGTGGGAGGGGAGGAGTTCCTACACCCAGCGGGACCCACATACGGTTAGGGGGCCAGTACGGATGGGGGAAACACTGGGGGAGATGGTTGGGGAGGGGCACAAAGGAATGAAAGGGAACAGGGGCCAGTGCTTTCCCTACCCACTTAGGCACCAGGAAGCCTGTTGGGCTCCCAGGCCTAATCCTCTGCCCTCAGAGCCTCTCTCCTGCCCAGCAGAGCCCAAGCCCCGCCCTTACACCCCAACCCAGGGTCCAACCTCTATACTCAGAGACCCCCTCCAATGAGCTGGGCCTAAACCCCACCCACACACCCTCACTCAGGGCCCTTCCTCCAAACTCCAGAATCCCACACTCTGGAGGCCCTCATTTCCACATGCTGCCTCTCCCCTTCTGCGGAGGTCCTGAGCAGAGGTCCCACCCCAAGCTTGAACATCACCCCAGCCTAGGTCCCACCCCACCCTAAACCCCACCCCTGCCTAAGTTCCAGCTATGGAACTTAGGCACCCCCAAAAAAGGTTTTTTTTTCCTCCCCGCCCCCTTTTTTTCTTTTCTTTGTTCCTCTTTTAGATTGAGGTTCTGTTTTACCTTGTTGATTCACTGTTGTTGATACCTTTATATTTTTATTTTTCCTAATAAATCTTTTATTCTTCTAATTTTATTTTATTCTTTATACTTTGTTAGTGATCTCTCCTTTTGGCTTGTTGCCCCCCCACCATTTTTTCTACTGTGGTTTTATTTTACCTTGTTGCAGTTGTTTCAATTATAGTTTTATTTTTCCTAATATATTTTTTATCTTTCTAATTTTATTTTGTTTTTTATTCTTTGATATTGTACTGCTCATTTTTTTCTTGCATGCTTCGTTTTTGTTTATTTTTTTCACCATGCCATGAAGTTTGCAGGATCTTAGTTCCCAGGCCAGAGGTCGGGCCCAAGCTCCCGTGGTAGGAACTCGAAGTCCAAACCACTGGACCAACAGAGAACCTCAGACCCCAGGGAATATCAATTGGAGTGAGGCCTCCTGGAGGTCCTCATCTCAGCACCAGCAACCAGCTGTATCTAACTGCCTGCAAACTCTAGTGCT
The DNA here is from genome assembly GCF_026419965.1 of Kogia breviceps. Taxonomy (NCBI): domain Eukaryota; kingdom Metazoa; phylum Chordata; class Mammalia; order Artiodactyla; family Physeteridae; genus Kogia; species Kogia breviceps. The sequence continues at coordinate 37,933,204 of NC_081319.1, forward strand.
GGACGTCTCAGGCCAAACAACCAGTAAGACAGGAATACAGCATTACCCATCAAAAACAAACAGCAAAAAAATATGTTACAGACGACGGAGTAAGGTAAAAACCTACAAGACCAAATAAATGAAGACGAACTAGGCAACCTCCCTGAAAAAGAATTCAGACTAATGATAGTAAAGATTATCCAAAACCTCGGAAACAGAATGGAGAAAATACAAGAAACATTTAACACGGTCTAGAAGAACTAAAGAGCAAACAAACAGTGATGAACAACACAATTACTGAAATTAAAAATACTCTAGAAGGGGCTTCTCTGGTGGCACAGTGGTTGAGAATCTGCCTGCCAATGCGGGGGACACAGGTTCAAGCCCTGGTCTGTGAAGATCCCATGTGCCGTGGAGCAGCAGGGCCCGTGAGCCACAATTACTGAGCACGCGCCTCTGGAGCCTGTGCTCTGCAACAAGACAGGCCGTGATAGTGAGAGGCCTGTGCACCACGATGAAGAGTGGCCCCCGCTTGCCACAACTACAGAAAGCCCTCATACAGAAATGAAGACCCAACACAGCCATAAATAAATAAACATATATAAAACAAAATACTTTAAAAAAATACTCTAGAAGGAATCAATAACAGAATAACTGAGGCAGAAGAATGGATAAGTGAGCTGGAAGATAAAATGGTGGAAATAACTGCCAGGGAGCAGAATAAAGACAAAAGAAAGAAAAGAATTGAGGACAGTCTCAGATGAGACCTCTGGGACAACAGTAAATGCACCAACATTCCAATCATAGAGGTCCCAGAAGAAGAAGAGAAAAAGAAAGGGTCTGAGAAAATATTTGAAGAGATTATAGTTGAAAACTTCACTAACATGGGAAAGGAAATAGTCAATCAACTCCAGGAAGCACAGAAAGTACCATACAGGATAAACCCACAGAGAAACACGCCAAGATACATATTAATCGAACTATCAAAAATTAAATACAAAGAAAAAATATTAAAAGCAGCAAAGGAAAAGCAACAAATAACATACAAGGGAATCCCCATAAGGTTAACAGCTGATTTTTCAGCAGAAACTCTGCAAGCCAGAAGGGAGTGGCAGGACATATTTAAAATGATGAAAGGGAAAAACCTACAACCACGATTACTCTACCCAGCAAGGATCTCATTCAGATTCAATGGAGAAATTAAAACCTTTACAGATAAGCAAAAGTTAAGAGAATTCAGCACCACCAAACCAGCTCTACAACAAATGCTAAAGGAACTTCTCTAGGCAAGAAACACAAGAGAAGGAAAAGACCTACAAGAACAAACCCGAAACAATTAAGTAAATGGTAATAGGAACATACATATTGATAATTACCTTAAATGTAAATGGATTAAATGCTCCAACCAAGAGACACAGACTGGCTGAATGGATACAAAAACAAGACCCGTACATATGCTGTCTACAAGAGACCCACTTCTGACCTAGGAACACATACAGACTGAAAGTGAGGAGATGGAAAAAGATACTCCATGCAAATGGAAATCAAAAAAAAGCTGGAGTAGTAATTCTCATATCAGATAAAATAGACTTTAAAATAAAGACTATTACAAGAGACAAACAAGGACACTACATAATGATCAGGGATCAATGCAAGAAGAAGACATAACAATTGCAAATATTTATGCACCCAACATAGGGGCACCTCAATACATAAGGCAAATGCTAACAGCCATAAAAGGGGAGATCAACAGTAACACAATCACAGTAGGGGACTTTAACACCTCACTTTCACCAATGGACAGATCATCCAAAATGAAAATTAAAAAAGAAACACAAGCTTTAAATGACACATTAAACAAGATGGATTTAAATGACATTTATAGGATATTCCATCCAAAAACAACAGAATACACATTTTTCTCAAGTGCTCATGGAACATTCTCCAGGATCATACCTTGGGTCACAAATCAAGTCTTCGTAAATTTAAGAAAATTGAAATTGTATCAAGTACCTTTTCTGACCACAATGCTATGAGACTAGATATCAATTACAGGAAAAAAATCTATAAAAAATACAAAGACTCGGATGTTAAACAATACACTACTAAATAACCAAGAGATCACTGAAGAAATCAAAGAAGAAATCAAAAAATACCTAGAAACAAATGACAATGAAAACATGACGACCCAAAACCTATGGGATGCAGTAAAAGCAGTTCTAAGAGAGAAGTTTATAGCAATACAATCCTACCTCAAGAAATAGAAAAAATCTCAAATAAACAACCTAAGCTTACACCTAAAGCAACTGGAGAAAGAAGAACAAAAAAACCCCAAGGTTAGCAGAAGGAAAGAAATCATAAAGATCGGATCAGAAATACATGAAAAAGAAATGAAGAAAAACAATAGCAAAGATCAATAAAACTAAAAGCTAGTTCTTTGAGATGTTAGACAAAATTGATAAACCATTAGCCAGACTCATCACGAAAAAAATGGAGAAGACTCAAAGCAACAGAATTAGAAATGAAAAAGGAGAAGTAATGACTGACATTGCAGAAATACAAAGGATCATGACAGATTACTACAGGCAACTCTATGCCAATAAAATAGATAACCTGGAAGAAATGGACAAATTCTTAGAAAAGCACAACCTTCCAAGACTGAACCAGGAAGAAACAGAAAATATAAACAGACCAACCACAAGCACTGAAATTGAAACTGTGATTAAAAATCTTCCAACAAACAAAAGCCCAGGACCAGATGGCTTCACAGGTGAATTCTATCAAACATTTAGAGAAGAGCTAACACCTATCCTTCTCAAACTCTTCCAAAAGATAGCAGAGGGAGGAACACTCCCAAACTCATTCTATGAGGCCACCATCACCCTGACACCAAAACCAGGCAAAGATGTCACAGAAAAAAAAAAAAAAAACTACAGGCCAATATTTCTGATGAACATAGATGAAAAAATCCTCAACAAAATACTAGCAAACAGAATCCAACAGCACATTAAAAGGATCATACAACATGATCAAGTGGGGTTTATTCCAGGAATGCAAGGATTCTTCAATATACACAAATCAATCAATGTGATACACCATACTGATAAACTGAAGGAGAAAAGCCACATGATCATCTCAATAGATGCAGAAAAAGCTTTTGACAAAATTCAACACACATTTATGATAAAAACTCTCCAGAAAGGAGGCATAGAGGGAACCTACCTCAACATAATAAAAGCCATATATGACAAACCCATAGCCAACACTGTTCTCAATAGTGAAAAACTGAAACCACTTCCTCTAAGATCAGGAATAAGACAAGGTTGCCCACTCTCACCGCTATTATTCAACATAGTTTTGGAAGTTTTAGCCACAGCAATCAGAGAAGAAAAAGAAATAAAAGGAATCCAAATTGCAAAAGAAGAAGTAAAACTGTCACTGTTTGCAGATGACATGATACTATACATAGAGAATCCTAAAGATGCCATCAGAAAACTACTAGAGCTAAGTAATGAATTTGGTAGTGTAGGAGGATACAAAATTAATGCACAGAAATCTCTTGCATTCCTATACACTAATGATGAAAAATCTGAAAGAGAAATTAAGGAAACACTCCCATTTACCACTGCAACAAAAAGAATAAAATACCTAGGAATAAACCTACCTAAGGAGACAAAAGACCTGTATGCAGAAAACTATAAGACACTGATGAAAGAAATTAAAGATGATACAAATAGATGGAGAAATATACCATGTTCTTGGATTGAAAGAATCAACATTGTGAAAATGATTCTACTACCCAAAGCAACCTACAGATTCAATGCAATCCCTATCAAACTACCAATGGCATTTTTCACAGAACTAGAACAAAAAATTTCACAGTTTGTATGGAAACACAAGACCCTGAATAACCAAAACAATCTTGGGAAAGAAAAACGGAGCTGAAGGAATCAAGCTTCTGGACTTCAGAGTATACTACAAAGGCTACAGTAATCAAGACAGTATGGTACTGGCACAAAAACAGAAATATAGATCAATGGAATAGGATAGAAAGCTGAGCGATAAACCCACGCACATATGGTTACCTTTGATAAAGGAGGCAAGAGTATACAATGGAGAAAAGACAGCCTCTTCAATAAGTGGTGCTGGGAAAACTGGACATCTACATGTAAAAGAATGTAATTAGAACACTTCCTAACACCATACACAAAAATAAACTCAAAATGGATTAAAGACCTAAATGTAAGGCCAAACACTGTAAAAGTCTTAGAGGAAAACATAGACAGAACACTCTATGACATAAATCACAGCAAGATCCTTTTTGACCCACCTCCTAGAGGAATGGAAATAAAAACAGAAATAAACAAATGGGACCTAGTGAAACTTAAAAGCTTTTGCACAGCAAAGGAAACCACAAATAGACGAAAAGACAACTCTCAGAATGGGAGAAAACATTTGCAAGTGAAGCAACTGACAAAGGATTAATCTCCAAAATATACAAGCAGCTCATGCAGCTCAGTATCAAAAAAACAAACAACCCAATCCAAAAATGGGCAGAAGACCTAAACAGACATTTCTCCAAAGAAGATATACAGATTGCCAACAAACACATGAAAAGATGCTCAACATCACAAATCATTAGAAAAATGCAACTCAAAACTACAATGAGGTATCACCTTACACCGGTCAGAGTGGCCATCATCAAAAAATCTACAAACAATAAATGCTGGAGAGGGTGTGGAGAAAAGGGAACCTTCTTGCACTGCTGGTGGGAATGTAAATTGATACAGCCAATATGGAGAACAGTATGGAGGTTCCTTAAAAAACTAAAAATAGGACTACCATATGACCCGGCAATCCCATTACTGGGTATATACCCTGAGAAAACCATAATTCATGAAACAAGTCATGAAAAAAAAAGAGTTATGTACCACAATGTTCATTGCAGCACTATTTACAATAGCCAGGACATGGAAGCAACCTAAGTGTCCATCGACAGACGAATGGATAAAGAAGATGTAGCACATATATACAGTGGAATATTACTCAGCCATAAAAAGACACAAAATTGAGTTATTTATAGTGAGGTGGATGGACCTAGAGTGTGGCATACAGAGTGAAGTAAGTCAGAAAGAGAAAAACAAATACCGTATGCTAACACATATATATGGAATCTTAAAAAAAAAAGGTTCTGATGAACCTAGGGGCAGGACAGGAATAAGGACACAGAAATAGAGAATGGACTTGAGGACATGAGGAGGGGGAAGGGTAAGCTGGGACGAAGTGAGAGTAGCACTGAGATATATACACTACCAAATGTAAAATAGTTAGTGGGAAGCAGCTGCATGGCACAGGGAGATAAGCTCAGTGGTTTGCAACCACCTAGAGGGGTGGGATAAGGAGGGTGGGAGGGAGACACAGGAGGGAGACGCAAGAGGGAGTGGATATGGGGATATACGTATGCATATAGCTGATTCACTTTGTTATACAGGAGAAACTAACAAAACACTGTAAAGCAATTATATTCCAATAAAGATGTTAAAAAAAAAAGAAGGGCAAATCTTTCTCTCATCTTTAAATAATGAAACATCTCAGCAATTTCCCAACTGTTTCATGTAGCATCCTCCTACTTCATCTATTTCTAAGCTCCCACATTACAAACTTCATTCCTGGTGCTCGCATACAATGCTAACGCCACGATTGTCTGCTTTGTAACATGCACAGTTTGTGTAATTAGCTGATCCTGATCACAAGTGGCTGTGGACTATCTTCCTCAGAAATGGACCCTGCATGGTATCTGCTGGCTTACCCTCTCCTTCTCAGTCATTTAACTTTTTTTCCTTATCTTTGAGTTAAAGACTCGAAAAAGATCTTTATTTGATCAACATACTCTCTTAGAGTGTTGTTTTTTTTTTTTACTGTACTGTAAACTTAACATTACCATCACCTGCTCAAAAACATGTTTATTTTAGTTTCCCTGGCTTCATTATTTCTTTGATGTGTACGTTTTTTTGTTTTTTTGTTTTTGCAGTACGCGGGCCTCTCACTGTTGTGGCCTCTCCCGTTGCGGAGCACAGGCTCCGGACGCACAGGCTCAGCGGCCATGGCTCACGGGCCCAGCCGCTCCGCGGCATGTGGGATCTTCCCAGACAGGGGCACGAATCTGTGTCCCCTGCATCGACAGGCAGACTCTCAACCACTGCGCCACCAGGGAAGCCCCTGATGTGTACTTTTTTTCTTAAACATTTCTGAGTTATAGATAGTAGGTATCCTCTGAACTAGTGTGAACCAAATGACAACTGCTTTTCAAACCAAGACATTCTAAATAAGACTGAACAGTCCCCAAGTTTAAGACAGCAACAACATTGAGTAAACAAGACATTAGTCAGAACTGAGATGTGGAGATGGTTCCATAAGCAAGCAGATTACTATTTGTTCTCAAACTTTAAAGAAGGTAAATCCGGTCAAAAAAGCATCAAAGGATGTAACCTCACAGTGTGAATTAAGAAAGATATAAGAAAATTTTATCGATAATTCAACATATATTTACCAGTGCCTAATGGGTGCCAGGCACCGGGAAAATATTCTCCCTCACCTCAGCTTTAGAACATTCGCTGAATAGCTTTAAAAAATAAACATCAACAATAAACTTTGACCTTTATGCTGTCCAATTATTTATAAACATTTAACCTAGAACATTCCAACTTGAGTATTTACCAATCAACCTGATAATAAGTACCATTTTTGCTCATTGCCTACAAATCTGTTGTTCATTTGGTCTTTTGGGCAACTAATAAAAACCACTGAAAACAGAAGCAAGGAGAACAACTAAGTTCTACCTGCTGAACTCCCTTCCATCCATCCTCTAGGACCCATGTTAATGCTAAGATGTATTTGGAGTCTTCTGGAATTCCCCCAATGCCACACTGCTCTTCTCCTATTAGAAATGACCTCTTTCTGCTTCAAAATCTCAAGCGTATCATGCTGCTGTTACCTTAAACCAACCACCAGCTTGGCCTGACTTCTGGCATTGGTCTCATGATGTGATGGAGGGTCTATGTAGTCTGCAAGGCTGAAGACTTCACTCTACCATTAACCAGCTAAATGACTGTGAGTTGGGCACTTTTCCTCTTTGAAAAGCAGTTGTTTCTTCTGTTTATATAGAGTATTGTTAATACCACCTGTCTAAGAGGAAGAGGTATTAAATTAGATAATTCATATAAAAAGGTTTTTAAAAGTCCTTCTTAACTCATACCTAGTGAAAATATCTTGAAATCAGAGTCTATCTCTCTATTATCACAGCACAGTCTAACATTAATAGATTAAAGTTATCTATTATCTATTATAATTTTATTATAATTTACTTAGATCACCAGAGAAATCAAGCCAGTAGCTGGCATGTTTAATCAGTGACTATATGTAACCAATTACTTCGCAGGACATGTCATCTCTAATTAAGCCAGTAAAACCTTCCTCAAGCCTAATGGGAAGGTATGAGTTTCATACACATACATGTCAAGTGCCACTGGTAGCCATAATATGTTGTATGGTACTATTTATTCTTTAGATCTACTCATCTAACATACTCAGATTGGTGGTTCAATAATTATCCACAAGAAAATCAGCAAGCCTAAGTATATTTCTTAAACTCTCAATAAATTTTCTAAATATTTATCATATAAAAACATCTTTAAACATTTAAATTCTTCTTAAGGAAAATGAATGATTCCATAAGATGGACACAAAAGTGAGAATGATTTTTTAAAAGACCATTCAAAAATTTAGTTTCATTCATTTGAAGGCAAGAATTTGAAAATGCTTTTAACCTAAACTCAACCTACTCATCTGTAAATAAAAAGGTTGTAATATTTACTTTCAAGGAGCCAGGTAAAAGAATGGTTTGAGGCTTGTTCATCACAAGAGGAGTTATTTTTCAGAAATAGGTCACAGTGATTAGATGTTATCCAGTACTAGAATCTAGGTGTTTTATTAGAATGCAAAAAGCATTTGAATCAGAACACAAAAAACAAAAATGTGTTTTTTGAAAGTTCAGTTTGGTCTTTATGTTACATGATGTTATAAACTCAAAATTCTATTTCCACCTCTGCAAATAACTTTGGACAAGTAATTTAACTTCTCTACATGTCAGCTCCCTTGCCACTAAAACAGAAATTAACCAGCTCTCTTAGGGGTAGAGTGAGGATTGATTAATTCATTTATAACAAACTCAGCTTCCTTAAGAAATGCACAACAGATAAATATGCTAATAAAGATCATCTGAATATACCCACATTTAATGTTACAGGACCTTTCTTTCACATGTGGCAGTGACATGATTTTTGAAGCAACCTAAACAAATAATTGGAGCTGTTTTTCCTTCCAAATCAATCAAAACACACACAGGCAACCTGCAAAAAAGCAAGCATGTAAAACAAAAAACTTCATGCCAGAAATATATTTGCTTAAACTATCTCTCTGTGAAGTTTACATCTATCTTCTACTTCATTTAAAATATAAACTCCTGAAGGACCGGAGACATATTACAAACTTTGGCATGATACTTTACTCAGGATCAAAAGTGCATGGGTTCTGGTAAAAGATGGCAACATGGGAGGCTCCTGAACTCACCTCCATAGACACACCGAATCTACAGCTACACAGAGAACAATTTCCTCTGAAAGAAACCCAGAAATAAGTTGAATGACCCCTACACATCGAGTGAATTAGAAAAAGCCTACATTTAAATGGGTAAGAAAGGCCAAGACATACAAACCTCACGCCTAGCACAATGACACAAAACTGAGAGGAAACTCACAACTCTTTAACTCCTCCTTGAGGAGTGAAAGGTTTGGACCACACATCTGGCACCCCACCTTCTAAGACTTTTACCTGAGAGATGGACCCCCAAAATACCAAGCTCTGAAAGCCAACAGGGCTTGTGTCCACAAGACCTACCAGACTATAGCAAACAAAGAAACAATTCTTAGCAGGCTTGCAAGAACTTGTTGTGGCTATTTCCCTCCACCCATCACCCCCCCTCACACACAGGGCTCAGTACAGAGGGAACAAACAGAAATGTCCATCTTCTAGCCTTTCCCTAAAAGAGGTCCTCTTGCATATCTTAAAAGCTGTAGCCTGAGAGTCAGGCTGCTAATTTAGCATACATCTAGGGACTGACTGTAATCCTCCCCAAGGACAGAGAAGGTTAGCAGCTGCCATCTTTACCATCTCCCTCTGCCCCCTCCAATACCTAGGAATAAATTTAGTCAATGAGGTAAAAGACCTGTATACTGAAAACTACAAGACACTAATAAAAGAAACAGAAGAAGATACAAATAAATGAAAAGATATTCTCATGGACTGGAAGAATTAACATTGTGTTATAATGTCCATACTACCCAAAGCAATCTACCGGTTCAATGCAATCCCTACTGAAATTCCAATGGCATTTTTCAAAGAACTAGGACAAATTATTATAAAATTTGTATGAAACCGCAAAGAATTTGAAAAGCCAAAGCAATTTTAAGAAAGAAGAACAAAGCTGGAGGTATCATGTTCCCTGATTTCAAACTATGCCACAAAGCTTCTGAAATTAGGGAATCCAGGTACTTCAAAGTAGTAATGATGGTCTCATATATTAATTTTTGTTACAATTGCACTGCATTGTATTTTTCTTTGTGTGTGATTCGGATTGCATCAAGTGAGTGTGATAATACTGGTTACCTTGTGCTACTTGAAAGTCTTTGATTATAAATGTCCTTGGTTAAGGACAAAAACAGGTGTCTGCCCTGTGCTATAGCTTGCCAATTCCTGTCCTAAAAGACAAATTTCCAAGTTCCAAGCGGGTGGATTTCTAACAGTTTCTGTCAGAACAGCCACAGTAACTTCTCTGCAATCCAGTGAGTCGTGGCCATGCCCTCCCCCAACAAAGTCTGGATCTCTGCATTGGAGGGGATCCTCTTTTTTGGATCCTCTAATCTAGGGGTTGTAGCTGATTCTTCTATTACTCCTATATTCTTTAGAGATCTCTTTACTTCTTACTGTCAATCCCTTGTTATTCCAATCCCCTGTTTTAGTGAATAAGTCTTTATATTACCCTTTCTCCATTCCAATTACTATGTGGTTTCTTTATCCTGAATGAACCCAGATGATGCAAAGACACAATGCTAAGTGCTAGATATCAAGATTAAACAAGAGAAACTCTGCCCCCTTGCCTTGATACATCTAAAAGTCTAGTGGTGGACTTCACTGGTGGTGCAGTGGTTAAGAATCCGCCTGCCAATGCAAGGGTCACAGGTTCGATCTGTAGTCCAGGAAGATCCCACATGCCACAGAACAACTAAGCCCATGTGCCACAACTACTGAGTCTGTGCACTAGAGCTCGCAAGCCACAACTACTGAAGTCCGTGTGCTCTAGGGCCCGTGTACCACAACTACTGAGCCCACATGCTGCAACTACTGAAGCCCTCATGCCTAAAGCCTGAGCTCCACAACAAGGGAAGCCACCGCAACGAGAAGTCTGCGCACCACAACAAAGAGTAGCCCCTGCTCGCCACAACTAGAGAAAGCCTGTGCGCAGTAACGAAGAACCGATGCAGCCAAAAAAAAAAAAAACTAGTGGTAAAGACAGGTAATAAATACATAAACAAACAGTAACACGCAATGGTAAGTGCTAACAAGAAGAAATATACAAGAAAAGACAAGAGCTCTTTAGATGGGGTGACAAAAGCAAGCCTTTTTGAGGAGGTAAAATGTGAACTGAGACCTAAGGAATAAAAAGACAGTTAAATGAACTTTAACATATTTCCTCTCTCATTCTTCCCAAAACATTCCAGAAAGAGCCCATCTGTGTATGCATACATCTGCTTATACATTTATGTCTGTCGTCTTTCTTAAGAAATACATTCTTTACTTGAGAGATGCCCCCATGCATTTTACATTCAATGTAATGAATTTTCCAGAGGTTTTTAGGCATTCAAGAAATAGAAATTTCTAGTCATTCAGGGAATGAACCTTTCTTGTTTCTATGAAATGAGTTGTCAGTTGGCAAGCCACTGTGCTAATGTAGATGGTTGTATAACTGGGGGTGGAAAGTGAAATAGGATCATTCACAATACTCTTCTAGGATTCTCTAGGAAACCAGGAAGGACACAAGCTCTGATATATCCAATTTCAGAATACTACCTAATGTAGATAGGTAGTAATGTAATGTAATGTAATGTCTTCTAAACTTTTTTGGTTTGGGGCAATTTAGTAGGTTAACCAGATTCATCTGTGGACCATCCTGAAAATCAAATGCTGTCTTCTAAACAGAAAGAAATCTGAATTTTTAAAATTAGATTTTAAGACTAGATTTTAGATTTTTCTTTACACTACAGATTGCTTCATTCTGTTTATTTCAAAAGACTGTTTTCTCAAAGAAAGAGTAATCAAGTTTCAAAGAAACAATTAATGAATGTGCATCAACTTTAAAAAAATATCTAGTTAGGCCAGAGAATGGTTTTAGGAAGTGTGACATCTAAGGAAGAAGACTTTCATAAGCAATTAGCAAACATTTTAAGAAAATCACTTAAGTATGATCAACCTTTAGCACCTCCTACATGCAGATACTTTATAAAGGGCCCTTATATACTATTATTTATTTTACTTATCTTCATGATAACCCCATGTGCCAGCTCTTGTCTCAGTTTTACAGATGAGAAAACTAAGACTCAAGAGTGTTTAAATAACTTTTACTAAGCCGCAAAGCTAGAAACCTGGGGGGCTGAGATTCAAGCCCAGGTGTATAATACCAAAGCCCATGTAATTTCCACTCCTACCACTTACTATATGCAACTAATTGGTACTGTACTTGATAATTAGGACCTGTCATGGAACCCAGTGAGGCTGAATCTCCTGGGTAGAAGTTGTGACCTGGAAGCAAAAAGAAGCTGGCCATCTGGGGAAACATTATCAAATACTTTATGTAAGGAAAAATTAATAAGTAGATGTATTAAGTAAGAAAATATATGCAGCTTCTAAAAGCAGGTTTCTAAAAAAATGTGCCCTTCTGTAGGAGAGAATTTTGAGAAAAGCAGACATTTGCTTTCTTGGAAATACTCTTTTCTATGAATAATAATAACAGAATTTCTTAGCCCCTAGTTTAGTCTTTTGGGGAAGAAACAAAGATTTATACCTTTTGAGCCATCTCTAAACATTGCTATGTTCCTGCATGTTTTTGATCCACAGCTTTAGAACAATACATATCTGAAACAATCACTTTCAGTTCCTGTTAGGTAAAAACAACATTTCTCAGAAATTATGAAAGTACTGTAATATTTTAACCTTTTTACATACGCTGCTCTCATAACTCAGATTTACAAAGCAAGCTTCAGAGCTGGTTATGCCTCATTGAAAGAATGTCCTTGGGTATAATTTGCTGGCCCAATGCTCTACACACAAATGTAAGAGGACATGCAACTCTGCTGGGGATGCCTCTGAGAGAACGCAAGCTTCCCAGCCAATCTGTCGCTATCTGCCTGAAATATTAAATACATTTCTATTGAAAGTGTGTTTGAAAGAAGCCTAATAACTCAGCCCAAAATACATTTAAACAGGAGGATGTCCTTTCTCACTGAAAATTCATTTTTACAGAATATTGAAAATGAATATTGTATATAACTGCCACAGTTCATAATGGTTAAGTAAAATGAAACCCAAGTGTGTTATGGCATCATAGCAGTAGTGAGGTCCCAGGTATCATTTTTTTCAACTTTATTTTAGTATTGTATAATCTCCTCTTATAGTTTTCATGAACAGTATTCTCTCTTGAGATTATTTTACACCAGGACAACAGTCAAAAACACTCTTGCTAAAATTATGGATAACCATTAGAGAATTATCTGACAACCCAAAACAGTCTTAGTGATCCTAATGTGAATGAAAGAAAAACTCTAACAGCAAATTAGACAAAATCATATATCTCTAAAAATCTTTTACAAAATCCATTGTTCTATTGACATAGATCAGGACCAAATGCTTGCCAGATCATGATATTTATATAAATTTAATTGATACTGACCCTTAATGGGTTTAAAGAAAAGCCATTATGTAGTCCATAAAGAGTTCATATGAGAAAAAGATACTGGTTTTTGATTTGTTAACTCACATGAAGACAAATAAGGAGAGGTGAAGATGATTAGTCAATGTAGTAATATGGTGAATCTTTCTGGGATTTGGTTGGAGACAAGGTTTAGAGCAAAAAGAATAACTCAGATTTGTTCACCTAACAACTCCTATCCAGCAAAATCTGGTCCATGGGAGAGGAAGAAAGAGGGAGGCAGTGTGTTATCAAGTCACCTTGGTCACTTCCTCACTGTGTGATTCACCAGAGTATGAAGTGAGAATATCAATGCCATCTCACAAGGCTGCTGTCAGTATAAAATGGTTAGGAATGTATAAACAGTGTTGAGTCCATAGTATAACATAAATAAATGATGGCCATTTTTTACTAAGGGAAGATGACCCTTGTAGAGAGTTGTTTTAAAAAAGAAACAGAAGCTTTCAAGAGCATGGAACAAAATGTAGAAATATCACAAACCAAAGATAGTCCCTTCACATAAAATAAAACCTACAAATTATGGACATTACAATGAAATCAAAACACCTAATATATGGCTGAGTGGGTAGGAAAGTAAGGCCATAAACTACTATAACATCACAATAAGGAGAATTTGTCATGGCATCAGCACTTACCCTGTGGGCATCTGCCAATCCTTCAGTTTTAGCCAAGTATCTTAGGCCAGAGCTAGGTGGGAAGTGGGGTCAGACCCGAGAAGGCTAGAATTCTAGAAGGCAGGTATCCTTAGGTAAAAAAAAAAAATCCCACCAAGCACAGAGAGATGCTGAGACTAGGTATCTGTCTCAGCTTTGGTTGTGGATGGGGTGAGGAACAAAAAGGAATAATAACTGCAAATGAGCACTCCCAAGGGTCTGAGGAAGGAATCCATACTACTGGTATAGCCTAAGGAAACTTAATCTAAATTTTAACATGTTTCCAGGTAGGTAATACCCCAAGAACCTGGCAAAACAAAATGCAAATCCTCTCTGAAAAATGTTTTAACCCTTTAAAAAATTCCAACAGTTAGAGTTCCAAAGAATATCAGTTCAAAATAAAAAACCCGCCAAAATCAGGATTAAAACAAGTGAATGTGAGCAATAAAAAATAAAATAAAGTATAAGTAAAAGAAAAACTGAATAAACCCACAAAAATGTAGAAGAAAATAAAAACAAGAACACAAATTAACTAAACAGAGAATGAAACTATAAAACTAAAAGATATTACCTGAACAAGTTATTAAAAGAGACAAACCTCTGGCAAGTCTGAGTGAGATGAATAAGATAAACAATACCAGGAATGAAAATGGGATATAACTATGGATTCTACAGAAGGCAAATTTATGTACTTCCTAGTAAAAACTTGATAGAAAAATTCCTAGACAAAGAAATTATCAAAATTGTTTTTAAAAATCCTTAATGATTTCTAAACCATTACAGAAATGGAATCAGTTATTTAAAAAATCATCTCATGAAGAAAACACAATCACAATAGTTTACAACTGAGTTCTACCAAATATTCAAGGAATAGGTAATGACAAACTTATATAAACTCTTTTAAAAAAACAGAAAGAGAAGAAAACTCTCTAATTCATTTTAGGAAGTTAGTATAATCTTCATACCAAAACCCAACAAAGGTCATTGTAGAAAGGCAAATTATAGACCAGTGTCACTACAGAACACGTGCAAAAAAATGGAATTAAACTTAATGTCAACAAACAATGGAATGGATAAATACAGTATAATCATATGGAATACTATATAATCATGAAATGAACAATCAGTAATACAATAACATGAATAAGCCTAAAACATACTACTGAGGAATAAAAGGAAGTTGTAGAGAAGTATGTGCACAGTAATTTTATCCATATAAACACCTAAACAAATGTGTATAATTTAGGTTTGACATACTTATTATACTATAAAGATCTATATATATATTTATCACAATTTAACACAAAATGCCAAACAGACATTAACTATGCAGAAGAAGGGAATGTGATTGTAGGGGAGTATTAAATGGTCTTGAAAGATTTCCAAACTGGTTCTACTCCTTAAGGTGCATAGGTGCTTGGACCATTGTTGTTGCTGATATTTAAGCTGTATATGTGAGATATATATTCATGTATGCTAAATTACAAATGTAAGACCACAACAGAAAAATGGATGCTCATCCAGAATCAAAGACATCAAAGTAAGTAGGTTGCTTTTGACTCAGATAAAGGTTTATGGATGGGTAATATGAAAATTCATGATCCCCTCATGGTAGAAATACAATTACTCTCAAAATTTCTAACAGTAAAAGAAATATTTAATGTTTGGAATATGATATACAAATTTATTCTTTAAAAAATGGTTCCCTAACTAGAACTGTATTCAGCTGTACCTAACTGGTGGCATTAATTGAATAAACAGAGATACTGATTAGGAAAAGTGTCCAACTCAAACATCTATTTCTTGGAAATTGTATTTTTCACAATACAGTATTTCAATGGAGTATTTCAGTTTACATATAATAAACTGTACCTATTCTAAGTGTACAATTCAATGAGTTTAACAAAATGTATATACCATGTAATTCTTACAACAATCAAGACATACATCTTCTGCACTCTCTAAAGTTTTCTTTGCATTTTTAGCCTATCTGTTTGCATTTAAGCCTTGACTCTACTTCCAGCCCCAGACAACCACTGATTTGCTTTCTGTGAATACACATTAATTCTACCTGTTTTAGAACTTATTAATGAAATCACAGAGTACACATACTCTTTTGAGTCTACCTCCTTCTATTCACCACGTTTTTAAGATCCATCAATGTTGCATTTACCAGTGGAGTTCATTTATTTTTATTGCTTAGTATTCACTATACAGACATACAAAAATTTGATTATTCTTCTACTGATGGATATTTAAGATATTTCCAGTATTGGCTGTTACAAATAAAGCCACCAAAAAAAAAATCTGTATACAAATCTTCATGTCAATGTGAACATCTCGGAGAGATGTACATTTAACTGCATAAGAAACTGTCACACCATTTTCCAAAATGGGTCTACCATTTTGCATTCCCACCAATACTGTATGAGAGTTCCTTGCTCTGCTTCCTTGTCCACACTTGATACTGTCAGTCTTTTTAATTTTAGGCATTCTAATAGATGCACAGTGGTATCACACTGTAGTTTTAATTTGTATTTCCCTGATAACTAATGATGTTGAGCATCTTTTCATTGTTTACTGGTCATTCGTATTTCTTCATCTGTAAATTGTCTATTCAAATACTTTGCCTCTTCTTGTTGGGTTGTCTTACTAATTCTAAGAGTTCTTCTTTCTGCATGTGATTCACTTGTCAGATATATGTAACAGAATATTTTCTCCCAGTCCACTTATTTTTCATTTTCTTGACAGTGCATTCCAAGGAACAAATTTTTTTAATTTTGATGAACTCTGATATTGTCAGGTTTTTCTTTTATGATTTGTGCTTTTAATGTCCTATGAAATCTACCCTATCTCTGGGTTGCTAAGATTTTCTCTTATGTTTTCACTGTGAAGTGTTAGAGTTTTAGCTTTATATTTGGGTGTAGAGTATGGTATGAAGTAAGGGTTAATGTTCATTTTCTCCTGCAGTTGGATATTCATTTGTTCTCATTTGTTAAAAAGACTTTCCTGGGCTTCCCTGGTGACGCAGTGGTTGAGAGTCCGCCTACCAATGCAGGGGACATGGGTTCGTGCCCCAGTCTGGGAGGATCCCACATGCCACGGAGCAGCTAGGCCCATGAGCCATGGCCGCTGGGCCTGTGCGTCCGGAGCCTGTGTTCCACAACGGGAGAGGCCACAACAGTGAGAGGCCTGCGTACCGCAAAACAAACAAAAAAACCACTTTCCTTTTCCCCACTCAGCTGCTTTGTCATCTTTGTCAAAAATTAATTGACCACAGGTGACATCAGCAAGATGGTGGTATAGGACTTTCCAGCACTTGTCCCCTCACAGAAATTTCAATCTGAACAACTTTCTATGCATGAAAATACCTTCAGGAGAGGTAAGGATTCCTGGGTGTACCACAGAAATAAGAAAAGACACATTGAAGAGAACAGAAAAGACAATTTCATGTTACCCCTGTCACTGCTCCTAAAAGCCTCAGCAGCCCAGTGCAGAGAGATACACTCTCTCCATAGGGAAAGAAGAGTGAAGTGAGCACCTTACTTCATTGCAGACACCAGCGCAAGGCCAACCAGTGCCAAGTGAACCCGTGCAGCCCCAGGCAAGCTCTCATGGAACCAAATGCTGGCCTGCCCCATCACCAGCCACAGGCTCACTGTAGTGCCAGGCTAGTTCCCATGGACCAAGTGCCAGGCCAGTCTCCATGGATCCAGCTTCCAGGTGGGCAACCACAGACCACGGTCCCAGCTCCCGCCCTGTGCCACACCAGCCCCTGTCGACCTGACCTCTAGGCCTACCCCATGCCAGGCTTCCGGCCCCAATCTGTGCCAAGCTGACCCCTACGGAGCTAACTTCCAGGCCCAACCCTGTGCCAAGCCAGGTCCCAGCCTCCCCATGGATCCAACCTCGAAGCCATCACACACTGACCCAGGCTCCTGGTCTGCCATAGCACCAAGCCAACCCCCATGGCACCAGCCTCCAGACTAGCTCCCACGGTCAAGGCTCTAGGACTTCCCCAACACCACAAGACACCCTACAAGACCAATCTCAAGGCCAGCCTTGGGGGCCCCTCCAGAACCAGAACAGAACAGACCCTGTGGCCCCAGGGTCCAATGAAGCCAGCAAACAGGCCTGGCCTGCCACAGTAGATCTTGGCACTGGGCCAGTATCCTTGGACCCAGGCTCCAGGACTACCACCATTGATTAAGGCCCTAGGCTCATCAAAACAGCACCCTTAGCTCTCACAAACCAACACCACAGTCCCAGACACTGAGCATGACTCTGTGGTCTCAGGTATCAAGCCTGCCCATGGTGGACCCCAGTACCAGGCTAGTCCCTGCAGGCTCAGGATTAAGCCAACTCATGTGTAATCAGGCACTGGGCTAAACCTGGTGCCAGACGAGCCTGGGAAGACTCCGGCTCAAGGCCCACTTGGGTCAGCCCCCAGGCATCCAGGAAAGAGGAGACATTACAAATGATACCAAAGAAATAGAGAATCGGGCTTCCCTGGTGGCGCAGTGGTTGGGAGTCGACCTGCCGATGCAGGGGACACGGGTTCGTGACCTGGTCTGGGAGGATCCCACATGTCGCAGAGCAGCTGGGCCCGTGGGCCATGGCCACTGGGCCCGCGTGTCCGGAGCCTGTGCTCTGCAGCGGGAGAGAGGCCACAGTGGTGAGAGGCCCGCATACCGCAAAAAAATAAAATAAAAAGAAATAGAGAATCACAAGAGACTATGGTGAACATTTGTAAGCCAACAATTTAGACAACCTAGAAGAAATGGATAAGTTCCTAAAAGCACACAACCTTCCAAGACTGAATTATGAAGAAACAGATCTACAGATTCAATGCAATTCCTATCAAAATACTAATGTACTAATGGCGGGCTTCCCTGGTGGTGCAGTGGTTAAGAATCCGCCTGCCAATGCAGGAGACATGGATTCAAGCCCTGGTCCGGGAAGATCCCACTTGCCACGGAGCAACTAAGCCCATGCACAACTACTGAGCCTGCGCTCTAGAGCCCGTGAGCCACAACTACTGAGCCTGCGTGCCACAACTACTGAAGCCTTTGTGCCTAGAGCCCGTGCTCCTCAACAAGAGAAGCCACCGCAATGAGAAGCCTGCACATCGCAACTAAAGAGTAGCCCCCACTCACCGCTACTAGAGAAAGCCCGCACACAGCAACTAAGACCCGACACAGCCAAAAATAAATAAATAAATAAATTTATTTTTAAAAAATACTAATGGCCTTTTTTCAGTTTTCACAGAAATTTTTAAAAAAATCCTAAAATTCATATGGAACCACAAAAGATGGTGAACAGTCAGAGCAATCTGGAGAGAGGGGAAAAAAAAACCCACCAAAGTTGTAGGCATCCCACTATTTGATTTCAAAATATACTGTAAACCTTAATCAAAACAGCATGATACTGTCATAAAAAGAGACATACAGACCAGTGTCTATGATGACCAGAAATTAAGTCTACAAAGGTGTCAAGAATGCACAATGGGAAAAATACAGTCTTTTCCAAAAAAATGGCATTTGAGAAAACTGCTTTTCTATCTAGAAAGAATGAATTGAACCCTCATCTCACTCCATCTACAAAAATAAACTTAAAATGGATTAAAGACTTAAAGTTAAGACCTGAAACCGTAACATTATTAGAAGAAAACATGGGGGGAAAGCTTGCTGACACTGGCCTGGGTAATGCTTTTTTTATATACAACATCAAAAGCAAAAATAGATACATGGGACTAAAACTAAAAAGCTTCTGCAGCAAAGCAAACAATCAACAGAACGAAGAGACAATCTACACAATGGGAGAAAATATCTGCAAACCATACATCGGATAACAGGTTAATATCCAAAATATATAAGGAACTCAACTCAATAGTAAGAAAAGAAATAATCTGATTTTAAAATGGGCAAGACTTAAATAGACATTTCTCAAAATTAAACATAAAAATGGCCAACAGATATATGAAAAGGTGCTCAACATCACTAATCATCAGGGAAATGCAAGTCAAAACAACAATGATATATCACCTCATTGATATTCAATGCATTGAACTGTAGATCTATTTCTTTAAAAAAATTTATTTATTTATTTTTGGCTGTGTTGGGTCTTTGTTGCTGCACGTGGGCTTTCTCTAGTTGTGGAGAACAGGGGCTACTCTTCGTTGCGGTGCATGGGCTTCTTGCGGTGGCTTCTCTTGTTGCAGAGCATGGGCTCCAGGCACGTGGGCCCAGTAGTTGTGGCTTGCAGGCTCTAGAGCGTAGGCTCAGTAGTTGTGGAGCACAGGCTTAGTTGCTCCGAGGCAGGCAGGATCTTCCTGGACCAGGGATCGAACCCGTGTCCCCTGCATTGGCAGGCAGATTCTTATCCACTGTGCCACCAGGAAGTCCCTGTAGATCTATTTCTTCATGATTCAGTCTTGGAAGGGTGTATCTTTTAGGAACTTATCCATTTCTTCTAGGTTTTCTAAACTGTTGGCTTACAAATGTTATGTAACTAGAATGGTTATTATCAAAGTCAGAAGATAACAAATGTTGGTGAGGATGTGGAGAAAAGGGAACCCTTGTACACTGTTGGTGGGAATGCAAATTGGTAAAGTCATTATGGAAAACAGCATGCAGATTCCTCAAAAAACTAAAAACAGAAGTACCATAAAATCCAGCAATCCCACTTATGGGTATATACCCAAAGAAAATGAAATCAGGACCTTAAAGAGATAACTGCACTCCCTTGTTCATTGCAGCATTATTCACAATAGTGACACCCAAGTGTCCACCAATGGATGAATGGATAAAAAAAGATGTGATATATATAATAATATAATGGATATATATTAATGCTTATATAATATGTATATATAATGGAATATTATTCAGCCATGAGAAAGAAGGAAATACTGCCATTTGCAACAACATGGATAAAGGTGGAGGGCATTACGCTAAATGAAATAAGCCCCAGACAGAGAAAGACAAATACTGTATGACCTCATTTATATGTGGAATCTTAAAAAAAAAAAGAAAGTAGAACTTACAGAAGCAGAGAGTAGAACAACAGTTATCAGGGGCTTGGGAAATGGGGAGATGTTGGTCAAAGGGTACAAAGTTGCAGTTATCTAGGATGAAGAAGCCTAGAGACCTAATGTACAGGCATGATGACTATACTTAATAATACTATATTGATTACTGGAAATATGCTAAGAGAGTAGATTTGGGGGGCACTCATCACACACACAAAAATGGTAACTATGTGAGAAGGTGACATGTTAATTAGCTTGACTCTAGTATTCATTTCACTATGCATATTGTGTATCAAATCATCATGTCGTACACCTTAAATTATATATAATCTTTATTAAAAATATATAAATAAATGGAAAAAACTGACCATATTTGTGTGGTCAATTGTTGTCTTTGTTCGGTTCCAGTGATGTACATGTCTTTTCTTTCATCAATATCACACTATCTTGATCACTATACACTGATTATCTCTCCATTTATTTAGGTCTTCTTTAATTTCTTTCAGCAATGGTTTGTAGTTTTAGTGGACAGGTGTTACACATATTTCATTAAATTGACCTAATGCTAGCCAAACATGCTTCACAGTTTCTAAGCATATCTTGCATGTGGGTGGCAGGAGGGTAGTTCTGTTCATAATAGGATGTGAGTGTATGTAAGACAGAAACAGTGCAGTTTTAACGTTCTGTTTCCATACTAGTATCCCAATATTATCTTATTCTATTAACACAATTCCCCTACGATGACACAAAAGTTATCTAAGAACCATGATAAATCATTTATTTCTCCTGCAAACAAATACTTTCAAGCACAATGAAATGAAAGTTTACTTCACAAAGAAAACTGAGCTGACTGGAAAAGGCAGTAAAATAAAATGAAATGATATCAACTACTTAAGGTTATCTTTTCTACAGTTATTATGTCTTCATGGAGTCTATTAAGATTTCAAACTATAGAATATGTCTCGTATTAAGATTAAAATGATGAAATGACTGAAATTTCAACTTGAAAGAAAAAGTACATTTTAAAATATGCATTTTTATATAAACAATTCAAAAACCCATTTTTCCATTTCAATGGATATAGACAGTAGTGAAGGCAAGCCCCCATTTTACAGAAAAATAAAATCAGTAAATTAAAAGTAGTGGGACATAAAGAATACTAAGGATGCTACCAGAAAACTACTAGAGCTAATCAATGAATTTGGTAAAGTAGCAGGATACAAAATTAATGCACAGATATCTCTTGCATTCTTATACACTAACGATGAAAATCCGAGAGGGAAATTAAGAAAACACTCCCATTTACCATTGCAACAAAAAGAATAAAATATCTAGGAATAAACCTACATAAGGAGACAAAAGACGTGAATGCAGAGAAGTATAAGACACTGATGAAAGAAATTAAGGATGATACAAATAGGTGGAGAAATATACCATGTTCCTGGATTGGAAGACACAATATTGTGAAAATGACTCTACTACCCAAAGCAATCTACAGATTCAATGCAATCCCTATCAAATTACCACTGGCAATTTTTACAGAACTAGAACAAAAAATTTCACAATTTGTATGGAAACACAGAAGACCCCAAATAGCCAAAGCAACCTTGAGAATGAAAAATGGAGCTGGAGGAATCAGGCTCCCTGACTTCAGACTATACTACAAGGCCACAGTAATCAAGACAGTATGGTACTGGCACAAAAACAGAAATATAGATCAATGGAACAGGATAGAAAGCCCAGAGATAAACCCACACACATATGGTCACCTTATCTTTGATAAAGGAGGGAAGGATATACAGTGGAGAAAAGACAGCCTCTTCAATAAGTGGTGCTGGGAACAACTGGACAGCTACCTGTAGAAGTATGAAATTAGAACACTCCCTAACACCACACACAAAAATAAACTCAAAATGGGTTAAAGACCCAATTGTAAGGCCAGACACTATCAAACTCTTAGAGGAAAACATAGGCAGAACACTCTATGACATAAACCACAGCAAGATCCTTTTTGACCCATCTCCTAGAGAAATGGAAATAAAAACAAAAATAAACAAATGGGATCTAATGAAACTTAAAAGCTTTTGCACAGCAAAGGATACCATAAACAAGATCAAAAGACAACCCTCAGAATGGGAGAAAATATTTGCAAATGAAGCAACTGACAAAGGATTAATCTCCAAAATTTATAAACAACTCATGAAGCTCAATAACAAAACAACAAACAACCCAATCCAAAAATGGGCAGAAGACCTAAATAGACATTTCTCCAAAGAAGATATACAGATCGCCAACAAACACATGAAAGAATGCTCAACATCATTAATCATTAGAGAAATGCAAATCAAAACTACAATGAGATATCATCTCACACCGGTCACACTGGCCACCATCAAAAACTCTAGAAACAATAAATGCTGGAGAGGGTGTGGAGAAAAGGGAACTCTCTTGCACTGCTGGTGGGAATGTAAATTGATACAGCCACTATGGAGAACAGTATGGAGGTTCCTTAAAAAACTACAAATAGAACTACCCTATGACCCTACAATCCCACTACTAGGCATATACCCTGAGAAAACCATAATTCAAAAAGAGTCATGTACCAAAATGTTTATTTCAGCTCTATTTACGATAGCCAGGACATGGAAGCAACCTAAGTGTCCATCAACAGATGAATGGATAAAGAAGATGTGGCACATATATACAATGGAATATTACTCAGCCATAAAAAGAAATGAAATTGAGTTATTTGTAATGAGGTGGATAGACCTGGAGTCTGTCATACAGAGTGAAGTAAGTCAGAAGGAGAAAAACAAATACCGTATGTCATGAAGAGATTAGTGATAGGACTGGAATAAAACACAGACCTACTAGAGCATGGACTTGGGGATATGGGGAGGGGGAAGGGTAAGCTGTGCCGATGTGAGAGAGCGGCAGGGACATATATACACTACCAAAAGTAAATTAGATAGCTAGTGGGAAGCTGCCGCATAGCACAGGGAGTTCACCTCTGTGCTTTGTGAACACCTAGAGGGGTGGGATAGGGAGGGTGGGATGGAGGGTGATGCAAGAGGGAAGAGATATGGGAACATATGTATATGTATAACTGATTCACTTTGTTGTAAAGGAGAAACTAACACACTATTGTAAAACAGTTATACTCAAATAAAGATGTTTTAAAAAAAAAGTAGTGGGAATCAATCATTTAATTAGTAAATTCACTATTCTTTCAGTGACATCTCATCAGTCAACGAGGTCTGTGTTTGGCTGCATTTAACACATATGATAAAAGGAGTTAACAAAAACAAGGATTATTTTTTCACATTAAAAATTCAAAAGTAAACAGTCCAGGGCTTTTACAGTGATCCTACAATATCAGCAATATCTTAAATACCTTCCACCTTTGTGCTCTGCCATCCTTGGAAGGTACTTTTTAACATAACCGTCATCTCTTGGTAATAAGATGGCAACTCTACCATATGCCAATACAGGAAGTCACTTATTACAAGAAAAACAATGGCTCATCCAGAAACCCCTTGTAGAAACTTTTGCATATAATTTATGGCAAGAAATGCATCACATGGTGTCCCCTAACTTCAAGGGAGTCTGGAAAGATGGATACTTTAGCTGTACACAATGCCAACCTAAACAGTTCTGGCTCTTTTAATAAGGAAGAAAAGGAATCCAGCTACTGGATAGCCACAGGGTGCCTGCCAAATTATTCTTTCAGATTTTAAACCTAGCTAAAATAAAATACACTAAAAGTTATGCTCAGTTGGAAATAAAAGCCTTAAGTCATTAAAATACTGATTTACAACATATTTTGAGAGAAAACCCTTTAAAAATATCATTTTGTTATATACAAAATTATTTTTAAATGCAGCAAGAAAAAGAGCTTGCCAGTTTTAAAGACTGAAATTTTAAGAGTAAGATGGGATGGGGACTAGGATATATTTGAAAAAATGTAGGAATAAAGCAAGTGGAAAACTTGGTTTAGGAATAGACGCTTACAATAGCAAATATCATTCTTACTAACTAACAACAAAAATGAAATAACAAGTAAGCGTTCAACCAAGCACTTAAAAGGTGTTCTCAGTTTTTATATCATTTAAACATCATGGTAACCCTAGAAAGCAGATACCATTATCATCTCCTAGGAGGAAGCTAACAGGCACAAAATCACGCAGCTACCGAGTTGTGGCATCTAAATTTGAACTCAGGTAGTCTCTCTCCAGAGCCTATGCATTCAGTCTCTCTGATGAATTCCTCTCATATGCACCTTAAACATATGATGACGTAAGCACATACGTTCTTAATGTTTGTCAAATCAATATTCTTGAGACAAATATAAAAATGAATTTTATATCTTCTGTTCTTTAGGTGGGGCCTCAATATGAAATGTTGCCTTCCATTTACAGACTTAATCTTCCAAAGATTAGAAAGACACTATTCAGCAGAATTTAGAGAACTGTGCCTTATTTCTAATAAAATCTAGAAATTGTTCATTTTTAGGATTCCTAAAAAAAATTTTTTTAAACTCTTATAGCAATACAAAGTAGAACTGTTATAAAGCATATCTTCAGTAACTATGTTCTAGTAGAAATGTGTTTAATAGCTTTCCATAAGATGAAAATATTGCTGTACTAAGTTATATTCCATCACAAAGGAAAAAGTAAACTACAGGGTAAGCTTCATCATAGATATCCAATTTTAAAAAGGTGAGTTTTTAATAGAAAAGCAAAATTTCAGGCTTCCCTGGTGGCACAGTGGTTGAGAATCTGCTTGCCAATGCAGAGGACATGGGTTTGAGCCCTGGTCCGGGAAGATCCCACATGCCACGGAGCAACTAAGCCCGTGCGCCACAACTACTGAAGCCTGCATGCCTAGAGCCCGTGCTCCGCAACGGGAGAAGCCACTGCAACGAGGAGCCCACGCACCGCAATGAAGAGTAGCCCCAGCTTGCTGCCAACTAGAGAAACCCCATGCATAGCAATGAAGACTCAACGCAGCCAAAAATAAAATAAATATAAATAAAATAATTTTTTTAAAAAAGAAAAGCCAAATTTCTAATGTTACCCTAAAATAGTACAAAACAAATGATTAAACCTACTTAGCTACAATTATAAAATCCTTCAGTTATACACATGAAGGAAAATTCATAGTCCAAGATTAATGCAAGTACACATGCCTTTTCTATTTAGTTTTTACTGTCATCTTAATAAACACTATAATTGCATGTTAAACCCTACCATGGAAAATGGAAACAACTATACAGTTTTTGATGAAGATTTCTTAGTTGTTGGAAAATTCGCTTTTTCTCATTTCTGTAGTAACTCTAGAGATGAAAAATAAGGATAATTCTGGGTAGTAAGTTTCTTTTCTAGCTTTACTGGCCTCAATTGCTATCTTGGCAAAAGGAGAAAGGTATCTTCTGTATATGACTTCTAATGTGCTTTTGGTTTAAAAAAAAAAAGTACTGTAGCATAAATATCTATATTTAAAATTTGGCAGTCTTGCTTTTGACAGGAATGAGTAATGATGTCATTGTTTTCCACAAATGATGGTTCTCAGATAATATTTTTCACATCAAAATAAGATTACTGGATGAAGAGATTATGGTTTTAACTGCCTTAGAGAGATGAGGGTTTTTCTACCCTGGCTCAAGTATACATATACTCTTATCCAAATACCCCATTATACAAATGAAGTCCATTTCATTGAGTTTATTTATTTCTCTATGTATAGATACTTCTTAAGTGATAAATTGTGACATCAGTTATGCATATCTGGAGAGATATATAGTACATATCAAAACCTGAATAATGCAATTAACACTGATTGAGTGCTTGAAGCTTTATATGCAATTTTATTTAATCTCTTACAACCCTTTGAAATAATTCTCTGTGCTATAAATGGGTATTATAAAGCTAAGACCTAACAAGAAGACTAACACAGAAGGTGAAAAACCAAGATCTGAGCCTAGGTCCAAAGCCCTTTCCCTAGAATTTAATATACACTTGCTGATGCTATGATAAAAGTTAAACATAGAAAATTAGGTAGTGTCATCTCTTACCTTAAGCTGTTGTATACACATATTATTCACTTAACATTGGTAGTATTATTTCACAATATCATTATTGTTTTGATGAAAGCTTTATGTTATTTTTTCCTAACAATCAAAATAATATATATTCACAATTCAGGATGTTGAAAACAAAGATTAGAAAAAGAAGACATCTAACATCTTAACCCCTCAATTAATCTCCATTAATATTTTGGTGAATTTTCTTCATTTTTTTCCCCAAATATGTTTTCAGAATATAGATGAAGTTATACTTCATAATTTTGCATAAATTCACTTTAGTACATAACATACTATTTAAATTTTTCTAACAGCTCTTTAGATGTAAACACCAGCTTATCTGTGTCTTACCTGGACTACAGTTGGCACATTCAGGAAAGTAAATTTATGTTTGCTATTGCAAATAATGCTTTAATGGAAATATTTATGAGATTGCAATTCAACCCACTCCAATATTTAACTTTATCTTAAAACAAATTCCCAGAATTAGAATTACTAGGGTCTGAAGAATCTGAAGGCTTTTCCCAAACTATTTTTCAAATGTGCCAACAAAAACTTGATATCAACCAGCAAAGTGGATATGGAGGTATTCATTTCAGCAAAAATTCAATGGCAGAGGATAATTTCCACTTTCTTACTTGTTAATTTGAAGGAGAATTTATTACTTCATTGATTTACTTTCCATGTCCTTGATTGTTAGTAAGACTGAATATTTCCCTAATGTAATGCTTTATGAATGGCTTGTTTTATCCTTTGCTGAATATCTGCAGTGTTTTTACTGGTTTTCTTATTGACTTGTACACACTCTATTTACGGAAAGATAATAATCTTTATAGTCACATATGTTATGACTTGTTTCTCATAGTTTAGTGTCTTTTATTTAAATTATTTTCCTGGGCTTCCCTGGTGGCGCAGTGGTTGAGAATCCACCTGCCGATGCAGGGGACACGGGTTCGTGCCCCGGTCCGGGAAGATCCCACATGCCGTGGAGCGGTTGGGCCCGTGAGCCATGGCCGTTGAGCCTGCGCGTCCGGAGCCTGTGCTCCGCAACGGGAGAGGCCACAACAGTGAGAGGCCCGCTTACCGCAAAAAAATAATAATAATAATAATAAATTATTTTCCTTTTGTTTTCAAAATCAGATAAATTAGACTTTAGACATTGTTAACCTAGATTCATTCGGGCTCTTAAGAATACTTCTCAGAGGACAGCCAGGTAATTAACTGCCTCTTAGTAAAGTTAGATCAAGAAAAGAACTATAAGGTTTGAAATTAAGTAGGGAAAACAAAGGGAGAATGTTTGGCTTTCTGATTTTAGTAACATAACAGATTTTTATTCTCTTCTTGTAGAAAGTCATTTGGAAAAGACTTGTATTCATTTGTTTTGAATTCAATTGGCTACATGTCTGACCTCCTACCTGCATAAAAGAATAAGAACAATCATTTGACACTTGTGATATTAACAATAGATTAAAAAGAATTAACCAGAAACACTGTGGTTTGTTAAAATGGCAAAGAAAGGCAACATTCCATTCATCAAAAAGTGAATTTAGGGTTTCCCTGGTGGCGCAGTGGTTGAGGTCCCCGCCTGCCGATGCAGGGGACGCGGGTTCGTGCCCAGGCCCAGGAGGATCCCAGGTGCCGCGGAGCGGCTGGGCCCATGAGCCACCGCCGCTGAGCCTGCGCGTCCGGAGCCTGTGCCCCGCAACGGGAGAGGCCACAGCAGTGAGAGACCCGCGTACCGCAAAAAAAAAAAGGGAATTTAAAAACTGTAATGGCAATTTCAAATTTGGGGTTCAAAGTATAAAAACCATGATTTGCAGTAGTCCTCTTTCCAATACAGCCTCTCACTTTCAAGTTTTTCCATATCTCTGGAAAACTGGTAAGCAAATATATAAGCCTTAAAGCACACCTAAAAGATTTTTCAAACGTTAAGTGTTCTAAACTACTGCATCAAATAGCAGATCTAATTTATCCAGAACATATCTGAATAAGATGAGCTGTTGTAAAAGAAGACATCATATCGGTATGATTTACCTTCACAAATGCATGTCAAGTTACCAAAACATATTAAAGGCACAACTGGGTGATTCTAATGATTCTTACCAACAACTTCATTACTTTTTCATGTTTTACCTAAAATTCACTTCTCCGCATATATTAAAGTGTTGGTGAAGGCACTATTCCACTATTTCACAAATAAATTTGGCAGAAAAGAAAAACACAACAGAACTTTACAGGAAAATAATTTTCACAGTTGCTGTGGCAAAGATTGATAGTGGTCCCTCAGTATTCATTCTCCACTTTTTCTATAGTCATAGAATGCCTGATTTGGGGCTAGTATATGGCCATCTTAAATAAAGACCAATTATCAGCCTCTTTTTCAGCTAGAGGTTACCCTGTGATTGAGTTTTGACCAACACGAAGTAGGCAAGAAATGTTCCGAGCAACTTCCAAGAAGTATCCTTTAAAGGAAAGAGCATGCCTTTTTTTCTTTCTCTTCCTCCTTCCTACAGCTGGCGTGCAGATGTGCTACCTAGAGCTAGGCATTTGGGGCTACAAAGTTGAAGCACTATAATGAGGAAGATAGAGCAAGAGGACAGAATGAGCCTGAGTCCTTTATGATGGTAGAGCTGCCATACCAAATCCAGACTGCCTGTGCCTATTTGAAAAAGAAATAAATGTCTATTTTGTTTAAGGGACGATTATTTTACATTTTTTGGATGGGGTGCTGTTGCCACATAATCTTCATTCTAATAAATGAAACCACCAATTCAGAAGATGATAATAAGTAACTACTAAAATCACCATAAATTGTATGCGAGATATATCAACATTAAAAGAATTTAATTCAGAAGATAAATAATGAGTTATTAAGAGCCCTGGAGTCTAATGAACTTAGATTTGGGGTCTGGCTGAACATTTACTATTTATATGACTTTGGGCACATTCCTTATCCTCTCTAAGGATCAGTTTCTAATCAGTAATATGACGAGAATAATAGTAATTGTAGTGATAATTAAAATGAGGTAATGTATGTAAAAAATGAAGCACAGGCACAAGGTAAGCACTCAAAATAAGTGGTGCTGGGAAAACTGGACAGCTTAGATGTTAAAGAATAAAACTAGAACACTCCCTAACATTGTACACAAAAATAAACTCAAAATGGATTAAAAACCTAAATGTAAGGCTGGATACTTTAAAACTCTTAGAGGAAAATATAGGCAGAACACTCTTGGACATAACCCGCAGCAAGATCTTTTTTGATCCACCTCCTACAGTAATGAAAATAAAAACAAAAATAAACAAATGGGATCTAATTAAACTGAAAACTTTTTACACAGAAAAGGAAACCATGAACAAAACAAAAAGATAGCCCTCAGAATGGGAGAAAATATGCATTAATTTGCATTACCTTAATGGCTAATTATATGGAAAATCTTTTCATGTTCTTATTGACTCTCCATATATCCTCCTTGATGAAGTGTCTATTCAAGTCATCTGCCCATTTTCTAACTGGTTAGAAATTATCGTTCGAATTACTGTTCAGTTTAGAAAGTTCTTTATATATTCTACATACAAGTCTTTTGACAGGTATGTGATTTGAAAATATTTTCTTCCAGTCCATGACTTATCTTTTCATCCTTTAACAGGGTCATTCAAGAGCAAAATTTTTCATTTTGATGAAGTCCAATTTATCAACCTTTACTTTTATGGACTGTTCCTTTAGTGTCATGCTTAAGAACTCTTCTCCTAATTGTAGGTCATGAAGATTTCTCCTATATGTTCTCCTAAAATTTTTATAGTTTTATGTTTAACATTTAGGTCTATGATGTATAACGGATGAGGTTTAAGTCAAATTTTTTGTTTTTTGTTTTTGCCTCTGAATTTCCAACTACTCCACCTAACCATTTGACAGGAGCATCTTTCCTCTGTTTAATTCCTTTTGCACCTTTGCCGCAAATCAGTTGCCCTTACTTGACTGAATCAACATCTGAACTCTCTATCCTGTTCCCTTAATCTATAATCTGTGTCTATCCCTCTGCCAATACCACTCCATCTTGATTACTGTAGCTATAGTAAGCTTTAAAATTAGGTAACTTTATTCCTCTAACTTTATTCTTCTTTTGTATTCCCTTATAAATTTTAGAATCACCTTCTCTATATTTACAAAATATCCTGCTAGGACTGTTTCAAGAATTAAATGTACAGATCAATCTGGTCTTCCAACCCATGAACATGTCATGTCTGTCCCTTTATTTATTGTCTTCTTTGCTTTTGTTCATTAGCATATTTGTGGTTTTCAGCATATAGAAATTCTATGTTTTGTTGGATTTATACCTAAATGTTTCATTTTTGAGCAATTGTAAATGGTATATGTTTTAAAATTTGGTTTCCAATTGTTCACTGCCAGTATGTTGAGAGAGAGAGAGAGAGAGAGAGAGTTTGTGTGTGTATTTTGACCTGATATCCTGCAACTGAAAACTTACTTATTTTCAGAAATATCTTTTGTAAATTCTAGTGTTTGTGGATTCCTTGGGATTTGCTAGGTAGCCAATCATATCACCTGCGAATACAAACAGCTTTATGTTTTCATTCTAATCTGCATATGTCTTCCTTCCTTTTCTTCCCTCACTGCATTGGTTAAGTATTCTACTACTAAGTTGAATTGGCTTGTTGAGAGCAGACATCCTTACCTTATTCCCAAAAGAAGACTTTTATCATTAAGTATGATGTTTGCTGTATATTTTAATAAATGCCTTTTATCAGGGTGAGAAAGTCCCCTTATATTTCTAGTTTGCTAAGAGTTTTTATCATGAAAGTTGAATTTTCTCAAATGCTTTTTCTGAATCAATTGATATTATATGGTGGTTTTTCTTCTTTAGATTGTTGGTAGAATTCACGACTAGAACCATCTGTGCCTGGACATTTCTTTTTTTAGAAGGATTTTCATTATAAATTCAATTACTTTAATAGCTGTCAGATATTCAGATTATCTATTTTGTCTTGGGTGAGTTTTGGTAATATATAGTTTTCAAGGATTTGTTCTATTCCTCTAAACTGTCATTTATGTGTACAAAGTTGTTTATAGTATTCTCTTATTACCCATTTAATATCTGTGGTATCTATAGTGATATCTCTTTCTATACTCCTAATATATTGGTAATTACTATTTTCTCTCATTTTGCTAAATGTTTATCAATTTTATTGATATTTTCAAAAACTGACTTTTGGTGTGATTGGTTTTTCCTCTACTGTTTTTCTATTTTTAATTTCATTAATTTCTGCTATTTTTTTCCTTCATTCTGCTTGCTTAGGTTTAGATTCTTTTTTTGTTGTTAACTTTTGATCCCTTTCATCCATTTCTCCGACTCCCCACTTCTGGCAACAACCAACCTGTTTCTGTTATCTATACCTATACGCTTTCTATTTTTTTTTCTTTTTTTAAGGTTTCACATATAAAAGAGATCATATTCATATGATATTTATCCTTGTCTTTCTCCGCCTAACTTAAATTCTTGAAGTAGGAGCTGAATTTGACACTTTTTTCTGTTATATGCACTTAATGCTATAAATGTCTCTCTCGGCACTGCTTTAGCTGCATCCTACAGATTTTAATACATCATATTTTCATTTACATTCAGGTTTAATATACTTATTATTTCTCTTGAGACTTTCTCTTTGATACATGGATTATTTAGGAGTGGCTTGTTTAATTTCTAAATGCTTCAATATTTTCCTGTAATCTTTCTGTTATCAATTTCTAGGTTGTCTCCATTATGGTCAGAATACCCTTTGTATGACATGAATTATTACAAATTTGTTAACAGCTGTTCTATGACCTGATATTATCACTCTTGGTGAATGTCCCATGTATGCTTGAAAACTATCTTTATTCTGATTTCACTGGGTGGAATGTTCTAAAAGTTTCCATTTGATCCTGATGGTTGACGGCACTGTTCAGTTCTTCCCTGCCTTGATAATTTTTAGTAGTTATATACTTTAGTAAGCGAAGGGGTTATAAATCCCCAAGTATAATGTATGATTTCTCTAGTTTCAACTATTTTCTCCACTCAGTCCTTTAAGGTTTTACTTCATTTATTTCCCAGCTCTGTTTTTTGGTGCATGCATATTTAAGACTACTATGTCGGGCTTCCCTGGCGGCGCAGTGGTTGAGAATCCGCCTGCTGATGCAGGGGACACGGGTTCGTGCCTCGGTCCGGGAAGATCCCACATGCCGCGGAGCAGCTGGGCCCGTGAGCCATGGCCGCTGAGCCTGTGCATCCGGAGCCTGTGAGGCCCGCGTACCACAAAAAAAAAAAAAAAGACTACTATGTCTTCTTGGTAAATTGATCTTTTTATCATTTTGTAATGTCCCTTTCTTCCTGGTAGTTTTCTTTATTCTGACATCATTTTTTTCTACTAAACTAAGTTTATTTATTTTTATTTACATTTATTTAAGGAAGAGATAATTCATACTTAATATTACTATCTCTGTTCAATACAGCCATTCCAGTTTTCTTCTGATTAGTGTTTGCATGGTATGTATTTTTCTATCTCCTATACAGCCATTCCAGTTTTCTTCTGAATAGTGTTTGCATGGTATGTATTTTTCTATGTCCTAACCTCCCTGTGTCATTGCATATGAAGTGAGTTTCTTATAGACAAAACACATTCAGTCTTTTTTGATCAATTCTACCATTTCCTACCTTTTAATTATTCATATATTAGGACTTAAGTCTGCCATTTTAGTACTTCTGTTTGTTCCATCCATTTTACCTTCCTCTGTTTCCCCTTTCTTATGTTCCTATAGGTTACTTGAACATTTTTAGTACTCCATTTTGATTTATTTACAATATTTTTATTATATCACCGTATAATACTTTTTAAACATCTTTATTGGAGTATAATTGCTTTACAATGTTGTGTTAGTTTCTACTGTATAACGAAGTGAATCAGCTATATGTATACATATATCCCCATACCCCCTCCCTCTTGCTTCTCCCTCCCACCCTCCTTATCCCACCCTTCTAGGTGGTTGCAAAGCACCGAGTGGATCTCCCTGTGCTATGCGGCTGCTTCCCACTAGCTATCTATTTTACATTTGGTAGTGTATATATGTCAATGTCACTCTCTCACTTCGTCCCAGCTTACCCTTCCCTCTCCCCATGTCCTCCAGTCCATTCTCTATGTCTGTGTCTTTATTCCTGTCCTGCCCCTAGGCTCTTCAGAACCTTTTTTTTTTTTTTTTCAGTACACGGGCCTCTCACTGTTGTGGCCTCTCCTGTTGCGGAGCACAGGCTCCAGACACGCAGGCTCAGCGGCCATGGCTCACGGGCCCAGCCGCTCCGTGGCATGTGGGATCTTCCCAGACCGGGGCACGAACCCGTTTCCCCTGCATCAGCAGGCGGACTCTCAACCAGTGCGCCACCAGGGAAGCCCAGAACCATTTTTAAAATTCCATATATATGTGCTAGCATATGATATTTGTTCTTCTCTTTCTGACTTACTTCACTCTGTATGACAGACTCTAGGTCCATCCACCTCACTACAAATAACTCAATTTTATTTCTTTTTATGGCTGAGTAGTATTCCACTGTACATATGTGCCACAATTTCTTTACCATTCATCTGTCGATGGACACGTAGGTTGCTTTCATGTCCTGGCTATTATAAATAGTGCTGCAATGAACACTGCGGTACATGACTCTTTTTGAATTACCATATAATATTTTTAATGACTGCTTTAGAGATTACAGTGTGTGTGTGTGTGTGTGTGTGTGTGTGTGTGTGTAACTTACTATAGCCTACTAGTATCAACATTTTACTACCCTGAGAGGAATACAAATACCTTGCCACAATTTATGTCCCTTTCCTTTCCCACTTTCGATACAGTTTTCTTAAATATAACCTCTATATACATTGAGAACCATGTAAATGTAATAATTTTTGCTTTGCATCATCAGACAATTTTTTAAACTGAAGAGGATTTATTTATCCCTTCCATTGCTTCCTCCACTTCTAATATCCCAACTATCCTTCCATTATCTCTTCCTTTGTGTCTGAAGAACTTCCTTCATAGTCATTATTTTACAACCAATTTGCTGGCAACAAATTTCCTAGCTTTCCTTCATCTGACAATGTGTTGATTTCTCTTTCATTCCTTAAGTATATTTTTCCTGGATGCACAATTGTGGGGTGACATCAGGTTTGGTTTTTTTTTAGCACTTCCTGTTTTCCACAATTTCTGATAGGAAATCTGTTGTTGTTTCAAATTGCCCTTTCCCTAATAGCAATGTTTGGTTTCCCTTTCAAGATTTTTTCTTTAGCTTTAATTTTCAAAAGTTTAACTACAATGGGTCTGGGTATGGATTTCTTTAGGTTTATCATGTTGCGAGTTCAGTCAGCTTCTTGAATCTGTAGGATTATGTCTTTTGCAAATTTGGTAAGATTTAAGCCAATATTTCTTCAAATATTTTTAAAATTCCACATCCTGCCTCTGTCTAGTACTCTGATGCCTCAAATGTTATACCTTTTGTTATTGTCCCAAAGGTCTCTGAGTCTAAGTTCACTTTTTCAATTTCTCTCCATTATTCAGACTACACAATTTCTACTGATCCATCTTGAAGTTCACCAGCTCTTTCCTCTGTCCTTTCCATTCTGCTATTTAGCCTAACCAGTAATTTTTAAATTTTGGTTATTGTATTTTTCAGTTCTAAGATTTTCATTTGATTCTTTATATTTTCTACTTATTTGCTGCAGTTTCTTATGTTTTCATTTGTTTCAAGAGAATTCATAATTGCTCACTGGAGCAGTTTTA
Organism: Kogia breviceps; assembly: GCF_026419965.1. NCBI lineage: Eukaryota > Metazoa > Chordata > Mammalia > Artiodactyla > Physeteridae > Kogia > Kogia breviceps. Next base: position 37,968,865 of record NC_081319.1, read on the forward strand.
CAAAAGCTGCTTGAAAACCCTTGTTGATGATTCCAACATTTGTGTCATTTCAAAGTTAGCCTCTGTTGATTGCCTTTTCTTGTTAAAGTTGAGTTTTTCCTGATTTTTTCATATGACAAGTAATTTGGGGCTGTAGGCTGGACATTTTAAGTACTATACTATCACACTCTAATTCCTACTTAAATCTTTTATTTTAGTGAATGGTCAACCTGTTTAGATTCTGAATGTGACCGCAGGCTCACTTTTGTGGACTGTGATTCAAATGTCAATTTTGTTTATAAAGTCTCTCCAGTACTCCTTCGTTTTCTCATTTACATGTTACCTATATGACAGAACTCCACTCCCCATTATCCTCAGCATGGGCTTGAGTGGGGAGAAGCACTGCCTCATTTCAGCAGAGCAGGCATAGAACATAGGGTAATATGCAGGGGAGTGGGGAGTTGTGAAAGTCAAAGTTCTACCCACAGGCTCAGTTGGGGAGGGTACCACCTTATTACTGCAAGGGGAGTGGAAATCAAAAGCTCCAACCACAGGCTCCTCTGTGGAGGAATGCTTCTTCCTTACTTCAGAGCATGGAAGAAAGTCGAGTTCTGCCTCAGAACTCTGCAGGGTAAGGGCACCATCTTGTTAATGCTGTGTAGTTGTGAAAGCCAGGGTCTCACCCACAGGCTCTGCTGAAGAGAGTTGCCACCTTGTAAATTCTGGTGGGGTGGAAGTCAGTCCTCCCTACAGGCTCTGCTGAGGAAGGGGACTGCCTCATTACTGAGCAGGGAAGAGGAGAAGTCAGAGTTTGACCCACAGGCCCCACTGGAGGGGGACATCTCCTTGTTACTGCAGGTGGGGGAAGGGTGTGTGTGAGACAAAGCTCTGGTCATGGATACGGCTGCTGTAATGCCTGTTTGAGTGGGAGGGGGTACAGATTTTATTGTGATGTTCTCCTAGAGAATGGATGGGATAGGTTAGGATGTTTCTATCTTGCTGGGCCATCCTTTGGCTAGAGAGAATAGGCTTTCCTTGGTGCTATTTTTTTGTCTGCACTCATTAGCATTTCTAGGTTGTAGTCTTCTCTACAACCCAGGCCAAGATATATGGAAGGCAAGAAAAAAAGACAATCAGGGAACTCACTCAATCCTTGAGTCTCAAGGTCCTTAGTCAGTCCACCTTCTTTTCCCTAACTTTCAGAGTTTTCTGGTAGGGTATTTCATGAGTTTTGTCCAGGATTTTTGTGATTAGTAGGAGAAAAATAGAATGTGTTTATTCCATCTTGTTCAGAACCCAAACCCTGTCACTTATTTTCAGTCTATATTTTTTGTGTCCTATCACCCTCTACTCTCTAAGTTTCCAGAGGATATGAACTGAGGTTTTATTAACCTAGTAATTGTTGCTTGGCAAAAAGTATCATATATGACATATCCTTTAAGCTTATTAGCTGTAAGAAAGTGTTGATACAGCTTCTTGGCCTTTACCCACCATTAGGTTCACAATGTAACTCTGAAGTTTGTTCATTCATTTAATAAAGACCTGTTTTGTGAAAGCTTCTGGGGATACAGCAATGAGTAAGACAGCTAAAATCCTTGGTGTTATGGAACTTACATTCTATTGACTGGAATAGGATGGAGAGAACTGCAGGCATGTAAATAATGTGTTCTCTTCAGGTTGGACAAAACTCAAGTCTACTATGTTTCAGTTAATATTAGGAACATACATCTGAAAAACTGTAGATATTCAGAAATCTATAAATTTGCAACTGGCACAAGTACAATACTTTTTTCACTTGGTACAATTAACTTTAATGATCTAGTAAACTAGTTATAAACTACTTACCACATAGAGTTGTTTCCACAAACTGGCCCATTCTTGCAGAGTTGCTGTAACTTCAGTCACAATAGAATCTTCAAGTGGAACCACAGTTTCATACTGCCTAGAACCAGAGCCACAACAAACAGCCCCATTATCTTTGATAAAATACGCAAATACTGTCTACTGACTTTTTCAACACATGTAAATCAAATTCAAATTCATGCAAATATAAAGAGAGGTATATCTAATTGAATACAGATTGTTTAGCAGTAATATATTGCAATAACATAAGTGAACTGAATTAATGTAAACAAGTTTCCTCAACTTGTCCATTGAGGAATTCAGGGTCTGGTAGAGGAACTCTGATCCTGGTAACAGAAAGGTACTAGGTTTCTCTCCAATGGTGTCAGTCCCTGCACTAATTGCCAAGGGTTTAACAGTGAACAAAAATGGACAGGGTCCCTATCTTCAGAGAGCTCTTATTGTGGATAGGGAATTAGACAAATAATCACAACAGACATGGATAGCGATGAATCTAAAAAAGAAACCAAACTGTACTATCAGAGATTTTAGCTGGGAGACATGACTAAAGAAGAGAAGATCAGTGAAGTCTTCTCTGAAGAAATGGCAATGCCCAAAAGATGCAAAAAGGTCACGACAGAAAAGTTTGCTGCGAGGGAGAGGTGTGGTGTCACCTGCAGAGGAAACAATATACAAGAAGTCACTGAGATGGTAAAGAATTTCACATATCTAAGAACTTAAAGAAGACTGGTATGACTGAGGCCAGCTCTCACAGGGCCTTTCCAAATGATACTAAAGATACCAGACCTTTTTTTAAAATTAATTTTTATTGGAGCATAGTTGCTTTACAAAGTCATGTTAGTTTCCACTGTACAGCAAAGTGAATCACCTATACATATACATATATCCCCTCTTTTTTGGATTTCCTTCCCATTTAGATCACCACAGGTCATTGAGAATAAATGAGACGATACTGAAAAGTTGTTCAAAGTAAGGGCATGACTTGATAATATTTTTATAATGTCTATGCCACTTTTGAGAGTTAACGAAATATTTTCTGGGACCAAAGATTTTATATACTGATATGCTGAGGTGGATGGAACCTATACTCCAATTTGTTAGCCAAAGAGAACATCATCCACTTGGAAGTAACAAAGGAAAATTCATTTCACAAATTCTCATTAAGTATCATTTCTCTACACAGCTGACAAACCACCACTGTGTTCAAAGGTGACAGTGTATTAATATGGAGCATCAATGAATATATGTTACTTGATTATGCTATACGGCTTTGTTTTTTACTTTGTGTGATTTATTCCAGAAGATTAAAAAAATCACCTTGGAATGATGCCACAGCACTATCTATATTCATCAAATTTATAAGGTGAATTTTCAGTGCAAGGCTGCGATTTAAACTTGACACTATGGAAATAGAGAGACATGGGAGATGTTTTAAGAGTGTTGTGTTTTAGTAACATTAATGCAGAAATGCTGTATAGGATAAACTGGAATAAAATTTCTTTAAAGTTTCATCTACTGGGTCTCCAGCTACTTTAATCATTGAGATCTATGGGAAAATTACATTGTTCCTATTTTGAAGTTCTAAAACTTTGGACTTATCTCAATTTATACTAACCCAAGTCTGTACTAATACTGACATATTTTTCTTAGACTATAATATATAATCAGTATCCTGAAAATTCTTAAAATTCAGATACAGTGTTATTTATAAATACACTGTTCCACAGACCAAGTAGAATGTAGTCAGAACACTAAGAAAAATAACCAAATAAAGTGATTTAATAAGCAAATTTCCAAAGAAATTCTGGATTCATGCAGAGTAAAGAGTTTGTTAGAGGCATGAAACAAGATGGTGAAGTAGAAGGACATGCTCTCACTCCCTCTTGTGATAACACCAGAATCACAATTAGCTGCTGGACAATCATCTACAGGAAGACACTGGAACTCACCAAAAAAGATACCCCACATACAAAGACAAGGAGAAGCCATAATGAGATGGTAGGAGGGGTGCAATCACAGCAAAATCAAATCCCATAACTGCTGGGTGGGTGACTCACAGACTGGAGAACATTTATACCACAGAAGTCCACCCACTGGAGTGAAGGTTCTGAGCTCCATGTCAGGCTTCCCAACCTGGGGGTCCGGCAATGGGAGGAGGAATTCCTAGAGAATCAGACTTTGAAGGCTAGAGGGATTTGATTGCAGGACTTTGACAGAACTGAGGGAAACAGAGACTCCACCCTTGGAGGGCACACACAAAGTAGTGTGCACATCGAGACCCAGGGGAGACTGAATCACACCTACCTGCTAGTGTTGGAGGGTCTCCTGCAGAGGCATGGGGTGGCTGTGGCTCACTGTGGGGACAAGATAACTGGCAGCAGAAGTTCTGGGAAGTACTCCTTGGTGTGAGCCCTCCCAGAGTCTGCCATTAGCCCCACCAAAGAGCCCAGGTAGGCTCCAGTGTTGGGCTGCCTCAGGCCAAACAACCAACAGGGAGGGAACCCAGCCCCACCCAACAGCAGTCAAGCGGATTAAAGTTTTACTGAGCTCTACCCACCAGAGCAACACCCAGCTCTACCCACCACCACCAGTCCTTCCCATCAGGAAACCGGCACAAGCCTCTTAGATAGCCTCATCCACCAGAGGGCAGACAGCAGAAGCAAGAAAAATTACAATCTGGCAGCATGTGGAACAAAAACCACATTCACAAAGACATACACAAGATGAAAAGGCAGAGGGCTACGTACCAGATGAAGGAACAAGATAAAACACCAGAAAACAACTAAATGAAGTGGAGATAGGCAATCTTCCAGAAAAAGAATTCAGAATAATGATAGTGAAGATGATCCAGGACCTCGGAAGTTTGATGGAGGCAAAGATCAAGAAGATGCAAAAAATGTTTAACAAAGATCTAGAAGAATTAAAGAACAAACAAACAGAGATGAACAATACAATAACTGAAATGAAAAATACACCAGAAGGAATCAATAGCAGAATAACTGAGGCAGAAAAACGGGTAAGTGACCTGGAAGACAGAATGGTGAAATTCATTGATGCAGAACAGAATGAAGAAAAAAGAATGAAAGGAAATGAAGACAGCGTAAGAGATCCGTGGGACAACATTAAATGCAACAACATTCACATTATAGGGGTCCCAGAAGGAGGAGAGAGAGAGAAAGGACCTGAGAAAATATTTGAAGAGATTATAGTGGAAAACTTCCCTAACATGGGAAAGGAAATAGCCACCCAAGTCCAGGAAGCGCAGTAAGTCCCATATAGGATAAATCCAAGGAGAAACACGCCAAGACACATACTAATCAAATTGGCAAAAATTAAAGGCTAAGAAAAATTATTAAAAGCAATAAGGGAAAAATGACAAATAACATATAACTGAACTCCCATAATGTTAACAGCTGATTTCTCAGCAGAAACTCTACAAGCCAGAAGGGAGTGGCATGATATACTTAAAGTGATGAAAGGGAAGAACCTACAACCAAGATTACTCTACCCGGCAAGGATCTCATTCAGATTCGATAGAGAAATCAAAAGCTTTACAGAAGAGCAAAAGCTAAGAGAATTCAGCACCACCAAACCAGCTCTACAACAAATACTAAAGGAACTTCTCTAAGTGGGAAACACAAGAGAAGAAAAGCACCTACAAAAACAAACCCAAAACAATTAACAAAATAGGCACAGGAACATACATATCGATAATTACCTTAAACATGAATGGATTAAATGCTCCAACCAAAAGACACAGGTTTGCTGAATGGATACAAAAACAAGACCTATATATATGCTGTCTACCAGAGACCCACTTCAGACCTAGGGACACATACAGACTGAAAGTGAGGGGATGGAAAAAGATATCCCATGCAAATGGAAATCAAAAGAAAGCTGGAGTAGCAATACTCATATCAGATAAAATAGACTTTAAAATAAAGAATGTTACAAGAGACAAGGAAGGACACTACATAATGACCAAGGGATCAATCCAAGAAGAAGATATAACAATTATAAATATATATGCACCCAACATAGGAGCAACTCAATACATAAGGCAACTGCTAGCAGCTGTAAAAGAGGAAATCGACGGTAATACAATAGTACTGGGGGACTTTAACACCTCACTTACACCAATGGACAGATCATCCAAAATGAAAATAAATAAGGAAACAGAAGCTTTAAATGACACAACAGACCAGATAGATTTAATTGATATTTATAGGACATTCCATCCCAAAGCAGCAGATTACACTTTCTTCTCAAGTGCACAAGGAACATTCTCCAGGATAGACACATCTTGGGTCACAAATCAAGCCTCAGTAAATTTAAGAAAACAAATCATATCAAGCATCTTTTCTGACTACAACGCTATGAGATTAGAAATGAACTACAGGGGAAAAACGTAAAAAACACAAACACATGGAGGCTAAACACTACATTACTAAATAACCAAGAGATCACTGAAGAAATCAAAGAGGAAATCAAAAAATACCTAGAGACAAATGACAATGAAAACACAACAATCCAAAACCTGGGGTGCAGCAAAAACAGTTCTAAGAGGAAAGTTTATAGCTATACAAGCCTACCTCAAGAAACAAAATAAGGGCTTCCCTGGTGGCACAGTGGTTGAGAATCTGCCTGCCAATGCAGGGGATGCAGGTTCGAGCCTCGGTCTGGGAAGATCCCACATGCCACGGAGCAACTAGGCCCGTGAGCCACAACTACTGGGCCTGCACGCCTGGAGCCTGTGCTCCACAACAAACGAGGCCACGATAGTGAGAGGCCCATGCACCGCGATGAAGAGTGGCCCCCGCTTGCTGCAACTAGAGAAAGCCCTCGCACAGAAATGAAGACCCAACACAGCCAAAAATAAAAATTAATTAATTAATTTTTTAAAAAAGAAACAAGAAAATTCTCAAATAAATAATCTAACCTTATAGCTAAAGGAACTAGAGAAAGAAGAACAAACAAAACCCAAACTTACCAGAAGGAAAGAAATCATAAAGATCAGAGCAGAAATAAATGAAATAGAAACAAAGAAAACAATAGCAAAGATCAATAAAACTAAAAGCTGGTTCTTTGAGAAGATAAACAACATTGATAAACCATTAGCCAGACTCATCAAGAAAAAGAGAGAGAGGACTCAAATCAATAAAATTAGAAATGAAAAAGGAGAAGTTAGAACAGACACCACAGAAATACAAAACATCCTAAGAGACTACTACAAGCAACTCTATGCCAATAAAATGGACAATCTGGAAGAAATGGACAAATTCTGAGAAAGGTATAACCTTCCAAGACTGAACCAGGACAAAACAGAAAATATGAACAGGCCAATCACAAGTAATGAAATTGAAACTGTGATTAAAAATCTTCCAACAAACAAAAGTCCAGGACCAGACGGCTTCACAGGTGAATTCTATCAAACATTTAGAGAAGAGCTAACACCCATCCTTCTCAAACTCCTCCAAAAAATTTCAGAGGAAGGAACTCTCCCAAACTCATTCTATGAGGCCACCATCACCCTGATAACAAAACCAGACAAAGATACTACAAAAAAAGAAAATTACAGATCAATATCACTGATGAATAGAGATGCAAAAATCCTCAACAAAATACTAGCAAACTTAATCCAACAACACATTAAAAGGATCACACACCATGATCAAGTGGGATTTATCCCAGGGATGCAAGGATTCTTCAATATATGCAAATCAATTAATATGATACACCATAGTAACAAATTGAAGAATAAAAACCATATGATCATCTCAATAGATGCGGAAAAAGCTTTTGACAAAATTCAACACCCATTTATGATAAAAATACTCTCCAGAAAGTGGGCATAGAGGGAACCTACCTCAACACAATAAAGGCCATATACGACAAACCCACTGCAAACATCAATCTCAATGGTGAAAAACTGAAAGCATTTCTTGTAAGATCAGGAACAAGACAAGGATGTCCACTCTCACCGCTATTATTCAACATAGTTTTGGAAGTCCTAGCCTCAGCAATCAGAAAAGAAAAAGAAATAAAAGAAATACTAATTGGAAAAGAAGAGGTAAAACTGTCACTGTTTGCAGATGACATGATACTATACATAGAGAATCATAAAGATGCCACCAGAAAACTACTAGAGCTAAACAATGGATCTGGTAAAGTTGCAGGATACAAAATTAATGCACAGAAATCTCTGGCATTCCTATACACTAATGATGAAAAATCTTAAAGAGAAATTAAGGAAACACTCCCATTTACCACTGCAACAAAAAGAATAAAATACCTAGGAATAAACCTACCTAGGGAGACAAAAGACCTGTATGCAGAAAACTATAAGACAATGATGAAAGAAATTAAAGATGATACAAACAAATGGAGAGATATACCGTGTTCTTGGATTGGAAGAATCAATATTGTGAAAATGACTATACTTCCCAAAGCAATCTACAGATTCAATGCAATCCCTATCATATTACCAATGGCATTTTTTACGGAACTAGAACAAAAAAATCTTAAAATTTGTATGGAGACACAAAAGACCCCAAATAGCCAAAGCAGTCTTGAGGGAAAAAAATGGAGCTGCAGGGCTTCCCTGGTGGCGCAGTGGTTGAGAATCCGCCTGCCGATGCAGGAGACACGGGTTCGTGCCCTGGTCCGGGAAGATCCCACATGCCGCGGAGCAACTAAGCCCGTGAGCCATGGCTGCTGAGCCTGTGCGTCCGGAGCCTGTGCTCCGCAACGGGAGAGGCCACAACAGTGAGAGGCCCGCATACCGCAAAAAAAAAAAAAAAAAAAAAAAAAAATGGAGCTGCAGGAATCAGACTCCCTGACTTCAGACTATACTACAAAGCTACAGTAATCAAGACAACACTGGCATAAAAACAGAAATAGAGATCAATGGAACAAGACAGAAAGCCCAGAGGTAAACCCATGCACCTATGGTCAACTAATCTATGACAAAGGAGGCAAGGATATACAATGGAGAAAAGACAGTCTCTTCAATAAGTGGTGCTGGGAAAACTGGACAGCCACATGTAAAAGAATGAAATTAGAACGATCCCTAACACCACACACAAAAATAAACTCAAAATGGGTTAAAGACCCAATTGTAAGGCCAGACACTATCAAACTCTTAGAGGAAAACATAGGCAGAACACTCCTTGACATAACTCACAGCAAGATCTTTTTTGATCCACCTCCTAGAATAATGGAAATAAAAACAAAAATAAACAAATGGGATCTAATGAAACTTAAAAGCTTTTGCACAGCAAAGGAAACCATAAACAAGACGAAAAGACAACTCTCAGAATGGGAGAAAATATTTGCAAACGAATCAACGGACAAAGGATTAATCTCCAAAATATATAAACAGCTCATGCAGCTCAATATTAAAAAAACAAACAACCCAATCCAAAAATGGGCAGAAGACCTAAACAGACATTTCTCCAAAGAAGACATACAGATAGCCAAGAAGCACATGAACAGCTGCTCAACGTCACTAATTATTAGAGAAATGCAAATCAAAACTACAATGAGGTATCACCTCACACCAGTTAAAATGGGCTTCATCAGATAATCTACAAACAACAAATGCTGGAGAGGGTGTGGAGAAAAGGGAACTCTCTTCCACTGTTGGTGGGAATGTAAACTGATGCAGCCACTACGGAGAACAGTATGGAGGTTCCTTAAAAAACTAAAAATAGAATTACCATATGATCCAGCAATCCCACTATTGCGCATATACTCAGAGAAAACCACAAGTCAAAAACACACATGCACCCCAATGTTCATTGCAGCACTATTTACAATAGCCCGGTCATGGAAGCAACCTAAATGCCCATCGACAGACGAATGGATAAAGAAGATGTGGTACATATATACAATGGGATATTACTCAGCCATAAAAAGGAACGAAATTGGGTCATTTGTTTATTAACACATATATGTGGAACCTAGAAAAATAGTCCCGATTAACTGGTTTGCAGGGCAGAAACTGAGACACAGATGTAGAGAACAAACGTATGGACACCAAGGGGGGAAAGATGCAGGGGGGTGGGGGTGATGGTGTGATGAATTGGGCGATTGGGATTGACATGTATACACTGATGTGTATAAAACTGATGACTAATAAGAACCTGCTGTATAAAAAAATAGAGAAAACTTATTTATTAGGTTTATAGACATGTGTGCAATTAAAAAAAATAAAACACTACTGTTACCTTGAAAAAAAAAGTCTGTTAGAAATAAAATCTGGAAGTGAGAAGAGACGATCCTTTAATTCAATGTATATTGCACAGAAATGTAGCTGAGAGCACGATCATTAGGGTAAGATAATTTGGCCTCAATTCCTACTTTCCCTACTTCCTTGCCATGTGTTGGCAAAGGTATTTAACTCTCAAAGCCTTGCCCACCTCATGTGAAGTAAACGGATAATCCCATCTTCTAATCTGGAATTCCCAAGTGTGATATAATGGGTGTAAAATGTCAATTACAAAGCCCAGTATAAAGGATATGGCAGCTATTGTTCACTCTTACTTAATCTTTTAATTTTCATTACTTACAAACTGCCAAAGCATATCTAAAATAAACAATGTCAAAATGAGTTAGACTTCATATTGTACTTTAAAAATATATTTCACAAAGACTTCTTGTCCAAATAGCTCTATAAGTTCATGCTTCGACATATTTCCTAACCTCCCAATACCCAGCGGAGAAAATACGAAATAGAAAACCAAATAGATTTCTGAACTCCAAAATAAAATTAACACCTCAGTAGAGCAGCAACAGAACAGAAAAAAACAGAGCCGTGAACTAGGGTGAAATCACAGCACTTCTAGGCTCTGGAGTCAAAAGCTACTAGTGACATCTAGGAACTTAGATGTACAGGGAGAACAGGGATGAAAAGTACTCCAAGTGAGAAGAGGATGAAGGCCTGATTCACTACTTGAAGCTCCCTGAAAGAAGGCCAACATGAAGCACAGCAAAAACTGCTACTGAACCTCACTTAAAACCACGGCTTTTAGAAACCTCTAGGACTAAATAGATTGGAGACTGAAGCAGTCCCCTCCTTCCCTCAGCCAAAGGTCAGGATCTGCCAAAAGTCCAATGTCACTGTGGGGAAGGAGACCTAAAATGCCATTGTAGGACTTGGTTCTACACTGGGGCCTTGGAAGCAGGTAGAGGTAACTACACAAGTACTAGACAGATGTGCTCAGGGGGAGAAAAGAAAGCAAGGGGAAAACAAAATCTCCCACTTCTGAAAACCAAAATTCTAAGATGTTCAAAGTCTTAAAAATAAAATGAAAATGCTGCTCAGGATTTTATAAGTCTGATAAACATTTTAAAATATTTACAATGCTTAGAGAAATGAGTAACTTCCATTTTTTAAAAAAATTATGAAATAAAAGCAAACATAAATAAAATAAGAGCCAATGGATATGCAAAATAACCAACTAGGAATTTTGCAAATGAAAAATATTGTCAAAATGTCCATCTGTGGCTGAATGGAATAATGAAATGTGATAAATAGATATATAAAATATATAATGGAATATTATTAAATCTTTAAAAGGAATGAAAATTCGATACATGCTACAACATGAATGAGCTTTGAAAACACTATGCTAAGTGCAATAAGATAGACACAAAAGGACAAATATTGAATGATTCCATTTATATACAGACAATAGAAGAGAGGTTACCAGGGACTGGGAGAAAGGGGGAATGAAGAGTTACTGCTTAAGGTGTACAGAGTTTCTGTTTGGGATGAGGAAAAAGTTCTGGAGTTGAATACTGATGAAGGTTGCACAACACTGTGAATGTACTTAATGCCACTGACCTGTACACTTAAAAAAAAATTAAAAAATTTAAAAAAATTTTTAAAAAGAGCTTCCCTGGTGGCGCACTGGTTGAGAGTGTGCCTGCCGATGCAGGGAACACCGGTTTGTGCCCTGGTCTGGGAAGATCCCACATGCTGCGGAGCGGCTAGGCCTGTGGGCCATGGCCGCTGAGCCTGCGCGTCCGGAACCTGTGCCCCGCAATGGGAGAGGCCACAACAGTGAGAGGCCCGCGTACCGCAAAAAAAAAAAAAAAAAAGTTTAAAATGCTAAATTTTATGTTACTGATTTAAATGACAAAAAAATACTAGCAGTGGGAAAAAACCCTCAACACAAAGGACACATGTCAGACAGAACTCAAAAGAAAATCTAGCAAGATGTATAAAAGAGTACTTAAGAGATACGGGCATGAGGTGGAAGAACTCCAATCTAATCCTAACAGAAATCTCAGAAGAAGAGAGTGGCAGTGTAAGAGAAAATTGTGATTTTCTTTTCCTTAGCCGCCCTGCATTGTAACTCCCCTTCTATGTTTGAGAAAAACCCTAACATTGAGACAGAGCTGCCTTCCACTATACAAGTGGAAAATGATGGATACTTGACTTCTCAGCCTCCTTATGACTACCGTACAGGCTCATGACCTGGGGTCCATGCACCCCAGACTTAGAAAAGAAAACCAGGGACTTCCCTGGTGGTACAGTGGTTAAGAATCTGCCTGCCAATGCAGGGGACACAGGTTCAATCCCTGGTCTGGGAAGATCTCACATGCTGCAGACCAACTAAGCCCATATTCCACAACTACTGAGCCTGCGCTCCAGAGCCTGTGAGCCACAACTATGGAAGCCCGCATGCCATAACTACTGAAGTTCACGCACCTAGAGCCCGTGTTCCACAATAAGAGAAGCCACTGCAATGAGAAGCCCGCACACTGCAACGAAGAGTAGCCCGTACTTGCCACAACTAGAGAAAGCCTGGGTGGAGCAACAAAGACCCAAAGCAGCGAAAAAGAAAAAAAAAAAGAAAAAGAAAACCAATTATCCAAAGCAGCAAAGATTACAAAGAAACCAACATCTCGGCAGGTACATTCAGTTTCCAGAGGCAGATGTCCTATGGGAGCATCCAGTTTTGAGTTGGTGAGGGGAGGGGAAGAGGAGAAATTAAATACAGAAGTCAGGGTGCATCTCACTGAGAAGATTTGAGAAAAGACCTAAAGAAAGTAACAAAGTTAACCAGGCACAGTATTCAAGCACAGGAAACATCCTGAGCAAAAACCTTAAGGCAGGAACATACCTGATATGTTTTAATAAAAGCAAGGAAGCCAATGTAACTGAAGGTGACTGAGAAAAAGGGACAGCAGAAGAGGTCATAGGGGTGACAAGAAGCCACATCATAAAACCTTGTAAGCCTTTGTAAGAGCTTAGGTTTTTGCTTTGAGTGACATGCGAACCACTGGAAGGTCTTAAGCACAGGAGTAACATGATCTAACTTATATTTTTAAAAAACCACTGGCAGCTATATTGAGAATAAACTGTAGGTGGGCATGGATAGAAGTGGGGAGAGCAGTTAGAAGGCAGTAACACAGGTAGGAAAGTGTAATCAAATACAATAAAAAACTTTATGACAAAAAATACGAAAATTGGGGGACTTCCCTGGTGGTGCAGCGGTTAAGAATCAGCCTGCCAGGGCTTCCCTGGTGGCACAATGATTAAGAATCTGCCTGCCAATGCAGGGGACATGGGTTCGAACGCTGAACTGGGAAGATCCCATGTGCTGCGGAGCAACTAAGCCCATGAGCCACAACTACTGAGCCTGTGCGTCTGGAGCCTGTGCTCTGCAGTGGGAGAGGCCACGACAGTGAGAGCCCTGTGCACTGTGATGAAGAGTGCCCCCCGCTCTCTATAACTGGAGAAAGCCCTTGCACAGAAACAAAGACCCAACACAGCCAAAAATAAATTAATAATTTTTTTTAAAAAAAGAATCCACCTGCTAATGCAGGGGACATGGGTTAGAGCCCTGGTTCAGGAAGATCCCACATGCCATGGAGCAACTAAGCCCGTGTGCCACAACTACTGAGCCTACACTCTAGAGCCTGCGAGCCACAACTACTGAGCCCACATGCCACAACTACTGAAGCCCATGTGCCTAGAGCCTGTGTTCCACAATAAGAGAAGCCACCACAATGAGAAGCCCATGTACTGCAACGAAGAGTAGCCCTTGCTCGTTGCAACTAGAGAAAACCCGTGTGGAGCAACAAAGACCCAATGCAGCCAAAAATAAATGAATAAATTTATAAAGAAATAAATATATAAATATATATATATGTGAAAATGGGGATGTAAAAATTTCCTGGAAAATATAAGAGAACTGATGTTTTTAAGGTTTTCAATATATAACATCATGCTATATGCAAAGAGAAACTATTTTACTTCTTCCTTTCCTAGTTGGACGTCTTTTTTCTTTCTCAACTGCGCTATCTAGGAATTCTAGTACTGTGTTAAATAGAACTAGAGAGAGTGGGATCTCCTTGTCTTATTCCTAACCATTGAGTATGAGGGTTAGCTATGGGCTTGTTATATATGGCCTTTATTATGGTGAAGCATAATCTTTTCATATCTAATTTGTTAAGAGTTTTAAATACGAAGGCGGGGGGGAGCGAGAAGATGGCAGAAGAGTAAGACGTGGGGATCACCTTCCTCCTCACAGATACATCAGAAATACATCTACACGTGGAACTTCTCCTATAGAACACCCACCGAACGCTGGCAGAAGACCTCAGACCTCCCAAAAGGCAAGAAACTCGCCAGGCACCTGGGTAGGGCAAAAGAAAAAAGAATAAACAGAGACAAAAGAATAGGGATGGGACCTGCACCAGTGGGAGGGAGCCGTGAAGGAGGAAAGGTTCCCACATACTAGAAGCCCCTTCGAGGGCGGAGACTGCGGGTGGCAGAGGGGGGAAGCTTCGGAGCCGTGGAGGAGACCGCAGCCACAGGGTGCGGAGGGCAAAGAGGAGAGATTCCCGCAGAGGATCGGTGCCGACCGGCACTCACCAGCCCGAGAGGCTTGTCTGCTCACCCGCCGGGGCGGGCGGGGCTGGGAGCTGAGCCTCGGGCTTCAGTCGGATGCCAGGGAAAGGTCTGGAGTTGGCAGAGTGAAAACAGCCTCAAGGGGTTAGTTAACCAAGGCTAGCCGGGAGGGAGTCCGCTTGAAGTCTGGAGCTGCCGAAGAGACAAGAGACTTTCTCTTGCCTCTGCTTCCTGGGGCGCGAGGAGAGGGGATTAAGGGCACCTCATAAAGGAGCTCCAGAAACGGGTGCGAGCCGCGGCTGTCGGCACGGACAGTTGAGACAGGTGTGGGACACAAGGGTTGCTGCTGCCGCCACCAAGAGGGCTGTGTGCGAGCACAGGTCACTCTCCACACCGCCCCTCCCGGGAGTCTGTGCAGCCCGCCACTGCCGGGATCCCGGGATCCAAGGACAGCTTCCCCGGGAAAACGTACGGTGCGCCTCGGGCCGGTGCAGCGTCACGCCGGCCTCTGCTGCCGCGGGTTCGCCCCGCATCCATGACCCTCCCTCCCCCCGGCCTGTGCCAGAGCTCCCGAATCAGCTGCTCTTTTAACCCTGTCCTGTCTGAGCGAAGGGCAGACGCCCTCGGATGACCTACACGCAGAGGCGGGGCCAAGTCCAAAGCTGAACCCCAGGAGCTGTGCGAACAAAGAGGAGGGGGGAGGTCTCTCCCAGCAGCCTCAGAAGCAGCGGATTAAAGCTCCACAGTCAACTTGAAGTGCCCTGCATCTGTGGAAAACCTAAATAGGCAGCGAAATATCCCAAGTTGAGGAGGTGGACATTGGGAGCAAGATATACTATTATTTTCCCCTTTTTTCTTTTTGTGAGTATGTATGTGTGTGCTGCTGTGTGAGATTTTGTATGTATAGCTTGGTTTTCACCATTTGTCCTGGGGTTAGACCAACCAGTTTTATTTTTGGGGTTTTTTTTTTTTCTTTAATAGAAATTTTTCTTCTAAATAATTATTTTTTATTTTAATAACTATATTTTATCTTACTTTATTTTGTCTTCTACCTTTCTTTCTTCCTTTCTTTCCTCCTTTCTTTCCTACTTCCCTCCTTCCTTCCTTCCTTCCTCCCTTCCTTCCTACCTTCCTTTCTTCCTTCCTCACTTCCTTTCTTCCTTCCTTCCTTCCCTCCCTTCCTCCTTCCTTCCTTCCTCACTTCCTTTCTTCCTTCCTTCCTTCCCTCCCTTCCTCCTTCCTTCCTTCCTTTCTTTCCTTTCTATTTTTTTCTCCCTTTTATTTTGAGCCATGTGGATTAAAGGCTCTTGGCACTCCAGCCAGGTGTCAAGGCTGTGTCTCTGAGGTGGGAGAGCCAACCTCAGGACACTGGTCCACAAGAGACCTCCCAGCTCCACATACTATCAAACGGCGAAAATCTCCCAGAGATCTCCATCTCAAAACCAAGACCCAGCTTCACTCAAGGACCAGCAACGAACAGTGCTGGACACCCTATGCCCAACAAAGAGCAAGACAGGGCTACAGCCCCATCCATTAGCTGAGCAGCTGCCTAAAATCATAATAAGGCTAACAACATCCCCATACACACCATCAGACGGGGACCTGCCCACCAGAAAGACAAGATCCAGCCTCATCCACCAGAACAGAGGCACTAGTACCCCCAACCAGGAAACCTACTAAACCCACTGAACCAACCTCAGCCACTGGGGACAGCCACCGAAAACAGCGGGAACTACGAACCTGCAGCCTGCAAAAAGGAGACCCTACACACAGTAAGATAAGCAAAATGAGAAGACAGAAAAACACACAGCAGATGAAGGAGCAAGATAAAAACACACACACCAGACCTAACAAATGAAGAGGTAATAGCCAGTCTACCTGAAAAAGAATTAAGAATAATGATAGTAAAGATGGTTCAAAATCTTGGAAATAGAATAGACAAATTTCAAGAAACAGTTAACAAGGACCTAGAAGAAATAAAGAGGAAGCAAGCAACGATGAGCAACACAGTAAATGAAATGAAAAATACTCTAGATGGGAACAATAGCAGAATAACTGAGGCAGAAGGAAGGATTAAGTGACCTGGAAGATAAAATAGTGGAAATAACTACTGCAGAACAGAATAAAGAAAAAGGAATGAAAAGAACTAAGGATAGTCTCAGAGACCTCTGGGACAACACTAAACACACCAACATTCGAATTATAGGGGTCCAAGAATAAGAAGAGAAAAAGAAAGGGACTGAGAAAATATTTGAAGAGATTATAGTTGAAAACTTCCCTAATATAGGAAAGGAAATAGTCAATCAAGTCCAGGAAGCACAGAGAGTCCCATACAGGATAAACCCAAGGATAAAGACACCAAGACACATAATAATCAAACTGTCAAAAATTAAATACAAAGAAAACATATTAAAAGCAGCAAGGGAAAAACAACAAATAACACACAAGGGAATCCCCATAAGGTTAACATCTGATCTTTCAGCAGAAACTCGACAAGCCAGAAGGGAGTGGCAGGACATATTTAAAGTGATGAAGGAAAAAAACCTACCACCAAGATTACTCTACCCAGCAAGGATCTCATTCAGATTTGATGGAGAAATTAAAACCTTTACAGACAAGCAAAAGCTGAGAGAGTTCAGCACCACCAAACCAGCTTTACAACAAATGCTAAAGGATCTTCTCTAGGCAAGAAACGCAAGAGAAGGAAAAGACCTACAAGAACAACCCGAAACAATTAAGTAATTGGTAACAGGAACTTACATATCGATAATTACCTTAAATGTAACTGGATTAAATGCTCCCACCAAAAGACACAGACTGGCTGAATGGATACAAAAACAGGACCCATATATACGCTGTCTCCAAGAGACCCACTTCAGACCTAGGGACACTTACTACTGAAAGTGAGGGGATGGAAAAAGATATTCCATGCAAATAGAAATCAGAAGAAAGCTGGAGTAGCAATTCTCATATCAGACAAAATAGACTTTAAAATAAAAACCATTACAAGAGACAAAGAAGGACACTACATAATGATCAAAGGATCAATCCATGAAGAAGATATAACAATTGTAAATATTTATGCACCCAACATAGGAGCACCTCAATACATAAGGCAAATACTAACAGCCATAAAAGGGGAAATCGACAGTAACACAATCATAGTAGGGGACTTTAACACCCCACTGTCACCAATGGATAGACCATCCAAAATGAAAATAAATAAGGAAACACAAGCTTTAAATGATACATTACACAAGATGGACTTAATTGATATTTATAGGACATTCCATCCAAAAACAACAGAATACACATTTTTCTCAAGAGCTCATGGAACATTCTCAAGGATAGATCATACACTGGGTCACAAATCTAGCCCTGGTAAATTTAAGAAAATTGAAATCGTATCAAGTATCTTTTCTGACCACAACACTATGAGACTAGATATCAATTACAGGAAAAGATCTGTAAAAAATACAAACACATGGAGGCTAAACAATACACTACTTAATAACGAAGTGATCACTGAAGAAATCAAAGAGGAAATCAAAATGTACTTAGAAACAAATGACAATGGAGACACGACGACCCAAAACCTATGGGATACAGCAAAAGCAGTTCTAAGAGGGAAGTTTATAGCAATACAATCCTACCTTAAGAAACAGGATACATCTTGAATAAACAACCTAACTTTGCACCTAAAGCAATTAGAGAAAGAAGAAAAAAAAAAACCCAAATTTATCAGAAGGAAAGAGATCATAAAGATCAGATCAGAAATAAATGAAAAAGAAATAAAGGAAACAATAGCAAAGATCAATAAAACTAAAAGCTGGTTCTTTGAGAAGATAACTAAAATTGATAAACCATTAGCCACACTCATCAAGAAAAAAAGGGAGAAGACTCAAATCAATAGAATTAGAAATGAAAAAGGAGATGTAACAACTGACACTGCAGAAATACAAAAGATTATTAGAGTTTACTACAAGCAACTCTATGCCAATAAATTGGAACCTGGAAGAAATGGACAGATTCTTAGACATGCACAAGCTGCCGAGACTGAACCAGGAAGAAATAGAAAATATGAACAAACCAGTTACAAGCACTGAAATTAAAACTGTGATTCAAAATCTTCCAACAAACAAAAGCCCAGGACCAGATGGCTTCACAGGCGAATTCTATCAAACATTTAGAGAAGAGCTAACACCTATCAGTCTCAAACTCTTCCAAAAGATAGCAGAGGGAGGAACACTCCCAAACTCATTCTATGAGGCCACCATCACCCTGATACCAAAACCAGACAAAGACGTCACAAAGAAAGAAAACTACAGGCCAATATCACTGATGAACAGAGATGCAAAAATCCTCAACAAAATACTAGCAAACAGAATCCAAGAGCACATTAAAAGGATCATACAACATGATCAAGTGGGGTTTATTCCAGGAATGCAAGGATTCTTCAATATACGCAAATCAATCAACGTGATACACCATATCAACAAACTGAAGGAGAAAAACCATATGATCATCTCAATAGGTGCAGAGAAAGCTTTTGACAAAATTCAACACCCATTTATGATAAAAACCCTGCAAAAAGTAGCCATAGAGGGAACTTTCCTCAACATAATAAAGGCCATATATGACAAACCCACAGCCAGCATTGTTCTCAATGGTGAAAAACTGAAACCATTTCCACTAAGATCAGGAACAAGACAAGGTTGTCCACTCTCACCACTCTTATTCAACCTAGTTTGGGAAGTTCTAGCCACAGAAATCAGAGAAAAAAAAGAAATAAAAGGAATCCAAATAGGAAAAGAAGAAGTAAAGCTGTCACTGTTTGCAGATGACATGATACTATACATAGAGAATCCTAAAGATGCTACCAGAAAACTACTAGAGCCAATCAATGAATTTGGTAAAGTAGCAGGATACAAAATTAATGCACAGAAATCTCTGGCATTCTTATACACTAACGATGAAAAATCTGAGAGTGAAATTAAGAAAACACTCCCACTTACCACTGCAACAAAAAGAATAAAATATCTAGGAATAAACATACCTAAGGAGACAAAAGACTTGTATGCAGGAAACTATAAGACACTGATGAAAGAAATTAAAGATGATACAAATAGGTGGAGAAATATACCATGTTCTTGGATTGGAAGAATCAGCATTGTGAAAATGACTCTACTACCCAAAGCAATCTACAGATTCAATGCAATCCCTATCAAATTACCACTGGCAATTTTTACAGAACTAGAACAAAAAATTTCACAATTTGTATGGAAACACAAAAGACCCCGAATAGCCAAAGCAATCTTGAGAACGAAAAATGGAGCTGGAGGAATCAGGCTCCCTGACTTCAGACTATACTACAAGCCCACAGTAATCAAGACAGTATGGTACTGGCACAAAAACAGAAATATAGATCAATGGAACAGGATAGAAAGCCCAGAGATAAACCCACACACATATGGTCACCTTGTCTTTGATAAAGGAGGGAAGGATATACAGTGGAGAAAAGACAGCCTCTTCAATAAGTGGTGCTGGGAAAAGTGTACTGGTACGTGTAAAAGTATGAAATTAGAACACTCCCTACCACCACGCACAAAAATAAACTCAAAATGGGTTAAAGACCTAAATGTAAGGCCAGACACTATCAAACTCTTAGAGGAAAACATAGGCAGAACACTCTATGACATAAATCACAGCAAGATCCTTTTTAACCCACCTCCTAGAGAAATGGAAATAAAAACAAAAATAAACAAATGGGACCTAATGAAACTTAAAAGCTTTCACACAGCAAAGGATACCATAAACAAGACCAAAAGACAACCCTCAGAATGGGAGAAAATATTTGCAAATGAAGCAACTGACAAAGGATTAATCTCCAAAATTTATAAGCAACTCATGCAGCTCAATAACAAAACAACAAACAACCCCATCCAAAAATGGGCAGAAGACCTAAATAGACATTTCTCCAAAGAAGATATACAGATTGCCAACAAACACATGAAAGAATGCTCAACATCATTAATCATTAGAGAAATGCAAATCAAAACTACAATGAGATATCATCTCACACCGGTCACATTGGCCACCATCAAAAACTCTAGAAACAATAAATGCTGGAGAGGGTGTGGAGAAAAGGGAACCCTCTTGCACTGCTGGTGGGAATGTAAATTGATACAGCCACTATGAAGAACAGTATGGAGGTTCCTTAAAAAACTACAAATAGAACTACCATATGACCCTGCAATCCCACTACTGGGCATATACCCTGAGAAAACCATAATTCAAAAAGCGTCATGTACCAAAATGTTCATTGCAGCTCTATTTACAATAGCCAGGACATGGAAGCAACCTAAGTGTCCATCAACAGATGAATGGATAAAGAAGATGTGGCACATATATACAATGGAATATTACTCAGCCATAAAAAGAAATGAAACTGATTTATTTGTAGTGAGGTGGACGGACCTGGAGTCTGTCATACAGAGTGAAGTAAGTCAGAAGGAGAAAAACAAATACCGTATGCTAATACATATATATGGAATCTAAGGGAAAAAAATGTCATGAAGAGATTAGTGGTAGGATGGGAATAAAACACAGACCTACTAGAGCATGGACTTGAGGATATGGGGAGGGGGAAGAGTAAGCTGTGACGATGTGAGAGAGTGGCAGGGACACATACACACTACCAAATGTAAATTAGATAGCTAGTGGGAAGCTGCCGCATAGCACAGGGAGTTCACCTCTGTGTTTTGTGACCACCTAGAGGTGTGGGATAGGGAGGGTGGGATGGAGGGTGATGCAAGAGGGAAGAGATATGGGAACATATGTATATGGATAAATGATTCACTTTGTTATAAAGGAGAAACTAACACACTATTGTAAAACAGTTATACCCAAATAAAGAGGTTAAAATAAATAAATAAATAAATATGAAGGCATGTTGTATTTTGCAAATGCCTTTTCTGCATCTATTGATATAGTCATTGGATTCTATCATTCATTCTGTTAATATGATGTATCACATTTATTGATTTGCATATGTTAAACCATCCTTGCATCCCAGGGATAGATCCCATTTGATTTTTTTTTTTTTTTTTTTTTTTTTGGTACACGGGCCTCTCACTGTTGTGGCCTCTCCCATTGCGGAGCACAGGTTCTGGACGCGCAGGCTCAGCGGCCATGGCTCACGGGCCTCGCCGCTCTGCGGCATGTGGGATCTTCCCGGACCGGGGCACGAACCCATGTCCCCTGCATCAGCAGGCGGACTCTCAACCACTGCGCCACCAGGGAAGCCCTTGGTGAATGATTTTAATGTGCTGTTGAATTTGGTTTGCCAGGAGTTTGTTGAGGACTCTCCATCTATGTTCATCAAAGATAATGGCCTGTAATTCTTTTCAATGTAGTATTCTTGTCTAGCTTTGATATCAGGCTAATACTGGCCTTATAAAATGAGTCTGGGAGTGTTCCCTCCTTTGCAACTTTTTGGAAGAGTTTGAGAAGGACTGGTATTATTTCTTTAAATGTCAAATAGACAGCAATACAATAAAATTTGATGTTGAAAGGGGTACTGTTGTGGGGTACTGAATACATCCAATATTGTATTGCTGTCTGTTTCTCCCTTCAGTTCTGTTAATACTTGCTATCTTTAGGTGCTCTGATGTTGGGTGACATATATTTACAACTGTTTTTTGCTCTTGATGAATTGACCCCTTTATCACTACATAATCACCTTCTTTGTTTGTCCTTATAGTTTTTGACTTAAAATCTATTTTGTCTGATATAAGAAAAGCTGTCATTGACATCTTTTGGCTTCCATTTACATGGAATATCTTTTTCTATTCCTCTGCTTTGAGCCCATGTTTACCCTTAAAGATGTAGTGAGTCCCTTATAGGCAGCATATAGGGGGTCTTGTTTTTTATCCACCAGCCACCCTATGTCATTTGAATGGAGAATTTACTCTATATACATTTAAAGTAATTATTGACAGGTAATGACTTACTAAAGCCATCTCACTAATCTTCTGGCTCTTCTGTTGTTCCTTTGTTACTTTCTTCCTCTCTTGTTGACTTCCTTTGTGATTTGATGGATTTCTCTGGTGGTATGCTTTGTTTCTTTTCTCTTTAACTCCTGTGTTTCTACTATAGGTGTTTGCTTTGTGGTTACAATGAGGCTTACATGAAACATCTTAAAGTTATAACAGTCTATTTTAGGCTGATAACTACTTAACATCAATTGCATATAAAAACTCTACACTTTAACTCCCCCCACTACATTTTATGCTTTTGACATCACAATTTACATTTTATACTGTGCATCCATTACAAATTATTGTAGCTATCATTATTTTGAATACTTTTGTCTTTTCACATTTATACTAGAGTTAAGTGTTTCACACACCATTACAGTATTAGAGTATTCTGAATTTCACTATATACCTACCTTTACCAGTGTTTTATACTTTCATATGTTTTCATGTTATTAACTAGCATCCTTTGATTTCAGCTTAAAGAACACCCTTTAGCATTGTTTGTAAGGCCAATCTAGTAGATCTAATGGTTATGAACCCCGCACAACTTTTGTTTTTCTAGGAAAGTCTTTATCTCTCCCTCACATCTGAAAGACAACTTTACCAGGTAAAGTATTCCTGGTATTTTTTCCCTCAGCACTATGAATATATCACCCCTTCTCTCCTGGCTTGTTAGGCTTCTGCTGTGAAACCGCTGATAGCCTTATGGCTAAAAATACATATTTTAAATGAATGCTGATTTAATTAAATGGGGGTTCCTTTGCATCTATTATATTTATTTAATGTACTAAATCTACTGGGTGCACACAACACAACCTCTGCCATTGTGCCACTCTCCTGATGATCTGAATTTCAAGAGGAGCAACATAAACACGGAAAACAGTGTAAAACTTCAGGAGTAGCATCCTGAAGAGACTGTTCTCTAAGTCTTGCTATCCAGATTCACAGAGCTACTCCAGCTGCTATCCTTTCTGAAAACTAGTACCGTAGCTTTTCATTTAGAGCCTACCTGTTTTACATACTTAATGAAACTGCTCTCAATGTCTGCTAGCCA
Source organism: Kogia breviceps (assembly GCF_026419965.1). NCBI lineage: Eukaryota > Metazoa > Chordata > Mammalia > Artiodactyla > Physeteridae > Kogia > Kogia breviceps. The sequence goes on from NC_081319.1 coordinate 37,992,665, forward strand.
TAGATAAGACAAACCTTTGGGCTACAAAAGATTCCAAGCTGCTGCTGTCCTGCGGTGCTCTCTGAACAGAGAATTCCCATCTTGTAACTGAGTGACATGATCTAGACACGAGTCTCCTCTCTGCTACCCCTCTCCCCAAAGAGTTCAAGTACCCTTTCCCCCTTCTGGTTGTGGCCCTGCACTGCTGTCTCTGAAAGGTCTACTTCTGTGACAGATTTCCTTTGCAACTTGTCAGAGCTCTGCCTAAATAAAGCTCATTATGTGCTACTACTATCTCATGGTCATGTCTTTTATCAGCCCTAAAATCCTCTAGTTTACTACAAATGTATAAGTTTTTCAGTGAAACTTTATAAAAAGTAGCAACAATACCTGAATCATTTTAAGAATGAGAAAACCCAGATATCAAGAAATACTTTAAAAGATAACTGAAAATACGAAAATTTTTAAAGTTCTCGTAAAAACATTCCCACAGATGGATTATTCAAGCAATTTCACTCCCTGGCAACCAAATTAAACAAGAAGTACTTCAGTACAAATGGTACAAGTTTTTCAAGAAGCAGATAATATACCCTGTGAAGCACTGAGAGCACAGTTATGCTCCCAAGTATGGCAGGATGCAATGAAGAAGGTACATGATAGAAACACAATGCATGTCCTCTGATTAAGAGGCCCTCAACTCCTGGTTGATATTTTCTAAGGTACAGCCCCAAGTCCCAGTCCTGCTAATCTAACCAAGCACTGGGAAGATATCTAGGAGAAATTTGACCATTTTAATGCACAACACCACCCATGTAGTATTGCTACCTAAGATGCTTAAGCTGACTCTAACCTTGAGGAAACAGACAAATACAAATTGAGGGACATTTTGCAAAACAACTGACCTCGGCACTTCAACAAAGTCAATGCCATGAAAAGAAAAAAGAAAACCAAGGCTGGAGAACTGTTCTAAATTAAAAGAGATTATGACATGACAATGATAAAATATAATATTTAATTCTTGATTGGATCCTGGACCACACCCCACCCGACCCCCAAAAAACCAACCAAATGAAAACAGCTATAAAGGACATTCATGGGACAATTAGGGAGACATCTGAATATGGACTATATATTTTATAGTACTATTATATCAATGTTACATTTCCTGAGTGTAATAATTATACTGTGATTATGTTAGAGAATGTACTTTTTCTTAAGATGTATATACTAAAATATTGAGCAGTTCCTGCATTCCAGTATCCGCAACCTATTATCTTTTGTATTCCCAGACATTAGAGTGTAGAATGCTTTAATGCAGTGATTATTCTGGGTTATATCAGTATTTCCTCCTTTTTTTCTTTCACTCTTCAAATATGTGTCTAAAATTCCCTATATTAAATTCTATTTCATAAAGTGACTCATAAGTTTCTCTTTTCCTGACTAAACCCTAACTTACCAGAAGGATACTCTGATGCTAACTCAACCTCTGGTCAAAAACATAATTTCTAGTACCAAAAGCTACATAGACACTACCTTAAATTTTATATTTTAAAATGATTAATTTTAAAATACGAAATCACAATCTAATAATAATACATATTACTTTTAAAAATAAGACATGACAGTAAAGAATTTTTTAAAATCACCCAAAATCTGAACATGCAAAAACAACAAATGTTAACATTTTGATATATTTACATCTTGTCTCTCCTCTATTCAGAGATTGCTTTTGTTTCACAAATTTGTGACCAAACTACATACCCATTTTCTACACTGTCCTTTTATCCTTAGGTATGCCTTTACAGTTTTTTCAATTTCTATTTGCAGAAAGAGAAGATTTTAAAAGTCTCCCTCACTTTCACATACAGAAACAAAATGACAAGATTTATCACTAACTCCTATCCTCTCATCAAGGACTATTCTCAAAATAGTACATCATTTTTAAAAAACATGCTGCATGCATAATTGTTTTATAAAATTTGTAACAAATTACCTTTCCAGTATACAGGAAAAGAGATTAAAGTTGTCAGTATTTTAAGATAAAATTATGTCCTCAGAATTATATATGATAAAGCAGGTATATTTTTTGCAGGAAAACATGCCAATAGCATATTTTATACTATGAACCAAAAAGAAAACAGCCTTCCTCTGCAAACAATAAAAATTATAAATAAATTTAGCAAAGCCAACTACTCACCCCCTATTACTGACAATTGCTTTTTTCAAATGAATGTAATTTGCAGGAAAGATCCCCTGTAAAAGAGAAAAGATTTCCCATTAGAAAAAGTAATTTGTGATTAACATCTCATATAGACTAAAACAGCAGCCAGATTTCATCATGGAACTACTCTAACAACAACACAGTAGATCTTTTAATATAGCAACCACTTTACATATTAATTAAGAATACAGGGTTTCCCTCGTGGCGCAGTGGTTGAGAGTCCGCCTGCCGATGCAGGGGACGCGGGTTCGTGCCCCGGTCCGGGAGGATCCCATGTGCCGTGGAGCGGCTGGGCCTGTGGGCCATGGCCGCTGGGCCTGCGTGTCCGGAGCCTGTGCTCCGCAACGGGAGGCCACAACAGTGGCCTCCCGCAACAACAACAACAAAAAAAGAATACAAAGTTGCACAAACTATACTCAACAGGAATTTCACTGTCATTTGCAATCAGAGTCTATCCTTAGGGAAAAAACAACTGTGATGTTAAGCAACCACCAAAAAACAATTTTTTTTAAGTTTTAGAAATATTCCATCAAATCACTCTTAGGATATAGACTTAACGTACAGAGCTTGACACGTATCTATAAAATGACATCATCATCTAACCAACAATTTACAGATTATCCAGCTCTGAGCTAGAGAAAGAATTCTCACATTCTGGGTAACATTTGTATTCACAAGAATAAATCAATTTGGGAGCTTCTATAAATATTTCTTCTTTTACTCTTTCCAAATGGTTTCCACTTTGGTATTTGCCATAATTTGATTTCAATTCCTAAGGGATAAAAAATGTATTCTGTTTTAGAAAACAAATGTTTTCCAATCAATGTTTCACTCTTTTTCCTAATGTATAAAACTCCCTTCAAATAAAACACAGATGGCCTATTTTTTAAATACTCTTTGGCCCACACCATTATCAGTAATAAACTCAATCTATACCACACAAACCCATCTGCAGCTGGACTACAGTAATGCATTGTACAGTTTTCAGTGTACAGATCTTTCACCTCCTTGGTTAAATTTATTCCTAAGTATTTGATTATTCTAATGCTACTGTGAATGGGATTGTTTCCTTTATTTCTTTTTCAGATATTTCATTGATAGTGCATAAAAACACAACTAAATTCTCTGTGTTCATTTTATATCCTGCAATTTTACTGAATTTATTGATTAGTTCTATTTCTTGGGGGAATCTTGAGGATTTTCTATGTGTCATATCATATGCAAACAAATAAAATTTTACTTCTTTACTCATTTTGATGCCTTTTATTTCCTTTTCTTACCTGACTGCTCTAGCTAGGACTTCCAGTACTATGTTGAATAGGTGTGGTGAGAGTGGGCACCCTTGTCTTGTTCCTCATCTTAGAGGAAAAGTTTTCAACTTTCACCACGGAGTATGACATTAGCTGTGGGCTTATCACATATGGCCTTTATTAGGTTGAGATGTGTTCCTTCTAAACCCAATTTGTTTTCAGTTTTATTCATGTAAGGATGTATTTTGTCAAAAAACTTTGCATATAATTGAGATGATCATATGATTTTTATCGTTCATTCTATTGATGCAGTATAGCACACTCACTGATTTGTGAATGTTGAACCATCCTTGCATCCCTTGCATTAATCCCACTTAATCATGGTGTATGACCCTTTTCATATGCTATCAAAATTGCTAATTTTTTTTTTTTTTTTTTTTTTTTTTTTTTTTTTTTTTTTTTTTTTTTTTTTTTTTTTTTTGCGTTACGTGGGGCTCTCACAGTTGTGGCCTCTCCCGTTGCGGAGCACAGGCTCGGGACACGCAAGCTCAGCAGCCATGACTCACGGGCCCAGCCGCTCCGCGGCATGTGGGATCTTCCCGGACCGGGGCACGAACCCGTGTCCCCTGCATCAGCAGGCAGACTCTCAACCACTGTGCCACCAGGGAAGCCCAAACTGCTAATATTTTGTTGAGAGTTTTTGCATCTATATTCATCAGGCGTAATGACCTGTATTTTTCTTTTCCTACACTGTCCTTATGTGGCTTTGGTATCAGAGTAATGAAATGAATCTGAAAGTGTTCCCTCCGCTTAAATTTTTGGAATAGTTTGAGAAGGACTGGTGTTAATTCTTCTTTAAAGTTTAGTAGAATTCCCCAGTGAAGTCATCTGGTCCTGAACTTTTCTTTGTTAGGAGGTTTTTTATTACTGATTCAATCTCCTTATTGATTATTGGACTATTCAGAGGTTCTATTTCCTCATGATTCATTCTGGATAGGTTGTAATTTTCTAGGAATTTATCCATTTCTTCTAGGTGGTCCAATTTGTTAGCATACGATTGTCATAGTAGTCTCTTATAATCCTCTGTATTTCTGTGGTATCATTTGCAATGTCTCCTCTTTCATTTCTCATTTTGAGTCTTTTTTTTCCCCCTCAGTCAATTTTGTTTATCTTTTAAAAGAACCAGCTCTTAGTTACATTGATCTTTTCTCTTGTTTTTTGGTCTCTTTTTCATTTATTTTCACCCTGATCTTTGTTATTTCCTTGATTCTGCTAAATTTGGGCATAGTTTCTTCTTCTTTTTTCTAGTTTCTTCAGATGTAATGTAAGGTTGTTTATTTAACGTCTTTTTTTTTTTGGTCTTACTGTAGGCATTTATCACTATAAACTTCCCTCTTCAAACTGCTTTTTCAGTATCCCACAGGTTTTGGCATACTGTGTTTCTGTTTTCACTTGTGTAGAGATTTCTTTTTAATCTCTTCTCTGGTCCACTGGTTGTTCAGAATGTGTTAATTTTCATATATTTGTGAATTTTCCAGTTTTCTTGCTGTTACTGATTTCTAGTTTCATACCACTGTGGTCAGAAAAGATACATGGTATGATTTCAATATTCTTAAATTTGCTAAAGCCTTGTTATATGACCTATTCTAAAGAATGTTCCATTTACAATTGAGAAGAACATGTACTCTGTTGCTGATGGATTGAATATTCTATATATGTCTGTTAATTATATTTGGTCTAAAATATAGTTCAAGTCCAACATTTCCTTGTTGATTTTCTGTCTGGATGATCTATCCAGTGCTGAAAATGGGGTGCTGAAGGCCCCTATTATTATTGTATTGTTATCTACTTCTCCCTTCAAATCTATTAGTATTTGCTTAATATATTTAGGGGCTCCATTTTGGGTGAACATATGTTTATGATTGTTATACCTTCTTGATAAATTGACCCCTCCTTTATCATTATGTAATGACTTTCTTTGTCTCTAGTTCATTTTTGGCTTAAAGTCTATTTATCTGATATAAGTATAGCTCCCTGGGCTCTCTATTAGTTTCCCCTTGCACAAAATATCTTTTTCAGTACGTTAACTTTCAACCTACATGTGTCCTTAAAGCTGAAATAAGTCTCTTGTAGGCAGCATGTAGTTGGGTCTTGTTTTTTTTAATACATCAAGCCACTCTAGGCCTTATGATTGGAGAATTCAATCCATTTACATTTAGAGTAATTATTGATAGGTAAAGACTTACTAATGCCATCTTATTAATTGTTTCTGGCTGTTTTATAGTTCCCTTATTCCTTTCTTCCTTTCTTGCTGCCTTCCTTTGTGAATTTATGATTCTTCCACAGTGGTATGCTTTGATTCCCATAACTTTATCTTTTGTGAATCACTCTCGATTTTTGCTTTGTGGTTACCATGGACATCAAGGCCACGAGTAATGTATTTTATATATTGGCTCATAATAAACTATAACCTATGCCAACAGAGAAATCTAATATGTGAAAATATGGGATTGAAAATAGGATAAAACACATGACCACATATAACCAAACCTAAATGATGACAACTGGTTACCTGTAAGGGAAGAATTAATAGTAAAAAGTTTAAAACACACAGAATTAGCATATAGTTCTAAGAAGCTGGAAGAAGACATATTTTTCACTATTCTTCCTGCTAAGTACAATGTAAAACTCTGGACATTATATATATAACATGCATATGGATATACAAAATAAACATAAAAATATACATCATATGTCATATATATAACATGTGTGTCATATATATATATATATATATATATATATGGACATAAAAGTATTTTTAAAAATTGGAAGACTCTGAAAGGTGAAGAGAAGAAGGCAAACCAACTGGGGTTGAGATGCAAGAAATAGCACAGTGGTGAACTCCCTAGCTTTTCTTTTGCCTTATGTATCCACTACTTAAAGCTAAAAAAGCTGGAGACCTGGAAACACCAAAAGGCACAAACAAAAAAAGACCCCCCAAACCCCTGCTCTTTCTAGTTTAAGAACCAGGAAAGGATCCACCTATCAAAACAAAAAACTTTTCAATAACAACCGCTATATTGCTTCCAAATACCACCCAAAAAAAGCAATGGCCCAACTCCCACCCACACAAGCAAGGTCAATTGGAGGGACTGAACTTTGACCCTCATCAGGCTGTAATGAGAGACCCAAACTGGTACAGTATCAGAGAAAACCAAGTTGGGAGCCAAGACCTTCTATGCCAGTAGCCAATAATAAGCCACCAGCACACTGGCAGTGAAGACTACTTGGGGGCACCTGACTTGTTAGGGGGCACCCCTAACAAGTATTAATGAGATTCCCTCCATCACCCTGTTGTGCTGGTATAAGAAGAGGCCAAGGGGAGAGCTGAAACTTTCACCATCACTAAGAAATAACAAGACCACCACCCTCCTCCTGGTGTCATTGAAGGCCACATGGGGAGCAGTAAGGAAGTACTACAATGCCTTCCAACCAGTGAATAATCAGTGGAACACTAGTAGGAAGCTGGAATTCCCACACAAGGAAAAACAAGGAGCCTTCACCCTTTGGTGTCAACAGAGGCTGAGTGGGAAACATGGGATTCAAACCCCCTTGGCAGTAATGAGGTAAAACCCCTCTTCCCTATGCAGAAGCACTGTCACAAAATGCCAGGTAAAATTGAAGGTTTAAATAAAATGCAGAGTCTCATACCATACTACCCAAAGGTCCAGGCTTCAGTTGAAAATCAGTCATCATACCAAGAACCAGGAATCAAAGGGTATCAAAGGGACATGGATCCTACTAACTACTTCATGGACTCCATCAGGAAGCCTGTCCATGAGCCAATGGAGATGCCTCACACCTACAGATCTTCCCAAGTGGCCCATGAGCATCCCCAATGCTCTGCACACTCCATCACACTCCCTAACTCTGTGGCCAGTTCCCTGGGCACACCACCAAGGGTGGCAATGAGTGCAAGCCTTTGTACATGGCTACTAAGCACATGCAGAAAGCCATTCAATTCTGCAGAATTGGGAGAAGCACATAAACTTAAGCATGCAGCACCACCCTAGGTGAAGCAAACAAGAGACTGGCAGCAACCAGCCTAACTTTGCAGGATTGAGCAAAAGCATACAATCTTAGAAATTCCACCCCAAAACAGAGAACAAGAAGTGTGGAGTAGGTGCATACATAGCAAAGGTCTAAGAAAGCCTCAGAATAACCAGCAGGGCTGACAGAAGATACTTCTCTACCGAAGAGAGTCAGTAAAAATGGAGGAGGTGACTGCTTCTTCAAACGGACAGACAGCAATGCAAGACTTCAAGGAACATGAAAAATAAAGGAAACGTGATACCATAAAAAGGGCACACAACAATTTTCCAGTAACCAACTCCAAAGAAATGAATCTGTGATGTGTCCAATAAAAAAGTCAAAATAGTTGTTTTAAGAAAGCTCAACAAACTATAAGAAAACACAGAAAGATCATTCAATGAAATCAAGGAAACAATACACAAGTAAGAAGTTTAAAAGATGCACAGAAATCATAAAAAAAGAACCAAACAGAAATTCTGGAACTGAAGATTACAATGAATTGAATGAAAACTGCAATAGAGAATATCAACAGCCAACTTGATCAAAAAGAAAAAAAAACTTAGTGAGATTGAACACAGTAACCTTGAGATCATCCAGTCAGAAGAGAACAAAAGAAAAAAATTTTTAAGAGCAAAAAAAGTCCATATGAATTACAGAATACCATAAGGGGAAGCAATCTATGTAGTATTGCAGTTCCAGAAAGACAAGGGAGGGAGAAAGGGTTAGAGGGCTCATTTAAAAAAATATGGGCTGGGCTTCCCTGGTGGCGCAGTGGTTGAGAGTCGGCCTGCCGATGCAGAGGACACGGGTTCGTGCCCCGGTCCGGGAAGATCCCACGTGCCGCGGAGCGGCTGGGCCCGTGGGCCATGGCCGCTGATCCTGTGCGTCCGGAGCCTGTGCTCCGCAACGGGGGAGGCCACGGCGGTGAGAGGCCCGCATATCGCAAAAAAAAAAAAAAAAAAAATATGGGCTGAGAACTTCCCAAATCTTGGGAGATTTGGACATCCAAGTTCACGAAGCTAGGTCTCCAACAACATTCAACCCTAAAAGGTCAATTCCAAGACACATTATAATAAAACTAACTCAAATCCAAGACAAAGAGAATTTCAAAAGCAGCAAGAGAAAAAAAGGTAACTAAGTTAACTTGTAACTAATCAGGTAAACCCAATAAGGCTATCAGTAGTACTCAGCCAGGCAAGGAAACAGTGGAATAATACATTCAAAGTACTGAAAGAAAAAAACTGCCAACTAAGAAAACTGGCAAAGATGTCTTCCAAAATTGGAGAAATGACTTTCCAAGACAAACAAAAACTGAAAGAGTTCATCACCACTAAACCTGCCTTATAAGAAATGATGAAAGGAATTCTTCATCTGAAATAAAAGGACATAATTAGTAACATCAAAGCATGTGAAAATACAAAACACAGTGATAAAGATAAATATATAGTTAAATTCAGAATACTCTAATACTGTAATATGGCAACATATTAATCAATTAACTAGGGGGCTTCGCTGGTGGTGCAGTGGTGGAGAATCCACCCGCCTATGCAGGGGACATGAGTTAGAGCCCTGGTCCGGGAAGATCCCACATGTCATGGAGCAACTAAACCCATGCGCCACAACTACTGAGCCTGCACTCTAGAGCCTGCGAGCCACAACTACTGAAGCCCATGTGCCTAGAGCCTGTGCTTCACAACAAAAGCCACCACAGTGAGAAGCCTGCACACCGCAAAAAAGAGTAGCCCCCGCTCACCACAACCAGAGAAAAGCCCATATGCAGAAACAAAGACCCAATGCAGCCAAAGATTAAATTAAATTAATCAATTTACTATAAAAGTTAAAAGACAAAAGAATTTAAAATAACTATACCTACAACAATTTGTCAATAGATATATAAGAAGATGTAGATTGTGACATAAATATAAAATGTGGAAAAGAGGAATAAAAGGGAAGAGTTTTTATAAGAGTTTGACGTTAAGATGTTATCAGTGTAATAAAACAGGCTGTTGTAAGACATCTTATGTAAACTTCATGGTAACAATAAAGAAAAATCTGCTGTAATACACAAAAGGATGGCACTAGTAAATGAATTAAATTCACCAATCAAAAGGTATACAGTCACTGAATGGATTTAAAAATATAACCCACCTATATGCTGCCTACAAGAAATTCAACTCACCATTAAGAATAAACATAGGCTCAAAATGAAGAAATAGAAAATGATATTCCATACAAATGTAAATCAAAAGAGAGCAGGGGTAGCTAGACCTATATCAGACAAAACAGACTTCAAGTCAAAAACCGGACACCATAAAGAATGATTATTTAATGACCAAGGGGTTAATTCATCATGAGAATATAAAAACTGTAAATACATGTGCACCAAACAACAGAACACCTAAATATATTAAATACTAACAGAGCTGAAGGGAGAAATAGACAACAATATAAAAACAGTAAGGGATTTCAATACACACTTTCAACAATGGATGGACCTTAAAACCAGGAAATCAGTAAGAAATCATCAGACTTAAATTATACTTTAAACCAAATGATCAGAAATACACAGAACATTCTATTCAACAGCAGCATTCTTCTCCTGCACACATGGAATATTCTCCAGGAGAGATAACATGTTAAATCACAAAGCAAGCTCAAGTCTTAACAAACTCAAAAAACTGAAATTATATCTTTTCTAACAATAATAATGTGAAACTAGAAATAAATCACAGGAAGAAAACTGGAATATAAAAAAATATGTAGAAATGAAACCACACCATCCTGAAAAACCAATGTATCAAAGCAGGAATCAAAAGAGAAATCAGCCTGTGTCCTCTAAGATGGGCGGATAGTACTTCCCTCAGGGTCCATGCATGAGGAGGGTAACAGATATGTCTATGGCAGGCGTAGCAGTAACTCTTAGCATGTGGCCTGTCTCTGGTTGGGTTGTAAATCTAGAAGGCAGGACCAAGACTGTATTCTTCACAGTCACATTGGGACAAAGCAGAAACTAACTGTATGCACCTGAAACCTTCTTACCCAGTAGCCCCCAGGCAGGTTTACCTTAACATCGTTCTTCCTGTTCCCCGTCCTGCTCAGGGCTCCAGAGAGGTAGGTCTCAGGGCTTCCACCAATCACCTGCTCTGGGGAGTTTTTTGTAAACTCCACTTACTGCTCTTAAAATTGTGTGACCAGTTCAACCATGTAGGAAACGATCCTGAAGTCCACCACCACATAATCACTGTTGATGCTGTGATGCTGTATTTTTCTAAAATGCACATGTGTGTTTGTGTGTGTTTTTTAAAACAGGTGTCCAACTGTATGTATGGTTTCTATCCAGATCTTTTCACTTAACATGTGAATTTCTGTATCATTAAATATTTTTCAGAATGTGAAAAAAAGAGAAATCAAAAAATAACTTTACACAAGTAAAAGTGGAAATACAACATATGAACATTTATGGGATGCATAAAAAGCATTTCTAAGATGAAAGTTTATAGTGATAAATGCCTACATTAAGAAAAAAGAAAAACCTCAAAAAACAACCTAACTTTATATCTCAAGGAAATAAAAAAAAGAACAAATTAAGCCCAAAGCTAGCAAAAAAGATCAGAGGAAAATAAATGATAATAAACATAAACATAAAATAAACTTTAAAAAACAGAAAAGATCAAAGAAATTAAGACCTAGCTTTTTGAAAAAATAAACAAAATTGAAAAACCTTTAACTAGACAAAGAAAAAAAGAGAAAAGAATCAAATAAATAAAATTGAAAATGAAAGAGGAGACACTACAACTGATACAACAAAAATACAAAGGATTGTAAGAGACTACTATGAACAATCATACATCCACAAACTGGATGACCTAGAAGAAATGGATAAATTCCTAGAAACATACACCCTACCAAGATTGAATCATAAAGACAGAGAAAATCTGAACAAATCAATTACAAACAAGGAGAGTGAATCGGTAATTTAAAACCTCTCAAAAAAGAAAAGTCCAGTACCAGATGGTTTTACTGGTGAGTTCTACAAAGATTTAAAGAAGAATTAATACCAATTCTTCTCAGAGTCATCCAAAATAACTTAATAAAAGGGAACAATTCCAACTCATTTTACAAAGCCAGCATTACCTTGATATCAAAGCCAGACAAGGACACCACAAGAAAAGAAAATTACAGGTCAATATTCTGATGAACATAGATGCAAAAAAAATTCTCAACAAAATATAAGCAAATCAATTTCAACGTGACATTCAAAGAATCAAACATTGTTATTAAGTTGGATTTATCAGTCAAATGCAATGATAGTTCTACATATGCAAATCAATAAGGATACACCATATTAACAAAATGAAGGATAAAATCATATGATCATCGCAATAAATGAGGAAAAAGCATTTGACAAACTCAACATTTCCCTCATTACTAGTGATGCTGTGCCTGCTAGCCATCTGCACTTCCTCTTTGGAAAAACGTCTATTCAGTTCTTCTGCCAATTTTTTAATCGGATTTCTTTTTTAATGTTGAGTTGTATAAGCTATTTATATATGTTAGATATTAATCCCTTTTCAGTCATATCACTTGCAAATATCTTCTCCCATGCAATAAGGTATCTTTTCATTTTGTTGCTGGTTTCCTTTGCTATGCAAAAGCTCTGAAGTTTAATTAGGTCCCATTTGTTTATTTTTGCTTTTGTTTCCTTTGTTTTAGGAGACAGATCCAAAAAAATATTGCTGCAATGTATGTCAAAGAGTGTTCTGCCTATGTTTTCCTCTAGGAGTTTTAATAGTATCCAGTCTTACATTTAATCCATTTTGAGTTTATTTTTGTATAAGATGCTAGAGAATGTTCTTATTTCATTTTTTACATGGAGCTGTCCAGTTTTCTCTGCACCAATTACTGAAGAGACTGTGTTTTCTCCATTGTATACTCTTGCCTTCTTTATCATAGATTAACTGACCATAAGTGTGTGGGTTTACTTCTGGGCTCTCTACTCTGTTCCACTGATCTATGTGTCTGTTTTTGTGCCAGTACCATATTACTTTGATTACTGCAGCTTTGTAGTATAGCCTTAAGTCAGGGACCATGATCCCTCCAGCTCTGTTCTTCTTTTTCGAGATTGTTTTGGCTATTCAGTGTCTTTTGTGTTTCCATATGAAGTTTAAATTTATCTGTTCTAGTTCTGTAAAAAATGCCATTGGTATTTTGATAGGGATTGCATTCAATCTCTAGACTGCCTTGGGTAGTACAGTCATTTTAACAATATTAATTCTCCCAATCCAAGAACATGGTATGTATCTTTCCATCTGTTTGTGTCGTCTTCAATTTCTTTTATCAGTGTCTTACAGTTTTCTGAGCATGGGTCTTTTACCTCCTTGGGTAGGTTTATTCCTAGGTGTTTTATTCTTTTTGAAGCAATGGTAAATGGGATTGTCTACTTAATTTCTCTTTCTGATAGCTCGTTGTTAGAGTATAGAAATGCAACACATTTCTGTATATTAATTTTGGACCCTGCAACTTCACGAAGTTCATTGATGAGCTCTAGTAATTTTCTGGTGGCATCTTTAGGATTTTCTATGCATAGTATCATGTCGTTGGCAAATAGTGACAGTTTTACTTCTGCCTTTCCAATCTGGACTCCTTTTATTTCTTTTTCTTCTCTGACTGCTGTGCCTAGGACTTCCAAAACTACATTGAATAAAAGTGGTGAGAATGGGGCTTCCCTGGTGGTGCAGTGGTTGAGAATCCGCCTGCCAATGCAGGGGACACGGGTTTGTGCCCCAGTCTGGGAGGATCCCACATGTTGCGGAGCGGCTGGGCCCATGGGTCATGGCCGCTGGGCCTGCGCGTCCGGAGCCTGTGCTCTGCAACAGGAGAGGCCACAACAGTGAGAGGTCCTCGTACCGAAAAAAAAAAAAAAAAAAAAAAAGTGGTGAGAATGGACATCTTTGTCTTCTTCCTGATCTCAGAGAAAATACTTTCAGCTTTTCACCATTAAGTATGAAGTTAGCTGTGGGTCTGTCATATATAGCCTTTATTATGTTGAGGTATATTCCCTCTATGCCCACTTTATGGAGAGTGTCTATCATAAATGGTGTTGAACTTTATCAAAAGCTTTTTTCTGCCTCTACTGAGATGATCATATGGTTTTTATTCTTCAATTTGTTAATGTGGTGCATCACACTGATTGACTTGCAGATACCAAAAAATCCCTGCATCCCTGGGATAAATCCCACTTGATCATGGTGTATATCCTCTTAATGTATTGTTGGAGTCAGTTTGCTAATATTTTGTTGAGGATTTTTGCATCAATGTTCATCAGTGACACTGGCCTGTAATTTTCCTCTTTTATGATATCTTTGTCTGGTTTTGATATCAGGGTGAAGCTGGCCTCATAGAATAAGTTTAGAAGTGTTCCTTCCTCTGCAATTTTTTGAAGTATCAGAAGAATGGGTGTTAACTCTTCTCTAAATGTTTGGTAGAATTCACCTGCAAAGCTATCTGGTCCTGGACTTTTGTTTGTTGGGAGTTTTTAAATAACTAATTCAATTTCATCACTGGTAATTGGTCTGTTCATTAGAAAATATGAAATAGAAATTTTTCTTCCTGGTTCAGTCTTAGGAGATTGTATCTTTCTAAGAATTTGTCCACTTCTGTGTTGTTCATTTTATTGGCATACAGTAGTTCATAGCAGTCTCTTATGATCCTTTGTATTTCTGTGGTGTCAGTTGTAACTTCTTTTTTATTTCTGATTTCATCTATGTGGGCCCTCCCTTTTTTTCCTGAGAGTCTGGCTAAAGGTTCATTTATTTTGTTTATCTTTTCAAAGAACCAGCTTTTAGTTCACTGATGTTTTCTACTGTTTTTTAGTCTCTATTTCATTTATTTCTGCTCTGATCTTTATGACTTCTTTCCTTCTACTAACTCTAGGTTTGGTTTGTTCTTCTTTTTCTGGTTGCTTTAGATGCAAGGTTAGTTAGGTTGTCTATTTGAGATTTTTCTTATTTCCTAAGGTAAGCTTGTATTGCTATAAACCTCCTTCTTAGAACTGCTTTTGCTGCAGCCCATGGGTTCTGGATCATTCTGTTTCATTTTCATTTGTCTCTATGTATTTTTTAATTTCCTCTTTGATTTCTTCAGTGATCCACTGGTTGTTTAGTAGCATATTGTTTAACCTCCCTGCATTTGTGTTTTTCTGCAGTTTTTTCTTGTAGTTGATTTCTAGTCTCATAGCACTGTGGTCAGAAAAGATGCTCAATGTGATTTCAATTTTCTTAAATTTACTGAGGCTTGTTTTGTGGCCTAGCAGGTGATCTATCTTGGAGAATGTTCCATGTGCACTTGAAAAAAATGTGTATTCTGCTGCTTTCAGTCCAATCCAAATTCTTGACAAACAATTCCTGTAATCTTGTGGGTCTTGCCTTCATAAGCTTCCCCCATTTTGTAGTCCAGTGGAATACAATTCAAGTGCTGTCTTGGATTTATGCTTCCTGGGCTGCAGTCCTAACAAACCCCAAATAAACTTTTTTTTTTTTTTGGCCTCAACCAGGTCTCCATTCTTGGAATTCTTGGTTAATGATATCCTAGTTTTGATACGGTACTATAGTTTTCTAAGATGTTATCAATAAAGGAAACCAGGCAAAGTGTACACTGGATCTGTTTATATTATTTATTATAAGTGCACATAAATCTTTAATCATCTCAAAAATATAAAGTATAATGATGGAAGAAATTTTTGCATATTGGGGTATGGGGAAGCCATTCTGGTTTATACATGATTTGGCCTGAACTTTATGTCAACTAGAACAGCCTGGCTTACTGTCTGTCACACATACATTGCATATCTGCTTTCACCATTAAAGAAAAGAATGCATTATCTAGAAGTAAAAAGAATGTCCACTTTGAAGATAGGGAAAGATGCCTCCCTTCCTATGACACCAATGCTAGTACTGCTTCAAAGATAAGGTTTTCCTCCCAGATGCCAAGGTCATACGGACTCACTGTGTATGAGCTAATCTGTCTCTTTTGAAACCTTGAAGGAATGGAGCCCTGTCATGTTTGATGATGTTCTTTGTTCTTACAAGATATAAAACTGTGCTGAAAACCGTGCTTCTCTGGAGTGCTTTGGTGGAGGCTGCACTCCAGGCTGGTCCTCAGCTTGGCTTGAATAAAACTCTCTTCTATTCCTTATGATAGATTGCTTACTTATTATTTCTCAACAATAACAACAACAGGATCTGTCTCTGTCTAAAACAACTAGAAGTCTGAAATATATGCCAAATGTTTTTAGACACTGGACAACCAGCAGCACAGGAATATGATCTTGGGAGAAGAAAACAAATGAAATGAGTCATACAATATTCCAACGCTTTTTGCCTAGAGGCCTTTATTGATCAGAGAGTGACAGCACAGATTAAGGCACTGTCACTAAGATTAAAAGCCAAACACCAGTAGGAGAAGGCTGAGAGAGCTGAATTTTGTGGGGCAGAAAACAGAAGGGAATCATGAAGAGAAAGAAGTACAGAATTCTTCAGAGAGATTCCATTGAGTATTTAGCTGAAAACTAAGCTGCAGTTACACAGAATGAGACTCTATGTGGCCAAGGAAAGAGTAACTAATAATTGGCAGCTGTAAGCTGAACAATTTCTAGAGCATACCTAAGCCTGGTACACATTAAAGTTCTAATTGACTACAATGGAAAGAGCTCAGTGAACACATGGTACTTCAAATAAAGATCCAGTAACACTGCATGTTAAAAGTAAGATCAAACAGGGGCTTCCCTGGTGGTGCAGTGGTTAAGAATCTGCCTGCTGTATAACTGATTTAGTTTGTTGTAGAGGGAAAACTAACACACTATTGTAAAACAATTATACTCCAATAAATGTTAAAAAAAAAAAAAAAAAAAAAAAAAAAAAAAAAAAGAATCTGCCTGCCAATGCAGGGGAAACGGGTTCGAGCCCTGACCCGGGAAGATCCCACATGCTGTGGAGCAACTAAGCCCGTGTGCCACAGCTACTAAGCCTGAGCTCTAGAGCCCACAAGCCACAACTACTGAGCCCACATGCCACAACTACTGAAGCCTGCACGCCTAGAGCCCGTGCTCCGCAACAAGAGAAGCCACGACAATGAGAAGACCGCGCACTGCAATGAAGAGTAGTCCCCCACTCACTGCAATGAGAGAAAGCCCATGCACAGCAACAAAGACCCAACACAGCCAAAAATTAATTAATTAATTAATTTTCAAAAGTATACATGCTGATTAATCCTTTTTTTAAAAAAAAAAAAAAAGTAAGGTCAAACAACCCTAGAGTAAAGGCTACTCTAGGCATGCTCTAACAAACCTTAAGGATCAAGCTGAATTACAAGTAAATTAAGTGCCTGCAAAAATGAATTCAATATTTTTAAAGAAGATGACAAAATTCAGATCAAGAAATTCAACAATATAACTTCAAAATTCTAGAAAACAAAACA
Source organism: Kogia breviceps (assembly GCF_026419965.1). Taxonomy (NCBI): domain Eukaryota; kingdom Metazoa; phylum Chordata; class Mammalia; order Artiodactyla; family Physeteridae; genus Kogia; species Kogia breviceps. Next base: position 38,009,684 of record NC_081319.1, read on the forward strand.
AAAAAATTTCCAGATATGTAAAACTTTAAACCATAACCAGGAGAAAAAGCAGTTAATAGCAAGAGACCAAAAATGATACATAATGGGAACTAGCAGAAGTTCACAGTGCTATTAAAATTTCTCCAAGATTTAAAAGAAAACATGAACATAAGGCAAGTGCTATCAATAAACAAAATGGAACAAAATGGAAATAACAGAGCTGAAAAACAGAACATCTAAATGAAAACGTTTGAGTTGTTTAATGGCAAATTAGATACGTGAAAGAAAGAGTAGCACACTTTAACACCTAGTGTTAAAACTATCCAAACAGACTTGGGGGAAAAGACCAAAAAATAAATTAAAATAGAAGTAGAAATCTTTGAGATAATATAAAACAGTGTAACATATGTGGAACTGGAGAACCAAAGAGAAGTAGCAATATTTCAGGAAATCATTTAAAAATTTTTCTAAATTAGATGAAAAACATAAACCCACAGATATAAGAAACTCCATGATATAAATTTGGATGAACACACACATACACACACAACACCAAAATATATCATAAGCAAATTGCCCAAAACAATGATAAAGATAAATCATAAGAGCGTCCAGAAATAAAAACAAATATTTAAAAACACTATAGTACAAGAAACAAAGATAAGAATTAATAAAGACTTTTCATTAGAAATACTATAAAGCCAGAAGAAAATGAACTGATATATTTAAAGGGAACTGTATAAATCCACATACATATGGTCACCTTATCTTTGATAAAGGAGGCAAGAACGCACAGTGGAGAAAAGACAGCCTCTTCAATAAGTGGTGCTGGGAAAACTGGACAGGTACATGTAAAAGTATGAAATTAGAACACTCCCTGACACCATACACAAAAATAAAATGGATTAAAGACCTAAATGTAAGGCCAGACACTATCAAACTCTTAGAGGAAGACATAGGCAGAACACTCTATGACATAAATCACAGCAAGATCCTTTTGGACCCACCTCCTAGAGAAATGGAAATAAAAACAAAAATAAACAAATGGGACCTAATGAAACTTAAAAGCTTTTGCACAGCAAAGGAAACCATAAACAAGACAAAAAGACAACCCTCAGACTGGGAAAAAATAGTTGCAAATGAAGCAACTGACAGAGGATTAATCTCCAAAACATACAAGCAACTCATGCAGCTCAATATCAAAAAAACAAACAACCCAATCCAAAAATGGGCAGAAGACCTAAATAGACATTTCTCCAAAGAAGATATACAGACTGCCAACAAACACATGAAAGAATGCTCAATATCATTAATCATTAAAGAAATGCAAATCAAAACTACAATGAGATATCATCTCACACCGGTCAGAATGACCATTATCAAAAATCTACAAACAATAAATGCTGGAGAGGGTGTGGAGAAAAGGGAACTCTCTTGCACTGTTGGTGGGAATGTAAGTTGATACAGCCACTATGGACAACAGTATGGAGGTTCCTTAAAAATCTAAAAATAGAACTACCATACAACCCAGCAATCCCACTACTGGGCATATACCCTGAGAAAACCATAACTCAAAAAGAGTCATGTACCAAAATGTTCATTGCAGCCCTATTTACAATAGCCAGGACATGGAAGCAACCTAAGTGTCCACTGACAGATGAATGGATAAAGAAGATGTGGCACATATATACGATGGAATATTACTCAGCCATAAAAAGGAACCAAACTGAGTTATCTGTAGTGAGGTGGATAGACCTAGAGTGTGTCATACAGAGTGAAGTGAATCAGAAAGAGAAAAAGAAATACCGTATGCTAACACATATATATGTAATCTAAGAAAAAAAATGGTCAGAAGAACCTAGGGGCAAGATGCGAATAAAGATGCAGACCTACTAGAGAATGGACTTGAGGATATGGGGAGGGGGAAGGGTAAACTGGAACAAAGTGAGAGAGTGGCATGGACATATATACACTACCAAACATAAAGTAAACAGCTGGTGGGAAGCAGCCACACAGCACAGGGAGATCAGCTTGGTGCTCTGTGACCACCTGGAGGGGTGGGATAGGGAGGGTGGGAGGGAGGGAGATGCAGGGGAGAAGATATATGGGGACATATGCATATGTATAACTGATTCACTTTGTTATAAAGCAGAAACTGACACACCATTGTAAAGCAATTATACTCTAATAAAGATGTTAAAAATAAAATAAAATAAAATGAAATTAAATAAAGAGAATTGTATACCCAATGAAAATATTTTTGAAAAATAAAGGTGAGTAAATCCAAAGCAAATAAAATGAATAGAATAAAGAGAAGAAATCTGTGAAACAGACCAAAAAAATCCTTTTAAGTCAAAAGTTAAGTTGAGAGGATCAAAACAACAAAAATCTAAATAGATTTGACCAAGAAAAATAGAGGAAACAGCTCCCTGAAGTCTAGAATGAAAGAGGGATCATCACTAAATGTCTTACAGACATTAAAAAATAAATAGCATGAATATCGAGGACAATTCAAAAACATACTGAAATAGAAAAATCTCTTGCAAAATACAACTAATCAAAACTGAGAGAATGAGTTAGACAAAGATACTAAAGATAGACTATAAGCCCCAACCAAAAAGAAAAAAAATTTTAATGACAAATCAGACTTCCTCAAAATTAAAATCTATTCTTCAGGACACAACATTAAGAAAATGAAAAGGCAAACCACACAGTGAAAGAATATATTTACAAGGACTTGTATTCAGAATAGAGTATTCATATAACTCAATAAGAAAACAACCCAATAAAATATGGGTGAAAGATATGGACACTTCACAGAAAAAAAAGAGGTTAAAGGACAATAAACATTTGAAAAGACGTTCAACCTCTTTAGTCATTAGGGAAATAAAAATTAAAAGCAAAAGCAAGAGACCACTAGCTCATCCATTAGAATGTCTAAAATTAAAAGACTGAAAATAAAAAGTGTTGCTGAAAAAGTGGACTAATTGGAAGTCCGATACTTAAATTTATACTTAATTTTGGGAGGGTTCCCACCATTAACTGATAAGAAGTACTCACTGTGCCTCAACTATCTGTAAAAACAACATGGTTTACGCTGCTGAACACCTGCTTTCCTTCCAGGAATGTGGAATTTTGTTACATGCTATGCAGAGGTTGCGTACAGGACCAGTGCCCAATAAAAACTGGCTATGAGTCTCAAACAAGCTTTCCTGATTGGCAACATTTCATATGTGTTGTCACAATACTCCTGGGGGAATTAAGCTTCTCCTGTACGACTCCACTGAGAAAGGACTCTTAGAAGCTTGTGCCTGGTTTCCCCAGACTTACCCCATGCACCTTTGCTGTTCTGATTTGTATCCTTCCACTGTAATTATTCATAGCTTTGAGTACAATTACATAATGAGTCCTTTGGGTCCCCACAGCAAATTTTCAAGTCTAGGGGTCTTGAGGGCCTCCAAACCCAACAACAAATAAGCAGGACACAAAATATCACCTAGCCTTCACTTCCTTCAACTCCCACCATCTTCTCCCCCACTGACAACAACACAAACACACTAATAATAAGATCCATTAATGGAGTACACTTAAAATGTGGCTATTAGGTAAATTCCAGATCACAAACCCACATTTCAGTACTGAATAACAATGATAAAATGTCAATTTTTTTAAAGTTTTCAGTTAGGAGAGCTCCTACTGATGATAATTAGCACTTTCCTTCATTAAAAAAAATCATTAGATTAGGTCTCATTATGACTTGGTGTATGACCAAGTCTGTATTAAAGTGAACCACCATAGTTACAAAGTAAGTTGAGAGACTGAAATGATCATGTACCACAAACTACACATATTTAAAGTGTAGAATTTGATGCTTTGACATATACATACACCAGTGAAACCATGGCACAATTTAAATGATGACATTTAAATCACCCCCCCAAGTTTCCTCATATCTTTTTGTAATCTATCCCTCTCTTCAGGGATAGATTGGCAGGCAACCATGTAACTGGTTTAAGGCATTATAAATTATTAGCATTTTTCCAGAATTTTACCTAAATCAAATTTGAAATGTTCATCAGTCCTCCACTCACAAAATCACCACTACAGCCTTATTTATATTCCCAAGAATCTACTTCCTTCCTTTCACCCATAACCTACTGTGGTAACTACTCTACCTTCTCTCTCTTTATCACTCAACCCACTAGACTCTGGCTTTCTGCCACTATAATACTATGACTACATGGGATTCTCTAAAACATCACCAATGGCCTTCTGTCAAACACAGTGGCCCCTACTCAGTACCCATTCTATTCTACTAGACTACTCCACAGTACTTGAAATAATTAATTACTGTTTTTTAAAAACTTTCTTTTCCTTAGCCAGCTATGACCTCCATTTCTCAAACTCCATGTGCTAGTACCTCTTTTTCTGTCCTCCAAGATGCTGGCAGTCTTTAAAGTCTCATTTCCAGCCCTATGCTATCATAGCAGTTGTTGTTATAGCAACAGAAACAAATATTTACTGTACTATTACCATATGCTAGGCACTATGTTAAGAGCTTCATATAAGCTCATTGATTTCTAACAATTCTACAAGATAAGTAATAATGTTACACTCATTTCAAATTACACACAAAATTAAAAGAGAATAGTATATTGAACCTCCACAAACCTACCACGCAGCTTCAACAATGATCAATGTTTTGCCAACCTTGATTAATTAATACCCACGTACATATTCCTACCCATTGCCATACTTTAGAGCAAATTTCAGAAATTACCCATAAGTACTTAAATATGTATCTTTAACAGGTGCTTACTATTTCTCCAATAAACTCTATTTCATGGTTATACTGTATGGCAAGAGTGAATCTGTGCCTCTGTTAAATGACAGCCCTGTTGCCAAAGAGACATAATCCAAATTCCTTAGGATTCCTTATAGTCTTTGGTATGTAAGACTCTGTAAATATGGATCCAACGTACCTTTCCTGCCTTACCATCCATCACTTTCATCCAGGCACTATGCCCTAGCCAGTTTGGACCATTTAACATGCTGTGCAATTCCACACCTCTATACCTCTATTTTTGCTGTGTAAAACATTCAATAATGTCCTGTTCCTATCTGGCAGAATTCTAGGTATCCAGTTGACAATTCCTACATAAGAACTGATCCTGAAACCACAAAATGAAAGTAAATATAAATTCTCTTGAATTTCATTCCTTTTCTCTTGGGCATATGCTTTATAAAATGCACAAAATTATCATCAAATATCTGTTCTCTTTTTCCATAATTTTATTTTATTCTCCTACTTTTTAATTCACAAAATTTAGTAGTACATATTACCTGCATATTATACTTCTCTTAAACTGTACAATTTTAATATATGGTCACAAAAATATATAACCGAAAGGGCATTTTATAGTAAAACTTTTTATACAAAGAAATGTTTTACCATTTACTCTATTTCTGAATGCTATCTAGTTCAGACACTATTTTATTTGGGCTATTTCAAGTTTTATTATTAGTATAAATTGTACATAACTAAAGACATAGTTTAATAAGTAAACTTTTTCATTTTTCTTTAGCCACTAATAGCTATGAAAAACTATTGAAATTTCTAATTATTGTGATCATAATATTAAGATAAATAAAAGATATATAGGGATGCATTTTTAAATCATTCTATGTGTGTAAAATCACTAAATGATTATCTTTTACAAACATGAAAGAATTTTCAACATAGTTCCATAAACTAGCACTGCCACAGGGTGAAATTTAGTTAATACTGTCTTTCCATCTGTTAATTTTTTTAAGTTTAAGAATATAAATACTAGCTATCAAGAGGTATATACATACATGTTGCTAATAAATGCTAGAATGGAGTTGGTATTACCAAAATACACAACCTCAAAAGTACTACATTAGCCCAAACTAAAAAAATTAAAGGAGTCTGATCAGACAAAAAGAGCTCTAACACTTCTTTTCTTTTTTTCTTTTTATTTTTTGGCTGCGCCGCTCGGCTTGTGGGATCTTAGTTACCCAACCAGGGTTTAAACCCGGGCCACCGCAGTGACAGCACCGAGTCATAACCACTGGACCGCCAGGGAATTCCCTCTAACACTTTAGATTAGTGTCATCTGGTTCCCTCATTTTGATTAGTTTCTCAAATCATTGCTAAGATTAATCACAAAATGGCCTCTCCCACAGGCTCTAAACACCTTTGTTGTAGGAAAAAGAATTTAGAAAATAAGTATGAGATTCTGAGCACTTTTCCTTAACTCTAAAATAGAACTCTGATTAACCTTGAGGTTACAACATGTAGCTATTTCGGTGATCCAGCTGAGGACAGCCTTCTAGCCATCCCTGCCAACATACCACACACGTGAGTAAACCCTTTTGGACATTCCAGCCAGCTGAGCCCCCAGATAACTATAGCCACAAGTGGTGTCACCTATACAGAATGATGATTAGTTTTAGTCCACTACATTTTTTTTTTTTTTTTTTTGCGGTACGCGGGCCTCTCACCGCTGTGGTCTCTCCCGCTGCGGAGCACAGGCTCCGGACGCGCAGGCTCAGCGGCCATGGCTCACGGGCCCAGCCGCTCCACTGCACGTGGGATCCTCCCGGACCGGGGCACGAGCCCGTGTCCCCCGCATCGGCAGGCGGACTCCCAACCACTGCGCCACCAGGGAAGCCCTAGTCCACTACATTTTGGGGTGCTTTGCAGCACTGCAATAGATAATATTGTAAGGGTATCATCATTCATGTCCCACTTAACAAGGTTTTCAAGACACACACTGTGCATCAACTGATATTTTAAAGACAAAAATAAAATAATTTCAAAGACCACTGTCTCCACACTGATCCCCAAACCCTAGTATTTGAAGCAAGGTGGTGGGGTGGCTAAGATCACAAATATTAATAAAAATAAATAAATAGCATATAATATCACAAATTACAGCTTTCCAATCATTTATAAGACTTCTCATTTATTCAAGTTCTAAATTTTTGACAATTTCAAATCAAGATAACAAACATAAAATACAAATAGAAATTATTTCCACATGAGCCTTCCTGAGATGGAAATAACACCTGAAAGTGTGTCTTAAAACTAGAGACACGGGCTTCCCTGGTGGTGCAGTGGTTGAGAGTCCGCCTGCCGATGCAGGGGACGCGGGTTTGTGCCCCGGTCCGGGAGGATCCCATATGCCGCGGAGCGGCTGGGCCCGTGAGCCATGGCCGCTGAGCCTGTGCGTCCGGAGCCTGTGCTCCGCAACGGGAGAGGCCACAACAGTGAGAGGCCCGCATGCCACAAAAAAAAAAAAAAAAAAAAAAAAATGAAAACTAGAGACACAAGGTAAAAAATTACCTACGAGCAGTGGTTCTTAACTGGGGCAATGTTACCACCACCACCCCACCTACCTCCCACCCCCAGCAGGCCCAGGGCCTTTGGCAATGTCTGGAGACATTTTTCACTGCCACAACTTGAGAGGAGATGTTAGTGACTGGAGGTCATATACGCTGCTAAATTTCTTATAATGTACAAGATAACAAAGACTTATCTGGCCCAAAATGTCAATGTTGCCAAGGATAAGAAGCCCTAGCTATGAGGAATGAAAGTTTGAAGATATTGTCTTCTTATGATCACTACCTTAAAAACTAATGAAACAAGTGATTCTACTGGCAAAATTGATGATTACAACTCCGAAAATTTTTATTTTTTAATAAAAATTATGTGATAATTTTGGCATTTTCTATGTAAGAAAAAACATAATACACTAAATATTAAGCCTACAAAAAATATATAAGAAAAACTGATATTATTATAGAAAAAGTAAAGCAGAAAGAAGTTTTTGCAAATGCATTACTGGAAAAAAATGTTGCTACATGTATTATAACTTCCAATTAAAATATATTTTGTTTGATCAAATTACTATTAATTGATAATAGAATAAACACATAAATCTAGTCCATAAAATTAGCATTTGGCATTTAAAAGTCTTATTTAAATTCATATTTTAACAAGAACATTATGATCAACAGAGATGTATCTAACTGAACATTATTTTTAAAGTTTTTTCCATTTTAGAAATAAATTCATCTAACTAATCACATGACTACACAGGACTAGGCCTAAGAAAAAGTCAATATACTTTTGTCAACTGTTTTAAGGAAAAAATATTAAATGTCCTAAATAGGCTTTTTCAAAATAAGCTTTCCATCTATTACCATACATACACTTTTCTGTCCTTTTTAAAAAGTCATTTTAATACTGCTGAGACAGAGTAGAGTCTGATACAGTTCTATGAAGGAAAGAATGAGTGTGGTTACTGTAAAAGATTCAAAGACTGACAAGTAAGAATTGTTTTTATATCAAACAAATATATTAGGCTGCTTTCTACATTAGAAAAGGTAACAATAAACTTTTCATTACCTTTACATTTGGCTTCTTTGTTGAAAGTCCTCTATACCAACCTAAAACAAAACATACAAAAGATATTAAAATCATATTGTTGTCATTTTCTGTAAGAGACATTACTTTTAGGATAATTAATTAATGCAAAACTTTCTAGTAAGTTTTAGGCACTTTATGCCTTTATTAAGCATAGTTTACTCCAAAAGAAATAATCTTACAATAAATACAACATTCCCAATTTTCATCAAAAAGCACAAAATCACTTTCAACTGAATAAGACAAAAAAAAAAAATTAGAAAAGATTTCAGAGGACATATATTCAACTCCTTGAAAATTCCCAGAGGAAACCATTACGGGTTAGGAAAACGCCAAAATCATATAAGCTTTTTTGGTGGCAGATAGGGAGAACAGCCCAGACTTTGTATTTCCTAGTCTCATTGACTCTCCCATGCACTAAACTACACCACCCTCATTTCTTGGCTTTCCAGCTGCTGAAGTTGACATCAGTGCTTCATTTATTCCCTCTCACCATTCATAAACAGCAATAACAATGAAAGTTAAAATTACACAATAAAAACAATTTTCAGAGAAAGGAAATTTTTTTACCAACTTTTCTCAATCCAATCTATTATTTTCAGAGGGTTGCTATAGTTTCTCTACTTGGGTTTAAGGGGAAACAACTCCAGTGAGTAGAAGAAGCTAAGAGTTATATTTAAAGGAGGAATATGAAGAAAAAAGAAAGAGGAGATTGTTGATGATAGCTAATATTAACTGAGAGCTTACTATCCTTAATTCCATGTTCTGAAATTGAGTTGTTCCATGTATTAACCTTTAAGTCCCACAACAAAGCTATGAGGAAAAGAATCAACTTTTTCTCCCCTGAAATTATAACAAACAATAAAACAATACCCTTATTTCTGTTTAGTACAACAGATGAGATCATAAATTTGAATAACTCAATTTACACTTGAGAGTCTCAATATCTTTATTTTTGGTAAGTGATAACCTTACCAATGTGACACTTTACCATATATTAAACAGGATAAAGAATGACATCAGGGCTTCCCTGGTGGCGCAGTGGTTGAGAGTCCGCCTGCCGATGTAGGGGACACAGGTTCGTGCCCTGATCCGGGAAGATTCCACATGCTGTGGAGCGGCGGCTGCTGGGCCTGCACGTCCATGGGCCTGCACGTCCAGAGCCTGTGCTCTGCAGCGGGAGAGGCCACAACAGTGAGAAGCCCGCTTACCACAAAAAAAAAAAAAAAAAAATGACATCAGCAGGTATGGCAGAGTAAGGACTGCCAAAAAAACCCTATTCTCAGTAAAAGCAATAATAACACTGGCAAACACTGTCAGTATCAACTTTTTTAGAACTCTAGAAGCAAACTAAAGACTTGAAATATTCCAAAGAGTATTTATTCAAGAAATCTGAATCTCAGTCAGAACAACCCTTTTAACTTGCCCTATCCCATCTCCCTCTCCACAGCCCTGTGTTAAACTTGAAAACCAGTCCCACATTCACAGGGAAAACCAGAAAACTAACAGCCCCTGAAGAGGACAGAAAAGAAGAAATGCAGAAAGACCTAAATAAATGAAGAGGTTTCCCATGTTCACGAATTATAAAACTTAGCACTGTTAAGATATCAATTATCCCTAAACTGATCTATAGATTCAATTCAATCCCAATCAAAATCCCAGAGAAATTTTTGGTAGGATATTAACAAGTTCTAAAATTTATAAGTCAAGACAAATGACTACTATAATAGTCAAAACAATTTTGAAGAAAGAAAAAATTTGAATGACCCACACTACCTGATTTTAAGACTTAATATAAACCTACCATAATTGAGAGTGTAATACTGGCTAAAGAACAGACACAGAGATCAATGAAATAGATTGTAAAATCCAGAAATTAACCCACACATAAATGAACAATTGATTTTTGACAAAGGTACAAAAGCACTTCAATGGAGAAATGATAGTCTTTCAACAAACGGTGCTGAAACAATCAGACATACATATACAAAAAGAAAAAAAGAACCCCAACCTATACCTTGCACTATTAACAAAATTACCTCAAAATGTATCTAAAAGTGTAAAACTTATACAAGGACAACAAGAGACCATTTTTGTGATCTTGTGGCTAGACAAAGATTTCTTAAGCACACTCCATATAAGAATAAATTTTTAAGGTTATACTCCATTTATAGTTATTATAAAATATTGCCTATACTCCCAGTGTTGTACAATATATCCTTGTACCTTATTTTATACCTAATAATTTGTACCTCTTAATCCCCTACCCCTATATTGCCCCTCCCCCCTCCCCTCTCCCTACTGGTAACTACAAGTTTGTTCTCAATTAACAAATGGGCAGAGACCTGAACAGATACCTCACCAAAGAAGATATACAGTTGGCAAATAAGCATATGGAAAGATGCTCAACATCATATGTGATTCAGAAGCTACAAATTAAAACAATGAGATACCACTGCACATCTACTAGAAGAGCCACTATCCAAAACACTGACAACACCAAATGCTGATGAGGATGTGGAGCAACAGGAACTTTCATTGCAGATGGGAATCCAAAATGGTACAACCACTTTGGAAGACAGTTTGGCAATTTCTTACAAAACTAAATGTACTTTTACCACAAGATCCATCAGACTCACTCTTTGGTACTTATTCAAATGAGTTGAACACTTATGTCCACACAAAAACCTGCATATGGATTTTTATAGCAGCTTTATTCATAAGTGCTTAAACTTAGAAGAAACGAAGATGACCTTCAATAGGTAAATGGATAAATAAAACTGTGGTACATCCAGACAATGGAATATTATCCAGTGATTTTTTAAAAATGAGCTATCAAGCCACAAAAAGACATGGAAGATCTTTAAATGCATATTACTAAATGAACGAAGCCAATATGAAAATGCCACATACTGTATGATTCCAACTATATGACAATCTGGAAAAGGCAAAACCATGGAGACAGTAAGAAGAAAAATGGTTGCCAAGGGTTTGCAGGGAGGGAGGGATAAATAGGTGAAGAGAATTTTTAGGGCAGTAAAACTACTCTGTAATACTATAGCGGCAGATACATGTCACGATATATTTATCTAAACCAACAGTGTGTACATCACCAAGAGTGAACTCTGATGTAAACTATGGACTTTGGGTGATAATGATTTGTCAATGTAGGTTCATCAATTGTAACAAGTGTACCCATTCTAGTGAATGATGTTGATATTGGGGGAGGCTGCACACGTGTGAAGGCAGGGGGGTATACTGGAACTCTCTGTACTTTCCACTCAATTTTGTCTAAAACTGCTCTAAAAAATAAAGTCTTTTGTTTTTGTAACGCATTTACTATATGTAATCCCACACCTAAGTATTTGCCCAATACAAAAAAAGTCTACAATAAAATCTATACTCATTATTTATAACAACTTTAATCATAACAATCAAAAACAAAACAATTCAAATGTCCATCAACTGCTGCACAGATAAAAGGTGGTTTCAACCTGTATGATGAAATACTGCTAAGGAAGAACACACTACAGATACATATGACATGAATGGCTTTCCAATGCATTATGCTAAGTGAAAAAAGCCAGACACTATATAATGTGTGATTCCATTTATATGATGCTCTGGAAAACACAAAACTAGAAGGACAGATCAGTGGTTGCCCAGGGTTGAGAGAAAGGGGTTGGGAAGGAAGTTTGAGTACAAGGAGCATGATGTTATATTTGGGGGTGGTGAAAATGTTCTGTATCTAGATTGTGGCGATGGTTACAAGATTATGCATTTCCCCAAATTCACAAAATTCTTATGACTATACTCCAAAAAGGATGACTCTTCCTGTATATAGGTTACACCTCAATAACCTGACTAAAATAAATACACACACAATAGTATACTTCACATCTACCACAATGGTTAGAATTTTTCTTTGAAATTCTAACAATATCAGGTGTTGGCAAGAGAATGTAGAGCGAACAGATACTGCTAGTGAGGGGGATAATAAATGGTCCCCACTTTCAAAAACAATGCAATATTATCTGCATATTGTATGACACAGAAATTCTACTCCCATATATTATCCCCTCCCTATACAACAGCATTGAATTGGGGCTATTACTCACTCTAGAGGAATTTTTACAAATCTGTGGGATGGTCTGAGTTACCAGAGAAGATATTAAAAATATTTATATTTTGAAAAGACAAAGATTCTTAGAAGAAAATGTAGGAGTAAATCTTCATGACCTTGAATTAAGCAACAACTTCACAGAGAAGCAACAACAAAGTCCCAATTTTTAATGTTTTTATAAAACAACATTGAGAGAATAACTGGGATAAAATCACATGCAAATTAAGCACCACCTCAAGATTTCAGGTAAGCACTTGATCAGATAATATAACATGTTTACAGAGGTCAGCCATTTCTCAGCTAGTAAACTCTCACAATATTGTTTATCAAAAAGCTCTGTCCTGGGCTTCCCTGGTGATGCAGTGGTTGAGAATCTGCCTGCCAATGCAGAGGACACGGGTTCAATCCCTGGTTCGAGAAGATCCCACAGGCCGTGGAGCAACTAAGCCAGTGCGCCACAACTACTGAGCTTGTGCTCTAGAGCCCATGAGTCACAACTACTGAGCCCGCATGCTGCAACTATTGAAACTGATGCACCTAGAGCCCGTGCTCCACAGCAAGAGAAGCAACCGCAATAAGAGGCCTGTGCACTGCAACAAAGAGTAGCACCCACTCACCACAACTAGAGAAAGCCCACACACAGCAACAAACACCCAACACAGCCAAAAATAAATAAATAAAATAAATAAATTTATTTTTTAAAAAGCTGTGTCCTTATGAATGAAATATACATATTAGATTGCAATATAAACTCTTGCTTCTTGTTGGGAGGCAGAGGAACAAAAGAGAGGAAAACTTAGACCAGTTCTGATGAATAGCAAGTAGCTTCAAAAACATTATCAGGGACTTCCCTCGTGGCCCAGTGGTTAAGAATCCACCTGACAATGCAGGAAACACGGGTTTGAGCCCTGGTCTGGGAAGATCCCACATGCTGCGGAGCAACTAAGCCCATAAGCCACAACTACTGAGCCTGCACTCCAGAGCCTGCAGGCCACAACTACTGAGGCTGCACTCTAGAGCCTGCAAGCCACAAGTGCAAGCGCACTGCAACGAAGAATAGCCCCCGCTCACCACAACTAGAGAAAGCCCGCGAGCAGCAACAAAGAACTAATGCAGCCATAAATAAATAAATTTATTTATTTTTTAAAAAAACACATTATCATCTTCATTCAGTGCCACCATTGTAAGGGTCATGAGAACTATGCTCAATGAATTTCAGCCATCGCTTTTTCTTAAAACCAAACATCTGCTACAAATTTTGTCAAATGGTATCATTCCATGAGAGATTCAGAACTGAAGAGGATGAAGAAAGAATAAGAAAGGAGAGACAGAAGAAAGAAGAAAAAGCTCATTCTTTTAATGTCTTTTACATACAGAACAAAAAAGTTCATAACTTCTCAGATAAAAGATTCAAAGAACTCAGATATCTGCAACATCATTAAGAATCAACAGTAAAAAGATGTTTTTAATGAGCTAGTACAATGACACATCTTCTAAATTTCTGTTTTCCTATTACAGTAACCCTGGACAACGTACCTTTGCAACTATAATTCTCTCCTTTCATTTTCATCATTTATCTTTTGACTTTCCAAGATTTCACAGTGCTGGCACACAAAGTGAAACCCCTTTGATGGTCAGACTGCCTGACTCCTCATCAATTTCACTGTCACCATATTCATTTAATAGAAGAGTGTATCAGTCTTTCTCATCTGATGCGTCAACATCTGATGGTTTGATCACTGTTAGGAACTTAAGAGTCAGATATATTTTTATACTTTAGCATTTTCAGATATAAATTTTTGTAGAAAATTGAATGAGGAAAGGAAGGCATTCTTAAAACACCAAGTTTATAACTTACTACAAAGACTGCTTCCGTCAGGGAATCAATTATCATGTATACCTTAGACTTAAGTCATATCATGATTGAATTCTAAGAAATGCTAAACTAGTGTTGCCTCCCGAAACACCAGCTCCTCCTTCCTCAATAACTTGCTACAACTCTCCAACTTCTAAGCTAGGGGAATGTTATTCACAGGACTTTACCCAAATATTTGGTGATATAACTTTATAATGCAAGAATTACTGGGGAAAGTTTGGGTGTTGTCTTCAAACTCCAAAAGCAAAGTATAACTCCTTGAGCCTTAGTTACTCCTCTGCTCAAAACTGTCCAATGGCATCGCATCTCAAAATAAAATCCAAAGTCCTGGGACTCCCCTGGAGGCTCAGTGGTTAAGAATCCACCTGCCAATGCAGGGAACACGGGTTCAAGTCCTCGTCCGGGAAAATTCCCACATGCTGCAGAGCAACCAACCCCATGTGCCACAACTAGTGAGACTGTGCTCTAGAGCCCACGAGCCACAACTACTAAGCCCCGTGCCACAACTACTGAAGCCTGTGCGCCTAGAGCCTGTGCTCCACAACAAGAGAAGCCACCGCAATGAGAAGCCCACGTACTCAAATGAAGAGTAGCCCCTGCTCGCCGCAACCAGAAAAAGCCTGCGGCAGCAACAAAAACCCAATGCAGCCAAAAAAAAAATCAATCCAAAGTCCTTACTACAACCTCTGCTTACTGCATCTCCCACCACGCTCTCTGCTCCTCCCTAACCAACCCCTCAACTACAGCCATACCAGTTTCCCTGCAATTCCTTCAACTCACTAAGCAAGCTCCCATACCTCATGACTTTTATACTCCATGCCACATATGCCTGGACTGCTCTTCTCCTAGAGAACCACAGAACTGCTTCCTCACTACCATCTATTCTCTGCCCAAATGTTATCTTCTCAGGAAAGGCCTTCCATGATTATCCTATATAAATACATAGAAAACATAACCCCCCACCTCACCCCAATGCACACTATCACTCTATCTCCTTCTACCTGTTTTGTCCTTCCTTATTCTTCTCAATGAGAAGTTTGTTTTATCCTTTTCAGCTGAGTCCCAGCTGAAAGAGTGCTTGATCAGCATTAGGCACTCAAATATTTGGTAACTGAAAGAAATTAATAAATCTGTAATATATGGGCTAATAATACCTAACTGGCAAGTGGTGTTGATAAAGTTGATATATGTAAAGTGCCTTGAACAATGTCTCATACTCAATTACTGGGGGTGGCGGGGGGAATGACAGAGAAACAAGACACACTAAAACTCTATGTCTGCTAAATAATACTGTAAAGTGTATTTCTAAACCTCCCCAAAGGAGACTGGGCCTATAGGGGAAAAAAAAAAAAAAAAACCTGCAGTCAGAAGTTTCTTAATATAAATGGTGTTCATTCTAAGAAACATTAAGGGCCCAAAAATACACTCCAAAATGGCCCTCTTAAATCATTTCTGGAAAAAGTAGGGATATAAATAAAAAAGAAATACTCTTACCCATCTAACAGAGATTCAAATTAGTGCATGAATTAATACCCGTGTTCTCCTTTCTCACCAACAAAATGTTGATACAGACACTCGTACAGAGAAGATTTACTACTGCAACAGAAAGTACAATCACTGAACCTAAAACTGGAGAGAATGAGTATGAAGGGCCTCCAAATACATGGAAAGTAACTCTTCCAACATTAAACAAAAATGACTTTTTTTAAAATTTATTTATTTTATTTATTTATTTTTGGCTGTGTTCGGTCTTCATTGCTGTGCGCAGGCTTTCTCTAGTTGTGGTGAGCGGGGGCTACTCTTTGTTGCGGTGCGTGGGCTTCTCATTGCGGTGGCTTCACCTGCTGCAGAGCACGGGCTCTAGGCGTCTGAGCTCAGTAGTTGTGGTTCACGGACTCTAGAGCACAGGCTCAGTAGTTGTGGCGCACAGGCTTAGTTGCTCCGCGGCATGTGGGATCTTCCCGGACCAAGGCTTGAACCCATGTCCCCTGCATTGGCAGGCGGATTCTCCACCACTGCGCCACCAGGGAAGCTCAAAATGACTTTTTCACCATATAATCTGTCCATAATTAATTATCACTAATAGAACCTGAACGACAAATATGACTTTAGCCACAATTCTTTTATTCTTAAAAAGCCATCATTGAATCTTTCATGCTTACAACCATTGCTCTGTCTCAATGGACTTTTACTTGTAACTCACCTTCATACAAAATGCTATCTAGAGCTATCCATGCACTGAAGGACTTTATATTTCTGACCTAAAGTAAGATTTCTACTAAAATCAACAAAATGTAGAAAGTAAATTAGGAATAGGATAGCTAAAATAAACCAAAATGTCTCTTTAGTGTCCCAAAACATAGACTGGCCTAAGAGAATAAGCTTATTTTCTTAGTCTACATAGCTTTTAACTGGGTGTACAGTTTTTAAAGAAAAGCCAAACTAGGTTTCCTGTTAGCTAGGTTTACAAAAATTCTTTATAACATCAAATTTATCAACACAAGAAATAAGTAACAGTCACTACTGAGAAAAGTTCCATGCTGAAAAGAGCCAGGAAAAGAACCAGTACCAAGTAAAAAAATTAAATGTGGGTTGTAATCCCACATAAAAAAATACATCAATGCAAATATTATCTCTACAAAAAATTGTAGAAGGTCCACAAGATTAGAAAATGACAAAACAGAAAAGTAAAGTGGAAAAACAACAGTAAAACCAAAAGCTCTAAGATATTAACTGGACTCTAAAATATGAGACTTGATTTTAGGGACCTCGTGAAAGCGTGTAGTGTAGTGATACTGTGGCACAGATATCTAACAAAAATGTTTCCTTATGGAGCCTGTATTCCTCCAATCTTGGCCTCATTTGACATAGAAACACTCCCATGTTGTGTTAACTTCTTTCACCCAGACATTACATACAATACTTGTGAAGACCACTGAAAAAGTGACACATTTTCATTTCATCAACTTAAATGTTATTGGTTACATTTACTAAAAATGGTAATTTTACCTAAAATAAATTTTTAAATTACATACTAGTAAAGTTAGAAAACTCAATAATGTATATACAAAATGTCTACTTTAAAAATGTCAGAAATTTAGACTCGAAAAATGCCATTTTAAAAAATGTGATTAAAAATTAAGGTAGTAAATGAAAGCTTCTAACTGAGATGCAATATTAAGTCCTGTTTTATACTGAAATCACTAGGGATTTTACTTTAGTTTTTTTTAAAACATTTTTATTGGAGTATAATTGCTTTACAATGGTATGTCAGTTTCTGCTTTATAACAAAGTGAATCAGTTATACATATACATATATCCCCATATCTCCTCCCTCTTGCATCTCCCTCCCTCCCACCCCCCTATCCCACCCCTCTAGGTGGTCACAAAGCACTGAGCTGATCTCCCTGTGCTATGTCGCTGCTTCCCACTAGCTATCTATTTTACATCTGGTAGTGAATATATGTCCATGCCACTATCTCACTTTGTCCCAGCTTACCCTCCCCCTCCCCGTGTCCTCAAGTCCACTCTCTAGTAGGTCTGCATCTTTATTCCTGTCTTGCCCCTAAGTTCTTCATGACCTTTTTTTGTTTGTTTTTTAGATTCCATATATATGTGTTAGCATACAGTATTTGTTTTTCTCTTTCTGACTTGCTTCACTCTGTATGACAGACTCTAGGTCCATCCACCTCAATACAAATAACTCAATTTCGTTTCTTTTTATGGCTGAGTAATGTTCCACTGTATACATATGCTACATCTTCTTTATCCATTCATCTGTTGATGGACACTTAGGTCGCTTCCATGTCCTGGCTATTGTAAATAGAGCTGCAATGAACATTGTGGTACATGACTTTTTTTGAATTATGGTTTTCTCAGGGTATATGCCCAGTAGTGGGATTGCTGGGTCGTATGGTAGTTCTATTTTTAGTTTTTTAAGGAACCTCCATACTGTTCTCCATAGCGGCTGTATCAATTTACATTCCCACCAACAGTGCAGGAGGGTTCACTTTAGGAGTTATTCAAAGTGTGTTCTATTTAAGTAATTATTCCACAAAGGAGATTGAAAAATACAGAAAATAGATTTTAAAATAAAATATAACCGTATCAGACTGAAGAGCAAGAAGCAAATTGTAGATTTTAGAAAGACAGGTAGGGATTCCCTAGATTCTCAAATATAATAAAACTCAGAGAAAACATTACATACTATTTAAAAGTAATTAATGAACAAAAAATAAAACTGAGAATACTGGATTGTCAAAGAAGTAGGAAAGTAGCACACTTGTGTGTATGTGTGCTTACTATCACTAAGTAAGTGCTCAGTGAAGATTTAACGTGTGAATGAAATGAGACAGATGTAAGGGTTTACATTTGTCAACTTAACTCTGGATTGATTACACCTTCCACAATTGGTGTATAAACACACTTGGTGTATAAATTTAAAACTCAGTTCAAGCCTTTTTTTTTTTTTTTTTTTTGCAGTACGCGGGCCTCTCAACGGTTGTGGCCTCTCCCATTGCGGAACACAGGCTCCAGACACTCAGGCTCAGTGGCCATGGCTCACGGGACCAGCTGCTCTGCGGCATGTGGGATCTTCCCGGACAGTGGAACGAACCCGCGTCCCCTGCATCGGCAGGCGGATTCTCAACCACTGCGCCACCCAGGAAGCCCATTTAAAAAAACAAAAACTTTTTAAAAATTTAATCCCATTAGGTTAGAAAATCAATCAGTAAGAAAGGAAATACATATTAAGAAGAAAGGCTGTTTGGGAAAATATTCTGGATCCTGTGTATAAATACATATATGAAAGATTAATTCATCTGAAGGCTACAATTATTTAAACATATAGACAAAAAAAAATAGTGGTCACCTGTCCCTGTGCCATGCTCTGTGCCAGGCGTTTTCACATCTACAATCCCAAAACTGCTGAATACCACTTTGTTAAATATGCATCATCATTTAGATTGTGAAATGTCCTTGCCAATGTAAGTAAGGTTATACTACCAAAAACAGCCAACAGTACCACTACAATTGCTATTGACAGAGAGGCTACAGAACAGTGTTCGCAGTGTTAACCCGAAAGAATGAAGCCTCTATATAATTCAGGCCTTGTGACGGTCAACAATCAACAATCCTTTACAAAGATTCCGGGTGTAAACCAATCAAGCCATATCAAAAAGTACCAAATGAAGTCCAACAAAAAGTATCCTTCAATAAGAAGTTTCAAACTTTTTATTTCGAAGGTATAACATATTCTTCACTGTCTGACAAAAGGAAAAAAATGCAAATGTATCTATCCCCACTCCCATCCCAGGGCTAACAGCTGCTCAGAAAGTAGAGACAGGTAGACAACAAGCACAATTTCTATTCCATTCCATATCATGATTAAAAAGTTTAAAAAAATCATCATTCATTATGAAGGGCAGATTTGCATGTAGATCCACTTTAGAGATCATTTAAGTAACCAACTATAAAATCAAGGACCAAAATACTAATTTTTTCTTTGGTATATCAATAAAAATATGCACAGCCCATCTAATTCTTTATACTTTTTCCAATTATATAACTAATAGGCAGGAAAGAAAGTACCAACCACTTACATGAAAAAAGAAATTTACAGAGAATTCGGCCCCAAAGTGGGGGAACATAATTATTCAAAAGGTCTACATTCTAAATCCTCTTTCCATTATTTTCATTGAAAACTGTTCAAGAATAACCCTGTGTATTTATTTGCATAAAAAATAATTTAATGTTATTTTAAATCTTCATTTATGAGCAGTAAGTATAAAAGACAATAATTGGCAATAAATAAACGTACATTAAAAATTAAGAACTTTTACTTCCAAATGAGTTATTGTTCCCTTAAGAATAGTCATTCGGGAGAACCATAAACAAATTTCAATAATACTGCCATTGATTAAGATATTTTAAAAACTCTTTTAGAATTCAAATATATATAAAATACATTTACTAACTTCTGGTTCTAGCCCTGGCAAGACACTTTACATTAGACAAATATAAACCTGAACAAAATACATGAAACAATTGTGTAAGAGCAATGGAGAGCAACTATCATAGACAATATCTAAGGCACTATAATCCTTGAAAAAAGAGAATCACATCAAAGCGAGGTCCTCATTCACCTGAGATATTCCCTGAGGACATCCCAGCAAAAATGAGAGTCCCACTGACAATCCCCACTCTTGGGATTGCCTAATTCCTATAGTTCTAATTCAGGGCACGGTTCCAAGAAGCCCAGCAGAAAGTAGCAGCTGACAGGCTTAAGAGCTGAACAGAGCCATGTTACCTTTAGGAGAACTATAATATTACAGTGACTTTTCAACAGAAATGATGGAAATCAAAAGTTAATGAAGTAAACTTTTAAAATGCTAAAAGAAAGTATTCATCACCTGGGTGTAGAATACTACACCCAGGGAAAAGATCTTTCAAAATGATGACAAATGAAAAAACAGATTCACATAAACAAAAGCTGAATGAATGTGCAGCAAACCTGCACTAAAGAAGCATTACTAAAAGGAGTACTTATGGTAAAATGAAAGTGATCCCAGATGCAACCATGAAAAAGAAGAAAGAAACAGCACTGGAAAGGGTAAAAATGTGGGCAAACAAATGAATATAGACAGAAGATATATGACAATAGTGGTACAAAAGGTAGTAGAGGAGTAAACACAATTAAATCACTGTAAAGTTCATGCACTGTTGGAAGGTGTAAAAGTAAAAATTCAAGGTAGACTCTAATAAGTCAAGGATGTACGTTTTAACTCTAGCGTAACACCAAGGGACAAAAAAAATACTTCAAAACCAACAAGCTAATAGAGGAAAATAAATAGAAGTTGCTAGGTCAACTTAAGGAGGCAAGAAAAGATAAACAAATTAAGGCACAAAGACCAAAATGACAGATTTAAACCTAGCTAGATCAATAATTAAATCAATTGCAAATGAAATAATCCAAATTCTCAGACTAAACAAAAAGAAATCCCCTATTATGTGCTATTTACACACTACACACACACACACACATTTAAACATAAGAATGTATAAAAGTTAAAAGTAGAAGCATAGGTGACTTTCACTTGGCCCCAGAATAATGGAAGTCACTGAATCTCTCCACATAGCCTCCAAAGGACATACAGATTTTAAAAAAGGAAGAAGAACATTAAAGCCATGATTAATCTATGCCTTCAACATCACTGTGTCAGAGAAAACTATGGACTTCAAATCACATTTACGCAGAGAAGAACTCCAAATTAAAAAAAGCTAACTCTAGAGTGCCTGCTCCTACTGTATTTCACTACTACATCTCCCACGTAGATGCAACGCTTTTCTAAGACTGCCAGTTCTTTTTTACATGGACTCCCTGGACTTCTCCTTGCCTTCTACACACAGGCTTGCAGTGGTAGAATGAGTATTCTCAGTTTATATAGGCAAAAGAGTATGGCGCCTTGTCAAAACAAGGAACCTTGTCAAAACAAGTCAAGTACATGTAATATTCTAAGGCAAGCTCAACTGGTCATTCTGTCCTTCGATTTAAAAGGCGGATAATGGCAGCAAGGCAAATGGTGATGACAGCCTTCAATATGTCTGTTTCTCTCCCTCTCTCAAGTCTCACAGGTTTAATTTGTTCTGATTACTTTCTACATCTGGTGCTCATATGTCACCCTGATTATCACCCTTTACATTCACCCAGGAAATAATCTTCAAGAATCTCTCATGTGCTGGATTCTCTTGTTTCCTGAATCCCACGTCTTCTTATTGCTTTATTTACTGCTTTTAAAGGAACACATCCCCTAATAGCTTCTTGAGAAAAATTATATGGAAGGAAAACTGAGACCTTTGCATGGCATAAAATATATTTAGTAGGGCTTCCCTGGTGGCGCAGTGGTTGAGAGTCCGCCTGCGATGCAGGGGACACGGGTTCGTGCCCCGGTTCGGGAAGATCCCACATGCCGCGGAGCGGCTGGGCCCGTGAGCCATGGCCGCTGAGCCAGCGCGTCTGGAGCCTGTGCTCCGCAATGGGAGAGACCACAGCAGTGAGAGGCCCGCGTACCGCAAAAAAAAAAAAAAAAAAAAAAAAAAAAAAAAAATATATATATATATATATATATATATATTTAGTATACTCTCATATTCAATTCATCATTTGGCTGGGTTATAAAATTCTAGATTAGAAATCACTTTCTGTCAACATTTTGAAGACACTGTTCTACTGTCTTCTAGCTTCTATAGTTAAAATCTAATCCTCTGTATGTACTATGCTCTTTCCTGTCTCTGAATGCTTGCTGAATCTTGTGAAATATTGTGAAATTTCACAGTAATGTGGGTTTATTTTCATTCATTTGTGTTAGGTACTTTCAATCTATCAATCCACGTCCTTCAATTCTGAAATACTTTCCTGAATTATTTCATCATTGATTTCTATCCTTCAGTTTCTCTCTTCTATGTTTCTGAATCTCCACCAGGTGATATATCTCTTGAAGCTGACCTCCAATTTTCTTATCTTCTCTAATTTTCTATGATTTGTATTTTTTCTCTATTTTCTAGGAAATTTCCTCAACTTTATCTTTCAACCCTTCTACTGAGATTTTTCATGTTTCATGATGTTCTATCATATTTTTAATTTCCTAGAGCTCTTTTCTGTTGTCTGAATGTTCCTTTTTTTTATAGTATCCTGTTCTTGTTTCGTGGATGCTATGGCTTCCTTTATGTCTCAGAGTGTTATTAATGGCAAGGTTTAAGTTTTTCCCACCCTATGTAGTCTCTTTCTCCAAGGTGCTTTTTCTTCTTCATTTTTTGGGGGAAGGAAGGGAGCCATCTTTCATATTAGAGGCATCCTCAAATATCTCGTATCCTCAGTTGTCTGCTCAATTTAAAAGAAAGTAAATTAAAAGTTAACTGGGGTGGGAACATATGTATATGTATAACTGATTCACTTTGTTGTAAAGGAGAAACTAACACACTATTGTAAAACAGTTATACTCAAATAAAGATGTTTAAAAAAAAAAAAAAGTTAACTGGGGGAGTCCCCTGGTGGCCTAGTCATTAGGATTCTGGGCTTTCACTGCTGTGGCCCAGGTTCAATCCCTGGTTGGGGAACTGAGATCCCACAAGCACAGCAAAAAAAAAAAAAAAAAAAAAAAGTTAACTGGAAGCTCTAAATGCATGTGTGAAGTTTGCCGACCTTCTAATTCACTGTATGGAGATCTGATTACCATTTGTTGTGGAAATTCTGATATCAAGGTATCTACTAGAGTCCAGTCAGGAAACAGAAACCACACCAACCTCAAAAAGGAAAAATTTTAATATAAAGAATCATTAACTAGGTAACCAAGACATGGAAGCAACCTAAATGTCCACCGACAGATGAATGGATAAAGAAGACATGGTATATATATATATATATATATATATATATATATATATATATATATATATACAATGGAATACTACTCAGCCATAAAGAAGAATGAAATAATACCATTTGCAGCAACATGGATGGACCTAGAGATGATCATACAAAGTGAAGTGAGACAGAGAAAGACAAATATCATATGATATCACTTAGATGGGAAATCTAAAATACGATACAAATGAACTTATTTACAAAACAGAAACAGACTCACAGACACAGAAAACAAAACTTATGATTACCAAAAGGGAAGGGGGAGAGGGATAAATTAGGAGTTTGGGATTATCATGTACAAACTACTATGTATAAAATAGATAAAAAACAAGAAGAACTATATTCAATATATTGTAATAAAATATAATTGAAAAGATGTGAAAAAGAATACACACACACACACACATATATATAGCTGAATCACTTTGCTGTACACCAGCAACTAACACAACATTGTAAATCAACTATACTTTAATTTTTTTAAAAAGGAATCATTAAGTAGGTAAAAGTTAGTAAGTAATTAAAAATTTAAAAGAGGACTCTAGGATATAACTGAGGTAGCAACTACAAAAAAACTATTGCCACTCTTCAGGCTAAGGGAAAAGTAGAGAAGAAATAAAGCTTAGAAACTTAAAGAAGGGATCCCAAAAGGCTAAGATACAGATCTCTGAGGAAGAGTGTGCTGCGGCAAAACATGCTAACCATGGCCACAGTGACAAATGCTGGACGCCATTCACCAGAACCAAGACCACTGCCTGCCATAAGGAATACTGCAGGGACCAACTGACTTCAGAGCAGTTTGCCAGTGGGATAAAATAAAAACAGGAAGAATCAACTCTCTTCATTAACCTCCAGCCTAATAGTCTCCCTATAATGCCATTTTATTGGCAGAGCCTAACACAGATTTTGCTGTCAAAGAAGAAATGTGGTTTTCAGAGTCTCCAGCTCCAGCATCACAGGAAGGGCTGAAGGGCAGGTTTGGAACTTAGTGGCAATAGTAAGTCAATAACTGGCACAGTCAGCATCTTTAGGTCTCTCATCTTGCCATGTTCAGATAGCTGACAAAAGTCTTCTAATCTCCTGTTTGGAAGGTAAATGTCTGGCTGCCATGATTTCAAAGGCCAAGTGGAAGATGAAGGCTAGAAGTTTCCATATTCAATATTCTGTAGGCATGTCGTGACTTAATCACCCAGTTTTCAATACAGAACCTATTTCCTACAAAAACGTGCATGAAGTCTCTCAATCCACAGATGCTCTATTTATCCTTTATTTTCTAATAAACCTCAAAACTTCTACCAGATGAAGAAGGAGCAGCCACCAAATGAGCTGAAATAAGGGAGAAGACTTATATAATTTCATCCTCATTTCTAAAGCTATCTGGTGCTATAAGTTCCTATGCCTTTTAAGGATCTGCTGTGTAAATGAGGGTGGTTCCCAAATATTCCTACTACATGCTTGGGATTCAGATATCTTGGGTCTGTAAAGTCATAGTTTCCACTCTTCCAACGCCTTGCCAACTTTCTGTGTCCCTGAGAGTATACTACATTTTTAAATCCCTGTATTTTCATTTTTGCAGTGTTTCAGCAACAAGCAAAACCAAATGCAGATAATCAATACTCCACAGTAACCCAAAAGCTCCCAACATTCTTTTCAACATGGTAACAAATTTTCATCCTTTTAGAGTTTGTAAGCTTACTTTAAAGAGTATTCCAAATACTTTTTGAAAAAAGCTCACTATTATTAGAATAATTATATAATCTGTCAAGGTGTCTACTACTCTAAGGATAAAATTCATCTAGATGTATATAACATTTGTTTTTTAACAGTTTGCTAATTTATGGTCACATTTAATATTAGACAAAATCAAAAGAAGGATAAAGATCTGATACAAAGGCGTATTCTTTTTTGAGTCCTCGTAGTAGCACTCAAATAAACTGTAATGGAAAAATTATGAAAAACACCATCCAAGGTACATTCATTGAAATATAAACTGTGGTTTCCTACTAAAAGCTCTAAGAATATTTCACTCATCCACCTAAAATTTCCATGCAAAAATAGCTATCTTGCATATCTTATAAAGGGGAACTTGAGAAATCATAAGCTCATGCTCAGTCATAAACCTTCCACAACAGAGACAGACCCCTGATTTCCCAAGATCTACATTATTATTCTCTCCACAAACCATTGATGTATCCTGATGAAGGTACACTATGAAATGGCAGTGAATACGTAGGATGTGAAAATACAAAGAGGAGAGATACAGCAGTCTGAGGTGCCTGGGGCCACTCATCAAAGGCTATGTGAGACTAAGATTATCAGCATTATTCTGAACCCTTAACAAATTTGGTTTCAAATATGTACACAAAACTACAGAAATAAAAATATTACTACCCTCCTCTTGCCCAAAACAGGCCATCTTCAAGACCCAGGGGAGGCAAACATCTGTCTATATAAAACATCAAACCCTGATGCTTATTTTCTATGACCCACAGTCTATTGCTAACTTAAACTCTCATATACTACTCCATGAATGAAAACTTTCCTGGTGACCAGAAAACCGAGAATTGCTCCAATGTCCAAAAACAGAAAACACATTTGTTAAGTATTCATTCATTCACTTATTAATCTATTAGGAGAAACAGCTGTCCCACACAACCCAACAGACTTTAAAATGGAGCTCAAGAAACAGTGTTTTTTCCAAAACTAGAGTCTCATTGAATGCCAAATAGCTTAATACTCAGGACAAACAGAATCTTCTCTCTACCACATACCCCTATGTTCCCTTCAACCTCCTGATCTTCCGTTTCCTCAACTAAAATATAAAGGTAATAATGTTTCATATGGTTATTTTGAGGATGAGCTGAAATAATGAATGTATAATATCTACTACTATTACCTAGAATATGGTAGGTAGAAAGCAAATGACTTTTTTAATAAGTTCTGTTTATGTATTTATTATTTATTTATTTATATTTATTTTGGCTGCACTGGGTCTTAGTTGTGGCACATGGGCTCTTAGTTGTGGCATGAAGACTTCTTAGCTGCAGCATGTGGACTCTTAGCTGCAACATGCAAACTCTTAGTTGTGGCATGCATGCAGGATCTAGTTCCCCAACCAGGGATTGAACCTGGGCCCCCTGAATTGGGAATGCAGAGTCTTACCCACTGGGTCACCAGGGAAGTCCCGCAAATGTTTATTATAAAACTCTTACTTCTAAACATCAAGTTGCAAGCATAATGGAAAATCAGCCAAAGGCATTTAAAAGTAATGCTATTAAGTGTTTAGAACTATATTGTACAAAATAGTGTACAAAATTGTACACTAAGTACTATGATTTGAAATTGTGACAATTTTCATACATAAATCATTTCCTAAAGTTAATAAAAATGAAGTCTTTATAATTACAAGAATTCTTTCTTATCAAAAAGGTACAAAATTTTACTCTCCATAAATTTCATTAAAACTTAAATTTTTACATGCCATTAGAAAGTGACAGGGAATATTTATCCAACAAAGTACAGCAGAGACTAATAAAAATAGTACCCAACCTAGAAGTCTCTTTAATTATTTATTATACAATTTTTCAATAACCTTGGAAGTAATGAAACACGTTTCATTTCTATATGTGTATCAGAAAGTTAACATTCCTTTGTTGATGCTGATACTGATTCTTGGTCTAAATACTAAAGCAGAACAAGATGAGAAAAGGAAAACCAATCCTATTAGTGGCCAAGATGGTGGAGCAGGAAGGCCCTGAGCTCACCTCCTCCCACAGGCACAGCAAAATTACACCTATTTACAGAGCAACTATCAATGAAAGAACAATCCGAAACCAGCAGAAATGATTTTCCCAACAAAATATATTAAGAAAGAACCACAACAAGATGGATACAAGGGGCAGAAATGTGGTACAGTCAAGACCCATACTCCTGGGCAGGCAACCTTTAAATAGAACGATGATCACAACTGCAGAGGTTCTCCCCAAGAAGCAAGGGATCTGAACCCGACATCAGGTTTCCCCAACCCAGGGATCCTACAGCAAAAAGATAAGCCCCAAATGTCTGGCTTGGAAGGCCAGGGGGACTTGCATGTGAGAGAGCCAGAGGGCTGTAGGAAACAGATATTCTGTTCTTAAAAAGCTCACGCAAAATCTCCCATGCTCTGAGACCCAGAATAGAGGCAGAAATTTTAAGAGAGCCTGAGTCAGACCCATTTGCTGATCTGGAGAGCTTCCTAGACAGGAAGAAAGCAACTGAGTTTCCCCATGAAGACACAGACATGGGTGGCACCCTGTATGGGAAGCTTGTTCGAATACAAGGACACTGGTGCTGGCAAGCACCAATCTGGAGTTCTCCCTCTAGCCTGTTAGCACTGGGGGCTTACCTGCACACCAGCCAACTGGCACCAGCCCTGGGACACCCCGGGCACTACAGTCAGCCATACCAGCACCCAGTCCCACCAACAAGAAACCTGACACCAGACCTGGGAACCCCCAGGCCCCAGAGCCAGATGACCCAGAACCCATCAACACCCACCAGCAAACCAGCACCAGCACAGGACCCCCAAGAAACGCAGCCAGGTGCACCAGTAGGCCAGCAGCCTCTGCACTAGGCAGGGACTGGCAACCAACCAGGCCAGAGATTAGCCTGCCTACCAGAGTGCCCCCAGTAGTCGGCCCTGCCACAACAGAAAGGCCCATGCAGCCCTAGAGCATATAACTCTAAAGACCACAGGGGAATGTGCTGCTGTGACACACAGGACAACTCCTACATAAGACCATTTTGCCAAGATCAAGAAATGTAACCAACCTACCTAATACATAGAAATAAAAACAGAGAATTAGGCAAAATGAGGGAAAAGAGAAATATGCTCCAAACAAAGCAACAAGACAAAACCCCAGAAAAATAACTAAGCAAAGCAAAGATAAGCAATCTACCCAATAAAGAGTTGAAAGTAATGGCCATAAAGATGCTCAATGAACTAAAAAGAAGAATTAAAGAACACAATGAGAAGTTTCGCCATTAGTAAACTCAATGAATACGCGCATTCAATTTAATTTTAAATTTCAGGTTTTAGCATTAAAAAGTAGATTAAACAAAATTGTTCATCTCGGCTCTCTCCCAAAACCTCAGTAAAATGACAGTAAGTAAAAAAACTGTATATTAATTAACAAACCTACACAGTGTAGGTAAAGGTAATTTAGATTATTTTCTACCAGTAGACAATAATCATTGAAACATTTGGAAGCTTGAAGGCAAACAGATAAATACTAAAACCTATCTACAAGCAGAGAAGCCAACAAGAGTCAATTTGTAACACAAACCCCTAGCAAATCATAGGAATTCAAGGTATGAGGAGTTCAAGAAGGCCTGCAGATAATATGATCCTACATACAGAAAATCCTAAAGACTCCACACAAAAAAACCTATTAGAACTAAGAAATAAATTCACTGAAACTGCAAGACACAAAATCAATATTAAAAATCAGTTGACGAGGGTATGCCTTCAAGATGGCAGAGAAATGAGACATGGAGATCACCTTCCTACCCACAAATACATCAAAACTACATCTACATGTGGAACAACTCCTACAGAACACCTACTGAACACTGGCAGAAGAACTCAGACTTCCCAAAAGGCAAGAAACTCCCACATACCTGGGTAGGGCAAAAGAAAAAAAGGAAAAACAAAGACAAAATAGAGACAGGACCTGCACCTCTGGGAGCGAGCTGTGAAGGAGGAAAAGTTTCCACACACTAGGAAGCTCCTTCACTGGCAGGGACAGGGAGTGGGTGGGGGAGAATCTTCGGAGCCACAGAGGAGAGCACAGCAACAAGGGTGCAGAGGGCAAAGCAGAGACATTCCCGCACAGAGGACTGGTGCCAACCAGCACTCACCTGCCTGAGACACTCGTCTGTTCACCTTCAGGGGCAGGTGGGGGCTGGGAGCTGAGGCTCGGGCTTCAGAGGTCAGATCCCACGGAGAGGACTGGGGTTGGCGAGGTGAACACAGCCTGAGGGGGCTAGTGCACCACAGCTAGAAGGGAGAGAGTCTGGGGAAAAGCCTGGACCTGCCTAAGAGGCAACAGACCACTGTTTCAGGGTGCACAAAGAGATGGGATTCAGAGCACTGCCTAAATGAGCTCCAGAGACGGGCGAGAGCCGCAGCAGCTATCAGTGCGGACCCCAGAGACAGGCATGAAATGCTAAGGCTGCTGCTACAGCCACCAAGAAGCCTGTGTGCGAGCACAGGTCACTATGCACACCTTCCCTCCTGGGAGCCTGTGCAGCCCGCCACTGCCAGGGTCCCGTGATCCAAGGACAACTTCCCCAGGTGAACACACAGCACGCCTCAGGCTACCGCAACGTCTACCAACGGAGGCTCACCCCGCATTCCATACCCCTCTCTCCCCAGGGCCTGAGTGAGCCAGAGCCCCCTAATCGGCCGCTCCATTAACCCTGTCCTGTCTGGGTAGGAAACAGACACCATCAGGTGACCTACACGCAGAGGTGGGGCCAAATTCAAAGCTGAACCCCAGGAGCTGTGTGAACAACGAAGAGAAAGGGAAATTCCTCCCAGTAGCCTAAGGAGCAGCAGATTATATCTCCACAATCAACTTCATGTACCCTGTATCTGTGGAATACCTGAAGAGACAACAAACCATCCCAAAATTGAGATGGTGGACTTTGGGAGCAACTGTAGACTTGGGGCTAGGTTTCTGCATCTAATTTGTTTCTGGTTTTATGTTTACCTTAGTTTAGTATTTAGAGCTTACTTATTACCATTGGTAGATTTGTTTATTGATTTGGTTGCTCTCTTTCTTTTTTTATTTTATATATATATATTATTTTTTCCTTTTTCTCTTTTTGAGTGTGTATGTGTATGCTTCTTTGTGTGATTTTGTCTGTGTAGCTTTGCTTTTGCCATTTGTCCTAGGGTTATGACTGCCCATTTTGGTTTTGTTTTGGTTTTTTGTTTGTTTTTTTAGAATAGTTTTTAGCGCTTTTATCTTTGGTGGATTTTTTTTTTTTTTTTGGTTTGGTTGCTATCTTCTTTCTCTTTTTTGAAATTACTTTTTTATTTTTTATTTCTAATAATTTTTTCTATTTATTTATTTTTCTTTCTTTCCCTCCCTCCCTCCCTCCCTCTCTCTTTTTCTCCCTCTTCTTCTGAGCAACGTGGCTGACAAGGTCTTGGTGCTCTGCCCGGGTGTCAGGCCTGAGCCTCTGAGGTGGGAGAGCCAAGTTCAGGACATTGGTCCACCCAAGACCTCCTAGCCCCATGTAATATCAAATGGCAAAAGCTCTCCCAGAGATCTCCATCTCAATGCTAAGATCCAGCTCCACTCAGCAACCAGCAAGCTACAGTGCTGGACACCCTAAGCCAAACAACTAGCAAGACAGGAACACAAACCCACCCATTAGCAGAGAGACTGCCTAAAATCATGATAGGTTCACAGACACCCCAAAACACACCCCCATATGTGGTCCCGCCCACCAGAGAGACAAGATCCAGCCTCATCCACCAGGACACAGGCACCATTCCCCTCCACCAGGAAGCATACACAACCCACTGAACCAACCTTACCCACTGGGAGGAGACACCAAAAACAATGGGAACTATGAACATGCAGCCTGCAAAATGGAGACCCCAAACACAGTAAGTTAAGAAAAATGAGAAGACAGAGAAACACACAGCAGATGAAAAAGCAAGATAAAAGCACAACAGACCAAACAAATGAAAAGGAAATAGACAGTCTACCTGAAAAAGAATTCAGAGTAATGATAGTAAAGATGATCCAAAATCTTGGAAATAGAATGGAGAAAATACAAAAAATATTTAACACGGATCTAGAAGAACTAAAGGGCAAACAAACAATGATGAACAACACAATAAATGAAATTAAAAATTCTCTAGAAGAAATCATTAGCAGAATAACTGAGGAAAAAGAACAGATAAGAGACCTGGAAGATAAAAAAGTGGAAATAACTACCACAGAGCAGAATAAAGAAAAAGGAATGAAAATAATTGAGGACAATCTCAGAGATCTCTGGGACAACATAAAATGCACCAACATTCAAATTATAGGGTTCCCAGAAGAAAAAGAGCATAAAAAAGGGACTGAGAAAATATTTGAAGAGATTATAGTTTAAAAACTTCCCTAATATGGGTAAGGAAATGGTAAATCAAGTCCAGAAAGTGCAGAGTGTCCCATACAGGATAAATCCAAAGAGAAACACAAGACACATAACAAACTATCAAAAATTAAATACAAAGAAAAAATATTAAAAGCAGTAACGGAAAAGCAACAATTAACATACAAGGGAATTCCCATAAGGTTAACAGCTGATCTTTCAGCAGAAACTCTGCAAGCCAGAAGGGAGTGGCAGCACATATCTAAAGTGATGAAAGGGAAAAAACTACAACCAAGATTACTCCACCCAGCAAGGATCTCATTCAGATTTGATGGAGAAATTAAAACCTTTACAGACAAGCAAAAGCTGAGAGAATTCAGCACCACCAAACCAGCTTTACAACAAATGCTAAAGGAACTTCTCTAAGTGGGAAACACAAGAGAAGGAAAAGACTTACAATAACAAGCCCAAAACAATTAAGAAAATGGTAATAAGAACATACATATGAATAATTACCTTAAAGGTAACTGGATTAAATGCTCCCACCAAAAGACACAGACTGGCTGAAGGGATACAAAAACAAGACCCGTACATATGCTATCTGTGAGAGAACCACTTCAGACCTAGGGACACATACAGACTGAAGGTGAGGGGATGGAAAAAGATATTCCATGCAAATGGAAATCAAAAGAAAGCTGGGGGCTTCCCTGGTGGTGCAGTGGTTGAGAATCTGCCTGCCGATGCAGGAGACACGGGTTCGTGCCCCGGTCCGGGAAGATCCCACACGCCGCGGAGCGGGTGGGCCCGTGAGCCATGGCCACTGAGCCTGCGCGTCCGGAGCCTGTGCTTCGCAACGGGAGAGGCCACAACAGTGAGAGGCCCGCATATCACAAAAAAAAAAAAAAAAAAAAGAAAGCTGGGGTAGCAATTCTCATATCAGACAAAACAGACTTTAAAATAAAAACCATTACAAGAGACAAAGAAGGACACTACATAATGATCAAGGGATCGATCCAAGAAGAAGATATAACAATTGTGAATATTTGTGCACCCAACACAGGAGCACCTCAATACATAAGGCAAATGCTAACAGCCATAAAAGGGGAAATCAACAGTAACACAATAATATTTGGGGACTGTAACACCCCGCTTTCACCAATGGACAGATCATCCAAAATGAAAATAAATAAGGAAACACAAGCTTTAAATGATACATTAAACAAGATGGACTTAATTGATATTTATAGGACATTCCATCCAAAAACAGCAGATTACACTTTCTACTCAAGTGCTAATGGAATATTCTCCAGGATAGATCATATCTTGGGTCACAAATCAAGCCTTGGAAAATTTAAGAAAATTGAAATCGTATGAAGTATCTTTTCTGACCACAATACTATGAGACTAGATATCAATTACAGGAAATAATCTGTAAAAAATACAAACACATGGAGGCTAAACAATACACTGCTGAATAACCAAGAAATCACTGAAGAAATCAAAGAGGAAATCAAAAAATACCTAGAAACAAATGATAATGAAAACACGATGACCCTAAACCTATGGGATGCAGCAAAAGCAGTTCTGAGAGGGAAGTCGACAGCAATAAAATCCTACCCTAAGAAAGAAGAAACATCTCAAATAAACAATATAACCTTACACCTAAAGCAATTAGAGAAAAGAACAAAAACACTCCAAAGTTAGCAGAAGGAAAGAAATCATAAAGATCAGATCAGAAATAAATGAAAAAGAAATGAAGGAAACGATAGCAAAGTTAACTGAAACTAAAAACTGGTTCTTTGAGAAGATAAAATTAATAAACCATTAGCCAGATTCATCAAGAAAAAAAGGGAAGAGACTCCAATTAATAGAATTCGAAATGAAAAAGGAGAAGTAACAACTGACACAGCAGAAATACAAAGGATCATGAAAGATTACTACAAGCAACTATATGCCAATAAAATGGACAACCTGGAAGAAATGGACAAATTGTTAGAAAAGCAAGACCTGAGACTGAACCAGGAAGAAATAGAAAATGTAAACAGACCAATCACAAGCACTGAAATTGAAACTGTGATTTAAAATCTTCCATCAGGGGACGTCCCTGGTGGCGCAGTGGTTGAGAGTCCGCCAGCCAATGCAGAGGACCTGGGTTCATACCACGGTCTGGGAAGATCCCACCTGCTGAAGAGAGGCTAGGCCCATGAGCCATGGCTGCTGAGCCTGCACATCTGGAGCCTGTGCTCCACAACAGGAGAAACCACAACAGTGAGAGGCCCATGTAACGCAAAAAAAAAAAAAAAAAAAAAAAATTCCATCAAACAAAAGCCCAGGACCAGATGGCTTCACTGGTGAATTCCATAAAAAATTTAGAGAAGAGCTAACACCTATCCTTCTCAAACTCTTCCAAAATATAGCAGAGGGAGAAACACTCCCAAACTCATTCTATGAGGCCACCATCACCCTGATACCAAAACCGGAGAAAGATGCCACAAAAAAAGAAAACTTCAGGCCAATATCACTGAAGAACATATGTAAAAATCCTCAACAAAATACTAGCAAACAGAATCCAACAGCACATTAAAAGGATCATACACCGTGATCAAGTGGGGTTTATCCCAGGAATGCAAAGATTCTTCAGTATACGCAAATCAATCAATGTGATAAATCATATTAACAAACTGAAGCAGAAAAAACATATATTCACTCAATAGATGCAGAAAAAGCTTTCATCAAAATTCAACACCCATTTATGATAAAAACTCTCCAAAAAGTGGGCATAGAGGCAACCTACCTCAACATAATAAAGGCCACATACGACAAACTCACAGCAAACATCATTCTCAATGGTGAAAAACTGAAAGCATTTCCACTAGGATCAGGAACAAGACAAGGATGTCCACTCTCACCACTATTATTCAACATAGTTTTGGAAGTCCTCACCACGGCAATTAGAGAAGAAAAAGAAATAAAAGAATCCAAGTTGGAAAAGAGAAATTAAAACTGTCACTCTTTGCCAATGCCATGATACTAGACATAGAAAATCCTAAAGGTAACACGAGAAAACTACTAGAGCCAATCAATGAATTTCGTAAAGCTGCAGAATACAAAATTAATACGCAGAAATCTCTTACATTCCTATATACTAACAGCAAAAGATCAGAAAGAGAAATTAAGGAAATAATCCCATTTACCACTGCAACAAAAAAAATAAAATACCTAGGGATAAACCTATCTAAGAAGGCAAAAGACCTGTACTCAGAAAACTATAAGATACTGATGAAAGAAATAAAAGACAACACAAACTGATGGAGAGATATACCATGTTCTTGGATTGGAAGAATCTATATTCTGAAAATGACTATACTACCCAAAGCAATCTACAAATTCAATGCAATCTCTATCAAATTACCAATGGTATTTTTCACAGAATTAGAACAAAAAATTACAATGTGTGTGGAAACACAAAAGACCTCGAATAGACAAAGCAATCTTGAGAAAGAAAAATGGAGCTAGAGGAATCAGGCTCCCTGACCTCAGACTATACTACAAAGTTACAGTAACCAAGACAATATGGTACTGGCACAAAAACAGAAATATAGATCAATGGAACAGGATAGAAATCCCAGAGATAAACCCACGCACATATAGTCACCTAATCTATGACAAAGGAGGCAAGAATATACAGTGGAGAAAAAACAGTCTCTTCAATAACTGGTGCTGGGAAAACTGGACAGCTACATGTAAAAGAATTAAATTAGAACACTCCCTAACACCATACAGAAAAATATACTCAAAATGGATTAAAGACCTAAATGTAAGGCTGGACACAATAAAACTCTTAGAGGAAAATACAGGCAGAACACTCTGAAATAAATCGCAGCAAGATCTTTTTTGATCCACCTCCTAGAGTAATGAAAATAAAAACAAAAATAGGGGATTCCCTGGTGGCGCAGTGGTTAAGAATGTGCCTGTCAATGCAGGGGACATGGGTTCAAGCCCTGGTCCATGAAGATCCCACATGCTACGGAGCAACTAAGCCCGTGCACCACAACTATTGATCCTGCGCTCTATAACCCGCAAGCCACAACTACTGAACCCACATGCCACAACTACTGAAGCCCGCATGCACTCTAGAGCCTACGAACCAGAACTACTGAAGCCCGCACACCTAGAGGTCGTGCTCCGCAACGAGAGAAGCCACCACAATGAGAAGGCCACAAACCACAACAAGAGTAGCCCCTGCTCGCCACAACTAGAGAAAGCCCACGTGCAACTATGAAGACCCAAAGCAGCCAAAAGTAAAATTAATTAAATAAACAAATGGGATCTAATTAAGCTTAAAAGCTTTTGCACAGCAAAGGAAGCCATAAACAAGATGAAAAGACAACCCTCAAAATGGGAGAAAATATTTGCAAATGAAGCAACTGACAAAGGATTAATCTCCAAAATTTATAAGCAACTCATGCAGCTCAATAACAAAACAACAAACAACCCAATCCAAAAATGGGCAGAAGACCTAAATAGACATTTCTCCAAAGAAGACAGACAGGTGGCCAAAAATCACATGAAAAGATGCTCAACATCACTAATTATTAGAGAAATGTAAATCAAAACTACAATAAGGTATCACCTCACACCTGTCAGAATGGCCACCATCAAAAAATCTACAAACAATAAATGCTGGAGAGGGTGTGGAGAAAAGGAAACCCTTTTGCACTGTTGGTGGGAATGTAAATTGGTACAACCACTATGGAGAACAGTATGGAGGTTCCCTGAAAAAGTACAAACAGAACTACCATATAATCCAGCAATGCCACTCCTGGGCTTACACCCAGAGAAAACCATAATTCAAAAAGATACATGTACCCCAATGTTCACTGCAGCACTATTTACAATAGCCAGTACATGGAAGCAACCTTAATGTCCATCAACAGAGGAATAGATAAAGAAGATGTGGTACATATATACAATGGAATATTACTCAGCCATCAAAAGGAACGAAATTGGGTCATTTGTAGAGACATGGATGGACTCAGAGACTGTCATACAGAGTGAAGTAAGTCAGAAAGAGGAAAACAAATATATTGTATTGCTTATATGTGGAATCTAGAAAAGTGGTACAGACGAATTTATTTACAAAGCAAAAATAGAGACACAGATTTAGAGAACGTATGGATACCAGTGGCTTCCCTGGTGGCACAGTGTTTAAGAGTCCACCTTCCAATGCAGGGGACACAGGTTCAAGCCCTGGTCAAGGAAGATCCCACATGCCATAGAGCAACTAATCCTATGCGCCACAACTACTGAGCCTGCGCTCTAGAGCCTACGAACCAGAACTACTGAAGCCCGCACACCTAGAGGCCGTGCTCCGCAACAAGAGAAGCCACCACAATGAGAAGGCCACAAACCACAACAAGAGTAGCCCCCGCTCACCACAACTAGAGAAAACCCGCATGCAGCAAGAAAGACCCAATGCAGCCTAAAATAAATAAATAAATAAATAATTTTTTTTTTTTAAGTATGGATATCAAGGGGGGAAGAGGGAAGTGGGATGAAGTGGGAATTTGGGATTGACATGTATACACTATTAGTATAAAATAGATAACTAATGAGAACCTACTGTATAACACAGAGAATTCTACTCAGTGCTCTGGGGTGACCTAAATGGGAAGGAAATCCAAAAAAGAGGGGATGTATGTCTACATATAGCTGATTCACTTTGCTGTACAGCAGAAACTAACACATTGTAAAGCAACTATACTCCAATAAAAGATTTTTTTAATTTAAAAAAATTTTTTAAAGATAGGAAAAAAAAGAAGCAACTATACTCCAATAAAAGATTTTTTTAATTTAAAAAAATTTTTTAAAGATAGGGAAAAAAAGAAGCAATCCCACTTACAATAGCATCAAAAACAAAAAAAAAAAGAGGAATAAATTTAACCAAGGAAGTAAAAGATCTATACATCAAAAACTATAAGACACTGAGGAAAGAAACTGAAGAAAAACATACATAAATGAAAAAATATTCTGTGTCAATAGATTGGAAGAGTTGATATTAATAAAATATACATACTACTCAAAGCTACCTATAGATTCAATGCAATCTCTATCAAATTCCAATGACATTTTTCACAGAAATAGAAAAAACAATCCTAAAATTCATATGGAACCACAAAAGACTCTGAATAGCCAACACAATCTTGAGAAAGGGCAAAGTTGGAGGCAAAAAAAACAAAAGAATAACAGAGTTCAGAAATAAACCCATGAATATATGGTCAAGTAATATTTGGCAACAGAGTGAAGAATACTCAATAGGAAAAGGACAGTCTCTTCAATAAATGGTGTTGGAAAAACTGGATATACACATGCAAAAGAACTGGACCCCTATCTTACTTAAATCACTCATAAAAATTAACTTGATATGAATTAAAGACTTAAACAGTAAGACCTGAAACCATAAAATTCCTAATAGGGAAAATGCACCCTGACATTAGTCTTAGTAATAATTTTTTGGATACAGTGCCAAAAGCACAAACAAGAAAAGCAAAAATTAATAAGTGGGACTACATCAAACTAAAAAGCTTCTGCACAACAAAGAAACAATCAACAAAATGGCCAGGTAACATTTGGAGTCAGAGAAAATATGACTGACCCTTGAACATCATGGGGTTTAATATGGCATGTGCCAACCCTCCATGCAGTCGAAAATGTGCATGTAACTTACAGTCAACCCTCTACATATGCATTTCCTCCATATTGTGGCTCCTCCATATCCGTGGTTCCACATCCACAAATTCAATCATCCAAGGATTGTATAATACTATAGTAAGCACTATTGAAAAAACTGGCATATAAGTGGACCCTTGCAGTTCAAACCCATGTTGTTCAAGAGTCAATTATATTTGCAAACCATATTATCTGATAAAGAGTTAACATCCAAAATATATACGGAACTCATACAATTCAAATAGCAAAAAACAATCCGACTAAAAATCAGGTAGAGGACTTGAATAGACATTTTTCCAAAGAAGACATACAAATGGCCAACAGGTACATAAAAGGGTGCACAACATCACTAATCATCAGGGAAATGCAAATCACAACCACAATGAGATATCATCTCACACTTGTTAGAATGGCTATCATCAAAAAGACAAGAGATAACAAATGCTGAGAAGGATGTGGAGAAGGAACCCTGGTGCACTGGTGATGGGAATGTAAACTGGTAGAGTCAGTATGGAAAACAATAGGGAAATTCCTCAAAAAACTGAGGAACTAGAACTACCATACAATCCAGGTGGGATTGCTGAATCCCACCTCTGGGTATGTATCCAAAGAAGATCAAATCACTATCTCAAAAATATCCCATGTTCGTTGCAGCACTACTCACAATAGCCAAGACATGGAAACAACCTGTGTCCATAGACAGATGAATAAACAAAGAAAATGTGAGATAGATATAGATATATCTCACACAAACACAATGGAATATTATTCAGCCACTTTAAAGAAGGAAATTTTACCATTTGAGACAACATGAATGGATCTTGAGGGCACTGTGCTAAGTGAAATAAAGAGAAAGACAAACACTGTACAATCTCACTTATATGTGGAATCTTAAAAAAAAAAAAAAAAAAGCCAAACTCACAGGAAAACAGAGTACAATAGCTGTCAGGGGCTGAGTAGTAGAAGAAATGGGGAGATGTGAGTCAAGGGGTTACAAACTTCCAGTTATAAGATGAGTAAGTTTCAGGGATGTAATGTATAGAATGGTGACTACAGTTAAAAATACTGTATTGTATACTTAAAAACTGCTGTGAGACAACTGGAGAAGAGAGAACCTGCACACCACAACTAGAGAGAAGCCCACGCCCCACAATGAAGAGCCCACACACTGCAATGAAAGATCCCACATGCCTCAATGAAGATCCTGCGTGCCGCAACTAAGACCCAACGCAGGCAAAAATAAATAAATAAAAAATAAACCTTAAAAAAAATTGCTGTGAGAGTAGAGCTTTAATGTTTTTACCATAACAACAAAATGGTAATTATGTGAGGTAAAATATTTGTTAACCAACCTTGCAATAGTAAACATTTCGCAAATATATGTATATCAAGTCATCACACTGTACACCTTAAATTTATACAATGTTATACATCAATTTATATCTCAACAAATCTGGGAAATAGGGGAAAATGTAAGGTCTAGGTGTGGTATGGGGTTGAAAACGAAAGGACTACTTGAAACTCTTTAAGAAAAATAGTCAAAACACTGCAGTTCTTCTTTATTCTGCCCACAATGTAAGATAAACATCCCTCTACCCCCAGGCCATCAGAAAAACCAAGCGTTATTCCCTGGGGAGTTTGGACAAGGCCAGTTCAGGATTCAGGGACCCACACTATGCTGAGGACAGAGATCAACAACAAACTAAGAACAGATCCCAATACCTACTCCTACGGGGCTGGTGATGCAAATCAGAGCTTTGACAAATGGAACACCCATGTAACATATAACATCCGTATTTCATTAAGACACAGAACTTTTCAATCACCCTAAAAGTTCCCTCATGTCTCTTTCCAGACAATCCTCTCCCAGAGGCAATCACTATCCTGATTTGCATCACCATAAATCTGTAATGTTGCTTGTTCTCTCATATAAATACAATCAATCAGAATGTAATCTCTTGTATCTGGCTCTTTTGTTCAACACAGTATTTTTTAAATTCATCCATGTTGTTCTAGCTCTACATTTTTATCTATTTTTACAAGGATCTCCTGTTTTTAAGCAAATTTTTTACTGATATGTAACATCCCTAAGTATGCAAATCATTAGTCTACAGCTAAACAAATTTACAAAGAGTATGTACCTATATGCCCACCACCCAGTAAATAAAATATTAGCAGCATCCCAAAGCCACTCATGTCTCTTCCAGTCACTAACACACACACAGACACACCTTCAAATTGAATGTGATAAATAAAGGAAAATGGATGAATTGCTGCTACACACAACGATATCACAGATACGCTCTTGATTTTAAAAGCCAGATATTAAAAAAACATAAAAATTAAAAAAAATAAAAAGCCAGATATAAAAGTGATTATCTAACCACTCTGACAAACATCACCAGCTATTAGTTTTACCTGGTTCTGTATTTTATGTACATGAAACCATAACAGCATGAACTCTTACATCTGGCTCCTGTTGTAAAGATTCTACCTGTGATGTTCATCTGTATTGTTGTGTGTAGGTGTGTAGCAATAACTCATTCATTTTCCTTCTTGTGTCACTTTCAGTTATCTGAATATATCATAATGTATCTGCCCATTCTACTGCTGATGAGCAGTTTGTTTTTTTACAGTTCACAGCAATTATGAATACAGCTGCTGCTAACATTTTACTTTTTTTTTTTTTTTTTTTTTTTGCGGTACGCGGGCCTCTCACTATTGCAGCCTCTCCCGTTGTGGAGCACAGGCTCCGGACGCGCAGGCTCAGTGGCCATGGCTCACGGGCCCAGCCGCTCCGCAGCATGTGGGATCCTCCCAGACCAGGGCACAAACCCATGTCCCCTGCATCAGCAGGCGGACTCTCAACCACTGCGCCACCAGGGAAGCCTCTACATCTGTATTTTGCTGTTGGAATTACACCTATGAGTAGACATGCTGGATCATAAGGTACCCATACATTCAACTTTTGTAAATAGTGCCAAAGAGTTTTCCAAAGTAGTTAAGCCATTTTCTCTCCCACCAGCTGTGTATGGAAGTATCAGTTGTTCCACTTCCTTACCAGCACTTGGTTGCCAGTGTTTTGAATTTTAGTCATTCTAATGCTGTGTGGTGATACCTCATTGTGGTTTTAATTTGCATTTCCCTGATGACTGAGACTAAATACCTTCCCATATGTTTATGAACCATCAGAATATCTGTTTTTTGAGCAGCCTATCCAAGCCTTTTGTCCATTTTTCTACTGAACTGTCTTATTTTGTTTTATTGAGTTATAGTTAACATACAATATTATATTCGTTTCAGGTACACAACACAGTGATTTTTTTTTTTTTTTTTTTTTTGCGGTACACAGGCCTCTCACTGTTGTGGCCTCTCCTGCTGCGGAGCACAGGCTCTAGATGCGCAGGCTCAGCGGCCATGGCTCACAGGCCTAGCCGCTCCGCGGCATGTGAGATCCTCCCTGACCGGGGCACGAACCCATGTCCCCTGCATCAGCAGGCGGACTCTCAACCACTGAGCCACCAGGGAAGCCCTGATTTCATATTTTTATACAATATCAAATAATCACTAAAATAAGTCAAGTTACCATCCATCACCATAAAAAGTTGCTACAATATTATTGACTATATTCCCTATGTGTACATTACATCCCCAAGACTTATTTATTTTATAGCTGGAAATGTGTACCTCTTAATCCCCTTCACCTATTTCATCCGTCCCTCCACCACCTCCCCTATGGGAACAGTTTATTCTCTGTATCCATGAGTCTTTTCCTGTCTTGTTTTGTTTCTTTTCTTCTTTGTTTTTCAGATCCCACATACGAGTAACATCATACCATATTTGTTTTTCCTGTCTGATTTGCTTCACTTAGCATAATACCCTCTAGGTCCATCCATGCTGTCACAAATGGCAAGATCATATTCTTTTTTATGGCTGAGTAATATCCCAGAGTAATGGACACTTAGATTGCTCCCATATCTTTGCTAGTGTAAATAGTACTTCAATGAACATAGGGGTACATATATCTTTTCAAAACACTGTTTTCATTTTCTTCTGATAAAGACCCATAAATGGAATTGCTGGATCATATGGTAGTTCTATTTTTAATTTTTTGAGGAACCTCCATACTGTTTTCCATAGTGGCTACACTGATTTACATTCCCATCAATGGTGCACGATAGCTCCATTTTCTCCACATCCTTATCAACACTTATTGTTTCTTGTCTTTTTTATAACAGCCATTCTCACAGTTTGTGAGGTGGTATCATTATGGTTTTAATTTGCATTTCCCTGATGTTCAGTGATGTTGAACATCTTCACATGTGCATGTTGGCCATCTGTATGTCTTCTTTGGAAAAATGTCTACTCAGGTCCTCTGCCCACTTTTTAATTGGGTTGTTTGGGTTTTTTGACAATGAGTTTTAAGAGTTCTTTATATATCTTGGATATCAACCTCTTATCTATTATTGGCAAATATATTCTCCCATTCATTAGGCTTTTTGTATTGTTGATGGTTTCCTTCACTGTGCAAAAGCTTTTCAGTTTGATGTAGTCCCATTTATTTATTTTTGCTTTTGCTTCCCTTGCCTGAGAAGACAGATCAAAAAAATACTGCTAAGACCAATGTCAAAGAGCATACTATCTATATTTTCTTCTATGACTTTTATGGTTTCATGTCTTACAATTAAGTCTTTAACTGATTTTGAGGAGGGGTTTTGTATATAGTATGAGAAAGTAGTCCAGTTTGATTCTTTTGCATGTAGCTGTCCAGTTCTCCAAACACTATTTATTGAACAGGTTGTCTTTTCTCCACTGTATATTCTTGCCTCCTCTGTCATAGATTAATTGACCATGTATGTATACATTTATTTCTGGGCTCTTTACTGTGTTCCATTGATCTATGTGTCTGTTTTTATGCCAGTACCATACTTTTTGGATTACTCTACCTTTGTAGTACAGTTTCAAGCCTGGGAGCATGATACCTCCAGCTTTGTTCTTCCTTCTCAACACTGTTTTGACTATATAGGGTCTTTTGCGGTTCCATGCAAATTTTAGGATTGTCTGTTCTAGTTCTGTGAAAATGCCTTTGGTATTTTGATAATCGGGACTGCACTGAATCTGTAGAATGCCTTGGGCAATACGGTCATTTTCATGATATTGATTTGTCCAATCCATGCACATAGTACATCTTTCCATTTGTTTGTCTTGTCTACACTTTCTTTCATCAATGTCATAGTTTTCAGAGTACAGGTCATTCACCTCCTTGGTTAAATTTATTCCTAGATATTTTATTCTTTTTGATGCAGTTATAAACGGAATCACTTTGTTAATTCCTCTGATAGATCATTGTTAAAATAGAGAGATGCAACAGACCTCTATACATTAATTCTGTATCCTGCAATTTTCCTGAAGTCACTTATTGAAGTCAGTTTTTGAATAACAATTCACTTATTGAATAACAGTTTTTTTGTGAAGTCTTTGGGGTTTTCTATATATAGTATCATGCCACGTACAAACAATGACAGTTTTATTT
Source organism: Kogia breviceps (assembly GCF_026419965.1). Lineage (NCBI taxonomy): Eukaryota > Metazoa > Chordata > Mammalia > Artiodactyla > Physeteridae > Kogia > Kogia breviceps. Next base: position 38,053,933 of record NC_081319.1, read on the forward strand.
CTTCCTTTCCAATTCTGATGCCTTTTTTTGTTTTTGTTTTTGTTTTTTTTGCCTAACTGCTGTGGCAATAACTTCCAATACTATGTTGAATGAAAGTGGTGAAAGTAAGCATCCATGTCTTACTCCTGATCTTAGAGCAAAAGCCTTCAGACTTTCTCCATTGGGTATGATGTTACCTGTGGGATTTAATATATGTATGGCCTTTATTATGTCGAGGTAGGTTCCCTCTATACCTACTTTGTTGACAGTTTTTGTCATAAACAGACACTGAATTTGGCTAATGCATTTTCTGCATCTATTGAGATGATATGATTTTTATTCTTCAATCTGATAATGTGGTGTATCTTGTTGATTGATTTGCAGATATTGTACCATTCTTGAATCTCTGGGATAAATCCCACTTGATCATGGTGTATGATCCTTTTAATGTATTGTTGAATTTGATTTGATAATATTTTGTTGTAGATTTTTGCATTTATATTCATCAGTGATACTGGCCTGTAATTTTGTGTGTGTGTGTGATGTCTCTGGTTTTGTTATCAGGATATGCTGGCCTCATAGAATGAGTTCAGAAGTGCTCCTTCCTCATTGATTTTTTTGAATAGTTTGAAAAAGAAAAGTGTTAACTATTCCTTAAATGTTTGGTAGAATTCACCTGTGAAGCCATCTGGTCCTGGACTTCTGCTTGTTGGAAGTTTTTTATTACTGATTCAATTTCATTACTGGTAATCAGTCTGTTCATATTTTCTATTTCTTTCTGATTCAGTCTTGGGAATTTGTACGTTTCCAGGAATTTATCCATTTCTCCTATGTTATCTATTTTATTAGTGTATAATTGTTCATAGTAATCACTTATTATCTTCTGTATGTATGGTGTTGGTTGTAACTTCTCCTCTTTTATCTTTGATTTTATTTATTTGGGTCCTGTCTCCTTTTTTCTTGATGAATCTAACTAAATGTTTATCAATTCTGTATATAATTTCAAAGAACTAACTCTTACTTTCAATGATCTTCTCTATTGTTTTTTAGTCTCTATTTCAGTTATTTCCACTCTGATCTTTTATTTCCTTTATTCTACTAACCTTGGGCTTTGCTTGTTCTTCTTTTTCTAGTTTCTTTAAATGTACATTTTGATTGTTTGAGATTTTTCTTGTATCATGAAGTAGGCTTGTATCACTATGAACTTCCCTCTTAGAACTGTTTTATCTTCATCCCACAGATTTTGGATCACTGTTTCCATTTTCACTTGTCTCCAGGTAATTTTTGATTTCCTCTTTGACTTTTCAATGACCCATTGATTGTTTAGTACCATGTTGTTTAATCTCCATATGTTTGTTTTGTTTTGTTTTGTTTTCAGTTTTCTTCTTGTAGTTAATTCCTAATTTCATACCAGTGAAGTCAGAAAAGATGTCTGACAAATGTTGGAGAGGGTGTGGAGAAAAGGGAATCCTCTTACTCTGTTGGTGGGAATATAAATTGGTGCAGCCACTATGGAGAATAGTATGGAGCTTCCTCAAAAAACTAAAAGTAGAGTTGCCATATGATCCAGCAATTCCACTCCTGGGCATGTATCTGGAGAAAACCATAATTCAAAAAGATACATGTACCCCTATGTTCACAGCAGCACTACTTACAATAGCCAAGATATGGAAACAACCTAAATGTCCACCAACAGATGAATGGATAAAGAAGACATAGTATACATATACAATGGAATATTACTCAGCCATAAAAAAGAATGAAATAATGCCATTTGCAGCTAAATGGATGGACCTAGAGATTATCATACTAAGCAAAGTAAGTCAGAAAGAGAAAGACAAATACCATGTGAAGACAAGTCCTTAATCAAATAGCTCTTTCACTCTGTGACTTGTCTTCTCCCTCTCCTTAATGATATCTTCATTTTAATAAAGTACAACTTATCAATAAAAAATCTTTGTCTACCCCTAGGTCAAAAGAATATTTTCCTATGCTTCCTTTAAGGTGCATGATTGTTTTACATTTCACATTCTACTATCCATCTGGAATTGAATCTGGAGTATACGCTGTGAAGTCAGGTTCACGATTCATTGGTTTATATATTGACCCAATGCCATTTATTGCCTAGGCCATCATTTTTAATTCCAATCAGCCCAGCATCACTTATTGTAAAGGACATCATTTCCCCACTGCACTGCAATACCACCTTTTTCATATATCACTGGATGATAAACATGATGGTCTATTTCTAGACCCTCTGTTTCATTATTCTGTCTTTGCCCCCAAACCACAATGTCTTAATTTATAATAGTCTTATTTCTATATCTCAGTGGGAAATCTTTCAATATTTCACTACTGAATATAATGTATGCTGTAGGCTTTTAGATATCCTTTACTAGATTAGGAAAATTCCCTTCTATTCTTATTTTGCTAAGAGTTTTTTTATCATGAAGGGGTTTTTATTTATACTTCTGCTTTAAGAAAATTATTAAAATGCATCCTGCACTAGAGCTCCCTTTCCAGAAAAGTGTACTCCCCAACTTAAACGGTTCCTGGGTCATAGTAGGTTGCACTTACTCCCATACCCATCTGAACAGTAACTGGATCAGAGTTCTACTTCCATGTGTACTACCTACATGCCTACATAGCAACATTTCTACTCTGTTATATAATTTGAGGTGGCTTCTAGTCATGCTGAACTGCTATCAATTTTGGTATCAATTTTGTTTTTGTCCATGCTCTGATTTTCGGTGATTTCTCCAGAACTATATTTTTCCCACACATCTTGCTGACTTCAGTGCATAATTTTGAAGAATGTGATATTTTTCAATAATGCATAAATATTATAGCAGAAATACTCAAGTATGTCACAGAAGAGGACAGTCAGGCCAAACTTCATTTGAACACATTTACTGCCTTGTTTTAATTACGACTGATCATGTCCAGCCAATCAGACAGAAACATACAAATGAACTGATAACAATTCAATTCTATTCAAATGCAGATAATCAGTAGTGAAATATTATCTATTTGATTGTAGGAAATCAAAAATAAGCATTTGATATAGTATGTAAAAATTATGTTCTGATTGACATGTATACACTGATGTGTATAAAATTTATGACTAATAAGAACCTGCTGTATAAAAAAATAAATAAAATAAAATTTAAAAATTAAAAATTAAAAAATCATGTTCTGACAGCCAACAATAGTTATTTGTCACTATTAGATTAGAGCCAAAATAGCTCATCCTTTATGCTGAACATAGATCAGCATAGGAATGATTTTATAGCAGTGTAACATAATGTGATTAATTATAATTTCAAAATGATTGCTTAGGGCTTCCCTGGTGGCGCAGTGGTTGAGAATCCACCTGCCGATGCAGGGGACATGGGTTCGTGCCCGGTTCCACGAGGATCCCACATGCCGCAGAGCAGCTGGACCGGTGAGCCATGGCCACTGAGCCTGTGCGTCCGGAGCCTGTGCTCCGCAACGGGAGAGGCCACAGCAGTGAAAGGCCCGCATACCACAAAAAAAAAAAAAAAAAAAAAAAAAAAAAAAAAAGATTGCTTATAACCTCATGCTACAAAATAAATGCATATCATACTGCCAAAAATGATCACCATTTGTGTTTTACAATTTATGGGTCCACTTACCTTCACATTTTTCAAGAATCTGGACTGTTTCTCCTATTTCTAAGACCAACCCTTGAGGGACAGATCCTCGAAAGCTGCATATCACTAGAAAAACAAGGATAAACATGTCAATTAGCATTTTAAAATAGTGAGACAGGGTCAGTGTCAATGAAATTAAGCACTAAATTTTCTTAAGTATATACTCTCCTTTCTAATTCATTTTTCAAATATGTAAGTCCTTAATCTATATTTTGAAAGGTAATATTAAATGGTTCAGAACACTGAAGTATACTTTGGCAAAATCACTATTACTTAGAGGTTTGTGCATGCATGCATGTATGTGAAAACATTTCTATAAACAGAGCCTCCCTCTCTCTCCCCCTCAGCATATCTTTTGTTTACCTGTTCTTTCTGGGCAAGTATGTATCAATTAAGAAAAAATGAACATTAGAAGCTTATTATCTACTATAAACAGACAAATAGATATTTTTAAAAGTATCACCAAATAAATATGATTATGCTTTGAAAAACAGAATCCCCATAATAAAAATAAACAAAAATTAATGAAGTAAAAAGCAAATGTACAACAGAGAAAATCTATACTCATCAGAATCTCACATACTTTTATTTTTAGAAAACTGATAAAATGATTCTAAAATTTACATAATACAAAGAACCAAGAAAAGCCTTGTCAACTTGTCAATCTTAAAGGATGTACACTATCATTATATCAAGCCTTATAATCTAAAATTAGTTCTTTGAAAACACTAACACTGATAGACACATAGGCAAGACTGATCAAAAAAAAGGGAGAGAAAAAAGGTATAAATTATCAGTATCAGCAATAAAAACATTAATGTAATTAATAATTAAATGATGTATAAAAGGACATTAGATAAAACTTTATAACAAAAATTTAGAATAGATGGATAAATTTGTAGAAAGATCAACTTTACAAAAACTGACAGAGCAGTTAAAAACTTGAATAGTCCTGTATCTATTAAACAAAAGTGAATCTGTAATTAAAATTTTCCCACAAATGAAATAACAAGTCCTGACTACTCTACCAGTGAATTTGTCCAAACATCTGGAGAAGAAACACCAACCACAAATAAATCCCTCCAGGAAATAGGGAAAAGAGAATTCATTTTTAACTAAGCATGAAAATAAAAGTGACAAAGACATTATAAGAAAGGAAAGTTACAGGCCAATCTGTCTCACGATCACAGATAGAAAATCTTTTTTTAAAAAAAAACAAACACCCCAATCCAAAAATGGGCAGAAGACCTAAATAGACATTTCTCCAAAGAAGATATACAGATTGCCAACAAACACATGAAAGAATGCTCAACATCAATAATCATTAGAGAAATGCAAATCCAAACTAAAATGCAATATCATCTCACACCAGTCAGAATGGCCATCATCAAAAAAATCTACAAACAATAAATGCTGGAGAGGGTGTGGAAAAAAGGGAACTCTCCTACACTGTTGGTGGGAATGTAAATTGATACAGCCACTATGGAGAACAGAATGGAGGTTCCTTAAAAAACTAAAAACAGAACTACCATACAACCCAGCAATCCCAATACTGGGCATTTACTCTGAGAAAACCATAATTCAAAAAGAGTCATGGGGCTTCCCTAGTGGCACAGTGGTTGAGAGTCCGCCTGCCGATGCAGGGAATACAGGTTCATGCCCCGGTCCAGGAAGATCCCACACGCCACGGAGCAGCTAGGCCTGTAAGCCATGGTCACTGAGCCTGCGCATCCAGAGCCTGTGCTCTGCAACGGGAGAGGCCACAACAGTGAGAAGCCCGCGTACCACAAAAAAAAAAAAAAAGAGTCATGTACCACAATGTTCATTGCAGCTCTGTTTACAATAGCCAGGACATGGAAGCAACCTAAGTGTCCATCAACAGATGAATGGATAAAGAAGATGTGTCACATATATACGATGGAATATTACTCAGCCATAAAAAGAAATGAAACTGAGTTATTTGTAGTGAGGTGGATGGACCTAGAGTCTGTCATACAGAGTGAAGTAAGTCAGAAAGAGAAAAACAAATACCATATGCTAACACATATATATGGAATCTAAAAAACAAACAAAAAAAGTTCATGAAGAACTTAGAGGCAAGACGGGAATAAAGACGCAGACCTACTAGAGAATGGACTTGAGGACATGGGGAGGGGGAAGGGTAAGCTGGGACAAAGTAAGAGAGTGGCATGGACATATATTCACTATCAGATGTAAAATAGATAGCTAGTGGGAAGCAGTCACATAGCACAGGGAGATCAGCTCAGTGCTTTGTGACCAGCTAGTAGGGTGGGATAGGGAGGGTGAGAGGAAGGGAGACACAAGAGGGAAAAGATATGGGGATATATGTATATGTATAACCGATTCACTTTGTTGTAAAGCAGAAACTAACAGACCATTGTAAAGCAATTATACTCCAATAAAAATGTTTAAAATAAATAAATAAATAAAAAATAAAAAACAAACTGGGAATTCCCTGGTGGTACAGTGGTTAAGACTCGGCACTTTCACTGTCATGATTCCCAGGTTCGATCCCTGGTCGGGGAACTAAGATCCTGCAAGCCATGTGGTCATGCATGCATGCATGAATGAATGAATGGATAAATAAACAGCAAATCAAATCCAACTATATATAAAAAGAATAACCATGACCAGTTTGGGTTTATTCCAGAGCGCAATTGGTTTAATATTAATAAAAATCAATAAAGGGGAAAAAAATCACATGATCATATCCATAAATGCAGAAGAGGCATTTGATAAAATTCAACGTCTACTTGTGACTAAAATTCTTAATAATCTAAGAATAGAAGGGAACTTCCTTAATATGATGAAGGTTATGTACAATGTATCTATAGCAAACATCGTATATATTAGTGAAATACTCAATATTTTATCACTAAGGTTAGGAATAAGAAGACCATGTCCACTACCATTTCTATTCAACATTACACTGAAGGGCCACCCTGTGCAAATAAAGCAGGAAAAGAAATAAAAGGTATAATGATCAGAAACAAAGAAATAATAGTATCATTATCTGCAGGTCTGAAAAAATCCCAACACAGAAAATATGTCAATGTGTAGCAAGGTCACTAGATACAATATGAATTTTTTAAGTCTATATAGGAAAAAACAACTAGAAAATGAAATGTTTTACAAATATACAATTTATTACAGCATCAAAAATGTCAAGTAACTATAAATAAATCTGAGACATATGGAAGAACTCCATACAGAAAACTATAAGACATTAGATATAGTAAAAGTCTAATAAATGTAGGCATACATCCTATTCATGAATTCCAAGACTCAACAGTATAAAGATACAGATTTTCCCTAAATTGGTCATTAGATTCTATGCAATCTCAACCAAAATCCCAATAGACATTTTGTGAAAATCAATAAACTGATTCTACAATGTGCATAAAGATGCAAAGGGTGAAACAGAGGAACATATACTACCTAATATCAGCCTTTCCATTGCTAAAAAAAAAAAAGCCCAAGCTATAAAATTGTATGTGTGTGTGTGAATAGCATGAGCCTATTTGTATGTGTACATATATATGTATATATTTAATCTCTACTGAAGATATCAAATTTGCTTACTGGTTACTAAAGACAACACTTGTGTCCCCCCCAAAATTCCTATGTTGAAACCTAATCCCCAGTATGATGGTATTTGGAAATGGGGCCTGTTGGAGGTGATCAGGTCATGAAAGTGGTTCCTTCATGTATGGGAGTAGTGCACTTATAAATCAAGACCTCAGAGATCCCTCTCCCCTTTCACCATGTGAGGACACAGAAGTCAGCAGTCTGCAACCCTGACAAGGGCCTTTATCCAAACCGGACCATCCTAGCACCCTGATCTCAGACTTTTCAGCCTCTAGAACTACAAGAAATAAATGTCTGTTATTTAAGCTACCCAGTCTATAATATTTTTGTTATAGCAGTCTGAACTGGACTAAGACATTGGTAATTAGTATGCTCTTATTAAAGTATTTGGCTATATTTCTAAATAGTAGTAGCATTATTCAATCTTCTGCAAATGTTGTAAATTCCCCACAGAAAACAAAATTCTGAACAAACACAAATAACAAAGCAGTTAGACCAACTTCTACCATTTAACACCATACAGATTTGGAAAATGTTAAGAAACAGCAAATACTCAACAGCATCCTCCTTTAAGTATCAAGTGGGGAAAAATGGTCTTCCCTAGGATTTACTGGGTTGAACCCTTCATCACAGTGGAGAAAAAATCATGTTCCAGCGTCTCTCAAATCCTTGCAGGCACCCACATATTAACAATGAGACAGGTGTCCTAAGGTCAAAAGTATGCAATCTCTGAGTCATGGCTTATAGTAAAACTACAATGAATTGCATTAGCATTTAGAAATTTAACTTCACCAGATCTTCTATGTACTCCCTAACAAATTCTTTATCGAGGGCCTTGCTATTATTTCAATCTCCAAAGCATTCATCACTCCTGTCTTCCTAACCTCTGTCACTAATTGACAAGAACATTAAAATTACCAACAGCTTTCCTTGTTTGAAACTGGGTGTTTCATGCCTATTCAGAGAACCTATGTAAACTTTCCACTTTAATAACTATCTTCATCCAAGACTGGCTTTCAAGTGATTTTTTAAATTAATGTATAAGTAGAAAAGAAAAAAATTATATTTGCTAGAAAAGCAAGAGGCTCAAAAGAAAGCAGATCTTTCCCTATAATCATGGATCTACTTTCAGGCCTATACTCTGTTTGCAGGAATATCATAAAGAATAAACCTATTAGTTATAGACTGTTTCACTCTATTCTCCTCTGTGTCTGTCAGGTACATTAGGAGTTACTGGTCACTGTGAGCTTCAAGAATTTGAAAAAGAATAGATACATATATAAGTATAATTGAATCATTTTGCTGTACACCTGAAACTAACACAACATTGTTAATCAACTATACTCCAATATAAAATAAAATTTTTTAAAAGAAAATAATCTCCACCTACAAAGAATTTATCATTTCATTAGTGGTGGCAGGGGAAGGAGTGTGAGATGAGAGGGAAAAAAATACATGATCCGTATGATGTTGCAAGATTTGTTGGACCCTGAGATACACTTTCAACCCTCCTCCACCTCGATCTATACTCCGGAGAGCCGGCCCTCTCGGGCAGCATCAACAGCCTCCTGTTTGCCCTATGGCAGGCTGGGTAAATCTGGTGGAGAACACTGCCAGATGCTGGACAACAGGTGGACAATAAGGTTGGGATATTTATTCCTGCTGGGCCCTGGGAGCTGGCTGCATCCCTCTGCTGAAGGCCACGGCTCCTGTGAGTTTCTGTAACTTCCCTCACTTGCCCCTTCAGTCCTAGTGGTGGAACCAACAACCGGGGTACTGCACCCTATTCATTTCCCTAGCTCCTGCCTCACATTCAGAAGTAGTCACTTTATTAAACCCTGTTCAGAATAGCCCATTTGACTGTGCAATCTGTTTCCTGCCCAGACCCCGACAGATAATACAAACATAATGATAACAGCAGCTCTTTGCAGCTTCATAACCTTTTTTACCTTTTGAATTCAAGTTCGCCTGGACTCCTACAATGGCCTCCTAAGTGATCACTCACACCCACTGGTGCCCCTTCTCAGCCCATTCTCCAAACCAAACAAACAAAACAAAACAAAACAAAGCAACTATGCCCGTTACCACCTTCCTTCCCTCCCTCCCTCATTCCTTCCTTCCTTCCTTCCATCCTATCTTTCCTTTCTATTTTTTCTCTCTTTTATTTTGAGCCGTGTGGATTAAAGGCTCTTGGCACTCCAGCCAGGCGTCAGGGCTGTGTCTCTGAGGTGGGAGAACCAACCTCAGGACACTGGTCCACAAGAGACCTCCCAGCTCCACGCAATATCAAATAGCAAAAATCTCCAAGAGATCTCAATCTCAACACCAAGACCCAGCTTCACTCAAGGACCAGCAACAGTGCTGGACACCCTATGCCCAACAAAGAGCAAGACAAGTCTACAGCCCCATCCATTGGCAGAGAGGCTGCCTAAAATCATAATAAGGCTACCAACATCCCCAAACACACCACCAGACGTGGACCTGCCCACCAGAAAGACAAGATCCAGCCTCATCCATCAGAACAGAGGCACTAGTCCCCCCAACCAGGAAACCTACTAAACCCACTGAACCAACCTCAGCCACTGGGGACAGCCACCAAAAACAACGGGAACTACGAACCTGCAGCCTGCAAAACGGAGACCCCAAACACAGTAAGATAAGCAAAGTGAGAAGACAGAAAAACACAGCAGATGAAGGAGCAAGATAAAAACACACCAGACCTAACAAATGAAGAGGTAATAGCCAGTCTACCTGAAAAAGAATTCAGAATAATGATAGTAAAGATGGTTCAAAATCTTGAAAATAGAATAGACAAATTGCAAGAAACAGTTAACTAGCACCTAGAGGAAATAAAGAGGAAACAAGCAACGATGAGCAACACAGTAAATGAAATGAAAAATACTCTAGATGGGATCAATAGCAGAATAACTGAGGCAGAAGGACAGATAAGTGACCTGGAAGATAAAATAGTGGAAATAACTACTGCAGAACAGAATAAAGAAAAAGGAATGAAAAGAACTGAGGACAGTCTCAGAGACCTCTGGGACAACATTAAACACACCAACATTCGAATTATAGGGGTCCAAGAATATGAAGAGAAAAAGAAAGGGACTGAGAAAATATTTGAAGAGATTATAGTTGAAAACTTCCCTAATATAGGAAAGGAAATAGTCAATCAAGTCCAGGAAGCACAGAGAGTCCCATACAGGATAAACCCAAGGATAAAGACACCAAGACACATAATAATCAAACTGTCAAAAATTAAATACAAAGAAAACATATTAAAAGCAGCAAGGGAAAAACAACAAATAACACACAAGGGAATCCCCATAAGGTTAACATCTGATCTTTCAGCAGAAACTCTACAAGCCAGAAGGGAGTGGCAGCACATATTTTAAGTGATGAAGGAAAAAAACCTACCACCAAGATTACTCTACCCAGCAAGGATCTCATTCAGATTTGATGGAGAAATTAAAACCTTTACAGACAAGCAAAAGCTAAGAGAATTCAGCACCACCAAACCAGCTTTACAACGAATGCTAAAGGAACTTCTCTAGGCAAGAAACAAGAGAAGGAAAAGACCTACAAGGACAACCCGAAACAATTAAGTAAATGGTAATAGGAACATACATATCGATAATTACCTTAAATGTAACTGGATTAAATGTTCCCACAAAAAGACACAGACTGGCTGAATGGATACAAAAACAAGACCCATATATATGCTGTCTACAAGAGACCCACTTCAGACCTAGGGACACATACAGACTGAAAGTGAGGGGATAGAAAAAGATATTCCATGCAAATGGAAATCAAAAGAAAGCTGGAGTAGCAATTCTCAGATCAGACAAAATAGATTTTAAAATAAAAACCATTACAAGAGACAAAGAAGGACACTACATAATGATCAAGGGATCGATCCATGAAGAAGATATAACAATTGTAAATATTTATGCACCCAACATAGGAGCACCTCAATACATAAGGCAAATACTAACAGCCATAAAAGGGGACATCGACAGTAACACAATCATAGTAGGGGACTTTTAACACCCCACTTTCACCAAAGGACAGATCATCCAAAATGAAAATAAATAAGGAAACACAAGCTTTAAATGATACATTACACAAGATGGACTTACTTGATATTTATAGGACATTCCATCCAAAAACAACAGAATACACATTTTTCTCAAGTGCTCATGGAACATTCTCCAGGATAGATCATGTATTGAGTCACAAATCTAGCCTTGGCAAATTTAAGAAAATTGAAATCGTATCAAGTATCTTTTCCAACCACAACGCTATGAGACTAGATATCAATTAAAGGAAAACATCTGTAAAAAATACAAACACATGGAGCCTAAACAATACACTACTTAATAACGAAATGATCACTGAAGAAATCAAAGAGGAAATCAAAAAATACTTAGAAACAAATGACAATGGAGACACGATGACCCAAAACCTATGGGATACAGCAAAAGCAGTTCTAAGAGGGAAGCTTATAGCAATACAATCATACCTTAAGAAACAGGAAACATCTCGAATAAACAACCTAAATTTGCACCTAAAGCAATTAGAGAAATAAGAACAAAAAAAACCCCAAGTTTAGCAGAAGGAAAGAAATCATAAAGATCAGATGAGAAACAAATGAAAAAGAAATGAAGGAAACAATAGCAAAGATCAATAAAACTAAAAGCTGGTTCTTTGAGAAGATAAATAAAATTGATAAACCATTAGCCAGACTCATGAAGAAAAAAAGGGAGAAGACTCAAATCAATAGAAGTAGAAATGAAAAAGGAGAAGTAACAACTGACACTGCAGAAATACAAAAGATTAGGAGAGATTACTACAAGCAACTCTATGCCGATAAAATGGACAACCTGGAAGAAATGGACAAATTCTTAGAAATGCACAAGCTGCCGAGACTGAACCAGGAAGAAATAGAAAATATGAACAGACCAATCACAAGCACTGAAATTGAAACTGTGATTCAAAATCTTCCAACAAACAAAAGCCCAGGACCAGATGGCTTCACAGGCGAATTCTATCAAACATTTAGAGAAGAGCTAACACCTATCCTTCTCAAACTCTTCCAAAAGATAGCAGAGGGAGGAACACTCCCAAACTCATTCTATGAGGCCACCATCACCCTGATACCAAAACCAGACAAAGACGTCACAAAGAAAGAAAACTACAGGCCAATATCACTGATGAACAGAGATGCAAAAATCCTCAACAAAATACTAGCAAACAGAATCCAAGGGCACATTAAAAGGCTCATACACCATGATCAAGTGGGGTTTATTCCAGGAATGCAAAGATTCTTCAATATATGCAAATCAATCAATGTGATACATTATGGTGTACACTATCAACAAACTGAAGGAGAAAAACCGTATGATCATCTCAATAGATGCAGAGAAAGCTTTTGACAAAATTCAATACCCATTTATGATAAAAACTCTGCAGAAAGTAGGCACAGAGGGAACTTTCCTCAACATAATAAAGGCCATATATGACAAACCCACAGCCAGCATTGTTCTCAGTGGTGAAAAACTGAAACCATTTTCACTAAGATCAGGAACAAGACAAGGCTGTCCACTCTCAGCACTCTTATTCAACATAGCTTTGGAAGTTCCAGCCACAGCAATCAGAGAAAAAAAAGAAATAAAAGAATCCAAATAGGAAAAGAAGAAGTAAAGCTGTCACTGTTTGCAGATGACATGATAATATACATAAAGAATCCTAAGGATGCTACCAGAAAACTACTAGAGCTAATCAATGAATTTGGTAAAGTAGCAGGATACAAAATTAATGCACAGAAATCTCTGGCATTCTTATACACTAACAATGAAAAATCTGAGAGTGAAATTAAGAAAACACTCCCATTTACCATTGCAACAAAAAGAATAAAATATCTAGGAATAAACGTACCTAAGGAGACAAAAGACTTGTATGCAGAAAACTATAAGACACTGATGAAAGAAATTAAAGATGATACAAATAGGTGGAGAAATATACCATGTTCTTGGATTGGAAGAATCAGCATTGTGAAAATGACTCTACTACCCAAAACAATCTACAGATTCAATGCAATCCCTATCAAATTACCACTGGCATTTTTTACAGAACTAGAACAAAAAATTTCACAATTTGTATGGAAACACAAAAGACCCCGAATAGCCAAAGCAATCTTGAGAATGAAAAATGGAGCTGGAGGAATCAGGCTCCCTGACTTCAGACTATACTACAAGGTTACAGTAATCAAGACAGTATGGTACTGGCACAAAAATAGAAATATAGATCAATGGAACAGGATAGAAAGTCCAGAGATAAACCCACACACATACGGTCACCTTGTCTTTGATAAAGGAGGGAAGGATATACAGTGGAGAAAAGACAGCCTCTTCAATAAGTGGTGCTGAGAAAACTGGACAGCTACCTGTAAAAGTATGAAATTAGAACACTCCCTAACACCACACACAAAAATAAACTCAAAATGGGTTAAAGACCTAAATGTAAGGCCAGACACTATCAAACTCTTAGAGGAAAACATAGGCAGAACAGTCCATGACATAAATCACAGCAAGATCCTCTTTGACCCACCTCCTAGAGGAATGGAAATAAAAACAAAAATAAACAAGTGGGACCTAATGAAACTTAAAAACTTTTGCACAGCACAGGATACCATAAACAAGACCAAAAGACAACCCTCAGAATGGGAGAAAATATTTGAAAATGAAGCAACTGACAAAGGATTAATCTCCAAAATTTATAAGCAACTCATGCAGCTCAATAACAAAACAACAAACAACCCCATCCAAAAATGGGCAGAAGACCTAAATAGACATTTCTCCAAAGAAGATATACAGATTGCTAACAAACACATGAAAGAATATTCAGCATCATTAATCATTAAAGAAATGCAAATCAAAACTACAATGAGATATCATCTCACACCGGTCAGATTGGCCATCATCAAAAACTCTAGAAACAATAAATGCTGGAGAGGGTGTGGAGAAAAGGGAACACTCTTGCACTGCTGGTGGGAATGTAAATTGATACAGCCACTATGGAGAACAGTATGGAGGTTCCTTAAAAAACTACAAATAGAACTACCATACGACCCTGCAATCCCACTACTGGGCATATACCCTGAGAAATCCATAATTCAAAAAAGAGTCACGTACCAAAATGTTCATTGAAGCTCTATTTACGATAGCCAGGACATGGAAGCAACCTAAGTGTCCATCAACAGATGAATGGATAAAGAAGATGTGGCACATATATACAATGGAATATTACTCAGCCATAAAAAGAAATGAAACTGAGTTATTTGTAATGAGGTGGATAGACCTGGAGTCTGTCATACAGAGTGAAGTAAGTCAGAAGGATAAAAACAAATACCGTATGCTAACACATATATATGGAATCTAAGGAAAAAAATCACAAAGAGATTAGTGGTAGGACAGGAATAAAACACAGACCTACTAGAGCATGGACTTGAGGATATGGGGCGGGGGAAGGGTAAGATGTGACAAAGTGAGAGAGTGGCAGGGACATATATACACTACCAAATGTAAATTAGATAGCTAGTGGGAAGCTGCCGCGTAGCACAGGGAGATCACCTCTGTGCTTTGTGACCACCTAGAGGGGTGGGATAGGGAGGGTGGGAGGGCGGGTGACGCAAGAGGGAAGAGATATGGGAACATATGTATATGTATAACTGATTCACTTTGTTGTAAAGGAGAAACTAACACACTATTGTAAAACAGTTATACTCCAATAAAGATGTTAAAAAAAAAGAATTCATCAGTGGCAAAATAAGATTGAAAACGTCTGAAAAACATGTTAACAGAGACAGAAATACTAATTTTAAACATTTTACAGACATTTAGCTTGAAATCTTTCATACTGTGTTAAGTAGAAAAAGATTATAAACAATTTTTATACCATGATTCCATTATTTTGTGGAATATACAAATAAAAGTGATTGCAACTAGGTTATAAGAATATTGTTTTTGCCTTTTGTTCAGCTTACCTATGTCTACAGTGTATACATACTTCTCCATTATTTCTACCTTTATATACATACCTATACACATACACACACACACACACACACACACACACTCACACACACCCATGAGGGAAAGCTTAATCTTTGCTAGATCATGAAAGAAAGGTCAAAAGATGCATTCTGAAGCAAATCCACTATACAATCTTGGATTGTTGTACCAGCCCACCCATATAATACTACAAAATCAAATCTCTTCTGATTTCAAAAATGAGTTGTCATGGTAATAGACTCATAGTCCAAACTGACTTTGTATCAGTGTGGCTCAGAGAAAAATATCTACCTCTTTCCACTCAATTATTTCCCCCACCAACTCAAACAAAAGATACTCACTACAAAAACTGTACTGCAGGATTGACCTATATTATTCTGCCTCCTTTACTATTAAATTAGTTTTCTTCTTTCTAATTGTTTACATAGATATTTCATTTATCATATACTAGTTTCATAAATGTAAAGAATGTATTACTGGAACATTATTCTGTTTCAAGTATCAATCATTCTTGTTCCAACACCCCACTTTTTTTTTTAACATCTTTATTGGAGTATAACTGTTTTACAATAGTGTGTTAGTTTCTCCTTTACAACAAAGTGAATCAGTTATACATATACATATGTTCCCATATCTCTTCCCTCTTGCGTCACCCGCCCTCCCACCCTCCCTATCCCACCCCTCTAGGTGGTCACAAAGCACAGAGGTGATCTCCCTGTGCTATGCGGCAGCTTCCCACTAGCTATCTAATTTACCTTTGGTAGTGTATATATGTCCCTGCCATTCTCTCACATCGTCACAGCTTACCCTTCCCCCTCCCCATATCCTCAAGTCCATGCTCTAGTAGGTCTGTGTTTTATTCCCGTCCTACCACTAATCTCTTTGTGATTTTTTTTCCTTAGAGTCCATATATATGTGTTAGCATATGGTATTTGTTTTTCTCCTTCTGACTTACTTCACTCTGTATGACAGACAGACTCCAGGTCTATCCACCTCATTACAAATAACTTAGTTTCATTTCTTTTTATGGCTGAGTAATATTCCATTGTATATATGTGCCACATCTTCTTTATCCATTCATCTGTTGATGGACACTTAGGTTGCTTCCATGTCCTGGCTATCGTAAATAGAGCAGCAATGAACGTTTTGGTACATGACTCTTTTTGAATTATGGTTTTCTCAGGGAATATGCCCAGTAGTGGGATTGCTGGGTCATATGGTAGTTCTATTTTTAGTTTTTTAAGGAACCCCCATACTGTTCTCCATAGTGGCTGTATCAATTTACATTCCCACCAGCAGTGCAAGAGTGTTCCCTTTTCTCCACACCCTCTCCAGCATTTATTGTTTCTAGAGTTTTTGATGATGGCCAATCTGGCCGGCCAACACCCCACTTTTAATTGCTATTACCTCACATGGTAAAGTTAAGTACCTCCCCCATTACTCTTTTAAGACTAAGCTCCTATGTTTGTTTTTTTCTTTTTTTTTTTTTGGCTGCATTGGGTCTTCACTGCTGTGTGCGGGCTTTCTCTGGTTGCAGTGAGTGGGGTACTGTTCGTTGTGGTGCATGAGTTTCTCACTGCAGTGACTTCTCTTGTTGTGGAGCACAGCCTCTTAGGCATGCGGGTTTCAGTAGTTGCGGCATGCAAGCTCTAGAGTGCAGGCTCAGCAGTTGTGGAGCATGGGCTTAGCTGCTCCGCGGCATGTGGGATCCTCCCAGGCCAGGGCCCAAACCCATGTCCCCTGCATTGGCAGGTGGACTCCCAACCACTGTGCCACCAGGGAAGCCCTCCTATGTTTCTTCTTACAGACAAACTGGAGAAAATGATTATAAAATTCAGTGAAAGGTACTGGTGTCATTTTGACTGGATTGCATCAAACCTATAAACTGGTTTGTTCTGAACAAGTAATGGATTTTACTACATGTAAAACTTTTTAGATGTCCATACATAATATCTAAAAATTCTGAAAGAAAAATGGAAAAATGCCAGCAAGAATCAAAATGTTCTACATTCAGTATGGACATAGTTCTTACAATCAAAAAGAAAAATACAGACTTTTTTTGCCCATAAGAATACTGGGCGCAAGATACAAATAATAGGCCAAAAAACACATGAAAAAATATTAACCAGAGTAACAAAGATTGCTAAAAAGTATCATTTTTATTTTTTTATCAGATTGTCAAAGATTAATACTGAAACAGTGCTGATAAAGATGTGCACATACATGACCAGAATACAAAGTGTAAGACTTTTTTCTTAAAAAGGTGGTAGAAATGGGTCCATTTTAAGATTTCACATGCTTTGACACAATTCCACTTCTAGAAATCAATACTCAATAACCATCAAGTAAATAAATATATATGCAGCAAGATCTGCAGCATACTATTTTCTATAATAGCAAAACTGAGCTATAAATTAACAACAAAAAAGCCCTAAAAATGGAAAGTTAAATGAATTAAATAAATCTAGATGTACATCCAAGTTAGTAGCATAACCAAAAAGAGAGGAACCATTACAAGTAATGTCAAAAGAAAGTAATTTGACCAAATATCCCTAATGGGATATATTCTAAGAATAAAAAGAACTTCAAAAAAATCTTAATCTGCTTTCACTAATCATACTGTTGATATAGTGATAGTAATGCTATTCTAAGACTCTGTGTGAGTAATGGGGAATAAGGCAAGTAAGTAATTACTTAGGAATTTGTTTTAAGGGAGGGAAAATGCAGATGTAAGATTTATAATGTTAAGTAAAGACAATGTAGCCATGCACAGTTCCTGACAAAGCCTAGAAACAATGACAAATCTGTTAGCACTGAAATTGTAATTCCTAAATATACTCTTTCTCACTAAAAGTTACCAGGGATCCTTGGGAAAATGCCAAGTTTAGGACAGGAAATGCTTAAGGTAAGCATAGAATATTCTGTCATACTAAAAACCAAGGAAGCTATCAAAAACTACTATGGTCAGGTCAAAAGGACTTTCAACACCAGGAGAGTCCCACTACTCATTAAAAGAATAGTACATCAGTATATTTAAATCTCTGAGTTAATAATAACAGTCGTTCAAAAAAAAGCTCATGGTCACTTTTCAGAGATTGCTAAGGGAATCAACTCACTACTGTGAAAATTAGCAAAACAGGAAAAAAAAACAGAACATATATTATGCTTTTCCTATACAAACTATATACCTCTGAATACCCAATTAGTTGAGGAAAACTTTCTCTTTATAAAAAATATCCTAGGGCTTCCCTGGTGGCGCAGTGGTTGAGAGTCCGCCTGCCTATGCAGGGGATACAGGTTCGTGCCCCAGTCCAGGAAGATTCCCACATGCCGTGGAGCAGCTAGGCCCATGAGCCATGGCTGCTGAGCCTGCGCATCCAGAGCCTGTGCTCCGCAACGGGAGAGGCCACAACAGTGAGAGGCCCGCGTACCGCAAAAATATATATATATATCCTAGACGATAAACAAAGAAGTGATGGCAAAGGTAGAATATCACCATTTTGCAACCCCCAATAAATGTATGGGTATAGGAAATGATCATCAATAGCTCTAACATCACAAAAAGAGGAAACAAGAAACTATGTAACTACTAAACAAAGTACATAATGCCATCTATAAAGTAATCATTTATTTAAAAAAAAACTCAAACCTTAATATGGGGACAACTATAGAACTAACTGCCAACTTAAAGGAAATACGAGGAAAAAGGAGCATATTAAATGAATTCACAGAAACATGACTAGCAAGAGTCACACCATGAGACAAAAGATTCAGTTTCTTTACCAAAACACTGCAAGGGAAAAAAAGAGATGGAGAACTTAATAAAACAGCCTTCAGCTATATCAATTCCATACACAATAGCACCAAAAATAATAAGATACTTAGGAATAAATTTAACCAAAGAGGTACAAGACTGAAAACTACAAAACACTGCTGAGAGAAATTAAAGATCTAAGTAAGTAGAAAGACATCCCATGTTCATGGATTGGTAGAATTGATACTGTTAAGATGACAATTCTACCCAAGGTAATCTACAGATTCAATGGAATCCCTATCACAATTCCCAAGAAATAGAAAAACACATCCTAAAATTCATATGGAATTTCCAGAGGCCCCAAATACCCAAGGCAATCTTAAAAAAGAACAAAGTTGGATGACTCACACTTTCAAGTTTCAAAACTTACTTCAAAACTACAATAATCAAAATAGTGTAGTACTGGCACAAGGATATATAGATCAGTGGAATATAATTAACAGCCAGAAATGAATCCTGCCACATGTAGCCAATAGATTTTAACAAGGTTTGAAGGCCATTAAATGGGGAAAGAAAAGACTGTTCAGCAAGTACTGCTAGGAAAACTGAATATCCACATGCAAAATAATGAAGTTGAATCCTTACCTTACACAATATACAAAATTAATTCAAAATGGATCAAAGACCTAAATAAATATAAGAGCTAAAATTATAAGACTCTCAGAAAAAAATAGGGCAAATATTCATGACATCTGATTTGGCAATAGTTTCTTGGATAAGAACAACAAAAGAAAATAGATTAATTGAATTTCAACAAAATTAAAAGCTTTTGTGCAGCAAGGGACACTATTAAGAGAGTGAAAAGATAGTCTGCAGACCAGCAGAAAATATTTACAAATCAACTCTTAAAAGGCTTTAAATATTAAAAATATATAAAGAAAGTAATAAACAATAAAAATTAAAAACCCAGTTCAAAAAAAGGCAAAGGATTTTAATAGACATTTCACAAAAAACTATATACAAATGAACAACAGCACATGAAAAGAGGCTCAACATTGTTTGTTATTAGGGAAATGCAAATCAAAACCACAATGAGATACCACCACACACCCACCAGAATTGCTATCATCAAAAAGGCAGAAAAGGGCTTCCCTGGTGGCACAGTGGTTAAGAATCCGCCTGCCAATGCAGGGGACACAGGTTCGAGCCCTGGTCCGGGAATACCCCACTAAGCCTGTGCGCCACAGCTACTGAGCAACTAAGCCTGTGCGCCACAGCTACTGAGCCTACGCTCTAGAGCCCATGAGCCACAACTACTGAGCCCGTGTGCCACAACTACTGAAGCCCATGCACCTACAGCCCATGCTTCAGAACAAGGGAAGCCACCGCAATGAGAAGCCTGCACATCGCAATGAAGAGCAGCCCCCACTCGCCACAACTACAAGGCCCACGCACAGCAACGAAGACCCAGTGCAGCCAAAAATAAATAAATTTTTTTTTAAAAGGCAGAAAATAACAAGTTTTGGCAAAGATGTGGAGAAAGTGGAACCCTAGTGCACTGCTGGAGGACATGTAAAATGATGCAGGTGCTATGGAAAACAACATGGCAATTCCTCAAAAAATTAAAAATTACCATATGATCCAGCAATTCCACTCTGTGCATATTTCCAAAAGAATTGAAAACATTCACACAAAAACCTGTACATGAATATTCATGGCACAATTATTCATAACAGCCAAAAAGTGGAAAGAATTCAAATATCCATCAATTGGTAAAGAGATAAACAAAATGTGGTATACCCATACAATGGGATATAACCAGCCATAAAAGGAATGAAATACTGATACATGCTACAACATGGATGAATCTTGAAAACATTATGCCCTGTGAAAGAAGCCAGACACAGAAGGCCACATATTGTATGATTCCATTTACTTGAAATGCCCAGAACAGACAAATCATTAGACAGAAAGTTGACTAGAGGTTGCTGGGGTGACGGAGAGGGAATGGAGAGTGACTGCTGATGGGTATAGGGTTTGTTTGGGGAGTGATGGAAATGTTCTGGAATTAAGGTAGTGGTGATGAATGCACAATTCTATAAATACACTAAAAATAAGTGAATTGTACACTTTAAAGGGTGAGCTATATGGTATGTGACTTATCTCTCAAATAAGGAATTTTTAAACACAAAAAAAGAAAATAATACGCAAACGATGATAAATAAACATGATTAAAAAAAACTAATTGCAGGACACATGGAAATTTTATATAACTGACTTTTACGTCAAAAAAGTAAAAATAGGGCTTCCCTGGTTGGCGCAGTTGTTGAGAGTCCGCCTGCCGATGCAGGGGATACGGGTTCGTGCCCCGGTCCGGGAAGATCCCACATGCCACGTTGTGCCTGGGCCCATGAGCCATGGCCGCTGAGCCTGCGCGTCCGGAGCCTGTGCTCCGCAACCGGAGAGGCCACAGCAGTGAGAGGCCCGCGTAGGGCAAAAAAAAAAAAAAAAAAAGGTAAAAATAGCACACACTTTAAGACCTAAGACCAAATATTGTCAATTATCAGAACAAAGCAGATGAAAGCAGGTGTCTCTACAGAGGAAATCCTCACAGGAGAACTTTAAAAGCATTAGGACAATTTGAGAATTACAATCAGAATGACTGTTTATATCATACAAAATAAATAAAAATCCATGAGTCTGTGATCATACTAAAAGAAGAAGAAAAAAAAAAGAAAAATGGCAAAACAAGAAGTAAAAACAATCCTGTAAAAGAAAGTCAGTAACATTAAGGGCAGGCTAAAAAAGTAAAATGTATACACAATGTAGAGAAAAAAGACAAGCTGAAATGTTTTAAGTAGTGGTTCTTAAATGAATCCAAAGATGGGCTTCCAGAAGTCCATAAATATTCTGATATGCCTGGTAAATTTTTATTTGGGCATACATGAATTTTCCTGCAGACATGATCTGTAACATTCATTATATTCTCAAAATGGAATTTGAAGCTTACCCCCCAAAAAAGTACCACTAGATTAAAGACGACAGCTATAAAAGACAATTGATACGTAATAAAATTTTTACTTAAAAGGTTTTAAAAGCAAAACCAAGATTTGCTTTCTCAAGTCCATGCTCTGGGACAAAGGTAGGTTTGTTCTGACTTACTGGCCACAGAAAGGTTATGCATCTTCCCAGTAGAGATAATGGCTGAAGATACAGACTCCAAAACCAGAATGCCTAAGTTTGAATCTTGGCTCTACAACTTACTGGTTGTGTGACAATGGACAAGGCAGGCACTCAACCTTCCCGTGTCTCAGTTTCCTCTTCTTTAAAAATGGGGATGATAATAGCATATACTTCATAGGATTATGGTGAAGATTAAAGTTAATATACATGGGCTTCCCTGGTGGCACAGTGGTTGAGAATCCGCCTGCCAATGCAGGGGACACGGGTTCGTGCCCCGGTCCGGGAAGATCCCACATGCCGTGGAGCAGCTGGGCCCGTGAGCCATGGCCACTGAGCCTGTGCGTCCGGAACCTGTGCTCCGCAACGGGAGAGGCCAGAACAGTGAGAGGCCCACATACCACAAAAAAAAAAAAAAAAGTTAATATACGTTAAGTGCTTAGAATAGTACCTGGTACAAAGTACTATGCAAGTGTTTGAAATTATTATTCCACAATTTACTTTTTTAAAGTATGTACATAACTTATTTATATATACATAGAAAGATATATCAAATAATTTATAGCAGTTACCTGAGTTGGGTGAGGGAAGAAGTGGGGGATACACTTGGAGAAATGAGTTAAGAGGCTTTCAGTATTACTTCCACAGTGTTTAAAAGCTGTAAGGATTTTTAAAAATTAAGTCCATTGTATTTGCCTATACCATGTATAAGCACACTGCATCTATATAAGCATTCCACAATGTCTCTAAAGTTGTACTCTTTTCAGTGTAACTCTAGTAATACAAAA
This sequence comes from Kogia breviceps, assembly GCF_026419965.1. Lineage (NCBI taxonomy): Eukaryota > Metazoa > Chordata > Mammalia > Artiodactyla > Physeteridae > Kogia > Kogia breviceps. The sequence goes on from NC_081319.1 coordinate 38,076,992, forward strand.
ATATCATAGAATCAACACTAAATTTACTTTCCTATATGTGAAATAAAAGAAACCACCATTGCTAAATCTTTTAATGCAAACACTAGCCATCAGAACAGAATTCAGAGTTTCCTCTTTTAGATGAAAACCAGCTGCTTATAAATTAAGAACTATTGGGTTATCTTTTTGCACTTCAAGAAAAGAGCACTTCAAGTTAGAATCTATCTTTTAAAAACGTGTTTCAAACACACTACAGGCAAAGAGAAATTTTTAAGGGGGTGAATATGCTTTGATGTAAGAGATAAACTAGGTGCCCCAACAGGAGTCCCAAACAAGTTTCAGTCATGAGGTGGGGAGGAGAGCATGTAATGTCTGGTGAGCTCAGGAGAAGAATAAAGATTTCACAGAGGTGGTTTGCAGAATGGCAAATGGGGTAGCTAAGAGTAGAGGCATGAAGGATAGATGGAAGAGGACAGCAAGGGGTCTGTCTCCCATCCTGGCCAAAGAGACAGTGAATTATTAGGGAGAGGTACAGACAGAGGAGTTGAAGCTTTCTCTCCAAGAATTTGAGACCCAGGAGCGCAAGCAGTGCACACAGAAGTTATAGCACTGATTTAGGGTATAGGTGTCAAAAATCACAGTTACAAAGGCAGTTTTGAGAATTCTTAGTAATTAAATATATATATATGACTAGAAGGAAAAAAATTAACACGTAGCGCTAAAGTTTAGTTTCAGAACTTGTTTCTGTCATCTACCTAATTAAAATAAAGAATTTAAAAGAAAATGCAACCCAAGGTATTAGTCCCACTTACTTTATGAGCTAACAAAATGTAAAGGTCATCTCCTCAATCAACAATCTATTTCCAACTTATAATCTCCAAATACCACAGAGAAAAATACTCTCTCATATGTATAAAAGTTATTAAGTCATTTATAAAGCAATAATGCCTATTACAACACAATATTTTCTTATTGAAACAATTTTATATATTAACTCTAACCTGATATAAGGAAAGATTAGTACAATATATTTATTTTATTTTACTGAAGAGGCAAATAGAAGGCAGTTAAGTGATTTGTCCACAGTCCTTGTAGGCTTTCCATGTTAGGAATAGTAGTGCCTACTTCCTCTGAAAATAAATTCTATTATTCGTTTATCTAGTTTTTCTGAATCTAAAATCACTCTTATGCTCCTCCACTTCCATTCCTGAAATTGCTTTTTCCCTTCATCAAAATGTTTCATTGGCCCCTCCACGGCACACAGAATAAAAGGCAAATTCCTTCTTCTCACATTCAAGGCCCTTAACACTCTCAGCCAAACCTATCCTCCCAATCTTCTCCCAATGACACGAGACTTGTTCTATTCACAGTTCTCCAAAACAAATCTCCAGTACATACCTTGCAAGTCTCCAGTTCATACCTCACTGTTTCCTACTGCCTGGATCTCCTCTCATGCTTCCTCTTCACTAACAAAAATCTAATCCACACATCAAGACTCATTTTTTTCACTCTTGGAAATTATTTCCCCCAGTCTCTGAAGTCATCTGGCACATTCTACTTTTTTTTTTAATTGGAAATTAACCATGTAGACTAAGAGAAGCCTTTTTTAAAAAATTTATTTTTGGCTGTGTTGGGTCTTCGTTGTTGCATGCAGGCTTTCTCTAGTTGCAGAGAGCAGGGGCTACTCTTTGTTGCGGTGCACAGGCTTCTCACTGCGGTGGCTTCTCTTGCTGCAGAGCACGGGCTCTGGGTACACGGGCTTCAGTAGTTGTGGCGCACGCAATTAGTTGCTCCACAGCATGTGGGATCTTCCTGGACCAGGGCTAGAACCCGTGTCCCCTGCATTGGCAGGCGGATACTTAACCACTACGCCACCAGGGAAGTCCCTGGCACATTCTACTGCTATCACACATTTGACATTAACTGTTGCTTTGTGTGCATGTAGTGTATGTGCATCAGGCAGTCTTATCTACTTACTGTTCTGTATGCCCAGCATTCCTAATCCTCACTTTTTACAGAAATTTTCCCACTCTATGTGATTTCAGTGGGGCTATCAGTCAGACCCCCTCAACCACAACTGAGCATGTAAAGTAGACTGGGCCAAATCATTCACTTCCAAGTCTTCCCAACAGGAACTAGCTCTTTCCTATTCCATCATGAACTATAAAGATGTAACCCTAGAGCAACCAGGAGCTATGTTCCCCAATAATGAAAAGAGTAAATTTTTTAAAGTTAATGACTGCAAAAATGAGTCCAACACATAGGCATATGCCAAAATGTAAAATGAAAACACAGATGTTCTGATGTCTTACGGCCCTGATCCCAGTCTCCTGAGGCCAGATGCATTCATGCCTTTTTTGGTTATGTGAACAAATAAATTCTCCTTTCTGCTTCAGTTTGAGATGGACTTCTATTAATTATAATTGAAAGAATCCGTGTGGAGAACAGTATCAAGGTTCCTCAGAAAACTAAAAATAGAATTACTATATGATCCAGCAATCCCACTCCTGGGCATATATCCAGACAAAACTAGAACTCAAAAAGATACAAGCTCCTCCTAGGTTCACAGCAGCACTCGTACAATAGCCAAGATATGGAAACAACCTAAATGTCCATCGACAGATGAATGGATAAAAAATGTATGGTGTATATACACAATGGAATATTACCCAGCCATAAAAAAGAATGAAATAATGCCATTTGCAGCTACATGGATGGACCTAAAGATTATCACACTAAGTAAGTCAGAAAGAGAAAGACAAATACCATATGATATCACTTATAAGTGGAATCTAAAATATGACACAAATGAACCTATCTATGAAACAGAAACACAGACACAGAGAACAGACTGGTGGTTGCCAAGGGAGAGGAAATTAGGATAGAGTGGAAGGTTGGGGCTAGCAGATTTAAGCTTTTATATACAGAATGGATAAACAACAAAGTCCTACTATATTGCACAGAGAACTATATTCAATATCCTATGATAAACCATAATGGAAAAGATATTTTAAAAGAATGTATGTATATGTATAAATGAATCACTTTGCTGTACAGCAGTAATTAACACAACATTGCAAATCAACTATAATTTTTTTTTTTTTTTTTGCGGTACGCGGGCCTCTCATTGTTGTGGCCTCTCCCGTTGCGGAGCACAGGTTCCGGATGCGCAGGCTCAGCGGCCATGGCTCATGGGCCTAGCCGCTCCACGGCATATGGGATCTTCCCAGACCGGGGCATGAACCCGCGTCCCCTGCATCAGCAGGCGGACTCTCAACCACTGTGCCACCAGGGAAGACCAACTATAATTTAATATTTTAAAAAAGAAAGAATACTCAAGAACAGGAGTATGCCAGTTTTCTCCATTAAATCTTACACATAGTAGGCATCCAGTAATTATTTCTAGACTGATTCCTATCTTCTGATGGTTTTATCCAAGATTCAATCATATAGTAGAAAAAAAGCCTTTTTAGGGAATCAGGATCTGAATTCAAGACCCAAATAGCCAAACTGTGTGACTCTGAGCAAGTTACCATATGTCTTTAATCTTGGTGATCCCATCTGAAAAACAAGAATATTGTGTTACATTACGGTCCCTTCTAGATCTAAAGTTCCATAAATAATGGAAACGTAGAGAATGGACTTGAGGACACAGGGAAGGGGAAGGGGAAGCTGGCATAAAGTGAGAGAGTGGCAAGGACATATATACACTACCAAATGTAAAACAGATGGCTAGTGGGAAGGAGCCGCATAGCACAAGGAGATCAGCTCAGTGCTTTGTATCCACCTAGAGGGGCGGGATAGGGAGGGTGGGAGGGAAATACAAGAGGGAGGGGATATGGGGATATATGTATACGTATAGCTGATTCACTCTGTTATACAGCAGAAACTAACACACCACTGTAAAGCAATTATACGCCAATAAAGATGTTTAAAAAAAGAAGAAAAAAAAGTTCCATAAATATATCTCTTAGCTAAAAATTCTTGTCCACTTGCATTGTTTCAACTACTATATTCATAAAATACAACTTCCCAGATCTAATTTTCACAATCATCTAGATTAAAGGTCTTGAAAGTACACAGGCCTGTATCTCTTCCATCATTGTTCCCCAGAGCCTACTACACATACCAGATCTTCCATAAACGTCTACTGAATCAATAAAAGAATCCAATGAAGTACCTTAACCTTCCAGTTAGACTTCTATTTTAACTTCATGTTACTACCGTTTTCCATTACCTCAAAAAAACTTCATCCTCCCCTCTTGCCAAGAAACAAAGTTTAACTTTCTTTTCCATCTTGTGGTCCTGCAACAAACTATAGTTGATACCGTCTTGCCAATCTTTGTAACATGTAATCTTAGTACCATCATTATCCTCCCTCTCCTAATTACAACTGAAAACAATTTCAAATTCTGTATTTTCAGGGCTGAATTGTTTAACAACTTCTATCAATTTATATCTTCATTTAAATATGTTTGAAATGCTTTCACCAATCTCCAACCACTACAACTGTGTGAGTTTCTTTATCCCAACGTTGGAGTTTATTTTAACCTACATGCTCTCTATGAAGTGAACAATGAGGGAATATCCAGCTAGAACAATGCTAAGTGAAAGTATATTTAAGAACCACTCTAATGTGCTGACTCAAGGAGATTAGACTGACTTTTTTTTTTTTTTTTTTTTTTTTTTTTTTGCGGTATGCGGGCCTCTCACTGTTGTGGCCTCTCCCGTTGCGGAGCACAGGATCTGGACACGCAGGCCCAGCGGCCATGGCTCACGGGCTTAGTTGCTCTGCGGCATGTGGGATCTTCCCGGACCAGGGCACGAACCCGTGTCTCCTGCATCGGCAGGCGGATTCTCAACCACTGCGCCACCAGGGAAGCCCTAGACTGACTTTTAAAAACTTACCTTGTGTGGGGTGTGTGTGCATGTGTGTGTGTGTAATGTATATATATACATATATTTGTCTATATATATAAATGGAATATTACTCAGCCATAAAAAATGAAACAATGCCATATGCAGCAACATGAATGGACCTGGAGATTATTATATCAAGCCAAATAAGTCAGAAAGAGAAAGATAAATACCATATGATATCACTTATATGTGGAATCTAAAATACAACACAAATGAACCTATCTACGAAACAAAAAACAGACTCACAAATATAGAGAACACACTTGTGGTTGCCAATGGGGAGGGGGGTGGGGGAGGAAAGGATTGGGAGTTTGGGATTAGCAGATGCAAACTATTATATATAGGATGGATAAACAACAAGGTCCTACTGTATAGCACAGGGAACTATATTCAATATTCTATAATAAACCATAACGGAAATGAACATGAAAAAGAATATATATATGTATAACTGAATCACTTTGCTGTACAGAAGAAATTAACACAACATTGTAAATAAACTATACTTCAATAAAATTTTAAAAAACATTTTGAAGTTCAACTTTCAAATCATTTTCATTTCACTATGGGAGTGTGGGGGGAACCATGAAATAAATATTTCTCAGTGGTGAGATTTGGGCTAAGTAAATTTTTTTCTTTTTATTCATTTCTACCTATTTTTTCCAACAATAACCACATGTTAACTTGTGTAATTTTAAATTACTCTTAAATTATATAAACAAGTTTTTAACATATATCTTGATCTTGGGTATTAACAAATATGGTAAAAAAAAAAAAATGACTCGAGGGACTTCCCTGGTGGTCCAGTGGTAAAGAATCCGCCGTACAATGCAGGGGACACGGCTTCAATCCCTGGTCAGGGAAGTAAGATCCCACATGCCGCAGGGCAACTAAGCCCAGGAGCCACAACTGCTGAGCTCACGCGCCTCAGCTAGAGAGCCTGTGTGCCACTAGCTACAGAGCCCATGTGCTCTCTAACCCACGTGCCACAACTACAGAGCTCACACACCCTGGAGCCTGCACACCACCACTAAAGAAGAGAAAATCCACATGCCACAACTGAAGAGAAGCCCGCATGCCACAACAAAGACCCGAAGTGCTGCAACTAAGACCTGACACTGCCAAAGATAAATAAAATAAATAAATAAATCTTTTTTAAAAATGAAAAAGATACAGAACTACCAGCAAAATGAGGCACGAATACTGAGAGGAGGTCAAGATGGTGGAGTAGGACATGCGCTCACTCCTTCTTGCGAGAGCACCAGAATCACAGCTAACTACTGAACAATCATTGAGAAGAAGACACTGGAACTCACCAAAAAGGATACCCTACATCCAAAGACAAAGGAGAAGCAACAACGAGATGGTAGGAGGGACGCAATCACAATAAAATCAAATCCCATAACCTCTGGGTAAGTGACTCACAAATTGGAGAACAATTATAACACAGAAGTCCACTCACTGGAATGAAGGTTCTGAGCCCCACATCAGGCTTCCCAACCTGGGGGGTCCGGCAACAGGAGGAGGAATTCCCAGAGAATCAGACTTTGAAGGCTAACAGGATTTGACTGCAGGACTTCCACAGGACTGGAGGAAACAGAAACTCCACTCTTGGAGGACACGCACAAAGTAGTGTGCACATCAGGACCTGGCAGGAAAGAGCAGTGACCCCCACAGGAGACTGAACACCTACCTGCTAGTATTGGAGGGTCTCCTGCAGAGGCAGGGGGTGGCTGTGGCTCACAGTGGGGACAAGGACACTAGCAGAGAAATTCTCGGAACTACTCCTTGGCGTGAACCCTCCTGGAGTCTGCCATTAGCCCCACCAAAGAGCCCCATAGCCTCCAGTGCTGGATCGCCTCAGGCCAAACAACCAACAAGGAGGGAACTCAGCCCCACCCATCAGCAGACAAGCAGATTAAAATTTTACTGAGCTCTGCCCACCTGAGCAACACCCAGCTCTATCCACCACAGTCCCTCCCATCATGAAGCTTGCACAAGCCTCTTAAGATACTCTCATCCATCAGAGGGCAGACAGGAGAAGCAAGAAGAACTACAATCCAGCAGCCTGTGGAACGAAAACCACATTAACAGTAAGACAGACAAAATGAAAAGGCAGAGGACTATGTACCAGATGAGGAACAAGATAAAACCCCAGAAAAACAACGAAATGAAGTGGAGATAGGCAGCCTTCCAGAAAAAGAATTCAGACTAATGATAGTGAAGAGGATCCAGGACCTTAGAAAAGAATGGAGGCAAAGATAAAGAAGATGAAAGAAATGTTTAACAAAGACCTAGAAGAATTAAAGAACAGACAGAGATGAACAATACAATAACTAAAATGAAAAATACACTAGAAGAAATCAATAGCAGAATAACTGAGGCAGAAGAATGGATAAGTGACCTGGAAGAAAGAATGGTGGAATTCACTGCCACAGAACAGAATAAACAAAAAGCAATGAAAAGAAATGAAGACAACCTAAGAGACCTCTGGAACAACCTTAAATGCACCAACATTCGCTTTATAGGGGTCTCAGACAGAGAAGAGAGAGAGAAAGGACCCGAAAAAATATGTGAAGAGATTACAGTTGAAAACATCCCTAACACGGGAAAGGAAATAGCCACCCAAGTCCAGGAAGCGCAGAGAGTCCCAGGCAGGATAAACCCAAGGAGAAACATGCTGAGACACACAGTAATCAAATTGACAAAAATTAAAGGCTAAGAAAAATTATTAAAAGCAATAAGGGAAAAATGACAAATAACATACAAAGGAACTCCCATAAGGTTAACAGCTGATTTCTCAGCACAAACTCTACAAGCCAGAAGGGAGTGGCACAATATATTTAAAGTGATGAAAGGGAATAACCTACAACCAAGATTACTCTACCGGGCAAGGATCTCTCTCAGATTCGATGGAGAAATCAAAAGCTTTACAGAAGATCAAAAGCTAAGAGAATTCAGCACCACCAAACCAGCTCTACAACAAATGCTAAAGGAACTTCTCTAAGTGGGAAACACAAGAGAAGAAAAAGACCTACAAAAACAAACCCAAAACAATTAAGAAAATGGTAATAGAAATATACATATCAATAATTACCTTAAATGTGAATGGATTAAATGCTCCAATCAAAAGACACAGGCTTGCTGAATGGATACAAAAACAAGATCCATGTATATGCTGTCTACAAGAGACCCACTTCAGACCTAGGGACACATACATACTGAAACTGAGGGGATGGAAAAGGATATTCTATGCAAATGGAAATCAAAAGAAAGGTGGAATTTCATATTTCCCCACTGTATTTTATTTGTACATCATTAAACACTAAGCTCAGTTACAGAGCCGTCAGCAACACCCAAGAGATCAGCTCTCTTTAGCAATACGAATTCCATTTTCCCTCAGCAGTGAAGACACCCCAAATTGAAACTCTCAGTACTGTATTTCTAAGCCTGCATTTTCACTGATACATAATTTTCTTATCCATATTAAGAAACAATTTTTCTATGATATCTCAGAAACTGCATGACACCACTAATGTTATTTCTACTTAGTTTATCAAAGGGTGTTCTTTTTTTTTTTTTTTTTTTTTTGCGGTACATGGGCCTCTCACTGTTGTGGCCTCTCCCATTGCGGAGCACAGGCTCCAGATGCGCAGGCTCCACAGCCATGGCTCACGGGCCCAGCCACTCCACGGCATGTGGGATCTTCCTGGACCGGGACACGAACCCACGTCCCCTGCATCGGCAGGCGGACTCTCAACCACTGCGCCACCAGGGAAGCCCTAGTAGGTCTGTGTTTTATTCCTGTCCTATCCCTAGTCTCTTCATGACATTTTTTTCTTAGATTTCATATATATGTGTTAGCATACGGTATTTGTTTTTCTCCTTCTGACTTACTTCACTCTGTATGACAGACTCCAGGTCCGTCCACCTCACTACAAATAAATCAGTTTCATTTCTTTTTATGGCTGAGTAATATTCCATTGTATATATGTGCCACATCTTCTTTATCCATTCATCTGTTGATGGACACTTAGGTTGCTTCCATGTCCTGGCTATTGTAAATAGAGCTGCAATGAACATTGTGGTACATGACTCTTTTTGAATTATGGTTTTCTCAGGGAATATGCCTAGTAGTGGGATTGCTGGGTCGTATGGTAGTTCTATTTGTAGTTTTTTAAGGAACCTCCATACTGTTCTCCATAGTGGCTGTATCAATTTACATTCCCACCAAGAGTGCAAGAGTGTTCCCTTTTCTCCACACCCTCTCCAGCATTTATTGTTTCTAGAGTTTTTCATGATGGCCATTCTGACTGGTGTGAGATGATATCTCATTGTACTTTTGATTTGAATTTCTCTAATGATTAATGATGCTGAGCATTCTTTCATGTGTTTGTTAGCAATCTGTATATCTTCTTTGGAGAAATGTCTATTTAGGTCTTCTGCCCATTTTTGGATTGGGTCGTTTGTTTGTTTGTTATTGAGATGGATGAGTTGCTTATAAATTTTGGAGATTAATCCTTTGTCAGTTGCTTCATTTGCAACTATTTTCTCCCATTCTGAGGGTTGTCTTTTGGTCTTGTTTATGGTATCCTTTGCTGTGCAAAAGCCTTTAACTTTCATTAGGTCCCATTTGTTTATTTTTTTTATTTCCATTCCTCTAGGAGGTGGGTCAAAAAGGATCTTGCGGGCTTCCCTGGTGGCGCAGTGGTTGAGAGTCCGCCTGCCGATGCAGGAGACACGGGTTCGTGCCCTGGTCCGGGAAGATCCCACGTGCCGCGGAGCAACTGAGCCCGTGAGCCATGGCCGCTGAGCCTGTGCGTCCGGAGCCTGTGCTCCGCAACGGGAGAGGCCACAACAGTGAGAGGCCCGCATACCGCAAAAAAAAAAAAAAAAAAAAAAAAAAAAAAAAAAAAAAAAAAAAAAAAAAAAAAGGATCTTGCTGTGATTTATGTCATCGACTGTTCTGCCTACATTTTCCTCTAAGAGTTTGATAGTGTCTGGCCTTACATTTAGGCTTTTAACCCATTTTGAGTTTATTTTTGTGTGTGGTGTTAGGGAGTGTTCTAATTTCATACTTTTACAGGTAGCTGTCCAGTTTTCCCAGCACCACTTATTGAAGAGGCTGTCTTTTCTCCACTGTATATCCTTCCCTCCTTTATCAAAGACAAGGTGACCGTATGTGTGTGGGTTTATCTCTGGGCTTTCTATCCTGTTCCATTGATCTATATTTCTGTTTTTGTGCCAGTGCCATGCTGTCTTGATTATTGTAGCTTTGTAGTATAGTCTGAAGTCAGGGAGTCTGATTCCTCCAGCTCCATTTTTCCTTCTCAACATTGCTTTGGCTATTCGGGGTCTTTTGTGTTTCCATACAAATTGTGAAATTTTTTGTTCTAGTTCTGTAAAAAATGCCAGTGGTAGTTTGATAGGGATTGCATTGAATCTGTAGATTGCTTTGGGTAGTAGAGTCATTTTCACAATGTTGATTCTTCCAATCCAAGAACATGGTATAACTCTCCATCTATTTGTATCATCTTTAATTTCTTTCATCAGTGTCTTATAGTTTTCTGCATACAAGTCTTTTGTCTCCTTAGGTACGTTTATTCCTAGATATTTTATTCTTTTTGTTGCAATGGTAAATGGGAGTGTTTTCTTAATTTCACTCTCAGATTTTTCATCATTAGTGTATAAGAATGCCAGAGATTTCTGTGCATTAATTTTGTATCCTGCTACTTTACCAAATCCATTGATTAGCTCTAGTAGTTTTCTGGTAGCATCTTTAGGATTCTGTATGTATAGTATCATGTCATCTGCTAACAGTGACAGCTTTACTTCTTCTTTTCCGATTTGGATTCCTTTTATTTCTTTTTGTTTGTTTGTTTGTTTTTGTTTTTTTGCAGTACGCGGGCCTCCCAATGCCACGGCCTCCCCCGTCGCTGAGCACAGGCTCCGGACGTGCAGGCCCAGTGGCCACAGATCACGGGCCCAGCCGCTCCGCAGCACGTGGGATCCTCCCGGACCGGGGCACAAACCCGCGCCCCCTGCATCGGCAGGCGGACTCCCAACCACTGCGCCACCAGGGAAGCCCCCTTTTATTTCTTTTTCTTCTCTGAGTGCTGTGGCTAGAACTTCCAAAACTATGTTGAATAAGAATGGTGAGAGTAGGCAACCTTGTCTTGTTCCGGATCTTAGTGGAAATGGTTTCAGTTTTTCACCATTGAGAATGATGTTGGCTGTGGGTTTGGCATATATGGCCTTTATTATGTTGAGGAAAGTTCCCTCTATGCCTACTTTCTGCAGGGTTTTTATCATAAATGGGTGTTGAATTTTGTCAAAAAGCTTTCTCTGCAACAATTGAGATGATCATACGGTTTTTCTCCTTCAGTTTGTTGATATGGTGTCTCATGTTGATTGATTCGCATATATTGAAGAATCCTTGCATTCCTGGAATAAACCCAACTTGATCATGGTGTATGAGCCTTTTAATGTGCTCTTGGATTCTGTTTGCTAGTATTTTGTTGAGGATTTTTGCATCTCTGTTCATCAGTGATATTGGCCTGTAGTTTTCTTTCTTTGTGACGTCTTTGTCTGGTTTTGGTATCAGGGTGATGGTGGCCTCATAGAATGAGTTTGGGAGTGTTCCTCCCTCTACTATTTTTGGAAGAGTTTGAGAAGGATAGCTGTTAGCTCTTCTCTAAATGTTTGATAGAATTCGCCTGTGAAGCCATCTGGTCCTGGGCTTTTGTTTGTTGGAAGATTTTGAATCACAGTTTCAATTTCAGTGCTTGTGATTGGTCTGTTCATATTTTCTATTTCTTCCTGGTTCAGTCTCGGCAGGTTGGCATTTCTAAGAATTTGTCCATTTCTTCCAGATTGTCCATTTTATTGGCATAGAGTTGCTTGTAGTAATCTCTCCTAATCTTTTGTATTTCTGCAGTGTCAGTTGTTACTTCTCCTCTTTCATTTCTAATTCTATTGATTTGAGTCTTCTCCCTTTTTTTCTTGATGAGTCTGGCTAATGGTTTATCAATTTTGTTTATCCCCTCAAAGAACCATCATGAATATAAGTATATATTTAATCTCGCTTAAAAAAAAAGAACAAAAAAGAAAGCTGGAGTAGCAGTTCTAGTATCAGAGAAAACAGACTTTAAAATAAAGAATGTTATGAGACAAGGAAGGACACTACATAATGATCAAGGAATCAATCCAAGAAGAAAATATAACAATTATAAATATATATGCACCCAACATAGAAGCACCTCAATACATAAGGCAAATGCTAACAGCTATAAAAGAGGAAATCGACAGTAACATAATAATAGTGGGGGACTTTAACACTTCACTTACACCAATGAACAAATCATCCAGACAGAAAATTAACAAGGAAACACAAGCTTTAAATGATACAACAAACCAGATAGATTTAATTGGTATTTATAGGACCCTCCATCCGAAAACAGCAGACTACACGTTCTTCTCAAGTGCACAAAGAACATTCTCCAGGACAGATTACATCTTGGGTCACAAATCAAGCCCCAGTAAATTTAAGAAAACTGAAATCATATCAAGTATCTTTCCTGACCACAATGCTATGAGATGAGAAATCAATTACAGTGGAAAAAACGTAAAAAACACAAACACATGGAGGCTAAACAATACGTTACTAAATAACCAAGAGATCACTGAGGAAATCAAAAACTACCTAGAGACAAATGACAACAAAAGCATGATGATCCAAAACCTATGGGATGCCGCAAAAGCAGTTCTCATAGAGAAGTTTATAGCAATACAATCCAACCTCAACAAACAAGAAAAATCTCAAATAAACAATCTAACCTTACATCTAAAGGAACTAGAGAAAGAAGAAGAAACAAAACCCAAAGATAGTAGAAGGAAAGAAATCATAAACATCAAAGCAGAAATAAAACAAAGAAACAATTTGTTTCAATTTGTTAACAAAACTGATAAACCTTTAGCCAGACTCATCAAGAAGAAGAGGGAGAGGACTCAAATCAATAAAATTAGAAATGAAAGAGGAGACGTTACGATGCACATCGCAGAAATAAAAAGCATCATAAGAGACTACTACAAGCAACTCTATGCCAATAAAATGGACAACCTGTAAGAAATGGACAAATTCTTAGAAATGCACAACCTTCTGAGACTGAACCAGGAAGAAATAAAAAATATGAACAGATCAATCACAAGTAATGAAATTGAGACTGTGATTTAAAATCTTCCAACAAACAAAGTCCAGGACCAGATGGCTTCACAGGCGAATTCTATCAAACATTTAGAGAAGAACTAACACCTATCCTTCTGAAACTCTTCCAAAATATTGCAGAGGGAGGAACACTCCCAAACTCATTCTACAAGGCCACCATCACCCTGATACTGAAATCACACAAAGATACTACAAAAAAATGAAAGTTACAGACCAATATCACTGATTAATATAGATGCAAAAATCCTCAACAAAATACTAGCAAACGGAATCCAACAACACATTAAAAGGATCATACACCATAATCAAGTGGGATTTATCCTAGGGATGCAAGGATTCTTCGATATACGCAAATGTGATACACCATATTAAGAAACTGAAGAATAAAAACCATATGACCATCTCAATAGATGCAGAAAAAGCTTTTGACACAATTCAACACCAATTTATGATAAAACTCTCCAGAAAGTGGGCATAGAGGGAAACTACCTCAACATAATAAAGGCGATATACAACAAACCTACAGCAAACATCATTCTCAATGGTGAATAACTGAAAGCATTTCCTCTAAGATCAGGAATAAGACAAGGATGTCCACTCTCACCACTATTATTCAATATAGTTTTGGAAGTCCTAGCCACAGCAATCAGAGAAGAAAAAGTAATGAAAGAAATACAAATTGGAAAACAAGAAATAAAACTGTCACTGTTTGCAGATGACATTATACTACACATAGATATTCCTAAAGATGCCACCAGAAAACTACTAGAGCTAATCAATCTGGTAAAGTTGCAGGACACAAAATTAAGGCAGAGAAATCTCTTGCATGCCTATACACTAACAATGAAAGATCAGAAAGAGAAATTAAGGAAACAATCCCATTCACCACTGCAACAAAAAGAATAAAATACCTTGGACTAGACCTACCTAAGAAGGTAAAAGACCTGTACTCAAGAAAATATAAGGCACTGATGAAAGATATCAAAGATGACAAAAACAGATGGAGAGATATACCATGCTCTTGGATTAGAAAAATCAATATTGTGAAAATGACTATACTACCCAAAGCCACCTACAGATTCATTGCAATCCCTATCAAATTACAAATGGCATTTTTTACATAACTAGAACAAAAAAAATCTTAAAATTTGTATGTAGACACAAAAGACCCCGAATAGCCAAAGCAATCTTGAGGGGAAAAAATGGAGCTGGAGGAATGAGACTGTCTGACTTCAGACTACACTACAAAGCTACAGTAATCAAGACAGTATGGTACTGGCACAAAAACAAAAAAACAGATCAATGGAACAGGATAGAAAGCCCAGAAATAAACCCATGCACATATGGTCAACTAATCTATGACAAATGAGGCAATGACATACAATGAAGAAAAGACCGTCTCTTCAATAAGTGGTGCTGGGAAAATTGGACAGCCACATGTAAAAAAATGTCATTAGAACACTCCCTAACACCATACACAAAAATAAACTCAAAATTTATTAAAGACCTAAATGTAAGGCCAGACACTATAAAACGCTTAGAGGAAAACATAGGAAGAACACTCTGAAATAAATCACAGCAAGATCTTTTTTGACCCACCTCCTAGCGTCATGGGAATAAAAACAAAAATAAACAAATGGGACCTAAGAAATGTAAAAGCTTTTGCACAGCAAAGGAAACTATAAACAAGACAAAAAGACAACCCTCAGAATGGGAAAAAATATTTCCAAATGAATCAACAAAGGATTAATCTCCAAAATATATAAACAGCTCATTAGCTCAATATTAAGAAAACAAACAACACAATTTAAAAGTGAGCTGAAGACCTAAATAGACATTTCTCCAAAGAAGACATGCAGATGACCAAGAGGCACATGAAAAGCTGCTCAACATCACTGATTATCACAGAAATGCAAATCAGAACTACAATGAGGTACCACCTCACACCGGACAGATTGGGCATCATCAGAAAATCTACAAACAAAAGCTGGAGAGGGTGTGGAGAAAAAGGAACCCTCTTGCACTGTTGGTGGGAATGTAAATTGATACAACCACTAAGGAGAACAGTATGGAGGTTCCTTAAAAAACTAAAAATAGAACTACCATATGACCCAGCAATCCCACTACTAGGCACATACCCTAAGAAAACCATAATTCAAAAAGAAACATGCAGGGGTTTCTCAGAAGATGGCAGAAGAGTAAGACGCGGGGATCACTTTCCTCCTCACAGATACATCAGAAATACATCTACACGTGGAACTTCTCCTATACAACACCCACCGAACACTGGCAGAAGACCTCAGACATCCCAAAAGGCAAGAAACTCCCCCACGTACCTGGGTAGGGCAAAAGAAAAAAGAATAAACAGAGACAAAGAATAGGGACGGGACCTGCACCAGTGGGAGGGAGCTGTGAAGGAGGAAAGGTTCCCACACACTAGAAGCCCCTTCGCGGGCGGAGACTGCGGGTGGCGGAGCCACGGAGGAGAGCGCACCAACAGGGGGCGGAGGGCAAACCGGAGAGATCCCCGCAGAGGATCGGTGCCGACCAGCACTCACCAGCCTAAGGGGCTTGTCTGCTCACCTGCCGGGGCGGGCGGGGCTGGGAGCTGAGCCTCGGGCTTCAGTTGGATCCCAGGGAAAGGTCTGGAGTTGGCAGAGTGAAAACAGCCTCAAGGGGTTAGTGCACCACGGCTAGCCGGGAGGGGGTCCGGTTGAAGTCTGGAGCTGCCAAAGAGGCAAGAGACCTTTTCTTCCCTCTTTTGCTTCCTGGTGCGCAAGGAGAGGTGTCTAAGTGCGCCGCTTAAAGGAGCTCCAGAAACGGGCACGGAGCTGACAAAGAGACAGGAGAATTTTTCTTGCCTCTGCTTCCTGGGGCACGAGGAGAGGGGATTAAGGGCACCTCGTAAAGGAGCTCTAGAAACGGGCGCAAGCCGCGGCTGTCGGCATGGACAGTAGAGACGGGTGTGGGACGCTAGGGTTGCTGCTGCCGCCACCAAGAGGCCTGTGTGCGAGCACAGGTCACTGTCCACATCGCCCCTCCCGGGAGCCCGTGCAGCCCGCCACTGCCGGGGTCCCGGGACCCAGGGACAGCTTCCCCGGGAGAACATGCGGCGCGCCTCGGGCTGCTGCAGCGTCACACCGGCCTCTGCTGCCACGGGCTCGCCCCCGCATCCGTGCCCCTTCCTCCCCCCGGCCTGTGCCAGAGCCCCCGAATCAGCTGCTCCTTTAACCCCGTCCTGTCTGAGCGAAGGGCAAAAGCCCTTGGATGACCTACACGCAGAGGCTGGGCCAAGTCCAAAGCTGAACCCCAGGAGCTGTGCGAACAAAGAGGAGAGGGGGAGGTCTCTCCCAGCAGCCTCAGAAGCAGTGGATTAAAGCTCCACAATCAACTTGAAGTGCCCTGCATCTCTGGAAAACCTGAATAGACAGCGAAATATCCCAAGTTGAGGAGGTGGACTTTGGAAGCAATATATACTATTATTTTCCCCTTTTTTCTTTTTGTGAGTGTGTATGTGTGTGCTGCTGTGTGAGATTTTGTTTGTATAGCTTGCTTTTCACCATTTGTCCTAGGGTTAGACCGACCCGTTTTTTTGTTTGTTTTTCGTTTTTTTAATAGCAATTTTTCTTCTTAACAATTATTTTTTATTTTAATAACTATATTTTATCCTACTTTATTCTGTCTTCTCCCTTTCTTTCTTCCTTTCTTCCTTCCTTCCTTCCCTCCTTCCTTCCTTTCTTCCCTTCTCCCGTCCTCCCTTCCTTCCTCCCTTTCTTCCTCCCTTTCTTCCTCCCTTCCTTCCTCCCTCCCTTCCTCTCCTCGTTCCTTCCCTCCTTCCTTCCTTTCTTGCTTTTTCCCCTCCTTCCTTCCTTTCTTGCTTTCTTCCTCCCTTCATTTCTTCCTTCCTTTCTTCCCTCCTCCCTTCCTTTCTTCTTTCTCCCTTCCTTCCCTCCCTCCCTCCTTCCTTCCTTCCATCCTATCTTTCCTTTCTATTTTTTCTCTCTTTTATTTTGAGCCGTGTGGATTAAAGGCTCTTGGCACTCCAGCCAGGCGTCAGGGCTGTGTCTCTGAGGTGGGAGAACCAACCTCAAGACACTGGTCCACAAGAGACCTCCCAGCTCCACGCAATATCAAATAGCAAAAATCTCCAAGAGATCTCAATCTCAACACCAAGACCCAGCTTCACTCAAGGACCAGCAACAGTGCTGGACACCCTATGCCCAACAAAGAGCAAGACAAGTCTACAGCCCCATCCATTGGCAGAGAGGCTGCCTAAAATCATAATAAGGCTACCAACATCCCCAAACACACCACCAGACGTGGACCTGCCCACCAGAAAGACAAGATCCAGCCTCATCCATCAGAACAGAGGCACTAGTCCCCCCAACCAGGAAACCTACTAAACCCACTGAACCAACCTCAGCCACTGGGGACAGCCACCAAAAACAACGGGAACTACGAACCTGCAGCCTGCAAAACGGAGACCCCAAACACAGTAAGATAAGCAAAGTGAGAAGACAGAAAAACACAGCAGATGAAGGAGCAAGATAAAAACACACCAGACCTAACAAATGAAGAGGTAATAGCCAGTCTACCTGAAAAAGAATTCA
The DNA here is from genome assembly GCF_026419965.1 of Kogia breviceps. Taxonomy (NCBI): domain Eukaryota; kingdom Metazoa; phylum Chordata; class Mammalia; order Artiodactyla; family Physeteridae; genus Kogia; species Kogia breviceps. The sequence continues at coordinate 38,094,725 of NC_081319.1, forward strand.
GAATAATGATAGTAAAGATGGTTCAAAATCTTGAAAATAGAATAGACAAATTGCAAGAAACAGTTAACTAGCACCTAGAGGAAATAAAGAGGAAACAAGCAACGATGAGCAACACAGTAAATGAAATGAAAAATACTCTAGATGGGATCAATAGCAGAATAACTGAGGCAGAAGGACAGATAAGTGACCTGGAAGATAAAATAGTGGAAATAACTACTGCAGAACAGAATAAAGAAAAAGGAATGAAAAGAACTGAGGACAGTCTCAGAGACCTCTGGGACAACATTAAACACACCAACATTCGAATTATAGGGGTCCAAGAATATGAAGAGAAAAAGAAAGGGACTGAGAAAATATTTGAAGAGATTATAGTTGAAAACTTCCCTAATATAGGAAAGGAAATAGTCAATCAAGTCCAGGAAGCACAGAGAGTCCCATACAGGATAAACCCAAGGATAAAGACACCAAGACACATAATAATCAAACTGTCAAAAATTAAATACAAAGAAAACATATTAAAAGCAGCAAGGGAAAAACAACAAATAACACACAAGGGAATCCCCATAAGGTTAACATCTGATCTTTCAGCAGAAACTCTACAAGCCAGAAGGGAGTGGCAGCACATATTTTAAGTGATGAAGGAAAAAAACCTACCACCAAGATTACTCTACCCAGCAAGGATCTCATTCAGATTTGATGGAGAAATTAAAACCTTTACAGACAAGCAAAAGCTAAGAGAATTCAGCACCACAAAACCAGCTTTACAACAAATGCTAAAGGAACTTCTCTAGGCAAGAAACACAAGAGAAGGAAAAGACCTACAAGAACAACCCGAAACAATTAAGTAAATGGTAATAGGAACATACATATCGATAATTACCTTAAATGTAAATGGATTAAATGCTCCCACCAAAAGACACAGACTGGCTGAATGGATACAAAAACAAGACCCATATATATGCTGTCTACAAGAGACCCACTTCAGACCTAGGGACACATACAGACTGAAAGTGAGGGGATGGAAAAAGATATTCCATGCAAATGGAAATCAAAAGAAAGCTGGAGTAGCAATTCTCAGATCAGACAAAATAGATTTTAAAATAAAAACCATTACAAGAGACAAAGAAGGACACTACATAATGATCAAGGGATCGATCCATGAAGAAGATAAAACAATTGTAAATATTTATGCACCCAACATAGGAGCACCTCAACACATAAGGCAAATACTAACAGCCATAAAGGGGAAATCGACAGTAACACAATCATAGTAGGGGACTTTAACACCCCACTTTCACCAATGAACAGATCATCCAAAATGAAAATAAATAAGGAAACACAAGCTTTAAGTGATACATTACACAAGATGGACTTACTTGATATTTATAGGACATCCCATCCAAAAACAACAGAATACACATTTTTCTCAAGTGCTCATGGAACATTCTCCAGGATAGATCATGTATTGAGTCACAAATCTAGCCTTGGCAAATTTAAGAAAATTGAAATCGTATCAAGTATCTTTTCCAACCACAACGCTATGAGACTAGATATCAATTAAAGGAAAACATCTGTAAAAAATACAAACACATGGAGGCTAAACAATACACTACTTAATAACGAAGTGATCACTGAAGAAATCAAAGAGGAAATCAAAAAATACTTAGAAACAAATGACAATGGAGACACGATGACCCAAAACCTATGGGATACAGCAAAAGCAGTTCTAAGAGGGAAGCTTATAGCAATACAATCATACCTTAAGAAACAGGAAACATCTCGAATAAACAACCTAAATTTGCACCTAAAGCAATTAGAGAAATAAGAACAAAAAAAACCCCAAGTTTAGCAGAAGGAAAGAAATCATAAAGATCAGATGAGAAACAAATGAAAAAGAAATGAAGGAAACAATAGCAAAGATCAATAAAACTAAAAGCTGGTTCTTTGAGAAGATAAATAAAATTGATAAACCATTAGCCAGACTCATGAAGAAAAAAAGGGAGAAGACTCAAATCAATAGAATTAGAAATGAAAAAGGAGAAGTAACAACTGACACTGCAGAAATACAAAAGATTATTAGAGATTACTACAAGTAACTCTATGCCAATAAAATGGACAACCTGGAAGAAATGGACAAATTCTTAGAAATGCACAAGCTGCCGAGACTGAACCAGGGAGAAATAGAAAATACGAACAGGCCAATCACAAGCACTGAAATTGAAACTGTGATTCAAAATCTTCCAACAAACAAAAGCCCAGGACCAGATGGCTTCACAGGCGAATTCTATCAAACATTTAGAGAAGAGCTAACACCTATCCTTCTCAAACTCTTCCAAAAGATAGCAGAGGGAGGAACACTCCCAAACTCATTCTATGAGGCCACCATCACCCTGATACCAAAACCAGACAAAGACGTCACAAAGAAAGAAAACTACAGGCCAATATCACTGATGAACATAGATGCAAAAATCCTCAACAAAATACTAGCAAACAGAATCCAAGGGCACATTAAAAGGCTCATACACCATGATCAAGTTGGGTTTATTCCAGGAATGCAAGGATTCTTCAATATATGCAAATCAATCAACATGATACACCATATCAACAAACTGAAGGAGAAAAACCGTATGATCATCTCAATAGATGCAGAGAAAGCTTTTGACAAAATTCAACACCCATTTATGATAAAAACCCTGCAAAAAGTAGCCATAGAGGGAACTTTCCTCAACATAATAAAGGCCATATATGACAAACCCACAGCCAGCATCATTCTCAATGGTGAAAAACTGAAACCATTTCCACTAAGATCAGGAACAAGACAAGGTTGCCCACTCTCACCACTCTTATTCAACATAGTTTTGGAAGTTCTAGCCACAGCAATCAGAGAAGAAAAAGAAATAAAAGGAATCCAAATAGGAAAAGAAGAAGTAAAGCTGTCACTGTTTGCAGATGACATGATACTACACACAGAGAAGCCTAAGGATGCTACCAGACAACTACTAGAGCTAATCAATGAATTTGGTAAAGTAACAGGATACAAAATTAATGCACAGAGATCTCTGGCATTCTTATACACTAATGATGAAAAATCTGAGAGTGAAATTAAGAAAACACTCCCATTTACCATTGCAACAAAAAGAATAAAATATTTAGGAATAAATCTACCTAAGGAGACAAAAGACTTGTATGCAGAAAACTATAAGACACTGATGAAAGAAATTAAAGATGATACAAATAGGTGGAGGAATATACCATGTTCTTGGATTGGAAGAATCAGCATTGTGAAAATGACTCTACTACCCAAAGCAATCTACAGATTCAATGCAATCCCTATCAAATTACCACTGGCATTTTTTACAGAACTAGAACAAAAAATTTCACAATTTGTATGGAAACACAAAAGACCCCGAACAGCCAAAGCAATCTTGAGAATGAAAAATGGAGCTGGAGGAATCAGGCTCCCTGACTTCAGACTATACTACAAGGTTACAGTAATCAAGACAGTATGGTACTGGCACAAAATAGAAATATAGATCAATGGAACAGGATAGAAAGCCCAGAGATAAACCCACACACATATGGTCACCTTGTCTTTGATAAAGGAGGGAAGGATATACAGTGGAGAAAAGACAGCCTCTTCAATAAGTGGTGCTGAGAAAACTGGACAGCTACCTGTAAAAGTATGAAATTAGAACACTCCCTAACACCACACACAAAAATAAACTCAAAATGGGTTAAAGACCTAAATGTAAGGCCAGACACTATCAAACTCTTAGAGGAAAACATAGGCAGAACACTCTATGACATAAATCACAGCAAGATCCTCTTTGACCCACCTCCTAGAGAAATGGAAATGAAAACAAAAATAAACAAATGGGACCTAATTAAACTTAAAAGCTTTTGCACAGCAAAGGACACCATAAACAAGACCAAAAGACAACCCTCAGAATGGGAGAAAATATTTGCAAATGAAGCAACTGACAAAGGATTAATCTCCAAAATTTATAAGCAACTCATGCAGCTCAATAACAAAACAACAAACAACCCCATCCAAAAATGGGCAGAAGACCTAAATAGACATTTCTCCAAAGAAGATATACAGATTGCCAACAAACACATGAAAGAATGCTCAACATCATTAATCATTAGAGAAATGCAAATCAAAACTACAATGAGATATCATCTCACACCAGTCAGACTGGCCATCATCAAAAACTCTAGAAACAATAAATGCTGGAGAGGGTGTGGAGAAAAGGGAACACTCTTGCACTGCTGGTGGGAATGTAAATTGATACAGCCACTATGGAGAACAGTATGGAGGTTCCTTAAAAAACTACAAATAGAACTACCATATGACCCAGCAATCCCACTACTGGGCATATACCCTGAGAAAACCATAATTCAAAGAGTCATGTACCAAAATGTTTATTGCAGCTCTACTTACAATAGCCAGGACATGGAAGCAACCTAAGTGTCCATCAACAGATGAATGGATAAAGAAGATGTGGCACATATACACAATGGAATATTACTCAGCCATAAAAAGAAATGAAACTGAGTTATTTGTAATGAGATGGATAGACCTGGAGTCTGTCATACAGAGTGAAGTAAGTCAGAAGGATAAAAACAAATACCGTATGCTAACACATATATATGGAATCTAAGAAAAAAAAATGTCATGAAGAGATTAGTGGTAGGATGGGAATAAAACACAGACCTACTAGAGCATGAGGATATGGGGAGGGTGAAGGGTGGGCTGTGACGAAGTGAGAGAGTGGCAGGGACATATATACACTACCAAATGTAAATTAGATAGCTAGTGAGAAGCTGCCGCATAGCACAGGGAGATCACCTCTGTGCTTTGTGACCACCTAGTGGGGTGGGATAGGGAGGGTGGGAGGGCGGGTGACACAAGAAGGAAGAGATATGGGAACATATGTATATGTATAACTGATTCACTTTGTTGTAAAGGAGAAACTAACACACTATTGTAAAATAGTTATACTCAAATAAAGATGTTTAAAAAAAAAAGACACATGCACCCCAATGTTCATTGCAGCACTATTTACAATAACCTGGTCATGGAAGCAACCTAAATGCCTATTGACAGACTAAGAGATAAAGAAGATGTGGTACATATATACAATGGGATATTACTCAGCATAAAAAGGAATGAAATTGGGTCATTTGCAGAGACATGGATGGACCTACAGACTATCATACAGATTGAAGTAAGTCAGAAAGAGAAAAACAAATATCATATATTAACGCATATATGTGAAATGTAGAAAAATGGTACAGATGAACCAGTTTGCAAGGGAGAAATAGAAACACAGCTGTAGAGAACAAACGTATGGACACCAAGGGAGGAAAATGGGGGGTGGGGGGTGGGCGTGGGATGATATGGGAGATTGTGATTTACATATATACACTAATATGTGTAAAATAGACAACTAATAAAAAGCTGCTGTATAAAAAATAAATAAGTAAAGTTCAAAAAAAAATACTGAGAAGAAGAGATAAAATGCCCAGATACATACTATTACAGATACAAACAACACACACAGTCTGGGCATGAACAAGTAGTAGCTTGTGTTAAATGAAATGAAAAGTAACCTTGTTAAGAAAAAAAGAAAAAAATTTGAAAAATCTACAGCAAGCATCATACTCAGTGTGAAAGACTGAAAGCTTTTCTTCTAAGATCAGGAGCAAGACGAGAATGACAGCTTTCACCTTTTCAACACAGTGCTAGAAGTTCTAACCAGAGTAGTAATTGGGCAAGAAAAAGAAACAAAAGGCATCCAAATATGAAAGGAAGAAAGAAAATGATCTCTCTTTGCAGATGACATGATCTTATATGTAGAAAACCTTAAAGAATAAAGTCAGAAAAAAAATGTTAGGGCTTCCCTGGTGGCGCAGTGGTTGAGAGTCCGCCTGTCGATGCAGGGGACGTGGGTTCGTGCCCCGGTCCGGGAGGATCCCACATGCCGCAGAGCGGCTGGGCCCGTGAGCCATGGCCGCTGAGCCTGTGCGTCCGGAGCCTGTGCTCTGCAACGGGAGAGGCCACAACAGTGAGAGGCCCGCGTAACACACACACACAAAAAAAATGTTAGGGCTAACAGATGAACTCAGCAGTTGCACGATATAACATTAACATGCAAAACTACATTAACAATGAATAATACAAAGTTCATTGCAGCTCTATTTACAATAGCCAGGACATGGAAGCAACCTAAGTGTCCATCAACAGATGAATGGATAAAGAAGATGTGGCACATATACACAATGGAATATTACTCAGCCATAAAAAGAAACGAAACTGAGTTATTTGTAGTGAGGTGGATAGACCTGGAGTCTGTCATACAGAGTGGGGTAAGTCAGAAGGAGAAAAACAAATACCGTATGCTAACACATATATATGGAATCTAAGAAAAAAAATGTCATGAAGAGACTAGAGGTAGGACGGGAATAAAACACAGACCTACTAGAGCATGGACTTGAGGATATGGGGAGGGGGAAGGGTAAGCTGTGATGAAGTGAGAGAGTGGCATGGACATACCTACACTACCAAACGTAGGGTGGATAGCTAGTGGGAAGCAGCCGCATGGCACAGGGAGATCAGCTAGGTTGTTTGTGACCACCTAGAGGGGTGGGATAGGGAGGGTGTGAGGGAGGGAGATGCAAGAGGGAAAAGATATGGGAACATATGTATATGTATAACTGATTTACTTTGTTGTAAAGCAGAAACTAACACACCATTGTAAAGCAATTATACTCCAATAAAGATGTTTAAAAAAACAATTAACAATACAAAAACAAAATTAAGAAAACAATTCCAAGGACTTTCCTGGTGGTGCAGTAGTTAAGAATCCGCCTGCCAATGCAGGGGACATGGGTGATACCTAATCCGGGAAGATCCCACATGCTGAGGAGCAACTAAGCCCGTGTGCTAGAACTACTGAGCCTGCACTCTAGAGCCCGCGAGCCACAACTACTGAGCTCTTGCGCCACAACTACTGAAGCCCGTTCACTCTAGGGCCCACATGCTGCAACTACTGAGCCCGCACACTGCAACTACTGAAGCCCACGCGTCTAGAGCCGTGCTCCACAACATAAGAAGCCACTGCAACGAGAAGCCCACGCACTGCAACGAAGAGTAGCCCCCACTCGCCGCAACCAGAGAAAGCCCATGTGCAGCAACAAAGACCCAACACAGCCAAAAATAATAATAATAATAATAAATAAAAATAAAGACAACCTAAGTAAATGTAAAGCATCTGTGATCACTGACTGGAAGAATTAATATTGTTAATATGACAATACTACCTAAAGCAATCTACAAATTCATTGCAATTCCTGTCAAAATCCCAATGGCACTTTTTGTAGAAACAGAAAAATTCTTCCTAAAATTCATATGGAATCTCAAGGGACCCCAAAGAGGCAAAACAAACTTGAAAAAGAAGAACAAAGTGGGAGTACTCACACTTCCTGATTTCAAAACCTGCTACAAAGGCACAGAAAACAGTGTGGTACTGGCATAAAGACAGACATATCAGCATAAAGATAGAGCCCAAAAATAAACCATCAAATATATGGCCAAATTATTTTCAAACAAAGGTGCTAAGATCATTCAATGGGAAAGACAGACTTCTCAACAAACAATGCTGAGAAAACTGGACATCCATATACAAAAGAATGAAGCTGGACCCTTACCTTATGCCATATGCAAAAATTAACTCAAAATGGAACAAAGGCCTAAATGTAAAAGTTAAAACTATAAAACTCTTAGAAGGAAACATGGGGGAAAGCCTCATGATGGATTTGACCATGACTTCTTGAATATGACACCAAAAGCACAAATGACAAAAGAGAACATAAATTAAACTGTGTCAAAATTTAAAACTTCTGTACATCAAAGGACACTATAACAGAGTGAGAAGGCAAACCATGAAATGGGAGAAAACATCTGTAAACCATGTATCTGATAAGGAATTAACATCCAGAATATATAAAGAGCTACAAACTAACAACAGCAACAAAAATCTATTTTAAAATGGGCAAAGTACTTGAATAGACATTTCTCCAAAAACAACACTCAAATGGCCAATAAGCACATGAAAAGATGCTCAATATCACTAATTATTAGGAAAAATGCAAATCAAAACCACAATGAGGGACTTCGCCAGCGGCACAGTGGTTAGGAATCCACCTGACGGTGCAGGGGACACAGGTTCAAGCGCTGGTCCAGGAAGATCCCACATGTCACGGAGCAACTAGGCCTGTGCACCACAACTACTGAGCCTGTGCTCTAGAGTCCGTGAGCCACAACTACTGAGCCCACATGCCACAGCTACTGAAGCCCATGCACCTAGAGCCTGTGCTCCGCAACAAGAGAAGCCACCACAATGAGAAGTCCACAAACCAAAAGCAAGAGTAGCCCCCGCTCACCGCAACTAGAGAAATTCCACATTCAGCAACGAAGACCCAATGCAGCCAAATATAAATAAATAAATAAATAAATAAATAAAAATTTTTTTAAACCGCAATGAAATACCACTTCACACCCATCTGCAAGGCCATTTATAGAAACATTTTTTAAAAGACAGAAAATAACAAGTATTAGCAAGGATGTAAAGAGACTGGAATCCTCGTGCATTGCTGATGGCAAAGTAAAATGGTGCAGGCACTACAGAAAACAGCGTGGTTATTCCCCAAAAAACTAAACATAGAATTATCAAATGGTAAGCAATTCCACTCCTAAATATATACCCAAAAGATTTAAAACAGGGAGTCAAACAGAAACTTGGATACCAAATGTTCATTATAGCATTATTCACAATTTCTATCGAAAGGTAGAAACAACCCAAGTGTCCATCAACAAAGAACCGGTAAACAAAATGTGGTACATACATACAATGGAATATTTCTCCAACGAAAATATACAGATAGCCAATAAGTACATGAAAAGATGCTCAACATCACTAATCACTAGGGAAATGCAAGTCAAAACCACAGTGAGATACCACTTCACACCCATTAGGATGGCTATTATCAAAAAATAAGAAGTGTTGGCGAGGATGTGGGACTCTCACGAGTTGGTGGTGGTAATGTAAAATTGTACAACTGGTGTGGAAAATAGTTAGGTGATTTCTCAAAAAGTTAAACATGAATTACCCTTTAATACAGCAATTCCAATGCTAGGTATACACCCAAGAGATCCAAAAATAGGGACTCTAACAAATACTTGCACACTAATATTCGTAACAGCTTAACTCATAAGAGCCAAAAGGTGGAAACTACCTGAGTGTACAACAACAGATGAATGGATAAATAAACGTGATATATACTCACACAATGGGGTATTATTCAGACATAAAAGGAATGAAATTTTGATGCCTGCTACAACATGCACGAACCCTGAAAATGTTATGCTAAGTAAAATAAGCCGAATACAAAAAGACAAATGTTGTATGATTCCATTTATATGACGTATCTAGAATAATCAAATTCAGAGACAGAAAGTAGAATAGAGGTTACCTGGAGCTGCAGGGAGGGGTATAGAGTTTTTGTTTGGGATGATAAAAAGAGCTCTGGAAATAAATAGTAGTGATAGCTATACAACAATTTGAATGTATTTAATGCCACTAAATTGTACACTTAATGTGGGTAAATTGTAAATATCAGGGTGAAGAATTAACCAATTAAAACAGTTCATCACTCTACATAACTAACACAGAAACCTGCTATGGTTACTGAGAAAGCAAATCAATAAAAACAATGAGTGCTTTGTGGGACAACCAGAGTCTCATTACCTATAATCATACACCACTGTCTTATCAGAGCTTAAATATTTCAGTATGTTTAAATGTATCACAAGTTGTTCTTTTCAAACAGTTCCTTCCCTCCATCCATAATGGTCCAAGCACCTACCTAAGTGCTTCTTCCCTTTCCCATACCAAAAAGCAAAACAAATCCCCCTCTCCCTTCCTGGCTTTCTTCATGATAACAAGATGGCTGCAGCAGTACCAGACATCATACCTACATGCAGCCACCCAGAGGGGAAACTGCTCTGCATGGAGCAAATCTGCATTAGGCTCTATCACTCCCAGAGCACTGCCTCTGTTCCAAAGCCAGGCATTCCTACAGAGCCCAGCCCTGGCCATGAGTCAGAAAGTTCTTTTAACAGGTCTAAGTTTTTCATAAAGGCACTGAATTTCACTCCAATAGAAAGGAAAGGAGCCACTTTAGTTTTTCATAGAGTTGATTGCCCAGTTTCCCTTGAACAAGTTCAATTCGGGTCTAGCCTGAAAAGGTATGTATGGCTGGGGAAAGAAGCAAACAGCAAAGAGTGGCTGGCAAACAGGAAAAGGAAACGAATGACACTGGAAGTAGCTACAGAGAACAGAAATGTACAGAGATAGAAAGAATACCAAAACAAAACAAAAATACCATTTCAAGTCACTGATAGCGAGTCGAAGAGTCTCACATATATCCCCCTCCCCGACCACCACCACCACCACCAAATTCCCAGAGAGCATCACAGTCAGATGAGAAAAGGAACAAACAAGAGAACCACTAACTGTAATTAGTGATCTTCCCAGGGATTTCAGTGAGGAAGCAAACAAGTATCACTGTATCAAAGTCATAATCACTTATTTGTATTAACAATATCAAATAGAAAGTTCAATTAAACAAATGATGCCCAAGAAGTTGAAATGGTAGTACAGGATACTTTATTTTTGTAATATCAGAGAATTTATTCCTCTTAAGCATGTATCAATTTTTAAATTTTTGAAGATGCAAATCTGTGGAGAAAATAATGCCTTATACTGACAAGGGTGCAGAGAAACAAGTACCCTCACTGTCCTGGCAATAGTTAATTTCTAATGACCAACTGTTCAGAAGTAGGAGATTAGGTAAATTATAGTACCTAATATAGTACCTAATGGAACAGCAGTCATTAAAACAATGACATTCCAGACATAAGAAAATGTACATAGTATAGCAGATTTAAAATAAAAGACTGTTGGGACTTCCCTGGTGGTCCAGTGGTTATGACTCCATGCTTCCACTGCAAGGGGTGTGGTTTTGATCCCTGGTCAGGGAACTAAGATCCCACATGCTGCATGGCCAATAAATAAATTACTTGAGTTTTAAAAGTAAAATAAAATAAAATATTGAATGACAATATAAACAGTATAGTCCTAAATTTATTTTAAATGCCTGCATCAGAAAAAAAGACTGGAAAGATATGCCAGTGTGTTGAGAGGGGCTATGTCTGGGTAACAAAAATAAGATATCACCCTTATTTTCATTTTTGTGTAATTTTCTATAGTTACTGACATGTCTATAATGAATATATATCTTATGTAATCAGAAGGGAAATGTTAGACAGAAAAAGCTCAAATGTATTCAACATATTGAATTCAGTACAGGGAAGAATGGAACATATTATCTTTTACTATTAAAAAAATCCAACAAAAAAATATTTTCTTGGTGCTTTTAAAGGTTTAACCTTGAGTTCTATGGAAAAGTCACTCATCCAAAACACGGCTTCCCCAAAGGTGTCAAATGAAAAAGGTATTGTTGGGGTAAATTCAAGTGGCATCCCCATTACCTTCTACAAATTTCCTGAATCACTGTTGTGATAACCGTGAAACTCTAGGTGAGATGGACTCATACTGAAATCCTAAGGCTCCCACCCAAAATCAGTCATCTCATCTCAGCCACAGGCAGTAAACCTTCCTAACAGACTCAAGAAAGAGAAAGGCTGAGGGGAAAAAAAAGTGTATTCATGATGTCACAGATTTCTAACGACTAAATATTATTAGACTTACAGCCTGCCTTTTAAAATACTATCAGGGGGACTTCCCTGGTGGTCCAGTGGTTAAGACTCCACAATCCCAACGCAGGGGGTCCAGGTTCAATCCCTGGTCAGGGAAGTAAGATCCCACATGCAGCAACTAAACCTGCGTGCCACAACTAGAGAAGCCCATGCGCTGCAACGAAGGCCCAGTGAAGCCAAAATAAATAAATAAATAAATTTTAAAAAATAAAATACTATCAGGACTAACAAAGCAAAATAAAACTTTTCACTTTTATTGATCCCTCACTATGTGCTAGGTCCTGGGGTTACAAACACAAGACAAAATTCCTTGTCCTGGAGAAGCTCAATCCCCTGAGGCAAAGACATGCAATTAAGCATGATCTAAAGGGATAAGTGCCATACTAGAGGTTGGAACCAACTGCTGTAGGAGCAAGAAGCAATGCTTATTATTGGGCAGAGCTGGGGAAGGCATCAAAGAGAAGATGACATTTCAGCTTTTTAAGGTGGCATTCCCCAGGCAGAAAAAGGTAGTCATTACATTCCTGTCATATTATAACAACCAAGCAAAGCGACAAAGGTAGGAGAGTTTTAGGCTTGTCTGGAAAAGGGTGAGTTGTCCAGCATATCTCAAGTGTAGGGAATGTGGAAAGAACATCAGAAACAAAACTCAAGAAAAGTTTCGTGCCACCCTTCCTCCTATACATGAAGATGAAAATGGACTTCAGATCTTTTTAATGTTAATATATCTTTATCACTCCCCACACTTAAAAGTAAGGCCACACAGACTTTAGCAGCATCCTTCCTCCTTGGCCATAGACCACAGTCTGGCCAGGAACACATCCTAACCCCAAACACTATCAGGTTCACAAAGGTGGCACAGCTGGCACTGTCATGAAGCATTCAGTAAGTCATCCTGATAATTTGCATTCAAAACACAACATAACAAAATCTACTCCTTTATAAACTGGACACTTCCCTCTAGGTAATGAAATTTTTTTCCTATTCCGTTCAACATTTTTATCAGCCACTTGGAAAAGGACAGAAGACAGGTTTTATCAACTGTGTAGGTGAAACTTCAAGGAAAAGATGATAATATGTGGGATGACAAACTCAAGCTACAAAAAAGACTTGACAAGTTGTACTAATGAGCCAAATACAGAGAGCCCACCCCCCATTGAGGACCAACAGTGGCAAGCCAAATATGCTCCCCCTCAATGAAATGTAATGAAAATAAATGTAAAATCTTTTTTAAATGAAACTAAAATTTTACATTTATGTTTATTATCAATAGCACACATTCAGGACAGAGATCTAGCTTTACTTCAGTTAATATGCAGTAAAATCTAGAGTTTAGCTGTTATAAAACCAGTATGAGTAATTCGTGTGAAATGGCAGCTCAAAAGTCTCCGAATATCAGGCTTTACACCACGTTAACCAAAAACATCCAACTCAATGCTAAAATACATGTATAAAACCTTCTATATGCCTGATACTGAGTTATGTCTGTCAAGAACACAAAGATACAGTTGACCCTTGAACAACACAGGTTTGAACTGTGCAGGTCCATTTATACACAGTTTTTTTCAATAAATATAGTACCTGTATTTTCATGTTACAGATCTTTAACTAAGTGTGGGGAAAAGTTTGCATTTAATTAGAGATCACAATATGTGGAATCAAAAGAACCAGGGTTTGAGTTCTGATTCCATCCAGACTGTTTCAGCTTCCTGCCCTTGGGTGAGTCATTTTATCATCTCCTTTGTTTTTGAGGCAGAAATAGCGGAACACAGATTTTTGACTGTGTAGGGCTTGGCGCTCCAACCCCTGCATTGTTCAAGGGTCAACTGTAAATATGGCAGAATTCCTACTTTTTAAGAGTTTATAGCCTAAATCAGAATTAACCATGGGTCAAAAAATCAATTGCGCTGCTACCAATTTTTTTTTTTTTTCCAGTACGCAGGCCTCCCACCGCTGTGGCCTCTCCCATGGCGGACGCGCAGGCTCAGCGGCCATGGCTCACGGGCCCAGCCGCTCCGCGGCATGTGGCATCTTCCCGGACCGGGGCACGAACTCGCGTCCCCTGCATCGGCAGGCGGACTCTCAACCACTGCGCCACCAGGGAAGCCCACCAATATTTTTTGATGAAATAGAAATGAATAGAAACATCAGAGTACACTCTACAAAATACTATACCATGAAACTTCTGTTTAACTTTTTCATGTGTGTGTATAGTATAAACATACACACATAAGAGATAATCATTTTAATTGTATTTCTTATTGTAGATCGTAGTCAAAAGTTGGAAGGACATTAATCTAATGGAAGAGGATAGTATAAATATACCATGGTAAGATATAAAGTATCATAGAATAAAAGCTATTTGGTTGGAGAAAGAAAGAGGTATGGTCAAGGTAGAAAAAGATGTACAAAGATAGTAATACATGATAGAAGCCTTAACAGATAGGAAAGAATCTGAGAGATGAAGATGGGGTGGAGGGAGGCACCCCACATAGAAGGAATATGAACAGAGACATGATGCAGCAAATAACAAGAAGTGTTTAATAGATGGCAAACAGTCCTGGCACACGGCAGCACTGGTATAATTAAGGCCAGACAGAAGGACTTGGGGAAAGTTCAGTTTGGCTAAAGTGTAAAATACAAGTAAGTCAGCAGTTGAGGCTGAAAAAGCAAATTTGAGCCATAACATGCAAGTGCTGGGCACACAGTAAACACTTAATGAATGTTAGCTATTCCACTGGTCTTACTTAGCTCTGGAGCCTTAAACCACATTATCTCTAAGATCCCTTACAATACTTAAGTTTTATGAATTACTGCAGGGCTATGATGGAAGTTATTTATATGTAAACACAGAACACAAACTTATAAGAAATTACAAGGAGTTTATTCAACGAGGAAGAATGTTCTCATCACATCTGTCTAACAATAAAATGGGCTGTCTCAAAAAGTGGTGAGGGCACTGTCACTAGATGTATTTGAAGAAAGGTCAAAGTATGATACTAAGTCTGTAATATAAAGTTCTGCATTTATCATACATTAATTCTTCCATCAATTTTTGTTCTCATTCATCAATCAACAAGAGCTCATGACTGAGTTCTAAAGAGAGAGGGAGAAACAGATGGAAGCAGGAGGTTGAGATTTTATTCCATTGTAGATAAGTAGAAAAACAGGAAGTTTCTGAAAGACATTTCCCAACATAGTAATTATCCTTACTAGAGTATCCTAATGTGTGATATAGCAAGTCAACTGCAGTTACTTGGGCCACAGTTAAAATAATTTGGCAATGTACCTATGAAAAAAAATTTTAAGTTCCTAGAACCTTTATGTGGAACAAAAATCTTGCTTTTCTATACAAAAATCTATCAAGAGGGGGTATACAAGAGTCTTTAGAGAATAATCAATATAAACAGGTTTGTTCATTATGGTAAAAGTACAACATTGGAATAAAGCCCTAATATAGCATATCCAATAATGCTTACACATTGGGAATAAATTCAGATCATTCTTATCTTCAAGAATAAAGACACAAGAATTCAAAAAACAATCATAATACAAACTACTAAAAATTGAAATTCAGCACCAATGTAAAAGTATGGTATGAATATAAAGCACTTTCAACTTCAATGACCATTCTTTTGAGACATCATGCTTCAGAATGTGTCTAACAATGATAGAAAATGGTGTCATGTTTACAATTAAGCTTTATGTTTCTAAAGCATATTCTCTCATAACACTGCATGATAAAATTAACCATAACATTTGAATAGTCTATAGAACATTGTTGCATATTGACTTTCGTGTTAAAATATTGATCATTTCCTGCTGATTATTTCCTGCTTGCTTTACAGAATGGCAGATCAAAACAAAGCCATCTCGGTTTAAGAAGGCACTCAATAAATGTTTCCTGAAATCAACTTCTTTCTTCCCTACTAACAATGTCTTTAAAAGAGGGCAATAGTACCCAACATACTCCTCAAGGCTGTTAAAAACCTGCCTTATGAATTGTCATGCCTTGAATCTGTACTCATCAGCAATGCAAATCATATATTCAGAAGCAGAATGATAAATACTATGTAGTCTTATAAAAATGCTTAATATAGAAATAAAAGTCCTTAAATATAACTATCCAATTTAAATTTGAAGTCTGTTAAAAAGGCCTTATTTTTTGAGCCAGAGACATACACTACAGACAAATTCTTTTCAGAGGCAACATGGTGTAATGAAAGCAGCTGTGGATTAGAATCCCAAAGTCCTAGGTTGAAATCTCAAATCGGCACTTAGTTGGCTTAAGTATCTTACATCAGTCACTTAATTTCTTTCAGTTAAAGTTTCTTTGTCATCTGTTTAAAAAAAAAAAAAAAAGAGCTTTACAGTGTAAAGCTCAAGCAGAATCATGATGTGGAAGTTCCCTGTAAACACTAAACCCCTGATCATAAAACATCAAGCACATCCTCACTTTTCAGGGCAAAATAAAGTCCTGGGTTTAAGACGTCTTCTCTACCCCTAGTGGATGACTTTACCTCTAAGAGATAAAGATACAGGGCCTTTTCCAAGGCTTCAAAGGCTGGGATTTCCTTACAGAGCAAGTAACTAAAGAGCCCACTATTTCAATGAGTTGTAGCCCATTTACTAACATATTTAGTGAAATTTTGTGAACACCGGTTCTTTCAGATGTAGTTTCATGGACCTATTCCCTTCCCACCTTCATATGCCTCTGCACCACAGGATCATTAGAAGTTAAATTTCTTTTAAGGATTCAGGGCTTTTTTTAAGTGTTGGGTTTTTTTTTTTCCTATCTGGGGAAAATCAAGCAGAAAGAAATCAGGTAAAAGTAAGGCAGAAAATATGCATCGTTTTTAAATTAGAAAAAAAATAAATATGACATTACAAAACTAAAATAGAAGGTAATCTGGTTGGTAATGAGGAAATTTTTTCATGGTCTGCTAAGTGGGGATTAGAAAAGAATAAGCAATAAATGCTCTGAATTATTACAAAATTTACCTCAGGACAGCAGAATAAAGAAGATGACATTATGAAGCAGCTTTCACTGCTAAGATGCCAAGCTAACACACATGTACTCAAATCTCTGCTGCTATT
Organism: Kogia breviceps; assembly: GCF_026419965.1. NCBI lineage: Eukaryota > Metazoa > Chordata > Mammalia > Artiodactyla > Physeteridae > Kogia > Kogia breviceps. The sequence goes on from NC_081319.1 coordinate 38,111,667, forward strand.
CTACTCTAGGAATTTAATTACAAACTCTTGTTTCATTTGTTGGTGGTGTTTACGGCTGCTGCTGTTAGAGGATGGGAAAAGTATTTTCTTGCTCTTCAGTTTCTGTATTTGGTAGTTTGTGTGCAGTCAATATGAGAAAAGACAGGTGTTTCACAAAAATGGTTGGATTTTTCTCACCTAATTCACTCTAGAATAGGAAGCTTCTTGAAAAGGTAAAATAAAGAATGGTAAGATGCAGAACTTTCCAAGCATTTATGGAAACAGAAAGAAAAGCAGAGAATCTCTAAGAGGAAGAGACATAAGGAGTCAGAACACAGGCTAAAAGGATTCAGTAAAGAACAGCTCCTTGTGATACTAGAGAAGGACAGTAAGAGTCAAGTATATGGCAAAATATTGCCCATTGCCAAGAAGAAGATTAAGGGGAATATTTAATTGTTAAAGGACAAAAAAGGATTAACAACCTCTGAGATCCAATTTCATCATCTGTGTAATGAAGATAACATTAGGACTACTCTGGGGATCTACATGGTATAACATAAGCAAGAATCCCCAGCACACTGACTAGTCCATCACTGATCTTCAAAAAAGGGTAGTTTTCTCCCCTTCCTCTAAACTCAATCACAGAATATTACAATGGAAAGGGAAGCTCAGGTATTGCCTAGTCCTAAGCAAATAAATCAAATAATCTGAAAGTGTTATAACTTGTACAGAATTTTTATATCATAAATTTTAAAGGCATTAAGATATTACTACATGATCTCAAAAACCTTACCAATGTCAAATACAGATGAACAGCTGCACTGGGAAAAACTCCTGTGCACTGCTGCAACAGGGGACTCCTTCCCTCACCAACATCCAAGCAATTTATACAAATTGGTGGGGAAAAGATATGTTTTCCCTCCTTGCTGTAAGGATTATGGGTTAGCAAGCAGAGATAGAAATCTGTGCTCCATGCTGCTCATAAAAATCAAAGTTGAAATCTGAAACATTTTCTCATAGTAATAATGATAATGTTTAGATTTTCTTTTTTTAATTTATTTTTATTTATTTATTTTATCTGTGGCTGTGTTGGGTCTTCGTTGCTGCGTGTGGGCTCTTCTCTAGTTGCAGCGAGTGGGGGCTATTCTTCGTTGCAGTGCACAGGCTTCTCATTGCGGTGGCTTCTCTTGTTGTGGAACACAGGCTCTAGGCGTGCAGGCTTCAGTAGTTGTGGTATGCGGGCTCAGCATCACAGGCTCAGTAGTTGTGGCGCACGGGCTTAGTTGCTCTGTGGCATGTGGGATCTTCCCAGACCAGGGTTCGAACCTGTGTCCCCTACATTGGTAGGCGGATTCTTAACCACTGCACCACCAGAGAAGTCCAATGTTTAGATGTTCAAGCTAACAATTAAACAATGCAGCTAACATACCATTTTTAATTGACTATTTTTCTCATTGTAAGTACAATATTTAGGCTCTTTATAGACTGAACTGGCTTTTATGAAAAGGCCTAGGAGTGTAACCCTGAAATGCTTATGGAAAAGACATATTCTGAGTGTGAACAATCTACACAAGAACTTTTAGACCATAGCTGAGGAAGGGATAGTAGAAGAAAGCTGTGAGAGAAGATGATAGAGACTTTCTTTGTTTGGCAGAAAGGGCAAATAAATTACACTAAATCACAGCTGCTAATGTCTTCAGAATAACTTTCTCTCTCTTTTAACAAGCATTTAAGTCCTACCCTGTGCCCATTGCTGTAGCCCTCCACAGGAAAAAATTTTTCTAAAGCTAAACCCACAGTCCAAGGAATGCAAAAATTTCCTTCCATCTTCCTAAGTAAATCACACACCAAATCCTAGTGCTTTGAGATTCACATATGCCTATCTTGATTACCCTGCGTTGCTTCCATCTCAGAACCAACACACCTGAGGAAATGCCTAGTGTTGTTATTACTCTAAGTACTGTACTAAGGGGGAAAAGGAGAAATTAACATTTATTAAGCATTTGGTATGCTCTCATTTGATTTTCACAACCCTGTAGGTGAATATTATCCCCAATTTACACATTAAGAAAATGATGTTAAATAACTTGCCCACAACACCAGTAAATAGAAGCCAGGACTCAGAAATCTGCCAATTCCACTACTCAGAGGTTCCCACCCAGCAGGAAAAAAATTATCACTTAGGTGCCACTGGACAGTTGACCACTTTCACATCAATTATTTGTTATTCTAGTTAAGCAGGTCTCAGAGCAAGTTCCGGAAAAGATAAACCATCAACTCTTCACATCAAAAAATGTATTTCGTATTTAGGGAATGCTCTAAGAGAAAGGATAAAATGTTCCCAGAGGTGAATCCCAGCTCTTCACATTATTTCCCAATCCCATTTCAACAGAGACTCTAGCACTAGGGCTCCTTTTATCACTTCCATCCTAGCCTATATCATTATGCCCTTAGAGCACAGCTAATTAAAAACTTCAGAAAGTTACCTTTCAAAACAAGATTTTCTACCAGCACTGATCTCTCTGCAGGTCCTTAAATTTAAATACATTCAGTTTCCACATAATTTGCCTGATGGTATTCATACTAAACGTTTGTCTGTTACCACTGACAGCTTAAAAGTTATTTTGTAGTGAACTGTGAACTAAACCTTGAATGAGCTGCAGTAAACATGGGAAACAAAAGTATGTTTAGACAGATTTCCCCATCTAAAATTTTCCATTAAAACTTAGGCAGAAAAAAAAACTGTACACTCATTTTTCTATCTGTTTCTAACTGAATGACAGGCGACTTACAATAATGCAGTGTGGCTGAACTCCTCTCTCATGTAATCGCCACAAAACACTAACACTATAAAAGTAAAACTAATATTCAACCCCTTAAATTATTGAATATGCCTTTTAAAGAAGTTGAGAATTATAAGAATTATTTAGCTTCTGGAGTTCAACACTTGTAACACATAAAAAGAGGATTCTAAGAGGAATAATGGTCTCATCTAAAAACAGGTTCGTTTGTTTCTTAACAAACCCGTGTCTGTAATATACACTAAACATTGGGACATGTGCAAAAAACACTTTCTATTTTAAGTAATAATTATTTATAATATTGAAGGCAAAACAAACCAAAACGGATCAAACATTTCCAGTCAAATGTCTGCAAAATTCTGAACTGGGAAAATGATGTCAACGTATTTTATCCCTTTTTTTTTTTTTTCCTAAGGCTCCACTACAAAAATAGTCATCGGGCTCATCAACTCAGGTGCAGAAACTCACTAAAATTGAGGTTTGAGAAAGGAGAAAACAGGTTCCCAGAATTTGGCTTCCTGGGTGAAACTGCCCTATGCCCCACACCAAAAACCTCGGGGAGCCGCTGGGGCCCTGCCCACCCCTCCCTCCGACCGCACCTGCCGAGGCCGCGCTGCCAGCGCCCCCTGCCGCCCTCCCCGCACCCAGGGACCCGCTCCCACCCCCGCGCCTCGCGCCCGCGCCGCCCCCACCCCGCGCACACCCCGCGCCGAGGCCGCGCAGCCTGCGGGCAGCGGCGGGAGGCGCGCGGGCGCGAATCGAGGTGGGGCCGGCACGAGGCCGAGAGCAAGGGCGCGTCCCCCGAATCCCCTCCGCGGCCAGGCCGGAGCCTCACCTACCTACGCCGTATTTCTCTTCCTCCGTGGGGGTCCACATGGCCGGGCCGGGCGCGACCCCGCGGGCGCGGCGGCGGCCGGGCGACAGCGCGGCGGGGACCGCCGCGGGCCCGGCTGTGGCGCACCGCTAAGCGAGGCGGGGGCGGTCAGGCGGCGCAGGGCAGTGGGCGGCGCATCCCTCACAGGCCGTCCGGGATGCCACCGCCGCCACGCCCGGACCGCCAGGTTTCGCGGGCGCCCCAGCAAACCCGATCAGCGCGGGCGAGGGTTTGCCACCTGTCAGTCCCTGCCGTTCTCACGCCACCGCTCGTTCCTCACAGCTCCGCTGCTCGGCTCCCGGCGCCGCCGCGACTCGGCTCGCCTCAGCGGGCTCGCAGGACGCCCGCGCATGCGCCGCTTCCTGGCGCGCGGGGGCTCGCGCTGCCCGGGCTCGCGCCGCCCGAGCCCGCGCGCGAGCCCACGTGTCGCTGCCGCCGCGCGGCAGCGGAGGGAAATCCGCGAGAGGCGATTGAATGGCCCCGCCGGGGTCAGGACTGGCTCTTAGGCCCAAGGCTCCGGGCGGCAGCAAGCGCTGGAGGAGGCGGGGCTGGGCAGGTGGGAGGGCCTCGGACCCCCTGGGCTTCGGCGTCCAGTGCCTCCTGCCAGGCATGCCGAGATCCCGGCGAAATCCGCGGGTCGGAGAGGGGAGAGAAGGGAAAGGAGGGAAGGATACCGTTTTAAGAACCATCCAGGTGTCATCAACGGCGCTGTCACGACCCCATCCCTGGAAAGGTCCCAGGAGCCACCCTGCGCAGCGCCCGGGCCCGCAGGGTGGGGTCGCCGCGGGAGAACCAAGTGGGGCATACTCGTGCTCCTCCCTCTTAGGTCTCTGGGACTCCTCCTAGGCCGAAGCCGCTAGCGCCTCCTTGGTTCTTATTTCGCTGAGTTGGCCTGCGTAGTAAATGTTTGGGGCCAGAATAATCACTGCAGGCTTCCTAGTAAGGAAGCAGTTGCTCACTGGGTTGGGGGAAGGGGGAGTAGGGGGCGGGAGGGAGGTGTTGTTCCTGCCCTGGGCACCGCCTCTGCTGCTCCTAAGTCTCTGCCTTACAGCCCATCCTGAGTTTCCGGTTCGGTCCCAAAACTTTTCTCCTTCCTCTCTTCCTTAAGAATTCATTCACTCTTAGGCCTGCAAATATCACCGTGACCCTAGGTCAACCGCTCAAAGACCAGGAAAGTCCTGGCAACTGCAGGACTTCTCCTTTCCACCTACATCTGGATTGCATGGTGTTCCTAGCCCTAGTCCCAGCATATCCGTACAATTCTGTCACCAGCACTACCAAGTCAAAATCCTGGTGTCATTCCTCACGCTCAGTCTTGGACACCCCCACTCTACAAAGCCCAGCTCAAGGCCTTACCTCTAGAAAACCTTCCCTGATCCTGCAGCTGGCAGACTGGATCCTTCTTTTGCCTGGGATTCAAGCTGTGTGCCTTTGTGCCTTACTTTTCCTATAAGACTGTCAGCTCCAAAAGGCAAAATCCAGGCTAAAGTCACCTTTCTGGTCCATCAGGACTCAGCCCAGCACCTGACGCACAGTGTTGACTAGGAAGCAAGACTAATAAAAGAATATCTTGGTAATCAACAGATCTTGTTGATTCTTCATTCACAATACTCTTTATGATAGGTAACTCCTCCCAAGCCTAATTGTGTTCACCTGGATTATTGCCACAGTTTCCTGACCTATAGACTCCTCCTCCCACCAGTGAAGGCTGCTCACTCCTGCCCCTGGAAAATGTTCCGTAAATGATTGAGTTTCTCAATAGCTAGATATACACATTTTTTGATCCAAGAACATAATAAAAGACATATCCTTATTTATGTAGCTGACTATTCCAGGAAGATAGACCCCTGCCCAATGGCCACCATGGAATGTTTACCGCGGAATGAAGCCACATTCCCACATTCTCCAGGGAGCTATCCAGCAAGAGATGCCAAGTTCTACAGACCTTTTGAACAACCTTAAAAAGGAAATTGATTTTTTTAACATCTTTATTGGAGTATAACTGCTTTACAATGTTGTCTGACTTTCTGCTTTATAACAAAGTGAATCAGTTATACATATACATATGTTCCCATACCTCCTCCCTCTTGCGTCTCCCTCCCTCCCACCCTGCTAGGTAGTTACAAAGCACGGAGCTAATCTCCCTGTGCTATGTGGCTGCTTCCCACTAGCTATCTATTTTACGTTTGGTAGTGTATATATGTCCATGCCACTCTCTCACGTTGTCACAGCTTACCTTTCCCCCTCCCCATATCCTCAAGTCCATTCGCTAGTAGGTCTGTGTCTTTATTCCCGTCTTGCCCGTAGGTTCTTCATGACCATTTTTTTTTTCTTAGATTCCATATATATGTGTTAGCATACGGTATTACTTTTTCTCTTTCTGACTTACTTCACTCTGTATGACAGACTCTAGGTCCATCCATCTCACTACAAATAACTCAATTTCATTTTATGGCGGAGTAATATTCCATTGTATATATGTGCCACATCTTCTTTATCCATTCATCTGTTGATGGACACTTAGGTTGCTTCCATGTCCTGGCTATTGTAAATAGAGCTGCAATGAACATTGTGGTACATGACTCTTTTTGAATTATGGTTTTCTCAGGGTATACGCCCAATAGTGGGATTGTGGGGTCGTATGGTTCTATTTGTAGTTTTTTAAGGAACCTCCATACTGTTCTCCATAGTGGCTGTATCAATTTACATTCCCACCAGCAGTGCAAGAGTGTTCCCTTTTCTCCACACCCTCTCCAGCATTTATTGTTTCTAGAGTTTTTGATGATGGCCATTCTGACGGGTGTGAGATGATATCTCATTGTAGTTTTGATTTGCATTTCTCTAATGATTAATGATGTTGAGCATTCTTTCATGTGTTTGTTGGCAATCTGTATATCTTCTTTGGAGAAATGTCTATTTAGGTCTTCTGCCCATTTTTGGATGGGGTTGTTTGTTGTTTTGTTATTGAGCTGCATGAGTTGCTTATAAATTTTGGAGATTAATCCTTTGTCAGTTGCTTCATTTGCAACTATTTTCTCCCATTCTGAGGGTTGTCTTTTGGTCTTGTTTATGGTGTCCTTTGCTGTGCAAAAGTTTTTAAGTTTCATTAGGTCCCATTTGTTTATTTTTGTTTTTATTTCCATTCCTCTAGGAGGTGGGTCAAAAAGGATCTTGCTGTGATTTATGTCATCGACTGTTCTGCCTATGTTTTCCTCTAAGAGTTTGATAGTGTCTGGCCTTACATTTAGGTCTTTAACCCATTTTGAGTTTATTTTTGTGTATGGTGTTAGGGAGTGTTCTAATTTCATACTTTTACACGTACCTGTCCAGTCTTCCCAGCACCACTTATTGAAGAGGATGTCTTTTTTCCACTGTATATCCTTCCCTCCTTTATCAAAGATAAGGTGACCATGTGTGTGGGTTTATCTCTGGGCTTTCTATCCTGTTCCATTGATCTATATTTCTGTTTTTATGCCAGTACCATACTGTCTTCATTACTGTGGTCTTGTAGTATAGTCTGCAGTCAGGGAGTCTGATTCCTCCAGCTCCATTTTTCGTTCTCAAGATTGCTTTGGCTATTCGGGGTCTTTTGTGTTTCCATACAAATTGTGAAATTCTTTGTTCTAGTTCTGTAAAAAATGCCAGTGGTAATTTGATAGGGATTGCATTGAATCTGTAGATTGCTTTGGGTAATAGAGTCATTTTCACTATGTTGATTCTTCCAATCCAAGAACATGGTATATTTCTCCACCTATTTGTATCATCTTTAATTTCTTTCATCAGTGTCTTATAGTTTTCTGCATACAGGTCTTTTGTCTCCTTAGGTAGGTTTATTCCTAGACATTTTATTCTTTTTGTTGCAATGGTAAATGGGAGTGTTTTCTTAATTTCACTCTCAGATTTTTCATCATTAGTATATAAGAATGCCAGAGATCTCTGTGCATTAATTTTGTATCCTGCTACTTTACCAGATTCATTGATTAGCTCTAGTAGTTTTCTGGTGGCATCCTTAGGCTTCTCTATGTATAGTATCATGTCATCTGCAAACAGCTTTACTTCTGACAGATTTACTTTTTCTGACAGCTTTACTTCTTCTTTTCCTATTTGGATTCCTTTTATTTCTTTTTCTTCTCTGATTGCTGTGGCTAGAACTTCCAAAACTATGTTGAATAAGAGTGGTGAGAGTGGGCAACCTTGTCTTATTCCTGATCTTAGTGGAAATGGTTTCAGTTTTCCACCATTCAGAACGATGCTGGCTGTGGGTTTGTCATATATGGCCTTTATTATGTTGAGGAAAGTTCCCTCTATGCCTACTTTCTGCAGGGTTTTTATCATAAATGGGTGTTGAATTTTGTCAAAAGCTTTCTCTGCATCTATTGAGATGATCATGTGGTTTTTCTCCTTCAGTTTGTTGATATGGTGTATCACGTTGATTGATTTGCGTATATTGAAGAATCCTTGCATTCCTGGGATAAACCCAACTTGATCATGGTGTATGATCCTTTTAATGTGCCCTTGGATTCTGTTTGCTAGTATTTTGTTGAGGATTTTTGCATCTATGTTCATCAGTGGCATTGGTCTGTAGTTTTCTTTATTTGTGACACCTTTGTCTGGTTTTGGTATCAAGGTGATGGTGGCCTCATAGAATGAGTTTGGGAGTGATCCTCCCTCTGCTATAATTTGGAAGAGTTTGAGAAGGATAGGTGTTAGCTCTTCTCTAAATGTCTGATAGAATTCACCTGTGAAGCCATCTGGTCCTGGGCTTTTGTTTGTTGGAAGATTTTGAATCACAGTTTCAATTTCAGTGCTTGTGATTGGTCTGTTCATATTTTCTATTTCTTCCTGGTTCAGTCTCAGAAGGTTGTGCATTTCTAAGAATTTGTCCATTTTTTCCAGGTTGTCCATTTTATTGGCATAAAGTTGCTTATAGTAATCTCTCATGATCCTTTGTGTTTCTGCAGTGTCAGTTGTTACTTCTTCTTCATTTCAAATTCTATTAAAGGAGTCTTCTCCCTTTTTTTCTTGATGAGTCTGGCTAATGGTTTTTCAATTTTGTTTATCTTCTGAAAGAACCAGCTTTTAGTCTTATTGATCTTTGCTATAGTTTCCTTCATTTCTTATTCATTTATTTCTGATATTATCTTTATGATTTCTTTCCTATGCTAATCTTGGGGGACTTTTTTTGTTCTTCTTTCTCTAATCGCTTTAGGTGTAAGGTTAGGTTGTTTATCTGAGATGTTTCTTGTTTCTTGAGGTAGGATTGAATTGTTATAAACCTCCCTCTTAGGACTGCTTTTGCTGCATCCCATAGGTTTTGGGTCATCGTGTCTCCATTGTCATTTGTTTCTAGGTATTTTTTGATTTCCTCTTTGATTTCTTCAGTGATCACTTCGTTATTAAGTAGTGTATTGTTTAGCCTCCATGTGTTTGTATTTTTTACAGATTTTTTCCTGTAATTGATATCTAGTCTCATAGTGTTGTGGTCGGAAAAGATACTTGATACGATTTCAATTTTCTTAAATTTATCAAGGCTTGATTTGTGACCCAAGATATGATCTATCCTGGAGAATGTTCCATGAGCACTTGAGAAGAATGTGTAGTCTGTTGTTTTTGGATGGAATGTCCTATAAATATCAATTAAGTCCATCTTGTTTAATGTATCATTTAAAGCTTGTGTTTCCTTATTTATTTTCATTTTGGATGATCTGTCCATTGGTGAAAGTGGGGTGTTAAAGTCCCCTACTATGATTGTTTTACTGTCGATTTCCCCTTTTATGGCTGTTAGTATTTGCCTTATGTATTGAGGTGCTCCTATGTTGGGTGCATAAATATTTACAATTATTGTATCTTCTTGGATCGATCCCTTGATCATTATGTTGTGTCCTTCTTTGTCTCTTGTAATAGTCTTTATTTTAAAGTCTATTTTGTCTGATATGAGAATTGCTACTCCAGCTTTCTTTTGATTTCCATTTTCATGGAATATCTTTTTCCACCTCCTCACTTTCAGTCTGTATGTGTCCCTAGGTCTGAAGTGGGTCTCTTGTAGACAGCATATATATGGGTCTTGTTTTTGTATCCATTCAGCCAGTCTGTGTCTTTTGGTGGGGACATTTAATCCATTTACATTTAAGGTAATTATTCATATGTATGTTCCTATTACCATTTACTTAATTGTTTTGGGCTTGTTGTTGTAGGTCTTTTCCTTCTCCTGTGTTTCCTGTCTAGAAAAGTTCCTTTAGCGTTTGTTGTAAAGCTGGTTTGGTGGTGCTGAATTCTCTTAGCTTTTGCTTGTCTGTAAAGGTTTTAATTTCTCCATCAAATCTGAATGAGATCCTTGCTGGGTAGAGTAATCTTGGTTGTAGGTTTTTCTCCTTCATCACTTTAAATATGTCCTGCCACTCCCTTCTGGCTTGCAGAGTTTCTGCTGAAAGATCAGCTGTTAACATTACGGGAATTCCCTTGTGTGTTACTTGTTGTTCCCTTGCTACTTTTTTTTTTTTTTTTTTTTTTGGTACGCTGGCCTCTCACTGTTGTGGCCTCTCCCTTGCGGAGCACAGGCTCCGGACGCACAGGCTCAGCGGCCATGGTTCATGGGCCCAGCCGCTCCGCGGCATGTGGGATCTTCCCAGACCGGGGCTCGAACCCGCGTCCCGTGCATCGGCAGGCGGATTCTCAACCACTGCGCCACCAGGGAAGCCCTCCCTTGCTACTTTTAATATTTTTTCTTTGTATTTAATTTTTGATAGTTTGATTAAGATGTGTCTTGGCGTGTTTCTCCTTGGATATATCCTATATGGGACTCTCTATGCTTCCTGGACTTGATTATTTCCTTTCCCATATTAGGGAAGTTTTCAACTATATTCTCTTCAAATATTTTCTCAGTAACTTTCTTTTTCTCTTCTTCTTCTGGGACCCCTATAATTCGAATGTTGGTGCGTTTAATGCTGTCCCAGAGGTCTCTGAGACTGTCCTCAATTCTTTTCATTCTTTTTTCTTTATTCTGCTCTGCAGTAGTTATTTCCACTATTTTATCTTCCAGGTCACTTATCCGTTTTTCTATGAACAACCTTTTAAAAGCTCTTATTTTGGGCTTCCCTGGTGGCGCAGTGGTTGAGAATCCGCCTGCCGATGCAGGGGACACGGGTTCGTGCCCTGGTCCGGGAAGATCCCACATGCCACGGAGCGGCTGGGCCCATGAGCCATGGCCACTGAGCCTGCGCGTCCGGAGCCTGTGCTCCGCAACAGGAGAGGCCACAATAGTGAGAGGCCCGCGTGCCACAAAAAATAAATAAATAAAAATAAAAGCTCTTATTTTGTCTTCTAGTTCCACTCCATTGACTGATATATGTCATGACAATCTCAGAGCCTAAGAACTAGTTTTCCCAAAGTTTACTCTCTATTCCTGTGTGAGTCCATCTTAGATGATGACTTTCGCATACAAAGACTATCCCAATCCATGACTGCACACTTCAGCTTAGGGGTGGGTGGCCTTTAATCCCAACTGGCAAAGGGAGAAGAAAGGGTGCCAAGGTGAGAAGGAGAGACTATAAGTCTAGGACTCCTACAGTCTTGCTGTTTGCACTAAATTTAGAAGGTTTTCTTGAGTTGAAGCAAAAGGGCAAAGCACACGTTGTGGAAAACCGGCCTTCAGAAGGACTATGCACCTGGTCTCCTATACCCACAGCATCTGCCCTGAGCCCTTCCTCAGGCTCTCAGTCCACTCGACTAAGAAGGCTCTCAATCTACCCTCACCCCACACAACACACCCCTCCCAGCATGTGAACTGACTTCCAGCTTGCCTCTGAAAATCAGGACTCTCAGTGCCCTGCTCTCCCTTCCTTTCCACCCACTCTTCCATATGTTCTCACCACCACCCCTGTGGCACTCAGGATCCCCAGGAACTCCCTGCACCGTTGTTGCTCCCTGTCCCCCATTTTTACCCTGTTCTGCTCCACAGGATCTTTCTGTGGTCCCAGGTACACCTGCCCCATTGGTACTCTCATCCCCCATTCCCTCTCTCTCCCTCCTTTCTCTGTCTGACTCTAAAGGAGAATTATCCACTCCAGACTCCTTTATTTCTTTTTTCTTTCTTTTTTTTTCTTTTTTTGGGGGGCTGCATTAGGTCTCAGTTGCAGCACATGGGATCTTTCGTTGTGGCATGCAGGCTTCTCTAGTTGCAGTGCACTGGCTTCTCTCTAGGTGTGGCGTGCGGGCTCTAGAGCACGCAGGCTCAGTAGTTGTGGCACATGGGCTTAGTTGCCCCAGGCATGTGGGATCTTAGTTCCCTGACCAGGGATCGAACCCACGTCCCCTGCATTGGAAGGTGAATTCTTAACCACTGGACCACCAGGGAAGTCTCCAGACCCCTTCATTTCAACACAATTTATTTGGCTCTCAGTCCCCTAAGGTCTGGTTTCTGACACTGTCACTTCCTGGAAACTGCTCTCCCAGAGTCCCCACGGCCATCCCAGCTCCAGACACAAGCATATGCTATTCCCTGACTCTTGCTAGGCCTTTGCATACAGTATCCCTCAGCCCTTGTACTCTCCTCTCTTGAAACTCATGGATCCTCCTCACCATCCAAGGGCTGCTTTCCCCAGGAAAACTTCCCCAACTGCCCCTGGCTGAAGGGGATTTTTCTCTCCCATAAGGGCTCTTCCTATAGCACTTACTCATCCCATCCTCCTCCAAGAGATCAAATATGTCCACCTTGCACATTGACAAACATTTGTTTCCTTCTTCAGTGGTAAAGAACGCCCTTCACTTATTTTTACCCCACACAGAGACTAACATAGTGCCTGCCACCTAACAGGAATTCAGCATATACTCTTGGGTGAATGATCTGCCTGTATGCTTTCTGGGACCATAATGAAATATGATGGAACAGAGAACTGAGAAATTTACTTTAGGAAGTCATAAATCTCCAAATTCAGAAACCTGAGTTAATCAGGGTAAATTTCTTTGATATAGGCACATTGGCTTTAATTAAAAATTTATTGAGGGCTTCCCTGGTGGCGCAGTGGTTGGGAGTCTGCCTGCCGATGCAGGGGACACGGGTTCGTGCCCCGGTCCGGGAATATCCCACATGCCGCCGAGCGTCTGGGCCCGTGAGCCATGGCCGCTGAGCCTGCGCGTCCGGAGCCTGTGCTCCGCAATGGGAGAGGCCACAACAGTGAGAGGCCCGCGTACCACAAAAAACTAAATAAATAAATAAATAAATAAATAAATAATTCATTGAGACATGTTGCTGAGTAGCTATATAAAAGATAAACATGGTGGAGCAATTTATCTAAGAAATAGAGAAATCTGCAAACAGTTTGACTTGACATGTCACTATTGCTTTTAGGTTGAACTTATTACCTCAGATAATAAATTGCATTGTAATAAACAAGTGAAGGAATCAAGTTTTCGGCAGGATATTATTTAAGACTGGTGGCTATCAAAATTTGCCCATAACCAAACAGATTTTGTAGTAACATACAAGAAATGTGGACAGCATCATCTTTTTCTCTTAAATGGAACTTAAGTTAATCAACCTTTTTTTTTTTTTTTTTTTTTTTTGCGGTACGCGGGCCTCTCACTGTTGCGGCCTCTCCCATTGCGGAGCACAGGCTCCGGACGCACAGGCTCAGCGGCCATGGCTCACGGGCCCAGCCGCTCTGCAGCATGTGGGATCTTCCGGGACCGGGGCACGAACCCATGTCCCCTGCATCGGCAGGTGGACTCTCAACCACTGCGTCACCAGGGAAGCCCAAACATTTTTTAACATAAGCAAACTCCATAATGATGGCTCCCCCATCACCTTTGGCAATTGAGACTGGCCCTCTGCAAAGTTCAATGAGCTACACTTCATATCTTCTCTCCTCGTTTTCTGCTGCCTGGAGAATCAGACAGCAGCATTTAAGGAGTCAGCCAGTCTGATGACTCAGCTCATAAAACAATGTGTGGCCACAAAGATGATGTTTATCCAGGATGCGGGCTCTCGTGACTGAAGTCAGCAAGCAGTAGGCAAGTGGTACGTGATGCTCATTCTCCCAAGAGCTTTTGGCCATGGTGCCAGAGCAGCACTCACTTCCCTCTCCCATCAGTTGATCTCATCTGGTGCTCTGTCCAAGCAGAATGATGGAAAAACTTCAGAGAAATGCAGTGGATATTGAGGCAAGTCCAAGTGACATGCAGGTGATAGTAGTAACACTCTGCTTTCTCTTCATCAAGAGGTGCTGCATCTAGAGCTTATGCCCTTCTGTAGCCCAGGGACAGGTGGATAGGAGGCTCAGAACACATGTTATCTAGCTCTGCCCTGCTGGGTTCATCTACGAGTGGGTCTGCTCTGGTTAATAAAGCATCTACAGAGCTGGTTTCCTTCATGGCAGAAAGACACCCAAGCTAGTCTCACTTCACCGCCACCTCTTATGTTCCCCCAAAACAATACTTTTTAGGAAACCTTCTCTCAGGAGGTAACACTAGAATGAAGGGCTAACAGAATAGGTTAACACAGAGATGGCTGACAAAGTTAGGGTCCTTTCAGGTGAAGAGACCTAAGTGACTAAGATATTATTAGTATTTTCCTTTAAATTTTGTTACATCTGAATATCTTCGCAGTGGGGAGGGGATAGGGAAGAGTGTGAAAAAGAGACAGATTAAGCAATGCAATGTTTCATTATTTTCCCTAAAAGACAAACTTTAACCATCTGTTCCTATTTTACCAACCCATTCAAAATATTATTAAAATGCAGATTCCTTGCAGTTAGCCAGGTTCTTTCAAATGAGAAGTGACCAAAGCTTCCCTGATTTCAACCTCTGGAGACTGACATGGCACTTCCAGATGGGCTGTAGCTATTGAGCCCCACCATAGGAAGCACCTCCAGATCTGTCACAGGCTCCTCAGCACCTTCTTCCTGCCCACTCAAGACTGTGAGCTACCTGAAAACAGTCTTTTTTGTGTGTGTGTGGCTTCCTCAGTGCCTTACACACAGGATCTGACACACAGTAGGTAAATATTGCTTGAATGAATGCATTAGTGAATAAGTGTTTTTTCCAGAAATATAAATTTTTGTTCCAATATGGTTTTTGTTTGTTGTTTGTTTGTTTCTGGCGAGGAAAGTAAAAGGAGATAGAATCATAAACAAGATACCCCCAGGAGGAGGAGCAAGTTGATAGAAGCTTGGCATCACTTAGTTCACCTTTCCCTTTGGGGGAAAATAACTGTGCTCTTGAATTTCTGCACTAGGTCACCAAGGAGGACTTGAAATTAAAAACCTTGGAGAGTAATTAGCAACAAAACGTTCTAATGTCAAGAAGTGAATTTTATGGGACCGTATTTGTAATATTGATTGGACTTCTGTGTAGCCAAAGGGTGAAATTATTGCTCCAATACAAATAGGCCCAAAAGAGAAAAACAGCCCACAATAGCACAGATATTGCAGATCAGGACAGAGGTAATTTCTTTACATTTAAAAACAACCGGGCTTCCTTGGTGGTGCAGTGGTTGAGAGTCCACCTGCCGATGCAGGGGACACGGGTTCGAGCCCTGGTCTGGGAAGATCCCACATGCCGCGGAGCAACTAGGCCCGTGAGCCACAACTACTGAGCCTGCGCATCTGGAGCCTGTGCTCCGCAACAAGAGAGGCCACGATAGTGAGAGGCCCACGCACTGTGATGAAGAGTGGCCCCCGCTTGCCATAACTAGAGAAAGCCCTCACACGGAAATGAAGACCCAACACAGCCCTAAATAAATAAATGAATAAATAAATAATTTTTTTAAAAAGCAACCAACTGCAATGCCTTTACCATTTCGCTTGAGTTAAGCGCAAAACAAAGCCTGTTTGTTTGGTGTAGCACCACCTACCCCATCTCTGAACTGCTGTGGGGCTGGGGCTAGAAAGGGAACTCAGACTTTGTTCCCACCAGTTCCTCATACGTTTCACCTCGAAGTATGCGAAATTTTAATCATTCATCCACCAAATATTTACTGAGCACCTATTATGGAACAGGTTCAGAGCAGAAGATGTTCAGTCTTTCCCGTCACAGAGTTTAACCGTCTAGTTGGGGGGAAGAAACACTGAACCAATTATCGCACAAGCGAATCTCTAATTAGAGACATAAGTACTAGGACAGAAGAGTACACTTACAAAGGGAGCATCTACCAAGGAACCTGACCTGGTTTGATAAGTCAGGGAAGATTTCCTGGAGGAAATGATGTTTAAACTGGAACCTGACAATTCAGATGAATCAGCCAAGTAAAGTAGGAGAGAATGTGCTCTAAGCAGAGGGAGCAGCATTGGGGGAGGTAGGTCAGGTGAGGAAGGAGTTCGACGTCTCTGAAGAATGGAAAGGCCAGTGTGACCAGGATGTGATGAGTGAGCAAGCAAATAAGTGGAGAGTGAGGAGAGATGTGGCTAGAGTGAGAGGCAGGGCCAGGCCTTGGGACCTTGCTGGGTCCCATGACATTAGGGCACCAACCATTGCCAGGCCTTGGGTCAGAAGCAGAGATGAAAGATGTAAGATCCCTCAAGGAGATCCTGGGCTTGTTGGGGGAAAAACCTAGGCAAAGGCCCACCCCCTTGAGCACTGGGCTCAGAGGCACCAGTGTGTATTCCCAATCCTCTGAGTACCCGACAGAGGACGTGCAGAACCACTCCCCAACCAGGACCACTCCAGGCTTCCCTCTCCTCTTTGAGCCAATCCTTCCTTAATTCTCAAGATGGCACACCTGAGCGGAGGCTCAGCTCTCATCTCCCAGGCTCAAAGGGGAAGAGTAACTTACCTCCTACAGAGCCACCCCCCAGAGTCTAGGAGGGGTCCCACAGCTTCAAATACAACCTCAACAGTTTGCTTGCCCCCCACAGCCCTGCCCATGCTGAGGGTCTAGGGAAAGAATATCACCAAACCTTCCAAGAAGCAACTGGCCCTGAATCTGATCAGGGACCACTTCTAATCTCTTTCTTGAGGAACATTTAGAAGAGGACGCAAAAACAAAAACAAAAACCCTCTAAAGAACTCTCTCCTGAGAGCACACCTTGAATGAGTACTCAGAACGTGCAAGATACTGACCCAGGAAGCAGCAGCACCAATACTCACTGTGTTGCCACTGAAGATGAACAACTCTAAGAGATGGAGACTATTTTGTTCTCCAATTAGCACTGAAGGTGATGGATCAGAATTTATCATATGCAGTCATGAATTATGGAACAATCATGGAATTGACTCGGACTTGGAAACCTGCCATGCCAAGAGCCATGGCAATTTTTCTTGAGAACCTGTCACCAGGTGGCCCCTGACAAAACCACAAGCCACACTAAGCCTGCCCCAGTCCCAGCCCTAACCTGTCACTCGAGGCTGCTGCCAGCCCTTGAGCTTTTTCAAGTTGTAAGTGACCAAGCAACAGCAAATAGAGTTTAAAGCCTCTGGGCTCACATCCGGCTCCAGACACTTCCCAGCTGGGTGACCCCAGTTTCCTCCTCTGTCAACTGGGAATAATAACAGCTTCTATATCAGGGACGCTTATGAGGATAACATGTGGGAAGCTTTCAACACAGAGCCTACCAGAGAGTAATTGTTCACTCAACACTGGAACCTTGCTCCTACCCCATCAGCTCAGATTGCTTCCTGGAAACGCTGGGTCTCCTTGCATTTGGGGAACCTACTTCTTCTCCAAGCCAGCCTGTAAGAGCTGATTCCATCACCCCATCCAGCTGGGCTGGCCTCCTGCATCCGCCTCTCACCAGCCAGCACTTGGCTCAGCCCCAGCCCCTTCTCTCTATTTAACACCAAAAGGTATTGATTTCCCTGAGCTATTTCCAGCAACACACTTGAGAACCGCATATCCCGTCAGTTCTCCTCCATGACCATCATACCCCTGCTCAGAGCCAGTTTCCCTAGAGCCTCAGCTGCCAAGGCTAAGGTATGTTTGATTTTGCACTGGTTTAAAGGTCAAACATGAATCTCTCCCCATTATTGTACTGTGTCTTGTCACACAGACTCTCTCTGTTTCATGCATTAGTCACAGTTTTGCTATCAAATTAAATATTCCTCGGTGGTTATTTTTAGAGAAGTTTTTTTCTAACTCTACATGGTGCAGTGATGTGTGTGCACCCACAGTTCTGGAATCCAAGCATCACCAGGTGGGTTCCAAATTGTATGAGGGCTCAAATTCTTCTAGAAAGCAGTAGCCAATGGAGCAGTGGTTTGTAACCTGGCTCTGTCCATGGAATCCCCTGCCCAGCTGAAAATAATTAAACCCCCAGACCTTGGACAATCCAATCATTCATCAATCAGTCCAGTAAACGTCCAAAGGAGACTGTTAGCACAACTGTGAGTTAAGCAAAGCATGTCTGTGCCATCCCAACTACTTGTTTGGCTCTCTATTCATTCCTACTATAAGGACAGCAAGAGTAAGGGCACTTCCATGCCCTGCACCTCCACGGAAGCCTGCCCTCAGGAAAGGGCCTGTTACCCTCTTGACCGAGGCCTGAGTGAATGACAGTGGTTACATCCCTGCCCACTCCCATAGGGTCTCCATCGACTCAGGCCAGCTTTGATAGAGAAATGAGGCCCTCAGAATAGAATTTCAAACTTTGCTGGGGTGTGTGTAAAGGGAGGAGGAGGGGCTTGCTAAAAGCAAGTCCTCTTCACCCACTTGAAGGCGCCGCAAGGATAAGAAGTTATGCGTACCTTAGCCTTGAGGAGCTCATGCAGTTGAAGCAACAAAATCCACTGAAAGTGTCTAGAAAATAATTCAAGACGAGATTTAGCACTTCTCCCTGGGAATGGAATGTGGGGGAGGGGTGGACTTCTCACTTCCTTCCCTGTGCAGGTCCCCACTGGCTGTGATACACCAGTCCTCACTCACCCAGGGCAAGTGAGACTGGGGAACAGGGAAGAGGTCAGCCTAGTTCTGGGCTCAGTTCACAGGCCCATGTGTCCTCACACTAAGCTGCTTCCTCCCCCAGCTTTCATCAGTGAAGAAGGTGATACTTTGGCCTCCATCTGGGTTTTTATTTCTTGAGTTCTTCAGAAGCTGGGTGGGGGACAAGGGACTACTTATTGAGGACCCTCTGAAAGAGCCCCTGTAGACTATAAATGCTACAGACATTCAGAGGGGGGGGGAGCCAAGGAGACCAGAAAAATCCAGGAAGGCTCACCTAAGGAGGCAAGATCTCAGAGGATGAGTCTGATTGAACACGGCTCAGGAGTAAAGGGGGGGGCACTCTTTTTTATTTTTTAATAAATTTACTTATTTTATTTATTTATTTTTGGCTGAGTTGGGTCTTCATTGCTGCCTGCGGGCTTTCTCTAGTTGCGGTGAGTGCGGGCTACTCTTCATTGCGGTGCCTGGGCTTCTCATTGCGGTGGCTTCTCTTGCTGCGGAGCACGGGCTCTAGGCACGCGGGCTTCAGTAGTTGCGGCACACAGGCTCAGTAGTTGTGGCTCATGGGCTCTAGAGCGCAGGCTCCATAGTTGTGGCGCACAGGCTTAATTGCTCCACGGCATGTGGGATCTTCCCGGACCAGGGCTCTAACCTGTGTCCCCTGCACTGGCAGGCGGATTCTCAACCACTGTGCCACCAGGGAAGCCCCAAGGGGGCGGTACTCTTGATGGAGGTTTCACCTACCAAGGCACAGAGCAAAGAAGAAGCAAAGACATGTAGAAAGCAGTAACAAGGCCAGTGTGACTAGAGCCTGAGATTTCCTTGGGGGAGGCGGCAGGTGGGTGGAAGCGACTGTGAAAACTGGTTGGGGCGGTGGGGGGAGAGGGCATGGGGTGGGGGGAGGAGGGACAGTCCAGGAAGACACTAAGGATTGCTGCAGTGGGTAGGGATGGCTCTGGCAGCGCCTGGAGAGCCATTCAGAGAGCCCACCTGGAAAAGTACAAGCGTAGATCCATTGATAGGATCTGCTCCCTCCTGTGAGGGGAAATAGAGCCAGTAAGTGAACGTATAGGAAAATGAGCATCTTCTCTAACCATCAAGAAAGACAGCTTGAAGCTACAATGAGACCCCTTCTTTGGCCCAACAAATAAAAAGAAAAATTTTAAGTGACAGTGTGTAGGCAGTTAGGAATATGAGAATAGCCTGCCTCATGTAGTGTTTCTCAGCGGGGTGGGTCTAGCTGACCCCCAAACAGCAATATGGCAAGTGGGTATCACAAACTCCAATAATGTTAGTTCTGTGAAAAATGGATCCAGGGAAAGCTCCACACACATAGATAGACAATGCAATACTGTCTCTAAATATTGGAAGTAACCCAAATGACCACCAGTAGGGGATGAATTAATTGAACATGGGGCATGAGCGCATATAATTTTATGCAACCAATAACAACAACGAAAGCTGAATATCAACATGGAAAATGTCTATTATGTAACATTCAGTGAAAAATAATCAGGCCCAAAACTCTGTTCACAGCATGGTTATAATTATGTAAGAACAATTGCATAGAGAAACAAACCAGAGTAAAATATACCAAGAAGTTAACCTTTCCCTCTTTTCTGCAATTTCCCAGTGCATATGTGTTACTTTTATGACAAACTGACCTGTATAAAGAGTGCAGCTTTCTCAGGGAAATAATACACATAGGCAGGTCATGGAACCGGGCAGCACTCTCGAGTCTACCCTCCCACCCTCCTTGGAGCTCATCCCTTCTGGTGATGAACATGGAGGATTTCTCGAAGCTGGACTCGTGTTAGAGAGCCAGTGACAGCACTGGGCATGGATTCCTGTGCCTGCTTCATCCTCTCTACTCTCCCCAGCCTGTCTCATCTACTCATCCACCCTGGCTGGCCCAGGCTATAACTTCCAGAGCACGCGGCCCACTTTTCTCTTTCCGTGTGGCCAGTGAGGGCTTTGGTCCCTCAGCAGATGCCTAGAGGCCTCGAGGCTCCTCACTGGGTGTGTGGAGAAAGGCTGCCACTCCTCTTCTCTGTGCTCACTGCCTCTACTTCCATATTTACATTTTCCACATCTCCTGTTGGGCTTTCAGCCCTATTACTCTGCAGCAATGCCTATGTTGAGGTCACCAAAGATTTTTTTTTTTAATGATGTATTGGTCGGGTTCATGCCCCGGTTCGGGAAGATCCCACATGCCGCGGAGCGGCTGGGCCCGTGAGCCATGGCCGCTGAGCCTGTGCGTCCAGAGCCTGTGCTCCGCGCAACGGGAGAGGCCACAGCAGTGAGAGGCCCACGTACTGAAAAAAAAAAAAAAAAAAAAAAAAAAGATGTATTGGTATTTATTGAAAAGAAACATGCTCCTCTCACAAACCTCAGGGCAGGAAGCGAAAGGAGGTTTCACCAAGGATGTTTGCGACAGAATGTCTCATGGTTATTTCTCTGCCTTTGTCCTATTTTTCCAATACAGTAACTACCCCTTTCTTGGAACACTTGCTTCAAGAAACTTCCAAAAAACTATACTCTTTTGGTTTTCCTCCTACCTCACTGTTCCCTCTCAGTCTACTTTCCTGGCTCCTTCATGTCTCCCCAATCTCTACCCCAGAATTAAGTCTCCTTTTCATCCTTCTCCACATTCTCTCCTCTATTATCTGGTCTGTGGCTTTAGATTCCATCTAAATCATGATGTTACCCAAAAGCTGTACCTCAAGTTCCATCATTCCAGCTGCCCTCCTGAGACCTTGAATGTCTAATAGTATCCTGAAAGTGGCCAAAGCTGCACCCTCACCCTCAATTTCCTCATCTCAAAAGACAGCATCTCTGGAACTGCCCTGGTGGCACAGTGGTTAAGACTCCACACTCTCAACACAGGGGGCCAGGGTTCAATCCCTGGTCAGAGAACTAGATCCCACATTCATGCTGCAACTAAGAGTTCACATGCCACAACTAAGGAGCCACATGCCACAACTAAGGAGACAGTGAGCCACAACTAAGGAGCCCTAGAGCTGCAACTAAAGGCGTATGCCGGCCACAACTAAGGAGCCCATGTGCCGCAACTAAGAAGCTGGCGAGCTGCAACTAAGGAGCCCGCCTGCTGCAACTAAGACCCGGTGCAACCAAAAACAACAAAAAAGACAGCATCTCCATCCCTGCAGCAGCTCAAGGCAACACTCTAGCATCATCTTTGGTTCTCCTCTCCTTCCCCCACATCCATTCCACAGTGAATTCTGTAGCTCTAACTCCAAATACATCCCAGATCTCCCATCATTGCAGGTTAAACCACGCCTCTCACTGCTGGAATTCTGCAGCCTCCTTGTCGGTCTCCCCGCTTCCCCTTTTGCTCTTACAATTCTTCCCAGGCAGCCAGAGGAATTTTTTTTTAAGTGTAAATCACAGCATGGCATCCCTGCAGTCAATAGAATGGCCTCAGTTACTTTGTCTTTCTCTGCTCTCACCACTGCTATTCTACATTGTATTAGAAGTCCCAGCCAGTGCACAGGCAAGAAAAATAAAGGCATAAAGATTAGAAAGAAAAAAGTAAAGCTCTTGTTATTCACAGGTAACATTATTGTGAATGTAGAAAACTACTAGAGCTAATGAGAAAATTTAGCATTGTCATAGAATACAGATTAATATATAAAATCAATTGTATTTTTGTAAACTATTCATAAAACAGTAATAAACTATTGGGAAATTAAATATTTTTTTAATTCTACTTACAACAGAATCCAAAAACTAAAAATACTAGGTAGAAATTAATGTAAATTAATGTAAATTAATGTAAAGTTAGATGTGCAAGACTATAAAATATTGCTAAGAAAAATTAAAGAAGACCTAAATAAATAGGAAGATATGCCATGTTGATGGATTGAACATAATCAGGACAGTATGGTATTGGCAAATATATAGTCAATCAATGAAAGAGAATAGAGTCCAGAACTATACACAAGCAAGTGTTTTTTTCTAAGAGTGCCATAGCAAGAAATATTTATTTTTCTTCAAGAATGCTGCTGTCTAGATATCCATATGGAAAAACATAAATCTCAATCTTGAGCTCTCACCATATTCAGAAATCAATTACAGATGGCTCATGGGCCCAAATGTAAAAGTTTAAATCATACAGATTCTAGGAGAGGAAAAAAAATTGAAGAATATCTTTGCAACTTTGGGATAAGTAAGAATTTCTTAAAGAAGACATAGAAAACATTCAGCATAAAAGCAAACAATGATAAATTGAATTTCAAAAAAATTTAAAACTGCTCATCAAGTCATAAGAAAATGAGGTCAGCCATAGTGTAGGAGAAAACATTCCCAACTCATATCCTTTGT
Organism: Kogia breviceps; assembly: GCF_026419965.1. Classification (NCBI taxonomy): domain Eukaryota; kingdom Metazoa; phylum Chordata; class Mammalia; order Artiodactyla; family Physeteridae; genus Kogia; species Kogia breviceps. The sequence goes on from NC_081319.1 coordinate 38,134,534, forward strand.
CAATGGATATATATCCAGAATATATAAAGAACTCCCACAAGTCAATAATAAAACAGATAAACAACCCAATGTTTGAAAATAAGGTACAGACTTGAACAGATATGTCAATGGCCAATAATCACATGAAAAAGTCCCCAACATCATTAGTCATCAGGAAAATGCAAACTAAAACTACAATGAAATAACACTACATATACATCAGAATAGCTAAGCTAAAAAGGACTGATAATACCAAATGTTGTTGAGGACATGGAATAACTGGAAGTCTCATAAATTGCTGGTGGGAATGTAAAATGATACAACCACTTTTGAAATCTGGCAGTTTCTCAAAAAGTTAAACATACACTTAATGTATGTCCAGAAATTTCACTAGGTATTAACTAGCCATTTGTCTTAAGTATTTACCCAAAAGAAATGAAAGCATAATGTCCACACAAAAACTGATACATGAATGTTCATAGCAACTTTACTCATAATAGCCAAAAACTGGAATCAAATAACCACCAAACTGCGGTATAGTCATAAAATGGAATATTCTACAGCAATAAAAAGGAACAATAAAAAGGAAAGAGCTGTTACTGCAAAAACATGGATGAATCGCAAATGAAACCAAAGAAGCCAGACACAAAAAAGCTATCTACTTCCATACTGTATAATTTCATTTATATGAACTTCTAGAATAGGCAAAGCTTAACTATAATGATAGAAATCAGATCAGCATTCTGTGATGGGGGGGTTACTGGAGACTTTCTGAGGTGATGGAAATGTTCTATATCCTGACTGGGATCCTCGTTACATGGGTATATACATTAGTTTAAAATTATCTAATTTTACATTTAAGATTTTACTTTATATAAATTATACCAAAGAATCAAACTTTGGGAGCTACTTGTTTGACTCTAACAGTGGCCAATTGACAAACCTATGGTCTGTTCTTTTTTTTTTTTTTTTTTTTTTGCGGTACGCGGGCCTCTCACTGTTGTGGCCTCTCCCGTTGCGGAGCACAGGCTCCGGACGCGCAGGCTCAGCGGCCATGGCTCACGGGCTCAGTTGCTCCGCGGCATGTGGGATGTTCCCGGACCGGGGCACGAACCCGTGTCTCCTGCATCGGCAGGCGGATTCTCAACCACTGTGCCACCAGGGAAGCCCCTATGGTCTGTTCTTAAAGTCCATCATAGACCCAATGCTATTCCTTATGGAAACCAAGGTGTGGACTCAGATGCAATGTGGATATGGTCTAGAGGGGTTGGATAAATAAATCAGGCCTGGGAGAAAACTGCATATATTTGATCTGATTCATTCATCAGGTCCAAGCCAGGCCTTGACTACTGGACTCAGAGTCTCAGCCCTGGAAAGCAGGAGTAGGTACAGATCTGTGCTTGGGCAGATGAACCAACACTGCCAGGGGATAAGGCTGGAACAGGGGGCTGAAGGCTTTCCGTCCTTGGGCCTAGGACCAGGTGGTACCCTGAGGGTTTGTTTTGTGCTAGGGAGGGGGCCCTTGGCCCTCACCAAATCTGAAGCTTTCTCATCCCTGTCAACTGGTCCTGGAGGCAGCCGGTGGGAGACTGACTTCCCAATACCCAAAGTCTGAGGGATGACATGTTCAGGAGTGCATGTGTGGCCTTTGGAGAAAAGGAATCCATCTCCTTCCTCCTCCACCTGTACTCTCCTTCCTCCAGGCTGGCTGCTGGCCTCCCAACACTGTTTTCTTCTGGGTCCCTGGACCCTAAACTTTTTATTCTTAGAAACTCTTCTGGATAAGTGGCAGACAACCTTCAATGTCTGTACTGCAAAAGCCGTGGCAGGGCATAGGAGCCTCTGGCCTCCTGGCTGCCCCGACCCTCTGTGTCAGATCAAATGCCTCCTCCTCTCCACCTCCTACTACCCTCTTCACACAATAAACGGTCCAGGGCCCACCACTCCCTCCAGCTCAGTTGGCATACCTCAACTCTTGAATCAGCAGGCTCTGAGTCCTCCTGATAACCCTGAGAGCATTACTGTTTTACAGCAAGGAAATTGAGATTCCAAAGAGAGGAAGAAACTTGTCCAAGATCATGCACAGCAGCCGGACCCCAGCTCCAGCTCCAGGTGTTTTCTGACACCAAAAGCCCTTCTCTATACCGGGAAAGAGGGGCTGACCTTCAACTTTCTGCAGAACCTGGAATAGGCAGTGCCAGATCTAGGACCGTGACACCCATGGAGATAAGTCTGGAAGTTATGGAAGATACTTTGGGGGAGAGGGCAGTAGGGGAGGCTTTCCTCTCCCTCTACCCCAAGGACATGGCCTACTTTTTTGAGCTCTTTTCTAGAACAGAGAGAATCCTGAGGGCTTCCTGAGCAGTGGGGAAGCCATGGTAGCCCCGTGGGGCTGGCATCCACTGCCAGTGAGAGACCACTAGGGGTAGCCAGTTGGGGCCAAGGTCCCCAAAGCTGTGTAGCAGCATCACTCAAGGAGCCTGTAGTAAAGTAGTAAAGTAAGTAGTAAAGTAGCGTGCCATTCACGCTGAGGCAGGTTCTCAAGGTAGAAGCCCCAGGGAAGTTCTGACAGGGCTGGGGGCAGAGGAATTCTGGGGTCATGGGACTGGCCTGGACTGTGGATCCTGAGCAGACCTGGGTCATCAGGGAGGTCTCAGCTGGAAAATGGGTAGAAGAGCACGTGCCTCTCAGGAGTGCTGCCAGGGTTACGTGAACTGAGGTTTCTGGCATCCATGCGGCAATAATGTGAGTTTTTCTTCCTCCTTCCACAGGACAGGAAATCCCAGGGCAGGGGCAACCCACAGGGCTGGCAGCATGAGAACTGCTCCGCTTTTCTAGACAACTGACCTGGGACTCATTTAAGAATGTCCCAAGGAGAGCTTGTTGAGAAGACTCTAAACAAGGGTGGATGTGATCCGGGAACTGATGGTGACTTACATGGGAGTCACCCTGAGCTGTCCCTGAGCGTCCAGCCACAGTTCCAGTCACGCTTGCAGAGGGGCGCCTGCCCGGAGGCCATGCCACTTGAGCCCGGGAGAGAGGGTCCGATGAGTTCCTCCACTCCTGCTTCATCATTCCCAACCCCCAGGTGAAGCTGCTCCAAACCTCCCAGCTTGTCACCTCCCTTCAGCCCAAGGGTCTCCAATGGCTCCCTGATGCCTCTAGAGCAGTGTCCACACTCAGCCTGGCATTTATTATCCCACCCTAGGCAGGGCGCTTAAGGCTGCCCCCCGCCTCTCGGCCCATCCCCAGCCGCACCCCGCATCCCCAGCCCACAGAGGCCGCAAGACAACTCCCAGGGCCATGCCGTGCCCTCTTGGCTCTGACCTTCCAGAAGTCCCATCGAGCCCCAAGGCCAAGCAAAGCCCCCACTCTCCTCTCATGAACCTCCACAGCCCTGATTCTGTGACGACATCCTGGTCTTCACCCAGAAGAAGAGAAGGAGCCTGAGAGAGAAGTCACATCTCCAGCCAGAGAGTGGGGATTCCAGATCAAATGGGCCATGGCTCCCAACATTTCCGCAGCTGCAGCCCCTCCCCATCCTCAGGGCACAGTCGGGAAATCCCTTGTGTGTGTCCAGCCTTCAGTCAGCCCCAGTCCTCGGAGCAGCAGAAGAGGGGATCATCAGCAGCCAGCCAGGAGCCAGAGGTCTCAGACTCGAAGCCCCCTGGGCTCCAGCAGACCTGCACAGGGCAGAGATGGGGCCTGAAAAACCCCACCCTTCATGCCTCCAGGTTCTCTATGCACTAGCAGCCCTCAGCACCAGCCTCCCTGCACACACTCCCTTCTCTCCAGGCTACAGGCAGCGCCCTGTACACGGCTCCGGGTGCCAAGCACTAACACTCCCCTCACCCAAAGGCCTCTGCAAAGGAAACTCAAGGAAGCCTAATTAAGAGCCATGGAGGGCCCAGGCACAGCCACTGATAAAGTCCTATTTAGGAACAAGCAAAAATGGAAAACAGCTCTGCAGCACATGAGAGCCACGGAGACCTGAGAGGGAACTCTGAGGCCAGGGAAGCTAGCAGACAGGGCGGCTTCATGTGGGGGGCAGACAGTTAGGCTGAGAGGCTGTCTTGTGAGCCTCTATTTACTCATGTATAAAACGGGAGTTAAATGCAGTAAGGCACTTTCCAGCTCTGACCTTCCCAGGTTCTATCTATTCATCCATTCCAGCTCTCAAAGCCATGTCAGAACCACACCTGTGTTGATTTTCACTGCTTCAGGATCCACTCCCGTCCTTAGAGGGCTGGGTTTGGCTGGTCCAGGAAGTCCCACACAGAGGGGAGAAAGTGCAGAGGCCCAAGAGTTACTTTTCCCTCGAGGTAATTGTACTCTGAAGAGGAGACATCAGAAGCCCTGAAGCTGGAACCCACAAGCTCTTCTAGGCGCCTCCAGTCCTGATGCCCTCTTCCTCTACCCCCAAATTTAGGGCCATCTCCAGGGAGCCTTCTTTTGTTCACAGCTTCATTACTATACTAAACTTGTATGACCTTGGACGAATCAGCTGACCTCTGACCACTTTCCTTCCAGAGGGCAGAACCTGGGTACCTGTCTTTCTCCCAAACCTCTTCCCATCTACTGCATCTTTGCCTACTCCAGGCACCCCTCCCGGCTTCAGGTGGGCAGGATTTATTCCATAGAATTAACTCTCTGAGAAAACCCACCTGACCATCAGAATAACAGAAGGAAGAAAACCTTCTGGGTCAGGCCCACTCATCCCTTGGCAATGCTCCCAACCCAGGCCCCTGGCCTGTATGACTCATGTGCTGGAGAGAGGAGGGCCTTGTCTCCTGCTGACTGAGATTATATTATAGTACACAGTCATTGCCGAGAATCTCTGCACACCCCCCACCCTAGGATCTCCCACCCGAGCATTCACATAATTCCAATAAGCTTGAACGCCCATTTATAGGAGCTCACCAAGAGGAATTGATCCCCTCTCTCCTGGGCCTAGAGGGCAGAGCCCTAGCTCTATAGAATCTATCTCCAGAGGTGAGTTATATTTTATTGCATCTTCTCTGTGTGGAAATAGACACAGCTACTGGCTTTGCTGATGTTAACAGCTCCAGCAAGCTTTGCATCCACAGTTTAGTGAGTTCAATTTATTGTCAACGATTAGATATTAAAGCCATATCAGGGGAGTCAAGGGCCACGTAAGGGTTGATTCACATCTGGCCAAGCTGCCCTGAGCCCTAGGTCGGACCGTGTTCTGGGTGGTCAGTGGCAGAGCCTATAGAAAGGCACTCCAAAAAGCCCAATTTCCTGGGGCCCCATAAGGCAGTCCACATACTCACTTCTGTCTGAGAGAGGCTGGAGCAGCACTCTCCAGGCATATTGCACTCATTTTTGCTCCTCAGATACTTGAAGGTCTTTTCAGCCCCAGGGCCTTTGCACTTGCTATTCCCTCCATCTGAGATACCCTTCCTCTTGTTCTTCTTACAGCAACTTCTTCTGGTCGTTCTTCCTCAGATGAATTCCCCTTCTCGGAAAACTTCCCTGACCTTCCTGCCTGTGTCTGTCACGCCACTTTGGCTATGGACTCTGTCATTAAAGAAGATCTGTCTGCTTAGGTTGCCCCAGCCAATGGTCCAGGGAGGCTTGCCCATAGTAGACACTCTAGGTCAGCCCATCGCCTCATCTGGCTGGCGTGGTGACCAGCCCTGTGCCCCACATTCCCTGGATACCTTCATGACCCCGTGCGGAGTAGTTCTTCGGACCTGCCTTGGCTGCCTCCTCTGCCTCACTGTCTCCCCAGCAGCCCTGGCCAGCCCTGCTGCACAGCCCACTAGACCCTGGCCTGAAAGGGACCTTCAGAAAGAGAGGTCCCCAGGGCAGGTGGGCAGCTCACTCAGACAGGGGCCCTAACTGCAGCTTTTCCCAGGAAGACAGCCTCCTTTCTGAAGGCTTTCAGCCTCAACTCCATACTTCCCCATACACCATCAAACCCTACAGTCTTTTGTGTGAAGCAACATTTTCTAGGACCTATGATATGCTGAGAGCTCTTCAGGGCATCGTGCCTTAACTTTCACAGTCTCATGGTCCAGGGGGCAGGTGTCACTGTCCACATGTTCTAAAGAGGAGATGGGCTCAGAGGAGTTAAGGGAGTTGTCCATGGTCACAGAGCAGAGCTGGAAGGGGCCCCAGGCTGTGTGACCCAGATCAACTTCCATCTCATCCACAGGGAAATGCCTTGACCTTAAACCATGCTGAGAGGTGCCTGGAACTCCCTGTTCAGGTTTGGGGGCCAGAGAGCATGGGAGCCCCCCACCAAGGGCCCTTCCTCTGGCAGCCAGGGACATAGAAGATCAGGGAAGGATCAGGCAGGGTTGGGATTCTTTGGGCAGGGAGAGCATTTCTATTAGGGAGGGGATCTTAGAGCCCCATGCTCCCGGATTCAGACCCCCCACCCTGTCACTTACCACATGGAGGAAGCTGGGCACTTTATCCCCATGCTACTCAAGCCTCAGTGACTTCATCTGTGAGATGGGCATAATCCCTGCTTAGAAAGCTATTGGAAGGAAAGAAAAGTAAAGGAGGTCACATATGAGACACCCTGGCACACTCTAGATGGTCAAAACATGGGCTCCAGTGTGTAACTGGAGCAGGCCAGACCCAGAGCTAGGTACCCCAGCCCCTCACTCACTGGGCCTTTCTTTGGTAGGGAGACATGGCCCATGAGTCGAGGTCCCATCAACTGGAAGTGAGGCTGCACTAGGGAGGTTCGCCACACTGGGGGGCTACTCCAGAGGGCAGCTGAAGGGCCTACCTTGCTCTGCACAGAGGATCTCTTCCAGGTCTGATGGTGGATTGGCTTGCTGGTCTCTCTGGCTTGATGTGAACACAGCTGAAGTGGAGTGGATCTGGGAGTATAATCTACTTAATCCACCCAGCCGCTGCATCAGGGGCAGGTATTTGGGGATGACGCAGGCTCCCCAGTGCCTCCCCAATACCTCCTCATCCCCATCACCTCCTCTTTGTCCCAACTTTCTCTCAACTCCCCACCAGAAAGAGGAAAACAACCCTGCCTAAGAGAGCCACGATCACCCCATCATCTCTGCTCTCCTTATTAGCACTTGTTGCAGCCCATCAGACCGTGCAGGTGGCTGTTCTCTGCCTGTCCGCATGAAGTCTGGACCCTTTGAAGACAGTGGGAGAAAGGACATCTTGAAGACGTTTTTCCATATCAGAGCCCAGCCATGGACCCCAGCAAGTACTTAGTCATGCTGAGTCTCGGTTTCCCATCTGTAAAATGGGATCATACTGCACAATTTGAGATAAATGTTAAGCGTCTAGTTCAATGGTCCATAAACTTTTTTAAAGCACATAAACTCTTGTTCAAATTAAATCTCAGGAGAAAATCCAGTACACACAATAGCTCTGTTGGAAGCAGAGGCCACATCCTGAGGGTCCAGGGAGTCCAGTGTGAAAAGATCCAACTCTGGAGCCACCTGAAAAGGCCATACCAGCAAGAGAAGGTGGATAGATAGTTTGACAAACTAGCATCAAGAGCCGGTGTATCTCTAGGGGAGGCAGATGTGGATATGGGGAGGAGGGAATGCATCCTCCACACATGAGATTGGCCTGGGAGCACGAAGAGAGAGAAGCTGCCACCAGGTACCCACTGTCTCACCCCTAAAGTCCCCACCCTGACTACCTACAGGAGATGGGATGAGGAAATGAGCGACCTCCTGCCTCTCACTGGTTAAAAGACTTGTTCTCCGTTCTTCACATCCCATTCCTGCCTCCTCGCCTTGCCTCCCCCATACCTGTCAGCTGCAATGCACTTTTCCCAAATCTTTATCTATCCAAATTTGCCCTTCAAATGCACGTGTCACCACCTCTTGGAAGCCCTCTACGATTGTCCCCAGCCAAAAGTAGCATCCCTTCCTCTGACCTCCTCTGGCTAAGAGTCTGAGGGCTCAGTTTCTCCATCTGTGAGATGGGACTGTGAGGACTAAGTGAGATGATCCAGGTAAAGCCCCCACATAGTCCTGGCGTACAACAGGCACTCAGTAAATGGCAGCTGTTCATTATTATGTTGTGGTCTCCCCCCCCCCACCTAGGCAGAACCACAGCTGCCTCAGGGACTGGCACACAGTAGGCATCTACTGAATGCTCACCAGGTGACCAGCAGGTGGCCCCACACCCCAACTAACCTGTCCTGACCAGCTCCTCTGAATCCCAGGAAACTGGTTCCCTTGAGTCACTGGTTGCCTTCTCCTGGTCAGGGGAAACAGAAAGAGGGCAGAACTGGCAGAGTCCTGGTAGCTGGGTGTGTCACCTAGCAGACACTTGACTTGCACTGGTGACCAAGGTTTTGTGGCTTGGCCACCCCTCCCCTCTTCCACTGCAGTCCTGCCCCACCCTTGTGAGGATTACTCCCATTTAAGAGGTAAGAAAACTGAGGCCCAGCAAAGTGCATTACCTGCCTGAGACCATAGAGCATTCTCATAATCCACCAACTAGTGGCAGCATGTCTACCAAGGGTGCAGGGAGGATCTGGCCCTGATTAATCAATGTCTCATTTTATTGATAGGGAACCTCAAAAGGTAAAATAGCTTTGCCCAAGGCTTCATGTAAACCAGAGCTGAGATCTCCTGGCTCCAAACTAAATAACCCCACCCCACTCCACACACAGGGTGGGAGGTGGGCTTCCCAGATCCTTCCTTGCCTGCTGGCCTCAATTCCAAGGGGTGAACATGCTGGCTGTCCAGAGGGACAAAGGGGAGAATTTTATCCTGCTGGGTTTGGGGGAAGCTGTAAGAACCCCTAGGGATTCAAAGGCTCAGCCCAAAACAGTCAGGTTTGGAGACAGCTACCCGGGACCTGTGCCCCCTCCTCACGCCTGCCAGAGAGAGACAGAGAGTTTCAAGCAGCCCTGGAAGCATCGAGACCCCTGCAGAGGTTGCAGCAAGCTGCATTTTGAGGCTCAATTCCGACGCTGCAGTGGAGGGGCTGAATCGAGGGCAGAGAGGGGCTGGTGTGGAATAGCAATGAGCCAGGCCGCTGGAAGCTGGCCAGCACCAGGTTTGTAAGACAGAGAACGCTGCTGTCGGCTGGGTCAGGGGGAGCATCACTGGGAAGAAACGTCTCACACACACACACACACACACACACACACACACACGCACACACATGTGAATGCACTTCTTATGGATTCTTTATTGAAAGCACCTCGGGAAACCACATGAAGCCCAGGCAAATGCATGTGTCTGAACAGGACGATGTGAACATGTGGCCCCTTGGCTTCTTAGCTCACCTGATACCAGCTAATTGTCAGGATTTGCTCCCATTTCACAGACAGCCACATTGAGGCCCAAAGAGTGTGATCTGGCCAGGCATCCAGCCTCCCAACCCTGGCTTGTGAGAGTTGTACCTGATGCCAGAGATCAGAGGGCCAGGCCCTGGGCTAGGTGTGTCGCTGGGCCAGCCTCCTCAGGGGCTCTTGGAAGTGGCAACACAGATATGGGAGCTCTGCGGGCAATCCTTCCATCCTCTCCTCTGCTAATTACCTCTGCTGCACCCCTCCCCACTTAGTCATAGGAGGGGGCATGCCCCCACCAACAGCAATGGGCCAAGTGTGGCCAATAAGAAACCTGGGAATGGCATGCAGACAGCTGAGCAGATGCCTCCCTGCTAGGACTAATGAAGCTCTGGTCTTCCATGTGGAGAAGGCTGTACAGGAGGAAGATCAAGGCCAGCCCCCAAGAGAAGCATAGACAGGCAAAGTTGAGGGGCGCACAGAGTCCCTCTGTCCCTAAGGCCCTGGTCCTGCGATTCTGCCTTCAGCCATGCAACCTAAAAGGCACCCTCCCCAGCCACTGGGGCATAACTTACCTCTTTGGCTTAAACTGCACAACGACACCTCCTTCGCAAACCACATCTTTCTTTCATAGAAAATATCAAGTCCATGATTCAACATGTATTTGTGTGATATTTTGTCCTTCTCCCTCATGTGTGTAAACTCCCCAAGGTGAGACTCTATCCTCAGCTTCCACTGCTGCCTTCCTTGCACCCAGCACAGGGTCTCCAGAAGTGGGCACTAAGCAGCCAAGTGAAGGAGTCCGTCTGCACCTCTGCAGCTTTGTGACTAGACAGACTTTACCTGCCTCTGCAGCTGGCTAGCGTTTCACTGGGCAGGGTACATGACAAGGGTTGGTCTGAACCACAGGATCTGTGAGGCCCCCAGAATTCATTTGGGGACCTCAGGGGCCCTTCAGAAGGGTGGGCCACCCCTTCAAGGATGAAGCCCAGGGCTGGAACCAAGGTCCAGAAGCCCATATGATGCTGTTCTGGAGAGCAGGTCCTTGGGAGTGAGACCCCATGGGTGAAGAAAGCCTGACTTTCTGGGTGGAAAGTTCCAGAGATAGATTGAGGGCTGGGCTGCTTTTCCCTTGAGCAATTTCAGGTACTTCTCCCCTTCCTGACAGCTAAGGATGCTGGGGTGGCAAACGGGTGCTGGGCACGAGCCATGCACCAGGCACCCCACAAAGTACTTTACACATCATCTGCCCGATCCCCCAGATGTCTCCCCAGAGTGGACATCATCAACCCCAATACACAGCTGAGGAAATCAAGGTGGGAAAGCAGGGAGACTCGTCCAAGGTCACCAGGCTAGGAAGGAGCACTCAGCTCAGGTGGCTTGCCTGTCCCTGCCTTCTAACATCTCCCGCCCTCCCCGACACCCTGAGGGAAAGGGAGGTGGGGGAAGGAGTGCTGCAGGTGTCAGATGAGCTCTTGGGAAATGGGGAGGACAGAAGCTGGGGGAATATGTCACAGTCAGGGCCCCCCTTGAGGCTGCCCGCAAGGGCTCCCGAGGGCTGAGGGTGCTCCGTCGCTGGAGTAGTCAAAAGAATCTCCAGCATCCCGCCCCCTCCCCTCCCCTCCCCAACATCCTCGCTGCCAAATGAAATCTGGCAGCTTCTGAAAATAGCTCAGCGCTGCAGCAGGCGCTCTGCCCGCCCTTCGGCAGGCTGGCACACAGCTGGGGGTGGCCACTGTGGGCAGATGCTGGCACACACCAAGCCGGGGGTGGGAGTCACACACGTAGCACACCGGGCGGCACAGAGCTGGGGGCACGGGGCAGCTGCCATCCCTTAGCTCCCATGACCTTCCCATGCCTGGTGAGGCCAGGGTGGACCTGGAGTCAGCCTGGCATGTTTACCAGGCCTGAGGCACCCTGTCCAGCAGCAGTGAAATCATTAGCAGGTGTGAGGACATGCCCTTAGGCCACTTTTGTCCACTCATATAGACAAAGAGAAACTCAGGAACAAGGGGGAAAATGTCAAAATGTTGTTTACTAATACCTGGATGTAAAACCCAGCAGTGTTTTACAAATAGTGTGACCACCCTATTTGACGTGGTCTAGGATTTCCCTGCCCGTGAGAGAAGCATAGGGAACCAGAAAACAGGCCGGGGGTCAGGCACTTGCCAGGCCCATATCAGGCGTTCAGCATCCTGAGGCTGCCTGGGCAGTGTGGGGCTGGGTGAGCCTGGACCAGCAAGGAAGGGGAACTCTCTGCTCTGACTCTGCCAAAGCCAGGACCAGACCCTCTAAGCATCACACAGCAGCCCTCCACTGCCTCGGGTCTGACCCGGAGTATAGAAAGAGACCCCTGATTAACGGGGAGCCCTTGGCCCTGCCCCAAGCTATCCTCTCGCAAAAGTGCACCAAGAGACAACCCCTGCCATCAATCAAGACAGAGTAGAGGATGAACAGTTAAGAAAGGCTTTCCTGCCTGGGATCTGGTGAGCAGGTGGGGGCAGGGTAACTGTTTTAGCTTTTGTCACAGTGACATTTCCAAAGTAAAAAAAAAGGGTTAAAAATACCTGCCACTCACAGTGAGAGGAGAGGCTACTCTTTGGGTGGGTGGTAGTAACAGGATGCTGGGCCCAGGGACTCTGCGCAAGGAGAACACCAAGGGCCCTGTGGGATGGGGTTGCAGCACGACAGGGCTGGACCACCCAGAGAGCCAGGCAAACTGACCCTGCAGCCTCAGGGAGAGGCTCTTCTTGGCGGAGAGCAGCCTCCCCAAGAAGGCAGGCAGACCCTCAATTGCCCCTCTCCCTCCCTTGCTCACTCACTCAGCATTCAGAGACAGCAACTCTGTCCCTGGTCACCATGACAACCAGTGGCCGGATGCCTTTCCCAAGGCCAGGCCCATCTGCCCACCCTCCAGGGAGCTGTTTCCACAGAAGGAAGGAAGCCCAGCCACAACTCCCAGTGGCCTAGAAGTCTAAGGCCATGCCCAGGGCAGGACAAAGTCACAGTTCATTCAGGCCACTCTGGTCAAAGGCACTGCAGTTGCAGCAGGTGGCTCCCTAGCCCCCAGGTTTTGGCCCTTGTCTAGGGCCTGAACCTGGGCTGGAATTCTGAAGGATCAGGGTCACGTACCCCCATCCTGAAGTTCCAAGTGACAAATTAAAACATAACAAAAATAATCCTTTTGTTAAAAACCATGAGCCTGGGCCCTCTGGGTCAGGGCCTCAGGCCCCTCCAGTGTGTCCTCCAGGCTGAGGCCCAGCTCCCCCACAGCCACATGAGCTACTGATTGTTGCAGCCCTGAGAGGCCAAGGAGCTGCCAGCCTGCTTCTTCCTCCGCTTGTTGAGGAGCCGGTTGTTAGAGGTCTGCAGGTCCTTGATCTTCACCTGGTCATAGTCTACCCGCATGGTTGCCAGGGCACTGGTCATTTCCTCCTGGGGACAGATGTGGGGGGAAGGCAGGTACACTGACCTCAAGAGACATCATCTCCTGCCTGAGTAGCCCCTTAATAATATCAGTGATGGCAGTGACCATCTATGCTGCCCGAGTGCCCCCTGTGTAGCCAGCACTGGGCCCATCCCTTTGCGTCATATGATCTTCACTCTAGTCCATTGTGGTAGGCACTGAGCTTATCCAAAAAGGCACAGAAAGTATAGTGACTCCCTGGGACCACACCAAGGGTAAGTAGGACAGGGACTTGGACCAATGTCACCTGCAGGGGACGCCATCTTGCTGTGCACCCAGGGCACCAGCGCCTGAAGACTGTGCCCTGGTTGCCCCAGGCTCTGAGCTACTGCCCCACAGGCTCAAATCTGACCTTCCCTAAGTCTAAAAGCAGGCTGACCACCCTCCCAAATGTTGCAAATCATAGGAGGGATTACGGCCAAAGCTTGGTCAGTTTGATCCCAAAGCCTCCCTTCACTGAAGGCGTGAGCCAGGAGCACCACCCTGAACGGGGTAGTGCAGCCCAGTGCTCCAAATGCCACGGTCAGACCACGGCTGCAGTCACTGAGTCACATAAGCAGTCACACTGCAGTCACATAAGGCGGGAGGGGGCCGAAGACCCAGGTTCTGGGTGGTCACCACCGTGGAGTCCCTTTTTCCAAAACGCTGCTACTTGCAGGGAGGCTGAGGGAGAGTCCACCCACCTTGACTTCATCCCAGTGGTCTTTGTCCTCCTGCAGCACTCGGGCTGTGTGGAGTGGAGTCTGTGGCACCACCATCAATTGCTGGAAGGAGCCCCAGGCCCATGGATCAGACCCTGAGGGCACCTGGGACAACACTGGGTGCCCCACCCCACCCCCTTTCTTCCGGTCTCAGATGGGGAAACGGTGACTCAGGGAGGTGAAGGAGCCTGACATGAGCGGTGGCAAAGGCAGGTTATAGGTGGGGCACTACCGCACATCTGTGGCCCACGGCAGGGACTCCAGAGCCATCATTCTTCTGGCAGCCCTGCTCAAGCTCATCACCCTGCCCACCATAGGACGAGGTGGCACTCACGTTGATCCAGGGATGGTTCATGAATTGTGTGATGGTCAGCCTCTCTGTGGGGTCTGTCTTCAGCAGGAGGCGGATCAACTGCTTGGCTAGTGAAGAGAAGGGAGTGGTGAGGCTGCGAAGTTCCTCAGAGCCAGACCCCCCACCCTCCCAGAGACCACCAGCTCTGCACACGCTCCCAAATTCCTAACCCACAGAAACAGTGAGCTAATAACTGTTCCTTGTTTTAAGGCATTAAGTGTTCAGGGTAATTTGTTAGGCAGCAATAGATATTTGATATGAGGCAGACTTGTTTGTGGTCTCCAAAGGGAAAATATGAACAGGAGTTAGAGGAAATTTTGAAGAGGCAGGTTTTGAGCCCATTTGGCAGATATAGAAACTGAGGTTCAAAAAGGTTAGGTGACTTGCCTAGGACCACAAAGCTGAGATGTGGGGGAAGCTAGGATCTGAATACAGGTCGGTTTGACACCAAAGTGTTCTCTCCCAGAAGGAAGGCTCATGGGGTCCAGCGGAGCAAGCTGGGGCAGAGACTCACTCACCATCCTCAGAGACCTCCGACCACTCAGGATTGGGGAAGCCATACTGGCCCAGGCGGATCCTCCTCTTCATCCCCGGGGAGATGGCCTGGCCCGTGTTGGAGTAGAAGGGCGGGAAGCCGCATAGGCTGGGGGAGGGCAGAGGTCATTCGGCACAGGTGTGGGGGAAGCGCCAGGGTGGAACCATTCTCCTCCCCCAAGACCCTGACTGGAGAGACAGGCAGCCAGACACCAAGGCAATAATACCAGCCCTCAGAACTCTGGTGTTCATCCCAGGACCACCATCTTCCCTTGGCATGGGGAGGCCTTCAGGGAGCCTGAAGAAGAGGTGTCCCATGACCAGAAGGGTCACCAAGGATGGCGGGGGCAGAAGTGGTTCTGAGGGTACATGGGGTTGCAGGAGATGGATGGTACTCACAGGATGTACATGATGACGCCCAGGGACCACATATCACATGACTTGTCATACTTCTCTGGACCCAGGACCTCAGGAGCTACCAGGGCAGAGGGCACAGGAGGGCCCTCAGTCCCAAGGGTCCTCAAGCCCAAGCAGGAGCCTAAATCCTGGACAAGGTGGAGAGCGGGTGCCTAAGCTGGGGGATGGGGCAGAGCAGATTGGTGTCTGGCACCTTGTGGAAAGGCAGCATGTGTGTGAAGTTGCGGGAGGAAAAGCAGCTCCCAGATAAAATAATCCCACTTTTAGACTGGGCTGTAAGAAATGATAGCCTCCTAGCTACTTTGGGCCATCTCAGTCTTGGTGTGGGAGGAGAGGGACAGGCGGGCAGTCTGGGGTTTGATGGGGTCCTGTCGTAGAAGAGAGGGCCTCAGCCCACCAGCTGCCCTGTGTCCCTTGCCTCCTGAATGTACAGCCTAGGTCATGGGTAAGGAGGGGCCATGGCCAGGGCTCTGGGTTCCACTGTCAGCCTGGCTACCATCCCATGGGGCCTTGGTCTTCCCATCTGTTCAATGAGATGGGTAGGCTGGAAGATTTCTAAGTCAAAATACTGCAAAACACGTTCTGGTAAACAGAGTACCATTCCAGCTGTCTCAGGGGGCTTTCCACCCCTTAAACAGCTCTTGGAGGGCTTATCCTGAGGCAGAAGAGCTCTCTGTAAAACGAGTCATCACCCCACTCTCCGGGAAGGGGCACTTTCAGCGGGGACTTCTCCAGATCTGGGGGCTGCCCGCTCACAGAGGAGCAGGGAGCTTTTCCAGGAAGCGTGGGTATGTGCACAACCCCAGGTCCCATCCATGCCCTCATCTAAGGGACCCTCTCCCACAAGGCAGGTGGCTGGTACCCTACATCCCTCTAATGTAGGAGGAAATGCCTGCCCACTTTCTGAATATGACTCCCAGGAAGATAAAAACCAGAGAAAAACAACCGCAGTTGGGCTCCATCCCAAGCTGATGGCAGCCTTTTATCACATATATATTTAGAGCTGCTGTGATGTCATTCAGCTCACAGGCCACAGCCAGAATTTTCCTGGATCTATTTTCAAAAGCAGAAGCTGAAGTTTGGGAGAATATTTTTGCAACCTCCGGCCCCCCAGTCGCCGCCTCCTCGCAGACAGAATCCTCCCCTCCCTCCTCACTGGGCTTTAACCCTTTGGCTTCTGCACCCCACTAGCTGCCCCATACCACAGCAGGGTGAGGCGGGTGTGGTAAAGAGGTACAAACCATATCCCAAGGACTCACCCACATAATAGGGAGTGTAGCAGGGAGTCTGCAGGGCATTGTGGGTGGTCTCCTTGGCAAAGCCAAAATCAGTGAGCTTGAGTACCCCATCTTTCTCCTTGGACGTGTAGAGCAGGTTTTCAGGCTGGGCCAGGAAGAGAAAACATTAGTCTGGAGTTAGGCACCAGGTGGGGGCAGAATCTTCCCTCATCCAGATTGATGCAGGAGGAGCCAGGTCCATCTCACTAAAAAGACCTGGGTCTTGGCAACCAACAACACGGGCCAAATATGGAGGAGACTAATGTGGCTGAGAGGTGACACCTCATCTCACAGAGGGGAAACTGAGGCAGTTGTTCAACCAAGGCTGCAGATTACCGAGTGCCACGGAGAGCCCAGGGGCAGGGAATTCTGAGCTTGAGTTGGTGATGCTGCCTTGAGATGCCAAAATGAGGGTTCCGGGGGAAGGTGGGCTGCAAGCGAGCCAGTGCTGTCAAGCACACAGCCTGTACCCAGCCCAGAATGAGCCTGCAGGACAGCCCCCCTGAGGTTCCTCCGGGAGCTAAGACCCCAGGAGCTGCACAGAGGCCATCCTTCCTGGTTGCAGAGCACAGAGAGACTGAGGGATAAAGGCAGAGGGGAACGTACATGGAGGAGGCAGCCCTGAAGCCGGTTTTTAATGAATGGGTAGGACCTAGGCCCATGGAGAGGAGCGGCAGAGCTGGGGTAGAAGGATGCGTGTTAGATGGAGTTCCAGTTTGGAGCCAGTGAAAGCTATTTCTCAGGTCCCGTTTGAGATGATCCAACCTTGGACTGGGATTAAAAACAGGGAAGCAGTTTTGGTCTGTACAAAGAAATCTTCTTGGCAGAAGGCTTTTCTCCCCTTGGGAGAAAAAAAGGAAGCCAGGGCCAAAATACAGCAATGGTTTAGGGGCTTCGCTGGTGGCGCAGTGGTTGAGAGTCTGCCTGCTAATGCCGGGACACAGGTTCGAGCCCTGGTCTGGGAGGATCCCACACGCCGCAGAGCAACTAGGCCCGTGAGCCACAATCACTGAGCCTGCGCGGAGCCTGTGCTCCACAACAAGAGAGGCCGCGATAGTGAGAGGCCCGCGCACCGCAATGAAGAGTGGCCGCCACTTGCCACAGCTAGAGAAAGCCCTCGCACAGAAACAAAAGACCCAACACAGAAAAAATAAATTAATTAATTAATAAACTCCTACCTCCAACATCTTCTTAAAAAAAAAAAAAAAGCAATGGTTTATTTTGCAAAATAAAGCAAAGGTGAGACTGTTGCAGCTCCCCATGTATCCAAAATCAAAGAATAACTGTATGGGGTTGGCAGTAGTCAGCCAGAGGAAGAACCTGATGCAGCAGCTGGGCCCTCAGGTCTCCTCTGCCCAGTCTTAGGAGGAAATAAGCCTGGGGGTGTCATGCTCTAAGTTTGGGCCTGAGGGCCCAGGAGTTGCAGATTCTACTCTGATGGTGGCTGGCACATGCATGTGTGTGCATGTGTGTATGTAAGGCTGCCTCGGTTTTCATTTCATCCATCTGATCTTGATCACCTGTAAGAGTCAGTCCTCCCTGGATAGGAAGTTTGGAGAGAACATCTCTCAAGCCCATCCACTGGAAGGGCAAGCAGGTCCAGCAACTGGGATTACCTCTGCTCCTTCATCCAGTGCCCAGCAAATGGCTTCTTTCCCCTAAAATGTTGACATTAGAGGGCTCCACCTATGGAAACTATGGCTGTTACTTCACAGAAGCCCCAACATTATAAGGCAGCCCCTTCCTGAGGCCTGGCACATTATCACCACAAAATCCTTGCTGAATGAACAAATGAATGCATGAATCCCAGTGCAGCAACTGCACAGCCTTGAGCAAGACAATCTCTCTCTGAGCCTCGGTTTCTTCATCTGTCAAAAGGGTAATGGCACCCATCTCACAGGGCTGGGTGAGGATTAAACGAGATGCTTATTAGGACTACTGGCTTGAAGTAGGCATTCAGTTATTCTTATGGCTATTGGGATTATACGGTGTTTGAAGGAAACAAGGAGACCCATCTGGCTAGAGCAGAATGAATATGCTGGAACCATGGGAGAAAAGGCTGAGAAGAGCAGTCTTGGCCAGGGGGAAGAGGCCTTGAATGCCAACCAAGGAACGTGGCCTCCATCTAGTGGATGCTGGGACCATTGAGGGTTGTGGATGGTATTCTTTTCCCTGGTCTCCGAACCTGGATCCTGGAGCCTCACCTTGACATCTCGGTGGGCAATGTTCCAGCTGTGCAGAAACTGGATAGCGGTGCCAATATCCCGCATGATCTCTGCAGCTTCTGCAGACACAGACAGAGGAGGGGGTCACTGATGTCAGTCAAGGGTCAGGCAGCCTAGGGGGCCCCACCCCATCATCCCTCCTGGGAAAGCACAAGATGGTGCACTCCTCCCACCCAGGGTCCCCATCCCATACCCACACCCTGGTCACCCTAGTTTCATGTGGGGATGCCCTCAGCTCATCTGGGGCTCTTTCAGTGAGCCTGGGCTACCTCTCCCCAGCTCAACTGTTGGTTGGCACCAAGAGGCATGTAGTCCTCCATCCCAAGGCCATGGAGAGCCCGTCTCTGACAAGGTGTCACAGACCCACAGAACCCCTTGGGAGATAAACACTCTGTCCCACCCTCTCTTATTCAGCTGGGGAAACTGAGGCACAGAGAGGAGCAGGGCCTTGCCCAGCATCACACAGAAACTCTGTGTGAGCCATCTCAGCCCAAATCCCCAGTGCAGCTGCACGTACACACCTCTCTCAGTGAAAGCTTGGTTGCCACGCTCCTGAATCCTGCTGAACAACTCACCACCTTCCATGCTATTAGAGAAAGTGGGCAGGGAGGAGGAGAATCACGCATCAACCTTCCCCTGCCCCGAGTCATGGGCCCAGGCCTCCAGCCTTGCTGCTCTTCTCCTGGGGAACAGTCACCTTCAGCCTCCCTGTGCCTTGCAGAGCCTGGTGCATGGTGGGCTGTTGGCTTGGGTGGGTTGAGCTCAACTCTTAGAACTAGGCGAGGATCTTAACCAGGGAGCACCTGTGTTCCCAGGGGCACTGCCCCTACCTGGCAGCCCCACCCTCATCCAGGTTTCCCCACGTGAGGAAGGAGGTGTCAGTTATCATCGTCATGGCCACTGTTTTCTGAGCACCTACGGTGTGCTGTGCCCTGGGCAAACCCTTTGTGTGCACTGCTGTGTAATCCTGGGCTGGTCCCTTCATCTCTCAGTGCCTCACCTTCCTCTTCTGTAAAACAGGGATTATAGCACCAACCTCACAGAGTTGTGAAGATTGATTCAGCAATAAACATAGAGCACGTACAATGAACAGGGTGAAAGCTACATTAAGATCTCCCCCCACATTTTACATGGGAGTTATAGCGATTCAGAGAGGTTAGCAGTTGCCCAAGGTCACACAGCTAGTGGGTGGCAGAGCCAGGATCTGAACCCCAAATCTGACTCAAGAGCTGCTACCCTGTGGGGTGAGGGGGAGCTTTAAAGGCAGACAGGGAGGAGCTGGAGGCCAAGTCACAAGGCCCAGGGTCTGAGGTTAGGGTTGAGCCACAGTGCTCGTGGGAGAAGCCCAGAGTGGAGGAAGCCGCTGGCTCCTGGATCTAGGCCCTGATCACCCAGCACCTGGTGGGGCCGTGGGAGCACCAATCCAGGCGGGGCTGAGGGGACAGTGTACATCCCACCCTTCCCCACGTCTCTCCCCCACCCACTACATTCAGCTCTTCCAGCCCCTCCTCACAGAGTAGAAATCATACCCAGGGAGGCCACATTAGAGCCACTGTGGATTCCTTCCCACCCTTGCAGGAAGGCCCTCGTGGTCAGCTGTGCAGGTCCGCGACCCTTCAGAGGCTGACTATCTGAAGAACAGAGACAGCCCCTAAAGAATGGCGGGAGCCTGGGGGCCACAGGGGTACTAATGAGGCGCTGAGGCAGGGTGGGCCAGCATACCATTCCATGACGATGAGGAGACAGCGTTTGCTGCGATGCATGTTCTCATACACATCCAGGATGCGCACAATGTGGGGGCCGCCCGAGGCTTGCCAGTGGTGGTCCACCTCCTGCCGGGCTTTGGGGCTGTCATACAGGAGCTGAGGGCAAGTAGGCACAGAAAGTGTCAGGCCTAAAATCCACTTCCCCAGGAGCCACCCAGTAGTGCCACTGCCCTCACTTTGCAGACAAGGACACGTAACCTCAGAGAGGCCTATGACCTGCCTAAGGTCCCCCAGCTTATGAAGGGCAAAATGAGGATTCAAATCCAGGTTTTCCTGATTTGTGGTCCAATGAGCCTCTGGACTTGATTGAGGGTCAGCTTCAAGCAGCTTAGCTGGTAGCTCAGGAAGCCCGGTAAAGTAGCTGAAAGCTTGGAAGGGCTCAGAGGCCAGAGAAGCCCCTGCCTCCCTTCTTGGGGACAGCAATTGAGGTGGAAATTGAGTGGACTTCGTAGTCAAATCACACATCACCTGTGAGACCCCAGGCCAGGAGCCACATATCCCCAGAGCCTCATTTTTACAGTGAGATGGCATGAGAGCTGTGGACCAGAGGTAGAGGTTGGCGGCAAGGAGGACCCTGCTCAAGGGAAGTGACCGCCTGGCGGGGTGAGGTCTGGGCTTGGAGCTAAATTCCTCCAATGACTCACTGTGACCTCAAGCAAACACTCACGGCTCCAAGTCACAGCCCACAACTCTAAAATGTAGTAATGATAGTCATCCCCACAGGATGCATCACATCAAGGCAGGCAGCACATGGGTGGGTGTCAGGATCCTTGTTCAGGTTAACTCAGCCCTGGGCTGTGGCTGTCAACCTTAAGGCCAATCACCGGAAATGAGCAAGACCCTGAAGTGGTAATGCTCAGAGGAAGTGTAGGGGGTGGAGAAGTCAGCCTGCAGGGTGAGGTGGCCCAGAATGGGGAGAGCAGGGACAAGCCATCCCCCAGGTAAGGCTGCTCACATTTGCTTCCTGGCTGAACAGGGCTGAAGACCAGAGATGGAACCCAAGATAGGCTCAGACCAGCTCCATCTTGCTCAGTACCCGCCGGACCCTGGGCCACCCTGGGCCTTGCTTTCTTCTTCTGCAGGATGGTTTCCCTTCTGCCAGGGCATGTGTGGGCAGGCTCTGGGACCAAGCTCTCTAGGCAAAGATCAACTGGGGGGGAAACAAAGGCAGTGGGTCCCTGCATCTGCTTGCCCCTTGGTCTCTGGAGCTTGACCCTAGTGTGGGGTGCAAGGAGCTGGGCAAGCCCCTCCACCAGCTATGGGGTTCCTTCTCCACTAACCAGTCCAGAATGAGGGTGTGCCCCTTGGTCTCTGGAGCTTGACCCTAGTGTGGGGTGCAAGGAGCTGGGCAAGCCCCTCCACCAGCTATGGGGTTCCTTCTCCACTAACCAGTCCAGAATGAGGGTGTGCATGGAGACGGCTGTAGGCAGACACTCCCAGCCTGGAAACCATGGATCCCTTGCTCGTGCTGCCTTTGCCTCCTCTGTTCTGCCCACACAGCTCCCATGTACCGGCTTCTTACTTAACAGCACTGGAGGTAGAGTCTTGGTCACCTCCACTCACCACATCAGCTGGCCCCACCACACTGTGTCCTGAGGTGACTCAAAGCAGGGGCACCTCAGGCTTTAGCCACAGGACCAAAGATGCACCATCCTCCCTCCCTGCTCTGTCCTCTCTGCACCCCTTCTCTGCTTGGCCTCCTAACACTTCTCCCTGCCCCCTGCCACCTCTTCTCTAGCCCACCTGACCATGTCCTGCCAGGGCCCCCAGGCAGGCTCCTGGACCCTCTCCTCATTCTGCCCTGCTTCTGGTACCCGACCCTGGTACCAGGGTCCTCTCTCTTCTCTCTTAAAATCCCAAGCCCATAGCTGAAATGCTTTCGGTGGGGTCCTCAGCCCTATCTCTTTCTCTCTGGTCCTTCATTACCTATCCCCACCCCCACTCTAAATCGCCAGCCCTAGTGCTCCAAATAAAGGCCACCTCCTCGCCTAGCATCCAGAGCTCATCTTCCTCTCCCAGCTCATTTCCTGCTACCCTGACCCCAGAGCACTTGATTCTGGTCAGAATGATGCATGTTCTGATCCCAAACAGGCCTCACTCTCTGCCTACGCCAGGTGCACTCTTGCTCCATCTCCTCTACTGGGCCAACTCCTTTTTTCTGAGGAAGGTTCTGGTGTCAGTTCAGATGTCTCCTCCTCTGGAAAGTGCTCCCAGCACCTCCCCCAGTGGTTTTTGCCTCTGTACCTCCACCAGGTTGGAAGCAGCTTGAAGGTACAGACCGGTCGGGATTACCTGGTAGTCCCCGGCTGGGGTCTGGCAGAAAACACTGGGCTCCTGAACAAACAAAGGATGGGATGATGGGTGTGGGGCTAGAAGGAGACGGGGGTGTGAGAGGGAAAGGAGGAGGAAGATGGATGGCCTGAGCTTGCACCCCGTGCTTTGCTGAGGAGGAGGAGCAGGTGCAGCTGTCCTGAGCTGCAGCCTCTCGATGCCTCCCACCCTACTCAGTCCATATTTAGGATCCCATTTACCACATGGATTAAAATAGTCCTTCTCTGAGTGCCAGGACCCTGAGAACAGGCACAGAGGTGGGGAGAGAACTGCCCCTAGAAAACACAATAAATGCCTCCAGGTCTCTCTAAAGGGGAGATTACAGAGCCCTGAACCTGGGCCCACCCAGGGCCAGCTGCCAAGAAATCTCCAGGGCTGTCTCTCTTGATCTCTCAGGGTGACCTTGAGTGCAGCCCCAAACCTCTTAGAGCCTCAGTGTTCTCATCTTTCTTCCCCCTTGCCAAAGTCTTCTCCTCTCCTAGGAGTACCCCCAAAGACACCTCCTCTCAGAAGCCCTCCCTGACAACTCTGTCTAAAAAGAACCTCGAGGGTCCTTATTCTCCCTTCATCCTTTTTTTCTTTCTTTCTACATACACTTGTTTATTGAGGTATACTTTACATACACAGATCTCAAGAGTCCAGTTCAATGAATTTTGACAGTTGCATACACCCTGTGACCCACACTCCCATCAAGACAGAAAATGTTGCCAGCTCGCCCAGAAAGTTCCTGCAACATCACCCTTTTTTCCTCCCTCCTGTGCATCACTTGCTCACGACCTACAATTAACTTGTTCCTTTGAAAACTCTTTAAACAAACACACACATATAGATGTTACACTTTAAATATGTCTGGCTCTGTTCTGAGCACTTGATAAACATTAGGAGGAAGGGACTTTATTACCACCATTCTTAAGCTGAGGAACTGAGGCACAGCAAGGTGAAATAACCGGCCCCAGATCATGCAGCCGTTTTCCCAGTCAGGCTGGCATTGTGCTGCCTCTGGCCTCAGACTGTGGGCCCCCAAGGGCAGGGCCAGTGTGCCTGGTCACCTCTGGGTCCCAGTACTGGCACAGAGCACTGGCCCAGACAATATCTGTAGATTTCATGAACAAATCTATAAAGTGGGGATAAAGGGAAGAAACGCTCACAACCCATCATGAGGAGAGAACAAGATTAAATTGAGGACCCAGGAAGGCTCAACAAATGAAAGACATGACAACCTGGACAGACTTCCTCCCCACTGTACCTAACCTACCCCCTCTGGTGAACTTTACCTCCTCTTCCAAGGAGTCCATCCTGACTCCTCAAGCCCACAAGGCCATTGCTACAAGTTGGCTTCATTCATGCAAGTATATGAGGCTTCACTATCCTTCATGAAAGGTGTCCCCATGCAAGAGCCCCGTCTTCCCAGGCATGAGAATGAGCACAGGGCTAAGAGACAGGAGCCCCAGGTTCTACTCTTATTCTCAGTGCGACCTGAGGCTGGTCCTTTGCCTCTCTGTGTCTCTGTTTCCCTTGTGTTAAATTGCAGGGCTGGGCTTCCCTGGTGGCGCAGTGGTTGAGAGTCCGCCTGCCGATGCGGGGGACGCGGGTTCGTGCCCCGGTCCGGGAGGGTCCCGCGTGCCGCGGAGCGCCTGGGCCCGTGAGCCATGGCCGCTGGGCCTGCGCGTCCGGAGCCTGTGCTCCGCAAACCGAGAGGCCACGGCAGCGAGAGGCCCGCGTACCGAAAAAAAAAAAAAAAGAAAAAAAAAAAAAATTAAATTGCAGGGCTTGGGCTAGACTGGGGGCGGGGATGGGAATCACAGGGAGGACCTCTGGTCAGGGGCTCCTTGCAAAGTGGGGTCAGTAGCCCCACTCCCACAGCACTGTCCCCGTGGAGCAGCCTCTGGTCTCCACTGACCCCATATTCAAATGTCTGCAGCTGCTGGGGGCCACCCGGTGTCTTGGTCCCCAGCCACAGCTGGGAAGAAAAGAAGATGGGGTGGCATTCTGACAACCCAACACACCAGTACCCCGTCCTCACTCCCATCCTACATCCCCTGAGCACCCCAGGGGTCCACCAAAGCTGGAGGGTCTGTGATGGCTCCTGGACAGCTCCACAGCTCCAGCTAGTGCTCAGCAGGCTCCCTTATACGCCTGTGAGACAGAACCCTGGCTTCCTCCTAAGGGAGGGCTCCCAGCTCTGCTTGAGTTGTGGGCCCCCACTGAAGTTACACAAGCATCGAATTTGAGACCATATTTCTTTGATCAAATGACAACGCTCTAGCCTCAGTCTTTGATTATGTGGTTTCCACCTCTCACTTCTCCCCTCACTCTCCTTTGCCAAATTCTCTCACCTACCCCCAGAGCCCGTAGCCAGACAGCAGAGTCCCCTGCCAACCCCACCAGACAGTGGACCCCAGAAAAGGTTGAGGGCAGAGGCACCCACGCCTCTCCAGCTCTCCAGGTGGAATGGGAGCCTCAGAACTGGCCAGGCCTCCTCCCTACCTCCACGCTGTGGCCCTATCCACCCAAGCACAGGGTTTACATGTAGGTGGAGGAACTCTAGAGTTTGTGAGCTGGGAAAACAACAGCAGCATTTGACTGTTTGGAAAACAATTTACAGTTTACATAACACTCTTTTCCCTTATCTCATGGGAATGCTGGTGCCACCCTGTGAGGCAAGCAGGGTGGGGACCATCAGCCCCAATTTATAGAGTGAGGAAAAAGAGGCTCTGGAGGATGAAGTCATTGCCCTGGGGCCACCAGGCTGGAGTAAGGTAAGGCTGGACATGGAGAACAGGACTCCTGAGAGAGCATCCAGACAACCCCTCCCTGAGGGGAAATGAGAGGAGGGGGTGGCCCCGAGTCAGAGAGGCACTGGCCAAAACTACTACTTGCAAGACTTGGGAAACTTATTCTAAAATAAATGTGTGCATAGGTGCATGGGTGTGTGCACGAGCAGGGATGTGAATAGGTGTGTGTGTGTGTGCATGGAAACATGGGTAAATGTACACATGAGTACATGCACATAAGGGGTGTGTGCATGGGTGTGTACGGGTGTATGTGGTATGGGGCTGGGGAATGTGTGTCAGTGTGTGGGCCACGGTATGTTTGTGTCTCTAGACTCTATGATGTTGATTTTGATCCCCTCAGAGAATAAGGCCCATCCATCTGTCCATTTATTTGTCCAATATTTTCTATTTCTCTGAAGTACCTAGCAGAGAACTGGGCACAGAGAGGTGCCCAAGAAAGACTGGGGGTCTTGCTGCTACAACTCAACCTGTGACAGCCTTGTCTGGGCAGGTGACCAAGCCTAGACCCTCTGCTCAGACCTCCTCTCCCACTGAGGCCCCATCTCCACTGCAGGAGCCATCACCTCACATTGCCCAGAGCTGTAAAAGTACTCTGTCTGCCTTCCTAGAGCATCAAACAGAGCTGGGATGTCTGCAGTGACTCTGTAAGACACAGCCTTGGGACCAGCCCCCAACACCCTTCTTCACCCTCTTCCCAGGCCCACATGCCCACTCACACAGTCAGCGTCCACATCCAGCTCACCCCAGGATCCCAGGATGGGCTCTTTTCAAGTAAAAGTGTTCACAGTATCTGTCTCTCTCTCCTTCTCTCTCTCTCTCTCTCTCTCCCTCTCTCTCTCTCTCTCTCTCTCACACACACACACACACACACACACACACACACACAGACACGAGGCCCCAAGGCCCCGGGCTGGACAAGCAGCCTCTCCCACTCCATCCCAACCTCCACACTCCCAGCCAATGAACCTGCAGCCCAGGCCAAACTGCTCTGGCCTGTGCCAGAACACCCACTCCTTAGAGGGGAAGACAGCTGGTTTATAATCTCTCCCATCAGTGAGGCAGCAGCAAATTAAAAAATATGAACTCTGGATTTCACGACAGCCCACAGCCCAAGAGCTATTAACCCTACAGCAAAGGGAACCTCATGGAGGCCAGGGATCCACTTCCTCTCACTGGTCTGTGGGCCACTAAAGTCCCATTATTTCCACTTTCTTGGGCAGCTTGGTTTGATGCCAGAGGATAGAGAGGAGAGAGGCAGGAAAGACTGCTGTGTCCCCCAACACCTTCTCTCCCACCCTGCGGGTCTCACCCCAGCCTCAGGCAAGGGCAGGCTGGAACACTCAGGAGCTGCATCTCCGGGCTGTCGATTACACCACAGTTACACATGCTCAGTGCCAAACACTCAGGCAGTGGAATTGAACAGAATATTATGGGAAAATCTAGGTTTGCGACTCATTTTTTTCACTGTGGAGAACCCCAATTCTCTACAGAGGGAGGATATAGATGAGAAAAAGCACTTTGAATTTACTAAACTCCCTCCTTGTTAAGAGTTTTTCAACTCAGCCATATCTGAGGTCCCTTCTGGCTCCCAGTTCTGTAATTATTTGGAATTATTTTCCCATGGGAACATAGCTCTAATTTTATAAGAGACACCGCTGGAAGAGCAGGATTCATTCTACAGCCAGCTGTTGAGACCACCCTGCCTCATGCTGTTAGCAGCAGGGGTGGTTATTAATACTCTGCACCCTTGCCCCTGGCCAGCTAGTGGGACCCTTGCTGGCTACTTTGCCTACTTAGAGCAGAGGCCATAGCCTGGGATGGTGTGGTAGAGACTGACCTCACGTCAGGGTTTGAAGCAGGAGTTTCCTTTTTAAGGCCTCAGTATCTTCCTTGTAAACCCAGACTCATCCCCCCGTCACTGACTTCACCCTCTCCCTCCCCGCAAGGGCACCAGTGCTATTTGGAGAGCTGCTGGTCATGCCAAATCTAACTTTTTAGCCCTGGTTTCAAATTAGAGCCTCAGACATGTGCCATTATTCTCTCATGCACTAATTTCCCCAGCTTTCGTAGCTCATTAAGAGAGCTAACGGAACCGATTTTGCAGCTATGGATTAGTTGGCCCCATGCCAGATCAGACCTAGCTTTATTAAGTTCTGGCCACATCCTGTCCTCTGTCTCACCCTGTCTGTTCACTTCTCCTCCTCAGCAGCTTAAGTTCCAGGGAGGTCAGCTCACATGATCTACTGACCCCAAGTGCCCAGGCCCCAGCTGAACGCCTAAGGACTGACGGAGTCAGGTCAGGGTTAGCACACCCTTCATAACAACTGTCCCTCCCTGGTGCTTGGCCAGTGCTGTGTTGGCCACAGTGCTTGGTCACAGATACCGCCTTATTCAGTACTCATCACATCCTGAGAAGAATCAGCATCATCCTTTTCCTGTGGGGAGCCGATGACTCTGAGAGGTTAAATGACTTGCTCAAAGTCACATAGCTGGGTAGTGAGAGTCAAAACTTGGATCCAGACCTGCTGGCTTCAAGGCAGTGAGGGCGATGCAGGCGGCTACTTTGTTCCTTTCATGTGTGGAGCTTGGCCCCACAGCCCTGGGGCTACACCAGGCTCTGCCCCTTGGCGGTCATTACAATGGTGGTGGATGTTCACAGAGCCCCTGCCATCTGCCAGGCATGTTACACACCTGTTAGCTCTTGCCCTTCAAAAAGGGAACACTCTTGCACTGCTGGTGGGAATGTAAATTGATACAGCCACTATGGAGAACGGTATGGAGGTTCCTTAAAAAACTAAAAATAGAACTACCATACGACCCAGCAATCCCACTACTGGGCATATACCCTGAGAAAACCATAATTCAAAAAGAGTCATGTACCACAATGTTCATTGCAGCTCTGTTTATAATAGCCAGGACATGGAAGCAACCTAAGTGTCCATCAACAGATGAATGGATAAAGAAGATGTGGCACATATATACAATGGAATATTACTCAGCCATAAAAAGAAACGAAATTGAGTTATTTGTAGTGAGGTGGATGGACCTAAAGTCTGCCATACAGAGTGAAGTAAGTCAGAAAGAGAAAGACAAATACCGTATGCTAACACATATATATAGAATCTAAGAAAAAAATGTCATGAAGAACTAGGGGTAAGGTGGGAATAAAGACACAGACCCACTAGAGCATGGACTTGAGGATATGGGGAGGGGGAAGGGTAAGCTGTGACAACGTGAGAGAGTGGCATGGACATATATACACTACCAAACGTAAAAGAGATAGCTAGTGGGAAGCAGCCCCATAGAACAGGGAGATCAGCTAGGTGGTTTGTGACCATTTAGAGGGGTGGGATAGGGAGGGTGGGAGGGAGGGAGACACAAGAGGGAAGAGATATGGTAATATATGTATATGTATAACTGATTCACTTTCTTATAAAGCAGAAACTAACACACCATTGTAAAGCAATTATACTCCAATAACGATGTTAAAAATAAATAAATAAAAATAAAAAGGGCATTACTGACCATCACTTTCAGCTTAGGAGACTGAGACTCAAGGATGTTCTATAGCTTCTCTGGGTCACATGGTTCACACATGGCCACCTCCGAGTCCAGGAGTCCTTTGGACACCAGGATTCAACCCTCATGCCCAGGGAGAACTGCACATTTTACAGATGTCTTCCTGACCCCTACAAACATTTACTGGCCCTGCCTGAGGGCCAGGCCTGGAGCTGCGGCTGGGAATGCTGCCACAGGCACTCCATACTCAAGGATCTGAGGGTCTATGGATGAGTTACTGCCAATTAGGATGCTTGATGAGGATGGAGGCCCTAGGGAACTGCGTCTGGCTCCTTCTCTTCCCTTCTCCTTTCTTTCCAGATCCAGAACCTGGCAGAGCAGGCAAGATGGGGAAGGTCAGCCCCGGGAAGAGGAGGGCCTCCAAACAGCTGCTCCCATTCCAGGCCAAGGGTGGGGTACCTGATGGCCCGGGCAGCGGTAAGGGAGACCAGGAGGAAGTGGCTGACAGGCTGGGAGCCTCCCTAATCACCTCCCACCAGAGTCCTGGGAGGGGAGGAAGTGGCTGGGGCTCTAGGCCCAATGTCTTTCCAGGAAGCTCTGCCAGCAGGAGAGCCAACACGTTTTGAAATTGTCAAATCTCAGGAACACAAGAACTCCTTCAATTTGCTAAATTTTGGTGGCCTCATTTTGTCTGCTTCCTCCCAGCGCCAGAAAACCTGGAAACAAAGGCAGAAGTGCCAGGTCTGAGGAGGAATAGGGAGGGGTGGGGGAGGGGAAGAATGCTTCCAGAAAGAGGGAGCTAAGGTAGGCTCCCAGGCAGGGAAGGAGAAGACCAGTGGGAACATAAGCCCTCCTAGCTGGAGCAGGTCCAGGTCCACGCACTATGAAAGACCAGTTGTGGCTACAGGGCTCTGGGTCAGACAGACCTGCATGCCAGATGCAGGGGCCAGTTCCATCCTCCACTCACCTGTGGCTTTGGGCAGGCCATTCAACCTCTCTGAGCCTCACTGGCCCAATCTGGAAAATGGGGACAGTGAGAGTACTCATGTTCCCAGGTGGCCACGAGGACAGAATGAGAACACACAGAGAGCTCAGATTAGCACAGTGCCAAGTGCACACTGAGTGGAAATGGGCTTTGAGGTTTGCTTGGCTTCAGGATTCCCCAGGGTCTTGCCCTGAGGTGGTCTCACACTCTTCACCTCCCTATTCTCCAGAATCTGGGGAAATTCAGGTGCAGCCTCTGGGACCCAGGGAGGCAGACTCCCTCCAATCCAGCAGGTCACAGAAATGGTCTCAGATACTGAGAGGTAGACCAAGAATCAAAAGTCTATGGATACTGCTGCTATGAAAGTCTCAGTGAGGAGGGGCAGACCCTCCAGGGTGGGAAGATCATGGCTAATCTCAGGGGAGGGACCCTGGGGCATGGGAAGCAAGGCTGAGAGCTAGGGACCTAAGCCAGGGAACTAACCCAGCCCTCAGCTTTGGAAGACTAGAGGAGAGGGCACATCCCCACTCTCCCAGGTGGCGAACACCTTTACATCCTCAACTCATCCATGCATCCTTTTGGGTAATGTTCTCTTCTGCAAAGTATGTGGTGACCTTGGGCCTGTCCCCTAATATCTCCCTGAGCCCCAGTTCCTCACCTGTGAAATGGATGTGCACTCTCCTCACCCATGGCAACAAAGGGAGGGGGGCAGGCAGGTCTGAGACTATCAGCACCTGCTTTACAGGCAGGGAAAGAGGCCCAGAAAGAGCTACTACCTCCTCCCCTTCTTGGAGGTTACACAGCGTGTAAGAGGCAAGATCAGAACTCCCTCTGCCCCAGGCAGGTGCCAGGTCCCAGCATCCTACCCACAGCCTTCCCACAGGGGGCTGAGGAGAGGCCACACAGGTGCCTTGCGAGCCCCCTGAGTGCATACTCAGAGGGTCCAGCTTCTATTATCATCGAACTTCTTAGAGGAAAAAAGGATTTTTCTGTCAAAATCAGCTACATAATTTGTGAAATGTTACCCTGGTTCTATTTCTTCTGTGACAGTGTAAAAAGAAGACATCTTCCTCATAAGACTGGACAATTTTTAGCAAACGTAAGTGTTTTATTCTAATCTCAAAAATGTCTCTTCAGGGCTTCCCTGGTGGCGCAGTGGTTGAGAATCCGCCTGCCGATGCAGGGGACGCGGGTTCGTGTCCCGGTCCAGGAGGATCCCACATGCCGCAGAGCGGCTGGGCCCGTGAGCCATGGCCGCTGAGCCTGCACGTCCAGAGCCTGTGCTCCACAACAGGAGAGGCCACAACAGTGAGAGGCCCGCGTACCGAAAAAAAAAAAAAAAAAAAAAAGTCTCTTCAATGGTCCCTCCTCATGAGGAGACCCCACCTTGGCCACAAAGTCTGAGCCCCCAGCTGGCCAGTTGTGCTGCAGTGACGCCTGCATAGCCCACGCAGGGCAACAGAGGACAGGCAGCGACCGGGGCGAGTGAGGCCATGCCCAGGCGACCCCTGCTGAGGCACCCAGCTTGCCATGCCTGTGGTCAGCTCTGGAGAGGGGACCCAACACACTCTAGCTTTCAGAAGAATGACAGCTGGTCTCTTTCCCCTGAAGGAGACGTTACAAAGATGACAAAGGAATAAGAAGTGGGGGGTGGGGGGTGGGAGGATGGACCGCACCACCCCCAGAGACGTGGTGCAGAGACCCTTGGGAACCTTCTGACTCCACCCCCCAGACCTGCTCTTCCCAAAGCCAATTTCATATCTGCTCTGCATCTCTCCCGCTTTCCTTGGCTTCATCCACGTCCCCGTAGCTCCCCACATAGGCCTGGGTGAGCACCGGCAGCCATCGCCCTACTCAGGCTCCTCCCAGGGGAGGCAGGGAAACTGGCTGCCCAAGCTTCCAGCAGACCTTGGCCCCTGGTCCCTTTCTCTCTCCTGCTCCTGTTCAGCTAGAAGGCTCCCAGGTCTCTGACACCCAGCTGGCTCCTGGGAAAGTCTCCTTGTCTCTGGAGCCGTAGCTGTGAGGAAGAGGAAGTGGAAGAGGGAGGAAGGCTCCGCCCTCTAGGAGAGCAAGATGGCAGCCAGGCAGCACTGAGGGACACTCCGGCCATGGGAATCCACTGCAGTGACTCACCCTCACTCTCTCAGGCCTTTCTAGGGTAAGGACACACCCTGGTACAGGCTCGGCTGACTCAGGGATTGAACCAGCCATAGAGCACAGTGCAGAGGGGTCTTCAAACCTGAGTCATAACCCCCTGAGCTCCTGTCCCTAGCAGAACACATACCCTGCTGGTGGTGTCACCACAGATGACCAGGTTCCCCTGGCAATACCAATGCTAGCTGGCTCAGGAGAGGCATCTCGGGGCACCCTCTAGTCAGTCTCCGCACTGCCTGTCCTCTTGCAAGAGCGGTCCCAGCAGCGGGCAAGGGGGGCCCCACCACCTGCCTGCTTGCCTGGCACTGCCCACAGTCGCTGCCCACCCAAAGGGTCTTCACAGCCAGAAGGGGGGGCCCTTGTCAAACAGAGAGCCCTCATCTTACAGATGGGCAGACTGGCCTGGGAGAGGGGCCCAGCTCCTGATACCCACTGAGCCTGGCACACAGGGAAGGATGGCTGAGAGCCACCGTCTGGCTGCCAGACAGGCCAGGGTTCCAGGGTTACTTCGCCTTTATGAATCTCAGTCTCTGCATCCATGACATGGGGGTGATCACAACCCATTCTTAGAGTCTGCTGTGTTTGTGTTTAGCATGTCGGAAGCATTCAAGGGATAAGTGGGTGCTCTTATCCCCATCACCACCCCCTATGCTGCTGCCTGCCAGAGGGCATGGAGAGCACCGGCCAGTCCCTCTGACACATCCTGAGAAGTGGGCTTGTTTATGTTGAGGAAACAGCTAAGGAACAAGCTATGAGTCCTTAGAGGTTGAACCCTCAGGAATGAGGTGATGAATGTGGCAGGTCAAGGCTCTGATCCTTCACGCTCCTGAAAACAGACTGTGAGCTTTGCTGAGGTGGGGGTGAGGGCAGGTGCAGGGTGCAGACTAAAGAGCCAGCTGCTCTGGGGTGCTTCTCCCAGCTAGTGCTGGGCAGCGCACAGTTGCACAGGCTGCACCTCGCATCTCAAGCCCTCCTAGCCCCTCTGCAGGCTCCTTCAGCTGGCTCCAGCCCCTTCTCTCCCCAACCTCAGTCCAGGAATCCTTGGGAGTCACAGTGCTCCTGGTTCTGCACCCTTGTCCCAAGCAAAAGCCTCAGACCATTGAGCCGTAAAAGGAGACCCACAGGCAGAGGCCACAGCCAAGGCTGACCTCCCACACTCCACAGGGGGATGCCTCAGGTTACAGACTTGGCCCAGACGCTCCTGACTCCACTGCTCTGGCTGCAAAGGCTGCCAGCAGCTGGTCAAGGCCAGGAGCAGGAGGAAACACTGTGAGCAGCATGGGTAAGGCCGGTGCTCCTCCTCCTCCTACCCCCACCCTGTCCCTAGGAGGTGGGGCAGTCTTTCAGGGTGACTAGGATGAGTCCCGAGCACCTGACCAGCCCCCACCTGTCCTCTGCCTGCCCTCAGCCTGTGGGTTGCAGGGGAAGAGGCAAACCAAGCCTGAAACCCACAAGACAGAGTGGCAGGGCCCAAGAGGGGAGGGACTGAGTGACAACAGGAGAAACAGATATGGGAAAGAAGAAAGGAGAGGGACAAGGAGGCAAAGAAGACAGAAAAGGGAGAGCAGCACAAAGAGAAAGTAGCAAGCACAAAGCCTTAGGCTAAAGAAAAGGGCAACCCTAATCCCAAACCCGCAAATAAACCCAAAATCAATTTTCTCAGTGTCTCTGGTCTGTCCCGCTGCTGAAAAGGCCCCCTGAGGCTCCCTGTTCCCACAACAGCCGGCTGCCACCTGGTACTCCAGCCCTAAACACACCCCCACAGTTCCCACAGAGCAGAATTTTAATCACAATTACACTGGCCCTAATCTACTTAGTTCCAAAAGGGCTGGGGGGCGGGGGTGGGAGGTTTCTTTCACACCATTCTTTCCAACCCTGCGAGGAGCTGGCTTCCCCAGGTGCAGGGTGAGCCCAAGTGAGTCCTCATGAAGGCCAATAATGTGCCACCAAAAATTGCACCCAGGGCGCCCCAAAGGAGAGCTCTGCCCTCTCACAGTGCTTGCAGGCCCCAGCTGTCCCACAGCAGGAACCCGGGGATAGTTAGCTACCAAGACTGAATTCTGCTTCCCACCACATATTCAAACCCTGCGTTCAACAGCACCACAAAGACGACGGTTTTGCAAAAAATTCCGAAACTGCCTTTTTCCGAGGTTACTTGGGGAGAAAGTAGCAGGAAGGACTTCAAGCCCAGAGCCCTGCTCCTCTCTCAACCCCAGGCAGCCCCTCACGTGGAGCCACACAAGACCTCAAACAGGTAGGAGGGAGAGAAGTAGAACCAAAGTTCTCCTGGGAAAACATGGGAGCCTGTGGGAGCCCACTGGAGCTGTGGTCTCCCTGCCCTGAGAGCAGTAGACCCACCTATCCATGTAGGGCCTGGAGTGCACTTTTACAGCACAGATGTGTGCGGAAGGCGCCCTCGCCTAGGTATAACCACCGCCCCCAGCTCTTGCCTGGTGGCCTTCACCTATGGACACGTGGCAGCCAGTTGCCAGGCTGGGACCGAAGGAGGCTGGGGTGCTGCACAGCCAGATGCTCCACCTGCTACACCCTCTCAGGGGCCTCCCATGATGGTGTCCCAAGGAGGCCCTGGGAGAGGAAGACGAGGGATCCAAGTAGGAAACCAGCTTCCCCAAGTGCAAACCTGGGGAACAGGCAGAGACAGAACAGACCTCTATTGTCGTGGAGACCAGGCCCTGAGCTGAACAACAGCCCAGGTGACCCAGAAGCCCCTACAGCACCCCTGGCAATAGTACTCCACAAGGGTCCCAGTGATGCTGTGAAAGAAAGCTCTGGGAGAAGGAGGGAAGGTTTTTGCCCACCTAGTGATGGAGGGCATCAAAGACAGACAGAGGCCTCTGGTGGGATGAGGTATGAATCTCAGTTGTGGGCAAATGGAGAGGGAGAGTCACTGCTGACCACTTCCCCCCATCCTTTAAACCCTACGTAAATGCCTCTTTTTCCACAGGGCCCTTTGGTCTCTCCACGGCTCCCCAGAGTTTGTCAGGGCCTGGACACCAGCCCTGCTGAGATTAGCCACATCCTACCAGGACACAAGACTGGGAGTGGGGAATTGGTACTCCACAACAAGTGCTGAACTTTGCAAACCAGGCATGCTGTCACATACACCCAGGGCCCTCCTCTGTCATCCACATCCTTCTCAGACCAGAGGCCTGCATTAAAGCTGGCAACCTCTTCCAGGAAACCTCCCCTGGCTGGCCCAGTCCTGACAGTTTCCTCTCGCCCACTCACCAACCTGACTTCCTGCCTATGGCACCCTGGACTTCACTGGGCTGGGCTTGTCTGAGACTCACAAGGCTTGAGATGAACCATATACCCTTTCTGAGGCACTCTCACAGCCATCGTGGTCCCTGTGCACTGGCCTTGCGGGACCACCACCTGTCCACTTACAGGCATAGAGTCCTGTATAGTGAGGAGAACTGGGCAGATACAGACAAACACCAGCAGTATCACTTGGGGCCCAGTGGAGTCATGGAGGATGTTGCTACCATCTTTCCCTCTGAGACCCTCCCATGTCCCCATAGACTTGCATGAGGCATGAGGTGACTTAGGTGCTAAGGTGCTAAGACTCTGGCATCAAACTGCCTGGATTCACGTCCCAGCCCTGCCACTCACCAGCTATACACCTTGGGCAAGTCGTTTACCTCTCTGAATATCAGTGTCTTCATCCATAAAATGGGAATGAAAAGAGTTAGGGAAGATAACATGTATTGTGCACTGGGACAGGGCCTGCCAGACAGAATGCTCTGCAAAACTGTTAGCCATTCACAATATTAGACTCCATACCACCAAGGCCTGAAGCTGGAGAGATGGCATCAGTTCCTGGGGGGTGGGGGTGGGAAGAAGATTCTGGAAGTCCCAACAAAGGGGATCTTGACAGTAGGCTGCGAGCACAGCTTCTAAAGCTGTGAGCAAGGCCAGCTGGGCAGGATGTGAAGCATCTCCAAAGAATCCCCCTCTGCCCCAAAATCTCACTATTTGCATTTTGTAGAGTTTGATGCTCTCCTTAGGATCCTCATTTAAAAAGCAAGTTGCCCACTCCTAGCAACTTAGAAGGCTCCACTTGAGTGTGGTAGTGCTTGAATTCTTCAGATTCTTTCCTTTCAGAAGAGAGGCAGCCTGAAGAGATGCTTGGGCACAGTAAAACCACTACTGGGGACTCCATTGTACAAGGCCACCAGCCCTCCACATGCTTCCTGATTTGTTGACTCAGTAAATAAGAGGTCCTGCAGAAGCTGATCTGACCAGTCTGGAGATGGTAAGTGGAGGGGTAGCAGCTCCAAATGAGAAAGTACCTGGCCTGCCTGGCAGCCCCACCCAGCCTCAAATCCAGCTCCACAGCACCAGCTCCAATAGGCCAGCCCCACCCATGGGGCAATGCAGGGATCTCCTGGGCATGTGGATCCAGCACCCCACCACTCTACTCTTTGACAAAGATGGGAAGATGAGGGCACTGGAAGCCCCAGGCACCTCCAACATTTTTCAGTGGACCCAGAACCCAGAGAGCAGGGTTAGGAAAGACTCCCACTGCAGACCCCCTCAGTCTCCTCAAGGCTTTGTTTTTATTTATCTAAGTACCACTGTCACTTCTGCCTGCTAGGAGGCCGAGGACCACAAGGCAGCTTGGCAGGAAGTCAGGAGGGGAGGGAATTCAGGCTCTGCTATAATCCCCCATCCCAATCAAGGCACGTGACTTCTGACCACTAACTCCAGGTCCTGACTTTCATATATGGGATAAGGTCTGAGAGGCTGGGTGTCTAATGTGATGGGGTGGCTGTGTCCAGGTTAGGAGTGAAGATAAGTGGTGTCTATTAACCAGTTAGGCCTGGAAAGGGTCACAAGTAAGAGGTCAGTAGGAGGCAGTCCCCTGCCCCAGATACTTGGCAGGCAGACCTCTAGTTCCTGCCAAAGGGACAGCAGAAGTGCTAAGGGTTGAATGGAGAGTGGAATGATGGCACTGGTGGCAGAAGCTAGCCTTGGGAGAGAGTTCCTGAGTATGAGTGAGGCCAAGATGGACCAAGCCAGCGGTCAGGAGCTGAGGGAACGGGGAAGAGGCCCAGCTCCCCAGGAAGGAGAAGCCTGCTTCTCTAGGGCCCCCAAAGAACAGCAACAGCTATAGGGCCATCGACCACAGCTCTTCCTGTTTTATGAGTGCCTGGTGTGTTCCAGGCTTTATGCTAAATACTATCTACCACCGTAAGCAACAGGGCCAAGAGGACAGATATGGGAGAGGCCATGACACTAGGCCTAAACCAAGAATGGCAGAGATGGCCTGGACAAATCCAGACCACAAGACAAAGACGGGCCAGCCTGGTAACCTAGGACGTAGGTCCAGGGAAGCAAAAAGGCACAGGGCTAGGCAGAGGCAGAGAGAGGGCTGAGACCCATTCATGGACTGGCTGAGCTCCTGGGGCCCAAGCCAGGCCATGTGCTGAGGTCTCCTGGTCCTGGCCCTCCTAGGCAGGGGCCAGAGGCTATAAGCATAAAGGTGCCACCTACCTTGTCAAGGCTAGAGCCATCAGTCACAGTATAGATACAATGTGCTAGAGGTTGTGCTCATCCCATCTTGGAAGATGGTGAGGCCCTACCTAGCTGGGTGGGGACTTGGTCACTGGAGGGGGGTGGGGGTTGGCAAGAACAGGAAAGTGCTGGGCGGGGGTCACATCTAATCCATGTCCCCCTTGAGGGCCAACCTAGCACCAGGTCCTGAAGGTCCCAAGCCAATAGCCCTAGCCATGCTCACCCATGAAGCCTAAAGGGGTACAGTAGGGGCATCTGTTCTAGGCCTGCCCCATTCCTACTCCAGAACAGAGAGCACCGAGGCCCTAGATTCAAGAGGAGGTGCTTTGGAAGTTGTTGCAGACAGACGTTCCCCCAAGTCACCTGTCAGACACACAGCACCTACGGGGAAAGGCCTAGGCCCAGGCCTGCTTAAAGCCAGTGCTGCCTGGGCCCATGAACTCCAGCCTCTCGCTCCACCCCTGCCTCACTCACAGCATCTAGAGTACCACAGGGGGTGATCAGAGCTCAGCCCTGGCTCACAAGGCCAAAACCTTGGTATTAAGAAGAGGCCTCTGTCATCCCCTTGCCCACCTAGACTGCACCATGATCCCAGCAGGAGTAAAAGGGCTAAGATGCTGCTGAGGGAGAGAATGAAGACTCTCACTTCTCACTCACTTCCTTAGCCCCATCTCCCCTCAGAAGAGCCTCCTTTTCCTTGAAGGACTTAGAGAATCCCCTGCCCGGGGCTCCAACAGGGCCTCCCAACCCCACTCCACTGCTGGGTTCATAAGCAAAGAAGCTGTGCCTGAGACCCAGCCTCACCAGCCCTGCACTAAGCATATTCCAGACCCATCCTCATGATCCCCTCCAAGACCACCCTGGGGGGATGACCCCCTCTATCAGTCCTAGGGCCACTGGGAAAGACACAGGGAGCTGGGCCCAGGTCCCCTGCTCAGATACTTGCAGACTCTGTGCCCTAAATAACTCTTGTAGCCTCTCCAGGCCTGCACCAGGCCCTGTACCAATTACTCTACATGCATCATTTCATTCCAAGCTCACATCAACTCTTATCTTATCAACCCTTGAGCAGAGAAACCTGATTTCAAGCATCCAAGACTTAGTCCAAGTTCATGGAGCTGGCAAATGCAGGCCAAAGATTAGAGCTACATCTGCAGAACTCTGTGCTTGGGCTCATAATTGCAATGTCTGTAAAATGAGGAGATCCTCAGCTGTATTCTAACCTCCAGGAGCCACTCTCCTTGCCATACTCTACCTATCCAGGTGGCCACTGGTACAGGCTGCAATTAAGTAAAGTTCTCAGCGATGACAGATTCAAGGGCTTCTGGGTACGGGGCAGGATCCTGGGCCCAGAACTATATGACCTAAGCCAGAACTACATGGCTAGATCAGCCACCTCCAGGACTCCCTGGGCTCCACATGTATCAGTGAGGTCTTAACCAGGCCTATAGGAAGCCTATGGTGTGACGTAGCTAGATGGCTGGCTGCCCTCTGCCCAGGAAACAGGGTGGGTCAGAGCTGGAGCAGGGCCTCCCCCTCTCAACATGGGTCTAGTGACTCATCTGAAGCCCATCAGCAGCTTCCTGCCCACAGGTGCAGTGGGCGTCAGCCTTGCCCACCAGCAAGCCCTGGGAGGCTCCCACCACTCCAGCCTAGGCAGGCAGGGGACCTCAGAAGAATGTAGCCCCACCCCAAGCTTTCGTGAGGACACAGCCTCAGGCAGAAAGAAACTCACACCCATTCCAGTCAGAAGAGTTTCTCATGGAAGGAGCAGCCAAGCTGAGTGAGGGTCCGTCCCCCTTGGGCCCAAACTCATAGGCCCAGCCAGAAACCCAGTCAGGAGCCCCTCCTTCCCTGCTTCCGGGTACAGTAGGCTCTACCCACACTGACTCCACCCCTTGACCCCTTGCTCCCTGGGACACTCGGAGCTTAGCAAGGCTAAGCCTGTTTCCCCATCTGTAAAGCAGGGAGAACCAGGAGTTCAACCTTACAGAGGAGTAAGAAGATGAAATGCTGAGCATAAGAAGCTTAACAGGAGTCCTGGTCATACCCTGTACCCACAGGTCTTTGCTGTTGGGCCCTCCGGGTCACCCACGCGGCAGTGAGGGGTCACTGACCTTCAGGGCACACTTCTGCCCAGTGCGCCGGTGGAAGCACTCCAGCACCTTGCCATTCACACCCAAGCCCAGCACCTGCTTGGACAACTGGTAGTCATCGGTCACTGGGTACTTCTTGGGCTCCCGCCGCCTCCCGAGGGCGGGAGTGCCGGCTGAGCAAGGTCCGCAGGGTGCACCTGGTGGGGGCGCAGGGCCCTCCTGCTCCTCTGCTGTCTCAACATCCATTGACCCCGCGGGGCGCTCAGAGGCGGCCCCAGCCTGGCGCGTAGCGCGTCCAGGGCCACCTGGGAAAGAGAGGAAGAGAGAGTTCCGCTCAGACTTCTTCAATACACCCCAGCCTTGGAGGCCCTGAGCCAGAGTGGGCTTCGGGTTGGGGACGGGGCTGGGAATGAGGAACGAACTGCCGGAGTGTACGGACCCGCGACAGGGGGAGGTGGTCACGCAGCCGGGCACAGGCGAGTCCTGCCCGGCCTCCTGTCAAGAGGGGAAAGGGCCGCGAGCTCCCGGAAGTGGAAGGTGGAGGGGGCCTAAGGGGGGCGTACCTGGCGAGGCCGTACCTGACGGCAGCGCACCTGGCTGCGGCGCCGGTAAGGGGCAGGGGCGCGGTCGCCGAAGTCCGCGGCCGCGAGCGCCCAGAGCTGAGAGTCACCCCGCCGCCTGCCCACGTGACTGCTCCCCTCCCCCGCGCGTCCCCGGCTTAAGGCCGGGCTTGGTCAGCCTTAAAGGGCCAGGCGGGCCCTTGCAGGACGGGGCGGGGCCTGCCTAGAGCTGAGGCAGAAATAGGGGGCGTGGCTTCTCAAGGGTGCAGAAACCTCCTAGGCTCCGGGGAGCCCCCAGCGCTAGCGCAGCCGGGTTCCGCGTGGGCTGTGCGAGCCGCGAATTTTACCAGCCACCAAGGAAGTGGCAGCACAGGAAGTCTTGTTTCTCTTGGAGTCTCAGGTAGCCCCTTGAGTCGGGTGTTTTCTCTGCACGCTGCCAGGAGGCTCTCCAGTATAATCTGTAAGGCTTGCACCTTCCTTAGTGGTGGCCCACCGCCAGCGTGTCTAAAAGAGCTTTTGGTGTCATGCTTAAAAAGTCTCTTCCCACCACAGTGACAGATATTCTTTATTAGCTAAGCGGTTTTCCCTTACACATTTAGGTCTCTACTCTGAGCCCATCTTAGATTACCTTACGTATTTCGCACGGGTTTTCCCATCACAGACTGTTAACTCTTATTTCACAGATGAGGAAGCTGAGAACCCCCTAGAGGAAACAACTTGTCTAGAGCTACAGCGTGTGTGGCTGTCTCCTTGGACAAATCTGCACTACTCCTGCACTTCCCTCTCTCCCCACAGCCCCGAAAGAGGTGGCTCACTTGGGACAGAGAAGATGCGATTTGGGGCAGGATCCCTGTGCGGGCCTCTGCTGCCATCTACAGCCCACTAGCAGGACTGCAGGAACCGCGGCCTGTCCCACGCGTAGGTAACTCCTCTGTATACCTAAGTATCCAAAGGTATCTTCTGGCTTCAGAATTGGGGCCCAGCGAGCTCCCTGCCCCTAAGCCTAAACACACACATGCATGTGGACGCACGCCGATGACTGGGCAGCAGCTCCAGGAGAACAGGCACCCTCTGTGTGCAGGCATTGAGCTGGATGAGGGTGTGAGGGGCTCTTCCCTCTCTCCTTGAGGCGACCTTCAAGCTAGGAAGGTTCAGCAAAGCAGAAGCCCAGATGACAGCCTCAGCTAAGCGTACTGAGCTCTTCTTTTGGACCAGACACTGGGTAGATGCTCTATCTGGGCACCCCATGATCGCACTGGGACTGGAGGAGGGAAGGCAGTACCAATCCCGTGCAGCCTACACCAGACACACGAGTGACAAGCCCTGAGAGGTCAAGCAAACTGCCTGAGGTCAGCAGCTACCATGGCACAGCCCCTATACCAACCCCCAAAGAACAACTCCAGGGACCAGCTCTCACCCTCAAACTATGCCTTCCTCTCCTGTGCCTCCCTGCCCTGCTCCCACATCCACATGTACACATTCTCACACATGTTCACATGTGCACACACATGCAATCACACCTTTACACGTGTGCGCATACGCAGAGATACACAGGCATACACATGCACACAACACACACACATTTATGCCTAGCTGGAGCCAGGACCTCTGTCCTTGAGCCCCACCTGAGAATCTGATCCAAGATCTCAGAGCCTTGCAGGAAGCCCTGTGATCCATAAGCTACCACTGCTTGAAGGCTTGGAGACTAGAGAAGGATTCTCCTTCTCCTATGGAGATGACTGGTTTGAGCCAGATGAACCCAAAGCTGAGCAAAATCTCATTCTGGACAAGCAAGGCCCCACTCATAAGCAGGGGTCTAGAGAGCTGAGGGTGGAGGCTTGCCACTTGTCGTAGCCAAGGTCATCTCTACGTGCTGTGGCCTCTGAGCTATCTTATTTTCTAAAAATGGAGTTAGATTACAATTGTTCTAACATTTTTGTATTTGTATTTTTTGACCACAAAAAATCTATATTTTTATATAGGGGGAGGGAGTAGAAAAGAAAGTAGCCCCTATACTGGGCCCTATTCAGTGGCAGCTTTTTGTTCCATAGTGTTAAGGAAGACTTTGAGGAAATAAAATTTGTTTGGAAAAATCCAGATGTAGTTGCTTTATATATTGTGATGGGTAGAAGGGATGAAGGGTGAAGGCCCCTCACACGCTCCATATTGCCTCAGACTATGTCCTGGAAACCTGAGGTAGAGAAAGCGCCATTTTCATTCCTGCTTCCTGGGACTGTTGATGGTCATGTAGTGATAGAGAACGACAAGCAGGTTGGCAAAGATGGCAAGTTGCACATCCATGATCGTGGCTGATCAGCTGGGCTCGGCTCTGACATGGCCCGTGTACTCTGTATCTGTATTTTTTAACTGGTCTCTTTTTATTAAAAATTTTAATTGCATAAGCAAAACTTGCTTGTTATAATAAATTCTAACCACATAGAAATGTAAAAAGTAAGGAATGACAATGTCTCTCCTCTTGCAGTGTCCATACCAAGGCCAATGCTTACACAAACACACACGTTCCCCCCATGGGTTCATCATAGACACGTGTTTTGCAGCTGACCCAGGGGAGTCAGAATGCATGGTTTCCCCTCGCTGCTCATGTTCCAGCAAGCATCTGCTGCCTGCAAATTGATGGGAGGATTCAGTATTTGGGATGGCTGGGCCAGGGCAGGTGTGTACATGGTGGCAAACTCTGCCACACAGCTCTCCATGAGAGCTGTATGTCCAAGGGGATGAGGGCTGAGAACTTTGGAACAACTTACAGTGACCAAGGAATCCAGTGAGTGCCTGGGTGGGGTGGTGGGGCAGCTGAAACCCCTCTCTACACACACACACACACACACACACACACACACACACACACACACACGCGCGACTATTCTTTGGGGAGAGGAGAGGCTGCACATGTGAAAGTTTACAGACCAAGTGAGCCAGACCTTGAGGAAGGCACTGCTGTATGTTCTTGTGACCTATTTTGTGTCTCTTCTGGGTGGGGAAAGGCAGAGAGATTCTGCAGCAAGAATCTCGGGTGCATGGGAGGGGTTTTTCTGGAAGGAAGAATCCATGGAGATGTGGCACATGAAACTATGAGAGGAATTGCCACTGGGTGGCAGTGTGGGCCCAGAAGTCAGGGCAGGAGAGGTGACAATTAGATGGCCAGAAGGACCTACAACACCTGGGGCAGGCAGGCACCTCGGGTAAAACAAAGGCACATCACTCTTCCCAGCATTCAGGGGAGGTGCATAGTGCTGTCAAATTTACAAAGGGCAGTTGGAGGGCAAAACCCTTGGGTCCTTTAGTTTACACACAGAACTGCACAATCACTGACTTCTGTAGGGGGCGCTTTCAAGGGGACACCTGTGGTGCCCTGATGTTGACTGTCCTGGAGGAAGGGAAGCTTCACTGAGGGCCTGAAAGTTGGATCCTGAAGGATGTCTAGGAGTTGGCTTATCATAGGAGCCTAGAGAGGAAGTGGGGGATGGGGTTGGGCCTGTGAGATCTAGGGTGTATTTTAACCTCTCTATGCCTCATTTTTATCACCTGTAAAGAGGGGACAATATGTAGTTGTTAGGCAATGAAATGGGGCTGGAAATTGCTGACAGCATCTGGCACATAGTAAGCATTCAGTAAAGTAATCACAGTTAGAGGGAAAGGGCAATCTCTGGGTAGAGAGCTTGGGATTTGTCACCAGGGGGACCAAGGTTCAAATCCTAGCTCTGTTGCTTGGCAGCTATGAAGCCCCTTTGTCTTCATAGTAATGTGGGGCAGTAGACAGTCCCTACTGGAGAAACAGCACCTGATACAGGGGATCCATGCTGGGCTCTCCAGGTGCCCAGCCATCAAAGTGGTAATGAGGTCTCCACACCCATCTCCACCCCATGCAAGCAGCTTCTGGCCTACTCAGGAGGACTGGTGGGGCGACACTGAAGCTCAACTTCCCTTCAGAAAATTTATAGAGAAGTGGGTTTCTTGAAGTCATTTCTCATCTTAACCAATTATTTTGTCATTTTGTCCTGTTTCATGGGGTTTTGCTCTTGGACCCCCTCTGTCTTCCATCCCCTCCCAGGCAGGGCAAGCTCAGCCCTGTCTGCCCTGAGGAAACCCCGGATACTGCCATTTAGGCTTCTGGACCCTGCCAAGAGTCTGTCATCCCTGCTAGGGGACCTGAAGCTTACCTTCTTTCTGGGGAACCTGGGGGTACACACCGGGAAGTTGGAAGCGGGGAGTGGACCTTGCCATTTCTCCAATTCTCTCCCTCTCCTGGTCCAAGGGCTTAGAGGAGGTGTGCACAGCCCCTATGGTCTTTCAAGATGTTCCCTGGTGAGTCCAGTGAACTG
Organism: Kogia breviceps; assembly: GCF_026419965.1. Classification (NCBI taxonomy): domain Eukaryota; kingdom Metazoa; phylum Chordata; class Mammalia; order Artiodactyla; family Physeteridae; genus Kogia; species Kogia breviceps. The sequence continues at coordinate 38,178,831 of NC_081319.1, forward strand.
GGAAAAGGTGGAGAGGATCAAGGGTAGGAGCATGGGCTTCTGACTTTTGTTCCCTGGGGCTCAGCATAATGGGGGTAAAACCAGCTGTTGAGGATCAAATGTATCAAATGCTCCATGTAGATGGGAGGGGGTATCACTGCTCCTTCTCTCTACCTTTACCCCCCACCTTCAGTTTATCTCTGGGTGTTTGGAGCTCCATGTCTCTCTCTCACATTTTTAGGGGACTCACCAACCCAGAGACACATGTGAACTGTAGGGTGAGCTGGGGGCCTGCCTGCCCCTCAAGTCGGTAGTCATTTCTTCCCTGATTGGAGGGTGCGGCCAGGCTGGGGCCAAGACTGGATGGCCCTGCCTGGTGCAAAGGTTGGGATGGTGCTTTCTCCCCCAACTCTCAGTGAAAACGTTCTCGCCTGGATCCTCTTGGCTGTGGTGGCCGCAGGCTTGACCCCCGTGAAGCCGCTATTATCTGAGTACTCCCTCTGTACCCCTTCCCTCCCCTAACGTCCCTCTCCAGACCACACCCCTTGCCACCCACCTCCCCAGAGTCCAGGGGTCCAAGTGCAGCCTACAGGGGGCCCCTGCACACCAGACAGACCGCCTTGGAGGAGCCGCTAGCTGGGCGGACAGGCCGATGACCGCGCCCTCGTGCTGCCACCGGTTCTACAGAGAGATAAGGGGGCCTGTCCCCAACGAAGCGGAGTGCCCGAAAGAAATCTGGGCTCGGGTAGGTAGAGCACCTGCCCCTCCCTAGCCCTCTTCAACCTGGACTTTCCCTAATGTTCTCTAGGTCACTCTCAACCTGGCTTGGTCACGTCAGCCTCGGGTCCAAGCGCTGTAATTGGCCCTGCGTGACCACTCGGCTCCACCTCCTGCGCTGCGATTGGTCGGCGCGCGGGGCCCCGCCCCATTTTCCTGGAAAGTTCTTGGAAATCTGTCAAAGGTGTTTCCTTTAGCAGCCGTCGGCCGCAGACCAGGGAACCGACTCCCTCGCCTGCACCCCTCCCCGCCCGACCGCACAGCCGGCGGTTCTAGGAAGACGTCGCTTCCGGGAAGGGCTGGGACACAGAGGACAAAAGATTAGGCTGCTCGCCCCGCCCTCCCGGCCCGCCCCACGAGCCCTCACGGCCCGCCCGCGCCGCCACCCCTCAGTCCCGGCCCGCCGCCCGTGCGCCCCGGGATCCTTCCTTGCGAGCGCGACCCGCGCCCACTAGCTCCCTTCAGCAGCTGCCGTCAGGCCGAGCCCCAGCTCCGGAGCAGCCGCTGCCGCTGCCGGGACATGGTCGTCTGCGTTCAGGGGTAAGCGCGGCTCTCCGCCCCCGCCCAGCTCTGCGCCGGCACGCGGCAGAGTACTGGCCTCGTGCTAGCTGCCGAGCATTAAGAGGGCTTGACCGGTCGGAAATGATCGAGCGCGGAAAGACCTCGAGAGAAACAACAGGGAGGGGTAACAACATCGTCACCACCTCTACTGGCACTGTGGGTAGGGAAACTGGGGGTCGGCTGGCGACAGGAGAAACAGGGTGGGCTAAGCGTGGGTTCTGGCTGGAGAAGGTAGACGCCTCAGGCAGCGCGTCCTCCAAGGCGTGGCTCACCTGCCCAGACGTTCTGGGCCCCGGACCGCTATATCCTAGGCTGCCGGCCCAACAGCCTACTGTGACCTTGGGCCAGCCCCTGCCCTTCTCTGTCCTGTCATCTACTCTCCTGCCTCGGCTAGCAATTAGGCTGTTCTTGGGAAGCCAGCCTGAGATCCTTGCCTCTCCCCTGGTTGGCACCTGCTGAACAAGCAGCTGTTGGGAGAGCCTAGGTTTGGCCCAGTCCTGCCTGAGGCACCCCCACAAGTCCTCAGCCCTCCTCTCAGCCCAAAATGGGATCCCAATGTGAGAAGGACCTTGGCTCCTGCCTCCCTTCTCCAAGTTTCCCAAAATGTGGGAGTAGGGTGGGGACTGATAAGAGAGAGTCTTGGCCTCAGCTGAGCATTCTTGGCACATTCCTTCTGGCCAGAGCCTCAGGATCCCCTTCAACCAAGGGTCTGATGCTCTCCAAACTGATCTGTCAGAAGCTCAGAAAGTTCCAGGGAGAATGAAAGAAGATGTGAATGGGTGCTCCACAGCAGGGAAAGCAAGATTTTTAACACCTACACACACACACACACACACACACACACACACACAGCCACAGACCAGCTGGTGCCCTCCTGAGATAGGGCGCAGGGATTCCCAATTGTAGGTATGGGTTGTCAGCTTTGCTGAGGGATCCCCCCTCAGGGCTGAGTTTGCCTCATTGGCCCAGCCCAGAACTCACAGGCTGGGCTCCACAGCAGGCACACACACATACTAGCCACCCACACCTGGAACATAACAGCCACTGCCATGACAATGACACTTCCCATACTCCTAGAAGGCTCCTGGGCCTGAGCTGAGCTCTGGGTCCCAGCAGATAGGCCATCAGCCAGTTCCTTGAAACTCAGCCTCTAGCTCCCCAACAGGGATTCCAGAGCTCCCATAGTACAGCCAGGGTAGGGGTGGAAAAGTATTAGCAGGCTGTGGTATGCTGCGGTCTTATGGCCCCTTCTTCTCTTGAGTGGTCATGGGCCCCTGATTTGTTAAAATCTTATATAAGAGTCACCTATAACCTACACTGTATAACTTACACTGTCAGATCTGTTTCCTCTGCCTGACTCCTGCCGCCGGTTCCTGCCCACCTCTTCCTGCCTCGTAAGCAGTACTTGTCAGTGTTTACCCATGCCATCATCTCTGCCTGCGGTGCCTTCCCCACTACTCCTTCCTTTAGCCTGGCAGACAGCTCAGGAACAGGCAGACCCTGACTTCTCCCTAACATTCTTTGCTTTTATGACTTCGGGGTTATGAGTTCTCCTTTAGGGTAGGGCCCAGGGTTTCATTATTTGGTGTCTTGAGGCCCAGCAGAGAACCAGACCCAAGACCCGAGGATTTATTTTGTGATGAGTGGGAGAGGACCAGCAGTCTCTTCCTTGGGAACCAGGACCATGCCCTTCACTCCCAGGAAGCCCCAGGATCAGCATGCTGGGTGGGCTTCCCCTAAAGGGAAGCTACTGCTCAGATTGGGGCCAGTTCAGCAACCCAGCTCTAGCCATCTGAAAATATGGTGTGGCCGAACCCCTCAGGGTCTGGGCTGATAGGACCTCTCATTGAGGAGGAGGGTAAACTGACATCTAGTGAAGAACAGTGTTTGCATAAGATCATAGTGCCTCATAGGGCAGGCTTGTCAGGGTAGGATCTGGAATGTGGATGAGTACCCTGCCCTTTGATGGGAGTTCGTATTTATGGGAGGTGGGACTTCTCAGTGCCTTTAGAGGCCACTGTCTACCCTATACCCTCAGCTGGGAGGAGGAGAGAACAGGATGTGTGTCTGACCTGTTTGGGGAGATTATTCCAGCCTCTAAGCCCTGGCCAGTGTGGACCTAGGTCCCTCTGACAGATACTCCTATCTATGGGGAGGTAGCATGTGACCAATCCCTCAGCTCAACCAGGACCAGTGCCATTTAATTGGCCCACCACTGCCAGGAGGGCACCACTGTGAAGCCTCTTTGTACTGAATCCTATCAGTGTGGTGAGAACACCAACTGGCCACTGTGAGTGAGAGATGCCTATAGAGAATGAAGTGTATTTGGTTGGTGCAAAATAGAAAGAGAGATTACAGTTGGCCCTTCGTATCTGCAGATGCGAAACCCATGGATATGGAAGGCCCAAAGTAGTCACTGTACTATGCCATTCATATAAGGAACTTGAGCATCCACAAATTTTCGTATCCACAGGGGCTCCCGGAACCAATCCCCCACGGATACTGAGGGATGATTGTAATTACTGTTTAATAAATGCAGGAGGGTGGAGAAGTCTCTTTCAGAAGAGGGTTCATACGTAGGGGAAGTAATCAAGGGGCCTTTTGTGATGACAAGTGGGAGGTGGGGTACTGGTCTCATTGAGCCCATGGGTTGGCAGAGGGGAAACTGGGGCTCATAGTGAGATGGACTGGCCAGAGGTCACATTGCCAGTCTGGGGCAGAGGGGATCTGTGGAAATAGGGAGAGCACAGGACCTCCACTCACTGTGCATCCACCTCTTTCTAGACCTTGTCCTTTGCTGGCTGTGGAGCAGATCGGGCAGCGGCCCTTGTGGGCCCAGTCCCTGGAGCTGCCCGAACCAGCTATGCAGCCTTTACCTGCTGGCGCCTTCCTGGAGGAAGCAGCAGAGGAGTCCCCAGACCAGCCAGAGGGTGAGCCCAAGGTGCTGGACCCCGAAGAAGATCTGCTGTGCATAGCCAAGACTTTCTCGTACCTTCGGGAATCTGGTGAGTCTGAGGGAGGCAGGCAGGACTTGTCCTGGAAGTCTGATGGGGAAAGTTTAGCTCTGCCTGTTGTGTCTAATTTGAGAGGCATGGCTCTGGCCAGAAGAGTCTGATAAGTCTGATGGGGAAAGTTTAGCTCTGCCTGTTGTGTCTAATTTGAGAGGCATGGCTCTGGCCAGAAGAGTCTGATGGGAGAGAAGGGGTACAGCACTCCCCAGGGAGGTGTGAAGAGAGAGGCTGAGCCCTGCCTTGCCCTGGGTTGGTGCACCCAACTAATTTCCACTGTGCCCAGTCTCTAAGCCCCCTCTCCACTTGCCTAGGCTGGTATTGGGGTTCCATTACGGCCAGTGAGGCCCGGCAACACCTGCAGAAGATGCCAGAGGGCACATTCCTAGTACGTGACAGCACCCACCCCAGCTACCTGTTCACATTGTCGGTCAAAACCACCCGTGGCCCCACCAACGTGCGCATTGAGTACGCCGACTCCAGCTTCCGCCTGGACTCCAACTGCCTGTCCAGGCCGCGCATCCTGGCCTTCCCAGATGTGGTCAGCCTTGTGCAGCACTATGTGGCCTCCTGTGCTGCAGATACCCGAAGTGACAGTCCTGACCTTGCAACCACCCCAGCCCTGCCTACCCCTAAGGAGGATGCACCTGGTGACCCAGCACTGCCTGCTACTGCTGTACACCTAAAACTGGTGCAGCCCTTTGTGCGCAAAAGCAGCACCCGAAGCCTGCAGCACCTGTGCCGCCTCGTCATCAACCGTCTGGTGGCCGATGTGGACTGCCTGCCACTACCCCGGCGCATGGCTGACTACCTCCGACAGTACCCCTTCCAGCTCTGACCCAGCCAAGCAACCGCCTAGCCTCACCCAGACAGACCCTGGAGGGGACACCGGCTCCAGCTGGACTTGGGCTCCCACTATCACTCCTCCAGTCATCCTGGTGCCACATGCATCTGGCAGCTGGACCAGGAAGGGTCTGCAGGAACAAGTCTGGGGGTGAGGGGTAGGGAGAAGTGTCATGTGACTTGGAGGTCAGTGCCCCCAGCTCCCATGTGGCTCCATTCTGATGGGCCATGTGACAGAAGAGGGGACTGGCAGGACCTCGTCTCACCCTGTGGGCTGGGCCCAGGCCCCCACTCACCTGCTGTGGCCTCCTGAACTGCGTAGACTTGGCCGGCCCAGGTTTCTCAGTCCACAGGGTGGGGCAGGCCCCCTCCTTTCAGCCAGGCTCTGTCTCAGGGGGGATGGCAGCCAGAGGAACTGAGGTTGACAGTGACAGTCCCCTGGTGTGGAAGCAGGCCAGGCTGGGGGATGGCACAGTTATATAGTATTTATTTATTTATTCTCCTTGGGTTGGAGAGCCAACCCCACCTCTCTCTGCCTGAGCCCTGAGTGCTCCAGAGACCCCAGCCCTGCCTCAGCTTCTCTGGTTCCTTCTGGCTGAGAGCCTCATCCTGAGATGTGTTGCTGGATCCAAGGCAGTCCTGGATGTCCTGGCGCTGACCCACCCACCTGTGAAGGTGTCCACCCTCTTCTGCCTCCAGCCCTGTTTTGGGAGGATGGGTGAAAAAACAAGAAAAGGGAGCCAAAGTGTTAGCGCCTTGCAGAGCCTGCCACTCACCCCCTTGCAGGGCAGAGCCCTGTCTGCACAGAGCTGGTCTCACTGGGGCACAGGCCCTGCATGAGTGTGGGTGCCGTGTCAGGGAGGGGCATGGTAGTTTGAGGGCTGCCACTCCACCTCTGCTGGGTCTGCTTCCTGCCCAGAAAGGTGCCTGCACATGAAAGAGGGAAAGAAAATACATATCTGATAAGACTTTATAAAATAATTATTTCTAAAAAAAAAAAAAAAAACCCACAGTTTGGTAGTCTTTTTTTTTTTTCACTGATTTTTCTGTAATGACAATAAAATTGTACCTTCCACTTATGGAGCCCTCAGTGGGGCCTCTTTTGAGTTGTACACATTTTGTCCCCTTTGATCTTACTATCATTATCCCCCACTTTACATCTGGGTCAGTAGAGGCCCAGAGACCTGTGTGGCAGAGCAGGCCCTGCTAGGGCACCCAGTAAAGAGTGGAGGGGATAGCGAGAAGCCTTTCTCCACTCATTCCTTCTTTTCCCCTTGGAGGGTGGGATGCAGGAGATGAAGGCCAGTTGGATTGCCTGCAGGGTCACTGCTCAGTGTCAGGTAGGGGGTGGTGGCAGAGGAGCACCAGATCTGAGAGATGTGTAAACAGGTGATGTCAATTAAAGATTGAAAGTGGAGAATACTAGGGGGATGGGGACTGTGGACTACTCCTGGGGGCAGCGTCTTTTGAGATGAGGAGACCAACAATCAGAAAAGTCAGGGCCAGTCATTCCAAGGAGAAGGTACAGGGCATGCAAAGGCACCAGGGTGTGACTGGGAAGCTTATATTCCTGACCACAAGGAGGCCTGGGGAAGGGTCGCTCTGTGCAGTGGGGTGGAACAGTTGAGTTGTGGATAGTGGCCAGTAAGCTGGCAGGGTCTGGCCTGGGATAGGGCTAATGGGGCTCTGGTCTAGGCTGATTGGGGTTTGGGGACTCTCTCACTCAGGGTCCTGCATATCAGAAGTAGGTGAAAAAGCAATTAAAATGAAAACGCTCTCCATTATCTGATGGTCTGCCTTTGGAGCACTTCAGCACCTGGAATCCCACTATGTCCTGAAATTTTCTGCACCTTTACTTGAGTACCTCACAGGAAGGCTCCTGTGAACCTCATTCATAGCCTTTAACCCTTATTTTAGAAACAGTTCTAACCTTTCTATCTTCTTAGCCCTTAGACAATTAAAAGCTGCAGATTCGAAGAGGCAAATGTCGGCAGATTGAAGGCAGGAAGGTGTGAGGAGTGACATGTTGATGACAAGGAGGAGGCAGGAAAGGATAAAAATCAAGAACTATGGAGGCACAGAACCTTGGGGGCATGGAGATAATTGTGGGAAAGAACGGAGCTGATGTTGGGTGAGAGTGAGCAAGAAGTGGGTGAGGGCTGTCTTTATCGGAGTGGTGCCCAGGCCCACGTGTCCCGCCTGGTGCCCTCTCCGTTGCTGGCTGCAGGGCCCAACAAACACCTCCTCCAGGTCACCATGGCCCTGCCAGGGATGTCTGCAGTTCCTCATTACTTCAGCCTGGATCCCAGCCCCTTAATGACTCCGAAAATACCTGAGGTGACGACCCCTCTGTCTGCTCCACCCCGAGATCTGAGTCACCCAGTGGGTGGGTAGCAGATACAGAGGGGCCAAAGGCAGGCTCTTCCCCACCTGGTGCCATGACCCAGACAGAAAGTGCTGGAGCAGGAGGAAGCCCATCATTGTCCACAGAGGGGACACGTCTCAGGGTGCCCACTGGGTGCTGGCAACAGACAAGGGCTTTGCACCTCATGTAATGCTCACCACAACCCTGGGAGTAGGTCTAAATATTACCCATATTTCACAGATGAGGAAACTAAGGCCCAGAGGGGGCAAGGGACTGGCTGAGGAGGTGAGGCACAGAGCAGAGCTAAGCCTGAGGGGTCCTGACTGCCCACCTGCCCCTGCACTGCTACATGAGGTGGCGAGGACAGGCAGCTGGGGAGGGGGGGCAGCTTTCAGGTGAGTTTTCTTGGATGCTGGTTTTATCCCCTCACGTTCCTGCCTGCTAAGGTCTCTGGAGCCACTGGCCTGACCAAAAGGGTCCTATCCCATTCCCCGTCGCCTCAGCCCAAGCCAGGGTCCAGCTCTTGCCTGAGGAGGGGCTACCAGCTACTTCTGACCCCTGATACTTTTCTGCTTCAATCTTTTTTTTTTTTTTTTGGCTGCACTGCGCAGCATGTGGGATCTTAGTTCCCCAACTAGGGATCAAACCCACAGCCCCTGCCTTGGAAGGACGGAGTCTTAACCACTGGACCGCCAGGGAAGTCCCAATCTGCTTCAATTTTATTTTCATGTTTCCCTACCAAGGGAGTGAGTGACGCCTACTTAGAACAGGATCAGTGGAGAGCAAGTCATCGGGCCTCAGACCCAAGTCAGAGATCCAGCCTAACAGATGCTGAAAATCCTCTGGTCACTGCAATCACCCCTGGGTGGGTCTGGGCTGGTGAAAGGAGCACACCTACCAGCACTGACTGAGGAGGAAGAGAGGAGCTGACTGGAGGATGCACAGGACCCTGCACAACATAAAAACAAAAACTGATGGTAACCCTTTACCGATTAAGTCCTTTACCAGCACACGTGCTCTTTGGGCACAAACTGGGCCAGACTCCATCTGGGCCCTGGGGACACAGCAGGGAATAAGATGGACACACTCCCCATCCTTGTGGGACTGATGGGCTGGTGGGCGAGAGATAATAAACAAGTAAACAAATGGGCACTCAGGATGAGTTTTGAGAGTGAAATGAAAGCAAAGCAGGAGGCGGGGAAGAAAGTGCTTTGGGTGTGAGGACACTGCTGCAGATGAGAGGGTCAGGGAATGCTCTGGAGCAGGGTGGCACTGAGACTGGACACCCGAGCAAAGAGCAGGCACTGGCTATGCAGACAACTTAGAGGAGGACATCCCAGGTGGAAGGAGCTCTAGTGCAATGGCCCTGAGGCAGGAACAAACCTGGTGTGACCAGAAGATGGCTGGCTGCCCAGGAGGGCTGAGGAGACAGAGGGCAGGTGGAGAGGGCAGAGGGTACATATGGATTGTGCTCTGGTGCGGTGGAGCGCCCCTTCAGTGTTTAGCAGGGACAAGCTATGATCCAATGCTCAGTTCTAAGGAGTGAACTGTCAGCTGCGGGGGGATGGCCCCACAAGGGCCTGGGGGCCAGAGGCCAGAAAGGAGTTTGAGAGGTATGGGATATGGAGGAGTAGGGTGTGGTGGAGAGCAGAGGAGGCGAGGTGATCCTGGGTGGGGTTCGTGCCCCATTAAGTTCTCACTGCAGTCTTGCACACCAGCAGAGGTTGTCCCCATTTACAGCAGAAGAGGTAAGACTCAGAGAGAGGTGGTGGCTTTTTCAGGGTCACACAACTTGTGAGGGGCAGAGCCGGGGTTCAAACCCTGACTCAAGACCTCATTTGTATAAATGACTGCTCTGCTCTGCCTCCCAGGGGCTGGCATGCTAAGGCCTTGGCCCTCACAAGGCACTGGGGACATGTAGAAGGCCAGGCAATTCAGAAAGGCTTTTTGGAGGAGGGGGGCTGGGGACTGCCCTAGAGGATTCTGTCAGGCCACGGGGAAGTGAGTTTGCAGATTGATCCTACGTAGTGTCCATCCTCGGACTCACGATGCCCCTCTGGAAAAATTCTGGGACAGAGATGCCACTAGGCCATTCAGGTTTCTCTTGTCAATCAATGAGAGGTCTTGCTGGGAGGCTTCACCCGTGATCACTGAGTGTCCTAACGCGCCCTGAACCATCAGAGTCTCTGCACCTGGGCCCAGCTTCTAATCTGCCAACTGAGCAAATCTTGCTGGATCAAGGGCGAACATGGGTCTGAATAGGTCTGGGGACATGGCCAGGCTGGCTCCACTCTCAGATGGGAACCCTCCCGCCCAGCACAGCTCCACAATGAAACAGAGGAGCCAAGAGCCTGAAATAAGTCCTAATTAAGAAGGCAGGAGGATTCTGGGGCCTCACAAAGGCCCTTTTTCTTCAGGAGAAGTGGAGCCTGTGCAGGCCTGGGCAGCCCTTTCATACCAACCTGTTAGACCAGTTTTAATATAAAGAAGGTTGGAGCTTTGCCAGAAATTCAACAGCCTCTCTTGGTGAAGGTGTCCTCCCCACCCCAACTGCAGGGTATGGGGCCCCCTCCCCAGCTTAGGCAGGCTGCACAGCCAGCCACCCAAGGGGCCATTCCAATGGTCACTCTGGGGCAGCAGGCTGGGGCTCCCACATCTGATACTTAAGACAGGAGGTCCCTGGAGGTTTATTCCTGGCTAGCATGTCCCTCCAACCCTGGTTTTACCCCCACATCCCCTCCAATCTGGATTATGTGCTGTATACTTGGTTTTGGGGGGGCTGTTTCCCTCAACCTCACTGAACCTCAGAAGATTACTTAGCTATGAAATGGGGAGAGTGACAGCATGTCTCTCAGAAGGGACATGGGGGGCCCAGAAGGATTTATAAGTTGATACTGAGGAGAGCCTGAGAGGGTTCAACCTGGCAGCTGCTGCAGCTGTCACTGTAACTATTCCTTGTCCCTTGTATTAATCCCATTTGAGAGGTGGGCAGGGCAGGGTTTTTTTTGGCTGTGTTGGGTCTTAACTGCAGCATGTGGGATCATCATTGCGGCACGCGGGCTCTTCGTTGCAGCTCACAGGCTTCTCTCTAGATATGGAGCGCAGGCTCCAGGGCACGTGGGCTCTGTAGTTGTGGCACTTAGGATCCAGAGTGCATGGGCTCTGTAGTTGCAGCACGTGGGCTCTCTAGTTGAGGCACGCAGACTCAGTAGTTGTGGCATGGGGGCTTATTTGCCCCATGGCGCGTGGGATCTTAGTTCCCCAACCAGGGATCAAACCCATGTCCCCTGCATTGGAAGGCGAATTCTCTACCACTGGACCACCAGGGAAGTCCCTGGACAGGTGTTGATGTCCCCTGAGGTACCCATGGGAGCTGCAGGGGAGCTGGCTGGAACTCCCTGGAGCTATAAGCAGCCCCTCACCCCACCAGCTTTGATGCTGCCCTGCCAGCCCAGCCCTTCACCTTCAGGCGTCATTTGCCAACAAAGGCCTTGGGTTCCAGTCGTGGTGAATAGACCCTTTGTCTGGTCTCTGCATGGGCTGGGGTGGAGGCTAGACCAGCCTAACTTTCCAGCAACTTCCCTTGCAGCTCCAGTAGAGACTAGGCCATCTGCTACGCTTGCCCACACCTGGGGGATGGGTCTCCCTCAGGCCTGTTACTTTCCACGCCCTCGGTGGTCTGTGCCCTCAGAGGTGAGTCACGGGTGAGGGAGGTGAGCTGGGTAGCACCTCTGGGTCTGTCCCATTTCAAAGCTGCAAGCCTGAGACTCAGAGAGTGAGGGTAGATTGTCCACAGTCACCCAGAGAGGAAGTGGCCATATGGGGCTGGAGCCCAGGGCTTTGAATCCCAGGCCAGGGCCTGTCCCCCTCATCCTAGAACTCTTGAACTTTGAGTCTGCTGCCTTCTGACTAGGAACATGGACAGCCTGGTTCAAGGCCCTCCAGACTCCCCCTGTCCAGACCTGGACTCTTCACTGTCCCCCAGACATGCCTCCACTCTCCCCCCATCATGCCTCCACAACCCCCACATGCAGCCACCACCTGTTGATCTCCATGTCCGTCTACCTTGCCCCTGGTCCTTCTCAAGCTGCTCTCCTGCTGCTCCCCATGGCTGCCTTGCCCATATCTAGCCTTACCATCACTCACTAACCTGACTGAACCATCCTGATGGCCTCCTCACTGGCCCCCTCAGCCCTACCACCATCTCCAGAGTGAGGGGCTTGCAAACCCAAACTTGTCCTACCTTCCTCATTTAGTGATATTCACAGGCTCCCCTCATATCTTGCCTGTGCCTTTACCCCAGGCTCCAAGACATGGATTCCCAAACTGCCAACAAGCCATTTCATTCTGCTTCCCTCCAAACAGCCCTCCACATACCAGGATATCATTCATCCTGGAATGTCCTCTTCCTCAGTTCTGCCAGGGCAAACTCTTACTCACCCTTCAAAGTCCAACTCAAATGCTCCTTTTCTGAGAAGTCTTCCTTAACTTCTCCTGCATTTATTCATGCCTGTGTTGGGCACCCACTGCATCCTAGGGAATCTCCCTGGAGCCTGAGTTTTCCCAGGTCTCTCCAGCCTGGGGAGGAGAAAACATACTTTCCATAACAAATTCAAGACAGCCATTCTTTGACTAAATTTCTCTCTCTCACACACATACACACCATGCTTCCCATGAAAGTCTCCTGGGGATGTCTTTGAAGAGGCAAGTTAGCCAAGTGGAAAGAACTCAGGCAGAGTTCAAATTTCAGTGCCTCCAAAATCACTGTAGGATCTTAAGTGAGAGGAGCCTCAGTTTCCCCATGTCTTTTTTTTTGCTGCATCGCAGGTGAGGTGGGCTCTGGCTCCCTCTTTCCCCAGCCAAGCAGCTGCCTCCTCCACAGCTCCTCCTTGGAGCACAAACAGCCAAGAGCTCTTTTCTTTTTTTTTTCTGTCCACTCCGCATGGCATGTGGTATCTTAGTTCCCCAACCAGGGATCGAACCCACGTCCCCTGCATTGGAAGAACAGAGTCTTAACCACTGGACTTCCAGGGAAGTCCCAGTTTCCCCATATGTCTAACAGAGATAGTGGAGGTACCCTGCCACAGGGTGGTTGGAGAGTGGCTATGCCTGGCTTTGGGGGAATACAGGGTGAGTAGAAGCTGATGCTCATCTCTGAGCAGGAGATGTGGCAGGCCCAAAGCAGGAGGAGCCTTTTTGTGTGGCCAAAGCTTTATGCTCAATGGGAAGACAGTTGCTTCCATGACTCAGGCCTGGTTGAAGCAGGCAAGGCCCAGAGTGCAAGAAGTGGCCTTTGAGGGCTGAGGGAACTTGGGATGGCCATAACTCCTCCAGGCATTCCTCTAGGACTGTTTCACTGCACAGTCCCCACTAGGGAGATCCACACTCTGATGGTGTGGCTGGAAGGGGAGTGGCACCCAGCAAATGCTCCCCAGGCACAGCCCTGTTCCAGGGACTCCCCACACCCAGCACCGATGAGCCAGACTGGGCCCTTCCTGTCACCAGAGCCGGGCTCCTCCTCCATCAGAGGTGAGGACTTCACTCATAGTTTGGGTTGGGCCAAAGCTTTGTTTTTAAAAGTGCTTCTTGCCTCTCAGCCTTCTCCTAAGAAGCACTTCTCCCCTCCCCACCCCCACCAGCCCTACTTCTGAGCAACATCAATGTGTGTGTGTGTGTGTGTGTGTGTGTGTGTGTGTGTGTGTGTGTGTGTGTGTGTGTTGACCTTTCCACTTGGCCAACATTCCTTTGTATTTCTCAGCTCCTTTGGGTAGATGGCCACGGTAGGAGGAGTTGTTAGGAGAGCAGGTTCTCAGGAAACCTTTTCTCCAAAGCCATAGAAACATGGAGCCCAAGGAAACACTAGAAAATGAAGGTTTATCCAGAAGGAGATTGGTTTCCGGAGCAGTTAGAGGAGTGTGGGTAAGAGAAAAAGAGAGCTCTAATTCCAGTGTGAGTGCCTGCAGGGTCTGGCCTCTGGGCATCCTTGCGAGGTCAGTGTTGTCAGCCTGGCATCTAGTGGGCAGGCTGAGCTTAGGCAGGCAAAGCTGGGTGACCCTGGGCAGATTGCTTTATCTCTCTGAGCCATACAGGTCTTAAAGTAGATCAAAGTCCTGGGTTTGCTGTCAGTGCGATCAGCTCATACTCTCTCTACCCCAGAGGTGCTCAGACTGGGTCTCTATAGCCCTTTTTCTCTTCAGAGCCAGCAGGTGCCTGACTGGGGGGCTGTGGGCTTTGGGGCAGTAGCACCTACTCTTAGCACCTTGACAGTCACCCCCTTTCTTCTCTGGGTCTCAGTGGATGAACTGGGGCATGCTAGGCTCCAGGAGTATCCCTGGGCCTCTCGGAGGGCAGAGAACTAGAGGGCAGAGAAGGCATGGAACGGGCACCCCCCACCTCCACCCTGGGTGAGGTGTTTTTGCTGGAATCGCAGCAGCTGTGGCTAGAGGCCTCTTCCCAGGAAGAAAGAGCAGAGCGCCTCTTCCAAGAACTCGGAGGAGGCCTGCAGGCAGGGGAGGGGTAGCGGGGGAGTTAATTTTAAACCAAACAGCCTTCAACGCTTCTCAGGAACTGGTTGCTCAACATGATCTGGCAGGTCCCAGACGGGTGGGCAGGCCTGGTGCCAGCTCAGAGGTGGCAGGGGTGGAGGACATGCCCCAGTGTGGGAGGCCCAGTGACCTTGAAGGAAGTTAGAACCTGTCCTTGCCCATGAATCAGGGCCTGTCACCCCCAACCCCCACCCACCTTCCTGAGGGTGTCTGATGGGGTGACTTCCTCCGTCATAATCAGGCAAGGTGAAATTATAAGAAGATTAATAATACAGGTGTCATGTCCTTCCAAGGACCGACTGTCCCATCCCCCCTTCACTGCTCAGAACCTGCCACTCCTGTCCCCTGACCTATACCTCTGGAGGTTATCTGATGAAGGCCTGCTCTGAGGCCAGAGTAAGGCTTGTGCCATTTGCCTATGAGATGGGACCCTGGGATGGGGGTCGGGGGATCGAGGATGGAGTGTAGCAAGCTGAGCCCAAGTTCTGGGTCCAAGGGGTGAGCCTCCTGTGTGTGCAGGGAGGCTGTGAGCTGAACTCACTGGGCCTACCCCGCCCCCTAGCTGACTGGGAGTCAAAGTGCCTTCACACACATTGACCTCCTGCCCCCCAACCCTAGTGTGGCCACCCTCGCTGGGCTGACAGCCTAGGCCCACCTCCCAGCATCCGGACTCTACAGAGGCCCCCGCCCAGGGCACTCCCTCCTTCATTCCCTTTGCCAGCTGCCCAATGAGACCCCAGCAGCCTGGGTGGGGCGAGGCCTATGTTCTAGGAAAGGATCCTGAGCAAGCGCTGCCAGGAGCCGCGGTTCTTGGAATCGGCACTGCAGAGCGAGGGGACGCTTCCTGGAACCCGCTGGCCACTCCAGGGAGAGAGGCTCAGAGGAGGGGCAGTGACCTAGGTGAGGGGGAGGGGGTACTGAGGCCACAGCTGGGGACCTTGCCTCCAGGAAGCCCTCCCTGACTGTGGGTGCCTCCTTAGACTCCCCTTTCTCAGCACTGAGTCTGCAGGGTCCCTCTAAGGGCTCTGCCAGGACAGGCCCAGGTCTGGCACAACCTCTGCGGTACCCAGCATGCAGCCCAGGGATAGGCACAGAGTGGACAACCAGAAACAACAGGGAAAAAGCAGGGCATGCGTGCCTGGTAGGAGGGGCAATAGGCAGGTGAGGGGGCACAGGTGAAAGTGGGATGTTAGGTGCAAGTGTACTGCCCAGGCTGGTGAGCAGTCAGGGCTACAGAGGCTAAGGGGGAGGAGGAGGGCGAGCAAGGAGGGATCAGCAGTGCCAGGCCCTGCTCACTGAGTCCCTTGCTGATGAATGGGAAACTTCTGGCCAGGACTTCTGTTTCTCCTTCAGGCCAGTCTTTTCCTACAGGGTCTTTCCCCTCAGATCCCTGTCCCACAGCTGGGGTACAGGTCCCAGCCTCAGCATCAGGCCACCTGGTAGGGCCCTAGCACCAGTGCCCAGCTGGGCAGTCTTGAGCACATATCTGGCCTGTTGGAGACTCAGTTTCCCTACTTAGAGAATGAAGAGGAGAAGCTGCAGGGCCCCCAGGACGGCTATGCAGGTTGTGACCTGGTTCTGGGACTGGGTTGGGACCTAGTCACACTTTGAGGGAGTAGCCATGAGTGTTCCCATGACAGGGTCCTGGGGACAGCAGGGATCTTGAAGGGGTGCTGGGGGGCATGTCTAGACAGGCAGAGAGGGGAAGTAAGGGCCTCCCACTCTAGCTGGGTGACCTTGGGGCAGTCTTTTAACCACTCAGGACCTGTTTGCCCTCAGAAGAATGGAGAACCCTCCCTGGCTAAGGCTGGACAGAGGTGTGGGCAGGGATGTGCCTCTCCCCTCATGCCCTCAGGTCACTCCTTGGCTCTCACTGAGCACAGCTCCAAGCCTGCTACCCACCCAACCCCTACACATCACAGAGATGGGGCCCCCAGCCCATCTTCCAGAGGCCAGTCCTGGGGTTGAGAAGGGCTGAGACTCATGCCCAGGCGGGGGCTGTGAGGCAGGGTTGTGACAGAGAGGCCCTTTGACCCCCGCAGGAGGATGGTGGGGCACCCTACGGACATAGTTCACTATTACACTTGCGCTTTGGAGTGCTGGTTCTCTGGGGCTACCTGAGGCAGCTGGTAATGTAGTGCTGTATTCTCCACCACTTGGCGGCCCTGGTGCCTGCACCCAGGTCAGGCTGGCCTTGACTGGGAAGATACCATGGGAGGACTGGACCTGGAACCACTCGACCTGAGTGGGAAGAGCTGCTGGGTGGCACGTACTGGGTTTGCAGAGGACACCGGTGCCCTGCTCTATATAGGTGGCTCCAGAGCCAGGCACTCTGCATGACTTGAGCCAGTCATGACTTCTTACGTTACAGAATCATGGTGAGAAGTAAATATGTTCGGTGATTTTTCTCCTTGGGGTCTCCTCCCTGGTCCCAATCCACCCTTCGGCTCCCCCTTGACCATAGGCCCAAGTAGACAAGAGCCCCCGAAGCACTCTTTCTTTGGCCCTTATTGCAACAGGAAGAACTATGGACACATCTGCTCTTCCCACTGGAGCACAGGCCCTGATATTTGCAGTGTTCTGGGCAAAAGGACAAATGGAGGCCCACACTACAGAATCTAAATATTTAAAATCATAAGTCAAGCTACAAACTGCAAATAAAACACGTGCTACCCTCCTACTCAACAAGTAAACTTTCATAACAATAAAAAATCTGTAAATCTGTGGGTTTTGAATGTCCGAAAGTCATAAAAATATCAGAAAGTCAGATATCAAAGATGATTGAATTTAATGATTATTGCTCATGTTCAGGTGTTCACTGATACTAAGTGAGTAAGAAGATAAAGACATGCCTAATTCATGGGTATTATATACTTATATAATACTTATATAATACTTATATTATATACTTATTCTGTAACATTCACTGTTCTTGCTTTGATTCCAGTAAAACTATTGATTATGTTGTTATAGTCAAGATTTTCACATAATTACTATTCTATTGGCAATAATGATTTAAAAGACTAAAATAAAATATTATATTCAAAGAGCACAAAAATATGAATTAAATTTAAAATATTAGAAATTGAAAGTATTCAAAATACATTCCCAAAAGTTATTTTTTATTTTTTTATTTTTTTGCGGTACGCGGGCCTCTCACTGTTGTGGCCTCTCCCATTGTGGAGCACAGGCTCCGGATGCTCAGGCTCAGCGGCCATGGCTCACGGGCCCAGCCGCTCCGCGACATGTGGGATCTTCCCAGACCAGGGCACAAACCTGCGTCCCCTGCATCGGCAGGTGGACTCAACCACTGCGCCACCAGGGAAGCCCCAAAAGTTATTTTATAAATAATCAAAATTAGTAAAATTAAAAGGCAAAATACAAACTATAAGTTATAATGGACTAATATAAAAATTTAAGTCAAAAAGATTTAAACTAAAATTTTATTCAACTTCTTGAAATTTTTATTAACTGTTAAATATATTTATCGAAAGAAACCTTCCCAATTCGTGTTCAAATCCCCTGCGAACTCTAAGGCTGGTTCACAGCCTCCCTGCATTTCCCTGGGGTCTGAATGGTGTCATCATGAGTGGGTGTTGGGTTTGTCTCACATGGTGCCAGCACTGAGTGTCAAATCCCCAGTGATGGTGATGCCCATGTGTTCTTTAGTCCATATATTGTGAATTGATCATTTGTGTACATTCTAAATAACAGCCTCCAAGCAGCTTAGAAGAGAGTGGTGACAGACCAGGCACAATTTCCAATAAATGATATTGATCCAATATCAATCCAATAATTGATATTGATTTGGGAAAAAAAATGAAGTCCAATGTCTACCTCACACAGGGAAATCTCAATAATTCTAGATGGACTAAATATTTAAACATGAATAAATGACACCCTAAGAGTCTTTTAGAGCACCTCCCTAAGAGTCACAACAGTATCGATTCTGGGTAAGGAAACTTCTTCCTTCATGTGGCTCCCCTGCATTACTTGCAGGACTGGTCTGGAGAAATGAGAACCACACCAGAAATCCATTACTGCCCATTTAGTGTCATCTTCCCAGTCTTGGAGGGTTTCCCCCAGAGGCAGGCTCAGGGACAAGGATCCAAACACAAACAGCTTATTTCAGAGGCGATGTCAAGTCACACCAGTAGAGGATAGGGAGGCAATTTTTCCTGGTTGTCTCCCATTTCTGTACACTTGCTGGTAGAGGCACTGACTGCCCTTGTTCCAAACAATACTTTCAAGGGTGATTATTCCAGTGAACAGCCTTAGAAGATAGAGATAGCATCTCCCTCCAGGGAAAAAGGCAGATTGGTTTATTGTCCAGTATAATAAAGATAATATCTGCCTCTGGAGTGAAGGGTGGGCAGGTTTGTTTATAGTCTATTATAAAAGATTTGGGTTCCCTGATCTCCGGGTTCCTCTCCTGTCAACCCACTGCATGCACAGGCATCATCTGGCCCTTATTGGGTCACTCTGCAGGAAATGGGGTTCAGGGAAGTGGTACAAGAAAATGCTGATACTCTGTCTACTGTTACTGTGGAAAGTAAACTGACCTTTGTTTCTCAAGCAGGAATCTGTGTCTTCTGCCAACATCCTCGGGAATATGGCAACTTGTTAGCTTGTGAGTTGGGTGAAATCTCAGAGCCTTCCCAGTTCCTGACATAGAGGACAGGGGAAGTGAGACAGGGAAGGAAAGGAAGCCAAAGCATGTGTGTTAATGAGTGTGTTCTCTCTGTGGGCAACTAAGGTCAGTCCTCGGTTGAGAGATACTGTAGAACACACATCAGGGTTGTCCTACCTGAGAGGTAAGGAAGCTGGGATGTGTATCCACCAACTCCCACTCTTCACTGGCTTAGGGCTGCTCCGGGGGTGAACTCCCTGCCTATTTCACCTACCAAGCTGGCCTTTGCCATAGAAAAGCCTCAAGCTGAGCACTGTAACTGCTGTGTGGGAACCCAAGTGGGAAGGGATATGCTCCATGTGAGCAGGGCCTTATCTGAATACTGCCCATGCCCAGTGCCTGGCACAGTGCCGAGCAGACAGTGATCAAATGCATGCCACATGGGCCAAGGATAAGGACCTGTTTACTTGCCTCTGTCCTCCACTAGGCGATGAACTCCTTATGGGCAGTGTCTCTGTCAATTTTTCCTTCATACTCTAGCAGCAAGGGTAGTCCTGACAATTACCCTTAGGCTCCCAGTTAGGGGTGTAGGGGAGTGAGGGGATAGCCAGGCAGTGATGGGGCTCAGTGCCTCCTGGGGCAAAGGCAGGAGAGAGGGCATTCCAGGCAGCTAGGACAGCTCAAGCAAAGGTGTAGTGTGGGGGAAATTCCTAGGAATGCCAAGGCTTGGGAAGACCCTGTGGTTGGTCCCTAGGTGGGTTCTCTGGGAGAATCAACTCAGAGTTTGATGCAGTGTGGTCATCAGGGATTGCCAAGCCCCAAATGCCAGGCCAGAAAGGTCAGGGATGTGGACAGGCGCCCAGGTCTGGCCCATTCCCCTCCCAGATCTCCCCTAACTTGCTGTGTGACCCTGAGCAAGTCATGGGCCCTCTCTGGGCTTCAGCTTTCTTTTCCTTGAAATGGGGGCACAGTACTCAAGCTCCCATGGGCTCCCATAACTCAGAGAGAGTAGTTGGGCCTCCAAGACAGGGTGATACCTCATAAGAACCTCAGTCACCCCTCCTCCAAGTATGGAAGGCAGCCTCAGCCCTCAGCAACCTGGGGCCCCTCACAGAGGCCACACACACAAGGTCCTGACCTGGTTCCCAGAGCCTGGAGCTCCCCCATCCAATGGAAGCCCTGTGTGGACACACCTGTGATCATGGACATGGACCCACATGCTCAAGTCCCACACCTGGGCACATGCACATATCTATGGGTACCTGTGTAGGGGTGTGCAGGTCTCTATGATGGGCATGTGTGATGTGGCCTGGCTCCCTGCTGACCAGAGCAAGCCTAAGGACCCAGCCAGTCATGAGGGGCCTGTCAGGAGGAGTCCATGTCCAAATCCATGAGTTCTTCAAGGACAGGGCCCCATCTGAAACCACCCCACCTGGCTTACAGTTGGTGCTCAATGCTTGCAGGTGAACAGTGGGGCTGGGGATGGGGGAGAAACAGGACACTAAGGACCTCAGTCACCCATTCTCCAAGCTTGGGAGGTAGCTTCAGGCCTCAGCAAGTCAGGGTCCCTCACAGATACTGGCAGGAAAAGAGGACTTGTCCAGATGCTGTGTCCTCACATGACTCTGAATTCCACCTCACCCAGACGGCCCCAAAGGAGGCAGAGGTGCTGGGCTCTTGGCTATGACTCAGCGGAAGGAAGACAGGAAGGGAGGTTGGTGGTGCTGGGGCCCTAGGGTTTTGCTTCTCATTTCTCTCTTCCTAAAGCATAGCAAGTTCTCAGAAATGAAGGTACAGAAACCCCAGACTCTCAGAGGCACTGGGTTCCCCAGTCCTCCCACCCCTGGAGATCCCACATAGGGCCTGGGGAAGCCCCTAGTCCCTGTCCCCTCCTTGGGACCTTCTTCCCTGCCCCAGAACCAGGGACTGAGTACCTGGAAGGTCCACACCAGAGCCAGGAGGGAGTCGTGGACTCCTGAGACTTTTCAGAAGTATGTGACCCAGATTCACTTGCTGAGACAGATGCTGAGTGACAGGAGGCACTGGAACCTCCCGGACAGGTAGGGGTGGAGCAGTCAAGAGTATGCTTCCCAGGAGAGACAGAGGCTGCCCTCACCAAGAACCTGAGTGAGGGCATCCTCAGTTGCCCCATGTGAGTTCCTTCTTTCTCCCTCCCCTCCCTTCCCGTCCTCCTTTCCTTTTTTCCCCCTCTCTCTTTCCCTCTTTCTTTTGTTCATATTTTTAACTATTGGAAAAAGCCCAGTTTAAAAAAGCACACACACACTCAAATGAGCACAACACCAAACTATGATACGTTAGAATCCTACCCATGTGTCCAGAGAACCAGGTTTGGGCTGAGCTGGACATAAGCCTTCTCCTGCTGTCCCTACAAATGAAAGAGACTGCAAAGGGCCCTTCAGAAACATGCTACCATTTGTAACCACTTATCTGTGAGAATCACTTGGTGGGGTCATTTGGTCCTGTGCCACCAAAACCAAACACTGAAAGACACTGAATGCTGAGGCTGACATAAGACTGCAACTCCCATCCTAGCCCCCAGTTCAAACGTCAGTGCTCATCGCTGTTCATCTTGATGGACTTAATGCTTGAGAATTTGAACTTATAAAATACATTTATGTTTAAAATGATGCTTTTATCTTTTAAAAACTATATAGTTGAGTTCCACGTGAAACTTAGTTTGAAAGAACAAACTCTACAGCTCTAGGGCTCTGGACAGGAGGGCTGGGCAGAATGACAAGAGACAGAGGATTTCTGTGCAAGCAGAGAGAGTGGGGAGCCCTGGTCAGTTCTTGAGCTGTGGAATGCCTTCAAGAAGGGTTTTAGGCACATCCACCTGCACCCTCTCCCAGAACCTCCCAGGCCTGGGGACCTGAAATGTTCCGCCTGATATGGCAGGCTTTACACCTCCTTATGCTGAGAGGGGACTCTCTTTCCTCACCCACCTGTCAGCAGGGAACCAGAGTCTGGGTGTCTGTCAGTCCCACCCCACATCCAGAGTACATCAGAGCCTCCTTTCAGCAGCAGCCACTTTCACTGCCCTCCCCTCCCCCATGGGCTCCTCTGCTGTGGGTTGTGAAAGTTTGGCACCAGGGGCAGCTGGGAGGGGAGGAAGCTCACTCCACATCTGGTCCTTTCTGTTTGACTCACCACTTTCCTCTTTGCCCTGGAAGCCCATGTCAGCCCTGGGGGCACCCCAGCTGGGTATTGGGGCCCCGGGCTGCAGCTGGCCTCTGTGGCCTGCTCACTCCCCTTCCAGATGGGATGTCAGAGAACTGGGTTCAAAGCCCAGCGTGGCTACTTCCTGCTTGTGTGATGTTGTACCGGTTAAGTCTCAGTTGCTTCATCTGTCTAGTGGGCCAAGGAAGGCTCCCCTCATGTGCAGACAGACGATTTATGACAAAGTGTGTGTGGCACAGGGCACCATTACACATGGAGCTGCCCAGTTACTGTTGTTGACAGAGCTCAGGCCTGGGAGGGTGGTCTTCACAACTCCATCTAAAGGGCTGCCTCTAGGTTATGTCCCCACATGGTCACATTTGGATCTCCAGACACCCCTGCCCACAGCCCCTGACACTGCCTATGGGATGGCCTGAGGGCACCCCACTCTCTCAAGCTGTCCCTAGTACCCCAGTGCCCAGTTCAGGGTGGCTCCAGGGCCTCCAGGTTCCAGTCAGAGCCCTGGGCCCTATCGTGGTCCTGGCCACCCCCCACCCTACATCCAATCCCTCAGCAATGGTTGTGAGTTGGTTCTGTTCCAGAAGGCCTATTGCTATATGCCACTGCTATAGCCCCTCGTGGCCTCTAGATCCTGGCCCAGTTGCAGCCTCCTGCCCCAGTCCCCTCTTCCTGGCAGCTAGAGAATATCCTCAATGCCTACCTGACCCTGTAACTCACCCTGAGACCCTTAAATTAGGCTCTGGTACCCAGAAATGCATTCAGAGCTCATCCAAAGGCACCCACGACCACCACCACCTTGCCACAACACAGTCCTCTCCATGTGCCTTCAGGCATCCAGGCTTTTGCCCAGACTGTCCTCACTCTGGGCCTGCTCTATCCCTGTCCTGCACCCTACCCTCTTCAAGCTAGGTGTGATGACCAAGGCCTCAGGCCCTGGGTCATTAGGCTTGCACTGGAATCCCAGTTCAGCCAGCATATAAGCAGGTTCCTTAGCCTTTCCCAGTTTTAGTTTCCTCATCTGCAAAATGGGAGGGTTCACTGACTTTGCCTTATGGGATGTCTTGAGAGTGAATAAGATAATCCCAGAAGCACTTGGTTCAGGGTGCACCATCCAATCTCCATATTTTACAAGCTCTTCTGACTGGTGTCATCTCCCCAGGGCCTGGCACATAGTAGGGCTTGGGAGACAGAGGCCTGAGCCTATGCTGCACACACCCCAGGAGAAGGGCCCACCAGGGAAGGCACTGGGCTTCTGGAAAGCCCTCTGGGAACAACCCTGGCAAACCCTGCTTCTGCTCTGAGGATCCATAGGCCCAGGTGGACCTCTGCACTAAGCTCTGCAAGGGGCAGCCCAGGACCTAGCTATGCTGACCTCAGTCTCTGACCAGTCAAATGGGCACCAATGGTGGCCTCACCCTCCCTTCCAATCCAGCGGCGAGACCTGATCCGTGACTGCACCCTGCTGAGCCTTGGTTTCCTCATCACGGAGATGATTAAAAACCCAGTCTGTGGGGTTGTGTGAGGATTAACACCAATAAATGTAAAGCAGCTGCTTGGGGCCCAGTGCCCAGCAGGAGCTCAAGAAATGATGGCAAGGAGATGGAGGAGGAGGAAGAAGGTCCAGGGGGCTGCCCAGATACTTCACTCAGCTGCAAGGTCTGAGGGCAAACAAGGCCCAAGCAGCTCTAGCTCGGGGTTCACTCTACTCACCCACGTAGCTTGGCCTCATACTGACTCCCAGGAATGGTAGACAGGACTATACCTGGAAAGCAAGGCAGGTTGGGGGTCTGCAGCTGATAAAGGGCTGGACGCTGAGAGGCAGAGAAGAGACCTAGGTTTGAGCCCCAGCCCTGGCCTGCTGAGCCTTAATGTTCTCATTTGCACACAAGGATCTTTGTGGGTTCTTCAAGTCCCGATAATCTGCTCCTGGGGCTCAGTAGGCTGGGAGATCTGACCCCTCCATTCCCCTAGATGCATGTCCCAGGAGACGGCTATAGACCCAGCACAGCAAGGGGTGTGGCATCCCTTGCTCTGAAAGGCGAAGTCTCTGAGAGAGACCCCAGCCTCTGAGAAGCAGCGACCAGACAAGGCCTGCCTTCCGCTGGGCAGAGCTGCTCTGAGCCACCTCACCTCTCCGCTCAGTTATGGCCAGGGCCAGGTGGAAGCCAGGTCAGTCCAGGGCTCCCAGTGAGGCTGACGTAAGCTTCCCTTGCCTCTCCTACTCTGTGAACTGTAAAATTGGCCTTTCCCCACAGGATGATTGAGAGGAGTGTCTTGGAAGGGGAGTGGTCCCAGAATTTGAAGCTCTTACACATCGGATTCCTGGTTATGAGGCCAAAGATACTAAAGGTTCCTTGGCAGGGTGCATAACCAGTTCTCTCAGGGAGGGACACAAAGAGGAACCCCTGCTCTCCTTACAACTACCATCAGGGCTTCAAATGAGACCCAGATTTGTCTGCACACCCAAGGCTGTAGTTGGGCTAATGTGGCTGACATCAGGGATAGAGTTGAAGGTTCCAGGTAGCCACTTCAGCTCTGGGGATCATGAAGCTGAGAATCCTAGGAATGACCCACTTCTAGCCCAGTCACACAGCCCAGCACAGGCTTGTAGCAGGAGCTGGGCACTGCCTGGGGGCTGGAAGGAGCCAAATTTCCATGGCTTACATGGAGGGATCACCTTGGAGTCAGGGGCTGCTGCGCTCATTTCAGGCACAGTACCTGCTCACCCTCACACCCTGTTCATTATCACACACTCCAGGGGTGCTGGGTCAGCCACGTGACTCCATGGGAGTCAGGATCAGGCTCAGATCCAGTCTCTGAGGTCCCCTCTGAGGGCCTGGGTGGCCCCCATACCACTGGAGATGGACCATGGAGGCCAGCTTTGCTCTCTCCCCCTGATCCCAGTTCCATTTCCCACAGCTCCCAGTGCCTGGGCCAGCTTCTCTGGGTCCCACCCTGGGCAGTCTTCTAGTCTCTCACTCCAAGAAAGGGTCAGCTCTAGGGAGCCTGGGCAGCTCAGGTCTCCAGGTTGCGAAGGGTTTCCCACCCCCATCCCCACCCACCTCACTGCTCAGAGGAAAAGTGTTCAAGGCAATCTATCATGCACCTCAAAACCTTTCAATCTCTGCCCATTTCCAAATTCCAATTCTAAAGCCACTTCCATTTTTAGGAATTTGTTAGAGCAGCACTTCACTTTGGGTACCAAAATCCCTAATAGTGTCCTATTGCTGCTACAACAAAATGACCACAAATTTAGTGTTTTTAAACAACACAAATGTATCATCTTACAGTTCTGGAAGTCAGAAATCCAAAATCAGTTTTAAGAGGCTAAAATCAAGACATTGGCAAGCTGGCATTCTTTCTTAAGGCTCTAGGGGAGAATCCATTCCCTTGCCTCTTCCAGCTTCTAGAGGCCATCTGTATTCTGTGGCTCATGGTCCTTCCTCCAGCAATGGCATCACTTTGACCTCTGCTTCTATCATCACATCCCCTTCTCTGACACTCCTGCCTCCCTCTCATAAGGACCCTTGTAATTATATTGAGCCCACCTGAATAACCCAGGATAATCTTTCCATCTCAAAATCCTTAAATCTGCAAAGTTCCTTTTGCCATGCAAGGTAACAAATTCACAGGTTTATGGGATTAGGACGTGGGCATCTTTGGAGCCATTATTCTGCCTACTACAGGAGGGGGAAGATTGCTTTACCAGTCCCAATCCCCGCCCAGATGGCCTGTCCTAGGACTGGGGGGTCCTGAGGGGTTTCAGGCTGCTGTTCTGGCCAATGCTGGCTGGGGGCTGGCTGGGAGCTGGCCGGGGCCCAGAGCTCCAGGAAACCTGGCGCCTGCCCCTGCTGCAGACAGGACAGCCTGTACTCGGCGTGGCCACTGTGCAGAGATCAGGTGCACTGTAGCCCAAGAAGTGGCTATGGCTCAACTTGAACAGCTGCCTGGCTCGGGTGGGAGGCTAAGCCCTCGTAGCTTCTTCTCCCTGCTGACCAGAATATGCGAGAGAGCTGCTGTCAGGTACGATGTGAGCCACATGGGAAATTCCAGCTCCATTCTAGAAAACGCATACACTGTTGACTTACTGGTGGATATTTACTGAGCTTAGGGTATGCTAGACCCACACGGGACCCCAGAGAGAAGACAGAGACAGAAAGGCTTCCAAATGCATGAGACAGAATGTCATTGCTACTGGAAGAAGTGGGCTAGGGTCTGGTGGGGAGAACCCAGAGGTCAGATGGGTGTTCCAGAGGAGAGAGCATTTGTGTTGGAGCCTGAAAGAGAGGATTATCTGGACTAGAAGTGGTGGGCAAGAGCATTTCTGATGAATGCACAGCCTGGGCAAAGGGAAGGAGGGGTGTTTGAGGAATGGAGAGTTCTGCAGGGAAGCTGGAGTCTTGGGCAGTGGAAGAAAGAATCCAAAGATGGACGGGGAGGGACATGCTGGCCTGCATAGGTAAAAGCAGTTCTCAAAGCCAGACAGCAGTGGGGTACTTTGTTCTGATGGAAGCTTACTCAGAGCACTGATGAGGCTTTGGCAGGGCTCCCCAAGACCCTTCCCATAGTCATCCTCCCCTACCTCTTCAGATCTGGACTCTGCAGGACACAGAGACCACATTCTGGTCATGGGGAGCCAGCCAAGGGTTTAGAGCAGGGATTAGGAGAAGTTAATGGCCCAGGGTCCAGGTGGGGTTAGGGGAGAACAAAAAGGGTACATGTCAATAAAGCAGCTAGATGGGCCCCATGGAAAGAGCCATGGGCAGCTGGGAAAAGTATACAACTTGAGGCAAAGGGTCAGTTTCCTCAACTGTCAGAAGAGATGTAATTGCTCTTCCAGAGTACTTCCATCAAGGACTCCTACACCCTCTGCCCACGCTTGGGGCTCCAGCTGACAGAGGCTGGGTGGACAGCAGGCACATCCCTCAAGACCTCAAGGGCCTGTAGAGCCTGGACTCCACCATCAGCCCCACATCCTCCTGCTGTTCTGTCTCCTGGGCTCCATGACACATGCTAAAGGAGGCAGCTCATCTCTGCTCTGGCCCCAGTAAGGAGGGAGGATACAGGGCAGGTGAGACTGGCTTTCCCTAGGCTGGAGCCACAGGCCGCTCTGGCCTGCACCTTGGGGCACTCAGGCCCTGGTGAAGAAGGAAAGGAGGGACTGAGGGGAAATCTGGCTGCCAGGCTACCAGCCTCTTGGTGGCTCCATCTCCAGAGGGCAGAGAGAAGTCAAGAGCCCGAGACTGAAATCCCTGCCTTCCCTTCTTCCCAGACTGCCACGTCTCTGCCCAACTCGTGTTGGTGCCAACCACAAGACACACACATGAGGGTACAGGGTCCTCCTTATATCTGCCCTCCAAGGCAAGCAGTGTAAACGTTCACAGTGCCCCATGAAAGGTGCAACCCATGGTCTCTTCAAAATCATCATATTAAGATAAAGAAAGCACTTGGTCCCATTTCTCAGACTTAGAAGCCAAGGCTGACAGAGTTGAAGTCATCTCTCCAAGGACATACCCTAGTGAGGGGCAGATGCCAGGATCTGCACCCAGGCTGGTGTGGCTCCAACATTGGAGCTTAACATCCAAGTCCCAGTCAAGCCAGTGGCTGCAGGCTTGAAGCCCGGCCCTGCCAGTCCACTTGACCTGTACCTCTTTCTCAGGTGAGTCAGGCCTCATGGGAGGAAGTTGTCCCCAAGGATGTCTCCTGCTTCAATGACCCCAACTACGCCTACACTGTCACTCCCCATTATTATGTACTCTTGGGGAGCCATATCCACATGCTTGCCAAGGCCCTTCCTCAGTAATGGGCCTGAAGCCAGGAGGGTGAGACCATCAGGGAAGCCATCAGTGGTTGAGGTGTGGGACAAGGAGGCAATAGACTGCTAGGTCACGGCAGCTACCCTGAGATGCTGCGAAGAGAGCAAGAGCCCAAGGACAAGGACACAGGTAGGAGGAGAGGAAGGGCAATACTGGTGAGGCGGGACAAGATCTGAGAGCACACAGGGGCTCTGAAAGCCTACGCCGCCTTTCCAGGTTCCTTTTGGAACAGCCATGGCTGGGAGCCCCTGGCTCCTCCTCAAAGGAAGCCATGGGCAGCTTGAGGTCCATGCAGCTGGTTCTGGGCAAGGAGCAGGATACGGTAGCCCTGGGAACTGCAATGTGGCCTCTGCTAAGGCAAATACAACCCCCAACCACAGCGAGGGAGTAGCTCAGGCCAGGTATGACTCCAGCAATACAGACTCTCCCAAGGCAGGGACCTAACTTCCTATCTCTATTTGGCCTCCTCCCATCATGGGACCTCAGGCAGGCCATGTCTTCTCTTGTGGAGTCCCCGCCTGGGGAGTGGGCCCTTGAACACCAGCTACATACTTTACCTGATTGAGAGTAAAATGAGGCTGCCATCTTGCACTGGCCTTGGAGCCAAAAGAGCCAGCTTCTCACAGGGAAGGGAGCTGCCCAAGGTCCCACTGCAAGACACAGCTCTAGAACCCTGCATTCCGGCTCCATCAGAGGATGCTGTCCACCAGACACTGCCTCTGGCCACTGCATCACCAGGTCAGGCCCTTGAAAGTGTTGGGTTGGGGGGATGGGAGGGGAGACCAACAGAATGAGTCAGCCTAGTCTGCCATGTTCCTTGAGACCCACCCTGATGCAGGCTAACACCAGCACCTGCCAACCTGGAGGTTTCCTGTCGCTGTGGACAGAAGGGCCTTTAGGCCTCCCGGCAGCCACAAGCCTGCAGACTAGAGCTAGGGTGGAGGTCAAAACCTGGTGCCCACTCTGTCTCAGCTTCTCACTCTCCCCAGCTCCAACCAGGGACAGATGGGTTTTCAGAAATCCCAAGGCTTGGAAGGAATGTTTTAGCTCAAAACTATGGGAATAAAAAGTAAACACAAGCCCTGCTCACCCCTCACTGGCTCAAGCTTTCAGTTAAATGAATGTGGACATGTGACCTCAGAACTGTGCAAGGCCCCTCAGCCCCATCCCCACCAGGAAGTAGGCTGCCATTCCCAAGCTCAAGCTCAGGTGAGGTTCCTGCACTCAGAGATTAGGCCCGGTTAGGGGAGTGTGTGTTGAGTGCACCTGGGCCACTGAAGGGCTACGCCAGCCCTTGGGAGGGAACTGATCAGTGCCAAGTACCTTGGCTTCCAAGGCCAGAAGAAGCAACCATGTGCCTCTCTCCACACTGCTCCCCACACGACCAGCTGGGGCCTGCCAGCCAGCTCTGCTAAGGCAGAAGGAAGCTCTTACCCCCAGCACTGCTTAAGGGCAAGGGGTCAGGGGACCCACAAATCACAATAACAAAACATTAGGTCACCACTTGCTGGTCTCTTGCCACTTTATTGGCCGTATCTCCCAACATCCCTAGAGCAATTCCACCCACAGAAACACAGCAACCTGCCTTGGCTACACTGATACGATGGGGCCAGACTGGGAATCCGGTCTGCTGAGCTCCTAAGCTGGATTGTGGGTGCTCTTGCTCTTTGCTGGCCCAGGAAGGACACCCCCGCCCATGTGCCTACTCCCAAGTCTCCTAGAAATGTAGAGCATGGAGAATCACAGAGCCATGGGAAATGGCACAAACATCTGGGGTTCTGGAAGGCACCATCCACTTCCCTCCAAGTAGCATTCCAGGTAGAACTGTCAGCCAGGCACTCTGGCAGGTTGGGGCCCTGGCCAGGCATCCACAGGGCAACCATGCTGTGGCCCACACCTCCTGATATGTAGGAACCGGGGCCTAAGGAGACAGGGACAAGGGGCCAGTTACTGCCTGGGCCCTGGGGAATGAGCAGGGGGTGGGAACCGCACGCTTGCCCCACAGCCAGAGCTGTGATAGTCTGAGTGGAAGGATCAGCATGGCTGTGGGGACTGGGGGGAGGGTGGAGTCTCACCTCCCACAGAAGTCCCTGCGTACAGCCACAAGATTGAGGGACAGGTCAGGCTGGCTCTGAAGCCAGCTGCCGACGAGCTCTGGGTGTCTTGGGTCCACTTCCAAGAAGATGCTTCTAGGTGGGGGAGAAATGGGTCAGCTCAGCTGGGCAGGGCTGGACCTGCATTTCTGGGTTGTCCCAGCTGGGAGGGGTGGAGGCAAAATGACGCCCAGGGCAGACCCAGTACATACTGGGAGGGGAGGAGGCTGTTGAGGTCAGACTCAGGAGATACCCCATCCATACCCAGAGTCCTTCAGGAGCCGAGGTGCCAGGGCCAGGATGTGGGTAATGATGTCCATGCCCTCCTCACCACCGTCCAGGGCTAGTGGATCTTCATAGCTAAAAGGGACAACAGTGAGAGCTAAGGGCCTGGGATGGGGTATCTGAGAAGTATGGAGAAGCTGACCAGGACTTCCATAAAGAGGGCTCTGTGGAACTTACACTCTGGGCTGAGAAGAAAGTCTGAGGACCCGAATGATGGCAGCTCCGATTCCCCTACCTCCTACAGGCAGCCCCCTACCGGGCAGTGCTGGGCATGCTCAGCAAATCCCATTGACTGACTACCCCCAGAACATGAGGGTCTCCCCACAAGGATGTTCCTATTCTTGGCTTGGGGAGGCATAGAGCTGGCGCTGACCACTCCTGAGAGCCAGGAATTTGGAAGCCAGCACCCTGACACTCACTACCACTGCCTCATCCAGAGGCTGCTGGGCTACCCCTGGTTCTCAGACCGTTTGAAAACAGGATGGTTCAGTGCAAAGCCTGGAGAAGAGTCTTAGTCCCAGCTTTCCTGATAAGCCCCCCCACAACCTTGGACAAGGTCCCTTCCCTCTCTGGGCCTCAGTCTTCTGGAAAATGATGCACTCATCTGAGCACCTTCTATGTGTTGTATACTGTAGGTCTGATATTTTAGTCATTAGTGAGTCCTCCCCATGGCCCGGCAAAGCTCTACCACTCCCCTTTCAGATGCAGGAAACTGAGGCTCAGAGAGGTTCAGTGGTCTTAAGTGGGAAGGCAGATGCTGAACCAAAGTAGGTCTGTGGGTTCCAGAGTGAGCCTCTCTTTCAACACCACTGCCCCGTTCAGCCCCCCAGTCTCCCCATCCCTCCCAATAGTATGGTCCTCCAGGGCAGACCCATCCCACTAGGCCTTCTCAGGCCTGGCCTCCCTGGTCTACCCCACACCTGAGGATCTCAGGGGCCAGCTTCTCCATGTCCCGGTGGAAGACGTAGGGAGGGTTGCTGACGACCAGGTCCACAGGGCCCCAGGGTAGAAGATGTGCCCAGCTACCCTCTGTGGTCAAAGGGAACACACAGCAGAGAATGGAAGGTAAAGGGTGGAAGCTCCACGCACTGCTATGTCCCTTGGGTAATCCCTCTCCCCAAGGCACAACTTAGGCCTATCTCTGGACCCGATAAACTAGACTTGTAGATTAGTGCCCAGTGTCTCCAGCCAGCAGCCTGGCTGGGAGTGTGTATGCTCTGACATGACAGTTCTCCCCCTGGAGTGTCCTTGCCTTCTCTTCTTCCTGTCAAAAACCTCCTCAATAAGCAAGACTCAGATCAAGTGCCACTTTCAGGCAGCCGTCTCTGATTGCCTGACAAAGCAAGCGCCTCTGTTCTCTGCCGCTCCGCTGGCCTTGCCACACTCTGCCTCATAGCCAACAGGGACTGAGTGTATGGAGGGCAAGCCTGGCCTCAGTCAGTTGATTCCTAGTGGCTCTGTTTACTGGCCCCACCCTGTGCCAGGTATCACACTCCATGGAGGGGGCACATGAAGCTCAAGGATGCTGTGGGCATGTGACAGAGCCAGAGCTAGAGCCAGAACTCTGAGGGCACTCTGTAAAGGATGCAGCCAAGTCGTGCTGTGCCTGGGCCAGGAGGGGGCAGACAGACACTCAAGTATTTTGGTCCCAAAGGCTATGTCTTGAGCTTCTGCTTACTTCTTGACAACAAACAAGCCCTAATTAAATTCATTAATTACGGGGGATATGAAAGGTAAGAAAGATCCTGGTCCCTTCATGGGTCAGGTCAGCCCAGGAAGCAACAGGGACTTGCCTATCCTCAGCAAGGAATGGGGGTGGGGAAGAGGTGTGTGTGTGTGTGTGTGTGTGTGTGTGTGTGTGTGTGTGTGTGTGTGTGTAAGCCCTCCCTCCATCTCCGCAGAGTGCTTCATCCACCCACCAGCATCTGGACCCAGGATCCCCACCCAGGAAAGATGGGTGGGGAAAGTACCTAAGGTCACATCGAAGGGGATGATCCGAATCCTGTCCTGCAACCGAAGCCTGGAGAGATAGGAAGGTAAAGGTGAGCATGGGGAGGGGGAGGGGGTTGGGGGCAGCGGTGGGGACAGACTCCTACCCTTGGCTACAAAGAATGGGAGAATAAACCCTTGGACCAGCAAGATACCTGGTGTCCACTGTCCATTTGTAACCCTGTGGGACCTACGCCAGGCCTCCCCCACTGCCTCCTCCTTCTTGGAGGTGGACATCGGCGGGTTTGATACCTGGATAGAGGCTGAGATCAGGCCCCAGAGTCTGACTCCCCCTACCCTGACCCTCTGCCCCCAAGCCCCCCTACCTCTGAGCATTCTCATGGGCCAGGCAGATGGCGGCTTCTCCCTTGTCCACTGCAATGACTCGGCTCTGCCCCAAGAACAAACAAAAGGTACATGGGCGACAGGGTGTTCGGAAAGGCCAGGCCTGGGGACCAGAGCCCTCTTCCAACCCTCTGCTAGAAGAGGAGGGAAATACTCAGTAGCTTTTCTTCCTTTGCGGCCAGGGTCTGGCCAGATGGAAGGGGATGGGACTTAAAGGCTGTGACCATGGTGGGCTGGGGCAGCTCTGTCTTCCTCCTATTTTCAGTCATTTCCTCTCAAGTAATTGTAGCAGAGTGGGTTGGGGAGGGATCAGCAGGAAGGAAAGTAAGTGCCAGTCACAGTCTACCCAGGGTGGGGTAGAGGGAGCCATAGGGGGCTCACCTGGGGGAGCTTGCTCAGCAGGCTGAGGGAAATGGCTCCTGATCCACAGCCCACCTCCAGGATGAGGGGGCAACCTTGAGCTCCCACCACACGGGGCCCTTGGGTCACCTCCTCCAGCACCCATTCAACCAGCTCCTGCAAGGTAGATAGATCTTGATCAGAGTTGGTGCTGACCTGACCCCTGTGGGTCTTGGCACAAAGGCCCAAGCATAGTTAGCCCCTGTGTGAATGTAGAAGGGGGATGGTTAAAGCCAGACTGAACTTCGTTGTCAGCTGGGGCCATGGGCAGGTCACACTGCCTTTCCATGCCTCCGCTTCTCCATTTGTAAACTTGAGCACAGTTGAGAATAACCCACCTCATTGGGGGCAGGTGGAGATTAAACAGAAGCACATTCATGAAGCACTGATCTCATGCCTGGTACATGGTAAGTGTTCAGTAAGCCCCAGCTAATCCTTTTACAGATATCCTCTTGTTTTGTGCTTACAGCAATGTTAAGAATCATACTTAATGGTCCCTGGCCATCCCCTCTGTGCCTGGCCCTGCTTCTGGAGGTTTCCCTGTATTAATCTATTAGACCCTCATGAGGAAAGTGAGGTCCAGGGGTCAAGGCCCCGCTGGGAACCCTGGCCTGCAGCTCATGGTGGCCAAGAATCAGGGACCAGTGTGTCCCCTTCCTCACAGCCTCCCCAGAGAGGCTCCCAGGTCAAAGGGACAGGGAATTCCCTCCATGGAGGGGCAGGGGGATGACAGCCCTACCTGAGCCCCATATCTGAAGGGGGCTGTGGCACACACAGGGCATGGGGTAAGTAGGCATGGCATGGGAAGAGATGCCTAACTGCACCATACCTGCCTTGGTGGCAGCGGGACACTTTCAGACACTGTCACTTTAGAAACAAGAGTTTCAAGTCTCACTCACCCATCTGTCACCTGAAGACTGTGCATGGAAGCCAATATAGGGTGAGGGTGGAGGGCCACTGCTGCACATTGGCCAAAATGTTTCTAAACAGCAGTAGAGTGGGGGCCCAAGTAGCCAGGCATGGAGCAGGGAAAGGGCAATGTGTCCCTTCTCAAAGGGACCTGCCCTTGGATGAGGGCAGGAAAGGCTCCCCTAGAGGCTGAGGATTCCTGGGGTTCCAGGCAGGGCTGGCTCAGGGAATGAGGGGAGAAGTCAGGAAGTGGGTGTTTCCCTCATCTGAAAGAGATCTACTTCTTCCAGGCTCTCTCTACCATGACCTTCCTCACTGTGGGCCTAAGGTCTAGGATGGGGTGTGCTTCTCCCACCAAACTGAATGCTCCATGACGTGAAGACCAGGAATCTAACCTGTTATGGCGTGTCCCACACGGGCAAGGCTTGGCCCACAGAGCGGCCTCTTGGCTACTTCCCAAGTGCTGGGCAAGCTCTCAGCGGCCACAGGAAGCTACCCTGAGCCTCAGACCCCCAGCTTCCCCCAAGCCCCAATGTCAACAGTTAGGCCCCGATAGAGCAGAGGGCTCCAGATCACTCAGACTCATTTTCCATATAAGCTGCTCAGTGCTGAGTCCCCAGAAGTATTTCATCCTTCATCCCAACCCGGGAGCAAAGTTCACCTGTCCCCAGGGTAGCAAGTCCAAGGTAGGTGGAACTTGGCCAGTGGGTCCAACCTTTTCTGTTCCAAGCCCCTTCTGTACCAAACAAGCTATGAGTGAGACAGTCCCTCTCCAGCCAGAGAGGGCTTCCCCTCACTCGTTCCTACCAGCCCTGTACCAGGCACTACTGGAGAACTGGAGTGCTGGCAGCAAGCTGCGCCCACAGCATTGGGACCAGCACAGAGCCAGCAGTCTACGGCTGTGGCTGGGA
Organism: Kogia breviceps; assembly: GCF_026419965.1. Taxonomy (NCBI): domain Eukaryota; kingdom Metazoa; phylum Chordata; class Mammalia; order Artiodactyla; family Physeteridae; genus Kogia; species Kogia breviceps. Next base: position 38,213,484 of record NC_081319.1, read on the forward strand.
GCCTGCGGTCATAGTGGCGAGGCCACATACTAAGTGGCCAGCTGAACAGCTGAAACTTGTCAGGGGCATGAACTTCTCTTGGTTTCCTGACCACAGACAGACCTACCCTGGCAGGAGAATGACCCCTTAGTCAACCACACTGGCCAGCCACCTCAGAGAGACATCCTGACCTCAGAGACACACACCACATGTGTGAATGGCTACCCTGGGCAGGGCATGAAGATGAGAGACTGGGTCTCCACTGCCACCAGTGCCCCTTGGCCTCTCCCTTACCCTCCACATCACGGAGAAGATTATCTTGGCTGTAGGACCACTTCGGGTTTTGGGGGAGGTGGGGAGGGATGGAGACCACTCCCAGCAAGTCCAGAAACTCTCTTCCTCACCTAGTAAAGAGTCTCCTCAGCCTCGAGTTGGTGCTCCTTGGGGGAGGCTGGAAATCGAGCTGGTCATAGGCCCAGGGCACTTTTCCCAGGTGAACAAGGGGAGAATCCAAGAATACTGCAGGGTCGGAGCAGAGGGGAATGTGGGAAGGGGGCAAAGAGCAGGCAGCTGTCAGCTCTGCCTGGAGCCACTGCCTCAGCAGGACTCCACACCCCTCAAGAGGCTAGCGCAAGGCCTCAGTAAGACCTGAGTGCCATAAAGACCCTCATTAGGATTATATTCTTGATGAGGTAGCCAAAAGAAGGCATCATTGCCTCCCTCAAGCTAATCATAGACAGGGCACTGAGCCTCCCACACCTCACAGAGCCTCACCTCGCCAAGCTGGGCAAGAATGGCTCACACTTCCAGCCTTGGTTTTCCCACCGTACACACTGCCAGGCCGGGGACTGAGCCACCTCCCCATCCCCAGAGGAAACCCAACTGGTCAGGCCACACACCGCCTACCACTTTGCATTTCAGAAATCTGCACCCATCATCAGAAACCACCCTTCAATGGATAGAAAGAACGCAAGTACCACAGCCCCTCCCCTGCACTAATTCTTCCCACTCCCCACCACAGGCCACGTCCTCTCAAGTTCTTGGTAAGGCAGCCCCCCCAATGCGGCTTCACATTGGGGCAACTTGGCAAATTCTGAGAAACGTCTGTACAGTGAGGCAAGGACCTGGCTTCCCAACCACAGCCTCCCTCCTCTCCCCCACCCCTTATAGCAGAGCTGCTCTCCTGGCCCAGACCCACCCAGGAAAGGGGGGGCCCCCATATGGGAGCCGGAAGTCCACCCCCAACACTCAGAACTCCGGAACACATGGTTGGCGCAAGGTCAGCTCTGAGGGGACTCAAAGGTCATCATGGTTGCTTCCCTCCCATGCCCTGACCCTTGGCAGCCTCAGGGGATGGTGAATGACCTCCTGGGCAGAGGTCACATGCTTGGAGGGGCCACAGGTTGGCCTCCCAAAAGTCTGCAGGTAGCAGGCTACATCCTGCTCTGGGTCTCTGCACCTATCCCAGCTCATCCAAACCCAGATGGTTCGGCCCCTTGTAAGGTATGGGGCCCTGACCCAGCAGACAGGATGTCTGAGTGCTGCCCCCATGCTCCCTGCCTTGGCAGCCCTGTGACTTCAGCAAGGTCTCAGACTCCCTACTGTCCCTGCCCTGACACTGGGCATTAAGGCAAGGACCTGGCCTCCCAACCACATGATGCCGGGGGCAAGTGGGGTCAGAGGGTTTCTTGGCTGAGGGAGAGAGGCTGGGAAAGTGAGAAGGGGCTCGGGTCCCTGGCTGGGGCAGCTGGATGAGGCCTGATCTTTCCCAAGAATGTGTGTGCCTTTCTGTGAACACTCCTTCTCAGAACATGGTGCCCTCTGGCTTGCCCACCACACCCACCCACATACCCCTCCACCTGCTCTGCTCTCTCTGGCTCCCAGCCCTGCCACCTACAAGGTCATGGGGAAGCCCAAGAAGGGCCATAGAAAGCATTTCTCCCAAGACTAGGGTGTCGCACCTACAGACAGCACGCTGGGACCACACACTTCCCAGTCCTAGTCATTTGAGAAACACAGGCGATTACCTGACTAGATAGTGGATGTAATAGGTAAAAGGTCCCAACCAGTTCCCTGGTCTGGAGGCCCAACCCTCTCATCATCTAGAGGGGGCAGTGACCTACCCAAGGTCACAAAGCTGTACCAGGCTTCCAGATGTCCAGCTGGAGCCCTCTCCACTTCGCCCATGTCTCCTGAGGAAGAGGAGGGCACTTGTTTCCCATGGGTTGGGTAGGCTATGGGCCCATGGGACAGCTCCTAGGGAAATGACAGGAACCGGCTGAGTACTCGGTGGGCAGCACTAGTTGGGGCATCTTGAGCCACTGCCAGCCTAGGGGCTGGGGCAGTGGCTTGGGAAGTGAGGACAGGCAAGGAGGTGAGCAGGAAACCTCTTTCCTCTTGGCCCCACCTACTCAGCCAGCCAGGAAGGGCGCTGCCTCTAAAGGACAGCAGTCATGGGGCTCCAGCGCCCCCTGGTGGAAGTCTGGGACAAGACAGGTGCCCTGAACCCCCTTCATTCCCATCCTGCCCAGTCCTGATGGCACACCTACCTCCGTTTCTGGCCGAGGGATGAACACTGGGGGCGCCATTTTCAGACTGAGGCCCTGAAAGTCCCACTCACCAAGGATGTACTGCACAGGCATCCTGCAGAGGGGGCAGCAGGGTGATCATCAGTGCCAGCACCTGGACTAACAAGACCATGTCTGGGTGGGGATACCACTTGTGGCCAAAGGTGTTGGGTAGGGTCATGTCTCCTATGCCCCAGAACTCCTAGCCAAGACCTTCCTTCCCTCCCTTCCTTCTATTTACTACCATGACCCCTCTCTCATCACTCTCTCATCCCAACACCTCCCTAGTTCTTGGACACTTTCTTCCTCCCTGACCATGAACTTGGTGGAGCTGAAGGAAGCTGGACCCTGCTCCCCACACAGAGCCCTCTGGTTTGGCCCATGATGCTCACCTTTGCAATCGGTAGCTACTCAGCTCCTGGACACACTGTAACTGCCAAGGGGTCAGGGGCTGGGTCCAAAGTCCTGGCCTCAGGCTCTGAAACTGCCCCACAGAGAATGTGAGTGGCTGGCGCCCCTGACCCAGGTTTCTTTTGTAGACTATGCCAGTGGGTCCAACACTGGCCACCTTGGTGATCCCTGAACCCCTAGTGCCTGGCACACACTGTAATAGTTTGTTGGATGAATGAATAAGTATCTGCCTAAGACATTCCTCCAGAAAAATCCCATCATTCTCAGCTCAGCACTCTCAGTGGAATGGAAATGCCTGGATGTCTCTTCCCCACAGTTCTCCCTCCCCCCACTTCCTGCCCTCTTGACAACACTGCACTTAACTGTTTTGGCTCCAAGGACATGAGCCACGATGTACTCACTGGATTCCCGGGCCTCAGGGATGCCCCTTTTCTCAAAGACCACTGTCCAGTGGCTGACCAGTTCTGTGGCACTCAACAACCGAGCCGGAGGCAGATGGGGTTGCCATAAGCTGAAGGTGCAGCCCCAAATGCCTCCCCTCCACCCCAGGCCAGATAGGAGGGCCCTCAGCATTCTGCCCCGATGTCCCACATCTCAGGGAAAGGATCCTTTGAGTACTTCTTCAAGGTCCCCCAATTTTTCTCGTGATGTCAGCTGCTGAGGATGGTGGCTGGCCTCAGTTGGATGGAGATGGAGAAGGTCACAGGCTCTGGCTCCTCAGCATGGCTCTGGTCCTCAGATGTGGAAGGAGAAAAGGGAAGGAGAACCAGGAGAGCAGCTGAGACTTGTGGGACCCACTCCTCTCTGACCTGTTGCCTGAGAGAGGGCATGCTCTTGCTCTGTCATCTCTTTGACTCCATCTTAGACCCTCAGCCACCTATCTGAGTTTTCTTGTCTTGGTCAGTGACATTTTCTTTCAAGAGATCTGAACCCATAGCTCAGTCCCTGCTAATAAATGGGCCGGTGTGGATCAGGGCCCAGGCTTGGGGGTTGGACTGATCTATCTGACCCAGAGGGTGTGACCTTGGGAAAGTCATTATTTCTGTGTTTCAGTTTCCTCCTCTAAAAAATGGGGAAAATAACACAAACTCCACGGTGAGCAGTGCATCGGTCAATGAATATCAAGGGCCTGGGAGCCAGCTCAACACATAGAGGAACTCAATTTTATATGCTCTTGACTAATATTACTAGGAGAAGGAGACTGCCCTTGCTTGGGAGCTTTGCTTTTGACATTTTGCATGCACTGTCATTGACGTGTATGCTGAAAATCACCCCTCCACCCAATTTAACCCATAGTCCTAAACACTAGCATAAACTACCAGGTAAAAAATTGACAATTTCTGTTAATTTTATATGTAAGTTATCACAAACAAGTTTAACTGAAGGTTTAAAACCAGTGGTTTCCTTTCCTCTTACAGAGACAAGGGTTCAAACTAGCCTTTACTGAACACCTGCTAGGTGCCACTCTTCAGAGACAGAGAGGAAAATGAGACTCCGAGACGGGAAGCAACTTGCCCAAAGTCACCCAGCTAGCAACTCTCCCAGTCAAGACACAAGTCCTTCGGACTCCAGAGGCAGCTCTGTCTACCAGAGCGCCCAGGGAGGAGCCGAGGCCTGTAGTCAGGGGCGCAGCTTCCCTCTCAGTTTCGCACCGCGAGGTCGGCTCTCCCCAAGCCTGTTTCTCCATCTGTACAACGGGGGTACAGACTTTTTAAGGAAGGCTGCCTGAGCTCTGACGAACTCGAGGTCTCGAGGGTGTTAACGCATACCTGCCTGAGAAGCTTCCCCACTCGCCCAGCAGCCTGAAGAAACTGCCGCGGGCTCGGCTCCCGGACATGCGTGACCCGCGGTAAGCTTCCTCCGACGCTCTGCTTCCGGGGTTGGCGCAACTGAGGAAGGGCTCGGGCGGACCCCGTCGCCCAGCTCCAGAGTTCCTAGAGCCGGTGTGTTCCACCTCGGAAGCCCCTACGGCCGGCGGGGGATATGAACACCACGCCCACTACGCCCGTAGGCCCACTGGCGGGAAAGTGCGTGGTTGGGAGTAGGGTTGCTCCCCGGGGGCCTGAACCGGACGGTCTTCCTGAAGGTCGAGGCAAGGATAAGGCTCCAGCCTGCGGTGACTGCTTCGAGATGGCGTTTGGGGACCCGACCGGGCGGTGTGCAGCCAGCCTGAATGGAGGCATGTCACCAGCCGGCTCTGAATTCGAGAGTTGGGGCGCGATGCCCAGGGACCTGGTCTAACGTAGGCTGTGTGCTGGTAGAGCGGCACATGGGCGGGTCCCAGTGTTGGGGGCGGGCACTAACTTAGGGGGGTGGGACCGAGTGTCCAGGACCTGAGGTTCAGGTGGCAACTGGACCCCAGGGCCGCTCTTGACCCTCTAGCTCCCATTTTCGAGCAGGGAGCTCGAAACTGGAAATAGTAGACCAGGGTTTGAATCCTGACTCATCCTGAGGCTTTGTCCATGTGCCCCTCTGTGAGCCTCAGTCGCTCCAATAACATTCATGGCAGTGTTTTGCAAAGTGTGGCCTGCCAATGCCACCCCCTCGCCCCCTAATCTATGGTTAACTAGATCACTGTTGACTAAACTACTATGAAGCATGCAGTTTCCCGGGCTCCATCCCAGACCTGGGGATCTGTATTTGTAAGAAGCTACTCCGGTGATCCCCATAAGCTCCTTTGAAAACCTGAGGATTAGAAGGCTCCTCTCCATAGATGATCGAGTTCTGGATTGGAGGGGTGTATGTAGGCCTGCTTGGGTCCACGTGTCCAATAATACCACTCCTGTAATAAAAATACCATCCCACCCCCCAACTTCCCTGAAGATGTCTCATTTCTAGCCTGGGATGGGTATCATTTAAGAAGAGCCCTCACACCAGAGCCCATCTGAGCAGGAAGCTGAGACCCAGGGAAGAGAAGCATCTTGCTCTAGGTCACTAAGCTAGTGGAGGGTCGAGCCGGAGTTCAATGCAGACTCAAGGACTCCTAGTCTAGTGATCTCCCCAAATTTGTGTCCACCTGCGTTTGCGGAGCGCGACTCTGTCCTGGTGGAGATGGAGCCCAGGCTAGCCGGAGACCAAAGTTGTAGCCCTTAGGAAGGCCTGGCCACCCACCGTCCCCCTCCCGACTCTGGCACAGCCCACGGGCAGTGAGGAGTGGTCTCCAAGAACTACGACCCGGCTCCCCCTCTTGCTGGGGGCAGAGCCAGATCAGAGCGGCAGGCCAGTGGGCCAATGCAGGGCAGGCTCTGGGCCTGACAGCCAATCCGGGGCCGGGGGCACGGAGCTGGCAGGGAGGAGAGGAGCTGGAGCGTCGCGGAGCCGCGAGGCTGCTCGCCTCAGCCCCACCCCCGAGGTGGGTCCCGGCCGGCCAGTCCCTGTCCAGGCTGGCAGAGCGGGCGCTCTCGGCTGTGGGCAGTGTGACGTCGCGGGCCCAGCCCAGGGAGGTCCTCCCAGGGCGCCCAGGGAGGGCGGACCTTGGGTCGGACCCGCCGCCCCCAACCCCGGGGCCTGGGGATCCCCCTCACCTTGCCCCGGCCTCCTGCCAATCGCCACCACCCCTAGCCTCTCCCGCTGAGTTCGGCGCCCCAGAGAGGATTAAGTAAGTGCTGAGGTCGCCGCTTCTGTGCAAGAATGGAGGAATCACAGAGTCGCGAAGGTGGGGTTGGGGATTGGGGCAGGGAGGACTGATGAACCTGGTGGAGAATGGTATGCGGGTTCCTGGAGGTGGTGGTGCCCACCCCTTTCTCTCTGGCTTCCTTCTCTTGCGCTTTGGACCAGGAGGCATTCCTTAACAGTGATGAGCAGGGCCCTTTCTCTCCTTTGGAGGGAAAAATAAACAGAGCCCCAGAGCAAGTGTTAAGGGTCTGGCCCAAGGTCACATCTGGGGTCAGTGGCAGAGCCAAGAAAGAACCTGGGGCTCCTGACGTGCCCAGCCTAGCTAGAGGAGGAGGACAGAGAGGGACGATGAGCTTCTCCCATCCCGTGTTTCTGTGCCAGCCTTGCTCCTTCCTAAGAGGCCATCAATGGTGTGTGCACACCTCACACACACCCATACACCTGCACAGGGAGGCATCCCACATACACCCGTGAGCTAGCGCAGAGGTGTGTATGCAGCCATGAGCTGTGCATCCCTCCTATCCCTCGGCCTTCCCTTCTGCAGTTTGGCTGGGACCTCTTCCCACCTTGCCTTACCCAGAGCCTTTTGGCCTGGGAAGGCCAAAGTCACAGCCTAGACTGGGTACATCTCCCACCCTCTGCTCCCAAGGGAGGAGGGAAGGGGAAGAGAAGGCATCTCAGAGTGGGAGCTCCATCCCTGCCTCTGAAGATACGCTCTCCTTGATTTTCTCCTAGTCCCTGGCAGCCCCTATAGGGAGTCCAATAACCCAAGAGCCTACAGAGAAAGCCCGCCAGAGGACCTGACTTTAGCCTCTCTCTCCTTCCTGTCTTCTGGTCTTGCCACACATGTCCCTGCCTTTACTCCAAGCACAAGCTGGACTGCACAGCAGGCTGGGTCCAGGGGCTTCTGGGGCTCCCCTTTCCCAACTGGAGTGGCCAGAGGGAGAAGATCTAACATTTATTGGGTGCTTGCTGTGGATGAGGATTGTACTGAGCTAAGTCATTTCTAGGAACTTGTTCATTCTGATATTTCAGTGACCCTATGACCCTTTCTGTGAGGGAGGTGTTCTTAATACCCCTACCTTAGACTCAGGAAAACTGAGACATGGAGAGGTGGAGTGACTTGCCTAGGGTCACCCAGTTAAGTGGCTGAACCGGAATTCAAAGACAAGCCTGTCTGACTTTTGTGCAAGTGTTTTCCTCCAGGAAAGGAAAAAGCTGCAGTATTTTTTTCTCCAAGCAGGAGGTGAGGGATGTGGGGGGCAGGAAGTAAAAAGGTGAGCAGCGTGGGGAGTAGTGGCTGGGGGTGGGGAAAGAACTTTTTCTTTCAAACCTTCCCACTACTTTTCACATCTTCCAAGTATGATCACTATATCTTACCCACAAAGAGGGGGCAGGGCTTCATTTTCATGTTCCTAAATCCACGTGGGATCCATAGATATATAAAGCACATGTCCTGATGTTCCCTGAACTTGCCCTTGCCCTCAAACTTTTATTTCCCCTGTGCCTTCAGAACTTAAGGGGACTTCATCTCCTCACAGAGTCCCATCCTCAGCCTCACGTTTTTTATTTTTTCCTTTCCAGCACCCAGGGAGGCAGGGAGCTCTCTTTATCCAAGGACGTGGCCCCCTGTATGGGTAGTGGGGGCCACAGGCTGGGACACCCCTGATGTCAGAAGTCAGTGAGCAGGTTGACTGACCACAAGCAGTCCCTCAGCATCAGCATGGACTCCAGGATCCCATCTGCTAGGAGCTGGCTCAGCAGCCACCCACCCACCTCTGAACCTGACCTGGAGCCTGCCACAGATGGGCCAGCTTCCGAGACCACCACACTCAGCCCAGAAGCCACCAGCTTTAATGACACCAGAATCCCTGACGTGGCTGGTGGTACAGCCGGCGTGGGCACAATGCTTCTGTCCTTTGGGATCATCACAGTGATTGGCCTGGCTGTGGCCATGGTGAGAGCTGGGGCAGGCTGGGGCTGGCCCAGATGGCCCTCACTTGGCAGAGGGCGATCATTGTTTAGATTTTAGAGGATCTAATCAGAACACAATTGTCTGTTAGTGATAGTACAATACCTTCCTTCCCCAGAGATTTGTTTATTGGGGTCCAGAGACCAGAGAGGCTGCCTCCAATTGGAAGAACCAGAAAAGGTTCTGAGGAATACATGGCATTTTGAGCTGGGCCGTGAAGGCCACGTAGGAGTTGGGGAGGAGGGTGTTGCAGGTGGAGGGTCCTGATGGGCAAAAGTTTGGAGGCAGACAGCGGGTATCTGTGAGAGCAAGCAGGACAGTGAGGCAAGTGAGTGTGTGGATGCAATAGGAGTAGAGGCCAGAAGGCAATCGGGATAGATCGTGGGCTGTAGAGTCCGAATGGGATGCTCTGGGAATGGCAGGCTGCTGGCAATGTTCATTCATTCATTCATTCACTTGGCAATTATTTACTGGGCACTTGCCCTGGACCAAGCCTTCGGGACCCCAGGGACTAGGGAGGAAAAGTCCTGCCCTGCAGTTCTTACAGGGAGTGAGGAGGCCTGGCTCCAGCATCATGGGAAGGGCAGAGTTGGGCAGACATCAGGGCAGAGGTGAGCTGGGGTGAGGGCTGCAGGTGTCCCCTGAGAGTGGATATGATGCTTCCAGATCTGGTATCTGCCTCTGAAGATATGGACTCTCCCCTAGGAATTCCCTGGCGGTCCAATGGTTAGGACTCAGCGCTTTAACTGCCGTGGCCCCAGGTTCAATCCCTGGTCAGGGAACTAGGATCTCACAAGTTGTGCAGCGTGGACAAAAAAAAAAAAAAAGATATGGACTCTCCTCTTAAGATGATACATGGACACTCAGAATGTCACCGAGGGCCCATTGGAGATTGTGAGGACTGAGACCTGGATGGGTGGGAGGTGCACCTGCGGTCCCCCAGTAGGCCTGGCAATGGTGGCATTCTGCCTGCTGCCCCTCACAGGCTCTGACGGCTGGCCTTAGACTCAGGAGCATGTTGTTGTGACAAATAGGGTTGGATGATCCATTCGTGGCTGGAGCTGCTGGTAAAACAGGGTCACCATATGGGCCCCACAGGCTCCGGATTGCTGCCAGGGAACAACCGTTGGCCAGCAGGCAGAGCCAGGATGCGACACACAGAGTGAGGCCGGGGCCTGAGCAGTCTCCTGGGGCAGGGGTGAGGCAGAATACCAGTGTTTGGCACCCATGTGGTGGTTAAGCAGGCAGAGACACCCTAGCCTCAGGGGCAAAGCAGGGCCTAGAATCTGCCTTTGTCACTTTTGGCCAAAGATTTTGTCCTGGGAACTTGGGAAGACTTCCTTACTCTTCATTCTGGAGGAATATTCAGAGGGCCGCAGTGGATGGCCTTATCACCAAAAACGGAGAGGTAGGGAAGTTATGGGGCAAAGGCAGTGGAGGGCAGGAAACAGCTCCTGGGCAGGGGACAGTTCCGGAGATGTTCCTTAAGTACTACTTCCTCTCCCCTCATGCCAACCCTGAGCCAGGCCATGCTGGGTGCAAGGAGGAACAAATCAGTGCCAGGCCGTGTGCGTCACGTAGGAGGAACAGTGGGGGAGGGCTTCCTGGAAGAGGTGGGGCTGCAGCTGGACAGTGAAGGGTAAGGAAATTTGAAAAGGAAGGTATTTGGGGGGAGGGTGTTAGTAGTTGGGGTAGAGGGAGCAGCAGGGGCGAGGGGTGGAGACTGGCTCTGAAAGATCCTTCTGTGTCACAGGGCAGGCAGGGGGGCTGAGAGGCGAGGGAGTACAGGGTGCTGGGGCTGGAGCTGCTGCTTCAGGACAGGAAGGGGCTATGCCAGAGACCTGGAGTTCCTGTTGCATTCCACCCACAAGAGAGCAAGGGGCATGCCAACATGTGACCTCCTGGAGGGGATGGGGGAGCAAGGGGCACTGCAGTTCCTTTCCGCCGTTGGCGTCCCCCAGGAATGAGCAGCAAGAGGAGCTCTGGGTCAGGCTGGAAACAAACCAGATTCAAGCTGTGAATGGGCCACAAAGAGTGTAGGAGCCACAGGGGGTTGGGGACAGACTCTAGGGACATGGCTTTCCCCCAGGCAGAAGCAGTCATGCTCCTGGTAGTCAAAAAACACCAGTTGAGGGATGAGTGAGATGGTGGCAAAGGTCCCTGGAGTTCCTGCTCCAAGTCCTACAGAGGTCCCCAAGTTTCACCCCCTTCCTCCCTCCCCTTAGTGCTTTGTACCAGGATTCCCTGCTCTAGCCAGGAGCTCTTGGGTCTCAGATGTTTTCTCAGGCTGCCTAGGCCTTTATCTTCAAGTCATTATGATGGGGGTTAGGACCCAGGGGTCTTCCTAGGTTCCTCCAGCATCAGGGTTCAGGAGTTTGGTCTAGGCTGATGTCCAGGGGCTCAGACCCTCCTCCTCAGCCCCTGAGGACCATCAGCCTCCCATGTAAACCCCAGGAAGCCAGCCCAGAGCCTTGCCTAGAGCCACTGCCCTGCAGAGTCTGGCCACTGCCTATCCTCTGTTCTTTTTGCCCATACATGGGGAGAAAATTTGGTCCCGGGGACAGCTGAGAGGAGGGAGTATGCTGAAGTCCCCCCACCCCACCACCACCACTTCAGCCCTGAGGAGTCCGAGGCAGGCACTGAGTGGCTGGAGCCACAGTCAGTTTTGGCAGGGGTGGGCCCACGAGTCCCTAGGCCAGGCTTACCTGTGTGGTCTTCCCAGGCTGGCCTTTTCCCCACCTCTGAGTTTGGGCACTGTCAGCGTCTAATAAACATCAAATGGAAGCACAAATTTAGGATGTATGTGTCCCTGGGATGGGGTCGCTGAGGACATGGGGACCTATAGTTCTCCCGTTCACCAGCCTCAGCGTGTCCCCTGTCCTGAGGGGCTGCTGGATTGATTAGGGCCTCCCTTCCTGGCCATCTGATGCTGCTCCTTCTCTTGCAGGTTTTGTACATCAGGAAGAAGAAGAGGTAACTCCCCAGCTGCCACCCAAGGCTCCAGCCCGTGGGCAATGCTGGGCTGGACTCCAGGGGACGTGGGTGGGAAAGGAGAGTCCCTCCACCATGAGGGTCCCTCTCACTAGTGAGGGAGTCAGGGCCTCTTCTGCCCACTCGGGGTTGGGGGTAACCATTTTCCCCTGGGGAGGGCTGAGCCACCCTTGCCCTGCTGCCCTAAGCTAATGGCCACTGACTCCCCTTTCCCCACCCCGGCCCCTCAGAGGCTGGGGGTTACACAAGGCCCTGGCTTAGGCAGTCCCCATGGCTCTCATGGATGATAGCTCTGTGGCCCGTGGCCCCATCTGGTCCCAGGAGTGGGTAACTATCCCTCCCAGACCACCCATCCAAGGGGTAGAGCTAGTACTGTATGTGCAAAAATGTCTTTCATTGAATCCCGGGGGAAATTTTAGGACCCTAAACATGGTGGTGTCAACTGGTCAGCAGGCAGCACCTGGAGGGCTGGTGGGAGCGGAAGGGCCTGCCCTGCCTGCAACAGTCTCTGCCCCCCAACCCCCAGGCTGGAGAAGCTGCGCCACCAGCTCATGCCTATGTACAACTTCGACCCCGCGGAGGAGCAAGATGAACTGGAGCAGGAGCTGCTGGAGCATGGGCGGGACACTGCCTCCGTGCAGGCCACCACCGCTGTGCAGGCCACGCAGGCCAAGGTGGGCACTGACCAGGCTCCTCCACCCAGCCTGCAGCCTGTATGTGGCTCTTCCACCCCCACCCTCCCTCCTTTCCCGTGTAGCTTTCTAGCACCTGCCATGTGGTCAGGTGGCAGCTATCGGGTATATGGATTTTGTCAGGTTTGTTTAGAAACTAGTAGAATTGCTCCTCGGCCACCCAGAGACTCACCGCACAAGGCCAGGCCAGGGCAGCCCTGGGATCCAACCTGGCTCTGTCCCGATAGCCTGGTCACCTTGGAAGCTCCTTTGGCCTCTCTGAGCCTCAGTTTTCTCATCTGCAAGTGAAAATCCTGATTCTTGCCTCAGGTATGCCCCCTCAAACTAGGGGGAAAGCAGGAGAAGACTCATGGGAGGGATTGTTGGGGGGCTGAGACCCTGGGTTCTTCTGCTTCCTGAGATCCCAGTCCTGAGTGGGTTGTGACTGGCATCAGATTCTGGGGCAGTGGCACCTCTGAGTAGATTGGTGGGTTCCTAGTAGCTGGCAGACCCCAGGCAGGTGCAGACCCTAGCCGGACTCACCTCCCATGTCCAAAGTGAGGGGTACCTGTGTGGTTATCCTGCCAGAGTCACTGGGATGCCTGGCCACTTGCCACCAGTCCCTGAAATCCCCAGGGGCCAGAGCACCATGAGGAGGCCTGGTCTCCCCCTGACCCATGATGTCCCTTTGCATCCCTCCTTGCCTTGACTGCACAGGTTGCTAGGGAACCTGGCTCCACAGTGGCAGAATTAAGAGACTGGGCTCAGGAAGAGTCCAGGCTGGGAGTCCCCTGGTTTTGCTACCAGTTCTTTGTCACCTGGATCAGGACTCATTCCCCCTTGGGATATTCAGGAAATTGGGCTGAGAACCTTGGTCCACCCAGCTCTTGGGACTACTGACTCTTTGACGGTTGTTTCCTGTGCATCTCCCTTGTGCCAGCCCCTGTGCCGGGGCTTTGGGGCTTGGGGGTACAGAGGTGAACACCCTCTGCTGGGAGAGGTCGGTACATGCATAATTAATCCAGGCCCTGGGACCTAGGTTAAGTGCTGCAACTGGCTGAGGTGGCAGGGCAAGCTGGGGATGGCTGGGGAGAGGAGTCATCTGAGCCAGGTCGTATTTCTTGGCTGAGCTTGTGGGAGGGCATTCCAGGCAGAAGACATAGCTGGTGCCAAGCGCACGTGGGCACCAGAGGGTGGAGGGGACTGGACCAGAGAGTGCATGGCCTTGGTCAAGGTCCCTGATGCCCCTTACTGTCTCTCTGCAGACCACTCTCCCCTCTCAGGGCCCAATGCAGAGGCCCAGCCGGCTGGTGTTCACCGATGTAGCCAATGCCATCCACGCATGAGGAGCCCAGGGACAGGCCTGGACCTCTGATGAAGACACCTGCCACAGTGCCCTCAGCTGCCCACTCCGAGATCATTAGGACTTCCTCTCAGGACCTGCCCTGCCAAGGCCTCAGCTATTTTGAGGACCCAGCTGCTGACCCTCCAGGCTCTAAAAGAGGCCCCTGGCCAGGTTGGGCATATGGCCACTGATATCCCCTGACCTGAGGGTCCTGGAATGCAGAGCATCCCTCATAAGGCTTCCTTATACTGGCTGGCTTCCTTGTGCCCTTCCCAGACCCCTCACATCAGGGTTTGCTCCTCTAATGTGGAGGAAATGGGGGGAGATGTGGGATGGGAGGGGGAAGGGAAGGAGAGTAGGGGGGGTTCCCATCCATCAGGGAGAGACATATCTTTGGAATCTGGAGTCTCCCCGGGTGGAGAGAGGCAGCCGCCCCGGTCTCAGGCACATGGTATGGTGGTACCCTGGGAGAGGCTCAGGGATAGAGCTGAAACTGCCCAGTGGGCAAAGATGCCAGGAGGAGGGCTGCTCATACCCAAGGTCAGTCCATATCACAGGGATCCATGAGGTCTTCCAGCCACCCCTCCGTGGTGGTCGGCTATTGGCTGGGCCCAAGCTAGGATGAGAGCTGAGGGGGAAGGGAGGTGGGGGAGCAGGTGTGGAGGGATGCAGTTCCCGGACCTTCTAGAAGGCCTCCTGCATGCACATGAGGGTGCCCACCTGCAGACACGTGCCTGTCCCAGCACAGGGGGCAGGATGGAGACCCCTGCATTGGTTCCACTCTCCAAGCCAACCCCCACCCCATGGTGTGTAGAGGAACATTAAGTAGGCCACCTTCTCCACCTTCAGTGTTCAGGGACTGAAGGAAGAGGGAAGCAAAGGCAAGGGTCCACTGCCTACCACATCCCTTCACTGGGCTCTAAAAGCCAGGCAACCTGCTTCTGGAACAGTTCCCTGTCTTGGTGTTTATCAGGGACCTGGTGTTGGGGGAGAGACTATTGGTCGGAGGGTGGTGGTCGCCAGCTGCAGGCTAGCAGGGGAAGTTCTGAGTGCCTGAAACAGGGTGGGGATAGCCCCTTGGAAAACAGACCTAAGAGACCTAGTCTGGGTTTTGATCACACAACCCACCTACCCATTGTCCACCCACCCCATGCCCCGCAGGAATTCTGCCAGGCTGGGGCATCTGGGCAAGGCACTAGGTCAAGCCAGACCCCAAGAGCTGGGCACTTCTCCGCTGGACACGCATGTGCACCTGAGCAGGCACAGACGCATACCCCTGTGCCCAGCCTCGCCGCCGGCACCGTCCTCTGCTGGTTGGCGGGGACACGAGGGTGGCAAATGCGAGGTGTCAGGCTGTGAGGGTCTAGGAGGACTTCATGGGGAAGGTTCTGGATTTATTTCCTCCTCAAGATGCTATAAATACGTTAGCATTTGAGCCAACTGGAGGGCTGTGGGTAATTTAGGATGCACAGAAGCTGTAATTTAACTCATAGCATCTCCATGTGAGAGCATTAAAGATGTAATTAAGATGTTTACACAAAGAGATTGTGAGCCTGTGACACTGGGGATGTGAAACCCCAGGAGCGGTGGGGTGGGTGAGGGGCTGCGGGGGGCATGGTCGCTTGGATCCCAGCTATGAGCAGAAGCCCACCTTATCCAATGAGTTGCCTCTGGTCCTGAGTTCAAGGCTGCTCTGGGGCCTCGTGCCTCCGCTGTGGAATGGGGCCACAATGCCTGCCATCCCCTTGGTTGGAGAGGCCAAGTGGACAGGACCTATGGGACCAGAGGAGGGAGGGGGCTTGAGCCCCAAGGGCCAGGGGGAGGTGCGATGCCTCAGGACCCATAGGAGCTGGGTGTGAAACACAAAAGAGAACAAAATAATGTGGTCTTTCCCAGAGCACAGGAGCGCAGGGGATGGGTGGTGTTGGGAAGCCACAAGGGTTATGTGTGGAGAACCCACCTGCAGTGTTCAGAAGGGTTTGGAGGGTTTGGTCACCAGTGTGACCTAATGCACTAGTTTTCCCAGGACTGCACAATTTTAGCATTGAAAATCTCACAAACCAGGACTTTAAGTGACATCCTGACCCTCTGCTAAAGAACTGAGCCTTCAGGCTAGCATAAGTGGAAACAAGGAGTGGGTGAGCCCCAGTCCCATGGTGGAGGGCTGGGCTAGACCTGGGGGTTGCAGGACAGGGCCTTGGGTAAGAGTGAGGGCCCCAAGCACCCCATGGGCCTCCCACACTGGGGTCAGACAGCCAGGCCTGTCAGTGACAAGCCTGGTCTTGGGGAGGGGTCTCCTTTCCTCAGCAGACAGAGGATTTCTGAGGGTGAGGGGAGACAGGATGTGTGGGCTGTACACCCCCATCCTGTTGGACAGCCTCTCAGCCCCAGAATGTGGGAGCTGCAGAGGACCCAATGTCTGGGGGACCCTAAAAATGGAGTCCAGAGAGTAAGGCTGGCACCCAGGGACCAGAGCCTGGGATGGGGGCTCCGGGAGGACCCCTGTCCCCATTCTCTCTCACTGCCTGCCCCAGACCCCTGTCCTGGGTGGGTGGGTTTGGCTAGGTGATGGACACAGGGCAGCTCTCTCTGGGTGATGGGGGCTGCTTCCTCCTCCTTTGTCCCCTCACGTCACCCCCCTCTTCCCTTCCACCCACCTTCTGTTTTCTAGCTCTCTCTCGCTCCTGGAGGTAAACCAAATGCCCCCCAAAGTTCCCAGGTCTTCCACAGAGTGTGGGATCAATAAACATTGGGATAAAATGTTCCAGGTGACGTGTCCTCCATGTGACCATGGGCCTGGTGGACTGACCAGAAAGCTCCTCACTACCCTCAGCCAGGCAGACGTGGTGAGACGGCGCTGCCCGCCTGTCATTACTACTCCTGGTGGTGACGGTTACAAGGGGGCCCTTGGGAGCTGCTCCCCTGGCCCCCAGCCCTGTACGCACATCAATGCATGAAACCCATCCTCACAGGTAGCAACCGGAGTTTTGGGCGGAAGCTGTGGCAGTTACAGTGGGTGGTATGAGGGTGGATGTGGAGGGCCGCCCTCAGAGGAGACCATCTTGTTTAATCAAGTGAAGTGTCACCTTTGAGACAAAGTGAATACAATAATCCCGTTGCCTGGCTACAGGCAGATGCCAGAGACGCCTTCAGGATGTAAAGGAAAGTTCCTGTGGGGATGAGCACAGAAACTCCTGTAGAGCAGTCTGACTTGCAATGGGTTCCTTCCAGAAACATCACTGAGCCCCACAGGGGGCCCAGCACCAACCCAGTCTCTGCATCGCCATTTGAGATGGGAGGAAACAGATGTCAAATAGGAAGAAAGGATGAGAGAGAGAGAGAGAGAGAGAGAGAGAGAGAGAGAGAGAGAGAGAGAGAGAGAGAGAGTGTGTGTGTGTGTGTGTGTGTGTGTGTGTGTGTGTGTGTGTGTTTCAAGTGTATCCACAAACACACTTTAAGTCTGCAACTATATGAAAAAGAAGGCAGGAAGAAGGTCCAGTGTGCCTGGGGGTGTTCAGAGGCTGAGAGCAGGCACTGACACCCTATCCTATCCAGGTGCACCCTGCAGCAGGCCTCAGTGTGAGGGGCCTTGGCTGAGAGTATATGAGGGAACCCCAGGAGCATCCCCCTCCCTCCTGGCCTCTGAGGGCTCAGGACAGGGGGCAAGTGCAGCCAGGGTGGTCATACAGAAGACACTCTTGAAAGGTCAGAGATGCTGATACCCACAGTGGTTGGGGGAGGTGGGCTGTCTCACTCCAGTTTCATCAGTGAGGAGCCAGGGGAGAGTAGCCCAGGGCCCCGGGTACAGCTGGTGCAGGGCATGCTGGGGCCGGGGTTTGAATCTGGTACATCCTGGGCCCACAGCCCACAGCTCATGTGGCCCAGGCAAGCCTTGATATGGAGGACAGTAACACAGCCTGCACCTACCAGCGTGGCCCAAAGTGCTCCAAGCTCCTACTTCCCTTTAACCTGACAGGAGGCTGGGCATGTCCTGTGTCTTATGCCTAGGTATTTCAGGGGAAAGGGCCATAGATTCAGTCCAGCTTTCCAAGGCCAGGGCTAGGACTAGGTCCCCTTTGAGGCTCCGTGACAGCCTGGATCCCAGCCCCATTTCCTCCAGGTGTACATATGTGGTGCAGAATGGGAGGCCATGTGCTTGTCTGCACCCCTCTGTTCTCCTAATACATGGTCGCTGGGTACCAGCACCTCCCCCCTGGGGCTGCCAAAGCCCCACAGATCACTGTCAAGGAGCACCCAGTCTCCCAGTCTCTTGCACCACTAATCCAGCTCCCACCTTCCTGGATGGCAACATGGATGGATGTGCCCACCTGCTTGAGCTTCCCCAGTGCTCCCAGTGACATCCAGGCTGAGGCCCAGCCAGTCCCCTCAGCTTCTCCTACTCAGCCACCTCTGGGATCTGACCTGTGAGAATGTAGAGAGGGGACAACAGTAAATGTCCCAGCCCTTGGGGTTGATGGGCCTCCTGTCCTCTGGCCACTGGTCAAACAGGAGAGGAGGGACATTCACCCTGGCCATTCCACCTACCCAGCCCTTACTGTACTTCTGTTGGAGGACTGGAGGCCTGCATTAGGAGAGGTAGGCAGGTCTACTTCCTGGGAGTGCAGCTAGAGATAAAGGGGCTGCCGTAATAACAGTGTCAATAATAATAACATTAATAATAATTATGTGTGGTTTATTGAGCTCCTGCCACATGCCAGGTACAGTGGACCGGCTCACTGAGGGAGGGCCAGGGCAGTGTTCCCCACAGCCATTCACAGGTATTCACAGCTGGACAATGGCCAGAAAGGGCCCTGGGCCACCTCAAGGGCCATAATCCGGTCCCAGTAACTGCTACCTTTGATTGGCCTGATCCCGGCACAATCTCACTTTTTTCCCAGTGTCCTTCTTGGGGGTATACTGTCACCCATCTTACAGAGTAAGACCTCTAGCACCCAGAGACTAGGGTCATCAGGCTCAGAGCCAGGGGATTGGCTCTTCCTCTATGCCATTTGAGAAAGGAGTGTCAGACAAGGCCTAGAAACAGGAGGGTGCTGGGGCCTGATGGGGCACCCAGGAGGCACGGCCCACTTGGCTCCCCAATCGGCCTTCCAGCCTCCAATGTGCTCCTGTGCTGCCACCTGCTGGCATCTATAGGCACTGCAGGTGGCCTTCCAGTCCCCCACCGTCAGCCCAGTCACCCATTTGGTGGCCCCAAGTGCACCTCTGGCCCCATCCTCAGATTCCTCCCTTGCCTCTCCCCTATGTGGCATGGAGAGCAGCCCTCACACTGCAGGTCCTGACATGGGGGCTCATCTGGCAGGGTAGGGACTAGAGTGAGGTGAAAAGGAGCATAGGGTTCAAAATGTCAGGAGCCACTCAGCCACTGATACTACACTTGCACCAACCTGAACGTGAATGTCTCCTCAAATCTGTGCCCTGGGTGCCTCATTCCCCTCATCCTAGTCCTGGCCCTGCTACTCAGGCCCCTCTCAGTCAGGACCAGGCGGCAGACACTGAACCTCCGTCCCACCACCACTCACTCCCATGCCAGCAGGCTGGAGGCCCCAGAAGGCCAAGCAAGGGGAGTGTGGGCCTCTCTCTGGCAAAGTTCGCAGAGATGCTCTTTACCCAGAGGAGGCTGAGAACACCAGATTATGAGAGACTTAAAGGACTTAGCAGCGGCTCGATAACTAGTCAATAAGGTGATGCTCTGAAGCCCCAGGTGAAGGAGGAGGACAGGATTCCTGCCATAAATCCCTGTGGGCAGCTCAGAGCTGCAGTGTGTGTGTGAACCTCCCGTGGCACTTGCAGACAAAATCAGAACCCATTTAAATCCCCCAGCAACCCCAGACTATGGGCACCAGTTGTGCCCTCATATTATACATGGGGAAACTGAAGCACAGAGCAGTAGGGTAACGGCATGCGGCAGGGCCTGGACTTTACCTCAGTTGGGTTAACCCCAGAGCTCACACCCAAGGCTCCCAAAGAAGGTAAGAATGTTCTCTGAAGGAAGAGCTTCCCCCTCCTCTCACCACTTTTTCATTCTCTTCAGCCATTCCCAACTCCTCCACACCAGGCCCTCTGCTGTACTCTGGGGCTGAGGTGCACCCAGAAGGGGCTGGCCTTAGAAGAGTCCTACGCAGCGTGTGAGCCAGAACAGCGACGAAGACAGCAACAAGTCACCCCTCTCTAGGAAGTGACAAGAGACGCAACAGCACTTCTGACTAGGGGCAAGGCAAGGCTTTCATTGTGCCGGGCCTTGTGCTGGGTTTGGACACAAGGTCACGATGGACGTTTCAGGCTGGGCAGGGGCAAGGTGTAAGGGACGATGGGCTTCCTCACAGCCATGGCACTAGCGATGGAGATGACCCCCACAAACATGGGGCGCCTACCTTGTGCTGGGCCAGCCCTATGTGCCACACCCTCTCCGCCTCTCTACTGAATACCCCCTTGCTTCACACCGGTGCTGTTAGGGGAGTGGATCTGTTGTTAGGGGAGTGGATCTGTCAGACTGCTCTGTGAGGATCACCGGGCCAAGGGTGCTGCTGGATGACTCCCCAAGAGAGACCACACTCACCTCCACTCCGCCAGAGGGACCCAGGAGGCCTGTTCCCACACGCAAGTTGTCCCCTGCCCAAGCCTCAGTGTGTAAGTGGACCAGTTTTCTTTGGTGGAGGAAGGCAAGAGCACTCTCTTTGGAGCCCTTCCCAATGTGACCAGCAGATGGCGGTGCAGGCCCAGATTATAGGCCTGGCTTGTGGGCCCGGTTTGAGGAGTGCTCTGGGTGAAACTTGGCCTTGAGCCCTTTTTCAGGAGACTGGGAGTCTGGGTGGCTGGTGCACTGAAGCTGTTTGCTTCCTCCCTGCCAGGAGCAGGTCTGGACTGGGGCTGGGTCACGGAGAATGTCTGTCTACTCATAGCTGTGTCCTGAGCCTCCAGAATGGAGCCTGGTACCTAGTAGGCGCTCAGCGCTATTCACTGAACAGAGGATTGGTAAGTGGTTCTTGCCTCATGAGAATTAAATGAGTTAATATATAAAAAGCACGTGGAAAGACTTCAATAAATGTGTGCACTTCTTTGAACTTTTATTATGGATGGTCCCCACCCATTTTGGAAAGTCTAAGCTGTGGGCCCTGTCCTGGTATCTAGATAGCTTCTCCCAGCAGGGGATAAAGACTGAACCCCAAAGCCTCACCATTCGGCAGAGCAGCTCTTGTGGGCATTTGGAGACAGGAAAGGTCTATGCCAAACCCTGAGGGTGGCACAGGGACTGGGGCCCCCTCTACTTCACCAGGCATCTTCCATAGACAGGGGAGAAAGCCAACCTCCTGTACCTGACCGGGCTGGCCTGCTGACAGGTTCAGCTGCTGGAGGTTGAGCAGGGGTGAGGCTGGGGGCCATGCCCTTTCATGGTCGTGATAACAAAGCTCACGGTATCTGCAGGTCACTCCCTCCTGGAACTTTCTCACTGCCACCTGTTCCTGCCCTGGGATCTCTACTGTAAATTCCTATCCCATCTTTACCTCAAATCCTAGCTCCCACCTCAGATCAGTGCCCACAAGGGTATCACACAGAAAAACGAAAACTGTCTCTCCCCTCCCCCCATTATGGAGGCTTCTTGTCACTGATTTCTTTTTTTTTTTTTGTGGTACGCGGGCCTCTCACCGTTGTGGCCTCTCCTGTTGCGGAGCATGGGCTCCGGACACGCAGGCTCAGCGGCCATGGCTCACGGGCCCAGCCGCTCCGTGGCATGTGAGACCTTCCCGGACCAGGGCATGAACCCATGTCCCCTGCATCGGCAGGCGGACTCTCAACCACTGCGTCACCAGGGAAGCCCGCCACTGATTTCTTATGAGATCAATTAGCTATCCCACCTGTAGCTGAGTTTCAAGACTAAGTGACTTGTCTTTGGTCACAAAGGATTTGAACCCAGCTCTGTGGGAATCCTAGGTCACACTCTGAATGGGTCTGGTTCATCCCTGCCTCCGCCATGGCAGGTCCCTCTCTGGGCTGGACTTTAGGTGGGTTCCTGGGTACGTCACCGAGAGTCCCCCTCCTTTTAGCTCCTGCATCCCCATGAGTGAACACATGAGGTGGGGCATTTGCTGCCTGCAGCAGCTAAGCTGTATGGCTGGGGAGGGCAGAAGCTGCACGATCTCATCCGCATACATCATCTCCAACAAGGCAGATAGCAGGAAACAAGCAGCTCCCGCAAAGTGATTACTGATGATATAGTGCCACAGGCAGCCTGACTCTGAAGAAGAGGTGGTGTAACTGGCCCCAGGACCTCCTTCAGCTATGAAGAGGGGTATAACTAATGGCAAATCGGCTCTGCCTTCCACTGTGGTGCTGGTGTCAGCTGTCCCAGAGACCCCCACCCCCACCCCGTACAACTGCACTCACCTGAATGCCCATTGCTACAAGAACCAGCTGGTCTGAATCCCAGCTCAGCCACCATGTGACCCCTGGCAAATCCCTGAACCTCTTGCCTCAGTTTCCTCATCTGCAAAGTGTAAAACAGGTCTTACTTGATAGGATTAATAGTTCATGTTTGTATGAAAAAGAGATTCAGGAACAATGAGCTCCTGCATGGAGAACAAACTATGAGCTTTTTCTTTCCTGCCTACACATGCTCTTCCCTAACACAGATGTCCAAAAATTCTGCTACAGCATAGAGTAATTGGGCCCTGCCCCTTCCAATCCCATGTAGAGCAGACACTAATGCCTCCCCAAAGGCAAAAGGACCAAAGACAGGCAGCAACTCTCACCAATGTACCCAGCAGTCCTCATGCTTAAACCGGGCCTAAACTTAGAATCACCTAGAGTTAAAACAACGCGGATACTCCCACCCAGTTCAATAGACAGGCTCTGTGGGGAGGGCACAGGTGATGTTATTGCTAAATACTCATCATGTAATACTAATGGGAAACTGCATGGGAACCACGCAGGAAACATTTCTTCCAAAGCTTTAAAGTGCATGCAAATTTGGGGGGAATCAGGACCCCACTCTAAGTTATGATTCTCCTGTGGGGCTCACGAAATGACATCTTTAATAAGTTTTTTGTTGGTGCAGATGTTACTCTCTCAGACCCGTATCCAGTAGCACTGAGCTAGTTATCAGTCAGAGCACACCTGAGACCACTGAGTAGCCTGAAGGTTTGGGTTAAGAACTTCCAGAAGTGCAGGTTCCCTGGGACTGATTCCTAGGGTCTGAGCTCCTCCTGGAATAGGTGCAGCCTTGCTGTTGCCTACGGGAGATGCTGCTGGGTTGGTGGAAATCACATTGTGGGTTTATTTGTCTATTTTTAAATAATTATTTATTTATTTACTTATTTTGGCTGTGCCGGGTCTTAGTTGCAGCATGCATGTGGGATCTAATTCCCCTACCAAGGATCAAACCCAGGCTCCCTGCATTGGTAGTTCAGAGTCTTACCCACTGGACCACCAGGAAGTCCCCACATGGTGGGTTTAGGGTTGTATTAGGGGTCACCCTTAGAAATCTACCCAAAGGTACCATTGGTCCTCAGGTCCTTTAGCCCCCTCTCCTCTCAGAGCCCACTTCACCCACAGGACTACCTGGGAGCAGGGCATGACCACTTGTCCTCAGGTGATCTAAGACTCCATACCCTGAAAAATCCAGAGCATGAAGTTGTTTACATTACAGATCTGTTTGAAAATAAACCAAAGTCAGCAGTGGAGGGTGGATTAATATTTTGTGCTGGGAATGGACAGAAGCCTTTGAAAATGATGCCATGGGGCTTCCCTGGTGGCACAGTGGTTGAGAATCCATCTGCCAATGCAAGGGACATGAGTTCGAGCCCTGGTCCAGGAAGATCCCACGTGCTGCAGAGCTACTAAGCCCGTGCGCCACCACTACTGAGCCTGCTCCCTAAAGCCTGTGAACCACAACTACTGAGCATGAGAGCCACAACTACTGAGCCTGAGAACCACAACTACTGAAGCCCGGGTGCCTAGAGCCTGTGCTCCACAACAAGAGAAGCCACTGCAATGAGAAGCCCATGCACCACAATGAAGAGTAAGCCCCCGCTCACTGCAACTAGAGAAAAGTCCACGTGCAACAGCGAAGACCCAACACAGCCAAAAATAAATAAATAAATGAATAAATTTATTTTAAAAAGAAGAAAATTATGCTATTAATGCATATTTGATGATTAACAAAGGAAGTCGTGATCTATGTTAAGTAATAAAACACGTTATAACTGAACAAAAAGCAGAGTTCATGTTTGTAGAGAGCCTGGAACAGTGCCTGACACATAGGAAACACTAGGTAAATAATTTGTTAAATAAATAACACACTAAAGATCCAAACAGTAGTCCAAGGGGTACAGGCCTTCACAGAAGTGGGAACTTCTGAATCACATATAGACTCAGCATTCCAGCGCCATGGGGCTGCAGGTCCACCTGGTTTGGGTTGTACCTCCTGGCTCAAACTCTGGTCTTGCCCTCTAAACTCTCCCAAGGAGCCCAAGATCTAAAGTTGCCTCTACCCAGCAACTGATTTTTGGTTTTTGGTTTTTGGTTTTTGTGGTATGTGGGCCTCTCACTGTTGTGGCCTCTCCCGTTGTGGGGCACAGGCTCCGGATGTGCAGGCTCAGCGGCCATGGTTCACAGGCCCAACTGCTCCGCGGCATGTGGGATCCTCCCAGACCGGGGCACGATCCCGTGTCCCCTGCATCGGCAGGCAGACTCTCAACCACTGCGCCACCAGGGAAGCCCCCAACAACTGTTTTTTCCTCTTAGATTCTACTTTATTTGGTAAAACTCAGAAACTAACCACCAATTCATGTCCCCCCATCTCCTTCTCTCTGAAGAAGGCAATTCCCCAGAGATACCAAGTCCCCCACTGCCAGGTGGGTTCAGGGTCAAGGGGCAGTCTCCTGCTCCACACCTGGCCTGACCTGGGGCCTCCTGGAAACACAGCCCATCCTCTGGGATCTGGCCTGGGAGGGGTAAGTGGAAGCAGCTGGACCAGGAGAGAAAAATAGGGCAGGGCCTGAGCTCTGGGGCCAGAGAGCCCTCTAACCTGGCTCCACACAGTGGCCTTGTGTTTTTTTCCATTGGGAAGCACGGGATCCCTCAGTTTCCTGATAGCTCCTGAAAATCAGCAGGTGGCAGAAGCTACTTGCCCCTTCTGCATTCACTCCTAATACAAGAGTCACAGACAGGGTCAGGGCCCCAGAGGCCTGGGGATCCACAGGCCACAGGGGAGGGGCTCGCCCCTTGTCCCATCTCATTCTCTGTCGGGTTCAGAGATGCCAACTTCCCTCCTAGTTTCCAGGCAAGAAACTGGCACTTTCCCCCAGCCTGCAGCCCCCAAGGCCAATTTACTCCCTCCCTCCAAGTTTACATACAGTCCACCTGGCCACCTTTTCCTGGACCTCCCAGCCACCCCAGCCAAGCTCCCAGCCATCCCCACCTGCCACTGCCTCCATGGCCCCTCTATCCTCCACTCACAGGCCAGCACTCTGGAACCTCCAAGTTTGGCTTCCAAGACTCTCAGCCTACTGCTTCCCATTCTGCCCAAGCCATCTGCTCAGACTACAGCCAGTGTCCTGTCTCTGCCCTCTTGCCCACTGCCTCGGCCAGGGTTACTCACCACCCTGCCGTGGACTGGGCCTTGCCCCTCGTGGACCTCCTTCCCTGCCCTCCTCCCAGCCCTCTGGCAATTACCCAGGTGACTAATGTGGTAATTAATTTGGTAATTAATCATGCTGCGGCTGCTCAGGATGCTTCTCTTCTGCCGGCTTGGCCTGGAATGTAGATCTGCTCGGCTTTACTTTGCCTGGGAAGGGAGGCTGAGTTCTGGAGGCAAGAGGGATGAAATCCACTCTGAGTTCCATTGCCTGCCCGCCTCCCCCTGGCCCTGCCAGGCACATGGGGGCTACTTGTAAAGGTGGCCAGGATGAGATTTAGCTGAGTGAGGGATGCTGAGGTTCTGTGTGCCGGGCACTGGAGGAGAGCCATGGCCACTGTGCTCAGTGAGCCCTTGGCCTCTGGAAGCCTCTAGACAGACCAAGTCCCCCCATCTGGCTGGAACAACAGGGAAATCTCCTGACGAGGCACCATTTCAGATGGGCTTTAATCAGTAGCAGGATTTGGTGGCCCAGGAGAAAGTGAGTCCTGGTCCCTGGTGGGTTTGGGGCACATCGAACCCAGGTGGTCCTGACCTTGCTGTGGGCTCCAGTGGGGCTAGCCACCAATGTGTGGCCCTGCAGGTACAGCTTCCAGATGCACCTCCAGGACGGGGTCCCTGCGGAGCTAATTCTGTGGCATTGATTGAAATGCCCACCTGCCAATTAGGATTTTTTTTAAAGAAAGGTATAATGATTCCTAATTGGCACCCTCATTAGGTGCCAATTATACACTTAAGCATTTCTTACAAGTTTAACACATTAATAAGGCAGCTCATTACATGGTAACGAGATTTATTTCTCCTATTTATTATATTGTTTCACCACTGCTGACAGCAGAGTTATTTTTTAAAACATGGCTTCTTACTGATTGTACACAGTCCTATTCCTACCCTGCCCCAACCAATAGCCTGTCCTACCAGGCCTCTCCCTTGAGCCTTGGTCTCCAGTCCCCTGGGTCCTCCCTGGCCTCTTTTGGTCCAGTCTCCCAGAGGTGAGTCAAGCAGGCCACCTTCTTCCCCAAATCTGGAAGGACCAGAGCTGGGCTCTGCAGCAGAACAGACTCTGAAGAGTATCAGAGGCCAAGAACCTTGGGGAACCTCTGTCCATTTAGCCAAACTGCATTCCAGGAGCACAGGTAGGATGCAGGGAAGGGTGCTCCCTGCTTTCAGGGCAGGAGCACAGCAGCCAGGGGAAGAGAAGGAGGTCCTTTGAGGCTGTCCCCTGGGGCAGGGGGGAGTGTTGAAGGCAGAGGGAACTATGCTGAGACCAGGGCCTGGGAGAGGTTTGGAAGTATAGAGAATGGACAGCTGGCAGGAACAGACCCTCAAAAGCCATGGTGGGGCCTCATGGTCCATGGTCTGTGGTGGGAATCTGGCTTCTATCCAGAGGGCAGTGGTGAGCCACAGAATGTTTTGAACAGGGAGGGATGTGACCAGATCTCTGTTCAGAAAAATCAAGAGGAGGATGGACTGGGAGGGGAATAAACATGGACATGGGAATAAACATGACCTCCTGCTCCTGCCTGCTAAGTTCCTGCTGGGCTCCCATTGTCCAGACCTAACACCAAGAGGGCAGAGCCAAGTGAATGCCACCCACGCAGCTCAACTTCGTGGGATGGGGGGGCGGGGGATGGGGAATGGAGGCTGAGAGGTCTGGAGGGTACTAGCAGGGTTCCAGAACACTTACTCTTCTTCTTTTAAAAAAACATTGTTACATCCCATAAAATAGATAAGCAACAAGGATTTACTGTATAACACAGGGAACAATATTCAATATCTTATAATACCCTATAATGGAAAATAATCTGAAATACATATATATATATATATCTGAATCACTTTGCTGTATACCTGAAACTAACACAATATTGTAAATCAACTATACTTCAATAAAAAAAAAAAAGAATCCCAAGCCTTAAAAAAAAACAAAAAACATGAGTTTAACATCCTATACATATACTACACCTTGTTCATACATCACTGCCTGTGGCACTGCCTCACCCTCATCGTTTTAATAGCTGCATAGGATGTATGGTGAGGATGCTCCATATTTACTCAGCCAGGCTCCTCAGGGTAGGGTGTTTCCAATCGATTACTCTTAGAAGCATCACACAGCGAACACCCTGGGGTGTAATTTCACATGTGTGTGAGTTTATTTATAGAATAAATTCCTAGAAGTGGTCAGTGCTAGGCCAAAGGATCTGTGCATTTTTAATTTTGATAGATATTGCCAAATTGCTTTCACAGAGGTTACAAAATTTATACTCTAACAAGCAACAAATTACAAGTTTCTGCTTTCCCCTGTGCTTACCAGAAATGTGCATCAACCTTTCACAGCTGTGCCTATTTAATTTGCATTTCTCTCAGAGGAAGGAAGTTGAACATGGTTTCAGTGGGTGAGTCTTCTGGATTTCCTTTTGTGTGACTATACGTTCCTCTCTTCTGTCCATGCAGTTTTTACTGGGATTGTTGGTCTTTTCCTTCTAGATTTATAGGGGCCTATATATATATATATATATACATACATATATATATTTGTATATATATATATATATATATATATATGATTTGTAATTTTTTCCATCAGCTTGTTGTTTGTCTTTAAACTTTGATTTTTTTTTTCCCCACATGGAAATGTTCGATTTTATGTAGTCAGATGTATCCAACTTTTTCTCTTGTGGCTTTTCTGCTTTTTTGTTATACTTAGAAAAGGTCATATCAAATAAAAGCTGTACAAAAATCCCCTTCTAGGAATTTGTTCTTCATTCTTTAGTCCCTCTAGCTTTGATCCAACTGGAATTGGTATTTGTTTTTTCGGTTTTTTTAATTTTATTTTTTTGGCTGCTTTGAGTCTTTGTTGTTGCACGTGGGCTTTCTCTAGTTGTGGTGAGTGGGGGCTTCTCTTTGTTGCAGTGCACAGGCTTCTCATTGCAGTGGCTTCTCTAGTTGCAGAGCAGGGACTCTAGGTGCGTGGGCTTCAGTAGTTGTCAGGTGTGGGCTTCAGTAGTTGCGGCACTCAAGCTCAGTAGTTGTGGCGTGCGGGCTCTAGAGCACATACTCAGTAGTTGTGGTGCACGGACACCACAACTTAGTTCTTCCACAGCATGTGGGATCCTCTCAGGCCAGGGAACAAACCTGTATCCCCTGCATTGGCAGGTGGATTCTTATCCACTGCACTACCAGGGAAGTGCCTGGTATTTGTTTTAAGGTGTAAGGTAGGGAGCCAAGTTAATTTTTTTCCCATAGGTTATCATCCAGCGATTTCAACATCATCTTTTCTTGGAGGTTATTCTTGACTAAATCATTCCTAAATCATTTTAGGAAATGTACCACTGGGGAAATAGCATGTTCTGTGGCGGATAGAGAGAGAGAGACCAGGATGACAGGATGGCAGGGTGGGACGTGCCTCCTGGAGGTTGAGAAAAGGGAGAAGAAAGTCCACTTGAGGGGATGCATTTGATTTTTTTTCCCTTGGACACTAAGGTCATTTTTGGTATCCAGTTTTAACTTTGCCTGCCACACCATAATTCCTTCAGTAGATTTGGTGACCTTGACATCACCTTGACGCAGTCAGAGTCGTGGGGAATTGAAGAGTAGCAGGAAGGGAAATCTGTTCCTTCCCAAGGACCCTCTGCTGAGACCAGCTGGCCGAGGCCTGTGGATCCTGAGCAAGCCATCCCACCCTCCATTTTGGAGCAGGGAGGGGGTTTATTACAACACAACTAGGGCACTTCAGGGTGCTGGAGAGCCTCATGGGACTGACTTCAGGTCCTGCAAACTGAGAACCAGCTGCATTTGTGAGTAAAGCAAGGACAGAACAGGCAGGGCTCGGTTGGGCTGCACCCATCTCCCTGCTCCCCCTGCTCCCTTCTTCCTTCCCAGCTCCCGCTCCTCCTCCTCTTCTCTGCCACTAAGACCCATCAGGCATGGCCTTGGATGCCATTCAGGCCCTGGGTCCTCCCTTAATACAGTGGAGGCCAAACAGGCCCCCTCTGATGCTAGATCTGCTTTGAAGATATTCTGGAATATTCTGGTGGGCACATGTCAGATAGCACCTGGGGAGGCTCTGATCCAAAGCAAGTGAAGGCCCAGGTTCCTGACTATGATGCTAGTGGGAGGCAGGGCAGGGGTGGGGGGTGCATGTCTTACCTGTTCCTCTGCCCCCAACCCTGACAAGCATCCTTCCCTCCACCTCCTTCTGGGAATTGCAATAGC
The DNA here is from genome assembly GCF_026419965.1 of Kogia breviceps. Taxonomy (NCBI): domain Eukaryota; kingdom Metazoa; phylum Chordata; class Mammalia; order Artiodactyla; family Physeteridae; genus Kogia; species Kogia breviceps. Next base: position 38,242,903 of record NC_081319.1, read on the forward strand.
AGATGCTTTGCCTCTTTCAGCCACTAGGTGACAGCAGTGGAAGCCATATTCAGCCCCACTCCATCCTTTCTCTTTGGAGCTATGGACTTAACCTTCCAAGATAACCTGAGGTTATCCAGCGGCCCCCAGACCTCCAAGCAGCTGAGGAAAGATGGGACCACATTCTCTCCAAGCCACAGGACCCCCTTCCATCTCAAAAAAATGAGGGGCTTGTGGCCCTGGCTCCTTTCCCAGCAACTCCCCTGGGGGCTGTTGGAGTAGTAGCTGGGTAGAACAGAGACTGGGGTGGTACTCAGGAACTTGGCTACTGGAGACACCCACAGCCACACCCACACCAGGCCCACTGATCCCTAGACAGTAACCAGGAAGACCCTTCCTGGAGCCTGAGGACTCTGGGAGTGTAGAGGGAGAGAGAAGAGGGCGGAGTAGGTGGGGAGAGGAGCCACGACTGTCGGGTGGGGTTCCACGGCCCCATGCTGGTTCCCCACCCAGGATTCAGCACCAGGGTGGCATTAAAGGCTCTGGCATTGCCCCTCTGTGGGCTGAGGCTGAACTGGGCCCTGAAGTCATTCCCCCCTCACCCCACCCCACCGCAACATGTGGAGCACATCTCCCCTCCTCTCCACAGAGGGCAGTGGGTGTCCTAGAGGGATTATAGATTCTCCCAGCATCTCGTCTCCCACTGCCTTGTCCCCCTCCCCAAACTCTGCATCACTCAGGCTACACCAGCCTCCTTGTCATCCACTATAGCTCCAGACATCTCTCATTTACCTCCATCACGTTGGGGGCAGAAGTACCCAGATTTGGTGCCAATCTTCATGTGCATCCTCTCCAGGCTTCAGCCACAGGGCCTAGCCCAGGCAGGGCTTGGGGAACCTGCTTTCTGGGTGTGTAGGGTCCTTGGGGTCCTGGCCACCTGTTCTCCCTCTGACAACCTGGATGCAAAGCTTTAACCCTTTACATGGGACCCTCAGAAATGGGCAGCTCATTGCTCTAGCAATAGTCTTGTTACTGGCCTGTGAAGAGGTCCTGCCTTACACTGACCTGAGTAGCCCTGGGGACTTGAGCACTCATGGAAAACACTAGGGAAAGCAGCTGGCACCTGGTTCCTGAGGAGGGCTTGGTGAGATGCCTTCTCCTTTGGGCTCCCAATGCCTGGGGGAGAGAGATGATAAACAGATGAACCAGCAAACAAAGTATGTTTAGGCTCTGAAGGAAACAAACCAGGATTGTATGGAAATAGACAATGGCAGGGGACAGCTTCAGAGAGGCAGTCAAAGAGGAGAGGGCATCTGAAGCACTGGCATCTGCATGTCAAGAATTGCTGGCCATGCAGACACCTGGGGCAGGAGGGTTCCATATTGGGAAAATAAGTAAGTAAATAAATAAATAAATAAATAAATAAATAAACACCAGCAAAAGTAAAGGTCCAGAGTCTTCCTAAAGAAACAGCCAATAGGCCAATGTAGCAGAAGGAGAGTGACATGGGCAAAGAGATGCCAAGGCAGAGGGGAGGGCCTGGCCTCCCTGGGTGGAGAGGAGTTTATAGCAGTCCAGAAAGGATATCAGGGGCAGGCATGGGAATGAATGAATGAATGAATGAAGAAAAAATGAGGCCTGGGACCAGCCTCTAGCAGGCCAGCCCTCTCACCCTGAGGTCTTTGTGAGGAGGGTCTTGGTCTACTTGACAAATACACCGAGGAAAACCCACTTCCTGCCCAGGATGGGGCTTGGCCCACTGGGCAGTTGAGGACCCAGAAGAGCCTCAGCTTCCACACATGCAACAGTGTGTGGCCAGCCCCTCCCCTCCCCCAAACTCTCAGCCCTGGTGAAGTTGACTTTGGAAGGCTGTGGACAACTGGGTTCCTGCTGCCCAGACAGATCCACTGCAGGAGGCTTCCTCAACTTCCTGAACCGTGCTGAGTCTTCCATCAGACCCAAGTCCACCTTACCCAGCCCTGACCCCACCCAGGACAGGACCATTTATCTCCATCAGCTGCTCCCAGCAGCCAGGCTCTCCACCAGCAGGTCCTATCTCCATCCCATGGGACTGACACTAAGCAGGCCTTCCTGACTCTTGGTCTCAGCAGAAAGACTCCCCCAGGGACAAGGCCACCTTAGGCAGGTTCCTCACAGCTCTAAAAGGGCCTAGACCAATATCACTGATGAACATAGATGCAAAAATCCTCAACAAAATACTAGCAAACAGAATCCAACAGCACATTAAAAGGATCATACACCATGATCAAGTGGGGTTTATCCCAGGAATGCAAGGATTCTTCAATATATGCAAATCAATCAATGTGATAAACCATATTAACAAATTGAAGGAGGAAAACCGTATGATCATCTCACTAGATGCCAAAAAAGCTGTTGACAAAATTCAACACCCATTTATGATAAAAACCCTCCAGAGAGTAGGCATAGAGGGAACTTACCTCAACATAATAAAGGATATATATGACAAACCCAGAGCCAGCATCATTCTCAATGGTGAAAAACTGAAACCATTTCCTCTAAGATCAGGAAAGACAAGGTTGTCCACTCTCACCACTATTATTCAACATAGTTTTGGAAGTTTTAGCCACAGCAATCAGAGAAGAAAAAGAAATAAAAGGAATCCAAATAGGAAAAGAAGAAGTAAGCTGTCACTGTTTGCAGATGACATGATACTGTACATAGAGAATCCTAAAGATGCTACGAGAAAACTACTAGAGCTAATCAATGAATTTGGTAAAGTAGCAGGATACAAAATTAATGCACAGAAATCTCTGGCATTCCTATACACTAATGATGAAAAATCTGAAAGAGAAATTAAGGAAACACTCCCATTTACCAATGCAACAAAAAAAATAAAATACCTAGGAATAAACCTACCTAAGGAGACAAAAGACCTGTATGCAGAAAATTATAAGACACTGAAGAAAGAAATTAAAGATGATACAAATAGATGGAGAGATATATCATGTTCTTGGGCTGGAAGAATCAACATTGTGAAAATGACTCTACTACCCAAAGCAATCTACAGATTCAATGCAATCTCTATCAAAATACCAATGGCATTTTTCACAGAACTAGAACAATAATTTCACAATTTGTATGGAAACACAAAAGACCCCGAATAGCCAAAGCAATCTTGAGAAAGAAAAATGGAGCTGGAGGAATCAGGCTCCTGGACTTCAGACTATACTATAAAGCTACAGTAATCAAGACAGTATGGTACTGGCATAAAAACAAAAATACAGATCAATGGAACAGGATAGAAAACCCAGAGATAAACCCACACACATATGGTTGCCTTATTTTTGATAAAGGAGGCAAGAATATACAATGCAGAAAAGACAGCCTCTTCAATAAGTGGTGTTGGGAAAACTGGAGAGCTACATGTAAAAGAATGAAATTAGAGCACTCCCTAACACCATACATAAAAATAAACTCAAAATGGATTAAAGACCTAAATGTAAGGCCAGACACTATCAAACTCTTAGAGGAACACTTAGGAAGAACATTCTATGACATAAATCACAGAAAGATCCTTTTTGATCCACATGCTAGAGAAACGGAAATAAAAACAAAAATAAACAAATAGGACCTAATGAAACTTAAAAGCTTTTGCACAGCAAAGGAAACCATAAACAAGACGAAAAGACAACCCTCAGAATGGGAGAAAATATTTGCACATGAAGCAACTGACAAAGGATTAATCTCCAAAATTTACAAGCATCTCATGCAGCTCAATATCAAAAAAACAAACAACCCAATCCAAAAATGGGCAGAAGACCTAAATAGACATTTCTCTGAAGAAGATATACAGGTTGCCAACAAACACGAGAAAATGCTCAAAATCATTAATCATTATAGAAATGCAAATCAAAACTACAATGAGATATCATCTCACACTGGTCAGAATGGCCATATCAAAAAATCTAGAAACAATAAATGCTGGAAAGGGTGTGTAGAAAAGGGAACCCTCTTGCACTGTTGGTGGGAATGTAAATTGATACAGCCACTATGGAGAACAGTATGGAGGTTCCTTAAAAAACTACAAATAGAACTACCATACGACCCAGCAATCCCACAACTGGGCATATATCCTGAGAAAACCATAATTCAAAAAGAGTCATGTACCACAATGTTCATTGCAGCTCTGTTTACAATAGCCAGGACATGGAAGCAACCTAAGTGTCCATCGACAGATGAATGGATAAAGAAGAACTGGCACATATATAAAATGTAATATTACTCAGCCATAAAAGGAAACGAAATTGAGTTATTTGTAGTGAGGTGGATGGACAGGACAGGAATAAAGACGCAGACATAGAGAATGGACTTAAGGACACAGGGAGGGGGAAGGGTAAGCTGGGATGAAGTGAGAGAGTAGCACTGACAATATATACACGACTAAATGTAAAATAGATAGCTAGTGGGAAGCAGCTGTATCGCACAGGGAGATCAGCTCGTTGCTTTGTGACCACCTAGAAGGGTGGGATAGGGAGGGTGAGAGGGAGACGCAAGAGGGAGGAGATATGGGGATATATGTATATGTTAGCTGATTCACTTTGTTATAAAGCAGAAACTAGCACACCATTGTTAAGCAATTATACTCCAGTAAAGATGTTAATAAATAAATAAATAAATAAATAAATAAATACAAAATAAAAGGGCCTAGAAGAGGAACCCCTTCCCACCAAGCCCCTGGGGACTGAGCTTCTAACAGCTCAGAATGTATGCACCCCAGACATCTGTGAGTGCCCACTGCATGCCCACATGGGTTGGGAATTGGGCACAGCACAGCAAGCAAGGCCAGAGGCCCACCCCCACCCACACAGAGCTGTGTTCCGCTGGCCAGGAGGGACTTGGTTCCCAGGCCCAGCCCCACGACCAGTGCGAGTTCAGGGAGCCCCAGACCTGGGCTCCTCTGGCTTGGGGTCTGGGAGCCCAGGGGCCTCCACAAGGGGCCTGCCTCAGGGGCTGAGAACAGGGGTGTCCTCAGAATCTAGCCTTGAGAATGACAGCATGCTATGCAGGGCTCTTCCCTCACTTGGCACTGGGCCCAGCCCGGCTGGTACGGGCATGCCTTCACCTACCCCAGGTGAGAGGCCACAGGCACCAAGCAGAGTATAGGAACCCCAGAGATCTTCATGGCCATTTAGTTTGTTAGGACACGGCTATATAGGACACACATGTGAAGCATAGCCAAACTCCACCAGGACAGGGACAGTCCTTGTTGAGGCCATGGGCTGGCATGCACGCCTGCCAGGGTGCAGGCGTGTCAGGTTGGCATGAGGAGGATGGGCCATAGCCATGACTTGCCTTCTTTGATTGGGGGACAGTGCTGAGCTCAGGGGATCTTCCACGCTGCCCTGCCTGGGCCAGAGACCTGGGCCCCCCTTAGACAGTTCACTGAGCAGCCAGCCGAGGTGGAGTGGGGGTAGGGCGTTTTTCATTGCTCCCAAAGGACACAGGGGTCCCCTGAAATGGGATCCCTCTTCTCTCTCCTCCTTTCTCATTAGGGCAGCTTCCCTTCTTCCTGAGTTTCCACTCACAGGCCCAGGACAGGCCCTTGGAGCCCCTAATCCCTGCACTCCCCTCGGTGGAGCGCATCTTCCTCCCCAGCCTTATCTGTCTCCTGCAGCCATCGCTGACTCCCCTGCGGCCCGCCTCCCCCTCCCTCCAGCCTCTCTTCGGGTCAGCTTGGTGTGTCCTCCTCCCCTCCCCTCCCTCTTCACCTTCCTCCTCCTTCTCTCTCTCCTCCCTCTCTCCCCCTCAGCCTCCTTATCCTCCTCCCAATCGCCCCCCCCCTTCACTTTCTCTCCCCTGCCATGCCCTCTCTTAGGGGAACAAAGGAGCTGGGGTGCTGTGGACAGTGGCCACTGTACTCACTCATCCAAGGTCAGCCTTCAAGGGCCACTTGACAAAGAACCCTTTGGCCACTTCCTTCCAAAGGGGAGGCACAGCCAACGACACCCTACAAAGAGATGCCCCTGGGGGCTGCTTTACAGTGGAGATAGGAGGGCCTAGTAAAGAGCACATAACCGGATGCAAATCTGAGCTGCGGCCTGGAAGCGTCTGTACTCCAACCGCAGCAGCAGACACATGCTCCCTGCAATCTGGAGTCCGATCCTCAGGAAATCCTCGGCTTTGTCCTCTAGTTCCAGAAAGAACACCATGCATTAAGTACCACAGCTACAGTGCTAGGGGCCACCATGCATCTTTCTTTCTTGGCCTCAGGGATGAAGTCTTCCCATCTGTATCAAAGGTGTGGGGTGTCAGCCAGCCCAGTTGATGACCTGACCCGGGGTCAGTTCAGGCCTCAGCCCCTTCTTACCTGTGAGCTCCCTCACAAGCAAGTCACTTAAACTCTCAAAGTCTCACTTTCCCCATCTGTAAAATGGGGTCATGAGTCACACCTCTGCTGCAGGGCATGTGAGGATCTGAGGAGTTACCTGGCACATGGACTTTGACCATAGGAGGCAGGACCAGAGTATCACAGCTGAATGTGGCAAGATGAACCCAGGCCAGCAGTGAGCAAAAAGGACAATGATGTCCATGTTCCCACCTACCCCCAGGTCCTGCCTGGCCCAGAGATGAGACACAATGGGGATTTATCCTCGACCCTGCAAAACAGTCAAGAAACACTGGAGAGAATTAGGCAGGCTGGGTGTGACTTGGGAAGGGCACTGCCTGAGGACCTCATTCCTTGTCAGTGAGAGGAGGAGGAATGGAAGGTGTGCGGGCAGGGAGTAGGACTGTGACAAGGACCAGATGCAACAGTGGTGTGAAAGAGCCGTACAGAGTAGGTGCTCAGTGAGGGCTCATTCCTCTGAGTTCTGCCTCCTCCAGTGCTGAGGATGAGCTCCGGGCAAGTCCAAGTCCAGGTGCTGCCCAGAGACATGGCTGGGAGCGGGGACAGTGTGTCTCTTCTCAGGCTCAGAGAGAACGTGCCTGTACAGTGTCTGCCCTGAGGGCTCCCTCAGAGTGACAAACACCACTACAGACACAGAGAGACTAGTGGACAGAGATGGAGAGCCTCCCCTCCTCTGTCCCTGGGTCCAGAGACACCTTGAGGAGGTGTGGCTGGAGTGGTCTGCTGAGGCTTGATCATGGTGGCCTTGAATGCCAGGCCCAGGAGTGGCGGTAATAACAGCTGTTGGCTGCAGCTGGAAGCACTGTAAGCTGGTATGGGTGTGGGGACATGACTGCGTGCATGTGTTTATGCATGTGGAGACTCAGCAAGGTGTGTGTGTGTGTGTGTGTGTGTGTGTGTGTGTGTGTGTGTGTGTGTATGTTGGTGGGTGGGTGTGTGCACTCCTTTCCCGCTGCCCTGGCCTCTCTGGGAAGCACACCTGCACTGCTGCACTCCCAGGTGGGCAGGTGTCTGCCTGCCCACCACCACAGCCACCTCTGCCAATGGGCCACATGGGCAATGAACACATCAGGTCATTAAACAGCAGCTCAATTCAACTTAACTTCTTGGAGGAAAGCAGCTGTACCAGCTGAGGGATGGCAGTGCCGTGGGAGATGGGGGCTGTGGCGGCTGCAGGGAGGGGATGGGAGCTGGCAGGGCAGGGAGGGAGGGGTGGCTGCCAGAGCCAGCTGTGGAATGCACCCTGGGGAGGAGAGCAGAAGCCAAGGGGAGGGGAAAGGAACTACGAGAGCCAAGGTGGACAGAAGGACGCACTTGTGTCCTCTCAGCTTCCCAGGGGTCCTCTCATGGGGAGCAGGGCCAGCCATCGAGATGTAGACATAGCATCCAGCTTCCAGGACGCCTCACATCCTACTCCAGTGGCAGTGCTGGTCCTGGGCTCTGCCAAGGGTGCCCAGGGGGTCTTTTTGACATGCCACATCTTGTACACAGGAGAACTGGGCCCGTGTGTGAAAGCCCCTATCACTGGAAAGTCATTCATCCATCCATCCATCCATTCATTCATTCAGTGATGTGTGCTAAGCACACCGGGCTCGGGGTTTGGCAAAAGATACCAAGAGGAGTCATCTACTGTCTACCCTTGAGGGGGCAGAGTACTGCAGGAGACAATGCATACACGGATCAGCATCCTACAACTGTGGAGGAAACTCAGGAGTCTGGCTCAGGGGGAGGGGCCCAGAAGGATTCCTACAGTTGGTGACCCCTGAGCTAAGGCTGGAAAATAAGAGTGATTAACCAGGGACAGGAGTGGCATAGGAGGAGGCCAGGGAGGGAAGACGCATGGGCATGGGGGATGCCAGGGGCACGGGCAGAGGGCCAATAAGAACACCCTCCAGAGATGGCACCTTGTCTATCTGTGAGGACGAGGGGCCAGAGTAAGGATATGTAGGTGGTATTGGAGAAGTCAGCGTGGTGGGAGTGGGAGGGCCTGAGGGCCCACTGAGGAGCTTGGGCTGGTCCTAAGGACAATAGGGAGCCAAGGTCCATCTGGAGGCCGGATTGTCCAGGACAGCGTGTTGTAACCTGGTCTCTACAGGGGCTTCAGGGCCAGGAAGAGGGATGAATTGGATGTGGGTGGGGGCAGCACGTCTGGGGATAGACCCTGAGCTCCAGGCATTCAGGGGATGCCCATGGAGCTGTCCCATGGAGTGACTGGAGGCAGAGGTCAGGACCAAGGAGTACAATGTGTGCACCAGGCCCCAGGATGGGAATAAGTCCACAGGCAGGGATGGCCTGGGAGAGGAGGTGTGAGACCAGCAGCAAGAGACAAAGCCGTGGGGACAGCCATGGTCCAGGGGCAGCTAGAAGAAGACCTATCTAAAGGGCCTGAGACAGTGTGGTCAGGGGACAGGAGGGGAGGCAGGTGTGTGACGTAGACAGCCATCGCTGACAAGCCGCACACTGATGAGGGGCTGCTGTGTGCATGTCAGAGTCAGTGGGGCCACAAGGGCCTTGGAGGGAGTCAGGCTGGGCAGGAGGTGAAGAACAGAGTGTGGTCACCAGGGAAGGAGTTTCGGAGAGATGAGTAGACAGATAAGAAGAGCTGGAGGGCTTCCCTGGTGGCGCAGTGGTTGAGAGTCCACCTGCTGATGCAGGGGACACGGGTTCGTGCCCCGGTCTGGGAAGATCCCACATGCCATGGAACGGCTGGGCCCGTGAGCCACGGCCGCTGAGCCTGCACGTCCGGAGCCTGTGCTCTGCAACGGGAGAGGCCACAACAGTGAGAGGCCTGCGTACCGCAAAAAACAAAACAAAACAAAACAAACAAACAAACAAAAAGAAGAGCTGGAGGCCACAGGCAGGAATGGGGATGGTTTAAGTGGGGGAGACAGATGTGGGAACAGTGGGAGGAGGGGTTGGTGGAGGGAATGATGGAGACGAGGAGCAGAGCATAGGGCACCTTAGCATGAACGTAGACGTGTGATCTTGGCCAAGTCCCTGCCTCAGTTTCCCCATCTGTAATATGACGGGCTCCTTCTCACTCATGGGCACTGAGGATCCCGTAGTGAGCGAGATAGCCTGGTTCCTGCCTCTGGGTTCACAGCCTAGAGGGGGCCAGACAAGAAGAGGATCACCCCTCAAGGAATGAATCAAGGAAAGGGGAGTTAAGACACTGTGTAAGTTCAACAGAGGCTGGGCCTGCTCACATGCTCACTCCCAGTTGTCCCTGGGAACCTCTGACCCCCTCATTCTCTCTCCATGGATTGGGGATAAGCAAGTGCCCTTCCCCCATCCTCTGTCTTGGCACAGGCCTGGCCAATTGGCTTCCTTCATCTCCAGGACCATAGTGATTTTCTGAGATGGGCATGTGAATTTGATGCTAAGTCTAGGGGCAGGGCATGAGGTATATTGAGGTGGCAGGACATGAGAGGGCCTGACTGGGCATGAAGTTTACACTCAAGCAAGTACAAGATAGAGAGGTTGTGTTCTGGTTATATTTGAGCACACGTATCCAGCCATGCCTGAAGCTCATAGACCTGGACTTTTTAGTTACTTGTGCCAATAAATTCTGTTTTGTGACTGAGGTAACATGAATCATGGTTTGTGGTTCCTAATTCATAACCTTAAGGGTGAGAGTGCCCCCTGTACTTGGTCAGGTCAGAGGAGGGGGAAATACTTTCTCAGCAGAGAGAATAGCATGAGCAAAGGCCATGGGGTTGAGAAAAGCTTGACACTTGAGAAATTGAAAGAAGCTGTTGGGACAGAGAAGACAAGCATGGAGGCAGGAGATCAGGGAACGCTGAAGCTGCTGTTCTGGTGAGAAATGAGAACATCTGTGGAAAGAATGGATCAGGGATTGAACTGAGCAAAGGAGGATTGTGGAGCCAGTGAAGAGTGAAGACCAGCCAGAAGGGGCTTCCATCTGGGGCTCAGGAGGGCATCTGGGAGATCCTTGGAAGACTGGAGCCTTGGAGAGGCCAATCGCAGAGATGGAAAAGGGAGTGCAGGACTATACCCAGGGTGGAACCCCAAGTAGCAGCCAGACCAGTCATGGGACAGAGGGTAGGGGACAGTGGGGTCTGGAGAGGCAGGCCACCCCAACCACTGTGTGATCTGCTCAGTGGGGTCTTTGGTGGCCTTCACCTGAGCCATTTCAGGGTATAGAAGGGTTTCAGCAGAGTTGGGACAGGGGAGAGAATGGGGATGGGAAGCGTGGATGAGATTGTAGACACCCAGGCTTGGCAGGGGGTGTTGGAGAGGCTCAACCAGCACCTTCTGGGCATCAGGTCCACAGACTGTCTGAGTCTCTCCCCAACCCCCGCCTCCCATGGAGCAGATGAGTCAGTTAGTAAGGGTTCACTGAGCCTCCTTCTCCTCCTCCACTGTGGTGCCATACAGGACTGGGGACACGACCACTCAGGAGGAGCTAGAAATGACAAGGGGAGCATCCGGAAGGTCAGGGGAGCAAGGGGGCTCAGGGGGAGGCACCAGGCCCACTTGAGAGTGTGTGGCAAGAGCTGTCGAGGTGAAGGGGGGTGTTCCAACACAGTCAGGGGACCAACAAAAGAGGAGGCGAGTGGTCAGCCTGATGGCAGGGCCCAAGAGACACAGGAGGCAAGGTGGCCCTCCACGGGAGACCTCAGCCTCAGCCTCCTCTCTCTTTTGTGAGATGCGGCTGCCCCTGGGGCTCCTGTGGCAGGGTGGAGACCCAAGCCCCACCCTGAATCAAACTCCCCCAGGCCCCACCCCAGCCCACCAGGTGGCTAAAAATAAAAGCAACGATAATTTCCCTAAATGAAACCTCCACTTAAACACTTAAAAAGCAATAAAAACTCAATTTTCTTTCTCTCAATTATTTTACTTATTCCATTTTCCAAAAGGTTCACCCTGTTATGAAGATGTATTTTTCCCCATCAGTGGCAGCATTCTCCACCATTACTCAAACTGACTCAGCCTCCCTCTGCCAGGAGGGTCGCCTGGTCTCTGTGGCAACGGGATGCTGTGGAGGACTGTGACTTCACCCCTGCTGCCTGGTTGGTGGGGAAACTGAGGGGGCAACAGCTGCCCCTCACTACGAACTCATGCCTTGGTTTCCCAGATTCCCAGCTCTGCCTCCCAGCACTGTCCCTTTGGCCTCCCTGCCTCCAAGCCTCCCCACCAGCCCATGCCCTCTGCCTCCTGACCCCTCCATTCCGGCCTCTCTGAAAGGGACCTGTGTGGAGGGAGGTGGAGTCCCTCGGCCCTCAGACAGCTGGAGGCCTGGTTTAGGGGAGCAGACCCAGTGCTTCATCACAAAGTCCTGACACTGTAAAAATTAGGTTTCTGATGTCATTAGTACTTTGTGATCAGCTCCATTTGTATCGTGCCTGCCCTATTGCCTCATCTCTGCTAATTGTTTTTACTCACCCCTTCCATTTTTAAACTGCTGTCTTGTTGTATTTTTTTTTTTTTTTTTTTTTTGCGGTCGGTACGCGGGCCTCTCACTGTTGTGGCCTCTCCCGTTGCGGAGCACAGGCTCCGGACGCGCAGGCTCAGCAGCCATGGCTCATGGGCCCAGCCGCTCCGCGGCATGTGGGATCTTCCTGGACCGGGGCACGAACATGTGTCCCCTGCATCGGCAGGTGGACTCTCAACCACTGCGCCACCAGGGAAGCCCCTGTCTTGTTGGATTTTAATTTTTAATTATTGCTGCCTCCCCTTCTTTCCTAATTGGTCCAGGCCCCTATCCTTGTGCTGTGGCTGCAGCTGGCTTCCTCAGAGTGGCCAAAGCTTGCCCACCACCTGCCCCAGTCGGCCCCGGGTGGTCACAGCCTTGCTCCAGAGGCCAACCCAACACCTGACGCCTGGTGCAGAGAAGGCATTTTGATCTGGGTCCATCGTCCAGACATACACTGGGCACCAAGTGTACAGGGCTGTGAGTTCAGTGATCCTAGGGGGATGTAAATGACCGGACCCCCCTGAGAACTTGCCTTTGTCCTGTCGTGGGAGGGCTGCAACCACCTCCTCTCCCAACTCACAACAACTTGCCAGCCCACTCTGCTTTTCTCATGGCCCTGGGCCTCTGAGATTTACTGCAGTAGGACACCAGCCTCCTCCCCCACTGCCCAAAGCCCAGAGGTCACTATCAGCCTCACCTCTGATCCTTGTTCACACAGGTACTCCTGCTTGGGATGCCTTTCCTCCTCTTGGCTCTGCTGAATCCTGCTCAGTGCTCTCTGACTGTTCATTGGTCTGTCTTTTTGTTTATCTATCTGCCCATTGTCTACCTATCTATCTATGCATCCCCTCTATCTACCCAGCTCTCTGCCTACTTGCCAGCCTGTCAGTGGGTCTCCTAGTCTGATTTTTTGCCCCTCAGTCTGCCCAAGTCTCTCTTTGCATCTACCCTAGCCTGGTTCCTTCCCCTGGTGTCTGCCCATAAGGCCTCTGGTTTTCCCTTCTCCATAAGCCACAACTCCGTGGAGGTCTCTCCTATATTTTACTTGGTCACAAACAAGTCAGAGCCAAGTTCCTGGGAAGTCTCAAAATTGAGCCTGATCTCCACTTCCCCCAGCTTGTGTTACACATGTTCCTGCCTCCAGGCCTTTGTTCCCAGCAGGTATGCCTGCCAGATGTGCCCTCTCTTTCCCTTGACACATCCAATGACTACAGACACACACACCCCAACCCAGTTAGTAGGACTGAGCCCTGTACTAGGGCTTCCACCCTCTTGCTGTGTGACTTGGCAAGATCCTTCCCTTCTCTGAGCTCCCACTTTTATCATCTATAAATGGCCCCTCACAGGGCTGCTGTGAAGCTCATAGGAGTTCTGGGTGGACATGTAACCACATAACAAGTGGACAGAGAGGCCAGGGGCTGTTTTTTTTTTTTTTTTTTTTGCGGTATGCGGGCCTCTCACTGTTGTGGCCTCTCCCGTTGCGGAGCACAGGCTCCGGACGTGCAGGCCTAGCGGCCATGGCTCACGAGCTTAGTTGCTCCGCGGCATGTGGGATCTTCCCGGACCAGGGCACGAACCCGTGTCTCCTGCATCGGCAGGCGGATTCTCAACCACTGCACCACCAGGGAAGCCCAGGGGCTGTTTTTCCCCATCCTTTGGGACCTCTCCCCCAAGCCCACTTTCCCCTCTCTGAGACCCTCTACCCTCTCCCTCAGTGGAGTCATTACTGGGTTTCAGCAGCTGAGCTTCCTCAAGCCGTCTGATGCTCAGAACAACCCTATGACGTAGGGACCAGCAGCAGCCCCAGAGGGAATAGACGTACCCAAGATCTCACAGCTAATAAGGGCAGAGAATAATTTGAACCTAGGGCTTTGCAGCTTGTCTTGGGATGGGTCACTGGGTGCTGGTGAGCCTGGGCACTCCTGAAGGTTGAGATGGGCAGCACGGGCCTTGACCAGCAGTTTTAGCTCACCTGGGTGCTGGACCCATGTTTCAGATTGAGACAATGAGGCCCGGAAAAGGAAGAAACTGCGAAGGTCACATGTGAATCCTGGTCTATCAGGGGCTCTGTCTGGCAGGAAGATGGGCCCCCATACTATGGGGGGAGGGCTTGCACCGCCAGCTGCCCTGGGGAATGTGTGAATTGGGCTGTGGTCACAGGTGACTGAGGTCTTTTCACACCCAGTTATCCTTCCTCCCTGCCTTGGTCTGTTTGCTTCTTCAGTGGTGTGAGGGGGAGTGCAGCACCAGGATGGAAAGGAACCACACCTGTCTTGCTCACTGTCCCCCCTGCCAAGCCCCCAGCACAGGGCCTGGCTCAGACACCTTTGGTGACTGAATGCATGAAGGGAAGAACAATGAATATCCCATCCCCACTTGGCCACTACTGAGTGCAGCCCCAGGCACTAATGGGCTCTTCAACCAGAAGCACCTGGACTTCACAACAGGATCTGGAAGAGGTGAGGCACGGCTGATGGAACTGCATCAGAGTTGGGAGGCGACCGGAACTGGTTGCTTCCTGGTACCCCCCTTACCAGTCCTCACAGCAGCCTCGGAGACTCAGGCTCCTGGTCGGCTCTGTTGGCCTGCGGTGTGCCCTGACCCAGTGTCCCAGACTTGGTACCCTCCCTGCGGGCAGGGCGCAACAGTGCGGGGGCAGCCGGGGCCGCCAGCGGTGGGCAGTGCCACCTGGATGGATGCACATGCGCGGGGCACCCGCCTGGCCCTGCCGCCACCTCCCGCGTCCCAAACGCGCGAGAAAAGCAAACAAAGACGTATTGGTTTCTGCTCTATTAGAGGCTCAGGAGGGGGGAAATCAATGTTTAGTAAATGTGAAAAGAGAAAATCGTTCAGAAAAGACAGTCTATTTCCAAGCCGGGAGAGGGGTTCGTAAACAGCACAGGCCATTGCGGAGGAAGCGCCGCGGGCCATAAAACTCGCCCAGAGGAGGAATGTTCGCATAGCTAGCAGGACCCTGACTGCAGAGGCCAAGGCTGGGCTCCTCACCCAGGCTTAGGGTGGGGAAAGGTCGAGGTATCGTCCTTTTAAAGCCACACCCAGGCACCTCATGTTGGCCATGCTGCTGCCCCTTAATCCCTTCCATGGCCCCCCATTGCCTGGGTTGAATCTGAGCCCCCTCCTTGGCCTGCAGGGGCTTGTATGGTGGGCCCTGCCTCACCCTGTCCTGCCTCATGGCTCTAGACACCCTGACTGCCTGGGAATTAGCTGTTCCCAGGAGGGTCAGGGCTGGCTTCTTGGAGGAAGGGTATTTGAACCGGGCTTTGAATCATGTGGAGAACTTCTCCAGGTTAAGAAGAAAAGGAATGGTAATTTGGGGTGGGGGAACAGTATATGCAAAGGTCAGGAGTACTTGGGAAGTAGCCACAGGCTCTAAGGGGGTGGATACAAGCAGGGAAGGGGAACTTTTGTTTCAGAGGTGGTGGCTGAGGGAGGAAGAGGTGCTGGGGACGGAGGTGGGAACTGGCATCCCGGTAGTTTGGAGCGGCTCAACCAACCCTCTGGTCAGGCTGCACTGGCTCCAAAGGGTCCAGAAACAACTTGCAGAATCAGAGAACCCCTGGGAGGCCACAGATGGGAGGCTGAAGTCGGAGTAGTTCCTGCTCTGGCCCCAGCTGGGCTGCTAGACTGTTAGAACCACCTCTCTGGATGGCTGGGACGCTGCCCTGCCTCTCCATCCCACCAGCGCCTCGTGGCTGGCGTCTGTTCCAGAGAATGGGGCGCGTGGAATAGAGCCTTTTGTCCTCTCCATTCATCAAGGCCTGGTGGGCCGCGCCGGGAAGTATTGAATTTTAGCTTAAGATGGATGGCACGACTGGAGTCTCCTTTACAAATGAATTATATTCTGCTTACCAGGTGTGTGTGCGTGTGTGTGAGCATGTGCGAGTACTAGATGGGGGTGTGAATTTGAGGGGCACACTCCCATGGGTGGGCATGCATGTTTAGGAGTATATGTGCATGGAGAAGAAGTGGTGGCTGGGGTGCAGGCAACTCTTGCAAGGAGTTTGATAGAGAAGAAAAAAATCCTCGAGGGTGAGGCCAGGGAGGGTGAGCAAGGAAGGGCAGCAGCTTTGTTTTTATTGCTGTTACTATATCGGTACAGGACCCTGTTGCCTGCACTAAGTCCCTTCCAGGTGAGTCTCATTTTCATAAGATCACGTGAGGTTGTGAGGTCAGCTCTTTTATCATCCCTATTTGCTGAGGAAATGGAGGTTCAGAAAGGTGAGGTGACCTGCCTGAGGTCACACAGCAGGAGCTGGGACTCCAGAGCATGGCTGGGGCCTGAGACAATTTTCTTCATGGGGAGGTGGCTCTGAGAGAAAGCTGAGATAGAGAGGAGAGAGTGGAGGGCAGGGGTTGAGAGACATGGGGGGTTGGACTACCCCAGGGCAGAGCACTGAGATCTTGAGAAAGCCTGGAGAAAGAATGTCCCCAGGTGAATGGCCCAACAGAGAGGCCTTTCTTCAAAGCTTAGGGGAAACCAAATGGACCCCTAACCCCTCCCTGAGACTTTGCAACCCCACCTCCAACCCAGGATGTCTGCTTCCATTCCACCCCTCTGGGCCTCTGCTTTCCCATCTGTACAACAAGGTGTCTGGACTGGGTTAGAGGAGTGGAAGACTGCTGGGCTTCTCTGGGCTCTGACCTTCTGGAGCTCTGTGTTAGGCATATGCACAAGTAAGTGGGCACATGTTTTTGTGGCAGAGTGTGTGCATGCCCAAAGGGGAGCACAAGTACAAAATGGGGGTCCAAAGGAATGTGCTTGTGTGGGTCCCAGCCCATAGGGTTGGAGGAGCGTGTTCACACTGGGCAGGGAGCATCCCAAGGGTCTGCTAGGTCAGCTCAGCCCAGGGTGAGAAGGGTAAGTGAATGTGGGCATGAGCAACAAATCCAGGTACGCCAGGTGTGTACCTGGGTCTAGGGGTTGGGGTGGGGCAGGGATAGGGTCTGGGTGCAGGGAGAGGAAGCAGAGGAGACCGTTGGATCTCAGGACTTGAATTTCCACCCACCATAGCCCATCCCCATCCCTGCACCCACTCTGGCCCCACTGCTCAGGGCAGACACAAGGAAAACAATTTTGCTCCAGCTAAGGCCAGCAGAAGATGGAGACTGTGATAAGGGAGCTTCAAGGTGAAATCAACCAGCATAGCCCTGGCTAGTCCGGGGAGTGGTTTGGGGGTGGGGGTTAGAAGGAGGGGACTCAAAGAGGCTCTGGGGTGACAGGAGCCTGAGGAAGGAGGGATGAGGAGAAAGGCCACCCTGAGGGCCAAGCTGCAGAGAGGGGAGGACGAGTTCAAGGACACCAGAGGTGGAGGGACTTGCTGAGGAGGATGTAAGCACTGAGGAGGGGACTTTTAGGCCCAGTCCCGGTGGGACCCTCAAGGAGGCACCTCCCCAGCACCTCCTGAGTCGTGGAGTTGTCATCCAGTGTGAGCGTCCAGGGTGGCAGGACATGGGCTACAGGACTGGGAAGCCCAAGTGGCAAGAGGAGGCCCGGGCTAGGCTTTGGCCTTGAGTGCCAATGGAGGACTAAACATGGCCAGCCTCAGGACTGCTGAGCAGGAAGATGGGTAGAGGGTTTCTGGCACCAGAGGCTGCACCCCTCCCCACTTCGGGAAGGCAGGCATCTTTCACCCCAGATGCCTGGTGTCAGGTGGGCACCTTCACCAGGGGAGGTATTCCCAGGCAGGGAGCAGGTGATAGGGAACAGGTGTCAGATGCAGGCCATGCCAGGTCCTGTTTAGCCAAACTGCTTCAGTGTCCCACGCTGCCATACTTTGAGGTCAAGAAGGACTGGGCAGTGGACTAGGGAAGTGGGGGCAGCTAGATGAGTGGGGCCAGGGGCTGCAGGTGAGCGAAGGGGGAAGGGTTCAGGCAGGTGTCCCTGGTGATGAGGTGTCTCGCCTGCAAGAACCTCTCCCCCACCCCTGGCAGGAGCCAGGTCAGGCCTTGTCCAGATGCCCAGCCCTCATTTTTCCCATTCCTTCTGTTCCTTATGGCAAGCACCCTACAGATTCCCCTGCTGTGACCCCCTTCAGAACAGGAAAGGGAGCTTGGCAGGGCTAGCTTGGAGTCTCCCTCCTCCCAAGGCTGTTGCGGATGAGTGAAGGACCTAAAGGCTGTTGCTGGGAGTGGGTTGTCCTTTTAGTGAATTTTGCTCATTGAAGAAACAAATGAGTCCCCCAACCTGAGGTCCAGGAGCCTCTAGAAAAATAGCTGCGGCCTGAGAATTGTTCTGGTTTCTTCAAGGGGGACCCCTGGAGGTCTAGGCAATCGGTGATGAGGGGTGGGGGGCACTTTCTGCTGCTCCTGCCCTTATCAGCAGTGCTTCCAGGGGCTCCTGTCTGTCCCCTTGGACCTGACACCCCGCACGCTCTTGTGTCCCCCAGCCTTGGCTTTAAGGTGCTATAGGTCTGGGATCTGTACCAAACCCCAGTTGGAAGTACTGCCTGCTGCAGAAATGTCGCTGAGGACATGGTCAGTCAGCCAGACAGTCAGGGCCTCTGTCTCTCCTTCAGTCTATTTTTCTATTGTTTCTGCCCTTACTGAGGCAGCCTCGGGAAATCTCCCCATCTTTCTCAGTGGGAGAGGGTGATGAGAGACCAGAAGAGGAGTGTTTGTGGAGGGAGAACTGGATGGGTGGGGCAAGTGGGGCTCTAATGTGGGCCTCCCTACAGTTTTCAGATCCAGGCAGAGGGTGTGTGGGGGGGTGGGCCTGGGATTATCCTTGTGCTGGGAGGGAAGGTTCACTTAGTAGATGAGCCTCAGCATCATGGAGGATTCATACACACTGACCAGGGTCCTGCCGGAGCCCAGATGCCACTCTGCCTAGGAATCAGTGCCTGGGGTCCCTCCTGGTGAGTCTCAAGGGTCTATTGTCTCCCCAGTGAGTGCTGTCACATGTTGCCTATGTCTCCTCCACACGGTGTCCCGGGCAACCTCCACCACCCCCTGGGCTGCTCTCCAGTCCTGGGGACCACCTTCCCACACTCTCCTTCCTTTCAAAGTTTTAATTTAACCAAGCCATCCTTTCTTCTCCCTGAAAATTCAATATTTTCTCTGTCTTTTGACACTTATTTTATTTTATTTTTACATGCGGTCTCCCAAAGCTGTAATTTACGGCTAATACCGTGCAATCAAAGACAATGGCTGGGCGCCTGTGAGCAGGAGCAGGCAGGCTCCCTGCCAGGTACCCCCAGCCCCCCTGCCCCCACCCACTCACAGGGGTGCCCGTGCCTGTGAGGTCTCTGGGTCCAAGATCCACGGGGAACCTGGGAGAGACATGAGCCGCGATCCCAGCCATTATCTGGAGGGCACACAGGATGGGTCCCCAGCTGAGGAGGGCCCTGGAGTAGCCCAGGCGGGTGGGGGCTTCTGTGGGGGGGGTCTGGTCTGAGTGGAGGTGCAGGCAGGGTGCTCAGGGGCTCCCTGCTGCTGAGCCTGCCTCAGCTGTAGAGCACCCCCCCAGCTGAAGTGCCAGGGCAGTGCCTCTCTCAGCCTCTACCTCCTTACTCGCCTGCCACCCCTCCTCCGTCTCTGCTGTGCTGTGCCCGCGTGGCTCCCGCACTGTAATCTACAGCGCTTTTACTCTGTGTCAGTGATTTAAATCCTCTGATGGAGCTGGTGACAGCTTAAATGGCTGCCATCCCCTCCCCATACCCTCTGGGCCCTGATGAGGCCCCATAGGGGGAAGGGGGGTTTGCTGAGGTGGGATTTAGATAGTATTTTCCAAGCTTCAGGTTGGCCAGGCTGCTGTTCTTTGCCCCTCTGGCGGGGAGAGAGTCCGGTGTGCCCTCTCCTTCCCCTCACCAGTGATCAAGGAGGGAAGATAAAACCCTCCATAAATTCCTGGGAAATGGAGTGTCTGGAACACGCTCAATTCCACCTGCCTGCAGGTGAGAGGTACAGGGAGGGGGGCAGTGCCCAGCACCCAGCGTTCCTTCTCCGTGGCCTGTGGCCCATAACAGTAGGGAGTAGGACGGGCCTGGAACCCAACCCTGTGCAGCTGACACAGCCCCAACTTCATCAGTCACCCACAGTTTTGCTGAAGCTCAGACCCCAGCTCTGCTCCCAGGTCTTTCTTCTTATCCTGGAGTCTTCCCTTCCCGGATATTTGATCCCCAGTTCCATCTCTCTTCAGCTAATGGGGTGGGGGACATTATACATATGGGGAAAGCTGAGGCACACAGAGGCAGAGTTAGCCAAGGCCACCCAGGAGCTGGGAGCAGTGCAAGTCCTGGCCCCAACCCCTGCCTCATCCTGAGTTTCCTGAGAGTGGGGCCGGCCTCCCTGCCTGGCTCCCTCCCTGGCAGCAAATCCAGAGCAGGGCACTGGGGTGAGGTAGGCACAGAGCTGAGAGGTCTTGCTGCTGGATAGGGTCTCTCAGCACTGGGTCAAGAGAGCCTAAGAGGGTCCAGCATTGTCTGGTCCTCTGGCTCTGGGAAGGAACGGCCAGCCCGATGCAGCAAGGTCCAAGGCTGGCTCAGGGCGGGCCTCACATGGAGGGAGGGCACAAGGTCTGGGCTCTGCTGATGGATGTCAGGGACAGGACTTGGCCCTTCTGGGGTCCCTGCCTAGTGGGGGCAGATGAGATCCTTGTTGGGCACTACGTGATGAGAGGGTGCAGCCCAGGAGCCATGGGATCACTCAGAGGTCCTATTCAGATTTGTGGAAGGTCATTAAAGCAGAGGCCAGAAGGAAGGGTGAGTGGAATTCTCCAGAAGTTAGGTCCATGGAAGGGGGTAGGTATTACAGTCAGAGGGAACAACATGTGTGAAGTAGCCCCTGAGGAAGGAGCCAGGACTCTGGACTTGAGGGCAGAGGGCCAGAGGGGTGGCATGACAGAGTTCAGGAAGGACAGACAAGATCTTGTGGCCTCTCTTGTCCCGAGTGAGGACACAGGCAGCAGCACTCCCTTTCTCTAGTAGTGGACACTGAGGCGTAGCAGGGTTAACTGACTTGTCCAGGGTCAAGAGTTTGCCTGTGATTGAGCTGTGACTTGAGCCCTGATCCTGTTGCCACCCCTCAGCTCCAACCCTGGCCAGGACTCGGGCTAAGCTGCGCTTGTAGCTCGCCAGCCTCCTAAACCCCTGCAAATTCCTCCTGGGAGTAGGAAGTGTCAGAGGAGTAATTAAATGATTGAGTGAGCAGGGTCAGTGACTGGAACAAGGCACTCAGCCACACCAGGTGTCCTTCCAAACAGCCACATGTTCCCGGTTGGGGGCTCCAAGGGCCTGAGCTGGTAGGAGGGACCTGTCTCCCTGCCTTACGGGAGTCAGGTGGACTTTCAGCTCTCGGCACAGGACCACGGGAAAGTGGGCTCAAGGCTTAGTAGCCAAACTGTTCCCAGAGGGACCCTTTACTGCCACTGCTCTGTCCGATGGAGCTCACGGTCTGGAAAGGCAGACTCTGGACGGCCGGACAGGCATAGGATGAGGTTGCTGGGGTGCGGGCAGGGGCTGACTTCTCAGGATTCTGTTTTACCCCGAACAGACCGCTTGCATAGAGCTGGGCTTAGGAATGAGACACTCCTGGGGTCTCTTCCTGCTCGCAGGGCCCCCTCAGCAAACCAACCCCCTCCCAGATCCACAGCCCTGCCTCAGCGGCTTAACCCAGCGCCCTGCACCCCCCACCCCAACCACCTTAATGACTTTTTAATAAATTGAAAAATTGTTTCAATACCAAATGTGATCCTGGGACATTGTTCGTGACTGTATTGAGCTTAAGTCAAATGCTTTGCATCCCCAAATCCGACTGATTAATAATTACAAGGAGCAAGTCTGTCTTTACTGTAATGTGTTTAGGAAAACTGATGGATTTAATTTTTTTATCGGCCAAAGTAAGAAAATGTAATCTTTCTGAAAGTATCTAATACAACAATGCACCATAATTAGTTTCTCTGGAAACAGGCATAATGGAATAGAATAATAAATCACTTCTCCTTTCATCCCTTCCCTCTGATGGAGAGAGATTTCCCCTCCGTGAGGCTGGGAATAGGACAGGGAACAGAACTGGGGGGACTGAGGTGACCAAGGCTGTGCAGCCCTGGTTCCTCTCCACTGAGTCAGCGGGCCATGGGCCTGCTCCACCTTCCGAGGGGCTTGGAGCTCAGGTTCTCCATTCCACGGCCAGAAGCCCAGGATCTCTCGGGAGCTGGGACCCAGGTTCCAGAGTGGTGGTTGCTCCCCCTCCTCCCACCCTCATAGCCAGGCCCATCCCCACTGCCTTGGACACTGCCCTGCCTGGGTAGCCAAGACATTGGCTGAGTGCTGAAGATCTGAAGATGCAGGAGGTAGGATAGGCAGGCAGAGGAGAGCTCTTAATTTGTGGCTGGGATTGCTCACAGTTACTACCTTCCCTGATGTGTCCCCTTCCTCAGGCTTGGGCTATTCACAGAGAGAGACACCAGAAGGAGGAGGGTGGGTAAGAGGGGCCAGTCAGCCCACTTAGAGCCGCCTCCTCGCCCAGTCTGGTGGGGACTGGCCCGCCTCCTACCTCCTTCAGACGGAGCTCAGTCCCCCTGCTTTGCAGGTTCTGGGCCCTGCTCCAACTGCTGGGCAGCTCTGCCTGGCAGCCTCCACAATCCTCATCCCCTGCACCCCCCAACCTGGGCCAACACGCTAGACGTGGACTGTCCTCATCAGAAGTTCCGCCAGACCCCAAGTGCTCCCCGCTCCGCTGCTACTCCTGCCCCAGGCTCACAATCAGTAATGGCGGGATAATTGTTTGTTTTATTGATCAGACCAGCCTTCTGTAGCCCAGTGATGGATGATGTGGGAAGAGCCACATTTGCACTGGCACCAGCACCCCAGCACCAGGAGAATCGGATATGGCCTTGCCTAGATGCGGACTCTCCTTATCCCATTACCTCACCTTCCCCCTCTAGCCCTGGCCCATGGGAATGGAGCAAAATGAACACCAAACTGGGAATCTGGAGCCCTAGGGCTGAATCCCAGAATTCCAGACTTGATCTCCAGAGCCCCTAACTAGCCCACTCCCCCAGTCTCTGCTCCTACAGCCCAACCCCTGGGAGGCCAGGCTGCAAAGGTAGATGTTTGGAGGACCAGTGTGTGACTAGGGTGCCCCAAATGGTGCCTTATAAATGCCTACACAGACCAGGAGTCTCACAGCCCCAGAACCAGTCAGCCAGAACCAGTCTGGGTTCTGATCACCCAGAGCCACCTCATTCATCATTCTCCTCTGTCTTGGCCTCTCCACTGAGGCTCTCACCCTCAGCTGGTCTGTCCTCTCTCTTTCTGAATCCTCACAAGACTCTACTAGCTGGTCTCTGACTCAGCCTCTCCCATTCCAACCATCACCACACCTGTGGCCAGAGTCACTGCCTAAAGCTCAGCTCAGACCCTCTTTCCCTTTCCACAAGGCTCCACTGGGACACGACAGGCTCCCAGGTCCTCCTGGCTCAGTCAGCTTCATCCCCACTGTTATCCTTCCCTGGAGCAGGAATCTCAGCAGGATACCAGGCAGACCGAGGAAGTTTCATCTCAACCCTTGAAGTCCTGCTGGGCCAGGAGGCTGGAGAACATTGGCGCATGGGGCTGGGAGGTGAAGGCAGGGAGAGAAGGAAGGGGAAATCTGATAGCCACTGTGGGCAATTGCCAAATGCCCCTGTTCTCCGTTTCCAGGCTAAAGGTAGAATTGCCCCTTCCTGCCCCCTGGTGGTCAAGTGGGGCTGCGGTCTGGTTCCGACCAATGGAGTGGCAAGCAGAAGCAACATCTCCATGACAGAGCAGTTCATTGCTGGCGTGAGACCTTTCAAGGCCCTCTCTCCCTCTGCCATGACTGTTTTCTAGACTTTTGCTCTGTAGTCAGCCTGGCCTCAGTGTGAGGATGACATAGAGCAGAGCCTTGGCTGACCTATGAAGAACATGTAGCAATAAAAAGAAATAAATACTTATTTTAAGCCACTAAGATTTTAGGGTCGTTGTTACTGAAGCCAGATTTAATCCATTCTGACTAATGTGGGGAGAAAGTATATGCTGCGCGAGTAGGTACTGGGAGAACGGAGGAGAGGGGTGGCAGTGACGGTAGGCTGTATGCCAGGAGGCCAGATTCTCACCCTGGTTTAACCACCCTGGCCCTTCCCCTCTCTATGCCTCAGTCTCCCTACCAGCGAGCCACCAGTATATCTTTTGGGACTGGAAGGAATGGAAGGAGGAGACAGTGGGAAAACATCTTGAGTCAGGAAGAGTAAGCATAGGTGAGTGTGGACGGAGTTGGTGACAGCGCGTCCCTGGTTGGGTGATGATGCTACCGTGGGGGGCTGAGAGTGATGGTGACGGCCACACGGAGCTGCTGGAGGCAGTGGTGATGGTGGTGTTTGTGCTGGCAAAGGCGACGTTGACAGCAATCGAGACCTGACCAGCTGACTCCTGTCAGCCTGGCCCAGGCCCTGACTTCCACCAGGGCATAGGCATGGCAGTGATCACAGCAGACCCAGATGGAAGGTCTCAGACGTTGATTAATTACCTCCACTGGGGCTGGCTAATTGTCCACCGATCTCTGCTCATCAAATGTCCTGCCTGCCTGACCTGGGCTTGCCTTCCAGAGCAGTACTGCGTGGTGTCAGAGCAGAGGTTTCTCAGATATGCCAGCCCCGAAGTCCTCTTCATTTGCCTTAGCTGAGCACTCCCCTCCTGGGCGCAGCACAGGCTCCTCCATGGGAGCTGGGTGCCAGGCTGGGCAGCTGTACAAAGCATCAGATGGTGTTTTCCTGACTCTTGAAGAGCACAATATGGAGTTGCCATGTGTCATTGACATGCTCAGGGTGCAGGGCTGGTGGGGGGAACTCTTAGGGTCTTGGCTCACGGAGTCTACTTGGACACTCCTTGCTGGTGTCAGGGAACTAGCCCTGGCTCCATCCATAAACATCTGTGCCCTTTCCATGCAGGGCCTTATACTGATCACTGGGGGCACCACGGACTCAGTGATGACACTGCCCTGTCTTGCCCTCTGCAAGTCCCAGTCTAATGGAAGAGGCAGTTCCGGACCCAGACTGAGCATGACGAGTTTGACATGGATATCTGCTCAAGGGCCAGGGCAGAGCAGCTCTCCTTGTACCCCTGGGCAAACTGAGGTCAGGAGTGGGTGAGGTACGTCCCAGGTCACACAGGGACTTGGAGGTGAGCTGAGCTAGAATCACTTTCCCACCTCCAGGCCAGGGCTCCTCACGCCACACCCCAGCTCCTCATTCTGAGTTCTATTTTTGCTGGAAGGCACAGATGAAGATTTTTTTTTTTAATTCCTCCGTTTTGTTTTTGCTGAATCGGCATTTCTGTCATCCCAATCTGAGGGGCTTGGCTTGTCTGCTACAAGGGGGGAAAATGCCTCCATTTAAAAGCAAAACTAAAAGAAAAACATCCACAGGCCCCATTTCACTGCAGCAGACATGATGAGCAAACCATGGTCGTTAACATGATAAAAGTCACTTTGTCTGGGTGTAAAACTCATTTTTCCCCCATTTAGCACATGGTGCATTTGCATCGTGCCGCAGTTCGTGGGTTGTGGTCTCCTCCCAAGGATGCCCCCAAATTGTTCCTATTCCCCAGGCAGTGACCCCAGGACCTGGGCGTCACCGAGGCTGGGGCCATGGTGCTGGGAGGGGCCCATCATGTGGGTGTTCCCTTGGCCATGAGGCTGCTCTCCCAGGAGCCGTGAGAGACCTTGAGGCCCCACACTCTCTGATCAGGCCTGGAGGAGACTTGGCAGGGATGGATGAGTGGGGCACCTGGGGACCCCAAGGAGCCCCATTGACCCAGTTCTTACCCCAGCTCTGCCCAGCATCTTGCCCTTGTCCCATTCACCTCCCTCAGCCTCAGGAGTCCTGCCTTCAGAGGCAGGGCCTCACTGAGCTGCTGACTCTCCGAGAGGGGAGGGAGTCGCTTATGGTCACCTGAGCAATTGAGGCAGGGCCCATTCCAGCCCACCATACCAGGGCCAAGGGTTCAAATCTCACTATCTGTTGTGCCAGGGCCCACAAAGTTCAAATTCGAGGGCTAAGGCAGACAGCCTGGGTCTCGCCTCCCATCCTGTTTCAGAATATAGCCTTGGATCTTCCTCTCATTTGGACTCAGTTTCCCCAACCATACAGTGACAGGCTCCATGGGCCAAACTCTGAGGGCCTTTCCAAGTTCAACCTTCCCTAGAGGGTGTTCAGATATGATCTGCTGTTCAGCCTGAATCTTGAGGGGGACCTAGTACTATGGGGATCACTGTTGTGCGCTGAGGGGCAGGCAGACAGAGGGGGCAGGAGCACAGAGCCTCTCTGCCCAGCAGGCCAAAGAGGACCAAGGGCCTCCCTGAAGTCTCTACCCCCAGACCCTCCTCATAGAGGCTGGGCTGGCTCCAGGAAAGAGGTGGTGTCAAGCTACTGCCCAGGTGGGGCTGACTGCCGATGTGGAAGCTGGGGGTACGATATAACCCCAGAGCTTTGGGAGGGGGGAGCTGAGAAGCCCTTTCTACAGAGTTCTGCCAACAGACATGGGAAGAGCGAGAAAGGACAGGACCCCCATGCCCCTGCCCACAGCTATGGGGGCTTAGACTCTGTTACTGATAAGACTGCCAGCTGGTGTGGGCAAAGAAACAGAGAGAAGACTCCTGGAGAGAAGGAAAACGGCAGGCTGTTGGTGAGAGTGGAGGAAGCTCCAAAGAGGGGATGGCAATTGGCCCCAAGAAGGAGGAGCAGGGAACCCTTAGGTAAAATGCTAACCTGGCCCTGGTGCTGTCTTGGGCAGAGTGGACTCAGAAAATGCACAGTAACTGGAGCCGGGGTTGCCAGATAACCCTGCCCTGCCCCCTTGATTGGGAAGACGAAGAGGCTGGGAAGACCTGAGCCTAGCCTGAGTGGATGAGAGTCCTGTCATAGCAGGGGACATGTCCAGGTCATGGGGCAACTGTGGGGGACTGGAGGCCCTTTAGAGATGATGTCCCACGTAGGCTTTCCCAGGGAAGGCAGGACTCCAGCAAGTCCATGGTCCAACCATAGAGGTAGATCTAAGCTACTCCTCTCCTCCAGCCTGGAAGAGAGAGCACCGGGCTCTACATCTCACAGCTTACATCCTGCTGCCAGAAGAGGGTTCTGTGACTGCCAGCCAGAGCTGGGTTCTCAGGGCCTCTGGGGCGTCTGGGGAGGGGAGAGAGGCCCCCTGCCTGGTGAGAGAGTGCGGGTGGTGCAGTGCGCATGGCGGGTGGGACCCAGCAACAGCTGTTCACTTACTGAATCTATTTTATAATATTGCCAGAGCTTTTAAAATAATCCCATTTCTGCAGAATATTCCCAGCTAATTGGAGCTGTCTCTTTCTTATTAAACAGAAAGGTTATAAAAATGTGTGTTGAGGGTTTAAGTGCAATACCTCTCGGCTGCTCTGATTGTTATGACAAGGATAACATACTGGAAACCGGTAGCTGGCAGGCTAGGCAGAGCAGGCTGTGGTGGCTGGGCTGGGGTGGAGCAGGGGCTGCCACCCAGGCAGGGCCAGGCTGGCTCTCCCCGTGGCACCTTGCTCAGCACAGGCTTGAGGAATGGCAGCCTTCCCTAGAACAATTGCTCCTTAAACACTTAGGCTGCTGTGACAGGGCTGTCCATCACCCAGGACTCTGACTGGGGCAATTCGCATAATTTACTGAGAGGCAGAGAAGAAGGGGGAAAGCGATTCCAATTAGCTGAGCCAGGCGGCAGATGAGTTCGCAAAACCTCAGCGCTTCAGGAGGATGAATAAATAGGCCTCCTCTCCATGATGGAGGGCTGACCAGGAGCGCAACTGAAGGCAAGGGTACTAAGAGGTACCCATTCTGCAGATGGGAGCCTGAGGCCCACGGCTGTGAAAGGCCTTCCCAAGGTCGTCCAAGGAGGGTTGAAACGAGTCCAGACCCTGTTTAGAGCTGAGGCCTTGTGCCCAGCTCCTGTCCCTCCTTATGCCGACCTCTGGCAGGGCGTGTGCACCATAACTCTGTTCTGGGAGCCTCTGGAGCCCCCGGACCCCTGCCATCCTCCATCAGAGCAGTTCCACTTCAATCTGTCATATATGGGGGATCTGATCAATTTAGTTTAAAATGAATTCCTGCTCATCAAAATATAGTTGGAAATCCAGTGTCCTGGAAGAGGCCCCCGAAACTTCAATGGACCACCCCCGAACCATTTAATGGGCAGATCAGTTTTGTCGCTGGGATCCTTCCCGGGACCTCTCCAAGAGACGATAAGCTTCTAAACTGACCTGGGCCAGCTACCTCCTGTCCCTAACTGTCACATTCCTCCACAGGCCACCCCATTCTCCCTGTGCACCTCAGCAGCTGCAGGAAGGCCTCTGCCCGTTGCCCCAACCTCACTGACCCGTCACTCTGCAATGTGCTCCAGTCCCAGTCCTGCCCTCGGCTTGGTGTGTGCTGGGCCTGGCTCATCGCCTCAACTGGTTGGAGTATGTAGGGACAGGGGTGGCACTATTGCCCCTTGTCCTTCCATGGACCTGGAGGGCACCATGGGAGCAGCCCTGCTACGCATGCTTGTGACTCAGCATCAAAGCATCAAGCCTCCAGTGGCTTCCCAGCAGCTCTGAGAGGAAGATGAGAGGGCTTATTAAACCCATTTTACCTTCAAGGAGAGTGAGGTACAGTGACACTGGGTAATGAACTCAAGGTTACCTGGGCCCAGTGGATGTCCGCTGCCTCCCAGACATGAATCAGGCCAAGGTGCTGGATGATTGTCCTTTCCACCCTGTGCTCATGGGACATTTCTCCCATGATTTGTGGCCACTGCCTGTATCCAGCCCTGCCACCCACCTCCCAGCTTCCAGGCCTTCCTGCTCCAGTGCAATGGGCTCTTTCATCATGGAGAAGACTCACTTCTGGAAACAGAGCAGACCTTAAATGCTTCACTGGCTTTCCCCGGAGCAGATCCTACCTTCACACCTTTTACTAATTCTCCAGTATTCCCTTCACCTGGAATGTTCTCTCCTTTACCTCTAGAGAGCCTTCCCATATTCCCGCAGCAGCAAGCAGTTTCTGTCCTTGAGCATCCCAAAGTGCAGATGTTCATCTCTGCTGGGCCTGGGGCTCCATGGAAGGAAAGGGGAAGGCATGAGGCAGGCAGTCCTTGCCTTACCTGTGGGATCCGATACCTGCTCACAGGCTTTGTGGGGACAGATCCCCAACTGCTTTCTGCAAAGCTCTGCCCAGAGGTACCTTGGGTTTGGCAGGCAGAGCAGAGAGTTTCCATCCAAGCAAGAGAGAGGAGGCCTTTTAAATGCTGGTCAAACCCAAAGGCTGCACTGCTACCCTGGGAGTAGGCAGGAAGTGCTCATTTGCATGCCTTGTGCATAGCTTTGCATATTGAGATAAGATGGACTTATTAAAATTTTTTTTAAAGATTACAATATGCTCCTCGTGCCTCAACCAAGGAGGAGCTGGTTGAGGCACGAGGAGCGTATCTCACGAGGAGCAGATCCCATCTCCATTGTTTCCCAGCCAGATGGAACAACTCACTCGGAACCACTGGAGCCTCAGTTTTCTCATCCATTCAATGGGGATACTGCTATCTACTTGAAAGGCTACTGTGAGAATTAGGCATCCTTCGGGCCCCGTGTCTGGTGTGTAATGGGGAAGGAGAAGCTGGGGGAGAGGGAGGAATAATGATGGGGCTTATGATTCTCATTCACTTTCTGGAGGAAACATCAAGAATTCTCTTTTGGAAATCACAGGAAAGCCACAGTGACCAGGGTAAGTCCTTTTTCTCTGTACAATGAACATAAGGTTCTTAGTCTCCAGGGGAGGTTGGGAGTAGGGGCACTCCAGTGGGTGGGGGGTAGATTGAGCTCTTTCAGGGCCTATTTTCCAGGAAGCTGCAGCAAGACTCTCAGTGAGATCAAAGCACATCTAGAGGGCTAGGAGATCAGCAGAGCCTGGGATGAGGAGATTCCAGACATGCCCAGCTTTCTATAAGAGCAGCTAGGCCAGGGTTCTGAGGCCAGCCAGCAAGGGCAGCAGTTGCCTTGGAGTGTCTAGCAGAATCGTTAAAGTGTGTGTATGGGAGTGGGGGGCACTGAGTGGCTGGGGCTTGTGGGGGAATCCTCAGTCCCATCGGAGATCTATGGCTGGCAGAGAATAGTACAGGAACCTGGGAGGCGGTTATATGCAGTTGTGAGGGCAGGGTCCATCTCACTCCCAGGGATCTGATCCGCAGGACTTTCAGGGATCACATGGCTCCCATCCCAGACCCCAGCATGATGGAGATGATATATTGTTACATAGTCATTTAGTCATTCATCAACATTTGATAATGCCCTATCTTCCGAGGGGCCTGAGCATGCCTGGCATACCTACTGCCCCCCGGGTTTAAGTACCATCCCCTGGCCCTGCCCCATGCCTGACTCATCACCAGTGTTTCCGGTCCATGGCCTGCTCCCAGCCACCCCATGGCAGCTGGCTTGGATTCGCAGGCAAGACCTAAGTGGCTTGTTGCAAACTGCTGAGTCCACATCCTGATCCTCCTTGAGGTCTCTGTCTCTCTCAGCGAGTCTCTCCATCCGCCTCTGCCTCTCCAAAGCTCCTTCTC
Organism: Kogia breviceps; assembly: GCF_026419965.1. Classification (NCBI taxonomy): domain Eukaryota; kingdom Metazoa; phylum Chordata; class Mammalia; order Artiodactyla; family Physeteridae; genus Kogia; species Kogia breviceps. The sequence continues at coordinate 38,273,288 of NC_081319.1, forward strand.
GCTCATTTAGAAATTAAGACCTCAGCAAGATGGTGCTCTGGAGCTGCCAGACTGGGCTCAGGGAGGCCGTGGCAGTAGGTGTGGGGGAGAGGCCTTCCAGCTGGTGGGAACATAGCAGGCAGAAGCCTCTCCATCCTCCGCCAGACTCTCACTGGTCTACCAGGGTGCAGTTTCCCAAGCACCCCTTTCTGCCTGTCTGGAGCCCAGCGAAGCTCTCTGATAGCCTTACTCTGCAGGAAGAGGGCTTGGCTCTGCCTTGGGAATTCCCAGACCTCCAGGGTCTTTTTCTAGGCCACTGAGGGGCCCTCTGCTCTCTGTATCTGTCCTGGTACCTGCCTTGCTCTGCTGGCCACAGTACTGGCCCTAAATCAGCAAGTAGAAAACAGACACTCAAGATGGGGATATGGGCCAGCTCTGACCATAAGAGAGTGCCATGAACGGCCCCAAGCAAGGACCCAAGGGGTCTGGGTTCTGGTCTCAGAGGTGCCACTGTTCACTAGGCCCGGCCCAGAGCATCCCTGAGGCTCAATTTGTCAATTTATAGAGTAGAGTGAGGGGGTCCAAAGAGGTCCTGCTGTCCTTTGAAAGAGATTCTGGGGCCTGGTTGTCTCCAGAACATCCAGGTTGTTTCCCAACTGCCTAGACCAGTTGGGGAGGGATCCAGAATCCTTGCAAGCCATGGTCACCTGCAGCACTTGTGCCCTAAACAACCTCCCTTTCCCCACCCTACACCTTCTGGGCAGTGATATCTCTCCCTTAGCTAGCCCATCTGGGGTACAATGGTTCCAGGACAACCTCTGCTCTGCTGGTCCCCCTAACTTCCATCCCTGCCCCTGTTTCCTGCCATACCTCACAGGTTGTGCCTTCTATCAAGACCAGAAGCTCCCTTCATTTGCCTAACCCAGTACTACCTCATGCTGGCAGAGGAGAGGAAGGAGCGTGTTTCCACCCAGTCCTGTCTGCTTTGCCCCTTCATGTGGCCTAAGGAGCTGGAGCTCCCGGCCCTGCTGCCTGCCTAGTCTAGACCCATCTGTCTTGAGTGTCCCCAGCCTCCCCCATACCCCCAGGCAGTAAAGTAGCCTGCAATCCAGCATGACCTTCCTCAGCAGATCCTAGTGGCTCACACATTCCCCCTTGGGTCAGTGCCAAGGAAGATTTCACAGGGGATTGGGTTGGAAAATACCCTTCTCCTCCCAGGGCCTGGGTAGTTGCTGAATCGTAAGTGCACTTGGATTGTATTTGAGGCTAATGGCCTGGCTTCAGGGACAACATTTCCAGGCCAAGAGGGGGTCCTTCAGGATCTCCAACTCCAGGCCACTCCAACCAGCGGGGGAGGAGTCCATGCCTCCTTCCTCCCTGCTCCCTGCCCCACCTCACCTCAGGCCCCGGAGGTGAGATCTCAAAGGCCCTGACCCAGGGAGAATAGCAAGGGCTGCAGTGGTGCCCTGATTCAGGGAGCAGAAAGACTCATATCCAGCACTAATGGGAAAGGCTGGACTGGTTCTTGGCAGAAGGCCTCCCTTCTCCTCCCTGTCTGATGTCTAAGGAACTCAGGGGGAGGGTCCTAAGTGCTGGCATCACCCCAAGAAGGCAGGGGCCTCATGAAAGGGGGCAGGGCAGCCTCTGGGCCACCTAGCCTCTCACCATGCACTACTTCTACTGGCCCTGCTGCCACTTCCCACAGCGTTAACTTCTTTCAGTAATTGAAGAACACCTAGCCTCATCTGTCTTCCAGGCTCGAGAAATGAAGTGCTAACTGCCCCTTACAGGAACAGCAGCCATCAGTTAAATTAAGTGATGGTGGAGCCAGGTCCTGTCCTCCCCTTAACCACCTAGCAGAGGCTAATGCTCTAAAAGCTTAGTGGGCAAAAGCCAAGAGATGCTTTTAGCAGAAAAGCAGAAGATTTGAGGACTTTCCTCAGGGTGTTTCCCAAGCCCATTGCTTGAGGAGGTACTTCCTGGGGTCTAGCCTTGATCTCTCCTGCCTTTTCAGGTGCAGAGGGGAAGGTGGATAGCATGAGGTGTGGACCTGCGCTCGGAGAATCCCCTCTCAGGAAACATCTCTCGCTCTGCCCTCACATTGAGCAGAGCTAACTTATTCAGGGACACATCCCTGGCTTGCTGGTTTCATTCACCATCGCCAGAGCCCTCTGTCCCTGTTTCCTCATTTGCAAAATGAGCAAGTTAGGGAGGGGTGGTTCACAGAATTGACAACTGAATCCCAGCAATGCGCAGGGACAGGAGCTGACCGGGAAGCTCTTTCCCAGCCTTGGTTGGGGAGGCCAGCACCTGTTTCTCTCTGCTCTCTGAGGGCCTGGAGGGGCGGCCATCAGAGGAGGCAATTTGCCGTGGCCATTCTGCCAAAGCGCTGATGGGGTGTTAGGAGGTGATGGAAGGCCGCCTCCTCAGAGTCTGACTTCGCCCACCGCTGACACTCTTCACTTCCACCTGGAGGCAGAAAAACACGTCTTGTGGAGAGTTAGAGCTGCTGTCAGTGCTGGCTGGGGGCTCTGAGGAGACTTTTATTTATTTGGAAGCCATTCAGACACCTAATGCTCTTCTGAGGGGAGAATTTCTCTTTTTTATTTGTCCTCATTTTCTCTTGCCATGGTGGGATGAAGGCCTCAGGGGAGGGGGCAAACCCAGTATCTGTGCCTCTGTGCCACACACATCACTGTGTATAGGACACAGGGGTGGCACTGAGGGGCCTCTCACTCCGCTGGGGAAGATGTTCAGATCAGAGTCCTCCCAAGGGGAGTTCTGAGGACTCTGAGGGCCCCGGTGCCTGGGAGGGGGCACAGAGGACAGAGTCTTGACCTCACTCTGGAGCCTGAGTCTCTCTGCTCACCATAACCCCTTCCGGGGAATGCCTGAGTCTCTCTATGGTTTCCCTTCATTAAGGCCTTGCAAAGTACCAAGTCCTGCCTTTAGGGTGTTACATGCTTTAGGTCTTCAGACCATCCCTTCAGGTACCATATCTCCCATTATATGGACGAAGAAACAAAGGCTCAGAGAGGCAAAGTGATTTGCCGATATAACCCGTGATATCTGATGCCAAAGCTATCACTCCTTAAGCCCAGGCCAGACCACTCTTCCTGGGCATAGCCCCAGGCTCCTGGAGATGCCACTCAAAAGTCCTTATGTCAACACTTCCTGTGCCCTTCCAATGGCCAGGCTCTGTGTGGGGCCCTGAGGGGGTGACAGGGACAAGGGAGACTTGGGATCCCAGCTTGGGTGCAGGTGTTTTTCTGAACCCAAGGCAGAGGCTGCTGCATCTGTGTGTGGCAGGGGGGAGGGGGCAGGAGAGTAGGGACTGGAGTGGGGAAGCCTATCTAGTTGAGGGGAGGTCCAGGAAGGCTTCCTGGCATAAGTGGTATTTATGGGCTCCTAAACATTTTGGGTTCAAGTGGTAGAGATGAGAGAGTGTGTTCCAGGCAGAAGGAACTGCGGGGGTAAAACTCTAAGAAAGCCAGGAGCTCTCCAACCCACTGGCTTATAGAGCAGCAAAACGGTGATGGGAGGGAAGTTGAAGGTGGGCAGGTTGAAGTGGGGATCTTGCTGCCCCAGGTGTCCCGGACATTCCTGATAGGCTTCCTCGTACCTCAGGACTTGCTTGGCACATAGTAGGTTTTCCATGAAGACCTCTCAGTCTCTTCTGGCTTGCTTAGCTGACTTCCCCTCAGCCCACATGCAGAACTGGCACCTGCCAGGCCCCCTGTCACTCTCTGCTGGCTGCACCTTTACTTGCCCCTGCTGCCCTACATCTTCTAGCACAGGTACATCTGGCCAGATGGGTAGCCCCAGGCTTTTGCTGCCAAACCTGTCAATATTCCTGCCCAGGAAGTCCCCCTATTCGCTAGGAAGTCTTGATTTTTCTTCCCATGATCTTAACCTGTGGCTGGAGCCAGGAGCCAGGAGACCAAGGATGCTGTGAGCGTCTGAAGTTGGAGTGTGTGGACTCTTACTACCCGTTTACTCTTAATTACCTCCCCTCCTTATTTGTCTTCCTTTAACGGCCTGTCAACCAAGATCTCCCGCCTTTCCCTCGGCACCAGCGGCCTCAATTAGGTGCACATCTGTGGAGGTTGGAACTGAAATGCCCAACTACCAATGCCCACTTGCTGCACCCAGCCTGGGTGCAGGTACCTGATGACCTGGGCACTCTTTGGGGACAATGCTGCCATCCTGGTGTCAAAGGGCAGGGAGGCTGCCCCTGACATTTCTCACTCTGCCCCTGCAGAGCTGGCCTTGGGAAGGTGCCCACCTAACCCCAGAGGGCACCCAGGAGGGGTGATACCCTTTGTGCTGGTTCCCTGGGGCCATAAGCACAGGCATTTATCCAGCAAACAGATGGGTGAGGATACCATGGGCCAGCCCTTCCCTAGGCATGGGGGAGATAGAGGTTAGAGACAGCTATCAGTAGGAGGGGCTAGGAGGGGGCCGGTTAGGTTAGCTCAAGCTTGTTGACTCTTCTGTGAAGCACCCTGCCCCCATCATTCTGTCCAGGTGTAAGGACTGCCCTGCCCAGAAGTGGGAGTGGGGACATCTGCACAATCAGGCATCTGACTTGTCCTCCATAGAACTGGCCTGGCTTGGCCTTCCAGAGTCCACTATGCCCCTCCTGTTCACCAGCCCCCAAGGCCTATCAGGGGTTTGGGGCCCAGGGCACTGCCTTCATTTGATAATATGTTTGGGACCTATGGCAAGTCTCAGTCTGGCCTCTGAAGACTCACTCAGGTCAGGGAAGGAGGATACTCCAAAGCTGTCTCCCTGCCTTGTGAGGGTAGGCAGGGGTAGGACTGCCCAGGCAGGAATAAGGAGCAAGTAAAGGTCCTGAGCCCTATTCCCTTGCCGCTGTCTGGGTGAGAGGTGTAGCTCTGCCCTCCTCAGTCCAGGGGTTACCACTCTTCCCCCTCCACTGCAAATCCTCTTTAGGCTGACTTGTAAGTAGGTGATGGGAGACTCACCCAGATATCATAATGTGGGGGGCTCTTGCTCAGGTGGTTACTGGCCCTCACTCATATTAGGCACCGAATCTGTGGGCAGTTACTGCTTAGGGGATCTTGCTCTGTTCCAGGCTGGTAGGAAGCATTCTCCCATCTTATCTGTGCCAGGGGCAGAGCAGGACCCCAGGGCAACTTCAGGGGAATCTCAGGGATACTCTCCCCCAACCATGAGTGTTTCAATTTACCAAGCAACTCACTTCCATTCTCACTTTATCCTAGAAATAGGGGTGGGCACCCACACAAGCATTCACAAGGGAGGAGATTGAGACTCTGAGAGGCCCACAAGCTGCAGAGTCAGAACTGACACCAGCCCAGCCTTCTCCCGGCAGCAAGGGAGAGCCAGGAGCCTTCAGGACAGAAAGGATTGGATTGTGCAGGGGTGAGCTTATTGGCACTGGAGGAGTTTAAATAGAGGCTGTGCAAGCCTCGGGGGCTGGGGCTGGTCTGCACACAGTACCCGCTTAGCCCAGGGAAGTGAAATGAGTGGTTGCAGAGCGCTGCATCCATTCCCAGCCCCTCACAACTGTACAACTGGACCTGTTCCCTCCCACCCAGGCTTTTTCTTTCTGTCAGAGCCTTGGGACCCAAGTTCCCCCAGAGAGGACTCTTGAAGGTAGGTGGAGCCCCTGGGGGTATGAGTTCAGCTCCGTTGCCCTCTACAGTGGTCTCTGCTGAAGCCTGCCATTCTTCCATTAAACCTGTGACTCCAGGCCTTAAGCCTGTTGAAGGTCGAGCCCCCAGCAGGGTCAATATGCGCCTGCCCGGGACTCTTCGCAGTCTGAGGCGCGTGGCAGGGCGCACATTGGAAATTCGGACCACGGCTGGGGCTCAAGACGCGCGTGCCCCGGCTCGGTTCGGTCACGCGGGCCAGCAGGGCGGGCGAGGGGCGGCGCGAGGGGCGCGCAGGCCGCGGCGGGCGCGTGGCCGAGGCGGGGGCGCGCGGGGGCGGGCCGGCCGGGGAAGCGGGGAGGGAGGGAGGGGGGAGGGCGGCGCCGGCAGGTTGGCGGCGGCCGCTATTTGAGCGCTGGTTCGGGACCCGGCGCTCAGAGTGCTTCGAGCCGGCGCGGCGGAGACATCGCAGCGCGCAGCCCACAGCCCACAGAGGTGCTGCGGCTCGGGCAGCCCCGGAGGCCCCGCGCGAAGAAGGCGGAGGAGGAGGAGAGGCGATTGCCGCCTGCCGCCCTCGCCCCCCCCCACCCGCCGCCGCTGCCCCCCCACCTCCCCGCGGCGCCGCGTCTTGAATGGAAACATGGCGGTGCCGGCTTGGACCTGCGGCGCCTCTCGGCCCGGCCCGGCGCGGACCGCGCTCATCTGGCCCGGCCGCGGCTCACGGCCCGGCCTCAGCGCCCGGAGGCCGGCGGCCCGGCCCACGCGCCCGCTGTCGCTGCTACTGCGGCCGCTGCTGCTGCTCCCGCTGCTCGCTGCCCCCGGCGCCTCTGCCTACAGCTTTCCTCAGCAGCACACGTAAGTGGCCTCGGCCGGCCGCGGGACCCCGGCCGAGCCCGGAGCCCCCTCCGTCCCCCAGCCCGCGCCCAGGCGGGGGCGCTGGGTCCCGCCGCCCGCTGAGCCCGGGGGCGGCGGCCCCAAGCCCAGAGGGCGGGCACCCGGGGTCCCGGCGCTTCTGGCTGCGTCGTGAAACTTCCCCGCGGTGCCCCTTCTCCCTCCCATCCCCCAAACCGCACAGAGCGAGATCTTTGGGGGGTCCGAGCTTGCCAGCTGATTTCCTTGCCGCTGTCGGGTTGAGAGGGGAAACCTGGGGTTGGGTGAGGGGGCGGCCAGCGACCCCTGCCCGGCAGAATCAGAGCCCAGCGTCTGCCTCATGTTTCCTCCCGGGTAGGAACCTGGAGCTTTAGATCCAGAGGTGGGGGGCACCTCCACACTTGTTTTCATTGGCCTTTTCCTTTGAGGGGGAGGGCTGCATGCAGAGGTTGCGAGCACCTTACTGTTTGGCCAGTGCCACAGAATGGGTCAGTGTCCCCTGTTCTTGCCCCTCGCCACTAAACCTGGGGGAAGGGTCCCCTGGAGAGCCCAATTGGGAGGTGAAGGTGCCGGGGTGGAGGCAGAAGGGGAATGGCAGGGAGGACCCCCGCCTGCCCCTGCCATCAGGGTAGTAGCGTCTCCTGGCCCTGCCAGCTTCTACTGCTCCTCCGTGGTCCTTTTGAGCCTTCTCTCCCTCCCCAGGAGCCTGGAAACTCGGGCATCCTCCTCTGGGTGAGCTTGGCCAGATGCATCTGGGGCTGCAAATGGGTATTCAGTGCATGTGGCCTTTAGGACAGCAGCTGTTTCTATGGGCACCATGACCCAGCCTTATGTCAGTGCCCAGACACCCCTGTGGCTGGCTTTGGGGCACGGTGTCCACCTTGCTGTCTGTTATTTGTCTCTCGCTCTGAGGAGCCACCTGTCCCTGGACTCCTGCACCAGTGACCACACAGGGGTTTTGGGAAATGAGTAGCCGGGCTGCTAGTGGCCAAGAGGAAGGATCTGTCCTCAGGGAAAGCGAAAGGCTGGCTCTGCGTCATTAGACCAGTTCTGCCCAAGGGTAGGGGCCCCTGGTTCTGCCTACTGCAGCTTGTAGGTTCTCCCAGATGAGGAAAAAACAAACTCAGGAAAGGCACTGCCTGAGTCTCTCTCCGTCTTGTCATCTCTTTCCTCAAACAGCCTGGCTGTGCTCAGGCGGGTGATCAGTAGGCAAATTACAGGTGCTACACGGACGTGTCCTCTGTCAGCTGTCTGGATTTTTTGTGTGTGTATGTGGGGTGTGCTCAGGGAGAAGAGAATCCTATGGAAGTTCAAGGCTTGTGGGTGCATTATTGTTTTTCATTTGCTGTGATGAAAATGGACTTAATTTAAGCCACAATGTTTAAAAAGAGCAAAAGCGTTATTTTTTTGTTGTTCTTTTTTTCTCAAAGTCAAGACACAGTTATTTTTTTCCCTTGCCGTTTCGTAGCTCCTTGAGTGAAGGTTTAAGTAGACGTCTCTTTTCACCTCTTCCCACCTTGCTCCCTCTCCTTGCAACCTGCGGTGGGTCAGATGGCTGCCGGGCCTGCTTGTTACAGTTGTGATACCCTGACCAGAGAGGACACCTGTCCCTCTGTCCCCAGCCAGAAGATGGTGAGGCGGGTGTGATGGCAGTGGCACATTTTCAGCTGGATGCTCTTCTCCTGTCTATATAGTTGGAGCTAATTTCAGGGTTTGGGACACGTCTTGAAAAACGTAATTAGAGAATGAGAGTGGGGGTGGGGTGGGGGCTGTACAGCTCCGAGGGTCCAGGGGGAGGTGGCTAACGGTGCGACGACACGCAGGGCTGGTGGTGACAGCCAGCGCCCTTCAGCTGCCCTGGTCCCGCAGATGCAAACGCCCATTGATCCTTGGAGGCAGGAAGGGGGAGGAATTGAGTGGGGGTCCCTCCCCCACGTTTCCGCACGACCATGCTTAGTTGGAGTTGGGATTTGTGTTGAGCTGACATGAAAGGCTGAGGCTACTGCCCTGGGGCTGCTTGGGGCCAGTGGCCTCCCTGAACTCTCCTGGGTTAGCACTGCCAGGCTAGGAAGGGACTTTGGTATAGGTACGGGTGGCTTTCTGAGGTGGACAGTGGGACCCTCAGCTTCACGGCACTAGGGTGACGGGCCCCTCGTGGAGAGGGCCCTTGACGGGAAAGTCATTTCCTCGTTAGTGTCTGGCAGTGCGACAGGGCCCAGCTTTGCAAGCTGCTGGGTTTTAAACAAGTGTGGGTTTAGGGTCCGGTGGCCATTATTTCTGTAATCGCTTTGGCAACATGGCTCTCTGCCCACCAGGCAAAGCAGACCCTTAGCCACCTCCTCCAGGTGGAAGGAGGAGGGCAGAGGAGTTACTGCTGGAGGGAGGACAGACCTTTGGTTTTGGGGGGGGGGGGGTGCCCTCTCACCCCACCTGGACCTGGATCAGGTTTTCAAACAAGGGAAGGCCATGTGTGCACAGGTGCATGTGTGTGCACTCGTGTCTGGGGTGAGGTAGGGGGAGATGGAGTCAGAGCACACACTCTCCGTTTTACCTGCTTCCTCTTGTTTCCTGTTTGCTGCTGGCTGAGGGGCAGCCCTCACTGCTTTACCTCTCCTTGTGCCTTTTCCTTTTCTGTCAGTCGCTTTTTCCAGTCGCCTTCCCCCTCCCCTGCCCGCTTCTTTGGTCTCTCATCTCTTCTCCCATCCCCCTCCCCCCACTTCCTTGCCCATCCTTCTCATCTCTCTGTGTCCACCCTGCCCTGCCCACCTCTTCTGTCATCTCTATTGGACCTCTCTCCCCTGTTCTCCAGCATTCCTTGGTTTCTCTGTCCTCTGTTCTGTGGGGTCCTGCTGAGCTGCCTGGGTGGCTGCACCCTCTTAGCCCCACTCTTCCCCAGTGATGGTGCTGGCCAGTACCTCCCTTCCTCTGGGAGTGGGTAGGTGGGTGGGTGGGGAGCAGAAAGGAGCCCGAGGGGTCTGGGCCCCCCAGCAGATTAATGACAGCCAGAGTACGTGCGCCTTTTCCTGAGTGTCCACGACAGGGCATGCGTCACTATAGCTATGGTTAATGGTGGGTGACGTGTGTCTGTCTGGGCCCCCAAGCCTGCGTCTTCACCTCCCTGTAGCTCTCCGTATTAGAGGGAGGCAACATCACGCATCTGGGTCCCCCATTTCCCCAACAACCTGCCAACAGCTTTTGCAGGCAGGAGGAGGGGGCTGAGACGTTATGGCCTGCTGCTGCTACCACTGGCTCACATCCCTCCTAGCGTTGAGGATGGGGACTGGGGGACCCTTGGCTGCTTTCCCCCTGCAGGACCCACCTTTATTGGGCCAACTATGTCAAGCTAGCCCCTGAGAAGGGAGTAGCCTGTTTTAAGACGAGCCCCCTCATAGTGTGCGGGTGAGTCTCCCTCCAGATTCTTTGTCACACTGGTGTCTCCAAGGAGAGACTGACTCACAAGTGGAGTGAGCACTTCTGCCCTCCGTGCCTCCTTCTCCCCTCTGCCTGTGTGCAGGTTGTCCCTGCCAGCTCCTGGGAGGAGGCAGTTTGGGGACATGGTAGGTGTCAGGTGTGGGCCCTGCAGGCTCAAGCTTTGGTCTCCAGAGCTGACCCTCCCCATTGGGATAACCTTGCCTCTGTTTCCCCAAATAAGATAATAGAATCGCTTAAGAGACTGGTGGTGAGAATTAGTGGGAGAGGGTGTCACCTCAGGTGAGCAGGGAGGGTTCCATGGGTGGGGGTCATGGCAGCTGTTGATAACATTAACAACCCCTGATGCTACAGCCTGATGGGCCTCCACCCACCAATCTTTTCACATTCCTCCCATGCACTGAGCACCTTCCTATCCCTCTGCTTTCCTTATGCTGTCCCCTCATCACCGCGTGCTTTTCTCAGGGGTTTAGATCCTTCCTTCAGGGTCTCATACCCACACCTTCCAGAGGCCTCTGGGTTGTGCCACTAGCTCAGGCTGTACCCACCCGCAGGGATATCAGCTCTGTGAGGATGAGCACTGGGCCACCTCCCTCCCTCATCCCTGAAGCCCAGCTTGACTATGGTGGGGGATGTCACCAGGCTAATGGTGGCCTCCCCTCACTGAGCTCAGGCCAGACCCCTTGTCCACATTACATCCTCAGACCCCATGGTCATGCCCATCCCACAGATGGGGAGACTAAGACTCAGAAAGATGAAGGGACCTGCCCAAAGCCCCACAGCTACCAGGGGCAGGGCAGGGAGAGGACTAATCTGTCAGACACTTAGCTGTCCTGCCAGGGGGCTCGGCACATCTGGGCAGGGATCCAAGAAGTTGGGGTGGGGACTCAAAGCCTGGGTGTTTGGAAGAAAATGAAGAGGCTTAAGACATGTGAGGGACACCTAGGCTCCCAACTGTAACCTTTCCTGCTCTGTCCCTCTGTCTTCTGGGTCTCAGGCAGCCCTGAGGAGGCCTTTCTTGGCCCATGGCCACCCTGCCAGCCCGGTGCTCATAGGCCCTGTGCCTACCTCCACCCCCTCCCACGTGTACACAGGCGATCATGGAGCCCCCCAGGCCAGGTTTTCCCCCTTTCCGAGGCTTCAAGTCATGTGCCGGGCATGCCTGCCATGCAGGAGTGGCCAAGAGGGACTTCATCTTGAGACTCTGAGATGCCATCTCCCCCTCCAGATTCCAGTAGGATTCCAGAGAGAGGCCAGGGGCGTGGGGGTGGAGGCTGTTCATGGAAAGCTGAGGCTGGGTGTTCTAGTCCCGTGGCAGGTTTTTCAAGCCCGAGGGGATTTCAGAGGGCTTGGACCTTATAGGTGCTGGGGTTTTCATGCTCTGTGGACAAGAGGGGTCTGGGGGGCTGGGGAACCAGGGTTCTATTTGCTAGGAAACTATTCGGGGGCAGCTGGGGATTTGGGAGTCAAAGCAGGCCGGCATGTGGCATGTGCCCTGCCTTGGAGGGTGGTGCTGTCTCTGGGTGGGGTGTGGTCTCTTTCTCCTCCTGCCACCCAGTTCCAATCTTGCTGGCTTCCAGATTCAATATCTGCCTCGGGAACAGGTGACCTCTGTCCTTACATGAGGGCTCAGGAGCTCAGGCCTGGGGAGGCAGACCAAGGCGTAGGGTGCTCTAAAGGCGAGGGTAGGGGGCTTTCCCACTCCTGGCTACATCCCTTCAGCCAACTGGGGAGCTTCTCTTAGTGTCAGGTTGTTTTTTTTTTTTCCTGGTGCCTACTGTCTAACAAGAAGCTACAGAATCAATATTCATATTCCCAGAGAGAGGTGTATGTGTGGTTTTCGCTTTTTTCCCTTTCACTTCCTCTCTTGTCCTGTATAACCTGAAGAGCCTCCTGAGCTGCCTGTGGCTAAGAGTTGCAGGGGAGTTGGCGGTGCAGGTGACCATGCGGATTGATATGCCCATGGGGGGCTTGCAAGGGTCTCAGGGATGCTGTCACTTAGGTCCACATAGGCAGGACCTGGGGCAGCACTCAGCCAAGCCCTGCCCTGCCACTGTGGGACTCAGGCTGTTGATTTGGTGTCCCTGGCTCTGGTCCTGCTCATGGACCACCTAGTTCCCCTCCCACCTCACCTGGGCCCCCTCCTTCTGGGGCTAGTCCAGCCTGCTGGACCCCTGGCCACTGCTGGTTCTGATGAGTGAGCCTGTGAGGGATCTGGCCTTACAGAGCAGGAAACCCTGTCTAGCTGGGATTACATGGTGGGAAATCTTCACATGGGGGACCTGAGGGTCCCCACCTTGGGTTGGCCTGGTCCTGGAGGGCCTCTGTCAAAGGCAGTCCCAATCCAATCCTTTCAGCTGGTAGCTTGCATGGTGGTGACCTTGGACAGTCTCTAGCTCTACTCTCTGGGCCTCAGTTTCCTCTCTTCCATTCCCTTCTGACTCTGACATTGCAGTCCCCTAAGAAGACAGGTCCAAGGTCTTCCTGCTCCTCTCCACACTTTGCTCTAGCTGTGGGGTGAGACCTGACCCCAGCCCAGCTGAGCCCCATCTCCCCCAGTGTGAGGAGCCTGCACCTCCCATACTGGCCTCTGGTCACACCTTGGGTGTCTCAAAGCTGCTTCTCAGAGTGACCCACTTTGAGCTCTGATCAGCCTAATTGTTTAGCAGAGAGGGAGGGGCACGGGAGGTCTTTCCTGCTGATTATTAACCATCTCTCCCTACCTTGGAAATGACTCATTTAACAAAGGGGAAAGGAGTGGGTAAAAAGGGGGAAAAGTCACCCCCTCTGCCCCTCTTTCCCTCTCCCCTTAGAACCTGGGCCCCTTGTTCCCACCTTAGTACCTTCCTTCCCTGTTGGACAAATCTTTCTGATTGAGTCCCCTGTTGATACACATTGAGACTCTGCCATACCTCTCACCAGCTGTGTGACCTTGGGAACTTCCTCAGCCTCTCTGGGTCTTGGGGCCTCATCTGTAAAACAGGCTTCCCTTGGTCACACTGCCTCGTTGGGTTGGGGTGTGAAAGGTCATGGGGGATGCATGACAAGGGCGTGTGGATTCTGACTGGATCTATGAGGGTTCTCAGTCCAGCTGGGCCCATACTCTGAGTGCCAGGCACCTGTCCCATTGCCCATAGCGCCTACCACCTGGCCAGGCCCTACAGGAACCTGAGACTCCATTGTGGTTTCTGGGTCCTTCCTCCTGTGCTTGGTCCTTGCCTTGGCCTGTGTGCACATGTAAGCTTGTGTGTGGAAGTGTCTATATGTCTGTGCTCTTATATGTGTTTGTGCACATGTGTTGGATATGTTCACGTTGTGTGCACACTTGTGAGTGTCCATTTGTATATGAAGATGTGCTTATGTGAGTGCATGTGAATGTGTGTGCCCGTGTGGGGGGGTGTGCTTCATGTATATGTGCAGGTTGTGTGTACATGCATGCGCATGTGTATACACAGGTGTTGGTATGTGCATGTGTGTGTGCCTATGAATGCGAATGTGTGTGTGTGTGCTTGTGTGTGTGTGTGTGTGTGCATATGTGTGTGCGGGCATATGTATGGTTTAACTCTGCACCCAGAACGCGCTCCCAGTGCCCACCTTCTGAGCCTGCCTTTGAGGTTAATGCCAGGGCTCAGCTGGGCAAATGTTGGCAGTGGGAAATAAAGCCACTTGTTTGTTACGACCAGTGTTGCACAAACTTTTATGTCAAGAACAGCCTGAGTTAAGGCTGAGCTGGGAAGTTTGATCATCTACCAACTGGCTCGATGACTGTCTGCAAAGGAAACACACAGAGGCTGCATCCTTGTAATTCAAATATTTGCAAATAGAATGGTATTTAGATATGCCAGAGGGCTTGGGACTCTGCGAAGCTTGGTGAGTCCTTTGTGAAACAAAGCATTTTTGCTAACAGCCCTTCCCATGTGGAATCTGGAGGGTGGGCGTGGAGTTTGGGGCTTAGGCAGAGTGGAAACCCTTGCTGTGTGACCTTGGCCTGGCGTTTTTCCCTCTTGGAGTGGGTGCTTCTCACTTGCACACTCAAGGGTGGGAGACTGGCATCCCTTGAAGCATCTGCTGTAGGTTTGGGGTTCTTGCTCTTAGCAAGACATTTGTACAGTCAGCTGCAGGCATAATTTGGGTATAAAAGCTTCAGCTTGATGATGCCCTCATGTTCCTCTATTTGGGATGCCTCCAGCAAAGCTCTTCCTTTCAAGGATGAATTTTTGCCTACTGGGTCTTCATAAACAAGGCTGTCTGAGTGCCCTGTGCTGGCCCTTGGCTCTGTGGGCCCTGAGCTGATGGGTTCTGATGTCTGAGAGAACTGCAAGTTTTGCTTTCCTGGCATTCTCAGGGCCTGTGTGTTGTCAGTGCTAGGATGGCCCAGCATCCTAGGTATCTCGGGAGGGGACTTCTGCAAAGGGCTTGGGCACCTACAGGGCTTGTGAGGGTCCCTATGGGGTCAGGGAGCCTGAGTGCGACCATCTCCTTGGGCAATAATGGGCCTTGCCTGGGTCCCTGATTTGGGAAGGAATATCCCAGCCACAGAAGCCCCTGGAGACCTAGATACCTCCGTTGTACAGACAGGGAAATTGATGTCTGAGTGGCAGGAAGGAGCCTTCAGTCCCCACATTTCTGCTGGCTACGTACATTCTGCGGGCAGGGCCCAGTCCCCTACCCAGGGCTCAGTACAGGCTGCTCAAAGTGTGCTCCCCATTCAGCCATCCTTGCACTATGATGTACAACTGATTATCTTAAATAAAAACATTCTTGCCATGAGATGCGGGAGTGATTTGAGGCCTCCCTTGGCAAACCCTGCAGAGCAAGGTGCCTGTGGTGTGGGCCCCCAGCTTCTGGTGTTTCTCTGAGGCAGACCTTGGTGCCCTTTGCCGTTTTAGAGTCAGTGAGGCTTTCAGGGTACCCATGGAAAGGACAGCTTTGTCGCCAGGTGGGCACGAATGGGTTGGAATGTTCCTCAGATGGGTAGAGGCCCCTGCTCTGCAGCGAGTTTCCAGCCTGACATGGCTGACGTGGCATTTTAGCCTTGATAACTTCTCTGCTCAGCCTGTGTTCTCCTCCCTCTGGCGCTGCCTGAAATGCTACATTTGAAGCCTTAAAGGTCAGGCCTGGTGCTGCCACCAGTTCCAACAAACAAACAACAAAACAACCCACCTCAGCCCTACCCCCACAACTTCATTTATTAGAAAAGAGAAATGAGCTGGCAGAACAGGCCTCTGCACTGAGGGCTCTCACAGACGGACGTTTCTCCTTTCTTCCTGTGAGCTGAGGCTAGGGTGGGCATGGTGAGAACCTAGGAGTCTTCCCTTCCTTTTCTGGACCTGCCAGGCATGCTGCAGTATCTCTCATTGAGGGTAAGCTATGACCTTGCACCCCAGAAGCCTGCCATGGGCAGAGCCCCACTTATCACCTAGCATTTCAGGGCCCTCCCGGGCTGGCTCTGGTCTCTGGCCACTAGCTTTGTGACTAGACTCCAGCCAGGCCAAGCCATTTGCAAGTCCTGGTAGGAGCTCTGGCCTCTCCACCTTCTGGCTGTGTCCCTATACCAGGCTGGCCTGTTCAGCCTGAGTACTGGGCCAAGAAGCCCTCTAGATCATTGCCCTCCTCTGGCTCCCTACCCCTTGTGGGCCTGTCCTATCACCCTGTGCCTCTCCCCCAGCTCTGTGCCCAGTTCGTAGAGGCCTTTCCAGGAGTAGGCATTGAGCTGACTACTAAACCTTCAAAAACTGAGTCCAAGGACCAAGGAATGGCTGCAAGGAAAAGAGGCTGCTTCTGTGCAGCCCTTGGAAATCCCAGCACATTAATTTTTTTCATCATGGTTAGGCCCTCTGGCAGGGAGCTTAGAGGTGGGTATGTATAGGCTGTCATTGAGGACCAAGCCTTCACCTAAACTCTGCCCGGCTGGCCTTACTTTTGGTGTGGCTGTCTGTCCTTGACTGACTTCCTTCATGGCAACAAGATGGCTGCCACAGCTCCAGGCATCACATGTATCAGACATTAGGAGTAAAAGAGGAGATGTTTCCTCTGGGTTCCTCTTAAAAGGAGGCTAGGAAACCTCACCCAGAAGCCCCTAGCCAATTTCCCCTCACACCTCATTGGCTAGCACTGGGTCACATGTCTACTCTAAACCAATCAGTGGCAATCAGGAAGGTGCATTGTGATTGGCTCAGGCTACTCGGGATTTACCCTTGAGCTAAGGATGGGGTCACCTTGGGACTGAAGGCGGGAGAGATTCTTGCAGACTTGGGTTTTGTTAGCGAGAAGAGGGGGAGTGATGGAGAATGGGGAGGCAGGATGTGCTTCAGGGTCAGACAAGAGGCCTGACAAGAGGAAGAAGGTGGGAGGGGAAGGAAAGGGAGAGTGTCGGTGTTCAAGGAAACATTTGTAAAGGAAGTAATTTTAACTACATCATCAATCACTGTGATCTGCGCCTCGGGTGCTATATTTCACATACGCTATCCAATGAGATCAGTCCATTTTGATTCCCATTTCACAGATAAGAAAAATTGAGGTTCAGCAGGGCTAAGTGATGCTAAAATCACACAGATGGTGAGTGGTGAAGGCAGAATTCACACCCCAGTGCTTGGGTCTGAGCATTCAGCTACTGCTGTACATAGCCCTTCTGCAGCTCACCTCCTCCAGAGAGGCCCCTGACCACAGGACCTCAGGGTACCCCACCCTCCTATATTCTTCCATCACGTCTGTCCCTCTACCCTTCTTGTCTCAATTTCTTACTACTCCACCCTAGCCCTGGCCCGTCTCCAGCTTGCTGTGGGAGTCTGGGCAAGCCACCTGCTCTCCTCCTCCAGCCTCAGAGTCTTCATCATACCCAGGACCCTCTAGAGTAATAGATTCTTCTGCAGCTGATGATGATGCTCCCCTGCCACCCCATCTGCATAGCTGCCATCTCTGTCCTGCCCTGTAAGCTGGTGCTGTGGAGACCATGGCCACGGGGGCTGCTTCTGATCGGCATGGTGGTGGGCACAGGAGGGGATCTCTGCCCTCAGGACCAGCAGCACTGAGGCAGCAGCCATCTCCTTCCATGGGAGCTTAACAAGCACCTATTATGAACTGAGAGTTGAGTAAGCAGGGGAGAGATTGGGTGGGCTGCAAAGGGCCCTGCCAGTCCCAAGCAGGACCCTGCCTATGGTCTGGCTGACCTCTGCCTGTCCCTTAGTGCTTGACTGGGAGTCACTGTTCCCTGAAGCCTCCCCTGACTTCCCTTTGTGGGACAGGGGCTTCCTAGGCCCCCTGAAGTCACTCCTATTCTTGTCTTGCAGTAGACCTGCTGCCTCCCCTTCCAGACTGTGTGCCTGGAGAGTGGGCAGGGGTCACGACCACCTGTCCTTGGCTTGAGCTCTAGGCTAGCGCACACCAAGTGCTCAAAAAATGTTTGCTGAGCAGAGAGTCAGCAAAGGTGTCTACAGGCCAAGCTGGTTACGTCTCTGAAAGCTGGAACAGCTTTTACATGTTCTGGGACAGGGTCCCATGTGGCCCTGGCTTTGCTGGTGCGACAGAACAAAGGCCACCCCACACACCTTCCTGCGGCTCTCTTACAACGGATGCCCCAGCCAAGAGGCTGCCTCCAAGGGCTGCTCGGGGGAGAGAGATGAAGGTGGGGTCCAGAGCCCCATGGGCTATGTTATTTAATTTGGTGGGGCAAGGCCTGGACATCAGCATATTTCCGGAGCCACTCAGGTGAGCCAAGGTGGAAAGCCAAGGCCATAGAGGATAGGAAGGTAAACATAGGACCCCTCCCCCTGCCCTGCTCTGCCAGCAAGGAGAACTGAGGCTTCCAGGGAAGGGGGGTAGGGACCAGTGTACTGGTTCTGGGGAGTATTCTGGCCATTGTACTTGTTGGGGAGCAGCTGTTCATAGATGCCTGTACATGTGGCCAGTGGCCAGAGTCTGCAGCCTGTTCCAGGGAGATCACCAGGCCTCCTCAGCCGGCTGCCCTCCTCCTTCCCAATTGCCCCTCTGTGTTGACACTTGCTCATGCCTCATCCACACTGCTGATTGCTTCATGGCCCTCCCATGTTTCAGGACCCGCCTCCTGAAGGCCCCTGCCCCGCCTGAGTCTCCTCTCCAAACCTTAGCTGTGTGCCAGGGCTGCTCTCGGGGAGCTCACAGTCCGTGGGAGAGATCGTCAGCAAGGAAGAAGTGGAAGTGAGGCCAAATAAATAATAACCACACATGACTGGTGCTCTAGGCAGCATCCAAGTGGTGATGAGTTGCAGCCCCTACTCCAGACTGAATTCTGACAGGCCCTCTCAGGGTCCCGAGCCATTCCTAAGGCGTTGGGCCTCCCCTGGTCAGGGCTGTGGGGGCCCGGGGAGAGCATCAGGACCCATCTTCCTCTGAGAGTAAGCCGCTGACAGGGGGACAAGGATAAGGGGCAGGGGTGGGGTGGGGGAGAGGCTTGCCTACATGGATCCAGCCCCAGTTCCCTAAGCTCCAGACAGGCCCCATCCCTCTCCTGCTGACATGCTCCCTGAGGCCACTACACCCCTGCACAGTGCCTCCTAGCACCTGGGGTGCCTTGGGCTGCCCACAGCCCATGACTGGGGCCCCACCTGCCTGATGCCCTGCAGCGCCACATTCCCCGGCACAGAGTGGCTGGGGAGGGATGGCGGGGAACAATCCCAGAGGACATTAAGCTGAGTGATTTACATGGTTCCTGAGCCAGTGCTGGGGGAAATATATTTCACAGGTGGTTTCCAGACTGGTGGCGTATGGAGGAGGCCATGACTCTAAAATGGAGAAGGGTGGGGACATCACGGGGACCCACCTGTCTAGAGGGACCCAGAGCCGTGGGCTTTGGTGGCCTCACTGCTCCGTACGCCTGCTGCTTGCTAGAAAGAATGGTCCGGGGTATGGGGTTTGAGGAGGGGAGGAGCTGGAGCCCCATATGTGACCGTGAGTCATTTTGTCCCTGAGTTTTCTAACCTTTAAAATGGGATCATAGGGCTTCCCTGGTGGTGCAGTGGTTAAGAATTCGCCTGCCAATGCAGGGGACACGGGTTCAATCCCTGGTCTGGGAAGATCCCACGTGCTGCGGAGTAGTTGTGGCACAGCACCTGAAGATCCCTCCTCATTGCAGTCCACAGGCAATTTGCATTGCTAAAGGATTCACCATAGAGCATGGAGAGTCAAGGTGGTCCGAGTATTCACATTTGATTTACATGCAGCTTGGCTTGCGCTGAGCCCGGAGCTCACTAGTGAGGAGCAAATCCCAGAGGAAGTGGGCATCTCACCCCCCACCCCTGGCCCCATCATGGGAGGGATTTGAGGGAGCTTGGGCTCTGCGCTGCTGAGACAAGCAGGGTAGCTCTGGTGGGATAAAAGGAAGGACTCTGACTGCACCCAGCTTTGGCTTGCTTGGGGAGGCAGTGAGGGCCCTGATTTGGAGTAGATCCTTTCGCAAAGGTGGAAAAGGTCATAAATGAGGGGTGGCCCTTACCTGCACGCTATTTCCTAAATCTTGGCCATTGAAGTCCTCTTTGGGATTAAGGAAGCCTAATTGCCTAAGGGACAGAACCTGGGCTCTGGAGCCATCCTTTGCTGGGTTCAAATTCTGGTTGAGCACAGATCGGCTGTGTGGCCTTGAGTGCATTGCTTCACCGCCTAGGCCTCCGTCTTCATCCACGAAGTGGACCTGAATCAGTTAGCACCTAGCCAAGGGTGCTGTGTGACTTCAGTGGGCTCACACACACAGCACCCAGCAAACAATGGGTACTCTGAATCATCTGTTCCTTTCCTTGGTGCTCTGCTACCTGCTGAAGTTGGAAGCCCTTTCCCTGCCCTGCCCTCCAGCCTCTCTCTCACTGCAGAGGGGGTTGGACAGGGCAGGTACCAGTCTGGTGATGGGAGGATGTTCAGGGAAATCTATCCCCAAGCATTTCCAGAAGACTCTTTGCTGTCCTGCAAGCTAAGTTTTGCAGGAAGCTTGATGATGGGACCAGACTGCAGCTCCAATCTAAGGCAAGGGTTGGTAAAGTGGAGTAAGGAGTGTGGGTTTGGGGGAAGGGGTGGAGAGAAATCCTAGAAGACTTTCCGGCAGAGGTGACTTGGCCAGGTAGCGGGGGACAAGGCCAGAGAACAAAGCTTGCCCTGATGGTTTGAATTCTTTTCTGGTCTTTGCTTCACCTCTCCTCTGCACCCAGGGTGTCCTCTGGGACACTGCCAGCTTCCCGGGGAGAAATAGAGGATCCCTAGAGAGGTTTCTGTCCTCCTCACGGCAGGAGGCCATGTCGAGGACGCACATGGAGGACAGCTATTTGTGGCTCAGAGAGGATTTGACTCATGCTGGGGAGTGGGGAGGATGTACAGGAGGGGAGGTGGGGATGTGTGAATCATAGAATCTGGCTGGAGTGGTTGGTGACACATGGACAGGGCCTATCTTGCCACCTCCAATCAGGCTTCAGTTACTGGCGTGGGGCAAGAACAGGCAGCTGGAACCTCTGGGTTCCTCCTTGACTCTCCTGGTGACCTCCACAGGTGCCTCAACCCTGCTGTGCACCTCCTGAGACCAGGCTTGGGTGTGGCTCTCCCTTCACAGCACCTGGCTGGACACAGGGGCTGTGTCAACATATCTACCCCTGCCTCTAAGAGCCAGCCTCACTGAACCTCAGTTTACAAGTTTGTTAAATGGGCCTGGGCAGGCGTTACTTTTGCATTGTACCTGACTACCTGGGGAACATGCTGGGGAGAGAAGGAGGCTCTGAAGACCCTCAAATGTTCAGGATCTGTGTCAGTGACTGAGGCAGGTGGTTCCAGGCCTGGGGAGCAGATGGTGGATCCTGGGCAGAGTGACTGTCTGTTCCATACCCTGTGTCCCTGGCCTGGACTTTTTGCTTTTCTCTGGGGAGGCCTTAACTAGTTCATGAGCTCCTCTTGCTCATTGCTACGTCCCAGGTCTAGATTGCTGGAAAATTCACAAACAATGACACCTGGGTGTACCTTGGGAACCCATGGTCCTCGGCCCCCTGGGGAGTAGAAGTAGATGATTCTGCTGTCCCTGCAGTTTGAAAACCACCAACTCTGTCAGTCCACAGATGGGAAACCGAGGCACAGAGAGAGGAGTGGGTGAGTCTGCACTGAACCAAAATCCCACTGTCCAGAATCACGAAGATGATGGGGCAGGGTGGGTAGAGGTACTGGGCTATCTGAGATGGGGACAGGGTGAAAGGGATGGGGGGAGGACAGCCTGGGTCTGGGCCATTCCGTGCCTGCACTTTCCTTGCTTCCTGGAAGAAGTGGCTGCTCCAGCACCCGGCCCTCCTGGGAGAGCCATGAATTATGCACGGAAGCCACAGACCTGGGCAGGCCCATCATAAATGAGCTTTAATAATTCATACGGAGAGGAGCCGGGGAAAGTGGCTGTCCCTGGGGCAGCCACTGCACTTCCAGCTCCACAGGCTGCCACTGCACACCCCACCTGCCTGCTCCTGTGGCCGGCAGCATGCAGGCTGGGCAGGTCGGCGGGGAGGTGAGGCCCCTCTGGGGAGGTACGCTTGTTCAGCCAAGTGCCTGTGCCTCCAGGCTGAAGAGCAGGAGCCTCCTCCCTCAGGGCTCACAGCCCAGGAGGGCAGTAACCCCAGGAGGGCACCTGAGATCAGTTGCTGCTGGGAGGGTACAACTTAAAATGGGGGGCAAGGTGGACTTCACTGAAGGAGGTGAGAGGGGAGCCCTGAGGACTTCTAAGGAGAGACTGATCCAGGCATAGGGAACAGCATGGACAAAGGCTGTGCAGGGAGTGCAGGAGTGTATTCAAGCCACAACGAGGAGGCCAATGTGGCCTGAGGAGCGAGGTCAAGGAGGCCATTGAGAGTATGGCCCCTGGACGGGCTTTGTCTTTCTTCTAGTGCCATGGAGCTGTGGCCTGGTGTTGAGAGAGGAGGGACACTGTTCCAACAGGGTGCTCTGGCTGCGTGTGGAGGTGAACGGCCTGGGGGAGGGGGTGCAAGGAGCTGAAGACCAGTGAACTGGTGATTGCACTTGTCCTGGAGAGAGATGATGGCAGCCCAGGACAGGCTGGGGGCCAGGGAGGTGGAGGGCAGTGGGCAGAATGTGAAGTGGAGCCAACAGGACTTGCTGAGAGATTGGATGTGGGTGTGAGAGAAAGCAGGTTGCAGGTCACCCTGAGGCTTCGGGCCTGAACCAAGGAGCTGGCAGGGGTGTGCAGAGAAAAGGGAGGAGGGGATCCAGAGGGAGGTCAGTGTCTGGGTTTTGGACACATTCAGTTTGAGAGACCCGTTAGGCATCCAAGTGGACATGCCATGCCGCAGCTGGGCATTTAAGACTGGTGTCTGAAGAGAGGTGTGTATCATCCTGACGGGTGTTCATTAGCTGTGTGACCTTGGGCGCATCACTCAATTGCTGTGTGCCTCAGTTTTCCCTCTGAGGACTGGGGATGATCTGACTGCTGTAAAGATAATTAAGGCAGTGCACTGAGAGCCCTGGCCTCATTGGTGCAGACCCAGTGAGGCAGGCAGGAAGTCCCCAGTCAGACCCCTTGGGAAACAAATCCCCGCATGGCCTGTGGAGGTCCCAGGCCACCCCTCCTTGAGCAGAGAGGGAAACTGAGACCTGGAGAGTCGAAACCACAGAGCTGGGTGTGGACCACAGAGCAGGACCTGGTACACGGCAGGGACTGGAGGAGATTCGGCCCCAGGGCCCATCCCCACCCTGGCCGAGCCCTCCAGCCTGGGTCTGGGCCTCAGTCATTCCCCTGCTCTCCAGCAGAATGGTGTTTTCCTTCCTGCTGCACACCTCCTTTGTCTCCCCGGCTCCCTGGTGCCTTCTCTAGCCCCTCTCCTGGTTCTGCAGGGGCTACTGGGCAGAACTCATTCCCGTGGAAGCTGGAGCAGTGCCCCTTATGGGCTTCTCCTGCTGCTGGAAACCCCAGACCAGGCCTGGTGAGGAGGGTCCTGCTGAGGGACTGCTCAGGAACCTTGTGGCTCTGGGTGTGACAGTCTTGACACAGTATTGTGTTGCTGTAGTTCACTTTCTAGATGAGTTACCTGAGGCCCAGACAAGGGAGAAGATGTTACCAAGGTCACACAGCTAACCATGGCAGAAACAGAAATCAGGCTCAGGTGGCCCTTCCATGCTGTCCTCCTCATCTCCCCTGGGAGACCTTCCCCTTCTCAGCCTGCATGTCCCTGGCTTGCCCCAGTCCTTGTGTGCTTCCCTGACTGCTGGTGCCCCTGTGGGCCCTCAGTCCTGCACTGATGGTGGGGACTGAGGCAGAGTGCTGTGGCTATTTGCTGTGTGAGCCTGGGACACTCTCCATCCCTCTCTGGGCCAAATGGACTGCCCAGCTCCCCAGCCCTGAGCCACTCTCTCGTTCCAGGACTTCTCCCCTCCCCCCGTCAGGCTACTGGGAGTAAATACTGGGCTGGACCTGGCGCCCTAATTAAAGTGGATGACTGTTCACTGTTAGTCTAAACAGGGAGGCACAGGCTTGCTGCCTCCCAGCCAAGAGCCCACTGGAAGGGAAGGCTTCCCCCACCCCCGCCCCCGACAAAGGGAAGGGACAGCCCCATAATTAATAACCTCATTAACGAGCAGTATTTGGGCAGGGTCCCAAGACACACATAGTCGAGGCCGATGGATTTGGACTAATTTGAGCTTCAGCAGCACCAGCCCCTCCCCAGCACCAGGGGATCTCTGAGGCTCCCTTGTGATAAGTGGGCTACCTTCATCCCTGTGTGCTAGGGTTGGGTGTGGGGACGGTGCTCCTGGGGGCCCCATGTTACTCACACTAGGAGCCCCTTAAGCAGAATCACAGATCCACTGAAGGTGAGCTTGTCCCTTTGAGTCCTGCATCTGTTTCCCTGCTTGTAAAGTGGTGGGTGGCTAACTGGGGAGACTTAATCCACGTGAATTGGCTGAGCCAGTATGTTCCCCTCTCCCCAGGCCTCTGTGCATCCCCCACCCCACTGTGGTTTGTACAGTGCCAGGCCAGTGCTGACTGGTCTCCGTGCCTCTAGGCACTCTGATCTCAATGGTCTGGAGTGGCTTGGCCCACTTGACCTCTGCAGAGTGAATGACCTTGGCTAGACTTGCCCTCTCTTCTTGGGAGGCTGTGATCAAATCAAGGTTGGGGGCCCTACCCTGGGCTTTGAGTCCTGAAAGATGTTGAGGCCAAGAGTCTTCTCTCCTGAGCGGACAAGCAAGAAGGATGCTCTGGTCATCGGAGGCCCTACCTTTCCCAAGGAGTCTCCCCTGTGTCTGGGTCTCTTAGGTAGTGCAGGGAGTGCTGCAGCCCACCTAGAGGCCCCAGTCCAAGGAGGAGGCACAGCAATCCCACGCTTAATGAGCTGCAGGTCTGGGGAAGGGGACAGGATTGAGCGGAGAGCGGCTCCGCCGCTCAGATGAGTCTGTGTGTGCATGAGTGTGTGGGGCAGTCATCCCTTCCATGAGGCAGTGGTTTCCACCTGCTTCTGTTTGGGGTCCTGGGAGGTAGATAAGCGGTGAGCTTTATCTCCATTTTCCAGATGGGAAAGCTGAGGCCCAAGAGGGCACATCTGGTCTAAGGTCACGGAAGAGCCAGGGTTGAATCGGGGCACTCAGTCTAGGTAGAGAGGGATATCCACTGAGTGGTCGGGGAGGACTCCTCAGGGGAGGTGGCTCTGGAGATACCACGATCCTGGGGTGCAGCCTTGAGCTTCCTGCTGTTTGCAGCAGGACTGTGGCCTGGGGAGGGGTTGGCCATGTCCCAAGCCCTGCTTCAGCAGGGGCCACGACTGCTCTCTGAGCTTTGCGTGGCCTCTCCAGGCTGGAATGGGGAGTGGCCCTCTTGCCCATCCACCGGTAATCTCCTGAGACGGGGTGAACCTGACACCCAGGCCCTCTAGACCAGCTCTCTTGGGCTCTCTTCATGTCTATGTCTCTCTCTGTCTCTCCATCTTTCTCTTACTCCCCCTCCTGCCCTATCTTTCTTTCCCCTTCAGAAGACTGCTAAGGCACCAAGGTGGGAGGTGGCAGACCAGCTGAAATATAATCAGAACAATTAAATAGCATTTTATTTTAAATCATTGCCTCCCCCAGAGCTGAAAGAATAATTGGTCAGTTCGTCACAAGGGAAGCAGGCGACCCGTGGGCCCCCACCATTGCCAAGTTTGGCTCATATTACCCTCGGCAACAAGTGGCCTCCTCTGTGACTGCTCCCCTGCACCCTTCACCTGCCCTAGCCTAGCCCTGCCCTGCCCTCTACTCTTCCTACCTCACCTGTGTTCTACCCTTGGCATCTTCCCCTCTATGATGACTGCCTTGATTGAGCTGAGGGGAGGGCTGCAGACTGTCTTAGGCCCCCAGTGAAATGGGGTTTATCCAGGCAGTCTGCCTGGCAGAGGCAGTCTGTAGCAAGGGTTTGATGGCAAATAAAATGCCTCCTTGGGAGTGGTGAGAAGGCCTGCAGAAGTAGGTGTGGGTCCAGAGATCCTCGCCCCTACTGAGCCTTAGCCTCTCCTGGGCCTTCCCCTGTCTGATCTTGAACAAAGCCCTCCCCCTTCCCTCTCGTACCTCTGCAGGGTCCAGCCGCCCACACCTACCCTTGCCCTCTGAGGGTGAACCTGCAGTGTCACCTGTCTCTGGTTTTTTGATTTAATTATAGATGAGTTTTCTGCATAATTTATTCCAAAAGCCTGGATTATACTGTACAATTAAATCACATTCTGATCAACAACTTCACGTGTAAAATTAACAACTGGCAACAGTTTAAACTATGCTGTTGCATCTGTATATAGGCTCTTTCTCTCTTCTCTTCCCTCCCCTCCCCTCCCCTCCTCTCCCCTCCCCTTCCTTCCCCTCCCTTCCTCCCCTCTCCCATCTTCCCTACCTCTTCCTCCCTGTCTGGGGGAACCTGTGTACTTGGCCTCAGAGCTGGAGGCCCTCACTGCTCTTGTAGCTTGACCTGGGGCCTTGACCCAGGTCAAACTACAAGAGGCCTTGACCCAGCCTTCTAGTGGGAGTCTTGATAGTTCTGTCTGCTAAAGGGGGTCCTCAGCTCCAGCTCCTCACTCCACATATGGATGATTTTGCTCCCTTGCCTAATGATGACACCTCCTCTTTCCTCACGTACTCCTCTTGGTTCTGAAACGTGCCCTGGAGACTAAAAGACCTGGAGTCCCACAGCAACTGGTGTCATCTTCTTCCTGCTGGGCTTCCCTCAACCCTCTACCCTGGGACACACACATCTTTGCCCTGTGCCTGCTCCTGGCTCTCTCAGCCTGGGGAGCAGGGGGTTACAGGGAGCCATTAGGGAAACCCTTTCCACAGTTCCCTCCCTCTGTGCTCTCTTCCCCCAGCAGGCACTCAGGGAAGATTTTCTGAGCACTGCAGGGCGAGGAAGGGCTGGATTTGATGAGCTTCTAGCCCTCAGGGGACTGCCCAATAATAATACTGCCCATCAAGTTTCCGTGTGGATTTGGCCCTGAAAGGTATTCAGCCAGTCATTATCTTCCCTGTTTAGAGACCGGAAAGCTGAGGTTCCTAGGGGCAAGAACTCTCCCAGGTCACACAGCTGACAGAGGCAGCCTCTCCCTTAGGCTTCCCAGAGCCTGCATTGTCCTAAGAGGGTGGGGTCATGGAGCTGATGGAGCCAGGAAGACAGGTCTGGCTTCTCTCTGTAGAACATGGCTTCCCACCTGTCCTTGCCAGGGGCCTCAGTTTTCTTGTTTGTGAAATGGGGGCTCAGTGCCCGCACCCCACTAGGTTTGGGCACACTGGAGGACATAATGGTGTGATGCAGTCATGGCCACACCAGACATCATACCGCTGCAGTCCCTGTCTGCATGTGCCTCCTCCCAGACACTCTCTCCTCACTGTCTTGCTAATTTGGCACTTAGAGACACTTGGAGATAAGCAGTGTCATCTCAATGAAGCGCATGGAAAATCACAGGGATGTGGGGAGCCAGCAGGGGGATCTAGCCCGTTGGGGGGGTGACCCATGGGCCACACTGTCGGGCCAGGGAGGCAATGGGAGATCCAGGCACCTGGGTCCAGATTGATGGGACCCCAGGCAGGATTTGGTCAGTTTGCCTTTGACCCAGTGGCGCCATGAATCCTGATGCATCTCCCATCCTTTCAAAGCTCCCATGCCCTTCTTTTGGTGTGAGTATGACTGTGCCTGGCCAGGGTTATTACGGGCTTGGTGGGTGGTTTCTCCTGCCTCTGGGCAGGAATACTGCAGGCGCATAGTTGACTCCTAGCCTCCTGGGTCCCATGTGTCACCCCTTGGAACCAGCACTGGGAGACCAGCCAAACTCTGGAACCCACAAAGTCATGTCTCTGTGATGATTAAATGAATGATCTATCACACTCTTTTAAACTCTTGGACACATATTGCCTTCCTAGTTGGGTTTGGTTTAGGTGAATAATCAGAATAACTTGTTTTCCCTGGCATTGTGATGATGGGCATTGCAACTGGGGCCTGGGGTCTACCCATCAGACCCACCGTGCCAGACCAAGGGCTAGAGCCACCTCTAGACCCCAGGAGGGTTTGCCTGTTCTGATGTGTCATGGGTAGGGCAGTCCCTGTGGCCCATAGCAGCATCCCAGGCTCTGTCTCAAGAGCATAAAACAGCCACCTGACACAGTGTCAGGTGCTTATGGCTCAGCCAGGGCCAAGCCATCAGCACCTGGTGGCCTGGAGCCCCAGGGGACAAGCAGGCTCTCCATTCTCTGCTGGGCTTTGCCCTCCCCCAGCAAAAAACCTCCCCTGGTGGTTGAGGCCTGATCACCCTTCGTGGCCTGGCCTGCAGCCTGGCCTCCACCTGGGCTTGGGGTTAGCTTTTCCCCTGCAGTGGGGAGCAGAGGTGGGCATCAGGCTGTGTCTCAGCCAGCAACAAGCTGAAGCTGATACCTCTTTCTCTTTTTAAAAAAAATAGATTTTATTTATTTATTTATTTATGGCTGCATTGGATCTTCGTTGCTGCGTGCAGGCTTTCTCTGGTTGTGGCCAGCGGGGGCTGCTCTTTGTTGTGGTGTGCGGGCTTCTCACTGCAGTGGCTTCCCTTGTTGTGGAGCACTGGCTCTAGGCACGTGGGCTTCAGTAGTTGTGGCTCGCAGGCCCAGCAGTTGTGGCTCACGGGCTCTAGAGCTCAGGCTCAGTAGTTATGGCCCATGGGCTTAGTTGCTACACGGCATGTGGGATCTTCCCAGACCAGGGCTTGGACCAATGTCCCCTGCATTGGCAGGAGGATTCTTAACCACTGCACCACCAGGGAAGCCCAATACCTCTTTCTTTTGATGTTGACTTTTTTTTTCCATCACGGTCCTGACATTCAGCTTGGCAAATTGCAATTAGTGATCCGCCCGCTTCCTGATCTGAGTTCCCATGCCAACCGATGCGGGCACACACAATGGCAAAGGCCCAGCCCCCAGCCACAGGGATATGGGGCAGGGGGCTGGGGTAAAGACTTAAGCTTTTCTGACCCAGGGAGCTATAAGAGTCCTGGCCCCGAGTGGCAATAGGGGAGGTGGGGAAGGTAGCAGGCCCAGGGCAGGAGGTGGGGCCAGACTCAATCTCCTGGATCCCATGGCTCCTGGGGTACCCCTCCAGAAGCTGTGGGCTGGCTTCACCCCACCCTTACCTGGCCTCACGGGATGTGCTTAACCTGTGAGCATATTTCATTCTGTGTGGTAGTTCTCCTGTGAGCCCTCCCAGGGAAAGCTTTGTTCTGTGTCTGGTGGGAAGGGGAAGTCAAGATGCCTTTCAGATGCATTAGGGCAGGGGCTTTGGTCACAGGAGGAAGTGCTTTTGGCAGTGTGGAGAGTGTCTTTCTGGCTGGCAGGCTCTGGCTAGTGCTGGTGTGATTTTGCTCACCTGATCTGGCACTGCCTAAAGTGGGATCACAGGTTAGAACCCAGGCCAGCCCTCTCCCTAGACACCATCCCTGTTCTTGAGTGTGGGCTGAGAATACAGGACCTTGTGACCACCTGTCCATCCTGTCCCCTCACAAAGATCCCTGTGCAGCACCCTTGACCCTCCAGTTCCTATATGTTCTTCTCAGACCCTACAAGGTGGCCCCAAATTATCCCCACTTTCTGGAGGAGGATAGTGAGACCCAGATAGGTTAAAACGAGCTCAGCGTGGCACCAGTGCAAGGGAGACCTACTCGGGCTGTTGGCTCTGGTGGAGGGCTCATGGGGCTTGCCAGGCCCCCAGAAAGGTGTGGGATAGTCTGAACTGGACCTGTGGGTAGACAATTCATGTGGGGCATCTAGTGATGAGCCACTGTTTACTAGGGTACTGGAAAGGCAAGAGCCGTCTGAGCAGGAAGCTCTCCATGTCCACTGTTTAAATGAGGCCCAGAGGGGCAGGGGCCTGCCCCAGGTTACACAGTGACTTGGTGGTGGCAGCAGCTCTCATGTTCCCTCCCCTTGCCCAGGTGCCACCCAGCCTCGGGGCAGAAGGCTCTGAGATCCAGCAGACACCAGGCTCACTCACATCCCCTCCTCCCTGGTATCCTGAGTCTCCATGTTCAGAGCAACCGCATCAAGGGCTGGCTCTTCACGGTGAAAAATAGTCTCCCTGCAGGCTTCTTGGAGCCGCTAGACTCCCTCAGTGCATTTAAACTATAATCTGCTCCCCTTCCTGGCTGTCCAACAGTACGTGAGGAGAGCCTGGGCCACCAGGTCCAGACTTCAAAGGAAATCAGAGGCACGCTCTGGTTCCCAGCCTCTGTTTCTCTTCTAGTGAAAATTGGGTTCTGAAGGGGCGGCTGCTGCGGGTCACCCCTAGGTGGCCGGGGCGGGGCTGTTCCAGCCCCAGGCGGGTCCTCCTGACACTCCTCTCCTCTCTGCACATAGGATGCAGCACTGGGCCCGGCGCCTGGAGCAGGAGATCGATGGCGTGATGCGGATCTTTGGGGGTGTGCAGCAGCTCCGTGAGGTAAGCCTGGTGCCACTGGCTTTCCCTTTAGGGACCCTCTTCCAGCTGGAAGTGGGGGAAGGGCTTCAGCAATAAGGAGTGAGGAAGGCTTGGTGCAGTTGAGGACTGCACCAAGTGTGATGGGACACTGTGGACTCATGGGGGCAGGTGGGGAAACAGCTAGAGAAACAGTGAATTCTTCGGGTCTTGGCCTGCTCTTCCCCAGGTCACAATGTTGAAGTGGTACTTAGTCGGCTCTGATGGGTAGGTGTCGGGCTTTTCAGGAGGGTGAGATCTGTTTTTGAGGCAGCATATGGAGTGGGAGTCCAGGTCCTGGAGGGTCCCGTGGGTGTAGTTGTGCACAGAAGCCAGAGAGACTGTCCTCGCAATGAGTGGTGTGGCCAGGCCGAACAGCCCTGGAGAGCAGTCAGTGCTGCCTGCTTAAGGAGCTGCAGCACGAGACAAGTGGCAAGCGAGTGCTTGGTGAGATGAGGTATTGGGGGTGGGAGGGGTGATTGATTAGGCGCAAGCGACCACATTCATCCTGGGAGATTATGTTAATATTTGAAATAGTGATGTGAAGAGGAGGCCATTCGTCACCCCCAGAAGGCTGCAAAATGTGTCGTTGTCGGGCCACAGGCTCCTGAGCTGTCGCTCTTTATGTCGAAACGCAGAGGCTTGAAGAGCTGAGCTCTTGGAGTGCTTGGGGTGGGGCTCCCAGGTATGTGTTGGACTTGAAGGAGCTCTTAATGGCGGCTTGGGCCAGAAAGTGCAACCTGAACTGAACAGGGGGTTAACGGGGATGTCGTACTGACAGTGGGCTTGGGCACAGCAGAGTAAGTGGCGTTATTATTGGGGGTCCAGGCCCCCGGCTTGGTGATTAGATACTCCACTGTGTTCCTGTGTCTCTCTTGGTCAGGGCCAGGTCAGCAAAGGTACGTCTGTGGGGCAGCTGCTATGAGGTGGTGTCCTCGGGCCTTTCCCCATGCTTAGCTTGTAGCAGGTACCCAGGAAATGGGGGTGGCAGTGAATGTGTTGACATTGGCTGTGGATGTAGGACCTCTGGCACAGTATGGGGCTGATCAGGGGTGGCTAATGTGGTGGTAACATAGTTAGGAGGGGGAATCCGGGTGAGGGTGTGAGCCATCAACTTGCTGGGGGTCCTTCTGCCCAACCCTAGGCCCAGCCTCTCTGAATCTCCCTTCACTGGTTACTGGGCTTGAATTGCAGTAACCCCCATCGTACTCTCTTCCTGTGAACTTTCAGTGACTCAGCCACACTTGGAGGCCGGCAGAGCTTTCCAGAGAAAGCACTGTAGGAAAAGGTGTTTCGGAACAGAAGTCAGTTTATGCTCAGGAATAGCACCCAGCACTTACTAGGTTCTAAGTGGCCACTGCCAAGTACACCTGTGTAGGTTAATGAAGAAATGAGAGTTCCCTGGAACGTGTGTAATGTGCCTCTCCAAGCTTCATATTGGGACATAAGATGTACCCCACATAAGGAGTTAACCATGCACTTCCAGCCAAGAATCTTCTGTCTAGGGCTTCCCTGGTGGCGCAGTGGTTGAGAGCCCACCTGCCAATGCAGGGGACACAGGTTCATGCCCGGTCCGGGAAGATCCCACATGCTGCGGAGCGGCTGGGCCTGTGAGCCATGGCCGCTGAGCCTGCGTGTCCGGAACCTGTGCTCCGCAATGGGAGAGGCCACAACAGCGAGAGGCCTGCATGCCACAAAAAAAAAAAAAAAAAAAGAATCTTCCGTACTTTCAATCCTCAGCTCAAGGATACTGCTTATTTTATAGTCGTGGGCACTCATACCCTAAAAGTTTGCCAGTGGGAGAATAACATACACATTTCACGCCTGAGCGTCAGGTCTGTCTGAACCATAGCTTCCTGGATGGTGTGGACCAGAGATGGAATCCAGCTCAGCATACCCACTGTGTGCTCCTGGGCAAGTCCTAGACCCTCTCTGATCCTCATTCTCGGTCCATGGCATGGCCAGGAGGTCTGGCTGGAGGATGAGGTGGTGAGAATGGCAGGGGACAGGCTGACACAGATACACTTCTAGAAATCAAATCTGAATTTCCCTCATTGATCATTTTCATTGCCAGGATATGTTGTTCCCTTCCTTTCTGATGGGAGCTGAGTGATTCCAGACACTTTCATCAATGAGCACCTCCTTCCCCACCCCCACCTTCCCAGTGGCTACCGAAGTCACACAGCCAGGTACGGAAGAACTGGGGCTTGAACACAGGGCTCCTGACTCCTGTCCCAGGGCGCTGCTTCTCCTCTAGCTAGGCCTTCCCTCTTGGGGTGGGCAGGATGAGCCTGGGAAGGAGGGGAGCTGGGCCAGGTTTGGTGTGGCTATGGCCAGGCAGAGAAGTGCTGACCTGGCATTCCGGGCCCTTTCTGGCGTCCCTCTGCCTGTTGACGGCTGCCAGCTCTCCAGTGGCTCTCTGTCCTGCTCCAGTTTTTCTCACCTGCTTCCTTATCCTCTTGTTTCCCACTGACAGCTCTGGGGCTGCTTCTTGGCACAGGACACCCCTATGAGGTGGGCAGCCAGGGAATAGGTGAAGAGTTCTAGAGGAAAAGGGCAACCCTGTGAGAGCAGGAGGGAGCCAACCGGCCCCTCTTCCCCACAACCCCTGGCACCCCTGACAAAGCCACCAGGGCTCTCCTTCAAGTGCATATAAGCGGGACCATGTGACCAGCCCATGCCCTGAGAGCCAGGCTCTGAGAGTCAGGAGGATGCTTGCATCGAAGCCCCGACCCAACTGCGATGCTCTGTGGACCCTGGTACCGCCTCTGCCAAGCTTATGGCCTCAGTCCCCATTGGGGCCGCCCCTCTCCATGCTTCCTCGAGGTGTCCCCAAACACCTTGCCACTGGGGTGATCCTTGGCTTTCTTCCCCAACATGGCTGCCCTCTCCACCGGCCCCAGTCCGAGAGGCAGCCCGACCCCCAGAAGCTGGGTGCCATAGAGCTGGCAGCTGCAAGAGTTCAGAAACTGCAGACGGTGGCATTTAGGAGCATTTTCCTTGTCTTGGCACTTTCCTCCTCCTGACCTCACCACAACCCCATGGGAGTGTGGTTGGGTGCAGACTGTGTCCCATTTACAGGCTGGACACCACAGCACACCTTGGTGGAGTGTGGGGGCTGTCTGCAAAGACCCTGTCACATTTCCTCATCTAACCCCAGAGCCAGCACAGAGTAGGAGCGCCCACTGTGGCCTGGTGCTCCTGAGCCGTGCCCCACCGAGTAAACCCAGCCCCACCTCCCCGCCAGCCCTGGCTTACTCCTGACGTGAACAGGCCACAGAAGTGTGGGCTCTACTGCAGTCTGCCCCTTCCAGGGCCCCTAGAAGCTGAGCAAGGTCTCCTGAGCCCCTTTCCTACCCTCCCCCATCAGCACCATATTGTCATCCTTTGCGGGGATAGCAGAGAGCATATGCTTGGGCTCTGAGCTCATTCGCATAATGAGGCTGATCAGGATGAATAATTCATCAGGTGCCTGGGGGTGCACGGGGGACCATGTGGAGACGGCCTGTCTCCCACTCTGAAGCCCAGGTCACTCTGATGGGTACAGCCAGGGACCTATCCCCTTCTGACTGGGTATCCAGGGTAGAAAGGGAACAACTCTGGGGACCTTGTGGGAAAGCAAAGCAGGACGGATTATAGTCAGACAGGAGGAAGAACCAGTGGCTCATCAGGTGCACCAGCCCTGGGACGGATTCCTGATTTGGGTGAGACACCTTCCGTGGAGGGTCTCTACAGAAGGAAGTGAAAAGATCCTCTGTCTGGGGTGGGGGTTGGGGGTGAGGAAAGTCTGTCTGGCTAGAGCTGGTATGGGAGCAGAGACCTGGGATGGTCATGTCTGTGGACTATAGGCCATCCTCTGGGAAAGCTCAATCCAAGTCTGGACCTGTGGGAGCATTTCTCAGTTCACATCAACCCCCACACGTGTCTCAGGGCAGAAGTGTCTCACAGCCCTGCCTACGTCCCTGGATGCTTCCGCCCCCATGATGGCCTTAGCCTGGCTATATGCTGCTAGTCACTCGTGGGGAAACCAAGGTGTGGTTGACTGTCTTTACCCACCAGTCCCATCCTGGAGCCCTGACTTGCTAGCCCTGGGTAGTGGTGGGGTTGGTGAGAAATATCAAGGCAGAGGTGCAGGCCTGGTGCGGCCCCTCACCTGGACTGCTGAGCTGCATCCACAGAGAGCGAGACCCCAGGACTCAGAGATCCCTGACCCCAAGTCTCCTGCTCCCCTCTCCACGGCTGTGCTTCTCTGGACAGTCATGGTGAATCAGACAAATGCTGTTCATGTGTCCCCACTTCTGTGGGTGGCCAGAAATGGGATTTTTGAACCAGTGACGGCACCATAGTCCTAGCCCATCTTGTCTGCCCCTGGCCATGCCCACACCGCGTCTGCTCAGTGCTCCCTGGGAATGCGTAATTAATATTTGCAGAGTGCCACATCTGGAGCTGGCTCCAGGCAAAAACCAAAGTCTGGTCACATTGAGGACCCCTTTCCTGAGGGGCTCAGGGAGGCAGGAACAGGGCCCTCTGCAGGTGCCCTTGAAACAGGCTTCTCCCAGGACTTCCCTGGTTGTGCAGTGGATAAGACTCCACGCTCCCCATGCAGGGGGCCCAGGTTCAATCCCTGGTGAGGGAACTAGATCCCACATGCATGCCACAACTAAGAGTTCACATGCCACAACTAAGGAGCTTGTGTGCCGTAACTAAGACCCGGTGCAACAAAATAAATTAAAAAAAAAAAACAGCCTTCTCCCTGTTCCTCCACTCCCACCCCCCGCTGGTACCGCCAATTCCTGAAACACTTGCGCCGTCACACACTGGCTCAGGGGGTGCTGGCCAAAGCTGTGTTTGGCCCCCCTTTGGGGTAAGGGGTCCTCTCTGGGCATCTCAGGTGGGAGCAGCAATGTCCAGGAGTGCCAGGGAAGCTCAGAACGCTAGAGGGCCAGCAGAAGAGGATGAAGGAAGCTGGGGTGAGGGAAGGTGCCAGGGGACAGAAGCAGCCCTGAGAGGGCCAGAATGGGGAGTTCAAGTGGTTGTGACCCCCAGACCTACAATTGGTCCTTCTTTCAGAGCACTGTGGTTCACATGTGCCCCAAGAGTCGGTCCACCTTGGCCAGGTGGACCTGCACTCACGCAGGACATGCACGGTTGTCCCAGCTAATGTGCTCAGTCCGGAGAGTGGTGGTGAGGGAGGCCCACCCAGGCCCATCACACTCCCTCCCCAGGGTTACTAGAACCTCCGAACCATCATCCTAGGGGCTCTGCTCCTTGTGCAGCGCCCCCTCTCCTCCAGCCACCTCCCGCTGAAGCCCAGCGGCACCCTGCTCTCTCCTAGTGTAGATGATTGGGGTGTGGGGTGCGTGAGGGGCGTGGGGGGGGCGTGGGTGTGAAGTATGCCGCTGGGTAGGGATTGCTGCCACTCGCCTCTCTAAAAACCCACATATATTATTCTTTAATGGAAAGTTAATTGTCTTATTATTCCCTCCATATGGTCCTCTTGCTCAGCACCCAGCAGGGATGCATGGGACTGAGGGGGGGCTCCTGGGAGGGCGTCTGAAACGTGATGAGGCTGCCACGTGAGCATAATTGTATATACTGAGGCAGAGCCATTGGAGCCTGGCGGAAGCCCTTCCTGGACCCCCTCTTTGTCCCCCTAGCCCAGCCTGCTCCTTACCTCTTTCCTTCCCACGTCCTGCCCTGGGGGTGGCCTGTTCTGGCACCACCTCCCCACTGTGAGTTCTGGGAATGCTCTCTCCCGAGCCCTGTGCGGGGAGATGGAGGGTGGTTGTTGCCCTCCTGCTTGCCCCTCCCCACACATACTCCATCGTTGCCTGAAGGAGAAAATTCCATTTTTGAGAAGCTTTTCAAAAGCCAGTTCGTCTGTGGCAGGAGCTCCTGCCTGATGGCCAACTGACTGGCTTTGGTCTCCTGCACCTCTTCTCCATGTCCCCCACCAGAGAGGGGGCACGGGGAGGTCAGTGTTGGGGGAGGGCTGCCCCAAGACACCTGGCCCAGGGGCCCTGGCTCATGTTGGCCATGCCTTCCACGGGCACCAGCTGCCTGGAGCCACCCCCAAGCTGATGGCTCCTCTGGGGCTGCTAAGCTGAGCCAGTAGTTGTGCCTTTCTCAGCCCCTGGCCCTCCCAAGGCCTCTTCTCCTCCTCCACAGAGTATGAGGGTGTTAGGTCAGAGCAGCCTCACAGCAGGTGGAGGATACAGTGACAGGAAGGTCCCCAGAGGGGCATGCCTGGGTGGTCGCATCTCTGGCTAACTCAGAACCCCTTGCTCCTGGAGTCTTGCAGGGGCAGACAGGGGCAGGGAGCCCTGCTAGGAGGCTTCAGGGTTCTGGGACAGCCTCAGCAAAGAGCTGTTGCCCAGGTTCCTGTGGAGGTTGTGGGTGTGGAGGGAACAGGTCTATGGGAGAGGCATCTCTGCGTGGGATCAGCAGACCCACGCCTGGTGATACAGGCATGGGAGAGGGGCCAGCAGCTTCCATCTTGTGCCAAGAGGTCACCGTGGGGCCACATCTGAGGTCAGCTCCCAGAGGATAGAGAATGGCTCAGGGCAGGAGAGAAGAGCTGTGTCTCCTGAGCTGCTACAGCTGGTAGGTGGCAGAACTAGAATTTGAACTTGGAGCCTGTGCCGTGGGCCACACGGAATGGTGGGTGGTGGAGGAAAGACTGAAGTGGGGAGCAATGGCAGAGCTGGGCCTCCTCATACCATGGGACCTGGCACATGTTGTCCTGCCTCTCTGAGCCTTGGTTCCCCCGTCTGTGACACGGGGATCTGAGCCCCTGTCCTCAAGGGAGCAGGGGCAAGGAAGGGCTGCAGACAGAGCCCTGAAAATGTGGGGGTGCTTTTGTGACCCCCTCCACTATCAGTTGCCTGCCCTTCCAGGAGTTAGTTATAGTTTTAGAAAGTTCAGGTGCCCAAAGTGTCACCTTTGCTTGCTGAAGCCCAGGAATTTGGAAATTGGTTTCCTCTTCCCTGCCCTCTCAGTCCTGTTTGGGCTGCTATAACAGAATACCATAAACTGGGTGACTTATACACAACAGAAATTTCTCATGTTTCTAGAGGCTGGGAAGTTCAAGATCCAGGCATCAACAGATTTGGTGTTTGGTGAAAGCCCACTTCCTGGCAGCTGTCTTCTCACTGTGTCCACTACTGGTGGAAGGGGTGAAGGATCTATCTGGGGTCTCCTTTATAAGGCACTAATCCCATTCACAAGGGCTCTACCCTTATGACATAATCACCTCCCAAGGGGCCCACCTCTAAATACTATCACAATGGGGATTGTGTTTCAACATATGAATTTGGTGGGGAGACACGAACATTCCATCTGTAGCACCTTCTGACCATGACATCTTTGGGGGACCTTTCTGGGAGAGGCACAAAGGCCACAAGAGCTTGAAGAAACAAGGCCTATGGGCCACGGAAGGAAACCAGCTGCAGAGGCACCCCTTGGGGAGGAAGCAGGTGGGGGTGAAGGGAAGGGCATCTGCTCCCAGAAGAGGCCTGTGAGTCTGTTTCTCAAATCAGTCACCCAGTCGGCAGCTTGTCTCCCAGGCTCTGTGGGCTCAGAGAAGGGCATGGGGCTAGGCTGGCTTTGGAGTAGGGGTGGTAGGAAGCCACCAAGCTCTGGGTTCTTCAGGGCGGCAGCTCTCGGACTAAGGTCCCTCAGTTTAAGAAAGAGACGTTCTCAGAGGCATGATCAGAACCCTACCAGCACACAGCGTCGCTCTCTCTGGAAGTTTTGGTTGAGAACCGGTGGCTTTGCTGCAGGCCCCTTCCATGAAGTGGATGCCCCTCAATCCTTCCATCTTGGGAATCTGGGCTGTTTGTCCAACTTTCCTAAGGCAAGGCCCACCTCCCATGGCAAGAGTTCTGATAAACACCTTGGCTCTCTTCTGGGGTCCCCAGGGAGGCTGACCTTGTAGCAGAACAGCTGGGGGTCAGCTCCGGTGGGGACCAAGTGCTTGCAGATTGTTGAGGAGAGGCCAGAGTGTGCTCCCTTCTCCCCTGGCCTCTGCATCCACCTCTGGAGAGTGATGGAGCTGCATGTCCAGAGCCGGAGGCTCAACTGGATAATCAAGGGTGGGAGATGGGGGATGGAGTAGAGGACCGAATGGGTTTCCATGCTGGGCCCCCGGGGATGGCTGACCCCATCTGCAATCCTCCACCACCCCCATCCATGGCTGGATCAGTGGCAGTCACCGGGACACTTGCCTGAGATCCATGGAGCCCCAAGCATTTGGCAGAGGCAGAGAAGTAATTGGTTTTGACAAACCACAGCCGGCCCCAGGGGCAACGTGAGCAGCATTTACCATGACCAGGCAGGAGATGGAATCTCAGCCTGGCCTCCCTCCATCTTCTCCGAGCATGGCTCCCCTCTCCTTGTGAGTGGAGATCTGGTGTTTGGAGAAGGTTACAGAGCCCCAAACTCCCCATCTTTCCTATACCTCTCTCTCAGTGCTGGGAGCTGGCTGACTGGAGGTGGGGGTTAGAGGGGACGAGGACAGGGGGTAGATCCTGGGCAGACTCGTCAGGCCCCCCTCCCTGTCCATCCTTGGGTTCCCAAGAATCAGGGAACCAAGTGACTGACCCTAGGACTTTTTCGCCCTAGCCTCAGGATACAGAGTCAGGGGCTGGGCCCCCACCTGAGAGGATGTGCAGTCTGGGTGGAGGAACAGGCTGTGCGCACACACAGGGTGCACATATACATACATGCCTGCAGTGTTCAAACATACATATATGTGATATGTGGTCCACAAGGTTTGGCATGGAGTAGGTGCTCAGCTAGTAACTCTTCAGTGGATGGATTAGCAAAGGGGCAGGCATCTGAGGACTGAGAAAGGAGGGATTGGGAGTCTAACCTGTCCCATAGAACAGTGGGAACCATCCAGACCACCTAGGGGAACTGAGGCCCAGTGCATCAAAAAGGTAGAGCTTCGGTGCCAGATGCCCTGAGAGAGGTAAACTTGCATAGGGTCTGCCAGGCTTGGCTCACATAGAGGGTCCCTGACTGCTCTTTGTGAGGGAATGGAGGGTACAAGGGCTAAGGGGGAGGGCCCAGGAGAAGAGCTAGATGCACAGCGTTCTGGCACTCAGATGTCAGGCTGGGGTGAGGGAAACTTGGCTATTCCCGGAGTGACTCAAAGCCCTGGCCAAGGTGTGTGGCCTGGGCAGGAGGAGCCTTTAGGCCTCCAGCCA
Source organism: Kogia breviceps (assembly GCF_026419965.1). Classification (NCBI taxonomy): domain Eukaryota; kingdom Metazoa; phylum Chordata; class Mammalia; order Artiodactyla; family Physeteridae; genus Kogia; species Kogia breviceps. The sequence continues at coordinate 38,312,335 of NC_081319.1, forward strand.
TCCATGCATCCTCCCCGCCCCCACCACTAGCCTTCTCAGCTTCTTCCTCCTACTCCACTTGCCTCTCTCCTGTCTTATCCCCCTTCCCTCCAGGTCTCTCCCCAGTTTTAAACCCAACCCACAGCTCCCTCCCCAAGGAAGCCCTCCAGATCAGTGCTGAGGCCAGTGGTGTCCCATGCTCCCCTCTCCCTTCTGCTTTTTCATTCTTCGGGTACACATAGGAGGCAGGAGATGCCAGGAACCTCTGGTGGGCCCAGTTCAGTCTTCCCATCATATGGGGTAGGGAGACCATGACCAGAGGGCAGGCTCATGCCCGGGCCTCGCAGGAGTCCACCTGAACACTGGCAGTCAGACCTAGAAGGCAACTAGCCCCTGGTGATTATTGGTCCCGTGACTCACTGGGAGACACAGTCTCTGACCTGCAGAGGCTTTGTGAGGTGGGATGTGGCTGGTCAGGTGTGGAAGAGAGACGAGATAAGTGTGATGCTGCGTGTGGGAATGTATGTGCACATGTAGACGAGAACACGTGAACCTGTGTGTGTGTGCATGTGCTGCCAGCGGGAGCGGGAGCAGGTGAGGTTTGTGTGTCTGTGGAAGGGAGTGGCTGCGCCTGCACAAAATGCTGCATGACCAGGCACGCATGTTTATGTGTGTGTGTGAGAACATGTGATCCCACATGCGTGTGTGCTTTGTGGGATGTGTGACCAGGCAAGCATGTATGTCCGTGTGTATGTGTTGAGTGCAGAGTTCTGCATGCTCTGTGTGCAGGTGTGAGCAGGCACGCTTACAGGCCAGGGTGGGACTGAGAGGAGGCAGGTGCCACGAGCTCTGTCACCCAAGCAGGCGAGAACTACTTAACAGATAGTGAAGCCGAGAAATCTCAGTTGTGGGTGAGGAGCTCACACACACACACACACACACACACACACACCATGTCCCCATGCACAGTGTACTTAACCGATTAATTAGTGAAGCCGAGAAATCTCAGTTGTGGGTGAGGAGCTCACACACACACACACACACACACACACACACACACACACCATGTCCCCATGCACAGTGTACTTAACCGATTAATTAGTGAAGCCGAGAAATCTCAGTTGTGGGTGAGGAGCTCACACACACACACACACACACACACACACACACCCCATGTCCCCATGCACAGTGTACTTAACCGATTAATTAGTGAAGCCGAGAAATCTCAGTTGTGGGTGAGGAGCTCACACACACACACACACGCACACATACATACACACACACACACACACACACACACACACACACACACACACACACACACACACCGTGTCCCCATGCACAGTGTACATCCCCCTAGGTCGCTCTGCCTGACATTGTGCTCATCAGCCCTGCAGGGGGGCAAGGTGCCAGTCGTTTGTGGATCTGTGTCCTCACACCCCTGTGCATCCGTGCCCTGGGCTGCTGGACCAAGTGACCCCTGTGGAGAGCACAGCTTTGTGCATGCCATCCATCCTCAGTGCCCCCAGTCAGTGGTGAGGCCGCCCAGACTTTGTCCCTGTTTCACAGATGAGAGAGCTGTGGCTGGTAAGGGGCACTGGGCAGGAGCCTCATTTCCAGGTTCTGGGCCTCCTGATGAGGGGGAGCAGCCCTTTCTGCCCTGGGCTGGGGTCCACTGAAGTGCTGCCTTCATCGGGGTAGGGAGAAGAGTATGGGTGCCTGTAGGCTTAGAGCTGAGCTGGAGTCCACGGGGAGCTTCCTACAGCTCAGGACAGGCCACTCCTACCCGCAGCCCCCAGGTGCCTTGTCACCAGCCAGCTTCTTCCACATGCCCTGCAGGCAGGCGCAGGGGCCTCATCCCTCCCACCCCACAGCCTGCTGACTGCCTTCTCTCTCCTGTCCCTAGCAAGGGAGAGCCACATGCTCCCCAGCTCCCGCAGCCCCGTGTGCCTCCCCATCAGCATGATTGTAGCTACCTCTTTTCTGAATCTTCCATTTGAGTGCAGCTCCTGGGGCCCTGATGGGGTTTGTCGGGCTTGGCCCTGAGGCCCAGAGTCTCACTTGATGCTGACTCTTGACAGGCAGGCCTGCCACCCCCTCCTGCTGCCCCTCTCAGACCCCAGGGGCCTACTGCTGTTTACCTTGTCGTGTAAGAGACCTGGAAGCCGGGTCAAGTAGTGGCCAGTTGCCTCCTGATCAGGTATGGACAGAGGAGCCTTCCTTATGCTCCATTACAGACATGGAATAAATTGGTGTGCCATGAATTTATTCTTTTTAAAAAGGGACTTTCACACTGGGGAAAACTTTTCATAAGAACATTTATATAAAAAGCAATTACCGTGCCAGTAATTTTTATGTATTTTTTCCCTTCCCTTGCCGCCTTTGTGTTTGAACGTGACCGCCTCCCAGGCAGCTGCAGCCTGGCTCCCCAGCCTCCTAGCTACAGCCTACCGCCTGCTGGAGCACCTCCTTCTCCCGAAGGGTGCGTGCGGATGCAGGGCCCGGCCCAGCAGGGGTGTGGGCTCCGGGAGCACGGCTGGGTGGAGTTATGTTCAGAACTCAGGTGCTTTCGAAATTTTCTCCCTCTTGCATCTCTGTCCTGAGGTTGCTCTGTTTCCAGGGGTGTCATGGCCCTTCTGGGCCCCTCTTGGCAGCAGCCGAGCACTTCAAGGCATCTACTTCCTGGCAGTCTCAGGGCCCTGTTCCATAAGGGAGGAAGTGGTGATGTGGGAGCAGGTATTTTCCCTCCCAAGGAGCCACTAACGGGCACCCTGCTTCCCCAGCCATTATTGCTCTCACACTCGATGCATTATGTAAATTGTCTCTGTTGCTAAGTGGTGGAGGAGCTGCTCAGGGGGAACGGAGGTCTGGAGCCTTCTGGGGAAAGGCAGGAGACTGGCCCTGAAAACTCACTGATCTGTGTCAGGGAGGGTCTGGCAGCCTCCCAGCTTAGGCTAGGCCCCCTGGGGCTTGCACTGTCTCCGCCCCAGAGCACAGCTTGGTGAGGGTGGTGGCTGCACCCCACGGCAGACTGGAGGCCGGGTGGGCTCCCTCACTGGACAGGGACGTCAGATTGGACCTTTGCCTCCCTCCTCAGATGGGCTCCCAGGGTAGGACACGTGCCCCTCTGTTGCCCAGGGAGGCGTGCTTCTCCCACCTGCATGAGTTTCAGTAGCAGCATATTTGCCCACAGAGCCTCCTCAGAAACCCTTGGCAGAGCTGGAAATGTTATGTCTATCTGTGGGACTGGGTGACCCACCCCTCGCCTCCTGGAGACCCTGGGGCTCCTTCTGCAGTGAGCGCCCAGTGAACTCGGGATACAAAAGGGTGAATTTTGGAGCAGCACCACACGCTAGGGTGCCAGCAAGTTCTTGGGTCCCCAAGGGTCTGAGATCTCAATGAGGCATGTAGAGGCATGCAGGTTCCTGGACCTGGGCAAGGCCTCAGTGATGGACAGGGCTCTCCTGGGTACTCACCCAGGCTTTCCACCTTCCCTTTTGAGACACAAGATCTGTTGGGGGCCCCCGCCCACCGAAAGAGCCAAACACTCTGGGATTCTTCCAGACTGAGCTGGACTCTCATCTGAGCTTGCACTTTGCATGAGGCTGGTGGGTGCAGACTTCACACTTGTCATCCTCCTCTCTGGGACTGAGGGGCCCCTGGGGCAGGATGTTTGTTCAGTGCAAGGGGGCCACTGGAAGGAATCAACAGATTTGTGTGTTTCCTGGAAAATTTGGGATTCCAGGGAGGGTGTGAGGTTGGCAAAGACATTGGTAGCCCACCCGGCCCACTTCTCAGGTAGTACTTTCTCTCTCTACCCCTCCCCAGGCATGGCTGTCTGTGGCTCTGGATGAGATAGACCACATGACCCCGGCACAGCCTTCAGCAGAGGTTGATGCAAAGGGAGTGAGTGCTTCCATGGCCTCACAGACGTTGTGGAAGACTCGGAGCTTCTTCCTCCCTAGCCAGCACAGTCCCCCACTGTCCCCAGGATGATTGGCCTTCCCTCCCAGACCCCTGTGGTTTGCTGGCCCTCCACTTGCTTTCTGATTGCTGCCAACTTCGGGGAAATGGAGGAGTGAGGGCGAGGTGTCATCAATGCCGAATTGGTGTTTTAGTCTAAGGACCCTGGTTTGTGTACTCCGCTGATGAGGGAATTGAAACACTGAACTGTCTTCATTTGTGATAAGAGTTAACAGAGGTGATGACAGTGCTGTCAACAGAGCATAATGTCATCTGCTGCCCTTTGAGGGTCCCTGTCTGCAGGCCAGAGGCTGGAGTCAAAAAGCAGTCAGTCTCCTGTCCCTGACTCCTCTGTCTCCATTATTCTCCCCTCTCTCTCCCTCCCTCCCATCCTTCTCCCCTTCACCAATTCTTTTCTTCCTTTCTTATTATTTTTCCTTTTTCTTACATTTCCAGATGGATTTTTAAAGTCTGGGTTTGTAAATCAGCATCACACTCATACATGGTGAAAAGTCATAGTTTTACCAGGCATGTTGTGTTAGGAGCACAGCAGCCCCCTCCTCTCCACCTCCAACTCCCCAGAGGCTGCTGCTTTCTAATCTCAGAGCTCCATACCTCTAAATGACATACTTATGTTGCTACTTCATGATTGTTCAGTTTTAGGCATTATCCATGGACATCCACTGGGGAGTGGAGGACATAGCTCTCCTCCACCACCACCAACCACCCCAGTGTCATATTGTGATATGGCAGGTCAGGACTCAGTGTTAACATTGTCCTGATGGGGCAAATGCTGTTCAGAACTGTGTGATAACATTGTCCTAATGGGGCAAATGCTGTTCAGAACTGTGTGACTCGTAATGCACACTTTGGGGTACAATTTTTACATTTTTTTCCTGCAGGTAACAACTGTCTGGTATTTGTTTGCTTAGTTTTCTGTGTACTAATTCTGCCCCAAACTCCCTGCCCTTCTATCTGACCTCTTCTCATACATGCATGTATATCTGGGGTTCTGGGTCACTGTGCAGAGAAGTCTTGTCTGGGGCCTCCTGACTTGTGCCTGTGAACAGAGCCTGTGGCTCGGACGTGTGCCAGGGATTTCCTTCACCTCTCTTCTGAGTTGGAGTCCCTCTTTCTGCATACTGTAGACTCCTCTTCCTTGGTTTCTGATTTTCTCCCTTGGTGCGTAGAGAACATTTTCAGTTAGCATCCTGAGCAAAGGTACGTGGGAGCCAGACTTCTGGGACTTTCATGTCTCAGAAAGCCCGCCCTCTCTCCCACACCTGGCAGAGATTTTAGGTGGGTGTGGAAGTCCAGGGTGGAAACCATTTGCCTCAGAATTTCTAAGGCAGCACTCCATTCCTTCCAGCTTCCCGAGTTGCTATGCAAAGGTCCAGTATGGTTCGGATTCCCAATCCATTGTGTGACCTGATTTTTATCTCTAGAAACTTGCAAATTTTTTCCCTGTGCCAAGTGTTCAGAAATTCCACCCTGATATACCTTGGTGGGGTTTATTATCATTCCTTACCATTTAATGGACATTTGCAAACTAGATTCTTGTGTCCTTCAGTTCTGGGAAGTTTTCCTGAATGATTTCTTTGACTATTTCCTCCCTTCCCTTTTCTCTGTTCTCTTTCTAAAACCTTTAACTCAGGTCCTTTTCTTTTTTTCTGTTTTCTCTCCAATTTTCCAACTGTGTGTCTTTTTATCAGATTCTCAATTTTATCTTCCAACCTTTCTGTAATGTTTTACATTTTGTTACCATATTTTTAATTTTCAGGATCTCTTCTTGGTCCTTTTAAAAAATAACATCTTGCTCATATTTCATTGATGCCATTGATTCAGTCAGCTCTGTGAGGATGATAGCTTAAAAAAACTTTTTGTCTTGAAATAATTTTAGATTTACAGAGAGGTTGCCAAAATAGTACAGAAATTCCCTTACCCTTCACCCATTTTCCTTTAAAGTTATCATCTTGCATAACCACAGTACAAATATCAATGAAGAAATTAACATTGGTACATTAATACTAACCAAAGTGAAAACTGGATTTGGATTTCACCAATTTTTGCACTAGCCTCCTTTTTCTATACCATGATCCAATCCAGAATCCCACATTGCTTTTAGTTGTCATGTGTCCTTAATCTCCTCCAATCTCTGGCAGTTTCTATGTCTTGCCTTGTCTTTCATGACCTTGATACTTTTTTAAAAGTCCTGGTCAGTTATTTTGTCCACTGTCCCTCAATTTGTGTTTTTCTAATGTTTTCCTGTGATTTGACTGAGGTTATGCATTTTTAGGAAGTACACCATAGAAAATAATATGTCTTTCTCAGTGCATCATATCAGGGAGAACATAATGTCAGTATATCTTATTATTGGTGATGTTAACTTTGATCATTTGGTTAAGCTGGTATCTGCTTGGTTCTCCTTTTCCCTTTGTAATCAGTACATTTCTTGGGGGAAACTTTGAGACTATGCAAATATCCCATTTCTCTCAATCCTTTGCCCATTAATTTTAGCATCCACTGGTAGATCTTGCCTGCAGTAATTATTACTGCAGTGTTCTCATGGTACTTTTCTATTTCTCTCATTCCTTCTACATTTATTAATTGACATTCTTCTGTAAGGAAGAACTGTCCCTTCTCCCCTGTTTATTTATTTATTTGATTATTTATTTATGTCAGTTTGGACTCATGAATACTTATTCTATGGGTGGTAATTCAATATTATAATTTTCTTGCCCAAATTATTTTAGCTTTGGCATTGGGAGCTCTTCCAGGTTGGCTCCTGTGCCCTTTTGACCTGCCCTTGTCCTTATTTGATCGCTTCCTTACTTTTTGTTACCACAAGATCTTCAGCTCATCTTGTATTTTCCCTGGAATCAGCCACTTCTCAAGGAGTTCTGGTTCCATTTATTGGTGAATGGTATTTAGAAATCAAGATCTGGGTGCTGAGTGTGCACATTGCTAGTGGGATGTCACTGCTTCTAGACTCTCTCACAAGGAGAACTAGGAAATATGTATATGTATAGCCCATGTATACACACATATCTATAATCACATCTTTCTCTATCTGTATATACATTTACAACAATGAGTCTATACTGAAACCTCGGACTCCACTCCAGCACAAAAGGATTCATTGATGTCTTCCTCCATTCCTTTCTGGTGACTGCTTTCTCCAACAGTGAGAAATCCAGTTCTCATTATCTGCAATATATTTATTTCTTCAACCCTTGTATATACAATTTATAGCAATTTTTTTACACTTCCATCTCCCCATGTAGCCCAGGTTCCTTTAGGTTTTTGTTTGTTTCTTTTGGTCTCTGACTTCTTTGTGCCTGTCTCCCCCCAGTGTTTGGGCTTCCAAATGGTCTGCTCATATTTAAGCAGACAGAAGATAATGTGATAGGAGCTGAGGAGTGGGATTAACAACCCTCTGGACCTCAAGTCAAAACGCCACCAAAGTACAGAGCACTGAGGTGGAGGTGGGACTCTAGGCATGGTGGGGGGAACCTTGGGGTTCAACATGGGTACTCTGGCCATATTGCCCTCCTTGGCTGCAGGTTCCCCATAGAAGTTTCTCTCAGTCTCCTATTTGGAGTTTCAGGGTTTAGTTTTTGGAGTTCCCCAACATTTTTTAAAATCTCTTCATTGGAGTATAATTGCTTTACAATGTTGTGTTAGTTTCTGCTGTACAACAAAGTGAATCAGCTATATGTATACATATATCCCCATATCCTCTCCCTTTTGAGCCTCCCTCCCACCTTCCCTATCCCACCCATCTAGATGGTCACAAAGCATCAAGCTGATCTCCCTGTGCTATGCAGCAGCTTCCCACTAGCTATCCATTTCACATTTGGTTGTGTATATATGTCAGTGCTACTCTTTCACTTCATCCCAGCTTCCCCTTCCCCCCTGCTGCAACGTCCTCAAATCCATTCTCTACGTCTGTGTCTTATTCTTGCCCTGCCACTAGGTTCATCAGTACCGTTTTTTTAGATTCCATACATGTACGTTAGCATATGGTAGTTTTTCTCTTTCTGATTTACTTCACTCTGTATGACAGACTCTAGGTCCATCCACCTCACTACCAATAAGGAGTTCCCCAACATTAACCTACTGCCAGCAGAGGTAAGCCTCCCGCAGCCTGCTGAGTCAGTCACCCATGGTCCATCTGCTTCTAGCTTCCAAAATGTTCCTGGTGCCTCCTCCACATACTCTTTGACCCATGGGTTTTTACCGTTCTAAATAGCCCTTTAGTGTTGTTTCAGGGAGTTTTGAGAAAGAATGAAAGTTTAATCCACCTGACACCACTGCTTTCACTCCCTCGTAGCAACTGAGCCCTTACTATTTGTTCGCCGAAATACATGTGGGGCCCCGGCCAGCGAATAGATGAACAGGAGATTCTCTGGCTGAGGGAGGTGGCAAGCCAGGGCCGGCCTCCTGACCTCCCTCTCACTACCTGTGACCCTCCACACAAGCCCAGGGACCCCCTGCCTACTGCCTAGGGCTCCAGAGAACACAGTTGGAGAACTGCTGCCCTGTGCCTGGGAGTGTGTCAAGCCCAGGGCTTGGCTTGGGGTTAGCAGCAGGGAGCCTCTGGGAACAGAGGAGGGGGGATTAGGGAAGAGGGGGATTAGAGAGGCAGGGGACTCAACCAACCTCACAAGGAACTTGAGTAGCCTGGGTCTCTCCCTGTAATCAGGTGCCCCTCATCCTGAGCCTCAGTTCCCCCATCTGTGTGGTAGGAAGCCCCAGTTGGGCTGGCTGACACAGTCAGCAGTGGGGAAGAACTTGGCTGATAAAGTTCTGACTTGGTTGACAGCATGCCAGCCATTCCCTGGGTGGCCCCCAACAGCACCGTCTTTGCACTCAGATGGGGTTACCTAGGCGGTAGGTACCATCAAGTGGGGTTACTTAGGCCACCTATGACCAGGGCAGAGGAGTACCCTGAATCTGGCTGGTGGCTAAGGGCACATCCCTTTGCGGTGGCTCCCAAAGACACAGCCCAGCCTGTTCTGAGTGAGTCAGGGTCCTCTCTTCAGCTCAGTCCCAGGTCTCTGAGCCTCCACAGGGCCATGCTCTTGCCCTAATTGTTACATCTGCCTGGGGCGCCTTCCTCAGTCCTCACTTCAACCCACTAAAATTGAGCTGCTTCTCCCAAGGCTGGGAGAATGGGCCCCTGGCAGGGTTTGGGAGCAATCAGACTGAAAGAAACCCCTCACAAATCAGGTAACCTGGGCCTCAGTTTCCTCATGTGTGAAAGAGGGAGAGTTGTCTCTGCCTTCAGGGTCACGTTGAGATAAAAAAGGATATGAAGTAGCTGCAGGTAACAAAACCAAGCCCCTTGTATGTTGAGGCAGCAACACAGAGACATGGAGCTGCAGGACCAAGAAGCTGGACTGGGGCTGGAGGCCAGGGACTAGATTGGAGGTCTAAGGTTGGAGCAGGAGGCAAGGACTGCACCAGAGTACCAGGGGTCAAGGGATGGACTGGGGGGCCAGGAAAGGCTGGGCAGTGCAGTGCCTTCTAGAAGTGGGCCCACAAGCTATTTTTGAAAAGTTCCGAGGAAGGGTATAGAGTAATTGTTTGCAGACAGCCACTGGTTACCAGGAAGGATATTTAGCTGGAAAGGAGGCCTCAGTCCCAACTTCTCTGCTGGCATTTTGGGAGATTGGGTGAGCTGGACCACCTGCCAGAGCCCAATTTATCGTTTTATGTCCTGGCTTCTTTCTGTGAAGGATGGGGAAAGGGCACAGAAGGCCTTCAGAACGCTGAGACTGCAGCATTCTTGGGGCGGCTACAAAGAATGTTGTGAAGGGCACGGGACTGGGTCAGAGACCAAGTCCTGGTCATGGCTGTGCCTCCTCTGACCTCTGTAGGGTGACCTTGGGCACGTGACTCCCACTGCCTGTTTTTTAGTTTTCTCATGTAAAACCAAGTAGGGGGACAGGATACTGTCCATGTTTCTGGTTTGGGGCAGGTAGGCACAGCAGGTGGACAAAGGATTGAGTGAGGAGGGGCAGAGTATAGGGGCCAAGCCTGGGAGTACATCAGGGTTCCTGGCAGGTCCTCAGTCCCTCAGATCATCTTAGCCAGTCGCTGGGGGAAATAGAGGCCCAGAGAGGGCAGGGACAGGCCCTCAAACACACAGCAGGGAACAGACCAATCACAAGCACTGAAATTGAAACTGTGATTTAAAATCTTCCAACAAACAAAAGCCCAGGACCAGATGGCGAATTCTATCAAACATTTAGAGAAGAGCTAACACCTATCCTTCTCAAACTCTTCCAAAAGATAGCAGAGGGAGGAACACTCCCAAACTCATTCTATGAGGCCACCATCACCCTGATACCAAAACCAGACAAAGACGTCACAAAGAAAGAAAACTACAGGCCAATACCACTGATGAACAGAGATGCAAAAATCCTCAACAAAATACTAGCAAACAGAATCCAACAGCACATTAAAAGGATCATACACCATGATCAAGTGGGGTTTATCCCAGGAATGCAAGGATTCTTCAATATACGCAAATCAATCAACATAGTACACCATATCAACAAACTGAAGGAAAAAAACCATATGATTATCTCAATAGATGCAGAGAAAGCTTTCGACAAAATTCAACACCCATTTATGATAAAAACCCTGCAGAAAGTAGGCATAGAGGGAACTTTCCTCAAAATAATAAAGACCATATATGACAAACCCACAGCCAACATCATCCTGAATGGTGAAAAACTGAAACCATTTCCACTAAGATCAGGAACAAGACAAGATTGCCCACTCTCACCACTCTTATTCAACATAGTTTTGGAAGTTCTAGCCACAGCAATCAGAGAAGAAAAAGAAATACAAGGAATCCAAATAGGAAAAGAAGAAGTAAAGCTGTCACTGTTTGCAGATGACATTGATACTATACATAGAGAATCCTAAAGATGCTACCATAAAACTACTAGAGCTAATCAATGAATTTGGTAAAGTAGCAGGATACAAAATTAATGCACAGAAATCTCTGGCATTCTTATACACTAATGATGAAATATCTGAAAGTGAAATTAAGAAAACACTCCCATTTACCATTGCAACAAAAAGAATAAAATATCTAGGAATAAACCTACCTAAGGAGACAAAAGACCTGTGTGCAGAAAATTATAAGACACTGATGAAAGAAATTAAAGATGATACAAATAGATGGAGAGATATACCATGTTCTTGGATTGGAAGAATCAACATTGTGAAAATGACTCTACTACCCAAAGCAATCTACAGATTCAATGCAATCCCTATCAAACTACCACTGACATTTTTTACAGAACTAGAACAAAAAATTTCACAATTTGTATGGAAACACAAAAGACCCCAAATAGCCAAAGCAACTTGAGAAAGAAAAATGGAGCTGGAGGAATCAGGCACCCTGACATCAAACTATAGTACAAAGCTACAGTAATCAAGACAGTATGGTCCTGGCACAAAAACAGAAATATAGATCAATGGAACATGATAGAAAGCCCAGAGATAAACCCACACACATGTGGTAACCTTATCTTTGATAAAGGAGGCAGAGTATACAGTGGAGAAAAGACAGCCTCTTCAACAAGTGGTGCTGGGAATACTGGACAGCTACATGTAAAAGAATGAAATTAGAACACTCCCTAACACCATACACAAAAATAAACTCAAAATGGGTTAAAGACCTAAATGTAAGGCCAGACACTATCAAACTCTTAGAGGAAAACCTAGGCAGAACAGTCTATGACATAAATCACAGCAAGATCCTTTTTGACCCACCTCCTAGAGAAATGGAAATAAAAACAAAAATAAACAAATGGGACCTAATGAAACTTAAAAGCTTTTGCACAGCAAAGGATACCATAAACAAGACCAAAAGACAACCCTCAGAATGGGAGAAAATAGTTGCAAATGAAGCAACTGACAAAGGAATAATCTCCAAAATTTACAAGCATCTCATGCAGCTCAATAACAAAAAAACAAACAACCCAATCCAAAAATGGGCAGAAGACCTAAATAGACATTTCTCCAAAGAAGATATGCAGATTGCCAACAAACACATGAGAGAATGCTCAAAATCATTAATCATTAGAGAAATGCAAATCAAAACTACAATGAGATATCATCTCACACCGGTCAGAATGGCCATCATCAAAAACTCTAGAAACAATAAATGCTGGAGAGGGTGTGGAGAAAAGGGAACCCTCTTGCACTGCTGGTGGGAATGTAAATTGATACAGCCACTATGGAGAACAGTATGGAGGTTCCTTAAAAAACTAAAAATAGAACTACCATACGACCCAGCAATCCCACTACTGGGCATATATCCTGAGAAAACCATAATTCAAAAAGAGTCATGGGGCTTCCCTGGTGGCGCAGTGGTTGAGAGTCTGCCTGTCGATGCAGGGGACAAGGGTTCATGCCCAGGTCCGGGAGGATCCCGCGTGCTGTGGAGCGGCTGGGTCCGTGAGCCATGGCCACTGGCCTTGCGCGTCCAGAGCCTGTGCTCTGCAGCGGGAGAGGCCACAGCAGTGAGAAGCCCGCATAACACACACACACACACACACACACACAAAAAAAAAAAAAAGAGGGCTTCCCTGGTGGCGCAGTGGTTGAGAATCCGCCTGCCGATGCAGGAGACACGGGTTCATGCCCTGGTCCGGGAAGATCCCACATGCCGCGGAGCAACTAAGCCCGTGAGCCATGGCCGCTAGGCCTGTGCGTCCGGAGCCTGTGCTCCACAACGGGAGAGGCCACAACAGTGAGAGGCCCGCATACCGCAAAAAAAAAAAAAAAAAAAAAAAGAATCATGTACCAAAATGTTCATTGCAGCTCTATTTACAATAGCCAGGACTTGGAAGCAACCTAAGTGTCCATCAACAGATGAATGGATAAAGAAGATGTGGCACATATATACAATGGAATATTACTCAGCCATAAATAGAATCAAAATTGAGTTATTTGTGGTGAGGTGGATGGACCTGGAGTCTGTCATACAGAGTGAAGTTAGAAAGAGAAAAACAAATACTGTATGCTAACACATATATATGGAATCTAAGAAAAAAAATGTCATGAAGAGCCTAGAGGTAGGACAGGAATAAAACACAGACCAACTAGAGCATGGCCTTGAGGATATGGGGAGGGGGAAGGGTAAGCTGTGACGACGTGAGAGAGTGGCAGGGACATATATACACTACCAAATGTAAAATAGATAGCTAGTGGGAAGCAGCCGCATGACACAGGGAGATCAGCTAGGTGGTTTGTGACCACCTAGAGGGGTGGGATAGGGAGGGTGGGAGGGAGGGAGACGCAAGAGGGAAGAGATATGGGAACATATGTATATGTATAACTGATTCACTTTGTTGTAAAGCAGAAACTAACACACCATTGTAAAGCAATTATACTCCAATAAAGATGTTAAACAACAACAACAACAACAAAAAAAAAAAAAAAACACACAGCAGGGTGGTGGCAGAGCTGAGGCCAGAACACAGGTATTCACCCTACCCCAGGCCAATGGGTGAAAATTGTGAAATAACAGTGTCATCCTGGCTGCAGTGGGGAAGGCACATCTGTTTAACAGACTCACTCAGCCTTTCCAGGAGCTGGTCCCATCCCCTGAATGTGTGAGCCTCTCCCATTCCCCACCCTACCAACTTTGCCCCTTCTTGCCCTGGGCAGCTTTTGTTTCTTGGGAGCCAACCACAGAGATTCAGGTTAAGTTCTAATTAAAAGCCACCAGCCTCCTTTCTGCAGAAGCTGATCCCCCTCCATCAGCACACAGCCCAGGCTAATCCTTCTTCATCATTTCTAGCCTTTGGCAAATGATTCCACATGACTGTGCCTCAGTTTCCTCATCTGTAAAGCAGGGATAACATTCCTTGTCCTGCCTCCCTCCTGTGGCATCGTGAAGTTTAAAGGACACATACCATGTGTGTAACTCGGTCGGGACTACAGACATAAGGCCACCCAGATGATGGGTGAGACCCACCTTACTGGGCAGGGTCGTAGGATGCTGCCCAGGGGTCAGTCAGAAGTTGAGGATGCTTGGCACTGGTGACAGGCATGGATAGATGGGGGCAGAGTGTGGTGAGGATTGGTGGGGGGGAGCATGCAGGCCCGAGTGTCTGTTTTGCTGATTGCTCCTTTTGCTTTCAAGGAGATTAAACTATTTTTAGTCTGCGCCACTGCTGGTGAGACGCCAGAGGAAGCCTTTCCCATCGCCGAGATTTTCTGGAAGCTGCCAAGTGTGGTCTTCAACTCCATTCTGGGAGCCTCACCAAGCAGGCGGGAGGGGACATCACTGTCTGGGGGTTGTGGGGACAGGTTGGTGCGCTGTTGCTCCCCAGGGTCCTTGCTGCGCTGGCCTCCAGAGCTGCACGGCCCCAGACTGTGGAGACCAGTAATCTGATGCGCCCGATGTTTGTAACGCTGTGTTTAAAAAAAGTAATTTATTTTCTAATTATTCCTTGTCTTGCATAGCTGTGCATCGCCAAAGTGTCGCTATTTAAAATATTTATCTCTCTACGCCGCAGGAACAGCTCTGAAGCGTGGAGGGGGAAGAAATAAAAGTCCACGTACTGGTCGCAGGCATATAACTTTGACTCGTCCTGGCAGTTTTGATGTCTCCCTGTAAATACATTTATTTTTCATTAGGACGTTTCTGAGCTTGTGGCCCCCGGAGAGCCCAAGTGATTACGCTGTCCATCTGTGAGAGATGCCATAGAGAGGTGCTCGTGGAATGAGGTCCACCAAACGCATCCCACGCCTACCTGTACCAGGGCGAGTGTCTAAGCGAGTGTGGCCTGGGGTATGTGTGTGCAGAGAGGGTGCAGTGCTGGGCTGCATGGAGCTAGGTGGGCCACATGGCCAGAGACTTTGGTCATTTGGTTCCATGGGAAACCGGGCGCAGAGGGAGTCTGCTTTGGAATGGAATCAACCTCACTGGCAAAATAGACAGTGCACCTGTGGCCTGTTCTATCTGAGGGGCCGACGTTTTTCACTACAGCTCAGCAGGCTTTGAGATTGGGATCAGAGAAATCCTGGGTGGCTTCAAGGGGTACACACATCCCAGAGGCTTGAGAAGAGGGCCCATGGCTTCCCAGCACGGAGGACGGGCACCTGACTCTTCCCCCTTCTCTGCCCCTCCCTAGGCTGCAGGTTTGAGCCTGCTGCAGTGGCTATAGGCATCTGGGGGCTGGAATAGCACCCCTCCTTCAGCCACCCGGGAGGGCAGGGACTGGACCTGGCTCCTCCCTCACTAACAGGCTCTTTTCCAATCAAAAAATTTTTTTTCTTTTTTAGCTCACTGAGTCTAAGAGAGAGTTTTATGCTGAATTTTAAAATACCTTATTTTTTCAAGTCTCTAAACTACTAATCTCCTGGGCTAAGGGATTCTGGGACAAAGGCAAGGCCTCGGAGTGGAAATCTGTAAAATTAGCTTCAGCGGTATTAGTGTTTGCAGTTGGAGATTGAAAAATTGCTTTCCCAGGGTCTGATTGGAGGTTCGGCTCTCCTCAGGGAAGAGGCAAGAACTCGGCACAGAGACACCTGGGAGGGCGGGGGCTGGGAGTGGGGGCAGCTGAAGGACAAATGCTGGGAGGTTGTTTTGGGGTTCAGAAAAGCTTCTCCTAGGAGGCCCTCTCCTGGGGCCCGTGAGCTGGATGCTCTGCAGAGCGTGTGCTGGTGTGAGTGTAGTTTCTGCCTGGGTCTCCCACATCAGTGCACAGCTTCTCCAGAGCTCTGGGTACACAGCAGGTGCCAAGTAAATGCCATGGAGCCCAGCTGGGTCCCTTTGCCTTCTCTTACTGAGGCCTCCTGGTTCCCCGATCCCCACTCGAGTGCTCCCACACAAGGAGGGGAGCTTCCGGAAACTGACTGAGGGGCCAGCTCTGGTGCCTGTTGGGGCGCCCGCCCGTGTGGCCCATCAGGCCTCTTGTGTGCTTGATTGCCTCTGATTGGCTGCAGCTGAATTCAGCAAAAGCTATTATTTGCCCTTGATGAGCCAATCAGATCGCCTCATTGGCCATTCAGAGCAGGCATCAGAACCTGGATGGGGGGAGATGGGACACAGCAAGGCGGGGGCAGGGCAAAACAGATGCGGGACCCGAGCCTGGTCTGTGTCCACCACGACCTTCACACAGATCACACCTCCCTTCCCTGACCTATCCTCCCAAACCAGGGCTCCTTACCTGCCATTAGGCCCGCCTCCTAGCCTTTGCCCTCACTGTTCCCTCTTCCTGCAAAGCCTTTCCTTGCACATCTGCCTGCCAGAACCCCTCAAGACCTTCTCCGTGAGGTCTGTTTCCATCTCTCCAGGCCAAGGTGAGCTGTATCCTCCAAGCTCCCAGAGCCTGTTTGCTGCCCCTCTCACTCTGCCAGAAAATACAGAAGTCACCAGGATGGTGGTCAAGGAGATTGGGATAGATTGGGATTCAAACTCTGATCAGCCCCTTCCCACCTGTAGGTACTTGGACGAGCTAGTTCCCCTCTAAAGCTTTGGTTTCTTCACCTTTAAAAGGGCCTAATAATCGTAGACCCTTCATATCCCCTAACCTCCGCATTCAGGCCCCACCCCCACCTGAAGGGTGGGTATGACTGTGAGTATGGGCAGGGGGAGGGCAGAAAGGGTATAAAAGGGCAGGCCCAGCCTTGGAAGACATCCCCAAACAAACCCAGACAGGGGGTCTGAATTCCCTAATCACATGGGCTGCTGTCACGCTGTCCGAAGGGTGCCACTGAAGGGCACCTGAAGGGGGTGGGGCCTGAATGCGGAGGTTAGGGGATGTGAAGGTAGGCCTGAGGGGACTAGAGGTCTAGCAGCCACCATGGCAGGGCTTTCTTGAGCCTCTGTAGCCTGGCCAAGGGTTTGGCAATGGTGGAGGCAGACAGCATGTCTTAGGTCACGTTCATGGGAAACAGGCTCTGAGACGCTAGGGTCTGCACACAGAAGGTTTATTTCGGGGGGAGGGGCTGCTCTGAGAAACACTTTTAAGGGGATATGTGGAGCAGGCCTGAGCAGGGAAAGAAACTGACCACAATGCAGCTGAATGGAGGTCTCACCGAGCCCTGTGGAGAGCTCTGGGGCTGGGATGGCTCCTTAGAGCTGTCCTAGATTGAGGCCAGGGGTCCTGGCTTTTGTACCCTGCACTACCTGGTCACTGGAGCATGCTGCTCCTGGGGAGGGGGCATAACCATGCATGGGGTGTCTCCCTTTAGTCAGGGGAGAGTCCCAGATAGGCTCAGCTGTGGGCCATCAGCATCTGGCAATTGCAGAATAAGCACTAATCCTGAAGGGGGACGTTCAGCATACCCACAACAGCCCACCTCTTGAGTCACCAGGACCCTGAGCTTCATATAGTAAATTTTGTCCATGTGGGAGCTCACTTGCTCTAGAATTCCGGTTGTTCCCTTTTCCTGGGAAACTTACAAGAGGAAGAATAGTAGGATGAGCTATGGTCTCCAACACAGAGGCCACAATTAATATGCATCCTCTCCTTCCTTTACCACCCATCCTAAATTCCCTTCACCCTGACCCAGGCCCTCATCCCTGGTGGGTCTGAGCCCCTGCCCATCACGCCCTTCTCGGGCCATGGCTTATGCCCTTGTTCATCCTTCATTAAAACTAGACAGGGGAGTACCAAGAGATGCCCCAGTGAGTCACCTGGGTGTCCAACATATTTTTCCCTGTCCCAGCATCTCTTGATAATGAGAATCAATTATTATTCCATGACTGCTGCTCTCTTGGCCTGAGGAACCTAAAGTGACAGGCCAGTAGCATATTTTTCTCTCTGATGCTTGTGCCCACCTCACCAACAGTCCTTCTCACTTTGGTAAACAGTGTCCTCTGGGCCCTTCCACGGAACATGGTCATGAGAGGTTTTCTGGCCTTTTGTGGTAGAACTACTCTGGTATGTCCACTTGTCTAAACCTTTGATCCCTTTCTCAATTTTGCTATGGGAGTTCTGGCATTTCAACTTCTCTTAGTGTGGGCCATTGCTTTTTTCAGGTTTCCAACATCTCTTCAGGTCCTTTCTGGGGTGTTAGATTCTGTATCATGAGAAAGTGCTCTCATATCAATTACCTCTCCCATATCCAACCTTATCTTCTACTGTCCTTGATCCAGCAACCTCAGGATCCAGTCATGCTGTTGGCTAGATACTACAGTACCTTCACGACATGGTCCTTTTTTCTTCCTTAGCAGGCCCAGTGCTTCCTGGGGTTGGTGGGTTGGTTATGTTGTGACTTGATCCTAGTTTTTGGTCTGGTGGGTGGGAAGGAGGGGAGTGTGTTGTTTTGTAACATGGAGACCTCTTCATCTTTAAGCAAGGGGGGGTCCTAGCCTTTAACAAGGAGCAGCCACTTCTGTAGGCTCAGAGAGTTTAGGGCAGGTTTCAAGGTTCTCAAGTGCAGTGACCCAGATGCCCCCACCTCACAACTCAGGGACCCATTCCTTCCCAATCAGGGTCCTGACCTTGAGTAGCCAACCTGCTGAGATTGAGGCTGTAACTCCCTCTGGATCTTTGCCATTCTTCTAATTAAGTCCTGTGCCTGACCCTCAGCTTTTGCTGCCTCTGGCTGCAAGAGATGAGACTCTTTTTATATTCTACCAAGGGGGCTTCTAACTTTCACACTTCACCTTAAATTCGTCATTAGTCACACTCAGCCTTCCATTGTCTCTTTCCAAAGCACTGATAGCCCTCAGCAACAGCCATCCTATTCCATAGTCCTTATAATTACACTTCCCTGAAATTCTCAAAACCTGAAATATTGCACCCATCCACAGGCATCCCATTTCAGTTCACGATGTGTGAACGTTTGATCAGTTGTACCTTTATTACACACCAGGATCGTCAGCGCTCCACCGACCACTGTGGTGAGGTCCTCAGTGCCATTAGGACAGCTCCCACTTAAGAACTGGCTTCCTGGGACCACTCCCAGCACCAGCTGTAGCAAGGTCGGGTCCCTGGAATCAGACTCTGAGATGGAGGTTTGTGTGCAGGTGTTGGTTGGTGGAGTACTCTCAGGGACCACACCTGTGAGGGACAAAGGGGGCAGGATTGGGCAGCAGGAGAAGTTTGGCTGTGATGTAACAGAAGGCATAACAGAGGCCTCAGCCAATTCCACGTTGAGCACTGGAGTGGCCTCACCCCTCAGAGTCGTGCCTGATTGAGGCGGACCTTTGTACTCCTCCACTTGACCTGTGTGTCAAGCAGAGCACGGTTGAGGCAGCTCCCTTGTGCTCAGGCCATAGCCTGGGCAGGGACTCAGTTGAGAGCCATCAGCAGGCAGCATCTTGGCTGCTGGGGGAGTGAGGGCCTCTTCCCGATGGGAGGGTCTGGGTAGCACACCACAGCGTCCACGTTGTGGTGCCTCACACCTCGGATCCTGGTTCTGGTTGTGCCTCTTACCAGCTGAGACCTTGGGCAAGTCCCAAGAGCTCTCTGAGCCCAGTGCGCCTCCTGTAAATGAGGCGTTGCCAGGCCCCCACCTCCTGGGACTTCAGGGATGGGATCTGAGGGTGGCTCAGATCGGTGAGAGCACCAAGACTACACACGTGTGGCAGGGCCAAGGCCAGTCACCATCCAAGTGGGGGCTCAGGGCTCAGGGACCTCCAACCCCTGGAGCCACCAGCCTCCCCGCCTTCTCCCTTGACAAGGAGACCAAGGCCTGGGACCGCCCAGGTTTGGAGAAACGGGAAATGTGGGCTAAGTCTTCACTGTTGATAAAACCTCATCAAGTTTGACTGGCTCCTGGCAATGAGTGAGATCAACCCGGCACTTGGTCAGGGGCTCAGGGGTGAAAATACTGTTTCCTCTGAAGGGACAAGCAGAGGCTGTCTGCTCAGCCTATTCAGTGAGTCAATAAATTAGTGGCACATAGAGGCAGCCTGGGTTCTGGGGGCTGGACTCCAGGATAATGGGTATTATTTGTTCAACAAAGTGACCAGAGAGTAGGTGCCGTTAGGCATCTAATAGAGGGGGATAAAAGCAATGATGGGACTATCAGAGGCAGCGTGGCTGTTCGTGGCTGGCGGGGGTACTAAGGGCCAGCAGGCGATGGACGAGGAGACCTTGCAGAGGCCATGAGCTGGTCACTTCTATTGAGGCCTCTGTAGGCCAGGTGGCTCTGGGCCCGCCACAAATGACTCCTCACTTGCAGGGGCGCCATGCAGGTTGGGAGATGGCTCAGAGACCGTTCCCATGTCCAGGGTCTCTGACCCTGGGCCACATTAGCCAAGAACACCCATGATGTCAGCTGTGTGGCTGGTGCGTTGGGGCCTGACTGTGGGGGCAGGCACCTCAGAGTTGTGGCTGAGGGCAGGGAGGAGATGGCAAGCAGAGAGGAAGGGAACGTCTGGGATGGGCATGCACGTGGCGGGCATGCCTTTTAAAACGATCATCAGCCTTAGTGTTCCAACAGCCTCTTTCACTTTGTAAAAGCCTTTTCTTTTGAAAAATAAAAGAAGATTGGAGGCAAGTACAATATTTGGCTGTGGCGGCTGCTAATTTGGCACTGAATGTCACCTCCGCTTTTCTCTTCCCTCATGCGAAGTGCTCCTTCCCTGGCTCTGGGTGGGTGGGCGGGGTGATGGGGGTGCAGGGCGGGCTCCCGGAGCCTCTTAAGATGCGAGATTCATTTCCTTAAACACACATTGTCTCACTCCAATTTCACGTCCGAGCAGTTCTGGCAAGGAATTAGCAGCCCCTGGGAGAAAGCGGGCAGGTTCTATTTACACGGGGTGGGGGCAGGCTGGGGGGATATAGGGGTGGCAGTACAAGCAGGGGGCTTGGGGCTGTTTGAACAGGGAGTCCCCAGAGGAGCTGGGTCAGGGCCTGCCTTGCCTGGCCAGACAGCTCTCGAAGGGAGCCAGGCCAATCCTCTGTCAGTATGCAGAAATCCTGCCCCATTTGAAATGTCCTGAGTACATGGAGGAGGGGGACTATATAATGATTTCGGGGCAAATTGAGGATATCGAGCTTTCAGGTCAGAAAGGACACTTAAGACCATTTGATCCAACCCCTCATCAAACAGGACTTTCTGAGACCTGGGGGCCAACTTCTGCTGACCCCCTCTGTGAGGGGGACTCACTCACTAACTGGAGGCCACCACCCTTTGCTTTGAGTCAGGCCCCTGGACTTCTCCTCGACTTGGCTTCTCACCTCGGCCTACGGGTTTCCTCCGTGGCCCTTGTGAGCTTAGGGGGCTACAGTCCTGTAGCTGTGTGGGAGAAACAGCCCCCTCCGTGGGTGGCCCCCGGGACCCAGCGTCAGGTCCCTCCCCATCCTGGTCAGTCCTTAAGGCACAGGCTCCCACGCCACAGGCCTCCCCCGAGCCCGGCCACTTCTTTCTTTAAGGCGTTCAGGCCGTTTGTGTGGTGGTGATGGTCTTAAGGAGGAGTCAGGAGGGCAATGCTTCGACCTCCCTCCTCAGTGGCACCCTTCGGACAGCATGACAGCAGCCCAGGTGATTAGGGAATTCAGGCCCCTTGTCTGGGTTTGTTTGGGGATGTCTTCCAAGGCTGGGGCTGCCCTTTTATGCCCTCCCCCTGCCCATACCCACAGTCACCCCCAGCCCCCACCTGCCCCCACCCCTGGGGAGTCTCGGCACTGGGCTGGGCACCCCCATAGATGCCAAGTCAGAGCTGAGCCTGAGGAGTACTGTGGGGAGGTGGCCCGTGCCCCAGCTCTCCTGGGCAGCTGCTCATTCATCACCTTTTAGAGGGGAGACCTGCTAATTTGTCAGCCCATTAGCTGGGCACAAGTAGCATATGGACCCGGTTCCTGTTGCCCTCCTTCTGCCTGCCTCGGACAGCATCATCTGGACTCACTGCACAGCCCAGTTCAGGTTTGTATTGTGGCACGGGTTTGGGGGCACCATTTAGCCCCAAGGCTGAGCCCCTGGATGAGGCAGCCAAGGGTTTAGTGGCTCTTGGCTTCTCCAACAAATCTACGTTTGGAGTTAGTGACAAAGCCTCTCTAAGCCATGAGCTGAGAAGAGCCCTGCTTTCAGGAAAACTGGGCTTTATTTTTAGTGTTCAGAGAAAGATAATTTTTTCTCACCCACTATCAGTAAGGAGATCAACTGTTTTCGTGGTGCTTCTGCATCCTCTTGTCTGTGGGTGGGGGTGGGCAGGAAGGACCGCCTTGTCTGCTGGTTCCATCATCACTCCCCACGCGCACAGAAGGGAATGTGTGCCCTGGAGCTCTCTCTAATGCAGCCTGGCATCGTCGTCAAGAGGGGTCTCTGTGTCTGTGGGGTCAGTGGCTGGCAGGAGGCACCAGCCCAGTATGGCTGGCCTGAGTCTGAATGTGTGACCAGTGCTGGGCTCCAGTCCCTCTGAGATGATGGTAAGATGGGCAGGGGACTGGGTCTGCTCAAGGACATCCGGGCCTGTCACATGCACATAGATGTTCCTGAGGCCTACTGTGTGCTGCACTTGAGCAGAAGGATGCAGGGGACTCGGGGCTGCACTCAGGGAAGGATGCATCCCACCTCACTCACAGCGAGCTTTCCACCCACACGCACGTGTGCCTGGACACACACCAGGACACGTGTTTGTGCATGCATTGCACACACACAGCAACACTATCATCCTTCCCACGTGCAGGCTGGTGAACACTTGTGTATACACACCCCACCGTAAACTACACGTGATGCCTCCCAACATACACATATGGACCCACACTCAGGCACATACACTGGCATCACCTGGATTTATGGCAGGAAATAAATTTGCAGTTTAGCAGCCCTAAACTGCTAGCTCTATAAACTCAAAGAGCCTGATAGCCGGGTCTTCACAGCGTGTTGGCAGCCCAGCAAAGCATGGGACCATATAGGAGGGGGTTCCCAGCCAGTTTAGCAGGCCAGCCCTCCAGGGCAGAGTATACCCAGGCCCAGCTGGCAAAGGGGCCTATGCTGGGAATGCCTGTGCCAGGCAGGGGCCAAGAGGCAGGACACCACCTTGGGGCCTTGGCCTGAGGCATCTCTAGTGCTCCCCAGAGGCCCTAGGATGTGGGGAAGAGACAGCGACTCAGAGGGGTCCAGGCCCTGGGGTCAGGTTGGAGGCTAGACTGTGCATATGGCAGGGGCAGTCCTGTAGCCATGAGGAACTGGCTGGTCTGGCATCTTAGCCTGGTTCAGGGTCTGAAGGAGGGGCCTTCCTGCTTGGACCCCTACGAGGCACCGGAAAGAGCAGAGCTGAGCCATGTTCCAGTGGGGATGTGGTAGGGCAGGGACCATAGCTGCATTCTAGAGAGGCTCAGAGTTCCCCAAGGCTCCATGGTGTCTGGGGCAGGGGAGAGGCCTGGGGCGTGGAGTTCTGGGCAAGCAGGTGGGGAGGCTGCCTACCCTAGTGTACAGGCAAGAAAACCAGAGGGGCTAGGGTACGCTCAGACACCTTCAAGGAACAATGATTGAACAGGGCCGATCCTGATTGAACAAGCCTCTTGCCCTGATCTTACCCTGCAGGCCACAGGAAGAGGGCCAACTGGAGTCTGTCCCCAAGATCCTTCCCCAGAACCTCAGATGACTTGGGCTCAGAGATCCTACTTGGGGGGAACCTCTCAGTAGGCCCCCTGTGAGGGGTCTCCCAGCAGGTGCAGTGGCATAGGTAGGAGTGGTGTAGGAGGAACATAGTTTTCCAGTTCTCTCCCTGCTAAGGAGGAAGTAGGGCCACCTTACATAATTGGGGCAGTTTGTTCTGCTCTTGTCCTCCTGGCATTGTTGCCCTCACTGCCTTCTTGCTCAGGGAGCCCTCGACAGAGCTGGAAGCTCAGGCATCACTCCCTCCTGCTGGAGGTTGCTGAGCAGAGGACGTGGGAGCCCAGAGCATCTTTGCTGCTAAGACCTGAGGTGCCTAGGCCTGGGGAAAGTGGGGGGCAGAGGGGACAAGATCATTCCATGTGGAGGGACCCAGGCCTTCTGCTGCCAGCCCACCAGGTGACTCCACGGGTTCTCAGAGTCCACGCCAGCAGACTGTCCCCCAAGGCCCTGGTGAGGGGTGGGGGCCGGAGCTGCCTCTGCCCTGCCACTGGACCTCCCCACCCCCGGCAGCTTTCTTCACAGGCCCTTGTGCCTGGCCGATCACCTTTGCTGTTGTTCCCCTGCCAGGTAGGCACTCTCTCGGTCCATCCATTCACAGCCCCCTTCTGGAAAGTCTTCCCTGACCTCCCGAGCACAGGAGAAGTGCCAGTGGCTGGAGCCTGGAACTTCCTGGCCCTGCCCTGCTGCTTACCCCTCCCTCTTGGGCCTCAGTTTACCCATCTGTATCCTGATGGGTACAGGATACCCATCAGCCTGGGCTGATGTCTTTGAGAGATGAGCTCTTCAGGGACATTCAAGGCAGGATGAGGTTTGCAAACACCAGACTCAGCTGACCCCCACTGACTTTCATAGCCCTGGGGGCACGTGGCCCCACAGACATTACTAAGGGGGCAATCAGAGCCGCTTCCCAGAGGAGGGGGCCTGGGGCAGCATTGGGGCTGAAGAAGGTCACAGGATCCCATGGAATGGAGATAAGCTTCTGAGAGGTGGGCACAGAGGTCTGGAACAAGGTCTGTGTTAAAGTATGTGGTTAGTCTGTGTCACCGAATCCCAGCTCCACCAATTAATGTCTGCCTCAGTTGCCTCGTCTGTGAAATGGGGACGATGGCTGGGGACGATAAGGGTTTGACACTGTGTACGTCTAGCATGGAAGCTCACTTGGGCCCCATTGGTGTTGGCAGCTATTCCTGTGGCAGTCATCACCCCATCAAGCAACCCCCAAAGCTGGGCAGTGAGGAGGTGGCCCACCTGGAGTGTGAGCCCAGGCGCAGTATTTCTGCCTCCCCTGAGCACAGCACACTGACTTTGAAGTTCGTGGCTGTTCAGACCAAGGACCCTCTCAGTGTTCACTGGCGTGGCCAAGCACTGGGTCCTGTTTGCACAGTTCATTTGCATGGCAAACATTGAGCATGGTCACGGTGAAGATAAATGTTGGCTGCTGAGGTTCTTGCATTCATGGAGAGCAAACCTGGAGCTGGGGATGCCAAAGATTGTCCCTCTCTCCCCACAGTGAGGTGAGGGGACACTGAGGTGCAGAGAGGGACGAGGGCCTGCCCAGGAGCCCCAGCTGGGAGTGGGTGTGGGGATCACTAGCCTACCAGCTCTAGGAAACCCTGTGTGGTCACTGCCCTGGAGTTTTCCACCTCTCCTATGAGGGCTCAGGAGAGCCTGTGAATGATGGGAGAGAGTGGGTTCCCTCTGGGCATGTGTCCCCAGCATGTGTGTGTGTCCTCAGTGCATGCATGTCCCTAATGTTTCCCCAGTGTATCTTCAGCATGTGCAGGGCCTCAGTGTCTTCATCCTGTTTGTTTGTTTATTTATGCCTCCAACTCATTCTGCAGAAGATTCAAGGGCACTTCACAAGGTTACACAAAATTCAAGAAAAGCCTATAAATTGGAAGTAAGAGAAATATAAAAGAAAAACTAGCAGAAGGACTAAGATAAACCTGGGAGATGCCGACAGAGGAAGTGAGCAAGATAGCCCAGGTGCGGGTGTGCCCCCTCGTACACTCGCTTGGACACTCGCCACCAGCGAGG
This sequence comes from Kogia breviceps, assembly GCF_026419965.1. Lineage (NCBI taxonomy): Eukaryota > Metazoa > Chordata > Mammalia > Artiodactyla > Physeteridae > Kogia > Kogia breviceps. The sequence goes on from NC_081319.1 coordinate 38,337,874, forward strand.
TTCTAGTTCCCACTGCCTGTCAGCACCTGACACTCGGGCACTGTGACCAGAGGGAGCCCAGCCCGCCTGGGAATGCTGATCCAGAGGCCACAGTCAGTCAGGCCATACCCTTTCCCCCAGCAAGCCCCTGAGCCCTCCATGCTGTTAGGAGCTTCTCCAGTGCAACGTCCAACAGGAAGATTTAGGGCCACAACCTTCAAGTAGCCACAACCATCTGGGGCCAGAAAAATCTCACTGCTTAAAACATTTCAGATGGCTGCAGACCACCTTCTGAGGTGCAGATGGAAACCCACAGAGGCTCACCCAGGCCTGGGGCTGCTGGGCATCCAGTGACAGTGGATAGGTCCGTCTGGGCTGGGGTGCTTTTTCTGAGACCCTAAGTGTGAAGCATGGACAGGATCTGCAGGCGACTTCCTGGGCACTGGGTATGAATGTGGTGAGGTTGATGCGTGAGCTGCTGTGCAAGGTCAGGCACGTGTACCTGGAACTATAGTGAGCACGTGGGTAGGGGGTAGGGCCCTGGGATGACCCTGCCCCAAAAGGGGCCCTTGATACCATGGGAGGCTGCAGCCACTCCCAGGCTTACCTCCATCTCTGCCTTTATCCTGTGTACCTGACATGCCAAGATCCGGTGTTTTCATGAGAGCAGCCAACCCAAGGACTTCTTGTTGTGATTGGCGCTGTCATTATTTGGCGACATCTTCAGCAGCAAATCTCAGCAGCATAGGGCAGACTTCCAGCCTATGACACCTGGAAAGTCAGGCCCTGCAGGACAGTGTGGGGCAGGGAAAGCTCTCAAGGCCTCGGGAGCAGCCCTGGAAGGAGGCCCCATGAGAAGCCAGCAGCACCTTGCATCTGACCTTTCATCTTTGAGGAGCACCCCACAAAGCCTGACTGAGGAAGCTCAGGGCTGTGTGGGCACTGAGGGTAAAACCTCGGGCCATGCCACATGGCTGGTAAAGAGCAGGGCAGGGATTCAGACCCACGGCTTTTTAGCCAGTTCTCAACTGTGAGTGCAGGGGACTCAGGGGTGGGAGGGTCTCCCCTTTGGACAGATTTTGACCTTCCTGGTATTTCAGTTTCCTCATCTGTGAGATAAGAAGGGCACCCTCCTGGTGCCCTTGTCACAACTAAGGGAGGGAGATGGATGAAGAAAAATCTGATGAGGCCCCCCCCACCCAGGAAACCTCCCTGGGGACTCTTGAGGAAAGGTTGGTTTCTGGCCACTGTGGAGTCCCTGAGATCCCTGCCCCAGTCCCTGAAGAGGGTTGCCCACCCTGGGCTATCAGTGCTAGGAGGAGTGGAATGGAGGTGATGCGGGCAGAGGAAGCCGACTTTGTCCTTTGCTCCCTGGCCTTCGGAACTGTGCCTCAGGCCCAGCCTCAAATCCGTATCATGAGGGTGTTTGTGGGTGTAAATTTCTGCCAGCTCTGGGCTGAAGGACAGTCATCTTAGATGAGATCTTGATAACAACTGGATCTGTGAAATAAGTAGGAGCCCTCCTTGGCCCACCAGGGGTCTGCTGGAGCCTCTGTCCACCCTGGCTCCCAGAGCCCTCACCCCACCCTGCCAGTACTCTTGCTCCTGGGAGTGGAGAGACCAGGCCTTACAGAGCCAAAGACAAGAGACTCAGAGGTGAAGGGGTCAAAGAGGCCAGATGGCAGGCCAGTGCCCAAGCCCTGGACTCTCTCCTGGGGCTGTTGTGTCAGGGAGAGGGCAGGGTCTGTGTCTAAGACCACTCTGGGCCAGGGCTGCTCAAGGTAGTGACCCAGGTAAAGGGCAGACTGGGCTTGTCTGTGGGGAGGTGGGGGTGGGACTGAGGGACCCTGGAGCCTGGAACTGATGACAGGGGCCTGAGGAGCCCAGTGTCACGGGCTCCTGCACTCACTGCCTACAGTCTCCAGCCATTTTTCCCACCTGCCAGAGCCTTGCTTTCTTCAGCTGTAAAGTGAGGGCAGTAATTGTACCTGCCTTTTAGGGTTGTTATGATGATTCAGTGGGTTATGCGCTAAGCCCTGTCTGACCACATGGGCCTGGGGGTGCCTGTCATCACCATCCTCATCCTTCTGCCGTTGAGAGGCTGAGGAGTCCTGGGGGAAGAAAGGCAGGGCCACTGGGTGGGGAGGCAGCAGGAGGGAGCCGAGCCAGGGTGGGCGGCGAGGGGGCCCAGACGCAGGCACAAACAATCTGTTTCCCGTAAACATGGGCGCCCACACCAGCCGGCGACACCCGGCGACTTCTGCGAGTTGGGAAAGTGCGGGTATGTTTACTCACACTCCCCCGTGCCAGCTGGCATGCTGGGCACAGCTTCCCTCCCAGCTGCCTCAACAGCCGGCGGCTCCCAGATCAGGGAGGGGAAGCAAGCGGGGCCCCTGGATCTCGCCTGTAGTTTGATTCACTTTGGGCTCACCCCGTCCGCAATCCTGATGCTATCCTGGACCAAATCAAGAGGACAGGGGGCCCCGAGAGTCTCCATGGCAGGTCCACCTGGCCAGGCCATGACACAGTTCCCCTGCTGTCCAGGATTATCTGAGTAGACAAAGGCGTGAAGGCCGGGACCGTCCAGGGACACTGTTGAGTGTAGGCAACAGGTATCCCTCTAGTGGGGTCCAGGCCCTTGTCCCTTCCCCAAATCTGGCTGCCCTCTCAGAAAGTGCTTCCCACTGGGGTGTACACAGCACCGACACCTCAGTCCACCCAGAACTGATGGTGCACACATTGCAGGCGGGAGCTGTTGCAGGGCTCCTAGTGCCCCATGGGCCCCGGGATGCTGGGGGCTCCACATCTCAGTTTCTCTGCTCTGGGAACGCCTTGTCTGAGCTTGGCAGTGGCAGCTGCAGGAGCTGCATGCACCTTCCCCATGAGGTCAGGGCAGACTTTCGGCTGGGAAGGAGTCTTCGTGACACGGCACCACCCCACCACCAGGCCTGGGTCAAGCACCTTGGATTCAAGGAGTGTTGGGAACTTGAAGGAAGGGGCTCAGAGAGGGGGCTTCTTCGGTAGGCACTAAGCAGCCCATGCTCAAGCTTTAGCTTCTGACCTTGGAGCTGGGTGGTGGGTGATGGAGACCTGACCGTGAAGCATTTGCTTTTGAAGTACACAAGAGTGTGCCCCGTCCCCAGCTCCCATGGACTTGGCCATCTGGCATTGTCACCCCTGTGGGAGGTGGACAGCCCTGTCAGATACCTTTCTCCCCTCCCACCTGTCCCCAAATAGCCCCTTGACCACCAAGGAAGCCAGAACCTGGAGAAGATAGAGTCACAGACTGCAAGCTTCATGTAGGCACACAGCCATGGGAATGCTGTTATTTAATGCTGGCAGCCTAGAGTCCAGCTACTGTGCAGGGTGACCATGGGTGAAACCCTTCTCAGCATCTCTGACAGGTGGGTTTGCATATTTCCTGTGATGGGGAGCTCACTATCTATCCAGACTATGCTCTTAGAGTTTGAGAGCCTCAAGTGTGAGAAAGTTCCTCCAGTTTCCTCTGAGCTGGAATATGCCTCTCTCCCCACAGGCACCATCAGGAACCTCAGCGTACTGCCCTCAGGAACCTTGCCTCGCACTCTCCGAGCTGGGTAGAGGCCAGGACACTCTCACCTAATATATACAAGCCTTAATACTAGAGGCCACGTTCCAATCAGGTCTGGAATAACAGGTGGATAATCAGGATTGCCACGGTTTTAAAGTCAGTTTAGAAATTCACATCTGTTTCAGAGGAGCAAACACTGACCACGCCTAGGAGTGGGCCACGCATCAGCGCTCCCTTGTGGTGGGTCATTGCCTTGCCCCAGGGCCAGCGTGGGACAGGGCCTTGCAGAGGTGGGGGGTCTGCATGGGGGCAAGTGCAGAGAGGTTGGCACAGACTGGCCCTAGCTCAACTGGGAGGATTTGGTTTATTGTTTTGTACTGGGTTGTGTGTCTTCTGAAAAACAAAGAGACTGAGCCTTTTTATGACATGGATTTTACAGTGTAACGAGGCAGCGTAATTTCCCATTCTCAGCAGCAAGTGCACTTTTTACACTAATTGCATAATTAGACATAATGTACTAATTGCGGTAATGGATGACAGTCAACTAAACTTTAACTTTAAAAACAGGGAGGCGTTGCTGGGGGTGGCGGTGGGGGCTTTGTGCCCCTGTGAGTTTTTCAAAGGGAATCTGCTGGTGAAAACTCCTAGCAGCTTTCTCTTAGGAGCCAAGTGGCCATGGAGCCACCAGGGCCTTCTCACCTTGTGATCTAGGCTACACCCCCTCCATCCCTGAGGACCCCCCCTACTCCACCCCCCGCCACCTGGGTATCTACCTCCCTTCCTGTCAGAACCTGTCCCCCCAGCTTCCCTTCTGCCCCCCCACAAGCCCCTGTGCTCCTGCCACTGAGCAGTCCATTCCCTCCTCCCAGCCCAAGGGCACCTGCCATTACTCCTGCCTAGAGTCTCTTATCCCCCAGTCACCCCCATGTCTGGCAGACTCCTGCCCAGCCTTTCAAACTCTGCTTAGATGGCCTCTCCCCTGAAAAGCCATCTCAGTCTTTTCCTTTACACCCCCAGCCCCCGCACTCCCCAAGCAGGCCAGTCTCACTCCCACGTGTCTTCTGTACACCTCTCCCCACTGCCACCCCTCTGCCATTAGCAGTCTGAATGGACACCTGTCCCCTCTGGTGGTGAGTCCCAGGAGGGCAGGGACAAGGTCTGGTCCATCTCTACTGCCTCAAGAGACCCCAAGATCCTGTGGCATGAACATGAGTGCCCCAGTGGGGATGTAAGGACATGGGGTGGGGGTGGGGAAGAAATGGGGCCATTTATGGGCCACCAACCCAGGAGGGCCACATCCTCATCTGCTCCTGAAAACCAGGTCAACACTGCCTTTGTGTCCTCCATCACAGCCCATCATGAGCCACACTGCAATGGCCTGGGTAGGCATCTGTGACCCTCTCTAAACAGAGTGTTCATTCTAGAAAATCCCTATTCAGTATGAAGGTTAGTTATTAATAACGTGACAACCAGCATCACAATGTACAAACCCTGCTTGTGACGTGACACCACATATAGCTAACTGTGGAGCCAACCCACCACAGGATGGTGGCAGGGTGGCATGGCCACGTGGGACCCTAACGTGGCAGCTGGTGATGGTCAGCAGCTGATGAAGCATGCAGCCGAGTGGGCCATAACCCACTGCCTGTGCGCCGACTGTGTGCTCTGAGGGCTCTTGGGGCCCCTTGCCCTTGTCCTACTGCAAGCCCCACACCAGGTGGGCCAGAGAAGGGCCACAACCCCTGCCCCAGGGAACTTTCTGCTACACACACAGTCCAGGGCCTGGTGTATCCCTGGAGCAGCTGGGTCAGGGTTTTCGTGCACCTGCTGTGAGCAGCCCCAAAGGAACTGGGTTGTGGGGCTCAAGGTTGATTGGGTGTGGGGAGCATCCAGGATGTGCAGCCTGTCCTGGATCTGACCTGACTGCTCTCAGTGGGAGGGTCTGCAGGTACCTGGCTACTCCATCCACCCTATGGTCTTCAAGGGTGATTATTAGCAGCTATGTTAATACCCTTGATTTTCCCCATGAAGGCAGGAGACAGGGGCAGCAGCCTGGCGGGAGGGCAGGGGCCAACATTGCCCTGACTGACTGGGGTCCCTGAGTTTGTCACTACCAGTCCCTCCATCCCTCCACCTCCCTCTTGGCCCAGCTCAGGATCTCTGGGCCACCATGAGCCCCCTATCCTCCCACTTAAGGCTCCCCTGATCCCTGGCACAAGTGTACCCCTTATAGCAACTGGCCCTTGTCTCCAACTCCAGATCCTGTGGCCGCTCCAATGCTTGCCCATGCAGGCCGGCCTAGGGAGGCCAGCCCACCATCTCTAGGGACTTGTTGACATGAGGGCTGGGCAGTTAAAACTCCTACCAGCTGCTCCTTTCAATACCAGGGACCAGACACTGAGACATGGCTAAAGGGGGCTGGAGAAGAGCAAATCCCCCGGGAAGGTCATATCATGGGGTTCAGCTCCCCCTACCTTTCCTGTGCCCTGCTCAGCACCCTGGGCAGGGGAAGGGGACAGGATGCTGAAGCAGCCAGATGAACCCCCAGCTGAGCTTGGGCCTTTGAGGAGACAGGCAGCATCAGGGCCCAGCCTGCATCAAATCTTTCTCGTTCCATTTTCTTTCTGATTTAATTTTCCAGAGATTAGGGCCCATTCACCTTCGCTGCAGAGAGGAGCCTCGCACGCGTGCCTGTTTTTACTCCCAGTGTTGGGTGGTTGGTTAGTTGATGAGGCTGGTTCTGCTGGTCCTCCCCCTCCTCCCCTCCAGAATGGCCTTCCTGCCTTCCACGGGCCTCAGGCTTTCAGCATCACTCTGGGTCCCCCAGGCCCCTTTCAGGCCCCCCACATTCCAAGCTGATACCCTGTGCCTCACCTTCAAGTTTGGGGGTAGATGCAGGGAACAGAACTGCACAGAGTGTGACCGAAAGCAAACACTTTGGATAAGACAGACTATTCTTACCTGAGCTCTGCCGTGTAACGTATTCTTTCTGGCCCTCAGTGTCCCATCTGCTAAACGGGTGTGATCAGAATGGTCCTTCCTCCGTGGTTGTACATCAGCGAGGTCACGCTTGTGAAGCACCTGCCGTTAGGTGGCTAGAGCCATCACTTGGCAAACAGGGCTGTATCTGCAGCCTCCACAGTCCCTCTTCCCTCCTTTCCCCTCCTCTCCCTTGCCGTCCTCGCCCTCCTTTTCGTCTCCATTTCTCCCACCTTCTAACCTGGGCAGGTTAGGTGCTGGCTTAGGTCCAGGTCCCACTGCTGCTGACCTTCTGGGACTTAGCAAAATGCCTCAACAGTCTGATGAGGGCCTGTCCAGGTCACTGATTCTGGGGCCTTTTGTCTCCTCTGGTGGCTGTCTCTATGTTCAGGTGCCTCAGACCTTATTCCCCTCACAGTCAGGACTGTTTGGAGCTGTGAGGATGAGGCTGGCTCCATCTGCCCCTGCAAGCATCCAAGCTTCCTGTCCAAGGTAACTGTTCCTCCATGTGTCCTCCATGCTCACCTCCCCCTTATGTAGGGACACCTATGGAAGCAGGAGGCTAGGCAGAGGGCCTGGGGCCCCTGACGAGGCCTTGGCCCCCACAGACCCTGGAAATTCTGAGGCCAAAAGGCAGGTTGGCCAGACATGCTGCCTAACAAAAGAATTACTAGAGCTGAGAGAGGGTTGGGGTCGGGGGCCAACACTGCAGGGGGGTGGGGGAGGGGAGGGGAACGTTGCAGGAAGTGGGTGGGGGGGAGATGAGAGACATGGAAGGACAGGTCTTGATAACTGGTAGGGGGTGCCTTCAAGGGGAGGAGGATGCCCGGGTGAGTGCTGGCCATAGGTATACGGTACAGGATGGGAGAGCCAGTAACTCCTGGGAACGAGGAGCTGCAAACAGCCTCCTGAATTATCCCTCGGGGCCTCAGCTGCTGCTGCTCTCCCTGTTCCTGTTCCTCAGCCCCTCTGTCGCTGTGTCTCCTGGCCTCCCCCACGTGTCCACCTGGCTCCAGCCAGCCTGTCCCCTAGTCTGCTGCCCTGTGCCACTACCATTCCCTGTCTCTCTCATGGCTGGCATGGAGCTGTCACAACCTGTAGACCTGCTGGCCCCTGTTTCTCTCCTTGGTCCAGCTGCCTGTGCAGAGCCGGGGGCCACGCAGGCTGTGCTGCTGTGGGGGCCATTGGGTTTTTCCAATTGCCTCTCTGGGCCGAGGACACCAGCGGGCATGCAGTCCTGCTGTGGTTGTTGAGGTCCTGCCCCCGGTGCACCCTGGCCTTCCTGTTGCTTCCGAGCTGACCCCAGGGACCAAGGCTAGAGGCTGGGATTGAGGGGAGCCAGCCCTGGCTATGCCCTGGAGCTGCCCTGGGCTCTCCTGGGCTTCCTCCTGGACCTGCAGGTAGAAAGCACCTCCCCGGACCACATCAGTGGAGAGATGACCTATCCCCCAGGGTGGGACCATCTGCTGGGCTGTGTCATTTGGATCTCTGGGACACAGGGTGCAGCTCAGGGCCCCACCCCAGAGGACAGGGACAACTGGAGCAGGTTGGGGGGAATGTTGAGAGGGGTGAGGCACCTGGCATGGAAGGATCGAGGGCTGTTGCATCTCAAGGACTCATTTGTGATTGGGGGACAGGCTTGGCTAGTAGCTCAACCATCCTCTGCAGTTCTGGAATTCTGCCCTCATCTCACCAGAAACTCCTTCAAGCCCATTTCCCTACCCTCACTCTAGGGAGGATTTAGATAAGCGGGGAAAGGAGGAGGGGAAGTAGGCACAGCGTAAGCAAAAGTGAAGCAGTGGGAATCACCATGGGCTAGGGACCCAGAGGCCTGCATGCAAGTGCCAGGTCAGTGAGCTGGAGAGGCCTCGAATGCTGGCACCAGGGCCCAGCAGAAGGATGTCATGGTGGGTCTTTGGGTAGACCCAGGAAGAAAGCATGGCAGACGCAGCCCCAGGTTCCAAGGGACAGCACACCTGCAGGCAAAAGTGGTGGAGTCAGACCTAGGTCACACTGGCTCCAGAGCTCTGCTCCTGAACATGGAATTGGGCATATGCATTGGCTGAGGGTCCACTGCACACGGGCCTGGTGCCTGGGGAGAGATGGAAGGGAGCTGGCCATGGCTGTACACTATCCATGGTGTCCCTGTGTCTAGGCTCCCCTGTTATCACCACCAGGGCCGAGGCGAAGGTGCTGAGGACAAAGACAGGGTAGCTGATGGAGGGGGTGCTGTCCAAGGAGGCCCTGGGTGGGGCTGGAGGGGGACAGACCCAGGGAGACCAAGGCTGCCAGCCCAGGAATGGGAGCTGATGACTTTGGATCCTAAGTGTGCAGATCTAGCCAGGAGAGAGTGGAGGCAGGGAGAGGACTGTGATTCCTTCTGCAGAATTCTGGTGATCCTAAACAATAGCAGTCGTGACAATAGTATAGGCTCCTCATGGCATGAATCTTTTGGTCCTTGGTCCGCCTGTGAGGGGAGGACCACCATTCTCTCATTTAATAGATAGGACACTGAGGTTCAGAGATGGGGTATTTCTTAGCAGGGTCCCTGCTTCCAAGCCCTTGCATCAACTGTCAGCGTCCTCGGGTGTGACCCTGCCACCTGGAAACCCACTCCTTCTGCAGCCCCTGAGCCCTGGTTCAGTCACCATGCCAGGTTGCAATGGGCATCCTGGACCCAGAGGGGAAGGACCCCCAGGTTCCATAAGGAGGGTTGTCAGGAGGCTGCATGATCCAGCCTCCGATACTAGGGCTGCCACCACTATGGACAGCCCTGATTGGGGCACCTGGAAGTGACCTTGACAGGGGAGTCAGTTATGGAAACTTTATCCCCTGCCCTGAGAAGCCAGGTGGCTGCGCCCCCTGGTGACGCCAGTGGTCCGCAGTGTGCTCAGCCGAGGTTTCAGCCAGTGTGGCTGAGATGAGGCCTCATCACACCCAGGGGCAATGGTCCAAGATTGGGAAAGCGTGTATTTTTAATGTCTTGAAACCTGGGAAGAAGGTGTCAGGGAGAATGGGTGACTGGTTTTTCCACTCACAGTTGTGTGGCCTTGACCTGTCCTCTCCTATTTCTGAGCCTCGGTTTCCCCAACTGTGGGCACCAGACACCAGGCTCCCTGCATTTCTCAGTGATCCCCAGGGTCTGACCCCTCCTTGGCCTCAGCCTCCATCGCTGTCTTCCATCCGGGGGCCTCTGTCCTGAGGCAGGCCCTGGGGGGCCCAGGGAACAGCCTGGCCTGGTGCCCACTTGGGGCCTCCATCCTCCCTGGCCGTGTAGCCAAGCCTGCGACTCGCCCTGTAATCGCTGCTTCTCTGTGGGAAGGAGCGACTTCACCACAAATTATTTTGTTCCAAGAGAAGGACAAAAAGAAAAGAGAAGCCGGGAGGGATGGGGGGCGGTGGGGGGCGGAGATTGCCTGAGCCAGCTTTGAGCGGTGCTTTAACCCTTGGACTGCCAGGCGCTGGGTGGGCAGCAGAGCAAGGGCTCTGGAGGCACCTGGTCCCCCACCTCCTCCCCCTGTCAGATGCCAGAGGCCTTTATCTCCCCTCATCTGGCTGTCACTCTACCGACCTTATCTCCCCTGCCTGTCTGTCTCTCATCAGCGGCCTCTCCCACCTCCTTATCTCCTCCTCATCACCTCCTCTTTGTGTCTCTCCACATCCCTCCACTTCTTCACAGCCTGATGGCAGTCTGGTGGCAGCAGCTCAGTTGTGGCGACCAGCCTGTGACCTCTGGTGAAGGAGCCAGCTTGCAGCACGGACTTCCTGGGGTAACCTGGATGGACTCATTCAGGCTCAGAAGCACATGCAAGGGTGTGCAATGCATACACACACATATGCATACACGCATGCACGTGCGCACACGCACATGCACACACCCAAGACCCCAGCCATGAACAAAGACGCCCCCAGAAACCTGCTTCTACAATTCCCATACAGCCCCCAGGCTTTATCTAGTGGCCCTAACCCCACCCACCCCAACACTCAGGCTTGTGCACACAGATGGATGTGCATTGAGCCATAACACACACATTCACACATGCAGGTGCAGACTGTCAGATTTACACCCCCAAGTGCATGTGCGCACAGGCTGACCCCACCCCCCCAAGGAAGACGGAGGGGGCAGATTCATTCCCCCCATATGCCTCTTCCTCCCTGGTCCCTGCCCCCATATTCTGTGCCCAGAATGACAGAGGAGCCCCTAGGGGCATCCAGAGCTCCCGCAGTAGTTTCCACAAATGCCCTGAGGGAGCACCAGCAAAAGGGGGCATGGATTCCTGAGCCTGTGTGGAGAGGTGGCTGCGCATGTGATGCATGTGTGAGCGTGTGGGTTTATGTACACACGTGGGTGTGAGAGCATCTTCTTGTTGGTATGTGGTATACAATGTGTGTCTGTTGGCTCCATCTCCCACCGACACCCTGCCTCCCGTACAGCCCACCCTCCCCACTCTGCTGCTCTTAGCCACCCTGAGCTGGTCAGGGTGGTGCTGCTTATGGCCCCTGGAGGAGGAACCCTGAGTCCCAGAGAAGGTGGCAACAACCTTGTCCCACCAAACACACACAGCCAGTTCAAGTTGTGGAGCTCGTGGCCTTGCACTTCTTCCAAGTCTAGCAGAGCAGTGGGCCTAACCCTACACCTCGCTGTTCTCTCTCAGTGGCCAAAGCCAGGGTTGAGGTGGGGGTGAGGACTGTTCTGTGGTGAGCTATGCAGAGAAGGTATACGGGCACCATGACATGGGAATGTGGGACCACCCTGGCCTCACCCCAGGCTTCTGCTTCTTTCCAGATCTACAAAGACAACAGGAATCTGTTTGAGGTGCAGGAGAATGAGCCTCAGAAGTTGGTGGAGAAGGTGGCGGGGGACATTGAGAGCCTGCTGGACAGGAAGGTGCAGGCCCTGAAGGTAGGTGCGGTTGTTTAGGTTGAGAGAAGACCAGGCAGAGTCGCTTGCACTGTGAGGGCAATGTCCCCAGCCACCATGAACACACAGCCCTCCTGGCCCTCTGAATTCAGGCTGGGCCATCACTGGCAGAATATGCCACATGGACTGTGGCAGCTGTGGCAGGAGCAGGATAGTTTCATCTGGGGTAGGCTGCGTAAGTGGTGACCTGGGGCCTCGGGGGCCCTGTGTGGGTATGATGGCAGGCCACACCTCTCCCTTCTGTTGGGAAGGTGGGCTGCAGGCTGAGGCGGAGGGAGTGTGGAGGGCCCTGAATGCCTTGCAGAGAAGGCTAAGGCCACACGATGCTGGGATCTGGAGCTCCAATTCTGCCCACGATTTCTCCATCTCCCTCTGGGCCTTAGTCTGCCCATCTATACTGAGTGTGCCTGTGAGCTCCTGGTCCACCCTGACTGGGTCTATGAAGCCCACAGACCCCGGTACTCATCCCACCCCAGGGAGAGCAGGTGGGAAGGGGCTTCTGGAGATTCAAGGTGCCCTGGGCAGGTTGTACAGTAAGGAGGGGAGGGGGGTTCAAGCTTCCCTCAGATCAGAGGCATAAGTGCCATTGCCCAAGCCTGTGTCAAAGAGATGAGTCCAATTAAAAGGAATGAAGTACTGATACACATGACAACATGGATGAACGTGAAAACATTACACTAAGGGAAAGAAGCTCCTCACAAAAGACCACCTATTGTGTGATCCCATTTCTGTGAAATGTCCACAATAGGCAAATCCATAGAAACGGAAAGTACATTAGTAGTTGCCTAGGGCTGGAAGGGAGGGGATAGGGAGTGACTGCTAACGGGTACAGGATTTCTTTTGGGGGTGATGAAGATATTCTAAAATTAGATTGTGGTGATGGTTGCACAACTCTGAATACACTAAAAAAAAAACACTGAATTGTATACTTTATGTGGGTGAATATTACAGTATCTCAGTAAAGCTTTTTTTTTTTTTAATGAGCAGGGCCTCACATGCCATGCCGAGGCTCGGGCCAGAGGCCTGGCAGGGTCAAGTCAGAGCAGCCAAACCCCCACCCCATCCAGGCCCAGGGAGGGAACTGTGACCCCCTTCTCCAGGAACTGGGCCCTACTCTCCCCCTGAGATCCACTGCCTGCCCCTGTGTGAACTGGGATCATGGACTAGGGAAAGGCTGGCTTCCTGGGACCAGAGGAGGTGGGCCCTGAGGGCCTCCCACCCAGTGTGGAGCCGGAGGACCCAGAGCTGGACCCAACCTGACCTTGGGGATCTCCTAGTCACAGGTAGGGACAGTTGGGGGAGTGAACTGTCATGGAGAGGAGGCAGAGCCAAGCCTTCAGCTGGGCCAGCCATCCCTGTGGGGGTCCAACAGTGTCTCCCTGGTTGTAGGAACCATCTGCTTGCCTCATGCAGCCAGCACGCCATGTCCCACCTCCTTGCCTTTCCTAGAACCGGGCACCACCTGGACACTCCCCTCCTGTCTCTCATTCTCTGTCTCTTAGTCTCTCTCTCCCTGCTTCATTCCAGACCCCCTGTTTGCCCACTACTTCCTTGCTTTGCTGCACCCCCCAGCCCAGGGCACAAAGTACAGGCCACCAGCCCTGAACTTGGGTCAAAACCATCTGATAGATTTGGGAAGGGGCACCCTTCATGCCTTTAGGCCTGCCTCCCACCCCAGCTTCAGGACGAGTTGCCTTGCCAGGGGGTGCTGAGTGGTGGCAATGACAGATGCCTGAGCTGCCCTCTCCATGTGGAGCCCAGGGCCCAGCCCCTGCCCAGCCCCTCTGAGCTTCACAGGGCTGGAGTCGTTCCCCAAGCTCCTTTCCCCACTCCTCAAGGAACAGGCAACCCTGACAGCTTGAGGGTGGGGAAACCCAAAGCCCGGGGCCCCGATCCAAACTCTCTCCCTGTACCCCACACGGCAGGCTCTGCCTGGTGAGGCAGTGTAGATGTCTCCCTCCTTCCCACTGAGTCTGCAGCCCAGGCACCCGTGGCCTGGTACACAGTTGGTTCTCAAGGGAGGAATGATAGGAAAAGGCACTCACTGATTAGGTACTCAGCATGTGCTGAGTCTGTCACACGTCATTCTCACAGCAGCCCCCTGAGAGAGACACTGAGACTCAGACATGCCATGCATTAGGCCAGGATATGGCAGAGCCAGGATTTTACCCCAGGTCACTCTGACCCTAAGCCAGGCCCTTGACTGCCCACATTAGTCCAGAGGTGTGCGTGGAGCCTAGCACTTTCCTGGCCAATGAACTTTCCCTACTGCAGCGCCTCCAGCTCCAGGCCCCAAAGATGCTCCTGTCCATATCCCCAGGCGAAGGAGAGGACTGTCCTTTTCCTGCCTTGGTCCTAATTGTTCAAGATGAGCTTTGGTCTTAATTATGTTTTAAATTTGCTTTTAATCAAGTTCTGGCTCTTTTCTCCTTTCCCACATTTGTTTGCAGCCTGAGTACATATGGAGGGAGGAATGTTGGGGCTCTGGACCCCTCCACACTCCAGTGTCCCTCTCTCCCTGGACCCCATCCAGTAATCCAACTTAAATCCCCTTGCTCTGGTCTGGAATTTTAATGTGGGGCTTGCAAGGAGGGAACTGAGCAGCGCAGGACAGAAGTTCATTGTCTCATCTTATCAGGGACAATCAGATGTTTGTAACAGGTTTCTCCAAGCTGTACAGAGTGTTTTTCCAGGCCAAGAATCAGGCAGAGCAGGCCAGGTCAGGGACTTTGCAACACAGGCAACCATCATCCCCAAGTCCAGGAAACCTGCTGGGGTATCAGCTTAGGAGACATGGAGGGAACCTTCTAGAAACTTCTGCTATCCAGGCAGATGGGTCCTCTGAGCCAGGCCTGCTCTGTTAGGGTCTTGAGTCCCAGGAGGGGTAGGGAGGTGCCTAAGTTCTTTTTTTTTTTTTTATTTTTGGCTGCATTGGGTCTTCGTTGCTGTGCGCAGGCTTTCTCTAGTTGCGGCGAGCGGGAGCTACTCTTGTTTGTGGTGCGCGGGCTTCTCATTGCAGTGGCTTCTCTTGTTGCGGAGCACGGGCTCTAGGCACGTGGGCTTCAGCAGTTGTGGCACGTGGGTTCAGTAGTTGTGGCTCACAGGCTCTAGAGCTCAGGCTCAGTAGTTGTGGCTCACGGGCTTAGTTGCTCCGCGGCACGTGGGATCTTCCCAGACCAGGGCTCAAACCAATGTCCTCTGCATAGGCAGGCGGATTCTTAACCACTGCGCCACCAGGGAAGTCCCAGGAGGTGCCTAAGTTCTTGCAGCACATTGGAGGCAGGGCTCCAATCAGGACTCTCCTGTCCTCCTAGCCGGGGCCTCTCTCAGAGCCCCTTTCTCAGAAAAGTCATCTCTTGGTTGTATTCCTTCCTCCATCCACTCTTCAACATTCACTAAAGGCCTACTGTGTGCCAGGCTGGTGCTGGGGATGCAGTGGGAAAGGACAGGCCCTGTTCCTATCTTCATGGAGCTCTCAGTCGCATACCGTCCCAGGCCTTAGTTTCTCCCTCTGTAAAATGGGGACAGGAGACTGTCCCTGCCCAGTACTTCTGGTTTCACAGCTCCAGGAGTCATCATTTATAAAGGCCACAGTGAAAACAGTGTCTCTGAAGGTAGTGCCACCTTCAGCACCATTCCTGGCACCCCTGCTGTGTGGCTCAGGGGAGAGGCCATAGGAGGAGGAGGTGAGGAGTGACCCCAGTGTGGGGCATTCCAGCCTGCTCTCAGGGACAAGGCCAAGGGCAGTGTGGCTCAGTGGGCTTGGTTCCTGGAGAATGGGAAGCCCAGGGCCAGAGCAGCCAGGCCAGAGCAGGTCCTTAAGGGACATCAGTGTGGCAGCTAGAAGCCTGAACTCAGGGACACCCTTTCACCTCCAACCTCAAATAAGCCAGAGGCAGTGAAGAGTCCTGGCTGAAATCCAGGACCTAGAGACCTTGTCCCCTGAGCTCTGCCCTCTGCACCATGCCCATGTTTCTCATGTTCCACCTCAGCTACTTCTCACTGTCCCAGGGGCCAAGACCCTTCCAGATGCCATGCCTTTGCACCTTTGCCTTCATGCAGTGTTTTTGTTTTGTTTTGTTTTTTATATATCTTTATTGGAGTATAATCGCTTTACAATGTTGTGAATCAGCTATATGTATGCATATATCCACATATCCCCTCCCTCTTGAGCCTCACCTCTCCAGGTCGTCAGAAAGCATTGAGCTCATTTCCCTGTGCTATGCAGCAGCTTCCCACTAGCCGTCCATTTTACATTTGGTAGTGTATATATGTCAATGCTACTCTCTCACTTCGTCCCAGCTTCCCCTTTCCCCCACTGTGTCCTCAAGTCCATTCTCTACGTCCATGCAGTGTTTTTAACCCTGTTGGCACATTGGAGTCACCTGCAGGACTTTTAAATCGTGATGCCCAGGCCCCACCCCAGACCATGTATAGCAGATTCTGTAGGTGTGGGGCTGGGCTTCAATATTTTTCAGTGCTCCACAGATGATTCAGTGTCGATTCAGAGCTCAGGACGTTTCCCCTAAAATGGCAGAAATAATTCCTTCCCACGATTACTGGCCTCTTTCTGAGTGCCTACCAAGTGTGCAGCCTAAGATGAACCAGAGTACTTCAGAACTCTGCAAATCCTCCCTACAACACAACTCTCATCCCCATTTTACATTTGAGTCAACAGCAGCAGCGAGGTTACACCACTGGCCCCAGGTCTCACAGCAAAACCAGACTATAGATCCAGACACTTGGGCTCCAAACCCCAGAAACTGCCCCTCGACACTGCCCTCCTCTGTGCTATCGCTAGTGGCCACATGGCACTTGCTATCCACAGGGAGACAGGGCCAAAGGAAGAGAAGATGGGTCCCTTCTGGCAGGGGCTTGCTCTGGGATGACCTAGTGACCTTGGGCAAGTCCTTTTGCCCCTGCAGCGTCTTCCTTGGGCAGTGGAGACAAGACACTGAGCAGCCCTCTCAGCCCACCCTCATGTTGCCCAGATGGATGGGACAGGGGGAGGTATGTCTGTGGCTCTGGTTCTGGGGGCTCCAGTGGGCAGCGTTCCCACCATCAGTGGCCTCTCTGGGGAGCAAGCATCATTTAAAGAGTAAAATTAAAAACCCTTCTGCACACAGCCACCCTGCTTTTGCCACTAATGGCCACTTAACCCAATTAAATTGGTGCATTGTTGGCAGTGGCTGGGTCCTTTCAGGAACCTGGCTCTGGGCTGGGTGTTCAGAGGAGCAGGAGGAATGAGCGAGGGAGAGAGCCAAGGGGCCAGGGCTGTGGGACAGGGCCCTCCACCCCACCCCAGTCAGGAGGGAGAACGCTCTGCCTAGCTCCCACTTACTCGCTGCTTCCTTTCTCAGGCTTCGCCTAATGCAGGATTTCTCAGTGTTGGAACTATTGACATTTTAAGCAGGATAATTCTTTGTTGTGGGGGGCTGCCCTATGCACTGTAGGATGTTAAGCAGCATCTTTGCCCTCTACCTGCTAGATGCCAGTAGTACACCACTCCCCCAGTTATAAGAACCAAAAAAGTCTCCAAATGTTGCCAGATGTCCCCTGGGGGCACAGTGCCCTTTGGTTGAGAACCACCGGTCTAATGGGACAGAGAGATGCAGCCATATTAAATAGAAGCCCCATAAGCAGGGGGACATTGGGGACCTCAGAGAGGTACAGACAGAATAGAGCAGCCTCAGCAGGAGGAAAATCCCTTCAGTTCAAGGGAGTAATAGCAAGCTTGGGGCTGCATGGAGGAGGCATCAAGGATTTGCTGGAAAAGTTCAGCATTGGGGGCAGCTGGAGGCAAGTTCAAAGCTGAGTCCATAGATGCATTTGTTGATGGGGGTTGAACAAGTAGATCGGCCCTGGGAAGACATGGCCAGGGGTATCACCTGCTGCCAAGGCCTGGCCCAGAGTAGGAGCCTCATGAACATTTGTAGAACAGATGCCAGGGCTGTGGTTCCAGGCTCTGGCTGGAGGTCAGCCTCTGGGGTCTGACTCCAGACCAGGGAAGCTCTAAACGGCACACTAATGGTGGACAGACAGGCAGGGAATTCTGTAGCATTGGCTGCCTCCACCCACCCTTCTCTGGGCAATTAAAAGGTGTTTATGTGGGGCTGGCAGTGGCTTCTGCCCCCTCTCCATTACGAACATTAAGAGATCTTGACCCTTCCACTTTCCTGCTCTTGAAAGGAGCTGCAGACACGTGGAGCCAATTAGGCGCGCGCGTGGGCGCGGAGGGCCTGAGCAGCCTTTTCTCCCTGATTGCAGCGTTTACGGCTGATTATTCTCCCCTCACCCAAACAGCATCTCCGCATCCTGGCAAGGTGCCACTGCCACCCAGAGGAGCCAGCTGGGGCCCCCAGGGATGGGGGAGCATTGAATTAGTGAATGGGCATCCACTGAGTGCTGATTGTGTGGGAGCCCTTGGGCACCCCTGCCTGAGAGCGACCACTCAGGAATCGGGGTCAGAGGGAGCCCCTTGGAGGAGCCTGCCTGCCTGGGTCCACTTGCCATACACCCCAGGGTCCTGAGGCTCATCATGAGCTTTGAGTAAAGATGCTACCCCCAGCAGCTGGTGGATGTGCATGTGGGACGGCCTCCCCTTCCTGCATCCCTACCAGGTGGCTGAGAACCCAGAGACCCCTCAAAGTCCCCTCGGCTGAGCTGGCAGGACAGGGAGCTGGCCTCCCTGGAAGACAAAGAGGAAGACAATGCAGGAGGGGCATGGCTAGAGAGTGGCCGAGGATCCTCAGGGAAGATATGTCATTCCCTCCTCTTTGCCCACCTGCCCGAGCTAGTGGGGGTCAGGAAGGGCTGAGCTGTGGGTTTGGGGCTGGACTTCCCCGGTCCCAGGATTGCCTCTGTGGAGCAGGCCCCTCTCCTGGCTCCTCCTCCAAGGTGCAGGGGCCTCAGGAGGGTTCAGAAGAGCTGTGGTCATTCCTCACATCCACTAGCCAAACGAAGGGTCTAGGGGCCTGGAGTGCGATGTTCCTGAGGCCCACAGAGCCTGGTGGATCAGCCTTACACCCACCCTGTGGCTCAATTCTCCCCCATGACTGAAAGTCATGGGGAAAGGCTGACTGCAGCCACATCAGGCATCTTGCTTACCCTGACTGACAGCGCCCACCACCTGTGAGATGCATGGCTGAGACACCCCAGGCCCCAGTCTCACCCCAAGGGGGGTGTGTCTGAGCCTCTCCTGCCCAATGGCCCTGCTCATGATGCCAGGTGCATCCCCTTGGAGCAGCAGTTAGTCTCCCTGTCATTCACTTGCTCACTCAGTCATCAAGCAAACCTTCTCCTCTGCTCCCAGCCTGACCCTAGGCGTGGGTGCCTTTCTCCACTCACTGTGGGGCAGAATTCTTATTTTACAGATGAGGAAACAGAGGCTCAGAGACGATGCCAGCCCAGCCACTGCCTGGCCGAGACAAGGTCACGATTCCCCCTGCTCCCCTGGCTCCTGAGCTTGTGTGCCCACCCATCCCAGAGCTCCCAGGGATTGGGAGAAAGTAGAACTATGCTGGCTGGGGCAAAGAGGAAGAAGCCCAGGGTTGGGAAGGGAAAAGGTGAGGGTCTTCCAGGCAGTGGACAGAGCACAAGCAAGGGCCTAAGGGCAGGACCTCGACTGGAGGACCCTGGGGAACAGCTGGTGAGGGTGGCTGGGTTGGAGAGGGCTACAGATGCAGGCTGGGAATCACTGCAGTGAGTTCCCTTTTTAATACTCCTATACCCTGCCCACCACAGGAGGGGGAATCTAGGGCGTGGGGGGTGGGTTTGGCCAAATGGAGAAAATGAACCCTGGGACCAAGGGTGATTCACTGGACTCCACTCCCCAGAGGCCTGCACTGAGGGAGGATCCTCTGCTTCTGCCCGCCTCCATGGGAGTCCTAGCTGGCAATGGGGGGCAGATTCTAGGAAGCAGAGTAAAGGGCCTGCAGGTGCCACAGGGACAAGCCAGTCTAATTCAGGATCAGAGAAGTGAGAAATTTAATTGAGTTTTAATAGCATCTGGCCCTTTGTTCTGAAATCCTTGTGTACAAGGACTGGGGGAGGTAGTGTGCATCTAAGGCAGAGTGAGCCAGTGGCCCTCCAGGATCTTAGACTTCGAGGAGACAGACAACAAGCTACGAGGTCAGTGTGCAGAACAGCTGACATGGGAGGGGCAAGTCTAAGAAGACAGCCTGGAGGAGGTGGCATTTGAGCTGAGCCTTGGAAGGTTGGGGTAGGGGATGCCCGGAACTTCCAAAGCTGGAGAGAGGGAAGAAGGAAGGCACTAAGCCCTGGCCTAACAATGAGTGGGAGCAGAAGTGACTCAGGCTGAATCTGCTGAGATAAGGGTTGTGGGCTGGGAAGGGAGCCAGGAAGGTGCAGCCTGTGCACAACTGTTTCCACTGGCGGGGAGAGAAGATGGGAAGGTGACAAAGGCAGGGGGCAGGGCTCATCGCCTGAGTTCTGAGGTGGTCGCTGTATATCTGCAAGCATGGCCCCTTCGCTATACAGGCAGTCCTGGGAGCAGCCAGTCACCTCTCTCAGCCCATTTTCTGTGGCTTAAAATACACGGCGAACAGTGCCTCTGCTGTGGCAGAAGAAGTGAGTCATGGGGGTGCTGGTGGGGAGAGCACAGTGCCTTGGACCCAGCTCCAGGGTGGGGGGCTCTGGGGTGCTGAGAAGGCCCTCAGGCCCCTCATGGATCCCTCAGCTGTCTTCTCTAAGCCCACACCTGAAGGCTGGACCAGCCCCCAGCACCATGGTGACCCTGGGCAGGGGCCCCCGAGGTCGACCTTGGCTCATCATGTCATGGGATACCAGTGCCTCAGGTGTCCTTTGCTTCCTTCAGCCTTTGTTTACTGAGTGCCAAGCACCTGCTGTGTACAAGTGCCATCCTAGGTTACTAGGTACAAGGACAGTGTACCTGCAGGGCGCCTCCCTTGAGGAATACAGTTTGCTCAAAGTGACAGTGATGTGACCCATGCCATAATATGTGGAGCCGGGGTGGTAGGCCCGTGGATATTGACCAGGCCTAGGGGACTTTGGGGGGAGGGGAGGGTTACTGGAGACACAGCCAGGCAGAGGAGAGTAAGGAAGAGGGTCCAAGGCAGAAAGCACAGCAAAGTACAAAGGCCAGAGGTAGAGAGAGTGTGTACGTGTTGGCATGTTCGGGTGTCTGCATGCATGTGCTGACAGAGGGCCTCGCTGCTGGCCCGGCTCTGCAGAGCATGTGCACAGATGCACCGTGAGGTGGGCCTTGAGGCAGAGGTGGGAATGGGCTGTGCCCAGTGCAGGTGTCGTTCCTTGGAGTCTAGCTGAGACCTCACCTAGTGACCACAACCTGCACAGTCCTGACCTTCCACTACCCCCAAAAGGACCTCTGGCCAAGAGTCCCCCTCAGAAAGGTGCAACATGGCACATAATACATGTGACCAAGAGGTGGCCAAGAATTAGGGGCCTCACCCTCTGCGGTGCTGTGGCTCCCACGCTACACTTGAGTGGCACCAAGCCCTTGGCAACTCACATTCTCTGAGCCTCGGTTTTCCTGCCTGTACAGTAGAACAACAAACATAGCCTCACAGATCTGTCATCAGAGTTTATGCCCAGGCCTTGGTGACACCAACTGAGCAAGGGACACTCATGGGGGTATGATATGGGATAGGCCCCAACAGACAAGACTGACCTCTGCTGCTTCAGCTCCGCCCCACATGTGGGCCAAGCCTCGACCGTAGGACCTCGTGCCAGTCCTCCACTCTCTGAACGCCTCATCAAGGGCCCGTCCCCAGCTCCTACCTCTGTGGGCCACACTGTCCAGGCTGCTCGATGCTTCCTGCCTCCTGGCACAGGCCTTGGGGCCCTTGTTTGAGAGGCTGGTCACGGTTGCCAGGCCCTTTGTTCCAGCCGTCCTGTGTTTGCCCACTCTGTGCCTCGGCGAATGGGAGTTGCAGCACGTTTGCTGTGTCAACACCAGCTGGAGCCTAGTTATCAAGAGAGCCGAGGTTACGAGGCCCCATCCATCAGCTGCCCGGGTGCCTAGGCTCCAGCCCCTTCCTGGCCAGTTGGGATGGGTGGGTGAGTGGGCAGCTCCCATTCCCTACCCATTCACCCACAGGACTGCCAGGCCTGGGCTGGGCAGGTGTCTGGAAGCAGCAAAGGCAGCCCCAGGCAGGGAACAGGACTTAGGACGGGCCAGCACAGTCCCCCCCTTGGCACGACTCAGGAGGCCTTCCTGGCAGTCAGCCTTCAAGCCATTGAAGGCTAAGTTTGGGGCTTCTCCACCCCCTATGGAGAATCCCTTTGACCTCCCCAGTCCCAGCGCCAGCCCCCTCTCCTCCCTAGGTTCCCAGTCATCAGATCCAGAAGTGTCAGAGGAGAGGAGTCCTGAACAGTCTGGCAGATGGACAGATGGATGGACAGGCAGTGAGACAGGGTCCAGGCAGGGGATCAGAACTCCAGGAGAGAACTCAGGGCGCCTGAGCCAGGCAAGCTGACATCTGTGTGTGAACTGTGCAGGCGTGGGAAGGTCGGGGAGCCACAGTTCAGGGGAGGGCAGAGATGAGCAGCCTTTGGCTGGTGGCCGGTACTGAGGGGTGCCTGTCAGAGACAGACAGGGGAACAGAGGTCAGAGAGGGGGAGCGACTTGCCCGGAGCCTGGCGAGAACTCGGTTCCCACCCTTCAACCAAGGCTGTCCCACCACCTGGGGGCCTGGTCAGTTGGCCACATGGCAGAGCTGAACCTTTAAACCTTACTTCTGAATGAGACCCCCACCCACTTCATCAGTAGGTTTTCCAGAAATGAGCCTTTGAGGGTGATTCACCCAGGAGACAGAGGTCTCTGAGGCATGAACCATGCACCTGGATCAAGAGGCAGAAGAGCTGAGTGAGGTCTCAGCTACAGCACTGGTGCATCAGCTGCACGGCCTTTGCTGGTGATTTCCCTTCTCTGATTCTCAATTTCCTAATCTATAAAATGTGGTGATAAGACTGCCGGGTGGGATTGCCGAGAGGATCGTCTGAGGTGAGACTTGGCCAGCTCATTAACACGTGCGTGTGTGTCATGGGGTTATCGCTGTTACAGGGAGGGGGCTTGGGCCACAGGGAAGATCCCCGTCCCTTGACCTCACTTTGGGATTTCATGGAAAAGCATCCCAGTTACCTGGAAGCACAGAGAAGTGGCACTGAGGCTGAGGCTGGGGGGATGGAGAAATTTGCCTTTCAGAGGGCGGGGAAGAGCGTTCTGAGAAAGGGAACAGCGTGAAGAGGCCCTGGGGGTGGGGATGGAAGAACATGGAGAGTCCATTATGGCTGCTGGATTAGGTTGCGGTAGGGGCGCAGGGCTGAGACCCTCTGAGTCTCAAATGTTCACCTGCAGGACCCCCACCACAAGTGCAAGCCCCAACCCAAAGATACAAGCTTGTTGGGGAGAGGGTAGTAGTGAAGGAGCACATGAGTGTGGGCATGTGTGTGTGTGTGTGTGTGTGTGTGTGTGAGAGAGAGAGAGAGAGATAGAGAGAGCTCCACAATATCCCAGTGATGACACGGGCCTTTCCCCACCACCCATGTGCGTACCTAGGCCTCCTTTTATCAAATATTCTTCTGCTAATCTCATCTCCCTGGGTGTCTGCTGTGTAATTAGCTCATTTTGCAAAATATTGCATCTGTCATATTTTCCCCTTGCTTTTTCCTTCTCCCAGTAAATGGTAGGAGTGGACAGGGACGGGGAAGATGTCTAGTCATGGGGCCACCTCGTGGGTCAGCTCTGGCCCTGCCCCCTCCCTGCACACAGGGCCCCCCACATGCACCGATACACGCACAAGCCCCCCTCAACACACATCCCAGACCCAGAGACTGGTGAGCAGATGGAGGTCAGTGGGCAGAGCCTGAGAGTATCAGAGACCTTCCAGTGTCAGGAGAAAAGGATGATGCAGGCCTGACCAAGCCCTGCCCTGAGGGCACCTGTGCACTCCTGCTCACACCCAGGGACTTCTGAGGCCCAAGCTGGGCTCAGACTAATGAGCTGCTAAGTGGCTTTGCCCATGGTGGACATGTATATGGCAGGCAGGCTGGAGATGAGTAGGCAGGGACGAGGCAGGATGCCACATGGCCTGTGCTCGGCACACGTGGCCATACATGGATGGACTGAGCCCCAGGTGTGCAGCAAACACTTGGTTAATAAGAACCCCAGTGATCTTTCATTATTACCTATCTGCCCACTGTCCCCCATTAGACAAGGTCACACAGAGGGTGGGTTACCCCAAGCCCCCACACACTCCCACTCACCCACCCCAGCCAGGATCTGGTCCAGCTGTGAGATGGGGGCTGTTGGAACAGTGGACTGTGGACAGGGCACATGTGGAGCCCCACCCCCACCCCAGTGGGTCACATGTGGCCCAGGCCTTGTCCCTGACCCAGCATGATAGCTCCAGCCAGGGAGGTACCGGGGGGTGGGTACCAGGCCTCAACCTCATCCCTGGGAGCAGAACACCCTCCCTCCCTGGCCCCAAAGGGAGCCGTCTCTGCTGAGCCCGCTCCCCCCACCTCTCCCACCCGTTCCCAGATGGAAAACCAGAGGTTTCCGATGCTTCATCTGCACTGAGAGCTCTCAGTGGCTCAGAAACTGCTGCAGCGGTGGACTCTGGGTGGCAGGAAGGATTGGGCTTAGAGCCCTCAGTTGGTGTGGCCTACTTTCCCTTGTGCCCGACCCCCACTGTCTCCCTGCCTTCTCTTGCTTTGACTCCGTCAGGATGTGAATTCTCTTAAACTTTTAATTAAAAAACATTCTTCTTTCTCCCCCCAAGGTTTGCTTCACTATGATTTTCCTCTTAGAAGGAGAGATGGGGGAAGGGGGCAGAGGGCAAGCAGTGGAGGCCAGGCCTTCCTGGGTCTCCATGGGGGACCCAGGAGAACCAAGGCCTGGCCCAGAGGAGGCTACTGGCTGCCCACTGCCCTGTGTCACCCTCCCTGGCTTCCCAGCTCTGCCAAGGGAGGCCTTTCTGAGGGCTCCAACCCTGGGTGCCGCAGCCAGATTTGAGGAATGACACCAGCTCCCAAGAGCCCTTTGTGCACTCCTACCACATCCCACAGAATCACTCAAGACTACGACAGCATATGCCCAATTGCAGTAAGTAGAAGGCACCCCTGTTTTCCTGTGAGAGTGCTGTGAGCTCTGTTGGTCGCAGGTCAGGGAAGTGTCCCACAGGATTTACTCATCAGGTGAGGTGCACCCCTGGGTTGTGTCATGGGCCTCAGGGTCACCAACTGGGTCACAGATGCTTCATATGTCAAATTCCCAGTTCAGTTCAGGGGTACAAGTTTAGGTCCTGATTCACAAGATCAGGGCCTGAGGGATGCTGAGGACCCAGATCCCTGATGTCAGGGAACCAGAACAGCTTCTCTAATTAGGGGGCTGGAGACGGGCTGTCCTGTCCCCCATGCCCCAGGCATCAGCCCATTAGCCTAGCCCTGATTCTGGAGGGAGATGCCACCATGTCCTCAGGTTCCCATTTCAGAGTTGGAGCCCTCTAAATATCTGGAAGTTCTTCCTTGTGTCAGACCATGATCCCTCTTGCTGAATCCTTTCCTTGGCTCCACCTCTAGAGAACTTTTAGACCTCCTTGTCCATAAGTCCTCCCTTGCCCAGGAGACACTGAATCCCCAACTCCCCATGTTCCTGTCACCTCCCAACTTGTTTGTAGGTGAGGGCCTCCATCTTAGGGCTTCCAGGCCCAGCCCAGAAAGCCTCCCATAAACTCACTGCCTCCTCCAGGCACACCCCCACGTCCCATCCTGAGATGCTGCCACAGCAGGTTGTACCTCTCCCACCTCCAGAGGCCAGGCTCCCACCTAGCCCCCAAAGGCCAAGGGACTCCAGCCAGGCCCGAGCCCAGGGGAGGAGCAGGGACATCGCTAGCAGGGCCTGTGCCTCCATGGGGCCCACCCCACACCCCCTCACCTCGTTCTCCCACTCCAGCCTGCAGCAGTGGCAGGGGACACCACTGGCCTTCATGGGGTCATTAGGATGCCCCAGAGAAAGGGCTGCGATGAGGGCATTGAAGGGCTAGGACACTTGCCTCCTGGGGTGCCCTCAGCACCCTCCTGACACTCCCTGCATGTGTCCTGCTTCACAGACCTGGAGGCCATGCCAACCGACCCTGGGAACACTCAGGGAGACATCCCCACAGAGGTGGGTGGGGCCACGGCAGGATTGGGGGAATTGGCTGGGCGAAGGGGTGGGCAGGCTAGAAGGGGATACAACACAAGCAAAGGCAGGAAGGGGCTCTGAGCAGGGACTGGTTGCAGGTGGGGGCAGTGCTGGGCCAGGAAAGTAGAAATGGCAGTAAGAGGCCTCGAACCCCAGGCACAGGGATCTAGATCCCAGGCACCGGAAGCCCTCGCAGCCTCTTGAGTAAGACGGGTATTACTCATTTTACAGCATATGTTGAGCACCTGCTGTGTGCCAGTGCCTGTGTTGTGGCCTGACTCAGCCCCCAGGCAGTGCCCACTTCCCCTACAGATGCTCTGTGGCCTGGGATGGCAGAGTAGGGGTGACCTTAAGGGAGGAGCCTGTGCATCCCCCACGGGCGGGGGAGGAGAGGGGCGGTATAGCCTCTTGCTAATAGGAACAAAAGTATGGTCCTGCCTCTCACTGCCATCTCCTGCCTCGCTTCTACACAGGACCCATTCAATTCCAAAGCTGATACAGATAGGGACGGAGGGCTTTTCCTCCCATCACAGCACATCTCAATGCTCCCTGAACCTGTCATGCCAGGCTCCACTCATGCATTCACTCCCTAAGTACACACCTGTGTCTACTGTATGCCAGGCCCTGTGCTGGCTGCTGGGAACTTCACAGTGACAGAGGCAAACCTGGTCCTGCCTTCTGGGACCTTGTGGTCCAGATGGAAGGCAGAGGGTAGACAAGTAATGTGAGGATGTGTAATGGGGTGTCAGAGGACAATCATAGCATGGAGGCCAGGGGCATGTGTCAGCACCGCCACCCCCCTCCACAAATGCAAACCTGGAGCATAAGCAGGAGTGAAGGCAGTGAGAAGGAGGAGACAGCCCTTCCTCCTGGCTCAGGGTGGAGCCCCATCTCTCCACCAGGGACACAGCTTCCTGAGCATCAGTGGGGTTTCCCGTGCCCCTGCTGGGAGCCTGAGTGGGCAGGAGCATCCCCCAAGCTCTGCAGACACCAGCCTGTGCCCAGCAGGGCCTCTGTACAGGTGGTGAGACAAGCAGGGTGGGCACAGCAGGCAAGTGCTTCATCTTCCTGGGTTGCCCAGCCACAGGCCACCCGAGAAACTGCTGGTGTCAGCAAAAGAGAATTCCAAGTGCCCTTTGGAGTTCACAGCAATGATGGGGGGGGACCCACCCAAGGCCAAAAGGCAAGTGGAATATGTGTCTGCTCATGGAGGGTTGTGTCTGGCTGGAACATGCCCCATCTGCACATCAGGGATGGTACTGGATGGATATGCACGCCCGTGTGTATGGCCAGTGGGGTGATGCCAGGACTCTGGGGCAGAGCCTGTGTGCATGGGGGTGTAAGAGACGTGTGTGGTGTGTGCTGGAAGAGTCAGAAGAGCTGGGGTAGGAAGGGAGTAGAGAGCTCTACCACCTCGAGGTTTCTGCTGCACCAACATGGGTCATCTCACTTGTAGGCACTTGTGTGGGTGTGCTTCAGGCACCCACAAATGTGTGTGTGTGTATAAAACCATGTGCCCGTGTCCCATCTCCCGGTCTACAACCACAGGAGCACACTCAAGGCCCAGGCCCTCACGTGAGTGCCTACAGTTAGACATGCACACACTCGTGCAGGTAATACATGTACAAGTGTGTGTCTTGGCCCATGCTTGCCCACATGTGATATCTATCTGTGTGTACCGAGTAGACACACACGTACATACACATGCCTGCCTAGAAAGCCCTTGTCACTCCTGGTACGCAGCCCCGTCACAGCTGTCTCATTTCTCTCTCCAGTCCCCGCACCACTGCACCAACAGGCAGGCAGACCCAGGATGAATATCTTAGTTTACAGATGGGGAAATTGAGGCACGGAAGGGGAGAGGGACTTGCCCTAGACTCACCAGCTACACCTTGGACCCAGGTCTCCCAAAATCCCATCTAAGTCTGAGATGGTCCCACTGCTTGCGCAGTGTCTCCCCCATACTCCCCTGCAGCACCCATGGGGTCCAGGACAGAGGGTTGGGGTTTGCAGTGCACCCCCATTCTTGTCTGCTCTCCCCTCGAAAGGGGCTCCCTGAGGCCCACGGTGAGGAATGCCAAATCAGCAGGTATATCCAGGGTCTTCCCACAATTCACCCTCTGAGCTCACGGTCGGTCGTAACATCATGGGAAAGAGAAACTTTTTCCCTCTGGGCCTCACGCACAGAGGTGGCCGGCCTACAGGAGAAATAAAGGTCTCAGCCAGGCCTCTATCACCAGCTGCAACACTTTGTCCCCCACCGCCTTCCCGGGACTCTCTCCTCTCCTATCTGTCCCTCTGGCCCTGACTCCTGTCTTCTTACCCCTCCCCACACCCCTCTACCATCCAGGGGTATTTCTGGGTTTGTTTCAGCAGCTCCTGTCAAGCTGCTCAATCTGATAAGCTCTCAGAGGTAAGCCGTGCCCTCAGCCCCCACAGATCCAGCTCTGGCCCCAGGGGGGACACAGGAGGAATCAGACCCCACTGTGACCTCAAGAGAACCTGGCCCAGGATGGCCAGCCTTGTAAACCAGACTGGTGCCTGCCCTACGGTAACCATGGCTGTGAGAGGCTAAGCAGGAAGAGGCCCAGCACAGAGTGCAGCTGAGCCGGGCCAGGCAGAGGAGAACGGCATTCCAGGCAGAGGGAGGGAGCATCAGGTGCAAAAGCATAGAGGTGAGAGAGTGTCATGATAACCAGGCATTATCGAGCCCCTGTCTCATGCCTTTGAGTGGCTGTGCAGCTAGACATTCATTCATTCTTTTGTTTATTCACCAAATAATTACCAAGAGCTGGGTACTAGGGCCACTGGGATGGAAAAAAAACAGCATTGTCCCTGCCTCAGAGAAAGAACAGTCTGCTGGGAAATTATAGGACAGAGCAGTGAAGTCCTTGATGAGGGCACGCAGGCACTGATGGGGATACACAGGCATCGGAGGAGTACGATGGAAGACATATGGGCATTGTGGGACCCCCAAGGAGGGGTCTGGCCAGAACTGGGGCTTGTCAGCCTTTTTTTTTTTTTCTTCATTTATTAGTGCTTGGTACCAGGTCCTCAGAGGCCCTCATAGCTGGAAAGGCCCTTGGCAGTCCAAGTCTATATCCTTCGTGGTATAAACAGTGCATCAGAGGCCCTAGGCCCAGAACTCAAGTCTCCATGGCTCCTTTTCAAGAGTGAGTTGTATTGGATAAAGCAAGAATTGTCCATAGCCAGAACCAATCCTGGACTCACACAGGACTCAATGCTCCCTGTGCAACAGCTCCTGCAGCTTAGAGGTAGAATTGCAGGCCCAGGAGGCTGCTTTGGGCTAAGTGCCCTCAGAGCAGGGTCTGTGTCCTTCTCCGGCTGGCAGGGGCAACTGAGGACCTTGGGCATTTCATTGAGCCTCAGTTCCCACCACAGAATGGCAACATAGCTCCTGGCTTGCCTACCACACTGGATGGTTGTGAAGATGGGGAGTGCTGGCTCCCATGACCGAATCTCTCCAGGGGACTTTCTGCCTGGGGTGGGGGGAGCAGTAGCGGGGGTGACATGGGGCTGCCCCCCGGCACAGCAGCAGGGCTGATGGCTGGCTTCCCTTCCTCCTCAGGGCTCCCAAGCCATCCGTCACTTATAAATTCTCTTCATTTCTAAATAAAATGATTTGTTAATTTGAGTGAGTGATCGCCACTCGTCCGAGCCTTTTTGCAGGCTCAGAACAGCTTGTGGGCTCCTGGAGCCCCACGCCGCCAGCCTGGCGCAAAGTTGGAGGGGTTGTTTTCGATTTAAATGTGAATTGAATGAGGAGAAAAATGTTTCTCTTGGCAATTCCATAGGAGCTCGCTCTTCTGACAGATGTTGGAGTTTATTATCCCATCGGGCCAGCGTTTTGTCGAGCAGAATTGCTAATTATTTCAGAGGCCCAACCACAGCCCAGGAGGGGAGGGAGGTGGCAGGTGCGGCTTTGGGTGGCATCTGTCAACAGACGGGTACACTGGGATGCTAGGCCCAGCCCGCCATCTCCCCACTCCCCTCCCGGGACCTGCAGACATTTGTGGGCAGGGGCTGCCCTGCCCCTTGGTTTCTGTTTAGTGGAGTACCTGGAGGAGGCAGCAGGGTCTGTTCTTGCCAGCACTGCTTTGGCCTCACAGTAAGGACTTTGTAAGGTCACTTTGGGAGCCCTGGATTGCTTGTGGGTCATGGGTGGTGAGCGGGAAAAGGCTCCGGAGAGGCTGGTGCTCTTCTCACTGTGTGAAGCCGAAGTTGTTGATTGTAAGGACCCACCTGGGCAGGGGCCCTGATTGCGCAGGCGTGTGGCTGGCTATGCTCACAACCGTGGGCCCTGTGTGGTCACATAGGGGTTTGGCATGACCATGTGCTGTGCTTACGGGTCACGAGCCGCCTGGCGTGACTGCATGTATCTGTGAATGAGACGTCTGTGGCTGAGCTGCTCAGGCCTTCGAGGTACAGCTCAAATTCATTCTGTCCCTGGTCCCTGCACTGCAAGGCGAGGGAGGCCTTGGAAGACAGGTGGCCAAGGGGACTGGACCTCAGGAGGGGTGGACTAAGGCTGGTCAGGGTGCTGCTCAGCCACTGTCGGGGTGCCCTGGGTTTCACGGGGTCCGTGGTGAATGGACTCTGGGGTGGGTTTCCTGGTCTCTGGAGATGTGGCCCTGGCAACCAGGCCCCTGGCCTCCCAGTCCATCCAGCCCAGGGATATTAACCTCACACCTGGGGCAACTTAGAGAAGGGAGCAGGGCCAGGTCCCCTGACACCCAGCAGGGGACCCAAGATTCCTGCTGGACTGGGTCTGAAGGCCTCCTGACTCCACACAGCCCGTATCTGCCTCCAGTTCACCTCTGATGCTGGGAGGGGACAATTCCTCCTGCAGTATCCCCTGAGAAGCACCCCCAGTGAGAAAGCCCCCACCTCTGCCCCCTTCCTTACCCTTTCCTGAGCCCAAGACAAGAGGCTGGGTGCCCTGACTGCCCCCAGTCCTAGCCAGCTCAGGATCCAGCACTGTATTCTCCCCATCCTTGGGTGTCCGACACCCTCCCCCTCTCTGCCTCCACCCCTATTCTCCACCCACCCCCAGTTCCAGGCTAACTGAAGCTCAGCTCCCTAGGTTAACATGAAGGCAGCAGCAGCAGCTGGGCAGGATTTTATAACCCTGATTAACACTGGATTCCCTGGGGTCCCAGCTCTAGAATTGTGATGCAGGCCAAGACCAGCAGAGCACAAGGCAGGGTGGGTCCACCCTGGTGCTGGGTCAGGGGAGATGGTCACTGCAGCTGGGCCCCAGAAGATGACAGGGAGGCCTGTGGCCTCAGTCTCTCCCCACCTTAAGTCCTGGACCCTGGCAGCCACCCTAATGGGGGGGGGTGGGGAGGGCGTGCCCAGCCACACCCAGGCTGAGATCCTGCCATGCATCTCTGATTGACCATGTGTCCCTGGGAACCAGGCCCTCTCTGTCCTCTGGATAAAACTCCACTGTGACATCCTTCCATTAAATAGGGCATGTTCAGAAGAGAAAATTGCTACCATTTTCCCCTTTTACTTCACTGTCATCAAAAATTGATCCCATACTGCATCCTTATTTCAAAGAATGAGCTAAAAAAATAAAACAAAAATTCCCACTCCTCAGAGTGGCAGCTGCATGAAACTTCCCATTTCTCCCACCTCGCCCCACCCCCCAAAAAAAGAAAGGAAGAAAAGAAAAATGTGGCCATGGAAGGACCATGCAACTGCCAGCCCTTCTGGAGCTGTTGAATGTGGCCTGGCTGTGGCTTTGGGAGAGAGGAGGGGCAGGGCCCAGTCTGCGGGCAGAATGGGATTTCTATCTGGTGAAATGTGATAGAAAAGGGGTAATTCGTGGAGGTTAATTTGGATCTAAATGGAGCGATTCGTTATCTCAGCTTTAAGAAGCATCTCGTTTGCCAGGGAGACGGCTGTGCCTGCCAGCCAGATGCCGGACTGCCCCTTGGCAGGACAATGGCTCAGAGCAGGGACCTGCCGCCCCCCGTCAGGAGGTCTAGCCTCACAGAGCCACTCACTCTCCTTAGCTTGTGGGGTGGGGGAGGTGAAGATAGGGGTCCAGGAAGGGGGAAACAAACTGGGGAGAGTGTGACACCCCACAGAGCCCTGAGACCTCCTGACCCCTGGACAGTTTTCCTTCCCATGGGTCTAGCTGCTTCCTGGAAGAGTAGAGAATGGGTGAGGTGAGGAGCACCGTTTAATTTAGTTTACTTCCCACTTCATTCGGCAAAGTATTGAGCAGCCCTTCACCAAAGCACAGGGTTTTTAAAACATAGAATATGAATAATAAGGATGAGACAAAAGAGCCGAGATAAACAACCTCAGGACCAGGTGCTTGGTCTAGTTGAGCCTCCTGATAGCCAAAGGAAAAAGGGATACCCAGTGCTTTGTGTTCTAACCACAAGAGATGAGACATTTAGATCAACTCCCCACAGAATCCAAGTCTTGCTTCCCATGGATTGGTGTTTGGAGGAGACTTTCACGATGTGCCTCTCAGCTCCTCCCACCTTTACTAGGAGCAGGGTCTGGGAGCTGGCACCTGGGCTCCAGTCCTGAGCATGTCCCTCCTCCCCAGGCCTCAGATCCCCATCTGTTCCTTGCCAGGGATTACAGGCAGGAGCTGCTGACAGTGCTGGGATCACTGGTCGCACAGGTGTGGCCCACACAGGCTACATTGCTTTAGGCCTGGGCTCAGCATCTGAATAGACCTAGGTGTGTGTCCTGGTCCCACCTCCTGCCAGTTCTGTGACCATGGAGTACTCGACCACATTGTTCTGAGCCTCCTTCTTCTGGAAAATGGACCAGTAGCACCGGCCTCACCCCCCATGGTTGTGTTAGTCACAAGTGGACTGTAGGCCCCCATGAGTGATAACTGTAGTCACAAGAGCACCTGGTGGGCAGTTGGTGTGGGACTGGTGCACAGGATTTCCTTGCTCCAAGTATGTGTCTAGCCTAGTACTGTCTGTACTTTGAGTGCGGGGTTGGGGCAGGGTGGGCATGGAGACAAGTGGAAGCCCCTCCCTCCACCGTGAGGTCTGTGAGAATGAGGCCGAGTCTCATTCAGCCTGTGTCTCTGGCGCAGGCACAGGCCATGAACGTGGTTGCTGAAAGAAGAAAGAGGAGGGGCCCTGGGCATCTCCTTTTTGTTTATTCCATACTGTGGCGTTAGTTGGGGTAAGATAACACAAAACAAAGTGACCACAGGTGGGGTAAGGGATGGGAGGAAGGTAAACTAATGGACAAATTGAGGGCACATTTGAGGAGCAGATCACTAGGTGTGAATGAGGCAGGTGGCAAAATGAATCAGAGGGCCTGTTTGGCCAGGCGTGCATGGCAGGCAGTAGGGCCTGTGGGTCCAGGAGCCACAGGCCCAGTGAGCTACCTCACACCCAGCCACAGCAGGAAGCAGCCCTGCCCCACCTGTGCCTTAGCAGGTGAGCTCAGGACATGAAGGTGAGGACCCACCTACCATGTGCAAATGAGCCTGAACACGTTTGCATGCACGCATGCATATACATACGTGTTCCCATGCTCATGTGCACATGTATTCACATACATGGGTTTTGAAATTTTTTTTTATTTTTTATGTCTGCACTTGTGTTCACATGCTCTCATGCAGGTACTCGTGTGTGTACATTCAAGTGCAAATGCACACAGTCCTCCTTCTCTAATTCCAAGCCCTCCACCCCCAGGATTGCAAAGCTGTTGACCACAAAGTCAAATGGAAGAGGCCTCTTCTCCCATCAGCTACTGAAGCCTCTTCTCCCCTACAGTCCTCCTGCTTGGCAGACCTCCCTCAGCGTAGGCCCAAGAGTCCTCAGTCACAGGAGTCCCACTTGCCCCCGCTTTCCTGTGGGAGAGTATTAGGAGGCTCTGGGGTGGGGGCAGGGCAGGGGAATGACATCAGGCTCCAAAATGCTGGGGAGGGAAAGCCCCCATGGCCAGGACCCGAGAGTGGGCCAGCAGGAGTCTGGGAATCAGTTGGCCTGGAGGCCTTGAATACCTTGGTGAGTCTGGGCTGGCACTAGGACACAAAAACACCCCCAGCCCCAGAGAGTGCCTAGCTCTGCATTCAGGAAAGGGAAACAGACCCGAGGATGGTGAGCAAGTTCTACACTTAGCCTCACTGCTCACCCCCACGGTAGGGGAGTCCCACCTCTTGCTGAGCTTTGATCCCACCTCTCAAGTGGGATGAGGATGGCTCGTGGAGGTTCTGCCCTGATGGGCATGAAAGGATGGCCCTGGGGCCAATCCAGCCAGCCCAGGACTCAGAGTCTGCTCCCCTGGGGGATGGACTGGCCCTGGCCTTCTCCATCTCCAGGCCCTTAGCTCAGGCAACAGCCTCAGATCTAGGCAGAGCCAAGCACAGCTGCCCCCAGAGGATCACTAAGCTCAACAATGATGAACATAAACCCACAGCAGCATTCCTGCCCTGATGCCATGAGGGTCACAGGCTGTGCTCGGCAGCCATACCAGAGGCTGACCACAGGTGGAAGAGGGTTGCTGGGGGCCAGAGCTCACTGAGTGACCTCAAGGACACACAACTCCCTACCTTCTTCAGGTACCCCTCCTATCTTCTCTGGCCTCAGCCTGTGCCCTGGGAAAGGGGCAAGAACTCCAAGGCCACCCGATATGACAAGTGCAAGGTCATGCCGTGAAGCTGAGGATGAGCTCAGGCCCACCCAGGTGTCCTCCTGCCCCCTGGATCTCTCACCCAGCCCCACAGTATTCCCCCATCCCATGCTCTGTGATCCACAGCCAGCCAAAGGCTCACTTCCTCCTCAGAGGGGTTTCAGAGTCTCAGAGGGGGCTGAGGATGTCTCGTGGGTGAATCGATGAGTTGGGGAGGGAGGTTTAGTTACACAGTCCCAGCGACAAGCCCCAACCCTGCCCTCAAAGAGCCGTGACTACAGACAAACTGAGTAACCCCCTCTGAACCTCAGTTTCCTCATCTGCAAAATGGGTTTGGAATGGGACCTGCTTTGTAAGGGTTCAGGAACAGTGCTGGGGCACGATGAGTGCTCAGTGGTGTGGCCATGACAACAGGTCCATGTGAAGCACAGGTCCTACAAGTGCATTTCCAGGTGCAGGAATTCCCTGCCAACCATTTATATTTCAGGAATACTCAAAGCCCCACCTGATCACCTGGCCATGGGTTTCTCCTCCCTGGAAAACTCCTGGCCCTTCCCTGCAGTTTGCTCTGGCCCCCCTCCAGGAGCTACTCCCTTCTTCAGGAAGCCCCAGGTCCACACTCTCCCTTTCCTAATGTCATCTGGCTCTCTTACTGGCCCTTCCTAATAAGCCCAAGTGCCACCGGGCTCCATGTGGCCAGCACTCAGCATTCTCGTTTTCTCACTGATGCAGTGATGCTGGATGGTGCCATTTTCCCATTTCACAAGGAGGAAAACTGAGGCCTGGAGAGCTGAAATCACCCAATCAGGATAGATCTGAGTCCACTGTGGTTCCATCACTAGAAGGGTCTCTCCCACACAAAGTCCAACCCAAAGGGCTGAAAAGATAAGGGGCTGAGGTGGCCTTAGCCAGCTGGGATTCAGGGCTTCCTTCCTGGGAGGTGGCATGGTAGAGAACAGACTCCCAGACCCTTGTCTCAGGGGAGAGGGGCTGCAGCCTGAATACAGGTGTGGAGGCAGAGATGCCCCAAAAAGGCAAGCATGTGCTACATGGCTGCTGCCCCACACTCCCCAGCTGGCGCCGTGGCTGTGTGGCCATTGCTAGGCATCTGTAAGGCCCAGGTGGGCCCTACCTGTGGTGGAGCAGCCGCGCAGTGTGGGGTGGGCACGGGACCCGGGCAGGAGCAAGGCCACCTCCACCTGCCTGCCCTCCTCTCACTTGGCAACAACGAGCAGAAGCCATTAGCGCCTGGCAGCCCGTGTCCCACGGCTCTGACAAACGCCTTAAATGTCACCAAGGCTCCAGCTGTCCCTCCGGCCGCCTTTACTCTTCGTAATGACCAAGTGTCGAGGCTGATTGGAGCAGCGGGATGCAGCCAGTATTCAGAGCAGCATTTACCCTGGACGTTTCCACCTGGCAGTCAAGCTGTGCCCACCCCACCCTCCGCCTCCAGGCCTTTGTCTACCTGTCACCTCTGCCCAGGCCCCCAGCATCGCCCCTGGGCCAACCAGTGCCCAGATTTGTGTCCCAGGTGGTACCCATGTTGCTACCACCAAAGGTGGTGGGCAGCGATGGGCTGGAGTCTCAGGCGTCCACACCCAGCAGAATGGCAGCCTGAGTGGAAAGAACTGGCTCTAATTCCCACTCTTCCCTGTGACCTCTGTGGGGGAGCTCCTACTTCCTCTTTGTTTGTCTTCATCTCTCAGCCTTGGTGTCCTTGTTGGTGTAATGGGAATGATGACTGGGCTTCATAGGGCTTAAATGGAACATATGTGTGAAGCAAGGTGTGTATCACCATGTCTTGTGGAAGAGGCTCAGCCACACTGAGACCACAAACACCCTTGGACGGAAGGAGGCTCAGGAGGAGCAAAGGCCTGCATCAGCTTCCCTGGCCGAGACCGCCCTCCTCTCCACACAGCTCTGCGCTGCTGAGGCTCCCATTTGGAATCCCCTTCCTCCTCTTCTCTGTCTGGCCTTGTCCTTCAAATTTGGCCTGCTGTTCCCTCTTCCAGGAAGCCCTCCCAGTTTGATCTAACCACACTCCTCCCACAGGTTTTATGTGACGTTTTGAGTGGGTCCTAGATACTCAACGTTCTCTTATTGTTTGCCTTCATCCTCGCACAGCCTTGTGAGGTCAGGACTATTAGAAGCCTCATTTTATACTAATTTTTTTTTTTTTTTTTTGGTACTCGGGCCTCTCACTGTTGTGGCCTCTCCCGTTGCAGAGCACAGGCTCCAGATGCGCAGGCTCAGCGTCCATGGCTTACGGGCCCAGCTGCTCCGCAGCATGTGGGATCTTCCCGGACCGGGGCACAAACCCATGTCCCCTGCATTGGCAGGCGGATTCTCAACCACTGTGCCACCAGGGAAGCCCAGAAGCCTCATTTTAGAGACAAAGTAGTCAAGGTTCAGAGGGGGACTAGCATCAGTCTCCCATGTCACACACAAAGCTCCTGGCTCCGCCCCATTGGGCACTGTGGCCGCTGATCAGGGGAGTAAAGTAAGCCCCACCCCCCAGGGGCTCTGCCAGAGAGGGCGTGCACCCCCATCCCACCCCCTGGCCGTGAGGGCTTCCTTCCTGAGACACCCAGTTATAAGCACCAGTGTCCAGGCCAGATTTGGTTGGTTGATTTATGAGGTCTCTGATCACTGAATCATTTGTTTACAGGTTCCCTAGCCTTCCAATGATGCTGGAGGGTGATGGGCAGAGAAAGGTAAAGAGTGAGTAGTCTCTGCCCATTCATCAGACTTTCCTCAGGGATGCAGAGGTGATGGGGCAGGTGGTGGTGGTGGTGATCACAAGGAGACGTGAGATGCTAGCGGAGGTACCACAGTGGAGTGATGGCCATACTAGTGACGGTTGTGGTGGTGGTGGAGGTGATGTTGATAGTGGAGTCAGTGGTAGATGGTGATGGTAGTAGAAGTGACAGTACTGGTGTTGGTGACTGTGATGATGGGGATGAAGGTAACGATGGTGGAGCTACTGGTGATGGTGGTGACGGTGATGGGAGTAACATTGCTGATTGGTGATGGGAGTCCCACTGGGGATGACAGTGGTAGTGGTGATGGGAATAACTTTGGCAGTGATGATGGGAGTGGTGCCAGTGTGATAAAAATAATGTTGGCAATAGTGATAGGGGTCGCAGTGGCGGTGATGACGGAATAATGTTGGCAGTGGTGATGAGGAATGTTGGCGATAGTCATGGGAATGTTGATGGTGGTTAAGTGGGGATCAGTGGTGATGATGGAGGTAATGGTGATGGTAGTGCTGAGAGAAATACTCTGGTGGGGGCAGAGGTAATGGTGGTGGTGGTGATGGGGTTGACAGGGCTGCCAAGGCTTCCTGTGGCACATCTCTCATGGGAGAGTCCACCAGGCAGCCCTGTCCCACATGTGGGCTGTGCCCTAGCTGGAGGCAGGACGCAGTGGGGCTTGCTTGATTCTCCTTTTCTTTTAACCTCCAGGGAGCACAGCCTTCTGGGTAATGAGATGCAAATTGACAGAAAAGACAATGAGCCAGCCTGCGGCCTGTAGGGCAGCTTTTAGAGAGGCTGATTGCCTCCGTGCCAATTTGCATGGCATTAGCTGTACACGCCTCCTCCAATGGGCTCGTGCATTTCATCAGAGGTCACCTGGATTGTTGCATTCAACAAGGGGTGGTGACCTGTGATCCAGACCAGGGCCAGGGGCAAGGCCACTGTGACTCTGACCTGACAGAGCTCCAGGGTGTGGCACCAAGAAATCTGGGCCTGTGGGAAAGTCCAGTGGATGAGGGACTTCATGGTCAGCAAGGGATGACCATGGGTCTGGTTTGGCCAGCACCATGGTTCCATCTGGGTATGTACTGCAAAGGTGACAAACAGGCCTCAGGCAAAAGGGAGGCCTGGCCCTGGCTTGGGATGCCTCAGTACAGGTCCAGGCTCTGCCCCTAACTAGCACCATCACCTGGGCAGTCCCTCCGGGCATTGGCTCTCCCACTGTTCAGTGGGGGCCCCAGCCTCATTGTCTCCACATTGAAGGTGATGATCATCAAGCCAGGCCCTGCCTATGGTGTGCTCAGTCACAGTTCTCCATGTCAAGGTCACATGTTGCGGGCCTCTGAGAAGATCCATCCTGTCACTGTCACCATCACTTAAGGGCAGTGCCTGGGATCATTCCTAGAGTGGGACCCATGGGGGCCTAGGCAGGGTGGGACCCAGGTGGTTGCCCAAACCCAGTCCTGCAGGCTGCCTGCCCATCCCTCCCTCTCTGTCCAAGGTGCTGAAAATCCCGGCCCAACTGCCCTGGGGTCCCTGCTGCAAGGTGACCCAGGGGCCCCTTCGCTGCTGCCCTTGCTCTCTGGCCCCTGCAACCTCTCTGACCCAGTGCAACCCAAGACTTCACCCTATACCCTCCCCCAGGACAAATGACAGTGGGACCAGGGGCTCTTTCCCTTGCCCTCCACCTCCAGCCCTGCCAGTGCCCCTCTGGGCCCTCCTCCCTCCTCACTGTCCCACTGCCTCTCCCCCTGAGGTTGGGCCTAATCAGAGCTAATCAGAAAATTATGAGCTGCCTGATTACTGATTAGATTCCTAATGTTAATAGAGTCGAGAAGGGCCCGCTCAGGCTGTGTTTCAGGAAAAAGTATAAAAATAACATCAAGGGAAGGGAGCATGGCAGCTGGGCAAGGGCTTGGGCTCTGCTGTCCTCACAGGCAGGGGTTCAGGCTCTGCTTTTCTAGTTGGTGGGGGGCGCTCAGGCTGTCAGGTAGAAATACATTTCATAGCAGGAAGGCCTCCTAGCACCCTTAAATTCTGCCAGGGAAGTTGCCATCCCAGGCAGCTCTTCCTGCAGAAGCCTCTATCAAGTTCTGTGCTCAGGACCGTGAGACTGAATTGTAGTCGGAAGATAGGGAATACCCTACTGATGGTATACCACATGAGAGCAGGGCCGTGTCTGTACTGCTTACGGACCTACTCATGCCTAACACAGGCCAGGCACACGGCAGGTGCTTAATAAACATTTGTTGACAGGAAAGAGGGAAGGTCACATCAAAGCCTTCTCACTGGAACTACCACCCTCCCATGGTGGAGCATAGAGGCATCTGAGAAGGCTTCCTGGAGGACGATGTTGGAGCACATCAGGAGAATGCATTCATCTGGGGCCCGGGCAGGGGGTGCTGAACTCCCCAGGGACCCAACTCCTGGCTGACCTGGCCAGATGAGGGGCCCATGTCCATCACCCACTAGCCTCTTACTCCAGCAGGGCCCCTATGGCTTCTGCTTCAATACCACCTCATCACTGACTTGGCAGCAGCTGGGTGGGACTGATAGATAACATTTTCATGAGGTCCAGAGTGGGGTCGGGGTCGCAGAGAGCAGACGTCAGCATTTCAGACCCCTGAGGCAACCCCTTGGCCCCTCTACGTGGCATGCCCAGTGTGA
Source organism: Kogia breviceps (assembly GCF_026419965.1). Lineage (NCBI taxonomy): Eukaryota > Metazoa > Chordata > Mammalia > Artiodactyla > Physeteridae > Kogia > Kogia breviceps. The sequence goes on from NC_081319.1 coordinate 38,377,560, forward strand.
CCCATACTTAAACTCAGCCTCACGCTCACTTTTATCTCTGCACCACCTTGGATCCCTGTGCTCTGTCAGTGCTGCTTCTGGCCTGGTCTATGAGTCTCCATCCCAGGGAAATCCAGGGCCTCCAAGACAGCAGGTCCCTAAGGGCACCTCCTGATCCACCCCCCCACCCCACTGGCCATGGTAGAAACCTGTGCCCAGCTCTGGGGCCACACCAATCCAAGAATCAAGTGTCTGCCCTCCAGAGACCGCATCTGGGAGGGAGCCAGACACAACAGTGATGGAGACACCACAGGGGATTCTGGAAACCCAGCCTGGCAAGGGCACCAGGCTTCCTGGAAGAGGTAGATGGGCACTGACTCCTAACGGATGAGGTGGAGCTGCCAGGGGAGGGGGCAGGAAGGGCAGTCCAGGTTCAGGGCACAGCACAAATAAGTGTAGGGAAACTTAGCATGGCAGGTGGGCAGAGGTCAAGGTCAGCGTGGTGGGGGTGACAAGTTTGGCAGGATCAGGCCACACAGGGCCCTGTAAAGGATGGCAGCAGGAAAGGGAAGAGTGGTCAGGGCATCTAGGAAGCACTGGTTGGGGACACAGGGGTCTGTGTGGGAGGCCTGAAGGTGTGAGGGCCTGGGGCAGATGAGCTCATGCCAAGCAGCTTGGGTGGGAGTCTGAAGTTGGGTTGGAGCAGGGGAGGGGGGTGTTCTGGAGAGGTCTGGTCTGGAAGGGAGAAAGGGGGCACAGGAATATGGGGCTCTGGAGGGGAGCAGCTTCTAAGGGGTGACCTTAGGGAAGTGACAGCCCAGCTTGGGTGGGGTTGGTTGAGTAGAACACTGAAATGGGACCTTGGTCCCTTCCTGGGGCAGGGCAGGGCTGGGCTGAAGGCCAGGCCAGGGTGCCTGGGGGGCAGTGGACAAAGGTGGTGCTGAGGAGAGGGACAGTCAATTGGCATGAGCTTCAGAGGGGAAGAGGTCAAACCAAGGTCAGAAGGCCCAAGAGAAAAGCTGAGGTTAAGGGGAGCAGTCAGTAGGTCCCTGGGGTGAAGCTGAGGGGAGGGAAGGGGCAACCCACTCCCTGGGACTGTATCTCCAATCTCGCGGGTGAGTCTACATCCTGTCTTCTGTCCTACCTTATTCACATCTCCACAGCCCTGGGAGGGCCCGGTGGGCTTCTGGTCCCTGTCATGGACTTGAGAAGCTGAGGTCCAGAGAGAAGAGGTCAGTGCTTCCCAAAGTTCATGCTGGGACAGTCACCAAGCCCTAGGAGCTCGGGCCTCCCAAGTGGCAGGGGCATTGTCACACACAGGCACACACACACCCATGCCCACACATGTGTGTCTCTAGAACGTGGCCTGATGAGGGAAAGGACGTGTTCCGTGGTACACTTAGACAAATGACGTGTTGCCTGCTCCTCTATCTCAAGAGTGGCCAACAGCCTTGGGCCTGATACCTTCATGTGATGTGCTCTGTGTGTTTTTTGCGGTACATGGGCCTCTCACTGTTGTGGCCTCTCCTGTCACGGAGCACAGGCTCCGGACGCGCAGGCCCAGTGGCCATGGCCCACGGGCCCATCCGCTCCGCGGCACATGGAATCCTCCCAGACCGGGGCACAAACCCGCGTCCCCTGCATCGGCAGGCGGACTGTCAACCACTGTGCCACCAGGGAAGCCCTCTGTGTGATTTTTAAAAGGGTGAAAGAAACTTTGGTGAATTACACCAAAGAGGGAGGAAGACTGAAAAAACTGGCAAATTTATGGGAAATTTCACCTGGTTCACCAGGGACTGGTTCACTGTGGAGATGTGCAGGTCTCATGCTGGGAAGTGAGGAGGTGCCTGCTGGATTGGCGGCCTCTGACCCTGAGGGACTGTGCTGAGCAGGGCAGTGCCTTGGAAGGAGTCCCAGCAGCCTTGGAGTCCACATGGCCCAGCCCTTGGCTTGGGCTCCTCAAGGCCAAGGTGCCTCCATATGGCAGGGCTCCAGGGCCACAGCCCAAACACGGACCTGATGCGGTACGTGGACTTGCTGGCTTATCTCTCATCAAGGAACCTCTCAAAGGTGCCCAATGGGGGACCTAGGAGCAGCAGCAGCAACCCGGCAGGGCAGGGCCCCAAGAGCCGGGCCTGTCCTGCTGCCCTCAGCATGAAGCCGTGCATGGCCACATGCATTCCCTCCTGAAGCAGCCTGATGCCAGAGTTGAAATCTCCTGAGAGTGGACTTCATCTGTGGTTCCTGAGAACTGCTCTGTAAATTCAGGCTGGCCCCTGCGAATGTTCTACCCAGCCTCCAGAGTGCCTTTCCTCACCCCTTGCCCTGTTCACACGTTTTTGTATTGACCATGGTTCCCGTTGAAAGCTAAAGTGTCCATTGAAGCCAGTGGAATTTCTCTCATCACCTGAGTGTGGCTTCACCTCCTTTCCTTCCTGGGAAGGAGCATCTCGGAGCACATGGTTTTCCTTTTCCTGATGTAAAAATGTCCACGTTGGGGTTACATACCAGTAATAGGACAGAGTGGGTTTGGGGTTACATACCAGTAATAGGACAGAGTGGGTTTCTTTTTTCTTTTTTTTTTTTTTTGCAGTACGCGGGCCTCTCACTGTTGTGGCCTCTCCCGTTGCAGAGCACAGGCTCCGGACACTCAGGCTCAGCGGCCATGGCTCACGGGCCTAGCGCTTTTCGGCATGTGGGATTTTCCCTGACCGGGGCACAAACCCGTGTCCCATGCATCGGCAGGCGGACTCTCAACCACTGCGCCACCAGGGAATCCCGGGAGTGGGTTTCTTAAATGTCCTCCCATGGCAAAATATAAGCTAGCAACTGGGTGAACAGAATGATCCTGTCTGGTCTGAAATTCAAGCCTCTGGACACCAGGTTCCCCAGCCTCCATCTTCATCACAAGCCACCCCTCACTTCTTCATATTTTTCCTGGGAAATTAAAACACAGGCTGCCCCTTGCAGGCGGGGACCGAGAGGGCACAGGAATCGATAATCAAGGCCAAGGTGCCCACAGGGAGTGAGCAAGCCCAGGCCCGGGGCTGGAGAGATGGGTGCCCCTTCCAGAGGAGAACAACTTGAATGAGTTTTTCCCTGTTACATGTATTCTGACCTTTTTTTTTTTAAGAAAAAATTCCATTTTACTAATTTTTTTATCAACTCGTGGAGAACACGTGTGGCTGGTGAGGGAAAAGGTCAGGGAGCCTGTCGCTGCCAACAGCAGCGTGGGCCTCATGTGATGGCTCCCCCCTCCACCAGGTGCCCTTTGCAGGTAGGAGTGTTTGTTGTTTTCCCTGCAGTTTCGGTTGCTAGAATTTTGGTCTGGGTTTTGGGTGTTTGTTTGTTTTTCATCTGTTCCGGTGGTTGTTTCATCTTTAAGCTGGAAGCACAGTTAATACAGAAAGCGTGGGTCAGATGTGTTGTGGGACAGGAACCAGGTGTGTCTGGTGTGGATGGAGGCAGGAAGGGCGTGAAGGAAGGGACTTTGAAGAGAAGGGGTGGAGAAGGCGGGAGGGCTTACCAGAAGGCTGAGTGCTGGTGCTGCCCAGGAGGTGCCAGTGTCGGCAGCACATTTGACAGGAAGGCAAAGCCACCAACCTCTTCATCACCTGCCATGCATAAGTCATGGGTCCTGTCAGCCTGCTCTGCCCACAGTGGTGCACTTCTCTTCACCCCTCAGAACCCAGCAAAATGGGCATCAGGACAGGACTGCCTTCAGAAGGTTGTGGTGAGTGAGTTTGTGCCCGTAAAGCTCTGAGCAGTCAGAGTCATCAGGATACCCGTCGCTCACATAGCAGGCACTGTCTGCCCACACATGCGCCTTCCCCAGGCACAAGTTTTGCAAGAACAGGGCCAAGTTAGGATTCTCCTGGTCCCTGACTATGGGTGTACCTGCTTGAAGAAGGCAGTAGACAGACAAACACCCATTCAGGCTGAGGTGGCAGGAAGAACGGACCCACAGGGCCAGGACTCCTCACTTGCCTGTGCATCTTGCCCTATCGTCAGCCCTGGGGCTCCAGTGCCTTCCTTGCTGAACTGCGTCTTGCTTCGTTATTATGCAGATATTTTGATTATGCAGATATGGTTTTTAGACAGTTTTAAATATGTATATTATTTACTCACTAGACCATAACAGCTCTGAAAATTGGAAATCTGCATTTAGTATCTATCAGTACACAATACAGAGTTAATACAGGGCCCACAGGTGGGGAGGGAAGCAGGGTGGCAGTGGCGGCAGTGTTGTGCTGGGCAGGGGCTTCTGGGCACCCTGGTGCTTTACCCCTTCCCAGGGACTGGGTCCAGTGACACCAAGGATGTGGGGGATGGGCTCAGAGCAGCATCTGAGAGTCCAGTTACTGATCCCCTCTCCTGGGGAAAGGGCAAAGGAACCACTCTGGGAAGCAGGAAAGGAACACCTGAGCCCAACCAGCCACGCCCCACCTGGCCAGACCTGATGCTTCCCTGGGACATTCGGCATCCAACACTGCTGGTAGACCTACTGATGCCCCGTCCACCACTTCCTCACCAGGGGCCTGGGGCAGTGGCACTAATGCTCAGTCCCCTTACAGAACGGGGAACAAAAGAATCCACCTCTCAGGTGTCTTGCTAGGGGTGAGGTGGGGAGGGTGAGGAAGAGGTACAGTCTTCCACCTGCTGTTGGATTAACTGCACCTGTCAGCTCAGGGTAATTACAGGGGCAGTGTCTGGTATTATCCTGTCATCATTACCTTCTTTGCAACCCTCTGGCGGTGTTCTTGGGGCACCTACTTGGTGCTGGGACTTTACTCTGGACTTGCTGCCCCCAACCTCTACCTCAGAGCCCCCATCACAGCTTCTGCCAGGCTCAGCCCCCATTGGCACATATCTCAATATCCTGTGCCCCATGGGTTCGGGGCCTTTTATCCTAAGCCTCTCATAACCTCTTGGAAGAGAAAGTAGCTATAACCAATTAAGACCAAAAAACTCATTCAATCTTTCCCTCTGGGCTGCACAAAACAAATCCTGTTTGATGGGCAGTTACTCCCCAGACCCTTTCAGGCTAGGCCAGCACTGGGTAGGGGGGAGGGGCTACAGGTGAGGGGGATGAAGGGAGGAGGCCAAGGAGAAGTGGGGTCACCAACTTGGGGGGAGGAGTGGGACCTCAAAGAGGATGGAGTGGAGAACCCTGAGGGCTCCAACCCACCAGGCCCAAGCCCTACTCTTCTGGTGGGGGCCTTATCCTCCAGATGTTGGCCTCTGAGGGGCAGCCACCGTGGCCTCAGGTCCCTTATCTTAGGTCATGGTCTATCTCAGCTCCAGAGCAATTGAGAGACTTTGAACTTAGTGAAATTCAAAGGTGTCTGTAGAGTGGGCTGCTCCCCCAGGGGACCTTTGTCCACAGACCAGTCCTCTTTCTTGCCCTTTCCCGTAAGAACAGTTTCCGGAGCTGAGGGAAATTGATTGTTAAGTGAAACTCTCTGATAATTGCCTCTGAAATGCCCGCTGTTATCGTAATTGACTTAGCCGCGAGCAGCCTTGCTCAGCAGTCCCACCACAGTTCCCTCCAACGCCTTGGCTGTGATGGAGACATCGCAGGCCAGGCAAGCCACCATCAGCAAATTTGTAGTAGCATCACCTTCATAGGCAGCCCTCACCCTCCAGGATGTGATGAAGAAAAAGAGTCTCAGAGAGGTTAAACCACACACTTAGGGTCACACAGCTGACCAGGCAGGTCCAGATTCAAGCCTTTACCCAGGTTCAGAGACATTCTGACTTTGATTTATCAGATGTTCATTGTGTACCTACTACGTGCCAGGGGCCAGGTTACTGTAAACTTGACAGCTGCCAAATACAGTGCCCACCAAGCTCAGCTCAAGGGGAAAAGCAGAGGGTTCTCTAAGTTCCATGATGGGGAGAGATGGGAGCCTGGCATGGGTCAGGGAGTGGTTAGGAGGAGAATGGGGTGTAAGCTAACGCCTCAAGGGTCAGGGCATGAAACAGGCTGGAGGAGTCTGGGCAAGAGTGCACAAGGAGGGAGCGGAATGCTCAGGGGCCTGGTAGCAGGAGAGCCAGAGACTTCAGGTGGCTCTGAGAGCAGAGCCCAGAGCCCGAGCAGGGAGCTGGTCCCAGGGAACAGGTATTCAGGGTCAGGCATGGGAACAGAGCAAATCTCCCCCAGACAGGCAGGAGCCCTGAGATGAAGTGAGCCATGTTCCCACTGCTGCCCCTTCCCTGCTGGGAGTCTTTGTAGGTTCTCCCTTTACTTCTGGATCTCAGTGTCCTTCCCCATCCTGCCTCCCCCAGGCCATCAGGAAGACTTGGGGGAGGTGGGAGGGAAGCGCAAGGAGGATGAACCTTGGGGCAGGGCAGAGGCAGAGACAGGGCTGTGAGCAGTCTCCCAGCCAGCCCCGAGCAGGCCTGACTGTTGTGGGCTCTGTGAAGACAGGAGCACAAGTCTGGGTGCCTGGCAGAGGGGAGGGGAGCCCATGGACAGGACAAGGGCAAAAGGAGGCTTCCAGAAGAGGTGACAGTCTGATAGGACTGACTGAGATGATGGGGAGCACATCCCAAGCAGAAAGAGTGGATGACAGGAAGGCCCAGAGGTGGGCAAGAGGCTGTGTGCTTAGAGCCAGCAAGTGAAATGCCAGGGGGCTGGGCTTTATGGGCAGCCACTGGCAGTTGGAGCAAGGGGGCTGCCAAGAACCTAACTACCCTCTGCGTGGGTAAGGTTACTACTTCTGATTTATAGGCAGGAAATTGAGAGCCCGAGGGGGAAGCTACAGTCTGACCCCAAGGCTCCAGGGTCCAAGCTCTGATCCCCACCTGGGGCCCCTCGTGCATGCCATGTGTATTCCATCCTCTTCCCTCTCACCCTCAGGCCTGAGGGACCGCGTGCAGCCACAGCCTGCCCCATCCACCCGCCCCGTTCAGCTGCCTCAGCCCTTCCTCCCGCACCACCAGGCCTGTGGATTTAGCAGTTTCCACACGTCCGGTGCCTGGGGACGGACTGATTGATCTGTAACACTGAAAAAATAATAATGGCTTGATCATTACTGAGGATTAAAAGTAATCCTTTCGCTGTGGCTATTGCAAGTCCGTTATTCACGAGTCAGCGGACTGACCCGGGCCTTTGAGCCCATGGGACTCCATGAGTTCAAGGAGGCTGGGGGCTGGGGCCCCCCCTCCCTGGTCTCCCTCACCTTGGCCACTAGACTAGCAAGGCTGAGGGGCCATCAGCCCCTGTGTTCCTGAGGCCTGTGAATCCCAGGATCAGACCTAAGTCCTGAAGGGTGAAGGATCTGACATCCGCTGGCCAGCGGGGGAGGTAGGGGCTGGAGAGGACAGCTCCTCAAGGCCATGGCCCAGTTTGGAGACTTCATCTAGTGTCAGTTTGGTGTTTGCAACCCTATCAACTGTGTGGCTTTTCTGTGGCAAGGGACCTGATCCAGTTGTTCCGACATGTGTCCCAGCCTCATTGTCCATGAAGCAATGGCTCCAGGCCCACTCTGAGAAGGGTCTGGGATCCCTGGGAAGGGGATGGGCCACTGGGCAAGGAAAAGGGGTATGCGGTGACTGCCTAAGGCTCACCCCTCAAGATGCAGCCCCAGGGGATGTTCCCTGGGCTCCCACACTCCATTCCAGGTCTGGTGCCGAGCTCGCATGGTCAGTGCTCCGTTAACAGGAGTGACAAGTGTTGTTAACCATGTGTGTCACACAGTAACATCCTCTGCGGAAGTGCACTGCCAGCTTGTGAATCAGGATCCATCGGGGGTCGGGCTTGGGTGGGGGTGTCTGTGGTTTAGGCTGAGAAGAGGACCCAGGATGGAAAGGGAGGGGCAGGATTTGGGCACAGGGGGGCTCCTGGGACCTTAAGAAAGCTTTGCCTTTTCTATGCAGAGTCATAGGGAGCTGCCAAAGGTTTAGGGGTTTGGGGAGGAGGGGGATGGCCACGTGCTCAGATCCACACTTTGAAGGCTTCAGCTGCTGTGTGGAGAAGGATGACGAAGAGCAAGAGAGGACGCAGGAGCCTGGGCTGGGGATGATCAGTAAGGTGGTGTGAATAACATTAAGGGTGGGATGTAGGGGCAGTGGTCACAGGGTGGAGGGGCTCATTCTAAGAGGGGGTGTTGTAAGCTCTGGTGGGCCTAAGGGTCACCCCAGAAAGGTATCCAGGAGCTCAGAGGGGCCAGGATTGGAGGCAAGACCTGGGAACCATCTGGGAGAAGAGAGGCCTATGGTTCCTGAAGCTGCATTATGGGGGTAGGGCCCACCCAAGGAGTCACTGCAGTAACAGGTGGGCAGAGGACAAAATCTGCAAAAAAGACGGGTGGGAGTGGCAGGAGGGTCTCAGCCATGTGAAGTGAAGGGGTTTGACTTTCCCACCCGGCCCCCAGGTCCCCCAGCCTCATAGCCTTCCCAGCATTCAGTGCTTTTGCCCTGAGGAGGAGGGGGAGCCAGGCCCAGCGGGAGTAGGGATAGCTCTGGACAGCCCTTCTAACAGCCAGAGGTGGCATCCTGCCCAGAGAGTGGAGGCTGAGGCTCTACAGGGAGTCCCACCAGGTCCCCACCACACTGGTCCATGCTAGAAGGGAGGAAAAGCTGGTCTCCCATTTCCCCCAATGGGCAGCTGCCAGGCTTTATTTTAGAATCTCACCTCTTGGGCCCACAAGCCATCAGGCCTGACTGATGGATGGGAGTGTTTGTCTCGAATACCAAGGGGGCAGGGCCCTCTGAGTAGGGGCTGGAGGCCAGAAGGCAGGACCCTATTGCTCCACTCACATTCAAATAGGGCGGGGAGTTGGGGACCAGAGCCCCTTTCACACCAAGAGCTACTCTGTTCCTCCCCGGGCATGGTGGGGCCCTGTGGAGCATACCTTTGGACCTTGGTCACGGGCTGGGCAAGGCAAATTCGGTGGTGAGGGCCCCAGCCCAACCCAAAGCCCCTCTGTGACCTTAGGCAGGCTGCTCACCATCTCTGTGCCGGGTACCCTCATCTGAGGAGGACACGTCAAGCACGTTGTGAATGGTGACAGGTACACATGATGTGTCGCTGGCCTAGGGGAGGGCTTGGATGCAGTAGATGATCAGTTCAGGGTGACAGTCATCATTATGATGAACAGGACTTCACTGCACTCAGCTCTGCAGGAGGCCCTAGAGGGCCAGCTCAGTCCTGTCCTCAGGAGCCTCAAGACTTCCTAAAGGGGGACTTCCCTGGTGGCTCAGTGGTTAAGAATCCGCCTGCCAATGCAGGGGACAAGGGTTTGAACCCTGGTCCGTGAAGATCCCACATTCTGTGGAGCAACTAAGCCTGTGCACCGCAACTACTGAGCCTGTGCTCTAGAGCCCACAAGCCACAACTACTGAAGCCTGCGCATCTAGAGCCTATGCTCCACAACAAGAGAAGCCACTTCAATGAGGAGCTCGCGCACCGCAACAAAGAGTAGCCCCTGCTCGCCACAACTAGAGAAAGCCCGCACGCAGCAACGAAGACCCAACGCAGCCAAAAATAAATATTAATCAATTAATTAATTTTTTTAAAAAGACTTCCTAAAGGGACAGGATCCACGGAGGCACAAAGTAAGAATCTCTGGGTCAGGATTCAGGCCCAAAGGGTAGCGAGTTTCCAGCACCTCCTCCAGGAAGCCTTCCCTGACCTCCCAAGTTTCCACAATGCTGAGCTTCCCAGAAGCACCTCAGCTACTCCTGCCCTAGTTGTTCTGCCTGGTTATGTGTCTGTTTTCTCCTCTGAACTGTGGGAGGGCAGGGCTGGCTCTGCCATATCTCCACACATCAGCACAGTCTGGCACTGGGTGTATTGGGTAACAAGGTGAGGGATGGACACACGCAGCTGTGCTCACAGGCACAGGGGCCTCAGTGGAGGAGGCCACAGGAACCAGCACCAAAGGATGGACCAGGCTTGTGTGGACAGAAGGCTTAGAGAGCCCTGCTGGGAGAGGGCTCAGGAAGCCAGGACAGGGACAGTGGAGACAGGCCTGGGTGGACAGAGGTGGGCTGTGGGCACCTCCTTCTGGGCCCTGAGCAAGCTGGGGGTAAAGGTGCATCAGCAAGGTACTCTGTCACTTGTGGCATTTCATCTTTGGCTGGGCAAGGCCTTCCTCTTGACGCTGGGGTGACACTGGTTTGTAGCTAGTAGAGAGTGTCAGTGGGCTTGGCTCCAGGGCCTGGGTCTTAATATGCCTCAGGGGTCCCCCTGCCTTCCTATGGGCAGGAAATATGGCTGCGCTGAAGTCCAGGGATTCCCGTGGAGATGCCACTCAGGTCTGTGCAGGCGTCACCTTTCCTGTGGGAGCCCAATGTGGGTGGGGGAAGGGGCCACACAGCAAGCTGGAGAATGTTTGGGGCCAAGGAATCTCTGGGAGTCTGGCACGATGTCTAGGGAGTCCCTGAGCCACCCTGGCCCCAGGGACTGCTGGGGATGGAGAAGGCTTTGGGCTGGGCACAGACCTTCCTCAGTCTCTGACCTCCCTGTGCTCTGTCCCTCAGAGATTGGCTGATGCTGCAGAGAACTTCCAGAAAGCCCACCGCTGGCAGGACAACATCAAGGTAAGAACTGCAGTGCCTTCCCCAGCCCCTAGGACCTGCCCACCCGCAGCAAGGGTGGATGTGCATGCAGGGGAGGAGGGAGAGGGAGCCTGTCCAGACGCACTGGAAGGGCACCAAGGGCTCTGTGGGGTGGAGCCGGGAACCTTTGCCCAATGTTCAGCAAACATTTGAGGCTCCCCTTGGTGCTGGGACACATGGTGCAGATATGAACCTATCATTCCACTCCCAGCTCCCAGAGGAGCTATGGAGTCCCCCATGAGCAGATAGGCTGCTCTGAAGTGATGCTCCCCAAAGTTGGCGTCCCCTTGGTGGTTAAGGAGGTGCACAGACTCCTTGAACAGCCCCTGGGGCAGAGAGGCCTCTTGACTCCAGGACTTCCCAGACTTTAATACACTGACCTGGAAGAGATGCTGGGGGAAAGGGACCCTATCCCCTTCCCAGACTTCCCCGAGCAGCAGCCTGTCTTCCAGAAGGCTGCCAGGCTGGGATTGGGGACCAGGCTGTCACAGCCACTAAATCCTCTCCTTCCGCCAGCAAAGCTCAGAAGGGGCTCAGGCGCGGAGCAAGTGGAGGCGTGAGAAGCTGGGAGCAGGACTCTTTTTGAGGACAGAAGAACCCAGACTGTGGGGGAGGGAAGGAAAGCCTCATTGACCCCCAGCCTCACACCCAGGTGGCTCACATATTCAGGCAGCTTGTGTTTGATTTGGGCAAGACTGGACACACCTGCACCTTTCCTGTCAGAGGATAACAGTAAACCCGAAGAGAGACTGAGGCAGCGTTCCTCCCAGACTCAGGAAACCCCCGATGCCAAGGATGACGGAACCCTCGGGGACCAGACGGGTTGGCAGGGCTCGCTGTGTCCTCCACAGCCACTTAGGCATGTGGACCACGCCTCCCGGTGGTCTCTGTGCTAAATGCAGGGAGAGGCACCAAGAGCTGCCCCCTGGGACCCAGGGGCCAATAAGGGGGAGCGGGAAGGCCTTGACTCACTCCAACTCTGAGCCTGGCACCTCTAGGAGGCAGGAGGGATTATTATCCCTACTTAACTGACGAGAACCCTAAGGCACAGAGTGGTTAGGCCTACCTCAGGTCACCTGTTGGGGGCAGAGTCTCGCAGCTGGGCTGTCAGGTGCCAGGGGGTGCATGCCTATGATGCAGGCCCCCTAAACCTGTTCTTTCTCCCCAGTCCCCATCCCCCCGAGGCCACCCTGAGCGCACACCATAGCACTCTTCCTTTGCTGCCTGGTGGGTGCTGGCTGCTACCCTCAGGGAGCTCACATGGGGTTGTGGGTAACAGATGATTGTTTACAGTGAACACGTTAATGAACTAATGACTCCCTGGACCGATCCTCCCTCCCTGGGAGCTGGGGGGCTGGGCTTTTTCTCGCTCCCCATTCCAGCACTACAAACCCATCCCTGGGCCACCGTGCCTCCTCAGCCTCTTGATCAGAAATACACACAGCAGCCTCCATTTGCACTCCCTGGCCACTTGGATGTGCCCCCACCTGCAAATAACCTCACCCTGGTGACTCCCTGCAATGCCCATCCTGAGCCTGCACTCAAGGCCCCAGGATCTGGCTGTCCCTGCCTCTCTCTCGTCAGCCTGCCTCCTCCCTCCCCTCCTGTGCTCCAGCCACACCGAACACCGCACTCCAGGCCCATTCTTGATCTCTCCACCCAGAATGCCCTCCGTTCCTCCTTTTTTTTTTTTTTTAACATCTTTATTGGAGTATAATTGCTTTACAATGGTGTGTTAGTTTCTACTTTACAACGAAGTGAATCAGTTATACATATACATATGTTCCCATATCTCCTCCCTCTTGCATCTCCCTCCCTCCCACCCTCCCTATCCCACCCCTCTAGGTGGTCACAAACCACCTAGCTGATCTCCCTGTGCCATGCGGCTGCTTCCCACTAGCTATCCACCCTACGTTTGGTAGTGTATATATGTCCATGCCACTCCCTCACGTCGTCACAGCTTACCCTTCCCCCTCCCCATATCCTCAAGGCCATGCTCTAGTAGGTCTGTGTTTTATTCCCAGCCTGCCCCTAGGCTCTTCATGACATTATTTTTCTTAGATTCTATATATAGGTGTTAGCATATGGTATTTGTCTTTCTCCTTCTGACTTACTTCACTCTGTATGACAGACTCTAGGTCTATCCACCTCACTACAAATAACTCAGTTTCATTTCTTTTTATGGCTGAGTAATATTCCATTGTATATATGTGCCACATCTTCTTTATCCATTCATCTGTCGATGGACACTTAGGTTGCTTCCATGTCCTGGCTATTGTAAATAGAGCTGCAATGAACATTTTGGTACATGACGCTTTTTGAATTATGGTTTTCTCAGGGTATATGCCCAGTTGTGGGATTGCTGGGTCGTATGGTAGTTCTATTTGTAGTTTTTTAAGGAACCTCCATACTGTTCTCCATAGTGGCTGTATCAATTTACACTCCCACCAGCAGTGCAAGAGTGTTCCCTTTTCTCCACACCCTCTCCAGCATTTATTGTTTCTAGATTTTTTTTTTTTTTTTTTTTTTTTTTTTTGCGGTATGCGGGCCTCTCACTGTTGTGGCCTCTCCCGCTGCGGAGCACAGGCTCCGGATGCGCAGGCCTAGCGGCCATGGCTCACGGGCTTAGTTGCTCTGCGGCATGTGGGATCTTCCCGGACCAGGGCACGAACCCGTGTCCCATGCATCGGCAGGCGGATTCTCAACCACTGCGCCACCAGGGAAGCCCTGTTTCTAGACTTTTTGATGATGGCCATTCTGACTGGTGTGAGATGATATCTCATTGTAGTTTTGATTTGCATTTCTCTAGTGATTAATGATGTTGAGCATTCTTTCATGTGTTTGTTGGCAATCTGTATATCTTCTTTGGAGAAATGTCTATTTAGTTCTTCTGCCCATTTTTGGATTGGGTTGTTTGGTTTTTTGTTATTGAGCTGCATGAGTTGCTTATAAATTTTGGATATTAATCCTTTGTTAGATCACTCCCTAACACCATACACAAAAATAAACTCAAAATGGGTTAAAGACCTAAATGTAAGGCCAGACACTATCAAACTCTTAGAGGAAAACATAGGCAGAACACTCTATGACATAAATCACAGCAAGATCCTTTTCTTTCTTTCTTTTTTTTTTTTTTTTTTTTTTTTTTTTTTTTTTTTTTTTTTTTTGCGGTACGTGGGCCTCTCACTGTTGTGGCCTCTCCCGCTGCGGAGCACAGGCTCCGGACGCACAGGCTCAGCAGCCATGGCTCACGGGCCCATCCGCTCCGCGGCATGTGGGATCTTCCCGGACCGAGGCATGAACCCATGTCCCCTGCATCGGCAGGCGGACTCGCAACCAGTGAGCCACCAGGGAAGCCCGCAAGATCCTTTTTGACCCACCTCCTAGAGAAATGGAAATAAAAACAAAAATAAACAAATGGGATCTAATGAAACTTAAAAGCTTTTGCACAGCAAAGGAAACCATAAACAAGACCAAAAGGCAACTCTCAGAATGGGAGAAAATAGTTGCAAATGAAGCAACGGACAAAGGATTAATCTCCAAAATTTATAAGCAACTCATGCAGCTCAATAACAAAAAAAAGTTCCTCCTTTTGAAAGCCCAGCTTGTCTTGCCTCTTCCCAGTAAGGCTGCTTCTGCTGCCCAGCCCATCAGCCCCTCCACCTTCTGGGAATCCAGAACCCTTGGCTCCTGCTCTGTCCCTTCTTTTGTTTCTGACATATCTGCTTCCTCCCCTCCCCACCCAGGACAGACCGAAGAGCAGGCACAGGAGAGGGAATGAAGGAATCAGGAAATAAGGGAATGCAAGCCCTCGGCCTGGCTTTCTCTCGCTCCCAGTGTAGGCCCCAAACAGAAAGATGAAGAGGCTGCCTCGGCCCCAAACCTGTTTTTTCTTCCTGACTCTGCAGAAAACCCAAGATTTCCAAGGATCATCCTACTGGACCCCTGACCCCTGATTTTCAGCTACTCCAAGACAGAAATGGCTTATCACAGGCCAGAGTGGGCACCACGGGGGCCTACCGGGAAGGAAGGCCCAGGTCTCAGTGTGTCCAGGGGATGCTGAGACGGTGCTAGTTGAGGACCCACTCCCTGCACACTGGGTCACAGTCCCTGCGGGACCCAGCAGGGGCTCACCCCTCTCTGGGCTTCAGTTTCCCCATTTGGCAAATGACCAGCTGGTGTCAGGGGCTATCTGTCAGCTCAGGTGTGATGTGTGAAAGCGTCAGTCCACACATCAGGCCGTGTGGGTGCAAGTTGGTGATGGTATGGGTGCATCTCTGGCCATACCAGCCCATAGGCTCTGGGTGCTTCTGTCCTAAGGCAGAAGAGGGCTCTGCTGGCCTCATCCCCCTGGCTTGACCTGAGATGCCCCCAGCTATGGGTGTGACCACAGGGCCAGCTGGGCCCAGCCTTGTTTGCCTGATGCTCGTTGCCCACCCCCACCAGTCCATTAGTCTACCTGTTTGTCTGTCCCACAGGTATCTTGGGCAGGGTGGAGCTGTAGGCGCCCCCTCCTTTCCAGCTGTGCAAGGTCAGGGCCCTTCTCTTCCGCAGGAGCGCTGAGCTGCCCAGCTGCCGGGCTAAAAGGCATCAGTGCTAATGATGGGCCCATTAGCTGATTTGCCAGCCAGCCCTGCTTGGGCTGCCAGGGAGAGCTGCCAGGGTGCAGACTGTCCATGCCAGGGGGGATATGGGGACTTCAGTGTGCAGAAAGGATGGTGTTTTGTCCCTTGAAGGCATACCGCCCACCCTTGAAACTATGTCCTTCGCAACAACGTTCAGGAGGTGACAGATAAGGAGTCATGTTCCTTCCCAGCATTCAAGAGCACACCCAGTGGCAAACTCAGGCCCTTTACACAAGCCAGGCCTTCTTAGGAATGCCCTTACCTCCTTCAGAAGGGCAACACCTCCCACTCCAGTTAACTCCCTAGAGCTCCTCTTTCTGGCCACAACTCTAGGATTAGCCCCCACTGCCCACAGCACCCAGCTTTGGTGCCCCCATCACAGATGGTTCCCAGTGCAGGCTTCCCCAGGCCAGTGGCCCAGTGGGCTCATCTGTCTGCCCCAATTGGCTCCTCTTGGCCAGAAGCAGTTGAGCCTGACTCAGTGCTACCCAATCACCTGTCCATGTGCCCAGCCAGGTGCCCTGTGGACAGAGTGACCAGGGCCTCAGTCTTCTTACCTCTGAGGTGGGGAGGATGGCAGTCAGCAGTTCTGAGCACAGAGGAAACCCTTGACCCATGGGGCCAGACTGGAATCCACTGCATGATCAGTAGGGTGTGGCCCTTCCTGTGTCAATAGCACACAGTAGGTTTGCATGCAGACCTCTGAGAAATTGGCAATGGTGTACACACATACACACAAACACACGCACACACACAATCACACAATCACACCATTGACACCAGCCCAGGGACTTGGGGGATCCTGGAGTCTGTAAGGTCAAGAGAGACAAGAGAGTTAGGGGAAAATATCTGGATGTGAAGCCATGCTCCTCTCCCTAGTCCCAGGTCATGACCCCACACTCCTTGCCATGGCAAGGGTAGGGAACCTGTAGCTAAAGCCCTGGCTGCAGCCCTTGGACACCACAGCCCTTGTTAGCAGGCAGCACCTCCCATGGCCGCTGCAGACAGGCAGCAGGTGCTTTGGTGCCCATAACACTTAGGGTGGATGAAGATGGCCCACCTGCCGGACCCTGTGCCTGGTGCCAGCACCTCATTGTGCCAGCATTATCTTCTATCTAGACGGCCACCAAGGAGGAACTGGGCCAGGGCATGGGTCGGGGAGGCAGGAGAGGCCATTGGTTCCAGGGCCTCAGTGCCAGCCCCAGTGCCTGCAGGAGACAAAGCCCTGCCCTGGGAGTCTAACGGGAGACATAGCTCTGCCTGGGAACCTAAAGAGAAAGCTGCGAAGGCTGGGCCAGGCCAAGGAGCCGGCTGGACAGGACAGGTGGTTCCCCGGCCTGAGGTCTGCCCCAGCCACAGGGCCTGCTGCCTGCCTCTCTGCCAAGCCGGCGACAGACAGCTCTCTCAGAAAACAGTCCTCTTGGCTGAGCTGAGCTGGCAGTGAGCCAGGGCAGGAAGGCCAAGCATCCTCACTGGTGCAGCCGGGTAGCTGCCTGGGTCCTGCACGGGGGCCTGGTGAGCAAGCAGCAGTCAGGTCTGACCAAGCCACATCAGCCACCTTCCATGGCACCAAACGTAGATGCCAACTGCTATTCCCCATGTTCACCCACTCTCACTTCCTCACCCTGCTGCCCACCTGCCAGCATCCCTCATGCTGTCTCTTGGGCTCAGCTCCAGCTAAGGAGAGTGTGTGTGTCATCTATACAAGGGCCGTGTGGACCCCCTAGCCCCACTCCTCATGTGTCGTGTATGCACAGAAATCCACTCTGGGGGGAGGCATGTGTGTGAGTTCAAAGGGGGTGATTCCCCCCACTCCCTGCCCAGTTTGTGCAAAATGGCCCCTACAATACCATGTAATGGAGGGGATGTCAGAGGTGTGTGCCCTGGACACTAAGGACACACGTTTCACCAACCAGAGGGTTTCTTCCACATTCAGACCCGTCCCAGGCCTGTGAAGTTACAAGCTTAAGGGGGCCACTCATGGGTTGAGTTGGCCCGAACCCCTGAGAGGCCTCCTCACTCCCTGTCCTCCTAGCATCATCATTCTGATTTTACAAGTGGAAAATCAAAACCCTGAGGTAAAGCCTTACTGAGGCTGAAGGGTTTAACAGGCACCCTTGCCTCATCGGTGAGATGGAGGTGACCTCCAGGAGTCCCCATGGGGCCACAGGGACTTGTGAGGCTTCAGCCTCAGTCTTCACTCACTGCTCAGTATCCCAGAGCTCACATGTTCAGGTCAGGATTTGAGGCCAGGACCCTTCACCAAGTCCCCTGCACATAATCGCTAGGTGGTACTGCCTCCTTGTTGTGTCCCAGAGACAGGGCACTAGTGGTGGACACTGGGGCACCCACAGCCCAAAGCAGCCACAGAGGCCTTTCCAGGGACCCTCCTACAGACCCTAATGGTCCCATCCTGCCCCGGCCCCAGCTCCACATCATGTCAAACATAGCGACCACAGCTGGGTTTACAATGTATTTTCACACATGTGACCTTGCCTGCCACCATCCATAGCTAATGCCACTCTCTACTAAGGAAGGGACATGGGCCCTCTCAAGATGGGAGAGGTAGGGAGGAGTCCTGCCCACGTGTATCCGAGCCCCTGGGGCACCAAGACTGCATACAGATTCCTTAGCCTCACCTGCAGTCTGAAGGGGGGGCTAGAATCCTTCTGTGTGATACATTCCCCCTGTGTCACTGATGCCACCAACATCTCATCCTCCACTGAGTCCATGAAACAGCAGGACAAAGAGACAAAGGGAGCCGTTGGAGTAGCTGGAGGGGTGGCCCAAGTGAATGCCAGGTGTCCCAGGGACAGCCCAGGTCAGGCAAGACCCAGGCATGGTCAGTGAGGGGAGCCCAGAGGAGGGTCACTATGAAGGTCACTCTGGAGGCCTAGAGCCACCAACCCCCACCCATCACCCATGCCCTCTTCCGCCCTTGCAGAAGGTTTGCCTAAAAAGTTGGTGAGTGAAGCCCCATGTTCTAATCTGCAGTCCTCCCACTGTGCCTGCCTATTTTCATTACAGAGGGAAAGAGCATCAGAGCCGTGTTTATAACCCCCTTTTAGATAACAAATCACATTTTCTTTTTGCCAGTGACTGTGTTGAATTGATATTTTTTTCCCCTAGGTTTAATAGGTTTGTGTGTTCAGGAATGATCTTCATCAACCGAAACTCCTTATTGTGTTTGATGTAATGTCAGCTTTCATTACGCGCTTGGGTCAGAGCTGGGCCCAGGGAAAGGCTGAGCACCCTGGAGCCTGGGCCCCGGCCCTCACCCCCACCCCGGGCCCACCTGAGCTCCTGTCTCTCTGGACTGGTGGTTGGGCAGGTGTGGGAGGGGTTGGAGATGAGTCGAGAAGGCAGAATGGAGCCAGGGTGCAACCCCTTTTTTATCCCTGCCTTAGCTTCCTCATCTGTATAACGGGGTCATAGGGCTGTTGGGAGAACCCTGTACCGCAGTGAGTGTGAGGCCTAGCTAGACACAGCAGATACCTCACAGGACTGAAACTTCGGTCTTTCAATGATCAGGAGGTATGGTCTTGCTCAGGCATGGCGCCAGGCCTGTAGTCAATGTTCCAGAATGCTTGGACTATACCTATAGGTCCAGCCAGCGGCCTGCACCCCCCAGACCTCTGGTGGGAGAGAACCCATGACTGTTCCCCACAACTAGCCCCGGTACCAGACACCTCAAACTGTGGCCTCAGACCCAGCACCTGGACAGTTACCAAGGCTAAAGTCCTCCCTCCATGAGGAGCCTGAGCTCAGAGAGGGAACAGTGCAGCCCTGCGGTCACACAGCACATGGGGCCCAGCCAGGCCCAGGCAAGGGGTGGCCCACCATGGAGTAAGTGCTGGCTCTGTGCTTGCTGTTTTACTCCCAGACCCTTGGGAACACACTTGGTCATCACCCCCATTTGCAGACCACAAAGAAACAGGCTCCCAGCGAACAAGGGACTGCCAGGGCCATGCTGCAGGTTTTTGCTGTACAAAACAGGGTTGAGGAGCACCAGGGGAGGGTGACTCGGACAGTGGCCCTATCTTGTGTCCTGGCCTTAGGGCCTATCAAGGCAGGGGTGGGGTGGCCCCTCCTGAGTGGGTGGCACCTGATGGCACCAGATTTACCTTCTGGCAGCTGCTGTCAGCCATGCTCAGTTCTGATTAAAGATCATTAAACATGAAATTAGCCCGTTTGTGTTACGGGTCCCTGGGGTGGCCGGTGATTATGATGTGCAGATGGCTGAGAACCCAGGCGGCGGGCAAGTGGGCGAGGCCAGGACACGCGGTGCTAGCAAAGGCAGGCAAGGGCTGGGAGGCAGGCACGGGGGCCGGGCTTTGTTTTCTCCCGCTCCTGTTGTGTAAACCCCCTTGCATTTCACAACAAATCACAGATAATTAATAAGTACATGCTCGTAATGAGCAGGCTTTTTAATAGAAGAAATTGGAAGATGCGGTGTCGAGTCATTATTTCACTCTTTCCCAGACTCGGCTCTATTTTTCCATCTTCCTCAATTCCCCCTTGGTACTGCCTCAGCCAGAGTCTCTGCAGATAGGCTGGGTCTAACCCTACCTCCCAGCAGGGCTGCAGTGCAGAGACCCTGATCCTAGAGTCAGGGAGCCCCGGGCGTACTGACCCGGGGTACCACATGCCCCTGGTGCCTGTGAGAGCTCCTGAGGATGGTCTGGCTGGGGTGTGGGTGGGACATCCAGCCTGACTCATCCAGCCCTCCCTGGATGGAAGCTCTGGATGGGTAAGGGGGCAGTCTCTGCCCCAGAGGAATCTGAGGGGGCCATTCCAGGCCTTAGAGCTGTGGGTCCTGGCTGCACCTCAGGAGACCATGAATGATGAGGCTTCTCTTCCCCACCAGGAGGAAGACATCGTGTACTATGACGCCAAGGCCGACGCTGAGCTGGTAAGTGCCCCCACCCATGCTGGCAGGGATGGGGAGCTACCAGAGCCACACCCCCCCTCTCTGGGATCTCATGGCCTCTGCTGTAAAATGAGTGTTAGGACTCAGCACTCTTCAGCATTCTGAGCTTGGCCTTGCAGAGTTGTGGCTGCACAGGTCCCCGCCCTACACCTCCCACAATTCCCTAGAGGCCCTGACCCCTCCAGGGCTGTTTCTCTGTGGCACCAGGGGGCACAGCTTCACTGTACAGTGTGGGGAGGGCCCAGCCCCATCCCTGGGCAGGGTGGTGAGGCTCTTGGACCTCCTCCCCTAGGTCAGTTCAGGTGCCAGCATCGGGAGGACAGAGGGATGCTGAGTGCTGCGAGAGTCGGGGAGAGAGCGAGCAGGTGGGGAGGGCTTCCTGGAGGTAGGCAGGCGGGGTCGGGATGCAGGTGTGTTTCAGGTGAGTGCAGGTACCCTTCCCTGTGGTGAGGGGAAAGTGGCTTCCGTGTGCTGTGGCACACCCCACAGCCTGGCCCCACGATCAGTGTTGGCCCTGGGCTAAGTCAGTCTCACCCCAGCTGTAGAGGCAGCCCAGTCCCTGTGCCTATTCTTCAGATGAAGGAGAGGGCCCTGACTCATCAGGGGTCACCACCAGGTAGTGGTGGTGCTGGGACTGACCAGAGAACCCAGAGCTACACTGCTCTTCTGCCTCACTGACTGGTTCACGTCTGCTTGGGTGGCCCTGTGACAGAGAGAGGTCCCCGTCACCAGAGGACTCACAAAGTGTGACCATTTGGAGTGTGAGGGGGTCTACAGAGGAGACAAGAGTGTCTGAAGGTGCAGGGCACTTGGAACAGACTGTTTTGGTGAACCTGTCAAGGTCCAAATTCATCTGCCTGCTTTTGAGGCAAAAGTAGTTGAACCCGGTTATTTCCTCTGTAAACAGAGGTGTCACAACTCAGTCTCTGGGGCCCCACCTGTGCTGGCTGGTGCAGAAGACCCAAAAGCTAGACTCCCACTCCTGGGCCTATTGGCCTGGGGGGTTGCCTGGGGCGAGCAGGAAGTATCCAGTGGCACCAAGAGGGGGGCAGGCAGGAAGGGATTCCTGCAGAGGGTCTGTGGTGCCAGGCTGGCCTTGGTGAGCCTTCAGGAGGGCAGGCAGGCAGGGCCGCAGAGAAGGAGGGGTGGGTGGGCTAAAGCAGGTGTGCTTCCCCCTTGGCTGAGCCTCCGTGGCTCCCAGAGAAGTTGCTAAAATTAAAGCTGGAATCTGAAATTCAAATGAAGAACAAACCTTTAATTAGACCCTGAATCTAATTCCTTACACCCCTCAGCAGCGGGCTGTAATTTTAGCAATCAGTGCATTAAATATAAATCAGGAGACTGCAGTTGCCCACCGTACAAAGCCCCTGGGCGTCGGGGTGACACTGAGGGGTCTCCTTGGCCAGTCTGTTGCCCGGCCCCCTCCCTGGACTCCCTACTCCCAGCAGCCCCAAACCCCTTGCTCTAAATCACTGACTCCCTGCCCCCAGGCCCTTGGACATCTGCTGGGGGGCTAGGGACAGCACAGGGAGGGAGATTCACCCCGGGTGGGGCTGGGCCAGGGTCAGTTAGGCCAAAATCCCAGCCCTCCCAGCCCCAGTGTAAATATCAGCACGCACACATTCCCCAACTCTCCTGCCTGTTACGTTGTTTTGTTTTTTTAATCTTTGCCAGGGGTACAGTTAGAGATCTTTCTAGACCATTTACTTTTAAATTACCAGCCAGAAGGTGGGGGTAGGGGGGAAAGAAGGAAGGAAAAAGTTCGCCAGCTGATAGCTTATCAGAACAGAATCCAAATGTCACATTAGTTGGGAAAGTTGGGAGATTAAATTTTCCAGTGCCCTTCATCTGCCGCTGACATTTCGGGGGCTTTCTTCTCATGCATTTCCCCCTCCTCCCAGTAGAACGTGAGTGGCTCACACCTCAGAGGCGGCCGGCTCCCTGCTCTGGCCTCCATCCTCAGCAGCTGCCTGCCCCAGCTTTACCCAGCATCCAGAAGCTTCTGAGGGTCCTCCTAGGGTGTGCCGAGGTGGGCAGAGGGGTGGCACACTGGGTGAGGGGCAATGGCAGGGCAGTAGATGGCTTGGATTTTGCTGTTACAAAATCCAATCTTGAAGAGATGAAAAGGGTGTTTGCTGCAGGCCCTCCAGCCAGCTGCACCTACCATCCAGGCAGTAATTCATTCCCCAGGCCTGAGGGTGCACCCAGAGCACTCCCTGGGCGGGGAGAGCACAGCTGGCTGGGTGAGGAGGCACGATCACCCTTTTCCCAGACAGACAGCCTGGCGGCAGGAACACGAGGGGTGTGCCCAGGACCCAGTGAGCAGTGGGGTCGGCCGTCACGTGAGATCCACTGGGGAGAGGAAATGAGCTGAGCCTGGTGCTGAAGGTGGTCACAGGGGCGTTGAGGGGCAGTGAGGGAACATGTGGCTGTTTCAGCTGCTTATACTCCCTCCTCCCAGGGCACAAAGACCCCCAGCTCTGCGCCTGCCTCGCCTGGCTCTCCATCTCTCCTTGCCTCCCCATCTGGCTTTTCTCCGTCTTCTCCTTCACTCTCTACTTCCATCTTCCCTTCCCCCTTGCACACCTGCACCCGTGCCTGCCCACCCCCCACCTCGGCTACGGCAGACCCACTCCTGCCAGCCTGTGGTGGTGGGCAGGGGCGCACGGTGCACGCCCAGCCTGCCTGGCCGAGAGATGCTGTAATTGGCACCTGTCAGAGGGCTACGACTCATTTTAGAAAGTCAGCGGGGGGCCTTTATAGTCCTGCTGCTAGCAGGCACCACAGACCCTCCTTCTGGAGGTTACCAGATCTCAGTGCTAGCCCCTACCCGTGCCCAGCTCTCCCCCGGACTCCCCGCTCTCCAGCTTAGCCCCTAGAGCCACCCTGCTGCAGGGGGTAGGGCTCCTCCCCCAGACGGGGCTAGGGCCCTCTCCCTGGTGCCAAAGAACTCCATGCAGGGGATAGGTGGGGCCAAATTGAGGGGTGTACGTTGCAAAGCTCCTGGGACAGGGTGCTGAGGCCCTCCTGTGATTACACAGAGCAAGTCCTTATGAGCAGGGTGTCTGCAGCCCAGTCCCTCTCTCTAGCTCCAAGATTCGTCTCCTTCGCTGATAATTGGTTTTCAAGGATGTGAGGAAGGGCTTGGTTTGGTCTTGGCTCTGGGATTTGGGTTTAGCAAATGTGGGGATGGTGGGTGGGGCAGGTGGGTGTCACGGGCCTCCCAGGCAAGGGGTCCATACCCCATGTCTCTCTGTCCCTGTGTCTCTCCATCTCTCTCTTTGTCTCTGATTCTGAGATGCCCCTTAGTCTCTGATTCTGAGATGCCCCTATCTCCTAGATTCTGGCCCCCCTGCCTGCAGTTCTACCCAACCCCACTCCACCATTTCCCGGCCCTGACATTTCCATGGTTGGGGGGGGTCCCTTTCCACAGGACGACCCTGAGAGTGAGGATGTGGAAAGGGGGTCCAAGGCCAGCACCCTACGGCTGGACTTCGTTGAGGACTCAAACTTCAAGAACAAGGTCAACTATTCATACACGGCTGTGCAGATCCCCACGGACATCTACAAAGGCTGTGAGTGTGCACAGTGATCGGGAGCAGCCTTCCCCACCCACCATGGGGGCAAGGCCCACTGCCTGGGCACTGCCAGGTCCCAGGTGCCCATCCGCCTTCAGCCCCCTACACCCAAGGTCACACATGCTCACCTCTCAGACCTGCCCACACGCAGGCATCAAGCCACTCTCAGGCACAGCCTCACGCTAACTCTCAGCAAGACACAAAACACCGAGCCTCTCACCCCTATGCATGCACGGTCTCCTGCCCATGTGTATACACCTGCTCACACAAATGCATGCACACAACTCTTCCCCCACATGCTGGGCCAAGTCCCCACCTGTCCCCAGAGCAGCTCCTCCCTACCCTCTCCCATTCCCTGGCCCCATGCAGGAAGGGTTGAGGACCTACCACATCAGATGGGCACAAGACAGGGAGCAACTTCTCATTCACAGACACCAACCCTGTAACACCTCCCTCCTTCTCCTCGGTGAGCAGGGGGAGGTGGAGATGGAGGTCAGGGAGATTGAGTAGGGGGTGGTTGAGATTCCAAGCTCCAGGGACAGTATAGCTTTGCACAATGGGGAAACTGGGTCACTACAGCTAGAAGGATTTGAGTCAGACATGAGGATGAACTTCCTGAAGAACTTGAGAGGTGTAGGGAGAAGAGACCAAGAATCAAACACTGAATGGGGAACTCTAGCTGCAGGATTTAAGGCCCCGGAGTCTCTTGGTTCTGACACAATTCTATGGGCACCTACAGGGTAGCCTCAGAATCCAAGGGGCCCACTGGGTGGATGTTCTTGAAGCAAAGGTCCCAGAACTTCTGCGTGGTCTTCAGAAAGCAGGGAATCCTCCAGGGTTCTCAGGGAGGCCCCTCGACCTTTAGGGTCAGCCAGGCCTTCTGGGAAGCCTCAGGCAGGAGTGAGGGTACATGCCCCCCACACCCTCCAAGGGCCGCCCACAGGCCACTTGCCCGAGCCAGTCGAGGGGCACTATCACAGGCAGGCACGCTAATTAAAACAGGAGCCACACCACCCTCCCTAGTCACCCCTCGCTACCCACACAAATTACATTTTATATGTTTTTTATTTACTGTGTCACTTTTAATTAAATCTGTGATCGCCTGCCTGAGGGGGCATGGTCCCCATTTCCAAGCTCAGTGTGATCTGAGGGTGTGGGCACATAAGTGTGTGTGTGTGGTCACAGGGCTGAGCAGCACTCCCTTTCCAGGTGGGGGGCTGTAGTGTGTGCACAAGTGTGTCTCACAGTGTATGCGTGAGCGTGCATGTGGTGATGGCTACCTGCAGCGACAGCCCAGCCAGGTCTCCTCTCGGCCCTTGACCTGAGTCAGGGACACTCCTCTGCCAGCAGCAGCTAGAGGGGCTCCCAGGTGGTCTGTCTACTCTAAGCCTCTCATGTGCAGATGGGGAAACTGAGGTCCAGTGAGGGGTGGGACCTGCCAGGCAGACTCTCCCAGGGCAGATAGTACTGTGTGAAACGTTTGAGAGCCTGACTTAATTTTTTCCTTAAAGAGAAAAATAGAAATTGTACAACTCACTAAGTTTCTAAATTAGGAACAGGACCATAACATACTGTTCAATAGGCACAGCCAATGCTAGAAATGTGTTTTGTTTTCACATTATGGTTAGTTAAGGGGAGCTGCAGGGCCAGAGAAAAGGGAGTGAGAGCAGAGGGGGAGGACTAGGCAGCAGACAAGACAGCAGAGGCCCCCCAGTCTGGAGAGAGAGAGTAGAGGGAAGAATGCCCCAGAATATATTGTCGCCCCCTAGGCTGTGGGCCGAGCCTGGAGCATTTGTATCTTTAAATCACAGCTCTGGGAATTCCCTGGCAGTCCAGTGGTTAGGGCTCTGAGCTTCCACCGCAGGGGGCACGGGTTCAATCCCTGGTCGGGGAATTAAGCTCCTGCATGCTAGGTGGTGCAGCTAAAAAATAAAATAAAGTAAAAAATAAATCACAGCTCTTCATCTGCTCTAAGGGTTTCTGCTCTGAAAAGACCAGAGCCTGTGGAAGACATGCTCTGGTTCCCGTTTGGGGAGTGGATCTTCAGGGAGAGGTGATGGTGTCAGGGCTCCACCTGGAAAGAAAGGAGGTGGGAGAAGTTGGAGGAAGAAGTAGCCCCCAGGGGAGGGGGTGCAATACAGAGGCCTGGCAGTAGCAGATATCCAACTCCTGCTGTTTTTTCTAAGTGTCCCACACGCAGAGACAGGTGCACTGCACATGTGAGAACATGTGCCCCCCACACACATTGGTCAGATTTAGGGCTGTCCTGAGTTGGGGGGGCTGCATACTGCCTAAGCCATCCCAAGTCTCTGCCCGGGTTGCAGATGGATGGAGTCCATCCATCTGAGAGAAGCCTTGTTCTGTGTGTGCGGGGCTAGGTCTGGCCAGGGCGTCACACCTGTGCAGCCATAGAGGTTGAGGGAGGGGGAGGGTGGGGTAACTTGTGGTGGGGGGTTGTGAAAGCAAGACCCTCTTGTAAGGGCAGAGTGGTGTGTAGGTATGAGCATGTGTGATCCTGTGCCCATGGCAGCAGTGAGGCTGCTGGGCAGGTAGGTTTGGGGGTGAGGGGATGACATCTGGCTGGAAACAGAGGTTAGATGTAGGTACACCTGTTGTATACCTGCATGCAGTATACAAGTGCAGGCTGTGTGTGTGTGTGTGTGTGTGTGTGTGTGTGTGTGTGTGTGTGGAAGTGCACGTGCCAGTGTTGCAGCAGGATCATGGCACAGCCCGTGCCCCTCCGAGAGCCCCCGCCCCCACCCCTGCCTGCTCCTGGCCCCAGTTGATTAATCATGGAGCTGAGTGGCTTCCAGCTTATCAGGTACCTTAATAGCTGAATAATTCCAGCACCATCATCGAGCCCTTAATTGCTTTCTTGTGGCTGCAGCCCGGAGTGCATGCTGAGTGGGTGAGCTCCCAGGGGACCAGCCGCAAGCTCCAGGCAGCAGGCTGGATGGGCATCCCAGCTCATAGCTCCCTGCCACCTGGTGGCCCCTCTGCAGGGGCCGCAGGCCACAGCTGCCCTGCCTGATCATGTGAAGCCTGGCGGAAGGGTAGGCTGAGCTGTTTCTTGGGATGAGGACAAGGATGTCTTCCTGGAGGAGCTGATGCAGCCCCAGCTGAGCCCTGGGAAGTGAGGGAGACCTGGGTAGGCAGAGAGCAGATGAGGCTTTCTAAGTGAGAGGCACGTGCATGGGTGTCGCTGTGATGAGCTTCAGCAGGGGAACAGCCGAAGCGCTTCCCACCTCAGCCCCCTGCTTCCCCCCTAGCCACCGTCATCCTCAATGAGCTCAACTGGACGGAGGCCCTGGAGAATGTGTTCATCGAGAACCGCAGGCAGGACCCCACGCTCCTGTGGCAGGTCTTCGGCAGTGCCACGGGAGTCACTCGCTACTATCCAGGTGAGCGCTTAGCCCATCTCCCCAGTCCACTAAGCACCCCACCCTCCTCCATCTCCCGGCCCCCTCATCCTGGGGTGCGTGGGGCGGGATGGTCACCTTGCTGGTTGCGGGGTGGCCTGGCCACTGCTGCAAGGCCTGCTACCAGCCCCAGGCTCTTCCCTGCCTGTCCCCAGTCACCTCCTCTCCTCCCACAGCCACCCCATGGCGAGCCCCCAAGAAAATTGACCTGTACGATGTCCGAAGGAGACCCTGGTGAGCAAGCAGGGAGGGGCTGGGCAGGGACACCCCCTCAGCTCTACCGCCTGCTCCCCTCCCTTCCGATAACCAGGCCTCCAAGCAGGGCGCAGCCAGCTCTATCCAATTTTCATTTCACACATCGTTGCCACTGGAAAATGGATCCCATCACCCAAGCAGTCCTCCCAGCTGCCTCTGCTCCCCCGTCCACTGCCTGGCACTCCACCCCCTCGGGACTGAGGGATTGGGCTAGTGGGGGTTCCCGAGGGTGGATGTATCCTCTGTGGGTTTGGCCAGCCCCTGCTGTACCCATCTGAGCCCTAGACACCCCTACCCTCTGCTCTGCCTCTCCTGCGATACTCCCTGGCCTCCTCCTCTGCCACCTGTTCAATCCCATATGCAGCTAATACTCTGCCCTTGGTGCCTCAGCCTGGGCCAGGGGACATGACAAGCCACTGAGGCCATGGAACAGGCCTCCTAGCCTCTCTTGATCACCTGCTCACCCCTCCTTGGGGTTGTTCACATGTTGGGGGACCAGGTCACTCATGCCATGAGCAAGGACTGTCTGCTTTATTAAATGTGGTATCCTCAGTGCCTAGAACCCTGTTTGCCCCATGCCATGGATGCTCAATAGAAACGTGTTGAATCAGTATGTGGGTGAAGGAAGGAAGAACCCACAAGGTCTCAGTGAGGCTGGCCCTAACTGAGGCTTCTCCTGGGCAGGTATATCCAGGGGGCCTCGTCGCCCAAGGACATGGTCATCATCGTGGATGTGTGAGTGAGCGATGCTGGCAGGTGGGGTGGGGGTGGGGCTAGGGACTAGAATCTGCTGCTGGGGAACATCATGGGGGAGCAGCAGGAGAACATCTGAGGCCGACCAGGTGCCTCCATGACCCACCCCCCAGGAGTGGCAGTGTGAGCGGGTTGACGCTGAAGCTGATGAAGACATCTGTCTGTGAGATGCTGGACACACTCTCCGATGACGACTATGTGAACGTGGCCTCGGTGAGTACCAAGGGCGGTAGGCGGGCACTCCCTCCTGCCCCATGCAACCTCTGCCTGCCCGGGCCAGCCTGAGGCCACTCACCACCCTCACTGTCCCTGCAGTTCAACGAAAAGGCACAGCCTGTGTCATGCTTCACACACCTGGTTCAGGCCAACGTGCGTAACAAGAAGGTGTTCAAGGAAGCTGTGCAGGGCATGGTGGCCAAGGGCACCACAGGCTACAAGGCTGGCTTTGAGTATGCCTTCGATCAGCTTCAGAATGTGAGCCCCCTGGGTGGGCGAGCGGGTGGCCAGGGACAGGCAAGGGCCCAGGCTTGGTGACACCAGGGAAATCAAGATAGATGACCTTGTTAGCACCCAACAGGCAGGCTGGGCAGTTAGCACTCTCTTACTGTGGGGAAGGGGAGCCAGAGGGCCAGGCCCATTCCGGGGAAGGAGACCCACCCGTGGACCGGGGAGGGGCTGAAAGCTGCCTGACCCCACACCTACTCCTGCCCAGTCCAACATCACTCGTGCCAACTGCAATAAGATGATCATGATGTTCACGGATGGCGGTGAGGACCGCGTACAGGACGTCTTTGAGAAGTACAATTGGCCCAACCGGACGGTGAGGCTCAGCCCAGGTTGGGGCTGCCCTGACCTGGCCCGGTACAGGGGAGGGCTGTCCTCTGGCGGCCACGGCAGTAACCTCAAGCCCCAAACAGGTGCGCGTGTTCACTTTCTCCGTGGGGCAGCACAACTACGACGTCACACCCCTGCAGTGGATGGCCTGCACCAACAAAGGTACCTTGTCCGGGTGTCACTGCCACAGGGCCTGCCTGCCGTGTCCTGCCAATCCATTGGGTCGGTTGTCCACGTGTCCTTCACATGTCCAGCTTTCTAGCTGCTTGTTCATCCAGTGTCTGTCTTTCTGTATATGTGACTGGTCATCTCTCTATGTGGCTAACTTGTCCATCTGACTCAGCATCTTTCCGCCTATCTGACTGTCCATTGTTCATCTGTCCCTAGCTTGTCTGCTCCTGCATCTGTTTTCTGGTCAATCCGACTCTCCATGCAATCGGGCCTGGCCTCCAGGTGGACTCTGAATGTCACTGCCATCCTAGAATGAGGGACTTCAGGCCTCAGGCTCCTCCTTTCATCCCAGTTCTGCTTCCTTACAACCGTACACTCACAGCCCCTTCCATGTCATTGGTCCCATTCACAGGGTAATGGCAGGGAGCACTAAGGGACATGAGTTCAGAGGAAATGACACCAAAAAGTGAGGGAACCTGAGAGACCAGTCAGGGCTGCAGACACACCCCAGGGTACAGGGCCGCCGGTGCCATGGATCCCAAGCAACACCCAGGCCCACTTCTGTCTCCCCTTCCCTCACAGGTTACTATTTTGAGATCCCTTCCATCGGTGCCATTCGCATCAACACGCAGGTGAGACTGTGGGGTCGCCCCTCCTCCCAGCCCCTTGTCTTTGCTTCGCCGGGTAGTGGGAACCATGGGCTGCTGTGTGATGAGAGCGCCCCCTGGTGGCTAATTGACACATGGGGAGGCAGGACAGGGAAGATACAGTGGGAGGGGCAGACTCATGACCCCCCACCCCTGCCCCCACCACCTCCCCAGGAGTATCTAGATGTATTGGGCAGGCCCATGGTGCTGGCGGGCAAGGAGGCCAAGCAGGTTCAATGGACCAACGTGTACGAGGACGCACTGGTAAGGCCTCGGGGCAAGGAAGGGGTGGGGCCGGTGACCTTCCCCCAGGATGTGCCCACAGGGTCAGGTCCCATGAGGACCCCCTTATGGTGGTAAACCAAACAGAGGAGAAAGAGAGGTGGCCTGTCCCCGCACCCCTGCTCTGAACACTCAGGGTGGGGGCATGGCTGGCCACAGGAAACTGACCCATCCTCCTCCTCTCCCTTCAGGGGCTGGGGTTGGTGGTGACAGGCACCCTCCCTGTTTTCAACTTGACGCAGGATGGCCCTGGGGAAAAGAAGGTGAGGTTCCCCACTGGGGAAGGGCTACTCATGCCTGGGGAGAGCTGGGCATGCCCAAAACAGGTCTGGGATGGAGGGGGGATAGGCAGACCTCTAAACTGGACAGGGGCAGCAGCTTGAGAGCAGCTTGAGGCCATGGGAATGGGCAGTTGGGCACAGTGGCTCCCCCATAGAACTGAGCCTGTTGCAGACCCCCTGCCTCTTCTCCCAGAACCAGCTGATCCTGGGCGTGATGGGCATTGACGTGGCTCTGAATGACATCAAGAGGCTGACTCCCAACTACACGGTGAGTGTCTACCTGCCCATCTCCCTGTTCTGCCTCTCCTGTGGACACAAGCCAGGCTCAGCAGAGGCTGATGGGGATTTCCACACCTCTGTGGAGTCCTCTGAGTTCAGGAGGTCAGGGAAGGCTTCCAGAGGAGGTGATCTTGGGCCTAGAACTGGGATCAGCAAACTTCTGTAAAGGGCCAGATTATAAATATTTTAGTCTCTGCCAGCCTAAATACTCATACTCAATTCTGCTGCATTGAGAAAACAGCCAGAGACAAAACATAAATAAATGGGCATGGCTATGTTCCAATACAATTTTGTTTGTAGATACTAAAATTTGGATTTCAGATAATTTTCACAAGTCATGAAATAGAAATCCCTCTTTTTCAATCATTTAAAAATGTAAAAACTATTCTTAGCTCACAGCAGTACAGTAACCGGCAGCGGGCCAGATGTGGTCCATGGGCCCTAGTTTGTCGACCCCTGGTCTGTCACATAGGCAGGAGTGTCCTGGGTAGAAAGGAGGGGAAGGCATACCTTGGAGGCAAAGGGAACTCTCTGGGCAAAGGCCTGAAGGTGAAAAACAGAATCATAAGCCAGGGAAGGGGCCAGATCAGTGTGGCTGACCCAGGGCCTATGGCAAAGGGAGTTTGGGACTTGGTTGTGAAAAGGTTGGGAGATGTGTGTCAGCATGCTTAAACCTGAGCCACATGAAGGCCCCGTGTCTTTGGCCTCCATGTGCAGTGAGAAAACTGCCTCAGAGACGTAAGGAGTGAGTCCAGAGTCCTGCTTTCCTTTCCCTTACACTTGGAAGGGACACCCCAGGTAGTCCAAGAGTACACTCTTCCCCCTGCGCTCTACCAAGATGGGGACCAGGAAGAGGCCATAGTGGGGAAGGGAGGGGAGGGCAACAGCAGCCTTGTGGGGCCAGTGGAGGTGGAGAGGTTCCGCTGACTGATAGCGCCATGAGAACCCAGGGGAGGGGCTTAGAAGGCCAAATCACATTAAGGTCCCACAGAGCTGGCCAGCATGGGCCAGGGCTAGTGCATGAGGGGTACCAGCCTGCTGGGCTTGGCTTGAGAGGTAGGCTTGTGGCCGAGTGGAATGTGGGGGTCCCTGATCCAGGAAGGCAGATGGTACACCCCAGCAGCATGGAAGGCAGGATGAGGAAGAGCTCTGGAGCCCAGGAAATCCCTGCCCAACCCTCCAGGCCCTAAGCCCCCCTATTTATACCCCCAGCTTGGAGCCAACGGCTACGTGTTTGCGATTGACCTGAATGGCTACGTGTTGTTGCACCCCAACCTCAAGCCCCAGGTGAGCCAGGTGGGTGGCCTGCAGATGGGGGGGTAAACCCTGTGAGAGGAGTACTGACTTCCTGCCCTGCCTCCCCTAGACCACCAACTTCCGGGAGCCTGTGACCCTGGACTTCCTAGATGCAGAGCTGGAGGATGAGAACAAGGAGGAGGTAAGAAGAAGAGGAGGAGGGATAGGGGTGGGCATCCAGAGCAGAGAAGGGTAGGGGCCCCACCCTTCACGTCTCTGACCCTTCCAGATCCGTCGCAGCATGATCGATGGCAACAAGGGCCACAAACAGATCAGAACACTGGTCAAGTCCTTGGATGAGGTGAGAAGGTGGCAGAAAGGGGACAGAAGATCAGGGTGGACACCCTCCTACCCCCTACTTCACCCCTGCCTGCTACCCCAAGCACCTGACCCAGCCTTTTCTCCCAGAGGTACATAGACGAGGTGATGCGGAACTACACCTGGGTGCCTATAAGGAGCACCAACTACAGGTGAGTGGGGCCAGGCTGGGCAGGCAGGGAGGGGCAGGGCAGCCCCAGAGCCCAGCTGCCCCTCCCTCCCCCACCCCCATGTGCCAGTTCTCAGCAGCTGTGACCACGATCCCAGTGGGGTCCCAGCAGCCAGGGCTGCTTAGTTCTCACTCCTGGGTACTCAGTCCCAAGGGTCCCTCGCTGGCCCTTCATGAACAAGCAGCATCTCCTGGGAGTGCACAGTGGAGACATGACAGTGCATCTGATGCCTCCCCATTCCCCACCACCCTCTCTACATCCCTCCCACCTTGGATTGTATCCCTGGATGTGTGCATGCAGGATGTCATCCTCAGCACATTCACCGGCCTGCTCTCAGCAGTTGTCGCAGCCTCAGAGAGTGTACTGACTGTCTTCTGCGTGCCCCAAGAGCTGGTCTCCTTCACACTCCAGCACCAGCCCATGACTGCCCCTCACTGTGTTAGTGCCAGCCCTGCTTTTAGCTGGCTCTCACATGGCCTGAGTCTCTGGGGACTATGGGCCCCGCTCTCATGGCAACACCCCCACCCCCATCCCCACAGCCTAGCTCACTGACAGTATTCTGCCCCTGTGAGTCTGCTGCTGGCCAGCTGGAGGAGACTGGCTGGGCAGGTGGTGTGCTGTGGGAGGCTGCTGGGGCGAGGGGTGGGATGGGGATTTGCTTTGGGGGTGGGAGTCCTGAGACCTCCAGGAGAGTTCGGGAAGTGGAGGGCCCAGGCCCCTAGGCCCTGAATCTCTCACAGCTAACCAGGGAGAGGTGTCCCTGGTGGTCGGGGAAGGGGATGCCACAGCCTGGGCCTCTCTACCCAGCTCCAAAGCCATGGGGAGGAGGGTGCCAATGGGGTCCGCCTCTCTCCAGCAGTGACTTGTGCTCCTCCCCTCCCCTCCCCTCCTCCCCAGCCTAGGGCTAGTGCTCCCGCCCTACAGCACCTTCTACCTCCAAGCCAACCTCAGTGACCAGATCCTGCAGGTCAAGTGTAAGTGGCCCGGCCCCTGCCTGCGCCCTGCACCCCCGCCTCTGCCCCGCACCCTGGCTGGCCCCAGGCAGCATAGCCAGCCGCTTGTGGCCAGGCGGCCCCTCCTGCCCAATCTGCCCATCCCCCAGGCGCCTGCAGGCTGGGGCACCAGCCATCGGAAAGTCTGTGGAACTCTGCATGCTCGCCTTTTCTCAGATTTGGTTCTAGACCATTCTCTCATGGTTTCCATTGAGGTTTTGTTTTTGGTTTCTCCTCCTCTGTGTCTTCCCTCCTTAGCCTGCCTCCCACACACACGCCTGGGGGCTGAGTTCTTGGAAGACACCCCCTCCTCTCATCTCTCCTGCCCCCTGCTCCCTGCGCAGCGCTCTCCGCTGCGGCACCACCCCCGGGTCTCTCCCCACCCTGCCCCCTCTTCTGTCCCCCCTCGCTCATCCTCCCTTATTTTCCTCCTCACCTCCTCCCTCACCTTCTGCCTCCATCGCCTTCCTGCCCCCTTACTCTCTCCCTTTGCCCTTCCTCCTTCCCTCCCGCCCTCCACCCCCCACACCTTCTCTCCCTGCCTCTTCCTTCTGCTCACTCCCTCCATTTCTCCCTCCCACATCCCCTCCTTCCCACTCCCCATTCAGTCTCTCTCCCTCTCTTCTCTCACACTCTCCTCTCTCCGTCTTCTCTCCTACCCCTTCCCCTCCTTTGCTCCCTTCCTCCCGCCTTCATCCCTGCCTCCCCCACCCTCCCTGTCTCTTGCCCTTCCCCCTTCCTTCCCTCCCTCCCCGCTCCTCTGCCTGTGGCTCATCCCTGCATGTCCTGCTCACCCTGGGCCTCCCCCAGAGGCCTCTGGAGCCCGTGGCCCTGCCTGCCCACCGCCCGAGGTCACTGGGAGGGAGGCTGGGGCTCCGGCCCCACTGGGGCGCCCCCCACCTGCCTGGCTGACTGGGGCTCATCTCCTTTGAGTTTTCTCGCTCTCTCTTTCTCTCTCATGTCGTTTTTTGCAAGAAGTTTCCTTTTGGTATGATGATGAGACACAATATTTTCATTCAAACAGCCATTGAATAAAATATTGTTTGTGCCCCTCCCCTTCCCCTCCCCCTTTTCGTTTGTTTTTGTGTTTGTGTTGTTTTTGTTTTCCTCGCTTTCTCTCTTGGTGGACTGTCCCAGTGCCAATCAGCAAACTGAAGGGCAAGTATATTCAGAACCAGTGCACCCTCCTCTCCCTACCCCAACCCCTGCCCTCACGCCCCTGCTTGCCCCCCACCCTGCCCAGGACCAGCC
Organism: Kogia breviceps; assembly: GCF_026419965.1. Lineage (NCBI taxonomy): Eukaryota > Metazoa > Chordata > Mammalia > Artiodactyla > Physeteridae > Kogia > Kogia breviceps. The sequence continues at coordinate 38,412,186 of NC_081319.1, forward strand.
AAACCCCTGCTCTCCAGGGCTCCCCCCCAGCATCCCCTGGGCTCCTCTAGTTCTTGCCTTTCCTCTGATCCCTAAACCTTTATTAGAGCCAGCAGCCCTTTCCCCTGGCCCTGCCTGCAGGGTGGTCTCCGGCGTGTTCTAAGAGGTCAGGCCCTCTCCTCATCCTCCTCGCTCCCTCTGGGCAGGCCTCTGCCTCCCACCCCACCTTCTCTGTCCCTCCAAGACAACTCAACAGTGGGGACAGGGCTAGATGCCTCTCTACCACCTCCCATCCACTAGGGCAAGGGGCCTGAGATGTAGCGGGTAGATCAGTCCTCAAAGGGGGCTTATGTGAGGCTTCCTCAGGGATATTCTCCCTCCTCAGATCTCTCCAGTTCCTCTCTAGAAGCTGGCAGCCCTTCCAAGGGGAGACAGAAGGCTTTGGAAGCCCCACACCCTGACCCTGGGGCTCAGGGGCAGGATAGGGCAGCAGCCAGGCCACCAGGAGAGCAAGGCAGACCCAGCGCTGGCCTAGGTGCTGAAACCCCTGTCCCCTGCCACCCCTGCTACTCCTGGTGACTTTGTTAAGGCCCACTGGCCCAGCCCTGCCCTGGGGTGCTGGCTGCTCCTGGGAAGAGTGGTCAGGTATGGAAGGTGTTCCCCTGGGAAATAAAGGCAGACTCAGGGTCCCTGGGCCTGGCTGGGAACAGAAGGGGATCTTTCTGGACCCCAAGGGCCAGCAAAGGAGCTTAGAGGGAATCAGGCTGGGGGTGAAGAAAAAGATTCTGGCACTCAGAGGTACTTAAGCCAGAGACTTAGGGAAAAGGTACGCAGTTCACTCACAGGCCCTGGCAAAGAACAAGAGGAGTGAGAGAGGACAGCACACAAGGGTCTCTGCTGCTGGTGCACAGAGAGGCCCCCCCCCCACAGAATACCGAGGCAGATGGGCCATGGAGAGCCATGGGGAAATGTCCTGTCCCCAGTCCACATGGGGAAGTAGGGCCTCCCTGAGAAGCCCTAGTGGCCCTGTCCAGCCTAGTCCAGCAAAGGGGATTCAGCTGCCCCCACTGGCCTGGGTGGAGGTGGAGGACATGCCCTACTCCCACTCGCTTGAGTTGTCTTGTCTCCCCCTCCCACATCCCTCCCAGTGACCCCAGAAATGCAGGGCCCTGATAACAATGACAACCATAGCATAGTCTCCCTTCCTGCTCCCCCCACCTCTTTTTCTTTCTCCTCTTCCTCCTCTCCCCACCCCAACCCTTCCCTGTCGGCTTGTGTCCAAACCCCGCCTCACAGTCCTATCAGAAAGCAACAGTCCAACCAGTGACTGCCCAGCCCCTCCAGGCACCCAAAGTCCCCCTCCCCAGAATCTTGCAGTGCACTGTGGGAGTATTTTGGAACAGGGAAGACCCCTCTTCTGCAAAAATAAAGCACTGGGACTTCCCTGGTGGTCCAGTGGTTAAGATGCCGGGCTTCCAATGAAGGGGGGGCATGGGTTCGAACCCTGGTCGGGGAACTAAGATCCCACATGCCGCGTGGCAAAAAAAAAAAAAAAAAAGAGGTTGGAATCTGGGTGAAAGGATAGGGAGGTGCATTGCCCAGAGTACGAGAACAGAGGGACACGTCCCAGACTCAGACCAGCAAGGTGGCCAGCCCAGCTGGGCAGGGAGAGGCCCCAGAGGAGCCCTAGTAGCCACATCCCCAGATTCACTCGCAGACCCACACAGGGACCTTTGCACACATGCACACATGCTTACACACTCGTGCAAACACACATACACACACGTGCTCTCACATGCACATACCTGCTCATACATATGTGCTCACTCTCACACATGTACAGGCCCAGTCGGTGGATCCCTCAACAGCACCCATGCCTTCTCTGGAGCCCCCAGCTTCTCCCTTGCTGCTCTGAGCCCAGACAGGTTCTCGGAAGGATAGACCAGACCCAGGCCTTCTGGATAGACCAGAACCTGCCGTCGTGCCCCCGGCCCAAGAGGGTGTTCATGTTTGAGCAGCACTTCTGTGCCCTCCCAGCTCCCAGACCCTCCTCCCACAGTGTGGGAACATTCAAGGATCTCCCCTCACCCAGCCTCCTACCCCAGGGAAGACCACTGGACCCCCACAATGCACTGAAGCCCACCCCCAGCTGCCCACACTGTCTCTGGTTGGACTGTCTGTGCCCGTGAGGAACCCCCTCAGTTTGGCCATGTTGATGCCTGACACAGAATAAAAGCAAGACCTACCAAAATGCAAACAGCTACAGCAAAGAGAGATAAAAATCCGCAGCCAAAAGCCAATTCCATTCCTCAGAGTCTCTTTGGAGGAAGGAAGCTCAGCATGCGGTTTTTTCCATTATGGATGTGATAAGAGCGAGACTGGTGCCTCCCCCAGACCATGCATATATATAGCAGTGTGTGTATATATATGTGTGTGTGTATGTCCGTGTATATGTGCTATACAGCCGTATGGAAGCATATACAGCCACGCCAAGGGACTCACTGCCGACAGAGGACCAGGCCTGGGCAACATATTGGCTATAACTGCCCTCCTCCTGCGATGCTGTAGTCTCCACAGGCCCTCCCTGCCCGCCCCTTCTCTCTGGCTCGAACTTGAACGTGGAAGTGGCGGGTTTTCTCTTTGCTGGTGTCTCCCTCCCTCAAGCCACCCTCTTCCCTGTCCCTCCAGCCCCGTCAGCTCTGAACCCCTGGCCTCCCGCCTCCCCAGCCCCCGCCGGATAACCCCCCATTTCTGTTGCAGATTTTGAGTTCCTGCTCCCCAGCAGCTTTGAGTCTGAAGGACATGTTTTCATTGCTCCCAGGTAGCTTGCGTGTGGCCTTGCTGAGGTGTCCTCCCCCAACCCAAACTCCCTGGGCCCACCTCCTGCACTGCTGCCTGGAGCTGTGTGTGTCTGTGTCCTGTGCAGTGTCACCCTGCCATGCACAGCCCTGTATGTGTGGCCGTGTGCATACCTGGGCCATGTAGCCGCACCAGGCACCAGTGCCCATAGCTTCAGCTCCCACCAGGCCTCGGACGGGAGGGCTCTGGACTCTCTGCTGACCTTCCCTGCCCTCCCAGGCCACCAGGAAGGAGCCCTTTCTGCCCTGCGCCGGCTGTCCGCAGCACGCCCCTCACCGGGCAGCTGCTGCTCTGGTTTGTGGCGCCCTCCCCACCCCACCCCCACCCCGCACCCGTCCTTGTCCTGTGTCAGTCAGTGTTTGTGTGGGTGTGGGGACCGAGCCAGCCAGAGCCCCTGTCAGCAGTACCCCATCTAGGTGTGGTGGCTCACTGAGGACTAGGGGGAGGTACAGGGATGAGGGGATGGGGGCTATTGGAAAGTAAGGGATCAGGGCCCAGCACAGTCCTGGGCCTGGACCATCCCTGGCGTGCACCCTTGTGTGCACACCCTCTGTCTGTTGGCCCACATCTGAGGAGGCCAGCAGGCCCCCGGGTGGTGAAGCCCTCCTCTGTGGCCTGGGCTTTGCATGAGGGCAGGTGGGTGCAACTGACAGAGATCCATGGGCACTCTCAGGTACCACACGGGGGCTCTGGACACTCCTAACCTCCATGTGTGTGCACGTGTGTGCATGCACCCACAAAGTTCGCTGTGACTCTCTGTAGATGTGTGTTTGTATTTGTGAGTCATTGTGTACATTTGTAAGAGTCCAAGTGTAAATGTGGGATGGCCGTGTGCATTGGTGACTGTGGGGATGTATGGAAAGGCCTGTGTGGCCCACAGGACCCTGAGGGAGCTCTGAGGGCAGGGACCATGTTTGTTTTTGTCACCTCTTTATCTTTGGCACAGGAGAGCTCAATAAATATGTGTTGGGTGAGTGTAAATGTACATACTATGTGAGGGGGAGGGACTGCAGGTGACTTGTATCCCAAGTTCAGCTGTATGGGTGTCACTCGCTAAGTGTATTAGGTGTGTTCGCCCCCATATAGAAGTGCAGGCTGTGTACTGCACAAAGGCCCTGGGAGCAAGTGGGGACTGAGATTCAGTCCCAGGTGCCCTCACCAAGCTTTGGGCCCTAGCATAGCCTCGGGAAGAAGAGCATTTAAAAATTTCCCACAAAGTTGCTTCCATGCAGGCCAGTGAGGAGGTCTCTGGTGGCAGGGGTATGGATGAGGGATTAGGCAGGAAAGATAGCTCCATGTACCAGGGTAGAAGGACTGCTTGCCAAGACTTCCTGGGGAGCAGAACCCCAAGCAGATCTCCCCGCTCCCTTCAGCCCCTACGTTCTTTGGACCCACAGTCTGAGCCCAGAGAGGGCCTTGAGGAGGCGAGGGCTTTGGCCCGTCCATCTCTGGGAGAAGAGCACACTGGGCTGAGTGAACAGCCAATCCAAGGACCCACGTGTTCCCACAGACTTGGTGACACCCTCTGTGGTATGATGAAAAACACTAAGGTTCAGGGAGCTTGAGTGAGGTGCCCAAAGGTACACAGCCAGGAAGCAGCAGGATGAGGTCTCAGACCAACTAAGCCAGTGCCCGGACTCCACCTGCTGTGCCTGCCCGTGGAACGCTACGGCACACAGTTGGATGAGCCAGCCATGAGGCATTTCCTGGGGCCTCCCAGGTGCACCGTCTAGCTCCAGCTACACAGGAGAGGTGGGAGGCTCTGCAGGGCCATGCCCAGAAGGGAGAACCTGCTTGGGTTGAGGAAGCAGACCCTCATTCTCTGCTTCCTGCACCTAAGCAGGTCAGTTCTGCCCCTGTTCAGACCTGTTTACCTGCTGGGCGTATAGTCACTGCAGCCTGTAAGAATACACATGCCCCTCCCTGAGGCCTGGGCTTCTCAGAGAATGGCCAGGCAGGCCTGTTGGGAAGCCTCAACCCTATTGCCCTGTGCATCCCCCCAAGCCCACTCTTCTTGCCCCTCCCCACCCCCCAGAGAGTATTGCAAGGAACTGAATGCCTCAGACAACAACACTGAGTTCCTGAAGAACTTCATTGACCTCATGGAGAAAGTGACTCCAGACTCCAAGCAGTGTGAGTGACTGGTGGGGCAGCGGGGTCTGGGCAGTGCCAGACAGCAAGGGGGCAGCCCAGAGGAACCCAGAGACTGGGCAGGTGTGGAAACATGCAGGCCCAAACCAAAGGCAGGTCCTGGGCCACGTCACGGGGAAGGTTCGCAGCCTTGGGGATAGCGGGGAGAATGGGCAGGGATCCACAAGAAGATCCTCCCTCCACCCCAACCCTCCTGTTCCAGGCAACAACTTCCTTCTGCACAACCTGATCTTGGACACGGGCATCACACAGCAGCTGGTGGAGCGCGTGTGGCGGGACCAGGATCTCAATACGTAGGCACCACCCAGCCTGTGGGGGCAGGAGGCTGGGATGGGCCCAGGGGCGCTGGCCATGCCCTGCAGAAAGTAGGTTTGTGACCTCACCTCCCTGCTGCCCCCAGGTACAGCCTTCTGGCCGTGTTCGCCGCCACTGATGGCGGCATCACTCGCGTATTCCCCAACAAGTAAGTGACCTGCCCCACTATCCGACACCCTGCCCCTGCTGGGACCCCGCCTGTCCCGCTGCCCAGAGGCCTTCTTGCATCTGCTGAGACCACTGCCCCCACAAGCCACCCCTCCACCAACATCTTTTGTGACCAGGGCAGCTGAGGACTGGACAGAGACCCCTGAGCCCTTCAATGCCAGTTTCTACCGCCGCAGCCTGGATAACCATGGCTATGTCTTCAAGCCCCCACAACAGGATGGTGAGTGTCCTCCCAGGTGCACAGCAGCAGGTGGGAAGCCGAGGCTTCTCTGTCTGCTCAGCCAGGGCGAGGATCTGCTCTTTGAGGTCCCTCTCAAACATGAGGCTGGCTGGCTGAGATGGGGCAGATAAAGAGAGGACTAGGCTGTGCCAAACGCTTATGCTGGGTGCCCGGTGCTTAGGCTGAGGTCAGCCTTGCCTTGGGTTCCTGGGCTCACAGGGCCCAGTACAGAGTGGTCATGTGGCTGCCAGCCCCTACTCCTGACCACCCCACCTCACCCACCCCCAGCCCGGTTAAGGCCGCTGGAGCTGGAGAATGACACGGTGGGCATCCTCGTCAGCACGGCTGTGGAGCTCAGCCTAGGTGGACGCACACTGAGGCCGGCAGGTGAATACCCAGGGCGGAGGTAGGGAAAGAGAAAATGGGCAGTGTGCTGCCCAGGTAGGTGGGCATTGATGGCCCCTTGCTCTCTCCCACAGTGGTTGGTGTTAAGCTGGACCTAGAGGCCTGGGCTGAGAAGTTCAAGGTGCTAGCCAGCAACCGTACCCACCAGGACCAGCCTCAGAAGGTATCTGGTCAGGGATGAGGGCAGTAAGCCCAGAAGCACCCATTCTGGAGTCCCCAGGAACCCCTACCAGTCTTCCCACTCAGAGTGGCTCTGGTGCCTATGGGGAGGCAGGGTCCCCGATGTATAAAGGGTGATGAGAGGGGAAAAACTGGTGGGCACTTACGGTCCTTGCTCTCTGCCCAGCAGTGCGGCCCCAACAGCCACTGTGAGATGGACTGCGAGGTTAACAACGAGGTGCGTGTGCCCTGAACCCTAGCTTACCCCACTCCTGGACACCTGAGTCCCAGCTGCAGCTCCTAGCCCATCCCATCCCTTAGCCAATGGGTCTCAACATCCCACCCTGACTTCACAGCTTTACCAGAATCGGGGGAATGGTGCCCCCTCCACTCAGCTACTGGACTGCCAGGGTCTGTGGAGGAAAGGCTGGGCTGGAGCCCCTCCCCATCTTCCTCTCCCTTTCCCACCTCTCAGGACCTGCTCTGTGTCCTCATTGATGATGGGGGATTCCTGGTGCTGTCAAACCAGAACCATCAGTGGGACCAGGTGAGGGTCAGGAAGAGGGTGGAAGGAGAGGGTCCTGGTTTGAGCCTTCTGGGGATATGGCACTGCCAGCCCTGTGACTACCACTGCCTCCCGGCATCTCCAGGTTGGCAGATTCTTCAGTGACGTGGATGCCAACCTGATGCTGGCACTCTACAATAACTCCTTCTACACCCGCAAGGAGTCCTACGACTATCAGGCGGCCTGTGCCCCCCTGCCCCCCGGCAACCTGGGTGCCGCGCCTCGGGGCATCTTTGTGGTGAGCCCCAGCAATGCCTGGCCTGCAGATGGGGGGACTGGGAGACCTGCCCACAGATGACCCCCCACCTCTAACGAGAAAGCTGGGGGTGAACCAGGTCCAGGGGCAGCAGTGGGAGCCCATGCCACTCTCTCCACTGCAGCCCACCATTGCAGACTTCCTTAACCTAGCCTGGTGGACCTCTGCTGCGGCCTGGTGAGTCCCCAGGGGAAACGGGAGAGGGAGGGTGCTCCCTGGGCAGGAGGGCTGGAAAGAAATGGGGCATGGTACTGGCCTCTGCTGACCACTCCCACTCGGTGACCCATGCCCTGCAGGTCTTTGTTCCAGCAACTTCTCTATGGTCTCATCTACCACAGCTGGTTCCAGTCAGGTATGTAGGGCTTTGGAGGTCCCTCCTCAAAGCCCCTCCCCAGGGATTCCCTGGTGGCGCAGTGGATGCAAGGGACACGGGTTCGTGCCCCGGTCTGGGAGGATCCCACATGCCGCGGAGCGGCTGGGCCCGTGAGCCATGGCCGCTGAGCCTGCGCGTCCGGAGCCTGTGCTCCGCAACGGGAGAGGCCACAACAGTGAGAGGCCCGCGTACCGAAAAAAAAAAGCCCCTCCCAAATCTGAGACCTACTCCAAAGGGAGGGCGGGGCTTACGGCTGAGCGAGGCTCAGGGTGTAGGGGTGCAGCTGAGGGGCTCTGGACCCTCGCAGACCCCGCGGAGGCCGAAGGGAACCCCGAGGTGCGCGAGAGCAGCTGCGTCATGAAACAGACCCAGTACTACTTCGGTTCGGTGAACGCTTCCTACAACGCCATCATAGACTGCGGAAACTGCTCCAGGTGCGCGCGCGGAGCTGGCCAGAGGGGCGGGGCCGGGCCGGGCCGGGCCGGGCCGAGGCTGCAGAGGGGAGGCGAGGGGAGGGGAGTGGCGGCGGGGTGGGGCGAACCTCATCGCCCCGCCTTTATGTGCTGCCTCCAGGCTCTTCCACGCGCAGAGACTCACCCACACCAACCTTCTCTTCGTGGTGGCCGAGAAGCCGCTGTGCAGCCAGTGTGAGGCTGGCCGGCTGCTGCAGAAAGAGACACACTGTATCCTTCCCGCGCTGCTACCCGGCCCCTCCCGCCCAGCGCGTTCCCTCCGTGCCGCCGCCCCCTTGACTCCCCACCCATGCCCAGCGGACGGCCCGGAGCAGTGTGAACTGGTGCAGAGACCGCGATACCGGAGAGGCCCACACATCTGCTTCGACTACAACGCCACGGTGAGGAGTGGGGCGGCGGCCTTGACCTGCAGCTCCCCTGCCCCAGGGCTAGCGGCCCTGCGCACCCCCTGCCCGCCCAACCCGGGCAGACCGGCTGCTCCTTGTCTCTTTCCGCAGGAAGATACCTCAGACTGCGGCCGCGGAGCCTCTTTCCCACCGTCGTTGGGCGTCCTGGTGTCTCTGCAGCTGCTGCTCCTCCTGAGCCTGCCTCCCCGGCCGCAGCCTCAAGTCCACGCCCACCGTTCTCGCCGCCTCTGAGTGCCCCCTCCCCCCACTAGGCCTCCCCGCCGCTCCACTGCTCCCTCGCCTCACACTTCCCACCTTAGAGCCTCGCCCCCCTCCCTCACTGAAGGACCTGAGTGCGCCTGGCCCCGAGAATCTGCGCCTTGGAGTTGGGGGGGGGGGAGTCCCGAAGGAGGGCGCCGCAGGTCTTTGGCCCCCAAGCCACGTCTGGCTGCTGAACTGTAAGTGTCCTCAGACCCCTCATTCCCACTGGACTCACCCACCCCGGAGGGCTGGGCCAGGGAGGCCACAGTACTGGTGCCAAACCAGGCCTCCGCTGCCCGCCCTGCCCCGAGGCTCCCTTTGTGTGGAAGACCTAGGCCTTGCCCCAGCTGGACTCCTGTAACCTGGCCCTTCTGCTCCACCCAGGACTAAATCTGGGAATAATAGAGGAAATTGATATGGGCAGTTTGAGGCCTGTGCATCCCAGCTTAAGTCCTGGCAGGAGAGAGGTCCTGGGGCAGCCCGCAATGAGCTCCTGCCTCTCTCAGGCCTACAGCCACCTCTCCGTCCCCAAGCCCGGCAGGTGGCAGGACAGTGACTGACACTGGCTAAGACTCAACCCCATACACACCTGGAGCCCTGAGGGCAGAAACTGGACTCTGACATACCCAGGAGGGCACACACACAAACACAGACGTGCACAGACACACACACCCTGGGGTGGGGTGAGGGTGGGGGCTCACAAAGCCTTATACGGGGTGAGGGGCTGGTGGGAGGTTGGCATGTGCACACTCCATCTCCTGCTCACCATCCGCCTCTTATCTGACCTGTAACCCAGCTGGTCCCCCATCTCTAAAGCTGAATGTCAAACAGTGCCAAATGCTGGGGCAAAGGGTGAAGACCCCTCTGTCCTGACCTAGCCGCCAGTGTCCCCTTAATGCCCCTGACCCTGCCAGGTGCTCATTGTAACCATTTCTCACTAGTGTCAGGCCCCCAGTGGGACCACATGCCACTGCCTGCACCCCTCAGCAGAGGAACTCTCACCAGGCATCACCCTTTGCCTTAGCGGGGGTGACTTGATTACTCCTAGCTGGGTCATCCCACCCCCAATCTGCCCCTTATACTCTCAGGCCTGTCTCTTTCCCACTCACACACTCCCTAGCCAAACTGCTCCTCCCTGCTGAACATACTCGCACATACATACACACATATACATTGTGCACACACACAGGCTGGGCCTGGGAACATCTCTTCACACCATTCATTCTGGTCATTTCTTGCAAAGGCATCCCAGCCTGGGGGCCATTGGGGGACTGAGGGCAGGGGGATATGGCCGTAGGGCTCAGATGGACTGGGAGGAGGGGGGGAGGGTGATGCATTAATTAATGGCTCCGTTAATTAATGTCACGTTGCTTGTCGCTTTCTCAGTGTGTGTGTATGGTCCATGCCCACTGCTGGTGCCAGGGTGGGCACCCATGCTGTACACCCAGCCTAGATGCCAGCCATGTCTTGCGGGGGCGTGTGTGTAACTGTAGTGTAGTCAGGTGCTCAATGGAGAATATAAAAATTAAAAAAGAAACATATACAGATAAATTAATATATATTTTAAGTTTAAAAAACAGAAAAGCAGACAAAGCAATCCCCATCAGGTAGTTGTCAAACCCCCAGCTGGGTCTGATCCTTCTCATCACCCACCCGACCTGGCTGTCCCTCACCTCGGGCTCGGGGGATCTTTGGGGGACTGGGGGGCCATTTCCTTTTATCTGCCCTTTTTTTTTTTGGTTGTTCTATTTTGTACAGACAAGTCGGAAAAACAACAGCGACAAAAAAGTCAAGAAACTTTGTAAAATATTGTGTGTGTGATTCCTTGTAAAATATTTTCAAATGGTTTATTACAGAAGATCAGTTATTAAATAATGTTCATATTTTCACTTCAAATGGTTCCCATACACTGTCTCTGCCCTGGATTGAGGACTGAGTGGCTTGAAGACAGGTGGCCATGACCTCAGAGCCCCACTTACCACTTAATTGGGAGTGAAGGCCATAGCAATCCAGGTCTCTGGTGGGTAGAGGGCATGACGCTTCCCAGGCCTCATAAGTGCTAGATCCTTGACATCCTTTGTCTTGTATAATCTTCTCAAAAGCCTTCAGGAGGGCTTCCCTGGTGGTGCAGTGGTTGAGAATCTGCCTGCCGATGCAGGGGACATGGGTTCGTGCCCCGGTCCGGGAAGATCCCACATGCCGTGGAGCGGCTGGGCCCGTGAGCCATGGTCACTGAGCCTGTGCGTCCGGAGCCTGTGCTCTGCAACGGGAGAGGCCCGCGTACCACAGAAAAAAAAAAAGCCTCCAAGTAAAGCTGTCTTTAAAAAAAAAAAAGTCTCCCAGAGGCTCAAGGCCAAGACTGTGGAGGAAAGAAGATGGAGATGAGATGCAGGCTTCTAGCCAATAGGATCAGACTACCTGGGCCTACGCAGGTCCTCCAGGTGGAGCAAAGAGTGAATACCTGGCCCAAGTCCATGACTTCTTGCTTGAGGGCCAGTGCTGCTGTCCAGAGGAGGCCAAGGCCTGGCCCACCCACAAGCATGATGGCCACTCCTTCCCAGCCCAGGGGAGGCCTGGTGCTGTCGGCCACTGCTGCTCACGCTGGAACACAGCTCTGAGTCTATTTCAGCAAATCTCGGGCCTCCCTCTGGCAAACCCTACACCCTTGTTCATTTTAATCCCAACTCTCTTAATAGTCAATCCTATTCTGTGTGACCTTCGAGTTTCTTTTCAACGGGAAAGACTTATAACCACCAGTGCAGAGATTTCCCAGTACTACTGACACTTGCTCTCTTAGAGTACACACTCCACACTATGCACTCACCCTGTGCTGAGTCCTCACCATAACATTAGAGTTGGATATTAGTTTATCTCCATACTGCAGATGAGCAAGTTGAGACTTAGGAGAAATCCTTTCTCCCAGATGCAAGAAACCAGCAAAGGTTTTGGAAATGAGGTGGCCGGTGGCTTGGGGACCTTGGATGCTAAATAAATAAAAGGGCATTCCAGGCCTTAGTGAAGACACCTTTCCTCACCCTCTGCAAGGGTTGGCCACAGAGCAAAGCCTAACTAGCAACCCCTGAGGCAGCTCCCATGCTCCGCAACAGCCCCAGAGGTCCTGGGGTAGACCTGCCAGGTAAAATACAGAACATCCAATCAAATTTGGAATTTCAGATAATGAATATTCTTTAGTATGTTCCCAACATTGCATGGGACATAACTATGCTAAAAATTGAAGACATGCTTATACTGAAAAAATTATTCATTGTTTAACTGAAATTCTAATTGAATGCCCTGTATTTTGATTTGCTATATCTGGCAACCCTACCCTGGGGTGGCATCCAGCAGGAGCCCAGAGCCCAAAGATAAAGGAAAGCAACACCTTTTGTGATCTGGAAGGCTGTGCACAGGTCGGCAGTTGTATTGAGATCAGTGGCGGAAAGGAAGGGATTCTGCACTTTATGAATGTACTTTGTCATACATTTATTTTAATTATATGCACATTTTTAAAAGTAACTCAATATACAAAAAACAAAAATCAGTTTTGCACAGGACACAACCTACCTGAAGCCACCATTGCAGTGAGGTGGAGGCCCAAGGCCAGCCTGACCCAAGTTTGTGCAGAGACCTCTCTTCATCAGGATCAGCGATTGACTGTGGTGAGGAAGAGAGTCACTAAGAGAAGCCCAGTCTCACCCCTTTGGGGGCTGGAAATCCGAGTTCGAGTATGGGCTCCACCTCATTTGTAACAAGGGCAGCCTGGGCAACACACTCACTGAGCACCCAGGGTGGACTGGCATTATACACGCCAGTCCCCTTGGATCCTCACGGTAGGTCCTGTCATCATCTCCATTTTACTGTCCATGAATTTGAGTTTCAACAAAGTTCGGGAATTTGGCCATTGTCACACAGCCGCCAAAACGCAGAGCAAGAATTCCAACCTGGGTCAGGCCCACACCAGACCGCGGAAGTTCCAGGAGTTCGCGCCCCCTGGACCATCCAACATTCTTACCTGCACACCTGCCCACTAGGACACACCCACGCAGATAAACAGGCACACACTGAGCCAATCCTTCCGGGAAATTCAGCACGCGCGTGGCCTGCAGCTGTGCTGCCGCTGGTACCCGCCGCTCTCCTGAGGTTAGCGATGCCCGTTCACCCTCCCCCACCTCTGGAGAACCGACGGAAACGGTCCTGCGAACTACAACTCCCAAGCACACCTCCTCTTCCGGCGCACAGCCTCCTGGGACTTGTTGTTCTACCCAGAACCCTGATATCCGCCGGTCCCGGCTCCGGCCGAGGACTCCATGTCCCAGCATGCCGCGGAACCGCAAGGCCGACGCTCAGAGGGCATCCTGCTGCCTCCCCGGGCGCGCAGGCGCAGCGCCGCTGTTTGTCGGCGCCTGAGAAGGGAGGAGGTACGGTCGAAGCCGAGGCCGAGGCGGAGCTGACCAGACTTGTCTCCGGCCCAGAACCAGCCTCCAGTCCCGCGTCGACCGTAGGGCCCCAGAGTGGATGGAGAAGATCGAGCCCTGAGATCACCGCCAGTCCGGTCGGCTCGGTGGCCACACAGAGCAGGCAGGCAGGCGTGCCTAAGCTGCCCAGGGCCTTCCCTCAGATCCCCGGAGAGGGGCCTAGGCCCCGGCCCCGCGACCAGGCCCGGCTCTGCCCTTTGGGACCGGAGTCGACCCGACCGGAAGTGGAGCTTTCACCGGGGCCATAGGCCAGTGACTAGGTCGGACCCGGGCCTCCCGGCGGGGCCGGACTGGGACGAGGCCCCGGGGAGGCCCCTAGCCCACTAAACCCTTTCCTAAGGCCGACGCCCGCTAGGAAGATGCAGCGCGCCCTACCGGGCGCCCGCCAACACTTGGGGGCCATCCTGTCCAGCGCCAGCGTGGTGGTGAAGGCTCTGTGCGCTGCGGTACTATTCCTCTACCTGCTGTCCTTCGCCGTGGACACGGGCTGCCTGGCGGTCACCCCAGGCTACCTCTTTCCACCCAACTTCTGGATCTGGACCCTGGCCACCCATGGGCTGGTGGAACAGCATGTGTGGGATGTGGCCATCAGCCTGGCCACAGTGGTGGTGGCTGGACGTTTGCTGGAGCCCCTCTGGGGGGCCTTGGAGCTGCTCATATTCTTCTCAGTGGTGAACGTGTCTGTGGGGCTACTGGGGGCCTTCGCCTACCTCCTCACCTACATGGCTTCCTTCAACTTGGTGTACCTTTTCACTGTCCGCATCCACGGCGCCCTGGGCTTCCTAGGTGGTGTCCTGGTGGCACTCAAGCAAACCATGGGGGACTGTGTGGTCCTGCGAGTGCCCCAGGTGCGTGTCAGTGTGGTGCCCATGCTGCTCTTGGGGCTGCTGCTGCTGCTGCGGCTGGCCACACTGCTCCAGAGCCCAGCACTGGCCTCCTATGGCTTTGGGCTGATCTCCAGTTGGGTGTATCTTCGCTTCTACCAGCGCCATAGCCGAGGCCGAGGTGACATGGCCGACCACTTTGCCTTTGCCACCTTCTTCCCTGAGATCCTGCAGCCTGTGGTGGGGCTGTTGGCGAACTTGGTGCATGGCCTCCTGGTGAAGGTAAAGATATGCCAGAAGACAGTGAAGCGCTATGATGTGGGTGCCCCATCCTCCATCACCATCAGCCTCCCAGGCACAGACCCTCAAGACGCAGAGCGGAGAAGGTACTGTGGAATCTTACAAAACCTTGTCGAGCTAGGAGAGTATTATTAATCAAGTCACATTCCATCTGTTGAGGTGCTTGCTGTACGTAGGTTGGCAGCCTACAGTCAGATGTTGGGGCGGATTCAGAAAGAGAGAAAAGCCAGCTTGTGGCCTGGAGGTCAGCATTTAAGTGCTTGGGCTGCAGGAGGTGCTTTCCAAAATTAGAGAGTAAAAGTGGCCTTTCTCACCACTCAGGCCGCTTAAGTTTCAAGAAATGCCCTGCTTACTTTCGAGCTGTGTGAGGGGCAAATGGAGAGAGCCAGGTACACGTAACCCTGGCCTTGTCTCAGAATCTCCAAATCCTAGACACTGGTCCCGTGGGAGCCAGAAACAACGTGCTGGTCCTTCTTCCCCTGTGAGAGAGGGACAGAGAAGGAGACATGGGATCCTTAAGAGATGGTCTGGGCCACCCTAGTTTCCAAACACTGGACTACACCCTCTTCCTGAGCCTTAATTCAGATGTTGTGCTTCTCTGCTGCTTATTTATTGAGAGGGAAGCCTGGGGTATAACTAGACTTAGACACACCCCCTCACCCCCACCACCACCCCGCCTACTCTGGCAGGCATGTGTCACCAAACCCAGGGGACAGCCACATGACCCACCGAGGGAGCCTGCTGACCACACCAGGAAGTGGAGACAACCTTTTCATTATCTGTAAACCAAGCCATCTGCACCATCAGGAATCCCAACTGAATTATTCACTGAATGCACCTTGGCCAGGGCAGGACAGATCTTTTTCAATCCATCTCTTTCTCTCCCAGGTCTGTGGACTTACCGGAATGGTCACTGCTCTGTTTCCAACATTATTCTTTTTTTTTTTTTTTTAATTTTATTTATTATTTTTGGCTGCGTCGGGCCTTCATTGCTTCATGCGGGCTTTCTCTAGCTGCGGCGAGCGGGGGCTACTCTTCATTGCAGTGCGCGGGCTTCTCATTGCGGTGGCTTCTCTTGTTGCAGAGCACAGGCTCTAGGTGCATAGGCTTCAGTAGTTGTGGCTCATGGGCTCTAGGGCGCGTAGCCTTCAGTAGTTGTGGCACACGGGCTTAGTTGCTCCACAGCATGTGGGATCCTCCCTAGCCAGGGCTCAAACCCGTGTCCCCTACGTTGGCAGGCGGATTCGTAACCACTGCGCCACCAGAAGCCCCCTCAACGTTATTCTTGAGTGGGTTTTTTTTGATGCAGTTACTTGAGTAGTGAAATTTAGAGCAGGCTTTGTTCATACTTTCTGCACCTGTCAAAGCCTTCTGATTTTGCTCACTTGTGAAATGAGTTCTTAGCAGGCAGCTTTATGAATTCAGCTGGACTTGTCCCTGTGCTTACTCTCCACTGGGGCTGTGGAGTGTGGGCCATACCCCTTTCTTGAAGGAGTTCCCAGCTGGGGAAGACCACAGACTACCATGGTCCAAGGTGGCAGGTGTTGAAAAGTACACACGGCATTCTGCAGAGCTTAATTGTGGGCTCTACAGTTTGTGTCTCTGTGGCTGATGAATCCTAAAGACCGAGGTCTCTATTAACCTTATCCAGTGGAGGAGATGCGGTCAGGAGGGCTGGGCATGGTAGAAACTGAGCTGTCCTCAGAGCTGTTCAGGTGATCCCAGGCCACAGTGGTGGCCCCTCCCCCAGTGAGAAATCTTGGATTGTTAGGGTTGGCTGAACATTAGAAAAACCTCTGTGCAGCCCCAAGAAAATGGACAGGTGGAGGCAGATTGGGGTGGGGGAGGGTGTCAGGAAGTGGGTTCTTGGCATAGTCTTGTGGTTGTTACCTTGCTTGGGGATGGGGGTTACTCCACCAGCCAGTTTGACATCTTGCTGCATGCCATTCCCTGACCCAAAGAGCTAGTGATAGTGGGAGGCAGGAGTTCCTATCTTTGACCCTTGTGAGGGAGTGATTAGCATGCCACCATCTCTCTACCTTGGCAGGCTTTAAACAGAATTGACAAGGCAGTCTCCAGAATGGGCGCCTGGGTAGCAGCATCCTTTCTGCCAACTTGCCATGGTGCCAGGCTGGAGAACAGGGTGGAAGTGTGCTGGGGCTTTCTGTGCCTGTGTTCTTGTTGTCCCTCTTGTCATGTTCCCTGGCATGGTGGAGATTTTGGTTTTCTGCTGGAACATGGAAGGCTATACAGGTCCCCCATGCTGGTGGCACAGAGTTGGAGGCATCAGAGGTCCACAGTGACCACTAGTAGAAGTGTTACCTGGCAGCATGGGCATCCCACCTCCTGGTGGGCAGGGTCCCAAGTGCACGTATATACTTTATTCTAGCGAACTTTCCCACCTCCCCTCAGAGCGGGGTCTCCAGGGGTCTGCCCAGTGGAACCAGTAGGCTCTGGGCTGTACCCTACCCACATGGATTGTTTCTCCTTGCTCTCCTCCTGCTAGGACGCTGTGTGTTCCTGCTCTAACACAGGTCCTGGTGGGTTTCGAGATTCTTTTCGGAAGGAGAATATTGGAGTCAGTTAGGAGGGGTGAGCTGACCCAGGTTGGCCCTGCTTCCCAGGCTGAGAGCCAAGGCAGGTGCTTGAGTTCCAAACTTCCCCACAGACCCTTGCCAGGAGGCTCAAAATACTCCTAACGAGGAGAGGGAGAGAAGTAATTCCTTGAATGTGATGCCAGTGCCCAGCAGAAACTCACATGTCCAGGGACACCAACTTTGCCCAACCTTAGGCACCATCCTCAGAACCATTCCTGGAGCTGGCCTGTGGGCAGGCTGGCAGGCACCCAGCTGGCCTTCTCAGCCTGGAGGTGCCCCAGCTATGGAAGGAAGGCCCTACAGCCTTTGGGTCCTCATTCTGATGTCAAAGTGTGCCCTAATCCAATCCCTGTGGAGCCCTGGGCCCTGTATGGGGAAAGAGAACCCATAGGGTTCTGAGAGAGGAGTGTGAGCAGTAAGGCATGTCAGTTTCCTGGGGGAAAGAGTGCAGGGCATGAGCCAAGTTCAGATCCCAAGTGACCTGTCATCTTTCCCCTGGCCCCAGGCAACTGGCTCTGAAGGCCCTCAACGAGCGGTTGAAGCGAGTGGAGGACCAGTCCGTCTGGCCCAGCATGGAAGACGATGAAGAGGAGGCTGGGGCCAAGGTGGATAGCCCCCTGCCGTCAGACAAGGCCGCCACGCTCCCAGGGAAGGGGCCTGTCCCAGAATCCAGCCTGATCACCTTTGAGGCAGCTCCCCCGAAGCTGTAACTCTAGACCACCTTGAGTGTAGCACCTCTTCTCCCAAGCCCCCCTTGATACACTCTCAGCTACTCCAGGGCACTGACTGCTCTGAGGAGAGGGAAGAAGGCCTGCTGGGGGTTGCCACAGCCTTCTGCTATTTCTCGCCAACACTACCCAGGATTCTTGCTACCTGGTTCCAACTCCAGACAACCACTATGCCAGGCATGGGGCCTCTGAAGCACAGCCAGCCCAGGCCATCTGAGGTAAGACTGCACCTCAGCAGGTAGCCTCAAGCAAGTGGCTGCAGGAGCACTGGTGCCATGGCTTCTAGGCCAACCCTCACACCTGATACTGGTTGCCGAGAGCCCTGAGCCAAGGCAGGATTTGCCAAAAACATTCTGGGGGTCCAGCCAGTGCAGGAGCCAGTGCAGGGCTGTACATCCCTGCCCGCCCGCAAAGAGACTACATTCATGTCAAGATTTCTGATTCCCTCTGCTGTGGCCTTAGCTGCTTCTGGGCCAGAACAGTCACAGCTCCCAGGTATTTTCTACAGGACCACTTGAGTGGGCAGCCAAGCCCAGCCTCGCAGTATCAATAAAGCAGTTCTTTGAGGTATGACTCCTGGGCTCTGTTAGACCACCTTGTGCAGCCCCCTTATCATGCTCAACTGCAGAGTTAGACAGGGACTTAACTCTAGGTTCAAGGGCTCGGTCACCAAGGCTATTCCAGCTGGATAAAAAGCCCATTGTCCTCATCCCCTTCCCCCCATCACACTCCCCCTTGCCTCACCACCAGATGCCCACTGTCAAGCAGTCTTCCCAGAGCTGTCACCTCAGGCTCTTACTTACTTTCTGCCTCCCGGCACTACCTGGTTAAGGAGGCCCTGCCTGGAGGACCTGATAATTAAGCACCTCTCTATCATAAGGGGTTGTTCTTATCCATGGCTCACCTCCAAGACAGAGTGCTCAGGGCTTGACACCTAGGCAGGCAGCCCATCCTCAGCTCCCATCCTGTCATTGCCCAGATTTGACCACCATAGTCTAGAAACTCCAACATAGTGAGCAGCTGGGAGACTGAAATACACACAGCCGCACCATTCACAGCTACAGCCCTCGGGCCTGCTGGGGCCCTGGGTGGCATGGGGTGCTTAGCAGCCAGATCCAGGGGTCTAGTGTGCCAAGAGAGCTTTAGCCCCTCAGTGAGCAGCCAGGGATGGGTCCACATCTTGCCCAGCTGCCCATTTCTTCATGCTGATGGCATTAGCAAGAACTATTCCCAACTTTGGGCTGCTCCTCCCATCCATTCTTTTCAGTCTTTATTTTTTTTTTATTTTTTATTTTTTTGGCCGCACCTCACGGCACATGGGATCAAACCCACGCCCCCTGCATTGGAAGTGTGGAGTGTTAACCACCAGAGCACCAGGAAAGTCCCTTCAGTCTTTTTAAAAATTTTATTTTACTTTTTTCTCTTATCTAATTTCTGGACATACCAGCACAAGTTGAGTTGCTGTGGGCAGGGGGCAGTCTTACAACCCAACTTCATCCAGACACATGATCCATAAACTGCTCTGGGATGGCAGAGAAAGAAGGAAAGGGTAGGTACTCCAGCATGAGGAGCAAGTAATAATGTCACACAAAGGACTCCGGCTACCCGTGACCGCACCAGTGCCCGAGGTGTCCCGTGACCAAGTCAGCTGAGACAGTCCAGGAGGTCTCAGCCCTGGCTACCACACTGAGGGGCAAATCCAGGCTTCCTCTAGTTCTGGGAAGAGCTCACGGCTGGATCCTCTTGCGGTACAGGTAGGCGTTGCTCACCTGGTTCATAATGACCAAGCTGGTAACAACAGGGCATAGCACAGCCAGGTACCAGACCCCACCGGTGACTGTGGCAGTGAACCAGAGTGAGCACATGCCCAACAAAAGGCTGGAACTACCCAGAAGGTAGCCCACCAACCCAGAAGTGGCATGGTACAGCTTGAGCTTGGCCAGGGGCCATCGAGGCAGCAATTTGGGATAGAGCAGCCCCACCCCACCTGAGCACTGCAGCCCTGCCCACAGCACAGCTAGCAGCCCTGCCCGCCCATGCCACGTAGCCAGGTGGGCTTTGCCAAGCTGTTCCTTGTGAAGGATGACGAGGCCCAGGCCCAGCAGTGCACACAGCAGGGCCAGCAGCTGCAGAACCCAGTGGCAGCGTGCTCGGCCCTTCCGCGAGAGGGAGCGCAGCAGCGAACTCTCAGGAGAGAACACCAGCAGTGCCTCGGTCATCAGGAAAGAGAACTGGGGAGACAGGGATGGGACACTAAATGAGAGTGCTGCCCAGCAGAAGGGAAGAAAGCTTTAGATATAACCTAAGCTGCCAGCTAGTGTGGGCAGATTGCGCTTCATTCTCTCCCCACTAAAGGGTATCTGTTTGGTGGCACAAAAGTGGAGAACTCCATCTGGGACAGAACATCTGCTCCGAGTAACCAGCAGAAGGTACCTCTCCACACTGCTTCTAGGTGCTATTCTGAAATGTCATCTCTGCTGTGCTACCCAGCAAACAAACACAAGGTTTGAGATGTGGCAGTTATAAATGATTCACAAGCTTTGTTTTTCTGACACAGGACTGGATACAATTTCTTGGCAAGAGTTGGCCATGTGGGTGCACTGTTTCAGGAAAATTAGGTGCATCACTATAAATTAAGGTGAAAAGGAACACAGGTACACCCAAATGCATATTCTAAGCCTCCTGCCTGGAAGTGGACGAAGCCTCATTTTGTGCTTAGACAAACCCATTTGCCCTGCATCTCGAATACTCTAGTTCAAGCATGGGATATAGACTATAGGCAGGAGTTGGAGTATACAATTCATCCAACCCCACATCCCATTACCCCAAACAGATATTAAGTGTTCATTAACATTTAGAGGGCGCTAAGACCACCACCCATAGCTATGCTTCCTCCCATCACTAAGAGCTGTCCAGGCCCACTACTTACAGCCAGAGACATAAGCATGGGGTGCCAGGAGAAGAGACCTGGAATGAGAAGAGGAAGCCTCATGAAGCTGAAGCAAGAAGAACACAGCCATGCCAATCCCCACAGGCTGAGGAGTATGAGTAGCTCATCGCCCAAGGAGGTGCTGCCAAAATGCAAGCCGCCTCCTGCTGCAACAAACTGACCCCATACCTATCATCTCTTCCTGGACCCTCCCTGGATAAGAAGCCATGCTTTGCCACTCCTTAAGTAGAGCACCAAGACAAGAGAAGCCAGATACTCTATGGGACCTGGCCAAGCTGGCAGAGCCCCAACTCTCATCTATTCCACCCCACTTATTCCTCCAGCATAGCATGTCCCTCAGCCAACCAGGCCTTTCCCAGGAGTCAGACCCAAGGCTTACTATTGCCCCTGCTCCCCAGGAAAAGTGACACTTTACTTCCCAAAAGTCAACTATGAATTCTACTTACTGGAGCCAGGCCTGGCAAGTACAGCCACAAAGATGGTGAAGCCCAGGGCCACAATGTGGGCAGCAGCCCCAGATGCAGTGCGCAGAGCTCGGTATATGTACGACTCGGTCTCCACAGAAAGGGCCATGGTCAACCAGGCCGGCTGTAGCCTGAAAGCATAGCAGAGTAAGCAAGGGTCTTTGGTGCCCGCTGTCCACTCCTTTCATTGGAGCAAGGGTTGCGGGGCAGGAATGCCACTCTCTTCCAAAAAGGTAGGAAGGGACAGTACTAAGGCAGGCACCAGGAATAGTCGAGGACTGGTGGCCTGTCAGCGTGTACCCGCATCTGACTTGGCACTGATCACTGGCCCACCTTCCAGGTAAGATGGGCAAGGCCGTGTAATAGACTACAAGTCCCAGCGTGCACCACGCCGTCGCCGGGCGGGAGCGCCTGCTGGAAGGGCGTGAAGCGCTACGGGAATTGTAGTTCCCAGGTGCGTCGAAATTACGGCCTGAGTCCCTTTGCGCACAGCCTCCCCACTTGCCGCTGGCATGCTTCCCCTACACGCTAGGGATTCGCCTGCCTCACCCGCACCGCCGACCTGACGAGGTGGTTCCCTCCCGAGAAAGTGGGTTACTCGGGGCTCTGCCGCGCGCCCTGCCGCTCCGTCGCGGAGCCTCTTAACTTCCGGGTGCGACGCCTACCCATCCGGGACTTCCTGGGACAGTTCCCCGCAGCCACACGGCTGAGTCGCGCTGCACAGGCGCTGTTGAGCAGATGGCCTCACGGGTGTTCAGTGCGCAGGCGTGTTTGACCAGGCCGACCAAACCTCCGGGCTGTTTCTGACAGGTTCTCCCAGGGACAGTGGCGCCAGCTACGGACCCCGGCCCCACTAGCGCCATGGGCAGTAGCTGCCGCATCGAATGCATATTCTTCAGCGAGTTCCACCCCACGCTGGGACCCAAGATCACCTATCAGGTGCCATCCGGGCTCGCGGGGCATGGGAGGCAAGGTAGAGGGACGCTCGGGGGAGTTCAGCCAGCTGCCTGGAAGCGGTGGAACCCCGTGCCCCGTGCTGCACGCAGGCACGCCACCCCTTCATTCGCGGAAAATCGTGAACCAAGAGTATATTCAGACCCGGTCCCAGGCTCCCGGTGTGGCAAGGCAAACAAACATTCACATAGGCAGTGATTGTGGGAAATCGGGCTGTGGGAGCCCAAGGGAGGTGCCAGGTTCTACAAGAGGTGTGAGTGGTGATCCACTAGTATCCCTGGATGCATAGGAATTTAGTGAGGCAGGAGTGTGCCAAATGGAGGGTACAGCATATGCAAAAGGAGGTAGGTGAGAACATAATGTGTGTTTGGAAACACAAAAGAGTAGGCCTGGGTGGATAGGAGAGAGAAGAAACCCTGGAGAAGAGGGATTAGGTCTTGGGGATAACCCTGTGTATTCCACCTAGTTATAAGGTCCACTAAGGGGATTCTTGTCACTCCCTTCCACAGGTCCCCGAGGACTTCATCTCCCGGGAGCTGTTTGACACCGTCCAGGTGTACATCATCACCAAGCCAGAGCTGCAGAATAAGCTCATCACTGTGTGAGGCCCTAGGTGGGGGGTTGGGAGGGTTCCAGGAGGAGTGGACAGACTTGGGGGTGAGAGGAGCCTGACTCTGTTCCCATCTGTTCCCCTCGTCCAGCACAGCCATGGAAAAGAAACTGATCGGCTGCCCCGTGTGCATCGAGCACAAGAAGTACAGCCGCAATGCCCTGCTCTTCAACCTAGGCTTCGTGTGTGATGCCCAGGCCAAGACTTGTGCGCTTGAGCCCATCGTCAAAAAGCTGGCTGGCTACCTGACCACACTGGAGGTATGCAACACGATGGGCTTGGGTGGATGGGCAGGCAGTTAGGGAAGGTGTTCGCATGTCTCCAAAGCCCTCCAAACCCGGGAACCTGCCAGGGTAGGATGCCAGCCAAGGGTCCTGGGGTGTGCCCACCATGCTGTCCATGCTCCATCCAGCTAGAGAGCAGCTTCGTGTCCACGGAGGAGAGCAAACAGAAGTTGGTGCCCATCATGACCATCTTGCTGGAGGAGCTAAATGCCTCAGGCCGGTGCACTCTGCCCATCGGTATGGCCCAGCCTCTGCAAGGACAGCAGAGGGGTCGAGGAGGGATGGGAAAGTGGCAGGGGAAGGTGAGCCCAGTTAAGGACAAGACTCATGAACAAATTGGTGGCCAGGAAATAGCCATGAGCTGGGCTGATGATGTCCAGGGTCCAGTGCGTGATGGGCTGGAGAGAGGGAGGCCAGTAGAGCTCTCTAGCTCTGTTCCTTGGGCGTGTTCCTTCCCCTGTATGGATCTCAGTCTGTTGCTCCATAAAAGGGGCAGATGGCCCTGCCCAGAGTCACCTGCCTGCCTCAAGGGTGGCTGGGAGGACTGGATGGTAATTGATGGCCTCTTGGAAGAGATGGCACTGAGGATATGGGTGGGGTCCCCTGCAGATGAGTCTAACACCATCCACTTGAAGGTGATTGAGCAGCGGCCTGACCCTCCTGTGGCCCAGGAGTATGATGTGCCTGTCTTTACCAAAGACAAGGAGGATTTCTTCAACTCACAGTGGGACCTCACTACACAACAAGTATGCTAGCCCTCCCTGGCTATCATGACCTGCGGCTGGCCACAGCCCTGGCCTCATCCCACCCCTACTGACCCTGCTCTTCCCTGCCCAGATCCTGCCCTACATTGATGGTTTCCGCCACGTCCAGAAGATTTCAGCCGAGGCAGACGTGGAGCTCAACCTGGTGCGCATCGCCATCCAGAACCTGCTGTGAGTGGGGAACAGTGACACTCAGGACAGAGTCGCCAGTCAGGAAGAGCCCAGGGGCCCTGAGTGTGGGAGCTGGGAAGGCATGGCCCTCAGAAGCTGAGCACAGCTATCTCCCCCAGGTACTACGGCGTTGTGACACTGGTGTCCATCCTCCAGGTAGGTGTGTCTGGGGTCTGATTAAATGGAGAATGGATCATGTGGCTGAGCCCAATTGGGGCTGTGTCAGACTTCCAAGCCCCTCACTCAGGCCCCTGTGCCTCCTGCTACCCTCCAGTACTCCAATGTGTACTGCCCAACGCCCAAGGTCCAGGATCTGGTAGATGACAAGTCCCTGCAGGAGGCGTGTCTATCCTACGTGACCAAGCAAGGTATTGGCAGGCTCTGGGGGAGGCCATCTCAGGGAGGGTAGGGCCACCTGGAGAGCTGACCCCTGATGCCTACAGGGCACAAGAGGGCCAGTCTCCGAGATGTGTTCCAGCTGTACTGCAGCCTGAGCCCTGGCACTACTGTGAGAGATCTCATTGGCCGCCACCCCCAACAGCTGCAGCATGTTGATGAACGGTCAGAGGGGGATCACCTGGGGTATGGAAGGTTTGCCTGAGGGCAGGTACACTCTCTGTGTCTCTCCCGAGCCCTGGGTCAGAGAGAAAGCAGGAGATTCCTAGTGAGCAGAAACATGTGGCACTGCTACTCCAGGAAGGCTTCCTGGAGGTGATGGGTTTGAAGGCCAGTCTGGTCACTGAAACAAAACTGGAGGGGAGACTGGCCTGGCTAGAAGGAGGCCTGGCCAGAGCATCACCCCTTTCTTCCTCGACCCTCACTCCAGGAAGCTGATCCAGTTCGGACTTATGAAGAACCTCATCCGGCGACTACAGAAGTATCCCGTGCGGGTGTCTCGGGAGGAGCGGAGCCACCCTGCCAGGCTTTACACAGGCTGCCACAGTTACGATGAGATCTGCTGTAAGACAGGTAGAGGCAGGCAGGACCACTGAGGTGGGGTCAGGGCAGGGTGGCCAAGCCAAGGCTTCTGACCTCACCTCCACCACACCACCCAGGCATGAGCTACCAAGAGCTGGATGAACGGCTGGAAAACGACCCCAACATCATCATCTGCTGGAAGTGAGGCTGGTGGGGGCTGGACCAGGCACACAGCTATGGCTATTCTCTCCTCCTAAGCCCTGCCTGGTGCATGAGGACGAGACCTACAAACTAGTCTATACTGTCTCAAGGTTAACCCTCATTTCTATAAATAAATTCATCCATTTCAACCTACCTTTATTGAATACTGCCTCTGAGTCAGCCACCAGAGAGAATTCACAATGAAAGAAATAGCCATGGTCCGACGCCCTGAAGCACCATCTCGTGGACAGAACCAACCAACAATGGGCATGTAAAAGTGCCTGCTAATTATAAACAAATAAACAGCGAGAAAGAATCAATGGGGAAGCTGAGATGAAAAGTGAGTTGGGATGGGAGCTGAGGCTGCTCTGCATCAGATTCTCAAGGAAGGCCTAGCTGAACTGACTTAAATTGAACTCTGAAGGAGGAAGAATATTCCAGGCAGAGGTAACAGGCGCAAAAGCCACTTTAGGATGTCTGAGAAAGCCAAGGGAAGCCCATGGGGCTGGAACATATTGTAGAAGACAAGGGGGAGAGGGGGAAGAAATGAAGTCCCGAGGTAGGAGGGGGGGCAAGAGCCTGATTCTGCAGAGTTGCTGGTAAGCTGCTTTGGACATAGTATTTTGAGGGCCAGAGGCAGCCAGATTCACACTCATGTGAGGAAGTAATGTCTCATGTACACCTTTAAAAGACTCCTGGTGGGAGCTTCCCTGGTGGCGCAGTGGTTGAGAATCCGCCTGCCGATGCAGGGGTCACGGGTTCATGCCCCGGTCCGGGAAGATCCCACATGCCGTGGAGTGGCTGGGCCCGTGAGCCATGGCCGCTGAGCCTGCGCGTCCGGAGCCTGTGCTCCGCAATGGGAAAGGCCACAACAGTGAGAGGCCCGCGTACCACAAAAAAAAAAAAAAAAAAAAAGACTCCTGGTGGGAATTCCCTGGCGGTCCAATGGTTAGGACTTAGGGCTCTCACTGCCGAGGGCCGAGGTTCAATCCCTGGTCGAGGTTCAATCCCACGCGGCGCGGCCAAAAAAAGAAAAAAGACTCCTGGCTACGCAGGAAGGTCAAGGGTGGAAATGGGTCCAGTAAAAAGACCACAGCAGTTACCTCTTGAGAGGTGATGGCAGCCTGGCCTAGGATGGAGAGTAGTTGTGAGCATTGCACAGTATTTCGGGTGTAGAGCCAACAAGGTGGAGCTGCGTGCGAGGAATACTGGAGCGAGGAGGCCACGGAGAGGAGCATCCGTGTGGGCGGAGAGGGAGCAGCTACAGGGAGAGCTGGTGGGGGGCGGGCCGACTTGACGTCCATCCGAGGAGGAAGTTAGGTGCAAGAGTCTGTAACTCAGGGAGACCCGTGAGCCGCAGCCGGTTGTGAGGGAGAAAGCTCCAGGAGTCTAAGGAGGGTTGCTACCCGCAGCCTGGCAAGCAGGCAGACGCTGGCGTGACAGGACCCAGCGCTGGCCGCCAGCAGGGGCGGGACCCAGGCCGCAGTGCGCAGGCGTTGAGCTAACCGTTTCCATGGCGGCGAGGACTCACGCGCCGCAACCGTTCTACAACTGTAGGGTCCCAGACTTCGGCCCCGCGGGAGACCGTGGTCCCCAAGCGTGTCAGCATCTCCATCTCAGCGCAGGCCGCTGCTCGCGGTCAGCCGAACCCCACCTTGCGCCGACATGGGCGACCTGGAGTTGCTGCTGCCCGGGGAGGCTGACGTGCTAGTGCGGGGACTGCGCTGTTTCCAGCTGCGCGAGATGGGCTCCGGAGGGTGAGGCAGCTGGATCGGGGGTCAGGTGGAGTCATGGAGTCAGAGTCCTTGAGTGGAGGAGTGTGGGCCTGATATTGGGGGGAGGGGTTGCCCAGCGTGGAGGGGCCCCTCGGTGGGGAGGTAAAGCTCTCCAAGACAGGGTTATATGATCCTGAGCCACCTTAGACCCCGGTTAGGCTTCAGTAGGACCCAGCCCCCACACCCACTCCTACTGCACACATGTGCACCCACATGCACACACACCCTGCCTGGGCAGGTGGAACCAGCAGCATGAGAACCTCGAGAAGCTGAACATGCAGGCTATCCTTGATGCCACGGCCAGCCAGGGCGAGCCCATCCAGGAGCTGCTGGTCACCCATGGGAAGGTACGCTGGAGTCACAGGTAGGGTTGCTGTCTTCTCACCACCCCCCATCCCACCACTCTACACCTCAGGAACACCCTGCATGCCTGCACTTCCCTCTGGCTGGCACCCCATCCTCCCCAAAGGAAAAGGAAAAGTGTGTTACACATTTGATTTTGCAGCCCTATGGGACAGGACCCTGGCATGCCAGATGGGGTGCAGGATGTGAGTTGATTAGGGAGAAAATCCTGGATCCTAGAACAGCCTAGGCTGTAGGGGGAGGACCCAAGTTCTAAAGGCATTCCTGAATAGACTGTCGGGCTAGAGGGGGGCACCCACTGAAGTGGGGAGGGACTTTGGCATAGAAGAAGGCAACCTTCCCAACATGAGAGAGAGGGAGTTAGAAACCAGGGATTGGCTTAACTGGAATGTGAGCCAGGAGGTGGCACCAGTAGATGACCTGAAATATCACTTGACAGAAATATTCCTCTGCAAGGAAAAGGTGGAGCCCCCTACTGGGGTGTGAGGTAGGAATAGGGCACCGTGAAGGGCCCTGAATAAGAGTGAGGCTAAGGCACACAAAAGCCTCGGAAGGCCAGAGAACAGGGACCAGGACGAGAGAGGGCATGAGCAGGAGGGCTGGCCTGAGAGGTACATTTGAACGGGGGAGGACGTGACAAGGGCTCAGGTGCAGGGGGAGCATGGCAGCCTGGGGACAAGGCAGGGGCCAGTAATAGGAAGCCTGGGGAATGCCCCCACAGAGATGTCGGGGGTAGCTGGAAATGAAGGTCTAAGGTGCAGGAGAGAGATCAGGAAGGAATTCATGGGGCAAAGAAGAGTCTGGGGCCCAGGGGAGTTTGAGGAGGGCTGGGCTGGGCTGGGCTGAGCCAGAGATGGGAGGGTTGCCAGGCTAAGGTAGGCCCACCTCATCCCTGTCCTTTCCCCTCCCCTTCAAAGATCCCGACGCTGGTGGAGGAGCTGATTGCAGTGGAGATGTGGAAGCAGAAGGTGTTCCCTGTGCTGTGCAGGCTGGAAGACTTCAAGCCCCAGAACACTTTTCCCATTTACATGGTGGTGAGCTGGGCCATTGGTTCATACCCCCTCCCACCCCTTCAGAGCGCCCTGGACTAGAGAGAGTACCTGGTAGCCCCTATCCCTCTCTCAGCAGCCCAGGGCCCTGTCTTTATCTGACAGTTACACCATGAGGCCTCCATCATCAACCTCCTGGAGACAGTATTCTTCCACAAGGTGAGGCGCCAGCCCTGCCCACTGGCTAGCCTAGGCCAGGGTCTGGCAGCAAGGGGGGTTGTGTCTGTTTGGGAAGGGCATCAGAGGCAGAATGTTTCCCCTCCACCTGCCCCTCAGGAGGTGTGTGAGTCAGCAGAGGACACCATCTTGGACCTGGTGGACTACTGCCACCGCAAACTGACTCTGTTGGTCGCCCAGAGTGGCCATGGTGGCCCCCCTGAGGAGGAGGAGTCCCAGTATGGCAACCCCATGCAGGTGGGCTGAGGTTCCCAGGGGTTGGCAAGGGCTAGACCCAGGCTCCCCTAGCTTGAACACCATGTGCCCCACCCCAGGAGCTGCAGAAGCAGGCAGAGCTGATGGAATTTGAGATCGCACTGAAGGCCCTCTCAGTGCTGCGCTACATCACAGACTGTGTGGACAGGTGGGCTGTCCTGCTAAGCCTGGGGCCTGCAGTGAAGGGCTGGGAGCCTGGGCCTGTAGCCTCAGCTCACCTCTCCATCCCCATCCCTAGCCTTTCCCTGAGCACCTTGAGCCGCATGCTCAGCACCCACAATCTGCCCTGTCTCCTGGTGGAACTGCTGGAGCACAGTCCCTGGAGCCGGCAGGAAGGTGGTAAGATCCTCTTCCACCTGCCTAAGCCCCAGTTCACTGCTTCCAGGACATCCTCCAGGATTGATGGGGTGGGCAGCTTGCACACAGGCAGAAAACTTTGCCCCCTTGCCCACAGAGAATACCAAGATACCTCACCCAAAGTGGGCCTAGACCTGGAGTCTGCAGCAGGCAGGGCCTGTGTGTCCACCACTGAGGACGCACCCTGCTCTGAAGTGAGCAGCGCCCCAGCATGGACACATCCTGTGCCCAGACAGTGGTCAGTCCCCTAGCCCACACAGCTGGCTCACTCACAGAGCATGCAACGCCTGCACACAGTATGCCGGTTCCTCTCCCCAGGCAAGCGGCAGCAATTTGAGAGAGGCCGTTGGCAGACAGTGTCCCCCTCAGAGCAGCAAAAGCTGAGCAAGTTGGATGGGCAGGTGTGGATCGCCCTGTACAATCTGCTGCTTAGCCCTGAGGCCCGGGCCCGCTACTGCCTTACCAGCTTTGCCAAAGGACAGCTACTCAAGGTAGGGAACTCCTCCCACACCAGTCACCACTGCCCCAGCACTGCCCCATGCCTCCCTTGATGTTTATTTTTGCCCACTCACCTCAGCCCCAGCCCTCTCTCCACACCTTGGGCCTCAGGTGACACAGCAGCTAGTAGGACATGGGTCCCACTGGTACCCTCAGCTCAGCCCAGCTCAGGCCCTCTTTGTTCCTCGACCCTCTGACCGGCACCGCTTCACACTGGCCTCCCCTGGACACCCTTGCAGCTTCGGGCCTTCCTCACAGACACACTGCTCGACCAGCTGCCCAACTTGACAGACCTGCAGGGTTTCCTGGACCACCTGGCCCTGACCGAAGCCCAGCCCCCTAAGAAGGACCTGGTGTTGGAACAGGTAGGCACTAGGAAGTTAGTTGTTCAGGACCACTGCCCACTTTACCAGCTCCTCCCTGCCACTCTCCACTTCCCCTCCCCAGATCCCAGAAATCTGGGAGCGGATAGAGCGAGAGAACAGAGGCAAGTGGCAGGCTATTGCCAAGCATCAGCTGCGGCATGTATTCAGCCCCTCGGAGCAGGAACTGAGGCTGCAGGCACGAAGGTGAGGCCTGCTGAATTGGCAGAAAGGGTAGAAAGGAGGCAGAAGACATGGATGTGGGCAGGGCTGCTCCCGTCCACCCAGTCCACCCACCCACCAGGTCCAGCCAAGTCCTCCTTACCCTTTTCCCAGGTGGGCGGAGACCTACAGACTGGACGTGTTAGAGGCAGTGGCTCCAGAGCAGCCCCGTTGTGCCTACTGCAATGCAGAGGCCTCCAAGCGCTGCTCACGATGCCAGAATGAGTGGTACTGCTGCAGGTGAGGGTATCCTAGGACCTTGGACCCCTGAGTCCCACTGCCATACCTCTCATAGCATGGCATCCTCACCGGCCCATTTGCCTGCAGGGAGTGCCAAGTCAAGCACTGGGAGAAGCATGGAAAGGCTTGTGTCCCGGCAGCCCAGGGTGACAGAGCCAAGTGAAGGCTGCAGCTGCTGAGGGCCGACCACCCATGCCATACAACCCCATGCCCCTGAACCTCTGGATCTCAGTCTGGCCTCTGCAAGCGCCCCAGCCTACCAGGTGATGAGGATAGCAGGCGGGAAGAACTGCTGACCCATCTCCCCCAGCAAAGCGCTCGCCACTTCCTGCTCCATCCGGCGGGTAGGCTTAGGGTGGGTGCAGCCTCAGCAAGCTGGGGCAGGAGGCCTGGGCCGGGGGCGAGGGTCGGATGTGGGGACCCTCTTCCTCCAGTACAGTAAAGCTAGCTTCCAGAAACACGCCTGTTTCCGCGTGGCCCTTTGAGTCGTCGTGGTTATTAGGGGGAGGGGAGTTGCTCGCTAGATGAAGGGAGGATAGGAAACAGAGGGCGGGGACTCCGCGAGAGCAGCCCTTCGCCGCGCCCGCTGCCCCACTCCGCCTGCGGGCCGACACAGCTCGGGCGCCCAGGTTTCCACTGCGCCGCTCTCCTCCGCTCTCCCGCCGCTCTGCCTGAATCCCGGGGGCGGCACCGCATCGGGGCCCGCCCCGCGGCCCCGCCCGCCCCGCGCTTGCTTGAGCCCAGAGCCGGCGGGACCCCCGGCCCGACAGGGCCATGTCCGCTGAGCCTGAGCTCATTGAGCTGCGGGACCTGGCACCCGCGCGGTGCGCCGCCCCGGGCCGCACCCGGCTCGAGCGTGCCAACGCGCTGCGCATCGCGCCGGGTACAGCGCGCAACGCCGCAAGGCAGCTGGTCCCAGGCCGCGGCCACCGCTTCCAGCCCGCGGGACCCACTACGCACACATGGTGCGACCTCTGTGGCGACTTCATCTGGGGCGTCGTGCGCAAGGGCCTGCAGTGCGCACGTGAGTAGCGGCCCTGTGCGCTGGCGGGAGACAAACGGGTGGCCAAGGGGCAGCACCTTCGCTGCGGGCCGTTGGAACGGAGGGGGTCGGCGGGTTCGGTTCCCACGGACCAGGTCCGTTACCTTTACCCCATAGCATAAGAGAGTGCGGGCCGATAGTTTATAACGTTGCCAAGCTCCACCTGTGTCTGGGACATAGGCAGGGGCTGTTGCCTGTGAATAACAAGGTGCTGCTTTCAAGTTTAAAGGGTGCCTTGGCCCTTCTTGAGAAAGGCATTGTGCCTACCAGTCTCTGAGTTCGTATTCCCACACCCGCCCCTTCCCAAAGATTCACTCACCAAGTCCCGCTGCAGAATCCTTGCCGTGAAGGGAATTTACTCACCTATGGGAGAAGGCCTGGAAAAAGTCAGAACCTTGGGTGGGCCCCCTGCAAGCAGGAGTTTTGAGTATTTAGCAAATACCTATTGCAAGTTCAGTCAACCAGATGCTAAAACATGAAACACAGCCACACACTAGCTGGTGCTTCTGCCCTCCCAGGAATCACCAGCAACCAGAGGTTGCTCTCCCACTGGCTATATACCAGCTAGAATCACTTGGAATGCTTTTACAGCCCTCCAATGCTTGGACCCTACCACAGACCTGCTGACTCAATCACTGGGAGTGTACCAGCAATTTTTAAAAACATCCTTCTAATGTGCAGCCTGGGTTGAGAATCACTGCTCTGGCCCATTTAGGAACTTAGGGAAGGTGTCCCAAGCCCTGTGTGTGCCTGGAGACCCTCTCATCTAGTATAGGACTTTGTCCTTTATTCAGCTAGGAGAAGCACGGGAGTTGTGACAATTCAAAGCATGAACAAGGGCTTGGATACAGCAGTGTTCCCAAGGAGAAATAAAGTGGCCATGGAAATGAAAAACAGGACAATTTGGGTGTGTGTCAGAGGCAGGAACAAGGGCGGAATCAAGGATGAGTTGGGGTGGTTTGGTTTTGTTTTGCCTCAACTGGGAGAATGATAGCGACTTTTGCTAAGCTGAGGAACACCAGCAAGGGTAAGGGTGAAGAAAAGTGAAGAATTAAAAGGGGTAGGAGGGTGAGTTAAATTTTGGGCATGTTGGGTTGAAATGTTTATTAGACATCCAAATGAAGATAGTGACACATAGGATTTGATCTCAGTGGGGAGGTCAGTGATGGAAGCCTTGGATCTGGGGTAGGTCAGCGTACACAGAGAAGGGAAGTGACCAGAACTGAGCCTCGGATACTCCACCATTAGATCTAGAAGTTGAAACAGAACTAAAGGAGCTGAGCAGGAGCTGCAGGGAGGTGAGAGGAAAACCGGGGTACTGAGGGCCCCGGGGAGCAAGCATCAGACGATGCTGAGGAGGTGAAGACGGAGACGGGACGGCCGGATTCGGCGGTGCGCAGGAGTTTCCTGGAGGGAGGGGCAAGCCTGACCGGAATGGGTAGAGGGTGAAGGCGAGGAATTAAGAGTGTTTGTAGATCAGTGTTGGTAAGTTTTTGGTGTGAGGGGAGTAGAAGCAAATGACAACTAGAGGAGGGGCACTGGGTTAAAAGTTTTTAATTTTTTCCCTTCAAGTAAATGGGCGGAGGGAGGGACGCTGATAATGAGGAAGGGGGAAGTTCTGCCCTAGGCTCTAGAAATGCAACTGTTGAGCAGGCCTGGATCCCTAACCGCCTGAGGCCTTCCCGCCAGTTTCCAGACGCCGGGGGACCAACACTAAGATCTGCGTAGCAGTGGGCGGTAACGGGGCCTGAGAAAAGGCCGATCATGCAGAACACCGCGAGCAACGGCCTTCACCCCGGGGCTTCGCTTCTGCCCTCGGCACGCTTCTCCGAGCTGGTGCTGGGGTTCCTCCGCCTCACGGCCAGCCCTCTCTGCAGATTGCAAGTTCACCTGCCACTACCGTTGCCGAGCGCTCGTCTGCCTAGACTGCTGCGGACCCCGGGACCTGGGCTGGGAACCGGCGCTGGAGCGGGACACGAATGTGGTGAGCGCGGGACCGGGGAGCTTACAGGCAAGGCAGGTATGCGCAGACGAGCGGGCCACACTGCAGGCGTTCCCTAGGGCCGCCTGGGGCTACGCGCAATGAACGTTCTGATAGCCGACTTCCCGGCGGCAGAGAGTAGCTAATTCTGCGCGCGGGCTCGAAGGGGTGCCGGTGGTGCTGACTCGGCCCTTACCGCCGGGAGCCACCGAGGCTCCGAGCAAGCACAATTTCCGCACCTTCCCACAGCCGCATCCGGTCTTGCGGCCACGCTGGTGCACATGCGCACACGTTTCGACTAGTTCCCTGTGGGAGGTTGGGCCTGAGAGGCGGAGCTGAGCTGAGCTGCCCGGGCGATGAGGTCATTCCTGGAGGCGAGGCGCGTGTGGCCCCGCCCTTCGACATTCGTCCTCCAACGAGATGAGAGTTAGATCCCTGCTGTCTACGTTTCAGTGTTAACGGTTGCGGCGCGGATACTGGTTCCGGCGCATGCGCACACACGCCTGGGGCGGTGGTGGGAGGCTACGGGCGCACGGGGACGGGCGGGCGCGGCGATGGGCGAGGCGGACGCGGGGACTCCCTCTTTCGAGATGACCTGGAGTAGCACGACAAGCAGTGGTTACTGCAGCCAGGAGGACTCGGACTCAGAGCTTGAGCAGTACTTCACAGCGCGTACCTCGCTGGCGCGCAGGCCGCGCCGGGATCAGGTGGGGGCCGGGGGTTGCAGGAAGCGGGCTGGGGGTGGTCGCTGGGACCCCGCTCCTCCCCGGTAAGTTGCCTGGTCGAGAGTTTGTGGGCAGCCCCGCCCTGCCGTGAGCGTGGGCCAGCCCTCGGAACCGTGTGTTGGGCTTCCAGCGCGTCGGTGCTGAGTGCTGAGGCCTTTCTGTTTCTGTCACAGACCGGTTGAACCAGGGGAAGCAGCTAAGTGGCATGGGGTGGACCAGGGACAGGCATTATCCACTGATTACTAAGGCTGACTGCGCAGTCTAGACTAACACCTCTATTTCCGCGTGCGGGCGCTCCCACCCCCTCTCTGGGGGACCAAGAGGAAGTGGAGGGGGAGGAGTCCTCGCCGGGAATTGAGAAGTGTGTTTAGGAGAGAGGCAAGGGAAGGTCTGGGCCCCTCCGTTTGCGCTCCTTGATGGAGCCAGCTTGGTCCCCATCTCTTGACGGTTCTGGCCTGTCACCAGCTACTGGACTGTGGAAGATTCTGAGCCTCCCCTCCTCTGCAGTGGACCAGGAGTGCTCGCTTGGGCAGCATATATAGTAAAGTTAGAGCGGACCTGGAGAAAGGGGATCTGGGAATGGATGGGAAGGAAGCCTTGTTCTGGACTGTAAGCATCCAGGAGCACTTTATCCACAAGAGGTGGGGAAGGCTAGATTGTAAAATGCCCTGAGAGGGGCCAAGAGAGATAGGGGTTACTAATCCAGGACCATAAGTTGCAGTGCTGGAGCAGCTGTGCCTCTTGAAGTCTCCCAGGTGTCCCCATTATCATTGACCTCTGTGATGTGTGGCATGAGTGTGACCACCAGGCTCAGATAACTGTTCCGGAGATGGTACACCTCAGAAGAGCACCCTGGCTAGGTCATCAGGAAAGAGAGATGGGGACCACGAAGTAAAGTTCAGTATACCTGGGAGCAGTGGGGCAGAATTCCTTACATGAGCCAAGAAAAGGGAGTTGTGGATAACTCTTAAGGGGAAAATTCTATACCTGGAAAGCTGAGCCCAGAGTTTGGGTGCAAGGTTTGAGTGTGGATCCCTGGAACTGTCCGTGTATCAGTCAGCCCTGAGCCATCTTCCATTGTGGAAAGGTGAGAAAACCACAAGACACTAACCAATTGAAAAGGAGGCTGGGGAGTCCCAAGTTGTACGTAAAATAAAACCATCAGTCACTATGAACAGTGGCAGAGTAGAGGGTGGGTGGCTATAGTGCCGCAGAAGGGAAATTCCATGGTATCCCTCTGGGACAGCTGTTGGAATCCTCCTCCAGCAGTCAGCTTCGGAAAATGGAAAAAGATACTCTTCCTCCTCTAGAATCCTGGGAGGACAGTGGAGTACCTCCAGTCCAAGTCCCTTGTTTTATGAATAAAGATACTGAGGGAGGTTCACCTGGAGAAGGGAAGGGGCTGGAACTGAGGTCACTGCATCCCAGCTCAGGGCTCCTGGATAACCCAGGAAGGGAAGAAGAAGGACCCAGGCTAGAGCTCAGAGCCATCACAAGGAAGAGGAATGAGTTAGTGCCATCTCTTTGATCACCCTGTTTTGCTAGTAGAATTCTCTTCCTTTTGGCCCTGGCACTAGTCTGCTCAGCTTTCCTCCTGCCCCTAGCACCCCTTCCATCCTGACACTCCTTCCCACTGGGGTACTTCTTCCTGTCTCAAGCCCTCTCCTTGGGCTTGAACAAACACATCCACCCTTTATTCCCAAACTCCAGCCCTCATTTTACCTCCCAGATCCCTCATTTTCCAGGGTCCAGACCATTTGTTCTTACTAGTCCTACAGGGTTTCCCACTGTCTCCAGCAAGATTTATGCTAGAGTTGTTTTGTTTTGTTTTGTTCTGTTTTCAATATTTATTTGTTTATTTATTTGGTTGCTCCGGGTCTTCGTTGTGGCATGCAGGATCTCTGTTGCAGCATGCAGGATCTTTTAGTTGCGGCATGCAGGATCTAGTTCCCTGACCAGGGATGGAACTCGGGCCTCCTGCATTGGGAGCGTGGGGTCTTAACCACTGGACCACCAGGGAAGTCACTAGAGTTTTCACTTCTCAATGCTCTTTTCCATCTAGGAGACTTTTGGAAACTTGGGGAAGCAAATAGGCTTCAGTTCCCACCCCTCCCCCAGCCTCAGTCCTCAGTGCCATGTACTTGCTGGCCACTGAGCAGCAGCAGGTTCTAGGTAAAGAGCATACTGCTAAAAGGCTGTGGACTCTACCCTACCCTACCCCCTCATCTGTCCTTCCTGTTGTCCCCATGAGATGGTTTAAGCTTAGGCGGCTCCAAGGCAGTAGTCAGGAAGAAGCTTGGCTGTCCTGGGCTCAGAGCTGAGCACAAGGTTAAGCTTATTCTGCAGGAGACCTGCTGATGGGAACTCCCCGGGACAAAGCATTGGTCATTGATGATCTCAGCTGTGTCTATGACACTCTCATTCCTACTAGGGCCTATCTGACGTCAACAGGAGGTAAGGCTGATGCAAGTATGCATCAAGGCTGATGCATACTCCACCCTTCAGACAAGAATCCAGTCCCTGGAGGAACAGAGGAAGGGCTGAGTGGTAAAGCTAACAACTTTGGGCTAAACCTCTAGACAGCAGAGAGGAGGTACATAAGCCTCCCTGTTTGGCGGTTGTGGGACAGGCTTTACCAGGAGGCTGCCCATGCCAACTTCTGGCAGATTGGAGCCTGGCCTGAAGCTGCCTTTTGTGCAGATTGGGTCAAGATCAAATGGCATGTCATAGTGGTTTCCTCACTATGTCTGAGACATGCAGGGCTGGCCCAAGTCCCCCACCAAGGAGGATAAGGTTGTAGACGTTGCCCTTCTCTTCCTGCCCACTGGTGGCTGGGCTCCTGGTGTGTACCATTCCCCATACCTCTCACCCTGCAGTGGGTCATGGCCAGGGCAGAGTGGCAAAGTGGACTGCCTTCTCCAGGGTACACCCTGACCCCATCCAACTAGGGTGCTGGGATCAAGCTGTTCCTTTTCAGAGTCCCCGATCTTTTCCTGGCTCCTAGCCTCGTGCTTTCAGTTGTCTTGGTTTTAAGGTATCCTTAGGGCCTCATCCAGTGCTGAGGAGGATCCAGGCAGTTGGCAGAGAGAAGCCAAATGATTCTGCCTTGGCTGTCTCCACCCATAGCATGCAGAACCAGGGGCAGTGATGGGTTCTTCTCATCAGGCCTCAAACTTTGCTGTCAGTTTCCAAAGGCTGCCCGCAGTCCACTTTTCAGAGTGGTCCACCCAGGGCTTACCTCCTTGCCCTTGACATGCATTGCAGAGGAATGGGTTTCATAAGGATCCTATGTCCATGCTTGCCCATCTTTCAGGATGAGCCCGTGGAGTGGGAGACACCTGACCTTTCTCAGGCTGAGATTGAGCAGAAGATCAAGGAGTACAATGGCCAGATCAACAGCAACTTGTTCATGAGCCTGGTGAGTTGACAGCCTCTTTTGGAGAGAGACAGGAACCCAACTGTGTGCCTGATGCCCAAAGGGTCACAGCTGAGGTATTCTTGGGTATACCCAAGCAGTGATTTATTCACACCCAGCCTAGCCCCAAGTGGACTAGTAGTGCCCATATCTGTTCCATCTCATCTGGCATCTTGTCATGGTTTGGTTTCTCCTCTTTAGAACAAGGATGGCTCCTACACAGGCTTCATCAAGGTTCAACTGAAGCTGGTGCGCCCTGTCTCAGTTCCCGCCAGCAAGAAGCCACCCTCCTTGCAGGATGCCCGGCGGGGCCCAGGGCGGGGTACAGCTGTGAAACGCCGCACTTCCTTCTACCTGCCCAAGGATGCTGTCAAGCACCTGCATGTGTTGTCACGCACACGGGCACGGGAGGTCATCGAGGCCCTTCTGCGCAAGTTCTTGGTGGTGGATGATCCCCGCAAGTTTGCACTTTTTGAGCGGGCTGAGCGCCATGGCCAAGGTGGGCTTCCCACCCCACCCCACCATGTATGAGGGTATATATGCATGTGCCTGTGCACACAGGAGCTGAGGGGGCTGGGCCTGCCTCTAATCAAACACTCCCTTCCCCCTGCCTGGCTCTCAGTGTACCTCCGGAAGCTGTCAGATGATGAGCAGCCTCTACGGCTACGGCTCCTTGCAGGGCCCAGTGAGAAGGCCCTAAGCTTTGTCCTGAAGGAGAATGACTCTGGGGAGGTGAACGTGAGTAACAGCCCTCCTTAGTTTCTTGGTTGTGACTGGGCAGGACTGGTGGGTTGCAGGCTTGAAGGAGGAATAGGGCTGCAGACAAGCCCTACAAAGCCTCTCCAGGAGTACATGAGCCTTGTAGCTGAAGCGAAGGCTTCCAGGAAACTCATGCCAAGGTCTAGGGCTTGTCCCAAGAAGCCAGGAAGAACTGTCTTGGTGCACTGCTCTTTCCTATTGTGGAAAGTCCTCAGGAGATGCAGGAGTCCATGTGATGGCATTCTGATCTCAGGCCAGGTCAAAGCCACACAGATGGGCACAGGACAACATGCAGGCACCCTGTTCAGGCATTAGAACCTTTTACCTGGAAGCTTTACAGCTCCAAGGTCATGCATCTGCAGAGTGAGATCAAACTCAGAGTGGGCATGACCTGTTCACAAGTAACTAGGGAATGTTTGGTTTGGTTGCCTGTCCACGAGGTGATTGCCCTACTTTGTGGGGCCCATCTTCTATATGGATTGTTGTTGGGAATCCTAACACAGACCATTCAGGCAAGAACCTGACATTAGAAAGCCCCATCCTAGTTGTGTGATCGTGATGCACTGGTGTTCTTTGGGGAGAGCCTGCTGGTTTGGCAGTGGCCTGCTGTAGCCTGTGTCTCCCTTCTCCCCCTACAGTGGGATGCTTTCAGCATGCCTGAGCTACACAACTTCCTACGCATCCTGCAGCGGGAGGAAGAGGAACATCTCCGCCAGATCCTGCAGAAGTACTCGTATTGCCGCCAGAAGATCCAGGAAGCCCTGCATGCCTGCCCCCTGGGGTGACCTCTCGTACACCTGGGTGGAAGGAGGAGAGTAGGCAGCGCCAAGGGCGTGCCGTGTGAGTGTGCAAAGGGCCACGTGGCCCGAGGAATGAGTGTGCATGGAGGCCCTCTCGCTAGGGGAATGAGCCCAGAGAACAGCGAAGGAGCTGGCCCCCTGTGTCCACCAGTGGGTGTAGCAGAGCATGGCTCTGCATCCTTCTGCCCTTTGTGTACTGGGTCATGGTGGGCCAGGGTTGCCCTGGGAAGCTGCTCCAGGCTTGCAGCAGGGGTAGAGGAGACAGAAGTCTCCTTAATTTGTGTCTCAGATATGAGAATCTTGGAGACCCTACAAACAGAATAGGGTCATGTTTGCAGGGATGAGGGCCCTCACCTATGGTGAAAGGTTGTGTGTTTCGGGTCTTGGATGGGGTCTCAGGACAGCCCTATCAGAACCAAGGGTGGGTGTTCAAGGTAAGACAGGCATCAAGAAAGTCTAGGGTTCCCTCTACAGCACCCTCTGACTCCTCACACACCCTGGGGTCAGGGAGTGCTGGCTCATGGTGCAACAACAGTGCCTCTGCCTCCTCCAAGGAGGATGTCCCTGTGCCAGGGTCTGTGTGAGTGTGGGCACTGGCCCAGCTCTGTGCCTTGTTTACCAGTCAAAGCCAGGGTCTTTCCCTTGGGTATTTTTGATGATGTGTGCGAATGTATGTAATATTTTGTGGCCTCAGTCGAATGCCTCCTGTGGGGGAAGGGGTGGGGGTGACAGTCATCAGGGCCTGGGGTCTGAGAGAATTGGCTAAATAAAGATTTAAGAATTCTCCTGCTTTTGGATTCTTTATTATGGACCGTCATCTGCAGTTGCCCCTCATGCCAGTGGCTGCCAAGGTTGATGGACAAGCTCACAGAGTACCTTTTCCAGTGGGACCATGGGACAAATTTGTGAAGGATGTGGTGTATGGATATGTAGTACTGAGTCATCACTCAAACTCCGGGGCTCAGGTCGTGGTGGGGGGAAAGAACATTGGCTGCAGCCAGAGCTTAGGGAAACCACACACTCCAAGCTGTGGAAGGCGCTTCACCAAATATTGAGATAACTACTGTGGATCAGACACTGCTCATGGCACCGAATAACTCTTGCCTTCATGAAGCATGCCTTCTGGTGGATCCGGAAAGAACTCTGACTTTGAAGTTCTTCAGCCCTGAATGTAGATATACAACTACATTAAGCCAATTCCTTAATTTTCCTTAGGTTCAGTTTCTTTGCCACGTGCCACAGTGGGGATCGTAAAAACGGTGTGGGGATAGAATGAGGGCAGACGGGCACTGCCCAAACTGGCCTAGAGTCAGGCCCTAAAGTGCTGCTTTGGTTTGGCAGGCCCACTGAGCCTGACCTCTGGGGCTCGGAGACTTCGGAGCCGCAGTACAAGCTGAAGAAACCAGGTAGAGGACACAGCCACCGCTTTCCAGGCTGTGAGCTGCCCCAACTGGAGAGAGCGTGGCCTGCTGGGACCTGACGTCTCGCAGTGCATTCTGGGATACCTAGCATCTGAGGGCAGCTATTCGTCCAGCCCCGCGGACCGACGACAGAAGCCTCCAATCAGAGGCAGCAGCATACGCAGTGTTCGGAAGCGGAAGTGAGGTTCCCGTGGAGACAGCGGAGCCTGCGGAAGGCGGCGGCGGCACCTGCGAGCGGAGGCCTAGGCGGGGCATGGCGGCGCCGACGGCCCTGTGAGGGCGAAGCTGCCGCGGGGCCCGCCATGCGCCGGCGGCCCTGACATGGGCGCCAGCGGCTCCAAAGCTCGGGGCCTGTGGCCCTTCGCCTCGGCGGCGGGGGGCGGCGGCCCGGAGGCGGCTGTCGCTGAGCAAGCTTTGGTGCGACCGCGAGGCCGAGTCGTGCCCCCCTTCGTATTCACGCGCCGCGGGTAAGGGCGTGGGGTTCCGCCCCCGGGAGGACAGACGGGCGGCTGGGTGCCCCGCGTCATGGGGCGCTCCCGCCGCTGTATCCCCTACATCCTAGTCAGGACTACTCCCATATTTCAGGTTCCTAGAGGAACAAGGGGTGGGGAAAGCCGAGCCGTCGGTTCCTGGCGGCCTGGCTGCTCTGAAGGTCTCCCGAGGAGAAGAGTGGGCCTGAGGCTTGTCCCTGGGCAGGCCCTCCTCACGGTGAAGCTAAGATAGGGCCTCCCTGAGACTTCAGAATCTCTTCCTTTCAACCTATCCATCCCAGCCTGCAAGCTGAAGGCTCCTATCCTCCGTTACCCCCAGTTCTCCCTCGAGGAGAATGATCCTCTGTTTTGTCTGTTTCCGTTCCCCACAGTGGTGGGGTTGGACCTCTCTGAGTAGTGGCCGGGAAAGCAGGACTGGTCCCCAGCGTTGGGGATGGGGCCTGGGGAAAAAGACCCTCACCCAGGTATGTTTCCCAGATCTGGAGCACTGACCTCCCCCCTCCCCCAAGCGGCCCAGACAGGAGCACTAGATTGGCCTGGCTGTGATGGGCCCTGGGGAGTGACACTCAGGTGATGCTGGAGATTTGGCTGTAGATACTAGGGGGACCCCAGCAGTGGCAGTTTGGTTACATCAGCCACCTGGATGGGGGAGGGTGCAGGCTTTTTCCCTTTAGGCTCCCTCGTAGCTCAGGCATTTGCTATCTCAGGCTTTGGCCCTGGGCCAGCAGTGTCTTCTGGAGTGAGACCAACATGCCCAGGCCACCATCCTGCCCACTCTAGAAGCTCTGGGTGAAGGCAAGAGCCTGATGGAACGGCTACTCTTGCTGAACAAACCAGTGATTTTTTGGTATGGCCTCTCTTCTCATAGTCTGACAGAGTAGCACTGGCCACCACCCAACTCTCCACTTCCTTCTAGAAGACCCCAGATCCTAAGCAAGGGATTCTCCAGGCATACTAACCTCCCTTCCTCCCACCAAGGTTGTTCTTCCCCATTTGGGGGAGGGCATACTTCCCAGTGATCTATGGCATTTGCCATGACTAGGTTGGGGCTCCAGCCCAGCCTATTCCCCTCTCCCTCTGCACAGCTCCATGTTCTATGACGAGGATGGGGATCTGGCTCACGAGTTCTATGAGGAGACAATCGTCACCAAGAACGGGCAGAAGCGGGCCAAGCTGAGGCGGGTACATAGGAACCTGATTCCTCAGGTGAGGGGCTGGGCAGTGGTCATAGAGCCTATGTTGATTGTGTGGAGGTAGACCCAGAAGGGGTCTGCTTGTATGGTGGGGGCTCTTGGGGGAGGAGCTGGGAGGAACAGGAAGGCTTCCTGGAGTAGGGGCCCTGAGCTGGCCCTCACTAGCCTCTGTTTCCACGGCAGGGCATCGTGAAGCTGGATCCCCCCCGCATCCACGTGGATTTCCCTGTGATCCTCTATGAGGTGTGAGCCTGGGGGGTGGCAGGCATAAACACCCCCTGCCCCAGCAAGAAACCCCCAGGCTCAAGGTGTGGCTTCCATTGAGGAACCTAGGCTGGGGCCACAACCGTGAATAAACTCCACTGGCCCGGAACCTTCAGCTGTGAGCAGGGCAGTCCTACAGTGCTGGTTGGGTGTTGGTTTGTATGTGGACAAGAGGTGGCTGGTGGCTGGCAAGGGCTGATGGCAGAGTTACCAGTCCACCTTTCCCAGCAATCCGTACAAGGAGCATGGCAGGGCATATGCTGGTCAAGAATGCCTGGTTCCTGTGCCCTTGCTTGGCCTGCATTCTTCCAAGCTTGCCTAGGGCCCAGCCCTGCTGGAAGCTACAGCACTTTACAAGTGAGGTCTGCCTTTTTCCAGCCCCAGGGCTGTGGGAGCTGTACACAAGTGGGAACTTCCTTTCCCTCACTTCCTTTACCTTCTCGTTGGAGCATTTCAGCCGTTTGCTACCTCGATTCCTCCTGTGTTGGACAGAAGCTGGGGGCAGAACAAGCCTGATTCTTCCTGCCTACCTGCCCATCTGTTCCCACCCCCAGATGGATGGACAGTTTGCTGGCTGTTAATAGGTGTGGGAGGTTTCTCAACCCCGGGCTGGGCTGATCCCTCCCCACTGCAACTAGTTGTTGACCCCCACCCCAATTGAGAGGGCATAGGATGGGGATCAGGAAGGGCTCTGGATGCCTGTGCCTATGGGGTGTTGCCACATCCCACCTACTGTGTCTAATCCCCCTTGCCCTTACACATCCACCACCCTGTGATAAGGGACAGCACCCTAGGGCTGGTGCCAGTAGCTCTGAGGAGCCCACCACCCCTTCCCCTACAGTATACCCATCCCTTCAGGATCAGTCAGAGAAAAGTACTGGAGCCCTGGGTAGGGACAGAAAGGAGAGAACAATCATAAAGGAATACTTAAAATGTGAAAGCTTGTAAATAGTCTAGTCCATGATGTTGGGGCAGAGTCTGATTTCTACATAAAAATGACTTTTTGTTTTTTTTTAATTCCTTACTGTGCAAACTCTGTTCTTTAAGCGTGTGAGAAATGGCTTGGGGAGGGTAGCCCTCAATCTAGGAAGGCTGTTGTGTTATTTCTTCAATAAAATTATTTGTAGACCCTGCATACAAGAATGACATCTCTGAGGCTTGATACCCATTATCTAGACCACCACCTGGGCATAGTAGGTGGGCCTGGGTGGGGGACTCTTGTTGCCCACATTTCCAGCGGGGCCCAGAGTGAGCCTGAGCCTAGCCTGCGGCCATTCCAGCCACAACCAGCAGGTGGCAGTGTATTCACACAGACCTCATTGCAGATCCCCTCAGGATGGAGAGCCATTCGTACTTGTGTATTGTGTTCAATAAGTGGGGACCCCTGGAATTGGAAGGCCCTGGGGTACCTCACTAGGGATTGGCCCCACCTGCCTGACCTGAGGTTAGAGTGTGACCACACATAGGTCTGGAACAGTTGTCCTGCCCCCAGCTGTGCCAGCTGATCCCATATGAGGTCACAGCCTGAGACCCATGGACCTCCAAGGCCCAGCCTTAGGTGGACAGCAGCCAAGTGGGTACCACTGCCCTTTACCTACTGCAAGGCTCTGCAGCCCAAACCTACTTGCACTACCAGGAGAGTAGGCTTGGGGCTTCTGTTCCAGCAGGTAAAGCTCAGCTACCCAGTACTTCCTCTGGTCCTTTTTGCCCTGTCTTCTCACCTGCAGCCTGCTCCCTGTGGACATTTGGCCTACACTTATCAGGTCCTGCTATGAGGCTGGTTCTCTACTAGGCCTAGCCCTTGGCCATCAGCCCATCTCCCAGTAAGGGAGGAGGGAGTTCAAGGACACAGGCTGCTGGGTCTGG
The DNA here is from genome assembly GCF_026419965.1 of Kogia breviceps. Lineage (NCBI taxonomy): Eukaryota > Metazoa > Chordata > Mammalia > Artiodactyla > Physeteridae > Kogia > Kogia breviceps. Next base: position 38,456,251 of record NC_081319.1, read on the forward strand.
GAAGTTGGCCTACCTGTCTTTTGGAGGTTTAAACTTGTCAAGTGTGGAGCAGGATCACCCTCTGCAGCCTGGACTTGAAGTTCTTCTTTGGGCACCTTCCCATTTTCCCAATAAGATGCCAGGCATAAGGCCCTATCGTCGTCCTCCACTGTCCCTCCCACTGCCTGCCCCAAGGCCAGGGTTCTGCCATGCCAGGTGGCAGCCCATCACCACTGTCCCAGTGTGGGGGAACTCCCTGTGTTGGGCCTGCCCTAGCTGAAAACAATGGGGGTCATGGCTGTGCTTCCCCACTCCCTCCTACTGGGCTGTGCTCACTTCCTTCCTTCCTGAGGAAGTGTCCCTGCCCTGGGACAGTCTGGTCTGGCCTTTGTTTCCCCAGGGGCCCCCAGCCTTGAAGCTTTTGAGGCCTGTGTCCCTTGTGGAGCCAGCACAGTGGTCCAGGGACACCACCCTCCCATGCCATGTCCTGGACTCCTTGGTCATCAGGGTAGACTCTAGGATATGTGCCCATCTCCCCCAGTCCCCCAGTCTTACACAGCCTTCTGTTAGGAGAGAGGGCCTGGGCATGAAGGAGGTAGGCTGGTAGGGTCGGGGGGTGGGTAGGCTCAGGGTGATTTGAGGGTGTGCAGATTTCTATCCCTGGAGGGGTCTGCTGGGACCCTGCTGCAGCCCTCCCGGGAGCCTACTTAAGGTTGTGGGTACCCCCTTCCCACAGGAGTACACCCCTTTCCTCACCCATGTGGTAAGGAGCCCCTTACTCTGCAGCATCTTAGTGAAATCCGCCCAGGAACATCCTCTGGCAGGAAAGCACCCTGCAGAACCCTCCCAGGCTCTGCCCCTCCCCCCAGCAGTCACCCATATCAACACTTTGTCCACTCTGTCACACTTGGGATGCTTCCGCTCTCAGTGGAAAAAAATTGACTCAGCTCCTGTAAGTTCCCCCAACACCCCCACCCCAGGGCTGGTTCTCTTCTTCACCACCTGCTTTGGGGGATCATCTGCCAAACATCCCCCAAGTAGTTTGACTCCCCAAAGCACCACCACCAGGGCCTCTCCACTCACAAGCTGCTGGATTGGAGGATAGGCCTCAACCTTAAGGGCAGGTTGGGGAGAAAAGCTTTCAGTGTTAAGGAAGCTGCCAGCCTGGGGGAGGCTGGCACCTGAACCAGGTCCCCTAGCCTTCCTGTCACCTGGTGCAGTTTGCTGGGCCAGGGCCTACTCAGGGGAAGGGTGGGGCGGGCAGCCAGCCAGCAGGGCATGCCGGAGGGAAACGGTCAAGGCGGTCCCCTCCCCCGCGCATGTTCCTGGCCCTTTCCTCTCTGAGGGGCAGCAGGAAGTGAGGAGAAAGGGCCGGGGCGGGAGGCGGGAGCGGGTGGGAGGGATGGGGTTTATCAAGTTGCCGGCGGGCTGCCCGGAGGGCAGCAGCTGGTGCGAGTAGCTTGTCTGGAGACTTACCCCGGGAAGGAGGGAGGCCGCCGACCTACGGGGCCGACGGACTCCCACACAGGTGAGCCCAGGGCAGACGACTGGTCTGCACCCTGGTACAGGCGCTCACAGCAGCGCTCCCTGCCTCTCCTCCCAGTCGCGCGGGCGGAGAATGGGCTGGCCATACAGACCCGGGCCCTTTGGGGAGCTGAGGATCCTGGGGGAGCGGATCTAGGAAGAGGCAAGGAATACTCTCCCCATTCCAGCTCCAAGCCTGCTCCCCAGAGGGAGGGGCTTGCAGGACGAAAGGACTTAGGATACTGGGCAGAGGCCCAGGCGAAACCCTCTGGCCGGGCCGGCTTTCTCTGCCGTCTGGCCAGGAACTTCTGCAAGGGTGGCAGCTTCCTCAGAGTTGAAAGGAGGCCTTGGGGGCTCCCACAGGTCCCCCAGAGACTGGACAGGAGGCGATGGGAGCCCAGGGATTGGCCTGTGCCTGATGCAGGTCGGGGACAGGGGGACGCCCTATCCCCAGGGCCCGCTGGGCTTACTGGCCCCAGCCGGGCGGGCCTAGCTGCGACCCACAGCTCGTGTTGCCAGGACAACCACTGCCTCCACCCAGTCCTGGAAGAGCTAAGACGCGGGTGCTAGGCCCCCTCCCCAAGTCTGGCAGGGGGCGGGGATTCCCTTCAGACCAGGGTCGGGGGAAGGGAGCCCTGATCCGTAGGGGGCGGCACATTACTGTCCTTCGAGACCGGAGATCGGCTCTGGTCACCGTCCCCCTTTCCATACAAAGGGGCCCCAGGACTGGAGACTACGCTCAGGGATGCAGAGTCAGATTCACTACTACCCCCGGCCAAGGCCTCGGGTTCCCACAGCACCTCCTTCTGGCCGGTTGACGGAACGCCACCTCCTTTATTCCCTCCCCGACCCCCGTCCTTTATGCTGTCCCTTTAAGCGGCTGGCCGCGTCGCAGAGCAGGGAGGACTGTACCACCGGCCGCAGGCTGCGGGGGGGAATTTGGGGCTGACTGGCACTCACGACTGAGACTCCACAAGAAAGCCCCACTTGGAGGGCTCTCACAGTCCTATATTGATGGCCACATTCCTCGGCAGAGAATCTGGGGACCTTGGAGCCCAAAACGCAGCACTGGCTGCCCGAAAGTCAGGCACACCTTTCCGCCCCCGCCGCAAATCCTGCGCAGGGCCCGCCTCCGCGCTGAATTCTTAAAGGGCCCGCGGGCTGGGGGGCGGAGCCAGTAGAGGCGCCGAACCCGGGCAGTGCCTGGTAGAGCAGCCGCAGCGGGCCGGGCTGGGGCGGGGATGGCGGTGGCCATGGCGCAGGTCCCGGCAGCTCCCTGCGCGAGGTGAGGGAGGGCAGTGCGAGCCTGGCGGCTCTCTCCGCGGGCTCTGTTCTGAGCCCCCAGAGAGGCGGCCCAGGACCCCCACCCCAACTCTGGGCCGGGTTCAGCCCCCACGTGCGGGGTGGGGGCGGGGTCCCGGACAAAGGCCAGGTGGAGTGGGCTTTACCCCTGACCGCTTGGCTCGCGGGCGCGATCATTCCTGGTAGCTGTAGAGGGAAATGCCGGTCTGCCAACGCCACCGTGGGAGATCCACCACCCCTTTGTCCCCGCGGGGCCTCCACCAGGCTTGGGAGAGTGTCTGCGCTGAGACAAAGTCTGTTAGCCTCACTCTCCTGCTGGGCGGGTGCTAAAAAAGATACCAGATCTGGGGCTGTGTTACAGCTTCCTAGCTGCTTCGTCAGCTGTGCCTTGCCTTACCCAAATGCTATGGTTTCTCAGGACCAAGAGTACTTCACAGGGTAGAGTGGGCCTCGGTTTGGGGCTCTCAGAAACCTTGTCCTGGGTGGTATTCAGCCATGTGTGAGTCTCTGGGCAGTGAGTCTATAGCTCAATTCGTCCAGTTGTCAGAGGGGTCACAGACCTAACAAGTTCCTGCCCAGCTGTAGGCTACCTGCTCCAGGAAGGAGCCCTATGCTCCTGGCAGTGAGTTCCGGGGGTGTCTTGCCTGTCCCTCAGTGGTCTGTGGTCTCTCAGACCTATTATAGCCAATAACAGGGTCTGAACAACCCTGGGCATGGTGCCCTACACAGCATGGGCTTTGGGAGTATGGATGGGTTTGGGGTGGACACCTCCAGGATTCTATAGACTGATTTGCTGTCTCCCACCTTTCCCCCAGTTGCTGAGCTAGTGCCAGGCAGGTGACACTGTCTTCCTGCAGCCCCCAGCATGTGGGCAGGCCTGGGCCCTGCCGTCACACTGGCCCTGGTGTTGGCGGTGGCATGGGCCACGGAGCTGAAGCCCACAGCACCACCCATCTTCACGGGCCGGCCCTTTGTGGTAGCATGGGACGTGCCCACACAAGACTGTGGCCCACGCCACAAGGTGCCACTGGACCCAAAGGACATGAAGGCCTTTGATGTGCAGGCCTCACCTAATGAGGGTTTCGTGAACCAGAACATCACCATCTTCTACCGTGACCGGCTGGGCATGTATCCACACTTCGATTCGGTGGCGAGGTCTGTACATGGTGGCGTGCCACAGAATGGCAGCCTCTGGGTACACCTGGAGATGCTAAAGGGACATGTGGAACGCTACATTCGTACACAGGAGCCTGCCGGGCTGGCAGTCATCGACTGGGAGGACTGGCGGCCAGTCTGGGTACGCAACTGGCAGGACAAGGATGTGTACCGCCGATTATCGCGCCAGTTGGTGGCCAGTCGCCACCCTGACTGGCCACCAGACCGCATAGTGAAGCAGGCACAGTATGAGTTTGAGTTCGCTGCACGCCAGTTCATGCTGGAGACACTGCGATTTGTCAAGGCATTTCGGCCTCGGCACCTGTGGGGCTTCTACCTCTTCCCCGACTGTTACAACCATGATTATGTGCAGAACTGGGAGACCTATACAGGCCGCTGCCCTGATGTTGAGGTCTCCCGAAATGACCAGCTAGCCTGGCTGTGGGCCGAGAGCACGGCCCTCTTCCCCTCTGTCTACCTGGAAGAGACACTCGCTTCCTCCACTCATGGCCGCAACTTTGTCAGCTTCCGTGTTCAGGAGGCCCTTCGCGTGGCTCACACCCACCACGCCAACCATGCACTCCCGGTCTACGTCTTCACGCGGCCCACCTATAGTCGTGGACTCACAGGGCTTAGCGAGGTATGTGCCTCCCAGGGCCCTGCCTTCGTCCTTGGGAAACCACTGCAGGCCTCCTGCCCCCAAGTTTACTGGCTGCTCTACATCTCCTCACCTCATTCTCTCTGTAACCTTATGAAAGGATGGCATTGTTATCTCCATTTTGTGGATACGAAAATTGAGGGCCAGAGATGCTGAGAAATTTACCCAGAACTTCCCAGCAAATCCAGGCAGAGCAGGGACTTGGGCCTAGTATTCTTACTTTGCGGTCCATCCTGATAGATACATACTAGGCTCAAGTGGGCCCTTGGCTTGGGAATGGGAGGCCAGAAGTGGGGGTAGAAATGGCTTAAACATTTAAGGAGAAAGTGAACAGCTGCTGCCTAGGGGTGAGAAGGAGAGGACTGGGCTAGGGGGAGGTTAGCAGGTCTGAACAGGCTAGGGCCTGCCCACCCTGCCTGTCCTTCTCACCCTGTGGTCTCAGTCTTCCCCAGTGACCATCTCTTTCCCACGCAGATGGATCTCATCTCTACCATTGGTGAGAGTGCAGCCCTGGGTGCAGCTGGTGTCATCCTCTGGGGTGATGCGGGGTACACCACCAGCATGGTAAGTAAGACCCACCCAGCCTACTGGAGCTGAGTCTGCAGGGACAGGCAGAGTGTCTGTGCTTTTGGCTGCAAACCTCAAAGTGGTCCCCTCATCTGTCTCCCACCCAAGGAACCCCAGTCCCAACAGAGAAGACAGAGTCCTTCCCCTCCTCCCAGGAAGGGGGATTTGCTGTCCTGACCCGCTGTTGAGTTCCACCCTGCCCCATCTGCCCTGCTGGGTTCCAGTCCCTGCCCCCACCCCCTTCTTAGAAGGAATAGGAACAGTGAGGGCTCAGGTGCGTGTGTGTGTGTGTGTGTGTGTGTGTGCGCATTGTTAAAAGAAGGTACAGTCACCACAGTGTAGACAGAGTTTCCATCTGTGCCTGTGGGCTGAGACAGCTGACCCTGATCCCTGACCTCTGCCCCCAGGAGACCTGCCAGTACCTCAAGGATTACCTGACTCGGTTGCTGGTACCTTACGTCGTCAATGTGTCCTGGGCTGCCCAGTATTGCAGCTGGGCGCAGTGCCATGGCCACGGGCGCTGTGTGCGTCGTGACCCCAGTGCTAATACCTTCCTGCACCTCAGTGCCAGCAGCTTCCGCCTAGTGCCTAGCCACGCACCTGGTGAGCCGCAGCTGCGACCAGAGGGGGAACTCAGTTGGGCCGACCGCAACCACCTGCAGACGCACTTTCGCTGCCAGTGCTACTTAGGCTGGGGCGGCGAGCAATGCCAGTGGGACCACAGGCGGGCAGCTGGGGGTGCCAGTGGGGCCTGGTCTGGGTCCCACCTCACCAGCCTGCTGGCTGTGGTCGCCCTGGCCCTCACTTGGACTTTGTAAGGGTCTCTCATGCAGCTGCCAGGCAAGCTGGCCTCTGCCACAAGGGCTCTGCCAGGCATGTAGGAGCCCACAAGGGGTGGACAAACCAGAGTCTGAAGGGGCAGAGCCCTCTGGGATGCCCGGTAGGGTGTCCGTACCAGCTCCCACCCCCTGTTCTAAGGGGGAGGGACAGTCCAGTGGGAGGCCCCTTCTCTCCCTGCCAGAGAGGAAGAGGGGCACAGCTGGGCCGGGGAGGACCTGACCCTACTCCCCTGCTCCTGAATAGTTTATTATTATTATTTTGGGGTCTCTTTTGTAAATTAAATATGAAACAACTGCTTCTTTGCTTGGACTGTCTGTGCCTGGGCCAGGGCATGTGAGAGAGATTTCAGGGTCTTCCATATAAGGTTTGAGCTCAGTTCTGTCTCTGAGACTCTCTGCTGGGGACTTCTCATCTGTAAAATGCATTCACTGGGATCTGCAGGCCAGAGCTTCCCACTCTAGCTGTCCTGCTAGGGCAGGGGCCACTGGGAGTGGAGGGACTCACAGTCTACCCCAACACCAAGGACCTTGCTTTATCCATATTGATTGGAAAGCAGTTAGGTACAACCTTCTGTGAGGGATGGGGCTCATTGTGCTTCTCCTACTTGGTACTGTATCCCCAGCTGGGCTGGTGCCAGTCGCCTTGCCTTGCCCACCCAAGGAGAAAGGGGAAAGCGGATGTTTGATCTTCCCTGGCTGGGCAGGTAGACAGATCACTCCTCCCTGCTGTTCTCACAGGCAAGGGCGTCTCCTGCACTCCCCAGTCCCAAGGACAGTGGACTTCAGCCACACGCACTTCTCCCCATCTGGCTCAGAGTCCTCCACTGGGTATGGTCAGGGGGAGGCAAGCAGGGCATTGGGATCTGAATCATGAGGTCCAGTCCCTGTCACACTGCAGAGATGCAGATGGGGTGATGGGGAGGCATCCTCAACAGTCAGCCCTGTAATGGCCATGGGAGAGCATAGCTTGTACCCAGCTGTCTCAGGGGAGAGAAGTAGCAGCCAGAGCAGTCATACCAGCTCTGACCTGCTTCACTTCCTCTGCTTCTGAAGTGAGTTATTCTGGGTGGGGCCCTGCCCCTCCCCTCAGCCATTGGACCCACACCTGGATTCCTCCTGTCCCTATCAGTGATGACTGAATCCCTGCACTCAGGTAATACCAGCTCTGGGGAGATAGACTTAAGAACTGTCGAGCAGTGAGAAGGGCACCCCAGCCACAAGGACTCGGGAAGTAGCCTCAAGGAAAATGCTTTCTACATTGAGGTTGGGTTGGTCTTTTTTTTGGGGGGGGGGCAGGGGGCGCACCACACACAGCACATGGGATCTTAGTTCCCCGACCAGGGATCGAACCACTGCCCCCTGCAGTGGAAGCACGGTTTCCTAACTCCTGGAACACCAGGGAAGGCCCTACATTGAGAGTCCCTACACTGAGTTTTGAAAGGTGAGGGGGAAACTTGATGCTAGGAACAAAGCATGGGCAAAGGCTGGAGGAAGACAGAACACTAATGGAGACACAGAGTTTGAGGCTAGGGTGTGACAGGGGGGTATGCTGCAGGTGGCCCTAGAGTGGCACCAGGCCTGATTTTGTCTAATGATGTTGACTATCTTACCTGTTCAGTGAACACACTGAGCACACACATGTGCCAGGGCTGGGCTGGGTGCTAGGGATGCACCCATGAACCACACCAGCAAAGACTGCCATGTTTAGGGGTATGAGGGCATAAAGGGAGATGCACTTTGGATGCCAAGACCAAGTCAGATGTTGGACAGTGGAGAGTGCCCCCCAGAGGCATGCAGGCAAGGGGATGGTGTGGTTAGAGCCTGGAGAAGAAATCCTCACCAAATCGATATTGATTCAGGTTGTAAAGTGATCCTTCATCCCTCTGGCTGCTGGTGGCAGAGAATAGAGAGCAGGTGGGGTGGTAGCACGGGGAGGGAGATTTCAAATCACATGGTGGGGGTAGGGGAGGGGTCCTGGCTGCTCCTGACCAAGGTGGGGAGAGGCCTGCTGGAGAGCAGATGTCGATCAATAAGGCCATAAGATGATGGAGCCAGCAGAGGGAGAGCAAAGAAGGAGGAGCTGTGACCTATCTCCCCAACACCTGTGACTTCCCCTACCCAACTGTGACCCCACACACAGCTATGACCTCCCCTACACAGATGTGACCTATGCACACCTGTTAGCTAGCCCGCCCACATCTGTAACCTGCCAACACACAGGTTATCAGCTGCGATCTGACCCACGCAGCTGTGACCTGGCCATGAGCTCAGGTTCAGACTGGGCTGTTCAGTGCTTTCACCTGGGCCAGGAACATGCTGTTTCCTTCACCCCACTCTGGCAGGCAAGCCTAGGCCTGAGCACCTAGCAGGTCTCAGTTGCTGGCATCTGAATCAGCCAACAAGCAAAATCACAAAGGAATGAATAAGCGCGTCATCACTGATACACTCATGCTCATACCCGTGGTCACACAAACATGGGGTCTCATGGTCATAAGACAACAGGGTCTCACACATGCACCAAGTCCCAGGCACTGGGTCCTGCACTTGCACATATACACTACTGGAGTTTGTGGAGAGTCCCAAATGTCCACTAACTGGAGCTTTACACAGACACAGTCAGTGATCCAGCACATATACAAAGAGTAACAACACAGCCCTGACTTGAGGAACACAGTGCCTTTCAGACACAGGTCCCTAAGGGAGGGATGACTTATCCACTAGGCAATGGTAGGCACAGGGCCACAATACCTATACGGGCCCACAAAAATGTTTTAATTTTAATCTTTTTTAATCAGAAGAAAACATAGGAATAATGAATATAAAATAATGAATTCAGTCTGGATTATGTCTGTCCTTATGCCAATATAGTCATAAAATATATATTTTTTTAAATATGTATTTCTTAGGCCGCGCAGCATGCGGGATCTTAGTTCCCCGACCAGGGATCGAACCCGTGTCCCCTGCAGTGGAAGCACAGAGTCCTAACCATTCCCTTAAAATGTTTTTTTGAGGAACGGGTCCACAAAAGTGGAAGTGCCTAGGGCCCATAGGTGTCATAATGCAGCCATGTGGGGAAGGCACCCAGACTCCAGTATCACACACAGGGCTGCCCAGTCGGATCTGCCACCCAGACAGCCCCCAGGCACTGCCTCCATCCCCACACCATCCCAAGTAAAGCCACAAAGTCCAGCCCCAGTGCTGACAGAGTGGGAGGGGCCACTTCTGGCCTAGCCCCACCTCCTACCAAGGGCACTGCTAGATGTGCAGAGGTGGCTCTGCTGTCTGGCCCAGCCCTCTAACCCAGGGCCCGCCCCTCAGCCCGCCCCCAGACTGGGTGGGGTGATCCCTACAAAAACTCAGGGTTTCCAGCAACGGCTTCTTCTTCCTAGAGTCTCAGTGCAGCTGAGGCCAGAGTTAAGGAACAGAATCTTGCTGAGCCCTGCATAGGCCCTCACCCTGAGGTCAGGAAGTTTGGAGAATGAGGCCTTTCAGCCCTGAGGTCAGCAGGGACAAGTGGGCAGACTGGCGGGTGTACAGGAGGGCTGGGCTGACCTTTCCTGCGTCACTGAGCAGGATGGCACCCCTCCTGCATGGGTGGCCAGGATTCCTGGGGGAAGAGACAGGGAAGCCCCCGCCTCCATCAGTTGGACAGCCTGGGGGCTGAGGGCCTGGCTCTCAGCCACTCTTCTCAAGACAGATGTCATGGCTTCTGTGGCCCTTGGGGAAGGGGGGCTGGGCAAGCCAGGACAAGACTTGTGGGAGACAGAGGGCAGAGGGCAGAGGTCGGCCCAAGAGGCAACTCAGGTGTGCCCTCTAGTGGCCATGTTCCCCTCAGTGCCTCTCCTTTGCCCTCTGACTTCCCGGAGCCCTGCAGGTCAATATTTACCTAAAGCCAGAACAGAGGTGGATTAATAAGGGACTTGTCCTGCCTGTCCTCAGTAGGGGTCAGAGAGTTCAAGGCCTGCTTTCAGCTCTGCTTCCCCTGGCCAGGTTTCCCTAGAACTGCCCTGTGCCATGGCAGCCCACCTGCTTCCCATCTGCACCCTCTTCCTGAACTTGCTCGGCATGGCCAAAGGCTCCAGGGACCCCGTGGTACCCAACCGGCCCTTCACCACCATCTGGAATGCAAACACCCAGTGGTGTCTAGAGAGGCATGGCGTGGACGTGGATGTCAGTGTCTTTGATGTGGTGGCCAACCCAGGGCAGACCTTCCGTGGCCCTGACATAACCATTTTCTACAGCTCCCAGCTGGGTACCTACCCTTACTACACTTCTGCTGGGGAGCCCGTATTCGGTGGCCTGCCCCAGAATGCCAGCCTGGCTGTCCACCTGGTCCGCACATTCCAGGACATCCTGGCTGCCATGCCTGCATCCAACTTCTCAGGGCTGGCAGTTATTGACTGGGAGGCATGGCGCCCACGCTGGGCCTTCAACTGGGACACCAAGGACATTTACCGGCAGCGCTCACGGGCACTGGTACAGGGGCAGCACCCTGACTGGCCAGCTCCTTGGGTGGAGGCAGCAGCTCAGGACCAGTTCGAGGGGGCTGCGCGGGCCTGGATGGCAGGGACCCTAAGGCTGGGACAAGCACTGCAGCCTCGTGGTCTCTGGGGCTTCTATGGCTTCCCTGACTGCTATAACGATGACTTTAAAAATCCCAACTACACCGGCCAGTGCCCACCAGGCATCCGTGCCCAGAATGACCAGCTGGGGTGGCTGTGGGGCCAGAGCCGTGCCCTCTACCCCAGCATCTACCTGCCTGCAGCACTGGAGGGCACGAAGAAGGCACAGATGTTTGTGCAGCACCGTGTGGGTGAGGCATTCCGTTTGGCCGAGGATGCAGGGTACCCTGATCTGCCAGTGCTGCCCTATGTCCAGATCTTCTACGACATGACTAACCGTTTTCTGCCCCTGGTGAGTCTCCTGTGACCCCACCCACCTTGTAACCTACCTTGTTAGGCATTAGTCCAGTAAGTGAGGCCACAGAGCCCTGGGGCACTTTCATCCATTCCCTCTCACATTCTTTGAGCATCTACTGTGTGCCAAGTTCTGTGCTAGGCACAGACAATTCAGCATTCTTCAGAAAGAAATCATCCCTGCCTGCATGGCACTCACAGGCTAGAGTAAGGGCAGGCTTGCCTCTGGCCACCAGAGCTAGAGCAGGCTATAAATTATTTGTCCCATGCAATAGTGTTACAGCAGTCTGCTGTGGGGACGGAGGACGGCCCCACAGAGCTATGCTGTCCTTTCCCCAGGAGGATCTGGAGCACAGCCTGGGGGAGAGTGCAGACCAGGGGGCAGCAGGAGTGGTGCTCTGGGTGAGCTGGGAGAACACAAGAACCAAGGTGAGCTCAAGCCCAGGATGGGGGTGAGGGTGGGGGCAGGGGTGGGGCTGCCAGGCTGACTGGGGAGACCCTGGCCCACCCCTTACCCCTGCAGTCCTGGCTGACCAGCAGGTGAGTGCCTCAATGCCCTAGGTGGACCCCTGCATGGCCATGATGTCCTGATGCTCCCCCTCCCACCTAGGAATCCTGCCAGGCCATCAAGGAGTATGTTGACACGACACTGGGGCCCTTCATCCTGAATGTGACCAGTGGGGCTCTTCTGTGCAGTCAAGTCCTGTGCTCTGGCCATGGCCGTTGTGCCCGGCACCCCAGTCACCCTGAGGCCCACCTCATCCTCAGCCCCACCAGTTTCTCCATCGAGTCCACGCCTGGTGGTGGGCCCCTGACCCTCCGAGGTGCCCTCTCACTCAAGGATCGGTTGCGGATGGCTGTGGAGTTCAGATGCCGCTGCTACCGTGGGTGGATGGGAACATGGTGTGAGCAGTGGGGCAGGTGGTGATTGGCACCTGCGCACATTGAGTACCTAATGCAATCTGGATCTGGCTACAGCTTTCTCAAGTACAGGCACAGTCACATGAGTCATGGTCACAGCCAGAAGTACACTCAGGCAGTCATGAGCATATGCCAGCACATTCACACCTGCTTACAGACCAAGATAGTTGCATAAGGAGTTAGAGCCTTGGGCACCCACCCAGAGGAGTTAAAAATATTTCCTCCAGAGACATTGAGCCAGTGTTTAAACTGCAGCAATCACAAGAACTGCCATTCTGGACTTCCCTGGCGGTCCAGTGGTTAAGACTCCGTGCTTCTACTGCAGGGGGCAGGGGTTCATCCCTAGTTAGGGAACTAAGATCCCGCATGCTGAAAGAAAGAGAGGGAGGAAGGGAGAGAGAAAGGAAGGAAGAAAGAAAGAAAGAGCTGACATGCACTGGGTGCCTACTCTTTCCTAGTCCTGTGCTAGGCATTTTAAGTAGTCTGACTTAATTGTGCAATCCTAACACGACGCTATGAGGAAACTGAGACACACACAGGGAGGGTAAGCACTTTACCCAAGGTTGCAGCCAGAAAATAGAGCAGCTGAGATTCAAACCCAGCTGAATCTGGGTTTGAATCTCTACCCTCTACCTCTACTTCTATAGCGATGGAGCCCTTTGGCTCCTACTATATATGTCGACGGTAATCAGCCCTGCACTGCAGCCTGAATCCGTTCAGACGTAACAGCCTCACAAGTAAAGCAGACATGATTCTAACTTCAAGAACTGTTTATTGAGCGCCTAAAACGTGCAAGTGCTGGGATCCAGAGGGCACAGGAAAATTCTTTTCTCTGCTCAGATTTGATGTCTGTCCGAGGAAGGCTGCTTCTCAGGGTAGGGCCCCAATTTCAGGAGGAAGCTCCACCTGACCGTTTCCACACTGGGCAGGAGGCTGACGTCAGCCGAGACAAAGCTGAACTGGGGGGAGACCTATCTGAGTCTGGGGCGGGGCGAGGCGGGGCGAGATGGAAGCCCAGCCCACCCGTAATGGAGCCGGAGCTCGGTTCGCACTCACTGGGAGCTGGGCCCGGATAAGCAAGGGCGGGAGGGGCAGAGGTAGAGCCAGGGCAGAGATCCAGTCTGCGTCGGGTCTGTGTTATGATGCGAGGGGCCGGGGACGGGGGCTGGCCGGCCGGAAGACCCGGGACCTTGGTTTGCCGCGGGCCGTGACGGCTGCAGTGCGTCCGCCTCACCGCTAGGGGGCGAGCGCCGGGGGCCGGAGGAGTCCGAGCCAGAGACAGCGAGATACAGATCCGTGTGGAGCGAGGACACGGAGCGTCCCGGAGCCAGGCATCAGCATGTCAGTACTGCCCTCTCCCCATGCGCGGCGTATTCGTTCTCATTGTACCCCACTCTCCCCGTCCGCTCCGCGCGTACAGTTCTCAAGTGACTAAGCCGCCCCGCACGCCCTCTTTGCGTCTGTCGTTCCCTCCCAGAGCATGCCGAGCCACAGCCGCCCAGAGTCAAGCTCCCGAAGCCCCCACCCCCAAACTCCACGGTTTGTCACCCAGTGGGAGGAATGGGGAAACCGAGGCAGGAGAGACTGCCGCCTCTCTTTGTGGACCCGGGAGCCCCACCCACTGTGGGTGGGGTCGGCACAGAAGGGGTTAAGCCTGAGGGGGAAGTCTGGGGCTCCAGGCTCAGGGGCGGATCCTGGGGTTTCCTCTCTCCTGGTCCTGGGGTGCAGCTGCTGCGGAGGTGGCTGATGCAGGTGAGGGGCTTATAGCCCTCTGAGTGGGATGTGGTATGAGGGGAGGGGGCTACCTGTTACTGATCAGTGTGGAATTGGCCTCAAGCTCACAGGGCTTTCCTGGGGAGGTGGGGAAAGGGAGACAGGGCATCCTCTCTGGAACAGGTGAATAGAAGGGTGGGGCCCAGCGGCCACCTATCGCTAGAAATCCCCCAGCATTGACCCTTCTGCCAGAAGAGCCTGGGGTAGGATGGCACACAATGGAGTTCGGGGTCAGGAGGTCTGAGCTCCCAACCTGGTAGCCGTTGGACACCCCTGTGGATGTAGGGAGGAAGCTGTGGTTCTTATCTAGCTAGGGTGGCTACGAAACAGGCCAGTGGGGAACCAGGCCTGCAGGAGCCACATTGCTGTGTGAGCCGGGCCCTTTCTGAGGGGCAGTTGGGTCCATGCCCAGTCAAAGTGTCCTGAGCTGGACAGTGTTGGGGAGGGAGCCATGGACTCTGTGCCCCTGGTAGGGAAGGCAGTCCAGGGAGGGGAAGTTTGAGCCTGATGGGTGGGTGAATGGCACCCCAATATCGGTTAGGTGGCAGGCATGGCCCAGGTGGTCAAAAAGGCTGGGACCTGCAGTAGGGAGAAGGGTGGGACAGGGGAGTTCCTAGGGAAGCTGTGTTCCCTCCGAAGGGAATACAGCGTTTAAGCAGGGGGTCGTGGTGTCTAGTTTGTATGCTCTGTCTGATGGCCAGCCAGCTGCAATGGTGTAGGGCTGGAGGACAAAGCGGTAGTCAGAGCAGGCTGGGGCCTGGAGTCTTGAGTTCTGCCTTAGCCTTTAGCTCTCAGCCTCCATCCAGTGTAAGGTAGAGCACCCAGGACCCATCGCCTCTGCTCTCCACCTGAGTCAGGTCCCCCAGGTATAGGAGATGGGATCCTCCAGGTCACCTGTGCCATCAGGTGAGTATGGGGACAAGGTGCAGCCCACCAGTTCCAGCATGCATGGCCCTCCTTAGCACTCTGTCAGCCACTCCCTGCCCCAGCCCCATCCTCCCTTCTGGCACAGCCCAGCATGGCTGTTGTCCACAGGAGGAGCACCCTTCTGGTCTCAGGAGATACCACTGCCTGGAGACTGTGGCCTTAACCCCCAGCCTGGCACTGAGCCACCTGTAACCCAGCAGGAGATGATTTTGGCTCAGCCTGGCAGCTGAGCCTGAATCCCATATGTAGGTGAGAGCTGACTCTGAGCCCTGGCCCAGCCAAGCTGACCCCTACCCTAGACCCTATACACCAGGTGGCGCTGATCCTGAGTACCACCCCAGCCTAACTGACTCTGGATCCTGCATGACAGCCAGAGGTGACCCTGAGATCCAACCTGGCCAAGCTGATCCTGGATCCTACACACCAGCCAGATCTGACCCTGAGCCCCAGGCTAGCTGAGTTGACCCTGGGTTCTGCATGCCATCCAGAGATGACCCTCAGTCCTGGCTCAACTGAGCTGATCCTGGATCCCGCACGCCAGCCAGAGGAGACCCCAGCCCCCAACCTGGCTGAGCTGACCCTGGAGCCTGTGCACTGCCGACCTGAGCTCCTGGATGCCTGTGCCGACCTCATCAATGAGCAGTGGCCCCGCAGCCACGCCTCCCGCCTGCACTCCTTGGGCCAGTCCTCAGATGCCTTCCCCCTCTGCTTGATGCTGCTGAGCCCCCGTCCCACACCAGAGGCAGCCCCCATTGTGGTGGGCCATGCCCGCCTGTCACGGGTGCTGGACCAGCCCCAGAGCCTCCTAGTGGAGACGGTGGTGGTGGCCCGAGCCTTGAGGGGCCGTGGCTTTGGCCGCCGCCTCATGGAGGGCCTCGAAGCCTTTGCGCAGGCCCGGGGCTTCCGCCGGCTACACCTCACCACCCATGACCAGCTGCACTTTTATGCCCACCTGGGCTACCAGCTGGGTGAGCCTGTGCAGGGCCTGGTCTTCACCAGTCGGTGGCTGCCTGCCACCCTGCTCAATGCCTTCCCCAGGGCCCCCTTTCCCCGGCCACCCTGCAAGGCCCCTAGCCTGACTGCCCAATCTGCCCCAAGAGCCCCCAAGGGGTCATCATTGCCGCCACCCCCACCCCTGCCTGAGCCCTTGACCATCCTACCCCCACCTCCAGGAGGGCCCCCTCCACAAAGCCTGCTGGAGACTCAATACCAAGACCTGAGAAGACGCCCCATATTCTGGATGGAGAAAGACATCTGAAGGCTACCCAGGGCAAGATGCTGTCTTTCTGGGTCAGTTGACTGCCCAGGACAGTACCAGCTTCAGCCCACTGGCCATCTCTCAGCTTCTAGCCCCTGAGGGCAGCTTCAGCCTAGGAATGTTTCCTGAGTGCCAGTGGAGATGGCGCCATGGCTGTGGCTCAGAGCTCTCAGTGTGGCTGAATAAAGGCTTCTGTTGGGTGTGGTTGTGACAGTGTATTTGTTGACCCCCCATCCTCATCTCCCAGCCTTGTCTCAGGTCCTCTGTCCCTGCAGGGGCCCTCAGATCCACCTCGGCCTTAGGGCCATGGGTGGAGGGACACCTGCCTTTTACCTCTCTCACTCTGCCAGGCCCAGGGGACAAGGAGACATTCACTCATCACCATTCACTGAGTACCTGCTGTGTTACAGGCCCTGGATTGGGCACAGGCAGTGGGGAAATAGACAGATAGGGTCTCAACCCAAGGGACAGGGCAGGCATACTGTGGCAGGATCCATGCTGGGACAGTGGGAACTCAAGTTTCCTCACTCCAGTTGGAGATCTGGGAGACCTCCCAGGGCAGGTGAAGTCATAGCAGAGACCTGAGTGCTGAGTAGAAATTAAGCCAGGCAAGGTGGGGGCTGAGTGTTCTTGGGGCAGGAAACAAAATGGGCAGAGGAAAGAAAGGAATTTGTGAAAGCTGTAGGTGGGGAAGGTGTCAGAGGGCACGGTGGTGCCATGGCAGAAGTGGACCATACAGAAGGGCAGCTGCCCAAGCCAGCTTGGGTTGTGGCTGCTCTGAGAGGCGTATGAGACCCCTTGGGAACCAGGCTTTACGCACCTCCCTTTCTTGTGAGGAGGAGCTGGAGGAGTTTTCCCAGCTTTCTCTGCTGTGTGGAAGGTGTGGCCATGGCCATGGAGTCTAAACTCACACTCCCTCTCTCCTGCAGGTTTCCATCCCTGGGGCATGACCATGCAGCTAGGCCTGGCCCTGGTGCTAGGGGTGGCCCTGTGCTTGGGGTGTGGCCAGCCCCTGCTGCAAGCCCCTGAACGCCCCTTCTTGGTGCTGTGGAACGTGCCCTCAGCATACTGTAAGGCCCGCTTTGGTATGCACCTGCCACTAGAGACCCTGGGCATTGCAACCAACCGTGGCCAGCATTTCCACGGCCAGAATGTCACCATCTTCTACAAGAACCAGCTCGGCTTCTATCCCTACCTTGGGCCGAGGGGCACAGCTCATAACGGGGGCATCCCCCAGGCTGTGCCCCTTGACCGCCACCTGGAATGGGCTGCCTATCAGATCCGCCGCAGCCTGCAACCTGGCTTCGCTGGCCTGGCAGTACTGGACTGGGAGGAATGGTGTCTACTCTTGGCTGGGAACTGGGGCCGCCGCCAGGTCTATCAGACAGCTTCCTGGGCTTGGGCACGGCGGGTATTCCCCAACCTGGACGCCCAGGAGCAGCTCTACAAGGCCTGTATCGGCTTTGAACAGGCAGCCCATGCACTGATGGAGGACACACTGCGGCTAGGCCGGGCACTGCAGCCCCATGGGCTCTGGGGCTTCTATCGCTTCCCAGCCTGTGGCAATGGCTGACATGGTACAGCTTCCAATTACACGGGCCACTGCCATGCAGCCACCCTTGCCTGCAACATCCAACTGCATTGGCTCTGGGCCGCCTCCAGCGCCCTCTTCCCCAGCATATACCTCCCACCCAGGTTACCACCTGCTCACCACCACGCATTTGTCCGATACCGCCTGGAGGAGGCCTTCCGTGTGGCCCTCGCTGGGCACCCACATCCCCTGCCTATCCTGGCCTACGCCCGCCTCACACACCGGAGCTCTGGGAGGTTCCTGTCCCAGGTGAGTGAAAACTGAAGTCAAGGGGTCTGACTGGGGAGGCATGACATTCTCTGAGGGCCTGAGAAGCCACTCAGAGGCTCAGGGCCAAGGGGCCCTCCTCTAGGGGTGGAATCGGATCATGGCAGTGAGCCATGAAAGTTCTTTTTTTTTTTTTTCCTTTTGTGGTACGCGGGCCTCTCACTGTTGTTGCCTCTCCCGTTGCGGAGCACAGGCTCTGGACGTGCAGGCTCAGCGGCCATGGCTCACGGGCCTAGCAGCTCCGCGGTATGTGGGATCTTCCCGGACCGGGGCACGAACCCGTGTCCCCTGCATCGGCAGGCGGACTCCCAACCACTGCGCCACCAGGGAAGCCCAGCCATGAAAGTTCTTGAAGGTGGAGGTAGGGCCAGATGGAGCTGGCCAGCCCAGCCCTGGCTTAGCAGCTCTCTGCCTCCAGGATGAACTTGTGCAGACCATTGGTGTGAGCACTGCACTGGGGGCAGCTGGCGTGGTGCTCTGGGGGGACCTGAGCTTCTCCAGTTCTGAGGTGATCTTTGCCCCCTCCAGCCTGCCACACAGCCCATGCTGGGGTCCCAGAGATGGGGAAAGACCATGTCAGGGCCATGGAGCAGAAGCATTGATACATCCCGTCCCTCTCCTCAGGAGGAGTGCTGGCATCTCCATGACTACCTAGTGAGCACCCTGGGCCCTTATGTGATCAACCTGACCAGGGCAGCCATGGCCTGCAGTCACCAGCGGTGCCATGCCCATGGCCGATGTGCTTGGCAAGACCCAGGACAACTGGAAGTCTTTCTGCACCTGGAGCCAGATGGCAGCCCTGTAGATTGGGAGTCCTTCAGCTGCCGTTGTTACTGGGGCTGGGCTGGCCCTACCTGCCAGGAGCCCAGGCCTGAGCTTGGGCCTGAAGAAGCAACATACAGCCAGGAGTCACCTGCCTCTGACCTTCATGTTCCTGCTGCCATCTTTCCAGTCCTGGAGGGAGGACTTTGTCCCACTCTTGTTCTATTTAGCTTACAGTCACTTCTCCCATACACACACCCCACTTCCCATGGGATCCCGGGGGAGTGGAAGAGGCCAGAAAAAAACATACTGTTTTAAAACTAGAGGCCCTCTGAGATCACCTGATCCCTCCTGACAAGACAGCAGCCCCAGGAAGAGTCACTGTTCCAGAAGGTTAAGGTTGCCAGCCCAGGGCTCTGTTCTACACCTCACTACGTCCATGGAGAGGTCACAGGACACCCGTCTAGGTGCAGGTGGGCCCCGAGGAGATCTTGGCTAAGATCTGTAAATGCTAAAATGTTGTCTGTAATCTGCATTCATCATAAAGTTACTTTTTCTTTCACTGCCTGAGGTTTGGCTGTTCCCCAATTCTACCAAACCCACCCTCTTCCTGTGGCGAGCGTCCCGCTGCAAGTGCCCAGAGATGCCAGTCCTGCGTCGTGGGCAGCTACAAAGTTAACCACTACACGTGTTGGGCGGGGGGGGGGGGGGGGGGGGGGAGAGACGCCGCAAGGCATTGTGGGTGCATAGTTCAGCTAGAGCGTCGTGGGCTTGTGGTTCCCGGGAGCTGACTACAATTCCCAAGGTGCTCTGCGCCCAGCCGGGAGGGGGCAGTAATCCGCCCGCAGCACCCTGGGAATAGTAGTTTCGGCCGCATGGAGAGGTTCCATGAACCGAGAGACCAGGAACTCGCCTTCCCGGCCACCCATTTAGCAGGGCGGGGCGCTTCGACACGTTTGGCAGGGCGGGGCGCCTCGCGAAGATGGTGGCGCGCGCGGCGTGTGGCTCCCGTCTTCTGCCCAAGTCTCAACTCAGCCCATTGGCCGGCGACTCGCTGGTCTGGAGCCCCTGCCCGCCGGGTGCCTGACCCCGCGCCCGATTCCCGGCATGCCCCGCGCCCGAAAAGGCAGCGCGCCCCGCAGAGGCGGCCAGCGCGGCGGAGGAGGTAAGTGGGGGGCTTTGGGCAACTGAGGAACGTTGAGCTGGGGCCCTGTGTGGGTTCCCGTCGGTGTCCCTGAGGGTCTTGGGGTAGAGACTCCTGCCTCGACCAGTCTGGAGCTGCCACCCGCAACTCTCCCCGTGACCGGCACATGCCCAAGGAGTCAGCGGCCACGTGTGCGCCTAACTTGGGTGCGCTGCCCGCTTGCCCGGAGCCCTCGCTCCCCGCCCGCACCTGTTCCGCATCTCCCGGCCTTGGTTGGTTTCCTCATTGCCTCTCTACCCAAGTTGTCTGTTGTGATGGACAAACAGGCCAGACGGAGCAGGAAGCCAGCCCCCTCCCCAAGCCCTGATCCTTGCCTGGACTGGACTAGGAAGTTGGCCGGAGGCCTGGGCTATCCCGGAGAACTGAGAGAGGGGGGGATGGGGAAGCTGCAAAATTTGGGCCTTGACTGCCTGGACCTAGAAGGTTGATGAGCGCCCTGGAGCCGGAGGCAGTCCGGAGAGTCGCTTATCAGCTCGACCAGAGGAGCATGTCCTGGTGCAGTAAACACATATGTTTACTCTGTAGGGATGACATGCCTCTTAGGCACAGCTCAGACCTGGCCGCCACTTCAGTGGAGCTTGGGTGAGGGTGTTACTGAAGCAAACGTGGGTCTGCTTGCCCCGGAGCAGTAAAGCCAATCTACTGATGAAACCGCAGAAATGCATTGGGGGGGGTGTGCGTGGTCCGAGTAGCTCCCGTTCGTTAGAGCAGAAAGAACTCAGGGAGAGGCAAAATGATAGATAAGAAGTGACTTATTAGAGTAGGACACTTGAGAGACTTACAAGGGGTTGGGTGAGAGGCTGCCATCTGGAGAACACGGTGAGCTATAGTTTTATAATCAAAGGAAGAATGGGGAGGGTGAGAAGACCACCTTCTTCCTCATTATTGAGGAGACGTCAAGCTTCCATCATCAATTCCTTTTCCAAGTTGGGTGGGGAGTTTTCTTGTTCCTACATGGTCAAACCAGGACTGTCATGGCACAATGGAAATGAGCAAAAAGGCGGTAACATACACTAACATATGATAAATCATTTCAAGTTTTGGTATAATGTCACTCTTTCCTTATATGTTTGTTTTTAGTGCACGTATGTCCTAGGAATCGTTAACCTGAGTTCTGGGCAGGATGTGGGTCTCATCCCACCATTGTTTTGTTGTTTTGTGGCATGTCCCATGCTTCTGTTGCATGGTTTTGTGGTTAAGCACACCTGCTTTCTTGAGTGATCATTAACTTACAGAGGTCTCCCATACTTTTGTCTTTACTTATAATCACTTACTGGGATTAACTATTTAATTACCTACTTTGTCCTTTTACTCTGTCCGTATCATTCCCCCCTCCAGGTGTTTACCCTTTAAAGGCGGGTAAGGGGCGGCAACCTATCATTAACTACTTTCTGCTGAGATGGAGTGTAGGCCTGCCTGGGGAAGAAGTAAAACACCTGGCTGACTGTCCCTTCTCTGTTAGAACCAGAAGCCAATGCCCCTCTGGTTAGCATTATTCTTTTAGCCCTTGTGGACGTTAAGCATCGGAAGATGAGTTTATAAAAGATACAAATTGAAAGAAATACAGCAGGGATTTCCTTGGTGGTGCAGTGGTTAAGAATCTGATGCCTGTCAAGTCAGGGATCACAGGTTCAATCCCTGGTCTGGGGGGATCCCACATGCCAAGGAGCAACTAAGCCCGTGTACCACAACTACTGAGCCTGTGCTCTAGAGCCCACAAGACACAACTACTGAAACCCACACGCCTAGAGCCCGTGCTCCGCAACAAGAGAAGCCACCACAATGAGAAGCCTGCGCACCACAATGAAGAGTAGCCCCCGCTCTCTGCAACTAGAGAAAGCCTGCGTGCAGCAGTGAAGACCCAATGCAGCCAAAAAATAATAATAAATAAATAAATAAATAAGTTTATTTTTTTAAAAAATAAAGAAATACAGCAATAAGCATTAGAAGAGTTATTAAAAGAGATTGTAGCCACGATCTTGGAGACCCAAACCATCTTTTCAAAACATTTTACAGGGGGCTTCCCTGGTGGCGCAGTGGTTAAGAATCCGCCTGCCAATGCAAGGGACACGGGTTTGAGCCCTGGTCTGGGAAGATCCCACATGCCACGGAGTGACTAAGCCCGTGCGCCACAACTACTAAGCCTGAGCTCTAGAGCCCGCGAGCTACAGCTACTGAGCCCGCATGCCACAATTACTGAAGCCCGCGTGCCTGGAGCCCTGCTCCACAACAAGAGAAGCCACTGCAATGAGAAGCCCGCCCACCACAACGAGAAGCCCACACACCGCAACGAAGAGTAGCCCCCGCTCACCGCAACTAGAGAAAGCCCACGTGCAGCAACAAAGACGCAACACAGCCAAAAAATAAATAAATAAAATAAATAAATTTTTAAAAAAATTTTTACAAATCTGGAAGGCAGTTACTTGATGCCTCAATCTGTTTGCTTTTGGCTAGGCCCGGAACCTTAATGTTTTATACTTTGGGGTTTATTGAGACTTTTATTTTAGTTATAGATTTACTCTGTTTTTATTTTTTGTTAATATCATTTAGTGATAAGGGTGGCTTCATTGTCCCTTGAGAAACAGTGTCCCCTAATCTAGTTAATAAGTCCCTTCCATTAAAGAGAGAGGACAGTCAGGCACAAACAAAAAGGAATGTAAAAACGACCAGCCATTGATGTTGCACAAAACGGGTTCCAGGAAAGGGTGCCCCTGTCTCTTTCTTGACACTCCCATTACATATTTCCTATGGTTGTTAAGGCTTTCAGTCTTGGGTTAAGACTGAAAGGGTTGCACTGGTGTTTATGAGAAATTTTATCAAGTGGCTCTCCACATCAATTACCACCCGAAGTTTGAGGCTCCACACTAGTTATGTAGATGGTATCTCTAGGTGGATCCCCTTTTGGCCTTGGGCCCCCCCCTCAGTCTTTTGACTGTAAGACCATCAAAGGCCGAGGGGTCTCTGTCTTTTTCTGGCATCTGGGACATTCCCACTGCCAGTGCCCTGGCTATTTGCAAAGGACACATCGATCACAATCTTTCCTTCAGTGCCCCCTTGTCCACATAGGGTACACTGGTTTTGTCTCGGTACCCATGGGCCCTGTGGTTTACCATGGCCAGATTGGCCCAGAAAGCCCAGCCTCCCCTTTAGTGGTTTTTCAGAGGACCAAGTTACTGCCATCATTTGGGCCTTTTGTATATTTCTTTGGGTGCATTTAGTCTTTTAGGTTATATTCCTAATATTGAAAACTGAATAAGCCAATTGGAGCAAGTCGCTTATAGGTATCTGAGAACCGGCCATTGCTTTTTACCACTTATTTATTTATTTATTTATTTGGCCGCGTTGGGTCTTTGTTGCTGCATGTGGGCTTTCTCTAGTTGCAGACAGCGGGGTCTACTCTTCATTATGGTGCACATACTTCTCATTTCAGTGGCTTCTCGTTGCGGAGCACGGGCTCTAGGTGTGCGGTCTTCAGTAGTTGTGGTGTGCAGGCTTCAGTAGTTGTAGCTCGTGTGCTCTAGAGCACAGGCTCAGTAGTTGTGGCGCAGGGGCTTTAGTTGCTACACGGCCCGTGGGATCTTCCTGGACAAGAAATCGAACCCATGTCCCCTGCATTGGCAGACTGATTCTTAACCACTGTGCCACCAGGGAAGTCCGGCCGTTGCTTTTTGAATTTTGTGCCTGATGTCTGGGGCAGACTGGGCTATGAAATGCACAGCCAAAATGGCCTGTCCCTCCCAAGAGGAGGGATCCACAATCATATACTTTTTAAAAGTTTCTATTAACCTTTCTTGAAATATTGTCAGATTTTTGTTTAATTCCTGTTGGACTTTTTTAACTTTTTCGTAATTGACAGGTTTTACTGAAAAAATTTTTATAGCCTTTATTAAACAATTAATCATAGGGTCCCATCTATCCCTATGAATAGAATTTATTTAGTAATTCCACTGTGGGTCTGCCTCGGGGACACCTTTGTTCCCCAAGCGGTACACTGTGTGGCCCTGTTGGTCTCAGGCTGCCAGTATTATATGCTGTTCTTTCTCTGGGGTGCTGCAGTTTGATAAGATTTGTAAATCTCCCCTGCTGAGATCATTAACCAAGTAAACTTCTTTGTGGAAAGCTTAGAATCCTCAGAAAAACTTTCCAACTTCTGCCAGACTTAAATCAGACATTGAAAAACCACATGAACTCTTATTGTTTCTTTTTTAAAAAATCTATTTATTTTAATTTATTTATTTTTGGCTGCATTGGATTTTCGTTGCTGCATGTGGGCTTTCTCTAGTTGCAGTGAGCGGGGGCTACCCTTTCGTTTCAGTGTGTGGGCTTCTCATTGAGGTGGCTTCTCTTGTTGCAGAGCACGGGCTCTTGGTTCACAGGCTTCAGTAGTTGTGGCACACAGTCTCAGTAGTTGTGGCTCGCGGGCTCTAGAGCACAGGCTCAGTAGCTGTGGCGCACAGGCTTAGTCATTCCGTGGCATGTGGGATCTTCCTGGACCAGGGCTCAAACACATGTCCCCGGCATTGGCAGGCGGATTCTCAACCACTGCGCCACCAGGGAAGCCCTCTTATTGTTTCTTGATTTTTATTATAAATTTCTCTTAGAGTCAGAACCCTAGAGGCAGTTGGTTGCTAGCTGCAGGTGCTAGCCGGGCTGAAAATGGGCCCCTTGGGTAACTCAGAGTACAGAGGAGCTCCTGAATATATCGGAGGTCTCTCCTTACCCTTGGGTGCATTTTTCCCTGGGATAATAGTCTCTGCTGGAGGAATGGCTCCTGCCGGTAAGATAGCCCTTGTTGGAGCAGCCATTTCCAAGGACACAGCAGCTTCCCCTGGAGCAATGGTTAACTATCTAAAAGTTTCCTTTCCCTGTCAAAATCCAGCGTGCAATTTAATCAAGATTTGTACTTACAACTTTAGATGTTATCTCTTCTTTTTTTTTTTTTAATATTTATTTACTTATTTGGCTGCACCAGGTCTTCATTGCTGCACGTGGGATCCTCATTGTTGCATTCGGGATCTTTAGTTGTGGCATGTGGGATCTAGTTCCCTGACCAAGGATCGAACCTGGGCGCCCTGCATTGGGAGCACGGAGTCCCAAACCCTGGACCACCAGGGAAGTCCCTAGATGTTATCTCTTCTAAAGTAGTCTCCAAACGAGGTGTTAATGCCAGAGAAATTGCCACAAAGGAGTAGTACAGAAGGTGTCCCCAGTGGTGTTGACAATGAGCAAACCGTCTTGCTGCAAACTGGAAATAAACGGTCAGCACTTGTAGGGGTCGGAGGAGTGGAAGACTGACATCAGGGCTCAGGACGTCCTCCGTTGGGCACTTCTAGTAATTAGGGTAAAAGTACCTTCATTCTTGGAAGTTGATTCCCTTCAGTTTCTTTGTGCGTGATGTACTTAAGAATACCTGATAAGAGGCCTTTTATCTAGGTTGGACACATTCTTTTTTTGTTGTTCTTTGTTTTTTGTTTTGCGGTATTCGCGCCTCTCACTGTTGTGGCCTCTCCCGTTGCAGAACACAGGCTCCAGACGCGCAGGCTCAGCGGCCATGGCTCACGGGCCCAGCCGCTCCGCGGCATGTGGGATCTTCCCGGACCGGGGCACGAACCTGTATCCCCTGCATCGGCAGGCGGACTCTCAACCACTTCGCCAACAGGGAAGCCCGACACATTCTTTAAAATGATTTTTTTAAACAAATTTATTTATTTTATTTTTGCCAGCGTGTTGTCTTCGTTGCTGGGCTCAGGCTTTTCTCTGGTTGCAGCATGCGGGGGCTACTCTTCACTTTGGTGTGCAGACTTCTCATTGCGGTGGCGTCTCTTGTTGCGGAGCACAGGCTCTAGGCACATGGGCTTCAGTAGTTGTGGCTAGCAGGCTCTAGAGCTCAGACTCAGTAGTTGTGGCGCACGGACGTAGTTGCTCTGTGGCATGTGGGATCTTCCCAGACCAGGGCTCGAACCTGTGTCCTCTGCATTGGCAGGCAGATTCTTAACCACTGCACCACCACGGAAGCCCTAAATGATTTTTTTTTCCTAGTATGTATAATCCCCTGGTTATAGATTATGGGCATCTAATTTTCATCCAAGGATAGTTTACAGTGATCAGCTTTAGAAACAAGCTTAGAATATCTTTTTGATAACTTAATTAACCTTTACAATGATATAACATAGCAACAAAGAGCTATTTGAAAAGTGAGAGTTTTTTGGGAGTTTTTTTTACGTTACAAAATTTTATACTGGAGTATAGTTGATTTACGATGTGTTTCAGGTGTACAGCAAAATGATTGTTATACATATACATATATTCATTCTTTTTCAGATTCTTTTCTCAGATAGGTTATCACAGAATATTGAGTAGAGTTCTCTGTATTATACAGTAGGACCTTGCTGATTATCTACCTTATATATAGTGATGTGTATGTATTAATCCCAAGTTTCTGATTTATTCTTCTCCCTTACATTTCCCCTTTGGTAACCATAAGTTTGATTTTGAGATCTGTGAGTCTGTTTCTGTTTTGTAAATTAGTTCATTTGCTATCATTTTAAAAATTAGATGCCACATATAAGGGAGGTCATATGATAAATTGTCTTTCTCTGTCTGACTTCCTTCACTTAGTATGATAATCTCTAGATCCATACATGTTGCTGCAAAGGGCATTATTTGATTCATTTGTTTTTTAACTGTAATGTTTTTTTAAAATTTTTGTTGTTGTTGTTGTTGTTGTTTGCGGTACGCGGGCTTCTCCCTGTTGTGGCCTCTCCCGTTGCGGAGCACAGGCTCCGGACACGCAGGCTCAGCGTCCATGGCTCAAGGACCCAGCTGCTCCGCGGCATGTGGGGTCTTCCCAGACCGGGGCATGAACCCGTGTCCTCTGCATCAGCAGGAGGACTCTCAACCACTGCGCCACCAGGGAAGTCCTTTAATTTTTGAATTTTATTTTTTTATACAGCAGATTCTTATTAGTTATCAATTTTATACACACCAGTGTATACATGTCAATCCCAATCGCCCAATTCATCACACCACCACCCCCAGCCCCCTGCCGCTTTCCCCACTTGGTGTCCCTACGTTTTTCCTCTACATCTGTGTCTCAATTTCTGCCCTGCAAACCGGTTAATCTACCATTTTTCTAGGTTCCACATATATGCGTTAATATACGATATTTGTTTTTCTCTTTCTGACTTACTTCGCTCTCTATGACAGTCTCTAGATCCATCCGCGTCTCAACAAATGCCCCAATGTTGTTCCTTTTTATGACTGAGTAATGTTGCATTGTATTTATGTACCACATCTTCTTTATCCATTCGTCGGTCAGTGGGCATTTAGGTTGCTTCCATGACCTGGCTATTGTAAACAGTGCTCCAGTGAACATTGGGGTGCATGTGTCTTTTTGAATTATGGTTTTCTCTGGGTATATGCCCAGTAGTGGGATTGCTGGATCATATGGTAATTCTATTTTCAGTTTTTTAAGGAACCTCCATACTGTTCTTCACAGTGGCTGTATCAATTTACATTCCCACCAACAGTGCAAGAGGGTTCCCTTTTCTCCACACCCTCTCCAGCATTTGTTGTTTGTAGATTGTCTGATGATGCCCATTCTAACAAAACTACCTCATTGTAGTTTTGATTTGCATTTCTCTAATTAGTGATGTTGAGCAGCTTTTCATGTGCTTCTTGGCCATCTGTATGTCTTCTTTGGAGAAATGTCTATTTAGGTCTTCTGCCCATTTTTGGATTGGGTTGTTTGTTTTTTTAATATTGAGCTGCATGAACTGTTTATGTATTTTGGAGATTAATCCTTTGTCCGTTGGTTCGTTTGCAAATATTTTCTCTTATTTTGAGGGTTGTCTTTTCGTCTTCTTTGTGGTTTCCTTTGTGGTGCCAAAGCTTTGAAGTTTCATTAGGTCCCATCATTACTCTAGGAGGTGGGTCAAAAAAGATCTTGCTGTGATTTATGTCAGAGTGTTCTTCCTATGTTTTCCTCTAAGAGTTTTATAGTGTCCGCTCTTACATTTAGGTCTCTAATCCATTTTGAGTTTATTTTTGTGTATGGTGTTAGGGAGTGTTCTAATTTCATTCTTTTACATGTAGCTGTCCAGTTTTCCCAGCACCACTTATTGAAGAGACTGTCTTTTCTCCATTGTATGTTCTTGCCTCCTTTGTCATAGATTAGTTGACCATAGGTGCATGGGTTTATCTCTGGGCTTTCTATCTTGTTCCATTGATCTGTGTTTCTGTTTTTGTGCCAGTACCATATTGTCTTGATTACTGTAGCTTTGTAGTATAGTCTGAAGTCAGGGAGTCTGATTCCTCTAGCTCCTCTTTTTTCCCTCAAGACTGCTTTGGCTATTCGGGGTCTTTTGTGTTTCCATACAAATTGTAAGATTTTTTTGTTCTAGTTCCGTAAAAAATGCCATTGGTAATTAGATAGGGATTGCATTGAATCTGTAGATTGCTTTGAGAGTATAGTCATTTTCACAGTATTGATTCTTCCAATCCAAGAACATGGTATATCTCTCCATCTGTTAGTATCATCTTTAATTTCTTTCATCATTGTCTTATAGTTTTCTGCATACAGGTCTTTTGTCTCCCTAGGTACGTTTATTCCTAGGTATTTTATTCTTTTTGTTGCAGTGGTAAATGGGAATGTTTCCTTGATTTCTTTTTCAGAGTTTTCATCATTAGTGTATAGGAATGCAAGATATTTCTGTGCATTAATTTTGTATCCTGCAACTTTACCAAATTCATTGATTAGCTCTAGTAGTTATCTGGTGATACCTTTAGGATTCTCTATGTATAGTATCACATAATCTGCAAACAGTGACAGTTTTACTTCTTTTCCAATTTGTATTCCTTTTATTTCTCTGATTGCCGTGGCTAGGACTTCCAAAACTATGTTGAATAATAGTGGTGAGAGTGGACATCCTTGTCTTGTTCCTGATATTAGAGGAAATGAGTTCAGTTTTTCACCATTGAAAATGATGTTTGCTGTGGGTTTGTCGTATATGACCTTTATTATGTTGAGGTAGGTTCCCTCTATGCCCACTTTCTGGAGAGTTTTTATCATAAATGGGTGTTGAATTTTGTCAAAAGCTTTTTCTGCACCTATTGAGATGATCATATGTTTTTTATTCTTCAATTTGTTAATATGGTGTATCACATTGATTGTTTTGCGTGTATTGAAGAATCCTTGCATCCCTGGGATAAATCCCACTTGATCGTGGTGTATGATCCTTTTAATGTGTTGTTGGATTCTGTTTGCTAGTATTTTGTTGAGGAGGTTTTTATCTATGTTCATCAGTGATATTGGTCTGTAATTTTCTTTTTTTGTAGTATCTTTGTCTGGTTTTGGTATCAGGGTGATGGTGGCCTCATAGAATGAGTTTGGGAGTGTTCCTTCCTCTGCAATTTTTTGGAAGAGTTTGAGAAGGATAGGGGTTAGCTCTTCTCTAAATGTTTGATAGAATTCACCTGTGAAGCCGTCTGGTCCTGGACTTTTGCTTGTTGGAAGGTTTTTTAAAAAAATTTATTTTTATTTTATCTGTGGCTGTGTCAGCTTTTTTTTTTTTTTTTTTTTTTTTTACTTTATTTATTTTTTTGGCTGTGTTGGGTCTTCGTTTTTGTGTGAGGGCTTTCTCCAGTTGTGGCGGGTGGGGGCCACTCTTCATTGCGGTGCACGGGCCTCTCACTGTCATGGCCTCTTTTTGCAGAGCACAGGCTCCAGACGTGCAGGCTCAGTAGTTGTGGCTCACGGGCCCAGGTGCTCTGCGGCATGTTGGATCCTCCCAGACCAAGGCTCGAACCCGTGTCCCCTGCATTGGCAGGCAGACTCTCAACCACTGCGCCACCAGAGAAGCCCCTGTTGGAAGAGTTTTAATCACAGTTTCAATTTCATTACTTGTGATTGGTCTGTTCATATTTTCTATTTCTTCCTGGTTCAGTCTTGGAAGGTTATACCTTTCTAAGAATTTGTCCATTTCTTCCAGGTTGTCCATTTTATTGGCATTACTACAGTTGCCTGTAGTAATCTCTTAGGATGCTTTGTATTTCTGTGGTGTCTGTTGTAACTTCTCCTTTTTCATTTCTAATTTTATTGATTTGAGTCCTCTCCCTGTTATTCTTGATGAGTCTGGCTAATGGTTTATCAATTTTGTTTATCTTCTCAAAGAACCAGCTTTTAGTTTTATTGATCTTTGCTATTGTTTTCTTTGTTTCAATTTCATGTACTTCTGCTCTGATCTTTATGATTTCTTTCCTTCTGCTAACTTTGGGTTTTATTTGTTCTTCTTTCTCTAGTTCCTTTAGGTGTAAGGTTAGATGGTTTATTTGAGATTTTTCTTGTTTCTTGAGGTAGGCTTGTATAGTTATAAACTTCCCTCTTAGAACTGCTTTTGCTGCATCCCATAGGTTTTGGATCATCGTGTTTTCATTGTCATTTGTCTCTAGGTATTTTTTTATTTCCTCTTTGATTTCTTCAGTGATCTCTTGGTTAGGTAGTAACATATTGTTTAGTCTCCACGTGTTTGTGGTTTTTACGTTTTTCTCCCTGTAATTCATTTCTAATCTCATAGCATTGTGGTCAGAGAAGATGCTTGATATGATTTCAGTTTTCTTTTTTTTAAAAAATTAATTTATTTATTTATTTTTGGGTGTGTTGGGTCTTCGTTTCTGTGTGAGGGCTTTCTCTAGTTGCAGCTAGTGGGGGCCACTCTTCATCGCGGTGCGTGGGCGTCTCACTGTCGTGGCCTCTCTTGTTGCGGAGCATAGGCTCCAGACACGCAGGCTCAGTAGTTGTGGCTCACGGGCCTAGTTGCTCCGTGGCATGTGGGATCTTCCCAGACCAGGGCTCGAACCCATGTTCCCTGCATTGGCAGGCAGATTCTCAACCACTGCGCCACCAGGGAAGCCCTGATTTCAGTTTTCTTAAATTTACTGAGGCTTGATCTGTGACCCAAGATGGGATCTATCCTGGAGAATGTTCCGTACGCACTTGAGAAGAAAGTGTAATCTGCTGTTTTTAGGTGGAATGTCCTATAAATATCAATTAAATCTATCTGGTCTGTTGTGTCATTTAAAGCTTCTGTTTCCTTATTTATTTTCATTTTGGATGCTCTGTCCATTGGTGTAAGTGAGGTGTTAACCACCCCCCCACTATTATTGTGTTACTGTCCATTTCCTCTTTTATAGCTGTTAGCAGTTGCCTTATGTATTGAGGTGCTCCTATGTTGGGTGCATATATATTTATAATTGTTATACCTTCTTCTTGGATTGATCCCTTGATCATTATAGTGTCTTCCTTGTCTCTTGTAACATTCTTTATTTTAAAGTCTATTTTATCTGATATGAGTATTGCTACTCTAGCTTTCTTTTAATTTCCATTTGCATGGAATATCTTTTTCCATCCCCTCACTTTCAGTCTGTATGTGTCCCTAGGTCTGAAGTGGGTCTCTTGTAGACAGCATATAGGTGGGTCTTGTTTGTGTATCCATCCAGCAAGCCTGTGTCTTTTGGTTGGAG
Organism: Kogia breviceps; assembly: GCF_026419965.1. Lineage (NCBI taxonomy): Eukaryota > Metazoa > Chordata > Mammalia > Artiodactyla > Physeteridae > Kogia > Kogia breviceps. Next base: position 38,487,414 of record NC_081319.1, read on the forward strand.
CATTTAATCCATTCACATTTAAGGTAATTATCCATATGTATGTTCCTGTGACCATTTTCTTAATTCTTTTGGGTTTGTTTTTGTAGGTCCTTTTCTCCTCTTACGGTTCCCACTTAGAGAAGTTCCTTTAGCATTTGTTGTAGAGCTGGTTTGGTGGTGCTGAATTCTCTCAGTCTTTGCTTGTCTGTAAATCTTTTGATTTCTCCATTGAATCTGAATGAGATCCTTGCCGGGTAGAGTAATCTCAGTTGCAGGTTCTTTCCTTTCATCACTTGAAGTATATCATGCCACTCCCTTCTGGCTTGTAGAGTTTCTGCTGAGAAATCAGCTGTTGACCTTATGGGAGTTCCCTTGTATGTTGTTTTTGTTTTTCCCTTGCTGCTTTCAATAATTTTTCTTTGTCTTTAATTTTTGCCAGTGTGATTACTATGTGTCTTGGCATGTTTCTCCTTAGGTTTATCCTGTATGGGACTATCTGCACTTCCTGGACTTGGGTGGCTATTTACTTTCCCATGTTAGGGAAGTTTTTGATTATAATTTCTTCAAATATTTTCTCTGGCCCTTTCTCTTTCTCTTCTCCTTCTGGGACCTCTATAATGCGAATGTTGTTGCGTTTATTGTTGTCCCAGAGGTCTCTTAGGCTGTCTTCATTTCTTCTCATTCTTTTTTCTTTATTCTGCTCTGCAGCAGTGAATGCCACCATTCTGTCTTCCAGGTCACTTATCCATTCTTCTGCCTCATTTATTCTGCCATTGATTCCTTCTAGTGTAGTTTTCATTTCAGTTATTGTATTGTTCATCTCTGTTTGTTCTTTAATTCTTCTGTCTTTGTTAAACATTTCTTGCATCTTCTCGACCTTTGCCTCCATTCTTTTTCCGAGGTCCTAGATCATCTTCACTATCATTATTCTGAATTCTTTTTCTGGAAGGTTGCCTAGCTCCACTTCATTTAGTTGTTTTTCTGGGGTTTTATCTTGTTCCTTCATCTGGTACATAGCCCTCTGCCTTTTCATCTTATCTGTCTTTCTGTGAATGTGGTTTTCGTTCCACAGGCTGCAGGATTGTAGTTCTTGCTTCTGCTCTCTGCCCTCTGGTGGATGAGGCTATCTAAGGGGCTTGTGCAAGTTTCCTGATGGGAGGGACTGGTGGTGGGTAGAGCTGACTGTTGCTCTGGTGGGCAGAGCTCAGTAAAACTTTAATCCGTTTGACTGCTGATGGGTGGGGCTGGGTACCCTCCCTGTTGGTTGTTTGGCCTGAGGCAAACCAACACTGGAGCCTACGTGGGCTCTTTGGTGGGGCTAATGGCAGACTCTGGGAGGGCTCATGCCAAGTACTTCCCAGAACTTCTGCTGCCAGTGTCCTTGTCCCCAGGGTGAGCCACAGCCGCCCCTTGCCTCTGCAGGAGACCCTCCAACACTAGCAAGTTGGTCTGGTTCAGTCTCCCCTGGAGTCACTGCTCCTTCCCCTGGGCCCCGATGCACACGCTATTTTGTGTGTGCCCTCGAAGAGTGGAGTCTCTCTTTCCTCCAGTCCTGTCAAAGTCCTGCAATCAAATCCCACTAGCCTTCAAAGTCTGATTCTCTAGGAATTCCTCATCCCGTTGCCAGACTCCCAGGTTGGGAAGCCTGACATGGAGCTCAGAACCTTCACTCCAGTGGGTGGACTTCTGTGGTGTAAGTGTTCTCCAGTCTGTGAGTCACCCCCCAGCAGTTATGGTATTTGATTTTACTGTAGTTGCGCCCCTCCTACCATCTCACTGTGGCTTCTCCTTTGTCTTTGGATGTGGGGTATCCTTTTTGGTGAGTTCCAGTGTCTTCCTGTCAATGATTGTCCAGCAGCTAGTCGTGATTCTGGTGTTCTCACAAGAGGGAGTGAGAGCACATCCTTCTACTCTGCCATCTTGGTTCTGATTCCTATTTTATTCTTTTTTATGGCTGAGTAACATTGTATATATGTACCACATTGTGTTTTGTTTTGTTTTGTTTTGGCTGCATTGGGTCTTTGTTGTTGCACGCAGGCTTTTTTCTAGTTGCGGCGATCAGGGGCTACTCTTCATTGTGGTGCACAGGCTTCTCATTGTGGTGGCTTCTCTTGTTGTGGAGCACAGGCTCTAGGCGCATGGGCTTCAGTAGTTGTGGCTCACAGGCTCTAGAGCGCAGGCTTAGTAGTTGTGGTGCACAGGCTTAGTTGCTCTGTGGCATGTGGGATCTTCCCAGACCAGGGCTCAAATCCGTGTCCCCTGCATTGGCAGGTGGATTCTTAACCACTGCACCAGCAGGAAATTCCTGTTTGTTGGAAGTATTTTTTTTTTTTTTTTTTTTTTTTTCTGTGGTACGCGGGCCTCTCACTGTTGTGGCCTCTCCCATTGCGGAGCACAGGCTCCGGACGCGCAGGCTCAGCGGCCATGGCTCACGGGCCCAGCCGCTCTGCAGCATGTGGGATCTTCCCGGACCGGGGCACGAACCCGCGTCCCCTGCATCGGCAGGCGGATTCTCAACCACTGTGCCACCAGGGAAGCCCTGTTGGAAGTATTTTAATCACAGTTTCAATTACTTGTGATTGGTCTGTTCATAATTTCTGTTTCTTCCTGCTTCAGTCTTGGAAGGTTGTATATTTCTACGAATTTGTCCATTTCTTTTTTATTTTAATTAAAACAAAATTTTTTAAGTGTTTATTTATAACTGCACCCTACATGTTGTGGAATCTTAGTTCATTGAACCTGGGCCCCTGGAAGTAGAAGTGCAGAATCCTAACTACTGGACCGCCAGGGAATTCCCCAGAATTTGTCCATTTCTTCTAGGTTGTCCATTTTATTGGCATATAGTTGTTTGTAGTAGTCACTTATGACCCTTTTATTTCTGTGGTGTCCGTTGTAACTTCTCATTTTTCATTTCTAATTTTATTGATTTGAGCCCATTCCCTTTTTTTTCTTGATGAGTCTGGCTGAAGGTTTATCAATTTTGTTTATCTTCTCAAAGAGCCAGCTTTTAGTTACCTTGATCTTTCCTATTGTTTTCTTTGTCTCTATTTCATTTATTTCTGCTCTGATCTTTATGATTTCTTTCCTTCTACTAATTTTGGGTTTTGTTTTGTTTTATTTTTTTGTCTAGTTGCTTTAGATGTAGGTTATGTTGCTTTATTTGAGATTTTCCTTGTTTCCAGAGGTAGCAAATGTATCACTGTAAACTTCCCCCTTAGAACTGCTTTTGTGGCATTCCATAGGTTTTGGATGTGGTGTTTTCGTTGTCATTTCTCTTTAGATACATATATATTTTAATAGATCTTTATTGGAGTATATTGTTTCCCAATACTGTGTTAGCGTCTGTTGTACACCAAAGTGAATCAGCCATATGCATACATATATCCCCATATCTCCTCCCTCTTGAGCCTCCCTCCCACCCTCCCTATCCCACCTCTCTAGGTCATCACAAAACATGGAGGTGATCTCCCTGTCCTTCCCACTAGCTAACTATTTTACATTCGGTAGTGTATATATGTCGACCCTACTCTCACTCTGTGCCAGCTTCCCCCTCCCACCCTGCGTCCTCAAGTCCATTGTCTATGTCTACATCTTTATTCCTGCCCTGCAAATAGGTTCATCAGTACCAATTTTTTTCTTTTCTTTTTTTTTTTTTCAGATTCCATATATGTGCTAGCACATGGTATTTGTTTTTCTCTTTCTGACTTCACTCTGTATGACAGACTCTAGGTCCATCCATCTCACTACAAATAACTCAATTTCGTTTCTTTTTATGGCTGAGTAATATTCCATTGTATATATGTGGCGCATTTTCTTTATCCAGTCATCTGTTGATGGACGTTTAGGTTGGTTCCATGTCCTGGCTATTTTAAATAGTGCTGCAATGAACATTGTGGTACATGTATCTCTTTGAAATATGATTTTCTCAGGGTATATGCCCAGTAGTGGGATTCCTGGGTCATATGGTAGTTTTATTTTTAGTTTTTTAAGGAACCTCCATACTGTTCTCCATAGTGGCTGTATCAATTTACATTCCCACCAACAGTGCAAGAGGGTTCCCTTTTCACCACACCCTCTCCAGCATTTATTGTTTCTAGATTTTTTGATAATGGCCATTCTGACCGGCGTGAGGTGATTCCTCATTGTAGTTTTGATTTTCATTTCTTTAATAGTTAGTGATGTTGAGCTTCTTTTCATGTGCCTCTTGGCCATCTGTATGTCTTCCTTGGTGAAATGTCTGTTTAGGTCCTCCACCCATGTTTTAATTAGATTGTTTGTTTTTTAGATGTTGAGCTCCATGAGCTGTTTGTATATTTTGAAGATTAATCCTTTGTCTTTTGTTTCATTTGCAAATATTTTCTCCATTATGAGGGTTGTCTTTTTGTCTTGTTTATGGTTCCTTTGCTGTGTAAAAGCTTTTAAGTTTAATTAAGTCCCATTTGTTTATTTTTGTTTTTATTTCCATTACTCTAGGAGGTGGGTCAAAAAAGATCTTGCTGTGATTTATGTCAAAGAGTGTTCTTGCTGTGTTTTCCTCTAAGAGTTTTATAGTGTCTGGTCTTACATTTAGGTCTTTAATCCATTTAGAGTTTATTTTTGTGTATGGTGTTAGGAGTGTTCTTGCTATGTTTTCCTCTAAGAGTTTTATAGTGTCTGGTCTTACATTTAGGTCTTTAATCCATTTAGAGTTTATTTTTGTGTATGGTGTTAGGGAGTGTTCTAATTTTATTCTTTTACATGTAGCTGTCCAGTTTTCCCAGCACCACTTATTGAAGAGGCTGTCTTTTCTCCATTGTATGTTCTTGCCTCCTTAGTCATAAATTAAGTGACCATATGTGCATGGGTTTATCTTTGGGCAATCTATCCTGTACTATTGATCTATATTTCTGCTTTTGTGCCAGTACCATACTGTCTTGATTACTGTAGCTTTGTGGTATAGGTTGAAGTTGGGGAGCCAGATTCCTCCAACTCCGTTTTTCTTTATCAGGATTGCTTTGGCTATTCAGGGTCTTTTGTGTTTCCATACGACTGTAACATTTTTTGCTCTAATTTTGTGAAGAATGCCATTGGTAGCTTGATAGGGATCGCATTGCATCTGTGAATTGCTTTGGGTAGTATAGTCATTTTCACAATATTGATTCTTCCAGTCCAAGAACATGGTATATTTCTTCACCTGTTTATGTCATCTTTGATTTATTTCATCAGTGTTTTATAGTTTTCTGAGTACAGGTCTTTTGTCTCCTTAGGCAGGTTTATTCCTAGCTATTTTTTTAAAAAATAAATTTATTTATTTATTTTTATTTTTGGCTGTTTTGGGTCTTTGTTGCTACGCACAGGCTTTGTCTACTTGCCGTGAACTGGGGCTACTCTTCATTGTGGTGCACAGGCTTCTCATTGTAGTGGCTTCTCTCATTGCGGAGTGCAGGCTCTAGGCACGCAGGCTTAGTAGTTGAGGAGCATGTGCTTAGTTGCTCCGCAGCATGTGGGATCTTCCCGGACCAGGGTTCGTATCCGTTTGTTTTCCCTGCATTGGCAGGCAGATTTTTTTTTTTTTTTTTTTTTTCGGTGCATGGGCCTCTAACCATTGTGGCCTCTCCTGTTGCAGAGCACAGGCTCCAGACGTGCAGGTCCAGCGGCCATGGCTCACAGGTCCAGCCGCTCCGCGGCATGTGGGATCCTCCCGGACCATGGCATGAACCCATGTCCCCTGCATCGGCAGGCAGACCCTCAACTACCGCGCCACCAGGGAAGCGCTTGGCAGGCAGATTCTTAACCACTGTGCCACCAGGGAAGTCCTATTCCTAGGTATTTTATTCTTTTTGTTGCAATGGTAAATGGGATTGTTTCCTTATTTCCCATTCTGATTTTTCGTTGTTAATGTATAGGAATGCAAGAGATTTCTGTGCATTAATTTTGTATCCTGCAACTTTACCAAATTTATTGATTAGCTCTAGTAGTTTTCTGGTGATATCTTTAGGAATCTCTACAGTATCATGTCACCTGCAATCAGTGACAGTTTTACTTCTTTTCCAATTTGTATTCCTTTTATTTCTTTTTCTTCTCTGATTGCCGTGGCTAGGACTTCCAAAACTATGTTGAATAATAGTGATGAGAGAGGACATCCTCGTCTTGTTCCTGGTCTTAGAGGAAATGCGTTCAGTTTTTCACCATTGAAAATGATGTTTGCTGTGGGTTTGTCATATATGACCTTTATTATGTTGAGGTAGGTTCCCTCTATGCCCACTTTCTGGAGAGTTTTTATCATAAATGGGTGTTGAATTTTGTCAAAAGCTTTTTCTGCACCTATTGAGATGATCATATGTTTTTTATTCTTCAATTTGTTAACATGGTGTATCACATTGATTGTTTTGCGTGTATTGAAGAATCCTTGCATCCCTGGGATAAATCCCACTTGATCGTGGTGTATGATCCTTTTAATGTGTTGTTGGATTCTGTTTGCTAGCATTTTGTTGAGGAGGTTTTTATCTATATTCATCAGTGATATTGGTCTGTAATTTTCTTTTTTTGTAGTATCTTTGTCTGGTTTTGGTATCAGGGTGAAGGTAGCCTCATAGAATGAGTTTGGGAGTGCTCCTCTGCAATTTTTTGGAAGAGTTTGAGAAGGATGGGTGTTAGCTTTTCTCTAAATGTTTGATAGAATTCACCTGTGAAGCCATCTGGTCCTGGACTTTCGTTTGTTGGAAGATTTCTAATTACGGTTTCAGTTTCATTACTTGTGATAAATGTGTTTATATTTCTAACTCTTCCTGGTTCAGTCTTGGAATATTGAACCTTTACAAGAATTTGTCCTTTTCTTCATGGTTGTCCATTTTATTGGCATATAGTTGTTTGTAGCAGTCTCTTGTAATTCTTTGTATTTCTGTGGTGTCCGTTGTGATTTCTCCCTTTTCATTTCTAATTTTATTGATTTGCGTCCTCTCCCTTTTTTTCTTGGTGAGTCTATCAATTTTATCTTCTCAAAGAACCAGCTTTTAGTTTTATTGGTCTTTGCTATTGTTTTATTCGTTTCTGTTTCATTTATTTCTGCCCTGATCTTTATGATTTCTTTCCTTCTACTGACTTTGGGTTTTCTTTATTCTTCTTTTTCTAGCTGTTTTAAGTGTAGGGTTAGATTGTTTGAGATTTTTCTTATTTCTTGAGGTGAAATTGAATTGCTGTAAACTTCCCTCTTATAACTGCTTTTGGGGCTTCCCTGGTGGCGCAGTGGTTGAGAATCCGCCTGACGATGCAGGGGACACAGGTTCGTGCCCCGGTCCAGGAAGATCCCACATGCCGCGGAGCTGGGCCCGTGAGTCATGGCCCCTGAGCCTATGCATCCGGAGCCTGTGCTCCGCAACGGGAGAGGCCACAACAGTGAGAGGCCCGCGTAGCACACACACAAAAAAAAAAGAACTGCTTTTGCTGTGTCCCATAGGTTTTGGGTCGTCCTGTTTTCATTGTCATTTGTTTCTATGTATTTTTTTATTCTTCTTTGACTTCTTCAGTGATCTCTTGGTTATTTAGTAGTGCACTGTTCAGCCTCCATGTATTTGTGTGTGGTTTTTTTTGTGTTTTTTTTTTTTTTGCAGTACGCGGGCCTCTCACTGTTGTGGCCTCTCCGGTTGCGGAGCACAGGCTCCAGACGTGCAGGCTCAGGCGCTGTGGCTCACGGGCCCAACTGCTCCGCGGCATATGGGATCTTCCTGGACTGGGGCACGAACCCATGTCCCCTGCATCGGCAGGCGGACTCTCAACCACTGTGCCACCTGGGAAGCCCATATTTGTGTTTTTTACAGTTTTTTTTCTTGTAGTTGATTTCCAGTCTCATAGCATTGTTGTCAGAAATGTCTAGGTATTTTTTGAATTCCTCTTTGAGTTCTTCAGTGATCCACTGGTTGTTTAGTAAAATATTGTTTAACCTCTACATGTTTGTGTTTTTTACAATTTTCTTCCTGTTATTGATATTTTTTCTTTAAATTTTTATTGGAGTATAGTTGATTTACAGTGTTTGTTTCACATGTACAAAAAAGAGAATGTGTTTTATATATATATATATATATATTCTTTTTCGAATTCTTTTCCCATAAAGGTTATGAAAGAGTGTTGAGTAGAGTTCCCTGTGCTCTACAGTAGGTCCTTGTTGATTGTCTGTTTTATATACATTTGTGTGTATATGTTAATCCCAAGCTACAAATTTATCCCTCCTTGCCCTCTATCCCCTTTGGTAACCATGAGTTTCTTTCCTTTTCTTTTCTTGTTTTTTTATGGCCATACCACGCGGCTTCTGGAATCTTAGTTCCGTGACACGGAATAGAACCCGGACTTTGGCAGTGAAAGCTCAGAGCTCTAACCACTGGACCCATGGGGAATTACTCATAAGTTTCTTTTCTAAATCTGAGTCTGTTTTGTAAATGAGTTCATTTGTATCAGTTTTTAGATTCCACACATAAGTGGTATCATAAGATGTTTTTGGTTCTTTGTCTGGCTTACTGTGATCATCTCTAGCTCCTTCTTGTTGCTGCAAATAGCATTATTTTGTCCTTTTTTGTGGCTAATATTACATTGTATATATGTACCACATCTTCTTTATTCATTTATCAATGGACATTTTGGTTGCTTCCTTGTCTTGCTTATTGTATATACTGTTGCAGTGCATGTAGGGGTGCATGAGCCATTTGGAACTATGGTGTTTTCTGGGTATTTGCCCAGAAGTAGGATTGCCGGATCATATGATTGCTCATTTTTCGCTTTTTGAGGAACTTCGCTGCTGCTCTCCATACTGGCTGTGCCCTTTTACTTTCCCCCCAACAGTGTAGGAGGGTTCCCTTTTCTTCACGCCCTGTCCAGCATACTGTTTGTAGACTTTTTGAGGATGGCCATACTGACTGGTGTGAGGTGATACCTCCTTGTAGTTTTGATTTGCATTTCTCTAATAATTAGCGATGCTGAGTATTGTTTTTGTGTTGTTGTTATTTTTTTGAAACAGTGAGAGTAAAATGTACCTCTTAAAATTGGGTCTTGAAAGTCAGCCCTGTTTTGAATTGTTTTGATTACCTACTCCCAGACATTTCTCCAGGGCAGGTATCATTTATTTACAGCCCCACAGGCCTTGTGAATATTAAGTATCCAGAAGCACTGGTTTTAGAGTTGTTGTTACTCGTAACTGCCACATGGTGGCAGGGTTATGCATGCCCAACTTTGGGTCTTAGGGCAACCAGAGCCTTAGTTAAAGAAAGTCCTGTTCCTGGGTTGTAACTGAGAGTAGAAAGTGCCAGAAGAAACACCCAAGGGCTTGTGTCTCCTTACTTCTTCCCTCTTACCCTTCACCCTCCAGACAAATAGCAACCCCTGTAAAACCACGATGCTGAGGGTATTGAGCGTACTTCGGTGGGGGACTCTATGGAAGGAGGATGGAGGTGGGAACTCCACCACCGGGAGACGTGCAGCCCAAGTGACTTTTTTTAAAAAAATTATTTTATTTATTTGTTTTTGGCCATGTTGGGTCTTCGTTGCTGCACGCAGGCTTTCTCTAGTTGCAGCGAGTGGGGGCTGTTCTTCGTTGCAGTGCGTGGGCTTCTCATTGCGGTGGCTTCTCTCGTGGTGGAGCACAGGGTCTAGGTGCACGGGCTTCAATAGTTGCAGCACGCGGGCTCAGTAGTTGTGGCGCACGGGCTTAGTTGCTCCACGGCATGTGGGATATTCCCAGACCAGGCACTGGCAGGCGGATTCTCAACCACTGTGCCACCAGGGAAGTCCGGACCTAGGCTTCTTAGGACTGCACCCTCATTTGCCACAGTCCAGCCTCTTCAAGCTGTCTCCACACAGCCAACCCTGGTCTGACCTCTGAAGCCTGATATTCAGCACCCTGCCCCCACCAACAGAGGAGCGTCTCAGGCTCTGGTGCACAGGGTGGTGCATAGGGTGGAGGTGCCTGCCTTATGTGCAGATTACTCTCCTTTTTGCCATTGCAAACAGGTTGCTGCACTGTCTTCCTAGGGTCTGGACCTTCCCTTTTGTCTAGGCTATTGTCCCTGTCAGTGATCAGGCTTCCCAGGGTGCTGGAATATGTTTACTTTAACTGCTCCTTCCCTGGGGCACTAGATTCCTAGTGTCTAGATTCCTTCCCCACCCCGCCCCACCTTTTTTTTTCTTTTAAGACTAGTCTCACTGCTTTGGAATCTTAGTTCTTTGACAAGGGATGGAACCCATGACCCCCGCAGAGGAAACGTGGAGTCCTAACCACTGGACCACCAGAGAATTCCCTTTCTTTTCCCTTTTGTCCTTCCCGGTTACTTGGAGGTTTTCTTGCTCAGAAGTCTGAGGTGTTCCTCCAGCATTCGGTAGGTGTGTGTGAATCATTCCACTTGTAGGTGTATTTTTAATGTCTTTGTAGGAGAGGGTGAGCTCCCCGTCCTACTCCTCTGCCATCTTAATCCTGTCTTCAAAAGTGAGTTTTAGACAGTAGATACTGACCTCAATTAGCAAAACTAAAATTTACTATTTATTAAAACATAATTTTTTGTAGGTGTGGGAAAAAATTTTTTCTTTAAAATAACCCTCATTTTTACCAAATATAGCCAAATTAATTGGGTACAAGTTAGTGGGCTACAGTTTTATAATCAAAAGGATAGTGCAGAGGGGGAGAAGACCACCTGCTTCCTCATTCTTGGTAGACATCAGTCTTTCATCATCAGCTTCTTCTCCATGTGGGGAATTTTCTTGTCATTACATGGTCAAAGCAGGACTGTCATGGTGCAATGGAAATGAGCAAAAAGGCAGTAATGTATAATAAAATATGATAATTCAAGTTTTAGTATAATGTCAACCTTTCTTTATATTTTTGTTTTTAGTGCATGCAGAGGAGTGTTTCCTGGGAATCATTAATTTATGGAGCTCACTGAGCAGGATGTTGGTCACATTCCACCATTGTTGTGTTGTTTTGGAGCATGTCTCATGCTTCTGTTTCATGGGTTTGTGGTTAAGCAAACCTGCTTTCTTGAGTGATCATTAACTTACAGGGGTCTCCCATACTTCTTTCTTTACTTATAACCCCTTACTGGGATTAACTATTTAATTACTTGCTTTGTCCTTTTACTCTGTCCCTATCATTGACACTGGGTTATGGTGAAGGAAAGTGTAATAAGGCGCCAATAAAAGGAGAAGCCGTGGCTGGTGCTCAAAAACCCCAAACTCCCCGAAGGGTTTCTGTAAAGCACTTTTTTTTGGCTACATTGGGTCTTCGTTACTGCATGCTGGCTTTCTCTCGTTGTGGCAAGCAGGGTCTTCTCATTGTGGTGGCTTCTCTTGTTGCAGAGCACGGGCTCTAGGGCACGTGGCCTTCAGTAGTTGTGGCACACGGGATTAGGTGCTCCGCAGCATGTAGGAATCTTCCCTGACCAGGGCTCGAACCCGTGTCCCCTGCATTGGCAGGTGGATTCTTAACCACTGCCCCACCAGGGAAGTCCCTGTAAAGCATTTTTAAAGGCGAAGTGAGGGAGAGGGGTCCCAGCGAATGTGATCAGCTCATGCACAATTCTCTGATTGGTTGATGGTGAGGTAACAGGGCAGTGTCATGGTGTTAACATCATCAATCCTTAGGCGCCAGTAGGTCTAGGGGCTGTGTGCTCATGGTCATCACGTAGTTAACTTCTTCCACTTGGTGGTGGTTTTAGCACCTGTAAAACAACTCAGGAAATGTGCATCTGATACTATTATCTAGGAACTTCAGAGATGAGCTACAACAGAGGATATGGTGGAGGGGTCTGTCCCAGGAAGACCCCATAGGGTCCTGCTTGGTTACAAGGGGACGTTGAACAAAGTAGCAATACTCCAGAAGGCCTACTGTTGGGGGATGAGTTCACAGAGTGGTGTCAGTCCCAGACAGGAACCAAGGAAGGTGAAGAGGAGAGCACCATTTAGAGGCAACACGCTGGGCGAGGGCCTCATATCTGGAGGGCCCATGGCGTGGTGAAACAAATGAGGGAAGGCTGGGCTGCTTTGGTCAGCTAGGGTAGTGAGAGAGGAGAGCAGTGTGTGCTGGACTTTGTCCCGCAGGCACAGGGAGTATGTACGTAGTTCCTGGAAGTAGGGCCAGCCTGGTGACCAGAACCTGTCTGGGGCTCCTGCTGCAGCAGCTGCCCTTACACATAAGTGTTCCAGCTCTGCTGACCCTCACAGTCCCCCGTGTTCACCTGTTTTCAAGGGCTCATGAAGTTAGGGGCCACTCAGCTTTCTATACTTCCCAGGGTCAGGAGGAGCCTGTGTGTCCATCTACCCAGGGCTGAAGGCCTGGAGTGGACCGAGGGGGGCTCAGGAGACAGTATGCTTGAGGCCTGGGGCACTCACCTACATCCACTAGGAGCTGGGCCTCTGCCCCCAGTGCTGATGGGTGACCTGATGAGCTTGTTGGCCCACCAAAGAGCCGTAACTAGTCACTTGTCTAGTCATTGTCTTCACTTACCTTGCCCAGAAGAGGTGCTTCTCATTTCTTTTGCAATGGAGAAACTGAGGCTTTGAAGACTAGGCACCTGACCTGGTTACATCCCTGTTAAGATGTAGAGCTGGGATTTGAACCCCGGTTCTATCAGACTTCCCTGACCCTTGCCCTGGCCATTTTGGGGAGTAATCTGGGCTGGTGGTTGAGCTCCCCCAGAATGCATCTGGATATGCCCCACTCCAGGCTGAGCCACAGGCCTAGGTAGGGCCTGTGCAGCCCCTTCTGCCTCTGCGCACCTCTAGGTCTCCTTCTTAAAGCAAGCTCTAGTCTCAGGGAGGACCTGCTCACCAAATCTGCCAGGATATCCTAGGTTGGGCCTGGCGTGTGACTCTCCCCAGCAGATAGACTTCTTTCCCTTTCTCTTGCTTCCTGGTTCAGAGTCCCTGGCATTAGCCTCTGTGCCTCTCACTGCAGCCTTGAGAAGGGCAGCATTCTGTCTTGTGGGGTCATGAGGCCGGGTGAGGTAACCCCAGCCATCACTCATCAGTGAAGGCAGACCATGTGCCCTATTCCACCCTCCCCAGGTGCCCGGAGCAGTACCCAAGCTGACTCAGGTTCCAGTGAGGATGAGGCAGCCAGTGAGGCCCGCAGCACCACCAGTGAATGCCCGAGCCTTCTCAGCGCCACAGCAGAGGAAAGCTTTGGTGAGAGTGGGTGGGAATGTGGTGGGGACTCAGTGGGGCTCCGCGGGCAGGGCAGGAAGCGGGGATGACGAGCTGGCCTTGCAGGGGGGGATGCCGTGGATGAGCAGGGTCAGCAGGAAGACCTTGAGGAGAAGTTGAAGGAATATGTGGACTGCCTCACAGACAAGAGGTACCCCTGACTTCCAACCAGTCCCTTCCCCCGTGTCCCTGCTTAGCCCATGCCAAATGTGAACCAGGTAAGATTGGCCCACAAAACCCCTTTCTTCCTCCCCTAGTGCCAAGACCCGGCAGGGTGCTCTTGAGAGCCTGCGTCTGGCCCTAGCAGCGCACCTACTCCCTGACTTCTTGCTGGAGCGCTGCCTCACGCTGGCTGATGCCTTGGAAAAGTGCCTCAAGAAAGGTGGGGCCTGGGGGCGCACGGGGGGCCTGAACTGGCTGGGTACTGGCCCTTGCTGCATTGACTGACTGGAAGGCATCCCTGCAGGGAAGGGCGAGGAACAGGCCCTTGCCGCTGCTGTGCTAGGCCTGCTGTGCGTTCAGCTGGGCCCTGGACCCAAGGGTGAGGAATTATTCCACAGCCTGCAGCCCCTGCTGGTCTCTGTGCTCAGTGACAGCACAGCTAGCCCTGCTGCCCGGCTCCACGTGAGTGTTCCTTGCCCTGTGACACCCTTCCTTCACCTAATCCCTAAGCAGAGACATGGGTTCCACCTGCCTCCAGGCTCCCCTGCTCCAAGGGTGAGCCCCGCGGCTGGGAACCCAGGCTCACCCTCTGACCACGGCCTGGCTTTGCCCTTCTCCCAGCAGTGCGCTTCTGCTCTTGGCCTGGGCTGCTACGTGGCTGCCACCGATGTACAGGTAAGTGGCCTTCAGGCACAGGCAGTAGAGCATGTAGGCCCTAGCTCTGCCCCTGAGCCACTCCCCTGCCTCCTTGTGCCCCTAGGACCTGGTCTCCTGCCTCACTTGCTTGGAAGGAGTTTTCAGCCGGTCCTGTGGTGTGGGTGGCTCCACAGCCCCTGTGGTCCCTGTCAGCCTGCAGGGCTTGCTTTGTGCTGCCCTGCAGGCCTGGGCCTTGCTACTCACCATCTGCCCCAACGCCCATATCAGCCGCATCCTGGACAGGTAGGGGTGACTGCCCACTGGGAGTGGGAGGGGAAGGGTGGAGAGGCCCCCAGCCCACACACATGGCTCAGCCTGCCCCTTCCCCAGGCAGCTGCCCCGGCTGCCCCAGCTCTTGTCCAGTGAAAGTGTGAACCTGCGGATGGCTGCTGGCGAGACCATCGCATTGCTCTTTGAGCTCACTCGGGACCTTGAGGTGTGAGAGATGGCGGCGGGGTGGGGGTGGGGGGGCGCAGGGGAGGGTGCCTGCTGACACCACCTGCCCATCTCAGGCTGGGTGCAGGGGATGCCACAGAAAACAAGGTAGCCTTAGGTCATTATGGAGGGGGAAGTAGCCCCAACACAGACTCAGAGGCCAAGTGCTCTGATGGGGCCCCTTAGCGGAGGTGTCTGGCACAGGCAGGGGCCAAGAAGGGATGCAGGGGAGGGTCAGGCGGAGAAGAAAATGACTTTTCTTGGTGAAAGGAAGGGTTTGGGCGACCCCACTGTGTTAAAAGCCAACAGACCTCAGGCTTCTGCTCCCACGTCCTCTATCACTCCCACTGTAGGAGGACTTTGTTTACGAGGACATGGAAGACCTCAGGCTTCTGCTCCCACGTCCTCTATCACTCCCACTGTAGGAGGACTTTGTTTACGAGGACATGGAGGCCCTCTGCGGCGTGCTGCGCACTCTGGCCACTGACAGCAACAAGTATCGGGCCAAGGCTGACCGCCGGCGCCAACGCTCTACCTTCCGGGCTGTGCTGCACTTTGTCGAGGTACGTGTGAGAAGAGATGCGTCCTAGAGAGGGTGCACCCCCAGGCATAGCCACCAAGTCCAGTCACAGCCCCTCTACCCTGCAGGGCGGCGAGTGTGAGGAGGAGACAGTCCGCTTCGGGCTCGAGGTGCTCTATGTGGATAGCTGGGCTCGGCGCCGGGTCTATGCTGCCTTCAAGGATGCGCTGGGTTCCGGCATGCACCACCACCTCCAGGTGGGGAGGCGGACGGGGAAGGGGTACCCACTTGGCTGTTTCAGACCGGCCTGAGCTCACTGCCTTCTTTGCCCCCAGAACAACGAGCTACTCCGTGACATCTTTGGTCTGGGCCCTGTGCTGGTGCTGGATGCCACTGCGCTGAAGGCCTGCAAGATCTCACGTTTTGAGAAGGTTTGCATCTCCCTCCATTCCTGTGGCCTGGAGCTCTGCAGGGGCTGGAGGAGAACCCCTGGGCTGCCTCCTCCCAGCTCATTAGACCCTCATTCTTTGTCCCACCCCAGCACCTGTATAACGCTGCTGCCTTCAAAGCCAGGACCAAGGCGCGCAGCCGCGTGCGGGACAAGCGGGCAGACATCCTGTGAGGCAGGACCAGCCGAAGAGGAGAGTGTCCACATCCTTGCCTGTATTTTTAACAGAAGACAGTGCAACACCTGGTCCCTGCCAGGCATTGTCGCTTTATTTTTTTAATGACAAAACCAAAAATGGACATGGGGGTGGATGGCTGGAGGCCAGGCCACTTGGGACCTTTGCGCTTTGCCCACCCAGTGGCCACTTCCTGCCCTGTCTGAGGGCTGTCCCTTCCTCAGGCCTTGCTCCCCTGGGATGACCCACTTTCAGGTGAGGCTACCTGGAGTGGATTTATATGCTGAGTTTTAAAGATTTTAGAGATAATTAATTAAACAACGTGCAGCCTTCTGGGGCCCTGGCTTCTCGGTGTTTCTGCCTGCCCTCCCTATCCACCAACCTGGGCTTGGGCCCAGCTGGGCCTCCCTATCTCCATCTCACCTTTGCCCTCCAAAATAATCTCTCCCCAGGGGCCCTCCTCCCCCTACTCAGAGCCCAGCCTCTCTTGAGAACTGAGGCTGGACCCCCAGTGGGAGGCCCAGCAGAGTTTGGGTGACCAGGGTGGGCAGCTATTTTTAGACTTCTGAACCTGCTATCTGAAGGAGGCCAGAGGGTGCTGACAGGCCCCAAGAGGAGCCAGGAGGCTGGTTTCGCTTCCTCTGACCTTGGGCCACACCAAGTGGGGCCCTGGCACCAGAAGGCTTGGCTAGGCCTAGCTTGAGAAGGCAAGAAAGGCAGGCAGCTGCGGGGTCAGATCAGGCTCTTATACGAAAACCTCACCAAGGAAGTAGTGTGGAGCAGTAGTGGGAGAGGGGAAAGCTACCAACGGCCACTTTATTCCCCCCTACACATACCCCCAGGCCCCAGGTCCAAGTGGCATCTCAACTGGGTGCTCGGGCCTCACTCGAGTTGAGCCTCCGCAGCTGGCTGAGGCTGGCGAGCCGGAGTTTGAGCAGCGTCTCCTCCTGCGTTTGCAGTGTGTGCGCCAGCACGCGTAGGGATTCACTCTGCAGCACTAAGACAGGTGGGCGGTAATGGGGGATTATCAGACCACATGCAACCCCACAACACCCGACCCTCCCAGCCCTTCGCTGCCTTGGTCTCTCCATTCCACTGGCTTCCTGCGCTCTCCTTACCACTCAGGTAGACGGCCAGGACAGCCAGCGCCAGGCAGGCGAGCACCAGCAGCGCAGGCAGCAGCAGGAAGCTGTGCACAGGGCTGCAGCCGGCCTGGGCGCACATCGATGGGGGCAGGACGCCCAGCAGCTCATCCCGTGGCTGCGCCTCCTCGGCCAGGTAGGGCCACAGTGAACCTGCAGGGCAAACGGGGCATCAGGAGGGCGGCAGGTGCACCTGCTTTCCTCCCTTTTCTCAGTCCATGGGTCCCACTCCCCTGCACCCTCTCACCTCCACTGTGTAGATCGCTGATGGACTCCACCCGGTGTAGGCGAACCTCCTGCACATGATTAGGAGCCAGTGGTGCCCTGTTCCTTGTCGGTGCCACGGTGTCTGTGGGGGCAGCGTGGGGCTGATTCAGCCAGCGGGTCATGCCCTGCCTTCTAGATGGCGTCCAACGGCAGCAGGGGCTCAGAAGAGGTAGAAGGGGCATTTGGCTCCTGATCCCCTAAAACCAACTCAGGAGTGACCCGTGATTTGGAAGCAAGACAACATGAAAACTGCGTATGCCTGTTTCACCCATAGTAGCAGAAGGTGCTGCTTGACTTACATTTGTTTCCTTCCAAGCTCCTCAGGGACTTTCAGGCATTCCTCTCTGCTTGCTCGTTTCTAGAGAATTTATCAGCCTGGAGAACTCAACCCACAGCCCACGAAGTGCATTCCTGCTTCTGCTCTCAGTTTTCCCTGCAGACCCTGTGCCTGGGGCCTTCTCCCCATCCCCAGCAGAAGCAGCCCTATTCTAGCCAGCTTTTGGCCTTTTGCTCCTGGCCTCAGCTCTGCCTCCTTTTACATACTAAGTGTGATTCTGCTGTGAACCCTGCTGTTCTCACTCAACATCATGAGAGGAGACCCGCAAACTGTTCCACTTGCCTTTGAGGTCTCCCCTCAGGTATCTCTTCGAGGCTGCCTGGGCATTTAGGTTGTTTCCAATCCCCTTCCTAAATTAATAACCCCTAGAAAAGGACATGCATCATTGAGCGTAAAGGCTTTCCCCCAATTTCCCAATAGTTATTAAGGATGGATTCCCAGAAGCAGAATTACTAGGTCAAACAGCAGGGACTTTTTCTTTTAAGCTATCATCACATTGTCTTCTGGAATAATTGTCCACAGCGTCCAAAAGAGTACAATATCGCCACCAACAGCCATCTCCATAGAAAAAAATTATGTACATAAGTGTGCACATATATATTTGCTAAGTTGGGAGATGAGAAAAGGCCTTTCTTGACCAATTTTATTGGGGGGTCTTTGCTTGGGGAGCCTGACCAATATCTGTGTGGCTTCCTAGTTCACAGCCTCTGCCCATTTAGTCACTGGGGCTGTGTACCATTCTTGTGATTTTAACTATTTTTGGACCCAGTGAAGTACTTATTTCGTGATTTCTAAAATTTATATTTTCTTCTGGTAGTGCTTCCCCCCCTTAAAGTCTTGGCCCCTTTGGGACTTCCCTGGTGGTCCAGTGGCTAAGACTCTGCGCTTCCAATGCAGGGGGCCCGGGTTCGATCCCTGGTCAGGGAACTATATCCCGCATGCCGCAACTAAGATCCGATGCAGCCAAATTGAAAAAAAAAAAATCTTGGCCCCTTAAGATCTCCAGATGCCTAGCTGGAAGCTAGATAACAAATTCAGGGGCATTGGCGGGATACCTCCTGATATACGCATGGGTGATTGGACTCTCTGGGTCTAACACTTTCAGAATAGTACCTTAACCTTCATGATTTGCTTGAAACTGACCTCTGACATGCTAAAAAACGTGTAAAACAAAAACCAGTGCTGTCTTGTCGTTATGTCTGGGTGGTGGTGGATTGGGGTTTGTATTAAATTCTGTGCACTTGGCTGTGTTTTTCCCACACTTTTAAATTGATCTTGGGTTCTTTCTGTTACCAGGAAGAACACATAGTAAATGTCATCCTTAAGACCCCTTCCCTGGTGATTCAGTGGTTAAGAATCCGCTTGCCAATGCAGGGGACACGGGTTCGAGCCCTGGTCTGGGAAGATCCCATATGCCGCGGAGCAGCTAAGCCCGTGCGCCACAACTACTGAGCCTGCGCTCTAGAGCCTGTGAGCCACAACTACTGAAGCCCGGGCGCTTAGAGCCCGTGCTCTGCAACGAGAAGCCGCCACAATGAGAAGCCCGTGCTCTGCAACGAAGAGTAGCCCCCGCTCACCGCAACTAGAGAAAGCCCACACACACGGCCAAAAATAAATAAATAAATATTCAAAAAAAAAAAAAAAAAAAAAGGAAAAGACCTCAAAAGGAAGCAAACACTCCCAGGGCCAGGCCCCTCCCATTCAGTATAAAATGTCAAAAATGTGATGGGGGAGTTGACCAGTTGGGCCAAGCCGGAGCCTTGGTGCAGCTGGTCCTGCATCCTGGCCAGCACTGTACCTGAAGCTTCCCAGGTCCCTGCTCTGGCCCCTCTGAGCCTCCATACTTCTTGCATGCAGTGAGTCAATTAGGAAAGTGGCCACCAAAGTCTTTAACTAGAAGTGAGTCCGGCCAGACCAAGGGACCCCAACCTTTAGTCAGTTGGGGCCACACAGGCCCACCCTGGAGGCCAGAAGCCTATCCACTCCCAGTCCCTGGGTCATGTGCCCAAATGCTTTGCAAAGCAACTGCCTGCCCCCAACCCCAGTGCCCTCCCTGAAGGAGGAGCTTAACTGGGCAGCCTGGCCAGCCCACACCCACTGGGCACAGCCTGTACTTGACCCTCCCCTGCCCCCAACCCCTCCCTGCTGTCCTCAGCAGGGGGTACAGGTATGTGGTGAGGAGGGTTCGGGGCATGGCAGGCCCTTCCTTCACGCATAGAGGGCCAGTCCCTTTACTTGAGCTAGGACACGGGGACTGATGATTAGTCAAGGAAGTGAGGTCAGCAGGAAAGGGGCCAGGTTTCTCCATGGTCCACAGGGTCACAGCATTGGGGCCTAACCCTCCCTTACAGTCATTTCCTACCTTCTTGGGACTCCTCCGGCATGGTGGGTGTTAGGCAGGCAGGGGGTCGATGAGAGTACCTAGTACCAGGACCAGATAGGGGCAGCAGTGGCTCCTCTGAGAGCCTGGGGAAGGCCGGGCCACCTCCCAACCTGGGCTGAAAATAGGCGTGAGCTCAGCACACTGGGCTATATTTAGAGGGGGCACCTCTCAGCCATGGGAAGGAGCAGAGTGACCCACATGGACCAGCCTAGACGATCTACCTGGTGATGGAGCCCAGGCAAGAGCACACCTCCAGTAGTGCATGTACCCTGGGAACCTTGCTACTCAAGTCTGCAGGGCCTTGGTGTCTTCATCCAGACAAGCCTCCTAAGGCTCACCTCCAGTGATGTCCCACATGGCAAGCCCATGCAAGGGAGACCTGTGCATCTCCCGACCCCACTCCCTGAAGACCCCTACCCACAGCGGGTTCATCTAGCAAATGCGGAACAAGCACCCACCACTGATCTGCTGGCATCACGAATTAGGAGTGATGGACAACTGGAGCCCAGTGCCCTGAGGGCTCTGAGAGCCCCCAAAGGGGACAGAGACACCCCCAATACCTGCAGGTACCCATGCTGGTCAGTGGAGGAACATAGGTTGAAGGCTGATACTTCTGTTACTAAGTACAACTTTGGGTAAAGGAATGCTCCCTTTCAGACCTCAGTTTTCTCATCTGTAAAGCAGGAATAACAATGGTTCCTACCTGCCACAGTGCACATGAGAAAGGAAATATAAGCACATGTCTGAAGCACTTAGCCCAATGCAAAGTTTTGAACCTCCTTCCTCTCTCCATAAGGGAATACACGTCACACAAGTTCATGTGAGGATGCATGGCACCTCCTGCCCTTAAGGAAGAGGGAGTGGTCCAGCTTAGGACCCACCCTCTTCTGTTGGACCCCTGTGCCCCTCCTTCCCAAATGGGACAAAGCAAGACAGTAGTCTGTACTTCTTAAACATATGGAATCCATCATTCTGCTGTATCCTCCTTGATAGTCCTCAAACTCAAGCTTGTTCCCACCCCAGGGCCTTTACACTGGCTGTTCCCACCTGGAATGTTCTTCCCTACATGTTCCCATGGCTGGGTCCTTTTCATTTAGCTCAAATGTCACCCCCTCAGTCAGGCCTTCTGCCCACATTCTTTTCTACGTCACGCAATTTTATTTTTTTCATAGCATTTAGCCCAGAAATTATATCATCCAAAATATACAGTTGACCCTTGAATAACTAGGGATTAGGGATCCCAACCCTCTGTGCAATGGAAAATCCACATATAACTTTACAGTTCACCCACCCTCTGTAACCAGGGTTCCGCATCTGCAGATTCAACGCACCGGGAATCCAGTAGTACAGTAGTACTATTTATAGAAAAAACACACGTGTAAGTGGATCCTGTACAGTTCAAGCTGGTGTTGTTCAAGGGTTAACTGTACTATGCATGTCAGTATCCCCAAAGGCCCTACAGAATCCACTCAGTCACATGGAAACCACCTTTAATCCTCACCACAGCATGCTTAAAATAAATAGGTTTTGAGACTTACAGGAAGGTGTCCAAGACCACACAGCAAGAACTAGTGAGACAGGGTGGGACCTGGCACCCTTTGCTGCAGTGCTTACACCTGGACAAACATCTCCTAGAGCAAAAGAAAACAAAGAAACCATAAGGGACTAAAAATAACTATGCACCTGCAACTGTGGCAAATTATGAAGAAGATACAAAAAGACCAAAAACTCAAATGCCACTTCTGAAGTGTTGGGAGCAAAAGCAGGGGACTGCTCACCATGCCTGCCCACGACACCACCAAGAGGGTGGGCAGACCACCTCAGCCACCCCTACCGCCTGAACCACGGATCTGACCCTACCCTCACCCCATTTAAAGGACCAACTCACCCCCCAGCCCCGCTTCAGGGAGCCAGCAAGGCAGCCTGTTGTTTCTTTTCGCTCCCTTGTGCTGCAGCGTGTGTCCCAATAAAGCCTTGCCTGAATTTCTCCTCTGGCCTCTCATCACTTTCTGTTCACTGAAGAGTCCATGAATCTGGGTCGGTAACGTACTCGGTGGCAACTCCACCGGACACCTCTGGGGCCGTTTGCCCCGCCCTGGGAGAGAATCCAGGCACCTCTGGAACCAACAAACGCAGTTTCCCCGTAGGTGACCAGCTGCCGCCTAAACCTCTCCTTTCACCATAACCACATTTGGTAAGTCTGCCTTCCTGGCCCCTGAGAGTCTCAGTCCCATCATTCAGGCAACGCTTCCCCCCGCCCCTTTCTCCTTTTTCCCTCATGGCTTTCCCTTTCCCTCTCCTGAGAGCTCTCTACTTGCCCTTTCTCTGTCCTCCTGTTCCAGGAGAGCGGACATCGGGCAGCTACAGCATCACTCCTCTCAGCCTGTGAGACCACACGCCCTCTGGCCAGCAAGGCTCACCTGCATGGCTGACAAACACAGGTGGCAGAGGCTCGCCTCACGCAGTGCAGATCTGGGTCCAGCAGGCTCTCCCGGACAGGAGCTTTCTGAGAGTGACAGACGTTCAACCCTCATATCCTGTAGTTTTTGCAAGTCCAATCGTCACAATGTTCTCACCCTTATTTTCCTGCCGCCAAGAGAAGTCCCATCAGGAACGGGCCATGGCAGATTTCTATAAGAACCTGTGGGGGCAAATCCTACCTGTGGGTTAGAGTCCTACGTGTGATGTACAAATTGTACACATGCATAGAAGTCCCACCTGTGGATCAGAATCCCACACAGACGTACAAATGGTTGTTTCCCAGGATTAATCACCCCAGTGGGCAGTGGACGCGGTGCTCCCTCCTTCACTGGCCCTTTCTGAAAGTGCGCAGACTGGTGCCTAAACAGACACCTGCTGGGGGCAGGTTGAAACGGCAATCTCTCTCTTTCTGTCTTTTCTATCCCTCCTCCCTTTACCTCTCCCGTGATTCTTAACACCTACACTCCTGTTCCCTTCATCCCGGGGACTCCTCCTTTGCCTCACGAACTCTGGGGAGGAAATGCTGTGACCCCCTTTGTCGTTACGCTAGGCCTCAGCTCCCTCTGGACCCCGGGATCTCCAGCTGTTAGCCCCAAATGTATATGTAAACATGAAAAACACCCAGGGAATCCTCAAAGACAATCTTCGGGGTTGCATTCTTAACAACTGGGGACGATTTAAATTAGGCGGTTTAAAAAGGAATAAGCTGATTTTCTCTTTCAACACACCTGACCCCAATATGCCTTGGGCGACCAGGCCAAGCGGCCACAGAATGAATCCCTTAACTTTAACACCATTTTACAACTGGACCCGTTTTGTAAACAGTCCCCAAAACGGGAGAAGTCCCATAAGCACGGGCCATTATAAAACTCTGTCAAGACTCTGGCCTGAGGGATTCCTGTCGTGTGTGTTTAGCCTCTATTTCTGTGTCTCTCCCAGAAGGTTTGGAGCCAGACCCTTCCTTCAACCACCACTAGCCGTCAGCACACAGAGCCACCTTTTCGGTCTCCCGTTTCTTCCCCTTCACCGTCTTCAGCCCCGCACCCCCACCTGACCCCGTCAAATCAGAAACCACAAAATCAGAACCCCGGTGCTTGCCCCAGTGGGGCTCCAATCAGCCTCAAAGGTAGCCCCCACGTTTGCCCCACCAGGCTTTTACCACCTCTGGGAAGCAACTGATGAGAATGGAGAATTACTAGAGTGCAGCATGTCCCCTTCTCACTGCAGGACCGAGAAATCTGTAAGGAGCCATTTGGCAGGTTCTCAGAGGACCCCGAAAAGCTTAGGGACAAACTGATCAGGCTGGGATTAACATTCTCCCTGACCTGGTAGGATATCATAGTTATTCTGGCCAACTGCTGTACCCTGAATGACATGGAGCGTATACGGAAAAGGACAAAACACACACAGATGGCCTTCTGACCACCAACCCGCACCACCAAATGTATCAAGTGAGTGGTAACACAATCCAAGATCATGAGCCATGCTGCGACTATGAGGATCATGTAGGCCAGGCTAAGATGAAACATGTTACTTGTGGATCAGAAGGAATGAAAAGGTATATGGTGAAACCTGTAAATCATGAAGTCCAAGAAGTTACACAAAAACAAGATAAAAACCCAGCACTCTTCCTGAGCTGGAAGACAGAGTCATTCAGGAAGTAAACCAATGCAGACCCTGAGTTTGCAGAAGGGAAATCACAATTTACCATGCATTTTATCACACACTCTGCTCCGGATAGCAGGAGAATATTTCAAGAGTTTGAAGCTGGGTCCCAAACAAAAGACACAAAATAGCCAAAGCAATCCTGAGAAAGAAAAAACGGGAGCTGGACGAATCAGACTCGATAACTTCACATTATGCTACAAAGCTACAGTAATCAAAACAGGATGGTATGGCACAAAAGCAAAAATACAGTTCAATGGAACAGTATACAAACCCCAGAAATAAACCCACCCTCATACGGTTACTTCAACTACGACAAGGAGGCAAGAATATAAAATGGAAACAGACAGTCTCTTCAATGACTGGTGGTGGAAAGCTACATGGAAAAGAATGAAATGACAACATTCTCTAACACCATACATAAAGATAACATCTAAATGAATTAAAGACCTAAGTGTAAGGTCAAATACTCTACAACACTTAGAGGAAAACACAAGCACAACACTGTGTGACATAAATAGCAAAACTGTTTTTTGGATTCACATCTTAAGAAATGAAAGTAAAAACAAAAAGAAATGGGACATCATTAAATTTCAATGGTTCGGCACAGAAGAAACCATCAACAGAAAAAAAAACGCGTCAAAATGCTGGAAAGTATCAACATGTCCAAATGAAGCAACCCACAAGGGATTCACCTCCAAAATACAGAAACAGCTCAGGAAGCTCTATATAACAACAACAACAAAACAAAAAATAAGCTGAAGAATTAACTAGACAATTCTCCAAAGAAAATATACAGATGGCAAAAAACACATGAACAATTGCTCAACATCACCAATTATTAGAGAAATACACATCAAAATTACAATGAGGTAAGACCTCAACCAGCAAGAATGGCCATCAGCAAAAAGTCTCAAAACGCTTAATGCTGGACAGGGCGGGGAGAAAAGGCAACCCTCCTCCACTACTAGAGGGAATATAAACTGGTACAACAACCAGGGAGAACAGTTCGGAGGTTTCTGCAAGAAGGAAAAAGAGAGCTACCATCTGATCCCCC
The DNA here is from genome assembly GCF_026419965.1 of Kogia breviceps. NCBI lineage: Eukaryota > Metazoa > Chordata > Mammalia > Artiodactyla > Physeteridae > Kogia > Kogia breviceps. Next base: position 38,512,319 of record NC_081319.1, read on the forward strand.
CCATCCCACTTCTGGGAAAATACCCACAGAACACCATAGATCGAAAACCTACACGCACCCCAACGTGCATGACAGCACTACATACGACAACCGAGACAAACAAAGCAAGCAAACTGTCCCCGACAGATGACTGGGTACAGAAGATGGGGTACATGTCTACGATGGAATACGACTCAGCCATACAAAAGACGGAAATACTGCCTTTTGCAGCAACACGGAAGGACCTCGAGATTATGTAAGTGAAGTAAATCAGATGGAGGCCAATAAATATCATGGGATATGACTTACATGTGGAATCTAAAAACGGATACAGATCAACTGATTCACAAAACAGCGACAGACTCAGAGACGTAGAAAACAAACTTATGCTTACCAAAGGGGAAAGACTGGGGAGAGGGCTACATCAGGAGGTTGGCATTAACGTGTATACAAGAACACATATACAATACATACTCCAGAAGGACCTACTCTACAAAACAGGGGTCTCTGTTCAACACCTTGTCACAACCTACGTAAGAAAAGGATCCTAAAAAGAATAAACATACGCATATGTACGACTAAGTCACAACGCTGTACACCTGCAAGAGGCACAACATGGTCCATCAGCTGCTTGAAAAGGAAAGAAAAATGCAGTTAAAGAAAAAGAGAGAGAGAAAATGAAAGACGTGTACTCGATTTTCCGCAGGCTCGGGGACCTGGGCTGGTGTCACATCCCTGGAGCCTCAGCAGGCTGGCTCTCAAGCCTGGTGGTTGTGGGGCTGAGGGGACTGGGGAGGATGTGCGAGCAAATGAGCCCCCCCGGGACCTGCGGTGTCTGGTCCACTCGAAATGGGACCACAATCTCCAGACCCAGGCAGGCCCTCCTACACCTCAACCAAGCCTAGTGCACCCAAAGGAGGGTGGATGCTCTGGGCTGCAAGAACTTTGGAACGTCACCTGGTCTCCACATCTTCTGCTGCTGGGGTTCCCACCTCCAGCCTCCTGCCTTCGTGTCCTACCAACTACAGTACCCTCGGCACCCTCCCTCAGTGTAGCACTTTGGCAAGGGTTGCGACTTGTCTGGGGGTGAAGGGCAACAGGCAGGAAGGAAGGAGACACAAGCCCTTCGGTGCTGGTTCTGGCACCTGCCCCTCCAAGTTAGAACCCAGGAACACCACTTCGCTTTCGCTAAGGCTCTGGTTGCCAGAGGGACCAGCGATGGGCACGAAGAAGCCTGCCGCCTTGTGGACGATTCCTGTAACAACAACTTGGAAACCGGTGCTTCTGGGCACTAGGATTCACAAGGCCTGCAGGGCTTTCAAACAATAACACCTGCGCTCAAGAAATGTGCTAGGATAGGTAATTGAAAAGAATTCATAACGGGCCGGATTTGTCACAAGACAATTTCCAGAGGTACATTTCACTCACACTGTTGGGAAGGAACAAAAAAACAAATCAAAACATGAAAAGATGCTGAAGATCGCCACTTACTTGAGAACTGCAAATCAAAACAGCAACAAGGTATCATCTGACACCAGTCAGAATGGCCATCATGAAAATGTCTCCAAACGAGAAATTCCGGAGGGGGCGTGGAGAAAGCAAACACTCCTCCACTGCTGGGGGGAATGTAACTGGTACAGCCACTGGGGAGTGCAGTTGGGAGGTTCCTTCAATAACCAAAAACAGAGCCACCATCTGATCCCCCCATCCCACTTCTGGGCAAACACCCACAGAACACCATAGTTCAAAAACCTACACACACCCCAACGTGCATGACAGCACTATATAAAACCATCAACAAACCAAAGCAAGCAAAATGTCCATCGACAGATGAATGGGTACAGAAGATGGGGTACATGTCTACGATGGAGTACTACTCAGCCATACAAAAGAAGGAAATACTGCCATTTGCAGCAACGTGGAAGGACGTCCAGACGATCTAACTCAGTGAAGCAGTCGGAAGGAGGCTGACAAATATCATGGGATATGACATATGTGGAATCTAAAAACTGATACAAATGAACTGATTCACAAAACAGTGACAGACTCACAGAGATCGACAAATATCATAGGATATCACTTAGGTGTGGATTAAAAGAAAAAAGCACGATACAAATGAACCCATTTGGAGAACACAAACAGAATCACAGACGTGAAAGCCAACTTGTGGGATTTCCCTGGTGATCCAGTAGTTAAGAATCCGCCTTCCAACGCAGGGGACGTTGTTTTGATCCCTGGACGGGGATCTAAGATCCCACATCGGAGGGGCCACTAAGCCTCCGAGCCGCAACTAAGACCCAACGCAGCCATAACATAAATAATTCATTAATTAAAAGAAAAGAGGAAAGCCAACTTGTGCTTGCTGGGGATGGGTCAGGAAGAAACATGCAGGTGAGGGATAAATTAGGCGTTTGGGATTTAAGTATACACACTACTTTTTATAAAACAGATAACCTATGCGTTTGATTTCTACCCAGAGTTGAAATGTTGAGAGATGATTTTAAAAACTCATCAAGTGTCTTCCATTATTACAAAAGATAATCTACAGGGACCTACTAATACATAGCACACGGAACTCTACTCAATATTCTTTCATTAATCACTTATATGGCAAAAGAATCTGAAAAAGAATGGATACTTACATATATAGAACTGAATCACTTAGCTGTACAACTGAAACTAACACAACATTATAAATCAACTATACTCCAGTATAAAATTTTTTTTTAATTAAGGGGAAAAAAAAAAGGAATAAGCTGATTTTTTTCTTGGAACACAGCCTGGCCCCAAAATGCTTTGGATGACCATCAGAAGTGTCAGAGAATGAATCCCTTATCTTTAACACCATTTTACTACTGGACCTGTTTTGTAAACGGTCCCTCAAATGGGGAGAAGTCCCATATGTACAGGCCTTTATCAAGCTTTACCAAGATTAAGGTCTGAGGGATTCTTGTCGTGTGTGTTTAGTCTCTATTTGCAGGTTTCCCCCAAGAGGTGTGAAGCCAGACCTTCTCAAGCATCCCCTGTTTCAACCGCCAAGTAGCCGTCAGCACCCCGAGCCTCCTTTTCAGTCCCCCATTTCTTCCCCTTCACCATCTCCTTCAGCCCCCAGCCCCACACCTTACCCTGTCAAATCAGAAACGTCTAAATCAGAGCCCCGGTGCCTTCCCAGCTGGTGCTCCCATCAGGCTCAAAGGTAGCCCAGCCCCCGCTTTTGCCCCACCAGGCTTTTACCGGCTCCAGGAAAACACAGGAATGACTAGAGTGCAACGTGTTCCCTTCTCACTGCGGGACCTAGAAATCTGTAAGGAGCGTTTTGGCAGGTTCGCAGAGAACCCTCAAAAGCTTAGGCACAAACTGATCAGGCTGGGATTAGCGCTCTCCCTGACCTGGCAGGACATCATAGTTATTCCGGCCCACTGTTGCCCCCGGATGAAAAGGAGCATATACTGAAAATGGCCAAAAAACACACAGAAGGCCTACTGGACACCAATCTACACCACCAAAGTTATCGAGTGAGTGGTAACACAGTCCCAGATCATAGCCACACTGGGACTACGAGGACCATGGAGGCCAGGCTAAGATGAATCATTATATCACTTGTTTATCAGAAGGAATGAAAAGGTATATAGTAAAATCTGTGCATTATTAAGTCCAAGAAGTTACACAGATCCATCGACAGACAAATGCATGAAGAAGGTGTGGTACGTGGGAATTCCCTGGCTGTCCTGTGGTTAGCACTCCGCGCTCTCACTACCAAGGGCACAGGTTCAATCCCTGGTCAGGAACTAAGATCCCACAAGCCTCGTGGGCAAAGACAAAACAAAAAAAAAAGATTGGTGCATATATACAACGGAATATTATTCAGGCGTAAAAAAGAATGAAATAATGCCATTTGCACCAACATGGATGGACCTAGAGATTATCATTCTAAGTGACCTAAGTCAGACAGAGAAAAATAAACATCATATGACGTCACTCATAGGTGGAGTCTAATTTTTTAAAATGATACAAATAAACGTATTTGCAAAACAGAAACAGCCTCACAGTCCAAATGCAGACTTGTGATTCCCTGGGGTGGGGGTAAATGTGGAGAGGAGGAATAAATTAGGAGTTGGGATTAACATACACACACTACTGGGACTTCCCTGGCAGTCCACTGGTTGAGACTCCACACTCCCACTGCAGGGGACACGGGTTCCATCCCTAGTCGGGAAACTAAGATACCCACGGTGCAAAAAAAAAAAAACAAAACAGAAAAACCATGAACATACTACTGTATATAAAATAGATATCAACAAGCACCTACTACTGTATAGCACAGGGAACTCTACTCAATATTCGGTGATAACCGTTATGACAAAAGAATCTGAAAAAGAATGAATATATGTTTATGCATTACCAAATCACTTCTCTGTACATCTGAAACTAACACAACATTGTAATTAAAAAAAAAAAAGTTACACAGAAAAAAAGATAAAAGCAGTCTTCCTGAGCTGGGTTACAGAGGCATTCAGGAAGTACATCAATACAGACCCAGAGTCTGTAGAAGACGGACAACACTACTGGCCATGCATTTGATCACCCAGTCCGCTCCTGATAGCAAGAGAAAATTCCAGAAGCTTGAGGCTGGGTCCCATACCCCGTTGTCAACCTTGGTAGAGGAGGCCCTCAAGGTCTATAATAACCAAGACTTGATACGGGAGGCCAATCAGGATGGGAAGCTAACCAAGAAAACGCAGCTTTTGGCTACTCTGATTTACCTGCCACCTTGAGGGGACCCTAGGCGGCTGAGAAGACCAGACAAACAGCCGAGAAGCCACCTGGACTAAAACCAGTGTGCCTTTTGTCTGAACGAGGAGCACTGCAAGGAGGGCGTGTCCTAGCACCCTCCTGTGGGACACCAAACAACCACCCCCGACCCACCCCAGTTCCTTGCAAATCTCTCCCATAAGAGATTCCCACATACCGACTGACCCAAGTGCCTGCCTGGCTCCAGATCTCACTACATCCATTCTCATTACTCCACAGGAGCCTTGGGTCACCCCCGACGTGGCCAGTAGGAAAATCTGAATTTCCTGTAGGCACTGGAGACACCTACTCTGCTCTGACTTGGCTGGCTGCTCCCCTCTCCAACCCTGACTGTAATGCAACAGGAGTTGATGGACAGCCAAAGGTAAGGCGATTTACATCTCCCTTTGCCTACGGAATCAGGTCCATCATTATTACTCAATCCTTTTTGTATATGCCAGAATGCCCTGTCCGCTAGTACATTCTCAGAACAGGGTGAAGTCCAAGAAGGTAAACACTGCAAACAGAAAATGCATCTATGAGTAGCTCCAGATGGCCCATCTGCTACTCATCAAAATATTCCTCAAAACATTCCCCCCACCTGGGGAAAAATACCCCTGGAAGAGACAATATTCTTTAAAGCCTAAAGCCCTGAGGGGGATCCAACCACTGCTCACCAAATTCCTAAAACATGGACTCAGTAGGCCCTACCAATCCCCTCGCAACACCCCAGTTCTCCCTGTTCTGAAGCCTAATGGGGAATATTGGTTTATATGAGACTTACGAGCAGTAAACGAGGCAATCATCCCTATTCACCCAGTGGTGCCAAACCCGTTCACCCTCCTCACTCAAGTGCCAGGGAGCACTCGATATTTCTCTTTGGGACCTCAAAGATGCTTTTTTTCTATATTCACCTCCATCCGGACTCTCGATACCTTTTTCACCTTTAAATCGACGGACCCTGACACGCTGGAGGCTACCCGATATACTTGGACAGTGCTTCCACAGCGTGTTTGGGATAGCACCCCTCTTTCTGGAGATGGGTTGGCATGGGAACTGAGAACTCAGCCTTCAAAAGGGAACTCTGACACAATATATCAATGATTTATTAATAAGTACTGAGACAAAACAAGACTCAGATCAAAATACTGTCAAGGTCCCAAATCTTCTTGTATAAAGGAGATATAAAGGCTCCGCAAACTAGCCTCACGTCTCACAGCAACAGGTTCAGTGTTGAGAATTTGTTTTAAACCCAGAGGCACGAGCCCTGGGCATACATTGAAGAAGAGCAATTAGTGCATTACCATCTCCAACCACAAAGAGGCAGCTCCAAGGCTTTCTCAGGATGGCTGGGTCCTGTCATACCTCAGTTCCAAATTATGGCGCTATAGCCAAACCCCTATATAATGTTCTAGATAATTATTTCTGTGTTGTGTGAGTGTGTGTGTGTGTGTGTGTCTGTGTGTGTGTGTGTGTGTGTGTTTCTTGGCCTCACCGCAGGGCATGTGGGATCTTACTTCCCTAACCAGGGATAGAACCCGTACCCCCTGCAGTGGAAGCACAGAGTCTTAACCACTGGACCACCAGGGAAGTCCCTATAAGGCTCTGAAGGGAAAAGAAAGGGAACTCCTTCACCAGAATAGGGACCACCAAAGGGACTCTGAGACTCTAAAGGCTGAGTTAAACACAACACTAGCACTGGGACTTCCAAACGTGGACAAGCCCTTTACCCTGCACGCTCATCAGAAGTCAGGGATAGCGCTAGGAGTCCTACCCAAAAGCTGGCATCAGATGTGGGACCAGATCAGAGACCAGTGGCTTACTTTTCAAAACAACTGGACTCAATAACCCTGGGACGGCCCAGTACCTGCGGGCAATACCAGCCACAGGCCTCTTCGTTAATGAGGCTTCCAAGCTCAACGTGGCACAACACTTAGATGTATTAACCCCTCATCAAGTACAATGTGTGCTGGACGTCAGAGGACATCACTGGTTGACTGGAGGAAGACGGACAAGATATCAGGCTCTCCTCACGGACACCTTGACATAAAGGTGGGCCAAACCCTGAACCCGGCAACCCTCCTTCCCGTTGTCCAGAGTAGAGACTTCCTGCATCACTGTATAGAGATCATAGAACAAACTTACTCCAGCAGCTCTGATCTTCTAGATGAACCTCTTGACAACCCTGAGGTCAAATGGTTTACTGACGGGAGCAGTGTTATTATAGACGTGGGAACTCGGAAGGCAGGGTATGCCACAGTTGGTCTAGATGAAGTCATAGAAACCAAGGCCCTGCCACCACAGACGTCGGCCCACAATGCTGAGCTAACTGCATTAACGAGAGCTTGGCAGGAGTTCTCTGGTGGCCTAGTGGTTAGGATTCCAGGCTTTCACTGCCGTGGCCCGGGTTCAATATCTGGTCGGGGAACTGAGATCCCACACAGCCAAAAAAGTAAAAATAACAGAGAGAGAGAGATTCTTATAACATCCTATGATCTAAATTACCGACAACTGTTTGCTGTCCTCCCCTAGTTGAACAGGTAGTCGCAACAGCTATGTCCTTCAAGGACTATCCAATCTTAACCGCTGTGAGACATTCAGGCCTGCGCCCCTGAAGGGTTTGTTTTCCTCTGTGCCCATCCAAACCATCAGATGTCAGAAAATTATGGCCAGACCCTGTCCTTTTCCAACCAAGCTATGGCCCGTAACGGCACTGATCTTGTGCACTTCACAGGAGAGTGCACTCTAGGGACTACAGGGCGAAGAGGGACTGTGATCTCTGGCAGCACCGCTCCAGCTCACCACCAAGCCCGGAGAGCACTACGAACGATCTTCGCAGGGGCAGGGCTGGCCATAGGACTGGCAGCTCCATGGGGAGGCTTCCCTTATCATGAAGCAACACTGAGAAACCTCACCACACAGCTTGGTTATGCGCTAAAACAGACAGGGCAAGCCTTAACAGCACTTCAGACCTCTCGTTACTTTGGTTAATGTAGCTCCTGATAATCATCTAGCTCTTGATTACCTTCTGACAGAACAAGGCAGAATCTGTGCGATAACTATTACTTCCTGCTGCACCGAAATCGATGTCACAGGACAGACAGAAGTTAATATTAAAGAAATATACACCCGAGCGGAATGGCTTCACAATTTTGGCAGCGGTGATATCGCCTCCGTTGTCTGGTCAGCAGTTAGGGAAGCCCTCCCAAAGTTAACCTGATTCCTTCCCTTTCTAGGCTCTCTTGTGGCTATTATTGTCCTTCTCCTTTTTGGCCCTTGTCTGTTGAAGCTTTTGGTTAAGTTTGTGTTTTCTAGGCTTCAGCAGTTTCAAGGAAGGCTCCTGATGGCTCTAGGATTTCAACCCATTCCAGCCAAGGGTAACCCAGGTCCCTAAAACAGTCAGCAAGGGACTTCTATACCTCTAGGGTAGCTTAGGATCTGCAGCCCCTGTCCAGCAGGAAGACTTTGCAGAAGAAGACACCTTGGGTCCCTTAATCCTTAAAAATAAAGGGTGGGGCTTCCCTAGTGGTGCAGTGGTTGAGAATCCGCCTGCCAATGCAGGGGACGCGGGTTCGAGTCCCGGTCCGGGAAGATCCCACGTGCCGCGGAGCGGCTGGGCCCGTGAGCCATGGCCGCTGAGCCTGCGCGTCCGGAGCCTGTGCTCCGCAACGGGAGAGGCCACGACAGTGAGAGGCCCACGTACCGCAAAAAAAAATAAAATAAAATAAAAAATAAAAAATAAAGGGTGTAGACTCTCTCGGGGGAATGAGACAGGCTGGGACCTGGGACCCTTTGCTGCACTGCTTACACCTGGACAAACAGCTCCGGGAGCAACAGAATACGAAGAAACCATAAGGGAATAAAAATAGCTATGCATCTGCAACTGGGGTAAATTACGAACAAGATACAAAAAGACCAAAAACTCAAATGCCACTTCTGAAGTGTTGGGAGCAAAAGCAGGGGACTGCTCACCATGCCTGCCCACGACACCACCAAGAGGGTGGGCAGACCACCTAAGCCACCCCTACCGCCTGAACCACGGATCTGACCCTACCCTCACCCCATTTAAAGGACCAACTCACCCCCCAGACCCGCTTCAGGGAGCCAGCAAGGCAACATGTTGTTTCTTTTCGCTCCCTTGTGCTGCAGCGTGTGTCCCAATAAAGCCTTGCCTGAATTTCTCCTCTGGCCTCTCATCACTTTCTGTTCACTGAAGAGTCCATGAATCTGGGTCGGTAACGTACTCGGTGGCAACTCCACTGGACACCTCTGGGGCCGTTTGCCCCTCCCTGGGAGAGAATCCAGGCACCTCTGGAACCAACAAACGCAGTTTCCCCGTAGGTGACCAGCCGCCGCCTAAACCTCTCCTTTCACCATAACCACGTTTGGTAAGTCTGCCTTCCTGGCCCCTGAGAGTCTCAGTCCCATCATTCAGGCAACGCTTTCCCCCTCCCCTTTCTCCTTTTTCCCTCATGGCTTTCCCTTTCCCTCTCCTGAGAGCTCTCTACTTGCCCTTTCTCTGTCCTCCTGTTCCAGGAGAGCAGACATCGGGCAGCTACAGCATCACTCCTCTCAGCTTGTGAGACCACGCGCCCTCTGGCCAGCAAGGCTCACCTGCATGGCTGACAAACACAGGTGGCAGAGGCTCGCCTCACGCAGTGCAGATCTGGGTCCAGCAGGCTCTCCCGGACCGGAGCTTTCTGAGAGTGATAGACGTTCAACCCTCATATCCTGTAGTTTTTCCAAGTCCAATCGTCACAATGTTCTCACCCTTATTTTCCTGCCGCCAATAGAAGTCCCATCAGGAACGGGCCATGGCAGATTTCTATAAGAACCTGTGGGGGCAAACCCTACCTGTGGGTTAGAGTCGTACGTGTGATGTACAAATTGTACGCATGCATAGAAGTCCCACCTGTGGATCAGAATCCCACACAGACGTACAAACGGTTGTTTCCCAGGATTAATCACCCCAGTGGGCAGTGGACGCGGTGCTCCCTCCTTCACTGGCCCTTTCTGAAAGTGCGCAGACTGGTGCCTAAACAGACACCTGCTGGGGGCAGGTTGAAACGGCAATCTCTCTCTTTCTGTCTTTTCTATCCCTCCTCCCTTTACCTCTCCCGTGATTCTTAACACCTACACTCCTGTTCCCTTCATCCCGGGGACTCCTCCTTTGCCTCACGAACTCTGGGGAGGAAATGCTGTGACCCCCTTTGTCGTTACGCTAGGCCTCAGCTCCATCTGGACCCCGGGATCTCCAGCTGTTAGCCCCAAATGTATATGTAAACATGAAAAACACCCAGGGAATCCTCAAAGACTATCTTCGGGGTTGCATTCTTAACAACTGGGGATGATTTAAATTAGGCGGTTTAAAAAGGAATAAGCTGATTTTCTCTTTCAACACAGCCTGACCCCAATATGCCTTGGGCGACCAGGCCAAGCGGCCACAGAATGAATCCCTTAACTTTAACACCATTTTACAACTGGACCCGTTTTGTAAACAGTCCCCAAAACGGGAGAAGTCCCATAAGCACGGGCCATTATAAAACTCTGTCAAGACTCTGGCCTGAGGGATTCCTGTCGTGTGTGTTTAGCCTCTATTTCTGTGTCTCTCCCAGAAGGTTTGGAGCCAGACCCTTCCTTCAACCACCACTAGCCGTCAGCACACAGAGCCACCTTTTCGGTCTCCCGTTTCTTCCCCTTCACCGTCTTCAGCCCCGCACCCCCACCTGACCCCGTCAAATCAGAAACCACAAAATCAGAACCCCGGTGCTTGCCCCAGTGGGGCTCCAATCAGCCTCAAAGGTAGCCCCCACGTTTGCCCCACCAGGCTTTTACCACCTCTGGAAAGCAACTGATGAGAATGGAGAATTACTAGAGTGCAGCATGTCCCCTTCTCACTGCGGGACCGAGAAATCTGTAAGGAGCCATTTGGCAGGTTCTCAGAGGACCCCGAAAAGCTTAGGGACAAACTGATCAGGCTGGGATTAACATTCTCCCTGACCTGGTAGGATATCATAGTTATTCTGGCCAACTGCTGTACCCTGAATGACATGGAGCGTATACTGAAAAGGACAAAACACACACAGATGGCCTTCTGACCACCAACCCGCACCACCAAATGTATCAAGTGAGTGGTAACACAATCCAACATCATGAGCCACGCTGCGACTATGAGGATCATGTAGGCCAGGCTAAGATGAAACATGTTACATGTGGATCAGAAGGAATGAAAAGGTATACGGTGAAACCTGTAAATCATGAAGTCCAAGAAGTTACACAAAAACAAGATAAAAACCCAGCACTCTTCCTGAGCTGGAAGACAGAGTCATTCAGGAAGTAAACCAATGCAGACCCTGAGTTTGCAGAAGGGAAATCACTATTTACCATGCATTTTATCAAACACTGCTCCTGACAGCAGGAGAATATTGCAAAAGCTTGAGGCTGGGTCCCAAACAAAAGACACAAAATAGCCAAAGCAATCCTGAGAAAGAAAAAACGGGAGCTGGACGAATCAGACTCAATAACTTCACATTATGCTACAAAGCTACAGTAATCAAAACAGGATGGTACGGCACAAAAACAAAAATACAGTTCAATGGAACAGTATACAAACCCCAGAAATAAACCCACCCTCATACGGCTACTTCAACTATGACAAGGAGGCAAGAATATAAAATGGAAACAGACAGTCTCTTCAATGACTGGTGGTGGAAAGCTACATGGAAAAGAATGAAATGACAACATTCTCTAACACCATACATAAATATAACATCTAAATGAATTAAAGACCTAAGTGTAAGGTCAAATACTCTACAACACTTAGAGGAAAACGCAAGCACAACACTGTGTGACATGAATAGCAAAACTGTTTTTTGGATTCACCTCTTAAGAAATGAAAGTAAAAACAAAAAGAAATGGGACATCATTAAACTTCAATGGTTTGGCACAGAAGAAACCATCAACAGAAAAAGAAAACCGTCAAAATGCCCGGAAAGTATCAACACGTCCAAATGAAGCAACCCACAAGGGATTCACCTCCAAAATACAGAAACAGCTCAGGAAGCTCTATATAACAACAACAACAAAACACAAAATAAGCTGAAGAATTAACTAGACAATTCTCCAAAGAAAATATACAGATGGCAAAAAACACATGAACAATTGCTCAACATCACCAATTATTAGAGAAATACACATCAAAATTACAATGAGGTAAGACCTCAACCAGCAAGAATGGCCATCAGCAAAAAGTCTCAAAACGCTTAATGCTGGACAGGGCGGGGAGAAAAGGCAACCCTCCTCCACTACTAGAGGGAATATAAACTGGTACAACAACCGGGGAGAACAGTTCGGAGGTTTCTGCAAGAAGGAAAAAGAGAGCTACCATCTGATCCCCCCCATCCCACTTCTGGGCAAACACCCACAGAACACCATAGATCGAAAACCTACACGCACCCCAACGTGCATGACAGCACTACATACGACAACCGAGACAAACAAAGCAAGCAAACTGTCCCCGACAGATGACTGGGTACAGAAGATGTGGTACATGTCTACGATGGAATACGATTCAGCCATACAAAAGACGAAAATACTGCCATTTGCAGCAACACGGAAGGACCTCGAGATGATGTAAGTGAAGTAAATCAGATGGAGGCCGATAAACATCATGGGATATGACTTACATGTGGAATCTAAAAACGGATACAGATCAACTGATTCACAAAACAGCGACAGACTCAGAGACGTAGAAAACAAACTTATGCTTACCAAAGGGGAAAGACTGGGGAGAGGGCTACATCAGGAGGTTGGCATTAACGTGTATACAAGAACACATATACAATACATACTCCAGAAGGACCTACTCTACAAAACAGGGGTCTCTGTTCAACACCTTGTCACAACCTACATAAGAAAAGGATCCTAAAAAGAATAAACATATGCATATGTACGACTAAGTCACAACGCTGTACACCTGCAAGAGGCACAACATGGTCCATCAGCTGCTTGAAAAGGAAAGAAAAATGCAGTTAAAGAAAAAGAGAGAGAGAAAATGAAAGACGTGTACTCGATTTTCCGCAGGCTCGGGGACCTGGGCTGGTGTCACATCCCTGGAGCCTCAGCAGGCTGGCTCTCAAGCCTGGTGGTTGTGGGGCTGAGGGGACTGGGGAGGATGTGCGAGCAAATGAGCCCCCCCGGGACCTGCGGTGTCTGGTCCACTCGAAATGGGACCACAATCTCCAGACCCAGGCAGGCCCTCCTACACCTCAACCAAGCCTAGTGCACCCAAAGGAGGGTGGATGCTCTGGGCTGCAAGAACTTTGAAACGTCACCTGGTCTCCACATCTTCTGCTGCTGGGGTTCCCACCTCCAGCCTCCTGACTTCGTGTCCTACCAACTACAGTACCCTCGGCACCCTCCCTCAGTGTAGCACTTTGGCAAGGGTTGCGACTTGTCTGGGGGTGAAGGGCAACAGGCAGGAAGGAAGGAGACACAAGCCCTTCGGTGCTGGTTCTGGCACCTGCCCCTCCAAGTTAGAACCCAGGAACACCACTTCGCTTTCGCTAAGGCTCTGGTTGCCAGAGGGACCAGCGATGGGCACGAAGAAGCCTGCCGCCTTGTGGACGATTCCTGTAACAACAACTTGGAAACCGGTGCTTCTGGGCACTAGGATTCACAAGGCCTGCAGGGCTTTCAAACAATAACACCTGCGCTCCAGAAATGTGCTAGGATAGGTAATTGAAAAGAATTCAAAACGGGCCGGACTTGTCACAAGACAATTTCCAGAGGTACATTTCACTCACACTGTTGGGAGAGAACAAAAAAACAAATCAAAACATGAAAAGATGCTGAAGATCACCACTTACTTGAGAACTGCAAATCAAAACAGCAATGAGGTATCATCTGACACCAGTCAGAATGGCCATCATGAAAATGTCTCCAAACGAGAAAATCCGGAGGGGGCGTGGAGAAAGCAAACCCTCCTCCACTGCTGGGGGGAATGTAACTGGTACAGCCACTGGGGAGTGCAGTTGGGAGGTTCCTTCAATAACCAAAAACAGAGCCACCATCTGATCCCCCCATCCCACTTCTGGGCAAACACCCACAGAACACCATAGTTCGAAAACATACACACACCCCAACGTGCATGACAGCACTATATAAAACCATCAACAAACCAAAGCAAGCAAAATGTCCATCGACAGATGAATGGGTACAGAAGATGGGGTACATGTCTACGATGGAGTACTACTCAGCCATACAAAAGAAGGAAATACTGCCATTTGCAGAAACATGGAAGGACGTCCAGACGATCTAACTCAGTGAAGCAGTCGGAAGGAGGCTGACAAATATCATGGGATATGACATATGTGGAATCTAAAAACTGATACAAATGAACTGATTCACAAAACAGTGACAGACTCACAGAGATCGACAAATATCATAGGATATCACTTAGGTGTGGATTAAAAGAAAAAAGCACGATACAAATGAACCCATTTGGAGAACACAAACAGAATCACAGACGTGAAAGCCAACTTGTGGGATTTCCCTGGTGATCCAGTAGTTAAGAATCCGCCTTCCAATGCAGGGGACGTTGTTTTGATCCCTGGATGGGGATCTAAGATCCCACATCGGAGGGGCCACTAAGCCTCCGAGCCGCAACTAAGACCCAACGCAGCCATAACATAAATAATTCATTAATTGAAAGAAAAGAGGAAAGCCAACTTGTGCTTGCTGGGGATGGGTCAGGAAGAAACATGCAGGTGAGGGATAAATTAGGCGTTTGGGATTTAAGTATACACACTACTTTTTATAAAACAGATAACCTATGCGTTTGATTTCTACCCAGAGTTGAAATGTTGAGAGATGATTTTAAAAACTCATCAAGTGTCTTCCATTGTTACAAAAGATAATCTACAGGGACCTACTAATATATAGCACAAGGAACTCTACTCAATATTCTTTCATTAATCACTTATATGGCAAAAGAATCTGAAAAAGAATGGATACTTACATATATAGAACTGAATCACTTAGCTGTACAACTGAAACTAACACAACATTATAAATCAACTATACTCCAGTATGAAATTTTTTTTAAATTAAGGGGAAAAAAAAAAAGGAATAAGCTGATTTTTTTCTTGCAACACAGCCTGGCCCCAAAATGCTTTGGATGACCATCAGAAGTGGTCAGAGAATGAATCCCTTATCTTAAACACCATTTTACTACTGGACCTGTTTTGTAAATGGTCCCCCAAATGGGGAGAAGTCCCATATGTACAGGCCTTTATCAAGCTTTACCAAGATTAAGGTCTGAGGGATTCTTGTCGTGTGTGTTTAGTCTCTATTTGCAGGTTTCCCCCAAGAGGTGTGAAGCCAGACCTTCTCAAGCATCCCCTCTTTCAACCGCCAAGTAGCCGTCAGCACCCCGAGCCTCCTTTTCAGTCCCCCATTTCTTCCCCTTCACCATCTCCTTCAGCCCCCAGCCCCACACCTTACCCTGTCAAATCAGAAACGTCTAAATCAGAGCCCCGGTGCCTTCCCAGCTGGTGCTCCAATCAGGCTCAAAGGTAGCCCAGCCCCCGCTTTTGCCCCACCAGGCTTTTACCGGCTCCAGGAAAACACAGGAATGACTAGAGTGCAACGTGTTCCCTTCTCACTGCGGGACCTAGAAATCTGTAAGGAGCGATTTGGCAGGTTCGCAGAGAACCCTCAAAAGCTTAGGCACAAACTGATCAGGCTGGGATTAGCGCTCTCCCTGACCTGGCAGGACATCATAGTTATTCCGGCCCACTGTTGCCCCCGGATGAAAAGGAGCGTATACTGAAAATGGCCAAAAAACACACAGAAGGCCTACTGGACACCAATCTACACCACCAAAGTTATCGAGTGAGTGGTAACACAGTCCCAGATCATAGCCACACTGGGACTACGAGGACCATGGAGGCCAGGCTAAGATGAATCATTATATCACTTGTTTATCAGAAGGAATGAAAAGGTATATAGTAAAATCTGTGCATTATTAAGTCCAAGAAGTTACACAGATCCATCGACAGACAAATGCATGAAGAAGGTGTGGTACGTGGGAATTCCCTGGCTGTCCTGTGGTTAGCACTCCGCTCTCTCACTACCAAGGGCACAGGTTCAATCCCTGGTCAGGAACTAAGATCCCACAAGCCTCGTGGGCAAAGACAAAACAAAAAAAAAAGATCGGTGCATATATACAACGGAATATTATTCAGGCGTAAAAAAGAATGAAATAATGCCATTTGCACCAACATGGATGGACCTAGAGATTATCATTCTAAGTGACATGTCAGACAGAGAAAGACAAACATCATATGACATCACTCATAGGTGGAGTCTAATTTTTTAAAATGATACAAATAAACGTATTTGCAAAACAGAAACAGTCTCACAGTCCGCACGCAGACTTGTGATTCCCTGGGGTGGGGGTAAATGTGGAGAGGAGGAATAAATTAGGAGTTGGGATTAACATACACACACTACTGGGACTTCCCTGGCAGTCCAGTGGTTGAGACTCCACACTCCCAGTGCAGGGGACACGGGTTCCATCCCTAGTCGGGAAACTAAGATACCCACAGTGCGAAAACAAACAAACAAAAAAAACCCCAGAAAAACCATGAACATACTACTGTATATAAAATAGATATCAACAAGCACCTACTACTGTATAGCACAGGGAACTCTACTCAATATTCGGTGATAACCTTTATGACAAAAGAATCTGAAAAAGAATGAATATATGTTTATGCATTACCAAATCACTTCTCTGTACATCTGAAACTAACACAACATTGTAATTTAAAAAAAAAAAAGTTACACAGAAAAAAAGATAAAAGCAGTCTTCCTGAGCTGGGTTTCAGAGGCATTCAGGAAGTACATCAATACAGACCCAGAGTCTGTAGAAGACGGACAACACTACTGGCCATGCATTTGATCACCCAGTCCGCTCCTGATAGCAAGAGAAAATTCCAGAAGCTTGAGGCTGGGTCCCATAACCCGTTGTCAACCTTGGTAGAGGAGGCCCTCAAGGTCTATAATAACCAAGACTTGATACGGGAGGCCAATCAGGACGGGAAGCTAATCAAGAAAACGCAGCTTTTGGCTACTCTGATTTACCTGCCACCTTGAGGGGACCCTAGACGGCCTAGACTAACACACTATTGTAAAACAATTATACTCCAATAAAGATGTTAAAAAAAAAAAAAAAAAAAAAAAAAAAAAAAAAAAAAAAGAAATACAACCGAATGATATTTCATTAACATACCTATGTTTAAAATTGGAATTTAGTATTATATATGTATATATGATACATCAAGACATTGGAGGAAAGAAGTGTCGGTCATTCAATAAAAGGTGTTGAGAAAAAAAAAAAAAAAAAAAAAAAAAGAAACCAAGGCCCTGCCACCACAGACGTCGACCCACAATGCTGAGCTAACTGCATTAACGAGAGCTTGGCAGGAGTTCTCTGGTGGCCCAGTGGTTAGGATTCCAGGCTTTCACTGCCGTGGCCCGGGTTCAATATCTGGTCGGGGAACGGAGATCCCACACAGCCAAAAAAATAAAAATAACAGAGAGAGAGAGATTCTTATAACATCCTATGATCTAAATTACCGACAACTGTTTGCTGTCCTCCCCTAGTTGAACAGGTAGTCGCAACAGCTATGTCCTTCAAGGACTATCCAATCTTAACCGCTGTGAGACATTCAGGCCTGCGCCCCTGAAGGGTTTGTTTTCCTCTGTGCCCATCCAAACCATCAGATGTCAGAAAATTATGGCCAGACCCTGTCCTTTTCCAACCAAGCTATGGCCCGTAACGGCACTGATCTTGTGCACTTCACAGGAGAGTGCACTCTAGGGACTACAGGGCGAAGAGGGACTGTGATCTCTGGCAGCACCGCTCTAGCTCACCACCAAGCCCGGAGAGCACTACGAACGATCTTCGCAGGGGCAGGGCTGGCCATAGGACTGGCAGCTCCATGGGGAGGCTTCCCTTATCATGAAGCAACACTGAGAAACCTCACCACACAGCTTGGTTATGCGCTAAAACAGACAGGGCAAGCCTTAACAGCACTTCAGACCTCTCGTTACTTTGGTTAATGTAGCTCCTGATAATCATCTAGCTCTTGATTACCTTCTGACAGAACAAGGCAGAATCTGTGCGATAACTATTACTTCCTGCTGCACCGAAATCGATGTCACAGGACAGACAGAAGTTAATATTAAAGAAATATACACCCGAGCGGAATGGCTTCACAATTTTGGCAGCGGTGATATCGCCTCCGTTGTCTGGTCAGCAGTTAGGGAAGCCCTCCCAAAGTTAGCCTGATTCCTTCCCTTTCTAGGCTCTCTTGTGGCTATTATTGTCCTTCTCCTTTTTGGCCCTTGTCTGTTGAAGCTTTTGGTTAAGTTTGTGTTTTCTAGGCTTCAGCAGTTTCAAGGAAGGCTCCTGATGGCTCTAGGATTTCAACCCATTCCAGCCAAGGGTAACCCAGGTCCCTAAAACAGTCAGCAAGGGACTTCTATACCTCTAGGGTAGCTTAGGATCTGCAGCCCCTGTCCAGCAGGAAGACATTGCAGAAGAAGACACCTTGGGTCCCTTAATCCTTAAAAATAAAGGGTGGGGCTTCCCTAGTGGCGCAGTGGTTGAGAATCCACCTGCCAATGCAGGGGACGCGGGTTCGAGTCCCGGTCCGGGAAGATCCCACGTGCCACGGAGCGGCTGGGCCTGTAAGCCATGGCCGCTGAGCCTGCGCGTCCGGAGCCTGTGCTCCGCAACGGGAGAGGCCACGACACTGAGAGGCCCACGTACCGCAAAAAAAAAAAATTAATAAAATAAAAAATAAAGGGTGTAGAATCTCTCGGGGGAATGAGACAGGCTGGGACCTGGGACCCTTTGCTGCACTGCTTACACCTGGACAAACAGCTCCGGGAGCAACAGAATACAAAGAAACCATAAGAGACTAAAAATAGTTATGCATCTGCAACTGCGGCAAATTACGAACAAGATACAAAAAGACCAAAAACTCAAATGCCACTTCTGAAGTGTTGGGAGCAAAAGCAGGGGACTCCTCACCATGCCTGCCCACGACACCACCAAGAGGGTGGGCAGACCACCTAAGCCACCCCTACCGCCTGAACCACGGATCTGACCCTACCCTCACCCCATTTAAAGGACCAACTCACCCCCCAGCCCCGCTTCAGGAAGCAAGCAAGGCAACCTGTTGTTTCTTTTCGCTCCCATGTGCTGCAGCGTGTGTCCCAATAAAGCCTTGCCTGAATTTCTCCTCTGGCCTCTCATCACTTTCTGTTCACTGAAGAGTCCATGAATCTGGGTCGGTAACGTACTCGGTGGCAACTCCACCGGACACCTCTGGGGCCGTTTGCCCCGCCCTGGGAGAGAATCCAGGCACCTCTGGAACCAACAAACGCAGTTTCCCCGTAGGTGACAAGCTGCCGCGTAAACCTCTCGTTTCACCATAACCACATTTGGTAAGTCTGCCTTCCTGGCCCCTGAGAGTCTCAGTCCCATCATTCAGGCAACGCTTTCCCCCTCCCCTTTCTCCTTTTTCCTTCATGGCTTTCCCTTTCCCTCTCCTGATAGCTCTCTACTTGCCCTTTCTCTGTCCTCCTGTTCCAGGAGAGCGGACATCGGGCAGCTACAGCATCACTCCTCTCAGCCTGTGAGACCACGCGCCCTCTGGCCAGCAAGGCTCACCTGCATGGCTGACAAACACAGGTGGCAGAGGCTCGCCTCACGCAGTGCAGATCTGGGTCCAGCAGGCTCTCCCGGACAGGAGCTTTCTGAGAGTGACAGACGTTCAACCCTCATATCCTGTAGTTTTTCCAAGTCCAATCGTCACAATGTTCTCACCCTTATTTTCCTGCCGCCAAGAGAAGTCCCATCAGGAACGGGCCATGGCAGATTTCTATAAGAACCTGTGGGGGCAAACCCTACCTGTGGGTTAGAGTCCTACGTGTGATGTACAAATTGTACGCATGCATAGAAGTCCCACCTGTGGATCAGAATCCCACACAGACGTACAAACGGTTGTTTCCCAGGATTAATCACCCCAGTGGGCAGTGGACGCGGTGCTCCCTCCTTCACTGGCCCTTTCTGAAAGTGCGCAGACTGGTGCCTAAACAGACACCTGCTGGGGGCAGGTTGAAACGGCAATCTCTCTCTTTCTGTCTTTTCTATCCCTCCTCCCTTTACCTCTCTCCCGTGATTCTTAACACCTACACTCCTGTTCCCTTCATCCCGGGGACTCCTCCTTTGCCTCACGAACTCTGGGGAGGAAATGCTGTGACCCCCTTTGTCGTTACGCTAGGCCTCAGCTCCATCTGGACCCCGGGATCTCCAGCTGTTAGCCCCAAATGTATATGTAAACATGAAAAACACCCAGGGAATCCTCAAAGACTATCTTCGGGGTTGCATTCTTAACAACTGGGGATGATTTAAATTAGGCGGTTTAAAAAGGAATAAGCTGATTTTCTCTTTCAACACAGCCTGACCCCAATATGCCTTGGGCGACCAGGCCAAGCGGCCACAGAATGAATCCCTTAACTTTAACACCATTTTACAACTGGACCCGTTTTGTAAACAGTCCCCAAAACGGGAGAAGTCCCATAAGCACGGGCCATTATAAAACTCTGTCAAGACTCTGGCCTGAGGGATTCCTGTCGTGTGTGTTTAGCCTCTATTTCTGTATCTCTCCCAGAAGGTTTGGAGCCAGACCCTTCCTTCAACCACCACTAGCCGTCAGCACACAGAGCCACCTTTTCGGTCTCCCGTTTCTTCCCCTTCACCGTCTTCAGCCCCGCACCCCCACCTGACCCCGTCAAATCAGAAACCACAAAATCAGAACCCCGGTGGTTGCCCCAGTGGGGCTCCAATCAGCCTCAAAGGTAGCCCCCACGTTTGCCCCACCAGGCTTTTACCACCTCTGGGAAGCAACTGATGAGAATGGAGAATTACTAGAGTGCAGCATGTCCCCTTCTCACTGCAGGACCGAGAAATCTGTAAGGAGCCATTTGGCAGGTTCTCAGAGGACCCCGAAAAGCTTAGGGACAAACTCATCAGGCTGGGATTAACATTCTCCCTGACCTGGTAGGATATCATAGTTATTCTGGCCAACTGCTGTACCCTGAATGACATGGAGCGTATACTGAAAAGGACAAAACACACACAGATGGCCTTCTGACTACCAACTCGCAACACCAAATGTATCAAGTGAGTGGTAACACAATCCAAGATCATGAGCCATGCTGGGACTATGAGGATCATGTAGGCCAGGCTAAGATGAAACATGTTACATGTGGGTCAGAAGGAATGAAAATGTATACGGTGAAACCTGTAAATCATGAAGTCCAAGAAGTTACACAAAAACAAGATAAAAACCCAGCACTCTTCCTGAGCTGGAAGACAGAGTCATTCAGGAAGTAAACCAATGCAGACCCTGAGTTTGCAGAAGGGAAATCACAATTTACCGTGCATTTTATCACACACTCCGCTCCTGATAGCAGGAGAATATTTCAAGAGCTTGAGGCTGGGTCCCAAACAAAAGACACAAAATAGCCAAAGCAATCCTGAGAAAGGAAAAACGGGAGCTGGACGAATCAGACTCAATAACTTCACATTATGCTACAAAGCTACAGTAATCAAAACAGGATGGTACGGCACAAAAACAAAAATACAGTTCAATGGAACAGTATACAAACCCCAGAAATAAACCCACCCTCATACGGTTACTTCAACTACGACAAGGAGGCAAGAATATAAAATGGAAACAGACAGTCTCCTCAATGACTGGTGGTAGAAAGCTACATGGAAAAGAATGAAATTACAACATTCTCTAACACCATACATAAATATAACATCTAAATGAATTAAAGACCTAAGTGTAAGGTCAAATACTCTACAACACTTAGAGGAAAACACAAGCACAACACTGTGTGACATAAATAGCAAAACTGTTTTTTGGATTCACGTCTTAAGAAATGAAAGTAAAAACAAAAAGAAATGGGACATCATTAAACTTCAATGGTTCGGCACAGAAGAAACCATCAACAGAAAAAGAAAACCGTCAAAATGCTGGAAAGTATCAACACGTCCAAATGAAGCAACCCACAAGGGATTCACCTCCAAAATACAGAAACAGCTCAGGAAGCTCTATATAACAACAACAACAAAACACAAAATAAGCTGAAGAATTAACTAGACAATTCTCCAAAGAAAATATACAGATGGCAAAAAACACATGAACAATTGCTCAACATCACCAATTATTAGAGAAATACACATCAAAATTACAATGAGGTAAGACCTCAACCAGCAAGAATGGCCATCAGCAAAAAGTCTCAAAACGCTTAATGCTGGACAGGGCGGGGAGAAAAGGCAACCCTCCTCCACTACTAGAGGGAATATAAACTGGTACAACAACCGGGGAGAACAGTTCGGAGGTTCCTGCAAGAAGGAAAAAGAGAGCTACCATCTGATCCCCCCCATCCCACTTCTGGGCAAACACCCAGAGAACACCATAGATCGAAAACCTACACGCACCCCAACGTGCATGACAGCACTACATACGACAACCGAGACAAACAAAGCAAGCAAACTGTCCCCGACAGATGACTGGGTACAGAAGATGGGGTACATGTCTACGATGGAATACGACTCAGCCATACAAAGGACGGAAATACTGCCATTTGCAGCAACACGGAAGGACCTCGAGATGATGTAAGTGAAGTAAATCAGATGGAGGCCGATAAATATCATGGGATATGACTTACATGTGGAATCTAAAAACGGATACAAATCAACTGATTCACAAAACAGCGACAGACTCAGAGACGTAGAAAACAAACTTATGCTTACCAAAGGGGAAAGACTGGGGAGAGGGCTACATCAGGAGGTTGGCATTAACGTGTATACAAGAACACATATACAATACATACTCCAGAAGGACCTACTCTACAAAACAGGGGTCTCTGTTCAACACCTCGTCACAACCTACATAAGAAAAGGATCCTAAAAAGAATAAACATATGCATATGTACGACTAAGTCACAACGCTGTACACCTGCAAGAGGCACAACATGGTCCATCAGCTGCTTGAAAAGGAAAGAAAAATGCAGTTAAAGAAAAAGAGAGAGAGAAAATGAAAGACGTGTACTCGATTTTCCACAGGCTCGGGGACCTGGGCTGGTGTCACATCCCTGGAGCCTCAGCAGGCTGGCTCTCAAGCCTGGTGGTTGTGGGGCTGAGGGGACTGGGGAGGATGTGCGAGCAAATGAGCCCCCCCGGGACCTGCGGTGTCTGGTCCACTCGAAATGGGACCACAATCTCCAGACCCAGGCAGGCCCTCCTACACCTCAACCAAGCCTAGTGCACCCAAAGGAGGGTGGATGCTCTGGGCTACAAGAACTTTGAAACGTCACCTGGTCTCCACATCTTCTGCTGCTGGGGTTCCCACCTCCAGCCTCCTGCCTTCGTGTCCTACCAACTACAGTACCCTCGGCACCCTCCCTCAGTGTAGCACTTTGGCAAGGGTTGCGACTTGTCTGGGGGTGAAGGGCAACAGGCAGGAAGGAAGGAGACACAAGCCCTTCGGTGCTGGTTCTGGCACCTGCCCCTCCAAGTTAGAACCCAGGAACACCACTTCGCTTTCGCTAAGGCTCTGGTTGCCAGAGGGACCAGCGACGGGCACGAAGAAGCCTGCCGCCTTGTGGACGATTCCTGTAACAACAACTTGGAAACCGGTGCTTCTGGGCACTAGGATTCACAAGGCCTGCAGGGCTTTCAAACAATAACACCTGCGCTCAAGAAATGTGCTAGGATAGGTAATTGAAAAGAATTCAAAACGGGCCGGACTTGTCACAAGACAATTTCCAGAGGTACATTTCACTCACACTGTTGGGAGAGAACAAAAAAACAAATCAAAACATGAAAAGATGCTGAAGATCACCACTTACTTGAGAACTGCAAATCAAAACAGCAACGAGGTATCATCTGACACCAGTCAGAATGGCCATCATGAAAATGTCTCCAAACGAGAAATTCCGGAGGGGGCGTGGAGAAAGCAAACCCTCCTCCACTGCTGGGGGGAATGTAACTGGTACAGCCACTGGGGAGTGCATTTGGGAGGTTCCTTCAATAACCAAAAACAGAGCCACCATCTGATCCCCCCATCCCACTTCTGGGCAAACACCCACAGAACACCATAGTTCGAAAACCTACACACACCCCAACGTGCATGACAGCACTATACAAAACCATCAACAAACCAAAGCAAGCAAAATGTCCATCGACAGGGCTTCCCTGGTGGCGCAGTGGTTGAGAATCCGCCTGCCGATGCAGGGGACACGGGTTCATGCCCCGGTGTGGGAAGACACCACATGCCGCGGAGCGGCTGGGCCCGTGACCCATGGCCGCTGAGCCTGAGCGTCCGGAGCCTGTGCTCCGCAACGGGAGAGGCCACAACAGTGAGAGGCCCGCGTACTGAAAAAAAAAAAAAAAAAATGTCCATCGACAGATGAATGGGTACAGAAGATGGGGTACATGTCTACGATGGAGTACTACTCAGCCATACAAAAGAAGGAAATACTGCCATTTGCAGAAACATGGAAGGACGTCCAGACGATCTAACTCAGTGAAGCAGTCGGAAGGAGGCTGACAAATATCATGGGATATGACATATGTGGAATCTAAAAACTGATACAAATGAACTGATTCACACAACAGTGACAGACTCACAGAGATCGACAAATATCATAGGATATCACTTAGGTGTGGATTAAAAGAAAAAAGCACGATACAAATGAACTCATTTGGAGAACACAAACAGAATCACAGACGTGAAAGCCAACTTGTGGGATTTCCCTGGTGATCCAGTAGTTAAGAATCCGCCTTCCAACGCAGGGGACGTTGTTTTGATCCCTGGACGGGGATCTAAGATCCCACATCGGAGGGGCCACTAAGCCTCCGAGCCGCAACTAAGACCCAACGCAGCCATAACATAAATAATTCATTAATTGAAAGAAAAGAGGAAAGCCAACTTGTGCTTGCTGGGGATGGGTCAGGAAGAAACATGCAGGTGAGGGATAAATTAGGTGTTTGGGATTTAAGTATACACACTACTTTTTATAAAACAGATAACCTATGCGTTTGATTTCTACCCAGAGTTGAAATGTTGAGAGATGATTTTAAAAACTCATCAAGTGTCTTCCATTGTTACAAATGATAATCTACAGGGACCTACTAATATATAGCACAAGGAACTCTATTCAATATTCTTTCATTAATCACTTATATGGCAAAAGAATCTGAAAAAGAATGGATACTTACATATATAGAACTGAATCACTTAGCTGTACAACTGAAACTAACACAACATTATAAATCAACTATACTCCAGTATAAAATTTTTTTTTAATTAAGGGGAAAAAAAAAAGGAATAAGCTGATTTTTTCTTGGAACACAGCCTGGCCCCAAAATGCTTTGGATGACCATCAGAAGTGTCAGAGAATGAATCCCTTATCTTTAACACCATTTTACTATTGGACCTGTTTTGTAAACGGTCCCCCAAATGGGGAGAAGTCCCATATGTACAGGCCTTTATCAAGCTTTACCAAGATTAAGGTCTGAGGGATTCTTGTCGTGTGTGTTTAGTCTCTATTTGCAGGTTTCCCCCAAGAGGTGTGAAGCCAGACCTCCTCAAGCATCCCCTCTTTCAACCGCCAAGTAGCCGTCAGCACCCCGAGCCTCCTTTTCAGTCCCCCATTTCTTCCCCTTCACCATCTCCTTCAGCCCCCAGCCCCACACCTTACCCTGTCAAATCAGAAACGTCTAAATCAGAGCCCCGGTGCCTTCCCAGCTGGTGCTCCAATCAGGCTCAAAGGTAGCCCAGCCCCCGCTTTTGCCCCACCAGGCTTTTACCGGCTCCAGGAAAACACAGGAATGACTAGAGTGCAACGTGTTCCCTTCTCACTGCGGGACCTAGAAATCTGTAAGGAGCGATTTGGCAGGTTCGCAGAGAACCCTCAAAAGCTTAGGCACAAACTGATCAGGCTGGGATTAGCGCTCTCCCTGACCTGGCAGGACATCATAGTTATTCCGGCCCACTGTTGCCCCCGGATGAAAAGGAG
Organism: Kogia breviceps; assembly: GCF_026419965.1. Lineage (NCBI taxonomy): Eukaryota > Metazoa > Chordata > Mammalia > Artiodactyla > Physeteridae > Kogia > Kogia breviceps. The sequence continues at coordinate 38,538,263 of NC_081319.1, forward strand.
CGTATACTGAAAATGGCCAAAAAACACACAGAAGGCCTACTGGACACCAATCTACACCACCAAAGTTATCGAGTGAGTGGTAACACAGTCCCAGATCATAGCCACACTGGGACTACGAGGACCATGGAGGCCAGGCTAACATGAATCATTATATCACTTGTTTATCAGAAGGAATGAAAAGGTATATAGTGAAACCTGTGCATTATTAAGTCCAAGAAGTTACACAGATCCATCGACAGACAAATGCATGAAGAAGGTGTGGTACGTGGGAATTCCCTGGCTGTCCTGTGGTTAGCACTCTGCGCTCTCACTACCAAGGGCACAGGTTCAATCCCTGGTCAGGAACTAAGATCCCACAAGCCTCGTGGGCAAAGAAAAAACAAAAAAAAAAGATCGGTGCATATATACAACGGAATATTATTCAGGCGTAAAAAAGAATGAAATAATGACATTTGCACCAACATGGATGGACCTAGAGATTATCATTCTAAGTGACCTAAGTCAGACAGAGAAAAATAAACATCATATGACATCACTCATAGGTGGAGTCTAATTTTTTAAAATGATACAAATAAACGTATTTGCAAAACAGAAAGTCTCACAGTCCAAATGCAGACTTGTGATTCCCTGGGGTGGGGGTAAATGTGGAGAGGAGGAATAAATTAGGATTTGGGATTAACATACACACACTACTGGGACTTCCCTGGCAGTCCAGTGGTTGAGACTCCACACTCCCAGTGCAGGGGACACGGGTTCCATCCCTAGTCGGGAAACTAAGATACCCACAGTGCGAAAAAAAACAAACAAAAAAAACCCCAGAAAAACCATGAACATACTACTGTATATAAAATAGATATCAACAAGCACCTACTACTGTATAGCACAGGGAACTCTACTCAATATTCGGTGATAACCTTTATGACAAAAGAATCTGAAAAAGAATGAATATATGTTTATGCATTACCAAATCACTTCTCTGTACATCTGAAACTAACACAACATTGTAATTAAAAAAAAAAAAAGTTACACAGAAAAAAAGATAAAAGCAGTCTTCCTGAGCTGGGTTTCAGAGGCATTCAGGAAGTACATCAATACAGACCCAGAGTCTGTAGAAGACAGACAACACTACTGGCCACGCATTTGATCACCCAGTCCGCTCCTGATAGCAAGAGAAAATTCCAGAAGCTTGAGGCTGGGTCCCATAACCCGTTGTCAACCTTGGTAGAGGAGGCCCTCAAGGTCTATAATAACCAAGACTTGATACGGGAGGCCAATCAGGACGGGAAGCTAATCAAGAAAACGCAGCTTTTGGCTACTCTGATTTACCTGCCACCTTGAGGGGACCCTAGACGGCTGAGAAGACCAGACAAACAGCCGAGAAGCCACCTGGACTAAAACCAGTGTGCCTTTTGTCTGAACGAGGAGCACTGCAAGGAGGGGATGTCCTAGCGCCCTCCTGTGGGACACCAAACAACCACCCCCGACCCACCCCAGTTCCTTGCAAATCTCTCCCATAAGAGATTCCCACATACCGACTGACCCAAGTGCCTGCCTGGCTCCAGATCTCACTACATCCATTCTCATTACTCCACAGGAGCCTTGGGTCACCCCCGACGTGGCCAGTAGGAAAATCTGAATTTCCTGTAGGCACTGGAGACACCTACTCTGCTCTGACTTGGCTGGCTGCTCCCCTCTCCAACCCTGACTGTAATGCAACAGGAGTTGATGGACAGCCAAAGGTAAGGCGATTTACATCTCCCTTTGCCTACGGAATCAGGTCCATCATTATTACTCAATCCTTTTTGTATATGCCAGAATGCCCTGTCCGCTAGTACATTCTTAGAACAGGGTGAAGTCCAAGAAGGTAAACACTGCAAACAGAAAATGCATCTATGAGTAGCTCCGGATGGCCCATCTGCTACTCATCAAAATATTCCTCAAAACATTCCCCCCACCTGGGGAAAAATACCCCTGGAAGAGACAATATTCTTTAAAGCCTAAAGCCCTGAGGGGGATCCAACCACTGCTCACCAAATTCCTAAAACATGGACTCAGTAGGCCCTACCAATCCCCTCGCAACACCCCAGTTCTCCCTGTTCTGAAGCCTAATGGGGAATATTGGTTTATATGAGACTTACGAGCAGTAAACGAGGCAATCATCCCTATTCACCCAGTGGTGCCAAACCCGTTCACCCTCCTCACTCAAGTGCCAGGGAGCACTCGATATTTCTCTTTGGGACCTCAAAGATGCTTTTTTCTATATTCGCCTCCATCCGGACTCTCGATACCTTTTTCGCCTTTAAATCGACGGACCCTGACACGCTGGAGGCTACCCGATATACTTGGACAGTGCTTCCACAGCGTGTTTGGGATAGCACCCCTCTTTCTGGACATGGGTTGGCATGGGAACTGAGAACTCAGCCTTCAAAAGGGAACTCTGACACAATATATCAATGATTTATTAATAAGTACTGAGACAAAACAAGACTCAGATCAAAATACTGTCAAGGTCCCAAATCTTCTTGTACAAAGGAGATATAAAGGCTCCGCAAACTAGCCTCACGTCTCACAGCAACAGGTTCAGTGTTGAGAATTTGTTTTAAACCCAGAGGCACGAGCCCTGGGCATACATTGAAGAAGAGCAATTAGTGCATTACCATCTCCAACCACAAAGAGGCAGCTCCAAGGCTTTCTCAGGATGGCTGGGTCCTGTCATACCTGAATTCCAAATTATGGCGTTATAGCCAAACCCCTATATAAGGTTCTAGATAATTATTTCTGTGGTGTGTGTGTGTGTGTGTGTGTGTGTGTGTGTGTGTGTGTGTGTGTGTTTCTTGGCCTCACCGCAGGGCATGTGGGATCTTACTTCCCTAACCAGGGATAGAACCCGTACCCCCTGCAGTGGAAGCACAGAGTCTTAACCACTGGACCACCAGGGAAGTCCCTATAAGGCTCTGAAGGGAAAAGAAAGGGAACTCCTTCACCAGAATAGGGACCACCAAAGGGACTCTGAGACTCTAAAGGCTGAGTTAAACACAACACTAGCACTGGGACTTCCAAACGTGGACAAGCCCTTTACCCTGCACGCTCATCAGAAGTCAGGGATAGCGCTAGGAGTCCTACCCAAAAGCTGGCATCAGATGTGGGACCAGATCAGAGACCAGTGGCTTACTTTTCACAACAACTGGACTCAATAACCCTGGGATGGCCCAGTACCTGCGGGCAATACCAGCCACAGGCCTCTTCGTTAATGAGGCTTCCAAGCTCAACGTGGCACAACACTTAGATGTATTAACCCCTCATCAAGTACAATGTGTGCTGGACGTCAGAGGACATCACTGGTTGACTGGAGGAAGACGGACAAGATATCAGGCTCTCCTCACGGACACCTTGACATAAAGGTGGGCCAAACCCTGAACCCGGCAACCCTCCTTCCCGTTGTCCAGAGTAGAGACTTACTGCATCACTGTATAGAGATCATAGAACAAACTTACTCCAGCAGCTCTGATCTTCTAGATGAACCTCTTGACAACCCTGAGGTCAAATGGTTTACTGACAGGAGCAGTGTTATTATAGACGTGGGAACTCGGAAGGCAGGGTATGCCATAGTTGGTCTAGATGAAGTCATAGAAACCAAGGCCCTGCCACCACAGACGTCGACCCACAATGCTGAGCTAACTGCATTAACGAGAGCTTGGCAGGAGTTCTCTGGTGGCCCAGTGGTTAGGATTCCAGGCTTTCACTGCCGTGGCCCGGGTTCAATATCTGGTCGGGGAACTGAGATCCCACACAGCCAAAAAAATAAAAATAACAGAGAGAGAGAGATTCTTATAACATCCTATGATCTAAATTACCGACAACTGTTTGCTGTCCTCCCCTAGTTGAACAGGTAGTCGCAACAGCTATGTCCTTCAAGGACTATCCAATCTGAACCGCTGTGAGACAGATATTCAGGCCTGCACCCCTGAAGGGTTTGTTTTCCTCTGTGCACATCCAAACCATCAGATGTCAGAAAATTATGGCCAGACCCTGTCCTTTTCCAACCAAGCTATGGCCCGTAACGGCACTGATCATGTGCACTTCACAGGAGAGTGCACTCTAGGGACTACAGGGCGAAGAGGGACTGTGATCTCTGGCAGCACCGCTCCAGCTCACCACCAAGCCCGGAGAGCACTACGAACGATCTTCGCAGGGGCAGGGCTGGCCATAGGACTGGCAGCTCCATGGGGAGGCTTCCCTTATCATGAAGCAACACTGAGAAACCTCACCACACAGCTTGGTTATGCGCTAAAACAGACAGGGCAAGCCTTAACAGCACTTCAGACCTCTCGTTACTTTGGTTAATGTAGCTCCTGATAATCATCTAGCTCTTGATTACCTTCTGACAGAACAAGGCAGAATCTGTGCGATAACTATTACTTCCTGCTGCACCGAAATCGATGTCACAGGACAGACAGAAGTTAATATTAAAGAAATATACACCCGAGCGGAATGGCTTCACAATTTTGGCAGCGGTGATATCGCCTCCGTTGTCTGGTCAGCAGTTAGGGAAGCCCTCCCAAAGTTAACCTGATTCCTTCCCTTTCTAGGCTCTCTTGTGGCTATTATTGTCCTTCTCCTTTTTGGCCCTTGTCTGTTGAAGCTTTTGGTTAAGTTTGTGTTTTCTAGGCTTCAGCAGTTTCAAGGAAGGCTCCTGATGGCTCTAGGATTTCAACCCATTCCAGCCAAGGGTAACCCAGGTCCCTAAAACAGTCAGCAAGGGACTTCTATACCTCTAGGGTAGCTTAGGATCTGCAGCCCCTGTCCAGCAGGAAGACTTTGCAGAAGAAGACACCTTGGGTCCCTTAATCCTTAAAAATAAAGGGTGGGGCATCCCTGGTGGCGCAGTGGTTGAGAATCCGCCTGCCAATGCAGGGGATGCGGGTTCGAGTCCCGGTCCGGGAAGATCCCACGTGCCGCGGAGCGGCTGGGCCCGTGAGCCATGGCTGCTGAGCCTGTGCGTCCGGAGCCTGTGCTCCGCAACGGGAGAGGCCACGACAGTGAGAGGCCGGCGTACCGCAAAAAAATAAAAAAAATAAAAATAAAAATAAAAAAAAAAGGGTGTAGAGTCTCTCGGGGGAATGAGACAGGCTGGGACCTGGGACCCTTTGCTGCACTGCTTACACCTGGACAAACAGTTCCGGGAGCAACAGAATACGAAGAAACCATAAGGGAATAAAAATAGCTATGCATCTGCAACTGGGGCAAATTATGAACAAGATACAAAAAGACCAAAAACTCAAATGCCACTTCTGAAGTGTTGGGAGCAAAAGCAGGGGACTCCTCACCATGTCTGCCCACGACACCACCAAGAGGGTGGGCAGACCACCTAAGCCACCCCTACCGCCTGAACCACGGATCTGACCCTACCCTCACCCCATTTAAAGGACCAACTCACCCCCCAGACCCGCTTCAGGGAGCCAGCAAGGCAACCTGTTGTTTCTTTTCGCTCCCTTGTGCTGCAGCGTGTGTCCCAATAAAGCCTTGCCTGAATTTCTCCTCTGGCCTCTCATCACTTTCTGTTCACTGAAGAGTCCATGAATCTGGGTCGGTAACGTACTCGGTGGCAACTCCACCGGACACCTCTGGGGCCGTCTGCCCCGCCCTGGGAGAGAATCCAGGCACCTCTGGAACCAACAAACGCAGTTTCCCCGTAGGTGACCAGCTGCCGCCTGAGCCTCTCGTTTCAACCATAACCACGTTTGGTAAGTCTGCCTTCCTGGCCCCTGAGAGTCTCAGTCCCATCATTCAGGCAACGCTTCCCCCCTCCCCTTTCTCCTTTTTCCCTCATGGCTTTCCCTTTCCCTCTCCTGAGAGCTCTCTACTTGCCCTTTCTCTGTCCTCCTGTTCCAGGAGAGCGGACATCGGGCAGCTACAGCATCACTCCTCTCAGCCTGTGAGACCACGCGCCCTCTGGCCAGCAAGGCTCACCTGCATGGCTGACAAACACAGGTGGCAGAGGCTCGCCTCACGCAGTGCAGATCTGGGTCCAGCAGGCTCTCCCGGACAGGAGCTTTCTGACAGTGACAGACGTTCAACCCTCATATCCTGTAGTTTTTGCAAGTCCAATCGTCACAATGTTCTCACCCTTATTTTCCTGCCGCCAAGAGAAGTCCCATCAGGAACGGGCCATGGCAGATTTCTATAAGAACCTGTGGGGGCAAATCCTACCTGTGGGTTAGAGTCCTACGTGTGATGTACAAATTGTACGCATGCATAGAAGTCCCACCTGTGGATCAGAATCCCACACAGACGTACCAACGGTTGTTTCCCAGGATTAATCACCCCAGTGGGCAGTGGACGCGGTGCTCCCTCCTTCACTGGCCCTTTCTGAAAGTGCGCAGACTGGTGCCTAAACAGACACCTGCTGGGGGCAGGTTGAAACGGCAATCTCTCTCTTTCTGTCTTTTCTATCCCTCCTCCCTTTACCTCTCCCGTGATTCTAAACACCTACACTCCTGTTCCCTTCATCCCGGGGACTCCACCTGTGCCTCACGAACTCTGGGGAGGAAATGCTGTGACCCCCTTTGTCGTTACGCTAGGCCTCAGCTCCATCTGGACCCCGGGATCTCCAGCTGTTAGCCCCAAATGTATATGTAAACATGAAAAACACCCAGGGAATCCTCAAAGACTATCTTCGGGGTTGCATTCTTAACAACTGGGGATGATTTAAATTAGGCGGTTTAAAAAGGAATAAGCTGATTTTCTCTTTCAACACAGCCTGACCCCAATATGCCTTGGGCGACCAGGCGAAGAGGCCACAGAATGAATCCCTTAACTTTAACACCATTTTACAACTGGACCCGTTTTGTAAACAGTCCCCAAAACGGGAGAAGTCCCATAAGCACGGGCCATTATAAAACTCTGTCAAGACTCTGGCCTGAGGGATTCCTGTCGTGTGTGTTTAGCCTCTATTTCTGTGTCTCTCCCAGAAGGTTTGGAGCCAGACCCTTCCTTCAACCACCACTAGCCGTCAGCACACAGAGCCACCTTTTCGGTCTCCCGATTCTTCCTCTTCACCGTCTTCAGCCCCGCACCCCCACCTGACCCCGTCAAATCAGAAACCACAAAATCAGAACCCCGGTGCTTGCCCCAGTGGGGCTCCAATCAGCCTCAAAGGTAGCCCCCACATTTGCCCCACCAGGCTTTTACCACCTCTGGGAAGCAACTGATGAGAATGGAGAATTACTAGAGTGCAGCATGTCCCCTTCTCACTGCAGGACCGAGAAATCTGTAAGGAGCCATTTGGCAGGTTCTCAGAGGACCCCGAAAAGCTTAGGGACAAACTGATCAGGCTGGGATTAACATTCTCCCTGACCTGGTAGGATATCATAGCTATTCTGGCCAACTGCTGTACCCTGAATGACATGGAGCGTATACGGAAAAGGACAAAACACACACAGATGGCCTTCTGACCACCAACCCGCACCACCAAATGTATCAAGTGAGTGGTAACACAATCCAACATCATGAGCCACGCTGCGACTATGAGGATCATGTAGGCCAGGCTAAGATGAAACATGTTACTTGTGGATCAGAAGGAATGAAAAGGTATACGGTGAAACCTGTAAATCATGAAGTCCAAGAAGTTACACAAAAACAAGATAAAAACCCAGCACTCTTCCTGAGCTGGAAGACAGAGTCATTCAGGAAGTAAACCAATGCAGACCCTGAGTTTGCAGAAGGGAAATCACTATTTACCATGCATTTTATCACACACTCTGCTCCTGATAGCAGGAGAATATTTCAAGAGTTTGAGGCTGGGTCCCAAACAAAAGACACAAAATAGCCAAAGCAATCCTGAGAAAGGAAAAACGGGAGCTGGACGAATCAGACTCGATAACTTCACATTATGCTACAAAGCTACAGTAATCAAAACAGGATGGTATGGCACAAAAGCAAAAATACAGTTCAATGGAACAGTATACAAACCCCAGAAATAAACCCACCCTCATACGGTTACTTCAACTACGACAAGGAGGCAAGAATATAAAATGGAAACACACAGTCCCTTCAATGACTGGTGGTGGAAAGCTACATGGAAAAGAATGAAATTACAACATTCTCTAACACCATACATAAAGATAACATCTAAATGAATTAAAGACCTAAGTGTAAGGTCAAATACTCTACAACACTTAGAGGAAAACACAAGCACAACACTGTGTGACATAAATAGCAAAACTGTTTTTTGGATTCACATCTTAAGAAATGAAAGTAAAAACAAAAAGAAATGGGACATCATTAAATTTCAATGGTTCGGCACAGAAGAAACCATCAATAGAAAAAAAAACGCGTCAAAATGCTGGAAAGTATCCACATGTCCAAATGAAGCAACCCACAAGGGATTCACCTCCAAAATACAGAAACAGCTCAGGAAGCTCTATATAACAACAACAACAAAACAAAAAATAAGCTGAAGAATTAACTAGACAATTCTCCAAAGAAAATATACAGATGGCAAAAAACACATGAACAATTGCTCAACCTCACCAATTATTAGAGAAATACACATCAAAATTACAATGAGGTAAGACCTCAACCAGCAAGAATGGCCATCAGCAAAAAGTCTCAAAACGCTTAATGCTGGACAGGGCGGGGAGAAAAGGCAACCCTCCTCCACTACTAGAGGGAATATAAACTGGTACAACAACCGGGGAGAACAGTTCGGAGGTTCCTGCAAGAAGGAAAAAGAGAGCTACCATCTGATCCCCCCCATCCCACTTCTGGGCAAACACCCACAGAACACCATAGATCGAAAACCTACACGCACCCCAACGTGCATGACAGCACTACATACGACAACCGAGACAAACAAAGCAAGCAAACTGTCCCCGACAGATGACTGGGTACAGAAGATGGGGTACATGTCTACGATGGAATACGACTCAGCCATACAAAAGACGGAAATACTGCCTTTTGCAGCAACACGGAAGGACCTCGAGATGATGTAAGTGAAGTAAATCAGATGGAGGCCGATAAATATCATGGGATATGACTTACATGTGGAATCTAAAAACGGATACAGATCAACTGATTCACAAAACAGCGACAGACTCAGAGACGTAGAAAACAAACTTATGCTTACCAAAGGGCAAAGGCTGGGGAGAGGGCTACATCAGGAGGTTGGCATTAACGTGTATACAAGAACACATATACAATACATACTCCAGAAGGACCTACACTACAAAACAGGGGTCTCTGTTCAACACCTTGTCACAACCTACGTAAGAAAAGGATCATAAAAAGAATAAACATACGCATATGTACGACTAAGTCACAACGTTGTACACCTGCAAGAGGCACAACATGGTCCATCAGCTGCTTGAAAAGGAAAGAAAAATGCAGTTAAAGAAAAAGAGAGAGAGAAAATGAAAGACGTGTACTCGATTTTCCGCAGGCTCGGGGACCTGGGCTGGTGTCACATCCCTGGAGCCTCAGCAGGCTGGCTCTCAAGCCTGGTGGTTGTGGGGCTGAGGGGACTGGGGAGGATGTGCGAGCAAATGAGCCCCCCTGGGACCTGCGGTGTCTGGTCCACTCGAAATGGGACCACAATCTCCAGACCCAGGCAGGCCCTCCTACACCTCAACCAAGCCTAGTGCACCCAAAGGAGGGTGGATGCTCTGGGCTGCAAGAACTTTGAAACGTCACCTGGTCTCCACATCTTCTGCTGCTGGGGTTCCCACCTCCAGCCTCCTGCCTTCGTGTCCTACCAACTACAGTACCCTCGGCACCCTCCCTCAGTGTAGCACTTTGGCAAGGGTTGCGACTTGTCTGGGGGTGAAGGGCAACAGGCAGGAAGGAAGGAGACACAAGCCCTTCGGTGCTGGTTCTGGCACCTGCCCCTCCAAGTTAGAACCCAGGAACACCACTTCGCTTTCCCTAAGGCTCTGGTTGCCAGAGGGACCAGCGATGGGCACGAAGAAGCCTGCCGCCTTGTGGACGATTCCTGTAACAACAACTTGGAAACCGGTGCTTCTGGGCACTAGGATTCACAAGGCCTGCAGGGCTTTCAAACAATAACACCTGCGCTCAAGAAATGTGCTAGGATACGTAATTGAAAAGAATTCAAAACGGGCCGGATTTGTCACAAGACAATTTCCAGAGGTACATTTCACTCACACTGTTGGGAAGGAACAAAAAAACAAATCAAAACATGAAAAGATGCTGAAGATCGCCACTTACTTGAGAACTGCAAATCAAAACAGCAACGAGGTATCATCTGACACCAGTGAGAATGGCCATCATGAAAATGTCTCCAAACGAGAAATTCCGGAGGGGGCGTGGAGAAAGCAAACCCTCCTCCACTGCTGGGGGGAATGTAACTGGTACAGCCACTGGGGAGTGCAGTTGGGAGGTTCCTTCAATAACCAAAAACAGAGCCACCATCTGATCCCCCCATCCCACTTCTGGGCAAACACCCACAGAACACCATAGTTCGAAAACCTACACACACCCCAACGTGCATGACAGCACTATATAAAACCATCAACAAACCAAAGCAAGCAAAATGTCCATCGACAGGGCTTCCCTGGTGGCGCAGTGGTTGAGAATCCGCCTGCCGATGCAGGGGACACGGGTTCGTGCCCCGGTGCGGGAAGACCCCACATGCCGCGGAGCGGCTGGGCCCGTGACCCATGGCCGCTGAGCCTGAGCGTCCGGAGCCTGTGCTCCGCAACGGGAGAGGCCACAACAGTGAGAGGCCCGCGTACTGAAAAAAAAAAAAAAAAAAAAATGTCCATCGACAGATGAATGGGTACAGAAGATGGGGTACATGTCTACGATGGAGTACTACTCAGCCATACAAAAGAAGGAAATACTGCCATTTGCAGCAACGTGGAAGGACGTCCCGACGATCTAACTCAGTGAAGCAGTCGGAAGGAGGCTGACAAATATCATGGGATATGACATATGTGGAATCTAAAAACTGATACAAATGAACTGATGCACAAAACAGTGACAGACTCACAGAGATCGACAAATATCATAGGATATCACTTAGGTGTGGATTAAAAGAAAAAAGCACGATACAAATGAACTCATTTGGAGAACACAAACACAATCACAGACGTGAAAGCCAACTTGTGGGATTTCCCTGGTGATCCAGTAGTTAAGAATCCGCCTTCCAATGCAGGGGACGTTGTTTTGATCCCTGGACGGGGATCTAAGATCCCACATCGGAGGGGCCACTAAGCCTCCGAGCCGCAACTAAGACCCATCGCAGCCATAACATAAGTAGTTCACTAATTAAAAGAAAAGAGGAAAGCCAACTTGTGCTTGCTGGGGATGGGTCAGGAAGAAACATGCAGGTGAGGGATAAATTAGGCGTTTGGGATTTAAGTATACACACTACTTTTTATAAAACAGATAACCTATGCGTTTGATTTCTACCCAGAGTTGAAATGTTGAGAGATGATTTTAAAAACTCATCAAGTGTCTTCCATTGTTACAAAAGATAATCTACAGGGACCTACTAATATATAGCACAAGGAACTCTACTCAATATTCTTTCATTAATCACTTATATGGCAAAAGAATCTGAAAAAGAATGGATACTTACATATATAGAACTGAATCACTTAGCTGTACAACTGAAACTAACACAACATTATAAATCAACTATACTCCAGTATGAAATTTTTTTTTAATTAAGGGAAAAAAAAAAAGGAATACGCTGATTTTTTCTTGGAACACAGCCTGGCCCCAAAATGCTTTGGATGACCATCAGAAGTGTCAGAGAATGAATCCCTTATCTTTAACACCATTTTACTACTGGACCTGTTTTGTAAACGGTCCCCCAAATGGGGAGAAGTCCCATATGTACAGGCCTTTATCAAGCTTTACCAAGATTAAGGTCTGAGGGATTCTTGTCGTGTGTGTTTAGTCTCTATTTGCAGGTTTCCCCCAAGAGGTGTGAAGCCAGACCTTCTCAAGCATCCCCTCTTTCAACCGCCAAGTAGCCGTCAGCACCCCGAGCCTCCTTTTCAGTCCCCCATTTCTTCCCCTTCACCATCTCCTTCAGCCCCCAGCCCCACACCTTACCCTGTCAAATCAGAAACGTCTAAATCAGAGCCCCGGTGCCTTCCCAGCTGGTGCTCCAATCAGGCTCAAAGGTAGCCCAGCCCCCGCTTTTGCCCCACCAGGCTTTTACCCGCTCCAGGAAAACACAGGAATGACTAGAGTGCAACGTGTTCCCTTCTCATTTCTAGGGTGACCTAGAAATCTGTAAGGAGCGATTTGGCAGGTTCTCAGAGGACCCCGAAAAGCTTAGGGACAAATTGATCAGGCTGGGATTAACATTCCCCCTGACCTGGTAGGATATCATAGTTATTCTGGCCAACTGCTGTACCCTGAATGACATGGAGCGTATACGGAAAAGGACAAAACACACACAGATGGCCTTCTGTCCACCACCCGCACCACCAAATGTATCAAGTGAGTGGTAACACAATCCAACATCATGAGCCATGCTGCGACTATGAGGATCATGTAGGCCAGGCTAAGATGAAACATGTTACTTGTGGATCAGAAGGAATGAAAAGGTATACGGTGAAACCTGTAAATCATGAAGTCCAAGAAGTTACACAAAAACAAGATAAAAACCCAGCACTCTTCCTGAGCTGGAAGACAGAGTCATTCAGGAAGTAAACCAATGCAGACCCTGAGTTTGCAGAAGGGAAATCACTATTTACCATGCATTTTATCAAACACTGCTCCTGACAGCAGGAGAATATTGCAAAAGCTTGAGGCTGGGTCCCAAACAAAAGACACAAAATAGCCAAAGCAATCCTGAGAAAGAAAAAACGGGAGCTGGACGAATCAGACTCGATAACTTCACATTATGCTACAAAGCTACAGTAATCAAAACAGGATGGTACGGCACAAAAATACAGTTCAATGGAACACTATACAAACCCCAGAAATAAACCCACCCTCATACGGCTACTTCAACTATGACAAGGAGGCAAGAATATAAAATGGAAACAGACAGTCTCTTCAATGACTGGTGGTGGAAAGCTACATGGAAAAGAATGAAATGACAACATTCTCTAACACCATACATAAAAATAACATCTAAATGAATTAAAGACCTAAGTGTAAGGTCAAATACTCTACAACACTTAGAGGAAAACACAAGCACAACACTGTGTGACATAAATAGCAAAACTATTTTTTGGATTCACCTCTTAAGAAATGAAAGTAAAAACAAAAAGAAATGGGACATCATTAAACTTCAATGGTTCGGCACAGAAGAAACCATCAATAGAAAAAAAAACGCGTCAAAATGCTGGAAAGTATCCACATGTCCAAATGAAGCAACCCACAAGGGATTCACCTCCAAAATACAGAAACAGCTCAGGAAGCTCTATATAACAACAACAACAAAACAAAAAATAAGCTTAAGAATTAACTAGACAATTCTCCAAAGAAAATATACAGATGGCAAAAAACACATGAACAATTGCTCAACCTCACCAATTATTAGAGAAATACACATCAAAATTACAATGAGGTAAGACCTCAACCAGCAAGAATGGCCATCAGCAAAAAGTCTCAAAACGCTTAATGCTGGGCAGGGTGGGGAGAAAAGGCAACCCTCCTCCACTACTAGAGGGAATATAAACTGGTACAACAACCGGGGAGAACAGTTCGGAGGTTCCTGCAAGAAGGAAAAAGAGAGCTACCATCTGATCCCCCCCATCCCACTTCTGGGCAAACACCCACAGAACACCATAGATCGAAAACCTACACGCACCCCAACGTGCATGACAGCACTACATACGACAACCGAGACAAACAAAGCAAGCAAACTGTCCCCGACAGATGACTGGGTACAGAAGATGTGGTACACGTCTACGATGGAATACGACTCAGCCATACAACGGACGGAAATACTGCCATTTGCAGCAACACGGAAGGACCTCGAGATGATGTAAGTGAAGTAAATCAGATGGAGGCCGATAAATATCATGGGATATGACTTACATGTGGAATCTAAAAACGGATACAGATCAACTGATTCACAAAACAGCGACAGACTCAGAGACGTAGAAAACAAACTTATGCTTACCAAAGGGGAAAGGCTGGGGAGAGGGCTACATCAGGAAGTTGGCATTAACGTGTATACAAGAACACATATACAATACATACTCCAGAAGGACCTACTCTACAAAACAGGGGTCTCTGTTCAACACCTTGTCACAACCTATATAAGAAAAGGATCATAAAAAGAATAAACATATGCATGTGTACGACTAAGTCACAACGCTGTACACCTGCAAGAGGCACAACATGGTCCATCAGCTGCTTGAAAAGGAAAGAAAAATGCAGTTAAAGAAAAAGAGAGAGAGAAAATGAAAGACGTGTACTCGATTTTCCACAGGCTCGGGGACCTGGGCTGGTGTCACATCCCTGGAGCCTCAGCAGGCTGGCTCTCAAGCCTGGTGGTTGTGGGGCTGAGGGGACTGGGGAGGATGTGCGAGCAAATGAGCCCCCCTGGGACCTGTGGTGTCTGGTCCACTCGAAATGGGACCACAATCTCCAGACCCAGGCAGGCCCTCCTACACCTCAACCAAGCCTAGTGCACCCAAAGGAGGGTGGATGCTCTGGGCTGCAAGAACTTTGGAACGTCACCTGGTCTCCACATCTTCTGCTGCTGGGGTTCCCACCTCCAGCCTCCTGCCTTCGTGTCCTACCAACTACAGTACCCTCGGCACCCTCCCTCAGTGTAGCACTTTGGCAAGGGTTGCGACTTGTCTGGGGGTGAAGGGTAACAGGCAGGAAGGAAGGAGACACAAGCCCTTCGGTGCTGGTTCTGGCACCTGCCCCTCCAAGTTAGAACCCAGGAACACCACTTCGCTTTCCCTAAGGCTCTGGTTGCCAGAGGGACCAGCGATGGGCACGAAGAAGCCTGCCGCCTTGTGGACGATTCCTGTAACAACAACTTGGAAAAGGGACCAGCGATGGGCACGAAGAAGCCTGCCGCCTTGTGGACGATTCCTGTAACAACAACTTGGAAACCGGTGCTTCTGGGCACTAGGATTCACAAGGCCTGCAGGGCTTTCAAACAATAACACCTGC
Organism: Kogia breviceps; assembly: GCF_026419965.1. Lineage (NCBI taxonomy): Eukaryota > Metazoa > Chordata > Mammalia > Artiodactyla > Physeteridae > Kogia > Kogia breviceps. The sequence goes on from NC_081319.1 coordinate 38,553,383, forward strand.
GCTCAAGAAATGTGCTAGGATACGTAATTGAAAAGAATTCAAAACGGGCCGGACTTGTCACAAGACAATTTCCAGAGGTACATTTCACTCACACTGTTGGGAAGGAACAAAAAAACAAATCAAAACATGAAAAGATGCTGAAGATCGCCACTTACTTGAGAACTGCAAATCAAAACAGCAACGAGGTATCATCTGACACCAGTCAGAATGGCCATCATGAAAATGTCTCCAAACGAGAAATTCCGGAGGGGGCGTGGAGAAAGCAAACCCTCCTCCACTGCTGGGGGGAATGTAACTGGTACAGCCACGGGGGAGTGCAGTTGGGAGGTTCCTTCAATAACCAAAAACAGAGCCACCATGGGATCCCCCCATCCCACTTCTGGGCAAACACCCACAGAACACCATAGTTCGAAAACCTACACACACCCCAACGTGCATGACAGCACTATATAAAACCATCAACAAACCTAAGCAAGCAAAATGTCCATCGACAGATGAATGGGTACAGAAGATGGGGTACATGTCTACGATGGAGTACTACTCAGCCATACAAAAGAAGGAAATACTGCCATTTGCAGAAACATGGAAGGACGTCCAGACGATCTAACTCAGTGAAGCAGTCGGAAGGAGGCTGACAAATATCATGGGATATGACATATGTGGAATCTAAAAATTGATACAAATGAACTGATTCACACAACAGTGACAGACTCACAGAGATCGACAAATATCATAGGATATCACTTAGGTGTGGATTAAAAGAAAAAAGCACGATACAAATGAACTCATTTGGAGAACACAAACAGAATCACAGACGTGAAAGCCAACTTGTGGGATTTCCCTGGTGATCCAGTAGTTAAGAATCCGCCTTCCAACACAGGGGACGTTGTTTTGATCCCTGGACGGGGATCTAAGATCCCACATCGGAGGGGCCACTAAGCCTCCGAGCCGCAACTAAGACCCAACGCAGCCATAACATAAATAATTCATTAATTGAAAGAAAAGAGGAAGGCCACCTTGTGCTTGCTGGGGATGGGTCAGGAAGAAACATGCAGGTGAGGGATAAATTAGGTGTTTGGGATTTAAGTATACACACTACTTTTTATAAAACAGATAACCTATGCGTTTGATTTCTACCCAGAGTTGAAATGTTGAGAGATGATTTTAAAAACTCATCAAGTGTCTTCCATTGTTACAAAAGATAATCTACAGGGACCTACTAATATATAGCACAAGGAACTCTACTCAATATTCTTTCATTAATCACTTATATGGCAAAAGAATCTGAAAAAGAATGGATACTTACATATATAGAACTGAATCACTTAGCTGTACAACTGAAACTAACACAACATTATAAATCAACTATACTCCAGTATAAATTTTTTTTTTAATTAAGGGGAAAAAAAAAAGGAATAAGCTGATTTTTTCTTGGAACACAGCCTGGCCCCAAAATGCTTTGGATGACCATCAGAAGTGTCAGAGAATGAATCCCTTATCTTTAACACCATTTTACTACTGGACCTGTTTTGTAAACGGTCCCCCAAATGGGGAGAAGTCCCATATGTACAGGCCTTTATCAAGCTTTACCAAGATTAAGGTCTGAGGGATTCTTGTCGTGTGTGTTTAGTCTCTATTTGCAGGTTTCCCCCAAGAGGTGTGAAGCCAGACCTTCTCAAGCATCCCCTCTTTCAACCGCCAAGTAGCCGTCAGCACCCCGAGCCTCCTTTTCAGGCCCCCATTTCTTCCCCTTCACCATCTCCTTCAGCCCCCAGCCCCACACCTTACCCTGTCAAATCAGAAACGTCTAAATCAGAGCCCCGGTGCCTTCCCAGCTGGTGCTCCAATCAGGCTCAAAGGTAGCCCAGCCCCCGCTTTTGCCCCACCAGGCTTTTACCGGCTCCAGGAAAACACAGGAATGACTAGAGTGCAACGTGTTCCCTTCTCACTGCGGGACCTAGAAATCTGTAAGGAGCGATTTGGCAGGTTCGCAGAGAACCCTCAAAAGCTTAGGCACAAACTGATCAGGCTGGGATTAGCGCTCTCCCTGACCTGGCAGGACATCATAGTTATTCCGGCCCACTGTTGCCCCCGGATGAAAAGGAGCGTATACTGAAAGTGGCCAAAAAACACACAGACGGCCTACTGGACACCAATGTACACCACCAAAGTTATCGAGTGAGTGGTAACACAGTCCCAGATCATAGCCACACTGGGACTACGAGGACCATGGAGGCCAGGCTAAGATGAATCATTATATCACTTGTTTATCAGAAGGAATGAAAAGGTATATAGTAAAATCTGTGCATTATTAAGTCCAAGAAGTTACACAGATCCATCGACAGACAAATGCATGAAGAAGGTGTGGTACGTGGGAATTCCCTGGCTGTCCTGTGGTTAGCACTCCGCGCTCTCACTACCAAGGGCACAGGTTCAATCCCTGGTCAGGAACTAAGATCCCACAAGCCTCGTGGGCAAAGACAAAACAAAAAAAAAAAGATCGGTGCATATATACAACGGAATATTATTCAGGCGTAAAAAAGAATGAAATAATGCCATTTGCACCAACATGGATGGACCTAGAGATTATCATTCTAAGTGACATGTCAGACAGAGAAAGACAAACATCATATGACATCACTCATAGGTGGAGTCTAATTTTTTAAAATGATACAAATAAACGTATTTGCAAAACAGAAACAGTCTCACAGTCCGCACGCAGACTTGTGATTCCCTGGGGTGGGGGTAAATGTGGAGAGGAGGAATAAATTAGGAGTTGGGATTAACATACACACACTACTGGGACTTCCCTGGCAGTCCAGTGGCTGAGACTCCACACTCCCACTGCAGGGGACACGGATTCCATCCCTAGTCGGGAAACTAAGATACCCACAGTGCGAAAAAAAACAAAAAAAAAACAACCAGAAAAACCATGAACATACTACTGTATATAAAATAGATATCAACAAGCACCTACTACTGTATAGCACAGGGAACTCTACTCAATATTCGGTGATAACCTTTATGACAAAAGAATCTGAAAAAGAATGAATATATGTTTATGCATTACCAAATCACTTCTCTGTACATCTGAAACTAACACAACATTGTAATTAAAAAAAGAAAAAGTTACACAGAAAAAAAGATAAAAGCAGTCTTCCTGAGCTGGGTTTCAGAGGCATTCAGGAAGTACATCAATACAGACCCAGAGTCTGTAGAAGACGGACAACACTACTGGCCACGCATTTGATCACCCAGTCCGCTCCTGATAGCAAGAGAAAATTCCAGAAGCTTGAGGCTGGGTCCCATACCCCGTTGTCAACCTTGGTAGAGGAGGCCCTCAAGGTCTATAATAACCAAGACTTGATACGGGAGGCCAATCAGGATGGGAAGCTAACCAAGAAAACGCAGCTTTTGGCTACTCTGATTTACCTGCCACCTTGAGGGGACCCTAGACGGCTGAGAAGACCAGACAAACAGCCGAGAAGCCACCTGGACTAAAACCAGTGTGCCTTTTGTCTGAACGAGGAGCACTGCAAGGAGGGGATGTCCTAGCGCCCTCCTGTGGGACACCAAACAACCACCCCCGACCCACCCCAGTTCCTTGCAAATCTCTCCCATAAGAGATTCCCACATACCGACTGACCCAAGTGCCTGCCTGGCTCCAGATCTCACTACATCCATTCTCATTACTCCAGAGGAGCCTTGGGTCACCCCCGATGTGGCCAGTAGGAAAATCTGAATTTCCTGTAGGCACTGGAGACACCTACTCTGCTCTGACTTGGCTGGCTGCTCCCCTCTCCAACCCTGACTGTAATGCAACAGGAGTTGATGGACAGCCAAAGGTAAGGCGATTTACATCTCCCTTTGCCTACGGAATCAGGTCCATCATTATTACTCAATCCTTTTTGTATATGCCAGAATGCCCTGTCCGCTAGTACATTCTTAGAACAGGGTGAAGTCCAAGAAGGTAAACACTGCAAACAGAAAATGCATCTATGAGTAGCTCCAGATGGCCCATCTGCTACTCATCAAAATATTCCTCAAAACATTCCCCCCACCTGGGGAAAAATACCCCTGGAAGAGACAATATTCTTTAAAGCCTAAAGCCCTGAGGGGGATCCAACCACTGCTCACCAAATTCCTAAAACATGGACTCAGTAGGCCCTACCAATCCCCTCGCAACACCCCAGTTCTCCCTGTTCTGAAGCCTAATGGGGAATATTGGTTTATATGAGACTTACGAGCAGTAAACGAGGCAATCATCCCTATTCACCCAGTGGTGCCAAACCCGTTCACCCTCCTCACTCAAGTGCCAGGGAGCACTCGATATTTCTCTTTTGGACCTCAAAGATGCTTTTTTCTATATTCGCCTCCATCCGGACTCTCGATACCTTTTTCGCCTTTAAATCGACGGACCCTGACACGCTGGAGGCTACCCGATATACTTGGACAGTGCTTCCACCGCGTGTTTGGGATAGCACCCCTCTTTCTGGACATGGGTTGGCATGGGAACTGAGAACTCAGCCTTCAAAAGGGAACTCTGACACAATATATTGATGATTTATTAATAAGTACTGAGACAAAACAAGAGTCAGATCAAAATACTGTCAAGGTCCCAAATCTTCTTGTACAAAGGAGATATAAAGTCTCCGCAAACTAGCCTCACGTCTCACAGCAACAGGTTCAGTGTTGAGAATTTGTTTTAAACCCAGAGGCACGAGCCCTGGGCATACATTGAAGAAGAGCAATTAGTGCATTACCATCTCCAACCACAAAGAGGCAGCTCCAAGGCTTTCTCAGGATGGCTGGGTCCTGTCATACCTCAGTTCCAAATTATGGCGCTATAGCCAAACCCCTATATAATGTTCTAGATAATTATTTCTGTGTTGTGTGAGTGTGTGTGTGTGTGTGTGTCTGTGTGTGTGTGTGTGTGTGTGTGTGTTTCTTGGCCTCACCGCAGGGCATGTGGGATCTTACTTCCCTAACCAGGGATAGAACCCGTACCCCCTGCAGTGGAAGCACAGAGTCTTAACCACTGGACCACCAGGGAAGTCCCTATAAGGCTCTGAAGGGAAAAGAAAGGGAACTCCTTCACCAGAATAGGGACCACCAAAGGGACTCTGAGACTCTAAAGGCTGAGTTAAACACAACACTAGCACTGGGACTTCCAAACGTGGACAAGCCCTTTACCCTGCACGCTCATCAGAAGTCAGGGATAGCGCTAGGAGTCCTACCCAAAAGCTGGCATCAGATGTGGGACCAGATCAGAGACCAGTGGCTTACTTTTCACAACAACTGGACTCAATAACCCTGGGACGGCCCAGTACCTGCGGGCAATACCAGCCACAGGCCTCTTCGTTAATGAGGTTTCCAAGCTCAACGTGGCACAACACTTAGATGTATTAACCCCTCATCAAGTACAATGTGTGCTGGACGTCAGAGGACATCACTGGTTGACTGGAGGAAGACGGACAAGATATCAGGCTCTCCTCACGGACACCTTGACATAAAGGTGGGCCAAACCCTGAACCCGGCAACCCTCCTTCCCGTTGTCCAGAGTAGAGACTTACTGCATCACTGTATAGAGATCATAGAACAAACTTACTCCAGCAGCTCTGATCTTCTAGATGAACCTCTTGACAACCCTGAGGTCAAATGGTTTACTGACAGGAGCAGTGTTATTATAGACGTGGGAACTCGGAAGGCAGGGTATGCCATAGTTGGTCTAGATGAAGTCATAGAAACCAAGGCCCTGCCACCACAGACGTCGACCCACAATGCTGAGCTAACTGCATTAACGAGAGCTTGGCAGGAGTTCTCTGGTGGCCCAGTGGTTAGGATTCCAGGCTTTCACTGCCGTGGCCTGGGTTCAATATCTGGTCGGGGAACTGAGATCCCACACAGCCAAAAAAATAAAAATAACAGAGAGAGAGAGATTCTTATAACATCCTATGATCTAAATTACCGACAACTGTTTGCTGTCCTCCCCTAGTTGAACAGGTAGTCGCAACAGCTATGTCCTTCAAGGACTATCCAATCTGAACCGCTGTGAGACAGATATTCAGGCCTGCACCCCTGAAGGGTTTGTTTTCCTCTGTGCACATCCAAACCATCAGATGTCAGAAAATTATGGCCAGACCCTGTCCTTTTCCAACCAAGCTATGGCCCGTAACGGCACTGATCATGTGCACTTCACAGGAGAGTGCACTCTAGGGACTACAGGGCGAAGAGGGACTGTGATCTCTGGCAGCACCGCTCCAGCTCACCACCAAGCCCGGAGAGCACTACGAACGATCTTCGCAGGGGCAGGGCTGGCCATAGGACTGGCAGCTCCATGGGGAGGCTTCCCTTATCATGAAGCAACACTGAGAAACCTCACCACACAGCTTGGTTATGCGCTAAAACAGACAGGGCAAGCCTTAACAGCACTTCAGACCTCTCGTTACTTTGGTTAATGTAGCCCCTGATAATCATCTAGCTCTTGATTACCTACCTTCTGACAGAACAAGGCAGAATCTGTGCGATAACTATTACTTCCTGCTGCACCGAAATCGATGTCACAGGACAGACAGAAGTTAATATTAAAGAAATATACACCCGAGCGGAATGGCTTCACAATTTTGGCAGCGGTGATATCGCCTCCGTTGTCTGGTCAGCAGTTAGGGAAGCCCTCCCAAAGTTAGCCTGATTCCTTCCCTTTCTAGGCTCTCTTGTGGCTATTATTGTCCTTCTCCTTTTTGGCCCTTGTCTGTTGAAGCTTTTGGTTAAGTTTGTGTTTTCTAGGCTTCAGCAGTTTCAAGGAAGGCTCCTGATGGCTCTAGGATTTCAACCCATTCCAGCCAAGGGTAACCCAGGTCCCTAAAACAGTCAGCAAGGGACTTCTATACCTCTAGGGTAGCTTAGGATCTGCAGCCCCTGTCCAGCAGGAAGACATTTCAGAAGAAGAGACCTTGGGTCCCTTAATCCTTAAAAATAAAGGGTGGGGCTTCCCTAGTGGCGCAGTGGTTGAGAATCCGCCTGCCAATGCAGGGGACGCGGGTTCGAGTCCCGGTCCGGGAAGATCCCACGTGCCACGGAGCGGCTGGGCCTGTAAGCCATGGCCGCTGAGCCTGCGCGTCCGGAGCCAGTGCTCCGCAACGGGAGAGGCCACGACAGTGAGAGGCCCACGTACCGCAAAAAAAAAAAATTAATAAAATAAAATATAAAGGGTGTAGAATCTCTCGGGGGAATGAGACAGGCTGGGACCTGGGACCCTTTGCTGCACTGCTTACACCTGGACAAACAGCTCCGGGAGCAACAGAATACGAAGAAACCATAAGAGACTAAAAATAGTTATGCATCTGCAACTGCGGCAAATTACGAACAAGATACAAAACGACCAAAAACTCAAATGCCACTTCTGAAGTGTTGGGAGCAAAAGCAGGGGACTCCTCACCATGCCTGCCCACGACACCACCAAGAGGGTGGGCAGACCACCTAAGCCACCCCTACCGCCTGAACCACGGATCTGACCCTATCCTCACCCCATTTAAAGGACCAACTCACCCCCCAGCCCCGCTTCAGGAAGCAAGCAAGGCAACCTGTTGTTTCTTTTCGCTCCCATGTGCTGCAGCGTGTGTCCCAATAAAGCCTTGCCTGAATTTCTCCTCTGGCCTCTCATCACTTTCTGTTCACTGAAGAGTCCATGAATCTGGGTCGGTAACGTACTCGGTGGCAACTCCACCGGACACCTCTGGGGCCGTCTGCCCCGCCCTGGGAGAGAATCCAGGCACCTCTGGAACCAACAAACGCAGTTTCCCCGTAGGTGACCAGCTGCCGCCTAAACCTCTCCTTTCACCATAACCACGTTTGGTAAGTCTGCCTTCCTGGCCCCTGAGAGTCTCAGTCCCATCATTCAGGCAACGCTTCCCCCCTCCCCTTTCTCCTTTTTCCCTCATGGCTTTCCCTTTCCCTCTCCTGATAGCTCTCTACTTGCCCTTTCTCTGTCCTCCTGTTCCAGGAGAGCGGACATCGGGCAGCTACAGCATCACTCCTCTCAGCCTGTGAGACCACGCGCCCTCTGGCCAGCAAGGCTCACCTGCATGGCTGACAAACACAGGTGGCAGAGGCTCGCCTCACGCAGTGCAGATCTGGGTCCAGCAGGCTCTCCCGGACAGGAGCTTTCTGAGAGTGACAGACGTTCAACCCTCATATCCTGTAGTTTTTGCAAGTCCAATCGTCACAATGTTCTCACCCTTATTTTCCTGCCGCCAAGAGAAGTCCCATCAGGAACGGGCCATGGCAGATTTCTATAAGAACCTGTGGGGGCAAACCCTACCTGTGGGTTAGAGTCGTACGTGTGATGTACAAATTGTACGCATGCATAGAAGTCCCACCTGTGGATCAGAATCCCACACAGACGTACAAACGGTTGTTTCCCAGGATTAATCACCCCAGTGGGCAGTGGACGCGGTGCTCCCTCCTTCACTGGCCCTTTCTGAAAGTGCGCAGACTGGTGCCTAAACAGACACCTGCTGGGGGCAGGTTGAAACGGCAATCTCTCTCTTTCTGTCTTTTCTATCCCTCCTCCCTTTACCTCTCCCGTGATTCTTAACACCTACACTCCTGTTCCCTTCATCCCGGGGACTCCTCCTTTGCCTCACGAACTCTGGGGAGGAAATGCTGTGACCCCCTTTGTCGTTACGCTAGGCCTCAGCTCCATCTGGACCCCGGGATCTCCAGCTGTTAGCCCCAAATGTATATGTAAACATGAAAAACACCCAGGGAATCCTCAAAGACTATCTTCGGGGTTGCATTCTTAACAACTGGGGACGATTTAAATTAGGCGGTTTAAAAAGGAATAAGCTGATTTTCTCTTTCAACACAGCCTGACCCCAATATGCCTTGGGCGACCAGGCCAAGCGGCCACAGAATGAATCCCTTAACTTTAACACCATTTTACAACTGGACCCGTTTTGTAAACAGTCCCCAAAACGGGAGAAGTCCAATAAGCACGGGCCATTATAAAACTCTGTCAAGACTCTGGCCTGAGGGATTCCTGTTGTGTGTGTTTAGCCTCTATTTCTGTGTCTCTCCCAGAAGGTTTGGAGCCAGACCCCTCTTTCAACCACCACTAGCCGTCTGCACACAGAGCCACCTTTTCGGTCTCCCGTTTCTTCCCCTTCACCGTCTTCAGCCCCGCACCCCCACCTGACCCCGTCAAATCAGAAACCACAAAATCAGAACCCCGGTGCTTGCCCCAGTGGGGCTCCAATCAGCCTCAACGGTAGCCCCCACGTTTGCCCCACCAGGCTTTTACCACCTCTGGGAAGCAACTGATGAGAATGGAGAATTACTAGAGTGCAGCATGTCCCCTTCTCACTGCGGGACCGAGAAATCTGTAAGGAGCCATTTGGCAGGTTCTCAGAGGACCCCGAAAAGCTTAGGGACAAACTGATCAGGCTGGGATTAACATTCTCCCTGACCTGGTAGGATATCATAGTTATTCTGGCCAACTGCTGTACCCTGAATGACATGGAGCGTATACGGAAAAGGACAAAACACACACAGATGGCCTTCTGACCACCACCCGCACCACCAAATGTATCAAGTGAGTGGTAACACAATCCAACATCATGAGCCATGCTGCGACTATGAGGATCATGTAGGCCAGGCTAAGATGAAACATGTTACTTGTGGATCAGAAGGAATGAAAAGGTATACGGTGAAACCTGTAAATCATGAAGTCCAAGAAGTTACACAAAAACAAGATAAAAACCCAGCACTCTTCCTGAGCTGGAAGACAGAGTCATTCAGGAAGTAAACCAATGCAGACCCTGAGTTTGCAGAAGGGAAATCACTATTTACCATGCATTTTATCAAACACTGCTCCTGACAGCAGGAGAATATTGCAAAAGCTTGAGGCTGGGTCCCAAACAAAAGACACAAAATAGCCAAAGCAATCCTGAGAAAGAAAAAACGGGAGCTGGACGAATCAGACTCGATAACTTCACATTATGCTACAAAGCTACAGTAATCAAAACAGGATGGTATGGCACAAAAATACAGTTCAATGGAACAGTATACAAACCCCAGAAATAAACCCACCCTCATACGGCTACTTCAACTATGACAAGGAGGCAAGAATATAAAATGGAAACAGACAGTCTCTTCAATGACTGGTGGTGGAAAGCTACATGGAAAAGAATGAAATGACAACATTCTCTAACACCATACATAAAAATAACATCTAAATGAATTAAAGACCTAAGTGTAAGGTCAAATACTCTACAACACTTAGAGGAAAACACAAGCACAACACTGTGTGACATAAATAGCAAAACTATTTTTTGGATTCACCTCTTAAGAAATGAAAGTAAAAACAAAAAGAAATGGGACATCATTAAACTTCAATGGTTCGGCACAGAAGAAACCATCAACAGAAAAAGAAAACCGTCAAAATGCTGGAAAGTATCAACACGTCCAAATGAAGCAACCCACAAGGGATTCACCTCCAAAATACAGAAACAGCTCAGGTAGCTCTATATAACAACAACAACAAAACAAAAAATAAGCTGAAGAATTAACTAGACAATTCTCCAAAGAAAATATACAGATGGCAAAAAACACATGAACAATTGCTCAACCTCACCAATTATTAGAGAAATACACATCAAAATTACAATGAGGTAAGACCTCAACCAGCAGGAACAGCCATCAGCAAAAAGTCTCAAAACGCTTAATGCTGGACAGGGCGGGGAGAAAAGGCAACCCTCCTCCACTACTAGAGGGAATATAAACTGGTACAACAACCGGGGAGAATAGTTCGGAGGTTCCTGCAAGAAGGAAAAAGAGAGCTACCATCTGATCCCCCCCATCCCACTTCTGGGCAAACACCCAGAGAACACCATAGATCGAAAACCTACACGCACCCCAACGTGCATGACAGCACTACATACGACAACCGAGACAAACAAAGCAAGCAAACTGTCCCCGACAGATGACTGGGTACAGAAGATGTGGTACACGTCTACGATGGAATACGACTCAGCCATACAACGGACGGAAATACTGCCATTTGCAGCAACACGGAAGGACCTCGAGATGATGTAAGTGAAGTAAATCAGATGGAGGCCGATAAATATCATGGGATATGACTTACATGTGGAATCTAAAAACGGATACAGATCAACTGATTCACAAAACAGCGACAGACTCAGAGACGTAGAAAACAAACTTATGCTTACCAAAGGGGAAAGGCTGGGGAGAGGGCTACATCAGGAGGTTGGCATTAACGTGTATACAAGAACACATATACAATACATACTCCAGAAGGACCTAGTCTACAAAACAGGGGTCTCTGTTCAACACCTTGTCACAACCTACATAAGAAAAGGATCCTAAAAAGAATAAACATATGCATATGTACGACTAAGTCACAACGTTGTACACCTGCAAGAGGCACAACATGGTCCATCAGCTGCTTGAAAATGAAAGAAAAATGCAGTTAAAGAAAAAGAGAGAGAGAAAATGAAAGACGTGTACTCGATTTTCCGCAGGCTCGGGGACCTGGGCTGGTGTCACATCCCTGGAGCCTCAGCAGGCTGGCTCTCAAGCCTGGTGGTTGTGGGGCTGAGGGGACTGGGGAGGATGTGCGAGCAAATGAGCCCCCCTGGGACCTGCGGTGTCTGGTCCACTCGAAATGGGACCACAATCTCCAGACCCAGGCAGGCCCTCCTACACCTCAACCAAGCCTAGTGCACCCAAAGGAGGGTGGATGCTCTGGGCTGCAAGAACTTTGGAACGTCACCTGGTCTCCACATCTTCTGCTGCTGGGGTTCCCACCTCCAGCCTCCTGCCTTCGTGTCCTACCAACTACAGTACCCTCGGCACGCTCCCTCAGTGTAGCACTTTGGCAAGGGTTGCGACTTGTCTGGGGGTGAAGGGTAACAGGCAGGAAGGAAGGAGACACAAGCCCTTCGGTGCTGGTTCTGGCACCTGCCCCTCCAAGTTAGAACCCAGGAACACCACTTCGCTTTCCCTAAGGCTCTGGTTGCCAGAGGGACCAGCGATGGGCACGAAGAAGCCTGCCGCCTTGTGGACGATTCCTGTAACAACAACTTGGAAACCGGTGCTTCTGGGCACTAGGATTCACAAGGCCTGCAGGGCTTTCAAACAATAACACCTGCGCTCAAGAAATGTGCTAGGATACGTAATTGAAAAGAATTCAAAACGGGTCGGACTTGTCACAAGACAATTTCCAGAGGTACATTTCACTCACACTGTTGGGAAGGAACAAAAAAACAAATCAAAACATGAAAAGATGCTGAAGATCACCACTTACTTGAGAACTGCAAATCAAAACAGCAACGAGGTATCATCTGACACCAGTCAGAATGGCCATCATGAAAATGTCTCCAAATGAGAAATTCCGGAGGGGGCGTGGAGAAAGCAAACCCTCCTCCACTGCTGGGGGGAATGTAACTGGTACAGCCACTGGGGAGTGCAGTTGGGAGGTTCCTTCAATAACCAAAAACAGAGCCACCATCTGATCCCCCCATCCCACTTCTGGGCAAACACCCACAGAACACCATAGTTCGGAAACCTACACACACCCCAACGTGCATGACAGCACTATATAAAACCATCAACAAACCAAAGCAAGCAAAATGTCCATCGACAGATGAATGGGTACAGAAGATGGGGTACATGTCTACGATGGAGTACTACTCAGCCATACAAAAGAAGGAAATACTGCCATTTGCAGCAACGTGGAAGGACGTCCCGACGATCTAACTCAGTGAAGCAGTCGGAAGGAGGCTGACAAATATCATGGGATATGACATATGTGGAATCTAAAAATTGATACAAATGAACTGATTCACAAAACAGTGACAGACTCACAGAGATCGACAAATATCATAGGATATCACTTAGGTGTGGATTAAAAGAAAAAAGCACGATACAAATGAACTCATTTGGAGAACACAAACAGAATCACAGACGTGAAAGCCAACTTGTGGGATTTCCCTGGTGATCCAGTAGTTAAGAATCCGCCTTCCAACGCAGGGGACGTTGTTTTGATCCCTGGACGGGGATCTAAGATCCCACATCGGAGGGGCCACTAAGCCTCCGAGCCGCAACTAAGACCCAACGCAGCCATAACATAAATAATTCATTAATTGAAAGAAAAGAGGAAAGCCAACTTGTGCTTGCTGGGGATGGGTCAGGAAGAAACATGCAGGTGAGGGATAAATTAGGTGTTTGGGATTTAAGTATACACACTACTTTTTATAAAACAGATAACCTATGCGTTTGATTTCTACCCAGAGTTGAAATGTTGAGAGATGATTTTAAAAACTCATCAAGTGTCTTCCATTGTTACAAAAGATAATCTACAGGGACCTACTAATATATAGCACACGGAACTCTACTCAATATTCTTTCATTAATCACTTATATGGCAAAAGAATCTGAAAAAGAATGGGTACTTACATATATAGAACTGAATCACTTAGCTGTACAACTGAAACTAACACAACATTATAAATCAACTATACTCCAGTATAAATTTTTTTTTTAATTAAGGGGAAAAAAAAAAGGAATAAGCTGATTTTTTCTTGGAACACAGCCTGGCCCCAAAATGCTTTGGATGACCATCAGAATTGTCAGAGAATGAATCCCTTATCTTTAACACCATTTTACTACTGGACCTGTTTTGTAAACGGTCCCCCAAATGGGGAGAAGTCCCATATGTACAGGCCTTTATCAAGCTTTACCAAGATTAAGGTCTGAGGGATTCTTGTCGTGTGTGTTTAGTCTCTATTTGCAGGTTTCCCCCAAGAGGTGTGAAGCCAGACCTTCTCAAGCATCCCCTCTTTCAACCGCCAAGTAGCCGTCAGCACCCCGAGCCTCCTTTTCAGTCCCCCATTTCTTCCCCTTCACCATCTCCTTCAGCCCCCAGCCCCACACCTTACCCTGTCAAATCAGAAACGTCTAAATCAGAGCCCCGGTGCCTTCCCAGCTGGTGCTCCAATCAGGCTCAAAGGTAGCCCAGCCCCCGCTTTTGCCCCACCAGGCTTTTACCCGCTCCAGGAAAACACAAGAATGACTAGAGTGCAACGTGTTCCCTTCTCACTGGGGGACCTAGAAATCTGTAAGGAGCGATTTGGCAGGTTCGCAGAGAACCCTCAAAAGCTTAGGCACAAACTGATCAGGCTGGGATTAGCGTTCTCCCTGACCTGGCAGGACATCATAGTTATTCCGGCCCACTGTTGCCCCCGGATGAAAAGGAGCATATACTGAAAGTGGCCAAAAAACACACAGACGGCCTACTGGACACCAATCTACACCACCAAAGTTATCGAGTGAGTGGTAACACAGCCCCAGATCATAGCCACACTGGGACTACGAGGACCATGGAGGCCAGGCTAAGATGAATCATTATATTACTTGTTTATCAGAAGGAATGAAAAGGTATATAGTGAAACCGGTACATTATTAAGTCCAAGAAGTTACACAGATCCATCGACAGACAAATGCATGAAGAAGGTGTGGTACGTGGGATTTCCCTGGCTGTCCTGTGGTTAGCACTCCGCGCTCTCACTACCAAGGGCACAGGTTCAATCCCTGGTCAGGAACTAAGATCCCACAAGCCTCGTGGACAAAGAAAAAACAAAAAAAAAAAGATCGGTGCATATATACAACGGAATATTATTCAGGCGTAAAAAAGAATGAAATAGGGCTTCCCTGGTGGCGCAGTGGTTGAGAGTCCGCCTGCCGATGCAGGGGACGCGGGTTCGTGCCCCGGACCGGGAAGATCCCACATGCCGCGGAGCGGCTGGGCCCGTGAGCCATGGCCGCTGAGCCTGCGCGTCCGGAGCCTGTGCTCCGCAACGGGAGAGGCCACAACAGTGAGAGGCCCGCGTACCAAAAAAAAAAAAAAAAAAAAAAAAAAAAGAATGAAATAATGCCATTTGCACCAACATGGATGGACCTAGAGATTATCATTCTAAGTGACATGTCAGACAGAGAAAGACAAACATCATATGACATCACTCATAGGTGGAGTCTAATTTTTTAAAATGATACAAATAAACGTATTTGCAAAACAGAAACAGTCTCACAGTCCGCACGCAGACTTGTGATTCCCTGGGGTGGGGGTAAATGTGGAGAGGAGGAATAAATTAGGAGTTGGGATTAACATACACACACTAATGGGACTTCCCTGGCAGTCCAGTGGTTGAGACAGAAAAACCATGAACATACTACTGTATATAAAATAGATATCAACAAGCACCTACTACTGTATAGCACAGGGAACTCTACTCAATATTCGGTGATAACCTTTATGACAAAAGAATCTGAAAAAGAATGAATATATGTTTATGCATTACCAAATCACTTCTCTGTACATCTGAAACTAACACAACATTGTAATTAAAAAAAAAAAAGTTACACAGAAAAAAAGATAAAAGCAGTCTTCCTGAGCTGGGTTACAGAGGCATTCAGGAAGTACATCAATACAGACCCAGAGTCTGTAGAAGACGGACAACACTACTGGCCATGCATTTGATCACCCAGTCCGCTCCTGATAGCAAGAGAAAATTCCAGAAGCTTGAGGCTGGGTCCCATAACCCGTTGTCAACCTTGGTAGAGGAGGCCCTCAAGGTCTATAATAACCAAGACTTGATACGGGAGGCCAATCAGGATGGGAAGCTAACCAAGAAAACGCAGCTTTTGGCTACTCTGATTTACTTGCCACCTTGAGGGGACCCTAGACGGCTGAGAAGACCAGACAAACAGCCGAGAAGCCACCTGGACTAAAACCAGTGTGCCTTTTGTCTGAACGAGGAGCACTGCAAGGAGGGGGTGTCCTAGCGCCCTCCTGTGGGACACCAAACAACCACCCCCGACCCACCCCAGTTCCTTGCAAATCTCTCCCATAAGAGATTCCCACATACCGACTGACCCAAGTGCCTGCCTGGCTCCAGATCTCACTACATCCATTCTCATTACTCCACAGGAGCCTTGGGTCACCCCCGACGTGGCCAGTAGGAAAATCTGAATTTCCTGTAGGCACTGGAGACACCTACTCTGCTCTGACTTGGCTGGCTGCTCCCCTCTCCAACCCTGACTGTAATGCAACAGGAGTTGATGGACAGCCAAAGGTAAGGCGATTTACATCTCCCTTTGCCTACGGAATCAGGTCCATCATTATTACTCAATCCTTTTTGTATATGCCAGAATGCCCTGTCCGCTAGTACATTCTTAGAACAGGGTGAAGTCCAAGAAGGTAAACACTGCAAACAGAAAATGCATCTATGAGTAGCTCCAGATGGCCCATCTGCTACTCATCAAAATATTCCTCAAAACATTCCCCCCACCTGGGGAAAAATACCCCTGGAAGAGACAATATTCTTTAAAGCCTAAAGCCCTGAGGGGGATCCAACCACTGCTCACCAAATTCCTAAAACATGGACTCAGTAGGCCCTACCAATCCCCTTGCAACACCCCAGTTCTCCCTGTTCTGAAGCCTAATGGGGAATATTGGTTTATATGAGACTTACGAGCAGTAAACGAGGCAATCATCCCTATTCACCCAGTGGTGCCAAACCCGTTCACCCTCCTCACTCAAGTGCCAGGGAGCACTCGATATTTCTCTTTTGGACCTCAAAGATGCTTTTTTTCTATATTCGCCTCCATCCGGACTCTCGATACCTTTTTCACCTTTAAATCGACGGACCCTGACACGCTGGAGGCTACCCGATATACTTGGACACTGCTTCCACAGCGTGTTTGGGATAGCACCCCTCTTTCTGGACATGGGTTGGCATGGAAACTGAGAACTCAGCCTTCAAAAGGGAACTCTGACACAATATATTGATGATTTATTAATAAGTACTGAGACAAAACAAGAGTCAGATCAAAATACTGTCAAGGTCCCAAATCTTCTTGTACAAAGGAGATATAAAGTCTCCGCAAACTAGCCTCACGTCTCACAGCAACAGGTTCAGTGTTGAGAATTTGTTTTAAACCCAGAGGCACGAGCCCTGGGCATACATTGAAGAAGAGCAATTAGTGCATTACCATCTCCAACCACAAAGAGGCAGCTCCAAGGCTTTCTCAGGATGGCTGGGTCCTGTCATACCTCAGTTCCAAATTATGGCGCTATAGCCAAACCCCTATATAATGTTCTAGATAATTATTTCTGTGTTGTGTGAGTGTGTGTGTGTGTGTGTGTCTGTGTGTGTGTGTGTGTGTGTGTGTTTCTTGGCCTCACCGCAGGGCATGTGGGATCTTACTTCCCTAACCAGGGATAGAACCCGTACCCCCTGCAGTGGAAGCACAGAGTCTTAACCACTGGACCACCAGGGAAGTCCCTATAAGGCTCTGAAGGGAAAAGAAAGGGAACTCCTTCACCAGAATAGGGACCACCAAAGGGACTCTGAGACTCTAAAGGCTGAGTTAAACACAACACTAGCACTGGGACTTCCAAACGTGGACAAGCCCTTTACCCTGCACGCTCATCAGAAGTCAGGGATAGCGCTAGGAGTCCTACCCAAAAGCTGGCATCAGATGTGGGACCAGATCAGAGACCAGTGGCTTACTTTTCACAACAACTGGACTCAATAACCCTGGGATGGCCCAGTACCTGCGGGCAATACCAGCCACAGGCCTCTTCATTAATGAGGCTTCCAAGCTCAACGTGGCACAACACTTAGATGTATTAACCCCTCATCAAGTACAATCTGTGCTGGACGTCAGAGGACATCACTGGTTGACTGGAGGAAGACGGACAAGATATCAGGCTCTCCTCATGGACACCCTTGACATAAAGGTGGGCCAAACCCTGAACCCGGCAACCCTCCTTCCCGTTGTCCAGAGTAGAGACTTACTGCATCACTGTATAGAGATCATAGAACAAACGTACTCCAGCAGCTCTGATCTTCTAGATGAACCTCTTGACAACCCTGAGGTCAAATGGTTTACTGACGGGAGCAGGGTGGGAACTCAGAAGGCAGGGTATGCCATAGTTGGTCTAGATGAAGTCATAGAAACCAAGGCCCTGCCACCACAGACGTCGACCCACAATGCTGAGCTAACTGCATTAACGAGAGCTTGGCAGGAGTTCTCTGGTGGCCTAGTGGTTAGGATTCCAGGCTTTCACTGCCGTGGCCCGGGTTCAATATCTGGTCGGGAAACTGAGATCCCACACAGCCAAAAAAATAAAAATAACAGAGAGAGAGAGATTCTTATAACATCCTATGATCTAAATTACCGACAACTGTTTGCTGTCCTCCCCTAGTTGAACAGGTAGTCGCAACAGCTATGTCCTTCAAGGACTATCCAATCTGAACCGCTGTGAGACAGATATTCAGGCCTGCACCCCTGAAGGGTTTGTTTTCCTCTGTGCACATCCAAACCATCAGATGTCAGAAAATTATGGCCAGACCCTGTCCTTTTCCAACCAAGCTATGGCCCGTAACGGCACTGATCTTGTGCACTTCACAGGAGAGTGCACTCTAGGGAGTACAGGGAGAAGAGGGACTGTGATCTCTGGCAGCACCGCTCCAGCTCACCACCAAGCCCGGAGAGCACTACGAACGATCTTCGCAGGGGCAGGGCTGGCCATAGGACTGGCAGCTCCATGGGGAGGCTTCCCTTATCATGAAGCAACACTGAGAAACCTCACCACACAGCTTGATTATGCGCTAAAACAGACAGGGCAAGCCTTAACAGCACTTCAGACCTCTCGTTACTTTGGTTAATGTAGCTCCTGATAATCATCTAGCTCTTGATTACCTTCTGACAGAACAAGGCAGAATCTGTGCGATAACTATTACTTCCTGCTGCACCGAAATCGATGTCACAGGACAGACAGAAGTTAATATTAAAGAAATATACACCCGAGCGGAATGGCTTCACAATTTTGGCAGCGGTGATATCGCCTCCGTTGTCTGGTCAGCAGTTAGGGAAGCCCTCCCAAAGTTAACCTGATTCCTTCCCTTTCTAGGCTCTCTTGTGGCTATTATTGTCCTTCTCCTTTTTGGCCCTTGTCTGTTGAAGCTTTTGGTTAAGTTTGTGTTTTCTAGGCTTCAGCAGTTTCAAGGAAGGCTCCTGATGGCTCTAGGATTTCAACCCATTCCAGCCAAGGGTAACCCAGGTCCCTAAAACAGTCAGCAAGGGACTTCTATACCTCTAGGGTAGCTTAGGATCTGCAGCCCCTGTCCAGCAGGAAGACATTTCAGAAGAAGACACCTTGGGTCCCTTAATCCTTAAAAATAAAGGGTGTAGAGTCTCTCGGGGGAATGAGACAGGCAGGGACCTGGGACCCTTTGCTGCAGCGCTTACACCTGGACAAACATCTCCTGGAGCAATAGACTACAAAGAAACCGTAAGGGACTAAAAATAACCACACACACCTGCAACTGGGGCGAATTATGAGCAGGATGCAAAAAAAAAAAGCAAAAACCCAACTGCCACTTCTGAGGCGTTGGGAGCAAAAGCAGGGGACTCCTCAGGATTACTCCCCACAACACCACGAAGGCGGTGGGCAGACCACCTAAGCCACTCCTGTGGCCTGACCCATGGATGTGCCCCTACTCTCACCCCATTTAAGGAAACAGCTCAGAGCCACCCTCCCCCAAACCCTTGTTCCCCCAGCAAGCAAGCAAGAGCACCTGTTGCTTGTTGAGCACCTGTTTCTTATTTTCACTCCCTTGTTTTGCAGCATGAGCCCCAATAAAGCCTTGACCGAATTTCTCATCTGGCCTCTTACCAATTTCTATTGATTAAATAGTCCAAGAACCTGGGTCAGTAACACTAAGACCAGCGGCTATCGGATGGGGCCGTTCCAGCTTCAGCTGATAACATGTTTATTGCATTAGTACAGTCGGCCTGCCCCACCCCCACCCCCCCAGCCTGTTCACAGCTTTCTGCTCACTGCCCAAAGAGGGGGCCCTTCCGCCAGGGTGGGCATTCTGGGCACCTCCCCCAACCAGGTCGTTGCTCGGGGACCCTGCTTCTCTGCCTCCTCCTGACCAGCTGGACCCTGTGCACAGCCTGGGCCGCCCCTATCGGGGTTACATTCAAGGATTATTCTCTGTTAATAAATAAGCCAGCATGGCTGCCTCTTGGCCAGGACCTGTCGGGTCGGTGTCTTCCCTCCACCACGAACCGCTGTGTGCCAGGGCCCTAGCTGCTTCCCAGGGTCTGACCGCCCCCTCTCCCTGCTGCTGCCACCTCCCCAGTCCCCAGCGTGGGGATGGCCGAGTCACCAGTGCGCTGCGCTGCGCGGCCCCCGCTCAGCACGCGGTTCTGGGGCGTGTGTCCTCCGGTTGCGGCCCTTCCTGCGGGACTCGGGAGGCGGTGGGCGCGGCGCGGGCTGCGGACGACACATTCGCAGGGACTTCGTACCACCGCCGCCCGGCTCCACCAGCTGCAGGAAGTCCCGGTACCAGAGCTTGGGGCCCGACGGCGCGACGGGCGCAGCCTCCTCGGTCCGGGCCAGCCTTTCAGCCTGCGCAGCACTCAACACGTGCAGCACCAGCCGACGCATTGGCTGCGAAAAGCCCTGCTCCACGGCTGCGCACAGGTACACGCCTGAGTCCCCACGCCGCAACCAGCGAAGCAGCAGGCCCCGCGTAGTACGTTCGGCTCGCTCCTCTGCGGGCACCTGCGGGCCGGATCAGCGTGAGGCGGGAGGTTAGGGAACAGGGCGGGGCTCGCCTGAACGTGGAGGCGCGTCAGAGACCTCCCCCAATTGGGCGGGGCAAGGGCGGGGCTTCCTTCCGACTGGGCTGGGGCGCGGGGCGTCAGGAACCTAGTTAGAGGAATGGGGCCTCACCAGGAAGCGGAGTGCAGGCAAGGGGCCAAACTGGGCGTTAGGGGTCTGGTTGGGCGGAGACTCACGGGGCGGAGCTGGATCGCATCTAGATGTGCGGAGCAGGCCAAGGGCCTCATTAATCAGGGCGGGCACTTGCGGGACGTAGGAGTCAGAACAAGGGCCTGGTTGGGAGGGGAGTTGGAGGAGGCTCACCTGAGTGTAGGCCGCCTCCCCCGCGCGCTGGAAAGTCCACTCCACGCGCGCCTGCAGCGAGCGGGGCTCACACTCCAGGAAGGCGCTACCTCCCTCCACACCGAACACCTTCCGCTCCAGCAGCGCAGGATGGGATGAGTCTGGGGGCAAAGGGAATGTCAGATTCAGACAAGGCAGGGCAGGGTGGGGCAGTCTTTAAGGGTTGGGGGGTGGGAGCAGCTGGGACACTCACCCCCGGTGCACAGTGTGCTGGGGTCGCCGTTCCTTACATCCTGCCGTCGGAACCTCCTGGGGAGGGGGGACATTAGAGCCTCCGTGAGCCCTTCTTTTAGCCAGGGGCGGATAAAGACTCCCTTCAGGCAGCCCGCCCCAGATCCTACCCACCTCTTGGCACTGGGCTGGAAGCGCGTGCACGCGGCCCCATCCCAGGCGCAGTAAGGGTCACGTGCCAGACAGCATTCGGCACAGGCGCGGCCGTGGGCAGCGCAGCGGTGCAACGGGATCTGGGCCACCCCGCTCCGAGAGGCTACGTACAGTTGGTGCTAGGGGTACAAGGGGCTTCAGGCTGACCGAGGGTGGCCCCGTGCCCGCCTCCCATAGGTCAGGGATCCCTTCCCCCATTTGACAAAAGGGAACACTGAGGTCTCAGGTCCCACACTCTAGTGAGGGCAGAGCCTGTACTCAAAACCGGGGCTTTTAATTACCAAGAGAAGAATGGGGGTGGGGGCACCTGGGAACAGGCTGGGTCCATTCCGCCCTCAAGCCTTCTAGTCACTTACCCTCTTGGAGGAGATTTGCATGCTGGTGACAGCAGCTGAGTCCTGAGAGGGAGGAGGGGTGCTGGGATCAGGGCTCCGTGGGGTGGGGGTACCCCAGGCAATGTGGGCTAGGCCTCACCTCAAACATGTGCAGCTCCTCCAGGAGCAGCCCCTCAGCATTAGGCCGGCCACCCTTGGGGACGGAGATCACCTTCAGCACGGTGCCAGCATCTGCAGGGATGAGAAGGGTCAGTGACTCCTCGTGTTCCCTGACAGCCAGGGCCAGGGGTCTCCTCACCTCTGAGGCCTCCACCCTCTGCATGGTTGGGATGGTGAAGAATGTGGGTTGGAGCAATCAGAGCAGCATCCAGAAGGAGATGGGGGCATAGCCCCTGGAAAAATATGGAGATGAGACTGAACAGGGGGAGCTTCCACTAACAGGCCAAAGAGCCTGGGCTGGGTCTTGTGGGTGGTCATGGCAGGACCCTGACCTGTGCCGATGAAGAGGACGTCGTAGTATCCATCAACAGCCGCTACACGGTCCGCAGTGATCTGGGTGAAGGTGTACCCGGCACCCACTTGTTGGAAGAGGGGGCGCCCCCCCATGGGCAGGACCGAATTGTACATGAGGGGGTGGTTCCGGGCAAACTGGATGACATCATCAGGAAAGTCCTTGGTGGAACTGAAGGTGCCAAAGGTCTTGCTGGGGCACTGGGGGGTGGGAAGGAGGCATGACAAGGATGTGGATATGAAGGCCTGGTGGGCAGCCCTCTACAGGACACCTCCCGGAACCTGGAGCATGTGTGAGTGTGTGTGCATGCGTGCACGCGCGCGCGCACAGGGGGTGGGTGTTGGACAGAGCCCTGCCCTGGGAATCTGAGAGAGGAACTCCAGCCTTGCCTTTGGGGGTCTGAGGGGGAAACATGGCCTTCCCCTGAGGAGCCCTGTCTAATGAAGATGATGTTTTCCCACCCATAAAAAAAAGAAGACACAACATTCACCAAGAAAACCCCAGGCCAAGTTCTCCACCCCAGAAGCTTTAAGTGGGTTGTGGTGGGAGTCCCTGGGCTACGCACCATGCCAGGTCGGGGGTAGGGGACACGGCCCTGGTAGGACACCCACTGGTGCACGGGCCCCTCCTTGTGTGCAAAGGGTCCCAGGAAGGCCCGGCGCACATCATTCATGCTGTACACGCACACTGCGGAGCCCTGGAAGATGCTGCTGCAGGTGAAGATGTAAGTGGAGTAAGGGGCTCAAGTGGGGCCTAGCCAGCCTTGCCCCACTACCTCCCATACCTCACCTGGTCGTGGAGAAGACAGCATAGAGCAGCGGGGTCCAGCGATCCCGCGAGGACAGCAGGAACACGTCCTCTGCAGGGAAGGGACCAAGTTGGGGGAGGGTGCCCAGCCAGGCTCAGAGTCTCCGCCGCTGTGTCCCCTCCCCACACCCCATCCTCCACTCCTGGCACTTACGGAGCTGGTCAAAGTTCGTATCGCCCTCAGCACCGGGCACTGAGCACACCAGCCGCGCCTTCAGGAACGTAGTCCACTTGTTGACCAGGCTGCGTTGGCCACCCACGTCGTTCTGCAGGGTCAGTAGGAGGGGATGAGGGCGAGGCCCTGACAGACAGGCAAAGGGGGCGGTGGCAGGATCACCGAATGTGGCCCAGGGACTCCTCACCCTGCAGATCTGGCCAACGCGGGACACAGACAGGCGTCCCAGGGCCGGCGTGGCCTCCACTGCTGACTCACGGAAGAAGAAGTAGATCTTGTCGTCGTCCGGGTTCTCACTCTCCGGGATCCAAAAGACCTTGACGAACTTGGGCTCTGACCACAGCAGGAGGCGTGGGGTCAGCAAGGTCCTGGCCCTGCCCCCTGCTAGGAGGCCCAGACACTGCCTCCGCTTCCTTTCATGATGGCAGAAGCCCTCAGGGCAGCAGCTGACCACCCAGCCTCTGGGACCAAGTTCAGATGGTACTCCCGGAGGACACAATCGAAAGGAAGAGGGCCTGTGAGTCAAGAAGAAGCCACGAGAGGGCAGCAGAGACCATGGCTACCTGGGCCCACGGGCAGGCAGACCCTGGCCAGTGGTGGGCCTCTCGCCTTTCCCCTGGCAGTTCTCTATGCCAGTGGGCCAAGAAAGGAGGGATATGGGGTATCTGGTTTTACCTTCACTCATGAATCTTCCTCTCGCAGGAAGTAGATGCCCCCACTCCTGCTTCAAATACTCTGCTGGGTCTCATCACTCTTAGAATAATCTACCCTGGCCCTACCCTGTGCTGACAGTCCAGACCCCTTATCATTGCTCCCTTCGTAAGTCTTTTCCTTGGCTTGTTCCTGCCCCAGGATCTTTGCACTAATTATTCCCTCTGCTTGGAATGCTCTTATGCTCTTCCTGAAATCCTGCTGTGTTTTGGACATTAGCACATACCTTTTCTCAGCAGGGTGGCTTCCTTTTCCCAACCCTCCCACCACCACCACCACCACCACCACCTAGTCTCCTTTTCCCTTCCTCTCCATTCTCTCATTATATCTCCTGGCCATTGGAACTTATCTTATTGTGTATTCGTTCTGAGGTCTGTGAACTCAAAGAGGGCATGGGCCATACCTATCTTGTCCGCCCTGCAACCCAGTGCCTAGTGCAGGGCTTGACCCAGGGTAGCTACCTGGTGAGCACTCGTTGCTCACTCCCTTTACGGGCCTTACCCAGCACCTGCTCTGTTGGAGATGAGGGCCCCCTCCCAACAGTCCCACCAGTCTTTCACCGTTGAGCCAGCGGGAATCATGTGGTTCCGTTCGGAGACTTGGACGCTGACCCAAGCTGCGGAAGATGGTAAAGTCCCGGCCCATGAGGTCTGCGGCTACTCCCGAGTACAACTCTTCCCCTGTAGACATGGCAAGGCTGCTTAGTGAAACCAAAGGCTCTTGTGGTGGATTGGGGGCACTATGGAGCTCTGGGGGCTCTTGGGGAGTCAGTGAGGCTATGGGGGATCCCTGGGGCTCTAGGGAGGGTCTTGGGACTTTGTGAGATGCTAGAGTCTCTAAGGGGTTCCAGGAGCTCTCTTGGGGCCCCAGCCTTTGGACTCACCCACCAGCACGGAGGCAGCCCGATGCCTGGGGTCATAAGGACTCTTGCCCTTGCCATCCTCTAGCCTTCGAAGGTCCAGCCGGAGCATGGGCTCCTGGGAGGCAGGGGGGAGTTGTTACCGTAGGCCCTTCCTTACCCTCCCAACCTCCCTCCCTGACCAGACCTGGCCTTACCTCCAGCCACTGGCCCACCTCCACAAATGCACAGGTTGGGTGGAAGGCCCCTGTGCCACAGGCCAGCAAGTGGGTGCGGTTGTAGGCATGCAGCAACTTCACGAAGTTCATGCACTCAGTCTAGCGCGCACGCGGGCAGGGGCAGGAACAATGAGGCCTCCCCCAGGGAGGTGGCCTTAAGGGTTCCCAGCTCACCAGTGGCACTCCCACCCCTTCTTCTTTTCTGCATTAGCCCAGGCAAGTACTAACATGGGCTCTAGGGACTCAGGTGCCCTTGGTGACCAGCCCAGCTCACCTCTCACCAGAATGGGTTCATTGGGAAGCATGCCTGCATTGCCCCCCATGACGCAGAGGCCTCCAAGAAGAATCACATAGCCCCCACCCTGACTCACTACCTCTGGACTTCAGCCACCTCAACCCTCCTGCCCCCATCATAGCCAAAACAGGCAGGCCTCTGTTTTAGCACTGCCCATCTCTAGAGTGAGGGGCTGACCCTCCCCACTCCCACCCAGGCAGCCAACACTCACGCCAATGTCCTTCCCTGCCCAGTTGCACTCCTCTCGCCATTCCACAGGGGCCGGCCAGGCCAGCTATGGGGAGGGTGGGGGAGGGAGAACACAGGTCAGGGACTCGGGATGTTCTCTATGCTGAGAGTGTCGTCCACTCAGGGGGCCCATCCTCCAGGAAGCCTGGAGTGGGGTCCTAGGGCTCTTTCCGGGGGCAGTGCTGAGGCTGGGGGTCCGTGGCACCTTCTTGGCCCGCTTGCTAATGTTGTCCAGGCTGAGGGAGGCCACATGGTTCTCGGCGCCCACAAACAGGCGCCCACGCTCCTCATCCAGCAGCAAAGCTTCGTAGCAGCAGGTCCTCTCCAGCCTGAAGGTCCGGAGACCATGCTGGGCCTGGAGCTCTGTGGGGTGGGGACACCACTGAGGATTTGCCAGTCATGCTAGAAGCTTCTCCCAGGCCCTGCCTGTTGTCTCTCTCACAGGCCAAGGTTGTACATGTGACCTGGCCCACACACATGTGAATTTACATGCGTGTGAGTTTACACTCAGGGGGACAGGCCCACCCAGGGGCAGAGCTTCCAGGGTGGGCAGTGCAGCCCACCCCTGCCCCCATGGGGGAAGCAGGTGGAGCTTCTAGGGCAACCTCAGACAAGTAGTGTCTCCAGGCGAGCTCACGGGGAGGCAAGGGTTCTGGGGTAGGCCTGCATGTTGGGACAGCCAGATCCCCAACCCCAAAGTCAGGCTGAAGGTTCTCTGCCACCAGCCTAGGTTCAGTATGATGCCACTGCCTAGTAACCACCCTGTGTAGTGGGTGTGGGAAGGGGGCTCTAATGGTCCCCACACCTCAACTTCCCTGGGAGCAGGGGATGGAACAGAGGCAGGATCTGTTGCCATGCTTCCTGGGAAAGCATGAGGAGAATGTGGGCAGAGAGCTTGGGGACTGAGGACAGGAAAGGGTTAATTGGAGATGGCCTGAGCGTGCCCCCAGATCCAACCCAGCCTGTGGCACACACACAGTGCAACAGGAAACACAACGCCCCCTACCCACACTGGGCCCCTTTCCTGCCCACCCTGAGGTGGGCCCTCCCGCCTGCCAGGTGCACCTACCTTGGAAGGAGAGGCGAAGGCGTGGCGTGCTGGGGGCAGCACCCCCCAGCACTGCCACCCAGAGCAGAGCCAGGCCTGGGATCATGGCGGAGGCCTCAGCCCGCCCCATCCCTGCAGCTCAGGGAGCTCAGGGTTCAGCGGGCGTGTGTGGAGGAGCCTTGAGCCACCCTGGACTCTGCCCCAGGATCTGGAAGAGAAGGAGCTGCAGCGAGAGCGAGGGAGGGAGGCTGGGGGGAGTCCCCAGGGATCAGATTACAGCCCCTAGGGGAAAGAGGCTGGGGGGTCGCATTCCACTTGCAAGCCCTCCTCTCCCTTGGAGGGTGCCCTGCCTGGCCACAATCACAGACACACCCACGCTGGGCACACCATCGGGGTCAACCCCATACTGGCAGGCGCCTGCCCCACCACGTCACCCTCCCCAGTAACCCGCCCTCCTGTACACACACTCACAGGCATTAATTCACAAACTCTGCGTGCCTAAGTCATGCCAGCCTGGGACTGGGGCTGGGGGCAGTGGGGCACACAGACAAGGTCCTCCTGCAGGAGGGGGCAGAGTACCAACAAGGACTCAGATTGGTGCAGTCATTGCAGTGGTGCCAAGTGCAATGAGCAAAACAAGACAGTCATGGGCGTGAGGGTAACAGGAGGGGGTCAGGCCTCTGGAGGTAGCCGTGCACCCACGGGCCCACAGAGGAACAGAAGCACATTTGGAGCTGGAGCCAATGGTGTGGGCGTGTGTGAGTGTGAATGTGCTTCTAAGGATTCCTTTGTGTATCTGTATTCCGCAGTGTGTATGTGTGTGTGTAGTGTGTATGCAGGCATATGTGTACATATCTCTGTGAAACCATGTGGCGTGTGTGTTGTATTACACATGTAGGTGTGATATGCATGAGTGCACACAAGGCATTGTATGCGTGTCTACACAGTGTGTACATGTCTGGGGGTGTGTACACTTTGTAAGTACATACATGTTTGTGTTGCACATGTGTGTATGTGTTTGTGCACAAGTGTATGAGTCTCTCTGGACATGCAGGTGAGCAAATTATAACTGCAGCGTCAATCACTGCCTTCAACTCTGAGACACTCCGGAAACCCAATTCTCAGAGGGAGAAGTGCAGCAGGGAGACCCAGGGCTGGGCAGACACCTCAGTTTCTGATTTGGGAGCTGCTCCCACTTGGATCCAGCAGCCTCAGCTTTGTGCTTGACCTCTCTCTCCCCACCCCAGAGGGTGGGAGGGGCTGGTCACACACAGAAATTCTGTGAGCTCAGACTTCAGACCCAAGAGGAATCAACTGGGGAGAGCCAAGGGCGTGAAGCAGATTCTCACCCCCAGCTCGGGTGAGCTGCCCTTCCCTCTCCAGCCTCCAGAGTCTCCCTGAGCCTCTCCATCCCATCTTCGCCCTCAGGGTTTCCCCATCTTTGAGACCCTCCACTTCTCTGAGCCAGAGCCCTTCCCTGGACCTCTCAGATGGGGCCAGGCTCTGGATGCAGTGCCCACCCTCCTTCCCAGAAGTTGGCTGGGCAGGTGCCGGGCACAGTAGCCCTGGCGTGGGGCTAGGTCCTGGGGTGCATTCAAGCAAGGGGCACAGCTGTCGGGGCACGTTCCAGACTGCTCTCCCCAAACCCCCGCCTAGCTCTGCCGCTTCCAGACCCCTCCCACCCGAGGACTCCCACCTCCCTCCTTCCTTCCACCGACACTTGCCGCCCGCTGGCTCTTCTAGGCCCGTGAGGTCTGCGACGTCACAAAACACCAGGTTGCCTTCCCACACTCCACCGAGAGCTCCGGCATCAGCGGCTCCTCGCCCTGGCCCCTTCTCACCCTGCAGAAGGGGAGAAGCCGAGGGGCCCCAGGGCACCCTCTGACGGCTCCTTTAAGAAGCAGCCCCCGCCCCCACCAAGCCAGCCGCGCCCCGCCGTCAAGTTTACGGGGCGGATCGGGTGACTGGGCAGGCAGCCGGACCGGCTGGAGTTGGTGGCCAGAGCGGAGCGGGCACAAGGGAGGGGCCGGTAGGGCCGACCCCTCCCCCGTAGGGCTTCAGAGCAACAGGATGCCCCACGCAGCGGTCCTGGAAGTGGGGCTGGCAGTCAAGGCAAATAATTAAGAAGCAATAGAGACCCCCTAGCCCCAGGCAGCTCTGGCAGAGGGATTGGTCAGACAGGGCACCCCCAGGGACTGTTTCTTCACTTGTCCCTCCATAGCTGGGGAGCTGGAGGTGGGTAATTAGGGGCTCAGCTGCCACCTCAATCCCCAGGAGCCAGCTGGGAAGGGCTGGTCAGGGTCAGAGGTCAGAGAGGGGGTTCTCAAGTGGAGGTTTGATGGGCCCCCAAGACCCTGTCCCAGTCCTTCCTTAGGGCTTGGGCCACTTAGTACTTCTGCCACCTGGCTGGCAGTGGCTTTGATGACAGCCAGTCTGGGGTGGGAGAAGAGGGCCAGAGGGGCAGGCAGGGCAGGGAGGCAGGCTGCAAGTCTCACTTCTGCACTGCAGGGTGGGGGACCATCCAGAGACCCGTCCTGACCGGTGGTCCCATGTCTCTGCTGGGAGGTGAGGGGCATTCTATGCCATCTCCATGAACTCCAGTCTTTCTTCCAAGGTTGAAGGTGGGAGGAACTGCCCCACCAAACACAGAGTGAGGTACCCAAGGGGACTTCAAGGATAGGATGGGGCTCCTACACCTCAGTGCCTCAGTTGGGAAGGGTCTGGGGTCTTGGCCTAAAGGTGAGTCTGGTGGACACACCCTGTTTGTACCGCCAGGGCTACTTCCTTGGAGGGGTTGAATGTTGACAATAGTCAAGGGGGGCCCTCAGGTCCACCTGGATGAACATACCAGGGCTTGAGGGTGGGCTTCCACCCCTCAATCCCCCCAAAATGCATCCTCCTACATCCTCCCCAAGGCTATCAGCAGCTCCTCAGGGGTCTGTGAGGGAGGCCATGTGGGCACTTCAAGTATGCATGGTTCTGCTGCCCATCTCCTGCCAAGTCCCTGGAGTAGAAGTGTCTGTGCCCATCCAGGGTGGGGCCATGCCCCTCTTTCCTGAACCTCAGGCCTGGTGTTTCTGGCCCAGCCTGGCTGGCTGGTGGGCAGGTGAAGGGTGGGGGTTAGTGGGAGGACCAGGGGCCTTCAGGAGCGGGAGTGGGGGTGACATAACCCTGCCTGAGCTCCTGGGCTTCCAGGATGTGGCCTCTCCCTCCTCCCAGGCTCTTTTGCCTTGGACCTGGGAAGCGTCCCCTGGCCTCATGCAAGCAAACAAAATTCTTTGGCTGTTTACAATTTTCCACCCAAGCAGCCAAGATCAGCAAGTGCCTTTGAGGTCCCTACCCAACTGCACGGTACCCCCTACTTGCCCCCACTGCTTTTAGTTCTTCAGGCCCAGGTCCCAGCCTCTGTTTCATCCCCACCGCCAACCCAGTGTCCATACTGGAAAATGGGACCAGGACCCCTGCCTGGGACTCAACCCACAGCTGAAGGGACTGGGCTGTTCCTGGCCCACCTGAGCCCTTGGCATTGCCTTCCCACTTCCAGATGTGTCCCCCTCCCTGGAGCAGGAAGGGAGGTCCCCAGGAGTGGGAGCTCAAGTTGTCCCCATCCCCACAAGGTCTCCTTTCTGCTCCTCAGCCCCGGGTCCCAGCGTTTGCAGACCCTGGGTAGGAAACTTATGGAGGCAGCCCTCTAGGGGCAGGGTCACTGGCTGTGGGTCACACTGGGCTCTGGAAGTCCCCAAGGATTCATGCAGCCTGGGCCTGGGTCGCGACAGAACAGAACAAACCAGGAGACGCAGCTTGGGTCTCTGGTGCTGCCTATCAGTGGCACAGCCTGCCAAGGCCTTGGTTTTTCCTTCTGGAAATAAGTGGATTGTGCCAAGTCCCAGCACCTGGCTCCCCAGCCCTCATTGCCGGCTGGGCCTGCCCCTTGCACCCTGCCTGGACTCTGGGTGGTGCGACTGGGCTGGGGTGAGACATCCATTTGAGGAAGGCTGTAGCCGACACTCCCGGTGCCCAGCCTGGGCTGGGTTGGGCCTTGGCTCCCCACTCACACCTGCTTTAGCCATCAGGGCTGGTGGCTCCAAAGTCTCGACCTTTCCCTCTTCCCGTCACGTGGGTACTAGGACGTGCTACCCTGAGGACTTAGGCATGGGGGGAGGTAAGTGGTGGAAAGTGGGCCCTGGAAAGCCCAACTGAGGCCTAACTTCCCTGACAATCTGCTACCCACTCCAGGGGATCTCCCGGGAAGGGTCTTTCTGGCATTTCCCTCATCCACCTCCCACCTGGTTTCCAGGCTCCCCGATGACCCCCAGCCCACCTTTGTGGAAAGATGAGCTCCTCCCCTCCTTCCTTGCCTGTTCCTTTCTGAGGGCCAAGTCAGAGCTGAGGTGGAGGGGCTGAGGGAGGGGCCACTCGGAACCCTGGGCCTCTAGCTGGGGCCCTACCCCCACCGGCTCCGCCCCTGCCCTCCGCCTCCTGCACATTCCTCCCTGGCTGAGGTCAGCCCCTCCGGGATGGGGGAGCCCCCCCTCACCAGCCACATCACAGCTCTTCACTCACTTCTGTTTTCTTCGTTGCCCAGTAGGGGGGGTGGGGGGAGAGGGGCCTGGGGGTGGGGCCTCCCTCTCCCCTCCTTCTCCATTGCCTGGGGGAGCGGGGGGAGGAGGTGCCAGGAATGCGGCAGAGTAGACTCCGGAGGCACCCTGTACTCATTAACATACATTAACATAAATGCTACATTCCCTTACTAGTCAGGGGGAGAGACTCCCAGGAGTACCGGTTGGGGGCTCGGGATGCTCTGGGAGGGCAGACCAGAGCTCGCCCCAGGAATCCACTCCCCAGTAGTCAGAGAGGGGTGGGGTTGAATCCTGACTCTGCTGCTCACCAGCTGTGTGTCCCTAGGGGGAGACTGAACCTCTCAGATCACTCTCCTCACTTGCCCTGCCGTTGTAAATGGTGGGCCAGGCAGGTCTGGCACACTGTGGGGTACACAGGTGTGCACTCCAGTTGCCATCTCAGCGCTGGGCATCCTGTGGCATGCAGGCCTGGAGGCCTCAAGGGAGTCACTGCTGCCTCTTCCAGCCCAGCTTCATGGGGCCCTTTCTCAGACTTGACTCCCCTCCTGCCCCCTTCCCTCTCCCCACAACCCCGCCACAAGCCCAGCCCCCAGCACAACACCCTGACCCTCCACCTGAACCTCCTTCTCTCCCCAGCCACTGGGGATTCCTCAGTCTTCTTACTCCACAGATCTCCAATCCACCCCCAGCAGTGCCCAAGCCCACACCCTCCTGCCTCCAGAGAGCCCCCAACTCAGGGAGGCCTTCTGTCTCCTTTAAGATAGAACAAGGCCCCAGCTCCTTTCCCTGCAGCTTGAAGCCTGACCCCTTCCCCAGGTACCCAGCCTGGGGGCCCCCCTGGTCCTTCTGCCAGTTCTCCTCTCAGTGCCTCTCCTCTGCAGTACCCTGCCTCCCCAACTCCTCACTCAGAGAACTTGCTGAAGCCCAGGGACATCCCAGGCTCTTAGCCAGGCATTCACACACCCCTCCCTGGCTTGGCCCTAACCCTGCCAGCGCTCCAGCTACCCCATCTCTGGGAGCTGGCAGCTGTTCCTTTGCTAGGACTTAGCTTGGGCTGTGCCCTCTGCCCTTTTGCCACCTGCTGGACTTTTCCTCATCACCCACTACCCACTTTTCTCTGTGAAGCCCCAGGTACTTATAACACCAGGTCCAAGCCTCTCTGCAGGGCTCTGGGTTCCCCAGCAGCCACCATCCCTTGGGGGCCCCAGGCACAGGGAAGCAAGAGATAGAGTGCCCGCAGGAAGCCCTGCCACCTTCCTGGGCCTGCTGAACCTGGGTGAGGATGGGGGATTGATGGGGAAGAGAGACTTCAGGCCCCTTCAGGATTCAGTCACTCAGGCCTTGACTCCCTCCACCCACAATGAGGTCAGAAAACAGAGTAAATGCCAAAGAATGTCAAACTGATTTTTCTCCTAAATAAGATCACCTGTGAGGTCAAGTCTCCTGTAAGGGGGGAAACCAAAGCAGGGAAAAGAAAGAGATCCATGGCCTTGACCCCTGCCCCATTGGATACCAGTGACCATCGCTGTGTGGTTAAGTGAGGAGCTGACTGGCTGGCAGGCATGGACATACTTGGGGTCACACAGCTGCACGCAGACCTCAGCTGGCTTGAGGCTCTCCTTGGGGGTGTGCTGGGAGCTGGCTTCCACTTTCGGGGTTCAAGGAGGACTTGGTGGGGGCTTCCCTGGTGATGCAGTGGTTAAGAATCCGCCTACAAATGCAGGGGACACAGGTTCGAGCCCTGATCCGGGAAGATCCCACAAGCCATAGAACAACTAAGCCCGCGTGCCACAGCTACGGAAGCCCGCGTGCCTAGAGCGCATGTTCCACAACAAGAGAAGCCACCGCAATGAGAAGCCCGCGCACAGCAACTAAGACCCAACGCAGCCAAAAATAAATAAATAAAATTAATTAATTTTTTTAAAAGGTGGCGGGGGACGGACTTGGGGGAATGCACAGCCTCATGGCAGGGATGAGGTCCCCTAGGATCTCTTTTAGGGAAACAGACCCAAGGATTGGGGTCAGTGGTTTGGGAGTGGGCCTGGACCCAGAACTCAGCCAAGAGAAGCTGCAGTCCCGTCCCTGACTCCCAGGGCAAGTAGGACCTGGCTGGCCATGCCACAGGCCAGGTGGCTGGAGTCAGGACTTGTATTCTCCAGCCTTCATGGCTGGCTTGGCACTCTGGGGTAGGGGGGCGATGATTCTGAGGGGCTCTGAGGGGAGTGGGAGGATTTCCTGACCTCAGGAGGAGCTATGGGGCTGCCCTGAAACATGGTAAGGGGTTATTCTAGGTCTTGGAATCTCCTGCAGCCTCAGAGGCTCCAGTCCTAATGGGGCCACCTCCCCTTTCTGCACCTAGCATCTGGGCCTCCACCCACCTGCTGGGGGTGGGAGGTCTGGCCCAGGGGAGCTGGAAAGTGGCTGCAGGCCAGGACTGGCTTTTCCCCATAGCGTCTCCCTACATCCTTCCCTCTTTAGAACTCCCTCTCAGAGCTTGTCTCTTTCTCTCTTCCCAGCCGTTTCCCCACCCACCCCACCCTCCCAAATGGGTTAAAAATAGCGAGGCTGCTACCACATCAGTAGCCTGAGCAACTATTTGGAGTGAGGCGGGCCCTCTGGGAGATGGATCAGCCTTGTGGTGGTCCCCACTGGCTGGAGACAGCCTACCTTAAACTGGGATCCACAGCTTGGTCTGGGAGCAGGAGCCTGGATCCTTTGCCTGGCTCTGCCTAAGGGTCCTGAGCTTCATAGATGCAGCTACCCATGGGTGGGGTCAGGAAGATGGGCCTTCTTAGGCTGGGAGAACGCTGGGGGACACACAGCCACGGAGCACTGAATCTCTGGCTCTCCTCACCCAGGGATGTGGGATGGCTGAGGTACAGCCCTGAACAGTTCTAGGCAATAGGGGGATCCCCAGGAGTCACCTTCATGGAGTCCCTCCTGTTGGGGTGCAGGACACCTGGGGTGCACCCCCCTGCCTACCGCCCCCCATGGCTGGGAATTTCCCAACCAAGAAAGACAAGGATGAATTGAGAGGCCGCCCCCGCCAGTGCTGGGACAATGAAGCCTTATGCTCTCAAAATCAGAGCAGGGGTAGGAAGGCCAAGGGCAGGTGGGGGCCTAGCTGTCTGCACCCAGGGAAGTACTGCTTGCCAGGAACCCACCCAGACCCACTGCCAAGCCAGGTACAAGGGGATCCTGGCCAGAATCCTGCGTGGCCCACTCAGGGAGGGAGACACTGGGTTCATCAGGCAGACAATGCCAGCTCCTCAATGGTCCCTCTGTGCAGGCTTCTCCCTCAGGACGGAAGGAAGGAACCATCTCCGTCTCGCGCTTCCTGCTGGGCGGATATCAGGGCACCGGAGCTCCCACCCCGCTCGCATATCTGGGGTTCCGCGGGATCCAGGGCTGACCGCTGAGGGCAGGAAGGGATCCTGGCTTGGGCGTGGGATTCTGTTCTTGTCAGTCGGTGATCCTCAGCCCTCAGCGGTAGGGGTAGCAGGAAAGGCCCGAAGGATGGGACGGGGAGTAGGGACCGTTGAACTCCTTCCGAGGGGGCGGCTACAGCCTCTCATCTCTCGCCAGGACTCGGGGCCCCGAGGCTGAGGGGGGACCGGCAGGTGTGCGGAGGCGGGGTCCCAGGTCCCCGGCCCTACCCTCCCACCCGCCCTGCCCTCTCCGCCTCCGCGGCGCCGACCCCAGCCCAGGCCGCTTTGTCCCGCCGAGAGCGCGGAGCCGCCGCCGTCGCCGCCCTACAAAGCTGCCTTTGTGCCCGGCGGCCTTCGCAGGACCCGATGACGTCAGCCTCCGCGACCGTCCCGGCGGGGCCCAGCACGGGCTGCTGCACCCTCTGGCGGCCAAAGGCGGAAGAGCTCGCCTGGGAGTCCCGCCCAGCAGAGGAGGGCCTTTTATCGAGCCCTTCCCACAGGCTCAGAGGGCTGCAGACCCCTAGGTCCAGGTGCCTTTCCTGGAGCTAGGGCCTCACCCCACATGCACCCCGGTCCGACCCTGTCATCTGTTGCTCCCTCCTCCAGCAATGCACGAGCACTTCCCATAGCCTCATGGAAGGCTCTGCACTCTGAGAGCCCTGGTTCCAACGCAGCCATAGCCCTGCAGCTATCCAGCTGCCCTGCTGTTGACTACAATCACACTGAAGTGTAGCCACCTGCCTGTCCCTACCCTCCTCAGGTTTGCAGGGGGATCTCTGGGTCAGAGACCTTTCTGAACATGTCTCAAGGCCCCTGCTGTCCTCAACTTTCTGTTTAGTCAAGCCCAAGGGGCCTCAGTTCTGGGCAGGGCTCTGGGCAATGTCTCAGACAGGAAGAAGGGAGGGTGTGCAGGGGGCTGCAGCCTACCTGGCTGTGTGGCCTCAGCAACGCACACTGTCCCTGGGCCCTGGGCCTGAGAGGTCAGAAGTCACATTTCCTTCTGCACTAGACTCATTGGACACTCCTCCTGCTCCCAATGTGGAAGAATCCCTAAGAAGAAGAGCTCCTTAAGAAATCTGCCCCACTGTTCCAGAAGGCTGCCCCAGACCCAAGACTGCAGAGGTACTGAGGGAAGAGGGGGTGACATAGAGACCCCAACATGTAAGATGACTAGTCCAAGGGGGAAAACTAAAGTGATGAGTACTGGGCCCGAGTATGACCTGCGAGCTGAGTGCCCAGGGCCCTGCCACAAGTGAGGATTCAGGTCCAGACTGCCATCACCTTGGTACATCTTAGCCTGGGTCTCTGCCCCCTGGAGAGAAGAATGCCGAGCAGTTCTTGGTATTTTTTTCTTTCTACATTTTATTATTTCAAACCAGGTGAACAATTCCATAAAACATGTGAAAAAAGCAAGGAAGTGTTCAACGCTGAAGGACCCGGGCCTGGGGTGAGGGCATGAGGGGCATGGCCCCTCAGCAGGCAGCGGCGGTTCCTAGGTTAGCGCTAAGGAGCTACATTTAGGTTAATGGAGCCAGGGCCCAGGGCCGCTGGGGCGGGGCCCTCAGTGATGTTGGCAGTTGTCTGGAACAGCCCTTGAAACCCAGTTCTGTAGAGGGCAGGGCAGGGGCGCCACCCACACAGGGGGCAACCAGCAGAGGGAAGGGTGTAAACACGCAGACACACTCAAGGCACGGAATCATGGGAAGTGGGTTGGGTGGGTGCTGGTCAGGACCTGACAATTTTAAATAGTTTTTTTTCTAAAAAGCTTTCTAGGTTTGCAGTTTTCTTTTTTTTTTTTTTTTTCCCCTTTGCCTTTCTTGTTTTTTTTAAAAAAAAGTTACAAGAATGAGCCGGTGGACTGTGGTCTCCAGGAATGGTGGCGTCTCACGCTTCTTGTGCTTTTTCCTTTGGGGCCTCCGAGTGGCTTGTGGGGAGGGGGTTGGTGGGGGCAGGAGGCTCCCTGTAAACATTTGGACTTGGGTTGGGTCAGGGGCTGGTGCTGGGTGAAGCCAGGGGTCCCAGGCTGGAGAAGTGGGTGCCCCTCCAAACACAGGCCTTGGGAGACTCAGCATGTGCTCCCCGCCCCCATCACAGAACAAGACAACACTTAAAACCAGAACAGATGCCAGGAGGGGGTATGGTGGCCATTCCCTGCACCTGGGATTAAGGGCAGGCTTCAAACAGGGAGGCCTGTGGCAACCCTTCCCCCAAGTCTCTGGAGCTGAGGGAGGGGAGAGGGGGAGCCAAGAACAGAGAGAGGAGAGAAGGGGAAAAGCGGCCAGGGGGACAGGCGGGGAGCGTGGTCCTCTTGACCCCATCTTCCTCAGGGGCTGGGGGGAGCAGAGTCGGCGGTGGCCCTGGAGGTGGGGGACAGTCAGGGCATGGGTCGGGAGGTAGCCAGTGTGTGTCTCTCCTCCCGCCTCCCTAGACAATGACCCTTCTCCTTTTTCCCCACCCACTCGTTACCAGGGACACAGTGGCCGCCCAGAAGCCAGTGTGTGTTGCTGGGTTACGTGGGGGAGGGGAGTCTGTAGCACTGGCAGAATCCTCCCCACCTCTCCCAGGGCTGGTGGGGCCAGCCTCAGACAAGGCCCCTCAGATAGGTCCGAGGGGAAGACAGCAGGGATGAGTGCAGAGCTGGTCATACTGAGTGGCGGGCAGCTGGGGCAGCGGGGCCCCCTCTGCCATCTAGATCCTTCAGGCTAGGCCAGTGGCCTGGTGGGTGAGAAAGTGAGCTTTCTCCAGGGAAAATCCAGACAGCCCTCTAGTTCTGTCCCAGGACACAACCAGGCATTTCTGCTGTCTGGACCAATGGGCAGAATGGAGCCCAGGGCTTACCTGTGCCACCTCCTCAAAGCCCTGCACTCCGTCGCCCTCCTTATTCAGCACCCTGTGCCTCCCTCCCCTTGCCCTCTGGTCTCCTAGCGGGTGTCCAAGTTCACCACCCCCACCTGGACCTTCCCCAGCCCCAACCATGTCCCTTCTCTGGGCTCAGTGGCCCCACTTTGTTCCTCCCTGCCCGGCCCCCTCTGGCTCACCATCCTGCCAGGCCCTGCTGCCCCTCAGAAGAGGCCGCAGTCCTTCAGGTTGTTCTTGATGATGACATCAGTGACAGCATCGAACACAAACTGCACGTTCTTGGTGTCGGTGGCGCACGTGAAGTGCGTGTAGATCTCCTTGGTGTCCTTGCGCTTGTTCAGGTCCTCGAACTTGCTCTGGATGTAGCTGGCTGCCTCATCGTACTTGTTGGCCCCTGTGGGAGACAAAATGGTGAGGACTCGTGCTGCATGTGCAGCAGGCAGGCCTGTCCCACAGGTACAGCGAGGTTCTATGCGTGTGAACTGACAAGCATATAACGTGTGACAACTGTGAGAGGGCACAGGCACGTCTGAGTGTGCAAAGAGGGGAAGAGGGGCATCTGATTGTGTGAAGGAGGATGCTCAGTGACGTACAGAGTACATGCCTAAGTGTGTTAAGAAGGGCCCTGAAAAAAAAAAAAAAGAAGGGCCCTGGGGTGTACAGACACAAGTATCAATATATAAGCCTGTGAGGCACCAGCCCTTGCGTGTGTCCGTTACCCTTCTGTCCAGCGGGGGGCGCCCGTGGGCCACCTGGTCACCACCAGCTCCTCCCCAGAGGCCCAGACCCCACACCTGTATACTCAGGGAAGCAGATGGTCAGGGGGCTGTGTGTGATCTTCTCCTCGAACAGGTCCTTCTTGTTGAGGAAGAGGATGATGGACGTGTCCGTGAACCACTTGTTGTTGCAGATACTGTCAAACAGCTTCATGCTCTCGTGCATGCGGTTCTGGGGGCAGGACAGCGCCTTCAGCACCCGCCCCCACCCCCACCCCTGCCCCCACCCTCCCCCAGTGGCCTCCGGGCCTCTCACCATCTCCTCGTCCTCGGCTAGCACCAGGTCATAGGCGCTTAAAGCTACGCAGAAGATGATGGCTGTGACGCCCTCAAAGCAGTGGATCCACTTCTTCCGCTCAGACCTCTGACCGCCCACATCAAACATCCTGCAGACACAGCACCTTAGCTCCAGAGAAGGGAGTTCTGGGAGAAGGTCCCTGCCCCATTTCACAGGTTGACCGACTGAGGACAGAGGCCTGCTCAGAGTATGGCAGCTGCTTCCATGGAATCATCCACGCTGGCCCACCTTACCCCTGGGGTTCTAGGCCAGGGCACGTCTGCCCAGCAGGGTCAGGCTAGTCAGCAGGGTAGGCTGCCTCCGCATGGGGCAGGTTCAGTAGAGGCTGTGAGCTGCTGGCAACCACAAAGCCTTAAGAAACTTCAGAGTGGGGCTGAGGATCCTGGACCAGCCCTCTTCCCCAACAGCCATCGGCAGGCCCTGGAGTGAGGATCTCTACCCTGTCACCCGCAAGGCTGGCAGCTCC
The DNA here is from genome assembly GCF_026419965.1 of Kogia breviceps. Classification (NCBI taxonomy): domain Eukaryota; kingdom Metazoa; phylum Chordata; class Mammalia; order Artiodactyla; family Physeteridae; genus Kogia; species Kogia breviceps. The sequence continues at coordinate 38,592,422 of NC_081319.1, forward strand.
TGCCCCATTACCCTGCCCACATGCTCGCTCACTTGAAGTGTAGGTCTTTGAAGGTGAAATGCGTCTCCACGATGCCCGTGGTCTTCACGCGAGTCCGCAGCACATCCTGCTGCGTGGGGATGTAGTCACTCTGTGCGATGCGCTCCAGGTCATTCAGGTAGCTGGGATGGGGGGGTGGGGGATCAGTGGAGGCCACCGGGCCCCGTTCCCTCCCATCCCCTCATTTCCCAGGCATAGCCCTTGCCTGCACTGCATTCACTGCTCAGATGAGGAAACCTGCACTAGCACCCCTGCCTCCTGCCTGTGGAATGGGCCTGGGAGGAGGGGCAGCTCTGTGGCTAGCCAGCTAAGCCCCAGCACCTAGGTCTGAGGCAGGCCTGTGTCAGACAAGATCCAGGGTGGTGGAACTACAGGTGAGGACGGTGGGAGGGGGCAAATTAGTCTTTCAGTGAGAGATTCAGGATGCTAATCGGCGTAATTACGGCACCCGCCACAGAGCAGCCTGGCATGTCCTTTGATGCAGGGCTGGACAGGTTGGGGCCTGCCAGGCCCAGTGGGCTCTTTGCCCAGTAAAATTTGGGCTCCTCAGGGGGAAGGCATGAACACTCGCTTGGCGGGGGTCCCAGGGGCTCCTCATTACCAGCTCTCCTAATTAGTATCCGAGCCGCCCCGGCCAAGCCCTGAGACCAGCTCTGCTGCCTGCCTCAATATCCTTGCTGTGTCCTGGGGGTTGGGTCCAGGCCTCCCAGCCACTGCCCAGTACGAGTGTCTTGCTCTTGGGGCAGGGCTGCTGGGGCGAGCCCTTGGCTCCCACCAGCAGCTAGGCCAGAGGGAAATGACCTCAGAGACACAGAGACAGAACAGAAAAACAGGAAGGGCTATGGGGGACTGTGACGCATGTGCTGTGATCTGCAAACTGTCCCCTGTCCCCTACTGAGAGCCTCCAGCCCAGAGGCCTCATGGTGGGTTCCACACTAGTTTTTCCCTTGTCCCCAACAGGTGGGCTCACCCCAGGGACCCACTACCCCACAGCAGCCTTGGAGAATTGCTGTGAGGAGGGGCTGCAGTATGCCTGGTCCCTGGAGTTTTCCAATCTGCTCCCCACCTCTGGGTGATCTTGTCATGGCATAAACCTGCCAGGGAGGGCAGGGCCCGTGTTCACTACTGAATCCCCACACCCAGAACAGTGCTGGGCACAAGGTGGGAACTTAATGTCTGGGGAATGAAGAACAGGGATGAGGATGATGGAGTGGTAAGTAGCCGGAAGGTGGCCCTAACCCTGCCCTCCTTGAGTATCCTGGGCACTGAGATGGCAGTGGTTGATAGGACCCATCCCTCCTTGCCTCCAGGACCCAAAAGCTCTGCTGGCACTGAGCCTGTGACCTCTGGGGAGTCCTCCCGCACTGTTTGGCTATGACTCTGCAGCTCCTGTGGGGGGTGTGCATTCACAAGTGCATTCAGGCCCCTGCAGGGAGAGTGGGGCGGCTGTCCATGCGACTGGGGCAGGGCTCAGGCGCCACGGCCAGGCAAGACCGGCCTCCCACCCACCTTCACAGAGGTCCAGCCCCTCTCTGGGTGGGCTCAAGATGGGATGGGCAGTGGGCCTGGGAAAGCTGTTCAGACACAGGGACTGTGGCTTAAGCAGAGGTAGGAGAGGAGAGATGAGAGTACAGGGCCAGCAGCCTATCTGGGTGGCACCATCTGTTTGGATGTCCCTCCACAGCCCTGCACCAGGCCAGACCCAAGATCACCAAGACCTTGGCTAACAGTCAGCAGCTTCATGAACAGAGGCTGGCAGTATCTTTTTTAAGGGTGCTCAGGCCCTCTGGTTCAGGCTATAGTCCAGGTCTCCCCACATTGTACCCCCAGCCCAGCCCCTTGGAGTACTCACTAGGCGGCAGAGTCGTTGAGCTGGTACTCCCGCGAGCGGCCAAAGCAGGCCTGCACACCATGGTCAGCCCAGAGCCTCCGGATAACACCAGACAGATCCTCAGGGAGCACGCCCTGCTCCTCAGCCGTGCACGACAGTGCAAACAGCTGCCTGGCATCGTCCTGGGCACAGCAGTGAGTGGTCAGCTAGTCGCAGGAGCACACCCCCAACCCCACCTGTCAGAGGCAGGGAGGCCTCCGGAATGAGGCCCAGACTGGGGGGTTCTCAGCTTCCCCAGGACAAGACTTGCCCTGAAGCCTTATGGGAGGGAGGCAGGGTTGGGGAGTTCACGTACCGCGCGGGAGGGGTCGGCAAAGTCAATCTGCAGATTGCCCATGGCTTTAACAATGGCCATGATGGACTGGATGGTGTTGCTGTAGACAACTGCCCGGTACTGCCGGCATTCCTCCTCTGAGTAGCCATCCTCATGGATGATCCTGGCAGCCAGGAGTCAAGGATTAGAGTGTACAGGGCACAGGGACCTCACATGGCTGCCTGGGGCTGCTGGGGCCTGGAGAGACCTACTTCAGAAAGGAGGAAACTGGACTTCCCTGGTGGCACAGTGGTTAAGAATCCACCTGCCAATGCAGGGGGACATGAGTTCGAGCCCTGGTCCGGGAAGATCCCACATGCCGCGGAGCAACTAAGCCCGTGCACCACAACTACTGAGCCCGCGTGCCACAACTACTGAAGCCCACGTCGCCTAGAGCCTGTATTCAGCAACAAAAGAAGCCACCGCAATGAGTAGCCCGTGCACCGCAATGAAGAGTGGCCCCCACTCACCACAACTAGAGAAAGCCCGTGCGTAGCAACGGAGACCCAATGCAGCCAAAAATAAAATATAATATTTTATATATATAATAAATATAATACAATAAATTTTTTTAAAAAGAAAGGAGGAACTGCCTCTAAACCACTGGGACCTAAGGATGGATGCTGCCTCTGGGAAGGTCCTGGACCTGGCTAACACGGCTGGGCCTATACTTGGGCTGGGTATACTGGACCCAGTACAGGCCCACAGGAAGAGGGGAAATCAAGGTTTGGAGGCTGCCTCCCGCACACAGCACTTACTTCATCTGCTTGACAATGGTGCTCTTCCCTGACTCCCCAGCACCTGGAACAAAGGGCACAGTTGGTCAGGGAGCAGGCCCAGTGGGGTTACATAGGTAAGCCAGCCACGTGGCCTGGAGGCAGAACTCACCCTCCCCATCAACTGCAGTCAGATGGAGGCAGTTGGGCCTGGTGGGCAGCAGAGCTACCAGGGCAGGGCCACAGGGGTGAAGGCAACCTCGGCCACCTGGATCCCATGGTGGACTCACTCCAGGCCTTCGCTTCCCACAAGGTCCATTGCCCACCATGGCTCCCCACTGCCCTGGTTGAGTTCAGGGGCTTCAGCTGGAGACTTGAGGCTCAGGAGTCACACTGTCATCCTCACACGTGCAGGCTTGCCACTCTGCGGCTAGTGGTCCCCAACATGGCACCTAGGCACAGCTAGCAGAGGAGCCCTGCTCACTCCAGCGGGGCAGCAGCCCTCTCCCCCTCCACTCTGAGCCGCAGCTGCCAAGGGGCCTGGATCCGGGCATGGTGTCATACCCCTGCCTCCCAGACATGGCCCAAGGCCCAGCGTCACTCACACACACACACACACACACCACCTACACATACACCCTACACACATACACACCCCACCCACACACACACACCCCCCCCCCCACACACACACACACACACCCCTACCTGTACTGACTCAAGATGTTTCCCTGGCAGAGTCCCATCCTGTACTTCTCTTTGGCCATTGCTGAGGGATTTGCTGGCACTCTCTCTTGTGACTGTCATAGCATCCCCAGAGATAGGTACCATTACTCCCATTTTACACACAAGGGCACTGAGGCTCAGAAACTTAAAGTCTTGGCCCAAGATCATGTAGCCAGGATTCAGAAAGGCAGGGAGACATGTACGACGATGATGCCTGGCCTGCCCAGCCCTTCTCAAAATGTGGCTCAGATGCTGCAGGACGATGCCTTGGGAAGGTGTTTTTTTGTTTGTTTTTGTCTTTTAAAAAGCAGATTCCCAGGCCCCATTCCAGACACACAGCCAGATCTTGAGGGGTGCAGCCCAGAAATCTGCACTCCCCAGGGAGTCTGCAGGGAAGTGTGAGACCACTCAACTCCTGGCTGGGGGATGGAGGGGGTGGAGGCAGGGTCTCACCTCTTCCCTTTGCGGCTCACTCCCTGTCCGGAGCTCCAAGTAGAGCGCACCTCAGCTGGGCCTGGCTTTCCCTCCCAGCCTTTGCCCAGACTGTTTGCTCTGCCCGTCACTGCCAGGTATCTCCTCTTGCCAACTCCAGGCCTTTGCCCATGCAGTTCTCTTTGCTGGGCACACCTGCCCCATGTCCCACCTACGTGTGTCCCAACCCTCCTGATCACCGTGGCGGGGCTGTCCCTGTGAGCAGCTCAGCAGGGTGTGTGGTGGGGTCTGTGGGGAAGTCACACTTGAGGACTCTGGCCCCCATATCCCTCAGGGTTGGTTAAGACAACCTCAGAGGATGAAGGGGCTAACACACAAACTACCATGAGCAGCAATAACATCAGCAATGATGATCACGGCTGAGCTATGAATAGTGCCCCCTACGTGTCAGATGCTATTCTACGCCTATCATGCCCACTAAGTAACCTCACAACAAGCGCGCGCGGGGTGGAGCGGGGGGTAGCTCTACTCTCACCCCCACCTCGCAAATGAGGAAACTGAGGGACTTCCCTGGCAGGCCAGTGGTTAAGACCCGTGCTTCCAATGCAGGGGGCACGGGTTCTAACCGTGGTCGGAGAACTAAGATCCCACAAGCCGCAGGTCGTGGCCAAAAAATAAAATTTAAAAATTTTTAAAAATTAAAAAAAAAAACGGAAACTGAGAGAGGCTGCTGTCACACGGTTATAGCCCCTCTGCAGGTGGCCCACTCTGCGGTGCTGCATGCCTGGTACTGTGGCTGGGCCACATAGTCCTTGCCACTGGGTTTACTTCCCAGGCAGACACAGGTCTGAGTCTCTGCAGTGCCCTCCGAGAAGCAGCAGACTATGCTGAGGCCCCTGCCTGCATCCCCCCTACCTCCCACCCCAGATCCACATTGACCAGGAGGAAACTGAGGTGCAGCTGCGGCCTTCACAGCTGTGAGCCTGGGCATGTCCACACCCAGGGGCCTCCCTGAGAAGGCCTCACAAACGCCACCAGCTGCCTGGAATCACTGGGCTTGACTGTCCCAGGCCTGCTTCCCAGGATAGGAGAGCTCTGAGGGTGGCACAAATGGGCAGGCTCTGGGCAGGCTGGGGCACGAGCCCCTCTATCGGTCCAGCCCCTGGGCACTAGAGGCCCCAGTCCCAGTGCATTCCCCTGGGTGTGGGCTCTGGTCAATGGCAGCATCCCTCCCTTTCCCTTGGGCTGTGCATGGCAGGGGAACAGCTAGGACCCCTCACACTAACACTTCCCACCTGCAGAGTGGGGACATGGGGAGAAGGCCTGGGAAGGCCTGATGGTGATGCCTAATCACTGAGGCCCTTTCCCCAGGGCCCAGAATATCCATGGGGCAGGGAGGACAGCACTGGACTGGCTAACCACGAGGGCCAGGTGACCTCCTGGCTGTCCTTCCCACCTAGTCACTTGCTCCCACAGAGCAGGAGGAAGGACATCCTGGAGCAAAGGAAGACCCAGGAGCCACAAATCTCAGCCAATGCAAGAGTGGAGGCCAAGGATACAAAGTGATGGGTCAGATCGATCATGCCGTCCCCAGCCAGGAGAACTGAGATTCAGAGCGGGTAGATCTCCAGGGCATAGGGGACCACAGGTGAGGGTGACTTTGGGACCACCGTCCACCTGAGGCACCAATCTCCTTGTCTGGCCCTTTGATTACTCTCTTGGTAAAGGGTGTGGGCCACTCCATGGCCCTGTCCAGAGATGGGGATGACAACACAAACTTGCTTTGCATCTGATTTTCCTAGCTGCGGCAGACCTGGCAGACACTGACGTTCCCTTCCCTGTCCCCTTCGAGCCTCAGTCTCCCCTCCTCTCCCTTTAAAAAGTTAGGAGGACATTCTCTGCCTCCATCAGGGGTCATTGCAGAACTCCCGTTTGACAGGTGGACAAACCAAGGTCATGGAGCCCCCATCCCTGGACTCAAAGCAGTCCTGTTGTTCTTCCAGCAGCTGTGACTCAAGAGGGAAAGAGTTAAGTGGCAGGACAAGGGTGTGGTGCTGGCAGCAAAGCAGAAAGCAGGGGAGAACACCAGGACAGAATCAGAGGCATGGCCCAGGAGCAGCTGCAGCAGATCAGGGGACAGAGGTGGGTGGGGCCACAGCATGATATCCAGGTGGACAACCTGGTTCTCGGGCAGCCCACAAGCTAGATGCCCCAGGAACTTCTTTTCCATCGGGGCCTGATGATGTTCCCCTGTTAGACAGGCTGGTACCTGGAGCGGACTTTGCTTGTACCTTGCTAATCCTGGGCACCCAGTTCTCCCCACCCAGCCCTGCACCTTCCCTTCGGAGAAGTGGGCTTCACTAGCTGGATCCGGATTGCTGCAAAGGTGCTGGGTGGGGGGAACTCAGCCAGGAGAAGGTGCCAGGAGTCTCCTATCCACAGCGGGCCCACCAGGCGTTCCTTCTCCAGCTGAGACCAGACGGACCCACAGAGGATCCCTGGGGTGCCCTCAGTGTTCCCACTGGGCCATACCTCTTCCCACCAAGGAAGAAACCTCTGCAGCCCTTGCCCCAGGGCGCAGCTGCTGGGCCCCCAGCGGGCAGGCAGTAATTGATGAGATGTGCTGGGCGACAGCGGCTGCTCTGCATTAGAACATCTGCTTCCACTCTGGGAGCGCTGGGCCCCAACGGAGGAGGCAACAGATGGGGGAAGGGAGAAACAACGGCTCCACCTGCCTGAACAAGGCCGGCAGGGCCTCTGCAGCAGAGACAGGGCCACTGGTCCAATGGCTTGATGCTGATCCCAAGCCCCAACATCAGGTCTCTGCTGTCATCTATCTTGAACCCTCTACCTCCCAGACTAGACTTTGTCCTGCAGGGAGGCCCTGACATGCCGCTTTCCTCTCTGGCCCCACTTTCCCTTCTGCAGAAGCTGTGAAGCCTCGAGTGGCCAGCAGGCCCATCTCTCACTTTCAGATCCCCTCCCAGAGGGAGGTCCAGACTTGCCAGAGCCCTGGTGTCCACCCCGATTCTCCCTGAGATCTCCAAGAGCTGCAGCCCTATCCTGCCCTTACTCTGGCACCTCATCTATGAAACAGGATACCACCATTATCTCGTCCGAGGAGACGGGTGAGTGCCCGGCACACGGTGAGCATTCAGATCAAAGTTATTATCACTATTTCTTTTACCCTTTGGAAGATGACAGATTTCCCCAAACCTCTCATTTCCTGCAACCCACAGTGACCACGCTGCATAGGTCACTGCAACCGCAGCCTGCAGAGGGGCCTGCTGTGACCATCTCATTTTGAAGGTGAGTTTCTGAGGCTTTCAGACAAAGGGCAATGACCAGTGGCTAAGAGGCTGACTCAGCAGTGGTGGTTCCCTGGCGGGACTTGTGTCACCTGGGACCAGAGTCAGAGCCACTCACTCCTTTGCTGGCCTTTTGCTTAGTTGTCACTTCCCTTCACAACCCGGCACTTCTCCACAGCGGGGTACTCCTTCCCGCCCAGCAGCCTCACGGCAGACACTGCTCACTGGCTCTCCTCACCCAGAAGGCTGGGCAGGCTGGGTAACAGGCCTCCCTGCAGAGGCTTTTGTGCTGGTGGGCTCCCTTGGAACATGTGGGGCTTGGGAGAGCAGCCAACTGACGTGGCAGGCCTGAGGGCAGAGATTCTCAGAAGCGGCAGTGGCTGGGACCACAGGGTAGACGGGCAGCAGCCCAGCTCAAACCCACAGCACGGGCCCGCCCCCTCGCCCCCACCGCCCCCTTCCCAACCCCCTCCACTGGCCTAGGCGGGGGGGGGGGGGGGGGGGCACTGGGGGAAGGTAGGGGTGAGCCCTGGGAAGCCCACCCCGAAGGCAGCCCTGGCACCACCTTCCACGGTCATCCCTGGAAGGTGCCACGTCTCCAGCGCAGCCTGCGGTTCTGGGGCCCCATAGCTCCCGCCCCTCCCCTTTAGCCTTAGGGTCTCGCCCCGCCACCACCAGGGGGAGCCCGTCAGCCAGAGGCCCGGTGGAGGAGGTGGGGGTTGGGCGGCGCAGAGGAGCGTTGGTTTCTGGAAAGCAGCCGCGGCTAGGGGCAGCTGGGGGAGGTGCCGCAGCCACGGCCCCCTCCCGAGCCTGGGAAGCCCTCGGCCGCAGAGACGCGGCACGCCAGGGAACAATGGAGACGGCAGGGAGGGGCAGAGGGCCCCGCCAGACAAAGGCCCTCCAAGCCCCGCCCCTGGCGTCTCTTCCTTCCTCCAGGTGCTGCTCTTTGGCCCCTCACAACCTCCAAGGAGGCTCAGCTGGGGTCTGACACTGTGAGGGGCCGGGCAGTGGGTCTTGGATGGACCCTGTGACACCCCCGCCCACGTGCGTGGCCTTGGCTTCCTCCAGGTACCCCAACAAACCCGGAACCTCCCTCCCTCCAGTCTCTGCCACTGGGAAGCCCACGGCTTCATGATGCCCCTCAGGGAAGCACCAACAACCAGGGCCTGGCCTGCTACTGCCAAGTCAGAGCTCTCTGTGCAAGGGAAACAGGCCTCGGGTTCTGCCAGACATGGAGAGGACTTTCCAGGGCAGGGCTGTGTCTCCTTCAGTGGGGCCCTGCCCACTGTACAGAGGGAAACTGAGGCACCGCGTAAGGAAGGCCACCCTGGAGGAGAGGACACCCTGAGACCTGTGCACTGTTGACCACTCAGGCTACAGGTCTCACCCTCCACAGGAGCCAGGCGGTGCTGGATAGGGCCCAGGTCATACAAGGAGCCAGGCCATTGGCACACCCCTCTTCTTGAGGCTTCTTCATTTAAGGAATCGCTTTGCTGTTTTCAAAGAACCTGAATAACCCCTACCCTTCTTCCTGATTCACTATGGTAGACCCTGGGTGAGATGCCCACGCCTGGGCCTCAGTGTCCCCATCTATGAAATGTACCCCTCAGGGGAGTGTGCCAAGCCCAACGCCTGTCCCGAGCAGCCTCCCTTGGGTCCTCACACCCACCCCAAACTGTCCAGCCCAAGCGGGCAGTTTGCCTATGTACTCACAAGCCATGGACCGTGCTGAGAATCAAGACATCACAGGTCCCAGCACTGGGCACAGAGAGAGGAGAGGACAGCCTGAGGTCACACAGTGAGAAAGACGGGGGAGTAGGCGCTCTGGGCCCCAAAGTCTTGACTGGCCATGAGGATGCATGTTCTCAGCTTTGTGTGTGGCCTCATGGCCCACCGACGCCTTGATGCTTCTGCGGCTTCTGCTCTAGCTCTCCTAAGGCTTTTAGGCTCCTCAGTTCCCTAGGGCCTGGCCTGACAACCCAGAGCAAAACCATGGGAACCTCCGTGGGGGGAAGGCAAGGCAAGAAAACTTGGATTTTGGAGGCCGAGTAGCATGAGGACCGGCCTCACCGCGTCTCATGCTGTAGCCAGCCCACACCACAAACATATCAGTCGCCACACAGTACCATACAGGGGCTTTGCTCTTAGTGGGGCCCCCCTCTGCTGAAACACTCTTCCCTGCTCCTCATCTGGACAACTCCCAATCTTCAGACCAGGCTCAGGGGCCCCCATGCTGGACTCTGACAGCCTCTGAGCTTTCCTCAGGCCTGGTCTCAGTCCAAGCCTGGGGGTTGTGGGAAGCACAAGCGTAATGTTAGGGGAAGAGCGAAGCGCTAAGCTGCCTGACTGTGACCTAAGTATTCCTGTGAGGGGACACGGGCCAGATATATCAGGACGAGGTCACCCCATGGCCACACAGCAGATTTCTGGCTTTAAGCAGGAAAAAGATTCACACACAGAGTCTTGGGTCCCATCCTCCTGGGCAGATGGTCCCCTTTCAATCTCCTAAAAGAAGAATTGAGGCCCCCCAGGCATATGCAGAACACAGAAGCACCCAGAGCATCTGCCTGTCATCCTGACTGAGCAGTTCTTGCCAACTGGGCACAGGCTCCTGAGGGGTGACAATAGTTGGGGGCAGGTGCTCAGGGTCACTACCTGGGTCTCATTTCGGTGTCTCCACTTATTGGGTAAGTCACACGATGTCCTGGACCCTCCGTTTCTGCATCAGTGAAATGGATGTAATGTCAGTTCCAGCCTCGCAGGGTTAAATACGATGAGACCAACCCCACACAATAGTCATCAATCAGAAGCAGCTGCTGTTATCACCAGAGGGGAAACTGAGGCCCAGTGAAGGCACCCCCAGGCCCAGTGAGCAGTGGGGTGAGGGGAATCCTTAGGCTGGATCAAGGGCCCCTCTGTCTACCCCCAGGCAGGGGAAACCCAGAGTGAGCTAATCCCAGGGCTGCTGCTCCATTTCCGGGTATTCATCTGGGCCTGCAGCCGGCCTTCCGGCTTTGGAGGGCAATGGCTGCTCGGGAACATAGGAGCAGCCCTCTGCTTTCCTGCTAGCCCCCCTGCCGGCGTCCCTCTCCCAGCCACCACTTCCTGTGGTCAAAGGAGGGGCCTGGAATCCTTCTCAGAGGCGCCACCTTCTCTGAGATCTTGGGCCCAGTGGTTGCTGGGACAGGACAAGGGACAAAGCTGTCTAGAGTGACTCCAGCCCAGCGACTACCAGTAGGGTCGCCCATAGGGATAGGCAGATGAGCCTGCACAGGTAGGGCTCACCTTCTAAATCCCCCAGTTGACCTGGCTCACACTCCCCACCCCAGTGCAGAGTGTGAGCGGCTCTCTAGCCTCTTCCCCTTTTGGGCTCCTCCTCCTCCAGCTGCTTCCTCCTTTTCCTCTGGTGTGGACACCACTTCTCTGAGAGGCCCAGCCCTGCCATGCAGACTTCACTGCCCCTCCTCCAGCCCGGGGCACAGTAGGTGCTGCCATCAACACCCCCTCTGGATATGCTGAGGCTGCAGCAGCCTTGGCACCCCGGAATCCTCCGAGCCATAAGGACACCTTCTCAACAAGCCTTATATGATCCCACCTCTAGGCTTTGGCTCAAACTGGCCTGGCATTTACTGCCAAGCCTTGGAAGTGTACCCAGAAGGCCAACACTGAAGGTCCAGCCCAGTTTAGGGAATGTGTGGTTATTCCGGGGAGATTATTCCTCCAACCACCAAGATGATCATAGCCCCAAAAGCAGCATCGGGGTGAGGGTGGAGTGTTTGGGGTTTAGTAAGATCAAGAGCTACAGGCTAGAGAGGCTGGGTGGGGCTGGGCAGAGGGGGCCCCACCCTGCACCTGTGGCTGAGGGAGGGGCTGCCTGAGAGCAGCAGGTAGTAGGGCCACCATCAAAGGGCCTAGTCCTTGCCCTCCCCAGGGCATTCTTAGGCAGGCCCATCAGCTGTGGCCTGGCCAGAACCTGTTAACTCCTTTCCCCCACTGAACTTTTAGGTTAGGACTCCTGCCCTGAGATACTGGGAAGGTGAGATAGAAGCTGGTCTGCACCCTGCCCCCATCCTGCTGGGGAGACAGCACTTAGGCTCTGGGTCGGACTCTCTCATCCTCTGCTGGGGATGTGGTGAGGCAAGGCCCTGGTCCCTCAGAGGCTAAGGGCTTATGTGGACAAAGCTTCCTCCATCCTGTTCCTGCCAAAAGAATGGGTGGCTTCTAGTGATAGAGACCGAGAGAGACACATCTAGGGACTTAGATCGAGGGCAGGGTGTACAGGACCAGTGTGCCTGCCTCTGGCCCAAGCTGTCCCAAGTGCCAGCCCCTGCTCTGCTGGAGCCTAGGGACCTCACTGGGATCCCATCAGGCCCCACACCCAGCGCTACCTGCTGTCACTTGCTGGGCAACTGGGCGACGTTTGCAGGCCTGGGTATCGATGATGTTACCCAGTGACCCTGCAGCTCAGGCCAGCCCAGGGCCAACCCTGGGCCAACCCAAAGAGGTCCTTGACCATGCCAGTCCCCATCTGGTAGCCTAGGCTCCAAGTCAAGCATAGTGGGTGGCTTAACGCTGCCTCAGGGCCTGGCATGGAAGCCTGAGCTCCCCAACTGGCTCGACTTCCACCTCCGGCCACGGTGGCAGGCATTCCCTCTGCCCTTACCACCCGCTCTGACCTCTGTCTGGGGTTCTCCAACCCCCAACCCTCCTGGGATACCCTCAGCTGAGCTCCAGTGTCACTTCCTTTGCAAAACCGCCCTTATTCAGCCAGTCTCCCAGCTCAGGGGTATCACTTGAAGGACCCAGTTTCATTCCTATCCTAGAGGTACAACTTTTCATGTTGGCTGCACCAACAATGGAGTCATGGGCAGGGGCTGAGCCCAGGGGGCCTGAGCAGGACCCAGGCAGAGGGGGTCAGAAATGGCTTAGACCCCTACTCACTCCCTAACTTGGGAGCCCCAGCACTGCACTACCGACTCAGGAAGACAAAGCCTGGCTTAGCCTGGGGGAGGGGTGGGAAGAAGAGACTCAGAGGCCCAAGCTGCCCCGCCCCCCATTCAAGTGCTAATGAGCTCCAGCCAGACGGCGGGATAGCAGGATAGCGGGATGGTGGGATGGTGAAGGCTATGGGGAGAATAGGGAGGCTGGAGGCTGGCCTGGGTACCAGCCCACGTGGTACCCAGGGCCCTGCCACACCCCCAACCCTAGACCCCCAGGAAGGTGGCTCAGTCCCCAGAGGTTGGGCCTAAGGTCCCCAGGCCAGTGTGTCACTCCAGACGGCACCCAATGTCTGCAAGCCTCAGTCTCCCACTTGCTGTGAGCAGCTGCCTAAGGGAAAGGGAGGGGGTTCCCAGGGGCTCCATACTGCGGCCAGGCAGCCTCCAGGCTGGGGAGATCCCTCCCCACCAAACTCTCAGCTCTGCAGGAGTCAGCAGAGGGTCCCCCACCTGTTTTCACACCCCCAGACTTTGGTGTACTGTTCTCACAACACCTGTGGCTGTAGGCAGGCACCGCGTCCCAGGTTATGGATGGAGAGCAGGTCACCTACTAGGATTTCACCTGTCACTGGGTTTCTCAGCCAGTACACTAGGTGGAGCTGGGATTTGAACCTAGGTCTGTGTGACCCCAAGAGCCAGTCTAAGGCGGGTGAGCCCTCCTCCCCACAGGCCAGGAAACACCCACCCAAAGGCTTGGGAACCGAGTTGGTCCCTCTGACCCCAATGCCTGACCCTGGCAAATGTTGCTAATTTTTCAAGGCCACCCAGAGGACCCCTTCTCCAGGAAGCAAGCCCCCTGCATTCATAGGCATCATTAGACTCTACCCATTACCCAGCCAGCCAGCATCCTGGGCTAGCCCTTCCCACTAACTCCAGCTACACCAAGCCCCAAGCAGCAGCCCCAGAATTATTTATCCCTGTTCACGGATGTTCACGATAGTTTCACTCTTTCCATACACACTGAATAGGCACCTACAGTGTGCCAGGCCCCTTGTGAGAGACACAGACAGGACAAAGGTCACAAAACTCTCTTCATTTTCATTTGATAAACCTAATTGAGCCCCTGTATGTGCACTCTCCACTCTGGCCAGGCCAAGAACTCCTGCAACATTACTCTGGTCTGAGCCACATGACTATGGGGCAGCTCCAGCCCTAAGAGCTAGACAGGCTCTACTGAAGTGGCAGAGACAGCGGGCCTGCAACAGTCCCCAAACAGCCTGAGCTGAAAGGAAGAATGTAAAGCCAGTCTCCCATACGAACAGTTGGAGTCCCTACTGTGTGCTGTGCCCTGTGACAGGCTGCACACTCATCAGCAAGAGATCTGCATGGAGTGGGATAAGGGCTGTCTCTGAGGTGCCAGCATAGCCTGATGAGACCAGGAGGAAACAGCCTGAAGAACTTTTCCCTTAGTCTCCCCACCCCCCAGTCCTGGTCACTGGCCCTACACTGAGCCCTTGCCACCTGCTCATGATATGGCAGGTGATGGCTCAGTGACTGCCATCTTGCTCCTTCATCTACCCATCCCCAAGACCAAGTTCACATGAGTAGCACTTCTTTCATTCAACAAACAGACAAGAAGCACCCAATAGGTATCAGGCTCCATGCTGGCACAGAAGGCTCAGAAATGAACAGGACGCAGCCCTGCCGCTGTTGCAAGGGAGGGCAGCTGTGACAAGCACAAATACCACGCTATGATGGGGATAGCGCTGGGGGGTGGGGGGGCGCAGAGGAGCCTTGGAGAAGGGGGTCTGTCAAAGAAGGATCCTGGGAGGCGATCCCTGAGCAGAGTCTTGAAGAACGATCAAGTAGTAGTGAAACAGCGGAAAAGTACATCAAGTGAAGGGAACAGATACAAAGTCCCAGGGGCAAGAAAGAACTGCTGTATTTATACCCTGAAGCCTTCCTGGGGCCAGTGATGGGCACTGTCTCTCCTTTCTCTGTAGACTGCCCACACGAGCCCAAACAAATCAAAGTCACTCTCTAAACACACACACTCTGGTCTACTTTCCCCTAAGTGCCCAGCCTGGGGCCCCAAATTCTACCTGGGGATAGCTGGTCAGTCAAGTTGAACTGGGTGGAGGCAGGGGTATCGCTGAACTAGGTCTGGTATCAGCAACTCTGCTCCCCCTACTAAGCTGCAAGAAAAAACCCTCTCACATCTGCCTTTGCCCCGGTGATGGTGACAGTGACTATGCCCGCTTGCTGGCGGGGCAACCCAGGATGGGAAGGAGCCAGTATGAGGGTGGGGCAGCAGGCGTGGTTCTGGCTGGGAGGCAAGGCTGGCAATTGCCCAGCCTGAGTTCTGTTGCCTGGACAGAGTCTTTCCGCTACGTGGGACAGGCACCCAGCTCTCTGAAGCTGCCTCAGCTAGGCTCCCATCACCTCCTTATACCTGGACAGGAAAGGGATGGCCAGCCAGGATTCTCCTCCAGGCAGTCCTGGCAGATTGAGTGCTCAATTTCAGGCAAAGTTTGGTCTCCCAGCCCCTTACAGTGCATCCTCTGCAGGGTCTTAACCACCCCCCCACTCCCAACAGGAACCTCCACGAGGTCCCCGTTCCCCCGATCCTGGGCACAGCACTCCTCTGGCCCAAACCCAGGAAGCCCATTTCACAGAGGAAGCAAAGGCCAGAAGGGCAGAATGCTGAGATGGACTCCCCAGTCTATAAAATGCTGAGCATTTCTAGGGGACCCTGCACCCCTGGTTGCTGCCGGCCCAGCATGGGAGGGGTGGCCAGGCCTAAAACCTGAGCCGGGCTCCAAGGAGCAAGGAGGCCAGGAGCCCCATGGTCCAGTCCCACATCTTCTCAGGCACTGCCATAACTGCAACCGGCCTGGGAAGGGGCTGGCTAGAGACCCCCTGGCCCGGCACTGGGAGGCACCAGTACCGGAAGCACCCTCCCCAGGCCCAGCCGGCAGCAGCGATGGGCATTCCGCCGCGTCGCCACCCACTCGCTGCCGCTGCCGCACTCGCAGCAAAGACAGGAAGAGGCAAGCGCCCAACGCAAAACAGCCCAGGAGGCTGGGCCGCCGCCCCTTCCCGCCCCTTCTCTTCCTCCCCGCAGTGGCAGAGGAGCGGATGCCATTTTGAAACCTCCGGGGCTGTGCCCCTGAGGCCAGGCCCCCAGGGACAGTCAACAGATGGGCCCAGGATGGAAGACACGCTGTCCCTCGGCCATACGCTCAGCATGAAAAGCCCCGCTTTTCACAGCCTGGGGACAGCACGCGGCTCTAGAGCTGAGGGGCCACACACCCCCCACATACAGGTCCAGCCTCCAACGCTGCCGCGAAGACCTCCCTCACCCCCATGCCTGAAACCCCCACAAATCAGGCCGCCACTGGGCACCACACCTGCTCCCAAGGGGAGGCTGGACTGGGACAACTACCAGGCCCGCAGCCTTTGCAGAAATCCACTTCAGATGCCCACCCCCAGCAGGCCCCGAACTACTCGACCAGCTGGTCCACCACTCCCCCCTCACAGGGCCTCAAGATCCGACAGGCCCACCTACCCCCGGAGGCCATGTCCCAGGCCTTTGGGCCCAGAAAGGGTGCGGGAAGACTAGCACCCATTAGCAGATCTCTTTTGGCCCGCCCGCCGGGGGCAGCAATATGTCGGCTGTCTCACCACTTCCACTTCCCCCCACCCCTCAAGCAGCCACCATCTTCCCTGGCCTTGGAGGCGACGCAACCCAAACTCCTCCACACTCCCTCCTACTCCCAGATGCCCCCCTCACTGGCCCAGACAGGGTTTAGAAACTGGGAAACAGATAGCCAGCAGAACTCCCCGGGAAGCTTGAGGCCAGGTCCCCTCCCCCAACATGACCAGTGGAGCCTCAGTCCAGCCCCTCAGGGGTCTGCGGCCAGTCCACTCAGCCCGGCCCACCTGGTGTAGGAGGGGTGGGGGAACCTGGAGAAGGCCAGAGTGTGGGAGAGGACTTAAGAGCAGGGGAGCAGAGGGTTTGAGGAGAGATGTGTGCAGAGAGGGAGCTGGTGGGCCAGATGCAGGGAGCAGGGGTCTCTAAAGATTTGGGGGTTCTGGCTGGAGAGAGAGCTCATAAGCAGTCATCCCACTGAGAGGTCCTTTGGGGTCCAGGTGCACAGGTGGAGGATATAGGGTCCAGAGTAGGGATGGGGAACAGAGGGGGAAGGAGGAAGTGACTGGGGGCCTGGGAGGGGCCCTGGAGATACTCATGCCCAATAGGAATAGGGGGAGCAGGTGAGGGAACAGGTGGTGCCTGAAGGTGGGGGCCGAGTGGGATTCTGGGGGGTTGGGTAAAGTCTAGGGAAGTATGGAAGGACAGGCAGGGGCTCTGAGGATCTGTGGGTTTGGTCAGCAAGGGTGGATGGTGAAGCAGAGTTCTGGGCAGCGAGTGTTGGGGCACTGGTGGCTGGATTTGGGGGTCTGGGGTCTGGGATGAGTTGAGGATGTGATCTAAGAGTCTGGGCTATGGATCAGAGGTCTAGGCCAACACAGAGTTTTGATCCATTATTTGTATGTCCTTGCCAGGCAGGTTTGGGGGGCTCAAGTCCAGGTGTGGGGGTCCAGGCCGAGTCTGAGAGTTCGAAGCCCTAGTCCTCAGGTCAAAGTCGGGGATTGGGCGGGGAATCGGGGGTCCCAGCGCAGGGTGCGGCCTCACCCAACAGCAGCAACTTCACCTCCCGCGCCGCCTTTTCTCCGTCTTCCCGCAGGTTCTTGTCGATCATCTTGGAGCGCTCGGCCGCCGCCTTGTCCTCGGCGCTCACGGTGCAGCCCATCCCGCCGTCCGCCGGCCCGGCCGCTGCCCGGCCCCCACACGGCCCCGGCCCAGCTCGGCCCCGCCCGACCCACTCCGCTCCCGCCGCTGGCCCTCTACGCGTAGCTCCCAGGTCGGCAGTTCCGAGCGTCTGCGGGCGGTGCCTTCCAGGCCGCCGCGCACCGACCGCAGGGCGGGCAGGGGGTGGGGCCGGAGCGAGTCAGGCCCGGGACTGGGCCGGGGCGGGGCCGGAGGTGGGGCCATAGGAGATTCGGGGCTGGTGATTGGCGAAGGCGAAGTTAGGTGCGGCCCAAGCTCGGCTCGGGCTGGAGGCGGAGCCACGCCAAGGGATAGCGGTAGGGGTAGAGCCTAGCCCAGAAGGATTGAGCGCAGGGCGGGCTGTAGGCGGGGCCGGGCTCCGATTGGGTGCGGGGCGCCTGGAGCTCCGCTGCCCGATGGCGGGGGCGGGCGGATCTCGTAGCCTGAGGATGGGGATCCAGTGCACCTCAGGGGCCGAGCAGGAACCAGTCCTCTGAGTTGGGCGAGCAGAGCAGAGGAGGCGTGTCTTCGCCACTTGTTAAAGTTAATGAACCCAGTAAACTTGTTTCAGGATCCACAGAGCCCCGGAGGCTCTCTGGACTGCGGCTTTCTTAGTCTTAAAGCGGCGTTGGCACCTTCTCTCTCTAGGCTGCAGTTTAAAAAAAGGTTTATTGCCACCTCAACACCTTTGCCCAGGCTGTCTCCCTCAGCTGGGGTACCTTCTCTAATCATCCAAGACTTATCCATCCTTCTCTGATCTTCTAGGAGGTATCCTCCTGCAGATAGTGATGCCAGCTGACTTCTGGGAACATAAGTGGCCATGATCTTATGGCCTGTCACCCCTGGACAGTGGCTGCAACCCCATGGCTGGACAAAGGTGGGGTGGAGGCAACAGCATTTCTAGGGGGACATTTCAGTCTTTCTGATCCTGTTCTCCAGGAGGAGGCGACAGCCCCGACCTCCGATGGACATTTTAAAGTCTGCCAAGGGTTACCCAGGAAGGTGTCCTGTGTGGCCCTAGTGCCATGAGCTGGGGAGGCCCCAGTCCAAAGACAAGGAAGGTCTACATAGCCAGGAAGGGAGCTGGCCACCAATGCTTGGTCATCAATGCTTAGCCACCCACAGTCCCCCGTTTAGCACAGACTCCCTCCTTACCACCTTGATACACATCTTGTTTCCACTCCCAATCCTCAGTCTGCTCTCCCTGGAATGTCCATATGTCCCTCTCTGAATGGCTCCCTTGTTGAAGTGGCATTGGCCTATAAGTCCTCAAATGGTTCCCGCAGAGCTCCCTCCTGCCTGGAGCCAAAGCTCAGGCAGGCCCTGTCATGAGCACTAAGTGCAACTGTTGAAAACACACAATGCCCACCCAGGGACACAGACATTCAGAGGTATGCTCTATACATCCATACATAGGCTCAGCCTCCAAAATGCTTCAAATCCACAGAACACACTGTAAAAATGGGTGCACACAGCCAAGAACACAGCCTGTCCACACAGACTACAAACCCAGCTCCAAGGCGGGCCTCTTCCCCTGTCAGCCCCGTCCCTCGCTTGAGAGCTGATCCTCCCTCCTTGGGCCTCCCCAGCCTGCTCCTAGCAACAGGCAACAGCTCTAGCAGTTGCCAGGCAACAGGGAGAACCTGTCCGCCCCTTGGAGGCCAGGCTCACCAGAGGTAGGAACACAGACCCCAGTCAATGGAGGCGAGGCAGGACAGGGCCACTGGGAGGCATGGCTTCCCCCAGCCCCAAGCCAGTTCCTGTGGTATTTGCGCCCTTTCCACCAGTTAGCCACCCACTTCCAGTTAAGTGCTCTTCCTACAGAGTCCAGCAACCCCTGCATCCAGTTCTCCTGGCTATTCCCTCACCATTTTCATGGGGGTCCCCAGGGCTACTGCAAAGTCTCTGTTTGCTCCTCCAGTCACACGCCTCCCACTCCAGGGGCTCAGAGCCCCACAGGCCCAACTTCTCCCCTGATCACCAGCCCCATGTCCACTGCTGCTCTGAAGCCCAGACACTTTGGGTACCCTCAATAACCCCTGTTCCTGGGCTTTCCACTTGTGACCTCCCACCAGCCAGAGCCATGACCCTTGCTCCCCACCCCTACATCCTGTTAGTTTCTTCCCCTCCTTAACTCCCCCTCAAATACATCCCCATTCTCTGTCCCCACTGTCCCTTATTCTAGGCCTCCAGCCTCCTCCCTGGCTCTCCTGTTTCTCTACAATCCATCCTCTACATGGCAGTCAAGGGGATCCTGCTGAAAGAAACCATATCACTCTCTTGCACGCAAACCTTCTGTGGCTCCCCAATACCCTGAGGATAAAGCCCACACACACTGCTTTGGACCGTGCAGGGGCAGAGGTGGTACAGTGGTGATTGACAGCAAGGACTCTGAGGCGCACTCCACAAACTTGCCGGCTGCGTATTACTTTGGACAAGTACCAGAAACGCCTTGTGTCTCAGTTTTTTGTTGGTTTGGAGTTTTTTAAATTTTTTTTAAAATTTGGCTGCACCAGGTCTTAGTTGCAGCACGCAGGATCCAGTTCCCTGACCAGGGATTGAACCTGGGCCCCCTGCACTGGGAGCTCGGAGTCTTTTTTTAAAAATAAATTTATTATTTATTTGTTTGTTTTATTGTTGGCTGCGTTGGGTCTTTGTTGCTGCGCCCGGCGCTTTCTCTAGTTGCAGCCAGCTGGGGCTACTCTTCATTGCGGTGTGCAGGCTTCTCTTGTTGCAGAGCACGGGCTCTAGGCACACGGGCTTCAGTAGTTGTGGTGCACGGGCTTAGTTGCTCCGAGGCATGTGGGAATCTTCCCAGACCAGGGATCGAACCCGTGTCCCCTGCATTGGCAGGCAGATTCTTAACCACTGGACCACCAGGGAATTCCCGTGTCTCCGTTTTTTTTATCAGTAAAATGGACCTAACAGTAATAGCTACCCACTACACTGGCTGAGATCACGGCTAAGGGAGGAAATGTAGGTAAATGTTCAGAATATGCATGGTACACAAAACGCCCTTAGTAGGGGTGAGTTGTTATAACAGTCATTTCTGCCAGGCCCCGTAGGGGCTGTCCCCAACCAAGGCCAACCTCTTCCCCTCCATTTGCAACACACTAGCACTACAGCCATCTGACTTGTCTTGCTCTCCCCATTCTCTTGCACATCCCCCATTCCCTTCCCCCACTTCCCTCCTCCCAATCGTTCATTCCCTGGCTGTGAGATGGGCATCTCTGACTCCCACTGTCCTGGGGCTTCCCCTCCCCAGCCATATCCCACTATCCCAGTGGTGAGTCTCTCCCCCCACCCAGATCTCTGATTCCAGACCCCTTACAGCATAATCCTTGAGGGTGGCAGGTAAATATTTGTCAAATGAAACGAATGAATCACACAAAGTTTAACCCACCCTTCCAGGGGTTCCCCCTGGAGCGGGGAGAGGTGTAAACACTAATCCTGCCATCACTATAAAAATATTCGCTATAGCTGTTTGTGCAGAGAGGGGAGAAACTCATGGTGTCTGGGAAGGTCAGGAGCCTTCTCGGTGGAGGTGGCACGGGGAGTATTAGAGGGAGAGGATCACTGAGCGAAGTGGAACAGGGACTGGGAGGGTAGGTTCAGGAACAGGCTGGGGAGACAATCAACGGTCAGAGCTAGAGAAACACCTGGCTTTGAAGCTGAGGCCACTGAGACGCAGAAGGGGTCAGGACGCAACCACGGTCATCCAGTGAGGGACATCACAGGCATGCTGCTTCCTTTACACTTGGGAACCCAGGAGTCCTTTCATCCTTTCAAGAGACATTGTTCTGGGGGCGGAGGATGGTTGCCCAGCCAGGGCTTCATGGGCACCAGAGGAGGCATGACTTGTGTCTGTGCATGCTGGTCCAGCAGCACCTGAACTAGACCGTAAAGGACAGTAAAATGACATTCAACAGAACTAAGGATGGCATCCCAGCTGGAATGGAGAAGTGGCAGCTACTGGCTCACCTGGACAGCTAAGATAACTTCGAGGCTCACCACAGGCCACAGAGCTGGTCCAGCTTGTCCTGAGCTCCTGTCGTGCACCAGGCTGAACAGGGTGAGGAACGGAGACCCCCTCAGTGGGCTGCGACACCCCGGCCCACAGACTCCAGGAAGGGGAAGCTGCCAGGACTTCCCCAAAGGCAGTTTCAGGGTGGGTGTGTCTGCCCCCACCAGAGTCCAGGAACAGGCAGGACCCCACAGGGATGCCAAGTCCAGGATCCCGGCCACTCCACCTCCATGGCTCTCAGATGGCAGGGAGTCCCCAGCTAGACCCTGTACCACCAAATCACAGCTTTGCAGATAGGGCCTCAGCAACTTCTGTTTGTAGATCTCAGTGGTCAGAGCTGGCTCCCTCCCTGCAACCCTGAGCCAGGCTCCACCTCCTAGTATATCCCCTGCACTTCCCCTTTCCTGCTTCTGAGCCCAGCAGCACTTCTGAGATTGGAGTCAGCCACCTTGCCCTCTCTGCCCCTTCCTTCCAAACCGCTATTCCCAGGCTTCTCTTACCCCCAGGGAAACAGTCCCAAGCCTGGCAGGCGTTGGGGTCCAGGGTCCCCTTTCACAGTCATCCACCTCCTTCAATTGGCTTTGGCCTGAAGAACTCAGGGCCCAGCACTCCATGCTCAAGTTTCTGGGGGTTAGGGGATTCCACCTGACACAGGCAGGAGGCTCTGAGAGGAGGAGTCCTCTGTTCATCTACTGTTTGCTGTGAAACTACTGTGTGCCATTGTGACGAGAACCTCAGGGTGAGGAAGGGAGCTGGGCCCCTGCCCTTCAGGAGCACAGCAAACACGTAAACAGGGAAATGAACTCCACTGTTTTGGAGTAACTCAACAGGGTGACACGAGAGCCACTGGGAGGTGTATGCAGGAGGAACAGTCCAGGGGCTTCCCTGGTGGCACAGTGGTTAAGAATCCACCTGCCAATGCAGGGGACACGGGTTCAAGCCCTGGTCCGGGAAGATCCCACATGCCGTGGAGCAACTAAGCCCATGTGCCACAGCTACTGAGCCTGTGCTCTAGAGCCCGCGATCCACAACTACTGAGCCCACGCACCTAGAGCCCGTGCTCTGCATCAAGAGAAGCCACTGAAATGGGAAGCCCACGCACTGCAACGAAGAGTAGCCCTCACTCACCGCAACTAGAGAAAGCCCACGCGCAGCAACGAGGACACAACGCAGCCAAAAATAAATAAATAAAAAAAATTTTTTTAAAAAGGAGGAACAGTCCAAGGAGGGAAACTCTGAATGATGAGAAGGGACCAACCATGTGACAAGCCAAGAGAAGAGAGCGATAGGCAGAGGCGACAGTAAGTGCAAAGACCTTGGGGCGGGAAGGGCCTGAGTGTTCCTGGAACAGAAAGGCCAGCCTGGCCAGAAGAGCCAGAGCAAGAGGGACTGTGGTGTGAGGGAGGACAGCCATGAGGCACAGGGCAGGCAGGGGGCTCCCAAGTGCCCAAGAGATGCTGAGGTAGAGTTCAAATGAGCCTGCAGTGGACAACAGCATCTCCAAGCCAGTGACCCATGTCTGGCCCTGAAAATCCAACTGATCCTGGCACTCAGGGTGCTGCTGATATGACTGCGGAAGAACTGCCCAGTGACTTAGCAGGGGACCCAGGGAGCCTTCAAGGCTTTGGGTCCAAGACTGAGCTGCGCCCCCCTCCATGTCCTTGAAAAGCTCTTGTCCAACTTGCCACTGTGTCTGTTACCTACGCAGCCTCTAAAGGCCACCTCCCCTGGGTAACCCAGCGTCCTTAGAGGGCCTGGGAAATGATAATCAGCCCTATCCCTGGGAGCCACTCCTCTGCTCACCTTGTTGCCTAGCCTTCCCTGCCATGCTGTCCAAAGGCTGGGGCTGGTAGCTTCTGCAACTCCTTGGGGCCTTCATTAGCACTGCTTCCTGGAATTTAATTTAATGAAGGAGCAAAAACAGCCCTAATGAAGGTAATGCAAGAGCAAGCAGCCCATAAGATGCCTCCAAGGCCCAGCCACCAGGGCTCAGAATCTTCCTGTAGATGGTGACCAGGAGTAGAGGGGGAAGAGAAAGGGGACCTGTTCTGGGAGAGATGCTGATCACTGAGCCCTGGAAGCATGGGACATTGCTCTGCAGTACTGTAGGGAGCGAATGCTGCCACTGAAGCCAACTAGACAGAGTTAGAGGAATAAGCCTGGTTGGGGATGGCTTCAGGCTGCTGGAGAAAAGCTTCTGAGATACCCTGGGCCAGCACCGTCTGTCACAGCACAGGCCCAGCTGTGGGCCAGTGCCAGTGGGTAGTCAGGAGGGGCCAGATCATCAGAGGCAAGGGCAGGGAAGAGTTTAAATTTTATTCCAAATGTGATGGAAACAATTGGAGGGTTTTGGGGAATTCCCTGGCAGTCCAGTGGTTAGGACTTGGAACTTTCACTGCTGGGGCCCAGGTTCAATCCCTGGTCAGCGAACTAAGATTCCACAAGCTGTGCAGACTAAAAAAAAAACAAAAAATTTGAGGGTTTTTAAGGGTGGGTGACATGATCTACTATTTTAAAGTTCCCTCTGACTGCTATGGAGAGTGTGGACCCCATGGACAAGAGAAAAGGCAGGAAAGGAGGCACGGGGTGACCGCCATGTGGTGCAGCAGATGAGGGTGATGGAGTGACAACTATGGGGACAGGGCTGTCTCAACATCCTCTAGGAGAGGCTAGCTGGAGACATGTGGGAGGCAGGGCATATATAACTGGACTGAGCTAGTTTCCTTCCAGCAGGTTTGGGTTGACTAGTCCCCTTTCAGCCTTCTCCACAGGCCCGGCCTCTTCTCCAAATAGACATGGCTCAAACATTTAAAGAAAATCTGTTTAAAGGGTTCCCCAGGCCCCTATAGCTGTTCCCCCAGCTCTGTGCACCTCTGTACTCCGCTGTTGGAGTTCCCTTCCCATTTCTCCATCGCTGGGAAGCCTTCCTTGCCCCGCACCCAGGTCTCGGGCAGCGCCAAGCTTCCCAGGAGCTCCAGGACTGTATTTCACAAGGGAAAATGCCGGAGGCTCAGATGTGGGGTGAGCCTCAAAGACCAGAGCCTGTCCCTCAGCCTTCGGCCTCCTGCCACCCTGTTCCCACCCCTGCCCTAGTACCCCTTAACACTGCCTGCCCTCGGCGCACCGCAGCCCCCTCCCACCCTCCCCGTTCCCTATTCGTGACCTCCCTCCCCAAGTTTACCTCCCCCGCCTCGGGGCCAAGCTGAAACCGGAAGCGGCATCTGAAAGCGCCGCCCCGCCTCTTCCGGGGCTTCTCTAGGCGGGAGTGCAGGGTTTGGGTGGCGGTAGAGGCAGGGCACGGCTTCGCGGGGCAGCGGCGCCTCCTAGCGGGTCTTTGGCGCAACGCCGGAGCCGAGGCGGGCCCAGCTCCTGCACCTCCCCGCAGTCCTCTCCTCTCCTCCCGACTGCCGCTCGCTATTACCCCCACCAGGCCTGCCTTCCCGTTTCGTTCTGCCTCCAGCCCTGGCCCCCGCCTCCGCCGATCTGCCCACTCGGTGGCCAGCGAGGCCCTCCCTCCGTAGGGCAGTAGCCGTTCGGCGTCCTCTGGCTCAGAGCCGTCCGTGGCGCCCCATGGCCCTTGCCCTGCTCTGACCCCATCCCTCCTGGCCTTCCTCCAGCCTTAGCCGCCCTCTCGGCCCATCCTCAGAACGTGCCATGACACATGCCTACCTGCGTCTTCTGGTCCTGGCATCTTCACCGCCTCCGTTCCAGGATGTTCTCTAGCCTCCACCCGCCAAATTCACAGCGGAGATTAGACGCTGATTTGGTTGACTATTCCGGTGGACACTTCCCCTGCTTCCTGAAGCTGGGGTTGCTCAGTGCCCATAGCCTGTGCTGAGCCTGGGGCCGCGTGCCGGTGCGATCTGGGGGCTCCGGGTGCCTTGCTGAGCTTGACCCCAGAATAGATGTGGGTAGCATAAGGAGAGGAGCTGGGCAATGCTTGATGGGGCTCCCAGAACGCTTGGTCAAGGGTGGGGCTGGGACTCGGCCCCTTCCTCCGCACCAGGAACCCCTCCGAGGTCAGGCAGCTCATGGGGGGCCCAGGCCTGGCTCCCTGAGGACCCGGCCATGTGTGGGACTGGTAGTTCCTCACCTGCCCAGGATGCCCAGTGTTTAAGCCCCGGGCCTTCCCTTGGCGACCTCACCCTCCCGCCCCGCCCGGAGCCTTCCTGCCGGCCCTCTTCCCATGCGCCAGCCAGGACGCCTTCCTGGACAGCCTTGGAGCCTCAGGGCCCCGCTTCACAGCCATAGCTGACCATCCCCACCACCAGGTCCTGTAACGTGTTGGGTGGGTCACTGCGCCGCCCAGACTCTAGCCGTTGACCACCAGGGGGCAGCAGAGGCCGTCTTCTATGGATCTTCTAGGGCGGGGGCGGGGGCGGGGGCGGGGGTGAGGGTGGGGTGTGCGGGTTAAGTCTAATCCTGTCCAGGTCCCGCTGTGCGTGGCAGGGCAGGTTTGCAGGCTTGTAGGGTTTTGAAAGCAGTTTTGTTCTTTCCGATTTTCCCAGGGCTACTTTTTATTCCTAAGTAGCTTGCAGTCTATTATTACTGTTCCACGTTGTTTGAAAGTTAGTTGCTGGATGACTTTAAACTGAGGTCAAGGCAGAGATCTGAAAGAGTCTTCTGGGTCCCTGCATATGCTCCTTGATGTCCCTGGCTTCATCATGGACCCATGATGTTCCTAGCTACCAGCAATTGGCTTGGCCAGGCCAGGCTGTGGCCACCCTGCGTGCTCCCTGATACAACTGCCCAACCTCCGCGTACTGTCTTCCAGCTCAGTACTTCCAGGGCTCTGACCCAGAAGTCCTTCACCTGCCTCCAACCCACCACGCTGCCAGCTTCTTCCAATCTCTTACCCTCAATAGCTGCTTCTTCCCAGTCTTCCTTAAACGCCTCTGTTGGCCCTGCTCCTCTCACTTCACACAACTTGTCTACACTTTTTCTTTTCTTTTCTACCTCTCTTTCCTCTACACTCTCCAGTCAGGCTTGCCCCTCCCTCCACAAAAAAAGCCCTGGTCAGGGTACTTAGTGACCTACATGTTGCTTGACCCAGTGGTCTGTGCTCCACCCTCACCTCCTTGAGCAGCTGATGCTCGTATGGTTCCCAGGAGCCCCCATTCTCCTGGGTTTCCTCCCACCTCCTGGCTGCTCCCTCCAGCTTTTTTGCTGGTTCCACCTCATCTCTCCTACCTCCTAACAGAGGGATGTTCCAGGGCTCAGTCCCTACTGCTGCCCTCCTCCTTCCAAACCCATCTGCCCCCATCACATCCAGGAGCCTGGCTTTAAGTACCAATCCACACTCTTTACCTCACAGATCCAAAGCTCCAGCACTGGTCACTCTACTGAACTTGAGTCACACACCTAGCAGCAAACATGGCATTTCCACTTTGATGTCCAGTCAGTGTTTTAAACTTTTCATGGGCAAAATTGATCTCCCTCCCAAGCCTACTCCTCCCACTGCCTTCCTCAGCAAATACAGTGGCAAGTTGGAGTCACTCTGGACTTGTCTCTGCCCTTCCCCTCATACATACCCAAGCCATCAGGGAACCCTTCAGGATATGCCCAACGTCTCACCCCAACTCTGCCATTACCTGGGCTGAGACACCTGATATGTCTGTCTGGAACAACTGTAGTAGCCCTTGTGTCAGTGTCACCCTTGGCTCCCCATCTCCCACCCCAGAGTCTAGTCTCAATGCAGCAGCCAGAATAATCCATTTAAAACCTAGAGTTGCTACTGAGTCAGATCCAACCCCCTCCTCTGTTCAGGACCTGGCGTTGGCTCTTGCCTTTTCCACAGAAAAATCCAAAGTCCTATGGTGGCTAGCATGGTCCCACAACATCCCCTCATTAGCCCCCAATCGCCCCTTCTACCCTCTCCCACCTCTCTCAGCATCAGCCTCGATGGCTTCCTGGCTGCTCCTCTCCCAAGCCCGGCACATTCTGCCTCAGGGTTTTGCGCTGGCTGATCCCTCTGGCTGGAATGTTCCCTGTAGACATTTACATGGCTTCCTCCCTCTCCAAGTTCTGATCAAACATCCCTTCCTCAGTGAGGCCCACCCTGACCCACCTCCAAACCCTTGTTCTTTTTAGATTTTATTTCGCTGCACCATGTGGCATGAGGGATCTTAGTTCCCCCACCAGGGATCAAACTCATGTCCCCTGCATTGGGAGCACGGAGTCTTAACCACTGGACCGCCAGGGAAGTCCTCTAACCCTTATTCTTCATTGCCGTTACCATGCCATTTTTACTCCCTATACTACTGATCATCTGCTAACAAATGACATAACTTACTGATTATGTTTCATGTTTCTGGTCTGAATCCAATCCCCCACCTATAAGTCCAAGGAAGGCAGGGCTCTTCACTTTGTTCATTGCTGTACATACAGTTGCTAGAAGAGCACCTGGCACATAGGAAATCTTAATAAATACTTGTCAAATGAATGAACAATGAATTCCTTTTCAGTTGATAGGCGAATGTGTGCATGTGCACACAGGTGAGAAGGGTGCAGGCAGGGGCAGCTGCTGGTCAGGGAGACCAAGGCCTATGCTTTGGCCCTTTTTCCTGGTCTGTATTATCTTATTTTTCTGTTACAAGCAGTCATAAGAAAGGCGATGAGGGGGGCTTCCCTGGTGGCGCAGTAGTTGAGAATCTGCCTGCCAATGCAGGGGACACCAGTTCGAGCCCTGGTCTGGGAAGATCCCACATGCAGCGGAGCAGCTAGGCCAGTGAGCCACGACTACTGAGCCTGCGCGTCTGGAGACTGTGCTCCTCAACAAGGGAGGCTGCAGTAGTGGGAGGGCCACGCACCGCAATGAAGAGTGGCCCCCGCTTGCCACAACTACAGAAAGCCCTCACACAGAAACGAAGACCCAACACAGCCATAAATAAATTAATTAATTAAAAAAAATAAAAGAAAAGCGATGAGGGTTCCCTGGTGGCTCAGTGGTTAAGAGTCCACCTGCCGATGCAGGGGACACAGGTCTGTGCCCCGGTCTGGTCTGGGAAGATCCCACATACTGTTGAGCGGCTGGGCCCGTGAGCCATGGCCACAGAGCCTGTGTGTCCAGAGCCTGTGCTCCGCAACGGGAGAGGCCACGGAAGTGAGAGGCCCGCGTACCGAAAAAAAAAAAAAGAAAAGAAAAGCAGTGAAAAGAAATATTGACGACCTCTGTGCTGCTCTAATTTTGGGGGTTTTTTTTTTTTGGCTGCACCACACGGCTTGTGGGATCTTAGTTCCCCGACCAGGAATTGAACACGGGCCCTCAGCAGTGAGAGCACAGAGTCCTAACCACTGGACCTCCAGGGAATTCCTGCTCTAATTTGTTAACATCTCAGATTTAAAAAATTTTTTTCAGAGCAAAATTTTAAAAGCAAATCAGAAGGAAAAAGACCTGGGACATTCTTCAAAACATAGAAAAATGCTTAGTGATGACCAACGGCCTACAGACCCATCCTTGTGGAGGCCGAATGGCTGGAACTTGACAGCCAGAGATACTCATTTTCAAGCAGTCTTGTGGACACCTGACTTTTCGATATAGTGTAGTGGCCACATTGCCTTCCCCCTTCCCCCTGGAGCCTGCTGCCCAGCAATCAGTCTGGAGGAGAACTTGCTTGGCAGGCAGAGATGGCCTCCAGGGGCCAGGGTCCTTCCTCCACCCCAGCTGTGTATATGTGGGTGAGTGTGTAAGTGTGTGGCAGCGGGGAGGGTTGGGTAGAGCGACTGTCAGCTCATGTCCCTGGTCTGAGAGGCCTGAAGCCAGGCTTGGGGTCTTAAGTGATTCCAGGCAGTCCTGCTGCTGCTGTGGATGGAGGGAGGTTGAGAAGAGACTCCCAGGGTCTGTCAGCAGGATGGACCCTGCCCTTTATTGCCTCCTACTCCACAGGAGCCAAAGGTCTCAGGCAGGGCTATGGTCTCACCTGACGAGGAAGACTCCAGAGACACCCAGAGGGCAGCCCTGCATGCCAGGGGCACTCTGGGCTGCGGCCACCCCTAGGCCAGTGTCCAGCTCTTTTCTGGGGCCACGGGGCTCCTGGGTGAGTCCCCAGGCTGGAGTCAGGCGCCTGGGGCTGTTGAGAACCAAACTCAGGAAGCCCCCCTCTGATCAGCTGGCACTGCCATAGGCCTAGCAGCCACCAGCTTGAGGAAGTTCTTTCTTCAGGGGTTTCTCAAGCCGGCAGCTGCCTTGCCAGTTCAAACTGGATTTTTCCTGCTGCCCTGTCCCTGGCCGCCTAGCCGGGTGCAGGGTCTCTCCTAATGAGGGTTTGATGCCAAGGCCTGGGCAGCTCCGTCCTGCTGGGTCCCAGCTGATTCAGGCCTGCCTCAGGCAATGGGCAGCTTCCCAGTCCCACCCGGGCCAGGCCACCTGGGGCTGCCCTGCATCCTTGTGGCTCTTGCCCTGCCTTGGACTCCCCCACTCAAAACTCAGGCCTCACATACAGGCACTCACTAACCCACCTTTATTCGTAGTAGGTTTTACTATTAATAAAAGATTAGCCTGACAGGGCACAGGACCCCTGGACTTTTGTCCCCAGATTTAAGGCATTGACACAGGGTTGACCTGGCAGCTGGGGAGGGCAGGGGGCCCTTCTGCAGGGCTTCTGCAGGGCTTCTGCAGGGCTCAGCTGCCCCCAGCTCAGACCCTCCCTGGAAGCTGCTGGGGATGCACCTCACGTTGCCTCCTTCCGGAGGCCTCTCTCTGTCCCATTTCCTGGGGCCTCATTAATTCCTCCCCACCTCACCCCGTGAGAAAGCAGGTCTGTGCTGAGCCTGGCCCAGGCCCAGAGCTGGGTCTCAGCACACCACTGGTTGGTTTGGGAGGCAGGGGGTGGGGGGGAGTAGGGGACTCACCCTATCCCCACCCTTATCCTAGGGAAAAAGGCAGGGCAGGCTTCCATCACCATCCATGTCCCGGCTCCCACCCCACTTTCCAGGAACCCAGGGACCATGGAGATCAAGAATATAAAGCACAGCTGGTATTATGTATAATATTTATAAAAGGAGGCTGCCAGCCTCTCCACTCCTGCCCCAGACTGGCCCCTGGGGTCTCTGGCTCCCAGGGGCAGACACGTTCTGGGCCCCAGCTTCTTTCTTCTCCCAGCAGTGGAATGTGAGCTATGGCCTGGGCTTGGGGTGGGGGGAGTCCCAGCCTCCCCAGGACTGGTGAAAGACCAGGGAAGTGGTCCCTTGGGGTGTCCACACCAGCCTCACCCTCAAGCATAGGGTGAGGGGGTTCTGCTCCTGGTGGAGGGGATGGGAAAGAGGACCAGATTATCCGAGGGCCTGAGCCCACGAAAGGGGCCTAGGTGACAGAAGGAAGAGAGGCAAGCGGGCTGAGGGAGATGAAGCCCCAGGGTGCAGACCATGGCCCCAGGAGCAAGGTGGGGGGATGACTGCAGGCCTAATTCAGCTCTTTGTGCCCCTACAGGCTGTGTGTGACCTTAGGGGGCAGCTGCTGGGCCTCAGTCTATGCACCTGTGCAAAGAGAATAAGGGGCTTGGGTGGGACCTGAGGCAGCAGGAAGGGAGCAGGGGTACAGCCCCACCCTGCTCCCAGCTCAGGAAGCCCCTGTAGGCCGGGAGCTCAGCAGGGTAGTGGCCCAAGGGCCTTGGTCCTGGCGCTAACAAAAACTTCGACAGAGAGGACATGGGGCAGGGCCAAATGCCATAGTGTTCACCACGTCTTTCTCTTCCCCCTCCAACTGGCCACTGGATGGGAGCAGGGGCTGAAGTCTGGGCAGGGGTAGGAGGACGAGTAGACAGAACAGGATGGGGGTCATCCTAGTGGCTTCCTCCATGCCGACTGGTCCCCGAGATCCAGTCAATAATGATGAAGCTCAAGCTCATGGTCATCAGCAAGAGGCCAAGTGCAGCAAAACAAAGGGCCTGTGGGGTCAGAAGTCAGGGTCAGGTCTGAGGTCAGGGCAACCCCCTCATCCCCACGCCAGCACACCAACCCCCAGGCCCTTCGCACCAGGATTTTGGGGGTAGATCTTGCAGGTTCCTTCTCTGTGGGCATGATGCGAAAGTAGAAGATGGCAGGGAAGATGAAGATGAGGCATGGGGCAGATGTGGCACCTGCAAAGAATAAGGCATGGCCACCACTGGCTCACGTCCACCTATTGGCTAAGGTTCAGGGTGGACCCTTTAATGAGATCAAACATTCCTTGATGAGGGAGTCTCGTCTTGAGACTCCACTCGAGAGCTCTGTCTGATTCTGGAGAGCCCATCAGCCCCTCCCCTTGTTCTTTGTCTACCAGGATAGAAGGCTAGTGCCTTTGGTGTCAGAAAACTCTGTCAGTGAATGAAGCTGGCAAAGAGAAAAGGCAGGCCAAGAGACGGAGATGAAGTTTGAGGGTATTGGGCTCCTGGATATAGCTATTCCTGTAGGCTTTTCCATTAATTGAGCCAATACATTACTTTCTGTATAATTCATTTTGAGTCGGCTTTCAGACATACAGAACCAAGAGTCCTGTCAGTGATATCAATGATACTCACTCCCCAGGTCTGTGTGTTGGTCCTTGCAGAGCTGGGCTGGGGAGTGAGTCTCCTGAGTTGGGTCACCCCAAAGACGTCTCAGAATTGTTTGATCTTCCCACGCAGAGCCCCAACTGGGACAGTTGGACAGAACCCTAAACCTATAGTCCCATGATCCTGGGGCCCAGTCAAGGCTCTCCACTTAACAGCTATATGGCTCTCCCTTAATCACTCTAAACTTCCTCATATGTGAGGTGGGGACAAGAGCCAATGAGATCCTTTGTGAAGGCCCCTTGACCCTTGCGCTCCACTCCATCCTCCAGCACCCCCAGCAAGGGTAACTGTCTCGGTGGCTCTGAGCCCTCGAAACGGATTAGGAGAGCCTTAAGGACAAATCTCAGATGGGAGGCCAAGCTGTGCACATGGCCAGCAGCCATCACTTAAACGTAGGGTATGAGCTTAGGAATCTGCCAGCGTTTGCAGAAGGGAAGTTCTCTGGGGCAGTACCCTGCGTCCATTCACAGCAGGGCCAGACCCTTACCGATGACCCCGAAGATGCCCAGGATGTTGGGGGCAAAGATGACCAGCAGGTTGATACAAGTGAGCAGGCCAACAGCAATGAGCACATGCCGCAACCAGCTGAACTCACGGTCCTGAAACAGCATCTGCTGGAGGGCGCGGCGCACCTGGGAAGCAGGTTGGGGAGAGTCATCAATCGGTCAGCCCCATCAGTCCCACCCCGCCAGTGGTCTGGCCACCTGGCCACCTGCACGTTGGCTCACCGGAAACAGAACAATTGGCACTGTGAGCGTGACTGCTGTCAGCACGGCCACGCGCACACACAGGATCAGCACATCAAACGGGTCCACCTTGTTGTAGGTATGCAGCAGCTCCGACTCCACCCTGTCTGTGGCAGGCAGGGAGGGTGGTCAGCAAGAGGTCCAGGGAGGAGGTTGGGCTCTGAGCCTGGGTTGACCCTGACGCTGCGGAGTGGCAACAGACTCACCTCCACAGCTGCAGGGCAGTTAGGCATCACAGACCTAATGAACGCCTATAGTACGCAGGGTGCCATGGCCACTGGCCAGCCCCTTGCCCCCCAGCCTGGCCTCTGCCTCTGCCCCCACGGTCCAGCCATACCGTAGAAGGTGAGGTAGCCGAAGAGGGCGGCCAGGAAGTACATGACATACATGACGGCGATGGACAGGTTGGAGATGTGCTGCATCTTCCTCTTGGAGGGGCTATGGGGCAGCAGGGGAGGGGATTGGTGCCAAGCTGGGCCACATTGGGAAACCCCCATGTGTCCTGGGGTCTCTCTCTGGCACCACACCCTCACCATCTGGTAGCTGAGGGAGCCTCCTTCTTGCCCCCGGTCGCCCCTTGTGGCAGCCATGGAGACCTTGGATAAAATGACTTGGCTCCTGTCACTCTTTCCCCCCTTTAGGACCACGTCCGTTCTCCCCAGACCAACTCAAGGCATCCCCCTCCCCCTCTCCCAGCCACGGATACCTACTCCTTGAGCTCTGTATAGATGGGCAGCACCTCAGGGTGGCAGACAAAGGCGAAAGCCATGATGGGGATCGTGTATGCCGTCTGGCAAAACAGGGATTCTGTGTCAGAACAGCCCCTGACTCTCTCACCAGGCCCACTGCCCCCTCCCTGGTCTGTTGCAACCTGTGTGTTGAGGGTGAAGTAGTTCGGGGTGCAGAAGGCTGCGGCTTCCGTCTCAACCTGCAGCCTTGCCTCTTCCTTGATGACCTCCACGAGGCTGAAGTTGCCTGTCATGTTGGCTAAACTGGGGGACAGCGGGCAGGGCACGTGGAACTTTTTGTAGATGACCTAGGTGGGGGCAGGGAAGGATAAGGGTATCAGGGCCCGGCTAGGCTCCCTGGGAAGTCACTGTGAAGCTACATCTAGATCAGGACTGGAGGAGCTGCCTTCTGACCCAGGCTTCCCAGAAAGACCTGCCCCCTTCCCTCGACCAGGGTGGAGGGTAACTCACTGCAATTAGGAAGAACACCATGCAGCTGAGAGAGAAGCCACTGGAGTAGCCTAGGTAGCCTGCAAAGTTGGGGAGGGGGGAGGTGAGACCGAAGGTTCCCTCCCATGCATCCCTCCAAGGCCCTGGACCCACCACACTCACCAAGCTGCCGCATCAGTGCCAGAGGCAGAATGACGATGACAGAAACCAGGACCACCAGGTAGTTTCCATTCATGTACCAGTCCCTGCAGGGACGGGAGTGGGGAGCCGATGTTAGAATCCACTCAGCCTCGGGGGATGGGGCCGCCTGACCCCCAGCCGGGGTCACCCGTGGTGCCACTGAGTGATCTCTGAAGAATACTTGTCCACAGCTCTGAGCCTCCCTTTCCGCATCTGCAAAATGGGCCCACTCCCAGCACTCTCCTGGACAAGGTGAGGACTAATACACTCAGCTCCCGCTTGGCTTGGTAACCATGACAATTACAGTCACTGTGGTTCTTCCTAGGACACACAGGTCTGGGTCCATCCTCCCCATGGAGTGGCCCCAAGAGGCCCGGGGGGTGGGTGGGATGAAAGAACCCGGGTCTGGGGGGTGAGGCATTTTCCATGGGGGTCTCAGGGACTTGCCAGCCACCTGAGCTCCTTGTGGTCCCCCCAGCATCTGCATCCTGCATCATCCTGCCCCACGCCCTCAATGGAGAGTGGACACAGGGAGCTAAAGCGATGAGGAATGAGACCCTCCTTCAAGGGCAAACCCAAAGGCCAACTCCTTGGGAAAGGCCCCCAGGGCCTGGGGGCAGAATCCTGGCTGTTTCCTTCCTCCCAGAGCTGCTTTCAGCCATGCAGCCTTTCTGCTTGCTGGGGCTGTATTGTCAAGGGCAGGGCCTGGCTATCTTCTCTGCTCCTACCGACAAAACACGCTTATGCCATGAGAATTGGCTAAACTGATGATAGGCAACTGGGACACTGTGGGCTTAATTTCTTGGTTGGGGCGAGGTGGTGGGGAGGCTAACACCCAAGCCACGGTCAGGAATAGCAGGAGCTTAGAGCTAAGCCTGAGGTTCTCAGGTCCTCTGTGTTCACAGGCTGGGTCCACGGCTAGGTGAGGCCGGCTTCCTCAGCCTCAGACTACCCCCTGCTCCACATGGCCCTCCTGGGAGTCTTCCCCAAGGTGCTTCATAAACAAGTGTGCACTGAGTGGTAGCTCTGCCGGCAGCTCTCTGCCACCCACCTCCACCCTGTCTTGTCTCTCCCACTAGCCCAGCCTGGGCTCTGCTAGTGGTGGACATAGAGGGTTAGACTAGGGCCTCCCACCCTCACCCAGCCCCGCCCCACCCTAGGGCTCACGAGGTCCGCTCCTCCAGGTTCAGGAAGGTCTGTATGACAAGGGGCAGCTCGGACTTGATGATGTACAGGTAGCTGGACATGGCTGGGGAGGAGAGAGGCAGGTCAGCCAAACCAGCCAGCCTTCAGCCTGTCCACCGTCCGTCATCTGCCCTTCAGCCTCACCTCCGATGTTCTGCAGCGCAATGGCCAGGGCTGCCGCCAGCTTTCCTGGGGTCCCAAAGGCACGGTAGCCCAGCTGCTCATAGGCACGGATGCCTGTGGGGACAGGGAATCAGGACAGTCAGGAGTGCTCTCCCCAGCCCACCCCTCCCTGCTACAGGCCAGGTTTGGGGCTCACCCACGATCCCTGAGGACTTGAGTAGCAGGTGGATGGAGTAGCTGGAGAGCAAGGCGACGGCCGTCAACAGGAACCTGGGGAAGGTGGACGAAAAGAGGTTGCTGGGGCTCCTCTGGCAGGCAGGGGGCAATGAGCTCCGGGACGCCTGGGTGTGTGGGGTCTGTGACCCAGGTGTCTGGACCCACAACATGTGTGGATGCAAACTCGGCAGACCCCAGGGGTGGTGAACATCATCTGGGTTGACCCAGGGTGGCCATGACCCAGAAGGGACCCTCTGAGCACCGCCTCCCCTTGAGATCTTGGAAGAAACATGTTTTCCATTTAGGCTGCAGGGCAGAGCTCTGAGGTAAGGACACGTATACCCACAGAAGGCCTGGCCATGGGGTTTATCCATCACGTGTAAATGTGGTAGGACAGACTCAGTCCTGTTAGGCTGGCCTCGTGTTGTCATCTCAGTGGGTTTACTGGGAAATGAGGTATATTTGTCTGGCCACGGCTGTTTTTTTTCAGCTGTGGTTTGGGTTGAGTGTAAGTGGCCACCCACTGCAGCCTGGGTCTTGCGACAGGAAACTGGCAGGTCCTGGGAGGTCAGGATTGGTGGCCCGTTTAGGGCTCCTATCTTTAGAAGGTTTGCTGAGGGCACTCACAGGAAAAGGATGATGCCCGTATTGGCCATGGCGTAGGCGAGCCCCAGGATGCCACTGCCCATGATGGCGTTACTGAGGTTGAACACTGACATCCCGAACGATGTCTTCCCCTCGAACTGCAGGCACCAGAGAGAGAAGGGAGGGGTGGGGTGAGTTAGCAAGTTGTGGAGGGTAAATCAGCATTCCCTCGCACAGTCCCTTGGCGTCCCATCGCTGCCCCGTAGCACCTCATTACTGCCCTCAAGCTCCCAGGGGTGCCCCCGAGCCCCTGACGGCCACCCCAGCTCACATCGGTGAAGTGTGGCTCCTTGCTGGGCCTTTTTGGTAGGAAGCCTTCGCCTTCAACACAGCTCCGTCCAGGGCCCTCGACCCTGCAGGCACAGACCAGCCAAGCAGCTCAGCTCCAGCCCCTTGCCCTGCACCCTGCCCTGCCCTAAGCCGTGACTGAGTCCCTCGCTCACCTCTGGTTGCCAGCCGTGGGGGTGGTGACAGGGAGTAGCCCCTCCAAGTGTTTGCCGTTGGGTACCAACTCCACCATCTCCGTCTGCAGAGGTGCCTCCATGGCTCAGGGACCACCACCAGGAACACTGGCTCTCACACTGACACAGTCAGAAGTCTACAGAACAGACAGTCCCCCTGGTTATCCCCGCTCCTTGGGCTCACGGCCCAGACTCCCACAGGAAGTCTGCAGCTATAGCACACCTCCCAGAAGTTCACTGAGGACATAAACGTTCATGCAGCTCTGCCTGTTGCCACCCTGGAACCTGCCATTGAGGGGCAGAGTTCGGATACCTGAGTTCTCCAGGACATTCTGAGGCGACACCTCAGCCATTACCTAGCACTCCCCTGCCACATATACATACCGACCCAGGCAAGCCCTTGGGGCCTCGGTCTCACCATCTGTGAAGTAAAGCTCAGTTGGATGACCTGAGTTCAGAGCCCAGTGGTGCCAGGACCCCAGGAGGCTGAGTCCCAGGCCACCAGATCCCACTCTGGGGATGGGCCCTGGACTGATTGCCCCTCCCTGATATTAATACTGGGAGACAGTTTCCTGTGCCCTGTGTGCCAGGGGCCTCCTAGCCAACCTAGAATGGCACTGCCCGACGGCTGGAGGCCTCGGGAGAGGGCGAGGGCTGTGGGCCCTGTTCCCAGACACCCGGCGGGCTTTGTTGGCAGCCAGAACAAAGGTCCCTCTGTGGGCTGAGAGCTGGCGCTGGGAACGGCAGGCGCAGAGGCTACACCCACGGAGCCAGGAGGCCTAAGGCGGTGCTGGGTGGCTGGACACCTGGACCCTGCCCGCTTGGCTGCAAAGGGCCCTCAGGGGCCTTCCAGGAAATGGGTGCCCTGGGGTCCAGTTCTTTGGGCCACACAGGCCTCACCCTCCGCACAGCTCTGGCCTCAGGGCCATGTTCTCTTCCAAGCCTCTCCTCCCCTGCTGGGGAACCCCCCACCCTTAGGTGTCCAGGGCCCTCCTTTGAGGAGACTCCCCACTTTCTGGAGCCCCAGGTCAGGAACTCAGAACCTTGCCCAGCTGTAGACGGGCCTGGACCACTGGATCAGGGCATAGCTCTGCTGGACCCCAAAGGGATCAGCTCCCCTCCTCCCCATATGCCCAACTCTGCCCACTGTCCAGACAACTCGCTAGCCCCTCTCCCATCACTGGTGCTGGGAGCCGCCTACCCCATGCCCAGAAGGTACCTGGGCATAGTGTCCCCAGGATCTATAAGGACATCCTGAAGGCCAGATAGGCCAGCAGGAGATCTGAGGCCAGAGTGGAGAGCAGGGAGGGGGCAGCACTGCCAGGCAGGTCAGCCAGAGCCTAATCTTGATGTCATGGCACCCCCTCTGCTTGGGAACCCTGAATCCTGCCCCAAATCCCCCATCCCCACTCCAGATCCTGATGGTCTCAGGTCTGCTCCTGAAGCTGGAGCACCAGGGGTCTCAAACTCAGCATTCAGGGCTAGGGTGGGTAGGGGAGGCTAGGCTCAGGACTCGGGCCTCAGGCCACAGGCCTTGGTGTTCTGGAGGCAGCAGCCACACAGAACTGACCAGAGGACCTCCCTGCAATGGCCCCAGGCAGCCCCAAGCCAGAGTTCAGATCCTAGGTACCTCAGTCCTGAGTACCCCATACCTGGCACCCTTGGACCCCTCAACCTACCTCTCCTTCCTCTGATGCTGGCATCTGAACCCTTCTCTCCTCCCGCCTGTCCAGGTGGGGAGAGTGTTAGTAAAGCGGAGGACCATGACAATTTGAGCACCTCTTCTAACGCCCTCTTCGCCTGGACCAGAGTCCCTAAGGTAAGCCTGTCTTCTTCATGCCCCTGCCCTGAGCCTCACCAACAGCACCCCTCCAAGGATACCAGCACCTGGTCTCCAGAGTCACTCCAGAGTGCCCCCTGGCTCTCAGCTGGGGTTGCCCTTGCCTGGCCTTCCGCCCGGGGCAGGCTTGGACAGGCCCTCAGAGTGTGCTGAGTCAGCAGCCTGGACAAAGCACTCTTCTCTGCCTTAATATTCTTCCCTAGCAGCCAGGCACTGCCTCCAGGGAGACCACAGTCCATGGCATGGTCATGGCCAAAGTGCCTGAGGCCCTGGCTTCAGGTTCCCCATCCCCTCAAGCAGGACCTGGGCCTAGACCTTCAGGTCCTGCCTATTACTCACAACCAGTCACTGCTGGGTCTCAGGCTGGCCTGAGATCCCAGAGAGGACATGGAATATCCTTCCTCAAGTGGCTTCCAGTCTGGAAGGGACAAAACCCACACAGACATCCCCCGCCCTATGGCTCCTGCAGGGGAACCCCAGCATATAGTGTGGCTTTTAACCAAGCCACATAGTGCTGGGACTCAAAAAGGGAGAGAGAGGGGCATCAAGGAAGGCTTCCTGGAGGAGGAGGTGAGGGAGCCAGTTCTGAAATTCCAGCAGGAGCCCCCAGGATGTGGAAACAAGAAAGAGTACCTCAAGAAGAGTGCACAGCATGGGTAAAGGCCCTGAGGTGTGGTATAAAGCAGGCTGTGAGGATAGAATGAAGGTTCTGTGGCCATAGACAAGACTGAAAGGGCCTTGAAGTCGAGGTCAAGGAATCTGTACTTCAGTTAGGGCAAGGCTAAGGGCTGCGGGACCAGGATAGAGATTAGTACTGGCCTGACATGTGGATGTCCAGGCATTTCCTGAGGCTGGCAGCCCATTTTTGACAGTTCCTGTCTCTCAGGCCTGCCACCTGCCAGGCTCCTTTGCATCAGGTATCGGAGTAGACTCAGGGGATAGCCCCTGCCTGAGGAAAGCTGTCAGCAGATTCTGAGCCACTGTGGGAAAAGCCCAGAGTGCACACTGTGGGTCTGAGGCCTGACCTGGCCCTGCCTCACCATGTGACCATGGACAAAGTATTCCCCACTCAGGACCTCAGTGTCTTCCTGTTCTCCGGGGGTTCCGTGAAGTTTGACCAAAGGTGGGGACAGAGTGAGAAGCCTCCCTGAGGACTTCGCCCCCAGAGCAGACCACAGGCTCCCAGAGGGGGGTCAGGCTCTTGGGTGGGGAGATCACTGCGACCTTGGGCAGATCATCAGAATGGCATCTGTCATGGGTGTAGCATCGGTTCAGGCAGTAAATCGATGGTCCAGGCCACTGCCCTGGGGCCTGTTTGCTCTGTGGAGAGATAAGGGGGGTGGTGTGCAGAAGCCATGGGGATAGCATAGCAGGTAATGTCTGCCCACACAGACATCACAGGATGAGAATTCGTCAGGCACACCTCCTCGACAGGCGTTGAGTTTGGCTAATTAAAGATTTCGAGATCCAGGAATCCAGGCCACCGTGGGGCCACTGCTTGTGTCAGCTGCTATGGGAAGCTCACCTCTCTGTCCCTGCATCCAGGGCCTTGGAGCCACCAGGGCTCTGAGCCCGGCTTTCCTCCCCAGTGTTCAGGGACGTGAGTGGGTCTGCAGTAGCAGGCTAACTACAGGGAGACAATCACACTGTCCTTCTTCCCTCGGTCCTGTGGCCACATGTGCTGGTGGATGCACAGACCCCACAGAGCTTGCTGCCATGGCCCCCAGGCTCCTTGTGCCTGGGAAGCCCTCACCTCAGCTCAGATCACAGGTGAGAGGCTGCTGGCCTGGCTTAAGGGTCCACTGTGGTCATCCCTGGGGGCCCACAAATGAGGGCTGCCCCCAGTTCTAGTTCACCGGTCCTTACCACTCCCCTCATCAGCTGAGAGAAGGTGTCCCTCCCTAGAGCCCCTTTGCCCACCTGCTTCTCCAGGCTTCAGAAAGATAACACCCTCCTCGGACAAGCTATCAGTTAACAGGGAAACTGGATTCAACAGACACATCTGGATTGTATGTTCTCAAGGAACAGCCACAGGGATTGGTGTGGAGCTGATTGCTGAGGTCAGGGGTCTAGGGACAGGGTGTGTGGGCGGGTGTTCAGAACGCGGGAGGATACTAAAACAAACCCCTTGCCCCTCCCCCAGACCCACAACTCCAGATTTTGACCTCAGCAGATCCAGTCTTCCATCCACTACTCCCCCATTGCCAACAACACTGAGTAAGTGGCTAGTGTGTAGCCAACATCCGGCTGGTACTAAGGGCGTAGCATTCAGGAGGGGAAGGCAAATGGTGCAGAGCACTGATGTGTTGGCCACACCAACCCCTCATCCCCTAGCCCGGTGCTTCCGGGTATCCGGAAGTGTCTAGGAAGATCTGAGGGCCCCAGCTGGGGCCGGAAGATGGACTTTCCTGTGACAGGGTACATTTTCTAAACCTAACAGGCGCTTAGCGTTGGGCCTATCCCCAGACACCTAAGCCTCCCCTTCTGCCCACCCCTGGACCCTCCTTGCTCAGATTGCCCCCAGTGGAAGCTGCACTCGGAACCTCTTGCCTCAAGACTGGGCCAGAGCCAGCAGCAGCCCCCTCCCCCGCACTGCCAGCCTGCTGAGAAGGACATGCAACCCGAGGCTCAGCTGAGGCAAAGGACAGGACATCAAGTGCCTGTGGCCCCCCCAGGGGCAGGGGAGACCCCGAGCCAGCCAGCCCATCCTCCTCCCTGCTGACTCGGAATCCCCTGGAGGCGGCCAAATATTTGGACAGCCGGACTTCTGGCCCCAAAGAAAGCTGGAGCAGGGGCCTGGGGCAGCTCAGGACTCACTGGAGACCCCGATGGGGGGGCAGAAGGCAAGGTCAGCCCAGAGGAGAGGCACCATCCAATGTCAGGAAGAAGCAGAGAGAGTCAGAGGGAGGGAAGAGAGAGACAGGGAGAGAAAACACACACACGTGATATCTGTGTCCATGCATACTGATCCAACCAAGAGACAGGCACAGGGAGATAAAGAAATGCAGACGGATCTAGAGGGACACAAATAGAGAAGAATACACAGAGAGATGGGTGGACAGACATTCAGACAGGGAGACAGACAACCAGATAAGTGAGAGACAGATCGACAGAGATGGCCAACCATTTAGAGATAGCCAGATGGAGAAAGAGACAGAGAGACAGCAAGACAAGACAGAGCATCCCAGAAGGCGCAAGAAGTAGAGGGAGCCAGAGGCCCAGGTGAGGGGGCAGCAGGCCCAGTGGGCACTGCAGGGATGCCACAGCATTTCCAGGTTCCTACAAGGGCAGGTTATGCTCCCATTAGCCAGGTGCAGACATCCAGAGGGTGGGACTGAGCCCACTGGGGCCACAGGCCAGGCCCAGCTGGAAAGCTCAGAGCCCCCTAGTCCAGCACGCATGGCTTGTCTGCCCACACAATAGGAAAGGTATACGGAGAGGACAGTCAGTTGAAGTGACCCCCATCCTCAGCAGCCAGCACGTGTGCAGACGTGCTGGCTGAGAGGCTGTGTACAGGACGTGGCCCGCAGAGCGGAAATTCAAATCCAAGCTACCCCAGGCCGCTGGCCGGAAAGCCCCTCCTGCCCAGCAGCTGGTCCTTCCCTTTGGCCCCCAGAAGCCCTGCCTGGTCCTCTAGAGCGCCCCCACCATGCATCTGTCTTATCCAAAGTCCAGCCCTCCATCCACCAGACTGAGTGTGCACAGGGCACACAGTAGGTACTCAGTAAATATTAAATGAATGGAATGGGTTCAAGGTCTTTGGCAAGCCTCCACCCCACTTCACCTGCTCCAAGTGGCGCCTGGCTCCCCAGCCATGTCTGCACTGGAACATCCTCCCGCAGTGCCCCTATCCTATTATGGTATAGACTGCACATCCCGCCCCAGCTTTCTGTACATACAGATGCCAAAACTGTACCTCTCTTGTAGCCAACCACTCCCCCAAAACATTTTCCCCCTCAGACTGAGTGCCTGCACCCTGCCCAGCCCAGACTTTCAGGGTGCACTCAGTTCGGCTCAAAAACCTTCCCTGCCCCCAGCCAGAGACCATGAACCACCCAGCTTGTCCTGTTGCACCTCAGTTTCTCCTTTTTTCCAGGGCTCCAAGCCTACTTGCTAGGGCAGCAGGCACTAGGACAGGAGCAACCAGCTCTCATGATCTTGCCACCTGGAGTCTGGATGGGGGGGATGTTTGTGACATGGGCCCAAAGAACCAGTACAGAACAAAGGGTGGCTTGGGAAGCCAGTGAGGATGGTGGCTCTATGGGCCCAGACAGAACAAAGTTCTGAGATGTACACCCCCACCCTCCCCAGAGACACAGTCCCCAGCCCTCAATCTCAAGGAGTCCGAGTTTCTCATTCCTGATCCCAGCATTCCAGCCCTCTTAGGGATGTGCCAGGCCTGGCCTCATCCACTCCTGATTTCTCCCTCCTTTGGTGCTTCCTGCAGGAAGCCTTCCATGTTTGTGCAGAACCTCCCCCTCTCAAAATGGACCTGTCCTTGGATCTCTCCAGCTTGCTATGCTCCAGACTGAGAACCTCTGAGGCATTTGCTTTCTTTCCAGAAGGAAGTGAGCCCCCATGCCAGACTGTGTACTAAAGAGGAAGGGCCCCTTTCAGGGCCAGCAGAGAGGCTGAAGGCAGTCATGGAAGGAAGGACAGGACTGGCAGGCTGAAAGAAGGATGGCCTGGGTCGAGGTGGCCCCCACGGTGCAAGGACCTTTGACTTAGTCCCCCTCAGACCTGTCCCAGAGCCCACACCTGGGCTCAGGGCTCAGGTCCCTGTGGGGGAGAGGGTGGATTCCCACAGGCCCCGCCCCTGGCCTCCCCCTCCCCGGGTGTAAACAAACGCACGCACTCGCTGTGGCCAATCGAAGGGGCCAATCGGTGGGGGCGGGCTCCTGCAAACCTAGTCCCGGTCCTTTCCCTCCGCCCCTAAGCGCACTGTCAGCTCTAGGAGCTCAGACCGAGCCCCGCCCTCAATCCAGGGAACCACGCTCGCCCTGTGCCCGCCGTGCCCGCTGGCCTGGCTGCAAATGGCACGGACTCTGGGACCAACATGTGCCACGCGGCCCCTCAGGCAGCCTGGCCCGATCTGCCCTCAAGCCCCTGCCTAACGCAGCGGTATAAATATACCCTGACGCCCGGCGTGCCAGCGGGCCGATTTGCTTGTCAGGCGCCAGTCGGGGCAGCGCTCCAGGGCCTGCTCCCCGGCCCTCTTAGCCCCCCCTCCGGGCCCTCTCGAGCTCGCCCCCTTGGACCGTGCCTCGAGAAGCCCATCGCGTGCCACCCTAGCCCCCAACAAGGCGTCCTGTGACCCCAGCCCCGGGTGTCGCCGACCTCCTGCTATCCCGCCCGGCCCTGCGAGAGGCCCCGAGACCACGAGGTGCTCCTTCCGGGACACTAGCTCAAGCTGGGAGCTGGCGGGTCCCCAGACCTTCGCCTGGAGCGCTCGGGGCTTTGGCTCCCCGGAGGCTGGGGCGCCTGCCCGGAGCCAGGGAGGGAGAGGGGACCTGCCCAGAGCCCAGCTCCGGACGCGAAAGTGGACAGTAGGGCTCCGCCCGCTCGGTGCCCCTGGACGCGGGGTCGGCGCCCCCAGCAGTACCTGGCCTCGCGGGTGAGGACGCGCGGTGCTCCGCTTGGGCCGGTGCTGTCCGCTCTGCTCTAGGCTGAGCGCAGCGGCAGGGGATGAAGGGCGCTCGGCCCCGCCCCCGGCCCGCCCCCGGCCCGCCAATCCCCCGCGGCCCGCAGGAGGAGGGGCAGGTCTGCGGAGGGGCGGGGGCCCTCCACTGGCCTGGAGCAAAGGGGCAGCCCGAGCGCTAAGGAGCCTTAGATAGGAGAGCAGCTGCTCCGGGAGGGGCTCAGTTGAACCTTGTTGGGGGAATGCTTTAGTCCAAAGCAGATTCTCTCTGAGGTCTCTGAGCGCCTCCAACCCCT
Source organism: Kogia breviceps (assembly GCF_026419965.1). Taxonomy (NCBI): domain Eukaryota; kingdom Metazoa; phylum Chordata; class Mammalia; order Artiodactyla; family Physeteridae; genus Kogia; species Kogia breviceps. The sequence continues at coordinate 38,636,676 of NC_081319.1, forward strand.
GAAATGCTCTGCCCTCACTTCCCTCAAGCCAGAAGGGGCTTTTCAGCTAAGAGGAATGGGAACAGGGCCATGCTTAACCTCAGCGAAGGATGCCTTGAATGGGGGACTTTCACATAACTTAGGCACAAGGTATCTTTTCTGCCTGCCTCACCCTTCCCAAGCAGAGGTGGGATAGGGTGAGGACAGGGGCTCCCTGCATCAATTCTGTCTTCACCCCAGATACTCAGAAGAGATTGAGGGTAGACAAGGGTAGGGGCAGTGAGGACGGGGCAGGGGTGGGCAGGGGGTGCGGGGAGCAAGTCTTGGAGTCTTCGCTCACTCTGAGCCTTGTCTGGATCTCCCTGGCCATGCCCCCATTTCCTTATTTCTAAAGAGTAGGAGACAGCTGTGTCTGCCCATGGGAAGTGGGGCCTGGGACTTGGTGCCTCAGGGGAAGGGGTTTTAGCGTGACCCCATTCCTGGCTGAGGGCTCCTATCCCACCCCTGCCTGCTTCCCACCCAAGGCCTTAGTGCTCAGAGGTGGGTGGTGGGTGTTAAGGCCCACCAGCCCAGGAGCAACCAGCAGGGAGCTGGGGGAGGCCTTGACCTTGGGGGTGAGCTGGGGGGGTGTTTTGCAGAACATCTGTGTCCCTTGCTTCTCAGCCACTGGCTCTGATCCGATTAATCCATGGCCTCTGCTGTTCCTAGTCAAGCTGGATGTCTCTGTGTCATGTCTGCCCCCCTCCCTTGGTATTGGGGAGAATGCCCTCAGAGGACAGGCCTCACCCCTTCCCTGTCCTGGGCTGGGAGTCAGGACTCCAGGATTCTCTTCCGCCTGACTCACAGCACCCCGGCAGCCAAGCCCTAGCATACCTCAGTTTCCCCTGCATCACAAGGAAATGGCTCTGGCTTTTCCCCTGGCCTGAAGGCAGTGGGTTAAGGGAAAGCTGTGAGCCAAGGGGACTCAGCTTTGGCTAGAAGTACCAGGGGATGGGAGGACTAAAGAGAAAGGCATTGGGATGGTGGCAATCCTTGAAAACCTCAAACCCTCTAAGCTCCCTCCCTGCTGATGAGTGAAAAATAGGAAGGGACTGGCTCTCCCCCTTGATCTGGGGCTGGTGTAATCCCAGATCACAGCTTACTTTGGTCATGAGAGACCCTAAGACTCTCACCCTTCGAAGGGGCTTGAGGACTGCCTGTGGGACAGAGTCAGATAGGAGAGGTGTTGACCAGGGTCTCAGGTCTGCCCCCCACCTCCCAACTCCAGACATCTTGGATGCTCACAGAAGCCATTTGCAAAGGGCTGGGTGCTCCTATTGGCAGTTCCTGAGGAGCGAGGCCTGGCTTCAAGGTCACCCAGCATGTGGGTGTTGGGGTCCTCAACCCAGACTGGAGGGAGCAGGGGCCAGCTGGGCTGGGCTGCTGTGGGAGCCCTGAGGGTGGTGTGAGGTGGGGTCCCTGGGCCAGGCCAGTTGTGGCCAGGCTGGGGGAGGGGCTGCCCGATTGCTGATGCTAGACCTGGGCCCCAGCCAGGGCAAACACAGCTCAGAGGCCTTTCCCAACACCTGCCAAATCTCCCAGCTCAGCCTGAGGTGGCTGGACTGTTGGCAGCCATTATGGGGCTCCGAGAGGTACCAGGCACCTTCTCCCAGAGGCTGGAGGGAATGTCTATCCATGCAGCTGCTGTGCTGGGGGCAGCCACCTGGAGTGGAAGGTGGGGGGAGCTTTATCTCAACCTTTGGCCCAGTCCCCTACCTCCACTCCCCCATCTCCAGAATCTGAGACACAGGTCCAAGAAACTGTCAGATATATGAGACAGAACTTAGGATCCCAGGATCACTCAGACCCTCCTTCCAGGGTCCTGGCAGCCCTTTGCTCGTTCCTCCCTCTTTAGCCTCCAGCTAGGCAGCCCTCTCTCACCACACCAGCACCTCCCCTGGCACACCATCTACACAGTGTCCCAAGACCCTCTTTTACAGTGAAGCTCCATCTTCACCTCCAACCCAGTCCTCCCCAGAGCCTAGCATCTGTATCCACTGATTCCTCAGACACCCTGCGGGCACCTGCCTCACACCCGGCTGGCCTGCCTGACATCCTCCCAACCTGCTCCTCTTCCCAACTGGCCTCTTCACCTCCCCCACTGCCCATCTGTTCCAAGAACATGCCAGCCTTCACCTCCCTGTGCCTCTGCCCTCCTGGTTCCCCATCCTGTCCCACCTCCTTGGCACACTCTGACTTGTCCCTCAACACCCAAATGAAAGATCGCCTCTGAGAACCGTGCCTGAGCCCCTGGAAGAGCCAGCTCGTCCTACCCTGACTGCGGCTGCTCTTGCCGCCCCACCACACAGCCCCAGGCTCAGTGTCTCCAAGCGCTCTGTGTGGGCCCTCTAGACAGGAAAGCTCCTGCCAGGTTAGAGTGTGTGGATCAGGAAAAGCCTGATGGAGAAGCAATCCGTGGGCTTGGCTCTGCCAAGGGGAAGAAAGGCACATGCCAGGGTGGGGAAGAGAGGGTACTGTGGATGGAAGGAACAGCTTGGCCACAGGGAAGCTTGAGTGCATGTGGGATTGGCACTGATAGGCGGAGGGTTGTGTTCCGGGACGGGACCCTTGGCCTGGAGTCATGTTGGGGCTTTCAAGGCCTCACAGGAGAGGGTGGTTCTCACCTCCGTACCCCAGGGTTGAGGACCCACACCCATAGCTCCTGAATACACTCTGCCCACCTTGGTGTATGGGAGGCTCCTCTCTGGGCACTAGCAGGGGTGCGGGGTTGAGGAAATATAGAGGGCATCCATAGGCAAACCCACCTGTCTGGCTCTCCCCTGGCCCGAGTCCACAGAGCTGGTGACCTCCAGGCTGGAGCCTGCCCCCAAAGTCCCGGGGCCCCCCTCTCTCCCCTGAGCTCTGGCACCCAGCTTCTTTGGCCACTGAAGCGGCTTAATGCGCCCAGGTCACGTGGGCTGTGCTACTGCCCGTGGGGAGGGCCCAAGCCCCCACCCAGTAGCCACCCAACCGGGCCCTGACGTCAGCAGCATTAACGGTTCGCCAGGCCTGTCTAATCTCTGTTCCGTGGCTGGGCCAGGTTAGTCCCGCCAGAGCCAGAGTCGAAGGCTGGGAAGGCCCCCAGGGGCACCTTGAGGTTGAGGTCAGGCAGGGATGGTGGAGGCGGGAGATGCCCACAGTAAATGGCCCCTGCCTACAAGACTAGGGTGTGGTCACTGTGCCGACTCTGGGCCAGCTCCCTCTGATCCTCTGCCCTGGACTCTGAATCAGGCATTAGGCACACATTGATCCTGCTCATTAGGGTGCAATTACACAAGTGTGGTAAGCGGGGCTGAGGAGGCTTCCGGCCAGGAGACTCGACCCCCCACCCCCATACTTGCTGGCCATGAACAGGGCAGCTTGAGGCCAGGCAGTGTCCTCAGTCCATGGGATCCAAGAATATTGGTTCAGAATCCCAGTCCCTAGGGTCAGAACCTGGAGCGTGGGGTCCAGCCCCTGCATGGTGTTTGGCCTCCTCTCTGTCCCTCGCCTAAGAAGGCTGGGGAGCTCATTACCTTCCTTCCAAGACAAGGTGGCCATGCGGAAGACCCCATTAGCCCACCTCTCCCGCAGCTTCCTCTGTCTCAAGCCTGCCACCGCCAGCTTACCAAAGCCTTCTGTCTTCCACCTTGCCCCTCCCCATAAATCCCACCATCACTCTCCTCTGCCCCACCTCACTCCAGTAAATTGTTTGGGCAGAGGGTCCTTAGCAGGGATGAGCAGCCCAGCTCAGCCAGGCCCAAAACCACCCGGTGAGGTCCTGAACCACTGGCCTGAGCCTCATCCTCCCCTGAGGACTCTGAGCAGCACCACTGTGGCTGCCCATGTGTCCTGGGCTCTCTAACCCATCCAGTGTCCCTCCCCTCCACCCCATGCTCAGGCCTGGGTACCCTCACTCTCCCCTTCTAGCCCCACACAGGCTCATAGTGCCACTTCCACCTGGACACTGAGGATGCTGCCCACATGCTGCCTTCTGCCCAGCCCCAAGCATCTGTCTGACTCCTGGACCTCTCCCCCAAGTGACCACAGGTCCAGAAAACTCAGTCCCCTCAACACTCCTGTGCAGTCCCAGCTTGGTGGGGGCATCACATGCACTTGGTCACTGCACAGATCCAGACCCTTGTCAGTGAGTCCCACTCCTTGCAGATCCTGGCTCCACGGGGTAATGACGTCTCTTCCTCATGGACCCTTCCAGCCCCATTCCTCTACTCCCCCATGCCCAGACCCCAGGAAAAATATGTGTCCCTATATACATGTTTTTATAAAAAATTTTAATGATTGTTTTTTCCAGAAACAGATTTGGAAAATATCATTGATGATTTTATTTCCATTAAAGCCAAGAAAATAAAAGTATAAATTCTGTTTTAGGTATAAATAAAATATTTAATCTTAAAGTAATATTGTGAGTTTTAATATACCTACTTACAATTTGTTCGATGTTTTTTCAACTACTTTAATGTTCTGTAAAATAAAATTAACCTTTAAAAATACATAAAAACATATATAGGAGTGGACATTTTTCCTTTTGCTTTAGGGTCCAATATGGCTTTGCAGGGCTTTCTTGGATCTTGTCTTTATTTAAAATTTTGATATTCTGTTCATTATGGATTTTTTGGCTGTAATTTTGATTTTTGAAAGTATTGCATTAATACTTATCTTGATTACTGATTTTTTTGGCATCACCTTAAATCTTAACACCTGAGGTGAGTGCCTCATTTGCCTCACCCTAATCCCAGCCCTGCAATTATGTTCTAGCTTCAAGGGCTTCCTGGACCCATCATCTTCTGGAGGAAGCACAGGCTTCTTCCAGAAGGCTGGCGTTTGGCACCTGCCCAGTCTCCCCACCCCATCTCCCCTTCCCTGCTCCACTGAACTCCTGTGGTCCACCAGCCCATGTTCCTGGGCCTTATATACACTACAGTCCCTGCCAGAACTAGCTTCCACCTTGCAACCCCCTCTTGATCCAACATCGTCCTTGTGAACATTTCCCACGGCTCCTTTCCCCTTCTCAACCCCTCTCAAGACCCCATATTGATCCCATGCCCCCAAGAGTGCTCCCTGCCATGTTAGGTCAGGTGCTTCACCCTGGAAGGGACCACCTTCCCACTCACGTCCAGCCCAGCACTGGGCACTTAATAAATTTGCATGACTCATGATCATTAACACTCTCCCCCTCCCCCCAAGAAAGGACAGCTGGGGCCTGATGCAAAGATTTATTGCTGAGTCCGTGTATCTAGCTGAAGGGAGTGCAAATTATGCCCTGGCCTTGTTAGACGGATGCTCCTTGCCCTCGACTACAGCACAGGCCCCAAGCCCACGGGCATCAGCGAGGACTTGGTGCTTGATGAAGAAGTAGGAAGCAGGGGTGTGGGGACATGGATGCCTTTGTCACTGATGGTTCAGGCATGGACCTCAGTTTTTCCCACCAGGGAATGGGCCCTGAATGGGAAGGATGAGAGAAGCTGCTGGCAGGGACAAGAGGGTCACCTGGGTTTGCTTATGACCCTACCTGAGGCAGACCCCTCTGGGTACAATCTGGGCCTCCTTCCTGTCCCAAATCTCCTGCCTGGGGCTGATCGATGGGAGCCGGACTCTGCTCCCAGCCACCCCTTAGGACAGTTCAGCCATTGGCCACAGCTGGTGTCAACAGTACCCTCCCTTGACAGACTGGCCTGGAGTACTGTGGGTGTGTAAGTGAGTAGGACATGAATACAGTGTCCAAGCATGGAGGGGGCAGAGCCTGTGGGGGAAGGGGTTAGTATATGTGGGGAAGGGTCCAGCTTGAGTCTCTTCCTGGCACCAGGAGCTCCCAGGCTTGCCCCCACTCACTAATTCGTCTATGTATGAGTTTCACAGGCTAGAGCTGGCTTGGACTTTGGACCCCTAAAGCTGCTGCGTCGGGCAGTCACTGGCCACTGGGCAGATGGGTGTCAGACTTGTCACATGGAGGTGGTAAGGCTAGAATGGGCTGATGGTAAGCAGCAGGCCTGCTTGGAGGAGGGTTCCCTTCCTGCCCCACTGCCCTTCATGAAGCTCTGGGAGGGAGGGCTGTTTGCTGAACCCAGACCCACCAGGTGAATCACGGGCCTCCTGGGGCAGGAGAGCAGCAGGAGATTGGTCAGTGGGGTACTGCTGAGTCACCGTGAGCTGTAGCTGCCCCAAGTCCTGCTTGCTCCTAGCTGGGGCTGGCTGTGGTGGGTCCTGGAGGCCAGTGCAGCCAGGCTGTGAAGGGCAGTGCTAGGGTGTCTGGGGGCACCGGACTCTGGGAGACCTGGGAATCCTGGGAGCCATGGGGGAGGGTAAGTCCCTCAAGGTTAGCAGGGCTTAGGGTTTTGAATCTGTGGCTGGTGGGGCCACAGGCTGGGGCCCAGGAGTCCTGGGGGGCTGATAGGGATCATGTGGATTGGGGCTACAAGGCGGCAAGGGCTACAGGGTCTCAGGAACGCATGAGTTCAGGCACCTGTGAAGAGAAAAAGGAAGAGAGTCAACATTCCTAAGCAACCCAAATAATTGGGTTTAGGCTGAGAGACAGGTGGAGGTGGGCTTGGAAGCAGTGACACCTGGGGGGATGGGGCGGGGACAAAAGAGCTTGAGTGGGTGGGGCTTGTGGGCCAGGGGAGGGGCCTATGGCCATGGGGTGGAGCCTGAGGAGTCAGGGTGGGGCCTGGAAGCAATAGGGTCTGGAAGTTGGGGGCCAGGCGGCAAGCAGTGGAGTGGATCTGGAGAGCTGGGGAGGGGCCTGCAGTCGAGAGGTGGGATGGGGAGCAGGGGATGGGGCTTGGGGTATTGAGACCAAGAGGCACGACAGGGGAGCATCCCGGCCCGCGAGGAGCCACCTCAGAAGAGGCCGCAGTCTTTGAGGTTCTCCTTGATGATAATGTCGGTGACAGCGTCGAAGACAAACTTGACGTTCTGTGTGTCGGTGGCGCACGTCATGTGGGAATAGATCTCCTTCACGTCGCGTCTCATGTTGAGCTCGAGGAATTGCACCTTGATGTAATTGCCCGCGTCCTCATATGTGTTGGGCCCTGGCGGGGAAGGGGGAGTTCTCACTCCCGGTAGCAAATCCTCCCCGCGGCGGGAGGAGCGCAGGCCGAGATCGTGGGTTTGCGACGCCGCCTGGCGGCGGGCCGAGGGTCTCACCATTGTAGTCCGGAAAGCAGATGCTGAGGTGCGCCTTTTTTATCTTCTCCGAGAAAACGTCCTTCTTGTTGAGGAAGAGCACGATGGACGTGGTGGCGAAGTAGCGGTGGTTGCAGATACTGTTGAATAGGTGCAGGCTCTCGTGCATGCGGTTCTGAGGAGGGCAGAGGCTGTCGGGCACCGGGGACTGCGGCCGCCGCCCCCACCTAGCTGCGTCCGGCGGGCAGACCCCTGCTCTCTGGGCTCCTGGGTCTCCCTGCCCAGACAGCTCCAAGACCGTCTCCCCTTTCGCCCCCCTGAGCAGGGCAACAGTCTGCCTCATCTCCTCCTTCAGACCGTTCTGGGTCGAATGTCCTCTCTCAGATGCTCCCCGCGCCCGCAGCGCTGTCTCTGCTGTCCGCTCTCCTCCTCCCCGCTCAAACGCTCAGGCCCTGCTGGAGCACTCACCACTTCGTCGTCCTCCACAAGCACCATGTCGTAGGCGCTGAGCGCCGCGATGAAGATGATGCAGGTCACACCCTCGAAGCAGTGGATCCACTTCTTGCGTTCTGAGCGCTGCCCGCCCACATCGAACATCCTGCGGGGCCGTGAGAACCTGAGCCGGCGCATCGAGTCCCCTGGACGTGCCCACAGGCATCCCCTGGTTTCCTAATGCTGGCTGGGAGGCACCCAGATGGGAGTGGCATCCGGAGGGGCCGGGCATTTCTGCGGGCGGGTTGTCCGAGAAGGGGCAGGGTCTCTCGTAGGGATGGGGCCTCTGGGATCAGACGGGGCCTCAGGCAGTGAGCTTGCGGTCAGGCCCCCGGAGAGCGAGAGCTAGGGCGCGGGGTCGTACCGGAAATTGAGGTCCTTGAAGGAGAACTGCGTCTCAATGATACCAGTGGTCTTGACACGCGAGCGCAGCACGTCCTGTTCAGTGGGCACGTAGCCCGGGGTTACCAGGCGCTCCAGGTCCGAGAGGTAGCTGCGGGAGATCCGGGGTGTGGGTAGGGTTGGGTTGGGGGGCGTGGCAGGGCCCCGCCCGCCCCGCGCCCCGCCTGTGCTCTCACTAGCCAGCAGAGTCGTTGAGCTGGTACTCCGAGGCGCGATCGAAACAGGCCTGGATACCCGAATCCTTCCACAGCCGCTGGATGATGTCTGACATCTCCTTGGGCATAGTGCCCTCCTCGATGGTGTCTGCCATGTGCATCAACTTCCGGGCATCGTCCTGGGGGGGGGAGGGGAGTGGTTGGTGGTGACCATGGACTTGGGCCCAGCCTCGCACCTCGAGTCCCCAGAAGCCCTGTTCAGCTAGTCTCTTGGCACACCTGGCGCGCAGAGTCTCCATACTGGATATTGAGCGTGGTCATGGCGCGCACGATGGCCAAGATGGACTGTAGCGTGTTGCCATATATGATGGCAATGAACTCGAGGCACTCTTCCAGCGAGTACCCATCCTGGTGGATGATCCTGCAGCCATGGGGAGCCGGGTCAGCGCCTCTCGGGTAGGTGGGGAAGGGCAGACCTCGTACGTGTGCCCACCCCCAGGGGCCTCGGGTAGGGCAGGGGCACTCACTTCATCTGCTTGACAATGGTACTCTTCCCGGACTCACCGGCACCTGGAATGGAAACCCTACCTCAGAGACGCGCTGACCGCACTGCTCCCTCTTATCACACCTGTTTTCCCCCCAACCCCCAAAGTCAGGTCATGATGCCCTGGCGGCAAAACGTAAACGTCAGGAGTGACAGAAGGGGGCTGACGGGGGGAATCGACAACCTCGACGGTGCTGAGGAGCCTTCAAGACCCTGGTATTTTCCGTTTTATTAGTCTGAGGACAAAAATAAAGAAACCTGGAGCTCCACCTTGTGGAAGATTCTGGTACTGCATGCATGGGATTATTTGAGCCAGGTCAACCCCTGCTTTTCACCTGTGTTGGGAGGAAACGTCTCCAAGAGGCTCAGAGGGAATTAGCACCTTTTGCTGAGGGAGAGGACAGAGCTAACAGCCCCTCTGAGCCTGTTCTCATGCGGGTGTTGGGCACAGTTTGGCTTAGCCTCTCTCTCTTCCCTGGGGTACTCTGGCTTGGTCCCTCTCCCCACATCCAGCTGTCTGGCTGGACCCTGGAGAGCCTGCGCAGAGCCTGCACTGCCCTCTCAAAGCAGCTCCTTCTTCCCCTGGGGGGAGGAAGTGGCCTTGGGGTACTAGATCAGCCCCATCTCCCCTCACCACCCATGGGACCAAGGACATGGCTTTACCTATTCCCGGCTGGGCCTTAGTGCACCCTACCCCCTTAAGTGTTCTGCAGGTCTGTCAACAATAAAGCTCTGGAAACCGAGGGTCACTGTCTGTGGATCTGGGTGGTCCTAGAGGCTGCCCACTCTCAGGAGGACTGTGACCCTCTCCTTCCCAAGGGAACAGCCTTGTTGTGGGGCTCCCAAGGAGGCCCCTGGTTTCTGAGCCCTGCCCAGCAGGCCCAGCAGGCCCAAGACTGGTGTTTGAGGGAGCACAGCCAGGGCAAAACTAGGCCTCGTACACACATCTCTACAAAAGTGAGATGGGCACACACTTCTTGGGAGGGGAGGTTGCCTGAGGCTGGGCCCCCTGGAGAGGGGTTCTGTGGGATTCCCAGCCTTAGGGAGCCAGGGCATCATTGTCAAGGCTTGGCCAGGGCTTGCTTGGCCAGGGCTTGCTTGGCCACAGCTCCCACTCTGTTTCCTGTCAGGTTGCAGGCTCATTCTGTTTCCCAAGTCACACCTACTTCACAGAAGGGCCACCTGCCGACCCCTGGGCCTCTGACTAGTAGCAGTGGCCTCACCGCAGCCCACACCCTTACCCAGAAGCAGCAGTTTCACAGTTCGAGCATCCTTCTCGGCATCTTCTTTCAGCTTCTTTTCCAGCTCCCTTGAGTGCTTCTCCTCAGCGCTGGCCCCAGCCCCCATGGTCCCGACAGGAGGTGTAGGAACAGGGTGGTCAGTTGGCTCTTCTGGATGCAAGGGATCCCAAGAGCCAGGCTCAGGCCAGCCTCTGGCCTCCCCAGACACCCTTCTGACCTCAGAACTGGCAATCAACTGGCTGTCCACAGACCTGTGCAGGCCCTGTTGGGGCTGCTTAGTAGGATTTGGGGGTTGTTGGTACCCAAGAGCCAATCAGAGACAAGGACAAGTGAATCCAGCTCAGCCCCCAGCCGCCCTAATCAGGCTGGCATGGCCCCAATCCCTCAACTGCTGACTCTGCACCCCCTGTATGCTGCTCCCCAAACTCTCTGGGAGAGACCCTGGAGGTAGTCCAGCCCTGATCCAGAGCAGGGAGACATGTTCCATAGGATCCAGGCTCAGAAAGGGGAGGAGAGGGCCTCAAATTCCAGGGTGGGGGCATTGGGGGGTAGCCTGGCAGCAGGGAGTAGAGGGAGAAGCAAGGAAGGAGCACCTGACCCCTGCCCAGCACTGGGCTCAGCGCTGCTCCTTACCTAGCTCACACCAGCCCTGGTGGGTTGGTACCCACATCATTTTACGGATGAGGAAGTGGAGGCTCAGAGGGCCACATAGCAGGACGTAGTTGAGAAGGGCTGGTGACTCTGAACCAGGGTTCCATTCTCAGCAGGGAGTCAAGAGGGAAAGGTGGACATTGCATTTGCCCTGTACCAAGGTCTGGATCTGACCTGGTCAAGGCCTCTACATGCCTCCATGATTCCAATGGACTTGGGTGGGTGTGCAGGTCTGCTACATGTACTGGGTGTGTGCAAGTATACTTTACTGGCACCAAGCAAGGCAATGACATGACACGTTTGTCTATGTGTACTTGTGTGTTTATGTCTGCATTTTTATGCCTTTGTGAATGCATGTGTGTCTATGCTTGCCTGTTTGTGTACTGTGTGTGCATGTGCATGGATGTGCTTTTGTGCATTTCTCTTCGTGTGCAGATGTGTTTGTATGTGTACTTTATTGTGCCAAACTGGGTTAATGTGTGCATGTGTGTGCATGAATTTATAAGTGCATATATATGTGCATGTGTGTGCACTTGCCTGTGTACATGTGCATTTATGCATGTGTCTGCCTGTATGTGTGCACGTTTGCACATACCTGTGTCTACGTGTACCCATGGTGCAACACTCTGACCTGTGGAGGTGGCCAGGCTCTTCCAGGGGATGTTTTGCAGTCCTGTTATCAGATGGGAAAACTGAGTCCTGAAGCAGGTCTGGTGTTCCCAGGGGAGGAGCAGATGACCCCCACTCCTCTTCTGTCCCCTGTTGGTAATCTGGGACCTGCCTAGGGGCATCTCAAGGGCATGCCTGCCTCAGTTGAGGGGTCACAGGTCTCTGTGGGGGTTTAGATGGGACAGGACGTGCTGCTGAGTGGAAGTGGTTCAACTGAGCATGTAATGTTGAGTTCCAGCCTCTGAAGATTTGCCACCTCCCATCAGAAGACCCAAATCCTGGGCTCTCAAGGCCCCCTCCTGGCTGAACTTCCCGGAAACCTGGCTGTCTCAGGACTCAACTCTTGCGGACCCGGGGTGCCAGGGCCCCAGATACTGAGCACTGGAGACTGTCCCTAGTGTTGGGAAAGCTGGACAGGTGCATGTAAATCAATGAAGTTAGAACACACCCTTACACTATACACAAAAATAAACTCAAAATGGCTTAAAGACTTAAACACAACACCATAAAACTCCTAGAAGAGAACATAGGCAAAACATTCTGACATAAATTGTACCAATATTTTCTCAGGTCCGTCTCGCAAAGGAATAGAAGTAAAAGGAAAAATGAACAAAGGTGACTTAATCAAACTTAAAAGCTTTTGTACAGCAGAAGCAAGAAGAACTACAATTCTGCAGCCTGTGGAAGGAAAACACATTCATAGAAAGATAGACAAAATGAAAAGGCAGAGGACTTTGTACCAGATGAAGGAACAAGATAAAACCCCAGAAAAACAACTAAATGAAGTGGAGATAGGCAACCTTCCAGAAAGAGAATTCAGAAAAATGATAGTGAAGATGATCCAGGACCTCGAAAAAAGAATGGAGGCAAAGATCAAGAAGGTGCAAGAAATGTTTAACAAAGACCTAGAAGAATTAAAGAACAAACAAACAGAGATGAACAATACAATAACTGAAATGAAAAATACACTAGAAGGAATCAATGGCAGAATAACTGAGGCAGAAGAACGGATAAGTGACCTGGAAGACAGAATGGTGGAATTCACTGCTGCAGAACAGAATAAAGAAAAAAGAATGAAAAGAAATGAAGAAAGCCTAAGAGACCTCTGGGACAACTAATGCAACAACATTCGCATTATAGGGGTCCCAGATGGAGAAGAGAGAGAGAAAGGACCCAAGAAAATATCTGAAGAGATTATAGTCAAAAACTTCCCTAACATGGGAAAGTAAATAGCCACCCAAGTCCAGGAAGCGCAGAGAGTCCGAGGCAGGATAAACCCAAGGAGAAACATGGCGAGACACATAGTAATCAAACTGATAAAAATTAAAGACAAAGAAAAATTATTGAAAGCAGCAAGGGAAAAACAACAAATAACATACAAGGGAACTCCCATAAGGTTAACAGCTGATTTCTCAGCAGAAACTCTACAAGCCAGGAGGGAGTGGCACGATATAGTTAAAGTGATGAAAGGGAAGAAACTACAACCAAGATTACTCTACCTGGCAAGGATCTCATTCAGATTGGACAGAGAAATCAAAAGCTTTACAGACAAGCAAAAGCTAAGAGAATTCAGCACCACCAAACCAGCTCTACAACAAATGCTAAAGGAACTTCTCTAAGTGGGAAACACGAGAGAAGAAAAGGACCTACAAAAACAATCCCATAACAAGTAAGAAAATGGTAATAGGAACATACATATCGATAATTACCTTAAACGTGAATGGATTAAATGCTCCAACCAAGAGACACAGGCTCGCTGAATGGACAAAAAAACAAGACCTATATATATGCTGTCTACAAGAGACCCACTTCAGACCTAGGGACACACACAGACTGAAAGTGAGGGGATGGAAAAAGATATTCCATGCAAATGGAAAACAAAAGAAAGCTAGAGTAGCAATACTCATATCAGATAAAAGAGACTTTAAAATAAAGAATGTTACAAGAGACAAGGAAGGACACTACCTAATGATCAAGGGGTCAATCCAAGAAGAAGATATAACAATTATAAATATATATGCACCCAACATATATGCACCTCAATACATAAGGCAACTGCTAACAGCTATAAAAGAGGAAATTGACAGTAACACAATAATAGCAGGGGGCTTTAACACCTCACTTACACCAATGGACAGATCATCCAGACAGAAAATTAATACGGAAACATAAGCTTTAAATGACACAATAGACCAGATAGATTTAATTGATATTTATAGGACATTCCATCCAAAAACAGCAGATTACACTTTCCTTTCTTCTCAAGTGCACACAGAACATTCTCCAGGATAGACCACATCTTGGGTCACAAATCAAGCCTCAGTAAGTTTAAGAAAATTGAAATCATATCAAGCATCTTTTCCAGCCGCAACGCTATGAGATTAGAAATCAACTACAGGGAAAAAAACATAAAAAACACAAACACATGGAGGCTAAACAATAGGTTACTAAATAACCAAGAGATCACTGAAGAAATCAAAGAGGAAATCAAAAGATACCTAGAGACAAATGACAATGAAAACACGATGATCCAAAACCTATGGGATGCAGCAAAAGCAGTTCTAAGGGGAAGTTTATAGCAATATAAGCCTACCTCAAGAAACAAGAAAATCTCAAATAAACAATCTAACCTTACACCTAAAGGAACTAGAGAAAGAAGAACAAACAAAACCCAAAGTTAGGAGAAGGAAAGAAATCATAAAGATCAGAGCAGAAATAAATGAAATAGAAACAAAGAGGGACTTCCCTGGTGGCGCAGTGGTTAAGAATCCGCCTGCTAATGCAGGGGACATGGGTTCGAGCCCTGGTCTGGGATGATCCCACATGCTGCGGAGCAACTGGGCCCATGCGCCACAGCTGCTGAGCCTGTGCTCTGGAGCCCATGAGCCACAAATGCTGAGCCTGTATGCCACCACTGCTGAAGCCCACGTGTCTGGAGTCCATGTTCTGCAACAGAGAGGCCACCGCAATGAGAAGCTCACACACCGCAACAAAAAAAGAGTGGACACTGCTCGCCGCAGCTAGAGAAAGCCCGCGCACAGCAACAAAGACCCAAAGTAGCCAAAAGTAAATAAATAAATTTATTTAAAAAAAAAAAAGAAACAAAGAAAACAATAGCAAAGATCAATAAAACTAAAAGCTGGTTCTTTGAGAAGATAAACAAAATTGATAAACCTTTAGCCAGACTCATCAAGAAAAAGAGGGAGAGGACTCAAATCAATAAAATTAGGAATGAAAAAGGAGAAGTTATAACAGACACCGCAGAAATACAAAGCATCCTAAGAGACTACTACAGGCAACTCTATGCCAATAAAATGGACAGCCTGGAAGAAATGGATGAATTCTTAGAAAGGTATAACCTTCCAAGACTGAACCAGGAAGAAACAGAAAATATGAACAGACCAATCACAAGTAATGAAATTGAAACTGTGATTAAAAATCTTCCAGCAAACAAAAGTCCAGGACAAGATGGCTTCAAACCTATCAAACATTTAGAGAAGCGCTACCATCTATCCTTCCCAAACTCTTTCAAAAAATTTCAGAGGAAGGAACATTCCCAAACTCATTCTACGAGGCCACCGTCACCCTGATACCAAAACCAGACAAAGATACTACAAAAAAAGAAAATTACAGACCAATATCACTGATGAATATAGATGCAAACCTCCTCCACAAAATACTAGCAAACAGAATCCAACAACACATTAAAAGGATCATACACCATGATCAAGTGGGATTTATCCCAGGGATGCAAGGATTCTTCAATATACACAAATCAATCAATGTGATACACCGTATTACAAATTGAAGAAGAAAAACCATATGATCATCTCAATAGATGCAGAAAAAGCTTTTGACAAAATTCAACACCCATTTATGATAAAAACTCTCAAGAAAGTGGGCATAGAGGGAACCTACCTCAACACAATAAAGGCCATATACGACAAGCCCACAGCAAACATCATTCTCAATGGTGAAAAAAATGAAAGCATTTCCTCTAAGATTAGGGACAAGGATAGCCACTCTCGCCACTATTATTCAACATAGTTTTGGAAGTCCTAGCCATGGCAATCAGAGAAGAAAAAGAAATAAAAGGAATACAAATTGGAAAAGAAGAGGTAAAACTGTCACTGTTTGCAGGTGACATGATACTATACATAGAGAATCCTAAAGATATCACCAGAAAACTACTAGAGCTAATCAATGAATTTGGTAAAGTTGCAGCATACAAAATTAATGCACAGAAATCTCTTGCATTCCTATACATTAACAACGAAAGATCAGAAAGAGAAATTAAGGGAAAAATCCTATTCACCATTGCAACAAAAAGAATAAAATACCTAGGAATAAACCTACCTAAGGAGGTAAAAGACCTGTACTCAGAAAATTATAAGACACTGATGAAAGAAATCAAAGATGACACAAACAGATGGGGAGATATACCATGTTCTTGGATTGGAAGAATCAGTAATGTGAAAATGACTATATACTACTCAAAGCAATCTACAGATTCAATACAATCCCTATCAAATTACCAGTGGCATTTTTTACAGAACTAGAACAAAAAAATCTTAAAATTTGTATGAGACACAAAAGACCCCGAATAGGCAAAGCAGTCTTTTTTTTTTTTTTTTTTTTTTTTTTGCGGTATGCGGGCCTCTCACTGTTGTGGCCTCTCCCGTTGCGGAGCACAGGCTCCGGACGCGCAGGCCCAGCGGCCATGGCTCACGGGCTTAGTTGCTCCGCGGCATGTGGGATCCTCCCGGACCAGGGCACGAACCCGTGTCTCCTGCATCGGCAGGCGGACTCTCAACCACTGCGCCACCAGGGGAGCCCGGCAAAGCAGTCTTGAGGGAAAAAAACGGAGCTGGAGGAATCAGACTCGCTGACTTCAGACTACAGTACAAAGCTACAGTAATCAAGACAATATGGTACTGGCACAAAAACAGAAGTATAGATCAATGGAACAGGATAGAAAGCCCAGAGATAAACCCACGCACCTAGGGTCAACTAATCTATGACAAAGGAGGCAAGGATATACAATGGAGAAAAGACAGTCTCTTCAATAAGTGGTGCCGGGAAAACTGGACAGCTACATGTAAAAGAATGAAATTAGAACATTCCCTAACACCATACACAAAAATAAACTCAAAATGGATTCGAGACCGAAATGTAAGACCGGACACTATAAAACTCTTAGAGGAAAACATAGGAAGAACACTCTTTGACATAAATCACAGCAAGATCTTTTTTGACCCACCTCCTAGAGTAACGGAAATAAAAACAAAAATAAACAAATGGGACCTAATGAAACTTCAAAGCTTTGGCACCACAAAGGAAACCATAAAGAAGACGAAAAGATAACCCTCAAAATGAGAGAAAATATTTGCAAACAAATCAACGGACAAAAGATTAATCTCCAAAATATATAAACAGCTCATGCAGCTCAATATTAAAAAAACAAACAACCCAATGCAAAAATGGGAAGAAGACCTAAATAGACATTTCTCCAAAGAAGACATACAGATGGCCAAGAAGCACATGAAAAGCTGCTCAACATCACTAATTATTAGAGAAATGCAAATCAAAACTACAACGAGGTATCACCTCACACCAGTTAGAATGGGCATCATCAGAAAATCTACAAACAACAAATGCTGGAGAGGGTGTGGAGAAAAGGGAACCCTCTTGCACTGTTGGTGGGGATGTCAACTGATACAGTCACTATGGAGAACAGTATGGAGGTTCCTTAAAAAACTAGAAATAGAACTACCATATGATCCAGCAATCCCACTACTGGGCATATACCCAGAGAAAACCATAATTCAGAAAGACACATGCACCCCAATGTTCATTGCAGCACTATTTACAATAGCCAGGTCATGGAAGCAACCTAAATGCCCATCGACAGACAAATGGGTAAAGAAGATGTGGTACATATATACAATGGAATATTACTCAGCCATAAAAATGAACGAAATTGGGTCATTTGTAGAGATGTGGGTGGATCTAGACTGTCATACAGAGTGAAGTAAGTCAGAAAGAGAAAAATATCATATATTAACGCATATATGTGGAACCTAGAAAAATGGTACAGATATGAACTGGTTTGCAGGGCAGAAATAGAGACACAGATGTAGAGAACAAACGTATGGACACCAAGGGGGAAAGTGGTGGGGGATGGTGGTGGTGGGATGAATTGGGAGATTGGGATTGACATGTATACACAAATATGTATAAAATAGATAACTAATAAGAACCTGCTGTATTAAAAAATAAATTAAATTTAAAAAACAAAAGCTTTTGCACAACAAAGGAAACCATAAACAAAACAAAAAGACAACCTACAGAATGGGAGAAGATATTTGCAAACGATGCGACCAGCAAGGGCTTAATTTCCAAAATATACAAACAGTTCATGCAGTTCAGCAACATAAAAACAATAATCCCGGGCTTCCCTGGTGGCGCAGTGGTTGAGAATCTGCCTGCCAATGCAGGGGACACGGGTTCGTGCCCCGGTCCGGGAAGATCCCACATGCCGTGCAGCGGCTGGGCCCGTGAGCCGTGGCAACTGAGCCTGCGCATCCGGAGCCTGCGCTCCGCAACGGGAGAGGCCACAATAGTGAGAGGCCCGCATACCGCAAAAAAAAAAAAAAACAAAAAAACAAAAAAAAACAATAATCCCGTTGAAAAATGGGCAGAGGAACTAAATAGATATATCTTCAGAGAAGACATACCGATGGCCAACAGGCAAATGAAAAGATGCTTAACATCGCTAATTATTAGAGAAATGAAAATCAAAACTACAATGAGGTACCATCTCACACTGGTCAGAATGGCCATCATTAAGAAGTCCTCAAATAAGAAATGCTGGAGAGGGTGTGGAGAAAAGGGAACCCTCCTACACTGTTGGGGGGAATGTAAGTTGGTGCAGCCACTATGGAAAACAGTATGGAGGTTCCTCAAAAAAATAAAAATAGAGTTGCTATATGATCCAGCAATCCCATTCCTGGGCATATATCCGGACAAAACTATAATTCAAAAAGATACAGGCACCCCTATGTTCATAGCAGCACTATTCACAATAGCCCAGACATGGAGACAACCTAAATGTCCATCAACAGATGAGTGAATAAAAATGGGGTACATATATACACTGGAATACTACTCAGCCATAAAAAGGAACAAAATGATGCCATTTGCAGCAACATGGATGGAACTAGAGATTATAATACTAAGTAAGTCAGAAAGAGACTTATATTCCATTTACATGTGGAATTTAAATATGACACAAACGAACTTTCATGAAATAGAAACAGACTCACAGACACAGAGAACAGACTTGTGGTTGCCAAGGGGAAGTGGAGCGGGAAAGGGACGGAGTGAGAGGTTGGGGTTAGCAGATGCAAACTATTATATACAGAATGGATAAACAACAAGGTCCTACTGTATAGCACAGGGAAATATATTCAATATTCTGTGATAAACCATAATGGAAATGAATATTTTTAAAAAAGAATGTATATATATGTATAACTGAATCACTTTTTGCTCTTCAGCAGAAATTAACACAACATTGTAAATCAACTATACTTCAATAAAAAGATTCACACACACACACACACACACACACACACACACACACACACACACACACACACACAAAGGCTGTCCCTAAATGTGTGGGAAGTGGATACTGGCTCTGTGAGCTGGTGGCTTCAACATCTACCCTGTTGGGTGAGGGGAGATCTGTCCAGGAGCAACAGATCATTTGTGCCACTTTCAACCTTTAGGCCTAATTCGTCCTCTACCCCACCACCATGCTGTAAGTGGGCCCCTACACACTGCCCAGGGGGTTGGGGTGGTGCAGGAGCCCAGGTTTGTTAAACCAACAAGAACTTTTCTACATATTGGGTTTACTGAAAGTGGGACCATTCCACTGCCTCCCCGTCGCCACCTGGCTCCCCTTGCCTTCCAGGTATGGCCCGAAGCCCTGCTGGATCCGCACGCGTCCATAGCTATTGGCTTCCCCTGCCGGAGGCTGACTCGTTAAATTTGGCCTGGGGCCCCCAGCCCCACTTCCTCCTCTCCAGCAGCTCCCCACATATCCTGGTCTTCCCTGCCTCTGGACATTGGCTTGTGCTGGACCCTCTGCTGAGATCTGGCTGGAAGGATGCAGGAAGAATGGGAATTTTGTTGATTCCCAGGGCAGGGGCAGCTGAACTGTAAAGGCTGTGGATTTGTCTTGCCAATTCTGAGTCCTGAGTTCCTGGCAAGACACAAAGCCAGGTGAGAAAGCAATGTGAACGAATGATCAAACAATTGAGTGAATGGATGCTGGGCTTGCAAAAAAGACCGTGGGGGAACTGGTGGTCAAGCCACATTGTGGGGGGGGCAGGAGGGACAGAATCTGGGTGTGGGCTGAACCCCCGTCCTCCCTCCTTTGCCAAGGAGAAAGCCAAAGTCCAGTCCCAGAGCCAGTGTTTATTAGCAAGATGGAACCCAAGGGCAGGTGTGGCCTGGACAGCAGAGGGCTGCCAGGAGCCCCCACCCACCTACCCAACTGCCCCCAGAGCTATTTACACCCATCATCTGAAGTGGTGGGCAGAAGGGAGCCCTGGGAAGCCCCTGTAGGCCCCAGGCCTCCACCATGACCCTCTCTCCCCTCAGCGCTGCCTGAGCCTGGCCCCTCTGCTTTTCTCCCAGCCCCTGCATCACAGCAGCATGGAGAAAGCAAAGAGGAGGTAGAGTGGCCAGGCAGGGAGGGAAGGAGGGGC
Source organism: Kogia breviceps (assembly GCF_026419965.1). Lineage (NCBI taxonomy): Eukaryota > Metazoa > Chordata > Mammalia > Artiodactyla > Physeteridae > Kogia > Kogia breviceps. The sequence goes on from NC_081319.1 coordinate 38,656,747, forward strand.
TGGAGGGGCTGCCCCACCCAGGCAGGGCTCCTCTTCTCCTGTCCCCAATAAATAGAGAATAAATACCCAGGAAAGGGCTGGCCTTGACTGAGTGCCCCTCTCCCAGGCAGGGGCTGGCATCCTGTGCCAGCCCCTTCTTCCCTTCTCTGAGCGCATCTGAGCCCTCACCCCCACCCCCGGTCTCCAAAGCAGTCCTCACATCCACATGTATGCCAACGGCACACATGGGCAAAGGTGTACAGTCCGTGCCCCATCCAGGTAGAGATTGCTCCTTCCCTGTGTCCTGTAGATCCTGGCGGTGGCTGTCAAGCAGGTAGACTCCCAGCTGAGCCTGGGGACTGTGTGGTCCTGGCCCAGCCCGGCCAACTGACCGGGCCTGGTTAGGTGGGCTCCGTTTTCTGCCGTCTCTGACCAGCCTGGGTCTAGTTTTGGATGATGCTGCCACTGAGGCAGGCTATTTACAACCCACCAATAAATACTGTCTTTGCAGGGGCAGGGTGTATATAGAATATAGATATTTTATATATATATATATGTATATATATATATATATATCTTTTATATTAAAAGGGACGAGGACTAGGCCGGCCCATCGCAGGGCTCAGACAGCAGGCCTCATGTGTCCGGTGGGTGGTGGCGGCGGTTCCGGGGTTTTTTCTGGTCCTGGGGTTCAGGAGGCCTGGGTGCCCCTGGGGCCTCCCTGGGACTGGGGGGCACATGGCGCCAGTAGCCCTGGCAGTACTGGTGGATGAGGCCCACTTCTGGCTGGGCCAGGAGCTGGGCCAGCTCCTGGTAAGGGGCTGTGGGGGGCCCGGCACCTGGGGGAGGTGGGACGCTCACAGCTGGGGGTGGGAAGAGGGCAGCATGGACGGCGTCCTGGCCCAGTACATGCAACTGCACTCGTGTGATGACATGCTTGAAGTTGTTCTCGGTGGCTGTACAGGAGTAAAGGCCGCGATCACCAAGCTGCAGGGCGCGAAGCAGTAAGCCCTGTTCCGTGCGCAGGAAGCGGTCGTCTGCACGCATCTGTGGGGGAAGGGGCTGGGGCTCAGGGGCTGCAGGACCACCGTGTTTGCCCCGGCTAGCTCCCCGATCAAACCACCTCTGGGGCCACCCCATGCAGGGGCACCCGTGTGGAATTTCCATATACCAAGAAAAACAAGTTTCCATATAACATCTGAATAATAAACACTTCCATTTCAGGAGGAATGACCATAAGGGGATTCTGTACAATGAGAGAATTCTGGAGCATACACACAATTTCTATTTAATGAGAATAAACAGATGTTGGGGCACCCTCTTAGAATTTCCATGTAGAAGGGATTGCCTAGAAGGTATTTCCATAATAGGAAGGCTACCCCACAGAATTTCCATATGCTGGAACTCATCCATGTGACATTTCCATAGAATGAGGTATACTGCCAATAAAGTACACATATGGAATTCTCATATAAAAAGGCATGCCTACAAGTAGTTTCCATGTAATATGGACACCCCACAGAGTTTCCATAAAACTGGATTCACCCAAATGATCTCCACATAGGGAAGGGGGCTTGGAAGGACTTTCTTAGAATGAGGGCTGCCCCAGTTTGGTTCCGATACCACATTTCACCCACGTAGAATTTCGACTGTACAAGGGACTCTCCCAACCATGGTGAGGACTGTGGGGCACAGGAAATCACCTCTCGGCGCCGGTCACTGGGATCTCGCTGGAAGAGCCACTTAACGGTAGCCTGGGGCGAGCGGGGCTGGCACTCAAGGAAGGCTGCACTCCCTGCCACGCCATACTGCACAGACTCCACGGCATTCTTATTGGCTATAGAACAAGAGGGTGCCACGTGAAAGCAGCACTACCTCTTGGCAGACTGCAGGCTGGTGAGGGGCATATACAGGGATACCCACCCATACAGGCAGGGCTGTGCCATGAGGCATCCACTCCTTGAGGGGGTGGCCGAGGACATCCCTTCTCCAAAACCCCTCATCCCCTCACCCCCACGGACCATGTGAGAATCCTTCCAGTGGGGGCCCCATGAGCAGCTCCGTGGGCTGCACAGCTCCGCACCGAGGAGCACCCAGTGGTGAGACACAGCACTCACCGTTGGAATTGAACCCACGGCACTGCCTGATGGGGTTCCCGTGCCGGACGTCCTGCCGGCGGCTCCGCCTGGATGAAGATAGCTCCTGAAGGAGTATTCCCAAGAAGACTTGCCCCCCAAGTCTCTATACCCCTGAAACTCCAGGGTAGGATGTCTCACCCATAAAGTCCCCCAGGGTAATATCACATCCACCTCTAGACCTCCAGGACAGAGCCCTGGGTCTGGTGGCCAAAATTCCAAGGGTCTCGGGGTTCACACCTCTTAGAGGATGCTGTGTAGCGGGAACAGGCTTGGCCATCCCAGGCACAGTAAGGGTCCCGGGCAAGGCAGCAGTCAGCACAGGCGGCCCCATATGCCTGGCAGCGGTGCAGGCTCAGGTGTGTGACGCCCACGGCTGAGGCCACGTACAGTTGTTGCTGTGGGCAGGGGTAGGAGCTTGTCAGTTCCCTCCCCATAGCCAGCCTTCCTTAGGAGCCAGTTGGGCCAGGCTCCTCCCCTTCTTGTTCCGTGCCTCAGTTTCCCCATCTCTTTGCCAAGGGCTTGACCCCAAGATGAAGCAGCCTCCATCCCTACCCTCAACCCACCTCGCCAAAACTCACCCTCTTGGAAGAGATCGTCATGGTCTTAACAGGTGCTGGGTCCTAGAAGAAGATAGGGATTAGCTTATGACCCTGGGGACCCCCTTCCTGTCCTGACCTGGAGGTCTAAGGTCAGGAGGTTGTACTGAGGAGGGCCATGGTGAGGAGGACAGGACTGGGTGGTGTCACACCCACCTTGAAGACCTCCACCTCCTCTAGCATGAGCTCCTCCATCTCCTGGTCATCCTTAGGCAGCACAATGACCTTCTGCACTGTCCCGCGGTCTGGAACGGGCCGGGCAGGGCCTCAGTGGGGCTGAGGACGCTGGGAAAGGGGCACCAGCCTCAGCCCCTTCCCCCACCAGGGCCCAAACCCCCCCAAGGGCAGTGGAGTGGGAGCTCTGTGCCAAGGTTGAAGAGTTGCCCCCAGATGAGGGGAAGAGATCTACGGGGACTGGCCCTGGATAAGGGGTGAGTCACAGCTAGAGTCTGCCCCTCTGACCCCAGACCCTCATTTTGGGAAGCTGCGAACAGGCTGCAGGAAGTGTTCCCTTATGTTGAGGGCTACTGGAACAGCGGTGGGTGCAGTTTGCATGTGCACACGAGAGCATGTGTGTCACTATTTGGGCCCAGGTATCCTGGAGGTGTCTGGCTCTGTCCTCCCTCTTTCCGCCCAAACATGGGTCCCCAGGCACCCAGTGTCCCTGCTCTCCCGGACACCAGGGATAGGAATGAAAATGGGGTTTCACCATCCCCATTCTCAGTTATCCTGGTAATAGAGAGAAGCCTCCAAAGGATGAAGGTGGCAGAGCTGACACTGACAACCCTGCAGTAGCCCCTGAGCAGGGCAGGGCCCAGCCCCATGGATCAGCACCCTCCACCCAGTGAGCCCAGTGTGGGAGGGGCCAGGAGCAGCAGTGGGTACCTGTGCCCAGGAAAAGCACCTCATAGCGCCCATCGGCTGCATCCACCTGGTCCACAGCAACAGTGGTGAGACGGTAAGGAGAGCCTGTGCGGACCACTAGGGGCCGCCGCTGCAGAGGGTAAACAGCCTGGTACATGAGTGGGTGGGTGCGCATGAAGTTGATCACTTCATCAGGATAGTCCTTGGTGGACTTCATGGATGGCGTGAAGGTTCCACCAGGGCACTGCGGGCAGGTGATGAGCGTCAGGGCAAGGCTGCCCAGGGCACTCTAGACCCATTAGCTTCAGAAGAGGTCTCCGCTCTATCTGTCCCCACCAGCTCCACCTGCTCCGCTTCTCAGAACACCCATCTGGGCTTTTGCCCAATACACAACCTCTCTGCAGGTCCTGCACCAGCTGACGTCCCAAGGTCTCACATGGTCAAATCCCATGGCCATCTCCCCGGCTTCATGTGCCTTGACTTTGTGGCAGCATTTGGCAGAGCTGACAATGGACTTCCTAGGTCCTCATCCCCACCGGCTTGTCTCCTTCCTCTGACTGTTCTTCCAGCTCTCCAGTTCACCCCTTCCCCAGCTCCACCCCTGCTCAGCAGGAAGGCGGGCCGGAGCTCCTTTAACACCCTAGGCATGTGATCAGATCGGGAAGCTCTCCTGCATAGACTCCCACGGTGGTCCACGTCACACCAAGATCAGGTGAATCGCCTCCCACTACTGCAGGGGCTCCTGCTCACCCCCACCTCCAGCCTGCCTTGAAGACTTCCCTACAACTTTCAGCTTCCAAACAGCCTCCCAGAGGGAGCAGCCTGCCACACCCAACCACCATCTTTGTTTCAGGATCCTAGCTGGATTCTTTCACAGCCCGACACTGTGTGTAAATGGTGGAGCTTTCCGTACGGTGTGTTTTATTTTAACTTCAGCTTTATTGAGGGTGAATGGTGAGTTTATATGTGCGTATGGTCCACCTCCGCCCCCGCCCCCGCCAACTTGGCTGTGAGTGTCACGATGGTGCGGCCCATGTCTGCAAAGGGCCTGACCCAGCACAGTTCTCGTGGAAAGAGAGGAAACGGAAAGGTGGAGTGAGTGGGGTCCTCACCGTGCCGGGCCGTGGGTAGGGCATCTTCCCTGAGAAGGGCATCCATTGGTAGTTGGGGCCTTCCTTGTGGGCAAAGGGACCATTGAAGACCATGCGAATGTCAGCCATGGAGTAGACACACACGGCAGAGCCTCGGAACACAGAGCTGTGGGCAAGGCAGGCTGCTGCTGCGGGTGGGGCAGACCTTTGGCCCAGGGTCCCTCCCCAGCCTGCCCTCACCCATAGCTCCCCGCCAGGATAGGGTCCTCCACAAATCACAGCCCCCAACTCAGTCACACCCTGCCACTGCCAGCCCCAGCCCCAGCCCCAGTCTCACCCCGAGGAGGTAAAGACAGCGTAAATGACTGGGTTTCTCACATCCTGGGTCTGCTGGACAAACACATCCTCTGGGGACAGAAGGAGAGGGGGCTGGGAGGGTACCACGAGCACCAAGGCCCTGCCCACTCCTGGGTGGGGGGCACCAGGCTTCCCCTGACCACCCATCTGGCCGCCATCCCCTGCAGTAGCCATAGGCCCCCGCCCGCCTGCCGGGTGCTCACGGAGCTCGTCAAAGTGGGTCTCGATGCCATCCTCGCCTGGCACAGAGCAGACCAGCCTTGCCTTCAGGAATGTGCTCCACTTGTTGACCAGGCAGCAGTGGCCGCCGTCATCGTTCTGGGGGGCAGGGGGCAGGGGCTGGGTCAGATCAGCTCACTCACCTCAAAGACACTGCCAGAGCAGGGCTGATGGAACCAGGACTGGGCCTGGGGAGGGGTCAGCAAGGGGTCTCATACCAGGCAGATCCGCCCGATGCGGGCATACACGGCGGGGCTCTGCGGTGCCTCTGCGGACCGCTCACGGAAGAAGAAGTAGAGCTTGTCGTCGTTGCGCTCGGCGCTGTCAGGGATGAGCTCGGCGTGGATGAATGAAGGGTCTGCAGGTGGGCAGGCATCAGTGGACCGCACCCTCCTTGGACAAAGCCTCTTTCCCCGGCCAAGAAGACCCCCGAGTCTTCCCAGGATAAGAAACTACCCCCGCCCCAGCCAGTCAAGGGCCAAAAATTCTCCCACGAGTGTTTCTTTATGATCTCTGTGCTGCACCCCAGACATGCTGCCCACTGGAGGTGTTGCGGGCTCTGCTCACCATTGAGCCACCGGGAGTTGTACTGATCCGTGCGCATGGCCGTCTGCTTCCCAAGCGTGCGGAAGATGGCGGCGTCGGTGCCCATGAAGTCGATGTACACACCCGCATAGAGCTCCTCGTCTGTGGGTGGGCCAGTGGGTCAGTCAGGGGGCGCCCTTGGCTAAGGCTGGTGCACAGCACACATGACGTCCAGGACAGGGTCCCATCTCCCCCTCAGGTTCTCCAGGGCGATTGTATCACCAGTGGGGCGTTGGTGAATGTGTTAACAACTGGATCTGGGAGGACTGGGACTAGCAGCAGTTGGCTCTGATTAGCAGCCAGAGCCAATTTCTGTGGTGTAAATATTCCCACTATTCATGGCTGATTTCAAGCTACTAACCTGAGGTCACTCACTGAAAGTAGAGTTGGGAAGACCTGCCAAAACCATTGTCTAGTATTTCCACCCCATAGATACGAGAAATGTAAATAATCTCAAGAACATAGATAATAATAAAATGTAGTAAAATAATTAGCAAGTAATGAGTTTTAAGTATTTTTACCTTTGTTTTTAAAGTAATTTATTTAACTGTAAGTGTATATAATTTACTTTCTAATAATAGCTGTGTTTAACAGCTGGCTCACAGAATACCTGAAAATTTAAACAGAAAATTTGACAAACACACTGGCTCCAGCACACCACTCCAAGTCTTCCCGCTAGACTCCCCCAGGGCAGGCCCTGTCTTCCCCCATCAGACTCCCCAGTCTGGACCTCGCCATCCGGCTAGGGCCTTCTTATTCACCAAGAGGGAGCGGATAATGCCCACCCTCTGCCTTTCCCAGGCTTGGAGGTGGCACACTGCCCAGCAGCTGCTGAGAGGCAGACTCGGTTGGGCAGCCAGAAAGTAGGCAGAGTTTAGGGAGCTGGGTCAGCAGTGGGCTCGCCCAACCTGGGGGTAGGGGCAGCAGCTGCTTTTGAGGCCCCAGGCAGGACTCTCCATTGGTGCTGCCTTGTGGGCCTCTCCCAGCCTCCCAGACAATCCGAGAACACACTATGGGACCACCGTCTCATACCACCCTCAGTACAGATTCCACTTGTCTTCTCTTCCAGGAAGCCTGTGGCCAGGAGGGTTCTGGCCTTTGCATGGACCACACTGTGGATTTCAGTGTAGAATCTGCCCGCTGTGCCCACCGCACCCCCATTCGATGGGCTGGATGGAGGCTCATACCACCTAGTCTCTGCCCCTCAGCACACACTGGGGTCTGGTCTGTACCCTTCCCCTTGCCAAGTGGGGCCACATTGCGGGGGTGATGGGGGGGCAGGTTTCAGACACAACAACTTCATGGTCTCTTCCCTGGGGTAAAGTGTTGGTGCCATGCTCCCTGCTCCAGAGGCAGAGGTCACACCTTTAGGCTTTAGAACCAGGGTGGGGTGGGAGCACTCACTGATAAGGGCTGAGGCTGTGTCCAACTTGGGGTCGTAGGGACACTTGCCCTTTCCTGACTCGAGTTTCTCAGGCTCCAGGTAGAAGATGTAATCCTGCAAGGCAGAGAGGGGCTCAGCATCATCCAAGCCATCCCACACAGGAAAGGCAAGGGTCATCAGGCTCCCAGGGTAAAAGCGAGCCCCAGGGAAACCCTGAAGCCACCCTGCTTCACTCCCCAGATCTCACTGGGTTTTAACTCTATCTTGCCAGGTCTCCCAGGCAGGGCAGTGCTGAGGGTTCCCAGGGAGGTGCTTCCTGGTCTAGATCTCAGATAAGACCTGGGAATCACATCTCAGAAGACTCTACTTTGGGGACCATGAGAGGGGCATCAGGTGGGCTTATAGGGGCTGAAGCCCCTCCATGCCAACTGGTTCAGGAAGACTCTGGCCGGTGCCCCCTTGGGCCACAGAGGCATAACTCTTTGAGCTGTGGCTGCCTGTCTTGGGCCACAAAGGGCAGGGGTACTGGCCAAGGGCCTGGGATCCTGTCCTTTGCCATCAGGTCCCACCAGGCCAGAGGGCTCTGAGGTTATTGTGTCGCCGGGTTTTGTGCCCTACCTGTGGTCCTCAGGATAGACTAATAGGCCAGGGCCTTTTCCCTGCCCCTCAGCAGAGCCCCCAGCTCCACATGTCTCCGCAGGGAGCCGGAAGTTGAGGGGTCCAGCCCAGACCACATGGAATTCACAAAGCCCCACCCCATGCCTCCCAGCCCATCCCTGAAGATGCTAGGAGGAAGGTTGGTGAAGGCACTGGGACCAGGACGAGCTCATGAGGAGGTTAAGGGAGGAAGAGGAGAGAGGCACAGAGGCAGGAAGGAGGTGGCAGAAGGTGGCAGGGATGGTGATGGGAAGGTGTACACAGGCCTGCTTCCAGACACTCTGCACACATGACTTCCTGCACACATGGGGCTGCACACACAGCTTGGCACGCATCACTGCCAACACACAGAACCCACTGTTCACACCCTGGGCACACACACGCAGAGTCTGAGTGGCCCCACTTCTCAGCACTCCCTGCCACAGACACGCGAGCTCAAGTGACCACTTGCTCTATCACTCACCGGCAGCCCCTGCCCCCCTGCCCGCCCCTGCCCAGCCCCAGCGCCCCCCAGCCCCGGCCCAGCCCCTCATCCCTGTCCTGGGTCGTCTAGTAGACACACAGCTCTGCCCCTCCCACCCCAGGGATTAACCCGTGCCCCAAGTGAGGCATGGGGCATGGACACCTAAGAGCTATGTGTCAGGCTGCACACATGTGCCATTTTCCCACGCTGGGTGCTAAGTAAGGTGTGGGTTGGAGAGTGCCCAACGCGTGCCCACGCATGTCTACACACGTGTTCTGAGGGCGGAGGCATGGCTGTCCCCAGGGCTCCTGTCTTTCCCACCTGATGGCTTCATGATTTCTTGTCACACTGAGGCTGACATGAGTCCAGCTGGGAATGCCTTCAGAGGCTGAGGGCACTGCAGGGGAAGGGGTGGGAGGGGGGCACAGAGGTGGACGGAAGACCCTGGGGAGGCTGGCCTGGGGTGCAGGCTCCTGGCTGGAAGGCCAGGCCCAGGATGAGTTCAGTTCAGAGGCAGTGCTGCCTGGCAAGAGCCTGAAGGGATGAGGCCCACCTGGCGTGGGGCTGTGAGCGTCGGGTGGAGGGCACCATCGGTGGCTCTGCTGCCTCGGCCTCTGACCACCTGCATCTGGGTCCAGGGCATGGCCTGAGAAGACGAGGAATACAGGTTAGAGCCAGGGGTGGCAGGGGCTGGGGGAGCGGGCTCGGGCTGCCAGCTTCTCACACCACACATGCCAGGAACACATGGGAGCACCTGAGTCCCCAGAGCACATATATGCACCCCTGTGTGAACACATACACACAGCAGGGGCACACCTGCACACACCTGTGCCCCTTACGTCCAATCGTTCTCACACACTCCCTACAAGGTCACACCAGCTCACACACATGCCCACATGGAAATGGAGGAGGGCAAAAGCGGGCAGGGTGGGGCAGAGCTGAGGAAGGGGCAGCTCTCCCCCAGGCCGTATGGCAGAAGCTGACCCAGGCGTCCAGCCTCCTGATGCTGAGGCTCCCGCCAGGCCCTCTGGCTTGGCTGCAGGGGCACCGTCCACATATGGAGGAAGCGCTCACTACATGCCAGGCACAGTGCTAAGAGCTCTGAGAGCGTTAGCTCACTGCCTCCTCCTCACACCGACCTGTGAGAAAGGCAGCTATTAGCCCCATTTTCAGGAGAGGAAACTGAGGCTCTGAGAGGTGGAAGAAGTCACTCACCCAAGGTCACAGGGCCAGGAAGTGGCAGGGCTGGGGCTCAAGCCCATCCTCCCATCAGAACCCTGGAAGGTAGCTATCAGTGGGGGCAGCACAGGGCCAGGGTGGGTGAGGCTTACCTGGGCACGGCGGCCGCGGTTTACATAGGTGCACATGGGGTTGTAGGCGCCGGTCCCGCACACATACAGGTGTGTTCGGTTCCAGGGCTGGATGAGCCTGACGAAGTTCCCGCACTCACCCTGGGGCCAGAGGGAAAGCCAAGGAGGTGCCCAGATGCCTGCCTGGCCCCAGTGCCTTCCTGGAGTCCCCTTGTCCCCCGCTGCCACCTCCCCCCACCCCACCTGTGACACCACCGCACTCACGTTGCCATCCTTGCCTGAGAGCACGCACTCCTCAATGCGCTGTGGGGAGGCTGCCCAGTGGATCTGCCAGAGATGGAGGTCAGGGGGCCTGCTGGAAGGGCCCCCAGCCCTGGGGCGCGTGTCCCTCATCCCCCCACCACATCTGGGCTGGCCCTTACAATGAGGGGCTCGCGGTTGATGTCATGCAAGTCCAGGGACAGCACGTAGTCCTTGCTGCCCACATACATGCGGTCGTGGTCCTCGTCCTTGAGCAGGATTCGGTAATCAGTTGTGTTGAGCAGGAAGTTGAAGAAGTGGGCCGTGCCTGTGGCCTTAAGCTCTGTGGGCAGAGGGCAGAGCAGCAGTGAGGGCTCTTGGAGACCATCTACCCATACCCCCTTTGACAGAGGGGGTAGCCCCACCACACGGTCATCTTAAACCCCCAGCTTCCCCTCCAGGGCCTGCTTGGTTCTCTCTCTAGTCCCTGACATTCTGGGAGGAGAAAGTGGGACAGGTGGGTAGGCCAGGGAAGCGGCCACACCCAAAGCCGGAGCCCTGATTCATCGGCAGCCCAGCCAGTCTCTGGGTCCCAATGAAAGGGCAGCGGGCGTGGGCCAGGGTGCATGATGGCATCAAAGACTCTCTGCTCAGGTGGGGGGTTAATGTTCCCATGCTCAGGGTGGGGCCAGCTTCCCACAGGGGCCTAAAAGGGTTAATGAGCAAGGAGGGTGGCAGGCAGGTGCATCCAGGACAGCTCACAAATCCTGGCACAGAGCCAGGGTGCCCTGTCCTCACCCCAGCTGCCAACAAGACAGAGGGCAAAGCTGGCAAACAGCAAGGTCCCCACCTTGTCTGAAGCAGGTTAGCTAGGACACTGGAAAGCCCTGCTGGAGCCAAACTGCCCAACAGACCTTGGGCTTCCCCCAGACCCCACAGGGTTGCTGATGGTGGAATCCTCAGGCCACTCTGAACCATCCAGGAAGTCTTTCCCGGGAAAGAGGCCCTCCCCCTAGTGCTGCAACGTCCCCGGGGCTGGGGACAGGGTCCAGCTGAGTCCTCAGTTTCCCTTCTGCGTGAGTCTAGCAGCCCTGGCCCTCTCACCCTCAGCTTGCTCGGGGAAAGTCCTCCTTTCTGGGGATGAAAGACAGGAGGAAACTTGGCTAGTGATAGGCCAAGGACAGAGGACTCCAGAAAACTTGGGAACCTTCCTCTGGGAGAGGGAGTTCCGAGGGGTCCCCTTGGCAAGTCCCTCCTCCACACACCCCCAGCTAGTTTTAGCTCCGCAGGAGAGAAGAGATTGCAACGAGGGTGATGAATATTCACCAGCACAGGAGGAGTGAGATGGCAGTACACAGAAGAGTATGTATGCATGCACACGGCCCAGGTAGACACACACGCACATATGTGTCCTACATCAGATGACGCATCCAAGGGGAACATAACACATCGCATCTCCCTGCCCCACATCTGGTAACCCATTTCACAGGTGGGGCGATCATGGGGGAGATCTGGAGAGGGAGAATCTGAGCCCTGGGATCTGAGGTCACTGAGATCCCTAGATGCTGCCTGAAGGTGGAACCAGCAGGTGGCCCCATCCCATTAGTCAAGGCTGCTGTCTCTGACTGGCCTGGCTGACTCTGACCCCTGCTGTGTGCTGGAGACCCAGGAATGGAGCTGGAGGGGCTGTGCCTGAGAGCAGCTCTGAATGGGAGCTTCAGGATGTGCTGAGATGGGTGTGTGAGGGTGGGCTGGGAGCCAGGGGAGTCCCACAGCAGACCCAGAGCCCACATCTGAGGGTTGGGCAGGGCAAAGGCCTTGCCCTGCCCAGCCCTGACTATGGCAGCAAGAGAATACAGGTGATGACCTTGGCCCACCACTGGGACGCAGGGACGCCAAGGGATCAAAGGGCCGATCCCTGCCTGGCTACAGCCTCATCGGCGGTGCCTCTGAAGTCCTGGGCAGGGTAGCCTGGGCACCTGTCCTGCACCTGTTGTTGGGCCATTCGGAGTCCCCCGCCTGGCCACCCGGCCATAGTGACAACAGGAAAGTAAACAATACCCCCCCTCGCCGACCCAGGGCCAGGAAGTGGCCAGAGAGGAAGTGGGGCTGCCAGCGGAGCACCCCCAGGCTGGGACAGCCCGCCAGGGGTTATTTATACCCTGGCTGGGGGCGTGGCCTTGACTGTGCCCTTACCCGTCCTGCTGGGCTAGGGGGCATTTGGGGGGCAATGGGGGGAAGGGAGGCAAGGCTGAAGTGGGCTGTGTCCTTCAGACACAGGCACCTAAGGTGGGGGGGGCTCCAAATATCTAGCCCCAGGGATGCAACCAGCCATAATGCCTACCCTCCCATCCCTGCCTAGCCTTGGGTGCCTATAATCCAGACCCTCCCCCTCTATAGTGCCACAACCCCCAAGTCCAAGCCCCCCTCCCAAGTACAGACAGAGGAGACACCATTCAGCAGATGAGGAAACTGAGACCTATATGAGCAGCAGGAGACCAGCCTTGGTTTGACATCCTCCCTCTCAACTCTCTCTGTGGGTGCCCGGTGCCCTTCGGTAGAGGTGGGAATGCAGGGAGCCTCTCACTTAGTCATCCAGTACCTATTATGTGCAAAGCCCTGTGCTCATTAACATCCAAATTACAGATGAGAGGCACAGAGCAGGGAAGTGACATGTCAGTGTGCATGGAGCGTGATATTCCCACCCAGGTCCATGGCCTTTTGGGCTAAAGGAGGGGCAGGTGCTGGCAGAGCCAGTCCTGGTGGTGGGGACTGCCTGTTGGGAGGGCCAGGGCCGGAAGGTGACTCGTCCTCCATTGACAGGGCACATGACTCAGGACCCTCGGGACCCCTCCCAGTGGCCACGGGATATGGCGTCAATGGCTCTGTTGTCACAGGATGTGATGTTTTGGTCTCTGTGGAAACTAAGGAGGGTGTGGGGAGCCCCCATAAGGCTGTGTGGGGTAGGAAATGGGTGGGAGCAAGGGTGAGGAATCTTTGGCTCTGGCATGGGCTTCATGACCCCAGCTGTGGTCTCGGAGCACTCAGTTCCCTCATGCCAGATTGTAGTAAAGAATTAAAATAAGGGTCCCCATGACAGCCCTGCACCCTCAGCTCCAGACAGGAAGACTGAGGCCCAGGCGAGAGTGGTGCTCACCTTAGGTCACAGGGTGAGGAGTGAAACCGGTGTGCTGTCCCCACCTCCTCACTCTGCCGCAGGGTAGAGGAACAGGGGGCCTTCACTCCTCCAAGAAGCCCGGGTCAGGGCAGATGGTGGTTGAGTAAGCCTGAGCATCCTACTCTGACACCTGCAGTGTCAGCAGAGCTAGAGCCTACTGGCCCCCAGCCCCACTGAGGAGCAGGGACTTGGGTCAAGGGGACTTGGGGGCCTGAGGGGGCATGGATGTATGTGGGGGAGCTGACATGGACTGAGGTTGCTCCTGTCCTCAGGCCAGTCCCCACCTCTGCTCCACTTGCCCCAGGCCCAGCTCTGATAGCAGGAGTGTCGCCCCTCCCTCACCCCCAGGACAATACAGAGGGAGGGGCTGGGGCACAACCAAAGGCTCTGTGGGGTGTCAGGGATTCAAGTTTGTATAAGCTTTGACCTTGGGGAGGGAGAGTGGTGTGCCTGAGTGATGCTCCAGGGAAGAGCTCCCCACCCCCATGCCCTCATCCAGGCCGGGCACAGGTTGGGTGGGGTGACATCCGGGAAGGCTTTTCCCGTCATGGGGAAGGAAGAGCCTTTTCTGGCATCAGACACCTCATTTCCGCAGCCGTTTCCAGCCTCTAGCACTCTCCCATGGCCGTTAGACACTTGGGGTCCTGGCCCAGAACAGCCTGGCAAAGGTCTCGAGGTAGGAATTTTCTGTGTATAGGAGGCTTAATCCTGGGGGTCTCTGTTTCCTCCTCTCTGGGAAGCAGCTGATGATGCCTTACTTTAAAGGAGGTGGTGGGCGAGGACAGCACTGAGGAGGCGTGTCTGCAGCCCTCACCCGCAGACCCCGAGTGGGCGGCCCCCGACCCCTGCTGCCTGTCTCTAGGACACCAGGTCTGTTGCCAGTGAGGCAGGGGCTGCTGCAAAAGGGGGGTCTTGGATCAGAGATGGGTACCCCGCCCCCTTGGTTACAGCCCTACAAAGCAGCAGGCCCTGACGGACAGTGTCACCTCTCTGGGCTATGCTTGGGTACTGGGAGGTGATAGACAGGTCCCGGCAGCTCAGCCCTGACCTCTGACTTCATGTGGGCTGGTCCAGCCTTAATCCCTAAGATGAAGAGAAATGAGGCTGGGGGTGAGGGGTGAGGGTGCTGGCTGGGGTCTCTGGTCAGTACTTTATCCCCCTGCCCTTCTGAGGAGGGAAACTGAGGTGGATAAGGAGATGGTAGCAGTGGCAGCAGCAAGAATGGCAGGGTCCCTCCTGGACACCCCCGTTGGCTCCAGGGAGGGTTGGCCCCCAGCCCCTTTACCACTCCCTCAAGCTATGAGGGGCCCCAGAGGAAGGCCCAGGGGCTGGGCTGACCCACTGGCTCTCGGCCTAATCCTCTTTTAATGAGCGGCCAGCCGGAAGGCCTCAGCCCCTGGCCACAGCCTTGTAACCCTGGAGCCCCAGCCAGGCGAGCTGGGGACAGGGCCTCCCTAAAGCCTTTGCATGCACCTTTCTCCCTGCTCAGCACACCCACCTCACTCATACCTCAATGCCAAGACTCCAACCCTGGCCAGGACAATCCAGGGCCCCAGCATCTGCCTTGACATACCAGGATGACATCTGCCTTGTGCTCCCATGGACCCTCTCCTAGGCATTTACCATTTGTTCAGGTCCAGGTTCCACATGGGGCTGTGCAGGAGAGGCTGTCACCTTTGATTCAGGGGCTGGCTCTCCCAGGCCCACCTCCCACCCCATCCCTAGGGATGTTCTAGATGGGAACCCCTAGAAGCCAGGCCCAGGGTTTTGCCTGGGGCTTAAGCTGCCTCCTCCCTGGGGCATAGGCTCCAGGTTCCTCTGGCCCCAAGCCCCTCAAAATCTGTCCTCTTCAATCCCATCTCTGGATCAGGGTGTCCAGATCGGAGACCCAGAAGCCTCCCTAGGAGCCATCCATACTCGCCCCTCTTCCCCCTACGCAGGTGAGCCAGGTCAGTGCCAACAAATCCAATTACAGCCGCTCTCACCCAATTAGCAACTAATTATGGCCTCATAGTCCATTCAACATAATTAACATGTAAATGACTCCACGTGTTTATATTCAATAACAGCTCTGATTGAATTTAATTTAAAAGTCTGAACTGGGGACCCAGTTACAGTATTTCATCACTTAGAGCTGCCACTTCCTGGGAATGTCAGCTCCTCCAGGGGAGAGGGACCCAAGGCCAGAGTGAATGGTGGAGGGGCAGGTGCCAAGACACTGGCCCAGCGCTGGAGAGGGTAGAGATGGTTATAGTCCCTGCCACCCTGACATGCCTATCCCAGGGGTGTGGGGAGGTGGTGAGGTCAGAAGAGCCCCCAGTGGGACCTGCAAGATGGGAAATCCTCTGGAACAAGGGGCCCCTTCTTAAGGGCTACTGTAAACATCGCAGCTGTTCAGTAAACACCAAGCTGCAGTCGAGCTGGAGCAGCCCAGCTGGGCTAAGCTCTGCTGCAGGCTTCCCTCCCATTTTGGGGGCTAAGGGCTGGGGGTTGGGGGTTGGAGGTTGGGGGTTGGGGCCTGGAGCCTGAGACCGGCAGGCCCAGGCATGCTGTTCCCACGCCCGTTCCGCCCCAGCGCCCACCTGCTCCACCCAGGAGAAGATAGGCTGGGGGCACAGCTCATCCTGACCCGGGAAAAAGCCAGGTGGGAAGGGGCAGCCGAGTCACTCCCTGGCACACACACCCGGTGGACAGCAAAGGTTCTACATCTCTCCCCACTAAGGATGTCCAGTGACTTTCGACCATTGTGTCCCAGCAGGTAGGGAGCCCTCCAGCCTCAGTGCTTCCATTGATCCCTGCCCATCCCCAGGACCACATGGTGCCTGATTGTTCTAGGTCTGGGCTGGTGGCTCAGGGGGCCAGGATGTCCTACCTGGACCTGAATGGCGTGCACGGCTGCCTAGGAGGACACCTTTGGGCATCCGCAGGCCAGGCAAAGTTCAGAGCTCTTGCCCAGCTTGGAAAAGACAAAGTGTTGTCAAGGAGGCTGGCTTGAAGGGGCAAGGCAGTCCCTGAGCCTGGGGTGGGAGGAGGAGGGGGCCTGGGCCAGGCAAGCAGCTCACAATGGAATGTGCCCCAAGAAGTGGGAAGGGGGTGGGAAGAGGGGCTGGTCCTGAGGGGAGGGTGGCACCAATCCATTTCTCAGGTGGGCAGAGTGGATCAGACCCTCCAGTTCCACAGGCCTCGGGGGCCCACCCCTCCTCCCACATTCCAGACCTGGCCCGGAAACCCCTCTCTCCTTCCTCCACCACCTCCTCCTCCCTGTGACTGCAAAAGACAACAAACTCTCCATGGCTCATTTACTCTGATAAATCAACCAGACAGACAGGCCAGGATGGGACCAACAGGCTGGTGGGTGTCAAGACCCTCCCCCTGCCCTGGGCCCAGCCCCCATCTCTGCCCCCCTCAGGCTCCTGGGGTCCCTGCAGCCCCTTCACATCACCCACCCAGAGATTCCCAGGATGTCCCACACAGTCTTAGCGTGCCCCCCCCCATATTCAGATGGGGAAACTGAGGCACCACACACACAGATGTGTGCTCAGGGTCAGCCTTGAGGGATGTGGTGAGGCTGTGTCAGGACTCCAGGCATGACTTAGCTGGTCGCCAGTCCAGAAAGGCAGTGAGTACTCCACACAGGCCTGGTGCTAGGACTGGAGGGTGCTACGCAAAATGACAGCATGAGCAGCCTTGAGCAGAGGAGCCTGGAGTGCCACCCATTCCACCTCAGGTACTACAGGAGCCCAGGAGGCCCCCACATTCTAGCTGTTGCTCTACAGTTGTAGTGTAGGACCGACAGAAGCCACCCAAGCTGGTGGACCACCAGGTCCACACAGTGGACTCTGCCCCTGGAAGGAAATGAGGGCATCAGCACTGAGCCCTAAATGGAAACAAACAAGGCTCTTGGCTGGGTGCAGATACCTTAGAGGAAAGAGCATGTCTGGGTAGGAAGCCATGGAGGGGTCATGGTAGTGATGGGAGGAGATGCAGACAAGGGGGGCTCAGGGGAAGGAAGGAAGGAAGAAGACTGGGGGAAGGGGGGTGGAGCTGAGGCCTCACGCCCCGAAGGCCTCCTGGTCCCTGGAGGAGCTGTCCCCGCCCTGCAGAGATATAGCAGATAGGCAATACTTGCCAGCAGCCCCAGTGAGAATGGCACAGGTCAGCCTAGCTGAGCCTCCCTCCGCCACAGGCTGGCCTCCTGGAACCTAGGCCAGCAGCCACCGCCCAGACCCCATTCTTTGCTGGGTCAGGATCAGTAAGCAACCCCAGGAGGCCTCCACCCTCTCCCAGGGGCTGCTCAGCAGCCTAGGGGGCGGGGGCCTGCAGGCCTGCCAAGCTCAGGCACCCACGTGAGCTGGGCTTTGGATTCAGATCGGAGCCTTCTGGCATCCAGGACTCTGGCAAAGGCCCTATTGCTATTTCTAAGAAAAATGCAGCAGGAATCTTCTCTGCTTCTCCAAAGCTCCAAGGGCTCCCTTGAGGCAGGGTTCAGATTCCCAGGACAGCGCCAGGTCAGGCCAAGAAAACATACTCTCGGACCAGTTGTGTAGATGCCCAAGTGAGCAACCCAGGTCTGGTCACCCCTAGCACAAGCTGTAGGAGATAGAACAGTGCAGGGTGCGTGGAGTGGGGGGGGTTCACAGGCTGTGTCACTGCAGCAGATCGTGGGCCCCAACCAGACTGGGACACTCATCTCCGGGAGAGCCCCCTCCATGGCATCCCTTCCCCAAATGCATTATCTTTTTCCCAGTATGTATTTGGTACCTCTGCCATGAAAAAAAAGAGCTCAAAAACCACAAGGAGAAAGTGCAAACTCTATATCCTAGCACCAAGAGCAAGACTCCATCTAGCATCTTGCCCTTTCCCCAATTGCTGCACCGCACACACCCCACCTCTGCTCCTGCTCTTCCCGCTCCCGCAATCTCCCTTCCCGTTTGTGATGTAGCCTCCTCCACAAATCCTGTCCAGATGCCCATGGTAGGAATCCTCCTCCTCCTGACCCCAGTCCACCCACAGGGCTCAGAGTCCCTCTTTCAGTCCTTTCCAAACACCATCTGCTTCACCAAAGGTTAGAAATCTAGAGGGAGAGGTGAAGCAGTGTGGACTCCTTGGGCACCCCCAGGATCAGCCCTCAGCCCTCTGAGGGTGTCTGCCACCCTCAGAGTAGCTCTTAGTTTCTGAGACTTCCTTTGCCAGAGCAATAACTGTATTCACAAAAAGTTAATGCACAGGGCTTCCCTGGTGGCGCAGTGGTTGAGAATCTGCCTGCTAATGCAGGGGACACGGGTTCAAGCCCTGGTCTGGAAAGATCCCACATGCCGCGGAGCAACTAGGCCCGTGAGCCACAACTACAGAGCCTGCGCGTCTGGAGCCTGTGCTCCGCAACAAGAGAGGCTACGATAGTGAGAGGCCTGCGCACTGCGATGAAGAGTGGCCCCTGCTTGCCACAACTAGAGAAAGCCCTCGCACAGAAACGAAGACCCAACACAGCCAAAGATAAATAAATAAACAAATGTGGGGTTAAAAAAAACCAAAAAAGTTAATGCACAAAACACAATGAAGTCAGCACCATTTTTGCCCCCATTTTACAGATGAGGCAGCAGGGACACAGAGGGACTTCACTACACAAGGTCTACCCATGGCCAGGATGCAAGCTAGGCAGCTTGAGACCTCAGGATGCTCTTTCCATGCGGCCACTGCCATCCGTACCTTACATGGAGAAACTGGGGGTGGGAGACCCTAAGCTACCTGTCTAAGATCACACAGCTGACAAGATGGGATAGAGGTTTGCCTGCCTTCAGGGCCAGCTCTCTCAACCACCACAGCACCACCTCTTCATTCTACCAAATTAAGCATCCCACTGCCTGCCCTGGGGGAGGAGCTGGAGGTTTCCCAGGAGTCAGAGGCCAAGTACCCACGGCTCCGAAGACACCCTCTGGGCTCCCCACCACCTCTGGAGAGGTCACAGGGTTGGAGGTGCACACACACAGGTGCAGACAGCCAGGAGCCCACTCTGAGGCTGCCACCTCCCAAGCCACAGGGTGAAAGATGCCTTTATGGGCCAGGATGAGATTTTTATCTTGGTGGTTTCTCTTTAAATTCTTTACGATTACGAAGCAGTGGGGGCTGCCAAGGAACATGATTTACTCCTTGAGCATGCACCAGCTCCTCACTCCGTGCCAAGGGAAGCTGGAGCCAGGGAGGGAGGGGTGGGCATCGTGCCAGGGAACCAGAGACAAGGCCTGTGCTGCGGAGGCCCAGCCAGTGGCGGTCCCATCTGAAGCTTGGCTGGACCTGGAAAGAGCACAGCTGAGAGTCTCAGGCCCTGGCCTGGCTGACCCAGGCTAGGCCTCAGGCAGGCTCTCGGCAAACACACAGACCTGCCCCACTCTCTCCAAGGGCTGATCCCTGGCCAGATGAGGGGCAGCCAACCAGCACCCAGGACCTCCCAACTCCCAAAGCGGCCATTTCCAAGTCCCCTCTCAGGAGTGAGGCGGCTCCCATTCCCAGGAAAACTGAGATCCGAAACGCAGGGATCTCGGCTCAAGTTCATGCTTTGGGTCTTCCTTCCTCCCTCATCAGGCTCATCCTGGAATACCCATGCCTCCCCAGTTTGCTAGCTCCAAGTCCCCCTGTAGCTGTCAAAGCCACCTACCCAGCTCCCTGGTGCCACCCCAGGCCTCCAAGCTCCTGGGCCTTCTCACCTTTCCCTCACAAGTCCCCCCCGTAGCTGTCAAAGCCACCTACCCAGCTCCCTGGTGCCACCCCAGGCCTCCAAGCTCCTGGGCCTTCTCACCTTTCCCTCGCAATCTGAAGCTCCAAGCCTGTTTGGCTGGCCAGGGAGCCCCTCTGGTGGGCAAGGGAGGGTCCTTAAGCTCCCCAGCCCCACTCTTCACACCGTGCAGTCAGGCCAGCTAAGTCGAGGCTTGCTAAAGGCACTTCCAATTCAATCTGTATTCACCCCATACTCACTCCCCCTTGGGTGAAGTAAATGGACTGTGACCCTTCCTAACCTCCAGTCTCCTCATTTTCTAATAAGGAGACCTGGCGACTTTGGTTCTCGAATGCCACACGCAAACGATGTAAGTGGTGGCACTGTTATGGGCCTAATAGCCCCAGAGGCTCAGGAGCTGGGCTGAGGAGGGCTGCTGGGCAGTGACCAGCACCAACCCGTTCACCCTCCACCTGCAAAACGTCCTTCCCAAAGAGCAAGCCAGATACGCCCAGACTCTTGAGAAGGTTGAACCCCAAGGCTGCTCTGGTCATAGAAGCCCTTTCCACTCCTGGACCCTGGTTTTCCTTCTCCGAAGGGAGAGAGCTTCCTAAAGGACTCTGATCAGTGGAGGGGCTGGGGTGATGGACAACTGGATTCATAGGAAATAAGCAAACCCAAGTGCTGTTTCTCCAGTGGTAGAGAGCACAAGAAGCCTGACCAGTGCGAACCCAGCTCTTTCCTTGGGAAGTGAGGCTGGGCAGGCTAAAGCCGGCACTGCAGGGTCTTGGAGCTCGAGCCTGAGCCCAAGCCCGAGCCCTAGCCCATGGGAGAGGGCTGTGCCTGCATCCCCAACCTGCCCTCCATCCCCAGTCCTGGGACAGGTTCAGACATCAGGCAGAGCCAGGCTCCATCTTAGTCCTGCTCCTGAGTGACCCGGGAAAGCCTCTGGGCCTGATCCCTCACAGGATACCCAGGCAGTCCCCCTCCCCAGGCCTTGGAGGGACTACCACTTGGTTATCATCATGGGTACCTACTCTTATTTCTATTATTTTCATCTTTCCTGACCTCCCCTGGCAAGGTGACCTTCCATTCCATCTCCTTACTCCGGCCTCAGTTTCCCTAGTAGCCCAGCCACCTCATGTCATCACAAGACGGCTTTCCCCCTCCAGACACCTCTTGGCCTCAAGTCCTGGCCAAAGCCAGCTCAGGCAGCAGCAGTGTATTGTGGGGGTGGCTTCCTGGGAAAAAGTAAACATTCCCCAAGCTAAACAAAGGACCTGGCAGGGCCCTCACACCTCCCTCTGCAGTGGGAGGTGGTACCCCAGGGCTTGGACCATCTCAGCGTGGGCGGAGGGAAAGTTTTTTTCTCCCAGACTTGGCCAGTGACTCTTGAGGTTAAGGGGACTCCAGGCCCAGGCAAGGATAGGTGGTGAAAAGAGGGTCCTGCTGCCCAGGCTCTCTAGTTCTAAGCATCCATGAGCTCTCAAAGAATACCTCTCCTGCTCCTGAAAATCTTCCTCACTTGACCCCTCATTTCTGCATGACATTGGCTGTGCTGCTGATGAAAGCTCAGGAGATGGGCCATAGGAGTCTCCCCACTCTGACTGAACCCTGAGTCCCTTCTCCCTTAAACCCTCTCTCAGCTTTAGGTCTGGCTGGGGTGCCCAGGCGGATGGGGAGGCAGCAAGTCCAAGCCTGGCCCAGTTCCTGCCTTTGTTCCTTTATCTGCCCTGGGCAGTGTGGCCCCTCATACCAGAACCTCCAGCTTAGAGGGTCTGGCCCGACTAGGCCCGAGCTAGCACCTCCCAACTGCAGCGGCACCCAGGCAAGGGAGGGGATGTGCCTAGGGTAAGGGAGGCCCTGAGGCCTGGTATGGCAGCTACTATATCCATCCAAGGCACAGATGGAGAAACTGAGGCATGAAGCCACAGTGACCACCAGTGTTCCCAAGAGCAGCCCTCTCTGTGCCCCTCTTGTATATCCAGGAGAAGCTCCCCCCAGCCCTGGCCACAGCCAGGCCAGGGCCCAGCTTCTGTAGGTGCTGGTCTCTATTCTCACTCCACAAATGAGCAATGAGGGCCTACTCCTCACTGAGGGCCACATCGTAGGCATGAGCTGCCTGAGACCATCCAGCATGAGTGGGGAGAGTGGTGCACAGGGCCTGGTGCACAGTAAGTGCTGAGCTCCCGGGAGGCACCGGCCAGCTGGATGTCCACTGTCTTTTCAGCCACTTTGTCTGTGAGCATCCCATCTTGTTCACTGCACAGTCCCCAGTGCTCAGCACAGGGCCTGGCACATGGCAGGTACTCAAGAATCTGCTAAACTAAGTGACATCTAAGCATAAAAGTAGGACAGGAGGTCAAAGCAGGAAATAGAAAGGTCAATCAGGACAGGGAAACCTGCCCGTGCAAAAGCCTGGGGATGGGGTGGCCCCAGGCAGCCTACAGCCCCACCCCGGGCTGCCACAAGAGTCAGCGCCACAGGCTGACTGCCAGTGAGTTGGGCTTTTAGTCACTGTGGTGTCAGCTTCAGAGCTAATTGAGGGGGAATCGACCTGACCGATGTGGGCTTCAGGCGTCGGCAAGGCCAGAGCACGAGCACTATTTCTGGCCTCTCCTCTGCCTCCTTCCTGACCGTGGCCCTGCCCTTGCCTGAGCCTCGGTTTCTCTGTGTGGAAAAAAGGAACGAAAGCCTTTGCCCCTTTGCCCCTGCAGGTCTAAGAAGGTTTAAAAGGAGTGTACAGAGACCCTCCCAATATCTTTTTTCTCCTGCTTCCTCTCATGGGTCTCCAGGGTGATGACAAAAGTAACACCCAGAGTGGATCTTGGTTCCAGGATCCCAGGGGTGCGAAAACCAAGTCACCCGCCCTGCCCCTGTGGGGGGAGGGGATGCTCTATTCTCCCTGCTGGCACCATGGGCTTGGAATGGGGTGAAAAGGGAACCAGGCCCCTTCAATATTTATTAATCAGCTCCGAGGACTTCCACCAGGAAAGGGTAGAAATATCAGCAGAATAAGTATCTCACCTTAGGCCTAGGAGAGGAGTTGTTTTTAACAACCCAAACCAATCAACTCTTCTGCCCATTTCTCAGGCCCTGTGCAGGACTCCTTCCAGGCACATCCTCAGAAATTCACTCCCCACTCCCCCATCAAGTTGCACGGGTAATATGGGGCCAGGAGAGGGGCTCTGCTGGGGGACATGGGAACATGGTGAGGTGCGGGCCGGGCCTCAGCCAAGCCTGAGGAAGGAAAGGTTGGCCCAGCCTTTCACCCTTATAAGTGCACCTGGAAATCTGGTCAGCCAGGGCTGAGTCGGCCCCACCCAGGGCAGGCAGCTGGACCAAGTGACCCTGGGCCAGAGGAGGGCCAAGGCTGAGAACTCAGCGGTGACCCCAGGTCCCCCAAGCATGGCTGCTGTCCCTTATCCCAGGCCGAGAGTAGACTCTTGTATCATGCACACCTTCGAGGTAGTGGCTAGTGAGTGAGCCATCGGTATGCCTGGATAGTATGTGTGGCACGCGTGTTCACCTGCCTAGTGGGTTAGCTGCAAAGGTGACGGAGCCGGGGGACTAGCATCTCATTCTGCAGACCCCAACTCATCATTAAAACGTTCCAGTGACTTCAAGCAAAGTGCTCACTGGGGATCTCAGGCCTGTCACAACAGCATGTGCTCTCCCTGAACTCACCGGGTGGTCTAGCCTCTAGTCACAGCCAAGAGCCCCCTCCCCAATTCCTGGGAACCCCTCCCACATGGAGACCCATAGGAAGGTTCCTCAAGCACCCACAGCCCAGCAGAACAGGTCCTGCTCCTCTAGCTTTCGGAGGCCTCAGTGTCTGCCTGATTGTCTCACCAGGCAGGGCAGGACCAGTGGCAGGGAAGGGCTTCTGCAAACACAAGTTTGAAAGGCAAGACACCTCTGTCACCCCAGTTATCACACAGAGGGAGATGCTCTGCAGACCCAAACCCAGAGGCCACACATTCTGTCTCTAGAAGCGGCCTGGGGACTTCCCTGGCAGTCTAGTGGTTGAGACTCCACGCTTCCACTGAAGGTTCAATCCCTGGTCGGGGAACTGAGATCCTTCATGCCATGCAGCCCAAAAAAAAAAAAAAAAAAGAAGCAGCCCAGACTCAGGACCCTTCTCCAAATATATAAGTAGTCAAGTCTCCAGCCTTTCCCAGCAAGTCACCACCTCCTTTGTCGCCCCCAACACACCCAGTGTGACCCATGTGGCTGCACAATTTGTCCTTTTTTGCTCTGACCTCTCTTCTCTCTCCTGTGCAACAGGGCCAAGTGCTCTGGACAGAGGAGGATGCTGGGGAACAGCAAGGCAGCCTCTTACCTTTAAATGAGAGCCGGACCCGGGGCGTGGCCGGGAGGTAGTCCTGGGTTGGGGTGGCTGGCCAGGCCCCAGTCAGTAGGGAAGCCCAGAGGAGGAGGCCAGCGACAGGCATTGTGGGAGGGGCCTAGGGCCCAGGAATCAGGCAGCCGGCTAGACACCTGGGAGGGGGAGCAAGATTGCAATGTGTGAGGCAGAGTGGGATACCCTGCCCTACCAACATTTCCCTGTGTAATTCTGCCCAAGGTGCCTCAGTTTCCCTATCTGAATAAATAGGACGATGGGTGTCTCCTTGCTCACACCCTCAGACTGGGGCCATGAATGCCTCAGTGTGAAAACCTCATATTCTTTCTTGTCCCTAACAATGGGTCTGAAGACCAGCCACTGAGTGCAGCCTAGGGTCACCAGGACTAATAGGGGCCATGGGAGACTCAAACCCTCCCCGCATCACAGCTTCCTGACTTCCGTTCACAGCGCTCAGCTCAAGCAGGTGATCTCACAGCCCTCTCTAGTTCCCTTGCATCCACCCCCAACCAAATGGGCTGTTCCTTCCCTCTCCCACTTCAAGGAATGAGGGAAGAGATGGGTCCAGTCCTGCTGGCTCCAGCCAAATCTCTCCTTCTAGTATAGGGAAATCTGAGCCTGATTATTGGGGTTGGGAGCATGAGGGAGTGGAGGATGAGTGAGACACACATAGATGGCCTAGAGTGAGAGAGAGACAGCAGCCAGAAAAGGAGAGTCAAAGCACAGTAGGGTCTACTTTTACTGAAATAACAGCAGGAGGGATCCAGGTCAGACATATAGAAGGACTTCCTGCCAGGAAAATTTCCAGCTCTGCCTACAGAGGGCAAAGAAGGGGAGCAAGGACAGCCAGCAGGCCTGGGGCAGGGTCTGAGCCAGCCTCAGTGTCCCCTGCAGAACTCCCATACCCCCAGCAGGCCCAAGTCTCCATACAATGTTTTTCAAATATTGTCTCCCCAGGCAGACTGGCTGTTGGGTAAACGCAGCCCAGCACCAGTTGTCTGAACATATTGCTCCCTCCAGGCAAAAACCAGTGCCAACTTCCCAACTGCGCCCCCCCAACCCAGATGCACTGGGGGTGGGGGCACCAAGAAAGACAATGTGAGCCCCATCCCCCAGATCTGTCTGGCCTACTTCCTTCTCCCATGGGAGACAGGACCCCAGGCCTACTTCTAGGACCCTGAGGTGGGGGTGGAGTGTAAGAGGTATCGTGGCCTGTTAATCCCCTGCACTGGCTAACACATACTGAGGCAAGGCCCAGGCTCCACATCTGACTGTCCAACTCCACTCGACAGACCCTGATGCCCTCTCTAGCCCACCTCACCCGAGTCCTTGCCTCTCTTGCCAAGCAAACCAATGGCGGTTCCTCAGATAGGAAGTGCAGCTTCAGGATGACTGACCCATTCCCCATGTGGTGCCCTCTGTGGAAACACCCTCTCCTGAGTGCCTGACACACCTCTCATGTTCCTTCAAAATCCCCCATCACGGGTGCTCCCTCCTAGGGAGGATGGCTGAAGGAGGGAGGGGAGAATCAGAACCAGCCCTTCCCCCAGTCTGCTGGGGCACAAAGCTGGTGCTGACTGAATGGCAGGCTCTGATGAGGCAGGCAGGTGGGAGAAAGGGCTGTGCAGCTAGCTACCAGCACCCTAGGGTGCACCTGGGAGGCCCCCACTAACAGTTGTGGATATCCACACGTCCACACTTACATGCCTGCACTCGTCCTTACAAGCATATGTTTGTTGAAGAACTTGACCTGCTAGTGGGGTGGGGCTCAAGGAAGCTGGGAGATACTGTCCTGGCTTGGGGAGGACAAGACGTAGGCTGGGTCCCTTAGAGAGCTTTGATCCTCTTTATCAGGGGGCTCAGGGTGACTCGCCTCCCGTCCTCCCTGTGACCTCATTTCTCCTACAGCCATTTTCACTGTGACAAGGTCAGGGTCACCAAGGAAAGTGTTGGAGTCCCCCAACATGTCCAGAAACGTGGAGGGCTTTGCTTCACTGGTCCCCTACAGGGACCTCCCACAATGCTTTGGCCCTTTAAAAGGGTGAATGGGGGAATGTTCAAATCTGTTGGGGCCTCAGGCCCAAATCTAGGCCCCCTCCTTGGCAGCCTGGGGGATGGAGGAGAGAAGGAGAGGGAAGGAAAAAGAGGAAGAGAAGGACAGAGAGAGGAAAAGGGAGGGCATTTCCACAGTTGCTTCCCCTCTGCCAGCCCCTAGATGCATTCCACTCAGCCCCAGCCCCGGAGAAGCCCCCAGTCTGGCCCAGTCCAGGTGGGTGGACAGAGAAGGAACAGCCACCGCCACCTGGGAGCCCACCAGGAGGAGAGCAGAGAAGGAAGGAAAGAAGGCTGGCGGGAGGGAGCAAGGGAGGGAGGCAGGCGGGAGGGAGGAGGAGAGAGGGAGGAGAGAGGGAGGGACAGAGGAGAGACGTTCGAACAAAGAACCGAGGAGCTGGGGCTGGCAAGGGGTGCAGGGAAGGGGCGGCCAGACGAGGGGGTCTGGAGGCACCTGGGGGCGGGGCAGGGGGCTAGGAGGTCGAATTGTCCAGACTGATCCAGACTTCTCAGGCTTGTGGGTGTTGTGGGGGACAGCCTGCCTCAGGGAAGGAAGGTTGGCTCCTTCGAGCTGAGAACTGCCTGGATGGAAGGGAGGCAGGAGCAGGGGCTGTGGGGGAACATGGTGAAGAAATTATTAACAGCACCCCACCCCCCACCTAGCTGCTCTCATACTCCCCCCCCCAGCAGGCCAGAGCTCCTTCCTGACTCCTTGGCTTCCCCCTCCCCCAACACCCTATGGATCAGGAAGCAGAGACACACCAGCATAGCTAGGACTGAAACCCCCCCTTTCATGGCCAGGGTTTCCCAGCCAAGGTCACCTGGGCTTGGCTCCATCTTCCCCCTCAAGGTATTCCTGGAGCGGCAGGGGGCTAAGGCTGGGTTCCTGGCCTTCTCTCCCCAACCCCCTGCACTTCTGGGCCTGGCTCCTTCAGAACTGAGGGGAAGCAGCAGGGGTAGGCATGCCCAGTGTCCTCACCTTCCAGGATCCCTTACCCCAAGGGTCCAGGCGCACTCCCTATGCAGCCTGGGAAAAGGCTCCAGCTCCATCCAACCCCCTGGACTGGAATAAGCCTACCAACCTCTGGGTGCAGTTTCCCTATCTCTCCAACTAGGACGGGGGCTTCTGGGAGACAATCTGGATGAATTCAGGAGGACAGGAACCCCTAACCTCCAGAGCGGACACATTGGTGCCTTCACTTCCCACCCCCCTCCCCCAGGTGTTCATGGGCTAGTGTTCACAACACAGTTATCTCAAGAATTAATAAGTTATTTATCCAGCCAGGCCTCCAGCCCTAGCTCCAGCTGACCCCTCCTGCCAGTCTGACTCATTCCTGGGCCACCCTGACGCTCTCTGGTCCCACCTGCTCTAAGCAAATCCACCTAGCTCCTAGTGTCCCCTGCCTACGTAACCACTGGGGCCCCAGCCTGCCCACATGGGGGGCCCCAGCTCACTTACTCCCCACATACAGCAGGGCCCCTAATCCAAGCAAGACTCCCTGCTGGAAAGCAAACCCAAACTAGCAGCAGGGGGTCAGGGGGCTGGCCCAGAGCTGGGAGAAAAGCCTTGGGGCTGGCAGTCCTGCCCTGCTGATCTTGGAGACCCCTCCACGTAGGGGCTGCCAGTATAGCGCTTCCCTTCCAGCAGACGTTCCCCAGATCCGGACACTGAGGCAGGGCAGGCGTACCTACTGGGGAAGAACGCTGCCTGAGGCGTTAGTGGGAGAGCTCAGCCAGGAGAAGGGGCATGAGGCCTCCCGCTCCAGGAACAAGGTGGTGGAGGTGTATGGGAGCAGCCACCCTCCCACCCAGAACCTTTCGCAGAAAAAGTTGCTTTGCACACTGGTGACCCCGCAGGCCACATCCTCCACACATCTCCACATCGCTTCGATGCTGAGGGTCGGGGCAGCCCGGCCAAGTATAGGCACCCACTCCAGTCTGGTCACCCCTGCGTCCGCGGGAAGCCCCCTGGCTCTCTGAGCCCCAAGCCCCGGACACTTCCGCAGAGTTGCAGTGCCGCGGGTCCCAGAGGGATCGCGGGGTGGCCCGACTGCCTGACCGCTCCCTCCCGGTTCCCGCCGCACTCACCTCTTCCACGGCGGCGGGGCCTGGGCTCCCGAGCAGCGGCGGCGGCGGCAGCAGAGCGGCTCCCTGTTGAGCCGGTCCGTGCTAGCGACCCCCCGGGGCCATGGCCCTGCCCGCGCTCTCTCGCCGCTGTGCCTGAGCCCGGGTCGGGGCCGCGGCCCCGGCTTAACGGTTTCTGCGGGCTTCGGGCGCGTAAGCAGTCGAGGCCCCGGGCCCCATCCCGGGCCACGGGAAGGCTCAGGGGCGCTAGGGGCCGCCTTCCCCCGGGTGGGCTGCGGGCGCCCCCTGGCCGGCGCGCCGAGGGCGCATTCCCCGGAGCGGGGCGCGGGCGACGGCGCGCGCTGGGCTTCGGGGAGCTGCGCTTGGCTTGGCTCGGTGGCGCTGTGCTCCCCTGGTCTCTGGACTGGGGCCGGCCGGCCGCGCTGGTCTGCGCTCGGGGATCACCGGACCGCGGCCGCTCGCTCGCTCGCCTGCTCTGGTCTCGCGGCCGCCAGCGGGACGGGGCGCTCGGAGCCGCTCGGGGAGAGCCGGCAATTGGCCGCCCGTGGGCTACATTTGCATAGCGCGGCCCCGCCCCGCCCGCCCCGCCCGGTCCCACCCCCAGGGCGGGACCCGCCCGGCCGCCGTCCCGCCCCCTCTCCACCTGTCCGCGGGCTGGGCTCGATGCTCCCAGGCGGTGGGGCAGCCTGCGCCCGGGGAGGATAATCTGCACCCCGCGCTCCCGCCCTGGCTTCGCAGGCGGCGCCCCCGCCCCGCCCTGGCTTTGTCTCTCCGTGGATACACCGCGCACACCGCGCCTGGTGTTTACCCGGGCACTCAACTCCCTGGCGGGAAGGGCAGGCGCGCCCGGGAGCAACGAGCCTGCGCTCACCTGCGCACCCCCTGCCGTGTCCCTCCTTCCCACTCGCTGCCCGTCACGCCTGGCCCGGCGTGAGACCCGCAGCTCAGGGCCCGGGACTGCCCGGGCCGCTCAGCAGGTGGCAGTGCAACCCCTGGGACGGCTGGCACGGCGGGACCTGCCCGCCGCCTCCAGCCCAAGCCAGGTCAGCCTTACAGCTCCGTTCAACCACTCTAGAGCTCCCTGAGACGCCCTCAGCAGCCAGTTCTATTTCAAGCCAGTAGCCCCACGGACCCACCCCCTTACAGTTCCATAACCCAGAGAAGCCGGATAGGGGTTCCTAAAAGGGACATTTGCTTTCAAATGGCCTCCTGATGAACTGAGGGCCCTGCAACTGATCCGAGGAAGGGACCCTCCACCCAACCTAACCCAACTCCCAAGGCCATAGCCTCACCAGCCAGGACCACAGCCTCAGCCCGGCCTCATGCACTTTGCCAAGGTCCCAGTGGGCATAGGCCCTCTTTGCCCTCCTTCTCCTCCCTCTTCTCCTATTCCCTCCCCTTCCTCCTCCTCTCTCCTTTCTATTCTTTCCTCTCCTCCTCTGCCCTCCCCTCCTCTTCCCCCTCTTTCCTCTCCCCCTATTTTTCCTTGTCTGCTTCCTCCTTCTCTCCTTTCTCCTCCTCTCCTCTTCCTCTACACTCCTTTCTCTCTTCCTCCTCTTGTTCCCCCCTCTCCTCTCTCCTCCTTCTCCCTCTTCTCTTCCTGGCTAACAAGACACCCCCCTCAAGACATCTCTCACTCTGACCTATTGGCTGGTTGACTGCAAATGTAGGTTGGGGCGGGATGTTAGGGATCCTGCTTAGGGTCTCCTGACCTGGACTTGGACTTGGAGTGCTGGTGCACATGCTCCAAGCAGAGGCTGGCCACTGGATCTAAGGGAACACCAGCTTGCAGGGTTTTTTTGGTTTTTGGCAGCACCATGTGGCATGAGGGATCTTAGTTCCCTGTCCAGGGATTGAACCCGTGCCCCCTGCATTGGGAGTGCAGAGTCTTAACCACTGGACCACCAGGGAAGTCCCTTTGCTCTTTTTTTTTTTTTTTTTTGGGCCTCAGCCTGCAGTAATGGTGGCTGCAGTGATAGTGTCTGCATGTCTCTCGCTGTCATGTCTCATTTAAAAACACTGTGTCAGGACTTCCCTGCTGGTGCAGTGGCTAAGAATCTGCCTGCCAATGCAGGAGACACGGGTTCGATCCCTGGTCTGGTAAGATCCCATATGCCGTGGAGCAACTAAATCCAGGCACCACAACCACTGAGCCTGTGCTCTAGAGCCCACGAGCCACAACTACTGAGCCTGCATGCTGCAACTACTGTAGCCCGTGCACCTCGAGCCCATGCTCCACAACAAGAGAAGCCACCACAATGAGAAGCCCGCGCACCACAATGAAGAGTAGCCTCAACTTGCTACACCTAGAGAAAGCCCACGCACAACGACGAAGACCCAACGCTGCCAAAAAATTGAAAAAATAAAAAAATAAAATCACTCTGTCAGTCATTCCTCCTCATCCCCACTCCTCTGTACCAGGGTCACCCCTGAGGTCACCACCACTGCACCACCATTACCAGTGCAGCATATGACACCATCACTGTGGTTTCCAAAGCCATCAATTCCAACACCACCCCACAGCCTCCCTGGCCTCCTCATAGCCTGGCGTCCTCTGTCACCACCACCAGCATGATCATTATCCTGCTCACTAAAGCAGAACTGTGAGGACTTGCCAAAGACAACTCCAGGGTTCTGGGTTAGGAAGGAAAGAGACTCAATTGATTTGTCCATGAAGCACCTCTCAGACACACAGATTAGGCCCAGCACACAGAGGTCTTTGGTGGCAGTGGGGTGGGAGGAAGGGGACAAGGAGAGGTAGGAGAGCTAGAGCTGGGCTTGGCTACACACAGTGGAGTGATGCCAATTCTCTTGTAATCAGTGTGAGAAGGCTGAGTAATCAATAGAAATCAAAACAATTTTATTATTGCCACAGTGAATCCACACTGCACCCTTGCCCTGTGTGTATGCTGGGATAAGCATTTTGTATCACTATATGTCATTTTATATATAATATGTATCATTGGGAGGAATACTGTAGAGCCTCCTGTGATTTTGCCTTCAATTGCAGGGGTCCAAAGACCCCCTGAAACCAGCCCCTGATGGGGGGATGGGAGGCCCTTCATGCCAACAGGGTTTATGGTCTTTTGCCCCCTCCCCAGCACTTCACAGTCCCACTGAGAAGCAGTGGGACCTGCTGTCCCCATTGTACGGATGAAGAAGAGGAGACTGGGAGAAGTGGGGTGAGGCTTATAACCACCAGGCAGTGGTGTGGGAAAGGTGGTATTTTCAGGAGCTATGGGAAGGCTCCAGGAGGGAAGGGCCAGGCCACAGGGCCCACATGAAGCCAAGGGCCTGCAAGTCAGACTGGTGCTGGGGGGCTGGCAATGAGTGCTAGAGCCACACGTGGCACTTAGGGAGTTCAATAAATCTTTATTGAGTGAATAAGAGAGCAAATCCCTGCAATACCAGATCCAAGAGGGTGCGTGAGCCAAGAGCCAAGAGCCCAGGAGCCAACTCTGTGCCTACTACCTAGCTCCTCTGGACTGGCTGCCCCCACCCGACACTCTCCCTGCCACCCAGAGTCCTTCAGTCTTTCCCTCTGCTGTGCTAGATCCACCTGAGAGCCAGCCAGGATGCCCTGTGGGGTTGCCTGAACAGAGGCCAGACCAGGCTAACACCTGCCGGGCCTCCATCCCTCCCTCCTCTGCAGACACTTGGACCCCACGCATGCTTCTTTTCCAGCTCCCCCATGGCCCACCCTAGGACCAGTCTGGACACACAAGGTGGTAGGGAGTTCAGAGATGGTTACGTCAGGTCAGGTTCCCCCACTGACCCAGCCTCTGGAGCAGCCCCCTCTCCCTTCCCAGATGGGGATAGACCCTTGGGGTGATATCCTGGCTGTGTAGCCTTGGGCTCATGGCTCAGCTTCCTAGAGCTCCTGAGGTGCCACAAAGCCCAACAATGGGGGTTACACCTGGGAAGGAATTGGCCCCCTTTGTCCCAGCCCCCACCCTGGGTGATGGTGCTGCGGTGGGCAGGAAAACTTTGAAGGTCTTCTCCCCCAAACACCTCCAGCCCTTCCACCTGGCCCAGACTTTGTTTCTGGCAGTGCTCATGCCTGTTTCGTTTCCTTCTGGCTCTTCCAGCCTGTGCTGCTGGGGACTGAAGTGCAGCCCTGGGCCTCCTGCTGCCTGTTGATCCTGTCTGTCTACACTATTTGTCTCTATCTGGCCTCCCCTGTGGGGAGAGGGCAGCCTGCTGTACTGGGTAACCTTGAGAGAAAACCTGCCCTCCTGGCCTCTGCATCTGGAAGGCTGGACGAGGAAGGCCTGGGCCTCAGGGACCGGCCATGCTCTCTTGATGAAGGTGGCGACTAAACCAGTGCTCTCTCCTCTGGCCGGGTCTCTGGGGAACCTGTTTCCCGGGCCTAGCAGGCTGAGCAAGCCTCGGCCCGCCCAGCCCCAGCGCTGCTGGCTCAGATTTCCCCGCTTTCTGGTTTTCTCATCTCCTCTGCCCCAGGCGCTGCCTGCTTTCTGGCCCAGCCCCCACCCATCCGGAACTGGATCCCACAGAGGGGGTGTTGGAAAGGGGGCCTGGGAGGGGGCCAGGGAGGTGCTCGGCCATACCAGGAAGGGGCGGGCCGGGCCGTGAGGAGTCACCCACGGCCAGGGTGCAGGATGGGGTTCAGCTCAACCTTCCCCTGCCCAGACTGCCCCAGGAGCTGGCTCTGAGCCCATCAAAAGCTGGAATGACCCGCCTCCTTGGCTGCTCCCCAAAGCTGCCTCTAGGCCTTTTCTGCTGTTGTCCCCTCTACCGGGAATGCTCTTCCCAACTTCAGTGCCAGTGTAAACCCTGTGTTTCCTCTAGCCCAGAGCCCTCGGCCACCTCCTCCAACCCCAAACACCGTCTCTTTCTGCACAAAAGGCCGGCGTTCCTTCTTGAGGCTGCTTCATCCTCCCTTTCCACACCAGAGCCCTGCAGGCATCCCAAGCCTCTTTGAGGAGCTCTGCCCTCTCTTTCGTCTCTGGATCTTTGCACATGCTGTTCCCCTGTGCCTGGAATGCCTTTCCTATTTCCTTCTAGATTCTGCAGGCTTCTAGGAAGATATTACCTCCCAGAAAGCCAATCCTAATGGCTGGGTCAGGAGTGTCCTTGGGCCCCTGCGGGTCCTGCATCCCCATCCAGACATGAACAGACCCAGGCCTCTGCGTTCTCCTGGCTGGGTCCCACATTGACCCATCAGCAACTGCTTCTCGTGTGCATTCAGACTGAATACGAGAGGAAGCCACGGGCTCTGAGTTGCCACATACTCCCTCATCCCATATTTGTATTACTGTGTGTGTGTGTTTGTATATGTTGAGGGAGGTGGGGGTCGGGTGGGCCCAAGCTTGGCTGGCTGCCAAGTGACCCATGACCATCAGCCAGCCTGAGCATATCCTGTTTAGACAGAGGCCAGATAGCCATCCCTCACTCACTTGGGCCTGCCCTGCCCCTGCTGGGGAGCCCAGGTCTTGGGCCTAGAGCTCAAACCTTACCTGCTCCAGAGAGGCCTCCTTACTAAGCATTGGGATGGGGATTTTGCATTTCCTCTGCCCCCATGGTACAGGGCCTTTTTTCTGGGTGCCTGGGCCCTGGGTCATTTATGGTTGGGCAGCCCCAGCCACTGGCTAGGGGTGGGGGTTGTGGAGCTTGGCTGAAAAGACCTTGGATCTGGAGCTCACCTGGGAGGAACCACCAGCCACTCTGGCTTTGCTCAACTCAGTTGGGACAGCCCCATCCTTCCAGCTGCTCAGGCCAAAAAGTCTTTGTATAAGCCTGAACTCTCTCTCACATCTACATCTAAACCATCAGTAAATACTTTCAACTTCACCTTCAAAATATGCAAAATATCAGGTGACAACTTCCTACCTTCTCCCTGGCCACCAGCTCTGCAGCCACTGCCTCTGCAGTTCCATCTCCACAGCCAACCTCGTGTCTCACCTGACAAGTATGGGAGACTCCTTACTGGGCTCCCAGCTTCTGCTCTTGCCTCCTGCTAGCCAGCCAGAATCCAGAGGGACTCTGTTAAGATGGAAGCCAGGGCATGTTTCTTTCTTATATAAGATTTTTAAAAATATTTATTTTTATTTATTATCATTTATTTTTGGCTGCATTGGGTCTTCATTGCTGTGCGTGGGCTTTCTCTAGTTGCAGTGAGCAGGGGCTACTGTTCGCTGCAGTGCGTGGACGTCTCATTGCAGTGACTTCTCTTGCTGTGGAGCATAGGCTCTAGGTGCGTGGGCTTCAGTAGTTGCAGCGCCCAGGCTCAGTAGTTGTGGCACACGGGCTTAGTTACTCTGCGGTGTGTGGGATCTTCCCGGACCAGGGATCAAACCCATGTCCCCTGCATTGGCAGGCGGATTCTTAACCACTGCCCCACCAGGGAAGCCCCATGTCTCTTTCTTGTCCTAAGTTCTCAGTGGCTCCGACTTCGTTGAGAGTCAAAGCCAAGTCCTTGCAGTGGCTGTCTCCCCAGCCCACTCCCATCTCTGACTCGTGTCCTCCTGTTCTTGATCACAGCCTCCTCCCTATTCCTCCCACATGAGGCACTTCAGCCTCAGGGCCCCTGAAATGACTGTTCCCTTTGCCTGGATGCCCTTCCTGTAGGCACCTCTATGACTTCTTCACCTCCTTCAGGTTTTTGCTCAGATAGTACCTTCTCAGTAATATCTACCACCCCAACCCCAGCACTCTTGACTTTCCCTTCCCTTCCTCTCTTTTTCTATATGCCATCTTTTGCTTCTTCTTATGCTTGTTATTTATTGTCCATTTCCCTACCCCTGCTAGACTATCAGCATCAAGAGGGCAGGAACTGTTTTGTCTGTTTCCTGCTTCCCCAGCACCCAGAATGGAGACTGGTATATACCAGTCTCACTGAATGAGAGAGGGGCTCAACCCAGGGCCTCTCTGTACTCTGATCAGGGACTGGGACCTGCTTTCTAACCTGGTCTTTGGGCCTCTGCTCGCAGTCCCTGGAGCTGAGGACAGGGCAGGGATGGGTACCCATGTGCTGTTTCCTCCTCTATGCAAGAGCTGGCCTGAGTAGACAGTGTCTCAAGCTACAGCCCCAGAGACTCAAGGTAGACTCTGCCTTGACTTGAAAGACAGGGAAGCTCCAGCTGTGAGCCGCCCCAGGGGCAGGCATAGTCCCTTAGGCAGAGGCGTGTCTCAGAGCTAGGGGAGACCCAGGCAGCCCCCCAACAAAGCTGACTGCGCTGGGCTCTGATCCTTGGGGTTTCTGGCCGCCTCCCAGGCCCACATCTGCTGCACACACCCCTTCTCTGTGTCTGTGTGGCCACAGTCCTGGGAGAGGGGGGCCCAAGGAGGGTCCTGCAGCCAGGCCTGCAAGCTGGGATCTGGACTTACTTAGTTCCAAATGACTGGGGAATGTCTCTTCCGTGACAGCCGCAGCATGGCCTCCCCTGGTCCCTCATTCCCAGCAGGGAAGTGGGGCCCAGATGAAGGCAGCCCCCCGGAAGGGGGAGGGGCAGGTGGGCAGACTGTGGGTACCCTGCCATCCTGCCCCTCTTCCCTAAGCCTGGCTTCTGGTCTTCCTTGAGGAAGGGCTACAATATGAGGTCATTGTCTATACCCTCAGACCAGAGATCTAAGGCCAGAGCATCCCATCTCCGTCTCCATCCCCCGTGAGCCAGGAAATGGAGGATCTTGGCCAGCACCATTGCCTATTCTGGGCTGTAAGGCATCTGTGGCACAGCAGCACTGGGACTGGCCAAGGAGGAATGCTCCTTGCAGAGAATCTCTCCTTTACAGCTCATAGCCTCGTGCCTTAGGGGAGTGTCGGGTAGCAGGGCTAACGCCAGGCAGTGGGGAGCTGGGCCTGCCCTGGACAACCTGGTGTCCTAAGCACTCCATCCAGAATGATGAGCCTCTTTGCTCCATGTATGTGGTTGGCAGGGCAATGACGCCAAGCCCACACTCCCTATCCTGGGATAGGGTGCCATCCTGTGCTGTAAGGGTTTGATTTCCAAACATAATTGGGTAGAGTGGACACCTTGGCCTTACCTGGTCTCTGGACCTGCATCCAGGAATTGGGGGCTCCACTTGTGCTATCTGTGGAGTCTTAGGGAGGATGAGGGGCTCTGACTCACCTTGGCCAGAACACTACTGTGTACCCATTTCAGAGAAGGGAATACTGAGACCTCGAGGAGCAGGGGCCTGGGCAACTTTTCTGGGGATTCCAGACTAGGGCTGCCTTGAATATTGGAGTGTAGCCTCTGATTGAGGAAGGACTAGGACTGGCCTGAGGGTAATGAGGCCAGTATAGTCTGATTTAAAATTTTAAAGGATTCCTCTGGCTCCTAGGGGGCCAGAAAGGAAGCTATGAGCCTCCGAGAGAGGGGACAGGGACCTGGCTAGATTATTAGGGGTTCTGCTGGGTATCCTCAATTCAGCCAGGGTCCCCTCACCTTTCTCTTGAGCCCATGTATCAGATCTGACCCGGGATTTGGGAATGGGGAAAGAGACTTCCTTCCTGGCCTCATACACCCTCCATATGTGGTCTGGCTGGCCAGCCTCCCTGCCCCCACTCCCCTGAAACAGTGGTTTAAGCTTTAATCCGAGGACAAGTTTCTGCAAAGCTCTTGTTTGCTGCCGGAAGGAGCAGGGACCAGCTGAGATGGAGGGATAAGGTGGGAGGGGGATTTGGAGGAAGGGAGGGGGCAGGGAGAGATCAGAAATCCACACTCCACCCTCTGCCCTGCCTGTCTCCTGCTCCTCCAGACTAACTTGGAGGGGCCTTTTTCTTGCCACCCAGAGGGATGCATTCATGTGTCCACAGCCTGCCTGAGTACCTACTGTGTGCCACCTCTATCAGTCACATCCACTCAGCTCACAGGGAAGGGTCTCTGGGACCCCTAGCTGCACCCCTTGGCCAGCCCAGCGCTGGACAGGTCCTGACTCCCCAGGACACTGCTCAGAGGCACAGAGGGGCACTACCTCCTCAAAAGGAGGCCGTTGCCGTCCCCCCTCCCCAGTTTCTGGTCTCCTCACAATCCCTGAGGGGAAATTGCGGCCTCCAGCATGCCCCTGTCCCTTGTCCTCTCGTGGAGTACCCCTTTTCCTGTCCTCTAGCCCAAGTTGCCCCAACTTCTTTCCACCCCACTCCTCACTGCAGCCCTCCCCCACCACCCTCCACCGCAAGGCCGCCTTCTCCTCACTTCTATCTGTGCACCCAGCCCCTGCCCGGGGCGCCCACCACTCGACTCACTGCAGCTTCCCTACCAGCTGAGTAGCCCCAACAATCAGCACCTCCCAGCCAGGAACATCTGTACCCCAGCCTGAGAGGAATCTTACCCTTGGGGTGGCCCAAATATGGCATCTTGGGCAGCAACTCAAAGCCCTGAGTCAACACCGAGCCTCAGGAAGCCCATATTTCCCAGCCAGGGTCTGGCTGGGCCCAGGCTAGGCTGTGGGGCCCCATTCCCCAGGAAGGGGCCAGGCAGGGCTGCTGGGGCCCAGCCTCTGGTTAATATGGTGTCCCTTGCTGCAGGTTTAGTCACCCAGAGCGGGGACCCAGTACTGGGTGTTGGCTTGCTTATGTCTCAGGCTCTGCGGTCTTGGGGACACAAGCTGGTCCAGTCCAGGCCTCCATCATCCTGGGGCCTTCAGTTGAGGAAGGCTTCCTAGAGGAGGAGGTAAGGGCTGAGTTCGGGGTGGGGACACAAAGCATGAGAGCCCCACCCCCCACCCCAGCCAGAGTTTGGGGGTAATTCTGTGTTGAATTCCCCCAAGCAATGCCCCTCCTCATCTGCTGCCCTGGACTGGGCGTTTCCTCACAATGGAGCTTGTTGTGGAGGATACCTTGGGGCTTCCAGCTGTCCAGGCAGGGTCAGTTCCCGTTCCCTCTGTCACTTGTTGATCAAAGGCACAACCCCTAACCCCCTTCCTCATCAGATAAGACTGCACGCCCTGTGAGTCCTGGGCACTGAAAAACTCACTCCTACCCACCTGCTCTTCCCACGGGGCCGCCGGATGAGATCTCCACAGAGTCCCATGCCAGCGACCCCTCGCCCCCTACCAGGCCAGACCTCAGACAAACGTGCCACTTGGCAAATGGGGAGAATGAGGGCCCTGAGAGGGTCCCATGGAAAGTCTGAGTCAGAAGCAGCAGAGCCCAGTTTGCCTGTACTGCTCAGTAAGTCAGAGGGGCCTCTACGGGGAGGGGTCTCCCAGGCAAACCTCAGTGCCTGGAAGCCAGGTCCCTAAGCCCTAGCCAGGAGGCTCCTCCGGTCACTCCAAGGTTCCTGGAGGGCCACTGCCCCATCACACCTAGTACCACGTTGCTCTCAAGCCCTTGCCCAGGCTGTTTTCCCACCAAGAATGTCTTTCCCATCTCCCCAGGGAGGTTCTCTTGGTCCTTCTGGCCTGATTCCAATGTTGTCTCTCCCCAGAAGCCTCCCGATTGCCCAACTAGTCTCTGTCCTCTGAGCTTCTAGGAAAGAACCTCTCTACCTGTGTCTTGGTCAAATGTCATTTATTCATTCATTCTGCAGACATCATGTGTGCCCAGCCCTGTGCCAATTGCTAGGCCACAGAGGCTGACATCTCCACACATCTCACACTCATTCTGGACTGTGAACTTCAGAGGGCCTGGTGGAGTCTCCTCTGAGCTAAGGGTGCAGAGCTGGTTCTGGGAGGTTGGGCAAAATGGGACAGACTGCCACTGAGCCCCTGCTTACTGGGCAAGTAAGCCTTCAATCCCACACCCCATGCTGATTCGTCACCCCAGTGTGGCCTGAAATTTTAACAAAATTGTCTCCAAGGAGTAGTAGGCTAAGCTTATAGGCCTGGGGCTGAGGGAAAGGAGTCACCTCAGAAGACCTTAACAGCACAGAGTTTGCGCGATCAAGTCCCTGCAGGGCCCAGGCCCACCCTGGACCCTACACCTTGGAGAGGCCCCATGAGGGCTGGCAGATGGCCTAGAGAAACATGAGTCCCACAAAAGTGTGGAGACCAGTGTGCAGCCTGGGCAGTGACAGAAGCCCCGCAGCTCCGACCTTGCTCTCTAAGCAGCCACTAGAGCTCCTGTGGACATGGGAACATGGGCAGATGCAGGCAGGGCCACTGAGCTCTTTGATCTCACTGTGCCTCACTCTACCTACCCAAACATCAGGGCCAGCAAGGCTGGGGCTGCAGTATGAGTGCACACGTGTGGGAAGGTCCCCCACTGGCCCCATCAAGGACCCTCTAACTCTAAGCCTAGCGTCCTGAGGGTCTTACCCACCCGTGGCCCATGTGCATTCATTTGCTTATTCTCTGGAGACCAGTTTCCTCATCTATAAAATGAGAGCAAGTCCCTCATCTCAGGGTGCTGGGAGGATGAAATGAGCCACTAAGAGCAGATTGCTGGGAGCAGCATCTGGTATATAGGGCACACTCTGCCCATGTCATCTTTGTTATGACTCATTGTTTCTCCCCAGTGGATGACAGAGAAACCCAAGGGCATGAGGGCTTACCTGAATTGCTCTGCCACAGGCTGGGGCCCCAGGAGAAAGTAGGCACCCTTCTCATCTAGCAGAAGCGTCCACTCAGGATGGGGCAGCCTTGATCCCCATATCCAGCCACTGCCTCAGCTCCTCAGGCATCCAGGATCTGTAGGGCAGCACACAGGATTGCCCCCACTGGAGCCTCTACCAGTGAAGACAGCCTTACTGTCCTCCCTGGGAGAGGCCAGCAAGTAAGTTGTCATGGGAACGTGGTGCTAGCAAAGCAGGCCACCTGGGACTCCCAGGCCACACACCTGCTTCCCTCCTTATATTGGCCAGCCCCACTCTGGGCCTGACCCCAATGTCCAACCCACAGTTCCTCCCAACATTTATGAGCCAGGAGCTATTGGAGTTTGGCAAGGTGATGAGGCCCCAGATCAGCTCCTAGGTCAGCCAGGGGGTACCCTAGCAAGTGTGTGTACTCAGAGGGCTAGGAGGGTGACTCAGGGAAGGCTGGATAGAGGAGGTGACACTGTCACTGGGTCTTAAATAACCACTCAGAGATCTACCAGCTTGAAGTTTGAAGGAACAACTTGGGCAAGAGTCTGGAGGCATAACCTGTCAAGGTGTGTCCTACAGGCCAGATCATGGGGCTGTCTTGAGTGGGACTCAGTGTCAGAGTCTACTAGAGGTGTGCATGGGACAGGGGCATGGGACAGGGGCAGGGGCCAGGGCCAGGGGTAGGGGGTAGGAGAAGTGGCACAGGAGTTCCATTTTGACTAACACAAGAGCCAAGAGGGCCCGAGCTGAGCTCAGCAGAGGCAGAGTGAGGGCAGATGTGGAACCTGGAACAGTCCTTGGGGAGGTGTCAGTCAGAGGAAAAGGCCCAGTGAGGGGACAAGCAGGTGGCCCAGACAGCTGGTGAGCTAGTCAGAAGGGGAGGCAGAGGTGCAAGGAACCAGGTCAACCCTTCACAAGGAGCTGGGCTTGGGGGCTCCTATTTTTTTAAATTAATTAATTAATTAATTAATTACTTTTTTGGGGCTGCGTTGGGTCTTCGTTGCTGCGCGTGGGCTTTCTGGAGTTGCGGCGAGCAGGGGCTACTCTTTGTTGCAGTGCACAGGCTTCTCACTGTGGTGTCTTCTCTTGCTGTGGAGCACAGGCTCTAGGCGTGTGGGTTTCAGTAGTTGTGGCACGTGGGCTCAGTAGTTGTGGCTCGCGGGCTCTAGAGCGCAGGCTCAGTAGTTGTGGTGCACGGGCTTAGTCACTCCATGGCATGTGGGATCTTCCTGGACCAGGGCTCGAACCCGTGTCCCCCGCATTGGCAGGTGGATTCTCAACCACTCTGCCACCAGGGAAACCCCGGGGGCTCCTGTTGACTCCCAGCCTGCAGACCTTTCTGCCCCGAGCATAGTCTATTGGTAGATTGCGAGTTATCCTCCCCAGAGAGCTAGGATGCCTCCTCTGGAGAAGATGCTGCTTTCATTAGGGATGGGCAGCTGGTAGGTTCTGAGATTTCCAGGAGGGCACAAGGCCGTAGGTTGTGTCCCTATCATACCTTCCACACTCCTCAGCTTCCTAGTATCCATCTCTATACACCTGACTGCCATTCATGCACGCTCCCCAGATGTCACTTGGGCTGGGGCAGGGCCCACCTGTTTCCAAGGAGGTCTGGGCTACTCCTGTCCTGGTACTCTTGTTCACAAATGGTGAAACTGAAGCCCAGAGGAAGAGTGCCTTGCCCAGAATGCCAAGGGGCTGAGGGCTTCAGCCCTTCATGGTGTCCATCGGCCTTCCTCCCAGGTCCCCATAAATGAGAATTCCCAGCAGAGAGTGGGCTCAGACTGCCTTCCAGAGCCCTTAAACCCTCTCCACCCTCCTTGCTTTGTCCCCTCCTCGGGGGCCCCAAGCTTAGCTGAGCTTCCCTATCTAGGGCGCTGCTCCTGGAGGGTTCCAGGCTGCCTGCTTTTCCCTGTAAAGACCCTCTACCCTGCCCCCTTGCC
This sequence comes from Kogia breviceps, assembly GCF_026419965.1. NCBI lineage: Eukaryota > Metazoa > Chordata > Mammalia > Artiodactyla > Physeteridae > Kogia > Kogia breviceps. The sequence continues at coordinate 38,698,446 of NC_081319.1, forward strand.
TGCTTCCTGTGGGCGCCAGTCCCTGACCACCGCTCTGCCAGCCCTGCCTGGGGACTCCAGGGACGGGGTCTGATGGGTTGTGGCTCCTCCAAGGGCTTTTCTGGGAAGTAAATGTGCTGAACCAGGTCCAACGAGAGATGGGTAAGTGTGGGGAGAGGGGGCCCAGTGGGGTTGCAGGGCAGGAATCGCAGGAAGACAGATGCCCAGCCTCAGTCTCCCCCAGGGGTTGCCTGTGTTCTGGGTGTCAGACAAGGCTCTCGGCTGCCCGGCCCCCACCAGGTGTGGGGCTTCCGGCAGCTCAGAGGTCCCTTTGTCCCTTATCTTTTCTGCCTCCTAGGTGGCAGTATCCAGATAAGCATCCCATTCGGGGCTGAAATTCCAGCCCGACTGCCCACTTCCCCACCTGGGGGTCTGAGACCTGCCAGCTGCACACTTTCCCCAGGACCCACCCAGAGTGTACAGTCTAACCAGGATGCCCCAGCTGCACATTTTCCCCAGGACCCCCTCCCCCATCTGCACGCTTAGACCCGCACCCACACCACTTGGCCGTGTGGATCTGTGCCCGCCCCACACACACTCACTGTGGGCCACTTTGAGGCCCCTCCCCTTCCCCCATTTCCTCCCTTCATAGCTGGGGGTATAGAGGTTTGCCGAGGAGCCCCTGACCTACCTACGAGCGGTAGCCTGAAGCTGAAGAGCTGACCCCTGTGTGATCCCAAAGACCCCCAGGCAACCCCCAGACACATACACATCCCTGAGCTTCCTGGACCACCCTCTCAGCGACTCTTGTCTCCATCTCCCAGCCCCACTCAGCTTCTCTTCTTCCCCGTCACCCCCCTCCCCCTTCATTAAGCCTCCTAAACCCGCCAGCTCCCTGAAGCAGGAAATTGCATTCTGCCAAGATTAAATGGACTTGAACGCCCTGCCTCTGCCCGAGAGGGAGGGGGGCTGAAAGGAGCCAAGTTTGCTGGGGGGTGGGCGCCCCAGGACACCGAATCCCAGGTTGGGGAGGGGGATCCAAAAGGGTGGGGGTATTTCAGGATGGAGTGGGGGCTTCCTGAAGGGCAGAGGGGAGAGGACAGGGACTGCAGGGAGGCAGAGGGCCGGGGTGCTGGCCTCTCCCCTCGGCGGTGGGAATGAGACCACGCAGAGAGAGGAAGCCACTCTGGGGGGGTGGGGCCGCATCCCGATTAGGTAGGGGGAAGGGGTGGGTAATAGAACAGGGGCAGGGGGAGGGGTGGGAGGCATGGTGATTGCGAGGTGAGAGGGGATGCCTGTCAGGTTGAGATCAGACCTACAGGAAATGGAAAATGAACCTTGGGGGATGCACTTACTGCTTTACCCAGAGGGAGGGTCACCCTCCCCCTGGCCCAAGATGTCGTAGCAAGGATACAGTCAGGCCGGTTAGGGACCCCTGCGTACCCTCGGGTCGCGGGGGAGCCCCGTGTGTAATCCTACAGGCACGCAGGACCCCACAGCCCCAGCCCCTGCACTGTCTGGAAGTCCCCCATCAGGAGACAGAGAGCACTGACAGTCCATCACGGGAAAGATGCATGAAGGTTGATGTGCCCCCTGCCCCCACCCCTAGGTAGCAGGGGAAGTGGAGGGGCTGAAGCCTTCTGAGGGGTGCCAGGCACAGAGTGCCCAGATCCTATGTCTGCAGCAGCCCCACACCCCGTAGATGGGGCACTATCATCCCCATTTCTCAGGTGAGAGGTCCGAGGCCCAGAGAGCCTGCTTCTCCCAGGTCACAGGGCTCCGCCCACCAAGGCCAATGCCAGATAAGAGGGGCATGGGGGAGGAGCCATGCCAGGTAGGCAAGGACAGGGACAGCTGGACTGAGTGTGGGCCTCACATGGGCAGCTCCCACCCAGGGGCCCAGCCCAGCCCAGCCCAGCTCTGCATCTGGGTCACGCCTTCAGCGCCTGATCAAGCCACGTGAGGTGGAGGAGCAGGAAGAACAGCTGGTCCAAACAGGTCAGGCATTAACCCTGGGACCACTCACCCCACAGTCATGACCACGGGCAGCAATACTTACTGATCACCCACTGTGTGCCAGCCTGTTCTTGGCATCGGGACAGTGGTGGACACTGGGGAGGACAGCCCAGCTCGACTGGCATGGATGGTGGCAGGGAATGGAGGGCCATGGGCGGAGGCCCTGCGTGTACCAGGAAGAGAAGACAGGCTGTCTGGGGAGGGCCCGGGAGAACTTCAGCCTGGCTGAACATGGGCGGGCAGTGGGTAGCCGTGGGGCTGAGGGGTGGGAGGTACATGTGGTCATCAAGCGGGACTGGGACAAAGGCAGCTGTGGGACTTTTGTGAGCTCCAGATCAGGGCTGGGGGCACTGCCTCCCCACTACCACCACCCCTCAGCCCCACCCCACTCAGGGCTGTTTGTTCAGATGTTGGTGCCCATTTCAGGCAACCTGAGCTGGGCAGATGGTTTCCCAGGAAGGAGGCTGGCTCCTGGCTCCATTCTGGCGGCTGGTGAAAAATGGGCTTCACCTGTCCAGATGTGGGGGAACTGATCCCTGTGTCCCTGGGAGGTGGGGCAGGTGTATACCTAGCTAGTGTCTCAGGGGTCACCCTGGCAGGCTCTGGGGGAGGCAAACCAGTCCCTGGGAATGGGGTGCCTGCTGGGAAGGAAGACAGCTGAGTCCAGATAAGGCCAAGGGGACAAGTAACCCCCCCACACAAGTCTGTTCCCCAGTGTTCCTGGCCAGAATGTCCCTGGTCACTTCCTGGTTGGGTTTTCAGTCTCTAGTCAGATCAGTGGAGCCAGCTGCCTGGGAGATCTGAGTCGGCCTGTCCTTCAAGTCAGTGACAGGCAGTGACCCGAGGCCCTGCCACTGCCTCATCCCATCTTCACGTCCCTAGGCTATCCATTATGAACAAGAGGTGCCTCCTGAACTCCCCTCTGATCTCCCCTCTCAACACCCTCCCCTGAGACCTCTCTCAGAGAAAGCCAGTCAAGACAGCTCCAGCTCTGAGGGGTTCTTCCCGGGTCCTGATGTGCCTCTTCCTCTGGCCTGCAGTTTGGAGGCCCTGGGACCCAGCCAGCTCAGCCCGGGGACCTCTCCTCAAAGAAGATAGCCTAGTCCCTCCTCCTTGGGATCCCATGTGTCCTACATCCCTTATCACAGGTCCAACCACTGGATCGGCTTTCTTCTCCTTACCCATGGGACTGTGAGCTCTGGGAGGAAGAAGACCACATCTGTCTCAGTCACACTTGGTCCCCAGGTCCTGGAAGCAGTGGGTAACAGCTCAGTCAACCGATGGACCACAAAGCACAGGTACATTTCCAATGCTTTAAGGCAAAATCATTCATTGCCTCACACACACAACAACTCCATGTGCCCCTCTCTTTCCCAGGCCCCAGTGTGGCAGGGTGGATGAGCATTAGCGTTAGTATGGTTTCTGCATAACCAGAGCTCAGACTCTTCTTGGAGGACAGGGCTGGGACTGAGGATATAGGAGCCATGCCCCTGGGCCCCACAGAATCCTAAGATGAATGGGCTGTCAGAGCATCAGGAGACCAGGTGGGCTGGGAAGTTGGGTCTCAGGGGTGCTTCCTGTAGGGGCTCCATGGAGCTCCTACAGGAAGGTGGGTGGGTTGGGAGGGCTTCCTAAGCTTCTAATCTCCAGCTTGCTCAGCCAGCAGTGGGGACCAGCCTCCATGACACCCAGTGCCCCCCATACTTCCAGCTCTGATCTGCTCCCTGCACCTGTGGCTGGGTCACCTAAGCAGCTGACAGGACAATTCATATCCTCCACTTCTTAGCAACCAGCCCTATAGATAGCCAGACAGACTTAGCTCCACGCAGAGGGAACTGGACTCCACTCCCCACACAGGAGGCCTACTCAGCCACCCTTTGCTGTTGACCAGGCCTGCGCAGCCTGGCCTGGGCTAAGAGCCCTGCCCTGGCCTCCGAGTATATGCTCCCATCCCAGGGCCCCTCCCCAGCTACGCTGTGTCCTGAGTTAGGCATTTCCCCGGTCCTCACCGTCCAGCTCCCAGGGCTGTGCAGATTGTGAGCTGTGGGATTTCAGATAGGTCTGCTCTCTCTGAACCTTTGGAGTCTCCTGCTCTAGTTCAGGGATGCTTACCCCATGGCTGGCAGGTGGCTGGCAGGAGAACGAGGGCATGCATCCTGGGTTGGGGCTGGCATATCCCACAGGCTATAAATAGTTGCTGGCATTTCCTCAGCTTCTCTTTTAAATGCCCCCTGGGGAGTCAGGCTTCTAGGCCCCGATTCCTGGTTCTAAAGCTCCAGGGACCCCTTTCCACTGAGGCAGGGCAATTTGGGGTCTCTTCATATTCAGGCATCAGGATGGTCCAGGGATACCACCCATGGAGTGTGAGGCCTGCTCCCTGCCTGAGTGAGTACACAGGATGTGGGGGAGAGGGTGCTGTCTCTGACCCTAGAGAAGGTGCCCAGAAACTAGGCCATCAGGTGTCCCAGGATGGGGTGTTCTCTATTCCCATGCCACAGACACCCATCCTGCCCTGCCCTGATGTTCCCCCTCTCACCTGCACCCCTCCTCTGACTCCGGATGGAGGCTCCAGTGCTGTACAAGCCTGCCAGGGCCAGCAGGCCTGCTTGGAGGGTCTGCCCAGCTGGACAGTCCCTTAGCTGATGCCAAGCCCCCATCAGCAGCTCGCACTGAGTGTGGCTCGCTGGACGCCTGCTGCTCACAAGAGAAACCTTGGGCAGCACTGCCCCTCAGTACTTCAGCTGCAGGCTTTCAAGTGTGGAGGCCCTGACAGAGATGTAGTGTGGTTCAATACTAGGAAGCTCTTCAGAAGCCTAGGAGCCACAGAAGGCCGGGAGAGAGAGGGGTCTAGCCTTCTCTGGGTCCCATACCCTGGAAGGGGGTCACAGGCTGTAGAGAGGAGATGCCTTGGTGATAAGCAGAGAGACTGCAGGTGTCCACCAGCTGAGCGTGGAGCAGGGTGCCCCACCTGTGACATCACCACTCTCACCTAGGGCTTGGGCTGGGTTCCCTCCTCCCCAGCCTAGCCTGGGGCTTCCCTGGTCTGGGAGCCTGGAAGGAGCAGAGACTGAAAGAAAAGTGGGCAGGTGGGGGTAGGGTGGCCACAACACTCCTCTATCCTCTTCCTCCCCAACCCCTGCCCCATCACCTCCTTCCCAGAAGTCTCTGGTTTAACCCCTCCTCCCCCTGCCCTCCCATCAGCTGACAGGAGAACAGAAAAGAGTTAACCAGACTTGCTATGGAGAACCCTGTGGCTTTGTCTGGGCCAATGGAGCCTACAGGGCTGGTGGGAATAGTAAGTCATGAAAAGTGTCAAACACAGACTTTATTATCCTGCACATGGGGGGCCACAGACCCAGGTGTTCAGGTGCTTGTGGACTCGGTAGGGTCTTGTGGGTCCTTGGTGGAAAGGGCATGACTGACCCCCCACTCACAGGTGGCATGGACCCTGGGGCTGGGGTACTATTTAATAGAGGAGATTGGGAAGGGCAATGCTAACCCAAACAAACCTTCCTTGCCTGGGGTGAGGGAGGAACACGAGGGAACAGGCCCTCAGGCAGCGTGAGCCTCAACCTGGGGGGGTTCTGTGTAGTCTCCCAAGGTTGGACTGCCCATCTATGGCCTCAGAAGGGCTGTTGCTATAGGGTCTCAGCCCTTGAGCTCAAGGGACAGATAAGCTGGAAGTGACTTCCCTTTGGCCTTGGCACCCAGCTGCTGGCCCTGCAGTGTTTGGCTTTGGCACTCCACATCCATCCTGTGGGAGAAGGGCCCCTCTACCCAACTGACTGATGGAGTAGGAGAACAGGAATAGGGAGAGAACAGGGGAGGTGGGGAGGTTGCCTTTGCTGCAGGACTCTCCCCAGCTTCTCCTTCCTCAATACCTCTTCTTTGGGGAAGCTCTGCCTGTGGGGCACAAACCTGCTACAGAGACAAGTCAAAGAATGAAGGAATTACATGCACACGAGTCACGATGGGGCAGTGCGTGGGGCTTGGGGTCCCATCATCCCCTATACCCAGTCTACTCTGATCAGGGGGGCATCCACCTGTCTGTCCTGGGCTGTTGACTCCTCTTCTCCCAGGCAGGAGGCAGGCTGGGGCAGGGAGGGGATGCTGGGCCTCATGAACTTACAATGACCAGACTAATGAAGTGGGTTCCTGGGGAAAGGGGACACTAATGGGGAGGGGAGGGAGAGGTACTGGACAGTGTCTGCATCCCTCTCCTTCCATCCTTCTCAGATGCCCTCTGCCCGAATCTGGCCAGCACGGGGTTCCACTAAGCTAAGCTCCTTAGCAGCAGGACACAGCATAAACAACATCTGTCCCCTATAGTCCTGGGGTCTGGGCCTTGGTGCCTTGAGATCCTCACAGGAGCCCTGGAGACACATCAGGGAGGTCTGGGAGGGTCCCTGCTGACTCTCCCTGCTCCTGCATAGCCATACAGGCTGTACCCTCAATCAGGCCTCCCAGGTGTGCTGGCCTCTGCCTGCCCAGCCATGTAAAGCCCTCATATTCCCACCGTGGATCTGGATCTGGACAGGGAATGCGAAAGAGGCTGCTCTATTCTCTGGGGTCTAGTCTGCATGGAGGAATCAGGGAGGAATGGGGCCCAAGTCTTCCCACCAGCCCCTCTGACCTTCCACCTCTGAGGGTGGCTGTGGGCCCCCCTCCCTTCTAAGTCTCAGAGAAGAAAAGAGAAGAAAGAGGTGTCTGAGGATGAGGATTCAGGGGTGGAAATTACCTCAACTGAATTTTAAAAACCCCTGGCTGGTTGCCATGGTAACAAAAAAGGTGCATCCCATTGCCATGGCAACAGGCAAACACCGAGGTTTGCTGCTGGGATTGGGGATTTGGGAGGTGGCCGGAGGGGGTAGGTGTAGGAGGCTGAGCCTGGGCTGGAGCAATTTGTGGGGTGAGGGGGTTTGCTATCCAGCTTGGGATCACCTACCCCCACACTTCCAGAAGGCCAGGCTGGGTGCCTTCTCCTGGCAGTGGGGTCAGAGGAGAAAATATTGTCAGGAATAATCCCCTAACCCCTACCACCCACTCCTTTCTCAAATGTATCTGGCCTATAGGAGCCCTGAGTGGGATCTTGAGCCTGCTTAACCGAGCTCTTAACTGGGCACAGCCTTGGGCTTGGAGACCATCCAAGTCTGCACCTGAGCTCAGGGAGTGGCAGTCTGGGAATCACCATCACAGTCACTGGTCCCCAAGAAAGAAAAGTGTATGGCCAGGAATTAGTTCCACAAGGCCTGGAGGACAACTATGTAGTATACCCTGAGGGCAGCTATACACACCTGGAGGGTTGCTATGTACACCTGGAAGATGACCAAACATACGTGGAGGATGGCTTCTCAAGGTGACAGTCCTCTCCTCCAAGAGCCTATAGCCTCCAGGACTCAAGACCTATCACCAGAAACTTGGTTTAATGTAAGGGTTCAGGGAGGGACAGAAAGGCTCCTGTTCTGTCACCACTGAGGACACTCTCAGGAACCCCAGGACAACCTGGCAACCAGAAGCACAAGTCCCATTCGATAGTTCCTGGTGTGGGCTCAGGACTGACCTGTGCAGCCATTGGGTCCCAACTGACCCTCTCACACCACAGGCTACATGCAAGGGGCTGGGCATTCAGGTTTACTGGCCCCATGGCCTGACATCCTACCATCAGAGTCGGTCTCTGGGGTTCCCAGTGACGCCAGAAAATGCTTGTTAGATACACCTGGGAGCATCTTGGCTCCTGGAGTATCAGGCTTTTCCATTAATGCATTAGTGTAGCCAAGTTCAGAGATTATATGGGCTGCCAGTGGCCTTGGAGACCTGTGTGTGTGTGTGTGTGTGTGTGTGTGTGTGTGTGTGTGTGTGTGCAGGTCAGCAGAGGAGGCGGGTGTGTGTGTGTGTGTGTGTGTGTGTGTGTGTGTGTGTGTGCAGGTCAGCAGAGGAGGCGGGTGTGTGTGTGTGTGTGTGTGTGTGTGTGTGTGTGTGTGTGTGTGCAGGTCAGCAGAGGAGGCGGGTGTGTGTGTGTGTGTGTGTGTGTGCAGGTCAGCAGAGGAGGCGGGGGTGTCGACCATCCCAGTTTGTCAGCCTCAGGCAGGCTTGTTACATTCTAGATTCCCAGACCCACACCCAGAATTTCCTTCTGCTGAGAGCATGGCACAAGAGTTCTGAGGAGACACGGGAGCATCAGGGAGGCTGTGCAGCCCCATTTGACTACCTGGGGTGGGTGGAGAGAGGAGTGTCTGTCTAGGGGAAAAGCACCTCTCAGGTAGGTAAGAAATGCCTCCTGCCGCTGGAGAAGCAAGAACCCAAGGCACTCTGATGACTCTTGCCCCTCCTCACAGCTGCCTTGGCCTGGTCTTCAAGGAGGCTGGGTACTACTGGGTGAAAGAGAGGCATGCCTTTCCTCGCTCCCCGAGCCCAGAGCCCAACTGCCCCTCTCACAGGTAGGAAAGCAGCCTTGGGAGGGGAGATCCAGCCCAGGGCTGCCCCTTCAAGGTCCTGCCTCCCCACTAGCCCAGCTGGACCAGGTTAAGGAATTCCGAGGTCTGGACAGTTGATGCTAAACACAAAACCACCCTGGCAAAAGCTCCAGGCACCCCGCCACCCACATCCACCCTGCTCAGCCAGTCTGCCGGAAGGAAGCGCCTGACTGGGGTCAGATGGGGCGATTATCACTCAGAACTGAGAAGGCGGCTAGAACCGCCATGGCAGGACTTATGACTGGTGGGGAGAGGGCACTGACCCAGACTCCTGAGGGGGGCGGCAGCTTGGGTGCACCCAGGCCACACCTCTCACTTACACACACATTGGGCACACACACAGGGACCACAGGAACAATGGAGATGGTTGGTGGGGACTTTGGGACCTCTTGCCGCCGCCATACACTTTCCCCGAGGTGGCTGTCCTCTCTTCAGAGTAGGGACCCTCAGCCTGCCCCCAGGTGGGGGGGGGCCCAGCCTGCTTCAGGCTCCATCCCCCGCCTCGCCCTGCCCCCCCAGCCAAGTGGGGTGCAGTCGCTGCAGCCCCAGGCCAGTATCTGATGTCCCAGGAGCTCCTGGAGCCACGTGCAAGAGGCCAAACCCTGCTAGTTCACCTGGGACTCTGCCCCACACCAAAAGGAGCCTGGCCTTTCTCTCAGAGGGCTCAGCCAGGAGGCACCCAGCTCCCGGGAGGGACGGAGATCTGGGGCCCACTAGGCAGGAGCCATAGAGTGAGGGAGATAGGGACTCCTCCCCCAGGCTTCCTTAGGTGGCCCCCGTCCCCTCATCACCAGCCCTGAGCCCCGCTTGTCAGCCTTGTGAGGGTTACACACTGTAGGCAGGTTTGGAATCCATGGGTGACCCCTTGGATCACCTGGGCCCCACCCCTTTAGCCAGGAATGCCCAGAGTCTACTGGACTTACCATTAATGGCATTCATTCATTCCCTCTTCAACTTCAGGGCTTCTTTGAATACCTGAACTCAGACTGCCCCTAAGTAGGGCTTTAACCCTACCCTGGCTACAGCAGTTGTCCACACTGAAGAAAGAATTAAATGGGTTCCAAGTATGGCGTGTACCCTCCCCCAACCCCCATACAAGACCCACCAGGGTTGGGGAGAGCGACCTTGTTTAGTCTGACACCTTGGAGGAAACCCCTCCGCACCCCCTGCTCCAACCACAGCCCAGCCCAGCCCCCTCATTAGTATGGAGCTCAGGAGGCCTACCCAGTCAGGCCTGCCACCCCGCCCAGAACTGGACACCTAGCTCTGCCCCCAGACACTCTGAGTCCTGAGATTTTGACCCTGCCTCTCCCTCTAGCTCCTACGACAAAGGTTCGGGCTGGGAGCTGGCAGATCCTACTTATCTTGTCATAAATATTTATCAGGCTCTAGGGGCCAGAGCCTGCAGCTGACTTGGAGGTGGGGGGCTCTGGGCAGATGCTCCAGGAGGATCTCAAAGCCCTTTCCTAATGAGGGTGATGGGAGGGGAGAGTGCCACCTGGGCCTTGGGCTCCTGGGGGAGGGGGTGGACAGATGGACAGCGGGACAGAGTCAGAGGGAGCCTGGGGGGACCTGGGCATGCTCCAGCAACCAGACCTCCCCTTGCACCCCAGGAATGTGGGGGAGGAGGAGTCAGAAGAAGCCAAGGCTACCAGAAACATGGCAGCCTTCTTCCTGGACTGTCCTCTGGCAGAATATCCTTGAGAGCTGTGCTCCCCACACACATCAGCCCCCCAGACTATGCTCCCCACACAGTCCTCCCAGAACTGTGCCCCCTCCCGGTCCGTGCTCCCAGCTACATGGTCCTTCCAGAGCTGTGCTCCCTCCCGCACACTGTCCACAAGGAGCTGTGCCCCCATGTAAACCTCTCCCCACCAACCTTCCTGACCCCACACCTTCCTCCTAGAGCTGTGCCCCCAATGCTACTCCATATTCTCTGGCCTCCAGAGCTGTGGTCTCCACACATTCAGGAGCCCCCACTCCTGGTCAAGAGGGACTCCTAATCACAGCTGCTGGGAAGCCCTCTGGCAAGCAGAGCAGACCCCATCCCCCCCGGAGGTCCCTGAAGCGCCTAAATTCCAGCTCTCCCGTGAGCCACGGGCGCAACCCCCATCCCACCCCGCCTCCCTCATTGGCATGCTGGTGGGGCCCACAGGTGGAATCAAAGCTCTCGTCTCAGAGCCGAGCTGCACAGCAGGGAGCGGGAGCCTTTGTCTCCCCAGCCCTGGGGGAGGAGGGGAGCTGGGGCCGAGAGGACACATTTTGGGGTCCAGAGCCTCCTCCTCACTGCCACAGGCAGGCACAGCTGCAGATAAGGGGGGCAGCCTGAGCCAGTGAGCACCCCCAGTAGATAATGAGCGGCTGGGGGGAAGGGACAGCCTCAGGCACAGCCTGTGGGGGGAAGGCTGCCTCCCAAAGCTCAGAACGCTCATTAGTGGAAGCCTGGGAGGGGAGGCAGCTAAGTGGGTCAGTCTCCCTCCGCCAGCCTGCCTGACAGGTGTGGGTGGGAGGGAGAACCATCAGCCCATTGTACCCCATTGAAGTCGGTCCCACTCTGAGTTCCCTTTCCCTTCAACCCCCTCCCTGAGTCCCCTGCCCCTCAAACCCACCTCCCAGAGCCCACTTTCCCTCTCTGAGACCCCCAGGTGGCCTCCTCCCCTTCCGGAGCCCCTCCCCTTCTCTGTACTGCCCTCCCCCGCACCAGGTGCTGGCCCCTCAGTCAGCCTCCCCAAGGCATCCTCCAGACTGAGCCACACCTGGGAGAAATTGAAATCTTAGACTCTTCCCCTACCCCCACCGATGAAGCAGACATCCCTGTCCCGGACACGAAAGGCAGTAAAACACGGCTCTACTGGGGCCAGCGGGTGGAGGCTGTGCCAGAACAAGCATCCAGATTTTGGGGCGGGAGCCAGGCAGGGCGAGGTGTGGGCTCCAGGCCAGGGCTTCGCTGCCCCCCTACCCCCTCAGCCAGTTGTCCCTAGGCACTTCCCCTTGGGTCTCCAGCTTCCCTCTTTGCCCCCGCTTCAGTTATGAAGATAATTGTCCTGGCAGATCTATCACAGGAGTAAGGTGGGCGGAGGAGGGATGGATGGGGGTGCACCACAGAGGCAGGGTCTTCTCCCTGCAGGGTGGGGAGGTTCAAAGAGACAGGGTCTGTTGCCTGGCTCCCCGCTCCCAACACAGGATAGAGCCAGATGAGCACAGGATGGGCAGCCTGGCTGGCAGTTGCCCACCTCCCCCCCGCATCCCCCTGCCTCACCAGCCTTTGGCTGGGCCCCTCCCTGATCAAGGACCTTCTAGGGCTTCCGATTTCCTGTCAAGGCCACCTTCTTCAGGCTCTGAGAAACCTCTGGACCGCCCAGCTGGTCTCAGGGCAGAGGGGATGTATGGTGCTCTGTCAGCCACCTTTGATGTTGCCGGGACACAGTTCTGGGAGGGGCTGAGTGGCTGTCCTGGTTCCGCCAAGCCCCACCCCAGCCTGAGGCCCGAGGGGTCATTATACAGTCATGAATCTCCATCTGACTGCACAAGGGTTAATCTCAGGGTGCCACCCCCTCCCACCACGTGTGCACAAATTCCAGGAACGCTTTCCATTAAGAACGCTGAGCAGATTTCATTTACATTAATAAGAACCAGAAAAATCTGAGAGGGGGGAGGACAGCGTTGTGTGGTTGCCGCTCACGTTCAGTATCTGAGTCTGGTAGAGCCTGAGGGGCTCAGGCTGGGGCTCCTAGTCTTAGAGGAGAGGCCCAGCCCAGTCAGTGCTGGGGTACCCAGTCCTAAGGGAGAAGCCATCCAGTCCTAGGAGATCCCAGTATGAGGGAGGAGGCAGAGCCCAGCCAGTTCTGGGCACTCCTAGCCTGAGGAGGTGATCCTAGGGTCTGCCGGCTTGAGGGGATGGCAGAGTCCAGTCTTGGGTGGGAGAGGACACCGACCCATGGAGATGCCTAGGGGCAGGGACAGACAGAGCCCTGGGCTTCCACGAGCTGTGGATGAACCCTATCAGTCAGGGTTTGTGGCAGCCCTTCTCTGAGCCTGTTTGCCAGTCTGTTGGAGAAGGCCGCTCAGTCCCCTCCCCACTAAGTGTGGCTGTAAGTAATAGAAGGGAAGGTTTTGAGCTTTGAGCTATTTCAGGAGCACTGTGTCCCCTTCCTCAGCCTCCTCTCCCACTTCAGCTCTGCATTTTGACACTAGAGCTGAGTGGAGGACTCTGTTCAGTAAGCTCGGGAACCTGTTTAGGGTGAAAACCCCCAAGATCCACCTACCTGTGAAGGGGAAGCTGCAGAGTGACTGTGTGCGTGACTGCGTGCGTGCGCAAGCACACGGGGGGTGCCTCTGTTCTGCCAGTCCAAGCCCTGCCCCACTGTGGCCTGTGAGTTTCCACCTCCAGCTGCCAGACCAAGCTTCCTTCCTTCAAGGGTAGCAAGGGTCTGATTTCCGCCCCCTTGGGCCAGAGCAGGCTATAAGTGTGTGTAGGGGTGAGTTTTCATGACTGGACCTGGCCTGCCCATGTACAGGTTGTTGGGAAGAGGTATGTGTGAGCTTGTATGCTTCACGTACAGGCGGGGTGGGCGCGGGAGGTTGGATCTGCAGGCATCTGCGTGTCCTACCCCCTTGAATGTCGAGGGTGCTGGAGAATCACTCCTGATGCCGCTGGATGACTATCCAGGCCTGTGCATGCATGTGCATGCAGTTGGCCACCCCTCAGCCCAGCCTAGGATTTGGGGAGAAAGGAGAAGCCCCTGCCTGGGTGCCCCCCAGGATTTGGGCCCAGCCTTGCCTTGCTCCAGGCAGGAGATCTGTAGTGGGTGACCTGAGGCACTCGGCTGTGCTTAACCCCACCCTTGCACAGCAGGCCGGGGCTCCCATATCTTCATCCTCTTCCAACCCCCTTTCCCCCAATCCTGCCTGAGCAAGGGGATGGTATGGGGACACTTAACTGCATCCATGAATCATTCTCAAAGAGCTCCTGTCCAGCAGCCGAACTCGGGGTGCTGGTGCCTGCCTGGAGCAGGAGCCAGGCCTGGTGGGCCAGGCTCTGTGGGGCTGCTCAGTCTGGCAGGAAAGCCGGCAGGGGTTCTGGGCCAGGCCTCCTGGCCCCTCCTCTCTCCCTGGTCTGCTGAGCCTGGCCTCCCAGCTCAGCATGCACAATTCACTGGCTGCTCCTTGGCTGTCTTATCTCCTCTGCGGCCAGGGGAGTAGAGCGGAACTGACTCCCCCAGACCTGGTGGGCCACCCCCACTCCAAGTTATCTTGCCCCGCAGCCTCCTCCTGCCCCTTGCAGCCACTGCAGACCTTTCCTGCTCCTCTTCCTGGCATCCTCTAGGCCTTGCTTTGTCTGCAGTTGTCTTTTTTCCTGCCTCTCCCTCCCTGTCTGTCTTCTCTCTCCAGGGTAGTGGTGGGCGGGTGAGGGTGGTGGTCATCCCCAAGGCCGAGCTCCTCCATTTCTACCGGGTCCCTTTGGCTGGCCCAGATGTCAGTTGGGCAGAGGTACCTGAGTCAGAACCTAGGCTCAGCACTTGCCAGCCTGGTAATTTCCAGCAACTGCTCTGCTTTGAGCCTGTTTCCTCTTTAAACTGGATGAAAATGATTCAGGGACTAAAAGTGGTTCAGAGACTAATCGGATGCAAGGGCCCTGCCCCTGGCTATGCCTCCTGCCAGAAAGTTCCCCCCTCCTTCCACCTTTTGGGAGGCTGGTTGAAGGCACGTGGGCATCCCCTGCCTCCACCTGAGAGCCCTGGGCAAGCTCAGCCCAAACTTCCTCTGGCTGTAGAGACAGAGGCTCTGGATCCAATGTGGGCTCTGCCAAGGGAGTATTTCTGTGAGTCAATAATCAGGCAAATGGGTAAAGAGAGTGTGAGAGGCAGAAAAGCATTTTATCGACCACAGAAATTATTTACCTGGGTTCAAAATAATTGCTAAGGGCTTCCCTGGTGGCGCAGTGGTTGAGAATCCGCCTGCCGATGCAGGGGACACGGGTTCGTGCCCCGGTCCAGGAAGATCCCACATGCTGCGGAGCGGCTGGGCCCGTGAGCCATGGCCTCTGAGCCTGCGCGTCCGTCCGCAACCGGAGAGGCCACAACAGTGAGAGGCCCGCATACCACAAAAAAAAAAAAAAAAAAAAAGAATTGCTAAGAGACTGAAGCACTTACTGTGCATAGGGCTAGCCTGACCCTTTGTCCCACAGCTGGGCAACAACTTCCCCTTCTAGACAGTGGTGATCCCTGGGGGTAAGGGACCTGTCAAGAACCTGCAAGGGAATTTCCCTGGTGGCCCAGTGGTAAAGAATCTGCCTTACAATGCAGGGGACATGGGTTCGACCCCTGGTCAGGGAATTAAGATCCCACATGTCACGGGGCAACTAAGCCCATGCGCCATAACTACTGAGCTTGCATGCCTCAACAAGAGAGCCCACATGCCACAACTACAGAGCCCATACGCTTTGGAGCCTGCACGCACCACAACTAGAGAAAACCTGCACACCACAACTAGAGAGAAGCCCGCGTGACTCAACGAAGATCCTGCGTGCTGCAACTAAAACCCGTTGCAGCCAAAAATAAATAAATAATAAATCTTAAAAAAGAACCTGCAGGGCTGCAGGGCCCCAAACTTGTTGCTTATCCCGCTTCACACAGAGCTTCGAGGCCCGAGTTCTAGCCAGGTCCCCTTGAATCTCAGAGACCTGGAAGAGATCCTAGGCTTCTCCAGCACCCCAGGACTTGGTGAGACACACTCCCAAGAGCACCTAAACGAGTACAGCCCATAAATGATGAAGTGCTGCCACCTGGTGGCCACCAGTAGCACAGCCCTTCTCCAGGGTCCAGTCTCCAAGGTAATCTCCCCCCCGATCCCCCCCATCCCACCTGTCCCTGAGGGCATTCATCCTTCAGGAATCAGGATGGCGATGGCTGGACTCCAGGCGCCCTTGAGACCTCCAGCCAAACTGTGCATGCCTGGGGAGCTTAGCTTAGGCCTGGCTGCTCATCTGGGCTTTGAAACTCTTTTGATGCATGGCCACAACATCTGCTCCTGGACGGCCCTCAAAGCCCTGCACATTGCAGCAGCTGTCCCAGCAAAGGGCAGGCTGGACTTGGGATCCCTGGAGGCTCCCTCTAGGTCAGCAAGAGACCCTTCCAAATTCAGAATTTGGGTTTCCCTGACTGGGAACTTTGCAGTGCTCTCACAGTACCCCCATTGGCCATGGCTAGAACAGCGGTCCTATGGTCAGGGTAGGGCAGGGCAGGACATGGCACACTTACCCCTGGGCTTGGGGTTGGAGTAGAACCTGACAAGCCAGCGGGGGATGCCTGGGCCCTTGGGCTTCAGCCTCAGGTCCTCAGGGGCTAAGAGTCATTTAGCACTACTGGCAGGATCTCCCAAATACGGTCTTCCTTGAGAGATCTGAGAAAAAGGTACAGCTTGTCAAACTTTAAGAAATTGGTCCATGGGTTCAGATGCAAGATGAGGGCTGCAGTCACCTGGCTAGGTATGTTGGTGACAGGAACTGTGGAACAGGCTGGAAGTGGGAGAGGGAGCCGCCAGCTTCTCTGAGGATCTGATCAGAGGATGGACACTAAATTCATGTTTATAGAAAAGCCCATGCCAGTGCAGACAGCAGATGCTGTGGTCCAGAGCTGTCTTCATGGAAGCCTTGAGCAGCTGAGCACAGCAACTATCAGCACCAAGTAGGGCTGGGACCGATTCAAGTGCCCTTCCTGGTGTGGGGAAGTCAGAGGCTCAAGATGGCTGATGGAGGCCTGGCTCTCCTGCCAGGGCTCAGCTGTGGCTTCCCCAGGGAAGAGGCTTACACTAACTTGCCCTTTGATGAGCTGGCTATACATAATTGAGAGCTTCCCAGATTTCATGATGTGTGACCTCACCTGTGTGGCCTCAGCCTTCCAGGCTGGCTTTGAGATGTGTCTAATTAAGCTGCTTGTGACTGCTGCTCAGATGCTAAGAGAACCAGCGTCTGCAAGGACTCCGGAGGTGGGGATGGTATCTCCCCATGGCTGTCCCTGGAATATGGGCGTATCAGTTGGGCCCTCATTTGTGAGGTTCCCAAGCCTTAGCCCACAGAAGCCCAAGCCTGAGATTTCTGCATTTGCCTCCACATCTCCCTAGCAAAGCTAGGCTCTACCTCTCCAAGGAACCCCCTAGGAGGCTGAGGTGAGGGCCTGTGCCCTGAAAGCTCCTCCTGAGCATTTTTCATTCTGATTTTATAAGGGGCAGGCCTGCCTGAAAACAGAAAAATATGACCATTCACAGAAGCCATGGAGTTCTACCTTTAAGAATAAGTTCCCCCTCCCTGACTAAATGCCACACAGGGAGCCCAAGCACTCAGTTCAGCTAGATGGGCAGCATGGGTACCCCATCACATCTGGTCCCGGGAACAGCCTCAGACTCAGGCACACTTCCTGCCCTTGTCAAGCATGGTGTTGCTGGCCAAATGATGACAAGGACTGGATGACACCACTCAGAATGGAAAACCCACCCTGCAACGTCCCTGACCACCTCCTCAGCAGCTGAGATGACAGCAGAGAAGTAGAGTGCTTCGGGGGAGAGAGATGGCCTCTCAGCTCCTCCACCTCAGCACAGAGGTCACCTGTATTGTGGCCAAAAGCAGGGAGGCTCTTCCTCACAGAGCAGTAACATGCCTACCCCCCGCAGGTCTAGGATACAGTCTGTGAAAAATGAAGAAGCCCAAGTGCTCGCACTCACTTAGGCCTAGGAAGTGGAAAGGCCGACTCAGTTATGATGGAGTTTTCATGAAGAATTTTCACACACTTCCTTCATCACCCCAAGAATAAAGAGACACAGACACGCATTTTTCAAGGTATTTCTTTTGTAAAGGAGCCCAATTTGGCAACTAGACTGAAAATCTTCCAAAATTCTGTACAAATGTGTAATATACAAATATACACAAGGCTTTTGCCGAGAAAAGACAGCACAACAAATGACAGGCGGCTTTGGTGTTACATACCACCCTAGGGCATCTCAATACCCCCTAGGAATGTAAGGGGCTGATGGACCACAACATAGGCTACACATGTAAAACACACTACAATTACACTATGTACACTTAAGTATAAAAGACCCACTGTCCCCTTGGCCAGCTCACAAGCCCTCTGGCAGGAAGGCAGGCCATTCACCAGATAACCCATACTAGGGGAACTCCTTTAAGTGGGAGAACCTTGCAGAATGAAGTGGTTTGCCCTAAAAACTATTAACAGCACAAGGCATGCCCTTAACGAGAAAGGTGGTCAGAGTGAATTCAAGAGATGGAGCACTCCTTGTGCTCTCTGGAGCTCCTTGTCATCCCTCTCTCCCTCCCTCCCTCTCTCTCCCTCTCTCTCTCTCTCTCTTTCTCTCTCTCATCCTCTCTCTGAGTCTCACTCCATCTCAGTGAACCGGGCAAACATGGCCTTCCGGACAGCATCTTTGTAGGAATCTGCACCAGACAGTCCGTATGCGCTGCCTTTGGCTCCTAGGCCAGCTCCTTTTAGCCGGACTTGAGCCTGGGGGGGGATAAAACTGCTGTCAGCAGCTGGCAGGTAGGGTGTGGACTGCTCCCTCTCCCCCTTATCTAACCCACTCCCTACTGAGTTGGACCACCCTCTGGAAGACAGGAGAGGAAGTTTTAAATGAAGACATGGATTTCTATATTGGAGACCTAGAGTAGGTTTAAGGACTGAAGGGATCAAATAGGTAAGGGAGACAGGCAGATAGAACCATACCCTCCCCTACTCCTATGCCTGTTCAGCAAGCATTTTAAGGGCCCCAAAGCACAAAGCATTGCACTGAAGCCCAGGGAAGGTCTGGTAATTTTGGGCACAGATCACAGCAGGACAGCTTGAAGTCAGCAGAACTCGCTTGCACAAATCAACAGTAAGAGTCTGACCTAAGCTATGTTGCCGGGTCAGAGAGGGAGCAATCACTGGCGGTGCTTTTGTCTAGAAGGTCAGTGGTTGAGGGCCTCTGCTCCTGGGCTCTGAGTAAAGGATTTCTTATCATGGATGGAAACCCTACTAAATTATAATTTGTTTTATACATAAGCAAAATCACTTAGAAATTAAAGCACAGTACCTTTCTAAAAATCCAATCTAAGCTACACGGGTCTGAATTGGTGTTAAGTTAGGGTTTGTTTATAACAAAGGACATAGGAAGACACAGCCCTTAGGAGAAGGTAGGTTTTACCCAAAGATACCAAAAGACCAGAAAAATCAAGTAGGGTGCCACACCCATTCCTTCCACTGACATCTTAAAAGGAGCGTGAAATATGGGAGGGCTGCAGAGAAGACAACTCCCACTGGGTCCTAGGTCCTCTGGGTGCTTCAATCTCATCTCTGGGATAAGCCTGCAAGCCACTGCTTACCTCAATGGGGGCTGTGATGCCTTGACACTTTCTTCCCAAACCTGAGCCTTCCCGCCAACCCATGGCCTGCAGCATCTTGTTGCCAATGTTACTGTGGTCAATGCCATCTTTGGTGGGCTGCTCGTAATTCCTGCCAGTGGCAAACACACAGTTACTTAAAAAGCCAGAGACCTGGCTCACAAAGTGGAAAATGTGCACAACACATACACAGTGCCAGCATCAAACTGCTTCTTGCGCTTAGGTTCTGGAGGTTCTGGAATGCCGTACTTCTCCCGTCTTTCTGCAGCTCGATCCCGGTATTTCATCTATGTGGGAAAACAAACATGGTTAGAGATATTCAGACTTCAATCTGTAGCAGTCTCATGCACCCACACTTCAAGATTATCACCTCAAGTGCTTTCTTCACCTGGAGCTTGGCCTTTTAGAGTGCTCTCAAATACCACATGCCCTGTCTCCCTCGCTGCACTCAGTCATATCCAAAACGGCAGGTTTGTAGAGATGAACTGTGTGTGGAACCTGGGGTAGAACTATGTTTCCAACAACCAGTTTTATTTAATGAGTCACCTCTTGTCAAGGTCTTCAACCAGCCTGCTGGGCGTGGGCACAGCTTGCCAAGGTCCTCGAGGGAGAGGAGGGCAGAGCTGCTGTACCCCCTCAGCATTTGGACAGGCCAACCTCCAGGGAGACAGAGCCAAGGAGACTTCCAGAGACCTGTTCTACAGTCCCTGGGGAGACGGCACAGTAAACAGTGGGAAAAAACAGGAAAGCAAAAGCCCTAACTACAGATACTATCTTGGGGTGAGAAATTTCAAGTAACTTGCTCACTGGTTAATCTCTAACCGATAGGCCTCTATTTGTATTTAAAACCCTACCCAGCTGGCTCTCAACCTGCCTCATCAACTACCAAATGATCGCCCATTAGTGGCCCCCCAAGCTTCTCCTGCCCACTGCTTCCTTCCACATCACCTGCAATCATCTTGTGTCCTGCTGTTCCCTGGGCCTCATTTGAAGCTCCTCTCATTGTTCACAAAGGCTTCCCTGGCCAAGCCAAATGAGCTCACTCTCTCCTTGCTAAAATCCAGAATACTTCACCAGCAAGTATCTGGCACTCAGGACTTGTGAGCAGCCTTGAGCACCCTCATTAAGGGTCAGTGCAGGGCTCATAAAGCGCACAGAGTTGGGTGCAGTCTACATAAGCCACAATGGCCAGGTGACAGGTATGTGGCAAATCCTACCCTGCCCCTGGGGCCTGAAACAAGTGCTACAAATAAAAGCCAAAGGCAGTTACCCCAAGACACTCTAGCAGCACATTGACCCCCATTCACCTCTCTCTCCCTCAGCTCCAAGGCTTCCAGCTCCTGCTCGCTCAGCCTGGATCGTCGGTAGATGTCCATATTTTGCTGTACGAGAGATTTTACAGACAGTAAGAATTCACACCTACCTAATTTGAGATATCACAACATTATCAGTATCTATTATATTCTAAGAGTCAAAGCCCAATTCACTACACTACAGCATGAAAGCCAGAGCCCGGTGCATACAGAGCTGCCACAGTCCTTTCCACTCTATAATCTAGAACATACTATAACCAGGAGCAGCCTTCTAAAAGGCAATCATTTAATACAGGTATTTACTGAAACTTCACTACCGTCAGGGCACTCACAGCATCTTGCTGCCTCCCCTCCCTGCCTCAGATCAGCTCAGAGAAGCATGGCCACCTTGTGTAGGTCTGAGAGCTGCTGGTGCCTGACCAGGGCATCTCTGTTTGGGAACTGGCGCCGGCAGAGCAGGCAGGCCATCTTCTTCCAGTCGGCCAGCTTTTCTTCTTCACTCTCAAGTCTCTCCACCAGCTCCTCTTCATTGTCACTGTCACCACTGTAAGCAGCAACCAGACCCCTCTAGGGACAAAAGGAGGGTGGGTCATTGGAAATGTACAACAGGAAGATAGCATGGCTAAAAGTAATGCCTAATCCAAGCTGTGAGAGTACGCCCATTACCCGTACTGAGTGGAGCAGCCAGGTCCTCCAGTGCTGGGCTCAAGAGCCTCCTGGTACCAACCCTCTTGGGGCCCCAAGAAGAGTTCCCGGATGGCTGTTCTCAAACTACTGACCATGTTTGAAAACCCCAAATACAAAAGATCAGAGTAATGGCCCACCCACATTAGTATCTACCAATAAAACATGTTTTTTTCTTGTCTTAATTTTCTCTTTCCAGTCTGTAAAACTCTCTATTTACAAATGCAATAAAACTCAATTAACTGAGCTCAGGAATTTGGGCTTCATTCCCTGCTCCATCTCTCCAGTTCTCAACTCACACAGGGAAACCAAAGCCCTGAACATGGATTCTATGTGCAGAAGCTGCTCCAAATACCCACTGACAGGGACCAATTAAGTAGAAATCACATTAGCCAAGATGCAGCTGAGTTTCAAAGTGAGACACAAAGCACAGATATGGTCTTTAAACTCTGGTGGTACTTCCTTACTTTGAGGGGATTCTCCTCATCTCCATTTCGCACCAATTCGGGGATGAGCTGCTGCCTTTCTGCTAAGGCTCCCTGGGAAACAGAGAACAAGTCATAAGCCTCAAATTTTACCTAAGTTCCCCTCATGAAGTAAGGCCATTCTTGCTACTGTTACCTTCTTCTCAAAGAGAGCAAAGCCAGCATCTGCTGCAGCAGATTCTCTCCTTTCTTCTTCCCTCAAAGAATTGACAGGTTGAAAGCTGTTTTTAAAATTTTCTTTCTGCTTGTTTAAACTCTTAGCCCAGCGTTCCATGTCTTTGGCAATCTAAAGTCAAACAACAATCACAAAAAATACACTTAGGTAGAGGAACTTAGAAAACAGTCTCCTATGCCATGAAAACTAGCCATTATTGTAACAAACTGTAACAAAACCCCTTTTTCCCTTACCTTTATGAGATACTGCATACAACCAAAATCATTAAAGGTCTCAAAAGTCAAAGTATTTTAAATTACATAAATAGTTTTTATGGATGGTCTCTATCTGCTTCCCACTGAAGTTACCTGTATAAATGACTTTTCCTCCCTGGACTGAAGCTGGGACTCAAGCAGGCTCCTGCACTATGCAGGCTGATTAATGACTCTTTTCTTCTTGCTGCTCCATCAGAGGGAACTCTTCAGTGAATTCTTCTAACCGCAGAAAGGCACTGGAAACCCCATACAGCCTTATACAACCTAAATCTCAGGGACTTCCCTGGTGGTCCAGTGGCTAAGACTCTGCTCCCAATGCAGGGGGCTCGGGTTCTATCCCTGGTCAGGGAACTAGATCCCTCATGCCTCAACTAAAGACCCTGCACACGGCAATCAAGATCCCGCGTACCACAACTAAGACACGACGCAGCCAAATAAATAAATATTAAAAAAAAAAAAAAAAGTCTTTGAGTCTTTCAGGATTTTTTTCCCCTAAGTACACAGGCAACTGACAGACAACATATGGTAACACTAAAAAATTGCAAAATGCTCTACAAACTTGATATAAATAACATGTGTGGCCCCATTTTAAAGAATCCAAATAAAGCAGATATAAATGCTTTGCCCCCCTGCTTCCCCCTCGACAAAAAAAAACATAAAAATTAAGCCCAATATCCCAGAGAGAAAGATGGGTCTGTTGGCTGGGTCATGATCTTACCTGCTGTGCTGTTTTGCTCTTGGGTTTCTCCTTCTTTTCCTTCCCCTCTTTTACAGGAGGTAGGCCCGTCTGCTGGTGGGAGTTAGACTCTGCAGCCAGCACGTAAGTCTCCTTCTCTCCATCCCAGTACAGGTACTGCTGGGTTAAGGAATTGTAGTAGTACTGGGGAAAAAAATACCATTAATGCAGATTTCTGCTGTGTTGAACCATTAACTTCAAGGAGAATTTTGTAAAAACCCACATCAAAGTTGTTTTGTCAAAAAAACTAAACATAAAAACAAAGCATGTTGCAGACCAGTAATATTTTCTGTGTAGATAAGAGGTGCTGTACACCTTGGTGTAGGTGAGGATGAAGAACCAGCCAAGAGGTGTGAAACCTCTTGGGCTAAAGTAGAGTGTAGTTTCTTTTCAAGAGTCTAGTTCCCATTAATTTAATCCCTGGGCCTGGAGGGTACCCAAAGAGAAACGTGTCTGACTCCTTTCCATAGACAGACCATTTACACAAACCAAGTGGCCAGAACATGTGGTTCAGGAGGAGCTTTATCTCATATGTCCTCCATGACGAGTTAACATCTCATTGTTGGGTTCAACCATACAGAATCCTGCCTGTGGACACCCAGGCAACCAAACAGGTTTGCAACAGGCTAGCTCCGGAGTCTGGAAGGAGGTGACATGTGAAGGAACCTGATCTGAAATTTGTGGGGAGAACCACAACAGAGAATAGGTAGCAGTTATCTCTCCTCTTCTCTATTCTTCAGTCAATCACTCTACCTGCTTAACAGGGACCCAGGAGAGATGCCTGTTGTTATCTCTTCCAGGGCAGGTGGTGAGGGTCAGACACAGGAGCCACAACTTCTATGGCCGCCAAGAAGCGGCCATAGAAATATCTGCTTAATATATAGGGCATAGGGTTTCTTTTCAGGTTGATGAGAAGGTTCTATAATTAGATAGTGATGATGGCTGCACAACACTGTGAATATACCACTGAACTGAACACTCTAAATGGTTAAAATGGTGAATTCTATGTTACATGAATTTTATCTCAACTAAAAAAAATACACAGTAAGAAAAAAAATGGCCTGGGAAAGGTCAGACTTCACAAGCAAGAGCAGTGGAAGAACCATGCACAGGCTCAGCCTGCTTGGCAGGTCCCACACAGCTTCACACCTGACTCTCAGAAACCACAAGCTCTCAATGCCAAGTTCCTGTTAAAAGCACTTATTTTTACTGTTCTATATATACATACGGCTCCTGGTCATAAATAGCTGTTTATTTATGGGGTGTTAATGTTTCTTTTCCTCTTTAAAAGTTATATACACCACCAAAAATAAAATACCACTCCACACATCTGCTAATTTCTACTCTCAAAAATACAAAGGGTTGCTAAGTAAAAGAAGCCAGACACAAAAGGTCACATATCTGATTCCATTTACACAAAATGTCTAGAATAGGCAAATCCAGAGACAGAAAGCAGACAGCAGTTGCTGGGGTGGGACAGGATTAGGAAGTGACTGCTTAATATATAGGGCATAGGGTTTCTTTTCAGGTTGATGAGAAGGTTCTATAATTAGATAGTGATGATGGCTGCACAACACTGTGAATATACCACTGAACTGAACACTCTAAATGGTTAAAATGGTGAATTCTATGTTACATGAATTTTATCTCAACTAAAAAAAATACACAGTAAGAAAAAAAATTACAATTAAAATTTCTATCTAGGTCTTTACATGAAGGTTAACAGTCACCTATAAATTTTAACTTGACAAAATAATCCATGGTTTAGAAGTAAGAATAGTGGCTACGGGTGGGGTTATTGACCGAATAGCAACAGGCATCAGAGAACGTCCAGCGTGCTAGGAATGCTCTCATTCTTATCCCAGTGCTGGTATATGTATGAACGCATATACATGTAAACATTCAAAGAACTGCAAGAACTGCATGTCAGTTTCATGCATTTTTCCATATGTACATTATACCTCAAAACATGTATTTTAACCCTTAAATTACCTGCGAGTTGGGGTCATAGTACAGCCCTGTTGTCGGATCATAGTAATATCCTGAAGATTCATCATACTGGTAAGTGGACGTGTCAGGCACTGCTGCAAAAAACAAAATCCAGCATACAGTCATTCCAGGTAAGAAACTGGCTTTACTTCAAATTCTAAACCACTGAGATGCAGCAGGCCTTAATGGTGTTCTCTCACATCCCCAAGTGTCCCTCTGACACCCACAAAGGGAGAGGAACTCTTATTAAACAAAGACAACAACTAGGACTTTCCAACTGTCAACAGCCCCATGAGGTTTGGCTTACCATATTTGGTACCAGGAACTACACCAGTGGGGGAAGCGGCTGGGGCCTGTGTACTTGTGCTAGTGCTAGGCTGTGCTTCCTCAGTCTGGAAAGAACAGCAGCTTCAATATAATTTCAACTGTAAAGTCTCTCAAGAGAACTAAATCACTGCAATAGGGCCCCCTGACAGACCCACTGTAGCAATGATCTAAGGCAATCCTTGAGCAAAACACGTGTTGACAACGTTCTTCCTAAAGGTCAAGTCGAAGCATGCATAGTATAAATACACCCTGTTTGGAATCTTGCACTTAAAATATATACACAAAATTATTTTATTATCTAATAATATTTGACAGAGAAGTGAGACTGGAATGTGTGTGTATTATTCAATCCTAGCTCATACAGCAGGAAAAGATAATACTAGTATGGCAACACAAAGCTTCCCCAACAGTCACCAGTTCTGTATCTAAAATGACAGGATTACCGGAGAGCCGGGTGGATTGGAGGTCTGATTATATAGCTGGGGACTCTGAGATACTACAGCCGCTGAGGTGGTGGTCACTGCTGTGCCTGATAATAAACACAGGAGTTAGAAGAGCCAACGCACTGAACTCTAAGCCAAACAACCTTATCTGTAATGCCCAATCTAGCATCTTTGCATATGTCAGTTCTTAACAACCTAATTCTCAATAAGTACTCTTGAACCTATGATATTTTCATTTTTATAATCCTACTAGAATGTGACACACAAAGTCAAAAATTCTGTTATGATGGCTAAGAAGAAGGAAGAGAAGAAAGTCTCCATATCTGCTCTGGGGTTGAGAATAGATTTAATTGCCACACCTTTATAATTCTAGAACAAAAAACTGAAGCATAAGCTTTTAGAGTGACCCTTCTGATTAATATCTGGACACCAGACGACTGTAGGGCCACACCGTATCTGCTTACCTGAACCTACATGGTCACCCATGATTCCTAACAACACAGACAGGGAAAATATTGAATTCCAAGAATGAACACTCATCACATGGTCTTAAGAGCTTCTTATCAGCTCCTGATGTACACGAGCAATCCCAATATTCCCCTAGGACCTTAGGCATGTGGTGACAACCCTGAATGTGTCCTATCCCCAAGTTTTGCAGGGAAATGGCCCTCATAGATTTATTTGGGTCTAATGAGAACATCTAGTTCTATCTCCTCAATTGTATTTGCTTAAACAAAAATAAAGGGAATATGAAGTTTATTACCTGATGCAGATGATGCATCCGATTCCAATCCTCCAGCCTGTTGCTGATAAAACTGTTGGTAATCCTGTGAGTACTGTAGAAGAGTCCACCATTAAAGCTGCTATTCTCAGAAACCCTCTGGAGACCAGAAGTTGGATGTTGGTCAAATCTACCTACCTGAGCATACTGGGTGTAGCCATCTTGGCCTGGCTGTAGGTAACTGTAGTCAACATTGCCTCCTTCGCCACTCTGAGACTACAAAATACCAAAAGAAGAGGAAACACAGACATCAAGTTTTTGAAATGTCCTTGGAGAGCTTCCAAGGCAAGCACCGCTGGAGAGGTTACTTCTGTGAATCCAGGCAACACCACCACACTGCTTTGAGCAAAAAGATCCTCCATCTTACCTGGGTGGAAGACCACTGAGCGGCAGCAATGGCTGTACTAGCCACGGAGAAAGCACTGACCCGGTTACCATCTGGGAGGACCAAGTCTCTGAAACCACAATGATCCAATCATGTGATTCTATCTCAGTATGTTTCCAATCACTAACCCCACACTACCCAGAAAACAGCAATTCACTCTAGCCTTTGTTGGAAGGTCTCTAATGCCAGCAAGGCCACATTTCAGATGAGGAAGGGTTCCCATGGGCAAAGCCCTAAGTGGGCAAGTGTCCCTATAGTATTTCTATTCTCCTTTGTACTCTTCCATCTAATAAGGTGTCTGCTGGATGAGCAATGATACTAGAAAGGGGAAATTTACATCGCTAGAATGAAGCTCTATATACATGAAGCTGCATGTTGTTCTGGAAGTAAAGAATTATATCCAGATGGGTTTGCACCATCCTGA
Source organism: Kogia breviceps (assembly GCF_026419965.1). Classification (NCBI taxonomy): domain Eukaryota; kingdom Metazoa; phylum Chordata; class Mammalia; order Artiodactyla; family Physeteridae; genus Kogia; species Kogia breviceps. Next base: position 38,725,300 of record NC_081319.1, read on the forward strand.
AGCAGTTTGCATAGCACTTATTCTCAACCCATCTGCCATGTCTCTCTTTGTCCTGCTCTGAAGTTTTCTGGCAACTGGTTATTGAGACAGAGGGAATAAGCTCTAAGAAGACAACTGTGTCCTGCCCAGCCAACCAGGAAGGATAGTGTCTCAATGTAGAGAACATGGGCTTTGAGTGCAGTTAGCAAAGCATCCCTGGACAAGCACACAGATGCAGCAGTTTGAAGTAAGGACAATGAAGCCACTCACTTTCTGGCACTTTTTGCAAAATCAACCCCAATAGTTTTGCCATCAATTTTCAAAGGAGGATGGAGACTCTGTAGTATCTGAAGCAGCTGAGAAGCATCCTGAAGGAAAATGTGAAGAAATACAATTTTGTCATGTAATTGAAAATCTCTCTCTACTACCTAGCCCAGTCAAAGAAATATTAAAAAAAGAACAGCAATTCATTCTTATTTGTGGATATGAAATCATGAGAAAAAAATTAGCCCTCTTTCCTCCAGGACATGAAGGTACCCAGTATTATTAAAAGAGTAAATGCTAAAACAGTCTAAAACAAAGCATGATGAAAGGACGAAAACTATGGCTCAACCTTCAGTTATCTACAGGTATATATGGTATTTTTACCACTTACTGAAGTCATCAGCCTGTAATTTACCACTGTAATAACTGTCATTTCTTATGTCTTTAACTTCGGGCTCCAGGAGCCTTACACGCAGTATCACAATTGGATGAACCACATTTGCCTCTTAAATCTCAGTTTCTTTTAAAAGGAAAGATTCAATGAACATCTCACCATTGCAGAAGACAGCTGCACAAATGCGAAGCCTCTGTTCTGCTGGGTCTGTTTGTCTTTTATGAGGCGAATGTTATTGACAGCTAAGGACGCGTAGGGAGACAGTGCTGTCATGATGGAATCCACCACAGTGTGTGGAGCTATGTTTCGAAGTATGATTGCTGCAGGTGAATGAGACAAATGACAGATACATGCATTCCCACCACCAATGCTTTTCAAGGCAGGTTCAAGTACAAACAAACAAATCCATTTTGGGAGGTTTCTAGCATATTTGACCCTTGAATGCAGGGGGATTAGGGGTGCTGACCCCACCCCCATCCCAGCCACACAGTCAAAAATCTGTATATAACTTTATAGTCAGCCCTCTGTACTGGTAGTTCCACATCCCCAGATTCAACCAGAGGATAGTGTACTATTATAGCATTCATTGAAAAAATCCATGTTGTTCAAACCCATGTTGTTCCAGGGTCAATTGCATATCTTTCACACTTTGACATGGAGAAGATTCTAAAAACCAGTCTTTTATGAGGCAACCTGAAGCTACTGCTCCTCATTAAAAATGGCAGGATGGGACTTTCCTGGTGGTGCAGGGGTTAAGAATCCGCCTGCCAATGCAGGGGACACGGGTTCGAGCCCTGGTCCGGGAAGATTCCACATGCTGCGGAGTAACTAAGCCCGTGAACCACAACTACTGAGCCTCTGCTCTAGAGCTCGCGAGCCACAACTGCTGAGCCTGCGTGCCAAAACTACTGAAGCCTTCATGCCTAGAGCCCGTGTTCTGCAGGAGAGGCCACCGCAATGAGAAGCCTGCTCACCGCAACTAGAGAAAGCCTGTGCGCAGCAATGAAGACCCAGCGCCAGCCAAAAATAAATAAATAAAATAAATGCAAAATAAACAAATAAATAAAGGGTAGGGAACAAAAACATCAAATGGGGGTCAATTTCCAACATAACGGCCAAAAGATTACATTTGAACTTACTATCGCAGTAGTAATCTACAGACTGAACTGATTCTGTGGTTCCAGGGGGCACTTCCTGTTCAGAGTCTACAAGAAAGAAAAGAAAGAGGAAGAATCAGTAACTGAAGACAAACAACAAACCAATATAAAAAATACATTGAGGGGCTTCCCTGGTGGCGCAGTGGTTAAGAATCTGCCTGCCAATGCAGGGGACATGGGTTCAAACCCTGGTCTAGGAAGATCCCACATGCCACGGAGCAGCTAGGCCTGTGAGCCACAACTACTGAGCCTGCGCGTCTGGAGCCTATGCTCTGCAACGGGAGAGGCCGTGACAGTGAGAGGCCCGTGCACCGCGATGAAGAGTGACCCCTGCTTGCCGCAACTGGAGAAAGCCCTCACACAGAAACGAAGACCCAACACAGCCAAAAATAAATAAATAAATAAAATTAAACAAACAAACAAAAACATTGAAATACCAAAGTTTTAATTTTAAGTAAATGTAGCAGTTATTTTTTTCTTTTTTAACCATTTGTGGCTATAGTAAAACCTTATTAATTTTGACATGATTTTAAATGTGGAATGCAAAAATTGGGCCAGTGGAGGACTGACATTACCTCTATACTAAAGAAAAGCAGATGCAGAATGTAAACAAGGCGAGCAGACTTAATTTTGGAACATAAAAGAACTATTTGCACTCTCAATCATCAGCAGGATCTATCTAACCTAAGGTAAGAAGGTTTAAGGAAAATATATAGGTTACTTGTTTAAATGCCCTACAACCCATACTTTTCCTTAGGTTCACAAACAATCCAATTAGTCAGGGTTTAATACATATTCCCAAACAGCTGAATCTGGGCTTACCAAACTTGTCTGCTCCACATCGGAAGCATTTTAGTCTTTTCCTGAAATTGTTAAGGCAGCACTGGAAAAAAAAAAGTTTTATCTTGGTTATTTCTCACAGTAGGCCGGGCTTACTAGTAACAATGTGGGTTAGAGCAAGAGGGCCATGGGCAAGTCCCAGTGAGGAACAACAACAAAAAAAAGCAGAAAGTGATGCCATGTATCCAAGATAAAGGGATATTAACCTAAAAATTTAGAATGCTTTTACTACTATGTGAATTTTCCCAAGAAAAACAAATTTTGATGTATTCTGAAGTAGAATTCCATTTTTATCAAGCTGGGGAAAAGTTTTAGTTCACCCCAAAATCCTACAGCAAGCCACTGGCAAAGTTCTCCCTTATATCAGAAGAGCACCATAAGGACTTCCCTGGTGGCGCAATCGTTAAGAATCCACCTGCCAATGCAGGGGACATGGGTTTGAGCCCTGGTCCAGGAAGATCCCACATGCCGTGGAGCAACTAAGCACGTGTGCCACAACTACTGAGCCTGTGCTGTAGAGCCCGCGAGCCACAACTACTGAAGCCCATGCGTCTAGAGCCCATGCTCTGCAACAAGAGAAGGCACCATGATGAGAAGCCTGCGCACTGCAATGAAGAGCAGCCCCCGCTCACTGCAACTAGAGGAAGCCCATGCACAGCAACAAAGACCCAATGCAGCCAAATAATAAATAGAAAAAAAAAGAAAAAAAGAAAAAAAAAAAAAAGAGAGAAATTGCCAAAAGTTGAGAGCTCTAGAATTCAAGAAACCATAAAGTGAAATAAACTTAAAATCTTAATGGAAACACTGGGCTTAGAACCAGGATCTTAAACAAAATCTCTCATGTTTGAGGGATTCTGTCCTCTAATACCTACTCAGGAGGACCCAAGAAAAGTCAGAAAGTACGAAAATCACCTTATGATAAAAGCTGGTGGTTGTGTACTTACTCGTTTCCTGTTTGGACAGTCAAACAAACAAACAGAAAACAACAAAACCCCAAAAGAGTTTTGTCTATTTGGGAAGAATGCATGCTTACCTTGTTACAAAGCCAATCTTCAAACTTAGGTCTGGGATTGCTATAATGCATTGCAATATGCTTTCCTTGAATCACCAGCTTTTTCTGTAAAAAAAGAAGTAATTAGTTATTCCCATTGTGAGGAACATGTGTCCATTTTCCCAGGGCAGAGCACACTTCGGAAAAATCAGTGCTCTGGAATTAAATGGACAACATACGGGGAGGACCAACCACCGCCACCTATACTCTGCCCATCCAATCCTTCAGATAGGCAGTAAGAGAATGGGATGCGGAGTAAAGGTAAACGGAGTCAGGGAGTGCTGAGAAAGCTGCCACACACTAAACGCTGACATGCACCAGGCCGTGTCTCCAGCAGAGACAGAAGTCCTAACATTCATCATTGACAGGCTGCCTGAGAGTGACAGTCTATTTCAAAAAGCAGAAGACACAACTCTCCCAGTTCTGAGGTTGTCTCCTACTTTAGCCCTTAGCATGGTGTCCTTGGGCTTCGCTTCACTTTTTCCCCAGTCCCCCATCCTTACGCAAAGTGAAAGCCTTTACATTTCCCCTTCCCCCAAATTCCTGCTTCAGATGTGTCCTTTGGGGGACAATGGGAGGGGAACTCATTTTTAAAGGGAATCTGGTTACAATTTTCTCAGGAGGAACTAGTCTGAATGCCATCGACTCTAAAACAGCTAAATGAGATTTCTTCCTGCCAAGTGCACCACGTGATGTCCTGAGTGACACATGTGTTCTTCACTGAAATAGATGGTACTCTCCTTCAAGATGAGTAACCAGGAGGCCAATGAAGTTTCTTCAGGGGGTTAGGAAGTTTGTAAATGTTCATATATCACCTCATCCTTCAAGTCAACCATGTGACTAAAAAGGACTTAATTTTCAAAGGTCAAAACTCCAAGCTGAATGAGTCTACCAAGAGTATACCCAGCACCTGCCCCCAAAGAGCCTTCATTTAACAGGCACATCTTTTCTTTTTCTTTTTTTGGGGGGGAGGGGAAGGGAGCAGGATGTTCTGACACTGCCAGAACAGATTTAAGTAGGAGGCTAGATATCCAAATTTTTTTTAAAGGAGTCTAACCCCTCTAAACATACATACTGTTGAGTAATTTGGTTCTTGCAAATCCTGGAAGAGTTAAGACATGCTGTGAATGTTGTCTCTGCAATATCTAAAGACAAGACTGCATGTCTGGCCAAGAGGGAAAGAGCTGAAGGCCATCCACTCACTGTGTTGTAAAGAAGCAAAAATAGAGAAGCTGGGAGATATGTCAACAGATCATCCCACTAGGAGGGATGTGTGCTGGGGGAGACTCCAAACTATCACTGAGTCCCTAATCCTACTGGCCTTTTATTTCTGGAGTGAATTTGAACTGTAATGAAATATTACACATTAACATAGCTTTGTATACATTAAAATTGTGGAGATTTTTAAGTGTCTTACAGGTTTTAACTTCCTAGGAGTTTTAAACTCCCAAGCAAGTCATTTGATACATCCACCATATTAAAAGATGCTGTCATGTAAAGAAAGCAGATTCACATGAAGCTTGCCCATGTCCTGAATTTTATTAGGATGGTGTCCATGGTATGAAATGAATGAAGATCTACCATTATAAGATCAGGCTGTCACCTCTGGGTTAAGGAAATGAGAGGCTTAAAAATCTAACAAGTCAATCAAAATGATACCCTCATTAGTGAGTCTTGCTATAAATGATAATAAGTCATCAAAGAATAAACTCTTATTTATGAGTGACAAATCATAAAATGCTGCAGAGAAGCAACATAATGAGTTAAGCAGACTTCCCAGAATGCACTTGGTTAAGGCATTCAATACTGTGCTTTGGAGTTCTGGCAAAAAACGTTATTTAAGTGCCAAGCACTGAACATTATCTCGACAAACTGTAGAACACTTCAGTTAATGCTTCTTAAAGAATCATCAATGATTTGCTTTGAACAGACTACAAAAGGCATTCTCAGGGAGATTAGAATGATAATGCCACTCTAACTAGATCAGACAGCAGCAGGACACCAGCTCCCAGGCTAATCTCATCAGACTTATTGTTCAGAAATTCCACTACGTCCTTATATAGTCCTTGAAGACCCATGTAAGCAGTTACGCCTCCAGGAAGCTTACAGTCTCCAAGCGAAATAAAAAATTACTTACAAAATGCCTGTAGCAGACTTCAATTATATTCTCTTCACTGTCAAATCGAGAGTTGGATAATCTAAGATTACTCTCAATGGACATAATAGGAATATAATCAGGTAAGGAAAAGGGGAATATTAAAGATGTCTTGACAACTACCAGACAAATATTCAGTGGTTAACAAGGCCCTGCCAGGTAGCCATGTTTAAAGGCAGAGCAAATTCTGCAATGTAGTGCTTGGTACTGTATTTATTCTAGTAACAGCAATTTTAATATATACAAAGCTTTTCTTTTTTTAAAGTCACTCCTTTGGAACAAACCACTCCTTCAACCTTTTTTTTTAAAAATTGTACAGACTTGTTCCATTTTCATGAATATCTAGACTTGGTGAGTGAAGCAACCTGATTGGCTTCCATCCAGCTGGTAGCATCTTGCAAGTGATAAAACTCCACGAAGGCGAAACCACGGCTTACACCTAGAGACAGCATTCAGATATAGACGGGATACTCGTGTTAGTCAGTTCCTTTATAACAGGTGAATCTCTCTCCCACTGCTTCAACACTGCGTGACAAAGCCAATTGGGAAGCAGCTTTACAAATGTGACTTGACTTGGGGATCTTCTTGATACTTTGCCATGGCAAGGAACCAAGCCGCCTGAACTAAATGCCACTCGATTTGATTCCACGCTTAAAAAGTAACCATGCAACCGACTACAAACAGTCAAACAAGGAGTTTATAAATCACTACTTACCGAAGGGAAAAAAAAGCCCCTAAAAACAAAGTTTTTAAAAAGGTCCTCAGATGCTTTCTAACATCGTTTTCAAACAGTCACATTCCTTAGCCATGGCAAACCTTTCATTCTGAATTCATGTGCTTGAAGACTGGGGATATCAGGATGTTCTTTAGGGACTGAGGTGGGAATGGGGAAGAGAACCAGAACAGCAGGAACTAAGCAAGCTCTCACCTGTTTTCCTCTTCATCAGCCTCACGTCCGCAGGCTGAGGGCCTTCAAAGGATTCCATCATTTCTCGAATCTGCACAGACAGGGTTTTACACATTTATAGTTAAAGCTTTAGCCACAAACTATTCCACACTAAAGAGAGGTCAAAGACTAGGGATTACATTAACTGCTTAATTAGCCAAGTTTTAGCTTCTATCATCAAAATGTAATTATTCTAAAAATAGAATAAAAGAAGGAACACTTCTCATAGAAACTGATGTACTGTAACAGATTTGAAGGCATTCTTTATATGCTGACTGGGAATTTCCTCAGGCACAATTATTTATGTTGTGATACACAGTCTTGCTCATGGTATGCCTCCCTCCTTTAGTCTAATCTTGTTGTTCTTTCTACTAAAGGACCAGAGAGAAAGATGAGATTTAAAAAATGCAGACGATATGTCACTGTCTTCTGAAGTATGCAACCAAGTATCAATGCCAAAAAATGAGGAACTCCCTTAAGATAAATATTTTTTGCACAATATCTTAAAGAAATAGCTTCCTTACATTTACATTAATGGTGAAAATTAACAAAGCTCATAATATTCTTCGGCTCCTAGTAAAATCAAAGTAAACATTAATTGGGCATGTAGAAAGACTTCTGGCTGGTAGGTTTGTTATTGATGTCAGATCAAACCCTTACTGCAAAAGGCAAAATACATTAATAAATACATTAGTCTCTTTATCAATCATACCAGGCAGTGATACTCCCAGGGAGAAAACCAGGGTCAAATCTGTGAAACAAGATTCTTAGTGGCCTCCACTTTCCATAATTATGTGTAAAGGCTGCAGGATTATATACAGTCAATCCTCATTATTTGGGGATTCTGCACTTGCGGATTTGCCTACGCATTAAAATTTGTTAACTCCAAATCAATACTTGTAGTGCTTTCATGGCCATTTGCAGACACGTGCAGAGTAGCAAAAAATTTGAGTCACCTGATGTATATGTTCCTAAACAAGTGTCCTACTCATAGTCTGTTTAGTGCCAAGTTTTTCACATTTTTGTACTTTTTGTTGGTGATTTCACTGTTTAAAATGGCTCTCCAAGTGCAGTGCTGAAGTGCTGTCTAGTGTTCCTAATGCAAGAAGGAAGGCTGTGATGTCCCTTACAAGGAAAATATATTAGAAAAGCTTCATTCAGACATAAGTTACAGTGCTGTGAGTTCAGTGCTAATGAATCAATAGCATATATTAAATAAGGCACCTCTAAACAGAAATACACACGAAACAAAGTCATATATTGATCTGTTAATGAAAATGTTGTGACCAGAGGCTCACAGGAACCTAACTTTGTATTTCCCCTAAGAGCATGGTTCCATACCCCCAGTGCCTTTACAGACTGCAACTACCACAACAAATATAAGGAAAATCGACTATTTTTTCATAAAGAGTATGTATGAGAAGTGCTACACTGAGCCAGACCCAACCACCTGACTCAAGTTCATGCTTGGTAACACAGTAAGAAAAAAATCAGTCACCAGAGTAACTAAAAACAGTTTCTATAAAAGTAGTGACACAGTAACATACATAGTAACATAATTAACTAAACATACATAGTAACATAATTAACTAAAGACAGTTACTCTAAGAGTTCACATGTCAGTGGGGGACTAAAATAAAATGCAATACTGAAAGTGATAAACAAATTCAGAAGATTAAATACTATAATTTTAAAATGTTTTAAAGATCCCAATAAGCAAATTTTCTACAAATACTGCAAAAAATTTGGCAACCTCAGAAAGTCTATTTTGAAAACCTGCCTTCTTAAGGTAAGCACTTCTAGTTCTCTCAGAAGCCTGAAATAAATAAGCATTTCAATCTTGTTTCATTACCAAAAGGGAGTGCCCACAGAGTCAGCTAAGGCATTGCTCTCCCCATGCCACCCACTTCTTCTGCACGCTCCCAGGGCCACAGGCCTAAAAGACTCAAGGGGACAGTATGATCAACAAGTAAACTTTCCTCAACTGACTCCTGCAAGATTTCTTGTATCCCCTCCTCCCCTACTCCACATGCTCATGACTGCTGCTACCTGAGCTGAGCTCTGCCTTCTTTCTACCCCCTACCATTCCAACCTACATAGCTTTTGTTACCAGGTAAAAACCTCAGTAGCTTTCTTTCATACTTAGCTGGGCTTTCAAAGACTCCATCACTGGCCCCCAAAGCACCTTCCCATCCACCTCTCTCTTGCCAAAAGCCTTTGATTTCAGTCGTATCAAGCTGATTTGGGCCAGTCCACATCTCATCCTCAGTTCTCCACCAGACCAAAACACTTCCATCCGCCAAGAATCAGCTCAACTAAAATCTCCCTGGAGCGCTTCCTTGCCCTCGACCAGTTAACTCAGCTCCCTTAAAGAATCCTCCAGAGTTACTCCACAGAACCACTTTCAACAAGACCTTTTCCAACACCTATCCCTTTCTACTGTGCATTGTCTTCATTATCTGCTGACCTTAGCTATTCATCCTTAAGCTTTTATGAGGCAGGATCCATGGTTCTGCATCACTATAGCATAGCAGTACACAGTGTAGCAAGTGTGCTATGGATCACAAATACCCATTATTAATTCTAACATCCCATCTCACATTTGTCACTTCCAATGTTTAGAAGACCAAGGCTGTGTGAACTCAGTACTTATCTTTAGCTCTAAAATTCACTAAACATTAGTCAGAATATTACTCTGAATACTCCAAGACAATAGATACTGGCATAATGCATGTTTTATAAATGTATTTCAAAACATCACATTAATTTCACAAACAACATTGGCTGAGCAGCCTCCTGCATTCAAGGGTTGGGGATACACTTAAGAAATTCCACCTGGTAGGTCAAGAAAGGCTTCAGGGACTTCCCTGGCAGTTCAGTGGTTAAGATTCCGTGCTTCCACTGCAGGGAGCATGGGTTTGATCCTTGGTCGGGGAACTAAGGTCCTGCATGCAGCACAGAGCTGTCCTCCCAAATGAAAGACAGAAGGAAGGAAGGGAGGGAGGGAGGTAAGGAGGGAGGGAGGGAGCGAGGGAAAAAAGAAAGAAAGAAAAGAAGGGAAGAAAGGAGGAAAGGAAGGAAGGAGAAGGAAGGAGAAGGAAGGGAGGGAGGGAGGGAGGAAGGAAGGAAGGAAAGAGGGCTTCAAGGAGAAAAAAAGGGCACACTGGTAGAATGATGGACATGTCCAAAGTGGCGTGCAGCAAAAGCAAGTGGTAGATGTGGCTGGAAGGAATGCGTAAGGGTCAGAGATACCACTGGAAATCAGGCAGTGCCCAGTACACCAAGGCCGTAGTTGACCAGATGGAGAAGTGGGGAGCCACTTCTGAAAAGCCTGTGGCTTTTCAGAAGTTTAAAATGGATAATATAATTTCCATTAAATCAAAGGATGGCCAAATCATAAAATGTTCTTACAGATACACCCTCACCGAGTAAGTAACCAATTCAATAAACACGTACTGGCTACCTTCTAATAGCTATTATTGAAGGAATAACTGCTCCCTGTAGTTCTTCTGAAAACTCTACATTGAGCTTCAAAGCCTAAATACAAATGATAGATCTGTGAATCAAGTTGAGAGAACTCCACTCTAATTACAGAAATGTATTTCACTAGATATTAGCTTGAGATATAGTAACACAAGAAAATAATGGTAGAAGCGCAAAGTTCATTGTGCCTATTGGATTGCTCATTAGAACTGTTGGTTCCCCTTACATCGCTCTCCGTGATGGTGATGGGAAGGCCGCGAAGCATGATGGTCTTGCTCTCCCTCTCATCACTGATGTCATGCCTATAGTCATGCTCGCCATAGTCACCATCTGAATGGTAGCCATCTTCGGATCGGTCACTGTTCCTTCTTTCACGTTCTCTCTGATTTACAATAAAGAAAATTGTAATTCAAATCACACTGGGCTTATTTATACCCGTTGATCCAGTCCCTCCGCTTGTAGTAATTTATCTTTAGGAATAGAGATAATACAAGAACTCCATGATGATGTTCACTGCAGCATCTTCTAAAACAGCATAAAACAAAAACAAGAACAGAAACCCCCAAACCTGGCAACAATCATTTAGTTCAGAAAGAATGGTTTAACAACTCACCAAACAGTATAACAACACACAATGAAACACTATTACCTGTTAAAATGATTATATGCATAAGAAAAAAAACAGTGCAAAATTATGTGGGCTGCACAATTACTGTTAAACAAAGCTAATGCATATGGAAAGAAATGTGAAAAAAGCTATGCTACAATGTTAAACTACAACTTTTAGAAACACCATCTGAGGCAAAGGGATGGTATATAATTATGCCCCAATTGTCTCACCTTTAAAATGAAAATAACACCTACCTTATAAGGTTGTAGTGAGACCTGAATGAGTTCATGTAAGTCAAGTGCTCAAAAGAGTGCCTGGTGCATAGTGAGCCCTAAGTAAACCCTGGCCAGTATTTCTATGACTACAGGGCTCTGTCTTTGAGGGTTATAGTTGACTCAGATTTCAGAATAATAAAGAGTTTGAATATAATACTCCTCTTGAGACATTTCCACACTTGATATGCTTATTTCAAGAATCTTGGAGGTTCTGTGCATATAATTCATAATTCTAACAATTCTATAAACAGTTGTTGGTCACTCACCTCTGGACTGTCATAGTCTCGGTAGTCATCATATCTATCACCCCTCCGATCATCACTAGATCTTTTGTAATCTGAGTCCCTCCTCCTGCTTCTGGATTCACGCTCATCACGATCATCCCTGTCTATGATGGATCCGTATCTTCCACTGCGTTCTGTTCTACTCACTCTGCCATGGAAAATAATTTTCATTTACTCTTCAGTAAATCACATTTTGTCCCTTTAGAAAACATGGTTGAAAAACCACACAACCCACATCTCCGTTTATAAGATATCCAACTAGTTCAGTGTATCCCTTAAAATTTATCACCAAATTCCAATTTACAAAGACAATGACTGGGAAAACAGCTATGTCCCTAAGTACAAAGGTAGTTTTCAGGAATTCATACTAAATGTAAAAATATAGCTATCATGGGCTTCCTTGGTGGCGCAGTGGTTGAGAGTCTGCCTGCTGATGCAGGGGACGCGGGTTCGAGCCCTGGTCTGGGAAGATCCCACATGCCGCGGAGCAACTAGGCCCGTGGGCCACAACTAATGAGCCTGCGCGTCTGAAGCCTATGCTCCGCAACAAGAGAGGCCGCGATAGTGAAGAGGCCTGCGCACCACGATGAAGAGTGGCCCCGGCTTGCTGCAACTAGAGAAAGCCCTCGCATAGAAACGAAGACCCAACACAGCCAAATAAATAAATAAATAAATAAATAAAAGATTAGAATACTAAAAATATATATATATAGCTATCAAATGTATGGGTTTAATATTTTTGAGAGAGTCTGGCTGCCCAAGTTCATCTTGCATTTTCCCAAGCCTGTGGCCTTTACATCACCTCTTTCATCTCTGATTTCAGATCTTAGTGATCAATCTAGACTGGAAGAATGAAATTATAGTTGTTCCCGCCAGGGACTGGTTCCAGGACCTGTTGCAGATACCAAACCCATGGATGCTCAAGTCCCACAGTTAGCCCTCTGGTATACACAGTTCTGCATCTGCAGATTCAACCAACCACAGATCATGTAGTACTGTATTTATTGAATAAAATCTGCCTATAAGTGGACCTGCAAAATTCAAACCCATGTTGTTCAGGGGTCAACTGTTTTAGCATTTCACTCAATTACAAAGGAGGACATGTCCTGACTCATCTGCTCTGAAGGGTATCTCCCTACTGAGAAATGGACCAACAAACTGGATAACCTGTCTTTTTTCCCCATTAGGCAGTTAACCAAGTTCATTTGTTAGATATAACTAGCACCATCAGAGAACATTATTTCCTATAACATCTGATTGACTGATTGATTGATTGGCTGCATTGGGTCTTCATTGCTGTGTGAGGGCTTTCTCTAGTTGCGGTGAGCGGAGGCCACTTCTTGCTGCGGTGCAAGGGCCGTTCACTGCGGTGGCTTCTCTTGTTGCAGAGCACGGGCTCCAGGTGCATGGGCTTTAGTAGTTGTGGCTCACGGGTTCTAGAGCACAGGCTCATCAGCTGTACACAGGCCTAGTTGCTCCGTGGCATGTGGGATCTTCCCGGACCAGGGCTCGAACCCATGTCCCCTGCGTTGGCAGGCAGACTCCTAACTGCTGCACCACCAGGGAAGCCCCTGATTTATTTTTGATTACTGAGCAGCACTGGGCTTCACAGGAAAACCTAATAACAAAAGGCTTACCCATTTGACCACAGATATAAATAGTTCTTTCATAAATTGTTTACCAGGTTCATAAAACTACTATGTAAGGACAAGACAAAGAGAAGGCTTATAAGGGCCTCATTTAGAGTATACAAATTTCATAAAAAGAAACAAATGAAACAAGTAGTCTAGGACTATTCTGAAATGTTAAGTATGTAGATGAGAGACCCTAAAACGGTAAATGTTAATTTATTTGGAACCAGACTACTGACAAAGCATTAAAACAATGATATCATGTGACATGAACACTTCATGAGTCCCAGTGGGCCATTAATTTGATCTATCACTGGGACTGGACTCAATATTAAGGAGGCAGCTGGATGAATAAATAAAGGTTATGTGTTTAAATCAAATGGTTTGAGTCAGAGAATCCACAGATGACACAGGAGTCAAATGCTCCCATCTTAATTCTTTACTAATTCTTTAGCAGTTTTTCTTTCTTCTTTTTTTTAAAAAAATGTAACCCATGGTCCAAAGCTTCTCAGCTCTATAAATCTGGATCATCTTGTCATGGAGGGGATAATAACAAGAACTGGCATTCACTGATTGCTTTCTACAGCCCAGGTACTGCGCAAAGTGACAGACAGTATGATCTCCTAGCTTCTTCCAGAAGCTGTTTGTTATCCACACCAGGAACCCTCATGACTTACTATTCCACCCAGCCCTCCTTTGCCTAATTCTTTCTTACCCTTCAGGCTTCACCTTAGAGAATACTTTCTCCAGGAAGCTTTCCTGGCCGTTTCCAAGAAAACACATGTTCCTAAGTGTTCTAACAGCACCCTCAACTTCTTTTAACATAGCACAGTTCACACAGTATTTTAATTATCTCATTAAACTGTGTGCTTGTGAGAGCAAGTATCATGAAAGTGCTCACAGCAATGCCGGACACAAAACAGACACTCAAATATTTGTTTGATAAACAATTTTTAACAAATAGCTCAGTCCCCATTGAAATGCTGAGATCAAAGGCATGTAACAGTAATAACTTACCGTTTGTCTGAACCCATTGTCCTGCTGAAGATCTAGCACACTGCTCCAAAAGGTTCAAATTTTGTTTTTCCTAGGAGACAAAAGAGATAGGTTGCTGCAAATCTGAGAGATCACGTAGTCAACTGTTCCATAGCTGGAACACTACTGAGATTGGAATTTCATTAAACCATTAACAGTGATTATCTAAGGTTGGGGGGGTGGGGAGGGAAGCGGGGACCAACTGTCAACATTAAAATTAAGCTAACGTTTTGTTAACAGTGAGCATAGCAGGAAGGCGAAGCACAGTAAAAAATATTACATTCCACATTCAATAACAAACCCATAAAAGGATACGAGCAGAAGGTTTCTTCCCTGCTCCTGCTGTAGGATTACAAAGCAAAAAGGGCACAGCTGCAATCAGCTCCCTGTGTTCTGAATCAAAGCATTGGGATAGTTGACCGTTAAAACATTAATCAAAGTGTCTGTATTAATACAAGGAGCGAAACGAAATTCAAAAATTACTTATGAAAAACTTAACCTTTCAGAAGCCCGATGCTGAGGTGATTGAAAATCTACTCCATTTAAAATGCAACGGGCTGATCCAAAGCTATCTCAAACAAGGGTAAACCTCCACACGACTTAATTCCTAGGTAACAATAATCACCACAGGTTCCAGAGGTGGCCAGCCTGGCTCAGCTGCGCACCGGCGGTGATAAAATATCACAGAGCTAGACTCCGTTCGATGCGTGCGCGGTCCAAGAAACTACTTACTGTCGTCCCTGGCGCCTGTTCTAGGCAGGCGCTCAACGAACCTTTGCTGAATTAATAAATGGAAGAGAACCATCCGGGAGAAACCAGGCCCTAGGCAGAATCTCTGATGCCTCCCCTCATCGCCTGGGCAGTGCCCGGACCCACCTCCGCGGGGTGTCGCGGCCGAGATGGCGGCGCCACGGCCTGCGCGACCAACTCAGGCGTCCGGCTATCTCTTCCTGCTTGCACTCCCGCCTCCCGACCCCCAAGAGGTTCCCAGTCCGCAGATCAGCCTTCACCGAACAGCTTTCCGGAGAGGGCTGATTCAGGTCAAGCTGCGGGGCGATGACGGCTAGAGACTGTCAGGGAGCCCCTGAGAAGTAACCGAGGGACAAACGACGGCTTCATGCTCAGCTCAGGGTAACTACCCAGCTCAGCTGGGTAGTCGGAAACACGTCCCGACAGGGGCACACTCAGAGCTCGAAAGAAGCGGGCCTAGGGCTGGGCGGGAGAACGCTCTCTGAAAGCTGACAGCGCTAGCAGGGAGGAGGGGCGCGGCTCTCCAATGCCTCCGGTAGCCGTTCGAGAGATCCGGCTGGAGCTGGATCGACCGCCGCCCGCGGCTGACAGGGAGGCTCTACAGGGCCTGCTCCAACAGAAGGAACCGCCGGTTATTACGGGCGGCCGCCGCACTTACCTCCAGGAAGGACGGAAGTAGCAGCAGTAGCGGTTTTCTGCCAAGGGATTCCAACAGGGTACGGCCGCCTCACAAAATGGCGCCTCCGTCGACGGCCGTCTCCTACCCACAGTACCTCGCGCCTATCCCCTCCCCCCCCCACGCTTCCTATGGAGGTGTCCAATCCGCGAAGGGGTCTGGCTGCGCGAGGGCTGCTGGGTAGTGTGGTCGCTAAGGCAACCTGTCACTTAACTACGCCCTGTGTCAATTTCCTGCGTATTTCCCTTTCTTCAAAACCCAGGCCTAATATCCAGTCTGCCTTTTGCAGTTACGGATCAGAGCTTTTACCTTTATTAGGCATAGTAATTATTTGCTTTGCTACAAGGGTCTTAGAGAGTACAGTTTTCTTTCACCGACGCGGTGTAAACCATCACGTTTAATCTGGCTTTAAGAGAAGGAATGTAGGTCTATCGCCTATTGCATTATTGAATGCTAGATTAGATTATTGGGCTACATGCTTTACAAATTTCTATTTTCATTTTCATCACCTATGAGGTGGTTATTAAATCCATTTTGCAACTAAGGAAATTGAGGTTTATGGAAATTAAGAGGATTTAAAAAAATTTTTGGTTGCATTGGTTCTTAGTTGTGGCAGGCAGGCTCCATAGTTGTGGCACACAGGCCCCTTAGTTGTGGATCCAGGACTCCTTAGTTGCCGCACGTGGGCTCCTTAGTTGTGGCATGCGAACTCTTAGTTGTGGCACACATATGAGATCTAGTTTCCTGACCAGGGATTGAACCTGGGCCCCCTGCATTGGGACCGTGGAGTGGAGTCTTAACGCCACCAGGAAGTCCTTCCAGGGTTAATTTAACAGTTACTACTTGGCCGTCTAATAGAGTATCAAAATTAACACAGCCAAAAGCCAACCTTGTCTCCTTCACAGCCTTCCCCACCCCATAGTTAGCAACCCCCTGCTTCCAGTTACTCAGGACAAAAACCTTGGAGTCATCCATGACTCCTTTTTTCCTCGCACTCAATCTATCAGCAAATCCTGTTGACTCTACCTTTAAACTATATCTTGGATCTGACCACTTCTAGCTGGCTCAACTGCAGTTCACTTAGTTAAAGCTATTATCACTGTCCTTGTTTTAGAGAGACAGTAGGCCACACTAAAATGTCACACTATAGATTCCAAAATATAGTGGTGGAACTGGGATTTGAACTAGTAAGTTTAATTTGAGCCCACGCCCTCATTCACTAGAATGTAAACTCCAGAAGGGGAGGGACTTTTGTCTGTTTAGTTCACTACTATATCCCCAGTGCCTCTACTGCTGCCAGGCACATGGTATGCACTCAGTAAATATTTGTTGAATGAACAAATGAATCCACTACCAAAGCTAAAAGTGCAACATTTGTGGCGGAAAGAACCAGGGATCCTTCAGCAATTCAGAGAGAGATATTTTGGACCCTCACTCATCAGTCAAATGGTGGTATTTCTAAGTATCCAGTTAGCATAACTTGCCCACTGGCATTATTTATAGATGTAGATTTAGTGGAACTGATTTTTCCGGTCACATATACAGATTGAATAATTAGACCGTGACAGGGCAGAGGAAGATATTAGATGTGGAAAACCACACTTATACTCTTTTCTTTCTGAATAAAAAGAAATCTTTTAAGAATAAGTAGAAGGGGGACTTCCCTGGTGGTCCAGTGGTAAAGAATCCACCTTCCAATGCAGGGGATGTGGGTTCATTCCCTGGTCATGGAACTAAGATCCCACATGCCACAGGGTAACTAAGCCCGCACACTGCAACTATTGAGCTCACGTGCCTCAACTAGAGCCCACGTGCCCTGGAGCCCGCACACCAGAACTAGAGAGAGAAAACCCACGCACCGCAATGGAAGATCCCACGTGCCGAAACTAAGACCCAACGGCAGCCAAAAAATAAATTAATAAAATAAAATAAAAATAAAGGAAGAAAAAAAGAATAAGTAGAAGGACGTCAAAGAGATTTCAAGCCAGAAGCTTCAGATACACTGGAAAATCTTTTCCTTGGAAAAGCATCTTTAAACATGTTCTAACTATGGCTTATCGAGGGCATTAAGTGACTGACACTGGAAACTCTTTGGATAATTAAAAACATGACAATAGATGGAAAGGTAGGAATCTCTGGATTTTAGATGGGTAACTTTTGTTTCTCTCTCTCCTCTCCTCATCTCTATTTCTATCTTCCTATCTATCTATCTACCTACCTACCTATGTCTGTTCGGGCTGCTATAACAAAATACCACAGACTGGGGCTTCCCTGGTGGTGCAGTGGTTGAGAGTCCGCCTGCCGATGCAGGAGACACGGGTTCGTGCCCCGGTCTGGGAAGATCCCACATGCCGCAGAGTGGCTAGGCCCGTGAGCCATGGCTGCTGAGCCTGCGCGTCCGGAGCCTGTGCTCCGCAACGGGAGAGGCCACAACAGTGAGAGGTCCGCGTACTGCAAAAAAAAAAAAAACAAAAAAAACCACAGACTGGGTAGCTTGTAAACAACAGAACATTTTTTCTTACAGTTCCGGAGGCTGCGAAGTCCAAGATCAAGGTGCCAGCATGGTTGGGTGAAAGCCCTCTTCTGGGCTGCAAACTTCTTGTTGTATATTCACATGGTGAAAGGGTCTAGGGAGTTCTGTGGGATCTCTTTTATAAGAGCACTAATCGCAGTTATGACAGCTCTGTCTTCATGACCTAATAGTCACTTCCCAAAGGCTTCACCTACTAATACCATCACCTTTGGGGTTTAGGTGTTGGTGGTGGTTGGGGGAGAAGACCAGCATTCAGACCATAGACTACCTACACACACATATTTTTCTACATTTTCATATGTATGTATCTGTATATAATATCCAACTTATGGGGTAGTGTATATATATATATATATATATATACATACATATATATGTAAAACTTTTATCATCAGAATAAAGTAAATGTATGTGACCCTCAGAACTCCAATATTAGTTTAATGATATTTAAAACTTAAATATAGATTGGTCATTGCAAACTCTGCAATGGATAATGCAGATGCCGAGAACCCAGAACTTGCTAGACTTAATGGTCACGAGAAGTCTGCTCACTTCCAAAGCAGTTAAACAAGCACTTCTGAGCATCCCTGAGGTGCCTGCTGGGCTGGGCTTGTCACCAGCCACAAAAGCTATATAGCTGTTCATAAATAGTACAAAATAATTCTTAAATACTTGAAGGAGGTGTCTAGAAAAAAAGATGGATTCCACCAGAGCGAAATGCCATCCTCAAAATTCTCTGGTAGCTGACCTTCTTTGTGGACACTGCCCTTTTGAGTTCCAGAGCTGTGCCCCCAAAGTCCTGTCTGGCAGCTGATGTGAGTCTGGGAAAGTTTAACAAGTTCCTGGCTAATTAAGGAAAACAAAGACAACAGAATGAGTTGTTTTTTTGTTTTAAAGAAAGCCACAGATGTTCAATATAGAATAGAAGACAGTCCTTTAAGTTTGCCTTTACTACTTTTTTTTTTTTTTTTTTTTTTTTTTTTTTTTTTTTTTTGCGGTACGCGGGCCTCTCACTGCTGTGGCCTCTTCCGTTACGGAGCACAGGCTCCGGACGTGCAGGCTCAGCCGCCATGGCTCACGGGCCTAGCCACTCCGTGGCATGTGGGATCTTCCTGGACCGGGGCACGAACCCGTGTCCCCTACATCAGCAGGCGGACTCTCAACCACTGTGCCACCAGGGAAGCCCTTTACTACTTTTTTGATGGAAAAAAAAAAAAGTTCTCTTAATGAAACGATCTTAGGTCTTTTTCTTTTTCTTAACTTCTCACCACCTGACAAAAGAAAAAAAACTAGTTCACATGTTTTGGTCCCAGGCTGGGAACTACTGCTTTAGAATTAGTAAAAAGGCTCATGTGGGGGAAAAAAAAAAAAAGACAATGTGAGAACTCTTGCCTATACCAAGAAGCCAAAATAATTTATTTTGTCAGAGATGGGCTTAAACTGAGAGAGATATGCAATCAAAATTTAATTCAACAAGTATTTACCACAGACCTATGAGTTCAGCATTATTCACTCATTTATTGGGTACCAACAGTGTTAGGCCCTGAGCCAGGCCCTAGGGATATAGTAGTGAAGAAAATTACCCAAGATCTCTGCCCTTATGTAGCTGGCATTCTGATCAGAGGCCTCAGGGAACATCCTAGGGACATCTTAGGGTGACACACTTTTCACACTCATTCCAAGTTTCATACAATACCCAAAGTACTGCTTTAAAATTGTATGAAATACTTTAGACCTTATTTCCAACCATAAAATCTCCACTAAAGTGGCAAAATAAAACCAGAAGACAAACCAAAACAAAACTAGGCAGTGGCCTAAACTAGTCCGGAGGTCTGAGTTTAAACACAGCAGAGAAGGTGCTGCTGCCACCAAATGAGAATTAAGTCCATGTCATACCATCCCAGCAGCTTGCTATACTTCTCCCTTGCATCTCTCATCACATCAGAAATTGTGCAACGTCCATCTTCCCCAGAGGACTGAGTCCCATGGTCACAGAGACCCACACTGATCTTGCTATAAGCCCTAGTGTCAAGTAAAGTAGGCTTTCAAAACATTCAATGACCACTTAATAACTTGATGGTGCTACTGCTGGGCAGCCAATAACCTGGGTCAACCAAGTAGCCTCTATAGGATCTTCAATACTGAAGCATTGGATGTGTTTCACAGCTCTGGTTAGGCCAAACAGGGTGACACAAAGTTAGAAGGAAAACCTAGTCTGACCAGTTCAGGACAAACTTGGAAACTTCCAAAAAATGTTTTGACCTATTCAGTGAAGGTCAGACAGAGACTAACTGGACACACCACAGATGCACCTGCAGACCATCAGTTAGACCAGAAGGGCTCTTGGAGTACATCTGTCTGGGGCTGAAAGATCCAAATAGCCCACCTTCTAAAATGCTGTACTAGTGGTAGCAAGGCCCAGAACTAGGGGCTTTTGATCCCTAAGCCAATGTACTCCTGTTTGTTTTCCTTTTTTGGAGGGGTAAAAAGATATATTAAAGATTAAGAGAAAGGGATTATATTTGGACACAGCATGGCAAACAATTTAAATTCACATTTACCATTCCTGTTGCTAGAAATGTTTTCTCCTTGGTATACTCCCACCTCTCCTTACCTCTCCCACCCCTCACTGCTCATCCTCTCCAAAATGCCAATACCCCCACTCAATTTTTACAAAACCCTCCTTGGTCCTGCCTTACGCATCCAGACTATGTCATTAGACCAAGGGTTGGGAAAAACCACAACCCCTGGGCCAATTCTGGCCTGTGACCTGTTTTTGTAAATAAAGTTTTATTGGACCACAGCCAAAATCACTTGTTTGTGTATTGCCTGTGGCTGCTTTCTTACTACAAAAGAGCTGAGTAGTTGCAACAGAGATCATATGACCTATAATATGAAGTCTAAAATATTGACTCTCTGGCTTTTTACAGAAAAGTTTACAAACCCCTACCTTATACAATCAAGATGTTCTTCGAAACATGCAATTCTAAGAAACATTCTTCCCCTGAGATACCTGAAAAGTGCAATTCTTAGTACCATATGTTCCCTTGAGAAATTATTTTTTAAAGTTTTAATAGGTGCATAGGATATAGTAGTCCTTTTAACTAAAAAGAATTAAAAACACAAAAAACTCACTTTTGAAGCAAATTCTGTGAAATGGTATGAGTGATATGGTGGGCAATAAAGATTTGAAAGAGGGCAGACATCTCTTTGGAGAGTTCTAGCCATGGAGGAAACGAAAAGCTGGGGCAGTGGCTGGAGAGAAGTGGTAATTCTTATTATGCCAATTTGCTGTGGTGACTACAATGTGTGAAGCAGTGAACACCCAGCAGACATTCAGAAAAAGAGCTGGCACAAGAGCTGCCAATCCAGGCTGCCTCCCCCCGTCCCCCAACAAAGTCAGAAGAGGACTTCTGAAGGTCTCATGACTAGTAAACCAACATACGGAAATATGTTCAGCCTTAGCAGTTACAATAACGTGATGCTATTTTCACTAATTAGATTAAGAAAATAATTTTAAAAATCTGACAGTATTCATACAAGCCAGAGTTCAACGGTCACTGCAACCAGTCCACTCACACTGATAGCAGGCACTGTTCCAGGGCTCACTACAGCCCTTGTTGCCATTTCAGCGTCACCTCAAATGGACCCACACCAAGGGACTCTCTTCCTCCTACCATTAGCTCCACCCCCCCACCCATGAGAGAAAAATTTAACCACCAAAAGAAGTCACATTGAAAAAAAGTTTATTTAAAAAAGTTCTAGCAGCAAGAACAGTAACAAAACAAAAGGAGAGACGGACAAACAAAACAAGAAGGAGGCTGTGTCCTGTGGGACTTGTCTCCACTCTTTAATCGAGTTCTTTATACCGAGCAAACATGACTCTTCTCACAGCATCTCGGTAAGTCTCATTGGACTGTCTCTTACTGGTTCTTCCTGGAGCTCCCACATTGGGACCCCTCATCCGGCTTTCAGTCTGTAAAACAAAGACAAACAATGAAGTGGGCTCTATGAATTAATTAGCCTCAGGGCTGGTCTTTGACTATAAGCATTTCTGGACTAGTAAGGAGCAGGATATAGGAGAATTTTTAAAGAATGCTTAATTAATAAACACTCAAGATGAATAAGGAGGGTGGCGATGCCATGATTTCAGGATACAGGATTCAACACCAGAAATGTGAGAAGCCATTCTCCTATATGTGGCATTTTCAGACAGGGACTAAGACAACACAAAATGGAGAGGGTTCCCTCTTATCACCTTTTCTATCTTCTCTTCTTTTCCTTAAACATGAGGGGTGAGGCCCTTCATGGGACCCAGGACTAACTTCATGCTCCTCAAATTTTAGCCATCAAAGACCTCTAACGACAATTCCTCTCTGAGATGCCTTTGTACCTTTTATTGCTGGTTCTCTGGTTCTTTTCACCAAATGATTCTTCAATCTCAAACTGCCTGATTCCCACACTGCCCCATGTCTTACTCTGTGTTAAGAGTGAAATCAGCCCCATTCCAAATTCTCTCTCCCCTTCCCATCGCCAATCAAACAGCGAAGAGCCTAGCATGCCTAGCTACAATCCAGTATCAAGACTGACAGCCTTCTCAGCTCTCACATTCTTTGCCAGCAGTGGTGAAAGCCCAGCTAATAGGCAAGGACATAGCTCTGGGCCACAGAATGAGAGGAAACTAAGTATATGCTAGGTTCGTGCCACCCCTAACAAGATGGAAACCATTTCACCTCCTCTGCTGAAGCCAATCCAGGATGGCCATATCCGAGGCCTGCCCCCTTCCTCCAGCCAGTGGCCTGTTGGACACAGCCTCCTTTACTGCTATTGTCGATGCCTTCTTTACCAACAGGCTTACGATCACTGCAAAAGAAGCATACATACTTAGACACCAGCACTTTCAAAGTGACATGCTTGTGAGCCCAGTAAAAACCTCTGTCCTCTTGATTCAGATTTGCCTCCTCTTAAGAATATTAAACAGTATCTTTGAGTGCCTACTATCTATGAAACCGGCTTTGTCCCGGGGATACAGAGATGACCAAGACCTGACCCTGTTCATGGGGAAGGATGTGAGAAGGATAATATGTCAACAGATGCTTACAGCACATTGAAGAGCTCAGCCATGGATGTAGCAACAGTATACACCTACTATGGAAATACAAACCGGGAACACAAACCTGAAGGGGCATCACCAAAATGAGGAATTCTAACAGGTGGGTATACCTGAACTGGGTCTTAATAAATGAGGAGCTTGTGAGCTAGAAAAAGCATGGGAGGAAAGGAGGATAAAAGCAAGGAGAAGTGAAAGAATACAATTTGTCCAGAAGAGTGGCAGGAATTGACAAAAGGCTGCTTGAGCCAGACTGTGAAAAGCCTTGAACATCATGCTAAATCAAGACTCTGTACTTCATATTTCAGGCAAAGAATCTCTAGAACCCAGGCCTCCCTTTAGGCAAGGTATATGTTCACAAAAAGGTTAGTTTTAGGAGATTTCTGTTTATAAAGGTCATTTTGGTGGTAGGGTAGAAAGACTGAAGAGCAAAGATGGAGACTAAGCAGTCCAGTTTGGAGGTGAGCTATGAATTGGGGCAAGGCTTAATTATGGATGTGGCCACTAACGATACAGAGGATAAAGGAGGAAGATTGGGACAGACCAGGTAGACCATGATGTGACGATGTTACTACTCTGAAATAGGAATACAGCAGGTTTAGTAGGACTAGACTAGAGAATAATGTGAAATATAATATTGAGTAATTGTTTAGTGTGAGGAGGCTGAGAAGTGGCCAAGAGGATATGCCCAGAAGGTAAACAGAAATAATGATTTTGAGCTCAGAAAACAGAAATGACTTGAGGTGGAGCCACAGGACTTGTTAGCCTGTGAGTGGTGGCTAAAGCCTTGGGTACCATAGGCAGTCCAAGTCAAGAGGATGGAGGAGCAAGAATAAAGGAAAACTGAGGGCAGAGTCCTGGAGAATATCTGGAATTACCCAGAAAAGGAAGAGGAGAAGGAGAGAAGACTTAGAAGGAGGAGGGCCAGGGGTTTCCCTGGTGGCGCAGAGGTTGAAAGTCCGCCTGCTGATGCAGGGGACACGGGTTTGTGCCCCGGTCTGGGAGGATCCCACATACCGCGGAGCGGCTGGGCCTGTGAGCCATGGCCGCTAAGCCTGTGCGTCCGGAGCCTGTGCTCCGCAACGGGAGAGGCCACAACAGTGAGAGGCCCGTGTACCGCAAAAAACAAAAAAAAAAAAACCAAAAAAAACCCCAACCCTAAATAAACTCTTATTGAGGGCTGTGAACAAGTAAGTTGGAATGCCAGAGCCCCAGACCCTATCTAGACTTCTTAGGGGCCTTTCTCCATCAATCATCTCCCCTTTCCCCACAGGCATACTCTACCTTGGCTACTAGTTCTTTTGCTTACCAATGTAGAGACTTGTTCAAGTTTCACTAGATCAATACCCTGTGCTTAAAATCATTTCATAACCTCCCACTGCCCTAAGACAAAGTCTTAGCAAGGTATTCAAGGAGCATGAACTTCACGAACTGGACTGTGTCTGTTGAGCCAGCCTCATCTCCTTGTCACTCAACCACTTATCTTCAGTGTTCAGCCCATCAAGCTACTTACAACTTCTCAAATGCATCATGACCTCTCTCTCTTTCATCCGTGAAGCATGCAGTTCCCTCCAACTGAAATGCCCTACCCTTCTCCACCGGATTTCTGTGTCTGCCCTATAAGACAAAGTATCACCTAAGCCTTCCTATTTTCTGTTCAGACAGTCAAGGATAATACGTGTCTTGTCCACATGAATATTCCTTGCCCTTGGTGCAGTATCTGTACACAGTGGGCTATCAGTAAATTCTGTGTAACTCTGGACTCACGACTTGGGAGCTCTCTGACCAGAAACAAGCATAGGAAGCTAGAGATCATATATCTCTATCAGCAGCCAACCACTTATTCAGCACCTAATGTGTGAGAATGGAGGTTCCCTAAAGAAAAAAGTCCAAGAGTGTGACATTCTTATCAGGCTAATACGGAGGTACAGCATTACTGATGAGAGAAAGGGTTCCCAACTATAGCCACTCCAGCCCTGGTTTTGAGCAGCTAAGCAGCCAGTGATTCTTACATGCAAACATACATACATATTCCCTATGTTAAGACAGGTGGTAAAAAGGCTGGGGTGAACTTCATGCTCAAGAGTTCAGACAGAACCTGCTCCCAATAACCTCACTCCCCGAGAGAGAAAAAGGCAGCATGTTGGAGAAAGTGATGGTTTCATCATTAGGCTTGAGACCTAGGTTGAGTGAAGAGTTTCTAGCTTACCTGTCAGTTTCCCTGGAGTATTTAATTCGTTTCCTTTCTGGAGAATCAAAAGATTGGAGCTTTTCCCTGCGATCATTTCCTCTTTCTTTAAACCTTCCCTGTTGGTAAGCAGAAGAACAGATCTGAGACTCCCATCTGAGGGGGGGTGGGAGAGTGCAAAAGCTTCACTTTATTCCCAATATTTCTTCTAATGTGAAGGGATTCAACTGGTAACTCCTGGAATCTCTCATTCCTTTAAACATTCTTCTTGAGAAAGTAGTGGCTTCTCTAATAGGTAAATTTGGGAAGAAGAGGCTATCTTTTCCTCTTCTGAGGAGGAGGTGCTCTCCAATACACCTCCACAGGTGGATTCTTAACCATCACATAAGACCTGTCATGGGCTGGTGAAGCCTGTAGCTGGGTAAGTGAGTCTCCCTAATTGGTCTACAAGTCCATTTGGCTTTCACACTAAGCTACTTCCTCCAACTTGGCCTTTAACAGTAAAAGATGCTATTTCAGCAGCCCTATCTAACACTCCTTCATTGATTTTAAAAGCTGGGCAGGAAAGAGGAATGTTATTTCACCTACCCAGAGACCCTAACACCACCTTATTAAGGTATAATTTATAAACTATAAAATGCACCCACTTTAATGTAGTTTGATGAGTTTTGAGAAATGTACACACCATCTTTTGGGGCTTCTTCGTTCTTTATCTTCAGCACAGCCTACAAATGCTACACCAGAAAGCAAAAAGAGTTGGGGTCAAGGGAGTAACAAGTCACCAAATCTTACCTCCCGCTCTCTCCTCTCCAGATAGGCTAGCTCCTGCTCAGACTGTTTTATCTTCCGATGGATTTCCAGGTTTTGCTGAGAAGAGAGGGAGTTCTATGAGTGTAGGTCTAAAAAAAGTGGTCCTAGAAATGCTCTAGGCCTTTCCTGATAGCTGCTCTAGGACTGTAGCTCCTTTCACTGACCAACTCTCCCAAGTGATCACTGCACCACGCAAGCAACAATCCCTAACTAGTCTTGTGTTAGCCTCACCAATGGGAACCCAGGTTCTAACACTGGCTTGTCACATAGAGTAGTTACATGTTGTGGCACAAGACAGAATTTTATCCTACTTCTCTCCAAAGTGTAGAAGACACAAATCTGGTTTATATCTCTTTACCTAAGGTAAAAATGGGAGAGGGGAATCTGACTACACCAGTGAAGAAAACCAAATGCCCACATGCTCTGCCTACCACCACTACCACCTGCCATCCTCAGACACTATTCTCTGCGGGCACTATTCAAGCCCACAGAGAAACAGGAAAAGGAACTCCGAGGTCACAAAAGAACAGATTGCTCTGAGAGTCCTGTACTCCTTGAGGGTCCTACACTCCTGAAGCGTGGCTCCCTCCGGCATATGTAAGAAACTTAAGGTATCCAGAGCAGCTCTTGTACAGAGAGGGGGTTCTTTGCATTGGATTACTTCAAGGAAAGGAAAAGTGCTATAGTCCACATTCCACTGTCCAAGGGCTAGTTCAGTTTGTGGATTCATCAGACCTCTGGCTCCTCTTTCCTGACAACAACTTTATAATCTCTTTGGCAATTTACTAGCACTTTCATAAACGAGCTGAATTTTAAATGTTTTGTCTGATGACTCAGAATTCCAGAAGGTAAAAGGAACTTGGGAGGTAGTCTGTTGCAGGGATTGTCAGAAGGAGCCTCTCAGAATCCTAGAAACTTCGCAGAGCCTCAACAGAGGCAGCTGGAAGAAGAGGTGTGCCTATCATCAAAGCAGAGCTTCTCAGCTTTTAGCTACATAAGACTTTGGGTTTTATATTGAGAGAAAGTCTAAATCTAATCCCCTCACGTGCTCTAGCAACATCTGCTAGAGTGTGAAAGAAATTACTTTATACTGAGAACACGAGTCCATCTAGGGGCTTTACTTGTCCAGAATTTGGCTCCTTGGCCAGTACATATAAATGAGAAGACTGCAAGGGAGGACCCATGTATGTAAGTTTAACACCCCAAGAATAGTTGTTGTGCCATGGCTTACAGCAATAACTCACTACACGAAGAGATGGCAGAATGTGACTCACCCTTGGGGAAAACCGCACACTGTCAGAGCTAGATGGAACCAGGTGAAGCCACCAAGTATCAAAGAAGAAAACGGCCTTATCTGAAGTCCAACTGTTAGGTTAATGGTAGAGCTAAGATGAGAAACCCAGCAGGTGAGTTTCCTTTTCCACGACCCCTTCTCCTCCTGTCTTCAGCACAGCTTCCATGTTTGGTGCCCCAGCCACAGCCATGATGCTTGCCTTGGGTCTACACCCTGAAGTTTTTTGAAGGTGGGCACCGTCTTAATGCAGAGCAACTCATGAACAAAAAGTGGAGGAACAACTCATTTTTGTCTTTTTTTTTTTGGCCGCGCTTTATGGCATGTGGGATCTTAGTTGCCCAACCAGGGACTGAACCTGCGGCCGCTGCAGTGGAAGGCAAAGTCTTAACCACTGGACCACAGGGAAGTCCCAGCAACTCATTTTTGAATTAAACTGATTTAATTAGAGGAGTTGGGGAAGATACAGGCTGAGGAGGACAGCATAAGCTTCTTTAGTCACTGTAATGCTCAACAGTGATAAACAGTCAAAAGTTTGAAAGGTCAGGGCCCTTCCCCTAATACCTTGTGCAGGTCTGAAAGCTGCTGGTGTTTGCTCAGAACTTCTTTATTGGGAAACTGCCTTCTGCAGAGCAGACAAGCCAGTTTATTCCAGTCAGTGAGTTTGTCTTCTTCATTCTCCTTCTTGGTCAGCTCCTCCCGCTGCTGGGGTTGTGCTGTGCGGGGCTGTGGAGGAGGGGTCTGCTCCTCCTCCTCTTCCTCCTCATAGTCACTGTCTCCTCCATATTCACCCAGGAGGCCGATCAGTGGGTTTACCACTTTAGGCTGGTAGGAGAAGGCCAGGGATTAACGCAAACTCAACCTATATTTGGGGCCTGTTTTCTGGATATTCTGATACGGGCATCTCATTTCTTTTAGTTGTGAATAATGAACTGGCTTCAAAATAGGCCCACTGACCATGTGGCTCATTTCCCAGACGGAAGCAACATGGCTCGAGCTTGACTTTTCTCCTTGTCCACTGAGATAAGCCAGAAAGTTTCCCTTAGAAGTGACTCTAGCAACAGAACAGTGATGAGAAGGAAGAGAAAGGGAAGCTGACAGAGACCACAGGGAGAGTTTAAAAGTTACAAGTTACTTTTGAAGAGGCAGAGATAGCAACCACCTCCAACTCACTGTAAGCCATGGAAAAAAGTTACTGTAGCCTTTCATCAAGGCTACAGTAACTCCTAGAGCAAAAGAGATTTAGGAAATGGACTAAAAGCAACTGAAGGATAAACACCCAGGTAGACAGATCCAATTTCTGAGTAAGGTAAAGACAAATGCATGGTTAGGATAGATGTTATAGTGAACTGAATAATGTAGAGCAGGCAAAAAGTATTTATCAGCAGCTTACAGGAAATGTTAAATAATGATGCATGATCACTGGCATATGATCAATCAAAATAAAAACAAACAGAGGGTCTCTATTGTTATATATTTATACTTAATCGAAATAACTTGTGATTAGCTTGACATTATCACTTAAAGGCATCTAAAAAATGGGTACCAATGTTAGCATTGTTCACTCTGGCAGGCAAACTATAAAAATGACCATGCATGCACTCGACATCTAAGAGATTCTCATGCAGCACTAAAAGGTAGGAAACATCGGGGCCAGGAAAATGGGTTTCCTTGGTCATTTAGAAGAGAAGAATTAACAAGACCGAGATTCTAACTTAAAAAGGGCCAGTCTGATGGGAATGTCACAAGGCAGAGGAAAGAGGACAGATAACTGCCTCTGATTCTCCATCAATACCCCTATTAGCAGACAGGAAAATTTACCTCATGGTTATACTCAAGAAGAGTCCTTGTCTGTGTGAAACACAGAGAGCTAAAGGACCAACACCAAAGTGAGGCATCAATCTTTGAACTTCCTTTCCCATTTGGAACCAGCCCCAGCCCTAGCCCAGTGCATCAGCTTAGCCTTACTGGTGGAGGACTCTCTTCCTTCTTCACGGTAGGAGGCAGAGGCTTCTTAAAGACATCTTCTGGGGGAGCTGTCCCCTCACTGGCATTTTCCTGAAACTGATCAAAATCCCAGATAATTTTTATTTTTATTTTTATTTTGTTTATTATTATTATTTTTTTTGCAGTTCGCGGGACTCTCACTGTTGTGGCCTCTCCCGCTGCGGAGCACAGGCTCCGGACGCGCAGGCTCAGCGGCCACGGCTCACGGGCCCAGCCGCTCTGCGGCACGTGGGATCTTCCCGGATCGGGGCACGAACCCGTGTCCCCTGCATCGGCAGGCGGACTCTCAACCATTGCGCCACCAGGGAAGCCCCCAGATAATTTTTATATGATACTTACAAAAGCTGGGTTTAGAGTTAACCCTGTTGAAATGAGTCTGATTTTCCAAACCTCTCAATTTGTGAAATATCTGTAATGTTACTATGATTCCAAAATTTAAAAAGAAAACTTTAAAAAGATCACATTTAGTATATATTGAGTGATTACTATATGTCAGGCACCAGATGATGCATTTGTATACATTATCTCCTTCAGCCTTTATTATAATCCTTCTAAATAGGCATTAATATGCTCATCTTACAAATGAGTGAGAATATTGTTAGAAAGAATAAGTGGCAAAAGCAGAATTCAAGTATTAAGGCAGGGGCTTCCCTGGTGGTGCAGTGGTTGAGAATCCGCCTGCCAATGCAGGGGACATGGGTTTGATCCCTGGTCTGGGAAGATCCCACATGCTGCAGAGCAACTAAGCCCATGTGCCATAACTACTGAGCCCGTGCTCTAGAGCCCGTGAGCCACAACTACTGAGCCCACGTGCCACAACTACTGAAGCCTGTGTGCCCGTGCTCCACAAGAAGAGAAGTCACCGCAATGAGAAGCCCGCGCACTGCAACGAAGAGTAGCCCCTGCTCGCCACAACTAGAGAAAACCCGCACGCAGCAACGTAAACCCAACACAGACGAAAATAAATAAATTTATAAAGAAAACAAAAAAACCCCCCACATATCAAGCCAGTATAACTTTAAAGTCTAAGTTTTCAGTGATCATTGTGTAATGTATAGAAATTTTGAATCACTATGTTGTGCACCAAAACTAACATAGTGTTGTAGGGAAACAAAAGAAAAAAACAAAACACCTAAACAAACAAACTCAAAGAAAAAGAGATCAGATTTGTGGTTACCAGAGGCAGGGTGGGAGTAGGGGTAGGGAAATTGGATGAAGGTGGTCAAAAGGTAAGAACTTCCAATTATAAGGTACATAAATACTAGAGATATAGTGTACAACATGATTAATATAATGAACAGTGCTGTATGTTATATATGAAAGCTGTTAAGAGGATAAATCTGAAGAGTTCTCATCACAAGGAAAAATAATTTTTTTTCCTTTTATTTTGTTTCTTTATGAGACAATGGATGTTCACTAAACTTACTGTGGTAATCATTTCATCATGTATATAAGTCAAATCATTATGCTGTATACCTTATACAGTGCTGTATGTTAATTATATCTCAATAAAATTAGAAGAAAAAAAAGTTCTCAGACAGATTCTTTCTCTCTATATATGTATCTGCATAAACACTAGTAGTATTACAAGGGGGCAGAAAAAAAGACAATTTATGAATTAAGCCACAGGCCAATTCATCCATTTGCATTAATGTACAACTGGTGTCAGGGTGAATCAATATAATTCTTTGGAAAATAATTTGATTTTATGTCAGGAAATGTAAAAATGTTCATCATCTTTGTTCTTGAAAATTTATCCTAAGGAAGTAATTTTTTTTTTTTTTTTTTTTTTTTTTTGCAGTATACGGGCCTCTCACTGTTGTGGCCTCTCCCATTGCGGAGCACAGGCTGCGGACGCGCAGGCTCAGCGGCCATGGCTCACCGGCCCAGCCGCTCCGCGGCATGTGGGATCTTCCCAGACCAGGGCACGAACCTGTGTCTCCTGCATCGGCAGGCGGATTCTCAACCACTGCGCCACCAGGGAAGCCCAGGAAGTAATTTTAAAAAGAAAAAAATAAAATGCTAAATGCTGTATATTATAACAGAATAAGATTAGAAAGAGGAGACAAACAATGTAGGAACGATGAAGAAAACAAGGTCACAGTTTTACTATGAATTTTTACCATACAGACATGGAAGTAATAAACAGTATTATACAAACATGAAAAAATACTTATGATCAAATATAAAGTGAATAAAGAATAGAAAATGGTAGCCCCTGCTACAATTACACCTATAGATATGTGTATACAGAGTCAAGCACTGAAAAGGGATGTAGGAAAGTGAAACTGTGTGGAGCTGAGGTACTGGGGTTTGAGCTGAGCCACTTTGTTCCACCATCCATAGTTTCTGTATTTAGAAAAGAGAGTGACCACAGGCTGTAAGAGGCTAGTGGACTCCCTGCTTTTTTAGTAACTCTATACCTCAAACCCAGACCTCGTCTGTCTATGACTCTTTTCCTTTTAATTTGTAATTATGTGGTGAAAAGGGAGCAGATTCACAAGTCCTCTTACCCTTGTCACTCCTCGGTCTTTTTTCTCCTTGCTATCCCTTTTAGACGTTTCCTTCCTGCTGCCTGACTTTCCTTGACTGGTGGGTTTCTTTTCCTTGATGTCTTCTTCCTCAGGTGACCCAGGGTCCTGGGGCACATAGACTTCTTGCTGCAGTACAGTTGGAAACAGTTAAGTCTACAGAACATTTCACTTTCCCAGTAATTCCAGATCTAAGGAGCACAGTTCCCTTCTGAGGGAAAGAACAGCTCTCTCCCTCAAGCCTAAGAAGAGACCATATCACACAATCGAAAACTATACTCCAGGGGCCAGGACGTCGCCAGACCACTCACTGTCCATTTTTCCAAGAACAGCACTGTTCTTGCCTGTAATGCCACACGGCATTGATTTTCTATATGTGCAACAGTTAACATGAAGATTATCATCTTTAAAATCTACCTAAATAAATATAACTCAATATAAAACCTGGACTTTTTAAAACAAGAAGTAGACATGAGGTACACATAGTACAACAGTAGAGCAGCTGCCTTGAATGGAGAAATATTCAGCTTATATAGATTTAAACTTTTACACTTTTCATGTAATGAGCAACCAGAGAATACAGGGAATAAAACCTTCAAAGTAACAAATCACAGGTACTTTTCTCAAAAGAAGCATTGACAAAATAACAAAGCCAAAAACTCACCTGGGTATTGGGGTCATAATAAGTTCCTGCCAAGGGGTCATAATAGTAGCCAGTAGCAGAATCATATATGTAGCAGTCAGATGAAGCTAGAGGGAATAAAACCAGAGCCAGTGTTAGTCCCTGTCCAATGAAGCCCTTGCTGGGGACTCATCAAGAACAATCTAAGAACGAGGCTGGCCAACCCAAAACGGTACAGAACCTGTAGATGGTGCTCTCTGAGTCAGAACCCCTAGTCAACTGCATCTCTTGCCAACTTTGTGACCATAAAGATTTCAATTAATGAGTAGTCAAGCCAAAAAGAATAATAGAAATAAGACAAAGGTCACTCACACTGTTGTCCTTGTCGATTTGTATCTGAAGACCAGTCTGAATTTCTGCCACCTCCCCGCCTATCTCGGAAATATTTTTTACCCTATCACAGAAAGACAAGTTAAAATTATGCAACTTCTGATAGCCATTTACCTTAACAATCACCCACTAGAGAAAATTTAAAATCACTCTTTCAGTCACTTGAGGATTTTAATAGAGCACCCCCCAACTGCTGAAGCCTACCTGATAGTAGTGCATGTGGTCAGAATGGTCCCCAGAATCATTTCTGCAACAAACAATACAACATGTCTTGAGCCTGCTACCAAAAGCCACTTGAGGAGTGCCCAACCCTACAGATTTGCTGAGAAACTCTTTTCCCCCTTTTGCATGGAAAGGAACAACCCAGACAGTAAGCAAGACTGGTGATGCAGAGACTCCCGAGAGGAGGGGCAGTGGGACTCCTACAAAGCTATCGGCTGAAGCAAAACAGCAACTGAGTTGAGGTTGCCAGAGCAAGATTTGCCCCATCCCTGTAAGCCTGCCTCTCTGATACAGCCATTTCCCAGTTACCACTCCTGGGTCAAGATGAATGAAGGAGTAAAGAAGAATAAGATTTCCCAGCACTATGGGGGTATGAACAAAGTCAAGACAGCATTTTCTTAGGATTCCAAGGGGCAAGGATACATTGCGATTTTTTTCCTGCACATCCAAAACTGTACCATCACCTGGGACCCAAAGATACCAGAGAATCAAGAGGGAAAAAACAAAAGTACCTAGTACTGCTATTTAAAGGGAAAAACAAAAACCTAGAGTCAGAACAAGGCAAGTTTCAGAAAAAGAAAACATACACACATACCTGAAGCAACTCATACTGGGAAAGCACCATGTTTTACTATTTGTCTCTCCAGCCAGGAATAAGAGTTTCCTCCCCAAAACCTGAGTGGGGGTAGCACTCCTCTGCTTTACCTTCGTTTTCCAGTGGCCAGGTTTACAGCTACCATCTTCCCATCAATGCTAAATGGTGGATCAAGGTTCTGCAAGATCTTCACTACGCGAAGAGCTTCCTGGGGAACCAAAGACTCATTTGAACCCAAAGAGAGAAAAGGACATGTCCCTTGAAAGAAAACTGAACATGGATTTTTCCTTCTCAAAAGAAAAATTTCTGGGCTTCCCTGGTGGCGCAGTGGTTGAGAATCCGCCTGCCGATGCAGGAGACACGGGTTCGTGCCCTGGTCCGGGAAGATCCCACATGCCGCGGAGCAACTAAGCCCGTGAGCCATGGCCGCTGAGCCTGTGCGTCCGGAGCCTGTGCTCCGCAACGGGAGAGGCCACAACAGTGAGAGGCCCGCATACCGGAAAAAAAAAAAAAAAAAAAAAAAAAAAGAAAAATTTCTAAACATGTTCTGGTCATAACTGTAATACTAAAAGCACACTGGCAAAAACAGGCAACTCTTTTTTTTTTGTGGTACGCGGGCCTCTCACTGTTGTGGCTTCTCCTGTTGCGGAGCACAGGCTCCAGACGTGCAGGCTCAGCGGCCATGGCTCACAGGCCCAGCCACTCCGCAGCACATGGGATCTTCCTGGACCAGGGCACGAACCCGTGTCCCCTGCATCGGCAGGCAGGTTCTCAACCACTGCGCCACCAGGGAAGCCCCAGGCAACTCTTAATGAAGGGTTGATCAGAATAATGGTCAGAGTAGACATCAGTTCTTGGTATAAATTTCAGAAATTCAAATCCTCTTCTTTTAGTCTGCAACTGTCACTGCATCAGATTCAGTTTACAAAGTCTCTTGTGATTTCTGAGCATGAAATCTAAGAAATATCAATGTTTTTCATTGCTATCCTCACATTACTTCCATAGAAAAGGGCCCCACAGCTAAAAATTCAAGCCACAAGAAATCTATTAAAGCAACACTTTGAGGAAAAAGAGGAAATGCTGTTTCCATCAAACATAAAACTGTCTGTGGCCAGGCAAAATGATTTTAAGAAATCAGAAAATTCATTAAAATCTTGAAAAGGTTTAGTCCTCAGATTTTCCACAAGTGACTAAGCTGTCACTTTATTTTAACTGGAAACTGTAAATGCCACAAGACAAAAATCTTGTGGATCTGGAAAACCACTCAGAGTCCCAACTTTCAAGGGCAGTCATTTCACCTGAATGAACCCCAAGAAAAGAATAAGAGGGGTTATGGTACCAAGTAGCAAACAAGAATTCCAAGATTAAAGTCCTTCAAACCTTCTGGAGGTTTCTATAGCCAGCCATCCCTAGGCTGTTCTGAGGGGGTAGGAGGTGAGGGATCCAGGGGGTGGGGGTGGTGATGACGGATAACTACGACTCACCGCATGGGAGTCAAGGTCAATAAAGCCATAGGTGTGGCCCATGGGGCCTGTTCTGTTCTTGATGATACGGACGTTAGCAGTAGTAAGGCGGACGTAGGGCTCCAGCACTTCCACTATCACCTCAGGTGGAGTGGAACGATAGATGCGTTTTAGCATTATTGCTGAACAAACCAAGCACAAATGGGAGAGGAGAAAGGAAAGAGAGAGAAAGGTTTACATTTTTGAAGTCCTCAGAGCCTAAGTGTGTGTGTGTGTATATATATTTTTTTAAACTGCAGATGTTACCCTGCTCTACCAAGGCTGGTTCTATAACAAAATGCTAGTCAAATACTTCATATTTTTCTTCACCAATACTTAGAAATCTAAAGTTATGCTTTGCTGCATCTGAATAGCAACTTGCTATTTGGAGGATATAGATTACTTCAGTGAGGCGTGCAAAAAGCAAGAGCCTCTTCAATCAGACCAAGCAGTTTTACTAGGGTGTAGGAAGCTGCTGGTCCAGAGCCACAACACAAGCAATCTATGTTCCAACCACGGTGGTCACGGTCTGGTACATGCCCCAACAAACCACTTACTTTTGCTTTCCCCATCCTGGCGTGTCTCCCCAGACCATGGCTCCTTCTCTCGGTCTCTTCGGAAGGTGAGCCCTTCCCTCCGCGAAGGAGGGAGATACCTTTCTGCTTCTCTCTTTTGATGTCCCAAGCGTGGTTCTTGTCCTTCTTCCCGCTTCTTCGGTTCTGATTCCTTATCAGCTGACCTTGGATGGCTGGGTTGTTTTTCTGACGGTGCTGGTATGGATGTTTTCTGAGGCTGAGGGTAGGTTATTAATTCTTGCTTGGCCTCTGTCACTAGAGGAACAGAACAGAAAGAGAATCTCCAACAGGTTTATCCCCCCAAACACTGTGAGTCCTCCTTACCTGCCACCAAATACTCATACTGGAATGCTTTTATTTTGTTTTGTTTGGCTGCACCACGTGGCATGCGAGATCTTAGTTCCCCAACGAGGGACTGAACCTGTGCCACAGCAGTGAAAGCACCAAGTCCTAACCACTGGACCGCCAGGGAATTCCCTGGAATAGTTTTAAAAGTCAAAGAAATACCAACAAAAAAGTCCTCTGACAGACTTTAAGCATGGCTAATAAGACAGCATATAAAATAGTTAACAGAAGAAACTACCCAGTATTTAAAAAGTTTAATCTTACGAGTTTTCTATCACTTCCCCAACATTTAAATCTTTCATGAGACCCTGAACTTTACTATTATAACCAATGATAGAACAGATCTGGGGACAAAATTACCAAAGATATGGCCCTTGCTAGAAGTTTGCTACAAACACTTATCTCAAACGTGTATGGCTAGGGGCCTTGCTTCTTCCAGTGTTACGGTACTAAGATAGCTGCTCAAATTCTGTAAGACCAGACACCCTATTCTCCGGCGAAGCTAAGAGACCTACCTGCACACAGCTCATTTATATGCAAATAATTACAATGGGCAAATGTCCTTCAAAATATAAATGATTCATTTCAAATCTCTTTCTAAAGCAGGATAATTTGTCCAGTTAATTGGAGGTATTTCTGCAATTCATTCTTAGAGGAAGTCATGAGGCTCAAAGAGACATTCTATGGGAGCAGTGTAGAGATTACTTAACAGCAGTGACAGGTGACCAATGGATACTTGCTATGTGTGTTTCCATGTTAAAGTTGTTTCAGCCATCTTAGTGGTATGGTGCTCAAGGGTTTTTATAAACCATCTGTTCATTCGTTAGAGTAGACTGAGAAAGAAGTCTTTCTTGAGGGAAAAAGCACAATTTTGCCTAATTGAAGTAATAAAACAAGCTAAAATCTCCAACCTGTCCACGGGGAAGTTATTTACTCACCTTCCCACATGCTGGTTTGGTCTCTAGAGCATGCAGAGCCTTCCCCAAAGATTTTCAGAACACCTGCTTCACAGCCCTCACTATAGAGTAGAATCTCCACTATAGGCCAAAAGCCCAGCTAAGGAATTCTTTGTAAGCATGCTAAGTTCTAACCTTGGAACAAACAGATCTTTCAGAAGACTAACAGGATCCCAGCACTGAAC
Source organism: Kogia breviceps (assembly GCF_026419965.1). NCBI lineage: Eukaryota > Metazoa > Chordata > Mammalia > Artiodactyla > Physeteridae > Kogia > Kogia breviceps. The sequence continues at coordinate 38,762,692 of NC_081319.1, forward strand.
TGTATTTTATGGTCATGCACTAGCTTTCCTTACAGGATAATATCAGAAAGAGGCACATACAGTCATTGTTATAGGACTATTGTTACAGATGCCTTTGACAGACTCTTCAAGGTTATTTACCTATAGGTTCTCAGGAGAAATTAACTTTAAAACCAAGTTACTGAGAAGCTGTTAGGTTTATTACTCTATAAAAATAACACATACCCTCAATCCTGATTATTGTCTATTGTTTATATTTTTACTGTTACTTTAACAAATGTTTTTGTGTTGAAGATCCTCAAATGTTTAGAACGTAAATGAGAAAATAATAACAATAGCAAATTATTCCCAATAACTTCAAAGAAGCTGGGGTAGGGTGGGTGGGGTGTCCACATGGACTAATGCCATGTAGACTCTTTCTCAATTTAATATCCTTAAATGTATTCTGAGTAACAATACTACTGACCTCTGGTCAGCTGGGTTATGGGTAAGGAGCCCATATCCCATCTCATTCCCCTGGCAGAACTCCGAGATCCAAAACTATTTACTAACAGGTCACACGAAGTTAGCTATCACATTGCACTTTTAAGAGCTTTACAGATCATCTTGTATTTAGGGATGATCACTCTTTGAAGCCAAGGAAAGCATGAAATTTGTTTTGCTCAGTGCACAAAATAAAAACTACCACCTCCATCTCTACCACCACTCACCTTCCCTTGGGCACTTGCAGAATGAACATGAAGATCGGTGTCCACCAGTGCTGGCTTTACACTACAAGGGAAAGGAAAAGAATTCAAATTGACCAAAAAAAAATTTTTTTAAAATCTTACTTATATCCAACACAGCAACAACTGCCGAAAAATGAAAGAAATAAGCCATATCCCAGATCACCTTAAAACCTAATCAGTCTGATGTCTTCCACTCATCAGAGCTGACACAGACTCTGATGAGCTGCTGTTTGAGAGCTGCCTCTAACAGGTATATGGACCTTGGAGCAGCCCCAAATGCTTTTGCTCTGGACAAGGATTTCTACAGGAAGTAAATTTGACTAAGAAAACTGGACTATTAAGTGGTTTATAGGATATACTGCCCTAAAGCTGTTACCACTCAGTCTGCATCCAAAATTTGATCCTGAACTGGTTATGACAACCCTATTCAGGCTTGGCTGGAACTGAGAAGAATCCAGTGATCAATTCCTTTCTCAAACACTGATTTTAAAAAGGGCATGGAAGGAGGAGGAAGATCCCTAAGTAGTGTCTCTGGCAGCTATTCTGAGGATGTTAAAAGGAAAAGTTACATTCACTACCCTAGAACAAGGGAAGAGACACTTTGCATTGTGAATGAAGTTCTTATCTGAACCTATGAACAAAAAGGCAAGTCTATCATAGCCCAACCCCAAACACAGCCCCAAACCTGAACTTTTGCCACTGAGCTCAGAGTGTTAGAAGGGCAGAGTTGACTGGTAAGAAACCAAAAGAGCAGGAACCATGAAAAGGATTCTATATGAGGAGGGCCTTGTAGGTTGAGTAAAAGAATACCAAATGGAGGAGGAGAGAATCATAATAAAAGCAGCAGCAGCTAATGATTAAACAGTACACAGCATGTACTGGGCTTACTTTACTTTACATGTGGTCACTTACTGATCCAGACAACTATTATCTCCCCAATTTGTAGATACTGAAACTGAGGCCTCGAGAGGTTAAGTCACTTGAGCAAGGTGATTAAAGTCAATTACTTTATTGTTCCCTTCTCTGTAAGCAGATCATACACACAGCCCTGCCCATTGTCAGGTGACTGTGTTGCCTCCCTGTAGGGTGAGTGACTTCATTGTCAGCCTTGCCACATGTCTTGCTTTGGTCAACGGTGCATGAGTGAACGTGATCTACACAGGTCTGGCAGAAGCTTTAGGAGCCAATACTTGTGTAGATGAGCGTCCTGTTCTTTCCTTTGGCCAGGAGTTCTGATGTGGGACTAACTCCTTCCACCTGGGTGCCAGACTGAGCGGCCATGAAGCCGAACTGTAGCAACTGCCCACAGCCCCTGGACATGTAATGTGAATGAAGAATATGTTTGCAAATGTAAGTCACTAGGATTTGAGGGCTATTTGTTATTACAGTTGGCCCTCAATATCCACAGGTTCCACATCTGCAGATTAACCAACTACAGATCAAATATATTTGGGGAAAAAAAATTCCAGAAAATTCCAAAAAACAAAACTTGAATTTGCCACATGCCAGCAGCTATTTACATAGCATTTACATTGTATTATCTACTATAAGTAATCTAGAGACCATTTAAAGTACATGAGAGGATGTGCCTAGGTTATGTGCAAATACTACATCATTTTATATAAGAGACTTGAGCATCTGTGGATTTTGATGTCAGCAGGTGGTCTTGGAATCAATCCCCCACAGATACCATTGGATGACTGTACAGCAGAGCTGTAAGTGGGGGAATCAGGATCCTAACCTGAGTAGGTATAATTTAAATACCATAAAATTCATCAGTTTTAAGTCTCCAATTCAATGATTTCTAGCATATCTATAATACAATCATCACCATAATCTAACTTTAGAACATTTTTTTCATCCCAAAAAGAAACCTGTTGGAGTTATCTCCCATTCTCACCCCCAGTCCTATAGAATTAATCTTTTGCGTCTGGCATAGTTTTTTTCCCAGTTCATTCATGTTGTAGCACCTATCAATACTTCATTCCTTTTGACTGCTAAATAGCATTCCATTGTATGGCTATACCACATTTTGTTTATCCATTCATCAGTTGATGGGCATTTGGGTTGTTTCTACTTTTTGGTTATTATGAGTAATAGTGCTATGAATTTTTTTAAAAGTCAGTGCATTTCACATCAGGCCAAAGATCACATATGCAGGGTTGGCACCTCAACTCTTCCAGAAAAGCACAGAAATTACAAAGTACCTCTGAAACAGCTGAACAAGTGGCCTGCCATTTTAGGGAACAATTTAACCAAGCTATTCTGTTCTTTCAAGCAACAGCCTTGGCAACAGCTATATAATTCTGATGTCAGATATTAACATTTTTTTCTGCTGGTTAACAGAAAACAGAGTTCAAAACTTTCCCTTTAATGCTAGCTCCCTCCATCTCTGATTATAAAATAAACAATACGTGTGCATTATAGCTAATAATGGAAAGTTTAAGAGACAGGGGAAAATCACTCATAATTCCAAGACGTAGAGGCAATCACTATTAAAATGCAAAATGTTCTCAAAATTCTATTGGCCTTTTTTGCAGAAATGGAAAAGCAGATCCTCAAATGTATATGAAATTGCAAGGGACCCTGAGTAGCCAAAACAATTTTGAAAAAGAAGAAAAAAATCGAAGGACTCACACTTCCCAACTGCAAAACTTACTAAAGAGTTACAGTAATCAAAACAGTGTGGTGGAAATGTAAAATATTTTAGATAGCTAGTGGGACGCAGCTGCATAGCACAGGGAGATCAGCTTGGTGCTTTCTGACCACCTAGAGGGGTGGGATAGGGAGGGTGGGAGGGAGGGAGACGCAGGAGGGAAGAGATATGGGAACATATGTATATGTATAACTGATTCACTTTGTTATAAAGCAGAAACTAACACACCATTGTAAAGCAATTATACTCCAATAAAGATGTTTAAAAAAAAAAAAGTGTAGTGGGCTTCCCTGGTGGTGCAGTGGTTAATAATCTGCCTGCCAATGCGGGGGACGTGGGTTCGAGCCCTGGTCCGGGAAGATCCCACATGCCGTGGAGCAGCTGGGCCCGTGCGCCACAACTACTGAGCTCTCACGAGCCACAACCACTGAAACTTCATGAGCCACAACTACCGAGCCCACATGCTGCAGCTGCTGAGGCCCGCATGACTAGAGCCTGTGTGCTGCAACAGAAGAAGCCACCGCACCACAGCGAAGAGTGCCCCTGCTCACCACAACTGGCATGGGCCCATGACCAGCAATGAAGACCCAACATAGCCAAAAAAACAAAAACAAAAAACAGTGTGGTACTGGCATAAGGATAAAAATATAGATCAACAGAATAAAACTGAGTCTATAGAAATAAACCTATACATCTATGGTCAAATGATTTCCAACAAGAGTACCAAAACCATTCAACGGGGAAATAATTGTTAATTCAACAAATGGTGCTGGGAAAACTGAATATCCACATTCCAAAGAATGAAACTGGACCCTTACTTCATACCCGGAACAAAAATTAACTCAAAATAGACCAAAGATCTAAATATAAAAGCCAAAACTATAAATTTCTTAGAAGAAAACATATGGATAAGTCTTCAAGACCTCGGCTTTGGCAATGGTTTCATGACACCAAACGACAAGCAATAAAATAAAAAAAATAGGGGCTTCCCTGGTGGCGTAGTGGTTAAGAATCCGCCTGCCAATGCAGGAGACACAGGTTTGAGCCCTGGTCCAGGAAGATCCCACATGCTGTGGAGCACCTAAGCCCGTGCACCACAACTACTGAGTCTGTGCTCTAGAGCCTGTGAGACACAACTACTGAAGCCCACGCTCTGTAACAAGAGAAGCCACCGCAATGAGAAGTCCGCGCACCCCAATGAAGAGCAGCCCCTGCTCACTGCAACTAGAGAAAGCCCGCGCACAGCAACGAAGACCCAACACAGCCCCCAATAAATAAATATATAAATAATTTTTTTAAAAAAAGAAAAAAAATAGATGAATTGGACTTTATCAAAATTAAAACCTTGTGTATCAAAGGACTCTATCAAGCAAGTGAAACACAACACAGAGAATGGGAGAAAATATTTGCAAATCACATATCTGATAAGAGATAAACATCCAGAATATATAAAGAACTCTTACAACTTTTTCTTTCTTTCTTTCTTTTTTTTCTTTTTTTCTTTCTTTCTTTTTTTTTGGCCACAACACACAGCTTGTGGGATCTTAGTTCCCCAACCAAGGATTGCCACTGTAGTCAAAGCGCCAAGTCCTAACCACTGGACCACCAGGGAATTCCCAAGAATTCTTACAACTTAAACAAGAAGACAGAGGGGAGGGATATATTGGAAGACTGGGATTGACATACACACATTACTATATATAAAATAGATTAACTAATAAGGACCTACACTGTATAGCACAGGGAACTCTACTCAATACTCTGTAATGGCCTATATGGGAAAAGAATCTAAAAAAGAGTGGATATAAGTATATGTATAACTGATTCACTTTCCTGTACACCTGAAACTAACACAACATTGTAAATCAACTATACTCCAAGAAAAAAAAAAAAAAAGACAACCTAATCAAAAATGGACTTGAATAAACATTTTTCCAAAGAAGATATACTAGTGGCTACAAACACAAGAAAAGATGCTCAACATCATTAGGGGAATGCAAATCATTATCATAATCATGATGATGAGATACTATTTCACACCCGCTGGCGGCTGTGAAATAGTTTGATGGCTACTATCAAAAAAAAAAAAAAAAGGAATATAACAAATATTGGCAAAGATGTGGAGAAATTGGAACCCTCAGACACTGCTGGAGGGAATGCAAAATGGTGCAGCTGTTGTCTGTGGAAAACAGTTTATTGGTTCCTCAAAGAGTTAAAAAATGAAAAGTACCATATGACCCAACAATTCTACTCCTGGGCAGTTCCAAAAGAACTGAAAACTGGTTTTCAAAGAAAAACTTGCACATGAATATTCATAGCAGTCTTACTCTCAATAGCCAAGAAGTAGAAACAACTCAAATGTCCATCAACTGATGAACAGATAAACAAGATGTGGTATATCCATATAATATTATTCAGCCATAAAAATAAATGAAGTACTGATACACACTATAGCATGGATGAACCTTGAAAACATGCTAAGTGAAAGAAGGCAGACACAAAAGGTCACATAATACATGGTTCTACTTACATGAAATGTTCAGAATAGGCACGTTCATAGAGATAAAAAACAGAATAGTAATAGTGGTTTCCAGAAACTGAGGGAAAGGGGAATGGGGAGAGACTGTTTAACAGATATGGGGTTTCCTTTTAGGGCGATGAAAAAGTTCTAGAATGACATAGTGTTGATGACTGCACTTCATTGTGAATGTACTTAAGGCTACTGAATTATATGCTTTAAAATGGTTAAAATGGTAAATTTAATGTTATGTGTATTTCATCACCTTTTAAAAAATAGTTAAATGTTTTCCTAAATTGACAGCTTAAGGTACTACATGCATGAACTATGAATACTTTGGTCAATGACAATCACTGCTATCCAAATTGTATTCCAAAATGTAAAGCTAAAGCTTTTACTTAACTTTATCAAGTTCTACAACACTTTTAATGAATCTTGGTTCAGAAACTTTATATAGATTTTTCAAACTTATTTTTGAAACTAAATAGTAGCAATGAAAAATGACAAAATATATTTTCATGCTCATCTGCAATCAAACTGGACTTCTAAAAAGAGTATAGCCTAAAATCTTTATATATGCCATTCAAGAATATGAAGTTGAACAGAGGAAAAATACCATGGTACCTAAAGTTCTCTATCCTTGGAAACTCCTGAATATCCAAAAAAAATGTGTACCTCTCACAGGACCAGCCTTTTTATATACATCATCCCAAACATTAATAAATCCTCTTTACCCCAGGAAGGGTAACTGGGGAGAGGTTGTAAGTCAAGGGACTGTTTTTCTTTCAGTTCGTAATCAACAGAAAGCATGGCGTGTGTCCTTGGGAAAAGGTCTCCAACTACAGGCCCAGAACCCTCTATGGCCACAGGCAGTAGCTGGGAAACAGATATAGATGATCTTGCCCTGACCTCCAGCTCATCTGAAGTGAACCAAGAAAGAAGAGCTTTGCCCTTGGCAATGCATACGAAACCAGGCAGCATTCCTGTAGACATGGAGAAGCTGTGATGCTGGATCCTTACTTCTAAGGAGAGGAATTCTTGGCACTTACCCGTTTGCAGTACCAAAAATCCAGGCTTGGTACATACTCAAGGGTGACTTCTTTGTCATGGATCATTAGAGTTCCCTGTAAAGACAAAGACAGAAGCCATCAACATTAACCTTTAGAGAAACAAAGAGACAGGAAAGCACAGAGAGCCTTTCCAGTCCCTAAATTGAAACATTTTACAAAGAGTGGGCTTATTCATCGGCAAAAGGAAATGGCTGTTATAAGCCACAGACTTGGGACAGTGTGGCAGAGCAAGCTTAAGCTTAGGGAAAGGGAGTGGGAGAAGGTGAAATCAGTCTTCAGCCTTGGCTCCTGTTGGTTGGGGCGCTGTCTTTGGGCAGGCTAGGCCCAGTCTACTCCTCCAGAGGTCATGTAGTCCCAGCACGTCCCCCACCTGGCTAGGGAGCTAGCACACTGTCAGGAAGCAAACTCTTTCCTTCTGAAGCACAGAGGCACAGGAGCCCTCTTAATTATCTTCTTTTCCATGGCTAACTCAAATCCCCTTGGCGAGGTAGTAAGGGCTCTTAACTTTGGTGCCTGAAAACTTTTTTTGCAATACTGCTGCATGGCAAAAGCACCAAAAGAAAGAGGTACAACACCGAAGACAGGAAGAAAAGAGGAATGTGAAAGCTTCATGGCAGGTCACATCCTTAGAGCAGGAAACTAAATGGCTGGTGGTGGCAGCAGTGGTGGTGGTGGCGGTGGTGGCAGCAGCATCACTGTGGCTTGGAGCCTTCAGAGTGAGCTGGCCATGAGAACTGAGGAGCAACCATTGGCAAATAAGCACTTTGGGAAAGCCTGGCACCAGAACAGGTGAGAAAAGGGGTTCAACAAGCCTGCAGTTACAGAGCTCCTTTGCCTCTGCATTTTGGACAAGACACGAATTCTTTCACATCAAGAAAAAAATAAATTTTGTTTAATAAACACTAGACAGCAGATACGTGTTAGAGCAGAGGAAAAAAAAATCTCTGCCTACTGAAAGGGACCCTCACCCACACTTGCAAGTGAACTAACCGAGGATGCGACTCTGGAACTAGCCCCTGCGCTGTGTTCATTCTCCGCCCTCTAGGGTCCTCTGTGTCTCCTCAGACAGGGCTCTGAGTTATACAAGGCATTTCTTTGCAATTGGACCTCAGTTTCTTGCTTGAATCCATACATCTGTCAAATAATGCTTTACCTCTCTGCTTTTCACACCAAAAGAGTCAAGAGAAATACATAGAATAAAATTATTGTCTTGTGAAAACAAAACAAAACAAAAAAAAAAACCTGCCCACCTACCTAACTGCTAGAATCTGGTCTCTGAGAAACTGTTTCATGGTTTGTTCTCAAGGCTAGAGGACAATGATAATAAAAATTTGCTAACATTTTTTAAGTGCTTACTCAGAGCCAGAAACTGTTAAGTATGTTATCTCATTTAACCCCTAAATGATACCATGATCATTATCTCCATTTTACAGATGATGAAACATGCTCAGAGAGGCAAGGTTACCCAGCTGGTGAAAGGCAGAGGCAGATTCACTTCTGGGGCTGTAGATAAGGAACTGCCTGTTGCATTTGGCAACTCCTGCTCACTCTTAGGGATAGGTAATCTGCTCTAGGAGCCAATCCAGGAAAGAGAAAAAGCTCTGCAGACAGGGAGGGTCAGGGTCACTCTGCCAAGCTCTACCTATACAGGAGGTTGGTCAAGATGATACCCTTCCACCCAGAGGCAGTGTATCATGTCATTTAAGAATATGGACTCTGGGTCAGGTTCCCTAAACTTGTATCCTGCCTCCACTCCATGACCTTCAGCAAGGTCCTTAACTTCTCTGAGCTTCAGTTTCCTCATTTGTAAAGTAGGAATAACAGTACCTATTTCATAAGGTGGTTATGAAGATTAAGTAAATTAATACATGTCAAGTGCTTAGCACGGGATATAGTTAGGGCTCAATACCTGTATTTTGAGCCCTAAGTGCTAGAAAAGGACTAGTCACTCATTCATCAGATTAGTTACTCACTTCATCTTACTTGCTTGTCAGGTGATAATACTTCACACCCCATTTCAATCTACTGAAAGACTAAGCTTTCATAAGGGAATGGTCACTGCATGTCAGAACCTGTATCTTTATCACAGCATTTGGTGTTAGTTTTCAAATGCTGGGCCAAATCTGATCAACCAGGCTAAATCTTGCTGGTCTTTTATTATCAGTATCAAGCCCAGTACTTGGTACAGAAAAGGAGCTTAATAAGCAGTTATGGAATGAAAAAAAGACTGAATGGATCCAACTATCCCTGGAAGACTGGAGTGCTTTAGCACACAGTGGCTCTAGAGGAAGGTACTGCTGTCGTGTATACCTGTACACCCAGTCCATAAAACATGTGGGTTGCCATTTGAACAGTGAACAGTGCCATCAGAACAAGGCACTACTGTGAATTGCAGTCAACTGCAAATTCTGACTGCACCACTTGGAGGCATCAGTAGACTCAGGAATTCCTAAGGCAAGGAGCACGTTATACTTATCAGATAACAAATATGATGTTCCAGAAGCCGTTGATAACTTTCTGTCGAGGCTAGGGAACTCCCCCTGCTAGGAGTACTCACAGAATATCAATTTGAGAAGGTTACCTTCAATTCATGTGTTACAAAGGCATGCATGATTTTTTTCTTTTTGGCAGCACCACGAGGTTTTCGGGATCCTAGTTCCTGGACCAGGGATTGAACCCGTACCCCCTGCAACGGAAGTGCAGAGTCCTAACCACTAATTTCTTATTCCTCAGAGTCCCCTACAACTAAGGCGGCCCTTTCTTTTCAATCTGCACATGGTTAGACATGAGGCTACCAGATACCACTGCTAAAGAATACAAAATGGTTGTTAAACCCATCACTATTGAAGAACAGAGCCAACTGATTTTTTATAAATTTATTTATTTATTTATTTATAGCTGTGTGGGGTCTTCTTATTGCGGTGGCCTCTCTTGTTGTGGAGCACGGGCTCTAGGCACGCAGGCTTCAGTAGCTGTGGCTCGAAGGCTCTAGAGAGCAGGCTCAGTAGTTGTGGCGCACAGGCTTAGCTGCTCTGCTGCATGTGGGATCCTCCCAGACCAGGGCTCGAACCCATGTCTCCTGCATTGGCAGGCGGATTCTTAACCACTGCGCCACCAGGGAAGCCTAGGAGCAAATTGTTTTCATAAGAATAAACAGACAAGGGACTTCCCTGGTGGTCCAGTGGTTAAGAATCTGCCTTCCAATGCAGGGGACACAGGTTCGATCCCCAGTGGGGGGAACTAAAATCCCACTGCCTCGGGGCAACTAAGCCCACGCCCCACAACTACTGAGCCCATGCACCACAACTAGAGAGAAGCCCACGCCCCACAACGAGGAGCCTGCGTGCTGCAGTGGAGAATCTCACGTACTGCAACTAAGACCCGATGCAGCCCCAAAACAAATAAATATGTTTTTAAAAAAATTCTAAAAAAAAAAAATAAACAGACACAAAAAACTCGAATGAGAACAATCAGGTTGATTTATGATTTGATTCCCCAGGTGTTATCATACAGAGGCTGCCCAGATGTACCAAGCACAGGCGTGACTTATACTGTACTCCTCCCCATTCCTGCTAGGTCTTTTGTTCAGATTTCATAGAGTAAAGATATGGGGCTTCCCTGGTGGCACAGTGGTTGAGAGTCCGCCTGCCAATGCAGGAGACATGGGTTCGTGCCCCGGTCCGGGAGGATCCCGCGTGCCGCGGAGCGGCTGGGCCCGTGAGCCATGGCCGCTGAGCCTGCACGTCCAGAGCCTGTGCTCCACAACACGAGAGGCCGCAGCAGTGAGGCCCGTGTAACGTCAAAAAAAAAAAAAAAAAAAAAATATGCCAGTGTCTCCAAGGGAAACAACCTGTGAAGAGTTGGATTAATAAGTGGGTAGGATGATTTCATAACTTTTTGGTTGACCACTTTTAATTGTCTATTACACACCACCTTCACACACTAGAATTTTTATTCATCATTTGAATTATTGGGTTATTTATTAAGCCACTTGAAGCAAAGGTACCATGAAGACAAGTCTGATTAACCACATCTGGCTTCTAAAGATGTACCACCATATATTTGAAAGTAAAACCAAAGACACCCCCTTTCTTAGTCGTATTAGATTAGGCGTAAATTAGATTAAAACCTGCTAGAATCCTCCCAAGCCCAAAGCTCTCACTTGACAAAGTTACATATATGCGTCCCTAAGTATATTTCAAAGGGTCTTAATGTGAAGAAGCTGCAAGCAGCGAGAGATAATCACACTCCTGAACAGCAAAGCAAGTCCTTACTCTCCATCTCAGGGACACTAGAGAGTTGCATATTCTGGGTCTGAGGGCTGCTAAATTCAACATTCACATTTCCATTTCCCTTATCACCTGCTGCACTTGGAGACTTCATAACTCCATTTTGTGACTCTTAACCTGTGAAAAGGACTTGGGTCAGAGAATTGAGACTCTATCGTAACTTCCAGCTGGTTTATAACCAAGCTCAAGGATTCTTAAGGTACTGGGGAGGTACAAGAGAAAATGGAAAGGAAAGAACGTTTCTGGCCAGCAGCTTTGCATCTTTTCTGAAGATCTCCCACTAGCACAGTAACAGTTATACTCTGTATTGAGAATATGATTGCTGGGTGACATAAAAGATCACCCCATTCAAGTATGGAGAGAGAGGGAGACAGACAGGATCAAAGGCAGGGGGAAAGTATGTGAGCCTTGTGAATACAACTCACGCTGAAAAATGAGCAAGCCCTCTTTGTAGATTTGTGCTTCTTCCAAACACAGGATGGGAGAATCAAGTTACTGGTGGCTGAGAACTGGTACTGTCTATCAGAGATAGTAATCTTTATTCACAAAGCAATTAGTTTATAAAAGCATTCTTCACAAATGTCATCTTGATAAATCCTCACAATAGGACATATATAATACCTATTTCCATATGGGAAAGTATGGCTGAGATACATGGAGCACCCTGCCCAAGATTATAGAGCTAGTTAGCAACTTATACAGGACTGAATGTCAGGTTTTCTTTTCACCATATTGCTTTTCTTTGTTTTTAAACTTCCAGGGTGTCAGCCAACTCATAATACTTGCCACACCAAAGAGGTGGCTTCTCTACTGAAGCCCGCGTGGCACAACTAGTGAGCCCACGCGCTGCAACTATTGAAGCACGCGCGCCTAGAGCCCATGCTACACAAGAGAAGCCACCGAAATGAAAAGCCTGTGCACCACAATGAAGAGTAGGCCTTGCTCACCACAACTAGAGAAAGTCTGCATGCAGCAACAAAGACCCAATGCAGCCAAAAAAAAAAAAAGAGGTGGTTTCTGATGAAATGGTGCACAAGGTAAGTCTAAAGAAATTCACAGGCAATGGCCCCACAGGGAGTTTTTAGAGAGACTGCCATAAAGACTGTTTCTTGATAGCATTGCCAATCCTCCAACTGGCCTGCTCAAGGTGCTCTTTATGTTCTTAAATCACCTACAATTACTTTAGGTGCTGTGTCTAAGACAAAGAGGGCTGCTAGTAAGTACACTACCAGGAATTTCAACACCAACAACAATCAAATGGACCTGCTGAAAGACTAAAGCAAGAGGAACAAAATAACAGGTTTAAAACAGACGTATCTCTTGGTAACTGTGGGAGATTGGTTCCAGGACCCCCATGGATATCAAAATCCAGGGATGCTGAAGTCTCATCTAAAATGGTGTAGTAGAGCTTCCCTGGTGGCGCAGTGGTTAAGAATCCGCCTGCCAATGCAGGAGACAGGGGTTTGAGACCTGGTCCAGGAAGATCCCACATGCTGCAGAGCAACTAAGCCCGTGAGCCACAACTACTGAGTTTGCGCTCTAGAGCCCGCGAACCACAACTACTGAAGCCCGTGCACCTAGAGCCCATTCTCCGCAACAAGAGAAGCTATAGCAATAAGCCCGTGCACCACAAGGAAGAGGAGCCCCCGCTCGCTGCAACTAGAGAAAAGCCCGTGTGCAGCAATGAAGACCGAATGCAGCCATAAATAAATAAATTTATACAAAAATAAAATAAAATAAAATAAAATGGTGTAGTATAGCTGGCCTTCTATATCTGCAGATGCAGAACCTGTGCATATGGAGGGCTGACCATATGTCATTCCCCTCAGTATAAAAGGGTAGTTTTTATAGAACTCTTTTGCAAAGCAGCTAGGCTCATTCCTTCTGGTACAAGGATATGTTACAGTTCAAACATCTTGTAAAACTCAGTATCCCCAAATGCCAAAACCAGAATGAGACAGAAAGAAAAAAGGAAAGGAAGGAAGGAGGGAAGTAGAGGCCAAAAATCCTGAAGGAAGTACACAGAATGCTCTGTGACGACTCTAGCTTGGTCCACTGACAACAACTCTAGCTTGGTCCACTGACTGCCGTGTACCCTCTGCTTAGAATGGCCTTTCACCCAACAGAAGCTGAGTTGCCCTCTGAGCAACCAGGAGGTGAGGCCCTGATGGAAACTCCACCAGAAACAGAATAGCACTTGAGGGTCCAATTAATACTGAGGAGCAAAAACAGAACAACCATACGACCCAGCAATCCCACTACTGGGCATATACTCTGAGAAAACCACAATTCAAAAAGAGTCAGGTACCACAGTGTTCACTGCAGCTCTATTTACAATAGCCAGGACATGGAAGCAACCTAAGTGTCCACTGACAGATGAATGGATAAAGAAGATGTGACACATATATATACAATGGAATATTACTCAGCCATAAAAAGAAATGAAATTGAGTTATTTGCAGGGAGGTAGATGGACCTAGAGTCTGTCATACAGAGTGAAGAAAGTCAGAAAGAGAAAAACAAATACTGTATACTAACACGTATAAATGGAACCAAAAAAAAATTGGTTATGAAGAACCTACGGGCAAGACAGGAATAAAGACGCAGATGTAGAGAATGGACTTGAGGATATGGGGAGGGAGAAGGGTAAGCTGGGACGAAGTGAGAGAGTGGCATGGACATATATACACTACCAAATGTAAATAGCTAGTGGGAAGCTGCCGCATAGCACAGGGAGATCAGCTCCCTGCTCTGTGACCACCTAGAGGGGTGTGATAGGGAGGGTGGGAGGGAGACACAAGAGGGAGGAGATATGAGGATATATGTATATGTATAGCTGATTCACTTGTAAAGCAATTATACTCCAATAAAGATGTTAAAAAAAATATTGAGGAGCAAGAAGACACTGCCCTCTGGGTGGCTACTTATCTTGATATCTTTTCTTGTCCAGACAAAAGCACAACAAACATGTTTTCTAAAATGTTCCTTAATAACACTGTTTACTGCCTGACCAGTTTATCTGTCATTTCCTAAGAGGACACAACCCACCTCTTGCTAAAACTAAAACCTTATTTGTGCTCTTTGAAGCAGTATGGCTGACCTGTGTTTCACTGGGCCCTACTCACCAGGCTCAGAGTTGGTGGAAGTAAGGTCTCTGTTCCAGAAACATAACAGGCGCTGACGACACAGGCATCTGGTGCTGAGAATATATTCCACCCACTCCACCACCATTCCATGCTATTCTTTTGTGTATTTTAAAGTAAGATCCCAGAAGATGCCTCTATCATTGTGAAAGAAAATCAGTGATCTGCAGTCTTGGAGATGATTTCATTAACTTAGATCCCGGAAGACTTAGGAAGGATAGATTCATCTACCAGGGGATCTATGAGAAACTTCTATTCCAAGAGTCATTTAAGTCAAAAACAAAGAGGCAAAATATAAACAAACAAATAAATGAAAAAGCAAATAAATAAATAATCAAAACAGCCAAAAGTCTTTTCGTTCCTTGTAAGATGAGGTCCTATTACAGAGACTGAAAATGCCAGGCAGATGGGGCACTCAGCAAATTCCTTCACCACAAATATCTTACCATAAAGAAATAATTTACAAGCTCCAGTTAACAGTGCTTAGAATAATCAAACAACTGTGAACCACTAAAATGCAAATATTTTTGAAACTTTAGTTTGTTATAATTTTGTATGTTTTAGAACAATGTTTCAGCCAATGTTTATAAAGACGTCAGTTAAGATTACCCTGATTATTCAATTATTTATTTCCAAATAAAGATATCATCTAGTTCTTAGTGGAAGTAGAAAATTAGGTTTGAACATATCTTACTGATATCCTCAGAATTCCTTTCAGAATTCAGGTTTCTATAACTTCCATTTTATTCTTTCATATTCTAAGATGACTATTGTTCTAGATCCCCTGGCTCTTTTCTTCTGGAAAAGTGGACCCTAAATTCAACATATACTCATGCTTCATTGTCTAGGTCTCTAAACTGAGTCACTGTAGGGGAAGAAAAAGGAAGTTGCTAAAATCAATGCGGAAAATATACAGCTTCTTATTTTGCTTTGTTTGCTGAATAATGTTCAAACCATTTCTCTCTCATTTCTTTTTCTTACAGAGCTGACGAATGGAGGTAGCAGGAACAGCCAAGAGAGCAGATGAGGCCCACAAGTCCTAAGACACTGCACAGGTCACACTGCTGAGCCTACCACAAAGGCTGCACAATATTCCCCAGGCATCCCCCAAAGAACCAGCAGCTATTCTTCTGGCCTCACCATTGAAAAGAGATTATTTCTCCTGGCTCTTTATCTACTACCTCCCACCCAAGAATCTTAGCTCTCTTGAAGGTGGTCCCTATTAGCCTCTCTGGCTTCAGTGTCCTGGGCTCAGACACTTCAGAGAACCCTGCTAAAATACTTTCTACAGAAACAGGGCCTTGAAAAGATGAACAAAATACAAAGCTGCCAGACTTCTGAACACTCACTGTTCAACTGCCATTTTAGCGGAAGTAACCACCCACTGTTTTTTATTTCTTAGTCAAAAAGCTATAGACACAATGCCACTCTGACAGAAGCTGTAAGACTAACAATGGAAGTTTCAAGTCAGAAAAGGTCCACTGGAATAAGTTGGATCCCTAACTCTTTTAATTAATTAATTAATTTTTGGCTGTGTTGGGTCTTCATTGCAGCACCCGGGCTTTCTCTAGTTGCGGTGAGCAGGGGCTACTCTTCGTTGCAGTGCGTGGGCTTCTCATTGCGATGGCTTCTCCTGTTGTGGAGCACGGGCTCTAGGCGCATGGGCTTCAGTAGTTGTGGCACATGGGCTTAGTTGCTCTGCAGCATGTGGGATATTCCCTGACCAAGGTTCGAACCCATGTCCCCTGCATTGGCAGGTGGATTCTTTTTTGTGTGTGTGTGGTACGCAGGCCTCTCACTGCTGTGGCCTCTCCCGTTGTGGAGCATAGGCTCCGGATGCACAGGCTCAGCGGCCATGGCTCACGGGCCCAGCCGCTCCACGGCATGTGGGATCCTCCCGGACCGGGGCACGAACCCATGTCCCCTGCATCGGCAGGTGGACTCTCAACCACGGCGCCACCAGGGAAGCCTGGCAAGTGGATTCTTAACCACTGCACCACCAGGGAAGGCCTCCTAACTCTTAGATCTACTCATTCTCACATGCAAATAACAGAATTATCAAACTTCAGCCCCTAATAAAAACAAGGGATGGCTTTTCACATGGAAGATGTGCCCACATTAAATTAGTCCATACTGAGGAAGCAACATCTGCTGAACTGTAATATCATGGCTGCCATTGCAATAGATACGTATAGAGAATGAGAGAATGATCTCTGCACAGGGCAGAAATCTCTGGTAATCCAAGAGTTTGGGAGAAGACAAAGCCAGTGGGTCTCTAACACTATCCTAGCTAGAGGTACTATCAAGTGCTACAAAGGCACAGCCTCTCTGGCCATGAAGAAACCCTCCTGGTCAAACCTGTATGCCCTGGAAATATAACAGAGACTTAACCCTTGGATGCCTTGAAACACTCTCAAGACCTAATATACACCATCCAGTGTATTAAAAGGCATCCCTTGTATTTGTTTGAAGACCACCAAAATAACCAAGATAAATGGTCATATAATTGAAAATTTCTCCTCTTTATAAGAAAAACTGGGGAAAAAACACATTAAAAAGGGGAGAGCCTTGAGCAGTGTCAGGAAGCATCCTGAGGTTTCTAGCACACAGAATAGCAGGCATGTCTAGATTTTTTAGATTTCCAACTTCATGTTTTGTCCTATCAAAAGGCTATGTGTCAGGCAATGCAAACCAATTTGACATTTGAAGATGGTTAACGTTACAACACAGCTGGCTCCTCTCCAAAAGATTTCAGTTCAATACACTAAGATTATTTCTTCTTGTGGAAAGACTTCTAGAGTTTTATAGATTAAAAAATGCCTTTACCCTTTCCCTACCGCCTCCTCATCCCTAAAAATCAGTAGCCAGAACAGACTATATATTCATTATTCAACAACAACTATTTTCTCACAGCAGACTAGGCATGGGGGGGTTCAGTGGTGAACAAAACCTAGCAATGCTCTCATGAAGATTATTTTTTAAAGCACTAGGACAACAAACAAGTACAGTTTTAAACAAATAAGCAGCACATATCTCTATCTGAAATTCTTATCAGGAGAAATACAGAATGGGAAGTGTTCTTTAATATTGCCAGAAGTGAAGAGGGACAAAAGGAGAGTGAAAAAGTTTATGCTAAGAGGTCAACTGTGTGACACAGTTCACCAGGTATAAAGTGCACTGTGAGCAGCACATACAATGGACAAAGCTGGATGTGAGCCAGAGAGGAGAAAATGATAAACCACACTTAACAAAAGTGAGAGAGGCTGGCTTCCCTGGTGGCGCAGTGGTCAGGAGTCCGCCTGCCAATGCAGGGGAAATGGGTTCGAGCCCTGGTCCGGGAAGATCCCACATGCTGCAGAGCAACTAAGCCTGTGTGCCACAACTACTGAGCCTGAACTCTAGAGTCTGTGAGCCACAACTACTGAGCCCTTGTGCTGCAACTACTGAGGCCCGCGCGCCTAGAGCCCGTGCTCCACAACAAGAGGAGCCACCACAATGAGAAGTCCGTGCACTGCAATGAAGAGTAGCCCCTGCTCGCCGCAACTAGAGAAAGCCGGCAAGCAGCAATGAAGACCCAACACAGCCAAAAATAAAATAAATAAATTTATATTTTTAAAAAAAGGTGAGAGAGGGACTTCCCTGGTGGTCCAGTGGTAAAGAATCCGCCTTCCAACACAGGGGACGCGGGTTAGATCCCTGGTCAGGGAACTAAGATCCCACATGCTGCGGGGCAACTAGGCCCACATGCCACAACTACTGAGCTTGTGCGCATCAACAAAAGAGCCTGTGTGCCTCAAACTGCAGAGCCCACATTGCTCTGGAGCCCACGCGCCACAACTAGAGAAGAGAAAACCCGCATGCCACAGCTAGAGAGAAGCCCGTGCGCTGCAACAAAAGATCCCACATGCCTCAACTAAGACCCAACACAGCCAAAAATAAATAATAAAATAAATAAATAATACATAAATCTTAAAAAAAAAAAAAAGAAAGAAGAGTAAGAGAGCCAGAAATAAATAAGATCAAGATATATTCTTGGGCTTCCCTGGTGGCGCAGTGGTTGAGAGTCCGCCTGCCGATGCAGGGGATACGAGTTCGTGCCCTGGTCCGGGAAGATCCCACATGCCACAGAGCGGCTGGGCCCGTGAGCCATGGCTGCTGAGCCTGAGCTCCACAACGGGAGAGACCACAACAGTGAGAGGCCCACGTACAGAAAACAAACAAACAAACAAAAAACAAAAAAAGATACATTCTTTATCTTGCTTAAGATGGGCCTGGCAGAAATGCTAGTGCCTTCAGGGATGGGGCATTCTACTTCTGCTCTCTATAAATCTTACAGTTTACAAATAATAAGTTGTAGAATAACTCATACAGAAAAACTACATCCAAAGCTGCCTAGGTAAAATATGGTCTTTATCATACTATAACTTCTCTAGCTTCTGAATCTACTGATCTTATATTCAAATTTTAGACACTGACATCAACACTGGTCTATTCCACATCATAAGCTTTAGCTGCTAGTCGTAAGTCTATGTGACATTTAAAAAAATACAAAAACAGAAGCATACATTTTAATTATATTTTATTTATATAGTTTATTATTGTTTAGTATATTTATTATTATTATCAGGATAACTAAAGTTTGAAGAAATAAGTTCCATAACCTAAAAGAATTTGGAACCTGGTTCTTAGCCTGGAAAATTAAGAGACTACAAGTAGTCTCCCAATGCCTATTTGCTTCCTTTTTCTTGGAAGCAAACCCTTGATTTTTAACTGGGTACATGGCTGCCTGAAATAAGTTTTCCAGTCCTCCCTGCAGTTAAGTGAAGCCATAAATTCTAATATACTGGACATAAGCAGAAATAGTCCTTGCAAAGTTCAGGAACTATTCTTAAAGGGAGAACCATGTCCATTTTCATCCCTTCTTTTCCACTAGTCGGCAAGTCAAAGTGATGGCTGACACTCAAGCAGCCACCTTGGACAAGCAGGTAGAAGTCACAGGTTGAGGATGATAGGGTTACACAACTAAAAGAGCCTGGGTCCCTGATGATCGTACCACCATAAGGAAACCTGGATGGCTTAGACTTCATTTACGGTAAAGAGAAATAAATCACCTCATTTTAAGCCATCGTTATTTCTAGTGTTTTGTCACTCACCAAATCTAATCCTAACTGATATAGATGCTTTTGGAAATTATTGGTGATAGGCAGAGGTAGGTATTTTGCCATAAAGACTATGAAATAAAAAGAAAGCTATAAATTAGTTGAATAGTGGAACAAAAGATACAAAAAATGAAAGTGAAAAAACTGCATGTTTATTCTGCCAGGCACCAATCCTGTATCTCTATCAGTTACCTAAAGGTCCTGCTGTCACTTCACACTCAACAACCATCTTCGTCCCTCCCTTCCAAACGCCTTCCTTTTCCAGATGTTTTGTTTCTGTTCAAGGTACTATTGTTCTTCTAACCTCTGAGTGGCCTCTGAGTCTGCCCTCCCTCTTGCCCCTCTATCCAATATCCAGTGTTACCAAACCTCAGAGTCTTCTTTCAAACCTGACTTCTTCATTACATACCTGCTCCCAGCCCCTAGTGGAAGCCATCATCTCCTCACATCTCAATTTCTGCTCCAGATTCTAACAGACCTTTTCCTCTTCAGTTTCACCCCTCTAGTCAAGTCTATATACTACCACAACAAGAGTTTCCCTATAGTGTCATTTTGACTTTGTTACATTCTTGTGGTTCCCTCATGTTTTTAAATTAAAGACTAAATGTAAGGTCCTTGACAACCTACCTTGCACTTTCCAAGCTATTACTTTTACTACTTCTTGGAGTATGAGGACAAGAATCAAACAGAAACTTGGAAATTATAACAAACAAGATGTGGCAACCTCTGTTAGAACAGAAATAGTATATTACTATCTGCTATCAAAGATAACAAGGTAGAAGCCTAATAGAAGTACCAGAATCTGGCAAGTCAAGAGGCTACTCAGGTTGGGAGGACAAGAGACTTCTACATTATGCAGAAACTAAAAAGATCACTAAAGGCTTATGAAGAAGGAATACAGAGTCAGAAACTACTTTTAAGTTGTATTAATATCCAGAAACAAATATTTATTTAGCACATCATATGTTGCCAGTTATAGGTCTAAACCATTTAGGCAGTGAAGGAAATAAAAGTGAAAAAAAGAAACAGTCCCTGCCCTCTTGGATCTTTAGATCCAGAGACGTCTATTTCTGGTAACACATGCTTTACTGTACATAGATCTTTGTTAGTCATGACCTGGGCACTTTGTCTGGTTTAGCTATTTACTCCTTTATTCCGTATTTCTCAGTGTTCCAGTACTATCTTGAAACTACCTAAGCAAACGCCTGACAACACAGAGTCCCGTTCCTCCCAAGCACTCAGAAGAGCCACAAGAAGCATTTTCCTAGGCAAGGCGCCCAAACTAATGTTCTCTGACCTTAGAGAGGTCCAGCTGAGCTTGGAAACCAGATAGGAACAAACACAAACATTTCTCTGAGCTGGCACTCCTCCAGTTTATAGGGAACCGAACATATCCTGCACTGCTCTGGATTCACAGTGCACAAGAATCACATCAAAGAAGAAGAAAGAAAAAGACCTTTATACCTTTAAAATACCTCAGGAGGGGCTTCCTTGCTGGCGCAGTGGTTGCAAATCCGTTTGCCAATGCAGGGGAGAAGGGTTCGGACCCTGGTCTGGGAAGATCCCACATGCTGTGGAGCAACCAAGCCCGTGCACCACGACTACTGAGCCTGCGCTCTGGAGCCTGTGAGCCACAACTATTGAGCCCACGTGCTACAACTACTGAAGCTCGTGTGCCTAGAGCACATGCTCTGCAACAAAAGAAGCCACTGCAATGAAAAGACCGGGCACCGCAATGAAGAGTAGCCCAGACTGCGCAGCTACAAAGATCCAGCACAGCCAAAAATAAATAAATAAAATAAATAGATTTATTTTAAAAAAAACAACACAAGGGGCTTCCCAGGTGGCGCAGTGGTTGAGAATCTGCCTGCTGATGCAGGGGACACGGGTTCGAGCCCTGGTCTGGGAAGATCCCACATGCCGCGGAGCAACTGGGCCCGTGAGCCACAACTACAGAGCCTGCGTGTCTGGAGCCTGTGCTCCGCAACAAGAGAGGCCGTGACAGTGAGAAGCCCGCGCACTGCAATGAAGAGTGGCCCCCACTCGCCGCAACTAGAGAAAGCCCTCGCACAGAAACGAAGACCCAACGCAGCCAAAATTAAATAAATAAATAAATTAATTAAAAAAAAAAAACAAAACAACGCAGGAATTAGACAACCTGAGCATTATCAGATGCATAGGCAGAAATAATAAATGTGTCATTTAACAGTTGACTATGAGAAGGAGAACCTATAAGGAATGGAAAGAAGAAAACTAGCTGTTCAACCATCAACTGCAAATCCTTGATACGCTCTAAACCCAAATAACAAAGCCTGATCTATGTCCAGGGCAACAAGTGCCCTGAGGCATCTGGCTTAAAATAACAAAACAAAACAACATGAAACAAGACATAAAACTCAAAAACAACAAAAAAATAATCCATAGTCCAAGGAAGAATTCAAAATGGCAGCATGAATGCCCAAAGGCATCCAAAACAGAACTGAAACCTGGGCCATTGGAACTGTGAGTATTCCATGTTTTCAATACAACACCACTCCAATATGGGGCCTAATCCATTTGGAGAAAGCTCTTGAAAAAAAAAACCTGAAAACTTCAGCATTTCCACTCCTAGACATACATCCAAGAGAACTGAAAATGTATGTTTACACAAAAATTTGTACATGAATATTCATAGTAGCATTATTCATAATAGCCAAAAGGGGAAACAACCCAAATGTCCATCAACTATGGATAAAGAAAATGTGTTACAACCATACAATGGAATATTCAACTATAAAAAGAAATGAAGTACTAATTCATACTACAACATGAATGAACTTTGAAAGCTTTGTGCTAAGCGAAAGAAGTCAGTCACAAAAAAATATATGATCCCATTTATATGAAACATCTCAAACAGGCAAATCCATAGAGACAGAAAGTAGATTAGGGGACTTCTCTGGCAGTCCAGTGTTTAAGACTCCATGCTTCCACTTCATGGGGTGTGGGTACGATCCCTGGTCTGGGAACTAAGATCCCGCATGCCATGCACAGCACGGCCGAAAAAAGAAAGTAGATAAGTGGATGTTAAAAGCGTGAAATGGGGGAAGGTGAAGGGAAATGGGAGCAACTGCTAATGGGTTCAAGTTTCTTTTGGGGGTGATGAAAATGTTCACGAGTTAGATAGTGGTGATGGCTGCATAACTCTGTGAATATATTATATTAAATGCCACTAAGCTGTACTTTTGTTGTTGTTGTTGTTTTGCGGTACGCGGGCCTCCCACCACTGTGGCCTCTCCCGTTGCGGAGCACAGGCTCCGGACGCGCAGGCTCAGCGGCCATGGCTCACAGGCCCAGCCGCTCCGTGGCATGTGGGATCTTCCCGGACCGGGGCACGAACCCGTGTCCCCTGCGTCGGCAGGCGGACTCTCAACCACTGCGCCACCAGGGAAGCCCTAAACTGTATACTTTAAAACGGTTAATTTTAAGATATGTGGACTATATCTTAATTAAAACAAACAAAACAAAACAAAACAAAGCTTTCAGGGCTGCAAGACTATTGCCAGAACAAAGACATTCAGTTATTTCATTCCTCTCTCTTTGCCATACCCTGGCCCACTTAACCTGTCCCCACCCCACAGCCTCTCAGTGAGTACTCTGCCCCCAGCCTTTTCTCCTCTAACTGTGCATACCACTGCCACACTCATCCTCCTTAGCACACCTCAATTCTTGCCCAAAGCTCTGGTTCCCAACGACCATACATAACTGAAAATTAGAGAACTCTAACTAGAAGGGAACATCCATTTTCCCAACAAAAAGATGGCCAAAAGGCAGTTTGACCAACTTTTAAAAAAATTTATTTATTTATTTTTGGCTGCATTGGGTCTCTATTTTTGGCTGCAAAAGGCAATTTGACCAACCTTTTTTTAAAAAATAAATTTATTTATTTTTGGCTGCATTGGGTCTTCATTGCTATGTGCGGGCTTTCTCTAGTTGTGGCAAGCGGGGCTACTCTTGGTTGCAGTGCGTGGGCTTTTTGTAGTGGTGGCTTCTCCTGTTGTGAAGCACGGGCCCCAGGTGCATGGGCTTCAGTAGTTGTGGCATGTGGGCTCAGCAGTTGTGGCTCACGGGTTCTAGAGTGCAGGCTCAGTAGTTGTGGTGCATGGGCTTAGTTGCTCCGCGGCATGTGGGATCTTCCCGGACCACGCACCCCTGTGTTGGCAGGCAGGTTCCCAACCACTGTGCCACCAGGGAAGCCCAATTTGATCAACCTTGAATGAATAAACTTTAGGGATATGAAATAAACTTTAGGGATATGAAATATCCAAATGTCTCCTTAATTTATTAATTAGTTTTATATGTTTAAATTATAAAACATACATGTTTAAATTATAAAACATGTATGTTTAAACATATGTTTAAATTATAAAACATGTATGTTTAAGTTATAAAACAACATGGTCTGAATTACAACTGTACCCCCAATACCTATACACTGGCAGGCATATAAACACAGCAAGGAGCTCAACAGCTACTGAATGACTGTATCTAGGCAGCAATCAATGAAGTTAAAACTACTAGGTGATAGATTGAGGATACACTCAAAATCCAAGTCTACAGATGGGTATATGTTAACAGGAATGACTGTACCTATTCGCCAAGAGAAGTAAACAACTATGAAATAGCTCCAAATGGAAAAAAACAAAAACAAAAAACCCAACCCTCCATGTTCTTTGACAGTGGAACCAATGAATAAATTGTGGTATGTCCTTTTTTTTCCTTTAAATATTTGTTTGTTTATTTAATTTTGGGCTACTTTGGGTCTCAGTCGTGGCAGGCAGGATGTTTGTTGTGGCAGGCAGGATTCTCCGCTGTAGCATGCGGGCTCAGTAGGTGCAGTGCAAGGGCTCTCTAGTTGCGACACGCAGGCTCCAGAGCACGTGGGCTCCGCAGTTGTGGTGCACAGGTTCTCTAGTTGTGGCCCAAGTGCTCAGTAGTTGTGGCACATGAGCTTAGTTGCCCTGTGGCATGTGGAATCTTAGTTCCCCGATCACAGATTGAACCTGTGTCCCCTGCATTGGAAGGGGGATTCTTAACCACTGGACTGCCAGGGAAATCCCTGTGGTATGTTCTTATGCTGAAAGACTGTACAACAATGAAAATGAACACATCACACTTAAACACAAAATGAATTTTAAAAACAATACTCAGTATAAAAGTCAGGTAGAAGAATACATCATGTGTGATTCCATATACATAAGGATCAAAAGCAAGTCAAAGGACTCTACAGAATGACAACTTAGGACAGTGACTACCTCTGGGAAGGGTAGAAAGATTAATGGGGCTTCCCTGGTGGCGCAGTGGTTGAGAGTCCGCCTGCCGATGCGGGGGACACGGGTTCGTGCCCCGGTCCGGGAAGATCCCACATGCGGTGGAGCGGCCGGGCCCGTGAGCCGTGGCTGCTGAGCCTGTGCGTCCGGAGCCTGCGCTCTGCAACGGGAGAGCCCACAACAGTGAGAGGCCCGCATACCACAAAAAAAAAAAAAGAAAGATTAATGACCAGAAGAGGCTTCTTCATATGGAGCAGCATCCTGTTTATTAAGCTGGGCTGCAGTTACATAGGTCTTTGGACAGAAAGTTTGTGTCCACTCCCCTACCCCAGTTCATATGTTGAAGCCCTAATCCCCAATGTGATGGTATTTGGAGGTAGGATGTAATTAGGTCATGAGGGTAGAGACTTCATGAATGAGATTAGTACTCTTAGAGACAAACAAGAGAGAATCTTTCTCTCTACCATGTGAGGATACACAACAAGGCAGCAATCTGCAAACCAGGAAGAGGGCCCCCACAGGGAAACATACTGGCTGGCACCTTGATCTTGCACTTTCCAGCCTCCAAAACTGTGACAAATTTCTACTATTTAAGTACCATAACCAGTCTATGATATTTTGTTATAGCACCCAAACTAAGACAATAGGTGTATTCAACTTGTGACAATTCACTGAAATAGTATGCTTATGATCTCTTTACTGCAAGTATGTGATACTTCAAAAAGAAAAGAAGAGAAAGAGAGAAGAAATAATGATTTAGAGACAGTACCCCTTCCATTTGTACACTTCTATTTTATTCAAGCTTTTTACATGCTGCATTTTAAATCACCAACAGAGCCATTTTAGGTCATCTAGCAGTTTTCTAGAGCGCATCATTCATTCATTTATGGCCGCGTTGGGTCTTCGCTGTTGCGTGCTGGCATTCTCTAGTCATGGCAAGCGGGGGCTACTCTTCGATGCGGTGCATGGGCTTCTCATCACAGTGGCTTCTTTCTGTTTTGGAGCACGGCTCTAGGCACATGGACTTCAGTAGTTGTGGCACACAGGCTCAGTAGTTGTGGCTCGCGGGCTCTAGAGCGCAGGCTCAGTAGTTGTGGTGCACAGGCTTAGCTGCTCCGCGGCATGTGGGATCTTCCCGGACCAGGGCTTGAACCCGTGTCCCCTGCATTGGCAGGCGGATTCTTAACCACTGCGCCACCAGGGAAGTCTGAGCACATCAGTTTTTAAAAACTTATTTTATTGAAGTTTAGTTGATTTACAATGTTGTGTTAATTTCTGCTGTACAGCAAAGTGATTCCATTATACATATATATACATTCTTTTTCATATTCTTTGCCATTATGATTTATCAAGGATATTGAATACTGAGTTCCCTGTGCTATACAGTAGGACCTTGTCGTTTATCCAGTCTATATATAATAGTTTGCATTTGCTAATCCCAAACTCCCAGTCCATCCCTCCCTCCCCCACTCCCCTTCCCCCTTGGAAACCACAAGTCTGTCCTCTATGTCTGTGACTTGGTTTCTGTTTCAAAAATAAATTCATTTGTGTCATATTTTAGATTCCACGTATAAGTGATATCATATAGTATTTGTCTCTGTCTTTCTGACTTAGTATGATAATCTCTAGGTCTATCTATGTAGTTGCAAATGGCATTATTTCATTCTTTTTTTATGGCTTAGTATTTCATTATATATATGTACCACATCTTCTTTATCCATTCTTCTGTCAATGGACACTTATTTAGGTTGTTTCCATGTCTTGACTATTGTGAATAGTGCTGCTATGAACATAGCAGTACATGTATCTTTTTGAATTATAGTTTTATCCAGATATATGACCGGGTATAGGATTACTGGATCATATAGCAACTCTAGTTTTTGAGGAACCTCTATACTGTTTTCCATAGTGGCTACACCAATTTATGGTCCCACCAACTGTGTAGGAGGGTTCCCTTTTCTCCACACCCTCTCCAGCATTTGTTATTTGTAGATTTTTTTTTTTTTTTTGGTGGTATGCGGGCCTCTCACTGCTGTGGCCTCTCCCACCACGGAGCGCAGGCTCCGGATGCGCAGGCCCAGCGGCCATGGCTCACGGGCCCAGCCGCCCCGCGGCATGCGGGATCCTCCCGGACCGGGGCACGAACCCGCGTCCCCTGCACCGGCAGGCGGACTCTCAACCACTGCGCCACCAGGGAAGCCCTGTAGATTTTTTAATGATGGCCATTCTGACCAGTGTAAGGTAGTACCTCATTGTAGTTTTGATTTTCATTTCTCTAATAATTAGTGATGTTGAGCATCTTTTCATGTGCCTGCCTGTTAGCCATCTGTATGTCTTTTTTTGAGAAATGTCTATTTAGGTCTTTTGCCCACAAAATGTGGTATATCTTAAGCAAATTTGACGGCAATTAAAATGATGTGCTCTATAAAGGGAACCATTTGTACAACCTAAGCCCAAGACACACAGATCATCCTGTTTGGAGTTGCTGATAATGCTAATAAATGCTTTTATGTAGCAAGTCTTCACTTCAATCAAAACGTGTTGGGAGACTTCCCTGGTAGTCCAGTGGGTAAGACTCTGCACTCCCAACGCAGGGGGCCCAGGTTTGATCCCTGGTTGGGGAACTAGATCTTGCATAGATGCAGCAACTAATAGTTCGCATGCCACAACTAAGGAGCCTGCCTGCCGCAACTAAGACCCAACACAACCAAATTTTAAAAAAAGAGGGAGAGAGAAACAGAAACCGACTCACAGACATAGAGAACAGACTTGTGGTTGCCAAGGGGGAAGGGGAGTGGGGGAGGGAGGGACTGGGAGTTTGGGATTAGCAGATGCAAACTATTATATATAGAATGGATAAACGACAAGGTCCTACCGTATAGCACAGGAAAATCTATTCAATATCCTGTGATAAACCATAACGGAAAAGAATATGAAAAAGAATGTACATATATGTATAATGGAATCACTTTGCTGTACAGCAGAAATTAACACAACATTGTAAATCAACTAAACTTCAATAAAATAAATTTTAAGAAGATATACCACATTTTGAATCTGTGAATAATGTTATTGTGGGGAAGTTTATCGTAAGCCAGGAGTACTTTGTGGCATGAAACTACAATAGTCAATTCTTTCAATGGTCCTGTAAGTGAATTTGAATACTTGTTTTATTAAACATGTTATCCAACTTTTTATTGTTGAGATTATAACCCTGGAATAATCATCAAAACTGTGTTAAATTTCTTTGCCTGCTTAAAAAAAAAGGATTCTCTTTCTGAGGGATAACATTTTGGGAAACCCCATGTCATATTTAGGTAATATACCTATTTTCAACATTTCAAAAAGTCTAATAGATATCCCTTAAGACTAGACAGGGTAACTAAGATGTCCTATTTTTTTCACTTTTAGCTGAATATTCATCAGGAGCCAACAAGTTACAGAAGAAATACAAATAACTAGTAATCAAATGTAAAAACATTCTATTTCACTAATAACCTAAGACAGAAAATTAAATCACTCCTTTCTTTGCTACATGGCAACATTTTTTTTAAATTATGAAATATTTCAAACACACAGAAAGTTAGAGAACACAATAACACACATCCATGTACCACCACTCAATAAAAATATTTTGTTATTAACACTTGGCACCCGTTGGGATGCAGGGAAGACAGGTACTCTCAAACACTGTTGGTAAAAAATAAATCAGGAAATTTCTGGATGGCAATTTGACTATATTTATTAAGTCATAAAATATGCTTACCTCTTAATCTGGCAAGTCTACCTGGAGGAATTAACTTAAAGAAGTAATTAAGGGGGTTTCCCTGGGGGCGCAGTGGTTGAGAGTCTGCCTGCCGATGCAGGGGACACGGGTTTGTGCCCCGGTCCGGGAAGATTCCACATGCCGCAGAGCGGCTGGGCCCATGAGCTATGGCCGCTGAGCCTGCGCGTCCGGAGCCTGTGCTCCGCAATGGGAGAGGCCGCAACCGTGAGAGGCCCGCAACCGTGAGAAGCCCGCGTACCGCAGAAAAAAAAAAACCAAGAAGTAATTAAGGATGTATGACTATTTAGCTACAAGGAGATTCATCATAGCATTCTTTAATAAAATAAAGAAATAATCTCAAAATATCAAATGAAGAACTCATTAAATCATGGTAATCTATACTATGGAGCATTACAGAGCCATTAAAAGTGATATGATAAAATTGTATTTAATAACAAGGAAATATGCCCAGAATACTTGAAGAGAAAAGGTTATAAAATCATGTGTACAGGGCTTCCCTGGTGGCGCAGTGGTTGGGAGTCCGCCTGCCGATGCAGGGAGCACGGGTTCGTGACCCGGTCCGGGAGGATCCCACGTGCCGCGGAGCGGCTGGGCCCGTGAGCCATGGCCGCTGAGCCTGCGCATCCGGGGCCTGTGCTCCGCAGCGGGAGAGGCCACAGCGGTGAGAGGCCCGCGTACCGCAAAAAAAAAAAAAAAAAAAAAAATAATGTGTACAAGATTATCCTACTTTGTAAATACAAAGGTTATGGATGATGTGTACATAGGAAAATTTGGAAGGGCACACATCAAAATAACAGCAATAATCTATTCAATGTTTATAGACTATTTCATCCAAAAATAGAAGAATACACATTCTTCTCAAGCTCAGATTGAACATTCACTAACACAGACAACATTCTGGGCCAAAAAACACACCTTAAGACATTTAAAATAGAAATTATAAAAAGTATGTTCTCAGACCACAACATAATAAAACTAGAAATCAATAATAGAAAGACAGCTGTAAAATCTCCAAATACTTGGAGATTAAACAACACATTTTAAAATAACACATGGATCAAGAAGAAATCTCTCAAGAGAACTTTTTTTTTTAATTTGAAACTAAATGAAGCTGAAAACACAACTTGTTGAAATTTGTGGGATGCAGGGAAAGCAGTGCTCAGAAGGAAATTTATAGCACTGAATGCACATAATAGAAAAATGAAGATCTAAACTCAATAATCTAAACCTCCACCGTAGAAAACTATAAAAAGAAGAGCAAGTTAAATCCAACAAAAGCAAAAGAAATGATAAAAATAAGCACAGAAATCAATGATACTGAAAACAGAGAATTCATAGAGAAATATCAATGAAACTAAAAGTTGGGTTTTTAAAAATATCAATAAAATGGATAAACATCTAACCAGGCTAACTAAAAAAAAAGAAAGATACAAATTACTAATAGCAAAAATGAAATAGGGGCTATCAGTACTGATTTCATGGACAATAAAAGGATAACAAAGGAATATTATGAACAATTCCATGCCCACAAATTTGATAACCCTGATGAATAGGAGCAATTCTTAGAAAAACACAACCTGTTAAAACTCACACAAGAAGAAAAAGACAATCTGTATAGGCCTATATCTATTAATGAAATTGGATCAATAATAATCTTCCAAAACTGAAAGCACCAGTCCCCGCTGAGTTCACTGACGAAGCCTACCAAACATTTAAGGAATTTATACTAATTTTCTACAGTCTCTTCCAGAAGACAGAAGTAGAGGACACATTTCCTAACTCATTCTATGAGGCAGACATCATCCTAATACTAAAACCAGACAAAGATATTACAAGAAAAGAACCAATATCTCCCATGAAGGTAGATGTAAAAATCCTCAACAAAGTATTAGCAAAGCAAATCCAACAATGTACAAAAAGAATTATATGCCATAACCAACTGGAATTTATTCCAGGTATGGAATGCAAGGTTGGTTCAACTTTGAAAAATCAATTAATATAATCCATCACATCAACAGGCTAAAAAAAAAAAAAGAATTACAAGGTCATATCAATAGAAGCAGAAAAAGCATTTACAAAATCCAACAGCCATTCATGATAAAAACTCTCAACAAACTAGAATAGATGGGAACCTCTTCTACTTGCTAAAGAACAATGGGGGTGGAGGGGGGTGGGGCAGAACCCTAGAGCTGGCAAATAAGCTTATGAAAAGATGCTCACGTCCTATGTCATCAGGGAAGTACAAATTAAAATGAGATACCATTACATAGCTATTAGAATGTCCAAAATACTGAATACCGACATCAAATGCTGGTGAGGATGTGGAGCAATAGGAATTCTCATTCACTGCTGGTGGGAATGCAAAATGGTACAGCCACTCTGGAAGACAGTTTGGCAGTTTCTTACAAAACTAAACATACTCTTACCATGAAATCCAGGAATTGCACTCCTTAGTATTACCCAAATAAATGGAAAAATTATGCCCATACAAAAACCTACACATGGATGTATCCTATAGCAGCTTTATTCATAACTGCCAAAACTAAGAAGCAACTAAGTTGCCCTTTAGGTGAATGAATAAACAAACTGTGGTACATTCAGACAATAAAGTATTACTCAGAGCTTTAAAAAAAAAAAAAGAGCTATCAAAACACAAAAAGACATGGAGCAAACTTAAATCAAGATTACTAAGTGAAAGAAGACAATTACTAGCAAGTACATACTATTATGTGAAAGAAACCAATCTGCAAAAAGCTAAATACTGTATGATTCCAACTACATGAGATTCTGGAACAAACTATGGAGACAGTAAAGAGAAAATGGTCACTAGGGGTTTGCAACCCAGCAGCCATTGAGGAAAGGATGAACAGGTAAAGCACAGAGGATTTTTAGGGCAATGAAACAACTCTGCATGTACTATAACGGTTGATATATGTCATTATCAATTTGTCCAGACTCACAAATCTACAACACCAAGAGTGAACCCTCATGTAAACTATGAACTTTGAGTTGATAATGATGTATCAATGTTGTTTCACTGATTGTAATAAGTGTACCACAGTAGATGGTGAGGGAGTCTGTGGGTGTGGTGTTGGAGGTGGGATTTTGTGAGCCTAAAACTGCTCTAAAAACAAAGTCTATTTAAAAGGAGAAAAGAAAAAGTCCATTAATTTATTTTTTTTAAAAAGCAATATAGGGCTTCCCTGGTGGCACAGCGGTTAAGAATCTGCCTGCCGGGCTTCCCTGGTGGCGCAGCGGTTGAGAATCCGCCTGCCGATGCAGGAGACACGGGTTCGTGCCCTGGTCCGGGAAGATCCCACATGCCGCGGAGCAACTAAGCCCGTGAGCCATGGCCACTAGGCCTGCGCGTCCGGAGCCTGTGCTCCGCAATGGGAGAGGCCACAACAGTGAGAGGCCCGTATACCGCAAAAAAAAAAAAAAAAAAAAGAATCCGCCTGCCAATGCAGGGGACACAGGTTCGAGCCCTGGTCCAGGAAGATCCCACATGACGCAGAGCAACTAAGTCCGTGCGCCACAACTACTGAGCTTGCGTGCCTAGAGCCCGTGCTCCCCAACAAGAGAAGCCACCACAATAAGAAGCCTGCACACTGCAACGAAAAGTGGCCCCTACTCGCCGCAACTAAAAAAAGCCCACATGCAGCAATGAAGACCCAATGCAGCCAAAAATAAACAAATAAAAAGCAATACAGAGATCATTGGAGATACTAACCCTTTTCTTTTAACCTGTGCTTTCTACTTTTTCAACAGTAAAATGAGTAACAACCACACAGAAGAGTGGGTGTGGTGGTGAAGAACCACCCTAACTAACTTTGGGAAACAGTATTTTGACTATATACTCTCAGGCTAAAGACAAAAAGAACTGTACCCAAATACTGGATTCTAGTTTTTCACAGGGGGATGAATTAACAATCTGAAACTACTTTATGTATACTCTGGGATTGAGCAAGTAAGTAAACGTATTGTGGATAATGAAAGCCAGGATTTTTAGTATTAGCAAAAAGAATTACAAATAAGGAATGAGGTAAAGCTAGAATGAACTCTGTGATACTGGATTGGAATTGGAATTTATAACATCATGAAATCATGGTTTTTAATATATATACACAGATAGATATAAAAATGCATATGTGTGTATATACCATAGTTTTTAGTTCTATTCACTACATAAAATAAGGGAGATGGGATGGTTCATCCTTATAGTAGAATTCTAACAAATGTGTAAGAACTGATGGAAATAAAAAACTGCCCTTAGACAAAAACCCACAGTAGTAACTTTACATGCAAGAGCTATCAACGATGCTAAAATTACTAAGTGAAAAAGGCATGCTGAGAAATAGGATATCTATAATCTCAAAGTATGCCCCCACAAAATACTTATTAATTATAATTAATTAGTAAGTTAATTATACCTAAAATAGTAACTTTACAGTGGTGAAACCTGACAAACACCACCTTAACCAAGTGGTCTAAGTTAATATCACTAGTAATAGGACAAAACCATGTGATAACCAAATGAAAAACCAAATGATATATAAGACACACATCACTCCTGGGGTATTCTTGCCAAAAAATGCATAACCTGAATTTAATCACAAGGAAACAGACAAATCCAAACAGAGAAATGTCCTGCAAAATACCAGTACTTTTCTAAAGTGTCGAGTCCACGAAAGACAAAGAAAGACTGAGGAGCTGTCACAGAGAATAAAAGGAGATATCACAACTCAATACAACATATGATCCTGGTTTGCATACTAAACCAGAGAAACGACATTAGCGGACAACTGGCAAAATCGGAAAAGTTATATATATTAGATAATATTAT
Organism: Kogia breviceps; assembly: GCF_026419965.1. Taxonomy (NCBI): domain Eukaryota; kingdom Metazoa; phylum Chordata; class Mammalia; order Artiodactyla; family Physeteridae; genus Kogia; species Kogia breviceps. Next base: position 38,796,170 of record NC_081319.1, read on the forward strand.
ATCTATATTAACTTAATGATTATGAAATGTTGAAGAGTATTGGTATTCTTTCCACTACTTTGTACCCCCTTGAAAGACTGAGATTATTTCAAAATGAAAAGTTAAAAAAATTAAAAACTTTTGGGCTTCCCTGGTGGCACAGTGGTTGAGAATCTGCCTGCTAATGCAGGGGATACGGGTTCGAGCCCTGGTCTGGGAAGATCCCACATGCCGTGGAGCAACTAGGTCCGTGAGCCACAACTACTGAGCCTGTGCGCCTGGAGCCTGTGCTCCGCAACAAGACATGCCGTGGAGCAACTAGGTCCGTGAGCCACAACTACTGAGCCTGTGCGCCTGGAGCCTGTGCTCTGCAACAAGAGAGGCCGCGATAGTGAGAGGCCCGCGCACCGTGATGAAGAGTGGCCCCCGCTTGCCACAACTAGAGAAAGCCCTTGCACAGAAACGAAGACCCAACACAGCAAAAATAAATAAATTAATTAATAAACTCCTACCCCCAACATCTTAAAAAATAAAATTAAATTAAAAAAAAAATTTTAAAGTCTCACCCCACTAGGCCATAAGGAGACATGTCCAGTTTTTCATTAATAAATGTATACTACTTAGTCCAAGGTCTTACACATAGAAGTGCTCAGTATTCACCATGTTAACAAAAGTTAAAATGAGTTGTTTCTGATATATCCAATATGATTCCAGACAGACCAACCAGTTTTGCACAGGAGGGTATGTCCCATTTACAGTAAAATGGTATTATATTAAGATAAAATATATGCATCTTTTACTTTGAGTTGAGTCTCTATAACTAGTTCAACATGCTGGCTCCAGTTATAAGGCTCTGTGAAACCTTCTTCCAAAATAAAGCCAAATGAAAAGATATTCATTTGTCTTCCAATATTTGATACACCATAATCAAGGGCTATGAAAATCAGCACCCATATTTTAAATACTCCCTGGAAAACTGACATGTGAAATACAATCTGTTTAGGGAATTCTCAACTTGTTTTTCTAGCAACTGCTATCAAATGTGTGTGATCTGCTGACCCTCAAGCCCCAAATCCAGCTGGTATGTCCGCTGGATAACAGAATATCTTAGTCATTTCTCAGACTGATTCTAAAAAATCACCTTTGGGGGGAGTTCTCTGGTGGCCTAGTGGTTAGGATGTGGAGCTTTCACTGCCAAGCCCAGGTTCAATCCCTGGTAGAGGAACTAAGATCCTGCAAGGTGCGCAGCATGGCCAAAACAAAAAACAAACAAATAAAACACCCCAAAAAACACAACCCCCCCAAAAAATCCCTGTGGTTCTTTAAAGAACTTATTCTGGGCAATATATCAAGTAGGTGTCATTCTGAAGCTCCTACCCCAAGGGCACAGGCTAGGCTTGTAACTGGCAGTCTGGAGGGTGGGCAGGAGGCATGTCTGCACTCTATCACTATACTCTTAACCCCACCCACCACTCCCCATTCTGTTAGGACCAGGAGGAAGGTAAAGAGAAGGGTGATTCATTATAAGTCAACCCATGGCAAGTTGGGTCATCCTCTCTATGGCTAACCATAACTCCCGTCCCCTTATACCAGGGTTTCTCAAACTTGGCACTGTTTAAATTTTGGGCCAGATAATTCACTACAGGGGCTGTCCTCTGTGTTGTAGGATGTTTAGCAGCATCCCTGGCCTCTACTCACTAGTGCCAGTAGTGACAACCGAAAATGTCTCTGGATATTGCCAAATGTCCAGTGGCTGGGGAGGGGAGAAAAGGATATCCAAACTGCCTTCCCCCCACCCTCTCCCCACTGTTAAGAACAACTGTGTTACAAAATAACATCAGGCCAGTGGATGTAAGCTTGCTTCGCCTTTCCCCTGGCTGCTGTTGCTTCTTGGTCTAATGCTAGCTAGCACACAAGTCCTTCTTTGTGTATCAGGCATCCAAATGCCAGCTCTCTGATGGGGGAAAACATTTGTTGGTTTTTTTTAAGCCCCACAAAAACCTTACAGTGTGCAGGAGTGGGAGATCTGAATCTGGTCCTATTTCCTATCCTCCAACCCCAACCCCCAACCTCAGCTCTGCCCAGCAGCGGACCGACCCTCTTGGGAGCGCTGACAAGATAGCTTAAGCCCCCATCACTTTCCAAAGTATCCACTCAACCCACCAGAAATTTACTTACTTTCCCCAACCAAAGAGTACCTCCAACCACCAAGGGAGGGGGTATGATGGGAAGACAAGTTAAATGATGCCTCTTCAAGAGAAGGAATCATTCAAAAATCTCTGCATTTGTTAAGACTCCCCCTCCCGGGTTTCTCTCCTGTCCCTTGCATCCCTCCACAAGGTGATTTAGCATCCTGAGTGAGGAACTGAGGCCTGAATCGCTTGGCATTCTCCAGCTTCCATAGGGCCATGGCTGTATGTGCTGTCGCTGTGTTTCTGTTTTTGTTTTTTTGTAACTGGGTTTGGAGTTTGATTTTTATTTCTCTGGGTGCTTTATTTTTCTTGGCAAATACTAAAAATCTTGTCAATGTAATTTCTGTGGTTTCTATTCAGCTTGGGTTTCATGTTTTAAAATAAACAAATTTTAAAAAACAAAAACAAAAAAACCCAAATGTGGTAAAATGTTAACATTTGGGGAATGTGGGTGCAAAGCACATAGGAAGTCTTTGTACTGTTTTTACAACTTTTCTTTAAGTCTGAAATCACTTTATGGTTGCACGACTTGGTAAATTTACTAAAAATCACTGAATTATATACTTAAAATGGGTGAATTTTATGATACTTAAATTATCGTAATAATTTTTTTTCTTAAAAAAAAAAAAAAGAACCTCTGTGTCCCTCTGGTACTAGAAGTCAAAGATGACAGCTACAGTGTCAATACTGCTGAAAAGGGACTTCCCTGGTGTCACAGTGGTTGAGAATCTGCCTGTCAATGGAGGGGACATGGGTTCGATTCCTAGTCTGGGAAGATCCCACATACCGTGGAGCAACTAAGCCCATGTGCCAGAACTACTGAGCCCGCGCTCTAGAGCCCACGTGCCACAATTACTGAAGCCCTCACTCTTAGAGTTCGTGCTCTGTAATAAGAGAAGCCACCGCAATGAGAAGCCTGTGCACCACAAAGAAGAGTAGCCCCCCTCACGCAGCAATGAAGACCCAACGCAGCCTCCCCCCAAAAAAAGAATTAAAAAAAAAAAACTGCTGAAAAGAAGCCTCTGAGAAAGATACAGGGAGGGAACCTCCCTCAGCAGTGATTTGGTTTTCTCTACCCACATTCCAGTTTTGAGCTGTGGTTAACAATTCCAGGAAACCAGGAGAGATCCATGTTGGTACCTAAAGAGCATTTGGTTACAGGAATGTTGTCCCTGTAAAAAAAAAAAAAGCCCAAGGATTTCCCAGCGGCACTTTCATTTTAAATCTATCAATACTTCAAAATAGTCCTCTCCTTTATATCTTTTTTTCCTTCTTCTTTTTTCTTTTTTTTGGCTGCGCTGCGAGGCTTGTGGGATCTTAGTTCCCCAACCAGGGATCGAACCCAGGTCCTCAGAAGTGAAATCGCTAAGTCCTAACCACTAGAGGGCCAGGGAATTCCCCTTTCCTTTATTTCTAACTGTGTGGATACTAAAACAGAAAGCCCACTCTGTACTGAGCAACTACTGTGCAACTACTGTGTTGAGCAACTACTGTGCACAGCTACATGGCCACTTCAAATGTGACTTGTTACCAATTCCATCCTCACCTTTCAGACATTTAGTTTAAATGTTCTTCTGTGGCATGTAGATACCATTAACAAAGAAATTCTTCAGACATTTTACGATCAAAGCTTTAAATCTCTAGCTTCCAGACAAACTGACATAACACCTTTTTTTCTGTAAGTGAATCTGTATTTTATTTTAGACCCGGATTCATTCCTGTCAGGCTGGGATCCTGAACTAAATTCCATGCTAAGTTTAAAGACTTTTTTTAAAAACTTGAGATATAGTTCGCATACCATAAAATTCACTCTTTTCTAGTACTTTGTACAATTCTCTGGGTTTTAGTATATTCACAAGGTTGGTCAACCATCACCACCAACTAATACTAGAACATTTTTACCACCTTAGAAAGAGGCCCTATTACCCATCAGCAGTCACTCACTATTCCCTCTTGCTTTCCCCCTCTCTATAAGAACCTGGTAACCAATTATCTACTTTCTGTGATAGACCTCTTTTTATATTTTCCTTTGGAAACAGCATTCATACAGATTAAATACAAATTTCACTTGGTCACAGATTTCGGTAAAATATGTATCATTAGTATACAACATCAGCATTACTAATCTCACCATGAGAGATTAAAGATAATTATTTTTTAATAAATTTATTTATTTATTTTTGGCTGCATTGGGTGTTCCTTGCCGCACACAAGCTTTCTCTAGCTGTGGCGAGCAGGGGCTATTCTTCGTTGTGGTGCCGGCTTCTCATTGCAGTGCCCGCTTCTCATTGCGGTGCCAGCTTCTCATTGCGGTGCCGGCTTCTCATTGCAGTTGCTTCTCTTGTTGCAGAGCACAGACTCTAGGCTCATGGGTTTCAGTAGCTGTGGCACGCGGGCTGGGTAGTTGTGGCTCGTGGGCTCTAGAGTTGCAGGCTCAGTAGCTGTGGCACACGGGGCTTAGTTGCTCCACGGCATGTGGGATCTTCCCGGACCAGGGCTTGAACCCCTTTTCCCCTGCACTGGCAGGCGGATTCTTAACCACTGCGCCACCAGAGAAGTCCCAAAGATAATTATTAATCTACATAAGCTTATCCATGATTATCAAAGTCATATCATCAATACTCTTAACAAGAAATATGTACATATTATATATAATACATATTACATAGACACGTATTTATGTATCTAGCTCACATACAAATGAGTTAGAGGGTGGAATGACAACATCTGAACAATTAGCCATGTGGAGAACACACAAAGACACATGATAACCTCCAAGTTCAACTTGAATGGAGAAGACACCCAATAAACTTTCAATGCCACCTGTGGCCTAAGTGAATTCTGTGACAGAACTACCAGCAATGCTAGATTCAGAAACAAGGCTCTCCACCGTATGAGTGCTGGAGTGGCCATGATCGTCTGCCCTCACATGCCTGGATGCCTGTGCACTCATCCCTCAGACACTGTCAAGACAGGTGCTACCCAGCCTCTTTCACTTTCAGTCCAGACACCCCAAGTTTCATGGGAGAGACTGTGCAACAGCACCATGTGAACTGGCTGTCAAAGATCTAGCTGCCACCCAAAGCACTGCCTCCACGTTTCAGGCATCTCTGAGTCCCAAGAGGTAGATAAGCAGCCAAGAAAAAGAAAGGCAACCAAGTAGAGTCCATAGTTATAGAATCACCCTGTACTACTGAGTATATACCACATGCTAGATGCCATACCAAGCACTTCACATACATTACATACTTTAATCTCACAATTGCTCTGAGGTAGGTACTGCGATTATCCCTCCATTTTATAGATGAGGAAACTGAGCTTCAGAAGTTACAAGAGCTAGGAACTGATGAAGCTGGAATCTTAAACCTGTCTGTGCTCCTAACACTATACTGTCTGGAGGTATACAAAGTCATAAACCAAAGTTATAACCAAGACCACAAAGGGAACTGTGCCTTTGTATAACCCCTGAACTAGTTAATTAGAATTATACAAATTCTACTTGTTTTTTTTCAATAACTGTCTGTAATCAAGTTCCAAAATTAGCACTTAGCACAATCTCATTTTTATAAAAAGTCGAACATTAACTAAAAATACAAGCTGGGGGCCTCCTTGGTGGCGCATTGGTTAAGAATCCACTTGTCAATGCAGGGGACAGGGGTTCGAGCCCTGGTCCGGGAAGATCGCACATGTCGCAGAGCAACTAAGTCCATGCATCACAGCTACTGAGCCTGCGCTCTAGAGATCGCAAGCCACAACTACTGAGCCCGAGTGCTGCAACTACTGAAGCATACATGCCTAGAGCCCATGCTCTGCAACAAGAGAAGCCACCACAATGAGAAGCCCGTGCACCACAACGAAGAGTAGCCCCGGCTCGCTGCAAATAAAGAAAGCCTGTGTGTAGCAACAAAGACCCAACACAGCCAAAAATAAATAAATAAATAAATAATTTTTTTTTTAAAAGTTGAAAGAAATATGGCAACATCAAAGCACGAGGTTAAAATATACAGGCACATGCCCAATTTAGAACAAATTAGGAACTAAATTTCTTCCATCCACAGAAATGAACCATGTGTAACAAAAATAATCATAAACCTCATCATAGGAGACACATTGGAAATTTCCCTTAAAACTGCCAAATGATAAATGTTTACTTTTAAAATTCAAGAAAACTAAACTGACTACAGTTTAGAGTACCTTTTACAATTATTGGAAAAGAATCTGAGACAGGCAACACCAGTGGATAGTTACCAGAGTTTAGGGTTTTATGGTCACAGGCTAGATTCCCAGTGTGGTCTAACCATACTCCATGCCCCACATGTGGTATGTCTCTTGCACTTCCTCCTGAGCAAATTTAAGATTTGATCACTGAGGCAGGAGAAACACCTAGAGAGACCTGATAATCAGTCCCAATCAACAGGCTAAATAAGAAGTATTGTTGATGTAAAAATAATCCCCTGGACACCGCCACCAAATCCTTTTTTAACCACATACTCCATGAAGCCAAAACTGGAGCTGCTATAATTTAGGACTTACTTGTCCAGTCAGATGAGAAGTTGTGTGTTAATAACAAATAAACACTCAATGTTCACTGCATTCCAGGCCCAGTTCTAATCACCTTACATGCATTAACTCATTTAATTCCTAGAAGTATGAGAGGACATTTAGACACAGAGATGTTATGTTATGCCATCTGCCCAAGTTACATAGTAGAAGGTGACAGAGCTGAGAAGTAACCCCAAGCAGTCTGCCTCCAGAGTCCATGTATTTACCTACTGAGCTAGTTGGATGGAAATCAGAGTCCATATATTTAACCACTATGATATACTGCCTGGTACCCAGCCAAGACTCAATCACTGGACAGGTAACCAAACTGCATAATCAAATCATCAATCCTTAAAATCATTTTTAAAAAATATTTTAAAAATTTATTTATTTGGTTGGTTGTGCTGGGTCTTAGTTGCAGCAGGTGGGCTCCTTAGTTGTGGCATGCAAACTCTTAGTTGCAGCATGCATGTGGGATCTAGTTCCCTGACCCAGTATTGAACCTGGGCCCCCGGCACTGGGAGCTCAGAGTCTCAACCACTGCGACACCAGGGAAGTCCCCCTTAAAATCAGTTTTAATTATCCAGAATACCCCAACTCTCCGGAGAGTGAGAATCTTCAATAATTGTTGATTTACACACATTTTAGAATTCATTTTCCTTTCTGTTTCCCACCAATACCTCTACTGAGGGCACTCAGGAGAGGGTACTGAAATTGAAATTTCCAGAAAGAATGGCATGACTCAACCCACAAGTTATACAGCTGAGCTCTGGCCAGGATGCCAAATTCTCTTCAGTGAAGTAGTTTTAGGGTGAGGGTTTAGGCAACGCCACAGCCTTGCAGGAATTTATAAAGATTTTTTGTTGTTGTTATTTGGAAAGGACACAATTCAAGTACTGAAATGTTTCATACAATATTGCTAACAACTTAAATAAGATTCCAACAAACTGAGTCTCAGCTCATTTTTTCCATCATGGCCTGAACAAAGTCTTCCCATCCCCCAAAACATAAGTGTTCCCTATTCATCTCATTTTAATCACAAGGACAGATCCCATTTAAGATTTGGCTTCCTTCACATACCTTCAGAAATACCCTGGCCGTCCTGGTATCTTCAAAAACTCAAACTCTAAGTTTGTTGACACAAAAAAACACTATTTCATAAAACTTCATGTAGTCTACATTCTTAATCCCACATACTAGAAAAAGTCAGTGTCTGAAGGAATTTTCATGTTAGGTGATAACAGCATCCTTTTCCCTTGCACTTTATAAAGTCAGGATGATTCTGTCATGTAGCCAAGTCATCTTTAGTTAAAGAAGGTCACTGATGCTAATAAAGTTGAGTAAAAACTCCAGAGAAATGAATTATTCTCCCAGAGCCCTTTTATAAGGGCACTTTAGTGACTATTTGGTCAAACAGAAAAAGGCAACAAACATCATACCTGCAAATTTGATAAAATAAAATGCTGCAGACCAAATGACAACAGTTTGAGAGAACTAGCACAACTGGGAAACCACTGAGAGTTATTCTAACACAATGCTTCTTATTCCCCTCCCCAAGTCCCAGTGCGATGGGACACAAAGAGAAAGGAGATAATAGTCACTCTCAATCCACTCTCAATTTCCTTACTGTCACTTGGACAATAAGGAAAGTCAAGGGTATATGACACTGCTAGAAATACCTTTCCCAGGAAGGGATAGAATAAAAGGTTCTGCATCTCACAGTGTATGCTGGCTTTCTACTTCTCCTAGACAGGGATGGTGAAGGTATGAGCTGACAGACCTCTGTAGGAAATTACTTTCCCAGACAGACAGCTGTTGGCTAAGTGATACCCTAAGTGATGACTCCCCTTGGCCACCATGCTCAGTACTGCTGCAGAGCATCCTACTAGTTTGATGTCTCCATTAAGGCACTGGGAAAGGGCTAGAGGGGCCTTAATTATCATCCTGAACAACCTCATTATGCACACATACCCCACAATATCTGACAAAGCAAGATGCCAGAAGCCTCCTTTATCCCCTTCCCCAGACTTAGAAGTATCAGTCAATGATAAATAAAAGACATTTCACATCAAGAGTCAGGATAGTGAAGAGTTATAAAAATCTCAACCCAAAGCATTTCACAGAACCCTCCTCAGAAGCATATACACAGACTACTCAAAGGTGCCCTGTAGATGGTGATTCAGAATTCATACTAATTTGGTCTATAAGTAAAACTTAGAGGGAAGGAGAATGGATGAATAGACATCTTCCACAAACACTTGCACCTTACTCCAAGGAGTAAGGACTTCTTCCCTCACATTCTTATGTCTCTCATAAGATTTTAAACTGCTGTGTTATTGGGAGCTTGATCCACATCCATTTCCTTAAGGAAAATCCAGATATAAAAATTTTTTTCCCAGAATTATGATTGGAAATTACTTGACATGAAGAAGAGGAAGAGGAGGAGGAGGAGATGACTAATTTCAAATACTTACTAGATATCAGATGCTACGCTAAGTGTTCTGTATACATTATGTACCAAGAGTCACTACTCAATTCTATGTTACTCCTCAAGAAGTCTCCCTAACCACCTCATCTAAAACTGCCCTCATATGCATTCTCTCAATACCCTGCTTCATTATCTTTATAGCACTTAGCACTATCATATATTATTTTAAATTTGTCTACTTGTTTATGCTCTGACTTCTATCACTAAAACAGAAGTTATATAATCTGTCTCGTTTACTGCAGCGTCTCCAGCATCCAGAAAGGTGCCTAGTACACAGCAGGCACTTGTGAACACATGATCTCGTTTAATCCACTCCAGGGTCCCATGAGGTACTGGTAACAGAGGGAACTGAGGCCAAGGGAGGTTAAGAAATTTTGCCAGAGACAACCCAGCTAGGAAGTAACATTTGACTATAGAACCTACACTCCTCTTTTCTATGCTGTACTACCTAAATACAAAAATCCCCCTGAATATTCCATTCTCAAAATTTTTTTCATCAGAATGATTTGTACACATCTGAGCTGTGATAAAGGTTATTAAAAGAATACTGACTGGGTCATGAAGTCTATGCAGTTCAGCGAGAGGATTCTATTGCATGGCAGTGTTAGCAGTGTGACCTCTGTCCCATGGCTAGGGGAAGAATAAAAATTTAGGAAATGGGGTTGACTGAATAAGGATATGGTGATGTCTTATTAAGAAATAACTCCAGTGAATACTGAAAATGTTATCGGACAGAATTTGGACTTTATCTGAGAGAACACTCTATGGAATCCATGAGTACCACATAATCTCTGTCACCTTTCTTAGTATGAGATTATAAGGTCCTAGAAGACAGAGGCTGTCTGTCTCTTACTTGCTCTCCTGCACAGAGTGACACATGCAAGAGCATGGTTACCCGTCAAAACATTCTATTTCACATCTAGAAAAATTCTGGCCTTGTTCCTGCTTTATTCTGGTGTCCCAATCACTGGGCAAAGGTCATTCATGAGGGATCTGGGAGTCCTAAGAGTGTTCAAAGAATGGGTGGGAAGGGTGGGGGGAGATATGTCTATAGGCTACATCCCCTTGACACTGCTTGTGTAAATGAACATTTTTCTAGATGTACCTCTAACAGAAATCCAGCATAAGAATAATCCTTATTTTTAAAGAAGGCTGTCCTAGTTCTATTTGACATTACTCTTTAGGAGTCTGGATACTTTAGATAGGATTTTTGGGGGGATAGAAGGAAGAGGCAGTTAAGACACAATATGGTTATTTTTAAGATTAAATAGCTCTGATAAAAAGCAACATCCCTCTACGAGAAACACACAGTTGGGAGAATGGTACTAAAGAAATGGCATCTGCCATGGCTACTCATTTATGTTTCTACCACTCACAATATTCTTTAGTACAGTGGCAAAGGATTTAAAATTACTCACTGATAAAGACAAGATGCTATGAATTAAATGAATGTTCTCAAATTAGGACAGATTGTTAGAATGGAATCAACCATAAGCATACAGACTAGGACTTTCATTCCTCTCTCCAAATATTGGCAGATAGCATTTTCTGACACATAATTAGTATCTGTTAAATGACTGACTCAATGATGGACACTGAACAAATCAGGCAACAAGAACTCGGTCAAGGGGATATGGTCCTAATGCAGTCACTTTCTGAGGATCTAACAGTATTTATACTACTAACAATAAGAATGGATACATCAAGTTTCCTCTAATTACTGCTTGATCCCAGAGGATTTAGAGCATGTCATCTCCATTGCCATAAAGGGGGAAAACGGTCAAAGAAGGGAAAAAGTTAACTGTGATGAGCCATGCTGAATGGAACAAAGCTGATGAAAGGGCATTAGGCTATGAAAGAGGAATAGTTCTCATGCAATACTACTCTTCTCTGGCAGAGCCTTCTTTTAAGATGCTGGGTGCATCGCAATCACAATGTTCAGCACAGGCAGTGGGTACATAAAAATCAAACTGTATCACTAAGCTTCTTTCTCCCACTTTACAGATGGAGGAACTAACACACCACAGAGAAAACAACTTTCCCCAAGGAAACACGATGACAAGGATTCTATCCATTTCATAATTCCTCCCAAAACTACCAGGCAGCATTCAATTAAAGACCCAGATGACAGTTATAGGTGTCAAGCTAAATACATCTAGGTGTTTCAAACATAGGGTAAGTACAGATTCAGGTTCACCAGCTCTGACTATATGCAGCTAAGAGCTTGAATACGAAACCCCAATTTGCAAAGAACAATGATGAATGCAAAAGACCCCAACAATCAACAACTAACTCTCTTCTCCCCATTGGCCCTCTTCCAAAAGTAGCACATGCAGGCAGGACCTGAGTGCCACAGGAGTTTCCATCAGTGGTCTTCACCCTAGGTCTGGGTGTAAGTACTGACCTAGAATTCCTGTGCCAGGAGGTTCCTTCAGATCACAGACAGGCAAGGATCATTCTTTGCATCTGGATCCCAAGCTCAGTCACATTCCAAAGGGAAGCACTCCAGACTTGTCATTTTTTTCCATCTACTGTCCTTGGAATATGGTGCAACTACAACTGAATGCTATTTTTAAAAATACACTCTGTGCCCATTAACTCTTCAAGAGAAACCTTCCCAGCTTCTTTTAAAGTTTCTCCTGGTTGGAATGTGGTATGCTCCAAATACAGATTTCTGGTACCTTTCCAAAGTTTAATCATTTGAAGCCCTCCCTCCCCATACATAAAAAATATATCCTTCCAGCATCATTTGACCGAAGTATAAAGCAACCTGGTTGGCCTCCATGCATCCGATGGCATCTTCCAAGAGTGAAAACTCCACGCAGACATAGCCATAGTCGTAACCTGGGGACAGCATTTAAATACAGACGGGAGTGGTGTTAGTGCCTTGAAAACACAAAAGACACACTTAAATCCCCTGTTTCTGAACCCCTTAAACACAAGCCCTCCCCATAGCTCCCCTCCCGCCCTGTACTAGGCAAAGCTGCTACCCCAAACAGAAAAAAGTACTGAAGGAAAGTCTGTTTCTGGACTTAGAAAGTCATTCCAAAATGGCCTTTTCTATTAACCAAGAAGATTCTTTGCCCACTTTAGCACTGATGATATGGTAAGGGTGCCCCAGAATTGGGTAATCACACAGAAAGTTCAAAGGGGGACCCGAAACATTTTAACCACAGGCTTAGTCTTCTGGAAAAACAAGGTCAACAAGAACAGGAAAGTATCCGGGAAAAAAAAAAGTGTATCCCCGAGAGAGGAAGGAGAGCAATTATCTCAAAGCTATTCTAATAGTCACCACTTATCAAGCAGAAACCACCTTCAAAGACAGAAGTGCTGACAGACTGAGGCAACTATATACCACAGGAAGCTTCTGGTTGGCAGGGGACAGACCATATCAGGTCTCCTCTTTTTTTCCTTGTTTCAACTCAAGTCATAAGCCAGCTAAAATCTTTATGAAAGGAAGAAGGTGTAAAAGCATAAGTAAGTACAAATGGCTGGGTCCAAAACTGTGCTTATGCACAAAGTTGGGGTAGGCTGGGGGAGAGACAGGAATTGTTAGCAATCAGTACATGTTCAAGAATTGTATGTACCATCAGAGTACAAAACACCCTTCACCATTTTCCTGAGCAAGTGTCATTTGTGACTCTCGTGACCCATGAGATGGGAAGTCATGGGATTTACAAGCTGATAAACTCTTAACACTAACCCCATCCTATAATTTCCTTGATACTGCCACCATATGACTACAAAAATATACTTATTAAAGCAATGCTCCACAAGTGGCTTCCATGTTTCCTCCACTGCCTCACAGGATAAATAAGTTCATCTTTAGGAGTGACACTGTGCAGATGGAACACCAAGAAAATGATGTGATTTGTTCAAATAAGAAATAAAACTCAGGGGCTTCCCTGGTGGTGCAGTGGTTAAGAATCCGCCTGCCAATGCAGGGGATACGGGTTCGATCCCTGGCCCGGGAAGATCCCACATGCCGCGGAGCAGCTAAGCCCGTGTGCCACAACTACTGAGCCTGAGCTCTAGAGCCCGTGCTCTGCAACAAGAGAAGCCACGACAATGAGAAGCTTGCGCACCACAAGGAAGAGTAGCCCACACTTGCCACAACTAGAGAAAGCCCGTGTGCAGCAATGAAGACCCAACACAGCCAAAAATTTTTTAAAAAACACAAATAAATAAATTTTTTTTTTTAAAAAGAAATAAAACTCAGGGAAAAAGAAACCACACAAAACCTAGGTCAATTTTGAGCACAAACTATATATAATAATAGAAAACTGGTATCATTGAATCAAGGTAATAACGGCCAAAAAAAGAAAAAAAAAAAAAAAAAAGGAAAACAACACAAAAAAGCTAGGGCAAGAGAAAATATAACTTAAAAACAGACCAAACTTGGTGAAATGGGTTGGATCCCTTGTCACATGGACTGAATGGCCTGAAATGTTTTATTATGATATAGGTAAGGCTTTAGATCTGTTACATACTCCAAGTTCATGATGAAATGTTACAATGGTATAATTTGATTCTTCCTTTGAATTTTAGGAAATGACCAGGAAGAAAAGAAAGCTACTAGAAATCTCAGCACCACCTTAGGTGGACAGAGACTTTCTACCTGATTTCACAGCTTTCACCAACACAGATTAGAATTAACCCCTGGAATCTCTATTTAAACTTACCATAACAAAATCAGTCTTTTCTGATTAGTAACTATTTGGAAAAATGAAACTACTTTAGAGAAACAGTATATGCATTTGTATATACCTTATTAACAGTAGAAATTGTTTTGTTACATATTTCCTTTCAAGTGGATTTTCTTGATTCAACTCAGTGAACATCTCATACATAAAACATTCTGCATTTTGTAAAGGGCTCTGAGTGTTCTTGGGAAACACTGCTGAAGAGCAGAAGCAACTAAAGTGCCTTTTATCACCAAGTATCTACTGTAAACATTCAAATGTATGTCCACAATCAGAAAGGGGCAGCCATGGAACAAGCAGATATACTCTCAAGTGTGTTGATTACCTCTACAGAACATTGTCAAAGTAGCGTCCAGGTGTGTGGAAGGCAAACCCTCTCCATAGCTGCCAAAATGAAAAACACAGGGAACCAACACCAAATTGGCAAAGCCCTAAGTTTCCTTACTGTTCTTAAAGAAGTAACTATTGTGGCCCAGAGGAGCACACAGAATCTATGTGCAGAAAAAGAAAGAATTCATGGCAACATTCATACTTTGCTAAAGAACAAACAGACTTTGATACTAATGTCACTGCAAAGGAAAAAATACTAGAGGAGACATAATGAGCATCTAGAGGAGACATAATGAGCATCTAATAGCATCTCTATACAATCCTGAGATACTATATGTTGACAATGTACTTCAGATATAATATTTAAATTTATAAGCCCAACATTCAAGTTCTTCTGCCTGAAACTTTATCTATCAAACAAAAACAGAAATTTAAAGTTTAGGGAATTCCCTGGCGGTCCAGTGGTTACGACTCGGTGCTCTCACTGCTGGCGTCCAGGTTTGATCCCTGGTCAGGGAACTAAGATGTCGCAAACCATGCAGTGTGGCCAGAAAAAGCAAAAAAGTTTAACTATAATACCTAAAACTTTAAAAATAAATAAAAATTAAAAAGGACCCAATCTTGATCCCAAAGCATTCTGTGTGTCCAAGATTCAGAGTTGAACTATAAGGATTTTCATAAATTGCCAAAATGGGTGATGATACCAAGTAATATTTACAAAGCACTTGTAGGTGCAAGACTGTATTCTAAATATTTTACATATAGTTAATCCTCACATGACTATCCTATAAGGTAAATAATATTAACCTCGGGGCTTCCCTGGTGGCGCAGTGGTTGAGAGTCCGCCTGCCGATGCAGGGGACACGGGTTCGTGCCTCGGTACGGGAAGATCCCACATGCCGCGGAGCAGCTGGGCCCGTGAGCCATGGCCGCTGAGCCTGCGCTCCGCAACGGGAGAGGCCACAACAGTGAGAGGCCCGCATACCGCAAAATAATAATAATAATAATAATAATAATATTAACCTCATTTTACCCATCATGGGGAAGCAGTCAAAGAAAGAACAAGTAATTTGTTCAAAATCACCTCAATGGTAAATAGCAATACCTGGCTTCAAACCCAGTCAGTCCAGATTCAAACTGATGCTATTAAACTACACTGTATAAATTAATCTGATTTCCAACCTCCAGGGAGCCCAATCACAGAAAGGATCCCACATGCCTGAGCACAGATAAGACTATGTCTATAGTTAAGAAATATTGAAATTTGAGCACAACAGTTATTTTTATTCTAAAATATCTATGGCAGAACAATTGTGAGTGGGCCTGACTGTGCAAGTTAGAAAGTATTCACTTTCATGGATGAACATACTGGCTATCAAAATTCTTCTAAAAAGACAAAAACCCAAAAGTTTTGTTGTAAATGATGGCTATAAAAATTACAATATGATAAGATACTTGATATAGTATATTGAATATAGTATATTTAAAAAACTTTAAAATTGAGAACAATTATATAAAATGTATATAGGAAAAAGGACTAGAATTAAATACAATGAAGTTGCATCTAATTCAGAGGTCAGAGACAGAAGTCAGCATATGAGATGAAAACCATGCATTTTCAATATCATACTTGAACACCCCAAGGTGAAGAACAACATACCATCTCTCAATATAGGTTAAGTCCAACACTGCCAGTTTTTCCTCCAGCGTCGCAACAGATCACTTTTCTTTTGGCTGACACCAGATGAAGAGGTTGGCTTGCATTTAAGGGCCATAATGTATGAAAAATATATCACTTTAAATAACAGAATCACAGCCAGCATAGTGAATGCTCATACTCAGAGAAAACTGGAGAGACCACCTGAAGTCATAGCTGAGTCACACCCCCACCTCTCATGCTCACTCCATGAGAGGGAAAATAGGGTGTGGGGTAGGGGAGAGGAGTGGAGCAAGCACAGGTGAATATACAGAAAACTGAAAATGATGTAATGCGACACAACCGTAAACAAAAATGATTACAGTGGTTGTATTGAGATAATTGGAATTTTTTTCCTTTAGTTCTCAAATGTAATTTTATAATTCACAGAAAAAATTCTAGTAGACACAGAAGATGTTCCACTCAGAGACCTAAATGTTCTGAAGACTACCAACCAACCTTGCATTCAGAATTGCTAGGAACCATATGGAATCATCAAGATGGTAAACTCAGTGTTAACAGTCACACAGATTCTCACCTAAAAAGAGTAATAAAAAAGTCTCTTTTATTACCTTTTTCTTCCATCATCACATACTGGGAAGAAACCTGGTGGGCTGATGGATCTTTGTGGCTTATTTGTATGACTATTAAAAAGCATATCTTTCTCCATTTTCTAACCTAAATGTATAGATTCCTCATAGAAATGTGAATGCTCCTTATACTTTTTTTTGCAGTTGAGAAGGATGAGAACAAGGCAAAGGAAGGAAATCTATAAAGGTAATGTTAAATTTTCAATTCTTCTCCATCTTCATTAACCATGTGGTTGCCTGTTCCCCAAAAAAGTATCTGTGATAATAACTAACCAGGTGCTTAGGGGAAAACAAGGTACAGAAAACAAAGCCCTGATAAATAATATCCAATCCCAGAACGAATTCTTTAGTCTCTGTCCCTAGAAAAGCTGACTCAGTGACGCTGACAAACATGGCCTTTGATTATTCAAGCCAACTGTTAGTCTATACCAAGCCCACTTTTCATAAGTTATACACGAAGATTTTTACTTAGGCAAATGAGATGAGCAGCCCTATATTCAAACTGACCAAGAAAAACCCAACTAAACATCAACAAGTCCAGCTGAATTTCCCATTAGAAGAGTAGTGGTTGACTTTGAAAAAGGCCAGAATATACATACCAACTATGAAATGTAAAAAAGAACCAGGATTTTTTTTTTTTTTTTTTTTTTTTTTTTCTGTACACGGGCCTCTCACTGTTGTGGCCTTTCCCATTGCAGAGCACAGGCTCTGGACGCGCAGGCTCAGTGGCCATGGCTCATGGGCCTAGCCGCTCTGCGGCATGTGGGATCTTCCTGGACCAGGGCTCAAACCCGTGTCCCCTGCATTAGCAGGCAGGTTCTCAACCACTGCGCCACCAGGGAAGCCCCAGGTTAGAGATTTTAACAAAAGTCAAACAGAACTGATACAGGTATCTGAATTCCCACCAATGGAAATAACATAACAAAGGAGGCCTGTGTGAAAGATTTCCAACAGGTATTTTGCTATGTTAAAACCTCAAATGAGTATGTACCTGCAGCTTTCATTAGCAAAATTAGGAAAATATCTGACTTACATGTCAAAATATCATCTGGGAAGAATGAAATTGGCCTATATGAAATCATCACTTTGACATCTTATAAGCACTTTCAATTCTCTCTCCTTCAACTATGCATATAAGGATTGCTGGTTTATTATAAAACAGATGAAACTATGAAGATATGCACTGATGATTACTTGCTAAATTTGTGAAAACTGCATAAGGTTCTATTTCATCCAGCTTTCCATCTGCACCAGCTGGTTATTTTTTTTTAATATATTTTTTGGTTTCAAGCAGTTTTCAAAATCCAAAATTAATCTTAGGGTCACTTCATCCTGATGATGGTTCTCAGGCCCAGATTAACATTTGTTAGGAAATTCTCACCCTTATTCAACTCATTCAATTCCACTGACATTTACAAGCTAGGTGAGCACAGAGGGGAGTGTCCTAGCCCTCAGAGAGCTTAGTCTAATGGAAGAGTTATGACAAGTAGATAAGCATAGACCATCTCAAAATACTATGTAAGTCAAAAAAGGAAACATTTATATTTTTTTCTGAACTATAATTGACAAATAATATTGTATTACTTTTAGGATACAACATGATGATTTGATATATGTATATATGGCAAAATGATTACCACAATAAGTTTAGTTAACATCCATCACCATACACAGTTACAATTTGTTTTCCTTGTGATGGGAACTTTAAAGATCAACTCTTCCTGCAACCTTCAAATATCCAATACAGTACTGTTAACTATAGTCACAACCCTGTATATTAAATCCCCAGGACTTTTTTAAAATCTGGGAACAACTACTCTTTTTAGAGCCAATGATCTAGTTCAATTTTTGTTCACTTGAAAACAAACAAAAAAACCTACAGAGCAACCATCAGGAATAAGATCTGAGTTTTTCCCCCCAGCTAATAACACTCCAACCTGACAGGAACGATGGTACAGGAGTGGCAAAAAGATCACCCAAGAGAGGAGTAGCATCAATGCTGAAGCAAACTGCCCATGCAGAGAGATGATCCCAGAACAATAAAGGTCCCAGACTAAGTGGGAGAGGGGGATATTTTCAATTCTGTCCACCCAACACTGGCATAATACCCAGCACGCCGTGGCACTCAGTCAATACCACATCACTTGTAATGAGTATCTTCACTGGAGCAACACACAAGAAAGTAACTTCTACAGTTATGTACATAGGCAAGAAGCTACAGCTAATTCACCATGTGCCCTCAGGCAAGCCACTTCTCTATGGGCCTGGGTTATCTCATATGCCAAGTAGCAATGATGGTACCTCCTTTGCAGGGTGGTTTCAGGGGTGCATGAGATAATACATTTCATTACCCCTGTGCTTCTACTACAAAGCACTCTCAGGGACTAAAGATGAGACAGCTGCCCCTGTGTTGCTGCTAAAATTTTAGCACTGATGAATTTCCTCACTGATTTCTAGCGTATACTAAAAACATATCTGATTTTCCCATAGGTCACAAAGCTATTTTCATTTTGACTGGGAAGGAAAGTATGACCCATAAACATTTTTTCCCCACTGCCTTGGTCTTAGTACAAAAAGGACAATTCACCAATGTTCTAAGGGGCTCTGGGAAGGTTCTACAAAGATAATGGCTTCTGAGCTGCAAGTTGTTCAAGATGACAGCAGATCACACTAGCCTAGCCACTCAACTATTCCAGAAGTGAACTAGCATCTAGAGAAGAGTTAGCAGACAAATGGCATTCTGTGAGACTCATGCTGACCAGACAATGAGCCTAGGTCATCTATGCCCTGTAATAGAGAACAGAGGTCCAACAAAAGGTAGTGGGTGCCAACCAGATACAGCTTTAGGATCCCCATCTGTGGCATCAGAGAGATATTTGGTCTTTGCTCCAGTTTTCTGACACAGAGCTCCTAAAACTCTTGGAATTTCCTGAGTGATAAGAGCGATGAGTCTTTTGTTTTAATGAGATGACTCCTGGTGGGCTCCTAGATAGTTCCAGGATGGGGCCTGGTCATCAGAAAAACCAAGACTTGATTAAAAGCTTTGAACTTTCAGCCTCATATCCTAACTTCCAGGAAGGGGGAAAGGGGCTGGAGATTGAGTCAATCACCAATGGCCAATGAGGTAATCAATAATGCCTATATAATGGAACTGTCATAAAAACTTCTAAATCATGGGATTTGTAAAGCTTCCAGGTCGGTGAACATATCCACATTCCAGGAGGATGGTGGTACACCCTAACTCCATGGGACAGAGGCTTTTACGCTTGGAACCCTTCCAGACCTAAGTACCTATCTACCTCTTCACCTGGTCCTGTATAATAAACTGGTTAAGTGTTTCCCTGAGTCTTGTGAGCCATTCTAGCAAATTATCAAATCTGAAGGGGGTGGAAGATTGTGAGAACCTCCAAGAGACGTATGGGTAACCTGGGGATCTGATACTTGTGAATGGCATCTGAAGTAAAGGCAGTGTTGTGGGACTAAGCCCTTAAACCTGTGGAGTCTGATGCTAACTCTGGGTAGTTAGTGTCAGAACTGAAATGAATTATAGGACATCCACTTAGTGCCAGAATTGGTTGGTGTCAGGAGGAAAAAAAATCTCTCACCATCTCTCTGCCTATATGACACAGAGGCATACACTGCTTTCTGCTGACATCACTCCAGAACATGTTCAGACCTCCATTTCTCAATTTACATGAAGTTTGTCGCCCCCACCCCCACCACCCCATGCCAAGTTCAACTGCAAACACCACTGTAATCAGCTAACTTACTGACAGCACTTGTCCTCCATGCAGCCATTTTAAAATACAGGACTATTCTTTTCTTTTTTTTTTTTAAAGAATTATTTATTGAGTCTTCATCCCTGATTCTGGCACAGAGCTTTTTTGCGGGCCTCTCACTGCTGTGGCCTCTCCCGCTGCGGACCACAGGCTCCAGACGCGCAGGCTCAGAGGCCATGGCTCACGGGCCTAGCCACTCCGTGGCACGTGGGATCTTCCTGGACCGAGGCACGAACCTGTGTCCCCTGC
This sequence comes from Kogia breviceps, assembly GCF_026419965.1. NCBI lineage: Eukaryota > Metazoa > Chordata > Mammalia > Artiodactyla > Physeteridae > Kogia > Kogia breviceps. Next base: position 38,816,718 of record NC_081319.1, read on the forward strand.
ATCGGCAGGCGGACTCTCAACCACTGCGCCACCAGGGAAGCCCAGGACTATTCTTGATTAAGATTTACCAAAACCTTTCATCAGATATGCTTGTACATTGTCAAACATACTCATTGTCTGAGTATGTTTGACATACTCATTTTTTTTTGACAAAAATTTCTTGAGAGGATCTACTCATCCAATATTTTATTTCCAAAGTTAGCACGTACATGTTAACTAATGTTAACTAATACTTTCAGGTTGAAGAAACATATCCCAATACTTACACAAATATTATTTAACCACCAATTCACATATAACCTCACACATTGCTACCAGGAATTTTTGTAGCTTGGAGTGTGAGATAAGACAACAGGACTAATATTTTCTTCTTTGATTTGAAGACAAGCAAAGGCAGGAAATCATTTAATTTGTGACACAAATTCAATTGCTCGGTTATTAGGAAAAAACTAATGAAGCTTAAGCTTCATGTATTAAGCAATGATTTTCCTACCCTGTCAGGGACATTTGATTCATTTTTTTAAATGATGTTATCTAAACAACAAGGTCCTACTGTACAGCACAGGGGACTATATTCAATACCTTTGATAAACCATCATGGAAAAGAATATAAAAAAAGAATGTCTATATGTATATAACTGAGTCACTGTGCTGTACAGCAGAGACTGGCACAACATTGTAAATCAACTATACTTCAATTAAAAAATAAATACATAAAATTAAAATAAAAATGATCTTATCTAGTCACTTTCCCTCACCAGAGCTATGAAGTACTATTCCACAGCCCCCACCCCAACTCCTGTACCATGGGATTTTCTAACATGTATCTGACGATTGTGACAACCAACATTCATTTCTGATAAACGCAAAAGCACTGGTGGGCATTCAAATAAACACAAAAGGAATTTTTTGTTTTGTTTTACTTTGTTTTGCCTGTTCCCCCTGCCCCTAAAACAACTGAATGAACCATGAAAGTTATAAACCAAGCCAATGAATATCCTTTTTTTCTCTTTCCAGTCCAAATCTAGTTTTTAAAATCGTGGTCAAAACAAAAACAAAAAACAAAACCAAAAGAGGCAATATCACAACAAAACTAACATTCTTTCAACAAAGCCAGGACTAAGTTCTTCAAATGAAATATTACCATTTCCCCTATCCTGGTTCCTATGGTACATTTTGAGGTGGTTTGGAAGTCACGTTTCAGACCACTCTAAACATCTCAAAGAGCTCCAGATCATTTTAAAACTTCCCTGAAGGCAAAGCAGCCCTCTTTTAGTAAGGAGAAATAGTAGAGAAACTTCCCCAATACTGAGACTGAAATAACCAAGACCTTCAAGGCCTCCAAAGGTCTCCTATGTAGAAAACAGCTTCTCTCTGAGAATTTACAAATTCTTACAACGCAACTACATTTTTAGAGGTTGAAAATATATTTTTAAAAATATGCATTGGGGGCTTCCCTGGTGGCGCAGTGGTTAAGAATCTGCCTTCCAATGCAGGGGACACGGGTTCGAGCCCTGGCCCAGGAAGATCCCACATGCCACGGTGTAACTAAGCCCGTGCACCACAACTACTGAGCCCGCATGCCGCAGCTACTGAAGCCCACACGCCTAGAGCCCGTGCTACCAACGGGAGAAGCCACTGCAATGGGAAGCCCTTGCACCGCAACCAAGAGTGGCCCCCACTCACCGTAACCAGAGAAATCCCGTGGACAGCAACGAAGACCCAACGCAACCAAAAATTAAAATAAATAAAAAATAAAAATAAAGTGAGTCTTTCATAGACAGCATATAGTCGGATCATGTTTATTTTTTAAAAATGCATTGAAACAGAGGTACAATGAGCCTTCCAGAAAGCACACAAAAAAGGTCCATCTGTACACATTTTTCTCTACTTCTTGTCTGATCATTTCCTATAATACCCATGAAAAGTCTTGATTTATTTTACTTCTCTGAAACTCAGGGGACATCACTTTATTTGCTGATCTCTCTGACCAGTGATTACCTTCAAGCATTCACCTAGGTGTTATTCTCTTTTAATCCTGTTGCCTCTAAAAGTTGTCAACCAATTTTCAAGAAGGCTTATTTTTAAAAATTGAGATGTAATTCACATACCATAAAATGCAGTAGTATATTCACAAAGTAGTGTAATTCAGTAGTGTATAATTCAGTAGTATATTCACAAAGTAGTGTAACCATTACCATCAAATAGTTCCTAAGAGGCTTGTATTTAAATTAGATAGAAGACCTAAGTGATAACCTAAGTAAGAAACATGGAAGTAGGGAAAAATTGCTTTAATTTACATTCTGAGGGTAGAGAATGTAAGCTACAAAGGGTGAGTAGAAATCAGATGTTCTGCAAGGGGAAAGTTAAAGGAAGGAGCCAATGTACTTTAAATCCCATAAATAGTTTTTATGGATGGCCTCTATCTGCCTCCCATTGAAGTTAACTGTATAAATGACTTTTCCTCCCTGGACTGAAGTTGGGACTCAATCAGGCTCCTGCACTATGCAGGCTGATTAATGACTCTTTTCTTCTTGCTACTCCATCAGAGGGAACTCTTCAGCGAATTCTTCTAACTACCAAAAGGCACAGGAAGCCCCATATAGCCATATACAAACTAAGATTCAGTCAAAGCCACCTAAGCATTTGACCAAAAAGACAAGTGAGGACTATAGAAGCCAGAAGCAATTCTACCTAAAGAAGAGTGAGGAACTCAGAAAGGCAGTGAACTGACACAGGGCTATAAACAGAGTTCAAACACCTTCTGCATTTCAGAGAGGCAAACTCCATCTCAGCCAAATAGTTCTAGGGAAGAGAATATAACCTGCCAATTAAGGCATCTGCTCATCACTGTCATGCTATACTGTCACCTGTCTGTTCTACCTACAGATGTCCTGTGTGGTTTAGACAGAGACCTCCAATGCTACATAGTCTACCAACCAAAAACTGCCAAGCTGGTGGTCCTTGCTTCTGAATAAAGTGATGCCTTGGGTTGTGAAGGATGTCCCATTCTCAGATCCAGATTAAGACTCTATACCCAGGACTTCCCTCGTGGCACTGTGGTTAAGAAACTGCCTGCAAACGCAGAAGACACAGGTTTGAGCCCTGGTACAGGAAGATTCCACATGCTGAAGAGCAACTAAGCCCATGCACCACAACTACTGAGCCTGTGCTCTAGAGCCTGTGAGCCACAACTACTGACCTGCGTACCTAGAGCCTGTGCTCCGCAACAAGAGAAGCCACTGCAATAAGAAGCTCTAGAGCCCGTGAGCCACAACTACTGACCTGCGTGCCTAGAGCCCATGCTCCGCAACAAGAGAACAACGAGAAGCCCGCGCACCACAACAGAGTAGCCCCTGCTCGCCACAACTACAGAAAGCCCGCGCACAGCAACGAAGACCCAACACAGCCATCAATCAATCAATCAATCAATCAATTAATACCATATTAAAAAAAAAAAGACTTGACACCCAAAAGCCCCAAGGAAAGGTATCATGCAGGGAGCCCAATAAAAAAAGTCAATAAAAATATTAAAACTTCCCTACCAGGGCTGCAAACTACCACTAACCATCCTTACTAACTTAAGGGGTTTTAATAAGGAAGCTTAAATTGAAAAATAAGCCAGCTCCCAGAATAGAAAATGAGTTTCATCTTAAGTGTTAGGAAAGTTAACTACCCCAAAGAAAAAGATTAAGTAAAACCAGAAATTCTAAAGTCTTGCTTTCCAAAACAGTACTGGGATTCTACTTTAAAGTCAGCAACAAACCCTCAAAAGTACCCAGCCCTGACCAAGCCCTGAAAACATACTTATATCCTCTTAGGCTACCCCTCCCCTTACTAGGTGACAGACCTAAACTCAAACTTCCCTTTGTCACTAAACCTTAGCGCCTTACTGCTCCTATAAAGTCTACAGGGACCTCAAGCTATCATTCCCAATAGTCCAGTGAGCCCCTATTCTGCAGTAACTACCACACCACCTAATGAGGTTCAGAATACATCATCATCAGAGACAATTTGCTCATGTCTCTGCTCATGGTACTTAGCCAAGTTGTCCATTTCCAGAGTCTACACCAAGGTAATCTCTCAGGAGAGGTAATCCCTTAAAGTGAGGGTAAGAGTCACAAAACATCCATATTCTCTAACAGGACCTTCTACTCAAAGTCTTTGGGGTGGGAAACGTTAAAAATGAAATAAACAAGACCAATCCCCAGGTAATGCCAAGGATGACTAAAATTAACCCTAGTTCCAGCACCTCTTCCCAGTTCACCTGATCCCTCTAGAACTGCACCACAGGATTCTTCTCCAGGTGTACTGTTCTCCACTCAGCCATAGAGTCCATCCACTGCCTCCACAAGACCCACCCAGCCCTAAAAAGTGCCTCTTGGCTTCCCAGACATTCTTATTTTTAAAGCTCAGCCACCTTTCCTTAAGGCTCATCTGTAAACACCCTCCCCAAATGTGGTACCAAACCCAGTAAGTCTCCTGGCTGAAAACATCTTCTGCAGTTTTAGAGATGTGACAAGTAAGTCTGATATTTTCTGATTGGTCAGTGTTCCCCTAAGAACTAAAAGTTTTACTTGTTTATTCTGTAAGTGCCAGGAAAAAAAAAAAAGCAAAAATGTGTATTTGCAATTTCCAACTATAATTTATTTTTTCTAAATGACGTTGAGCTACTCCATCTGGAATACCATAAACTATGCATGTTTTGTATCATCAGTGTCAACCCATTTCACAATGGATTTCTGCCCCTAAACTGAAAGATCCTCTCAGAGTTTTCTCTTTTCTTAAGGAAGTAACTTCTGTTTTATCAACACAGAGGTAAAAACTCAAACCATTTCAATTGTGAGAAATGAAAGGATATGAGCCTGTTCCCTTAATAAATGCAGAGAGCCTCTGACACTTTCAATATACCCAAAATGTTAGGGTACAAGACCAAGTGACTAGGTTGCCACAAATGCTTACTTCCTAAGAAGAAATTTCCTTCACCGGGTCACAAAAACTGTGTCCACTCACTATATGAACACTGACAAAATCAAAGCAAGATATTGCGTCTTCCTATTAACACCACCCTATTAACCTTCTAACTTTCTGACACTACTTAATGAAGCAGTACTAAAATAATTCTGTAGCACTTCAGTTTACTGTAAGAGAGTTAACTTTCTATGTCAGAGACTTATTAGGAAACATAATCCATAAGCTATATTGTTTTTACTTAAATGATACAAATTCCTTTGGGAAAAAAAATCACAGCAAGCTTTATACTGTCAGTATTCAAGTCCATCTAAAAATCAATAGCAGTTCTGTCTGCATTCAAATATCAGAGAAACACTGTGAGAATGAGAACATCTACAACCATTCCAAGACCTCTGGAGGAAGTATGCTACATAAACAGAAAGAACAACTAAGAACATAAAATAACATCAACACTACTCCAGTTCCTGCCCCAGATCTGTACAGCAGAACTGATATCAGTAGGCAAGGCCCTGCCATGGGCTCCTAAGGCACATACGCATTAGGCTTTTCTACTTACAGAAGGTCCACTTGCTTACTGTCTATTTTAAATGGTGCAAAAAAGTTCTTGAATAAAGACTATAAACAAATAATCTAATGCAATCATTCTCACAATTCAGGGTGCATCAAAAATCGCATGGAGGGACTTCCCTGGTGGCATGGTGGTTAAGACTCCACACTCCCAATGCAGGGGGCCCCGGTCTGATCCCTGATCAGGGAACTAGATCCCACATGCATGCTGCAACTAAGAGTTCACATGCCACAACTAAGGAGCCTGCCTGCTGCATCTAAGATCTGGCACGACCAAATAAATAAATAAATACATAAAATAAACATTAAAAAAAATCGCATGGAGGGCTTGTTAAAGCAGAGATTGGTAGGCCCCACCCCCAGAGTTCCTGATTCAGAAGGTCTAGAAAGGAGTCTGAAAATATGTACTTCTAACAAGTTCAGAGGTAGTACTGACACTGCTGGTCCAGGATCCACTCTGAGAACCACTGCTCTATAGTTTGTTGACAGAAATAGTTCATTGTAGTCTTTATCTTGCAAGATTTCTGCTGATTGTTTAAAAACAGGATACATCAGATTTATGTCAGTTTTCCACATTTTTATTGGAAATAATTTCCAAGTTACAAAAAAAGTTGCAAGAACAGTACAAAGAACACACTCATATGCCCCATTACCAGTTTCATCTATTGACACATGTTGTCATATCTACTCCCTTCCTTCTCCATATTCATCAAATATTTTTTCTAAACCCCATGAGAGAAAACTGCATATATCATGGTCCTTTACTTCTAAAAACTTCACTGTGTATTTCCTAAGAATAAGGATGTTCTCTTACATAACCACAGTAGTTACCAACTTCAGTGAATTTAACATTGATACACCGCTGCCACAGTCAATATATAAAACAGTTCCATTATGCCCTCCAATTCCCTTATGCTTCCATTTTACAGTCAACTCCTCTCCCAATACCTTGGCAACCACTATCTTCTATTACTATAATTTTGCTTTTTCCAGAATGGCATATAAATAGGATCATACAGTATGCAGTATTTTTAAAAATTATAATCAAATACAGAGAACATAATATGCACCATTTTAAAGTGTACAATTCAGTGACATTAAGTATATTCACCATGTTATGCAACCATCACCACTATCTAGTTCCAGAAGAACATTTTTATCACCCCAAAAGGAAATCCCATACCCATTGAGCAGTCACTCCCCTTTTCCCTCTTCTCCAGCCCCTAACAACCACCAAACTACCCAATCCATTTTCTGTCTCTACAGATACGCCTATTCTGGATATTTCATATAAATGCAATCAGACAATATGTGGTCTTTTGTGCCTGCTTCTTTCACTGAGCATAATGTTTTCAAGGTTCATTCAAGTTGTAGCATGTATCAGTACTTTATTTCTTTTCAGGGCAGTATGTAGCCTTTTGAGTCTAGTTTCTTTCACTTAGCATAATGCCTTTGAGATTCATCCATGTTGGTACATGCACACAGTTTCATCATTTTTGCTGCTGAGTAGTATTCTATTGTATGTGTATACCAGAGTTTGTTTGCTCAGTCACCAAAAGACATTTCATTCCTGATTCTTTCCCCAGGAATATAATCATGTAAGTCAAGGAACTTTTACAGCTAAAAGGGTTATTATATATTTGCACATGGCAATAGAAAAACTCAAACGTACATAATATGTGTAGGTTCACAGTCCCTTATCTGCAATTCCAAAATCCAAATATCCCCTAAATACCAAGATTTTGGTAAATTTTCAGTGAAGTCATTTGGAGATAAATCTTGACCTATATGCTACACTTAGTTTCTTTATAATCATCTTCTTAGTGAGAATATTCATTTTGCTGCAGAAGTATTACGTCTGATACACATCCCACTGGGAGAAATAATTCATGTATGAGCTATGTACCACATTACCTTTCTATATTCAAAAAAATTCATAAATTCATCTGACCCCTCAGATTTTGGATAGAAGTTGTGGCCCTGTACTTACACAGCTCTAAATGAGACAAAAATTAAACTGATATTACTTGAGTCAGTGAAGAGGCATTAATGTTTTCTCTGTTACAGACTAGCTCCCCAATACATCAACTAAAAGGATGAACTCTACCCCATAATCTCCTTCTTATGATCAACATCCATCCTACATGGTCTCTGCAGGTTATCCTAGCCTAAAAAATTGACTGCCATTTATAAAAGACACCATTTCTACTAAAATTCACACAAAACCTTTGAACAAGTAAATGTTAAAGTTCTCAGAACATCTGATTGTTTCAAGGTATGTTCTTCAGCAGATACATAAGAGTGCACGGCTGTGAAACCTAAACTACCTTTTAATGCACCTCACCTGAAAGGAGACCACAGCTGCTCTCCATATACATTACTCCACATACACCACATTATTCATTCCAGGCATGCTGGGAACCCATCAGGGCCTGGCAGAGTGTCAAGAACTGGGAAAACAGGAGGGAACAAGACAGACGAAGCTCCTGCTATCATGGAGCTAACTCTCTGGTGAGAGGAATAAGACACACAAAACCACTGAGAAAAATATCAAAGTGATAAATCCTATGATGACAAACCAAGATACAATAAAAAATGACTGAGAAGTGACTTTATATTGGATGGTGAGGCAAGGCCTCTGAGAGTTGAAACTGAAGCCAAGAACTAAACCCCAAAAGACAAGTGAGGATCAGTGGGAAGAGCAGTGCAAAGGCCCTGACAGAGAAAGAAGTCTTTATTTGCCAAGGACTAGAGAAAGGCTCAGTGTGGCTAGAGTATAATAAGAAAGGTGGAGAGCAGTATGGGATGAGGTCAGACAAACAGCCAAGGGCAAACTCATGCAGGACTGTGTACGTCAAAACAAGAAGTGGGAATTTCTTCCAATTAAGATGGAAAGGTGTTAAAGGGTGTTAGGCAGGGGAATAACAGGATCTGACTGATAATTTAAAAAGCTCATTCTACTTGCCACAGAGTGATGTAATATGGATAACATGGGACTGGTAATCCAATCCATTCATTTTAAAAGGTGTATATATATATGTATATATATATACAACACACACACCTATATATATATATATACACACATATATGTATGTGCATATATATTTTTTTATTACACTATCACTTCATATATTAAAATGCCAAGAAAAGTGCATTTCCTGAAAGCTGATTTTTTTTTTAAACCACTGTCCTATCTTGAATGATTTCACATGTGTATCAATATCTCTGGTGTGCCAGCTACAATTTTTAATAGCTACCACAGCCAGGAAATTTAAGAACTCCCTCTGTGAACCGTGTTAAGTTAATGTAGGTTTTACTCTGCTAATAAATCTGACAATACACACAGAAAGTCAATGACTACTAAAGAAATGGAAGAATTGCAATTGCTGCTATTTAAACATCATGACATGTCTTTTTCCTAAAAATACCAATACTTAACGAAAGCACTGTTCATGAAACAAGATAAAAGCTGAAATTATTGCCCTATGAGTCAAAAAGCAACGGCAGCCTATAAATTCTATTTTTAATTCCCAAAGTTAATAGTAAATCAAGAAAGTCTGTATGAGACACATGCCCCTCCCTGCCAAAAAAGTGGTGTGCGAGAACAACATAACTACTCTTAGTCATGTTTTCACAAATTTAGAGTTGACATATTTAAAACAAAGAAACAATAGCTTCCTGAGAAATAATGCTTCTGAGTTTGTTGTCAAATTACAGAAAAAAAATTTCTGTACTTAGCTCAAACACCAGATTATTTCAAGCACAAAAATTTATTTTTGTGGATAGTTTTCCTCTGTAGAACCAATCGAAAGAAGCTATCTAGTTAATGCAAAAATTTTATTCCATGGTAAACTGTTTAAAAGTAAACTATCTACTCAAAAATATGGCTTACTCTTACTTGAAGAGTTCTTTAACATAAATTACTGAAATTCTAAGTTTTGTGAAAAGACTAATGCTCTACTTCTTCAATTTAAAATTCTGCAAAATAGATCACTTAAATATTACCTTTATTTTTAAACCATTTCATATGTGTAGTCCTAAAAATACTGGTCCAATACTTTGAGTGCATGGCATTTCACTTTTGATTACTTTTTCTGTAATAAGATTTGAAGAAACTGACCAAACTTGGTACTCTAAAATACTAGGGGAGGATATTCTGAAAATCTAATCTGCAGTTCAGACCACAGAACAGAGGTCAAAAAGAAAGCTCTTCTGGATCTATTCATGGGTTTCAACAAAATAGTTGTTGTAGGAGTCTGTTCGCAGAGTAAGACTAAAATTTCAAGAAACCACTAATTTGTACAATTTCTCTGGAAAGTTGAAAATTCCACGCTGAAGAAATGAAATGTAAAATTTTACATATAGTAAGATAATTAAAATCTTACCAGGCCCAAACGTAAACATTCCACCACCATGAAGAACACAAGCAATAAGTTAAATGATTTAATTATATAAAATATATTTGGGGACAAATGCTACAACACTCACTTTATATCTCACAGGCACTCAGAAGAACTGGAACATGCATCCTTATTGCCCATGTGTGGACAAACATCCACAAAGAACTACTGCTAACACTAAAGCTGGCTGTTATTTGAAGGCATCAACAGGAGACTTCTGAAAATCTTAACTATGGTTTCTTAAAAAAATTTTGAGTAGCACAAGATGCAGAGATCTGACAAAGTTTCTTCCTAACCCAAGGCTGCATGCAAGTCATGAAACTCACCTGTGTTATACTCCTTCAACTGCAAGTCCTTTACAGGCATGCCATCAGGAGTCCGAAAGGCATTAAGAATCTGCAAAAATATGGTATGTACAGTAATGATACACATCATAATGAAATATTGATTATTATATTTCCCCTAGTGGCTTTTATTCTACATAATTTAAAGCCATGATTACTTTACAAAGGCAAAACTGAGCCATACACACTCCAGGCATTCAAAAACTGCTGAATAAGTAGAACATAATTATTTAAAAATTCTCAAGTACATAAAAAAGGCAGAAGAGCATAACCTCAAGGACTCAAGCTCTGAAATCAGACTGCCTGTATTCCAAGCCTCTCCTGCTCATGTGCTAGGTAACCTTTCAGCATCCAGATTCTCACCTTTTAAACATAAGATGATGCACTGAGCTCTTTCCAGTCCAGGGCCATGGCACCTGAACTCCCTCAGCCTGGTCAGTTCTTCTAAATGGACTGTTCTCTCACTTGCATTCAGGCCTGGGCTCAAATATCACTTCCTCAGTGATGTCTTCCCTAACTACTCAATCTAAAATAGCCTATACCCCAATGATGCTCTAAAACCTTACTTTAGTTTCCTTCAGGGCATTTATCACTGCTATATCACTCAGTGCCTAGAACACTGCCTGGAATACAATAGTGCTTAATATTTGGAATGAATGAATAAAGAGTATGTGTTTCATAGGATGTTGTGATAATTAAATGAACTAATGCTTGTAAACATCACACAATGCCTAATACAGAGTAAAGCACTGTTTGCTCTGGTTGTTGTATATTCTGACCAAACTCTTCCTTAAGGTCATCCATAGTTTAGTCACCAAGTTCTTTACCACTGAGGAGTTAGGCAGCTCCCAGTTTTTACTACTGTCAATAAACCACATCTTTATGTATCTTTATATAACTGCATCTTGGATCATCCCTAAAGGATGATTATCAGGTCTAAGGACAGCAATCATTTCTCATAATTTTTTTTTTTTTTTAAACAAACCTCATCTCAGTTGAGTACATGTGTAACTGGTGAAAAATGAATGAGCTCTATGGCTTATACCAAAGCCAATTTCCTGGTTTAGCTACTGTACTACAGTAATACAAGATGTTGACACTGGGGGACGGGGTGGGAGAAAGCTGGGTGAAGGATAACCAAGATTTCCCTGAATATTTCTTTAAGTTTTCCTGGGAATCTACAATTTTTCAAAATAAAAAGTTAAAAAAAGAATTTTAATTGATGAAAAGAAAGGAAAAGGAAAAAAGAAAAAGAAAAAAAGCCTTACCTCTTCTTTTGCTGCATTTTCAGGCACCCCATTTAATCGAATAAGCTTGCTTGGTTTCTCCTCACTTGGGCCAGTCCTATAATCTTGATCCTTGAATCCAGAATAAAAATTATTTTAGAAACAAATACATGTTAATGCGCAAAATGAAACAACATGAAATACAGGTACTCAGGATCAAAAATCAAAATGACTTACATTATATGAAGATATGAAAAATTATAACTATCTCTATTTTTCTGAGTTCCAAAATTTGATTTCTTTCTTTCTTTTTTTTTTTTTTTGGTGGGATCTTAGTTCCCCCACCAGGGATTGAGGGATTCCCCAACGGGGCCCCAGCAGTGAAAGCACTGAGTCCTAACCACTGGACTGCTAGGGAATTCCCCCACAATTTGATTTCAAATTATTAGAATACAAGTGTGCTAAGATCTGTGCTCATTGAGAGAATTTTGAAATAGTAAAGCAGAAAATTAAGAGAAACAACATTGAATATGACTTTTATAAACAGGAAAAAAATCATCTAGATTCTCAAAACTAAAATTTTCTTTTCCTGAATGAGAAAACAGCAAATAAATAAATAAAACCAGATGTCATTTATCAAAGATGTCATCTATAAACAAATTCCAGAACAGTCAAAAGGTGTCATCTGACAATATAACTTAACAGTACAATTCAGAGAAATCTGCATTTTCCATATTCACAAAAGTCTCAGCTCTAACTGATTCTCTTTCATTTCAACAGTTATAAAAAGGGTTTAACTTTTGGGAAAAAAAGTCTCCTATAACTACATGACCACACCTCCCAGTTATGCCTACTCTCCTGGCATAATTACAAATAGTGTCCCCTTTTACTCTTAAAAGTGTCCTGAATCGTCAGGTAGGATAAAAAAAAAAAAAAAAAAAAAAAAAAAGTGTCCTGACTTGAACAATAAATTATATGGCCATCCAGCTCTAACATTCTCAAAATCCATTATTTGGTTAGCATGTCTTAGAATTACTGTCCAAAATATCAGAAACTTCAGTAGAGATGGGTAATACCTATTTTAAAAGATAGTACTTTCAATGTCCAACTGCAAACATAATTCTCCTCGCTTACATTATATATACATTAGATTATACATTATACATACAGAAATTCAACATTTAAGTCAATTAAGTTAGCTTCAAGAGAATACTTGCAACATTAACATCACCTCCTCATAACTAGGTATTCTCTAAATGAGTTTAAATAAGAAAATGAACCTTAAACAGCCAGAGGCCTGACTATGTAAGAGTCGAGAGAACCAACTCCCAAAGACAAATACTTTCAAACTAAATTATCCCAAAGCATTTCGATCAGTACCATCAAGCAAAATAATGAAGAGACACACAACAAAAATATGATCTGAACTGATGGCCCTTTCTCTAGAGATGTACACTGAATATAAATCTTGCTTTTTAATGGCTGTACAAAGTTAAGACTTAGGACTAATGGTCCTGGACTCCACACTTCACCCTTCAGAAAAGTCTTATGAAAAAGCAAAATTCAAAAAAGCAATCTACTCCATTAACATACCTGAAGGTCCCGTTGGGCATCTTGGGAAGTTTTGCCCTCTGGAAAAGACTTGCTCTGGCCATAGCCAAATAGCTGGCTTCCTGGAAGCCTGTGATCCACATCACGGTACTCCATGCTTCTGTAATCAGTGTCTTGCCGGCCAAGGAAGTCCAGACCACCTTCTCCTTTAAACACACCAGCATCCGAACTCTGTTGTTCAGCTCCAGAAAGCTGTGACTTGTCCTGGTCTTGAAGTGGACTTTGGCTGGTCTGAAAGTCTGGTGGAGACTCATGTTCAAAAGCTACACCTTGTGTTTCTCCTTCTCTTGTTTCTGAATGCTCAAATTCTCCCTTCTGAATGCCAAAAGCAGGCCTTTCTGTCGTATGGTCATGTGCAGATTCTTCTCTCTTGTTCACATTCATACCAGAATGTTCTCTATCTTGTGTAGAGGGCTGAATGTAATCCAAAATATTTGGATCCACAGAGGGCATCTCCCTATCTTTAAATTCCATACAAGGTCCCACTTCTCTGCCCCTAAAATCCTGATCAGTCCTGGACCGGTGTCTACCTCTGAAATCTGAATGTGGTGTATCCCTGTCCCTAAAGTCTAGATCACTAGTACCTGAACCTCGGCCTCTAAAGTCCATCTGTGTTCCGTCTTTGTCCCTGAAGTCCAAATCAGATACATCTCTATTTCTAAAATCAGAACGGGACTGATCTCTGGCCCTGAAATCCAAATCTGATAAATCCCTTCCCCTAAAATCTGCATGGGATCCATCCCGGCCTCTAAAATCTAAATCATAAGTGCCCCGGCCCCTGAAGTCAGGTGGAGGAGCATCCCTACCTCTAAAGTCAACAGTATGAGCATCCCTGTCTCTGTAGTTCATGTGAGATGTCTCCCTACCTCTATAATCCATAGAAGTACCATCTCCACCCCTATAGTCCATAGGTGGTCCTTCTCTATCGTGAAAATCCCCAGAATGTATGTCCCTACTTCTGAAGTCCAACTGTGATGAATCTCTGCTCTGGAAATCAGAAGATGAAAAATCTCCCCCCCTGAAATCATGTCCAGGTCCCTCCCCTCCTCGATAGTCACCATGCTGTCCGTCTCTAGCTCCATAGCTGAAAGAATGCTCCTCTACATTTGCAAAGGGAGGCCCCGAATGCCCCTGGAAATCAAAGGGAAGTGAATCTCTGCCAGGAAAGTTGCCAGAGTGTCTCTCTTGAGCATGACTCTTAAGGGGAGGAGGAGGATAATCCCTGTTCCACCCGGGAGCAAACCTTTCTTCTTGGCTCCCACTGTAGAAACAAAGACAGTGTTATTCATATTGTCCAGAGAGTTTGAAATCTACACACCAGCATATTCTTCTCTAATCACAGCACATTCTTCTGTAAACATTTTTTTTTTTGGCAGAGTTCTGTAACAAGGTCCTAGATCTGCAGAAAACAGCAATGTTTTGCTATTTTAAGACGAAGTGGCGTAGTAAACTTTTATATTCCCATTTCAGAACACGAGGAAAGTCAACACAAGGTTTTCAACATGACTGCTGCAGAAAAAGCTTTCACCCAGTCCTGCAACAGGGAAAATCCGCAACACCAGATAAGCTAGCAATGGTGACACTCTACAAAAATTTCCATTTCCTATAACCAGGGAACTTAGAATTCCAAGATCAGCATGATGATTCCTATACATCAGAAAAATCAATGCACTGTAAATTTTATACAGTAGGTTTCCGGAGGTGTCTTTCTCATTGATGCATACAGGAGTAACATTCCAAAGTATTTGATTACAGCCACAGTATGGACATCACCCAGTCAGAATGGATGCAGGCCCAAAATGAAGAAACATTGGCTGTAAATCACTAGGAGTACACCAGTGTTCACCAGCTGAGCATCAGCCCTGGCTGCACCTAAATCCTAGTTCTACAGTGGCTCCACCTAGAACTGTTCTCACCTGTGTCCAATTATTGTAACTACTCAAGGATATCTCAGAAGGCAGCATGAATCATGCCACAAAGCATGTGTTAAGTTGACTAAACCAAGCAACAGCATCCAGGAACTTAATACTGAAAGGGACCTAGAGAGAGCATTAGGCCTTCAAGCATTATCACCAGGTCCCCAAAAAAGAAGCTGATTTTCTAGATTCTAATGACTCATCTAATTTTTCATGGTAATACAATATATTTTAAAATAAGCATAGTAATAAATTCACATTCTCAGTTTACAGAACTCAACAGATAAATGAGAATTGGCCCAATCTTTCACACTACCTAACTTCCTCCCTTTGTCTTAAGCTCCAGACCATTTTATATGTTTTGACTTTGGTAAAAGATTAGGGAATTTAAATAGGCAATTAGGTACCTAGGATACTGAGCTTGAAGGGGAGGGGAGAGAAGGGCATGAGAAAGGAAAACATGAAATGATCTGAATGGTTACCTGCTTTTTAGCAGTAAAACAAAAGTACTAAGAGATCAAGTCCAACTCAGTTCTCTCCTTCCAGAATATACAGGTTCTATTACATGACCCTTCTGAACTCAGACTGCACTGCTATAGAAAGATTCAACAGACAACTGCTTCTGGGTTACTCAGTGTAAGAGAAACAGTTACAATGCCAAATCCTTTCCAAAAAGTAATAGGAATTTAACAATAGTAACCTAAACAGTTGAATGATGCATATGTAATGGACTTTCAGAACATGGCAACTTCCATTAGCTCCTATTAACATTAGTTATATCTATGGGGTTCATCATAAGAGAAGCAACTTTAAATGTTCTTCATAAATAATACAATATAACACTAAAATTAAGACATTACCACTAATTCTGGTGTCACCCATATTTAAAATCATTCAAATCCCAATAGTTAGGGACTTTACTGGTGGCGCAGTGGTTAAGAATCCGCCTGCCAATGCAGGGGACACGGGTTCGAGCCCTTTTCCAGGAAGGTCCCACATGCCGTGGAGCAACTAAGCCCGTGCGCCATAACTATTGAGCCTGCGCTCTAGAGCCTGCGAGCCACAAAAACTGAGCCCACACGCCGCAACTACTGAAGCCCGCGCACCTAAAGCCCGTGCTCCACAACAAGAGACGCCACTGCAATGAGAAGCCTGTGCACCGCAACAAAGAGCAGCCCCCACTCGCCGCAACTAGAGAAAGTACGTGCGCAGCAACAAAGACCCAACACAGACAAAAAATTTTAAAAATTAAAAAAAAAAATCCCAATAGTTAGCTTGCAGGAAGACTTAAGCCTCAGCAGACACAAACAGGCTGAGTGCTGAGGTAGCTAAATCTACATGTTCTCTGACCAGAACACATCCAACAGTGTCTTTGAATACTACCCTAAGGATTACCTTACCCTCTTAAGTGGAGAAGATCAAAGAGATCTAGAGTAACCACTGTACTAGGGTTCTTAGAACTGTATTTTATGTAGACTATTCAAGAAACACTTCTATTAGTATAAAATAGTGGCTATGAAAATCATTTTCAACCAAATTTTTAAAAATTTTAAGAAGACGAGTTGTTAAAATAAATACAAAATTATTTTCCTGCAAGATAGCTTTTTCACGCAAATTAGTCCCCTCAAAAGTTATGCTATATAAACTATGTTTCTTTCTGGTCAAAGATCTTAAAAAATAGCATGTAATGATTTCTTTTTAAACTAAAATTAAGGTGGGGAAATACAATTTTAAATAAATTCAAAGAGAAAATGTTCTGAAAAAAATTTTTAAGTGACTCAAAAGAGCTAAAGTTACCTAACATTCCTGAAGGCTTACAGGAAACAGCCTTACTTACAAATAATTATCCATAATAAGTAAAAAGGAGAGATTTTTAAATGTTAAAGTACAAACTCACTAATCTACACTAGGGATCTGCAAACTTTTTCCATAAAGAGTCAGACAGTAATTACATTAGGCTTTGCAGTTTCTGTCAGAACTATTCAACTCTGCCATTGCAGCATGAAAGCAACCACGGACAATTTGTAAATGAATGATCAGGGCTATGTTCCAATAAAACAAAAAG
The DNA here is from genome assembly GCF_026419965.1 of Kogia breviceps. Taxonomy (NCBI): domain Eukaryota; kingdom Metazoa; phylum Chordata; class Mammalia; order Artiodactyla; family Physeteridae; genus Kogia; species Kogia breviceps. Next base: position 38,833,824 of record NC_081319.1, read on the forward strand.
AAGCTGCAGGCTGTACCGCTTGTTGTTGTTGACCACTGATCCAGACCTTAATATTTTGAAAGGAAAAACATAACCAGCATCACCACCACTGCTTTAATTTAAAGACTGCTAAGCAGAAAGTAAAGACCCCTTTATTCATGAAACTAGTTTTACTAAATATTATATGGATTTTTAAAAACTTAGTTCTCTCCCTAAATTTTTCACTGGAACCCCAAGCTTCAAAATAATAAAACATCTGTTGAATTTGCACAAGAAGATCGTGCAGACTGCCAATCAAAACGAAAATTTACTAGTAACAGAAGTTTCAATTAGAACATAATTTTTTTTTTTTGCCACACCACGTGGCTTGTGGGATTTTAGTTCCCGGACCAGGGACTGAACCCAGGCCCTTGGCAGTGAGAGTGTGGAGTCCTAACCATAACCACTGGAGCATAATTTTTTTTTTTTTTTTTTCGGTACGCGGGCCTCTCACCGCCTTGGCCTCTCCCGTTGCGGAGCACAGGCTCCCGACGTGCAGGCTCAGTGGCCATGGCTCACGGGCCCAGCCGCTCCGCAGCATGTGGGATCTTCCTGGACCGGGGCACGAACCCGTATCCCCTGCATCGGCAGGCGGACTCTCAACTACTGCGCCACAAGGGAAGCCCCAATATTTTTTAATGTATAGCCTTAAAGGTCATATTTATTTGCCATATACCAACTAAAGCCATAACAATCATATTCCAATGCAAAAGTTTTAAATACCATCATCAGTGTTTATTATACTGGCTATAAAAACTTAACTCCCCACAAATCTAAAATATAATCCATTTACAACTGAACGGTACCACCTTCTCCACTTATCTTTGTACCTAGTAACCCTTAAAATTGAAATGCAGTTTAGAAAATTGCACTGAGTAATTTTTCTTTCTCAGCACTTTTTTTGGTAGCTGAAACACAATGTGTCACAGGAAAGACAGAGCTCTGGATTCTAGACATAAATTACTGAATTTAATGAAACATTTACATACATTTATAAACATTTATGTACATTTTTCACTAGCTTTCCTTGTTAATCAAATATGTATTACTTTGTTAAAAGAGACAAAAAATATTTTTAGAAATTGGGGGATTTCGTTAATGCTTTTAAAAATGCTAAAACACAAAACACTTGGCATGCTGGGTATTTAGTCTCACAATCACTTTAGAAATGACTAGAAAATTTTTAGTTTCTATTTTTAAAAAATCAGAGCAATTTCTAGAAAATATCTCTCTTTATGGTAGGCCAAAAATGTTATACTGTATCATTAAGATACTGACATTTCAATGTTCAAATTTTGAAACTTACCGAAAAGGTCCTGTTCTGTTAGCAGATCGAGAATCCCCCCACATCTCTCTCTATGTCAAGAGGGTCCAATAAGTAGATCCTTGCTACCAAACTGGTTATCACAGTACCTGTACAAAACAAATCACAAAAAATGAGTACATTGGAACATGAAGTAAAGACTAAACCAATTTCCTCCTGTTTGGCTTATCAGGGACCACATCAGCAGGTACACTTTTGGAAGTCACTTTTAAACATTTACATATTAATTTATAGCAAGAGAAATACATTTTAAATTTAAAATGTGCAGTCTAGGGCACCATCAACTTCTCAATGTACTAAGAATGCTTCATAATATATTTACTAATTTTTCTGGCACCCATTCTATCTTCCTTTTCGGAAACAGCACGTTAGCATAAACACCACTCTCAGTCTGTGCGGCTGATCCTACTCTATTCAGCCTGGCCAATCAGAATAGTCTATTACTGGGACTTCCCTGGTTGCCCAGTAGTTAAGACTCCAAGCTTCCAATGCATGGGGCACAAGTTCAATCCCTGGTGGGGGAACTAAGATCCCACATGCCAAGCAGAGCAGCCAAAAAATAAATAAAAATTAAAGAAAAAAAAAGAAAGAAAGAAAGACAAGAATAGTCTATTACCTCACTACAGTGATTGCTTTGAAGACGGGCATGTAACCTAAGGCTGAGAAGTCATCACAGGACCTGTGCTCCAGCTACTAAAAAAGAGGCCAACTTTTTTTCTTTTTTGGCCATACCACGAGGCCTGTGGGAGCCTAGTTCCCCGACTGAACCTGGGCCCAGGCAGTGAAAGAGCCAAGTCCTAACCACTGGACCACCAGGGAATTCCCAAAAAGAGGCAAACTTTTATGACCTTGGATTTGGCAATGGTTTCTTACTATGACAACAAAAGAAAAAATAGGGTTTCCCTGGTGGCGCAGTGGTTGAGAGTCCACCTGCCGATGCAGGGGACATGGGTTCGTGCCCCAGTGCGGGAAGATCCCACATGCCGCAGAGTGGCTGGGCCCGTGAGCCATGGCTGCTGAGCCTGCGTGTCTGGAGCCCATGCTCCGCAACGGGAGAGGCCCAAGTACCACCAAAAAAAAAAAAAAAAAAAAGAAAAAGAAAAAATAAAGTAGACTTCATAGAAATTGAAAACTTTTGTGAATCCAAGTACACTATCAAGAGAGTGAAAACACAATCCACATGTCAGCAAAACAGCAGACTGAAATTCCAAAGCCTCATTCCTGAAACATCAAAAAACAAGCAGTCTGAACCAACTTTGTTGTAGCTTTAGAAAACAGTCAAAGCTCTACAACAACCAAGTGAACACTCAGTCAAGAAAATGTCATCCTCGGGACTTCCCTGGTGGTCCAGTGGTTAAGATCCCGCGCTCCCAACGCAGGGGGCCTGGGTTCGATCCCTGGTCAGCAGGACTATATGCCGAATGCTGCAACAAAGATCCCACGTGCCGCAACTAAGACCAGGAGCAGCCAAATAAATAAATATTTTTTAAAAAGAAGAAAAAATGAAAAAGTCATCCTCAAAATAATAGGAAAGTTTTGTGGTGTTTTTACTGATCCTTGCCCCACCCCCACCCCAGCATGGCAGTGGTTTCTGTCTTGAAAGCAGCCCAGTTTTCAGCTCCCTCCCTAAACCCAAAGGAAATCTGATTTGTAAATTATTGTGTACATCTGTTCTAATCTGTATGGGGGCTATCTGAAGGACTGATGTAAGGTACTTGCCTCTGTTTTACCTAACTCAGAACTCCGGGGGGAAAAGCCGGCAGGCACTGCTAATAAAAGCTGCAAAGCAGACTACAGACTCACAGATATGGAGAGGATGGGGTGAAAACACTTTGGGAAGTTAGGACATTCCAAGGCACCATGTATATGAGAAAATTCAGAACACCACAAGCATACCCAGACACATGATCAGACAAAACCTGAGAAGACTCTAAGCTTTCACCTCAGGCTGATCTCTAGGTTCAGAGCAAGCCTAGCTAAGTGCTGAAGGAATGGCCCCAGCACAGAATCAATCTGCAAAAACAAAGAGAGGTGGGTTTTCTTTCTCTTATTTTTGTTGGTGTGTTTTTTGTTCATTTTTGTTTTATTTGTTTGAGCTCCTAGCATTCAAGGAAATCTTGGTTAACACATTAGATGAACAAAGGCTATAGGTGTCAGTGATCACACTTAACAAGGAATACAGCCTTTGCAAAAATGGTATAGGAAAAGAATTCTATATCTAGCAAAATTCTCCTTCAAAAATGAGAAAGAGGGACTTCCCTGGCAGTCCAGTGGTTAAGACTCTGTGCTTCCACTGCAGGGGGCACGGGTATAATCCCTGGTCAGGGAACTAAGATCCCGCATGCCACTCGGCATGGAAAAAAAAAAAAATAAGGAAGAAATTAAGACATTTCCTGATAAGCAAAAGCTGAGGGAATCTGTTACCAGTAGATGGGCCCTGCAAGAAATGCCAGAAGTTCTTCAGGTTGAAATGAAAGAAAGCCAAACAGTAACTTGAAGCCATATGAAGAAATAAACATCTTCAGTAAAGATTAAAAAAGCAGGAGTAATTATAAAAGCTATTATTATTGTAACTTCAATTTTTAACTCCAGTTTTTACTTTCTACATGATTTAAAAGACAAATGCATAAAAAACAATTATTAATCTAGGTTAATGGGAAACAATTTATAAAGATGTTATCTGTGACATCAGTAATAGAGGGAAGGGGGACTTCCCTGGTGGCACAATGGTTAAGAATCTGCCTGCCAATGCAGGGAACACGGGTTCGACCCTGGTCTGGGAAGATTCCACATGCCACGGAGCAACTAAGCCCGTGCGCCACAACTACTGAGCCCACGCACCTAGAGCCCGTGCTGCGCAACAAGAGAAGCCACCACAATGAGAAGCCTGCTCACCGCAACCAAGAGTAGTCCCCGCTCGCTGCAACTACAGAAAGCCCGCATGCAGCAACGAAGACCCAACGCAACCAAAAATAAATAAATGAATAAATTTATTTAAAAAACCAATTAATCTAGGTTAATGGGATACAATTTATAAAGATGTTATCTGTGACATCAATAACAGAGGGAAGGGGGACTTCCTGGTGGTGCAGTGGTTAAGAATCCGCCTGCTAGTGCAGGGCACACGGGTTCGAGCCCTGGTCCAGGAAGATCCCACATGCTGCGGAGCAACTGACCCCGTGCACCACAGCTACTGAGCCTGCGCTCTGGAGCCCGCAAGCCACAGCTACTGAGCCCGCGTGCCACAACTACTGAAGCCCATGTGCCTGGAGCCCGTGCTCCGCAGCAAGAGAGGCCACCACAGTGAGAGGCCTGCGCACCGCAACGAGGAGTAGCCCCCGCTCACTGCAACTAGAGAAAGCCCGCGTGCAGCAAAAAAAGACCCAATGTGGCCAAACATACATACATACATAAATAAATAAATAGAAGCAATGGGATAATATATTTTAAAAAAAGATTCAAGGAAGGAAAGGAACAGTATAGAAGCACAGTTTTTGTATGTTATTGAACTTAAGTTGGTATAAATTCAAATTAAATTGTTATAACTATACAATGTTAAATGTAATTCCCATGGTAACCACAAAGAAAATATATTTAGAATATACACATAAGAAAATGAGAAGGCAATCAAAACATTTCACTATAAAAAAATCAACTAAACACTAAATAAGACAATAATGGAAGAAATGAAGAGAAAAAAAGCTCTAAGGAATATAGATTACAAATAGCAAAATGGCAGAAGTTCCTCCTTATTAGTAATCACTTTAAATGTAAACAGCTTAAAATCTTCTTCTCAAAAGAAAAGATTGAAAGGGCTTCCCTGGTGGCGCAGTGGTTGAGAATCCGCCTGCCGATGCAGGAGACACGGGTTCGTCCCCTGGTCCGGGAAGATCCCACATGCTGCGGAGCGGCTGGGCCCGTGAACCATGGCTGCTGAGCCTGCATGTCCGCAGCCTGTGCTCCACAATGGGAGAGGCCACAACAGTGAGAGGCCCGCATACCGCAAAAAAAAAAAAAAAAAAAAAAAAAAAAAAAAATTTAAAAAATTAAAAAAAAAAAAAAAGAAAAGATTGGCATAATAGATTAAGAAACATAATCCAACTATACGCTGTCTACAACAGACTCGCAGTAGATCCAAAGACACAAATAGGTTGAAAGTGAAAAGACAGAAAAAAATATTCCATGCAAATAGTAACCAAATGAGATCTGTGGTGGTTATACCAGTATCAGACAAAACAGACTTTAAATCAAAAAAGGTACAAAAGCCAAAGGATATTATATATTAATTTAAAGGTTAAAAAAACACAAGAAGATAAATCATAAACATTATACACCTAATAACAGACCCTCAAAATATATGAAGCAAAAACTGAAAGAAACTGAAGGGAGAAGTAGACAGTTCTATAATAGTTGGAAACTTCAAACCTCACTTTGAATAATGAATTGATCAACCAGAGAGTATATAAGTAAGAAAATAGAGAACCTAGCACAATAAACCAAACACATCTAACTGACACATACAGAACACTCCACCCAACAACAGTATAATCACATCTTGTCAAGTGCACATGGGATATTCCTCAGAATGGACCATTTGCTGGGCCACAAACAAGCCTCAATAGATTAAATAACCATACAAAGTATCCTCTAACCAAAACAGGATAAAGTTAGACATCAATAACATAAGGAAAAATTCTACTGTTTTCCTTCTACATACATTTTTGTGTGTGTGTGTGTGTGTGTGTGTGTGGTACGCAGGCCTCTCACTGTTGTGGCCTCTCCCGTTGCGGAGCACAGGCTCCAGACGCACAGGCTCAGCGGCCATGGCTCACGGGCCCAGCCGCTCTGCAGCATGTGGACAAAATTTTAAATGCATATTACTTCTGACTTTCTAGTTCCTCTTCTAGGAATTCATTCTCTAGAAACTTACAATGTGAGGTGACATGTTTACAAAGGTACATAGTGCAGCACTGTTTGTAATAGCAAAAGATTATAAAATCTAAATTACATCAACAGGGCTTCCCTGGTGGCGCAGTGGTTGAGAGCCCGCCTGCCGATGCAGGGGACATGGGTTCGTGCCCCGGTCCGGGAGGATCCCATGTGCCGCGGAGCGGCTGGGCCCATGAGCCATGGCCACTGGGCCTGCGCATCCGGAGCCTGTGCTCCGCAATGGGAGAGGCCACAGCAGTGAGAGGCCCGCGTACCACAAAAAAAAAAAAAATAATAAAAAAAAAATTACATCAACAGAATATATTTGTACTACTGAAATACTATGCAACTCTCAAAAAATGAAATAGCTATGTTAATTTATATAGGATAAACTATTATATATTAAGTTTAAAAATATGTGCAAAATATTATTTGTAATATGGTATCATCTGTGCAAAATAGAAAAGAACACATACCACAAAGTTAGGGGACTCACATTTCCTGATTCTAAAACTTAACTACAAGCAGCCTAAATGTCCACTGACACATGAACGGATAAAGAAGATGTACTATATACATATACAATGGAATATTACTCAGCCATAAAAAAGAATGAAATGCCATTTGCAGCAATATGTAGATTATCATTCTAAGTGAGGTAAGCCAGAAAGAGAAAGACAAATATCATATGATATCGCTACTACACGGAATCTTAAAAAAAATGATATAAATGAACTTATTTACAGAACAGAAAGCGACTCACAGACATAGAAAACAGACTTATTGTTACCAATGGGGAAGAGGGGGTGCAGGGAGGGATAAATTAGGAGGTTGGGATTAACATATACACAATACTATATATAAAATAGATGACCAACAAGGACCTACTGTATAGCACAGGGATTTTTTAATAACCTATAAGGGAAAAGAATCTGAAAAGGAATGTGTGTTTGTGTGTGTGTGTGTGTGTGTGAGTGTATATGAAAAACTGAATCACTGTGCTGTATACCTGAAACGAACACAATATCGTAAATCAACTATACTTCAATTTTAAAAAAAGAAAACAAAGCTACAGTTATCAAGACAGTGTGGCACTGACATAAGGATAAACAAAGATCAATGTAACAGAATTGAGAGTCCAGAAATAAACCCTCACATTTAGGATCAAGTGTATTAGACAAGAGTTCTAAGACAATTCAATGAAGAAAGAACAGTCTTTTCAACAAATGGTACTGGGACAAGTGGATGTCCCTGTGCAGAAGAATAAAGTTGAACCCCTACTTCATGTCATGTATAAAAATTAACACAAATGGATCAAAGACCTAAATGTTTTAAGAGGTAAAACTATAAAATTCTTAGAACAGGCATAAATCTTCATGACCTTAGATTAAGAAATGGCTTCTTGGATAAGATGAATACCAAAAGCACAAGCAACAAAAGGAAAAATAAAATATATCAATTGGATATCATCAAAATTTAAAATTCTGTGCTTTAAAGGACACCATCAAGAAAATGAAGACAGTCCACAGAATGGGAGAAAACTTGTGTAAATCATATTTGATAAGAGACCTGTATCTAGAATACATAAAGAACTATTTTACAACTCAGTAGCAAAATGACAACCCAATTTTTAAAATGGGCAAAGGCTATGAATAGATATTTCTCCAAAGATGATACTTTTTTTTTTTTTTTTTTTTTTTTTTTTTTGCGGTATGCGGGCCTCTCACTGTTGTGGCCTCTCCCGCTGCGGAGCACAGGCCCCGAACGCGCAGGCCTAGCGGCCATGGCTCACGGGCCCAGCCGCTCCGCGGCATGTGGGGATCCTCCCGGACCAGGGCACGAACCCGTGTCTCCTGCATCGGCAGGCGGACTCTCAACCACTGCGCCACCAGGGAAGCCCCAAAGATGATACTTTTAAAAGGCTAATAAGCACAGGAAAAATGCTCAATATTACCCATAAGGGAAATGCACATCAAAACTATAATTAAGGGCTTCCCTGGTGGCACAGTGGTTGAGAGTCCTCCCACCGATGCGGGGGACACGGGTTCGTGCCACGGAGCGGCTGGGCCCGTGAGCCATGGCTGCTGGGCCTGCGCGTCCAGAGCCTGTGCTCCGCAGCGGGAGAGGCCACAATGGTGAGAGGCCCACGTACCACAAAAAAAAAAACAAAAAAAAAAAACATAATAAGGGGAGTTCCCTGGTGGTCCAGGGATTAGGACTCGGCACTTTCAATACCATGGCCCAGGTTCAATCCCTGGTCGGGGAACTAAGATCCCATAAGCCAAAAAACCAAAACAAACAAAAAAACCACAGTAAGATACCACTTCATATCCACTAGGATGTCTCTAATAAAAAGATAAGTTGACAAGAATCTGGAGAAATTAGAACCCTAATATACTGCTGGTGGGAATGGGGCCAAAGGTATGGAAAAACATCTAGTGCTTCCCTCCAAAATTTTCCTCAGAATAGCTGGAATTCTTCAGACAGTTTAATCCAGCAAAGCAAATGATTACAGGTTTCGGGGCTGAAATGATGTTAAACTATCCTTAAACTTTAAATGGGTAAAAACTCTTGAGTTACTGGCATGGAGCCAGGGCTACTTTTGGTAAACAGAACTGGCACTGCAGGATGAACTGAATGCCAGGTTAAGGCTTTAAATGCTGAAGCTCATCAGAACCCAGCAGGGATATTGGTTGATATACACAGCAAGACAGGAGCCAAGAAAGTCAGAATCCACTAAGGAATGTACAACAAGTCACCTGCCATACCACCTGACTCTGAAAATAAGTGGTACTATAACACTAATTACACAACTGTACCTGGCGGTGAACATGCAAGTGGGAAAGAGAAGGCCTGCCACCTCAAATGCCCAGATCCCACCCCTAACAGATGCAACATAGCAATGAGTAAGAGGGCCCTTGTGGTAAGGCTGAGATGTAAGTCCAGGTGAAGCTACTGCAGGTGTAGATCTTGGTGGTAGTAGTAAATAGCCAAATGAGAGGCTTTTGTTTGTTAGTTTTTATTGTAGTATAATTGCTTTACAATGTTGTGTTAGTTTCTGCTGTACAGTGAAGTGAATCAGCTATATGTATACATATATCCCCTCCCTCTTGGACCTTCCTACTCCCTCATCCCACCCATCTAGGTCATCACAGAGCACTGAGCTGAGCTCCCTGTGCTATACAGCAGGTTCCCACTAGCTATCTATTTTACACATGGTAGTGTATTTATGTCAAACCTAATCTCCCAATTCATCCCACCCTCCCCTTCCCCGCCATGTCCACACGTCCGTTCTCTACGTCTGCGTTTCTATTCCTGCCCTGCAAACAGGTTCATCTGTACCATTTTTCTACGCTTCACACATATGCGTTAATATAAGATATTTGTTTTCCTCTGACTTACTTCACTCTGTATGATTCTCAAATGAGAGTTTTGAATGCTGAATTGAAAAGTAATTTCACATGAATAGTGGTTGAACAGGGGTCAGTTAATCCTGAGAGATGGCAAGCATCCCATTAAACTATGGATTGCACTCCTAGTGATGCCCTTCTCATCAATTCCTTTAATTTTCAGCTTTACAATTATACTCCCCCAGAACATAAAGACTTTGGTTTCCTGGAAACCAACCAGTGGGTATGGGAATAAAGCCTCCCCATTGTATAGGGTCAGCAGCCTTTAAGGTTAGAATGATGATGTTAGCTGATTGTTCCTGAGCCTCCTCTGCCTTTGACTCTTGATTAATAAAAACATTCTTGGCAGGACTTCCCTGGTGGTGCAGTGGCTAAGAATCCTCCTGCCAATACCGGGGACACAGGTTCAAGCCCTGGTCCGGGAAGATCCCACATGCCGCGGAGCAACTAAGCCCGTGCACCACAACTACTGAGCTTACACTCCAGAACCTGCGAGCCACAACTATTGAGCCCACATGCCACACTACTGAAGCCCGCCTGCCTAGAGCCCATGCTCCGCAACAAGAGAAGCCACTGCAATGAAAAGCCCTCCTGCCGCAAACGAAGAGTAGCCCCGGCTTGCTGCAACTAGAGAAAGCCTGCGTGCAGCAATGATGACCCAACGCAAATAAAAATTTTAAAAAATTAAAAAAAAATTCTCAGCAAATACTTTCACTCTGGTCCATTCTACACATGTCCAAGAAATTTACCTCCAGCAAAATAAAACCAATACCCAGGGCCACCCCTCTTACTCATGACTTCAGTTCCAAAAGCCAACAAAGCAGAACCAGGGGTACTATTCCATTAGTTTTAGCTGTGGTATATAGCAGCCTGTTCCTGCTTTAAACACTCTTAATTTTTTCCAAAGTAAATGCTTTGCGCCAAACAGGACACTCAGCTAAGAGGATCAAGGGGGCACCAACAGGCAAGGATTGGTGTGAGCACCTACCCAACTATGATCCAACTATGAGTTTTTAAACAGCAGCCCAACACAGACGAAAATAAATAAATAAATAAATAAATAAATAAATTTATTAAACAGCAGCATCTTTAATATGCACTATTGGACCTAGAATTAGTGACTGCTGGAAGCACCATTGCTCCCCCAACCCCTGCAAATTCCCATTAAAAAATTTTAAGTGTATTCATTTCAATTACACTTAAAAAGATTTGTCCTCGGGACTTCCCTGGTGGCGCAATGGTTAAGAATCCACCTGCCAATGCAGGGGACACAGGTTCGATGCCTGGTCTGGGAAGATCCCACATGCCACGGAGCAACTAAGCCCGTGCACCACAACTCCTGAGCCTGCGCTCTGGAGCCCGCAAGCCACAACTACGGAAGCCCACACGCCCTGGAGGCCGTGTTCAGCAACAAGAGAAACCACCACAATGAGAAGCACATGCACGGCAGTGAAGAGTACCCCCGCTCACTGCACTAGAGAAAGCCCACGAGCAGCAATGAAGACCCAACACAGCCAAAAATAAATAAATAAAATAAAATAAATATTAAAAAAAGATTCCTCCTCAAATGTAATAGTGATTTTTCAGGCTTCCTCTCCAGAATCATATCCTAAATCCCCATTGATGGCATTTGCTTTGCCTACTATCATACTACATTAAAAGTGGATCTACATAAATGTAGAAGATAAAACTATAACGTTTCTAAAAGAAAACACAGGGAATTCCCTGGCAGTCCAGTGGTTAAGACTTCACGCTTTCACTGTGGTGGCCCGGGTTCAATCCCTGGTCAGGGAACTAAGATGCCACAAGCCAAGAGGCATGGCAAAAAAAAAAAAGAAAACACAGGAAAAATATTTTTGAGCTTGGTGTCAGCAAAGACTTTTATAAAGGACCCAGAAAGCATTAGCCATAAAGAAAAATATTAAAATCAAAATCTGTTCTTCAAAAGACACTGTTAAAAAATGAATAGGTAAACTACAGAACAAGGAGTAAATATTTGTGACACATGTCTGACAGATGTTCCCTATTATTAGTCAGAAGGATAAGATTAAAACCACAATGAGATACCAATACACACTCACTAGAATTGCTAAAATTAAAGAGATTCACAAAATCAGATACAAAAAGATTTCCAGCAATCAGAACTCATACACTACTCGAAAGAATGCAAAACTGTAGGGCTTCACTGGTGGCGCAGTGGTTGAGAATCCGCCTGCCAATGCAGGGGACACGGGTTCGAGCCCTGGCCCAGGAAGATCCCACATGCCGCGGAGCAACTAAACCCATGTGCCAGAACTACTGAGCATGCATTCTAGAGCCCGTGAGCCACAACTACTGAGCCTACATGCCACAACTACTGAGTCTGTGCTCTAGAACCCGTGAGCCACAACTACTGAGCCCACGTGCCACAACTACTGAGCCTGAGCTCTAGAACCCGTGAGCCACAACTACTGAAGTCTGTGCACCTAGAGTCTGTGCTCCGCAACAAGAGAAGCCGCCCGGGCATGGCAAGGGAGAGTAGCCCCCTCTCACTGCAAAGAGAAAGCCCCGCGTGCAGCAATGAAGACCCAGTGCAGCCAAAAATAAAATAAGATAAATAATTTTTTTTAAAAAAGTTCACACACACACACACAAAGCAAAACTGTACAACCACTTTAGAAACTGGCCTGAGAAACACTACCCTATGACCTGGCAATTCCACTTCTAAAGTATGTGCCTAAGATAAATGAAAATAAAAGACCTCTACAAAAATGTTCACGACAGCTTTATTCATAATAGCTTAAAAAAAATGGAAACAACCCAAATATCCTTCAATGGGAGATGAGATAAACATTGTTTGGTGTCCTAAAGGGTATCCTCCCTGGGGCAGTGTACTTCAGTTAGATTCCAAATGCAAAGGTGACTTTTTGGTAAAGTGGGAGAAGGGTTAGTAAGAAAGAGGAAGTGGAAAAGGAGAATTAACAAGACCTATTTTTAAAAAATAATTTAAGTTTACCACTTAACCATCTTTAAGTATACAGTTACGAGGGATTAAGTACATTCACAGTGTTTTGCAAATATCATCCCCATCCATCCACAAAACTTTTTTCATCTTGAAAATCAGAAACTCTGTACCCATTAAACAGTACTCCCCACTCCCCTCTTAACCTAGTCCTTGGCAACCACCATTCCACTTTGTCTTTATGAGTTTGACTACTCTAAGTATCTCTTAATACTAGTGGAATCATACAATATTTGTTCTTTCTGGCTTATTTCATTTACCATAATGTCTTCAAGGTTCATACATATTCCAGCACCTATCAGAATTTCATGCCTTTTTAAGGCTGAATAATATTCTATTGTGTGTACATTTTATCTATTCATCCACTTATGGACACTTGGGTTACTCCCATCATTTGGATAATGTGAATAATGAACAAGTGTGTACAAATATCTCTTTGAGATCAGTTCTTTTGGATATATATACCCAGAAGTAGAATTGCTGGATCATATGGTAATTCTATTTTTAATTTTTTGAGGAACCACCATACTGTTTTCCACAGCAGCTACACCATTTTGCATTCCCACAAATAGTGCACAATGGTTTTGTTATGGACTGAATTGTGCCCCCTCCAATTCATGTGCTGAAGCCCTAACTCCTAATGTGACTGTATTTGGAAATAGGGCCTTTGAGGAAGTAATTAAGGTTGAAAGAGGCCATAAGGGCAGGGCCCCAATCCAACAGGACTGGCATCAGTGAAGAGACACCAGGAATGCATTCACAGGGAAAAGGCCATATGAGGACATGGACAGAAGATGGCCTTCTGCAAGCCAAGGAGAGAGGCCTCATCAAAACCCAAAACTGCTGACACCTTGATCTTAGACTTCAGCCTCCAAACTGTGAGAAAATAATTTTCTGTTGTTTAAGCCACCTAGTCTGCGGTATTTTGCTATGGCAGCCCTAGCAGAATAATACAAGTTCCGATTTATCCACATCCTCACCAACACTTGTTATACTGTTTTTCTGTTTTGTTTTGTTTTTTAATAACAGCCTTCCTAATGGGTATGAAGTGGTATCTCATTGTGGTTTTGATTTGCATTTCCCTAATCAATAATGATGCTGAGAATCTTTTCATGTGCTTATTGGCCATTTGTATATCCTTTTTGGGAGAAATGTCTATTCAAGTCCTTTGCCAATTTTTTGATTCAGGTTTTTTTGTTGTTGTTGAGTTCAGTTTTCTATATATTGTGGATATTAATCCTCTGTCAGACACGTGATTTGAAAATATTTTCTCCCATTTTGTGAGCTGCCTTTTTACTCTGTTGATAGTGTTCACTGACCACAAAAGTTTTTAATTTTGATGAAGCCCAATTTGTCTATTTTTCCTTTTGTTGACTGTGCCCTTGGTGTCATATCCTCTAAACAATCACGGCCAAATCCAACGCATAAAGCTTTCCCCCTATGTTTTCTTCTAAGAGTTTTCGTTCTTACATCCAGGAGCAAGATTCATTCTTTTTTTGTTTGTTTTAATATTTATTTACTTATGTAAGCTGTACCAGGTCCTAGTTGCAGCATGCGGGATCTTCATTATGGCATGCAGGATCTTTAGTTGCAACATGTGGGATCTTTCAGTTGTGGCATGCAGACTCCTTAGTTGCGGCAGGCATGCAGGGATTGAATCTGGGCCCCCCACATTGGGAGTGTGGAGTCTTACCCATTGGACCACCAGAGAAGTCCCCAGATCATTCTTAAGAAGAGTATTTATGGAAGGCAAGTTCTGCATATTGATTCCTTTAAAAATATACATGCCCATAGTCTCTCTGGGATGTTTTTGTGTACCTATAGATTAAAGACGGTAGTCTGAAGAATCTACCCTTACCTTGCTCTATCATTTAACTCATATTTTTTTTTTTTTTTTTTTTTTTTTTTGTTTTGTTTTGTTTTTGTTTTTTTGTGTTACGCGGGCCTCTCACTGTTGTGGCCTCTCCCGTTGCGGGGCACAGGCTCCGGACGCGCAGGCCCAGCGGCCATGGCTCACGGGCCCAGCCGCTCCGCGGCACGTGGGATCCTCCCGTACCGGGGCACGAACCCGTATCCCCTGCATCGGCAGGCGGACTCTCAACCACTGCGCCACCAGGGAAGCCCTTAACTCATATTTTTGACCTATATTACCACTCTGCTGACTACTTCCTTTTTGATGGTAAACATACTCAAGTCTCTCTCATGCAAAACACACACCCACACACCCAATACAAATATTAGTTCAATATATAAATGAACGTCCACCAAATACTGCTAATCTCCTAGCCTCTATTCTGTTCCCCAGCATGGTTCTTGATGCCGTCTCTTGGTGCTATGGACTAAACTGAATGTTTGTGTTACCCCAAAATTCATGTGTTGAAGTCCTAATCCCCAATGTGACGGTATTTGAAGATGGGGTCTTCAGGAGGTAATTAGGTCATGAGGGTAGAGCCCTTAGGAATGGGGTTGATGCTCTTATAAGAAGGAACAAAAGAGGACTTCTCTGGTGGTGCAGTGGTTAAGAATCCACCTGCCAATGCAGGGGACACGTGTTTGAGCCGTGGTCCGGAAAGATTCCACATGCCACGGAGCAACTAAGCCCATGCGCCACAACTCCTGAGACTGTGCTCTAGAGCCCACAAGCCACAACTACTGAAGCCCGCACGCCTAGGGCCCGTGCTCCACAACAAGAGAAGCCACCGCAAATAAGAAGCCCATGCACCTCAACAAAGAGTAGCCCCCACTCACCACAACTAGAGAAAGCCCGCGTACAGCAACGAAGACCCAACGCAGCCAAATAAACAACAACAACAACAAAAAAAAAAAAACTTCCCTGGCTCCAGAACTATGAGAAATAAATTTGTATTGTTTAAGTCACCCAGTCTAGGGTATTTTGTTAGAGCAGCCACTGGGCAATCTTAGCCATTCCCAATTTAACCACTATCCCTACCATCTCTCTGATAATAATTTCCACATCTCCATCCCCAGCTTAGACTTCCCTATAAAGTCCAGATGCCTGCCAGAAATGGCCACTTAGCTATCCCATAGGAATCTCAAGCTCATGTACAAATGAGACTTTACTACTATAGGGAGACATTTAGATACTTCATTAGAGCTGCTTTTTTCCTAGTTTAAAAGTGAGTTTATATTATAAGAAAGCACAGTGCAGTGGTGAAGGGACAAGAGTGCAATCTCTGGACATACTCTGCTGGGGTTCACAGTCAGATTGCTTGGAGGCAAATCTTGGCTCTGCACAATGTAGCTCCTTTGGGTGGGGGGGTGGCGTACACAGGCCTCTCACTGTTGTGGCCTCTCCCGTTGTGGAGCACAGGCTCCAGACGCGCAGGCTCAGTGGCCATGGCTCACGGGCCTAGCCGCTCTGCGGCATGTGGGATCTTCCCGGACTGAGGCACAAACCTGTGCTCCTTGCATTGGCAGAAGGACTGACAACCACTGCGCCACCAGGGAAGCCCCAAGTTATTTAACTTAATGCCTCAGTTTACTTCTCTCTAAATATCAGGATAAAGATAATGTCTACTTCATAGTTATCAGGATAAAATTACAATGTAAATTCACTAGAACAGTGCCTCATAAATAAATGCTCAGTAAATGTTACTACTCTTTTTAAGAGTTTATTTCAAAAATCATTGGGATTTGGAATGTTCCCACTGATGCAGTCTGGTTTGGCTAAATGACTGACATTAAAGTTTGATTTGCCAATTAAATTATACGGCAGACATTTTCCATAAATTAAATCTGCAGTTCCAAGGTTTTGTCAACTATATATTTAAAGCACATATACAGTATATATATTATGTCAGAAAATACATCCTTTGCAGTCATTTATGACAGAAGTGTTAAGATGCCAACATAGAAATGTACAAGGTGGTAAACAATTTTTTCAAAATTTTAGGGGTTAAAATTTTTAAAATCCTTTTAGGTGGTTCAAGAGTAAAAGGGTTTCAAGACCACTGGCTTATTGAATGTTTTAGAGTCAGACTGCCTGGGTTTGAATCAAAACTCCAGCTTCTGGGAATTCCCTGGTGATTCAGTGGTTAGGACTCCATGCTCCCACTGCAGGGGGCATGGGTTCCATCCCTGGTTAGGGAACTAAGATTCCACATGCCATGCAGCATGGCCAAGAGAAAATAAATAAATAAATAAAAGGAAGACAAAACTTTAGCTTTCTTTCTTTTTTTTTTCTTTTTAATTTATTTTTGGCTGCATTGGGTCTTCATTGCTTCGCACAGGCTTTCTCTAGCTGTGGTGCGTGGGGGCTCTTTGTTGTAGTGCGCACGTTTCTCATTGCGGTGGCTTCTCTTGTTACAGAGCACAGGCTCTAGGCATGCGAGCTTCAGTAGTTGTGGTTTGCGGGCTCTAGAGCGCAGGCTCAGTAGTTGTGGTGCACGGGCCTAGGTGCTCCGCGGCATGTGGGATCTTCCCGGACCAGGGCTTGAACCTGTGTCCCTTGCATTGGCAGGAGGATTCTTAACCACTGCGCCACCAGGGAAGCCCAAGACTTTAGCTTTCTATGTACCCTTGGTAAGTTGTATTTAACTTCTATATGCCTCAAAGCTCTCCTCCTACACAAGGGGAATAATAATGGTACCTACCTCATATGATTACTGTAAGGAGTAAATGAGATCATGCATCAGAAGCAATTGCATTGATAGCAACATTATTCATAATAGCCAAAAACTGAAAAGAATCCAAATGTCAATCCACAGGTAGATGGATAAACAAATGTGATATACTTGTAAAAAGGAATGCAACATGGATAAATCTCAAAAAAGATTACAAGTGAAAGAAGCCAGACATTCCAATTATATGAAATTTCTAGAAAACATAAAACTACAGAGGCAGAAAGCAAATCAGTGGATGCTAGGACTTGCAGTTAAGAGTGGGAAGTGGAGAATAACAACAAACAGGAACTAGGCAATGTTCTGAGGTGTTGGAAATATTCTAAATCTGAATAGTGGTGATGACTGCACCAAACTGAACTGTTACAATAAGTGAATTTTATGATATGTAAATTATGCCTCCAAAAAAAGTTTCAAAAAATTTTAAAGCAACAATGTATTAAATATTATTACTACTGTTACTATGGTCAAGTGTTTAAAATGACAATAACATTAAGCTGGAAAGGACTTTTCTGAGTATGTCTATTCCTACTCTCTGAAACAAGTGTAATAAAGGAAGGCATAGCTGAGTACTGACTCTGCCACAGTTGCGCATTTTACATGGGTTCTCTCACTTAATCATCACAGGTCCTCCATGGGGTAAGTTCTGTTACAATCCCCACTTTACAGACTATGAAACTGAGGCTCAAATAGGTTGAGAGACTTGCCCCCAAACAATATAACTAATATGAGTTAAAGCCAAAATGCAAACTCAAGACCATCTGATTCCAAAGCCCATCCTAAAATTCGTATAGAATTTCATAGGTCTCTGAATAGCCTTGAAAAAGAACATAGTTGGAGGACTCTCACTTTCCAATTTCAAAACTTACTATAAAGTTACAGTAATCAAAACAGTGTGGTATTGGTATAAGGGCAGACATACAGAACTATGGAATAGAGAACCCAGAAATAAACACTCACATATGGTCAAGTTATTTTCAACAAGGGTGCCAAGACCATTCAATGGGAAAAAGACAGTCTTTGCAACAAATGGTCATAGGGAAACTGGATATCCACATGCAAAAGAATCAAGTGGGGCCCTTACCCAACACCATATACAAAAGTTATCTCAAAAAAAGGATTCAAAAGAGGGAAGAGAGGGGCTTCCCTGGTGGCGCAGTGGTTTAGAATCCGCCTGCTGATGCAGGGGACACGGGTTCGTGCCCCGGTCCGGGAAGATCCCACATGCCGCGGAGCGGCTGGGTCCGTGAGCCATGGCTGCTGAGCCTGCGCGTCCGGAGCCTGTGCTCCGCAACGGGAGAGGCCACAACAGTGAGAGGCCCGCGCACTACAAGGGAAAAAAAAAAAAAAAGAGGGAAGAGATATGGGAACATTATGTATATGTATAACTGATTCACTTTGTTATAAAGCAGAAACTAACATACCATTGTAAAGCAATTATACTCCAATAAAGATGTTAAAAAAAAAAAAAAAAAAAAGGATTCAAGTCCTGAACTCAAGATCTAAAACTCTAAGAAGAAAACAGAGGGGAAGTTTGATGCATTGGATTTGGCAATGATCTCTTGGATATAACAGCAAAAGCAGAGTCAAAAAAAAAGACAAATTGGACTTCATCAACATTAAAAACTTCTGTGCTTCAAAGAACACTATCAACAGGGTAAAAAGGCAATTCACGAATGGGAGAAAATATCTGCAATACACATATCTGATAAGGGATTAACATCCAGAATACACAGAAAACTAAAAGTCAACAACAAAAGACAACCTGACTCAAAAACGAGCAAAGGACTTGAATACACATTTCTTCAAAGAAGACATACAGGGCTTCCCTGGTGGCGCAGTGGTTGAGAGTCCGCCTGCCAATGCAGGGGACGCGGGTTCGTGCCCTGGTCTGGGAAGATCCCATGTGCCGCGGAGCAGCTGGGCCCGTGAGCCATGGCCGCTGAGCCTGCGCGTCCGGAGCCTGTGCTCCACAATGGGAGAGGCCACAGCAGTGAGAGGCCCGCGTACCGCAAAAAAAAAAAGCTAGGGGCCTCCCTGGTGGCGCAGCGGTTGAGAGTCCGCCTGCCGATGCAGGGGACGCGGGTTCGTGCCCCGGTCCGGGAGGATCCCACGTTAAAAAAAAAAAAAAAAAAAAAGCTAAACACACCATATGATCCACTTCTGGGTATACACCCAAAGATATTGAAAGCAGGGACATGAAGAGATATTTGTATACCCATGTTCACATCAGCATTATTCACAACAGCCAAAAGGTGAAAACCCAACTGTCTAGCAAGTGAACAGTTAAACAAAATGTGGTCTATACACACCAACTGAGTATTGTTCAGCCTTAAAAGGGAATGAAGATGTCAACATCTTCAGTTTTTTAAAATCTGGTTTTTTTTTACATCTCAGTTTTTTAAAAAATCTTTAATTAAAAAGGAAAGAATGAAGTTTGGACACACGCTATGACATGAAAACATTTTTACCTGAAATAAGTCAGACATGAAAGGACAAATATTGTAGGATTCCACTTATATGGGTTACCCAGAACAGGTAAATAAACAGACAGAATACAGATTAGATGTTACCAGGGGCTAGAGGGAGGAGGCAATAGGAGTTACTTGCTTAATGGTTAGGGTTTCTGTTTGAGGTGATGAAAAAGTTTTAGAAATAGATAATGGTTATGGTTTCATTACATTGTGAATGTAATTCATGCACTGAATTTTACACATAATAATGGCTTAAATGGCAAATTTTGTTACAATGTATGTAACAAAATATATTTATCACAAATTTATTTTTAAAAAAGTAACATAATATATGAAAAAAACACTGAATTAAGCACCTTAAATGGGTGAACTGTATGGTGTGTGAATTATATCTCAACAAAGCCATTTCTTTTTGCGGAGCACAGGCTCCGGACGCGCAGGCTCAGCCGCTCCGCAGCATGTGGGATCTTTCCGGACCGGGGCACGAACCCGTGTCCCCTGCATCGGCAGGCAGACTCCCAACCACTGTGCCACCAGGGAAGCCCAAAGCTATTTCTTAAAAAGGTAACCATGGCTAACATTTAGTGAACACTTTCCACACACCAGGCACTGTTCTAAAAGGATTACATAAACCTCAAAACAACCTACCGAGGTGGCTACATTTCTTAACCTCATTTCACATATGAGGAAATTGAAGTTAAGTAATTTGTCCAATGTCACTCAGGTAGTGGAAGAGTCACGGGTTCAAACTCTACCAGATTTTAGAGCTCCTACAGTTACCCACTCTGCTCTACTGAGTCCCACAGTGTGATAGGAAGGTTACTAAAGGCACCCAATAGATTCCCCGTTAACTAAGTGAATGAAATGAACTACTGTGGAAGTCTAGCAGGAAAATAAATTCTAAACACTTGGAATGTAGCCAGAAGAGTCCATGATTTATCATCTTTAAAATTTTAGAATTTTCCAATAGTGGGAATTTCCTGGTGGTGCAGTGGTTAAGAATCCTACTGCCAATGCAGGGAACACAGGTTCAAGTCCTGGTTTGGGAAGATCCTACATGCCACGGAGCAACTAAGCCCGTGCGCCACAACTACTGAGACGGCGCCCAGAGCCTGTGCTCTGCAACAAGAGAAGGGACCGCAATGAGAAGCCCGCACACCACAACAGAGTAGCCCCCACTCGCTGCAACTAAAGAAAGCCTGTGCGCAGCAACGAGGACCCAACGCAGCCTAAAATAAATAAATAAATAAATTTTTTAAGAATTAAAAAGAATTTTCCAACAGCTTTAATGTTAATACAACTCTGAGTTAGATTATTAACACACCATCTCATACATTTAAACACTGGCAGAAGAGTATAACCTTGCCCATGTATCTTCAATAAGACTGGAGAGTTCACTTAGTAACCTCTCCATTGACAATTCTCCTCTGAAAGGCTACAAAAAACTAGGCTCCTAAAGGCAACAAAGTAAACCCAATTCTGGTAACAAAATTCTATAAAGAAGGGTGCTACAAATGTCCAGAAACAGAGACATAGTACCTATTCTATAGGTTAGGTACCTAGTTAGACGCCTGTAAACTAGGCAAGGTTCAGGTCCAACTTTTGTGTGTTTCACCAGAATGCTAACATACCATTGTCAGTCCTACCCTCACTTATCAGTTCTTGATACCTCTTCTAGAGTCCTCACAAGTTTGCTGATGTTGACATTATTAAACCATTCACATTGGTGGCACTACTCAACAGGAAGTTGAAAACTAACAAACCTAGGGCACAATCCAGAGTTCAGAAATGAATCAGGTGACCAGGCGCATCTAAGTCTACTGAACTCCACCTAGATCCCCGCAACTCTGACCTTCACAAGCAAACCTGGAATGTGCAAAAAATACAAGTACTCTTACAGTTTATGTACCCTACAAAACAAGGCCCTTTGTTTTATTTAAAAATGCACGCCCAGAGTTGAGCCCATAAGCACAACATCAATTCTAAAATTAAGAGAAAAACACAGATTTACAACGCCAAAAGGAATCTAAAGAGCGAATACGAGGAAACTTCCCTCTCCTCCTACATGCGCGCAACGGGTGCAGGACCCACCAGACCACTCCCCCGGCTCCAGGTTCTACAGCCCCGAGTGCCGGGCTCCGAACTCTCGCGCCCTGTGGTCCGGCTGAGCCCACTCGGGTCTGTCCAGGTCTGAGAGTGAAGCTACGTGCTAAGCACAAAACAAGCTCCCTCTTGAACGATGCCTCAGAACTGTATCAGAATCTTTAAAAAGCAGGAAAAAAGGAGGAAGAAAGGGCCGCCTGCCTGGAGCTCCTCAGACCAGGAGAACCGAACCGCAACCACGCGCCAGCTACAAACACCGCAGCCGGCCGCCCCGAGACTGGACCGGTAATTCCACCGCCGCGCCGGGCCCCGCCCCGGGCCCGCGACCATTCTGGGGCGTTCCTCCCGTGGGCGGCGCCTCCCTCACCACACCGCCACTTGGCCCTCTTCCTGAGCGAGGCCGCGGCCACCCCGCGACACCGAAGCCGCAGCTTCTAGCCCGCGCGGGCCCGCGACATCCAGAGCGGCCTGGCAGGCCGGCTCTTTTCCCCCAGGCTCCGGCACGCCCTCTCTACGGCCCCAAGCCCTTACCGAGGCAGCGCGGCCTCCGCGGCCCGCTCCTCCTAATCCTCGGCCGCTGCTACCGACCCAGCGCCGCGGAGACCGGAACTTCCTCCGCGCCGAGCCGCTGCCTTCACAAAGGCGCCGCCGCCTTTAGCGCTCTGCCCGCCGGGAGATGGAGTACCGCGGCCGGTCGCACCGAATCCACTCCCGGCGTACCCCGCGCCGGGGCCGGAGGGCGGGGCGCGGGGGGGTTGCTGCTTGCTTGCGCGGGCCGGACGTAGGGGCACGCTCTCGTCGGCATCCAATGGAAGGGCGCCCTTCCCCCCCCCCCCCCGCCGTCCGCCGGGGCTGCTGGGGGTTGTGGTTTGGCCTCTGGCCCACGGGTTCTAGTTCGTTTTCGGTCTTTGGAGTTGAGCGAGGCGTTCATTTTCTTGGTGGCTTGGCCTTCTCGAGTTTTGCTCCCCGCCAGAGCGCACATATGGCCCCGGCCTGCGTAGCTTGAAAACGACTTATTTTCCGTTAATGTGAAGGAAATGGAAGGGAGGCGTCTCCGGCCTAAGACTTCCGAGGCAGGGGCTTCTGGCCCACACAAGAGCCTGTTTTCCGACCCTCCCATAGGATAGGGAAGCAGTAGTCACAGAGGCTCGTCTCTTTTTCCTTCTGATGGGTTTCCAAGTTAGGTATTAACGACTCAGGAATACCAGGTGGGTGTCATCTGTGTTAAAGGTTTAATAGCCCTACCTACGAAGGAAAATCTACTCAGTTTACACAGAGCATTGCTAGCTCGGGCAGTACATCTGGCCAAGATTGACTTGTGCGAGGTCACAGAGGAACTGGAAAGTATCTGCAAATCAGAAATCTAGTGGAAAACGGGGCAGCACAACTTTCAGTTTGCAGCTTACGTCCAGAATCTCCTTACAGCTAATGTTCTTCAAATGGCCAACTCGAAGCTTCCAGGTGGCTTGTCTCTACATTGTTGAAATGCTTGCTGGTTCCAGCTACCTGGTATTGCCAGGTACTGGCAATCAGGTAACCTGATTTTATAGCCTGAATTCAACGTCATGGAATCGAAGAAGTCTGCCGCAAGAAAAGCCTATAAATCATTTAAAAATAAAGCAAGACTTACCTGTAGAGAAAAGAGATTGTTGAGTTAAGTAGTCTTTAAAATTACCTTCCCACTTTTCAGACATCTTGTCTGGAAGTCATTCAAGAACTACATGAAGCTCTTGCTGTGTGCCAGGCACTGTATCAGGTCCTCGGGCCACAGGAACCTGAACAAAGCTGATAAACTTTGCTGCTCTGGGGACTTACCTGGTGGTCCAATGGCTAAGACTGTGCCCTAGCAATGTAGGGGGCCCGGGTTTGATCCCTGGTCAGGGAACTAGACCCCACATGTATGCCACAACTAAGTTTGCGTGTCGCAACTTAAAAGATCCTGCGTGCCGCAACGAAGATCCTGCGTGCCACAAGTAAGACCCGACACAGCAAAATAAATAAGTAAATATTTTTAAAAAACAAAAGCAAAACTTTGCTGCTCCGGTGGAGTTGGGAGTGGGGGTGGTTACTGAAGACAGACAACAAACTAAACGATATACAGTCTCTGCTGAAATGAGTTTGGTTTCTGTAAGGAGGGAGATGGAAAGTTGTCGGAGGGCTCTAAACAGAATAATATCATGGCTTTCATGTAACTGGGATCCGTCTGGCTGCTGTGTACAGATAGGCTGAAGGTGGGAAGGGCAGAAGCAGTCCAGCTGATTAAGAGACTGTTGCAGTAATAAAACCACAGAAGGATAATACTTGTACCTATGTGGCCACAGTGGAAACAGGAAACATGGACTGGGATGAGGGGAAAGAGAGAAGAATGTCAGAGGAGCAATTTTGTTAGGAAGAGCAGGAGCTCAGTTTTGGGTAGGTTGTTTTTGATGCTTAGTAGACAAGATGTGGCAGTTGGCTACATGAATCTGGAGTTCAAGGTAAAGGTCAGGGTTAGAGATGCAAATCTGGGAGGTATCAACGTATCGCTGGTGCTGGTATTTAATGACATGGGCCTGGATGAGATGACCTAGGGAATGAAGGAGTGAGAATAGACTGGAGAGCAGAGTTCCAGCCCTGAGGCCTGGGGCACACCAGCACTAAGAGGTTTCAGGGAAGAGGAGGAACACCTACACAGAGCTGTGGGTACTTTGACTTTGCTTCCCAAACTGGGCCATTGTTGGTGTTCTTTCCCTTATCGGATAGTACTTTGTCCTCTAAGGAGGTAAACATATGAAAGAACTAATTATTTTTGCCTTATGCCCAAGTTCCTTGGGCAATAATAATTGCTACCCTTTATCACAACTCTTTGCCTGGCCTTGTGCTGACACTTCATTATCTCATTTAATCTTCACAATAACTGTATGATATCCCATTTTGTAGTTATGGAAACCAAAGCCCAGAAAGATTAACTTGCTGAAGCTGGAAAGTAGAGGGTCAGGGGATTCCAACCCAGGTCAGTCCTACTCCAAGGCTCATGCTCCTGCCTACTTTCCCCGTTTCCTTATGGTGATTATTGAGTTTTCAGAGGAAGCATCTAGATTTTTTTTTTAACTTACATTGGCCCATAGTACTGGGAAAGTTGTTTATATTGCCTAAGACCAGGAATATGAGTATTTAGAATAGCTGACCCAGAACAGCGCCCTCACCCGGAATGGGGAGCACAACGTCCAGTTGCAGAGGTAGGTTGACTCACTTTCAGCCCCTAAATTCTCACACGGAAGAACCCAGCAAAGAGGAAGACTGTTGTGCTGCCTGTTGTTCTTTGTTGCCTTGGTCACACTTGGGGCCATGACTCTTCAGCATCGAAAGTAGGGACTTGATCAAATGTTAAAATGAGAGACAGGAACCAGGTGAGATACAGATAATACAAGGGCCACAGAGGAAATTTTCCAGCAGAGCAGGAAAACCAGCTGCCTTACCAGGAACTGCAAAGTAATAAAGACAAGAAGGAAAACCTCTTCAAAATTTCCAGGGAAGAACTGACTATTCTTTTGTTATTTTAATTAATTTATTTATTTTATTAATTTATTTTTGGCTGTGCTGGGTCTTCGTTGCTGTGCGCGAGCTTTCTCTAGTTGCGGTGAGCGGGGACCACTCTTCGTTGGGGCGCGTGGGCTTCTCATTGTCGTGGCTTCTCTTGTGGAGCACGGGCTCTAGGCACGCAGGCTTCAGTAGTTGTGGCACGTGGGCTCAGTAGTTGTGGCATGTGGGCTCTAGAGCTCAGGCTCAGTAGTTGTGGTGCACAGGCTTAGTTGCTCCGCAGCATGTGGGGTCTTCCCGGACCGGGCTCAAACCCGTGTCCCCTGCATTGGCAGGCGGATTCTTAACCCCTGTGCCACCAGGGAAGCCCGACTATTCTTATTATTAGCTCAGAATACTTCATATTATATAATCTTATATTTGTAGGAGGGAGGAACTGCTGAAGATGCTGAAAGAGTCATTAAAGAATTTGCCCTGAGTCACACCAGCAAGATGGCAACAGGGCTGGTAACAGATCCCAGCCTCAGGATACAATCGGGTCTTTTCACTTCAGCTACAACATTTTCACAGCACCTCAGGTTCTGAAATGTCCACTCAAGCTATGAAAGAAAAGACATCTGGGGAAGAGCAGAGGTCTTATTACCTTTGCTCCAGTTCCTGCTAGTCCTCACTACTGCTGTTGTGGAGATGACATGCTGGGTCCATGAAAATCATGGGCCTAGACAAAACAGAAAGCTGAGGTTTTGAGGAGCCCCTGACCTGGAGGTGCACGGTGGCCTGTTGTTTGTGGCAAAGCCCAAGGCTTGAAGCAGCGTCATACAGGGCAGCAGAGCCATCACAAAATTGACATGTATTATTATTCCAAAAGACCTAGATTTATTTCTTGGTAATTCTATCAGTAAAAAGTGAGCTTTAGGAGGGTTGTCCCAATATTCAAATATAGGTCAATAGGTTGATTTAAACAGAGTTTTAAATCACAACCTTAAAACGTTTCGTATGTAGCCAAAACGGTTTGCTCTGAGAGAGTGTCCTAGGCTCAAGAGTTAGCCAGAAGCCCATGGGGTAAATGGCCACTTGCTTGGCTAAGGAGATGCAATTCTTCCAAATGACAGTGGTGCTATCTGATAGAGCTGATGTGCTTGAAAGCAAGAGTGGGACTCAGATAAGCCCTGAGGTCATGTGGAGACTGTTGAGGAGATTGGTTAGGTATGTTAAAAAACGTTAAATTTGTCTTCTACGGGGATCAATTCTATGGGCTGCAGCTTCTGGTTAATGGAGTGTAGCCAGGATATTTCTGTATCAACCAGAGAATATGAGACCTTCTTGGCTTGAACTCTCATAATATAATATGGCAGGATTAATGAGAGTAAAACTGTATAAATGATATTTACTCTAAGGGTGGGAGCCTGTCCTCCTGAGCTAGTAAGGAGAGAAAATACTGAGTGACCTGTGGAGACTGGGAGACTCCTCCTTTCTCCTTCCCAGGGGTAAAGATAGTTAAGGAATTGGGCATTTTCTCACATGTTCTTAACTATTAATAAAAGGGAGGAGAAAGCTCCCCTTAAACTATGTGCGAGTGTCTAAGCCCTGTGCAAAGCCGTCTCTGGTAAAAGGTCACAGCTTTGGGCTTCCCTGGTGGCGCAGTGGTTGAGAATCCGCCTGCCGATGCAGGAGACACGGGTTCGTGCCCCGGTCCGGGAAGATCCCACATGCCGCGGAGCGGCTGGGCCTGTGAGCCATGGCCACTGAGCCTGCGCGTCCGGAGCCTGTGCTCCGCAACGGGAGCGGCCACAACAGTGAGAGGCCCGCGTATCGCAAAAAAAAAAAAAAAAAAAGGCCACAGCTTTGTCACAATGTCAGTCACAGTCCAGTGTTGTGGAGGTAGGCTCCAAGTGGCAGCTGTCTGAGACTATGAGAAAAGCGCAGGGGCAGAGCTCTCCCTCAATTCCAGTGTAGGACTGAGATGGAGACAGAACACTGCATTGGGGTGTTTGGAGCAGCAGAGAGAATCAAAGGAGTGACTTCATACTTTTTCCTTCACCCCTGAACTGTTGGGTGAATTAACCATGAGGCTATTAAGTGATTTAATTGCTTCAGAGAAACATGAGCAGTATTATTGTTAATCCCTAATTTTATTTCTTTAAACTACTCTCCCAAAGTAAAATTGTTGATTTTATGTTTTCCTGTTTTTTTCTAGGGGTGGTATCCAGGCTTTCGTCTTTTTTTTAAAGTTCCCCAGGTCATTCTATGTGCAGAGTTGAGAACTACCATTCTAGAGATTCATATTGATATATTAAAACGCGGCTAAAAGGATGTTCTGGGAGTTCCCTAGTGGCACAGTAGTTAAGAATCCACCTGCTAATGCAGGGGACACGGGTTTGAGCCCTGGTCCGGGAGGATCCCACATGCCGTGGAGCAATTAAGCCTATGCGCCACAACTCCTGAGCCTGTGCTCTAGAGCCAGTGAGCCACAACTCCTGAAATCCGTGTGCCTAGAGCCTGTGCTCCGCGACAAGAGAAGCCACTGCAGTGAGAAGCCCGCTCCGAAGACCCAGTGCAGCCAAAAATAAATAAATAAATTTATTTTTAAAATAAAATATATTAAAAAATAAAAGGATGTTCCTTTAGCAGCAGTTGGTGTGCCTACATCCTTTACAGTCAATGTGGTCGGGTCCACTAATGACATTTATCCAGCCCCCAAACTTGCACTGCTCTTCCACAATTAGTGGAGGAAACAATGCCATAGTCTCTTTCTTTCGCTTTAAATAAACCTCTTGTTGGCTCTGGCGGAGGAGCTGGGGAGTCTGGGCCTGCGGTCCACCCCAGGCTTTGGGTTTGGGGAGGTGCCTGAGTTTGGCCGGGACCCTGGAAAAGGCGGTGCGGGATGATGCCACCGCTGACCCGGGTCAGGCCCCGCCCAGGTCTCTGCCGGGACCTGGCGCCCCGCCCCACCTCGCGGCCGCCGTGCCCTGCGAACTACATTTCCCATAATGCACACCGGGGGCGGGCAGGGCCAGGCCCAGCGACTGGAGCCGGACCTCCGCCGCCGGAGGCCGGCGAGTGCTGTCTTCCTGAGCCGGCAGCCGGGCAAGGGGCGGTGGGAGGGAGCGGTGGCCTGCGCTGTGGCCATGTCTGCGTCCGCAGGGGCCCGTGGTCCCGCGAACCTGAACCATCAGTCCGGGCCCGGCCGGACACCCGTGACCTCCCGGGGGTCCGGCAGAGGGCAGTGACCGGCAATCTCTGTGCTTCCTGACCCTTTCCCCCTCCCCGAGAAACAGGTGAGTCCGACTGCCAACCCACGTGGCTTGGGGGCGCCGAGAGACTGGAGAGCTGTCATCTTTGAAGGGAGGGGCTTGAAGACTGGGGGCCTCTGCAGTCTCCGCTGCCATTTGCGGTAGAAGGACTGGGTCTCTCTGGGGTCCCTTCGCCGGTTCCCAGCTGGGGAATACAAAAGGCGAGTCGTGGAACTCTTCCTTCGGCTGGATGGGCAGTCCTGTAGCCCCAACGCACACACATTCGGGCCAGCAGAGTGCTCTCAAAGACTGGCAGAGGTTGACTGTGGGGTGAGCAGGAAGCTCCTGAAAGTGTCTTGAGGCTTGGGACTTTGCCTTCAAGGGTGCCCTGGCTCAGATAACCAAGCTGCCTCTTGCACCTGTTGAGCCACACTTTCTGGGCTTGAGTTTGCTGGGGAGGGTGAGCAGCCTTTGTCAGAGAGGGGAGTGACCACTAGCAGTGACAAGTACCAAGCTATACTCTCAGCATGGAGTAGGCATCCAGCTGAAGCAGTTACAGCACAGCCTCACCTGGACCCTGTCTGCCACACATCCATGCATCCTGGCACCATCCTCCCAGATAGCCCACTCCCCAAAGGGCCAAGGCAGGATAGGGCACTATCTAAGCAGGAAGAGGGAGCAAGAGTGGTAGGGACCCAGTAGGGAGGGGTTCTTGCAAGGCCCTTCCTCCCTCCAGGCCAGGCACCTAGAGGAGGGAGGCATACCAGAAGGGCTGATTGAGCTAACTTGTTTGGTGACATTGCTCAAAGGCACAGCAGAGCACTTCTAGGGAAAATAGAAAGCCCTGGGGGCTTCTAGAGAGGCTACCTGAGAAGGGGCCCCAAGGGAGTATCTGGGACTGGTTCCAAGAGACCTCTCTTGTTTAACTGCTTCAGGCCCAGCCACCCAAGAACTTCAGCCACAGA
This sequence comes from Kogia breviceps, assembly GCF_026419965.1. Classification (NCBI taxonomy): domain Eukaryota; kingdom Metazoa; phylum Chordata; class Mammalia; order Artiodactyla; family Physeteridae; genus Kogia; species Kogia breviceps. The sequence continues at coordinate 38,863,440 of NC_081319.1, forward strand.
GGTTATGGCTCCAATGGGGTTTGGGGTGGGTTTTGCTATGAGTCATTCACCTTCCCTGCCTAGTTTCCAGTGTAAATGTCCAGAGAACTGTTTGCTTCACCAGGGCTTCTGGCTGGACCCCGATACTGGCCTTGGAGATATTGAGGTACTACATGATTTCAGGTGGTTGGAGAACTGTTCGGAAGGAGATGTCCACTAGTCCCAGCCAGCTGACCCTGCCCTCACAACATGCAGGTACCATGTTGGGTAGTACTCAGCCATGCTGGGCGCAGTTACCTAAAGCCCACTGGGATCAGTGGGTAGTGGGCCCTCAGGGGTAAGCTGCTGTAGACCTTGTTGTGGTCTTTGAGCCAGAGGTGCAAGGCCACAGAGCAGGGGCATGTGGTAGAAAGTTCAGCTTGGGAGAGACTTCTGGGAGCAGCAGGGAACCAATGGTCTGTCCTCCAACTTCAGGATGAATAGCCAGTTAGCCTGGAGGAACTCCCAGCCCTAGGCCCAAAGGCATCTCTTTGTCCCAACATCACAGATGGGTCATTTCAGGCCAGAGTCCACCTGGCTTCATGAGGTCAGAAGCACGTCCTGTTCACTAAGGGCCTGTCTCAGGATGAGCAAACTCTCAAAGGACTGATTTACATGGCAGAGATTACTGGATCTGTGTATAAGTGCAGGTACACATGGTCTGAATAAAAATAATCGTGATATGCTAAAGACAGCTGAGTGTATATGTACCTACTCTGTGCCAGGGTAACCAAATTACATGGATTATCTCATTTAATCCTTCCACAACCCAATAAATCAGTGCTGTCATCATCCTCATTTCATAGGTGAGAAAGCTGAGATTTATAAAAACAAGCCAGGTTAATCCAGGTCCCTCTGACTCCAGAGCCATTGTTACTGAACACTTAACTACTACCAAGGACAAGTCTTCCCTACAGGCAGGAGTCTCCCAAGGCTACATTGGAGCTGGGTATTCTCTGAGGATCTTTCATCTTCTCCCTTCCAAAGTTAGTTATCTGACAAATGTTAATTAAAGTCCTCCTGCATATGGAGCTGACATTCTGAAATTTGCGACAGCTCACAGGGTTACCTTCATTGTAGAAAAATAAAGCCGGGCAAGGGAGATAAGAATCCAGGATATTCCAGGAAGGCCTCTCTGATAAGGTAACACTTGAGCAGCAACCTGAAGGAAGTGACAGAGTGAGTCATGTAGATATTTGGCCAAGTAGTGGAATAAGTGAGGTGGGGGGCAGGGGGAAAAGTAGGGAGATGTGGTTCAGGCAGAAAGTTCAGCAAGAGCAAAGTTGTGAAGTGAAGGAACACTCAGGATTTACATTTACAGTATACTCAAGGAAAACCATAACGTCAGTGTGGCTGGGTTGAAGCAAAGCAAGTAGGGGAAAGAACAGGAGATGAGGTTGAAGAAGTAATTTGGGGGGTGGGGTGCGGCGCTTGTAGACAGAGTGGTTCTTGTGTACCACTGTGAGGAAATTGGCTATCTCACTGGGTGAGGTGTGACCGTTACAGACTAGTGAGCAAAGGAACTATGTGACTTGACTTCTGTCTCAAGCAGATCACTTTGAGTGCTGTGAGAAGGATAGACTGTACAGGGACAAGGACAGAAGTGGGGAGACTGGTTAAAAGACTGTTGCAATGCTGGAGAGGGTGTGGAGAAAAGGGAACCCTCTTGTACTGTTGGTGGGAATGTAAATTGATACAGCCACTATGGAGAACAGTATGGAGGTTCCTTAAAAAACTACAAATAGAACTACCATACGACCCAGCAATCCCACTACTGGGCATATACCCTGAGAAAACCATAATTCAAAAAGAGTCATGTACCACAGTATTCATTGCAGCACTATTTACAATAGCCAGGACATGGAAGCAACCTAAGTGTCCATCGACAGATGAATGGATAAAGAAGATGTGGCACATATATACAATGGAATATTACTCAGTCATAAAAAGAAACAAAATTGAGTTATTTGTAATGAGGTGGATGGCCCTAGAGTCTGTCAAACAGAGTAAAGTAAGTCAGAAAGAGAAAAACAGATACCATATGCTAACACATATATATGGAATCTAAAAAAAAAAAAAAACGGTTCTGATGAACCTAGGGGCAGGACAGGAATAAAGACCCAGATGTAGAGAATGGACTTGAGGACATGGGGAGGGGGAAGGGTAAGCTAGGATGAAGTGAGAGAGTGGCATTGACATATATACACTACCAAATGTAAAATAGATAGCTAGTGGGAAGCAGCCGCATGGCACAGGGAGATCAGCTCACTGCTTTGTGACCACCTAGAGGGGCGGGATAGGGAGGGTGAGAGGGAGACGCAAGAGGGAGGGGATATGGGGATATTTGTATACGTATAGCTGATTCACTTTGTTACACAGCAGAAACTAACACAACATTGTAAAACAATTATACTCCAATAAAGATGTTAAAAAAAAAAAAGACTTGCAACAATCTGCTAGAGAGATAATGTTGACTTGGACCAATGTGGTAGTGGTGGAGGTGATGAGAAGTGGTCAGATTCTGAATATGGGCATTTCCCCGTGGAACATCAGTAATCTGTTCCATGAAAGTTGGACATTCTGTCTGGAATCACTAACTTAGTATCTGTTTCCCACTTTTTTTTTGTCATTTAACTTTTTATTTTTTTGTTTAACATTTTATTGAAGTATAGTTGATTTATGTGTTTCCCCATTATTTCAAATGGGAAAAAGTATAATGCTTCCTTCATCAACCCCAAATCCCCAATTTTCTAAAATGGCACTAAAACACAAGGAAAATACATACCTAATATATGCCAAATAAATTATAATGTTAGGATACAAAATGCTTAAAACATTTCCTCCTGATCAAACAGTGTTGCTTTGATACAGCATCATGGCCTCTTTCAGTACCTGCAAATAGCCATGATGCAAGTAAACCCTTTTAGTTGGCACTCAATGGTCTTCTATCAGTTCTATTTGAAATGTAATTTGAGGCTTTAAATGCACATTCCTTTATTAAAAAATATAGATCAAGTGTTGATAATAGTTTTTTTCTACATAAACATAAGCTCAATCAGTACAAGTTTGTTGTATTAGTTATCTATTGCTGTGTAACAATAATAAATATTAGCTCAAAACTTAGCAGCTCAAAACAATAATACATATTTATTATCTCATACAGTTCCTAAGGGTCAGGAATTTTGGAGCATCTTAGCTGGATGGTTCAGGCCCATTGTCTCTCATGAGGTTGCAGTCATTCAAAGGCATGACTGGGGCTAGATGATTTGCTTCCAAGACTGCTCGCTCACATGACTAGCACAATGGTACTGGCTGTTCTCAGGTTTCAGTTTCTTACCATGAGCTCCTCTCTTTAGGGCTGCTTGAGTGTCCTCACAACTGATGGCTGATGGCTGCACCTAGAGAGAGTGATCCATGAGAACAAAACAGAAGCCACAATGTCTTTTATGACCTAGCCTCAGAAGTCACACATTGTCATTTTCACATTATCCTGTTGGTGACATAGATTAGTTCTGCTCAGTGTGGGATGGGAGTATACAGACTTGAATGCTGGGAGTTGAGGATCACTGGGGACCATATTGAAGGCTGGTTACCACAGCTGTGTATTAAAAAACAAGAGGCATTCTATGTGGCAAAGGTTAATGAGAGACATTTTGCTGGGTGTACCTGTATTCTGAAGTAAAGCTGACAAGATTTGCTGGTGGTTTGGTATATGAGGTATGGGAAAAAGAGAGGCATAAGGGATGCCTCCAAGATTTTTTGCTAAATAACTGGAAGTATCAGATTGTCTTTCACTGACATGGAGAAAACTCTGGGAGGAACAACTTTTTAAGGGAATGATCAGGAACTCAGTTTTGGACATATAACTTTGAGATACTATAAGATATACATGGGCAAACATCAAGTAAACAGTTAAATGTGTGTGCCTCTGGAAGTCAGAAGAGAGATTAGGGCTGTGAATAAAATTTGGAATCATTAATTTATCAGTGAAATTTAAAACCATGAGACTGAATAAGGTCACCAAGGGATCAAATGAAGACAGAAAAGAGATCCAAGACCTGAAATCTTGGTCCCTCAACAGTAAGAAGAACTGTAAAGAGGACTTAGAAGGAGTGGTCCATGAGGTAGGAGAACCCTGAAAAGAGAGTGATCAGCCAGAAGCCAAAAGAAGAAAGTGTTTTGAGAGAGAGGAAATAATCATTGTGGCTGCTGAGTGAAGTCAGATAATCCTGGAGGTCACTGGAGACCTTGAGGGAGCAGTGTTACTGGAGTAATAGTTGGAATGGATTCAAGTGTGAATGGGAAAAGTGGAGAGACAACTGAGCGCTCCACATTTCCCAGTCCCTCTGGCCACATGACTAGTTTTGGCCAATCTGGACTTTGAAGTATTTAAGAGTTGGTACATGACCCTCCAGCCCAGTCTTCCATTACCAGGTGACGGCAGAGCTATAAGATGCTAGTAGCCTGGATTCCTGAATCAATTCCCGGAAGGGAGCTGCTCTGAATTGCTACCAAACCCACAGTTCGTGAGCAAAAAATAAGCCTTTAGTGCCTGCTTTGGCAGCACATATACTAAAATTGGAACGATACAGAGAAGATTAGTGCGGCCCCTGTGCAAGGATGACACGCAAATTCCTGAAGCGTTCCGTATTTTTTGGTTCAGGCAGTAATGCGAGTGATGGGGAGTGACGCGGGGTGGCAGATGAAGCTTCACTCTCCCACTGCTCCCCTCCTGCCATACGGCCCAGTTCCTAACAGCCCACGTCCCAGATAGAGGTCCGCAGCCTGGGACTTGGGGATCCCTGCTGTATATAATGGAGTCAGCCTGTCAAATTAGGAACTTGTAAATATTTTAATACATATTATCCTTTAGAGCTTATTAAAAATGCTTGCAAAATCTGTGAAGGTGGTCAAAAGGTACAAACTTCCAGTTATAAAATAAATAAATCCTGAGGATGTAATGTACAGCATGGTGACTATAATTAATAATGCTTGTATATTTGAAAGTTGCTAAGAGAGTAGGTATTAAAAGTTCTCATCACAAGAAAAAAATTTTGTAGCTATGTGTGGTGATGGATGTTAACGAGACATGGTGGTGACCATTTTGCAATATATACAAATATTGAATCATTATGTTGTAGACCTGAAACTAATATAATGTTATACATCGATTATTTCTCAATTTAAAAATGCTTGCAAAAAAAAAAAAAAAGCCTTTAGGGAATTCCCTGGCAGTCCAGTGGTTAGGACTCTGCACTTCCATTGCCTGGGGCCCAAATTCAATCCCACAAGCCACGTGATATGGCCAGAACAAACAAAAAAAGCCTTTATGTGTAAAGCCTCTACCATTTTGGCATTCATCTGTTACACTGCATAGCCTAGCTTACGTGACTAATTAAACTCCAAGTACTGTTTACTGTTTTGAGGTTTGTTTGTTTTATAAAGGACAGCAAAAAAAAAAAAAAAAAATAGAGTGGTACCTAGAGGGGAATGTAGAGTTAAGGTGAGGTTTGTTTTAAGGTTCTTTTGTTTTGTTTTGTTTTTTCGGTATGCGGGCCTCTCACTGTTGGGGCCTCTCCCATTGCCTGTGCTCCGGACGCGCAGGCTCAGCAGCCATGGCTCACGAGCCTAGCTGCTCCACGGCATGTGGGATCTTCCCGGACTGGGGCACAAACCCGTGTCCCCTGCATTGGCAGGCGGACTCTCAACCACTGCGCCACAAGGGAAGCCCTGGTCGCTCTTTCTTTACACAGCAATGTAGACCCCACTCGGGCTTTTAGGTTAGCTTGTAAAATAATGGTCTCCAAGGTTCTCGTGTGGCCTGTATCTTCTTGCTCAAGATCTGGACATGCCCTAGTTTCCTTAGCACCCACTGCCCTTGGCTCCATGGTGTTGCGGTGGCTGTTTTGGCCTGTTTTGGATTGCTCCTCTTGGTCTCAGTCTCAGAGGAGACCTTTCTGGATGCCTCCCCAGGTTCCTGTTGAGGGCATGCAGCTTCTTAATTACTCTTCATCAGAAAAGGTGGACCACATCTTGGTCTTCTGGGCTCTGACCCTCGCTGGGAACCATCACTCTTGATTGTCCTGATGGACAGGATTGGTGGCCTGGAAAATCCCCAAAGGTAGATGTTCTCCCAAATAATCTTCCTTTGAAGATAACTCAAAGCGCATTCTCTGTGGGGTGATGCTGTTGACCAGTGGTACCCAACCCCCACTTAACCCTGTGGTGCTCCAGGACCAGTGGGGGCGTGGCCGTCAGGCCAGTCTCTGGCCCTGCCTCCCTGTCTGTCTATTTTGCACACTGAACTGCTTTACAAGATTAATTTGAAGAAAGGATTCCATAGCTTAAAACAAAGATGACAGAAGAGCTTGAAAATCAATTCTTTGGGTTCACTTGCAGGAGCTGCCTGCTAGGAACTTGTGGTCAGAGAATTCTTAGACACAGGTAAGCGGGGGCCACACAAATGCTAGTACTGGTGACACTGTTTTGAAATCACTCTTCTCATGAACGTTTTTGAGCACCTACTTCATGCCAGGCGCAGGGTGGAGTCATTTGCCCAAGGTTACAGAGCTAGTAAGGGACAAGCCTCAATTATTCCCTATGGACTCTGCTCCAGGAAGGCAGGGACAGAGTCTGCTTTGCTCACACTAACACCAGTCCCCACCAGGCCCCTGGCCTGCCTGCAGTGGCTTCCTCATGAGTCTCTGACTAGTTTTGGCTGCCCTTCTAGCCCATCCAGCCAAATTTCTCTTCCCTAAAGGGTTAGTGCCTCAGATGGAACCCCTCTCCTATGGATTGTTTGTTGCCTGCCAAATGAAGACCCTTCAGCCTGTCATTAAGGGACCTTAGAGGCTGATCCCAAGTGAGCCACCCAACTTAGTTATCCCTGACATCCACTCTTGGCCACCTCCACCTGTCCCTGAGGCTGCAGAAGGACTGGGAGATCAGGCTGAGTTTGTCCTTGGTGTTCATCAAATGGGCACTGAGAACTGACATATCCATAGTTGTTTTTAACTGGAAAGGCAAGCCCTCGTGCCAAATTCAAAAGGTACAGAATGCAAGGAGAAAAGCAAGGCTTAGGCCTGTTTACTCTGACTCACTTCGTGCATAGTAAATGTCTAAATATCAAAAAGAACTGATTTGTCAACTCAGTTTTGAATGGAGAAATGTTCATGGTAGGATGTACAGTGGAAGATATCAGGATACAGAATGGTTTCAATCCCCAGCTCCAGTGCTTCTTTCCTGTTGTGACATTGGGCAATGTACTTACACTCTCTCAGCTTCAGTTTCTTCATATATAAAGGTTATCTGACAAGAGTGCCTGCCTCAGAGAAGAGTGATCAGGATTACATAAAAATCCACATAGGGACTGGGACTTCCTTGGGACTTCCCTGGAACTTCCAGGAGTAAAGAATCCGCCTTCCAATGCAGGGAATGCGGGTTCAATGCCTGGTCAGGGAACTAAGATCCCACATGTCGTGGGGCAACTAAGCCCGTGTGCCACAACTAGAGAGAGAAGAAGCCCTGCACACCACAACTAGAGAGAAGCTTGAGTGCTGCAACTAAGACCTGACACAGGGACTTCCCTGGTGGCACAGTGGTTAAGAATCCACCTGCCAGTGCAGGGGACACGGGTTTGATCCCTGGTCCAGGAAGATCCTGAAGATCGCAGAGCAACTAAGCCCGTGCACCACAACTACTGAGCCTACTCTCTAGAGCCTGTGCTCTGCAACGAGAAGCCACCGCAATGAGAAGCCAGCGCACCACAACGAAGCTTAGCCCCCACTCACCGCAACTAGAGAAAGCCTTCAAGCAGCAACGAAGACCCAACACAGCCAAAAAAAAAAAAAGTATATTTATTTATTTATTTTGGCTGCACTGGGTCTTAGTTGCATCAGGCAGGATCTTCATTGTGGCATGCAGGATCTTTAGTTGTGGCATGAGGGATCTTTTTGTTGCAGCATGCTGCTCTTAGTTTCGGCATGCGGGATCTAGTTCCCTGACCAGGGATCAAACTGGGCCCCCTGTACTGGGAGCACAGAGTCTTAATCACTGGACCACCAGGCAAGTCCCCCATGCATTCTTTTATAATCAAAAAGAGAACAGCATGCTTCTTTAGAAGGGAATATTCAGAACCCATTCCCCAGAGGTTTGAGTTAGCTGGGTCCTGGTGAGTGATACTTTCCTGTACTTAACCACTCTTAATTATGCCAGTGACTCCTGCCACTAGCACCTTCCCCCTTACCCTCAATGATGCCTTTGTTTACCCCACAGGAGAGCCCAAGGGATGGCTGCTGACATGCAGAGGAAGAGAAGCAGCGAAGGCCCTGATGGCACGTTGGCTCCTTCTGATGGGCAGAGTGTGGAGAGAGCTGAGAGCCCCACACCAGGACTGGCCCAGGGAATGGAGCCAGGTATGGGCAGGGTGCGCAGCCCCAGCCAGCTTACAGCTAGAGCAGCCTCCAGGGCAATCGGGATTCCCAACCACTCTTTCACTGTCACTCATTCATGCATGTGTTCACTCATTTGTTAGCTATTTGTCATGTGCTGGGGATACTGCAGGGATCCAGGCTCAGTGTGCATCTGGCCTTCCTCTCCACTTCATGTTGTGCCACTTGCCCTGTGCTGTCTTGCCACCAGTGTGGGCTCTCCTATTTCCTGTGTCTACAGGTACCTCCCTGGCTCCTTCTCCCTCCCTCAGCTCTCAACTTAAATGTCACCTCCTCACAAGAGAGGCCTGCTCTGACCATGCTCTGCACAGAACACTAGTTATTTTATAGTCTTATTTGTGTGTGTATGTTTTGCCCATCTCTTTTGTCCACAAGATTGTGAGCTCTTTGAGCACAGAACTGTCGTATCCCCAATGCCTGGTACAGTGCTGAACTCATAATAGAGACTCAAAACATATCTCTTGAACTCTTCTGTCCAAAAAAAAATCAGTAAAGGAAAATTGACATGGTCCCTGCCTTGGGAGAGCCACGGGCTAGTGAGAGCATTGTGGTGGAGGGGGCTAGGAACCATGGGTCCCTGTGCAGGGTCAGGCAGCCTTCTCCCAGGGAGAGAAATGTGCTGAGCACAGAAGTGCCCCAAGCGAAGTCAAGGAGGGGGATATGATAGAGTGCCTGGATTTGGGGGTCAGGTGACAGGGACAACTAACATCTTTGCTGTGAGCTGAAGTGTGACAGGGAGCTGTCATGCAAGGAGGTGGGAGTGCCTGCCTTCCAGGCAGAGGGAACAGGAGATGCAGAGGCCCTGAGGTAGGTGGGGATATCCAAAGAGCAGATGCACGAAGGGCTGTGAGATGAGAGCGAGGGGGCAGGCAGATACTGGCTACCACCGCAGCCTTGAGGGGTTGGGGTCTTATTCCCAGGGTGAGGGGAGGAGGCTGGTGGGCTGTAAGTCACAGCAAAGCATGACTTATAGCCAGAGGGAACAGTGGCTTGCCTCATCAGGACAAGCAGAGTACTGTATTGGGCACCTTGCTGGTGACGTGGTCTGCCAGAAGCTACTGCTCTAAACACCAGTGCTTTTGGCTGGCAGGTGCCGGACAGGAGGGTGCCATGTTCGTCCATGCCCGTTCCTACGAGGACCTGACTGAATCAGAGAATGGGGTGGCTTCTGGGGAGAGCCCCAAGGAGGGTGCTGGTGGTCCCCCACCTCTGCCTACAGACATGCGCCAGATCAGCCAGGACTTCAGTGAGCTGAGCACCCAGCTGACGGGTGTCGCCCGAGACCTGCAGGAGGAGATGCTTCCAGGAAGCTCTGAGGACTGGCCGGAGTCCCCAGGGGCAGCTGGGCGACCAGCCACAGAGCCCTCAAGGGAGGGCACTGGTGAAGGGGATGAGGAGGAGACTGCTGAGGCATGGCGCCTGCACCAGAAGCATGTCTTCGTGCTGAGCGAGGCGGGGAAGCCTGTGTACTCCCGCTATGGGTCAGAGGAGGCACTTTCCAGCACCATGGGTGTCATGGTGGCCCTGGTGTCCTTCCTGGAGGCTGACAAGAATGCCATCCGTTCCATCCATGCAGGTGAGCCACCAGGAGGGGGGTGCCAGGAGGTCTCCCTGGCCAGGAGAGACCATACCAGGTTTCGGACTCCCAGGGACTAGAGGGCTGGGATGTGCTGTGTGACCAAGGGTAGTCCCTCCACCTCACCGAGCCCCAGGTCCTCATCTGAACACGGGAAAACAACACTGACTGCCTCATAATGCTGTTGTGAGGGCCAAAGTTGGCTCGCATGTGGGCATTGCCCTTGGAGAAGGTGAGAAGCCAGGGGAGGTGACCAAAAAAATCCCAGGTCTTGAGCCCCACCCAGCTCTTGCCACTTAGGCCAAGAATGTGTGTCTTTCTGAAGCGCTTCCTGCGTTTTAGCTGGTCCCAGTCTGTGAAACAAGTGGCAGGAAAGGGGAAAGGGGTGGGGGGAAGGGGGCACATGGGCCTCTGTTTTTCTGTCATCCTGAAGCCCCCTCTGTGTGCACAGCTCTGAGGGGAAGTGGAGAGATTGTGGAAGGCTGTGCGAGAAAGCGGGGTTCTTAGGGTGCTAGGGCAGGCCAATCAGGGAGGGCTTTCCGGAGAAGGACTGAAGCTGACATCACCCCTATCCATCCGCCCCATCAGATGGCTACAAGGTCGTATTCGTGCGCCGGAGCCCACTGGTGCTGGTGGCGGTGGCCCGCACGCGGCAGTCGGCACAGGAACTGGCGCAAGAGTTGCTCTACATCTACTACCAGATCCTGAGCCTTCTTACGGGCGCGCAGCTGAGCCACATTTTCCAGCAGAAGCAGAACTATGACCTGCGGCGGCTGCTCTCGGGCTCTGAGCGCATCACGGACAACCTGCTGCAGCTCATGGCGCGAGACCCCAGTTTCCTGATGGGGGCGGCGCGCTGCCTGCCCCTGGCGGCGGCCGTGCGCGACGTCGTGAGCGCCAGCCTGCAGCAGGCGCGCGCCCGCAGCCTCGTCTTCTCCATCCTGCTGGCGCGCAACCAGCTCGTGGCGCTCGTGCGCCGCAAGGACCAATTCCTGCACCCCATCGACCTGCACCTGCTCTTCAACCTCATAAGTTCCTCCTCGTCCTTCCGCGAGGGCGAGGCCTGGACGCCCGTGTGCCTGCCCAAATTCAACGCAGCCGGCTTCTTCCACGCACACATCTCTTACCTGGAGCCTGACACGGATCTCTGCCTGCTGCTCGTCTCCACCGACCGTGAGGACTTCTTTGCAGTGTCTGACTGCCGCCGCCGCTTTCAGGAGCGCCTGCGGAAGCGCGGAGCGCACCTGGCGCTGCGAGAGGCACTGCGCACACCTTACTACAGTGTTGCCCAAGTGGGCATCCCTGACCTGCGCCACTTCCTCTATAAGTCAAAGAGCTCGGGACTCTTCACCAGGTGAGGGAGGGCCTTGGGGACACTGCTTGAGGGAGACAAGGGTGTGGTGTGTGTGTGGGGGTGGCCAGTTGGGCCTGAGCTCTGATGCAGTCCTGAAGCTGACGACCCCTCTGGGAATGGACCAACCTGCTGTGTCTGTTTGACTCTGATACCAGGAACCCAAACCCCCTATCACCCTACTCCCCATCAGCATACACCTCTCTACTTCAGTCATTTCCCATAAGGCATTGAAATACCCAATACACCCAGGGAAGGAAGCTGGAACAGAGGTCTCCTCTGTTTGGTCAGTTTGGTCCAGCCCAGGATGCAGAACTCTACTTCCTCCTCCAGCGGAGGGGCTGGGGCCAGATGAGGCATCTCTATCCTCCTTTTACCCCTTTTTGGTCCAGAGGGTTCCTGGCTCACTTTTCCTCCATCTCAGACCTGTCACTCTGTCAAGGACACCTAAACCCAGATTGGCTTCTCCAAGGGAGGGTCACCAAAGATGCCATGAACTTGGGGGAGAGGGGAGAACAGGGCTCCAGCCTGGGTGGGCCCAGCTTTGTCTTGGGGAGTCTTCAGTAGTGAGGAGACAATGCCTTATCCTGGGGTGGGGGTCACTTGGTGGGTAGAACACATGGTAGAGTCTCCCTGGCTAGGAATAGGTGTTTCTGGATCTCCAGAGAAGCCAGTGGAAGTCATTCCTTTGCGAACCTACTCCCCCATCTCCAGCCCTGAGATCGAGGCCCCGTACACCAGTGAAGAGGAGCAGGAGCGGCTGCTGGGCCTCTACCAGTACCTGCACAGCCGCGCCCACAATGCCTCCCGCCCACTCAAGACTATCTACTACACAGGCCCCAACGAGAACCTCCTGGCTTGGGTAAGGCAGCTCTGGGCTGGGCTGGGCTTCATCAGGGTCCTGGGCAAGGGCCACGAGGGTTGTCTAATCTGGATGACCACCCTGTGCCCCCTTCCTCCAGGTGACAGGCGCCTTTGAGCTCTACATGTGCTACAGCCCCCTGGGGACCAAGGCGTCGGCCGTCAGTGCCATCCATAAACTGATGCGCTGGATCCGCAAAGAAGAAGACCGCCTCTTCATCCTCACGCCCCTCACGTACTGATGAGAATGTGTGTGGGCTCAGCCCTCCTAGGCACACCAGGCTGTGGAAGCCATGGGAGCTTCCAGGTGGGACTGGCCTCTCTGGCCCAGGCAGCAGGCAGGGACTGTGGGTTGGTGTGTGCATTAAAGTGCTTTGGGGAAGACACTTGTGGGCCTTGTCACTTTCCTTCACTCTCACTCACACACAGACGCTGGATCCTCCTCCCTAGGCCTTGCCCATGCTTCCCCATGTGCAGCATCCCATGTGCTCAGAGTTGGCCCCTAGGCTGGGGCTGTTTTCATTCAGCTGAAGTCCTGCCACATGTAAAGTGTTCTCTAGGACCCCACTGGCCTTCCCCACCACGACCAACCTCCTGCGACGCCCCATCCCACTCTCAGTCTGAGCCCCTGGTGCCTCCCCTGTCACTCCTAGGTGGGATTCCCAGCTATATGGCCTGAAGGACCACCCAACCACCTGGGAGCCCTGACTGTGGCTCTGCTTAATGGACTGCTGTAGTTCAGCACGGGCTGAGCTAAGTAAGACAGGGACAGTCAAGTGGAGAGAGTCTGAGCCCGGGCATGGGTGGGAGCCCTTGGTGAGGTGGCCCAGTGTTCAGCACAAATTCAGAGTCCAGCCTCACGATAGCTGTAGGCCTCTGGGGAAACTATTCCAGCTTAGGGTTCCTCATGAAGGCTGTCCACCTCAGCTCCCCTACCTCCAGCCAGCACATTCCTCAGGATGGCCCCCAGGAGTGAGCCAGAGGACCTGAAAGAAGACCCAGCTGACCTCTGGGGCAGGAGTGGACCCTGCCCTAAGAAGGGCTGATGCCCTTTTCAGTCACCCTGTTCCCTGGCATGGCCCAGCCTACATGGGTCACCATGAACATCCCAGGAGGCTCAGCAGTGAAGGCCCAGCCCTATTCACTCTCCATGAGACCTTCTTAGGACAGAGTTCAAGGCAGAGTGCAGAAAGCCTCTACCTTCCTGCTGGGGTCTCTCCCAGTTATGCCACAACTGAACTATCTCATTGGCCAGGGAAACAGAAGACCTAGGAAGTGTTTGGGAGAATAGTGTCCATGGAATATGGTCTTCAGACTATAGAGTGGATCACCTTCATGCAGTCTCTGAGTGCTGGACCAAGATACTCTGCCACTAAAACCAACCCATGCCGGAGAATGTGTTTTTGTGGTGGTGTAGGCCAAGGATGCACTGGAATGAGTCACTTACTGTCCCAGGAAATGGCAGCACAGCCCCTGCCCTTGGCCTCACCCCAGATCACATTAGAATGGGTATGGCAGCAGGCCACCTGCCCAGACCCCAAAGCCCCTATGGAGCAGCCACAGGCTTGGTGGGTGCTGCTCACACTGCCCACATGCCCTAGGTCTCTTTTCTGTCTGCTTGCTGTTTCTGTTCCTTCCCTGAATCCTGGAAAGGGCACCAAGCCACTGCCTCTGGGGCCAGGGTGATGCCAGGCTAGCTGTCTCTGACTGCTACCAGTGTTCTTCTGGTCAATGGTCAGCCTCCAGGTGTCCCTGCTGCTTACACTGATCCCTGTAGGGCTTCCAGCTTCTTGCCGTTCAGCACCTATCCTGGGTGGGGGTGGGAAGAGATAGTCACAATTAGATAAGTGTGTATACCTAGGACAGTAGGCACCTAGGAGTGTGGGGTTTACCTGTTTGGGGAGCAAGGAAGGGACAACAGGCAAATATGAAAGGTGTTCCTAGTGGAGCAACAAGCATGTGCAAAGGGATGAACCTGGTATGGTAAAGAACCTTGTCCGACTGGGTAACAGTGAAGCTGGAGAAGTCTTTAAAGCCTAGGGTTCTCAAATTCCAGGTAAAAGTCTGGCAGTGGGGAGCCACAGAATGTTTTAAAGCTGCAGAGTGACATGGTCATATTGTGGTTACAGAGGTCCCCCTGCTGTCACTAGGATGATCTCTTTGCGTTGGAGAAAGAGGCTGGCACTAGTTCTCTGGAGTGGTGTTCAGAGGGGAGTGAGAGCCCAAAGGGGGCAAAGTGGCTAGCACTCCTTCAAGGTGACAAATGCAAGAGCAGTGGGGTAGGTCCTTAGCTGAACGTGGGCCAGGCCTTGTGAATTCACCTTGAGAAAGCGCTTGTATTCGGCACTGCAAGGCTCCATTAGCTGACTTCCCCCACATGGCTTGCCTGCCCCCCCTCCCACAGACCAAGTGGATGAGGAGGGAGGAAGCGGCACTCTGTGGATGCCTGCTGTCAAAGACCAAGGCAACCTCAGAGGAGATGCCAGCCTGGGGGCAGCCAACAGCTTGGCCACATGATGGCAGCAGAGAACCAACTGTTGACTGCTGCACACCCACCCCCCAAAACAGGTGAACAGGGAGGACCCCTCAAGTTTCCTTCCAACCCCTAGAAGTCTCTCCTAATGTCCTGAAGCAGAATAGGGGTCACAAGAACCCATGTCTCAGCGCCGGGCAGGGAATGTTTCATCAGTTTTGCCTTGCATGACTATCTTTAGACATGTTGACTGTGGAACACAGGAATGGTGCCATAATTTCTGATGTGTGTTTATTCATTTCCAGGCCAATTCTGGTTAGCGAAGGGAGTGCCTTTTATGTTGCCTCAGGCACGGTATCCTCCCAGCACTGGGTGTGGCCGCCCCCGTGCTGTTTCCACCCTGTTACCAGATGCTCATTAAGCTCCAGCCTGGAGGGGTAGGGGAGTCCAGCATTAGGAATGGGGGATGGGGGGAGTCAGGTATCCAGAGTAAACTGTGCTGGGGTAGGTGTAGCACAGGGTCTGTGGGACACACAAAATGGACTTGTCACCGCCTGGATCAGGTAGGCTTCCTGGAGGAGATGCCACCTAAGTTGCAAGAGAAGGAAGGGAAAAGGGTGCTCCTGGAAGGAAGAACAGGAGTATGGGCTGGATGGTGAGTAAAGGAGATACTCGTAGGGTCAGGCTGAATCCTGTTGGGCTGAGGGCTCCTCTCCCCACCCCTACCCGTTACCCTCCAAAGCTCTGGGACTCACAGTTCACAGGTCCCTCAGACCTCAGCCTTGGGCCACCCTGTGATGCTTTCCCTCCCTCCAGGGTCCAGGCCCACCTGGCTGAAGGGGATGTCAGGCTAAGGATGTCCCCCAGGGCCCCCCTCCAGTGTTGCGGGGAGCCAGTTTCCAAGGAGCAGATGCTGAGAGATGGCAAGAGCAGACCCGAGTTGACTCCCCTGCCCTTGCCCCACACATATCACATCCTGGAGAGAGAACTCTGGGTAACCACCTAGTGAGAACTACACCCTCATTTCAGAGACTGAGAGGCTGAGGTCCAGCACGGCTTACAGAGCAGGTTAGACGTGCCCTGAGAGCCAAAGCCCATGTTTCCCTCATATCAGGGAGGCCCTGGAGCAGAGCTAGGAATGAAGGCCAACATTATGTCCCCATCCTACAGCTGCCACCTACTGAGGCAGCAGTGGACAGACCAGAGCTAGGGTTGGGCCTCCACATAAGTTGCTTCTCCTCTGACTCTAACGTCCAGCCAACAGGGCTGGCCCCATCTTATAAATCCCACCTGCCCAGGGCAGGTGGGATGCAATGCACCATCCTGTCGCTGTCAGCCCAGGGCAGGCCCACAGAGGGATAGTCCCTGCCCACAGAGGCTAGTGCCACTCCTGGGGTCTCTCCACACCTCCCCTCTGGGTCTCCAGACATTCCTGGCCTCTGTTCCCCACACGGTGGGTGCCCCAGCCCCTGACAGGAACGAGTGTCTGAGGATGTTGCTGTATCCTGGCGCTAAGAGAAAAAATAGGCCAGGTGGTCCTCAAATGCACTGGGGCAACACGCCCCCTCACTTCGCCCGGTCGGTCGTAGGGGGCGGGACGGGACAGCTCAGGTCTACTTAACCTCTCTCCAGGCCACTCCACGCACACCCACCCACAGGCCACTGAGAAAAAGGGGACCAATTGTAGGTGTAGGACCCAGGCTTCCGAGGGCCAGGAAAGTCGAACAGAGAGAAGGGCTGGGCTAGGCCAGGCATAGAGCAGGCCCCGCCCACAGCCCCGCCCCCACACCCGGGCCCCGCCCGCCCCGCCCGCCCCGCCCCTGGCACTCAGACAGACTTTGTTCCAAGCACCGGCTGGGAACGGCAGCTAGGGCAACAGGTGGGGCGGCCTCTCTGCATGTGTGTCCGCCCGCGCCAGGTGCTCAGACCCGAGGGCAGGAGAAGGCGGTGGGCATCTCAGGAGTCCCGGTGCGGTCGGTGCCCCAGGGCTCCCAGGACCGGCGCTCGACGCTTGTCCGAACCCAGACTTCTCGTCTGCTCCCAGCCAGGCCTGGGCCTGCAGGAGCCTCCGCGGGGCCCCATCTGGGCCTCAATGGAGCTCCACCCTCCGCCATTGCAGCCCTTCCTGTTACTACTGCTGCTGCTGCCGCCGCCGCTGCTACCGGCAGTGCCCGAGACGGGAGGATCCTGGCAGTGCCCACGCATCCCCTATGCTGCCTCCCGCGACTTTGACGTGGAGTACCTGGTGCCCAGCTTCTCGGCTGGCCGGCTGGTACAGGCTGTGGCAACCTACGAGGGCGGCAGGGAAGGGAGTGCCGTGTTCGTGGCCACACGCAATCGCCTGCATGTGCTTGGGCCTGATCTGCAGCCTGTTGAGAGCCTAGCCACTGGCCCTGCTGGGGCCCCTGGCTGCCAGACGTGTGCGGCCTGTGGCCCAGGCCCCCACGGCCCACCGGGAGACACAGATGCGCAGGTTCTGGTACTGGAGCCGGTGCTGCCCGCACTGATCAGTTGTGGCTCCAGCCTTCAGGGACGCTGCTTCTTGCATGAGCTAGAGCCTCGCGGGACAGCCATGCACCTGGCGCCACCAGTCTGCCTTTTCTCAGTGCACCACAATCATCCGGAGGACTGTCCCGACTGTGTGGCCAGCCCGCTAGGCACCCTCGTGACCGTGGTTGATCAGGGCCATGCCTCCTACTTCTACGTGGCATCCTCACTGGACTCGGCGGTGGCCGCCAGCTTCAGCCCACGCTCAGTTTCCATCCGGCGCCTCAAGGCCGACGCCTCAGGATTTGCACCAGGCTTTGCCGCACTGTCAGTGGTGCCTGAGCACCTGGCTTCCTACCGCATCGAATACGTGTACAGTTTCCATGCAGGAGCCTTCGTCTATTTCCTGAGTGTGCAGCCAGCCAACGTGGTAGATGCTCCTGGCGCCTTACACACGCGCCTGGCACGGCTCAGTGCTATGGAGACTGACCTGGGCGACTACCGCGAGCTGGTCCTCGACTGCCGTTTTGCACCTAAACGCCGGCGACGCGCGGCCCATGAGGGCGCGCAGCCCTACCCGGTGCTGCGGGCGGCCCACACTGCTCCAGTGGGCGGGCGACTGGCTACTGAGCTGAGCATCGCTGAGGGCCAGGAAGTGCTATTCGGGGTCTTCTCAGCTAGCAGAGACAGTGGCCCAGGTGTGGATCCCAACTCTGTCGTCTGTGCGTTCCCTGTAGACTTGCTGGACACTCTCATCGAGCAGGGTGTGGAGCGCTGTTGTGAGCCTCCTGTCCACCCTGGCCTCCGGCGAGGCCTCGACTTCTTCCAGTTGCCCAGTTTTTGCCCTGACCCGGTGAGCAGAAAAAAAGGGCCCTCACTTGTGAGCAGTGTGCACATGCTTCTCTTCCAGCACTGAGACGGTCTGGGATGGGGAGGGCAGGCAGGGAGAATTTTCTCTTCCACCCAGTTTCTTAGGGGGTGGTGTGAGGGAATCAGCCAAACAAAGGCCACACTGGAAGTTCATCTCCCAGCCAGGCTAGACCCCGTTGCTACACCATCTTGCTCTTTCACCCTCTCACTTACCGTGGTCCCTTGCTTTTTTAGGTAATTTCCCTTGTTATGTGAAAATTGGATTACATCATAACTGTCTCTCTACCAGGCACACTTCCAAACACTGGGTACAGTGATGGTTGTCCCTTCCTACCTGCTCACCACATATACCCTTAGGGACACACAAAAAAACAGCACCCTCCCCTCCACAGGCAAATACAAATTCACCCAGACTCACATCTACTCACCAACACGTTTTCACTTTCCCTGTGGGAATACTTGTTTTGCTCTGCTTTCTCAAGAGGGTGGGGCAGGAGTTGTCAGAGAATGCTCCCCTCCACCCCTGTTCCAGAGAGCCTTCTGGGCCTTGGAAGTTGGGGGCTTGTCAGGGAGCCTGCATTCCTTGGGCTTTCCTGACTCACTCACCCCTGACTGTTCTCCGTGCGGCGACTGGGGGAGGATTCAGGACATAGTGAGAAGGTGGCTTGGCTCTAGTAAATTTGTGCAGGCAACTAAACATCTGGGGATGAGTAAAGGCCTAGGAGGGGCTGGTTGGATTTGGTTCACCATGTAGGAGTCCCAGACTTTCACCATAGTTGGGGCCCTTCTCACCTCAGGCAGGAGGTCTCCCAGCCTCTGCTGAACTAGGCGCTCCTTCCTGCAGACCCTACCCAGGTTCTCTTCAGCCATGGTGTCAGGGAGCTAGAGCAGAGACTAAGAGGACGTTCCTTAAAATGCTTCCCTGATGACAAACCCAAAACTCATCCCTTGAAGCCATTGAAACAGTCCCACCATACATTACAAGAGATTAAGCCAAGGAAATGGGGTGAACGAACAAACAGATGGCATTGGACAAGTGGCCTTTCAGGGAGCTAACCCACAGTCGCTGCTCTCTGAGTCTTTGGCTGCTCTGTGGCTCTGGCCCTGCTGTGACATTCTTCACCGACTCCTTTCACTCTGATTGACGCCCCAGTGGTGGGAGAGAATTTACACACAATGAGGGGTGGGGGATCTTCTGCCTCCCTCTTTCAACTGACTCCCTCTGGGTTGAGGAGGCCCTAGGGGTTGAGATCCCTAGTCTGCATCTGGGCAGCCCTGACTGCCCTCCTCTCCTTCTCTCTGGGGAGGCAGAACCTCTCCCTGACTTGGCTAGTGGTCAGGGGATCACACGACTTGGCAGTGCAAGGCTCCAAAAGGACTAATCTCAAGCCCTGCCTACAGGCTGGCCAGGCCCCCAGGCAGTGTGTGAGCCAGCCTGTACAGTGTTTGTCCAGTGACTGGGCATGCAGCCTCCAGGAAGAAAGCCACTGTGTGCTCATCTTGGCTGCCTTCACAAAGCCTGAGGGGCTCAGAGCTGGTACCTGCCCTCCATGGGTTCAGATAGGGTTTGAGTCTGGCGGAGTCACCCTCCTCTATGGAGCATTGGATACTTGAGTCTTTTCAGGAGGCTGGAGCCTGGAAATTCAGACAAGCCTGGAAATCCAGAGCTAAAGCCCTGGAGCCCAGGGGCAAACAGGCAGCGGCGCAGCTCTGACCAGGGTAGGGCCTCTTTTCCACCCCACAGCCCCACCTGTCCCTGAGTCATACTGAAAACACCTGGCTGGCTTCCTGCTAGGGCCAGGACTTTTACTCACCTCCAGTGAGGACAGAGTCCCAGTCCCCACCCACCCACCCTATAGACCCAGTGTGTGTAGTTTCAGGGCCCAGCTCTATGCTGAGGTCTTGTTCCCAAGACTTATAATCAGCACTGAGGTCTCAGGACTGGGTTAAGCATACTTAGTCTGATAGGGGCCTCCCATCAGCCTTGAGGAGTAGTACCCTTACGGCTGGCAAGGGAGGGTCCCAAGCTACTGGGCCACAGAGCCCTGTCTGCACCTTGCACCCAGCTCCAATACCCTGCATCCATACCCTCACTGCCTGAAGCTTCCAGAAGCTTCCAGAGCTCGGCGCTGGGGCACTGAGTGTCCCCCAAACACCCTCCTGCTAAAAGCAGGGGAGAAATTAGTGTCTTCTGTTACCCGGGCCTTCAGGCCTTGGTTTATCCCTCCTGTACCCTGAAGGAGGTACGGGTAGCAACTGGAGGTACAGGAAGACCTTTGGCATCTCAGGGAGAAGGACGACATTACCAACGCTGTGCTGGCCAGTTAACCTCAGAGTTCAGCCCCGTAAGCATGTGGAGAGACTGAAGCCTGAAGAAGGGACAGGGTTTGTTGAAGTGCAGGGCAGGACCAGCAGGGGGCAGGAGAGGACTCTGGTCAGGATCTCAGACTTCTCACCTGGCTCGTCTCCTGAGAGGCGATAAGGCCTTTGACAGGTAAGCAAACCTCTCTGAGCCAGTTTCCTTATCTGTAAAATGGGGGTGATGAGAGAACCCACTCTACAGCGTGGCTGTGAGGACAGAATGGGGTTGGCTCTGTAAAACTCAGTAACTCATTATCAGAATGGCCATGGCAGGGTAGGGCAAGGTGTAGGGGGAGCCAGCGTTCCAGCCTTGGCCTTCTTCCCTGGCCTTGCTACATCTGAGAGCCCCATGGAGGCGGTGGGGTAACTGGCAGGACTGGGGCCTTCTCCAGCCAGGCCAGGTGAGGGGTGTGAGTTTAGGCTGCTGTGGTCACTGACAGAAGCCCCAAGGGGTCAGTTCATGGACATGAGCCCTGACTCTTTCCCTGACCCTCCCCAGCCTGGCCTGGAGGCTCCCAGCCCCCAAACCAACTGCCGCCACTTCCCCCTGCTGGTCAGCAGCAGCCTCTTACGGGTGGACCTATTCAACGGGCTGTTAGGACCAGCGCAGATCACTGCATTGCACGTGACACGTCTCGACAATGTCACAGTGGCCCACATGGGCACAGCCGACGGGCGCATCCTGCAGGTAGGTCCCTCATCTCCATGGCCCCTTGTCCCGGGATCCCTGTCCCCATTTTGCTCACAGCCGACCTGTCCCAGGTGGAGCTGGCCAGGTCTCTCAACTCCTTGCTGTACGTGTCCAACTTCTCACTGGGCAGCAATGGGCAGCCTGTGCATCGGGATGTCAGTCGTCTTGGGGACCACCTACTCTTTGCCTCTGGGGACCAGGTAAGGTGGGCAGCATAGGGCCCGGGGCTGGGCTGTTGGGAGCACAGCTTCTCCATCAGATCCAAGGAGGCATTGACACACAGGTCCCCCCACCCTGACCTACAGTAGGACCAGGGGGTCTAAGGGGCTCAGTCTCCCCCTTCAGCCACCCCTGAACCACCTGTTTGTCCAAGGTCTTCCAGGTACCTATCCAGGGCCCTGGCTGCCGCCACTTCCTCACCTGTGGGCGTTGCCTGCGGGCACAGCGTTTCATGGGCTGTGGATGGTGTGGGGGTGCGTGTGGCCGGCAGAAAGAGTGTCCTGGCTCCTGGCAGCAGGACCATTGCCCCCCCGAGCTTACTAAGGTATGGCTTGCCTGGCAGGGCACAGGTAAGTGTGGGACAAACTGGGCCTGGGGTAGGGGTCAGCAGGTCTTAACCATGATCTTCCTCAGGCCTGGGATGTCTTCAGTATTTACAAGGAGGACATTCTTTTTTTTAATTTTAAATAAATTTATTTATTTATTTATTTTGGCTGCGTTGGGTCTTCGTTGCTGCGCACGGGCTTTCTCTAGTTGTGGCGAGTGGGGGCTACTCTTCATTTCGGTGCGTGTGCTTCTCATTGCGGTGGCTTCTCTTGTTACAGAGCGTGGGCTTCAGTAGTTGTGGCTCACGGGCTCTAGAGTGCAGCCTCAGGAGTTGTGGTGCACGGGCTTAGTTGCTCTGCGGTGTGTGGGATCTTCCCGGACCAGGGATTGAACCCGTATCTCCTGAACTGGCAGGCAGATTCTTAACCTCTGCGCCACCAGGGAAGTCCCAAGGAGGGTATTCTTGGCAGAGGGGATGGCACATGCAAAGAATTAGGGGCAGAAAAGTATTGAGTGAGGACAAGTGAGTGACCTAGAGTGACTGGAGTGTGGGGCAGGCAAGGAGTGTGGCAGAAAACTTAGGGGAAAGCAGACAGGGCTGAGAGTCCTGACGCATAAAGGGACTCAGGCTATATTCTCCTCCCCTCTCAGTTCAGCCCCCACAGTGGACCCCTAAGGGGCAGCACGAGACTGACCCTGTGTGGCTCCAACTTCTACCTGCATCCTCCTGGTCTGGTGCCTGAGGGCACCCATCAGGTCACTGTGGGTCAAAGTCCCTGCCGACCGCTGCTCAAAGGCAACTCAAACCTCAGGTACAACTTGGTCCCTGCCCTTTCTATCCCTGATGGGGATAACCAAGCAGCCCCTTCCCTGTGAGACCCTGTCCTCTGCTTGTATGGGGCAAGGAGGTATGAGGCAAGCTGTAGTAGCTCTGGTTGCTTTCTGTCTGGGGGGACATCTCTGTCCCTTCTTGAGCCTACATATGCCCTACCTCTCTGTTGAGTCATGGCAAAGCTAGTCCCTGCCCTGTCAGATCCTGCCAACCCTGGATGAAGCCATGGGTAGAGAGATGCTATCTTCAAGCTCACATAAGACCTGTGATTTGTGATGGGCATGCAACCAGGCCTGTGTGACCCCTGGCTGACCTTGAGTTCCCCTGATGTCCCAGCCAAGTACCCCAGAAGGACTTTGTAGAGGAGCTTGAGTGTGAACTGGAGCCCTTGGGCACGCAGGAAGCCGGGCCTGCCAACGTCAGCCTCACTGTGACCAACATGCCACTGGGCAAGCACTTCCGGGTAGATGGCACCTCCATGCTGCGAGGCTTCTCTTTCATGGTGAGGCCACCTTTCCTTGTTTGTGCCCTTGGCCAGCTGGGAAGTTCAGGCAGGGAAGAGTTTGGAGTGGAGTGCCTCCTGCTCCAAGCTAAGCCACCTCCATGCCCTCTTAGGAGCCCATGCTGACAGCAGTTCAACCCCTCTTTGGTCCACGGGCAGGGGGTACCTGCCTCACCCTTGAAGGCCAAGGCCTGTCTGTTGGCACCAGCCGGGCTGTGCTGGTCAATGGGACTGAGTGCCTGCTGAAACGGTAAGTGCCAGTGGGAAAGGGGATGAGAGGCCACAGGGTCCCACATAGGGGAGCCCTCACCAGGTGGGGCTTGGATCCCTGACAGGGCAGGGGGAGGAGGGCTCAGTCACTCAGTGTAGGGAACAGGTCCAGGAAGAAGTGTCTGCTGCTCCCTCCAGCCCAGAGGTGGTTTGGGATGGCAAGAGAGCCCATTACAGAATCCACTGGCTGCAGCCAAGGCTGTGGGGGGAACCTGTTCCCTCCCTGACTTCTTGGAGGCCTTTCTGGGACCACCCTATCTTCAGACAGACCCATGGAGTACGGGCAAGTTGAGGAGATGACCAACAGAGGAACTAAGAGGGGTCAGCAGGGCCCTGGAGGAGTTGGGCCTACCCATCACATGGAGGGTGCCCCTGAGCCTAATCCCCTGTTCTGCAGGGTCAGCGAGGGACAACTTTTATGTACCACACCCCCCGGGGCTGCTACCGCCCGCGTTCCCATTCGCCTGCAGGTGGGGGGCGCCGAAGTGCCTGGCTCCTGGAACTTCCACTACCAGGAAGACCCCATCATGCTGGGTATCAGCCCCAACTGTGGCTACACGTAAGTGCCACCCTCTTGCCCACTCTGGTCTCCTAAGAATGAGGCATCCAGCCTCAGAGAGCACCCCAAGTCCACCACCCTGCTCTCCTCCACAGTGGCTCCCACGTCACCATCCATGGACAGCATCTGACTTCAGTGTGGCACCTCGTGCTGTCATTCCATGATGGGCACAGGGCAGTGGAGACAAGGGTGAGTGGGCACTGGTAGCTGCCGAGTGGGCACTGGCCAGGAGGGAGGAAGGCCACACCAGTCCCCTGAGTTCCAGCCCCAGCCCATGCTGGGCTGAGGGGTCTGGGGTAGCTGTAGGTAGGAAACCGGGCTAACCACTCTTGCATGGACCCAGCAGTGTGAGGGGAAGCTCCCGGAGCAGCACTGGTGCCGCCTGCCTGAATACCTGGTCCGAGGACAGCAGGGGTGGGTGACGGGGAACCTGAGTGCCCAGGGGGATGGAGCTGCTGGCTTCACACTGCCTGGCTTTCGCTTCCTGCCCCCACCCCACCCACCCAGCATGGACCTGGTCCCGCTGAAGCCTGAGGAGCATGCCGTTAAGTTTGAGGTAAGTGGGGGGGGGATAGGGGGTGGGGACAGTGGAGGGTTAAGGCTGCAGCCTGCCCAAAAGAGATGGGGGCAATGGCCAGCCCTCATGACTGTCTCTGCAGTACATTGGGCTGGGCGCTGTGGCTGATTGTGTGGATGTGAACGTGACCGTGGGTGGTGAGAGCTGCCAACATGAGCTGCGGGGGGATGTGATTGTCTGTCCCCTTCCCCCCTCCCTGCAACTTGGCAAGGACGGTGCTCCACTGCAGGTAGGCAGCTCAGCTAGCCCTCTACGGGAAACGTGGGTTGAGGACCTACAGGCTGGGCCTGAGCTGCCACCTGCCTCCAGGTCTGCGTGGATGGTGGGTGTCACATCCTGGGCAAGGTAGTGCGGCCAGGTCTGGAAGGGGTCCCACAGAGCACACTCCTTGGTGTCCTACTGGCCCTGCTCCTGCTTGTGGCTGTACTGGCCACCATACTGGTCTTCAGTTGCCACCAGAGAAAACAGCTAGGTGAGCTCCCCACTCCCATCCTGACCCAACCCCACCCCCAAACTCTGACATGTCCAAGTCCCTATATCCTCTCTCTGCCGAGGCCTTAGGGGTCTGCCCACACCTCCTTCGTCGGGGTCAGCCTGTAGGAGCTTGGCTACCAGGAGCCATTTTTTTCACAGTCCATTCTCCGAACCTGGATGACTTGGCATCCCTGGACCGGACCACTGGAGCCATGCCTCTGTCTCTGCTCCGCTCAAGCTCTGACTATAGGAATGGCCTTGGTGAGATGGTGGAGGTGCTAGAAGCTGGGACCATACTCTCTGCTCCACCAGCCCCTCATTCCTTCTCTTCTTCAGCAGCCCCTGCCATTGATGGCCGAGATTCCACCACTCGGGTCCACAGAGCGTCCTTCTCAGGCAACAGGGATGGGTCCCATGTCCCACTGCTGCGGAAAGAGTCCATCCAGCTTGGGGACCTGAACTCTGTGCTCCTGGCCGAGGTCAAGGGTGTACTGATTCCCCATGAGCGGGTAGTCACCCACACTGACCGAGTCATTGGCAAAGGTATGGGGGCCAGGCCATGTGGGGTTCGGGCTCAAGGGATAGTTGGGCAAGACTCTGAGCCTCCATTTGCTCATCTGCGAAATAGGAATTCTGTCTTCTGTGAGTTCTGGTGCAGGTTAAGTGGGTGTGGGAGGGCTGCAGTCTCTGCCATCATGAGGCTGCTGCTTGTCTTTAATGTCAGGTTGGCCACTTGGAGCTCTGAGGTCAGGTTGCCAGTGGGAGGGTGTGGTGTGAGCCCTGGGCACTGAGGCCTCTCTCACTGTCTCTCCCTCATCAGGTCATTTTGGAGTTGTTTACCATGGAGAATACACAGACGAGGCCCAGAATCAAATCCACTGTGCCATCAAGTCACTGAGTCGTAAGTGGAGCAGAGGCTGGGAGGATACTCGTCCCTGCTGTGCTACCACTTCACTGAGTGACCTTGAGCAGGAGACCTTTCTTCTCTGTTTCCCCATCTGACCCTTGTAAAGGGCCTCCCTGCCCTGGGCCTGACTCCAGCCTCTCTGCAGGCATCACGGAGGTGCAGGAGGTGGAGGCCTTCCTGCGTGAGGGGCTGCTCATGCGCAGTCTGCACCACCCAAATGTGATGGCTCTCATTGGTATTGTGCTGCCACCTGAAGGGCTGCCCCACGTGCTGCTGCCCTATATGCGCCACGGAGACCTGCTCCAATTCATCCGCTCACCCCAGCGGGTCAGTGCTCAGCTGGTCCTGGATTGGGGGGCTTGGGCAACAGCTGGGGATGGAGCTGCTCCGTCCTCGCCTGCTGACCCACCTGTGCCCCCAGAACCCCACAGTGAAGGACCTCATCAGCTTCGGCCTGCAGGTGGCCCGCGGCATGGCGTACCTGGCAGAGCAGAAGTTTGTGCACCGGGACCTGGCTGCTCGGAACTGCATGTGAGCAGCCAGAGTGAGGTTGGGGTGAAGCCAAGGGGCAGAGCACCAGAGCGTGCAGCTAAAGGTGCCTCAGGGAAGGCCCATGCTCCAGTCCTTGCTGTGCAGCCCTGGGCATGTCCTTCCCTCTCTGGGCTTCAGTTTTCCTGTCTGCCTAACGCAGGCTTGAGTCGGACACTGTGGCTCAGAAACCTTGTAAGGGCCTGAAACAGGTGGGTTCAGGGCCTGGTGGGGGCCAGTCCTGAGTGTGATTCTCCCCTCCCAGGCTGGATGAGTCATTCACAGTCAAGGTGGCTGACTTTGGTCTGGCCCGTGACGTCCTAGACAAGGAGTACTACAGTGTCCAACAGCGCCACCATGCTCGTCTACCTGTCAAATGGATGGCGCTAGAGAGCCTGCAGACCTACAGATTCACCACCAAGTCCGACGTGGTTAGTCCCCACCTGCCCCAGAGTCCACACAGCCTCAGAGAATACTTGGCCTTGCCCATTGATCTCCAGATGGTGATGAGCCCAGGGAATCCCCACACTGGGCAGCCCCACAGCCCGTTCGCCCACCTCTGGGCAGGTGTCAGGGCAAGAGGAGGCTGTGAGCTCATTGGCTCCTCACAGACAATCCAGGCCCTGCCCAGCCCCAGCTCTGGACGGCTCTGGTGGTGGGTGGGGACAGAGGGAAGATGCTTGTGAGGTATTGAGGAATGGGCTCTGACTGCGGGGTCGAGCCCCTCATTTCCAGCTAGAGGGCTCTGGGAGGTAGAGGACCTGGGAGGGGCCCTGTCCCCCCCCAGGGCGAGAGCTGAGTCCCTTCACCTGTCCGCTCCCACAGTGGTCGTTTGGCGTCCTCTTATGGGAACTGCTGACACGGGGTGCCCCACCGTACCCCCACATCGACCCTTTTGACCTCATGCACTTCCTGGCCCAGGGTCGGCGCCTGCCCCAGCCTGAGTATTGCCCTGATTCTCTGTGAGTATGTGGAAATGGCAATGGGGAGGGAGCTGGGCCCCAGAGACAAGGAGGGGAGGAGGGCGCCGGAGACAGAGTTCTTGCCCGGCTCTCTGACTGATTCTCTGGTTGACCTAGAAAGGGACCCTCTCTGGACCTCAGTTTCCTCGTCTGTGGTTTCACCACCATTCGAGGCTTGGTGCTGGAGGGATATCACGGTTGCCATGGTAACACCATTCCCAACTCAGAGTCTGGGTTGAGGCCAGTGATTTGATTTCCCAGCACTCCTCTCCTTTCACCCCGCCAAGAGGGACTGTTTTCCATCTTTTCCACTTACTTAACCTCAAGGAAAGGTTCCATTAGCTCTCACACTAGCCCCCTCCACGTCTCAATATCAGAATGTTTTCTTCATTGGATATAGTTTCAGATTCCCTGTTCCCAGAGGCATAGCAGCAGCTGTGTTTCATCAGTACCTGTCGAGTGGTTCAGCTCCATAAGCAGCATGCATGCCTTAGCTGTGCTGAGGTCTTTGAGGTTAGAACAGGAAGAGCCAGGTCATAGGTGGTTGATGATTACTGTCTTACTCAGCTTGTGCTCCAGAAGGGTATGAGTAACCCTTCCTCACAGCCCTGCCTGCCTTGATTTTGCTTTTTATTATTTATTTCACTAATGAACCTGGTTCAAAGTAAGGGAAATTAACTTCACTGCCTATCTGCCTCCGGGTCAGGCTCCCTGAAACAGATTCTGAGATGGAGGTTTACATGCAGGGGGTTTATTGGTAGGTTGGGGACGAGAGAAGCAGGACTAGGTAGGGGGAGAAGTTGGGCTGTGATGCAGATGCAATAGAGGCTGCAGTCCATCCCCTGGGGACCTCTGGAATTGGGATGGCCCTTCAGAGTTTTCTGAAATTGAGACCAAGGGGCCCAGGTCTTTGCTCCAGACATCCATTAGTCACTGCTTATAGATGTCCATGAGGAAGGAGTGTGAGCTTGGAGGAGGCATTTCTTTTCTGCCTAGGGCAGTTCCTAGAGGGGGCCTCAGCCAAGAGCCATCATAAGTCACAGGGAGAATGAAGGGGGGAAACTGGGTGGCCTACCATAGCATCCTCCATACCAGGGAAAGTCCCTTCTCTCGGGGCTTCAGTTTCCTCATCTGCAAAGTTGGAATGATAACAGTACCACCCTCAGAGGTCTGAGAATTATACAAGATTATTGTGTGTAGGTCACTTTTAGTATAATTTAAGGCAGGGATGACATTTCCAAGATAAAGGGTCGTGTATTAGGACCCAACAGACAAACCTAGAGAAACTCTGCTTGGAATCCATGGTGCCATGAGCTGCCCCACACATCTCAGGGCTTTTAATCCCCATTTCACTGGACCTGGGCTTCCTTCCTGGAAGACGTGATGATAACCATAATAGCTTGTGAACTGGGCCCTAAGCTAAGAACTTCACAGGCATCTCTCACTTTATGCCCCAATAGCTCTGTGGTCAGAGAAGACTCCAGAGGCACAGACAGGTTAAGGAACTTGCTCAAGATCACATAGCCCAGGTCACAGGACACAGGAGTCCAGCCTCTCAACCCCTGAGGCAATTCGACCTCTGCCAGCGTGGAAAGGCAGTCACAATGAGAAGAGCTGCCCCTAATTGGCTGATGCAAGGCACCAGGCCCTGTCACCCACTCTCCATCCCATGTGGCCTGCCAGGGGGCTAACAGCAGGTTGATAGCGCAGAATCTCTGGGTAGGGGTGCACCGTGCCCCTCATGTTTTCCTCTACCCGGTAGGTACGCAGTAATGCAGCACTGCTGGGCTGCGGACCCTGCAGCACGACCCACCTTTGGAGCACTGGCAGGGGACGTGGAATGCTTGGTGGCCGCGTTGCGAGGGGACCACTACGTGCAGCTGCCCGTGGCCTACGTGAACGTGGGTCCTGGTGCCCCTGACAAGGCACACATGCCCTCGGAATAGTCGCCATCCCCACCAGTGCACAGGAGCATAGGTGGCTGGGCCCCTCTCAGAGCCACCAAGGCCCATGTGACCTCAGCCCCAGGCAGGCATCAGGGGTTTGGACCTGCATAGCGGTGGGAGTTAACCCCAAGCTGCCTCTGGGCTGGCCTCTGCCCTGTCCTTGTCCCTGCCCCTTAACCTTCAGGGTCACAGGAGGGCTGCAAGGCACATTGGTCTGTCACTCCCCAGTGGGGGCCAGTGAGGGGATCCTTGATGCAGTGAGTATTTATGGAGTGTCTGCTGTGTGACTGGCTGCTGGGCACAGGGGACTCAGTGGTGACCACTGGCCCTTAAATCAGTAAGTGAACAAATAAATATTTAATTACAAATTGTGGTAAATGCTATGAACGAAAAAGACAGGCTGCTTTGAGGGAATGGAGGACAGCCTTAGATAGATGAATAGAGAGGTAAGGGAAACCACCCCAGGAGGTGACATTTTTGCTGAGACTTTGTCAGGTGGGAACTGTGCCAGAAGCGGTCGGGGGAAGAGAGTTTTTGGCAGAGTGAACAGCACATGCAAAGACCCTGAGGCTGGAAAGGGGTTGAATCAGCAAGAAGGCTCCAGAGAACAGGAAGGGGAGGCCAGGCCCAAATCCAGGTTACAAGGTCCTGGGGCCTTTTGGATGGAACCGAGAGGGGTGGGTTGAATACCCAGATATGCAGCAGCCAGGCTGGCTTCTCCTATTGCCCAGTCTGCCTGTCCCATTCCCCAGGCCCTAACCCCACTCCAGGGCTCCCTGCTCTATCTGCAGCCTTCCCCCAACTGCCCCCGCCACCCCCCCGCCACTGATAAGTCATGGAGACTTGCTCCCCTTCCCCCCAATCCTGCCAGCATTGCTCTTGCAGCCTTGAAAGAGATGAGCCAGCAGCAAGGCCTCAGCTCCACACTTTCAAGGCACCAGCTTCGAGGTGCAGACTGCTCAGGCTATTTATACTCGTCAAGGCCACTGTACAATACCCACTAGAGGGGCAGGCTCCACCAGAGTAGGAGAACAGCTTCCTCCTTGTACTATCCCTCCCCCGTGCCCTCAATGCTGAGGGGGCCGCTGGGCTCTGCTAGTGTGGATAACTGGAGTATCAGGGTGACTGAGCCCGGGACATGCACTGTGGTGGTTCCTCTGTCTGTCTCTTTTTTTAAAAAAATAGTTATTTATTTATTTGTTTGGTTGTGCCGGGTCTTAGTTGCGGCAGGCAGGCTCCTTAGTTGCGGCACGCAGGCTCTTTAGTTGTGGCATGTGAACTCTTAGTTGTGGCATGCATGTGGGATCTAGTTCCCTGACCAGGGACTGAACCCAGGCCCACTGTATTGGGAGCATGGAGTCTTAACCACTGTGCTACCAGGGAAGTCCTTGTTCCTCTCTCTTGCTTAGGTCCCCCATGGCCTCTATCTCATCAGTTGGGAGACCCTGGCTCACCCTAAGGGGAATAGGCTCCCTTCCCTTTGAGTCCCCAGCTCTTTGCCCTGTCATTCATGGAACCTGGGTTTAGGCAAGAGGTCCCTGGTAAGCAGAGTGGGGGACTCCTTGGGACTGGAGCTGCCTAGCTGTTTTCTACGCATCCGTCGCCTACTCTTTCACCTCAGGCCAGAGGGAGGCCCAAATATGGGGACCCAAAGGACTCTGAGGACAGGGGTAAAGCTTAAAAGGAGACTCTCATGCTCAAGTGCAAGGGTCTGAAGATCAGGACCCTATGAGCTGGAGAGGGGAAGAGATGGACTCCGTCTTCCTATTTACCCCTGCACCTCTGATGCCCATGAGTGCAGGCACAGAGGAGGTTGTAGCTTTGCATGCTCTGCCAGGGACCTCTGGGCTCTCTCTCCCCCATTGTATCACCACTGAGGCTGGGAGAGAGGTGAGTGGA
This sequence comes from Kogia breviceps, assembly GCF_026419965.1. Classification (NCBI taxonomy): domain Eukaryota; kingdom Metazoa; phylum Chordata; class Mammalia; order Artiodactyla; family Physeteridae; genus Kogia; species Kogia breviceps. The sequence goes on from NC_081319.1 coordinate 38,894,580, forward strand.
ATGTCCTGGAGCACTCCCACAGCTGTGGTCCCCGTACCAGTTGGAAAGGACTGTCTCCATCCCTCCAACTAGTAGTCCTTGTGCCCTAACCTCATCTTTGGGATCTAAGGGTCACCCAGGGCTTGGAGCTGGTTGGGGAGTGAGAAGAAGGGTCAGAGGCTTCACTGAAGCTGGACTGAGGCTCCTTCCCCACTGGGCCTCTGCAGCTTATGGACCATGGGCTTCTCTGTTCATAAGAGAGGGACTCAGAGAGAAGGGGGTGTCTGGATGGGAGGGAAGCTTAGTGAGGAGAGGAGTACAGAGAAGGGAGACGGAAGAAGCTCAGGGGATGACAGGTTTCCTGTGTAGCCAGAATGTGGGGCTTTGGGCCTGTTTCTGGGCCAAGGACCTCCAGGGCCAGGATTCTCCAGGGAGGGGACACAGTTAAGCAGGTGCTTGCCAAAGCTGCACCCCCTCTCCCTGATGCTGCAGCCCCCAAGCTCTGAACTCTTTTCTCAGAGCCACTTTTTTTTTTTTTTTTGTATGCGGGCCTCTCACTGTTGTGGCCTCTCCCGTTGCGGAGCACAGGCTCCGGACGCTCAGGCTCAGCGGCCATGGCTCACGGGCCCAGGCACTCCGTGGCATGTGGGATCTTCCTGGACTGGGGCACGAACCCGTGTCCCCTGCATCGGCAGGCGGATTCTCAACCACTGCGCCACCAGGGAAGCCCTCTCAGAGCCACTTGATAGTCCTAAGTCCATCTGGAGTGTTGGGAGTTGGAACTACTTCAGGGTTCCAATTCTTGACTGGGCTGCCAGGAAGGAGAGGAAGGGAGGATAGGTTCTAGGCCCCCTGATGGGCTGGGGGGACCAGGAGTTTTCTGAGTGGTTTCCAGGGCTAATGAAGGCTGGACTGCCTTTGCCTTGGGGGAGGCCTGAATAATGGTTGGTCCAAGGAGAAGGTTGCTGGTGACCCTGGTGGGCCTGAGCCTGCCACTAGGGTGGGATGGGGTGAGCACAGGTTTCTCCCAGGGCTTTGGGAGTCCAGCATTGCCATCATGAGCTGTGGAGAGCGGGTGTCAGTTCCTCTCCTCATCTCCAGTGGGGCTGGGGCCCAGCAAGTGCCAGTAAAGGCTGGAGGAAGGCCAGGATGGAAGCTGGGGCTGAGGAAGCAGCAGATGACTCACATCCTCCTGATTGCCCACTGGTGTCGCTGTTGTCTGGCACCTGGAGGGCAAGCATGGGGTAGACCGACGTGCTTTGATCGGGGACCATGAGTCTGGTCTGAGATTCCCCTTATGCCGAAGCCCCAGCCTATCAGAGAATTTCCTCAGGGATCCAAAGGCTCTCTCGGGGGTCACACCCGAGGGTTCTAGACACAGCCCCATTTCAAATCCTGAGAACTTTCTGGGACAGTGGCTTCATCCGTCACTCCCTTGGTGCAGCCCATGAGGTCCCGGGTCCACCTCTGGTGCCATTTCATGAACTAACTCCCTGCACCTGTAGGAGAGAGCAGGACCCTCCAGTGCCAGGTGGGGTTGGGGTACATGGGCACTGCTGGGAGTGTCTGAGGCTCAGAAAGGCCTGGGATGCACCTCTCACACTTATTACCTCTGCCCAGAGAGAAGCAGCCCCAGGAATCGGTAGCTGAGCGCTGATCCACTATCTGCCAGGCCCTGATGAAAAACACCGTTTACTCCATGCTGGGCTGGAGAATTCTCCTCCATGAAGACCCCAGGCTCTTCACTCAGAGCCTCTGTTCTGCCCATGTGAGGGTTCAACCAGCTTAGAGGTGGAGCTACTCTGGCCTGGAGGAGGGGGGATGACTTGATGAACCACCCCCAGCATTCCCCATCCAGCACAGGGGGGCCAGTTGAGCCTCAGTCTCTCCCTCCATCCTTTTGGGGTTTGTTCCAGTTGGGGTTTTTAACCCAATGAGCCTAGATGCCAAGAGAGCCCAGGACCATCTCCTGTCCCTCCACAGCTACCCATTCCCCCACAATTTCTGCTCCACCCATCCTGCAGCCCAAACCTTGGAAGGGAAGCAGAGGCACTAGTGGTCCTGAGAGCCAGCCTTTGTTGGGCAGGTGGCAGGAGGGCCCTTGTATTTGGCCCTCGCCTGTCTCACTATTGCTCTGTGGGAGCTTGAGGGCCAGGCCCATGATGGTTCCTATTCCGAGCTCAGGTGGTAGGAGCTGAGGGAAGTTGCTGAATCCCTGGGGCTCAGCATGGGCAGAGGCAGAGGGAACACGAGAGCCAGGGGCATCCTTGCCTTCTCTCCAATCTGTTGCCTTTCTTGTTGGTTTAGCCACTTGCACACTTGTGGTCAGTCTTGGACTGGGCAGTTGGGATCTGGGAATGCATCAGGGAAGGCAGGGGACTCAAAAGCAGCAGCTGGTGGCCAAGATCACAGGATTTAATCAGCTTTGAAGCCAGAGCTCCCTCTCTCATGCTACAAGTCCACCCCCCTCACCGGCTCCATGCCGCCTGGACCATGGGGACTTAGAGACCCCCAAAGAGTCAGCTCCACCCCTGGGCTCCATGGTAGTGACAGCTTCAGCCAGGCATTGGTCCTGCTTGACATGTCTCTCCAATCTGGGGAGGCCCCTCTTCAAAGCGGGAAAGGAATTGTTTGGGCTGCCCCAGTCACTCTGCCCACATGGGCTCCTGCCCTGGTCTTTGTGACCAAGCCGTCTGTTCCTTTTTAAAAAAAAATTTATTTATTTTATTTATTTACTTTTGGCTGCATTGGGTCTTCGTTGCTGTGCGTGGGCTTTCTCTAGTTGCAGCGAGCAAGGGCTACTCTTCATTGTGGTGCACTTGCTCGTACTTCTCATCACAGTGGCTTCTATTGTTGCGGAGCATGGGCTCTAGGTGCACGGGCTTCAGTAGTTGCAGCACACGGGCTCAGTAGTTGTGGCATGCAGGCCCTAGAGCGCAGGCTTAGTAGTTGTGGCGCATGGACTTAGTTGCTCCATAGCATGTGGGATCTTCCCGGACCAGGGATCGAACCCATGTCCCCTGCATTGGCAGGTGGATTCTTAACCACTGCACCACCAGGGAAGTCCAGCCATCTGTTCTTAAAGTCGCCCCCACCCTCCACTGGGCCCGGGTTCCTCAGGGACCCTGAGGGAGGGCAGCTCTCCTTACATCCCTTCACAGGTGTGGTTGGAGGTCTTTTCTTGCCGGGCATGAAGTCCTGCCTCCTCCCCCCACTCCCCGCTGCTGGCTCCTGGATGGGAGGCTGCTCCCAGGGAGGGTGAGGAGCTTGCCGCAGCCCCTAAGCCAGCTGTGGACAGCAGTCAGGGGGGTGCCAGTGCTGTTGTCCTCCCTCCTGGCTGGTGCGGCTGGCCATCTTTCACGCAGAGTTACGTAAGCTTGAGTCAATTGGAGCTCAGAGCGGTTCATTGTGGGCTATTTTTAAGCTGTAACACATCACAGCAGAGGGGTCACTGCACCATGGCTTGCAGGGAAGGTTGTTTAAACATCTGTTATTTAAATTTCCCTGTGCCTTAAAGCTCAAAAGCCATGTCCTCCTGCAGTCTCGGGTTCTGCCTTTCACATCCCAGATGAGGAGTGGATTATCACCCCTCACCCTGCCATAGTTTCCTCTAGGACTGGGGTTTTCTGCACCGTGACTGCCTTTCTTTGGGGTGAAGCAGCGGGGCAGGGAGAAGGTGCCAGTTCCTTCAAACATGGTGCTGCCTCCGTGGAATGGGTGCACCCTGAACAGGAGAGACTTCCAGGGAAGCAGGAAGTTAGAGTTCACGGGGGGGAGAGGAAAACACAGACAGAGTGCTGGGTATAGAGTGAGAGACAGACAGAGGGTACAGCCTTCCTCCTGGGGGGCTTTAGTTTCCCATCAGGACCCAGAGAGTGTTGATTACAAGGTCTTTGTGGGTCTCTTCAGAAGCCTGCCTCTGCTTGGGCTGTGTTCCTACCTGGAGTGCCCTCCCTCCACAGACCTAAGTGCTACCCACGTGCAGCCTCTGGGACAGAGGGCTGGTGTCTGAGCCCTCGGACAGTAGGCAGAGATGAACCTCTGGGGAAACAGGCATTGCTTTTCACTCCATTGTCCAGTGGTTAGCTGCACTGGGAGCCCTTTAAGGCTCCTTTTTAATTATTTATTTATTTTTGGCTGCGTTGGGTCTTCGTTGCTGCACGTGGGCTTTCTCTAGTTGCAACGGGCGGGGGCTACTCTTTGTTGCAGTGCACAGGCTTCTCATTGCGGTGGCTTCTCTTTGTTGCGGAGCGCAGGCTCTAGGCGCACGGGCTTCAGTAGTTGTGGCTCGCGGGCTCTAGAGTGCAGGCTCAGTAGTTGTGGCGCACGGGCTTAGTTGCTCTGCAGCATGTGGGATCTTCCTGGACCAGGGCTTGAACCCGTATCCCCTGCGTTGGCAGGCGGATTCCTTAACCACTGCGCCACCAGGGAAGTCCCTAAGTCTCCTTTTGATCCTAGATTTTTGGAGATGTCAAGTCTTCCCAGAGTACAGGGAGGGGAAGGCAGGTAGACTGGAAGAGTTCAGGGCCAGGGACTTGACAGAGCTGACTCCTGAGAACACAACAGAGCCCAAAATATGTCTGTGTTGGAGAAGCAGGTCTGGGAGACTTGACTGGTCGTGAGGTAGAATGGGACCTTCTGTGCCTCTCCTCTTGATGTCCTTCCTGACCACCATCCTCAAGGTCTCCTAGGTAGGAGGATTCCAGCCTGATCCACTGGGAAGGAGGGTTTCTCAGAGTGAGGTGGCCGTCCCCATCTCCTGAAGTCTGACCCTCTCCACAGGGTTTGGGGCCTTCCTCCAAGCCTGCCAGGAGCAGGTCAGGTGAAGTGTGAAGGGAGGCAGTGCTGGAACCCGCCCTCACAGAGGAGCCTCTGTATGGCCTCGCCCTCAGACTGAGCTTCTTCCTGTTGCTTCCTGGCCCCTCCATCCCAGACAGCCCTCAGCCTGGGGAATGGGCTCAGCCTGGGGGAGGGGCTCTCCAGGTTGCCATGGTAACATGTTGGCCCTCCTCACTTTCCAGAATCAGAAATAGAATTGGATGCCCTTCTTCCTGGTGAGAGACTATTTAAAAACATGTTGGGGGGAGGGGTACAGGGGCAATGTCCCTGCCTGATGAGGGGGGAGGGGATGGGGGAATGGGGGGGGTGGGTGCAGGAGGGGGCTGGGTAGAAGGTGCCCAGCCTGGGATCCTCTCTAACTGCCTGCTGCCCCTCCCCTCAGCTGGATAAAGCAGAGGGGCTTCAGCCAGCCAAGAATTCTGAGTACAAGAGACTCAGCCAGGTTCCACAGGGTATGTAACTAGCCCCTACTCAGCACTGACAGCTTCCTGGGAGGCACTGGCTTAGTGCCCCCAGGAAAATGCCCCCTCCCATGCCTGAGCCACCTGCTAAGCTATTGGGAAGAGGAACAGGGCCATGTGGGTTACAGCTTGGGTGGGGGCTTAGGGCTGCAGCACTCGGAAGGGAGGCATGTTGGCTCCTCTCCAGCAGGGTCCATGCCAACGTGGCCCTGCGCATGACACCTGTGATGGCACTGTAGTTTCCTGAAGTGTGGGTCCAGAGTGGCCTGGCTTCGGATTCTGGCTCTACAACTCACTAGCTGCAACCTCTGTGAATTCTCTCTCCTCCCTGTGCCTTGATTTCATCATTTATAAAATAAGGGTGACAGCACCCGGCTCTTGTTGAATTGCTGTGAGGCTGGGTTACAGTGCTCAGCACTGCCTGGCACAGAGGAAGGGCCCAGTCAATAGCAGTCACTGTTCTTATTGCTATAAGAGGTGTTTGCTTCCCAGGTGGGAAAAGCCTTCTCCTCTCTCCGGCTGCCTTCTTTGGTCTTTCCTTCGTGGGTCACACCCTTCTCAGATCAGTTGTTCATGAGGACTCCAGCCCTGAAAGGGAGGATTATGCCTCACTTCCGCAGGAGTTGGGGGATGGCTCAGTGGTTGGACAGGCAGGGACTTTCAGGGCCTCCCTCCATGCTTCTCCAGCCCTCCCACAAACACAGGAGGCTGCTACTAGCATCTCTGTCATGGGGAAAAACAAAACAAAATTAAAAAACGGTTTGCTTGCGGCCAGAGATTAATGAAGTTAATAGTGTTCAGCAAGTATGTGTGTGTGAATGCACAAATGTGCAGACCACAGACCCTTGGGCTCTGTCACCTTCCTGGGCCATAGTGTGTGGTGAGCAGCAGTGTCCAGACACATCTATCCCCATTCTTAACTGAAGGCAGCATCTGGGGAAGGGGGAGGGGGTCCAGGGGCCTGAGACATGGCTGAGTCAGGCTTTGCCCAGTGCTGAGTCAGGAAGGTGCAGATGAAGCACAGAGCTAGCTTTGGTCCCTGGTCACATCGCTTCACACCCCACGGCCAACCATAAGCACTATTTTTAACTTCTGTGAAAACACACCGCTTCAGAGGACAAGACTACAGCTTCGTTCTCCACAAACCTGTTTCCTGGGTAGAAAGACTGAGGCCTGAAAGGATAGCCCTGGAGGACAGAGCGAGGAGGCCCAGAGCTCATAGCTGGGGGAAGGAGGAAGGTCTGACCCCGCCCCAGTCAGAACCTCCAGACTCAGGCCTGTGGCACTGGTCGGTTCCCCAAACTAGGCTTGTCCTCTGTGGCTGCAGGGCTCATCTGGGCCTTGGCTGGTGGTCCAGGCAGGTCCCACTCCTCCCTGACCCTCTGCCCAGCTACAAAATGGAGGGTAGGATGGCCCACCTCGTCTAATAGCTTTCTTTTCTGTGTGCTACCCAAGTCCAGTCCTTTGTACAACTTGTCCTCACTGCGTATGCAGTTGTGCCCAATGTGTACCCAGTTCTGCACCCACCATACCCTCACTGTGTAGCCAGGCCTGTGCCCACTGTGTGGACAGCCCCCTAACCACTGTGTCCCCACTGTGCCCCATCCTGTAATTTCCACTGCTGGCCTAGCCCTATGCGCAGTGTTCTGCCCCCCTTCTGGCCAAGATGAAGTTGACACAATGTGACAAGAGCTAGAACATTCTGACTTGAGGGTTCTGAGCAGAGGCCCCACTCCCACCCATGTCATCCCCATCCCCACCTCTGTGGGATACTGGTCCTGGGCCTCAAGGACATGTGGCTCTGGGGAGGGGGCTCTGTGAGGCACAGGCAGAGGAAAACCATCTGGAGCAGAGAGACTGCCAAGGAGCTGCTGTCCCTGGAGCGGGAGCTGGGGAACATGGGGGAGGGGAGTTAGAGCCTGAGCCTGGGCCCTCACCCACTTCTGCCTCTCAGGACTGAGTGGTGAAGGGGCTTTGCCCCCCACAAGGGCCTCGGGTTACACACTTGGAACTGCATCCCTGGGTCAGGGCTTAAGTCTCAAGTTGCCACGTGGGAAATGGGGAGAAAGCCAAGTCTGGCATCTGAGGTAAACTGGGAACCCAGGGGCTTCCTCAGTATCTCCCCTGCCTACCTTTTTCCCTTGGCCTTATACATGCTCTCGCCTCTCGGAGCACTGCCCTCCCTTTAGGGCTGGCCTGGGCAGAGTGGCCACCTGGCTGGCAAGGAGAGAGGAGGCCAGTCTAGGGTTGGCAGAATTCACTGGGGTCCCTTGGCCTTTCTACCTCTCAAGATTCCCTGGGCAGGTCCCCATTCCTCAGGGGGGTGGGGCCCCTGGTTTTCCACAATCTCTTACCCTCCCCCAGGTCACTGGGTGCTGTGATGTGTGGGGTTGCCATGGCAGTTAAGTGGGGGCAGGGCACCTAGGGCCTGGAGCAGGACTATGGAAGTCACCAAGAAAGTGGGGGCCCCTGATCCATCAGGCTCCCAGGGCCACCCCTCAGCTGGCAGCCAGCAGCTGAGCAGTGACCCTAGAGGGTCCCAGGGACCATGGATAAACTCAGGATCTGTATACTTGAGGCAGGGGTTGTCACTGTCCACCGAGGCCATCCTTGATGGGGCCTATGGCTCAGCCTCCCAGGCCCATACCCACGAGCCCAGTGACCAGCAACTCTGGGACCCTGCTGAGGTTAGCTCCCAATGTGGCTGTGAGCGGGCCTCACAGGATTCCCTGAGACTCTCCTCCACTAGCTCGTTTCCAGGCTCTATCGTGGGAGCCCAAACACATCTCATCACAGAGAACAGGACCCTGGCCCTACCGGTGTGCAGGCGCAGTGACGGCACCAGTGACATGGCGCGGCACGGACTCTGCTGTTCCCGGCTTCAGGTGCAGATGGCGGGGGAGGGCAAGGCTCCGGCTAAAGTCCTAGTAGGCTGGGGCAAAGGCCCTTGCAGCCCCAAACAGATAGCCCCACTGGGCATTAGGAAGAGCCAGTGGCTACCGTATTTTCTTTCAGGGGAGAATGGCTCAGCTGCAGCCCAAGGTCCTCTTCTGGCTCTGGCCCAAGATCAGGGCCAGGGCCAGTACCCACGTCCGGCTCAGGCTCCTCCAACTCCAACTCCAACTCGGGCAAATACTCCAGCTCTGGATACAATCTCAATGTCAGCAGCAGTTGAATCTTACACCTGAAACCTTGACCACCTGATGGATACCGATGCCATCACCAAGGGCCTGTCCCAAGACCTCTTGCCCAGGAAATATGGCAACCAATGGTCAATCCAGCTGGAGTCTCCCAAAGGGGTCACATCCTGCCAGGACAAAGTGAATTTCCATTCTCAGGATGAGCCTGCCACCCCAGCACGCACTCCAAAAGAGTCCCCAGACCAGGCCCAGGAGCTCGAGTTGCCCAAAGGCCAGTGTTGCCAAGGCAGCCTGAGAACCAAGTGGAGAAGCCCATGGTCTGTACCTCCAGGTGAGGCAGCCCCCAACCGGGCTCAGGGCCCCCAGAAACCCCCAAGTCCCAGAGGGGTAACCAGGAGATTTGCAGCTCTCAGCCAGGTCAGCAGCCTCTCAATGCTTGCAGCAACACCTGCTCCGATATGCCACCGTCTGCCTACTAAGTAACATGCCACAACTCCCTCCCAATACAGCCTCCCAGGGAAGCCATGCAGATACCAGTGCCCCTACCTGCCAGCTCCAGGATGCTGTGGAAGACCGTGTGCTGGTGTTTGATATGGCCACGGGCAACACCAGAATGGGGCTGCTGTGCCATGACCCCATGGGCTCAAGGGCAGTGCCGGTGGGCCTCATGCCCAGCCACCCATCCATCTATGCCTCTGAAAATACGCTGTCCACCCGGCCGTTGGCCATGCCCATCCTCTCCCCTGACAGCGATGGCTCCAGCTTCTGGTCCACCACATCCATGGTGTCCAGCCCCGTGCCCTCCAGCCTTTCATCTGGAAGCTACCGAGAGGTGGCCCTGGTTCCCAAAGAGGCCAGGCTCAACCTGGAGTCACGAGGCTCCCCTGGTACTGAGACACTCATCAAGATGGGGATGCTCACTGGGCGTGTTCCACTGGGAATGCCCCTCCAATTTGGAGAGAGGATACTGAGCCATGCCTATGATCCTGGCTCGTCCAAAACTGACGCTGAAAAAACCGAAACTAGTCACACCATCTGGATGCAGGATGCCTCCGGAATGCAGGACACCTCTATGGTCCAGGCCAAGAAACTGCAGTGGACGAACTCAGAGCAGACCCCAGAGCCTGTACCACCAGCCCCAAACCAGCAGGTGCCCAGACCCCTGCTCCAGGAGGATGTAGGCAGCCACAATCAGAAAGGGGTCGTTATTGCTCACCCTGACAACCCTCAGGTCAAAGGTGCTGGGCATGCCCCCCTCGGTGGTCAGCCCCCACTAGCTGAGCAGCATCCCCTTTCCAGGCAGCCCCCTTCGACCGGTCAGCCTCCCTCTGCAGAGCAGCGTCCCCTTCCCAGGCAGACCCACCTTTCTGGATAGCCACCCCTAGCTGAGCAGGCCCCCTCCACCAAGCAGCACCCCCTTCCTGGTCAGGCTCCTCTCACTGGAGCCCCGATTGCCAGGCAGCTTTCTCTCACTTGGCAGCCTCCCTTTTCCCAAGAACCCCCCATCTCCAATGAGTCCACTCTCTCAATAGGTCCCCCCACCACTAGGGAGCCTGGTCAGGCCTCCACCCTGTGCCAGGAAGGTGAGCCATTGGGCCCGCCTACCCATGTGGGGGTACTTCGGGTGACCCCGGCCCCTGAGGAGACCTGTGTCTATATAAACAGAGAAAATGTTGGTGTCAGTGCTGGTCAAAGCTCCAGCTCACATCGGCTCTCACCCTGGCAACCTGGTGGCTCCCCCAGGGAGCAGTAGGAGCAGCTTTCCCAGATCACATTCACCACACCTGGTCCTGGCTGCAAGGTCTTGCCCATGGCCATGGTGGGCACTGAGCCCCACGGTCCCCGGTTCAAGCTGACAGCTGAGGACATTACACACTCGCCAGTGGTCGTGCAGCTTGGCCTTCTCCGAGGGGCCTGCTATGAGCTGGTGCCCACCATGGATGTTCTGCCAGTACGGTCCCCAGTGCTCTGCCGCCATTCACGGGGCCCCTACCAGGACATGGCAGCTGTGGTGATCGACACAGGCACAGGCTTCACCAAATTTGGACTGGCTGGAGAGGACCACGTCCTCAGTGTGCTGCCGTCATGAGTCCAGCTGCTCCAGCATCCAGTCCAGGGCCAGTCCAGGTACGCAGTGCCTGAGAACCAAGAGGGTTCCTACTCGGTGCTGAATCGAGGAGTGGTGTCCGACTGGGATGCACTGGAGGTGCTGTGGCAGCACCTGTTCTATTGCATGCTGGGTGTGCAGCCCGAGGAGCTGGCTGTGCTTGTGGCGGAGTCACTCACTTCACCACGCACCAACCGGGAAAAGGTGGCTGAAATACTCTTTGAGCGTTTCCATGTGCCAGCCATGCAGACAGTGAATCAGGCCCTGCTGGCACTCTATGCTTATGGGCGGACCACTGGGCTGGTGCTGGGCAGTGGCCATGGCACCTCCTATGTAGCACCCATCATCACTGGGGATCTGGCCCCACTTGACACCTACCGGCTGGATGTGGCGGGTGCTGACCTCACTGAATACCTGTCTCAGCTGTTGCTGGCAGGTGGCCAGTCACTGTTCAAGGCATGGCTGGTCAACCAGATTAAAGAGGCCTGCTGCTATGTGGCCATGGACATGACAGCTGAGATGGCCCGTGCCCAGGCTCTGGCCCGGGTGGACTTTTTGCTTCCAGACAAGCAGGTCATCACACTGGGCTCTGAGCGCTTCTGCTGCCCCGAGGCCCTCTTCTAGCCCAATCTGCTAGGCCTCAATCACCCGGGCCTTCCACAACTAGCCCTCCTAAGTATCAGCCGGCTGGAGGCCAAGCAGCAGGAGCAGCTGCTGGCCAATGTGGTGCTGGACAGTGGCGGCACCCTGTTGAGTGGCTTTCCTGAGCTCCTGAGACAGGAGCTGGGCCCCGGTGCCACTGTGCTGGGCTCTCCGTACCGTGCTGTTGCTGCTTGGCTTTGAGGCTCCATCATGGCGTCCCGGGACTCCTTCCAGAGCCTGTGGCTCAGCCGCCGTGAGTACGAGGAGGAGGGCCCATGGGCCATCTATAAGTACCATCTGTGAGCACATAAAAGTTCTTTCTGGTTCTGCTTCTTTTGACCACTGTGGCATATTTTAGGCACAGGGTGGTGGGGGGAAGGGCAAGGATCCAGGCATGTGGTCAGGGATGGGGACCTTGGCACTCCCAAGGCACACCTTGCCTCTACACACTGGAATTCCATGGGCCTTGGCAATCCTATCCTTTCCAGAGAGCCCCACAGCCCCACGGCTGACATTGGCCCTGGTCTAGCCTGACCTTTATTGTACCCCAAGGGCAACCACAGAGAGTGGCGGCTGTGAGTTTTGCCCTGTTGCCCTGGTGACAAGCTCAATTACCCTTGATTGCCAGCTCGTTGCCATGGCAATTTCAAACATAATGTAATAACCCACACAGCCTGGAGTGAGTCATTGGGCCGGGGGCAGCCCCCTCCCCTAGCTCCAGAGGAAAAGACTGCTTGCCTTCCCCCATGTTGGGCTCTCTACGGGGTGCTGAGGCCAGCAACATTCACAACAGCCAAACAGTTCTACAGATGGCTGGGGCCCTGGAGCACTTGTTACCCCCAAGGAGGGTCCCTGTCAGAGTCTGGGCTTCCTGAGGGAGCTGGCCTGATAATGCAGATACCTCCTAAAGTCAGAACCTTGGCTGGAGCTCTATGCTGGTTTGGCAGGTGCTTCTGTCAGCCAGTCAAAATATGAAGGTATAGGAGTGCTGGCCTTTGGTTCCCTGGGGCAGGAAATCAGGGTGGGGGGCTGATAAGTCCTGAATCCTGGGTGGGAGATACAACCTGAGCTGGGAGATGAGGCTCTGGCCTGCTTTGTAGTCTCTGTGGACATGGAGACTCACACCTTATCCTGCCTCTCTGACTATCTAGTTTTGGTGGGAGCCAGAACTGTCAACTTTGGGCTCCCTTCGCCTCCTGTGCCTCCCAAAATGGGCAGCCTCTGCCCACAGGGTGGCCAGGGTAAAGGCCTCATCAGGAGATCTTCACAGAGGCTATGGGGCAATGCCAGTGCCAACTGCCCTGCTCTTGTCCCAAACTCCACTCTGTTTTAAAGGGCCTCCCTCTGTCCCTCTGGCCAGGGGAGTGGCTAGAAGCCACGGCCCCTGATCTTGTCTGGCTCCGAATAGTGGGGATAGGAATAAAGGTCCATGTCTTCCATGGCCTGGAAGAGCTGAGAGGAAGAATTCACCTGGTGTTGCTACTTCCTGCCTGGAGGGCAGCTGGAGGTTGAAGCCAAGACACTGAAGCCAGGACTCCCCTGGTGGTGCAGTGGTTAAAATCCGCCTGCCAATGCAGGGGACACGGATTCGATACCTGGTCCGGGAAGATCCCACATGCCGTGGAGCCAATGAGCCCATGTACTACAACTACTGAGCCTGTTCTCTAGAGCCCGTGCTCTGCAACAAGAGAAGCCACCGCAACAAGAAGCACATACACCGCAACAAAGAGTAGCCCCTGCTCGCCTCAACTAGGGAAAGCCCACCTGCAGCAATGACGACCCAATGCAACCAAAATAAATAAATAATTTTTTTAAAAAAAAGGACACTGAAGCCCTACCCTGCTGGTGCCCCTCTGACTAGGAGCTGAGGGACAACCCATGCCCCTGTCCCAACCCTGGGTTCTCGTCTTTAGGTTATCCTCTCCACAAAGGGCAAAGACCTGGCTATCCCCACACACACCTGAGAGTGAGGGGCTGCCCTTCGTGGAGAGACTAGAAATGGCCAATGATATAAGGTCATCACAGCCCCCACCCACCCCTGGGCATGGTCCACCCTCTTCCCATGTCCAGCTTTCACACTGTGAGTCAGACCCCACGATCCTGAGGCCTGTGTCTGGTAGGAAGAGGACCAGTGGCTCTAGGGACTAGCTAGCTACAGCGTCCATGTGTACATGCAAGCAAGCATGCCTGGGTGCACACAGAATGCAAACACATGTGCCCCTGGGCACCGCTGCACACACTGTGCTGTTGCCATCTCCTTTGGCATAAGAGCACACACACACAGACATAATCATCACACGTGTGCACATACACCCTGCCACGTGCTCACCCACAGGCACATGGAGTGTGCACGGGACCAAGAAGAGGTGGAGCACTGCCAGCAGCAGGCAGGGCTCTAGCGAGCCACCTCTTCCCCTGCCTCTAAATCCCCCACATTCCAGCTTCTCCTTGGCCCAGCTTTTCTGTGCCTGGATAGCCATGATCTTCAGGAAAGGCAGAAAATGTGTGTGCCACGTGCGGGGTCAGCAAGCCAAGGATCAGATGCACCATACAGCTCAGGGAACCATTGTTTCAATGACAGTGGGCAGACAGCAGGAAAGACAGTGCCAGGCCATTCATTCATTCTGCAGACATGAACTTAGCATACTGAAATGAGACACAGAGCTCTGCCCTGCAGATGCCCAGCTTGCCAGGAGATTCCTACCCAGTGGTGGAGTTGGTGCCATGAATGAGACCACCCAGAGCCCAGGGAGCCCAGAGGTGACACTCACCTGGCCTGGAAGCAGTGACCAAACCAGGGAAGGATGTGAAGGGCTCCTCAACACCCCCCCTGGAGAAAGATATTGAGGGGTCCTGTTCGAGAAGTCATTTCCCAGGCTAGACTTCCAGCCCCAGCACGAGCTCCAGCTTCCTCACTTGGGCAGTCACTCCTGTCAGCAGCTGTGGGAAACCATCCAGGAGAGACTCACTCAACATGGCCAGGGGTTTGGAGATGACCCCACCAAGGATGGGATCAGAAGACTCACTGAGAGGGTTCTGGTTGGGTGGAGCCCAGTTTCAGGCACACAGAAGCCTAAGTCTCGCCTTCAGATACTGGCCTCAAGGCTTGTGGGGGGGCGGGGCAAGCATTTGGTCCATGTGCCTCTGTGAAGAGGGACAGAGAAATGGCCAAGGACTTCCTTCAGAGGCTCTTCCCGGCAGTTCTCAGCCTCTTCCAGTCAGGGGCCAGGTCTGGTGTGGCACCATGGTGCTGTAGTTCTCCTGTATCCCCATATCCCAGCCCAGGCCACCAGTACTGATGCTGTTCAGGAAGGGTTTGAGGGTGATTAAACTGTCAAGAAAGCAGTCTATGCCATGTCATAGGTAACTTTTAGAGCTTGAGAAATTCAGTGCCACACAGGAGGGGGCAGGCTGAGCCAGCTACCCTGGATGGGACCTTGCAGGGGGGGCGGGGAGGATGGGTAGGAGACTCTGCCACCAAGGTCTGGAGCCCTCACTTGCACACACACACCCCGGTGTGTTTACTAGCTAGGGGAGGCCTGTCTGTAGCACAGCTTGCCCTAGCGATTGCCCACTTGGTTCTAAGTGGGTTCCGCTCTTTGGGTCAGGTTTTGGGAGCTGGGCAGAACACCAGTCCCCTGGGGACCACTACCTGCCAAGACACTCCTGTGCAGCTCCAGGACTCAGGCTTTCCCCACACCTTCTACTCCGCACCCTCTACAATGGGCATAGGAAGGCCCCTCCGGTCCTTGTTGCCCGGTCAGTCCAAGGGCCTAAGGGAGCCTTTGAAAGCCTGGCCGGGGCCGGGCAGGCCAGTGCTCACCTTCTCTGCTGCCACCCCCTCCTCAGCCCTCCTTCGAGTGAGATTCCGGGCTCAGGCTCCTCCAGGGTCGGGGCGGAGCCGGCTGAGGGAGGCCCCGCCCCCAGCCCGCCCCCGGCCCGGGGTGCGAATGCGGGGCCGGCGAGCGGCGGGAGATGCTGGAGGTTCGCGAGCCGAAGTGGCTGCAGCTGGCCCCGCGTCTGCCCCGCGTGCCCGGAGCGGATTCTGCCCGCCGCCCCCGGAGCCCTCGGCGCCCCACTGAACCCGCGATCGCTTCCTCCCTGTGACCGACCGGCGCTGCAGGTGCGGGGTGACCCGGGAGGGGGTGGCGCCCCCGGAACGTACGTTGTGGGGTCTTAGGGGATTGAGTCTCTGGCTCGAGGTTCGGGTAGCCGAGTGCGCCGGGGCGCTGCAAGGGCCTGGGGTCCCGGCGGGGGCAGAGCACGCGGGCTCTGCAGATCCAGGGCTCGGCGTGCGGGGTTGGGCTAAAGTTCCCCATCGCCTCAGACGGGTCGGGGGTCCCAAGGGAAGCCTCTGAGACTCAAGTCCAGGCCAATCTCCCCTCCTTGTCCCCCATCCCACCTCCATCTCGCTGGGCTCCTAATTGTGAAAACATTAACCCTCCAACATTCGTGGTGCCCCTTGAGGGTAGGGGCCGAGGGCTCAGCTGTACCTCTGGACTCCCAGAGCCACCTCCGGCCCCTCCCAACTGCCCCCAGGCCCCCTCCCTCCCTCTAAGCAGTCACTAATTTCCATGACAACGAGAGTTCTTTATGGGCGACAACCTGAAGGGGGCTGGGCGGGGCTGCCGCGGGGTGGGGGAGGAGGCTCAAGCCCTTGGGGACCAGCAGCCCCCTAGCCAAGATCCATCTTCCAAGCCTGAACTCGAGGGCCCGCCGGGGGTCCAGGACACAGACCCAGCGCTGCGCGGTGGGGCTGGGGGACGCACATGTTTCTGCTGGGAGGTGCGGGGTTGGGTGCTCACACGTGTGCCTCCCGCATGTGTGTTGCTGTGCCAGCGGGGGCGAGTCAGCAGCACCGGGGAAGGGGGTCAGGGTGGCAGCATGGTGGGGAGCAGGGCCCCCAGCTGGCTGGGTGAACAATGAGCGAATGAGTTTCCGCTTTCCCCAGCCTGTAGTGTCTGGCAGAGACCCTAGGCTCTCCCAGCCCCCCATAGCTCTGCCAAACTGCTTTTGTCCGCACCGCTAGGCAGAGCCTGCTTCACCAGGTTCCCTCCCAGGGAGCAGGGCTCTCTGTCCCTCACCAAAAGCTCAGTCTGCAGCAGTCCAGCCCCTGTCCTGCCACCCTCCTCCAAGGCCCAGGCTTTGAGCAACAACCCCCCACCCTCGCCCAGGACCGCCCACCCGTGGAGACCTGGTGCCCTTCCTTCCCCACCCCCCACCCCACTCCCAGTTGATTCCTGTCAGCTTTAGGCACCTGCTGGGCCCCAGTTTCCTCAGCTGGGAAATTGGTGTCTCCATTCCCCTCGGTGTCAGGCGCTGGGCCCTGTGGAGGAGAAGAGGTCTCTCTCCCTTTCTTTTACAGCATTTGGTGTGGGCCCCCAGGTGCCATAGGCTGCCTTTCCCATATCAGTTTCTGGCCCTCCTCTCCAGCCCTTGTCCTGGCAAGTGGGCAGTCCTTGCCCTGGGAGAAGACCACAGAGTCAGTGATCTCCATCCAGGGAAACTGAGGCATAGTGAAGGGATGCTGTGCAGCTGTTATCCTGTTTCTAGGTTGCTTGGGGTGCTGTTTCTGGCCCTCAGACAGGATTCACTGTCGGGGAGGGGGACGGTGGTGGCAGGGAATTAGGCTGAGCTGCAAGAGAGGCCCTGGGGACCCAAGGCCTCTAGAGTACAGCAGATGGGGGTGGGGGTGGCTGGGGAGTCTAGGCAGAGCTGGGTCAGCTGAGAGGAGGGGCTGTAAAGGGAAGCAGCCAGGTCTCCAGGCTTCATTTCCATCCCCCAAGCCTGTGCCTTTGACATGTTGGACCTGCCTCACCTAAGCTGCTGTGATGACAGGGAGAGAGACTGAGGAACTGTTCTGAGGGGACAGCAACAGCTGGCCTCTTTCCCAGAGCTACGGCTGTCCCACACCAAGTTCAGTGCATGTCTAGGGGAATACAGGAGGGGTCAGTCTCAAAGGTCCAGGCATCAGGAGCAGCTCCTGGTCCAGGTGTGCAGAGCACATGGTCATGGAGGCCTTAGGGCTCTGCTGGGCATCCACAGGCCCCTTTGAAACCCCCTGCCCACCTTCCCTCCTGTGTCCTTGTGCCTGCATCCCTTTTACTGTGTCAACTCTTTACTCCCCTTCCATCACAGGTTCTGCCTTTGTCTTTCTGTGTCCCTGCCCCTCTCTTTTCTAAAGTCTCTCAGTTCCCCACCTCCCCTTCCTTGATGGGGACCAGGGTCACAGAACCCATGGGGAAGGAATCAGGCCAAAGTCTCAGGGAATTCTTGGAGAATTTGAATGGCACCTCTCCTCTCCCCTCTCCTTCCCTCTCCTCCCCTCCCTTTCCCTCTCCTCCCCTCCCCTCTCCTTTTTAAAAAACTTCCATCACCATAGCAACCCTTTACTCTGGGGCCTTCCCTGAATTTCCCCTCCTCCGCTCACAGAGAAGCAGGGCCCCCAGTGAATTTTCCTTCAGGGGCTCAAAGATTGGGATCCTAGGTGTCTGGAAGGGGCCAGCTGGCTCTCGGCTCTGCCTGCTTATTGAAGGCTGAACTTTCTCAAGGCAGCACCTGATCGTATGCCCACCTCTGAGACAGGAGAGTACCCCCGCCCTCTGCCTGCGCCCTCATTAGATGGGAGAGAGTCAGCAGCAGGAACTACGGACCATGATTTAGCTAGAGCCTGAGGCCCAGCCAGGGCAGCCCCCTGCCCAGTTACCTATAGCAGTTGCATAGTGGGCGAGAAACTTGACTCTGCCTCCTGACACAGAACTGAGAGTGAGGTCTCTATTTCTGCCGGTCCTGCATCCTGCCGGTGAGGTCTCTGCGGCAGGCTGGGCAGAGCTTGGGCCTAGGCTGGGCAGAGCTTGGGCCTAGACGTGTCTATTACAGCAAGAAACCCAGCCCCAGTCCCTGAGAGAGGAGAGCAGGGAAGGGGAGGGTTTGCCGGCAGGCTGGTGTTCACAGCGGCCACTAAATTTGGAGGTGTTGCCCAAAGTTGTTGGGAGGCAGCTGGAGGCCTCCTGGGCCCACCCTGGCCTCCCTAGGTTTACTGCAAGGTCTGAAGCCGCACATGGCAGAGGACCAGGGTGGCAGGTAACTCCTGTTTATGGCTACGAAAGGTGGGGCTTGAATCAGGCTGACCCCAGTAGAGGAGGGGCCAGGACTCTCTGTGGGACCCCTGGGCTTCTGGAACTGGCCTCTGTCCTATTCGGGCCTCCCCTGGGCCAGACTTGTCTTAGGCTACAGTAGTATCCCTAGGGGACCCTTTATTACCAAGGCAGAGGCTCCATCAGCATTGCCTGAGGGGCCAGGCCTGAGGAGCAGGCAGTAGCTAGGGTATGCTTGGCCCTCAGGCTCCCTTAGAGGCTCCCCCAGGCTCTGCACTTCCCCCAAGCTCCCTTTGGACCGCCCCTGTGCACACCAGTCAGTTTCTCTGCAGAGAATGGAAGGAACCCTGTCTTTAGGGAAACGGCAGCTATGGGACTTCTGTGCCCTCCCATGTCCCAGTGTGCACTTAAGGCCGAGCCCAGGTCCCGTGTCGTTAGCGGGGGAGCTCTCTATTGTTGGATGTTGAGTCTGGGCTGTCCAGGCCATAGGGATGAGAAATGCACACCCTCTTTCTGCCTGGCCTTCTACTGTTCTTGAAGCCGTCCCTCAGCTTCTCCTCCCTGCTTTGGGGCCAGGGTCCCCTTGTTGCTAGCAGGTGCCAGGGGCTTGGTATGCACACCGGCAGCCTCCTAGGCAGCAGCAGTGGGTAGCAGATGGTAGAGTGGGTGGGGGTGGAGGGGACCAAGATGCTAATCTGAAGCAGGGCCCCCTTTTCTCCTCTCTCCGCCCTGGGGCCAGGTTGGGGGTGGAGGCAAGTGAGTGCAGTTAGGTTGGTGAGGAGAGGCAGTGACTGGCAGAGATCAGGGCCGCTGTGGGAGGGAGGAGACAGATCTGTCCCTGCCCCTGCCATGAGGCTTCAGGACATGCCTCCAGGCTGATATGACTGAGCAGAGGCCCAGATTTCTGTGGTGGAGACAGACCCCCATGACCAGCCCTGAGTCCCTGCGAGTATGAGTGCCTGTGCACGGCCAAAAGCTGGGCCAAGATCAGGGACAGGCACGTACAAAACCTCCCACGCTGTGCGGCTGAGCAGGGAGCTGTTGGTGTGGGGTGGGTGGAGGTGGAGTTTGTGGAAGTTATCTCAGCGAAGGGTGGTTTTGAGCCTGGAGCTTCAGGATCGTTGCAGCCAATCTGTGGCACAAATAACCTTATAATGTCAGAAATCACAGTGAAAGAAGAGATTTAGCCCTGGTCTCAGCACCTAGCTCATGTGGAGGCTGCTCCACAGAGAGGCCAGCATGGGCAGTGCCCTTGCCAGTGCCCACAATTCCTGCCATTGGGTGGACACAGTTGAGCTGGCGAGTCACCTGTTGTTGGTTGTTTAGGTAGTTGCTGATTTTTTTAATGTTAAAAATAACTCTGCCGTGACAAATAGGATACTGATGGGAGGCTTTGGGGGAAGGGCATTCCTGCCAGAGGGAATGGTGTAAGCAGAGCAGCAGAGCTGGGACACAGGTCCCTCCCAGCCCTCCTGGGGGACCTGTAGGCTGAGGTACAACCCTCTCACCCAGTACAGGGCCCTTGGATTGCAGCCTGGGAAGGGAATCGTTGCACATAAGACCAATGAGGGGACTGATGCAAGCCCCCTCCCCCGGATTGTTTGGGCATAGAGATGGGTGGCCGGCAGTGGTGGGTGGCCATGCCTCTGCTCTCAGCTGTGAGTGGGATTCTAGCCACAGGCTCCTTCCCGGCAGATGCAGGCGCAGGGCTGTGACCATGGCGGCAAAGATACGCAGTCAGGGACAATCTTCAAAGCTTCTCTTGTTTGCCTCTGCAGTGCCTCACAAGATGGCTTAAGCCCTAGCTTGAATCACACTGATGAAATGTGTTTGTGTTCCCTGAGCCCAAAGAACCTGGATGCGGGAATGATGGAATTTGTTCCCTAAAGCAGAGGGCAAATTTGAGGGAGAACTTTCAGGACTGGGTGCCCTGGGAAGTGGGTAGCCTCCGCCTGGGAGGAAGCAAGCAGCAGCCAGGGCTGATCAGGGGGCTTGTGTGGGTCCTGGCCTTTGAGCCTGGCTGGCAGAGTCCCTCTGACCAAGCTGCTTCCTCTGGTGGTGGCTTCCTCTCTCCTCCACTACCCTGTGGCTATGAGTCACTTCAGGTAGGGGGGCATCTAGGTAGCCAAGGCCCCAGCCCAGCCCCTTTGCATAGCAAGTGCTAATCGGGGTGGAGGGAGACTATGCACAGTCAGCAGAGGCAGAGCAGTTTCAATGCAGCCTCAGTGTGAAGTGTGTTATCATCCCGGTGTCACATCAACCAGGCATTAAGGAGGCTGACTCTGGGTCAGGTCTGGAAAGGTCCAGACACTGTCACCAATTCCCCTCCTGAAGTTTACCTCTGAGCAAGGGCCGTGAGTGCCTTTTCCTGTGGGTGCTGGAGCCAGTCCACTCAGCACCACAGGTGAGGATTGGGCTGGCAGCGTTGCAGATCCAGGGGGTGCCATGCTCCGAGTGCCAGAGTTCCTGGAACCTACTGGAGTCAGCTGTGTGTGGTCATCCGTGTGCCTGGAATAGCCACCCCTGGCCAGGGGCCTCTCCCCTGGACCTGAGGGTCCATGTCTCCTGCGAGCCCTGGCAGTGAGGCACTAGGCAGGCTTGTCTTGCTTTTCTGGACCATTACCCCTTCATGCCTCCTGGAAAATCCTTTCCCTATAAGGCCCAGCCCTAATGCTGCTTCTTCCTCAAAGCCTTTCCTCATTTCTCTACCCAGATGGGGGTTCTCCCTCTGAAGAATCCCCCAAGCAATATTTTTATTTATTTATTTATTTATTTATTTGGTTGCACCGGGTCTTAGTTGTGGCAGGCAGGCTCCTTAGTTATGGCTCATCAGCTCCTTAGTTGCAGCACACGGGCTCCTTAGTTGTGGTATGTGAACTCTTAGTTGCGGCATGCATGTGGGATCTAGTTCCCTGACCAGGGATCAAACCTGGGCCCCCTGCACTGGGGGCATGGAGTCTTAGACACTGCACCACCAGGCAAGTCCTGCAGTATTTATTAAATCAGTAAAAGTAATCACAGTACAAATCCTAACAGAAAATTAGGAAACAATAGATATAAATCTGCCCCTCTGACACCCAATTCTTTCCCCCAAAGAGAACTCTTATTTTTTCCCAGAAAAGAGTCTGTGAGTGTACACAGGTATATAAAGTTTAAAAAATTTACCCCAATGTAGCACCCCTTACCCACCATTCTGTCCCCTGCTTTTTTTCAGAGACTGTCCTACAGCAGCACATTTTGATCTATTTTATGCTTTTTAATAGCTATCAAGCATTCTTCAGCATGGATAGCCATAATTTTTATTAACTTTTTTATTGTGAAATATAAGAAAGATCTAGGAATGTGCCCAATATGTGTATGTACATTTTTACAAATTATTATAAAGTTGAACACCTGTTAAACCACTACTCAGGTGGTTCTCAGGTTCAGAAATAGGTCCTCCAGAATCCACCCACCCCCAATCACAACCTCTTTGTTTCTCTTAGAAAGACTCATGGTGTTTATTTCCTAGTGTTTCTTTATAATTTTACCAGTATGTCTGTCTCCTTAAACAGTATAGGTTAGTTCTGCCTGTTTTGAACTCTGTATCAGTAGAATCACACTATATGTATTTGGTATTTTTTTCACTCAACACTGTATTGGTGAGATTGACCATGCGCTTGCATAGAGCTGTAGCTCCTCATTTCCATTGTTTTGTAACAATATTCCATTGTGTGACTGACTCTACCACAATACATCCTGCTCTTGATGGATATGTGGGCCGTTTCCAGTTTGGGGCAATTCTGAATATTGCAGCCATGAGCACTCTTGTACGAGTGTCCTGCTGCACAAATGTACATAGTTAGCAGTGCAATTGTTGGTGCACAGGTTATGTTTGACTTCAGTAGTTTTACCAAACTGTTTTGCAAAGGGGAGACTTGCCCTCCACCAGCAGTGCTCATGTTCTCCACATCTTTGCCAACACCTTGCATCTTCAGACTTGCGGAGATGATTCTCTGATGGGTGGGTAGATACAGCCCCTTTCATCTGTGGAATTACTGAAATTTAAATAAATCATTTGATAAATCTTCTTTTGATTGTATATAATGCAAAGTGATTCACGGATATGTCAGTTTACTATATTTTTAATAAGCGCAGGGGCTTGTTGTAGTTCGGGCAGCCAAGCTGAGTGGTTGGAGGTACAGCCAGAAAAGCAGGCACTGGATCTGAGCCTGATCACCCTCTAGCCCTTCCTGGTGTAGACTCTGCCTCTGACTTGGTCTGAGACAGGTTGGGGTTTCCCAAACGCAACCTTTACATTGTGGGGAGAAGTGGGCTGTGGTACAGCTGAACCAGACCCCATCCTGCCCGCAGTTCAGAGCCCGGCAATGCCGTTTGGGTGTGTGACTCTGGGTGACAAGAAGAACTATAACCAGCCATCGGAGGTGACTGACAGATATGATTTGGGACAGGTCATCAAGACGTGAGTGCTGGGTCTGTTGGGCAAGGGTGGGCGGGCAAGGGCTGGGGAAAGGGGAGCAGAGTACAGCCCACGCTGAAGCCAGGGCTGAGTGGAGTGCCTGCTGGCTGCAGTGAGGAGTTCTGTGAGATCTTCCGGGCCAAGGACAAGACAACAGGCAAGCTGCACACCTGTAAGAAATTCCAGAAGCGGGATGGCCGCAAGGTGCGGAAGGCAGCCAAGAACGAGATAGGCATCCTCAAGATGTGAGTATGAGGCCCAGGGGTGGGGCTGGGTAGGGGAGGTAGCTGGGAAGGGCTTCGAGGTCCGGAGGCCTCAAGCAGTACCAGCCTCTGGCCAGTTAGTCTGCTGTGGCTCACAATGGTGACCAGAGCCTCTCTTAGGGGTTCACCCAGCCCTACCTATTGGCTCTTCTCTCTGTTGCCAGGGTGAAGCATCCCAACATCCTGCAACTGGTGGATGTGTTTGTGACCCGCAAGGAGTACTTTATCTTCCTGGAGCTGTGAGTGTGGGTCTGGGGTTCCAGGATTCCTCAGTCCCCCAGGTCTTTACCTGCCCTGCCCTCTGCAGCAAGGGAAGGCCCCCCCTTCTGGACCCTTGGGGTCCCAGGTCCCTGTGCCTTGCCCAGCCAGCTGCCTGGTGTAGGCAGCCTGCCCACGTGCTCCTGCCCCACCCCCGATCCTGCCCACGCCGGGCTCAGGGGCTGGTGTCCCTCAGGGCCACGGGGAGGGAGGTGTTTGACTGGATCCTGGACCAGGGCTACTACTCGGAGCGAGACACGAGCAACGTGGTGCGGCAGGTCCTGGAGGCGGTGGCCTACCTGCACTCACTCAAGATCGTGCACAGGAACCTCAAGGTGAGGCCAGCAATCAGGTCAAAGGGTCAACTGGCAGCCGGCCAGTGGCTGGGGTGGCAGCACCCCAGGGCCGTGGTCCAGCCTCTGAGGGTTTCATGGTCTCTTCCTCTGCCCGCCCACATGCCATTCCTGCCTGGAGCAGCTGGAGAATCTGGTTTACTACAACCGGTTGAAGAACTCAAAGATCGTCATCAGCGACTTTCACCTGGCTAAGCTAGAGAATGGCCTCATCAAGGAGCCCTGTGGGACCCCCGAGTACCTGGGCAAGCAGGGAGTGGGGTGGGGCAGGGTGGGACACAGCCTTCAAGGAGTGGCTCTGGGTAGCGGGGGGAAGGAAGTCCCTATCCCAGCAAATGGGTGTGAGCGGTACAAGGCCTGGCCAGGCCTGATATTGATCAGCAGGTGGACACTTTTTGCAGCCCCAGAGGTGGTAGGCCGGCAGCGGTATGGACGCCCTGTGGACTGCTGGGCCATTGGAGTCATCATGTACATCCTGTGAGTGGATAAGCCAGCAAATAGCCTGGCAGCCAGGTGGGGTGGGGGTTTGTGTCCATGGCCTTCCTGAGTGACCCTGTCCTTGGACCCCTGTGCAGGCTTTCAGGGAATCCACCTTTCTATGAGGAGGTGGAGGAAGATGACTATGAGAACCACGACAAGAATCTCTTCCGCAAGATCCTGGCTGGCGACTATGAGTTTGACTCTCCATACTGGGATGACATTTCACAGGCGGGTGAGGAGGTGCCCAGCGTGAGGGGAGAGTGAAGGGTTGGCGTGGGGGACTGCTCTCGGCCTTCTCTGTTGGACTCTGACCCTATCCCCGAGCCCATTCATCACCTCTAGACAGTGAAATGGGGGTGCCCAAGCCTAGCCTCTCCCTGGCTTTGTCCCCAGCCAAAGACCTGGTCACAAGGCTGATGGAGGTGGAGCAAGACCAGCGGATCACCGCGGAAGAGGCCATTTCCCATGAGTGGTGAGCAGGGCCCAGGGAGGATGGGAGGAGAGGCCAGTGGTCCCTTGGCCTCTGTCCTCCTCACACCTAGCAGCCTCTATCCTTGAGGCCTCAAATTGGGGTTCAGGGGGCACCCAGAGCTCAGGCCAGCCCAGAGGGTTTGCCTGGTAATTCTTGGCTCTTACAAGGAAAGTGCTGGGCACAGTCTCCATGAAGGCCATACCCCCTCAGATCCAGACTCACTTGTACCCCTTCCAGGATTTCTGGCAATGCTGCTTCTGATAAGAACATCAAGGATGGTGTCTGTGCCCAGATTGAAAAGAACTTTGCCAGGGCTAAGTGGAAGGTAAGGCTTGGATGGCTCCCTTTCCTGGCTTGATCCCAAGTGCTCCTTCTGGCACCACAGTTTCTTGCCTGCATCACACCCTTGCAGCCACACACAGGCTTTTCTTCAACCGTCAGGTATAGCTGTAGCCACTGCTACTACCTTAGGCAGGTGTGCTGAGCAGCTGGGTCCCTGGCCCTGGGTTGGTCAGAGGCAGCCAGGGCATGATGGAATGGTCTGGGTTTGGCCTTCGCAAAGGAATGGATCCAGCTTCTGTAAGCCTCGCTCTGAGCCTCTCTCCACTGTCCTTCTTTCAGAAGGCTGTCCGAGTGACCACCCTCATGAAACGGCTCAGGGCACCAGAGCAGTCCAGCACGGCTGCAGCCCAGTCTGCCCCAGCCACAGACACTGCCACCTCTGGGGCTGCAGGCGGGGCCACAGCTGCAAGTGGAGCTGCCCCAGCCCTTGGGGGCAGTGCCACCCCAGCCACAGCGGGTGATGTTACGAAGAGCGATAATGTAGCCCCTGCAGACCGTAGTGCCACCCCAGCCACAGATGGCAGTGCCACTCCAGCCACTGATGGGAGCATCACCCCAGCCACTGATGGGAGCATCACCCCAGCCACTGATGGGAGTGTCACCCCAGCCACCGACAGAAGTGTTACTCCAGCCACTGATGGGAGAGCCACACCAGCTGTGGAAGAGAGCACCATGCCCACTACCCAAAGCAGTGCCACACCGGCCACCAAGGCTGCTGCCACCCCTGAGCCGGCTTTGGCCCAGCCGGACAGCACAGCCCCAGGGGGCACAACAGGCCAGGCTCCACCCTCTAGTAAAGGGGAAGAGGCTGCTGGCTCTGCCCAGGAGTCTCGGAGGGAGGAGACCAGCTGAGTGGGCAGGCTGTGGGGGGGGGGGGGCGGGGGATGGGCAGGAGGGGTGGGAGAGTGGATGAGGGGCTTCTCACTGTACAGAGAGTCACTGGCATGATGCCCTCGCTCCCCCCCACCCCTGCCTCCCAGCATGGGGCATGTCTGGGGGCCACAGGAGAGCAGTTTCATCTCCTGTGTGTATGTGTGTGAGTGTTGGGCAGGCCAGAGGCAGGACCAGCCCCAGCCCCTGCATGGATTCCTTGTGGCTTTTCTGTCTTGCTAGCTTCATCAGTTTCTGTTTCTTGTGGGATGCTGCTCTAGGGATACTCAGGAGGTCCCTGCACCCCTCCCCCTTCCCTTTTTGCCTCACAATTCCCCCAGGCAGGCCCTGCAGGTCCCATCCTCTCCCAGGCCCTAAATTGGGTGGCCTTGCCCTGAGAGCTGGTCCTCCAGCGAGGCCCTGTCAGCGGTCTTAGGCTCCTGCACATGAAGGTATGTGCCTGTGGTGTGTGGGCTGCTCTAGGAGTGGAAACAGGCTGGTATAGAGAATGCTATAATCTCAGGCAGTATGCTTTAAGACAAGACTGGTCACATGGCTGGGGGCACTGCTTGGTAGCCATGGGGGTCCTCAGAAGTGAAAGAGAATGAGTTGGAGGTTAGAAGACTCCATCTTTGTCCCTGGGAAGTCTCTCCCAAGATTCTTATTCTATTTCCTGTCCTCCTGCGTCCTGCAGTGGGTTGCCCTGTGCCCTGAACTGCCTGAGCCTGTAAGGGGAAGGAGGAGCAATGAGGATGTGGCTATGAGATCTGGGAGGGCAGAGTGCAGGCCCAGCACCTAGTGTATCAGCCTAGCTGGGTCCTTACCCTGGGCCAAACAAGGAGTGCTGCCCCTGGCTCTTCCCACATGGGCTCCCTCAGGCTCAGTCCACAGTCCTCTCCATACCTGGGGGCCTGCTGTATGGCAGTGTCCCACAGTCTGATTCGGGGTTTGCCCTTCACAGGGGCAGATTTTCTGCTCTCTCAATTCAACAACAAAATAGAGAGGAACCCCCTCTATGTCTATGACCCATTTTCCCTTCTATCAAGGCTTGGAGAGAGGCCCAGGTGCCTCTAAGCCATGCTGAGTTGCTTTTGCTGGAATGAGGGAGTGGAACAAAGCTCCCCAGTTTCCTAATGGAGGCTCCTGGCAGGTGCCCTTTGTCAGACCCCACTACCGCCTGGGCAGGCAGCCACACTGGTCCTGGCCCTCGCTTGGCACTTGGGGGTAGTCCTGCCCTTCTCCCTGCATGCCTGTGGGTCTGCTCTGGTGTATGAAGGTCGGTGGGCTGTGTACCTGCTGAACCTGGCAAATAAATGTCACTCTGCCAAAGCCTCTGGCCACCCTCTCGCCTTTGCTTCCTCTATATAACTGGGGAAGGGCCTCTAGAAGGCAGTGGGGAGGGGAGAGGCTGGGAGTTAGGTTCACAGGTAGTGAGTGGTCTGTGCTCAGTGCCATGCAGATTGCTTGGGCTGAGAGTACAGTTCATTCCTGCCACAGGGTGTTCCTTGATGGTGTGGCAGGGTCCTCTGGACTCCAGAAATCCATGTGGGTGGTGGGTACTGTGCTGGGCTTGTGCCGAGGAATAACCTCTGGGCTACTGTTCTGACAAGTCCTGCTGAACAAGGAGCCCTTATCTTGACTTAGGCCTAGACCTGGAACCCACCAAGTGCCATCCACCATAGGGAGAGACCTTTGGGCTTCCCTGGGTTGGGAAGTGGATGCAGGGTGGGCATTACACAAAGATTCTAGCCTGCCCTTTGTGTTGATTCCTCTTTCCTGTAAACAACACCTTTGCTTTCCACATAGGCCCCAAGGACTTCACTCTGGGTCTACTTCAGGTGGGAACAGATCAGCTTTATATTATGGGGCTCTGTACAAGGTTTTTTTCTGGGGAGAGGGGAATAACACTGCTAAAAATAATTAATCATGAAAACTCCTAGGAATACTTGTTCCAGCCCAGATCAGCCCACGTGAACTCACCAGGTATGCTGCTCTTTCTCAGAGAGGACCCCAAAGATAACGTCTCTGATGTGGGAATAAGAAAAAGGGTTGTTAGTCACTCATCTATGAAGCATCTGGGCCTCCAAAATTCCAACCTTACTGCAGTCCCGAGGCAAAACTTGATCCTCCTGAGAGCTAGGAGCTAAAGTCAGGATACTGGCCCTGCCACCTCTAAACTTAGGGATCATCAAGCTTTGCTTGTATAGAGCCAGAGTGAGCTTGAGGTGTCTGGACCTGTGTCCATCTTTCTAGGACCACTCAGAGCGGAAGGCTGAGAGGGTGGAGCGTTCTTTTGGTCTGGGAACTATGGGCTTCCACCATATGGTCGAGCACTGTCCAGAGCCCAGGGGACCCGCTCTCCATTGGGACCGTCGTCCCATTCCCCTACGGCCGCGGTCTTCTTGACTCCCCCGAAGTGCAGAGGAGGCTGCGCCGAGAAAACAAGGCTGAGAAGCCCGTGCCCAGCGCACCTGGCACCAGCTCTGGCTTGGGACCATAATTCCCAGTCTTGCCCCAGAAAGGGGCCCGGCCGTCGGCGCAACTGCTCTCTGTGTCAATCCAACGCTGAGCTCCTGCGGTACCGGCCATCTTCCCGCGAGCCGCCTCAGAAATACCGCGGCGCTCCGCCCCAGGATTCTTTACGGCCGCTGGGCCGTTAAGCCCCGCCCCTGAGGGTTCGTCGTCCAATCCGGACCCAACCTTCAGTCCGCGCTTTCACGTTCCTTGTTGCCACTTCCGATCCGCTCCCGGAAGTTGCGCTGCGGAGCCAAATTTGAAGCAAGCTGAGACGCGGAGGCACGGCCACGAAGCTGAACCCGTCGCGTTTTCCTTGGCTACCTTAGCCACTTGAGACCAGTCATCATGCCTATCCGTGCTCTGTGTACCATTTGCTCTGACTTCTTCGATCACTCCCGCGACGTGGCCGCCATTCACTGCGGCCACACCTTCCACTTGCAGTGGTGAGTGACTGCTCTGTTGGAGCTGGGCACTCGCCCCGGTACGGCTACAGGACTGTGGGGTGTCGGACCTCCGGCCGACCCGACCTCGGAGCCCAGACGTGATGAGGACGGCATTAGACGGAGTCCCACGAGAGTTCCTGACCTGGGCAGAGGCGGGTTATGGCAGGCTTCCCGGAGGAGGTGACAGCTGAGCTGAGGTCGGGGGTACAGGGTTGGTTTTTTTTGTTTTTTTGTGTGTGTGTGTTGGTACGCGGGCCTCCCACTGTTGTGGCCTCTCTCGTTGCGGAGCACAGGCTCTGGACGCGCAGGCTCAGCAGCCATGGCTCACGGGCCCAGCCGCTCCGCGGTATGTGGGATCTTCCCGGACCAGGGATTGAACCCTTGTCTCCTGCACTGGAAGGCTGATTCTTAACCATTGAGCCACCAGGGAAGTCCCAACACCTCCAACTTTTTTTTTTCTTTTGCGGTATGCAGGCCTCTCACTGTTGTGGCCTCTCCCGTTGCGGAGCACAGGCTCCCGACGCGCAGTCTCAGCAGCCATGGCTCACGGGCCTAGCCGCTCCGCGGCATATGGGATCCTCCTGGACCGGGGCACGAACGCGTGTCCCCTGCATCGGCAGGTGGACTCTCAACCACTGCGCCACCAGGGAAGCCCCAACACCTCCAACTTTTATTGGAGAACTTTTTGTTTCTCCCTTCAATTCTGTACAATTTTCTTCCGTGTATATATTTCATATATATTTTGTTAGGTGCATGTATGTTTATAATTGTTATGTCTTGTTGGATTGAACCTTTTATCAGTATGTAAAGCCTTTCTTTGTCTCTTATAAACTTTTTTGACTTAAAGTCTATTTTGTCTGACAATAATATAGTTACCTCAATTCTCTTTTTGTTACTATTTTTATTCTGATTGAGATTTAACTTGTGGAACAATTTCTTTAATCAGTTCTGGGAAATTATCAGCCTTTATCTCTTCATGTATTGCCTCTATTCCATTATCTCTTTTCTTTCTATGTTAGTTTTTCATTTCTGCTATAACAAATTACCACTAACTTAGTGGCTTAAGAAAACACAGATGTATTATTTTATAATTCTGGAGGTCAGAAGTCCAAAATGGGTCTTGCTTGGTTAAAATCAAGATGGAAGTGGGGCTGTGCTTTCTTTGGCTCATGGCCCATTTCTCCATCTTCAAAGTCAGCAGTGTTACATCTTCAACTCTCTCTGTATGACTCCAATACTCCTGTCACACTTACAGGGACCCTTGTGATTACATGGGACACACCTGGATAATCTCCCCATCTCCTTAACTTAATCACATCTGCAAAATTACTCTTGTCATATAAGGTAACATATTCACAGGTTTCAGAAATTAGGACGTACACTTCTTGAGGGGAGGACATTATTCTACCTAACACTTTCTTTCTGGAATTCCTAGTTATATGTATGCTAGACCTTCTCACAGTATCTTTTATATCTCTTATCATTTCTCATGTATTTTCCATCTTTCTAATTCTCGATGTTTCCTCTGACTTATCTTTCAATATACCAGTTCTTCAACTGTGTCTAAACTGCTATTAAACTCATCCATTGAATTCTTAATTTTGGCCATTTTTTCAGTTTGGTTCTTATTAAATTCTGATATGTCACCTTTTATTTTCGAATTCTCTGCTGATATTTTCTTTCTTTATTTAAAAAAATTTTATTTATTTACTTATGGCTGCGCTGGGTCTTCATTGATGCGTGTGGGCTTTCTCTAGTTGTGGCGAGCAGGGGCTACTCTTTGTTGCAGTGCACGGGCTTCTCATTGCAGTGGCTTCTCTTGTTGTGGAGCACTGGTTCTAGGCGCATGGGCTTCAGTAGTTGTGGCTCGCGGGCTCTAGAGTGCAGGCTCAGTAGTTGTGGTGCACGAGCTTAGTTGCTCCGCGGCATGTGGGATCTTCCCAGACCAGGGATCGAACCTGTCTCCCCTGCATTGGCAGGCATATTCTTATCCACTGTGCCACCAGGGAAGCCCTCTGCTGATATTTTTAATCTTAATTTTTATTTATTCATCATAATGTGTTTATTATGGTCTGTGAAAATCCTAATATCTTAAGTCTTTGTGGATATGTTCTGGTTTGCACTATGTAGTGCTTTTTTCCTTGTATAACTGTTTACTTAAAAAAAAATTTATTGAAATACATTACAGGGACTTCCCTGGTGGTGCAGTGGTTAAGAATCCGCCTGACAATACAGGGGACATGGGTTCCATCCCTGGTCGGGGAAGATCCCACGTGCCGTGCCGGAGCAACTAAGCCTGTGTACCACAACTACTGAGCCTGCACTCTGGAGCCCACAAGCCACAAGTACTGAGCCCACGTGCCACAACTACTGAAGCCCACGCACGTCTAGAGCCTGTGCTCCGCAACAAGAGAAGCCATCACAATGAGAAGACCGCGCACTGCAACGAAGAGTAGCCCCCACTCGCTGCAACTAGAGAAAGCCCATATGCAGCAACAAAGACCCAATGCAGCTATAAATAAATAAATAATTTTTTTTTTTTTTTTTTTTTTTTTAAGAAATGTTACATAAAAGTACAAATATAGGGGCTTCCCTGGTGGTGCAGTGGTTTATAATCTGCCTGCCAATGCAGGGGACACGGGTTCAAGCCCTGGTCTGGGAAGATCCCACATGCCGTGGAGCAACTAAGCCCGTGCACCACAACTACTGAGCCTGAGCTCCAGAGCCCGCGAGCCACAACTCATGAAGCCTGGGTGTCTAGAGCCCGTGCTCTGCAACAAGAGGAGCCACCGCAATGAGAAGCCCACGCACTGTGACGAAGAGTAGCCCCCGCTCACCGCAGCTAGAGAAAGCCAGCGCACAGCAACAAAGACCCAACACAGCCAAAAATAAATAAATAAATAAATAAATCCTTTAAAAGTACAAATATAATAAGTGTGTAGCTTGCAGAATTTTCACAAACTGAACACACCCTTGCAACCAGAATTCAGAACAAGAAACTAGACATCAGCACTCCAGAAACCTCCTCCTGAGACAGGTTGGGACCTGGGACACTGCCAGAGTGCTTGCACTTGCACCTAGACAAACCTCTCCTCAAGCAACAGAATACAGAGAAACTATAGGGGACTAAAAATAACTACATGTGTGCAGCAGCTGGGGCAAATTACAAACAAAATACAAAAAGGCCAAAACCCAGCTGTTGCTTCTGAAGTGCCTGGAGCAAACGCAGGGTCTGTGCATGACCTCTGCACACAGCACCACCAAAGGGGTGGGCAGACTACCTAAGCCACCCCTGTGGCTCAATCTGCCGACCCGCCCCATACACTCACCCCATTTAAGGAACCAGCTCCCCCCCTGCCCCACAGTGAGCAAGCAAGGGCATCTGTTGCTTGTTTTTGCTCCCTCAGGTGCAGCACAAGTCCCAGTAAAGCCTTGCCTAAATTTCTTCTCTGGCCTCTTATCAGTTTCTATTGATTAAAGAGTCCAAGGACCCAGGTCCGTACACTCTTTCAGTTACTCCCACCTGTCCGCCTTTCCCCCACACATAAGGATAGCCACTGTCTGACTTACAGCAACATAGATGAGTTTTGCCTACTTTTTTACTTTACGTAAATGGACTTATACACAATATACCTTTTTTTGTATCTGACTTCTCTTCCTCAATGTTATATTTATATAATTCATCCATAATTTGTTCTTAGTTGTAGACTCATTTGTTCTTATTGTTGTGTAGTATTCCACTGTGCATTGTTAGCTTTGTATTATATGTATTTGAAAAATTATTTATAGAAAAAGAATTGAGGCCTAGGATTATGGTATCATCTTCCTGAAAGGACTCTGTTTCTCCCTGGTCCCTGGGGGTGGGATTGTTTACCAGTAGGAGACTATGTTTTGTTTTTGTTTTTTTTGACTATGCTGCACAGCTTGTGGGATCTTAGTTTCCCACCAGGGATTGAACCCGGGCCCTTGGCAAAAGCACGGAGTCCTAACCACTGGACTGCCCGGGAATTCCCTAGCAGGAGACTATTTTAATTAAAGTTTAAAGCAGATGGTACATAGCTGGGCTGTGTTTTGCTTTTACTGCTACTTGCTTTTACCTCCAGTTTATCCTTACTTTGGAAGTGTCCCCCTTTGGAGCCCCAGCTTACATGGGGGTATTATTACAATCCCCATCTCTGAGGGAGTCTGGCTTTGACTGTTGCCCCCCCATGCCCCGCTCCAAGCCTAGAAAGTTGACAAAATTGCAGCTCAGGGTTAGGGAAATCCAAGCCAACAGGGCCCAAAAAGGCCAGTTGGTTGGAGTGCTTGTACCAGTCAGGCCTTGTGGGATATACCGTCATGACCTGTGGTGCTGCCCTCCTGGGTAGGCAGGCATTGGGTCGAGGAGGAGCAGGACAGGTGCTGTTCTGGTCGGGGTGGCTACCTGGTCTGTATGTCTCGCTCCAAGCCATGGCTCATAAGTCTGTTTTTCTATTTCTCATTCCAGCCTAATTCAGTGGTTCGAGACAGCACCAAGTCGGACCTGCCCGCAATGCCGAATCCAGGTGAGGGTGGTAGGATGAAAACACCTCAGCTAAAGACAGCTCCTTGCCAGGGAGCAGGAATGAGGAAAGATCTCGGAAGCTAAGCAATGTCTTTGACCTATTTGGACCCTCATGGTTTGAGGCTGGTCGAGCCTCACTTGTGCTTTTGAGCGGCTCGGGAGGCCTGCTTGTGCCCAAGGATAGCAGGCGGATGGACTTTCATTGCCTGGGCCAATCTTAACCTGGGTAGATTTGGTCTCCTTCCCTGCCTTTCCCCTGCAATGCCCAGCACCTAGAGTTGGGGTTTCTTTTGAGCAGTTACCACATGGGTCTGCAGTGACATGACTTCAGTAACTACCAAGCTAGTGGCACCAGCTTGGGCCACCTACAGGGTTACAGAGGTCCTCTCACTCCAAGGGATGTGCTGTGAAATGTTAGGCCTGAGATGGACTTGGCTGAATGTACACCCTTGTCTTCCTTGCCCATGACCCAGCTGTGCAGTCATACTGTATCTTGTTCTTTCATTCAGGTCGGTAAAAGAACCATTATCAACAAGCTCTTCTTTGACCTTGCCCAGGAGGAGGAGAGTGTCTTAGATGCAGAATTCTTAAAGGTACCCAGAATTTATCTCATTCTATTGAACCCCAAGCCCTCTGAGAGTTCACTTTCTGCTCCTACCCAGGGAGAGTACCTCAAGTATGGAGATGGAGTTCTGGAGGGAAGACTTGGTAGAGATTTCAAGGCAGAGGCTGAGAGAGCAGAGGACAAGTGATGATGCTACAGTCATTGAAGAAATACGCTGTTAGGGAGGAAGGGAGCCACTTGACTGTGAGCCCTCCTCTGGGGATTTCAGAGCAATTCTGACCATAGTTTAGAGTGCCTCTCCTGAAGTTCCCTCACCTCACAAAGGGTCTACAACCATCTTTTCAGTCCTCAGCCAGGGAATATGTGTGAACCTACTGTTCACAAACCTGCCTGTGCTTCAAAACTGCCTGGGGAACTTGGTATATATCCAGGTGCCTGAGTCTTTCTCAGAGCAGGAATGGAGGGCAGAGCCCCTGGAATCAAGATATACAGCCAGGATAGAAACCCACACTGTGGGGGAGGATGGGTGGATTCCCTCCTACACTTATACTGCTTCCCCTCCAAGTGTAAGATTTAGCTTTCTTTGTGCACAAAGGGATTGGATTGGCAGAAACCTTTCAAGGAAGTGGGATTGAAGTTTGCAAGTGAACCTGGACTCTGAGGGTTAATTTGCTGGGCATCTGTCAGATCAGGATTCATTTGGCCCTGGTCCCAGGGTGCTGTGATGTCCTTGGAACCTCACTGCTTCAAGAACATGGAACTTTTATGCTTAAAGCTAACATGTTCATCGTCATGGTAACTGCTCCCAGTTTTAAGCCGTGTCCTCCCTGTGATAAAGGCAACAAAGGCAGCTTCATTTCTT
Source organism: Kogia breviceps (assembly GCF_026419965.1). NCBI lineage: Eukaryota > Metazoa > Chordata > Mammalia > Artiodactyla > Physeteridae > Kogia > Kogia breviceps. The sequence continues at coordinate 38,929,272 of NC_081319.1, forward strand.
TCTGGCCTTCTGAGCCAGATCTAGGAGACAGGGAGGCAAAATCTTGAGTAGTTTGGAGCAAGGGCTTGGAAGGCACCCTGCTTGGGTGTGGAAGGAGCCAGGGGACTAGCGGTAGCTTTGGGCTGGCAGCCATTCTCAGGCAGCCCGTGTGTGCACTTCTCTACCCACCGCTTCCACCCCAGATGTCTGGCCTATTTGACCAGCTCAGCCACCAACGGCTCCTGCCCCAGGGTCCTGGGTAAAGAGTCTGACAACAGGGACTTATCCACGCACTGGGGCTAGGCCTTAGTATTGGTCACATGTGATATTCTGAGTCTTTTTTTTTTTCTAAACTTATTTTATTTTTTTTTTATTTTTGGCTGCGTTGGGTCTTTGTTGCTGCGTGAGGGCTTTTCTCTAGTTGCATTGAGCGGGAGCTACTTTTTGTTGCAGTGCACGGGCTTCTCATTGTGGTGGCTTCTCTTGTTGCGGAGCACAGGCTCTAGGCGCATGGGCATCAGTAGTTGTGGCTCGCGGGGTCTAGAGTGCAGGCTCAGTAGTCATGGCTTGCCGGTTCTAGAGCACAGGCTCGGTAGTTGTGGTGCACGGGCTTAGTTGCTCCACAGCATGTGGGATCATCCCGGACCAGGGCTCGAACCCGTGTCCCCTGCATTGACAGGCAGATTCTTAGCCACCGCGCCACCAGGGAAGCCCGATATTCTGAGTCTTGCGTTGACCTGGGAAGGGTAATCTGGAGGAGGATTTTTCTGGATTGCATCTAGCTACCACCATGGACCCTAGGCCAAGCCTTTCAGGTCTGCCGAGCCTGGTTTTCCTGCTTATGGAGTAGGCATGTCTCTTGCCCACAGGGGTGTTGAGTACATGGGACTCCTGAATGGGAGCTGGGCTCAGTTCTGCTCCAGCCTCTCAGTGGTTCTGTGGCAGTGGCTTCAGAACATATGCACGCACTTTGAGAGGCCCATTTGACTCTCACAACAGTCTGGTTAGAGCCTAGTGCAGGTGAGGTTTCATCCAGGGGTGCAAAGTTGTCCTGGTTCACCTACCTATTGGATTCTGGGACTGGAAGATTCATGGTGCACAGAGCCAGCTTAGAGCTTGGAGAGGGGAAGACCATGAAGCAGGCAGGACCCAGGGTGGAGGGAAGCAGTGGTGGCCCAAGGTGCTTGGCCATCCCAATTCTGTGTCCCCAGTGAGTGCAGCTAATGCCAGAGAGGGTCAAGGCCAGCACAGGCCCAAGGAAGCGATGGAAGCCTCTGCCATGAGACTGACTGCACAGGCGTAGCTCCACTTCTTTTGCCCCTGTTATGCCTCTTTTCCTGTCCTAGGGTCTTGTACCTGAGACTATTTTCGTCCACTTTATCTACTTTTTAAAAAGGCACACATGCAACTAGGCCCGTGAGCCACAACTACTGAGCCTGTGCTTATGGGGCCTGTGCTCCGCAACAAGAGAGACCACGATAGTGAGAGGCCTGTGCACCACAATGCTGAGTGGGCCCCGCTTGCCACAACTAGACAAAGCCCTCGCACAGAAACGAAGACCCAACACAGCAAAAATTAAAAAATAAATAAAAATTAAAAAGGCACACAGAGATAAAGCAAGGTTTCTCTCTCCATTGTTGACTTAGCTTGGCCTTGAGGTGCACAGGGTTCATGCTTACCTGGGCCCATAGGCCTCCTTGTCCCCTCCTGGGGCTCCCCACCAGCCTTATGGGAGGCTGAGTGGAGGCCAGCTCTGATGCCTTCTTGCTGCTTATTGTGGGTATTGCCTTACAGAATGAACTGGATAATACCAGAGCCCTGCTTTCCCAGAAAGGTGAGTTCCCAAGGGGCCCTGGGAAGCCCCTGACTTGGGTAGTGGAGGGAGAGGCCCTGGGAGGAAGGCCTCCAACCTTCTGGCAGAGCCAGGGGCTCTCCCTGCTTCATATGTCCAAGAGTCCTATCAGCTCTTGTGATTGGCAGAAAAGGAAAGGAAAGGGAGGTGACCGAAGCTGTCCACCTAGATCAGATGAGCCTCTTCTCTTTGTCTGAGGCTGCTTGCCTAGGACCTGGGCTGGGAGGGGGCTATCTGATAGGACAAAGTATTTGTAGGTGAAGGTTCCACTGTCAAATTTGGCAGGAACTTGTTTGAGTTCTGGGATGATGAATTAACTAGACCCACAGGAGCACAGAGCAGTGAAATCTTTACTCAAGTAGTTCCAAGCATCAGAAAGAGGGTCTCATCCCCTGAAGAAAGAGACTCTGGCTGGGCGTCCCTGGTTTGGTGTCTGCCAGAGAGAGAAGTGGGCCACCCAACTTCTGGCCTGAGACTTGTTCCTCACCTGGCTCTGGGGTGGTGTGCTGGAGCCCAAGGGCCCAGGTTCTCATACTGCAGTGTGGACGGGCCTCTTCTCTCCCTCCATCCCCCACCCTTGCTCCAGAGAAGGAAAAACGAGACAGCCAGCTCATCATTGACACTCTGCGGGACACGCTGGAAGAACGCAACACCACTGTTGAATCCCTGCAGAAGGCCTTAGACAAGGCTGAGATGCTGTGCTCCACCCTCAAGGTGGGTCTCCAGCCCTTGTGGTCACAGATTGGTGGGGAGATATAGTTTTAGTCCTGGACTCATCACTCTGGGCTTGTCTTTTGGTTCTGCCTTGGTGAATACCTTGGTTTGTGCAATTGTAAAATGGAGGCAAATCCCATCTTCCCCAGGCCTCCCATGCTGTACCCATCCAGCCCATGAGAAAAGGGTTGTATTGCCTGCACTTATGGATTTTGTACTAGGTAGTTTCGAGAGGTGAGGCCTGCCCAGTGCTTCATGGAGGGGCTGCTCAGCCAAGACCTCAGTGAGGCTGGGCCGTGTTTCCAAAAGTGGTTTGTACTCCACTGACAAAGCCAGCCTAAAGAACCTTCCATTAGCACTCTAGTCCTTGGCTGGGCTGCTCTCTGGAGCCAGATCAAACAGCATCCCAGGGAGGAGCATGGGGCCTTTGAAGTCGGCTGTGCTGAGCTGACCTGGCAGATCAAAGCCTGCAGAGCAAGTGGCTCTAGACCCAAATGAATTTTGTATCAGCCTGGGTTGGTGAGCCTCTTGCTCTCCAAGGGGCATGAAGTGATTGACTTGAATCCACAATTGATATTCTGGCCTCGTAGGAAGGAGCAGTCTTTGTTGGATGCCATTTGAAAGGGAAGGGGAGCCATCCTTGTGAATAGATAGGGCCCCAGGGTGTTCATTGTTTCTGTCTCTGCTTCGTGGCTGGCCTGGATCACATGGCCTGGCCAGTGGGAAGGAAAGAGTGAACCAGCACCTGGCTGCAGAGCAGGAGTCTGCTGGCAGTCCCAGGTCAGAGATGAAGTGGCCAGGTACTGAGGGCAGCCTGGCCAGCTGCCTCTGGCTCAGCTCTCCTACCCCAGCAACTGTCCATAGGTCTAGATGGTGGATAGCGCAGCCTGGATTTGTACTCCAGGTTTCTTCAGCCTCCTGCACAGCAGGCCACAGGACCCTGGCAGCCCCCAGCAGGCCTATAGATCCTGGGAGTGGGCTGTGCCTATGGTAAGACATATCTCAGGAGGAAGCAAGCAGGGAGGTGAGGAAGCAGCTAGCGTAGGGCCTCTTAGCAGAAAAAGCACAAGCCAGAGTGAGGGCCAGGAGGCTTACCTCCTGGGGGTTGGAGCATATGCTTATCAGCATTTTCAAAAGCATACAGTTCTAGGGTAGTGTTCTCCCAATGACGTTAGCCTTGGCCCCTGGGAGCCTCCAAGCAACAGATATGTAGGGGTACGTTTGCTCTTCAGAAGCAGATGAAGTACTTGGAACAGCAGCAGGATGAGACCAAACAAGCACGGGAGGAGGCCCGCCGGCTTCGGAACAAGATGAAGACCATGGAGCGGTGAGATTGGATCTGGGGCCTGCGCTGTGCCCTTGCACCTAGGGCCCTCAGGGGCACAGCTCTCAGGACTGCAGCAGGGGCTGACACACCTCTGTAGCTCAACTCTCCATAGGCCATGGGGGGCTCAGGCCAGCTGAGTATGGGCACCGGTCTTACTATGCCTCTATGGGCTCCTCTACTTTCCATGGGGGCTCTTGCCACACTCCTCCCTGTCCCTGTTGCCTGTGGCCAAATGACCTGGCAGAGCTTTTGTTCCAAGAACCTTTCTCTGGGGATCCCTGACCTAAAGCTCTCTGTCAACACCCCTTCTTCCTCAGCAGCATCGCTGCAGCTGTGCTTAGCTCTGTTGTGGGACCTTTCTTTTGGGCAGACCTGCCTGCTGAAGCATCCTAGCAGCTCAGGCTGTCACCATAGCAACGGCAGCAAAGGGAAGCAGAGCTGCACTGGGTATCTACCCATCAGCCTCCAGTTTTTAAATGCCGTGGGCTGGGTATTTTTCAGGATTGAGCTCCTACTCCAGAGTCAGCGGCCCGAGGTGGAGGAGATGATCCGAGACATGGGTGTAGGACAGTCAGCGCTGGAGCAGTTGGCTGTGTACTGCGTGTCCCTCAAGAAGTGTGTACTCTGGCCCCTCTATCCAAGCCCAAGAGCTAAGCCATGGCACCCCAGCCATGCCTCTCCGTCTGTTGCACATCTCTTGTAAAGCACAGCAAGTGGAGTTAAGGGGCAGGCTCTGGAGCCATGCTGCCTCAGTTTGAACCCTCACCCCTTTCACCATGTGGCCAGGAGCCAATTTCTTAACCTCTTTGATCCTCAGCTTCGTGAATGGAGATAATAATAACTTGCCTCACAGGATTATTGAGAGAATTGAATGTGAATTATAAGTGTTATTTCTAAAGACGTTGGCACAGCTTTCTGAGCCATGAGCCCCATCATGATATCTGGAGCCTGTTTTCCATCAGCACTGTTACTGACCCTGCCTGGCTTGCATCAGAAATTCAGCTCAGATGTTCACTACAATGGGTGTGAGGTGGGAGAAAAAGGACCACTTGGCTGACAGGCATGGAGGATTCCAGATGCCTCATGTAGGGGTCAGGTGGTGTAGGGGGCCTCGTAGTGGGGCCGGGGCTTCCTGCACACCCTCTCAAATCACCAGTGCCTGCAGGCAGGCAGGGAACAGAGACTCACTAGCTCTCCTTGCATTGGGTGCCGGACCCTCCACAGCACCACCTGGTCCCCTCTGGGCTCAGGTGTCAGAGTAGGAATGAGAAGGGCTGAGGGCTTGGGCTGGGCTTTGTGTTTGGTTGGTGCTGTGGCTCAGTCTGACCAGCAGGTGTCTGGTGCTGACATGTCTTTCCATGGCCCCTTTGTAGAGAGTACGAGAATCTAAAAGAGGCACGGAAGGCCTCAGGGGAGCTAGCCGACAAACTGAAGAAGGACTTGTTTTCTTCCAGAAGCAAGGTAATTCAGTGGGGAGCTGACAGTGAGGGGAGAGGTGGCTGTCCTTTTGTCATGCTCATGTGTGTCTCCTAAGCAAGGCCATGGGGCTGTTGGTTGACTCACAGAGGCTGGTTTCTGATACTTACTGGGCATTGACTCTGGCTACATGGCTTGTCCAATTAGGGTGGCAGGTCAGGCAGGTATCCCCCCAGTCTCTGCACAGTTCTGTTCCCCTCTGCTCTTCTTGGTACCTCTCAGCTGGCTGGAGCACACAGGTCCCAAATGTGACAGCTTCAGGGGCCTGTTTTTTGTTCCAGGCCCAGAGTAGGAGGCCTCTTGTTTGGGGGTATTTTTTGTTTTGTTTTATTTTGTTTGTTTGTGTTTTCTGACCACGCCACTTGGCTTGTGGGATCTCAGTTCCCCAGCCAGAGATTGAACCTGGGCCATGGCAGTGAAAGCCTGGAATCCTAACCATTAGGCCACCAAGGGACACCCAGTAGAAGGCATCTTGGAACCTGATTCAGTCAGCACAGCAGTTTTTATTTCTGGGCATGATGCATCCATGGGCAAGGGTGTAGGAAGTAGCCCTTGCTCCTGGGCAGCTCCAGATGGACATTGCCAGTCTAAGGTCCAGCCCCATGGAGCTAGGGTCTCCCTCCCGTGTTCCCAGCTCTTCTGGACCCCGGGCTACCACGAGCTAGTGTAGCAGCAGGTGCGGGCAGGGCACATGGCCACCCCTTGGTTCATCCTTTTCTCCTTACACTTTCTTGTAGTTGCAGACAGTCTACTCCGAACTGGACCAGGCCAAGTTGGAGCTGAGGTCGGCCCAGAAGGACTTACAGAGTGCTGACAAGGAAATCGCAGTGAGGGACATCTCTGGCCAGGCGGGAACGAGGGGTGGCTTATGTGCCCTCCAATAACAGGGCTGGCTAGTTCTGCCCGCGAAACCTTGCACCAGTCAGTGGTGGTGGCTCTGGGATCCCTGCATCCTCCTGGGTCAGGGTGGGTCAGGACATGTGCCTTGGCCCTTGGTCTGGAGCCGGGGCCTCCTCAGCAGAGGACAGAGAGCACCTGCATCTTCCTCACAGTCTGTCCTGTGCCTACATCCTGGAGACCACCAGAGTAGGGGCTCCACCAGAGAGGGGTTCTGAGGTCGGGTAGTCCTGGCCTCCTGAGCCTGATATTTGGGTTTCAGGCCTTGTTCTCTTCCCAGTGGGGTTGCCTTTCCTGTGTGGTGCTCAGTCCTTGGCAGTCCCTCTGGACTTGGTGCCTCAGCGTCTCTTTCACACTCTTCTCTTTCCTTCCCCAAGAGCCTGAGAAAAAAGCTAACGATGCTGCAGGAAACCCTGAACCTGCCACCAGTGGACAGTGAGACTGTCAACCGCCTGGTTTTAGAGAGGTTTGTTGACCCTCTGGGGTGGTGCAAGGGCTACAGGCTGGAGGAGCTCCCTGGTAAGGGTGTCCTCACTCCTCCTGGCTTTGTGGGAGTAGGTGGCCCATGTGGGCCTGAAGGCTGTGGACCCCCTGCCCTGGGAGATAGCCAAGATTTAGCTGGAAAGCAGCTTTGAGGTAGATTCTGGGCTTTGACAAGGAGAGTCCAGGGGAGGCCAGAAAGGACCTAGGGCTGGTCAGAGAAAGATCAGGAGCACCAGCTCAGGGCATCCTGTTTATGGAATGGCTCACCTAATGTATCCGTCTGCCCCAGGTTCTGAAACAATCACGGAAATACTGTAACTCTCTTCGGGTTCCAGGAATATGCACATTAAAGCTGCCAGCACAGGGAGCCAAGAGGCAGAGGGATGGGTGTCCTCCTCCCGAGTGTTCCACAGAAGCCAATGGGCTGAGAGGGTCCTCAGGGCAATCTCCTGCCTAGCAGCCCTCCTGATGGTCCAGACAGAAAACACAACCCAGCAGCCCAGCCACTTTTTTTTCCCCCCAAGCCACGCAGCATGCAGGATCTTAGTTCCCCAATCAGGGATCGAACCCATGCCCCCTGCATTGGTAGCACAGATCCTTAACCACTGGACCACCAGCGTAGTCCCCAGCCACTTTGTAAAAAAAAAATTTATTTTGTTTTTGGCTGCGTTGGGTCTTTGTTGCAGTGCATGGGCTTCTCATTGCGGTGGCTTCTGTTGTTGTAGAGCATGGTCTCTAGGCGCAAGGGCTTCAGTAGTTATGGCGTGCAGGTTCAGTAGTTGTGGCACACGGGCTTAGTTGCTCCGCGGCATGTGAGATCTTCCCGGACCAGGGCTCGAACCCGTGCCCCCTGCATTGGCAGGCGGATTCTTAACCACTGCGCCACCAGGGAAGCCCCCCAGCCACTTTTATTTGAGCCACTTTTTAAAAAATTTAGCTATTTATTTATTTAGGCTGTGCAGGGTCTTAGTTGCAGCGTGTGGGATCTTTTGTTGTGGCATGCAGTCTTCTTAGTTGCGGCATGCGGGCTGTTAGTTGCAGTGTGTGGACTTCTTAGTTGCAGCATGCCTATGGGATCTAGTTCCCCGACCAGGAATCAAATCCGGGCCCCCTGCATTGGGAGTGTGGCATCTTACCCACTAGACCATCAGGGAAGTCCCTTTGAGCCACGTTTCAACGTTGGAAAATCATTATGCGCCCTCTTCCCCACATCCTCTCAGTTGCTAGAGCCTGCCCATCTAACTTCTGTGGTGCCTCCCTGACCCTTTTCCTTGCTCCCACCTCCGTGTGAGGCTTGTGACCCGTCGCCCGACTCCTCCCCCTGTCCTGTATAGCAGCCCCACCACATCATGCCACTTCCGTGCCGAACATCTCCCAGGACCCTTGGCACTGGCCTCAGGCCCTCATGGAGCTGGCCTTGTGGGCTGTGGTGGATATTCAGGCTTCAGCCACATCACACTGCCCAATGCAGCAGAATACCCCTTGCCTTCCTGCTCCTATGCCCTCCTGTGCTTCTGCTCTTCTCCGCACTGAAGCGTCAGCTGCCCCGTGGAGGCTTCCCTTGTCTCCTCAGCAGAAATAAGCTCACTGTCCTCTGCACAGGTAGCACTTCTTATTCAGATGCCGTCAGGTGCTAGGGTCCACAGAAGTGCTCTAGAGGCTTTCTGGAGCCTGGTCTACCCCCTGTGTACACACCCGGCTGTGAGTAGACCGGGAGCCGCCTCCTAATCTGTGTCCCCACTGTCAGCTTCCTCACACACACTCCTTCCCCCATGCCATAGTACCTGGTCAGCGTCTGAGGAGGGCAGTGAATGCATGTAAGCCAGTTTCCTCTCATACTCCTACCTTTCATTCCTCAATCTCTCTCTTTCCTTTCATACCTCAGGTCCTCAAGTGTTTCTTTTTTTTTTTTTTTTAATTTATTTATTTTATTTATTTATTTTTGGCTGCATTGGGTCTTCGTTGCTGCACGCAGGCTTTCTCTAGTTGCGGTGAGCGGGGGCTACTCGTGGTGCGCTGGTTTCTCGTTGTGGTGGCTTCTCTTGTGGAGCACGGGCTCTAGGTGTGCTGGCTTCAGTAGTTGTGGTGCGTGGGCTCAATAGTTGTGGCACACGGTCTTAGTTGCTCTGTGGCATGTGGGATCTTTCTGGACCAGGGCTTGAACCCGTGTCCCCTGCATTGGCAGGCTGATTCTTAACCACTGTGCCACCAGGGAAGCCCCTTCCAGTGTCTCTTTACAGAGCCAGGGCTGCCTGCCTGCCCCAGTATAGGTCTGAGGGCTGTGAGAGCGTGATAGGCACATGACTCTGTGAGGTCCAGCCTGTGGCTGATTTTGATAAACTAAGCTCTGTTTCTGGTCCCTCCTACCTACTCTACCCTCAGAGCCCATCGGCCCAGCCACCTTGGAAGCCCCAGGTAACATGAAGGCTCTGTCAGGAGCTTGGCAGGTATAGTACCCACCCTCAGGGAGCTGATAGTCTCAGTGACCATCTCATGTAGATAGACCTTTAGAACCCAACCTGGGTCAAGGCAGAAAGTAAAAATCCTTTTTTTAAGGATATCACTCAAGGCTGCTGTCTGCAAGCTCCCCATCGTGCTCCCTTCACTTTCTATTCCATGGGCCTTGGTGTTTCCATGCACTTGTCATCTGTGTCTGGAGTCCACAGTAAGGGGGAGCACAAGCACAGAGGCTTCCTCTAGGTGCCCAGGGACTTTCCATTCCTGCTTTTGCTTACTTTCTTTTTATTTATTTGTTTGGTTGGTTGGTTGATTGCGCCAGGTCTTAGTTGCAACAGGCAGGCCCCTTAGTTGCAGCTTGTGGGCTCCTTAGTTGCGGCACGTGAGCTCCTTAATTGCGGCAGGTGAGCTCCATCGTTGTGGCATGCAAACTCTTAGTTGCGGCATGCATGGGGGATCTAGTTCCCAGACCAGGGATTGAACCTGGGCCCCCTGCATTGGGAGCTTGGAGTCTTATCCATTGTGCCACCAGGGAAGTCCCAATTTCTTTCCTTTTTAAGGCTGAATCAGCACTTGCATTTTAAATTTGCACACGTTCTTGCTCACTGAATGCATCCTTGGCAAAATATGCTCTCCCTTGTTTTATGGTCTAGCATTTTCATTTCTGTCAGGGCCAATGTTTGTACATCATGGCCTTTCTCTTGGACTTCCCTCTCATGCTTGGGGGTCCTTGGCTGCCTGTGGCCCTCTGAGGAGGAGTAACAGAAAGGTGTCCTGGGAACCCAACCTTTATGGGCAGGGATTGGGGGAATGTTCAGTCATCTGGTATCATGCTGAGTCTTATCTGAACCTAGGTGCAGAGGGATTTGCTGTCAGGTCCAGTACTGGCTGCCCTAAAATCCTGTGGATGGATTGCAGGTGACTTTAGGAAAGGCCCTTCTCATTCTTGGCCCCAGGTAGCAGGCTCACTTCCTGGTGCTCACTCCCTGATGTAGGGAGTGGTGGCACCAAGCTCGCACCTTCCATCAGTACCCCCATTTTTGGGCTTGTTTAATGCATCTGTAAATCCAGGTCTTCCCCGCTCCTCCCTTGCATCCGTAGCCCTCTCCTGGTGGGTTCTGGCTATTGTGTAAGTCTCCTATCCCCTGGCCATGATCTCTCCCAGATTTTTGTGGAAATCTATGGGTACTGATGATGGCTGCCCGTTCCATTTGTTGCAGTAGGGTTATCCTTCACTCCTGTCATTCTAGGGAGGCCTCAGCAAGTAGCTATCACCCCCAACCACAGAGGAGGTGTTTGGAAGACCTCTCTCATGGACCCCAAGAGCCTCTGACCTCCAAGCTGAAGGGAGTTGGGGAGGCCTTTGCTTAGGGTAGGCCTGCCGGTTGCCATGAGTTCATGGAGGACACACTGACTAACTTCCGTGCCACACAGATAATAGGTCTGCCCAGGGCCTTGGTTGAGTTTTGGAAAGAGGGGTTTCTTGCCCCAATTCTTGAGTCCTCTGGCATGAAGCCCTGTATGTTGGCCATGGGTGAGTATCCCAAAGATGATGGTATCACCCAGGAGGACCTAAAGCCAGGCCCTCAACCATTTGGGGGGTGTATGTGGCCACTGAGCTCTAGACTCTTCCACCTTGTCAGACAGACAGAAGGTGGGAAGGAAAGAAAGACCATTGGCAGGAAGAAAAACAGGGTTCAAGCTTATAAAAGAAGAGGATTTACCAGGAAGTGTCTGAGGGAACAAGAAATGTGTACATATGAGCCACATGGTGTGGGGGAGTGAGGGAGGCACTGAGAGAACCTCCTGAGTCTTGAATTTAGTGTTGGGGATGGCCAGGAGGTGTGAGTGAAAAAGACTGGCTTGGCTTGAGCCAAGGCTGGGCACATGCCATGAACATCACTGGGCAAGGTCTGAGGCAATGGCAGCAGGAAGTCCTACCCTGAGCCAGCTGGAGGGCAAAATGGCTCTCGTAGCCAGACCCTGCCTGCCTCCTGAGTGCACCTCTCCTAACCTGGACCTGGACTTGCTGAGGTTGGTAGTGGCAGAGTAACAGATCTTACAGAAGATTGACATGGGGCTTCCCTGGTGGTGCAGTGGTTAAGAATCCTCCTGCCAATGCAGGGGCCACGGGTTCAAGCCCTAGTCTAGGAAGATCCCACACGCCGCGGAGCAGCTAAGCCGTATGCCACAACTACTGAGCCTGCGCTCTAGAGCCTGCGAGCCACAACTAATAAAGCTCGTGCGCCACAACTACTGAGCATATGCTCTAGAGCCCCTGAGACAGAACTACTGAAGCCCACACACCTAGAGCCTGTGCTCCACAAGAGAAGCCACCGCAGTGAGAGGCCCAAGCACCGCAATGAAGAGTAGCCTCTGCTCACCACAACTAAAGAAAGCCTGCAAGCAACAATGAAGACCCAATACAGCCAAAAATAAAAATAAATTAATTAAATAAAATTATTAAAAAAAAAAAAAAAAAAAAAGATTGGCATGAGTGGTCCGGACTGCTGCTTTATGCTGTGGTTCCCAGAGGGGGAAGCAAAGCAACGCATGGAGTTGGTCTGAGGTGGGTCTATGCAGCCTTTGCTTCCACCTACAGGCAAGGAAAGGGTAGAGCTTCCAGGGGTCTGGCCAGGGACAGAGAGAGTCCAAGCTTCCCAGATTGCTTACCTACCCAAGTCAGTGCAGGTAGTTCCTTTCCTCTGATCTGCATACCCCATCTGGCTCCTGGCCAGAGACTAATACAGCACAGCTCGTCCCTCTGTCCCTGAGTAGTGAGAGTAGGGCTGTGGGCAGCTCTGAAAGGCTCCTGAGGGAAAGAGTGTTCTTGGGGCTTCCCCTGCCACTCCCCGGAGTTCTTTGATCACAGGAGCTGGGGAGCCCCACCAGGTCTGGATGGGCTAGAAAAAATCCTGTTGGCTTAAATTTTCTAATAGAATTATACCGCTCCCCCATTTTAAAAAGTGAAAACACATTCATTGTTGAGAATTTGGAAAATATGGACTTAGCCCAGAGGTAGTCACCATTGACCAGTGGTATATTCCCTTCAAGTCCTTTTTCTGTATGTGGTAGAGTGGGGGATGGGTGTGCACAAGTCATGTGATTGTACTATACATAGAGTTTTCTTTGGTTTTTTTCCCCCCAATTCTATTGTGGTAAAATATACATAACATAAAATTTACCACCTTTTTTTTTTTTTTGGCTGCATCCGGTTAGTTGTGGCACGCGGGATCTTCCTTGTGGCATGTGGAATCTTTCACTGTGGCATGCGGGCTTCTCTCTAGTTGTGGCGTGCGGGTTTTCTCTCTCTAGTTGAGGCACGCAGGCTCAGTAGTTATGGCGCATGGGCTTAGTTGCCCCGCGGCACGTGGGATCTTAATTCCCCGACCAAGGATCGAACCCGCGTCCCCTGCATTGGAAGGCAGATTCTTTACCCCTGGACCACTGGGGAAGTCCCTTACCAACATTTTTAAGTGTACAGTTCAGTGGTATTAAAGATGTTCATAAGGTTGTGCAACCATCACCAACATCCATCCCCCCAATTTTTGTCTTGTAAAACTTAAATTCTATACTCATTAAACAGTAACTCCCCATTTCCTCCCCCTCCCCCTCAGCCCCTGGCAACCATCATTCTCCTTTCTGTCTCTGTGGTCTTGACTACTCCAAATACCTCATATAAGTAGAATCTTTTTGTGACTGGCTTCTTTAAGTTGGCATAATGTCCTCACGGTTCATTCATGTTGCAGCATGTTGCGGAATTTCCTTTTTAAAGCTGAATAATATTCCATTGTATGTATATACCACATTTTGCTCATGCATTCTTTTGTAGATGGACTCTTGGGTTGCTTCCACCTTTTGGCTATTGTGGATAATGCTACTGTGAACACGGATATACAAATATCTCTTTGAGATCCTGCTTCCAGTTCTTTTGCACATACACCCAGAAATGGAATGGCTATATCACTTGATAATTCTAGTTTTAATTGTTTGAGGAACTGTCTTTCTGTTTTCCACGGTGATTTAATCACTTTACATTCCCACCAACAGTGCACAGGGTTCCAATTTCAGAACATCCTCACCAACAGTTGTTATTTTCTGTTTTTTTTTTATAGTAGCTATCCTAATGAGTGTGAGGGGTGTCTCATTGTAGTTTTGATTTGCATTTCCCTAATGATTAGTGGTATTGAGGGTCTTTTCATGTCTTCATTGGCCATTTGTTTTCAGGGGATGCTTTCTTCGGGACATGCTGCAGCTTGTGGGGATCTCAGTTCCCAGACCAGGGATTAAACCCGGGCCACAGCAGTGAAAGCCCAGAATCCTAAACATTAGGCCATCAGGGAACTCCCCTTTATTGGCCACTTATAAATCATCTTAGGAGGAATGTCTGTTCAAGTCCTTTGCCCATTTTCGATTGGGTTATTTGCTTTTTTGTTGTTGGGTTTTAGAAGTTCTCTATATATTCTGGATTCTAATCCATTAACAGATATATGATTTGCAAATATTTTCTCCCATTCTGTGGATTGCCCTTTTACTCTATTGATAGTATCTTTTGATTTGCAAAATTTAAAATTTTTGTGAAGTCTAATTTTTGTGTTTTTTCTTTTGTTGACTATAGAGTTTTGTATTGCTTTTAAAATTTAACATATGAGCTCTTTCCCATGTTATTAAGTTTACTCTCTAGAAACACTACTTTAATGTGTATATCACATTCAAGCTATGAAAGTACCAGCCCCCTAGGGGAGTCATTTTGACAGTTTCTAATATTGTGCCATTTGTCATAATAAGTAGCACTGGAAGGGACATCCCTCTTCTTCAGTCTGTGGTCACCTCTCTGACAGGATCCTTGCACTGCATTCTGAGAAATGAGACTACGTGAATAAAAATCCTTTTGGTTGTGCATTTGGGTTTTGTGTGAGTTTTTGCTTGCTTCCTTCCATGTCTTCCAGACTTCCACTGTGGGAAGGACTAAGCCAAGTGGTTTCTTCTGTAGAGATTTGGGCTTCCTTGCAGGATGGCTGTAAACCAGGTGTGGGCTCCAGGCCCCTGGAGCTGAGCCATCTCTGATGCTTGAGGGGCTTTTGTTCTTCTGGGCTGCCACTGTGGTCTTGATTAACCAGGCCATCTCTGCCTATAGCCCAGCTCCTATGGAGATGCTGAACCTGAAGCTTCGCCGGCCAGCCTTCGGTGATGATATTGACCTCAATGCCACCTTTAATGTGGATACTCCCCCAGCCCAGCCCTCCAGCACCCAGCATGGCCATGCCAAGAGACTCTTCCCAGAGAAGGCACAGTAAGTGGTAGTCCCTGGCCCTTCCACAGCCTGGAGGGAGGATGGCTAAGAGATCTCTGCAGGTCCTGCCCTAATAGCTCTGAGTGGCTGACAGGGCAGTGAGGGCCACCTGGGCTTGGCCATGGCCATGACTTTGGTTCCAGCTACCTTTCTGCCCTCTCCTGAGTACTCAATCTGTACAAAGCCCTTCTCTTGCTTGTCTCATTAATCTTCACAATCACCCTTCAAGCAAAGTTGGGGATGTGAATTAGAGAGAACACAGGGGTCCCAGTAGGGGCAGGTCTGGGCTGATGCTGTTGGGAGGCAGGGTGCTCCCAGGACCTTGAATGGGCTCACTGGAGTCTTAAGTCAGGGACTCTGAACTTCCTCTTCCATTGTATGCCCCACAGGCTCATGCTTGAGGCAGGACCATATCAGACCATGGAGCCCAGAGCCCTACCACTTAAGGAGGTAGCCCACAGGGGCAGGCATGAAAAGCTGTGAGGAGCTGCACTGGGATGGGTGGGACCGCACTAGCAGTGCAGTGGGACTGGGAGTGGGGAGACTGTCTCCTTGGCCAGGAAGGCCACTGTAGTCCATCATGGAGACAAGAGCTACTCCTGTACATCCATGTAGGTGTACACTGCTCAGGTAAGGGAGTCAGGGGCTGAGCAAGTTATTTCTCAATCAAAGACTTTGGACATGAGAGAAAGAAATTGAGATGTTAGGCAGTGGAGGTAGAGGAGGCCCAGGGAGAGGACAAAAGGGAAAGCCAGCTGGATTATCCACCCCTCCCCAGCCTCAGGGGCAGAGGCACCAGTTGTATAGGGCCAGGCCTGGTAGCAGTGAGAAACAAACCTAGAGCATGTGGGCTACAGTCAGGGGGCCTATCAGTGCCTGCTCGATACTCTGGCTTCCTCTTGTTGCCTCTTTAGCTATAAAGGTTGAAAGTGGGCACCTGGGGCTTGCAGGCTACCATACCTTTTAGAGACATTTCTACCATCTTCAGTGCCTGTGAGGGGGGTGAGGGAGCCTAGCCTTCCCAGAGCCAGACTTGCAAGTGGAGCAAGAGGAGATTCTTCCCATGGTCATCATGTGGCATCACCACAGGCTATGGGGGCAGGAACAGAGGGGTTCAGTATCTGCAGGCCCTGATCCTGCCCCTGTCCTTATGGCTTTAAGAATCCACAGGGTCAGCCTTAGGTCACCATTCTCCCACTCTTCTGGGAAGATATGAGAAGAGGGTATCCAGCTGCTAGGGTCCCCAGGAGTTGGATGGAAACACTGTGTCCAGGTCTGGAACTAGGAGTGGCAGACCAGGGCCTGGGGTCATGATCTGTTTTGCCAGACCCTGCCTGCACAGATTTATCTAGGGAGATGGCCTAACCCTGTGTTCTGAGAGTACTTTACGGGCTCTCTAACTTACTGAGGGTCCTCTGGAGGTGGTGGCCCCTCTCTGGGCAGACGGGGCTAGGCCTGAGCTCATTTTCAGGGCATGAGTGGCTTTCCTTCTGTGGGTAGTGAATTTGTTGGTTTCTCCAGCCCCACATACAGCCCAGAATGCGGTGAGGTGACTGAGAGCCCATCATTCCAATGGTGAGCATTCCA
Source organism: Kogia breviceps (assembly GCF_026419965.1). NCBI lineage: Eukaryota > Metazoa > Chordata > Mammalia > Artiodactyla > Physeteridae > Kogia > Kogia breviceps. Next base: position 38,945,337 of record NC_081319.1, read on the forward strand.
ATGGAATTGGTTTGTCCCTGAGTGGAAGCCACAAGATTGGAATATGGCCCAACCTCCCCTGCCTCCACCACTCTGGTGGCTGTGGCTATCCAGCTGTTCACAGACCTGCTCTTGGGGTGGGGATTACTGAGGTGCCTTGCCCAGCACGCAGCCATGCCAGCAGCCATGCCACGTGGTGGCTCCCCAAGGGGAATGTGCTGAGCCTGGTTCGCCTGCCCCCACCTTTTAAAAATATATTTATTTGTTTGTTTTTTTGTTTATTTATGACTGTGTTGCATCTTTGCTGCACTGGGGTCTTTCTCTAGTTGCAGCGGGCGGGGGCTACCCTTCCTTGTGTGTGGGCTTCTCCTTGCAGTGGCTTCTTGTTGCAGAGCACGGGCTCTAGGCATGTGGGCCTCAGTAGCTCAGTAGTTGTGGCTCATGGGCTCTAGAGCACAGGCTCAGTAGTTGTGGCTCATGGGCTCTAGAACACAGGCTCAGTAGTTGTGGCTCATGGGCTTAGTTCCTCCGTGACATGTGGGATCTTTCTGCACCAGGGCTCGAACCCGTGTCCCCTGCATTGGCAGGCAGATGCTTAACCACTGTGCCACCAGGGAAGTCCCTCACCTGCCCCTTATGTCTTGCTCACCTGCCTCTTGTCTTCATGTTTCGCTCTTGCAGTTCTCCCGTTCGGGACGTTCTCAAGAAGATGCCCAAAGGCCCCAAGCAGGTAAGGCTTCCCAGAAGAAGCTCAGGCAGTCACCCTCCAACTCTGGCTCAGACTGAGTATGAATCTGGTCTTCTGAGAGGTCAGGGTCTTGCCAGAGCCCTCACACCCCTGGAGGACTGAAGCACTTTGGAGCCACCCTGGGAACCCTACTCACTGTCCTTCCTGCCTCCTGGTGAGGCATCAGAGATCCTGATCCTGTTCCAACACACCTCCTACCCTCCTCGTTTGCTGCCATCCGGCTTATCAAGCCTGGCTCTGGTGTCTCCTCTGCAGGAGTCCCAGCTCTTGCTGGGTGGCCAGCGCTGTCTGGGAGAGCCTGATGAGGAGCTGGCTGGTGCCTTCCCTGTCTTCATCCGGAATGCTGTCCTGGGCCAGAAACAGACCAAGAGGACCAGGGCAGAGCCCTGTCGCAGCACAGATGCAGTGAGTATGGTTTCCTACAAGTGGCAAGTGCCAGCCTCCTTGTGGGTAGGGCTGGGTGACCAGCCCCCTAGCCCATTAGCCTGGCCCACTCACCTCTTCCTTCTGCTTTAGGTAAGGACTGGCTTCGATGGACTTGGAGGCCGGACAAAATTCATCCAGCCTGTATCCTTGTTCTGTAGCATTGGGCTGAGCTGAGCTGTGGTGCCCACATCATCTTTCACCTGTACCCCCAGACCCCAGCCCACCGGTGGCTGCAGCCCCAGGTGTGCAGAGCCAGACCTTACTCAGTATAGCGGGGCTGCCCACCGCCAAGTCTGAGCCTTTCCTGCCCTGCATTCCATTCCAGTCCCCTCTTTAGGCCTCTTCCTTGACATTTCCTTCAGACTGACATGACTATGATCCGCTCACTGCCCGTTAAACCCAAGCCCAAGGCCAGGGCTAAGCAGAGACTGGGGGCCAGGACAGTGCTCCCTCCCTCCCAGGCCAAGCTGGACACCTTCCTGTGGTAGTGAGAACAGTGAGTCTGATCAGTGGCCAGATACATGCCTCTGACTTATAGGCCGAGGACCGCTGACTGGCTCGGCAGATGGTTTGGGGGGCATGGCCCCTCTTCTAGGACCAGCCCTGAGGACAAGGATAAACAAGAAGATGGGGTTGAAGGTGAGGCCCAGGAACTGTGCTTTTCCTGCATACACACCCTGCCCCACCCCCCATCATACTGGATCTACCTGTGAGAGCTGATGTGATCGGCTCACTGTTCCCACCAGCAGGGCTTGCTCCTTATTCCAGGCTCCCATTTATAGCCATGATCAGATGTGGCTGGGCTGCTTCTGGTCCTCTAGACCAGGGTTTTTTGTTGACTGTAAGGACCAAAGTGCTTGAGGCTTCTCAGGCAGCCTCAGCCAGCCCAAGCTTCTGCCTGTCTCTGACTTGCTGTTGGTCTGGGCCAAGCAGGGCGGGGAATGGGGGATGGTGGTAGGGAGAGGAGGGGGGCCAGATTTCTTTGTGAAATAAAAAAGATAGAGTCTTTTCTTCCTGACTCTGGGAGTGTAAGTTTGCACTCACTTTGGAGAACTGTCCAGCATGATTTTCTAAAGCGGGACCTTCACCTAGACCCAGACCCAGCAGCTTCACCCTTAGGCATTTGCTTGCTCATAGGGCACAGGGAGACTGTAGCAAGAGTGATATCACCTCAGCTTTGTCCACAGTCTCTAACCTGGGCACAGTGCAAAGGCCATAAGCAGGAAAGCGAATGGGTGAACTAGGGTCTAGACACACAGGGAACTCCCAGCAAGCACAACAAATGACCAGTGACACCCCCCTCTTCTCCACCTTTCAACTCTGCCAGCCAAATTGCTAGCCTCTGCGTCTTAGCTTCAAAAGCACTTTCTCCCAGAAGACTTCCCTTTGAACTCCTAGCTTGGATGAGAACCCCTAAACTTTCCTCTCTCACTACTGGATGGGAGTTCACCTGTTTCTGCAGATCCCAGCATGGACCTGGCACAGGGGAGAATGCTTCAGGCTGAGTGCCCAGCTGCTCTCCAGCAGGTGTGGAGGAGCCTTGGGCTTCTTGGGGAGGAAGTGACGCTCTTGGTTATGGGAGTTGGACCCCTCTGGTGCTGCCTTGAGACAAGGACGGATAGGGGAAGTGTAGCATCAAGTTAAGGGTGCAGTGGCTGGCTAATAGCTTTCTTATAGATCAGTAATGAACAATTCAAATTATTTTATTTATTTATTTTGCGGTACGCGGGCCTCTCACTGTTGTGGCCTCTCCCGTTGCGGAGCGCAGGCTCCGGACGCGCAGGCTCAGCGGCCATGGCTCATGGGCCCAGCCGCTCCGCGGCATGTGGGATCCTCCCGGACCAGGGCACGAACCCGTGTCCCCTGCATCGGCAGGCGGACTCTCAACCACTGCGCCACCAGGGAAGCCCTATTTTTATTTTTTAAAAAATATTTATTTGGCTGCATCAGGTCTTAGTTGCAGCACATGGGATCTTCGTTGTGGCATGCAAACTCTTAGTTGCGGCATGTGAGATGTAGTTCCCTGACCAGGGATTGAACCTGGGCCCCCTGCATTGGGAACATGGAGTCTTAGCCACTGGACCACCAGGGAAGTCCCAACAATTAAAATTAAAAACTCAATACCATTTACTTCAGCACCAAAAAAGAAGAAAAAAGAAAACAAATATTTAGGTATAAATCTAACAAAATATGTACAAGATCTCTGTGAGGGAAAACTACAAAACTCTGGGTCTATACATACAATGGAATATTACTCAGCCCTTTAAAAAAATTCTGAAACATGCTATAACATAGATGAACCTTGAAGACATTAAGCTAAGTGAAATAATCCAGGCACAGAGGACAAATACTGTATAATTCCACTTATATGAGATACCTAGAGTAGTCAAATTCATAGAGACAGAAAGTAGAATGGTTGTTGCCACGGGTGGGGAAGGAGGGAATGGGAAGTTATTGTTTAATGGGTTGAGCGTTTCAGTTTAGGAGGATGAAGTTCTGGAGATGAATGGTGGTGATGGTGGCACAACAATGTGAGTGTCTTTAATGCTACTGAACCATACATTTAAAGATGTTAAAATGGTAAATTTCATTTTATGCATATTTTATCACAATGAAAAAAAGGACCGAAATTCTGATACATGCTACAACCTAGATGAATGTTGAAAAGGTATGCTAAGTGAAATAAATGAGACACAAAAGGGCAACTACTTTATGATTCCACCTACATTAGGTACCTAGAATAGGCAAAGTCATAGAGACAAAATAGAATGGAAGCCCCAGGGAAACAGGGGATCTAAGATTGTTGAAGAGTTACTGTTCAATGGATACAGTATTTCTCTTTGGGATGAAGAAAAAGTTCTGGAAATAGTGGTGATGGTTACACAATATTGTGAATGTACTTAATGCCACCGAATTGTACATTTAAAAATGGTTGAAACCACAATTTTTAAAAATCTATTTCTATTTTAATAAGAGTTAAAAAAATCAGGAATGGATGTTGAATTTCATCAAATGCCTTTTAGTATCTATTTGAAGATACCACTTCAGAATCTGGCCCTGGTTTCTGTACCTAGTATGTATAACACAGCCAATAAATGTTCACTGAGTGAAAAAAAAAAACAAAACACAATTACCTACTACTTTTTACCCTCTAGGATGGATATAATTTGGAAAAAAAAAAAAAGGAAAACCAGTTTGGCCATGATGTGGAGATCACTTCTGTACATTGCTTGTAGAAAATAGTTTGTTGGTCTGTCAAAAAATTAAACATAGGATTACCATGTGACCCAGCAATTCTACTCCTAGACATATACCCAAAAGAATTGAAAACAAGTACTCAAATACTTGTTCAAGGACAATCATAGCACGATTCATAATATCCAAAACGTATAAACAACCCAAATGTCAACAGGTGACTGGATAACAAATTGTGATATATGCCTCTGATGGAATATTATTCAGCCATAAAAAGGAATGATGTACTGATACATGCTACAATTTGGATTAACCTCAAAAAGATTACGTTAAGTGAAGGAAAACAGATACCAAAGCTCACATTTTGTATGATTCCTTTTATATAAAATATCCAGAATGGGCAAATGCCCAGCGACAGAAAGCATGTAAGTGTTTGCCAGGGGGTGAGATGTGGGATGTGGGATGGGTAGCAATTATTTAACATGGTTGTGTTTTTCAGTGGGTGATGAAGTCTTGAAACTAGAGAAAGATGGTTGCACAACATTGTCAATACACTAAATGCCACTACATTGTATACTTTAAAATGGTTATTTTAATGTTGTATGGAAGGGGACATCTGTGGGTGAAGGGTACACAGGACCTCTCTTCTATTTTTGCAGCTTCCTCTAAGTCTATAATTATTTCAAAATGAAAGTTTAAATGACAAATAAGGACTCGTGATCATGGCTGCCCCATGCTTCCCACTCTCAGGGCTGGCACTCAGAGACTAAGAACACACTTTGAGTCCTGGCACTCATCAGTGAGAGATCCTAACTGGCCACCTAGGGCTGCCGCCTGTCCTGACCAGGCCGCTGTGGGCAGAGGGGAATCTCTGATCCCTGAGGACATGGCTCAGGGGCACGCAGGCACTCTCAAAGATGCTAGGCTCCACCCCAAGTCTGTAGTTTAAGCCCTGGGTGTGGGACAACATAATCCATAAGCTCTCACAGTCTCTGGGATGGGACTGGCTCTGCCCTCTAGGGTCTCTAAGTCTCTGTGTGTGGTTAGGAGACAAGGCGAGTCCTCAGGACAAGGGAGTTCCCACCAGTACTCTGTGGACAGGAAGCCCATCCAGGCAGGGGCCCCTGAGGGGGATAGGGACCTGAGGTTCAGGACATCTAGGGAGCTACAGGAGACCGCATGGATCCCTCCTATGGCCCTGCCCCCTTCCTCAAGAGAAATACCTGCTCTCCCAGAGGGGGAACAGATCCAGGAATTCTGTCCTACCTTGCCAATGCTCTAGGGCTGCCAGAACTCTTCTTTGCCAGGCTAGGCTGTGCTGGACAGGCTGGAGGCAGGACCAGGAGCATGCTCAGTCTAGTTTCACTTTCACTTTTGCTTTCTCGGAAATGACAGGAGCCAGGAAGAAAGCTGTGACCAGCAGTGTGCTTCACTCCTTAGCCTTAGTGCCTGTTTGCACTGGCTTCTGCTGGCACTGCTTGCCACACAGAGATCCTATCTGTAAGCGCTGCAGCCTGTTTTCCGGCCCCAGGCCTCAGGATGGATGTCTTGGAGACCTCCAAGTCGCTGGATGAAGAGCTGTACTCGCGGCAGCTGTGAGGCCCAAGGTGGGGAGGAGAGTGGAGTAGCCTTCTGACTTCTGATCTCCAATCACCTGCCCTTTTACTTCCTACCCACAGGTATGTGTTGGGCTTGCCAGCCATGGAGAGGATTCAGGAAGCCAAGGTGCTACTCTCAGGCCTGCAGGGCCTGGGGGCTGAGGTGGCCAAAAATCTGGTCCTGATGGGCGTGGGCAGTCTCACTCTTCATGATCCCCACCCTACCTGCTGGTCTGACCTGTCTGCCCAGGTGAGGGTCCTGGGGGGCTATGGGTTTCCAGACCATAGCCCTTGGGGATAGGGCTCAAGAGAAAACTTGCTAAAGCCAGACTGGGTCTCTCTTTAGTTTTTCCTCTCAGAGCAGGACTTGGGAAGGAGCAGGGCTGAGGCATCTCAAGAACTTCTGGCTAAGCTCAATGGAGCTGTTCAGGTGTGCATCCACACAGGTGACATCACTGAGGACCTGCTGCTGGACTTCCAGGTGCCCTCCCAGCCCTACTCTCCAGGCCAGCCCAGTGTCCCCCTCCAGCCTTTAGCAGCAGGGTGGGCTTGAAGTGGTTCCGGCCCTGCTGATCATGAGGTCCACCCAGGTGGTGGTGCTGACTAACTCGGAGCTACAGGAGCAGCTGAAGGTGGGCAACATCTGCCATAAACACGGAGTCTGCTTTCTGGTGGCTGACACCCGAGGCCTCGTGGGGTGAGATGGTTTACCTAGCCTGCCACATCACAGACATCAGCTGGTCCCAGTGCTGTCCCCAGCTCCAGGCTTGCTTCAGAGCCCCTCCACCCAACCTCAGGCCTGTCCCAGCATCCCCTCTTGATTATACAGTCCCCAGTCCCATTTGTCTGCTTCCTTTACCCCAGCCTCCAGACTTGATCCAGTAAATCCTTCAAGCCTCTCCCAGCATTCTTTTCCCGATTCCTCTGGGCTTGCCCTAGTGTACGTCACCCTTCACCACAACTGTGGCAGTTAACCACTCAGGCATCTCAGTGATCCCTCCTACCCCACCACAGGCAGTTGTTCTGTGACTTTGGTGAGGACTTCACTGTGCAGGACCCTACAGAGGCAGAACCCCTGATGGCTGCCATCCAGCACATCTCCCAGGTGGGTGCTAATGTGGGGGGTGCTCACCTACTAAGGAGGGGCTGCCAGAGCCTGTGGAAAGCAGGAACAGGCAGCCCTGAGCAAGCGACCTCTTATCCAGGGCTCCCCTGGCATTCTCACTCTGAGAGAAGAGGCTCATGCCCACCGCTTCAACAATGGGGATTTGGTGACTTTCTCAGGCATTGAGGGCATGGTGGAGCTCAACGGCTGTGCTCCTCGGCTTCTCCACGTGCAGAGTTAAGTCAACCCCACTCCAACTCCAGGCTCAGTGCCCAGGTCCCCACTGGGGGTGGACACAACCTGGTCCTTGGAGATAAGTTCTCCCTCCCCCTTCCTCAGGGTGGAGCAACATCAAGAATGTAGATGCAAGACAGGATGGGATGTGGGGAAGTACTCAGGTTCAGAGGGCATACTGACCAGGCTCGATCTCCCCCAGGGGATGGGACCTTGGAGATTGGGGACACAACAACTTTCTCTCGTTACTTGCGTGGTGGGGTTGTCACTGAGGTCAAGAGACCCAAGACTGTGAGCCACGTGAGTTCAAGTTCATCTGAGGTTGGGGAGCTTGGGCGCCTTGAGGGACCTGCAGTGTTCTGGACTTGACCCTGAACCGAGTGCCCCCTACAGGAGCCCCTGGACACAGCCCTGCTTCAGCCCCGTGTTGTGGCCCAGAGTCCCCAGGAAGTTCACCGTGCCCACTGCCTGCATCAGGCCTTCCATGCACTGCACAAGTTTCAGCAGCTCCATGGCCGCCCTCCTAAGCCCTGGGATCCTGTGAGTGTCCCTGATGCCCCTCCCTCCAGCCTCTGTCTTAACAGGGCCTCACTTACCAGGAGGCAACAATGACTGTCTTACAGATCCAAGACTGAATCCAGAAGCAGTTTCCCACTCATATAAAGGACTTGATAAACACTATCTATAGACCAGAGGCTGGGTCCATGAAAGGGCCAAGCACAAAGTCTGGGGACCCATGCTACTCCTAACCCCTAAGATCTGGCCTGGAAGGTGCCCCCAGGTTGGGGAAACCTCCAGGGCCATTGTCTGGCACCGGGCATCCGCTAGTGGGGCCCTCCTACTCAGGCTTCTGCTTCCTCTTCTGTGGAACAGGGTGGATGGCTGCCTGAAGGATTCAAATGGGGAGTGGAGCTCAAGCTGGGGCTGCTTTACCCATGGAGTTCTACCCGATAGGTTGATGCAGAGATGGTGGTGGACCTAGCCCAGGCCCTGGAATCACTGAAGGGGACAGAAGGAGAGCCTTTGGAAGAGCAGCTGGATAAGGCTCTGGTGCGGACAGTTGCCCTGAGCAGTGCTGGTGGCTTGAGCCCCATGGCAGCCGTGCTGGGTGCAGTGGCTGCTCAGGAAGTGCTGAAGGTGGGCACAGGCAGAGGCAGGGTGGGGCTGGGAAGGGTGCAGAGGTCGGTGTGGGTGCCACAGGGTGCCCAACACCAGATAGCGGCCCTGGGGGCTTCACCAACCTGGGTGCAGCCCTCAGCCAGGATCTGAGGGGATTAGGAGGTGGGAAGAGTCCCCAGACTGAAGTGCTGACTTGTAGGCAGTCTCCAAGAAGTTTATGCCCCTGGACCAGTGGCTGTACTTTGATGCCCTTGATTGCCTTCCAGAAGATGAGGAGCCCTTTCCCAATCCTGAGGATTATGCACCGGTGAGAACCTGGGGTAGGGGTGCAAGCAAGCCTTATCCAAACTCAGGACTGGGGGAAAGAGGAAGAACGGTCCCGAGATCCTGACCTGGAAAACGGTGCAGGAGGGAGAAGCAGCACAGGCCAGTGGCCATCACTGACCCCTGTCTGTGTCCCCTAGAGAGACTGCCGCTATGACGGGCAAATTGCAGTGTTTGGGGCCGGTTTTCAGGAGAAGCTGAGCCACCAGCACTACCTCCTGGTGAGCTATGTGGTGAGGTTGTGGAGGGGCAAGGCCTGGCCCTCTGGCTAAGGTTGCTCCTTCTGGCAGGTGGGTGCTGGCGCTATTGGCTGTGAGCTGCTCAAAGGCTTTGCCCTAGTGGGCCTGGGTGCTGGCGGCAGTGGGGGTGTGACTGTTGCTGACATGGACCACGTGGAGCGCTCCAACCTCAGCCGGCAGTTTCTCTTCAGGCCCCAGGACGTTGGTGTGAGTGCCGACCCGTCCCCACACCCGTGTCCTGGACTGTCCTCCCACAATGTGCCCCTTCCCCCACCCAACATCTTCCTGCTTTCTTCTCAGAGGCCAAAGGCGGAGGTGGCTGCAGAGGCCGCTCACCGCCTGAACTCAGACTTGCAGGTGACCCCGCTCACCTACCAGCTGGATCTTACTACAGAGCACATCTATGGGGACAACTTCTTCTCCAGTGTGGATGGCGTGGCTGCTGCCCTGGACAGTTTCCAGGCCCGTGAGTGCTCAAGCCTAGAAATCACCCCTTGTCCGAGGCTGTGCCAGCCCCACTTCTGACCCTCTGCCCCCCTCACCAGGGCACTATGTGGCTGCTCGCTGCACCCACTATCTGAAGCCACTACTGGAGGCGGGCACAAAGGGCACCTTGGGCAGTTCTTGTGTGTTCATACCACATGTGACTGAGGACTACAGAGCCCCCGCCTCTGCTGCAGCTTCTGAGGATGACTCCTACCCTGTCTGCACTGTGCGGCACTTCCCCAGCACAACCGAGCACACCTTGCAGGTGAGAAGAACCCCAGAGACTCCTACCCACCTGGCTCAGTCCTCAGCTGCAGACCTCTTTGCCAACTGGCACCTCATGGTTCCTTCCTCCCCTCACAGTGGGCCCGGGATGAGTTTGAAGGACTTTTCCATCTGTCTGCCAAGACCATCAACTGCCACCAACAGTAAGACCACCAACAAGGGTGAATGGGAGTCCAGGCTCCCTAACACCAGGAGGTTTAGGGCTTAACCTCAGACTTTCTCCTCTGTCCACAGGGCACTCACGTCTCTGGCACACTTGGATGAGTCACAGGTGCTGACCCTGCAGCACGTGGTGTTGGGTGTCCTGAGAGAGCGTCCACAGACCTGGCGAGACTGCGTGCTTTGGGCCCTTGGCCAGTGGCAACTCTGCTTCCATTATGGCATAACACACCTGCTGAGCCGCTTCCCACCCGACAAAGTGGGTGGCTGGGGGTCAGGAGGCTGAGGGCTCAGGATGACCCAACTGAGCCCAGCAGCCTCCATTTCCCTAGGTGCTAGAGAATGGAACTCTTTTCTGGTCGGGTCCCAAACAGTGTCCCCGGCCCTTGGAGTTTGACGCCAACCAAGTGAGTGGAGTCCCTTGCCAGCCCTGAGATGGGAATATGGGCCCTCAGAGCGGAGGTGGGCACCTCTATATTTTGTAGAGATGCACAGTTGCTGAGAGGGAGAGAGCCGTGTTTGTGCACATGTGGGTGTCCACATGGGAGGCAGAGGCAGGCACTCAAACAGATCCACAAATGGGCAGTGACCCCCACCCCATGCACCCACACAAGCTCGCTCAAACCCATGCAGCCACCCCTGCTCTTTGTCTCACTGCAGGACACGCATCTCCTCTACGTGCTGGCGGCTGCCAACCTGTATGCCCAGATGCATGGGCTGCCTGGCTCACGGGACCAGACTGCGCTCAGGCGACTGCTGAAGTTGCTGCCATTGCCTGACCCCCAGGACTTAGCCCCCATTTTTGCTAGTGACCTGGAGCTGGCTTCGGCTTATGCTGAGTTTGGTGAGGTCCCTGACCCTGGCCCCCCATGCTGCCACCCAAAGGCCTGACCCTCCTTAGCCTGTGCTGCAGAAAGAAGACAGTGTCTGGGGGCCCTGAAGCCAACTCAATACCTCTCAGGCCCTCTGACCTTGCTTCTCTGTAGCCTTGGGTTCATCCTCTGGCCCCTCAGTAGGTCCTCTCCTTGCTGCCTACCCCACCCCTACCCCACTCCCCCACCCCCATTCCTTTGGCAGACTCTCAGCCAAAAAGAACAAAAAGAAAAAACAAACAAAAACACAAACCACTGGGCCCTAGGGAGCAACTAGTTGTGGCCCCTAGATGAGAACAGTCACATAGGTTTGCATGGGCGCGCACACACACATACACACACACACACAAGTGAGGGCTGGGGCTGCTGGAGAGGAGATTGCACCATCCATCAAGGGGTCTCCCTGAAAGTGGTAAGTGATAGGCTTGGCAGGGACCAAGGATAGGCAGCAGGCTCCAGAAGAGTGCAGGACATGGGGGCTAAGGACTGCCCCAACACTCCCTTCCCCTGACAGGCCCTGAGCAGTCGAAGAAACTGAATGAAGCCCTGGAAATCTGGACTGTGGGCCCTCCCCTGGAACCCTTGACATTTGAGAAGGTGGGAGCCCAAGGGGGGTAAAGGGCCGGGCTAGGGAGGTTGTTGGGGAAGGTCAAGAGCTAAGAAGGTAGCTTTGAAGCCCCTTGGTCTGAGTTTTTCTCCCAGAAGGACCCCAGAAGCAGCTCACCTTCCCCGAGCTCAGCCTCCTTATCTGTTAAGTGGGGAGATGTGAGTATCCACCCCACCGAATTGTGTGAAGAGCTGTGCAGTGGCAGAGTCGGCCAAGGTGAGGGCCACTGGGACAATGTTAGTACTACTGTGCCTTGGGCCTCACAGGACGATGATATCCATGTGGATTTTGTGGCGGCAGCAGCGAGCCTGCGAGCTCAGAACTATGGGCTCCCACCAGCCAACCGCACCAAGGTACCCTGCCCCTTGGGGCTCAGGCCTGGAGGTGGGGGTCAAACCCTAGCCTTATGCCTTGGGCCCAGACCAAATCTCCTGTCCTTGGCAGACCAAGCGAATTGTGGGCCGGATTATCCCAGCCATTGCCACTACTACGGCAGCTGTGGCTGGCCTGGTGGGCCTGGAGCTGTATAAGGTGGTGGGCAGCCCACGGCCCCGCAGTGCCTTTCGCCACAGCTACCTGAACCTGTCTGAAAACTACTTTAGCCGCTGGGTACCTCACGCCCCAGCCATCCAGGAGGTGAGCCCTTGACACCCTACCCATACCAGACCTGAGTTTTCCCTGCACCTACCCAAACAGGCCCTACTTTAGCTTCAGGCTTTCATCAGGACCCAGACTCTGGGGGAGTCATCAAGACTCCCTCCAGTCGCCTCCCTGCTGCAAAGCCAGGCTGGGACCTGTCAGACACAGGAAGCAGCCGTCAGCCACCCCCACCCCCCAACAGTCCGGGTCTGGGGGAGCTGCAGCTTTAACTCATTAGTGGAGCCAGACATCCCCCGCAGTTCCTTCCTTCCCAGGAGTGCCCCTGAGGGGGAGGGGGGACTAGGGCCCTAGCCCCAAACAGAGCCCAATATCTGCCTGCAAACCATGGGGATCCTGGTCCGCCCCCTCAACCTGAGTTAAAGGGCACTGAGCTCACCACCACGGTTGTGGGGTGTGCAGCCCTGTGGGGATGAGTGCATTCATATCACAGGTGTGAGTGCACACAGGTCTGGGCATCCCTGGCCCTGTGGTGTGTGGGCGTGGAGGGAGCATGCTTGCACATCTGTGTGCCAGATGCGAATGCAGGCCTCTTTCACAATGTGGGCTTGCGTGTGTGTGCATGTGAGTACACATGTGGGCTTGTGTACATGTGTGTTCCTTCAAGTGTAGGGCTGTGAATGCCCCTGGCTGTGTGCCCAGGCTTTGCAATAGTTGGCATTTCCTTAGGGCAGAGGAGAGGGTACAGAGAGAATTCTCTCACCAGGGGAGAGGGGAGAGGTTATGGGCCAGCACTGGGCTTTTTCTGAGCAGCCCTGGGGTCCCTCAGGGCACAGCACACAGAGCCCCTTTGTGAGGGGCCCCTCCTCTAGCTAGAACACAAGCTGCCTTTGTCTGTGGAGGAGGGGGAGGGGAAGGGTCCCCCATCTCACCTCTGGCCTCGTCTCAGCTTGACCCCACTGTGTTTTCTGGGGAGCTGGCAGAACCCCTCCTGTCTTGCTCCCTGGCTGCCTGCCACCCCTATGCCCTCAGCTCTGGGTACCAGAACCCCAAGACTCCAGAAATAAGGAAGGAACAAAGGGACAGGAAGAGGAGTTCTTTGTGGACTGTGTTCCTGCTAGAGTCACTCTGCCCCTTGCCATGTGCCCATGAGTAGTCCAAGGCCCTGGTGGTAAAGGCTTAGGGGACAGGATTTACCCCACCCCCAGCATCCAGCCTTACATTTGAGGAACAAGCAGCTTTATCAGAGACTGCAGCGGCCCTGCTCCCGCTTCCTCAGGAAGCATTGCTCCCCCCAGCACACACACACACACACACACACACACACACACACACACACACACACACACACAAAACGAGCCTGTATGATGGATCGCCTGTTTCCCTGTGTGGGGGCCCCGTAGCCCCATTTCCTGTGCTGGCCCCAGCATGGGCGGGGAGGGTGTTGAGATTCTGGGCCCAGATCCCACCTTCCACCCCCACCCCCTGGCTTCTGCTTCCTGCCTCTAGTCCAGCTCCTCCCCTAGGAAAGGGGCCATAAGCTATTGGTAACTGGGGTAGAGGGAGGGTGTGTGTGTAAGAAGCTTCTCACTCCTCCCCACTACCACCCCCCAGTTCCATCACTGGAAGTGGACCTGTTGGGACCGCCTGGAAGTGCCTGCTGGGCAGCCCGAGAGGACCCTGGAGTCACTGCTGGCCCATGTCCAGGTGTGCCCCATTCCTGCCCTTCCCCCAGGCCTGGCCCAGCCTGGCCCAGCTGGCACCTAACCTGTCTCTCTCTAGAAACTAAATGGGCTGAGGGTGAGGATGCTGCTGCACGGGAAGGCCCTGCTCTACTCGGCAGGATGGTCTCCTGAAAAGCAGGACCAGCATCTGTCCCGCAGGTGAGCCCACACCTGGCTTTAACCTCATTCTGTCCCTGGAGGTTGGAGGTGGGGGACAAGCAGCATTTTCTCTTCCCAATCCCATTTGGGCCCCTCACACCTTCCTGAAGTTTTCTTTTGCCAAATGGAGCCAGCAAATGGGCTGGGGGTGGGGTGAGGGCCAAGAGCCTGAGGAGGGGTCTCTAGGAGCTGCCTGCTTGGCCAGCCCCACCAGCTCACGCCCTGCTCAGCTCCCCTTTCACAGCCCACTCCCAGAGGACTCACAGCTTCCTGCCTCCTGCCCACCCCGCCAGCCGCTCCTAAAATAGTTTCAGATGTTTCCTGTCTTGGGCTGCTCCTGCTCCTGGCTTGGGCTCCTTATGGCCCGCCAACACCCTATAGTCCATGCCAGGACACTCTCTGCCTGCTACTGCTCACCTACCCAATCTCCCCACCCCTCTCCCCCCCATGCCACCAGGGTGACGGATCTGGTGCTGGAGGTGACACGCCAGGTGCCTGAGCCTGGGCAGCGGGTGCTGGTATTGGAGCTCAGCTATGAGGGTGAGAAGGAGGATGTTATCTTCCCACCCTTGCACTACAAGCTGTGACAAGGCAGCAGCCTCACCACCCAGCTCTGTTGAACCATGCATCCCAAGCCCATGGTAGGCGCTTAATAAATGCTTGTTGAAGGAAGGTGTAAGTGGACAGGATGGATGATAGAACACGGGGCAGATACATGGGGTGTGACATGGACATGACAGGGACCCCTGCAGGGAGGGAAAAGGGTCTTTAGATTCGCCTGTCTGAGTTGTGCCTTGCGGGACTGAGGCTGCCTCCTGGAGCCTCAGAGGTATGGAACCAGGACAGTGCAGAAAAAGGCCTTTATTGTCCCAAGCTGGAGGGCAGGGTCAGAGGTAGCTGACAACATCATTGCAGATGATGGGCTGGCGACTGCGGCAACTCATGAGGGCTGCAAAGCGTGAGACATCTGCAGGCAGTTCAGGTTCCGGGCGAGGTGGGCATGACAGTCGCTTTCCTGCCACTGCTGCCCGGCGTGCCCTGGCCAGCTGGCGCCGCAGCTGCTCAGAGAGGCCAAGCAGGAACTGGGGGGGCCGAGCACGTGCACGGGGCCCACCCCCACTGTCCCCCTCACCTGCTGCCTCGGGCAGCTCCATCCAGTTGTGCACCAAGTCAGCAAAACAGTTGTCCCCCAGCACCAGGGGCTGGCGACTACGACCTCTGCTAAGCAGGGCTGCTGTCCAGTCCTCAGCTTCCAGCCCCTGCCAGTGCTCCAGGCAGGCATCTGGGGTGGACTTGGGCCGTGGTCGGTAGGCAGGTGGTACACTGGCCGCAGGAGCTCTGCCAGGCAGGGGGATGCCACTGGCCGAGAGGCGCTGTCTATGGGGGGGCCATGCTGAGGGTGCTGGATGCTGGAGTACAGGCAGCTCTTCCTCTCTCCATGTGCTGCCTGACACCTCTGAGAAGCCAGAGTCCCAGTCTAGGGCATGCTCCCTGGGGCCCCCCAAAGCTGCACCCCTGTCTCCTGTCACCACAGCTTCTTCCTCCTCTTCCTCCACACCACAGGCTGAGTCCTCTTCCAAGGCATCTGAGGCCCTGAGCCGATGCTTGAGCCGCATGCCTGGGCCAGGTTTGGGGGGTTGCGGAAGGGGGCCAGGCATTGGGGGTGAGTCTGTGTCCCGGCCACACAGCTGTGGAAGAAGAGAGGGCAGAAGTCGAAGGAGCAGTGCTTGTCACCCCGTCTGCCTGGTCAGGCCAATTCCAAAACAGAAGGCCCAGGAGGGCCGGATTGGCCTGCAGGCCTAGGCAGCAAAGCCTCTAGTGGGCACAGGGCCGGCATGGTGCGCTGGCACACGAAGCTCGTGTGGCTCCCATCGGCCGACCTGTTGGCAGTCCGGCAGGCTGCAGCACGCAGCGCCGGGCAAGTCGGTACCCGCCACCAGGGCGGGAGGCAGGGTTGCGGGCCTGCATTGGGAAGTAAGTCCTGCTCAGGGAGCGGGGGTGGGGGGGGGGCATCCTGTGCCTCTTGAGGGATTCAGCTCCTCAAAGCCCGCAGCGTCTTTCAGAGAAGAATAGAGCACCTGCCAGGTGGGGTATAGAGGACAGAGGTACAGGCCAGCCTGGAATAGGGGGCATCCATAGCAGCGCCACACCTCTTTAGTCCCTCGCAGCCCCCTGCAGCGCCCCACAAGAAGTTTCTCCCACCAACTTCCTCCGCCGCGCCGGCAGCAGGGCCAGCTGGGCGGCTGTTACTTGATGCCCAGCACAGCTTACAACCGTCCGAAACCCGACGCGGGCCATCTGGGCCATCTGCGTCGCCCCGCCCCCATCCTGTCTTGGATGGGCACTCGGGAGAGCCCCCCACCCGAGTGCCGTTCGGGCAGGAAGGGAGCCGAGCACCCCACACACGTCCTCACAAGCCACACCCGCTCCCAAGCCTCACCAGTTCCCAGCGGAGCTGGCCCAGGAAACTGTCAAGTCGAGCACTGTGCATGCCCGTTCCGGAGCCCCCGCCAGGCCTGCCAGTTCCTCTTCGAACTCCAGCGAAAGGGGTGCGGAGAGGGCCCCGCGGGCCGGCCAGCGGCGCCCTTACCCTCCGCCTGGCTCCGCGACTCCTCCCTCTCCCTAGCTCCCGCCGTCGCTGCCGCCCCAACATCTGGCAGTCCCTCCCCGCCCCTAGCACCGCAGCCAATGGGGCTGGGGCGGGGCTGATGTGGCCCCGCCCCCCGGGCTCTGCC
The DNA here is from genome assembly GCF_026419965.1 of Kogia breviceps. Classification (NCBI taxonomy): domain Eukaryota; kingdom Metazoa; phylum Chordata; class Mammalia; order Artiodactyla; family Physeteridae; genus Kogia; species Kogia breviceps. The sequence goes on from NC_081319.1 coordinate 38,961,928, forward strand.
GGGTGGGTGAGCCGGACTCCCACTACCCACTCCACAGCAGCTCCGGGGGGAAGGGCAGGACTATAGCTGAAAGCTGGGCCGCGTCCGGCCCCTGACTACCCTAAGTCCCAGGCCGTTAAACTGACTCCGGGTTCGCTGCATGACCCAGGACAAGTCGCTGCCCTGCAGTAGCCTCAGCTTCCCCATTTTTCCCAGGATAGAGTTGTGGTCCCTCCCGCGCGGCTTCCCCGGCTGCGCCCTTGAGCGGGCAGAGCGCCCCCAATCGTCGGATTCGGCACTGATGTGGCCCACTCGCGGTTCGACCCACTGAATCCGATCCTGGAGCCGACCTTGACAGTCCCTGGAAGTCATGGGAGGGGTCCGGCCCCTCAGAGGACTCCGGGAGCGCAGAACCTCTTTGCAGCACCGGGGAGGAGCCTCGGCCAAGGCCCAGTCCCCGCCCTATCTGCCCCTCGTCTTGGCCTAGCTAAGCAGGGCTGCCCTCTAGTGGGCAGCGCCTGGCTAGCTGCGATTCCCGCGGCGACACCCGCATCCCCTCTGCCCCAGACCACATGAGGGCTGAGTACAGGGCGTTACGGCGAGGCTCTCTGACCCAAATGATCAGAGCCTTCCCTGAGGCCGCTCCATGGTCGGACGCTAGGTTCAAGGACACAGACTCACTGGAGACAAACTAGACAAGTCAGTAGACAGAAAAATACCAGGGAATGAGGGCGACGGGCCAGCTTGGGAGAGGGGACTCTCAGAGGAGGTGGCATTCTGTATGGGATCTGGATGAGCCATCAAGGGGAGATCAAGAAGAGGGGCATTCTAGGTGGTGGGATCAGCCAGTTAAAGGCCCTGAGAGGACAGGAGCTAGACAGGGCATAACATAAAGAAGACCTAGATATCTCTGATGGTGGTAGTTGGGGGAGTGAAGAGGTCAGCAAAACCAGGCTCCTAGCAGTCTTAGAAAGGAATAAGGGGGTTTTGTTCTTGGTGTGATGGGGAGCAGTGGGGGCTTTTGAGCATCACCTGGGCTGCAAAGAAGGGGGTCTCTTGGGGGAATGTTTTGGAGTTAAAACTCAAGCCTTGCTGATGCATGAGTATGGGAAGAGAAAGGGAAGCATGAAACATGACTCCTAGATTTCTGGCCTGAACAACTGATTGGATGGAATGGCCATGAATCAATCCAAGCAAGACTCGAGAAGAGTGGGCTTGGAGACGAAAATCAAGTGATCATTTGTGGACGTGTGACCCTTAAGATGCCTGTTAGGCATCCAAGAGGAGATGAGGGGTCAGCCACTGGGTGTGTGACTCTGGTGCCTGGGAGAGAGTTCGAGACTGAAGCTTTGGATCTGGGAGGCAAAGCGAGTGGATGGTATTTTTTTTTTTTTTTTTTTTTGCGGTACGCAGGCCTCTCACTGTTGTGGCCTCTCCCGTTGCGGAGCACAGGCTCCGGACGCGCAGGCTCAGCGGCCATGGCTCACGGGCCCAGCTGCTCCACGGCATGTGGGATCCTCCCGGAACGGGGCACGAACCTGCGTCCCCCGCATCGGCAGGCGGACTCCCAACCACTGCGCCACCAGGGAAGCCCTGGATGGTATTTTTAATTTTTCCAAAAAAGAAGTCATCAAGTAAGCAATGTTTTTGTTTTTATTTTCACATATATTTTTTGAATTTTTGAATTTAATTTTATTTTTTTATACAGCAAGTTCTTATTAGATATCTATTTTATACATATTAGTGTATATATGTCAATCCCAATCTCCCAATTCATCCCACCCCCCCACTTTCCCCCCTTGGTGTCCATATGTTTGTTCTCTACATCTGTGTCTCTATTTCTGCCCTGAAAACTGGTTCATCTGTACCATTTTTCTAGGTTCCCCATATATGCGTTAATATACGATATTTGTTTTTCTCTTTCTGACTTACTTCACTCCGTATGAGAGTCTCTAGATCCAACCACGCCTCTACAAATGACCCAATTTCATTCCTTTTTATGGCTGAGTAGTATTCCATTGTATGTATGTACCACGTCATCTTTATCCACTCATCTATCGGTGGGCATTTAGGTTGCTTCCATGACCTGACTATTGTAAATGGTGCTGCAATGAACATTGGGGTGCATGTGTCTTTTTGAATTATGGTTTTCTCTGGGTATATACCCAGTAGTGGGATTGTTGGGTCATATGGTAATTCTATTTTTAGTTTTTTAAGGAACCTCCATACTGTTCTCCATAGTGGCTGAATCAATTTATATTCCCACCAACAGTGCAAGAGGGTTCCCTTTTCTCCACACCCTCTCCAGCATTTGTTGTTTGTAGATTTTCTGATGATGCCCATTCTAACTGGTGTGAGGTGATACCTCATTGTAGTTTTGATTTGCACTTCTCTAATAATTAGTGATGCTGAGCAGCTTTTCATGTGCTTCTTGGCCATCTGTATGTCTTCTTTGGAGAAATGTCTATTTAGGTCTTCTGCCCATTTTTTGATTGGGTTGTTTGTTTTTTTAATATTGAGCTGCATGAGCTGTTCATATATTTTGGAGATTAATCCTTTGTCCATTGATTCATATGCAAATATTTTCTCCCATTCTGAGGGTTGTCTTTTCGTCTTGTTTGTAGTTTCCTTTGCTTTGCAAAAGCTTTGAAGTTTCATTAGGTCCCCTTTGTTTATTTTTGTTTGTATTTCCATTACTCTAGGAGGTGGATGAAAAAAGATCTTGCTGTGATTTATGTCAGAGAGTGTTCTTCCTATGTTTTCCTCTAAGAGTTTTATAGTGTCCAGTCTTACATTTCGGTCTCGAATCCATTTTGAGTTTATTTTTGTGTATGGTGTTAGGGAGTGTTCTAATTTCATTCTTTTACATGTAGCTGTCCAGTTTTCCCGGCACCACTTATTGAAGAGACTGTCTTTTCTCCATTGTATATCCTTGCCTCCTTTGTCATAAATTAGTTGGCCATAGGTGTATCAGTTTATGTCTGGGCTTTCTATCCTGTTCCATTGATCTATACTTCTGTTTTTGTGCCAGTACCATATTGTCTTGATTACTGTAGCTTTGTAGTGTAGTCTGAAGTCAGGGAGTCTGATTCCTCCAGCTCCATTATTTTCCCTCAAGACTGCTTTGGCTATTCGGGGTCTTTTGTGTCTCATACAAATTTTAAGATTTTTTTGTTCTAGTTCTGTAAAAAACGCCACTGGTAATTTGATAGGGATTGTATTGAATCTGTAGATTGCTTTGAGTAGTATAGTCATTTTCACATTATTGATTCTTCCAATCCAAGAACATGGTATATCTCCTCATCTGTTTGTGTCATCTTTGATTTCTTTCATCAGTGTCTTCTAGTTTTCTGAGTACAGGTCTTTTACCTCCTTAGGTAGGTTTATTCCTAGGTATTTTATTCTTTTTGTTGCAATGGTGAATGGGATTGTTTCCTTAATTTCTCTTTCTAATATTTCACTGTTAGTGTATAGGAATGCAAGAGATTTCTGTGCATTAATTTTGTATCCTGCAACTTTAGCAAATTCATTGATCAGCTCTAGTAGTTTTCTGGTGGCATTTTTAGGATTCTCTATGTATAGTATCATGTCATCTGCAAACAGTGACAGTTTTACTTCTTCTTTTCCAATTTGTATTCCTTTTATTTCTTTTTCTTCTCTGATTGCCATGGCTAGGACTTCCAAAACTATGTTGAATAATAGCGGCGTGAGTGGGCAATCTTGTCTTTTTCCTGATCTTAGAGGAAATGCTTTCAGTTTTTCACCATTGAGAATGATGTTTGCTGTGGGTCTGTCGTATATGGCCTTTATTATGTTGAGGTAGGTTCCCTCTATGCCCACTTTCTGGAGAGTTCTTGTCATAAATGGGTGTTGAATTTTGTCAAAAGCTTTTTCTGCATCTATTGAGATGATCATATGGTTTTTCTTCTTCAACTTGTTAATATGGTGTATCACATTGCTTGATTTGCGTGTATTGAAGAACACTTGCATCCCTGGGATAAATTCCATTTGATCATGGTGTATGATCCTTTTAATGTGTTGTTGGATTCTGTTTGCTAGTATTTTGTTGAGGATTTTTGCATCCATATTCATCAGTGATATTGGTCTCTTATTTTCTTTTTTTGTAGTATCTTTGTCTGGTTTTGGTATCAGGGTGATGGTGGCCTTGTAGAATGAGTTTGAGAGTTTTCCTTCCTCTGCAATTTTTTGGAAGAGTTTGAGAAGGATGGGTGTTAGCTCTTCTCTAAATGTTTGATAGAATTCACCTGTGAAGCCACATCATCCTGGACTTTTGTTTGTTGGAAGATTTTTAATCACAGTTTCAATTTCATTACTTGTGATTGGTCTGTTCATATTTTCTATTTCTTCCTGGTTCAATCTTGGAAGGTTATACCTTTCTAAGAATTTGTCCATTTCTTCCAGGTTGTCCATTTTATTGGCATAGAGTTGCTTGTAGTAGTCTCTTAGGATGCTTTGTATTTCTGTGGTGTCCGTTGTAACGTCTCCTTTTTCTTTTTAAATTTTATTGATTTGAGTCCTCTCCCTCTTTTTCTTGATGAGTCTGACTAAAGGTTTATCAATTTTGTTTATCTTCTAAAAGAACAAGCTTTTAGTTTTATTGATCTTTGTTATTGTTTTCTTTGTTTCTATTTCATTTATTTCTGCTCTGATCTTTATGATTTCTTTCCTTCTACTAACTTTGGGTTTTGTTTGTTCTTCTTTCTGTAGTGCCTTTAGGTGTAAGGTTAGATTATTTATTTGAGATTTTTCTTGTTTCTTGAGGTAGGCTTGTATTGGTATAAACTTCCCCTTAGAACTGCTTTTGCTGCATCCCATAGGTTTTGGATCATCATATTTTCATTGTTATTTGTCTCTAGGTATTTTTAAATTTCCTCTTTGATTTCTTCGGTGATCTCTTGGTTATTTAGTAATGTATTGTTTAGCCTCCATGTGTTTGTGTTTTTTATGTTTTTTCCCCTGTAACTGATTTCTAATCTCGTAGCGTTGTGGTCAGAAAAGATGCTTGATATGATTTCAGTTTTCTTAAATTTACCGAGGCTTGACTTGTGACGCAAGATGTGATCTATCCTGGAGAATGTTCCATGTGCACTTGAGAAGAAAGTGTAATCTGCTGTTTTGGGATGGAATGTCCTATGAATATCAGTTAAATCTATCTGGTCTATTGTGTCATTTAAAGCTTGTGTTTCCTTATTAATTTTCTGTATGGGTGATCTGTGCATTCGTGTAAGTGAGGTGTTAAAGTCCCCCACTATTATTGTGTTACTGTTGATTTCATCTTTCATAGATGTTAGCAGTTGCCTTATTTTTTTGAAGTGCTCCTATGTTGGGTGCATATATATTTATAATTGTTATATCTTCTACTTGGATTGATCCCTTGATCATTATGTAGTGTCCTTCCTTGTCTGTTGAAACATTATTTATTTTAAAGTCTATTTTATCTGATATGAGTATTGATACTCCAGCTCTCTTTTGATTTCCATTTGCATGGAATATCTTTTTCCATCCCCTCTCTTTCAGTCTGTATGTGTCTGTAGGTCTGAAGTGGGTCTCTTGCAGATAGCATATATATGGGTCTTGTTTTTGTATCCATTCAGGAAGCCTGTGTCTTTTGGTTGGAGCATTTAATCCATTCACGTTTAAGGTAATTATCGATATGTATGTTCCTATTACCATTTTCTTAGTTGCTTTGGGTTTGTTTTTGTAGGTCCTTTTCTTCTCTTACGGTTCCCACTTAGAGAAGTTCCTTTAGCATTTGTTGTAGAGCTGGTTTGGTGGTGCTGAATTCTCTCAGTCTTTGCTTGTCTGTAAATCTTTTGATTTCTCCATCGAATCTGAATGAGATACTTGCCGGGCAGAGTGATCTTGGTTGTAGGTTCTTCCCTTTCATCACTTTAAGTATATCATGCCACTCCCTTCTGGCTTGTAGAGTTTCTGCTGAGAAATCAGCTGTTAACCTTATGGGAGTTCCCTTGTATGTTATTGTCATTTTTCCCTTGCTGCTTTCAATAATTTTTCTTTGTCTTTAATTTTTGTCAATTTGATTACTATGTGTCTCAGCGTGTTTCTCCTTGGGTTTATCCTGCCAGGACTCTCTGAGCTTCCTGGACATAGGTTGCTATTTCCTTTCCCATGTTAGGGAAGTTTTTGACTGTAATCTCTTCAAACATTTTCTCGGGTCTGTCCTCTCTCTCTTCTCCTTCTGGGACCCCTGTAATGCGAATGTTGTTGCATTTAATGTTGTCACAGAGGTCTCTTAGGCTGTCTTCATTTCTTCTCATTCTTTTTTCTTTACTCTGTTCTGCGACAGTGAATTCCACCATTCTGTCTTCCAGGTCACTTATCCGTTCTTCTGCCTCAGTTATTCTGGTATTGATTCCTTTTAGTGTATTTTTCATTTCAGTTATTGTATTTTTCATCTCTGTTTTCTTTTGTTCTTTAATTCTTCTAGGTGTTTGTTCTTTAATTCTTCTAGGTCTTTGTTAAACATTTCTTGCATCTTCTCGATCTTTGCCTCCATTCTTTTTCCGAGGTCCTGGATCATCTTCACTATCATTATTCTGAATTCTTTTTCTGGAAGGTTGCCTATCTCCACTTCATTTAGTTGTTTTTCTGGGGTTTTATCTTGTTCCTTCATCTGGTACAAAGTCCTCTGCCTTTTCATTTTGTCTGTCTTTCTGTGAATGTGGTTTTCCTTCCACAGGCTGCCGGATTGTAGTTCTTCTTGCTTCTGCTGTCTGCCCTCTGGTGGATGAGGCTATCTAAGAGGCTTGTGCAAGCTTCCTGATGGGAGGGACTGGTGGTGGGTAGAGTTGGGTGTTGCTCTGCTGAGCAGAGCTCAGTATAACTTTAACCTGCTTGTCTGCTGATGGGTGTGGCTGGGTTCCCTCCCTGTTGGTTTTTTGGCCTGAGGTGACCCAGCACTGGAGCCTACCTGGCTCTTTGGTGCGGCTAATGTCAGGCTCTGGGAGGGCTCATTTCAAGGAGTACTTCCCAGAACTTCTGCTACAGTGTCCTTGTCCCCATGGTGAGCCACAGCCACCCCTTGCCTCTGTAGGAGACCCTCCAACACTAGCAGGTAGGTCTGGTTCAGTCTCCTATGGGGTCACTGCTCCTTCCCCTGGGTCCCGATGTGCACACTACTTTGTGTGTGCCCTCCAAGAGTGGAGTCTCTGTTTCTCCCAGTCCTGCCGAAGTCCTGCAATCAAATCCCTCTAGCCTTCAAAGTCTGATTCTCTAGGAATTCCTCCTCCTGTTGCCGAACCCCCAGGTCGGGAAGCCTGACGTGGGGCTCAGAACCTTCACTCCAGTGGGTGGACTCCTGTGGTATAAGTGTTCTCCCATTTGTGAGTCACCCACCCCGCAGTTATGGGATTTGATTTTATTGTGATTGCGCCTCTCATACCGTCTCACTGCGGCTTCTCCTTTGTCTTTGGATGTGGGGTATCTTTTATTTATTTCTTTTTATTTTTTTATTTTTATTTTTAAAAATATCTTTATTAGAGTATAATTGCTTTACAATGGTGTGTTAGTTCCTGCTTTATAACAAAATGGATCAGCTATACATATACATATGTTCCCATATCTCTTCCCTCTTGCATCTCCCTCCTTCCCACCCTCCCTATTCCCACCCCTCTACGTGATCACAAAGCACCGAGCTGATCTCCCTGTGCTATGCGACTGCTTCCCACTAGCTATCTATTTTACGTTTGGTAGTGTATATATGTCCATGCCACTCTCTCACTTTGTCACAGCTTACCCTTCCCCCTCCCCATATCCTCAAGTCCATTCTCTAGTAGGTCTGTGTCTTTATTCCCGTCTTACCCCTAGGTTCTTCATGACCTTTTTTTTTTTTTTTTTTGGATGTGGGGTATCTTTTTTGGTGAGTTCCAGTGTCTTCCTGTTGATGATTGTTCAGCAGTTAGTTGTGATTCTGGTGCTCTCGCAAGAGGGAGTGAGCACACGTCCTTCATCTCTGCCATCTTGAACCAATCTGAGTGGATGGTGTTTAAGGCCATGTGCCTGGATGTGAGGTGGAAGGTGGACAGAGGATGGCAGCAGTCAGGACTTAGCCTTGGAACACTCCGCTGGGTGGAGGTAGGGAAGATGAAGCAGAACCAGCAAAGGAACTGAGCAGGAGCAGCCAGAGAGGTGGGAGGAAGCTGAGAGAGTGTGGGCACTTAGGAGCCAAGGGGAGCAAGCATCAAATGCTGCCGAGGAGGTGAGAGTAGAGAATAAACTGCAGTTTGCAGGTCTCTGAGGACCCCAACAAGGGCATTTTTATTGAGAGAGGGACAAGCTCAACTATAGTGGGTAGAAAAGAGAGTGAGAGGTGAAGAACTAGAGAGGGCATGTGTAGACAACCTTTTAAACATTGACATATAATGTAAATAAAATGTACAGACAACTCTCAAAGGTACAGCACTATAAATGTTAAAATCTGTAGACATCTGTGCAACTGTCACCCAGATCAAGATATAGAATATCACCAGCCACTCCAGGAGGCCACTTTTTGCCCCCTCCAATTGATAGCCCCAAAAGTAACCACCATTTTTATTTCTATCACCAAGGATACCTTTTGTTTGTTGAATGTACAAAGGTTTTGAGAGATTTTGTTGATGGTTGGGCTCAGGTTTTAGGGCAGATAATGTTCTTTCTTTTTTTTTTCTTTTTTGGCTGTGTTGGGTCTTCATTGCTGCGGTGAGCGGGGGCTACTCTTTGTTGCGGTGCGCAGGCTTTGCAGTGGCTTGTTGTGGAGAATGGGCTCTAGGCACGCAGGCTTCAATAGTTGTGGCATGCAGGCTCAGTAGTTGTGGTGCACGGGCTTAGTTGCTCCATGGCATGTGGGATCTTCCCAGACCAGGGATTGAAACCATGTGCCTTGCATTGGCAGGTGGATTCTTAACCGCTGCATGACCAGGGAAGTCCCTAGGCAGATAATGTTCTAATGGGAGTGGGCAGCTGGAGTTCAGACTCTGTGGGGTAGCAGGTCCTGGGCCCAGTTTTCCTGGGTTCTGTGCTTGCTCTGTCGCCAAGGACTGCATGACCAAGACTTCCTTGAGCCTCAGTTTCCCTATCTGAAGCTTGATCCTTCTCCCCTCACATTTCCTTTGAATTCTAGTAATAAATAGGGGAATTCATTGAGAGCAGTGAAAAAAAAATGGAGTTTTCCAGGCCGCTTGATGACTGTAGAGCCTAGAGCTCAGTCACCAGGGCTGGGCAGGGCTAGAATCTTGGAGGCCCAGCTTTGTTTGAGCAACTGACCTGGCAACGGGGTGGGTCTGACAAACACTTCTGGCTTTCCGTAGTCTCCTCTGCTGTCTGTATCTTCAGGTCACTATGGTGCTGCTCAGGCCCCTGGTGCTTCTTCTTGCTCTGGTTGTCTCTGGTGAGGAGCCGGTGGGTGGGGGAACTCTAGTTCTCACCCCCTGACTCCACAGTGGAGTCCTGATCCCTCTCAGATAAGCTACCATGGAGGACAGGGGCTGGGGGGAGCCAGGAAAGGGCAAAGATCTGTATCCCCGACCCTCATTCCTTATCTTGGCTGCTTCCTCGACTAAGTTCTTACTCCCAGTCTGTGAAATGAGCTGACCCATGGTTGGATGCGGGGGACAAGGAAGGACTTTGGCTGCTTGTCTCCAGGATGTGGCCAGGCCCTAAGGCAGAAAGGAGGGACTCTGGTTGTATATATGGTTCCATGAGAATGGGGGCCTCCAGCCTGAATCGTCTCTTCCTCACAGACCTCCACTGCCTGCCCTGGTTCACAAATGTCTCTGAGAGCCAGGGACCTGGCACCATCCTTCAGTCTTTCTCCTTCAACTGCTCTTCACACACACCCACCCTGGAGTTGCTCCATGTGCAGCCACCCACCACCTTCTTCAACCCACCTAGCCTAACTAGATGGCAGGGGATCTATGTGGGAAAGGTAGGGTTATGGGCAAAACTGGGGACCATGGGGGAACAAGAACAGACCCTAAATTCGCAAAGCCAGAGGTGGCATAGGGGGATGGAGATCCTAGGCCCCACATGGCACTGCCCACCTGCCACAGATGACCTTGAGCAGCTCAGCCCGGCTGGATGCCCTGACAGTGAACCACTATGAGCTGCAGCTGCGGTTCACATGTGGCAACCATGTGATGGAGGGACCACTCTCTGTGGATGTGCAGCGGGACCCTGGCCGTATCCAGTGTGCTGGTCGATTTGCCAGCCCAGGTGAGGTCAGGGACAGCAGGCAGGGGGTGTGGGCAGGCATGACCTGAACAGAACCCCCCATGACCTCCCCTCTGGCCAGCTGGGGAAATCATTCAAGTGCCAGAAACTGTCAAACCTGGGGCCTGGCTGTACACTCTGCTGCTCCCAGGCCAGGGAGCCCAGGTGAGCCCTGCACATGGGCAGTGGTGGTGGTGGTGGGGTAGGATGGAGGGTCGGCGGGGGATGGGGAGACCAAGCCCAGCTCCTGCCTGGTCAAGCATAGCCTGCAGAAGGATTCTTTAGTCTACAGCTGAGCCTCAGCAATGATGCATGTTCTTGGAGAGCGCCACTGAGGGCTGCCCACCCCTCAATGACTATGGCTGTTCCCATAGGGACATCTCAGGGTCTGAGTTCTTCTTTAAAGTTCTTCTGTGTGTTCTGAATTCTCCATGAAATTTCTGTATCATTTTTGCAATCCCCCAAAGAAATCTAGTTTAAAAACAAAATAATTAGTTTAAAAGCAGAGAGGATTGAGGATCAGGGCCGGGGGGAGCCCAGGCTAGAGTGGCAGTGGCAGGGTATGGGAGAGTTGAGAGTGGGCAGGTACCTGCTGGGTTGTTGGGGGACTTTGACAGGGATGCTTGGGGCACTGAGGTTTGGGGAAGGGGCCTCCAGCATCTCTGTCCTGTCAGATGAGCATCACCAGTGCCCAGGATCCGCCATACTTCCCTGGACCTTTCTCTATCAATGGGCAGGGTTGGCTGCAGGCACCATCCCAGGGCCTCAAAGGCCAGGCTCAAAAGGTGAGCATGACTTGGAACCTGGAGATATCCATGAATTGGGCATAAAATGGGCAGAGCCACTACCTCCTGGAGGTTTGTTTGTTCCAGACTGCCTCAATCATGCTGCCTTTTCCAGACATAGCCCACACCTGTACCTGCTGCCCCATGCTGGCTGTACTCCCACATTGGCCTGGTTCTGTGCTGGGCTCTGGAGTTCTAGAAAGAAGAGGGATCCCTGGCTCCAGGAGCCCATGGTGCCCCTTATAGAAAGGAGAAAGTTCTGAGCAGTCACACAGAAAATGAAAGCTCTGGGTACAGTGCCTAGTGTAGTCTGGAGGAAGTTAGAGAAGTTCTTTCTTTAAAACTTCCACGTCTTAGTGACTGACTCTTAGCAACTCTAAGATGATAATTCACATTGTGAATGATTCAGATATTACTCTTCCGGGGGCTGTATGCATCCTAAGAGAAGGACTTATGACCCAGAAGAGTGAGACACAAAGGAATATCTGTCAGCAAAGTGACAGGTCATAGGGAGGAGTGAGTGTCGGGGTTCGTTGTGGAGGTCCTGAGGTGGCGCTGCCTATTTGAAGGGACGACTGGGCACAGATATACAGGTAGACACACACCGTGGTTCCCTTCTTGTTTTGTGTGCACCGCAGGTCTTCCAGCTTCAGATCCTGGTGACCTTTGGACAAGGCCGAAGCTGCAGTGGGATGCTGACAGTGAAAGTTTTGCCTGCTCCCTCCAGACAGGTCTCCTTCCTGTAAGGCTCCCCTACCCTGGGAACAGTGGGGAAGGCATGACCTAGCCCCAGGGAATTAGGAGTAGGGTTAAGGTGTGGGGCTGCTGGAGCATCCCCAGCTGGCTCCTGTACCAGGGAAGACCCAGGGGAGGGGTCCGCAGACCCCGCCGGGGTGGTGGGAGAAAGTAGGAGCCAGTGCCCCCATTTTGGTCCAGGCAGCAAGCCCAGAATATCACCATCCCGGAGAACCTGGTCCCCGGAAGTAAGGTGGTTCAGGTCCAGGCCCGGGGCTTCGATGTGCGCTACGAAATCCTCTCCCCAGTACCCTGCCGGCTCTTCTCCATCGGACGCGGTGAGGGGCATGGAGGGCGGTTAAGGGGATGCCTCTGCGGCTGGTCTAGAAGCGACCCACACTACCTCCTCACACCGAGGCAGAAATGGGGCGAGGTCGCGTTTGGGGGCCCGAAGTTAGAAGCGAGCCTTGGAGGAGGCGGCCAAGTGGTCAGTCTCTGCGCCCTCCCCTGCCAGCAGATCCGTGGGAGGGCGGGAACTGGACTGAGCTGGGGGCGGGGCCGAACTCTCCGTCCCCCGCCCTCCCAACCTGCCCAGTCGACGGAGTCGTCCGGACAACCTCGCCCCTGGAGCTGGCTCAAGCCCCAGACGCCGCGGTCACTAGGCTAAGGGTGAAGGCCTTTGAGTGGCTCTGGCCGTGGGCCAGCGCCGAGCTTGATTTCAGGGTGGACGTGCAGTCGGTCAACCGCTGGGCCCCGCGCTGCACACCAGCGCTGCTGGTGTGAGTATATGGGAGCCTTACCTTGGCTATTGGGTAGAGCCATGGTTCGCCGCCCAGCCCCAGCTCCCACCCTGCTGCCCTGCCCTCTGCTCCCAGGACTCAAATCCCCGAGACCACGCCTGTGGGCACTGTGCTGAATACCTTCACTTGCACCGACCCTGAATCTCCTGGCTCCACCCTGGACTACCAGCTGCTGTTCCACAGCCCTGCTGACGCAGCCAGCCTCTGCCTTCAAGACAGAGTCCTGGAGGTGCCCAGTCCCCGACCCCAGACCCATGTGCAGAGTGCTTGGACAAGAAGCGGGGGTGGGCCAATGGTCTGTGGGAGCCGAGACCATGAGGGTGAAGGAGATGGTGGTGGAGCCAACCTGCTTTACAGTCAGAAAAATGGAGGGTCAGGGTAGGCTATTTGTGAGTAACCTGAACCTAGCCTGAGGCAGCCCAGTGTGGCTCAAGGCTCTCCCAGGCCTTGGCTGGGCATCACCCTCTGGCCCCTCTGGCTAGGTGAATGCCACACTGGACTGTGACACTCCTGGCGCCTGCTTTCATCATGCAGCTTCCATCCTGGTGCTTGATAGTGGTCAGCCTCCAATGACCAGTGAGTGACCATGCCCAGGCCTGGACATTCAGGACCGGGTTCTTCTATACCCTTCTTCCTATCCTCAGGATGGGGTCATCTCTCCTCCCTCAGAAACCAATGGGGCAGGGTTGTCTCCACCAAAGACCCCTGGCAGAGGCACATTTCTCCTCTTTGAGACCCCTTGGCAGGGGAGGGCTATTGCCCTTCCGCCTTCCAGAGCCTCTACCTCCTTAAGCCGCCACGGCAGGGCTGGGCAACCCAGGCCAGCTCCCTGACTGCCAAATGGCTTCCAGCTGAGGTGCCAGTACTGGTGATGGTGACACCTGTCAACGAGTTCTCCCCAGCCTGTGTCCCACGCACATTCCGGGTTCGTGAGGATGCAGGGCCCCACGCTCTTCTGGGCTCTGTGGTGGGCAAGGACATGGATTACCCGCACGACAGCATTGAGTACTCCAGCCCTGGCGGGTCTGCCACTTTTGCTGTGGACCGTCTCAGCGGTACTCCCACCCCAGGGCTGGGATGGAGGGGCGAAGCCAGAGTTGACTCTGCAAGCTGAGGCAGTGGCCACCCCTTCTAGGGGAGGTTCGCCTCCTGGGGCCTTTGGACTATGAGCTGCAGAAGTTCCACAGGCTCACTGTCCTGCTGACTGACCATAGCCAAGACCAGGACCCTACCTGCCACCGCTCCGGCTCTTGCACCATTACCATTGAGGTGGAGGTAATTGAGCCCCGAAGCCTTGGAAAGAACTGGAAAGAGTTCATCTCTCCCTCTGGCCTTCTGCTTGTGCACTCTGCCTCAGGTTCCTCCGCTGATTGGCTGGAGAGGGGTGGGGCCTCACTGTGGAAAGCTTTGGAACCTGTTGCCTGATACCAAGGTTCTGGCTGTGGTGGGAGGAGGCTGAGGGGCTGGCCTGGGGGTTTGGGAGTGGGTGATCTGACTACCTGCCTGCAGGATGTGAACGACCATGCCCCCGAGTGTGAGCCCCCATTTCAGGAGCTCACCATCCACACTCACCTGGGCCGCAGCATGGAGGTGACCAGGATGTCATGTCGGGTTCCCCAAGAGCCACAGCGCCTGGCTTTCTCCTACAGCATTGTGGGAGGTGAGGGCCAAGGGGACCACTGGGCTGTGGGGGAGAGGCAGGCCAGCAATGGTCCCCTTCTTCTGCCACTCTGTTTTCAGGAAATAGTCGGAGCCAATTCAGCCTGCAAGGAGCTGTCCTGGTGCACAACGACCCCATGTTGGGGCCCTCCTGGCCAGAGCAGCCCCATACTTATGAGCTATTGATCCGTGTGGCTGATGCAGGTCCCTCCACCCCCCACCTCAGCACCACAGCCACTATCATTGTGCATCTAGTTCCCTGGAGGGCCAGCACAGTGGCCACCAGCACCCACAGAGCCACAGTGAGGGGGTCCTCAGGCCCTTGGTGGGTGGGAAGAAAGGGTCTTGGAGGATGCAGGGACTTAGTTTTCCAGGTGGAACAATGGGGGAAGGCATTTCGGAGGGAACTGCTGAGTGCAAAGAGCCTGGCAATACAGAAGAGAAATCTGGGGTGTGGGGTGGCTCAGCCCTTGGAGGGCTTTGAAGGCTGGATGATCAGGGCATTTTGGCAAGGCAGTGGTGAAGCTGTGGCCCCATTTCAGGTGACTTCAATGATGACACCCCTGCTTGTGACAGACACGGAGGCTTTCTGGCAGCCGGAGCCCTGGTTTGTGGTGGTGCTGACAGTGACCAGTGCCCTTCTCCTCTTGGCTCTGGGCTGGCTCCTCAGCAGGCTCCTGCGGGGGTAGGGTTGCTATCCCTGTACTGACTGCCTCCCCACAGCCCACTAATGGATTGCATCTGTGATAGCTGGTTTTACCCAAGATTGCCCAAGTTGATGAGCAGACAAACTGATATTCAGGAGGACTGACCTCCTTCCAGTGGTCATCAGGTTAGAGGCAGAGATACACTGGGAGAAAGTTGTCTCCATCGCTGGCAGAATCCAGTCTTGGAATGAGACGAGGCCCAGGGCTTTAGAATCTGAGTCTGTCATGCATTGGGCATTTACCCCTATTTCTGACCCCTGCCCTCCATTTGAAACCTGACCTTCCCCTGAGACTCTGAGTTTCTTTTGAGCACAGGACTGAACCCAGGGGTAGGTGGGAGTAACAACGTGGGCACTGCATACAGACATAGGCTATCCCCAATAAAAGGGGCAGATGAATGGTGCTGGTTTCTGGAGCCAGCAGGTCTGCTGCTCTCACTGCTTGGTCCCTCCTCCTGGCCTTT
Organism: Kogia breviceps; assembly: GCF_026419965.1. Classification (NCBI taxonomy): domain Eukaryota; kingdom Metazoa; phylum Chordata; class Mammalia; order Artiodactyla; family Physeteridae; genus Kogia; species Kogia breviceps. Next base: position 38,977,283 of record NC_081319.1, read on the forward strand.
TAGGTTGGCCCAGGTGCTACAGGCACCAAGCAAACCAACCCAGGCTCTACTGCTAAACAGGTAAGCCTCCTTTGCATACCTCTATGCCTGCAAGTCCATCTCTTAAACTCAGGCTGGGGCCCAGAGCCCTATCCTGTACTCCAGCTCCTACTTTGCCCCAGTATCCAGGGAGCTGAGGGGTCTGTTGAGGGGTTCATGGAGCCACCAAGGATGGAGACACCCCAGGCACTCAGCAGTGTCATAAGCCTGGTATGTCAACCTACCATCCTGTGCAGTGGGCACTGAGGCTGCTGCAGAGTGCTCCCCTGCCAAGCCTGCCCCCTTTCCCATGGATGGCTGTCCCTGTGGGAGGGCCCATACCAGCACCATCAGCATGGAGGAGGCAGGTGGGCTCCTGACCCTTCTGGGGGCAGACCTCCACCTGCTCCCCATGGGCAGGGTTCAACTCATTGCACCCTCTCATTCTTCACCTCAGCAGCATTTTGATGGCAGAGCACAGGACCCCTGTGAGTCCCCCTCTTTCCAAACCATTCTCTACTTGGGCCCACTTTCTTTCTATACCCCATTTCAATATCTCTGCCTCCCACCAGGCATCCACTATCTACTGTTCCCCCGAATGGGGTCTCTTCTCACCCCCACTCACCCCAGCAAGTGTTTGCCAAACACCTGGGGACCTGATCTGGTTCCTGCCCATGGGGGAAAGAGGGGAAGGTGGTGAGTGAAGAGGCCCCCAAATGCTCCACTGTCACCATGAATTATAGCAGAGTAATCTGGCCCTGGGCTTAGGGGAGCTGGTGTCCAGTTTTGGGGAACCATGGATGCTTCCTGTGCATTTGAGCCAGACCTCAAAGGATGTGCTGAAAAAGGAGGGAGGGGACAAGCTGGATCAAGCAGAAGGGAGGGGGTCACACCAAGGGTCCTGGAATACCTTTCCCTGCCTTTAGGGGAGGGAGGCAGTTCTGCTGAAGCCAGCAGTACCCTCCCTCTCTCCCGACCATCTGAGCTCAGGTACAGGCAGAGATTACCTGTTCAACACGCACACAGGAGCCCGGCGCTGGCTCTGAGGCCAAGAAGCTGCATCATATTTGTGGAATTTCTTCTTCACATGATTATGTGTTTTCAAGTTGATTCAATAATAAACAAAATTACAAACAGAAGGGTCCTAGCCTTGTAACCTACATGTGGGAGAAGCTCTGAGATCTGTGCTTCCTTGTTCTCACTTGGAGAATGCCCTGTCTTGTGGGAACATTGTAGGGAGTAGTAAGGTTATTTTTCTTTTAAGAAGGCATTGTACAATGCTCTGAAATGTAAGAAGCTGTTATCCTTGCCAGTGACTGAGGGGGGCTGAGGGGGCCTCCAGTTGGCCTGTCCCCTCAGAGGACACCTGCTGTGGCAGATGGGAAGGGCCCAAGAGCTTCCTTTTCCCACTGAAAGGAGGGCATTGTTCGTTTGAGAGCCCCACCAACTTCCAGGGCAGTTTGCCGACTGTATGTGGAGGTTTTCTTGAAAAGGATCTGGAGCTTTTGCATTGAGGTGAGGGTTGGTGCAGACTTGAGCACCCTGTGGCATGGGTGGCCATGGAGGGATTGAGAGAGCCCCCTTTTGAGCAGGTGTTCCCATTTCCTCCTGATCTTTTTCTTCTAGTTCCAGGGCCCTCTGTCCTCCCTGTGCTGAGCTGAGCTGCTGCACATGGCCAGGTGGCCTACAGTAGCCTGCAGGAGGGTGGGTTCTGTTGGGTGCAGTGCTAGCTCACTCCCCATACCCAGCCTGGCATCAGGTCTCAGGTTACTGCCAGCTCTCCCAGAGGACCTGCTGTCTTGGTGGAGGCTACCTTTACTGTGGTGTACTCAAGTTCTCTCAATCTTCTCCCCTCTGTCAAGTCTGTGGACTTGAACCATCTTAGGGTACCAGAGGACCTCCCTTACTGAGCCAGTTATGGTACCCCAGGTGGAGGAAGAAGCTGAGTGCCTTCTGTGGGAAAAATATGCTTCACGGTGCTTCCAATAAAGTGAGGATGTTAGAGCTGGCCTCAGGGCCAGCAACTTGACAGCAGGCCCTTACTGGAAGGGGTTGCAGGTGGATTTTTCCTGAGCACTTTACCCTGCTCTAAGGGCTTATTAAATCTTCATCTCTGAGGAGCTTGATTTTTATCCTCATTCCGCAGGTGGGGCAACCAAGCCTCAATAGTCACAAAACTAGCTAGTCCAGGCACTTGATGTGTGTCAGGCTGTGTGAATGCATCAGATGCCAAGCTCAGGGCTAGGTTCTCTGCATGGGGGGGTAACGGTCTTCCCAAGACTCATAGCTGGCCTTGGGGGCAGATTATGACAATCCAGGGCAAAAGATGTTATAAGAACTCAAGACGAGATGCTCTAGGGTAGGAAGAAAGAGTGCCCGCTGTGTGCCCGGGCTTGTGCTGGGGACTGAATTGGGGACTGAACTCCAGGCAGAAGGACAAACGTGGGCAACAGGCCAGGGACTGCTGGGGCAGCACAAAAGGCTGATGAAGGGCAAAGCTAGGGAAGCCGCTGGGAAGAGGGCATTATACACTGGAGCCAGTAAGAGGAGGCACGAACCCCGGTGCTTACATTTCCAGAGGTGGTGTAACCTTAGCCCGGCCTCACGCTCTGAGCCTCAGTTTCCTCACTAGGGAGGGACAAGCCTGCCTTCTAGGGTGAGTGATAAAAAAAAAAAAAAGGGATGTAGCACACAGCAGACATTCCTTAAGCATGCGTGGGAGAAGACGCTGCCGGCTGCGCACGGGGTCCGCGCACGCAGAGATGCCAAGGGCGCTACAGACTCGAAGTAGCCAGTGAAAGCTCTGCCGCCAGCAACTCCCGGAACGGCGCGCATGCGCCAACCCTTGCCGTCACAGTCACGTGCTGAGGCGTTCGGCACGGGCCGCGAGAGGCAGGGTCTGACTGACAGGATGGCAGACCTGTCAGCGGGAGGCACTCCCCTGGGCGTCGGGCAAAGAGGTTGTTGATTGGGGATGTTCTGAGCCGGGGGCGGGTTCTTTGCCGTCCAGGTTACTATGACGCCCGGCCCCCGCCCCCTCGGCTGGCCGCCATCTTGTTGTTGATCCGTACCTAGTGGGCATCGCCGGGAGGTTCTCCGAGCGGCCGGTGTGGGGCCGCTGCTGCGGGGCTCAGCCGCCTGCGCTGCCTGCCAGGGGGGCGGGTCGAAACCTGGAGGCCCGGGGGGCCCAGCTCCCGTGGGGAGCCGTGGGCGCCCGCTGCCCGGGCCGGCCGGTGAGTGACAGGAGCCGGGCCGAAAGACCGGCCTGACGCCGCGGGGCGGGCGGCGGTGGGCGCGGGGTTGGAGCTGGCGCGCGCAGGGAAGGGGTAGCGGCTGAGCATCGCTCGATCGTCCTGACGGGCCGCCCGTGGAGCCTCCTAGATGCTGGTGCCGAGGTCGGAGGACGGCCTCGGGGTGGAGGTCCGAGAGCCCCGCTCCCGAGGTGTAGCGGGAAACTAGTTTCTGTGACTACAGCCCTGGGCTCCGCTGACCCGCAGCGCTGAAACGTGTGCAGTGCCAGCTTGATGCTCTCCGGGGTCTTGTGTTGTTCCCAGGTGAGAAATACACGTACCATTTTCTTAGATGTCGCTCCTGTGACTGACTTTCAGACTTCTTGAGACTAAGACTAGACGAAACAGTCGAAAGCCCCCGCGAACCAGGCAGGCCAGTGTGATGGCCCTGTGATTCTGACAGGGCGAAGGCCCTCTGCCCAGCGCCAGCCTTCTGTGCTTCTTGGAGCTCACCGTTTGCTTCTTCCTGAAGGGTCTGGTTAAATGTCCATGATGCCCAATTTTTATTTTGGGACATAATTTCTTTGGTTCTGTACCACCACTCTTTGGAGTTGTGGTAAGGCTCTTTTGGCTCTGGGAGAAAGTGAATATTATGGTGGTGAGCTGATTGATTTTATCTCCTAAAGAGATAATCTGGCAAGTGTAATCAGGAGACAAAAGAAATGTGGGAGTTTGTTAGAATCAGAAAAAGAATGATTGTTAGAATCAGAAAAAGAATGAAATGAAACTTTTCTCTCGTGAATGCCAAATTAACTTTTATTTTATTTATTTATTTATTTGTGGTACGCTGGCCTCTCACTGTTGTGGCCTCTCTCGTTGTGGAGCACAGGCTCCGAATGCACAGGCTTAGTGGCCATGGGTCACGGGCCCAGCCGCTCCACGGCATGTGGGATCTTCCCGGACCGGAGCACGAACCCGTGTCCCCTGCATCGGCAGGCGGATTCTCAACCACTGCGCCACCAGGGAAGCCCCAAATTAACTCTTAATAGAGTAAATGTATCTGCGCAATGAAAACAGACCGCCAGCCCCCGCTTCTTGTGAGGGTAGGAGGGTTAGAGACGCTGGGCAAGGTGTGCAGGTCTAGGAAGAGTTCTGAGTGCTCCAAAACACATTTCTTTTTCCCTGTGGTCCTTTGGCTTCTCAGCATAGGCTTCTGTATATGGTCTTACAGCAAGCCTGCCTGAGACGACTAAGAAGTCAAGCAACAGTACTTTGTGGGTTTGTGTCAGGATCTTGTCACCTCAGAATGTGTAATTTTGAAGGAAACTAGCTGTTTGGTCAGGAGATCTTTTTGGAGAAGATGCTGAAACCAGAGGCAGCTGGTGGCCTGTTCTGTTTCCCTTGCTTGTGAGAAGAGAGAGAAGTTGAGTGAGTAGTTTTTAGATAATTTCATTAACCTCCCTTGGGCCATTTTTTGAATGTTGAATGAGTTTTGATTTTGGTGAGACTAGTTCCGTGGGCAGTTCTTTACAAGAAAGGAGGGAGATATGAAAATATTAGTAACTTCTCAAAATGGCCTCAGTCTTAACTTCCCCCCAACCCCCCCTCTGATTAACACTTCCTTTAGAAAGTTAAGGCGGCCACAGGGTTAAATTCTCGCTGTTTTCTTTTCTTTTTTTTAAAGATTTTTTTTTTTTATGTGGACCATTTTTAAAGTCTTTATTGAATTTGTTACAATACTGCTTCTGTTTTCTGTTTTGGTTTTTTGGCTGTGAGGCATTTGGGATCTTAGCTCCCCAACCTGGGATCGAACCCTCACCCCCTGCATTGGGAGGCGAAGTCTTAACTACTGGACCGCCAGGGAAGTCCCCAGATTCTTGCTGTTTTCTATTAAAACAACCCTAAGTTAGGCTCTTAGCCTATTTTGGGTATCTGACCTCTTTGAGATATAGAAAGAGACAGATCCACTCAGTCAACTTCACTACACTAACTTTGGCATGCAATTTTAGGGAGGTCAGGGGGTCCATTAAGGTCCATTTGTGGTCTAACCCTATGTTAGAACTGCTGCCCCAAGGAAATTATAGAATATCCAAGAACTTTATTGCCTTTGTTTAATGCTTTTACTGCCTCATGAATACTTATGAGTATTAGATGATGTTTGCTTGATTCAGTGTATGTTATTACTCAGAGATAGTTAATAGGAGTACTTCTGTGCTGGGCATTTTTAAGTGCAGATGAGTAGGGATGTTAGAATAGTGGCCCTTCCATCTACTTTAACTTTGTATTTACATAATTCACCTGTAAATGTCAACACTTTTAACTATTATGAACAACAGACATAATTCACAACTATGGAGATCCTACACCAAAATCAAACTGCTGCAGACTGACTCATGGGATGAGATCTGATGTCCTAATGTGGCATTTAAGGTGCTGCTGCCCAGCTGGCCCCAACCCACCTCTTCGGGGTTTGTCCTAACCCCACTAACCAAATGGTTTGGTAAACATTCAATACATGATATTTACTTACACAGATCCTTTTACCAGCTAATCCATTGGCTTTTGCCCCTCTTTGCCTTCAATGTCACTTCTCTTTTCTCCAGAGTCCAGCTTACGTCCCTCCTACCTCCTTTATGAAACACTCCCAAAACATTCCAGTTCTTGGGAATACTCCACTCCCTCTGAACTGCAGTAGTATCATTGCCCTTATTAAAAAAACAAACAAGCAAACAAAAAACAGTGTATACTCTTGAGAATAATTGTTTTCTCTGATTAGACCTAACCCCTTTCCTATAGAGATTGTGTTTCTGTGTCTTCTTGTACCTGCATGTAGTAGATAAGGACTAAATGTTTACAAAAATGTGCTAAATTTGTCTGAGTTAGAACACCCTCTAATTAAATAGGGAAATAGAGGGAATGGGCAAGTAGAAATGAGAATTTGGCCATGTATCTCCACCTCCTACCCTGCCTGGAGTGCTTGCACTCTAGCACCTTATGGAGGCCCATCCTCATTCTGCAAGAGGCAGCAGAACTTGCTCAGGTGCATGACTGAAGCCTAAGAACAGAAAGCAATTCTGCATCTCAGAAGGGGCTACGTGGCTCAACCCGCTTCCTGGCTAAGATGCCACTTTTGACTCTTGGAAAACATGTATTGGGTGAGCATAGCATTGAGATTCTTAGAGTCTCTTCTTGGTTGGGTCTTCTCACTGCCACCTTGGGCTTCTGTAAGCACATCAGTAGTATTTGCTGCTTGTCCTCCTCCCAGTGCTGCCCTGAGACTATAAGGAGCAGTGATGGGTAGAGCTGGGGAAAGGCTGCACAGTGCACTCTGTCTCTGGCTTGGAGCAGAGAGGCATTTTGTATGTGCCAGTGGATCTGTGCTTTCGCCCCGATTTTAAATCATATTTCACTTCTCTTCCTATACTACAGCAGGATTTGAGCAATGAATTCTGAGTGCAAAAACCCAAGACATTTTGGTTCTTTTACAAAAGGTGATAGATTGAGACTCTCATTTATGTTTGATGCTATTATGGTTTGAAGCTGGGTTTATGTAAGAGGCATTGCAAATGAGTTTTGATGGGAACATATGTTCACTTCAGTGCTGGATCCCTGTTAGAGACTTTATTTTGTTGAGTGCTTAGAAAATCTGATCATTTCTGTAAAAGTTTTATTTGTGGGTGGGGATTTAGCCCATTTATTCCTGTCCCCTTATTTTCCAGAAGGTGAACAGGCTAGGGAAGCAGGTCTAGAATTGGACTCTTTTCAAGTCTAAATTTTGATGTCAGGGAATAAGAGCACCTTGAAGTCCATAAAAATCTGAGCGTATTATGGTTGAATGAACACTTCTAACTAAACAACTTACTCTATAATCAGAAAGTTAGATAATGACAAGTGTTGGTGAGGATGTGGAGAAATCAGAGTCCTTTTACTCAACTGGTGAGAATGATGCAGTCGCTTTGGAAAATGGTCTGGCAGTTCTCTAAATTGTTAACGCAGAGTTACCAACAATTCCACTCCTAGTTATCTACCCAAGAAAAATGAAAACATATGTACACACAAAAACCTGTGTATGAATGTTTATAGCAGTATTACTCATAATAACCAAAGGGGGAAATGACCCAAATGTTTATCAACCAATAATGGATAAATAAAATACGGTATATACATACAGTGTAAAATAATTTAGCAATGAAAAGGAGCGAAGTACTATTATATACTTCAACATGGATGAACCTGGAAAACATTATGCAAAGTGGAAGAAGCCAGACACAGAAAATCACATATTGTATGATTTCATTTATAGCACATGTCCAGAAGAGGCAAATCTATAGAGACAGGAGGTAGATTAGTGGTGGCTTAGCGCTTGGGGGTAGATGAGAGGAGAGGTGATGAATATGTTCGAAAATTGTAGTGATGTTTGCACATATCTTTTATATACTAAAAACCATTGAATTGTACACTTTATTTTTTAATTAAAAAAATTTTTTTTGGCCTTGCCGTGTGGCATGCAGCATCTTAGTTCCTTGACCAGGGATCAAACCCATGCCCCCTGCAGTGGAAGCGTGGAGTCCTAACCACTGTACTGCCAGGGAATTCCTGTGAATTGTACACTTTAAATGGGTGACTTGTATGGTGTGTGAATTATATCTCGAAGCTGTTATAGGAAATAACTTATGTAAGTAATATATATTCACTAGTTTAAAAAAGATAATATGAGTAACAAGAAGAAATAAAAATAAAGGACCATCCATAATTTTACTGTTAATGTTTTATTGTACAACCAGACTTTTTTTCTGTTTTATAAATTTTACAAAGATAAGATTATGCATTACATCCTGATTTGTACCCTTTTGCAGTCAGCAGTATGTTATAAACATCTGGGTTGGTAAACAATGCATTTACATCGGGCTAGCTGGCAGTAAATTAGGGAAGCAGGGTGTAAGGGCAGTGGTGAGTGGTGGGGACTTCGGTGAACTAGCAACCACAGGCCCTATTGAAAGGGTCACTGTTTCTGAGTTTTAGCCAGTTGTGTTACCAGATCTTGTGATTTTTGTTTTTGTTTTTTTAAAGGAAAACCAGAAATCTGGATTTTCATGTGAAATTTCCTGATTTTAAAGTTTGGTGATGAATTAAAATTTGAGCCACTCCAGTGATCAGAGAAAACCCTTTGCAGACCAGAAATGGTGAAAAATTTGAATTGACTGGTGTACATTCCCAGCTGAGGTGGAACCAGGTGACACGCTGCCGTCTTGTTTCAGCTGTAATACATATTTACCTTGATTTACAGTGAAAGTAGAGTGCTTTCAGATGGAAGTAGAGTGCTCCTATGAAACCTTTCATGAGCCAAACGGTGTAAAGTGAAGAAGCGATTACCTTAGTACACATCTTGCTAACGGATGCACAGTTTAAATCAAGATAAAGCACAGATGCTCACAGATACAGTTCAGAGCTGTAGCAGCTTGATGCTGAGTGTAGTTTCCGGGGAAGGAGGTTGGCAGTGCCACTCTTGCTGTTCTGGGTACACGCTGCTTCTGTAATGACTCCCTGCAAAACAAATACCGAATGCTGTTTTTACTTTCTGCCTTTTCATAAAAGTGAAAATGCTCTTTGGATTTCTGTTGGTTAGTGAAAGCAGGTACTAATGTAGGTCTTTCATAAAAGCAAAGTGGTGTAAAGTGAATTTTCGAAAAGTGGGGGATACTTGTATGGTAAATAGGTGTCCTTTCCATGGTTTCTTTAGTGTCATGATTTTTCATATTGTGTTTTTTATTGGTAACTTTGCTGATTAAAATGCCTCCCAAGTATAGTGCTGGAGCGCTGTCTAATTTTCCTAAGCACAAGAAGGCTGTGAAGCACCTTATAAAGAAAATACATGTGTTAGATACATTTCATTCAGGGACACTGTTTCGGAAAAAATTGAACAGTTCTTTGGACTCCGGGCCCAGTTTGGTTATTATTCCTCCCTTGTAGTTCTCAGCTCTAAGCTTCATTTTCTTTTTTTTTGCCGGATTTCCAGATGTACCCATACCGAGTCAAAAACTAATGGATATTCCATTGAAGTGGGAAGTTGAAATAATCAGGAACTATTGCATGTAAACACAAGCTTCTAGATTGAGGGGGGTCTCTTTGCTTTAGAACTTCAGTTACTTGTCATGTTTCTGGGTTTCTGTTAATTGACGCGGGCTAGGAGGCTTCTTGGTCATCCACAGGGTTCACAAAATTTATCCTTCATCTCTCTGTGGAGCCTGGCCTTGGTGATTTGTGCCTTTGTAAGTATCCACGCCCAGTTACCACAGTTGGCACTGCCTGTTTAGACCGTTGGTCATGTGACAGGTATTTTGCTACCTAAGAAAAAAAAGTTACATATGAATTAATTTTAATTCACATGCACCTTTTTTCTAAAGCTTGAGGCTTCCTTGTCTGTTGATCTTCCATGTGTGGTATTTGAAAACCATCACCAACCAGAGGGTCTTAGCTAAGTGTTCTAGATTTTAATTTCTGGGAGCAGCAAGCAGTGCTTTTGGTGATAAGTATTCATCCCTTAAATCCCCCATCCCATTAAAGTCATTTCCACACTGCATATTCATAGCTCTGTTTGGTATATTGCATTCTGTTTCACCATTGACTTGTGCTAGTGTTCAGTGACTAGTTTCTTTATAGTCAGGAACTTGATTATCAGCATCCTTTTTTAAAGCTTCTCAAATCCCTTAAAAGATAAATTGGATTTTTGTGGAGTTGCTAAAATGATATTTTCTGGATAGAAGATAAGGTCGGTATTTAAGATGAATGAAATGTTCATGTGGGAGTTGGTTGAAGTGAGAAAATTACTCTTTAAATGATGCTTCTTTAAGAGGGCATTTTGTTAAAAATTTGAAGTGTCTATTTTATTTTCAGCTTACTGCTTTTTTTTTTAATTTGGTAGCACCGGGTTTTAGTTGCAGCACGTGTGCTACTTAGCTGCGGCTCATGGGCTCCTTAGTTGTGGCATGCAAACTCTTAGTTGCAGCATGCATGTGGGATCTAGTGCTCTGACCAGGGATCGAACCCGGGCCCCCTGCATTGAGAGCGTGGAGTCTTAACCACTACACCACCAGGGAAGTCCCCAGTTTACTGTATTTTTTATAGTTTGTTGGGAGAGAGAACTAATAGGTAGTATTCCTGTTGCTTGATTGGAATCTTTATCCCCTGGTCTTCATGTTTTTCTTTTGAATAAGTGGATAAGAGAAGTAATTTCTTTTTTTTTCTTTTCTTTTTTGCTGTATGCAGGCCTCTCACTGTTGGGGCCTCTCCTGTTGCGGAGCACAGGCTCTGGACGCGCAGGCTCAGCGGCCATGGCTCACAGGCCCAGCCGCTCTGTGGCATGTGGGATCCTCCCGGACCAGGTCACAAACCCATGTCCCCTGCATCGGCAGGTGGACTGTCAACCACTGTGCCACCAGGGAAGCCCAGTAATTTCTTTTTTAATAGACCTATGAGGCAAGTCATAGTACATTCACTTTACATTTGACGAAATGAAGTGAGAATAATGTTTAGGCCACACAGCCACGGAGTATCAGTGCTCAGACAGTGCCCATGCCTTGTCATGATAAATAGGCTCTGCCTCAGTGTTCGTTTAAGTACACATTTTTTTTTTGCCCTTCATATTATTGGATTTCCCTGTTAAATTTTTGTTTTCTTTTAAAGTAACTCTTATTGAAGTATAAAATATGTATAAAGTACACAAAATTTGATGATATTTTACACCTGTATATACCTAACAACCACCCAGATAAAAAATTAGAACATTTGAATAATTTGGCTTTTGCGGGACTTCCCTAGCAGTCCAGTGGTTAAGACTCTGTGCTTTTACTGCAGGGGGCATGAGTTCGATCACTGGTTGGGGAACTAAGATCCCTCATGCCGCACAGCGTGGCCCAAAAAAACAAAATAAGAGAGCAAAAACAAAACAAAAAAATTGGCTTTAAAAAAAATAGATTTTGGGACTTTCCTGGTGGCACAGTGGTTAAGAATCCACCTGCCAGTGCAGTGGACACGGGTTTGATTCCTGGTCCAGAAAGATCCCACATGCCGCAGAGCAACTAAGCCCATGTGCCACAACTACTGAGCCTGCACTCTGGAGCCCGCGAGCCACAACTACTGAGCCCTCCTGCCACAACTACTGAAGCCCATGCGCCTAGAGCCCGTGCTCTGCAACAAGATAAGCCACCTCAATGAGAAGCCTGTGCACTGCAACCAAGAGTAGCACCTGCTTGCCTCAACTAGAGAAAGCCTGTGCACAGCAATGAAGACCCAATGCAGCCAAAACTTGAATAAATAAATTAAAAAAAATTTTTTTAAAGATAAAAAAATAGATTTTATTTTTTAGAGCAGTTTTAGGTTCATAGCATAATTGAATGGAGAGTTCCCATATACCCCTTGGCCCCACTCATACATATCAACATTCCACACCAGAGTGGTACATTTGTTACAGTTGATGAACATTGATACATTGATACATCATTATCACTCAAAGTCTGTAGTTTATGTACCTTCTGTGGGTTTTTATAAATGTATAAGGACATATATCTACCATTATAGTATCATACAGAATAGTTCCACTGTCCTAAAAAAAATCTCTGTTCTTCATCCCTTCCTCTCTCCCAGCCTCTGGCAATCACTAATCTTTTTTTAAAAAATATTTTATTTATTTATTTGGCTGTGCTGGGTCTTAATTGTTGCACGTGGGATCTTCATTGCGGCATGTGAACTCTTAGATGCGGCATGCGGGATCTAATTCCCTGACCAGGGATGGAACCTGGGCCCCCTGCATTGGGAGCATAGAGACTACCAGGGAAGTCCCACTAATCTTTTTACTGTTCCTTTTCTAAAATGTCATGTAGTTGGAGTCATACAGTATATAGCCTTTTTAGATTGGCTTCTTTTACTTAGTAATGTACATTTAAGATTTCTCCATGTCTTTACAGAGCTTTGATAGCTCATTTCTTTTTAGTGCTGAATAATCCGTTGTGTGGGTGTACCACCATTTATATATCTGTTCACCAGTTGAAGGACATCTTGGTTACTTCTAAGTTTTGACAATTATGAGTAAAGCTACTATATAATTTGCTTTTTATACAAAATAGATCTTGATGTTTGTGTTTTTCTTGAGTGAAATATGCTTGTTTCCCCCCCCACCCCTTGACCGTGTTGTGTGACTTGTGGGATCTTAGTTCCCCAACGAGGGATCGAACCCGGACCCTCGGCAGTGAAAGCATGGAGTCCTAACCACTGGATGGCCAGGGAATTCCCTGGCTTGCTCTTTTCAAAGAAGAATAACATGCATTTCATATTTGTTGTGAGCTTAGACAAATGTTTAGATTCATAACCTATTATAAAGTGGGCCAAATAAAGCTTTCCTTTTTCTACTTTAGCTTTCATCTGATTATCTTCTGTGTGCTTTAGTGTCCTCATCTTTTATTTTTTAAAATGACATATCAGTTTTTAAAAAATATTTATTTATTTAATTTATTTATTTTCCTTATTTTTTTTTGGCCGCATCGGTTCTTTGCTGCGGCATACGGAATCTTTGTTGAGGCACGCGGGATCTTTTCGTTACGGTGTGCGTCTGCCCGGGTTTCTCTTGAGTTGAGGCACGCAAGCTTCTCTCTAGTGGCGTGCAGGTTTTCCCTCTCGTTGAGGTGCGCGAGCTCAATCGTTGTGGCACGCAGGCTTAGTTGCCCAACCAGGGGTTGAACGTGCGTCCCCCACATTGGAAGGTGTACTCTTTACCACTGGACCACCAGGGAAGTCCCTAGTTTCCTCATCTTTTAAATGTGGACAACTTTTCCTTTCCTCCTCAACAGCTGTGCACCCTGGCCTGATACCTGGGAAATTGGGCTTTAGGTAGGTAAGCATTTTACTTGGGAAACTATAATCTGTGCTGTGAGCAAAGCTTATTGCTGTATGTGGTCCTTAATGAAGTACTGGCCCTGTGGGAGGGCGAAGGATCTTGGAGCTGTTTGTAAAACTTATTGAGGGTAAAAAATCCTTATCTGAAGGTGATGAAAGCAAATCAAAACCAACTTTCCTTTAAGGATTTTATCTTTTCAAGTATAAGACTGTAGTTAGGGTCATACCCCCTGAACAAAGCAGGTCAATTTTCTAGTCCTCGTACAACCTGAGATGAAGATAAAATCCTTTGTTAGAAAAAAGTTCAGATAATTGGTTCTGATATTCTTCATTTGACTGATAAGCCCTAAAAGCTATGCAGGAGACTTTGTTTCTCCTTTTGGCTCATCTTGGAGCCTTTTGATAACTGTACCCTTTGCTCCCTGTATCCAGTCTGACTGCTGGGTCTGCTGAAGACTATGTGAGTGGCTTTGGTACACTGACAGCGTTGCTTGGCTGTACTTTCTTTCCAAGTCATTTTTTTAATTTTTATGTATTATTACTTCAGTTTTCCCTATTAAAAAATTCAAATTTTGGACTTCCCTGGTGGCACAGTGGTTAAGAATCCACCTGCCAATGCAGGGGACATGGGTTTGGTCCCTGGTCTGGGAAGATCTCACATGCCGCAGTGCAGCTTAGCCCGTTCGCCACAACTATGGAGCCTGCGCTCTAGAACGCACATGCCGCAACTACTGAGCCCACGCACCGCAACTACTGAAGCCTGAGCGCCTAGAGTCCATGCTCCGCAACTGCTGAGCCCACGTTCTGCAGCTACTGAAGCCCTCTCTCCTAGAGCCCGTGCTCTGCAACAAGAGAAGCCACTGCGATGAGAAGCCTGCGCACTGCAACGAAGAGTAGCCCCCACTTGCCGCAACTAGAGAAAGTCCGTGTGGAGCAATGAAGACCCAACATGGCTCCCCCTGCCGCCCCAAAATTCAAATTTTGTCTTAACAGATGTTGTTAATGGAGCCCCACAGAGGTCTTGCATCTGAACTATAGTGTCTTGGTAGCTGAACTGGTGATGCCAATGTGGTTTCTCCTCTGCCAGGATAGAGAGTGGGGGAAAGTGGGAGACCTCATTTCTTTTGAGTTGGCTTATAAATTAGATTTGTACAAATAGCAACTGCTACTGGATTTAGATGTTGTGTTTTTTTCTCTTACATATTGCCTAAGGATACGATTTCAACCGCTCTTCTCAAAGTTTTCTCCTGACCGTGGACATTGATGCTGGTTGTCAGCACTCAGAGTATTTCCTGGGAGATTTGAAACCCTCCAAGATTATATTATCACCCAAACATTGGAGCTATAATGTGAAGGTTTCCAGATACCATGCTTTCTTCATGTGGGATGGTTTCAGAGTCTTAGACATTATTTTAGAGTGTGGGGAGTTTGGCAATGTTGTATTCAGTTTCTAGGTGATGTCTGAAGTTGTAGAGAGAATATATGATATTCTTAAGGGCAAGCCTGGTTCTGAAACTTTTGGTGTCCCGACTATTTAGTTTCTCTTCCTCACATTCTGTGGCCTTGCTTCCCTGTAGTGTGAAAAAGGCACAGGAGTGTTGTCTCTAGTGTCTGAAAGGTTTGGGGTCCCCACATCATTTTGTTAAGGCAGTAAACTTTTTTTTTTTAATTTTTAAATAAATTTATTTATTTATTATTTTTGGCTGTGTTGGGTCTTCGTTGCTTCACGGGAGCTTTCTCTAGTTGCGGTGAGCAGGGGCTACTCTTCGTTGCAGTGCATGGGCTTCTCATTGCGGTGGCTTTTCTTGTTGTGGAGCACAGGCTCTAGGCGCGTGGACTTCAGTAGTTGTGGCACACGGGCTCAGTAGTTGTGGCTCGCAGGCTCTAGAGTGCAGGCTCAGTAGTTGTGGCACATGGGCTTAGTTGCTCCGCGGCATGGCACGTGGGATCTTCCCAGACCAGGGATCGAACCTGTGTCCGCTGCATTGGCAGGTGGATTCTTAACCTCTGCGCCACCAGGGAAACCCAATGCAGTAAACTTTCTGAGCAAATGAACCTCCCTGTGTACTTACTGCCTAGAGTACTAATCTCACTCAATCCTGTACGGAGTGGTGCCTGCCTCCCCAGACTAAATTGAAAAGATCCATCTTGGAGCTCTTCTTGGAACCAGGTGAGGAAGGTGAATGCTGGTATTTCAATTATTCGTTGTGGAGCCTTACTTAGACAAGTCAGCTGATTTCTCTACTACTTTGCTTGTAATATTGGATTGAAAATACCTATCTCTTTATCTTATGGTGTTGATCAGATAAAGGGGAAGCTTGTCAAGTGGTTAACCTATAGCTTGTTTTATTTTTCTAATTTTATTTTTTAAAATTTATGTATTTGGCTGTGTTGGGTCTTAGTTGCGGCATGCGGGATCTTTCGTTGTGGTGTGTGGGCTCTCTAGTTGTGGCACGCGGGCTCAGTAGTTGCAGTGCATGGGCTTAGTTGCCCCGCGGCATGGGAGATCTTGGTTTTCTGAGCAGGGATCGAACCTGCATCCCCTGCATTGGAAGGCGGATTCTTAACCACTGGACCACCAGGGAAGTCCCTATCGTACTCTTTTAAAATTGCTTATTTGCCTCTCCTCTCTACCTGCTCTCCATCCTCACTTTCAGTTTTCTGAGGGCAGGAACTGTGTTTGTCTTATTACTACAGTATTCTAAAGGGTCTCATTCATTGTGGGTACTCAGCATATATTTGATTATATACTTTAAAAAGGTTTTTTGCAGATATTATTTTAACGGTTCATGACTGATTTGGAGACTTTATAATTGCGACTTAGACACAAACTTGATTTGGTGGAAAGTGTTCTGAAACTTATAAAGACTGCTCAACTGGAGGATATTGTGTGGGTCAGGGCCAAGTAGAACACTAGATTTTTCAGGCAAGCACAGGGCATGCCTAGGCTGTTTTGGTTTTCGATATTCTGCATGAAAAATAAAATTTTTTTAGCATAGAAAGTAAAATGAATGCTAAGAAGTTTCTTCCATATTTTGGAAGATGTATTATAAAATATGTGGTTGTGTTATATATTTCATCAGTGTCTCCGAAGAAAATGCTGCCTTTAGCTTCAGGGAGCTGAATATTAAGCTTGAGTAACTTCATGAAGCAGAGTGTACCAGGTAGGGCTCCTTAGGCCCTTAAACATGTTAACTTGACTGTTTATACAGTGTTGTATTACTTTTCATTCGTAGATTGTGAATAAAGCAGAAGCATGTGGATTTTATGTAGGTAATAAAATTTCTCATTTTAGGTCTATGCTACTTAGCCTTTTCAACTCATTGAAACAACTTTCATGGTCCATTCAGAAACCACACAGAAATTTGAACAGGTAACAGGAGATTGGAGTACTGATGGGTTGGCTAGTAAAAAGTAGAGTGAACTCTAAATAATATAGGAGTAGCATATGTAGGAATAGCTACTACCTGTAGGCCTGATACAGAGTGCTTAAGGAAGATACCCTTCTGGGACTGAAATCCATATCTTGTTGAAGGAGAGGGTGGCCATGACTAACTGGATGGCAGAGAAAGTCATTGTGGTGTCACACTGACAGAACATGTTGGAAATCTATCCTCCAGAACTTGCTGGAAATCTACCCTCTTGGATGTCAGAGAAAGCCATTTGTGGAGGGGTGTCTTGCTGGAACCTCTCTGCCACAAAACTGCTTAAGTGAGGTGTCAGGGGAAGGTACTGGGCACTGCGTGCTGCTGACCACTATGCATTGCAGGTGTCAGGCACCCATCAGTGACTGGACAGTGTGGGTAGCTGACTGGCTGGCAGGGGCCTGGTGATAGGAACATACTGGAACCATGTAGAGAAGCCTCTTTTTGCAGAGTCTCTCCAGTGTCCTCTACTGATAAAGTTTAACATCAGTTGGCAAAGGAAAATATTTAATGGGTTCAGCTCCATTTTTGCAGAGTAGGCCATGATGTTTGGGTTTGGAGCAAAGAGGTAATATATTGATAACTGGTAAACTGCTGTTTGTCAGCACTATATAACAAGTTATTAATTTTTTAAAAAAATATTTATTTATTTATTTAATAAATAAGTAAATATTGGCTGTACCGGGTTTTGGCTGCACTGGGTCTTCGTTGTGGCACCTGGGATCTTTAGTTGTGGCACATGGGATTCTTAGTTGCAACAGGCAGACTCTTATTTGTGGCATGCAGGCTTCTTAGTTGCAGCATGCGAACTCTTAGTTGCAGCATGCATAAGGGATATAGTTCCCCAACCAGGGATCAAACCCAGGCCCCCTGCATTAGGAGTCTGACCCACTGGATCACCAGGGAAGTCCCAAGTTATTAATAATATGATAAGTATTTTCTTAACAGAATTCTCTTGTTGCTGCCACCTTATGTTTTCAATTTGTTTTAATATAAGTGATTAAACCACTGTTCTTTTCTAGCCAGAGACAACTTCTCTGACTTTTTTCATCATATATTAGTTAGGCCTGTTCTAAAATTTCATATGTGGAATAATACCCTGTGTACTCTTGTGTAGGGCTTCTTTCATGCAGTATACTGTTTAGGGATTTATCCATGCTATTGCCTGTATCATTGGTTCATTCTTTTTTATTGCTGTGAAGTATTTCATTGCATGAACATTCCAGTTTGTTGATCTATTCCCCTGTTGATGGACATCTGGTCTGCTTCCAGGGCTTGACTTATGAATAAAGCTTCTGTGAACATTTTTGTTCAAGTGGTTTTGGGGAACATATACATTCATTTCTCTTGATGGGAAATGAATTGCTGGATCATAGGGTAGATGTATGTCTTGTTTTATAGGAAATATTAACACCTTTTTCAAAATGGTTGTACCATTTTACATTCCGACCAAGAATGTATGAGTTGTGATTGTTGCACGTCCTCAGCAACATTTAGCGTGTTGTCAGTGTTTTGAATTTTAGCCATTTTTGTGACAGTATTGTGATATCTCATTGTGGTTTTAACTTGCAGTTACCTGATTACTAATGATGTTGAGCACTGGTGTCTCTACTTAATGGTCATTTGTATATTTCCTTTGTGAAGTACGATACTTGTTCAAATTTTCAGCCCATTAAAAAAAATGGAACTGTTAACTTCCGTCTATTATTGTGTTTTAGGAGCTCTTTATATTCTGAATACCAGTCAGATATATGTTTGTGAAAATTTTCTGTCAGTCCACGGTGGCTTGCCTATTTCTTTCTTTTTTTTCTATTTTTTTTTTTTTTTTTTTTTGTGCTACGCGGACCGCTCACTGTTGTGGCCTCTCCCGTTACGGAGCACAGGCTCCGGACACGCAGGCTCAGCGGCCATGGCTCACGGGCCCAGCCGCTCCATGGCATGTGCGATCTTCCCGGACCGGGGCACGAACCCGTGTCCCCTGCATCGGCAGGCGGACCTTCAACCACTGCGCCACCAGGGAAGCCCCTGTTTATTTCTTGTAAGTATATTTCGAAGATTAGAAGTTTTCAGTTTTGTTGAAGTCTGATTTATCAGTATTTTCTTTTATGGGTATTGCTTTCTGTGCCCTTGCCTATCTCTTAAGTGCAGGAGATTTCGCCTGTGTTTTCACCTAGAAGTTTTACAGTTTTAGCTTTTACATTCAGGTCTTTGATCCTCCTTGAATTAATTTTTGTGTATTGTGTAAGATTGAGGTTGAGGTTCAAACTCCCTTCCCACCCTCCACCAGTATGGATATCTTGTCCCAGTACCAGCACCATTTGCTGAAAAGACTTGTGTATTTGTTACCTATTCAATTACTCCAAAATTTAGCAGTTTAAAACAGCAAACATTTATTACTTCAGTCTCTGAGGGTCAGAAATTGAAGAGGGGCATAGCGGGGTGATTCTGGCTCATAGTCTCTCATGAAGTTGCTGTTAGGATGTCTTCTGGGGCTGCCAGTGATAGAGGTTTGCCTGGGGCTGGAGGATCTGTTTCCAAGATGACTTACTTGGCTTTTGGTAGGAGTCCTCAGTTCCTTGATATGTGGGCTGAGTACCCTCCTGGTATGCAGTTATGTCCTCCAGAGTGAATGATCCAAGACAGTAAGGAAGAAGCTTCTTATCTAGGCACATACTGTCACTTCTGCCATATTCTGTTTATTAGAATGAAGTCATTAAGTCCATCCCATACTCAAGGAGAGGCGAGAGGAGGGCTCTGCCTTTTGGGGGAAGGAATGTTGAAAAATTTGATGTAGTTTAAAATCACCAGAACTTTCTCTGCTCCTTAGTTTGCTTTAGTATTTTTGTCAAAAATTAACTGACTGTATAGGTATGGGCCTATTTCTGGGGTCTCTGTTTTGTTCCATTAATCTGTTTATTTGTCTATATGCCAGTACCCCACCGCTGTAGCTTTATAGTGAGTCTTGAAGTCAGGTAGTGTAAGTTGTTAAACTTTATTCTTTATCAAGATTGATTTGGATATTTTAGGTTCTTTGTATTTCCATATACACTTTAGAATTAATTTGTCAATTTCTGTGAAAACTGATATTGTGGTTGGGATTTCATTGAATCTATAGATTCATTTGGAGAGAATTGGCAACTTAACAATATTGAGTCTTCTAATCCATATACATTATATAGATCTCCATTTATTTATGACTTTAATTTCTCTCTGCATTGTTTGATTGTTTTCAATGTTGAGGTCTTTCACATATTTCGTTAAATTTATTCCAAGATATTTAATGTTCTCTTAATGCTATTGTAAATGAATTCTTTTTTTGTCAATATTATTATTTTTTAATTGAAGTACTGTTGATTTACAATATTATGTTAGTTTCAGGTGTACAGCATAGTGATTCAGTATTTTTACAGATTATACTCCATTAAAAATTGTAACAGGATAATGGCAAGAACTCACTGTTCTATACAGTATATCCTTCTTGCTTATCTATTTTATACATAATAGTTGTATGTGTTAATCCCATACCCCTTATTTGCCCCTCCTCCCTTCTGTCTCTCCTTTGGTAACTACTAGTTTGTTTTCTGTATCTCTGAGTCTCTTTCTATTTTGTGTATGCATTCATTTGTTTTATTTTTTGGATTCCACATATAAGTGATATACAGTATTTGTCTTTCTCTCGGTTATTTCACTAAGCATAATATTCTCTATGTCCATCCACTTTCCTGCAAATGGCAGAATTTCTCCCCTTTTATGACTATGTAATATTCCATTTGTGTGTGTGTATATGTATATATGTACACACACATATGTATATACACACACACATACATATACTACATCTTCTTTATCCATTTATCTGTTGATGGGCACTTGGGTTGCTGCCATATCTTGGCTATTGTAGCTAGTGCTGCTCTGAACGTGGGGGTGCATATATTTTTTCAAATTAGTGTTTTAATTTTTTCCAAATATATCCCCGAGAGCAGTATTGCTGCATCATATGGTAGTTCTGTTTTTATTTTTATTTATTTAAACATTTTTTTAAAAAAACATTTTTATTGGAGTATAATTGCTTTACAGTGGTGTGTTAGTTTCTGCTTTATAACAAAGTGAATCAGTTATACTGCTTTATAACAAAGTGAATCAGTTATACATATACATATATCCCCATATCTCTTCCCTCTTGTGTCTCCCTCCCTCCCACCCCCTGTCCCACCCTTCTAGCTGGTTACAAAGAACTGAGCTGATCTCCCTGTGCTATGTGACTGCTTCTTACTAGCTATCTGTTCTACATTTGGTAGTGTATATATGTCCATATATACACTACCACTCTCTCACTTTGTCCCAGCTTACCCTTCCCCCTCCCTGTGTCCTCAAGTCCATTCTCTAGTAGGTCTGCATCTTTATTCCTGTCTTGCCTCTAGGTTCTTCATGACCATTTTTTTTTAAGATTCCATATATATGTGTTAGCATACGATATTTGTTTTTCTCTTTCTGATTAGTTCACTCTGTATGACAGACTCTAGGTCCATCCATCTCACTACACATAACTCAATTTCGTTTCTTTTTATGGCTGAGTAATATTCCATTGTATATATGTGCCACATCTTTATCCATTCATCTGTCGATGGACACTTATGTTGCTTCCAAGTCCTGGCTTTTGTAAATAATAGAGCTGGAATGAAAATTGTGGTACATGACTCTTTTTGAATTATGTTTTTCTCAGGGTGTATGCCCAGCAGTGAGATTGCTGGGTCGTATGGTAGCTCTGTTTTTAGTTTTTTTTACTGTTTTTATTTTTTTAGAGGAAACTCCATACTGGTAAATGAATTGGTTTTTTTAATTGTAGTAAAATATATATAACATAAAAGTTACCATGTGAACTGTTTTAAAATGTATAACACAGTGGCATTAAGTACATTCATAATGTTGTGTAACCATTAACACTGTCTATTTCAAGAACTTTTTTCATCATCTCACATAGAAGCTCTGTACCCATTATATAGTAGCACCCCATTCTCCCCGCCCCCGACCCCCTTGCAGCCTCTAATCCACTTCTATCTCTGTGAACTTGCCTATTCTAGATATTTCATATGTCGAGTCATATAATTCTTTTCCTTTGGTACCTGGCTTGTTTACTTAGCATAATGTTTTCAGGGTTCATCCATGTTATAGCATGTATCAGAATTGCATTCCTTTTTATGACAATAATGTTCCATTGTATGTATATACCACATCTTATCTATGCATTCATCTGTTGATGGATATGGGTTGTATTCACTTCTTGGCTATTGTGAATAATGCACACTAGTGTATAAATATCTGTTTGAATCCCTGCTTTCAGTTCTTTGGGATAGGAGTGGAATACCTAGGAGTAGAATTGCTGGATCATATGGACATTCTCTGTTTAATTTTTTGAGGAACCACCATATTGTCTTTCACAGTGACTTCACCATTTTACAATCCTACCAGCAGTGCACAGGGTTCCAATTTCTCTGCATCCTCACCAACTTTTGTTTCTGCTTTTTTGATAATAGCCATTCTAGTGGGTGTGAAGTGGTAGCTTATTGGGGCTTTGACTTGCATTTCACTAATGATGATATTGGGCATCTTTTCATTTGCTTATTGGCATTTGTATATGTTCTTTGGAGAAATGTCTAGTGAAGTCATTTGATCAGTTTTTAATTGGGTCATTTATTTTTGTTGTTGTTCAGTTGTAGGAGTTCTCTTTGTATTCTGGATATTAATCCCTTATCAGACAGACGTGGGATTGCAGATATTTTCTCCCATTCTGTGGGTTGTCTTTGCATTCTCTTGATAGTGTCTTTGATGCACAGAAGTTTTAAATTTTGATGAAGTCCAGTTTACCCATTTTTTTGTTTTCTTGCTTATGCTGTTGTTGTGATATTCAAGAAATCATTATCAAATCCAAGGTCATGAAGTTCCCCCCACCCATGTTTTCTTCTAAGAGTTTTATAGTTTTAACTCGTAAGTTTAGGTCTTTGATCCATTTTGTTGATTTTTGTATATAATGTGAAGTAATGGTCTAACTTCACTCTTTTGCATGTGGCTGTTTTGTTTTCCCAGTACCATTTATTGAAAAGATTGTCGAGACTTTCCTGGTGGTTCAGTGGCTAAGACTCCATGCTGTCAATGCAGGGGCCCTGGGTTCAATCCCTGGTCAGGAAACTAGATCCCACATGCCACAACTCAAAATACCGCATGCTGCAACTAAAGATCCCACATGCTGCAGTGAAGATCCCACCTGCCACAACTAAGAGCACAGCCAAATAAATATTTTAAAAAAAGAAAGAAAAGAAAAAATTGCCCTTTCCCCATTGAGTGGTGTTGGCACCCTCATCAAAAATCATTTGACCGTATATTTAAGGGTTTATTTCTGGACTTCCTATTCTCTTGCATTGGTCTATATATTTGTCTGTGAGCTAGTACCATACTGTCTAGATTATTGTAGCTTTGCAGTAAGCTTTGTAATCAAGAAATGTGATTCCTCCAACTTTGTTCTTCAAGAATTTTGGCTGTTAGAGTCCCTAGAGATTCTGTATGAACTTCTGGATGGGTTTTCTTTCTCTATAAAAACTGCCATTGGGATTTTGTTACGGATTTCAGTCAGCCTGTAGATCTCTTTGGGTAGTCTTTGTCATTTAACAGTAGTAAAAGTTCCAGTTTATCAAATGGGCTGTCTTTCCATTTATTACTTCTTTAATTTCTTTCAACAATATGTTATAGTTTTCAGAATACAAGTCTTTCACCTCCTTGGTTAAATTCATATCTCAGTATATTTATTATCTTTGATACTATTGTAAATGGAATTGTTTTCTTAAATTTCCTTTTCAGATTGTTCTTTGCTAGTGTATAGAAATGCAACTCTTTTTTGTGTGTTGATTTTGTATGCTGCAAATTTGCCAAATTCATTTACTAGCTCTAACAGTGGTTTTGTGTGTATGTATGTAATTTTAGGGTTTTCTATATATAAGACCATGTTATTTGCAAACAGATAGTTTTTACTCTTTCTTTCCAATTTGGATGCCTTATATTTCTTTTTCTTAATTGCTCTGGCAGGAACTTCCTTTGTGATTTCTTGAATCCATTGGTTGTTTAAGGTTGTATGTTATTTAATTTCCACATATTTGTAAATTTTCCAGTTTTCTTTTTATTGATTTTTAGTTTCTGTTGTGATTGAAAAAGATACTTTGTATTATTTCAGTCTTATAAAATGTATTAAGACTTGTCTTCTGGCCTACATATGATCTTTCCTGAAGAATGTTCATGTGCACTTGAAAAGAAGGTTTATTTTTCTGTTATTGGGTTGAATATCCATATATATCTGTTACGTCTAATTGGTTTACAGTGTTGTTCACATCCTCTATTTCCTTATTGGTATTCCATCTGTTTTTGATATTGTTCTGTCCATTTCTGAATGTGGGATTTTGACATCTCCAACTATTCTTGAAGGACTGTCTTTTTTCCATCTTCTGTGCTATTAGTTTTTACTTCACATGTGTTTTGCCGAAAGCGTGCTTTTGGTTTCAAGGTTCGTTGGATTCACTGGCAAAATAACCACTCGTCTCACACAACTGAACAGATTTAATTAATTTTTTAATAAAAGATTATTTAACTTAAGTTCTATATACAGTCATTAGAGGGGGTGAATAAAAGTATTCGAGAGACATAACAGAGTATACATCACCACATTGGGCCAACACCTATATCCAGATTCAAACAGCAGCTGGGAAGTCCCAAGTAACAGCAATCTGGAGTCGCAGTGGTGAAGGGTCCTGGGCGGTGTGTCCACCTCACAGGTGAGACTTCAGATTGCAACTCCGGGGGCTTCCATTTATAATCCCAGACCGCAAACTGTGATTTCGGTTTGTGTGCAAAAATGCAGCCCTGATTTAACTGTAACAATGCTGTTGGTTTCACCGCTTGAGTCACAAGATTTTCCAGACCCTGGGGGACTGGCCAGGTGCCCAGGGCTCAAGAAATTCCAAGACCCACTCCCTTTCTTAACATAAGTGCTACTTGTTGGTAACAATTGTTAGGTGTGCAAGCAGGCACACAGTCCAGGCAGGGTCACAAGCCAGTCAGAGGCCTACTTCTGCCTCTGAAGCCTGAACAAGACTACTTTACTAGTTTTCCCAAGATTTGGCCTCTAGGATTGTTTAGGCTGAAGAACATAAGAATAAGGCAATATAACACGAGCAGTTTTTTGAATACGGTAAGATAAGTAGCAGTTACAAACAGTGAGTAAGAGTAATATAATCAAAAATATAAGCAGTGGGTTAAATAATGCAGAGAACTATTGTTGAGCCTTGGGGGATTGAGTAAAGAAAAAGTTCCACCAAGTATGAGAAGTATGCTTTTGTACGTTAACGCCCACATCTATTAATTTGTTAGCTGCAATAGTAGTAACGATAGTGTTCGAACAAAGTACGGTTATGTTTACCTATAAATTTCTGTAGTAACGCTGTTTACAGTAATACCTTTTTCAAAGGTTCAAGTGGTAGGCTAATATTAGGAACAGGTAAAGTAGGAATTAGCATTTGAGTCCACAACAATTGTGTGTGTATGGAGGAAAAGAAATAAGTTGTCCCTTTCCAATATAAGTGATCTATATGTGCTAGACATCCTGAAGAAGGGTTTCCTAGCTGATAATTAGAAGTTGTGTTAATATCATCAGTTACAATACATACAAATTGGGGAGCAAAGTCAAAAAACATACTATAGGATTGAGGAAATATAGTCAATTCACAGTAGTTAATGGAATTCTATGGAATTCTCTAATAAACAAGGTTCCCAGATGTGTGAAGTCTGGCCACAAAGCAATCCTTGAATAGTCCTTTTTTTTTTTTTGGTGGTACGTGGGCCTCTCATTGCTGCGGCCTCTCCCGTTGCGGAGCACAGGCCCAGCGGCCACGGCTCATGGGCCCAGCCGCTTCGCTGCACGTGGGATCCTCCCAGACCGGGTCACGAACCCATGTCCCCTGCATCCACAGGCGGAATCTCAACCACTGCGCCACCAGGGAAGCCCCCTTGAATAGTCTTTTCACAGTCTGTCAATAAGTGGGTGTGATTATTAAAATCTAAGTAATTTCCAGCAAAATGAGGCAACCAATATTCATTTCCAAAAACAATAGGCAACACATGAAATTGACAGCGATAGAAAGTCATAATTAGAAAAGGATGGCCTTGTTTGCAGGGCAGGTGAAGTTATCTTGAGTTCGGGTGTGGCTCATGTTTTCCCAGTGGAAGATTCCCCAACGTTTTCCTTCTTTATCCTTTCTCAACCGTAGCAGATATCCTGGGGTTAAGACATGGGTGACGATCCACATTACAGTCAAGCTTCCAAAAAGTCTATTCATGAGAATAACAATGGGTTAATGGCACATATTTTCATTTTTCTTGTCCAGGGATCATCACCAACACAGTGTCATCCTTTCCCTGCACAATTACATCAGCAGGTATAGGAGGACTATTGGCTTCACCTTTAGCTCCAATTGAATTGTGCTCTGTTGTGGATCTAAATCCTCCATCTCCCCAGACAGTTAACAAAGTAGGGGGTTCTCCTTTCTTGATTTTCCAATTAGACAAGGAAGAATAAGTAGTTGAGCAACCCTGTCGTGTTTATTAATAAATAAATCATCATTACCTTCATTTTGTAAAATCACTTTAATTTCTCCTTAATAGTTCAGGGTCAGTCACTCCTCCTTGGACAGAGATGCCCCTAAGGGCTAAGCTAGAGCGTTCCTTAATTAGCCCAAAATGTCCAGGGGGCATTTTCATACCAATGCCAATTGATATAGCACAAATCATTCTCTTAGTAAGCCTCTGCTCAGTCGTAGAATGCAAATGGAGGCCTGCTGCCTCAGGAGAGGCTAGAAAAGGAGCTAATGCTCTAGGTAAAATTTCCCAATATTCAATTATCTCTGGATGGAAATCCATCCTATGAATTTGTAGGTTTGGTATAGTCATTCTCATTAAACCCAACTGGACGATTGTTCAAAATATTTAAGGCAGTATTTAAGTTAGTCCTCCAATTTTTATAAGAACCCTGTCCCAATTTAATCACTTGTTCCTTTAGCAATCCATTCATTCTTTCAGTTAAACTAGCAGCTTGAGGATAATATGGAATATGAAAAATCTATTGTGTATTATGTTCCTGGGCAAATTCTTCTTTAAGCTTACC
Organism: Kogia breviceps; assembly: GCF_026419965.1. Taxonomy (NCBI): domain Eukaryota; kingdom Metazoa; phylum Chordata; class Mammalia; order Artiodactyla; family Physeteridae; genus Kogia; species Kogia breviceps. The sequence continues at coordinate 39,004,045 of NC_081319.1, forward strand.
TTTGAAATGTTACCCATTATCACTTTGTATTTGGAGTGGAACACCATAGTACAAATTAATTATTTCTAATGTTTTAATAGTGTTAGTTTGATTGGCTTTTCCACATGGAATGGTCACCAAGTATCCAGAATAGGTGTCCACTGCAGTGCACACATATTGGCAGCCTTTATCACAGATTAATGGGCCAGTGTAATCAATTTGCCATATCTGCCCAGGCAATTTGCCACGTGCCAATTGTCTTTTTATTAGTTGTGGCAAACTCCTATGTTTAACATGTTGGCAGATTGGACATTGTAAAATAACAGACTTAATGAGATCCATAGTCAAGGAAATACTTTGATCCTGAGCCCACCTGTATGTAGCACTTTCTCCCAGATGGCCACATTTTTCGTGTGCCCAAAGTTCCAAACCTTTGAATTCACTAGAGTGTGGGTTGACTTCCACCGTCTGGATCTGATTTTGTTCATCTGTAATTGAATTATACCATCATTCCGTGGAATGGGAGTACTATGAGCATCTACATGAAAAACTGAAACATTAGTTTTCTGGACAATTTCCTAAATATCCGCCCATAATTCTTTCCCCCACAACTCTTTTGAATGAATTTGCCAATTATTTTTAACCCACGTTGGAAGCCAAGTTGCTAATCCATTGGCCGCAGACCAGGAATCAGTATAAATAGGACATTCTGTTAAGTTTTCTTTTTCAAAACTTGATATACTGCATATAGTTCAGCAAATGGACTGCTTTTTCCCTCTGAAGTGTTCACAGTTTAGTTGTGACTGGATTGTAGGCTACTGCTTTCCAGTAACGAACAGATCCTATATATTGTGCTGAGCCATCTGTAAACCAGGCATGTTTCTTTTCTTTCTCAGTTGAAGAGTCAAAGGGGCTTTCCCCATTTTACAGGTGACTCCGTTAACTCGGGTTTAATCATATCTTCTTTTTTAAAATTTAATTAATTTATTATTTTTGGCTGTGTTGGATCCTCATTGCTGCGCGTGGGCTTTCTCTAGTTGTGGTGAGTGGGGGCTACTCTTCATTGCGGTGCGTGGGCTTCTCATTGCAGTGGCTTCTTTTTTTGCAGAGCTCGGGCTCTAGGAGTGCGGGCGGCGCATGGGCTTCAGTAGTTGTGGCTCGCAGACTATAGAGCACAGGCTCAGTAGTTGTGGCTCACGGGCTTAGTTGCTCCAAAGCATGTGGGATCTTCCTGGACCAGGGATCGAACCTGTGTCCCCTGCATTGGCAGGCGGATTCGTAACCACTACGCCACCAGGGAAGCCCTAATCATAGCTTCTTGCTCAAGACCTTCAACTGGAATTTCGGAAATCCTTGCATGTAAAACAGCGGCAACCTGTGGGCCTGGTTTGGCCTAGTCTTGTATATACCATTTCCATTTGACTATAGTAGACTCTTGGGCTTGCCCAATTCTGTGGGTCTTTGGTGAGCTTAAAATCCATTACATAATGGGCACTTGGGGTCTCAATATAATTGTGTGACCTACAATCAATTGTTTGGTATCAATTAGAGCCCAGTAACATTCCAGTAGCTGTTTTTCTTTTTTTAAACTTATTTATTTTTGGCTGCGTTGGGTCTTTGTTGCTGTGTGCGGGCTTTCTCTAGTTGCGGCAAGCGCGGGCTACTCTTCGTTGGGGTCCTCGGGCTTCTCGTTGTGGTGGTTTCTTGTTGCGAGGCACGGGGTCTAGGCACAGAGGCTTCAGTAGTTGTGGCTTGTGGGCTCTAGAGTTCAGGCTCAGTAGTTGTGGCGCACGGGCTTAGTTGCTACACAGCATGTGGGATCTTCCTGGGCTAGGGATCGAACCTGTGTCCCCTGCATTGGCGGGTAGATTCTTATCCACTGCGCCACTAGGGAAGCCCGCCAGTAGCTGTTTTTCAAAGGTAGTATAGTTCTTTCCGGCTTCTGGGAATTTTCTGTTCCAAAAACCCAAAGGTACTCTTTTGCCTTGCTGTTTTTGTCATAAGCTCCAATTAATATACAGTTCATTGATTGACATTTGTAATTCTGTGTGCCCTGGTTGTAGGTCACGGGGCATCTGATCTCCATCCAAAGATAGACTACTAAGATAAGCTTTAGAATAATTGAATTAAACTTTTTACCAATAAAACATAACAACGAGGAACTATCTGGGAAGTGAATCTTGGTAAACACAGACCTCAGTTAACAAAACTAGAATTTAATATTCAGTGAAACGTAATTTTTTTCTTTTTCATTGTGAGGGCATTAACCCTGATGCCAGGGAAGGCTTTATCCCATCAAATGAAGAATGAGGTTTGTCAGGGAGCCAGGAAAAGCCAAAGGGCCGTCTTGGATTTCCCATAGCCTTGACTGTTTGATTTACAGCTATTGTTTACCCATTTTAAATTTTCTGACTTAGGAGTAGACTGTTGCCATGTTATGAGGACAACAGGATAGCAAAAGTCTGACGATGAGGGGTTAATTTTTTTTTAAGAAGGAGAAGGAGCTTTACTTGTGCCATAATCTTTATAGATCATTGTGAATTAATACTTATTTACTTTACCAAAGTGACAATACAACATTTCAAAGGCATATATAGAGCAGATCACTTAAAAGGTAAGATAACTTAAAATTTGTTATCAAAGGCAGTTCAACATATTGAGAAATCTTGTTCTCTTAAGAGAGAGAAAAGCCAAATTCAAGTTTTACACCTGCTTACTTTTAAAATTCATTTACTCAATTAAATTTATTTTAAACTTTGTCAATTCTGACCATGCACAGAACTCTTTTCTTGGGGTCCACTTTCCACAAAACTTTTTATCACTTTCTATATCCATCACTTTATTTTCCCATTCAGAAATAGCCAGCTATAGGTCAGACCTACTTCCTTTTCCCTTAATAAAATGTAATTCCATTCCTCAGACCTTCTTTACTGACAATACACATCCTACTTGCCTACTGTACACTGAAATGTTTCCTTTATTATTTTTATTAGCTTTAATTACATGTTTAAATTAGAATCCTAAGCTCTTAAAACCTTAATTTCTTGTGAAAACTAAGAAGTAAGCAATTATGAACTGTCCTTTACATTAGCATTCTGTAGATTGGTGAACATAAATACCAGTGATATTTTCTAAAAACATTTATTTTCTTTACAGAACGTGGCACCAAACGTATTCATTAATAGTCCTAAATACCTTTTGTTTCTCTGTAAAAGAAAGCCAATGTTCAGTAATTAATGTTTCAGTATTGTATTTTATTTGGGAATTACCTCGCTATTCAACAAGCTTCCATCACTTAATTTAGCATAACTCTAGAATTTCAAGTTAACAGAATCTGGAGAGACTATTTTATATATACATTCCTAAAGCATAATTATTCTTAATAGAGTTTATCGAACAGCTTTTATCTCATTTACATTTTCTTTAAAGTTTCTTCACATCAAGTTACTTTACTTGCTGACAAATTTGTAACAAATGTAACAAGATTTTATGTAGCTTGTATTAAACCTAGGCACAATAAGTGTTACACTTAATGTTGATGACTCCTAACACGTCTATATTAATTAGATTAACAAACATTAATACCAGGTATTAATTTAATATTGACCATTTCACATGAACCTAAAATTCATGTAGTTTAATTTCTCTTGTATTTAGAATTGTTTGATTTGTAAGCACTTACTTTTCTTTAAGCCATTTAAATAGAGCTCATTTATAAATTAACCTCAGTAATGTTATCCAAAGAGAAAGATACATACTGAGACATACACACATACCCAGACAGACAGATATCTCATAGTTTCCGGTTGAGATTTAAAATGTCTCCTGGTCCCTTTCCTTTTTTAAAAAAGAATATTTCCCATAATTCCTTTGTAGTTACTCCATCAGTCTTTCGGGACCCCATTTGTAATAAGGGCCAGGAACGTGTCCTTTCCAGATATCCTGTCTGCTTGTCTTGCTCTTTCTTTATCTTCCTCTTTCTTTTCAAAGTTCCACTCTCCCAAGTCTCCCAATTGTACTTTATTTGATGACTTTGGAGATGGGATTACCTTTCTCATTTAGCAGGAGAGTCACAATAACATGCTTGTAAGTAGGAGGAGCAGTTTTAAAAACTTTATTTCTCATTTGTACAGTCGGGAATGTCAGACTTATTATCTAGATGTCCAATAAAAATAGCACCTTTCATAGCGTCTTCCTTTAGTCTCTGGACACAGTCTTTTTTTTTTCTTTTTTTTTTTTTGTGGTACTTGGGCCTCTCACTGTTGTGGCCTCTCCCGCTGCGGAGCACAGGCTCTGGACGCACAGGCTCAGCAGCCATGGCTCATGGGCCCAGCCGTTCCTCGACACATGGGATCCTACTGGACCAGGGCACGAACCCGTGTCCCCTGCATTAGCAGGAGGACTCTCAATCACTGTGCCACCAGGGAAGCCCTGGACACAGTCTTTAAGAGCGTACCAGGGATGGTACCTTCCAGGCCAAGCAGATTCTATAGGATATTTCTTAAGGCACCCTTCAGCGACTATTTCCAATAGATTGGAATTGCCTGGGCTATTAGCTTTATCTCTAACAGCCTGTTGCTTACAGTCATCCTTGTAATTTTGTAATTTTGGCATGATTCAATGCCAAAATTATATTCTAGCTGATTAGGTCTCCATTTTCCAGTCGGTAGGCAAAAAAGCCACTGTTAAAGTTGCTTTCCAATTGAGATTTCTCTTCAGCCAGTTTCTGCTTAGCTTAATGCACCTTACGATAGGCAGAAAGGAGGATCCAGCCTTTCTGTCCCAGCGTGGTACATTATTGCCCTTTCTCTATCAGCGCGAGCTGTAAACAGTCACATCTGAAGGTTTGGCTCGCTTTGATTTAGATCCCCAGTTCTCACACAGTCCAGTTGATATGCCCCACTCTGCCACTAATGAGCTGTAAGGGAGCTCATCCCATCTTGGAATAAAAACCTGATTAACTTTAACTTCTTTCTTTTTAAAGAGAGGAATTTTGCTCTACGAATCCTGCTCACAGCACCAATTTAATGTTTTGCCAAAAGCCTGCTTTCAGTTTCAGGGTTCGTTGGGTTTGCTGGCAAAATAACCACTCATCTCACACAACTGAACAGATTTAATTAATTTTTTAATAGAAGATTACTTAAGTTCAATATACAGTCATTAGAAGGGGATGAATAAAAATATTTGAGATATAACAGAGTGTACATCACCAGATTGGGCCGACACCTACATCCAGATTCAAATGGCAGCTGAGAAGTCCCGAGTATTAGCAATCTGGAGTCCCAGTGGGGAAGGGTCCTGGGTGGTGTATCCACCCCACAGGTGAGACTTCAGATTATAGCTCTGGGGGCTTCTGTTTATAATCCTAGGCCACAAACTGATATCATCAGTTTGTGTGCAGAAATGAAGCTCTGATTTAACTATAACCATGCTGTTGGTTTCACCGCGTGAGTCACAAGATTTTGCAGACCCTGGGGACTGGCCAGGTCCCCAGGGCTCAAGAAATTCCAAAACCCACTCCCTTTCTTATCATAAGTGTTGCTTGACTTGTTGGTAACAATTGTTAGGTGTGCAAGCAGTCACACAGTCCAGGCAGGGTCACAAGTCGGTCAGAGCCCTACTTCTGCCTCTGAAGCCTGAACAAGACTACTTTACTAGTTTTCCCAAAAACACATTTTGTGGCTCTGTTATGTGTATGTATGTTATAATTGTTATTTCTTCTTGCTATATCTAACTTTTTGTCAATATTTAATATCCTTTGTGTCTTGTAACCTTTTATAATTTAAAGTATTTTATCTGCTATTAGTAGAGCCACCTCAGCTCTCCTTTGATTAAGATTTGCATGGATTATCTTTTTCCATCCTTTTACTTTCAACCTCTTTATGGCTTTATATCTAATGTAAATCTGTTGTAGGCAACATATAGATGGATTGATATTTTTTTAAAGTCCTTTCCGCTAATCTCTGCCTTTCAGTAGGAGAGTTTAGTCCGTTTACATTTATTGTGAATACAAGAAGGAGTTACTTTCATTTATCTTTTTGTTTTCTGTGTCTTGCATGTTTTTGTTCCTCAATTCCTCCATTACCATCTTTTTTAGAATTTAGTTGATCTTTTTTTTTGTAGTGAATCATTTTGATTCTCTTCGTTTTTCTGAATGTTTTAAAGTTATTAGTGATTACCTTGGAGATTAAAATTTATATCTTTTTTTTTTTTTTTTTTAACATCTTTATTGTAGTATAATTGTTTTACAATAGTGTGTTAGTTTTCCCTCTACAACAAACTAAATCAGTTATACATACACACATGCTCCCACATCTCCTCCCTCTTGCATCACCCTCTCTCCCACCCTCCCTATCCCACCCCCCCAGGCGGTCACACAGCACAGAGGTGATCTCCCTGTGCTATGCAGCAGCTTCCCACCAGCTATCTAATTTACAATTGATAGTATATATATGTCCCTGCCACTCCCCCACTTCGACACAGCCCACCCCTCCCCCTCCCCATATCCTCAAGTCCATGCTCGAGTAAGTCTGTGTTTTATTCCCGTCCTACCACTAACCTCTTCATGACATTTTTTTCCCTTAGAGTCCATATATATGTGTTAGCATACGGTATTTGTTTTTCTCCTTCTGACTTACTTCACTCTGTATGACAGACTCCAGGTCCATCCACCTCATTATAAATAACTCAGTTTCATTTCTTTTTATGGCTGAGTAATATTCCATTGTATATATGTGCCACATCTTCTTTATCCATTCATCTGTTGATGGACACTTAGGTTGCTTCCATGTCCTGGCTATTGTAAATAGAGCTGCAATGAACATTTTGGTACATGAGTCTTTCTGAATTATAGTTTTCTCAGGGTATATTCCCAGTAGTGGGATTGCAGGGTCGTATGGTAGTTCTATTTGTAGTTTTTTAAGGAACCTCCATACTGTTCTCCATAGCGGCTGTATCAATTTACATTCCCACCAGCAGTGCAAGAGGGTTCCCTTTTCTCCACACCCTCTCCAGCATTTATTGTTTCTAGAGTTTTTGATGATGGCCAATCTGACCGGTGTGAGATGATATCTCATTGTAGTTTTGATTTGCATTTCTCTAATGATTAATGAGGTTGAGCATTCTTTCATGTGTTTGTTAGCAATCTGTATATCTTCTTTGGAGAAATGTCTATTTAGTTCTTCTGCCCATTTTTGGATTGGGTTGTTTGTTTTTTTGTTATTGAGCTGCATGAGTTGCTTATAAATTTTGGAAATTAATCCTTTGTCAGTTGCTTCATTTGCAAATATTTTCTCCCATTCTGAGGGTTGTCTTTTGGTCTTGTTTATGGTATCCTTTGCTGTGCAAAAGCTTTTAAGTTTCATTAGGTCCCATTTGTTTATTTGTGTTTTTATTTCCATTTCTCTAGGAGATGGGTCAAAAAGGATCTTGCTGTGATTTATGTCGTATAGTGTTCTGCCTATGTTTTCCTCTAAGAGTTTGATAGTGTCTGGCCTTACATTTAGGTCTTTAACCCATTTTGAGTTTATTTTTGTGTGTGGTGTTAGGGAGTGTTCTAATTTCATACTTTTACATGTAGCTGTCCAGTTTTCCCAGCACCACTTATTGAAGAGGCTGTCTTTTCTCCACTGTATATCCTTCCCTCCTTTATCAAAGATAAGGTGACCATATGTGTGTGGGTTTATCTCTGGGCTCTCTATCCTGTTCCATTGATCTATATTTCTGTTTTTGTGCCAGTACCATATTGTCTTGATTACTGTAGCCTTGTAGTAGAGTCTGAAGTCAGGGAGCCTAATTCCTCCAGCTCCATTTCTCGTTCTCAAGATTGCTTTGGCTATTCGGGGTCTTTTGTGTTTCCATACAAATTGTGAAATTTTTTGTTCTAGTTCTGTAAAAAATGCCAGTGGTAATTTGATAGGGATTGCATTGAATCGGTAGATTGCTTTGGGTAGTATAGTCATTTTCACAATGTTGATTCTTCCAATCCAAGAACATGGTATATTTCTCCACCTATTTGTATCATCTTTAATTTCTTTCATCAGTGTCTTATAGTTTTCTGCATACAAGTCTTTTGTCTCCTTAGGTAGGTTTATTCCTAGATATTTTATTCTTTTTGTTGCAATGGTAAATGGGAGCGTTTTCTTAATTTCACTCTCAGATTTTTCATCATTAGTGTATAAGAATGCCAGAGATTTCTGTGCATTAATTTTGTATCCTGCAACTTTACTAAATTCATTGATTAGCTCTAGTAGTTTTCTGGTAGCATCCTTAGGATTCTCTATGTATAGTATCATGTCATCTGCAAACAGTGACAGCTTTACTTCTTCTTTTCCTATTTGGATTCCTTTTATTTCTTTTTCTTCTCTGATTGCTGTGGCTAGAACTTCCAAAACTATGTTGAATAAGAGTGGTGAGAGTGGGCAACCTTGTCTTGTTCCTGATCTTAGTGGAAATGGTTTCAGTTTTTCACCATTGAGAACGATGCTAGCTGTGGGTTTGTCATATATGGCCTTTATTATGTTGAGGAAAGTTCCCTCTATGCCCACTTTCTGCAAGGTTTTTATCATAAATGAGTGTTGAATTTTGTCAAAAGCTTTCTCTGCATCTATTGAGATGATCATATGGTTTTTCTCCTTCAGTTTGTTGATATGGTGTATCACATTGATTGATTTGCGTATATTGAAGAATCCTTGCATTCCTGGGATAAACCCCACTTGATCATGGTGTATGATCCTTTTAATGTGCTGTTGGATTCTGTTTGCTAATATTTTGTTGAGGATTTTTGCATCTATGTTCATCAGTGATATTGGCCTGTAGTTTTCTTTCTTTGTGACGTCTTTGTCTGGTTTTGGTATCAGGGTGATGTTGGCCTCATAGAATGAGTTTGGGAGTGTTCCTACCTCTGCTATCTGTTGGAAGAGTTTGAGAAGGATAGGTGTTAGCTCTTCTCTAAATGTTTGATAGAATTCGCCTGTGAAGCCATCTGGTCCTGGACTTTTGTTTGCTGGAAGATTTTTAATCACAGTTTCAATTTCAGTGCTTGTGATTGGTCTGTTCATATTTTCTATTTCTTCCTGGTTCAGTCTCGGCAGGTTGTGCATTTCTAAGAATTTGTCCATTTCTTCCAGGTTGTCCATTTTATTGGCATAGAGTTGCTTGTAGTAATCTCTAATAATCTTTTGTATTTCTGCAGTGTCAGTTGTTATATCTCCTTTTTCATTTCTAATTCTATTGACTTGAGTCTTCTCCCTTTTATTCTTGATGAGTCTGGCTAACGGTTTATCAATTTTATTTATCTTCTCAAAGAACCAGCTTTTAGTTTTATTGATCTTTGCTATTGTTTCCTTCACTTCTTTTTCATTTATTTCTGATCTGATCTTTATGATTTCTTTCCTTCTGCTAAATTTGGGGGTTTTTTGTTCTTCTTTCTCTAATTGCTTTAAGTGCAAAGTTAGGTTGTTTATTCGAGATGTTTCCTGTTTCTTAAGGTATGATTGTATTGCTATAAACTTGCCTCTTAGAACTGCTTTTGCTGTATCCCATAGGTTTTGGGTCGTTGTGTCTCCATTGTCGTTTGTTTCTAAGTATTTTTTGATTTCCTCTTTGATTTCTTCAGTGATCACTTCGTTATTAAGTAGTGTATTGTTTAGCCTCCATGTGTTTGTATTTTTTACAGATCTTTTCCTATAATTGATATTTAGTCTCATAGCGTTGTGGTCGGAAAAGATACTTGATACGATTTCAATTTTCTTAAATTTGCCAAGGCTAGATTTGTGACCCAATATATGATCAATCCTGGAGAATGTTCCATGAGCACTTGAGAAAAATGTGTATTCTGTTGTTTTTGGATGGAATGTCCTATAAATATCAATTAAGTCCATCTTGTGTAATGTATCATTTAAAGCTTGTGTTTCCTTATTTATTTTCATTTTGGATGATCTGTCCATTGGTGAAAGTGGGGTGTTAAAGTCCCCCATTATAATTGTGTTGCTGTCGATTTCCCCTTTTAAGGCTGTTAGTATTTGCCTTATATATTGAGGTGCTCCTATGTTGGGTGCATAAATATTTACAATTGTTATATCTTCTTCATGGATCGATCCCTTGATCATTATGTAGTGTCCTTCTTTGTCTCTTGTAATAGTCTTTATTTTAAAGTCTATTTTGTCTGATATGAGAATTGCTACTCCAGCTTTCTTCTGATTTCCATTTGCATGGAATATCTTTTTCCATCCCCTTACTTTCAGTCTGTATGTGTCCCTAGGTCTGAAGTGGGTCTCTTGTAGACAGCATATATATGGGTCTTGTTTTTGTATCCATTCAGCCAGTCTGTGTCTTTTGGTGGGAGCATTTAATCCATTTACATTTAAGGTAATTATCGATATGTATGTTCCTATTACCATTTACTTGTTTCGGGTTGTTCTTGTAGGTCTTTTCCTTCTCTTGTGTTTCTTGCCTAGAGAAGTTCCTTTAGGATTTGTTGTAGAGCTGGTTTGGTGTTGCTGAACTCTCTCAGTTTTTGCTTGTCTGTAAAGGTTTTAATTTCTCCATCAAATCTGAATGAGATCCTTGCTGGGTAGAGTAATCTTGGTTGTAGGTTTTTTTCCTTCATCACTTTAAATATGTCCTGCCACTCCCTTCTGGCTTGTAGAGTTTCTGCTGAAAGATCAGATGTTAGCCTTATGGGGATTCCCTTGTGTGTTATTTGTTGTTTTTCCCTTGCTGCTTTTAATATGTTTTCTTTGTATTTAATTTTTGACAGTTTGATTATTATGTGTCTCGGTGTGTTTATTCTTGGGTTTATCCTGTATGGGACTCTCTGTGCTTCCTGGACTTGATTGACTATTTCCTTTCCTATATTAGGGAAGTTTTCAACTATAATCTCTTCAAATATTTTCTCAGTCCCTTTCTTTTTCTCTTCTTCTTCTGGGACCCCTATGATTCGAATGTTGGTGCGTTTAATGTTGTCCCAGAGATCTCTGAGACTGTCCTCAGTTCTTTTCATTCTTTTTTCTTTCTTCTGCTCTGCAGCAGTTATTTCCACTATTTTATCTTCCAGGTCACTTATCCGTCCTTCTGCCTCAGTTATTCTGCTATTGATCCCATCTAGAGTATTTTTAATTTCATTTATTGTGTTGCTCATCGTTGCTTGCTTCCTCTTTATTTCTTCTAGGTCCCTGTTAACTGTTTCTTGCAAATTGTCTATTCTATTTCCAAGATTTTGCATCATCTTCACCATCATTATTCTAAATTCTCTTTCAGGTAGATTGGCTATTACCTCTTCATCTGTTAGGTCTGGTGTGTTTTTATCTTGCTCCTTCATCTGTTGTGTGTTTTTCTGTCTTCTCATTTCGCTTATCTTACTGTGTTTGAGGTCTCCTTTTTGCACGCTGCAGGTTCGTAGTTCCTGTTGTTTTTGGTGGCTGTCCCCAGTGGCTAAGGTTGGTTCAGTGGGTTGAGTAGATTCCCTGGTTGGGGGGACTAGTGCCTCTGTTCTGGTGGATGAGGCTGGATCTTGTCCTTCTGGTGGGCAGGTCCTCGTCTGGTGGTGTGCTTGGGGATGTTGGTAACCTTATTATGATTTTAGGCAGTCTCTCTGCTAATGGATGGGGCTGTAGACCTGTCTTGCTCTTTGTTGGGGATAGGGTGTCCAGCACTGTTCTTTGCTGGTCCTTGAGTGAAGCTGGGTCTTGGTGTTGAGATGGAGGTCTCTGGGAGATTTTCGCCGTCTGATATTACGTGGAGCTCGGAGGTCTCTTGTGGACTAGTGTCTTGAGGTTGGTTCTCCCACCTCAGGGACACCGCCCTGGTGCCTGGCTGGGGCGCCAAGAACCTTTAATCCACACGGCTCAAAATAAAAGGTAGAATAAATAGAGAGGAAAGAAAAGGAAGGAAGGAGGGAGGGAGGGAAGGAAGGAAGAAAAGAAGGAAGAAATGAAGGAAGGAAGCAAGAAAGCAAGGACGGAAGGTGCAGAGGAAGAAAGGGAGGAAGGAAGAGAGGAAGGGAGGAAAGAAGGGGGAAGGAAGGAAGAAAGGAGGGAAGGAGGGAAGAAAGGAAGAAAGAAAGGGAGAAGACAGAGTAGTATAAAGTATAGTTATTAAAATAAAAAAGAATTATTAAGAAGAAAAATTTCCTTTTAAAAAAAAAACAAAAAACAAGAAAAAAAACCAAAACAAACAAACAAACAAACAAAAAACAGAGAAATGGGTCGGTCTAACCCTAGGACAAATGGTGCAAGCAAAGCTATACAGACAAAATCTCACACAGCAGCACACACATACACACCCACAAAAAGAAAAAAAAGGGGAAAATAATAGTATATCTTGCTCCCAAAGTCCACCTCCTCAACTTGGGATGATTCGTTGTCTCTTCAGGTTTTCAACAGATGCAGGGCACTTCAAGTTGATTGTGGAGCTTTAATCCGCCGCTTCTGAGGCTGTTGGGAGAGATCTCCCCCTCTCCTCTCTGTTCGCACAGCTCCTGGGGTTCAGCTTTGGACTTGGTCCCGCCTCTGCGTGTAGGTTGTCCGAGGGCGACTGCCCTTCGCTCAGACAGGACGATGTTAAAGGAGCAGTTGATTTGGGGGCTCCAGCTCACTCAGGCTGGGGGGAGGGAGTGGCACGGGGGCGGGGCGAGTCCGCGACGTCAGAGGCCGACGTGACACTGCACAGGCCCAAGGCGCGCCGTGCGTTCTCCCGGGGAAGCTGTCCCTGGATCCCGGGACCCCGGCAGTGGCGGACTGCCCGGGCTCCCGGGAGGGCCGGTGTGGAGAGTGACCTGTGCTCACACACAGGCCTCTTGGTGGTGGCAGCAGCAACCTTAGCGTCCGACACCCGTCTCTACTGTCCGTGCCGACAGCCGCGGCTCGCGCCCGTTTCTGGAGCTCCTCTACGCGGTGCTCTTAATCCCCTCACCTCACACCCGAGGAAGCAAAGAGGCAAGAAAAAGTCTCTTGTCTCTTCGGCAGCTCCGCGCCCGGTTCTAGGGCTCCTTTAAGTGGCGCACTTAATCCCCTCTCCTCGCTCCCAGGCAGCAAAGAGGGAGGAAAAGGTCTCTTGCCTCTTCGGCAACTCCAGACTTCTCCCGAACTCCCTCCCGGCCAGCCGTGGCGCACTAGCCCCCTTCAAGCTGTCTTCACTCTGCCAACTCCAGCCCTTTCCCCGGGATCCGACTGAAGCCCGAGCCTCAGCTCCCGGCCCCGCCCGCCCCGGCGGTCGAGCAGACAAGCCTCTCGGGCTGGTGAGCGCCGATCGGCACCGATCCTCTGCGGGATTCTCTCCGCTTTGCCCTCCGCACCCCTGTGGCTGAGCTGTCCTCCGCGGCTCCGGAGCTTCCCCCTCCGGCGCCCGCAGTCTCCGCCCGCGAAGGGGCCTCTAGTGTGTAGGAGTCTTTCCTCCTTCTCGGCTCCCTCCCACTGGCGTAGGTCCCGTCCCTATTCTTTTGTCCCTGTTTATTCTTTTTTCTTTTGCCCTACCCAGATATGTGGGGAGTTTCTTGCCTTTTTGGAGGTCCGAGGTCCTCTGCCAGCGTTCGGTGGGTGCTCTACAGGAGAAGCTCCACGTGTAGATGTATTTCTGATGTCTCTGTGAGGAGGAAGGAGATCTCCGCGTCTTACTCTTCCGCCATCTTTAAGCCGTCTCCTAAAATTTATATCTTAAACTCATAACCTGGTTAGTTTATTACAAACACTCTGCCCTTACACACCTCTATCCCTCCCTCTTTTTATTTATTTATATGTACATATATTTATAAGATTACATCTTTATACATTGTATGCCTGTTAACATAGATTTATAAGTTTTATGCATTTGTCTGTTAAATCATTTAGGAAGAAGAGAGAAATTACAAACCATACCAAGTATACAATAATACTGGCTTTTATGTTTATCTATGTAGTCATGTTTACCGGTGTTATATATTTTTTTCTTAATGGCTTTGAGTTGTCCTTTCATTTTAGCCTGAAGGACTCCCTTTAGCATTTTTTATAGGACAAATACACTGGTAATATACACCTTCAGTTTTTGTTATTTGGAAATATCTTAATTTTCCCTACATTCTTTTTTTTTTAAAATTAATTTATTTATTTATTTATGGCTGTGTTGGGTCTTCATTGCTGCATGTGGGCTTTCTCTAGTTGTGGTGAGTGGGGGCTACTCTTTCGTTGTGGTGTGCAGGCTTCTCATTGCGGTGGTTTCTCTTGTTGCAGAGCACTGGCTCTCGGCGCACAGGCTTCAGTAGTTGTGGCACATGAGCTCGGTAGTTGTGGCTCGCAGGCTCTAGAGCGCAGGCTCAGTAGTTGTGGTACACAGGCTTAGTTGCTCCGTGGCACGTGGGATCTTCCTGGACCAGGGCTCGAACCCGTATCCCCTGCATTGGCAGGAGGATTCTTTTTTTTTCTTTTCTTTTCTTTTTTTTTTTTTTTTTTTTTGTGGTATGCGGGCCTCTCACTGTTATGGTCTTTTCCGTTGTGGAGCACAGGCTCCAGGCGCACAGGCTCAGTGGCCATGGTTCACGGACCCAGACGCTCCGCGACATGTGGGATCTCCCCAGACCAGGGCACGAACCCGTATCCCCTGCATCAGCAGGCAGACTCTCAACCACTGTGCCTCAGGGAAGCCCCTCCCTTCATTCCTGAAGGATAGTTTATCCAGGTATAGAGTTCTTGGTTGACAGTTATCTTCTTTCAGGATTTTAAATACTGCCTTCTGGAGGATTCTGAGGAGAAATCAGCTGTTAATCTTATTGAAGATCTCTTGTACATTACCAGGTGCTACTGTCTTGCTGCTTTAAATATTCTCTTTATCTTTGGGTTTCAACAGTTTTATAGTGTGTTTTTGTTTTATGTGTCTTGGTGTGGTGTGAATCTTTGAGTTGATCCCATTTGCGCTTCATTAGGCTTCTTGCACATATATACTCATGTCTTTCCTGAGATTTAGAAAGTTTGGGGCCATTACTTCTTCAAATATTTTTTTTCCCTTTTATTTCCTCTTTTTGGAATTTCTAAAATGTAGATATTGTTACATTTGGGGGTGTCCCACAGGTCCCTTAGACTCTACTTTTACTTATTCTTTATTCTTTTTGCCTCTCAATGTGTAATAATTTCAGTTGTTTTACCTTCTGGTACACTGATACTCCTTATGTGTGCTCAGATCTGCTGTTGAATCCCTCTAGTGACTTTTTCTTTTTTTTTTTTTCTAATTTATTTATTTTATTTATTTATTTTTGGTTGCATTGGGTCCTCGTTGCTGCGCAGGCTTTCTCTAGTTGCGGCAAGTGGGGGCTACTCTTTGTTGTGGTGCGTGGGCTTCTAATTGTGGTGCCTTCTCTTGTTGCAGAGCATGGGCTTTAGGTGTGTGGGGTTCAGTAGTTGTGGCTCACGGGCTCTAGAGCGCAGACTCAGTAGTTGTGGCACAAGGGCTTAGTAGCTCTGTGGCATGTGGGATTTTCACGGACCAGGCTTGAACCCGTGTCCCCTGCATTGGCAGGCGGATTCATTTTTTTCCTTAATTTTTAAATTTAATTTATTTTTTTATACAGCAGGTTCTTATTAGTCATCAATTTTATACACATCAGTGTATACATGTGAATCCCAATCTCCCAGTTCATCACACCACCACCACCCTGCGACTTTCCCCCCTTGGTGTCCATACGTTTGTTCTCTACATCTGTGTCTCAATTTCTGACAGGCGGATTCTTAGCCACTGTGCCACCAGGGAAGCCCCTCTAGTGACTTTTTCATTTCAGTTATTGTACTTTTCAGCTGCAGAATTCCTGTTTGGCTCCTTTTTGTAATTTCTATTTATTTACTGATATTTTTATTTTGTATGTATATCATTTTCCTGAATTCCTTTGACCATTATTTTCTTTAACTTGTTAAATGTATTTAAGACAGTTGATTTAACATCTTTGGCTAATAATAATAATTCGGGGGAGGTGGTGGGATGAATTGGGAGATTGGGATTGACATATATACACTAATATGTATAAAATAGATAACTAATAGAAAAATAATTCCAGTGTCTTTGCTTCCTCATGGTTTTGGGGTTTTTTTGTTTTTTGTTTTGTTTTTTTGGTAAGAAGTAGATTTATTTAGAGATAGAAATTCTGTAGATAGAATGCAGTCCATCTCAAAAGGCAAGAGTGGCCCCAGGGCATGGGGTTGTCTTGGAAAGTGAGGGCAGCAAAGGGAGAAACACACTTCACAGACAGAATGTAGGCTGTCTCAGAAGGAGAGAGGCCATGGTGTTTTGTTTTTGGTGTTTTTTGTTTTTTGTCAGGTTCTCCTTTTCCTGTGATCAGGTATTGATTTTCTGTTTTTTGTATGTTTTTAAATTTTTTGTTAAAACGACATTTGAGTATTACGTTGTGGTAACTTTATTAATTTTTTAAATAAAAAATTATTTTTATTTATTTATTTGTCTATTTATTTGGTTGCGCCAGGTCTTTGTTGCAGCAGGCGTTCTCCTTAGTTGCAGCCGGTGGGCTCCGTAGTTGCGGGTGGCGGGCTCCTTAGTTGTGGCATGCTAACTCTTAGTTGTGGCATGCATGTGGGATCTGGTTCCTTGACTAGATCCCAGGATTGAACCCAGGCCCCCTGCATTGGGAGCATGGAGTCTTTAACCATTGCACCACCAGGGAAATCCCTGTTGTGGTAACTTTAGCAATCTAACTTCCCACTCCTCAGGTGTTGATAGTTTTTGCTCATTGAGTGTGAGAGCCTTCCATTTGTGACTTTTACAGATAAATTTTCGAAATGTGTATTCTTTATTGTATGTGATAATTGAAGTTTCTGTTCAATTATATCTGCAGTTAGACAGTGACCTGACAAATATTTCCTTAAATGTCTGGCTCCCAAAAGGGGGAAAAATGAAAACAAGTACTGTTCTCTTAAATCTCCTGGAAGCTGCTTCAGCCTGTGGGTGTTGGAACAATGGTCACCAGCCTCTGCCTGCTCCTCAGTGATCAAAAGCAGCCGTCATCAGTCAGAACACACAACCCCAATATTTGGAGGACAAGATCTTTATTGTGTCCACCCTAGCCCTCCAGCAAGCTATAACCGGAATGAAGGTAGCCATGCCACTGTTGCTTGCTGTGAGGCTGGGGGTTGGGTAGGTGCTACACAAAAGGCTTACATTTACCAGTATTCACCAGCCTCTTCATCAAGCTCTAGCTTGGAAGTTTCATGTTTTCCAGCTAGACTCCAGAGTTCCAAAAGTTACTTCAGACAGTTTCTGCCAACTCATTAGTTGTTTGGGTTAAGGGATGGATTCCTGAAGCCTCCTTCTCTTCCATCTTATATGAAATCAATCCACTAAATTGTCTTAATTTCTAATTGTTTGCTGATAGCATAGAAAAATATAATTGGCTTTTGTATATTGACCTTGTATCCTATGATCTTGTGAAATTCACATAGTAGTTTTAGAAGTTGTTTGTAGATAGCTAAATATTTTCTACGTATTTTATGTACATATAAAGTATTTCTATTATGTTATCTATGGATAGAGAAAGTCTTGTTTCTTTTTTTCTGGTCTTTATGCTTTAAAAAATTTTTTCTTGCTTTACTATACTGACTGATAAAATGTTGAATAGAAATGGTGAGAATGGATATCTTTGCCTTATTTTGATTATATGAGGGAAATGTTCAGGATTTCACATTGACTGTGATGTCAGCGATATTTTTTGGGGGTTTTTCATAAATGCTGTTTATCAGGTAAGGAAGTTTTTTTCAGATTTTTATTTGTGAGAGTTTAAAATTATGAGTGGGTGTTGAATTTTGTTGAGTGTCTTCCTGTATGGTTTTATTCCTTTCTTCTGTTAATATGATGGATTACATTATTGTTTCTACAGATAGTCAACCTTGCATCCCACACTTTGTCATATTATTCCTTCTGTATGTCACTGAATTTGTTTTGCTAAACTTTTATTTATTTATTTATTTTTGGCTGCGTTGGGTCTTCATTGCTGCACATGGGCTTTCTCTAGTTGTGGCGAGCAGCGGCTACTCTTTGTTGTGGTGTGTGGGCTTCTCATTGTAGTGGCTTCTCTGGTTGCAGAGCATGGGCTCTAGGCGCGCGGGCTTCAGTAGCTGTGGCACGTGGGGTCAGTAGTTGTGGCTTGTGGGCTCTAGAGTGCAGGCTCAGTAGTTGTGGCGCACGGGTTAGTTGCTCCACGGCATGTGGGATCTTCCCAGACCAGGTCTCAAACCCATGTCCCCTGCATTGGCAGGAGGATTCTTAACCACTGTGCCACCAGGGAAGCCCTCATACGCTTTTTTAAGGGCGTGATACTTTGTCATTATGCTTTTAGTGCTTAAGTGGGTATATTTAATTTTAGAAGAGGTAGTAGAAATACTGGATTTTTAAACCAGTTTTAATGAAAATTTGAGGAAATTAGCAAATATACCTGTTCAATGTGAAGGTACTAAGGATGCTTCTGTTTACAAAAAGATTGTATATCAAACCCAAGTGGTTAATCTCAGGGTATAAAAATACATTGGCCACAGAATTTCCATTTCTTTTTTTTGGCCACACCATGCAGCATGTGGGATCTTAGTTCCCCGATCAGGGATCAAACCCGTGTCCCCTGCATTGGAAGCACGGAGTCTTCCACTGGACCGCCAGGGAAGTCCCAGAATTTCCACTTCTAACCAAGCTCCTTAGAGTGCATGTCTGCTGGTCTGCATTTTGAGTGTGTGTCTGTGCTTGCCTGACTAACAAACTTGGTGACCAGGTATTGTCTTTCTCTTGCTGTGAAGACAGTGCTTTTCTAGTTCTTAAAATAGTTTGGACCTTATTCACCACCATATCTGATTGCAGTTTCTCTTTCTTTGCCAGGGCTTTTATTCATTGCCACTTTCTAGCTTTGCTGTGTTGTTGACTTAAAACAAACAAAGCTACTTATATCTCCTAAATTTGGTTCAAGTTCTTTGATGTGGTTTATTCTTTATAAGTGAGATTATCTGTATGTTTGCCTGATTTTTTTGCCCCTTGTTTCTCTTTTGTATCATTAATGAAAATGATCTAATCATCCTCCCTCATAGGATGATTCTTTTCTCCTTCCATATCTTGTTTAGTTTCTGTTATTGTCATTCTTATCCAGGTACATTTAAA
The DNA here is from genome assembly GCF_026419965.1 of Kogia breviceps. NCBI lineage: Eukaryota > Metazoa > Chordata > Mammalia > Artiodactyla > Physeteridae > Kogia > Kogia breviceps. The sequence continues at coordinate 39,023,131 of NC_081319.1, forward strand.
CATCTTTTTCTTTCATATATCAACTCTTTTTTGAGTCAAAACACAGAATTTTGCGTTCTTTTTATTTCTTTGGTTTGGAATTCTATCCTTTGGTCAACATACTTCTCTGTAAAGGCACGTTAACTCTTTGTTCTGGGTTTGGTAGCCCTAGGTTAGAAGTCTGTAAACTTTTTTGATTTACAATCCTAATAGTAAAAAAAACAAGAGAGAAAGACCTTGTCCTGTCATAACATTTTTCATATGTTGTATACTTACCTTACTGTACACATCTGTTGTATAATCATATACATACATTCATTTATTCAGCTGTTTTTATTGTGTTGCTACCACGTGCCAGACCCTGCTCCAGGAAGTTTGGATAATATATAGTGAAAAAACAAAGAGCCTTTCCTTCATGGAGCTGATATCATAATAATAATAAACCACAGACATTATCAATAAATAAAATATATAACATGTCAGAAGGGGATAAGTGCCATGAAAAAAAGAAAAAGTAGAGCAGATTAAGAGGGATGGAACATCCAGGTGGGTTTGCAATTTAAACTTAGGGAGGTTAGGGTAGACCTAATTGAGAGAGACTTTTGGGCACAGACTGACTTTTTGGGGTTTGTTTTGTTTTGTTTTGTTTTGGCTGCGTTGGGTCTTCATTGCTGCTCACGGGCTTTCTCTCGTGGTGAGCGGGGGTACTCTTCACTGCAGTGCACAGGCTTCTCATTGTGGTGGCTTCTCTTGTTGTGGAGCACGGGCTCTAGGCGTGCAGGCTTCAGCAGTTGTGGCACGTGAGCTCAGCAGTTGTGGCTTGCAGGCTCTAGAGCGCAGGCTCAGTAGTTGTGGCACACGGGCTTAGTTGCTCCACGGCATGTGGGATCTTCCCAGACCAGGGCTCGAACCCCTGTCCCCTGCATTGGTAGGTAGATTTTTAACCACTGCACTACCAGGGAAGTTCTGAGCCAAGACTTTTGAAGGAGGTGAGGGAGTTAGCCACTTGGATATCTGGGGGAAGAATGGTCCAGACAGAAGGAATGGCTGGTGCAAAGACCCTAAAGTAGGAATATTCCTGTGTCTAGCCAGTATAACTCAGAGTGAGGTAATAAGCAAAGGGGAAAGGGGTAGGAATCAGATAAGAGAGAAAATGGGGGTGGGGAGGAATGCAGATCTTATAGGTTATGGCAGGGTGTTGCGTGAGATGGGAGCCATTGCAGGATTTTGAACAGAGAAAGTCACATGCTCCGACTTTGAGTTTAACAGAGCCACTGACTGCTGTGTTGAGAACAGATTGCAGGAAGGCCATGATAGAAGCTGGATACCAGTTGGTGATCACACCAGGTGGTAGCATTAGAGATGGTAAGAAGTAGTTGGATTTGGATTTGTTCTGAAGATAGATAGACTCAGTAGGATTACATGATACCCTACTGATATCATGGGGTTTGAGAGAAAAAGAGGAATCAAGAATGCCTGTCAGGATTTTTGTGAGAACAACTGTGAAAATGGAGCTGGGGATGGGTAAGACTGCAGGTGGAGAGGTTATTTGGGGGTGGGGGGAAATGAGTTCTGTCTTGGCAATGTTAAATTTAACCTTCTGGGCTTTCCTGGTGGTGCAGTGGTTAAGAATCCGCCTGCCAGTGCAGGGGACACGGGTTCGAGCCCTGGTCCGGGAAGATCCCACATGCCGTGGAGCAGCTAAGCCCATGGGCCACAACTACTGAGCCTGCGCTCTAGAGCCCGCGAGCCACACCTACTGAGCCCACGTGCTGCAACTACTGAAGCCCGCACGCCTAGAGCCCACGCTCCACAACAAGACAAGCCACCGCAATGAGAAGCCCGCTCACTGCAACGAAGAGTAGCCCCCGCTCGCTGCAACTAGAGAAAGCCTGTGCACAGCAACGAAGACCCTGTGCGCAGCAACGAAGACCCAATGCAGCCAAAAATAAATAAATGTAAAAAAAAAATTTAAACTTTCTAGATCAGATAGGCAGTTGGATATATGAATTTGGTGTTCAAGAAAGAGGACTGAACTGAAAGTGTAGCTAGACAGAAGAGGACCAAGGACTGAGCCCCAAGGCCTCCAGCATTAGTCTGGGAAGAAGAGAAAGAACCAGCAAAGTAGACTGAGTAACAGGAAGATGAGGAGAGTGTGGTGCTTGAAGGCCAAGTGAAGAAAGCAGATCAAGGAGTTCTAATATTTTTTTTCCCATTTCCAAGGGACTGTGATGGTATTCATACTCCACTTTGGGAACCATTGCTAGTACGTTCTTCTCCTGTCATGTACTGTGTATTGACATCAGGCTTTTAGCACTATGAAGGCTTTTTGTTTTATTTAATGAAATATAAGTTCAGGGAATAATACAATACTAGTGTACTGGGCACATAGATTAAAAAATGTTAACATTTTACCATATTTGTTTCAGACTTTTTAAAAAGAAATTAAAAATTATTAAAAGAGCTGAAGTTCCCTTTTCTTCCTAGATACCAGTCCCCTCCTTTCCTTTCCTCCTGTAAAGTTGATGCACATTCTTCCATTTCATATCATTGTTGTCGTTAATACATATGTGTCCATAAATTCATGTATAATACTGTTTTATGTATTAAAAATTTACAGTGATGGCATACTAGAAATATTTCCAAACATGTTTTTCCAATTTGTTTTGAAATGTATTCATGTTGACACATGTAGATTATTAATTCAGTACTATACAGTTTATGAATATACCCATTCATTTATCCATTCGCCCATTGATGAACATTTAAATCGTTTCCCATTTTTCTGTTATTACAATGCTGCAGTGAACATCCTTGAACCTGCCATCTTGGGTACGTGCTGGGTTGTGGAGAGTACAGATCTTTGGTTTTGTGTTGCCGTCATCAGAATAGTAGAGGAGCCATTTCTCCCTGGTTTGCCAGTGCTTAGTATGTTCACACTTTGTATTTTTTGCCGATCTTACAGAATTGAAATGGTTTCCTGTTTAAATTTGCATTCCTCTGGTATTTGTGAAGGGGGACATCTTATCACATGTTTATTAGCCATCTGAGTGTTTTCTTTTTTCCATTTGCTTTGTTTCCCCACTTATATTTATAGGAGTTCTTCATGTATTGTTTACTAATATTGCTAATTATAAATATTGCAAATATCATTTCTCTATCTGACTTTTTTTTTTTTTTTTTTTTTTTGCGGTACGCGGGCCTCTTACCGTTGTGGCCTCTCCCGTTGCGGAGCACAGGCTCCGGACGCGCAGGCGCAGCGGCCATGGCTCACGGGCCCAGCTGCTGCGTGGCATGTGGGATCTTCCCGGACTGGGGCACGAACCCGCGTCCCCTGCATCAGCAGGCGGACTCTCAACCACTGTGCCACCAGGGAAGCCCTCTATCTGACTTTTATCTTCACTTATGATTCTCTTACACAAAAAAATAATTTTATTGTGGCTGGTGGTAGGAAGAGGGGATTGCAAGTGGGTATGAGGGATATTTTGGAGTGATAGAAATATTTTAAAATTGGGTTGTGGGACTTTTTATACAACACTGTAAATTTACTAAAAATAATTGCATTGTACACTTAAGTGAATTTTATGGTTTATAGATTATACTTCAATAAAAGCTGTTAAAATTTAAAAAATATTTAATGGCGTCTTATTCATCAGTGTTTCCTATTGTGGTTTGTGTTTTTTATGTCTTATGAAATTTTACCTAATCTATTATCAAAAGGCATTTAAATTTTGTCCTTATTGCCTTCAAGTTTTATTTTGCACATTTATATGTTGGGAATTTATTTTGGGTTATTATTGGAGGTAGGGATAGAATTTTATCTGTATGTAGCCTGTTTATGACATAGATCATCTTTTTCAATTGAATAATGGGTATTTAAATATTTAATATTATTTTAATTAAATATTACGTCAGGCACACACCACGCACTCCCATGTCTGTTCCTAAGATCTCTTTGCTTCTCTTTGCAAAATATACTCTTTCTTATTGCTATAATTTCATAAAGAGCTTTGCTGTTGGGGAGGGCAAGTCATCTTTCATTACTCTTTTTTTTTTTAAGTTAAAAAAAAAGTTTCTACATTCTTTTTAAAAATATTTATTTATTTTATTTATTTTTTTGGCTGCCTCAGGTCTTAGTTGCGACACCAGGATCTTTCATTGTGGGCTCGTGGGCTCTTTGTTGTGGCTCTGGACTTTTCTCTAGTTGTGGCGTGCAGGTTTACTCTTTAGTTGTGGCATGTGGGCTCTCTCGTTGAGGCATGTGAGCTCAGTAGTTGTGATGCACGGGCTTAGTTGCCCTGCAGCATGTGAGATCTTAGTTCCCCTACCAGGGATTGAACCTGTGTCCCCTGCATTGGAAGTCGGATTCTTTACCACTGGACCACCAGGGAAGTCCCTTTCATTATTCTTTGACATTGCTGTCTAGCTATGTTACTTAGTCTTTACTCCTCCATATGAATATAAAGTCAGCTTGTCAAGTTTGTCAGAAAACTCTCTTGGAATTTTTTTGAAATTGCATTGCATTTCAATATCGAGCCCCCCCACATGAATATGGTGTATTTATGTCTTCTTTTAGGTCCTTCAGTAAAGTTTTATTGATTTGTCATAATTTTTAAAGATTCATATGTACTTTATATAGTTTTGGTTGCTGTTATAAATGGGATATATTTAAACAGTTTTCATTTTCTAATTATTTTTTGCTAGTATAGGAGACTACTATTGATTATTTTTCCTTTTTATTAAGTCCTGACTTATAGTAAAGCTATACACAGCTCAGTGGATATGTATAGTACTCATCTTTGTCACCTCTACCTTTGTGCCCCTTCTCAATTAGTATTTTCCCAGAGAAACCACTGTTGTGGTCTTCATCATTTTGAATTTCATATAAATAGAATCACACCACATGGCCTCTTTTGTGTCTAGATCCTTTCTTGCTACCTCACACCTGTGACATTCATCTGTGTGGTGTTTGGCAGTAGTTCTTTTTCATTTTTCTGTAGTATTCCACTGTATGAATATACCACAATTCACCCATTTTAATTTTTTTTACAGAATTAAATATCCCATTTATTAATTTATAAGCTATAATAACACCTGATAGTATAGTCATTTTACCTCACCAACAGCTTTTGCTTTGAAAAAGGAAAACAAATATATAAATTTCAGCAATATCAGAAACTTTATTTTATTTGAATTAGAACATAATTCATTTCGGAGTTCAATTATATGTTCAAGGAGTTAGTAACTATAAACAGAAAGTCAGCCTAACTATTGTTAGCTAGTGTCTTAAAAGTGCAAATTTATTTTCATTTTTTGCTGTTCACCAGTGGAAAAAATTCAATTTCAGAATCTCAGCAAGTTCTTAAAAATAGCCTCCTTCCCATTTTATGCAGTGAAACGTGGAACCAAAGTTTTTTAAAGAAAATGAAGGACAAACAAATATAGACTTCTGTAGCTGGTGGTATACAAATTCATAGGCAGAGCAGTGGAACTCCATGACCTCTGGGGGAGCAGTCCGTTCATAAGCTGACAAAATTTTAACCATTTTAATATAAACTTCCAGTGATCTAAAATAACTAATTCAAACAAGCTACATTATTTCCTCTCTGAACATCAGTCACCAGAATATATGGAGGGAATTGCTGCTGCTTAAGCCCCTCTTACTCCAGCATCCACATTTGTGAAGAATGTCTGCTGCTCCTTTTCCTCAAGTATTTAGACCTCTGCTCTGCTCCTGAGGCTGGTGACAGTTTTGAATAAAATGCAGCTATTACTGAAAACCCCACAAGCTAAGCCAGTGGTCCTTTCATTTGGGTACAGTCTTTTTTTTTTAATAAATAAATTTGTTTATTTATTTATGGCTGCGTTGGGTCTTCGTTGCTGTGCGTGGGCTTTCTCTAGTTGTGGCGAGTGGGGGCTACTCTTCGTTGCAGTATGCGTGCTTCTCATTGCGGTGGCTTCTCTTGTCATGCAGCAGGGCTCTAGGCACGCAGGCTTAATTGCTCCGCGGCACGTGGGGTCTTCCCGGACCAGGGCTCAAACCCGTGCCCCCAGCATTGGCAGGTGGATTCTTAACCACTGCGCCACCAGGGAAGTCCTGGGTCATATAATTTTAATCACCACATGATTTTGCCAAATGTTCCAAAGCCTAGCTTGGTGCTATACTTTTCTTGCCTCCTCTAGCACCTGATTCAGACCCCAGTGCAAACAACCCAGTAAGAGTAGACATTGTAGTCAGAACACAGTGGTCTTGTCTACTCTAATGCATAATATTAAATAAAATTCTTGATTAATTTCCATTATTCAAGGTTGTGTTAATCAGAGAGGAGCTTTACTACTAAATACTGAAATTATCATGTTTCCACAACGGGAATTTTCTTATTTTTAAATATTTTAACGTAAAATAATTTTCAATCCAATACATACAATGCTATAAACTATTTCCATAGAAAAGGACAGTTTCCTTTTCACAAAAACAAGATTTCCTCACCAAATATTCTATCAAGTCATGGCAGAAATCATGAAGTCTCATCAGAAAAAGAGTGAACAGGTACTCTGGCAGCAGAGCTTAAAACACTGATTGTGATTTCTGCTCTAGACTGAATGTTTGTGTCCCTGACAAATTCATATGTTGAAACCTAATTTCCAATGTGATGGTGTTTGGAGGTGGGACCTTTGGGGCTGATTAGGTCATGAGGGTAGAGCCCTCATGAATGGAATTAGTGCCCTTATAAAAGAGGCCCCAGAGAGCCTTTTCATCCCTTCTACCATGTGAGGACACAGTTACTCATCAAACATCAAACCTGCCATTGCCTTGGTGTTGAACTTCCCAGCCTTTGGAACAGTGAGAAGCAAATTTCTGTTGTTTATAGGCACCTAGTCTATGGTATTCTATTACAGTAGCCCAGATGAATTAAGACAGTTTTCTAAGGATTCTTCTCAAAACCCTAAGAATGTAGCTCCTTGTAATTACTTCCTTTCAGTACTCCTTAATGCCCCTAAAATGAGAAATGCCCTATTTCTGCCAAGGACAAAAAGGTGTAGAGAGGAAGGAGAATAGTACATTTTCCTTCAACTCTGAATCCGGGCAAATGCCACTTCAGACTTTCATGTCAAAGAATTAGGTTGTAGGAATTAAATACTAATTGCAGTTGCTTTTCACTTCTGCATGTTTGTCAGTCACAACAAAGGGCCATTGGGATGACTGGGGAAAGTGGGAGCCTCTGCGTCCTGGAGATCCTTTTAATAAATGCCAGCTTTCTGCTGGTCTTAGAAACTGGGATGGCAGCTCACAAGTTCCTCCACACTGTATGCTTCTTGGGTCTGTCTGAGTAGTGGAATTAAAGTGGCTATTTTGGGGGACTTTCCTGGGACTTAGAGGTTAAGACACCATGCTTCCACTGCAGGGGGCATGGGTTTGATCCCTGGTTGGGGAACTAAGATCCCGCATGCCACGCAGCGTGGCCAAAAAACAGGGGAAGAAAAGTGGCTAATTTGTAATTTTCAAGCACTATTCTTTGTTCCTTTCCTTGACACCCAGGAAAGCAATGCTTGCCAGCATGGAGGTCTGTATCTGTAGGGATTCCACCTTTCCAGAGAAAAATCTTTATGTTACCTGGGAAGTTGACAAGACAGGTAACTTGGAAACATATTTACATGGGAACACATCTACACAGAAAAGTGAAACTTGGCCATGATTTCTGTAGTGACGCAGGTCTAAGATGCCACATAGGGAAAAAGAGTACTATTTATAAAGTTTTCCCCAGGGAAAGCCTTTGGAGTTTCGTTTACAAAACCAAACCAAACCAAAAACGTATTCTGGTAGGGAGGTTTTTTTGGTTTGTTTTTAGTTTAACCCATGGCAGTGAAACCAGAGGCCCTCATGATTGCAGTTATGTGATATTTTTGATACTTTGTAGCTTTTAAAGAATTCACAAGTTTTTCTTTTTTTATATATTTATACATATTTTATTTCAAAAATTTTTCAAAAATTTATTTTTGGCTGCTTGGGTCTTCGGTGCTGCGTGCGGACTTTGACTAGTTGCGGGGAGTGGGGGGCTACTCTGTTGTGGTGCGCGGGCTTCTCATTGCAGTGGCTTCTCTTGTGGAGCACAGGTTCTAGGTGCACGGGCTCAGTAATTGTGGCTTGTGGGCTCTAGAGCGCAGGCTCAGAGTTGTGGTGCACGGGCTTAGTGGCTCCGCGGCATGTGGATCTTCCTGGACCACGGCTTGAACCCGTGTCCCCTGCATTGGCAGGCGGATTCTTAACCACTGCCCCACCAAGGAAGTCCCTTTATTTTTTTGGCTGCGTCAGGTCTTATTGCAGCATGTGGGATCTTTTCGTTGCAGCACGCAGGCTTCTCTCCAGTTGTGGCGCATCGGCTTCTCTCTAGTTGTGGCGTGTGGGTTTTCTCTCTCTAGTTGTGGAGCGTGGGTTTCAGAGCGCCTGGGCTGTGTAGTTTGCGGCACGCAGGCTCTCTGGTTGAGGTGCGTGAACTCAATAGTTGTGCGTGGGCTTAGTTCCCCTGTGGCATGTGGGACCTTAGTTCCCCAACCAGGGGTTGAACCCATGTTCCCTGCGTTGGAAGGCGTATTCTTTACCACTGGACCACCAGGGAAGTCCCCACAAGTTTTTCTTTATGCTAGTAGTTTCTTAAGTCTAGAAAAGACTGCAGAAGCTATTGACATCTTGAATGGTGTAAACTACTGGAAATCAGGTCAGTGTATTTGCAGAGGACAGTCTGCAAAATCTTTGAGATTAATTATACTCCGGGAAATATGATTTATTGACTACATGGTATTTAGATCCATTTGTTAAAAAAAAAAAAAAAAATGAGCGGTAAGGTCCTGAAGTGGCAAGAGTATAAATTACTTTTATGGTCTGCCTCCTGTTGAAGCATAGTAGAATCAGTTCTAAACTAAATTATTTGGATATTTGGACAGGTTCAAATATGAACCTGTATGAATGTATGAGAGAATGAATTTTCTGTTGGTCAGTTTCTTTTTTCGTATCTTGGTACCAGCGCTATGGACCAGACATAATTCACATTCTCTGCCTTCAGGGACACTTAAAAAATTATAGAGCAACATTTTTCTTTTTGGGGCTTATGGAGAATATGCCCTTTTGTCATTAGTGAAAGAGCTTGTTCTTCATTTGTTGGAAGTTTCCTTGTTGTCATCAGAAAACAGTTAGTGACCTCTTTATGTGCAAAGTGTATTAACTGGAGATCTGGGGATTTTGATGCAACTGTTTCTGTCTTTTCATTTATGATGGTTTTGACTGCAAGTGACAGAACATCCTAATGGGACTGGCTTAAAGCATAAAGGGAAATTTATTTTTTTTACATAACAGGATATCCAGTACTTTAGTGACAGCATCATGGGCCCTTATTTTTTCTTCCTGTTCTGTATGCTCAGCATGTTGGCCTTGTCTTAGGCAAGTATCTTTTTTTCTTTTTTTTTCTGCGTTACGCGGGCCTCTCACTATTGTGGCCTCTCCTTTTGCGGAGCACAGGCTCTGGATGCGCAGGCTCAGCGGCCATGGCTCACGGGCCCAGCCGCTCCGTGGCATGTGGGATCTTCCCAGACCAGGGCACGAACCTGTGTCCCCTGCATCGGTAGGCGGACTCTCAACCACTGTGCCACCAGGGAAGCCCAGGCAAGTATCTTTTAGAGTCACAAGGTGGCTGCAGTAGTCTCAGATACACGTGCAGACAGAATAATATCCTGAGGAAGAGGAGGTACCCCTCTCTCATGTTAAGAGCAAGGTATCTTTTCCCAGAGAATCCCTGGCCAACTTCTCCTCATCTCATTGGGAAGAAGAGAGTCACATGCTTTTTCCTAAATAAGCTCATAAGAACTGAGGTACTGTTCAAGATTCTCCCTGAGCTAGAATGGAATTTCACATTCCCTTGAGGTTTGGCTACCTGAACAAGATTGGGACGCTATTAGGAAAGGAATAGTGGAGACAGACACCATCATCCATAGCCCTCTCAGTCCATGGTTTTTACAGCGGGCCTTGGTGGACACCAGACTTCAGGAACGACCTCTGGTTGTTTATCAAAAAGAGTCAGAGGGCTTCCCTGGTGGCTCAGTGGTTGAGAGTCCGCTTGCCGATGCAGGGAACATGGGTTCGTGCCCCGGTCCGGGAAGATCCCACATACCGCGGAGCAGCTGGGCCCGTGAGCCATGGCCGCTGAGCCTGCGCATCCAGAGCCTGTGCTCCGCAACGGGAGAGACCCCAACAGTGAGAGGCCTGTGTACCGCAAAAAAAAAAAAAAAGAGAGAGAGAGAGAGCTTTTGCTATTTCCAGAACTTTCAAGGCTGGGCAGTAGGTGAGTCAAGCCCAAGCCGTTCACTTACATCGGCATATCCCACAGGGTTGGCAGTGGGCATGTCTTCATGAGGAAACTTGAAGTTTCTTACTTCAAGTGACATACAAGGCTCCACACCTTGTAGGCCAGGGCTTCACAGAGGTTGAGAGAGTTCTGGGCACTTCCACTTTTTTAGGTTCCCAGTTTATTTAAAAAGAAATGCCAAATCAGAGCTATAGAAATGTGGTATATTTTACATGTTTACTTCTAAGAAAATATTTCAAACACAAAAACAGTACCATGACTTTATGTAGACATCAAGGGGAAACAAAATATCAAAAGTCTGTATCTGACTGGAGATTGAACTTCTTCCTTTCAGTCCTGTGGGGGCTGCAGAGGATGCCACGGATCTCCCAGAGTCCAGGGAATGGCCCTAACGTCCAACTCTTCTGGGGCACTTGGCACTGTTGACCCCTCTCCTAAACCAGATACCCACTGACCCAGGCTAGAAAGTCTGGCACCTTCTTTGTATCCCATCTGTGGTCAGAGGCAATCCCAGGGTGAAGAGGAGCCAGGGCAGGAGCTGATTGACATTGCTAACTAGAGTCCACTGCCACAGTGGGCACCTCCAGGAACCCTGAGATAAGCCTTCTGCAACTGCTTCCTGCCCCCACTTTCTTTCCTAAGCACTGCCACTGTGCTTTCATATTTTATTTTCATATTGTTGTGCTTTTACTCACTGTGGTCCTCTTCCTGGAATTATTTTAATTCATTCTAACCTTATTTTGAGCACTACTGTGTGCCAGGAACTGCCTTGGATCCTAGATGGAGTTAAGAGAGAATGGTTTGGTGGTGGTGACAGATGACAAAATAGATGACAGTACAGTGATTTATTGCTGCCTTAGAGTTGGCACAGTATGCTGTAGGAGTCGCAGAGGTGTACATTGAACTCTTGTTTCAAGAGAGTGGAGTCTCAAAAAACTCCCTGGGGCAGGGAGTTGCCTTATCCTGAAGGAGGACTAAAAAATGAATAGCTTTGAAGTGGTGCTGATCTGTTTGTGGGAGTGGGAATGGAGAATAATTTATTTTTGTTGATAGCGGTGAAATAGAACATAGTTTCCTGGGCAGTTTTGGATTAAGAAAATTTTGCAGTTTTGCAACAGTGTTCTTGTATAGCTCATTTTGCCCATAATTATGAGGTTCAGAAAAAAAAAGTTTATTATCTCTTGCAGATAAAACCATATTTTTCCTCTATATTTTTTTTCTTTTTTAAGTCTTGATCTTTCAAATGTTGTCTTGCCTACTACATTCCTTTTTAATTTTTTAAAAATTTTATTGAAGTATAGTTTATTTACAATGTTGTGTTAATTTCTTCTGTACATCCAAGTGACTCAGTTATACATATATATATGTTCTTTTTCATATTCTTTTCCATTATGGTTTATCACAGGATATTGAATATAGTGCCTTGTGCTATGCAGTAAGACCTTGTTTATCTGTTCTATATATTAGTTTGCCTCTGCTAATCCCGAACTCCCAATCCTTCCCTCCCCCACCCTCCCTACCTACTACATTCCTAATTTTAAAAATACATTCAGTATTAAGTTGCCCACTATATTAACTTTCTTGAGAGAAGACTGACATTAAAAGGTTATTTAGGGTTTCCCTGATGGCGCAGTGGTTGAGAATCTGCCTGCTAATGCAGGGGACACGGGTTCGAGCCCTGGTCTGGGAGGATCCCGCATGCCACGGAGCGGCTGGGCCCGTGAGCCACAATTACTGAGCCTGCGCGTCTGGAGCCTGTGCTCCGCAACAGGAGAGGCCGCAATAGAGGCCCGCGCACCCCGATGAAGAGTGGCCCCCGCTTGCCACAACTAGAGAAAGCCCTCGCACAGAAACGAAGACCCAACACGGCAAAAAATAAATAAAATAAATTAATAAACACCTACACCCAACATCTTCTTTAAAAAAAAAAAAAATTCTTATTTAAGTACAAAGAGCTTTTCTTTGTCCCTAGAGTCAAACAGAAAGGGAAGCTCTCTGGTGCTAGACATGGTCATAAATTGATGGCCATAGATTTAAAGTAGAAGAAATATGAAGCCTGAATTCCTTTCAGAAAAACAAAACATTTTTTAAAATATTTATTTATTTATTTTGGCTGTGCAGGTCTTAGTTGTGGCATGTGGGATCTTCGTCGCGACATGTTTTTTCATTGCGGCATGCAGGATCTTTTAGTTGCAGCATGAGGGCTCTTAGTTGCAGCATGCAGACAGACATCTTAGCTGCGGCACGTGGTCTTCTTAGTTCTGGCATTTGAACTCTGAGTTGTGGCATGCATGTGGGATCTAGTTCCCCCACCAGGGATCAAACCCAGGCCCCCTGCATTGGGAGCACAGAGTCTTACCCACTGGACCACCAGGGAAGTCCCAAAACAAAACCTTTTTATGCTTCTACAACTCAGGAAGGAATGGCTTTCCCTGTCTGGTCCTTGGCACCTTCAGCAGAAAAGTTGGGAATCTTAGAGTGACCTGATTTCTCAGGCAAAAATCCTTTCTTTGAGTCAGGGAGAGACCCTTAGCAGTACTGAGTATTGTGAGAAATCCAAACAGAGTGAGTTGGTGTTGCTTTCTGTTTTTTTCTTGAACTCTTAACTGAATGTGAAGTAAACAGGGATAGTTGCCTTCCTGATGGCTATAACATGCTGTAGCTCTAAAATCAAATCCTTTAGAGAACTTAGAAGGGATCTGAGAACTAGGAAAGGAAGAGAATATGGACTTCTGTGCATAAAAAGACGGATGGAAGAGACCAAAATTACATCATTCAACAGAAATTGACTCAGCTACCTCTCATGAATCAGGCAGTGTTGTATATACTGGGGAACACATAGCAGGGAACAAGACAGAATCCCTGTTGTTCCTCAGGAGTGGATATTCTGTGAACTTCAGGGAAACTGTAGCTTGCCTGGTGTTTTGATTCCCTCTTTTCCTCTCTTCCCTCTGTTAGGAGAGAAGAATAAGCTGAACAGACTCTGACCGTTGGTTTTCAGCTCGCCAGGACCTTCTACCTAGCTCTCCTTTTGTGGCTCATGTGCTGCATCCTCTGCTCTCAGTGTGCAACTGGCCCCCAACGCGATGTGTGTTTGTCAAACCATGGAAGTGGGGCAGTATGGCAAGAATGCAAGTCGGGCCGGAGACCGGGGAGTCCTCCTGGAGCCCTTCATCCACCAGGTGGGCGGACACAGCAGCATGATGCGCTACGACGACCACACTGTGTGCAAGCCCCTCATCTCCCGGGAGCAACGCTTCTACGAGTCCCTCCCTCCCGAAATGAAGGAGTTCACCCCTGAGTACAAAGGTCAGTCACTGGCCAGTTTGGAGACAGCAGCAGCTTATAGGCCCTCAGCTCAGTTTTCCTTGTTCTGATGGCCTTGTGGTGTGATTGTAGGTCTCTGTTGTCTCAAAGCAGCAGAGTCACTTTGTTAAGCAAAATTTGAAGCTGAAAGCATCAGCAAGGTCTTTAGATCTTGAAAATTGAATTCATTGATAGGTAAACCTGAGAAGAATTTCACAGCATTAAGTCCCATTGGTGAAGAGCATGCTGGTGTCAAGGAGGTTTCAAACCTGTTTGCTGGAATGGTCTAGGAGAGAAGGGGCAGCACTTATCTGGTCCCAGAGGAGGAAGAATTGGATGCTTTCCAGGCTAAGGCGATGAGACAGCTGGCGAGGAGGCTCTGTGGAGCTTGTGTATGTATGTGCTGGGGCATGAATTGATGGTAAGAAATCTACAGAAGGACTGGGGCCTGGAGGGTCCTAACTTTTAAAGGAAAAATAATCGGTTTTAAAATGTAAATTAACTTTATAGACTAGAACCCTGTGAATATATACCAGAATTTAAGGTACTTGATTTTCAAATCTGATTTTTGTCACCATGTTTATATATTTTTATGATTGCCCCTCATGTGTAAGTTAGGTTTTTTGTGTTCTGTTTTTTGTTTTGTTTTGGCTGTGCCACATGGCTTGCGGGATCTTAGTTCCCTGACCAGGAATTGAACCTGGGCCACTGAAGTAAAAGCACCGAGTTCTAACCACTGGACCGCCAGGGAATTCGCTGTGTTCTGTTTTGTTTTGTTTTGTTTTTAATTAATTTAATTTATTTATTTTTGGTTGCATTGGGTCTTTGTTGCTGTGCGTGGGCTTTCTCTAGTTGCGGTGAGCAGGGGCTACTCTTTGTTGTGGTGCGTGGGCTTCTCATTGCAGTGGCCTTTCTTGTTGTGGAGCATGGGCTCTAGGTGCATGGGCTTCAGTAGTTGTGGCGTGCGGGCTTCAGTAGTTGTAGCTCACGGGCTGTAGGGCTCAGGCTCAGTAGTTGTGGCTTGAGGGTTCTAGAGCGCATGCTCAGTAGCTGTGGCACACGGGCTTAGTTGCTCTGTGGCATGTGGGATCCTCCGGGACCAGGGCTCGAACCTTTGTCCCTTGTGTTGGCCAAGCAGATTCTTAACCACTGTGCCACCAGGGAAGCCCCTGTGTTCTGCTTTTTAACTTTTTTAACTTTTCCAAAGCAATATGAATTCAGTCATGTTTGTACCATCCTTTACTTGGGGGATTCTCGATTTAGAAAAACCAATCCATATTGGTATTGACTTTTGTTTCCTTAACCCTTTAATTGTGGTGAAATATATATAACATAAACATTTAAATATTTATTTATTTATTTTTGGCTGCGTTGGGTCTTCGTTGCTGTGCGCGGGTTTTCTCTAGTTGCAGTGAGTGGGGGCTACTCTTTGTTGCATTGCACAGGCTTCGCATTGTGGTGGCTTCTCTTGTTGCGGAGCACGGGCTCTAGGTGCACAGGCTTCAGTAGTTGTGGCACGCGGGCTCTAGATTGCAGGCTCAGTAGTTGTGGCGCACAGGCTTAGTTGCTCTGCAGCATGTGGAATTGTCCCGGACCAGGGCTTGAACCCGTGTCCCCTGCATTGGCAGGTGGATTCTTAACCACTGCACCATCAGGGAAGTCCACATAACATAAAATTCAACCTTTTTTTTTAAAGTGGAAAATTTACCTTTTTTTTCTTTTTTTTTTTTTTTTTTTGCGGTACGCGGGCCTCTCACTGTTGGGGCCTCTCCCGTTGTGGAATACAGGCTCCGGACGCACAGGCTCAGCGGCCATGTCTCACGGGCCCAGCTGCTCCACGGCATGTGGTATCTTCCCAGAGCAGGGCACAAACCCATGTCCCCTGCATCGGCAGGCAGACTCTCAACCACTGCGCCACCAGGGAAGCCCAAAATTTACCATTTATAAGTGTATAATTTAGTGGCATTAAATACATTCACAGTGCTATAGACCATTACCATTATCTGTTTCCAGAACTTTTACATCATCTCAAAATCTCTATACCCATTAAATAACTCCCCATTTCCCTCTCTCCTGAACCCCTGGTACCCTCTAATCTACTTTCTGTCTCTACAAATTTGCCCATTGTAGATATTTCATACAAGTGGAATCATGTAACATTTCTCCTTTTGGGTCTCACTTATTTCACTTAGCATAATGTTTTCAAAGTTCATCCACCTTGTAGCATGTGTCAGAACTTCAATTGTTTTTATGGCTGAATACTATTCCAATGTAAATATATGCCACATTTTGTTTATCCGTTCATCGGTTGATGGACACTTGGGTTGTTTCCACCTTTTGGCTATTGTGAATAATACTTCTGTGAGTATTTATCTGAGTCTCTGTTTCCAATTCTTTTGAGTATATAGGAGTGGAATTGCTGAATCATATGGTAATTCTATGTTTAACTTTTTTGAGGAACTGTCAAACTTTTCCATAGTGGCTATACCATTTGACATTCTTACCAACAGTGTTCCTATTTCTCCACATCCTTACAAAACCCTTATTTTCCATTAAAAAAAAATTATAGCCACCCTAGTAGGTGTGAAGTGGTGTCTCATTGTTTTGTTTTGATAATGCATTTTCTTAATGATTAATGAATGATGTTGATGTGCCATTGGCCATTTGTGTATCTTCTCTGGAGAAATGTCTGTTCAAGTCCTTTGTGCAGTTTTGAATTGTATGGTTTGTTATTATTTTCAAAACAGAATCAGAATAATATTGAATTTGGAGGAATAAATATTCTAAGGCTGCAAAACGAGAGAGAAGCCAGAATCAAACACATTGCTGTCTCTAAGTGGCTAAGAAACAACAGTTATAAATGCTTTATAAATGTAGCTTTAGCCGCCTACTCATCCACACTCAACACATCCATGGCCAAATCTTCTGCTATAAATATGCCAAAACCAGAAAGAGAACTACAAGCCCTGTTAGCTCATGGAGTTCTTCTGATGCTCAGGGGAAAAAAAAACCCTTAAAATGGAGTTGAGCCCATGGCTCCAAAGAAATGTTTTCTAAATCACAACCATCAGAACTGGGACAAGTTAGAATTTCAAGATGCCACCCAGGGAAGGATTGTCAGTCATATATTGGTTCAGTTTTTCCCCCAACCTTCTCTCAGACTGGGGAACAGAGGTCTTTAAAAGCCATACCAAATCCTTAGTATCTACCTGATTTTTTTTCCCCTCAGTCTGCATTTTCACTAGGGAAGAATAAATACATTTTCTCAAAAATACAATTAAATTAAAATTGATCTCTTCTTTTTAAGTCAAATGAAGTCCAGTTTATTCAGAGAAAATGGAAGATATGATGGGTCCAATTCATGTATTTCAAAGACTGATACTGTAGGGTTTTTACCTTTTTTTGTTGTTTTTGGCTGCACCATGTGGCATGTTCCCCGACCAGGCATCAAATCAAACCCATGCCACCTGCAGTGGAAGCACGGAATCTTAACCACAAGACCACCAGGGAAGTAATTTACTTTTTATTTTGAAATAAATTAAAAATTACAGAAAAGTTGCAAGAATAATAAGAGTTCCTCTAATGGTCCCATGATGCCGAGGTATCAAGTAAAGCCCTGTCATTGTGTGGCTCACCTCTCTGTGTAGATGCATGTACTGGCTCCCCAGTGTGCATGGCAGGACCATCAGCCCCGTGCTAGATGCAGGAAGAGTCTTCAACCTCTTGAGTTCCACCAAGATACTTTATTTTTTCCACCAAGGTGATATTCTGAAGTATCTGTATGAATTGAAAGCTGTAGTCGATGGTCTCTCCAAGATGATTCAGATGCCAGATGTGGATTTGGATATTACCAACATAATCCAAGCTGATGAACCCACTGCTTTAGCTACCAATGCATTGGGCTTAAATTCAGTGTTTGGGAGAGACTACAGGGCACTGAAAGACATCTTGATCAACACAAACCCAGCCTCCCCTCCCTTCCACTCCCTTCCCCTCTCTCTGCTTGTGTTGCACTGGCTACTCTGTGACCACTAGAGTCCTCTCTACTGTTCACACACATTCAGCAGTCAAGAGCACACCAGAAAACCTTCTTAAGTGCTGGGTTTTACTCTTAATTTGGAAGAATGTGCTAAAGACTCAGATGAAGTTCAGTATCCAAATGATGTATCCCATTGAAGGAGAAGGGAACATCACATTTTTTGTTTTCTGTTTGGCCAGAAGCATAATGCTGTAAGTTTAATAACCCTTATAGATAGCTGGGTAGATAGAGCTATTTTTCAGCCAGAAGAGGGAAGCCACTGTGTTCTGCTCCATTAATTCAGCTTTTGGGAAGAGCTCCTGGCTTCTTGGGAATGAACTCACTGTGGCAAAAATTATGCTGCGGTCTGTTCTCCAGCAGACAGGAGGCTGCAGTGTGATGGTGCCAGCCAACATGCAGAAGTGGATGAGGGCCTGTGAAAACCTGGCCCTTTTTAACACTGCCCTTAAGCTCCTTAAGTGAATTTCAGTACCTTATTTTAAAGGGTTTAGATTTTAAGTATGATGCTGTTTCATGCCGATTGTTAGTAAAGAGACTTATACTAAAATCAGAGTCTTTACTGAGGCTGGTTGTCTAGTATCAATAAGCAAAAGCATCATTCAAAAATACATAACCATTGGGCTTCCCTGGTGGCGCAGTGGTTGAGAGTCCGCCTGCTGATGAAGGGGACACGGGTTCGTGCCCTGGTCCAGGAAGATCCCATGTGCCGTGGAGCGGCTGGGCCCGTGAGCCATGGCTGCTGAGCCTGCACGTCTGGAGCCTGTGCTCCGCAACGGGAGAGGCCACAACGGTGAGAGGCCCACGTACTGCAAAAAAACAAAAACAAAACATAACCATAGTATAATTTATAATTACCAAAGCCAGGAAAGGAACATTGGTATAATACTATTAACTAATCCGTACATTTTATTCAAATTTTGGCTGTTGTTCCATGTATAAGTTTATTTTGGGCTGCATTGGGTCTTCATTGCTGCATGTGGGCTTTCTCTAGATGTGGCGAGTGAGGGGCTACTCTTCGTTGTGGTGCGCAGGCTTCTCATTGCGGTGGCTTCTCTTGTTGTGGAGCATGGGCTCTAGGTGTGCAGGGTTCAGTAGTGTGGCACACGGGCTCAGTAGTTGTGGTTCATGGGCTCTAGAGTACAGGCTCAGTAGTTGTAGCGCACGGGCTTAGTTGCTCTGCAGCATGTGGGGTCTTCCTGGACCAGGGCTTGAACCGTGTTCCCTGCATTGGCAGGCGGATTCTTAACCACTGCGACACCAGGGAAGTCCTGACCTTGACACTTTTGAAGAGTACTAGTAGTTATTTTGTAGACTGTCCCTAAATTTGGATTTGTCTTACCTTTCCTCAGAATTAGATTGAGGGTGTATGTTGGGTTGGCCAGAAAGTTCATTCGGGTTTTTGTACGATGTCACAGAAAAACCCAAACGAACTTTCTGGCCAACCTAATATTTTGGGGTGATAGAAATGATCCTGTGTCCTCTTCAGTTCATCATGTCACAAGGTACATACCTTGTTATTGGTGATTTAACTTTTTTTTTTTTTTTTTTTTTTTTTTTTTTTTTTTTTTTTTTTTTTGTGGTACGCGGGCCTCTCACTGTTGTGGCCTCTCCCATTGCGGAGCGCAGGCTCCGGACGCGCAGGCTCAGCGGCCATGGTTCACGGGCCCAGCCACTCTGCAGCATGTGGGATCTTCCCGGACCGGGGCACGAACCCGTGTCCCCTGCATCGGCAGGCGGATTCTCAACCACTGCGCCACCAGGGAAGCCCTAACTTTTTTATTATTTATTTATTTGTTTGTTTGTTTGTTTGTTTTTGGTGCTACGCGGACCTCTCACTGTTGTGGCCTCTCCCGTTGTGGAGCACAGGCTCTGGACGCGCAGGCTCAGTGGCCATGGCTCTTGGGCCCAGCAGCTCCAAGGCATGTGGGATCTTCCCGGACCGGGGCACAAACCCGTGTCCCCTGCATCGGCAGGCGGACTCTCAACCACTGCACCACCAGGGAAGCCCGATTTAACTTTTTTTTAAAAAAATTAATTTATTTTTGGCTGCGTTGGGTCTTTGTTGCTGCGTGCGGGCTTTCTCTAGTTGCAGTGAGCGGGGGTTACTCTTTGTGGCGGTACATGGGCGTCTCACTGCGGTGGCTTCTCTTGTTGCAGAGCACAGGCTCTAGGCACACAGGCTTCAGTAGTTGTGGCACACGGGCTCAGTAGTTGTGGCTTGTGGGCTCTAGAGCACAGGCTCAGTAGTTGAGGCGCACAGCTTAGTTGCTCCATGGCATGTGGGATCTTCCCGGACCAGGGCTCAAACCCGTGTCCCCTGCATTGGCAGGCAGGTTCTTAACCACTGCGCCAGCAGGGAAGCACCCCCCATCATTTTTGACTATTGCTTTACTTTCAGTTACCGCAAAATCTTCCAGGTTCATCTTGTATTTTTCCTGTCCCGATTCATGAACCAAATACTTCTGCAACAAGCTCTTCTTCCTTTTAGGAATGGTATTTAGAAAAAACAAGATCTTGGTGCTAGACGTTCTGATTGCTGCTGGAATATCTTTGCCTTTAGCCCCTTTCAACACACAGGTTTAGAAAATACATGTATTAATACTAATCCACAGTTACACATATATTTCTTTATTGCCAGAAGTACAGGTATTTTTAAAACTCAGCTAAGGAAAAATGCTAGTAATATACTATATTTTGGCAGTAGGTTAGAAGAGGGATTTTCATTTATTTAGTATGACCAGTGGTAGTTATCAAGTGTTACTTCTTTTTTTAAAAAAATATTTTATTTCATTTCATTCCATTCCATTCCATTCCATTCCATTCCATTCCATTTCAATTTGTTGGGTCTTCGTTGCTGCGTGTGGGCCTTCTCTAGTTGCGGCCAGCAGGGACTACTCTTTGTTGAAGTGCACGGGTTTCTCATTGTGGTGGCCTCTCTTGTTGTGGAGCACGAGCTCTAGGCACGCAGGCTTCAGTAGTTGTGGCACATGGGCTCTGTAGTTGTGCCTCGTGGACTCTAGAGCTTAGGCTTAGCAGCTGTGGTGCACGGGCTTAGTTGCTCTGCAGCATGTGGGATCTTCTCGGACCAGGGATCAAACCCATCATGTCCCCTGCATTGGACTCCTAACCACTGCGCCACCAGGGAAATCCCAAGTGTTACTTCTTAATAGTACTAAATATGAGGTTCTAGGCTTCTGTATAGTTATTCAAAAATTTGCCTCATTCATTTTTCAGTTACCAGTACTTATTGAGCATCTACCAGATGCCAGGCCCTCTGCTCATTAGCATAAAAGACAAAAAAGGCCCATACCTTTATGGAGCTTACATGCTAGTGTGAGAAACAAAGAATAAACAAATTATAGACAAAACAATTATAGATTGTGATAAGTACTTTGAATAAAATAAGTCAGGTTCTGTAATTGAAAATAATAAAGCTTCCAAAACAGAGCATTTGATATAGAATGATCAGGAAAGGAGTGTCTGGGGAGACTTTAAGGACTGAAGGATGAGGAGCATCTGTGGGCAAAGGACAATGGAAAGAACATTCCAAGCTTCCACTCATAAACAAAAGCCCTGAGGTAAAAAACAACAACTAGTTCTAAGAACTAGTCTACCTCTTTTTGCCAATTAAGAGTTAAGAAACAAAAGCAATTATACTCCAATAAAGATGTTAAAAAAAAAGGTTAAGAAACAACCCTATTCATAAATGGTCAAAGGAGTTGAGTAAACATTTCTCCAGATTAGATACACAAATGGCCAATAAGCACATGAAAAGATAATCAACATCATTAGTCATTAGGGAAATGCAAATCTAAACCACAATAGAGACTACTCACAACCAGTGGATGGCTATTAAAAAGAAAGAAAACTAATACAACATTGTAAAGCAACTATATTCCAATAAAAATTAATTTGAATAAATAAATAAAAATACATTAAAAGAAAGAAGGAATAGAAAGGAAGGAAGGAAGACAGGAAGGAAGAAAGAGTGGCAAAGATATGGAGAAATAGGAACATGGCTGGTAAGAATGTCAAATGGTACAGCCACTATGGAAAAACAGTTTGACAGTTCCTTAAAAAGTTAAACACAGAATTACCATATGATTCAGCAATTCCACTCCTAGGTATATACTCAAAAGAATTGGAAATAGAGACTCAAACAGATACTTGTAATACTCACAGAAGCATTATTTACAATAACCAAAAGGTGGAAACAACCCTAGTGTTTAATTGGGTTGAACAGACGAACGGATAAACAAAATGTGGGATATATTTACGCTGGAAGAGTATTCAGCCATAAAAACAAATGAAGTTCTGACACATGCTACAAGGTGGATGAACCTTGAAAACATTATGCTAAGTGAAATAAGCCAGACCCCAAAGGACAAACATTACATGATTCCACTTGTACGAAGTATCTACAGTAGGCAAATTTGTAGAGACAGAAAGTAGATTAGAGGGTACCAGGGGTTCAGGAGAGAGGGAAATCGGGAGTTATTTAATGGGTATAGAGATTTTGTTTGCGGTGATATAAAAGTTCTGGAAATAGATAATGAAAGTGGTTATACAACATTGTGAACGTACTTAATGCCACTGAATTTTACATTAAAAAATGGTTAAAATGACAAATTTATGTTATATATGTTTTTACCACAATTTTAGAAAGTAAAAAAAAGTATATTTAAAAATCCCCCAAAACCTCTACCCAAATGTAATTCTCTGTGTTTAAGCCAATCTTACAAATGTCAAGAAAATTAGGGCTTATATCAAATGAAGTAAAGGACCATTGATTTTCATTTTCCTACCTGAATTCTTCCTAAGTGTGAGTAATGAGGTTAAAAAAAAAATCAGGATCAAAAAAATACATATTTTTTAAACTAGTGGTAGGTTGCATGGCTCATTTAATTACTAGATCTTACCCACTCTTGGAAGGCTCTTCTTCCTGTTCTACCCATAGCATAACCATTTCTCCCTTCATCAGGTATGATGCTCTGTGTCAAGGTACTCAATGGTATGTGCCTGCAGAGAATTAAAGTTTCCATTATAGCTTTAGATGGCCCTGCAAGACAAAAAGAAATTTTAAAGGAGAGAATGATGCATTTGAGTATATAAAATTAAAAAGTTTTATCAAAATACACTTTTAAAGAAAATTAAGAGCTATTTACATCATTGTAAAACTGACCGAGGATTTGTTTCTAGAATGTGTGTGTGTGTGTGTGTGTGTCTGTGTGTGTATGCAATTCAAAATCAATAGGAAGAAAGACAATTCAGTAGGAAAATGAGCAAAAATAAAGAAAATCAATGAAAACTAAAGACCAAAGGCTAGGATAAATCTCTAGCCAGACTGATTAGGAAAAAGAAAAGACATAAATTTCCAATATCAGAAATGACAGATGTGGGACTTCCCTGGCGGTCCAGTGGTGAAGACTTCACCTTCCAATGCAGGGGATGTGGGTTCGATCCCCTGGTTGGGGACCTAAGATCCCACATGCTTCACGGCCAAAAAACCAAAACATAGAAGCAATATTGTAACATTCAATAAAGATTTTAAAAATGGTCCACATCAAAAAAGGAATCTTAGGGCTTCCCTGGTGGCGCAGTGGTTGAGAATCCGCCTGCCGATGCAGGAGACACGGGTTCGTGCCCTGGTCCGGGAAGATCCCACATGCCGCAGAGCAACTAAGCCCGTGAGCCATGGCCGCTAGGCCTGCGCGTCCGGAGCCTGTGCTCCGCAACGGGAGAGGCCACAACAGTGAGAGGCTCGCATACCGCAAAAAAAAAAAAAAAAAAAAAAAAAAGGAATCTTAAAAAAAAAGATAGATGTGTCATCACTACAGTTTCTACCAATATTTTAAAAAATAAAAATATTATGAACAACTTTATGCCAGTAAATTCTACAACTTAGATGAAATAGACAATTTATTGCAAGTCACAAACTATGAAAACTCACTCAACAAGAAATGAATAATCTGAATAGCCCTATGTAGTAAACAAATTGAAATTGGATTTTAAAGCATTCTAGCAAAGAAAACTCCAGGCCCACGCAACTTCACTGGTGAATTCTACCAAATATTTAAGAAATACTACATGAACTCTTCCAAAAAGTTGAAGCAGGAATACATCTCTACTCATTCTATAAGGCCATTACAAGAAAATTAATGTCCTAGACGAACCTAAATTTTAAAAATTTAACGAGGGGCTTCCCTGGTCGCGCAGTGGTTGAGAGTCTGCCTGCCGATGCAGGGGACACGGGTTCGTGCCCCGGTCTGGGAGGATCCCACATACTGTGGAGCGGCTGGGCCCGTGAGCCGTGGCCGCTGAGCCTGCGCGTCCGGAGCCTGTACTCTGCAACGGGAGAGGCCGCAACAGTGAGAGGCTCGTGTACCGCAAAAAACAAACAAACAAACAAACGAGATTTTAGCAAATTGAATCCAAGAATATATTAAAAGGACAGTATGTCGTGACCAAGTAGGGTTTACCATAGGAGTAATGCAGGGTAGGTTTAACATTCAAAAGTTAATGTAAGTGACCGTATCAATAAACTAAAAAAAGAAAAATCATATGATTATCTCAGTAAATGCAGGAAAAGTACTTGACAGTATCCAACATACATTCTTTTTTAAAATTTATTTTACTGAAGTATAGTTTATTTACAATGCTGTGTTAATTTCTGCTGTACAGCAAAGTGATTCAGTTATACATATATGTACATTCTTTTTCATATTCTTTTCCATTATGATTTATCACAGGATATTGAATATAGTTCCCTGTGCTATACAGTAAGACCTTGTTATTTAATCATTCTATATATAATAGGTTGCATCTGCTAATCCCAAACTCCCAATCTATCCTCCTCCCACTCCCACAAGTCTGTTCTCTATGTGTGTGAGTCTGTTTCGTATTGTAGAAAAGTTCTTGTCATATTTTAGATTCCACATGTGATATCATATGGTATTTGTCTTTCTGACTTACGTCACTTAGTATGACAATCCATCAGTGTTACTGCAAATGGCATTATTTCATTCTTTTTTATGGCTGAGTAATAGTCCGTTGTCTATATGTACCACATCTTTATCCATTCATCTGTTGATGGACATTTAGGTTGTTTGCATGTCTTCTCTATTGTGAATAGTGCTGCTGTGAACATAGGGGTGCATGCATCTTTTTGAATTACAGTTTTGTCCAGATATATGCCCAGGAGTGGGATTGCTGAATCATCTGGCAACTCTAGTGTTTTGAAGAACCTCCATAGTGGTACTGTTCTCCATAGTGGCTTCACCAATTTACATTCCCAACAACAATGTAGGGGAGGGTTCCCTTTTCTCCACACCCTGTCCAGCATTTGTTATTTGTACATTTTTTAATGATGGCCATTCTGACTGGTGTGAGGTGGTACCTCGTTGTAGTTTTGATTTGCATTTCTCTAATAATTAGCCATGTTGAGCATCTTTTCATGTACCTGTTGGCCATCTGTATCAACATCCATTCTTGATAAAACAACAAGAGTAACAAAACTCTTAGCAAAGTGGGGATGGAAAGAAAGTTCCTCAAACCTGATAGAAGGCATCTATGAAAACCTACATCTAGCTTCCTACTCAGTGATGAAATTGCTTTAACCCCTAAGATCAGAAACGAGACAAGAATGTCCACGCTCTCTATTTCTAGTTGCCATATAACTTGGAGGTTCTGGCCAGCGCAGTTAGGCAAGAAAATGAAATAATAAAAGACATCCAGATTGAAAAGGAAGAGTAAAACTGTCTTTATTTTCAGACAACGTAGAATTCTGTCTTCAGCCAAACTTTCAGTCAGGTGTTGGAGTAGAATAAAGTCCTGCAAAGGACTCAGAAAATTGACCTCCTGAGCACTCTTTCTTAGGAAGTTACTTGAAGATGTATTCCACTCAAATAAGGAGGAAACCAAGAAAGAGGGGAAAAGGAGAGGACATAGGAGGAACAATTCTCACTCTGGTCAGCTGCAGCAAGGAGGGGCCCAGCATGGGAGCTATGTGGCAGGCCTGGAGGACACTCTAGATCAGAGTATGAGGGGGAGCCCAGGAAACAAAGAATATTGTAGACCAGAGGGCATTCAAACTTGAACATAACTGAAGCTCTGGAAAAGACAAAAAGAAGAAGTTACAAAGGCAAAAACCTGTAGGAGAGGCAGTCATCTATGTAAGGAAGCCAGGACACAGCTGTGAAGCTCAGTAAAGTGAGGTGTACATTTAAGCAATGTAATGAGAAGGTAAGAAAAAAAAATCTATTTCACCTTAATGTCTTAAGGGTTTTTTTTTCCTAAAAGAGACCAGGGATTGGGGCAGTGCCCTCCTGGATAAGGAAATGGGCCAAAGAGAAGGATATTCTTGGTCTGGCATACTGACATATTCCTAAATGCTTTTTACTGATTCTCACATAATGCTGATATTGCACACCAAGAGTGTAAAACGAGAAGTGTAGCTGACAGAAGGTTGGATATGGAAGTTAGATGAAGGGCAGCCTAGACCTTTTTAAGAACAAATAACAAAAAACTCCTTGATTTCTAGGTATTGTGTTTCAACTTGTTTGGTAATGATCCAGAAGAAACTATGAAAACCTGTTTGATAAAAATGGGCACAACAAACTGTTTTGCATGAGTACAGCACGGAAAATAGGTGTTTCAACTTAGGAATGCTGGTGGTTTGGTGAGGCAGAAGTTCTGCCTTTTGAACTTAGAATAGCCTAATGTTCAGTGTCAGCAGAAGACATATTTTGGGGAGTGTCTTTGAGAAATCTTGATGTCTCTCTAGGTGACATAGGCAGAAGGAAACCAGATCTAGAGGACATAGGAAATGACAGCATCATAGAGCAGTTAAATAAGCAGAGGGTTAAATTATGTCAAGTTGGATGTCACCTAGAAAATACAGTTATTTTGAATGGTACAGAAGGCAATAGTTGAAAGTGAGAGGGTGGGCTTCCCTGGTGGCTCAGTGGTTATGAATCTGCCTGCCAGTGCAGGGGGCATGGGTTCGAGCCCTGGTCCAGGAAGAATCCCACATGCTGTGGAGCAACTTAGCCCATGCGCCACAACTACTGAGCCTGTGCTCTAGAGCCCATGAGCCACAACTACTGAGCCCACATGCACAACTACTCAGCCCACGCACCTAGAGCCCGTGATTCACAACAAGAGAAGCCATAGTGATGAAAACCCCATGCACCCCAATGAAGAGTAGCTCCCACTTGCCACAACTAGAGAAAGCCTGCACACAGCAACAAAGACCCAACTCAGCCAAAAATAAATAAATAAATACATTTATTAAAAAGGAAAAAAAGAAAGTGAGAGGGTTAGACAAGAGAATGGGAAAAAAATATAGATTTATCCAAAATCAAAGGTAAATAGTGGACTTAGAATGGGGGATTAGTGGTTAGCCATGTTTTGGAAAGATGTCTGCTGGTCATTGTTCCTGCAGTTGATTCAGGTGATGTCAGTGTGCCGAGGGACAGCAAGTGCCAGCAGTCTGAACTGAAGGGACCCAATCTCTGTAGACATTTGTTGACTGGCTGCCTTTTTCTCTCCAACAGGAGTGGTGTCAGTCTGCTTTGAGGGGGACAGTGATGGTTACATCAACTTGGTGGCCTACCCTTATGTGGAAAGTGAGACCGTGGAGCAGGATGACACACCAGAGCGGGAGCAACCTCGGCGTAAGCACTCTCGCCGGAGCCTGCACCGGTCAGGCAGTGGCAGTGACCACAGGGAGGAGAAAGCCAGCCTGTCCCTTGAAACCTCAGAGAGGTAAGGGGATGGTAAGCAGGACTGGTGGTTCATGTCTGGTCCTGATATACTTAGAATGTCTCTAGAGTCCTGATACATCACAGGGAAGTAAGGCTCAAGGTTGGGGGAAGGTGGCTGATGTTCTTAGGCCACCCACATAGGTGCAGGCTGCCGCCTGTATGTCACATCACCGCAGTGATGGCTCCTTCTGAGTATGGCTGTAGCTAGTCAAGAGAGAATGAAGTTCCCTCAGCTTTTTGGAAACAAGAACACCCTGTTTTTTCCAGCTTTGTTATGTCTCGCACCCCCAAGACAGAGGTGGAAATGCATTAGTCCACAATGAGGTTCCAGCTCCTTTCTCACCTGCGGGATGTCAGAGCCCAAAGGCAATGAGTGGCATCCAGACTAGTGTTCCTTAAGGGTTTGGGTGTCACATCTCTCTGAGACTCTGATATCAGCTTAAATTAATCCTTTCCCTGAATCTGAAGTTCAGTTTATTGCATTGGAAATTGATTTTTCTTGTAGATTAGGAAAATAGTCTACAAAATTCTTTTTCTTGATATATCATGCAAAAAAATGTGAACCCTGACAAGGGTGGCCATACTCAAAAGGATAGACAATAAAAGTTTTGATGAGGATATGGAGAAATTTGAACCCTCCTACATTGTTAATGGGAATGTAAAATAGTGCAGCCATTCTGGAAAACAATTAGGCAGTTTTTCAAAAAGTTAAACCTGGCAACTGCACTCCTAGGTATATGCCCAAGAGAATTGAAGGAATATATTCACACATAAAACTTGTACACAAATGTTTATAGCAGTATTATTCCTAATAGCCAAAAACTGGAAACAACCTGAGTGTCCATCAGTTGGTGAATGGACAAATTAAATGTGGTCTATCTATACAATAGAATATTACTCAGCAATAAAAAGGGATGGAGTACTGACACATGATACAACATGGATGAACCTTGAAAACATTTATGTTAAATGAAAGAAGCCAGTCACAGAAAACTACATATTATATGGTTCCATTTATATAAGATGATCAGAATAGGCAAATCCATCGTTTCTGTCCAAGAGACAGAAGGCAAAGTCAGTGGATGACAGGGACTGAGGAGGAGGGATAGATGGGAAGTGACTGCTAATGGTGACAAGGTTTGTTTTTGGGGTGATGAAAAATTCCTAAAAATTAGATAGTGGTGATGTTTTATAACCTCATGAATATACTAAAAAAAAACACCCAGGGCTTCCCTGGTGGCGCAGTGGTTGAGAGTCCACCTGTCGATGCAGGGGACACGGATTCGTGACCCGGTCCGGGAAGATCCCACGTGCCGTGGAGCGGCTGGGCCCGTGAGCCATGGCCGCTGAGCCTGCGCGTCCGGAGCCTGTGCTCCGCAATGGGAGAGGCCACAGCAGTGAGAGGCCCCCATACTGCAAAAAAAAAACAAAAGCAAAAACAAACAAACAAACAAAACCCAAAAAACTGAATTGTAAAAAAAATAAAACTAATGTAAATTAAAAATGAGCTTTTTGAACCAAAGTGAAATTAAAATTGTATGATTAAATTACTTTATATATATTTAATATCACTCAAAAATAAGTTTCAGTGAGGGAATTCGCTGGCAGTCCAGTGGTTAGGATTCGGCACTTTCACGGCCGAGGGCCTGGGTTTGATCCCTCGTTCGGGAACTAAGATCCTGTAAGCCATGCGGCATGGCCAAAAAAAAAAAAAAAAAATTCAGTGAATAGGATGCTCTGTGACTTGACCTAGAAGTTGGAATTGGGACTTTTCTTAGATGGGCAGCACATAGTTTGTCTCTGACATCAGATCAGATCAGTTTAGCAGCACTGGCTGCACACCCTAGCTCCTTAGTACTTATACCATTTACTCACTTTAATGGGCTTGTGCATCTGGGCCCCGTGTCACCCCTCAGGAAGGTCTATGCGTGGCACATTAGACTTGATCCAGGCCTCCCCCACCTTGTGTAGTGAGACCCCAGAGGGTGACTTGTCTGAGCCCCTTAGCAATGGGTATGTTCTTCCTTCTTAGCCCCCAGGAGGCAAAGACTCCGAAGGTGGAGCTACACAGCCACTCGGACGTCCCTTTCCAGATGCTGGATGGCAACAGTGGTCTGAGTTCCGAGAAGATCAGCCACAACCCTTGGAGCCTGCGCTGTCACAAACAGCAGCTGAGCCGCATGCGCTCCGAGTCCAAGGACCGAAAGCTCTACAATATCCTTGTAACTGCTTCTCTAGCAGTGCCTGCTACTGAGACCATGAGTCCTGTGTCAGGGCACCTACCAGTACCATGGCCAGCGCCCTCTCTGTTCAGGGGCTTGTCTTTTGTTCTTATCTCCCTTTTCCATAGGCTCTTCTTCCTCTTTGTCCTTCTTATTTTCATCAGCATGTTTTTTTCCTGCGTTTTGGGGCTGGGAAGACTGAAGCTTAAACTTGGCAGTCTAGAAGAGAGCTGTCCAATAGAACTGTCTGTGACAATGGAAGTATTCTGAATCTGTGCTGAAATTTGTGGTAGCCACTAGCCACACTGTAACTGAAATGTGGTTGCTGTGACTGAGTTACTGAATTTTTAATTTATTTAATTAATTAAAATCTAAATTTAAATCACCAGGCATGGATAGTAGCTACCATATTTATCAGTGCATGTCTAGAATTGGGGGGGAGGGGGTGTGTGTGCGTGTGCGCATATGTACACGTGTGTATTTCTCCCCTCCCAAAAGATAATAATTAAAAAGTAATATGTTTGATTTTAGTATGTTTTTTCTAAAGATAAACACTATACCTGTGCAATATAAAACACAGTTTAAGATACCAAAGGTGTAAAAAAGTATTATGAAATGGGAATTCTTAAAATCATTTAGTGTTTTGAAGCAGTAGACAATAAATAAATAATACTTACTGAGAAACTGAGGGGAAGTATGCTGAGTACTTCATATGTACTTACTCAGTTTACTTAATATGTACTTACTCAGTTTTCCTAAGTCTTTTGAGGGAGGAACTGTTAATGATTTCCATTTATAGACGAGTAAATGGAAGCACAGGGTGGTTAAGTGGTGTGCTCAGAGCCAGTGAGTGGCCGAAGCAGGATCCAGTGCTCTCAGGCATTGTGAGATATTTCTGCAACCTTCTTGGAGTTTTACTGTCACTTGTTTATAGGTTATAGCAGGTGATGAGACTAGTTAAAAGCCATATTTAATGATTTTTAATGTTATTCTTTAAAGAATTAGGGGATATTAAAATATTCATCATCAGAGTGATGCTGAGGGTCTTATCCTCCAAGACCATGTGATTGCTACATAGTCCCAAATATGGAATTGAGGGCTAGGCTGTGAGCTCTGATGACTTTTGGCAGAAATGTGCCAGGCCTGTACCTTTAAGATTGTTGCAGACAGGAGATGTAGATGTGGACATGGATATAAATGCCAGGAGGCCAGGACCACAGAGCCATTTTAAGCAGAAGGTCCTAGAAGTACTAAGGGATAAGTTTAAATATATGGTCGACTGGTTTGAAGTTTAGTCAGAAAATGGCAAGATAGAAATTTAAATCCAGATTTTTCTAAAGATTCCTGTTTGGGAATGTTAAATCTGATTTATCATTTTTGTAGTAGTGCTACAAAGGAAGTTCCTTACTACTTAGGCCTGAATGAGACACTGGATTGAGCAGGGCCTTGGTTTTACTGATGGTGCCAGGGATGTATGTGAAACTGCCAAATCTTCTTTGGTTTATTTATGTATGCCTGCAAGACAGCTCTAAAGAATAAAATTAAAATGATGATATCAACAAATGTGGTATATACATACAATGAAAAATTAGCCATAAAAAGGAATGAAATTTTGTCACATGCTACAATATGGATGAACCTTGAAAACAATTTGCTAAGCGAAAGAGCCAGATACAGAAGGACTAATATTACATGATGCCACTTATATGAAGTACCTAGAACAGGCAAATTCATAGAGACAGAAAGTAGAAAGTGGTTATGGGGGCAGGGGAGGGGGGAATGGGAGTTACTGTTTAATGGGTACAGTTTCTAATTTCTATTTGGGAAGATGAAAAAGTTTTGGAGATTGGATGGTGGTGATGGTTGCACAATAATATGAATGTACTTAACGCCACTGAACTGTATACTTAAAAATGGTTAAAATGATAAATGTTACATGTATTTTACCACAACAAAAAAATTTTTTTAAAGAAATAATAAGCCAGTGGTTTGAAATCTACATTTGAGAGTTTGTGAGGTGAATACAGATTACATTAGAAGGGAATGCCTCCTTTTATAGAAAAACTGGATTGTGCTTTTCTGGCTGGGGCTGATGGTGAGTTTGGTGGTTATTCCCCTTGACTGTGGCCCAGAGTTCCTCCTGCTTGAGAACGTGGTGCACCACTTCAAGTACCCCTGTGTGCTGGACCTGAAGATGGGCACCCGGCAGCATGGTGATGATGCATCAGCTGAGAAGGCAGCCCGGCAGATGCAGAAGTGCGAGCAAAGTACGTCAGCTACGCTAGGTGTCAGAGTCTGTGGCATGCAGGTGAGTCATCCTTGGTGAGACCCTAGATGCTCCTGCTTGCGTGTTTTGGGTTGCGTGTGTACCTGCCTGCTGTCTGAGCCAGGTGTCCTCCTGGCCCACAGTGGTCCAGAATCTCCGAGAGGGTGAGTGCCCTACAGGGTGCTGAGTGCGTTTTTGTAGACATGTTCCCTAAGCCCTCTTGTCCTTACCTGGGGACCTTGGTCTGGGCCCCAGTACAGAACCACTGTGAGAGCCTGTTGCCTTGATATTGGGGCAAGTAAGACTCTTGTCTGTCAGCAAGATAATTTCTAGTTTGAGTCCAGCTGGTCTCCTGGGGCAACTTGGAGGAGGGCTCCAAAGGTAGTGGCAGAAAACCTGTAGGCCTGGTCTCTGCACATTGCTGGCTTTACCACAGGAAAACTTAGGGTGAACTTGGCCTGCCTACTCCAGTGTGTAGGGTTGAGCAGAAAAGCTCAGGTTGGTAAGAAGTACTTTCCAGATAGTGCCTGCCCAGGGCGCCGTGAGGTCATCAGACCTCCCTGGTACTCACCTGTCTGTCTCCTGGGGTTTCAGGTGTACCAGCTGGACACGGGGCATTACCTCTGCAGGAACAAGTACTATGGCCGTGGGCTCTCCATCGAAGGTTTCCGCAATGCCCTCTATCAGTACCTGCACAATGGCCTGGACCTGCGGCGTGACCTTTTTGAGCCCATCCTGAGCAAACTGCGAGGCCTGAAAGCTGTACTGGAGCGGCAGGCCTCCTACCGCTTCTACTCCAGTTCCCTGCTTGTCATCTATGATGGCAAGGAGTGCCGGTCTGAGTCCTACCTGGACCGCCGGTCCGAAATGCGTATCAAGCACCTGGACACAGGGCTCCCTGAGGTGGCACCATCCTGTGGCCCTAGCACCAGCCCCAGCAGCACCAGCCCCGAGGTGGGCCCCTTCTCTCCACCCAAGGTGGATGTCCGCATGATCGACTTTGCACACAGCACATTCAAGGGCTTCCGAGATGACCCCACTGTGCATGATGGGCCTGACCGAGGCTATGTGTTTGGCCTGGAGAACCTCATCAGCATCATGGAACAGATGCGGGACGAGAACCAGTAGGCCCAGCTCTGGGCTTCCAGAACCCCTTCCTCTCCACCCTCAGGCAGGGACCATTGCTCTGAACTCGCCATGAGGACACACAGACTTACTTTTAAAAGGGTTATATTTCTCTTTGGTGTAAACTAAAAGAAATGTTTTTAGCTGTAGCCTGGAATCCATATATATAAAGTGAAGGAGGGCAGAACACATCCTCTCAGCCAGGCTTCCTAGCTCTGTGGTTCTGACTGCTGTGTCCAGGCTGACTTAGGAAGGAACAGATGCCCCTGGTGGGCTTGGCAGCAGGGACAGGTTGCCCTTGGACATTGGTTTCTCTTGCCTAGGTCTTTGAGGTCTGTGGCTACAGGGTCCTGCTAGTTGTGGGGTGAAGCCCTGGGTTTGCTCAGGGCCCCTCCATGCTCACTCATCCCTTGTTCCTCAGTAGTAGAGGGTTGGGTGCCCATCTCTTGGGGGACTTGTAGCTTGTGTTGTGGGTATCACCCGGGTCTGTAACAGATGTCCCCAGGGCACCACAGGGCCAACTGCACACAGCTGGACCCTTCTCGGTTCTGACCTTGGCATGAGGCTAGATTCATGAAGCTGTGCTGAAGCCAGCAATGGCAGAGGGCAGGCCCTGGGATCCCCAGGCACTATTTGGCACTTGAACCTGCTCCTCCTCCTGCCTGCACAGCCCAGCCAGCATTTCTCACCAAGATCCCTTGCCTAAGGAGGCCATCCCCTCTTGCCCCACTGGAGGGGGCCCTGCTCTGTTTGCTGAGGAGAGTCAATGTTCCAGCAGGCCTCAAGGCCTCTGATGGCTCTGACCCAGCTAGTATTTGCAGTCCTTGTGCTGTGGGTAGGAGTCCTCTTCCTCTAGCTTGGGCAGCTGTGCTGCCTTGGATGGGCTGCTCCTTCCAGGGCTCAAAGGCTGTGGTCCGCTCAGGGTCTCACCTCTCCCCAGGCCAAGCTCAAGGCAGCAGCCCACTGTGAGGAGCTCCAGGCTTGTGAGGGAGAACTTTAAGCTTGTTTGCTTATAGGGACATTGGGCGCTGGTTGCAGGTGCCCAGATTCTGCTAACGAGTTTTGTCTTATCAGTGCTAGGGTCCATCAGTCTGTCCATTTGTCCATCTGCCAGCCCCTGAGATCTTTCTCCTGGGGTGTAGCCTTGTTCATTAGTAAATATTGATTTCCTTCATGCTTCCCTCAGCAAAAGATTCTCTTTACCATTTCTGAGGTGAGCTTTTGCCCCTGTGCCCTTCCTCAGCAGGTGCTACCTTTTTTAAAAGAACTGGTAGCAAAATGAATTGGAGGAGGTGTTTCCCTGCTGGCCCAACACCCTCTCTGTGAGCCTGGAGTGTGGCCCCCTCAACACTCAACACTGACAGTGGCACAGTGAAGGCCCAGGGGGTGACCCATTCCTTGCCCATAACTTTTGCTGCCAGCCCTTAATGGCACGGAGACCTGCCACCCCTAACACATGTGGCCAGGTGATACTGCACTCACCTAGCCATTGCTGAGGTTAGTGCCCTCACCTCTGAGTCTAGGGCCACTGTCATTGTCACTTTTGGCATGTCCCTATTTGGGCATTAATGGTAAGCCTGCCAGCCTGTGTCTCTGAGAGGCCTTGGTAACTGATGGACTAATTTCCTGGTCCTTAGAGATGCAGCCTCACACATCTTAAATGGGCTTCTTGATGGGATCCCATCTCTCTCGGCCCTCTGACCCTGGTGCCATTGGTGGGCAGGTTCCCATTCCTTGGGGCTAGGAGGGGTAGCTTGCCTGTTTCTGGTCAGTAATGACCATCTTCTGTACTATTCTGTGGCTTCACCCACGGGGGCAGTAGCTCTTCATTAGTGTGGATAGTCATTTCCTGGCAAGGCAGGAGCTAAAGCAAAGGGTCTGGGGCCACTCGGGACCCACTTGATGGCACCTCTCCAGCCTGGGGATGTGCTGTGCTTCCTGAGTTTGTATATTATGGGAGATGCTGCCCCATTCCGCTCTTCATCGCGCGAGAGCCTGTACCGACTTAAATTCAGTGTTTGCCTGTCACTAAAAGAGCAGGGCTGGGATTTGCTGCTTCTCCCCCAGGGCAGGGTCCCTTCTTTTCAGCACTTTTGCACACTTGGGAGACACAGCCCTGTTTCTGGTGGGTGGTGGGCATGTGTGTCTGCACACGCTCTTTGCCACCATTTCGCCCTGTTCCATGCTAGAGAGCCCTGTCCCTGCCAAGCCCTGCCTTCCCAGCCCCAACTTGGGACCAAAGTGCAAGATGGGATCACGGGTTGGGGCGGGTTGGGGCGTTCAAGCGACGACCCCTCTCTATAGTGCTTCCCTGGGAGAAGTCGACATCAGCCCCCTAGCGGGGTGGGATGGGCGGTGCTTAAAGAGGAAGGGGACCAGTTTTGCAACTTGCCAGGGACGCCACCCCTCCCTCACATCCTGGCCTGTACAGTGGGCGTGGGGATTCTCCTTAAGGGGCCAAAGGCCTGGGCTAGTTTGTAGCCTCTGCTCACTTGCTCATATCCCGCCACGCGCACCCCCCCACTAGATGCAGATTGCTTGAACTTTTAAAACTCTTCAATTTGGTTTTGTTTGTGCCGATTTAAAAAATGTTTTAATGGGGAAAAGTTTGGGGAGAACCAAGGGAAGGGCCTGGTATCTTTGCTTCTCGGGGAACTGCAAGGCCTCGCCTGGAGGACCACTCTCTACTCCACTTTCCTGGAAGCTGCCTAAGCCTGTTCACGCCGCCCGAGCCCTACGCCCGGATATGACACGTGGCTCCGGTCGCGTCTGGGCGCGGTTGCGTTTTCTCGGGACCTTGCGTGCAGGGGGGGCGGTGCTCCGGTCTTGGGCCGAGCCCGCCCCTCTCTGTACACCTAGCGCTGTCCGCCCCGCTTGTGTCTGAGGTCGTGTATGTCAAAATAAAGCCGCTAGAAACCGAGGCATGTTCGTGTCTTTGAG
Source organism: Kogia breviceps (assembly GCF_026419965.1). Lineage (NCBI taxonomy): Eukaryota > Metazoa > Chordata > Mammalia > Artiodactyla > Physeteridae > Kogia > Kogia breviceps. Next base: position 39,059,130 of record NC_081319.1, read on the forward strand.
AAACCCCTCGGCCTCCGGGCGAGTGCCCTAGTCCGAACTTGCAGCGTCCTCGGCCTCTCCCCGGCCCGGCCGGCCCGGTTGGCCCGGTGAGGCGGGGAGGGGCCGGAAGCGGCTGGGGCGCGGCGCAAAGGAAGCCTCGCCCTTGGCGCCAGCTCCGCTTTTGGATCCGCCAATGGCCAGCTGACCCGCAGGTCCGGGTCCCGGTCCCCATGGCAGCCCAGCGCGCTCGGTTCTCATTGGCTGCGTCGGCCGGAGCGTCGCGTAAGGGCGCTCCGACGCCGACGGTGTGCCACGTATACGGTAGCTGATTGGGCCGCTCGAGTTTACGTCACTTCCCGCTGGCCGCCGGCCCGAGTTGGGAGGCAGTCGGTCTCCGTCTGGTGTCGCGTTCTGGTTTGCTGCGGTCTTGGACCTAGCGTTAGCGCGGACTGGGCGGACAAGGCAGAGGCAGAGTTGGTCAGTCTGGCGGTGAAGGGCGCGGGGCCGGGCACAGCGGCGGGAGTGTGCGGCAGGGGTCCGCCAGGCGGGCCGCGGACACCTTGGAGCCTGGGACTCACTCTCCGGCCGCCCGCAGGCGCAATGAAGGCACTGATTTTGGTGGGCGGCTACGGGACGCGCCTTCGGCCGCTGACGCTAAGCATCCCGAAGCCGCTGGTGGACTTCTGCAATAAGCCCATCTTGCTGCACCAAGTGGAGGCGCTGGCCGCGGTAAGGCCCGGGGCCGGGGTCTTGGTAGGACCTGATAGGATGAGGGCCGGCCAGTGATTGGGGATCGGGGACACCTGTGCCTTCAGCTGAGTCCGCTTGGCGGCCGGCGCCGTTCTGTCCCACAGGCCGGCGTGGACCACGTGATTCTGGCTGTGAGCTATATGTCTCAGGTGCTGGAGAAGGAAATGAAGGCGCAGGAGCAAAGGGTGAGGCACGGACTTCTCGCTCTTTCCCTTGGTCCCCGCTCAACTTTTCACCCTGGTGAGAGGAACCTGACGGGGGGCTTTTTCCTTCCAGCTAGGAATCCGAATCTCTATGTCCCATGAAGAGGAGCCTTTAGGGACAGGTCAGTAGAGACAGGAAGGTCCCTTGGGGAGGGTTTAGGGCCAGGGAAGGGGCAAGACTCAGCCTGGATGGGGACTGCTGAGCCTGGATCCAGGGGCTCAGACCCCCAAGATGATGCTGACCTGTTCCTCTCCCCCAGCTGGGCCCCTGGCACTGGCCCGTGACTTGCTCTCTGAGACTGCGGACCCTTTTTTCGTCCTCAACAGCGACGTGATCTGCGATTTCCCCTTTCAAGCCATGGTGCAGTTCCACCGGCACCATGGCCAGGAGGGCTCAATTCTGGTAAGCGAATACGTCTTTCTGTTCTAATGTTCCTGTCCCCGTGTGCAGCGTCCCCAGCCTCTCCCATCCTCCAGCCTTGAACTGCCTCTTGGTGGTGTGGGTGCAGAGCTGTGCAGTTTGTGCCTTTAAGCATTTGTGGCAAAGCCCCTGAAATTTAGGACAGCATGTATATCAAGGCTCAGGAGCACTGGACTAGGCCTGAAGTCCCCCTGCACTCAGGTGACCAAAGTGGAGGAACCCTCTAAGTACGGTGTGGTGGTGTGTGAGGCGGACACAGGCCGCATTCACCGGTTCGTGGAGAAGCCGCAGGTGTTTGTGTCCAACAAGATCAACGCAGGCATGTACATCCTGAGCCCTGCAGTGCTACAGCGCATCCAGGTGTGTAGAAGCCAGCTGCAGGGTGGGCTGGGTTAGGGCAGGCCACCACTGCCATGACCCTGCTCATGAGCTGCCCACTCCCACAGCTGCAGCCCACATCCATTGAGAAGGAGATCTTCCCTGTCATGGCCAAGGAGGGGCAGCTCTATGCCATGGAGTTGCAGGGTGAGGCAGGGAGGCCACAGGGTGGGGGTGGTCTGTGGCTGGGCTGAGCCCCCTGATGCATTCTCTCCCTACAGGCTTCTGGATGGACATTGGGCAGCCCAAGGATTTCCTCACCGGCATGTGCCTCTTCCTGCAGTCGCTGCGACAGAAGCAGCCTGAGCAACTGTGCTCAGGCCCTGGCATTGTGGGCAACGTGCTGGTGGTGAGGCCCTTGCCCAGAGCATTGTCATCCCCCTCAATCTTGGGGGACAGGTGGCCCACTTGTGTTTTTCCCGCTGTCCTCAGGACCCAAGTGCCCGTATTGGCGAGAACTGCAGCATTGGCCCCAACGTGAGTCTGGGTCCTGGTGTGGTGGTGGAGGATGGTGTGTGCATTCGGCGGTGCACGGTGCTGCGAGACGCCCACATTTGCTCCCACTCCTGGCTTGAGTCCTGCATTGTAGGCTGGCGCTGCCGTGTGGGCCAGTGGGTAAGCCTCCGGGCTGGGCCAGATGGGGAGGGTGGGGGGAATGCCTCTGCCTCGCTGACAGGCCTGCCCCTCCCCCCAAGGTGCGCATGGAGAACGTGACAGTGCTGGGTGAGGACGTCATAGTTAACGACGAGCTCTACCTCAACGGGGCCAGTGTGCTGCCCCACAAGTCTATTGGTGAGTCGGTGCCAGAGCCCCGCATCATCATGTGAGGATGCTGCGGGGCTGGCTGAGCCCCCATTACCCCACTGGCAAGGGGATCACTGGCTCGACACATCAGGAGGCCCTGGACTCACTGACATTTGACTGGCGAGGATTGGACAAGGCTGAAGCCGTCAGACACCCACCTTCTCCTGTGGACATAATCTGGCAAGATCCTTGCTGGGCATACCCCACAAAGCCCACTCCCTCAAGATGGGCCTGGGCCAGGACTGTATGGAATAATAATTTAATGCTCACTGTGGCCCTGACTGAAAGTCAAGCTCAGGCACAAATAGGGCATGGTTGGGGGGCCGTGGGGGACAGGGAAAGGGGCTCATAAATAGGGCCCAGCCTGGGTTTGAGTTTAAGGGTAGAGGTTCCTGCTGTGTGGGCCAGGTAGGCCTAGGCAGCCGAAGAAGTGGCACTTGCACTGGCTGCCTTGTCCCAGTCCTCTACAGACACGATGGTGGCTTTGCAGAAGAAGCAATCCTTGTTGTTCATCAGGTGCTGGTTGATGCAGGCTCTGCAACAGGGGAGGGCATAAAGATGGCCTGTGTATCTCTGCTGTTCCCCACCCAGCCCCTTGTGCCCGTGCAGCCCACTTACTTGCAGGACTTGTGGCCACAGGGCTGGAACACAGCAGAAATGGGGTGAGCATAGCAGATGGGGCAGAGGTCTTCCTCACTGGTGGGCTGCAGGGAGCAGAGTGCAGGGTGGGCTGGGGTTGGGTGCCCAGACAAGTTGGGTGTACACTATGCACACAGCTGTGGTGATGTGTACTGGGGTTGTGTGGACCCGTATGCTGTGGCCCCACTCACCAGGGAGGCAGCTGCTGCCTGGGCAGACGCAGAGGTCAGGTGTGCCAGCATCTGTTCCACCTGGGCCAGTTCCTCAACACTGATGTAATCTGTGTCTAGCGGGTGGTAGGAGGTGTCAGGCCAAATGTGGCCCTAGAACCGAACCCAGTGCCTCTTGAGTACTCCCCTGCCTGGGAATTTGCTCTTCTTAAGACTACTGACCTGACCCAGCCCCAAATCCCTCTCTTCCCTGACCCACCCCCGGCCTACTCACAGCTCTGTAGGGAGAAGCGCTTCTGGTCAGGAGCAGGCAGGGCAGTGCCAGGGGTAGGGGGCTCTGGCTGCCCCAGCAGATAGCATATGGAGCGGAGCTGGAAACAGGGATCAGCCAGGAGCACTGATGTGGCTCTCTCTGTCCTAGGTGGAAGAGGGTACAAGGGTAGTCAGAAGGCTGGGCCTGTCTGAAATCATTATCTATCAGAGGGGTGGGGGTGGAAAGTCCAGCCTCCTTGCATTATTGCCTGGTTCATTCCACCCAATCTTCCTGCTTCTCTCCAGTCCTCCCAGTAAAGTCCTAGATCCCGGTAAGGACCCACATTGCAAGGTACCAGTTTAAGGGGGCACCACCAGAAGATAATGGAAGTCCACCTGCCCCTTCATTTACATTAACCCTTCAAAGGAAACAGCTGCCCAATCATATACGTTAACCCTTCAAAGAAAACACCTGCCCCCCTCATAAACGTTAATCCTTCAAAGAAAACACAACACAAGAAGCTTAAAGGCGTGCTTCCCAGGGTTCCGGGAGATTGGGCCTCTGGAAAGCCGCCAGTCAAGCTCAGGCTAGGGCATTGTGGCCCGACTTGCTCACCCTCTGGCGGCCACGCGGGGGCCTATGATCGCCGGGGAACGCGGCTACCCCGCCCCTCCAACGTGAGCCAATGGGAGTCTGGGGCCCCGCCCCCGAGAAATCGCCTCCCGGAGAGTATTTAGAAGCTGAGCGCTCAGAAAGGCACTCAGAAGAGAGCTGGGGAAGCCTGAGAAGAGAATGCTGAGCGGAGCGGAGCGTGGCCCCAACTCACAACCCAAAACCTGGGACCAGGCAGCTGGAGCGGTCGGCCTTGCTGGATGGAACCCGCATCCTGTCTCGCTGGCCACTGGCCATTTAGCGCCCCGCACTTCTAGCCGGATTTGAAGTAGGTGAGTCTCAGAGCTGCACCCTGCACCAAGCTGCCCTGTCCCACCCCTGGCAGCCGCCGCCATGGCCCGGCTGGTGCTTCAAGGCACACTGCTGTGCATACTGCGCATCGGATTAAGCACCCTGGACTCCGAGGGCTTCCTGTCCCCTGCGCCTCATAACTGCCCCTACAAATGTGTCTGTGCTGCCGACCTCCTGAGCTGCGCCGGCCTGGGGCTGCAGGATGTGCCGGGCGCGTTACCAGCTGCAGCTGCAGACCTCGACCTGAGCCACAATGCGCTGCAGCGCCTGCGCCCCGGCTGGTTGGCGCCCCTCTCCCGGCTCCGCGCCCTGCATTTAAATCACAACGAGCTGGATGCGCTAGGTCGGGGAGTTTTCACCAATGCCAGCGGCCTGCGGCTGCTCGATTTATCATCTAATGCCCTGCGGGCCCTGGGCCGCCACGACCTCGACGGCCTGGGGGAGCTCAAGATGCTGCTTCTGTTCAATAACCGCCTGGCGCACTTGGACGAGCAGGCCTTCCACGGCCTGGGCGTGCTCAGTCGTCTCTACCTGGGCTGCAATGAACTTGCGTCCTTCTCTTTCAATCACCTGCATGGCCTGGGCACGACCCACCTACGTACTCTGGATCTCTCCTCCAACCACCTAGGACGCATCCCTGTACCTGACCTGGCTTCACTGCCAGCCTTTCTCAAGAACGGCCTTTACTTGCACAACAACCCATTACCCTGTGACTGCCGTCTCTACCACCTGCTGCAGCGCTGGCACCAGCGGGGGCTCAGCGCTGTGAGCGACTTCGCGGGTGAGTACACGTGCCTGGCCTTCAATGTACCCACCTTCCGCGTGCGCTTCTTTGAGCACAGCCGTGTCTTTGAGAACTGCTCAGCTGCCCTGGCTCTGGGCCTAGAGCAACCTGAAGAACAGCTGCATGTGCAGGTGGGGCAGTCCCTGAGGCTACGCTGCAACACCAGCACCCCAGCCGTGCACGTTGCCTGGGTCTCACCGCAGCATGAGCTGCTTGTGGCACCAGGATCTCGCAATGGCAGCATCGCAGTGCGGGCCGATGGCAGCCTGGCCATCAGCAACGTGCAGCCATGGCACGAGGGTGTCTTTGTGTGCCTGGCTACCGGACCCCACCTGCATCACAACCAGACACACGAGTACAACGTGAGCGTGCATTTTCCACACCCTGAGCCTGACACTTTCAACACGGGCTTCACCACGCTGCTGGGCTGCGCCGTGGGCCTGGTGCTCGTGCTGCTCTATCTGTTCGCGCCACCCTGCCCCGGCTGCCACAGCTGCTACCATCGCACCTGCCACTGCCGCCACTGGCCCCAAACACCCAGCCCACTCCAGGAGCTGAGCGCACAGTCCTCAGTGCTCAGCACCACGCCACCCGATGCACCGAGACGCAAGGCCAGTGTCCACAAACACGTGGTCTTTCTAGAGCCTGGCAGGAGAAGCCTCAATGGTCGTGTGCAGCTAGCGGTAGCTGAAGACTTTGATCTCTACAATCCCACGGGCCTGCGGCTCAAGGCTGGCTCTGAGTCCACTAGCTCCACAGGCTCTGAGGGTCTGGTGATGACCTAGGCTGCTCAGGGGCCTCACCGAGGCCACTGCCTGCCTGCTGCTTGCCCTGCTTCCTGCTGCTGCCCAGAGAACTGCCAGATGCTGGTGGGAAGCACTGGGCTTGGTCCTCCAGCCTCCTGTGTGGGCCTCGACATAAACCACAGCAACCCCACTCACTGGTAGAGGGGCTGAAGTCCCCAACTCTCTCCTGCTTCTCCCCAGCAGCACAGGACCAAAACATCCCAGGACCTAGCAAGGCCTACCTGTGCCCACATGAGGACTGGAACCGAGGACCATCTGGAAGAGCCCTTGCATTAGAGCCCCAGGTTCACCCGCAGGGGCTAAGGCAGCCATCAAGGAGAGTGGTGGTGAAGAACTGAAGCATGACCACCTTCTGCTTCCCAAGGGGATGGGAGTGGCCCACAGGGGAAAAGGAAGAGGACTTCAAAGGAAGACTGAGTCCCCACCCTGAGGGTGGAAAGAGGAATTACAAGCCCTCCCTCTGGTGAAATGCGACTCCCCACGCACCAACATTCAAGCTACTTGAAGCTTCACGAGTCCATGCAGTCTGGTGAGAAGGCAACCAGCAGGCAAGGCTCCTTAAGAGACCATCAGGGGCATCACAGGCCACTCTGAGGGCAGAGCCACTCCCATGGGCTCGCAAGACAACGGTAAGGGGCACCAATGGCCTGTTCCCCCAGCTTTTCATCAGTAAAAAGCCTGCTGAGCGTGGCTAAGATGGGAGGGCCGAGCCGGAACTTGCTGTCTCCCAAGGGTAGAATCCTCTTAAGGGCTGGCACTGGTATTGGCCTAATGGCTGAAGCAGTGCCCTGGCTTCATATGCATCTCACCACTCCCACTGCAGGGAGGCAGGGAAGCGAGGACTGGGAACCCCTCCTGAGTGAGGGCTGAGCTGGGGGGCCCACAAGTGTCCTGGGTCCAGCTATCATGGAATTTCTTAATAAAGGTAGTACATGCTCGTCGTTGGAGCCTTCACAGACACAGGTGGCAGTGTGTGTGCTCAGCTCTTAACCCCAGCAATGCGTCCCTGGATATTGCAGGATGGCACCCCGCCCTTAGCACAGTCTTAGTTCCCCTGCCCCTGCCTGAGGCACAGCCACAGCCAGCAGCTCTGCCCGTGGGCCAGGGCACCCTGCTCTGCTGAGCTGCTGCTGCTGCTGCCGCCACCTACTCAGTTCACACCTCACTACCTTCCTTCCAGCTCCAGACCTGACGCTGAAGTCCATGTGACAGATGAGCTTTGGAAGGCCCTGCCCAGCCCCCTCCCCATCAGACAAGCCCAGCCCCCACAAGGGACACCAGCCCCTAACACTCACCCTGAGGCTGGGCCGTGCACCAGGAGTCGTACCAGGATGCCTGTCACTGCCACCAGAATAGGGTAGTGGTCCACGCTCTCCAGGCCTAAGGGAAAGGGAAGGAAGGGGATGAGCTACCCAAGTGCTCCCGCTGCAGGGGCTCCATTCCTGCCCAGCTGACATCATCGTCATTCACACTTCCCACCCTCCTCCCCACAGAAGGCTGAGCTAGGCTGGGGGTGCCAAGCCAGGCTGTCCCGGTGCAGAATGTAGAATCAGGCAGCACTGCTCCTGGCAGAGAAACCAAGGCCTGTGGTGTGTTGGGTACAGGGCTTCTAGGTCCTCACCAGGCAGCCGCAGGGTGACCACGCGGTCAAACAGGTTCCTCTCAGCTGTCACCCGGTTCAGCACCTGGTTCAGCAGCTGTGAGGGCAGAAGCCCATTGGTGGATGGGTGGGCTGACACCACTGGGGTGTCCCCAGGGTCCCAACCACCCTTGCCCAGATGGACACACCTGTGCGAGACGCCGCAGCAGCATCTCAGAGGTAGGCTGGGCCCAGTCGAGGAATATCTCAGGCACCAGCGTGATGGTCATCTCCAAGACGCGCAGCAGGCTGACCGAGAGGTCAAAGCAGGTGGCACATACCTTGAGCTGCCGGCTGTCCACAAAGTTCCGCTCCAGGCGTTCAGCAGCCTGCTGGATCTGAGCCACCAACGTGTGGGCAGCAGTCAGTGGTCTGGCCACACCGCAGATCATGCCTCACCCTCTGCAACCCCCTGGCCCACAAGGTCCCTCCGTGACCCACCTCCTGGATCATGCCGATAAACTCAGAGAAGGCCCAGTTGAGCTGGTTGAGGACGCTGTTGAGGAAGCTGGGTGCCACGTCAGGACCCTCCCGCAACAGGTCTGCCATGTGCTGCTGCAGCAGGGTGGAGGGGCAGGGCTCTGTGGGGACATGGGGAGGGGCATCATCGGGACTCCAGTCAGCGGCCCCCGACCGTCTGCCTCTGTTCTCACTCACAGGCCGTTGGTGTAAGGGCAGAAAGACAGCTCCCTGGGAACACTCAGGTCTTGAAGGCAGGGGGACAGGGTGCAGTGCTGCCTGGGGGTCAGGGCTAAATCTGTCCCCTCCCTCTGCTGGGCCAACCACAGGCTGCAGTTGTTCCCAATGCCTCCCCCACCCCCAGTTCTAGAACCACCCCCAAGCCCCAGCCTGATCCCCAGAAAGTTCTCAGTCACGTGCCCTTCAGCCTAGACCCCTCTTCACTTGTATCAAGGCCATTTCTCCCAAGAGCCTCCTCTGAGCCCAGCCATCCTCCACTGTCCTCTGCTGCCCTTGGCCTGGCCTTGGCATACGGCTGAGGTGGTGGGCGCCAAGTCTGGGCTGACAGGCAGCAGTAACCAGAGCCCTCAGCCACACCGAGCTAGGTGTACCTCCCCCCCTGCAAATCAATAGTTCCTACAGCAGCAGGATGTATATCTGGCCCCACTGCTGCTCTCCACTTGCAGCTCAGGTCCACCCTGGAGGCAGGACCAAGGCAACTGGCAAGGACTTGCTGTGTGACTCTGCACAAGGAACTTGGCCTCTGGGGACACCTTTAGGCCCAAACACTCCCACAAGGGCAGAAACATACCACGTGGGCTAAAGAGAGCCACTGTGTGGAGTGAGTACAGCATGTGGCAGGCAGATTCTGCAAGCAAGACAGCCCAAGATCTTGGGCTGGGCCCAGTGAAGGTCCTCAGGCTCACAGGGATTTGCTGGACCATAGGCCCAGGACAGAAAATGCAGACTGCTCCCAACCAAAGGCCACTTCCTCCAGGAAGCCCCATGGACACCCTTTGGGGCCTTGGCCAACCCCTAGTCTGTGCCCCTGCCTTGACTCAGGTATCCAGGGTCTGGCACCAGCTAGTGAAAGTAAAGGGGCGGAAGGACATGGTGTTGGGACAAGGCTGGAGGTCAGGGAGCTGGTTCAGAGGGCAAGGGATAGGGCCCTCACTTTGCAGAAGCTGCCAGCAGCCTGTGAAGATGCTGCCCCTTTTCACTGTGACACATGCAGACCGTTCAGGACCAAAGAGCACACATGGGACTGGAGAGCAAGACTCAAGAGGACCAGAGTGTCCTTAGACTGGGAGGAAGCAGGGAAATGGAAACCCCAGGGGATACACAGGGAGTTTGGGGCCCAACACAAGTCCAGGACTGAGGCTGGAAGAAGTGGGAAAGTCTGCGAGAACCCAAGAGCAGCGGGTGAGGGCCCCTGCCTGCCAAACCTGGATACTCACTCTGGAGGCTGGGCAAATTGGCATCCTCGGGTTTGGTTTTCAGCAGGTGTGGCAGCCGTGTATAGCGGTACCCGAACCCACAGCCCTGGGGGTGGAGTTGGCGGGAGGTCAGTGGGGCAGGGCAACCCCTCCCTCCAGCCAGCCATAGCCACCTCCTCTCCAGCCAGGCTTACCCTCCAGAGCCGCACCAGGATCCAGTTGGTCTGGGCCCAGGGCCGCTGCTCATAGGGAGCCAGTAGACTCCTCACCATGGCGATACGCCTGTGAGAGCAATGGGTGGTGGGCACGGGGTGAGGCTAGTGCTGTACAGGGCAGAGTACGTGTCCCCCTGCCCCTGGGCCCCCACTCACTGCTCCTCAGGGATCCGCTCCACGGCCCGCAGGGAGTTTGGGTAGCACACGTAGCTGGCCAGGGCCTGCATCAGCGAGTCACGGATATCTGCTGGGACAGGCCATGCCTCAGCAGGTGCCTGGCATGAGCCCTGGTGCCCATGCCTCATACCCACCTGGCTGGCATTGTGCGCAGAAAATAGCCAGAGGTGCCATCCCGTCCGTCCCCATCTCCCCCAGCCCTCTGTCGGGCACCTCACCAGTGCCCACGATGCGTGTGTCGGCAAAGTGTTTGGCAAGGATGGCAGCCAGACGGGTCAGGGTCTCTTCATAGCCTGCAGGGTTGGGTAGTAGGACAAGCTGATGGGGAGTGTGGACTCCAGAGGCCGGCACACCCCTTGGTGGGTAGGCTTGGGTACTGGGCTCCAGAGCTAGCTCCAAGGGCTAGTCTGGGCCCAAGCCAACATCTGGGGACTTTAGGCAGGGCATTCACTAACAGTTGGTGAGAGGCGAAGGCACAGACTCATTGTGGGCGTTGGGCGGGTCCCAGCAGGAGGATAGGTCCTGACAAAGAGTCCTGCCTAGGCTCAAACCCATCTCAGCACACACACTGGAGGGCTCAGCAATCAAAGCCCCCTGGGCACCCACAGCTCCACCTCTGAGGACAAAGCCTGCTCCGAGGCCTATGGCAGGGCAAGGGGACAGGCCAGGAGCCTACAAGTCCACAGCCTAGTCCAGACATAAACTGCCAAGCCCAGCCTGGAATCAGTGGTCTGCAAGAAGCCCAGACTCCTATGTGGCCACCAGCAGGGCCTCCCTACGCCTTGCTGTGATCTGCAAAGACAAGCCACTCTGCCCCTGCATGGGATGCCACACCCCATGGCCAGCGCCAGGGCAGCAGGGTAAGAGGCCAGCTGGCTCCTGAGCCACAGAAGCACCAAGAAGGAAGTGAAAGCCAGGGCGGGGCGAGGTGGGGCAGGGTGGGTGGGGTAGGGGTGATCCCCACACCCTGTACTCCATTTCGTCTGTTTCCCTCCTAACACCAGGGAGGAGCTGTTGGTTCTATGGCTGCTGGTACTAGAACAGGGCTCTCCACCATGTGGGACTTTTGCAAATGCTTGTGTGATGCTGGGCAGAGCCTCACCTCCTCCCCACGTGGGATGTGTGCTGCTGGGCCACGAGGGCTCAGAACAGGGCTCCTAGAGCTCACTCCCGGGGCCCCCTTTTCTGTCCCCTCCCAACCTGAATGGCCCCATCACCTGGGAGCTCCTCCATGCTGTGCACAGGGCCAAAGTAATTCTTGAGAGCACTGTAGCTGTTGATGGCCACACTCAGGTAGAATTCGGGCATGAAGGCAAAGAGAGGACCTGTGCGGTCTCCATGTTCAATGGTCCGCAGGCAGACACGCAGCAGCCAGTAGATGTCCTGCATCTTCTCCTGTGGGAGGCACACGGGGTGTTGCTGGGCTGTTCACGGGAGGGGTCACAGGGGGTATGGCCCGGTCTGGAGATTAGGAAAGGCCTCCCAGGAACGTGACATGAGAACTGGATTCCAGGAAGTGGGAGCAGTGGCTCAGGTAGAAGCAAGCAAGCACTGTCCTGGGCAGGCAAGACGGACCACCAGCCAGGACAGGGCAGCACTACAACCCCGACCAGAATCCTGGGTTGCAATTTTTTAAGGTACAGAAGGTGTTAAGCGAGAGGGTGCCATGTGACCAGAAGCCTGTGTTGGAACACTGCCCAGAGCAGAAGGGGCTGCAGGGACAAGTGGGGACAAGGCAGTGAGGAAGCTACAGCCTTGGCTAGGCCCAAGACAGCAAAGGGACTGGATGGCCAGGCATGCGGATGCACCAGTTGGCTGTGAGGGCAAGGGAATGGTCACAACAAGAACAGGGCCCACATTTCTGTGCGTGATGGAACCTCCATGGAGGCTGGAAGTCCTGGGGGAGAAGCAGGCCTGGTGAAGAGCAGAGGGGATGTGGCTTAGGACATGTGGAGCATGAGGTGCCCAGCGATGCCCCCAAAGAGGTGGTGTTAAGGAGGCAGGTAGAAAATGGGTCTGGAGCTCAGAGAAGGTGGTGTGAAGGCCAAAGGCAGCATGACTGCTAGTGGAACAGAGGCCACAGAAAGCAGGCAAAACCTGCCAAGGGCCCAGTTCCCCACAGTATGGTTTCCAGATAGTCTATCCCACAAAAGGGGCCAGGAGGGGTCACCAACCAGAGTGAGGCCCTAGGCCCCAGTCCAGACCCATGGCACCACATCTCCTGGAGTAGAGCTGGAGCAGCTGCACTTTCCACCAGCTCTCTGATGTGCTCTCAAACCTGAGAGCCCGAGAAGATGTAAGCAAGAAGCCAGAGGGTGGGCCTGGGCCTGGGAGTACACAATGACAGGGAGGCCTACAGGAGCTGGCGTCACCGAAGGCCAGAGAAGACCGAGTCTGAGGAAAGGATGGCAATGGCACCGATGCGGCCAAGGGGGCCACTGTAATGGGAGAGGAGATGTGTCCACAAAGGAGAGGGGAGAGCTCGATAGACACCTTGCAAGACTATTTCAGAAAAGTGGAGGAGCCTGATCTGGGCAAAGAGTGAAGGGAAGATGAGGAAGCCAAGACACAGAGAAGGAAGGAGAGAGCGGTAGTGTAAGCAGATGTACAGTGAGGGAAAGGCATCACGGGCTTTTTCCTTTACTAATGGGAGAAGCTGAATGAGCAGGAGGCAAGAGGGTAAGCATTGCAAATGTAGAAGAAAAAAAAGGCAGTTCAACATAATAAAGGCCGTATTATGAAAAGTTCATAGCTCACATCATACTCAATGGTGAAAGAATGACAGGCTTTCCCCTAAGATCAAAAACAAGACAAGGTGTCTGCTTTTGCCACTTCTATTCAACATAGTATTGGGAGTTCTAGCCAGAATTAGGCCAGAAAAAGAAGTAAAAGCCATCTACATTAGAAAGGAGGGAGTATGGGACTTCCCTAGTGGTCCAATGGTTAAGACTCCATGCTCCCAATGCAGGGGGCCTGGGCTTGATCCCTGGTCAAGGAACTAGATCCCACACGCATGCCACAACTAAGAGTCTGCATGCTGCAACTAAAGATCCTGCATGCCACAATGAAGATCTTGCATGCTGCAACTAAGACCCAGCACAGCCAAATAAATAAATAAATTTTAAAAAAAGAAAGGAGAGAGTAAAATTATCTCTGTTTGCAGATGACATGATCTTATATGTAGAAAACCCTAAAGATTCCACCAAAAAACTGTTAGAATTAATAAACGAGTTCAGAAAATTTGCAGGATACAAAATTGACACACAAAAATCAATTGTGTTTCTATACACAAGCAAGGAACAACCCAAAAAGGAAATCGAGAAAATAATTCTATTTACATTAGAATCAAAATTAATTAAACAGGTGTAAATTTAACCAAGAAAGTGAAACACTGAAAACTACGAAATGTCGCTCAAAAAAATTTTAAAAGGTACAAACAAATGGAAAGACATCCAATGTTCATGGACTGGAAGACCTAATATCGTCAGATATCAATACTACCCAAAGCAATCTACAGTTTTAATGCAATTCCTATAAAAGTCCCAATGGATTCTTTTTTTTTCAGAAATAGAAAAAACTATTCTAAAATTCCTATCAAATCTCAAAGGACCCCAAATAGCCAAAACAATCTTGAAATAGAACAAAGCTGCAGCTCTCACACTTCCTGATTGCAAAACTTATTGCAAAACTACAATAATCAAAACAGTATGGTACTGGCATAAACAGACATACCCACCAATGGAATAGAGAACCCCCCACCCCCAAACCCTCACATATATGGTCAAATGATTTTTGACAAGGGTGCCAAGACCGTTCAATGGGGAAAGGACAGTCTTTTCAATAAATGGTGCTGGGAACATTGGATATCCACATACAAAAAAATGAAGTTGGACCATTATCTCACATCATATACAAAAATTAACTTAAAATGGGTCACAAACCTAAACTTAAGAGCTAAAAACTCTTAGGAGAAAACACAGGGGGAAACCTTCATGACCTTGGATTTGATAATGATTTCTTGGCTATCACAACAAAAGCACAGGCAAGAAAAGAAAAAAATAGATAAATTAGACTTCATCAAAATTAAAAAATGTGCATCAAAGGACACAATCAAAAGAGCAAATGGAAGAAAATATTTATAAATCATAATCTGCTAAAGGGTTGATACCCAGAATATATAAAGAACTCCTACAAATCAAAAACAGAAATACAATCTGATTAAAAAATGGGCAAAAGGATTGAATAGACATTTCTCCAAAGAAGGATATACAAATGGACAATAACTACATGAAAAGATGCTCAACATCACTAATCACTAGGGAAATGCAAATCAAAACCACAATGAGAGGGCTTCCCTGGTGGCACAGTGGTTGGGAGTCTGCCTGCCAATGCAGGGGACGCGGGTTCGTGCCCCGGTCCGGGAGGATCCCACGTGCCGCAGAGCGGCTGGGCCTGTGAGCCATGGCCGCTGAGCCTGCGCGTCCAGAGCCTGTGCTCCGCAACGGGAGAGGCCACAGCAGTGAGAGGCCCGCGTACCGCATAAAAACAACAACAACAACAACAACAACAACAAAAACACAATGAGATATCACTTTACACAGATTAGGATTAGTATTAATAAAAAAAATTTTCTGAGAAACAAGTGTTGGCAAACATAGGCAGAAATCAGAACCCTGTGCCCTGCTAGTGGGAATGGTGCAACCACTACGAAAAACAATATGGCAGTTTCTCAAAAAAATTAAAAATAGAATTACTATATGATCCAGCAATTTTGCTTCTGGGTATATACACAAAAGAATTAAAAAGCAGGATCTTGAAAAGGTATTTCCACACCCATGTTTGTAGCTGCATTATTCACAATAGCCAAAAGGTGGAAGCAATTCAAATGTCCATAGATGGATTAACGGATAAATAAAATGTGGTATATACACACAATGGAATATTATTCAGCCTTAAAAAGGAAAGAAATCCTGACACATGCTACAACATAGATGAACCATGAGACCATTATGCTAGGTGAAATAAGCCAGTGACAAAAATTCCACTTATATGAGGTACTAGAGTAGTCAAATTCAGAGACAGAAAGCAGAACAGTGATTGTCAGGGACTGAGGTGAAGGGGGAAATGGGAATTAGTGGATATAAGTTTCAGTTTGGGGAGATGAAAAGAGTTCTGGAGACTGGTTGCACAGCAATAAATATATTTAACATCGCTGAACTGTACATTTAAAATGACTAAGATGGTAAGTTACATATTGTATTTTACCGCAACTTTTAAAAATGGTTAAGATGGTAAATTTTATGTTGTGTATATTTTATCACAATTTAAAAAGAAGAAGGTACAAAGATGAGAGGGTGAGGTTCCTAAGAAGACAGTGTGGGAGGGGGTGGCAAGATCGCCTAGGGAGGTGGACAGGCATGAAATCCTGGTGGTGGGATGACAGTGATCATCTTTGTGGGGCTGGAGCAAGGTGGTCAGTGGCAAGAGAGAACAGAGGGGTAAAAGGCAGAGGTGGTTTGGGTTGGGGAGGAGTCACCAGAAGAAAGAGCAGTAGAGACAGGGATACCAAGGGCCTTGATCACCCAGTTATGGGGGAGGGGCACATCCAAGAAGGTGAACAGACGCCCTACATGGGCACCTGGGGAGCATGCCAAGGCACTCACTTGTGGAGGGGGAGATGCCAGGGCAGGTGGGGAGCTAAAACAAGTGTGGCGGGTCCGGGGCCTGGGGTGGTGGGGGTCAAAACATGGTTGCTGCAGGAGTGCACCGTCTGTCCGTCTATCCTGGGAGGGCAGGGACTCAGCTTTCTGGTTCACTACTGAGTGTCCCCAGTGTCAAGATGGCACCTGGCATCCTCCAGGCTCTGGGCGTGTTAAATGAACGAGTGAGTGAATGAGTGAGAAGGGAACAAGCCAGTGGCCTCGAGTGGGAGAGGAGTCAGAGAGAAGCAAATGCAGATGCAGGGTGAGGCTTGGGAGAGGTCACAGAGCCCCCTGATGCGCTGGGAGAGGAGCAGGGGCAGCGGACAGTGGGAGGCAGGTAGAGACAGGCTGTTCCTTGAATGGAGAGTTATGAGCTGCATGGGGAAGTGGGGATTTACAAATGGCATCTACTTAAGTTCATGGGGCATGAGAAGTTCAGGGGATGTGGCACTAGGTGGGAGGAGGGAGGATGAGGAGCAGGGAGGGGGCACGTGTGTGCCAGAGGCCCAGGAAGGCAGGGAGCACGGAGGGGCTGGCACAACCCTGCCCAATCAGTGACCAGTCCGCGGGCTTGGGGAGGGCAGCAGCTGCTGGCCTAGGCCACACCACTCACCTGGGAATAGACGGTGGCATGGACCCAGGCAAGACGGCGACTTAGGTGATCCAGCTTTTCTGAGAAAACCTTCTGGCTCTTCGTCAACTCTGCAAGGATGTCCTTCCTCTGCCACCCAAGGAGAAGGGAGGAGAGGACAATCAGGATATGGCCCCGTGCCCAGACCCACGCAGCCTAGCAGGGGGCCCACTGGTGCCCAGGGCAGGCAAAGGGTTGGGCAGACCCAGCTCCACTCTTCAAAACCCTCCTCAGCCTGTGACCTGCTGGTGAGCCTGAGCAAGACAGGGCCACAGGTGCCCCTCAGAATGCGGAAGGGAGACGCAGCTGATGGCATGTGAGATGAGCCCCTGGCTGGGACACCCCAGGGACTCCATGCTAGAACTGCAGCTCCGGCACCTGCTTTCGCCCTGGACAAGCACAGGGTTCTGTGGACAGGTGGGAGCCAGGGGCTGCCAGGGAAGCCCAGACTGGGCATTCTTGGCTCTGTTCCCCAAGCCAGAGAGCTATGGTAGAGGGGCTCCAGGGGAGGGAAGGAGGGAGGGAGAGAAGGAGGGAGGGAGGGAAGGAGGGAGGGAAGGAAGGAGGGAGGGAAGGAGGGAGGGAGGGAGGGAGGCCCTGCTTCCTGCTGACTCTGCAAGTGGCCGAGGAATTACTCAGGGTCGAATCCATAATTGATGAGGAGAGTGGGTGTGCATCAGCACTTAGTGGCCAGGATGGGGGCACCTTGGCACAGGCCATGGCTGGCTGACTGGGCTTAGGCCGTGCCTAGCCCTGGTGCCAGCCCCTCTCTCACTGATGTGGTCTGCCCGGGGCGGGGGTGGGGATGAGGAGAACTGCTGGCCAACCCCAGAGGCAGGGGCAGGACAGCAGCTTTCCCTCATGGGCTTCCCTGGGGACCCCCAGCAAGCAAGCTGCCCTCTTTAACACCCCGCCCTCCCAAAGACCCACCTGCCCGTCCACCTTACCCGCTTGGGGCACCGGCGGAGCTTGTCCTCTGTGTCCCTCAGAGCCATTGCATACTCATTGACATCATCGGACACTCCCACCATCTAGAGCACCAGACACCACATCCAGGGTGACCCTTGCGCACCTCTCACAGGTTTCTCCACACCCAGCCTGGACCCCAGCCCTGTCAAACCCTTAACCTTAGGCCCAGGACAGCCCCCTCCCACAGAAGTCAACCAGGTCAGGCCCAAATGGCACTGGCAGACACTAGTCTTGCTGTGGCTATGCTAACGTGCACAGTCATACCCAGGCACCCCTGGAGACACATGGGCACATGCAGACGCACACACACATGCATCCAAACACACAGAACCACATAACATGCGCATGGGCCAGTGGCGTGAGACCTTGCCCAGCTGCTGGTGAACGCTGAGATTATACATCATGATGGCACCGTCCAGGACTTCCAGCAGGGAGTTCTCAGTGAGGGGCTGCTCAGGCTCCTCAGGGGGCCGCCCCACCAGCAGGCCCTCATTCCACTGGCTACCCTCGACTAGGGAATAGGGAAGGACAGGGTCAGCGTCGGAGCCATTCCAGTTCTCTTCTAAGCCTATGGAGCCAGGATGGGCCTTATAGCAGGAGAAGGAGGCCCTCTCCCCATGCCTGGGCCCAAGGAGGGACCTGCAGGGAGAATGTGTGGGCGGGGGCAGGGAAGGTCCTGCACTCTAGGACCTATTTCTGAAGCATCAATTTCCTGCCCTCAGAGTGCACTTCCCACACCCCTGAGATACTGCCAGGCCACAGGACCAGGAGGGAATGGGGTGTATTTGGCTTTGCCCCGGGGGAGTGCTGTACAGGATAGAAGGATCCGTCAGCGCGCCACGCCTGGCCCTGCCTGGCACCTACTGTCCTCACGGGTCCTCTGCTCTGCGCTCAGCGTGCGGACCTTCACTTTCTCTGAGGTGCTCAGAGGCCGCCGTGGGGTCATCAGGCTCACAGCTGCTGTGCTGAGGAAGCGGTTGGCTCGGCCCAGGGTTGGAGAACTGAGCCAGCTGGGCCGAGGCAGGGGCAGCGCGCCCCCCATGGCCAGGGCCTGCATGGGGCGCTGTGGTGGAGAGAGGAGGCCAGACGCCACTCAGCAATCCCAGGACCTGGGCCCACTTATGGCTCCCTTGATTTGTGAGGCTGGGGAATGGGACAGCGAGAGGGCACCGGCTGGCTGGGCAGGAGGCCACGCAGGGGTCCAGATACCACTGCGCCTGCACCTCACCCTCCACCTGCTCCAACCCAGCCTTCACGCTGCATCCCAAGGCCCTGTGTCTCGTAGGGACTCAGCAGCAGGAGGCATGCCCCACCACACCTGTCAGTTCATGCCTCCACCTACAGCAAGGGAGCCTGCCTGGGGACAAGCTCCTTGCCTGCATGGAGGGGAAGATGGCACCCCATGTGACACCCCTGCCCTTATGATAGAGGGACAGCCCAACACAAAGCCCCCTGCCTGCCCCTACCGCGGCACCTGGGCCGCAGCCGGGGCTGGCTCCTCATCCTCATCCAGGTCATCCATGGTGGCCGCCTGGAGCTCCAGTGGGTCGATCAGGATGTTGGCCTTGGAGGCAAGGTCATCTAGGAGGAATAACAAGAGGGCTCTCAGGCCAGCGGAGGGCAGAGGGGTCATAGGTGGAACCACTCAGGACAGCGAGAGGGCACCAGCTGGCTGGGCAGGAGGCCCTGCAGGGCCCCATTCACCACTGCGCCTGCGCCTCACCCTCCACGGGCTCCAACCCAGCCTTCACCCTGCATCCCAAGGCCCTGTGTCTTGTAGGGCGAGTCATGCTGAGTGAGGCAGAAGGCTCTCCCCACCAAGACCCCATCACTCCCTGTCTTTATCTGCATGACCTCACTCTCTCCAGGGCCCTACTTCTGACTGCTCCATTGCTTTCTTCCTTGTCCTGCCCCACAAACAAAGGGAGATCCAGGGCTCTCCTTGCCTCACTCTGCACACTCCCCAGGGTGTCCGGTCCTCACCGCAGGCTTGTCCCCACCTCTACGCTGACAGCTGGACACACCACCGTTACCTCCAGCCCAGGCCTTCGTGCTGGCTGCATCACTCGGCACCTCAAACATACTAAACTGTCCTCTCCTGCAGCTCCTCTTCCTGATGGTGCCTTATCCCCACAGCCTCTGGCAAGAAGCCTGGGGTCATCCTTGTCCCCTCCCCACCTCCTCTGTTGCCTGGACAACTGGCTTCCTTGTCTCCTTTCTTGGCCCTTGCACTCCACCCTCCAACACCATAGCAGCCAGAGGGGGCTTCTTACAACGCAGACCCCCCAACCTCGCTCCCTTGCTTCAGGACCTTCCAAAGCTACCACTGTCCCTGGAAGGAGCCTACAGCCACTTTGTGGCCCACAAGACCCTCAGACTCTGCCCTTCAGACTCCCTGGCCTCATTTTCCATCACTCCCTGCCTCTCATTTTCCTCTCTAGCACGCCAGCTGCTTTCTGTCTCCAGGCCATGCTGGGCTGTTGCTGGCATCCCTGCCACCGCTCACACCGTGCTCTCAGCCCTTTGTACTGGAGACATTTGTGCTCATCCTTGAAAGTAGTTCAGGGAGCAAATGCGAGCCCCCCCACCGCCCGCCCCCGCCCCCCCACTCACCAAGAACCCATGGTTCCCTCCTCCATCAGCACACTGCCCCCTATTCCATCACAGGGCTCCCAGACCTCCTCTGGGGTGGATGTGCAAGGGAAGGAAGGAATAGTTGGACCAGGGGCAGAGGAGGCCCATCAGCAGCTCCCTGCGGAGCAGGTGGAGAGACTCGGGCGCCCTCTGGTGGGCACAGCGCAGCTCAGCACACGTGGCCGAGCTGGCTCAGGAACCACCCCCAACCCTGCCCTGCTAATTGCCCAGGCCTGCGCGCACCTTTGAGGGTCTTCCGAAGGTGTGAGAGGAGGCCTCCAAGGCGCTGTAGGTCGAAGTAGTCCACCTTGCCATTATAGAACACCTGGGGCGGGATGTAGGCCTCTGCAAGGAGTTGGGACGCCGGGTCAGCAGTCAGAGCCCAGCAGGACCCCTGGCCTAGGCCACCTACCTGACCAGGCTTCCCCTACCACCCCTCGCTCTACCATTTCAGGTCAGTTCCAGAAACGGCACAACTTGGGATGAAGGGGGCATTCTTGGCCGTGGGTCACCCAGGTGAGAATCAGAGAGGGCCCTGACCAAGACCTATGGGAGATCCCCCAATGTAGGCTGCTTCCACTGACCCCTGGGGACTCTGTCCCACACAAACACAGGGCCCCCAGCACCTCAGAGCCCACCCAAGGCATCCCCGACAAAGGACTGCACAGAGGGCTAGCGGGCAAGGACTGAGGAACGGGGCCCATAGAGGACAGGAACCCAGGGGACCATCAGAGCAAACACGAGCTCACTGTCCAAGTGCAAGGCCCCCGCGCCCAGTGGGTAGGACTCAATTAGGCAGGAGGCCTGGGACAGCTCCTGCCACCCCTGCCCTCAGCCATCACTCCACACCAACATTAGGGGCTGCCCTGGGCCTGGCTCTGTCCAGCATCTACAACTCGAGGCCCTGGCCACACTCACCCTCACTGAAGGTAGCGCGTGGGTTCGAAGCCTTGTATTCGTCCCAGTAGTAACGCAGGGCCGAGATCAAGCGGTGTAAGAAGCAGACCATGTACTCGGGGGGGCAGAGCATGGGCATGTTCTGCAGGCACAGGTGTAAGACATGCATTTGTGCAGCCCGGAGGCCAGCCCACTCCTCATCCAAGGCCCTGCCCCAGGACCCTGGGCTGAGCAGAGAGGGTAGGGCGGCAGGTGGGGAGGAAAGGCAGAAGTGCCAGAATTTCAGGTGCAAATGGGGCGACAAAGCCAGGGGGCCATGGTGGGCTGGCCTGGGGATACCTACCCCCCGGCTGCTGGCATTCTCCTGCAGAAACTTTCGGAACTTGGTCAGGAAGATATACCTAGAAGCTTCGCCCTTCAGGGGAAGGAAAGCCAAGGCTGTGATTAGCTGAGGATCCTGGCCCCGGACCGGACTCAACTTAGCCCGCACCCTGCCACTAGAGCCTGAGCCAGCCCTGCCCTCTGGGTCTCCAGGCCCAGTCTGACACCCCTCCTGGCCAGGGACCCACACAGGAGTCTGGGAGTCACTTACCCCGTTGTCATCTTGATTGTTCAACAGCAGCTTCAGGATCTGGACCTGTAGTTCTTCCACCACTGGGGGTGGGATGGGGAACAGGACAGCTTTCCTCAGGCAGGGCCTTGCCCTCAGGCTCCCAGGGATGGGCAGGGGGAGGTTTGGACTGAGGCTCCACCACCAGGGATCCCCAAGTCCAACCTAAGCATGGTCACTACCAAGTGCCCCCAAGTACACAGGCACAGAAATCCTCCACCCCTACCCAGTGCCTGAGGAACGGGCCTGACCTTCGATGCGCTTCTTGAGCCTTTGGCAGCCCCGTTCATAGGCACGCCGCCGGAGCCGCTCCTCGGAGGTTTCGTCCTTCACCTCCTTACTCTCTTTGCCCTGGGCAGGGGCGGCGGGGGGGGTGAAAGATGGCAAGACTCACCCTGGTCTGCTTCAGACAAAAGACCCCTACTCCCACCCCCAGCCCAGGAAGGGGCATCGTGTGCCAAGTACAGGTGTCCCAGACACCCCAGGTCAGCCCCCACTGTGACCACCGCCCACCCCAGTCAGGGCTGCCCACCTCCCTGCTGGAGCGGTGGGGCCACCAGGTGGTGGGGATGAGCTCCTGTAGGCCAGCCTCCTCAACACGCAGGGGGCTCTTGATGTAAAAGAAGACAACGGACCGGAGCACGTCGAAGCTGGTGGTCGTTAAGGCAGAGCTCCACTCACCAAAGGGTGCCCCATACACCCTCATGAGCCCTCCCGAAACTTGCCCACCTCCGGATATGCCCACCACAGCTCTCCCAGTCCTCAGGGTGCCATCGCTGCTGTGTGCCTGTCACCAATGACTGTGAGCCCAGAGAAACAGCTGTGGCTGTCAAACCCACCAAGCCCACTTCCAAGCAAGGGCACGATGAAGACTTGTCACAGGAACAGATGACGGTGGGACAGCTAGAGACAGGGCCTGGCAGCCTCTGTATTTGTTTCTGCCTCCTAGAGGCTGAGGACCCCACAGAGAGAAGACAGCTACTAGCACAGGTTTCCCAGCCAGGGGCCCGAAGCTATGCTCTCTCTCCTATACCTGCAGTTCTCAACGTTATAGGGAAACAGGAAGAGCTGACTCCTTCGAGATCTCGTAGGAACCCCCGCCATGGAGCACAGATGAAAGTGTAGTGCTTTGGCTGAAGAGGGCAGGCGCTGGTGGCTCCCCACCCCGCCCTCCACCTCTGGGTGGCCCAAGAGCCTGCAGGCATCTGGAAATCCCTGCTCAGGCCAGCCAGCCAGCCTGGATCCTGTGCTCTACCCTCCCTGCTCTGTAGAGAAAGTGCTGGGAAGGCTGGGTCCTGGAACAAGGACTCACACAGTGGGTGGCTCTGGTCTTCCTGAGCCTCCGTGGGGAACCCTGGGCAGAGGCACACCACCCTCCCTGGCTTCTACTGACCCCAGAGGGCACCCCATGTCTGGCCTGCCTAGTAGCAAGGAGAGGATACAGGACGTGGCTAAGCAGAAACTTGCGGGACTTCTCATGACTGAGGATGGCAATGGTGAGCCGCAGGTAGCGGATCTGTGGGGAGAGGGTGCTCAGAGCGGGCAGGTGAAGCCCAGGGGGCTCAGGGCCAAGGCAGGAGCTCCTACCTGCAGGGCCAGGTCAGGGACGATGGGCGAGAACCGGTACAGCCGCAACAGGGACATCATCAACTGCTTGAGGCAATCTTGCACCTCATAGTCCTGGAAGAGGGAGGTGAGGTTGCACAGCTACCCGCTGAGGGAGGGCAGGCCCCGGGACAGCCATCTGTGCGGCCTTCTCCAACACCCTCCCTGTACGTCCCCCGACTCAGTGGAGCCTGACATCCTGTCCTGAGGCCTGAGATCTGGTGCCTCACCTCCATGAAGAGCCACAGGAGATCCAGGACCTGGTGCACCACAGACTGTGCCTGTGCGGGGGTGCCCGCCTCCACGACGCCCAGCAGGAAGCTCATGAGCACGGCCTCCACCAGGTACACCTTGCGCTGCACCAAGGGCGGGTGCCAGTGAGGTGGCAGCCTCCTGTCCCACTCAGGGCCCCCCTGCCCTGGCACGTGGCCAAGGCCACAGATGGACTCTTGGTCCCCGTCAAGCAACCCCAAGTCATAGATGAGCCCTTCTGGGGTCTGATGGAGACACAGGAAATACTGCTGCCCAACAACCCCTCTGGGGCTCTGCACATGCCATTCCCTTGGACTGTGATGTCACCACCCCTCGATCTTCTTTCTAGGAAGCCCCCTGATACCCTCGGCTGGAAGTGTCTCCTCCTCACCCAGTGACATCCTTGGGGTCTAAGGGCTCTGGTCACAGGGGCCCCTGACAGGTGATGCTGCTGGACCTCATGCACCTCAGCATCCCAGCCCTCAGCAGGGCTGTTTCTACCATGGCCCGCCTCTCCCCTCCCTAATGTCCCCTCACCAGGAGCGGTGCGAAGCGATGGAAGATGTGAGCCAGTGTGAGGAGGACGGTGGGCTGGCCTTGCAACTGCCACTCAGAGCTTTCCTTCTCCACTAGCCGCCCCTGCTGTGTGAGAAGGGAGGAAAGGACTGTGAGCGGCAGA
Source organism: Kogia breviceps (assembly GCF_026419965.1). Taxonomy (NCBI): domain Eukaryota; kingdom Metazoa; phylum Chordata; class Mammalia; order Artiodactyla; family Physeteridae; genus Kogia; species Kogia breviceps. The sequence continues at coordinate 39,083,185 of NC_081319.1, forward strand.
GGGCTGTAGAAAGCCCCCAGCATGCCCGACCCAGACGCTGGCTCACCACGGGGTCCAGCTCCACGCTCAGCACTGCCTGGAAGCAGCCCAGCAACTCCTGTGCCCGAACCAGGTCGGCGCTTGGTGGGTCCTGCAGGGGCCGGTAGCCCACCACTGGGTAGGTGCCACAGAGTTAAGCCAGCAACACCTGATCTGTGGCTCAGAATACCCACCCCCTCCCACTGAGACCCCTGCCGTAGGCCCTGGGCTCCAGGGTGGGGCTGAGAGGTCAGATTGCCTGGTTTGCATCACAACCCTCCCATTTCTCTGTGAAGCAAAACTTCTCTTGCCACTTTACACTCTTCACCCATTCAGTGGAGACAGCAATGGTACCCACCTAACAAGGTTGTTGCAAGCATCGTCCTCGGCATCCGCCTAAGCTGTACCCTACTCACTCTTCACGGCAGCAGGGCCTGCCACCAGCCCACAGAGCTCCTGGAGCAGGGAGACCCCCATCCTGGCTTCCTCAAGAGCATCCAAGCAGCCCACAGCCTTCTTCACAAAAGGATATCGCAGGGGACGGCTGCCAAAGTTGAAGGCCACAGACTCCTTGAAGGAGAGGCTGATGGCTGGGAAGTAGGCCATACCCAGGCCCCTGGATAAGTTCTCAAAGGCAGTGCCCAGCGACACACCATTCCTGGAGCAGAAGGGAGGGTCCGAAGGAGTGCTAAGAAGGATGTGGCTGAAATGGACCAGTGAGCAGGCCTCTGTGGAGGCTGCCCACCCTCAGGCTACCAAAGCCAGCCTGGCCCCTTACAGGGCCTGGAACACAAGGGCAGCCTGGGGATGCCCCAGAGGCCAGGCCTGTGAATAGAGGCAGGAGACTCACAGGCAGAAGGACAGCGTGCCTTCGTCCAGATCGATCAGGCAGCTCACAATGTCCCCCGCTGCCCACGCCTGCCAGGGGAGGAAGCCTTACAGATGTGCAGAAGCCCAGCAGCCTGCCCACTCTGCCCCCTCCAGCTGTGTCTCCACTGCCACCCAGGGGAGACTGGCCATAAGGACAGAGGACCTCAGTCCCTGTCCTCCCCCTGGTGCCCTACATTCCCTCACCACTGCCCAGTGGCCCCCACCAAGCTGTGAGGATGGACACGGGCCAGTTGGGCTGCAGGGGGCCCGGGCCTCACCTTCCCATAGTTCGTCGTGGTCACGTTCCACTTGCGTACCCGGTTGCCGTCGTAGGCATAAGAGTTGTGTGTATCTCCAACCCCCTCCTAGGGAGGAACTGTCTGTGAGGTCTGGGGGAGGTGGGGAGGGGCAGGGCCAGACCCCACCAGCTACCAGCCACCAGCCTTGGCCCCACGTGGCTCTACAGAATGGGGCTGATGCTCTGAGGGAAGGAGTGAGGGCTGTTTCGGGGCTGGATTGCCCTGGGATGGGGTGGGACACATTTCTCCTCCAGAGGGCAGTCCAGATTAGGGTGCTGAGCAGACCCTATGTGGGCTGGGGGGTCTCCCTGGGAGGGGTACCTCTCCCGCATGTACCTCCTGATTGAAGCGGCAGTTGATCGTGCACCAGCCAATCTGCATTAGCCCCTGGGAGGAGATGAGCACCTCGTAGACCCATTTCCCTGGAAGAAGTCACGTCAAACCCAGCAGGGAAACAAAGACTGCCTCCTGCCTCTGGCCCGGGCCCTCAAACTTCCTCCCAACTCCCTGGGCCACAGCAGAGCATGGTCTCACCTTTGTACACGCATGTGGTAGAGCGGATAGTACCAAAGTTGCTGTGTCCAATCACCTGGGTGGAGAGCAGGGGTGGTGAACCTCCTCCCGTGAATACGGGGTACCACCCCAAGGGAGAACGACCCCACTCCAACTCGGCTCGCCTTGGTGGCAACGCCTGTCACGGCCAACACCGTACTGTGCCTGAACAGGGTGGAAGGGCCTAGGCCCATGTCAGGAGGGATTCTGGGCCAGGAGCATGATAGGAGGGGCTCATGGCTATGCCGGGAAGACCTCGGGGCTGGGGTCACACCATGAGGGTTTTGGGGCTATGTCAGGGTTTGGGGGCTGGGGACTCAATAGTCCACATCAGGAGGGGTTTGTGGCTGCAGCCCCATCAAGAAAGGTCGAGACCAGGGCCACATCAGGAGGAGCTTGGGGCTGTGTCAGGAGGGGCTTGGATCTGGGACCCCACGCCTTGCCCTCGCTTACCCCCAGGAGGTCATCGTCCACCAGAAGAAGCCCTTCGAAGCCACCCGTGTGGTCTAGGACCACAGTGGATGGGCCAAGCCGCCCTTCAACCTGCCCTGGAAAGGAGAGAAGAGGGTGTGGGGTTGGGCCGGGCACAGGGCCTGACAGATGCAGAGAGGGTACTGAGCCCCCCAGGCCCAGCCCCAGCTCCCCAGTCCCATTCCTGAGGCTGTCACCTACCCTGGCTCTCCTCCTCCTCCTCCGCCTCCTCGTCCACATGTAACAACTGGTCCAGATGCTCTGGCAGGTTCTGGAAGTTCAGGAGTTTCCTGGGGAGAGCGAGAGGCTGCGAGGGGCCCAAAAGTCCTTGCAACCTGCCGGGTGACGCTAAATCCCTCTCCCAGTCCCCTTCTCCTGAGCTTAGGAGGGTGGCTGCCCAGACTCCAGAAAAAAGGCTGTGCCAGGCCCAGATTCTGGCATGCTGGGGGTCAGAAGACTGTATTATCCACTAAATTTGGTGTACCTCAAGACTGGCTAGAAAAAAAAAGAAAAAGAAGGAAGAACTCTTTCTAAGCCTTAATCCTCTCATCTGTATAAATGGAACAAGAGCTGTATCTCAGAGATGCTGTGAAGATTCCTAGGAATAACATGCCCTCCGTAGCCCATAACCTGCCCACTCTTGAAGGTGGCTTGTTGGTTATGCCTGGGCAAGGAAGGCTGGGAGAAGTGCTGATCCCCAAGATGGTCAGTACCAAGATCAGCTAGTCCAGTCCTTGACCCCAGTTCTGTGGTCCCAGCCAGGGAAGCCTGTGTGTTGAATGAGACATGTCCTGGGAGGATGAAGGGCTCAGCCCTCTTAGCTTCTGGCTGGCTCTGTCCTGGACCCACCTGTAGAGGAGAGTAGAGCACACAGCCTGCCTATCTGGCAGCTGCCCCAGCCAAAGGGGCTAGGAAAATCTGTCTGAGTGGCCCCTCATCCTCCTAGCACACATGCCCAAAGGAGAAAGAGCTCTAACACTGGCCAGCTAGGTCCTGAGTTCAGTTGCTAAGAATAGCAGGGAATGAGGTGGTGCTAACTAGCAGGGCTCAAAGACCAGAGGCCTGATGCCCATCTGGATCCAGCCCACGGACTGCTGGCACCTGCTCTTCTAACTCTAATCCAGTCCCCACTCTGTTCATGCCCCTAGAGAGTAGGCTCTGGAAGGGCATGTAGATGGGCCAAAGCACTGACTCTCTGGCAAGGTAGCTCCAACCCAGGCCCAGGGGCCACATGTTCCCACACTGTGAGCTACAACTGACCTTGAGCTACAGGAGGTGGAGATTCATGAAGCCTCCTCCCTACTTCTACTGAGCCCCAGGCCAAGGCGAGGAGGCAGCCGTGCAATGGGGTGCCTCGCCAGTAACATGCAAGGCTGTAGCCAACCCTGTCTCTCAACACCCCAATGGGCCCAGAGATCAAGCAGGCTTCCGCAACAGCATTTCTTACGGGCCCACACCTGGGAGGCCTGCTCTAGTCCTGTGCCTGCTCTTAACAGCAGCTTCGGCTGGCCAACTTGACACTCAGCCTCAGTGAACTCCTGCAACGTTGCCCATTTGGCCAACCCTAGCACTTGCTTACCCTTTCTGGATTGCCCAGGTCCCAGACCAGAGTTCTGCGTCCACACAACCACTGACTAACGGCTCTGCCACCTGCTCTCCCTCCTGGCAGCCACAGCACCAGTGGCAGCAGGATCATTTCTGGTATCACATGAGGTAGGGATCAGATGGCCCTGGGAACAGGCCAGGGCTGGGGTTGGGGTGGAGGTGGGCAGCAGCCCTCCACAAGTAGAAATCCTTTGGTCACCACAGCTGCTTAAATGGAACAGGCAACGATGCTGCCCTTTGGGTCTGCCCAGTGAGCAGAGACTATGAAAGACAGAATAGCCCTGGCTGGCAAGGGGGCTGAGACATGGGGACTCACTGCAGGGAGAAAGAATGTACAGGCCGGGACTTCCCAAGTGGCGCAGTGGTTAAGAATCCACCTGCCAATGCAGGGGACACGGGTTCGAGCCCTGGTCCGGGAAGATCCCACATGCTGCGGAGCAACTAAGCCCGTGCGCTACAACTACTGAGCCTGCGCTCTAGAACCCATGAGCCACAACTACTGAAGCCCGCATGCCTAGAGCCCATGCTCCGCAACAAGAGAAGCCACTGCAATGAGAAACCCACGCACCACACAAAGAGTAGCCCCCACTCGCCACAACTAGAGAAAGCCCACGCACAGCAACAAAGACCCAACACAGCCAAGAATAAATAAATGAACAAAAAATAAATAAATTTATTTTAAAAAAACCGTACAGAACCCTTTGAAGAAGAAATTCAGCAACAGTCCTAAGAGTGATTGCAATTCAAATACTCTAGCCTTGTGATTCCAACCCTGGGCGTCTATGCAGCACTGTTTACAAAAACAAAAGCCCCTCTAAACTACGGCAGCGATCAGGCAGATTCCTGGACCTAAAAGATACCCACCAAGATCAATCTGTAGTGTAGAAAAACATTCAGGGATAACGTCTGATAACAAAAATAGGATTTAAACTCCTATACACTTTTGGAGGTGAGGGATGTGTTCATGTCACTGCTGGTTTCACAGGTTATCCATGTTAAAATTTACTAGATTGTATGTTTAAATACATGTAGTTTACTGTATGTTAATTATTCCTCAATAACTTTTAAAAAACTGACAGTGACAAAAATCTAAAAAAAATTTTCCACACAGCATAACCTAAACTACATACATCGTGAGATAAAGAAAACAAAAAGGAATCACACTCAAATGGTCGTATTAAAATAAGAAGATGACAGTTGCTTTTTCTTTTTCTATATAAGTTTCTGCTAAAGTGCACTCGTAACTTTTTTTTTTTTTTTCCCCCACCGTGTCAAGTGGCTTACGGGATTTTAGTTCCCCAAACAGAGATTGAACCTGGGCCCTCGGCAGTGAGAGTGCAGAGTCCTAACCACTGGACCACCAGGGAATTCCCCACTTGTAGTTTTGATATGAGCTAAACTTAAATACATTAAATTTGCAAGGAATAAAGGGCAGGTGGTGTCTGTGCTTTACAGATCAAGCAGAGGCTACAGAGGGCCAGGGTGCGACAGAGGTGAGGGCAGGTGCACACGGACCAGATGCTGAGCGTAAAGTAGGTGCGAAGTGCCATGCTGAGTGCGCACCATGCCCCCGACCTCCACTATACTCTCAGAAGGAAGGTACTAGCACTGCCAGGGGAAAGGAAGAGGCAGAGTCCATAAGGCAGACTCTCTGGCCACAGGTCTCACAGCCAGGAGTGGCCAACAAGAATGGAACCCGAGCCAGCCTACCCAGAGCCCTGGCCTCCTTCCCCACAATGCAGTCTCCAGCCTCTGGTCTGGTCCCACAGAGTGAGGAAGGGAGATCCACCTGGCCATACCTGCTGGTGGCTGCCATGGGTGCACGACCAGTAGAGGAAAAGATGCGGTGCAGGTAGTCATCCAGTAGCTTCTCATGCACGATGCCTGCACCGCAAGTCAGAAGGGAGAGAAAGACACATGGTCAGTGTGGTTCCCAGTCCCTACTGGCCACAGAGGCTCCTGGTCCTAGGCCAGCCACAGGAGTCAGAGGAGCAGTCACGGTGGGTGCCCTGCTCCATGGCTGCTAGTGGAGAAGAGCTGACTCACAGGTACAGGGGGTGCAGGAAGGCCTGAGGCTCAATGCACCTGAGACTTTGCTGCCTCTCTCTCTTCCTCCTTCTTCCCTCAGCACTAGGAGCCTCATCACAGCCCTTCCAACCCTTACCTGTGACCCTAGATTTCTCAGCATCTGAGGTCAGCCCGTAGCTCTTTCGGGAGAAAGCCATGCCGGCCCCCTTGGACGCCATCTTTCATCTCTTGTGGGCAGCCAGTGGTCCTGGGGGCTGAAGCAGAGGCAGAGCTTGTCTATTCGAAGCCAGCCAAGGGCCCCCAAATTGACCTCAATCCTGCAGTGTCAGGAAGGCATGGGGGCAGGTGAAGCCAGTGCATGCACACTCACACACACATCAACCCAGGGCAAAGGAAAGCAGGGGCTTCCAGCTTTCTACACGGGGGGTGCGAGGGAAGGGGGTCTGGGACCATGTGACAGGGCCCCACCACGTCCCAGTGCTCACACAGGGCCCAACAGAGAGCAGGTGCCAGATATATGTTTGTTAAACTAAACCAAATGCTTCCACTGAGTGTGAAATCAGACCCAAGGGTCCAAAGTGAGGTGGCCCAGGAGCAGAGCCCCTGTATCCTTCTCGGTTGTAAGCCACACTGGGTCCACATCTGGAAGAGAGAACCCTACATCAAGTATAGTCCACCATCCAAGGCCTTGGTGCCATCTCCAGCTACAAGTCCTGCTTACATCCAAGGCCAGGATCCCATTCCTCAGTTCCAGGATCCTCCCTTCTCTATGCCAAAGGCCTGCTAGCTTTCTTGCCCCCAATCACACACACAGTCTCCTACCCCATCAGAGCACCACCCCTGCCCTCCTCACAGGCCCCACTGTCCCCACTATTGTCCATCCCTCACATACTATGGTGTTGCTACAGCTGCTTCAGAAGCTGCACTAAGTCCCTGGTGCCTGGTTCACTGATCTAGAGCTGTGCTGTCCAACACAGCAGCTTCTAGCCACACACGGGTATTTAAATTTCAATTAAAATTAAAAAGTCAATTTCTCAATTATATTAGTCACATTTCAAGGATTCAGTGGCCCTATGTGGTTAATGGTTACTCGACTAGACTCTGAAAATAAAGAACATTCCCATCCTCACATAAAGTTCTATTAGTCAGTGCTGGTCTAGAGGCTGGCCCTCCAGCACTGTCTTAGACAGAACTCCTTTCTCTTATCTCACCCCAAAGAGGTCCTCTGCTCCCGCCACACACTCTTGCCCACTCCCAGGCGGCACCACGCCTGCCCCTCAGAAAGATGACTCCCCGCCCTGCCGCCCACCACCAGCCCTCTCACACCAGAGCAGGTGCAGGGCAGATTAGACGCTGTCACTCAACTAACTGATGAGCAAACCTTCCAGACATCCACTCCGGGTGTCAGGTGCTGAGGACCCAGGTGAGAGGCGGTCCTGGACTTTGCTCGGGGGCTCCCTGCCACGTCGATCCTGTTCAGCCCCGCCGAGAGTTGAAGGCTTGTAACCGAACCGACCCCATCTCGGATCCCAAGGACGCGAGAGCAGCGCTTGTTTCCCCCAGTCGCCTCTGCCCGGCCCCAAGCTCCGGAGGATCCTCCAGGCCAGCTCCGGCCCGGAGTCTAGCACCACAGGCTGCGACCCCTCGAGCGGCGAGCGCCCTCACACTAGACGGGCTGGGGCAGCAAGGGGAGCCGCGAGCACCCGCCCCTCTCGGAGCCCGGCCGCCCCTCACACTCACCCCCAACCTCGGCCGCCGCGTCCGGGCTCACAACATCCGCCCAGCTCTCAGCTACGGCGCCTGTCCAGGGCCAAACCGCGCGGACGCCGCGCACGCGCATCGACCCGCGCCCGACCTCCGCCAGGGGGCCCCTCCACAGCCTCCAGCGGGGGGGCTTCCCTCCGTGGCCTCCCGCCGGGACGTTCCCGGCCCCCGCCTCGCCCCACTGCCCCATTGCCCCACTGCCCAACCGCCTACGACCCCCGCCTGCGCAGGAGGAGCTCCTGGCCCAGCCATGTAGTAACGCTGTGTCCTGGGAGAGACCTTGGCCACCTATCTCAACTCCTACCCGTACTTGGAGGTCGGGCCCACAGGTCCCATAGGACGTCTGAAAGGCCGTTCCTCCCAGGGTCCCTGCCACCTGTCACCCTCACCTCCATTCAGTCCAGAAGGGTGGCCTCACTCACCTTCCCTGGGATGGCACCTCTGGCGGGCGAGGGGAGCCTCTCTGGGCTCTGATGACAGGGGCGTGGGCCGACCTGCCTCCAGCTGGGGCAGATAAGACAGAAAAAGAGGCAGGCTGCTTGAGGTTGGGGCAGGGAATATTCTCCACTTTACAGGGGAAAGCTGAAGCTCAGAAAAGTTTAATATCACCACTTTCGGGCTGGAACCTAGGCCTCTGGCAGCAACTATGTCCACACTGCCCTTCCCTTCAAAGCAGCCTAGGGTGTGAGTAGGGGGAGGGGGTGGGGCTAAGGGAGGGGGGGTGTCAGTGGGGCCCCATCCCCACCCCAGGGCACCTCAAGTGTCCCCACTGAACCTTTCCAACACTGCCCACTACATAGGGAGGCCTCTCGGGGGGCTAACTGTGCCAGAGTGAGGACCCTTGTACCTCACCTATAGGGCCTGAGGCCTGGCACCACCCCCATTCCTGCCACTGGGTCTCAGGTCAGGCCCCAGCAAGTCTAGAGTGGGGGTGTGGAGACAGAGCCACCCAATCCCGTAGAGACAGGTTTCACAACTTCCCGGATGGGGCTGTGGTGGGTCACAGTGCAACCTCCAGCCAGGAGGATGGGGTGTCTCCCACTCCTGCTGCTTCTGACGGGGTTCTCAGGGGCCCCTGGTGAGTGCCCTTCCCCTCAGCCCTGATCCCCATCTGCCTTCAGAAAGGGGTCGGCCCCAGGCCCATCCCACTCTTTGAGCCAGGAACTTACTTTCCTATTGGGCATGGAGCAGAGAGTGACCTTGGCTTCTTTCACAGAGCTGGGCAGCCCCAGGAACACATAAACACATTGCCTATTCAGGCCTGCGTTAAAACGTCTGCTGCAGCATTGAGGCAGTATTAGGACCACACAGATGCAGGCAATTATCCCTTATGAGCCAGATCTAATTCTCTAACTTAATATGTGACCTTATGCTATTGAGAGCCTAGACTTGGAGTCAGAATGCTTGGGTTGGGCCTCTGCATGGTTAATAAGATAGCTCTGAGCCTTCTCATTCTCATCTGAGAAATGAGATGGGATAAGCTCCATGGGGCAAGCACCATCACCCAATGCTCTCAGAGTATATGTTTTACAGCTGAGCCTAGTGCCTTGCCCACTAAACAGGTGCGCTAGTGATAACTATAACGTCTGGGCCTGCTTCTCCCACCCAGTACAGGGGTCTGACCCTTGAATGGGCTGACAGGGTCCACTCTAGAGGCCTTGTAGTTTGATCCCCTGAATGAATAAAGTGTGCACGTGCTGATATACATGTGCTGACACGCATGCCCACCCTGCAGGGCAGCGCTCGCCCTTGAATGACTTCCAGGTGCTCTGGGGTATGGAGCTGCAACACCTGCTACACGCAGTGGGGCCCAGGCCTTGGCAAGAAGATGTGGCAAATGCTGAGGAATGTGCAGGGCTTTGTGGGCCCCTACTGGACTGCAGGTGAGTGGCCAAAGGACCTAGATAACACTGGCGGTAGGGAAACCTGGGCACTGAGTTACCTTGTGGCTCCTCCTCCCAGGGCCTTCCACTACAATGTGAGCAGCCATGGTTGTCAGTTGCTGCCATGGACCCAGCACTCACCACATACACGGCTGCAGCATTCCAGGCGCTGTGATCTCTTCCAAAAGAAAAGTGAGCGGCTGCAGAGAAGGGCAGGCTGGAGAGAGGGCTGCTTGGGTCTCAGGCCTTGTTGATCCTGGGTCTTTTGCTCCCAGTCTATGTTCGGACTTGCATCATGGACAATGGGGTCGAGTACCGTGGCACCGTGGCCATCACCATGGGTGGCCTACCCTGCCAGCGCTGGAGCCACAGGTTCCCCAATGACCACAAGTGAGACAGACTGCAGCTCCCCTCTGTCCCTGCCGGCCTGGCGCCTGCCCCCAGTACGCACTGCATTGCTACTCTCACAGGTACACACCCACACTTCGAAATGGCTTGGAGGACAACTTCTGCCGCAACCCGGATAGGGACCCCGGAGGTCCCTGGTGCTACACAACAGACCCTGCCGTGCGCTTCCAGAGCTGCGGCATTAAGTCCTGCCGGGAGGGTAAGCAGCTCCGGGTCAAGCCTGGGGCGGGAGGAGCATGCCCACGCCCGTCCACGAACCCATCGGCCCTGTGTCTCCAGCCGCTTGCTTTTGGTGCAATGGCGAGGATTACCGCGGCTCAGTGGACCGCACGGAGTCAGGACGCGAGTGTCAGCGCTGGGACCTGCAGCACCCGCACCCTCACCCCTTCGAACCCCGCAAGTACGCGTGGGCAGGCTCGGCAGGAGGAGGGCGGGCAAGGGGAGGGCCCAGCACTCCAGGGGCGGGGCGATGTAAGGCAGCACATAGTTGGTTGGGGCCAGACAGGGCCTGAGTCCCAGGCTCTTGTTCACGCCCGGCTACCGCCTCTAGGTTCCTGGACAAAAGTCTGGACGACAACTATTGCCGGAATCCGGACGGCTCGGAGCGGCCCTGGTGCTATACCGCGGACCCACAGATGAAGCGAGAGTTCTGCGACCTCCCCCGCTGCGGTAGAGCGCGAGGGCGGGGCCTGGGAGGGCACCTGGGACACGTGGGGGCGTGGCCTGGCTGGGACTAGAGGAGGGGCTGGGCGTGACCCGGTGGTGGCCCAACGACAGTGGGGCTCCGCCCCAGTCCCGGTTTCACCTCCCACTCGGGCTCCGACTGGCCTCGGTCCTTCCAAGGGTCCGAGGCACAGCCGCGCCGGGAGGCCACGACGCTCAATTGCTTCCGCGGGAAAGGCGAGGGCTACCGGGGCACGGTCAACACCACCGCCGCGGGCGTGCCCTGCCAGCGTTGGGACGCGCAGCATCCGCATCAGCATCGCTTTGCGCCGGAAAAGTATGCGTGCAAGTGAGTTGGCTGGCCGCCGCAGGGAGCCTAGTACTCTTGCGGGTGGGACCTGAGGGGGTCCCGGGCGGGGCTGGAGGCTCAGCCCACCCGGGCTTGCTCAGGGACCTTCGGGAGAACTTCTGTAGGAACCCCGACGGATCGGAGGCGCCCTGGTGTTTCACATCGCGGCCTGGCATGCGCGTGGCCTTCTGCTACCAGATCCGGCGCTGCACCGACGACGTGCGGCCCGAGGGTAAGGCCTGAGCTGGGGCTGGAGGCACGGAGCCGGAGTGCTGGGGCGAGAACCAGCTGACGGTCGCCCCCGCCCGCCGCAGACTGCTACCACGGCGCGGGGGAACTGTACCGCGGCTCAGTCAGCAAGACCCGAAAGGGCGTCCGGTGTCAGAGCTGGTCCGCGGGGACGCCGCACAAGCCCCAGTAAGTCCGCCAGCGCCCCTGGCGCCTCCCAGACCGAGGCCACAGGCCTCGGGACTAACCCTAGGGCGGCATGCCTCGGCTCTCCAACTGGAGGCTTGCGAGAGCTTGGGCTTACCCTGCTTTGATTTTGCTCCCCCTCCCGCCTAGGTTCACGCCCACCTCCGCCCCGCACGCACCACTGGAGGAGAACTTCTGCAGGAACCCAGACGGGGATAGTCACGGGCCCTGGTGCTACACCACAGATCCGGGGACTACGTTCGACTACTGTGCACTGCGGGGCTGCGGTGAGCACCAGCGACACAGCCCCGGGGCGCCGCCCCTAGCCTCCACAGCCGAAGGCTGACTCCCTTAACGCGGTTGAACTTGGGTCTTTCAGATGATGACCAACGGCCGTCCATCCTGGAGCCCCCAGGTACAGACTTAGGCCAGGGATGCGTCGTGGTCCCTTTGCCCCTCCATCTCCATCCAGTCCGGGGTTTCATCCAGCACATTCTATCCCCTAGACCAGGTGCTGTTTGAGAAGTGTGGCAAGAGAGTGACCCGCCTGGACCCATGGCGCTCTAAGCTGCGCGTGGTGGGCGGTCAGCCTGGGAACTCACCCTGGACAGTCAGCTTGCGCAACCGGTGAGGCACAACTGCCTGATTCTCCAAGACAGGGGCTGAGGCTACAACCTCTGTGCTTGTGCCAGTAGGGGGGCGGGAACCTGCCCCAGCCTCACAGATCCTAGCCAAGACATGGCAGGTCCAGCCTGTGTCTCAGGACCGTTTCCTAACCTGCTCTCTTCCAGGCAGGGCCAGCACTTCTGCGGAGGCTCCCTAGTGAAGGAGCAGTGGGTTCTGACTGCCCAGCAGTGCTTCTCCTCTTGGTGAGCCTTCCTTGGGTTTGGGGACCCAGTCCCAACCCCCTGCCTTCCTCTCCCCCTTAGTCACCTTCCCTAGGCAAGCCAATGGGTGAGTGTTGGGCAGCAGACTATGAGTCTCGACTGATGTAGCAGAGCTTCTCTCTCAGCTATGGGCCTCTCACTGGCTATGAGGTGTGGCTAGGCACCCTGTTCCAGGACCCACAGCCCGGGGAGCCAGGCCTGCAGCGCATCTCAATGGCCAAGATGGTCTGCGGGCCCTCTGGCTCCCAGCTTGTTCTGCTCAAGCTGGAGAGGTGTGTGACAAGTCAAGAGGGTGTGAGGTGGGGCTGGGCCTTGTGGCCTCAGACCCTGAATGCCATCATTCTTGCTAAAGGCCTGTGACCCTGAACCAGCGTGTGGCCCTGATCTGCCTGCCCCCTGAGTGGTATGTGGTGCCTCCAGGCACCAAGTGTGAGATCGCAGGCTGGGGCGAGACCAAAGGTAAGAGTACACTGCAGGGGCATGGACTGCTCCAGGCCAAGAGGCACAGCCTTGGGTCCTACCCACAGACCCTATCCTTCTTCCCATTCTCTTCACTGTAGGTACAGGGGACAACACGGTCCTGAACATAGCCTCCCTCAATGTCATCTCCAACCGGGAATGTAACATCAAGCACCGAGGTCGCGTACGCGAGAGTGAGATGTGCACTGAAGGACTGTTGGCCCCTGCTGGAGCCTGTGAGGTCAGTGGCAGGGCCCCTGGCAAGCTGAAAATGTACTGCTTCACCTCCAAGAGGGCTAGTCTCTACCATGGTCCAGGCCCTCACCAGTTCTTGCACCTACCAGGGTGACTACGGGGGCCCACTTGCCTGCTTTACTCACGACTGCTGGGTCCTGGAGGGAATTATAATCCCCAACCGAGTGTGCGCACGGCCCCGCTGGCCATCCATCTTCATGCGTGTCTCTGTGTTTGTGGACTGGATTCACAAGGTCATGAGGCTGGGCTAGTCCCAGCCTCAATCCTGTGGGCCTCGGGGAGGACGAAGCTTTCTGTCAGACATAAAGCCACCTTTCCTCTTTATGCCTGTGCAGGGTGCTTCTTAGCCTTTGCTTCTAGGGAATGAATTGGCAACTCCTCATGGCCTGAGTGGCTGAGTCCAACACAACTTGGGCTGGGCGATCTGACCCTAGCACTACCTTAGCCTGTGGGTGCTGTGAAGGGCAGGGCCTCACTAGTCCCCTAAATAAACTGTTCGGAGGAGAAGGGTGGTGTAGGGCAGTTTCTAACAGAAGGGGCTGCAGCAGAGGGAGCTAGCCTGGTGGAGTCCTACTTGGCCAGGACAGGCAGCAGCTGAGCCTCTAGCTGTCCCCTCCCCTCTCACGCTGGAAGTAGATGCCGTCCTTATGGCTACCACACCCAGGGCCTACGGTCTCTGAACCCCAAGAGTGAGGCTGGGGTTAGGGGTGGCTTGGTACAAAGTACCAGTAGGAACTAGACTCTGTGTCCTCATTTATTATGAGTATATAGTCCACATTCCTCGGCTCACCCATCCATGAAGTCCAGAGCCTAGGAAGCCTCTTGCCGCTCTGCCAGACCCTGGGGCTCTCCAAGAGCCAAGTGTGGCATATGTCACCCAGCTCATGCAGAGTGGTAGGGCTTCAGTTGCCCAAGTGCGTGCACAGCCAGAGCGCAGCATTCATGAAGCTGTCTGATTCCACCTCCACCTCTGATAGTGCATGGGTGCTTTTGGGATAGAGCAGGAGCCTGTAAAGGTTGGGCAGCAATGTTTGAGGATTGATGATCCTTCCCTGCTCACCTGCCCACCAGCTGCCAGGGCTCTTGCTGTACTCACCGAACGGGCACGTTTCGGGCCTTGAGGGCACGGTAATACTCCATGCCCTGCTTGAAGGGCACGCGCCGGTCCTCCTGGCCCAGCATCAGTAACACTGGTGTCTTCACCTAGGTATGTGGGGAGCGGAGGTGAGCAGGGCCCGGGGCCCTGGACAGATTGGTGGTGCACTGGGCAGGGGGAGGGCTGCGTACCTGAGGGGTGTACTTGATGGGCGACTTGTGCAGCATCTCAGCCCACATGTTGAGGTCTGGCAGACAGTTGCTGCTGTAGGGGAAGCCAGCCTCCACCACGCACCTACAAGACACTGAGATGATGCAGGCCCAGGAGCTCTGGGGCCTGCAGGAGCTCTATGAGGGTGCGGAGTGCGGGGGAGAAGGGCTGGGACCTCTGGGTACACCCACCAGTCAGGGATGTCAGTGGAGCCCATCATGGAGGCAATGTTGATCACAGGGTTCCGCACCACGCAGGCGCAGTAGGTCTCCGGGTACTGACCAATCAGGTGGCAGGACAGGAAGCCACCATGGGAACCACCCATAAGGGCCACACGGCCTGCGTCAAAATGTTCCTCCTGGAGCACCTGCTCTACTGCAAACTACAGGGTGGGCAGATCATGCTGCAGCCAGCTGCCTGCCCAGCTGAATGGAGCCACACCCCCAGTCTGTCCAGAAGCCCCAGCCCCTGCTACCTGGACGTCCTTCACATCCTGGTGGCCCACATTGCCGGGGAGGGAGAGGATGCTGTCCTGGCCAAAGCCCGTGGAGCCACGATAGTTCACTGGAGGCCAGGGAGGGACCAGACAGGGTGGTCAAGTGACCTTCCCAGCGCCCTTTCACCTATATGTGAAGTAGGCCTTGAGGCTAGCTGCACCAGACTCAAGGGGAAGGGGCCAAGAGATCTGAGACTGCCCAGTGACCACAGACCCTTTCCATGGCAGTCACAAATTAGTTCATGTTACCACCACGCCATGGAGCCAGAGACTGGCCAGGGCAGTTTCTGATGGTGATTTACCAGGTCCAGGCTGCAGAGGCCTGGAGACTAGGGTGGTACCCGCCGTGCTTGTACAGACCAGACCCACACCATCACCACCACCCCACAGCTCTACCAGAGCTGCGGCACCCTGCTCCCTCACCTAGTAGTACTGCAAAGCCCATCTTGCAAAGCATGGCTGGGAGCAGCATCCAGGCAGTGACAAAGGATGAATGGGGTCCCCCTGCAGATAGGGAACAGAGAGAAGGTGAAAGAGCCAGCTAGGAGGGATTGTGGAAGAGCAGGGACTCTTAGGCCAGTTGCCTACCGTGGGGCATGACCACCATGGGCACCTGGGTCTTATCTGGAGGGTCACTGGGCTGCAGAAGGATTGCTTCAAAGTCAAGGCCAGCTGCAGGGAAAAAGCAGCAATCAGCAGAGCCAGTTCTACTGCCAAGCGGCTTCCCCAGCCAAGGCCTCAGCTGTAGCTGCAGGTCTGCAGCTGACCTCTGAAACAAGAGACCGGGCCAAGGCAGCCCACACTGTGACACACGGACCCCAGGATGCTCATGCTCTTTCTGCCCTAGTCAGGGAGCCCCAGTGTCTGCAGGCACAACATTCTGGAGGAGGTGTGGTCACAGAGGCCTTACATAGGCCTGTCTTTGGGCTCTGTTATCCCACCGCAGATGATCTGGCCTGGTGATGCCCAGCTCTGCTACCCAGAGTAGGTGCTCAGATGCCTGGACACTACTCCCCATGACCGTCCACAAGAGGAAAAAAAAACCTCTTAGATGTAATCTCAAAAAATCCCAAAATGTGAGACAGGAGACGGGAAAGGTGACCACAGACACTATGTGCTGGGGAACTTTGAGAAGGTGCCCCTCTGCCCCTGCCCAGCTCACCATACTGCACATGCTCTTGCTCTGGGGGTGGCTGTAGTACCCGGATGCTCCAGGAGATTTCAGGAATGGGCTCGGCCTCCTCCAGGGACACCCATGATACCGCCTGCTCCTTCCCCTCAGGAGGCAGGAACCCAACTTTCTGCCAAAGGGAAAGTGTGTCACACGTGGCCCGGCTGCCTCCCTGCCTTTCCACCAGTGTGAGAGTGGGCAGCTCTCATTATACTGGGCCATCTGCCCACCTCCAGAGGGTCCAGCATGGACTCCTGTCATGAGCTGGTATATACGCATGTACTCACATAACCACACATATGTACCCCTCCCTCCTCAGCTTCTAGGCTGTTATGCGAGAGGACTGAGCACTTTCCCAGGCACCCTGTTCTGAACAGAGCAAATCTTAACCCAGTAGTTTCTCCCCATAGTGCCAGACCCTCGTGGACTATACTGGGCTGGGTCCACACCTTGGCCTCTCACATGCTGACCAGCCACAGTCAGACTCGGGCCAGTTCCCTGACCTGGGGAACTCTGCCTGCACAGAATCCCTGCCTCCTGGCCTGGGGCCCACCAACACTCACCAGGCATGGGGGTAGGCTGGGCGTGGAGAACTGTGCCACCATGAGGTCCCGGTCAATTGTGAGCAGCTTCCAGCTTCCACCTGACCCCCCTGGAGAAGGCAGATGCCACCACTATTCCCACCCACTCCCT
The DNA here is from genome assembly GCF_026419965.1 of Kogia breviceps. Lineage (NCBI taxonomy): Eukaryota > Metazoa > Chordata > Mammalia > Artiodactyla > Physeteridae > Kogia > Kogia breviceps. The sequence continues at coordinate 39,099,776 of NC_081319.1, forward strand.
ACGGAGCCAGAGTCCCAGGCTGGAGGCTTTATAGTGAGGTGCCCCTTATTGCCTGGGAAGAAAAGGGATGCCCACAGAGGGACTGTCACAGACAACTGCACACAGCTCTGGGCAAGCCTTCTTCTCAGTCCATTCATCCAGCAGGCGCTGGTTGTCCCCTGGGACTGCCAGATCTGGGGACACACCAGACCACATAGCACATCCACCCACTACCTGATGACTGCAGTCTGCAGGGGTGGCAGCTAGGCCCAGGAGGCTGGGGGGTGGGGGGAGGTGCTAATTCTAGGCAGTGGGGTCTAAGGAGATTCAGATTCCTAAGCAGATACTATACAATGAGATGCAGTTTGGGAACAATCCTTTGGTAGATTTGTGGAGGAGTGAGTATAGCCAGGGCAGGTGGAGAACTCAAAAACACTTTAGGGGCAGAATCATCAGGCCTGGGTAAGAGGAAGATGAGGGAGCCAACCCAGGGCTCCTGCGCCCTGGGTTGGCAGAGGTGCCTCTGCCTGAGGTTTGGGGAGAGGGAAGGATGACTCTGGCAGATCTTGGCAAGAGAGAATTTTGTGGGTTTGAGAAGTAGGGTGGGGGCCGTGCTGAGGCAGTGCCAGGACACAGGGAGCAGAGCAGAGCCAGGAGGCAGTCTGCTGGCTGGGTAAGGGTCCTGCATAGGCAGGGTCCTCGCAAGACTATCAGTAAAGGCTGTGGGACAGTCAGTGGTGCAGAGTGGCCGAGAGTGCTGCCCCACATGCTTGAGCTCCAGTCCCACCCCTGGCCTGGCTGGCCCACACGCCAGCCCTGCTCACCAGCCGTCAGAGAGGTCACACTGCCCATCTGGATGTCCACAGCAAACAGGTCCTGAAGCAGAGAGGAGGCCACGTGTGGTGCCACATCCAAGAGCCCTATGGGTCCTGCCCCCACCTCCTCTCTACCCTCTTGGGGACCCTTGGGCCAAGGCCAGAGCTGCGAGTGACTATGGTGATAGCTACTCAGTGCAGTAGGGAGTGGCCTAAGGGCCTGGGTTCAAATCCCAGTTCCATCAGAACTTGCTAAGTGATCCTGGACAAGATAAGGAATGCCTCTGAGCCCCTTAGAAGCTACCCTGAGGACCAAACGATATCTAACCCCAAAGGAGTCTGGCACACTGTGGTGTCCCCACCCAATCCCTGGGAGAAAGCTGCTGTCCCATCTCCATCAGCTCCCCGTATGGTGTTCAGGGGCCCGCCCCAGTGGCAGCCCTCTTGCCCACCACATGGAAATGCTGAGGGTGGGGGCTTTGCATCTCTGCCTCAGGAGAAAGGGCCAAGGGCTCTGTTGTGGGGTACCAGGGCAGCCAGCCTGCTCAAGGAAAAATGAGTCCAGGACAGGGGCAGGCAGGGCCTTAAGGGGCCAGAGAGACCTGTGAGCTGGGCGGTCCAACTGGCAGTGTGTGTGTGCTATGTCCCAGGCCCACAGCTCCTGGGGGTTGGTCGAGGGCTGCCTCTCAACACAGTCAGGGCTCCTCACCTGCCGGCTGCGCTGAGCTGAGTCGAAAACCACTCTCTGGCTGTCAGCCGACCAGCATCCCAGAGGCAGAAGGCTGCAGTAGATCCCAGAGAAGTTCTCTGCAAAGGCAGAGAGCTGGGGGCCACGTCCAAGAGTGGAGGGTGTGTGTGTGTGCGTGCGCACATGCTGGGGAATTCACCTGGGGCCCCAGAACTGTGACAGAACAGCAGCCACATACATGGGGGTACCCTAGGCAATGAGGAGCTGCCTGAAGAGGGGGCTGAGGAGCAGAGGCCTCTGAGGTCCCAGGAGAGGCGGAGCTGAAGAGCTTCTGAGAGAAACTGAATGCACTGACATTCCTCTGAGCTGCTCTTAAGGGCCGCTGGGAGGCAGCGGATGCTGTAACCAAGACACCTGTCTGTCTCTAACCGTACTTAGCAGAGTACCTGGCACTCAGGCCTGAATAAATCCTACCCTCTAACATCATCACTCATTTACCCCTCACTACAATCCTACAAAGAAGGCAGGAACAACCACCCCCTCCTCACATAAATAAATGGAAGCTCAGTGGGTCAGGACACTGTCCAAGAACACACAGCTAATAAGGGGCAGAGCTAGGATTCAGACCAGGTCCTCACTGCTGCATCCCTGTAACCCAAAGACAGGAAAAGGAGGCCATCCCTTGTCCTTGGCTCTTGGAACTGACCAGGCAGCCTATGAAAACAAGAGACTCACCCCTCACGTCCTTGGGATAGTCTGGGATCCCAAGCAGAGTTGGGAGCACCCAAGACTGTGACTGGAGCTTGTCAGCCAAGAGCCACTCTCCCAGAGACCCTGCTGCCTCAAGGACTTGGACTAGACAAACGCTGGGGTGGGGGCTCGGAGTGGGAGAATGAGCACCCTTGGGGCAGGACCTGCCAGTCTAGTGTACTTTCTGAGACCCCTTCAAGGAGCAGTGGCTTTAAGCAGCCACCGGAAAAACAAAATAAATCTATGGGCTGCAGCACAAATGAAATAACCTCAAGCCTCAGCCAGCTTGGGCCACTCTGATCTCAGCTTTGGTCCAGCTGACTTCCTTCTATCAGAACCATTCCCTATGGTGATGGCACCACCCCCTGTGGAGGCTGAACCTGGGACTGGACCAGCAGCAGAGAGACTTCAGAAGGAACCCAGGCAGGAAGAGCTGAGGAGGCTGGCCCTGAGCAGGGATAACAGATGGCAGGAAAACAGAACTGCATGCTCCTTGGCACCCACCCAGCCGACACCCCTTACCTCCCAGCTGCCGAGGCACAACGTCCACCACCACGGAGGTGACCCTGGTATACCAGTCATACTGCAACAGAACACAATGGTCAGGCTCACCAGGGGACTGACAGTGCCCTCAGGGCAGGGAGGGGAGGACCTGAGAGAAGCCTGATGTATCTCCTTTCTGGTGACCTGGACCAGATGTCTGGAGGGGCCTTTGACTTTCACTAGGGGCCGTTTTACAAGGACTGAGACTCTGTAACTGCCCATTATATCCCAGCCCCTTGCGGAGCCTGGCCACGTGCAGATGAGAAGCAAAGGGAGGAGCATTCTTATAGACAGAGAATGCTCTCAAGGTGGTGAGTTTTGATCGTGCAGAGCCCCCATGACAACACTCTCAGCCTCCAGGCCTTGCCTGGAGAGAAGGAAAGGCAGAACTCACACCATCACTGCACCCAGGGCAGGAGGTCCACAGAAGAGCCCGGTGGGGAGATGAAGCTGACCCTCCAGCTCTCATCTGCCATCCCCTCCTCTTGCTGACCTCCCCCCACCCCCACCCCAGCTCACCAGGCACAACTGGCCACACTGCTGATGGGGGACCAGAGATGGGAACCTCAGGTAGACGATGCGACATTGGTCTGGGCTCAGCCGGGGAGAAGAGACAGCCAGAGAGTCATCCGAGAGGAGCTCTGGACCAGACAGAAATGCGAGCATCACGCAGGCTGCCAGGGCCAGTGTGTGTCAATGAAGCACAGGTAGGTGCCAGCACTTACCACACTTCCCCCCGATGAGGTCTACATAGTACAGGGCTGACCTGGAACCACCAGAGAGACACTCAGCTTCAAGGCCAGTCTGAGCTGCAAGGCCCCCCGCCCTGACCCTTCGATTGTCCTCACCTTCGATTGGTGCAAAAGCGGATGCCCAGCCGGAAGGGCTCATGCCACCAGCCCACAAACACAACACCTGTGTCTCCAGGGGCCCAGAATGCCTGTAAACAAGACCACAGGGCAGGTGTGAACAAGGGGACAGTAGCTCAGGCAGGGGCCCCAGACTTTAGGAGTGATGTAGGCCAAGTCAGCACTAACCTGTCCAGGGGACACACTCTCAGGGACCCCCTCAAGCACAGAGATGTTGCCGCTCTCGACATCCAGCACACAGAGTACAGGAGTGCTTTTGGAAACCAAGTTTTCTCCCCAATCTTCGTAAAATAAAAATTGATCCCCCTGAGAACACAAGACACTCAATGCCCAGCCTGTCTTGCAGGAGACGGCCCTGCCCCTAGAAGCCAGTACCTCTCTGGTTCTGATAGGCACAGTATGGGCAGAGAGCATAGTGGACCCCAGTGCTGCCCTGAGGGGCCTTCATGGACTGGCCATGGCCATGAGCACCTTAATGGCCTGGTCTGGCTTCTTCAGCCTGGCCACCTCGTCATCACTGCCACTGACGTCCAAGGCTTTGGTCTGAAAGAAGGACTCAGCCTTGGGGCGCTTCTTCTCTGCCACGTATAATAAGTGTGTCTCCGAGTGCGACCAGGACAGGCAGCCAAAGCAGTCTGGGTGCAAGGAAGGCTGATCAGGGGGAGCCCTGGGCTATGGCTGCCCCTTCTGACCGCCCTGCCTGCTCACCAGCCAGATGCCTCACCATCCTCATAAACCAGCCCATGTTTCTCCAGCGCTGACAGGTTGAAGCTCTTGAGCTTCCGATTCTTCTCCCAAACCTAAGAACATCCGGGAGTCAGGTTGCCTGTCCTCCAACAGAGCCTTATCTGTGGGACTGAGCCCCCAGTTACCCACCACGTGGTCCTATGCAGACTTACCTCCAAAAACTGCTTCTCCTCCCCAGTGCCCGGGCCTCCAGCCTTGCGCAACACGGCTTTCATGGTGCCTGAAGGAGATTCTCTGCTCAGGAGCCTGAGGAGGATACAGGGGAGCAGGTCAGTATTACCTCCCACCCAGTGATAGCCCATCCTGTCCCCTTATTGGCCACAACCTCTTAGACAAGATTCTTGAGGCTATGGCCCACAACCGCCCCTGCAGCCCTTCTAGCCCTACCACGGCAACTGCCTTGCCTCCCTTTCCTGGGGCAGGGCCTCTAGTCCCAGCCCAAGTTTGGAGCAAGCCTCCAATGCTTATGACCATGTCACTAGAGACTACCTGAGCTCCCAAGGGGCAGGGATCTGGCTCCTGGCTTCCCTTCTGGGCCCTACCCACACCAAGGCACAGGGTGGGCATTCATAAAAGGCTTGCAGATGGCTGCGGCCTTGCCTACAAGCTTCCTCCCTCAAACTTACTCGCCCCGGGTCTCCACACTGTTGCCTGCAGGCCCTGCAAACACCACCGAGTCCGCATCATGGAACACCAGGTACTGGCGGCAGAATCGGATGTTCTCCATGCGTTCCAGGTCCCTCTGGGTCCACTCTGAGAGGAGAGGCATGAGGCTGCTCAACTTGACCAGTCCAAGCACAGGCTACCCCCGCCCCTACCCCACCTCCCTCAGTCTGTCTCCAGATATTCTGGGGGGCAGGATGGGCAACACTTGGCCACAACTCTCAAGTCTAGGCCTCCAGAGCCTAGGCTAACAACGTCTTGGAGAGAAACGATTACTGCTCCTAGCATCCACCCTAGAATCTTGAGGGCAGGTGTGGGATACGATGACGGGGGTGACCCTTACAGACCACACTCTGCACTCATGGGCACCATCCCATAATACCCCAAATACACCCCGCCCCATACACCTGTGTGCACAGACCTCTTGTGGATGCACTGTTCCACACCCACACTCTCCAAGCCCGGCCTTCTCCACACACCCGTGTGCACTGTCAGGCAGCTAGCCCTCCACGCCCCCCTCCTCTCCACCGACTCCCCTCCATACACACACCAGTGTGCACCGTCCGGTAACAACCCCCGTACTGCGTGGTGACCTCCGGGCCCAGGCAGGCGGCGCTCAGCGCGGGCTGGCGGCTAAGGCCCCGGTACAGCGCCGCCGCCTCTTCGGGCTCGCTCAACAGCACCTGCGCAGGGGACACAGCAGGGTCAGGCCCGGCCCGGGCTGCAAAGACCACGGGAACCGCGGGCCGCTCCCTCACCTGCCGCTCCATGGTGGCTCTGGGTCGCCGGGGCGAGGCGGGGCGTTCAGGCGCCCGGAAGTGCGAGGCCCGGCCAGTCTCCGCCGCGGCCTTGCCGCGCAGTGAGAGGGGCGGGACTTTCGACGAATGAGCGAGGACGATTAGCCGAGGGGCGAGGCCTCGATGGTAAGGAGGTGGGGCCTGTGAGGAAGAAGTTGGAGCTGCGGCCCCAGGAGTCCTGGAGGGGAAGAGCAGGGACTTCGGGGAAAGGAGCAGGCCTTTCGGGGTGGGCAAGGCTGGAGAGAAGCGAACTCTGTGGGCCAAGCCCCGGCCTATTACTGGGAGGGGAGGGAAGGAAATGGGGTCTCAGAGGAGAGGGGGTGGCGCTGTGGAAACGGAATAAAGGAGCGGGTCTGTAGGGAGGGGCGAGGTGTGTGAAGAACGACAGGGCCCACGGGAGGAGGGCAGATGAGGCCGGACGGGGGTGGGCCCTAAGCATCCGGGGACAGGTCCTGAGAGGCTGCGGACCGAGGACTCTTCGAAGACGCTGGGGTGGGGTGGGAGGGTGGGACTCAGCCCTGCGAGGGTAAAGTCGAGGAAAAGAGAGGTGAGGGGCGGGGGCCTGAGAGGCAGGGTGCAAGCCGAAGTCAGCCCCAGCTGAGGTCTCCCACAGCCCGGAGGCTAACTGTCGGGTCCTTCTGGTCCATTACGAGGCAAGCATTCACCAGACAGTGCCAGGCCCTGCTCTGGAGGGGTTCTCAGGCCGACGAGAAAAGAAGGACAGAGTTGCGCTCCTGGCAGGGGGCGTAGAGCTCGAGAGCTCCGGGGCGTGGGGCAAAGAAGGGCGGTTGCAAAGTTCACAGGGTGTCGCCTGGTCTTATCGGCCACCAGGTCTACCCCAGAAGCTATCTGCCCCTGCAGCCCTCACCCACCCCGCTCACCAGCACCTTGCTGGGGATCATGAGCACGTGGGCCTCTTGTCTGCCTTCCCAGCCCTCCGCCCAAGTTCTTGGGTGTAGAGGGCCTGGTGGGGTCAGGCTCCACCCAGAACCAGAGAGCTTCCTGTGGAAAGGAAAACCTGGGCAGGCAGGCTCTCTCAGGACAGTGGCACTGGACTGGGCAGGTTACAATGGCAGAAGAGGGCAGGAGAGGCTGGGCAGCGGTCAGGCCAGCAGCAATGGATGTCCCCTCCTTCATATACCCTGAGCCTGGCTGGTCTTCCACACCTCAGGGCCCTGGCTCCCTGCGCCCTGCCTTGCCTTTGACTGAGATCCCACTCGACTGGCCTGCAGCTTCTCCTTCCACTAGACTAGTTAACTAAAAACAGTTTCCACTTTCTGAGGCCACTTAACTTGTGAGCATCCAGTGTGTGCAGGACTGTTAAGGCCAGAACTGGGAGCAGAAAGAGTGGCCCCAGCCACCAATCTGGGTGGAAAGTTGGAAACTAGGATGTTCATTACAGCATTGTTTATAACAGGAAAACTGGGAACATGGTGCCTGTCCTTGAGGGCATGTGCAGTAGACTGGCTGTAAACTCATGGTGCAGCTCTCTGGAGGCCGGGCACTGGAGGATGAACATCTAAGTACTTGGAATGAATGTGTAGACGTAAACAGGAGGCTAGAAAACAGTAAGTACTGTGCCTTCTGGCTTCTGTTTAAAATGAAAAAGAAAAACACAAACAGGAAAGACATGCATCAAGATACTAACTTTGGGGAAGGCCAGAGGTGAGGCTGATACTCGTTTCATTTATCTGTGTTTTAAAAAATTTCTAGCAACTCTGGGTTACTTTGATAAGGAGGCTCTCCCATTCTGGGGAAGAACTAAGATCTAGCAGCCCCCAAGAGTTTGGGGGTTGGAGTGGACACAGCAAGGTAGACAGGTGTAGAGCTTGTTGGCAACACCAGGGGGCAGCACCTGCTCACCTGCTTCCCCAGAGAACCAGGCCCTAGAAAGCTGTTTGTGCAGCCCGGACACTCAAAGGCTGTGGAGGCACAGTCCCTCAGCAGTCTGCCCAGTGAGCTAACTGCTCCCTCCAGGTCCAAGCATTAAAACTGCCTTGGGGCGCCTTTGTGGAGAGGCCCACTGTCTTTGGACAGATTGGTATGAACTCAGCCCTGGCCTTGCCAGTACTTCTGCAACTTTGCCTTTTCACTCTTTTCCCTTTAACTATGAAAAGACAGGACTGTCACAGTTTGGGGATTTGTTCCTCTGCCTATGCCTTCCCATTTCAGAAACCATCCCAGAGACAGTCTGTAGGTTGTTTATATCAAGTCCTTTTATTCTGATACCACAGAATTACCTTGTACAATACAGGGGGAGGGACACTGAAGTACCACGAGTTCTCACAGAGCACAGGAGGACGGCACACGATTCACAAGGTCATGTGGAGGACTCGGGTCATTCATTGCACTTACAACTGTAAACTTGTTTGTTTGACTTTGTACAGCACTCTTCCCCCCTCAAATAAAGAAGGAGAGAAGGAAAGAAAGGGAGAGAGGAAAGAAGGGAGGCAGGGAAGGAGTGAGGGGGAAGCAAAAACAAGACATGGAAGCTAGCAGAGGAAAGGCATTGGGCGGCCACCACTCTCCAGGGCACTGCACTTAGAGAGAAGGAGCTGATTTGATCCCAGAGGCCAAATGAGGCAGACACACACACACATACACACTCACACACTTGTTCACATGCATACACACACAATATCTCATGACTTCCATGGCTCTCCAGTGCCACCCCAGTGCACATGGCAGCAGGGCTGCTGGTACCCAGGGAGACAGAAGTGGTATCTCTGAGGAGTTTCAGTTGGTCAGGCCTGTCCCTTTGACCCTGTCAGAGTCCACAATGACAAGTATTTACAGAATGGGGGGAGGGGGCACGAGGGCAAAGGAGGGGCCAACAGGCCAGGAACTTGTCATGGCAAAGAATCTGCCTGGAAAACTCCCCATAGGCTCCAGAAGACAGGCCATAGTTGCTGCCACTGCTGCCCAGTCATCATGGGCCCTGAGACCACCCTCTCTTCCCAAGGACTAAGTGGATGGTGGGGAAGGGGGGGTGTCACTGTGAATGCATTAGGCCCTGAAGCAGACAGAGGCGTCAGTGCCCTTGTTCATGACACTGGGCCGGGGGAGGGTGTAGAGAAGGCCTGCACTGCATCCCAGAGAACCCCTTGTCCATGTGGAAATGTGCTTGGTGCTCCCCACTGCCCAAGGCATCGAATGCTGGTCCCTCAGCCTCTGGCCCCCAGAGCCACAGCTGTATCCACACAAGGACCAGGACACTGTGGCCCAGAGGCCTGCTCCAGCCACCTTCACAAGGGGTGATAGGTACAGATGTGTCCTGTGGATACGCTGGGGGTTAGGGAGTGGCAGATGTCAGAAATTTCAAACTCAGAGCTTGGCCAGAAAGGAGATTTGCTGAAAAGTCAACATTTGAGATCGTGAAACTAGCTTTGATGGAGGCTGACCTGCTGTCATCTCCCTGCCTGTTCCCTGCTCGTGGTCCCGTCCCTTGGCCTTTTATGGGGAGGATCACTGCATTAGTCCCTCATGTATCCGGCCACTAGGCACATCCCCACAAAGACCTGGCCCTGGGTGGTCAGAGGTGCCAGATGGCGGCCTCCTTCAGCCCTTGCACAGACGGCCTCATACAGCCCAGGCCTGATCTCTGGGATGAGACAGGTGTCCTGTTGGATGGGTGAAGCCCAAATCCAGGAGGGCGGGGGTCTTAGGCGCAACACAAGGGTTGACAGCCTCCTATCTCATCCACAGCTGCCAGAGGTGGGCCAGGATCCCTCTCTGAAGGGGTCTGTAGACCTTATAGGAAAGAATGAGAAATGTGGACCCCTGAGAAATGCGTGGTGCAAACCAGGGCACTCTGGAGGAAGGCCAGGCCTGGAGGGGTCGGGCAGCTACCACCTGCCGCACTCTTGGCTCAGTTGTAGAGAAGCTGATGAGCAGTGGGATACTTAGGCTTCAGAGGAAGGGGCTGGCAGGGAGTTTCGGTCCTGGAGACAGATGCAGAGAGCGTCACAACAGAACCTTCTGTAAGTTTTGTTATTGAGAAGCTTCCCAAGAAACTCAGCTTGAAGCCACTGTCTATGTGAATACGCACTCTGATCAAAGATGACACTGTTAGCTGTCCTCACCACAAATGCCCAAACTCCAGCTCTTCCTGAGCACTCTCTGGTCCCCAGACAGTTCTCCTGGCTCACAGACCTTTGAGCCTCCCAGCCACAAAGGAGAGGCACGGAGAGGTGCAGTCAGGAGCTGGGCCCTACCCTTGGCCTCTGTCTCTCTGGCTACAGACACAGCCCAGCTCTGCTCTTGAGCAGTGCCCCACTGGGAAGGGGCGGCCAGATGTCTCTGGCTCAGGGCTGGGGTAAGTGGGGGAGTGACTTACACATGGAAATCCTCCAGCAAACCTTCCGAATGTTCACACGCACACATCCTGTGCTGGTTCCCACCACGTGTCTCCTCAGAGACATCTTGGTCAGAGAAACCTGCAGTGGGTGTGGGGCCTTGTACTGCCGGGCCCACAGCCTGGCATGCTCGGGCAGCAATTCCGGTGGGTCCTCATTAGCTCGTGCAGAAGTTAGCTAGAAGCACTCCTGAAGGAGAGGTTCTGAGACAAAAAGAACTCCAAGCAAGAGGGTCGAGCATTGAAAATGGATGAAATCGTGCAAAGAAGCTGCGAGCTGTGCATGCTCCACTGCGGGACAGGCGGTGACTCGCCTGGCAGCAGCGAGTCCTGCCACAGGTCGAACATGCCACAGACTGAGAATTTCACACACACAGTGGGAGTGGGGGAGGGGGAAGGGAGTGAGGGGTTTGATATGAGCATATCTATCCAGTTTCTCAATTGCAGGTTTGCAATTAACTCCTTATACATAACACGGAATTTAATAAATATTAACAGTTATCTTTGAGGGTTTATATTTCATTGCATAGAACGTTAGAGATGAGACTTGTGGCTGTGCCCAAGGTGAAGGGAGGCCCCTAAGGGAAGGGCCTCAGGGAGGAACACCACCCAGTCCACCAGGTGGATGGACGGCGCCACACTCCCCAGCGCAGGGCCCTGGGCCCTTCCCTTGGCTGGCAGAAGCCCTGGCCCCTCTGCTCTGAGCATGTCCACTGGTGATGGCTTAAGAAGGACTGGAGTTGCACAGTAAACAGAGGCGGGCTGAGGGGCCTCCCTAGACCCTGCCTTGGGGTTGTGCTCTTGGTGGCCTGCTGCCCACTATTGCTTCTAAGTCAATATTCTCCCTGTGCTAAGCAGGGGCAGAGCAGAGAGGGAACCAAACCATCAGTCACAAGGTGGTGGTGGAGGGGAGAGGCAAGGAGGTGAGCCGAGAGAGCGAAGAGAGAAAGGGTGGGGGGAGAAATAAAAGAACAATGTTTATGAGGTATACACTTAAATCAAACTGAAATAATTAAGGCTGTTCTTGAAATCAAAAGAAATCCCCAGGTGTACGAACGAGGAGCCGGCTGGTCGAGACAATGGTGGTGCCGCTGGGATGCTCACGATGACTGGGGGTGATGGCTTTGAAGATGGTGGGGGGCGTGCTAGCACGCGGCCACCCACAGGCTGGGAGAAGCCTCAGCCAGCGCCCACGCTGCTTTTCGGTGCTATGGCCTCTTATTTCAGCGATGAGACAGTGTTAGGTCCTAATGTTTGTAAAGTTCTCCCAATCCCACGCTAGCCACATGGAAGTCTGCTCCGGTGTCACCCAGCGGGCAGGGTGAAGGGGGCAGGGCCCTGTGGCCACAGAGGGATCTGGGCCAGCTGGAATGTGAAGGAAACGGAGCCCAGGGCCCCCAGCCCTCAGTCAAAGCCCCTCTCCAAGGCTGTGGAAAAATTTCTGGCATTGTGGAGGGAGGGCAGCGTCCGTCAAAAACAGGCTGCGCGCGCTCAAACTCTGTGTATAACGCATTGGTAGCCTGGCTGACCAGGCCGCAGAAGGCGGCTGTGGGAAGAGCAGCAAGACTGCCGCATGGCAGGGCCTGCAGAGAGGGTTCCTCCCTCCCAACAACGGCTACGCCTTGAAGGTGGTGCCCTGAGGAGAGCAGGGTCTCTGGAAAGACAATCACAGGTCCCCCTGGGCCAATGGTCCCACTTGACCAACAGATGTTTCACCCCGGCAGCTGCTGTTAGAAAACATCCCGTCCTCAACTGAGGCCCGCCTGCCACGTCCCACCTGGTGTGAGTCTTTGGGCCAAGGTTTGCCAGATTGTAGATGCTTGGAGGAGAAAAGGAGGGAGGGGGGAAGGAAACAGGAAAGACAGAAGAATTTTGTCAAGAACTGTGGACAGCTGCTTCCCACCCACACTCCTTCCAGCTGTCTGCCTCAAGCTGACGCCCTGGCTCCTCCTCACCCACGGGATCCCACCCCACTGCGGCTGGGGGAGAGGGGTGCTTGGGCAGGTTTGCGGTCATAAAGAGAAGATCAGGAAGAAAGAATCAGGTTGGCCAGGAAGGGCCATTCCTTTAACACAAGTTGCTTTTTGTTTCTTAAGAGTGAGGGAGATAGGATTTTGTTTAAAACAACGAGCCTCTCCCAGCCCACTTCTGAAATTTCCACAAAAGACACTAGGAGATAGACACTCACAGAAGCACTGACCGCTTGGCCCAATCAGCCAAATGCCAGAACTTGAGGGTGATTCTTTTAATTACAAAGTTAGTGGTCTCAGTAGCCCACGCACATCGTGTGACAGGACACAGAACAAAAGGAACCACGCCAGGGGTTCCTTTCCCTCCCTGGTAACAGTGCCCTGGCCCTACACCCAAGGTGGGTCCTGCCATAGACCTGGTCCATGGGCTGCCCCTCTTCCCCCTCCCTTCAGCACAACTTCTGATTTCGTATATGTTTCAGGGCAACTCAGGAAACATCCAGCTGGGTGGGAAAGTGTCAGGGAGCCCGCTGTCGTCGGGTGAAGGCAGGAAGAACACTGAGGTGCTGCACTGTGGCTACTCTAATTAGAATAAATTCTGGGCTCTTTACTTCCGGCTACAAAGCCCACCCCAGCTGGCTCCTGCCCCCTCCGACGTCACCCCGACCATCTCTCCCCTCCTCTGTGGCTCTAGCTGTGCTGGCCTTTTGTCTGTCCCTGAGGCCTATCTGTCTCATCAGAGCCTCTGCGGGTGCTGTTCCCTCACTGGGCACATCCCACAGCAGCCTCTTCTCCTCCCATGAGCCTTACCTATCACTGACCACTTTCTCTAGAGTGGCCCCCTCTGTGCCATAACCCTGCGTCCCTGGCTTCAGAACACTTATAACCTTCGGAAATTGTCTTTTAATCTCATTTTTTAAAAACTTATTTATTCTCTGCCCCTCTTAATGGGCTGTCGGCTTCAGAGGGCAGGGACTTGGTCTTGTTCCCTGCTGGATCCCCAGAACTCAGAACAGGGCCCAGTACCTACCTAGGGCCTGACAAACATTTATTGAATAAATGAATAAATGGATGGGAAACTGGACCTTTCCAGTTTCCCCACTAGTCCTCCAGAGATAGGTGGCCCTTTTGGCACCACACCCAGCTCCCTCCCACAAGCAGGCCAGGCCTGGGCAAAGGCCCTTGCTGGCCCCAGCGCTCCCTCGTGATTTGCTTGTTGAGTGCCTGGCCCTGCCAAACACACGCCTGCTCACCATGAGAAGCACCCACACCTCCATACTCTTAACGGTAGAATTCGCAAAGGCGGGCTAGGAAGAGGGTCCCAAGGCTATGTAATGGGAGGAGGTGGTCCCTGGCTGTGCGCAGAGCAGTACCAACAGCCAGCCTACCCTCCCCACCATCCTGCATGATGTACTGCTTCCTCCTTCCCGCCCAGAGGCAAGGCCAGGTCCAGAGGAGGATCTAGGCAGAGGCTTCGGATCCTGCTTTGGCCACTGCAGCCCAGAGAGAGCCTGGGCTCCCATCCTGAGGCCCTTCTACTCTCTCCCCGTGCTGACCTGGTCTGGAGCTGAGACTCCTGTCTGGGTGACCTCCCTTTCTGCTCCATCCCTTTCCTGTCTGCCTCTCCACTCATTCTGCTTTTCCACCTTGCAGGTCTTGAACTCAGCCTGTGAAGCCAATTGTATCTTGACATCACACCAAGGGCTGCTAAGCTCTGCAGGGTTTGAGGACTCCAGCCTCATCTGAATGTTTGTAGCAGAGGTACCAGCACTAGGCCTCACGGACGGGGCTTTGGAATCAGTGCCCAGTGTACAGACCCCAAGTTGTGGGGCATGGTTGGCTCTGCCGAGCCCCTTTCCCAAGGTTACTACCTGAGTCACCTCAGCCAGCTCAGTCGTCTCTGCCTCCCAGGTAGCAGCTGGGCCCATCCTAGCTGAAGGAAGCCCACCAGGTCCCTCCTAGCTCACACTTATAGGAACTGGGTCAGTCTGGTCAGCCAGGCCTTGGCCCTTCACTCCCTCCTCTGCCCCACCCACCCCTAGTCCTGATACTCACTGTTATACGCAGAGTCCAGAGCTGCGCCCAGGCATCTGACTCCAGAGATTTTTCCACAGCAATGATATCATCTCCCTTCATTTCTTCAAGAGCCTGTGGAGCATTTACAGAGGAGGGCTGGGAGGAGCTGTATCCCAGGGGGACCCACCTACAACCTAATGTCAACTCATAGCTTTAGGAGCCCTCTTGGGGGCTAAGGGGTGGTAGAAAAGGACAAAGGGATGTTGGCCTTGGCTTCCCTTTGCTGGGGACCTCTACTGTGTTGGCCCCATGTTGGGACCTCTGTGCACCGGGTCCCTCTTCCTCTTCCTCCTCCCACTCTCATAGGGGAAGGACACTGCAGCTCTGGCCACATCACCCACTACTGAAGACCACATTCCTCCCAGAAGACCCCACAGGACTTAAGAGCCCCGACTCAAGCGCCTCAGGCTTTTCCCAGGGGAGGGTGGGTACAGGCAGCTCATACTCACCCTGCAGGGCATGGTCACCAGAAGGAGGAGAATTTTTTGCCAAAAGCAGACACAGCTGTGACAGAAAAAGGAGAGAGGTGTTAGGAGGTCGGGCTAGGCTCCCTCCTAGTCAAGGCTGTTTGGCACAGTGAAGCCAAGCTCAGCCTAAGGGGCAGGGACTACCCAGAGAACCACTAGGCCGCAGCAGGTGGGCCCTCAGGCTGGCCTGTGCCTGGGTGACTGAGCCCGGAACCATTCCCCAGACCCGACCTCTGCCAGAGTAGGGCCCAGGAGCAGCCGTCCACCCTGGACCTGGCTGTAGGCAGCGCATACCTTCTGTCAGCTTGCCGGCCTGCTCTGCTGCCCCGCCAGGGAGGATCTTGGAGAGCACACTCTCCCCGTCGGCACCTGGCTGGATGGCAGGAGCCCCTGGGGTCCCTCCAGGCTTGGCTCCAGCCTTCATGCCTAAGGGTAAAGAAACCACCATCATAAGCTGTGCTTGGCCTGGCTCTTCAGGGTCTCAGTGGGAGAGCAGCTAAGAGGGAATCTGACCACAGGTACCCTGTGAGGTGGAGGGTGAGGAGGAGGATAAAGAAAGAAAGAGAGGAAGGTAAGAGTGGGAAGAAAAGGGGTGGGAGGAAGCAGAAAAGAGGAAGCTGAGGAAGATAAAGAGGGAGAAAGGGAGGAATAGGCAGAGGAAGATGAGAAGGCAGAGGAGAGAAGGGAAGGGGAAGGAAGGAGACAGTAAGAATCCATGGTCCTGGCCCTGTGATCACCAGTACCTTCGAGGCTTCCCGCCCAGAGCTGCCTGGGCCCTAAGGTCCCAGTGCTGGTGATCCCATTGGCTCATTCTAACCCCAGGCTCGTTTCTGCTGGGAAGGCCTGCAGTGCACTGGGCACCTTCTCAGAGAGCAGTGAAGGCACGCAGTGCTCAGGGTGCCAGTCAGCACAGGGAGAGGGCAGCCTAGGTACTCTTGGTCATAGCCAAGGGCATCCAAAGGCAGGCTCACCTGTAGGTCCAGGTCCTGGTGGTGGCTGGGCCTGAGGAAGTCTCCCCTGCTGGGATGCTTTGGCAGTCCCTTTAGAGCCGTTCACCTGCTCTGCCCGCGGCTGCAACACAGAACCCATAGCTGAGCTACCACCCGTCAACTCTGCCCAGCCTGGAAACAAGGGGCTGTCCAAGCTGCAGTCCCAGCATCCACCCTGGGGAGGATCCACATACTGGAGCCCTACTTACTGGTCCTGATGGCTGGGGGCCTGTGGCTGTCGAGGGCCCTGGCTGAGGCTTCCCTGCTGGCTGGCTGGCAGCGGGGGCCGGACCCCGGGCAGCTGGCTGGCCCTGCTGCTGCAAGCGGGCCTGCGAAGGGGCCTGCTGCAGAGGCTGTAGCCCGAGACCCTGCTGCTGCTGCTGCTGCTGCTGCTGCTGCTGCTGCGTCTGTGGCTGGCGCGATGCTGTTGCTGAGGGCGTCTGCCTGGATGGAGGTGGCTGTGACTGCTGTGGACCTGGAGCTGCCTGCCGACCTTGCGGCTGCAGCTGGGGTTCTGGCTTTGGCTGCAGTGCAGCGGGCCCTGAGTGGGCCTGCCGGGAGCCCTTCTTGCTCTCAGAGGCATGATGGTATGCTGATGGAACACGGGATGGCTGTGAATATTCACTGGAGCTGGGGTACCCAGGCTGACCCTTCTTCTGCACAGGCGGGGCAGGGCTGGGCTGAGGGTGAGGCCGGGCCTCATGGCGACTCAGGTCTCGAACGTGTGGTTTGGCAGCACGCCGGCCCAGCTCCTCGCCAGTGTGGCGGCCTGAGTGCCGCCCGTGGTCACCATGGTGTCGGTGTTCCTTGGCTGAGGCATGGCGGCCCGGGCCACCCTCATCGTGTGGCCACAGGCCCTCCTCGGGGGGCTCATCGTAGTCGTGGTAGCCGTGCCTGGCAGGGCCTCGCTTCTGGGAGGAGGAGGAGACTGCGTGGCCCCCGTGGTGCCTGAACCGGTCAGAGCGGGCATCCCGGGGCTTATCAAACCAGTCTGTCTCCTCCTGGCCCAGGTGATACGCTTCAGGGACCAAAAACAGAACACCATCAACCCCCGGGCTGGCCACAGTGGGAGGCCCAGCTGAAGCCATGCAAGGAAAACAGAGGGTGGGCGCCACAGCCACAAGCGTAATGCCAGGCCCCAGCCCCCTCCCACAACCGGGCCAGGGCGCGGGTGCAGCAGGCAGGAAGGGCAGCCTGCAGCAGGGCCCACTGGGTGAGGCGCCAGGCCAGCCCAACTGAGACATCTCAGGGCTCAGGGCCCCACGGGCGGGCAGGCCCCCCAGGTGCTGAGCATCTGCAGAAATCACCCCCAGCTGCCATTACCTTCGCTGTCGGAAACTACGCAGTGGGAATCATCCAGGATGTAGCCCTCCTCACACTTATGCGCGTGGGCCCGTGGTCCATCCTTGACATGCTCCTGGACGTCAGGCATGGAGTGGCTGGAGCAGAACTGTGGGCAGGTGTCCCCCGGGGGGAGGGTGCCCCCAGCAGGGCGGGGCCGCCCCAAGGGGCTGACGGGGCTCTCCTCTTCAGAGGTCTGGCTCCGCATGGGGGGCCGGGGCCGGCCATGGGCCATGCTCAGAGATGAGGGCTTGGGGCCCTCTTTTTGAAGTCGCTCCACAGCCTCCCGTTCCCGCTCGTATCCCTTGGCCCGGCCACTGAAGTCATGGCTGGAGAGCTTCTCCCCGCTGTATGCAGATGCCACCCGGGACCGGCTGCTCCCATGGTACACGTGGTCATCCTCCTCCACTGGGTCCCGGCTGGACACCCCGTAGTACCTCTGCTGCTCATACACATTCTTCTTGAGCCCATAGGTGATTTCGTCCTGGAACTTCCTGCCCCGAGAGGCCAGGCTGCTGCTGACTGCAGGGGAGGGGTAGGAGGCCAGGTCTGACTCTACATCCTTGGCCTCTTCGATAGGTGAGAACTTGGAGATCTTTTGCTCCATGCCCTGCTTCCGGTGCTTGCTGCGCTTTGAGGAGACGGCAGCCGGGGCCAGGCTCTTAGAGGGATGCTTGGGCCCCACGGGGCCTGGGCTATACTTCTCTGCTCGAACCCCGTGTCTGTAGTCACTGTCACCGTAATAGTGGGTGCTGGCTAGTCGGCCATTGCTCTCCATGCTCCTGTGATGGCTGCTCTTCCCACGGGGGTCGTAGGAGTCCTCCTCGGATTCTTCCTCCCCTCTGGTATAGCAGCAGGGCAGTGTGGGCCCCTCAAGGACACCTGGTTCTCCTGGCTCTTTCCCTGGACGCCCACTGCTGCTCGGCCCCAGGGGCTCCAGCCTCTGGCTGTCAGGAGCAGTGGAAGCACTGTCCTTGGTCAGCTCACTGATGTCGTCAATCATCACGTAGTTCCGAGGGACATTCTGCTCCAGGCTGGTGTAGTGTGAGTCAGAGGAGTAGGTGGGGGCTGGGCTCAGGCTCACACCACTACGGTCACTGGCCCGCGGCAGCTCAGGGGCCTTTCCTTGTTCATAGCTGCTGCTTACTGCTGGGCCACTATAGCTGGTTTCAGACGAGGCTGCAGACATGGTCACAACAGGGCTGGCGATCACCTCATAGTTGGTGGGCACCTTCTGCTCCAAGTCGGCTAGTGATGTCTGGCGTGGCTTCTGGTGGGGGGTACGGCTGTCAGTCGGGACGGGGTAAAGGGTGCTCTGTGTGGTTGGCAAGGGTGTTTGGGCTGTATAATGGCCTGTGGGATGGAAAGCCTGCTGGCTTGGCAGGCCAGGCTCAGCAGGGTAACTGGTGCCGGGAGGAAAGGCAGGTGCTGGGTACGTGCTGGAGCCAGGGTAGGCGGGTGCCTGGTGGGCTGGGAATCCATTCCGTGTTGGCCCACCGCTGCCTGCAGCATACTGTGGCGCCGGAGGTGGGAACCGGGGTTGCTGGAAAGCAGTGGGGCCAGAGGGAGTGGCAGGAGCAGCAGCAGTGACAGGGAAGTCTGCATACTGGCCAGCTGGAGTGGCACAGCCCTGGAGCCGCAGCTGGTTGAGCTCACTGTCTGACAGGTAGTCGCGATGCTCACTGAGACCACGCAAGGGCGGGTAGTCACGGCCACCCCGGTCTCTGGCCAAAGACTCTTTGCGCTGGGTGATGCCCAGCTCCAGGTACTTAAGCTTGGCGTCGATCTCCTTCTCCTCCTCATCCAGTTCTGCCTGCTTCTTGCGCAGCTTGGTGGACTCGTGCTCCACCAGCCGCAGGTCCCGGTCCAGCTCCCGGAGCAGGCTGGCCTTGGTGGCAGGGACAGCGGTGGGCCCCACCAGCCCACGCTGCAGCAGGCTGGCCGCATACAGCTGTGGGAGAGCCTGGCCAGCCAGGGGCAGGTGAGCCTCCTCTGGAGGGGGGCTAGGCAGTGTCCGCTTCACCTTGCGGACCAGGCCGTTGGGTGGTAGCGCCGACACCTGAGACAGAGGGAAGGGCGGGCAGCACTGAGACCCAAGGTGTGGGTGGCCTGGCAGGGCACAGGGTAGAAGAGCCCTGGCCTGGGCTGGGGTAGGGGCTGGGCTCCACACTGTCAGTGCCCCGATTGACCAGGCAGCCTTGAAGCCTGCCCTGCCCACCCACTGGCCTTGGAGGGAGAGCCTGTGATCATCTTACAGGCCTTCTCCTTCCCAGACCTTGGGGCAATGGGACGGGAGGAAGCAGCAGATGCCCCTCTGTGCTGGTGTCTAATACTGGCCTGGCACACAGCATGTCTCCAACAGTCTTGCCACCCTCCGCCTCCCACTGAGGGTACTGAGGTGAAGAGAGTACAGGTCTGGCTCTGGGTTTGGGTCCTAGCAGCTGGCAGGGGCCAAGGGCAGTGGAGGGCCATGGACAGGAGTGCAGTGGGTCCTGGGCCCACCAGGTTCCCTAGAGGATCATGGCAGGGGGCGCATGCTGACTGGATGTCAGGTGCTGCAGGCTCCGAGTCTTTTCTGCCTCCTGCCCTCCTCCTCTCTAAAGTGAAATGCAATTCAGCCGCCTGTCTGCTCTCCTCCCGTGGCCCTGTACCACCCTCTGTCAAACTATGCCCTCGGTCTGGCCCCAGCTCCCTCCAAATCCCTGTCAGCCCACCGCTCTCTGAGGCTGCCAGACTCCTCTAGGGCCTCTCCAGCCCTATCTCTGGCTACCTGGCTTCTCAGTCAGGGCTCCCTAACATGTTCTCCATGGGGTCCTCCTCACCTGCCCAAGGCTTCACATTGCCTCAAGGTCCACATTGCCAGAAGCTTTGTCCTGGGTCCTCCCATTGTCTCTAGCTCCCAGGCCTCTGGGTTTTATGGACCACCCAAATCCCCTAAACACACTGGGGACTGACATCAGGCTTCTTACCTTTTACCTTGCCAAGAAACTACATAAAAGCCTCCCACCTACTTTCACCATTTGTCATAAAGGAAATGATAATGTGTCCCCAAACCTCAGGACGAAGGGTGGCCTTTGATGGAATGGAATAAATTTCCCTCCTTGAACTCCTCACTCTGTTGTCTGTCTTTTGTCATTTGGTCTCACACCATGAGTGCCCATCGTGGCGTGGCACCCCCATGGCCAGCCCATAGGACCTCTGTGCCGACCCTAGCACGGAGCCAAGACCACCTGCCTCTCTGACGTGCCTTCCCTGCCAGCCCAGACTCCTGATCCCACCCCCACCCCTCTGGCCTGCATACCCCAGGGCTCTCCACAACCCAGACTCACCTCCACAACCCCACCCCCTGAGGCCTCCCTCACCTCTCTCCTCTCTGCATCACACACAGAAAACGGGTAAATATACCTCCCAATGCCTCTGGCTCCTAGGCGCTCTCCCCAGGGCCACTGTGCAGTCACTTCCTTCAGTCCATCTGCCCATATTCTGCCTAGGAAACTTTCTAAGATACCCATCTTGTCCTGTCTCACCTGCCTGAAACACCCAGAAGCTCCAAGGGCCTTTGAGAAAATCCCAACCCCCTCTTGGCCTGGCACTCAAAGTCCTTGGTGTCAGTCCCTTGCAACTCCCATCTTCCTAACATGCTGGCCACCTCTCACAGTCCCGGGACATCACTGGCAACTAAAGCCACAGACGAGGGTAAGTTTAGACTCCAGGAGCCCCTATATAGGGCAGCAGACAGGTGTGTAAACAGATTTGCTGAGGGCCAGATAGGGGCATGGGACAAGATGAGGCAGAGAGCACGCTGCAGCCCACTGGAATGGGCCTTGAATGGTAGTCCAAAGGGCTTTGGCTTCCTGTGGGGCAAAGGAGCCAGGCCAGGGCTGGGGAGTGGGGAGCAGCCCAGCCAGGTCGGTGCTATGGTTTTCTCAGGAAACATCCAAAGAAGAAGAAGAAGAGATTTGGAGTAGGAGGGGCCCAGGCTGGAGGGGAGAGCTGAGGAGGCCTGAAGGGGGAGGTGGCAGGGACTGGACTAGATATGGGCTGTGAAGCGGCAGTGCTAGGGTGAGGCTGAAGTTTCTAGCAGGGTCTGGATGGCCGTGGGGGCCCAAGTGTGAGTGTGTTTTGCCCAGGATGTCCTTGCTGGGCTGCGGGCTCCACCGGATGTGCATCGAGATGTGCATCCATTCCTCGACTCCTAGCTCTGGGCCTCTGGAGCTGGAGGTGACTCCACTCCCACCCCAGGAGACGCCCCTCCCTGTGGGGCCCCCCAGGCTAGGCAGAGACCCCTGTCCCACCCTGGACCAGCCCCTGTGCCCATACCTGGCTACCCAGTCCCCCCTGGTGCTGGTAGAGGGAGAACCTCTCTTTGGCAGACTCCTCGGCGGTGGGGCTGAGGGGCTTAGGGTCAGACAGGGACCGCTGCAGGGTCTTCATGGGGCGCGGCAGCGTCTGCTGGCGGAGAGCGCTGTCAGCCGTGAAGTGCTTCTGGGGACTCACGTGAGCCTTGTTCAGCCTCTCGCTGGAAGCAAAGGAGGTGTCCAGGAGCCGGTGTGGGGACAGAGGTGAGACTGGTGAGTAGAGGACCTGGGGGGATTTGGGAGGCTGGCGGCTCACAAGCTGTGAGAGAGACTCCGGGGGCAGGTGGGCCTGGTATCCAATCTCCAAGGGATCCGGCTTCTTTTTTTCGAATCTGCCCAGGGGCCCTGGGGTGACGATCTGGATGCCAGGCAGGTAGGGGCTGATGGCAGTTGGCCCTACAAGCTGCGACCCGGCCACACCCTGGGCCTGCCCATCCGGCTCCGTCTGGCAGGCCAGGCTCTCCCCACGCCCAGTCTTCTCTGGCGCCGATATGTACCTGACGATCTCCACCTTGGGGTCGGTGGCAGCTGTGATGTGGATGGCTGGAGAGACTCTGGGCAGCTGGTCAGGCTCTGTCTGCACGGAGCAGTCGCTGATGGTCTGGATGCCCACGCTGCTCATGGCCCTCATGGCGGGGGTGGCAGTGGATGATGAAGCAGTAGCATCGTGCTTGCTGTCGGAGCCAGAGTCTGAGTGGCGGGAAAGACGGGACCTGCGACGGCGCACTGGCTGCTCCCACTCGGCGCTGTCCTCGTCGTCCGTCTGCACGCTGCAGTCAGCACTCCGCCGTGCCCGGCGCCGCCGGGTCAGGAGGTAGCGGCCCTCTCCATCCTCATCATCCGTCTGCACGCTGCTGTCTGCAATCCTCCTGACCACACAGGGCTCAGGCCCTGACTCTGGCTCGCACACGTCCCGCAGGCGTGGCATGGAGTGCCGCTTCTTGATGCCACTGCGGCCTGCCTCCCACTGCTCCTCAGTCTGCAGTGACATGTCCGAGGCAGAGCTGGGGAGACCCCGGTGCAGCACGGGCTCACGAGGCTGCCCAGGCCCCTCAGGCCCAGGCACAGCAATGAAGGCCGCGTGGGTCAGGGGTGGCCAGTACTGGCCATTCTGAGCCAGCTCTGTGGCAGCTGGGGGAGGCCCTCGACTGGGTGCCTCACAGGCCACAGGGAAGGGAGCCTTCTGCCGCTGCTTCTGCTCCTCCAGCTGCTGCTGCAGCTGCTGCTGCAGCTGCTGGATCTGCTCCAGCTGCAGACGCTGCTGTGCTAGCTGCTCCCGCTGCAGGGCGAACTGAGCCTGCCGTTCCTCCTGCTGCTGCTGCAGCACATGGTGCTTGATGGTCTGCAGTTCCTGCAACTCCCGCTGCACCAGCAGCTGCTCTTCCTCGCGATGCCTCTGCAGCTCCACACGCTCCCGCTCCAGCTCCTCCTGCAGCCGCAGCTGCCGCAGCTTTTCTAACTCCACCCGCTCTCGCTCCAGCTGTAGCAGCTGCTCCTGCTGCTTCCGCTGCCTCTCCTCCTGTGATGCTTCCTCCTTCTCGAGCCCTGGCCGGCTGAGGGCCCCACTGCCGCCCCCAGGAGCAGCATCTACTGGCGGCTTCTGGCCAGCCGCTGGAGCTGGGGCTGGGGCTGCTACAGCCTCCTTGACAGCAGCAGGGGTGGCTGTGGAAAGAGGCTCTTCCCGAGCAGCCCCTGCTGGCAGCTCTGGCCTTGGTGGGCCCCCAGCCCCTGGGGCCTTGGCAGCGGCAGGCTTCCCCAGGTAGACAGGACCCTCAGCAGGTGGAACGCTGGAAGCAGTGGGGAATCTACTTGGTACAGGATATCGGTACAGCCCTGTGGGCCCAAGAGGTACCCGAGGGGCAATCGTGGGCATGCGTGTCAGGCTGGCGAGTGGCACGGCCGTGACTCCTCCGGATGCATAAGGCCTGTACATGCCACCACGCACCATGGGCCGCAGTACTGAGGCAGGCTGGGTGGTGATGGGCAGTGTTGCAGCAATTGGAGTGTTGATAGTCGAGTAGATCATGCCATCGGCAGCACGCACAGTGGCTGTGGATGGCAGCAGCTGTCTGATTGCTGTTCCCTGGCCTGCTGTAGGCCTGTACTGGGCCAGGTTCCCAGGACTCGGGTGGCCCTCTGGGAAGGTGGGGTTCCCAAGAAGGCCAGGTTTGAGGGGAGCCAGACCTTGTGGGGCACTGAGCCCCGGCTGGGGCTGATACTGCATGAGGTCAGGGCCACCACCACCGCTCCCATGCCGCCCTCCATACTGGTCCATGGAGTTGAGGGCAGCACACATACGGCTGATCTCACGGGCCGTGGTGGCGCTGTACTGGGCCAGGCTGGCCTCCTGGAAGCCAGCTGCATCTCCCCGTGGGCCATACCTGTGGTCTGAGTAGATGTTTGACACTGAGCTATAGCGTCGCATGGGAAGCGGGTGAGTCAAAAGGTCTGTGGGATGACGTAGGTCCGTGAATGAACCATACTGCAAGCCCTGCCCAAGGTAGCGTCCATCTGCAAAGCCCAGGCTGTAGGAGTGCTTCAGTGAGCTGAGGTCCATGGCCGAGTCTCGTCCAGGGCCCTGGAAGAGGTGACCAATCCTGTGGGTGTGGTAGTTGAGGCCAGCCTCAGCCAAATTGGTGTCGGACATAGAGGAGTACAGCCTGCCAGGGAGGCCCTGTGGGTAGGGCCTCTGCTCCTCATGGGGCCCAGGCCCCCCGACCACCTGTGCCCGGTAGGTGGGGGCCTCGGGAGGCTCAGGGTCCCGGGGACTGTAGAAGGGGCCGCTGCTTTGGCCGGGTGGGGCAACATCTGCCACACTCTTCTCAGGTGCACTGGGGGCAGGGTGAAAGGTACCTGTGCAGCTACTGCCAAAGGGGAACTTGTAGACCATATCACAGCACGCCAGCTGGCTCTCGGGCCTCATCCCAGTGAGGTCCAGGGCACCTGCCGGCTCCTCTGGGAGCAGTGTGGTCACAGTGCCTGCTGTGCCTTCTCCCATCTGCACCACCACTGTATGTGGCTTCCTGGCACCTGGCAAGGCGTGTGACCGCAGCTCTGTGGGGGTGGCCCGATGGGTTTCGGAGCCAGGCTCTGGCACTGGGCCTGACTTGAGGCCAACACTCTGGGCAGTGCCCACCTGAGTGATCAAAACATCCCTTCTGGCCAGAGGTGCCACCTGGTTGGGCAGGTTATACCTGGCAAACTTGGCCTCCCTGGGTCTTCCTCGGGGCCCACCATGGTACGGGGCTGTCTGGACGGCCTGCTCTACCTGCTTGACCTGGGCCAGGCACACGGGGCTACCCGCACCCTGGCCAAAGTCCAGCCGGTTCTGGAAGGGGTCTCCATAGACCACAGGCTGCTTCTGCTGAGCCATGAGCACAGATGAGGCCACGGTGATGCTCACGGTGGTGGCGGTGCTGAGGAAGGCATGGGTCTGCTCCTGGGCATTGAGGTTGATAACCAAAGGCTGTACAGCGGTCGACTGCCGTCCTGGGATTGGATCCAGAGCAAGGCCGTACTTCCTTGCTTCCACAGCAAGAGAGGTCAGGTCCATGCCCTGGTCAGTGAGGATGATGGGCGTGGGCTTGACGGCTGTGCGAAGGTCTACCACGGCACTGCCAGGGGGCCTGGGGCCGGGCTCAACCCTAGACGTTCCAGGGACAGAGGAGATCCGGCACAAGGAGATGTTCTCAGGAGGGAGGGCGCCCCAGCCATATAGTGCCAGGGGCCCATCTGCACCAGCACTGGCTGCCCGCGGGAAGCCAGGTAGCCCAGGTGGCTCTGGGGGCAGCTGAGGTGTTGTCTGGCTGTAGCTGTGGGTGGTGGGCTGGGTGTCAATGGGTGAGCACACTGGGGAGGTGGAGGCACTGGCATGGACCATCTTGGTCTGGCTGGAGGCATCTGACGCCAGTGTGATGACCATAAAGGGGGCATCCTGAGAGGACTGCTGCCATACCAGGCGAGGCGTGCTGGGTCGGTGTGGCGTCTGTGTGCCCTGAGCCACCGTGGGTGTCGGGGTGGGGGCACCAGGGCTCCGTGGCATGTCTGAGGCAGGGGTCGGGCTTGGCGTCTGTGTAGAGAACTCTGCTGTGGCCCTTGGGCCCAGCTTGCCAGGGGAGAATGTGGGACTCTCTGAGGGAGAAGATGGAGAGAGAGGGGGGCTGGAGCCTGCAAAGTAGGAATATCCCCGGGAGGTCTGCAGGGTGCCACTCTCGCCATCACTCACACTCAGGGGCTTCTCTCTGGCAGCCCGTCCACTGACAGCAGGGCCACGGGGGGCCTGGGGTAGCTCCTCAGTTTGAGACCCATAGTTTGCAGTGGTTGGGCTCTGTCCATAGCTGTGGCCAGTGGAAGAGGGCAAAGGGCTGCGCTCAGAGCCTGCTGGGGAAGTCGGAGTCATGTACCCTCGTGGCAGGCCAGCCGGACAAGGAGCCGCAGCTGTGGAGGCTGGGGTCCCAGGGCCCTGGGCAAATGTTATGCCTACTTCCTTGGAGGCAGAGCTGGGGGAGACAGGAGAGCTGTGCAGCTTGAGGGGGTCCTGAGGCTCCTTTGCAAAATGCTGAGTAACACGGACATCGGGAATGACTCGGCCCCCACTGCTGTCAGAGGAGGTGGAGGTGGAGAAGGACACAGGGGCAGCAAGCTGGGTGGGACTGGTACCAGGGGTAAGTGGGCCGCCATTTTGTTTCATTGGGTCCATGTATGCACTCTCGGCATTCAGAAACTGCTTCTCCTTCTTCTTGTCCTCAGCAAAGGCCAGGTCCCGTGAGGAGGCCTGATGCATGCGGGCAATGCTTTGTGACGTCTGAAGGATCTCCTGGTACACGGCTGCTCCCAGGCTGGCTGGCATGCCCTCCGAGGCCGGCTGAGCAGCCCCACCATAGTCATGGTCTGGGGTGTCCTGGTATTCAAAGGAACCCTGGCCCCGGGGGCCTATGGGCTGAGAGGGGCCACCATGGGGCCCACGGCCCGCTGCTGCCTGGCCTTGTTGCCGCTGGAGCAGCTCGGCCTTCCGCATCATCTCCTCGTAGGCCTCCTCAGCGCTCTTGAGGGGCCGGCCGGAACTGGGAGTGGTGGTGCTGCCCAAGGGTGTCTCAGTCGGAGAGTAGAGGGACATGAAGGCGGGCAGGTTGTACTCACTGCCTGACTTGTAGAGCCGAGGGGGGCCACCATCCAGGGCTTCAGCCTCCGAGTCAAGGGAGGGTGAGGGCGAGTATTCGGAGCAGGAGGAACGATGTAGCTCCTCCATCTCAGCCGCCTGCCTCAGCTCCTCCGTGGGGGAGGCATCCTCAATGGGTGACAGGTTGCTGGGTGGGGTCTTGGAGCGCTCACGCCGCCGCTGGGCCCGCAGCTCCTCCTTGTCACGCCGGGTCTTGCGGGCCGTGCTGCGGATGCGCTGCTGCTCCACCTCCCGCATCTTCTCCTGCTCGCGCAGCAGCTCCTCCTCTTCCCGCAGCTCCTCCTCCTCTGAGGAGTCCTCAATGGTGGGCAGCAGGGGCCCATGCGAGCGGTGCCGGGCCTTGCGCTGCTGCTTGGCTTCTTCCAGCCGCTGCCGACGGCTGGGGCTACTGTCGCTGTCCTCCTCCAGCGAGGACAGGGAGGTGGGCGAGGTGCCCGAGGTGTAGCTAGGCGTGGAGGCCGGCAGTGTGGAGGAGTGCTCCCCGCGGGAGCGGTCCTCAGGCGAGCCCGTCAGGCTCTCCATCTCCAGCTCGGGCTCCCGGTCCAGGCTGGGGTCTGGGCCTTGGCCCAGGTCCAGCTCATGGCCATAGCTGCCCGTGTTATTGAGCTCAATGGTCTTGAAGCGGCGGAGCCCGCCCTGCAGAGCCCCAGTGCTGTCTGCGGCCTCTGCTGGGCCTCCCTCGGAAAGCAGCTCCTCATAGCCTGTGGTGGCGTTGTGGGGCAGGCGCCTCTTGGGCAGCGCTCCCGGCTCTTGACTGGGCTCGGGCCTGGGCCGGGGGCTGCCCTTCTGGGAGCCATGTTTGACTGGGCCATGCCTGGGGGCAGCAGCGTCATCCTCCTCCAGGTTGTCTTCTTCGGCACTCATCTCCAGGATCTGCCGCCTCATGAACTCCTCATCAGTCAGTTCTGCTGCCCGGGATGGGGGCTGGGGCGGAAGAGGGGACAGGCCACCCTCACTGCTGTCCTCCACGTAGTCATGCCTCAGCTGGCTGCCGAAGTCGTCTGAGGACTCAGCCGCATCCTGCTGCTCCCTCCGCCGCCCCCACTCAAGAGAGTCTTCTTCCTCCAGGATATCCTCCAGCTCCTCATCCGAGTTGAAGGCCTCGGGCATGATGGACAAGGAGTGGGGCCGCCGCTTCTGCTCCTCACCACTGCCGTAGGGTGGCTTGCTCCGCTCACCACTGGGGGCTGGGCCCTGGGCCTCCAGAGAAGGCCTCATGCTGCTCCCCACCTTGTGGAGCTCAGAGGGGCTGGATGGGCATGGCCCTGTCGCCCCTGCACTGTCCAGTTGTTCCACCTCCTGCTGCACAATGCCTGTGATCTCACTCTGGGAGCTGGAGACACCATCGGAGGAATAGCCTGTGTCGCTGAGGCTCTGCGGGCTCCGAGACAGGTCCTGAGAGTAAGGCTTGCCCACTGGCTCCTGCAGCAGGGTGAGAAGCAGACGCTGACTCCCCATGGCAGATGGCTCATGGGGGGAGTCCAGCCCTCTCCATCAACCCAGGGCCCTGGGGAAGGGTACCTCCACCTCCCGGGGGATCAGGGCCCACCACCCACTCCATTGCTCTGGTCTTGAATAACCTGCAGGTTCCATGTCAAACCCCAAGCAGCCCTAGGTTCTCAAAGAGAAATTTTACTAAATCTAATGGTAGCAGAACCCAGCAAAGCATCCAATAAGGTGTCAGACACAGGATCAGCCTAGAACTCACAGGCTCCAGGCCCTCTAGGGCCTCATCTAGGCATCCCTGCTGTCCTCTGTGGCCCCAAAGGGCCTGTCCCAGGTCTACATCCCAGTCCCGCAGGGAGCTAAGCCCTTCTCTAGATTGCCCTGCCTGAAAGCTAGGATCCCTGGGAAGTAAATGAGACTGACCTCTGCCTCCCCACCCTTGGGGGCTTCTGTAACCCCCGCCTTGACGACGGGGGTGGCAGGTTCAGTCCTCCGCACCCCAGCCTTTGCTTTAGGAGTCCCAGGGGGAAGGGTAGTCTCTGGAGGTGGCTTCGGCACCAGCTCAGCTTTAGCTGGGACTCCTGTCTTCTTTTCCTGGGCCCTGCTCGGGGTCCTGATGGGTTCAGAAGCCCTGAGGGGCTTGGCTTGGGGACTGGCCTTGGTAGGAAGGGGACAGGCCTTGGTGGGCAGGGGACTGGCCTTGGCAGGCGGGGGGCCTGATGGCTGGCCCAGCCCTGGTGGGCCTTTCTGCTTCGGAGGGGCTGTTCCAGCTGCACGGTGAGGGGCCCCTACAGGGGGCTGCTGTGAGGTGGGCAGGGTCAGTGGGGTCGGCTCTCCCAGGCTGCCCTCCAGCAGCCGCTTAGTTTGGCAGTTCAGACAGAGCCACTCGGTTTTCTGTAAGGAAACGAGAGAGGAAGGGTTTGATGAAAATCACAAAGACACTGAAGTACTCAAAGATTATTCCTGTGACTATTTCTGTAAACTTAAGGAGGAGAAAATCTCCCAAAGCATGACACTAAAGGCACGAGGAGAAAAAGACTGATAGGTTTGTTGCGCCCAAATGACAGATGCCCCATCCTTTAGATGCATATGTAGAGTTAAAAAGACAAACCCAAAGGAAGGGTCGCTTCCCATAGAGAGCTTTTCACTTGGCCTGAAAAGGAGGAGAACCTGTATGAGAGGGGAGGCTACAAAAGTAGCACAGTGTCTGGAGAAGAGGGGGCGCTGGGGACTCACCCCCAAGGTGTGAACAGCTTCTGGGAGGGGTGCAGAGTCTCCCAGGTGAAGAGCCCCCGCAGACCAGGAACAGCATCAGGCAAGGAGCACCTCCCAGAGGCACTGCCCCGCCCCAGCCTCCTAGCTCTCAGGCCTCAGATACCATCCTTCTCCACCCCCAAGTAAGGGATGTGCTGGGAGGGTGCAGGCTTGTAGGGCCAGGGGAGACTGTCTCAGGGAAGCCCTGCTTGGGGGTGGGGGATGGAGCTGAGCAGTCCCCTCTGTTCACACCCCCCAGCCCAAGTCACCTTGTATTAGGCCAGCAAAGATGCCCAGGTGAAAGCATCCTCCTGCTCTCCCGGCCTCTGGGCTGTTCTTCCGACGGGAACTGTGTGTCCCAGCCCTTGGGCCAGGGGCCCTGCTTCCTCCAGAGTTGGGCTGGGATCAAATCCTCAACCATCAGTCCACCAGTTTCAGGATTACCCTCTCTGTGTCAGTCTAAGTGCTGGGGACTGGAAACATAGCCATGACTAAGACGGACACACAGGCTGGCATGCAGCCTTCTTGGAACCCAGAGCCCCAAAGAGGTCATTCTGAGTATGACATGGGTATCAATGGTGAATTTCCCAGAACACCAGAAACCAAGTCTAACCCCCCAGGTCCCACTGTCTGCACAGGGCGAGGGTCGAGCATCCCAAGCCCTGAGTGGGTGATTTCTGTAGCAGGTCAGAAGCTGGAAGGAGCATGTCTCCCAGGAGCCTCCTCCAGAGTCAGGGCTCCTCCTTGGCAAGACTTGAGGCCCTTTCCTGGCCCACGAGGGAGGGTTGGGCAGGGAATGAGAGTAACAGCACACACCTGTGCCTGCTCTTGTCCCAGGGATGCAGAGCTTCGGCACCCCTACTGTCCTACTGTTGCACATCGGGGTGCCAAGACACTCAGGCTCCCACCAGCAGCTTGACCACTAGGACGGGGCATCAGGGGAACCAGAGGACACAGAACCACAAGGTCAAAGAGCCAGGGACAGGGTAAAGAGGTGGCCCTTGGCCCTCACCAGCCCAAAGTGGGTCAGCATCCTCAGCATCCTTACCTCACACACTGCCCCTGGGCCCAAGTCAGACCCTAGCCTACCTGGCAGAGCCTTGGAAGCATGGTACCTCCAGGATGCCTGCCCTCAGCCTGGCATCCACAGGCCACCATGGCAAGTGCCATATCAATGATTCTTACCTGATTTCCTGCCCACAAAGCTACACACCACATCTCTGCCCTGAGCCCCAGCAAAGGCCAGGTCATGCAGGTGGCAGGGCCTTGGTGTTGACTGAGGGATAGGTCTGCTCCACAAGCTTGTTACTCAGGGCCTTGAGACCGCTTCCCTGAGACTGGAGCTCCAACTCTGCCTGGAGGCCCAATTCCACACACAGGTCCTGAGCAGAGGGGCTCAGCTATGGAGGGGGACCCTTCAGAGGTCCTGTGGGTACTCACCCTGTTCCTTGTAGGGCCTGGCTCTAGCACCACTGCTGACTCCCCTGGACCTTATCTGATGCTCTGTGTATCCCCCATACAAACTTCTATGAAGCAATGGGTGCTGGCCACTTGCTGGGCTTTGGGCTCACTTGGTGCCTAGGGAGAGTGCTGGATGGGCTGAGCCAGGAATCCCAACCACGTTCCCACAGCATCACCTGAGGTCACAGTGCAACTCCCTCCATGTCAGAGAGGACTGTAAGGTGGCAAAATGATCCTAGAGAAGTGGGAGGGGTGTCAGCAAAGGCCCAGAGAGAGTTCTGGAAATGAGTGAACAGCCCCTTCCCTAGCCCCAGGATCAACATGATGGGGTTAGGATCTGGGCCTAGATAGGGGGCTGGCCCAAGGCAACACTACCCTGACTCCACCTTGGGTCCATGCACACAGCCATCCAGGTTAGGCCTCTGAAGGTTCTGTCATCTGCTTTGGCTCACCTTGCTGGCTTGGCAAACCTCCGACCTCCACCTCTGGCCTGCAGACCCCACCCCAGAAGTAACAGTCCAAATGAAGCAAGGGCACCTTAGAAGGGTGGCCTGGATGGAGGCGACAGACCTAATGCCAAGAGCTCAGAGGCAGCCCCTGCAGTGGCCTGCTTACCTGAGCCCAAAGGCCCAGCCCTCAGCAGAGCATGTCAACTGTGGTCATATGCTCCCCGGGGTTTCGTTCCTTCCCACGCTTACTCACAGAGGCAGCCAGGCTGCAGAAGGGGCTGCCCAGCTGGCCCTCTTGCTCCTGGCTCTGCTATAGCAGGCAGTGAGGGAAGGAGGGAGGGAGGGAGGACAGGCAGGAGGAGGCATGTGAGGTAAGAGCTAAAAATAAACAGCTGACCTGGCTGCTGGAGGCCCTTTCCCAGCCCTCTGGGGGTGGTGGGAGAAGGGTACAGGGCATTGGGGCCACTAGAGGTGGAGCCAGGGGAGACCTGGCCAAGGATGGGGATGGGATGGGAGGCAGGCTGTGCCTGGGGGCTGGAATGCAGCTGCAAACTGAGGCCCTGACTCCTTTATTCACGTTGCTCTCATCTCTGCCCCTCACTTCATGCCCCCACCCCCACTCTGCTCCTTCATTCCCTGTTCATGCATTCCCTCTCCCCCTTTAGTGTTTACCCCCCTCATTCAATCATTCACTTGCACATTCTCTCTCATACTCTCCCTCATCCAGCCCCAGCCCTTGGGGAGCTGCTGCTCACTTGCCCCTTTTTCTATCCCCTTTGGCAAGTAGGCAGGGGATGATCTGGAACCTGGGGATGGACATGGGAGGCTCTGATAACCATTTCTGCCTTGCCTCCCTCTGTCCAGTTCTTTTCTGGGGGTAGAAAGGTAGGAACCCCCCAAGAGCTATCGCCACCTAATAACGGTGGGAGGCGTAGATGTGCATACCTTCAGATGGAGCTAGGCGGGTTCAGGGCGAGGCAGGGGAAGTGAGTTATCTGAGAGAGTTGGTAGGGTACCCCACAGGCAGGTGAGAACTGTTAACTTCCGGAATCACTGGCTGCTGTACCTCATGGGCCAGGAGAGCCCAGTGAGGCTGCATTGGAAGCTGGGCATCCTCCCTGCACTGTCTGACACATCCTGAATGACCCTGCAGAACACGGTCTCTCTGCATGTGGAGCTGGCCTAGGTGTCCGTCTGGTTACAGCGACACTGGACTGGCTGCCTAGCCCAACATACCCCCAGCTATTGCCAGACCAGGGGCAGTGGATGAAAACTCCTAAGAAAAGGATGCCCAGAGGTTAAAAATAAAAGAGCCCAAGACTTGCACACTGGACCACAGGCATGGCCATCGCTGGTGCTGCTGTTCCTCTCCTGACTCTTGCCCTGCTCTTCCCTGTCCGAAGACATGCGTAGGCTCCCCTTTTTGGGACCTCTGCCTCCGATAAGAGGAATCCTCCCTGATATCCCCAACGTTTGCCTTTATGGTTGGGCTGTGCTCTCCTCATGCTCCAGCACCAAATGTGTCCATTCCCTGTGGCCATCCTTCATGAGACGAGGATCTTGCACTGGCCACGGGGTCAATTCATACCCAGGTAGTAGGGGCTGGTGGGGACTCTTTCTTTCCTGTACAGAGACCCTCTTTTAGGACACTCTGGTTCCAATCTCCTGGCTCAAGGGCTGACTGTGTGTTGGACCTTGCACAAGTATCTGAAGTATGGCATCTCACCTGGTTCTCACAGAAACCTAAGAGGGAGAACTATGGCACCCATTCCACAAGGGAAGAAACAGGTCTCCCTGAGATCACTACCCCACAGGCAGATTGAGGCAGGTCTAGAGCAGAGGCAGCCCCAACCCCAAATAGGCCCAGCCCGTCCCACACATCACAGGTGCCAGGCCCTTTGCCCAGGGAGGCCTGACTTCTCAAGGCCACGGCTGGTATTTTGGCAATTATAATAAGATAAGAAACGGGCAGTGTTACTATAACAACTCCAACTCCACTAATTTCTTCACAAACTCTATTTTGAACTGAAAGTCAATTAAAAGTTAAGCCAGAGGGTACTATTATCTTTCAAAAAGATAAATAGGTAAAAAATTTGGAATCAACAACTGTTAATCATGAAATGACTCACATTTTATAGCACTATGGTTAATTTTTCAGAGAAAATTTCAAAGGGAAAAGGGATCCAGTCTTATTGCCTCCTCCATTGTATGCTCTGGACTCCCTCTTGAGAAAGAAGGTAAAAAGGTTTTTACAGCTCAGAGAGTTGGGGTAATTCCCACCCTGGCAGCCCAGACAGGTGGCTCCAGCCACAGGTGGAGCCACAGCAGGTCTAACAGGCCTGGGGTGGGGAGCTGGCCCTCCCTCAGGCCCCCAGCCTGCATGCAGACATGCCTCATGCTGTGCACAGAGACAGCCAGATGGAGAGAGACAGCCAAGGTAGACCTACCCCTCCACCTCCCTCCCAAGGCAGGATGTGTCTGGGCCACCTGCTGAAAACTCAGAAGCCTCTTATCAAGAACACACAGGGAAACACAAAATTGCTCTAAATGCCAAGTGGCCACTCACTGAGATGGGAGCAAAGATGGCCCATGGCCTGGTTAAGAGCCTCAGCTGGGAAGGGCAGGGGAGGGGGACACAGCAAGCACCAGCCCTTCCCCACCAGCCTCTTGCAAGACCCAAGGCAGGCAGAGCCGGAAGAAAGTTCTGATCATTGTCTGGGTAAGGGAGGACAAGGGGCCGTGGAAGTAGGGCCATGGCTGCAAGGATGGAAAGAAGAGGCCAGGGTCTAGTGCCAGTGGGAAGGCAGAGCCAGCAGGGCTTGGTTCATGGAGTGGATGCTGAGGTGAGAGAGAGGGAGCTGAGGATGACCCCAGGCTCCCAGCTTGCACCTCTGATGGATGATGGTGGCACAGTCTCATGGTGGGAACCACGGGAGGGGGCATGATGGCTGCCCATCCACACTTTCCCCACGAGCAGCCACAGGCCCTCTGGGGATAGCAGCATTAACAACAAGAGCCATGAGGAGAAAGGAGTCAGAGAAGCTGGGCCACCTTCTGACTGCTATTAGGAGCAGGAGGCAGGGAAGCAGAAGCTGAGGGTAGGGAAGATCTAGGACCAGGACGCCCAGCAGCTTTGCCATCAGGCCCAAGGAACCCACAGATCCTGTGGAGGCAAGGGTGGCCCTGGCCAAAGAGGTGGCAGTGGGGCAGGACATAGAGACAGCAGGACATGGAGGGATTGGGGCAAGGGGCAATGCTAGCTACCGAGGGGCAGAAGCTCCAGGGGCCAGGAAGGCAACAACCAAGCCTCTAATGAGGGGCTGAGATCAGAATCCAGAACGCTCACCCAGAGTAAGCATGTGACTGAGACACTCCTGTTTGGGCAGAATCAGCACTTCCCCTGGCCTGGCCCACAGGGCACTGAAAGGAACTGTCAGGAACATGTATACTCCTGGACAGAGACAGTTTTCCCTTCCTCTCTGTACATCCTGCTTAATGAGTAAATGTGGGCCCGGAGGTCCCTCAGGGACAAGGGTCCTCCAGGCTGGGCCAGCACAGCAGTCCAACAGGGCTCAGCTGTCAGGCTGCCCCACCCGGCAGTGGTTGTGTGTGCCTGGCTCTGGACTGGAGCTCCTCTGGCCCTGTGGTGACCCCTTGGTGCCCCCTCACCTCTCTGGGCAGCCAGGCCAGCCATCCTCCAGCGAGCCACTGGACCTAGGGCTTGGGGAGGTGGCAGTGAGGACCTGGAAGGCATCACATGAGGCATCACATGAGGAGGTCACTCGTCTTGCTCAGGCCGCCCCTCCCTATATGTTGGAAAATAGGGCCTGTGGCGGCTAAAGTAGTCTTCCTTATCACAGTTGGCTGTTCCCATGGAGGCCTGGCCCAAGGCAAGTCACAACAAGGTGCCACAGAGACCATGACTCCTCCTCTGTTGTCTCTGGGCCAGCGGTGGTCTGCACTCCACACTCCTCTGCCCAACCATCAGTCACATATGGCTTAGCCCAGGGGCCCCAAGACTCAGGTGGCTACTGCATGCAGGAGGAGTGGGCTTGGCTTGACATCTCCTGATATGACACAGCTGGGGACACATCCACCTGCCAAGATGAGCCAATCATAGACCACAAGGGCACACATGGAAGGGGACACACCCAGCTATGGGCAAGGCAGCCAAGGTAGGGTTCACATGGATGGCCCTGGGCAGGGCAGAGTAGGTGAGGGCAGGAACAGGAGCAGCCTTCCGGCCCAGGTTCATCCTGCTCTGCCAGGGTACCTCTGCACCTTCTGAACCTCCCAGGCTGGGATCCAAGCTTCAAGAGAACACCAGGCCTCCTGCTCCCTTCCACCCAGCTCTGCACAGGGCCCAGAACCCTCCTGTGAAAGAGGGACTGCAGAGAGACAGGCCCCAACCCCAGCACTCCCTCAAACTTCCCTCTGGGTAAGAAGAGCATCTCTGAGCATCCCCACAAACAGCCCCAAGGAGGGCTACGCCCTGCCACAGGAAAATATGTGGACCAAAGACTGTGGCTTTGACAAGCAGGTATTAATACCCACGACCTCAGATGAGGGGATGAAGGGAGGACACTGCCTGGCTGGGCTGCCCTGCTGTAAAGAAAGCCTTCTGCCCTGCCCTGGGCATGGGGGCACAGCCCCCTGCCTAACAGCCTTTCAACCCCTGTGAGAGTCACAGACTGAGGGCAGGGTATGACTTCAGGTTCTTCCTGCATGTGCAGTGGGGGTTGGCATCATCCATCAGGGCCATGCCCATGATAGCCAGGAATGGGGAGGCTGATTCAGTGCCTCCTGAACCTGGCTACCTCTGGGACCAGTCTCAGGGCACTGGTCAGCCGGTCAGAGGCAGCGGGCACCATTATTCTGTCCACTGTGCCAGTTAATTCTCTGAGTGGTAGGACAGGTCGGGGGCAGGGACAGGTAAGGGAGCATAGACCCTCTGCAGCTGTGTAGGGGCAGCCCTGTGACTGCTACAGATCCAGATTTCTACAGTCCTTTATGGTTCCCATGCCCCCCATCACCCCAGGCCTTGGCCCCTCACCAAGGCCCAAGGGAACATGCTTGGTCCAGCTCTCTTACCTCCACCAGGTGGGGCGTCGGGTTGAAGCCACACAGGTTGCACACCTGGAGTTTGCAGGTGGTGCAGGTGTTATAGTTGGCGGGGCCCTTGCTGCCCACGTTGAGCTCAGCTTGGCACAGTGGGCAGGTGGCCCTTTCCTTCGGCATGGTCTTTGGCTTGGCAGCAGCCTTAACCACTGCCTGGTGTTCTGCTCTGCCATGCTTTGGACTGGTTGTTCCCCCAGTTCTTGCCAGGGCTCCAGGCCCTGATCCAGGACCTGTTTTGGCTCCAGGTGCTGGCCCAGACCCAGGCCCTGAGCCTGGAGGTCTTGGGCCAGCCTGCTTGCTGGCATCGCTGAAGACGATCTTGGGTGGCCCCTTGCTGGGGGCAGGCTGGCCCTGGGGGTCGGCTTCAGGCTGCACAGACATGAGGGTGCTCGCCTGGGTCAGCAGCGATGCACCAAGGCCAAAGAGCTTCCCAGTGAGGCCCTCCTGGGTCTGCTCAGCAGCACTAGGCCCAGAGGGCGCTGTGGTGGCACTTTTGACCGGGGCCTCTCCTCCAGGTGGCCTGGGCTCAGCTGTGAAAGGCTTGATGGGGAGAGGGGGCTGAGGAGACACCCTCCCCACCTCCGGAGGGGCAGCTGCTTGGGCAGGCCCCGGCACTGAGGTGGCCCTGGCTGTATCAGCCTGGCGGGGGCCAGGCTGTGGTCCCCCTGGGCCCCGTGATCTCTCTTGCTCTGGCTTCCCCAGGGGCTGTTTGGCTGGGGAGTGGACCGGAGACAGGGCTGGGGAGTGCAGCTGCTGCTGGCTCTTGGAGCGAGGCGCAGTGGTCATGTCCATCCCTAGAGCTCTCTGCATCTGGCAGTTCAGACAGAGCCACTCCTTCACCTGAGGAGGAAGCATCATGGTCATCAGGGTGGTCAGGACTGGGGGTGCCCATGGTCCAGGTCATTGCAGCCCACAGCAGCCAGGGCCAGCTCCTAGCACAGGCAGGGGCACCAAGCCCGGCTCCGATGTTTCTGGGCTGCCAGGAGGTGGGCTGAGGGACAGATAGCACTGCCCTGCCCTCTAGGAGCTGCCAGGTGCGTGGAGCTGAGCAGAGGCAGTCACACACTCCCCACACCCAACTACCAACACACTGCCTGCCAGACTGCCTGCCAGGGTCCTCCCCACGCCACTGGCTGTACCTCAGACCTGCGTACGTACATCATCCATCTCACATCCCACCTCACCAATCCATGCTCCCATCCTCCTGGTTGGATGATCCCAAGAGCCTCCAACTGGTCACTTTCTTTCCCCTGCTGCCCCCTTCAGGCTGTTTCCACACAGCAGCCAGAGTGACCTTTTAAAATATAAACCAGGAGGGAAAACATGGCCCTAGAACAGTGCCT
This sequence comes from Kogia breviceps, assembly GCF_026419965.1. Classification (NCBI taxonomy): domain Eukaryota; kingdom Metazoa; phylum Chordata; class Mammalia; order Artiodactyla; family Physeteridae; genus Kogia; species Kogia breviceps. Next base: position 39,137,432 of record NC_081319.1, read on the forward strand.
GGTATGCAATAGGTACTCAATAAAAACTTGCAGAATGAATAAGGAAGTGAAGAGTAATAGGTGCGAGAGGGAGGCATAGAAAATAAAAAGAAACCATGATTCCTGTCCTAGAGGAGCTTAGAGTCTAGCTGAGGAGACAAGATATAAATGAGCAATCTTGGGAGCAAAAGAAGTGAGGGCAAAGTAATGCAATGTAAGTGACATAAGTAGAATAAAAAAGCCTTTTGCCGGGCTTCCCTGGTGGCGCAGTGGTTGACAGTCTGCCTGCCGATGCAGGGGACACGGGTTCGTGCCCCAGTCCGGGAGGATCCCACATGCGCGGAGCGGCTGGGCCCGTGAGCCATGGCCTCTGAGCCTGCGCTCCGCAGCAGGAGAGGCCACAACAGTGAGAGGCCTGTGTACTGCAAAAAAAAAAAAAAAAAAAAATAGCCTTTTGCTTTCTTAAGGAAGAAATTGTGTGTGTGTGTGTGTGTGTGTGTGTATGTGTGTGTGTGTGGTTCGCGGGCCTCTCACTGTTGTGGATCCAGCTCTGCCTTAAGTCTACCCTCGGACTTCCAGTTACATGAGCCAATATCATCTTCCTCCAAAAATCCACATACAAATCAGAGAATGTCATTTACAGGCTCAAACCCGTCTAGTGGATTACCACCACACTTAACCATGGGAACTCTTTACTGTGACCCATGAGGCCCCCGATTTACCCCAGCCTATGCCTCTCTCTGGCCTCCTTTTCTGCCCTCTCCCCTTTGCTGTCTCACCCCAGACGCACCGGACCTCCTGTTCTGCCAAGTGGTCCTCTGAGCTCTCTTCTGTAACCAGGGCCTTTGCACTCACTCTTCCCTCTGCCCCCGGGTGCTGCTATAGCTATGCAGGTCTCAACCGAGTATCACTTCACCAACAGGGCCCTCCTTGGCCACACAATCGAAAATACCTGGGACTTCTCTAGTGGTCCAGTGGTTAAGACTCCATGCTCCCAGTGCAGGACGCCCAGGTTCGATCCCTGGTCAGGGAACTAGATCCTGCATGCTGCAACTAAAGAGCCCACATGCCACAACTAAAGATCCCGCACGTGGCAACGAAGATCCCGCATGCTGCAACTAAGACCCAGTGCAGCCAAATAAATAAATACATAAATAAATATTTTTTTAAAAAAGAAAGAAAGAAATACCTTCGAAGCACTCTGTAGGTAATCACCCAGTTTATTCTCTTCACAGTACTTATTCTTTCCCAAAGCTTCTGCTACTTTGTCCCTTTGGGTGTCTCCTGTATCCTTGCCCCACCCATGAACTCTTGTTTAGGTGGTCTTGGGACAGTGCACAGTGTGTGACACAGAGCAGGGATCACTCCAGAAATGCTTGCTGTGGGATTAATCCTGACAACCTATTAATAGGGGCATAGCTCTTGCAAGGCAGCAGCCATGAGAATGGAGATTCAGCATCCCATGAGGAGGCTTCTCCTCAACCAGAAAGGCAGAGGCCAAGTCTGCTCATCTATGGTTGAACAGCCAGAGTCTTTGAAAGCACCACAGTGGCCCAGTTGCCAGGGAAAGGTCCAGTCTGGTCCCTGGGGCACAAAGCTCCTCTGCCTACCCTCAGGGGTGCCTCCAGCCCTGCTCTCTGCCCTGAGCTCACAGGGCTGTGCTGCTGCCGCTGTGGCTGACTTGCCACAGTTTGGGAGCCTGGGCTTGGCTGTCTTGCCCAGTAGCCCAAGAGCAGCATCCAAGGAGTGGGGAGAAGACTGCACTTTGATGAGTACCCCCTGGCACCCCGCACCACGCAGGGCATGTTCGCAGGCATTCTTGCATTTTATCTTCACAGTAGAGAAAACCAAGGTCTAGTATGATTTAGCCACCAGCTCTCATAGTAACCCAGCTTGGAAGTGGCACTACTGACAAGACTGGCCCTGTCAGCCCTGCCCAGCTCCTGAGCTGCAGGCTGCAGCCTGCGGCCTTTTGCATGTCTGCCGCTTCTGCAGACCGCTTAGCCTCACGCAAGTCAAGTCACGGGTCTAGAAATTGCCCCTGCGAAACTCAAAGACCAAGCCTGGCTCTAGAAACCATAAGAACAGTGATGCCGCAGCACTGGGGAGTGAAGCCATCCCCCAAGCCCAGAACTGTTAACTCATCTAGATGCTTTGAAGACCCAAGGCAGTTTTGTCTACCTTTGGACAAAGAAAGCTACAGAGGAAACAATCTGTGTCCCCAGGACTCAGCCCAAAGACTCCTTTAGAAAAGTCATTTTTGGCGAGGGTGATGGAGGTTCACTCCCATCAAAAGCGGGAGCTCCCAGGGGCAAGCTGTTTTGGCTCACCCTCAGAGGGACCCTGGGAGATGATTACCCTCTTGAGGGGAGGCCTAGGTCCTGGCCCAGGACGGCAGCCACAAACTCAGTTCCTGTGGTGGGTGCGCAGCCCACACTGGAGGTCAGCATGCCCTGAGGTGGGACTTCCCAAGAAGAGGAATCTGAGAGGTAAGGCTCTTTCTCCTGGGACTTCAGGGTGACCCTCCTTTGGGTTCTGGATAGGGTTGAACAAGGGCCTGTGCTAAAACTCCTGCACTCACCACCAGAACCTTCCCTTACCCACCCCGCATCACCCAGGCTGTCACAGGCGTCTCACCTAAAATAGAACCTCTCCAAGAAACATCTAAAACGCCCCTCAGTGACTCATCTCCCAGATGGGTGTAGCTATTTCTATCCAGCCTCTGCCAGACAGCAGGAGCCTTGACCGTGCCCTCCCCCAACCCCTCCCATGCTCAGGCCCAGGCAGATAGGGCCAGCACACAAGGCCACCCAAGGAGAAAGCTGGCTGGGGGATCTCTCTGAACCCAGCAAGACTTCCCTCTCTGCCTCCCCCGGTGGAACTTCAGAAGCTTGCTGGGAGGGGCTCATCCTCAGCCTCTTCCTCCCTACTCCAAGGTCCTCACCCTGTGTTAGGGGGACGGAGGCTGTCCACTGGGTAGGGAGGGAGATGCCTGTGCACCACCAACCCACCTGCCCACCTAGGCTGGGTATACATGACCAGGCCTGGGGCAGCTCCCCTGGCTCTGGAACCAACAACAGCGAGAGTCTTCATCGGCTAGACACAGTGTCTGCGGCTCCTGGGTACCCTCCTAGCTGGCTGCCCACCAGAATCAGATGGCATGGCCTTCTACCAGTGTGACAGGGAACCTCTCTTAGAGTCTTGTTATCCAATATCTCCATAAGCTCTTGGCCCATGGCCAGGAGGTGGGCAGGTCACAGACTTCATGTCCCAAGACCCAGAGATGGAGCTAAGGGGACTTCCCAGGGCTACTCTGAGGTAGATGGTTCTGCCTGACATCAGCTTTGGTCAAGCTGATCCTTCTTGCCAGCAAGGGGACCCACTGTGCCATCTCAGAGGCATAGCTGCCCCTGCACCCAGCCCAGTGGGGGTCTGAGCAGCAGTGGGGATGGGAAGGCTCAGTGTGGTGTGCAGCCAAGAGCTGGTCCGCAGATGGGGGAAGCAGAAGCTACAGGAACATGGTTTCCCATAGGGAGCCAGTGCCTGCTCTGCCAGGAGCCGGCCAGAGATTCAAAAAAGCAGGCCTTGTGGGTTCCTGGCTCTGAAGGGACTTTCTCCCCGAGAAGAGCCTTTCTCAGCTGCTCCCTTACTTGCACTGTTCAATCACAGAAGGGCAGTAAGGCAGTGCAGCCCACCAAGGATCCAGAGGCCTGGGACCAGGCTGCGGGCTCTGTGAACCACACGTCTGCATGGCCTCTCCCTGCAGCTCCCTCCACTGGGCTCTGGGGCAGGAAGGGGAATGGGGAAACTTTTGGGGAGTGGCTTCTACATCTTTCCCACAGGGGCACTGGTGGCACTGCACCTGCCACCCTGCGTCTCAGCCCCAAAGGGTGGGATCTAGCCTCCCATGTCATATTTGGCCCCAAAGGATGCTGCCCAGGGAACTTGCTTCTGCTCCTGGGTGGGGCCTGCCGCAATGTCACCTCCATGGCTACCAGGAAGCTCTGAGGGACCCCAGCAGTAACAGGTTCTCTTTCCACCATCCCCTCCCACATCCCCACCAGCAAGGAAGGAGGGTGGCAGATGTCACTTAGCCTGCTTTCCTGCAGAGAGCAGCGGCTTGCCTCCGAGCCCAGCCCCGCCTGGGAGAGCGGGCATGCAGGGTGTCAGATCACTGCACTGACATCATGCCTGATGCTGCATCCACTCTTTTTTCCATTTTGGTACAAGTTGAAACATCACAGGAGCAGCTTATAAATGAGCCTTCCCTGCCGGTGCCAAGTCTAGAGATTCCTAGGAGGGCCCCACTGGCCAGTGTGACCTCATGCTCTTCCTGGGCTGTGAGTCACTCGCCAGGCCTCGACAGGAGGAGGCACATAGCCCACTGTGGGCTGGGAAGAAGGGTGGGCCTGTGCCCTTGCACTGCCCCTAGCATTGGACACATCACCTGCCTCATTCAGCATCTAGCTGCCCCAAGTCTGCCACCAATCTGCTTTGCCTGTCAACTGGTTGACCTCAGGTTTAGGGGCAGGTACCACAGGGTCCCATAGAGCAGGGCACATTGATCCAGAACTGGATCAGCCAGGCCTGGCTCACTGGGGAGGCCTGTGCCAATCTCATCAAGTCAGGTCCCTGAGGGGGACCCTGGGAATCTGCCCAGCATCTGAGGCCAGGATTTGGGTCGTGGAGGCAGAACCCAATTGCTGCTTGGGGCTGGAAGGCCTCACTAGCCTGGAGCTCCATGAAAGGGAGAGAATCTATCCCCTTGCTGATCCTCCTCCACCTCCCGATATCCCTCAACTCCCCCCTCGATGCTACCCCAGACAGCCTCCCCTCCTTACCAGGCCTGTCCACTGTGCCCTATAAAATCTCCTGTCCAGGACCGAGCCAACTCCCTTACACCCCATCCCCATACTCCTCTTGGACCCCAGACGACCTCTCTAGGAGAAGCTGCACTCCCTGGATATCAGAATGTGGCAATGCCTCACCTTCTCTTTAAACTCCCTAGGGCCCTCAGGGCTCAGCCTTTGGCTTCCCCATCCTGTTTCCCTCCTGGCTCCTGCTGCCTTCCAGGTCCCCTCATCATGTCCTCTAGTCTCAGAAGTTCTTGGCCCTGGCCTCCCAGGCTTCCACTGCACTGACTCCCACAGTCACTGCAGATGGCAGCCACCCGCTAACCCACCTGACACCTCTATCCCTCAGCCTCACCCTCAAACTTACCCTTACCCAAAACTGTCTCTCCTCCAAAACTACCCCTGTGCCTGTCCTCCTCCAGCCTCCAGGTCATCTCCTAGGCCTCCCCACTGCAGCGGGCTTGGGGTCTTGTGGAGACTTCCCCAACCAAGCCTCTGCTTTCTGTTCATCCATGGGCCCTCTGCTTTCACATCCCTTCCTACCCAGCTGAATCTATGGTCTGCTGATCCTGTCACACTCTGCTCAATGTCTGTGTTCTCTTGATCTGTGTCTGCTCCAGAAGTAGATCCAGCTGCATACCTTTTTCTCCAGGCCTACACCTGAACAGCTGAATGGGTACCAGGCAAAGGGGCTCCACTGTAAATTAACTTATGTCCTAGCTTCTCCCGGGCCCCCCCAGCTGCCTGGTTAGCTCAGTCCATCTCTCCAGTTAGCTTTTCTCCACAAAGGCTGGTTCAATTTCTCCATTCCCATCCCTGCCTGTCATCTTCCCCTGCCTTCTGGATCAAATGATGGCCCTGCTTCCAGTGTCTCAAAAAGGAGCCACATAATAGGATGCCTCCTCCACACTCAGGATCTAGACCTGCCTTTTTGGGGGCCCCACTCTTTCAATCATGCCCCATCTCCCACATGCCTAGGCATCCCTTTCCTCTTGGAGCTCAGACAGCACCACTGTCTCCTGCTTTTCAGAAACCCTCTCCTGCCTGCCTGCACACCTTCCCTAGTTACTGTCCGGGCTCTCTCCTCTCCTTCTCAGCCAAGCTACTCGAGAGCTGACCACATGGATGAAGCTCAAAAAACACTGTGCTGAGTGAGAAAGGACTTACACAAAAGAGTGCATTCTGTATGATTCCATTTATATGAAGTTATGGAATAGGCAAAACTCATCTATGGTAGATAAAAAATCAAAGCAGCAGTTGTCCCTGGAGGAGGGATGAGGATGGACAGGGATGGGGCCTGAAGGGACTTTCTGTGGTGACGGGGATGTTGTCTGTCTTGACTGGAGGGGCTTTGGGTGACACAGGTGCATGCTTTTGTCAAAACTCACTGAATGGTACATTTAAGCTTTGTACATTTCATTCTATATAAATTTTACCTTAAAAAAACCCCTTAAATACTGATCTCTAACTAATGAGAGGCTTACTGAAGTGTTTAGTGGGAAGTATACTGATGTCAGTATATGGCTGTGAATCCCCAAGGTCTCCAGTCCTGACCTGCCTGCACGCCAGGGTCTTAGATTTGTCACCTACTGCACTCCACTTGGGTGCTCACAGACAACTCCAACTTGACATGACCCAAACAGAAGAATTCTCCATCTCCATTTCCTACCCCCATGTCCACTACATTTCCATAATCTGTCTGTTTAGCCTCCAAAATACACCAGGAATCTGTCACGGTTCCCCCCACCCCATGACCATCTCTACCCCAGCCCCAGCCTGCCCCTATAGGCTATTCTCCACACAGCAGCCAGAGTGTGGGGTGTGTGTGTCTGTGTGCTATTGTTGTATACATATACATCTATGAAGGGGAGTAAAACAAACATAACATAAAATGTGCCATTTTAGTCATTTTAAAGTATAGATTCAGTGGCATTAATTACATATATGATGTTGTGCAACCATTACCATGATCTATTTCCAAAAAGATGTTTTAAAATGCATACCTTACCTTCCCACTGCCATCATCCAAAACCCCTGACATCACATCTGGAGCCCCCAGCAGGATCTGCCTGCCCTCTGGACCTGGCTTGCTCCCCGGCCCTCACATGGGCCATATACTTCCCCTCAGGCCTCCCCTGCCTCCACCTGTCTCTGGTCCAGCATCAGTCTAACATCTGCAGTCTAACCTCCCCTACTTGTAGAAGTCCCCAAGAGTCTTGTCACAGCATCACAGCAAGTCCCACCAGCCCTCCTCCTGGTCCTCCACAACCCTGACCCCCAGGTGCGGCTGTGTGTTTGCGGGCGTGGTTACTGGTGAATGAGCTGCCTCTCGCTCTGGCCCGGAGGCTCCCCAGGGCTGAGCAACACATCTGCTGCAGCTCTGCCTGAATCTCCAGTGTTGAAGACAGTTCCTGGTTTATATATGGACTCAAAAAGCATTTGTGGAGGGAAGAAAGGATGAGAAGAAGGGAGAGGGCCACCCTCTGACTGAGTAGATACAAGCGGGCCTGCTCAAGCCAAAGTTTGAGCTAACAGACAGTAGAAACGGCAGAACCAACAGGTGACCAGCCAGCAACTGGCTACTTTATGGAGCTTTCCTCCTCTGCCTCTTCCTGCCACTGGACCCCATGCCTCTCCCCCTCTTGTCCCTTCTCCCTGCTTCTACTTTATTTCTCTCTTTCTACCCTTTTCACTCCATTCTTTTTCATGCTGTTTTCTTTTGCCCTCACATACAAAATCATGTGTTTTAGGAATAAAATTCTGTATTTTCTGTTCTGATTTAATTTTACGTTCATTCTTAGATAACTTTACAGCCCCCTTTCATAGCTAAAAGTTAAGTGCCATGCCTGACGGCCACAGCTATAAAAAACTCCCACTCCTGAACAGCCACCTCTTCCGCCTGCTCCCAGTGGCTCTGGCCTCCACCCCGGAGTGGCCCAAGCAAGGCGGCCAAGGGGCCTAGTTCCTGGGAGCAGGGACTGACAGCATGGCTGGCTGCCCAGGGCTGGCTGAAGCTTGGGGGGCATTTCCCTACTGACTCAAGAGATTGTTTGGGTCAAAGTGGCTACTGCCAGGCAAACCACCCAAGGACTAGATGTACAGAGGGGAGAAAGGCCTCCCAAAGGGCCCACCACCTGGAGATCCATTTCCTCTTTGTTTGGAGGTGGAGAGGGGAAGGCTGGGCCCAGGAAGGAGGAGGACACCTCTGCCTCTCCTCAGCTCACCGTTGATCCATGTCCTTCTAACACCTGCTCCTCTTTCCTCAGTGGCTCAGGCAGCAGTGTGGCCAGGAGGTAGCAGAGGGAAGGGGGCAAGGCTGGTGGCTGCAGCAGAGGGATCTGTGCTGCACTCACAGCACCACCCCCGGGACAGCTGGTGGCCCAGCCCTCACCGGAAAAGAGTGGGATGCAGGCAGGAGAGGAAGAGGCTTGTGGCCACTGCATCTCTCCCTCCCTTCTCCACACCACCCACCCTGGTAAATGCCTAAGCCCAAGGCTTGCCAATGGGGTGGGAATGGGGGAGGGCACAGTAGCTTGGTCTTGGCTTCGTCTCAGCAAAGTCTAGACCTTGGAACGGGCGAAGAAAGACCATGATCACTCTTCAGCAGTTTTCTTAGAGGGGCTTATAAGCAATTCTGACTAGAGCAAGGGAGGTTGAAGGCACATGGGCTGCCTGGACCTGGAAGGCTGGGGATAAGGTGGCAGCTCTGCTGCTACCCACAGGGGTAGAGGGTGGGCCTCCCACGTGCAGGCTACAGCCTCACTTTAGGTGCTGCTCTGAGAGGATTCTGCTGATCCGATCGGGAAGCACAGGCGTGCAGTCAGCCCTGCCTCTGCACAGCACTCATTCCTGTGATGCTGTTGCTAGCGTGAAGACAGACTCCACTGAAGGAGTTCCAGGCCAGGATGTGCTGCTGGGGCTGCTCTGAGCAGGGCAAGGAGGCCCCTGAGGGGGCTGACAGAGACAGGCCATGCCTGCCCCCAGCCATGGCTTGTCCTCTCCAGGAGCTCACTCCCACCCCGCTGTCCACCCCAACCTTACCTTTCCCCTCCACTCAGCTGGCTCATGGCCACACCCGTCTCCTTCCCCCAGCTATCAGAACAGGTGGCTCTGTCCCAGAGGAGAAAGGGGTGGCAGGCCTGAATGCTGAGTTACCGAAGAGCAGACAGGTGGGCTAATGTGGCATGGAGCAGGCTTGGGGCATTGGCAAAGCCACTGAGGCTGGTCCCTGGACCCTGCTTCTCCTTAAACATTCGGGAGGTTTAAGGTACTTGTGTAAGAACCCACATCCAGGGAGAGAAGAAAACAGTCTTCCTGTCTTTTCCCCATCACTGGGCAGTGACTTGGCTTAAATGCTAACACTTCTGGCTTCCTGGTCAGTGCATCCTCACAGGGAGGGTCTTTTGTGGGTGGTGAGAAATGTTCTGACCCCACAAGGAAACCCCCAGTCTTTTGCCATGGTTTCAAACAGGTTAAATTATTTACCTGCCCTGAGCAACCAGGGCTGGAGATCTCCAGGAAAAAACAGCCTCCACCATGAAGAGTGGCCAGGATAGCCCTGCTTGCTATGAACCATCCTCAGCCTAAGCAAAAATGGACTATGAATAAGGAGAATGGGGATGGGAGTCCTTGGGGTAAAACTGGAGACCTACCTACTGGTTCTGGGTCCCCAGCTCCCTTGCTCCAGAATGAATCAGAATAAACGAAGACTTGGTCTCCTCATCTGTAAACAGAGGGTGCTCTGAGTTGCTCCTTGACTTCCATGAAGTCTTAATGTGCTCCAGGCACCCAGACCCCCAGAAAAGTGCATAGGCAGGCATCTTCCTCTCAAGGCATCACAGCCTTGACAGCCAACCAACCTGGGCACGGGCAGGACAGAAAGTGCCATATCTGTGTGAGTGTGGTACCCATCCAGCAGCCCCTGGGTCCACTGGCCAGAAAGCTGGGGTTCCAGATCTCAGACACTATTCTGGCCACATGGGGCTGACCTGTATGTGATCCTCATCTCCAGACCTGGTGTGCTGTTTCCACAGGACCCAGCTAAAGTAATAAGACCCTGACAGATGCCATGAGACAGAAAAACCAAAACTCTGAGTTCCAGTGACCATTGGCCCAGCAGTGCCAGTCTCTTCCCTCCTTTCTATTCCTTTGTCCTCACATAGCCATTCAGCACAACAGTTCTATCACATTCCTAATCTGTGCTGCAACTTGAGTTACCAACCAGCCCCTGATTCTCTTCTTGTGACACACATGATAAAAGGTTCATTTTCCATGGTCTCATTTCCAAAGATCAAAGAGCAGATTCATTAGTGGTCTGAGAGGCATGAAACCCTCCAAGTCACTTGTGTGGTGGAAAGCTGAGGAGCAATGCATCCTGCTCACATGCCCTGATGAGGCTTCAGTGACCTTCAAGGCAGGATGCAGGACCCAGACTACCTCAGCATTATCACAGTAGCAGTTTCAGGCACAAGCTCGCACCCCCAGACAGGACCCCAATTAAGCTGCCCAGTGGCCAGTGTCTGTAGTGCATCTGTGCTGGGACTGGCAGTCCCCCCACCCCTTTCCACCCTAGCTGGGCTCCTCCTAGGAAGTGAGAAATCAAAAAAGGAAGTGAGTACTGGAGCTGAAATTCCTGGAAAAGGTCACTCTGCCTGAGCCCCTGCCACCTACACCAGCCTGACTTCAGAACCCGCCCTTTGCGCTGCCCAGAACCTCAGGCCAGGCAGAAGCCTAGCCCAGGACACCAGGGTAACCCCACAGACAGCCTTGTTGGCTGATGAACATCATGTTTGAAGGGCCAGAACAGATGTGGTTTGACCAAGGTGGATCTATCAGCAGGTATGTGGGCAAAACTTGCAAATGTGCTTTCTCGTTACGTGGAAGCACGACCAGGGAAGTGAACCTGCTTTTAGTGAAGTGACAAAGGGCAACTGCTCTGATGCAAGAACTAGGCTCTGCCAGCCCCTCAGGAAAATGGGCCAAGGGTTCTCTTCCTTGACAGGAACACCACTGAAAGCCAACTGTGAAGAAGAAAAGTTTCTGCTTGGAGACCATGGCAGAAAAGGGCATCCACCAGGCGAGAACCTGGAGAATCGTCAGCATTTCCCAAACTGAATGCCATGGAACAGCAGCCCCTAATGTTCAGTGAAAGCAAGTCTGGGAAAGGCCACCAGCAACAGCCCTGTCTTGGAGCTCCTGCATGTATATGCCTTGAAGGACCTGGTCCGGAGGACCGCTCTTCACCAAACACTGTGAATCTGCAGTAAGTTGGAGGCCCCTTTCCTCCTGGCCCTGAGCCCCGGCTTCCTCCCAGCACAATGAGGCAGATGGACCGAGTGTCGCCAAGGTCCTCCCACTCTGCTGTTTTTCCAGGCACAGCCAAAGGCTGGTTCCCCTCCCACCTCACCAAAGGTCCTAGGCTGGGGGAATTTGTTGTGTGGGAAGGACTGAGATGCCCACCAAGCAACTGGTGTCATCGTGTGTGGCTCTCCCTTGATCTCCGCCTACCCCACCCAGAGTCGTTCGGGTCCTGCCACTCTAGTGAGCATCTCTGGAGGCTGGAACCTGGGGGGCAGGGCCAGCACAAGAGGGGAATCCCCACAGAAGCCTCTCTCATCCCTGCCTGCCAAGCCTCCCTGCTCCTGTGAGGCTGGGTGCTTCTGGCTTCTCGCTAGCAGAAACACCCAGGTGAGCTTCCCTGGCCTTAACCACACTGTTCTAAATACTGAGGAGCAACACTTACCTAACTGATCGGTGCAGGGATGCGCTGTTTCTAATCACGGATGTAATAATCACGAGTGTGCACGCCTCCTCAGAAAGCCCCCACACTCCAGGAGCAACTGCAAACGCACTGAATCATCTCCCCACACCGGCAGCTCCTTCCTCGGAATCTCACACTTACCTCTCGCAAAGCACACGTCCCACACCCACAGCACCTCATATCACAAATAGACCCCGACCTGTGAACAATTATTCTCACTCATCCCCCCACCCATGTGGTCCAAACGGCTCCTGCTGCTGATAATCCCAGCTGCGGCCATGCAGTCACCACTCTCCATCCGGCCCAAGGGCAGAGCCCTGGGGAGACTACCAGAGACTTCTGTGGGTTACCACGGAGGAGAGGGAGGAAGCTGACAAACCCACTCATTGCAAAGGCATGGCCCCACCCCAGCTAGTATATTGGGGTACCCAGCCTCCATGGCACCAAAGAGAGGCTCAGGGGCTTGGCTGAGCATCCCACAGCAACTCAAGGCATCCCAACACAGCAAGGGTGGGGCTGGGAACCCAAGGTCCTCTGGGGGAGAACGCAGGCCAATCTCACGGAAATGGCCTTGCAGTGGCCTCTTGGTGAGTGTAGGACACTGTCTCCATGTGGATGCTTGGCCCCCAGTCTGGGCCTCTACTTTACCCCAAGGTTGTTTCTTGGGATGGGTCGCTGCTCCGCCCCATCAGGCCCCAGCTTACTGGAACAGAAGCCCAGAGGAGGCGGTTCCTGAAGCCCAGGTAGGAGGCAGTTTCCTGTCTCCCTTAACACCTTGCTCCTCTCACTGGCATCCCTCTCCAAGACCCACTCTCAGGGAGAGAGGCTGGCCGACGGCCAGGGAGACTTGCCTCCCTTTGGGACCTGCAGCTGCTCATGGCCCTCTCCAAATGAGCATCCACTGGGAAAAGTTGTCCATAAGACTGTCGTTGGCCCTCCCTAAGGCCATTTTTCCAGGTCAAACTTGGACCAGGTAAGAAAGCGTCTTCTACTCAGGACTGAGCCCAAGCTTTCAGTAGGTGCAGGAATCCCTCAGGACATCTGGGGCCAGGACTTGTTCTCTGCTACCACATCTGGGAGCCAGAATACAAGCCCTGGGAAGATGCAGAAGCTGATGGCCAAGGGAAATGGCCAGGAAAAGAGAGCTGGTGAAAAGGGGAACCGGGGAGGCCTGGAAAGACAGGTGGGGTGGAGGAAGCCGGCGCAGAGCTGATTACCTGGGTGAGGTGAGGGTTGGGGTTGAACCCACACTGGTTGCAGACCTTGTTGTGACACTGGGTGCAGGTGTTGAAGTTTGGCTGGCTGGGGGTTGACGTGAGATCCGAGGTCTTACATATGGGACACAGCGTGCTGCTGGGAAGGGGGGCGATCTGGGGGACGGAGTAGGGTGATGTGGGGGTGCTGCCTCTGTCCGGTGACACAGAGGGGGACCGCCCTGATCTCTGCGTCCTGCCGTCTACCTTCAGCGTCCGGCGGGGGCCATCAGCCTCCTGGCCTGCTGGGCCCTGTGCCCTCGTCTCCTGGGGGCTCTCACGGCTGGGAGCAGGCACAGAAGGCTGCTTTGGGGTTGGGGAAGCTGCTCTCTGGCTACCCAGGGGCTCCTTGGGGTCCAGTCTCCTGGAAACGCTGAAATGACATTAAAAATGACGATGTTAGAGATATACCTTAGAGAAGTGCCCTGCAGAGGTCTCCACCAACCTAGGTGACTCTTCCAAGCCCCGTCGCCACCCTCCTCTGCTGCCCAGTGGCATCATCATAGCCCCCACTGGCCGAGTGCTGACTGACAAGTGTCCCCCGACTTGAACCCTCAGCACCAGGCCATGTGATCGGCTCATGAGTGTCCCCTCTTACATCCCACTAAAGTGCAGAGTCTGATTCAGTAGGTCTGGGATGAAGTTTGCACTTTTAAGAATCTCTAAGGTACTCCAATAAAGCTGTTAAAAAAAAAAAAAGAATCTCTAAGGTGATGCCTTTACTATAGTCTGCACACTACACTTTGAAAACCAAGGTTCTAAACTTATACATTAGTAACACCTAGGCTGATTTTAAAATTTCTGACTCTCAGACTGCACCCCAGACAAATTACATCAAAATCTGTGGGGACAGGACCCTGGCATTAGTATTTTTTTTCCTCCCTAAGTGATTTCAACATGCACCTAGTTTAGAGCTACTTCCCTGGCAGGTCTGTTACATTCTGGCTTGTCCACTTCAGAGGCCAACCCCTGGCAGTTGGAGGTGAGGGTGGGGAGGCACTCCAATGCCCAGTTAATGCCAGCAGGGACAATGGAGCCTTCCTTCTGGCAGTCTTCCAGCAGGTCTAATGCCAGACCAAGTCCATCAACATGGATGAAGTGTTACCTTTCTGCTAGTGCAAGGCACGGTGGGACCAGAGTTCTAGGATCCAGACCTTGAGGAACCATCGAGGGGGGTTGGGGTCAATATGCATGACCCCAACCTCCATCCAACATGGCCCTGCTGCAGCAGAGCCAGCAGAGTTGAGTAGTTCAATGAAGTAGAAGGCAAACCATCAGGCTAAACTCAATGCCCTATATTCCTTCTCATTTGACCCAATTTCAGTTCATTTCTGCCAGTTTTCCAATTTGAAAAAAGCCAAGCACAAAAAGCCCAAAGCAATGCTTCATATTGCTTCCCTGAAATTCGACACTTGCTTCAGTCTGTATTCATTTGGGTGGATACTGGCACCCAGGCGACAGGGCAGCCTGGCTGAGAGCCACTGCAGAGGCCCAGCCATAGCCATCTGTGGAGCATCCTGGCCTGGCCCCTTCAGCCCCAGTGTTCCTGGTCCTTGTAGGGTCTGACTAATAGGAGGGGATTCTAAGTTTGCTGCCTTTATATGAAGACCATCTGCTTGCCAAAAAATTTCAGGAGCCAACTGTAGGATGTCTTAGGATAAGCTATTTCAGAGGGGAGATGAGGAGCCCCCCTGGTGAGGCCCACTTCAAGACACTCTGCAGTCCTTCTTCCCTTCCGAGGAACTGCTGGGGAAGAGACACACCCTTGGTCTAATAAAGACTCTTCCAGGAAAAAGAAACACTGTTGAATGTCCATCAACCAACAACAGAATACACCCATCCATCCAGTCTCACAGACCTGCCACTTTCTTCTTCCGTGGGATAACCACAGTCTGAGTCTACCCCCTCTGAGCGAGCCACCTTTGCCATCAGCTATGAAGCCCAGTGTGGTGGTGGCTGCAGCCATCTCTGGCCCACACTTAGAACCTGGGCTCTAGGGTCTTTCAGTAGACTAATTTCTAGGAATTGTAAAGAAATAATCCCACTTGGTTAAATTCATAATTTCATTATTTACTTAAATTATTTGGGGCTAGAATTTAAAGGCAGTCCCTGAAAGCCAATCAGAAATGGGTTTCTCTGGTGGTCCAGTGGTTAAGACTCCGCGCTCCCAATGCAGGGGGCCTGGGTTTGATCCCTGGTCAGGGAACTAGATCCCACATGCAGCAACGAAGATCCTGCGTGACGCAACTAAGACCTGGCACAGCCAAATACATTTTTTTTTTTAAATTTTTTAAAAGCTAATCAGAAGCTACGAAGAGCCCTTTATAACATGTGAAGAGACTGTAGCCCCTTCTCAGGCTGTGCAAGGTCAGTGGTTTCTCCTGAGAAACTTAGCAATTTCTACTGTGTTTGTTTTGCATGAGGTGTGACAGGCAATCTTCCGTGTACACAGTGACTTCTTACTTCAGTGTTGCATCACAGTGTAGTCTTTCTGGGGACGTTTTACGTGACACTTAGGGATCCAAATTCAAGTTAACTTTCAACTCAGCTGTGGTGACAGTGAATAAACAAACAATGCCCCCTGCACCCAGCAAAGTCTGCACTGGAAGGGCAACGCTCCCTGCACAGAGGCCTGATGTGTGTTCACACATCACACAGCGACTGGCAATCACAATACACACCCATGAGCCCTTCACTCTCCTGTCTCCTGGATGATTCCTCACACCTCTCCTTGATCTGCAAGCCGCCAGCATGTCCCTCCCTCTCCTCGCTGTCACTGAGACTTGCTCACCATCTCGCAGGGAAAGTGGGAGCCACTGGAGGGGAATTTGTACATCTAAGGCCTCTCGGCATCTGTCCCGCTGTGTTTGCCTGTCTCCTGTTCCCAAGGCCCACTTCTCACCTTCACAAATTCTCCCCTCTCCTTCACCGTCCACATTTACCTCTCTATTTGGATGATTTCATTGGTCATACAAACATGTGTCTCCCATCTTGAAAAAGAAAAAAGAACTTTGGCCCACTTTCCCCCTCAGCTACTGCCTCATTTCTCTGCTGCTCTTTACAGCAAAACTGCTTGAAAGAGTGGTCTCCACTCACAGCCTCCAGCCCCTCTCCTCCTTTCCTCTCAACCAATACAGCCTGGCTTTTGCCCATCCTTCCACAGAAATCGCTCAGGTGACAGTCACCAGTGGCCTCCACATCATCAAATCTGACAGTCGCTTCTCAGTTCCTCCTCCCACCTGATCATCCCTTGACCAGCAGCGGAACTTGACAGTGCTCAGCATTCCATTCTTCCTGAAATAAGCTCTCCACTGGCCTCTCGGAACACCACCCTCTCCTGGGCGACCTCCTCCCTCCTGGCCATACCTTCCCAAGCTCTTCTGCAAGTTCTTCCTCTTGTCCCAAACCAGGGACCCCACTTCCTACATTGCAGGGACTTAGCTTTTGTCCACACAAGCATTTCACAAATGTACACAAACCCCTGAGGCTCAAGACCCACCCAGACTCAAGGCTTTAACTCCCACTCCCCACTGATAACTACAAATGTGTGTCTGGCCCAGACTCCTCCCCTAAGCTCCTCCCTTGGCTCACTGCCAACCCTACATCTTCACTGAGATGTCTTACAGGCACCTCAGACTTGCTGTGTCCAAGCTGAGTCCTTGATCTTCCCACAAATGTGCCCCTCCCCATCTTCCCCTTGGAGTCTCTGACTCCCTTCTCTCAGCCCATGTCAATCATCAGTAAATCTTGTGGGCTTCAGCATCTGGCCACTTCCTCTGCCTCCTCACTCCACCTGTCAAGTCACTGTGCCCTCTTTTTTTTTGCACAAGCTGGGTTGCTCCCACTTGCCCCTCTATGTGGCAGTCTTCACCATGCAGCAACTGGGATAATCCTTTACGTACATAAATCAAACCACTTCCCCTCCCGCAGGAAAAGCCAAAGGCTTTACAATGGTCCATGAGGCCCCATGATATTTGGGCCCTTTCCCTCCAGCCTCATCTTCTACTATCTCTTTCTCCCTGTGTCCACTTCCCTTATGCCAGGCCCACTCCTGCCTCTGGGCATTTACATCTGCTGGCACTTGCGCTCTCTCGAGTCTTTGTTCTGGTGGCATCGTTTTGGAGACACTTTCCTGGACCACTCTATTTAAAATGCAGCTTCCACCCCTCCTGCCTCTTTGTTCTCCATGGCACTGAGCGCCTATAGACTCATCATATACTATATATGTTGCTTCTGTACACCCTCTGTGGTCCCTGCATTAGCCTGCCAGCACTATGTGGGCAGGGCCTCTGTGCTTTCTCCATAGCTGCACCCCGGAGCCTAGCACAGTGCCCGGCATGTGCTGGATGCTCAATACATGTTTCCTGGATGGATGGACTGCAGTCACATCACGACTCAGAACATTAAAGTGTGGCCCCAAAATGTGTTCGAGCTGAGGAGACATGGCACGTGACAGGTATACACTCTGCCCTCCGCTGGATCTGACCTCATGCAGGACAGAATGACAGGAACAACACCCAGAGTCCTCTCTGGCCAGGGGCTGCACCCCCAGTCCCACCACAAAGAACGCTCCGCTTGACCACGGCGATGTTGATACTAATCGGGCCCTCACCATAAGCACCACATGTGCCAAGCACCTGTCACATATTAACTCCTTTAAGCCTCATAGCAAATCCATGCAGTAGGATCCAATTTGCCTATTTTACAGACAAGGAAACTGCCACACATAGAAGTTATGGAACTTGCAAAGCTATTATGACCTACAGGTCACTGGGATTCCAATATCAAGGCCACCAGTCCATGTCCCACACCACCTCTGGGGGAGCACAGTGAGGCTATGGAGGGGTGGGAAGCACTGCAATTTGGATTCTTTGGATTCTTTTTTCTTTCTTCTGAAGAGCTGTTTAAGTGGAAACTCCCTCAGAAGCGGTCTCTGACATTTTGCTTCTCACTGTAGCCCAGGCCCCAGCACCATGCTTGGCACTGAGTGGACACTCAATAAGTGTAGATGCAAAGTAAACAGGAAGTCATATGGCAGTGCAGTGAGCTCACAGAGCGGGGCTGAGCTAGGGCAGTGATGTTACTTAGTTATGACCACTTCCCCTGGAGTTTGGCCAGCAACGCTGAGAGACTCATAGAGAAAACCACATTCATTCATTCACTCATTCATTCGAGCATTCAGTCATTTGCAAACATTAACTGACCCCTGGAATGATAGTTCCAGGCCCTGTGATAGGTACTGATGGTAAGAATGGATTACGTCTCTCACAAAGGAAGGTGGGTCCACAGGTGTTCGTTGTATTGCTATCCTTTACATCTTACACGGATTTTATCAGTGTTCTTATATTCTCTATAAATATCTATTCAATATTTAACTAAAATAAATTTTTTAAAAAAGTGAATCAGACAGGGATCCAGTCTTCTAGGAGCCTCCAGTCCAGAGAGGAGACAGATGTGCAAACAAATCACTGTTAAGACACCTCCACACAGTCCAGGGAAGGCAGAAGTCTGACAAGGCTTTGAGGACTAGGAGACATCTAAACCAGGTCTTAATGGATGGGCTGTTCTCCCCAAGGTAAAGGGCAATCGAAGCAGAGGGGAAAGCACTTGCAACGGCCCAGAGGCCTGACAAGGTGTAAGTCAGTGCTATTCTCAGAACAGCTCCTGGCAACAGTGTGCACCCAACTACCAGAACTACATGGGAAGCTCAGAACTAAAATAGGAAGGGCCAGGAGAGCAGGGCCTCCAAGCTTTTCAAACAAGGGAGTGCTCCAGCTCTGCGTCAAGGAGATGGCGGAGGTAGGCAGACACTGAGAATAAGGCAACAGCCCAAAAGATAGTCCAGGGACCAAGAGGGAGGGAAGGCTTAGCAGGGGTATTCTGACCTGGGGTCTAGGGAGGAGTGGTTCTTTTGATTGAGACAGAGGATCCAGGGAGAGAAGCCAATTGGTGGGTGGAGGTTGGGGAGTGAAATGGCAAAATCACGAGGTTGAGTTTGGTTTTGCTGAGTTGGTGGTCTTCGGGGGGCATCCAAGGAGCATCAGGAAATGGGTCGGAGCTTGGGTTCAATTCAGACAAGTCTAGATATTTTTATCTGAGAGTTAAGGGTTCAGTTCACAGGCGAGCCTCAGGGGATAAAGGTCACAAGGAGAGCAGTGGTCCAGAAAAGATTTGTGGGGAGAATCAACATTAATGGGAGCAGAAGGAGTATCAGAAACAGAGAGGTCAGAGAAGGAGAACAAGAAGAACACAACCCCCAGGGTCAGAGAAGTTCCCATAAGGAGGAGCATTCAACAACATGCTCCTGAGTCTAAGTCCCTGAGGGCTGAGAAGCCTCAGAATCTCTGAAGGAAAAGGCTACACCTACGAGGGCCATAAGCCCTCTCCCACTCAGTCCCCTATCCTCAAGACAGGCCAGTTCTCTATCCTGCTGACCACAAGGGCCCATCCACGGCCAGAGATCCAGATTTGTCTGTGACACTCTACTGGACCCAAGTCCCAAGGGGGCCAGGGTTGGAGTAGCCTAGGGCCTCCTGGGGAGGGCAGAGGAATGCCCTCCCGAGGAGGCCCTCCTTAACAAGGTCTCCACTGGGTGCAGAAGGGATGGAGGGAGGGAGGTGTCCACAATCGGGACCCAGCCCAGCCCCCAGGGAAGACCTGGCTTCAAGGATATGGCTCATCAGTAGTGAGAGCCCTGGAGGCCAATGCTCCTCCCAGCAGCCTCCAGGAGTCCTGCTTCTTGAGGCCGGCTGGGATGAGGACAGGTGAGCAGGAGGGGAGATGGACACTGCCATAAAGTGGAAAAGACACAGGAGGACAGGCAGGTGAAGAAAGAGGGAGAGGGCAGAGATATGAAGGAGTGGCTGGAAGACAAGCAGGGGAAGACTAAAAATGCCTTATCCAGGATAGATATTTTAAAAAGATGGCCAAGAAAGGTAGAGGGTGTAAAAATTGCTGTATTTCTACCAGGTTTCCTCCCTTTCAGCATTTAAGGCTACTGACTAATCAGAAACAAGTCTTAAAGCTAGCTAGCAGGGCAGGAAGGAGCCCCCCGCCACAAGGCCAATCCCATCAGCCTCCCCACCAGCTCTCCTCAGTTCTCCTGTAGCCTTCTGTCCCATACCGTGACCACTGCCGGGAGGAATAATCCAGTCAAAAGCTGGACTCCTTTCTGTCATAAACTCCCAAGAGGCATGAGGCTGACAAGCTCCAGTGACCAAAGATGCTCAGACACCAGGTATGTCCATAAGGGCAGGGCCACTACAGAGAGCCGTGGCTGCCCTCGTCCACGTGGGAAGGAGCCTGCAGGCCCCCTGGCGGCTACAGTCAGGGAGGGCCTGCTCAGGCTGGGCAGACTGGCAGGAAAAGCAAGAACAGACCATGCGCGCTCCCAAGGGAAAACTAGGTCGGGGTCCACATGGCAGCATTCTAGAGCATGCTCCCTGCCACCTCCAGTTGAATATTTGAAAGAGAAATATTTCACACAAATAAATGGCTGCCTTTGCTCACCAGGAGGGGAGTGAATTTAAAGAAACTGTTTTTCTAAGAGCAGCCGGAAGAGTTCCCACAGCTTCAAACAAGGTTTTGATAAATTCCTGGCTGACCTTTCTATAACAGGCAATTATGGCCAGGAAGATGCTATGGGAGGATTTCTCCTTTAAGGTCCAGGCCAGGAAGGACCTCTAGGCCAGCCCAGAGGCCCCCGTGTATCCAGGCGGAGAAGCAGGGTCTGCAGAACTGTGGGCACCAGGATCTAGGTCCTGGGTCCTGGAGCAACTGTCTCAGGAATGGATGGGAGAATTCAGAAAGTCTGAGTTTTTTTAAAAATGCCAGTTTTCACACAAGAAAACATTTATTGACCTGCCCAGCTTTCAGGCCAGTGGCCTCCTGCCTTTTTGATCATGGGTCCCTGGTAGGGATAAGAGTTGCTGCCATCAGACACAGCCCCGGGGAAGCTGGCAGCATAAGGGGAGACACCAGCAGGAGGCTGAGAGCAAGATGGGACCCAGGCCGTAACTGCAAGAAAAGCAAGCCCTGCCCTGGGTACCTCATTCCCCAGCCTTGAGGCCTATCTGGGTCCACTAGGTTGAGAGCATTTCTCAGGACAATCTGATTTGGCCTTGGTTCCCTTTAGGCCCAGTCAGTCTCCAGAATCCAGAACAAGGATGGGAAATAAAGGTAACTTTCCTCTAACCCCATTAATTGGTAGAGACTGCCTGGAGATCTGGGTTTGAGAAAGATCAGTGGGAAAGATTGTTGCCACCAATTAGAAAGGTCTGTCATGAACCCAGGAGTAGGGCACATAAGCACAAAGGCCATGAACTTGTCATCCATGATGCAGAACCAAACCAGGCCCTCAGACCTGCCTCAAGTGATACCCAGCTTCCAAGAGTGCCTCACTCAGAACTGGGCCAGACCCACCTCGGGTCAAATTCATCCCCCGAAAGAGACCAGAGGATACATGTAGTGTTTACCTCTGACCTTTCCCTTGGTCCCATTTTCACCTCCAATCTGTGGTCTTCCCAGAGTCACAAGAGCTGTGTGTGGGCATCAGTCAGCTGAACCATCAAATGCCATGAGCTTGCTGTAACTCTGAAGGCTGAATGTCTCTTGCACTGTGGTGCTTGTGTGAACCATGGCTCACCTGAGGGCAAGCGAGTGGTAGATGCCATCCCCCTTAGGACTCTGTTGAGGGGTTACTAGTCCTCTAGTCATAGCTTGCCCATTCATGTTTTATGGAGTGTATCTCTAGAAGTTTTTATTCATTCATTCATGTTAAAAGAGCTCATAGGAACCATGTTCCCTAGTTCTTGAAAGTCCAAACATACCTTTGTGGTCATTAAATCTGAACAACAGCTTGGCTGGATGTAAAATTCTCAGTTGACAGTTCCTTTCCCTGAGGACTTTGCAGGTACAGCCCCTGTGTTTTCTAACTATTACTGTGGAGAGCTCTGGGCCAGCCCAATTAGTTCCCCTTATAGGTATACTAACATTTTCCTCTAGGTGCTCTAGAACTCTTTTTTTTTTTCTTTTTGAAGTTTAGTAACTTAATATTCCATATCTATTTTTCCTGAAAGTCAGTATGTCCTTTCAAACTAAAGATTTATGTGTTCCTTTACTTCAGGGGGGAAACGTTTTCTATTAATTATGCCTTTGAATCTTTCTCTGTTCCATTTGCTTTGTTCTCCTCTCCAGAGATACCAATTACACCTACTTTAACTTTCCTTTGTCTTTCCATTGTCCAGGCTGCTGGCAGCCCATGGTTCCCCGCCCCCGCACCAATCTGCTCAACTCCTTGAGCAACTCCACCTCCCTAGTAACTTCTTGGCATCACACAGAGTTCAGGGACACTCCTAAACGTCCCCACATATGGTGGCTTTGCTAACCAGTCCAAGAAGGTGGTTCTTGGGCTTGGCCCTCTGGACTCTGACCTCCCTGCCCTAGGCTCCTCAGAGGCAAATTTCCCCTTCTGGAGCCCTCCCTCATCAGAACAAATTTTCCCTGTGCTTGGAAACCATTCTTTGTTCACCGCATTCCTACATATAGGTGTTTCTTAGTTTTGTTGAAGAGAGTTTTCTGTTTCTTATCTTCTTGCAGTTTTTGGTTAGTTCAGTACAGAGACTGAGCAAAGAGATGCTTTTAATTTATCGTATTTAACCAGAAAGACATTTTACAACACAAACAAACGCCATTTTCTGGCTTTTCACCTGTGCAAGTTCTAAGTTTTCTAAAGCATGGTCCCTTTATTAATCTGATTTAAAACTTTAGATCTTATCCTTAAGAAGAAGAAAAGTACACATTCATAAACATTTTTGTTTGCTCTCAGAAGGCACTGGACCTCCTGAAGCCCATGGAGTCCAAACTCCTCAATGGCTGGTCTGGGCCTACCACACCAGCCTGTCTCTCAAGCATCACCCACATGTCCCTTAACACAAGCCCTGCCTGAGGCCTGGGAGCCCCCCAACAGGCCAGGGGCTTTCCTGCATCCATGGCCACAGGCTCTCCAGAGGGCTGGCTGAACACTTCCACAGCACCATTCCAACCTGACTTCTGGTGTGGAGCCTCCTGGGGTCTCCCTCCCTATGCATCCCCCACCGGCCTGGTCCCAGTGCTGCCCCTGCAAGGCACTATCTGTTTACAGTATCCCTTAGGTCAGACTGAGCACCCCTTAAGGGTAGGGATTCCCAGAATCTAATGTGGGTGCAATCCCTGTTTGCCAGTCAAAGGAAGCAGAAGTTCACACAGGTTGTTATAATCAACTGACGAAAGATAATTTGTAATTAGGCAAGATTTATAGGAAATGACTCTGGTAGGGCTTGAAAGCAACTTCTTATTTTAGGTGAATTAAACAGTCATATTTATATCAACCATCTTTTACAAAGGTCTGGTTCAGCCAATTTCCACAAATTCCAAGGGGAAAGGATCCAAAGACTGGGTTTTACTACAGTGCATAGAGGAGCTGGCTTCTTTAGCTAGAACTTAGTAGGAGGGGAGCATTACTGCTTTTAGTGCCCTAATGCCTTTTTCCCACTTATTCGTCAGACTTGGGTAAAGCTCATCAGTAGGAGATTCCTGAGGGAGCCAGGAGAGGTGGGGGCCCACGCTGGGAGCCAAGAGGGCCAAAGGAGGGAAGAGGAGGCAGGCAGGTGGCAAGACCAGAGTCACCGCCCAGAGATGAGAACCAGGTCAGCAGCTCCTCAAAGGCTCTCCCCATCACCTCCTAGGCTTTCCAGGTGGTCTGACCTGGGACACCAGAGGAAACAAGGCCCCAACCTTAGGAATTCTTCTTCCCTTTGGGCACCATAAGGACTGAACCCAGGATGCTGACATTCGTCTGGGCAAATCCCAACACAACCCTATACTAAGACCTACAGCATGTACAGCATTTGATTTTAAGGCACTCCCTGGCCTTTCCAGACTGTGGTGACCAGGGTACCCTTCAATGGAACCTTCAGGCCAGCCACATACCCCCATGAACTCCCCTCCCAAGTTCAGCTTTCTGAGGGCACACATGGCAGACAGGCAAATTCTTAGCCCCCTCTCTACAGCCATCCCAAGGTCTTTGGCCCCAGGCCGGCCCTCGGTTCTCATTTACCAACCCTGTCTTCCGGGAGTGCCATGGTTCCCAGGTGTGGCCCAGGAATTCAGCCCAAGCCACCGAGGTTCCTGCCCCCACCCAGCCCCAGGCTTGCAGACATCTGCATGGGGACCCCACATAGGGACAACTTTGAGCTGTGAAGCATCCCAGTTTTCTGGCTCAGGGAAAGGACTCTTAAAGCTAGGAAGCTCTAATCAGGAGTCAGGAGTCATACGTAAAGCTGAACCAGCTTTTCCCCGGCTTCTCTCTCCAGCAAATTCTACTACTACAGCCTTTTACCAAGGAGACAGCGCTATGCTTGTCAGCTCTCTTCCAAATTCTGCTGAAACCAGGAGATAAGAGAAAACTGCAAGTCTTTGTGACAATGGAGGCAGCAGGCCCCACTCTCTCCACACCAACCCCAACACGGCAGAAGCCAGGACTCTGGTTCAGAAAGCTTGACAAGCTTCTGCCCTGTCTTCAGACCCAGAGCAGTGGATTCAGCCGTCAGCCTGTCCTCGGGGACTGCCAGGACACACTCTCAGCCACAAAGATGGCTGAGGACCTGCTCCATGACCGCCCCGATCCAAGCACTGGAAGGAAGACGGGGGCCAACAATGCAGTTAGTAAGATAAGCCAGTGCCTGCGTCATTAATACATGAACTGGCTGAACACCTGCCGTGCGCAGGGTACTGGGCTGGACCTGAAAACACCTCAAGTGTATGAGGCTTCCCAGAGCTTGCCCTTCCAGACTTGCAGGGAAACCCCACCTAGCCTGAGGACCCCTTAACTTCCTTCTCATGGAAAACCAGGGGGATCCAAAAACTATGTCTATTGTGTATTTGTGGGGAGAAAGAAACACCAAAGTAATGTCTGCCCATTCCATGTTAAAAACCTCTCTGTCCAGAAATCAGCCCTACTCTTTTTTTAAATTTAAAATGTTTTAAACTTTTTTTTTAACTAGTAAGAGCTTGCTTGCTTTTTATGTTTCTATACAATAAGGAAAAACTTATCTGTAACCCAAAAATGGTAAAAGAAAATTGTGACTGAGGATCATCCATGGTCCATGGTCTCAGCTCTGAGTGAAAAAATAGAAGGGGTTCCATCCCTACTCATCTCCCAAAGTCACCCTGTCGGCGCTTGCCCTTCTGTCACTTGCTCCCACAGCCCAGGGCACAGTGCTGGTTCTTGCACAGGTCTATTCCAACCTCTAAAGAATCCTGGCTTTGGACAAAGGGCCTGCAGCACCATAAATAACAGGTAATGAAATGAGGAGGAAAGCCTCTGAACAATACCTCTGCCTTGCAATTTCAAATTTATTACAATCAAGAGAACTCAAAGCAAGTGTTCTCACACACAAAATTTTACCATACACAAAATAATTAGAACTTAAATGTGCACACGTTTGTGTGGTGGGGAGGGGTGGGGGATTCGGGGGCTCCCAGAAGGAGAAATGGATGTGGGCTGGCACAGGTAGAGAAAACTCTGGAGGAAGATGGGGGGAAGGGGACAGGCTTCCAGAGAGCAGTGGGGGCAGTCTGCCTTTCCTCCACACTGGGTCACCACTCGGTCCTCAGAGCCTGGCACAGGGCCAAGCATACAGAGGGACTCAGTAATTGTGGACTGAATGGCCGATGGCCTCGGGTGAACGATTAGGGAATCAGAGGTCCTGTGTGGTGGTGATGGACACACCAGGCTTGGAAGATAGTAAATGTGTTGTAACAATCCTGGGGCCACAAGACTTCTGAGGCTGATGAGAGACAGTCTGGGGGCAGAAAGGACACTAAGTCCAGGACAGAGATACCAGGGTAGGCCCTGTTCAGGAGTTTCACTCAGAAAGCCCATTTGGGGACTTCCCTGGTGGTCCCCAGTGTTAAGACTCCGTGTTCCCACTGCAGGGTGCACAGGTTCAATCCTAGGAACTAGGATGCCGCCTGCAGTGCGGCCAAAAAAAAAAGAAAAAAGAAAGCCCATGAGGCAGCTGCCACAATCGCACAAGCCACACTGCACCAAGTGCTCACTCTTCCTACCTCCGAAACAGGTGCAAGGGAAATGTCACCAGACCCACCCATGTTGCCACCCCACCCTGGATGCACTCGGCCTCTGCCTTCAAAGCACTCTACGATGGGGTCCTCTCACCTGCAGTCTCCTCTTCTTTTTTTTTTTTTTTGCGGTACGTGGTCCTCTCACTGCCATGGCCTCTCCCGTTGTGGAGCACAGGCTCCGGACGCACAGGCTCAGCGGCCACGGCTCACGGGCCCAGCCGCTCCGCGGCATGTGGGATCCTCCTGGACCGGGGCACAAACCCGTGTCCCCTGCATCGGCAGGCGGACTCTCAACCACTGCGCCACCAGGGAAGCCATGCAGTCTCCTCTTCTTGCACTGCCTTCAGGCAGGGAGTCCTGAGGCTCCTCAGCTGACCCTCACTCCTCCCAGCTTATGCTCTGCTCTCTTTCTAGAAGGCCCTTTCCTTAAACTCCAAGTCAACCTTCAAAACCCAGCTCAAGCATCCTGCCCTCTATGGGACCTTCCCCAGAGTCCCCAGTCCCCAGAAATCTGCTGTAGACCTTCCTGAAGACTCCCACAGCCTCACACAGGGCAGCTCCCAGTGGTGCCTGAGGGCAGCTCTTTGGCCTCTCTCCCTGCCCTACCTGCATGCAGCACAGGACTAAACACCCAGGCCCAAATGGGGTCGGTGCTAAGGAAGTGTTGATCTAGTGAATGCAATTCTTTACAGGGCTTGTGAAAAAAATCAGAATGACAAAAAATGACATCTCAAGATGGTAAATGAGACTCAAGATTCCAGCAGGAAAAACATGCCCTCTTCATTAAAGGAAACTGTAAAAGGAAAGCCACCCACCACCCTTCCAGCCTTCAACAGCACTGTGCCCACTGTTCCACCTTCCCTGTCAGCCTAAAATGTACATGGATGGAGGCTCT
The DNA here is from genome assembly GCF_026419965.1 of Kogia breviceps. NCBI lineage: Eukaryota > Metazoa > Chordata > Mammalia > Artiodactyla > Physeteridae > Kogia > Kogia breviceps. The sequence continues at coordinate 39,164,294 of NC_081319.1, forward strand.
TTTTCCTTTCTTGCCAACTCCGCAGTCTTTCCTCTGTGGTTCTCTTGCCCTTCACTTCTGAGGGATTTAACTCAGAACAAGAAATCTAATATCTACCTGTGGCACTTTGGTTCCTGCGCCTCCCTCTCCCTTAGACTGTGAGGGCCATGAATGTGCTGGGGGTTCCTTTCTAGGTCCCTCCTATTGGAGTGTCACCTATGAGATCCTCAGGGAGCTTTGCGTGCCACTGGTAGAGATTTCCCAATAACATGAGAGGCTAGGGAGGCCTCCTGCAGGAAGTGCTCCCTCACCCCACCCCTCCTCACCCCATGTGCCTATTCTTTCCTCCTGCTTGAGGAGCTGACCCTCACACACTCCAGTGCCCAGACTGCCATGGGGTAGCTAACTCTCTTGCAAGGCCCCCTGGGCCTGGCCTAAGGCCAGAACCTTCCATCCAAGGAGCAAAAGTCCCTTTCAGGTGGGACCCTTGACCAGAAGAGGTCCTCCCTCGGGCTGACCACCAGGAGTTCCCTTCCCTACTCTCTTCCCCTTCCCAGGGCTCAGCATCTGACCAGCAGAGGCTCAGGGATGCCCATGTTCCTAATTGAAACATGTTTACATGTCGAGAGTGTTAAACTCAGCTACCTGTGCTTAAAATCCATTAAGACAGATGTACTCAAAAGGAAAATGTGAGTCTGAGGGTGGTGATTAAGACCCGAGAAAAATGCCTGATGAGACGCTGTGTGAGTGTACGTGCGCATGTGTGAGTGTGGGGCACGTGCGTGTGCTCACACGTGTGTGCAAGGTTATGTGTGTGCTCCTGTGTGTGCAGTGCGTTGCATGCACATGTGTGTGAGCACATCAGCACATGTATGACCACACTTTTCATGGCGCATGGAGTTACAGCCCTGAATAATGCATAAGACCCTGTCCAGGAGGTCTGCTCCCAAGGGGAAGGGCAAATGCCCTGAGGGACTAGCCCAGCCCTGCGTCCCTGCCAAGAGTGCCCAGGCCAGCCTAGGCCAACAGACTGGCGAGGGTCACCCCAGTCTGAGGAAGAGCAATGCCAGGTGCACAGTAGGCACTGAGAAAAACATTAGCTCTTTCCTTCCTCCCTTCCTTCCTTCCCTGGCTTACAGCAAGGGGAGTGGGCAGGAAGCCTGGGATTCTGATGCCAAAATCTTCAGGGAAGTGGGAAGTAATGAGAGGTCCAGCCAGCAAGGCCGAGGGAGAGAAAGTGGTAGAACCATATGGCCTGTGGCTGACAAGAGAGGAAGCACCAGGGTCTGAGAGCCAGGCTCATGCAGCCCCAAAGGCCCCCTGGCCAGGAGGGACATGCGAGTGAGTGTGGGTCTGCAGAGCCCTGCCAAGGGGCTGAGGGGAATGCTGCAACTTCAGGCATAGCCAGGCTCTCACCTGGCAAAAGGTGGGGGGAATGTCTGAGAAGGTGCTGGGGACCCAGGATAGTTTGGGATGACTTGGACTGAGGACGTAGTGAGTGCAGATCCAAATGCAAGCTGGGGAGAAGAAAGGGGTTAAGGCTACAATGGCAGCCACGGCAGCACAAGTGTGAGGCTTCACCGAACATTAGATCCTTTGTATCAAGAGCTCCAGGGTGCCTGGCACTGGGCTGCACTGCAGATGTTGGTTACCTAGCAGTGAGCAAGGCAAACAAGCCACTCGTCTCATGGAACTTGCCTTATGGTGCAGAGACAGGCAAAGACCAAGAAGACAAATGGATAAGCCAGACTCGTTCAGAACAATACAAATGAGGAAGGAGGGGGACGACCCTCAGAAGAGGGGACACCTGAGCAAAGCCACGCAAACACCCTGGGGCATGGGAGCAGACCCTGCTTCTGGACTCCTTCCTGAGCCTTCGCACCTCACCCCAGTGCCTGTCTACATGTCTTCGCTCTACCTGTCCACCAGGCTGCTGAGACTCAAGAATCTGTGCAGGGCTTCCCTGGTGGCGCAGTGGTTGGGAGTCTGCCTGACGATGCAGGGGACGCGGGTTCGTGCCCCAATCCGGGAGGATCCCGCATGCCGCGGAGCGGCTGGGCCCATGGGCCATGGCCTCTGAGCCTGCGCGTCCGGAGCCTGTGCTCCGCAATGGGAGAGGCCACAGCAGTGAGAGGCCCGCGTAGCACAAAAAAAAAAAACAGAATCCGTGCATTATTCATAACAGCGAAAAGGTGGAAACAACCCAAAAGCCCATGGATGGGTAAATGGATACACAAAATGTGGTATATGCATACAATGGAATGTTATTCAGACTTAAAAAGGACTGGAGGGACTTCCTTGGTGGCTCAGTGGTTAAGAATCCGCCTGCCAGGGCTTCCCTGGTGGCGCAGTGGTTGAGACTCCGCCTGCCAATGCAGGGGACACGGGTTCGTGCCCCGGTCTGGGAAGATCCCACATGCCGCGGAGCGGCTGGGCCCATGAGCCATGGCCGCTGAGCCTGCGCGTCCGGAGCCTGTGCTCCGCAATGGGAGAGGCCACAACAGTGAGGCCCGCATACCACAAAAAAAAAAAAAAAAAACAATCCGCCTGCCAATGCAGGGGACACAGGTTCGAGCCCTGGTCCAGGAAGATCCCACGTGCCACGGAGCAACTAAGCCTGTGTGCCACAACTACTAAGCCTGTGCTCTAGAGCCCACGAGCCACAACTACTGAGCCCGCATGCCACAGCTACTGAAGCCCACGTGCCTAGAGCCCGCATTCCGCAATAAGAGAAGCCACCACAACGAGGAGCCCACGCACCGCAAGGAAGAGTAGCCCCCGCTCACCACAACTAGAGAAAGCCCGCACGCAGCAGCAAAGATCCAACACAGCCAAAAATAAATAAATAAATTTATAAAAGAAAAAAAAGAAGCCAGACACAAAAGGCTACATATTTTATGATTTCATTTGCATGAAATATCTAGAATAAGTAAATCAATAGAGAGGGAAAGCAGACTACTAGTTGCTGGAGGCTGGGGGAGGAAGAAATGGGGAGCAACTGCTTCATGGGTATGGGGTTTTCTTTTGGAGTGAAGAGAATGTTTTAGAACTAGATGGAGGTGATGGTTACACACATAAATAAAAAAGATACATGCACTTGGAAATCCATCCTGGGACGATTTGTGATAGCAAAGCTCATGAAACAACCCCAAAGTCCTCAGTAGGAGTTGGCTGAATAACACTGTGGTCCAACAACATAATGCAATTCTCCACAGCTGTGAAAAGGGATGAGGAAGGTCTCTGAGGACTGCTGTAGGATGAGCCTCAGGATCATTGTCAGGGGCAGAATTGTTAAGCCTAGGATATCTTATTGTGCTACAGTTAAGGAAGCTAGAGCAAACCAGGGAGGCCGGTGTAGGCCCAGTCAGAGGCTAGTGGTCCAAACACCAGCCACAGGGTGTTGCACAGACTCCTCACAGGGTCAAAGAAAACTGGTGCTCATTGCTGGGAAGGAGAAGCTGCTTCATGGATGTACCAGGAAAGAGAGACACCTAACCCCAAATGAAGGGGTTGTTGGTGGGGGCCTCTGCACTCGCTGGGAGCTGGCAAGGTCAGCTGAGCACTTTTTTGGGCTGAGTCGGATCTTGAGTTTCAGCACAGAGTGACAGTATGGCTCACCAAAAACCTGCTAAAAGAATGGCCAACAGAAATCTATCTCCCTGGGCCTTCAGAGCTACTGGTATCACTGTAGGGAATGGCTTCTGGGCTGTCTCCAGCAGTGGAGCGGGGTCCACTCAGCATTCCTCATACAAGGCTCACTCCTGGAAAAGGCTCTGGTCACTTGCTAATTCGGTAATCACGATGCATCCTGGCCAGCCTGTGTTGCCTAGGGTGCCAATCTAGACAGGTAACTCCTGGGACTTCCCTGGTGGTCCAGTGGTGAGGAATCCATCATGCAATGCAGGGGATGCTGGTCCGATCCCTGGTCAGGGAACAAAGATCCTGCATGCTGTGGGGCAATTAAGCCCGCGCGCCACAACTACAGAGCCCACATGCTCTGGAGCCCACATACCACAACTAGAGAGCCCGTCCACCACAACTACTGAGCCCGCGTGCCACAACTAAAGAGAAGCCTGCGCACCGTGACAGAGAGCCCGCATGCTGCAGCGAAACATCCCACGTGCCACAACTAAGACCCGATCCAGCCAATAAATAAATAAATAAACAGACAGACAGACAGGGAACTCCTGTGATACACACTGTGTAGTTGGGAAGAAGAAATCAGGCAAAGCTGGTGGCATCTGCTTACAGGACCACACAGCCACTACAACTGGCCCCACAGGAGGAGGGGTCCACTGAGGTTACACACTAGCCCAGCAGCACACCACCTACAGGCAGAGATGAGGCTGAGTCACAGAGGAAAGGGCACTTCCTGTGACAGCTCAGAACAAGGTCTCCAGGGCTAGAGCAGAAGAGGAGAGCAGTGGAGTAGCACCTGTGCCGCTCAAGAGTTCCCAGGCTGCTGGTCCTGGAGGAGCCAGCAGAGGCGGGGCACGACTGTATGGGCCCAGCCCCTCCAGTGGGTGCAGAAAGCCAGGCCCCAGCTGCCCAGTGAGAGGCAGGTATGTGAGCAGCTAAGCAGGGCAGGCCAATCTGCTGATTGAGCACAAAGCTCTGGGAGCAACTCGCCCCACCCACAGAGCAGCTACCCCTCACAGGAGCTGCAGGGGCATGAGAATCTCATGTGCTGTGCCCCTGACTCACAGCATACTCTTCTTTCACTCTGCATATGAGAAAGACCTGTCACTAATGAAAGAGCCAGAGGTCAGTGGACAAAGAGCCCTTGGCTCTTGCCCCCAACCCCGTCTCACCCCACAGTGACTAATTGCAGAGATCTCAAGTTGAGAAGCTCTCAGGAAATAGGGTCCTCTTTCCCATATCTTTACTTGGTGAGGCTTGTGTCTGACAGTCAGTCATGGTTAGTTCACAGAACACCAAGTTCTCCTGCTTCCCTTATAGCTTAGTCACAGAGAACAGAACTGGAGACCACGCAAAAGCAACAGATGGAGTCCTCTCTATTTCAGCCAAATGCTGTGACTCATTTAAACAAATCCCACATCTTTCAGAAATCTAATAATTACCTCCTATTGAAAAATAAAAGTATAAATTCTTCAGAAACAAACAATGCTAGTGATTGATATACACAAAAAATTGGAAAACTGTCTGGTATCTTTCTGAGACTGGATATAAACCAGGCTAGACTGAGACTCAGCCTTCACTCTGAGACATCATGGAGCGACTTCAGTGAGGAAAATGACATCCAGGAGACTCTGCCCCAGGGAATACCATCAGAGCCTTGGCCTCTGTTTGCAGCTCTGGACTTAGCTTCACCCTCGCTCCCCTCCTCCACGAATGTCACATACAGTAGCCAGAAGAATTTTCCTAACAAACTCAAGTCCAAATCCTGCCTGCCATTCCAAGCCCTCTGACCTCTGGTCTCACCACCCCACTCAACCTGATGTCTGGATGTCCCTCGGTCCAGCCCTCCCTTCCAGCCACTCCCTCATCACTCTTAGTTAACAAAGTACTGCAAGTTCTAGCTGCTGTAATAAGGCAAGTAAAAGGAATAAAAAAACATACAGATTGGAAAGGAAGAAATAAAACTGTATGTGTTTGCAGATGACATGATTATCCACATTAAAAATTTCAAGGAATCTACCAAAAAATCATAAAACTATTAAATAAGTTCAGCAAGGTTGCAAGACACTAAATAAATATATAAAAATCAATTCCATTTCTATATACTAACAATAAACATGAAGAAATCAAAAGTAAAAACACAATACCATGTACAATCACTCCAAAGAAAATAATACACTTAGGTATACACTTAAAAACATTTATAGAATCTGTAGCTGAAAATTTTTAAATGCTGAGGAAGAAAATCAAAGACCTAAATAAATGAAAGAGCATACTATGCTCATGAACTAGAATACTCAACACAGAAAAGATGTCAATTCTCCCCAAACTGATCTATAGGTTTAATGCAATTCCTATCAAAATTCCAATAGTTTTTATAGACATAGACAAATTTACTCTAAAATTTATATGGAAAAGCATGGGACCTAGAACACGAAAATAATATTGTCAAAGGAGAGTAAAGTGGGAGGAATTACTCTATCCAATATTAAGGCTTACTATATAACTATATTAATTAAGACAGTGTGGTATTAGTAGAAGGATAGACACATAAATTAATGGAAAGAATAAAGGATTCAGAAATAGATCCACACAAATATGCTCAACTGACTTTTTACAAAGGTGCAAAACCAACCAATTGAGGAAGGATAGCCTTTTCAACAAATGGTATTGAAGCAGTTAGCCATCCAAAGACTGGAAAACAACAACAACAACAACAACACCTTGGCCTAAGCCTCAGACTTCATATAAAACTAATTCACAATGGACAATAAACTTAAATGTCAGGAAAATTTTCAAGATCTAGCTAGGCAAAGAGTTCTTAAATTTGATACTTTAAGTATGATCCATTACAGAAAAATTGATAAACTGGACTTCACAAAATTTTAAAAATTTTGCTTTGTAAAAGCCTATGTAAAGAGAATGAAAAGCTACAGAGTAAGAGAAAGTATTTGAAAATACATATCCAGTAAAGGATTAGTATCCACAACATATAAAGAACCCTCAAAGCTCAACAGAAAAAAAATTAATTAGAAAGCAGGCAAAAGACACGGACAGACCAAATGGCAAATAAGCATATGAAAAGATGTTCAACATCATTAGCCATTAGGGAAATGCAAATTGAAACCACAATGATGATCAGAATAAACTAAAAAATGATGACAATACCATAGGCTGGAAAAGATGCAAAGAAACTGGATCACTCACATATTGCTGGTAGAAATGTAAATGGTACAGCCACTATGGAAAACAGTTTGGCAGTTTCTTTAAAAACTAAGCATGGGGGCTTCCCTGGTGGCGCAGTGGTTGAGAGTCCGCCTGCCGATGCCGGGGACACGGGTTCGTGCCCCGGCCGGGAAGAACCCACATGCCGCGGAGCCCTGGGCCCGTGAGCCATGGCTGCTGGGCCTGCGTGTCCGGAGCCTGTGCTCCGCAATGGGAGAGGCCACAACGGTGAGGGGCCAGCGTACCGCAAAAAAAAATAAAATAAAATAAGCACACATAAAGTGAATACAAGTAAAACTAGGGAAATCTGAATAAGATTGGTGGATTGTATGAATGTCAATATCTTGGTTGTGATATACTACAGTTTCACCACGGGGAGAAACTGGGGAAAATGTAAGAGGAATGTCTCTGTATTGTTTCTTAAAACCACATGTGAATCTATAATAATTTCAATTAAAAAAAATATGTCTCAAATTACCCTACTCCATTTGCTTGCTATTTAAAAATCTTTTAAAATATTTTTAACAGTTTTTAAAAACTGTGAATAAGAAATATGTTGATATTTCATCATTTCATAATATTACTCTGTGCCTTTGGTTCTCAGCCTTATCAGAGTCAACAATCTTTAATAACAAATATAAAGTGAGCTTAAAAATCTCTGGAAAAATAGATATTTTTTAAATGAAGGCAAAATAAAGCATTCTCAGGTCAACAAAAGCAGAAAAAAAAACTGTTGCTAGCAAATTGCCTTACAAGAAATAATAAAGGTCAATTATACCTCAGTAAAACTAAAGGGATAAAGAAAAAATAAATTCCTCAGGCAGATAACAAGTGATACCACACAAGTAATTTAAATTCACACACGCAAAAAAACAGTGCTGGTGAAGGTAATTATGTAAGTAAGCATAAAAGAAAGTATAATTGCGTATTTCTTCTCTTAAATGATAAAAAGGCAATTGCATAAAACTGTATGTGTTGTTGAGCTTATAATGTATAGAAATGTAATATGTCTGACAAAAAGAGCACAAAAGAGGTGGGTGGAAACAAAGATGTATTGAAGTAGGGAAATGACATCACCTAGTAACTAGAATCCACAGGAAAAAATGAGGAGAATAAGTAGTAAATAAGAAAGTTAATATAACAAATTCCACAAATATATACTTTCTCCCCTTTTTCTCTCAGCTTCTTTAAAAGGTCTATATAAGATTATATATAACATTACATAACCTTATATAAAGTAATAATTATAATGATGTACTGTTAGGTTTGTAATATATATAGACATAGTATGTATAACACTAATAGCACAAAAAGGGGGAAAGTAATAGAACTGTATAGGAGTAACGTTTCTATATTTCTGTGGAATTAAGTAAGCATAAATCTGAAGCAGATTCTGACAAACAAAGATGTATACTGTATAAGTCTTACAGCAACTACTAGACATATAATCTAAACCTATATAATTTAAAAAACATCAGAGGAACTAAAATGTTAAACCAAAAGTGTCCACTTAACACAAAAGAAGGCAGTAAAGGAAGAAAAGAGGAATAAAAAAGCAATGAGACATATAGAAAACAGAAAGCAAATTGGCAGATGTAAATCAAACTATACCAATAACATCACTTAAATAAAAATCAATTAAACAATTGAATCAAAGACAGAGATTATTAGACTTGATTTTTAAAACCCAACTATATGCTATCTATAAGTGACACATTTTAGAGTCAGACATAAATAGCTTAACATTTTTTTAATGGGAAAATATTATTACACAAACAGCAACCATAAGAGCTGGAGTGGCTACACATATTAGACAAAATAGACTGTAGAACAGAAAAATGTTACTGAAGATAAAGATTGATTTTAAAAACTCAATTCATTAGAAAGATTTAAATTATATACAATTATAATAATTATATACAATCAATATACAATATCTAATTATATATAATTATAAACATATATACATAAACATAAATACACCTAGAAACAGAGTGCCAAAATACATGAAACAAAAACTAACAGAATTAAAGGAAGAAACAGAAAATTCAACAACAATAATTGGAGACTTCAATACCTTTTTTGTTTTTTTAATTTTTTGGCTCCTCAACAAGAGAAGCCACTGCAATGAGAAGCCCGTGCACAGAACGAAGAGTAGCCCCCGCTCACCGCAACTAGAAAAAGCCCGCGTGCAGCAACGAAGAACCAATGCAGCGAAAAAAAAAGAGAAATCAATAACAGAAAGACATTTAGGGAATTCATAAATAAGTGTAAATTAAACAACACACTCCTAAATAGCCAAGGGTTCAAAGAAGAAATCACAAAGGAAATTAGAAAATACTTTGAGAGAAATGAAAATGAAAACACAGCATGTCAAAATATATAGGATACAGCAAAAGCAATGGTCAGAGAGAAATTTATAGCTGTAAACTAAACTTCCACCTTAATAGGCAGAAAAAGAGCAAAGTAAACACAAGTACAATGAAAGAAACAATACAAATTAGAACATAAGTAAATGAACAGGAAATAGAAAAACAATAGAGAAAATCAAGGAAATAAAATTCTCTATCTTTTTTTTTTTTTTTTTTTTTTTTTTTTTGCGGTACGTGGGCCTCTCACTGCTGTGGCCTCTCCCGTTGCGGAGCACAGGCTCCGGACGCGCAGGCTCAGCCGCCATGGCTCACGGGCCCAGCCACTCCGCGGCACGTGGGATCTTCCCGGACCGGGGCACGAAACCGTGTCCCCTGCATCGGCAGGCGGACTCACAACCACTGCGCCACCAGGGAAGCCCAAAATTCTCTATCTTTGAAAAGATCAACAAAACCAAAAAACCATTCTTTTGATAAAGAAAAAAGAGAAAAGATCAAATGACTAAAACCAGAAATGAAAGAGGGACACCACTACTGATCTTAAATAAACAGAATTACAAGAGAATACTATGAACATCATATGCCCTTGGTAATTTATTTTATTACTTTAATTAATTTAATTAATTAATTTTTAAAATTAGTTAATTTACTTTTGGCTGTGTTGTGACTTCACTGCTGCACGCAGGCTCTCTCTAGTTGTAGCCAGCAGGGGCTACTCTTCATTGCAGTGCGCGGGCTTCTCATTGCAATGGCTTCTTTTGTTGCAGAGCACAGGCTCTAGGGGCACGGCCTTCAGTAGTTGCAGCATGTAGGCTCAGTAGTTGTGGCTCGTGAGCTCTAGAGCACAGCCTCAGTAGTTGTGGTGCACGGCTTTGGTGCTCCGCGGCATGTGGGATCTTCCCCGGCCAGGGCTTGAACCCATGTGCCCTGCATTGGCAGGCAGATTCTTAACCACTGCGCCACCAGGGAAGCCCATCCTTGGTAATTTAGATGTAATGGACAAATTCCAAGAAAGATGCAAACTACCAAAACAGACTCAAGAGGAAACAAATTTGAATAGACCTATAACAAGTAAAGGGACTGAATTGGTAATTTTAAAACTTCCAACAGAGAAGAGTCTGGGTCCAGATGGCTTCACTGGTAAACTCTAACACTGAAAAAGAATTCATATCAACAAATACACTACAAGAAAAAAGAACTACAAGTCAATCTCCTTATTAATATAGATGCAAAAATCCTCAAGAAAATACCAGCAAACCGAATTCAGCAGCCTATTAGAAGGACTATACATCATGACCAAATGGGATTTATTTCTGGAATACAAGCATGGTTGAACATCTGAAAATCAATCAGTGTAATATACCACATTAATAGAATGAAGGAAAAAAAACACATGATCACATCAACTGATACAGAAAAAGCATCTTGGGGCTTCCCTGGTGGCGCAGTGGTTGAGAATCCACCTGCTGATGCAGGAGACACGGGTTCGTGCCCTGGTCCGGGAAGATCCCACATGCCGCGGAGCAACTAAGCCCGTGAGCCATGGCCACTAGGCCTGCGCGTCCGGAGCCTGTGCTCCGCAACAGGAGAGGCCACAACAGTGAGAGGCCCACATACCGCAAAAAAAAAAAAAAAAAAAAAAAAGAAAAAGCATCTTACAAAATTCAGTATCTTTTCATGATAAAAGCTGATTTAGGAGTAGACTAAGCACAGAAGGAATCTTCCTCAACATGATAAAAGCCATATATGAAAAAAACACAGCTAACATCATACTCAGTGGTAAAAGACTAAAACTTTCCATCTAAGATCAGGAACAAGACAAAGATGTCCACTTTCACCACTTTTTTTTAACATAGTACTGGAAGTCTTAACCAGAGCAATTAGGCAAGGAAAATAAATAAAAGGCAGTCATATTATAAAGAAAGAAGTAGGGACTTCCCTGGCGGTCTAGTGGTTAAGATTCCATGCTCCCAATGCAGGGGGCACAGGTTCGATCCCTGGTCAGGGAACTAAGATCCCGCATGCTGCACAGTGCGGTCAAAAAAAAAAAGAAAGAAAGAAGTAAACTATCTCTATTTGCATATGACATGATCTTGAATATAGTAAAGTCCTAAGAATCCACTAAAAAACTATTCAAACCAATAAATTAGTTTAGCAAGGATGCAGGATTCAGGATCAACATACAAAAATCAATTTTATTTTCATACACTAGTAATTAACAAAAACTGAAATTAAGAAAACAATTCCATCTACAATACCATCAAAAAGAATAAAATACTTAGGAATAAGCTACATAAACAAAAAAATGTGACTTATACACTGAAAACTGCAAAATGTTGAAATAGATTAAAGATCTAAATAAATAGAAAGACATCCATGTTTATGCATCAAACTTAATATTGTAAAGATGACAATATTCCCCAATTGATCTACAGATTCAGTGCAATGTGTCAAAATCCTAGCTGGCTCCTTTGCAGAAATTGACAAGCCTCTCCTTCCTAAAATTCATATGGAAATGTAAGGGATCCAGAATAGTCAAAAGAGTCTTGAGAAAAAACAAAGTTGGAGGACTCCTACCTCCCAATTTCAAAACTTACTATGATACGACAGTAATCAAGACAGTGTGGTAGTGGCATAAGGATAAGCATATAGATTAATGGACTAGAATTGAGAGTCCAGAAATAAACTTATATGTGTATGGTCAATTGATCTTTGATAAGGATGCCAAGAAAATATAATAGAGAAAAAACAGTTTTTTCAACAAATGGTGCTGGGATAGCCACATGCAAAAGAATGGAGTTGGACTCCTACCTCACACCATACATAGAAATTAACTCTGATCATAGACCTAAATGTAAGTGAAACTCAGAAGAAAACATAGGAGAAAATCTTCATGACCTTAGGTTGGGCAATAGTTTCTTAGATACAAAACCAAAAGCACAAGTGACCAAATAGGACTATATTAAAATTAAAAACTTTTTTTTACTGTAAATGTATCATTAAGAGAGTAAAAAGACAAATCACAAAATGGGAGAAAATACTTGGAAATCAAATCTCTGACAAGAGTCTATTATCCAGAACATACAAATAACTTCTACAACTCAACAATAAAAAGACAACCCAATTTAAAAATAGGCAAAGGGGGCTTCCCTGGTGGCGCAGTGGTTGAGAGTCCGCCTGCCGATGCAGGGGACACGGGTTCGTGCCCCGGTCCGGGAAGATCCCACATGCCGCGGAGTGGCTGGGCCCGTGAGCCATGGCTGCTGAGCCTGCGCGTCCGGAGCCTGTGCTCCGCAACGGGAGAGGCCACAACAGTGAGAGGCCTGTGTACCGCAAAAAAAATAAATAAATAAAAAATAAAAAATAAAAATAGGTAAAGGATTTGAATAGATATTTCTCTAAAGAAGATATAGACAACAATAACATGAAATATGTTCAAATCATTAGTCATTAGACGAATGCAAATCAAAACCACGATGTAGGGCTTCCCTGGTGGCGCAGTGGTTGGGAGTCCGCCTGCCGATGCAGGAGACACGGGTTCGTGCCCTGGTCTGGGAGGATCCCACGTGCCGCGGAGCGGCTGGGCCCGTGAGCCGTGGCCGCTGGGCCTGCGCGTCCGGAGCCTGTGCTCCGCAACGGGAGGGGCCGCAACAGTGAGAGGCCCGCATACCGCAAAAAAAAAAAAAAAAAAAAAAAAAACCACGATGTATACCACTTCACACCCATTAGAATGGCTAAAATCAAAAAGAAAGATAATGACAAATGTTCACAAGGATGTGGGAAAAAAAGGAACCATCATTCACTGCTGTTTGGAATGTAAAATGGTACAGTCACTTTAGAAAAAAGTGCAATAGTTCTCCAAATGTTAAATGTAGAGTTACCAAATGACCCAGCAATTTTACTCCTAGGAATACGTCCAAAAGAATTTAAAACATATATCTACAGAAAAATTTGTACTCAAATGTTCATAACAGAATTACTCATAATAGTCGAAGCCAAAAAGTGGAAACAACCCAAAAGTTCATGAGTCTATGAGGGAATAAAATTTGGTATATCCTTACAATGGAATATTATAGGGCAATAAAAAGGAATGAAGTACTGACACATGTTACATCATGGATGAGCCTTGAACACATGCTAAGTGAAAGAAGTCAGACACAAAAAACCACATACTGCATGATTCTATTTAATCATGAAATGTCCAGAATAGGCAAATCTATAGAGACAGATAGATTAGTGGCTGCCTAAGCCTGGGGGTGGGGAAGAATAAGAAGTGACTGTTAATGGATACAAGGTGTCTTTTGGGGGTGATGAAAATGTTTTAAATTTAGATTGTAGTTTTTGTTGTACAATTCTGTTCTAAAAAACATTGAATGGTACACTTAAAATTGGGTGAATTTTTTTTCTTTCTTTCCTTTTTTTTTTTTTTTTTTTTTTTTTTTTTTTTTTTTGCGGAACACGGGTCTCTCACTGTTGTGGCCTCTCCCGTTGCGGAGCACAGGCTCTGGATGCGCAGGCCCAGCAGCCACGGCTCACAGGCCCAGCCGCTCCACGGCATGTGGGATCCTCCCGGACAGGGGCACGAACCCGTGTGCCCTGCATCGGCAGGCAGACTCCCAATCACTGCGCCACCAGGGAAGCCCAAATTGGGTGAATTTTATGTTATGTGAATTATATGTCAAAAAAGAATTTCAAAATACTACCTGAGGGACTTCCCTGGTGGTCCAGTGGGTAAGACTCTACGCCTCCAATGCAGGCAGCCCGCATTCGATCCCTTGTCAGGGATCCCTCCCACATGCATGCTGCAATTAAGAGCTTGCATGCTGCAACTAAAAGTCCGCATGCCGCAACTAAGACCAGGCACCGCCAAAATAAATAAATAAATTTTTTAAAAAGTGCTACCTGAGCCTATACCCCCAAATATGCAATATTCATTTTTAAACTGTGAGCATTTGCTATGGTGCTAATGTATTAAGCATTCACAAAGTTAGAAAATAAAAAGTGATATTTTAAAAAAAAATCTTGGGCTTCCCTGGTGGCGCAGTGGTTGGGAGTCCGCCTGCCGATGCAGGGGACACGGGTTCGTGCCCCGGTCCAGGAGGATCCCACATGCCGCGGAGCGGCTGGGCGCGTGAGCCATGGCCACTGAGCCTGCGTGTCCGGAGCCTGCACTCTGCAACCGGAGAGGCCACAACAGTGAGAGGCCCACGTACCACAAAAAAAAAAAAAAAAAAAAAAAATCTTGACTGATGAAATACATAATGGTTTCAATGTCTTTCATTCGTGGGAGTCAGACCACTAACACCATCACCCCTAGCACCATCAGGCTCTCAGCTCACTCCCTGTGCCAGACTCACCCTTTACATAATCAACCTCCTAACAACCATGCAGGGTGGGTACTCTTATCATTTCCATTTTTTTTTCCAATGAGAAGACTAAAGATTAAAGAAACTAAGCAGCTTAAGGGCACCAGAAAAACAGGCAGTGAGGCTGGGACCTGGCCTGGGAACTTAGGTCCCCCCGACCCTACTCACACTCCCAACTCCTTAAAACTAAGTGCCTCATCAGAAACACACCAAGGCCAGTTTCTAAGAAACACGCCTCCTGTTTCTTCGGCTTTTCATAGGAGAATAAAATGCTCCTGGTAGGATAGAATTTGAGTAAAAACTCAGGGAAAAATTCTTGTGATTTATTTGGTTGGAAATTTGAAATTCATGTTCCTGAGGCAAAAGCCTCCCACAAGCAGTGAGGAAACCAGCAAAACAAAGAAATTTGGAAGAAGGACATGATTAATAGGCAACAGTAAGGTCTGCCTAGAACAATGCTTAGCATGTAGTATGTGCTCAATAAATATTTATTAAATGAATAAATGATCCCAAGCACATTCTGCCCTGGAGTAGAGGTCTGATCCAACATGGAGCTGGGCTGCACTAAAAAAAATCTTCACATTTCAAACACCAAAACCTTTAGTGCGAAGAGGTTAGAGAGTTGGAGTCCACCCTCCTTCAGATTCAGGGTTGGATCTCTGAAGGGGCATAGGCAGTGTGTACTAATACAGGTCACCATGGGGACCAAAAAGAAAGGCAAGATGCCAGCACAGATGATTCCTTATGCTGTAAGTGGCCCTGCCCTGTGAACAGTCTTCTACTCAGATGATTGTGAATCTGAGCAATGCAACCTTCAGACGGTATGAATAGAGAGAGAATTCACACCACATGTCAGGGAAGAAAAAGGAGTTTTGCAGGGACCCCTGCATCCAGGAGACAGACCTAGCTGGAAAAACAGATTAGAACCTGGAAACCCTCTGAAGTTCACAGGCAGAGCCTCAGGAACAAGGGCACTGTCCTACCCCTGCACAGAGCTGCTCAAGCTCATGTTACCCTCAAAGGCTAAGCAAGTAGGTGTCCAGCTAGACAAAGGTCTGGTAGCTTGCTTGGAGATATGCCTGGGACACAGGAGTGGCCAAGAGACTCCAAAAGGCACAAGGATTGCTCCAATTCAGGAAGGGACAAGGTGACAAAAAGTTATCTAGGGCCCAAACTGCTGATTCTTTGAGAAGTGAGGGGGATAGGGAGAAATGTCTCCCCATACTGTTCTATGAAAAAAAGCTGGCTGCAAAGCAACATATTCAGTGTGATCCCATTTCTTTAAGAAAGTATGTGTGTTGATCTTTCAGCGGCCATTGTAGAGGGTGGGCAGATTCAAGATGTCAGATGGTGAAGGAGCTACAAGCACAGTGGAGGAAGGTGCAGAAGCCATGGCCAGTGCAGTGGGTGCAGCAGGTAGCACCGACAGCCAAGGCAGGCCAGGTAGTCATGGAAGCCCTGGTGGCTCAGGTGGCCCTGGGGAGCTGAGGCAATCCTAAGGCCCTGGCATCACAGGAGAGGAAGATGCCACAGCCGGTGGCATTCCCCATACACAGCAGGCACCCCATGCACCAGGGCCTGGTGGCTAGAGGTCCAGGTAACCCACTGCTCCAGTTCACCTTCCCTTGCCTTTGCTGTCACCTATGGAGGTGGAGGTCACCCACCAATTCCTGATCCCAAATGCTGAACTCTCAGGGACAGTTCAGAAGTAGCTCAATGTGAATGGCTGAAGACCCTGGCCAACTCCAAATTTCCATCCCCTCCTGTCTCGACCAGCTTTCTCTGGTGGTGCAGACCCTGCAGAGCTTTGTGCCCCATTTTTTGTTAACCCTTAGCAGGGAAAAGGGGGCTAAATCTAACTCTGTGCCCCTCCTAGGCAGTGCATCCTCCCCTAGGGCATTGATTTCTGGAGAAGGTGCTACTTTATTATTGCAGACTAACATTTTGCCTGTGATGGCCCTTGGGTGCTCAAGGTCCACAAGTTTTGTTTGGTGATTAAATGTTTGCCACTACAGAAAATGAAACTGATCTATTTTTAAAAAGTGTGTGTATATGTACACAACAGATTCATGAATATAAATGCTTGGAGAAAGATCTTAGAAATATACACAGAAAAGTAATAATGCTAGAAAAGGAAAGGAAAATAGAAGTTTTACTCAATATATGATTGAATTGTTTGAATATTTACAACAAGAATATATTCATGTCTTACTTATATAATTTTTATTAATTCCAGAACAGTCTCATGAACAAAGTTAAAACTCAAAATTACCTGGATATATCAGGAGTCAGGAGAGTAACATAAAAAAGCGAAGCCAAGAAAAGAGCATGGGAACAAATACAAAGAACAAGCCTCACTGGCAACAAGACTGATGCTCAGGCAAGATCTCTGAGAAGCATGGGGGTAGCAGGACCCAAAGAGGGCTGAGAGCTACCTCTCAGCAAGATCCCTTCCTGAAATCCCTGCTGAGTGTCCATCCTATTCTTGGAGCCCCCACTATGCCCCACCCTACTGAGTACTCACAGCCCAGGGCCCACCTGTGCACTAGTCAGGGATGAAAATATAGTAAACTTGCTACCCCTGTCCCAGTCATGCTAAGCAACCACACAGTTAGCACCTTGATCAGTGGTATCACGGTCACCGGAGGGAAGCCACCCCATGCAGGCTTTCCTGCCCCCACCCACTCCTCTCCACGTCTCTCCTCCCTTAGGGAACATAGCCAGATCAGCGGGACAAAGGGGTCAGTCCTGGGGAGGGGTGGGGGGCGAGGGGGAAGCAGGGTCTCTGTTACATGTCTGGAGGCCTGGCCTTGGCTTCCAAAGGTGTGGCCTGTGCTGCTAGGGTTTTAAGAGGCTCACCTTGAAGCCAAAGTTGCAAGGAAGAACTCCCTATGAGCCAGGTCACAAGCTGATATGCTGAAGAGAGCTACTGGTCTTGCTCCAGGGTGCCCTTGCTGTACACCTGCTTAGAAAAGGGAAATTGGCTGCATCCTTACAGGAGATCCCAATAGGATAGACCAAACTTCCAACTCCAGGAGAAACACCTGGGCCCACCGACCTGGGCCCACCCAGAAGCAAGGCTTCTCCACAGGGAGGCCACAATTCACCATGGCTAACCCTGAGATCCATCCCTCCCTAATGTTTCTCAAAGGGTTAGACGGAGTTCCTGCCCTTGGGAAGCCTGGTGGGTGAGCCCCAGTAGCTGTTCACAGCTGCTCAGCACTGTTAAGACCATGAGAAAAGGAGGGAGCAGCCCCTTTCTGCTCCTACCCCCAGTACCAAGCCTTTACACTAAGGCAACAGTCACAGGAAAGGCTCCAATGCTATGGTGATGGTATGCTCATGGAAGAGAGAATGGGACCAGAGGCCAGGACCCGGCTGGAGAGGAGAAGCAGTTGGGTAGAAAACAGGAAGCACACTTGTGGTCCCAAAGCAAAAAAGGGGACCCCAGAAGCAGGCTTCTGGGAGGGAAGCCTGTGGCTGTGAAAGGCAGCTGCCCACTGGAGTCTGAGGGGATGGGTGGAGTCAGCCCAAGGCTGCTGGAATATGTTCTCCTCTTCCTGGACAAGCAAAGAATCAGGTCCAGGAGCCATCCACCACTCTTTGGGGCACATGCCCTGGCAATCACTCTGGTCCACCTGGCCTTCTGTCTCACCTGGATACCAGGTTCTCCAGGGTGTAAGATAGAGTCAAAAGGGCTGCACATGGAAGAGGTTTTAAAGGGGCACTCTGATACACTGGCCAGCAGCAGGGATCCTACAGATGACCCTTGTGGGTGGACCATAAGCTTTCCACTTAGTGGGGGAATTTGGTGGAATGACCCTACAGAAAAGTCCTGTGCAGATTGTACAGTGTGGCTCCACCTGCACTGTGGATCAGAGCTGATGCTGGCCCCTGGCCCACACTAAGACTCTCAGAGTCTCTCCCCTAGAGAACTGAAATGGGGGAGGGAAAGGAAAACAGGGAGAGGGATGGGTGAGCTGTGAGTTGCCAAGATTCCCACCAGCCTGTCTGGTGAGAAGCCAGACTCACCAGGCTGCAGAAAGAAGCAGCAGAGAGGAGAAGAGAAGCAGATTTGGGAGGAGAAGATGATCTCCCTGGTCCTCATCCCTATCTGAGAGATGACTATAAACTACTTTTGAGTTCTGAAAGACACAACTCTGATCTTATAATATGGCCCCCTCATTTTGACTTAAGGCTGTCCAAGTTGGATTATGATATTTCCCACCAGAAGTGTTCTTTGACCATCCGCTGTCTGCTCACCTGCTCCTACTGACCTGGGGAGCCCAGGCCTGGGCCTGAGAAGAGGTTCCATTCCCAAACAAAAGACTATTTAAAGGACTTCCCTGGTGATCCAGTGGCTAAGATTCCACGCTCACAATGCAGGGGGCCCAGGTTTGATCCCTGGTCAGGGAACTAGATCTCACAAGCCACAACTAAGAGTTCGTATGCTGCAATTAAAAAAAGATCCCACATGCCACAACTAAAGATCCCGCATGCCGCAACTAAGACCCAGCGCAGCCAAATAAATAAATATTTTTTTAAAAAAGACTGTTTAAGATCTCTTATGGATACCAAACAAAATCATCAACATCCCTGTCCTCAAAAATGTCTTATGTCAGATTAAGTCCATTGTGGTACAGACTCAAGTTTTCCCAAGAAAAGGGGTCCTGCTAACCCAACATTAAACACTATTTTAGCCAAAGGGGAGAGGTGAGAGGGCAAGTGATGGCATAGTGATGGCCCATATGGAGATGTCCACTGGGTGTGGGAGGACCAGAGCTGGAGAGTTTGGGGAGCCGTCAGCACGCAGCACCTTTCGTGTAGAAGCCTTGGGCAGGCCTAGTGAGAAGAAGGCTGAGGGCTGAGTCTTGGGGACCTCCTCAGACAGGGCAAGGAGTGCCACAAAGGAGACCAACAAGTAAACAAAGACAGGCTACAAAACCAAGAAGTTTCAAGAAGGAGAGCATGGTCAGGAAGGTCTGAGCCCACAGGGAGGTCTAAGCAGCTAAGGACAGGAACCTGGCTCAGGCCTGTCCAGCTACAAAAAGTCTGGCAGGACACCAGCACACTGAGACCCACATGGGGGCACCTAAGAAGTTTTGCTGCTCCTTTCTCTGAACTGTGTGGCTTTGGCTGAGTCCCTCATGCTGACCCAGACTGTGGGATCCAAGTAGGCTGACTATTGCATTTCCTCTGTTAACTCAGAGCCTGCACAGACCCGGATACACAGCAGGATTAATAAATGCTTGTTGGGCTTCCCTGGTGGCACAGTGGTTGAGAGTCCGCCTGCCGATGCAGGGGACACGGGTTTGTGCCCCGGTCCGGGAGGATCCCACATGCCGTGGAGCGGCTGGGCCCGTGAGCCATGGCCGCTGAGCCTGCGTGTCCGGAGCCTGTGCTCCGCAACGGGAGAGGCCACAGCAGTGAGAGGCCTGCGTACCGCAAAAAAAAAAAAAAAAAAAAAAAAAAAAATGCTTGTTGAATGAACAAACACTGAACAAAAATAAATAATGAACAAAAATGTTGGACAAAGAAACAGCATTCTCAGAATGAGAACCGTTTGGGAGCAAAGCCTTTCCTGGGGATAAAGCAGGGCCTCTGGAGAAATTAACTTTTCAGGGGAGGCTGTCAGTGGTGCTGTATAGATCCTAGGTGTCTAAACCCACCCCCCAGGGCAGGTCATGGAATAACAACCAGCACCCTTTATCAGAATCGCTTATACCGATTCTGATAAAGTGGCTGTGGGTCTTATTCCTGAAGGCTGTACACTCCACTAGGTCCTGGAGCTTGTGGGCTTGTTTAGAAGGTACTCCCTGCATTCATGCCAGCACATAAAAAAAGACTGAATGATTTCTGTCCTCATTCCCAACTGAATCCTGAGGCCTCTGGGGCCTGACACAGAGTGAGTGCTCTACAAGAGTGAGTTGTTTGGAAGAGACTGCAGCAGAGGCCTTGCCCCTAAACTCTATCTAGTGGGGACTGGGCTCTTCTCTTCTGGCCCTGGAGCCTTACACCCCCAAGGCCACCCTGAGATTGTCACCTGCTCCCCACCCCTAGCCCACTCTACCCAGGGGCAGAAAGTGTACCAAGCAGGCCAGTCCTGCACACCGGATGTCTGATCCCTTTACTGGACACATGGAAGTTTCCTCATCCCAAAGTAGAGAGGGAGATTCACTGAACAGAGGCCAGGGTGGGAAGTCCAGGCTCTTCCTCCTGGTCCTGCCCCACCTTGCTATGTGGTTCTTGGAAACACCCATTACCTCTCTGGCTTCAGTCTTTCCATCCCTCAACAGTGATTCTGTCCCTCTATTGGCCAGAGCTACACAGAGGAAAAAATACTGTATAAGCAAAATCACTCAATTAGTACTAAGTATTATTACTAACTTTTCAAAAGCTAGGTACATCTTTATCTGAATGTCTTGTTTCTCCTGAGCCACCAGTATGGACTAAGGAAAAGGAAGCTAAGGGAGCCTGACCAAGGCTCATGTTCCCTGAAAACCTTGCCAGGAGACTCAGCCTTAATTACTCCTGGGGTCACTGTCCCTGCATCACACCAGCCTGAGAGTCCCAGAATAAGGGCTCATATGGGAATACAGGGAACATAGGATGGTTTCCAAAAAGGCAAAGATTCTAGTTTCCTCTTTTTTCATGCCACTTAAAACAGGTTTTCAGTACCACCACGAGTGGTACTCCTTGAGCAAGAGTCAAGGTCTTGGCAACTGAAAGGGGCAGTGTTGCCCCCAAGGGTCCCCACCAGGCTCTATGAATTGAGGACAGGGAGAACATTTTTCTTTCTCACACCACACTCAGGGGTGTGGAAGTTCTTACCATTTAGAAAAGGACCTGGTCAAGGGGGAGGGAGGGTAAGGGAGGGAAGGATTGGGAGTTTGGGATTAGCAGAGGCAAATTATTATATATAGGATGGATAAACAACAAGGTCCTACTGTATAGCCCAGGGAACTATATTCAATATTCTGCAACAAACCATAATGGAAAAGAATATGAAAAAGAATATTTTTTTAAAAATAAAAGGAGCTGGTAGTGTGACAACTGTCCCTGGAGCGCTGGATGTGTTTCCCAGGGTTCCCCATACCTGACTGGGTACCTGGGTAGGGACAGCACAGAGGCCATGTACCTGCTGCCCCTCAGTCTGTGTTTCAGCTCAGGCAATCTCAGGGGTACACCATGCTGGCCAGGGAGGTGCCAAGTACCAATGAGAGCAGGGATCCTTGGAGGGGCTCCACCATACACCCTGACAAAGCTGGGGAGTAAAGGGTAGGGTGGGGGCAGAACTGGTCTGCTGGGAGAATCTAGAGCAAGCTGCCCTGTTCTGTCTCTTCCCTTCCTTCCTTTCTTCCACAGGTTCAGCCTTCATCACAGCTCCCTGAAAGCACCCTGGCAGGAAGCCCCTCTCACCCTGGCAGTTAGCACTAAGCACTATCATTTGCAAAAGTGCTTCAGCACAGGAGGGGAGCAGAGAAGAATGCTTAGCCACTGGGAAAGACCTACTCCAGTCCACTGGCTTTGGAGCCAGATCCGTGTGCCACAGCCTGCACCCGGGCCCCAGGGCCCAGAGAAATGTACATCACAGAGTCAAATTATGTCTACCCCCAGATGCCCATGAGCAGATTACTACCCCAGAGCAGCAACCCCAGACCTGGATCTCCCTCCCTCCTGCCCTCTTCCCAATCCCCCAAAATCTCCCAAGGGAACCCTCTCCCACACCACAGTCTAGCCTTCCTGGAGTTTCATGAACATACATGAGGGTTAAGAAGAAACAGTGATACTCTTCCTACAGTTAGAGGGTGTTCTCTGTGGCTCTGGTGGTCTGGGCTTCAGACCCAACCAGCAGTGAATTCTGAGAGCCTGTGGGATGGGCCAGAACTTTCAAGTAAACTCTCTGGTCTGAGGCTCAAATTCTGTATCTATTTTAGCAGCTGTGTGTGAAGATGAGAAGGATGGACCACAGTGGGCTTTCTGAGCATCTCCCAATAAGTGAGTCAGAGCTCCCAGAGGGCAGAGACCATACCTTCAATCAAGTTTAACTCAAAGATTCTCTGTAGTAGGAAACAGGGATGCTAATCTACCTGTTCACCTTTATATCCTCAGCCCTGGGCAGGAACCAGGCACCAGTTGGCATTTAATGCCAGGCCTCTTGTGAATGCTTTCATTTCTGGCACTTCATTTGATAAAATAAATGCTTGTTGAGTTGAACATACTTGACTTGCCCTCTTGGAACTCCAGTATGGCCTCAATTTATTCCTCTTCCTTATTTCTTTCTCAGAGTGCTTGTAGGAACCAGGTGGCAGCAATGTTAAAGCATTTGCAGGTGAAGTGCTACTTTATGTTTTTAGCCGGGACTAGAATACCCAGCTGCCTACCTAACATCTCAGTTGGATGCCTCTAAAACACAAGTTGTCCAGGAAAAAACTCCTGATCTTAGACCCCATCCTTGTTGCCCCCAGTGTGCACCAGATGCTCAGGTCAAAACTCAGGAGTCCTCCTGACTCCTTTCTTTTTCTAAGCCTTCACAGCCAACCCTTCAGCCATCCTGCTGACTCTACATCCAGAATATATTCAGAAGTTGAGCACTTTTCAGCACTCTCACCCCCTCCCCACTCCCCATCGCCCCCTCTTCATTCTCGTCCAGTGACCATCCTCTCACACCTGAATACTGTTCAAGCCCCCCACTAGCTTCCAGCTTCTGCCCTTGCCCCTCAGGCTTGGCAACACATAGCAAAATGTGCATTCACCATTTTGTTTCCACATCCAACAGGAAACTATCCTACAGATACAGTGGAGAAAACACAAAATATCCCATAATACACTGGTAAAAATACAAAATGACACAGATACCAGGCTCCTCACTGTGGTGCTATTTGTAAGAGCAAAAGACTGGACACAGGTTGATGTCCAAGGGAAAACCATAGCATTTGCACATGATAGAGCAGTGCCCAGATGCAAAAAGGAATCAGTAGAATTTCTATATTCTGCTATGAGGAGATCTTCAGGATATATTAACTGAAAAAAAGGCAAAATATAGAATAGTGTTTAGAATCTGTTACCTTTTATATAAAAAAGAAAGGTAAATAAATGTATATTTTTCCTTATATTTTCAAAAAGAAACAATGGAAAAATCTGATAAAAATGGTTTCTTATCAGGGAAGGCAGAGAACAAAGTGGAAGGCAACAAGATGGAACTAGACTTCTCTCAATACACCTTGTTTTATTTGGAATCACATGAAAGTTTTACATAATTTTAAGAAAATTAAATGGTAAAGAAAAAATATGGTAGATGGCATTGTTCTCCATTCTTTACCTTCTGTGGATTTCTGCCCTTTACCATGTGACTTTGCAATTCCTCCCACTAGAGGTGCAGTATATTTTCCCAGCTGCAGCAGACTCTATTTTTGAAAATAATCTCAGCGAAATTTCCAGTCTCATGTGCTCTTTTTTTTTGGCCAAGCTACACGGCATGCGGGATCTTAGTTCCCCAACCAGGGATCGAACCCACGCCCCTGTAGTTCTAACCACTGGACCACCAGCGAATTCCCTCGTATGATCTTTTTTAAAAATTTTATTTATTTTTATTTTTTGGCTGTGTTGGGTCTTCGTTGCTGAGCACGGGCTTCCTCTAGTTGCGGCAAGTGGGGGCTACTCTTCGTTGCGGTGAGCAGACTTCTCATTGCAGTGGCTTCTCTTGTTGTGGAGCACGGGCTCTATGCGCATGGGCTTCAGTAGTTGCATTATGTGGGCTCAGTAGTTGTGGCTTGCGGGCTCTAGAGAGCAGGCTCGGTAGTTGTGGCACATAGGCTTAGTTGCTCCGCAGCATGTGGAATCTTCCCGGACCAGGGCTCAAAACCATGTCCCCTGCATTGGCAGGCGGATTCTTAACCACTGCGCCACCAGGGAAGCCCTCATATGCTCTTAGAGAACCTGGACACTCCCAATCAAGAGATGGAGTCTGTCTCCTCCTCTCAATCCTGGGCAGGACTTTGTGACTGCCCCAATGAATGGAGTGTGGCAGAAGTAACTATGCACATCTTTTGAGATTAGGTAATAAAGGCAGCACAGTCTCCACCTGACTTCCTTTCTCAGGACACCCATGGAACCCAGTAACCATGTTGTGAGGAAGCTCAATCTAGTCCATATGGAGAAGCACTGAGGCCCTCCCAGCTAACAGCCAGAATCAGCTGTAAGACATGAAAATGATGAAGACATGTCAAATGATTCCAGTCCCCAGCCTTCAAGTCTTCCAGCTGAAGCTCCAGACACTGTGAAGCAAAAATAAGCCATCCTACTGTGCCCTGCCTGAATTCCTGACCTACAGAATCTAATAAGCAAAGTAATGGATATTTTATACCACTGAGTTTTGGGGTAATTTGTTAGGTAGCCATAGTAACTACAGTACCACACCTTGATTTTGGGCTTAACTAAAAATTGCTTTGACTAAAGAAATGTTAGCAGATGTGTCATTTCAAGCAGAGGCTTGAAATTGTGTGTGGTTTGGTATGCCCTCTTGTACATCTGTCATCACCATGGAAAGAACATGCCCTGGCTAGCCTGCTGCCTGAGGAGGATGAGAGACACGTGGAGCAGACCTGGACTCACCCACAGCCTGGAGCCCAGCCTAGATCAATGAATTCTAGCCAGCATGCAGATGCATGAGTGAGAATTAAAAATTGCTATCTGAAGCCACTGAGTTTTGGTTGATTTACTGTGCAGTATGACAGTGGCAACAGGTAAGTGATCAAAAAGCAATCCTTACAAACTGAACACAAACTGGAGAAAAAAACCTTAATTGTATAGCCTCTTAGTAGCATAACCACACAGAGAAGAATCATTTCTAATAACTCTAAAACACAGAACTTTGGGACTTCCCTGGTGGTCCAGTGGTTAAGACTCCACGCTCCCAATGCAGGGAGTCCAGGTTCGATCCCTGGTCAGGGAACTAGATCTCGTATGCTGCAACTTAAAGATCCCGCACTCAGAAACGAAGATCCCGCGTGCTGCAACTAAGACCTGGTGCAGCCAAATAAATAAATATTTTAAAATAAATAAATAAAACACAGAACTTTGACTACACATTCCTTAAAATATATAAACTAAGGACAAAAGAAACTACAAGCGAATTTTAAACTACATTCATTAGTATTGTTAGTTAAAATATCTATCAGGGCTTCCCTGGTGGCGCAGTGGTTGAGAATCCGCCTGCCGATGCAGGGCACACGGGTTCGTGCCCCGGTCCGGGAAGATCCCACATGTCGCGGAGTGGCTGGGCCCGTGAGCCATGGCCGCTGAGCCTGCGCATCCGGAGCCTGTGCTCCGCAACAGGAGAGGCCACAACAGTTAGAGGCCCGCGTACCACACACACACAAAAAATCTATCATTATTTTGAAATAAGTATACATATATACATTACATATATATAATAGTCTATATATATGCTAGGTTTGTTTGGATTCTGATTTGAACAAACAAACTCTCAAAAGTCATTTTTGGAAATCACAATTTTCTCTGAACTCCCCCATACATACACAAATAAAAATCTGTGTTTTCTCTTGTTAAAAAAATTTTTTTAATTAAAAAAAATTTTAAATAAAAAGTCATTTTTGAGATAATCAAGGAAAATTGAACATGGACTAGGTATTAGGTTACATTAAGAAATTACAGGGAAGATCCCACATGCCATGGAGCAACTAAGCCCCTGCGCCACAACTACTGAGCCTGCGCTCTAGAGCCCGCGAGTCACAACTACTGAAGCCGGCACACCTACAGCCTGTGCTCCACAACAAGAGAAGCCACTGCAATGAGAAGCCCACGCACCGCAACAACGAGTAGCCCCCCTTCACCGCAACTAGAGAAAGCCCGCACACAGCAACAAAGACCCAATGCAGCCATAAATACATACATACATACATACATACATACATACATACATAAATAAAGTTGGAAAAAAAATTACAGTTAACTTTGTTGGCTGTGATAATGTCATTGGATTAAAATTAAAATATCTTTTAACTATGAGAGGTACATCCTAAAGTATTTATGAGTGAAATGATATGTTAGGATTTTGACTGAAAATATTCCAGCCAAAAAAAAAATTGGAGGAATATAGATGAAACAAGTTGGCAAAACACTGATCGTTGTTGAAGTTGGGTGATGGGGTCACAGGAGGGAGTTCACCATACCATCTTCTCTCCTTTTATGTGTGTTTGAAACTTTCATCTGCAGAGCACTTGCTTCCCCTGGGGACATCTAACCTACAGAGCCAAAGGCCAATGCACCCCAAAGAGAGGCCAGCATGACCTGGCCAACCAAGGAAGGACAAGCCTGCACAGGGGCTGCCATGGCTAAGATGCAAGCAGTGGCTGCCTCTCCAATCCAGCCCTGTCTCTGCCACTGTCCTCAGCTGGCACCACTCCAAACCCAAGCTAGCAAGGCTGTGGCCTCTACAACCCAACACTGGCCACTCAAGATCAGATTAAGGGGTTTGGAAAGTGGGCTCACAGGGCCATAGGAAAGGGAGAAGTTCACATAGCATGATTACTGAAACAATCACACTGCCTTAGTTATTACCCCAGTTCAGAGACAGAGTCAGGATCCAAAAGCATCTCACTAGGTTGGAAGAGATCTCTAAGTACAACCAGACATGTCATGGCAGGGACCCATGCAGAACCCCCAAAGATTCACACTCACATCGCACAAGCCCAGGATGGAAGGAACCCAGCCTTCGTGCTGAGATGCCCAGCATGAGGCTGGACAACTGTGGGGTGCAGTGCCAGAGAGTGCTCAGAAAGGTGTAGGATGGTGTTCTCAGGCTACATGAGCCAAGGCCCCTCATCCTTCAGATTGTGTCACTCACAGTCCATGTGACATGCTGATCCCTGACCCCTGTTCTCTGAGCCTTCCTGTCCTCTGAGCCTTCCTGTCCTCAGGATCTGACAGTGTTGGGAAGGACAGCCCAGGTCAGCAAGGGTCCCAGAGTCACATTCCAGCCACAGGAGCTGGAGAAGCCTAGAGAGAAGACCAGGGTTGAGGAGGTGAGAGCACAGTGAGCTCCTGCCAAACCTGTGAGCAGATAAGTCAGCAGGCCCAGCAGGCAGAGCCAGGACCCAGAGACAGGAGGTATAAGGAGACCCACAAAGGGAAAGAAGAACTTTCCAACAGTGGAATCATCTGCCTGGGAGGGACCAGAGGCCACGGACCACTAGGCTATTCACACCAAGGCAGAGTTCCTGCCTTCAGGGAATATGGAAGCAGCCATTCTGGTATCCATTAGGTGTTGGATTAGATGCTCAAAATAAAAGGAGGACAGAGCAAACATATCACGTGCTGAAGCTAAACCGTGTTCCTGAAGGACGTGGCCTCACATGCCAGACCTTGACATTGGAGGAGACCTAGCCTGAGCCCACAGAACCCACAGAGCTACAGGAGAAACTGCAGCAAGTACCACATCCATCTCCTCACTCTAGGAGTGAAGGAAGCTGTATAACTGCCAACTGGAGGGGGCAGAACTAAAGTCTCTTTCAGGCCAGCCCTTTCCATGCCCTACCTCCCCCACCACGAAGTGTTTGCCAACTCTGGCTCCCCTGGAAATCGTGACCACACTGGCTGCTGCCAGAGCACCTGTGGGATACGGGACAACACTCAGGAGATAAGCACTCGAGCACGGCTGGGAAAAGGGATCCTGCAGCAGGCTCTGCAGGTCCAGGTGGGAGCCTTGCTGGCTGGCCAGCCAAGCCAGTAGAAGGATGCCAAGAGCTTTTCAAGAGCCCGTGTTTACCAGGAGCAACCAAGTGGCAAGGCAGCAGCCAGTCCCTCTCCTGGCTCCAGGCTTGATTGTGAGGTCATTTTGTCCACTCCGGAAGATCTCTGGGGCACAATGGAAGAGCAATCCTCTTCATTTAATGCTCTTCTAATTAACCTAAAGGCTGCATGTTGAACTTGTTTTCTCTCCTCTGTGAAGCTGAACAGTGGGAAGCATCCCCCTTCCTTTTCAATCATCTCACAGAAATAAGCTGTCAGAGGTGGAGGGGACTTTGGAGATTATTTAGTTAAATTTCTCATTTTACAGATGGAAAAAAACTGAGGACCTACCCAACACGTACAGCCAGTTTCAGGCAACATCAGGACTGATTAAAACCTGAGTTTCTAACCCCCACCCAGGATGCTTCCACCATTCTTCATCCCTCACCCCACCCTACCCTGTCCTTTGCTCAAATGTCCTACTTCCAGATCCTTTTCCTGTCCTCAGGGCCCTCCCATCCTCTTGCTAAATTTTCCATCTTCTGAGAGCAGGAGGCAGGGAAGTGACGTGGTTCTCCAGCTGTGCTCAGTGTATGGCATTTGGGTTTGCTAAAGTCAGCTAGCTGGCTGTTCTTCTGAATCTCTCATGTTAGACCTTTGGAACTCCCAACAGAGTAAGTTAGTGCTGTGAATGTGTTTTGTAAGCTGTTGAACACATACAAATACATGCTCTACTATTTTAGAAGATGAAATAATACAAACCCTTTTAATCGTGTGCTCATTTCTCTTACCTCTGTGAGACAAAGAGAAGGCAGGAGCAAACTCTAATTTAAGGAAATTGAGAGTAAAGATCTGAACTAAAGTCTCTCTTTCTCTCCCATCACACTGTGAGCCCTTTTGAGGGCAGAGCCCATATCCTGAGCCTTCCTTTGTTCCTCACATTTCACCCAGGGATAGGCATCCAGTAGGTGCTCAGCAAAGGGTTTCCTGAATACGTGGCTGAACATCACTTTAAAGTCCTCCTACTTCTAAGTAGAATTTAACTGTAGAAATCCCTCATAAATGCTCCCATATACAAAAAGTGCAGACGATCCTTATTACCTACCAGCACACACGAACGTATCCAATGTATGGATGCGACTACCAGGAAATTTCTTTACCTCTCCTTTCCTCCTAAGCACCCAAGTGTCTTACTGGTTGTTCCAGCATCCCTGGGGCGGGAGGGCGGGCACATCCCCCTCCCTGAGCCTGGGGCACTGGAGAGCTTGGGCTCCTCTGGGTATAGGGGCAGTCCCAGATGGGACCAGGTTGGGTGATCCTTGTGTGAGCTCCTAGACAAGCTAATGAGGCTCTCTGATCTCCTCAGTGGTTGGGATGAAGTCCTTCCACTACTCCTTAGGGAAAATCTCTTCCTCACCTTTGGCCCTGACAGAAGTCCCACCACTTCAGAAGCAGCCAGGCCTCTCCAAAGAAATCTGCATTTGACCTGAAGGGTGACCTAAAGTTCTCTGGAGGCTCCCAATATGCCCATGTGACCCTCCTGTTAGAAAGAAGTGGAGATGCCATGTAAGAGGTCTCTGCTAGAGCAAGGCTCTCTTAACCCTAGATGCCCCTAAGAGCAAAGTACAGGAAGGAGAGATCAAAGCAGCCCTGAGACCAGCCTGGGCACCCAAGGTTTAGCACAGATCAATCAGGGAGCATGCTCCTCTTCTCCATCCAACAGGCATAGCTGATCAGAACCTAAAGTATAAGACACATGCACTGAGAGAATGCCAGAAAGGGACAGATCCCCACCAGAGGCCCAATCCACAGGGTGGGGTGGGACATCAGAATTCATCTCCCTTACCATAGGCCAGGGTCCTAATTCATTCCCCAGCTACGATCAGCTCCCACCACTACACTGGTGAATGGAGATGGCAGAAGGCCCTACAGGAAAGGAACTTGCACAAGTCCTACAAATGCAGTACCAAGACCAGCATGACATGGCCCTGGCACCAACTGAGATAGGAGTCCCCACAGCTGGATTGTCCACCAAGTCCCAGCTTACTAGGAGGGCCTCAAGTCCTAAAGTGACACTTAGCCCTTGCTGCTGGCAGGTAGGTCTTAGCCACCATTTCACCATTTTAAAAAGTGAGTCCCTGGGAAGGAAGGACGAGGCCAGGACAGATGGGGCCTACAGGAGCTGTATGGCCAGGCAGGTGGAGTGAGGAATAAGTGTGTGTAAAACACCTAGAGGAATGACTGTGGTGGAATAGGCACCTAGAAATGGTAGTTATAACTATTACGACAGCTTTGCCAACCTGTCTCCCCAGTCAGCACCAACTGATTGCATATGGGCTACAGGCTCCAGGTACAGATTCTCTCCGAGTAGCCCACACATAGCAAGGTCTGTCCCTCCCCACATCCATCACAGACTAGGGGAAAGGGCCCCATTCAAATGTGCAGGACCTATGGAAAGGGAGAGGATTTACTGAAGCCCCAAATCCTCTCTCCTAGCAGCCTGCTACTTACATATACAGGGAAGGCTCCCCCTGTTATGCTGGAGTGAAAAGGTGTGATCCAGGGGCTCTGAAAGCTTTGACTTCTTAAACTCAGAACCAGACCTACTCAGTGGAAGGAGAACAGAAAAGTGGCCCACTGTGTTGTTCTTTGGTTCCCAAACTAGTCCAAAGTCTAGATCTACTTTCAACAAACTCTCAGTCCCTTCACATCTGAAGCCCTCAACGAAATCTTTCTTAAAAAGCTAGAATTTCTTGGCCAAAAAGAGAAATGTGATTCTGAATGGCTTCTAGATGTAATTCCCAGTTTTCAGGAAAAATATGGGACAGAAGAACATCTTAAATGACGCCACAAGGATACAATCAGCATAATCCAGAATATAAGAAAACTACAGGACAAATAACACAGCCAATCATAAATCGCAATGGGGAAAAAAGGAGAAGGAACATACAGATTTAAAGAAACTAAAGAGATGTATCAGACAAATGCAATGTGTAGACCTGTTTAGTTCACAGTTCAAACAAACCAATTGTAAAAATAAATTAATAAGATAATCAAAAAAATTGAACCCTGACAGGATATTTGCTGAGATTAAGAAGAGACTTAGCTGTTTAGATGTGATCATGGTGCTGTGGTAATGTTTTTACAAATCCCTTATTTCTTAGAAATATACACCAAAATATTGATGATGAAATGTTGGGATATCTCGAAGATGGGGGTGGGAAGTGAGGGAGAGAGATAAACTTAATCAGCCGTGAGCTGATGATGGTGGCAGCTGGGCAATGGGAACATGGGAGCTCCTTAACATATTCTCTCTACTTTTATGTATGTATGTTTGAAATTTTCCATAATAAAAAGTTTTTTTAAATAAAATAGACTTCCTCCCCTTAATGCATCCATAACTCTCTCTTTTTTTTGTATCTGCAGCATCTTATCAGTCTTACTAATGCTAGGAACAGCTATATTATCAAAACTGTCCTTCTCTCCCTAGCAAGAAATGCAAAAATGGTTGCCCCCTTTGGGTGAGCTTTTTTTTTTTTTAACGTCTTTATTGGAGTATAACTGTTTTACAATGGTGTGTTAGTTTCTGCTTTACAACAAAGTGAATCAGTTATACATATACATATGTTCCCATATCTCTTCCCTCTTGCATCTCCCTCCCTCCCACCCTCCCTATCCCACCCCTCTAGGTGGTCACAAAGCACCGAGCTGATCTCCCTGTGCTATGTGGCTGCTTCCCACTAGCTATCTGTTTTATATTTGGTAGTGTATATATGTCCATGCCACTCTCTCACTTCATCACAGCTTACCCTTCCCCCTCCCCATATCCTCAAGTCCATACTCTAGTAGGTCTGTGTTTTATTCCCATCCTACCCCTAGTCTCTTCATGACATTTTTTTTCTTAGATTCCATATATATGTGTTAGCATATGGTATTTGTTTTTCTCCTTCTGACTTACTTCACTCTGTATGACAGACTCCAGGTCTATCCACCTCATTACACATAACTCAGTTTCATTTCTTTTTATGGCGGAGTAATATTCCATTGTATATATGTGCCACATCTTCTTTATCCATTCATCTGTTGATGGACACTTAGGTTGCTTCCATGTCCTGGCTATTGTAAATAGAGCTGCAATGAACATTTTGGTACATGACTCTTTTTGAATTATGGTCTTCCCAGGGTTGGGTGAGGTTTTGACATCACCATTCAGATCTTAGGTCACTTAAGCGCAAACTCCATGACATGCCCTCCATGAGAATCCAATGGCCTCACAAGATCTCTGAATGATAAAGGATCATTATTTCCAAACCTAACAATTGTATCCTTTCATTTTAGCCTTATAAATTAATCCCAGATTTTTCTAGAGCCTGACTGATAGCTGACATAGTATAACAAGTCTGGCTAATCCCAAACCAGAGATACTATGCCTGACAAATCCATTCATTCATTCATTCATTTATTTTTGAGATATAATTATGGCAAACCCATCTTGAGAAAGGAACTCTGGGTATGGTTCTCAGAGCAGCTTCAACCACTTTCCAACAAATGCCCAGTCTCTCTGTGCCCAGCTGCCTTTGGCTCAAGATGTTTCACTGGACTGGAAGTGAGTGAGAGCTCAGCACTGATCACCAATTTCAATGGGGTAATGAGCGGGAGGCGCCTTACCTGGTTTGCCCCAGCTTTCCACACCCCTGCACTCGGCCCCAATATCTGCTCACTGTCCCTGCCTGTGTAAACCACGCTCCTCATGTCATTTCCATCTCTCTCCACCTCTCAGATCCCCATCATTCTCCCAAGGAGCCTTGGGGTTCTCCTTCTTTTGAAGCCTGGCTCTGCCTCTCCACTCTTCTCACTTGACAACCCTTCTATAAGCACTACCTATTTGACACTTCTCAGACACTGAGCTGCCTACAGTGTCACTCCTAGGAACCTTCCATGACTTTGTTCCCTGAGAGCTCTTCAAGAGCTATCTGACCAACCAGACTGTGAGGTGCTATAGGACAGGGGAGCATCATATATTCTTCCAGACCTTCCACAAAGCCCAGCACAGTGCTTGCTCTTGACACCAGTACATATACCTTGGTTGACTGACTAAAGATCAATTTGCAAATGTCAAAGTTCTACAAGTCCACAGAGCTGGTGTAGATTAAACAGGCCGCCACTGGTCTACATGGCTTCTTTGTGCGATTTTTTTTAAAGATGTTTTCTGGAGTACTCATAAAATTTCTCTTGAACTGGTGATGTGTGTACAAGTAAAATCCCATCAACTTGGGACCTTCACTGTACATCAGGCATTCTGCCATAAAAATAAGTGAATGAATGAATAAGTGAAAGGTGCCCCTTCCTGTAGGAAGATGCAGCCCATACCAAGGCATATAGCTTGGAGCCTGAGATAGAGTTCAGCCTTCCCTGACCTGGCACTCCTTGGGAAAGGCACAACGTATATAACTGCACATGTGACCCTGAGACCAGAAGCAGAGAGCCCTGCCTTGAGAGACTCTCTGATGCCCAAAGTGCCATATCATCCCAACAGGTTAAGAGGCGGCACTATGGGTGTGGTGGCACTGCTACTCACAGGATTCTAGTCAAGCTCTTCAGCCACAGATGCTGGAGCCGCCCCCTCACAGAACCCAAGTCAGCTCAGTATGAGGATGAAAAGACTAATTCAACCTGGGGTGACAAGGGGTAATATAGCAACAAGAAAGAGACAGGAATCAACTCCCCCAGGACCTCAGTTCCATTCCCCTTTGGGGTTAGTAAAATGATCTCCCCCTTACCTGACCCTCCACCTACCTCTATTCACAATATAAGTCCCCCAAATTCACAAGCTGGCTTGAAACTATGCCAATGCCTTTCCCGAATGCCCAGAAGCACATGTCACAGGGCTTTTTCTCCATCAATGGGCCAATCTGTTCAGCAGCATCTCGGAACAGAACATGCTAAATTTGGCATCAGGTACCTGAGACGCTCTGGTGAGAGGAAGTAGAAGCCATTCTGATGCTGAAGGAGAGACGTATCATGGAGGTGCAGCTCAGCTGAGGTGCTCTGACAAGCAAATATCAGCTGGAAGAGTAAATCCCATCTCCTAAGGGCCCCCAATTCAGAGCTTTGGTGACAAATAGCCAGCTCACCCACTGAGCCTGACAGCTGTAGGACCTTAGCTCCACAGGTCCATATGTGTGCCTTGCCCACAGTCAGGAGTGAGATTATGTGACTGCTAAATCCAGCAGGAGCCCATGGTTCCCTAACCCACAGTAGTTCATGGGTCTGCCCTGTAGCAGAACACATAGACAGGGCAGAAATGAAATACTGAAAAGGAATATGAATACACACTAGCCTCTTCCTGTGTCTTTGAGCTGCCTGAGCCTTTCCAAATTTTCATATGCTTGGCTCTGCAACATTAGATAAACTACAAGCAGAGTAGCCTGTTTGGTTATCAGAAGAGAAATGTCAAATTTCCCATATAGAGAACTCCTAACAACAATGTGTTTTTCCACTCAGCCATAGATGCTTTCCTTTGGAAGGAGAGCTCTAAAGCCTGAGTGAGCCTCCCCCAAGCTAAAACTCAAACAGCAGCTCAATGCGCAGCAAAATGGACAGTATTTGCAGTGCTAAGAACTGTGTTCTATCCAACAGCATTACCATAATAGCTAATGTAAAATGGGCAAATCCCCCCTCTATAAGGGATGGTCACAGGCTGGCCTGTCTGTGGCAGGTTTCAGGCTACTAAGAGCCTTTCATTACTGTTAATTGTCTAAGAAACAACTTCTGAGAAAATAAGCATGAGAGGCAGTTGGGCAGCTAAAAAATCAAAAATTATGCTCCCTCACAGTTTATGTGCTCCCATACAGAGAAGCCAAGGCAACATTATCAGCAGACTCACATGGATCCAGACGCACTCCCCAGTTTTGCTACTCCCCAGGTCTATTTGGTGTAAAGATAATGCCTTCCATTTTATCTTGTTGTCTCTTGGTAGCTTTCCTGAGTTTTCAGTCTACTGATTTATTATATATTGGCATTTCCTTCCACTGCATTTACTGCCACTTGATTGTTTATAGGACCTCGGGATGCATTTTAAACAAGCTGGTTTCACAGTATTTGATCATATATGTTCTGTTTAAAACATTCCACTGATCTGAGGTGGTAATCTAAATCATAAGACAAGAGAACATATTTGGTTCTAGATGATTCAACTGCATTTTTGCTTCACCCCAAAGTGTTTCACTACACCATTGTGAAAGCACATGACCCTGTTAGTATTTATGAGCCTAAATAAGTACCTTTTGGTGTCCAGTGGCATTTTCCCTTCCTCCAAAGATGATTTTAGCCGCTAAATGCCTGAGGAAAGCGCATGACCAAGTTGATGGTTCAACTATTTCTACATCTTTCTGTTCCTCGCAGTGACACTTATCTCCCCTGACAGCCACTCCCATTGTGCTCTTTCCTCGGCCCAACACAATGGACACATGCAGACTCCAGCAGACAGGGAGGATGCTTTCCATCCCATTGCTCCCCAGTGCAGAGGGACCTGGCAGAGGTTACATAAGCCCCTCCTTAGCCCGGCATTGGGGAGGAAGGGAATTTGGGGTTCGTGACGGAGTCACGGTCTGCAGGCCCGAACTGACCCTGCGCTCACCATTCTGCTTTACTAAGGCAGGGCGGCTGTAAAGGGAGGGCCGCTTCCCGCGACCACCCGCTCATGCCAAACCAGCTGGGTTCTAAGTGTGGCCGGACGTCCGACCTCGCTGTCCAGACTAGACCCCAGGGTCGTGGGCCCCGGCCCCGGCCTCGGCCTCAGGCTACAGATCCCCGCCCACCCGGCGCCGCCGTGTCCCGCACTTACGTGCCCGGGCCGCCACCGGGCCCGGGGCCTGGACCGGGTGGTTCGGCGGTTACCCGCGCCCCGCCTGACGCCGGGAGCTGTCCTCCACCAGACGGTGCTGAAGGCGGCTTCCCTGCGCCGGGGCCGGGGCCGGAGCCCCCGGGCGGCAGCGGCCCGTCGCCAGCGCCGCCCTCCAGGCTGGCCTCGTTGCCCATGGCGGGCGGGCGGGAGGGGTCGGGGTCGCACTGGGCCCGAGCCGGCGGTTCCTGGGCTGCTGCTCACACACTCCGTGCTGCCGCCGCCGCCGCCGCCGCCGCCGCTGCCGCCATCATCTCCCAGCTCTGCTCGCGCCGCCGCCTGCCGCTGCGCATGCGCGGCCCGCGTGCCCCTTCCCTGCGCCCGACGCCCCCCACGCGTGCGCGCGCTCCCGCCAGCCCGTGAGGACTCTAGTACACGAGCCAGAAGCGGGGTCGCAGGGAAACAGTCGCCGACGCCAGCGCATGCGCCGTCTGAGGCCGACGCGAACGGCGAGTGTTACCAGGAGCCCAGCGGCTGTTGGTGGGAGCTTCCCACCTAACCAGGATTGGAGGGACACGGATCGTGAGAAGGGGCTGTGGGGGCGTCGCGCCGTGCCCTGCCCTGGAGTCAGTGGCGCTTTCTGACTCGGAGAACTTGGGAGTGGGAGCTCTCATTTAGGTAACTTCAGTGTCCCACCTGGCAGACTTTGTGGGAACAGGCCTCAGAGAGGGGACACCGAGTGTGGAATTAAAGGATGTTTAGGAGTTGGAAACGCAAATAAACAAGAGTGTTAAGAGGCACAATGTCATGGAAGGACGGAGATAAAGGATGCTGGGTGATGGGGCTGGTTATGAGGGTCTCAAAGGCTAGCTGGAGGGTGAAGACTTTATCCAGATGGTGCAATGGGAACCATCTGGGATTCACTCTGAGGCCTGGTCCCGCGGGACAGGAGTCTCAGGAAGTGTCCCTGGGAAAGGTAGAGGGTGTGTCAGGGCTGGCCTGAAACCATATGGAAGGATGCCTCAGCAGGCCCTGGGACAGTGACCTTGGAGATTGGGAAGAGGAATTGATATTTCTTAGAGGCTTTGAGCTGCGGTTCCCAGGGACTGCTCCCAGATGAGGGGCTGCAGGCTGCCTCTGCATTAACCATTACCTCACTTTTACAGACTTCAGTGTTTGCATACTACTCTGCCTCCTGGCTTCTCACACAAACCTGTGCTTTCCTGAGGGAGAATATTTCTTAGAAGATCCAGACTATATTCCAAACTATTCCTGGCTTCATAAATCATGGCTGTGTAGAAGAACTTGAGTAAATTTGGACCCATTTTACAAACCCATTTAATTCTCCTGATGATGAATATATCAAAAGGGATGTCAGCAGTTCTAACATCACCTGGACTAATCCAGGGATCCCAATGAACACTGATAACCAGGCTGATGGACAGACCTTGGCTGGGCCTTCCCATGCACTCTAATCTGCTCCCCGCCAACGTCTGGGATGGAGTTTCCATGAAGCCTGGATCGCTGACTTGACAACCTGACTCTGACTGCCTGGGATGATGAGAGCCTCTCTGCCTATGTTATGATGGTCTTCACTGTGTTTCCTCCTGTGTTTCAATCATCTTTGTGTCTGGTGACTACGTGTGCACATCTAGGCTCCACAAGGATCCACACCTCAGTCCTGCCACTTTCCAAATGGGGCCTTGGCAACTGACTTAGGCTCACCAAGCCTCCATTTCCTAGCCTGCAAAGTTATAATAATACTAGCCCTTCTAACATGGGGGATTATGAGAGTGGAGTGGCTGATACAAATAAAACAACAAGTGCCCAGCATACCCATGACCAACTTTATTATTAGTTGTCCCTCTGGTGGGTGGTCTGGGATTTGGGGGTTTTGTGCCACATCTTTTCTCCTGCAGAAGAACGTGTACAAAGGCACTATGGGCAGGCCAATGACCTGACCTTGGCCCAACTCAGGCCCTTCTGGCTTCACAGACACCAGTCAGTGTGGGCTGGGCCACTTGATAGCAGGGGAGAGAAGGATGTTTGTTTTCTGTTTTTGTAGAAGCCTAGGAGCTGTGGCTTTCCATAGATTTAAATCAACATGTCCCTAGTACCAATGGGGGTAATTAGCCCTACCCAGGCAGCGGGCCTGGGGAGTTGCCTGCCTCAGAGTGGATTGCTGGCTGTTAGCAGAACTCCAGGGTCTTTGATGCCTTGGTGACAAAGGACTCAGTACAGTAGAGACCTGGAAGTGTGGGTTAGTGGTTCCCCTACCTTCCTTTCAAGCTCTCAGTCCGACTTCCTCTGAGAAACATCGCTAGGAAGATGCCTGCCCTGTCCACATCCACCCCTGGCATTCAGCCCAGGGACTCCTGCCAACCATGGGATGGTGCTGGCCTCTGGTTGTCTGGGGCTCTGATTCAGTCTCCAGTTTTTATTCATTGTTCCAGGGGTTGTTTCCTTCCTCTTGACCTACAGTGGGCATTCCTCAAGAGCAGGACATTGTCTGGCTTGTCCTATCCCCTGGGCTGGCTTTCAGCAGGACCTCAGGGGCTAATGATTGGGCTGAGTTCTTTTTGCAGCTCTGAGCATTTCCTTCACTTGCACTTCCAAGGGCTTCACCAACCACCAGGCTAAAAGCACACCAGAGGGACCTTTGGCTGTAGCTCCTGCAACACTGCATTTGGGTTGTTGACTTAATGAGTAAAAGGAGGGCGCTGAGGTTGTGTCCAGAGTGTCTCCTGGTGGAGGGATCATAGACAAACTGTCTATACTGACCTAGGAGAATTCACTAGGCTTGACTTCTTGACAAGTGAATGTACAAATCTCTGTTTGTGCAAACCAGCTGTGTGGTATGTCTGGTACCACTCCCTCCTTCGTCCAGCTGCTGCCTGGCCAGGGACAGGATGGACCTGGAGACCCTACAGAAGCTTCCCAGCCCCCTAAACTTCACTTGCCAAAGGCATTTTCTTCCCACTTCAGTGTGGCATATGACACATAGCAGTCATTTTGGAGAAAGACCAGATGGGAGGAGAATCAGTCCACATGCCAAAACAGAACTGATGGATGGACACATGTCCACTTACTTCTCCAGTCTGTTCTCTCAAACACTTATAGAAGACCAGAGGGAAAATGAAATCAGGGGAAAAAAATCTATCCAGATAGGAAAAGGCCTAGTCAGAGCCAGCTTGCTGCTGGGGATTTGTAGAAATGATTAGTCATTGGAAAGCAAATCTTGGAAGAATGAAGAGATGCAGGGCCTCAGGAGCTCCACCTGGATGCCAGCTGGATCACGGGCAAGGCAACAGGCAGGCAAGCCCATGCACAGGGGGTCAGAGTGCAGATTCTGAGGCTGTCCTGCTTCCCCATACAATCTAGTTTACCCTGGGCTGCTACTTTCAGCATGGTGACCTCCACAGGGAGGCTCAGGAGCCAAAGATGAAGATGCCGATGGTGGTGAAGAGGAATGACAAAATTTGCAGGCAAGAAGAGGAGGTAAAGAGCGTGGAGATGGGACAGAATGACGAAGGATGACTGAGGACAGTTCTGGATGACGTGTTGCTACAGGCTTTGGACTATTCCAGAGAGGCTGGGAGAGCTGGCTCCCATCTACAGGGCCCCCTGACCTCTGCACTCTTCTTTTTGTGGTAGTGATGCTGAGGCTTATCTCACCTCCCAGTGAGAAGCAACTCGGGAAATTGGATCCCTGTGTGCATTCCTCCTCTGGGATGGAAAAACAGGACTGAAGAGGAAGGAAGGAAGCCCAAAGAAACAGAAGGTTTCCCTCCTGGCTGAGGTTTGTCAGCACTACCCACTAACATGGGGAATAAGGCAGCTCTCAAGCAAGCCTAAGGCTGGTATGAGGCTACAAACAAGAAACCTGATCGATCTTTGTCCTGCTCAGCAGCCCATCTGGGCTGGCTAGGACAATTTTGCTTGTGTACTAGGGTCTTCAGATGACCCATGCCCTTTGTAGAGTAGGAAAAGGGAGCAAAACTGAAAAGTATAGAATTTGCTTGATGCCTTGTCTGCATACTTCCTTTACTGTTGCAATGTGCAAATCTTTACTTGAATTATGTGAAAAAAGCCAGTAAAAAAATCATCGGAAATGTTTATCACCAGCCTAGCCCCACCGCCCATGCATTGCTCCCAAGAAAGCTAATTAAGCCCCATTGCTATTAGAGTTATGTGCTTCCAAAGGCTTGTTGTGACATAATGAAGACGTGGTTTCTCCAAGTTGTAAGTGTCCAAGTCAAAACATGCTGCTTTCCTTGCCCCTCTGCCTTCCCCCAAAAAGGCCTCCAGGCTGGCTTTGCAGATCTCATTCACGCATGCACGCACACACTCATCCTCCTTCAGCCACTGCATACCTAACTCTTACTCGGTGCCAGGCCCAGTGAAGACTGTGGGAACTTCCCTCAAGGAGTTTAGTTTGAGGAAGGGGAGAGACAAGCACACAAATGGGTTCCTGTAAACTATAGTAAATGCTACCTCGGGACTTCCCTGGTAGTCCAGTGGTAAAGAATCTGCCTTCCAATGCAGGGTATGCAAGTTTGATCCCGGGTCAGGGAACTAAGATCCCACATGCCACGGGGCAAATAAGCCCGCACGCCACAACTACTGAGCCCACGCGCCACAAACAGAGAAAACCTGCCTGCCGCAATGAAAAGCCTGCACACCACAACAAAAATCCCACGTGCTGCAACAAAGACCCAACACAGCCAAAAATAAAATAAATAAATAATGAAAAAAAAAAAAAAGAAAATGCTACCTCAGTTACTATTGCAGTCCTTCCCACTAGGATCCCTAGGATCCCAGTTTCCATGGAGTTGTTTCCCCCTACCTCTGTTCCATGGATGGGGAGCAGGGGGAACAGGTCAGGTGGCAAGTCATGCCCCTATGCCCTCTCCTAACCAGCCCATGTATCCTACTCCAGGCAACAGAGGATCAGACATGACTTGGACAGTTCATGCGAAGGGAAAGCTA
The DNA here is from genome assembly GCF_026419965.1 of Kogia breviceps. NCBI lineage: Eukaryota > Metazoa > Chordata > Mammalia > Artiodactyla > Physeteridae > Kogia > Kogia breviceps. The sequence continues at coordinate 39,205,456 of NC_081319.1, forward strand.
GTTCAACCCCTTCATCAGACTCAGTTCCACATATCTTCAGGGAAGTCTATTAAAGGGAACCCTACCTCCTGACTCTCTGTGGCTCCACTACTGCAAACCCAAGCCCATTACTGAGAATTACCCTTTACCACCAGGGATTTCAGGCCATGGGACATAGCTACTCTCTGCACTGAGCTTTATCTTTGTCCTGATCAGAGTGGATTATGATAAGGTTTGTTTGTCCAGGGAGCTTCCAGGAGCTACTGGCAGAATTCCTGCCTTCCAGGAAAGATGGACAGAATAGGGCAGGTCGGTGAAACAAAACCCTTATGGCAAGTAGAAAGGTCCACAGTCCCTTAGACCTCTTCTAGGATGGATGATTTCAATTCAGTTAAATTCAATTTAGTTAAATTTAAATTTCAGTTCAATTTGGCACTTTTGAGCCCTAGAATAAAGACAGCATCATGCTAGGCCCCAAGGACACAGCAAAAATCAAGACTGTTGAGCTTACTCCACCCTCACTGAACTTGCAATCTCCAAGTCTGGCCTTTGTCTGCCTGATGCTCAAACCAGGCCCTGAATCTATAGGGCTTGACTGCTGGTCCTCCGTGCAGGACCACTACCATCCCCTGCAGCTGTGGGTGTGGCCAAAGCACCACCAGGCCAGACCAGGCTGTAAGGGCTGAAGTCACACTCAGGTTTCCCCAGGGTTCTGGGGTTGGTAGCAGCAGGTATCAGTTGCACAGCAGCATTTGGGTTAGCACTGCTAGTTATGTATTAATAACTCCCCCAGTTGGCAGGCCTAGCATGGGCATCAGCTTTCCGAGAAGGTGGCCTTTCTGACCATAAGCTAACAGTACAGACTGAGGAATTCCTAGTAAGGCTGAACAAAGTACATCTTCCTCTTGCCTTCAGAGAACAGAAAGGTCATGTGTTCCCCTGAGCCCTCCTTCCCCCAGTCTTTGCTCATTTCAACCAAGCCCTCCCTCATCCCCGGATCTGCTCCAGGGATCTTCTTGGGGCTTAGATGGTGGCTCTGTCCCTCTCCTAGCCCTGCCCGGCCTAGGGCCTCTCTGAGGAGAGGAGTAAGCTGATTGTACTGCCTGGGACCCAGGGTGGGCCTTGGGAGGCACAGTGGCTGCTGAGTCAGAGTCATTGGGGTCACACTGGATGCCTCCTTAGCCTCTCATTTGCCCTCTAATCACTGTACTGGACACAGGAACGCTGGCGTCCCCCCTACACACATATGCACGATGTGCTCCTCAAACGAGAGGAGGACTCCATCTCCTTCAGCATCCCCCAAGCCCAGCTCCTTGTCCAGCCCAACTAGGCACATGTTCCCTAAGGGTGAGTTCATCCAGGACAAAGCTGGTCCTCTCCCACAGGCACACCCAGAGGCAAGCTGCTGCCACCTCCCATCCGGACCTCCCCATCCCCTGCCATCATGGGCTGGAGCCAGCCCCTTTCTTCACCTTTCTCTCCCAAGACCTTTTGCAACAGAGATGTTGAGGGAAATGGGGTATGATCCCTGGAAAAGGAGCTGGCCTAACCTGAACTCCCAGCCATTTTAGCAAGTCCCAAACCTGGGCTTTGCCCTCTACAGCCTGAGGCTGCAACACCATGAGGATACAAGGCAAGAGTACACTCAGCCCTGCCTTTGGGAGCTCTAGCCAGCTGCCAAATGGATGTTCTCTGCTGTCCTAGTGAGTGCCCAGGGCTGTGGAGACAGCTTTGGGCAGGGTGTTTCCTGGGGCTTCAGGGTGCCCCCACTCCAGGGTCGACTCAGAGAAAGTGTCATCTGCTACCCCATCCCTGTCTGTTTCTACTGCCTACTGTTTCTACTGCTGTGCCCTAGGGGCACAGCAACTGGAGCCGCCTGGCTTCCATCCAGGACCCTCCCAGATCCGCAGCACTTTAGGCCGCGTCCTCAGGAGCTCTCAGGCTGGAGGAAGAGGAGACTCAGGGAGCATCCAACAAGCGCTGAGCCCTACTGTGTGCAGGCCCCATGCTGGCCTCCACCGCAGGAATCCTGGAGGTTTACAAAAGCTAAGGTGCAAAGGAAAGGTCCTTATTCCTTCCTGCCTAAGTACATCCGAATTCAAGGTTTGTCAGCAGGGCCCCAGTAACAGAAACCATCTGGAAGCCTGGGCCCCAGACTTGCCCCTCCCATTTATTCTCTGCTAGCTTCCCTTTCTGAAGGAGAATGGCCGCGGCGAAAGGCAGGCTCCAAACCCCAGCAACTCGCACCCTAATGCCCTCAGGGTCTGTGCCTCGGTGGCTGAACGAGAAAAGACCCGCCCAGTTAAAGCGCCAGTCCGCGGCCTAATTCGGAGCTGCTCTCGGCAGCAGGCCCTACCGCCTTAGCCCAGCCTACAGCCCCGCTCGGCCCCGCCCCCCTCCAGGCTTGGTCCAGTGCCCGGCCGTCTCAGCTCTGCTCTAGGCCGGGTTCCACCCTCCCACAGCCAGCCTCCGCTGTTACTTAACCCCGCCCACAGCCTGACTTGCCCATTGCTGTCAGGCTTACTCCAGCCTGTGGCGCCACCTCCTGGGAGCCCATGGACACTGTCCCCCTCTTTGGCCGAGAGCCCCTGGCAATTGGCTCTCTGCCGGGCTAACATGGGACGCCCCTGAACCACTACCAAGGTTGAGAGCTGCCCCTGCTACCGCCCAGAAACCACCCAGGGGCACCTCCTGGACACACGGAGCCTTCACAGGGACACAGAGCAACTTAGCTCCACCCCAGCTGAGACTCTAGGGTCACCTCCATCAGTGGCTTCAGGTTAGACATTAAGCAGAACTTCCTGAGGCCAAGAGAGCAAGGGCAGTATCATTTTCTGGGCTCTTGCTGCTGCTATGTCTTGGGGTGAGGTATGTGTCCCTGAACTCTGCACTGGGGACAGCTTTTCCTGGTATTTATCAGTGTGGTATCCTACAAGTAATTGTCTTGACACTCAACTCCCAACTCTGGGACTCACTTCTATCTGCAATACAGAACCAGTCTCAGCTCTGGGTCTTGAAGATCGTTAAGCAGAGCAGCAGCCTGGGGTCTGTAGGTGGAGATGGTGAGGACCCTGTGGTGGTGGGAGTGAGCCCAAAAGAGGCTCCAGTTGTTCTGTGACCAATGGCCCTGATCCTGCCTCTGAAGACACAGCTGCTGCATCCCCTGCCTCCCACACCCTGGCAGTGTCCCAGGACAACCTGCCCCTTCCCGGGCACTAAGTCATGCTAAGGCTACCCAGCTGGCCTGTCCATCCCAGGCAGGGCACTTAGGGGCAGGCCCCCAGAAACTATAGGCCCAATGAGGGCAGAACAGCCTGGCCAGAAACCACTCTCCCCTTCTCCCCACTCCAAGGCCAAGGCCAAACCTGCCTTGAGACTACCTGGGAGATTGGCCAGCCTCAACCCCACAAGTTAGTGGGCAGGGGACCCAGCCTGAGGGACCCCTGTCTGGGACCTGCAGAAGCTGATCCACTCTGGGGCAGACAGCCTGTAGCAAGACCTCTCCCACCATCCTCCCCTCCCACCCAGTCTCATTGGGTTTTCTGCCTGTTCCTCTCCCCACCCCGCACTACAGATGAAGAAATAGAGGCTCAAGGAGATTTATCTCAGCTGGCTCAGGCAGAAGAGCTGCTAAGGAGGGCCCATTGGTTGGCAGAGCTTCTGTTGCACACACCCACGCCTCCCAGAGGCACAGAAATGGTAAGGATGTGAAGGCTATTTGGTCAGCTGCTCAAAGGCTACCTCCTAGTGGGCGTCGCTGGGTCCCCTCTTCCCTCTGTCACATGGACTCCAGTTCCACCCTTCACTCATGTTGTGTAGGGGCCAGGGAAAGAGATGCTTGGAGGCAATGGCATTGTAATAAAGACACTTTTATTTAGTTCGATATGTTTCTATACAGAATGCAGAAAACACATCTTAAAATCATATAGAAGGAAATAAAAACACGTCAGTGGTTGGTGAACACTTGAATGTGAGATTGGCTCTCTGTCTCACAGAGTCCAAAGACCACTGCCAGCGGGCACTCAGGGGAGGAGGCGGCCTGCAAGGGCATTGTTGCTGTTGTTATTCTGTTCACTGCCCCATCGCCTCCTGTTGCTATGGTAACAGGCCATTCTGGGCCAGCCACGGCTCTGTGTGGCAATGCCCAATGGTGGAGTTGCTAGGGGCAACGGAGCTATTTGGAAGGCCTTTCAAAGCCCTCACCTGGAACACTGGAAATTGTTTATCTTTTGGCAAGGTCATCAAAAATAATCTCACCAGGTCAGACTCAGCTTGCGCTTCTGACTCTGGCGCACTGGGGAAACTCCGGCTTGGAGGCACAAGGCCCAGTCATCACAGGTCCACTGAGCCCTCATCTACAGGCTTCCCCCACAGTGGCACTGCTCACCCCACCAGGGGACCAGGCAGGAGAGAGAGGCTAGGCCCTGTGGGAGAAGGTGCAAGCGGGAATACCTTCCAGAGTAGGGCAGGGTGGAAGCCCCTCCACTCTGACCGTCCCTCCCCTCCTGAGGCAGCACACATGAATCCTCTGCAAAATGATCAATATGGCTTAGAAGTTGCTGCTTGGTGTGCAAAGGGAGCCTGGGTCCACCCACCCGCCCTCGATCATGGAAGGGATACATTATGGCAAAAGGCATTCCTCCCTAAAAGGTACCCAAAATAACTCTCAGACATCAAGAAGTCATGCTCAAAATGGTTTCTTCCAAAGGAGGATCAAAGCTGAGTGGGTGCCCCTGAGTCACGGGACAGAGATGCAGATGGATGGACGGATGTTCCGCTAAAAAAGGCAAAAGAAGCCCCAGTGTAATTCCAGAATTTAAACCATTAGGAAAAGAAGGGGGGAAAAAAAATCAAAATGAGCAAAGCCGTCAGTCCCATGGAATCAACAATAAGAGCTTGTACAAACTGCTGTAAGCATCACCATTTTTAATCTTTTTTAATAAAACAATTTGAGGTTGTATAAAAACTTTAGTAAAAAATTAGCTTTGAGAGCCCCCAAATTTTTACTATGAACTATTGCTGGCACTCCTCCCCAGCCACCAGACCTTTCCCAGCTGTTCAAGCCCAAGGCCTGGGACTGGAGCGCCAGAGAAAAGGGGTGGGGTGGGTTAGGGTTGGGCTGTGGACTGTTGGGACAAAGTGGCCAAGGTCAAGTGAGGAAAGAGCATCACATGACATAAAAATATTGCATCTTCACCAAAATGTCCCCCACTGAGTGTTTCAAAAATCCATGATATTCCTTTTAGGAGGGGGAAAAAAAACACACAGAGAAAGGGTAAAAGAAATCAGGTTGATGTGGTCGAGTCTCTCGACCTCCCCAGGCATCCCCACGAGCAGCTGGCCCACCTGGAGCACCTAGGTTGGGGGCCACGGCCACCACTGCCTCTTGGAGTCCCCTTTCCATGGAAATGAAGACCCCTTGGTTGTAGGCCGCTAGCGTGCATGGGGTGGGGGTGGGGATGTCCATGGCCTAAGAGGCCCCCTCCAGCTTCCAGCCCCTGGCAACAGTGGGACAGCAAACCCAGCACCAGGGCCCTGGCCCCTGAGCCAGGGCCAGGAGGCCCCCAGTCAGGCTCTCTGGGGTATCAGAGCAACGAAGTTTACGTAGTGTGAAAAAATAGGATTCCTTTGATAAAAAATACTGTCCCTTGGTCTTCTCTAAGTTTGAAACACCCTGGGAGCTTATTTTTAGCAAAGCAATTTCCCATACCCACCCAAAAATTACACATACGAGTTTAGGTAAACAGCAGATTAAATGTAAAAACTTAACCTTAACTTCTGAAAGTCCTTTGAATTTAATCTTTAGCTACTGTTTTCCATGTTACATCCTGCAGCTAGACACACGTGAATAGAAAAAACAGTACAGTTAGTGTTAAAGGCAAAACGCAGAGAGCCGGGAGGCCGCCCAGCACTGCCTGCGAGTTCATTCACGGTTCCTCGCTCCCTCCATCTACCTCTACTCCAAACGGTGCTTTCAGAGCCAGCCTTCAAAAACGCAGCGAAGAATTTTCTATGAACAAACAAAAAGCTGTTAGGCAAAAATTAAAAGTAAAAATGTCCCCAAAGTCTCTCCAGCTGCTTTGGGGTTTAGGAGGATCAAGTGGGCGGGCTTGTCCAGGCCCCGTGTGTGTCAGCGTGTGCTAGATCAGGTGTCGGCTCCCAGTGGGCGATGGTCTGCAGGCCACTGGTCTCCACAGACAACACCGTGTTGTCTCCAGGGCCCTGCCCTACCCCTGCCTCCACCCAGGCGCTTGTGGGTTAAGGGGGGACATAGGGAGGGGGCGACCGGTATGGGGTCATGTTCTTGGGACGGGAGCCCTTGCCCTCCATGGGGGCTGTGAAGGGTGGCGGGGGCTGGTAGGGAGGCGCATTGGGATCCTCATCCCGCAGGGGTGTGTACTCTCCCACGGTGTCCTGGTTCAGAGGAGTGGTCTCGGGCACATTCTGGTTGGGGTACTCGGGAGGGGGGAGGGGGGCTTTTTCCTCCTGCAGGATAAGCGGCATGCTGGAGGAGGGTGGGGGCTTGGAGTCGTCCAGCTCGTCTGCAAAGATGATAGGCACCCCCTTCTTGATGAAGGTGGCCTGGTCCTCGAGGGTGAGCTTGCCCTTCCTCTTCTTGCGATAGCAGATCATGGCAATGATGCCAGCAATAAGCAGGATGGCTGCAACCACCACGGCCGGAATGACCGTGTGCAGGTAGACATCATCCTCGCTGCTCTTCTCAGGGTCCCTGTCTGGCACCTCCGTAGGTGGTGCCTCTGAGGGCACCCTCCTGGGTGGCGCCACTGGGACAAACTGTAGATGCCGACAGCTGCCAGAGCCTGTCACAGAAATGCTCATGGCCTTGAAGTCGGGCTCCAAGGCGTTGGCGAAGGCAGCTCGAGGTTTGCCATCATCCTCAGCGATCCTCCGGCTCAGCCCTGTGATCTGCTCCTTGGGGCAGGGCTCCAGGGGCAGTGTATTGTTGGTCCATTCCACCACAATGGAGCCCCGGGTGATATTCTGCAGAGTGATGGTGCTGCAGTTGCGGTCCCCAAAGGCGAAGGCCAGCTTCTTCACCAGGGCAATCTTCTTGTGAATGTCATTCACCACAGCTGCTGGGTCACCCACAAACTTGGCCTTGAACCTAGCAGGAGCCCTATCCCCTTGAGGGCGCCTGTGGACATGGATCTCGAAGGCATCCACAGCTGACAGGCCCCCTTTGTCTGTGGCATGCATGAAGTATTCGTGCTTGCCCACGTGGCTGCTGTCAGGCAGGCCATACATGAGCTGGCTGTTGCTGTTGAACTGTACCCAAGACTTCTCGCCTACCAACTGCTGCTCCCGAAGCTTCAGGGTCAGCTTCAGCTTATCAGTGGTGGTGTCCTCATTGTCATAGAAGGTGTCTGACGGGATCTTCACCTCAAAATAGGTGCCAACCCAGGCATCCACCCTGTCAATGTGGTTCTTGAGCTCTGGGCGCTGGTTGGGTTCTCCTCCGCGGGGCATCCCAGTGGTGGTGGTGCGGATGCGAGTAGGCGGGGAGGCGGTTTCCAATCTGGTGACGGGAGCTTTGGTGGTGACCCGGGGCATGGGTCGGGGTGTCCGTGGCTTCTTGGTCGGCCTTCTAGTTGTGGTGGTTGAGGAATCAGTAGAAGGTGTGGCTGGTTTTGGCGTGGATACTCGTGGCTTCTTGGTGGTAATTGTGGGAGGGGTAGCAACTGCCGTGGGCTCCACATAGCCAGGAATGGTCATTGTTGGGCGGATCTGGCCAGGAACTGTGGTGCCAGCTTCTGACACCCGAGTGGGCTGGATGGGGCCGAGGGTTGGGGTCTGAATAATGGCACCTCGAGTCCGAATGGTGACTGTGGGCTTCCCAGGAACAGGATCCCTGACTGGAGGAGTCATGGTCTCGGTTGGAAGAGCAATGGCTGGAGATGTGGGGGTGGGCACAATTCTGGATGGTGGCTCCTGGATGGCTGTGGTTGGGGGCCCAATGGCAGTGACAGGTGTGGGTGTGGCATGGATCTGCCTCCGGATGCGTTTGGGGAGAGGGGGTTTCTTGTTGGCAATGTGCCAACCCACCACAGGGTAGCCAAGCTGGGCAGACATAGCACCTTCCCGGGCGGGGACCTCCACACCACGAATGTCAGGCACACTGTTCTGGTTCAGGGAGCAGCCCAGCTTCCAGGAGAGCAGGGCCCCATTCTCTACCACCTTTTTTGCATTTCCTGGGCCAGCCATGAATGCCGACATGTCAAACAGTCTGTTATTCACCACTGGCACCAACTTCATGTTGTGAAGCTCCACTTCTGAGAAGCTCCGCATCCTGTGCAGAAGGTCAATCCTTTGCTTTGGGGTCATCTTGGTGAGGTCAGCATCCAGAATTACCGTCAGGACAGTCACAGGCTCATCAGCAGCACAGACAGATGATACCACCTCACCAGGGTCTGTTGACGCCGCCCGCACAGACTGTGGCTCACTGTGGTCTTCAGGGTAGACCTCGATAGAGAACACACTGGAAGTCTGCGGGACATGGCTTCCGTTGGCCCCCAGCCGTGCAGCGCTCACTGAAATGTAATGCACGCCCTTATCAGTGTCAAGGGGGAGACCCTCCAGGGTGTGGCTCTGTGGGTCCCACTGCAGCCAGGACGGTAAGGCCTCCTTCCCTGCTGCTGATACCTAGAAGAGATGTCAGTATGAGTTAGTTGCCACCATCACTACATAACCCGAAAATGATCACAACAGTTAACCACTGGCCTAGCCTGTGTGACAGGCCTGAGGTACAATTCAGAATTCCTGGTGGAGGAACCAACGCCTCTCTCCTGGAGCTCATTTACCTGTCACGAAAGACTGGGGCTGCCAGATGGGCTAGCATGGAAGGCAAATGATTCGCCCAAGGCCACACGGTGGGGAGACAGCAGTTCTGGCACTCAAAACACATGTCTCATCCCAGAGAACTGATGCCATGGAGGTCAAGAATGTTGCAAGTTTTTACACCAGTGAAGTGCCCTGCCACCTCCTCATCCACTCTGCCTGCAGAATCAAGTCCGGGTGTCTCATCCCTCAGCACTACTTTCCAACCTTGCCTCAGACTTCTACCCTACCCTCCACAGACACCACAACTTTGCTCAAGGTATATGCCTGGCCTAGAGTGCCTCTCCTGCCCAGAAGTGGAGATGCACACAGGTCTGGGTGCAGGGACAACTCAATACCCCAAAATGCCTCATTTTACAACCACCATGTTACATTCAAGTGTAGTGGGGCACATTTGGTTAGCTGTATCTAGTGTCTTAACACTGCTTTTCAAATCTCAAGAAAAACTGCAATGCCCAGGGTAGGGGAATGTAAACAATTATTCTAAGAAGAATGTTTATCAAAGGCATTCCAAGGACCTCCAGTCTCTCTAAAAGAGAATTCTGTAGTCAACTAAGTTTGGGAAATGGACAGAGCTCACCTCTGTCCTTGGAAAGCCGAAGCACAGAGCAGGCCTCAGGAGCTCATCCCCTTTTCCACCCAACAGCACCTCCCAGACTTATTTCAGGGTGGAAGTCCTTCTCCACAGCAACATGACTGGTAATACGTAAAGCCCCCAAGGGAATGCCACCATAAAAACTTCCACCATCAGCTGACAAGAGGGAAACAAGAATGACCTCTTGCCCAGGCCACATCTATGACTTCTCTCACCTTCAGGAAACACCTACTCCTGCCCCCAATGTAAGAAAGGTGGGACCCACTCTCTGGTCTGCCTAAAGGCACTCTCAGTCAGTTCCACTGCCCAGTCCATCAAGTCCAGAAACACAATGGCCAACAGATGGCATGTCTTACTGCCAGCCTCGCCCAGGGATTGCCCTTCATGGTCATTGCTTGTCAGGAGAGGGAAACTAAAATGCTTCCCTCCCTGTGGCAGGAAGGCCACAGCTATGGCTGCTGGGTTCCCCAGGGGCTCTGGCTCGTCAGGCTTCCTCCTTCCAAGAGCCGGGTGCCTGAGTGGGGAAAAGACCCTGAACTCATACCTGCTCTTCCCAGCCAGGACCCGGGTGTCCATGTGCATGCCATTCCATCAACCTTATCAGAGACCAGATATTTACCCTGCCTATAAAGAGATTTCCTACCTCCAGCAAAAAGCCATGAGAAGACATATGACATTATTAGGAGTTGTCCTTTATTGACTGGTCTCTGAACCACTAAGTTCACAGTTTCTTTTGTGACACCGCACTCCATCAACTCTAGGGTGCACAATCATCTAACTAATGAACCACTAAGAATCCCCCATCCCATCACTCACCATCCACTGCAAACAGAGCCAACATCAGAAATGGTAAAATAACTGTAAACATGGATGTCTTCAAATCCATGAAAAACACTAAATATATTCTTCCTTTACAATCTTTTTTAGCTACAAAAATACTTATTACAACTGCTTTGACTGAAAAACATATGCTTTAAATTTTTTCAGTTCAATTATGTTAAATACAAAAACTGCCACATCCACACACAAACATATAAAGCAAAGGTTGAATGATCTAGTTTTGCAAAAAATGTGAAGCAAAGATGTTAAGGCCAAATGGAATAGTCAAGGGAACCATGAGATGTTTTACAGGGGTGGGGTAAGAACTTCCTGAGAGGAAGAGAGTAGGTGAGCCAGGGCATGGACCCAGGTTTCCAGCCACCCAAGGGTATTTCTCTTAAGCCCACTCCATCCCAATGACTACCACTGGAATGAGAGCACACCTGCAAGAGATCGGGCAGAGAAAGGAGAAAGGGAGGGCTAAGAATGGAGCTCTGGATTAAGTCAGCCAAGGAGAAGCCACTTGTAGAGAAGACTGAACAGGGCCAAGAGAGACCAGGAGACTCCAGATAGGTGCCAAGTGGCTGGCCAGGCCCATGGGATATGCCTCAGTGGCCAGGCAGTTAGGCCTGTGCCCAGCATCATGTGTTCCATCAGCACAGATAAGTAAGCAGCGCCAGTGCTTTTTCAAGTCTGTCTCAATTACATAAGGGCACTTTATTTTATTTTTTTTTTTTGCGGTACGCGGGCCTCTCACTGTTGTGGCCTCTCCAGTTGCGGAGCACAGGCTCCGGACATGCAGGCTCAGCGGCCATGGCTCACGGGCCCAACCACTCCGCGGCATGTGGGATCCTCCCGGACCGGGGCACGAACCCATGTCCCCTGCATCGGCAGGCGGACTCTCAATCACTGCGCCACCAGGGAAGCCCGATAAGGGCACTTTATAACAGAGACAACAGAGAAGGGCCCTCACCTCCTCAAGCTTCCCTGGCTGGCTCGGCTTCCCATTCTGCTGACCCCCAACAGCCACAGTTCTGTTGTCAGACATGCCCTAAGGCATAAACCCAGGTTGGTCAAGGCTCCCACAAGGCCAGACTTAGAAAATATACACTTATTTGAACTATGCCAAGTAACATTTTAACATGTTAATAACGTGTAACATAAATGACAAACATTAAAAAAAAAAACAGGTTTCACCAAAGCAAGTTATAATGCTCAATCTCAAACTGGGTGATGGAAGAGCAGAACTGTGTAGCTTCATTTTGGTTACTGAAACAAATCCTTTCACTATGGTCTAGCCACAGCTTTAGAGACAACATTTGGGATAAGCCATGTCAGAAAAACAGAGCCAAGCCACTCCACCCTACACCTGCCCTCCCTTCTGCAAATTCTGGCTCCTCAGGGTACTGGAGCCCTGGCCACAGGATAGGTGTTCAACCTGGATTTACATCCGGAAGCAAACAGTCCCCGGCGTCTTGGGTACTCCTCAGACAAGAAGAGATTCTAACCTGAACGTTCTAAAATCCATGCATCTCTGAACATTTTGGTACTGCAAACATCAGATCCAGGCAGCATTTTGGTTGGCAATGATTCATTTTAATAGAAAGGCCACAGGAAGCAAAACAAATCTGAGTTCCACAAGGAACCTACCCAAGTCACAGGGAAGCTGACATCTCTGCATTTTCAAGGCCATTTAGGGAAAGCCCCTGAACTGGGAAGTCTGAACATGCCTGAAGGTCTGGCAGTGTCCACAGTCCCCAAAGGATTCCACCAGCAGCCCTCCTCCCTCTCAAGGGCACTCAGTTGAGGGAACGCTCTGGGATGCAACACCTGCTCTACCGTGACAAAGCAGGAGCCCCTCAGTCCATGGGAACTCTGGACATCCTCCCCAGCTTGCAAAACTTCCAGGATCTAGACCACTTTTCCTCTTAGGGCCTAAGGGTGAAGTGGGATATGAAAGTTCCTTCTCAGAGACATAGCCCCCATGACAAGCCAGGACTCATATCTATAAAAACACCGTACCCGAAGGGAAGCCCCATCTCCAGGCAGCCTGAGGCTTCATCCAACCTCAGCCTCAGTTTTCTCATATGTAAGAAGGGGGAAATGATGCCAGCCTTATATGATCACAGGGCCAGGCACACGCTGGACTCTGTCAGTGCTGGTTCCTCACCCGCCCCTATGGGCTAAGAGGACACAGTACACATTGTGAGGCTGCTGCAGGAATGGATCCAGGGCGTGTCCAGGCTCCACTCCCCCATCCTCTTTCCCAAATGGCCTTGGACCCAGCACACACTGAGGCTTTGTCTCCCTGTTCATACCCCAAAGCAGAAACTCAAAGCATCAAAGGGAAGTGGAGAGGCCACAGGAACAGGAAGCCAGTACCCTATAGGGGAACACAGCCAAGGCTGGGACCTTCAGGGACTTGCTTACCTGTTAAGACCTGTTTGCTAAGAGTGGATGAAAACATTGAGGGGCATAGAGGGCAGGGAGAACTTGCTGCAGGTGACAGCCCAAAGCCAGCACTCACATCCTCTAAGTCTAAAAGAGATGTGTTTGATCCTGGCATATTTGCACATGAGATTCCGACTATCCTTGGGATCCTTAGTTTACTCATATAGAAATTTATGTCCTACCTGTACTGTAACCACCCACAACTGACTCTCTAAGGGCTGCCAGGCTAGGAATGGCATGCAAGAAGCAGGAATCAGAGCTCTTTGTGAAGTGTTCATAACACCAGCACATGTATTTAAGGTGATAGGCTGTCCCCGGCCATGGAACTCCCCCAGGGTCAAGTCACCCTCCATCATTAAATACCAACACTCCCTTGCTGACCTTATAAAGCAGCCATCTTGGAAAGGAGACTTCAGGCAATGGGAACACCTGCAGAAGGCAGAAACTGTAGGAGGAAGCCTGATTTGAGATCATGGGCTCTACATCACAGGCCACTCACAAAGAGCCAGAAATCTTTCCAGTTTCAGCAACCCTCAGAGAGAACATGCTTCTGAGATGGAAGACAAGCCCAGCACCGAGGAAAACAAGATCTTGAACAGCCACACACCCAATTTTAGAAATCTTGATCCATAAAGTACATCCAAAGACATTAAGAATCAAAACCACAAAACCTGGGCAGACACATAAGGAGTTCTGAAGACTACCTGCCCAGCGATGCCCACAAATAATCACCACGACCAATGATTGGGGAACTGCCAAACGTGAAGGTTTTGGTCACTCTTCAGTCTATACTAGCAGATGACTAGTAACTGACTTCCTATTCAGTTCTCAGACATTCTCTTCAACTTCTTCGCTGGAGCCTTCTCTTGCACAGTAAGTAGACTATCAAACACTTGGTCTGATAAAGATACAGCACCTGTGCTAAACACCATGCAACGAAAGTAGAGTCTCTCACCCGAAATCAGCATAACATACCTGGAGAAAGAACAAATCAGCAGAGGAGCTTATATTACTTAGTCTCTCATCAAAGGGCAGATTTCTGCCCATCAAAATTGAGGAGCTGGACTCTCACTAGGGCTTAATTAACTATATGACCACTGGTTTCTAAAACCAAGAAAACCTAAGCTTTATCATTCAGAACCCACAAGGTGGTATCTTACCCATGAAGGAGTTATGGGACTTAGAAATGGCAAGCAAAAGTTCCAGAAAGATGGATAAGCACTTTCATATTCTTGTCACTTGGGTAAGCTGATGTTGGCCAGCAAAGAGAGATCTTAGGAATGAAGTATAATCAAGAAACTGCATTTGGTGAGAATTCCACCACACTACAAACCTTTTGGAGGGTCCTTTGAGCCTCAGTGGTGGCACCTTCCAACCAACACCTCAACACAGGACAGCCCCAGGGGTTCAGGCTGGGCCCTTCCCTGAATCCCCAACAGATGTGCCAGACGGTCTTCTCATTGGTCCATTTCACAGTGGCACAAACTGCTGCCCTGTGACACCCCACTGCTTGGGCCTCTTAGCAGCCTGCCCTGGCAAAGTCCCTGCCTTCTCTCAGACCTGGTCACTGGCTCCTGGACCCTTCAGCCCCTCACACCTCACCCAAGCTGTGAAGCTGAGCCAACCCACAGCCGTCTATGGCTGGGTACCATAGGCAACACCCTGGAGGCACTCACACATGAGGTGATCAAGGCCTCCTTGGGGCAAGCCGACTGTGTGGTGGGTTCCTTTGCTCAGGGGGGCACGAAATAGTCCCTCTGATGGGACTAAGCTGACTCTGATGGAGTCAGCTTCCAGCCATGTTTCAGAAGCCCCCATGGTGCTGACTCACATTCAGGGTGATCCTGTGTCTGTGCCATGGACTATGACAATGAGACTAATCTGTTCTGTGGCCAAGCTCAGCTTCTGCAAATGATGCACATGGGCAGTCACATGGCTGGGCTGTGGGGAGATGGCACATGTCAACAGGAAGAGCCTCTGGCTTGAGGTCAAAGGCCAAGACTTTGCCCCCACAGAAGGTGAGGAACCAGGGTAGAACCAGGGTACACATACTTTGCTTTACCGAGTAGAGCAGAGCCACACCCATGAGAGACAATCATTGGTTCTGCTGCTTGACATTCAAACCTCAAACCAGAATATGGCTGTTGCCACAAAGGCCAAGGCCACAGGATCACATGTTGAACACAACTTGTCCAGCCCAATCAGTGCCCCTCTGGTCTGAATTATGAAGCATTTTATCTGATGCTAACTGTTCTCATCTGAAAACAAAAATTAATCATTTTCCCCCCAAAGTAAGGGACAGCTAAGCATAGTTATAGCCACTAATAAAATTCTCAGAATCAGTCCCTCAACCCCAAGCCCTGACATCAATTATTTTTACTTTGTCATGTTTTCAGTCCTTGTCAGTAATTTTTTTTTCTAAAACATAGAAGCCTATATATTCAATAATAAGTATTTGAGCTGATATGTCTGGGCAAATGCCATTCTGACAACCCACCCACAAGGATGCCTTCCTTCGCCAACCCACATTTCCCAGTGTGCTCTGTTCATAAGGGATCAATTCAGAGCCAGGGAACACCCACTTGAGGCAGGAAGAAACTGCAGTTCATCTCACGCAGGCAGGGTTGCCACAAAGCTCTCAAGCAACCAAAGAAATACTCCTTTCATGAGCTCCCCTTCCTGGCCAAAAAGAGTACCCATTGTTCTCATGGGAACAATTGGGGGTCTAAATGCCAGCAGATGAGAGCACAGTCCCAGGAGGGGCTGCTCCCAGTCTGCCGACATCTTGGGCTGAGAGAAATTCCACATTGTCTCCAGACAAGGAGGCTGAAGGGAAGCAGGGATGAAAAGCCATCCTCATGGGCACTACCAAAATGAGACATCTGAGGGGGCTCTAGAGGAGCAGTCCAATCATTTCATGAGATGCAAAGACTTCTCTCCTGACCACCCCAGAGAGGAGGAGTTAGAACATCTCCAGCCATATAATCACCTTCCTCAGCCAGTCTACACTCAACTCAAGTCAGAGGAGACGCACCCTTAAGGAGCCGGCGCCAAACCAGAGGGAAGTCAGGGGGGTAACTTATACTATGGCCAACTTGGGACCTCTTAGGATCTGCCGAGCAAAGGCAAAGCTGGCTTCCGTGGGACCTATACCCACAGACCCTGATGAAGAGAGAGGGTGTTCTAAGACCTAAGACTTCTGTGAGAGCAAAGAACAGTCAAGACCTGGGATGAGCTTTGCATACAAGCATCTAGTCTGGTCCAAGGGAGCACACGCCAGGACCATCTCCTTTAGGGTGTCCTGAGGCCACAGAAGAAAAGAAGAGAGACCCAAGGCACAGGTCTTTCAGGAAGGTCATGCTGGCCACAAAGGTCTGGAGGCAGCCCGTAGCCCCTTCTTACATCATCAGATCAATGGAGTCCATTTGGGAGTTAAAATGGGGTCAGTAATAGCAAAATGATTCTTGAGGTAGAGCTAGAGAACAACAGGGAAGTAACAGGTGCTGGCTAGGATGAGACTGGACAAGGGCTGTTTGGACATGCAGGAGTCTCAGATGTGGGGCAAAGGATCCAGGACCTCAGGGTTAATCCTCCAGGCAGGCATGTCCCCTTCTTCTTTCTCCTGACCTGCTTCCTTGAAGCCTGGTGTATAAAATATAGGTAAGTGCTTATTTTAGGAGTTGATGTTATCCGATGGGCATACCTGGCTGATGCCAAGCAGCACTTCCTCTGTCACTGTGATTCCCAAAGTTGCCACAATCTCCTGAAATACCACAACAATCAGCCCACACAGGTCCAACAAGGCTTGGCAGGTAGCCAGTGCAGCTCACTTAGCATGAGACTTAATTTTCTACCCCTTCTATAGACTGTTACATGGTCTGTTACAAACACTGAATTATTCTATCACCAACCCCCATGCACATCTCCTGAACAGTCAGCAAGTATGACAACCACACCATCTAATCTCATCAGGTCTCAGGACAGACCATACTCTGCCTGTGAATCCTCATTAGGCAATTCGGCTAACTGACTGGAAGGCCAACCCTTACCTGGGAACACCACATGAGGCTTAGGCAAGCTGTCTCTTACTGCCCTGACAAAGGCTGGCATTTCTTCCTACAAACAGGCAGGTAGGCTTTTTTTTTTTTTAAATAAATTTATTTTATTTATTTATTTTTGGCTGTGTTGGGTCTTCGTTGCTGTGCGTGGGCTTTCTGTAGTTGTGGGGAGTGGGGGCTACTCTTCGTTGCGGCGCACGGGCTTCTCATTGAGGAGGCTTCCCTTGTTGTAGAGCACAGGCTCTAGGCACACAGGCTTCAGTAGTTGTGGCATGAGGGCTCAGTAGTTGCGGCTCGTGGGCTCTAGAGCACAGGCTCAGTAGTTGCAGCACATGGGCTTAGTTGCTCCACAGCATGTGGGATCTTCCCGGACCAGGGATCGAATCCGTGTCCCCTGCATTGACAGGTGGATTCTTAACCACTGCACCACCAGGGAAGTCCGTGGCAGGTAGGCTTTGACAATCCAAAGCAGGTTTGCAGGTACTGAGGGGGTTCTCCTTCCCTCTGCCATCTGCCAGCCAAAAACATTTGAAGGCCTACTATGGGACTGGAATCAAACACACAGACTAACAAGAATTTCAAGTACAAAAATTTGCTAAGAAGATAACACAAGGTTTTGTGAGAAATCTGCCTTCATCAGGGTGGAGGGAAAGGGCTCCAATGCTGAAATTTAGCCTGAAAGAGGTGGCTGTACCCATGCTGACAGAAGAAAAAAAGAGCCAGCAGCCTGGGGTGGGCCCTGAGCTTGGCATATCTGTGGGGCAGAAAGAGGCTGGTGTGGCTGGGACAACATATGCAAAGGGAAAGGGAAGAGAGAAGAGGCCAGAGGTCAGATCAAACAAGGCTTACGCCTAAGGGCAGGGGGGTAGGGGAGGCCTGTTTTTAGCAGATGTAAGCTTTACAAAGATAAAGAGGTCTCTTGCCTCAGTATGGAGAACAGACTAAGGGGTTAAGAACAGAGGCAGGGCGCCTAGGAAGAGGTGAGCAAATGGTAGTTTGGATGACAGTAATAGTGATGGATATGATATGGAGGTCACCCCAACAAGGCTCCTTGGGACCAAGACCTGAAATATTCCTCACATACACAAGAATATTGGGAAGCCATTAAAAGTTACATTCCCAAAGAATACTTAATAACCAAGGGAAAAAACTCAAACTACAGTGAATGAAAAAAAGGTTAAAAAATAGATTCAGCATGATTTCAGGTCTATCTAAAATGTCTGTGTGTGTATGTGACACTGACACCTCTTGAGGAACGCAGAAAATGATGGAGGAGTATGCTAGTGGTAGGAACCACAGGAGATTTTCTTTCTCCCTTTTTCTACAATGTACATTTATACATCATTATTATAATGGGGGAAAAAAAACAACTCCTTTAATGTAAAGACTTTTCAATCCTGTTTCACACATAGGGAAACCAAAGTTCCAGGAAGGAAGTCAGGCTTTCTGATCTCATTCCCACCCCACACAACCCTGATGTCAAGACTGTTTGGGATGAAGAGTCACACATTTTCACCTGTTTTTCTACAGGTTAATCATCTACTAAATGGTCTGCTTCCCACAGATAGATATGCTCAGATAAAATCCTGTTTTCCTAGTAAAATCTCTTTGCTCCCCCAGTGAATAAGCCTGTTAAATGTCCCTCTGCCAGATACAGCAAATACTCAGCTCACTGTATCGACTCAAGGCACCTTTGGTCAAGACTAATCCATGTACAACATCCCAGTGGCCTCTGGAACAAGGGTAATCACTACAGGGTTCGGATATTCAGATGAAATTCGATGCTGGGTAAGAAATGTACCTCCAAAAATGCCATTTTTCATCTAATAAACTAGAAACTGGCTTACTGGGGTGTTATGAAGATTACATGAAAATCTTTCTCAAAGACTCTAGAAACTAGAAAGAGCTCCATGGAACTGACCCAGGATCTTCAGAAGTATGACCACCTCTGAGAACACAAGGCCACCCTAAGAACAAGCCATGAACTAAAGAGAGGGGGTCAAAAAGGAAAAGGAATAGAACACAAGGAGGGTCAGGTGAGGAGTGGGTCTGCCCAGATTCAAGGGAAAGGGGCATAGACACACCTCTCAATGAGAAGAGTGGCATGGAATTTGTGACCATTTCTAATCTAGATGTCTGGGGCTTGTGGGTCAGAGAGAGGCAAGTTGGTAAAGACTCATTAGAGCCTGGGTGTGCTTTGACCAATGGAGTACAAAGGAAGTGTCACTGTGCCAATTTTCCAAGCCCAGGCCTTAAGAGACTGGCACCTTCCACTTCCTGTATCTTTGAATACTCAATCTTGGAACCCAGCTATTGTACTGTGAGGAAATCCAGGTATCTGTGGAAAGGTCTACATGGAGAGAAACCAAGGACCTTGATCAGCAGCCCCAGGTAAGCTCCCTGTCAACAGGCAGAACCAACCTGCCAGCCATGAATGAGCCATCTTGGAAGTAGATCCTCCAGGACCAGGTGAGCCACTCTAGCTAGTGCCATGTGCAGCAGAGATGAGATTTCCAGATGAGCTCTAAATCCCTGAATTCTTGGCCACAAAATTGTGAGCAAAACAAATTGGCTATTTCAAACCACTATGTTCTTATGCTTTAAACATACCAATAAATAGCCAGAACACTATGTGTATGTAGAAATCTAAGTGCAAAAGAGATATTAAAAACTATCATAACAAAGTATAGACCTTGGAATATTTTTAATTCATATTCAAGCCACACCTCTGGGGAAGGAATGCTGTAGGCCAAGGGTTAGAAAACTATGGCCATGAGGACTTCCCTGATGGCACAGTGGTTAAGAATCCGCCTGCCAATGCAGGAGACACAGGTTCCAGCCCTGGCCCGGGAAGATCCCACATGCTATGGAACAACTAAGCCCGTGCTACTGCGCTCTAGAGCCCATAAGCCACAACTACTGAGCCCGCGTGCCACAACTACTAAAGCCCATGCGCCTAGAGCTCATGCTCTGCAACAAGAGAAGCCACAGCAATAAGCCCACACACCACAACGAAGAGTAGCCCCACTCGCCGCAACTAGAGAAAAGCCCGTGTGCAGCTACAAAGACCCAATGCAGCCAAAAACAAATTAAATAAATAAATAAATTTATTTTTTTAAAAAAGTTTTATTGGAACAGAGCCATGTCCATTCGCTTGCATATTGTCTATGGCTACTTTCATACTACACTGGCAAAGTTGAGGAGTTGTAACAGAAACCATATGGCTAGCAAAGCCAAAAAAATACTATCTGGTTTTTTTTTAAGAAAAAGTGTGCTGACATCTGCTCTAGGAGATGTTCATAGCTTGAGTAGTACACTCCACCCACCCACAAGGCTCCCATGCAAACTCAATCAGGAAGTAGGGGAAATTCCAAGGTCCCACAACCCCAGACAAAGGGATGGTACTTCTTCACACAAGAGCTTCCTGTTTCAACTCATTTCCACCCTGGGTTGGACAAGACACTCTTCAGTTACAAAGATCTCAGATCCCCTTCTTTTCTGAGTTGCCTGAGGCAAGGCTGAAATTTAAGTACTAATTTTTGTTCTTAAGTGACCAAATACATTAGTAAACATAGAACACCAAAGCAAAGCAAAACTCCAATATTTACTTATACCTTATTTTTAAAAAATAGGTTCAAAGCATTTAAAAGTTCCGTATTTCTTGGGTTTAATCCCATGGTTAATGAAAGCAGACCAGTTCCTACACACAGGCCCTTCCATCAAATCCCCTAACTTGATGACCAAAAGATCTTCCAGAATACATATGTAAAAGCTTTTTAATGATGACACCCTCAAAATGGGAGCAAGAATAAAGGTTTAGGATGCTATTCTGAGATATATGGGGACCCTCTAGTGAACGTCAGCGGCTGTCCCCTCTTCAGGAACACTTAGCAGGTCCTGGAAGAACTGAGCTCAGAATTCCTGGAAAATTGAAAAACTAAACCTAAACTAAAAAACTGAAAAAAACTAAAATTAACACTAAAATCAAAACTAAAATGGAAGATGAGAATTATTCCTCATTTACAGTTTATATCCAGTCTCACCTTGATGACTTCTCCATTGGAGGCAATTAAATCTGTTGGAATGGTCACTCGAAATGAGCGTCCGACGACAGCGGTGCCATCAGGAATGCCAACCACCGTGGGAACAGCCTCATGGAGGTCTGAGAGTACTGAGTGCATGGACGCCTCGAGCTGGTTCTCCCAGTCCCTGACGGCCTCCGAAGGCTCACTGGGCCAGCGGGACTGAGTCACAGCCACAGATAGCAGAAGGAGAAATGTCCTCCCCCAGAGGGGGAGCAGCAGCGAGAGGGCCACAGACATCCTCATCCTGGGTTCAAGTCTGCTCAAGCAGATAGTCTAAGAAAGGAAGCAAGTGACGTGGTCCCAGAACTGGGTCCTCAGCCTCTGCACACCTGCTCCATCCCAGAGCACCCAAAGCCTGAAAAAGAAGAAGAGTAGACTCAGACTTCAGCAACTTCCATGGTTTCAAAGTTGAGCACAGGCAGTTACTACCCCCTAAGTGTTCCTGCCAAAAATATCTACTCTGAGTTGGATCAAGTCTCACCTTGCACTGTCCAGTACAGAGCCACCAGCTACATGTGGCTACTGAACACTGGAAATGTGGCTGGTCCATTAAGTATAAAGCACACCGTGGAATCTGAAAACTAAGTATAAAAAAGGAATGTTGGGGAGTTCACTAGTGGTCCAGTGGGTAAGACTCTGTGCTCCCAATGCAGGGGGCCAGGGTTCGATCCCTGGTCGGTGAACTAGATCCTGCATGCATGCCACAACTAAAAGTCCGCATGCCGCAACTAAGTCTGTATGCTGCAACGAAGACCTGACACAGCCTAAATAAATTAATTAATTTTAAAAGAAAGAATGTAAAATCTCTCATTAATACTTTAGAAATATTAATTACATACGAAACATTTTGGATATAAAAATATTAAATATAGTTAAGTAAATAAATATTAATAAATAGTACATAATATTAAATATATTATTAAAATAAATTCCACCTGCTTACTTTTATTTTTTTTTCCATATGACTACCAGAAAATATTAAATGACATATGTGGATCACATTATATTTCTGTTGGGTAGTGCTGCTCTAGAACTAACTTCCAGTTCATAGGAAACACAGGGCCATGAAGACACAATCAGACAAATCTAGAATGTGGGACCTTCTACAAGATAACTGCTCTGGTCTTTCCAAATCTGATGCCTCTAAATACAAGGGGACCATTCTAGATTTAAAGACTGCAACCAGATGCAGTGTGTACATCTTGACTGGACCCTGGATTTACTTTTTTTTAAATTTATTTTTTATTGAAGTATAGTTGAATTCCAATGTTGTGCTAATTACTGTTGTACAGCAAAGTGACTCAGTTATACATATATGTACTTTTTCATATTCTTTTCCATTATGGTTTATCACTGGATATTGAATATAGTTACCTGTGCTATACAGTAGGGCCTTGTTTATTCATTCTATATATACCAGTTTGCATCTGCTAATTCCAAACTCCTAATCCAACCCTCTCGTACCCCCCTACCCCCTTGGTAACCACCAGTCTATTCTCTATGTTCCTGATTTTATTTCTGTTTCATATATAGGTTCATTTGTGTTGGATTTACTTTAAAAAAACACAAAACACACAAGACCAGCTCCCAAAGGGATAACTGAGGAATTGTGCATGTGGGCTGGAGATTAGATTTATTGTTAATTTTCTTAGGTGAGATGATGGTGGTGTGGCTCGATAACAGATTGTCCTCAATTCTGAAGTATTTAGGGATGAAGTAACAAAAATCTCTGCAACTCACTTTGAAATGGTCCAAGGGGGAAAAAAAAACCGTGTGCATGCATATATAGAGATAAAACAATGTGCCAAATATTACAATTATTAAGTCTTAAAAAAATACTTTTGAAAAAAATTGAAAAGCCAAGTATTTGCACAGATAGGTGTGGCAACCACCCACTTCTTACACCCCACATATTGCATATATTTGCAAACTCAGTGCTAGCGAACGAAACTTATTTGAACTCTCTTGCCCCCCACCCCCAACAGTGACTAAAACCCTGCACATTGTCCCCTCTCCCCCACACCAGCTTCAAGCAGCTCATGACCCTGCTCTAAGGCTGCCAGCCACACAGATGCACTGTGGGACTTCCATCACAAGCAATTTCCCATTCTGGAAAACGATGAAGCCCTGCCCTGAGCCAAGCTGTTGAGGAGTCACGTGATATTTTTTGACCTGGGTAATGCAAAGTAAATAAAATTGCTGAAGTAAACAAGGCCACTGAAACAGGCAGCGTACTCTAAAGTCAATGCAAATACAAGCCAATGCCAAAAGGTTTTTTTTGCTATTGACTTCGCTATTCCTGTTCTTATTTTGTTTTTGAACTAAAAGTCATGAGACAGAGACAAAACCCAAGAAAGTAAGAACAATTTTGAGGGCTGGGAGTCCTATCCTACCAAACCAAGACTTATCACAAAGCTACTGTATTTAAGGCAGTGTCACATAGGGCAGAGTAGACACTGGACTGGGGAACCAGAGGGAGAGTCCAAAACCTACTTGCAAAGAAGCTGTTCAAAGGCACCAGGACAAGTGGCTATCTATGTAGAAAAAAAACACAATTAGGTTCTTTTGTCACTTCTCCATCAAAAACAAGATAAATCCCAGGTGGATTAGATACATAAATGTAAAAAGCAGAACTTTAAAATGTTTAGAATATAGCAGAATGTCAGAATAAGGAAGGATTTCATTTTTAAAAGATATCAAAAAACACAAAACATAAAAGAAAAAGACCATTGGACTTTCACTTCTAGGAAGATGAAACAGATGTACTTCTCCTTAGTTTCCCGCTAAACACAAGGGAAAGTCCTAGATATTACATATATAAAATAAACATGAGATTCTTAAACAGTCAAGAGAAGAAGGCAGAGCAGCTAGGGACCCCAGGATTCAAGGAATGACACAGCAGTGAGTTCCTTGGGTTTTCTTTTGCCTCATGTATATAAGAATTGGGAGCTGAAGAAGCTGGCAACCCAGAAATGCCAACAGATGAAACAAAAAACGTCCTAACAAAAGTCTTCTCTCTTTATCCAAAGGAACAAGAAGGGGGTAACCTAGCAAGACATAAAACATTTAGACAGTAACAGCTCTATTGTAGCAAAACACCACAGAAAAAACTGTGGCCCTACTCCCACCCATGCCGACAAAGGCCAAGTGGGGAGCCAAGACTTCCACCCTCATGAGGCTGTAACAAGGCACCCTAATATCTCCACTGAGGAGGGAGCTGGGACTTTCATCCTCACTGGCTAGTAACAATGCACCACCCTCTACCTCCAGCCTCTTGGTGTCAGTGGAAACCACATGGGGAACCTGGATTTCTATATTTCCACCCAAGCAATAAGAAGGAGCCTCTCCCCATCCCTCCTGGGATGGTGTCAGAGGACGACTGGTGGAGAGTCAGAACTTTAACCATTGCTCAGCAGTCGTGAGGCCTAGGGAACTACAACTCCCACCCTCAACCAGCAGTAACAAGGACTTCACCTGCCTTCAGGTGTCAACAAAGGCTGAGTGGGGAAACTGGGCTTCTACCTAAACTTCCCAGACAGACTTCCTCTGCCAGACAAGTGTCAAACAAAAGCCAGCTAAAACAGAATCTAGAGTTTCAGAACAAAATACAAGATTGTTCAAGTTTCCATCAAAAATCACTCATCATGGGAATTCCCTGGCAGTCCAGTGGTTAGGACTAGGTGCTTTCACTGCCGTAGGCCCAGGTTCAATCCCTGGGTCAGGGAATTAAGATCCTGCAAGCCATGCGGTACAGCCCCCCCAAAAAAAATATTGAAAAATCACTCATCATGCCAAGAACCAAGAAGATCCCAAACTGAATGAAAAAAAGACAATCAACAGATGATAACACCAAGATGAAAAAGATAGGTAGAAAGTAAAAGGATGGGAAAAGATATATCATGCAAACAATAATTAAAAGAAAGCAAGAGGAGCTGTATTTATATCAGATAAAGTAGACTTCAGAACAAAGAAAATTATTAAAGACAGAGAGGTACATTATATAATGATAAAAGGGTCAATCCATCAAGAATAATACTAATCCTAAATGTATATGTACCAAACAACAGAGTTGCAGAACCATGAGAAGCAAAAACTGATAGAACTAAAAGGAAAAATAAACAAACCAACAATTCTAGTTGGAAATGTCAACATCATTCTCTCAACAAATGATAGAACTAGAAAGAAAACCACCAAGGGTACAAAAGAACTAAAAGATGCTGTCAATCAATATGATTTAATCAACATTTATGGAACACTCCACCTGACAACAGAACATATATTCTTTTCAAATGTCCACAGAACATATACCCTGAGAGATCACATCTAGGGACATGAAAAATATCTCAACAAATTTAAAGGAACTGAAATAATACTGAAATGTTCTCCAACCTCAATGGAATCAAATTAGAAATCAATAACACAAGGATAGTAAGAAAATCTCCAAATGCTTGGAAACTATGCAACATAATTCTAAATAACTCCTGTGTCAGAGAGGAAGTCTCAAGGGAAATAAAATGTTACACTGAACTAAATATACATTTGTGGGGTTATAGTAAAATTTGTGGAACACAGCTAAAGAAGCTCTTAGGGGTGAATTTATAGCACTGAAACCACTAGAAAAAGAAAGAAAAGTCTCAAACCAATAATCTATGCTCCCACATCAAGAATCTCAAAAAAAAAAAAAAAGAGCAAAATAAACCAAAAGCAAACAGAAGGAAGGAAATAGTAAAGCACAGAAATCAATAAAATTGAAAACAACAGAAAAAAATCAATAAAACAAAAAAGTGGTTCTTTGAAAAGATTAATAAAATTTACAAATCTCTATAAACAAATTACCAATATCAGGACTGAGACAGGGGATATCACTACAGATCCTGCAGATGCCAAAAAGGATAATAAGGAAATACTACCAAATAACTCACAGATTTTGACAATTCAAATGAAACAGACCAATTCCTCAAAATTTGTAATTTAAAAAATTTATAATTTAAAAACTCCCACAGGGCTTCCCTGGTGGCACAGTGGTTGAGAGTCCGCCTGCCGATGCAGGAGACACGGGTTCATGCGCCGGTCCGGGAAGATCCCACATGCCGCGGAGCGGCTGGGCCTATGAGCCAGGGCCGCTGAGCCTGCGTGTCTGGAGCCTGTGCTCCGCAACGGGAGAGACCACAACAGTGAGAAGCCTGCGTACCGCAAAAAAAAAAAAAAAAAAAAAAAAAAAATGGGGGCTTCTCTGGTGGCGCAGTGGTTGAGAGTCCGCCTGCCGATGCAGGGGACGCGGGTTCGTGCCACAGTCTGGGAAGATCCCACATACCGCGGAGCGGCTGGGCCCGTGAGCCATGGCCACTGAGCCTACGCAGCCGGAGTCTGTGCTCCGCAACGTGAGAAGCCACAACAGTGAGAGGCCTGCGTACCACAAAAAAAAAAACAAAAAAAAACAAAAAAGAAATCTCTAGGCCGACAGCTTCACTAATAAATTCTACCAAATATTTTAAAAAGTAACACCAATTCTACACAGTCTTTTCCAGAAAGCAGAAGGAAGAAACACTTGCCTATTCATTTTATGAAGCTAACATTACCCTGACACCAACATCAAAGACAATACCAAAAAAAAAAAAAAACAGAAAAGAAAATGCAGATGAACAGACACAAAATTTTTAACAAAACATTAAGAAATAGAATTTAGCAATATATAAAAAGAATTATATACCATAACCATGTAGCACTTATTTCTGGGTGCAAGGCCAGTTCAATATTTGAAAATGAATCAACGTAATCCACCATATTAACAGACTAAAGAACAAAAATCACATGAACATATTAATTAATGCAGAAAAAGTACCTAACAAAATTCAACACCCAGTCATGATAAACACTCTCAGAAACACAGGAACAGAGGACAACTTTCTCAATTCAATAAAGAGCATCTAATAGTGATAAACTGAATGCTTTCTCCTTAAGATCAAAAACAAGGTAAGGATGTCTGCTCTCACCACTGTTTTTTTTTTTTTTTTTTTTGGCTGCGTTGAGTCTTCATTGCTGTCCATGGGCTTTCTCTAGTTATGGTGAGGGGGGGCTACTCTGTTGCAGTGCACAGGTTTCTCATTGCGGTGGCTTCTCTTACTGTGGAGTGTTGGTTATAGGCTTCAGTAATTGCAGCATGCAAGCTCAGTAACTGCAGCACGGTTGTGGCTCACGGGCTCTAGAGAGTGGGCTCAGTAGTTGTGACACATGGGCTTAGCTGCTCCGCAGCATGTGGGATCTTCCTGGACCAGGGATCTAACCCGTGTCCCCTGCATTGGCAGGTGGATTCTCAACCAGTGCACTACCAGGGAAGTCCCCTACCACTCTTATTTGACATAGTGCTGGAAGTTCTAGCCAGTGTAATAAGACAAGAAAAGGAAACAAAAGGCATGTAGATGGTAAAGGAAAAAATAAAACTGTAGGGACTTAAAAATAAAACCGTGTGCCACAACTACTGAGCCCATGCTCCAGAGCCACAACTACTGAGCCCATGCTCCAGAGCCCACGAGCCGCAACTACTGGGCCCACATGCTCTGGGGCCCTCATGACACAACTACTGAGCCTGTGTGCTGCAACTACTAAAGCCCATGCGCCTAGAGCCCATGCTCCGCGACGAGAGAAGCCACCACAATGAGAAGCCCGTGTACCGCAACAAAGAGTAGCCCCTGTTCTCCACAACTAGAAAAAGCCCACACACAGCAACGAAGACCCAACACAGCCAAAAATAAATAAAGTTAAAAAAATAAAACTCTCCCTACTTGCAAATAACATAATTGTCTATGTAGAAAATCCCAAGGAATCCACAAAACAAACTCCTAGAACTAATATAAGTAAGTTTGGCAAGGCCACAGGATATAAAACAAACATACAAAAATCAGTTGTAGGGCTTCCCCAGTGGCGCAGTGGTTAAGAATCCGCCTGCCAATGCAGGGGACACGGGTTCAAGCCCTGGTCCAGGAAGATCCCATATGCCGTGGAACAACTAAGCCCGTGCACCACAACTACTAAGCCTGTTCTCTAGAGCCCACAAGCCACAACTGCTGAAGCCCACATGCCTAGAGCCTGTGCTCAGCAACAAGAGAAGCAACCACAATGAGAAGCCCGCGCACCGCAATGAAGAGTAGCCCCCACTCGCCACAACTAGAGAAAGCCCATGTGCAGCAAGGACCAAACTCAGCCAATAAATAAATAATTTTTTAAAAAAAATCAATTGTATTTCTGTATGCTAGAAATGAACATGCAGACACCAAATTTAAAAGATAATATCATTTAAACTGCTTTAAAAATGAAATATCTAGGTGTAAATCTAACAAAACATGTACAGAATTTGTATGCTGAAAACCATACAACACTGATGAAAGAAATCAAAGATCTAAACAAATGGAGAGACATGCTGTGTTAATGGATTGGAAAGCTCAACAGAGTAAAGATGTTAATCCTCCCCAAATTGATATACAGGTTTGTAATAGGCTAAATAATGGCCGCCCAAAGATATCAGGTCCTAATCCCTAAAACGTGCAAATGTACTTTACAAGGAAAGTCTTTGCAGGTATGATTAAATTAAGAATCTTGACCTGGGGAGATGGTTATAAAGCCAATCACAATTCTCATTATAAGAGAGATGCAGAGAGAGATTATACACACACACAGATAGAGAAGGGGATGTGAAGCCTGAGGCACAGATTGGAGTGATGCGGCCATAAGCCAAGGAATGCCAAAGAATAGTGGCAGCCACGAGAAGCTAGAGGAGACAAGGAATAGATTCTTCTCCAGAGTCCACAAAAGGAGCACAGCCCTTGCCAACACCTTAATTTTAGACTTCTGGTCTCCAGAACTATGAGAGAATAATTGTGTGTGTTATTCTAAGCCACTAAAGTTGTAGTAATTTTTTACAGCAGCTCTAGAAAACTAATTCAAGGCTTAAAGTAATTCCTATCAAAATCCCAGTAAGAATTTTTGTATATATAGACAAGATTATTCTAAAATTTATATTAGGGGGGCTTCCCTGGTGGCGCAGTGGTTGAGAATCCGCCTGCCGATGCAGGAGACACGGGTTCGTGCCCTGGTCCGGGAAGATCCCACATGCCGCGGAGCAACTAAGCCCGTGAGCCATGGCCGCTAGGCCTGCACGTCCGGAGCCTGTGCTCCGCAATGGGAGAGGCCACAACAGTGAGAGGCCCGCATACCGCAAAAATAAATAAATAAATAAATTAATTAATTAAATAAAATAAAATTTATATTAGGACTTCCCTGGTGGCACAGTGGTTAAGAATCCGCCTGCCAATGCAGGGGACACAGGTTTGATCCCTGTCCAGGAAGACCCCACATGCCGCGGAGCAGCTAAGCCCGTGAGCCACAACTACTGAACCTGCATGCCACAACTACTGAAGCCCGCGCACCTAGAGCCCGTGCTCTGCAACAAGAGAAGCCACCACAATGAGAAGCCCGCACACCAGAACGAAGAGTAGCCCCCACTCGCCGCAACTAAAGAAAGCCCGCGTGCAGCAATGAAGACCCAATGTAACCAAAATAATTAATTAATTTAGAAAAATTTATATGGAAAGGCAAAGGAACTAAAATAGCTGTGATGACTACCAAACGTAAAACAGATAGCTAGTGGGAAGCAGCCGCATAGCACAGGGAGATCAGCTTGGTGCTTTGTGACCACCTAGACGGGTGGGATAGGGAGGGTGGGAGGGAAGTGCAAGAGGGAGGGGATATTGGGATGTGTGTATGCATGTAGCTGATTCACTTTGTTGTGCTGCAGAGGCTAACGCAGCATTGTGAAGCAATTATGCTCCAATAAAGATGTTAAAAATAAATAAAATAAAATAGCTGTGATGAAAAAAACAACTATTTTGATTTGCTGCCTAGGCACTTCCCAGAGTCTGAACATTCCAATACGGATCTGAGCTTAAGATTCCCACCATAAATTCCCACTTTGCTTTTCCTGGGGCATCTTTTAAAATATCCACTTAGAGTTGAGCCCCTGAAAAATAAGGGACCTCTGCCCCGACCACCATGTAAGTAATAGGTGCTCTCCATCTCCTGCTCGCTTGTGACCTGAGACAGATGACTGCCCTTCCCCTGGCTCATTGCCCACCCCCCTATTTCTGGGATCTGTAAGTAACAGACCTTGTGACTTTACCTCCTTTGTGTGGGTGGATTGGAACTGCACCTTCAATCAAAACGACCCTATGGGCTTCCCTGGTGGCACAGTGGTTGAGAGTCCGCCTGCCGATGCAGGGGATACGGGTTCGTGCCCCGGGTCCGGGAGGACCCCATATGCTGCGGAGCAGCTGGGCCCGTGAGCCATGGCCACTGGGCCTGTGCGTCCAGAGCCTGTGGTCCACAACAGGAGAAGCCACAGCAGTGAGAGGCCCGCGTACCACAAAAACAAAAAACAAAACCAAAATGACCCTATTGTTTTCACTTCCCCAAAATGGGAGCTCAGATGCTGAGGGAGTTACCTGCTGGCCTCATGTGGATGGCTTGTGTCCCCTCATTCAGCAGGTCATAATCTGCATATTCTTAAATTTAATACACCAGCTCCAGCTTCTCAACACAGTAACAAATTTGAACAAGAAGAATAAAGAGGAATTAGGGACTTCCCTGGTGGCATGGTGGTTAAGACTCCATGCTCCCAGGGCTTCCCTGGTGGCGCAGTGGTTGAGAATCCGCCTGCCAATGCAGGGGACACGGGTTCGTGCCCTGGTCCGGGAAGATCCCACATGCCGCAGAGCGGCTGGGCCCGTGAGCCATGGCCCCTGAGCCTGTGCGTCTGGAGCCTGTGCTCCACAACCGGAGAGGCCACAACAGTGAGAGGTCCACGTACCACCAAAAACAAACAAACAAACAAACAAACAAACAAAAAGACTCCATGCTCCCAGTGCAGGGGGCCTGGGTTTGAGCCCTGGTCAGGGAACTAGATCCCACATGCATGCCGCAACTAAGAGTTCACATGCCACAACTAAGGAGCTGGCAAGCCACAACTAAGGAGCCCATGAGCCACAACTAAGGAGCCCATGAGCCACAGCTAAGGAGCCTGCCTGCCACAAGGAAGACCTGGCACAGCCAAATAAATAAATTTTTAAAAAATAGAATAAAGAGGAATTATCTACCTAATATCAACTTAGAGAGCTAAGTAATCAAGACTGTATTGGTGAGGACTTCCCTGGTGGTCCAGTGCTAAAGAATCCACCTTCCAATGCGGGGGATATTCGTTCAATCCCTGGTTTAGGAACTAAGATCCCACATGCCTTGGGGCAATTAAGCCCACGTGCCACAACTATTAAGCTCTCACGCCTCAACGGAAGAGGCCACATGCCGCAAACTACAGAGCCCACGCGCTCTGGAGGCCATGTGCCCTGGAGCCCCCGTGCCACAACTAGAGAGAAGCCCAAGTGCCACAACTAGAGAAACCTGAGCAGACCACGTGCTGTAAGAAAAAGATTCTGCATGCCTCAACAAAGATCCCGAGTGCTGCAACTAAGACCCGACGCAGCCAAAAAAAAAAATAAGGAAAATAAATAAATATTTTTTAAAAAGAGACTGTATTGGTGGAGGGACAAACACATAAATCAATGGCACAGAATCCAGAAATAGACCTCAACAAGAATACTCAACTGATTTTTATTTATTTATTTGGCGGTACAAGGGCCTCTCACTGTTGTGACCTCTCCCATTGTAGAGCACAGGCTCCGGACGCGCAGGCTCAGCGGCCATGGCTCACAGGCCTAGCCGCTCCGCGGCATATGGGATCTTCCCAGACAGGGGCATGAACCCGTGTCCCCTGCATCGGTAGGCGGATTCTCAACCACTGCGCCAGCAGGGAAGCCCTGCTCGACTGATTTTTGACAAAGGTACAAAGCAATTAAACGGGGGAGAAACAAATGGTACAACAAATGGTACAACCATTTTCAACAAATGGTACAACCCAGATGTCCCCTCAACAGATGAATGGTTAAACTGTGGTACATCCATACCATGGAATATTACTGAGCAATAAAAAGGAATGAACTTTTGAACTGACACACTCAATAATTTGGACGAACCTCAAGGGAATTATGTGGTGTGAAAAATGTTAATCCCAAATGGTTACACAATATATGATCTCATTTATATAGCATTTATTTTTAAATTAATTAATTTTTAAAAAACTTTGGCCGCAGGGCTTCCCTGCTGGCACAGTGGTTAAGAATCCGCCTGCCAATGCAGGGGTCTCGGGTTCGAGCCCTGGTCCGGGAAGATCCCACATGCCGCGGAGCAACTAAACCTGTGTGCCGCAGCTACTGAGCCTGTGCTCTAGAGCCTGCAAGCCAAAACTGCTGAGCCTATGCGCCACAACTACTGAAGCCCACACGCCTAGAGCCTGCGCTCCGCAACAAAAGAGGCCACCGCAATGAGAAGCCCATGCACCGCAACGAAGAGTAGCCCCCACTCACCTCAACTAGAGAAAGCCCGCACACAGCAACAAAGACCCAACGCAGCCAAAAATAAATAAATAAATTTATTTATTTAAAAAAAAATTTTTTTTGGCCACACTGCAGCATGCAGGATCTTACTTCCCTGACCAGGGATTGAACTCGTGTCCCCTGCAGTGGAAGCTCGGATCCTTAACCACTGGAACACCAGGGAAGTCCCCATTTATATAACACTCTTGAAGTGACAAA
Organism: Kogia breviceps; assembly: GCF_026419965.1. Taxonomy (NCBI): domain Eukaryota; kingdom Metazoa; phylum Chordata; class Mammalia; order Artiodactyla; family Physeteridae; genus Kogia; species Kogia breviceps. The sequence continues at coordinate 39,237,995 of NC_081319.1, forward strand.
ATTATAGAAACAGAGAACAGATTAGTGGTTGCCAGGAATTAAAGAGGGAGTTACATGAGGATAAGATGTGGCTATGAAAGGACAACATGACAGATCCTTGTGGTGATGAAAATGTTCTGTATCAATGTCAATATCCTGGTTGTGATATTGTACTATTATTTAAGATGTTATGGGGGGAAACTGGGTAAAGGGCTTACAGGATCTCTCAGGTTTTTTTTTTTTTTTTTTTTTTGCAGTATGCAGGCCTCTCACTGCTGTGGCCTCTCCCACTGCGGAGCACAGACTCTGGACGTGCAGGCTCAGCAGCCATTGCTCACGGGCCCAGCCACTCCGCGGCATGTAGGATCCTCCCTGACTGGGGCACGAACCCGCGTCCCCTGCATCGGCAGGCAGACCCTCAACCACTATGCCACCAAGGAAGCCCTCTCAGTATTATTTTTAACAACTGCATGTAAATCCACGATTATTTCCAAAAAGTGTTTTAACCTAAAAAAAAAGGATAAATTTGAATTAGAATTTTAAATTTCTGTACAATAAAGGACACCATAATGAAAATAAAAAGGACCAACCACAGCCTGGGAGGGAGCTTTTTCAGTGCATATGATAGCTAAAGGATCCCTATCAAAATATATCAAGTGCCCTAAAACAATAAAAATGGGTTGAAGAGATAACAAACATGTAATTCACAGAAAAGAAAACCTGAAAGCACTAAACATACAAAAAGATGCTCAACCTCACTAGTAATCAAGGAAAGAACATTAAAGCAACAGGAAAAACACTTGCCAGCAGTGTTAAGTGCCACACTTCTCGACCGGGACACCAAATGATCATGGACTTAGAAGCTGGGGTCCTGCAGGCATCAGTTCCAAGAACCATTTAACTCCCAGTGACGTTTGTGAGGTCCTCTACCAGGAAAGGCAAGGAAGGAAACACCCAGCTCTTCAACACCTGGTGTTCTCCATATCCTGGGTGGAGGTCTTCTCCTCAAACCTTATAAACTGCCCCCAAATTTAAGGCTTTTCTTCAAGCTCTTTCCTGTTTTTTTTCTTAAATATCTCCCTATTTTTTAATTGTCTGTGCTTTTGTACCCCTTTTATAGTTTATCACTTAATTTTTAAAATATTCTAGGTCTTTTGTTTTATACTATCTTAAATTGTAACTTTAGTGTTTCCTTTACTGTTGCATAGTGCGTTCTATAACTTTCCCTTTCTTATACATATTAACTATTATTTAGTTAATGGCTCAGCTCAACCAACACTCCACAAGACTGTAAGTTGTAGAAGGGAAGGGCAGGAATGCACCTTTGCAATCACTGATGTATGCCAAGCACACACGTAATAAATGAATGGAGAGGATACAGAACATTTTTTTAAAATCTTCTTCTGATGCCTTTACTCTTTTGTGTACTTACTTTGCTACTTATTAGATCCAGTTGATCTTTGCTTTTCTAACCTGATTCTCCATTTAAAAATTCTCAGCTTATCTGAAAACAGCAACAGTATGAGACACACCCTGTCCTACCAGGAACATAAGCTCAGTATGCTATCTGTGGACATATGACGACATGGGGTATCTGTTTCATGGGCATGACTAAGTGTTCTACATTTAGCAAGCAGGCATTGTCCAGGGCACAACTCCAACTGCTGCTATGTGTTGGTTTTCCATGTTCTGGGAAGAAAAGATCTTTTTGCAAACTGGCAAAAAGCAGCCTTGTGTCTTTCTGATACTGGTTTCCCATAAACAATGGTCACGTCTCCCTGTGCTAGGAACTTGTCAGGCTGCATCCAAACATCACTATTAGGACATCCCTCTGGAAGGCTTTGCACATAGTCTCATACTCACACACTTGGAGGCACTACAGAGATCCTCCTCCTCAGTTTTCAGAACCAAGGCCTACAGAGAGGTAACACTCAACCATGGTCACACAGAGCCTGTGGCCAGAAGATCGTGGGAGGAGAAGGTGCTGAGGAACCAGAGAAAAGACTATGTCAGAGTCACCCAGTCTTCCTGACACAGCCATTCATTTCAACACTGCACATGCACACTCACATTATACCTCTGGAATACCAGCAAGTGCTAAGGGTAGCCCAAGAATATGTTTCAGCTAAACTCACCACTGTTTGGCTGACTGACACTGCTGAAGCTCTCCTGCTGAGAAATGGGTAGTGGGAATGGGTAACTCATTCCTCTGTGCCAGTCCCCAGTGCAATGTCCGCCACTAAGTGTGAGCTCGGCACTGCTCCAGACCCCAGCAAAATCCAACTCTGTGAAGAAGGACCTTCCCAAAGCCTTGGCGAAGCCCCTGGAGCTCTGAACACCTGCTCAACAAGCCATGGCATACAATGTGAAAAATGGGCATACTTCCTTTCTCCAGCTGTGACACTGGGGACTCCCCAGTGATGGGCAGATATGAAAAGCCAAGCTTTCAGCAGTGCCTAAAAGGTGGTGCTCTTTGTAAAACAAAATACATAAAATGTGCCCTAGAGGCAGGTGTATTTAAAGTTTACCAGATCAGGGCTTCCCTGGTGGTGCAGTGGTTGAGAAGCCGCCTGCCAACGCAAGGGACTTGGGTTTGAGCCCTGGTCCGGGAAGATCCCACATGCCGCAGAGCACCTAAGCCCATGCGCCACAACTACTGAGCCTGCATTCCAGAGCCCGTGAGCCACAACTACTGAAGTCCAAGTGCCTGGAGTCCGTGCTCCGCAACAAGAGAAGCCACCACAATGAGAAGCCCACGCACTGCAATAAAGAGTAGCCCCCACTTGAACGAAGACCCAGCACAGCCAAAAATAAACAAATAAAATAAATAAATTTATAAAAAATAAATAAAGTTTACCAGATCAATTGGCAGGGACACAACCAGAGACTCAAAAGCATTATACAGTGGTAGGTGAGGACCCCAAACATCTGAGGAAATAATCCATCCAGGGCTCCTTCCTGTCACTAATCCCTACCTATATGCAAATGAGGCACGTTTGGGGGTGGGGGGTGGAGAGGAGATTGAGCATGTGTGAGTGCCTTGTGACTACCCTGTCCAGACAGACTTGGATCCCTGAGGACTAGAAGATTCCCTCTGGAATTCCAGCCCCAGGAGAGAAGTAGCTGTTCCAGCACTGGCTACCTCCCAGAGCTAATGAGTGCAGCATGCATGGAGGAGGCTCAGTCAATAAAAACTTTCCACTCAAAAAACACGTGGAACAAATGCATACATGACACTAACTCAATTTACAGTAAACTTAACACTTCCTCACGTGCAGAAAAACCTACAGAGACTGAAACTTTAAAGTATCTTAACTAAAACCTCTGAAAGAGTGGCTCCCTACTAGTTTTTATTTTCTAAGAATGAAGGAAAAGTTGTGGGATTCAACCCATTATTAACCACACAAAACGAAGCAGAGATGGGCTTCCCTGGTGGCGCAGTGGTTGAGAGTCCACCCGCCGATGCAGGAGACACGGGTTCGTGCCCGGTCCGGGAAGATGTCACATGCCACGGAGCGGCTAGGCACGTGAGCCATGGCCGCTGAGCCTGCGCGTCTGGAGCCTGTGCTCCGCAACGGGAGAGGCCACAACAGTGAGAGGCCCACGTACCGCAAAACAAAAACAAAAACAAAACAAAAAAAACGAAGCAGAGGCAGCCCAGCCCACCACTCGCAGGAACCCCTAAATCTCTAATAGCTATATTACCTAAAAATAGTATTTAAACTGTCAAATTGCTACCATTCACGATGTAATTAAAACACTTAAGGAAAATGGGATTTTCTTCTTAAAACAAAACTGAAATAATAAAATTCCATGACCTTGTTTTAAATGGTCAAAAGGAAAAATCATAACTGAAACAACCACTTTAGGTTCCATCTAGCAAAAAGGTTTTTGTCCAGATACTCAGAAGTTAAAAGTAAATGTTAAATGTCAGTCTAATATTAATCTAAAAATTCTAGAGGGTTAACCAGTTTAAAACTGCTCCAATCTGATGGCCAACAGGATGTACTCAACAAAATGAAAAAAAACAATAGTGTGAAGTCATTGTTTACTTGGGCTTCAAACACCAAAAAGACAGGCAGATTGCTCTGCTTTGAGTTTAAAACAGGACTTTTTCACACCTTGGGGTCAGATGAGGAAGGTGTTGAGCCAAGTCACTGGTGAAGATGCAAGGTGTCACCCTAAAATTGTTCACTGCTCAGGGGGCAGATGAGGTTTCCCTGACACAAAGCAAGTCCTGTCTGGCCTGTGTCCCGTGGGACTATCATAAGAGGTGTGGGGGCAGCCTGGCGAAGACACCATCAGGGAGTTTGGGAACCCACCAAGAGTCCAGGGCCACATACACAGCAAGAGATTTAAAAGTAAAAATATGTGGAAGAAAAAAATTACCACCTGTGAGAAACAAGCACTACTCAACAGTCTATCAAACACAAAAGCTATCTGAATGCTTTTCTCACATGGAAAACTCTTGGAAACTCTCAGTTATCACAGATACAAAAAGCAGAGGTCCTAGAAGAGCAGTGATTTCTGCTGATGGTGGTTTGGTTTTCTCAACGAATGCAGGAAGGAAGTAAAGGCTTTCTACCTGGATACAAACTCACTCAGGTGCAAACACATCCTAGAAGAAGGGAAGAAAGACAAGGTTCAGAAGCCAGGGCTGAAAGGCCATTCTCCACTGGACCATGGTTTTTAGCCTGAGTAGATTTTTAACATCTTATGTGATAAAGCTCACTGAAAAACAGTTCCTTCTACACTCCACTGAACTCCATATGCTGCTGTTAAACATTACTCAGTACTCAACTGCACACTTAAAACAGTTAAGATGGTTACGTTTTATGTTGTTTTGTTTACCACAATTTTTTAAAAATTTAATGGTTAAGGAGGCAAATTTTACCTTATGTATATTTTACTACAATTATAAATATTTTTTTAAACCCACGTAAGGGAGTAAGTGTGAGAGGTGGGTGGCCAGACTCAGCAGAATACAAGTCGGAATGAGTTACTACATTTGCATACCCTTGTGGCATCCAAGAACCCAATTAAAGTAAATTACAATTATCTCAAGAGAGCCCAACAATAGTTAACACTTCAGTGTATATTTACCGACTACCTACCCTGTACTAGGTGTGAAGCTTCATTTGCTATGCAGGTAGTCTTCCCAAATTTCATACAAAAATAGTCAATTAAGATTTACATACATTACTAAATCATAAAACACAAGAGGTAATAAACTAAATACTTATATATTATAAGTGTTTTCCAAGTAGGTGCTTACTAGAAAATAAAAGTTGCTTTCTGACTCCCCAAACTTCCTCTGGCTATCCAACCCCTTCCTCATCGCAGTACTAAGGTAGAGTTGGGACTACACTGTGAGGGCAGAATGGTCAATTATCTGTCGGGTCAAGGCTGAACGCCAAGGGTTGCCCAGAGAAGAAAGGAGAGAGAAGAGGTCCACTGCAGGAGTCTGATGCCACATATGCTCTGCTGCCCTCTTCCCCAACTGATGCCTAGCACCAAGCAGGCACTCAGATATCAGGGAATAGCAAGAGGGTTTCCCCTAAATCCCCAAAATGATTCACCAAGCACAAATAATCATCTGATTTCACACTTTGAAGTTAAAAGCTGAGCTTTCTGATATTTTTTCCATTATACTACAAAAGACTAAAAATAAGTACCACAGCTCAAAACTAATATGCTAATCTGACTTGAATGAATTAAGGTTAGAAAAAGATTGTTGACTGCTGGGACTTCCTGACCTAACTGGCTAATCAGACTCCAGAACAGAGGAATGAGATGAAATATTGGGGTGGCACAGCCACTCCCAGCTCCCTACTCAGGTCCCCCATTACTGCAGTCCTTGATCCTGCCAGCAACCTCACAATACAGGCCTCAGGAGCCAGACAGGGATATCCTGGCCCATGGTGCCTGGGAGCTCTTGCACTTTCACTGTAAGGTGTCATTACTCTGAGTGTTTATCTAGGCAAATACTCAGCCTTCAGTGTTTAAAGCTGTGACCTGCTTTTGGCCACATTCTTTTTTTGGGCCACATTCTTAAGGCTCGACCATCAAGAACATTTCAATCATGCCAGAAACTGCCAGATCAACAAACCTTGTTTATAGAAGGACAAGACACAACTAGCACCCACTCCCTTTGCTCAGACTTTCTTGCTAGCAGAATTCCTTCCCTCCCACATATGGCTCTGATTTGCCCTTCTACCTACCTCAGCCTTGCTACAGCTGCAAAATCTAAATAATTGTAAACCTCTCTGGTAGGTTTTAGGGCTGTGCTTCCAAAGGCTGGAGCAAAAGGGCCAAAAGATGGCCTTGCAGACTCTTGGAACCCCTGCTCAGCAAAGCCACAGCCGCTCTATGACCAGGCAGTGAAGCAGTGAACAAGGCCAATGCTGAGCAGAAGAAGGTCATGCCATGCGTGACCTCGGAATCAGGCCTAGAGTGGCACCTGAAAGTACCAGCTCCCAGTGAACTGGTGAAGGCAAAGCTCCTGGGCCAATCCCAGCAACTGCTGCATTGCTGGCCTTCCCCAGTAGAGGATATGGGGCTGCACTGATTCAGAGAAATACAATATATCCAGTTCAGGCACCTCTACACCAAGTAAGATGGAGGAAATGTATTACTCCCAAGTGCTTTCCCCCTCCTCAAAGCTCCAGGAGATCCCCAGTCACTGTCTGCCACAAAAGATTTACACCCAGGTATAACACAACTGAAGAAGTCCTTGAAGATGCCCTTGTCCTCACCTCCCACTGCTTCTACCTCCTCTTCCTGCAGGCTTTGATCACTCCCTTAGCACAAAGGAAAAAGTGGGTTTCCACTCAGTACTAATTATTTGGAAATTAGTTCCTGACATTTAGAATCCAAGGATTAAAAATTAAAAGCAAATACAGATAAGGGAAGGACAAATGCAGAGGATCACCTGTCTTATCAAATGGGTACAGCTACAATTTACATACTTCCAAGTACTGGGGAGAAAGTAGCAGCTACCAAGTACTTTTCAGTAGTGGCCAGCATCTCCTGATGCATGAAGGTGTTGTTTTCTTCTTCCAAACAGAGCCACGATCGTCTGAATTTCCAAGCTAGGCCGCTATCAGGCACAAATAGACTCCCAGAGCCCAAATGAACAAAGATTCCCACCAGCCCACGGCTTAATTCTTCAGATACTCTATCTTCTTTTCCCAGGAATCTTCAACTGGCTTCTAATGCGAGCACAGAGGCACCCTGCCCTTCCCAGGCTCTACGTAAATCATTTGTGCTGGGAGCTAACTACTTAAAAGACCTCTTTTGTAAATGACAAGTTTATTTTATGTCTTCTCATTGTATAGCAAATTCAATGAATCTTGTTAAGTTCTGTGGCCTTAAGAACAGATCTAATCAAGAGTCAGGAACCTCTGCATTTATCTCACACAGGGATACAGATGACACTGTGAGGGATTCATGGCAACAGTCCTCCTAACAGGCTGGCCCCTCACAGAACCACAGGGATAGCTGCTGCTTACCCCTCAGAGCTTCCTTGGTCAGTAAAGGGACGGGAAGGCAGAAAGGTCACAGGCAAAAGAGAAAGTGTGAGTAAACTATGGGGAAGTGGGAGACGCAGAGACAAGACAGGGCAACAACCAACAGGGACTGGAGAGAGTGCCCTCCACACTCTTTTCAAGCTGTTCATCCTAAAGCAGCAAGACATGCTAGGCTGGAGGCATTTCTTACTGGATTAAGGAAATGGCCACAAAAACAGCAGTCAGATCCTTTTCGGGATTTCACTGACTATTACTACTACCCAAGTAGATGTCTCACCCATCATCCTGACTCAGAACTGGAGGGGGAGCAAATGGAGCCATGAGCTCCTCAGAAATGCTTCTCATCCCAAGGGAGAGAGCAGCCCTCCAGTCCTTTGCCAGCCTTAGATCATTACCTGCTATATTCAGCAAATGATTAGAAGAAAATCCAGAATTCTGTGACAAAGAACTAAAAATAAGTAAATTACCAGTAGCATTTATCTAGAGAGCTGGAATTTTTTGTTTTGTTTTCAAGTCAAGCTCTCTTTATAAACTCATAATCTACAGATGCCTCAAAAAGTCACTCCAGCTCTCCTTGCAAAAAGGGTAAGAAGCAGGAAATCACCCAGCAGGCTCTTGACACCAGTTTCCACCTCTCGTACCCCAAGCATTAGTGTAGCTGCAAACTTGAGCAGCAGTTTCTGAGAGTTCACCCTGTAAACAACTGCAGTGAGTTCAAAGAAGACTAATTTAAAGCTTGCATATGTTTTTTGGATTACTTGCAATGCAACCAGGGATCTCAGCTATCTTTGGCTTTTACAGACTAACTATTAAGTACTTGAATTTGACACTGACCATGGAGCAAGAAAGTGACAAGGCCTCAACCTCAACAGGAATCTAAGCTTCAGTGAGCACCTCAAACAGGACCGGTGTGCACCTGTCTGGTACTGGTTACTTCTTTGTAGCTCATATCCTGCTGGATGACCCACAGCAACGAGTGTAGCACCTGGGCACCAAGGCCTGTACATGGTTAGTGCACAGCACTTATTATGGGCCATGACACAACAGGCTTTAAAGGAATCATGTCCAAAACATTCTCTCTCTTTTTTTAAAAAAATATTTATTTATTTATTTATTTATTTGGCTGTGCCGGGTCTTAGTTGTGGCACACGGGATCTTCACTAGGGCATGCAGGACCTTTAGTTGTGGCACGTGGGCTCTTTTAGTTGCAGCATGCAGGCTCTTAGTTGCACCATGCAGGATCTAGTTCCCTGACCAGGGATCAAACTGCAGGCCCCCAGCATTGGGAGCAAAGATTCTTAACCATTGGACCACCAGCGAAGTCCCACGTCCAAATCATTCTCAAGGAGAATGAACATGTTCTAACTTCATCTACACCTCAACAGGAAAGCAGTGGTCCTGCCCAACAGAACTTCAGGTGTGGCTGTCCTCTGGGGATGGAACAGGAAAGAGGTCAGTGACTATCAGAGGTCGCAGCACTCGAGAGAGCAGAGCAACACCGGGTGCAATAGACCAACAGCAATTTTTTGGCCGACAGGATTTTTAATTAGCAATAATCGCGCCTCGGATAAACCTCATTGGCTACGATACTGCCACTGCGCAAAGCTCCGACAGGATTTTAAAAAAATAATTTCATAAATCTATGTCTGTTCTTAGAAAACTTGTTTTCTAGGCAAATATGGAATGAAATAACACCAGCTACAATTATAATCAACAGCATGAAAAGAGATACCTTAGGCAAATGGCAAATTAAATAATACTCATGCAATTATTCCTTTTCTTTTTCCATAAGCACCTTGCTCTAACAAAGAAACACAGAATAGGAATTATTTCTTTGATGATTTGTATTCAACAAATTTTGACCATCTAGGGCTTCCCTGGTAGCGCAGTGGTTAAGAATCTGCCTGCCGGGCTTCCCTGGTGGCGCAGTGGTTGAGAGTCTGCCTGCTGATGCGGTGGACATGGGTTCGTGCCCTGGTCCGGGAAGATCCCACATGCCACGGAGCAGCTAGGCCTGTGAGCCGTGGCCGCTGAGCCTGCGTGTCCGGAGCCTGTGCTCCGCAACGGGAGAAGCCACAATGAGAGGTCTGCATACCGCAAAAAAAAAAAAAAAAAAAGAATCTGCCTGCCAATGCAGGGGACACGGATTTGAGCCCTGGACCGGGAAGATCCCACATGCGATGGAGCAACTTAAGCCCGTGCACCACAACTACTGAGCGTGCACTCTACAGCCCAAGAGCCACAACTACTGAAGCCCATGCGCCTAAGAGCCCGTGCTCCACAAGAGAAGCCACTGCAATGAGAAATCTGCACACCACAACAAAGAGTAGCCCCCGTTCGCAGCAACTAGAGAAAGCCCGCGCGCAACAACGAAGACCCAACGCAGCCAAAAATAAATAAATAAATAATTTTAAAAAATTTTTTGGCCATCTACTCAATATCACATATCATCCTACCTTCCACCATCTACTCTTTAACTCCAACTCCATTTCATTTGTGTTTCAATCTCTTCACAAATGAAGAACACCATAAAAATGAAAATGCGTCCTCTTATTTAGAGGACTAGTCTCAAGAAAAGTAATATGTGGGAATTCCCTGGCAATCCAGGGGTTAGGAATTGGCACTTTCACTGCTGTGGCCCAGGTTCAATCCCTGGTCGGGGAATTAAGATCCCACATGCCTCACAGCATAGCCAAAAATAATAATAATAGGAGCTTCTCTTGTTTCTCAATGAAAACTTTCCTCACTAGACTGGGTGTCCCCTGAGAGCTGGAATAGGGTCTAATTCACCTAGGTCCTGAGCTCAGGCTGATGCAGTGGGGGCTAGACAGCAGGGCCTGGCCAGGGTGGAGAAGAGTAAAGCACCATCAGGGAAAGCTGAGTCCTCAGTGTGACCTCTACTTTCCAGACCGGTCTGCTCATCCAAGACCACTGGGATAGGAAGGGATAGGAGGGCTCTACTCCTCCATAAGCTAGGACACTGCATCACTGCCCAGAGCAGAGATGTATACTGAACCCTCAGGTTCTCTGCTTATCTTCAGAACTAGGCTCTAAGTCCTCCTCTCCTAAGAGACTGCCCTTCCTTTACCACTCCAAGAGTGCTTTCCCTTCTATCCAAGCATGCCCAATCCCTACCACTCATTAAACAAGTTATGCGCACAGCACATCTCCTCAACACAGAGCCGCAGGTGTTCCTACAGCACGATCATGCTCCACTTAACTTGGAATGCTTACTCCCACATCCAGCCCAGCCCAGCCCCTCAATGGGACAGGTGCTCAACAAACATTTAGTTGGAGAGTTAAACACGAATCACTGTTTTTCTGCAATATGGCACTATACCAAAGTCCATTCCTTTCCACTTCAAAAACAGCTAGACATTTACATCATCTGGCATGAGAATTCCCAGGTAGAGGGAAACAGAAGGCACCCCCTTTCTGATGCACTGGCCATCAAGGCCACCTAAAGCTTGTTTCCTGTGTGACCATCTCCCTCGGATGAGCTTTGATCTAATGGGCAGGTTCATCAGCACCTTTTGTTTGTTGTTGTTGTTTTTTAACATCTTTATTGGAGAATAATTGCTTTACAATGGTGTGTTAGTTTCTGCTTTATAACAAAGTGAATCAGCTATACATATATCCCCATATCTCCTCCCTCTTGTGTTTCCCTCCCACCCTCCCTACCCCACCCCTCTAGGTGGTCACAAAGCACCCAGCTGATTTCCCTGTGCTATGTGGCTGCTTCCCACTAGCTATCTATTTTACATTTGGTAGTGTATATATGTCCATGCCACTCTCTCACTTCATCCCAGATTACCCTTTCCTCTCCCTGTGTCCTCAAGTCCATTCTCTAGTAGGTCTGCGTCTTTATTCCTGTCCTGTCCCTAGGTTCTTCAGAAACATTTTTTTTTTAGATTCCATGTATATGTGTTAGCATATGGTATTTTTCTCTTTCTGACTTACTACACTCTGTTTGACAGTCTCTAGGTCCATCTACCTCACTATAAATAACTCAATTTCGTTTCTTTTTATGGCTGAGTAATATTCCATTGTATATATGTTCCACATCTTCTTTATCCATTCATCTGTTGATGGACACTTAGGTTGCTTCCATGTCCTGGCTATTGTAAATAGAGCTGCAATGAACATTGTGGTACATGACTCTTTTTGACATCAGCACCTTCGGAATACCCAGTTCTGCCTTTGTGAGCAGGCTAAGTTTCTTACTTCAACCAAGGATACAAGCTCTCCTAAGCTCTGGAGCAGTGGCTCTAGACCCTGGCTGCATATTACAATCACCTGGGCAGGGAAAGGAGCTGATGCCTGAGTCCCACCCCCAAAATTCTGATGTCACTGACTGGGGTGCAGATTTCAACCAATAGTAAACCCTGCTCTAAAGATACAGCAGCTCTGAAACAGAACAGGAGGTAGACAGTATAGTTTGGGGCCCAGACCACACAGACAGCAGGTACTGAAGGAATTAAAAACTGGTACACAGCTGAGAAAAAGGGCTTGGAAATGCAGAAACTTACCCTCCACCCAGTATATCTGATCAATCCTCACCAGGGCAAGGACTCCTGTATTCTCATCAGAGCCCCAGACCAACAATTCTGGATCCTCTAGAAAGTTTCTCCCACATGTCCTGGCGCCCTCACAAAACACATCAATGCTACTCAGCAGCACTGGCACCACATGGAATACCCAGGAGTGATACTGGAGTTGTTCTCCCTCCTGCCTTCCAAGCCCCAGTCCTTCTCAGAGTCGTAGCAGCTGTGGCAGTCGCTGGCTCCACTCTGATTCTGTGACATGAGCTCAAGTTGGCCTCCAGGTGCTGCCTAAGCTTGTTTTCTCATCAATGAAATGGGGAACATGTGTCACTGACCTCAAAGGGCTTCTGTCAGGATGAACTGAAAGTGATGCATCAGCCAATCAGCCCAATGTATGCACAGACTAAGTATTCCACAAAGACTGCCCTTCAATTATTATGATTTACCCTACACACAACTGCCATAACAAGGAGTAATCACGTTCTGGATGCTGCAACACCTTAAAGATGGCAAGTGACCCTACGTCACAGCAACCCTGCTGAATAGCTAATGTCCCCTTTATGACATGCAAAAACTGAAGTCCATACCAAGTAAGGGGAAGAGCCAGGATTTGAAGCCTGGTTCACTAGATTAACTTGTCTGAGCCACAACTGCCGTCACACGGCTCTTGTGTTCTAGGCAGCTCATGACAGTTGCCCATGAATCAGGTCCACCCTCTCTGCCTGGCACACACAAAAAAAGTACTCATGAGCAACTGTTAAGTAGAGTTTTTTCCAACTCCCTCTTGCCCTTCAAGTCCTAGCCTGCTAAATGCTGCTTCCTTGGGAAACCCGCCCAACTGAGTCCTCCATTATCCAATTAACCCCCCACTATACCTTTCCTTCTTCATTAAATTCTCAGAATAGTGAGAGCAGGGGCCATATCTGATTTACTCACATAGTCTAACGATGGCACAGGGAGAACACAGGTCAGATCCATGTCTTTCCATGACACTGGAACCCACCTAGGGAAGAACTACGTCAAAGACCACCTGAAACACCAGGGCAGCTCTGCTTCATCGCCTCGAAAGACACTGCCATAACTCCAAAGCTCTGACAACAGAGTCAAGGGCACTGCCTCATGGAGCTGGACTTCAGGCAGTCCACAACCTGGAATAAGGGTCCCTGGCATCAATATTCAGGCAGATCCTTCCTCTTCAGAAATTAGCTCAGTGGTTTTGGTAATTTCTGTAAGTTAAGCAGAAATAAATTCTTTTTGAGCAGGCAAGACCTTTTATTTTGTTGCTAAAGTTCATCTTAGTCTGCTAATATCGTGTGTTCACTTGTTCTACTTATAACAAAAGTCAAGAACTGGATCTCCTTTATTCAAGTCATGAAACTCCTTTATTCAACTGCAACATGATTAAGTAAATGAATACAAAATTAGATTTATTTTAAAAGACTTTAGTAAATAAAAATGTGTACCATGTATCCATATCCTGGTTTCTAAATGCCACTTCAACTAAAAGAAACCAAGGCTCCTTGTGGAAAGGGCTGATGACAGGCTGGGGAAAGGAACCTGGAACATCTTGTTGCACTAGAAAAGTCAGAAGTGTTCAAACAATGATGGAGACATGTCAAAAGAACACAGGAGCCAGCCTAAAGGGGCTCCCGCTGGCCAAACCTGGGACAATCTGGGCATCAAAATGAATAATGACAAGAATGGGCTATATCACATTGAATAAGTTATCAATGTGAACTAATATAAACAAAACAATGAATAAACAAGTGAAGGAGGTGAGAAAACTCTTCTTTGAGTAAGATGACAACTAATTCAGAAGAAATGATGGTCATAGAAGAATCACTGCATGTTGAAAGTAGAGGGTCAAAGTTTGATAAGGAACAGGATATTTACCATAAATTACCTGTGTCCTAACATAAATTACTTATTAATTGCAAAGGGAAAAACAGCAACTTTAAGGAGGGAAAAACTGTCAAGTACCTCCTCAACCAGGACTGATCATCAAGACAAACCAGCAACTTATGCCTACTCACATGGGGCTATTAAAGATGTTATTAGGACAACTGAGGAATCTAAGTATGGAATGTAAATTAGATATTAAACCAGTATTAAATTTCTCTCACACTGACAGATGTATTGTCATTATGTAAGAGAATATTCTTTTTTTTTTTTTTTTGAGGTACGCGGGCCTCTCACTGCTGTGGCCTCTCCCGTCGCGGAGCACAGGCTCCGGACGCGCAGGCTCAGCGGCCATGGCTCACGGGCCCAGCCGCTCCACGGCATGTGGGATCTTCCCAGACCGGGGCACGAACCCGTGTCCCCTGCATTGGCAGGCGGACTCTCAACCACTGCGCCACCAGGGAAGCCCGAGAATATTCTTATTCTTAGGAAATACACAACTAGGTATTTAGTAGTAAAGGGGCATGACGTTTGCCAATCACTCATAGATGGTTCAGGGAAAAAATGTACAGAGTGAAAAGAAACAGAATGACAAAGCAACAACAAGGCAAAATGTAAACAAATGGTAACTCAAGGTAAAGCGTATTTAGGAGTTTCTTGTACTACTTTTGCAATTTTTCTCCAAGTTTGAAGTTATAACAAATATTTAAGTTACAAAAATATAAACTGTGTGAAATGAAAAGAAAATTAAGTGTTAAGAAAAAGGAATGTGGGGCATGGTCGGCCTCTCATCTCAGAACCTCAGTTCCTCCCTGACGAAGCAGCAATATTCATCAACAGTTGTGAGGCAAAGTCAGCAGATGGGTTCTGTAAACGGTGATGGCCTAAGTAACCCTAATCCTACCACTTACCTCACACCCTTGCACTTTGTCCACTAGTGTTCCAGATTCCAGGCACCAAGGCCCCTGACTTCATGATTCAAAACATAGCCCACCAGGTCCCCAAGCCCTCCTTTATAAGGAGGAGCTATCTTAAAAGTTTTTCCCTCTAGAAACACTACAAGCACAAAATGTACAAAAAAGGACTTTGAAAATGACTTGGATTATAATGGAAGAAAATGTCACACTGGGGCCTGAAATTACTACATTGGGCTATGTTTGCTCAAGATTAAAAATAGTTTCATCTTTCCTTCCCAGGAGCCTTCCCTCCTGGAGGAAAAAACCCCCAACCAGACCATCACCAAGTTCAGAGGTCCCAGAGCTAAACACAAAATATGCGCAGGCTGAAATCAGTGTTTCCCAGTATCAGATTCCCCATTAACAATCCCCGGGCACAATTCAGAAGATACACAGTAAGCCTCACAATGATGCCATTAGCTGTCTGGTCCTTTGAACTTAATGCAATAAAAGTAATTCACATGGAGGTAAAACAAATTTCAATAATACACTAGGCCATAAGTGAAAAGGTGGTTTCCCTCTCAGGCCTTCAGGTAAGCAGGCTGGGTTTCTTCAGTAGTTCTCCACAAATGACACATTTAATGTATCTCTAAACACATAAACCAGTACATCTCTTTTTATCTCACTCAAAGTTCAAATGGTATCATATACTTCATAATTGTTACTTTTTAAAATTTACTAGAACTGGAAGACCTCAGCCCCAGTGGGTGGATCTACTTCCTCACTACCCCCTGCTGCTTGTGGCACATACCTGTCTAAGTATCCTGCATATTTTGCCCTGAAGAGTGCTCCCTCCCTCTCAGCCTTGCATTCTTCTGGTAAGAAATCTGAGGATAAAATCCTAGATGTGGAATTGCTGGGTCAAAGGTTATGTATATTAGAATTGCTAGATATTGGCAAAATACCCTTCAATTTACATTCCGACCTAAAGACATGAGTGACTTTTCTCTTACTTTCACTAAAATTGAGTTACTGTTAAACTCCTTCATTAATAACATGAGACAGAAGAGAAAGGAGTGTAGGACAGGTTGAAAGAGCATGGGACAGTTTGTCCCTCTCATATTGTTGGATTAATGGGCATAGTGGGGAGCAGGTATCATAAATTCAAGCTGGGAGTAATGGTACTTCATAGTTAGTTAGCCAGCACGAAAATATGGGAGGGTGAACATCCAGATGACTAATGAATCAAAACATGGCACTATGTTTTTCTAGTCAAACTTGACTACCTCAGAGGAAAATTGCTATGGAAAATTTATGGGCTAATTACTCCAAATAATAAGTTATCTGTGGTGCTCTTTGCTCCTATTGTGGACCAGCCCTGTGGACCACGGTAGCTTCTAGGCCCACCCTAAACAACTCTGGGCTCAGGGTAGTGGGAACACAAATACAAGTGCTGAGCCCAAGGAGAACAGGAGAGGGAAGCTAGAGAGTATTTTGGGGCTCCCAAGTCTAATCTTCATACTGTAGCTTCACTGTCCTGAAAAACATGAACCTTTTCTAAATCACATTGCCAAATCTAAGTTTGAGGCCTACTGTTTTTCAACTGAGGGGCAGGGTCTGAGAGGAATACTGGAGCCCGGCTATCCTGGAGGTCACACCCTCCAGACTCTTGGGGCACTGGGGAAAGAACCATCTGTCCCAGGCCAGTGCAGCCATCTGGGACAGGCAGTTTTGTGTCTGAGCACAAAAGTACTCACCAGTCCACTCTCATCTTTCACTCAGATCAGCCTAACTTGTACACATGAACGATTAATCCAACAGAAAGTGGTGCCAACAGTGACTGACATTCCAAAGTCCTAAGATGACCCTCCAACTCTATACCATGCTGGTTCCTGGTTCAAAAACTTCCTGGAAAAACCAGGGACATAGGCAACTCCATCAAGATGACGAGTAACAGGAACTGGGAACCACATCCTACCATGAGGACCATGATACAAACCCCTAGTGAAGAACGCCAGGACCAGATAGGAGAATGAAGCCCTTCAGCAGCTGCTGTGGTTACATTACCTTCTATAGATACACACTGAACTATTGATGGATGAAATGACAGGATGTCTGAGATTTGCTTCAAAATAATGGAGGGGTGGGGTAGGGACAATAGTTGGGAGTGTGAATGGGCAAGACTGGCCAGTAGTTAATGGATGTTGGGGCTGGTAATAAGTACATGGGATTCGTTGTATTATTCTGTCCTTGAGTGTACTTGAAATTCTCCACAATGAGAAGATCAAAAATAAAATACAACAGAAGCATACAGACAAAATTCCCAGTAATTAAAACATCAAGTATATCCAGCAATTCACTCTTAAATATATACTCAGAAGCCATGGACAAGAATGGTTCATATCAGTATTATTCATAATAGTCAAAAATTAAAAACAACTCAAATGTCCACCAAGAGGAAAAGCAGTAAACTGTGGTATATTCATATGTGAAATACTATACAACAAAAGAGAACAAACTGCTGTACAGAACCACAAAGATGTCACAGACCTAACATTCAGCAAGAAAAGACAGGCACCTGAAAGTACATATCATACTCTCTATCATTCTACTTACATAAAGGTCAAGAGTAGCAAAACTAAGCTCAAGAACAGAGGTCAGAAAAGTGGTTACCTTTAGGGAGATGCTGATTGGGTAAAGGCACAAGAGAACCTACTGGAAGTGTTCTGTATCTTAGGTCTGAGTAATATATACAATATCTAAAACTTGTCAAACTGTACATTTATGATTTATGCATTCTGCTACACATAAATTTTGCTTCAATTATTTTTAATAGTGACCAAAAAAATCAAATACTAGTTATCAGGAGATTCAGTGAAACAACTTCATCTATAACAGAATAGATTTTCAAAGCCTAAAGAATGAGCTAATTCAGCTCTGGCCTGGGATAATTTTGATTGGGGCCTGCTACCTGCCTGCCACCTGCCCACACCTGAGGTGAAAGCAAGGACTCCCTCTAAGGACCTTCACTCTTAGCTGCTCACAAACACCACAGAATACCAGAGCACCCAACATCAGAAAACATATCTTTAACTCCTGCTTCACCACCTAAGCAACTAGCTCTGGTTGTGGTCTTGACCTCACTAAATTCCAAGTAATGCAATTTTTAAAGGTAGTGATACAGATCTCTCACACAGGAGATTCAGCGCTTTCCTCACCACCATGCCCGCTGCTGACACCCACTCCTTCAGGCAGCTCCTGAGCAGTGCCCAGAAGCCTCTCCAGCCCTTCCACTAGCACAATCCACACCTCCCTAACTCTGGAATTCCTTACATTCTCCTCCCTAAAGGACAACCCTCAGAAAACTTGGATTCAAAACAAGAAAACAAAACCTGGTCGACTTCCTTAGGCCTAAGCAACCTTGATAGACATATGGGATGCAAAAATCTGAATTTACATGGCTTCAAAATTATTTAAGTATAAAAATAAATGGAATTTTAAATGTGTGAAATAATAGCACAACAAAAACTCCACAGACACATGGTTAAGTGTCACAGCACTGGGGAAAGGCCAGAAAAATCCTGGTACATCACATGACATCTCTTCTCAGGGGCAGCTCCCATCTGAAGGGCAATGAGCTTGCTATATACAAAGGTATAGGCCAGCCATGAGCAGAGCCCTTTGCCTCCAGATCTTCACGGCAATAGCTGACCAGGCAGCAGCTCTCTGATGTGAGCACATAGTTGCCCTCACACCAGATACGGGCTTACGCTGCCCCATCAAATTCTGGGGTAAGCTGGGGTGGGGCCTCCAGACAAGAAAGCCAGAACTAGCTGATGAGTTCCTGGGCCTGGATCCTGAGCCTACTCTCAACACTCACTCTTGGACCTCCAAATGCCCAAATCTTCAGCTACCAGCCAGCAACGCGACAACACTGGTAGCTGACATACCTCCCCATTCTGTAAGGCAAGTCTCTGTACCCAGAGCTTGAGACCAGCAGGTGAGGCCATGACCACAGCCCACAAAGCTTTCTACTATCCACCCAACCTACCTGGTCTGATGGTGCAGATATGGGGAAAGACTAGATTCTGGCTGCTCTCTAAGCTCTATCCATTTCTCCATTTCCTTACCACTGGAGCTGTGTGGCCTACATGGAGAAGCAGGAAAATCCTCTAAAATAGCTTTCAAACACAGAGAAAATTTGTAAAACACAATGCTCATAAGACAGAGTTTGAGGTGATCATTTAAGTCATCAGGAGCTACACTTTCATTTTACAGACGGGTAAACCAAGGCTTCTACAGTCTCCCAGATGGTGAGCAATCACACAGGATGAGCATTCCTCTAAGTCTCAAACAACCTTTTCCCCATCACAATACCCTATCAACAAAGGGGGAAAGGAAGAGAGGAAAGCTGAAGAGGGGACAAGATGAGGGACACACAATGAAAGGCAAAGGAGCTGAGAATGTGGGAAGAAGAGCAATGTGAAGGAAGAAGGGAGGGTCTGAGAGGGGGACAGCACTGTGAACCCATCTCAGTGAATTAGGCCAGAGAACACATACAGGCTTTTCCTCTTCCAACACCTGTCACACCGTGCTGGGGAAACTGGTTTGACAAGGACCACAGAGACACTTAGAGGCTGAGCAGGCCCCACTGTCCTGCCACAGAAGTGGTGCTCTGGGTACCTGCTATGAGCAAAATATGGAACAAAAGGAAAGCAGCACTCCGGAGGAAAGACCCAAACCACCTCAGCCTTGCCAACGGGACCAAACCTGAGGCTGATCAAGCCTTTGGATCCAGCTGCTGATTCACAGGAAATACAGAGAAGAGCATGCTCAACTGCACCCTGGGACACAATCTGCTAAATCTGGACTGTGAGAGATTCCACAGGTCTAAGGGCCCAGGTTCTTCAGCAGATAATTGCAAGGAAAAGGGACAGAGGGGAGAAAATGCAGATAAAGAAACTTACAAGATATGACAACTTAAAAAAATGGACAAAATTAAACTGCAGTGCCTAAAGATACACATTTGGAAGATAAAACGATTAAAAAAAAAAGTAAGAAAATGGCTACAAAAAGACAGGATGGGGCCACCTTGAGAAGGAAGGGGAGAGGGGGCTGTGGCAGGGTTGGGGCCCACAGAGAAGCCTCTGGTGGAACCAATAAAGTTCTATTTCATGACCTTATAATTCACTAAGCTCTATTTTTTTTGGGGGGAGGGTGGTCTTGTTTTCTCCATTTTTGTTTAATTTTACACTAGTAAAGTTTTTTAAAAGTTAAAAAATAGATTTAAAAAGATAAGAGTAAGTTGGGACTTCCCTAGCAGTCCAGTGGTTAAAACTCCATGCTTCCACTGCAGGGGCATGGGTTCAATCCCTGGTCGGGGAACTAAAATCCTGCATGCTGGGCTTCCCTGGTGGCGCAGTGGTTGAGAATCCGCCTGCCGATGCAGGGGACGCGGGTTCGTGCCCTGGTCCGGGAAGATCCCACATGCCGCGGAGCGGCTGGGCTCGTGAGCCATGCCCGCTGAGCCTGCGCGTCTGGAGCCTGTGCTCCGCAACGCGAGAGGCCACAGCAGTGAGAGGCCCGTGTACCACAAAAACAAACAAACAAACAAACAAACAAACAAAAATCCTGCATGCTGCGCCATGCGGCATACATGCATGCATGCACGCATGAATGAATACATAAATAAATAAATAGATGAAGTAACCAGAGAACCAGTCCTGGAAGAGCTTGAGGACTTTGCAAAGCAGCATATGCAGAAAGAGAATCCCACCAGGAAGCATGCAACAGAGAGGGTGGCCTCACAGGCAACTGGGTGGAGACCTCTAATTCAGGGGTTTGGCCTTAGGAACCACCACTGGCTGCTTACCCAGGCCTCACACTCTCCAATAGCTCTGCTGGTTATTAACCTGATATTGTAGCTACCTGCATGACTCCTTTATCCCTCTCAACTGGTTCCCATGGCATCAGGGTTAGGAAATGGCTCAACAGGTCAGAGATATCACTGTACACCCAAATGTCAGCTTGGCTTTGAAAATAATCTATTACTGCCTGCCTGCTCTCTAAGGTCCTCTCCCTGATCCCTCACATCACTCTCTAAGATGGGCTTAGCCCCCCCACTTCCCTTTATGATGAATCAGAGGCACACTGACTGCAGTCACTTGCCAGGGGCGTGACCCTCAGCCTCCCCAAATCACATTTTTTTCTGAAAAATATCAACTGAAGGGAAATAACTTCATCACTTCTCCCTTTTTTTTCTGGTCAGTGCAATGACAGGGCCCATACCTCTCTCATCCATTGCCAGATCCATTCCCAGGGCCTAGCACGGTGCCCAGGACATGACAGTGACTCAAAAACCACCTGCTGAATGAATGAACAAATAACTGAAACCCAGCGACAACAGGGTCTGTCTGCTGGGTGCCAAAAGACAGTCCCCTCCATAGTTCATGGGCTAGCCTGTCTTGCAAGGCTGCTTAACAGCCAATATTTCATCTTAAACACTTCCTAGATCAAATTCCTTTTTTAACTTTTTCCAATCATAAACATATATTCATTAGGTAAGCTAATGCATGTAAAGGACCTGACACAAAACACACTACTTAAAATATATATACAAAATACAAACAATCTTAATCCAGCCACCCATAATCTCTGATGGGTGTAGTATTTCCATGCTTCAGACAACCTACAAGAGCAGACTAGCTAAGGAACACGGACATCACTATGTATACCACTGGGCATCCTGCTTTCTCCACCCCAGATCTAAATCTGAAATAAAACTGCCAAGGTCAATAATCCGCCCACAATGACAAGGAGTCTCCAGTGACTGCAATAGAAATGGACTTACTTCCACAGCAGAGTTTCTTCTCTTGTACTGAGAATAAGCTCTGGCACAGTGGCCTCCTCTGCACTGCCCTGCACTGCCCCAGGACTACTCCCAGGCTGGGAGAAGCCCTGTGGGCTCTGCTTCCCCTCTACCCTATCAGAGGATTTAGAGTGAGCATTTAGAGATTTTCAGCTCCCCGCTGGTGGTATCATGTCATTTTCTTATCTGATAACAGCCAATAACTTTACCCTCACCTGCCTCTAAAACAAAGATCAGAGACCAAATGCCTTCACTATCTGGAAATCACCTGGAGCCTTCTCCAGTGGGAACCCACAGGCAGCTCCCCCTGAACACAGATTCATAAAACCCGGTGCCTTCATCATCTGGAGGCTGGAACCCCATTTTTGTCTTTAGGATAACTATCCTCTGCTCAGAAGTTGAGCACCGGTGCCTGTACCCTCATCTTCCTCCCACCCCAGAGCTCTACGCTCAAATTGTCCCTCAAGGAGTCAAGGAAGCCCAAAATACTTCAGGTTTCCAGGGAGGATGCTGACTTTACAGAGTAAGGTTCTGACATTCCAGACTGAGCTCATCCTACTATACAACAAACAAAAAAGTCTTAAAATTTCTGTTCTAAAGAGTTCCAACACTACAGCTCAGCTGAATTACATGCTCCAGGTACAGAATCTGCTGCTGCCCAACGTTCAACCAGAAGCACTCACTTGCTCCAAGTCTCTTAAAATGCATCTGTTGACTGAAAAGTCAAAGTTACCTATTATAAACTACCTAGGCAAGAAGTCATATGGTCACATGGGGAAAAAATAAGTAGAGTTGTATCTCTTTGAAAACCAAGGGCTTTTCACACCAGACATGCACTGCTGTTGATAACTCAAACAGAAATAAACATTATACAAAAAATGGAAACAAAGCACTTCCAGGCACTCAACTCAGGCAGCAACCTTGCCAGTTCATGCTCCTTCTACTGCACTGGTGAGGTTCAAGAAAACAAACCTGGGCACACAAAGAATTTCCAAAGAAACTCCTTAAAAATATAAACAGTGCTGTCTAGTTAACAGAATCCTTGGTCCTCAAACTATTTTTGTCCTTTATTCATCTTGATGGGGCCAGTGCCTCCAGGATGATGCACCCCAATAAGACACCACAGCACTCGAATCTCCACAGGTGGGCAGCTTCCCTGGTGGCGCAGTGGTTAAGAATCCACCTGTCGGGCTTCTCTGGTGGCGCAGTGGTTGAGAATCTGCCTGCCGATGCAGGGGACACGGGTTCATGCCCCAGTCCAGGAAGATCCCACATGCCGCGGAGCAGCTGGGCCCGTGAGCCATGGCCGCTGAGCCTGCGCGTCCGGAGCCTGTGCTCCGCAATGGGAGAGGCCACAACACTGAGAGGCCCGCGTACCACACACACACAAAAAGAATCCACCTGTCAATGCAGGGGACACGGGTTCGAGCCCTGGTCCAGGAAGATCCCACATGCCGCGGAGCAACTAAGCCCATGCGCCACAACTACTGAGCCTGAGTGCACACCTAGAGCCAGTGCTCTGCAACAAGAGAAGTCACCACAATGATAAGGAACCGGCGCACCACAGCGAAGAGTAGCCCCTGCTCGCCGAAACAAGAGAAAGCTCGTGCAGCAACAAGATCCAATGCAGCCAAAAATAAATAAATAAATAAATTTTATTTAAAAAAAAAAAAGCTCCACAGTTGAGCAAGCAGTCAAGCTAGAGCTCCTTTCTGAGAGGTATCAATGGGCTCACATCTAAGGCCTTTTTTTCCTCTAATAAGATACTACTCGGTACATATAAAATATAATCTATTATGTATGTAATTATAAAACACAATAAAAAACACCCCTGAACCAATCACTTAACCTAAGAAATATGTCCAGCCTTTATTAAATATTGGACTCTCAGTTTACACTAGAAAAAGGACAAGTGTAATAATAATAAGTAGCAATTGGGCTTCCCTGGTGGCACAGTGGTTGAGAGTCCACCTGCCAATGCAGGGGACATGGGTTCGTGCCCCGGTCTGGGAAGATCCCACATGCCGCAGAGCGGCTAGGCCTGTGAGCCATGGCCGCTGAGCCTGCATGTCTGGAGCCTGAGCTCTACAACAGGAGAGGCCACAACAGTGAGAGGCCGGCGTACCAAAAAAAAAAAAAAAAAAAGTAGCAATTATGGAGAGGGGTAGGGCATATTACTAGGAAGTTTTTATTTCCTCCCCAGCAGCCTATGGGGAGGATATTCTATCCCAATTTTGCTGAGGCAGAGAGGTCAAGGGCCTTACTTAAGGCCACATCAGGATAGGAGGGTTCCAAGGGACTCAGTACCTCTGGTAGGTTCCTTCCTCAGGCTCGAGTTTCTACCGCTGAGGGTAGTCAGTGTTTTCATTGTCCAACCTCGTCACACTTGTACCAAAAATCTTGCCTGTCTTGCCAAAAAGCAAGGGCCTTCAGTGGGTAGACCTCACCTCTTGGGAAGTCATGACCCAAAAGACCATAGCATGACCAGACACTATCTGAAAGAACAGTTCTCCTTTAGAAAACTCAATACCATTTTATAACAAGTGCTGGCATTTGCAGTGTGATCTCAGCATGGCAAATATGTTTTATTCCTTTATTTGATAAAAACAAGTGCCACTCCCAATCTTAAAACAGAGAAGGAAACGTATCACTCTGATCAGATAACAGGTTAAAATAGGCTAGATTTTTTTTTCCTGTAATAAAAGAAAGAAAAAAAGGTAGAAGGAAGGCAAACATCCAGGGCACTGCCAGTGCCAGCTGCTCCTTTCACAAGACACTTCCAAAGAAGACAAAAAAGAAATTGTACATATTGAAGCATCATGGAAAGAATGGAATTTTTTTTACTGTGATCAAGAACAATTTCCAGGACCATTCCAAAGTCAACCTACCTGAGTTTTAGAGGAGCAAATTTCTCAGCAGCCTTCCATGCAATCAATATAGACCTCAAGTAGAAAAGCCCTTCGCCAATTCCAGAATGGCCTGACTAGGCCTCCTCCATCCCCGCTACCAGCACCACCAACTCACTCACCTACCCTTCACATAACCTGCTAAACAACAGCTGATCACAAATCTGGCTCCTTATCTGAAGCCAACACCCCCGAAAGAGAAACAGCCAGTGACCTCTATCTGTTCACTCATCAAAACCAAAAATATCTCATACATTTTTTTCCAGGGACACACTTGCCTGGGGTCAGGAGAAGAACTGCCTGATGGGTAAGGCAGTCTGATATCAGGAGAGAGCTCCCATATCCAGAACAAACCTCTTTTTTTAAAAGTTGAGGGGCTTCCCTGGTGGCGCAGTGGTTGAGAGTCTGTCTGCCTGCCAATATGCGGGTTTGTGCCCTGGTCTGGGAGGATCCCACATGCCACGGAGCGGCTAGGCCCGTGAGCCATGGCCGCTGAGCCTGCGCAACCGAAGCCTGTGCTCCACAATGGGAGAGGCCACAACAGTGAGAGGCCGGTGTACTGCAAAAAAAAAAAAAGTTGAGTCTCTCTGGCTTCCCCTACGCCATATTCTGGCATTTCACATCTTCAACAAGTTCTACAGTTGATTAAGGCCAAAATAAGTTTTTTCTTTGCTTTATTGAGATATAATTGAAGGCCAAAATAAATTCAAAAAGCAAGAATTTGAAGTCCAATTTCATTCACAAATAGATTAATCCTATGCTTCCCAGTGGATTCAGAACACTGGGCCTCCCCAGTGGCCTGGAGGAATTGCCCAGCCTCCTGTGACCTGGCACTCAGTCACCCTTGGGAGCAGCAGGCCTGCCTCTCCAAATACGGCCTGAGATCTGCCGCAAGAGTGAGCTCAGGCCTGCAAAGGGGTCCACAAAAATGTTTACCAAGACTGACAAACTTAGAGGACAGCCCCAGCAGCAAACAAAACACAAGCACCATCCCTCAAAACACTCCTGAACAGCAGGGCAGCATGTGAGGAAATGACTGCTTGCTGGGCTTCTGGCCCCTCAGCACCCTATAACCACAGCAGACCAACAGAGAGGCCACGGCAGGCCTGACACTTAAGTGGAGGGCTGTGCACAGCCCACAATGGGCCCCATTCTCCCTGGAAGCTCATGGCAGGAGGGCAGAGGGGAGGCCAGGACATTCCTTCAACCTCTCACATGGAGGGAAAGGGCACAGGCAGCCCAGGGCATCAGAGGCCTGCATAAGAAGAAAGCCTGAGCAGCCATTTTCCTATCCAGCTGCACATTTCAAAAAGGGCCCCTCCTAGAAAAGCAGAAGGGAGTCCTGAAGTGCCAACTGATTAAGTCATGCGAATTAGATGACCTACACAGGAGTCCTCTCTCTGGGCAGCAGTGCCCAACCAGAAGGGAAAAAAAAAACACCGCCACTCAGGGTGTTGAGGGGACAGGGGACCCCACAGCCCCTGTCAGCCCGGGGCTGGTACTACAAGCAGAACAATCAACTTTTCCTGCTGAAGATTTCTTCCCAGTGCCAAGGAATCCAGCCACTTTTTAAACTACTTTTAAAACTGGAAAAAGCACATGTTCAGACTGGCAAACACAGTATGTTAAGTCTATACTATTGGGACTTCCCTGGTGGTCCGCTGGTTAAGAATCCACCTCTAATGCAGGCGACGCGGTTCGATCTCTGGTCGGGGAACTAAGATCCCACGTGCTGTGGGACAACTAAGCATGTGCACTCTGGAGCCCGAGTGCCACAATTAGAGAGAAGCCCGCTCACCATAACAAAAGACCCCCACATGACACAATGAAGACCCAATGCAGCCAAATAAACAAACAAACAAACCTTTTTTTTTTTAAAGTCCATACTATTTATTGACCTTTCTGACAAAATACTGTGATCTCTTCCAGGTAAGCAGAAGCAACAGCTGGTAGCACAATCCAGAGAAGGAAAGGAGACAGGAATCCTACTGTTATCTATTTGTGACTTTAGTGAATTCTATTTTTAGATCTTTATTAAACAGCTTCTCTTCTAGTCTCCTCTTACCAAATTTCTCTCCTCAGGCAATTCAATCTTCCCAATATTGCTCAAAAGTCTAAAAATATAAGACGCTTATTCAGGTATGCTTAACATAACAGGTAAAGCAAAGTTCGCTACACTTCCTTGTTTTCCACAAGACCCAGAATCCACCCCTGTTCAAGGGCTATTCATCAGGCTGGTCTCCACCATTAAAAAATCCAGTAAGCAAGAGACTTCTCTGGCAGTCCAGTGGTTAAGACACCATACTTCCAATGCAGGGGGCATGGGTTTGATCCCTGGTAAGGGAACTAAGATCCCACATGCTGAGGCAAGACCAAAAAAAAAAAACAACATCCAGTAAGCAAGGATGCCTGAGGTCAGGGCAGATCCGATGCAAAGACAATCTACCAGCCCAAGCAGGAGTATACACAAGACATTTACAGTGACGAGATGCATGTTTTATGAAAGCATTTCATAGTATAATAAGGGCCTAGAAAATGGATGGTATACCGGGTGCTGAGTAACAGCCAAATAAAAAGGAACCAGTATTTGCAATTCCATTATTAACTTTATCATTTTTCTTGGCAAAAACTGGTTAGCGAATCAACCCAGCCCTGGAGAACAACTAAGCTAATTAAAAGAGGCATTTATGAAAACCAAGGCAGAACTGGTTCACTTCTGTCATAGACAGCCTTGGGAATCTTCTTAAGTAATCCCATATCAACCCCTGGAATTCCTAGAAAATGTTCCCAGTACAGTGAGAGGTAAAACACAGACAACCATAACATTTGCCAAAACAAGCATCTTCCAATTCCACGAATCTGTTTCAATACATATTAGAAAGAACTCTGTAAGCAGTGCTTCTTTTTTTTTTGCAATAGGCAGGCCTCTCACTGTTGTGGCCTCTCCCTTTGCGGAGCACAGGCTCCAGACACAAAGTCTCAGCGGCCATGGCTCATGGGCCTAGCCGCTCCGCAGCATGTGGGATCTTCCCGGACCAGGGCACGAACCCGTGTCCCCTGCATCGGCAGGCAGACTCTCAACCACTGTGCCACGAGGGAAGCCCAGCAGTGCTTCTTGTTTGTCGATTCCCATACTCCATACATAAAAACTCAACATTCACAGAAATGAAGAGCAAATGCCAAAACAGACCAAGCTGGGCACCGGCCTCTCTTTCCCTAAGTGTGACACATCCTTCCAAATGTTTCACTCATCCTTAAGCTCCCCTCAACTGGCACACTCCCCTATACTTAGGGTATCCAAGGGCTGTGACTGCCTCAGGAAGAATGAATCTGTGGCTACACATACCCCCAATGGCAGAGAATATCGAGTCTAGGCCTCTACGTGACTATAAAAGCTGCATACCCATGCAAGTCACAGAAAAGGAACTGGGGGAAATGTACACAGTGCTTAAAAATGAAAATCAATAAAAACCTGCCTTACTTGATGTTATAGATGTGCTCCTCCAAAACTGTAAGTCACACTGCACTTTTTTCAAAAGTTTTACATTTAATATTGCGGTGATAAAAAGATTCTAAAAAAACTTTATGCACAAAGATGTTAACTGCAACATTATCTATTATAACCAAAGTAAGATTAGCAACCATGTAAGAACTGGGGACAGGTTAACCATCAAAAATGTTATATTTATAGAACAATGATCATGCTATAATGCTGGGAGGACAAAAACAAGATTAAAAATTAAATTTACACTCTAACCTAAACTTAGTAAAAGTGTTGCCCAAGGGCCATCTCTGGAGGACATCCAGGAATCAAGGGATAACGGCTGCTCCTAGGAAAGGGAAGCATGGACTTAGGGGGTGGGTGGAAGAAAGATTTCTTTCCCCTGTACAATCCTTTTGAACTTTTTGAGTTTGAAACATGTGTTAGCATTTCTTATTTAAAGAAAAAATAGAGTTGGGGGACAAGAGATTTTTCCCTTCCTTTCTACTTTTTTCTTCCACATTTCTTATTTTAAATATATGTATTATTTAATACAGCTTTTCCCCCACTAAAGTGTCTTAAAATTCCGTGATCATTTTGCCAAGTACGTGATTATCCACCATCTTTCTTTCGCAGAAATCTCCCTTTTCAAGTACCTTACCTCACCTTCTAGTGCTAGACTGCTTTAAAAGCCTTATCTTGGGGGGACTTCCCTGGCGGTCCAGTGGTTTAGACTCTGTGCTTCCACTGCAAGGGACACAGGTTTGATCCCTGGTTGGAGAACCTAAGATCCTGCATGCTGTGCAGCACAGCCAAAAAAAAAAAAAAAAAAGCCTTATCTTCCTGGAGAACAGAGGCCCTACAGGAAAAGAAGGAACCAATATTGGTGAAAGCCCACAACCAAAATAGAATTACATACACCACAATGACCACCTCCAAAGGAAGTGGGGAATGCCACTCAGTCTCCCACCCACACCACCAATTAGTCACCCTTTATTTATTGTCAAAGGGTAATAAAAAAAACGAAATGTATTCTGTAGAGTCAATCCAGGCCCCCAAATTATAAACAGCTTCAAAAATATAAAATTCCAATGTCTAAAATTTAGACAGTGGTATTTTCAAAGACAATTAGCTCAAGAAGGTATAACTGAGAAGCAAAACCTCAACACTAGTAAATGTACCCCATGATGTACAGGATAAAGGCATTGTCATAGAAGTGATTTTTTAGGGACTTCTCTGGTGGTCCAGTGGGAAAGACTCTGTGCTCCCAATGCAGGGGGCCCGGGTGCAATCCCTGATCAGGGAACCAGATCCCACAAGCGTGCCGCAACCAAGAGTCCACATGCCGCAACTAGGAAGTCCGCATGCCGCAACTAGGAAGTCCGCATGCTGCAACTAAGACCTGGCACCACCAAAATTTTTTTTTAAAACTGATTTTTTATATTCAGTTGATTATTCCCACTAGAATCCTATTTTTTAAATATAAATTAAGTCAACATACTGCAAAAGTTTCATTCAGATTTACTTCACTCCAACAGAGAACATACAACAGTTTCACCAATTTAGCCACGCTCTGTTTATGATATTGTACCACAGCATCCCATCCATCCTTCCACCCTGGACCCAAAGCAAGGCTAAGAAAATGCTTAGCTATCAAACCTAAGAAACAGGAAAATAGGAAACCCTATTCATTAAGGCTAAATTAAGCACTCTAGCTGGTGTAATTTTGTAAACTACTCTAAAATCCTATTTATAGAAACTGCTATCTGAGCAGTATTACTGACTAATGATCAGAGTGAAGAGGGACTGTCAAAAGGCAAAGCAGGTTATGCAACTCACAGGAAGACTGCTTTAAATCAATACCCAGAGGCATGCGCAGATAAAGACCTAATGGGAAATGACCAGATCAATCAGTTGTATATTCAAAACCACCATCACCTTATTCCAGAACTGGAGTGTCAACACAGGAAAAGCAGAGAAAGATGGGGGCTTAAGAAGCAAGAGCATAGGGGCTTCCCTGGTGGCGCAGTGGTTAAGAATCCGCCTGCCAATGCAGGGGACACAGGTTCAAGCCCTTGTTCAGGAAGATCCCACGTGCCACGGAGCAACTAAACCCGTGTGCCACAACTACTGAGCCTATGCTCTAGAGCCCATGAGCCACAACTACTGAGCCCGCAAGCCACAACTACTGAGCCCACGTGCTACAACTACTGACGCCTGCGCATCTAGTCCACAACAAGAGAAGCCACCACAACGAGAAGTGTGTGTACCCCAATGAAGAGTAGCCCCTGCTGACCACAACTAGAGAAAGCCCGTGTGCAGCATTGAAGACCCAACGCAGCCAAAAATAAAAAATAAAATAAATTTATCAAAAAAAAAAAACCCTTAAAAAAAAAAAGAAGCAACAGCACAATAACACTGGCAAAGGCACAGAAACACTTTAACATGGAGGAGGGAGAACACTTACTCCAGAAAAGGAGGGAGAAATCCTTGACCAATATACAGGACACACTGAAGACCATACTACCTGTATTCTCACTTTGAGTTCCCTTAAGGTTCAATACTGTACACCCCACCTGAGTCCACTTCGATGTTCACACCACCATTTCTTTCTCCTTTGATATTCTGGAAGCCTCCAGCTTCCAAGCGGTCATACTCTGCAGTGGCTCAAATCTAAACAATGTACCCCAGAACCTGGAATACTGAATCAAACTTCTCATTGCTGACTTCCTATACTGGCTAGGAAAAAACTCATGAGACTTCACTCTTATTCTTGCCCATCCACAAAATGTATCTGTCAACATTTGCAATTCCACTAGGCTAGTTATGTGCCTCTTATCAAGAAGGCTATGACCAAAAAAACAAAACACCAAAAAACCCAACTTAAAAAAACAAGCACAGGTAAAAGGGCTCTAACTTCACACCATCACGGGCCACCTTTAGTTTGCCTTGCACAGGTCAAGTCTGTGAACCAGTGGCAATTCTTTAACTGAATCCAGTCTAAAGCTACATTACGGGGGACTTCCCTGGTGGCCCAGTGGTTAAGAATCCGCCTACCAATGCAAGGGACGCAGGTTCGATCCCAGGTCAGGCAACTAAGCCCACGCTCTAGAGCCCATGTGCCACAACTAGAGAGAAGCCCGAGCACCACAATGAAGAGCCCGTGAGCCGCAACGAAAAGATCCCACATGCTGCAACAAAGATCCCCCGTGCCACAAGTAAGACCGAACACAGCTAAATAAATAAATAAATATTTTAAAATAAAGCTACATTACACCCACCATGATTCTGAGTATCCAAAACTATAGACATTTTAAGTCAAACTATTCCTCTACCTACCAAGTGGGTCAACAAATCATGCTTTCTCTTTCATAAGTTCACTTCTTCCTTGCCATCTTACCTGCCTGCCACAAAGACTCAAGCCTTCCCCCATTCCTGCAGTCTAGGGGGCCCCTCTTTTTTTTTGGCCACACCACTCAACTTGTGTGGGATCTTACTTCCCCGACCAGGGATTAAACCCAGCCCTCCACAATGAAAGCACAGAGTCCTAACCACTGGACCACTGGGGAATTCTCTAGGGGCCCCTCTTTATTTGGAGTTTCTCAAGTCTTCACCAGTGCTTGGCTGATGCAGCCTTACAACCTCATCTTGTCAACCTCCTGCCTCTTCCACTCAGTGGTAGTCCCCTGCTGGTATCAGAACCATTCAGGTCCCTAACATCTGCTGAACTGGCTCATCTTGAACCTTCTTTATCTCTCTCCACTCCCCTGCTGACCACTGTTCTTGTTCAGATCCAGTGTCTCCCCCACTGGACCACAGCAGTAACCAACCTGCCTCTGGTCCAGCCCAGCCTCAACAGTCACAGTGAGGGCTCACTTCTTAAAACCCAGAGCTGATCCCATCATCACAGCTGTGCTCCGAGATCTTCAAGGTTTCCTGTACATAACACCAAACTCCTCCACGTGGCATTCTGACTGCAACTCAACCTTCCAGAACATACAAAAACAGTGCCCAGTCTTCTCCCTCCCACCCCTTTCCTCTGCTCATTTCTTCTTCCACATAATTGTGACCTTCTTGCCACCAATTAAACCACTAACCATTATTGAAGGTCTAGTCCAATGCAGTTCTTCCCTAAAGTCTGCCCTCTCCAGCCTAGGACCCAAGTTCCTTGGCTTACTTCAGCATGGTACCCAGAGCAACCAGCACAGGCCTCAAGAAGGCTCTGACAAACCCTAGGTTTCTGAAAAATGGTCCCTCACCCAGAGCAACCAGCACAGGCCTCAAGAAGGCTCTGACAAACCCTAGGTTTCTGAAAAATGGTCCCTCACATGTTCCTAGAGTTCCATGTGGGATCACTGATCACCTTCCCATATCGTCCTGGCATTCTGCCCACCATCAGACACCTGGGCTTGGTCTTTGCCAGAGAAGGACCCAACCGAGGCCACCATTATTAGTATGATATAACAGAAACACAGATGGGTACAGCCAAATGTTCAGCCTGGGTTCAAATCCTAATTCTGCCACATGACAGTTGTGTGACCTTGGCAACATTCCTTCATCTATGACTCGGTTTGCTAAGCCACTATAAAGGATTCTCATAAGCATGAGCAACGGTGCATATAGAGCAGAAACAGAAGGCCCTCGAATGTGGCTGATGTAGATGGGTGTCACTGGCCCAGAGCACAGGGAAGGGTGGAACAACTGTGAGGTAAAGGACTGAGCATGCTCCCATCTGCCTCAACAGGGATGAACACACATCTACTCTCAGGGGTTAATATACCAGCCCTGCCCAAGAGGAAATGCAACGCCCACAGTTCAAGTGAGAAATAAGGTTGTTTAAGGTTTTTAACAAACAAATGCCATGCTTCTCCTTTTCTAAATAATCCCAGTCTAAGTGGCCCCAGGGTCCCTCCAAATCCTACCATATTCAATGTTCAAGAGGCACTAGCAAACTTGCAGAAGACGTGGTTTAAAGCCTTGGTCATGCTAAATATTCTGGCCCACACATTCCTGAATGCAGTCTCCTCCCCATCACAGCTTGGTATTCCCTTTGCTCAAACTCTTCAGCCAGTCTCTTGAGCTGGCTCCTTCTCCCTCATCTCTCCTCTAAGGGCCAACCTCAGAGCCAGAGGTCCTTTTCCCATCCCCTCCGTGCCACTATCTATGCGGCCACCAACAAGATCTTTCTAAACATGGGTCTGGACCATGCCACTCAACTGAGGAAAAGCCTTCCCAGACTCCTGCACCTTGACTATGAAGTTTGAACTACTAACCACAACAAGAAAGGCCTTGGGGTCCCACCTGTCATGTTGGAGGACTCACGTGCGCTACTTTAGGCACTCATACACATGTGGTTCTCTGTGTCCGGAACTTGCTGTCCCCCAGCTAATTTCTGCTGGCCCTGCAAGCCTCAGCTCAGGAATTCCCTTTCTCCTCAGGCTCCCAAGCACCATCTGAGCACACTCAGTGGGCAGACACTATCAATCGTAGGTTCGCCATCCCCCACTGTCCACGAAACTGAGTTCCTTAAGGGCAGACCCAGTCTCTTTTACATGTGTCCCCTGGACCTACAACAGAATTTGGTAAGCAGTGAAGCCAAATATTTGTTAAATAAATGAATGTATTTTGCTAAATCAATTTTTCAGAGCAGTAAAGACTGGCTCTCTGCCTCTTTCAACAGAGGCACGTAACAACACAAGCTTTCATGTTCCAACCAGCTGTTTGTTGCCTATATAGTAATTCTTACTCCTACTTTCTTACAGTATCCCACAGACCTTAAACAGGCTCATACCATGCATCCAACTCCCTCCTCAAATCTCACTTCTCCAAGAAATGGCTCCTCAGCCTCCTTTAAGCATGTAGGCCAGGAGCTCTTATTACTTGACTCCAAGGCAAACAAAGTTCAATTCAACTTCTCCATATTCAAACTATGCCTCCAATGTTCAATTCTTTTTCTAATAAAGGACATCCCAAAATTATGTCTCTGAACGCTGAGTATAGAACAACCTGATAAAGTTACAACATCCCATCTACACCAAACTCCAAAACACCTGGTAGCACATCCAACTCTTTATCTGGACTTATGTCCTATAAACACCACCCTCCCTGCAAAGTTTGGCTTCCATGCCAGGAATCACGTCTACTCGCTTATTTAGGGAAACAGCAGGCCGGGCTCTTAAGTTAGAACTCTAGGCTATAACCGTGCTGTCCCAGGTTGTAGCTCTCACCACGGCAAAACTTCATGATCATCATTAAAACTAATTCTGAAGTTTACAAATCTAAAAGCTTCTCAAGTCATAGAGATTAAAATATGCATTTTAAATTAGTAGTTGAGTTCGTATGAAATTAACTCGGAATTTACGGCAGAAGGATTCTAAACCGAGAAAGCATTTTCTCTGGAGACATTTTCCAGATATACCCGCGGGTGAATATGGTTTTCCAAACACCAAAGAAGCTCAAGTGTGTATATGTGTGAAGGGGTGACCCCAAGGCTCTGAGCGGCTCAGGATATAGCGGCTGCGGCGCCTCCTGAGGGGCTCAATGCCCCATCCTAGGGCTCTGGCCAAATTGGGCCGCGCGACCCTCTGAAGAAGTCCGGGAGACAGTCCGCGGGCCGCACACGCCCGCGACCGCCGCGCGTTCCCTGGAGCGCGGCCCGGGCTGAGGCCTGGCCCACCGCCGCGGCGCGCAGCCCGCGGCCGGACGCCCCCAGACTTCGCCTGAGGGGCCGAGAGCAAGGGGCGGTTCTACCCGGGCCGCGTCGCCGCCTCACCCGCAAGGACGTCCGCGACCGTGTCCCCGCCCCGGGCCAAACAGCGAGAGCAGCAGCAGGTGTTCCTCGGAAGGCTGGGCCAGCGACGGAAATGGGGGCCTGGCCTGCCAGCCTCGGCGGCAGTGGACGGGCGGCGCACTCACCGAGCGCCGACGGGCGGGCCGCGGCAGGTGCTCGCTCTTCCCGCCCGCGAGACGCCGCCGCCACTCCCCGGGGACTCCGCACGAAGCGCCCCCCACGCCGCCGCCGCCGCCGCCGTCGCCGCCGCCGAGCCCGATGAGCTCTAGCGCCGCACCGCAACCTCGGCGCGAGCACGTACCCGGCGGTGAGGGAGCGCGAGGGCGGGGCGCGCGACCGAAGCCTAGCAACCCCCTGACACGCGAGTGCCGCAGCCAATCCCGCTGCCAGCTCCGCGCGGCGCCGACCGGCAGTCCCCGCGACGCCCGCTTCTGCCTGCGTCGGCCGCCCCGCAGCGCGCCGCACCCGCGCACAGGCCCCGCCCCCAGCGCCGCTCTGCTTATTGGCCCGCCACGCCCCCGTCTGAAAAGACACGCCCCATCCTGGAAATCCCGCCCGTGGCGGGCCAGGTCCTTACCCGCGACACGCCCCGACCCGTCCGGGTTACCCGGAGAGCTCAGGACTGGGAATGGGGGCGGGGCGGGCTGGTGGGCGCCCCGGGAGGGCGCCCCGCCCAACCTCAGGCATGTGGGCCCCTGAGAGGCATCCAACCTACCCCGGTAGTCAGGCCCGATAACTGGCCCGGCCACAACTGGCCACCCATAGACTGCCTTCCGCCCTCCTGATTTCTGTCGAACGCAAATCAGGTAATTTTAAGACAAGAAAACAATCAGGAAGCGTCCTCCAAATTGCGAAGGATGATGGCCCCGTTGCCCGACTCTTATACTGATGAGGAAACTGAGCCGAGGGCCGAGGGCCGGAAGGGCAGGAAGCCTGCCCCTCTCCGGGGGCCTAGCCCCCAGCAGGCGGGGGTGTCCGGGAAGCGCCTCAGGCCTGACCCTCGTCCCCTCCTTCTGCCCTGAACACCCGGAATCCGGTGCCTCCTCAGCCGCCAGAAATAGCTCTGACCCGCTGGCGCTGGTCACTCACTCGAGGCCCGCATTCTTTCAGGGAGTTGGGGGAGTAAAGGGCGGGGAGTTACTGCTGAGGTCTGTCTCCCTTCAAGGGGAGGGTCCTAAAAATGCTCTCACTCCCCAGGGCTTACCTAGGCCCACTATCTCAAAGACCCCCGACAGTTACTGTACGGGTATGGGGATGGGACCCGTGGTGGGCTCTGTTCCCCAAACCCTGTGCAGGATGTGACCATTCCTTCCTGGGCCTGTGGCCAGGCTGGAATTCCAGGCCCGCACTCTTGTCAAGAGTACATTCTGAACGCAGAACGGGCTGCTGCCTGCCAGGGGTTCCTCCCGGAATTCGGACAGCCCTGGGTCTCCCCTGCTTTCTCCCGCTCTTTAGGAAGGACTAAAAGAAGCAAATTTCAGAGAGAGCAAAAAGGAATGCCTCATCTCTCAAACACACATACTTGTTTGTGATGCGTTATACTTAAATGCTTAGGCTCCAAACTTCATTCACACAGACCAGAAAAAGAAGTAAAAACCAGGGAAAAAGCCCCAAATTATCCCTTGCATGTTAAAACTAAAAAATTTATGGCCTTTCAAATCCAGTTCTAAAATTCTTCTGCTTCACATAGGCTAAAAATTCAGCACAGGGAGATCAGCTCGGTGCTTTGTGACCACATAGAGGGGTGGGAGGGAGACGCAAGAGGGAGGAGATATGGGGATATATGTACATGTATAGATGATTCACTTTGTTATAAAGCAGAAACTAACACACCATTGTAAAGCAATTATACTCCAATAAAGATATTTTTTTTAAAAAAAGGCTGGGGCTTCCCTGGTGGGGCAGTAGAGTCCGCCTGCCGATGCAGGGGATACGGGTTCGTGCCCTGGTCTGGGAGGATCCCACATGCCGCGGAGCGGCTGGGCCGGTGAGCTGTGGCCGCTGAGCCTGCACGTCCGGAGCCTGTGCTCCGCAACTTGAGAGGCCACAGCAGTGAGAGGCCCGGGTACTGCAAAAAAAAAAAAAAAAAAAAGCCTGAAAATGTAGAAAATTATTTGGGTTTCTAAACAAAATACATTCCTTCCATTCACTCCTTCAGCTTGCAGAGTTTCCCTGCCACCCACAAACGCACACCAGACACTGCTTTGCAGCCCTAGGTTCTGCTGGGTATTTTAGTGTCTGACTGTATAATTTTATATATATATATATATATATATGTTTTCCCAAAACAAAGGACAACAGTGAGTACAGGCCTCATCCCTCCTACCATCTACACAGAAACTGCTAGCTGCTCTTTAGTCCTCAATGACCACCCATGGATACTAGAGTAACTCCCCTTCTTCATTTTTGGCACTGGTCTTGCTAGATGAGGCACCAGGCCTCACTCTGGACTCCAGGGTCCCAGCACCCCATGCCCAAGCTCCCCCAGAGCTCTGGCCACGGGAAGGTCTGTACCTCAACCAGCTGGGGCCAAAAGGTGGGATAGGCCCTTCCTAGTCCTAGTCCTAGGAGGAGGGGAGCAACAACCAGAGTTTGCCTGAAGCCCTTACAGCCAAATCCTGCCTCTCCAGGTTTGGAACTCACTTGGAGATGCTGTGGTGCCAGGATGGCCCCAATGCTCTCCCCCTTCCCCAGCCCTCCAGCCTTGGCAGCTCTCCCCACAAGGCCAGAACAGATGTGAGCTCTGGGTCTCATTGCTAGCTTCTTTTTTGTCTGGAGTTGGGGTTCCCCCAACCCCCGTTCCTTCAGGCCCTAGAAGGCAAGAGGCCTGGATGGCCAGCCTCTTGGGGCCTAACCAGCGCCCATGGAGCCCATAGAGAGAGGTGGACAGTCTTCATGGGCCCCTAGTTTGTGCGGGGGCTGTAAAGTCAAGGCCCTGTTACTCCCTATAGTCCTGAAAATTGAAACCTTTCCTCTCCCGGGGCTCCCACAGCTCACCCTAGGGTTCAGCACAAGGTCCCCAGTGCCTCACCCTTGGGAGCTATTCTGGAACCCCAGCAGTGCCTAGGCCATCCTAGATCTGGCTTGGTGTTCACTGCCAGTTGGAGAGCACAGCCAAGAGTGAGACCCGGAGCACACCCAAGAACAGCTGCCTAAAGGGCCCACGTGGTATGGGCTCAAGGAGAACTGATCAAGAGGCCAAGAATGAGGCTATTTAGGCATGACAGTCAGCCCTCAACTCTCCTGGCCATATAGCCTCCAGTGCTTCCTCCACCCTCCAATTAGACCCCCAGCCAGAGGCTTCAGGAAGATTATCAGATTGAGGTTTGTCTTTCCCACTAGAGTATGAGCCCTTGAGGCCAGATATGTGCACCTGCTTGATCTCAGATTGCAATGATCACCTAACAGCATGCACATAATAGAGGCTCAATTTCTGTTTGGAAAAGAAGGAATCAGGGGATGCTGCCTGCCTCCCTTCTTGGTTGGCAGTTATCCCCAAGGGTCTAAGCCTTGTACAAGGCCCAAAGCAAATGTCCCAGTGCTTACTTGGTGTTGATATGGTTTAAGCTAGGGCCTTGGTTCTAGCTCAGGTGAAATCCAGCAGACACCTACATGGACCAAACTTTCTACTGGTCCTAGGCTTCCAGGCTTTTATCATTCTGGCATATTCCCAAGGAACCAAGGGCCAAGGGCCAGTGCCCAGCCTCAGACTTCGAGGGGGAGGGAGGCTCCTGCTACTGATCCTCCCCAAGGCCCAATGGAGAGGGGCAGGGGTCAGTGCTGGATGAGGGTGGAGGCTCCTGGTCCAAATGGCAGGCCTGCAGGTCTGCCTGAGGCAGTGGGCTGGCAAGCAAGGCCAGCCAAATCAGGGCAAGGGAGGGGTCCCTTTTGTCTGGATTTAACAGAAAGCAGATTGTCCAGCAGCTCTGGCAGAAAGAAAGGGCTGATAAGTTCATCCTGGAGAAACTGCTAGTAGGCGTGTTTGAGGGTCAACACCAGTCTTCCCAGAAATCAGCTCCTTCCCTTGCAGGGACCTCAACTGCAGCACTTCCACCAGACCCCTTCATACATGTCTGGCATAGGGCCTTCCTTTCTAGTCAGCCAGGCAGCTGCTTCTGCACCTGGCCCTCCAGGAACATTCCATGTCCTGTGGGGACAGGAACTCCACAGCAAGGGTGAGGGTTGGTCAAATGAATAAAAGTCGCCTCTCCCCTTGGTGGGTACATGTCCACTGCCCTCTCCCTCAGTCACATTCCACTCCCTTTTGGCTCTGGGATAAGACAGTCCCCCAAGGCCAACTTTAGGTGATTATTCTCAAATCACTGGGCCTGTGGCCTTGAGCACTGGACTAAACACCAGATTAGGTCTGGTCTGGCCGAGGAGCCAGTAGAGGCAAGAAAAGCTGAGGGGCATCTTTGTTAATTTTTTTAGTCACTGACCAGCTAACCCCTAAACGCAGAGTCTTGGCGGAAGCCACCCACAGTCTTTTTTTTTTTTTAGTTTAGTTTAGTTATTATTATTATTTTTTGGCCACGCCATGCAGCTTATAGGATTTTTAGCTCCCTGACCAGGATTGAACCCAGGCCCTCAGACCAACACTCTTCTTGTTCAGCCAGATTAAAAGTCCCTTCTCCACGCTCAGTCATATGTCCATGTCTGGCCCAGAGTTTGGCCAGGGCTCCTCCATGGCAAAAAGACCTCTCCTCTCAGAGCTGGCCTGAGATCTGGGAGTGTGCCTCTCATCAGCCTCGGCTCCTCTCAGTGGCCCCTTAGCCAAGAGACATTAACAGGTTACCTGACAACCACTGGTTCTGACTCTGCTCTCATGGCTAATGGGTATGCCATTAGAACACCGGAAAGTGTTGAACCTGAGTGGACAGACAGCCTTTGCTCTAGGCTGAGTGCTGACAGATACAGGCAGTGTCCCTGGGAGCCTCACCTGTGGTCTGGGAAATCACCAGCATTTGGGGGAGGAGTAAGAAGGATCCATCCAGGCATCTTGAGGGGAGCTAATAAAGGATAAAGAGTGGATGTTAGCAGATCAGCCAAACCTCCAGGTGTGTCCATATGAGGAATAAACCACTGCTGCGACCCAGAGCTAAGTTCACTGTGTGACCTGAAATAAGCTAGTTGCCTTCTCTGAGCCTGTCCCTCATCATCAAGTGACGTCATATGTGGGCTTCAGATTTGCCTGCTCACTGAGAGTGACAGAATATCACTTTATATGACTGAATCAGGACCAGTGTGAAACATGTCAGTGTATTATTAATCCAGAGATATTTACTGAGTCAACTGTATGCTGGAAACACAGCAAGGGATAAAAGGAACAAGCTGCTCTTGTGGAGCCCAAATTCTAGTGTCATAAGCTATACAGTAAATAAGTAAATAAAAATGTAATAATCGGGATGAGAGGGCCGGGAGGGGCCAGGAAAGTCCTCTCTTTGAAGGCAGAGCCCGCAGGAGGTAAAGGAGGAAGTCCTGGGGTTTTCTAGGGAATAGACAACAGTGAAGGCAGAGGAGAAAGTGGACAGATGGGTCTGAGGAAACCGGGAGGTCACCATGGCCTGAGCAGTGAATGGAACACTGAACAAGGGAGAAAGAGTGACTGGTGGGAGGGCAGGCACTGGAGCTGGATTTAATCAGGCTTGGGTTTGCCAGAAGTATAGGATCCCAGAAGCAAGGGGCAGGGAAGCTGAAGGGTGGGAGCAAGGAGGAGGAGGAGGAGGAGGGGAGTGGGAGAGTGCCCTCAGGCCTCCTGGAAGGAATGCAGTGGGGTGAGGAATGAGGGGGCAGCAGCTTGGCCTCAGCCCTGGAGCTCCTCCTTCCCCTTGGAGGTGGGGAAAGGGGTGGGAGACCAGGCAGGGGAAGGGGCACAGATGGGGATCCCAGGGGGAGGGACAGCAGGCACCATGGAAGTCAAGTCAGAACAAGCATTTAGAGAGAAAATTTCTCACTTTCCCTGCCTCCACCTTCCACAGGAATACAGAGAGGTCAGAGAGGCAGCACCCCTCCTTTCAGCCCCAGAGGAAGAAGGACCAGTGGGGAGGGAACATGCCTGTGGGGAGAGGAATGGCTTGGACAGCTCCTGGTATGCACTGTAGGTAAGGGCTTTAGGACAGACCATGCAGAGCCCACCAGAAAGGGTCTAGCACCAACCCTTTGAGGAAAGGAAGCACCTGGTCTGGGCCAAGGTGAAGGCGGGGAAAGAGCAGAGGAGTGTGTGTGTTGGGGGGGTGGGAATGTCCTGCCCCAAGACAGGTTCTGGGCGATCCCCCCCCACCCAACTCCCCTGGGGCTGCTGCCAGACAAAGGATTGCAGGAGGCCCTCAGGACACATGGGGTGTCACCTGGCAGGCACATGAGGCCTCAGCCAGCTGTCCCATCCATCTCCCTTCTGCTCACTGATCAGGACTGGTAACCTTCAAATCTCCCTCCCTGCAGCTGCCACTTAGCCGAATGGAATGGACTGAGGTCCTGGCTGAGGTTACCCAGGGATGGGCAGAAGAGGGTCTATATTCATCAGATGGGTTCAGTCGGCTGAACTTGACGAGACCCCAGGAACCAGGAAGGCCTGGAACAGGGAACTTCCTTGGTGGTCCAGTGGTTAAGACTCTGCACTCCCAATGCAGGGGCCCGGGTTCGATCCCTGGTCAGGGAACTAGATCCCACATGACACAACTAAAAAGATTCTGCGGGCTTCCCTGGTGGCGCAGTGGCTGAGAGTCTGCCTGCTGATGCAGGGGACACGGGTTCGTGCCCCGGTCCGGGAAGATTCCACATGCCGCAGAGCGGCTGGGCCCGTGAGCCATGGCCATTGAGCCTGTGCGTCCAGAGCCTGTGCTCCGCAACGGGAGAGGCCACAACAGTGAGAGGCCCGCGTACCACAAAAAAAAAAAAAAAAAAAAAAAGATCCTGCACACCACAACTAAGACACAGCACAGACAAATACATAAATAAATAAATATTTTTTAAAAAAAAAGAAGAAGAAGGCCTGGAACAGGACAGACTGGGGACTAGGCTCTTGAGGTAAGAGAGACCCCAACTTGAAGCCAGGGCTCTGGACCTCTGGGTGTGGGCACGACTGGCTACAAGCATGGTCGTGGCTCTTTGCAGAGGCACTAACATGTCCTAAGAGCCATACAAAGACCCATTCATGATCCCTGGAGAATTTTTACAGCAAAGGTAAAAAGAAACATTTCATCTCTTCATTCCCATCCCATCTCTGTGCCCCCAAGCACATGTGGGGATGTGGCAGCTGGAACAATACAAAGGTGGGGACATCAGGGTGGAGGAAGGCTGTTCCGGTAGGGGATAGTCCGGACCTCAAAGCAGGGCTGAGCAGCTGCTCGTCTCATGCTGTGGCCCCCAAGAAGGAAGACTGGCCTCAGCTGACCCCATGCCCTCCCTCTGCCTGAAACTTCCTTGTACTCGCCCTGCTGCCTGGGACCCTCAGCAATTGGGTCAATGGTGATGGTGCTGAGGACCTGGTGTTGAGGTGGGCAGAGAAGTGGGAGCCCACAGGCCTCTTTACTGCACCTACAACCACTGGGATTAAGTAAGTCCCATCAATTCCCAGTTCTCAGGAGGCAGTTCCTGGGGGTGTACCAGACCTAGTTGCTCTTATAGTGGGTACCTAGGGTTGAGGCCCCAAGGGCTAGCTGCACACAGGCAGGGTCCCCTGTGCCTGCCGCTGACTGACTGGGACCTTGGGCAAACCCCTTTCCCTCTATGACCCAATGGGCCAGAGCTTTCCAAAAGGCGCCGGATTGTCTACTTTCCTTCCTAGACGGGTCAGGACACGGGTGCAGATAAGGAGAGCTGAAGAGTCGGTGAGAGAGGAAAAAAACAACAACCCCACTAGGGTGGAGGAGGGGTCTAGAGGAGGCAGTGCAGCACAGGAGAATGGTCTTTGGGGGAAACCACTGGAACACAAAGAAAAGTACTTGGCTCCCTCCCTAGTCTCCCCACTCCCATCCTCATCCCAGCCTTTCCTTCCCAGAGGAATTCCAGTTGCCTTTGAAAGCACTGGAGCCTGGGATTTCCCTGGCGGTCCTGTGGTTAGGACCCTGTGCTCTCACTGCTGAGGGCGCAAGTTTGATCCCTGTTGGGGGAACTAAGATCCCACAAGCTTCGGGGCACAGCCAAAAAAAAGAAAAAAAAAAAAAGAATACACTGGAGCCAGGCTGGTCCATTGGCAGCAGATGCTGCCTCTCCCCCAGTGCCCTCGCACCACACAACTGGCTCTCAACCTCCGTTCCCACAGCCCAGCAGCCAGGGAGCTTCCTCACCTGCTGCTGCCTGAGTTCCCTCCCTCTTCCGGGCCAGCAGCTGTTCCCAGACAGCTGGATCAGAGTAGGACACTGCATCCCACTGAACTGCCACGACTTCCCCCTTCCCTGGCCGATGGCCCTGCTGGCCCACCACAGCCCTGCCTTTCAGAGGTCTTTGACCTCAAATCCTGGAGACCCACCACAGCTGTGGACTGCCTGAACCCTCACGAGGAGCAACAGCTGCTGCTGCTCCCAGGCTCCTCCAGGACCAAGGTCCCCTTGCCTCCTGTTAGTCTGAGGGGGAGGTGCCAGCCCCTACCCTGCACCTCCCCCTAGTCTTTTGTGGCCTAGTCTTCTGAGAACTTTCTCCCATAACACCACTGTGGCCTGCAGGGAGTGGGGGCCGTGGGGCCCTGTCCTCTGCTGACCCAGTCTTTGTGAGGCAGCAGCCAAAGTTAACTTCCAAACTGAAATCTACCTGTGATCCTGCCCTGCTCAGTGCTCTGCCCCCGACTTTCCACTGCTGCTGGGAGGGAGGCAAGTGGGCGAGGACCTCTCATTCACCCTGACCTGTCCAGCTTGGCCCCCACCCTCCACTTCTCTCAACACCTACCGTCACATCTTTACTCCAGTTTCTCTTTGCACATGACCCCAGCCACAGGGGACCTCTTTAAGTTCCTACAAACATGCCAGGCATCTGCCAGCTCCCCTCAAGCCTTTCAAGCCTTCCCATGTGTGACACTTCTGCCCACAGCAATTTTTTGGCCACTTGGCTGACCTCATTCCTGCTCATCCCCTGTCTCAGTTTCTGGCCTGGGCAGGGTGTCTCTGCTGTGGACCCTTGTTTACCCCACCATATTATTATGTTTCACTTAAAGTTTATCCCTAGGACAGACTAGAGGATCTATGTCTGGCTATTCCCTCCATCCTGAGAACCTCTAGCACCTGAGACAGGGCCTGGCACTTAGAAGGTACCCAGTAAAACTG
Source organism: Kogia breviceps (assembly GCF_026419965.1). Lineage (NCBI taxonomy): Eukaryota > Metazoa > Chordata > Mammalia > Artiodactyla > Physeteridae > Kogia > Kogia breviceps. Next base: position 39,282,144 of record NC_081319.1, read on the forward strand.
GAGTGAGTGAACAAACATTTGATTGAAAATGAGGCCTCTTGGAGCCTTAAGTCTGTGCTGGAGACCTGTAGCCTTCTGGAGAGACTTCCCAGAGAGTCCAATTGACATTTTGGAGGCCAAACCTTACAAACCAACATATCTTCAGAGACTTCCAGCCTCCTGCAGAATAAATTTGAGCCCCACCCTATACCACCCTGGGCAATAGGGGCCTGCCCCAGACTGGTCAAGACTCACCAGTCTCATCCCCTCCCCTCAACTCCCTGCAGAATGCCACCTGTGTGGGCCCCTCTTCTTCCACCTACCCAAGTCCTGCCTATTCCACTCAAGAACAACACCCAAAATCTTTCTCAGCATCTGACTCCCTATTGTTTCTAGGAGACCTCAAGCTCCTGGAGAACAAAATTTTCCCTTGATAATAACAGCTGCCATCACTGAGCTCTGTCCTGCACCCTGGACACACAAAATTTCACTTTGCCTCCCAACAACCCTCTGCAACAGTTGTTATTATTGGCCCCAAGTTACAGACGAGGAAACTGAGGCCCAAGGGTAAAGTCACCAGAGGTCACACAGCCAGTAAATAGCCAAGCTGCGAATCTTTATTCATCTTCCTAGCCTTCACTGTCCCTGGCCCAGAGTAAAGAACTCTACTGATGCTTGCTGAATGAGTGAACAGATGGATACAGCTGCATCAAAACTTCAGCTACTGGGACTTCCCTGGTGGCGCAGTGGTTAAGAATCAGCCCACCAATGCAGGGGACACGGGTTGGAGCCCTGGTGCAGGAGGATCCCATATGCCGCAGAGCAACTAAGCCCGTGCACCACAACTACTGAGCCTGCGCTCTAGGGCCCATGCACCACAAATACTGAGCCTGCGTGCTGCAACTACTGAAGCCTGCGTGCCTAGAGCCTGTGCTCTGCAACAAGAGAAGCCACCGTGATGAGAAACCTGCGCACAGCAACAAAGACCCAACGCAGCCAGAGAAGAAAACCAAAAAACGTCAACTACCAGGACCTATCCACCTCTGGAGCCCAGGACACAGAGGCCTTGAATTCATGAGAGGGGCTTCCAGACTTGGGAGAAACAGGGTGGGTCTCTGTCTCCTTCTCCCTTTGCTCACATGGCCTCACCTTGGTGGGAGTCTTGACACTGTTGAGTTGTATGAGTAGTCGGGGACCAGTGAGGGAGGGAAGAAGCTTCAGGGCAACCTCAGTGAGGAAAAGGCAGAGGGCTCCAGGTCAGCCAGGCCCATTCAAAGAGCAAAAAGACCTGGGGTGGGGGGTGGGGGAGGCGGGGTAGGGGGCAGTGGTTGAACACAGGTGTTCTCAGGGTAGCCTGATTATAGGGTCTTCTAGAAGTTCTGGCGTTTAATCTAAGCTCACTTCAGTCCTTAATTGTAAAAGGGTAAGGAAGTGGGTAGAGGACAGGGAAGTATGCAAATCAAATCGCAAAGCCCTTGGACTTCCCTGGCGGTCCAGTGGTTAAGACTCTGTGCTTCCACTGCAGGGGGAGCAGGTTCCATCCCTGGTTGGGGAACTAAGATCCCACATGCCACACAGTGTGGCCAAAAAAATAAATAAATAAAATAACAAAACCCTTTACTGAGCACCTACTCTCTTCCCAGACATGCAAGAAGGCCAAAGGCAGAGAACTAGAAGTCATGGCCAGGACAACAGAGAAGCGCACGTTCCAGCTCCTCAGGAAAAGCTGCACACAGGAAACAAGGCGTTATATGGAGCGGGGTCAGGCAGCCTGGCCTGGTCTGAGGAAGTATATGGAGTAGGGGTCACCGAAGCTGGGTCATATGGGAGGGGCACAGCTTAGTTTCCTGCTGGCTTGGGGAATTCCCAGGAAAGATTCAGCAATAGCAGAGCCTGTCCAGGCCTGGACAGATGGACAAGAACAGGGAAGAGGTGACTGCCTGAGCAGGCCCTGACCAGGCAACCTAGACTTTGCTGGAACTTGCCTGACTCTGAGCAGAATGGTCTGGAGTTTGGGCCAAGCACAGGGAGCGCAGGGAAGGAGGTAGGGGAACTGACAAGATAAGCCAGCTGGGCAGCCTCCTGTTGGTCCTGCATTGCCCAACACTAGAGTCAACTCATTCCAGATTCCTTTCATAATGGGATAAAATGTACCAACATTGAGGCCTGGAGTGGGGCCTGGTGAGGCCCAGTGACTTCAGCAGCAGGACAGCAGGTCCCAGGAAAGCCAGGGAAACACAGGCAAGCATTTCTTGGCTCCCTGTCCCCAGCAGCTGCAGGAAGCTGCTCCAAGCTCCCAGCTGTACCCAGTAACCCCCAAAGACCGCAGAAAGTCTTATTTCCTGCCACCCCCTGATTGGGCACACACGTTCTGGAATGGAAGCGGCTGAGTACTCCATGGCAGACCCCAAGGGAGATGGTGGGGCTGCCAGCCAATATTTGGGAAGGCAGCATAGCGCCTGTCTGGAGACCAACTCTAGGAAGGGGATACCATGGATTTCATTCCCTGTGACAGGGTCCCCAGCGTTCCTTACCTCCATCATCTGAAAAAGCTTTTGATACTTTCCCAGACAAACACTCCCTACACACACAGTCTTGCCTATAATTTAAAAGAGTCCCTAAACATCCTGCAGTGCTTGCAGGGATTCCAGGTTAGAAGCCCCTGCAGTGCACTTAAGGTCAGAGAAATTCTAGTTTGGTTCTGCCCCAACTGGCTGAACCATGGGCCAGCTCCTGGCCATCTTGACTTTCACTGCCCTCTCGAGCCCTCTCGAGCCTTGAGGGAGCCTCAAGGGGTCCATCTGCCCTGCCACCTCCTGGCAGCTACTTCAAATCATCTTATTGGAGATAGTATAAAAGAAAGGGTGGCTTCAGACCCAGCTGAGAAGCTAGACCTGCACTCACCAGGGCTGGGCTGTTCTATGCCAACAATATCTTCTGCCCCCCTGGCCTTCTGCTCATCCAGATGGATCTGGCTGCCAACTTGCGGACCTCTGGGAGCTTTGGAAGTTCTGAGCTCTCATTCACACACACACGCATCAATACAAGGGTGTGTGTTTTGTTTTGTTTTTGTTTTTTTTCATTTATCAACTCTATCAGTCATTCACCACATTTACTAAGCACCTATTATATACCAGGGCTTGAGCTAAGTAAGCATGGCTCAAGTCCAAATCATACCCCTACTTCTGGGTCCTGACTGAATCTCGTGCTCTCCCAACCTTCACTGCCTGCCCAGCACAGCCCTCCCAACTGGTTCACCTTGAAACTGAATTCCTCTTCTACTCATTTAGGGCTTTTGGTAAAGCTGCCTGGTGTGCTCATCTCTAGGCAGAGCCTGGACTTGTTAGTCACTTTCTTGCCACCTCCTACTGCCAACCAGCAACTTTGCACCCAGGGTAGGAGATGAGGAAAGAACTGTTGTTGTCTGCCCTAGGATCCAGGAGGCTTTTTTTTTTGGCCTCGCTGCATGGCTTGTGGGATCTCAGTTCCCTGACCAGGGATTGAACCCCTGCCATGGCAGTGAAAGTGTCGAATCCTAACCACTAGACCATCAGGGAACTCCCCAGGAGGATTTTAACAAAAGGACCTGGCTGAATCCTGGCAAGAGTATGTTGGATGTATTACTTGCTGTTTTGTTCAGAGTGCTTATCACTAGGAGACATATGTAAACTGATTTATTTGTCTTATCTCCTCCACTAGAATGAATCCTCTATGAGAGGGACTTCCCTGGTGGTCTAGTGGTTGAGACTCCGTGCTCCCAACGCAGGGGGGCCTGGATTCGAACCCTGGTCAGGGAGCTAGATCCCACGTGCCACAGCAAAGACCTGGCACAGCCAAATAAATAATTTTTTTTAAATGAGAGCAGTGACTTTTGTTCGCTGCTGTATGCCCATGTGAAAGTGCTCAGTTAATATTTATTAAATTAAAAAAATCATGGAGTTCAGACCAGATTCTATATACTACATGGTGTCCTGCCAGAATTGAACCCCAGTATGGCCGCTCATCAGCTATATGGCCTTGGGCAAGTTACTCAAACTTTCCACTCATTTTCTTACCTGTAATATTAGAATAATTGTGATTTCTACCTTGAAGGGGAGTGGAATAAGGAAAGAACACAAGCATAAAGAGAATAGTCTCTGGCATACAGTAAATGCTAAATAAGTGTTAGGGGTTATTATTATTGTTACAATTATTATTCTGCTTTGTTCATTCAATGTTGCTAGGAGCTTTCTCCACCTGTATCAGAAACTTGATTGTTATTGTAGACCCACTATGCCGTTAGACAAAGCTGCCATTCATTTAGTACAACTTTTTAAAAATATTTATTTATTTATTTTGGCTGTGCCGGGTCTTTGTTGTGGCATGCGGGCTCTTAGTTGTGGCATGCAGACTTCTCAGGTGCGGCATGCATGCGGGATATAGATCCCCCACCAGGGATCACACCGTGGCCCCCTGCACTGGGAGCGCAGTCTCACTCACTGGGCTACCAGGGAAGTCCCCATTTAGTACAATTTTATACATACTGACTCTTTCTGGATCCCCAAACATTACAAACAAGCAACTTCTGTGTGTTTGTGTGTGTGTGTGTGTGTGTGCGCGAATGTGCAAGTGTAGTCTTGGAGGAGGTTGACTTTCATCTGGGCAGGGCTTCCCTGATGGTTCAGTGGTTAAGAATCCACCTGCCAATGCAGGAGACACTGGGTTCGAGCCCTGGTCCAGGAAGATCCCACAGGCCACGGAGCAACTAAGCCCACGTGCCACAACTACTGAGCCCGTGCACTCTAGGGCCTGTGCGCCACAGCAAGAGAAGCCACCGCAATGAGAAGCCCACATAACGCAACCAAGAGTAGCCCCTGCTCGCCGCAACTAGAGAAAGCCCACACACAGCAATGAAGACCCAATGCAGCCAAAAATAAATAAATAAATTTTAAAAAAAGAAAAGGACTGGGCTTCCCTGGTGGCGCAGTGGTTGAGAATCCGCCTGCCGATGCAGGAGACACGGGTTCGTGCCCTGGTCCGGGAAGATCCCACATGCCGCGGAGCAACTAAGCCCGTGAGCCATGGCCGCTGAGCCTGTGCGTCCGGAGCCTGTGCTCCGCAACGGGAGAGGCCACAACAGTGAGAGGCCCGCATACCGCAAAAAAAAAAAAAAAAAAAAGAAAAGGATTGGGCAGAGGGCTGGCCTGTAGGAGACTTTCAGGCAGCCATTTCCAGAGTTCCAGTGTAGACCATGCAAAAGGGAGCCTGCCACGGTCCAGTAGTTGTGGCACACGGTCTTAGTTGCTCCGCGGCATGTGAGATCTTCCCGGACCAGGGCTCGAACCCAGTGTTCCCTGCATTGGCAGTTGGATTCTTAACCACTGTGCCACCAGGTTAGTCTTATTATTGATGGAATTCTTAATATGATCGTTACCTTGGTAATACTAGGAGATAAGGTCTGGGGAAGATTTTTGGAAAATTGAGGGTCCAAGACTCAGGTGAGGTATAACATTCCAGGCATCCAGAGCCCACCTCCTGTCTTTGCCCGCTCCACCAGCCTTGAGTCCTGGTGCCTGATTCTCATGGGTGCGTGACTCCCCATTTCCCAGCAGGTGGCGCTGCTGTCCTGACTATGCCTGATGGTTGCCAGCCAGTTGATGTGTTCTCAGAGGGCTGGGACCTGTCCTACGGAAGGATGCCAAGGAGTGCAAAGCCGTTCTATTCATCCACGAATTCAACAAACACTAATTGAATATAAAATATGTGCTGGGGGCTTCCCTGGTGGCGCAGTGGTTGGGAGTCCTCCTGCCAATGCAGGAGATGCGAGTTCGTGCCCCGGTCTGGGAGGATCCCACGTGCCGCGGAGCGGCTGGGCCCGTGAGCCGTGGCCGCTGAGCCTGCGCGTCCGGAGCCTGTGCTCCACGGCAGGAGAGGCCGCAGCAGTGAGAGGCCCGCGTACCGCAAAAAAAAAAAAAAGTGCCGGTCACTGTTGTAGGTGCTGGGTATTTAGCCAGGAACAAGACAGACCAAGCTCTGCTTTTACAGGGCTTACATTTTAGAGCAGTGCTGTCAAATATGGTAGCCGCTAGCCACACGCTACTACTGAGCTTTTGAAATGTGTAATCTGAATTGAGAAGTGTTGTAAGTGTAAAATACATACCTGATGTCAAAGATTTAGTAAAAAAATAATGTTAAATATCTAACATTTTAAATATTGATTTTATATTGAAATGATCATATTTAGAGTATTTTGGGTTAAATAAAATATCTTATTAAAATAATTTAACCTGTTTTTGACTTTTTTTAACATTACCAAGAATTTTTAAATTACATATGGTGCCCACATTTGTGGCTTGCATTATATTTCTGTTGGACAGTGCTGTTGTAGAGGGTGATCAGACATATAAACAAATGTGCAATATGATGTCAGGTGAGGAGATATTAGGGCTGAGAAGCAACAGAAATGAGACAGTGAGCAAACACGTGGAAATAAACCTGTGAGCCTGGGACAGTGTGGAGGCCAATGTGGCCAGAGCAGGGGAGAGAGGAGTGTAAGAGACGAGTTATAAAAGGAGGGCCAGAGATGCAGTTTTTTGTTTTTTTTTTTTGTCGTACGCGGGCCTCTCACTGCTGTGGCCTCTCCCGTTGCAGAGCACAGGCTCTGGACGCGCAGGCTCAGCGGCCATGGCTCACGGGCCCAGCCGCTCCGCGGCATGTGGGATCCTCCCGGACCGGGGCACGAACCCGTGTGCCCTGCATCGACAGGCGGGCTCTCAACCACTGCGCCACCAGGGAAGCCCCAGAGATGCAGTTTTAAAAGATTATTGCTTATTGCTATATAACCATTTGGGGAAGAAGTTTGATTTTTTTTTTGGCCACACCATGCGCCATGTGGGATTATTTATTTAGTTATTCATTCATTTGGCTGAGCCAGGTCTTCGCTGCGGTATGCAAGATCTTCATTGCAGCATGTGGACTTCTTAGTTGCAGCGCGGGAGGTCTTTAGTTGCAGCATGAGGACTCTTAGTTGCAGCATGCATGCGGGAGCTAGTTCCCTGACCAGGGATCGAACCCAGGCGAGAGTGGGTTCGAACCCAGGCAAGAGTGTGGAGTCTTAACCACTGGACCACCAGGGAAGTCCCAAAGTTTTATGTTATTGATTAAATGTAAGAACATGCATTCTCTCATAGCCATGATCTGACAATTTGACTCCCAGAAATAAACTCTAGAACAGTGGATCTCAAAGTTTTTAGTCTCAAAACCACGGACACTCTTTTTTTTTGTCTTTCATATTTTTTTAAAATTTCTCTTCAATAGTGGCTTGCCCAAACATCTTCCTGTCTGCTCTATACAATGAAAATACAAACTGAGAATAGAAAATAATAAAGCATTAAATCATACAAATTACAAATCTGTTCCAAAATATACTTACATTAAATAAAATATGCATTTCAGTAAGAGATCTACAGTGAATGACTATGCATTCTGGGAAGCTTCACGATGTCTAGGCAGGGCCAACATTCATGGAAGGAGCTAAGAGAATTTGCATCCAGTAACAGTTTGTAGGAGGTTTCTGATCGCCAGTCTGTGAACTACAATGAGCACAACATTAGCATCACCTGTGCAGGTAACTGACTTTGGGAAAAGGGTGAGAAGCAAGCTCTAGCCTCAATGTTGGGTTCATTACAACTTCTCGAGAATCTTATCAACAGTCTATACAGTACAGTTCCAAAAAAGTAAACATGTTAAGTTAAGCAGACAATGCTTTAGAACCCCAAACACATTTCCTTGTTGTGTTTATGTGGAACTCTCCATCTACAGTGGGTGGTTGTGAAGAGGTTCTTGCTCAGGACAACATGGTCGGTCACAGGACTCTGACGACCCAGCGTGACTGAGGGGAGCACGAGGACTGGGGAGGAGGCTCCCTGTTGGTTTCAGTTGGAGACGAACTTCTAATGCACAGTCCACAGCCCTGCAGTCTTCTCCTCCTGTCATCTGGCATAATGCTTAATATAGTCTTCAACTTTATTGCTGAAGTCTTCCTTGTCCTGCAGATGTTCTGTAGCTTCAATATTCAGTTGATCATTGAAATTCAAAAGATCAGTAAACAAAGAGTTTAACACCTAAACACTGTTTTCAGTGGGACTTCCCTGGTGGTCCAGTGGTTAAGACTCCAAGCTTCCACTGCAGGGGGCACAGGTTCGATCCCTGGTTGGAAATTAAGATCCTGAGTGCCTGTGGTGAGGCAAAAAAAAAAAAAAAAAAAAAAAAAAAATCCTTCAGTGTCTTTGTGGGATCCCAGCCGGTGCCATCAGTCGAATGGGCTCTCAGTAAACTTCTATGTATTTCGCCTGTCTCTGTGGTGTTTGGGTGCCAGTTCCTGGTCAAGCATTTCACTTTGGGAGGCACCATGTTGTACACATCAGGAACTTCAGTTTCATTCATTCATTCATTTATTTATTGATGCCGCACCGGGTCTTGGCTGCTGCACACAGAATCCTTTGGTTGCAGCATGTGGACTCTTAGTTGCAGCATGCACGTAGGATCTAGTTCCCCCCCAGGGATCAAACCTGGGCCTCCTGCATTGGGAGCGCAGAGTTTTACCCACTGGACCACCAGGGAACTCCCCGAACTTCAGTTTCAAACTGAAGTTTTCCACCCTGGTAGTAACCCTCATCTGAGGTGACAGTTATCTGAAACAGTGAAGCTTGTTTGGATCAGGAAAATACACTTTAAGGTAAATTAGCGACAAGTTCTGCAACCTCTTTAACAAGCAGCCTGCTCTCACAGAAACCCACCAAGTGGAGTCAGAGGCTGTGGCTCACGAACTGGACCCTTTGAGACCATCATTCTGCTTCAGTTTGCTTGCCAGCGTCAGCATTACTGCTACCTTTATCCTGGGCACCCCGAGACAGGCAATGCCGCCCAGCACCCAACACAGGGCCAGGTGGGCCAGGGGCGGCGAGACGCACCCTTTTCACAGCCTCGTTGGCTCCGGGCGGCAGGCCATACACTCTTAAAACTGAGGACTCGAGAGATTTTACGTGAGTTATATCTGTAGAAGTTTATGTGTTGGAAAGTAAAACTGAGGAAAATTTAAACTATTTGCTTTTTTTTTTTTTTTGGCCTCGCTGCCAGGCATGTGGGATCTTAGCTCCCCGACTGGGGATCGAACCTGCACCCCCTGCAGTGGAAGCTGGGAGTCTTAACCCCTGTACTGCCAAGGAAGTCCCTATTTGCTTATTTAAAATAAACAATGATATAGTAGTAGACCTGCCCTATGAGAAATGCTAAAGGGAATCTTTCAGGCTAAAATGAAAGGACACTAGACAGTAACTTGAGGCCATAATTTAAAATAAAGAATACTAGTAAAGGTAACTTCATAGGTAAATATAAAAGCCAAGATCATGATACTTTTGGTTTGGTTTGTAATTTCTCTATTTTTTTCTACATGATTTAAAAGGCAAATGCATAAAGCAACTATAAATCCATGTTAGTAGTCATAAAATGTATAAAGATATAATTTGTAACAGTAACAATATAAAGGGGGAGGAACAGAGATGTATAGGAGCAGAGTGCTTGTAAACTCTTGAAACTAAGTTGGTATTATTCAAACTAGCTTGTCATAAATTTAAGATATCAATTGTAATCCCTAAGTAAGCCACTAAGAAAATAATTTTAAAATATACAAAAAAGGGACTTCCCTGGTGGCGCAGTGGTTGAGAGTCCGCCTGCCGATGCAGGGGACACGGGTTTGTGCCCCAGTCCAGGAGGATCCCATGTGTCGTGGAGCAGCTGGACCCATGAGCCATGGCCGCTGAGCCTGTGTGTCCGGAGCCTGTGCTCTGCAATGGGAGAGGCCACAGCAGTGAGAGGCCCGCGTACTGGAAAAAAAAAAAAAAAAAAAAAAAAAAATATATATATATATATATGTATATATATATAAGAAAAGAAAGGAATCAAAGTGATACACTACAAAATATCAACTAAACAACTAAATTTTCTTTAAAGGCAGAAATGGAATAAATAAGGGTTCCCTGAACCCAATTCCAACATGTGTGTGGCGGCTTCCCCACAGGGTGTCTGAGAATTTAACTCAATTCCGATACTATCTATCCAGAGATAGAATCAGATTCCATGGGTCAAGGGCTCAGTCCCACAAGACTGCCCTCCACTTCAGACACAGGTGAAGTTGTTACCTGTGCTTCTAACCAACTGGACACAAATTGAGTTTAGGACAACCCCCTCCAACTTACAATGCTAATCTCAACTCCAGGTTGTCACCTGTACTTCTGACCCACTGGCTATATATCAGAGGTTCCCAAGACCTGCTCTACAATTTCGATTAATTTGCTAGAACAGTTCACAGAACTCAGAGAAACATTTTACTTACTAGATTACTGGTTTATTATAAAACAATTATTAAGGGATACCAGTCAACAGCCAGAAGAAGAGATTCAAAGAGCAAGGCATGGGGAAGGGGTGTGGAGCTTCCATGCCCTCTTCAGGTACATCACTCACCCCATATCTCCACATGTTCACCAATGCAGAAGCTCTCTGAACCCTGTCCTTTTGGGGTTTTATGAAGGCTTCATTACATGGGCATGATGGATTAAACCATTGGGCTTTGGTGATTGATTTAACCTCCAGCCCCTCTCCCCTCCATGGAGGTCTGGGGAGTGAGACTAAAAGTTCTCCTGGCAATCAGCCCCCACCCTTAGGTGGGATCCAAAAGTCACTTTCCCTGAAGAGTTTTCAGGAATTGAGGACAGGACAAGAGACCAGATATTAATCCATTGTTCTTCTCTCTCAGAAAATTCCAAGGGTTTTAAGAGCTGTGAACCAGACACTGTAGATGAATACCAAATATATATGAGAATATATATTTTGGTCATTCAGATGGCATATATATATATATATATATATATATAGTATTTTTATTTATTTATTTATTGAGCTGTGTGGCTTGTGGAATCTTAGTTCCCTGGCCAGGGATTGAACCTGGGCCCTCAGCAGTGAAAGTGTGGAGTCTTAACCACTGGACTGCCAGGGAATTCCCCAAATTGGATTTTTTTAAAAAAAGTTCTATCTATGTATCTATAAGAGACTCACGTTAGGTATAAGGGCACAAAGAGGTTGAAAGTAAGCGGTGGAAAAATATATTCCATTAAAATAGTAACCAAAAGAGAGTTGGGAGGCTATATTATTGTAAGACAAATTAGACCTAAATCAAAACAGTTTACAAGAGACAGAGAAGGAAAATATTGATAAAAGGTACAATATAGCAAGAAGATATAACAGTTATGAACATACATACATCTTACAACAGAGCCCCAAAATATATGAAGCAAAAATTGACAGAATGGAAAGAAGAAATATACAGTTCTATAATAATAGTTGGAGACTTCAATACTCCATGTTCAATGATGGATAGAACAACCAGACAAGAGCAGTAAGGAAATGGAGGACTTGAGCAACACTGTAAACCAACTAAACCTAACAGAGATATACAGAACATTCCACCCAACAATAGCAGAATACACATTCTTCTCAAGTGAACATGGAACATTCTCCAGAGCAGGCCATATGTTAGGCCACAAATAAGTTTCAATAAATTTAAAAAGATTGAAATAATACTGAGTATCTTTTCCTTTCTGGTCACAATGGAATGAAACTAGACATGAATAAGATAAGGAAAACTGAAAACAAAAATCACAAATATGTGGAAATTTAACAACACACTGTGTGATGGTTAATTTTATGTGTCAACTTGAAATGACCATGGAGTATCTAGACATTTAGCCAAACATTATTCTGGGTGTGTGTCTGAGGGTGTTTCTGTGTCAGATTAACATTTGTTTATTTTTTCTTTTTCTTACTTTTAGTTTTTGAAATTAATATTTGAATAGACTGAGTAAAGCAGATTACCCTCCCTAATATGGGTAGGCCTCATCCAATCAGTTGAAGTTCTGAATAGAACAAAAAAGCTGAGTAAAAGGAAACCCCTCCTGTCTGATTGCTTGAGCTGGAATATTGTTCTTTTTCAAGCCTTTGGGGTACGACCAAAACATCAGCTCTTTCAGGGTCTCTGAGACTGCCAGATTTGGGACTGGAATTTATACCATCAGCTCTCTTGGTTTTTATGCCTTCAGACTTGAGCTAGAACTACACATTGGCTCTCCTGGGTTTCAAGTTTGCCAATGGCAGATCTTGGGAGTTCTCAGCCTCTATAATCACATGAGCAAACAGTTTATAAGTTTATAATCTCAATCACTCAATTGATCTCTCTCTCTCCCCATATATATATATGGAGTGGAGGTGGCTGTCCACCAGAGAGATATTGAAACCATGCACCTCAGATTGGGACTTGGAACCCAAGTGCTGGGACTCAAACTCAGCCAAAACTCTAATTGGGACTTGAACCCATGCAGCTGGCCAAAACTCACAGTCTTCCAACTGAGATCACACACCTGGTTTCAGGATTTAATGAAGCTCAGGTTCTTAAAGTCTCATTGCAGAAAGAATTCAGTGAGATACAAAGTGATAGGTAAGAAGTGGATTTATTTAGAGAGAAACACACTTCACAGACAGACAGTGGGCCATCTCAGAAGGCAAGAGGAGCACCAGGGTATGGGTTATCACTTTTTATAGAGGTGGGTAATTTCATAGGCTAATGAGTGGGAGGAGTATTCCAGCTATTATGAGAAAGGGTGGGGATTTCCAGGAATTGGGCCACCACCCACTTTTTGATACTTATGGTTGGCCTTGGAACTGTCATGGCTCTGTGGGTGTGTCAGTTAGCTTACTGATGTGTTACAATGAGCTGTATACTGAGGCTCAAGGTCTAGTGGAAGTTGACTTGTCTGCCATCTTGGACCCATTTGGTTCTAATCAGTTTATGTCATGTCCTCGGGCTATGACATTCTTTCAAAGCTTGTGCCCTGCACCCTTCCCTCCTGTTTCAATATTGAGACTCATCTGCAGTGAGGGGCCACATGGGTCTGTGTCTGCTCTCAGAGCTGAGGTCTGAAGACCAAAGCCTGTCTGTATCCACCTGATTCTCAGGAGGGCTATAGTCCTCTGGGATTTAGGGAAACCTCTGCTCCAGTATGGGGGGTGGGTGGTTCCCTAAAAGGGAAACCCTCAGGAATCTGGAGGGACCCAGGCAGTGAATCATTAGTGTGAGTCAAAATGGAGATAGTGGGCTTCTCTGGTGGCACAGTGGTTAAGAATCCTCCTGCCCTTAAGAACACGGTGAGGGGGAAGTAAGCTGGGACGAAGTGAGAGAGTGGCATTGACATATATACACTACCAAATGTAAAATAGATAGCTAATGGGAAGCAGCCACATAGCACAGGGAAATTAGCTCAGTGCTTTGTGACCACCTAGAGGGGTGGGATAGGGAGGGTGGGAGGGAGATGCAAGAGGGAGGCGATATGGGGATATATGTTTATGTATAGCTGATTCATTTTGCTATACATCAGAAACTAACACACGTTGTAAAGCAATTATACTCCAATAAAGATGTCAGAAAAAAAAAATCTGCCTGCCGGTGCAGGAGACACGAGTTTGAGCCCTGGTCCAGGACGATCCCACATGCCGTGGAGCAACTAAGCCCTTGCACCACAACTACTGAGCCCATGTGCCGCAACTACTGGAGCCCGTGTGCCTAGAGCCCATGCTCCGCAACAAGAGAAGCCACCACAATGAGAAGCCCATGCACTGCAACGAAGAGTAGCCCCCACTTGCCGCAACTAGAGAAAAGCCCGCATGCAGTAATGAAGACCCAATGCAGCCAAAAATAAATAAATAAATAAATTTATTAAAAAACAAAAAGCAAAAAACAAAATGGAGATAACAATGACCAGTCCAGAAGCCACAGGTTACAAATTATGATGAGGCAGGGAAAGTTTTCTGTCACTGGAGGTCTCCAGGTCTGGGCTGGGAAGGTTCAGCTCCTCCAGGCTGTTCCTTGGGCTGGCTTGGAATCCTGGTTTTGTGTTTGTTTGATGCCCCATTATGAGAGTCCTATGAGCTACACTGGGCTTGTGTCTCTGGAGCCCCTCACACAGAGAAGGCACAGGTCACCAAAGATGACTGTTGCCTGGAGGGTTCTGACCTATGAGGTAGGAGTCCAAAAGAGGCTCTGTTTCCAGCTCTACTTCATATTGCTTTCTTGGCTTGGGAAATCACTGGCCTACATCTGGCCTCAGCTTTGTTATCCATAAAACAGGCTTAACTGACAATTTCTGAGGCATTGTTTCCACAAGTATCTGGAAGGATGATGATGATAATAAATATGATGTTTAATTTTTTTCTTTAAAAATCATGTTTATTGAGGTATAATTTATTTTTATTATTTTAAAAATTTCTTTATTGTGTGTGTATATATATGTATATATATATATATATATATTTTTTTTTTTTTTACCCATTTTTATTTATTTATTTTGGCCACTCTGTGCAGTCTGTGAGATCCTAATTTCCTGACCAGGGATTGAACGCGTGCCCTCGGCAATGAAAGCACAGAGTCCTAACCACTGGACTGCCAGGGAATTCCCAATTGAGGTATAATTTAGATACAATAAAATGCACATATCTTAAGCATTGTTTAATGAGTTTTGACAAATGTCTAGACAAATATAACTACCAGCTTATCACGTCATAGAACCTTTCTGTCACCCCAAAATATCCCCCTGTACTTCTTCACAGTCACCCTGTGTTTTTTCTTCTATGTCTGGCTTTTTTCACTAAGTGTAATATTATCAATGTTTATCCTTGTTGAAGCATGTGCCAGAATTTCATTCCTTTTTAAGGCTGAATAATTTCATTTTGTGTAATTACACTTTGTTTACCCATTCATCTATTGATAGCCTGTGGCTTCATTCATTTCTTTTTATTGTTGAGTAGTATTTCATTGTGTGGATACACTACAATTAGCTAATCTGTTCATTTGTTCATCTGTTGGACACCTAGATTATTTCCAAATTTTGGTTATTATGAATAAAATCCTTGGATGGACATATGCTTTCATTTCTCTTGGGTAAATACTTAGGAGTGCAATGGCTGGATCATGTTTTAAGTATAAATTTAGTACTTAAAAAAATTGTTTATTTATGTATTCATTTTTGGCTGTGTTGGGTCTTCGTTTCTGGGCTTTCTCTAGTTGTGGCAAGCAGGGGCCACTCTTCATCGCTGTGCGTGGGCCTTTCACCATCGCGGCCTCTCTTGTTGCAGAGCACAGGCTCCAGACGTGCAGGCTCAGTAGTTGTGGCTCACGGGTCTAGTTGCTCCGCGGCATGTGGGATCTTCCCAGACCAGGGCTCGAACCCGTGTCCCCTGCATTAGCAGGCAGATTCTCAACCACTGCGCCACAAGGGGAGGGAAGCCCTAAATTTAGTTCTTAAAGAATGGCCAGGGCTTCCCTGGTGGCGCAGTGGTTGAGAGTCCGCCTGCCGATGAAGGGGACGCGGGTTCGTGCCCCGGTCCGGGAGGATCCCACATGCCGCGGAGCGGCTGGGCCCGTGGGCCATGGCTGCTGGGCCTGCGCATCCGGAGCCTGTGCTCCGCAACGGGAGAGGCCGTGACAGTGAGAGGCCCGCATACCGCAAAAAAAAAAAAAAAAAAAAAAAAAGAAAAAAAAGAATGGCCAAACTGCTTTTCAAAGTGGCAGGAAATTATCAATGCATGAGGGTTCCACAGTTTTGTCAGTTTTTAATTTTAGTTTGTTTAGTGGGTGTGTGGGGTTCTAATTTGTATTTCCCTGATGAATAATAATGTTAAGCATCTTTTCATGGGCATATTGGCTATTTATCTTTTCTTGTGAGTTACCTCTTTAAATCCTTCGTGCACGTAAAAAAAGGGTTAATATCTATTTTTGCAACCAGTGTTATCCACACACTATGCTCATTCATGCTCATAGCTTTAAGCGCTTTAACTCACGCCCGCCCTGCACAGAGTCAGTAACCGACTAAGACTTCAGGGTACCTAGAAGGCTCAGCACTAACTGGATCCAGAACGGCTAGGCCGTTTCTGGGCATGGTCCCTGGTGGTTCTCTAAGGCGTGCTCGGTGATTGGCTGAAGGAGCATTTCCACAGGCACTTCCGAATCCGGACCCGCCTCAGGCATCGATGATTGGCTGGGCTGGCCGAGCGCGAGTCCTCTCGGGAGTTGTAGTTCTTGGGGCCCGGCTGGGGACGCTGGGAAGGACCATTGGTCTTACTTGGTCGCAGCCGCTGCCACCATGTCCCGCGTGTCGGTCCCTTGTCATGTGAAAGGCACCGTGGCCTTGCAGGTGGGCGACGTGCGGACTTCCCAAGGCCGGCCTGGCGTGCTGGTCATCGACGTCACCTTCCCCAGCGTCGCGCCCTTCGAGGTAAGCAAGCAAGTGGGCGCGACCGGCGCTCCTGGGCGGGGCTTATCTGGGAACTCGGGCGTGTCCCAGCCATTTAATCGTTTACCGAAAGCCTCTGCAGTACCTCGCCCATACGAATAAGTTAACCATTTATTTATTCCTTCAGTTAACACACAGTTACTAGAATGCAGCTCTTCTTCTGTTCTCTTTAACGTCTCTCCCCAATGTCCAGAATGGCGCTGACAGGGAAGTGCCGAGATAGTAGGCTAGGTGCTGGAAATACAGTTTTGAACCTAATAGAGGTGAGAGGTCGTTTTGTCCCTGGCCACTGGCTGGGTATCATTAGGCAATGAGTTACCTCCAAACCTGCCTCCTGCCCATTCCTACAATCCCTGCTGGAGGTCAGGTTCAAATCATTCCTCATCAGGATCTTCCCAGTGGCTCCAGTTTCCAGTCTCCAGTTGCCCTTCCACATCTGCTGGCAGAGTGGACACTGCAAGACCTCAACACAGAGGACAAAGTCCACTTTCTAATGGCCTGGCATTCAGAGCCACTCTGTGTCTTTGCCCTACTTGCCTCTCGGCCCCAGGCATTTTGTCCTGTAGTGTGTGGTTCTCCCTCAAGCTGTTGATTACTCTTAAGCTGGGAGACTTCATTACAGGGCCCAACCCTGGAAATCTGATTCAGTAGGTCTGTGGTGGAGCCTGTACACTTATATTAAAAAAAAAAAAAAAAAAAAAAAAAGAAAGAAAGAAATTTCCTTTAGTAATTCTGTTTTGTTGTATTTTTTTTGTTGTTGCTCTTGTTTTTGTTTTTTTTGGCCTCACCACGGTGGGATCTTAGTTCCCCGACCAGGGATCGAACCCCGGGTCCTGGCAGTGAAAGCACTGAGTCCTAACCAGTGGACCACCAGGGAATTCCCTCCTTGAGTAATTCTGATGAGTATCCAGTGATGAGAACTGCTTCAGCTAGGCTGAACCACTCTCTGTTTCAGGGGTATGCCAGATCCTGTCACCCCTTAGTGCTCCTTTGTTTATGCTACTTTACAGTTTCTACCTTTCATGGTCCACTTGATGAACTCATCTGTACATTTTCTGACTCATCTAGAGTTAGGGCTCTGACCACTCACAGCATCTTGAATATGCAGCAAGATCCAAGGTCATGGTTTGTTTGAATGACGTGCTCATTTAGACTGTGAGTTCTAGGAAGGCAAAATCTCTTTGGCCCCCGGTGGATTCTTGTTGATATTGTTAGATTGGTAGGAGAGTACATTCCTAAGTGGAGGAAGAGATGGTGCTTTTGAACCCCTCAGGCCCGGGGCCTAGGTCTGATTTGTTGTGGTGGGTTGTGTGTGCCCTAGTTGCAGGAGATCATGTTTAAGAATTACTACACAGCCTTTCTGACCATCCGTGTTCGCCAGCACACCTCAACACACGCTCCAGCCAAGTGGGTGACCTGCCTTCGGGACTACTGCCTGATGCCTGACCCACACAGTGAGGAGGGAGCTCAGGAGTATGTATCGCTGTTCAAGCACCAGGTCAGCTGGGACTCAGCATGGCCAGGGCAGCCCAGATGAGGGCTCACAAGAGGCCTGGGGATTGGGCCAGGATACCATGAGGGAAGAGGGGCGGGCAAGGTTGGTTTCAATTGTGGTTCTTGGGCAAGTGCCTTGGAGGAACTACTGTTTCCTTCTCAAAGGCCTGGGGAGGAAGCACCTTGGCTCATTGCTGGTTGGCTCCTGGGCAGTGATCTGGGGCCTCGGTGGGTCCTTGTGTGTATGTGTCAGATGCTGTGTGACATGGGCAAAGTATTGGAACTACGCCTGATTCTGCGACAGCCATCACCACTGTGGTTGTCTTTCACGGTGGAGGAGCTGCAGATCTACCAGCAGGGACCAAAGGTAAGTGACTAACTCAGAACTGTTTGCTGGCTCTTTCTCCAGGAGGCTCCTAGCTATGGCTGGGAGGCCTGGGGGTACAGATGGGAGTGGATGGGTAAGCATGGGGAGACTCAGAAGGAGTCCTTCATGGAAGTTAGCCAGGTGGGAATGCTGGAAGCTCATGATAAGAGGTGAGGCCATGTCCCCATATCCCCTGACCTTTGGGGCTACCTGCCGTTTTCAGATCTGGAACATTCAGGTACCCAGATATACTTCTGTTCCTTTTCTTCGTGGGGCTTCCTTCTGCATAGCAGAAGAGCTTAGGTAGTCTTCTGCCCCTGGGACAGTCTTCTGCCCCTGGGATTTTCCCAGTTTCTGAGGCTCAGGGGCCCTTCTCTCTGCCTTCAGGACCTTGGGATCTGGTTCCAGATCTCTCCTACTCTGCCTGCCTCAGGGCAGTATGCCTTTGCTTTGCAGAGCCCTTCCATGACCTTCCCCAAGTGGCTCTCGCACCCAGTGCCTTGTGAGCAGCCTGCTCCCCTTCTTGAGGTAAGC
The DNA here is from genome assembly GCF_026419965.1 of Kogia breviceps. Lineage (NCBI taxonomy): Eukaryota > Metazoa > Chordata > Mammalia > Artiodactyla > Physeteridae > Kogia > Kogia breviceps. Next base: position 39,300,891 of record NC_081319.1, read on the forward strand.
CCTCACCCTGTCTAAGAACCATATGCAAACAGCTCTGGTGTTCCAGCACAGGCCCAAGGGGACCCCTTTCTGCAAGAATCTGGGGCTGGACCCAGGGACCTTGGTTCACTCTGTGCACCTTCCTCCTGGGATTTGAGGCATCTCTGTGTGGGGCCAGGCCACCCACTCCACATCATGCCCCATCCTCATGTTTCACAAGTCATCTGGGAATGTCAGCTGGAGGGCCCCATAGCCCAACTTGGCCTATCTGGAGTTCTAAGGGCACTGCTGGGGAGAAACCCATGGCCACTGACCCCTCCTTCTGGAGCAGGGTCTCCCAGACCCCAGCAGGGTATCCTCCGAGGTACAGCAGATGTGGGCGCTGACAGAGATGATCCGGGCCAGTCACACCTCCACAAGGATCGGCCGCTTTGATGTGAGTGATCGCTTCCCTCTGCTTGGCTCCCATTGGCCTGAATGGGTCAGATCTAATGGTCTTTTGTGTTGCAGGTGGATGGCTGTTATGACCTGAACTTGCTCTCCTACACTTGAGCTGTGGTCCTTAGTCAAGACGTTGGCCTTCCGTGCCCATCCAGGCCCAGCTTGGGCCATCAGAGGCCGAAGTGCTGTCCCTGTGCATTCCGAGTGTTGCCTGCATGCACATTCTGTCGGGACCACGTTCACAGAGTCAAGATTCTTGGGGGCTCACTGTGTTGCTTTAGCATGAACTCCTGGAGGGGATACACTCTGTCCTCACCTGACTGCAACCCCAAACTCCTCCCTTCGCCCTCCCTAAAAACACTCCAGTTCTATTACTAAGAATCCCCCTGTGCCCTCTGTCTCCCCTGCCAACATGCACATTTCTGTCTTCTGCCTGCTCCCTCACCCTGAGTGCAGTGGGCTGGGGTAACCTACTAGAACCTGCTCTGTCTAGCTTTGGAAGACTGTTATAGCTTGGCAGTCATAGTTTGGAAGCTTGAGGGAGAAACAGGAGCCGCATTTTTCCTTCTGTGCCCCCTAATGGTCTTCTTTCCCTTTGTATTATGCCCACAAAAAGAAAATTCCTATCTAAACTCTTCTGCTGCTTGCCTAGGGAGCCACACAAAGCTGGGAATTTGGACAGCCTGAGTCCCTTGGTCCCTGAGTTGGCTCCTGGATGTGTGTTCAAATGGGTCTGCCCCCATCCATCGGGTCTGGGCGGGTGCCCTGGGCAAGGCTGGGGCCTGAAAATGAGTCCTGGGACCTATCTGCCATCTGACAGAGCCCAGAGCGCATCCTTGTCCCTCTTCCAGTTGCCCCCATCTAAGAGCCATGCTCAGTGTGATGAGAGATCAACCTTGGTGGTGGTGGGCGGGGGGCAGGTGAGGGTTCTCAATGGTGTCTTTTAAGAGGCTGAGGTTTTCTACAACCCCAGGCCATCAGCTGAATAAGACAGGCTGCTGCTCCTTATGAGAAAATCCTGCTTCTCTGTTTTTTCCTGGCTTTCTTCTGGGGGCTGTTATGAGGCAGTACTGCAACATGTGTTGGACCTGGAAAATTGGATGTTTGTGTGGCTCAACAGCTTTCTAGGGGAAGGGCAGCTACTTTTTGGTGGCCACCTTCTGATGTCACCTATCAGTTCTTGCAGGTGGTATCTGCCTGCAGGGTCACTTACTTAGCCCCATTCAGCTTTTGCTAAGAGGGTAATGATCAGTCTTGTGCTCAGGGAGTAGCAGCCCTCAGTGTGTATGTGAGTGAGGGGGGAGGTCCCTGGGATGGCAGGAACCCTGCTTCTTGCACAGCTCTGTCCCCAGCACAGGGCCTAGTGTGCAGCAAGATCAATAAATACTTGTGGAATGCATCACTGTGCTCACTGCCTATGTTTGCCCAGTGAGAGAGCTGGAGACCCTCACATGAGGCCAGGTTACTGTGGCACTCTGCCTGCCGGGCTGACTCCACCCTCCGGTGCCCTCTCCACCCCTTCCCCTCCCCCCATGTGACCTTACACTCCTATTGTCCGGAACTGGTGATTCAGGCCTTTCAGCCCTTTGCAGAACTTTGGTCCTTTGGAGGCAGGGCAGTCAGCAGGGGGAGGTCTAGCCCCCAGCTCTATTTCTGAGTGGCTTAACTGGCTCCAACTGCCCTCATCAGATGGAAGCGCCCGGGGCTATTTCCTTGCAGCTGGGAGTCAATGCACTGTGTGCGCTAAAGCTGCGTCTTCCCTTGGGGCTGCCCACTCCCTCTTCTGATCCCCTGGGCGGGGGAGAGACCTATCTAAGCAGGGCCTGGACTACATCTCCCAGCGTGCCTGTCAAGAGTGGTGGCCTCTGTGCGTCGGCTGCACCAGTTGCGGGCAACAATGCAGCGGGCTGGGAGCATGATGTCCTGTCTGGGCTTGTGTCTCCAGGCGCTCCCCTCGGCCCTGCGCCGTTCTCTCAGTAGTGCACAGGTGGGATAGAGGGTGCTGGGTTGTGGTGCCAATCTGGGAGGGTGGAGGAGGAAGAGGGCTGGGGTCTGGGGCCTTGGTGGCACTGAGCCCGGCCGCCCGCAGGACGTGCTCCGCAGGACACCACTCTATGACTTCCACCTGGCCCATGGCGGGAAGATGGTGGCATTCGCAGGCTGGAATCTGCCTGTGCAGTACCGGGACAGCCACGTTGACTCACACCTGCATACACGCCGGCACTGCTCGCTCTTTGACGTGTCCCACATGCTGCAGGTGAGCCGGGGGAGTGCGCTGATTGCCAGGCCAGGGTTTCCTCTCCGTCCACAATGGTGCAACCCTCGGCTTTCTTTGCTGGGAGCTGGATTCCAAGGGCAGCCCTCTCAGAAGAGTTGGAGGTCTCCAGGGTGTAATGTACTATGGCCCCCAGTAAACTGACTCAGAGTCTCTTGATCATCTGTCTCATCTCTCTAGCCTGCTCCCACTTAGTGGAGTACCTCAACGTCCTAGGTTTTCCAGGGCTGCCACTCATTGTCATCCGCCGTCCTAGGTATTGGTTTGGAAAAGGGGGTATTTCAGGAAGGTGCTGGGCCCTTTCAAGTTCCCTAACCTCCCTGAGTGCATCTCTTCTGTATTGGCAGGTGTGGGGGAGTCAGAAAGTAGGGCTTCTGCCACTTGCAGAACCAAAAAACTAGTCAGGCACTTTGGCTGGATTGGACTGTGCTGTGGGTGGCAGGGAGGATGCCTCCTAGCCCCGTGGCTTTCCAGAGGCTTTTTATCTCTTTCCCAGACCAAGATATTTGGCCATGACCGGGTGAAGCTGATGGAAAGTCTAGTGGTTGGAGATATTGCAGAGCTAAAGCCAAACCAGGTGGGCCTCTCTTTTATTTCTGCTCAATGAGTGTTCTTAGTCATAAGCCAGCAAACCAGTCTGAGTCCCTGCTTCGGGTCTGGGGGCACAGAGATGGATGAGTTTCTCAGGGCTTTCGTTTGTGGGGGACGGAGTCCCTGAGTCATGTCCAGACACCCAGCCATCTGCAGGGAGGGTCCTATCCCATCCCCACCACATCAAGCTGGGAGGCCAGAAACCCAGGTTCATGTCCTGTTCTGTGACCTTCCATGCTGCTTAACCCCTTGCGATTTAAATTGTAGTCCTGGAAATTCCCTGGCAGTCCAGTGATTAGAATTAGGACTCTGTGCTCTCACTGCCGAGGGCCTGGGTTCAATCCCTGGTTGGGGAACTAAGATCCCACAAGCTGCGTGGCCAAAAGAAAAAGAAAAACAAAAGCATAGTCCGTAAACCAGCAGCCTCGTCACATAAGAGCTTGTTAGGATACACTCTCAGGCCAGTTCTTCAGACCTGCTGAATCAGAACCTGCATTTTAACAAGATCCCCAGGTGATTCATGTGACCTCTTAACCTCAGGCTCTTATACTGCCCATCCAGTGGGAAGGCTGAGGCCAGCCAGCCTCAGTGTTTTGGAGGGTTGTTGTGGAGCACATGGGATCATCAAGATAGACTTTGAAGCTTCTTCTTTTTCTTTTTTTTTTTTGGCCATGCTGGATCTTAGTTCCCCAACCAGGGATTGAACCCTCACCCTCAGCAGTGAAAGCGCCGAGTCCTAACCACTGGACCACCAGGGAATTCCCCTAGACTTTGAAGCTTCTGTCCTGGGGTTTGGGGCACAGACTGAGTTGTCCTAGGTCTGGGTGGGATGAAGCATCAAGTCCTAGGTATGGTGGGTTAAGTGTGAGAGGGGCTTTCTTTACTGAATGGGGTGGGGTGCAGAGGCCCCACCAGATCAGGGAGGTGTCCCTCAAGGTGGGAAAGAGGTGAAACCTTTCTCAGTGTATGAGGATCAAAAACCCGGGGCTTGTGCAGGGACCTGGGCTGACCCAGCCTTGCTTCTTGCACTGCCATCCCTCAGCCCTGTTCATGAGGGTTCATGAGTTTGTGGTGGCTGAGTGGGCCCAGGGGCTTGTTTGACTCACACTTGACCTTGGCCTCTTGGACCTGGAGGCAATGATGCTCCACTTTGATGCTAGGGAACACTGTCGCTCTTTACCAATGAGGCTGGTGGCATCTTAGATGACTTGATTGTGACCAACACCTCTGAGGGACACCTGTATGTGGTGTCCAATGCTGGCTGCTGGGAAAAGGACCTGACCCTCATGCAGGTATAGCCCCTCTGTGTCCCAGGTACCCGGTCCTCCTTGTTCACAGAGTAGCATCCTTGTTTTCCAGGACAGACCTGGAATGGATAAGGAGCTCAGACAATGGCTCTTTGAAAGAACAGTGGGCTAGAGCGGGCCCTCCCTGGAGCATGCTAAGTTTCCATTGTGGGGAGGTGGGGAGGTGGGGAGGTGAAGGTGATCCTGGCCCCTAAGTGAGCATCCTCTAGTGAGGATGGAAGACTGGAGCCTGGTGTTAGAGCTGGCAGACCTGGGCTTGAGTCATCCCTACCACTAGTAGTTATATGACCTTGTTAAGATGGGAACCAGCCTACTCTGCCAAGCTCTGCAGCACCTGGCCCATGGTAGGTGCTCAGTAAGAGGTTCCAGGGCAAATGTGATATTTCTTTCCTTTCAGGGCAAGGTTAGGGAGCTTCAGAACATGGGCAGTGATGTGGGCCTGGAGGTGATGGATAATGCCTTGCTAGCCCTGCAAGGTAAGTGGGCCAGGCTGGGTTTGGAGCTGAACTTTGCCTTCCAGGTTTCCTCTACTGCTTGGCACAGAGGCCGTGCCAGGGGAAGGTGAGGATGGTGCACCATAATTCTAAGTTTGGTATCATGCCCTCCTTCTACCTGCCACAAGGCTCCATGGGCTGTGGGCAAGAGCATCTTCTCCCACCTACAGAGTGGGGCTTGCTCAGGGCTTGTTCTGGTCCCTAAGGGCTGTGATCCAGCTTTCTGGGGCACCAGGACCTGGACACTTGGTTATTGGCTCCCTGGGCCCAGGCCCCACTGCGGCCCAGGTGCTACAGGCTGGCGTGGCAGATGATCTGAGGAAACTGCCCTTCATGACCAGTGCTGTGATGGAGGTGTTTGGCGTGTCTGGCTGCCGTGTGACCCGCTGTGGCTACACAGGAGAGGATGGTGTGGAGGTTTGTCAAGAAGTGGGCACAGGGTAGTGCAGGGCATAGGACTCTGGGGCCAGCAGCCCATCTGCTCCCTGGTGTCCCTTGCAGATCTCGGTGCTGGCGGCGGAGGCAGTCCGCCTGGCAACAGCTCTGTTGGAAAACCCAGAGGTGAAGCTGGCAGGGCTGGCGGCCCGGGACAGCCTGCGCCTGGAGGCAGGCCTCTGCCTGTATGGGAACGACATTGACGAGCACACCACACCCGTGGAAGGCAGCCTCAGTTGGACATTGGGTGAGCTGGGCTAGCGCTCATGGAGGGGATCCTGAAGGCTGGAGTGACCCTTGATGAGACCAGCCAACCCAGGACTGCTTCCAAGGTTGTGTAGCCTGGAGCAAGTGGCACAGCCTCCCTGAGCCTTCATTTCCTGAAGGTACCACAGTGGCTTTGCCCAGTAGATATTGAGGACCCTCAGCAGGCTGAGGTGGGCAGCATGGCCTCCAAGACCAGGGGTCAGTAGGTGGATGGCTGACTGCACTGCAGGGGAGGAATGGGGTCCGGGGGCAGCCTGAGCGAAGGGGCCTTGATGCTGGATAGATGTCACTTGGGTTCCTTGTCACTAGGACCTCCTGTGGTCAGGGGTCCTATGGACTGTGGCTTAAATCTGATGTGTCATGTTCCAGGGAAGCGCCGCCGAGCTGCTATGGACTTCCCAGGAGCCTCGGTCATTGTTCCCCAGCTGAAGGGCAAGGTGCAGCGGAGGCGTGTGGGGTTAATGTGTGAGGGGGCTCCTGTGCGGGCACACAACCCCATCCTGAGTACGGAGGGTACTGTGCTTGGTAGGTTGACCAGGGAGGTTGGAGAGCCCTTGTCTCTTTCCTAGGATGGTGGGGACCCTGGGCTGGCAGGGTGGTGTTGACACATGGCATCTGCCTGGACAGGTGCTGTGACCAGTGGCTGCCCCTCACCCTGCCTGAAGAAGAATGTGGCAATGGGTTATGTGCCCTATGAGTACAGTCGGCCAGGTACCCTGCTGCTGGTAGAGGTGCGGCGAAAGCTGCAGATGGCCATGGTCAGCAAGATGCCCTTTGTGCCCACAAACTATTATACCCTTAAGTGAGGATGACTTGGAGCAGGGCCCTCTCCTCCAGGAGCCTTACTCTGGAGGGCATTCTACAAGGGGTTAGTCAGGAAGCTGAGGCAGAACACACTTGGGGTAGGTGGCTAGGTGGAGGCTGGTACTGGTTGTCTGGGTGACAGGGTCACACCACCTATTCCCACTTCAACCTGTGCCACTTGCAACTTCAAGACCCCATTTCTGAGTGACGGACAAGCCCACAGTCCCATTGACCCCACTCTTGCCTGCTGGAGAAGCATCAGTTCTGGCATCTTGCCCTTCCACTCTGCCAGGTGCTGCCTGGGGAGCAAAGGCTCACCTTTAGGGGGAGGAGAAAGCCTGCCCAACCTACCTCACCACAGTTTCTCACACTGCAAAGGGTCATTACCTTGGGCAGTGCCGGCTACCTCCTCTGGTTCACTTTCCATGAATTCAAACTGTTGCTTCTTCCTGGGCAGGGATGATTCCTGACTCACAGAGGGTTGGCCTAGTAGGGCTGTGGTGCCCATGTGTAAACTTGGGGATGGCTGGGGAGGCATGGACTCATTCTTCCACAGTTGGCCCAACCTGCTGCCCAGCAGCCAGCCATGCCAGGCTCACCACCTGTTCTGAGCCCCAGGGCTGTTGTAGGGCAGGCTGGGCCTCCTCCCAGACTTGCCTTATCCTGGGCTGACCTTCGTCCCTGGGACTTATTACTGGACTCCACTGACTCCTAAAAAAAATAAAACATTAAATGAGCTTCCTTCCTTCTTGCTTGCTAGAGTTCTAGCTTCATTGTTCTCTGTCCACAGGGTTCCTGGGGTGCCAGTCCAATGCCTGCCTTCCTGGCCCAGACTCAGAGTGGGTTCCCCTTGAGAAGGGCAGGTCTATAAGAACTAAAGGGGAGAGTGCCCCTATTGGGCACCACCACTGCTCCTCTAGGGAGCTGGCATCGCCTCTCCACCTCTGCAAGTTGTATTCTAGGTGCTCAGGGGCAACAGCCCCCAGGGTGTTCCCTCTCCATTTTCCCCTGTGCATGCATACTGTCCTGTCAATAACCACACAGCTGATGCACTTCCATGTTTAATAAGCCACATCCTCAGTTGAGCCTGGGGTGAAATGTGGGACCAATTCTGAGTGTGGTGTTTGTTGTCAGTGGATAGGCCTGGGGCAGCAGAACCATCATCCCACCAGCCAGAAGATACTCCGGAGTACTCGTACGTGAGCTCAGCATAGTTCTACTCCAGTGCACTCTGCAAAGACAGCCTAGGCAAAGGCTGCCAGATGGAAATATGACATTTAACAGAGAGGAAGGAAGCAGTGGGACACTGAGGTAGCTGCTGGCCCAGCAGAAGCAGGCAGAAGTATGTCCATCAGGGAAGGAGGCAGGTCTAGGGCCACACTGCTTTCAGGAACTGGTGTTTGCCACTTATACCTTTGGAAGTTCCCTTGGCTCACTGTGGAAGTGGCAGGCCTGCCTAGCCTGTGGGCTCTTAGAACGAAGCTCCTCTGGTTCCAGGTCAAGATGGAAGTGGTGAGGCTGCAGGGCACGATGGCACCGCTTTGCACTAAACAGCTCGATATGTCCCTTTGAGGGGTGGGGTACAGATCCACAACCCCACAGGCACTTTAGTAGTGGGGATGGGAGGTCACCCCCGGGACTCAGCCACTTGTAGGTACCCAGCTTCCTTCTGGGAGGGGTTAAGAGGAATATGAGTACAATGAAAAGACAACTTATATAGCCTGACTCACACCTGGAGAGCTCAGGATGAGCCAAAGGAGGTGGGTGTTTGGTGTCCACTGTCATACTTGAATGGCCAGCTAAGTAACCATAAAATATAAGGCTGTGTCCAGGCCAGGATTCCCTGGGTCCCTGTCAACAAAGCAAAACCAAATAAAGGAAACCCGAGGCTTAGTGGAAAACAGACCTGCCTTACAAATATCAGAGCTGGTCAACCTCAGGCTTCCTCCCAGGGACAAATCTCTACAGGGTCACATCCCAGGGGGATGGGAAGAGGAACAGGAAAAAGCCAAGACAGAAAATGGACTGTTGCCCTCCCCAACCCAGAGGCTTCTGAGCTGACCCCTGAAAGGAGAAGCATGCCTTCTCTCCTTAAGCCACCCAGATCAGTGTACAGGCAAACTCTTTACTGGCCCAATGCCTGGGGCTGCTGGAGGCAAGACCAAGGGCAGTGGAGGCCCAGCCCTGCAAGCACTGGCATACTCCCTGCCCCCAACCTCTACCCCCGCTGCAGTCGTCCCTGGGGTCTGGGCAGCAGCAGAACCCAGTATGGGAGCCAGCAGACCTGGTGATGTTCCTGGAGACCCCTCTGCTGCCTTCCCTTATTCTCTGTGGGTTTTAAGAGGTTCATTTGCTGCTGTTTCCCTGCAAGTGATAGAAGAGAAGAGGAGTTATTCCATGGACAGCACAACAGTCCCCTTGTGGGGGCTGAGCTGGGCTCAGTAAGGCCACACTATAACCTAGACCTCTCTGCTGAGCTTCCACAGCCCTCACTGGGTCCACCACTTTCCCCTGCAGACTTATTCTTCCTCCTGCTTCTCCACTTTGTGAATGGTGCTCCCATCCTTTGCCAGTTGCCAAGGACAGAAACCTGTGCAGTGGAAGGCCTCCTAATTGGCCTCCTGCCCTCTCTATTGGACTCCTTTACCTATTTGCCATGAAGCAGGCAGTTATAAAAGCAAATTCGGTCAGGCCATGGCTTTGCTGAGTCCAATAGCTCCTTGAGACTTGGGATAGGGCATTCTCGGTCCCTCCATGCCTTTATGTTTGAGCTCCAGCATCACAGCCTTGTCTATCCTTCCAATATGTCACCCTTGTTCTTGCCTCTAGACCTTGTTCTGTCCATTCTTTTTGCTTGGTACACCCCTAGCCTTTGCCCTCAGCTTAGGTGTCTGACTTGGAAGATACCAGCTCTGATGACCCTTGCCTCTGCACTGCTGCCCTCCCCTTTTATTTATTAAAAAAATTTTTAAAATATCTTTATTGGAGTATAATTGCTTTACAATGTTGTTTTAGTTTCTGCTGTACAACAAAGTGAATCAGCTATATGTATACTTATATCCTCATATCCCCTCCCTCTTGAGCCTCCCTCCCACCCTCCCTGTCCCACCCCTCTAGGTCATCACAAAGCATTGAGCTGATCTCCCTGTGCTATGCAGCAGCTTCCCGCTAGCCATCCATTTTACATTTGGTAGTATATATATGTCAATGCTACTCTCACTTCGTCCCTGCTTCCCTTCCCCACCGTGTCCTCAAGTCCGTTCTCTACATCTGCATCTTTTATTATTATTATTATTTTCTTGCGGTACGCAGCCCTCTCACTGTTGTGGCCTCTCCTGTTGCGGAGCATAGGCTTCGGACGCAGAGCCTCAGCGGCCATGGCTCACGGGCCCAGCCGCTGCGCGGCACGTGGGATCTTCCCGGACCGGGGCACGAACCCGTGTCCCCTGCATCGGCAGGCGGACTCTCAAACCACTGCGCCACCAGGGAAGCCCAATCTGCATCTTTATTCCTGCCCTGCCACTAGGTTCTGCCCTCCCCTTTTAAATCTCTGGTTCCACCTGTGAGCAGGGCCTGGGTTGTTCTTGTTCTCTGAACCTAGTGTGGCCTCTGCCATGTGGTAGGAGCTCAGAGATCAACTGAATGAACGCTCTGATTAGTGAGTTCATGTTTTACAGATTAGAAGGCTGATCCTGATGAGTTCAGTCAGTGCACTAAGGACAGAAGCTCCTGCCTTTCCAACTGAGGGGCTTAAGTGCAGTGGAATCTCAACATCTCTTACAGTGCAGTTGCCACTACATCTCTGAAATTGTGACAATAACGCCACCCACCCCACAGGTTACTGAACAGCATACAGATGGGCTGTTCAGACATCGATGTCACTTGAAGCCTGAGCTCTAGTGCAGACCCTGGGGTTTGCTGCAAAGCTGGTGGCCTCCTACCCTGAGAACTCCCTTCCCCTGTCCTCAGCTCAGGAGTGGCCTCTGCCTGCTAAGCATGGGGTAGACATAGGAGTAGATTTACTCACCAGGAAGGGAAATGCGTGGAGCCATCAGGTGTGGATCCATTCTGGCCGCCCAGACCTGGGGGCAGGAACACATCCAGAGCTGCAGCAAGCTGGGGGTGGGTATCTGAGCAGGCATCAGCCCAGGTCAGGTTAGAGGCCAGTGGTATTGTTTGATGGAGAGTGTAGTGGAGGCCCTAAGGGACTGGTGGTATTGTCTGACGGGGGTTGAAAGGAATTTATATGTGACGGGTGGACTGGTGGGGTTTCTGGCGTGAAATGGTATGTTGACATGGGTCAGGGTACGGCGTTAAGTTATGATGAGGTTCTCAGGGGACCCACTGGTAATCTGGGGGGTTTCTGGGGAGCCCAAAGGTACAGTCGGTAGGGGAGGGGGTGGCCGGCCCACGGAAGTTGGTGGATCGTCTCACCTGGCCGGTGATACAGCCCGGTCACCGTACTCCCGTAGAACCCCCACGCCAGCTGGATGCTCAGGAGACTTAACACCAACCAAAGCAGCAGCAGCTTGAAGAGGGTCACGCGCATGTCCTGCGCCTCCCACTCCAGCAGGAACTCGCTGCCGAGGGCGCCCAGAGCGCCCAGCACCGTGGCCGGCAGAGCCTGCAAGGACTGCCCAGACCAAGGCTCCGCCATGACTGGCCGGCGTCCTAGCCAGGGGACTGTCACCGTAGTCCCCACTGCGCAGGCGTCTCGTCTTCCGGAGCCAGGTTCAGTAGTGCGCACGCGTAAACCCAGGGCAGGCGCGTCTACCCCGCTTGCGCGAAGAGTTGGCAGTTTGGGGAGGAGAGTTGAAACTGCGCACGCGCACCTAGCCCCACCCTACTTAAAGGATGAGTGACTCGAGGAGTATAAAATAGCAACCAGGTCTTTTATAGCCCAGGAGTTCCCATGATGCCCCACGCGGCTGCAATGATTGGTTAAGAGTCTTGCTTTTCGGGTGTGGACACTCTCCTAAGCAATCGTGGCTGAGCAGGGAGTGCGCGCGCCTGCGCGGGGCCGCGACTGGGGCCGGCTCGAGCCCGCTGGGCACACGGGGGCGCGCACGTTTCTCCCCGCCCTCCCGCCGCCGTCGCCGCCCGCTCTTGCTTTCTCGCGCTCCCCGCCCGTTGCTCTCTGTTGGTTTTCTCGTTAGTCCGCCGCAGCCTCCTCAGCTACCCGCCGTAGTCTTCGAGCTTGCGACTCGCGGACTGGAGTCCTCGGCGCGGAGAGGCCGCACTCGGAGTCGTCGCCTGAGGTGAGCGAGAGGGTTTCCTCCTGGCGCCGTGGTGCCCCGGGCCCGCCCGCCCGGCACTCTTCCGGCCGCCCGCCAGCCGCCGCCCCGCCACGGCCGCGCCCGCGCCCCACCTGCTGCTCTCGGCCGGCAGCACCAGGACCCTGGCCCCTGACCCTGACCCCCGGCCGGGGACCCAGGCCCCGCTTCCCGAAGCGGCGGCCCCGCCCGCGCAGTCCCCGGAAGCGCGCCCCGCGGCCTCCCTCGCCCCTTCCCCCGCCCGGCCAGGCCTGCTGGAGCCCAAGCCGCCCGCCAGCTCTCGGTCCCCGTCGCTTCCTCTCCTAGGGCCGCGCTGGGCAGGGCGGGGGCTCTAAGCTGGGCCCCACGAGCCGCTGGGCTGCCGGCCCCTGTGAAGCGCGCGTGGCTGTTGGAGTTGAAATGGGAAAGAAACTCTTTTTAACTCCATTTTGGCTTTTACGTTTAATATGAAACATGAATCACCGTTTTATACTGCGTGAAGTCCAGTTATGTTTTGGGTATTTTCTTTTTTAATGCAGTATGCTTTGAGATTGTGTAAGTAAAATATAGTGTTGAAATTTTAAGGGTTAGGATTCTTCAGTATTTAAAAGAAGGGAATTTTCCAGTTGAAAGGAACATTTTTTCATGATTTAAACTATGTGTCATCAAAATAAAGTATTAATTTTCAATATTGCTTAGTCTAAATTACTGCCTTGATTAGGAATCACCTGGACATCTGTCCTTAGTTACCTGTTGGATCCAGTTACACGTTCATTAAATAGTACTATTTGCACTCAAATTGATTTGGTCAAAACCATGTTTAGTAGTTTATGATAGAAAATTGGCATTCTTTTTCCCAGTTGGTTTCACTTGTGTTTCTTAATGATCCTGATTTAAAATTTTTACCTCTGTTGGTAACTCGTTTGATTCTTTTTGTGTTTAAGACAGTTTATTAAAGTAAATGTTTCTTGCAGGTGTGTGATCAGATTATACTCCTGCCAGATCTGAAGGGGGAAAAATACTTTAAAAATTCTTTTAAATGTTGTATGTGGTGAGAATTTTTCCTCCACTTAGTGTTACCCAGATATGTAAAGCTTATGTACCATTGCCTGATTGTCACTTTAGACATGGCTAAATTGGGAGAGATGCTGTTTTGAGCATTTGGCACAAGTGACATTGTTTGGACTGAAATAGAAGATTAATTCTTAATTGTAAAGGATAACTTGAAGGATCTCTTTTGATAAATTGTCTTGAGTAATTCTATCTATTTTTTAGAGCACTGGTGGCTTTGGGGGACATAAAATATATAAGATGAAGAAAACAAACAAACAAAAAATATATATAAGATGGAACTTGGTTTTAGTCAAAGTCTAGTCCTAGACTTATAGCCTCTGTTCTCATAAATATCTGTACTACAGGGAAGAAGAGAGTAGGAATCCACTGACTTTTTCACTGATCAAGAATTTTAGACCTGAAAGGAATTTTCAGGACTTGTAGTCCAACCCCATTTGCAGATGAGAAACTGAGTCCCAGAGACTTAAGTAAATTTCCCAAGGTCATATGTCTAGTCAGGTGCCAGCCAGAACTATTTTCACTGTAAGATCTTCTCCATGTACTCCCAAACAGCTTGCTTAGAGTCAGCTAAAATTCAGGACTTTCAGCTTATTCCAACTGTTTCTTCATTTATGTATTGCTGGTTTTTTATGTATTGCTGATTTTTTATGTATTGGGGGAATCTGAATATTTTTCCAAGCAAATTTCAGTTCTTAAGCTTATACTCTCCTTTCTGTAATTTGGATGGTCCTACAGCAGTTGATTGAAATAAGTAAATGAATGTACAGGGTCTCTGCCTGGTCTAGTTCTCGGCGTGAGGTGTTTTGGTCTTCTTGAGGGACCCAGCTTCTTCCAGAGGCATGTCTAGACTCCCCTGCTCCAAATCCAACATAGTTAGGCCCTGATAAGATGTTATTGGGCAACTGTGGGTTCTTTTGACTATTGATTTGAGGTGGGATGGAGAGAAACAGTATATATCGAGAATATAGTTTTCTGTGTATATGTATGTGGTGGTGGTTTTGCTGGAGTATTTTCAGTGCTGATTCCTTGTTTGTCAGTTAACTCCTTTTAAAAGTTTAACCTGGTTATGTGGGGGTGTAAGTTATTAGAGTAAAAACAGGTAGATCTTCAGATGTTTCTTGTCCATAGGGTGGAGTCCACGCTGTGACTGGAGAAGGTGGGTTGCTACTTTGGGCCTTCTTAATTGTCCTGGAGCTGAGAGAGTCACCTTAACTTTGCCAGAAGAAAGACTGATATTTCAACTTTTAAGAGCACCAATTTGGTCTTGCTGGGCTTCTATAGACAGCACCTCAGGTTTAATTGCATTGTGGCTACTAGTGATAATGATAAATGGTACATAATCACTGGATTTTAATCACAATTTGTAGTTTTAAAAGGTCTCTAAAGGTTTTCATCTTCCCTTACGACCTAAGTTTATTCCTTTATGCACCTGGCCTGTAGAACTATTTGCTTGTACCTTCACATTAAGATAACCAAATTTTAAACTTGTGTTAATGTGTCTTACTATAGTCTGCTCTTTGGGGATATGCTCACTGTTAAGTACTTGTGAGATTAATAAATTAAAATTCTCAAGACAGTTTAAAGTTAGTAATTACTGTAAAATTCCTATTTCAAGTGACTCATTTTTAATCTGTGGTGCTGAAGTATTAAGTCCTTGTATACTCATAATTATGGTAGTCATGTGACTGAAAATCAGATAGGCATTGAAGCTGCTCATTCTGGGTGTTGGTCTGAGTTTATTGGTGCTTCCTCCAGATGATTATGAATACATTTTTATAGCTAATAATCATCAAAATATGAGATACTCTGTTAAATTAGAGCCAGTTTGCAGTTGATACCAGATTGAGCTTGATTTTTTTTTTTAAGAGGGTGGGTAAAGTAAATGTGCTTAAGCGTATTTATGATAGCATCTTATTTAATATTCAAGTAAAGAGAAAGAGGAGAACATAAGCAGCCAATGAAATAAGTTTGGAGTGGAGTGAAGGGAAAAGTGGGAGGTAAAATGAAATTAGAGAGGTGGGCGGGGACCACATCATGTAGGACCTTTTAGGACATGGGAAGTTCTTTGGATTTTTTTTTTTTAATCATCAGATTTTTAAAAAAAATCAGGATAATGATCATTCACCAAGAGTAGGGGGTAGATCTGAGTCCATTTTGACTTTAAACAGTAAACTAATACTGACCATTTCTGACAAAGGTTATCAGAAGGATTTCCTAATATTATTCATGTCCTTAACCTAAAGACTTCAACCTGTTTTTGTGAATCCATTGATTTTCTGACAGTTGTCTTTAATTTCTCTGTAATGCCTGTATTAAAAAGGAAATGTAGTTTGATAAAGCAGGTAGGTCATTCAGATGTTTGTGGTAGGCTGGGTGGTAGACATGCAGGTGTTCACTGTAAAATTATTTTAACTTTGCTGTGTGTTTGTAATGCTGTGTGTTAAATGTTTATAATGTTGGGAAATTAATTTGCATAGGATTCATCTGCCTTTGATTTTTGCTTTTAAAAGGGCAACATTAATTTGTAATACTCAGAAAATAAAGTTGATAGTGTGCATTTTGTTAAGTGAAGGAGGCCAAAACGTTTAAAAGTGGTAAATTTTATGGTATGTCAGTAAAAATTAATTCTGTGCTTTTCCCCCTTCTGGATTCTGAATTACTTAACAGAACTTTGGGCAAGCCCATTTTACATCCTGTGCTTTTGTTTTTTTCTTTGCGAAATGAATAGACATAATTCCTGATTTTTATTTTTTAATGTGTTTATAGTACCTTTCATCTGAGAAGTTCAAGGCACTTTGTAGAACTTCTGCCACACAGGCCGTGGGTCTTGCAGCACATTTGTAAGGTATGTAAATAGCTTTCATTCCCCTTCCTCCATGGAAGAGAAATAATTATTATATATTAATGGAAGTTTTAAGGAAATGTGGGTACAATACTATTAATGATTTTCTTCTTCACCAATCTTGAGATCTTTATCTTACTCCATAACTTTTCTCTCTGGTCTTATTTTCTAACTTCTCTCTATAAGATACTCCTCTTTCTATTTCTATTCTAAGCAGTATTTTTCTTAGATGAAGATATATTTTCTAACCTCTTAATCTTTAAGGCGATGTATTTAACATATTAAACACATACTTCTCTCACTTCTGGATCACTCCCATCTTAATTCTTCTGTATTTAAATTTCTTTAAGTTTTCGTTTTTTCTGTAGAGTAGTTTGGTCATCTTACAGTTTGTGCACAGCCTGTTTTGGGTATGTCTAATTATCAATAGAAAATAATTCAACCAAAGAATGAGGATTGGAGGACAATCCTTCTTACCAGAGGAGTCGGCCTTGAGAAGAATGTTAACAGCAGGTGTAATAGCCCATCCAGGGGCTATTCAGATATTTTAAACCAATTACAAATAAAAGAAATAGAATCATCTTAATTTAATTGATACCATGTAAGTATCCTGATTTGGTACCTTGACTAATTTTTCTTGTTTTCTTTGGGTCTAAGGGAACTCTGTATATGAAGAAGTGAGCTGTTAAGAGTATGAATATTCTCATTTGATGAGATAGGCTACCTGGCAGGGAAGTCATATAACGGTAGTGGTTTTGGTTGGCTTTCAACTTATGGTTGGCTTTCAACTTACGGTTGGCACGGTAAAAGGAATGGTCAAGCTAGCTTGTCTTTATTCATTCATTGAACAAATAGTTACTATATGCAGGTGCTATATGCAGGTGCTGTTCTGGGACACATTTGAAGAAAACAAAGAAGATCCCTGCCCTCAGGTAGTTTTTTCTTTGTTTTACAATGTCTTTATTCCTAAAAACATGAACATTTTGAATCATTTCATCTGCTTTTCTCAATATCACTGACGAGAAAGTAGAAAGCACATCAGGGGTTAATAATCACAAAAACATTAATAGCGCTGCTCATTTTTATTCTAGTAGGGAATACTGATGTTCCATGGCAAGAGATTAGCCCAGTGCAACTGCTGGGCATAGGACAGCAAATAGGCTAGCACCACTGGGCGTGATACTCTTGCAGTTCCATGAGGCTTGAAATTCTCCTTTCAGCAGATTTGAGTGATGCATTAGGGTGGTTTGATTGATGGCCTTTCTTAAAAGAGGGCCGACTATATTTCAAAGTTTTCTCAGTTGTTCATTTTTGACATTACTGAGTTAAAAACAAAAATAAGGTTGTGCTTTTGCTCTGTAAGTTTGCTTAAATCAGATTTTTTTTTACTGGAAAGGCTGATGGCCCTGTAATTACCGAAGAATTCTGCCATAGACGGTGTGCCTGCCTGCCTGTGTATTTATGTATCTGTCTGTCTGTCTGTCTTTAAGCAGGTTATTTTATTTCTTTGAGCCTCAGCACCTACATCTGTAAAATGAAGATTTCCATTTCATAGGAATTTTAGATGAAATAATATGTGAAGAGCACAATGCTCAATGCATATTAGTTTTCTCCCTTGGTGGAAATACTTGTTCTAACTCTGGTAGACTTTTTTTTTTTTTTTTTTTTTTTTTTTGGTAGATTCTTCAAGTATATTTTCTTTCAGGATATCAGTGCATTGTATTTATATAGTGACCGTTTGCTTTCTGAGTGATGAAGATTTTAATAGGAAGCTTAAAGTTACATGAATTTCTTTACTGCCATCTGACTGAATAGGAGAAACACGTGTTTGTTGTTTTCATTTTCTTTTCTTGTCTTTTGTTTGTTTAACTGTAGGAGTTAGTATGTTGGGCTTAGATTTCACCATCATTTTTATAAATGTTTACTGACATCATGAATGATAGTTCGATAACATGAGACCATGTAAATCACAAGTTGTACAGATGCATTCTTGGGTTGTAGTAGTGATTCTGCCTTTATCTGACACTGGGATCATTTAGTTCTACCCTTAAGCATCAGTAAATAGTAGCAGCAAAGATGGCACTCTACAACAAGTGGACGGAAAAGTAGATCCGTGAGGTGGAGATTTTTTTCTACTGTTATTTGCTGCCACTACCTTTTATAACTGGAGGGGTTTTGAACAATATCTAATCCATGGCAACTCTCATGCACATTCATGTGTCTAATTGTAGTTGAAGAATCTTCGATCATGAAGTTAGAAGCATGCATTTATCCTGTACCAGCTATATGCAGACTTCATTTATCTTTCAGGCTTATTCTTTAGAAATTATATTTTCCATTAATTAAGTTTTCCAATTTTACTAAGCTTGCATCCTTACCATAGTCCCTAAGACAGAAGTCCCTAAAACTTAATGGGGAAATATTTTGAACCACTTCGTCAGTTTTAATAGTAGGCCCCCAAAGCAGTTCCCACATAAAAACTGATGTGTTTTTTGCAAGAAGAGGGACAAAAGAAGATAGGTGGTTTTTTGTTTTGTTTTGTTTTGTTTGTGGTACGCGGACCTCTCAGTGTTGTGACCTCTCCCGTTGAGGAGCATGGGCTCCGGACGCGCAGGCTCAGCGGCCATGGCTCACGGGCCCAGCCGCTCCGCGGCATGTGGGATCTTCCCGGACTGGGGCACAAACCCGTGTCCCCTGCATCAGCAGGCGGACTGTCAACCACTGCGCCACCAGGGAAGCCCGAAGATAGGTTTTTATTTTCTGAAGTTCCTAGCTGCTGTAAAATACAGAGATCCAATTCCATTACTGTAAAAAATTGTTTGTGCTTTGATTTTAAGCATATGGTTGAAAGTTCTGCTTTTGTTATATGTACACTGCTATTTTTACCTTATTCCCATGGCAGTTGTGTCTCAGCTGGTATAGTGCAGATGAGTTGTCCTCTGGTGCCTCTTCCATGGGCCCAGAGAGCAAATGTTTGGCCACTCTTTCGCTGTACCTTTAGGTAACCCTATTATTATTGTTATTTAGGTTTTGAGGCCTAAGGAAGGAAGTACATTTGAGGTGGATATTTAATGTTGTAACAGTACAGTTTTTTTGTCACGAGATAATTGTATTACGTGATTTGGCAGTCTTCTTGGAAACACTGTGGTGTTTAGAGTTTTTTTGTGGGAAAGTTCTTTTCTGGATGAAGTCTTTTGTTTAACATTTAAGGTTATTCGAAGGAAACTGTTTATCTTTTGAAGGTCTTAAGTTCAGTAAAGGAAGGCAGTAGGCTATCTTAGGTAAGAGCATGGGCTCTCTGCAGAGAACTGACAGTTAAGTACTAGCTCTTATACGTGACAGCTTATGACTCTGGATAGTAATATTACCCCTTTGTAACTCAGTTCCTTCTCTGTAAAATGGGGATAACAGAGTGCTGTGAGGATTCAGTGAGAGAGAAGCACTTAGCCCCAGTGCCAGACATGCAGGTGCAGTTCTTTAACTTTCACTATTCAAGTTATAGTTTGTAGTACCTAGTAATCACACTTTAATCTAATTTGGAAGGTAATTTTTTTGGAGGGGGGATAGCACCCTAAGAATTAATTTGGGGGGAAATAAACAGGCCTCTCTACTGGATCCCTGTTGCTTAGGAACAGTGGTTCACAAACCTGGCTATTCCTAAACATGGGATCCAGTTCCTAAAGTTGGAATTACTTTAGGAGGCTTTTTTAAAAATCACCTTTGTTGGGCTTCCCTGGTGGCGCAGTGGTTGAGAGTCCGCCTGCCAATGCAGGGGACACGGGTTCATGCTCTGGTCCAGGAAGATCCCACATGCTGTGGAGCGGCTAGGCCTGTGAGCCATGGCCGCTGAGCCTGTGCTCCACAGTGGGAGAGGCCACAGCAGTGAGAGGCCTGCGTGCTGGAGGGGAAAAAAAAAAAAAAAAAAAAGTCACCTTTTTTGAGGTGTAATTTGCATAAATAAAATGTACTTATTTAAGTAACAGTTTAGTAAGTTTTGCTAAATATATACACCTGTGTAATTGACACCCAGTCAAGATACAGAACATTTCTTTGGGAAGCTTTAAGATTTTCTATTTTTAGGGGGGGTTGGATGAATTGGGAGATTGAGATTGACTTATATACACTACTGATAATATGTATATAAAATAGATAACTAATGAGAACCTACTGTATAGCACAGGGACCTCTACTCAGTGCGCTGTGGTGACCTAAATAGGAAGGAAATCCAAAAAAGGGGATATATGTATACATATAGCTGATTCACTTTGCTAAACAGTAGAAACTAACACAACATTGTAAAGCAACTATACTCCAATAAAAATGAAAAAAAAAAACATTTTCTGTTTTTAACTAGTTTTTTTTTTTTTTTTTTTTTTTTTTTTTTTTTTTTTTTGTGGTATGCGGGCCTCTCACTGTTGTGGCCTCTCCCATTGCGGGGCACAGGCTCCGGACGCGCAGGCTCAGCGGCCATGGCTCACGGGCCCAGCCGCTCCGCGGCATGTGGGATCCTCCCGGACCGGGGCACGAACCCATATCCCCTGCATCGGCAGGCGGATTCTCAACCACTGCGCCACCAGGGAAGCCCTAACTAGTTTTTTATTTAAAACAATATATGTACTTTATTCTTGTTGGGACTGTGAATTACAAGTCAGAACTTCAGTGAGGTGCCATCTCACGCCCATTAGGATGGCTGCAAGTATCAAAAAATCAGAAAACACCAAGTGTTCTCAGGAATGTAAAATGGTACAGTCACTATGGAAAACAATATAGATGCTCCTCAAGAAATTAAAAATAGAACTACCATCTGATCCAGACATTTCACTTCTGAGTTTATATCCCAAATAATTAAAAGCAGGGTCTTGAAGAGATATTTGTACACCTGTGTTCATAGCAGCGTTATTCCCATTAGCTGTAACAAGGAAGCAACCCAAGTGTCTAACCATCCAATAAATGGATAAGCAAAATGTGGTATATACATACAATGGAATGTTATTTAGTCTTAAAAAGGAAGGAAATTCTGCAATGTGCTACAACATGATGAATCTTGAGGAAATTATGCTAACTGAAGTAAGCCAGTCACATAACGGCCAATACTATGATTCCACTTATACCAGATACTTAGAGTAGTCAAAACCATAGAGACAAAGTGGAATGGTGTTTGCCAGGGTCTGGTGGGGGAAGAAGAATACTGGGGGGCGGGGTGTTAATGTACAGTGGGTATAGAGTTTCACATTACAAGATGAAAAGTGTTACGGGGATAGATGGCGGTGATAGTTGCACAACAGTGTGACTGTATTTAATACTAAACTGTATACTTAAAAATGGTTAGGATAGTAAATTTTGTTTTATATATTTTACCACAATAAAAGGGGGGAAATGGACTAGGTAAAAATAAAATCATACAGTAATGTTTATAATAAAAACTGTATATTCTTCCTGTCCTAGAGTGCAGTCCTTCTCTCAGAGTATTGCTTCCTTTGGAGATTTAAAGGTATTTTAGAGCAAGGGGTTGGTAAAGCATGTATATTCAGTGCAAGACAAAAGGGGTAGAGCATGAAAACAAGCCTTTCTCACATCTCTGCCTCCCAAGGTTCTTCCTTCAGAGAAAACCTTGTACCTGTTTCCTGTGTATAAACCAAGTAACTGTTTCATATGTATCCTTCTAGAGATACTGTGTCCCTTTTTAATATACAAACTAATGCACATCACACTGTTATACATCTATTCTTTCCCCTTAACAATAGGTCTTGTTGATTATTTGGCAAGATAGTTAAAAGTATACACTGTGGAAAATAGTTTGGCTGTTCCTCAAATAGCTAAATACAGAATTACCTTACGACTCCTAGGTACATACCTAAAAGAATTGAAAACGGGTACTCAAACAAATGCTTGCACGTAAATGTTCATAGCAGTACTATTCAAATACCTAAAAAGTGGAAATAATCAAAATGTCCATCAACAGGTGAATGGATAAACAAATATGGTATATACATACAATGGAATATTATTCAGCTATTTTTAAAAAATGAAGTACTGATACATGCTACTGTATGGATGAACCTTGAAAGCATTATGCTAAGTAAAAGAAGCCTGACACAAAAGGCCACATACTGTATGATTTCATTTATATGAAGTATCTAGAATAGGTAAATCTGTAGAGACAAAGCAAATTGGTGGTTGCCAGGTGTTGGGGGCAGAGGAAACTGAGGACTGACTGCTTAATGTGGGTGTGGGGTTTTCTTTGGTGGTGATGAACATGTTTTGGAACTTGATAGAATTGGTGGTCGCACAACATTGTGAACGTACTAAGTATCACTGAATTATACACTTTAAAAAGGTTAACTTGGGCTTCCCTGGTGGCGCAGTGGTTGGGAGTCCGCCTGCCGATGCGGGGGACGCGGGTTCGTGCCCCGGTCCGGGAGGATCCCACGTGCCGTGGAGCGGCTGGGCCCGTGAGCCGTGGCCGCTGAGCTTGCGCGTCCGGAGCCTGTGCTCCGCAACGGGAGAGGCCACAGCAGTGAGAGGCCCGCGTACCGCAAAAAAAAAACCAAAAAAAAAAAAAAAAAAAAGGTTAACTTTATTTTTTTAGAAAATGGTTTTCAAGTGCATGTTCAGGCCCCACCCTAAAGAGTTTTCAGTCTGTTAGTTGTGGAACCTTGAGAGGAATAAAGATTTTTATGCCAAAATACAGTGCCTGGCTTTGCACTGTCATTGCTGAAACATCTCAACAGGACATTAGGCAGCTTGGGGCTTTTGGTTCATTCTACTCTGTGTGGCAGTTCTCCAGACAAGCATTGTCTTGGGGACAGTGTAAGTGAAGAATTAGGTTGCACAAGGTCAAATCCTGATTCTGTGCATCTGTTGGTTGGACAAAAGTTTGTTTGGGTTTTCCATAACATCTTATGGGAAAACCCGAACAAACTTTTTTGTCGATGCAATATTTAAGTTTCACCCTGAAATTTTTACATTTTGAGATCAGTGATATGATGCTCCTATTTAGGAAGCCAGAAGGTATGTTCCCTCAGGAGTGTTTTTTTTCCCCCCTACCCCATAAAGAAGAATTTCAGTCTGGGATGATTCCCACTTGGCAGTATATTGGAGGCTTTCTTGTTCTCCTCTGCTTGCCTTTATTATGTACCTTAGGCCTGCTGCTCTTGGTCTCCAAGGGCCTTTGAACAGACATTGACCCTTGACAACTGGTTGATCAGGATGGCCAAATAATGTTGATAGTACCAGGTTCAAACTCATTATGAGCAAATGGACAGATGGTCGTTTGCGCCTCCTTGCCAGAGGTTTCCAGTGTAGTCCATAAACAAAATAAATGGCTTTATGTTTTCAACTTATTTTCCCAAGTGTTTAATGGTGTTTCCATTGTGCTAGTCACAGTCCTAGGTGTGGGTGAACCTGGAGTTGATAGGACAGATTTCTGCCCATTGCACTGAAACACAGTTTCTTCCTCTGACTTAAGGAAGTAGTATGTATTCTGTTCATTTGTATGTGTATTTTAACAAAGGACCAAAACAGTGGAATGGAGGAGGGTACTGGAGAAGGGAGTGCTTATGAAAAATCTACACTTCCTTTCAACCAGGTTTATTGTTTGAACAAAAATCTGATTCTGGTTTGGTTGTTACTTTTAGGACTATCTGAAGAAAAGGCTGAATTCTGACTTTTATTTTTAGTTTTACAGTCCTGATAGCTTTGCTTCAGGAGGGTGCATTGTAGGGCATCCTGTAAACTTTCATTCATGTGTATTTAGGTATAGGAAGTATGACTCCTGTAGAAAATTTGAGATCCTAAACCACTGAAATAGTGTCTTTGTGTTCTGGATAACTGAAGCTTGGATCTTTAAGCTTTAAAACTTGTTTTATTCCTGTAGTGAATGTCTTCTTTTTCTCTTATAGTATCTGGGCCTTAAGCTTCCCTGCATAATGATTGAGGTCTTTCCAACTAAAGGATTTTTTTTTTTTATATTTGTTTTGGTAGTGCTGGGGCTGGTTGCGCCATGTGGGATCTTTAGTTGCGGCATGCAGACTTCTTAGTTGTGTCATGCGTGCAGGATCTAGTTCCCCGACCAGGGATGGAACCCGGGCCCCCTGCTTTGGGAGTTGGAGTCTTACCCACTGGACCACCAGGGAAGTCCCCTCCTAGAGGATTTTTAAGGTCTGTCCTTGGAGTATGTTGCACTGCTTTAGGACTCTGGCCTGGCCTCAATGGCACTTCCCTCCCTCTCCATTTTACCTTTCCAAGCCTGATTTACAGGGTTTTCTACTTTCATGTCATGGGCTACACCTTTCTCACCCAAGCATGCATTTTTCTAAACTACTGTGAACTGAGCTACTGGCCAGTTAGACTTGCAGAGTTGTGTAAAATTAGAGCAAATAAGTTCATACTATCAGAGTTTTGGGGTTTTTTTTGCGGTACACTGGCCTCTCACTGTTGTGGCCTCTCCCGTTGTGGAGCACAGGCTCCGGACGTGCAGGCTCATGGGCCCAGCCGCTCCGCGGTATGTGGGATCTTCCCAGACCGAGGCACGAACCCGCGTGCCCTGAATCGTCAGGCCGACTCTCAACCACTGCGCCACCAGGGAAGCCCGGATCTGAGTTTTAACACTCATTGTTACAGATGATTGAAGTTCCTGATTATATGAGGGGTTTCTATAATTCTATGAGGGTGAATTCTTTTGTTGTTGTTTTTTTTGCGGTACGCGGGCCTCTCTCTGTTGTGGCCTCTCCCGTTGAGGAGCACAGGCTCCGGACGTGCAGGCACAGCGGCCATGGCTCATGGGCCCAGCCGCTCTGCGGCATGTGGGATCTTCCCGGACTGGGGCACGAACCCGCGTCCCCTGTGAATCGGCAGGCAGACTCAAAAACTGCGCCATCAGTGAAGCCCTTCTTTTTTTTTTTTTTTTGTGGTACGCGGGCCTCTCACTGTTGTGGCCTCTCCCATTGCGGAGCACAGGCTCCGGACGCACAGCCTCAGTGGCCATGGCTCATGGGCCCAGCTGCTCCACGGCACGTGGGATCTTCCCGGACCGGGGCACGAACCCGTGTCCCCTGCATCGGCAGGCGGACTCTCAACCACTGCGCCACCAGGGAAGCCCCTTTTTTTTTTTTTTTTATGAGGGTGAATTCTTTTTTTTTTTTTTTTTTTTTGTGGTACACGGCCTCTCACTGTTGTGGCCTCTCCCGTTGCGGAGCACAGGCTCCGGACGCGCAGGCTCAGTGGCTGTGGCTCACGGGCCCAGCCGCTCCGCGGCATGTGGGATCTTCCCGGACTGGGGCACGAACCCGCGTCCCCTGCATCGGCAGGCGGACTCTCAACCACTGCGCCACCAGGGAAGCCCGAGGGTGAATTCTTAAACTACTACAACTGTGTCTTAGGAGGTAGCTCACCATTGGTGTACACAGCTAATCTTGTAACTTGTTTTCGTTTAAAAATTTGCATGCAGCAAATTGGTTATATAAGCTTCTTTGCTCTGGGAAATGTATTTTTTGGAATTTGTTAATTTGAACACTTAACTTTTAACATGCTTGCGCCTGTGCTTGTCCAACAATGGTGAATAAGAGGTGATTCTTAAACTAATTGGAGTTTGGCAGGAAGAAAGTTTGGAGGGGGTGTGACAAATGAAGTAGAGAGAAATTTTTTTTTAATGCTAATTTTTAAAAAAAAATTTATTTATTTTATGTATTAATTTTTGGCTGCATTGTGTCTACGTTGCTGTGCGCGGGCTTTCTCTAGTTGCAGTGAGTGGGGGCTACTCTTCGTTGCAGTGCACAGGCTTCTTAGTGCGGTGGCTTCTCGTTGTGGAGCATGGGCTCTAGGCGCGCAGGCTTCAGTAGTTGTAGCTCGCGGGATCTAGAGCACATGCTCAGTAGCTGTGACACACGGGCTTAGTTGCTCCGCGGCATGTGGGATCTTCCTGGACAACAGATTGAACCTGTGTCCCCTCTTGCATTAGCAGGTAGATTCTTAACCACTTCGCCACCAGGGAAGTCCCGAGACAAATGTTACATGCTCAGAGTACTTAAGGGGCCTGATCTAAGTTGGCTCAGGGAAGGCCTTGAGAGAAAGTGACTTAGCCTTTTAAGTGTGAGTATCTAAGTGGGGGAAGGGTGGGTGATGTTCATTCAGGGCAGAGGAAAGACCAAAGAAAGATGGCTTAATATCCTCAGCTATAGGATATTTTATTGTTTTGGCCAAGGGTGGTTGTATGCCTTGGGTTTTATAATTTTATAAGTTAATGGTTTGGGATTTATAGTTATTTCCTTACCTGCAGTATGACATTTTGTACCCACATTTCATCCAAAATATTTTTTGCACCTCTTGCATTGACACTACTCCCTTCCACAGAAACTAACATTGACAAAACCTAGGGTTGGGGATAAGTTATTATGTGCACTAGGATCATCACTCTTCATAATGAAATTCACAGGATTTTTATGTATCTTAAATTTTCCTTTTAAATTGTCAAGTTTAGTTTCCAAAAGACTAGACAGTTTTTGCTTTTGTAATAGTCATATGTACAATACTGATTTGTAACAACTTCTTTAGGGAGAGAAATAAACTATGAAATTTCAACTGTATTACATAATTGAAGCATATGGATGTTAACAAGTCTTACGAACTCAACTTCTAATCTGTTGTGTCCACTGTGTTTAAAATAATGAATGCAGTAAAAAAAGTAAAAATTAAGTCATGTCCAAAGCTGTGCTGGTGTTAAATGCTTTTATTTCTTGGGTGGTTTAGAAACAGTAGAAAGCTTGCCGTAGTAGTCATCACTATTTCTTTTGTGTAACTAGTCCCATTGAAGAATTATGAGGTAGAATTATAATTATCTCAAGTATGCTGAATTAGTAATTTTTCAAGCTGTGATTATTTTCTCTGCATGGAAATTTATTCATTATCTTTCCAAAATATTATAAAGATCTTGATCGAGCAGAAACAGTACAGTTATTCAGTTGAATTATTTCTACTTCTGTTTCTTGGCTTGAGAACTTTTTTGTGCCTGCTTAAAATGAATGTTTGGGTAATAAATGTCTGTATATATAATGCATTCATTATAACCTGGTAGCACCATCTCAAAAGTCTTTGGTGGCTCTTTATCTGCCAAAAATAAGCTAAAAATTGTGCTCAGAGGCAGATTAACTGTGAGTCTAAGAAAATAAATATTGTAAAATGTGTGATCCCTAAACAAGTTATCAAAATTAACACACCCAACCCCCAACTCAATTTAAAACCTGTTTTGTTTTAATGTCAGGAGGGGCTCAATCCATTTCTCTGAGATAACAGCATTGTTATTGGTCATGGAAAAATCAGACTTGAAGGCATTACAAAAGGTGCTTAGAAAGTATTAAGAGGAATATGATTGTGTGTTTAAAACAGATTGACGTTGGACTAAGGATTTCATAATTGCCATTCAGAAAGTTCTAAAGACCACCGACTCAATTGATGGCAAAACCTGACCTGCTGAGAAGTTGTGTAGTCTTTATCCTACTTAGTGTGAATATTTACTTATTTTACTGAAGAACTATTAACCCATTGGGTGTGTTACAGAATATTTGACATTTGCACTGTATTACCTTTCTAAATTTGAAAAATTCTGAATTTAGAAACATCTGACCCCAAGGCTTTTGGATGAAGAATTGTGGGCCTGTACTTCTAGGCAGTGAGAGAAAAGCTAAGTCTTTTTCTTTAATGGGAAAGAAGAGGGTGGAAAGAGGTATGGATGGCATATGCACTTTGGAAAAATAATTATTTGCTGAACTGGTAAAAGTTTCATTTTAGGAAAAACATTCCTTTCAGATCATGCCATATTACAAACTGGTCTTCAGTTCTGGACAGTTGGAATTTGAAGGAAGGAGTTGCCGTTTGTACAAAATAAGACCTAAATAATGATGGCACACATTTATTGAACATTGACCTATTTTCAGAATAGGTAAGCTCTTTTTGTGTAATATCTTAATTTTCATGCCAGCCCTGACAGATAAGGAAACTGTAAAGGGGCACAAAGCTAGTAAGATAACTTTCAGGTAATGTATCAATAGCTCCTTTACTGCTACTGTAAACTGCCTTCTTTCTACTCTGTTGCTACCTATAACTGAAATTAATTTCTCATAGAATCTTTTCTTTGGCTAGTCTATGTGGGACCTATCCATGTAATGAATATTTCTGATTTTATGTGGTAGTCCATATAGTAGATGCTGTATACTCATGAGACACACTCCAGATGAGACTCAGATTTTGAAACCCAAAAGTAACATTTGGTCTAGTAAGGTTGGTTGGTAGTGTTTTGGTTGGGAGGGTTGGTGGATAAGAATCACCTGGAACTCTGAGAGCTTGTGTCACCTGTCCCCTTCCTGAATCTGAATGGTGCAGGGCTTAGAGTACATGTGATTACACCTTCCTCCAACTACAGTGAATAATCAGGATTATTCACAAGTTATGATAACAGTGGTAATGCACAATTTCCAGGCCTTTTCTGCTTGGGAAGACTTAATAGAATGCAAGAAAGGAATGCTTATAAGCCTTAAAAACTCTTGGCCTTAAAACATATTTACTAGATTGGGGAAATTTTCATTTTAGGAAAAAATACCACTGTATTCGGGTAACTTTGAATCTGTTCTAAATTATGGAAAAAATAAATTGCTTGCAATCTTCAGTACTTTAGCTATTATTAACAAATTGTTTTTGATCCCCTGTAATGAATCTCTTCATCATGGTTGAAAACTGCTGCCCTCTAAAATATTCCCAGAGTACTGGTCTTTTCCTCAAGGCTTTTTGCCATATCTAAGGTGACAAGATAGACATTTAGTCTTTTTTTTTTTTTCCCTCCCCTTTCAATGTTGTTTTATACATGAATGTTGGGGCTAGGGAGTTTTATATTCAATGTTTTGTTAATTGTAAGTCTTGTTTGAAAATAAATACCTTCCTACTTGAAGAATGAGACTTAAGGCCAATTCAGAAAAGAAAGGAAGTAACTAAGAGGAAGTAAATTTGAAGGCTAATGTCTATTTTTAGTAACTTGAGCTTTTGAAAGTTTCCTTTCAAAAGTTAGAAAATTAACTCTTTCTTATACCAACACATTTTTATACATTAACTTAGGAAAGCTAGGTTTATCATTAATTTAATTGGCAAACACATATTACGTTCAGTGATATCTTTGACCTTGCTGGACATTGTAGGGAGTATAGAAATGAAGATAGTTATCCCTCAGGGGATTGGCTCCAGGATCCTCACAGATATCAAAACCTGTAGCTGCTTACATCCCTTATATAAGATGGTGTAGTATTTGCTTATAACCTGTGCACATAGTTCCATATACTTTAAGTCATCTCTAGATTACTTATAATACGTAATACAACATAAATACTGTTGTCCTTGGTTTACACGGGGATTAGTTTCAGGACCTGCCCTGGATACCAAAATCTGGATACTCAAGTCCCATATTCAGGTGGATTCCGCCAACCAGGAATGTGTGATAGTATAGTGTAGTGTTTGTTTGTTTGTTTATTAGAGGATACTTTTTTAAAATTTTATTTAATTTATTTTTGGCTGCGTTGGGTCTTTGTTGCTGTGTGCAGGCTTTCTCTAGTTGTGAGCAGGAGCTACTCTTCATTGCAGTGCGTGGGCTTTTCATTGTGGTGTGCGGGCTTCTTTTGTTGCAGAGCATGGGCTGTAGGCTCACAGGCTACAGTAGTTGTGGCTTGCGGGCTCAGTAGTTGTGGCTCGTGGGCTCTAGAGTGCAGACTCGGTAGTTCTGGTGCATGGGCTTAGTTGCTCTGCAGCATGTGGGATCTTCCCGGACCGGGGCTCGAACCCAAGTCCCCTGGATTGGCAGGCAGATTCTTAACCACTGTGCCACCAAGGAAGCCCTATAGTACTTATTGAAGAACCGAGTATAAGTGGGTTTGTGGAGTTCAAACCTGTGTTGTTCAAGGGTAAGCTGTAGTTGTAAACTCAATGTAAATTATATGTAAATAGTTGTAGGCATGTGACAAATTCAAGTTTTGCTTTTTGGAACTTTCTGGAATTTTTTTTTCCTGAATATTTTTGATCTGTAGATGCAGAACCTGTAGATTCAGGGGACTGCTATATAGTCTTTTTTACTGGAGTTTACACACAATAGTATCCAGCAGTAAAACATTAGCTGTTATGTGCTACGTATTGTTTATTCTAAGTGCCTTCTTGTGTTAACTCAGTAATTACCACTATCCAATGAGAGTAGGAACCGTTTTCCCCATTGGTACAGATGAGAAAGTAGAAGCACAGAGTTGTTGAGTAACTTATCCAAAGATTCACAGCTGCTTTGAACCCTAGCACCTGATTTCAAGAGCCTTCTCTCTACCAGTGCAGAGTATCAAGTGATGGCAAGCTTACACAGTCATTTGGGAAACAGCTATAAGAGTTCAGGGATAAAGAAGAATTTGTGCTGGGGTAGCCAGGGACTGTCTCTGGGGAGGGCGTAACTCTTGGCCCAAAAGGAGATAAAGGGGAGTGTTATGAGTGGTGTGAATCAGCCCTTTGCAGTGTTAAACTGCTTGAGCACAGATAATCTTGTTTTACCTTCTTATAGGGAAGAGAGGGTGGACAGTGTTGGTTAGCCTAGGGAAGTTATGTGGGAGAGAGGGGGCAATACGCATCTGTCAGATTCAATAACCAGGAGATCAGAGTCCAGGATGGAGTCTTGCATATGTACTGCTTTGTTTCTTCCCTTTTTTTTTTTTTTTTTTTTTTGCTTAATATGCTATGTAGACCTTTCCAAGTCAGTCATATTAAGGGACTTCTCTGGTGGTGCAGTGGTTAAGAATCTGCCTGCCAGTGCAGGGGACGTGGGTTCGATCCCTGGTCCGGGAAGCTCCTACATGCCGCGGAGCAACTAAGCCCGTGTGCCACAACTACTGAGCCTGCGTGCCACAGCTACCGAAGCCAACGCCTAGAGCCTGAGCTCCGCAACGAGAGAAGCCACCACAATGAGAAGCCCACGCACTGCCACTCCCCGCAACTAGAGAAAGCTCGCTCACAGCAATGAAGATCCAACACAGCCAAAAATAAGTAAATAAATAAAAATTTAAAAATAAAATAAAATTTATTAATCATTTTCAAAAAACATAATACATACATCTTATAGATGGAGACAATGCAGAAGGATATATGGCTCCTAGAAGCAACCATTGTTAAGAGTTTCTTGTGACTTTTTTTTTTTTTTTTTTTTGGTATGCAGGCCTCTCACTGTTGTGGCCTCTCCCATTGCAGAGCACAGGCTCTGGACGTGCAGGCTCAGCGGCCATGGCTTACAGGCCCAGCCACTCCGCAGCATGTGGAATCTTCCCGTACCGGGGCACGAACCCGTGTCACCTGCATCGGCAGGCAGACTCAACCACTGCACCACCAGGGAAGCCCATCTTGTGAATTTTTTGAGAGAGTCTGTGTATATTACCAGTGTTCATTGTTCTTCAATGAATGTTAATTGTGTACCTCTGCCGGGCCCTGTTCTATATATCTGTACATTGCACCGTTACACAATGGTATGAGAGTGTAAATACTCAGCATCTTATTATATTTTTCTTTTAATTAATTTATTTATTTTTGGTCTTTGTTGAGGCACTGCGGGATCTTTCGTTGAGGTGCGCAGGCTTCTCTAGTTGTGGCATGCAGGCTTAGTTGCCCTGCGGCAAGTGGGATCTTAGTTCCACAGCCAGGGATCAAATCTGCGTCCTCTGCATTGGAAGGTGGATTCTTAACCACTGGACCACCAGGGAAGTCCCAGCACTTTATTTTTTTTAATTTAATCTATCTTGGAGATCATTCATTAACACAGATCTTTTTTCTTTTAATGGTGATAATGTGCCATCGTATGGATACTTAACCAGTCCTCAAAAGGGACACCTAGGTTGTTTCTAATCTTTTGTTACTATAATAATAAAACTATTGCTGAAGTGAGTATTCTTGAACCTAAATATTTACATCCATATGAATATATTTATAGGATAAATGCTTGTAAGTAGAATTGCTGGTTCCAACCATGTACACATTTATGTATTATGTATGTATGCCACGCCTCGAGGCATGTAGGATCTTAGTTCCTTGACCAGGGATTGAACCCGTGCCCCCTGCAGTGGAAGCACAGAGTCCTAACCACTGGACTGCCAGGGAATTCTCAATATATGCAGTTTAAATTCTAACGTTGTCAATAGCCCTTCAGAGAAGTTGCTCCCTACATTAATAGCGTGCTCTTTTTTTTATGACTTAATCCCTTTAATACTCAGACACTGAAATTCTTCAGTCACACTGGTGCTTACAATCCATTGATCTTATTACCATTTTACTGCCCCTCAGTCTTCTTCAGTTCCCACTTTGCTTCTCAGTGTTCATAGTTCATCACTGTAATCACCGCCTTTTATATATTCTTAACTCTTTTCTCACTTCATCTTATCTGGCAAAAAGTCGGCCCTGGTTAAATCCAACTTTTTTTGTTTGTTTGTTTGTTTGTTTGTTTGTTTTTGTGGTACACGGACCCCTCACTGTTGTGGCCTCTCCCGTTGCGGAGCACAGGCTCCGGACGCGCATGCTCAGCGGCCATGGCTCACGGGCCCCGCTGCCCCGCGGCATGTGGGATCTTCCCGGACCGGGACACGAACCCGTGTCGGCTGCATCGGCAGGCGGATTCTCAACCACTGCGCCACCAGGGAAGCCCTAAATCCAACTTTTTACTTATTCTACCCTGTAACTGATTGTCTAGAGAAGGAAAAAAGTGTGCTGATTGGTCTCACTTGGAACTCATGACCCCTAACCTCAAAGGTGGCTCTTTCTTTCCTAAGTTAAACACGCCCAACAGTCCCACTAAGATTCCTTAGTCTGTTTATTCTAATTTTAGGACAATATGGCAGTACCTCCTTCGATCAAACCTTCTGTTTCCCTTCCTCAGCTTCCCTGATGATCTCTCTTAGTTAACTGAGAAAATGGAAGCCATTAGAAGAGTCCACCACTACATCTGCTTACCCACCTACATTTGGCTGTTATGGTCTGCTTCCTCCTCTATTATCATGGAGTGGTCCTTTGGGAGTCCATAGTTCATATCCAGGGTTAGCCCCTCCACTTGCGTGCTAGATGCTAGTCCCCTCTAATCTCCTCAGAATGCAGTTTTCCCCTCCCTTGCATCAATTCTACATTCAGTCCATTGGCTAGACCTTAATACCCCACCTAGCTGCCACAGAGGTGGGGGATGTAGTCTTTATTATTGGCAGCCATTTGACCAGGAAGGGGAATGATTGATCTGAGGCAGGCAGTGAGGAGTCTCTGCCACACTTTCCAGACTTTTTTTTAATTAAAAAAAACTTTCTGTTAACAGTTTTATTGAGATGTAATTCACATACCATACAGTCCACTCATTAAAAGTGTATAACTTGGGACTTCCCTGGTGGTCCAGTGGTTAAGAATCTGCTTTCCAATGCAGGGGACGCGGGTTCGATCCCTTGTTGGGGAACTAAGATCCCACATGCTGCGGGACAACTAAGCCCGTGCACCACAACTAGAGAGAAGCCCATGCACCACAGCGAAAGATCCCACATGCTGCAACGAAGGTCCCGAGTTCCACAACTAAGACCCGATGCAACCAAATAAATATATTTTTTTAAATGTATAATTCACTGCGTTTTAGTATATTCACTCATTTGTGCAGTCATCTTTAGAACACTTTCAGGGATTCCCTGGTGGTCCATTTGTTAAGACTCCACGCTCCCAATGCAGGGGGCCTGGATTCATCCCTGGTCAGGGAAGTAAGATCCCACATACTGCAACTAAGCCTGCGTGCCACAACTACTGAGCCCATGTGCTCTAGAGCCTGCATGCCACAACTAGAGAGGCCCACGTGATGCAACGAAGACCCAGTGCAGCCAAAAAAAAAAATTTTTTTTAGAACACTTTCATCATCCCCGAGAAGAAACTCCTATATTCTCCAGCTGTCATCCTCCAGTCTCTCCCACCATTACCCCCCAGCCTTAGGCAACCACATCTCTGTAGATTTGCCTGTTCTGGACATTTCATATAAATGGAACCATGTAATATTTGGTCTTCAGTGACTGGCTTCTTTTACTTAGCATAAAGTTTTCAAGGTTTATCCATATTGTAACATGTATTTTCTAACTTCTTGAAAGAACGTTATATCCCACCTTCCTCATGCCCTCATCTCCATCCACTGCAGTATAATCCTCCCCTGTGGCCGACTGAAAGGTTTTTTCCCTTGTGCTGCTAGAGACCTTCTGATTGTTATATCTATGCCCTTTTTGCTAGTCGTATAATGTGGACCCTTTCCTTGAAATGCTCTTTCTCTTGGTGCTAATTCTCGTCATAGCTTTCTGACTATTCTGCTCAAAAATCTCTGGCTTCCTCATGTCCACCTCTTTCATGTTGCTAGCGGTCTCTGTGGATAGATCACAATCTCTCCGTATTCCACACACTTGAGGGCTATCCTTTTTTTACCTGTAATAAGAACTTAGTCTCAGCACTAGCCTTTTTCATGTGATTTGGAGGAAATGTATGTAGGGTTAGAAAAAAGCCTCTTAGATTATGCTCGTTCCATCTCACCCTCTCATTAGGCTTCTCTCTCTTCGTGGGCACTCTCACCATGATCTTCTCATTTTTGTCCTGTTCACCTCCCAGCCATCTCTCATGCTGCTGCCAAGGCTCTCTTTGTTTTTTTCTTTTGTTTTTTTAAAAATTTATTTATATTTATTTATTTTTGGCTGTGTTGGGTCTTCGATGCTGCACGTGGGCTTTCCTTAGTTGTGGCGAGTAGGGGCTGCTCTTCGTTGCAGTGTGCGGGCTTCTCATTGCGGTGGCTTCTCTTGTTGCAGAGCACGGGCTCTAGGCACGTGGGCTTCAGTAGTTGTGGTACATGGGCTCAGTAGTTGTGGCTCACGGGCTCTAGAGTGCAGGCTCAGTAGTAGTGGTGCATGGGCTTATTTGCTCCGTGACATGTGGGATCTTCCCGGACCAGGGATCGAACCCATGTCCCCTGCACTGGCAGGTGGATTCTTAACCATTGCGCCACCAGGGAAGTCCCAGCTTTCTTTGTTAATCACAGATCTGATGGTGCTGTTCCATTGGTTTTCTCTTGTTTACAGAATAGAATACAGGTTGCTATTCATGACATTCTAGATCCTCCAGCCTAACTATCACTCATCTTTCCAGCTTCATTGTCTCCTCTCTGAATTCTTGTATTTAAGGTCATTTGCTCAGGCTGTTCCCTCATGTTAAAAAGTATTCCTGAGCCGCCACCACTTTTTTCAACTCCTCAATAGTCCTCATTCTTCCAGGTCCAGGTCAGATGTTATCTTCTGTGAAGCCCTCTGGCAGAATTGCTTGCTTTTCTCTCCATTCAAACCAGAGAGCATAAGCTTCTCTTATAGCACTTAATTACATTGTTTTGTTTTCTGTACAGAAAACAACAGGTGTCTTTCATATAAGGCTGCTCTCGAGCACCTAGAACAGAGAATGGCCATAGAAAATTGTTGGTTTGGGTTAGACTGATCAGGGGTAAGGGAGAGAAGAATTGCGACAAGGCCACTGGACCAGGCAAGACGGTGATCACCATTGTACTTAAGTATTAAGAATGTAGGTACTAAAGGGTGTAAGAGTGACTGACTGGGTAATGGATGAGAGTGCCTTCTAGAATTTACCTTTAAATGACCTGATATTTGCTGTAATGTTTTCCAGAAAAATCTATACCATGAAATTATGGATATGTCTTCTTTGGCAGGTCCTTGTAGCATGCAAAAAACCAGGACGTTGACTAAGAATCCTGTATCTACCAAATAGCCGTGAGAGAATTGTTTAGAATAGTCCTGTCTGGTAGACTTCCTGTGATGGTGGACATGTTCTATATCTGCTTATCCAATACAGTGGTCGTATGTTGCTGTTGAGCATTTGAAATGTGCCCAGGGTGATCAAAGAAGTGAATTTTTGAATTTGAATTAATTAAAATATTAAAAAATTAGTCACATGTGATTTGTGGCTACCATGTTGGGCATTGAAACTGTAACAGTACCAGCTTTGGGAGTAAATACAACCCAGACATGCTGTCTCTTGTGTTCATGCTTCAAGCAATAACTCTGCTTCCCTGAATATATTTTTTCATTATTTTTATATTCCAATTGATAACTGTTGAAGTCTTCGGCTTCCTTCCTGCTTATGCATAATTTAGGTGTGAGTGACATCTTAAGCATGTTGAGAGCTTCACAAGTGCTTCCTTTCAAAGGTGGATTGAAGTCAAATGTTTACTTCTGTATGTAGCAGCCAGTGGTAAATTACACAGTGGCTTTCGTTCATTCATTCAGCAAACACATGTGTAGAGCCTACTGGTGTCTGGCACTACATGCTTGGCATTGGTGATATAAAAATGAATAGAACTGTCCCTGCCTTAAGTTAGCTTTCAGTTGGTAGAGGAACTCTTGTTTAAATAGGAAAGATAAATAGGTATAAGGATATTTATAAAGGAGGTTGTGTGGGGAAGGAAAAGGAAATGGAAGAGGAGATCAGGAAAGAAGTAACTTCGTCATCTTGAAAGATAAATAAGAGAAGAGGTAGGGAGGCTTCTTGGGCAGCAGGAAAGTGTATATAGGACCAAAATATGCTTTTAGTTTTTACAAAATTGTATTGTGGTACAGATGTTAATGGAATAGATCTAGAGTGAATTGGACCCTTTACCTGGAGACAACCCTTAATTTCAGAGAAGATTGTTGGAGAACATCGCTTCTGCAGTGCAGTCCTTAAAACCTAGGTGTCTGCTTGTGGGTGGACTCATGATCCAGGCTTAAATTTCTGAACTTTGATCCTTGAGCTGATTTTTCTATCCTACCACTCTTCTTACCTAATTCTAGGTGAAGTTGTTTGTTATATTAATTACTTAGTAAAGCCAACTTTGTAGGCAGTTATGTAGTTATTAATGGTTGGTGTATAAACATGTACTAGATGTTTGCTATATTGTCATTGAAATGTGTCATGAATACTGCAGGTACCTTAGTTTAAGCATCTTTCTACTTGCCTTCCAGATAAACTAAGCTATGTTTCTAAAAATCCCAGATCACAACAGTATTTGCAACAACTTGCTAGCTGCACTTGTCACTCTGGGCTCTTTGAAGAACTGTTAGGTGACTTTTTCACTGTTTTTCATTAAGTAAAATTTTCACGTTGATTCCCCATTTTTCCCTTTGATTATCTCTTCTTTCATATATTTAGTTTCTCCAATGCCACCATTAAAATTTGTAAATTTTCCTTGGAATCCTGGGCCTAGGACAGGCCATAAATTTTGTTTGATCTATATTTTTCATTGCATGTTGCCTTTTCCAAAGTAAAGCAGATGTCGTTTCCTAAATCCTGACATGGGCTGTCAGGCTGATTGACTTTGACAGCCAACTTGTGGCCACTATAGGCATAATACAGGTACCAGCCAGCAAAAGAAGGGAAACCTCCTTTTCTTTTGTAAAACTGATTTGTTCTGTCTTCTAAATCAGTGTGAAGGCTTGGGCCTACTAGTCACTTTTTTTTTTTTTTTTTTTTTAGTTAAAATACACAAAAAATGTACCATCTTAGCCTTTTTTAAGTGTACAGTTCAGGGTTATTAAATACATTCACATCAGGATTTCCCTGCTGGCTTAGTGGTTAGGGTTCCGGGCTTTCACTGCTGTTGCCCAGGTTCAGTCTCCAGTCAGAGAACTGAGATCTTGCAAGCCACATGTGGCATAGCCAAAAAAAAAAAAAAAATTCACATTGTTTGCAACCACCATCACCATCTATTCCCACAGTTCTTTTCATCTTGTAAATCTGAAACTCTGTACCCACTGAACATTAATCCCCCATTGTTCCCTCATCCCAGCCCCTGGCAAACACCCTTCCCCTTTCTATTTTTATGATTTGACTACTCTAAAACATAAGTGAAATCATACAGTATTTGTCTTTTTGTGACTTGCTTATTTCAGTTGGCATAATGTCCTCAAGATTCATCCATGTTGTAACACATTGCAGAATTTCCTTCCTTTTTAAAGCTGAATAATTTTTTGTATGTATATAACACATTTTGCTTATCCACTCCTTGGTTGATGGACATTTGGGTTGCTTCCATGTTTTAGCTATTGTGAATAATGCTGCTATGAACATGGATGTACAAATATCTCTTCAAGATCCTGCTTTCAATTCTTTGGAGCAGGGGTCCCCAAACCCTGGGCTGTGGACCATTAGGAACATGCCGCAGCCTGTTAGGAACAGCAGGAGGTGAGTGGCGGGCGAGGGACCGAAACTTCATCTGTCACTCCCTGTCACTCGCTTTACCACCTGAATTATCCCCCACCCCACTCCCACCCCTGCTCCGTGGAAAAATTGTCTTCCACAAAACTGGTTCCTCATGCCAAAAAGGTTGGGGACTGCTGCTTTGGAGTATATGCCCAGAAGTGGAATGCTGGGTTATATGGTAATTCTATTTTTAATTTTTTGAGGAGCCTCTATACTGTTTTCCATAGTGTCTGTACCATTTTACATTCCTGTCAACACTTGCTGTTTTCTGGGGCTTTGGGGGGTGTTTTTTAATCTTAGCCATCTGAATAGGTGTGAGGTGGTATTTAATTGTGATTTTGATTTGCATTTCCATCATAATTTGTGATGTTGACTATCTTTTTCATGTGCTTATTGGCTGTTTGTATATTTTCCATTGCCCAGTTTTGAATTGGATTGTTTCTTTTTTTGCTGTTGAGTTTTAGGAGTTCTCTATATATTCTGGATATTAATAGGTGATTTGCAAATCTTTTCTCCTCAAAAGTGGGTTGTCTGAGTTCGCGGTCACCTGAGCTGAGGGCAACTCCACTGCGGCAGGGTTCGTGGACACCCACCCTCCGCGGGTCCTGCCTGGAGGCCTCGCCCTCTTCTCTTACCCGTCCGCTCCGCCATCCTGAGCCCTCCAAAGGCCTGTCCTTTCCCTCTGGTCCTTTCCCAGTCGCGGGCCGGACCGGGCAAGACAACCCTCAGAATGGGAGAAAATATTCGCAAATGAAGCAACTGATAAAGGATTAACATCCAAAATTTATAAGTAACTCATGCAGCTCAGTAACAGAAAAACAAACAACCCAATCCAAAAATGGGCAGAAGAACTAAATAGACATTTCTCCAAAGAAGATATACAGATTGCCAACAAACACATGAAAGAATGCTCAACATCATTAATCATTAGAGAAATGCAAATCAAAACT
Source organism: Kogia breviceps (assembly GCF_026419965.1). Classification (NCBI taxonomy): domain Eukaryota; kingdom Metazoa; phylum Chordata; class Mammalia; order Artiodactyla; family Physeteridae; genus Kogia; species Kogia breviceps. Next base: position 39,339,886 of record NC_081319.1, read on the forward strand.
ACAATGAGATATCATCTCACACCGGTCAGAATGGCCATCATGAAAAACTCTAGAAACAATAAATGCTGGAGGGGGTGTTGAGAGAAGGGAACCCTCTTGCACTGCTGGTGGGAATGTAAATTGATACAGCCACTATGGAGAACAGTATGGAGGTTCCTTAAAAAACTACAAATAGAACTACCATATGACCCAGCAATCCCACTACTGGGCATATACTCTTGAGAAAACCATAATTCAAAAAGAGTCACGTACCCAAAATGTTCATTGCAGCTCTATTTCCATAGCCAGGACATGGAAGCAACCTAAGTGTCCATCAACAGATGAATGGATAAAGAAGATGTGGCACATATATACAATGGAATATTACTCAGCCATAAAAAGAAATGAAACTGAGTTATTTGTAATGAGGTGGATAGACCTGGAGTCTGTCATACAGAGTGAAGTAAGTCAGAAGGAGAAAAACAAATACCGTATACTAACACATATATATGGAATCTAAGAAAAAAAAATGTCATGAAGAGACTAGGGGTAGGACGGGAATAAAACACAGACTTACTAGAGCATGGACTTGAGGATATGGGGAGGGGGAAGGGTAAGATGTGACGAAGTGAGAGAGTGGCATGGACATATATACACTACCAAATGTAAAATAGATAGCTAGTGGGAAGCAGCCGCATAGCATAGCACAGGAAGATCAGCTTGTGCTCTGTGACCCTCTAGAGGGGTGGGATAGGGAGGGGTGGGATAGGGAGGGTGGGAGGGAGGCGCAAGAGGGAAGAGATATGGTAACATATGTATATGTATAACTGATTCACTTTGTTGTAAAGCAGAAACTAACACACCATTGTAAAACAGTTATACTCCAATAAAGATGTTAAAAAAAAAAAGTGGGTTGTCTTTTCACTTTCTTGATGGTGCCCTTTGAGACACAAAACTTTAATTTTGATGAGGTTCAATTTAAGTTTTCTTTCATTGACTTTGCTTGTGGTGTCATATGCAAGAAATCATTGCTAAACCCAATGACAGGAAGATTTTTCCCCAGTATTTTAAGGTTTTTATAGTTTTCCTCTTGTATCTATTTTGAGTTAACTTTGTTTATTGTATAAGGTCGGAGTCTAAACTTTTGCATGTGAATATCCAGTTTCCCCAGCACTGTTTATTGGAAAGACTGTCCTTTCCTCATAGAATGGTCTTGGCCCCTTGTCAAAAATCAGTTGACCATATATATGAAGGTTTATTTCTGTTCTCTATCCTATTCCATTTGTCTGTATGTCTGTGTTTATATTAGTACCACGTTGCTTTTTGGTTTACTACTAGCTTTGTAGTGAGTTTTGAAATTAGGAAGTCCTCCAACTTAATTTTTCTTTTCCAAGATTGTTTTGGCTATTCTGGGTCCCTTGGATTTCCATATGAATTTTAGGAGCAGCTTCTTAATTTCTGGCAAAGAAGCTAGCTAGGATTTTGGTAAGGAATGCATTGAATATATAGATCAGTTTGAGGAGTATTGCCACCTTTACAATATTAAATCTTCTGATCCATGAACACAGATGTCTTTCCATTTATTTAGATCATCTTTCTTTTTTTGCAACCACCCCTCCCCAACTTCCTTTTTCTCCTTACTTGTACCTAGAACCTTAGGCATTTAAAGGTGAAGAAGCCTTGTCTCCCACCACTTTGTAGAAAATAAAAGGGAAATTGTCAGAAATAGCAAACACTTGAATAATGCCATTATAGACTTTTTCCTTTATATGAACATGTTTAATTCTCATAACTGCCCTATGGGATCACCTAGTCTTCTCATTTTACAGATAAAGAAATTGAAGCACAGAAAGGCTAACTTGTCCAAGGTCACGCAGCTAACCAGTAAGGGGCAGAACAAGGCCCTGAACTAATAAACAATTTGTTCCAGAGTCCATATCCCTAAACACTCTACTCTCACCTTTCTCTCCCCCGCAAACATCAAGAAGCAATCCTGGGCTTCCCTGGTGGCGCAGTGGTTGAAAGTCCACCTGCCGATGCAGGGGACATGAGTTCGTGCCCCGGGCCGGAGAGATCCCACATGCCGCAGAGCGGCTAGGCCCGTGAGCCATGGTCGCTGAGCCTGCGCGTCCAGGGCCTGTGCTCCGCGACGGGAGAGGCCCTTGTACAGAAAAGGAAAAAAAAAAAAGCAATCCTGCAGGTTTTAGTGTTCTTTTCTCTTTTGCCTATCCAAGCAAATCTTGGTGACATTGTGAAACATTCAGTTAAGGGTTTTTCCTAGTGGTCCAATGGTTAAGACTCTGCACTCCCAATGCAGCGCGCCCAGGTTCAAACCCTGGTCAGTGAACTAGATCCCGCATGCAGCCACCCTGGCACAGCCAGATAGATATTTTAGAAAGAAAGAAAGGAAGGGAAGGAAGGATGGATTCAATTAATATGTAACTTAGTGATTGATTACTCTGAATTATTTCTCCTTAACTGAGTTTTCCATATATTTGATCAAAAGTCCTGTGGTTGTAAAAATATTTCACGTTTTCCCTAACTTTCTATCCTTTTATGATTTTTTTGTATACATTCTTTTCAGAATGTCATTTGCATACCAGGGGAAGAGAGCTGCCAACTTTGTCGAGTATGTTTGAGTTGCTGTGAAGTCATCGATTTGGTTCTAGTGTGTCTTAAGTCTGTTTACTCCCATGGAGGGGGACAGATCATCATCTGTCAAGCAAGGGTAGTAGCTTTCTGAGTTTCAGGAAGCTCTGCTACAGTAAGACTTACAAGTGGTGGCCAGCTCTTTTCACACTTCTTTTTACAAGTCTTAATGATTCCCTCGGTGACTACAGCCTATTTGCACTCCTGCCTGTCTTGCTTACCTGGTTGCACAGTGTGGGAGTGGTCTGTCCTTCAGACACTTCAGCTGTTAGAGTGGCTGCTGCTTGCACCTGGGTAGGTAAACTACAATGATGCATTAACATTCGATTCTCTCCATTTCACACAGCAGTCTGGTGATTTCCTCATGTTTGTGTAACCATGATGTTGAGTCACATTTGTCTGAATAGCTTCCTGAAGGCTTTCTGGAGCTGTTTAGCACCTAGAGTTTAGTGTACAACATTCTAGAGTCTTCCTAAATTAAATTGGATTGGAAATTAAAAATAACTCACTGAACCAAAAGCACATATTGTAAGGCACTAATAATTGACTTAATTCCCTATATTTTTAATCCTTTAGTTTTCAATTAATGAAATAGTCCTATTAAGGTGACTATCTAGGACATTTCAGTGGTTCTCAAAGTGGTCCCTAGATTAGTGGTGTTAGCATCACACGAGAACTTGATAGAAATGCAGATTCTCAGCCCCTACCACAGAACTAATGAATCAGAACTTCTGGGGATGGGTCCGTTAATCTGGGCTTAAACAAGCCCTCTCTCCAGGTGATTCTGATGCATGTTAAACTTTGAGAACCTCTTAATCAGTGTATGCACTGTAGGGGTAAAATGAAGCACCCACCACCTACCAGGTACCCCAGAATAATTTTCAGTGAGTCTTACAATTTCTCTGAAATCTGTTTATCTGCTTCTTAGTGATTGATAGTCTAACCTCCTCTGTTACTCTTTTGGCTTCTGTTAAAAAAAATCTCAATCTACATCTTAGTATGTTTCATAGGTATCTTATTTCCCCAGTAGGATTGAATTTCTTAGTTCAAAGCAATCCTTTTTCACAAAAGCAGCTTTTCAAAATGGCCAGTAAACACAGGAAAAGGTGTTCAACACCACTAGTCATCAGAGACATGCAAATTAAAGCCATAATGAGATATCACTACACACCCACCAACTTGACTAAAATTTGAAAAGTATCGTTGAATGGGAAGCATTTACTGCTTGTGGGAGTATATAACTACTTTGCAAAACTGTTTAGTAGTATGTACTAAAGCAAAACATTCTCTTAGGTATAAACCCACAAAATAGTTTAGTAAATAAGTATACTAAACACGTGCAACATTTGTTATAACAGTATTCCTAAAAGGCCCAAATAATCAGTCACGAGCAGAATACGACACAGCTATGAAAGTAAACCAAGTGCTATTTGAAGCAACCTGTATGAATCTCTGAAAGATTGTTAAAATAAAGTAGCCCCAAACAAAGTTCAAGATCAGCAAAGAAATTTAAACTTAGGCAAAACCAATCCACAGTGAAAGAAATCAGACTAGTCCAGGAATGACTTAGGAGGAAGGGGACATGGGACCTTCTGGGATGCTGATGTTGTTTCTTGATCTTGGTGGTAGTTACATGGATGTGCTCACTTCGTGAAATACCTTTAAAAAATTTTTTGTTGTTTACCCCAAAAGATTAACTCCTGGGGTATTAATCAGTTCTTTTAACACTTCTTTCCTTGTGCTTTCTATCATGGTTTTCTTTATTGCTTCCCTCTGACATCTTAAGACTTTTGAGATTTAGTCTTTGTTCTCTTTTTTTGTAAAACCTCCCCCACCTTTTTTTTTTTTTTTTTTTTTTACGTGTGCAGTGTAAGTTGAGAGTGATTGAGGAATAATCAAGGACGGTTCATCTCTCATGAAGTAATCATCTACTAGGTGTTTATTTGGGTTTTATAGGCTCTTATAAAATGCAGATGTAGCTGAAAGAGTTGAGCCTATCATTTACACTTTCTATATTATTACTGTACTCTATTGGTTTTCCTCACACCTACCTGAGACCATGACTCAAGGAATTGAAATTTGTGTTAGAAGAATTGATTTGGGAAGAAGGGGCCCTTTTAGAAAAGCCAGAATAGGTGCTGGCTTGTTGTTTGCTTTCATTCCATCTAAGAAAATGCCTTTTCCCTTTTGCAAATAGGTTCTCACTTCATTATTAGAAAATAAAATTTTTACAATTAAGATAAGGCATTGGTTTATATTCAGGATTCAGCATTACTCCATTTGTGTCATCATAAGGAAATGTCCTTACATAGATGATTTGGTAAGGCAAAAGAACTCTGGAGTAGCCTAAATGGTCTGGGTAAACCTAGGTTAAATAAAGTTTTAGCAGAACAGTATAAGAATTGGGAGCAGCACTCAGAAGCTTACAGATCAGCTCATAGTGGCTGGAAATAATCATTTTGGAACACAGCCTCCACCATTAATAATACTGGGACAGACAGGGTTGGGAGAACATAACTTTGAGACTAGATAGGAACGTGAGCCACAAACTAAAGCTCCCCGTATCTCAGAACTGCTTTGCCTGTGTTGAGATCAGAGTTCTTTGGCTTACTGCGAGAGCTTGAGCAGAATGCATCAGCCAGAGATAGTACTGGGCATCACTTCAGATCTGCTGCTACCAAATCTGGGCTCTCATTGGGAGCTTGAAAAATTCTAGCTTGTGGCTTGAGTAAGCTGATTATCTTGCTGGTACTTTGATGACTGCCTAAGGAATTTTCTAGAAAAAAAGTTGGAATGCTAGATGTCCTTTTCAGTAAGACCTTATGCTACTTTATTTTGGGAGAACTCATATAGATTGTGTCCTGAAATGAATTTCAGGAAAACCTTTTTTCTGCTTAAAGGCTACTAATAATATTAAATGATTGTTGCCAAATTAGTCTCCCAGTACCCTTCAGTAGCTCTTGGCTTGTGTAGATGGAGATGGTTTAAGTTGCATGTTTTCTCTTTGTAAGTAGATTCTTCCAGAGACCTTAACCTGGGCCAAGTATAGGTCTCACCTCTTTAGAGCAATGTAAATCACTCTGTAAGACACATAGAGGTGAAGCTCGTTAGTTAGACTTGGGTCCCTAATGTTTTGAGGTTAAAGATACAGTAACAGAATTTTGTTAGGTGAGTAATATCATTTGAAAGAAATTTGGCTTAGTTACCAAAGCAAGCAGAGTTTGGGTTAAATAAAGTTTCAAATTTTATATCTGAATCAAGTCAACTTTTAATTTTGTGAATCTGTCATTTAAGACCCAAAGAGCTCTGCTTTTATTGCTTTATAATCCCCAGGTTCCCACAGCCCCCTCCTGGAGTTCAATTAATTTGCTAGAGTGACTCACAGAACTCAGGAAAATATTTAGCTTACTAGATTACCGGTTTCTTATATAAGAAACAGCCAGATGCATAGGGTAAGGTATGTGGGAAGGGGCACAGAGCTTCCCTACCCTCTTTGGGCGTGTCACTCTTACAACACCAACCCGGAAGCTCTCTGAACCCTTTTGGGTTTGGGAGGGGCTTCATTATGCAGGTATGATTGATTAAATCACCAGCCAATGGTGATTAATTCAACCTCCAGCCCCTCTTTCCTGTTTGGGGGTGGGGGTTAGACTGAAAGTTCCAACCCTCTAATCACATGGTTGGTTCCCCTGGCAACCAGTCCCCATCCTTGGGGATTTTCCAAAAGTCATCTCATTAACTTAAACTCAGGTATGGTTGAAAAGAGCTTGTTATGAATAACAAGACACTCTTCACCCTTATTACAATGGAGCTATTTGAGGCCAAAAGACCAAATATAACAAATAACTCTCCATTGCACATATCACTTGGGAAATTACCAAGGTTTTAGGAGCTGTGTGCCAGGAGCTGGGATGAAGACCAAATAAGAAATATATATTTCTTATTATAAATATATATCATAATATCACAGTTATACACAAAAATGGTTAAAATGGCAAATTTTGTTATATATTATCACAACTTTTAAAAATAATGCAGTATACCAAAAACCATTGAATTGTATACCTCTTTTCCCAGCTTTATTGAGATATAATTGACATATAGTATTGTGTAAGTATGTACAAAGTGTTAGATACACTTATATTGCAAAGTGATTACCACCGAAGCATTAGCTAACACCTGCATCACGTCACATAATTACCATTTCTTTTTTTTTGTGGTGAGAACATTTAAGATTTACCTCCTCAGCAACTTTCAAGTATATGATACAGTATCATTAACTATAATCATTATGCTTTACTGAGATCCCCAGAATTGTATACTTTAAATGGATAAATTGTATAGTATGTGAATTATATTTCTTTTTAAAATATTTATTTATTTATTTGTCTGCATTGGGTCTTTAGTTGTGGCATGTGGGATCTTCCGTTGTGGTGTGAAGGCTCTAGAGCACGCAGGCTTAGCTGCCCCACAGCAAGTGGGATCTTAGTTCCCCAACCAGGGCTCGAACCCACATCCCCTACATTGGAAGGCAGATTCTTTTATTTATTTATTTTAAAAAATTTTGGCTGTGTTGGGTCTTCGTTGCTGTGCGTGGGCTTTCTCTAGTTGCTGCGAGCGGGGGCTACTCTTCATTACGGTACATGGGCTTCTCATTCTGGTAGCTTCTCTTGTTGCAGAGCACAGGCTCTAGGCACGCGGGCTTCAGTAGCTGTGGCACATGGGCTCAGTAGTTGTGGCTCGCGGGCTCTAGAGTGTAGGTTTAGTAGTTGTGGCACATGGGCTTAGTTGCTCCACAGCGTGTGGTATCTTCGGGACCAGAGCTCGAACCTGTGTCCCCTGCTTTGGCAGGTGGATTCTTAACCACAGGGCAACCAGGGAAGTCCTATGAATTATACTTCAATTGGAATATTTTTTAAGAAGGATTCTATATGTATGTATACATCCACTGTATAATACACATATAACACTGTAGAATAACATCTTTTCATATGTGTCATGTTCCCCCATCCCCTTGCCCCCTGACCACTTGGACGTCACATGCCTTTCATTGTGTGTCAGTGGGCACAGGGCTTCCACGACATGTTTGCTTAGTAGACCTGGCCTATTTTATGTGTTTACTGGCAGAAATTTAGGCTAATGGAGTTTGGTTGATTTGTAGGGCTCTTTGGCAATGAGTAAATCCTTTGTTGTCTATCCCAATTGCACAAGTTACATTTCAGCATCCTCTCTAAAAATGGAAGTTTTAGAACTGTGTACCTTATATGCTAGAACAGTTTTTCAGTTTGAAAATGTATTTTAATAACATACTGGCCTTATACTCAGTAAAATATAGTAACTCTAAGCTTCTTTTCTCATTAGTAAAATGAATGATAATTAAACCTGCCTTTGGAGAAGTTCAGGATCAAATCAGTTCCTGTCAAATGTGTAACAGGTACATTGTGATATACCAGTGTAAGTTGTCATTGTCATGGTGGCTGATCAAGGTTCATGCGGTTTAAGATCTGTTGTAGTATAGCATACTTGGAAACTTATGACACCATTTGTATCATTAAAGAGAGAACCAGAAGAATGATTAGCATAGTGTGTTTTTTGAAGAAGTTGTATGTCAGGTAATAGGGTGAGGTAGAAATGGAGTCGAGAGCCACAAGTAGCCTGTGATTAGCAGTAGGCATCACTATCAGATGTGGCAGTGAAGTGTATCAGTGGTTGTCCTCCAAAAACCCAAGCCTCTGATGGGGCTGGTGAGGTATATGCCTCGGAAAGTGCTTCATCATCAATGCCAGCAGAAGAATCACCCTTGAAAGGGGGGCATTGCTCCAAGTACTTATGACTATGTCAACCAGGATTTGCACATCATAAAAAAGATGTTCTTGCCTTCTGCCCTCCCCTCTGTCCTCAGTGCTGTTCAGGGAGGATGTTTATGTCCAGACAGCCATTATTTCCTCTTATGGAAGGAAGGTGGTGGTTTTCCAGAAGGGTGACCTCTTGCCATTCACTCCCAGCACTGCTTCTTAGCAGCAGGGCCAGTCCTGTACTGAGTTCCAACCTTTGATAAGTTTTGAGTCTTTGAACAAATAAAACAAAAGTTCCTGCTTTCTAATAGAAACCTTTAAATAGCAATTAGTAATTCTTTATTGTATTTTATGTTTTAACCACTAGATCATTGAATGCCAGCCACAGACAGCCACCCATGTGGCCTTGTTGAGTTCACCCTATTGCTGTAACTTAAAGCATTCTGGACACAGAGTTAGAAGGTCTTTCTGACTTTTTTGGTGTGGTCATCAGTAATTTCGTGAATGAGACTATACCAGGAAGACTGTGGGGCTTTCATGTTGCCTATAGAATAGTAACTGACATCAGAGCAAAGCAACAGAGGAGTTCCCTGGCAGTTCAGTGGTTAGGACTTAGCGCTGTCACTGCCAGGGCCCCGGGTTTGATCCGTGGTTGGAGAACTAAGATCCTGCAAGCTGTGCAGCGCGGCCAAAAAACCCCAAAAACAAAGCAACAGGGGCAAGATAGGCTCCATCCACATCTAAGTCAGGGCATCTTAATTTGTCATTGTTGTGATTGATTTTGAAAGGTTACAGCAGCCACTGATAATGCCATTGTTCCCATCCTGGGAATTTTCTTGGCCTTGAATATCATGGGGCAGGGCTGGGCCCAGTATACTTGGCACACTGTCTGCCTGTGAAGAGTAGTCACTAAGAGCATGTATCTTTGCTGTGGTGCTACCTGGCTTTCTAACAGCATTTTACAGGGATGTTTTCAGTTGTGAAGGATCCAATTGCAATACAGTGATGGTAGGAAGTATGTACTTAAAATTGGGGGCTTTTGAAAGGCAGATAGCAAACATTATATATGGTATATCAGACCAGAGGGGAAGCTGCAATGTTGAGACTCCAAGAACATCCGTGGTAAGTCAGGCAGAAGTAGCTTCTCCATTGATATACTTTGGTAGTCTGTTTTTCAAAGGAATGTCATTGAAATTCTCTACTGAGTACAGCACATGTCCAGGTCCAGTTAGTATTACACACCAAGTCTTTTTCAGTATTTTAGTGCTTGACCTGTGGTAGTTTGAGTGGAATTTCAGTTTTCTGAGACTATAGGTTTTTCATCAGTATTTTGGGGAAGCATACCCCTTCTTTAGACTTTTATTCCTCTGTACATGGATCCCATTCAGTGTATCCTTGCCACATTAATGCAGCTGGGAATACAGTTCCAAGGGATAGGCCAAGCCAGAAGCATACTCCCTGTCCTGGAGGAACTTAAACCCCAGGAATGGATATGAGTCAAGCACAGAGAAATAAACTGCCACATCTCTCATATAGAGTAGGATGCCTGGTAAAAGTGGTTGAACTGATACATATAAGAACCAAGAGCAGTCCAAAGCCCCACTTTTAGGCAGCATCTCATTTTGGGGAGTGGAAGCCGTAGGACCAGAAATAGGCTTTGAAACAGAAGGTGGTAGTTGAGACGGACAGGTGAGTTGTTCTTTCCTGGGGAAAGGGAAACATTTTTCAGAGAAGGCATTGCTTTGAGCTGAGGTGGAGGAATTTTACAAGGCCAGTTAATAGAACCAGGTGTATAAGGAATGGAGAGAAGTTGTGAAGATAAAATAGGTTGCTGTTAGAATTTTAGAGGGTTGTAGAGTTTAAGGCTGATGTGTCTTGACCTGACTTTGGCATTGACCTTCTAAAGGCCTTTGAGCAAAGACTGATGGGCTGAAGCCCAGGCCTAAGAATGGAGGATTTGACTGCAACAGGCAGGATAGAAGGGAAGTGAGGAAACCAGTTGGATTTTTGCTTTTTTCCAGGTAGGGAGTACTAGGACTTGAACTGAAAACAATGACTGTAGGAATGCAAGGGGAAGTGTTAGTGGTGGAAGTGAGACCCATGAAGGGGTAGAATTCTTCAGAACTTGACAGTAATCATACTTTGAAGAACAAAGGAACTAAAAGGGTCTTTTAACCTCAGGGTTTCTACAGTGAGTTGAGTGTGTTAGGAGTGTAATTTTGTTTTTGTCACCAAGATTGGGGGAACTGGGAAGAGACTTGACGGAAGTTGGGATGATGTCTTGGAGACGTTGAATTTGATATGCAAGCAGAGCACAGAGTTCAGGTGTATCAGGAGTTTGAGAACAGGGACTGGGTCAGAGATAGAGATTTGAGAATCATGTGCATAAAAGTAATATTTGAAGAACTGAAACCCCCAGAGATAGGTAGAGTATTACCAGAGTGAAGGTAAAAAACAATCTTGAAGGGAGTCGTTAGGTGTGGAGGCTGTAGCTAAGGAGACGGAAGACTTTAAGAGATCAGCACATCAGCATATTTTGTCAAGGAGGTCCAAGGATAGGAAGGTAAGGTGGTAAAAAAATATCAAGGAGAATGAGGACTGGATTTTGTGAAGTAGGTCATTAGTGACTTTTGAGAAAGTTTCATAGAAATTTGGGCAGAATGCAGATCGGAAGAATTTAAGCAAGTGAATGGGTATGAAGCAAGCAGAAATTTGTACACTTTCTTTGAAACAGATCAGAGAGAGGAAGGTTAGTAGAGGAAAGCACGGATGTGGAGATTTCTTGTTTTAGAATAGGGCACCCTGCACTTTATTGTAGACTCAAAGAAGGAGCCAGTAGACAGGAGAGATGAAGGGGATGTGGGATACCACAGGTGGCAATAGTGTAAGAATTGAAAGGTGCTAGAGGACCTAAGGTTAGACCTGGGCAGGAGAGAGACCCTAGTAGTAGTAACTGCTCTTCAATGAGTGCCTCTCATAATGCCAGACCCTGTGAGAGATGGCAGAGATTCCACATACCTCCTCTAAAGGGGTGCTGCACTGGAGGGCTATGGTGTGGGCTCCTGAGAGTCACTGATCTATCTGCTCTTGTGACTGTTGAGTACTAAGTGTGGGATTACATGGGACACTGCATGTAGCCTCTCAGTTGCTTTTCTTGGGCACCCATGTCTATTTACATATGGATGGGAAATATATTGCAATATTGGTTGTCTTGTTTTCTTTGTTAACAGTAACTGCTTAATGTAATTTACTGATATTTGTTTCACAGCCAGAACACATTTTTATTTATTTATTTATTTATTTATTTATTTATTTATTTATGTCTGTGTTGGGTCTTCGTTTCTGTGCAAGGGCCTTCTCTAGTTGTGGCAAGCAGGGGCCACTCTTCATCGCAGTGCGCGGGCCTCTCTTGTTGCGGAGCAAAGGCTCCAGACGCGCAGGCTCAGTAGCTCAGTAGTTGTGGCTCATGGGCCCAGTTGCTCCGCGGCATGTGGGACCTTCCCAGACCAGGGCTCGAACCCGTGTCCCCTGCATTGGCAGGCAGATTCTTAACCACTGCACCACCAGGGAAGCCCCACATTGTTTTTTGAGATTTGAGGAAAGGCTGCTTTTGTGATGCAGATAACATAACTCGGAATGGGTACTTTCTGTGCCCTTTTAGCTCCATGAGAGAGCTCCTTTCGACTTGAGTGAGGGTAGCACAGTGACTTATGCTGACGGTTTTGAACTGAGGAAAATAATAAAGAACTTTTAAAAGAAATATAGTCACTTGCATACTATTATAGGTAACTTAAATAGATATAACTAACTGTTACTGGAAAAATAAACCTCTATTCAAAGCTCTTAAGAATTATATCTGGGCTTCCCTGGTGGCGCAGTGGTTGAGAATCCATCTGCCGATGCAGGGGACATGGGTTCGTGCCCCGGTCCGGGAAGATCCCACATGCCGCAGAGCGGCTAGGCCCGTGAGCCATGGCCGCTGAGCCTGCGCGTCTGGAGCCTGTGCTCTGCAACGGGAGAGGCCACAACAGTGAGAGGCCCGCGTACCGCAAAAAAAAAAAAAGAATTATATCTGAAACAATTTAGAGTCTAGAAATAGAAAATGATACATCTGTCAGATAGACTGCAGAGACAGTGTGATTTCCTTTCTCAAGCTGGCAAGCCATGTACTTTAAAAGATATTGGGTTGTAACAAAGTGGAAAGGAAAGATACTACAGTAAAAAAAAAAATTCCTGGGTCATTTCAGGAAAAATTAGCGAGTTTCATTTTCTGATGTTTGTACTTTTCACATCTTGTCAACAACTCTGGTTGTATTGCCAGACTCCTGGCATCCCAGAAATTACCTTGTAATTGTAGGCTTTCATTTTCATTTTGTCCCATTATCACTTGTGATTTCTGTCTTTGTCATCAGTAGAAGCTGAATGGTTTTACACTTTTCCTGGGCGAAATGTTCCCCAGGGAAAATTTTCAAGAGCCTTTTTGGTTGCTCCCTGGCATTTTCATTTTGTGTGTCCTTAACCACATTAGATTTAGAGGAATTATTTCTTGAGAATTGAGTGCTTTCTAGGAAGGATGCTATTCAAAGATAGCAGCCTTTTTTTGAACCACGGAAATTCCTGATGCATTTTGTTTGCATCCTGGAAGGTCCTGGTTCCTTGACTTTGGGCATAAACCAGTACCAAGTTAGGCCTGAGGAGATGGGTAAAGTATATAAAATCTTGGCATGAATTTGAGAGCATGAGAAAAAGTAGAAAATGGTTTGTGAATCCTTTCAAGATGTTAGCAGTCAGACTGAACACAGAGGAAGGACTTTTAAAGAGGTAAATTCATTAGTGTCTATGCCCTGGATTATTTCATAGGAGACTGAAAATTAAGTAATCTATCTCTCCTTTCTCATTAAAAAAATTTTTTTTGTTTTGTTTTTGGATTTACTTAGTACCTACTACATGTCCACTAAGGTACTGAACCACATAGGGCTGCAAAGAAATTTAAGATATGTCGTTTGCTCTGAGGTGACTTGCAGTCTGGTTGGAAGACAAAACACAGGTGACCCAAGTATAGGGCCTTGAAGTGGGTCCCATATTTATTAGGAATCCAAAGCAAAAATTGAGGGAGGGATACAGAAGCTGAATAAATGGCCAAAGTGCTGAGCTATAACTTAAAGGGCTGGCCTCTATATAGTAGACTGATTGCGTGGTCCTGTTGTTTAAAGAATTGTATTGAGCACATTTTCCCTTTACGTATATGCTAAATATTGTGCTTTCATTATTAGTATTATCCATAATCCTCAATTTGCTTTCTTGCAGAAAATAAAAAGTCTTGAAAAATTACTAGATAATATTGTGGGTTGGTTAAAGTTTCATAATATCTGTGTATATTCTTAGCCAGGCACGTATTGACTGCAGTATACTGCAGATGTTCTGAGAACTCACGAATGATGACAACGTCAGCTCTTCCCATTATGGAACTTTATGCTTATGGGTTTATGTGTAGTTAATTTAAAGCTAAATTTCTTATGTTTTTTAGACTGAAAAATATAGTTTCTAATGTTTCCTTCATGTACCCCAATGGATTGTCTCACCCACACTAGTTTGAGAAACATTCCCTTCAGACAACATGATTTTGTCAGTGAGTATGTATTGTTGAGGATTAGTTTGACTATAGGTAATGGGGACCTGAAAAATATTACCTTAAACAAGACAGTTATTTTTCCTTCACATAAAAGAAGTGTGGAAGTAGGCAGTTGAGCTGAGAATAGTGGTTGTCAAAATCTGGGACTTAGGCTCCTTCTACCCTTTATTCCTCCAACTCCAGGGTGTGGCACTCATCTTCATATTATAGGACGACTTTTTCTAAACAGCCCTGACTCCAGATTTAAGCAGCAGGAAGGAGGAAGGGGGTGAGAAGGGCATGAGACTTCAACTTTAAGGAAGACTTCTGGAAGTCCCACAAAATACTGATTATATCTCAGGGGCTAGAACTTTGTACATGGCCATACCTAATATAAGGGAAGCTAAGAAATGTAGTCTTTTAGCTGGGCAACAAAGTGCACAACTAAAAATTGGAGTGCTGTTTGAAGAGGTAATAGTGGGAATTGGGGTTGACCACTACACTGTGCCAAATGGAGGGAGTCTTCATGCCTTGCTTTGCTTTGCTTTGCTTTTTTATTAACAGCTTTATTAAATATCCACATACCTTACAATTCACCCATTTAAAGTGTACAGTTTAGTTGTATATAGAATATTCATAGAGTTGTGCAATCATCTGAGAATGATTTTGGAAAAATTTCATTACCCTATAAAGAAACCCCTCTATTCCCTTGGTAGTCATTCCCTATTCCTCCCTCCTCCAACTCCCTTCCCCTGGCAATCACCAATCTACTTTCTATCTCTGAATTTGCCCATTCTGGACATTTCAAATAAATGGAATTACACAACATGTGGTTCTTTTTAGCTAACTTCTTTCACAAATTGTAATGTTTTCAAGGTTCATCTATGTTGTAGCATGTATTAGTATTCCCCCACACACACTTTATTGCTGAATAATATTCCATTGTGTAGATAAACCACATTTTATCCATTCATCCGTTGTTAGACATTTGGTTTGTTTCTACTTTTTGCTGATAATGAATAATGCTGCTGTGAACATTCATGTAAAGTTTTTGTGTGGACACATGTATCCATTTCTCTTGGAGTAGAATTGCTGTGTCATAAATCTAGTTGGATCCTTTGCCCATTTTTAAAAATTTATTTATTTATTTATTTCTGCATTGGGTCTTCGTTGCTGCATGCAGGCTTTCTCTAGTTGCATCAGGCTGCTCTTTGTTGTGGTGCGTGGGCTTCTCGTTGCAGTGGCTTCTCTTGTTCCAGAACATGGGCTCTAGGCACATGGGCTTCAGTAGTTGTGACGTACAGGCTTAGTTGCTCTAAGGCACGTGGGATCTTCCTGGACCAGGGCTTGAACCCGTGTCCCCTGCATTGGCAGGCAGATTCTTAACCATTGTGCCACCAGGAAAGTCCCCTCTGCCCATTTTTATTTTTATTTTTTATTTTTATTTTTTTGCCCATTTTTAAATTGGATTGTCTAGTTATTATTGAATTTTAGGAGTTCTTTATATATTCTAGGTCCAAATCAACCTTGACTGCAACAAGAGACCCTGAGCCAGACTACCAACCTAAGCTGCTTTTTTGTTGTTCAGTTGTAAGAGTTTTTTATGTATTCTAGATACAAGTCCCTTATCAGATATGTTATTTGCAAACATTGCTCCTATTCTGTGGGTAGTCTTCTCATTTTCTTGATGTTATCTCTTTAACCACAAAAGTTTTAAAAATTTTTATGAAGTCCAATTTATCTTTTTTCTTTGGTTCCTGGTGATGGATATATTTGTGAATATACTATCCACAGTATATTGTGATAAATATATTATTCACAATAACCAAAAGGTGGAAGCAACCCAAGTGTCAGCAGATGAATGAATAAATAAGATGTGGTATATACATATTGATACAATGGAATATTATTCAGTCTTTAAGGAAATTCTGACACATGCTACAAAGTGAAGAAACCTCGAAGACATTATGCTTAGTGAAATAAGCCTGTCACAAAAGGACAAATACTGTATGATTCCACTTACAAGAGGTAGCTAGAGTAGTAAAATTCATAGAGGCAGAAAGTAGAATGGTGGTTGCCAGAGGGGAGGTAGGGGAAGTGGGGAGTTATTGTTTAATGAATATAGAACTTAGGTTTTAGAAGGTGAAAAAAGTTCTGGAAATGATGGCGGTGATGGTTGCACAACAGTGTTGAATATAAGTAATGCCACCAAAGTTATTACTTAAGATTTGTTTAAGTAGTAGATTTTATGTATATTTTACACTGCGTTTTTCTTCTTTCTTTCTTTTTTTTTTTTTTTTTTTTTTAATCTGCGTTGGGTCTTGCTGCACGCGGGCTTTCTCTAGTTGAGGTGAGTGGGGGCTACTCTTTGTTGCAGTGCATAGGCTTCTCATTGTGGTGGCTTCTCTTTGCTGCAGAGCACAGGTGGGCTCTAGGCGCACGGGCTTCAGTAGTTGGCACACCGGCTCAGTAGTTGTGGCTCGTGGACTTTAGAATGCAGGCTCAGTAGTTGTGGCACACAGGCTTACTTGCTCTGAGGCATGTGGGATCTTCCCAGACCAGGGCTTGAACCCGTGTATCCTGCATTGGCAGGCAGATTCTTAACCACTGCACCACCAGGGAAGCCCTACTACGTTTTGTTTGTTTGTTTGTTTGTTTGCGGTATGCGGGCCTCTCACTGTTGTGACCTCTCCCGTTGCGGAGCACAGGCTCAGCGGCCATGGTTCACAGGCCCAGCCGTTCCGCGGCATGTGGGATCTTCCCGGACCAGGGCACGAACCTGTATCCCCTGCATTGGCAGGCGGACTCAACCACTGCGCCACCAGGAAAGCCCCCCCTACTACGTTTTTTGTTGTAGTTGCTGGTTAATTTTAAAATGTCTTTTGTGGTTTTAGCTCTTACATTAGGGTCTATAATCCATCTTGAGTTAATTTTGTATATGATGTGAGGTAGAGTTCTAATTTCCTTCTTTTGCATATATCTATTCAGTTGTCTCAGCACCATTTGTTGAAAAGGCTGTTTTACATCCTCTATTGGATTGTCTTGGCATCCTCGTTGAAAATTGTTTGACCCTAAGGTGAGGGATTATTTCTGTATTCTCACTTCTACTCTATTGATCTATACATGTTTTTTTGTTTTTTTTTTTTACCACAGCACTAAGTTTTATTAAGTATTTCATTAAGGTAAAATCTCTAGGATTAAAGGAGTCAGTTAGGGGGCACAAAGCCCACGAAGCCTCCTCAGATCTCATAGTGAAACACCACCTCAGGTTCTTTGTTGGGATTGCCACCACGTTCCAGTTGCAGATTGTTGTAAGGATACTGCTTTGGCCCCACAGGCTGGTAAGTGGGGTAAGTCTCCCTTACCCAAAATATGAACAGCATGAAGGCCACAAAGCCGAAGAGGTGCTTACACATAAGATTCCAAGAAACAGGAGTGGGAGACATGTCCACACGGTTCCTGATATACATATCTAGGTCCCAGTGCATCGGTTCACCCCAGTTCAACTGCAGGTCTGGGTGGTCCCAGTCATACCATGGATCCCTCTCCTGCTGTGAGTGGTCAGGGAGCTTCAGGTAGTCACCATGCCTGTCCGTGCACCCATCAGCACCATGTTTCGGGCTGCCCTTTGCAGCCATCAGACTCCCAGGACCCCTGCCCTGGTTGCTGCCATCTTCACCTTCCTGTTTCACCCCGCACATGCACAAAGACCTATATGTCTGTCTTTATGACAGTGCAACACTGTCTTGATTACTGTACCTTTATAGTAAGTTTTGAAATCAGGAAGTGTAAGTCCTGCAACTTTGCTCTTCATTTTTATGATTGTTTTGGCCATTCTGGGTCCATTGAATTTCCTTGTACATATTCTGATCAGTTGTCAATTTCTGCAAAGAAGCCAGCTGGGATTTTGATAGGGATTGTGTTGAATCTGGAGGATATTGCCATTTAACAATACTGTCTTTTAGTCCATAAACATGAATATCTTTCCATTTATTTAGATCTTTAATTTCTCTCAACATTGTTTAAGTTTTCAAGAGTATGTTTTGTATTTCTTTGTTAAATTTATTCCTATCTTGTTCTTTTTGATGCTATTGTAAGTGAAATTGTTTTAATTTCATTTTCAGTTTGTTCATTGCTAGGGAATAGAAATACAATTGATTTTTGTATGTTGATCTTGTATCCTGCAACCTTGCTGAATTTATTAGTTCTAATATTTTTTTAGTGGATTCCTTAGGATTTCCCATATATAAGATTATGTCATCTGCAAATTAAGATAATTTTACTTCTTCTTTTCCAATCTGGATGTCTTTTATGTTGTCTTTTGCCTAATTGCTAGAACCTCCTTAGAAGTGGCAAGGGTGGATACAACCTCCTTAGAAGTGGCAAGAGTGGACTTCCTTGTCTTGTTCCTGATCTTGGGGAAAAGCTTTCAATATGTTCACCATTAAGTATAATGTTAGTTATGGGTTGTTTGTTTGCTTGTTTGTTTGTTTGTTTTTGAGGTACACTGGCCTCTCACTTTTGTGGCCTCTCCCGTTGTGGAGCACAGGCTCTGGACGTGCAGGCTCAGTGGCCATGGCTCACGGGCCTAGCCGCTCTGCGGCATGTGGGATCTTCCTGGACTGGGGCATGAACCCGTGTCCCCTGCATCGGCAGGCGGACTCTCAACCACTGCTCCACCAGGGAAGCCCTGCTTGTTTTTTGTTTTTTTTTTTTTAAGAATTATGTTGCATTCTTTTTTAAAAAATTTATTTATTTTTGGCTGTGTTGGATCTTTGTTTCTGTGCAAGGGCTTTCTCTAGTTGGGGCAAGCGGGGACCACTTTTCATCACAGTGCGTGGGCCTCTCACTATCACGGCCTCTCTTGTTGCGGAGCACAGGCTGCAAACACGCAGGCTCAGTAGTTGTGGCTCACAGGCCCAGTTGCTCTGCGGCATGTGGGATCCTCCCAGACCAGGGCTCGAACCCGTGTCCCCTGCATTGGCAGGCAGATTCTCAACCACTGCACCACCAGGGAAGCCCCCTAGATACGGGTTTTTGGTATGACTTTTTGGTGCCAAGTGGAAAGATGTACTAGCATTTTATATTTTGGTGTGCTACTAGAGGCTTGTGCTCCATGGTCAGAAAAGTGTGTGCCATAGACTGAAGCTATTACAGCTTCTTGTGCATTCTAGACAACACTTTTGTCTTGTGTTTCAGCAATGGCTGCCATCCGGAAGAAACTGGTGATTGTTGGAGATGGAGCCTGTGGCAAGACTTGCTTGCTCATTGTCTTTAGCAAGGACCAGTTCCCAGAGGTGTATGTACCTACGGTGTTTGAGAACTATGTGGCGGATATTGAAGTGGACGGAAAGCAGGTGAGTATACTTTTCATAACAACTGATACTATTTTGCATGTTAGGCTATTCATAGATCCTGGAGAGAATTAGGCCTTTTTGTCTCTTCAGTACACAATATAACAAAAATGTTAGAATGAGAAATCTATTCTCATCCTGTCTTTTAGCTCAATTTTGTTCATTTTTAACTGTTACCATCTAGACTTTGTCCACATTCATATGTATTTCACATGGGGAAGCCTTAGAATGTGTTCTTTCCAGCTTTATTTATATTTGAAATTTAGTTTGTTGCCAAATGGATCATACTAAAATGAACCTCTTTGTATGGATGGACTTTTTTTTCTGTCATAGTATTTCATTAAGTGCTGAAGTTTGAGATTACTAGGTCAACGGGTCCTTATTGATTATGCTTCTAAAGGGTTGTACCGATCTATACCATCAGCAGTGTGACATTTAAACAACATCGTCACATTTAATTTTTTTTAATGTTTTTTTACTTTAACATAAACAGGCTGCTACATTTGCTTCAATTACCTGTCACTGGTGGTGAGGACAGTGTTTCCTCCTGTCTGCCCTGAAAGCCCACCAGCAAGACTGGAGCAAAGCTCCTCTGGAATTAGATTTTTTTTCCCTCTTCTGCTCCCTTTTGTTGTCAAAATAATATTTTATCCAGATTCCTATACATCTTTTGATGAGGAATGAAATTCTCATTACAAATGGGTTAGCTGAAAAGAAAACTAGAACAAGGGGCTCTTTTCCAACACACTCAGTCCTCTTAAGGCATTCAGTTTCATGCTGCTAGCACCTAATTTATTGGCTCCCACAATTCTGTCTCCTTTCTTCCTTCTCATATTCTTGCTTTACCTGTTATCCCTTTCTGTCCCAGTATTACCTAGCCTCATTTTGTGGGACTGTGTATGGAAAGCACATTAGGCCAACTGCTTAGAATTCTAGGGTCCCTCATAGGGTATCTTGATACTTCTATGACCGTGAGTAAGCTGCCTAATCTTTTGAGCCACTTTCATTTGTAAAGTGGTTTAAGCTATTTTACGGTTGACATCGGGGGTCTATGAAGTGACTGAAGGCATTTGGAAGCACCAAAGCACTTGACAAGTGGGGCTGAACAAAAAGAGCCTACTCAGAACCATCTTTTATAGTTTATCCAGTTGCCGTGTGGGCCACAGTGATTGCTCTCATGCCATTAGGAACCCCAAGGCACCCTTCTTGTCAAGAATGGATGAAAATTACACATGAATTCCAGCGTAACGGAACTTTGTCTGGGTCCTACCCTGCAGGTGGCCCATCAGTACTGTGTTGCCAATTCAGCTTTCAGTCAGTTCTCTGCATGATGCTTGAATACAGGTTTCTGTGGGCCTGATAGGAAGATTGGTTTTGTGTAGAGACCAGGGCCCAACTGTGACAAGCTGGGTGAAAATGTGCTGAAATCTTTGGGCCTGCTGTCACATAACAGCCCTCTCATCTAATTTAGATTGCCATGCATACACAGAAAGACCCAATGGCTTGAGGAAAACAGGATTAGGTTGGTATTTTCATAGCATATTTCTCAAAGCCTACTTGAATGTATATTGCTGGTTTTATCTTGTCATTCAGAGAATGACAGCTTTTGGTTGCTATGTGTCTGTGACCATCATTTGGGATAGTCTTTTCCACCTGTGGCAGTATGTATGTTTTGGGGTTAGTAATGACTCTTTTCTGTCGTCTTTGAAACATCATCTGTGCCTTGGTGTCTTGGAATGACCAGGATCTTACCTTTAAGAAATTTAGGGACTTTGGGACTTCCTTGGTGGTGCAGTGATTAAGACTCCACGCTCCCAGTGCAGGGGGCCCAGGTTCGATCCCTAGTCAGGGAATTAGATCCCGCATGCCACAACTAAAAGATCCTACATGCCCCAACAAAGATCTTTCACATGGCAACGAAGATTCCACGTGCCACGACTAAGACCCAGCACAGCCAAATAAACAAACGAATAAATAACTTTGTTTTGGTTTGTTTTATTTTGCGGGACGCGGGCCTCTGCTGCGGCCTCTCCCGTTGCAGAGCACAGGCTCCGGACGCGCAGGCCCAGCGGCCATGGCTTACGGGCCCAGCCGCTCCACGGCTTGTGGGATCCTTCTGGACCGGGGCATGAACCCATGTCCCCTGCATCTGCAGGTGGACTCTCAACCACTGCGCCACCAGGGAAGCCCCTAAATAAATAACTTTTTAAGAAATAAGAAATTTAGGGACTTATAAACCTTGAGACCTGGTGCAGCCAAATAAATAAATAAATAAATATTTTTTTAAAGGAAATTTAGGAACTTTGACTTATAAACCTTGAGGAATGGTCTGTGAATATCTTTCTTGCTCTGACAACCTTGAACATGCCTGACGCTAGCAAAATAGGGGAGCCCTTCACCCAGGGAGAGAAACCCTGAAAGAAAGGTACTTGATCTGGAAGAGGGTATCACAGTCTAGCTACCTACCTTAGAGCAAGTCAGTGGCCCCAGGGTAGGAGAGGGCACCTCTTGAAAATGTTCTCATAAAAGTATGCACTAACAGAGCCTAGGGAACCATCCAAAATTCTAGGTGATCATGGTCTAAGAAATAGGCCTACCAAAAATAGAAAGGCCCATTCTGACATGAGACAGTCCTGACACCCTGAAATCATTTATCAGGAGACAATCAGAGTTGGCTGTTGTGTCTGACTGAATACCCATGAGGTGTGGAGGAGCCAGAGGAGTAGGATTTGGCAGAGAATGAATGCACTGTACCATCCTGAGATCAGACCAGCTGTGAGGACTGGGCATCAGTATGTCACGGATTCCTATACCAAGCTGATGGTATGTGTGCGTGACAGAGGTGCAATGGGACATGTGGAAGTTGTGAGTGACACATCCTGGGGCAGAGGTTCAAGGTGGAAGAGATAATTAGCCATCAGCTTTAAAGTAGGAATAATATTTAGAAACTCTGAAATATGGGGTCTGAAAGTGTTAGGAATAGAAGGCTATCCTAGACATTGGAGGGAGAACTCCTTGGGCCCCAAAGGGCTCCTGAGCAAAGGGTGTTAAAAATCCACTGTAACAGTAACAAGTGACAGGGCTGACTGCAATGCTGGACAACGTGGAAGCGGGACTATGTCCAGATCCCAGATATCAGTTTGCCCTCCTACCACTGGAAAGTGAGTAGGTTCCCAGGTGTGAAAGCAGTACCCTTCTACCTATGTGATGCTTTCATGCAGCCATTCAGAGATTTTTTTGAGCAGTAAAGGGAGAGCCATAGGCCTTTCTTGTCAGCTCAGACCTTGCCTAACACCCAGGATGGTGTCTTTTCTTACCCATCAACTCAAATACAGTCTTGTTTCCACATTTCCACATTGGAGCAGAATGATGAGACAAAGTAAGGAAATGGTTGAGTGAGAATGTATTAGGAAAAGTTACTTGTTCTGGTTTTTCCGTCTCTTACCTTGTATACCTAGTAGAATGTTGTTTACAGTTGATTTCCCCTCTTGTTCATTCACTTTCTTTCCTATGTAGAATGTTATTTGTAATTAAGTACTTATAAGCTACAAAGTTTTTTGTTTTGTTTGTTTGGTTGGTTGGTTGCATTGGGTCTTCGTTGCTGTGCACAGGCTTTCTCCAGTTGCGTCGAGCGGGCACTACTCTTCGTTGCGGTGTGCGGGCTTCCCGTTGCAGTGGCTTTTCTCATTGCAGCATGGGCTCTAGGCATACGGGCTACAGTAGTTGTGGCTCACAGGCTGTAGCGCGCAGCCTCCGTAGTTGCAGCACATGGGCTCAGCTGCTCCACAGCATGTGGGATCTTCCCAGACCAGGGATTGAACCCATGTACCCCTGCATTGGCAGGTGGATTCTTAACCACTGCACCACCAGAGAAGTCCCTACAAAGTTATTTTTGACTTGACGTTTTGAATTAGGTACTTTATTCAATTCTAGCATCTGTTTATAAAATTTGCAATTTTGAGAAATTTCAACCTAAAACAATTTAAATACTCCTTCCCACCTTCAGGCTTGATTCTAATAAAAGTGAACACTCCTGTATTTTACTATTTTGGACAGTCTGTCATTTGAAGGTACTGTGTTAAGTGTCACTTCTGAAAGTAAGTGGTGGGATTAACCTACACTCTTGTGTTTATTTTTCCTATCATAGGTAGAGTTGGCTTTGTGGGACACAGCTGGGCAGGAAGATTATGATCGCTTGAGGCCTCTCTCCTACCCGGATACTGATGTTATACTGATGTGTTTCTCCATTGACAGCCCTGATAGTTTAGGTGAGTAGCCCTGCAGCCTGATGTTTGTCACTGCCTGTGTGCCTGGCCAACCTTTGGTTTCTCAGGTCCTTTCTGGGCATCAAGTGACTGAAAAGCAGACATGAGTTTCGGAGAAAGAATCATCAGTGGCCACAGTCCTAGAGCCTTGGGACTATAGAGCCTGAGCCCTAAGTCCTTTTTCAGCCTAGGTCTCCCATGACTGCCATGTCCACCTTGTAAAGTAGGTGGGTTCCCAATACAAAGCTATTTTTTGTCTTTTTTTGGTTGGGTGGGGGGGAGCTGCGCTGCACAGCTTTCCCTGACCAGGGCACTGAACCAGCACCCTCAGCAGTGAAAGCATGGAGTCCTAGCCACTGGACCACCAGGGCATTCCCCGAAGCTATTTTTTGGGCTAAGATTTGGGGAAGGTTTTTTTTGGGTGTCCACACCTTGTTTCAGTACTTGGTATTGAGCCTGCTGCTTCCCAAAATCTAGACCGACTGATGACTTGGTGATTCCTGGTAATGTTTTTAAGCCCTATTTTAGCCGTTTTATAAAGTGTCTTAGCTAATAGAGACTTGAACCTGACCATTCCACTAGCTCAGTTGGCCACATTTCAGAAGCTGCTTTCCTTCAGAAAAAGAGGGAATGATGCTGACCTCACACTTTGCAAAACAAGGCAGCAAGGCCTGAAACAGAACGTGCTTTCAGTTTGTACTGAGATGACGAAATGTCTTGCTTGGTGCTGCAGTGCTCTGGTTTTACAGGGCAGCATGTGGGCCAAGAAGATTATCATTAACACAGACGACTGTTCAGGACCTGCTGGTGGCCTGGGCTATTGCTGGGGAGTTAGGGTTAGAGTGACCCTTTCTGTGTCATGCTTGTACTCACTTTAATGACAGTACTGGGGGAGGTGCTCTGAGACATTGAACCACTTGCTCAAGGTCATGCAGCCCAAGGAGCCAAGCTGAGATTGAGCCCCCTGTGCAATATCTCCCATAACTGAGACAGAGTGGGTGCTCTCTGCCATTGTTTCACTTTGGTTCATTTTTAACAGTTGTGTTTTAGTTCTGGTTTTCAAATTAATCTGGCTTCCTTCTGGGGGACTGTTAGAAGCCCCTAGAGGCTGAGCTTTAGAGAGAAAATGGAGCCATGTGACACCTTCCCCTCAGACACACACATCATGGACTTTGCCTAAATCCTATAGGGATGAGGAGGATTGTGTGCCCTTTGCTGCCTCATCCAAGGTATAATATTTTAGGGACAAAAGTACCTTCAGAGCAAAAAAGTTATTCTTCAGTCTCACATTTTTCTTTTAAGACTGTGTCTGCTGGTCTCGAAGGAAGTCTTCAGCTTTTGACCTCTGTTTACTATGACTTGTTTCTTGCTATCCTTTCCCCCAGAGGGCAGGTCCTAGGGAGGAAAGCAGAGGTAGAAAGTAAAGAGGCAAAGAGAGATTGATCTTCCTCTCTGAAATACAAACATGCCTAGAGAGATTGCTGGTCACTGCAGTAGTATGATAGGTAGGTAGCACCCCTTTGCTGAGCTGACTGAATTAGCTTGGTTTTGCCAAGGGCCTTTTAAAAGTTCTCTTATCTTGGCTAGGGAGTAGGAGAGAAGTCCACCGGTAGTTTGCCCCAGTAAAATATGTCTTGGGAACTCAAACGTCTATATCAAGAAACTGAAAAGCTAATGTGAACCTAATGCTGGACTTTGTTTTTACCTGGTTGGATGTTAGACCATGGCCCTGAGTCTAGGTGTAGGATAACAAGTTTGATCAGCAATCAGAATGTTGGTGTGCAGGTTTCAGCCCTGTTGCTGGCCAACCCTGTGACAGTTTACTTTTTGGAACCTCTGCTGTCTCACTGGCAGTTGGTCTAGAGTCTAGATTCTAGTTGAGGCCTGGGGTCAACAAACTTATATAAAAGGCCAAATAGTAAATAGTTTAGGCTTTGTTGGCCATGTGTTCTCTGTTGCATCTCCTGAACTTTGCCACAACTACTCAACTCTGCTGTTGTAGCACAACAGAGCTTGGCTCTATTCCAGTAAAACTTCTCGTATAAAAGTAGACTCTGGGCAAAATTTCATTTGCTGACCCTTGATCTAGATAAGGATTCCTTTTCTCTGGCTTTATGGAATTCCCAATGGCCCCTAAAGCACCCCAGTGTAAATCCATGTAAAGTAATGTGTCCTGATATGATCAGATTACTTTGGAGGTGGGATCAGTCATAGGTGATTGCCATCACTGAATTAAAAAGTAAAAAATTAAGTTTTAAAATCATTTATGAAAAGTGAAGGTAAGACAGAGGCAATTCATTTCAGTTTACATGTCCTGAATTCTGGGGGGTGGGGGGGACTATTGGAGTAATAATTTTATATATTCAGCAAATAATTATTGAGCTCCTACTTATGGAACCTATATTCTAGATGAAGGGAGACAGAAGAGCAAAAACCACAGTAAATCTTGATAGCAAGAAATGTTACAAATAACATTCATAGAGGTGGGTATGGAATAGGCCATAGTAGTATTCTGTTTTAGAAGATGACCATAGGATGACCATAGGTCAGCAACCTCACTGAAAAGGAGACCGCTGAGCAGAGACCTGAAGTAGGTGAGGGAGGCCAACACAGATAGCCAACAAAAGAGCTTCCCAGGCAGAAGGAAGGAGTCCAGTGTAGCTCTAGCAGAGGGAGTGGAGCAAGGGTTGCAGAGCCATGTGGTTGATGGTGTGGACCTCTCCTTTCGTCATGAGTGAGATGGGAGCTCTTGGATGTTTTGTTTGTTTGTTTGTTTGTTGCGGTATGCGGGCCTCTCACCACTGTGGCCCCTCCCGTCGCAGAGCACAGGCTCTGGACGCGCAGGCTCAGCGGCCATGGCCCACGGGCCCAGCCGCTCCGCAGCATGTGGGATCCTCCCGGACTGGGGTACGAACCCGCATCCCCTGCATCAGCAGGCAGACTCCCAACCACTGCGCCACCAGGGAAGCCCTCCTGGATGGTTTTGAACAAAGGAGTGATGTGATCTCACCTTCTCTTTAAAGTGATCACTGTTGCACCTGAACTGAAAACTGACCACAGGGTGCAGAGATAAGAGCAAGATTCAGTGCTGAGGCTGTTTGGCTTCACTGTTAGATATGCTGGCCCTTGTCTCTTTATTGCTCTGCACTTCTTTGGGAACCCCTTTGTTCTAGAATAAGGCTTTGAGTTTTAAGTTGTCACATTAGTGATTGACTCTAGCCGCTATAGCAAAGGAGGAAGGAAGCAGACAGGTGTCTGTCTTGTGTGCTGGAGAGTGGAGCATTGAATTATGAGTTTTCCTGACCTTATTCATGTAGCTTCTGTACCTTCTAGCCAGAAGACAGAACATCTTTTATATTCTAACTCCTGCCTTTTGGTCTTGAAGTCAGAGAGTGAACAGTTTACTCCTAAAGTATAGTCTTATATTACAATCAGTACCATTTAAATGATCATCATACTAAGTATTCTGTACGCATTGACTCAAAATAACCACATGTAATATATTACTGTTATCCCCCTTTTATAGTGTCATCCCTGACACTGAGATACTCAAGGTGGTGGGTGTGTGAGATTGGACCCAGGCCACTTGTCCACTAAATTACTACAGTATTGGCAAAAAGCTACAGTTGGTTATTACTCATTTTCAAAAGCCACTCAAGCCATTTGAAGTACCAGTAATCCAAGGGTAGGTCATGCTGAGGGCCCATGAGTAAGGTGTAGAGAAAACATGTGAACCCTGAGCCAGCTATAGCCCCAGAATGGGGACTCCTTCTGTAAGCTGTGGTCAGAATCATCTGCCAGCAGTGACATGGATGGCTGGTGGGGAGCCTTCCTTCTTGGGGCAGGTGGCACCATTGTGGAGCCATCCTTTGCTCCTCCAGAGTCTTTACCTGGTGCCACCTCCAGAGGAGCTGAGCTCCTTGGTGGGACTGAGAAAAGCTGGTGATTCTGTGCTTAAGAGAAGGGGGGTTAGATTTTTACCTTTTTCATGGTTTTGAAAATAGTGAAATTCCATTAAATGTCCAGCATATTTCTCAAGAAGTTTCTTTGCAATTTAACTAGGTTTTTTGGAGCTTCTTCAAGATAGAATTATATGTATCCCCAAATTATGTGCATTTTGCTTCTTTCAGAAAACATCCCAGAAAAATGGACTCCAGAAGTCAAGCATTTCTGTCCCAACGTGCCCATCATCCTGGTTGGGAACAAGAAGGATCTTCGAAATGATGAGCACACAAGGCGGGAGCTAGCCAAGATGAAGCAGGTATGGTCTAGGGCAGGGCTCTGTCTTCCTGTAGCATTCTTAAACTCGGGGCTTGAGTTCGAGGTTCAGGGAACCCAGCAGAAACCCTCAAAGGCCAGGCTGTTTCAGAGAAAGTCCCAGAAGCTCTCTCTGTCCATCTGGCCCTCACTGACTTGGGCCTGCACAGAGGGGGGTCCCTAAAACTCCCTAGTCCTGTAAGATGGAAACTCTCTTGTGAGGTAGTGCTCTGCCCCAAAGATTGCCTGCCTGAGAAAGGACCATCACAGCAGTAGTCAGTGCTTCGGATGCAGGAACTTTATCAGGCTCTTGATTTCCCTCTCCAGTTATTACTTTCATATATGTGAGGCTAAAGATAAATTGGTGGCAACTGAAGGATCAGGAAATCCTGATGGCAGGGAGTCCAAACAGAGAGCCCTAATGCCTTTACAAAAGTGATGGTGGAGGTGACGTCTTGGCTTCTGAGAAGCCAGGTGGCCCAATGATAGGACTTCCCCACTGCAGGAGGAGTGCCTTGAGGTCTTTTGCATGGGTTCTCCTGAGGTTTCTCTGTCTGAATGTGAAGGTCACAATCTGTTTCCTTCCCTGAGCATTCAATCTTCTGTGAAGCTAACTACAGGAAGACTCAAGGGCTTACCCTGGATCAACACCTTGAGTAATTTTGCCTTTGAATCCCTCAACCCTCTAGGGCTTCTCTGGCCTCTCCTTTTCTACTTCCCGGAGAAGAGCGTGTTTGATAGGGATTTTTTATATATTGGAGGTGGGGTTCACCCCATATGAGTGTCATAAGACAGAACTCAAGTCTGGGAGTTCGGCAGCTTTTTATAAGCCGTCTTTTAGCTGAATTTGAATACTCTACACCTACTTACTATATGTATGTAACGCTGTTAACTAAAAGTGCTCTCTTTTTGCTAGGAGCCAGTAAAACCAGAAGAAGGCAGAGATATGGCAAACAGGATTGGCGCTTTTGGGTACATGGAGTGTTCAGCAAAGACCAAAGATGGAGTGAGGGAGGTTTTTGAAATGGCCACGAGAGCTGCTCTGCAAGCCAGACGTGGGAAGAAAAAATCTGGGTGCCTTGTCTTGTGAAACCCTGCTGCAAGCACAGCCCTCATGCGGTTAATTTTGAAGTGCTGTTTATTAATCTTAGTGTATGATTACTGGCCTTTTTCATTTATCTATAATTTACCTAAGATTACAAATCAGAAGTCATCTTGCTACCAGTATTTAGAAGCCAACCATGATTATTAATGATGTCCAACCCACCTGACCCACCAGGGTCCTTCTGACACTGCTCTAACAGCCCTCCTCTGCACTCTCACCTGACACACTAGGCGCTAATTCAAGGAATTTCCTAACTTCTTGCTTCTTTCTAGAAAGAGAAACAGTTGGTAACTTTTGTGAATTAGGCTGTAACTACTTTATAACTAACATGTCCTGCCTATCATCTTTCAGCTGCAAGGTACTCTGGTGAGTCACCACTTCAGAGCTTTACTCATTTTAACAGATTTCATTGGCATAGCTCTGGGTGGCAATCCAGTTTTTTGAAAATGTGCTCAGCCAGAAAGGCCCACGTCCAAGCAGCTGTGGCAAAGTTACAGTTCTGTGGTTTCATGTTAGTTACCTTATAGTTACTGTGTAATTAGTGCCGCTTAATGTATGTTACCAAAAATAAATATATCTACCCCAGACTAGATGTAGTATTTTTTTGTATAATTGGATTTCCTAATACTGATATTTGTCATCCTCACAGAAAGTGTATTGGTTTTTTTTTTAAAAAGAAAAGTGTATTTGAAAATAAAGTCAGATGGAAAATTCATTTTTAAAATTCCTGTTTTGTCAGTTTCTCTGATAAAAGATGGCCATGTCTCCCCTTTTCGGCCCCACATATTCCACTGCCCCTTTCCCCAGAGCTGGGCTAAGTAAATAGGAATTTGGTTTTATGCCTGAGGCACTTAGATACTTCAGAAGGTGGCATAACCTGTCTCACCTGGACTGCAGGGTCTGGCTCTAGTTCACAGTGCTCTTTCTTCTCACTGTATCCAGGTTCCCTCCCAGAGGAGTCACCAGTTCTTTTGGGTGGCCCACAGTTTCTCTGTCCTTTCCAGCTGACTAAACTTCTTTTCTGTACCAGTTAATTTTTCCAACTACTAATAGAATAAAGGCAGTTTTCTAAACTTCCTGTATCCTGGTGTTTGTGTTGGCTCTCTCCAGGGCTGGGAATGGAGGATGAATTCTGCCTAGCTCACCGTGGAAGGTTCCTTCAGGGGGCAAAGCACCGGCTTGCCCACCCCCACCCCAAAGCTGGCACTAACCTGGCTTCTCCCGAAGAGGTGGAAATGATTATCTTGTGTCACATTCAAGTTCAGAGTGGGGTGGGGTAGGGAATGCAGCCGACTGAGTACTCCAAGCAGTCGTCGTTCTGGACAAATCTTAGTGTGATATTTTCCTCTTCTTACTACCTGTCCATTTTCAGTGTCTTACTTCCTTGCCTGAGCTCCAAATGAAGTTGAGGATGGTCTGAAATGGACTGAGTCCCCTTGGGCCTGCATGCTTTTGGGCTCCCCTCCAGGGGTCTGGAGCAGGGCCTGAGCAGTGACCCCAGAAAACCTGTGTAAGTGTAGTGCCACACTGGGGGTGTAAACGTAGGGAAACCAGAGGCCAGGAGGAGGACAGTCTAGGGCAGCCCCAGAATGCAAAGAAATGGGTTAGAAAGAGCTGGCTTTTGGAGTCCAGCCCTGGCTGCCCGCCCCCTTTCTCCCCAGCATTGCTCACCCTCCTCCAACTTAACCTTCCTAGAACCAGGAAGTGTCAACACAGAGGACTTGCCTTGGCAGCTGCTGCTAACTGCACCATCATCACAAGTCATAACTCCCTCTGTGCCTGACAGTAGTAGGGCACGTTCTCAGGGAGTAGTAATATGGCATAGGCTGGGAGGGCTGTGTGGCCACAGGCAGCGAAAGATTCTGTTGCTGGCGAGTCTCTGCGTGCCGGGCCCCAATCCCTGAAGAACCATTGAGAAAGAATCCGGAGCCCTCTTCGGCCTGGGCTCTGGGCTGGATAATCCGGGCAAGTGCTACAGTGCCGGCGCTGCGCTCACCGGGCGGGACCAAACGCGTCCGCGCCTCGGCACGGGCTGGGCGGTGTCCGCATCCGGCCCGACCGCACCCTCCAGCTTCGCGGGACCGCAGCCGTAGGACACAGAGGCCGGATGAGGCGGGACCGAGCGGGGGAGGGGGGCGTAGGAGCGGCCGGAAAAGTGCCCAAGCCACATGACCCTGGTCGTCCGCCTGTTAAAAGGAGGCGCTTCCCGGACACCCCGTTCGTCTAGTCCGCGGCTCTCCCTTGTCTTTTTGGGCACCCACGGTATGTGCGCTGCTCAGCGCTCGGCGGCCGCCCTGGCGGCAGCGGCCCCGCGCTCGGTGTACGCCTTCTCTGCGCGCCCGCTGGCCGGCGGGGAGCCCGTGAACTTGGGGTCCCTGCGGGGCAAGGTGCTGCTCATTGAGAATGTCGCGTCGCTCTGAGGCACAACTGTCCGGGACTACACCCAGATGAATGACCTTCAGCAGCGCCTCGGGCCTCGGGGCCTGGTCGTGCTCGGCTTCCCGTGCAACCAGTTCGGGCATCAGGTGCGCCGGCCGGGCGGAGCCGGGGTGTGGGCGTGGGGTTAGGAGCGTTGGCTGACGACCCGCCGGGCCCAGCAGCCGCGCGCCCTGGGGGCGGAGAGGCGGGCCACCGGCTCGCTTCCCTCCGGCGCTCGCCCCGGCTGGGGTTGAGGTCCACCCTGGGGTTGTGCAAGAAAGGCCACAGTCTAGTGACTCATGGAGAAACCATATTTGCAGTTAGAAGGCTTCACTTCCCTTCGCAGCCCCGGGTCCCAGCTGCTCTCCCCTCCCGCAGGAAAATGCCAAGAACGAGGAGATCCTAAATTGCCTCAAGTACGTACGACCAGGCGGCGGGTTCGAGCCCAACTTCATGCTCTTCGAGAAGTGTGAGGTGAATGGCGAGAAGGCGCATCCGCTCTTCGCCTTCCTTCGGGAGGCTCTGCCCACGCCCAGTGACGACGCCACTGCCCTCATGACAGACCCCAAGTTCATCACCTGGTCTCCGGTGTGCCGCAACGACGTTGCCTGGAACTTCGAGAAGTTCCTGGTGGGCCCAGACGGTGTGCCCGTACGCAGGTACAGCCGCCGCTTTCTGACCATCGACATCGAGCCTGACATCGAAGCCCTGCTGTCCCAGGGGCCCAGCTGTGCCTAGGATGCCCCTCCTACCCCTGCTGCTTGGCAGTCACAGTGTTGCCCTCTGGGGATTTTATCCGTGAAGGTGTTTCCTCTAAACCTGCATGGAGGAATGCCAGATGTCCAGGAAAATCCCCCGAGATGGGCACTGGTCCTGTCCATCCCAGCCTCCCCTTTCCCAGACCATAGCTTTCTCATTAATAAAGTGCTAAGTGTGAGCAGAACTGTGTGTATGTCCTGTATCATTGTCAGACAGGGACACCTTTCCTACTAACCTAATTGTCATAGGGCTGGGAGCTTAAGCCCCCATTCCTTGGCTGGCATTACCTAGCCAAGCCTGAACATCCCTAAATTTTGTCTGCAGTGGAATTCACTCTTTCCTCTGTGGGAATCCTAGCTCCTGTCTCAGCGTTTCTCCCTCTGCCAGGACATGCAGCAGGGCCATCCTGAGGCCCTGTGACAAGAGAAAGTCTTTATTTCAAAAAGAGGAAGAAATTTCAAAGGCTGACTGCCTAGCCTCAGTAGTTAGGCCTCTCCTTTCTGAGTATTTTCTCTGCTCAAAATGACCTTCACAAAAAATAACACCATGGGCTCCCACTCACGTTTAGAGTCCGTGGCTTTGTAACTGCAGAACCAGCCCAAACTGGCCCTGCTCTGTTGATAACAAGATACTAAGTTGTTCTTCAGAGATAGCAGAACAAAAACCGCAAGTCATGCAGCAGAGGAGAAATTTTGAATTCTAATAATGCCTGGAACCAAGTTTTTCCACCTCCACCCCTTCTCCCCCACACAGAACCAAAAGAACCGGACATGACCAGAACCTGAATGCTGGAACCCTTTCAGAAGTGAAAGATCCATTGTCCAGGAAGACCCAGTGCTGAAGTCCCCTTTATCATACCTTACCATAAATGGCCAAGTTCCAAAGCCCTCCAGTCAAAACCTGCCCCACCAGTGCTTCCACATGTGACCCATCCTCCCCTAACTCAAAAAAGTTTGACCAAACCCCAGATTAGGGAGATAGATTTGAGAGCCTTGCCTCTTGTCTCCTTGCCGGTCAACCTCGCAATAACGGTCTTTGCTCAAAAGTGGGTGCCATAGTATTGGCTTCTATGTGTGTTGGGCAGCAAGTCCTTACTTGGTAACAGCCTTCTCAAGTGTTAGGGCCATACAAGCCCACTTTACACAGTTGGCAACTTATGCAACATAACTTTCCCCATTACTTTGCTAGATCTTTGCACAGGGCTACCCAGCACTTCTATCTGCTCTGATGCTGTGCTTACTGGCTGCTGCCTCTCAGGTACTCAAGAGTATACAACTGGTTGTTCTGACCATGCCCTGCAGTTGAAATTGCATGGTCAGGCTTAGGGTAGGTGCGTATCTCGGAGGCCAGCACTGCTTCTCAGGTATGGCTCAGGTCCAACTTCTCCATCTGTTGTTCCTGTTGTCAGTAATCTCTTGAGACAGACCTAGAGCCACTTCCTATCACAATACAAGGGACTCTGCCGGGCTTGTGTGCAATGAAGCTTCTGTTGGGACAGACAAGCACCCAGATATGTGTTATCAGTCCAGAACACGGTCCAGAGGTTCTGAGGTCCTAATGTTTATGCTCAAATCGGTGGCTCAAGTCACTTCTGTGTCTTAACCAACTCTCAAAGACTTTTCTTCCAGCCCTAAGCAGGCATCTTTGCTGCTGCCCTCCCCCTCTGCCTGCCCTTAGGTCATTAAGGGCTGTGTCTGTTCTGGCTCCCTCTCTCTCCATCATCAAAACAGGCCCACCTCCTTCTGGCTGCAAGGCCTCTCCACCTCGCTTTTGAGTCCTCTCTGAGGTAACAAGGCAGAGGTCTGTTCCCCATTGAGACCCCACTCTATCTGTGCTCCTCTCAGAACCAAAAGTCTTGATTACATCTGTGAGTGACTGGTCTGCTTCCTCAGAGGGTGAAAGTCTGGGAGGTGGAAAGGGGCTGGTCATCTCCTCAGGGTCCATAGGGCCTGGTGTAAAGCATGAATCAGCCAGTGTTTGTCAATTAAAATAAAGAGAATAACTTTCCACTCAAAACAGGATCAGGGGGACTTCCCTGGTGGCACAGTGGTTAAGAATCCGCCTCTCAAGGCAGGGGACACAGGTTCGATCCCTGGTCTGGGAAGATCCACATGCCATGGAGCAACTAGGCCCGTGTGCCACAACTACTGAGCCCGCACGCCACAACTCCTGAGCCCATGCACTGCAACTACTGAAGCCCGCGCGACTAGAGCCCATGCTCCGCAATAGGAGAAGCCACCACAATGAGAAGCCTGTGCACCACAATGAAGAGTAGCCCCCACTCTCTGCAACTAGAGAAAGCCCACGTGCAGCAACGAAAACCCAACACAGCCAAAAGTAAAAAAAAAAAAAAAAAAATTAAAAACAAACAGGGCTTCCCTGGTGGCACAGTGGTTGGGAATCTGCCTGCCAATGCAGGGGACACGGGTTCGAGCCCTGGTCTGGGAAGATCCCACATGCCGCAGAGCAACTAGGCCCGTGAGCCACAACTACTGAGCCTGCGCGTCTGGAGCCTGTGCTCCACAACAAGAGAGGCCGCGACAGTGAGAGGCCCACGCACCTGATGAAGAGTGGCCCCCGCTCACCGTGCTAGAGAAAGCCCATGCACAGAAATGAAGACCCAACACAGCCAAAAATGAAAATAAATAAATAATTAAAAATTGAAAAAAAAAAAAAAAAAAAACGGGTCAGGGATTTTTGAGGATTATTTGTAGACTCCAAATCTGACTGCTGGAATGGAAACTAACAACCTATACACCTGGGTATATCTGGGTATACCTAGGCCATCTTTGACCTCCTTTAATCCCACATCTCTTCTCTAAAAGCCCTTTGCTCCTTTCTTTATTGCAATACTAATTATTCAGCCCTGTGCCATATACTCTGCTGGGTGCCAGGATACAGTCCTCAGGAAAGCAGAAGACTCTATAATTACTAAATGCATGTTTAGTTCTATAAGAGTAGTATGGGGTACTTTGAGAATAAATTAGAGGGCCTGGCCCAGTGGGGAGGATCATGCTTTTGTCTCTTGGAGGGAGTGACAGTGAAACTGAAGAGAGGTTAAGGAGCAGTTAGCTGAGGAACAAGCTGATGGAGGGTAGACAGGCAGGGAGTTCAGTGTATGAAAGTCTGAGGTGGAAAGGTGGCATCACTGACAATCAGGTAGCACAAAGAGGAGCAGGTGTGGGGAGAAGAAAGTGTTTAGATTCAGATTTGGCGCATGAGACATCCAGATGGAGATATCTGGAGCAGGTGCTTACAAGAGGCTCAGTAAAGGAATTTGGGTTGGAGACAAAGGTCTAGTCAAGGGGCCAGTAAGTAGCCATTGGAGAGGATATGGTCTCACCTGGGGAGAGTGGCAAGAAGAAGATCAGGGGGCCTAAACTTGAGGCCTATGAATTCACAGTGCTTCTGGGTCAGAGGGCAGAGAGGCACAGCTGGAACAGTGATGGATGGAGTCAAAGAGCCGAGGGAAGGGACATTTCATAAAGAATTGTTAGCTGGGGGGGACTTCCCTGGTGGTCCAGTGGTTTAGGATTCTGCGCTTCCATTGCAGAGGGCACGGGTTCAATCCCTGGTCAGGTAACTAAGATCCTGCATGCCTCACGGCATGGCCAAAATAAAAAAAATAAAAAGAATAGTTAGCTGGGATGAGTGCTTGTGAACTGAGAGTTCCTCAGCAAGTACAGTGTTGGGGGGAGCTAGAGCTGGCTGTAACCAGACAGCCAGTGCCCGAGATCTACCAGGTCCTATTCTGGGAGCTAATACACAGTGCCCAAAAATCACCTGGGTGCTTGTTAAAAGCTATGTCCACGGCCCCCCTCCAGAGATGCTGATATGGATAGCCTGGGGATTTAGGGTCCTATTCAATGTCCTACAGCTGAACCCATGAGGAGAGACTTCCTGCTCCAACTCTCCCCTTTCCTGTAAAGGGTCAGTGTGGCCCAGGCCACACTCTCTGGTTAGGCTCTGGGATGGGAATCCAGGGCTTTCCAAACTGACTCCAACTTCTTCCCCTCTGGGTACCTGATGACTCACCCCTCCTTGCCCACTTTTATTTTATTTTTTCTTCAGTTTATGCCTTGGGCTGCAAGAGAAAGGAAATTCTGAGATCCCCATGTGGCTGACACTGGCTGGTGAATACTCCTCCTCAGACTTGAAGCTGCATGCCTCCTTTAACTGTCCTTTGCAACTCTTTCTTTTTCTGGGAACACTCAGACTAAAAGCCAGTTAACACTTCATCTTCCTCCCCAAGAAACTGGACATCTTCCCCCAAAACACACACATATTCTTTCTCATTCAACCATGCAACTGCTACTGGCTCTGACCTGAACCCACTCCACCCCATTGTGAATCGGCAGCTCAAATTAACAAGTAAAAGTGGAGGAATCCCAGTGAACCTGCCTGAGGTCCTGGCCTTTGGTAGCAGTGCCTCCGGGACACTGCCTGATCTGGGAGCAGGCAGCAGCATTTAGGCCACAGGTCTTCTGAGAAGGGGATGGGTTGTGCTGTTACTCAGGTTCAGAAGCCTCCATTTTAGTAGTTCTTCCAGAAATGCTGGTTTAAATTTTTTTGTAAACCATTAAATCTGATAAAATATGTATATGTATATTAAATCACAATGTACACACTAAAATTTGTCAGCTATACCTCAACAAAGCTGAAAAAAAATCTGATAAAATTCATTTGGTCAGGCACTTTTTGCACAATTAGTTCTTAATCAGATGACTTCCTCATTCTGTCTCAATGTAGTCCCACAAACAACATTTAAAATAAGCTTATTTTCAGTGAGGCATTCCTGGCCTGATCAGCCTTTTCTCATAGGTTTTAACTTTGGGGTAATACTGAGTAAAAAACACTTGCTAAAGCTTTCCACAAGAGAAATAAATCCATCCACAGCATGGATTTTTAAAGAATGGGCAGGGATCCCTGTCAGAGTACTCTGAATTTGGCAGGTTTTTGTTATTACAATCACCAAATAAGGCTAGATAAGCATGCTTTCATAGAGGTGTGACACACCTGGGCTGGCACTAAAATAAAGCCCAGCTGGAGCTGGTCAATAAGTTACTGGGCATCAGGAACTGCTGGACTGGGAAGCAGGAGCTCAGATGAGAGAAGTTCTTGCCCAAGGAGTGAGGGCTCATGGGCACTGGCCCTGGGGGTAACAGAGAAGCCAACTTGAGAACTGACATTCTTCAGCTTTGACCTACCCAAGAACTCAAATCCAGACTTGTCACGTGAAAAAACAAAAATAAAGTCACTAACTAGGTGGGCCACTCGCTGGTGGGTATTCTGTTAGTTGCATCCAGAAGCATTGAAACTGACAGGACATGACAGTGATGTGCTGGGCAGAGGCCCAGTAGCCCTTCTATCATTCATCCTGCAGACAGAAACCCCACTCCTAGCACCCCTCCCAGGTCCAGTGTAGCCGTGGCCAGCAAGGCCAAGGTGGGAGACCACAGAACAGGCTTACTTAATCCAAATGCCCAGAGTCGAAGCAGTATCCAGGGGCAGGTGCAGCCCACCTTGGGTGGTGTCCCACAGCCCTGCAGGCTACCTGACTGCACAGGGAGGCGAGTGGAGGGAATCTGAGCCTCCCTGCAGAAGAAGCACCTATTACCCCAGCCTCCTCTGTCCCCAGCATTTGGCTATACCTGTGTACATGTGTGTGAATCTAAAGAAGCCCTGGTCCCCTCAGGATTCCTTGGCAGACTCATCATGCATCCTCAAAGGTCAGGGGGGATGTTAAGCATACTGTTTTTTGTTTTTTTTGCGGGGGGCGCTTCACCACTGCGCAGCATGTGGGATCTTAGTTCCCTGACTAGGGATCGAACCTGCACCCCCTGCACTGGAAGTGCGGAATCTTAACTACTGGACCACCAGGGAAGTCCCTCCCTTTTTTTTACTCTTTAACTTTTTTTCATCTTTAACGTTAAGCATACCTCTGCTTCCTACGCCAGTTGCTTATGTTTCCTTCCCAGCAAAGTGTCTATAGCATCACCCTCCATGTTCCTCTAGCACTTTTATCACACAACACACTATAATTACATGTGAAAACATCTTCCCCAACCTCACTGGCTGGGAACCCCTGGATGATAGGGACTGTGAGGACATAACAGATTATCAAATGAAAAAAATGACTACTATCTGGATAATTCTTTCATTCATTCACCCAAGAAATGCTTATGGAGAATTTGCTCTGTGCAAAGGGAAAATGACACATACAATTAATATCTAAATGCTTATTCAAGGTTAAGACACTGATGGTAACAGAGTTAGAGCAGGAAGAGGAGACATGACCACACATGGGCCCAGCAAACAACACCTTCCCCACCCAATCAGGGCTAGCTACCGACAGTGGCATAACCAGAATGGAATCTCCAACATGGGAAAAATGATCCCATGTCCTTTCTGTGAGATTCGTTCAGTGTTTTGCCTCTGTCACCTTCCCCAGTAACCCAACCCTTATGTAACAGAGGTGAAAGTGTCACTGATAAGACATTTAATTCTTCTAAAATGTACCTCTAGAGCCTTTCACTTTTTCACAGTCCCCTGGGCAAGGTAAGGAAGCACAGGCAAGAAGGAAATAAAAGTATTTCTCTCCTGATGCCACCTCTAATCAAAAGGTGCCCAAGGGACTTCCCTGGTGGTACAGTGGTTAAGAATCCCCCTGCCAATGCAGGGGACACGGGTTCAATCCCTGTCCGGGAAGATGCCACATGCCGCGGAGCAACTAAGCCTGTGGGCCACAACTACTGAGCCCACGTGCTGCAACTACTGAAGCCCACGTGCCTAGAGCCCATGCTCCACAATAAGAGAAGCCACTGCAATGAGAAGCCCACACCCTGCAACGAAGAGTAGCCCCCGCTCACCGCAACTAGAGAAAGCCCACACGCAGCAACGAAGAACCAATGCAACCAAAAAAAAGGTGCCCAGTATTTGTGAATACAGCCACACGTGCTCTGTGATTGCCGGCCAAGTGTGGACCAAGGGTGACTGGGGAGGGCCAACTCCAGGTAGGTTTAGAGCAAGCCATAGTACCAGCCAAGGCAAGAACTTTATGATTTGGAACCAAATAAAACTTAGTTCATATACCCAGACATTACAAACCGTCAATTAGATAGATTATCACAGTCCAAGATCGTAGTATGTAACCAATCAGCCAGACCTGTTGCCTCCAGCTCTCTTCCTGCTTTCCTTCCTGTTGTTGTGCTCCAAGCTCCCTTGGCAACGGGTGAGTTGTTCAGTTCTCCGGTTTGGTTGTGGGGCCAAGAGAGGGGCCTACTAGGCCCATACTTCTCCCTAGGGGAAATGGCGCAACAGAGAACACAGTCCTGGGGCCAGGGTGTCTCCTGAGATGAATCACTCAACTCCTTTCCTCCCAAATCCGCGGGTCACTCTCACAACAGCAGGAACACACAGGCAGATGTTCATTGTTTCTAGTTCTCAGTTTTTAACATATAATCAAACTCACTAAGAAAGTTTTAAAACTAGAAATAATGGTGATCTTATGATTATGAAGTTTCACTTTATTCCTTGCATTTTAACTACTGGCACTTGATAATTTTAATATAAATTTTTAGGGACTACCCATAATTAGTGTACTATTTTTATAGCTATTTAATAGCACTGAAGAGATCCAGGTTTAAAAAGATTTTCCAAAGTTTTCATTTTTATAATTAGGTTTTGTCCCCCTTTCTAGTGGTGCTGACGACTTGTCCTACTTCCTTAAGACTCTGACCCATGCCATAAATGGTATAGAAAAAACTGCTAAAAAAAGAAGAGGGAAGCAGACATTGTAATGTAGGATCTGAAGTCATGTCAGTAACCCAACTTTCTTCTTCCATAAATAGGGCTAAAGGCAGTGTTTCTCTCTCTTTTTTTTTTTTTTTTTTTTTTTTGTGATACGCGGGCACGAACCCGTGTCCCCTGCATCGGCAGGCAGATTCTCAATCACTGCGCCACCAGGGAAGCCCCAGTGTTTCTCATTTAATAACATTTTTAACAATTTCAATGAACTTTCACAGAAGGGCACTTGGGGTGTCAGGGTTGGCTCCCCAGATGTAGAATTATCACATGATGGTAACTTTTTTTTTTTTTTTTTTGATGGTAACTCTTATCTGCAGGGGATTAACTGCTATGTGGTTATTCAAGGCAGTTTTATTTATTTTTATTTTTATTTTTTTGTCCCCTTGCGGAGCACAGGCTCCAGACACGCAGGCCTAGCGGCCATGGCTCACGGGCCTAGCTGCTCTGCGGCATGTGGGATCTTCCTGGACCGGGGCACGAACCTGCGTCCCCTGCATCGGCAGGCGGACTCTCAACCACTGCGCCACCAGGGAAGCCCTTCAAGGCAGTTTTAATTCCAAATTACTTTCCCCTGCTATCTACTCAACTGCCAAAAGGCCTCTGTTACCAGATGGTGTGTGACAGATGTCCTAGGAGTGCAAATTAATTTCAATTAGCCAAAACCCAACATAAAAATAGTAAATCTGTTCAAATGACCTACCACAGCTTCACCAGGCCAGCTCTCTCTTCCACTCCCAAAACTGAACATGGCTCATCTGTTTCTCCTCTCCTCCCTCATAGGCACCTTTCCAAAGGTTCCTAGTAGGTCTCTGGGCTGCACCACTGTAGGCATAAAGCACCCTCAGCTATTTCTCTCTGCTCTTCAACTTCCTACAATATCTGTGAGCCATTTAAGGCAAGACATATGGTCCCTCAGGCCTCCTTTCTAGCGTTAGCTCTCAGGTCCTTTCAGTCTAGAGAAAGGACTGGCCTAATCTTCACTCTTTGATCCTTCCTTGCTTGCTCCAGAAATTCTCTTTGACCCCTCTAGTCTCCTCTCCTCTAACATGCAACATCATTTCTATGCTTTCTTCAAGATCACACTCGGGACTTCCCTGGTGGCACAGTGGTTAAGAATCAGCCTGCCAGTGCAGGGGACATGGGTTTGAGCCCTGGTCCGGGAAGATCCCATATGCCGTGGAGCAACTAAGTCCGTGGGCTACAACTACTTAGCCTGCATGCCACAACTACTGAAGCCCACGTGGCTAGAGCCTGTGCTCTGCAACAAGAGAAACCACCGCAATGAGAAGCCCGTGCACCTCAACGAAGAGTAGGCCCCGCTCTCCGCAACTAGAGAACGCCTGCACACAGAAATGAAGACACAACGCAGCCAAAAAAAAAAAAAAAAAAAAAATCACACTCAAAAGATACTTAAGTCAAAGGCTCCCTTTCACAGCTCGGGGTCTAGTCTTTGATTCATACCCTGTAATGGTGCTTACCACGCACTTCTTGGCGCTGGGGCTATTTGTGGAAGATCTCTCTTCTATTAGATCGTATAAGGGCAGGTACTGGGTTTTATTTATTTTTCTCTGAGGGCGGGAACTGCTAGACTCACAAAGGCCAGCTGCCTGGTCTCCTTGCTCTGGGCGTACTTCCCCCTCCAGGAGGGCTGTGTTTTTTGTATGCAAGGTCGAGTGGGAAACACGGTGTTCAGGACACTGTATCTTGCTGCAGCAACAAATCAGCAGCCTGTACATCTAATGTGGAGAATAGACCTCGTCCTCTCCTCCCACCCTCGTTGCTATCGCCCCTCTGTGGCTGCCTGCCTCCCTGACAAATAAAGCAGCTAGCTCAGTGGAGGGCTTGTGTAATTCGGCCTGGGCCAGGTGATTCTGGCGTCCAGACGGACACGATTGCTAATGATTAGGCCACACCGTCGAGTCCCGGTCCCAAAGCGCTAGTGCACCTGGCACTCTCCAAAATCCCTGTACGGTCTCCCGGACAGGGACCTGGAGCCCACGTTTGGGCAGCTAAAGACTTGCCTAAGGTCTCTGCTGAAAGTGGACTGGCCGAAGTGAAAACAAGAAAATCTAGTTCCAGGGCTCATCGCACCTGGCGCTGCGTTTATTTAAGACCAGGATAACACCGCTGGCCGGAAGGGGGTGCCGGAAGGGTCGTGGGGCCTGCGGTCTGACTCCTTGAGATCGCCGGGCTGGACAGGGAAAGGGGTGCCGGACGGCCACCAGGCGGCGAGACCTGCCGGGCGGAGGAAGCGCCAGCTTCATCTCCGCGCCGCCTCCTCCTCCGGCCCCCCTCCCGGCTCCACTGCGCACTGGCGGGAGAAGAGCGGCGCGTCGTGGGTGCTGGAAAGGAAGAGGCTGTCAGGCGCTGCGGGCCGCGGCGAAGGGAGGGGCTGGGGCGCGCGCACGTGCGTGCGTGCTTGCGTGCGTGGGCGCGGACCACAGCGCTCTGTGCGCGAGGCGGATGTCCGGGCCGGTAGGGCCGGAGACACTGACGAGATGGCGGAAGGCGGGCGTTGCTGTGAGCGACCGGATGCGGAGACCCAGAAATCCGAGCTCGGGGCCTTGATGAGGACCACGCTCCAACGAGGGGCGCAGTGGTGAGTACCGGGCCCACCTTTCCGCCCCACAGGGCCAGGAGCTGGCGCTAGGACGCTCAGGTCCGGCCCCTCTTTCCCGGCTTGGGCAGGGGCCAGGCGGGGGCGATGTTAGTGACCCTGAGAGAGTGGCTTGACCCCCGCCCCTTAGGGGAGGGAGCCCTAGATTACCTCTGGGAAAGCGTGGGTGGAGCTGAGGGTCGTCCCGGTCCATTCGGAGCCCCAGGGGGCGGATCCGGCGGAGGCTAGGGCTACGGGATGGACAGAAGCGGAACGCTCACGGGGACCTTCAGGTTGAGGAGAGTTGTTTACCTTTGAGGACTCTCTTTGTGACTTTGGGCGAAGGCGTCCACACCTCACAGACCCTGATTCCTTACTATTAAAACCAGGGTAGCGATATTTGGCGCCCCTGCCTTCAGCTGGTTGAGGCGTAGATCCGAAGTAGATACTTGTAACTTGTAAACTGCCGAACAGACGTCAAGGTCAGAGCCCCAGGTTATTTCGGTAGCAGATGTCAAAAATAATTGTGGCGGCAGCATTTCGGAGTGGGAGAGGCGGGTAGCCTAGAGACTAACTAAAAAGAGGATTAAAAGACCAGGATTTAGAAGAGCAAGTCTGAGTCAGGAAGCTTTTCTTAATAAATTGTCTAGTAGAAGGGACAGGACTTGCACTAGTGAAGAGATTCCTGGGTGGTATTATTGTGTGGGAGCAGAAAACTGGGACTTGTCTTTGTATTGATATGACTGATCAACCGTCTTTGGAAACTATGGTAGTGGTGATAATGCCCCTTATAGTGACAGAGGAATTGAGCAGGGAAGAGAAGCATTGACATTAGGAAGAATTCAGTCTTTACAGTGTTCTTGACCTAGCCAGGCTGTGAAAGGCAGGGCAGGCAGAAGTACTTTTAGATGATATCCTGAGTAGTGGTGGCACATGAAAAATACTCAGCAGAAGCAGAGGAAGTTTCACATAGACTAAAATCACACACTAAAAGTGTTTGGAGGGGAAAGAGGATTTTAGAGATTTGGATACTTATGGATCCTTGTGGTCTTGGGGAAGCTGCCTGATCTCCTCTGAAGTGTGTTGGTTGTAAAATTTGAAGGACTCACCAATATAATTGTTGTGCTTTGTTCCCCTACAGAGGTTTTCCCCTCCTTCTGTCTTAATTGTAAAACATCATGGTGATACTTCTATAAAATATAACCAGATCAACCTAATGCTTTTTTGACAAGATAAACACACCAAGACAATATTATATGTATATATGTATGTGTATATATGTATACATGTATGTGTATATATGTATACATGTGTTCATGTATGTGTATATATACATGCACACACACACACATACATATATACACACACACGCACACAAACACATTTTTTGATATCTTGTTTGGTCCTCAAAGGAAAACTGAAGTGTGTGATGTTATTATCTCATTTTTAGAAAGAAAATTGTTATACTGCTGTTCACATCAAGCAAAGCAGTGTAACCAAACTGTCTGCCTGGACAAGGACCTCTACAAAGATCATTATGAAATTAATGACATGGTCATTAGCAAACAAGGTTTTCCCCATAGAAAGAATTTCTTTAAACAAGCATTTTGAAGCCAGTCATTTCCTTCCTTTCATTTATGGATTCTTTCAACAATCATTTCACTTAATGGATGCCTGCCTTGGGCCAGGCTCACTGTGCCATGCAGGGCCTGGTCCTGCTCCTGCTCTTGAAAGTGTGTTTTTTAGTGGGGGTTGCTTGCTCCCCAAGTGAAAGGACCATAAAAAAATTGAGGGAGCAGCTGCAGAAACTTACAAGCTCAGCTTGTCTGGTACAGTAAATTTTTGTCTGTCTCTAGGTATCTTATTGACAGCCGGTGGTTCAAGCAGTGGAAGAAGTATGTGGGCTTCGACAGCTGGGATATGTACAGTGTGGGTGAACATAATCTGTTTCCTGGCCCGATAGATAACTCCGGACTCTTTTCAGGTGCAGTATCCTGTTGCTTATCTAACTGAAATGTCCACCTGGGTAGTGGCCTGAGGTCATGTTTATCTGTAACATGGATATCGTGAACCTGACTTTCCTACTGTGAGGGGATAGAAACAAGTGTCCTTGACTTGTGTCTATAGCAGAAGTCTATGCAGACCTTCATGTAGAAGTTAAGCTGCTTTTTTTCCCCTAAATTAACTGCTCTTGCTAAGAGCATGCTTCTAGCATTTTAAATTTCTGTCTGCCTGTCTCTTTTTCTCTTTTTTTCAAATTAATTCTGCTAGAGATT
Organism: Kogia breviceps; assembly: GCF_026419965.1. Lineage (NCBI taxonomy): Eukaryota > Metazoa > Chordata > Mammalia > Artiodactyla > Physeteridae > Kogia > Kogia breviceps. Next base: position 39,384,756 of record NC_081319.1, read on the forward strand.
TCAGATTTTAGATTAGTGTATTGAATGGAAAGAAATAGGATATCATTTTGAAACGGCATCTGGAATCTGGGAACCAGAATTTTCTGTGTTACCTTTGCAGTGAAATAAATTGTAGACCTGTCAACATTCATCACGCATTCCTGTGATGGCCATGTTTGTCATAGAAGTAGTATAAGGGGAGGTGGAAGGTTAGTAGAGTTATGATCACAGTCAGCTGCCAATGGAAGAAGTGACTGAAAAGGTGATGTATGACACACCTGAGCTTGGCTTGCACCTTTAGATGCACAGAAATGGCAATTGGCCTTTCCTAGGCTTTGTTCTGCCTGGCTTTAGACTCCCTTGCAACCAGGACATAGGTGATCTGTTGCCTGGGCCCACAATCAGGGCAGCAGGAAGGCAGACAGTGCATGAGGCTTTTGAGGCTTGATTCAAGTACATAACACTACCTGAGTGTTTTTATTTTTTTATTTATTTTTTTTTTTTTGCGGTATGCGGGCCTCTCACTGTTGTGGCCTCTCCCGTTGCGGAGCACAGGCTCCGGACGCACAGGCTCAGCGGCCATGGCTCACGGGCTCAGCCGCTCCGCGGCATGTGGGACCTTCCCGGACCAGGGCACGAACCCGTGTCTCCTGCATCGGCAGGCGGATTCTCAACCACTGCGCCACCAGGGAAGCCCAACCTGAGTGTTTTTAAAAATGAGCAGTGCTTCAGCATATACCTTGTTTTAGGGGAGGTCTGAATGACAATGTCATAGGCTTTGTTTACTGATGTAAGTCAGATGGTGGCAGTATACCATGAAGTTACCCCAAAGGATCATTGCATTGTGTTTGCACTTTGTCCTTTTCCCTCTTTTTTTTTTGAATAGGAGAATTCTTAAGGCTTTTAATAGTATGGGTGATGAGAATGCTAGAGCTGGAGAGACCCTCTGAAGTAATTTTGCCTGACCTTCAGCTAAGGACAGGCATTCCTTCTGCGGTCTTCCAATTTGATGTCACCTGGCTTAGGCTCAAAACATTTGTTGTGTGCTTGGGAAGTGAGAAGTACATTCCGTTCAGACCCTGGAACATTGACAGTGTGGGAATGGTCTATCTCTGGCCAGTGAGGGCCACCCTCTTAGTTCTTGGGCTCTCCAGTCACCTGCCAGTCCCAGTCTGGCTGCCTTCCGCCTAGAGTCATAAGAATGACCTAAAAGTGGCTCTTGAACATGTAGGAAGGAGGGGGTAGGGCAACTTGCTAATGTTGTCTGCAGAGCACCCCTCTCTTATTTCCACCTGTGCCCCTGCTGTATATCTGGAATCCCAATGCTTAGACCAAACTGTGCTCTCCTTTTTTGCCTTTATTTGCCTCTGTTGGAGAAATTTTCAGAGCCTAAATCCTTTTTGTAAAACTCGTGTGATTTTTAGCATGCTGCCCTTGGACTGATCCAGTTTTAAGTGAAAATAGTGAACTGCATTGAAAATTCCTGTTAAGTTCCTGTGTTTGCCCTATAGTGTCATAGAATGACATTTTGAGAAAATTGTCACTGAGCTCCAGAGGAGAAAGCCTTGTAAGAATTGATGTACTTGGGGTTGATGATGCTAAAAGCTCTCGGTTCCTTTCCCACATTTAAAGGTTTCTGGCTGCTGTTTGGCACAGTGTGCATGGCCAGATCTGCATAGTGCTTAGTGTTAGAAATGAAGGTGTATGTCTCCAAGTAAGACAAGTAAATAACCTTTATGAGTTCTAATTTACAAATCAGAGAAAACCTCGGGGTTTAGGTTTCAGTTTTTTTCAGAAGCTCTTGTTTCAAGTAGAATGATAAGTACTACCCCTGTGCTGTCCTTCTGTTGCTGAATAGAAAAGGGGTGGTCGGTCAGTATTAATCATGCCAGAGCTGCTGTGGAATGTGGTTGGCTCATCAGTGAGAAGGAGCCACTTTTTTTTTTCCTTTAAAATACGGTAAAATACACATAAAATTTACCATCTCATCTTTTTAAGTGTTCAGTAGTGTAAAGTATATTCACGTTGTTGCACAACCCATCTCCAGAACTTTTTTATCTCACAAAACTGAAACTCCATACTCATTAAACTGTATTTCCAATCTCCTTTCCCCCCAAGCCCCTGGCAACCATCATTCTACTTTCTGTCTCTGAGTCTGACTATTCTAGGTACCTAATGTAAGTGGAATCATACAGTATTTGTTTTTCTGTGACTGACTTATTTCATTTAGCATAATGTCCTCAAGGTTTACCCATGTTAACGGCATGTCAGAATTTTTTTATTTTAATTAATTAATTAATTAATTAATTTGCTTTTTTTGTGGTACGCAGGCCTCTCACTGCTGTGGCCTCTCCCGTTGTGGAGCACAGACTCCACTCCAGACGCGCAGGCTCAGCGGCCATAGCTCACGGGCCTAGCCGCTCCGCGGCATGTGGGATCTTCCCGGACCGGGGCACGAACCCGTGTCCCCTGCATCGGCAGGCAGACTCAACCACTGCGCCACCAGGGAAGCCCAGAATTTCTTTTTTTTTAAGGCTGAATGATATCCCACTGTGTGTGTATACCACATTTTGTTTTTCCATTCATCCTTCTCACCTTGGTATTCCTTTTCTCCACGGCTGTTTAGTTACTTTCCTTTTTCCTTGGAAATGAAAAAGGGAGAGGTGGATCAGATCTGAAACTCGCCCTGAGGAAGGGCAGAAGACCTCATGGGGTAGGGTGTAAACTGGTGGGAGAGGTGATAGGAAGCCCTGGACACCTTGTGCATGCCGTTTTTGGTTTTGTTTTTTGTTTTTGTTTTTAACATTGTCTGCCTTGAATTACAGATGAGTTGCACCATTGTGGGTACTTTTTGCTTCCCTGGCTTCATGGCTTCATTTGTCTGGAGGAGAATAGTGGCTCCCACTACTGCAGGAGTGGGTGTAGATGGGCACAGGCTTAGCAGGGAGGCTTCCTTGATGGGAGATGCTTAGTCTTCCCTTGATCCAGTCTCTTGGTCCTCCATTGAGAGAGTATGTTTCAGACCATGGATGTCCTTTTCTGACTCACAGTCATGTTGCCTCCGTGTGGGGTATAAGATGGATGCTTAGCATGTTAAAGGTGTTCTCCCTCCACATGGTCAGTGTCCAGCTGAGTTTTCACTTGGAGTGTTGAAAACTAAGAATGCTAAATGACTCTTGGTAAAATAAATTTAACTTCAATGATTTATTTGTTTGCTTTCTTAGTAAATCTTTCAAAGGAAGATGATATCTGACCTTAATGCAGTTTCACTAAGCAGAATATTACGTTAAACATTCATAGTAAACAATTTTAATTGTGGAATCTGGAAGCACTTTGGAAGTGTAAATTGGAGTTTTTCTCTTTTCTCTTTCCTTCTCCCTCCAACTATGGAAGAAATAGAAGTTCCTCATAAAATGTTCAGAAAGCATGGCTAAAGACTCCAGTTCTGCTCTGTGTTACGGCCAGTGAGAGAATTTTGGAATTTTGTACTTGTTCCTATAAATGCTTTTCATGTTTCTGAAAAGTATATAAGAATCATGTAAAACAAACATTTCTGGGGAGAAGAGCAGTGACCTATGTGCTGTTTTCCTTTTTCAGATCCTGAGAGTCAGACCTTGAAAGAACATTTAATTGACGAATTGGACTATGTATTGGTCCCAGCCGAGGCCTGGAATAAGTTACTAAACTGGTATGGCTGTGTAGAAGGCCAGCAGCCCATTGTCAGAAAAGTGAGTACATGAATCATTACACCTGCTGGTCAGTGTCAGTGAGTGCTCCCTGACACTGACTGGTATTGGTTTCCTGGGGTACTGGCCATACCTAAGAAGTTGAATGGAGGCCTCCAGACATCACAGCTGCCCAGTGGCTTGGGATATGTCCAGCGGTGCAGTGAGAGCACATTCTGGAAGGTTTTATGAGAGAAAGTTCACTGGGGTCATATGGATATACAGTAATGTACTGGTTTTGTTTAACTTAACCTTTCTGATATTGCTTTTCTCCCTGTGCTTTTTTGTTTGTTGGTTTTTTTGTTTATTTTTGGCTGTGTTGGGTCTTCATTGCTGTGCGTGGGCTTTTCTCTACTTGCGGTGAGCGGGGGCTCCTCTTCGTTGAGGTGTGCAGCCTTCTCATTGTGGTGGCTTCTCTGGTTGTGGAGCACTGGCTCTAGGCGTGTGGGCTTCAGTAGTTGTGGCTCGCAGGCTCAGTAGTTGTGGTGTACAGGCTTAGTTGCTCCGCGGCATGTGGGATCTTCCTGGACCAGGGATCGAACCCGTGTCCCCTGCATTGGCAGGCAGATTCTTAACCACTGCCCTACCCGCGAAGTCCCTCCCCCTTTGCTTAAGAATCTCTGGTCACACTGTTGAGTACCTCGGAAAACAGGTGTTTATATCCGAGAGAACAGTCTCTTGAGGGAAGGCAGGCCCTGGGAGAGAAACCCAGATTGTTAGCCCCACTGGTAGACAGGACTGGTGAGAATACCACCAGCCTGATTCCCACAGTTGTTTGCTTATCCCACTGGAGGGAGACATCACAGGAGTCCACATGACTACTGATATGTAGGCATTGGGTAAATTTCTTACTCTGCCTGGTGTTTAGTTTCCCTTCTTAGCAGAGTAGGAAAGGGCTGCAGTCCTGAGGCCAAGCTTCTAAGAGTCGCTCTTCAGGGCCAGAACTACCTTTTTTCTCCAGCTTGAAACCTGGGACTCCAAGAGGGTTAGGTATCAAACGGTTAACGGCATGCCGGCCTCCCACAGATCTCCGCTCCTGCCCACAGTCCTGCCATGTGGCGAGCATGCTGCCAAGGGCTTTAACTGTATTCTCTAGGCCTCTAATTCCACAGACCCTGCAAGGGAGGTATCATGATCCCCACTAAGAGATGAACAATGACTTTCCTGTTGTGCACTGTTGTTGCCAGCTCTGGTTCCATCCAGATACTTTTGGTTGGTCCTAATGAGTAGAAGTAAGGTTTTTAAACTAGAACAGATGCCAGTGGCTTTAAAAATCTGTACTTCTGATCCCCCAATCACTTAAGGAAACTGATTATCATGTGGATTCTGCCTTTTGCCACTGATGAGACATGTTGCTTCCAAGACTGCCCTGGTGTGGAACCACTGCTCCTTCACCCGTGCCTCTTGTTCACAGGTTGTAGAGCATGGCCTATTTGTCAAGCACTGCAAGGTGGAGGTGTATTTGCTGGAATTGAAGCTTTGTGAGAACAGTGACCCCACCAATGTGCTGAGTTGCCATTTCAGCAAGTCAGACACCATTGGTGAGTAGCTGGGCTGGAGTTCCAGGTATCCAGTGAGAGTGCAGGGCATTGTGGCTAATGAGAGGGAAGCTGGGGCACCCTCTTCAGGCTTGTTACCCAGGTAATCTCGGGTTGTAGTTACCAGTCCTGACCTGGGAGCCTGCTCCCCAGGGCATTCTTGTGGACAGCTAAGCCTGGGAATCATATTGTATAAAACACTGGGCATGGTCTCTGCCCAGTTAACGTATGGTAATAAGGGCGAAGAAATGCAGATTCAGAGGGATTAATATCACTTATTCAGAAATCTCAGTGAGGAAATGGCAGAGCTAGCATTTGAAACTAAATCTATCTTAACTCCGAAGATAAGTTTTCTGACTTTTCCATGTTGCTTCTGTGCTAAAAATGGGGACCCACATCATTAAAGAATGGGAAGCATAGGGACAATTTTTGGTTGTATGAATGCAAGAGGATGCCCATGGAAGATGTTTGCCTTAGGAGTCACCAAGGGGCTGAGGTTGGTCAGAAGTTTTGATCCAGAGCATCCAGTGACCGTCTGAAAAGGATGGAGGATGAGCATTAGCTTGCTATGGCTGTTGCTGGCCTTGCTTCTGGAGAAAGCCCTAAGTGATGTTTCTGCCTGTTCCCAGCAACCATTGAGAAGGAAATGCGGAAGCTGTTCAACATCCCTGCGGACCGTGAGACACGGCTGTGGAACAAATACATGAGCAACACCTACGAGCAGTTGAGCAAGCTAGACAACACTGTGCAGGATGCTGGGCTGTACCAGGGTCAGGTAGGAGGGCCCAAGCCATGCCCCAGCAGACAGCTCTGCCCAGGGTGTGTGGACAGGTATCTTTTGGTTCTGAGCATGTCAACAGTGAGATGGTTTGCACATTCCTAATATGGTTTCCCCTTTCACTCAGGTGCTAGTAATTGAGCCCCAAAATGAAGATGGCACATGGCCAAGGCAGACCCTGCAGTCAAAGTAAGTGGACTTTTTCTCCCTGCTGGGCACACAGGTGTAAGAGAGACACTATTTCCTAAGGCAGTTACTTGTGCTAAGAAAATAAAATTCTAAATCAGATGAAAACATATTTGATTATGTATCCGGAGTCTATAATCCTGGCTTTCGGTAAGCAGTGTGCTGGGGAGCCATCTCAGGGGAGGCTGTCAGGTGTGTGAACAAGGCAGTGAGCCTCTGCTTGTTGAGAATGAAAGGAGAAGAGAAGAGGCCAGGATCTGGGCCAGGATCTGCTCTGCCAAGAAGTGGCTTTGTCTCTGTTGAAGGTATTTATTTTCTCCATCTATAGTTAGAGGCTTTGATGGAAGAGAAGAAGGCTCAGGCATGGGGTCTTGCATGACTTAAAGGTAATAGTTTGATCCCATCCCACTCTTTACCCAGGGGCCTGTTTCTCATTGTTGTCCTCGTCATTCGCTGGGGGAATTACTCTGCTCCTTAACTGGGGCTCCAGGCACCTCTGTCTCAGGAGGTGTTCATGTGTGGTATGAAGTTAATGCATGTTCTGAGAAGGGGACAGGAAGAAGTGTTGAATTTTTCTTACGGTATAAGATGGGGGAATCGTGTCTGTGTTCCAGTAGTTAATGGGGACAGTGTTGGTCTTTGCTTTCTTCCCTCAGTCAGGCCCTGGACAGTGACTGTTTTATAGTAATGGGCTCTTAGCTCTTTTGAAAATTACGAAAGCTCTGAGCTCTCTCTCAAGAAACATGCAGGAAGGCGCAACATTTTGCCAGTAATCTCAAGGGTTTTACAGATACCCTGAAGCCTAGCCATGGACTTCAGTTTAAGAGACTCTGGTCACCAGTTCCTGAGAAGATGACAAAATAGCTATGGTAGGCAGAATAATGAGTATGTCCCTGCCTAGAGTCCATGTCCTAATCCCCAGAACCTGTAAGTAGGTTACATGGCAAAAGGGACTTTGCTGATGTGATTAAGGATCTTGAGATGGGAGATTATCCTGGATTATTTGTGTAGGCCCAGTATAATCATGAGGGTCCTTATAAATGAAAGAGGGAGACAGGAGAGTCAGATGTCAGGGCAGAAACAGAGTCAGAGTGGTGAAGTGTGAGAAAGACTTGACTGGCCATGAGCCAGGGAAGGTGGGCAGCCTCTAGAAGTCCCTGGAGTCCCCACCAAGGAACACAGCTCTGCCCACACCTTGATTTAGCTCAGTGAGAAGAATTTTGGACTTTGGACCTCCAAAACCGTAAGATAATAAATTTGTGTTGTTTAAGCCACTAAGTGTGTGATAATTTGTGACAGCAACCATAGGAAACAAATATACTAGCCCAGCCTGCTGACTTCCTTCTTGGAATGTAAATGCCACAGAACCAAGAGAAAATAACATAAAAACTGCAACAACCCCCTTGGGAGAAGGTGCTTGGATTCTAGTCCGTGAGGTAGGGTTGACAGCTTGGAGTGGAAGAGCCTGTGCGTACTGGCCAAGGGAGACTGTTTTCAGTTGTGCCTTTTTCTCTTCCTACTGTTGCTTTTCCCTATCCCTTCCACACCGTCAGGCCTGAGAGATTCCAGTGAAGGGAAACAACTTTTGGAAAAGAACAGTGCCTCATTGAGATGCCCTGAAGGTTTGACTCCTGGTAGAGGGTGTCCAATGGTGAATGAGCTCAGAGCAGAAGTCCTAAGGCACATTCGCCTCCCTACTTCCTCAGTAGTGCCGGACACTGTTCTAGATGCCAAGGATACAGCAATAAACAAAACAAAGTTTCTATCCTCAAGGAGTAGAAAATAGATAAATTTTAAAAATACACGTCTGGGGCTTCCCTGGTGGCTCAGTGGTTGAGAGTCCGCCTGCCGATGCAGGGGACACGGGTTCGTGCCCCGGTCTGGGAGGATCCCACATGCCGCGGAGCGGCTAGGCCCGTGAGCCATGGCCTCTGAGCCTGCGCGTCTGGAGCCTGTGCTCCGCAACGGCAGAGGCCACAACAGTGAGAGGCCTGCATACTGAAAAAAAAAAAAAAAAAAAAACACGTCTGAAGATTTACAAGTACTGTGGGAAGAAATCAGGGAAGAAAATTAGCAAGTGCTAAGGCTTTGGGCATATTTAAACAGGCCGATGGGGAGGCCCCACTTAGGTACCATTTGAACATGGTCATGAAGGAGGCAAGGGAATCAGCAGTGAGTGTGGTGTGAACAGCTTTGTGAGGCAGAGGTGACAGCAGATGGAGAAGTCCTGAGGCAGAGCAGACCTGCTTGAAGGCCAGGAGGAGTGTGTTATGGCTGGTGCTTGGAGGGCTGAGGGGATGAGGCCTAAGAGATGCTGCAGTGGTCGGCCTGTGATCCTTGTGAGACTCTAGCTTCCATCTTTGCCTTTCTTTGAGTTGGGGAGCTCATTTGAGGGGTGTGGTGAGTGAGGAGCGGGGTGATCTCACCTGGTGAACGGCTCACAGGGAGCCACAACGAGAAGCTGACAAGTATAGTCAGAATTAAAGGAAAGTGACAAATTGACAGGTTGTGCTACTTGGAGCAGGACTCATATTCCCAGATGCTTAGGAGGACTGAAGAAGCATAATGGAAATCCTAAAGAAAAAGAGGAAATGGGTACATGAAACAGGAACAAGGAGATACCTACGTGGGAACAGAGAATTCAGGGGCTGGGTTGAGTAGCAGAATGGATGTAGCTCAAGACTTGAGTGTAGAAGTCAGAAGGTCAGGTTGAAGAATTCTAGGGGATAAGGAGGTGGAAGATAATAGAAGAAAAGTGCTGTGGCGGATGGGAGTAGAAATGTCAGTGTCCAGATAATAGGAATCTCAGGAGCAGAGAGGAAATGACGGACAAGGGGAAGAAAATGTTAGGAGAAATAATGACCAAGAGTTTCTCAGAAATCATAAAAGAAGGATACATCTTAAATGTAAGGAATGCTAAACATGACAGAAAAACAAAGCCCACACCAAGACACATTAGATTGAAATTTAACAACAAAGATGTAGGGAAAATGTCAAATCTGTTTGAAAGGGAAAGTCGCGGTGAGAAGCAGATTAATATCAAACTTCCCAATGGCCACAATGGACCTAGGAGATACTTTTTCAGTATCAAAGTAAGAAAACTTTAAATATTTATTTAGGCTGTGCCAGGTCTTAGTTGTGACACATGGGATCTTTATTATTAATTAATTTATTTATTTAAATTTATTTATTTATTTTTGGTTGTGTTGAGTCTTCGTTGTTGCACGCTAGTTGCAGCGAGTGGAGGCTACTCTTCTTTGCGCTGTGCGGGCTTCTCACTGCAGTGGCCTCTCTTGTTGCAGAGCATGGGCTCTAGGGTGCGCTGGGTTCAGTAGTTGTGGATCACGGGCTCAGTTGCTCCGCGGCATGTGGGATCTTCCCGGACCAGGGCTCAAACCCATGTCTCCTGCATTGGCAGGTGGATTCTTAACAACTGTACCACCAGGGAAGCCCAAACACATGGGATCTTTAGTTGCAGCACGTGGCTCTTAGTTGCGGCATGCAGGCTCTTAGTTGCGTCATGCTTGCGGGATCTAGTTTCCCAACCAGGGATCAGACCCGGGCCCCCTGCATTGGGAGTGCAGAGTCTTACTCACTGGACCACCAAGGAAGTCCCAAAGTAAGATAACTTTAAAACTAGAATTTTAAAACCTACTAAACTGTTACCTGAATGTAAAGATAATTTTCTCTGGCATAGATGACTTTAGGAAGTTTTCTACACAGAGCTCCTCTTTGAAAACCTCTTGGGGGAAGTAGTGTTAGCGTCCAGGAGCAGGCAGTAAAATCTAGAAGGTGCAAGGGAGAGTATACAACTAGTGAAGTGTTCTTTTGACCAGAAAAGCAAGGACTTTATGACTTTGGAGTAAGCAAAGATTTTTTTACACAAGACACAGCACCACAAACCATAGAGGAGGACATGGATAGAGTGGATAACTTTTTTTTTTCCTTAAGGTTTTGTGTTTTTTTAAAAAATAAATTTATTTATTTTTATTTTTGGATGCATTGGGTCTTTGTTGTTGTGTGCGGGCTTCTCTCTAGTGGCGAGCAGGGGCTACTCTTCTTTGTGGTGCACAGGCTTCTCATTGCAGTGGCTTCTCTTGTTGCGGAGCAAAGGCTCTAGGCGTGTGGGCTGCAGTAGTTGTGGCACATGGGCTCTAGAGCGCAGGCTCAGTAGTTGTGGCTCACGGGCTTAGTTGCTCTGCGGCATGTGGGATCTTACTGGACCAGGTCTCCAACCCATGTCCCCTGCGTTGGCAGGTGGATTCTCAACCACTGCACCACCAGGGAAGCCTGAGTGGATGACTTTTAAATTCAGAACTGTTCTAAAAGAGTGAAAAGGCAAGCCACAGAGTGAGAAAGGTATTTGTAATACGTATGTCTGCATATCCATAATTTATATCCATAATTTTATATATCCATAATTTCATAATATCCATAATGTATATCCATAATTTCAGAGAAATTATATCCATAATTTCAGAGAAACCCCTTAATGTCAGTAAGAAAAAGTCAGACACCCCTTCTAGAAAAAAGGGCAAGAAAACCTATAACAGTCACTTTAAGAAAGAGGCTACTGGACTTCCCTGGTGGCACAGTGGTTAAGAATCTACCAGCCAATGCAGGGGACACGGATTCGAGCCCTGGTCTGGGAAGATCCCACATGCTGTGGAGCAGCTGAGCTTGTGTACCACAACTACTGAGCCTGCACTCTAGAGCCGGCAAGCCACAACTACTGAGCCCTCATGCCATAACTACTGAAGCTGGTGCACCTAGAGCCCATGCTCTGCAAAAAGAGAAGCCACCGCAATGAGCAGGCTGCACACTGCAACAAAGGGTAGCCCCCACTCTCCGCAACTAGAGGAAGCCCACGTGCAGCAACGAAGACCCAACACAGCCAAAAATAAATAAATTAAAATAAATTTTAAAAAAACAAAAAGAGGCTACCTTGTGCCTAGCGAGCATATGGAGAGGTGCTCAACCTCAGCAGTCATCCAGAAATGGCAAATTAAAACCATAATGCAGTGCTTCTGCACATCCCTCAGAATGGTTACATGAAAAAGACAGATAGTGTCAAGTGTTGTAGAGGTGTTGGACCCTGCTGATGGGGCATATAAACTGGTGTAGTGACTTTAGAAGGTTTAGCAACAAGTACTAAATGACGAATTGTGTGCATGTTCTACAACCCAGCAATCCACTCTTAGGCATACAGAAATACATCTCACATTCATTTAAAGATACATTCAAAGATGTTCACGACAACACAGCTTGTCATAGTCACAAACTGGAGCTAACCCAAATGTCCACCAAAAATAGACTGGATAGATAAATTGTGGTGTATGCACGCAGTAGAATTCTCTCCAGCTACAGCAACATTGAGTCTCATAACCCATGTGAATGAGAGAAGAGAAGCCAGACACAAAATGTGGCATACTGTTTGAGTCCCTTGATATAAAACTTAAGAACAGGCAAAACTGATCTATGGGTGTCAAGGTCATGATGGAGGTTAGCTTAGGGTAGAATCATGACTTCAGGGAGCATGAGGAAGACACCTGGGGGGGTGGTGCTGTCCTGTTTTTTGGTCTGAGGGTACTGGTTATATAGGGGTATTCACTTGGTGAGAATGTCTTGATTTCTTTTTTTGGCTGTGCCATGCCTCTTTTGGGATTTTAGTTTCCCAACCGGGGATTGAACCCAGGCCATGGCTATGAAATCGCCAAGTCCTAACCACTAGACAACCAGGGAAGACATTCCCAAGAATGTCTTGATTTTGTACTCTCATAATGTATATATTTCTCTGTGTAATATACTTCAATAAAAAGTTTTTTAAAATGTTTAGTAATAGTAAGAAGAAAGGTTTAAGAAAGCAGCCTTTGGGCTTCCCTGGTGGCACAGTGGTTGAGAGTCCACCTGCCGATGCAGGGGACATGGGTTCGTGCCCCGGTCCGGGAAGATCCCACATGCCGTGGAGCGGCTAGGCCCGTGAGCCATGGCCGCTGAGGCTGCACATCCGGAGCCTGTGCTCTGCAACGGGAGAGGCCACAACAGTGAAAAAGAAAGCAGCCTTTATCAGTAACAATCCAGAAGTAAATACTGGGTAATCCCAACATGGAAGACAGGTGAGGAGACAGGAAGCAGTAAAGAGAGATGAGAATGTCTTGAACTACTTTTGCAGGGAAATGTAGTTAGTAAGTTGAAGTAATTGATGAGGAAAAATAAAAACAGTTATGGATCCTAGTAAGTTAGTGGAATAACTACCAGAAATACAAAAGTAGAATTTACATCTCTTACATAACATGTTGTATTGATTAGGAAAGCTTTGGTGGCAATGAAGAAAGACCTGAAAATTAGCATGTTGAGCAATGTAGACTGTTATATCTTTCCAAAAAGAATTTCTGAGGTGAGCAGTTCAATGCTGCTGTTATTAGAAATCCAGCTGTTTTGTCACGTTGCTGTACTGTGCGTGTCTTCAACTTTAAAGGTGGTTAACTCAGGGTCCATGATGACCGCTGGAGCTGAACCAATCATACCTGCATTCAAGTAGCTGAGGAGGAATCAGGAAGAAGGACATGCCCCTTCCTTTTAAAGAAATTTCCCAGAAATCACATAGAAGATCTGCCTTTACATCTCTTTGGCCAATTATATGACCACACCTGGCTTCAAAGGAGGCTGGGAAATGCCTTTTAGCAGTTGGAAGGGCTCCAACTAAAACTTGGGATTTGTAAACTAAAGAAGAACGGAAGAATAGCCATTGGGAGGTGAAAGGGGAAAAAAAAACCAAAAAACCTTTCCTTTTTGAAAAAAATTTTTTTAATTTAATTTATTTTTTTATATAGCAGGTTCTTATTAGTTATCTATTTTATACATATTAGTGTATACATGTCAATCCCAATCTCCCAATTCATCCCACCACCACCACCACCACCACCACCATCACCACCCCTGCCACTTTCCCCCCTTGGTGTTCATACATTTGTTCAATACATCTGTGTGTCTATTTCTGCCCTGCATACCAGTTCATATGTACCATTTTTCTAGTTTCCACATATATGCGTTAATATATGATATTTGTTTTTCTCTTTCGGACTTACTTCACTCTGTATGACAGTCTCTAGATCCATGCACATCTCTATAAATGACCCAATTTCGTTCCTTTTTATGGCTGAGTAATATTCCATTGTATATATGTGCCATGTCTTCTTTATTCATTCGTCTGTTGATGGGCATTTAGGTTGCTTCCATGACCTGGGTATTGTAAATAGTGCTGCAGTGAACATTGGGGTGCATGTGTCTTACTTACTTACTTATTTATTTTTATTTTTATTTTTGGCTGCATTGGGTGTTTGTTGATGCGCGCCGGCTTTTCTCTAGTTGTGGCGAGCAGGAGCTACTCTTCCTTGCGGTGTGTGGGCTTCTCATTGGGTGGCTTCTCTTGTTGCAGAGCACAGGCGCTAGGCATGCGGGCTTCAGTAGTCGTGGCGTGTGGGCTTCAGTATTTGTGGCACTCGGGCTCAGTAGTTGTGGCTTGTGGGCTCTAGAACGCAGGCTCAGTAGCTGTGGCGCATGGGCTTAGTTGCTCTGTGTCATGTGGAATCTTCCTGGACCAGGGCTCGAACCTGTGTCCCCTGCATTGGCAGGTGGATTCTTAACCACTGCGCCACCAGGGAAGCCCATGCGTGTGTCTTTTAAAATTATGGTTTTCTCTGGGTATTTGCCCAGTAGTGGGATTTCTGGGTCATATGGTAATTCTATTTTTAGTTTGTTTTTTTTTTTTTTTTTTTTTTTTGCGGTATGCGGGCCTCTCACTGTTGTGGCCTCTCCCGTTGCGGAGCACAGGCTCCGGACGCGCAGGCCTAGCGGCCATGGCTCACAGGCTTAGTTGCTCCGCGGCATGTGGGATCTTCCCGGACCAGGGCACGAACCCGTGTCTCCTGCATCAGCAGGCGGATTCTCAACCACTGCGCCACCAGGGAAGCCCCCTATTTTTAGTTTTTTGTTTTTGTTTTTTTTGTGTGTGTGTGGTACGCAGGCCTCTCACTGTTGTGGCCTCTCCCATTGCGGAGCACAGGCTCCGGACGCGCAGGCCCAGCGGCCACGGCTCACGGGCCCAGCCGCTCCGCGGCACATGAGATCCTCCCAGACCGGGGCACGAACCCGCGTCCCTCGCATCGGCAGGCAGACTCTCAACCACTGCGCCACCAGGGAAGCCCCTATTTTTAGTTTTTTAAAGAACCTCCATAGTGTTCTCCATAGTGGCTGTATCAATTTACATTCCCACCAACAGAGCAAGAGGGTTCCCTTTTCTCCACACCCTCTCCAGCATTTGTTGTTTGTAGATTTTCTGATGATGCCCATTCTGACTTGTGTGAAGTGATACCTCATTGTAGTTTTTTTTTTTGTTAACATCTTTATTGGAGTATAACTGTTTTACAGTAGTGTGTTAGTTTCTCCTTTACAACAAAATGAATCAGTTATGCATATAAATATGTTTCCATATCTCTTCCCTCTTGTGTCACCCACCCTCCCACCCCTCTAGGTGGTCACAAAGCACAGAGGTGATCTCCCTGTGCTATGCGGCAGCTTCTCACTAGCTATCTAATTTACATTTGGTAGTGTATATATGTCCCTGCCACTCTCTCACTTCGTCACATCTTACCCTTCCCCCTCCCCATATCCTCAAGTCCATGCTCTAGTAGGTCTGTGTTTTATTCCCGTCCTACCACTAATCTCTTCATGACATTTTTTTTTCTTAGATTCCATATATATGTGTTAGCATACGGTATTTGTTTTTCTCCTTCTGACTTACTTCACTCTGTATGACAGATTCCATGTCTATCCACCTCATTACAAATAACTCAGTTTCTTTTTATGGCTGAGCAATATTCCATTGTATATATGTGCCACATCTTCTTTATCCATTCATCTGTTGATGGACACTTAGGTTGCTTCCATGTCCTGGCTATGGAAATAGAGCTGCAATGAACATTTTGGTACATGACTCTTTTTGAATTATGGTTTTCTCAGGGTATATGCCCAGTAGTGGGATTGCAGAGTCGTATGGTAGTTCTATTAGTAGTTTTTTAAGGAACCTCCATACTCTCCATAGTGACTGTATCAATCTACATTCCCACCAGCAGTGCAAGAGTATTCCCTTTTCTCCACACCCTCTGCAGCATTTATTGTTTCTAGAGTTTTTGATGATGGCCAATCTGACCGGTGTGAGATGATATCTCATTGTACTTTTGATTTGCATTTCTCTAATGATTAATGATGTTGAGCATTCTTTCATGTGTTTGTTGGCAATCTGTATATCTTCTTTGGAGAAATGTCTATTTAGGTCTTCTGCCCATTTTTGGATTGGGTTGTTTGTTTTTTTAATATTGAGCTGCATGAAGAGTTATATATTTTGGAGATTAATCCTTTGTCGGTTTAATCATTTGCAAATATTTTCTCCCATTCTGAGGTTTTTCTTTTCGTCTTGTTTGTAGTTTCCTTTGCTGTGCAAAAGCTTTTAAGTTTCATTAGGTCCCATTTGTTTATTTTTGTTTTTATTTCCATTACTCTAGGAGGTGGATCAAAAAAGATCCTGCTGTGATTTATGTCAAAGAGTGTTCTTCCTATGTTTTCCTCTAAGAGTTTTATAGTGTCTGGTCTTACATTTAGGTCTCTAATCCATTTTGAGTTTATTTTGGTGTATGGTGTTAGGGAGTGTTCTAATTTCATTCTTTTTTTTTTTTTTTTTTTTTTTTTTTTTGCGTTATGCGGGCCTCTCACTGTTGTGGCCTCTCCCGTTGCGGAGCACAGGCTCCGGACGCGCAGGCCTAGCGGCCATGGCTCACGGGCTTAGTTGCTCCGCGGCATGTGGGATCTTCCCGGACCAGGGCACGAACCCGTGTTTCCCGCATCGGCAGGCGGATTCTCAACCACTGCGCCACCAGGGAAGCCCTAATTTCATTCTTTTACACGTAGCTGTCCAGTATTCCCAGCACCACTTATTGAAGAGACTGTCTTTTCTCCATTGTATATCCTTGCCTACTTTGTCATAGATTAGTTGACCATAGGTGCATGGTTTATCTCTGGGCCTTCTATGCTGTTCCATTGATCTATACTTCTGTTTTTGTGCCAGTACCATATTGTTTTGATTACTGTAGCTTTGTAGTATCATCTGAAGTCAGGAAGTCTGATCCTTCAGCTCCGTTTTTTTTCCCTCAAGACTGCTTTGGCTATTCAGGGTCTTTTGTGTCTCCATACAAATTTTGATATTTTTTGTTCTAGTTCTGTAAAAACTGCCACTGGTAATTTGATAGGGATCGCATTGAATCTGTAGATTGCTTTGCGTAGTATAGTCATTTTCACAGTATTGATTGTTCCAGTCCAATAACATGGTATATCTCTCCATATGTTTGTGTCATCTTTGACTTCTTTCATCAGTGTCTTCTAATTTTCTGAGTACAGGTCTTTTACCTTCTTAGGTAGGTTTATTCCTAGGTATTTTATTCCTTTTGTTGCAGTGGTGAATGGGATTGTTTCCTTCATTTCTCTTTCTGATCTTTCGTTGTTAGTGTATAGGAATGCCAAAGATTTCTGTGCATTAATTTTATATCCTGCAACTTTACCAAATTCATTGATTAGCTCTAGTATTTTTCTGGTGGCATCTTTAGGATTCTCTGTGTATAGTATCATGTCATCTGCAAACAGTGACAGTTTTACTTCTTCTTTTCCACTTTGTATTCCTTTTATTTCTTTTTCTTCTCTGATTGCTGTGGCTAGGACTTCCAAAACCGTGTTGAATAATAGTGGCGAGAGTGGACATCCTTGTCTTATTCCTGATCTTAGAGGAAATGCTTTCAGTTTTCCACCATTGAGAATGATGTGTGCTGTGAGTTTGTTGTATATGGCCTTTATGATGTTGAGGTAGTTTCCCTCTGTGCCCACTTTCTGAAGAGTTTTTATCGTAAATGGTTGTTGAATTTTGTCGAAAGCTTTTTCTGCATCTGTTGAGATTATATGGTTTTTATTCTTCAATTTGTTAATATGGTGTATCACATTGATTTATTTGTGTATACTGAAGAATCCTTGCATCCCTGGGATAAATCCTACTTGATCATGGTGTATGATCCTTTTAATGTGTTGTTGGATTCTGTTTGCTAATATATTGTTGATGATTTTTGCATCTATATTCATCAGTGGTATTGGTCTGTAATTTTCTTTTTTTGTAGTATCTTTGTCTGATTTTGGTATCATGGTGATGGTGACGTCATAGAATGGGTTTGAGAGTGTTCCTTCCTCTGCAATGTTTTGGAAGTTTGAGAAGGATGGGTGTTAGCTCTTCTTTAAATGTTTGATAGAATTCACCTGTGAAGCCATCTGGTCCTGGACTTTGGTTTGTTAGAAGATTGTTAATCACAGTTTCAATTTCATTACTTGTGATTGGTCTGTTCATATTTTCTGTTTCTTCCTGGTTCAATCTTGGAAGGTTATACCTTTCTAAGAATTTGTCCATTTCTTCCAGGTTGTCCATTTTATTGGCATGGAGTTGCTTGTAGTAGTCTCTTAGGATGCTTTGTATTTCTGTGGTGTCCGTTGTAACTTCTCCTTTTTCATTTTTAATTTTATTGATTTGAGTCCTCTCCCTCTTTTTCTTAATGAGTCTGGCTAAAGGTTTATCAGTTTTGTTTATGTTCTTAAAGAACCAGCTTTTAGTTTTATTGATCTTTGCTATTGTTTTCTTCGTTTCTATTTCATTTATTTCTGCTCTGATCTTTATGATTTCTTTTGTTCTACTAACTTTGGGCTTTGTTCTTCTTTCTCTAGTTCCTTTAGGTGTAAAGGTTAGATTGTTTACTTGAGATTTTTCTTGTTTCTTGAGGTAGGCTTGTGTTGCTATAAACTTCCCTCTTAGAACTGCTTTTGCTGCATCCCATAGGTTTTGGATCATTGTGTTTTCATTGTCATTTGTCTCTAGGTATTTTTTTATTTCCTCTTTGATTTCTTCAGTGATCTTTTGGTTATTTAGTAATGTATTGTTTAGACTCCATGTCTTTGTGTTTTTTACGTTTTTTTCCCTGTAATTTGTTTCTAAGCTCATAGCAATGTGGTCGGAAAAGATGCTTGATATGATTTCAATTTTCTTAAGTTTATCGAGGCTTGATTTGTGACCCAATATATGATCTATCCTGGAGAATGTTCTGTGCGCACTTGAGAAGAAAGTGTAGGACTTCACTGGTGGCGCAGTGGTTAAGAATCCTCCTGCCAATTCAGGGTACACTGGTTGGAGCTCTGGTCCGGGAAGATCCCACATGCCACAGAGCAACTAAACCAGTGTACCACAGCTGTTGAGCCTGCGCTCTAGAGCTTGCGAGCCACAGCTACTGAGCCCGTGTGCCACAACTACTGAAGCATTCGCGCCTGGACCCTATGCTCCGCAACAAGAGAAGCCTCCACTCGCTGCAACTAGAGAAAGCCCATGCAGAGCAACAAAGACCCAACACAGCTGAAAATAAATAAATAAATAATAGATAAATAAATAAATAAATTTACTTTTCAATTTATTTTAAATAACACAAAACTTAGCCTTAAAGAAATTTTTTTTAAAAAGTGTAATCTGCTGTTTCTGGATGGAATGTCCTATAAATATCAATTAAATTTATCTGGTCTATTTTGTCATTTAAAGCTTGTGTTTCATTATTAATTTTATGTCTGGATGATCTGTCCATTGGTGTAAGTGAGGTTTTAAAGTCCCCCACTATTATTGTGTGTCTGTCGATTTCGTCTTTCATAGCTGTTAACAGTTGCCTTATGTATTGAGGTGCTCCCATTTTGGGTGCATATATATTTATAATTGTTATATCTTCTTCTTGGACTGATCCCTTGATCATTATGTAGTGTCCTTCCTTGTCTCTTGTAACATTCTTTATTTTAAAGTCTATTTTATCTGATATGAGTATTGCTACTCCAGCTGTCTTTTGATTTCCATTTGCATGGAGTATCTTTTTCCATCCCCTTGCTTTCAGTCTGTATGTGTCCCTAGGTCTGAAGTGGGACTCTTGTAGACAGCATATATATTGGTCTTGTTTTTGTATCCATTCAGCAAGCCTGTGTCCTTTGGTTGGAGCATTTAATCCATTCACATTTAAGGTAATTATCGATATGTATGTTCCTATTACCATTTTCTTTCTTTTATTTTTTAGATGATATTTTATTTATTTAATTTATTTTTGGCTACTTTGGGTCTTCGTTGTGGCGCATGGGCTTTCTCTAGTTGTGGCGAGCAGGGGCTACTCTTCAGTGTGAAGCATGGGCTCTAGGCGTGCGGGCTCAGTAGTTGTGGCTCACGGGCTCAGTAGTTGTGGCTCATGGGCTCAGTAGTTGTGGCTCATGGGCTATAGAGCACAGGCTCAGTAGTTGTGGCACACGGGCCCAGGTGCTCCACAGCATGTGGGATCTTCCCGGACCAGGGCTCGAACCTGTGTCCCCTGCATTGGCAGGTGGATTCTTTTTGGTTTTTTTAGTTTTTTTTTTTGTTTTGCGGTACGTGGGCCTCTCACTATTGTGGCCTATCCTGTTGCGGAGCACAGGCTCCGGACATGCAGGCTCAGCGGCCATGGCTCATGGGCCTAGCCGCTCTGCAGCATGTGGGATCTTCCCAGACCAAGGCATGAACCTGTATCCTCTGCATTGGCAGGCGGAATTTTAACCACTGTGCTCCCAGGGAAGCCCCTTTGGGAGCCCAAACAAACCCTTTGGGTTTGTTTTTGTAGATCCTTTTCTTCTCTTGTGTTTCCCCCTTAGAGAAGTTCCTTTAGCATTTGTTGTAGAGCTGGTTTGGTGGTGCTGAATTCTCTTAGCTTTTGCTTGTCTGTAAAGCTTTTGATTTCTCTGTTGAATCTGAATGAGATCCTTGCCAGGTAGAGTAATCTTGGTTGTAGGTTCTTCCCTTTCATCACTTTAAATATATCATGCTGGGCTTCCCTGGTGGCGCAGTGGTTGAGAGCCTGCCCACCGATGCATGGGACATGGGTTCATGCCCCAGTCCGGGAGGATCCCACATGCCATGGAGCGGCTGGGCCCGTGAGCCATGGCTGCAGAGCCTGCACGTCTGGAGCCTGTGTTCCACAATGGGAGGGACCAGCAGTGAGAGGCCCGCGTACCACAAATATAGATAGATAGATAGATAGATAGATAGATAGATAGATAGATAGATAGATAATCAATCAATCAATCATGCCATTCCCTTCTGGTTTGTAGAGTTTCTGCTGAGAAATCAGCTGTTAGCCTTATGGGAGTTCCCTTGTATGTTATTTTTCATTTTTCCCTTGATGCTTTCAGTAATTTTTCTTTGTCTTTAATTTTTGTCAGTTTGATTACTATGTGTCTTGGCGTGTTTCTCCTTGCATTTATCGTGCCTGGGACTCTCTGTGCTTCCTGGACTTGGGTGGCTATTTCCTTTCCCATGTTAGGGAAGTTTTCGATCATAATCTCTTCAAATATTTTCTCGGGTCCTTTCTCTCTCTCTTCTCCTTCTGGGACCCCTATAATGCGAATGTTGTTGCATTTAATGTTGTCCTAGAGGTCTCTTAGGCTGTCTTCATTTCTTTCATTCTCTTTTCTTTATTCTTTTTTGTGACAGTGATTTCCACCATTCTGTCTTCCAGGTCACTTATCCGTTCTTCTGCCTTAGTTATTCTGCTGTTGATTCCTTCTAGTGTATTTTTCATTTCAGTTATTGTAATGTTCATCTCTGTTTGTTTGTTCTTTAATCTTTCTAGGTCTTTCTTAAACATTTCTTGTATCTTCTTGATCTTTGCCTCTGTTCTTTTTCCAAGGTCCTGGATCATCTTCACTATCAGTATTCTGAATTCTTTTTCTGGAAGGTTGCCTGTCTCCACTTCATGTAGTTGTTTTTGTACGGTTTTATCTTGTTCCTTCATCTGGTACAAAGTCCTCTGGCTTTTCATTTTGTCTGTCTGTGAATGTGGTTTTCCTTCTGTGCTGCAACAAAGACCCAACACAGCCAAAAATAAAAGCAAATAAATAAAAAAATTTAAAATATAATAAATAAAATAAAATTAAAAAGGGAAACTCAGGTGGAAGGCAAGAAAGAAGGGAAAAAAATAACTGAAAAGTATGGTTATTAGAAAACAAGGGAGATTGAATTAAGTCCAGCTATAACAGTAATTAGAATAACTGTAGATGGGTTCAACTCATTAAAATCAAATCAGACTTTATTTTTTTAAACCAGTCCTGTTCGGTAGTACGTTGTCTGTCAGAGGTGACATAGGATAAAATTGAGGGAATGGGAAAGTACATCAAGTGAGTTTGTCATCCAGGGAGAGGCAATGATTGGCTTAATCCTTTTTTTTTTTAACCCACTTGTAGAATCAATTTTACATATATCCTGACAGGAGAACAGCATAATGAAATTGTTTTCATTCAGCTCTTTTATTCACTAGTGAGAGCCACCTGGTAAACTCTGAGCATTTTCAGATGATTTTTTCCTTCCTGTGGATTGCTCCAACCTCTGTGTTAGTGCTTCCAAGCTTCTCTATAGATCTGGCCTCATTTTTTCTGTTTCTCGGACTTTTATTTATTTATTTATTTATAAATTTATTTATTTAATTTTGGCTTCGTTGGGTCTTCGTTGTTGCGCACAGGCTTTCTTTAGTTGTGGTGAGTGGGGGCTACTTTTTGTTGTGGTGCACCGGCTTCTCCTTGCAGTGGCTTCTCTTGTTGTGGAGCACAGGCTTTAGGTGCACAGGCTTCAGTAGTTGTGGCACACGAGCTCTAGAGCTCAGGCTCAGTAGTTGTGGCGCACGGGCTTAGTTGCTCCAGGGCATGTGAGATCTTCCTGGACCAGGGCTCGAACCCGCATCCCCTGCATTGGCAGGCGGATTCTCAACCACTGAGCCACCAGGGAAGCCCCTCTCTAACTGTTTAATTCTCTCTAACTGTACTTGCCTGATGTCTATAAGGCCTGGTTAGCTCTGCACCACGGTCCCCTGTAAAAGCTGCTTAACCAGAGCTGGAAGAAGCCAGTGTTCCTGAATTAGAGATTTGAGTTGCATGCATATGAGAGGTAACACTGTTGGTGGAGGGGGAGATCACAGTTTAGGATGTTGTGAAGGCAGTGAGGATTCTGGCTAAGAGTTGATTGTTGTCTTAATGGTAGTGCCAGATGCTGGCCTCTGAATACCTGAGGTCAGAGGGTGGGCTTAAAGAGTGGACTCATCCTCAGAGTGGCATTTGGCCTGGAGAACATCTGAGAGGCAAGCAGAGAGCAATGGAGCAAGGAGGGCAGGCAGGAATATGTTACAGAGCCTCAGCCATAGGTCAGGGCATGCTTTCATTGTGATGATAATGACCGGACATGCCTAGGATCAGGAAATATCTCAGTAGAAAGGTGCCAGGAGACCAGAGGCTTAACCAGAGTATCTTTTAGGAGCAGAGGGATCCTTATTTGGAGCTGTAGCCTCTGTTTTCAGAAAGTTTGTTGCATGAGACTCGGTCACATTTGAAAGTGAGGTCTTGCTTCACGTCAGGTGTTTCCTACCATTGCCTACTTGCCGGCTTGCAGTGCCCTACGGTGTGCTCTGAAGTTGCCTGGTGACAAGTGACAAGTGCCCAAGCTTTTCTCAGATACAAGTCACTTCTGCACAGAGGTCTTGCTTTTTGATTTGTCTGTCAATGGTAGAGTAAAAAAACAAACAAAAACTTGTAAAAGTTTTCAAGCATATAAAAAATATCCTTATGTAATCACTGTTGGATTTCTTTTTGACCGAATTTACTCTGAAAACTACTGGCATTATTTTCTAGAACATTTTAAACGAATGTCAAATAAAATTTTTCTCTTTTCTTTTTTTTGTTTTTTAAAATTAATTTTTTTGGCCACTCCATGTGGCCTTCAGGATCCCAATTTGCTGACCAGAGATCAAACCCACGCCCTTGGCAGTGAAGGTGCAGAGTCCTAACCACTGGACCACAAGGAATTCCCTTTTTTCTTTCATTTCAACCAGAATGTTGTCTGTTTAAGAAGTTGATAGGTCTTGGATATGTGTAGTGGCTTTTTATGGATTTTTGCCCTTTTAAGTTCAGGGAATAAAATAAATTACCAGTGAAGAGTTACTAAAAAGGGGAGTGTTAAGCAATGTGCCTTGAGGTTCTGTATGTCAGAAATTGAATTTTGCTATCTTGTAGTATCTCCAGACCTGAGATAATGAGTCTGCCGTATCAGACCAGTCTTGGGTAGTGACTTCCCTGCCTGAATAGGAGGCTGGGCATACCGGCATCACAGTGGACAGGCCTCAAGTGTATGCTTAAGTCGCTTGTATGGCAGGAGAGAGTGCCCTTGGCTCTGCCAAGCCTTACTTAAGGAGCTGCCTGAGTTCTTGGACTCCTTTGCAGCTGAGATGAGGCTCAGTGAAGCAGATGCTCTTCAGGATTAGAGAAGGTGCGTTTCCTTATGGATGGGTGAGAGGCTGGGAAGCCCTCTTTCCGCCTCCCTTGCTGTGACCACAGAATGTGAAGCAGAACTCAGTTCCTGACACCCTTTTAGGCCCCTGGATAGTTCCCTGACATCTGCCTACAGTGTGGGTACAGGATCACTCATCTTTGTTGCCACATCCCACTGTCTTCTCAAGGGGAACCCTGGTTGACATCAGATCACATGAGGTTGGGCACTCTGCAGGAACAATGCATCTTAATTATTTTCTCTATTCTAAAAATAACCCCAGGGGCTTCCCTGGTGGTGCCGTGGTTGGGAGTCCGCCTGCTGATGCAGGGGACGCGGGTTTGTGCCCTGGTCCAGGAAGATCCCACATGCCACGGAGCGGCTAGGCCCGTGAGCCATGACTGCTGAGCCTGCGCGTCCAGAGCCTGTGCTCCGCAGCAGGAGAGGCCACAGCGGTGAGAGGCCCGCGTACCACAAAAAAAAAAAATTAAAAAAATTAAAAAACAAAAAAAATCCCAAATCTAGAAGGAAAATCACAGGTTGTACATAGTTGAAACAATACAGAAAACTCACTTGCTTCTGCATGTGCCTATATGAATTTTAGTAGAAAATTTGGTAAAATCAGTTTTTTTTTGGAGGGAGCCGCACCATGTGGTATGTGGGATCTTAGTTTCCCAACCAGGGATCGAACCCATGCCACCTGCAGTGGAAGCGCGGGGTCTTAACCACTGGACCAACAGGAAGTCCTGTTTGATATCAATTTAGGATTTGGGGCAATTAGCCCTTGAATTAATTAGTCTGAAAGTAGGAATAAATCTAAAATAAGATGCTATGAAAAATATTGAAACATGAGTTTGAAACAGAGGTTACTCACATTTGGTAAATTTAAGGAAACAAAAGGAATTTCCTCAAATAGCACAGTGAAACTAAGTCGCCATTTTCCTATTCTGTTATAGCCACCTATAGGTCAAGTACTTTGGGGGAAATTCATCTCTTATTACCATTTTTCTTTGTCTTTCACTGGTAACTCTTAAAATTTAGGGAAGCTTATTATTTGTAAATCAAAGTAGGATGCCCTGAAGCAACCTTGATACTGAAAGATTCAGTATATGACCATGTGGATGAATGAGACAGGAAGATCAATTAACTTCTTTACTCAGTTAAATAACATTTGTCTTGAATTAGCATGAAAATGGGCTTTTTGTAATTAATTTTAAATAACTGAATATGGAGAACATTTATTTCTTCAGAAGAGACCTAAGGCATTAAATAGGGCTTGCTTTTTGCAAAATGTCAGTAGCATTGTTTCTGCTTCTCTCTCCCAGATCAAGCACTGTACCTAGCAGAAATTTTACTACCTCTCCAACATCATCAGCAAGTCCCTATTCCTCAGTATCTGCCTCTCCCATTTCAAATGGTGATAGCACTAATACCTCTGGGATGCACAGTTCCAGTGTCAGCAGGGGGTAAGAGCAGGTCCTTTCACTTTGCTTCCCTTCCCTCTGAGTCCTTTCCCAGACCGTACCTGCACAGCTCCTCTGCTGCTACACTAAGCATAGTGGGATTAGGGCTCCCCATGGGATCATGCTGCATGTAGTTTCTTGCTCCATTTCATATCCACAGTAAATTTTGCCTCCTAGTTCTGATGTACATTGCTTTTCTTCCTGCGAGCTGGTGTTTTCCCCACAGACTAAGTCAGTTGGTGGTCATGGGGGTCACTGCATTTGTCTGTGAAGCAATGGGCTGGTTGTCTGGCAGAATAGCTATGTGGGGATGATTGTTGGCTATGGGAGGACCCTGCCTGTTTCCCCTCTGCATGGCTGTGATCCTTTCTCCGAGTGTTTCAGGAGCACCTGCCATATAGCACAGACAGGGTGGAAGAGGGAGGTCAGGCAAGAGAGAG
Source organism: Kogia breviceps (assembly GCF_026419965.1). NCBI lineage: Eukaryota > Metazoa > Chordata > Mammalia > Artiodactyla > Physeteridae > Kogia > Kogia breviceps. The sequence continues at coordinate 39,410,308 of NC_081319.1, forward strand.
AGTGCATGCACACTCAGGCACAGTGAAGACTGAGTGTGGCCTGGTGGGTGGTGGCAGGTGCAAGCTTTGATCTTGGTAACCAGTGTTCTTCCCTGAAGTCACCTGGCAGTTAGCCTTCTAGAGGGATACAAAATTAGCATTTGCCAAAGCCTGAGAGCATAGGATTCAAACAGCATTTCTCCCCTTAAGGATGTGCTCACCACCCGTTATCATGTCAGATCAAGGCAGGGGGTTGGGGGGGCTGGAGGGCTGGGGAGGGGAGTAAAGAGACCTTGTCTCACGGGGTTATTATCAAGTGAGAATTCTAGAGGCCCCAGCAGAGCCCCAAAAGGCATCCTGAAGGCATGTGAGCAGCACTCACTTTTATTGCTGATGTGGTTATGTTTTCCAGTGGATCTGGCTTCTCTGCTTCATATAATTGTCAGGAGTCCCCATCAACTCATGTACAACCTGGGCTCTGTGGACTTGGAAACCTGGGAAACACCTGCTTCATGAACTCCGCCTTGCAGGTAGAGGGCAGAGCTGCCATCTCAATAACACTGTGTCTTCACAGTACTTGAGGCTCAGGTGGGAGTGGCCTCTAAGGTGTTGGGAGGATCCTCTCCCAGGGGTCCCTGACGACCCTTTGTTATAGTACTTCAGGGATCCCTGCCAAGGCACGTCCCACTGGGTAGTACAGAATGGCCTCATCAGTGTTCCTGGCCTTAAAATGTCTTAATCAGTTCTAGGTTTGGTTTTACAGTAAAAGTATGTTGAATTTTGTTCATCATTAGGGAATGATCTCAGAAAGTACTAGAATACTTGCCTGGTTGGTCTCTAATGGGATGAGAACTCACAGTAGCTGGTACTAAGCCAAATTATTCCTGCTTGAAGTTGACCATCTTTTCACCAGTAAGCTGTCTCACCTCATGCCCTGCTTGGAGAAAATCCTAAAATCCTCCCTTTGAAACCTCATTTATTCATCCATCAAATATTTTGGGGGCACATACTATGTGATGGTACTGTTTGGGGCATGGGCTGGAGTTAGGGTCCAACTACAAAATTAGGAGGGCACAGTCCTTAGTACTGCCTTCACTTCTGACACCAGCTGCAAGTTTGGGGCTCCCTAAGACCACCCTCAGTTTTGTTAATTTGCCAGAAAGACTTGTAGACTCACTTAAAAGTAATTATACTCATAGTTATGGTATGTTGTAAGGAAAGGATACAGATTTAAAATTAGGCAAGGTTAAGAAGGGAGCAGGGCAGAGTCTAGGAGGGTTCTCAGCGCAGAGCTTCTGTTGCCCTCTTCCTGTGGAGTGAAGATGCTTTACTTTCCTGGCATTGATGTGTAATAGTAGGCATGGAGCATTGCCAGGTATGAAAACTCACTTGAGTTTTGGTGTCCAGAATTTTTATTGGGACTTTATTATATGGCATGACTGATTGGTTGCCCAGTGGTTAAAGAGAAAATTCTTGTGAATTGGTGAATGTATTCAAAGATTTAAGGAAGAAATACCAATCATGCCTATCTTCTTTCAGCATCCCAAATCATTTTACAAGGGAGGCTACTCTGATACCAAAATATGACAAGGAATTTCTAAAAAGAAAAATTTTAGACTATCATATGTCATAATTGTAGACACAAATAATGTAGATAAAATTTTAGCAAATCAAAATTAATTTCTAAATAAAAGTGGTAACACATAGCAAGTAGGTGTGGTTTGTGCTAGGAAAGCCAGGTTGGTTTAACACCTGAAAAATTAATCAGTCTTTTAACATAGTAACAGAATGAAGGAGAAAACCATGTGATCATCTCTATAGATGTAGGAAAACTCATTTGATAAAATCCAATACCCACCTTCAGTTTTTAATTTAAGGAGTTCAAATTAATATACACAGGTACAATATTATTTATTGTTTTCTCTAATTATCCTGATTTTCCACCCATAGTGTTTTAGCTCTAGTAAAACATTTTGCCTTTGGCTTACTTATATTTTGTCTTCTCATGAAATAGTGGAATGTCACAGTCACTTCCAGTAGAAAAAATATATCATCTTAAAATTATTATCTTCGACTGAATAGAAAATTACTGTGTGTCAGGTATTTGGGATATACAGCTTTTGCCCTCAGAGAGCTTGTCTCAGAAACAGTTCTTAGGCAGTAAGTGTGAGCTCCCTCCAAAACAGTGTCCCTGGGAGGCTAGTCACAATGTGGCCACCAGCCTCTGGGAGACTGTGCCTTACTGTTATGAGCCCTTCAGAGAATCTGCTGAGCAATTCATTTTGTTGGCGTGACCCTCACCGGTCGTTTAGAACTGGGTTTATCTTGTGTCTCTGTGTGCTCTCCAGAAGTGGTGTAAGCTGTGATCGTGTTCTCTTTCAGTGCTTAAGCAACACTGCACCACTGACCGACTACTTTCTCAAAGATGAGTATGAGGCTGAAATCAACAGGGACAACCCACTGGGAATGAAAGGGGAAATTGCAGAGGCCTATGCAGAGCTCATTAAGCAGATGTGGTCTGGAAGGGATGCTCATGTGGCACCTCGCATGTTCAAAGTAGGTTGATGTATATACTTCCTTTTTCCTATTTTGGGGAGAGTGGTTTCGTGTTGTAATGAAGCGTTCCTTTACTGCATCTTGGGATTAAGATGGGCTCCGAGACTAAAAGCACTACATGATCAGATCCTTCTTTTCTGTTCAGTCATTTAGCACACACTTAAGTGACACAGCCCCCACCTCTGGGCCGAGGTTACTTCAGATAATCATTTGTATTATAAGCTGCTTGTTCAGAATGCTGTATTCTACAGTGGCATTCTCTTTTTTTTCTTTCTTTTTTAAAGTTTTTTTGATGTGGACCATGTTTAAAGTCTACTGAATTTGTTACAGTATTGCTTCTGTTTCATGTTTTGGTTTTTTGGCTGCGAGGCATGTGGGATCTTAGCTCCCTGGCTAGGATCGAACCCACACCCCCTACATTGGAAGGTGAAGTCTTAACCAGTGGACCATCAGGGAAGTCCCTACAGTGGCATTCTTTAAATGGTTGACACCCTAATCACACCATAAAAATTCAATCTAATTTCCAGTATCATCTGAAGGGTGCTCCCAGGTTCTCTGAGACTGGAACGTATACCCGCTGTGGTTTGAGTTGGGTCCCCTAGGTTAGGAATTGGGCTGACATTGTCGGATGTTGGTATGAGGGGCAGTTCTCACTTGGGTCCCTCAGCTAGGAAGATGGGTGAACTGCATTGGGCACTTGGAGCAGCTCAACCTTCCATTGCCCTGAATGTTTTTTGCTGCTGTGGGGGGAGTGCCTTGCCTCCATGTGTTGAAATCTGGAAATCCTGTTTGGTTCAAGGAGCCTTCATGAAGCATCTGATTCACAGAGAAAAAAAAATATAGCACCTAAGCTCAATGAGAAAATTAAAATCTTAGATTGTTTATTGAAATTGAAAACAAATTCTTCTCATTCCCATGGTCACATTAATCCCTGGGAAATATATGCAAATTACTATTCCCAGAGTTTCTGTTTCTGAAGGGCGGGTGGGGCCTGAGAAGGTGCATTTCTATCAAGCTCTCAGATGATGCTAATGCCACTAGTTGGGCCCTGCACTCTGCGGATCGGTAGTGTAGAGCAATACAAGGCAGACACTTATTTAGGGCTAGGAGGGCTCTTACGTACAGTGCTCTTATTTAGGGCTAGGAGGATTCTTCTGGCTGATGTAGGTACCATTTGTAAACTTCTTAGGGAGACTCTGAACCAAAGAAGGTGGTTGGAGAGGGATTCGTGTCTGTACTTAGGACATGTGGCTACTGAGGGAGTCACTCTTTACTCCTCTCTTAGGGTAGTGGCCCAGTTTCCAAGTCTGTAGTTGTCCTGGATTTCAGATCTTAGCCCTCTTCTCTCTGGTAGGAACTGCTGACCTTTAGGCTCTTGAGGAGTTAATCAGGCTACTGGAGCCAAGGGTGTTCTCCCTTACGGTACCAGCAGACTGCAAATTTATTTATTTAAAAAATAAATTTATTTATTTATTTTATTTATTTTTGGCTGTGTTGGGTCTTTGTTGCTGCACGCAGGCTTTCTCTAGTTGTGGCGAGTGGGGGCTACTCTTCGTTGTGGTGTGCAGGCTTATTGCTGTGGCTTCTCTTGTTGCAGAGCATGGGCTCTAGGCACACGGGCTTCAGTAGTTGTGGCACATGGGCTCAGTAGTGGTGGCTCGCGGGCTCCAGAGCGCAGGCTCAGTAGTTGTGGCGCACAGGCTTAGTTGCTCCATGGCATGTGGGATCTTCCCGGACCAGGGCTCGAACCCCTGTCTCCTGCATTGGCAGGCGGATTCTTAACCACTGTGCCACCAGGGAAGCCCAAAGTTATTTTTGATGACAATTTCCTATCTGACTTCACTGGTTCTTTATAACTTATGCCTTCTGATGTGGTTGCTTTTGTTGTAGACTCAGGTGGGACGTTTTGCCCCTCAGTTTTCTGGCTACCAGCAACAAGACTCTCAGGAGCTGTTAGCCTTTCTTCTAGACGGATTGCACGAAGATCTGAACCGAGTAAAGAAAAAACCGTACCTGGAGCTGAAGGATGCCAATGGGCGGCCAGATGCGGTATGATATTGAAGAGTTTTGAAGAAAAATATTCCAAAGAAGCTGCCTCCTACTGGGAGGTGCAAGGGCATTCTTCTGGTCTTGGAGTATTGGTGCCAGGGCTTGTTTGTGACGTGGACGTGAGGTCTAATATGGAAATGTATTGCACGTTACAAAGGGGCTAACTCTAGTTACCCCTGATGCTCTCTCTTGGGCTTCTTCAAGTTAGAGTCAGTTTGTTTAGTATAATTACATTGGTGAACCAGAGACTAGGGCACCCTGAAAACTGTAAAGTGCCTGTAGTGTGGGCCCTTGGGATTATTAAAATCCATCTATGATGATTAAAATAGTTTGTTATTAATGTTATTAGGACACTTACGTTTTTTGCCTTGATTTTCATATCTATGAAGAGGGAATTTAGTATTTAAGCTACCTGTCACATTGGGATGATCAATATGAATACTTCAAAGTAGCATTCACATCTTAAAGGAAAAACCATGAGCTAACTGAACTATAGCATAAATTAAAAGCTCACTGAAGGGACTTTGGATCATTGGAAGCCCTATAGGAGGCAGTCCTTTCCAGGTCAGGTCCATGTGTCCACAGTGCTGTCAGTTCATCTCTGTCCTGTAGATCCTGCATCAACACTTCGTTAAGTGTAGGATTGGGCCTGGAGCTGGCATATGGAATGAGTTTGGTATGCTAAGAGCAGTCCTGGCCCTCACTGGCCTGGCCCAAGTTCTTGGCTGCACAGACTGCCTCACAGTCTATTTCAGATTTTGCTGTGAATCATTCTGGATACAGAGGCTAAGAACTGAGGGATGTTGAGAATGTCTTACTTATCCCCTTTGCTTTCTTCCAGGTGGTGGCAAAGGAAGCCTGGGAGAATCACAGGTTGAGGAATGACTCTGTGATTGTGGACACATTCCATGGCCTCTTCAAATCTACCTTGGTTTGCCCAGAATGTGCTAAGGTTTCTGTGACCTTTGACCCATTTTGCTATCTAACTCTCCCGCTGCCCTTGAAGAAAGATCGAGTTATGGAGATCTTCCTGGTTCCCGCTGACCCTCGCTGCAGACCTACCCAGGTAAGAGAAATCGGCACCCTCATGGTACCCCTTGTTGTGAGTGGCCTCCAGACCCGGAGTGGGGCTGCTTCCATCTGTTGCAGCAGCAGCTCCATCAGCTGCCTCTGAAACCCCTTGGCACTTGCCTTGAGTGTGTGCCCTTGTTCTCCCTCAGACCTTTGTGTAATCCCATGTCATTCAAGCATATTGTGAAGGTTCTCTGGGCTTCTCTGTCACCTTTTCCCCTATGCTCCATTCATTTGACTAAAGGAATCTGGCTGATCTGCTAAGAGATCCTTGAATATGAATGTTAGGGGACTAGAAACAGTACTTCCCTTGGTTATGTTCACCCCTAAATTAGCTAGGAGAGCCTGGCCAGAACAAAAGGCCAAATGAAAGGTGTGACAGGCTGGTCTTAGTGTCCAGCCCTGCTGATGGCTCACTGCATGCTTCTGGCTTTATGACAAGGACTGGTTGGCAGTTTGTATAATTGTAACATTTTTTTAAAGGAAGTAGTGAATGGCTCTAAAAAGTTAAGAAAAAAATAAAGCAATGTGTAAGAAGGAAAGAGATGGTCCAGCTTCTGTGGTGCTACCTGAATAGAGAGGCAGGTGTTGATGCAGAAGACTTGCCTATTTGCTCTGCTGGCCACTCATCTGGGCCCTGACCTCACCACACACTGTTTCTGGAGGGGCATCTTTGCCCTCCATGATGCCTGCTCCTCCCAACTCATCTCTCACCCTTTCCAGAGCACCCTTGTCACCCCTCCCATCTCTCCTTTGCAGTACCGTGTGATTGTGCCGCTGATGGGGGCCGTGTCTGACCTGTGTGAATCTCTCTCCAGGCTGTCTGGCATTGCTGCAGAAAACGTAAGGCGGGGTGTTCAGTGGCACTCAGCCTATTGGGGGCAGTTCATAGTCCTTTGGAGTTAAGGTTCAACTTTGTAGCCACTTTCGTGGCGTAGGTCTTATCGGCCAGCACACATGTGGTTATATCTGGATGCCTCAGACCTCCTGGCCCTTGTTCATTGTGCACACTGTGCCTGAGACGGTCCCTTCCAGTCCTGGGAACACTGTCTTTCCTCCATTGAGGACACACTAGCTATAGTCAGAGGGCCAGGACTGGGGATTTGCTCTCACTTTGCCTCCCCTTCCTACCTGACCTCATCTATAATGTAAGACGCTGGAAGTTCTTTCCTGTCCCAAACTCTGTAAGTCTGTGGAGTGATTTGATATAAATCTTTATTTAAAACCAATTACTGGCTGGGGCTTCCCTGGTGGCACAACAGTTGAGAGTCCACCAGCCGATGCAGGGGATACGGGTTCGTGCCCCGGTCTGGGAGGATCCCACATGCCGTGGAGTAGCTGGGCCCGTGAGCCATGGCCGCTGAGCCTGCACATCCGGAGCCTGTGCTCCGCAAAGGGAGAGACCACAACAGTGAGAGGCCTGCGTACCGCAAAAAAAAAAAACCAAAAAAAACACAAATGCTGGGACTTCCCTGGTGGCACAGTGGTTAAGAATCCACCTGCCAGTGCACAGGGGACACGGATTCGATCCCTGGTCCAGGAAGATCCCACATGCCGCAGAGCAGCTAAGCCTGTGTGCCACAACTGCTGAGCCTGCGCTCCAGAGCCAGCGAGCCACAACTACAGAGCCCGCGTGCCACTACTGAAGCCCGTACCTAGAGCCGGTGCTCCACAACAAGAGAAGCACGCGCACCACAATGAAGAGTAGCCCCCGCTCGCCGGAACTAGAGACAGCCCACACACAGCAACGAAGACCCAACGCAGCCAATAAATAAATAAATAAATATATTAAAAAATAAAAATAGGGCTTCCCTGGTGGCGCGGTGGTTGAGAGTCCTCCTGCCGATGCAGGGGACACGGGTTCGTGCCCCGGTCTGGGAAGATCCCACGTGCCGCGGAACGGCTAGGCCCGTGAGCCATGGCCACTGATCCTGCGCGTCCAGAGCCTATGCTCCGCAACGGGAGAGGCCACAACAGTGAGAGGCCCGTGTACCACAAAAAAATAAAATAAATAAATAAATGAAATAAAAATAAATAAATAAATAAAAATAAAATAGAAAAATAAAAACAATTGCTCACGCTGGTCTTTCTGCTGAGCCTGGCCCTGTGTGAAGGTGGGGAAAGTGAAGACCTCTTGCTGCAGGAGGATCCATCCTCCTGGATGCCCCCAGCCCCTCCCTTGTCCCAGTCCTGGTCAGTGCGCTACTCCTCCCCACTCCCCTTGCACCCCTGCTGGTTTCAGGTGGTAGGTCTTGGTGGTTGGGGTTTGGTCTTTTCTGCTGTGTGCTGAGGATGGCTTGGGGAATTCTGGCCCCAGGGAACACCCCAGAGGATTCTGGATGACTGCTGATCTCTGGTCAGCACTCACTCCCCACCATTCCTGTCACTGGAGGGCAAATCCCGTCATAAACCTTGGGACAGATACAGCATGTTTTCTGGTGGCGACAACCATGCTGCTCCCCCTTGGCCCTTGGCCCCTGAGCTCTGGGGCTGGTTGCATCATTATCTCTCAGGGGGCAGCACATATTTTTTCATTTGTGCCTGGGTTATTAAGTAGGTGTACTCTTTTTAAAAAAGTATTTATTTGGCTGCGCCGGGTCTTAGTTGCATCACGCAGGATCTTTGTTGCAGCACGCTGCATCCTTTTAGTTGCAGCATGTGGGATCTTTAGTTGCGGCATGTGATGGGTGTACTCTTATCCATCCTGTAATCTTTCTGTTACTGTTGATTCTTAGATGGTGGTCACAGATGTGTATAATCACCGGTTCCACAAAATCTTCCAAATGGATGAAGGTTTAAATCACATCATGCCTCGGGATGACATTTTCGTGTGAGTACTCAGTGGTTTGTGCTGCAGCATCAAAGGAAACATTCTAGAGGCTTTGCCAGTGTCTGTCAGTGTCTCCAGAGCAGAAGATCTGGCAGTTGGTGCTCATGTGGATTTGCCCCAACCCCTGGGTGCAAGAGATGGATGTTCAGGGAATTTGGGGCAGCCATCAGTGCTAAGCGCCTACTGGCACTTCAGAGCTAGACATTCCAGATAACTCCTCAGCATGAACAAGGCTTTTGTCAGTTAAGAAGGCCTGTTTAGTGGTTCTGCAGATGGTCCTGCTGTCAGAAATGCTTTTCTCAAGACGAGTCACAGCTTTGTGAGGGGCCACGCTAAGACAGGAGAAGGGATGCAGTACAGGGGGGTCTCGTCCTTTCTCCCAGCCATAGGTAGTGGCTTCTTAAGCAGGTGCCATCCCAGATGACAGGGAAGGTTAATTTAAGCAGGCTTTTCCAGCGCTAACATCTGCAAGCTCTGAGACTCGGTTTTCTCATCCCTATGAGGACAGTACACTCCCAACTGCAGCTCGTCTCCTCAGCCCCTCCCAAGTCCTCTTGCTTCAAGGCTGCTTTGAGTGATTGTGTGTGTGTCCCTCTTCCAGGTGGGGGTGGGGTGGGGGTGTGTGTGTGAGCTTGCCTGAGCTCCCAGCAGCCGCTTGCTCAGGGAGGCTTGCATGTGGAGCACACCCATGTTTTCCCTCCCTCATTCCCTCTCAGCCAGAAACTTGCCTCTGCCGAGAAAGGTTTTTAGGATTTTGTTTTGGTTTTTGGTTTTGGCTGAGGAATGCAGTACACAAAGGAGGCATTTCCTTCCCTTTACATTTTTGGGGCCAATGACTTCTAGGTCACTCAAAGGAAGAATTCTTAACCACACCCAAGATCCTAGTTCTGTTCACACTTGAATAGGCTGCCTCCCCACTCGCAGCCGTGTTCCCTTACTTTACTAATGGAGGGTGCCAAGGCTCATGCTGGGTCCCAGCACTGGGACAGTCCACTTCTTACACCAAGACTTTAACACAGTCTCCCACAGTTCTGGAAACTAGTGTTCACACATACCTGCGCTGAGAAGACCTGGGACATCACCTTGTGGGGAGGTTGGCAAACCATCAACGGAGGATTCTTCAGAGTGCTTGAGGGCCAGCCAATTGGAAAGCAGATTGTTTTATGATGAATTGATAATTGTCTTATGAAAACACAATTGTAGCATCTAATACTTTTTGAGCATGTGATGTACCGTGCTACTGAGTTACTTAATCCTCACCACTACACTGGAAGGTGGATGATCCCATTGTCCGCTGGATAAACAGACTTCGAAATTAAGGCACTTGACCTGGTTACAGCAGCCAGAAAGTGGCAGTGATGGATCTGGAACCTGGGCCAGCCTCACTCCAAGCCTTGGTTCTTGACCATTATGCTGGACCCCAGGGTCCTTACCCTAGAGCATACCATGGACGTTTTTGTGAGTTTTTCTTTGAACTCCTCTTGCATATACTATAGTCAGGACTGTTTGCCAGGCGTGTGGGTAGAGTTGTGTGTGTGTGTTTATAGTTTTCAAAAATTGAATCAGTAAGTTTGTGTCTCCCCCTATAGGAAGAGGGAAAGACTACAGTCGGTTGCCAGCAATTTTGGTAACATCTGTTCCAGGATAAAACATCTATAAATCTCCTCAATCCCATGTATTCACTAAGTAAGACACATTTTTCAAAATCATTGATTTGTATTTAGCAGTTTCTTTGGTTATCTCTGATTTTTAAAAAAAATTAAATATGATTCTTTTACTTCAATGTTTTTGAAGAAAGATGGCAAACAGTTTTATAAATTTGCTTCCTTATTTGAAATAAGGAGTCTTTGGCTTATATTCTAGGTATACGTCTCTGTACAGTATTTGGTTTTATTAAAGGGCAGGGCATTGAGAATGCCTTTTTCTTAAAGTTAAGCTCCTTGATGGATGACGAAAGGTGAACTTGGTGGCTGGGCCCCGCTGTGTGCCTTTGTGTCTGAAGTGATGGTCTGGATGACAGGTGTCGTCTGTGTTGAGTCCCAGTTGAAGGACCACAGAGTTTGAGGCCATGGTTGGGGGAAGGAGGATCACATTAGCCCCAGGTCCTGGGTTGTGTAGGTTCACCTTGTGTTAACAGTTGACCCTCTTTGGGATTCCTGACCCATCCTCTAGCATCATCTTGGAAATGGTTTATCCACCTTTTGTACTGAAGTGTGCTCTGTTCTAGTAACTGTAGTCCTGGCCATCGTGTAGCTGCAGCTCAGATCTCCGTCTCTCACAGGGACCTGCCACTGAAGGTGCTCTCTTGTGTGATTGACACAGGTACGAGGTCTGCAGCACCTCCACAGACGGCTCTGAATGTGTCACGCTTCCAGTGTACTTCAGGGAAAGGAAATCCAGGCCATCGAGCACTTCCACTGGGGCAGTGCTATATGGGCAGCCACTGCTGGTTTCTGTCCCCAAGCACAAGCTCACCCTCGAGTCTTTGTACCAGGCTGTTTGTGAGCGTATCAGGTTGGTGGTAGGAATGTGATTTGCTTGTTATCTAAAATAAGATAGCCCACTAAGAGTGACTGCCCCCTGCAGAGTGCCAGTGTTGACCCCGTGTGCTCACTTCTGTTAGAAATGTAGTTGTGTCGGCCCCTGGGAGGGCCAGGGCAGGTGCTGTTGGGACAGAACTGGCACATCTGAAGCACCATGACAGTGAACATCTAAGCTTCTTCCAGTCATGTCTTCACACCTGCTTGAGGGAGTATAGTGCTTTGATGGCATTTTGTATTTGAATGTAATTTCTGAACTACTCCACTATCATTCTGAACCTGATAATTAACGTTACTGGGAAATATTTTTTTAAATGATGGTGCCACGCAACATTTATCAAAGATTTGAAACAGACTTTCTCAGAGTCTTCAGTGCCCTGGTAGTTAAACTTCTTATCTCTTAGGTTCCTCGCAATTTCTTGAAGTGTTAAGCCATCACGTGAATTTTAAGGCCCTTTTATTTACATAAATTGCTTTGTGAATAGCTGAATATATAAATTAGGAACTACTTCGTGCTGAGTAGTGGAGAAAAATAGGTAAAGGCTACAACTAACGAACAATTTCTTTTTCTTCTTTTCAAGCCGCTATATAAAACAACCTTTGCCTGATGAGTCTGGCAGCTCATTCTTGGGGCTGGGGGCCTGCAATGGCTCCAGAGACAGCTGTGAAGGTGAGCACACACCACGCTGTGGGGCTATGACTGACCAAATCACTCCCGACCTCCCTCTTCCAAAGGTGTTGTATACATGGGTGAGGGAGGCTCTGAGGTGGGGTTGGGAGCTCTGCCTAGAGAGCAGACCTAGATGCCCTGTCTGCACCACTTCACTCTGCCAGAGCCCATTGTCCAACTTTGACACCTCGTGTAATCTTAGGTGTGGAGGCTGGGTTTCACTTCAGGGAGACTAAGCATAATAGGACTGAGTGACTTGCCCAAGGTCATGTAGCAGAGTTAGGATTTGATTCTGACCTGTTGGGGTTGCTGAGTACACTTGGCTGCCTTCACAACCTGGCTTGTGTCTGTAGAGCTTTTGTCTTGGCCCTTACCCATCACCATGGTCCAGCAGCTGCCCCTGGGGAGGACAGATGTCCTGCCCAGCCAGTCAGAAAGCAGAGACAGGTTCTCTTGGGCCTTTCTTTCTTTCTACCCAGGAAGCCACAGGTGGTAGCTGGCTCTGGACAGCTCCTGATGTGGGAGTGACAAACCACAGTTGGAAAAGCAGTAGGATAGACTTGTTGCAAGAAACCCAGAGCCCTCACCATCCTTCTGTGGCCTAGTGCTCACAAGCTCATCTGTGACCATGGAGCTGTGTCTGACCTGCACTGTGGCTGTCATCCTTCTTTTGGGGGTCTGCGTGACTGACTAGGTGGCTTTATTCCTATAAAACCAGAAATGTCCTCCAGTTCCTATGCTTTGTGAATAGCTGAATATATATTCTTAGTTGAAAATTCAAATGCCCAGATTTCTGCAAGACACAACTGGTCCTGGAAAGTGAGAATTGACATTAAAAATAATGACCAGAAGGCTCTGTCCTGAAGGGATATTCCAAATTGTTGGTATTTTAGGTTGAGTATTTATTATAGTCGTACTCCTGTTCTTTCCCAGAATATCATGTTCTCCTCCCACGAGGGATGAACAGGAGTGTATTTTGTGCACAGGTCCCACAAGCAGATATGTTGGAGCTGTAGTGGTAGTCTCTGAGCAGACCTTGGGTGACCTGTAGGTTCTTAGTGCTCTGGAAGTTGAGGCACTGTGATTCCCAGCTTGAGGTATGGGGCAGACCTCAAAAAGTCAGTTCATCCCTCTTAACCTTGGTTTACCCATCTGCAAAATGGGATGATGATAACGGCTTCACAGATTTGAGGTTACTGTTTAATGAGATAGTGTGGTTAGAGTATCTGGCACATAAGAGATGCTCAGTTGATAACAGCATCATGTCAGTATTTGCTATTGTTACAATTAGCCTAGTTTCTTAGACATTACATCTGTCAGTCTCTTGTTCTCACTGCCTTCTTTTGAATTCCATAAGGGAGCCTTGGTGCATAGACTTCAAATCCTGTTTAATGTTGAAATAATTCTAACCTCTTTACTGCCATGGCTCCTTGTTAGGCCTGTGGTGGCCGTTTCCTGCTGATTCTCTGAGTGTCTTGGGCAGGGCAATGTTTCACTTGCCAGTCTGAGAGCAGAGCAGGCTTACCTGGGCATAAAAGAGGCAGTGCCACTGCTTCAGGAGTGAAGTGAGCTAATTGAGAAAGGAACCTCCGTGAGAGCTGAGGCTGGCATGCCTCAGTGGCATGCACACTGGCTGTTTCAGAGTCCTGCTCATGGGGACTCATGTCACACTGTCATCCATGGCTGTGATGTTCCTGTGGCCTGACAGGAAACTGTGCTGTACTGTCCTGGGCCCAACTTGTCCTTCCCTCATGAGAACTCCTGAGACACAGTCTTTGAAAGAGGATTTTTTTAAAAAAATTATTTAATTTATTTTTTGGCTGCATTGGGTCTTCATTGCTGCGCGTGGACTTTCTCTACTTCGTTGCAGTGTGCATGGCTTTTCTTTGCGGTGGCTTCTCTTGTTGCAGAGCATGGACTCTAGAGCGCAGGCTTAGTAGGTGTGGCGCGCGAGCTTATTTGCTCCGTGACATGTGGGATCTTCCCGGACCAGGGATCAAACCTGTGTCCCTTGCATTGGCAGGTGGATTCTTAACCACTGTGCCACCAGGGAAGTCCCTTAAAGAGGATTCTTATGTAGAATATACATCTTCCTTTCCTCAGTTTCCATTTCTATTGCTATTTCCCCAAATATATAAACTTCATATTTTGAATCTTTTCTTCCCCCGTTACTTTTTTTTTTTTTTTTTTTTTTGGCTATGCCATGCACCTTGTGGGATCTTAGTTCCCCAACCAGATATTGAACCTGGGCCCCCGGCAGTGGAAGCACCAAGTCCTGACCACTGGACTGCCAGAGAATTCCCTTCCCCTGTTACTTTTACATCACCTTTTGGAGTTGTCCCCGTCTTTGTTGAAATTACTTATTTGATACCTTAACTTTCCCCTTTGACTGCCCAACAACAAAAGTTATGATGAGCATGATCATGGATTTGTTTATTGCAGCCACATATACCAACCAGTTCTCTGGAAACACCTGGGAAATTTACTCATCACCATATGTCTCTAGAATGCCTCTTTAAATTTCTTTTTTTAATATAAATTTTATTTATTTATTTTTGGCTGCATTGGGTCTTTGCTGCTGCATGCAGGCTTTCTCTAGTTGCGGCAAGTGAGGGTTACTCTTTGTTGCGGTGCACAGGCTTCTCATTGCAGTGGCTTCTCTTGTTGTGGAGCATGGGCTCTAGGCACACAGGCTTCAGTAGTTGTGGCACACAGGCTCAGTAGTTGTGGCACATGGGCTTAGTTGCTCCGTAGCATGTGGGATCTTCCCAGACCAGGGATTGAACCCGTGTCCGCTGCATTGGCAGGCGGATTCTTAACCACTGTGCCACAAGGGAAGTCCCTAGAATGCCTCTTAAAACTCCCCGCCCCCCCGGCTGCGCGGCCGGCAGGATCTTAGTTCCCCAACCAGGGATTGAAGCCAGGTCCATAGCAGTGAAAGCGCTGAATCCTAACCACTGGACCGCCAGGGAACTCTCCCTCTTCAAATTCTTGAAACTCAGCAACCTCAAATGAATAAAGAGAAAAAAGGAGGGGAGGATCCTGTGTGCTGTGTTCTTGGGGCCCATCATGGTGCCTGCACCTGAGAGACATGCAGTAAATACTTGTTGAAGGGACAGTCATCATGATTCTTGTGGAGGAACTGAAGACCTTTACTTAGTATTTGTATTCATTATCATATTTAAAGTTTTACTTTTAAATTTTTTCTTACTAGCTGGTCTTCTTGAGTATTGAGTATGGGTTTAATTTTGGTCCTTTTCTCTCTGTGTGCCTAATGATCAAATTGAAAGAGTCAGACTATGTGGGATGAAGCCCAGTAAAGTGCCAAGTGGTGAGGGCCCCAAATTTAGGCTCGCAGGACTGCTGACTCACTTTTGTACCTTCTGGTGACTCTTTGAACCTCTCTGGGCCTCTGCGTCCTCATCGTGGAGTAGCTGTGCCCACTTGCCTGCTTACCAGGTTGTGGGGGTGTCACATATGAATTTAAGTGCCTTTTAGATGCAAAGGGGTGGATGTAGTTTCACACACACAGGACTGAATCTGGAAGGAAGCACCACAGTTAGGTATGAAATAAAAATTGCAGCATTGAAATGGTGGCAAATTACATACATGTTATTTTTCATTTGTATGCTAGGAGAAGACGAAGAAGAAATGGAGCATCAGGAAGAAGGCAGAGAGCAGCTTTCAGAAACAGAGGACAGTGGGGAGGATGAGCTGGGAAGTGACCATGGCGAAACCACCCAAAAGAAGCTCAAAGGCCGGCCCTGCCCAAAAAGGCTTTTTACCTTCTGCCTTGTGAACTCCTATGGCACAGCCGATCTAAATTCCCTTGCAGCTGATGGGAAACTGCTTAAACTCAACTGTAAGCACTTTCTCTGACCTTTCAAACTGGCTTTTAGGGACTTAGGATCTATTGGAAATTCCTTGCACTTAGCACTCTCTGACTGCACTGAGCTTTCATCATCTCATAGTGTGACTCCAGGAACAGACGGTTGTGTGATCCTTGGCTTAAAGCTCCCTAAAGACTGTTTCAGAGACATGACACCCCCCCGCATTTTCCCTTGGCCTTCTTGTCAGGCTTTTCTCTTCCGTCCTTGATGACTTCAGAAGGAAATGAGCTCTCCCTCCACTCCGACCATCCTTCAGGACTTTTGTTCCAGTTGATAACACTTCTTGTGGCCCTCCTAGGTGGCAGCATTTCCCCAGACTTATGAGAATAAATGCATATTTCTTTTGTTCCATGAGAATACTCATGAAATGTGACCCATCTAGAGGATGGTCATGGATTTCACAGGCTGTTACCTGGAGCCTGTAATGGGGACTGCTGTACAGATGGGAAGGGGCATCCACGTGGGATGTGTGTTGTGCATGAAAAGCAACATGTGGACAGTGAAGATGCCTGCCCTGGGTCGGGAGGGGAGCTGCAAAAGCATCTCTTGTGTCTTTTTGCTTCCTTCATTGGAGAAGAGATTTGCTAGATGTCCTCTAGTTTGCTAGCTTGCTTTCTTCCCTTTTTAAATAATTACCTAAAAAGAGTTTTTAAAATAGCTTTATTGAGATGGTTTTGGATCTCTCTTGTCTTTTTGCAGCTCCATTCCCTCCGTGCGGCTTCTTGTCTTTAGTGTAATGCCTTGCAAATTCTATCCCCCTTCTTTTTTTTTTTTTAAATTTATTTATTTGAATTTATTTATTTTTGGCTGCTTTGGGTCTTCGTTGCTGTGTTCAGGCTTTCTCTAGTTGCAGCGAACAGGGGCTACTCTTCGTTGTGGTGATGGGCTTCTCATTGTGGTGACTTCTCATTGCAGAGCATGGGCTCCAGTAGTTGTGGCACGAGGGCTCAGTAGTTGTGGCTCACAGGCCCTGGAGCGCAGGCTTAGTAGTTGTGGCGCACAGTCTTAGTAGCTCCACAGCATGTGGGATCTTCCTGGACCAGGGCTCGAACCCATGTCCCCTGCATTGGCAGGTGGATTCTTAACCACTGTGACACCTGGGGAAGTCCCTAGCCCCATTCTAGAACACCGGTCTTTGACTCCTCAACTCAGTCTTTTGTTCTCCTCCCCACGCTATGGCCTGGAAAATGCCTCCAGGCAATAAGCTGGGGCCATGTAGGCATCACCTTATTTTTTGCCTTCTCTCAGGGAACTCATTCTTGATCTGCCTAATATTCAGTGTCTGAAAACAGTTGTTTCCTCTATTTTGTCAGGTTTTCTTGTGGTTTAAGGCAAGAGGAGAAATCTGGCCACTGTTACTCCATCTTGACCTGTGCCCTTTCAGAATTCTTTGTAGTTGGTGCCTTTAAAGTGTGTCTGTAGCATTGAGGAAATCTTTGCCAGAGGATTTGGGGGCCCAGGATTCAGAGTTGGCTGGCTTAAGGCAGAGCATCCCTCTTGGCAGTGGCTGTTGATGGGTGAGCAGGTGTTGATGGCGTAGCCTGAGTGTGGTGCTTCTCACTCTTGTTACCTGAGGAGCCTCTTCTGTTGCTGGCTATTCAGTAGTGAGTGACACTTTGGTCCTCCTCCACAGCTCGATCCACACTAGCCATCGATTGGGATAGTGAGACCCGGAGCCGTTATTACGATGAGCAGGAATCTGAGGTAGGTCACTCGGCATTCTTGGTCAGGGGTATGTGCTGGTTTCTGCTTCGGGTGGGTCTCTCTCACCAGTTCCCCAGCAGTTTAGCAAGGTATGTTTTAGACCAAGAATGAAAAGCTCTTAAAGATTTTGTCATTACATGTTCAGAGGCTCCAGAAAGTACATTATATTCCAGGCGTGAGAGCTCGTGAGGTTGTGGCTGAGCCTGGTAAGATTTTGTTTCCTCAGCAGACCTCAGCACTTTGTTCCTCACAGACCTACGAGAAGCACGTCAGCATGTTGCAGCCTCAGAAGAAAAAGAAGACAGCAGTGGCCCTGAGAGACTGCATCGAGCTCTTCACTACCATGGAGACCCTTGGGGAGCATGACCCCTGGTATGCAGCTCCCACCTCTGGGCAGGGGCACCCAGGTGCCCTGGGACTCTGAGATCTGCTGGGGCCATCTGTGTACCCAAAAACCCTTTGTATTTGGACGTGTCACTTTTTTACATGGCTGACCCTACAACACAGGTTTTTCTGTGTGAATTGTGTTTTCCAGACTAGGAAAGCCATCACCCTCTTTCGAAAGGTGGCTTAGAGACCTCCCTGCCCTGAAGCAGTCATGCTGAGTATAAGAAAGGATGTTATGGGATTGTCTCCATGCTTGAGAGCCCAGGCGGCACTGGCCCCCTGCCTCCCCACTAAGTGGAGGTTTCTCTTTTCAGGTACTGTCCCAACTGTAAGAAGCATCAACAGGCCACAAAGAAGTTTGACCTGTGGTCCTTGCCGAAGATTCTGGTGGTCCACCTCAAACGTTTCTCCTACAATAGATACTGGAGGGACAAGCTTGATACAGTTGTGGAATTCCCAGTCAGGTGGGTCCCTGGGCTGCAGTGTTATTTTTGGGAAAATTAAAAAACAGGCAGACAATCTGGGCACTGATTGGCAGAGAGTTTTGCTGCCAAAGACTTTTCTGTGTTAAGGTGTGTGTGTTGCTAGGCTCTGAGAAGTTAGACTTTGGCTCACTTCCCCTCCATGTCTGTAGGGAAAGGACTCTCCAGTAGAAGCACTTCCTCTCTCGAGTCCCTTATGCAGCCTAACTGAACTGGTCTTCCCATCCGTCATTGGTCCCAGGGAGCCCAGGCTCAGTAGGGCAGCACAAGGACATGCTGTACCTCATTAATGCAGGGGCACAAGGAACCAGAGAGTAATCTGCTGGGGAGAGTTGGATTTTGGGGGGGTGCAGATCCACCACAGTTCTGTCCCTGGGGCAGGGACTGGGACTGGCTGTCTACTAGTATCCTCTTAGGTCCCAGGGTACAGAGTATAAGTGACACAGGCAAGTCAGTCAGCAAGGTAGGAGTCCCCTCACAATATGAAGATTTTAAAATGCTTTTTGAGGGCTTCCCTGGTGGCGCAGTGGTTGAGAATCCGCCTGCCGATGCAGGAGACACGGGTTCGTGCCCTGGTCCGGGAAGATCCCACATGCCGCGGAGCAACTAAGCCCGTGAGCCATGGCCGCCAGGCTTGCGCGTCCGGAGCCTGTGCTCCGCAACGGGAGAGGCCACAACAGTGAGAGGCCCGCATACCGCAAAAAAAAAAAAATAAAAAAATAAAATAAATAAAATAAAATAAAAATGCTTTTTGGGGGATGGGGGATGGGTAGATAGTTACATGAAGTATAGACATGTCAATGGGAGGACCTAGGTGGTGGGTATTTACATGTTTGTTGTAAAATTCATTTTTGTGTATGTTTGAAATTTTCAAAATAAAACATTAGGGGAAAAAACTTTGGGGGGCCTATTTTGGTATTTAGCTTAAATTTTTTTGGCACTAATTGTAATTCTGATAGTAACAGCCATTTTTACAAAGTTGCTGCAGCCCTCGTGTCTGTGCCCAGAGCCCTTCTTTGACATTTGGTCTCGCGTAGGGCTTCTCTTTTCCAGTCTGAACATGTCAGTGGTCAGAACAAGACCCCAGGGCCCCTTCTGTCTGGGCTGTTCATTCCTTCCTTCTGTACTTAGTTTCTGAGGGCCTCCCTGTGTTATAGCCTGTTGCATGAAAGGGGTTGCTGGGTTGCTCTGACTTCTTTCTCTGAGTTTAATGTATTAAAGGGTTATTTTTGTTTTCTGTGCTTAGAGCTCTGAACATGTCTGAGTTTGTCTGTGACCTGTCAGCAAGGCCTTATGTGTACGACCTCATTGCCGTGTCCAATCATTATGGAGCCATGGGGGTTGGCCACTGTAAGTACAGGCATCTGCTTCCTTCTGAGATGTTGAAATGCCCATGGCCAGTCATCTTTCACCAGCCTCTCCCTGTGTGCCAGGCATTGCCCTAAGCACTTAACTTACACAGCTCCACGGGCCTCAGGTTGCAGGCTTTTTCCATATTGCTGCCCCTCAATTTTTTTGGTAGGATGGTGGTTCATATTCTTTAATCCAATAATCCACCTCTGGGAAACCTAAGGAAATTACTTGACTTTGGGGAAAAGCTTCATGTGCAAAGATATTCACCTACTTATAATAGTGAAAAATTAGTATTATTTATAATAGTGGAAAATTAATAATAGCATTGGTGATCAACCATTGGCACTTCTGTCCATCAATTTCATGAAAGAGTACACAGTCATTGCAAAATATAATTAATAATAACATGGGGAAATACCCATGGTATGTTAAGGGCAAACAGCTACACAAAATTGCATCATTATAGAAAGTAGTATCACAACTACATTGAAACAAAAGACAGAGAAACTATGATAGGCGGGAGGAAAGCCTAGGAGGAGAGAGACCAAAATGTTAATTTTACTATGTTTTCTTTGTTCTACTTTATTTTCCAAAATTTCTATAATGTGTAGGTTTACCTTCACTTTTATATTTTTACTAGTTTATTTTGTTACTTGTTTACGGAAAGGTGTTAGTGATGTTGAAGTGAGGAGCTGGGTTTCCTCATCTCTCTTCTATTGCATCTGCACCATGATAACTGCCACTACACCCAGTGTCAGGACCCCAAGAGATGACACCATGGGAGGTGTCAGTTCCATTTACACTCACAGTGGATTATGGAACTGCCCTAACCCCCAGTCTTCTCTTCTATACTGGTAAGCTTTTTCTGTTGGCCCCACAGTCTGTTCTCCTGCCTCTCCATTCTTACCATATCACCTCTTGCCTTTAGATGGCTGCTCAGTCTCCAGCCCTCAGGTCTACATTCCAGGCCATTAGAAGAAGAGGAAAAAAGGGCATGACCTTCCCTTTTCAGCAGATCTCCCAGAAATCCCCCTCAACTCCTCTACATACATCTCATTGGCTATCACTTGGTCACAGGGCTACCATCTAGCTGTAGGAGAGGATGGGAAATAAAAATTGTGCCTGTTTGAAAATTGGGGCTCTACTGGAGTGGTTATTAGCAATCTCTGATCATATCGTATCCTGCAGCACTTACTCTTCTCTAACTTTTTTCTCCCCAAAGTAATATCACTATCTATATTCATGCATACTGGACACATGTAATCATTTTTAACTTCCATTTTAGCATATAAACAGTGCTAGGGCAGGTTACTTAGCCTCTTTATGCTTGAGTTTTCTCATCCAGGTTAGGCTGGTTATGTGCAGGTCCACGTTGGGTCCACAGTTGGAACGCCAAGATTGAGAGCCACCATTGCTGTTGTTATGCCTAGCATGGACAGCGGGGACACGCCATTGGCACCTTCTCTGTCACTTTGTCCCATGTCCTCCACCACCACTTGGTGCAGTAGGCACTGCAGTGAGTAATGGTTAAACAGCTTAAGAAAAAAAAAAAAAAAACAGCTTGCCAAAGCCACACAACAGGTTGAGACTGGAAACCAGATCTCCATCAGATTCTTTTGTTGCTGAGAGTCTGGGTGGAGCAGGAATTGGGTATTGCTGCTGGGATTCCTGTTGTAAACACATCCTGCTTTGAAATAGTTTAAAATCAAAACCGGAAGTGTTGGCTGTGGGAAATGCTTGGCCCAGTGTGAGGAATTGTTATGCAGCCACAGATTCTTGACTCACAGTTTCAAAGGCAGATATATTTAAGTTTTCTTGTTCACATCCCAGCTTTGCAAACCCAGACACCCAATGTGTCCCTCTCTGGGATTACCCCACAGGCTCCAGAGGCAGTGAGAGGCAGTAGTAGCCAACCATCTGCCTGGATGAAGTGGGGGAGTTTGACTTGGCCTGTTTTTGAGAACTGTTGTTTTGTTTAAATCTTAAAGTATCAGCTCCTTTTAAGGGTCCCCTGACTCTGGGTTATTGCTCAAACCATCCTGAAGTTGACACTTGGATTCCTCTATTTTTTGGATTAGTTTTCCAAAATTACAGTTTAAAGCCTTGGTCCCCAGCAGCTCCATTTTTACCCTTTTAGTGCCTTTTTGAGAAGGAACAGATTTTTTTAAAAACATCTTTATTGGAGTATAATTGCTTTACAATGGTGTGTTAGTTTCTGCTTTATAACAAAGTGAATCAGCTATACATATACATATATCCCCATATCTCTTCCCTCTTGCGCCTCTCTCCCTCCCACCCTCCCTAGGAACAGTTTTTTTTTTAAAGGATGAGTTATCTTTTGGTTGTTAGGACACAACCTATAAATTACTTTTAATTTCAGACTCTTGTTTGTTTCATGTTTGGGAATTGTGTTGCTGTTGAGTGCCACTGTAATGAGCTAGCCAGATGAGCTTTCTTGGTGACCGGGTAGAGTATTCTCTTGCTTTGGCAGACACTGCGTACGCGAAGAACAAACTGAACGGGAAATGGTATTACTTTGATGATAGCAGTGTGTCCCTGGCCTCCGAGGATCAAATAGTGGTGAGTAGGCCCTAAAACCTGGTTCCTACCTTTAGGGATTAGAGCTGGGAAGAGTCTTCCGGGCTAGTTGGTTATTTAGTCATCCTGCTGGGACAGTGGAAGCAAGGTGTGGTGGAGAAAGAGTTGGCTGCCATTCCTTCTGGGACCCTTCCTAAATGAGATGCTCAGTTCTCCTCGGGGTCTGTCACAACGCCCCTGCCTTTCCCCACTCCCTGGGGAGGGTCAGCATGAGCCAGCCTCAGGTAGAAAGGTTTTCACAGTCACTTCAGTGTGTGGTTGCACAGGGCAAGATGGCGGATCCCTGAGAGTGGTATGTTTTGAATAGAAAGAAAAGCTGTGGGGGAATGGGTGATTTTCCAACCAGTGAATGGACGTTGCCCCTCTTGTGTTTTAGACGAAAGCAGCTTATGTGCTGTTTTACCAGCGTCGAGATGATGAGTTGTATAAGACGACTTCACTCAGTTTTCCTGGATCCTTTGATGGAGGGACAAGACCAGGCAGCTTACAGCAGGGCATGGGGGATGATGAGACTTGCAGCATGGACACCAACTGATGCTGCCTCAATGACCCTACACCACAGCACCAGTGCAGTCCCTCAGGAGAACACCTTTGACACTGAAGACTTGCTAGTGTTCCATCTAAAAACCGGATGAGGAAATTCTTTCTTTTAATGAGAAAAAAAAAAAGGGTTACGTTAAGAGGCTGAATTATTTTTCTTTTTATACAGGTGGTGAGAAGTTTCTGTAAAACCTGTGGAGCTGCAAAGTAGGGGTCGGGAGGGGGGCACATTATGGAGTATGTCTGATGGATTCCAGAGAACGGAGAGGAACACACTGTCATTGAGTTTGGTGTGGCCATGAAGACCTGCCACAGGCTGCCCTGAGTTCCTGGATTTTTGATTCTGGTGACGATTACTGTTCTCCCCAGTAGTCTGCCCACAGTAAATGAAGCCTCGAGTAAATGATGTCATCCCCTTCTCCCTTGCTGTGCACTGAGATGGGTTTATAATACCCTAAAAATTAGCCACCAAAGCCCATTTCTGTTTCCCTTTGTGTCATCTTGGAATATCCAGCTTTCTTCTCCCTAATGAAATGAAGATGCTTGGTGTTGGGGTTTCCTGCCCCTCAGTCTCCTGTGGAACCTAGCAGTTCTGTTATGTCCCCCAGCATCCTTGATGAATTGAGACAGTTGGATACCCCTCTGGCACTTTATTAGATATCACTTGGAAGTTGGTACAGTAAACTGGGTACTGGGTTGCGTTCAGTCGTTTATCTCCCTGTTGGCTCGAGAATGGGAACCTTCCTGGGCTTGGAAAGGGCTCCCATTCTCGCTGCTGACTTCTGTTAGAAGTGAGATCCCCATCCCTCCAGCCGATTTTCTTTCAGCGATCTGGCCTCCGTACCCCTGCCCGGGCTGCACTCCAATGGCCGTTGTCGTTGTCGCGGGGAGGCCTGAGCCCCCGTCCCCTCCGTGCGTGGGGCCCTTGCTTCCCCTTGCGTTGGTTCAAAGAACAAGGTCATCCGGGCTTTTCTTGTCTGACCCTTAACCTGAGCCGTGGGGGTTGGGCCTGTCAGTAGTGGGCACACGCGACGGATCGATGAGGGCATGCGCAACGACCGTTGGCGGGGGCGGTGGTGCGGGAGCGCCGGCTGCTCGGTGAGGACCCGGCTGTGGGTCTCCTCTCGGGGCGGGGGGGGGGGCGGATATGGCCGCTGGGTGGGGCCGGGCCGGAGCCCGAAGGGGCTGCGGGCTGGGATGAGGGGCACGGAGCCGGGGGAGGGGGTGTGGTTCCGGCTCCATCGCTGGTTCCTCCCTCCCGGAGAACCGCGGGCCGCACCTGACCCCACGGGGAAAAAAGCGCCGGGAGTGTGGGTTTCCCTGCTCTCCGACCCGTGGCGTGGATCAAACTTAAGGAAATTGTGGCAAATACTCCGTTTGGGGGTGGTTTACAACCTCATCTGTAACATTATTTTCACGTTGCTGTGTGCATTTCCAGTGTATTGTATAATAAAGACATGGTCGCTTTTAGGGGAGATGTCTGAAAAACTGAGAAGATGCAGAAAGGAGCTGACTGCAGCCATTGACCGGGCCTTTGAAGGAGTCAGTCATTCCCAGGAGTGCTCAGGCATGCAGAGGCTGGAGCTGGACGCTGCGCCGCTTTCCTTCCCCTTCCCCATGCACAGGCTCCTCTGCAGGAGGCACCCGCTGGCAGTCTGCTCCTCTGCGGCTCCTTTCTCTCCTGTCCCATGTGCTCCTGGGAATGAGAGCCCTGCCTTTGCACCAAACCACGAACCCGTGAGTGCAAAGACACATGCTCTATGCCCCAAAAGAAAACCTCTGACCAGCAAGGAAAACATACCAATGCATTCCTCCATTTTGGCACCTGAAAGACAGTTTTGGAGAGCGTCAGGAGATGGGGAGAACTGGAGAAAAGACAGTCTAAGGTGATTCCAATCTGAATAGTTTAATAGCTACAATTAGGGGTATCTCATATATGAAAAAATTGTTGAAAATCCTAAATTGAGTCCATAACGCTATGTCTCCCCTCTGAAGCTCTAAGACTTTATTTGGGAAGTTTGTAAACGTTCTTCAGAAAGAGTGTGTATGTGTGGTTTGAGGGGGTGAGGGGTCTTGGATGTCTAACCAGTCATGGAAACCACTCTGCAGTACCAAAAGGGGTAGTGAATGTTAAAGAACCTAGTTTTAAAAGTCATCTTATTTTTTGTGCTGCAGAAACACACATCTTAATTCCAGTGTTTTTTTCCCCACACTGGGGAGAGGCGGATCAATGCCTGGGCCCTGACTTCATCCTTGCTTCTGCTCCCCTTCCTCAACCCAGAGCTTTATAGGCTTTCCCTGGGATAAGGTCTTCCCTAGAACTTTTCTTCTCCCAGGTAGCTGCAAACTGTCTCATCCTAGGCAACTTGATTTGAAGCATGGAGGACCATATGGGCTGAAACTTCAAGGTCCTGCCATCTTGGTTGCTCTGTAGTCAGAGACTGAAGGAGCCATTTAATCATTTCAATTGTACAAATATTTGTGCTCCTATTCACAAACATTAATGGGCATTATGATGCTTTTAGTCAACTTCACTGATTCAGTGGTTCCCAGTCATCTTCTAATCACAGCATAAATGACAATTTAAAGTACCAGTGTTTGTCTTTAAGATAATCTAACACTGAGTTCCCCTCCAATATTTTCTTGAAAGAGGATCTAATCCCCCACCTTTTTCTTTTCACCTGGGGGCTGCAGGAAAGATATGGAGAAAGATTTGAAGGTTGAGTCAAACATGCCACTCAGCAGTTCTAGCCAAGAAGTCACAAAGGATTTGCTTGACATGATTGGTGAGTACAGAGGGCTGGTCCATCCTCTCCCTGGAAGGATAGGTTCTTCACACAGGCCCCTGAGTCAGCAAGCATCTTGTTAAAAAAAAATTCTTATTCCTTTTCCACTGGCTTGGTAGATTTGTTTTGCTCACAGCAGAGAGCCTTCATGGTGCTGATAACCTGGGGGAGTTACACATCAGTCAAAGTCATTTCATAAATGTACAGTTAGAGTGAATCCTTGGAGGCCAGGGACAGCAGCCCCTGTTGGTGGATGAGCTTAGACGTGAAGGAAACAGGACATAGGCAGAGATGGGGGTAGGGGTAGAGGGGAATAGTCCAGTTGTGGGGGCATTGATACAAGATTAAAAGAAAAGTTAAAAGCCAAAAACTCCCCTGTAATTCCACCATCCACCATGAAGGCAGCCACTGTTAACGCAGTGCTGTATATCCTGTCATAGATACTTTTTCTACACACACATCTGTATATTCTGCGTGTGCGCTATTTTTTTTAAAGCTATTTTATTTTTAGCTTTTTTTTTCTCATTTTTTGGCCACGCTGCACAGCATGTGGGATCTTAGTTCCGCGATCAGGGATCAAACCCGTGCCCCCTGCACTGGAGGCTCAGAGTTTTAACCACTGGACCACCAGGGAAGTCCCAGCAGGCAGCATTTTGATTACCCCAAAGATCCCATTCACACTGTGTCTTGTGCCCGCAGGTCAGGGAGTAGTTTCTTGAGGGCCGGAACAAACACATGCATCTCTGTATCCTCCCACTTAAGCCCTCCTTGGAAACCAAGGAGATGGTTGGGGCTCAATAAATACCTGAGGTAGGAAGTGGGGCACCAAGCGCATGTTAGAATGTGGCCGCCTGCCAGCCCCGGGGGCAGGAACACCGGCTTTGCAGAGTCCCCGGAGATGGCCGCCCATTTGTGGTTTTTAACTTGTGCCTGAAATGTCTTAAGAAATCTCTCACTGGAATTGTAATGCTGAATGTTTTTATTTTTAAGACCATACAGGCATCCAAACTATTGAAGAATTGGCTGGAAAACTAGAATTTGAAAACGAGTTGAACCATGTGTGTGGTTGCTGTGAAGATTCACCCTTCAAGGAGGAAGCCTGGGCCCTGCTGGTGGATGAGAGCCCTCAGGAGGCCTCGGACGCAGACCCTGGCAGCCTCAAGCAGGCTTTCTATGATCACAATATCGTGGAGACTGTTTTGGACTTGGAAGAGGACTACAATTTGATGACCTCTTTTAAATACCGAATTGAGTAAGGACAGTTGACTTCAGCTTTGATTCTTTACAGCAGGGGTCTGATGTTAGGGTGTCTGTGCAGGGCAGTCACAGTTGTCATCAGGGGCCACATTCTTCAGAGGCTTGGCAGAATCTGAATTATCCCAACCTTTTTAACTTCCAGTTGTGTCCCTTTTTGAACTGAGAGCCCAGTTTGTTTGTTTGTTTTTTTAATTCTGTTGCTTTAAAGTTTCTTTTTTTTTTCACCTTTTTTTTTTTAACATCTTGACTGTTTTTTTTTGTTTGTTTGTTTGTTTTTTTCGGTATGCGGGCCTCTCACTGTTGTGGCCTCTCCCGTTGCGGAGCACAGGCTCCGGACACGCAGGCCTAGCGGCCATGGCTCACGGGCTTAGTTGCTCCGCGGCATGTGGGATCTTCCCGGACCAGGGCACGAACCCGTGTCCCCTGCATCGGCAGGCGGATTCTCAACCACTGCGCCACCAGGGAAGCCCTTGACTGTTTTTTTGATTGATGTTCAATATACCCAGAACCCAAGGCAGGTGCAGGTCTTGGGCCTCTGCTGTGTGTCTTCATGTTCTTTTCCATGGACCCCTGAAAAAGTACGGGGGCCACAACCAGCATGGGCTTTCTGCATCCCTGGGACCAACCCATCCCAGGCCAGCTCAACCTGTATGGAGGAACTGGCGTCAAGATGGACCTTGGCCCCAGGCCATCTGCTGCATTTGCACACTTTGCACACAAGGCTGCCTGTCCCCTGCGCGGGCCTCATGCCCTCTTCATGTCCAGACCCTCAATCCCTCCATCCTTGCCCCTGCCCAGCTCAAAGCCCTCTGCAAAGGCCTCCTACTTGTGTCAGAGGGGCTGGTAGCATCCCTTATTAGGTTTCCTGGGCTGGAGCCAACCCTCCACCACAGCTTGAGAGAAAGGACATGATCAAAAATTATTTGGACAGATCTCTCACAACCATGATGTTCTTTCAGGAAACCTAATAAGCTGTTGGGCAAGGTATCATGCCTCCCAGAAGCTGAGTCTCAGGGAAGTGCCCGCCTCCTAGGCATAGGGGAGTATGGGGGTAAGGAGTCTGGTGCAAAGCTGTTGTAAGACCCAAAACTCAAACCAAGGAGCTGGGAGGAAGTGCCAGGGGCCGAGGACCCCCCCCCCCCAGTCCATATTTTAGGCTAGTGACCCAGCATAGGGCAGGCTGCAGAGCTGGCAACATCCCTTTACTACAGGTCTGGAGATTCCTCTGGGCCCCCAGGTAGAGACCTTGCATCTACTCCGTAGCTGTGTGAGACTGGGCACTTGCCTGACCCTGAGAACTAGCCTCCAGCCACTTCATGAGACAGGCCTCCGCGGGGGTGTAGAGGGCAGGATGGGCTAACCAGAGGCTCCTTCCAAGCCACCATACTCTCACTCCCTGCAGCAGATAATAAACATCACAAATTATGGAACTGGGGTTCACTTTCTATTCCCTGAATAGGAGAGACAGGAGCAAATAAAAAATGCTCACAGCTTCTTGCCTGCCCCACTGCAGGGGGAATGGGGCCATCTGGAGGGAGAGTTGTCAGGCTACTTGATATTCAAAAAACCAGGTCTCCCAACAGTGAGTTCCAAATAATATGTCTTGATGTGGATACTCTCCCACAGAGGATGTGGGGCTTAATCCTCATCTCCCCCAAACCCTGCCTGTCACCACCCCTTGAGGGTGAGCTGAACTTAGTGACTCACTTACAAGGAATAGAGCTGGGAAAGGGAAAGATAGTAGATTACATGGAGAAGCCTGGCAGACACCACTTAACCAAGTGATGAAGGTGAGCACCACCCATGCTGTCCTGTGCAAGTCACCCACCCCTGACAGGATACGATGAGAAGGGTGCTTCATTTCCATGGTATTCCTACCAAAACCTCCCAGCCCCAATCTAATCGTGAGACAAACATCAGACGAACCCAGTTTGGGGGATATTCTACAGGATACCTGGCCAGTACTCAAGACTGTCAAGGTCATTAAAAACAAGGAAAGACTCAAAATCTGTCACAGAGCGGTGGACACTGAGGAGACACAATGACTAAATGCAGTGCGGTGTCCTGGATTGTGTCCTGGAACAGAGAGAGGACATTAATGGAAAAACGGATCAAATCTAAATACAGGCTCAAGTTTAGTTATTAATATGGTTATGTTAGTTTCTTAGTTTTGACAAGTATGCCACAGTTATGCAAGATGTTAACATTAAGAGAAGCTGGGTGAAGGATATATTTGAACTTATTGTCTTTGCAACTTTCCTGTAAATCTGAATTTATTGCAAAATTTAATATGTATTTATTTATTTTTAAATGCAGTTGATCCCAAGTTTGTGAAATGTGTGTATGAGCACACATGCAGAAAACTGTTATGGAAGAACAAGGAGGGTTTAGGTCTTTTTCTTGTCTGTATTTTTAAATTTATCTGCAGTGGACATGTATCACTTCTGTAGAAAAAAGAAATTAGAGTTGTTTTTTAAAACCCTCATCTTCACCAACCAGCCATGGGCATCCCTCATCAGAAACCTGCCCAGAGGTGACCTTCACAGTTTCCAGGAACTGGGGCAGGTCCAGGGCCTGCAAGGGGGTGCTCAGCAGGACCCTGAGAAGGGGCTCACCCTTCCCTGTGGGTGCTGGACCCTCAGGGCCAGAAGCTCTGGGTCTCACAGAGCTGTTTCTCAGCACTCAGTGCTGGGAAAGGGGATCTAGCCCTAACCCTGCAAGACTGAAATGAGAGGATTTTTTTTCTGCCTGCAACAGAGACTGTGGCCCTTGGGAATGAGGGCGGAGCCTGGGGTAGGGGTGGGGTAGGAGGGAGGGGTCCATTTTTCCCTGGCTGGATAGACAAATATACCTCTGTTTTAGCAAAGCCTTTATGTGAAAATTCAGATTTACCAAAAGGGCTAATTCATCCTGGAATCCTTAAATGAGGAGCTTTTCCTCACTGTAGAAACACAGCTATTTAGCAAAGCAGGTGAGCCCTGAGCCTCTGGCATGCCAGTCCCAGAGTAGCTGGGGTGGCCATGTGGTCATTTCCCTGGTGACACCTACTCTTGTGTCTGCATCCCTGGCTCCCCAAGGTGCCCGAAGGACACTTTCCTGCCTTTGTCATCTGCTTCAGGGTGGCAGGCAGATGTGTGCTCCTCTGCACGGAGCAGGGGTTTGGGGAGTTAGTCTCTAGGGATTTAGCTGGAGGAATAAAAGGAGCCTGGAATATTTTTTGCCTAGAACATTCATTTTAATAAACTTGGGACCAAAGATTTATTGGGGAGACATTGATATTTGAGAAACTAAAAATGTTTTACGTCATTCGGTTCTCTCCCCCACAGTTCATCTTGGAAAGCCAAACAATCCCTGAATTGTTTCCGTGGAAACACCAAACTGCAATTTGGATTAGCAGAATCAAAATAGAAACAAGGCAGCTTCAAGAATAAATAGGAGCTTTGGAACCTGCTAGTCACCAACTGCAAGTTCAAGCTACAGAACAAGGCATGTGAGAAGCTGGGCCCATCCAGTTCTATAAGGAGGGGTTTCCAGGTCCCCTGGCTACATGCTGCCGGGTCAATGCAAAAGTCATTAGAAACCAGCTCTGTCTGCATACTGGTAGACTTGTAACAATACTTAAGGTAGGAGCTGGTCTGTAGAAACTAGGAGAGGCTGGGGGTCTGGAGGGAAATGGGGGGAAGAAGGGACAGGAAAAAGGAGAGATGAGTGAATGCCGAGTGAAGTTCCAGCAAGGAGCAGAGGCCACAGCTGAGGCCTGAGAGTACAGCAACAGTTCTTTCAAGAGGACAATTCAAGGGACTTCCCCAGTGGTCCAGTGGTTGGGACTCCAAGCTTCTACTGCAGGGGGCACAGGTTTGATCCCTGGTCAGGGAACTAAGATCCCACATGCCACGCAGTGTGGCCAAAAAAAAAAAAGACAATTCAAGGGTGGCCAAGGGCTGGAAACAGTGACCCTATCCTCAGCCACATCTGGATTGCAATGTTCCCCACATTCCTGGGCATGGCTGTCTAGCAACGCAGGTCTAGACTGGAGTCTGAATTCTTACCAGGTAAGCTCTGGGGGCACCTTGTGGTCAGTAAGCGCCTGCCTCTGTGTAGCTCCAGCCAGCACAATCAGGCACGCAAGCCTACCTTCTCATCTCTGAGTCTCAGGGCTCCCTCCCCCTACCTCCTGCTCCCCTCACCAGGGGAATGGGGGAGCCACCTCCTGGCCCACCTACCCTGGCTCCTTGTCATTCTCCTGGACCCTGCACTTCCAATCCCAGGAAAGACTCCAAGGGGGTCAGGAGACAAGGAGGAGGGAGACAGATAACCTGGGGGACCTTTGCCCCTCACCTTTGCACCCAGGAATGTGCTGATAGGGCAGCAACACCATCCTGCCACTGGAGGAGTTGTGAGCTATTAATGATCAAAGAAATTGATGAAAAGGATTTGCAAAAGAGGCCAATCTCCCTCCTCCCTCTAACTGAGGCACAAGACGTTTAACATGGCAGTGAAGGCCAGTGAACTAGGCAAGCAAACCAGGGAGGCCACTGCACCTGATTATGGGTAGTTATTGGAAAGGCTGTCATCTAGAGACAATCTGAGGCTCTGGTAATTTGCTTTCTCCCTGGAGTATGTGGGAGAACATTAATATTTTAGGTTCCAGCTAAATATTTATAGAGGGAACAAAGTTTTACTCAGGAAATCTGCTTGACAGTGGATTCCAGCCCTAGTGGGGACCCAACTTTCAGGACAGGCTGCCAGGAGCTGTTTGAAAGATAAGCAAGAAATCCCTGCTCTCAGTAAGTATTTATCAAGTGTCTACTAGTGCCAGACACTCTCCTGGATGCTGAGGATACAGTAGGGACGAGGCAGATGCTGCTCTTGCTTCTGGAGTTTATATTCTACTGTGCAAGGTGGGCAAACACAAAAATACTGATTTAATATATCATTTCAGATGGAACTGTATGAGAGAAATTAAAACAGGGTAAGGGAATGGGCAGTGAGTAGGGTGAGCCCCTTCAGAAGAGGAGAGGTCAGGAAAAGGCCTCTCTGTAGGTGACATTTAAATTGATACTTGACTGTCAAGACAATTAGGTGCTGCAAGTGGCTTCACTTCCATCCTCAGACTGTAGCTGGAGTTGTATAGAGGGAGGAGTCCCTAGGTGGGCCCTAGGCCGGTAGACCTCCCACCACACCCACCCATGTGGCTACATACATCTCTATCAGCATCCAAAAAGCCAAAACTGTTGTGTGCTCCAGGGATGTGCCTGGGCTGTGTCATGCTCACCAAATTTGGCAGGAACACAATAGTTTAAAAAAAAAAAACAAAAAAAAGCCTTAGGAATAAAATAAGAAACAGAATATCCTTTCCGATGATTGCCAGAGACAGGCAGCATAATTTTAATTAACCCAGCCTTGTTAGGCGACAAATTTACTGCTCATTCTACGAAAACACCCAGCTCATGTAACGTTGAGTCACTCTGATCTTTGACTTTAAACAAAATGAAATACTTTTTTAAAAAAAATTTATTTATTTATTTATTTATTTATTTATGGCTGTGTTGGGTCTTCGTTTCTGTGCGAGGGCTTTCTCCAGTTGTGGCAAGCGGGGGCCACTCACTGCCGCAGCCTCTCTTATTGCGGAGCATAGGCTCCAGATGCGCAGGCTCAGTAATTGTGGCTCACGGGCCCAGTTGCTCCGTGGCATGTGGGATCTTCCCAGACCAGGGCTCGAACCCGTGTCCCCTGCATTGGCAGGCAGATTCTCAACCACTGCGCCACCAGGGAAGCCCAAAATGAAATACTTTTGAAGAAATACAGGATTTCATAACTCACAGCAGAATCAGAACAGAGGGTCCTGCTTTGGCATTTCAAAGTTGGACAAGACCCTTCAATGAGAAGGCCACAGTCATAAATACTGGTGGACTTCTCTCAACAGGGTCTCAACTGTGAAGTAAAATGACTAAACCTTTCAACTTAGAGTAATAAAACATTTCCAAATACAGACCCCTCTGATCTACAAGCCTCATACTAACTGCTCCACAGCCACCTGTAGTCAGTTTGGGAAGGGCTGGGCTGCTTCCTCCCGTGCCGTCCTTGCACAGGCAGAGAAAACCAGCAAGGAAGGCAGTGGAGGCTGGCAGAGGGCAGGGTGAACAGATATCCAGTGAAATGCACAGGGAGAGTAGAGGCCATGGCACCCTAAAGCAGAGCCCAAGTCTGTACTTCCTAGGCCTTGAAGATAGAGGGCTGCTGCCATTGCCTGTGGCTGTAGACTGTAGGACACCCTTGGTCTGGAGATGAGAGTGAAAGCACCTTAGGCTGGTTCCTGGTAGCCCTGCCAAAGGTGTCACAGGCAAAGTAAACTCTCCCAGATTTTTGTGGGATACATAACCCTGCAAATAAAGAATATAAAAATGAGAAATCAGAAACAATTACTTTCTATAATGGCCCACTCAGAAGCCCCATTTTTAGGAATTCCCTGGCGGTCCAGTGGGTAGGACTCAGCACTTTTACTGCCGTGGCCCAGTTTCAGTCCCTGGCCAGGGAACTAAGATCCCCTGCAAGCTGTGTGGCACGGCCAAAAAAAAGAAGCCCCATTTTTCAACCCTGTACTGGCTTGATAATAGGCAAATTCTGGAAGCTGTCCATCCATGAGGATTTTTACTTTCATAAAAAAAAGAAAAATCAGTTTGAATAGGGTGTGGTTTATTCAAAATCATCTTATGAGAAGCGTAAGAAATAAAAGGATGGTACGCACCTTAAAAGTTTTATCTTTATTTTTTGATTTTTTTGTATTACAAAAGAAGTACATATATATTGCAAAAATTCAAAAACTTCAACAGGATATAATTGGAAAGCCAAAGTCTCATATAAGCACATTGCTCTCCAGAAATGATACAGGGCCCACAGCCGCTCTCATTAGCTTTAAAAGAGTGGTTGAAACCAGAACAGGGGAAAACAGCTAGAAAGAAAAATGGAACTGTGTGCCTGTGAAGAGTGTGGTTCCCGGCATTTGTTTGGTGCATGTCACCTCTCTTTCCCTGGTGGCTTTATATTTCTCTGTTCACAGGAAGTCTGACTTAGTGTGTGCCCTATAATATGTCCACTGTCTAAAAAATGCAGATGCTCTCGCAGCAAAACTGGATACAAATAATAATTTTTTTAAAAAATCCTGAGCTCCAGAAAGATATTGGTCATGTGAAGGAAATGTTTGAAGACCAAAAATGTTGTGTTTGGGAGACTTGCTGCTACACCAACAGTTTTGTGAGAGCCCTTCTGCTACTGGATATTCCATATGGAAGGCAGCCCTCCTTCTACCAAATACAACACCCTCCTCCTTATGCCCCGCACCCAGGCTGCTGCCCCAGCTCTCATCACCACCTCTGCACACATTTCATTCCCATAAATAAGGGTGTATTTATCTCTATGCTCTGTCATGGGCAGCACCTGGTACCCAGAGTGCCAGATCTGCTCCCCAGCCCTGCACCACCACCCTGACCACCACCCCCTCCAAAGCATAGCCTCTGACTCTGAGGGTTCCAGGCAGGCCTTTGGGAAGTTTCTGCTGTTAGCCAGCCCAAAGTGTTCTGTGATTTGTCTTTCCAACTGAGACCAATAAACCATCAGCTGAAGTCACTATGGGCTGGTCAGAAGCCATCATCACTGCTATCAAAACCCAGGTCATAGAGCATATTCTTCCCTGGCTCCTTGCACTGAGGGGGCTCTTTTCTGACGTTGAGGTCACTGAACCAGCTCATCTGTTGGTCCCCCTGGGAACTGTGAGAAAGCAGGCTGTTGTCTTGGGAAGCATGCCCACTGTACTGCAAGAGATTCCCTTGCACCGCCCTTGCTGTCTTACTGGGCATGACTGTTCCTCTCAGAGCAGAGCAGACTGGTTTTGTGGGGCTCCTGGGGCCCTGAAGATGCAGGGGCTGAGCAAGGGATTCCTGCCGCCCCTGGGGGGGCCTTTGTGAGATGGAAACTGGAGGGTGAGGATATTTAGAATTGGAAGCAAGTTTTGCTTGGGGTTTGTTCTTGCCTGGGGTTTGTTCTTGCTTCCTGGCTAGGAGCCTGCTTCTGGGGGCTTTCCTGGGATGCTGCTTTTTGCCTTTCCCCCCTCTTTCTACAGTTCTGCCTTTCTGTTCAGTCATCAACCTTTGTTCACAAGGGTTACACGGAAACATGCCTTTGGCTTGACATTTTTGGCAGGTGTTCTTAATGCTGGTTGCAAAGTTGTTTAAATCCAGTGATATAAGCCGTGAAG
Organism: Kogia breviceps; assembly: GCF_026419965.1. Classification (NCBI taxonomy): domain Eukaryota; kingdom Metazoa; phylum Chordata; class Mammalia; order Artiodactyla; family Physeteridae; genus Kogia; species Kogia breviceps. The sequence continues at coordinate 39,445,254 of NC_081319.1, forward strand.
CTCCTTGGGAAACCAGGTCCCTGTCTTCAGGAATCTTGTGGCCCAGGACGCCAGAGCCATGGTTCTCAGAGCCTGTTTTAGTAATAGCACAATTCTGGCAGTTAGTCTGCACTGCCTTATCCTTGATTTGCCTGCTTCTTTTGCCAGTTCCAACTGCCAGCGGCACAGCCTCTTCTTGGAGAGCACTACTCTTTGCTCCCTCACCCCAGATGCCAGACTCTCCAGGCCTCAAGGAGCCCACACTAAGATTGCATGCAGCAGGGAGGGCCTGGACCTGCCACATAACTGGTTCCTCAGAGGCATATTTCTCCTGCCTGGTGAAACTGAGGCTCTGGGCCAGAGATGGTGAAGTCTGAGAAGCACTGTCCTTCACATGTCTGGGTATCCAAGGGACAGAGATCAATTGATTTAGCTCTGCTAGGACACTGGGCATATTCAGCTGGCCTAGCTGCTCACACAGCTGCTGGAAGTCCTTACTCTGCTGAGCAACTAAAACTTCAAGGTGCTTCAGGTTGGACTTCATTTCTATAAACTCTGCTTGTCTCTAAAGAAGGGCAATGAGAAAGAAGGGAGTTACGGACAGTGCAACTCAGAATGCACAATATAACGTGTGAACAAAACAAAGGATGGGCCAGCAGATCAAAACCTTGTCCCTTGCTGGGTACTATACAGGGGATACATAGCTACACTCTGGAGCAGGGTCCCTAGGGTCCACATCATGCCAGAGAACCTTGGGAAAGGAAGCTGGCCTCTACCCTGGCCTGTTACCAAGGGGCCTGTGGTGGCCTCTGTTCTTGGCTGAGATTTGCCATTTTAAAGGTGTCTCTCTAGGTCTTATTAACAAAACCAGAAACATACTTGAGGAAAGGGGTCAGGGTCTACACTTACACCTTCAAATCTCTTTTGCAGCTCAAGGATGGCCTGTTCCATGTTGCATTTGTCCCACACTGTTTCCAACACCAGATCACTCTGGGCTGCCTTCATGGTCTCTTGCACTAAATACAAAACAATGACAATTCACCACATGAAGACTATGGTATGCCCCACCCTGCCCAGGCCACAGTCGTGGAGAGGGAGAAGCTGGAACCCGGCACGGGCTACCAGAGCCTGCTCTGCCAACACCCAGAACTCTAACCATCCAGATCAGCCCTGGTGAGGAGAGAAAGCAAGAACAGGATGGTTCCTCCACTGTCTCTTCTTCCCTCTCTCCCTGAGAACATCCTGGCCAAAGCAGACTCAACCTTAGCGCCTGCTGGGGACTCTGAAGCCTGCTGTCCGGATGATGGCACCAACATCCTCTTTGGCCAGCCTTCTTGGCCCTGTCATCAGAGTGATCTTTCTAGAATGTAGATATGATCAGGCCTCCTGATCATATCTACGGTCACCGGAACTTTCAATGGTACCCCACAGGCCACTGGATGAAGTCCACATCTTTCAATAAATTGGCTAACAAGACCCAGGCTCACTTCCCTTTAACTCACTATCTTCTGCATCTCTGAGCTCTGCCTAAGCAATCTCTCTTCCACCATTGGCTTTTGAACATGCTGTCCCCTTGGTTTACAGTACTCGTGCTTCCATCCCTCAGGAATGGGAGAAAAAAAAAAAGGATCCTCAGAATGATGGTGAAGTCCTAAGAAGAGGACATAAAGCATAGCCTGCCCAATCTGGAGCTGGAGGCTGAGCTCCAGGCAGGACACCTCTAATGAAAAAGTGAAACAGAAAGGCTCCCCAGTGTGTTTGAACATATTAATTGGAGGTTTACCGTTTTATCTGAAAGTTTATTATCAGACACTGTGCTAGGTGCATGGAAACAACCTTGAACAAAACTACTTACATGATCTTTGCAGTCTTGAAGAAGAAAAAAACAAGTAAACAAACATGCACATTAATAAATGAAAATTGTGATAAGTGCCTGATAGGAAATATGATAAAAATAAGAGGGTGGGGGCACCTACTTTAGATAAGGTCATCAGAGATAGAGTCATGTAAGGTGAAACCAGAAAGATAAGGAGCAGCTAGCCCTGCAAAGATTAGGGAAAGGTTATTCAGCTAGAGGAAACAGCAAGTGCAAAAATTCTGAGGCAAGAAAGAGCCTGTGATGACTAGGAATAGACAAGCCAGTGTGGTCTTGGGGGAAAAAAAGTAAAAAGTGGTAAATTTTATGTTATGTGTATTTTACCACAATAAAAAATGTAAGAATTTTTTTAGAAAGCGAATTTTCTAGTACTCAACACAAGTTAAATTCCATGTGTCAACCAATTAGAAAAAGGCTGTTTACTTATATTTCAAGTACTGGATTCCTGCCCCTAAACTCAATTAGTGAAATATTTTTCCAGACATCCATGTTGATATTTGTAGTAGAAAGCAAATGTAATTATTCTACCCTAGTTGAGTTCCTAAATATCAATGTTTCTTAGGAACAGAAAATGAGGAAGGCAAGCAAAGTGTTCAATTCTAGATTCAGTACTCAGTAAGCATCAGTCTGTGGTCCCACATATTCTTTCTTTGTCCTTGGGAAACATATGTTCAGGGTCTTCTCCTTTAAAGAGCTTTTGTATTGAGCTATTACTTCCAAAGTCTATTGAATTTTTTTCTCTTAAAAACTATAACAGTATAGGGACTTCCCTGGCAGTCCAGTGGTTAAGACTCTGTGCTCTCAATGCAGGGGGCACAGATTCAATTCCTGGTGGGGGATCTAAAATCCTGCATGCTGCATGGCGCAGCCAAAAACAAAGCAAAACTATAACAGTATAAACAGGCATACAATGAAAAATGATCGAATCTCTCCCATGCAGACCTTGGTCCTGCTTCCTGGATTTAACGTTATGAGCAGTTTCTGGAATTTTGTATCAATACATGTGCATATCCACGTTTAGGTTATAGATCTGTGTGTGTGCACGTGCGAGCGTGCGTGTGTGTCTTCTCTAGAAGGAGACATTTCATTTCTGCTTTGTCTATAAACAGATTTTTAGCTTTTTAGTAAAAATGCCGTTTGAAATCCATTTCCATATTCTGGACAATATCTCTAGTTTCTTCCTCCCTCCCTCCCTCCCTTTTTTTTTTTTTCTGCAAAAATCTTTATTGTTTCCATTTGGTCCAAGGCTTGGGAGAGGGGTCCAGGGTGGTTAAAAAGCTGCCTAGTGGCTGCAGAGAGGGGCTTCAGGCAGAAGCCCTGACACCAGAGGGGCTCCTCAGAGGCCGCTGGGCTCTGGAGGCTCTTAGTCGTACTTGAGGGTGAGCCTTTCGAAGAGATACTGGCCCAGCCCAGCCTGGGGACCAGGCAGTCTGGGGAGATTAGTCAGGTGGTCGCCATCTTCTTGATGAGCTTCACCTGCTCCTCCAGGAAGCAGCTCTCCCGGAAGTCACAGAGGTGGGGGTCTGTGCAGCCAGAACCCAGGGCGTGCAGGTCCACAAGGACCTGGTTCACGTTCTTCTCCCCGAGCACAGCGGCTTCCATAGCCTCCTGGCGTCTTGAGATAGCTTCGGCCGCTGTGCTGGTTTTGCATTTTCAAGAGACACTTGGCGCCCTCACGATTCTCCTCAGCCAATTCACAGAAAAAGTGGCCCATGCCCTCCAGAGCCACATCATCACTACCAGAGAGAGGTAGGTGTAAGAGGCCTGCAGATGCATGTTGACGAGGCAGTGGACGGTAGCCTCCACCTTGGTGGAATAATTCTGACGAATCCGGGAACTCATGGTTGATGGGTAATAAGGAGTTAAGCTCAAAAAATGGTGTTGGCTGGTCCCGGTGGCCGAGGATAGCTGAGTGGCTGATTGCAAAGGTTGTGACTGGAAAAAAGGATGGGGGGTGGTCAGAGTTTGGAGCAAGGGGCATCCCTGCATCTGTTCCATCCAAACACTGTTGAAGTAAGAGACAGATCTGAGGGACCACCAAGCACACTGCCAATATCTCTATTTTCTTGTGAAGATGATTTTGTTTAGGGACTTCCCTCGTGGTCCAGTGGGTAGGACTCCTCACTCCCAATGCAGGGGGCCCAGTTTCAATTCCTGGTCAGGGAACTAGTTCCTGCCTGCGTGCCGCAACTAAAGATCCGGCATTCCACAACTAAGACCCGGTGCTGCCAAAATTAATTAATATTTTTTAGAAAAAAGATGATTTTGTTTGGCCTGAGGCATCCCAGCACTGGAGCTTACAGGCTGTTGGGTGGGGCCAGGTCTCGGTTCCATGGCCGCAAAATGTCTGCCTCCAGACAGAGTTCACGTCCCTGCCATGTCCACCACCAGCTTTTATGACCCCAGAGAGAGCCATAGCCACCCCCGCCCCCCACCTCCCCAGGAGACCCTCCAAGACCAGCAGGTAGGTCTGGCCTCGACTTCTGTGGAGTCACTGCTTTTGCCCTGGGACCCCGGTGTGTTCAGGACCTTGGGCACACCCTCCAAGCATGGAGTCTCTGTTTTCCCCAGTCCTGTGGCACTCCTGCAATCAAGCCCTCCTGCCCTTCAAAGCCAAATGCTCTGGGGGCTCTTCCTCCCCATGCCAGACCCCTAGGCTGGGGACCCTGGCACGGGGCTCAGAGCTCTCACTCCTGTGAGAGAACTTCTGTGATATAATTACTCTCCAGTTTGTGGGTCGCCAACCCGGGTGGTATGGGATTTGATTATATTGTGAGTGTGCCACCCCTACCATCTCGTGGTTTCTTCTTTATGTCTTTGGATGTAGAATATCTTTTTTTGGTAGATTCCAGTCTTTTTTTATCGATGGTTGTTCAGCAGTTAGTTGTGATTCTGGTGTGCTCGTGAGAGGAGGTGAGCTCAAGGTCCTCCTACTCCCCGCCACCTTGTCTCTGTCCTCGAAGATGATTTTGTTTATTTCTATTTTAGTGATTTGACAAGGGCTCCATTGAGATGAGGTCATATTCTGATGCTTTTCCACTGATGGCCAGTGATTTTCCTTTAACTCTAGTTTTGCTCTCCCTGCTGTGCTAATGAAAGCCACCTGAGAAAGAGTCTGGAAGCCTCCATGTACAAGAGGAGTTTGCTCAGTCCCCCTTTTTCTCAGGACACCCTTCCCAATTTTCACTGACTGATCTCACTCCTCCACAAGATGTGTCCTGGAGCAAACTATGTGCACATAAGCAGCACCTTGCTGTTTTCATTTAACAATTAATAAATATTTCCATTCCAACATGGTTCATATAGATGGACCTCATTCTTCTCAACAATTATATGTGCCTTGCTCAGAAAGGCATTTCTCAGTCTAAAATTATAAAAATGTTGCTCATGCTTCTTACAGTTCTTTTAATGATTTAATCACCACACAATATATTGATTCATATGGAATTAATTTTGACATATGGAGTTATCTATTTTCCAAAAGAGTCATTCTCTGATTTTGATAGTGGCCCCTCCTTTTTATTCTCCTAATGACCATATTTTTCAATAGAACTAATATGCATTAGGTGAAAGTACTGCTTTCTACTAATTACCCCACCTAAACCCAAGATAAAGTGAGATGTGGATGGCCTTGGTAATTTATTCTATTACTCTGGTCCTTGGTGTCCTCAGCTGAAGAAGAAGAGGAGTTAGATTAGATGGCCTTGAGTGATCCTTCTCGTTGTACAGGCAGAATGTGACTGGGGAAAGATTTCATGACCTCATTCTGTGAAGGTATGAATTACATAATAACCCAAGACAGTGCTTTCACATAGTATCTTCCCCCTCCCCTTACAAGCACAGTGAGTGCATACTGAAAGCCTGCAGAATGCACTGACTGGCAAGTTCAGTGTTCTAGGCTAGCTGGACTGGGCCTAGCTATGTGACAGGGGATTTGCCTGGTTCCTCTCTCAGTGACTAACTTCCTGCTCCTGATCACTACCTACCAAGAAAGGGAATGATTCTGGACAGGCTCCTTGTGCCTATTTTTAAGAACAACCTGGCTTTTAATTAATGTAGTACCACAGTGTTTGTTACTGTTTGCCTTATCAATGTGGCTCTCTTGAGTCTTAAGCTCTGAAAGTTAAGAAACCCGTCTGGGGTGAGGGATCAGGATCCCCATGCTTACTATAAGCCAGTCTCAGTTCTACTCCTCTCTCTGCCTTCATCCTGTGTTGGGGCCTTGAGCACTTCCATTCCCTATTCTGGGCCTTAAATGCCACACATTTGCTGCAATTCTCCTTTTTGTACTTCACCCAGTTTTAAACATAACAAGTAAAGAGAGTGCTTTCCTTGTACACTTAAAATGAGTTATTTTCTCATGTGAAACAAAGAAAGCATCCCTTTTCCTTCTGCTCTTTGTCTTGCTTCTTCTTGTGAGGGTAACAGTCCTAGGCTTCCAGAACTGGTTTCCAAGCAGATGCACAGTTGCCCTGTGTGTGGGATATTCAGGTTGGAAGCCAGCAGACTGTACAGTGCTTCTTTGTAGACAGATGGGGATTAATTTCTAAGTTACCCAAAGGCATTAATTTTTGTAAATCATGAGCAATCCATCCCATGGCATTTGAATAAGCTGACTTCAATTTGTTTAAAATAAAAAATAAACAGACAAATGCAAACAAGTGCAGATGCAGTCATCATCTTGCTGTTTAGCTGAGAAGCTGTTGGTTCCAGAGAAGTGTTCACCTAAGAAGACCTGTGTAATGGTTAAATAAGGGCCTGAACCATGGTTTCATCTAACTGTAAATCACTAATTGGTAGAGCAGAGGACTTTACAAACCACAGGCTGTAACTGAAATTGAGAAAGATGCTGTGATTCACTACAAAACAGCTCTCATTGAAATGAAGGAAGCAAGAAGAACAGTAGGTGACTAGAGTATTTCTAACTCCTAAAGGAGCACTGTCTTTATTTCTAAGTCCTAAGGGAGCAAGGGAACCTTTATAGACAACACAGCCAGAAATTCATTTGAGAACCAGGGATGCCCTTGATTCACTTCAGGCAGTGAGATGAGAAACCTGGTAGAACTATCAGTCCTGAGGCAGCAGGGTTACTGGGTGGAGGATTGGTGCTTCAGAAAAGTCATAGAGGGACCAGAGCATTCCCATATAGAGGTGGAGCCTGCTACCTAGTTCAGCTCCACATCTCTTCAGGGCTAATCTTATGTACCCATTCTCTCATCTGAAACACTGTATGGAACCTCACCACTGGCAGAAATCTGGCTAGGGTCAGAAAGTTCACATTCACTGCTCACCAGTGCCCCCTGCTGATAAGCTCAAACTCTAGACACTCACATGTCTTGGCCACAGTTTCCAAAGATTCCAAAATAGATTGGCTTCTGGAACTGAGAAATTCCTCAGATTTTTCCACAGATGTCTGTAACTTAAGAAACCCAAAATTAGGAAATAATTCACAGACAGTTGCCTTATTTTATTAACTTGGTGAACTGTCATTTAATGATAAAAAAGGGTAGTTAAAATATTTCTATTCTACACGAACAGAAAGAAGTCAATACAATATAATTATTAAACTTCTTAAAATGCAAGATGTTCTAATGCCTTGAAATGTGGCATACTTACCCTGTTAATGCTTTCTTTGATATGGGAAATGAAATTGTATAGAGTCTCACTAAAATAGGAGAGAAAAAAGAAAGTAAATCTTTGTGAAATATTGAAACAGTATGTAACAGAATTGATTCCATGAACATGGCTGGACTCTACCTAGTGCAGCATCAAAACGGTGCTTGATCAGAGTTGAAGACTCAACTCTGAGAAACCTTAGTGCCCAGATGGAAAAAAGGAGAACACTGACTTTTCCTGATCATTTCCAAAGCAAAACACTTTTTTGTTTTTTAAAATTTACTCTACATGGATCTTAAATGAGGTTGCATTTTAGCAATTCAAGTGGTTACTACAGTAGAACAGACCAACTTTCATTTTTATGGCAAACATGGCTTCAGAGGATAGTGACTTCTTTCTGATAGCCCAAAATTCCTGGATACATCTTAATCTAATTGCTATTATTTTGACAGTAAGAATGAGATAATATAGAGACAGTTCTGGGAATATTAATTTCTAATGAAAAAGAAAAATTCACAATTATTCCTCAAATAAATATTCCTCTTTTGAAAAAATCAGACAAGAGTCATCATTAAAAATTTTTACAGATTTTTATTTCTTTAATCTATACAAATGCAAATATCAGTTCTTGAACCCCAATAGGACAACTCTTTATACCAAAGTCTTACGGATGCTCCAAAAGACTGACTTTATTTTTTAAATTTTTTAATCTATGTATAGTATCATGTCATCTGCAAACAGTGACAATTTTACTTCTTTTCCAATATGTTTTCTTGTTATTTCTTTTTCTTCTCTGATTGCCATGGCTAGAACTTCCAAAAATAATAGTGGTGAGAGTGGACATCCTTGTCTTGTTCCTGATCTTGGAGGAAATGCTTTCAGTTTTTCACCATTCAGAATGATGTTTGCTGTGGGTTTGTTGTATATGGCCTTTATTATGTTGAGGTAGGTTCCCTCTATGCCCACTTTCTGGAGAGTTCTTGTCATAAATGGGTGTTGAATTTTGTCAAAAGCTTTCTCTGCATCTATTGAGATGATCATATGGTTTTTATTCTTCAGTTTGTTAATATGGTATATTACATTGATTGATTTGCATATGTTGAAGAATCCTTGCATCCCTAGGATAAATCCCACTTGATCATGGTGTATGATCCTTTTAATGTGTAGTTGGATTGTTTGCTAGTATTACGTTGATGATTTTTGCATCTATATTCATCAGTGGTATTTGTCTATAATTTTCTTCTTTTGTAGTATCTTTGTCTGGTTTTGGTATCAGGGTGATGGTGGCCTCGTATAATGAGTTTGGGAGTGTTCCTTCCTCTGCAACTTTTTGGAAGAGTTTGAGGAGGATGGGTGTTAGTTCTTTTCTAAATGTTTGATAGAATTCACCTATGAAGCCATCTGGTCCTGAACTTTTGTTTGTTGGAAGAGTTTTAATCACAGTTTCAATTTCATTACTTGTGATAGGTCTGTTCATATTTTCTGTTTCTTCTTGGTTCAGTCTTGGAAGGTTATACCTTTCTAAGAATTTGTCCATTTCTTCCAGGTTGTCCATTTTATTGGCATAGAGTTGCTTGTAGTAGTCTCTTATGATGCTTTGTATTTCTGTAGTGTCCATTGTAACTTCTTTTTTATTTCTGATTTTATCGATTTGAGTCCTCTCCCTCTTTTTTTGATGAGTCTGGCTAAACGTTTATTAGTTTTGTTTATCTTCATAAAGAACCAGCTTTTAGTTTTATTAAGTCTTTGTTATTTTTTTCTTTGTTTCTATTTCATTTATTTCTGCTCTGATCTTTATGATTTCTTTCCTTCTACTAACTTTGGGTTTTGTTTGTTCTTCTTTCTCTAGTTCCTTTAGGTGTAAGGTTAGATTGTTTATTTGAGATTTTTCTTGTTTCTTTTTAAATATTTATTTATTTATTTATGGCTGCGTTGGGTCTTCATTGCTGTGCGCGGGCTTTCTCTAGTTGTGGCAGATGGGGGCTAATCTTCGTTGTGGTACATGGGCTTCTCATTGCAGTGGCTTCTCTTGTTGTGGAGCATGGGCTCTAGGTGCACGGGCTTCAGTAGCTGTGGCACGCGGGCTCAGTAGTTGTGTTTTTCAGGCTCTAGAGTGCAGGCTCAGTAATTGTGGCACACAGGCTGAGTTGCTCCGCGGCACATGGGATCTTCCTGGACCAGGGCTGGAACCCGTGTCCCCTGCATTGGCAGGTGGATTCTGAACCACTGCGCTACCAGGGATGTCCCTCTTGTTTCTTGAGGTAGGATTCCATTGCTATAAACTTTCCTCTTAGAACTGCTTTTGCTGCATCCCATAGGTTTTGGATCGTCATGTTTTCATTGTCATTTGTCTCTAGGTATTTTTTGATTTCCTCTTTAATTTTTTCAGTGATCTCTTGGTTATTTAGTAATGTATTGTTTAGCCTCCATGTGTTTGTGTTATTTACGTTTTTTTCCCTGTAATTTATTTCTAAGCTCATAGCGTTGTGGTCAGAAAAGATGCTTGATATGATTTCAATTTTCTTAAATTTACCGAGGCTTGATTTGTGACACAAGATGTGATCTATTCTGGAGAATGTTCCATGTGCACTTCAGAAGTGTAATCTGCTGTTTTTGGATGGAACGTCCTATAAATATCAATTAAATTTCTCTGGTATTGTGTCATTTAAAGCTTGTGTTTCCTTATTAATTTTCTGTCTGGATGACCTGTCCATTGGTGTAAGTGAGGTGTTAAAGTGCCCCACTATTATTGTGTTACTGTCAATTTCCTCTTTTATAGCTGTTAGTAGTTGCCTTATGTATTGAGGTGCTCCTTTGTTGGGTGCATATATATTTATAATTGTTATATCTTCTTCTTGGATTGATTCCCTCATCATTATGTAGTGTCCTTCCTTGTCTCTTGTAACATTCTTTATTTTAAAGTCTATTTTGTCTGATATGAGTATTGCTACTCCAGCTTTCTTTTGATTTCCATTTGCATGGAATATCTTTTTCCATACCCTCACTTTCAGTTTGTATGTGTCCCTAGGTCTGAAGTGGGTCTCTTGTAGACAGCATATATATGGGTCTTGTTTTTGTATCCATTCAACAAGCCTGTGTCTTTTGATTGGAGCATTTCATCCATTCACGTCTAGAGTAATTATTGATATGCATGTTCCTATTATTGTTTTCTTAATTGTTTGGGGTTTGTTTTTGTAGGTCCTTTTCTTCTCATGTTTCCCACTTAGAGAAGTTCCTTTAGCATTTGTTGTAGAGCTGGTTTGGTGGTGCTGAATTCTCTTAGCTTTTGCTTGTCTGTAAAGCTTTTGATTTCACCATCGAATCTCAATGAGATCCTTGCCAGGTAGAGTAATCTTGGTTGTAGGTTCTCACCTTTCATCATTTTAAATATATCATGCCACTTCCTTCTGGCTTGTAGAGATTCTGCTGAGAAATCAGCTATTAACCTTATGGGAGGAGTTCCCTTGTATGTTATTTGTCATTTTTTCCCTTGTTGCTTTTAATAATTTTTCTTTGTCTTTAATTTTTCTCAGTTTGATTACTATGTGTCTTAGCATGTTTCTCCTTGGGTTTATCTTGCCTGGGACTCTCTGTGCTTCCTGGACTTGGGTGGCTATTTCCTTTCCCATGTTAGGGAAGTTTTCAACCATAATCTCTTCAAATATTTTCTTGGGTCCTTTCTCTCTCTCTTCTCCTCCTGGGACCCCTATAATGAGAATGTTGGTGCACTTAATGTTGTCCCAGAGGCCTTTTAGGCTGTTTTCTTTCTTTTCATTCTTTTTTCTTTATTCTGTTTCATGGCAGTGAATTCCACCCATTCTGTCTTCCAGGTCACTTATCCATTCTTCTGCCTCAGTTATTCTGCTATTGATTCCTTCTAGTGTATTTTTCATTTCAGTTATTGTATTATCCATCTCTGTTTGTTTGTTCTTTAATTTTTCTAGATGTTTGTTCTTTAATTCTTCTAGGTCTTTGTTAAACGTTTCTTGCATCTTCTCGATCCTGCCTCCATTCTTTTATTGAGGTCCTGGATCATCTTCACTATCATTATTCTGAATTATTTTTCTGGAAGGTTGCCTATCTCCACTTCATTTAGTTGTTTTTCTGGAGTTTTATCTTGTTCCTTCATCTGGTACATAGTCCTCTGCCTTTTCATTTTGTCTCTCTTTCTGTGAATGTGGCTTTCATTCCACAGGCTGCAGGATTGTCCAAAAGACTGACTTTAAAAGAAGAATTTGATAGAACTATTTGGAAATCTACAAACCTTATGATTTTATGAATAAGATTAAGACATTACCTGAAAACAATAAAAATAGTAAAATAAAAAAAAATTTAATGAATTAAGGATGAGAACAGAATGCTATTGAAGTATAAAAGCAGAGACTAAGAAAGGGAACTTATAAATTAAAAATAGCAGAAATTAAACAAATAGAATAACTAGAAGATACAGTATGGAAATATGATGGAAAATAGAGCAAAAGACAAAGAGATGAAAAATAAGTAGGTAGTAAAAAAAAAAAAATTAGAGGATCAATGCAGGAGATTCAATGCATGCCCAAAATTGGAGATCCAGGAAAAAAGGAGAGTGAAAAGGAGGTTTTCAAGGATATAATAAAAGAAAACTTCCCCAAACCGAAAGACACAAGTTATAGGTCAAAAGTAATTGCCCAATGCCCAGGGCTATGACAAGCCACATCAAACCACATTGCTGTAAAATTTCCAAACTCTAAGGATAATGAGAAGATACTAAAAATTTCCAGAAATAAAATTGCAAGTGACATACACAGGATCAGGAATCAGAATGGCAGCAGACCTCTTAAAAGCACACAGAAAGCTATAAGGCAATGGAGCAATGCTTTAGAAATTTTGAACAAAAAGAACTTCCAGTCTTGTACAAGGACATAGCTGTGCCAATTGCTTGTAGTCATCATCTGTTCTGAGTGGTCAGCACTCAAGTTGGGTTTTTTTAAAAATTACTTTATTGAGGTATGATTAACACACAAAAAACTGTACATATTTTAATGTATACAAGTTTGGAGATAAGTATACAACTGTGAAACCATCTCCACAATCTATGCCATAAATATATCCATCACCTCCAAGTTTCCTTCCACCCTCTTTATTTATTAGTAGTAGGGATAAGAACACTTAAAAAAGATCTACCCTCTTACCAAATTTTAAAGTATACAACAGAGCATTGTCAAGTATAGGCACTATGCTGTACAGGTCTCTAGGATTTATTCATCTTGTATAAACTGAAACTTTGTACCCTTTGACTAATTCTGCCTGTTTCCCCCACAACTCCCCCACCAACAACCACCATTCTACTCTCTGCTCCTATAAGTTTGATTATTTTACACTCCTCATATAAGTGGTAGCATATACTTAGTATTTGTCCTTCTATGTCTGGCTTATTTCATTTAGCATAATGTCCTCCAGGTTCATTCATGTTGTCACAACTGGAAGGATTTCCTTCTTTTTTAAGGCTGAAAAATATTTCATTGTATGTACATACCACATTTTCTTTTCCATTCATCCATTGATAGATATTTAGGTTATTTCCATGTCTTGGCTATTGTAAATAACACTGCGATGAACATGAGAGTGTAGATATCTCTTCAAGATCCTGATTTCAATTCCTTTGAGTATATACTTAGAAGTGGAATTGCTGGATCATATGGTAGTTCTATTTATAATTTTTTGTGGAACCTCCATACTGTTTTCTAAAGTGGTGGCACCAAGGAATTCCCTGGCAGTCCAGTGGTTAGGACTCTGTGCTTTCACTGCCGAGGACGCAGGTTTGATCCCTGGTCAGGGAACTGAGGTCCTGTAAGCCATGCAGTATGGCCAAAAAAATTTTTTTTCTTTTAAATTAGAAAAAATAAAGTGGCTGCACCCCTTTCCACTCCCACCAACAGTGTACAAGAGTTCACTTTTCTCCATATACTTGCCAGCATTTGTTTTTTTTTTTTTTTTTTTTTTTTTTTTTTTTTGTGCTACGTGGGCCTCTCACTGTTGTGGCCTCTCTCGTTGCGGAGCACAGGCTCCGGACGCGCAGGCTCAGTGGCCATGGCTCACGGGCCCAGCCGCTCCGCGGCATGTGGGATCTTCTCGGACCGGGGCACGAACCCGTGTCCCCTGCATCGGCAGGCGGATTCTCAACCACTGCGCCACCAGGGAAGCCTGTTATTTTTTTTAATGATAGCCATTCTGACGTGTGAGATGATATCTAATTGTGGTTTTGATAAGCATTTCCCTTATAATTAGCAAAGTTGAGCACTTTTCATATACCTGATAGCCATTAGTATGTCTTCTTTGGAGAACTGTCTATTCAATTCCTTTGCTTGTCTTTTAATCCGGATATTTTGGTTTTTTTGTTTGTTTGTTTGTTTTTGTGCTGTACGTGGGCCTCTCACTGTTATGGCCTCTCCCATTGCGGAGCACAGGCTCTGGACGCGCAGGCTCAGTGGCCATGGCTCACGGGCCTAGCCGCTCCACGGCATGTGGGATCTTCCCGGACCAGGGTACGAACCCTTGTCCCCTGCATCGGCAGACGGACTCTCAACCACTGCACCACCAGGGAAGCCCCCTTATATGTTTTATATTAACCCTTTATCAAATATGTGGTTTGCAAATATTTTCTATTCCATGGGTTGCCTTTTCATTTTCTTTTTTTCTTTTGGCTGCATTGGGTCTTCATTGCTGCATGCGGGCTTTCTCTAGTTGCGGTGAGCCAGGGCTACTGTTCGTTGAGGTGCATGGGCTTCTTATTGTGGTGGCTTCTCGTTGCAGAGCACGGCTCTAGGTGTGTGGGCTTCAGTAGTTGTGGCACGTGGGCTCAGTAGTTGTGGCACACGGGCTTAGTTGCTCCGCAGCATGTGGGATCTTCCCAGACCAGGGATCAAACCCATGTCCCCTGCATTGGCAGGCAGATTCTTAATCACTGCGCCACCAGGAAAGTCTGCCTTTTCATTTTCTTTGTTTCGTTTGCTGTGCAGAAACTTTTTACAGTTGACCCTTAAACAACATAGGTTTGATATTCATGGGTCCACTTATATGAAGATGTTTTTCAACAAATATAGTTGGCCCTTTGTGTTCGAGGGTTTTGCATGTGCAAATTCATCCAACCATGGACAGAAATTTCCATCTGCAGTTGGCTGAGTTTGTGGATTCAAAACCTGAAGATATAGAGGGGTGACTATGGGACTTGAGCATCAGTGGATTTTGGTATATGTAGGGTCTCCTGGAACCAATCTCCTTTGGATACTGAGGGATGCCTGTAGTTTGATGTAATCCCACTTGTCTATTTTTCCTTTTATTGCCTGTGCTTTTGGTGTCATATCCAAGACATCATTGCCAGGACCAACGTCAAGAAGATTTTTCCCTATGTTTTCTTCTAGGTGTTCTATGGTTTCAAGTCTCATGTTTAAGTCTTTAATCCATTTTGAGTTGACTTTTGTGTATGGTATAAGATAAGGGTCCTTTTCCATTCTTTTGCATAAGGACCCAGTTTTTCCAACATCATTAGTTGAAAAGATTAACATTATCTCATTGTGTATTCTTGGCATATCTCATGCTGTATTAAACATTTAAAACATAACCCCCAAATGGTCCATATAATAGAGTACAGTGCAACCACAGAAATGATTGTGTAGATGAAACAGAAATATAATCATTAAATATTATTAAATTTAAAAAACAGATTGCAAAATAGTCCATAGGAAACAATCCCATTTTTATTTTTGAAAATACACAAAAATAGGGCTTCCCTGAAGGTGCAATGGTTAAGAATCCACATGCCAATGCAGGGGACATGAGTTCGAGCCCTGGTCCGGGAAGATCCCACATGCAACAGAGCAACTAAGCTCGTGCGCCACAACTACTGAGCCTGCACTCTAGAGCCCACAAGCTACAACTACTGAAGCCTGTGCACCTAGAGCCCATGCTCCACAACAAGAGAAGCCACTGCAATGAGAAGCCCGTGCACTGCAACGAAGAGTAGCCCCTGCTCGCCGCAGCTAGAGAAAGCCCGTGCGCAGCAACAAAGACCCAACGCAGCCAAAAATAATAAATAAATAAAATAAATAAATTTTAAAAGAAAGAAAGAAAATACTCAAAAATAGAGCAGAGTTACATTAAACAGTGTTAGTGGTGGTTCACAGAGTAAGTTGATTCAGAGGCAGACTTGAAAATCTGACAGACCCAAGATCTCTGCCCAAAACTCCCACTCAGTTTAGATGTGCTCCCTTGGATGGAGTCTTTCCTGACGCCCCCAGTCAGAGCTGGAAGCCTGTCCTCAGGGCTCCCAAAGCATTGGAGGAAACCTCTACTACATTATCTACAAATTTATACTTAGAGTGAAAAGTCTAGATTCTTTATTTTAGTTTGTTCTGCATCTGACCCTCTTTCCTGTTTGAGGAGCTCCTCAGGTTAGGGATCTTGGGGAGAAGCAGAGTCTCTTTCCTCCTTTTAAGGCTGAGGGTGCCAGAGGCTTGCTTTCTGAGCTTTTCCTGAACCCTGGGCTCTCCCCTCACACATGCCTTGCCAGATGGGAGTCAGGAGGGACAGACTGTGAGCTCTCTTTTCTGTTTGCTGAGGCAATAGTAGTAGAAAGATGGAGTGCCATGGGATGGGTAAAAGTGTCCAGGACTCGGGACTTCCCTGGTGGTCCAGTGGTTAAGACTTCGCCTTCCAGTGCAGGGGGTGCAGGTTCGATCCCTGGTCAGGGAGCTAAGATCCCACATGCCTTGCAGCCAAAAAACAATAAAACAATCACCAAAAAAACCCCCAAAAAACATGAAACAGAAGCAATTTTGTAACAAATTCAATAAAGATCTTAAAAAGGGACCACATCCAAAACAAAAAAAAAAGTGTCCAGGACTACACTGACTACAATGCAGGGAAGGGTCTAGTACACTCTGGGCAGGGGGTAGTGGGCAGCAGAATCTGCCCTGGACTAATTTTGAGACTTTGTTTGGGAAGTTGTCCATGGCAGGTAGTTGTTGGCAATTGTACGACTGTGGCAGAAACTTAAATTGGCCTCATTTTCTTCCTTGGAAATTAGATTCCTGATCCTCACCCTCCATGCACTGCCACCCAGATAGATGACATTCCCAGACTCCCTTGCATCTAGGTGTGGCCATGTGAGTAAATTTTAGCCACTGTGAGATATAAGCAAAAGTGTTGCATGCAACTTCCAAGAAGAATCCTAGGGAATTCCCTGGCAGTCCAGTGGTTAGGACTGTGTGCTTTCACTGCCGTGGGCCTGGGTTCAATCCCTGGTCGGGGAACTGAGATCCTGCAAGATACATGGCGTGGCCAAGGGAAAAAAAAAAAGAATCCTAAAGGGATGGGAAGATACCCTTCTGCCTTCACTCATCCATCAGTTGTCTGGAACTCTGATGTAACAGCTGGAATTCCAGCAGCCTCCAAGCACTGTGAGGATGGCAGGGGCAGGGAGGGGGGTCATACTTTAGGGATGGCAGACCACACTGCTGGAAGGAGCCAGATCCTTGAGGTCCATGGAGCCATCATTCTAGCCCTGGACCACACACTTCAGGATGATTTTTGCATTAAAGAAAAATAAACATCTTTTAAAAACTTCTATTATTATAATGAGAATGAGTATATATACGTCCATGCAGCTGAACATAATCCTAACTAATAAAATGAACCACCCAATATCTTTTAATAATTTTTAACACTTTAAAAAATTTAAATTAACATGAAATTAATTTGTGTGTGTGTGTGTGTACACAGTTCTATGAGTTTTAACACAAAATTAGGATTCATGTAACCACCATCACAACCAGGATATAAGACAGTATCCAAAAAAAATCCTTCATGCTGTCTCTTTGTGGTAATGTCCAGCCCACACCCATAACCCTTGGTAATCACTGATCTGATACCCATCTCTATAGTTTTGCTTTTCTCAGAATGTCATTTAAATGGAATCAGAAGAGTATGTAACCTTTGTGATTTCTTTCACTTAGCATAGTGCTTTTGAGATTCAGTCATGTTGTTGTATAGCAATAGTTTATTCCTTTTCATTGCTGGGTAGTGTTCCATCATATGGACATACCATAGTTTGTTTATCCATTCATACATCAAAAGACATTTGGGTTGTGCACAGTTTCTGGTGATTATGAGCAAGGCTACTATAAATGTTACTGCATAGACTTCTGTGTAAACATAAATTTTCATTTATCTAGGATAAATACCTAAGAGTAGAACTGCAGAGCCATATAGTAAATTATGTTTAATTTTATAAGAAACTGTCAAACATTTCCAAAGGGGCTGTATCATTTTGCATTTCCACCAGCAAGATTTCCATTTGGTCTATATCCTTGCTCGGCACTTGGTATTGTCAGTTTTTGTTTGTTTTAATTTTAGCCACGCTAACAGATAAGTAGTAATATCTCATTATGATTTCAATTTTTATTTCCAAAATGACTAATGGAGTTGAGAAACTTTTCATGTACAAAAGTTTCATGTATAAAACTTGCCATCCAAAAGTTTCATGTATAAAACTTGCCATCCATATGTTTTCTTTTTTAAAAAAAATTTATTTATTTTATTTATTTATTTTTGGCTGTGTTGGGTGTTTGTTGCTGCATGCAGGCTTTCTCTAGTTGCAGTGAGTGGGGGCTACTCTTCCTTGCGGTGCGCGGGTTTCTCACTGCGGTGGCTTCTCTTGTTGTGGAGCACGAACTCTAGGCATGTGGGCTTCAGTAGTTGTGGCACACAGGCTCAGTAGTTGTGACTCACGGGCTCTAGAGCGCAGGCTCAGTAGTTGCAGCGCATGGGCTTAGTTGCTCCATGGCATGTGGGATCTTCTCAGACCAGGGCTCGAACCCATGTCCCCTGCATTGGCAGGCGGATTCTTAACCACTGCGCCACCAGGGAAGTCCCCATGGTTCATTTTAATCTATTTGTGGTCCTGAGGTTATTCATTGGTTATGAGAGTGATCTGTTTTCTCAAATATGACTGATTAAAAAATAAGAATCTGGGTAATGGATATCCATTGTCTGGTGTGCCCAGCATCCAGCTCTAATGGGGAATTGCTTCTTTCTGCATCCACAAAGTGATTCTGGTGAGGACTTCCAGTCACAGCCCCCTCCCCTCACCCCCGCCACAACCCAATAAACAAGCCCATCAGAAGCTTTCACTAGGATTTTCAAATTGAAACTAAGAGGTGAGAGTCTCTTTTTCTGTGTTAATAGGAAGCTGGTCTCTAGTAGGAGAGAATGAAGTATAGATGGAGAGAGAAGCACAGAAAAGAGAAAGATTCTGATTTCATTTCATTCCCCGTCCTTCCCAGATTGGTTAAGAGAGCTAATATATCCTCCTTTTTGTCCAGGCTAGTTTGAGGTGGGTTTTTATTTGAGTCATAACAAATGCAATCTGAATGATTAAGGCTTCTTTTGAGATATCTTAACCTCATATGCCCTTTCTATACATTTGGGAAAACATGTACTTTCAAAACACAATATGTAAATCCATGTCTTATTGATTTGTAGCATCTCTTTATGTTTGAACTCTGTACCATGCCTTATCATTTTCCTACTTCCAAATGTACAGTGGTATCCTTTCTCTTTCTCATTTAAAAATTTCTCATTCCTCACCACATTTCTGATAAGCACTTTTGACAGAAAACAAGGGATCTAAAATCTTGGGGTTTGTTTTTGCCAGAATTTATTAAAATTATGATTATCTGCTTAGCATTTAAATCAATATTGTAAGCTTGAAATTTTTTAAATAGAGAAGAGATTCTTCAGTGTCCTTATCATCTGTTCTCTCTATATAAATGCTATTTATTTTTTGCCAGCCATCTTGTAAATAATCATTAACAGAAACTCATTTCTGGGAATTCCCTGGCAGTCCAGTGGTTAGGACTCCATGCTCTCACTGCCAAGGGCCTGGGTTCAATCCCTGGTCTGGGAACTAAGATCCCACAAACCACATGGCCAAAAAAAAAAGAAACTCATTTCACTACAAAAAAAAAAGAAGGAAATGAAATAAAGAAAGGAAGGGAGGGAGGGAGGGAGGGAGGAAGGGAGGAAGGAAATATCAAGAAGGACTTAATGTTTCAAAAAAAGTTTTTTTTTTTAGCTACAGAAATCTTATTTGTTTGTTTATTTGTTTGGCTGCACTGGGTCTTAGTTGCGGTATGCTGGATCTTTTTCTTTTTAGTTGCAGCATGTGGGATCTAGTTCCCCTACCAGGGATCAAACCTGGGCCCCCTGCATTGGGAGCATGGAGTCTTAGCCACTGGACCACCAGGCAAGTGCCTTAGCTACAGAAATCTTGATCAAACAAAATGTAATCCAAAAGCCCAGAGAACAAAAAAATTAAGACAATTTATCTGAAGCAGTAAGATGAGAGGAGCCTGATCATCCGCAGTACTCTACCATCATTATGAGTCCTAGAGCCTAGATTCCTAGGGGAAAGAAGTCTGTCAGCATCTGGGAATTGTTTATCAGCAGAATCAAACACTTCGTATAGAGCATTTTGCTTTTCTCACTAAAGGAATGTAAGTATACAGTATAAAACATACCTAATCTTTTAAAGAATTCCTAATTTTAAAGAATTCCTAATCTAGAATTTTTAAAGAAATTCTGCCTCTTTCGACATGAAAGTACTAGTGGTGATGCTAAGTGATACATCTTTACTGTTACAGAAATAATAAAGTATATTTCTGCTTGGGTGTTATGATTTCTATGATACCCAAAGATGTCCTGTTAATAACTTACTACCAAGAAATGAACAAGTTAATTTCCTCAGTGACTGCCACTTATTCATTTACAAATTAATATAGTAGCCCCCTTATATTTGCTTATATATATACACACACATATATATGTAGTGAATAAGAATACATATAAAATTTAGGGTATATCTTTAAAAATACCATTTCAAAGTGAGAAAATCAGCCTGAACTATGACTTGAGAATTCATGTGCTATATTCTTGACCCTAAAACAAATGTTAACTAATTTCCTAATTCTGATGATCTGAAAAAAAAAAAATTAAAGGGCAGAATTTTAGGCAGAATAAATATAACATTACTTGAATATTGCATTTCTCTGAGAAGTTCTTTAGCTTAATATTCAGAGAGGCCAGGGGCTTCCCTGGTGGCGCAGTGGTTGAGAATCCGCCTGCTGATGCAGGGGACATGGGTTCGTGCCCCGGTCCGGGAAGATCCCACATGCCGCGGAGCGGCTGGGCCCGTGAGCCATGGCCGCTGAGCCTGCGCATCCGGAGCCTGTGCTCCGCAACGGGAGAGGCCACAACAGTGAGAGGCCCGCGAACCACAAAAAAAAAATAATATTCAGAGAGGCCAAAACTGTGGCAGACATAAGTCACACTGACAAGAACGCAAATAAAGAGTAATTATTAGATGAGCTGTAAGGGCAAGAATGCTATCATACCGAAACTGAATTTTTCGACTACTGACATTCCATTTTCTATTTCGCTCAGAAGAGAGGAGCTGTCTTATCCACTTGAAAGGTTTGTGTACCTGTCACATTTGTCTTTTTCACTTTTCTTTTTCTCCTCAAACTGTTCCAAGAGGCCTTTTGATTTTCCAACTGACAAAGGAAGAGGAAATAAGCCTCCATCTTTTGTATCTCTTCCAAACAGCTGGGGTTTTGTTTGGTACTTTATGAAAATACTAGGTTCACTCTGTTCAATGGAAAAAAAAAATCATAGCATTTCACACATAAAAATATTTATAGCATGCACTATTTTCTATACAAAGCAGAGTCACACTTAAGTGCAAACCATAAAATACAATATAGCATGTAGTATTTCCTTTTTATTTCATATGTACCAGAAAATTATATTAAAACAAAGCAACTCTTTTTACTAATATAATTTCTGCCTTACCAGACCAGAGGTATTTAAAATGTCAGCTAAAATGGCTTAAAATCAATTGCATAAATTTAAAGGCAGCAACAGAAAATTATGCCATCTTGAGATGATGTGTTAAAGTTTTTATATTAATAAGTTTAACTCAAATTTCTGTTGCTCAGTTGCTGATGAACTAGACTTGTTGATAAATTTGACATGTGATGCAGGCATATGGTGAGCCATTTCCTTCATTCTGTGGCAAAACTTACTCTGGAACATTCAGGCAGTACATTTACTCCTTCATATCACTGGGTACCAATTTTTGTACTAAAATATTTATCTCAGATCATACCTTACTAACTTAAAGTATCGACCTAATCTTATTCATTAAGTCCCTATAAGATGCAGTTAAGTCTGTGTATAAAGTTAAATCTAGTTCTACATCAAAATAAGTAAATAATAAAAATATTTCTGACTCACAAAATAAGATAGGCTGGTCTCAAAAAATCAAGAGATTCTGTTCCTAATTATGGCCCTTATTCATCAGCTTAGGCCTCAATATCCTCATCTCCTTCTTCAAGGAGTTAAATGTCATGCAATATTTGGCACTCCCTAGGAGTAGTCAAAGTACTGGCACTATTCTAATATATTATTTTAGTAATGGAAGAAAATGCAAATATAAATATGTTTTCCATTTCACACTACCAAGTCAAATGAGTCACCAATCAAGCACAAATCTATTTAGGACAGTAATCCTTAGAGATGTACAACTCTAAAATATAACCCAGCAGAATAAGTCTTCTTTACAGTTTATGTCCATAATGACCATGAAACATGTGCAGAGAAATTCTGGAATTCAGACTTACATCCAGAGAATTCTGTTGCGACTGTTTTGGATGTCTCAAGTGGACACCAAAGTCCAAGGGTGTTGACGGGGTCTCTGAATTTTCTGGACAGAACTGGGATCCAAAAAGGAACTGGGAATCACTGAGACTAGAGTAGTCAGTCTGATTATTATTCCAGTTAGATGACTTAGTGGCCCTGAAATTAAGCAAGAAAATACAAGTATATCAAGTGGGCAAATGAAACCATAATTCAAAACTATTTTAGAATATTCTAGGAAGAATGCTAGCTTTGTTTGACCTCCTAGTCCCCTGCACACTGCCAGTACTACCTGTAAAGAAACAAGGAAATTTTGAATGCCAGACATTTCAATTACAACAACCTGGGAACAATCAGATGGAATTTCAAACATTAAGGACTAACACCATTATTCCTTGTACTATAACATTATGGACTATAACACCATTTTGGAGATCAAAGTTCACAAAATCTTTAGGGATTAAGAGAACATTATCTTTTAAAAGGTTGAATTTGTTCATCACTAAGGGAATAGATTAAAAATAAAATATGGCTTATGCATATAACTGATGCAGTAGTCAGAAGCAGTAAGCTAGATTTACATGTAACCATATGGATAAGTCTCAAAAATATAATTTTTGAGTGCAGAAAAAGTAAAAATTTAATGAACTCTCTCATACATTAATGTAATTTATAAGGCTACATCATACACACCAAACAAGTATGTAACTGAGTATGTAGAAGGTTAATTGGAAGGATACATATTAACTCTCCTAGATTGTGTGTCTATAGGGAAGGAAAGGAGCAGGATTGGAGGGAGAGAAGGAGCTATAATACAACAAACACAAGATAGACCTAGATATGGACTGAATGTTTGTGTCCTCCCAAAACTCATTTGTTGAAGCCCTAAGCTCTATTTTGACGGTTTTTGGAAATGGGGCCTTTAGAAGGTAATTAGGGTTCGATGAGGTGAGGAGAGTGGGACCCTTGTGATGGGATTAGTGTCCTTTTAAGAAGAGACACCAAAGAGCTTGCCCTCATTCTTTCTCTCTCCACCATGTGAGAACACAGAAAAAGGCAGCTGTCTGCAAGCCAAGAAGGGAGTCCTCACCCAAAACCAATCACGCTGGCATAGGGTTCTAGGACTTTCAATCTCCAGAAATGTGAGAAAATAAATTTCTGTTGTTTAAGCCATCCAGTTTATTATACTCTGTTATGGCAGCCCAAGCAGACTAAAATAGGCCTCATCCAGACTGAAGAATATGATCAACTCAGGTTTGCACACAGAAAGATCCATTGAACATTGTGTTATTCCCTTTCACACTTTTAGTGTCTTATCCTTGCTTGTTCTGAATACTTCCAGCTGTGGACTTCCAACTTGCTTCCCATGGATACCTATGCCAGTCTAAATCTGACATATGAAGGGGATAATGACATTGATAATGATACAAATCACACTTGAACAAAGTGTACTAAGCCTACTACAGAGACAGCACATAAGTGGACAGACAAGTAAAACATATAGTCTTCAAGTTTTTACTTGAAAGACACCTCAGTAACAATTTGTGTTACTTAATGCTGTTGTGTAACCCAAGAAAACATGCTTTTCATTAAAACACACACATGCAGATCATTTCCAAATGTTAGATTTAAAATAGATAGCTTATAAGTACATATTCTAAGCTAAAGGAATCATTATTTATTAATACAAGACAAAAAGAAACCCTACTTGCTCAGAACAGAGAAATTATTTTGACTCATATAATTATTTTCTAAGATTAGCTAAGGTAATAGGCTGCACACATATAATATGGTTTGCATAATCACTGCTCAAAATAGCTAAATAGCTCTCTGTGTCTCCCCGCTCTTAGGTCAAAGAAAATAATTAGTTGGGCTGGAAAAGAAACAACTCTGTAAGCCTACAGAAGTCCTGTAGGATTTACATCTTAAAGCTACGATCTGGAATTAAGCATAGATTTTTTCCCCCTACTTTGTATCAACTGTAAGCTCTTTTTTTCTTTTTAAGAACAACAACAACGTTTTAGGTTTTTTGCTGTCTTTAGGAAGGTGTTAGGAAGAAAACAAACTATCCAATGATAAAAGCATACCAAAACAATTGGAAATCCCTTAATATATACTACTTCTGGGGTACGCCCACCAAGTTAGCAATGGCAGGCCTACTGCATGGCTAGTGGACACCTAAGTACCTCAGTGAAGTAGTAGAGGGGGCAGTATCTCAATGAGCCCTGTCAACAGTTGGAGTGGTTCTTGATTTCATGGTGCCTACAAATTGTACTACACAATTGAACACTTATCTGAACATTGTCTTGAGTTTGGTCCTTGATGTTTCAATAGCAATTGCTCCAAATGAGGTGAGAGTTTCCAGATGTTGGACCATGTCTAACTCTCATAGTCCCTAGGTCCAGTGCTGGACAGAGTCATTACTCAATTAATACACATAGCCATTGATACTGCTATTATAATCAGAAAATAGGCAAAAGGAAAAAGACAAATATGGGAGGGTGCAGTGGTGACAAGAGAGGGGAAGAGAAAGGGAAGAAGCTATATCGGGTAACCCTATTACTATAAAATAATAGGAAGGGGAGCCTGTTTCTATGAAATCAATGCAACTATAAGATCCTCTGAACTATCAGAGTATATAACCAGAAAACTCACCCAGAGCCTGAGGGAATACTGAGCATCTCTTTGATATTCCAGACATTAAAATTCATGTCTTATAATTATTCCTTTTAAAAAGAAGAGAGGAACATTCATTTAAAAGGTTAACATATTATAATTTTTTCCAAAGATTACTTTACTGGTGACTATTATATGTAGACGAGGACATCTCAGCAGTTATATTCACATCCAATTGGTGAAAATTCCCATTACCTATGTGCCAGAAATAGGTTTTGTGGTTTGTTTTGGGGTTTTTTTGCAGTTAAATTGCATACAAATTCCCCTCCTTGATACCAGAGAGAGCCCAGCCACCTGTGAAACAGTAAATTTGCCTTCCATCCTTTGCTCTCATTTCTTGTTCTGCCAGCCTACTAATAATCTGCTTTTAGAAAAAGACCAATAAACACCTCTTTCACTGCCTATACAATGAATGACTTAATCTATAACCTTTCCCAAGAAGACTTATTCTTCTCAGTCCATAGGATATTGGAATGCCAAGAGAGCTGTGGAATTTGGGCAGTAAGAAGCTAGTTGAAGAGTGAGTGCTTTGGGCAAAAGTGCCTTCCCACGCCTCTTACAAGCAGTGTCCTACTCTCCTCACTGCCAATCCAACATACTGTGTAATACAGTTCATTATGATGATCATTGAGCCTGGATTTTATGAAACAAGCCCAATTTCTAAATTTTGTCTCCCTGATCCCACAGAACATTCACATCTATCAGATTGTATATTACCACTGAAGGCATCAGAAAATGATTCCCACACATATAAGCTCCCCAATATAGATCAAGATAAAATGAAACATAAGTTCTGAACAAATATAGATATTTTAGTATACTTTTCATATAATTTAACCTTGTTTAGAGAAATTTGTTACATTGAAGTTTTCTAATTTTCTAGAAAAATAGATGCATTTGTGTGTTTATAACCACTTGTTTTACAAGAATGTTAAGTGTATAGGCCACAGAATCAAGGGGCTAAAGGTAGTACTATTTACGCAGCATCTACTATGTGCCAGGCACAGTGCTAGATACACTGCAGGATGCAAGGTTAATGATTTTGTGAGGCAGGTGTTGTTATCCCCTTTTAAAAGTTTGTGAAGACTCAGATAGGCTAAATAATTAGCTCACATTCTCTCCAATAATTAGAGGTAAGTAGGTTCTATGCTAGGTCATCCCAGTACCAAAGTCCATGCTGTTTCAAGCACACCATACTCTTGTTTCTTAACACAGGCTCTGTTTTAGGTACTTTCTAGAAACAGAAGCTCTGGATTTCTTCCTTGATGAGCAGCAGGGTAATGACTTGAAAGGTTATGGCTTTAGAGGAACTAGATCAAGGTTCAGATCCTGACTCTTGTATTTATAAATGGTGTGAACTTGGGCAAATTAGTTAACTTCTTTGAATCTGTTTCCTCATCAGTTAAATAAAGATAACACCTACCTTTAAGTGTGGGGGTAGGGATTCAAGATCATGAATGTCTATTTCCTGGATATGGACACTGGCACTTATTAAATTATTCTTAATTACTTTCTCAGAGACTTTGGCTTCACCATTTTCAAACAAATCCATGGTTTCCTGGGGCCTTTCATATGCACCTGCTCTCAGTTGTTCAAAGGACTCTCATTCGTAATACACCAAGTCTCTCACATTCACCCTCGCTGAGAATAAAGTTGCTACAGGGTTGGGACTAAATATCACAGTTAATTATTTTGTCTCAACCCTACTGAACAGTTTAGATAATTTCCTCTTTGTAGACTACCTTCAAAGAAGTTCAGTGCAATATTACTTTCACATGATGCAAGTAAATTAATAAAATACCTCATTGAGATGAAAACTGAAGAAAATTCATTAAAAAAAACTGGCACTAGCGCTTCCCTGGTGGCGCAGTGGTTGAGAATCCGCCTGCCAATTCAGGGGATACGGGTTTGATCCCTGGTCCGGGAAGATCCCACATGCTGCGGAACAACTAAGCCTGTGTGCCACAACTACTGAAGCCCACGTGCTTACAGCCCGTGCTCCACAACGAGAGAAGCCACCACAATAAAAAGCCCGTGCACTGCAAAGAAGACCCAACACAGACAAAAATAAATAAATTAAAAAAAAAAAAAAACTGGCAGGGGCTTCCCTGGCGGCGCGGTGGTTGAGAGTCCGCCTGCCGATGCAGGGGACGCGGGTTCGTGCCCCAGTCCGGGAAGATCCCACATGCCACGGAGCGGCTGGGCCCGTGAGCCATGGCCGCTGAGCCTGCACATCCGGAGCCTGTGCTCCGCAATGGGAGAGGCCACAACAGTGAGAGGCCCGCGTACCGAAAAAAAAAAAAATGTAGAAGTCACATCAACCAAGTACACTTGACCTTGAACAATGCAGGGGTTAAGGGCACCAACCGTCAGTGCAGTTGAAAATCCAGGTATAACTTATAACTGGCTCTCTGTATATGTGGTTCCTCTACATCTGCAGTTCCACATCACAGGACTCAACCAACTGCTTGTATAGTAATGTAGTATTTATTATTGAAAAAAAATCCATGTATAAGTGGACCTATGATGTTCAAACCTGTGTTGTTCAAGGGTCAGCTGTACAGGTCCACTTATTCTGGATCCTGAATTGTAGGAAAACAATCAAGGAAATTTAAACATTGACTAGTTACTTAATGATATTAAGAAATTGTCATTTTAAGTATGATCATGATATTTTGATTATGATAAAAACAGTCTTTATATATACCTAAGTTTTAAATGGATGAAATAATCTAATTTTTTTGTGCTTTGCTTTAAAACAATGGAGATGGGCTTGGGCAGCTGGGGAGGGGTACAGACTGGCCTTGGGTTGATAATTGTTGAAGCTAGGTGACAGGGACATTGGAGTTCATTCATCAACAATCTCTACTTTTATATATTTGAAATTTCCCACAAAAAAGGTGAATAAATGAATAAATACCTTGTATTAGGTGACAACTCCCAAAGTTGCTACCTCTAGCCCATACCCTTCTCCTGAACTTCAGACTCCTATATTCAACTGCTGACTTGACATCTCTACTTGGATGACTAATATGCACCTAAAACTTAACATATCCAAAACCGAGATCATTATCTTTCCTCTCAAACATTCCCCATCTAGTCTTCCCATTCTAGGTAATGGCAACTTCATCCTTCCAGTTGCTCAAGCCAAAACCTAAGAGTCCTCCTTGACTCCTCTTTCTCAAATCCAATCTTTAAGCAAATACTAAGGTAATTCCTACAAAACATATCCAGAAATTTAACTGGGTATCCTGTATTTTTATTTGCTATATCTGACAACCTCATTCCACCGCCACAAGCTTGGATTACTGCAATCCAAACTGGTCTCCCTGATTTCACCCTTGTTCCAAGTTATAGTCTCTTCTCTAGGGTGGAAGTTACTCTAACCATAAGTCAGATCATATTACCCCTTTGTTCAAACTCTTCACTGCAGCCAGAGTTCTCATGGTTTTCTTCTGTGTCCTCTGCAATCTTTCCTCAACCTTGAATCTCTCCCATTTACACTCCATTCCATACCTTTATGGGGCTCCTCACTATTGCTCTCTCTTACTTGATACACACCAGCTTCAGATCCCTTGCCCATTCTGTTCCTTCTTGGTTTACTCCTTCCTCAGATATCAGCATAATAGGCTACCCCACCTCCTTCGGGTATTCTCTCAAATTATTCAAAATTGTAAAACCTCAGTAATCACTATGGGGAATACCCTGGCTGTCCAGTGGTTAGGACTCCACACTTCCACTGCAAGGGGGCATGGGTTGGATCCCTGGTCAGGAAACTAGGATCCTGCATGCCACGTGGCGCAGCCAAAAAAAAAAAAAAATCACTATGTCTCTCCCCTGCTTTTTCTCCACCCTATCATTCTAATGCACTACATATTTTATGAATTTATCTTATTTTGCCTGTCTCAGCATGCACACCCATGCCTACCAGAATGTAATTTTAAGCTCTTTGAGGATAGGAATTTTTGTCTGTTTTGTACACTGCTATATCCTCAAAATCTAGAAATTGTGCTGGCAAATAATAGGTGCTCAGAAAATATTTATTGTTAAATGAGTAACTAAATGGGAACTAAATTACGACAATGGAGCAAAACTTTCCAAGTATCCACAAACTTAAAATATATGGAGACTTCCCTCGTGGTCCAGTAGGTAAGACTCTGCATTCCCAATGCAGGGGTCCCCTGTTCGATCCCTGGTCGGAGAACTAGATCCCGCATGAGTGCTGCAACTAAGAAGTCTGCATGCTGCAACTGAAGATTCCTCATGCTGTAACTAACACCCGGCACAATCAAAATAAATAAATAAATATTTTTAAAAATATATATGATTTGTTTTCAGTAATTGCATTTCAAGTCCCTAGATCATCACAAATTTTATTATATATTTTAATAAAGGAGATGAAGTAAATATGGGATTCCTGAGTCCCATGTTTACTTATTTCTTTGATGGTCGAGCTTTTTTCTTCCAT
Source organism: Kogia breviceps (assembly GCF_026419965.1). NCBI lineage: Eukaryota > Metazoa > Chordata > Mammalia > Artiodactyla > Physeteridae > Kogia > Kogia breviceps. Next base: position 39,474,602 of record NC_081319.1, read on the forward strand.
TCACACTAGCAGAATTTCCTCCATCTAAAGTCTAGATTTAGAATCCAGACAATTTTTGGACTTCCCTGGCAGTGCAGTGGTTAAGAATCCACCTGTCAATGCAGGGGACACGGGTTTGAGCCCTGGTCTGGGAAGATCCCACATGCCGGGGAGCAAAAACTCCTGTGTGCCACAACTATTGAACCTGCACTCTAGCGCCCACGAGCCACAACTACTGAAGCCCACGTGCCTAAAGCTTTTGCTCTGCGACAAGAGAAGCCACCGCAATGAGAAGCCAGTGCACAGCAACAAAGAATAGACCCCGCTTGACGCAACCAGGGAAGACCCATGCACAGTGATGACCCAACGCAGCCAAAAATAAATAAATTTATTTTTTAAAAAAAGAATCTAGACAATTTTATACATATCACTATAAGGCCATTATTTAAGGCCATTATAACTACATATAGGTAATAAATCCTCTATTGTCTTCCATTTCAGTTTATGCTGACAGAGGAATTTATATAGCATGTGGTTTGGGGTTTAGAATGACTAGTCCCCAGGTTCCAGACCTAACTTACTCTTAAGAGTTCTCTTAAATGTAGTTGAAGAAATTCCATGGTTACGGCGACTATGCTTAACGACCACCTGGGGCTTGATGTGCTGTCTCAGGTTTACCTGTCCTCTCTGCATTCACCTGTCACCATGCTATCTGTATACATGCTTTTATATTCTCAGAGGGCAACGCTCCTTGCAGATGCTAGTACAACACCAGTAATGAAGAGGTAGTCATTCTTAGGTAGGACCTTAGCCATTCTAAGGTAAATGAAAACAGAAATGCACACATTAAAAACTTTCAAGGGCAGAGTTCCCTCTCTCTCTTATCCCCCAATCCCATTAAAGGAAGCATCAAAGGAGGAGAAAGGTTTCAGTGCACGCGACTATTTCCACAAGAAGGGCCTTGGCATGGTGATGGGCAGGGAGGAGTATGTGGGCTGAAGAGGGTGTCCTAAGGGGCACAGAGCCCTCCCATCTGACCCAGTCTTCAACTCTTGAGAATCCTGAAGCCACGGTGCGAGGCCCTCCAAGGGCCCCTACGGCTCCTCCATTTGGCCACAGGTTAAACTAGTCTCTCCCTCAGACTTTGTGGCCCCTCTGGCCTCCACCAGGCCCGCCTCAACCTCGTACAGTCACTCTCTCTCATTTTCAGTCTCTTCTTTTCTACCAGGAGACATGCTTTGGGCTCCCAGAGTAAATCATTCCTTGTCGTTTCCAGAGACCTCCAAGGGATTTTCCGTCATAATAAAGACCAATCCCAGTGGGTTTCCCTGGGTTCCGGTTCACCCTGACTTCCGGGGCGTACTCTCTTTCTCTCATCTCTGAGGCAGGCCAGGAGGCCGTGGTCCACAGCGCATCTGGCGAAAACAGTTCTCCAAGGATAAGCACAGAAGTCAAGTCCCTTGAAGAGCCATGGTGGTCTTTCGTCACAGGGAAAGGAAGGGCGACTAGGCACTCAAAGGTAAGACAAGTGGAGAAGCCAGCGCCCTGGGAAACTCCTCGAGATTCCCGGGAATACCGAACCCATCCGCGAGGACCCGACGGCTCCCCAATCCCCACCACCTTCACCCCACCCCGCTCCAGCCCGCCCTGTCCAAACCCCTCTGGCCTCCACCTCTGAGGGCTGACTCACGCCCGACCTGGGGTTGCGGGATCTGTCTCGAGGCCACTTGGTCCCGCGGAGGCAGCCTAAGCTGCGTGGCCACGCCCCCAGGGCGCGCTCTGACCAATGAGATTACTCCTCGCCCCCTGGGCTTCGCCCCCGTTGGCACGCTACTAACGGTTTTAACGGTCTTAACGGTTTCAACCGTTAACCATTTAATCGTGGGCCTGGCCTGCTGACCTACATTTCGCCAGGCACCAGTGTGCAACACACCCACCTACGCACATCTCACGAGATGGACCCTCACACCTCCACACTCACACCCTGCAGTCCACCCACACCTCACCAGGCATCCTTAGCTGATGCAGACCCTCTCAGTATTCAACGCACAGTAGTTATAGATGGCTGGCTAAGTCATGAAATGGGATGAGATCACGAATGAAGGAGTATGGATGGAAAACAGATTGTATTGAGTCCAAGGACACACAACATTTAGAGGCTTAGATGAGGAAAAAGCAGCAAAGGAGCCAGAGTGGGAGTGGTTAGGGATAGGGGAGGAACCTCAGAAGAGTGAGGTGCTGTGGAAGCCACCTGGACCATCCTTCAAAGAGGAGGAGGTTAACTGTGTCAAATGCTGATGATGAGTCAAGGAAAATGAGGAGTGATAATTAATTATTGGTGACTTTGAAGGGAGCAGTTTTAGTGATGTAGTGGGGACAAAAACCTGATTGGTGTGTCGTTTCAAAAGACATCGCTGGGGCTTCCCTGGTGGCGCAGTGGTTGGGAGTCCTCCTGCCAATGCAGGAGATGCGAGTTCGTGCCCCGTTCCGGGAGGATCCCACATGCCGCGGAGCGCCTGGGCCCGTGAGCCATGGCTGTTGAGCCTGCGCGTCCGGAGCCTGTGCTCCGCAACGGGAGAGGCCACAACAGTGAGAGGCCCCCCCACACACACAAAAAAAGCAAAAAAAAGACATCGCTGATAAAGGACTGGTATCCAAAATGTATTAAAAAACTCAACAATAAAAAAATTAAGTTGGCCGAAGATCTAGACGCCTCCCCAGAGAAGATGCACAGATGGGAAATAAACATAAGAAAACTGCTCAACATTATATGCATTAGGGAAATGCAAAATAAAACAGATAGCACTATGCAACTTTAAGAATTGCCAAAAGCCCAGAATGCTGGCAACACAAAATGCTGGTGAGGCTGTGGAGCAACAGGAACTCTCATTTGTTGCTGATGGGAAAACTGAATGGTACAGCCACTTTGGAAGATGTTCTGGCAGTTTCTTATAAAATTAAATATACTCTTACCATATGATCCAGCAGTCATGCTCTTTGGTATTTACCCAAAGGAGTTGAAAATTTATGCCTACACAAAAACCTGCACATGGATGTTTATAGCAGCTTTATTCATAATTGCCAAAACTTGGAAGCAACCAAGATGTCATCTTCAGTAGGTGAATGGATAAACTGTGGTACATCCAGACAATGGATTATTCAGGACTAAAATATCTATCAAGCTATGAAAAGTCATGGAGGGAACTTAAATGCATTGTACTAAGTGAAAGGAGCCAATCTTGAAAAGGCTACATACTGCAGGATTCTAAACAGTATGACATTCTGGAAAAGGCAAAACTATGGAGGTAGTAAAAGATCAGTAGTTGCCAGGGGTTAGAGGGGGAGGGTGGGCTGAATAAGTGGAGCACAGAGGATTTTTAGGGCAGTGAAACTTTTCTTTTTGATACTATAATGGTGCATACATGTCATTATACATTTGTCCAATCCCATAGAAGGAAAAACACCAAGAGTGAACTCTAAGGTAATCTATGGACTTTGGGTGATAATTCTGTGTCAATTTAGGGTCAGCATTTATAATAAATGTACTATTCTGTATGTGTGGGAGCAGGAGGTATATGAGAAATCTATGGACCTTCCACTCCATTTTGCTTTGAACCAAAAACTATTTTAAAAAGTCTATTAAAAAATAAATTTTAAAAAAAGAGCAAGAGGAGAGATTTGGCATATCCATACAATGGAAAACTACTAAGCAATAAAAAGGAATGAACAACTGATAGGCACAGTGACATGGATAATTCTCAAAATAATTATACTGAGTGAGAGAAGACAGACACACAAAAGAATACATATTGAATGATTCCACTTACATAAAGTTCTAGAAAATGCAAATTATAGTGACAGAAAGCCAAACAGCAGTTGCCTGGGGCCAATGAGTGCCATAGAGAAGGAATACTAATGGGCAGAAAGAAACTTCAGGGTGATGGATATGTTTACTACCTAGACTGTGGTTATGTTTCATAGATGTGTACATAGATTAAAATGGGTCAAGTTGTACAATTTTTTTGTTTTTGGCAGTGCCCCGCGGCTTGTAAGATCTTAGTTTCCTGACCAGGGATTGAACTTGGGCCCTCGGCAGTGGAAGTACAGAGACCTAACCACTGGACCACCAGGTAATTCCCTCTACAACTTTTTGACTTACTATTTTTAAGATTTATCTCTGTGGATTCAAGTATCTGTAACCAACTTACAGTAACTCCAGTATTTCATTGTTTGATTATAGGCCAATTTTCTCATTGTCCTCTTGATAAACATTCAGCCTGTTTATAGTTTTTCCCCTATACAGATAAAGCAATGAACATTTTTGTAGTTGTGAATACATGTGAGAGGGGATCTCCAGGGTTACTATACTAATAGGGTGGACTTTCTGGCTAGTAAGGCTTGTGCCAGTGACAAAACCCTACTGAGTGTTTCCTGTTTTTGAACTTTTCATTGGCACAGTTTTAGAGGCTAATCGCCAGCTTCTTTGGGTTAGTAAAAGGAGTGAACTGTTCATGTCCCTGTGTTGTAAATGAGAGAGACAATAATCTGCCCAAGGCTAGCTTGGGATGGAACCATGGTGTCAGATACTTTCATGCTGCTTCTTTTGCTCCTCTGTTATTCTCTCTCCTCCTTCATTTGGGCCCTTGTAACATTCACCAACATTTGCCACCAATTAGTGTTCCCAGTCACCACAAACTCCTGAGAAGTTGACAGAGCCTTATTCTGAAGCAGGATTTTTATCCTAAGAGCTACCAGCCCCTTTAGCATTTCTTCTAACTCCATGAAATGTGTTATAAATTTATATCCCTGGCAGTATGGTTGCAGTTTTAAAAATGCAGGATTTGCCTTTAAAATGTTCACTATTTCATTGACTGTGAGTTCATCAGACTCCACTGTGGAGCCTTATATAAGAACTCTCCCAAGCTGTTAATGCTGAGGGACAGATTTTTCTCAGAGAGAAGTAAGAACAGAACAGGAAGCACAGAGGGGTAGCAGACTGGGCACTGCCTCAACAATCAGGAGCATTGTGTAGTCACAACATCCCTTTGTCACTAAGCAACAAGAAGTTGACCTGCTGAGATGCTCTTTCTCCAGAAGTAGCCTCAAAAAGACAAGAGGGAAGTTTGCCTTTTCTGCTCCTTTCCCAGAAAGATGCAAAGTGCTTTAGTAGGCTCCTGGGTAAGGGTGTACTTTACATTAATCCTAGCCCCTGGCCCTGGGGTAGTACCTGAAATATGAATTACTCATGAGAGTAAAGTGAGAATGGTTTCCTCCAGCATCCAGGCTAGAGGAGGACCCCAAACTGCCTACTCCCCTTCTGCCATTCTGAGGTCCCCCTACAGCTTATCTAGTCTTCCTGACACCATGCCCTCTTCCATGTGTGCTGGTCTCATGCCTGGATTAGCTGATCCTCTTAGTCCTCTAGCCACACCATTTATTCCCAGTCCTTTGTTTGATCCCTCCCAAATTTCTGTAGTTTGACTGCTCTCTAGACTGGGAACATCTTGAGGCTAAAGACTGCTTTCTTCTATCTGTATGTCCCATGCCTGGAATACAGTAAAGGCCCAGTAAATACTGTTGAAATAAACTGAATAGAGAGAAAGGAGTGTTTGACAGTAGTAGAAAGATGGACAGACGAGTTGGATGACCCAAGCCCTCAGTAGGAAGAAAAGATAAAGGGCTTCCCAGGCACACTTAGGAGCCCGCTTTGATGGCCAGAGGCCAGCTGGGAACAGATTCTTTCTGCTCAGGACTATGATCATGGCGTGGACTAGACACACTGTTCTCTCCAGGGGGTATTCAGGTCAGTGAGGTAGGGCCATAGGAGTTCCCTGGCCAGAGATGGTCATCCATGTTGTCAGCCTAATGACATCAGCACAGTACAGCTTCTTATACCCCCAATAGGTGCTCATTTCTGTCTTCTGCCAGTCCTTGTCTCTGAAATTCTCTCCAGAAGGTATCCACTGTTGGTGAAGAACTTCTTTGGGAAAGTTCCTCCTTTGTTTAGGTGCCCCAGTTTCAGAGGGTGCCCTACTTGCCCCAGAATAACAAAGTGTGTAGCAAACAGGTGTTCATGACTTTGTCAATAGATGCAGAATATGTATCCATTTAATCCTGGCTTTTCAGTGACCGTTGACCTCTATTAACAATGCAGGGAAGACAATGAAGGGGACTTTCTCTCAGATCACCCAGGGAAGGACCACGCTACTAGATGGTGTCCCTGTTCTCAAAACTCTGCTCAGTGCTTCCTAAGTCACCCCAACTCAGAACCTGTCTGGTCCCCTTCCCTGCTGAAGTCTTCCCTTGCTCTTGGAAGAGAATCCACAGTCTAGGTCCTGTCCCTCCCTGACCTCACCTTACTTCTCCTTGTCTTGTTCACAGTCTTTTAGTCAATAAGGCCTCTTTTTTTTTGTTTGTTTTCGGTTCTTCCAACACAACTCTCTCTCTGGTCTCTGAATCTTTGCACTTGCAGTTCTCACCACATAGAATGCTCTTCTGCTGCCCCTCACATGGCTGACTTCTTCAAGTACCACGCCCATTGTCATGAGATGCTGTCCCTACTCCCTGTGGCTCTTGATCTAGTCATCTGGTTCTTTCTTCCCTGACTCTATTCACTTGTCTTGCTCCCTCACCAGAAGGAAGGTTGATAGGGGCAGGGTCTTTCTGTCTTTTCACAGCTGTGTGTGTCCCCAGCCCATATTAGGGCCCTATGAAGAAAGAAAGAGAGAGAGAAAGGAAGGAAGCAGGGGAGGGAGGGGGGAGGAAGGAAGGAAGGCACCCTTTCCTTACAGACATAACCCTCCCAGGTGGGCCAGCACAGCTGAGACCAACTGTTCTAATGATGGATGGAGACACGTCTCTGTTGGCCCCTCTCCAGGGTGTCCCTCCTCCTCTGACTTTTTATTCTGTTAGGAACTCCCAGGAGAGGCTTCTAGCCTGGGGGCTCTGAGGTCTAGGACTCAGGCTGGGGGTTGGGGTGGGATTCACCCTCAAGCCTGCCTTGTTACAGCACAACAGTGGCTTCTATGGGCACTGCAGAGGCCAATTCAAGAGTGAAAGTGCTCGAGAATATCGCCTTGCAGCCAAGCCCCAGCCCCCAACAGCAGCGCTGTCAGGTATGAGGCAGCCCTGGGTGCAGCTGCGGCGGCTGGGCCAGATTCTGCTTCTCTCAGGCCCCAAAAGCAATATCCTCAACCCTACCACAACTGGACTGACACTTGAGGCCAGCCTATCCCCAGGACTTACATGAGGCCTGGCCCCTCTTCCCTGAAATGTCAGGTCCTCCCCCTATAGATACGTGGGTAGAGAAGAGCCAGTACCAGACTGGACAGTTTTGCACACTGCTCCTTCTAGATGGAGGAAGAGTCAGGGCCCAGGTGGGGTGGGTGGCCATGGAGAGAGAGCCTCCAGAACCCAAGAAGTAAGCCTTGAGTTTCTCAGACCACTGTCCTTCAGCACAGATTCCTTGATGCTATGAAAGTCAATGGTCTAGCTCACAGTCAGCCTCGTAGTCCAGGGGCTCAGGAGTGAGTAGGAGGCCTCCTCTGGTCAGTAAAACAGCATAGAAAGTGGCAGGTATCCACCCCCATGCCTAACCAAGGAGGACTGGAAAAGAATGATGGCAGAATCGGCCTAGGGTGGCTGGAAAAGGCTTCCAGATAACAGGAGAGGGACGCAGGGCTGCAGGCCCTCCACTTCTTCCAGGCCTAGAGACAAGGAGGGGACACTGAGCATAGTCAGTGTCCCCAGAGTAAAAAGCCCACTTAAAACAGGAGAAGTCAGGAGGGTATACATATAAAGGAGTAGGTGTGGGAGCTTCAGGGAAAGGCATTCTCACAGGATGGTAACAACCAAGTGGTCAGTACTGCTGGGCCTGAAGGAACAAGGGGAAGGCATGGTTCCTAGAACCCAGAAGGAGAGAGTGGTATGGAGAGGGCTATCCTGAGAGAAGTGGTGATTTCGGGTGGAGAGACCAGACCCTACAGACAGGTAGGGGTGGGCCTGGAAGGGAGCCAGGAGAAGAAACACCTCCTCCCTCCTTCCCTCCATCTCCTTTCCAGGCTTCCTTTCAGGTCAGAGGGAGGTCAACCTGGTGAGAAGTGTGCTCACATCAGACTCCTGGGAAAGATCAGGGTGGAGGAGGGCAGAGGGGGACCTGGAGGTGTGCCTGGAACATGTTCCATCCACTGCAGCTTCTTGTTTCCCAGCCTCTAGCCAGGTCCTACTTGACTGGCCATCTGGATTCTCTACAAATTGCTTTCCCAGGCCAAGAGCAGGATCTTGGAGTCTGCCATGCTACAGAGCCTGAACTTCCTTAGCATACCCAGTTGGAACGGCTGCCTGGTACTGCCTACTGAGCCAGGCCCAAATGCAACTCCAGACTGCTCGTCAGGGGCCACCTCCCTTGAGAGAGTGATGAGGTCTATGTAGTGCAGGGACAGAAGTAACCTGGGCACTTCCTGCTGGGTGTCTGTAGTAGTCCTCAGTGGCAGCTCTCATCCCAAAGACCTGAATGTCCCCCAGGAACAGAGTAGAGGACATATTGGGGGACATGTGTTTTTTTGTTGTTTTTTTGTTTTTTTTTCCGGTATGCGGGCCTCTCCCGTTGCGGAGCGCAGGCTCCGGACGCGCAGGCCTAGCAGCCATGGCTCGCGGTCTTAGTTGCTCCGCGTCATGTGGGATCTTCCCGGACCAGGGCACGAACCCGTGTCCCCTGCATCGGCAGGCGGATTCTCAACCACTGCGCCACCAGGGAAGCCCTGGGGGACATGTTTTGATTGAAGTGAAGTCTTGTTACATGTTGGCATTATCAGCAACCCCAAAATAGCATGGTCTGTGTATCTTGGGCTTAGGTTGTACAAATGCCAAGTCTCCTGACTCTTTCTAGATCTAAAGCTGTTTTAATTAGTGGGACTACTCAGGGAAGGTGCACATTCTTTTTTCTTATTTGCTGAGAGATACCAAGTGTCAGCTGGCTGACTGCAGCTATTCTTGTTGAAAACCTTTCCAAGATGTGGCAGCTACTTACCTTTAGTTTGGGGCAGGTAGAAATTTTGTCATTCAGATGCAAGAAGATTCTTTTTTCTTTGTATTCTTCTTTTTCTTTTTTTCTTCTAAACCAGATTAGTTTATTTCTAGCCTTCACCTGTCTGCCTCTTGGGAAATGTAATCCTGGTCTTGTTTGTTCTTAAGGTCAGATCAGAGTGCCGGGGCTCATAGTTGGAGGCAGGTCCTCCGTTGGTGGTGCCGTGATTGCTGTGTCTCTGCCTCTGCCCCACCCCCCACCATGCCTCAGTCTGCCACAGGGACTCCTCACTCAGTACCCCATTAAATGCACACTGCCCAGCCTCCAGAGAGGCCCTTAGTCCTCCCACAGGCAAACACTGACCCATCCCAGGAAACCTACTTCTCCTCCAAAGCCTCTTTAGCTCGAACCCTAGCCCAAGCCCTACCTGCTCAGAGACCACGGATTTTCCCACCTGAGTGGAAAAGGAGCTTTAGATGGTTTAGAAGCAAAGATGCAGGTGAAATTCTCCTCAGGGACAAGAATACTTAGAACTGCCTGGGTGGAGAGGAAATGACTGCACTTTTCACTAGACTCCCACAGTTGTGAGAATAAAACTCAAGTCAGTGGGAGTCGATAGATTATCCTGTCACTGTAAGAATAGTGAGTTTCCAAATTCAGACCTGCCTCCAACAGCAGAGGCATCCACATTCTAGGGCTGTGTACAATTTATAGCTAAGGGTAGAGATGGGGGAGGGATTGGGGAGGCAACTGGAACATGCCCCAGACCTCCAGATTTTTTAATTGAATTTTTTATTGGGATGGTTGTAGATTCAGAAACAGTTGTAAGAATTAGTAAAGAGAGATCCCTTTTACGCTTTGCCCAGTTTCCCCCAATGGTAACATTTTGCATATCTATAGTAAAATATCACGACCAGGACGTTGACATTGCTGCAATCTACCTATTTCATTCAGATTTCCTCATTTGTGTGTGTGTATTAAGATCTATAAAATCTTGGAATTCTCTGGTGGTCCAGTGGTTAGGACTCCACGCTCTCACTGCTGAGGGCCTGTGTTCGATCCCTGGTCAGGGAACTAAGACCCCACAAGCTATGTGGCATGGCCATAAAAACCCATAAAAATCTATAAAATCTTTTAAAAATTAATTTTAATAACAGTATAGCTGATTTACAATGTTGTGTTAGTTTCTGCTATATAGCAAAGTGAATCAATTATACGTATACATATATCCACTCTTTTTTAGATTCTACTCCCATATAGGTCGTTAAAGAGTATTGAGTAGAGTTCCCTGTTCTATACAGTACGTTCTTATTAGTTATCTATTTTATATATAGTAGTGTGTATATGTCAATCCCAATCTCCCACTTTATCCATCCCCCCGCTTTCCCCCTTGGTAACCATAAGTTTGCTTTCTATATCTGTGACTCTATTTCTGTTCTGTAAATAGGTTCATTTGTACCATTTTTGTAGATTCCACATATAAATGATATCACATGATATTTGTTGTTCTCTGTCTGACTTACTTCACTCTGTATGACAAGTTCTAGGTCCATCCATGTTGCTGCAAATGGCATTATTTCTTTCTTTTTTATGGCTGAGTGGTATTCCATTGTATATATGTACCACATCTGCTTTATCCATTCCTCTACTGATGGATATTTAGGTTGCTTCCATGTCCTGGCTATTATAAATAGTGCTACAATGAACATTGGGGTACACGTATCTTTTTGAATTATGGTTTTCTCCAGATATATGCCCAGGAATGGGCTTGTTGGATCATATGCTAGCTCTATTTTTAGCTTTTTAAGTAATCTTCATACTGTTCTCCATAGTGGCTGTTACCAATTTAAATTCCCACCAACAATGTAGGAGGGTTCCCTTTTCTCCACATCCTCTCCAGCATTTATTGTTTATAGATTTTTTCATGATGGCCATTCTGACTGGTGTGAGGTGATACCTCATTGTAGTTGTGATTTGCATTTCTCTAACAATTAATGATGTTGAGCATCTTTTCATGTGCCTCCTGGCCATCTGTATGTCTTCTTTGGAGAAATGTCTATTTAGATCTTCTGCCCATTTTTTGATTGGGTTGTTTGTTTTTTTGATATTGAGCTGCATGAGCTCTTTGTATATTGTGGAGATTAATCCCTTGTTGGTCACTTCATTCGCAAAAGAAAAAAAGAGATCTATAAAATCTTATCACCTGTGTAGGTTTGTGCATCCAGCACCACAGTCAAGATACTGACCAACATCACAAGGATCCCTGGTCCTGCCCTTTTATAACCATCAGCCTCTCATTCCTCCACCCTTCCCCTGTCCCTAACTGCTATTTTTCCTCCATTTCTAAAATTTTGTGACTTCAAAAACGTTATGTAAGGGCTTCCCTGGTGGCACAGTGGTTGAGAATCTGCCTGCCGATGCAGGGGACACGGGTTCGTGCCCCGGTCTGGGAAGATCCCACACGCCACGGAGCTGCTGGGCCCATGAGCCATGGCCAGTGAGCCTGTGCGGAGCCTGTGCTCCACAACGGGAGAGGCCACAACAGTGAGAGGCCCATGTACCACACACACACACACACACACACACACACACACACACACACAAAGTTATGTAAATGGAATGATACAGCATGCGACCTTTGGGGAATGGCTTTTCTTGCTCAGCATAATTTCCTGAAGAGTCCTCCAAGTTGTGTGTATCAACGGTTCAATTTTCCATTACTGAGTAGTATTTTGTGGTATGTATATAGCAGTTTACTTAACCATTCATCTATTAAAATGTATCTGGGCTGATTCCAGTTTTTACCTCTTACAAATAAAGTTGCTATGAACATTTGTGTACAGGTTTTTGGGTGAACATACATTTTCATTTCTTTGGAATAAATACTTAGGAGTGCAATTGCTGGGTCATATGATAGTTGCATTTATTTATTTATTTTAAATATTTTATTTATTTATTTATTTATTTATTTGGCTGCACCAGGTCTTAGTTTCGGCACACGGGATCTTCATTGCTGCGTTGAGGGATCTTTAGTTGCAGCATGCAGGATCTTTTTTTAGTTGCAACATGCAGAATCTTTTAGTTGTAGGCATGCAGACTCTTAGTTGCGGCATGTAGGATCTTGTTCCCTGACCAGGGATAGAACCTGGCCCCCTGCAGTGGGAGCTCAGAGTCTTAGCCATTGGACCACCAGGGAAGTCCCCATAGTTGCATTTAAGTTGTTTGTTTGGTTTTTTAATGTGGATGAAAATTTTTTTTAATTGAAGGAAAGATCTTTCAATTCTACAGCACTTTACAATTTTCAAAAGTTTCACACACATGATTTCATATAATCCCATAATAACTCTTTTTTTCCCCTACCCCTATATTGTACCTCCTGCATGTTAAGTTGTGTTTTTTTTTAACTGTCAAACTGTTTTCCAGAGTGGCTGTTTTACATTTTACATTCCCACCTGCAATGAGCAAATGATTGTATTTCTCTGCATTCTCACCAACATTTGGTGTTGTCTCTATTTTTTATTTTAGCCATTCTGATTGATGTGTCATGATAACCCACTGTGGGGTTTTTTGTTGTTGTTGTTGTTTTAGGCTGTGTTGGGTCGTCATTGTTGTGCACAGGTTTTCTCTAGTTGTGGTGAGCGGGGGCTACTCTTCGTTGTGGTGTGCGGGCTTCTCGTGGCTTCTCTTGTTGCGGAGCACAGGCTCTAGGCACGCAGGCTTCAGTAGTTGTGGCACATGGGCTCAGTAGTTGTGGCCTGCAGGCTCTAGAGAGCAGTCTCAGTAGTTGTGGCACACGGGCCTAGATGCTCCATGGCATGTGGGATCCTCCGGGGCCAGGGCTCGAACCCGTATCCCCTGCATTGGCAGGCAAACTCCTAACCACTGCACCACCAGGGAAGCCCTCTCACTGTGGTTTTAATTTGCATTTCCCTAATGTTCAGTGATGGTGAACATCTTTTCATGTGTTGTTTGCCATCTGTATACCCTCTTTGAAGAAATGTCTTCATGTCATTTGCCCTTTTTTTTTTTTTGGTGGTACAAGGGCCTCTCACTGTTGTGGCCTCTCCCGTTGCGGAGCACAGGCTCCGGACGCGCAGGCTCAGCGGCCATGGCCCACAGGCCTAGCCGCTCCGCGACATATGGGATCTTCCCAGACCGGGGCACGAACCTGTGTCCCCTGCATCGGTAGGCGGACTCTCAACCACTGCGCCACCAGGGAAGCCTGTTTGCCCATTTTCTAATTGGATTGTTTATTTTGCTGTTCAGTTGTGAGAGTTCTTTATACATTCTAGATACTAGTCCTTTATTGGATATATGATTTGCAAATATTTTCTCTCAGTCTGTAACTTGTCTTTTCATCCTCTTCACATGGACTTTCACAGAGCAAAACTTTAAATTTTTGATGAGGTCTAATTTATTGATTTTTTTTCTTTTATGGCTCTTGCTTTTGGTGTCACATATAAGAACTCTTTGCCTAGCTCTAGATTCTGAAGATTTTCTATTTTTTTCCTAAAAGGACTCTGGGTTTTTAATCTCTTGTGTCAGTTTGCTTTATGAGGAATGAAAAGTAAGGCCAGCTGGCTTCCTACCTTCATGGAGCTTTCATTCGATTTGTAGAACACTGGCTGTCTAACGCAGGAGGTCCCAATAGGGGAGCTTGTTAAAGGTTCCACCCCAAAGATCCTGGTTCAGGGATCTGGGATGGAGCTAGCCCCTGACTTTTATCTAGGAACTTATTGTCAGCCATTGCTCATACCCCAACCCAGCCAAGATTGGACTCACCAGATCAGGTACTTCATTCTGGTCTGCAGCAGGAGAAGCTGAGTGGCTGAGGTGGAGGGACACTGGGGGCAGAGACCAGGCACAAAGGCAAGGTGGACGGTCTTGGGAGAGATTCCTGCTGAGGTCTAGGGGCCTGAGAGGTGGTCTCTCTCTGCCTGGGGATGTGGCATGGTTCTCTGGCCCCGAATGGGCTAAAGCAAATGCCCTGGGGACCTTCTTTCCCTGTTCATTGATTTAACAGCAAATATGTATTGAGCACAGTGCCAGGCTCAGTGTTGGAATTATAGATGTGAGTAAAACAGACGTAACCTTGCCCATGAGGTGCTTGTGTTCTAGTCAGGGGCATCGGATGGTAAACAGCAACATAATACATAGTAATACAGTATGTTAGAAGGTGAAAAATGCTGGGTTGGGGTGATGGGACTGCTGGTGTAGTAGTGGTCAAGGAAGGCCTCCCAAGAGGTAGGTGAGAGGGAGTCATGGCCAGCTGGGAGAAGAGTCCCAGGCAGAAGTAACTGGTAGTACAGAGGTCCAAGGTGGAAGTAGCTAGTGTATTTGAGGAACAGTGAGGATGCCAGTGTGGCTGGAGGTAATGGAGGAATCAATATCATGTGGGTCTTGTGGACCACTGTGATGACTTTGACTTTTAGAAACATGAGGAACTGTTGTGGATTTTTGACAAACAAGGAGTGTGATCTGATTTACATATTAAAAGAGTTATTCTTTCTGCTAAGAGGACAGTAGACTGGAGAGGCAAGCTTGGAAGTAGGGACACCAAGTGGAAAGCTCTTGCAGTAATTGAGGCATGAGGGGAAGGTGGCTTAGACCAGAGAAAGCAGCGGCCATGCTGAGAAGTGGTCTGATCCTGGGAACATATTGAAGGAAGTATCAGCAGGATTTCCTGGCACACTGGGTGTAGGGTGTGAAAGAAAAGAATCAAGGGGACTCCGAGGTGTTTGGCAAGATCTAGCTGCCGTGACCTGAGCTGGGAGAGACTATAGGTGGGGTGGTTTTGGGGAATGATCCAGAGCTCAGCCATGTGTTTGGAGATGCCCGTTAGACATTTACATGGGAATATGGAGCAGGTGGTTGGCTAATGAGTCTGGAGTTCAGGAGAGAGCTCAAGTTCTAAAGAGAAATCTCAGTTTCCAGGTGGTATTTAGGGCCAAGAGGCTGGGGTGCTGATGAGAGTGAAAGAGAGGAGGAGAGAGCTGGAGCCTAGTCCTGGATGATCTAAAGGACCCAATGTGAAACTTAAACCACTGCCCCACTAACGGCAGGATGTACTGGAAAATGCCTCAGCCCCTTCCTCAATCGGTGGCCCAGAGGCTTCTGTTTTGAGAGCACATGCTGGGATGAGATGTTCCAGGAATGAGGTGTTGCTTTAATTTGTATCTGCCCTTTCAGTGTGTTGGCAGTTTAGCAGTTTAAGGGTGGTGGCTCCTGGCAACTTCCCTCCATCATGGGGCCCTGAGTTAGCATCTTGGGGACAGGTAAGCATCATCTTTCCCCATTCACCTTCTTTTTCACTGTCTTTCAAGGAGCCAGCGTGGCAACATTTCTTCTCCAAGCATGACAACTGCACTCCCTTTGACAAACTGAGTGCTAGAGAGAAAGGAAAATGGGCAGACTCCCAGCCTAGGCTGAAGTTGAGGTAGGGTGAAGGGGATAAGACATTGCAGGGAGAGAGGGCTCTTTATACAGACAGAGGAGTGTCTGTCTTCCTGACAACCTCTTTCTTCTGGGAAACAGCCCATTCTACAAACAGAGGTGCCTCTGCTTTGATTTCCCCCACCAGCTTGCCTGACAATGTGCAAATATCTTAGGAGCCACTGACTTTCTTGGGGCTTCATTCACTCTGGAATGGAAGGCATGACTGGGGATGCAGGCCAAAGAGGCTGGGGTACAGGCCAGGGAGGCCAGACACAGGCCAGGCATCACCAGGAAGCCTTGGGTATAGGAGGGGCCCAAGGAATTGCCTGGTGCCAGGACTGTGGGCCAAGGGCCCGTACCGTTGAGGAGGGCCCCTACTGCCTGCTACAGGGAATCGGAAGGCGGAAAGACCTGGAGCGCCTGTGGCAGCAGCACACCTTCCTGCGCTGGGCACCCTGTGAACTGGAGTTGCGCCAGCCGCGGCCCCTTGAATCCTCCTACCAGGCTGATTTCCGGTCAGGGCCAGGACTCAGTGACCTCCCCCAGCACCTTGTCCACTTTGTGCAGATCCAGCATCCCCGTGCCAGCACCACCTACCAGCAGAACTTCTGCCAGCCATCCTGTGGTGGCCATTGTGGCAGTGAAAACATGGGGCCCCAGGCCCCAGTCACCAAAACACTGCCTGACCTCCGAGGGATCCCAAGACCCAAGCTGCTGCAGCATTACCTTCATGCTGGGGTCTCTGAGTATCTAAACTGGTCCAGAACATTAAACAAGGACAGCTAACTCAGTGTCCTGTCTGTGCTTGCAGCCCAAGAGATCTCAGAGGCTGGACAGCAGTAAGGCACAGCCAAGCCCTGCGCCTGGCTCCTATGTTGCTTGTGCCATGGAGCCTTGTGCTGGTTGGGGGAGGTGCTGCCTGGGGAGTGTTGCCAGTGAGTGAGAAGAGGTAAGGCCTGCAGGAGGCTAATGGTCCAGGAGTGTTACCTTTGCCACAGCAGGTGGGTTCCAGGACCCCAAATTCGTTCTTGCCACAAACTCAACTGTGAACCCCTTGCAATCAGTATGCTGCAGGGAAAGCAGAGTCAATGGCCCATACTAGTAGGCAGCAAAGACTGGAGGAGGAGGCAAGGGCTGGCAGCTTTGCTTTTTCTGGGAGGCCACTGCCTGTAGGGGTCTGGTAAGTGGCAACACAGTCATGCCTAAGAGACAGTTTCACCACAGCTGAGACAGAGGGAACAGCCCCCACTGGACACCCCCCCCCCGCCCCCGCCACCGGAGGTGAGCAGAGGCTTTGAGGATGCTGTGTGATGTGACTCTCGAGGTCATCCTGATCCTACGGTATTTTGTTGCAGTTTTCTGAGCTCTTCTATGGTCTTGCTGTGAGTGCCGTCTAACGGCCAGGGCAATAGGGGATCGGGGTCATCTTATGTCACCAACAGAAAACTGAAGCTTAAGTGGGGCTAAGACACCAGGACACTTTGGGGGCAGAAGCCAGATCCTAAAGGCTCCTCTAGACCCTCATTCCCTGAGAAAGTTGAGGGCCAGGGGCTCAGGGGCAACACAGGAGTCCACACCAGAGGCCATAAGCCAGATTTAGCAGCACTTTTACTTCCACATCTGAACTCCCTGGATCCTCACAACAGCCCTGTGAGGTAGGTAGGGCAGGAAGGTTTCAGAGATCCCCATTTATAGATGAGGATGCTGAGGCACAGAGAGGTGAAATGACTTGCCCAAGGTCACACAGCCAGAAGTGTAAAGGGCCCAAAGCCACCATTCTTCTGGCCCTCTAGAGGTCCCCACATCCACTCCTGTACCACTCTGTGTTCCCACCCTCTCTGACCTCTTCTGAGTCCACAAGGGCCTTCAAGGCAGGCTGACAACTAGGATTTTTCAGGAACAGCCATTGGGGAGGGCCTGATCAACTCCAGGTAGGCACTGACCTGTGTGGCAGGAGGCCAGGTCTGCCCTCCCCAACTTCCCAGTTGGACAGAGGGCCCAGTAGGTTCCAGAGCAAGGGTGGAGCTGGGCATGGTCCATGAATGAATGGGAGTAAAGGTGGGTATAAAGGTACGTGTGTCCTTTGCTAAAGATGAAGGCCACCCCCAAGGCCCAGACACCGTGTCTCAAGTGCCCCACCCTGTGCCTCCCTCATCCCACAGAGCCACAGTGAGCTTTCTCAGCAGCGAAAGGAACAACAGACATCTGCTTCTGGCACTGAACTGCTCCAGTGGACAGGTCCCATCAGGCATTCAGACCCCATCACGCAGACACAGTGCCTCCACAGCTTGACTGGGACCCTGGGCCACACCTCCGATGGCAAACAGCCGGGGCCCAGCCTGCAGACTAGAACAGGAGCAGCGGGCCGTGGGCATGGCAGGCAGTGCCTCCCAGCGCCGCCGCGCAAGGCTGAAGCCTTCCACAGAGCCCAGAGGGCACGGCTGGTTTCCTGCAGGAAGAAGACAGATGTTGTAAAGGGCACAGGCTGCAGGGGCTCCAGCTCTTTTGCTCCCTGAGCCCAGAGCGTGGCCCAGCATGCATTACCCCAGGATGGGCTATCCAAGCCTTGCTACTCATTGCCCCCATTTCGTCACTCATTCATTTATTCATTCACATTTCTATTTCTCCATTCATTCAGTGGTCATTTATCCTGTTTTTATCTCCTAGGCCCCTGCTGGTACAGAACCCACAGTTAGGTGCTGAGAGACACCCCAAAAGCTGAGCCAGGCAGACCACCCACCGATTGTTTTACAGATTGGGAAAGGGAAGCTCACAAAGCCCTGACCCCTGGAGTACCTAGAGAAGGTCAGGAGGTGGTGCTCACGCCGGGGGCTACTCTTTCCTGTCTTGGGCTCCCCTCCTATCCCTAGCCCCACAGAGACTCACCAAGGCCCCCAATGGCCACGATGTGGTCCCCAAGTGAGCCAACCACAAAGTCGGCCCTCTTATCCCTCATGCGCAGGCTGCGGGGCAGCTTGGTCCAGGACCCTGCAGGGGAGGGGAAGTCAGATCTAGCCCCCTCACACACACTGCACCCCTCCATCCCATGGAGAGTGGGAGAATAGCCCAGACCAGCCACTGCTCACCATGCTCCAGGTCGAACATCTCCACAGTGTTGACAAAGTGTGGGCGGGAGTAGAAATTGTGGGGCCCGGGCTGCTGCAGGCCACCCAGGCTAAAGACGCTGCCTTCGGCCATCGCACAGCCGGCAAAGGCCCGGCGGCTGGGCAGGCTTGGGTGTCGGGTCCAGGTACGGGCCTCCAGATCAAAGGCCTCAAAAGCAGTCACTGGGAGCTTGCCCTGGCGGCCCCCTGCCAATGGAATTGGGGCACCTGGGAGGCAGCCCAGGGGGCCTGGCAGGCTCTTCCTTTACCACGTTGCTAAGCCTTTACCACTACCCACCCCAGCTACCCATACCCAGCTGTGTGCACACCAGAGCACAGATCAACCCCAAAGATCCTTAAGCACTGGGGTTTGGTTTTCCAGCCTCAGCAGGACCACCAGAGGTCAGAGCCTCAGAGCAACCCTGGCTCAAATCAACAAAACTTCTCTTGTCCCACCATCCCAGACTAAGCTTGATCCCAACCAACCTATTTGGACTTCAAGCCAATTTTCCACATCCCCAGGTCCTTACCCAGGACATAGATCTTGTTCCCGTTCAGGAAGGTGGAGGCCCCATAGCAGGGTGTGGGCATCGAGGGCAGCGAAAACCAGCAGTCCCGGCGGGGTTCATACACCCGAACCTGGGCCTGGGGGGTTGTGTCAGGGCCCATTCCCCCCAGTGCATACACCATACCATCTGCAGAGAAAAGAGTAATACAGACTATCCCTGGGCCTGGCCACAGCACTCCACCCTGACAACTGCCCTGGTCAGGCCTGGAGGTGGCTTAGGACACACCTATTTATGGTACCCCTCCCTGGCAGCAGAATCCCTCCTGCCTGCCTGGAGTGGGGGCTGGGAGAGCTAGGATTCCCACTCTGGCCAGGGCCCCTTCAAGTGAAGAGCAGGAGGCAGCCAATCTAATTATAAGCCTATAAGCCGTCTCTGTCTCCCTGGAGACGCTATGGCAACCAAGTCTGGCATCCAAGCAGGACCAGTGGTCAGACCTGGAGGCCACAATGTAGGGACTCTCATGGGGGAAGGAGGGTGGGGGATGGTTTAAGCCAGGGGTGGGGGCCATATGGAGATCTGTTCAGCATGGAGCTCAAACTGGGGAGGGGGCTCTGGGGATCAGCTGGGGGGCTGGGAGAGGAGCTTGGGGCTGCAGGATGGGGGTACTGTCCACAAGCCTTCTGCCAGCACTTCTGTACCCTGCCCTTTCACTAGAGTAGCTTCTTGCCCTGTTATACCCTCAGGGTCAGCTGGGGGCATGTCTGGGGGCCTTGGGCAGACAGCCAGTCAGCTAGGGGCTTCCATGGCAACTGCCTCCAGGCCAGCTTGGCTTTTGTCCATCTCAGTCTCCATGGTTTGTTTGTGTGGCGTAAGGAATTTAAGCACTTGCCTGGGCTCTGAGCCAAGGCCCTGCTCCCATCCCCCTCTCCCAGACTATTTATAACTGTGGGAGTCATTGGGCCACCCCTCCTTGTCTCTTAGAAAGGAGGAATGGGGCAGGGAGGTGGCTTGGGCCTCCCATCATGCTGGCAGCTAGCCTGGGCTCTGACTCCCACCTCACAGCTGGAAAAGGCAGTTTAGGCTGCTGCTAGCCCAGCTCAGATCTAGGTAGGGAAGGGTACAAGAAACAAAGCCATGTCCAGGGCACCCAGGCAAAATTTACAGCTCTTGCCCAATCTCTGAAGGTAAGGGACCAAGTCAGGAAAGAATGGAGGGTGTTGGGGCACCTGAGGGACCTTCCTTGGGAGGCCACTCACCTCTCTCCACAGTCGCAACCCCCATGGCTGCCTGAGGGAGGGTGGCCCGACGCTCCCAGCGGCCCTCGTCAGCCAGGAAGGCCTCCACAGCAGCTACCGGGCTCTGGCCCTCATCCACACCGCCCACCACTAGCACCTGCTTGCCCAATACCACAGCAGCCGCACCAGCTCGGGCAGTGGGCAGGGGTGCCAGTGCCAGCCACGTATGTGAGGCCATGTCCAATGTCTCAGCAGTGTCCAGAGGCAGTCCAGCCCGGCCACAACCCCCCAACACTAGCAGGTGCCCATCCTGGTATGCCACTGTACCATATACCCGGCAGGTGGGCATGGGTGGGAACACCTGCCAAGCAAAGGCCCGGCCACCTCCTGTAGCCATGGTGTTCACCTCCAGTGGCAGGCCATGCTATCTGCTCAGGCTGCAGGCCTCACTGAAGGGCATGATGGGGCAGCATCTTGACTCTACTGGGGCTACAAGGGAGTGTGGGGCCAGTCCAAGGACTTTGCTTTCACCTAGAGAAAAGAGGGAAAACAAAGGGTCAGAGCCAGTGACCAGCCCCTCAGGGTACAGATGAGCAGCCTGGCCAAAAATTGCTGGTGGGAAAAGTGGAGGGCGGACACACCTCCACTGCCTAGCACACTGATGTGGAGGCCCTCCTAGAGTGGGAAGGAGGGCAGTCCCCCAGTTACCCAGGCAACTTCCCGACTTCCCATGGGGCTTGAGGGATTCTCCTTCCATACCTTGCCCTCACCTAGTTGCTCCCCGGTTGAATCTAGGTCTAGGTGGAAGGTAAGGTGACTAGGATAGGACTTTCCACCCTAACCCCCTTCCCTTTCCCTCAACAACCCTCACCCTGGTGCTCTGCATCAGTGGAGTTTTACTGTACCCTCCCCCTTAGTGGCTTCCAGCGTGCTCTGGGCAACCATCAGGGTCTCCAAACTGCTGCCAGGGATCAGACTCCAGGGTATCCTTAAAACTCCTTTTGGAGCCATTCCATGGAGTGCATCCATTCCCACCAGCAAAGGCCAAGATCAGGGTGTTTGAGACTGGGAGGGGAGGGGCTGGAGGCCAGAGTCCCACACTTCCCCTCAAGATCTACCCTCAGGGGTTTGCCCATGCCAAGTCCCCAGAGGCCTGCCTTCTTGGTGTCTGGAACGGGGAGGGGGATGATTTTTGGGAACCCACAAGCACTGGACTCTAGGTTCCCAGAGTACAGGGCGTTGCCAGCAGGAATGGGCAGCTGGACTTCACAGATTCCAAGTTCCCTGGCTTCTCCTTTCCCGCGGGGGCCACGCTCCTGGGACCCCTGGCGCGAGGGCCTCCTGGCCCCAAACTTCCAGCTCGCAGAAGGGGGGGCGGGTCCGGGCGAGCGCGCTTGGGGCTCTACACCCCGCGCCCTAAACTTCCCCTGAGCGCGGCTCCCGCGGGACTCACCGGCCGGGGCTCCGGCGCCGCCGGGGCGCAGGGTCCGCGGTTCCGGTTCCGCTGGTACCTGCTCTGGCTGGGTCTGAGGCCGGGCTCCGGCGGGGCTCCGGCGGGGATCTGGCGGGGCTCTGGCGGGGCTCCGGCTCTTCTCCGGCGCGGGGCGGGGCTGGACAGGGTCCGCCCCTCGTCCCCCCTCCCGACTCGGGAAAACCTCCCCCCTGCTTTAACCCCGCACCTGCCGTGGCCGGAGCAGGGCGCGCCGACCCATGGTCACACGCAAACCGGTGAACAGACAGACGGACATGTGGACACTGGGCCTGCCCAGGATTTGGGGTCCGACCTCAGACTGGGGGAGAAAGGAAGCAGCGGTAGGCCGCACGACACGTGTATGGTGGGGGCCGTTCTCAGCAGGACCCAGCCTGGGAGCACCGGCGAAGGGGCGGGCCAGCAGAACCTGGGGGCTTGAAGCGGGCGCCTGCCCACCACCGCTGCGCTCCGAAGAGCCCACGACAGGCTTCGCGGTGGCGCCCCCTGGAGGCCTCTTAGGGTATGTCCTGGGCCTTTTGGTGGGGGCAATGGCTCGGTCGCCCTTCCCCAAGCACGGATGAGGGCACAGAACAGGTTCTGTGGTGCACATTGAGGATAGCAGGAGGTGGAGGAGCAGAAAGTGCCAGCCTGCGTACTTGACAGGCCCTTCCACAGGCATGGGTGGGGGCAATTTTTGTGGCGGAGGGTAACAGAGCAGGTGATGAAGAGTCAGAGGCCAGGGGACCTCCCAGGCAGGTCAACTCTGGGCTTATTCTGCAGGGCCTGAGGCCTGGGCTACTCTGGGACCCAAGGCACTTTGTGACTGTCCATCTTTAGGGTTCTGGGCCTGCCTCTAGCCAACTCCGGGGTCATGAGAGAACAAGTTGGTGTGACAGAGGCAGACCTACCTCAGACCCAGACCCGGGCCCATCCTATCTTCTGAGCATTAAGAGTACTGGCTAAGTCTGTCAGCTAGGGGCCCATTTGTACAGGTCAGTGGTCACCTATGAGAAGAAGTCCTCGTGATTGTTTGTGCTTGCTACCATTTGTCCCTCTTTCGTGGACAGCGTCTGCCTCACTTTCTCCAGAAGCACACCTGGAGACTGAGATACAAGTGCATATAGTTAATGTGGGAGATGAGGACAGGAAGCACCAGTAGAGAAGTGGCAAGGAGACAGGGAAAGCAGCCAATAAAGGGGTGTGTATCAAACAAGTTCCCACTGTGGGCAACAAGGACCAAATCCTGCTGGGGACTCTGGGAGCCATTGTAGAACATGGGCCTCACATTATTGTTCCCATCAAAGCAAGGGAATGCTAAGGTATTCATTCTCAAATCTCCATCAGTCATGGGTTGAGAGCAACCTGGAGACATGAATACCCTAGCCTGCCTGACTTCTGGCCAGCCTAGAGTGTGGGCCGAGCCTTCTGACCAGAGAGAGAGTCTTCAGTCCCTTTCAGGGGCTGGCAGATGGAGTTAGATGGCCCGCATGGAAATGGTGCCAAGGCTAGTTGCAGATCCTGGCTAGAAGGCTTCCATCCTCCCACTCCACTCTGCCCCCAACATGCTCCTCACTTAGGCCAGTCACTGGTACCTTCCTCCATAGGGTATTCACACTGTCCTGCAGACCCCCTCACATTTCCCACTATTCCCTTTCCAGGCCCCTTCCTCTCTCCTTTCCAGTAATTAAGCACATATAAGCCTCCTGCTTTTAGATACCTCCCAGCACCCCAAGTCCTTCCATTGTCCCCTTCCTTCCAGTCAAACTCTTGAAGTCATCTTCTCTCACAGTTTCCATTGCCTTGGTGTTGGCCATCTTATATGTGCTACCACTGCTCCCCAAAACTTGGTATTGCCAAAGTCACCACAGAACACCATATAGCTAAAACAGGGCGGGGGGGGGGCTATGGTCTTTTTCTCAACTGAAATCTTTCTAGGCTCTTCAAAGCCTCACCCACCCTTGTGACCTTGGCTGCCTCCTGCTGCTTGTCCTGCCCCTCGGAGGCTTTTACAGGCCCTGCTTCCTCTCCCTCCCCAGAAAGTGGCTCCTCAAGACCCAGCCTTGGCTTTTCTCCCTGGCACATAGACTCCCTCCTGGGGTGATCCTTCCAAGGCCATTGGTCTCACTCACATCTAGATCTTCACCAGGTTTCTCTGCTCAGGTGGATACAGGTCTAGGGTCCATCACTAAGGGATATAAAAGATGCCAAATGGAGAAGAAGGGCTGGATCCTGGGACAGCCCTGCGGTCTCTCCAACCTCATCTCATCTGATCCCAGTTATGCCTGGGATGGGCAGCATCCACCAAAGTCCAGGTCAAGTCAGACTTGGCCCTGATGAATGATCCCAGAGAGTTCAATCTGGGACATACTGGGTACGAAGAGCCAAAAGGATCAGCCTCCCCTCAGGAAGCTAGGTACCCCAGACCATTTCCCTGAACCCATATCATCCCCACAGTTCTAATGTGTTGAAGGGACACAGACTAGGGATGGACCTACCTTTTTTTGTCCTCCACTTTGCGCTGACCTCTAGGCTGGACATCACCAGAGAGGTATCCTCTTTCCAGGACACATCTAGGCCCATATCATCCCTGGAGGCTGGGCTCTGCTTCTTCATGGAAGTGGCTTCTGTTTACACAGGCCTGGCCCCACCTGCAAACAGGGGGCCAACACTGCTGGCTTTAGAGAAGCTGTAGAAGACAGCTTGGGCAGAAGATGAGGCTGGATTGGTCCTAAGAGTGAACAACTAATCCTCAACCATGGATGGGGCAGAGATGGGGCTCACCCACAGTTGGGGACTGGGAGTGCTAAGGTGGGACTTCCTGATTGCAACCCCGAGACCCTGGCCCTTGAGACCCCATCTTTCCCTTCTCTCTACCAATACAAGGGGCCAGAAGCATTGACCCCAGAGGAACAGGAGAGTTTGCATTTCCTGCTGGACATCGTGGCTATGCTTAAAGGCATTGAGGATCCCACCACCAGGGCTGAGGCCCTGAGAAGCTCAGGTGCACAAGGTGAGGCCTAGGGTGGGGTGAGTGTTTCTCTCTAGGGGTGCCCAGACCCCTCTGTAGAGGCAGGGAAGCATAGATCAGGTAGAGGATCCTAGGGTTTTATGGGGTGTGAGGAGGGCTATCAACCAGTCTCCAAATGAAGCATCCAGTCACACTCTGTGACTGCCCATAGGCTTCCACCTGCCCCCCAGCTACCAAATTTGTACCACTGTACATGTCAGGTCCAAGAGTTATGACAATATTTTTGCCTCTTAGCTCAGCTCTAACCCAAGTACAGATGCCCCCACCATCTCATCCACGAAACCAGGACTTCCAGGTTGACTCCCAACCTGGAGTTGGGGGCCCTTGACCAAGAAGTGCCTTTGGTCAGAGCAATAGAGACCATTCTGACCCTTTAGACTCCTAGGGTTAATTTTTACCTATATCCTCTCATCTGATGCTGCTTGGGTAGTGAACCCTGTAACCACCATCCCTCTGCTGGCCCCAGGGTACATGTGGAAAGACTGTACAGGTGGAAAGAAGTCCCAATCTCTTAGGCCAAAGAGCAGGGATTTGGGGAAGAGTTAAGACTTTAGGGAGGGCTTCCTGCCACTGAGGGAGCTGAGGCTGGACCAGGGTCCTCCCACCACACCTGTGGGCATGCTCCTAAGCAAGTACACTCAGGCCCACACTGGTATGCTGGGACTCTCAGATTGGACATGCCTAGCTTTGGGCTTATTTGCAATAAATGTGTGCAAACCAGACTTTCATACCACGTGCAGTGGGCCCACTCTCAGGAACAGGGGAAGGCCTGCTGCCTTCAGAGGAGGTACAAAGAGGCTCCTGAGGGACACTCTCAGGCAGGGCACACTCCTCTTTCACCCCCTGTTCAGGCACCTGGGACAGAGGTGGGCCTTGTCAGTGGCTGCGGGAGGACTAAAAGGGTGAAGGATAGCTTGGACCTTGCCAAAAATCCCTCCCACATGTCATTCCACCATCAAGCCTCTCAGAGAAAGTGTCAGATGGGCCCCTAATCCAATGCTAGTCTGGTGCAGTCCTTCCTGGGGCAGCGGCCGAAAGTGTCTCTGCCCCTCACACTCCTGCACAGGCCCGCAAGGGTTTAGAACGGTCCCCTCTGCCACCTCTTCCAAGAAGTCTTCTCTGGTTCCCGCTTGTCTAGCCCACAGACTTTTGGGGAAACGGGGTCTCGGAGGGTCAAGGGTCATTAGGGCGGGCCAGGTCCCGGAAGCGGAAGCGTGGCGCACTTCCGGTGCGCAGCAGGCGGCCATGTTGGAGCAGCGGAGGCGGCGCAGCGGCGCGTCCTGGGTCCCCGCGGCGGCGCCGGTAGGTTGGGGCTGTGGGCCTAGCCACGCCGCGGAAGGGTCGTCCGCGAGACGGCAGGGCGGATGGGCCGGGCGGCCGGCTCCTTCGGGACCAGCGCCCTCCGCCGGCCAGGCCGAGACCCCCAACCCCCACCCCGTGCCCAAAGACCCCACCCTGGGGCTGTGCGACCCGGTCGCGCTCCCACCGCCTGCCCCGTGCATTTCGCTTCCTCTAAGGCCCCCCGCTCCTACCGTCGGCTTGGGTCTCAGGGACGCGGACTCCAAGCCTGAGGGCCCTGATCTGCCCCCACCCCAGTTCCGCTTGGATAGGGCCGCTTCCGTCCCGCATCTTTCATCAGCTTCCCCGGCCGGCCCCGGGGACACTTGTGAAGGGAAGTCAGGGGTCGGGCTGCAGTCTCTTTTCCAGAGCCTCTTGGAAAGCCCAGGAGACCCCTCCCAAGGGCCCAGGCCGACCTGAGCGGAAGAGCCCCCGATATACCCCCAATATCTGTGCCTGGAGGTAACAGGCCTCTCCTTATTGTACAGTTCACAGCCCTGGGAACTACACCCCTTGGGAAAAAAATAAAAGAACTAAAGTCATGTGTAAGGACTGTACTTGGAGAGTGGTTTCTGGAGAGGGGAAGTGCCTGAGGAAGACACCTGAGGATCCAAGAATGTTTCCAAACAAAGAGCCCCAGGGCACTTCCTCCAGGGAATTCTGAAAACTTCTGCTCCACTAGGGGGAGGAAGAAGCTGCACAGACTCACCTCTTGGCCCCAGGGACTTGCCTGATCCCTGCTGATCTTTTAATTCTCCTGTGCATCTTCGGAGCTGTCTCTGGGACCCCTCAGTGATGGGTTAGACTAGATGTTAGTCATGATTGATGGCCTACAGCTTTCAAAGAGAAGGCTGGGAGAACTTGGGTCTTCCCAGACCCAGCTCTAAATGGGCTGTACCAAAGTCTGCTTCCAAGCCCTAGTTAGGACAGTTCAAATCTCTAGAGTCCACTTTATTAACCATCTTACTCAGAGTCATTGGCTCCCAGATCTTGGGCTCTTGGTCTGGCTGCCTGGCCCCAGGCTGCCTGATTGCCTAAAGATATGTTATTAGTACCTGCTACTCATTATCTTTTTAGTTTCTGTTGAAGGAGAGTCTGGCTTTTTCCCTGGGGTTGGTCTCCATGGCTCTAGTGCTAGGAATTGGACCTCTGAGTGGACTGTCTGGGAACTCTGAAAGCAGAACTTCTGGTGGGCAGGGAGGTCCACCCCTGGGCACCTGAACAGCAGCACCTGTAGGAACAGAGATGGTCATGGACTTTGGATGTAAGTCTGGGCCCTTTGGCCAGCATTCAAGGAACATTCAAAGCTTGTATTGCCCTGCTGTCCCCTGTTTTTCCAGCTAGACCTCCCAGCCCTGACCACACATTCCAGTCACACCAAGTTTGCCTTACTCCTTCTCACTTTGGAGCCATTGCGTTGGCTGTTGCCCTTTTTGCTCCATCTCCATCTGGTCCTTCCCTATTCATCATTCATGTCCCACGTGAGTATTCCTCCCCCGGGAATCCTTCCCTTACTCATTGGCAAACTGAGCTGTGTGCCACTGTGCATTCCCAAGAACCTTGAGGGTATCTCTGTTTTGCCTTCTGTACAGGGCTCCTGGAAGACAGAGATATTTGCCTGTATTCCCAGTGTTGAGTCTACTACTAGGAATTTGGCCAAGCCCAAATCTTTCCAGGGGCCCATCAGCAGGTTGGATGGCTCTGATGAGCTTACGGGCATGTATCCTGAAGAAGCTGCCTCTGACCCATATGAGTCCCCCACCTCTACCCCCCCCATTCTCCACCATGATAGGTGGAGAAGACCAGGGTTTTGCCCCAAGGAGTGGCTTACTCTGGCCAGGCCCCTCTGTGTCAATAGATGTTATTGTGAAGAATGCTGGCCCTGATTGACCTATCTACCGGTCCTGGCCCCTATCTCGGTGCCATTCTTATTGACTCTTTTCCTCTTGCCTTGGAGGTGCCAAGCGCTGGTTTGCGGATACCCAGGCAGATCTGCAGTGCCTAATGCCATGAGCGTGGTGGTGCAGCATGTGGAGGAGAAAGCTGTGCACTCCTGGTCGCGGATCTCCACGGCAGGCAAGAAGGCCCTGGAGGAAGCGCTGCTTGTCTTTAACCCCATGAGCCAGGATCTCAGTGCCACTGAGGCCCAGCTTGTGGCTTTCCTGCAGGGCCTGCGGGATGATGGCTTCCAACCTACCATCCTGCGCAGCGGTGATGTCTATGGCTATAGTTCGTGCACAGCCAACCCCCCAAGCCAGACAAAGCTTCAAGCTCGTGCCCCCACCCCAGCTGCCACATCACCTCCAGCCAGTGCTCCCCGAACTGCCATGCGGCTGCCTGCAGGCCGGGCCACGCTGCTCCCCATGCCACTGTCTGGCAGGCTGGCCAAAGCATCCACACCAGCCCTCGCCAAGCATGCTACCACCAACCTGCTACTGAGCTCCCTGAAGCAGTCAAGTGCCAGCCGTGCCCGTGGTGCAGCAGTGGGCTTTCCCACCCACCTTTATCCAGGTGTCTACCCTGCCATGCGGCTCTCTGTTGTCCTTGAGGCCCTGGTTCCACTCAAGACTCCCATGCCATGCTTGGGTGCCAAGCACAAGGCACAGTCACTGCAGCTCTCACTTGCAGACTCTCCCCTGAAGCTGCGGAAGGGTCCAGGGAAGAGGCTGGAGAATTCCCAGCCCAAAGCTCCCAGAAAAGCCACAAGCAAGGGCCCCAAATGTCTGACTCGAAGAGGCCCCAGGGCTGGACCCCGACAAGGCACTGGGCCCCAGAGCAAGACCTACAAAGCCTCTGGTTCCCTCAGTGGCCCACGAATGAAAGGTGGCTGTGCTCTGGGCACCAAAACAGCCCAGGCCAAAGCTACCCGTGCCCAGGGCAAGGTGGCTCGAACACAAGCCAAAGCTGCCAAGGCCCGGGCAAAAGCCAAGGCAGCACGGATCAAGGCCAAGGCCAAGGCAGTGCGGGCCAAGGCCAAAGCCAAGGCAGTGCGGGCCAGGGCCAAGGCCAAGGCAGTGCGGTCCAGGGCCAAGGCCAAGGCAGTGCGGGCCAGGGCCAAGGTCAAGGCAGTGCGGGTTAAGGCCAAGGTGGCTCGGACCCAGCCCAGGGCCAGGGGCAGGCCAAAAAGGTCTGTTAAAGCCAGGACTGCAAGGAGGGGCCGGAAAAACTGCCCTGAGACTGTGGGACAGAAGAGGAAAAGGACTGAGGAGGCAAAGGATCTTCCTCCCCAGAAGAGAACACGGCTTGGCCCCCAATCCTCTAAGGTATGGCTAGGACCTGGAACGGCAAAGCTGCTGAAATTCCGGGCCATCAAGGTGGACAGGCAGTCCTCAGATGATGAGGTGCGGCAGCAGGCTCAACGGATCCTCCGTGTGAACCTTTCCCCTGTAATACGACTTCAGCCATTGCTGCCATACTCAACACCCTGATTCCTTCACGTAGCAACGTTCGGGGGAACTGAGCCCAGTTGTCTGTGTGGCCAGTGGCACAGTGTGCAATGCCCATGGATTCCACAACCCTAAGGACTCTGGGTGCCTCTCCAGGGCCCTGAGAGCCACCGGCCTCCTTTCAGAGACTGGAGGATGTGGGGTGGGGTGGGGTGGACGGGTGGGAGGGGTTGTCTCATGGCGCGATGCACTGTGACTTGTTACTCTTCAAGTTGTATGTCCACTATTCCATCTATCACGTTTTATACCTTTCCACCTTCCAGTCTCCCTGCCCACATTCCATGGTCTTTTTGTGTGGGTGTGACTGCTGGTAGGCCAGCTTGAGTGTTTAGGAAAGGTAGCCCCAGGAACAGGAATGCCAGAGAGGGTCCTGGTAGCCCAGGGAAGGTCATGGATGTGAATGAAGGGCAGCCTCCGGGCCCCTGAGGGCAGGGGCAGAGCCACTCTAAGGTGGGACACCTCCCCTTGGGGCTGCCCTGGTTGGTTATCCAGATGCTCCCTTGGAGGAGGACAATAGGTGGCTCTGTGGGGAAACTTGCAGCCTGCAGGTTTTTAGGCCAGGGAAGGGGCGGTGCAGACAGCCTGGCCTTGTCTTCCAGTCTACTCTGGCTGAAACCTTGGAGCTTTGTGTGGGCTTGTCTGGGGCAGGGCGGGGCCTAAATCGGCTGAAGTACTTCTGCCTATTCTTTCCTCTGCTTCTTTCAGGAGAGGGACTATCGTCGACTTCCCCAGTTGGTGGCAAGGGGTTGGGGCTTGAGTCGGGCCAGGGTGGCTCTGTGTTGTAGGGCCACAGAGTCCCCTCACTGACCAAGGAATTATATTGGATGGGTGGAGTGCTGTGGTCTCTGAGCCTGGAGAGTTTCCACACTGCCTCTCAGTGCTTTCTGCCTGGGTTCCAAGTTCTCTATTCCCAGGTCCAGCCTCAGCATGTCTTCCAACAGGGCCCTGTATGTTCAGACATTATTGGTTCTTCCTGCTTTGGAGAGGGTACAGGGCCCTGAGCCCTGAACAAAACTAGCTCCCTGCCCATCTGCCAGTCTTCACTGTCTGCCCAGCCTGAAAGGCAATGGCTGGGGCTGGCGGGGCGGGGGATACATTCCCCAGAGACTCCTGGAGATGAACAGCCTTTCAGAGCTAGGGGTGGAAGCCTCATTTGAATGAGAATTGGATCTTTTCTGTCTCTGAGGGTTAGTCTGAAACCTGGCCACACCAGCACCAGCTGCGTTGGATGGTGGATCTGTAGAGAAGCTCTGCTTGGTGCCCCCCTCCCCACGTTTCTTCTGCATCTGGTGACTGCTATTAATATCCTTTCCCTGGACACGGCCTCTCTTGGTTTCCCAGGCTCTGGGGACCACCCCCCCTTCTCCCAGCTGCACCATGACTCCACAACCCTGCATGCTCCTTGCCTCTGGCATCCTTGAGTTCATCTACCATGTGAATATGGGGAAGGACCTGAGGGCCACACTCAGATCCTCAAGGGCACCCCAGCTAGGGGGGCACACTCTGTATTCTCTCGGGCCTGATTCTAGCTCCAACCACCCAGGACCCCCAGCCAGGCTAACCCCTCCTTTCAGCTCTGCTGCTACCGATGGTTAGAGGTGGTCTTTTTACCTGAGAGCCATCTGGAGGGGGAGAGGAAATCATCGGGCCTCCCTGTGGGATGGGGTGAGTTGGAGGGCGTACCCCTAGGATCAATATACTCAGACCCTGCCCCTCCCAGTCCAGGCTCCCAGAACAACTGCCCATGAGGTGCCAGACAAACTTCCTCCACCCGGCTGCTCAGGCGGCAGCTGCTACCCGCCTACCAGCAACCTGATTATTGGCTGTGGCCAGAGCCTTCAAACCTCATCCACCTGTGGCCTCCATGGCCCTGAACTCTACTGCATTGTCAGTAACCTACAGGTAGGGAGGAGGGTACGGGCTCTGGAGATGGCATCTTGGATTTTCTTGGGCAGGTTCAGCACCTGTGGGAGTTCAGGTCATTGACAAGGGCCAGAGGGAGAGGCCTGTGCTGTGAAATTTTGGAGGGAGTTGTGACCGACCAGGCACCTCCTGCCTAGTCAGTCTCATTGGGCACTCCTCCAGGATGCTGAGAATTGCTTCTTTTGTGACTCTCAGGACTGGAAAAGCCATGGCATTGAGAATGTGATCTCCCAGAGTGGTCCTGGCGGCAAAAAGACCTGGTGGCAAGCAGAACGTGGTGAGGGTCCTTGTGTGCCCATGTGTGCAGGGCTGGGATCAGGGTCAAGGCCTGGCCACTGACCAGCCCTTGTGGTTACAGGTGTTGAGAATGTCACCAGCTGGACCTAAAAGATGCCTTTTACTTTACCCACCTCATCATGACTTTCAAGGTGACCCAGTGCCCGAGACTGAAAGCTTATTCTCTGCCTGCTGACCTGATGGCCACCGATGATGTTTGCCCCTGGTGACCCAAGGACCCCCTCCTGTCCCCAGACATTCTGGCTCTGCTCCTTGAGCTCTCAGTGGACCATGGCCACTTCTGGCACATGTACTGCTACTTTGCCCACAACTGCTTAGGCCTCTTTCCTGGGATTCCTCTTGTCCCTCACCACAGAGTCAGTGGCCTCATCTGTGAGCAGCATTACTCAAGACATCGAGCCTTCCACTGAGGGAGAGGTCAGGGCCTGAGGAAGGGGGGTTGGGCCCTGGGATGAAGCCAGAGGCTCAGGCTTGCTTCTTAGGTAATTTCAAAGTTCTGGATCCAGCCATTCTGGTGGAGAACCCCAATAATACCAAGGTTCAGGGTAATTATCCCCACAGCCAGTCCTGTACTCCTTTGTTGGGAAAACCAGATACTCACTGGTGGGAGGTGAGTTCCTGCCTGGGTATATGTACCCGCGAGGCAGTGTGGCAGGCAAACCAGCCCAGTCCCCCAAGGATTGTTTTCCAGCTCTGCTGCATTATGGTCCCTGTTACGGCTCCCCATTCCTGTCCCATGTTCCCCATACCTGTGCCCAGTGCATAGGGGCTGGCATGGGTAGCAGTTTTCACCTCTGTCCCTTATCTCTGCCCCATCACTGAATTCTTTTGTGAGGCCCCATTGTGGTCCTCATCACTGCTGGCCATGCCAGCCCAATCTTTGCCCCCCACCTCTGCTCCTATCACACTGTACCTCATAACACTCCCCTTTGTGAGCCTCCGTCACTGTTCCCCATCACGGTCCCCTGTCTGCCCTCCCCACTTTGATTCATCACCCTGGCCTTCATTGGTACCCTGCGTTCCTGAAGCTGCCTCTAGGTGGCGCCAGGGCGTCTCTGGGTGTGACCGCTTCCTTGTAAAACAAGTCTTGTTAAAGGACAAGAGAGACATACATAATCATAACCCAGCAGGGCAGCCCAGAGCCAGGCCAGGAGAGTACCAGAGCAGGAGGACAAACCCTGAAGTAGCTTTTTCTCTACATTCTACGCTTTCCACCCACCTTGACTTCGATTGTTACCAACTACTTACCCTGAGCACACGCACACACGCCCCCCGCCTTACTAGGGCCTAGAGCAGCTGCTGTGTGTTCCTCAGATCAAGAGAAAGGGGAGCTCTGGCAAAGAGATACAGGAGGTGGCCTCATCTTGGTAGCTGACTTAAGCTGTGAGGAGCAAGAGGAGCCATGGACCCATCTTTCCATCCATGTGTACATTTAACAAGTGCCCATGGAGCCCCACTGTGTGCCAGGCATCTTCTGGGCCTTGCTCAGTGGGGAGCAGATAGACAAGTTATCTATCTTGGAGCTGACATAAAAATGAGAAAGGCAGTCAATAAATAAACATACCTTATGTGGTTTGGCTGGATCATAAGCTGATTTCTAATGACGGGCTGGGGACTGGAATCCTTTACTGCCTTGGGGAAGCAGGTTTCCAATATCTAGAGATACCAGAAAGGGGTGTCCAGGAAGCAGTGGGATGTGCAGGTCTCAGCTCCGGGGTGATATCAGGTCTGGAGTAGTGCAGAGGTGGGATAATTACCATTAGGCTCTGGTCATCCTAAAATGGTATAATCAGGGGAGCAGGGATGAGAGAGTCCTACAGCATGGGTGCTGGAGGAAGTGGCCGCAATGATGTAGAGAGGGGAGAGACTCCACCCCAATTCCTTCTCTATCTCAGCCATAGAGGGGTAACAACCAGTGTACCTGAGGGCTCTCGATCTGTCTCCAGAGCTCCTGCGTGTGACTAACCTCCGTGTGAACTTCAAATTGCACACACTGGGTGACAGGCCCCAGGGGGGCCTCAAGGGACACCCCTTCTACTACTATGCCCTCTGAGCTTGTGGTCCAAGGCAGCTGCCTGTGCTATGGCCATGCCTCTGCGTGCAGGCCTGCACCCAGGGTCCCACCCAATGTGGAAGGCATGGTGAGTACCATAGGAGGGGCATCCTGTGGCTGGTGGGAGGGCAAGCTGGGGGACCGGGGCAGACTCGTCTTGCCCTCCTCCCTGCCAGGTGCATGGCCTTTGTGTCTGCTGCCACCACAGAGCTGGTACCCACTGTGAGCACTGCCAGGACCTGCACCAGGACCACCCATGGCAGGCAGCAGAGCCTGGGCACCCCCATGCCTGCCAGGCCAGCCCACTCCATATCCACCTTCCTTGTTCTGCTCCAGAATGTGAGTGTCATGGGCATGTCTGCAGTTGTCACTTTGACATGGCCCTGTATCTCGCATCTGGCAAGGTGAGTGGAGGTGTGTGTGATGCATGTCAACACAACACAGCTGGGTGCCACTGTGAGCTCTGCCAGCCCTTCTTCCACCGAGATCCCAGGGAGGGTCCCTGCTCCCTTCATTCCTGCAAATGTGAGCCCTCCAACTCCCAATTCTAATTCTGACCCTGTTCCTTCACTTTCAGTGGTGACCTCTGACCTGACTCTGTCCGCACTTCTGACCCCTGATCTAGCCTGTGACTGCAACCCTTTGGGTGCCCTGGAAAGGGGTTTGTGTGATGCCCACACAGATGAAACCTCGGGCCTCCTCTCTGGGCAGTATCGCTGCAAAGTTCACGTGTGGGGCCAGCGCTGTGACTCCTCTGGCCTGGTCACTACGGCCTGAGCCTCTCGCAGTCAAAGGGCTGCCAGTGTGAGTGACCCTCAGAGTGGACCCCCACCCCCAGGTCCTCCTCGCTCTGCCCCCAATTACTGCCCTAATAATGCATGCACTTACCTACCCCTGCAGCAGTCTCATTAGCACCCTGACAGCCCTGTACCTTCGCCTGCAGGTGCAATCCCCGGGGCTGTGTCCCTGGCACTCATGCCTGTGATCTCTCCAGTGGTGCCTATCACTGCAAACGCTTTGTCTCCGGATGGGACTGCAGCCGTTGTCTGGTGAGGCTTGACCCGTCTTCTGATTTGACCTTGATTTTGGGTGCTGAGCTTCTAGAAGCTGACAAGTACAAGGTTGTAATCAGTGTGACTGCA
This sequence comes from Kogia breviceps, assembly GCF_026419965.1. NCBI lineage: Eukaryota > Metazoa > Chordata > Mammalia > Artiodactyla > Physeteridae > Kogia > Kogia breviceps. The sequence goes on from NC_081319.1 coordinate 39,509,587, forward strand.
GACTAAGCCTTGCTGGTGGGTTGTTGCCACTTCCTGACCTGGTCACTAGAGTCAGTGCCACCTTGGCTAGCTGAAGCAGCACATGCCCTCAGGTGGGAGCTTTGGGAACAAAAGAAAGAAAAGCATTTAAAGAAGTTACAACAGTATTATGCACTGAATTTAAAGGTGTTTCACAGCAAAAGTGTTTGAAGGGACACTCAGTGTATCCCCTTCTTGCCTCTCCTTGAACATTACAAATCCTTTGTTTAACTTTTATTTTAGCCCTGGCTGTGACCTCATCTTCTTACCTCTTACCTCCCCTCCAAGAAGCCGTGCAGGAGTACACCATGGTCTCCTCTCCACTTCTCAGCCAGAGGCAGAAGAGCATTCAAGCCCTGGACTCACGCTCGCTTCTTCCTGCAATGAGCAGTCCCAGCATATGGCCTTCCAGGCTCCTGACCCTCCTCTCCTTGCCCAGGTCTTCCTGTCCTTCCTCCACCCACCTACTCTCTCTTATAGCCCAACTTCTGGGGTCTGAGTAGTGACTCTCTAGGCTGTCGGCCCTGTGACTGTGACTTTGGGGGTGCCTACAGCAACAGGTACAAGGCAGGGACTGGGGGTCCAGGTCAAGGGACAAGAATTGGGAGTTGACTCTGTCCTGTCCCCACCCCTATGCTGGCTCAGGTGTTCTGCAGGAGAGGGCATCTGCCTCTGCCGTCCCCACCTCCGTCTCCACTGCCGTGAACGCTTGTCTGGGTCCTTCTGTGCTGCACTCGACCAGGCCACTGCTGAAGCTGAGCTTGGTCTGGGCTTCCAGCCTGCTGACCCCCAGCTGCCTGTGAGTGTCCAGGAAGGGCAGGGGCAGGAGGAAATCAAGGCTCACACCTTGGTGCTCAGGGGAGGGAGAGAGTGTCCAGAGAGAGCTAGTTGGAAGAAGAGGCCAGACAGAGTTAGGAAGGTGAGGCAGGTCCAAGTGAGGCAGCATCAGCATAGTCAGAAGTTTGGTGTCTTGGATGCAGCCCATACTCCCAGGACAGGGAATTCCCTGGCAGTTCTGTTGTTAGGACTCCCAGCTCTCACTGCCTCGGGCGAGGGTTTGACCCCTGCTTGGGGAAGTAGGATCCCACAAGCTGCACAGCGCTGACAAAAAAAAATCCTCACCCAGGACAGTGTGGGGGGACACTGACACCTGGCTTGCCCCCAGGGAGCCCCTGAGCCTTCTCCTCCCCACTGTACACAAGCCCCAGGGACCTCCTCTGGTTGGCTGAGGCCCCGACTTCAGAGACAATGTGTCCCTTGATGTGCCTCCACCCTGCCAGGTGAGCCCGTTACAAATACCAGTTGCCCAAGGTAAGGAGTGTGAGGAACAGGGTTGGGTCACAGGCCACTAGGTCTTAGTAGGGATGGGCCCAAGCCCTGGGGCTGTGAGTCCCTGGGGTCTTAGAAGAATGGGAACCTAAATCCTGAGGGTCCTAGGTCCTGGAGTGGTCCGGACCTGGGAGTCAGTGTCTCACATCCAGGCCCCAAAGGAGCCCCTGCCCCTGCATCAGGGAGCTGGCTGTGCACTCTGGACTGGCTTTGCACGTGTGGTTAATGGGGCTGGCCTCTCTCTTCTGGCACCCATAGCGCCTTCTGCCCCGGAGTGTGACATTGTCCTACGCTATGAGACCCAGGTCAGTAACGTGGGTGCCAGGCAGGTGGATGGGTGGTGCTGGGTGGTAGGTAGGGGCAGCTCTATGACCACTGACCCCTAACCCTAGGCACCTGAAGAGTAGTAGGCATTAGTCAGGGTCCGTGCTCAATCCCAGCCCAGCAGTACCCACTGTGCCCATCTGCTGCCCTTAGAGCAGCTGTTCCAGGTGGCCTTGACCCAGGTACACAGGTAGGCTAGACCCCATGACCCCCAAAATACCAAGACACTGTTATGTAGCCAACACATTCAAAGCAGTACCCAAACAAAGTAGAAACCTCCCAATATGGAATACCATCATGTCATAGAACAATCAAAACAGGGACCTAATTTAAAACAGGGCAGTGTTTAAGAAGTTGGTCTTTTTCCATTGGTGGTATGATGAAATGTTGGACCCCATATCTGCACAGTGGAAATGGGGCATTCCTCGGACCACATGATCATGACCTCCTTACCCCACCCTGACTCCTCTCCCCCGTCCCTGCAGAGCTGTGTTTCTATCCAGACTTTTCTGCTTTGAACCTGGAAAACGCTACTCCATGACCCTGTGGCTATGGCAGACCAAGGGGGTGTGGAGACCTGGGAGGGGGGCACCATCCTTCTGGATTCGGTGAGATCCTAGGGATTCCACCCCACATCTGGGTGGAGACACAAATTAGCAGGACAATATGGATGCAGTGGGCTCAGGGGACAGGGCGTTGTGAGACCTAAGAGTTGTACCAAGAGGATTGAGATAGGTGGAGAGTGTAGGGAGGGGGAATCAGGCAGGGGAAAAGCACATGCCAAGGATAGACGGTGATGGGAATTCCCTGGTGGTCCAGTGGTTAGGACTCTGTGGTTTCACTGCCGAGGGCGCAGGTTCGATCCCTGGTTGGGGAGCTAAGATCCCACAAGCCACAAGGTGTGGCCAAAAAAAAAAAAAAAAAAAAGAGTTTGCAAGGATAGAAGGTGAGACTGGCAGGTGCCAGACCTCACAGGAACTTGTGGGCCAGGCGAAGGGCTTATCCTGGGGAAATGGGGAGCCCTGGAAGGGATTTGAGCAGGGAAGAGACATGGGGAGGATGGATTGTTAGAGGGAAGCTACTTCAATGATTCTGAGTGAGAGGTGGCATTGCCTGGACTAGATCAGGGCTACTGGAGAGGAAGGAGAAACAGAATCAAAAGAGAAACAGGAAAGGGGCGGGAAGGGGCTGTGACGGCCAACGTATAGAAGTTCCATTGTAAATGTTAGTGAATGGGGCTGGGTTCACTACCCACTGCCCTCCACCCTCTACCTTCCTACTTGGTTGTGCTCCTGCCACAGGTGAAAGGGTTGCCTGGACTGAGCTCTGTGGACCCTGGGGCCACAGGGCACTTGCAGGAGCTCCACAAGGCAGACTGCATCAAGGCAGTGAGGATGAGCCTCTCCAGCACTATGCCTGAGGCCTGTGCCCGCCTTGCCTGCAGCATCTCTGCCCTGTTCAAGGGGGGTGGCCTTGGTGAGTGTGTGGCCCTGGCTTGAGGGGGCTGAAGGATAGGGGTTGCAGGAGGTACCATGAGATTCATCTGATCTTACCCTTTCTCCTGGCAGCATGTGAGTGCCACCCCCAGGTTTCACTGAGCACCGAGTGTGCCCTGCTGGGTGGGCAGTGCCGCTGCCACCCTAACATTGTTGGTCGTACCTGTGACCACTGCAGGTGGAACATATGGCTTCCGGCCCACTGGCTGCTGTGGTGAGGCCTCAGGGCCAGTGGGTGTGGGGTCTAGGACCAGCCATCTCCTTTCTCTAGGGCTTGATTGCCCTGTCATTTCCCACAGAGTGCTGCTGCCACACCAAGAGTGCCACCAATGCCATTTGTAACCCTGTGAACGGGCAGTGCCCATGTCGGGCAGGCCTTGCTGGTCACTGCTGTGACCACTGCCCCTATGGCTGGTGGGGCTTCCCATGCTGCCAAACCTGTGCCTGCAATGGAGCTGCTGAGTTGTGCTATCCACTCACAGGAGTCTGCCAGGACTGCCACGGGGCCACAATGGGCCAGCACTGTGAGAGGTGAGGCTGCCACTGGAAGGGTTGGGGAGGGATCATGAGGAGTGGACTAGGCCCCATTCCATGTGCTCCTGCCCCCAGGTGCTTGGATGGCTACTACGGAGACCCCACCCTGGGCTCAGGCCAGCAGTGCCGGCCCTGCCTCTGTCCTGGGCACCCTGGCTCAGGCATCTCTCATGGGACTTCCTGCCATGTGGACAGCACCAGTGGATGTGTCCTGTGTCTCTGTGCACCTGGCTATGCAGGTGAGGCATGGTTGCCAGTGACAAACCCATGGCCCTGCTCACTTGTACACAATCCCATCAGGTCCACGAGGCAAATCTTTGCCAGTGTCACCTGTGTGTTTGAGCTGCAGGGTGCGCTCCTCTCCTCAAGAAGTTCCCATTCTTGAGGAATTATAGTCATGGAACTTGTAAGCCAAGGGTCATAATATAGATATTGTGTCCTCTGCCCTCCTGGCTGGACCTCAGACCTTTTGGCTGGTTAAGTGGGACCCAGAGGCCCCAAAGGTACAGGAACACTACTGAGACAGCCCACACATACCCCAATCCACTCCAGGCCCCCGCTGCGACCTCTGTTCCTCGGGCTACTTTGGGCACCCTTGGCCAGGAGATGACCCCAGAAGGAGTCCATTCCAGCCCTGCCAGTGCAACAACAATATTGATCCCGTGATCCAGCCACCTGTGACCCCCACAGTGGACACTGCCAGTGCTGTCTGCACCACAGCCATGGCCCTGGCTGTGCCCACTGTGGGCCTGGCTTCCAAGGCAGTGCCCTGCACCAAGGGGGCTGCTGGCATGAGTGTGTGAGTGGGATGGGTGAGGGTATCCCAAGGTGGGGGGTGCGTTCTCTTTCCTCAGACCCCGTCAAGCCCTTCCTCTCCCCGGGCTGTGGCTGTGGCTGCCGGGGCACCGTACCTGCGAGGTGCCTGTCTGGGGCTGAAGCCTGCTTCTGCAACCAGGTCAGCTGGCAGTGCCCCTGCTGCCCGCACACACTGGGGGGGGACTATAGCCGCTGTGCCCCCCTCTTCTGGAACCTGGGGGGGCCTGAGGCTGCGAGCCCTGCAGCCACCGTGCCCAACACACTTTGCAACCAGTGTATCACCCAGTGAGTGAGCCCTTGTCGCATATAGCATGTGGCAGTGGCCAGGTGTGAGGGAATGTGTGTGCCTGTGGTGTGATTTATGGCTGGTGTGAGTGTGAGTGTTAATGTGATAACCAGCAGTGGTGTGTGTGGCTACAAGCAGCTGTGTGTGCTCTTGTGCAACATTAGCTATGAGCAGACATGAGACCACAGGGGCCTGACCTCGCGTGCCACCATATGTTGGCGTGTAGGTGAAGCACTGTGAGTGGGTCATGGGAAGCAGAATGAGTGTGGCACTGGTGGGGCCGGGTGCATCTGGGAAGGAGACAGAGGAGACACGGGCGGAGGGGGAGGATTGGGAGATGCAGGCAGGGATGGATCGCGGTAGGAAGCGAGTGTTTCCAGGAGGAGAGATGTCAGGGACTGAATGAGATGAGGTCTGAAGTGTGTTCTCGAGTCCTTGGTGAGGAGAGGGTGGGAGTCGGGTGGTGAGGAGAGGGTGGGAGTCGGGTGGTGAGGGTGTCGAAACAGTGAGGTGCTCCACTCAGGACACAGAGGAGCAGGTCAGGAGTTGAGAACCCAGAGGGCCGGTCTGTGAGAGGCGAGGCTGGCAATGTAGGGACAAGGTGGGGGCCGGCCAAGGGGGTCAGACCAGAGGAAGCAGGAGGGGAGAAGCCCTCAGCCAAGCACAGGTATGAGTGCTGCCTGGGCAGGAACAGCTGTGTGCTGTGTGCTGTCTCTGAGCTCTCCTTTCCTTCTCCCTCCCCCAGAGGAGGCTCTTTGTTTCCGAAGACTGGCCACACACTCTTCCTTCAGGTCATGGGTCAGTGCTCCTGCAAGGCAGGATTTGGGGGCCGCACGTGCTCCTGGTATCAGGATGGGTACCGGGGTGACCCAGAGCGGGAGTGCAGAGGTGAGCAGGGCATTCACAAAATCCACCACCAGGGGTGAGGCTGTCCTGACGGGATCCTCCCTGTGGGGTGGCAGAGGAGCCACCAGATTGTCCTGAGGGAGAGCATGTGTTTATTGCTGTTTTCTTCAAAACTTAAATACTTGTGAAAACAGCTGTAGGGAAAGAGTGTTGGCAAGGCCAGGTCGGGTAGGCCTGCGGAGCAGACACATTGGGTGGTTCTTTCCTGACCCCGCCTGCCAGTCTTGACACTAACTGACCCCTGCCTGGGCTGTAGAGCACCTGGAGCCCTGTGCCGTTTTCCTGCCCAAAGGCTGCCATGCAGTATGGCCTCTCTGGCTGGGGTAGATGCCAGTACCCGTGACCGTTCTCTTTTTTTAAAAAATATTTATTTATTTATTTTGGCTGTGCTGAGTCTTAGTTGCAGCATGTGGGATCTTTTTAGTTGTGGCATGTGGGATCTTAGTTGCAGCATGCATGCGAGATCTAGTTCCCCAACCGGGGATCGAATCCGGGCTCCCTGCATTGGGAGCGCGGAGTCTTACCCACTGGACCACCAGGGAAGTTCCCCCACGGCTGCTCTGAGCAGTGGCTTAGGTGAGGCTCTCATACTCACACAGGATCATTCTCCTCCTCAGGCTTCTTGGCAGCAAGGCTAGGGTGAGTGCTGCTTGCTCCCTACCCTGACCCTCTCTCCCCCACAGCCTGTGCCTGTGACCCCCAGGGCTCCATCTCACCCAGCTGTGACCCACACACAGGCACCTGCTGCTGCAGAGAGGGCATCTCAGGGCTGAAGTGCCAGGCATGTGCCCGTGGCTCCAGAGGTGGCTTCCCACACTGCACGTCCTGCCCTCCCTGTTTCACCTCCTGGGACCAACACCTGGCTCTGCTCCAGCTGCAGCCGGACACTGTGGCCCATGAAGTGGCCACCTTACACCAGGGGATGCATGGCTGGGGTGCTGGGGGCACCTTCAGGCCTGAAGGGGGTACTCCAGCAGGCCCAGATACTCCTGGAATCTCCTTCCCCCGCTGTGGGGCCCCAACGACAACTTATGGAATGGATAGCTGGACTCAGGCAAGGGGTCTGGGGTCAGTAGGAAGGAGGTCTCCAGCTAGCCTCCCAGGGTCAGGGATTCAGAGGGTCTTGGGTTGGCCTGTCTGAGTCCTGGGTCTGGGAGTGAGGTGAGTTTTCTTGAGTGAGGGATCAAGAAGGAAAGGGCATCTCTAGCCAGGCTGATACTCCATTCTCCCACAGGCCGGAAACAACCACACTGACCCAGACACTGTGGGCCAAAGGACAGGTTGTAGCAGAAAGAGAGCCATGGGTTAGGGGGCAGTGTGAACATCTGGAAGAATTATCCCAGGAGCTAGACTGTGTCAAGGGTTTGGCCTGACTCAAGAAGGCCACAGGAGCCCAAGGTGAGGCCAAGTAGGTAGGTAGGTGGGCCGCAGGTGACTGTGGGATGTAGGCTGGGGCAGGAGGAAGGGACCAGGTGCCTTTGCTTACATATCTGGGGGACCCAGGAGTCTGATTGACCCTGCCAGTGGACCCCTGAGCCAACCCTGTGACTATCGTTCCTATCCTCTGCAGGTGCTGAGGCCCAGGACTGCTCAGCTGCCCTGCTTTCTCAAGAGGCCATGCTTACAGCCCAGGTCGTGGCCACAGTTGGAGGACCAGACAGCATCCTGGGACAGGCCCAGGAGGCCTGGCGGTGGACAGAGAAGCTGCTGTGGGGGATGGGCCGGCCCAGAGGGACAGCTGTGTGGCAGCTGAAATTGAAGGGGCTGGTCCACAGGGCCCAGAGGCTGCACCCTCAGCTTCTGCAGCTCCTAGTCAAAGCTGGAGTGGTAGGTGGAGATATGGGTCACTGCGGGAGGCTTTGCCAAGGCGAGGACTCTCTCCTAGGGGTAAACTGTGTGTAGGGCAATGGGAGAGCTGGGACATGCATTCCTCACTGGATCCCCTAGGAATGTAGGGGTCGGGGACCTCGGTTGGTCTATGTTCCTGTGCCCTGTGGTGTTCCATCTTGTCCTGGGACCCTGCCTACCTCCCAGTGGGCTCTGGTTACCTCCCATAACTCCTCCTATAGCCTGGACATGGTGGTCACAGACTTGGAGCAGTGTCAGCGACTGGTACAGAGCCATGGGGGCTGTGGAGGAGAGCATGGTGGGAGTCACAGGGTACCATGGCTTGGCCATGGGGTTGCAAGAGACATATTCCACATCTGACCCACCCCTACCAGAAACAGCAAATCCAGGCCACTGCAAGCTCCACGGGAATCCAGGCCTGGGAGATGTGGCGTCATGCAAAGGGGTCTGGGGTGTGGCCACCATGGCTCACATGCAAGCAACTGTGCAGCCCATCCAGCATTTCCTCTTGGATACATGTCTGCTTGTTTTGTGTCTGTTCACAGCTGAGGTCAGGGGCAGGGGCAGGTGGGCATCCAGGACACTGCTATGATACTCCTTCTAGAAAGAGGAATACTCATCACAGCTGACCAGGGGTCAGGTGGGAGCACTAGTGTGCTCATAAATGTTTAACAAGTGGGGCCTGGGGGTCAGGAGGAACTGGTTTGTAGTGTTTGTCAATTTCTATGGCGTCAGTAATCCCCACCGTGACTGATTTCAGTCTACCTGTCCTTTAACAACTGATTCACAGAATTCCTGAAAATTTAACAATTGGCTCTTGGAAGCCTCTAGCACACTGTGTAGTCATGTCAGAGGCAGGGTCAGTGAGAGATTAGGGTCAAAGTTCGTTGGGTCAGGGATCAGAGTTCACATCCAGGATCCCTACATCCATCCCCACAGATGCTGTGAGTGTGGAGCTGGTGGCATGCCATGCGCTGGCGGTGCCCCTCCCCCAAGGTGGGGCAGCGGGCATTGCCCTCCTGCTGGATCAGATCCAGGGTGCCTTCCCTGTGCCAGATGCCGTAGGCCAGGAGCTGCCCAAAGCTGAAGGTGTTCTCCATCAGGCACAGCAGACCAGGTGAAGGGCCAGGAGGCTGGAGGTAGAGGTCAGAGGTTGGGGAGGAAAGGAATGCTGGACTGACTGATCATCTGTGTCCTTCAGGGAGGGTACAGCCAGGGCCCTGGACCAAGCACTGGATGTTTAGGGAGTGCTGGCTGAGGCAGGAACTCATTCAAGGGCTGCAGAGCAAGGGCTGCAGGTGGTGAAACAGAGACTTCGAGGTCTGGAAGCCAGTGTACAGGAGGTGATACCCCACCCATACCCCTCAGCTCCCTCACACCTCTTGCTCAGAGGCTGCTGTGATCCCCATTCTTTCCCTGAGATCCTTGACCAATTGTGATACCATGGTGCTAAATACCCTGATCATGTAATGCTCTACCCTGCTGTGACCTCTCTGTGATTCCCCAATCTTTGCCTCAGGTGGCAGGCCACCTGGCCTGGGTGGCACTGCTGGTGGATGTGACCCTGGTCCTGGGGCATCTGTCCAGTGCAGCTGTGGCTCTCAGGACCTCTTTGGCCCTGAGTCAGTGGCAGGCCCAGGAGGCAGAAGAGTGAGCAGCACATGCCTTGGGTGTGGCTGGGAGCCTGGTCAAGGTAAGATGGGAAAAATGGACATTAGGGTCTCAGGGACACCTCTGGAATAGTGTGAAATGGGGTTTAGGCTGGGACTGGGCTATGCTGGGCTGAGGAAGGGTCTCAGTTCTAAAAGCCCCTGCCCCCCAACCCAGGAACTTTGGGTAGCAATATGTTTGGGACTGTAGAGTCTACGTGGGGTGGGGTTTCAGATCTAGTCCTGCTCTAGGAATTGCAGGTGGCCTAGTTAGGTGTGGTGGAGTTGCAGGAGGGCACGCATAGCCCGGTGGCCACGGTGCAAGATGCAGAAGAGTGGGTAGAGTGGGCATGAACTGAGGCCCAAGAATTTCTAATGCTGGCACAGAACAGCTGGAGCTGCCTAGAGTGTACGTGGCTGGGCCATGGTGGGGTGGGTATGGGGGGTGGTCAGGGTCAGAAGGGAGGGTCAGAGTTATAGGGATGGTGTGGGAGGGTCAGGGCAGGGTGCAGGTCAGGTCCAGATTCATATAAGGCTCAGGCTGGGGTCAATGTCCAGAACAGGAGGTCAAACGTTAATTAGGGTTAGAGCTTATTTAGGGCTGGGGTCAGAGTCAGGGTCAGAAATTAGGACCAGAAGTCGGAGCCTGGCTCAGATGACCCTGATCCCCAGGGTTGGAGCGCCACCTGGCTCAGAATGCGCAGGCACTGGGCAAGAAAGTGACCACCCTGTGGGCCATTGCATACACCACCTGCTGACTGCTGCCTGTGGATGCCCGTAAGAGGGACTCTGGGACTACCTGGGTGACTCAGAGTGACCCAGGAATCTCCTGACCTTGAGAGACCAGAGGCACCACTGAGTGCCTGCTGATCCTGAGTGACCTCTATGTGACACCATGTTGTTTTCCAGTGGTCCTCTGACCTTGAGAAACCGGGAGGCGGCGGGTGTGTGTGTGGGGGGAGGGTGTCAAGTAAAACTCCCTGAGACCATCAAGTGCCCCTGAGATCCTGATAGATCCTTATCTCTGAGTGAGCTCAAATTCTGAGCCCCCTCTAGTATCCCTGAGCCCCTCAGATTGACTACATGACCCCCCAGGTGTCTGGAGACCCCTACTCCACATAACTGGTGCAACTCCCAGCAACCCTTGAAGTCCAGCAGATTGACTGCCCCCCTGCCCAGACTCTCCCTGTGAAGCCTAATGATTCCCCTGAAGAACCCCAGCTTTCTCCCCTCGGCCTACACCTCTGGGGTAGTCTCCACCTGACCCCAGACAGTGGGCACAGCTGTGGCAGCTCAAAGTCACCCCGACAGGGCCCTACAGACCCCCAGAATCCGTGGTCCCTACCGCAGTCCCAGGGGCATGGGTGGGGCATGGGCTCTGGGCAGCGCGCATTCCAAGCCCGGGCTCCGGCGCTCTCGGTGGGCCCGAAGGCCCGGAGTGGATGAAGAGCCATAAGATCTGGATTTGCTCGCTACTGCTCTGGTCTGTTGTCGGTGACCAGCACTCATTTTCATAGTGGGAAACTGAGCTCTTCTCATGCCTACTTGTTGTAGTGATTGGGGGAAGCAGAGACCCTGGGCAGGAGATGGCCTTTCTTCATCTCCCCCCCTACCCCTATGTTGTCCTGTCCTTCCAGCCAGGCTGTCCATCCCACATCCCTGAATAGGGGAGCTTCACACCCTGAGTGCACCCTTCCACCTCCCCACTGATGCTGGAGCCCTGGGACTGAAAAGCCTAATTGATGGTGACTTCCACAGCACCAACGACACTGGGGACAAAGGCTAGTTTCCATGGGCCACTAGAGGTTTTAAAGATCAGACTCCTCTCCTTTGCTTATGCCATAGCCCCTGCTTGGTGCGTCCCCTAACTATAGTGTCCTAAGGGCCCAAAACCCTGTGTTCCCCTGGCTCTGTGCAGACGTGGGCATGGGGGCACAATAAAGATTTGCAGGTGAGCCAGCCTGTGTCTAGTTTCTAGAGTGAGGGTCGTTTCCAGAGAGGTGGGGGTTTCTGCACGATGTTGTGCTCCTGCCGAGATCCGCTCCGCGCTTTGCTTCCTGCCGTACTTCCCAACTTTGCTCAAAGTCGCCTTACTCCGAGCTAGTGGAGGGACCGCTGGACAGACAGAGGACCGAGTGGGGAATCGGCCAAGGACCCACACAGGCAGAGTCAACACGGGACCCCAAGGGAGGGGATAGATGGGCATGGGCCCCAGACCTCTCATCCCCCCTCATCCTGATTCCTCTCCTCTTCAGGATGGAGCAGGCCGCAGGAGAACAAGGGAGGGACCTGCGGGGACAGCCTGGGCCCTGGCAGCTTCTACTGGGCCTGCTGCTGAGCGGTGAGAGGGCCTGGGGGTTGCGGGATGTGATGGTGGGTCCTGGGGTAGCTGGCTCTGGGGCTACGGGGTGGGAGCGCAGCAGAACCAGCTGACTCCCTGTTCCCAGAGCTGGCCACCGCCCTGGCCCAGGCCCTGGCCCCGGATGTGCCAGGCTGTTCGCGGGGAAGCTGCTACCCCGCCACAGGGGACCTGCTGGTGGGCCGTGCTGACAGACTGACCGCCTCATCCACCTGTGGCTTGCATGGGCCCCAGCCCTACTGCATCGTCAGTCACCTGCAGGTGTGGCTGGAGTTGAGGTGGGGGGCTGAGTCAGGGCGGTGCTGGCACTGGCTTAGGCACTAACGCTGATCCTGAACTGACCCAACCCAGGACGAGAAGAAATGCTTCCTGTGTGACTCCCGGCGCCCCTTCTCTGCTAGAGACAACCCAAACAGCCATCGCATCCAGAATGTAGTTACCAGCTTCGCACCACAACGCCGGGCAGCCTGGTGGCAGTCAGAGAATGGTGAGGCTGTGGGTGAGGTATGGGTGAGCAGGGCTGTCCACCAAGTAGCCTCAAGTCCCTGACCTCCGACTCCTGCCCCAGGTGTCCCCGTGGTCACCATCCAGCTGGACTTGGAGGCTGAGTTCCATTTCACGCACCTCATTATGACCTTCAAGGTGCCCGCGTGTCTGGGAGCCTGCTTGAAGCACCCTGCTTGGCTCCCCATTGCCCCTGAACAGAGTCCCAGCTCTTCAGCCCAGCCTCCCTGTGCTCATATGCTGTGCCCTGGCTGGATGGGAGGCTCTTTCACCTCCCACACCTTCTGTTGCCACCCCCCTCCAGGCCTTTGTACACGCTGCCTCAATCCCAGGCTGGGTCATGCGCTGCCTCCCTGGGCCCCGCGACCGCTGAGTCTCCCCATTAGAGGTGGCTTCCCTTCTTGATCCTTGCTTGGCTTCCCCTGGTCACCTCCACCTGTCTGTGAGCTGCTTGAGGGCAGGCCCCAGCTGGGCAGGGCTCTTGATAGGCCTGGGCTGGACTTGGGTCCTAGTGCCCACTGATCAGCCATGCTCCCCACCCAGACGTTTCGCCCTGCTGCCATGCTGGTGGAGCGCTCAGCAGACTTTGGACGCACCTGGCACGTGTACAGATATTTCTCCTATGACTGTGGGGCTGACTTCCCAGGAGTCCCACTGGCCCCCCCACGGCACTGGGATGACGTAGTCTGTGAGTCACGCTATTCAGAGATTGAGCCATCTACTGAAGGCGAGGTGAGGGCTGGGATCTAGGTTTGAGGCAGAAAGGGGGCACGATGGGCGTGAGGCAGGTCCAGTGTCTCTAATGACTCTATGCCCTTCCAGGTCATCTATCGTGTGCTGGACCCTGCAATCCCTATTCCAGACCCCTACAGCCCATGGATCCAGAGTGAGTGTTCCATTCTTTGAGGCTGGCGCAGTCCCAGCGTCCGGCTGGTGACTATCTGGGGCCTCAGTAGCTATTCTGGGTGCTTCCTAGGGCAGGTGCCAAGTCCAATTTAGCTCATATAGCTGTAGACAGGAGGTCTCCCAAAGTGACCTTGGCAGCTTCAGCTCCTGGGTGGGCATGGGGCAGCAAGAGCCTGCCTGGACAGCTGGCCCCCAACTCCTTTCCCCCACTTAGACCTGCTAAAGATCACCAACCTACGGGTGAACCTGACACGGCTACACACACTTGGAGACAACCTGCTTGACCCACGGCGGGAGATCCGGGAAAAGTACTATTATGCCCTGTACGAGCTGGTTGTGCGTGGCAACTGCTTCTGCTATGGACATGCCTCACAGTGTGCACCCGCCCCAGGGGCACCAGCCCATGCTGAGGGCATGGTGAGGGTCTTCAGCTGGCTGGAGTAGGGCTGGGGGCAGGGGCAGGCATGGCTGGACAGTGCTGACCACTTGTCTACCCACCCTGCTAGGTTCATGGGGCCTGCATCTGCAAACACAACACTCGTGGCTTCAACTGTGAGCAGTGTCAGGATTTCTATCATGATCTGCCCTGGCACCCCGCTGAGGACGGCCACAGTCACGCCTGCAGGAGTGAGTGAGACCCCGGCCCTCATAGCCCCAGGACTCTGTGGCCTGGCTGTGCCCTGGGAAGAACCTAGAGCTGGTTGGTTAAGCCCCTAACACCTAGGCTGTGCCTGAAGGGTATCCTGGTCTTGATGCCCCTGGGGACTCCCTCAACCCTCTGCCACAGTCTGCTCTGGTTAGGGGCCCAGTATGATGCTGAAGCCTTAAAGTCCCTGAACCCCCACCCACAAATTCTGGCCTGTGGCAGGGACCTAAGGTGGCACTGGGGGCCCCTAAGCCCCTTACCCTCAGGACATGGTCCCTCAAGTGGCCTTTGCCCTGCTCTTCCCTCCCCTCTCCCAAGAGTGTGAGTGCCATGGGCATACCTACAGCTGCCACTTCGACATGGCCATATACCTTGCATCTGGCAACGTGAGTGGAGGTGTGTGTGATGGGTGTCAGCACAACACAGCTGGGCTCCAGTGTGAGCTCTGCCGACCCTTCTTCTACCGTGACCCAACCAAGGACCTGCGAGACCCAGCCGTGTGCCGCTGTAAGGCTGGAATTGGACATGGGAGAGGGAAGGCTGATCCTGGGGTATGAGCTGAAGTGCCAGACTGCTGTCCAGGTTGCAGGGATTTGGGGTGGGGGTATGGAGGGTGGAGCCAGACTGGGAATCTAGGGTGGGGGCTTGAGAGATGACTTGTGCTGGGCTAGTTGGCATAGGGTAACCCTGCACTTCTCTGTGCTCTCAGCCTGTGACTGTGACCCCATGGGTTCCCAAGACAGTGGTCGCTGTGATCCCCATGATGATCCTGCACTGGGGCTTGTCTCAGGCCAGTGTCGCTGCAAAGAACATGTGGTGGGCTCTCGCTGCCAGCAGTGCCGTGATGGCTTCTTTGGGCTCAGTGCCAGTGACCCTCTAGGCTGCCAGCGTACGTGCTTCCTGTCCTAACTCCTGTGCTGACCTTAACCCTTGACCTTTTACTCTGGACCCAACTGGACACGAGCACTGCCCCAGCTCCCCAAAGTGCTGATGGGTCTCCTTCTCCGCAGAATGTCAGTGTGATACACGGGGCACGGTGCCGGGGGGCACCCCTTGTGACCGCAACAGTGGAGCCTGTTTCTGCAAGCGTCTAGTGACTGGACGTGGCTGCAACCGCTGCCTGGTGCGACTGGAGGGGCTGGAGTTCTGCACTTATCCTCAGAGGATAGGGCTGGGAATGGTGTCCCTGCCCCACTGGGTGGGTGCTGAGGGCTTTGGGTCCGATCCTGGTTGAGAGGCCTCAGGTCTGGGAGGCCAAGGATGAGAGCCAGTGGTCGGGGGGCCATGCTTTCCCCAAGGGGTGGTAGAGGCTGAGAGCAATCATTGGATTCCCTGTTGGGCAGAGAGGGGGGTCTATTTCTGGCCCTCAGCAACCTCTTCTCCCCCAGCCTGGTCACTGGGGCCTGAGCCACGACTTACTTGGCTGCCGTCCATGTGACTGCGATGTCGGTGGTGCCCTGGATCCCCAGTGAGTACTGTATAAGGGGCCCTGGGAGGGGTGGGAAAAGATCCTGGGCTGGAAAGGGGATCCTTCTTGAGTAACCATGTGTTCCAAAGGTGCAACGAGGCCACAGGTCAGTGCCGCTGCCGCCAGAACATGGTGGGGCGACGCTGTGAGCAGGTGCAGCCTGGTTACTTCCGACCCTTCCTTGACCACCTAATTTGGGAGGCTGAGGAAGCCCGGGGGCAGGTAGGGGGGTGCTGTTGAAGGACAGGGCATGGGTGATACTATGGCTGGAGAGGCAGGGTTATGGGTGGTGCCTGGTGTAGGGAGGGTGTCTGCCTCGGGCAGGGCCTCAACTAGAGAGCTGGGGTTTGGGGACAGGCTGTGGCAAAAGAGGCAGTGCCTTGCCTGAGCCTGCACCCCTAGCCGCATTGCTTCCCAGGTACCTGATGTGGTGGAGCGCCTGGTGACCCCTGGGGGGATTCCATCTTGGACTGGCCCAGGCTTTGTTAGGCTGCGGGAAGGCCAGGCACTGGAGTTCCTGTTGGCCTCTGTACCAAGAGCCATGGACTATGACCTGCTACTGCGCTTGGAGCCCCAGGTCAGACCTCGTGACACGTAACCCAGAGCTGACCCTCTGGGTGTGGGAGCATCTCATCCATCACCCCATTCCCCCAGGTACCTGAGCAATGGGCAGAGATGGAACTGACTGTGCAGCGCCCAGGGCCTGTATCTGCCCACAGTCCATGTGGGCACGTGCTGCCCAAGGATGACCACATCCCAGGGACTCTGCAACCAGGCACCAGGTGAGGACACTAATGGTAGCACCTACAACTGTAGGGGGTTGTGGGTCAGCCCTAAGCTCCCTGGTGGGCACTTGGAAGACCCCCCCTGCTCATTCATCTGTTCCTTCCTTCAAGTGTCTCCTCCTCCTGTGTACTGTTTGCCAGCTGCTGCTGGGCATGGCACTGGTCAGAGAAAGGAAGTAGATAGAACAAGACCTGCTCCTTCAGGGGTCTAAGTTCCAGAGGCCAAGGCAGGAAATAAGGGGAGTCCACTGATTGTCAGGATAGGTAGTGCTCTTGGGGGGAAGGGAGGGTATCAGAGTACTCTGAGTGGGGATGTAACTGGTCTGACTAAGGCTTTATTATATTTTGGGTAGTATTTGTTTCATGTATCTTTTTTCATCACTTTTTTCTGAACTTTTTATCATGTAAAAATAAAAATACATAGAAGCAGAGAATAGCATAATGAACCTGGCTGTACCCGTTATAGACATTTTGCCAACTGTGACTTATGTTTATCAAAGATTCCTCTAGTTTCTGAGAGGAGAATAGACCTAACGGGCCAAGGTGGAAGCTGGGAGATCTGCTGGCAGCTATTGAGTTAGCTGAGTGACAGTGGGCTGGACACAGGTGTAGCAGTTGAGGTGGCGATAGAAGGAAGTTTCCAGAGGGTTCCAGTGGCAGAGCTGATGGCTTAGGAAAGGGAGAAAAAGTGGAAAGGTGACTCTAGGGTTTTGGGCTTGGGCATCTGGATGGCATGTGCTCTTCGCTGAGATGGAGACATAGGAAAGAGCAGTTCTGAGATGCTTAGACATGGGGGACAAGGCCAGTGGGTGGTTGGATTTCTGTGTCTGGAATTACTGGAGGGCTCAGGTTGGAGATGTTAAGTTTGGGATTTGTCCCTAAAGAGGTGGATCTAGATTAAATGACCAGAGAAAGGAAGGAGGAGCAGAACCAAGCTTTGTGGGTACTCTAGTGTTAGAGCCCAGTAAAGAGGGAGTAGCTGGGGGATGGGGAGAAATCAGGAGTCTGGACAAGGTCCCAGAAGCCAAGAGAAGAGCGTCTCAGGAAGGAAGGCACGCTGACCTCACTGCATGCTGCTGGACGCTGGAGCAGATAAGAATAGAGGAGTGGCCGCTGGGTTTGGCTAACTGGAGGTCACTGATGACCTTGGGACAGGCTGACTCTATGGCATGCTGGCGGGGGCAAAAGTTCCCCTGGAGTGGGAGGCTAGAGAGTGGAGGCAATGATTACTGTTAAATTTTAGGGGTTTGTTGGTCAGGAGAGCAAAGACAAAGCAGCAGCCAGGGAGAGACTCGAATCTTGAGCAAAGATTTTTTTCAGGGGGGATAAAAGAACCCTAGCATGGGTTTGCAGGCTGATGGGAATGACCTGGGGTGAGGGGAGGTGATGCAGTCTTGGTGAAGAGGAGCCGTGACAAGGCTGGAGGTCAAGGTTGGAGGAAGCGTAAAAAGGGCATTGAGGGAAAATTGGCAAGCATTTGTGCCAGGGAAATGATCTGGGGTTGCAAGGCCGTATGGAGTGTTTTCAGCAAGACTGTCTGCACAGGTGACAATTCCAGTGAAGGCACATTTATGGGAATCTTCTGTAGAGATTCTCCGTCAGGTTGTCCAGCTGTTTTTGGCCTGGCCCAGCCCTAGCATCTTTCTTGGCCAATGATTTGGTTGCCCTGTGTGGGGTGGGGAGGCCCAAGATGATGGATACGGGAACCCTGGGTGACCCCATACCTGTCCTCGCCTACCTCAGGTACATGGTGTTTCCCAGACCTGTCTGCCTTGAGCCTGGCATCTCCTACAAGCTGCATCTCAAGCTGGTGCGAACAGGAGGAGGTGCCCAGCCTGAGGCCCCCTATTCTGGACCCAGCCTACTCATTGACTCGGTGAACAGTTCCCCTTCCCACACCAATCAAGATGGCAGGGACTGTGGGATGGGTCCTGTAGTGGTGACTGTACAGAAGGGGTCTGTGACAGAAGAGGCAGGTCTGTGGCAGTGCTAAGCTTAGTGTTCTGGCAGTTCCAACATGGTCCTGGGTCTGAACTTCATTCTTCCTTGCTCATCTCTTAAGCTGGTGCTGCTGCCCCGTGTCCTGGTGCTGGATATGTTTAGTGGGGGTGATGCGGCTTCTCTGGAGCGCCGTGCCACCTTTGAACACTACCGCTGCCACGAGGAGGGTCTGGTGCCCAGCAAGACCCTTCCCTCTGAGGCCTGCGCCCCCCTCCTCATCAGCCTGTCCACACTGGTCTACAACGGAGCCCTGCGTGAGTGCCTGTGGTTTGGCTGGTGGGGCGGAGGTGTGTGGGCTCAGCTTGACCTGCCCTGTCCCCTCTCCCCACAGCCTGTCAGTGTGACCCCCAGGGCTCACTGAGCTCTGAGTGCAACCCCCATGGCGGTCAGTGCCTGTGCAAACCTGCAGTGGTTGGGCGCCGCTGTGACCTCTGTGCCCCTGGCTATTATGGCTTTGGCCCCACAGGCTGTCAAGGTATTCACCTGCCCCTTTGTCCCTCCTGTTCTTCTCTCCACACACCGCCTCCACCTCTGCCCCGCTGCCACTACTGTTCTCCCTCCTTCCTCTTGCTCTGCTTCTTCCTTCTTCCAACTCTGCTTTGGACCCCGTACTCTCAGCCCTGGTCACTTGCAGTTCTCTTCCATTCCCTGACCTTCTACCGTGACCTCACCCAAACTCCCCTCAAACCCTCTCCCTGGCTCAGCCTCTGCCTTGCCCCCAGCCTGCCAGTGCAGCCCTGAGGGGGCACTCAGCGGCCTGTGTGAAGCAACCAATGGGCAATGCCCCTGCCGAACTGGTGCATTTGGGCTTCGCTGTGACCGCTGCCAGCGTGGCCAGTGGGGATTCCCTAACTGCCGGCCGTGTGTCTGCAACGGGCATGCAGACGAATGTGACCCTGACACAGGCACTTGCCTGGGCTGCCGTGACCACACAGGGGGTGAGCACTGTGAAAGGTGAGCCTGAAGCAGCTATGAGTGAGCTGGTGGGTGGGCGGGCTGCTCAGGGATGACACAGCTCTTCCTCCTTCTCCCTGCAGATGCATTGCTGGCTTCCACGGGGACCCACGGCTGCCATATGGGGGCCAGTGCCGGCCATGTCCCTGCCCTGAAGGCCCCGGGAGCCGGCGGCACTTTGCTACTTCTTGCCATCGGGATGGGTACTCCCAGCAGATCATGTGCCACTGCAGGGCAGGCTACACAGGTGAGTGGGTAAGGTACAGGCGTGGGATCAGGGTGGGGCAGCTGGGCTGAGCACTCACGCCTTCCCTCGACTGTGGGCAGGGCTGCGGTGTGAAGCTTGTGCCCCTGGGCACTTTGGGGACCCATCAAGGCCAGGCGGCCAGTGCCAACCATGCGAATGCAGTGGTAACATTGACCCCACGGACCCTGATGCCTGTGACCCCCACTCGGGGCAATGCCTGCGCTGCTTACACCACACAGAGGGGCCGCACTGTGCCCACTGCAAGCCTGGCTTCCATGGGCAGGCTGCCCGACAGAGCTGTCACCGTGAGTGTGGGTATGGAGGGTATGGCTGAGGTAGGGCTCCCTGCTCTAGCTCCCCTTAACCAGTGCGCTCATCTTGGCTGGCATAGGCTGCACCTGCAACCTGCTGGGCACAGATCCCCAGCAGTGCCCATCCACTGACCGGTGCAACTGTGACCCAAGCAGTGGGCAGTGCCCATGCCTCCCCAATGTCCAGGGTCCTAGCTGTGACCGCTGTGCCCCCAACTTCTGGAACCTTACCAGTGGCCATGGCTGCCAGCCCTGTGCCTGCCACCCAAGCCGAGCCAGAGGCCCCACCTGCAATGAGGTATGGGACCTTCCTGTGGATCCCTGGGGAGATGGGGCCAGCTGCCTGCCTCACGTCTTGAGGGTTCAGCCTCTGACTGACCTCTGCCCTGTTCCCACTCTAGTTCACAGGACAGTGCCACTGCCGTGCCGGCTTCGGTGGGCAAACCTGTTCTGAGTGCCAGGAGCTCCACTGGGGAGACCCTGGGTTGCAGTGCCGCGGTAAGGGGGCTCGTGGGGCCAGGGTGGATGGGGGATTTCCCAGGATGCCCCATTGGCGCCCTAACTCTGTGGTCTGCCGTTTTCCTGCAGCCTGTGATTGTGACCCTCGTGGGATAGACACACCTCAGTGTCACCGTTCCACAGGCCACTGCAGCTGCCGCCTGGGCATGTCTGGCGTGCGCTGTGACCAGTGTGCCCGTGGCTTCTCGGGCGTCTTTCCTGCCTGCCACCCCTGCCACGCGTGCTTCGGGGACTGGGACCGTGTGGTACAGGACCTGGCTGCTCGTACACGGCGCCTGGAGCAGTGGGCGCAGGAGCTGCAGCAGACGGGTGTGCTGGGTGCCTTTGAGAGCAGCTTCTGGCACATGCAGGAGAAGCTGGGCACTGTGCAGGGGATTGTGGGTGCCCGTAATGCCTCAGCTGCCTCCACTGCACAGCTCGTGGAGGCCACAGAGGAGTTGCGGTGCGGACGGGCCTGAGGATACATGGTGGGATGGGGCAGAGGCCCAATGCATTAGGGCTGAAGTCTCTATAAATAACATCTCCCCATCACCCCATGCAGGCGTGAAATTGGGGAGGCCACTGAGCACCTGACCCAGCTGGAAGCAGAGCTCACAGATGTGCAGGACAAGAATTTCAATGCCAACCATGCACTAAGCAGTCTAGAGCGAGACGGGCTTGCACTTAATCTGACACTGCGGCAGCTTGACCAGCATCTGGACCTGCTCAAGCATTCAAATTTCCTGGGTGAGTTGTTGGCCAACTAGGTGGGTGGATCAGGGTTGATCTTCAGCTGACTGCCTGCCTCTGCCCAACTTAGGTGCCTATGACAGCATCCGCCATGCCCACAGCCTGTCTGCAGAAGCAGAACGTCGTGCCAACATGTCAGCCCTGACAGTGCCCAGCCCTGTGAGCAACTCAGCAGGCACCCGGCACCGGACAGAGGTGCTGATGGGTGCCCGAAGGAAGGACTTCAACCGCAAGCACATGGCCAACCAGCAGGCACTGCGCGAGCTCTCTGCCCGTACCCATGCCCTGAGCCTGACAGGCATAAATGAACTGGTGAGGCATAAGTGTCAGGTGGGACAAATGGGTATGGCTGTTCCTTCCCCCAGGCCCTGACTTGTTCTGTGCCTGGCAGGTGTGTGGGTCCCCGGGAGATGCACCCTGTGCTACGAGCCCTTGCGGGGGTGCCGGCTGTCGGGACGAGGATGGGCAGCCCCGTTGTGGGGGCCTCAGCTGCAGTGGGGCAGCAGCCGTGGCGGATCTGGCGCTGGGTCGGGCCCGCCACACACAGGCAGAACTGCAGCGGGCACTGGCAGAAGGTGGTGGCATCCTCAGCCAGGTAGCTGAGACCCGTCGGCAGGCAGGCGAGGCACAGCAGCGGGCCCAGGCAGCCCTGGACAAGGCTAATGCTTCCAGGGGACAGGTGGAACAGGCCAACCAGGAACTGCGGGAACTTATCCAGAGTGTGAAGGACTTCCTCAGCCGTGAGCCTCCCTTGTGGCCCAGGCCATGTGGTGTTTCCCCTGTGTCTGTGTTCATACTTGGGTCAGGCCCTGCACTGTACCTCTGTTTGTGACCACAGATGGGCAAGGGTTCAGGGTGTCTGGACCCTAAGCCCATGCCATATGTAGTCCCCAAGTCCACGACCCTGAATCTATGTCCCATGTATAGTCCCTGTCATTGTAGTTACATCCTTATGCCTGTAAGCAAATCCATACCCCATGTGTGGTCCCTGAGTCCATACCCCAAGACTGTGTCCCCATGCCCGTGCTGGGGAATCTGTGTCCTTAAGCCCTTGCCTGTGTCCCCATAGAGGAGGGGGCTGATCCTGATAGCATTGAGATGGTGGCCACACGGGTGCTAGAGCTCTCCATCCCAGCGTCACCTGAGCAGATCCGGCACTTGGCGGGCGAGATTGCAGAGCGGGTCCGGAGCCTGGCAGATGTGGACACGATCCTGGCGCGTACTGTGGGAGACGTGCATCGGGCAGAGCAGCTACTGAAGGATGCACAGCGGGCACGGTGTGACCCCAACCTTGGACCCCATCCTTGACACCTGGTTCTGATACTTGCAGGCCCTGATTCCATCTCTCCTCCAGGAGCCGGGCTGAGGGTGAGAAACAGAAGGCAGAGACAGTACAGGCAGCGCTGGAGGAGGCCCAGCGGGCACAGGGTGCTGCTCAGAGTGCCATCCAGGGAGCAGTGGTTGACACACAGGACACAGAGCAGACCCTGCACCAGGTGTGGTCTCCCTGGGACATCAGTGGGGCAAGGTTGTGAGCATGCTGCATAAACCTGTTTAACCCTAGGCCCACCCGTGGCAGGTGCAGGAGAGGATGGCAGGTACAGAGAAGGCATTGAGCTCTGCAGGTGAGCGGGCTCAGCAGTTGGATGGTCTCCTGGAGGCTCTGAAATTGAAGCGAGCAGGGAATAGCCTGGCAGCCTCTAGCGCTGAAGAAACAGCTGGCAGTGCTCAGGGTCGTGCCCGGGAAGCTGAACAGGTGGGTTGAGGCAGAGGCAGTTGGAAGGGGTGGGGGTAGAGGCTGGGCCGCCACTGGGCCACCACCCTGCCCCGGACCTCCATATCCACAGCTGCTGAAGGGCCCACTAGGTGACCAGTACCAGACAGTGAGGGCCCTGGCTGAGCGCAAGGCCCAGGGTGTGCTGGCTGCGCAGACACGGGCAGAACAACTGCGGGATGAGGCTCGCGGCTTGTTGCGGGCTGCTCAAGACAAGCTGCAGCGGTTGCAAGGTGAGGATGGGACGCCAGAGATGTGGGACTCTGGGAGAAGGACCCTACATCTGAGACCTGTCTCTCCTAGAGCTGGAAGGCACTTATGAGGAGAATGAGCGGGCGCTGGAGGGCAAAGCGGCTCAGCTGGACGGGCTGGAGGCCAGGATGCGCAGTGTGCTTCAAGCCATCAACTTGCAGGTCCAGATCTACAACACCTGCCAGTGACCCCTACCCGAGGCCTACCCCAGTCCCCAGCCTCGCCCCGCACGCATTACTGCCTGTGCATGAAACAGTCCCGAGCCTGGCAAGGCCCACAATAAACCAGTGTGAATCCCCCCTGTGTGACCGACTCTGATTTGGGGAGGGCGGAGTCTGGGCGGTACCTAAAAGCTGCCACCAGCAGGGCCCCACCAAGGCCAAGGCACCGGAGCCCCGCCTCCTCTGTTTGGCCCGCCCCGGAGCTGCTCCCGCCGGAAGTGCGTCACCAGCTCTGCGTTCAGGCACCCGCGGCCGTAACTGGAAGTGGAAACAAAACAAGCAGCTGAGGCGGTGGTGGCGGCGCCGGGACGGGGGAGGGGCGCGCCGGAACCGGAACCGACCTGACGCCGGAACCGGAACCGAGAGCGGGTTGCCAGGGCCCGAAGAGGGCTGGCTGCAGCGGCCTCGCTCGGTGAGTGGGGCTGGCCGCTGCTCGCCTGTGTCGCCGGAGCTGGGAGGCCGAGACGCGGGCCTGGGGCGACCTGTTCAAGGTCACGGGCCGTACCAGTCTCCACCCCTCGAGCCCTGCGGCGTGCCGGGCCCACAGATGCAGGCGGGGCCGTTACACTAAAGCCTGTGGCCGGCGTGCCGTCTCGGAGGGGGCTGGCGGCGAGCGAGGGCGGCTTCCTGGAGGAGGTGGTGGCGGGCCCAGGGTTCGGAGGCTGGAGCTGGGTCGCAGCCCGGCCGGGGCGCTGGTCTGTGGTCAGTAACCCCGCGCGGCCGTATTAGGCCACCTTGGGTCTCTAGGCAGCCCCTTTCCCTCCTCAACGTCCCAGGAGGAGAGGGTAGGGACGCGACCTTCAGCTGGGGCCTGGGAGCAAAGAGGCGGCAGATGTCCACCCCTCGATTCTGGACCTGTCGTCACTGAAGATCCAGCCCACCAGTCCCACAGCTGACCCGTAGAAGAATCCCCCCGTTCCCCGCCAAACCTCCGCTCCCCACACCCACACACTCACACTCTGGGGAACACAGACTAGTCACTATCCGTCCTACTACTGTCTCAGGCCATGCTTGTGGCTGCCAGGGGTACTGGATCCATGGTTCGTTAATCCCCATCCTTATCTGAATTTTGAGAACTTTATTTTGGATGGAGAAACAGCCCAGAATCCACTGGTGGGTCTGTGGGAAACTGGCTAAGAGCTGAGGGGGTGGACATGGGAAGGAAGGGGATAATGTCTGTTTCAGTCTCAGACTGCATGCCCATCCTGAGGCAGAGATGCTGCTGAAAGGGAAATGTGACATCTGAATACCCTTTTCACCTTAGCTTTTGCAGGCCCCTCTTTGCATAGGAGAGCAACTGGAGAGAGGAGGCTCTCCAGATGTAAGAAAACAGAAACAAAAACCAAGCAGTGCACAGAAGCAGGTTCAGAGGAGGGTGGGAACTGGCGGGTGGCAGGTGGGGCTCCTTAACCTCAAGGTTATGTCTGGGCAGTGGTAGCACCTGGGCTGGGCCTGTTTTCAGCCACGGAGCCTGGTCCTCCTGCTGTTTAATTGTCTGTCTTCTCCTTTCCTGCCTTCCTCCTACTTCTCGGGTGGTGACTAAGCAGCCAGTGAGAGTGAAGGAAAAGTGAGCACCCAGCTCAGCGCGCCAGCCCTGTGGGCTGGAGCTATGGCTCCTCTCCAGATTGGAGGAGCCTGGTCCCGGCCATGGCTGCCTTGACCTGACATCTCCTCCGTGAGGCTTCTCTCTTTGTGGGTCTGTATGGCAGGCATCTAGGAGGCTCAGCCGGAAGTGGTTGCTTCTACTTGCATTATTTATTCTCCCTTAGGAATAGTCTGAGAGTATCTAGGGCTACATCAGGTAGTAGAGAGATATTGCTCCGTAGGCTTAGAAGTGTCCCAGGTTGCTGAGCCCTGGGTGTAACCAAGGAGCAAATTTTGGGCCTTGGTAGTGATCACTTGTCCCCTTCTCGTTAGGCTGTCAGTTCGTTGCTGGAGAATTTGTCCACAAAGAGTTGCCAAGATAGCTGGGCCAGGAAGAAAGCGCCGTAGCCCTGACCCAGACACCGTTGCCGACCCCGGGGCACTCTGGCTGTCACCCAAGCGGCTCAAGATGTCTGGTGGGGCCAGCACCACAGGCCCAAGGAGAGGGCCCCCAGGACTGGAGGAGGCCACCAGTAAGAAGCAGCAGAAGGATCGAGCAAACCAGGAGAGCAAGGATGGAGATCCTAGGAGAGGTGGTAGTGGCATTCCCCTCCTCCCTTCCTATTGAGCATACAGATTTGGGATTGGGAGATGACTTTTTTGCTGTTCTTTCCATCCTGGTCTGATGTTGAGAGAAGGACCAATGGCAGGCTGGGAGAGCCTCAGCTTTGAAGTTGGGGTACTTGGCTGAAGTTTTAAAGATGGTGTTTGGTGGGATGTTAGAATCTTCGAGGCTGACTGTCCATCATCCTTTTCCTGTTCTTTCCTTTGTTGTCAGGGTCAGCATTCACTCCTCGGGAGGAGCTGACCAAAGAAGGTGAGTAATGAATAAACCTTTTGGATGGTAGAGTGCTAGGGGAGAGGAGGGGGCACTGGGGATATAGCCCTTATCTAGAGCAGTTGCATTAGGGCTGGGTGTCTCATATCTGCTTACCCCCATCAAAATTTCATGGAGACCTTCACAGTCTTTTTGACACTTCCTCTGTAGAGTTGTTGCTTGATTGGAGGCAGAGTGCTGATGAGGTGCTTGTCAAACTGCGTGTGGGAGCCGGTCCCCTGCGGCTGGAGGAGGTAGATGCTGCTTTCACAGACACAGACTGTGTGGTGCGGCTTCCAGGTATGTCCATCTGCTTTGAGCCCAGCAGTATACTTGAATCCTTTGATATCCCCCACCCCAGCTCACTGCTCCCACTCTGTTGCCAGGTGGTCAGCAGTGGGGTGGTGTTTTCTATGCTGAGATAGAAAGTTCTTGCACCAAAGTGCAGGCTCGCAAAGGTGGCCTCTTGCAGCTGTCACTGCCCAAGAAGGTGCCTCTGCTCACATGGCCCTCTCTCCTGGTAAGTTCCAGAGCAGAGTAGGGTAGGGATACTCAGTGTAGTTAACAGGGCCTGACTGCTGTATCTTTGGCAGAAGAAACCTCTTGGGACCCAGGAGTTGGTGCCAGGGCTGCGGTGCCAGGAGAATGGGCAGGAGCTGTCTCCTGTTGCCCTGGACCCAGGCCCTGAGCCCCGCCGGGCTAAACAGGAGGCCCGGAACCAGAAGCGGGCCCAGGGCCGTGGTGAGGTAGGCGCAGGGGCTGGCCCTGGGGCCCAGGCAGGGCCCAGCGCCAAGAGGGCTGTGCATCTCCACAGAGGGCCGGAGGGGGAAGGGTCCAGAGATGGCCCTGCACCCCGGGGTGATGCCCCCCAATTCCTGGCTGAGCCGGCCACCCAGGTGAGAGTGGGGTGCCTGCTTGGGAGTTGGGAGGTGAGGGGGAAGGGTGTGGACTGCAGTAGGGGGCCGCCTGCCAGACCCAGGGCTGATCCTGCCCACAATCTCGCCATGAACAGGCTGAGGCTGAGGAACAGCTCCGTGTACCACCACTGAACCCCCAGACCTGCCTCCTGGGCTCAGAGGAGAATCTAGCACTTTTGACAGGAAACAAGGCAGTAGCCCCCAGGAATGACCCAGTGTCCCCAGTCATGGCCCCGAGCAGAGACCCTGAGAAAGATGATCGTTCCAAAGAGGAGATGGCAGTGGCAGCAGATGCTGCAGCCTTGGTGGATGGTAAAGGTGGGGCTGGGGGTGGGCAGGCAGAGCTCTAGTTTGGGTTGCAAGGTTGGTGGGTGGGTAGGAAGTAGAGTAGGAACAGGCTGGGACTTGTCCTGTGTGGTGCTGAGATGTGGTCTCAACGTAGAGCCCAAGTCCATGGTGAACCTGGCATTTGTCAAGAATGACTCGTATGAGAAGGGGCCGGACTCAGTGGTGGTGCACGTGTACGTGAAGGAAATCTGCAGGGACACATCTCGAGTGCTTTTCCGCGAGCAGGACTTCACGCTTATCTTCCAGACCAGGTGGGTGGGTGGGCAGACACACAGGGCAGAGAGTGTGCTTCAGGCAGGACAGTGCGTCTCATGTTCTTTCTCCTGCCTCTTCTCCTGCTCTCTGCCTCTGCAGGGATGGAAACTTCCTGAGACTGCACCCAGGCTGTGGGCCCCACACCATCTTCCGTTGGCAGGTGAAGCTCAGGTGGGTGGTGCCCAGCTCCGCCACTGTGCCTGTTCCATCCTGGGCTCCATCCCCCTGACCCATCTAGCCCTGCATCCCCTCCACCTAAGTTTCTGAGTTTAGCCTCTTCCTCCAGGAACCTGATCGAGCCAGAGCAGTGCACCTTCTGCTTCACGGCCTCTCGCATCGACATCTGCCTTCATAAGCGGCAGAGTCAGCGCTGGGGGGGCCTGGAGGCCCCAGCTGCACGAGGTCTGCACACGAGCTCCCTTCATTGCCCAGTCC
The DNA here is from genome assembly GCF_026419965.1 of Kogia breviceps. NCBI lineage: Eukaryota > Metazoa > Chordata > Mammalia > Artiodactyla > Physeteridae > Kogia > Kogia breviceps. Next base: position 39,536,885 of record NC_081319.1, read on the forward strand.
TCATGACCCAGACCCCCACCCCGTGCCACATGCTGCTAACCACCAGCCCCACCATTCCCCCTTTTTAAGGTGCAGTGGGTGGTGCAAAGGTAGCCGTGCCGACAGGTCCAACCCCTCTGGATTCAACCCCACCGGGAGGTACCCCCCACCCCCTGACAGGCCAGGAGGAAGCCCGGGCTGTGGAGAAGGAGAAACCCAAGGCTCGATCTGAGGACACAGGCCTAGATGGTGTAGCAGCCCGCACCCCCATGGAGCATGTAGCCCCAAAGCCAGAGCCACACCTGGCATCGGTGAGAATCCTGGGTGGGGAGGGCCAAGGATGAAGGCTGGAGAGCCCAGGGCTGCTGTCTCATGCCCCTCTTGCTCCCACAGCCCAAGCCCACATGTATGGTGCCCCCAATGCCCCACAGCCCGGTGAGTGGAGACAGCGTGGAGGAAGAGGAGGAGGAAGAGAAGAAGGTGTGTCTGCCGGGCTTCACTGGCCTTGTCAATCTAGGCAACACCTGTTTCATGAACAGTGTCATCCAGTCTCTGTCCAATACTCGGGAGCTGCGGGACTTCTTCCACGGTGAGAACGGGGGCTTGCAGCCTCGGGAATGGGGGATATCTTCCCCTGCTCACATCTCTACTTGGTTGCTGTCCCTAGACCGCTCCTTTGAGGCCGAGATCAACTACAACAACCCACTGGGGACTGGCGGGCGTCTGGCCATCGGCTTTGCTGTGCTGCTCCGGGCGCTGTGGAAGGGAACCCACCATGCCTTCCAGCCCTCCAAGTTGAAGGTGATCTGTGGCCACTCCTATTCTTGGCTGGAGAGGGTGGGAAGGGCCAGCCAGCTGGGTGCATGGTGGGTGCTGGGGCTCCATGCTCACATCTTGCCCCTGTTGCCAGGCCATTGTGGCGAGCAAGGCCAGCCAGTTCACAGGCTATGCACAGCACGATGCCCAGGAGTTTATGGCTTTCCTGCTGGATGGGCTGCACGAGGACTTGAACCGTATTCAGAATAAGCCCTACACGGAGACCGTGGACTCAGATGGGCGACCTGATGAGGTCAGAGTTGGGGGCAGAGGTGGGCATGTCTCATGCACGTCCCAGTCCCCAGGTCTCCTCGGTTCTCACCACTCTGCTCCTCAGGTGGTAGCTGAGGAAGCCTGGCAGCGGCACAAGATGAGGAATGACTCTTTCATCGTGGACCTATTTCAGGGCCAGTACAAGTCGAAGCTGGTGTGCCCCGTGTGTGCAAAGGTGTGACGGACTCTCCTAGAAAGACACCCCCAGCTTGTCTTAGCTATCCTGGTCAGAATGGGGTCAGAGACATGTGCATCTTTATGTGTTGCAGGGCAAGATTTGGGTAAAGAAGGTGAGGGGGAGGGCTTAGGCGCTGTGTGGGCTGCAGAGCTCAGGCTTGGTAGGCTTCCTGACTGAGGTAAAAGTGATGTTTGGGTGATATAAGGTGGGGTGGGGATGGGTAAGATTGGAAAGGCACAAGGTGTGCAAGTGAGGGGCAGATGGTTAAAGTGGCTTGGCTGAGGAAGGACTGAACTACCAGAAACAGGGATTTTTCTCTCCTAACGGTTCTTCTGGTCCATCTAGTATTGTCAAGCCTGAGAATTTGCTGGTTGGCTGTAAGACCCTGAGAGTCATCCAAGGGCATGGATTGGGCTCTCAGGGCACAAGCATCCTGCCCCCCACTCCCTCTGTGGCCACCCAGCGGCAACTGTACATTTGCAGGTCTCCATCACTTTTGACCCGTTCCTGTACCTGCCGGTGCCCTTGCCACAGAAGCAAAAGGTTCTCCCCGTCTTCTATTTTGCCCGGGAGCCCCACAGCAAGCCTGTCAAGGTGAGAAGTAAGCCCGTATTGCTGGGCTTTCGCAGAGACCCTGACCTACCTCCCACCGTGGACTCTGTATTCTCGTCACCACAGTTTCTGGTGAGCATCAGCAAGGAGAACTCCAGTGCAAGTGAAGTGTTGGACTCCCTGTCTCAGAGTGTCCACGTGAAGCCTGAGAACCTGCGTCTGGCTGAGGTGTGTCTGTCTTTCCAAGGCTCTTAAGCACGTGGACACGTGTCTGTGTTTGCAGTGCGCAGATACGTGTGTACGATCGTTAGCAACTGTACGTGTACGCACAAACGTACGTGTGACTGCACAGAGACAGGTGGGGTGCTGTTGGTTGAGGCATGGTTGAAATCAGGCATTTGGGCTATGTAACTGAGGTGTTCTCAGTTCCCAGCCATCATCTGGATTTATTCCCCCTTTTGTTGTTGGCCCCCAGCTGCTCTTCCTTCTTCAGACAAGGAGCTTGAGCTGCAGGACTAGCCATCCACCAGCTATAGACGTTCTCCATCCATTCTGCTTCTCCCTCCTGTTTTCCCAGATCTGTGTGCTGGTTTTCTCCAAAGGTTCCTAGCCTACTTCCTGGTAGTGTCCCTTTACCTCAGGGGGGTAGAGGTAGGGAGATGCCTCCTTGAATGTGGCCTCTCCATAGTAACCATGGTGCAGTCTCAACAGGGCCCACTGGTTGACAGCCGGTTAGAGGCCTTTGGTGTGGTAAGCTGGTATGGTTGATACCTGCCCCAATCCTGGTCTTTTCATTCTCTGTGATGCACCAGGCTCCTTATTCCATTGGGCACTGAGGCTGGGGCCAGCAGAGGCATATGCTTCTTTTGGGCCACAATCCCCAACCCTGCCCCCATTGACCCAAGATCAAGGTCAGATCTTCTTGTGCTTTGGGGCAGGGCCAGGGAAAGGGCCTGTCCTCACATAGGATCTGTGTGTTCTCTGTCCCCAGGTGATTAAGAATCGCTTCCATCGTGTGTTCTTGCCCTCCCACTCACTGGACACTGTGTCACCTTCCGACATGCTCCTCTGCTTTGAGCTGCTATCCCCAGAGTTGGCTAAGGAGCGGGTGGTGGTGCTAGAGGTGCAACAGGTGAGTGGTGGCCAACCTGATGGCACAGGGCCCTGATGGGGGAGGGGGGCGTTCCTGCCTGGCCTGGCCTCACTGAGGCAGACGACCCACCCTAGCGCCCCCAGGTGCCCAGCATACCCATCTCCAAGTGTGCAGCCTGCCAGCGGAAGCAGCAGTCAGAGGATGAGAAGCTGAAGCGCTGTACCCGTTGCTACCGCGTGGGCTACTGCAACCAGTGAGGACTCCCGTGGTCTCCCCCAGTCCCTCCTCTCCACCTTCCACTTGCTGCCCTACCTCTTCTCCACATAAAGGCACATATATTTTAAGCCCTCTACTTGCCACCCCACTCTACCAGACCCTGGGGGAGGCAGGGCTGGCATACCCAGTTCCCTGGTCTAGCCCTAGTATTGAGGTGGGGCTAAGGCTCTAGTCTTAACCTCCTCCTTCTCTCCAGGCTCTGTCAGAAAACCCATTGGCCTGACCATAAGGGCCTCTGCCGCCCTGAGAACATTGGCTACCCCTTCCTGGTCAGTGTACCTGCCTCACGCCTCACTTATGCCCGTCTTGCTCAGCTGCTAGAGGGCTATGCCCGGTAAGTGCCCAGTGGTTGGATTAAGGTGGGGTAGGTGGGGGGTGGGGGTGGAGTGCAGAGCTGTCGGACACGTTGGTCTGGATTCTTACTTGCTTTTGCTGCCTGTTACCAGGTACTCTGTGAGTGTGTTCCAGCCACCCTTCCAGCCTGGCCGCATGGCCTTGGAGTCCCAGGGCCCTGGCTGCAACACACTGCTGTCCACTAGCTCCCTGGAGGCTGGGGACAATGACAGGGACCCTGTTCAGCCACCGGAGCTCCAGATGGTGACCTCTGTGGCTGAGGGGGACGCAGGGGTCCCCCGGGCTTGGGCATCCCCTGATCGGAGTTCTGTGCCCAGTACCAGTGGAATTTCTTCTGAGATGCTGGCCAGTGGGCCCATTGAAGTTGGCTCCTTGCCTGCTGGTGAGAGGGTGTCCCGGCCTGAAGGTAAAAGTCTGGTGAAAGGCTCTGGAGCTGGGGTAGGGGAGGTTGGAGGAAGCTTGTTTAGGCTCTGGTAGACAGGAAAGCTCTGATTATCATGTTCTTTCACAGCTGCTGTGCCCGGGTACCAACACCCAAGTGAAGCCATGAATTCCCACACACCCCAGTTCTTTATCTATAGAATTGATGCATCCAACCGAGAGCAGCGGCTAGAGGACAAAGGTGTCTGAGGCCGTGGGAGGGACCCCTGGCGTGGGTTGGGCTGGCTGCTCTCCACAGCTGCATGATTCCCTTCCCTGCCCGCTCTCCACAGCTGCATGATTCCCTTCCCTGCCCGTTTCCAGGAGACACCCCGCTAGAGCTGGGTGATGACTGCAGCCTGGCTCTAGTCTGGCGGAACAATGAGCGCCTGCAGGAGTTTGTGTTGGTAGCCTCCAAGGAGCTGGAATGTGCTGAGGATCCAGGCTCTGCTGGTGAGGCTGCTCGTGCTGGCCACTTCACTCTGGACCAGTGTCTGAACCTCTTTACGCGGCCTGAGGTGCTGGCACCTGAGGAGGCTTGGTGAGGACAGGGCAGCAGGCAGGTAGTGGGGAAGAGTGGAGTGGAGGTCTGTTGGTCTTTACTCCGCCTCTGTCCCCTGTCAGGTACTGCCCGCAGTGCAAACAACACCGCGAGGCCTCCAAGCAGCTGTTGCTGTGGCGCCTGCCGAATGTGCTCATCGTGCAGCTCAAGCGCTTCTCCTTTCGCAGTTTCATCTGGCGTGACAAGATCAATGACTTGGTGGAGTTCCCTGTTCGGTGAGCAGTAGGCCCTTGTGACTGTAGTCAGGGCATGGGGGCCAAGGTCGGCATCCAAGGCACCTGTTGACTGTCTCACCTCTCTCTGGCTGGTACCACAGGAACCTGGACCTGAGCAAGTTCTGTATCGGTCAGAAAGAGGAGCAGCTGCCCAGCTATGACCTGTATGCTGTCATCAACCACTATGGAGGCATGATCGGTGGCCACTACACTGCCTGTGCACGCCTGCCCAATGATCGCAGCAGCCAGCGCAGCGACGTGGGTGAGGGCACATGCAGCCAGCAGGATAGATGGTAGGGGTGTTGATGCAGGGTATGTTCACACTCTTCCCACCTTGCCATAGGCTGGCGCTTGTTTGATGACAGCACGGTGACAACAGTAGACGAGAGCCAGGTCGTGACGCGTTATGCCTATGTACTCTTCTACCGCCGGCGGAACTCTCCTGTGGAGAGGCCCCCCCGAGCAGGTCACTCTGAACACCACCCAGACCTAGACCCTGCAGCTGAGTCTGCTGCCAGCCAGGTGAGGCACGGGGAGGCTGCTCAGGCTAGTGGGGCCCAACTCACAGATGGGCGGGGATAGGGCACAGCTTCCTCTCCTACAGCCCTAGGCCCCTGGAACCTTGGGATTTTTAAGAGTCACAGACAGGGTTCCCTTACATCAAAGCCTTAGCCAGAGCGATTCCCAGGCTGCAGGGATACTTACAGAGGTACACACACGGCAACACGCTGCCATTGGTGTGTGCATAGGCTACAGGCCAAGTAGCTGCTCCAAATTTCACTGGGTACAGTGGTGTGAACAGACTGTACCTGACACCTCCCAGCTTTCCCTCTGCATGCTCCCCACATGCTAGCCCACAGACCCTCACTTGTGATCGTCCCTGTGTTCTGATGTGCACTCAGGACAGGGCCTATCCAGCAGGCCATAGCCTAATGTGGCCGTCACTCTCTGAGGTGAGCTTTTGTCCCCACTCTGCCTTCGGGATCTTCTGTCTCTCTTACTGACATGGGATGCCATAGGCCTGGTTGGTGGGCACATCTGCAACTCTTTTCTGGACTGGTCTCCTTGCTGTCCTCTCCTCCCTTGAGCCCGCTATGCTCAGACTCAGACAGTGATCAGGATCTGGATGTAGGTGGGAGGGAGCCAGGAGATGACTCTGGGGTTGGCAGCTCTGTCCTCCATGAGCCAGTCTCCTCTGTGGGAAGCCTGGGCTAAAAAACTGACCAACTAACCCTCACCCCCACCCCCACCCAACCCCCGCGGGGAAGTTGTATGTCGATTGGGGAGCTTCTTGAGGCCAAAATGCTATCAAGATTCGCCCACTGTGGTGCTCTCCATCTAGGCAACCCTGTGAGTGGCCCACTTGGCTCCTGCCTGCCCACTTCTCTGCCGCTTGACCTGGGATGTAGGGGGTTAGCGCCGGTTACATTGGGCGGGACTGTCATGGCCAGGGGTCTTGGGGACACTGGGTCCCCCTACTCCCTCACCCCCGCCCTGGGTGCTGATGGCCGTTTCCACACACCGTAGGCTTCCCGGATTTGGCAGGAGCTGGAGGCCGAGGAGGAGCCAGTACCTGAGGGGCCTGCGCCCCTGGGTCCCTGGGGGCCCCAGGACTGGGTGGGGCCCCCGCCACGTGGCCCTACCACACCAGACGAGGGCTGTCTCCGATACTTTGTTCTGGGCACCGTGGCAGCTTTGGTGGCCCTCGTGCTCAACGTGTTCTATCCTCTGGTATCCCAGAGTCCCTGGAGATGAGCTTGCCTGCAGGCAGCTGCTGTGAGCTGGCCTACCTACCTGCCCGCCAGGCCATGCCTGCCACTGTGGTGGGGACCAACTCTGGGCTTGGGCCTCAGTGTGTGCATCTGAGGGGAGAGGGTGGGGACTGTTGCTCCTGCAGGGGCAGACCATCCTAGGGTGGGTATCCCATCCAGCTGTCTGTCCATTTGTCCTGCTGCTCCTACCCTTGGCCTGGGGCTTAGCCCTGCCCAAGCAGCTTCCTGTATTTAAAGTGTTAATAAAGCGAGACTGTTCAGGCCGATCTCGTCTCTCTGTCTCAACGCCGCTGCTGTCTGCGCCTGCCTTGGGGCCCTCCCTTGGGTGCCAGGGCTCCAAGCCAGCACCCCCGGGATGCCAGGCGGCATACTGGGCAGCCCCCAACCCCTGTCCTCATATTCTGTTGCAGGGACTAGGCCCTGGCCAGGCCCCCGAGGTGGCCCCCACGCGGACAGCCCCTGAACGCTTCGCCCCCCCTGTGGACCGCCCAGCCCCCACCTACAGCAACATGGAGGAGGTCGATTAGCAGGTCCCTGGCTGGTGGGGGGACTGGGTTTGGGGGATCCCCCACAGAGGGCCAGCTCTTTGATGCTTCTCCTTCTCTAACCTAGAGAACACTGGCTTCGTCAATGGGGAGTTGGGGGGGTATGATTTGAGGGTGGAAACCTCACTGGTTGGGACTTCTTGTCAACTTGACCCCCCAACCAGTGGGCCTTGGCTTCTCCAGCCACACCCAGTGCTGCGTGATTTGATTCTCAGTTGTACCTTCAATTCTTTCTGACTCGCATTATAAACATTATAATTTTATTCTAAAAATTGTAATTTTTTTTTTTTTTGCATTTTGGAAGTGATTGCTGCTGTTTAAATATATTTTAAAAATAAATGACAAATAAGCAGACTTGGTCACTGTGATACACCAGGTGCTGTGACTACCTCCTCTTCCCAACCTGTGTGTGTGTGTGTCAGTGTGTTAAAGACCCTGGAAGTGCTCTGGTCTGAGGACAGATGACGAGGTTCCAGTTCAGGCCCTTTGGGTCGTGAAGCCCCCACTGCCATCAGCTCTTTGGGGCCTGACCCCTGTCCTTTGATCCCACTGGTTCTGGGTCCCACATGGAGGCAGCTATGGTTGGTAACATTGTTGGTACCTCACACCCAAGGGGTGGAGTGTACCCCATGAAGCTCCAGAAGCTGACAGCATGGGGTAAAAGGTGCAGGCATTGGAGCAGCCTGGGGCTGACAACCAGACAGCAGGTCAGAAAGTACTTGGGGGTAGAGAGAAGTCTCTTTTCTTAGGTCTTTCTTTGCTGTAGTTTGAAAACCACCTGGATCCCTTGGGAGAACAGAGCAGGAAAAAAACTGCTGTGGGAAAGGAGACCCTGCTCCAAAAGGACAGGCAGAGAGGACCAGAGCTAATCTTAGCTGGCTTCCTGTGGGAGGGAGGGTGTGGGGTCCTGCCAGGCCATTTCTTCCCTTGATTCCCTGAAACTTTGGCTTCTGGCAGCTGCCCCAGGCTGTTTACCCACAGTGGGTTTGCAGGCTTGTCCCAGCAGGCTTGCCTTCTGTACACATACCACAAGGGCAAGTCTTGTGAGAAGCCTCTGCCTCTCTTCATGGATAATGCTGCCTCCTCTTCTCTTCAACTGCTTGGGGTTAGGATTGGGCATCTCCAGCTGGGGGGAGTTGGGGAGCAAAGGTACTCCTGAGGCAGGTGTTCAGGTAAGCCAGAACGAGTGTAAGGCAGGCAGGGGTGGGGCAGGATTCTGGCAGGTCCATCCTGCCCACAAGCCTGAGGGTCAGTATTACAAAAAGCTTAGCATGTGGGCCCTGCTAGTACTCCTTGGCTGGAGTTAGGGAGTTAGGGGTGGTGGAGAACAGAAGGAGCTCCTGGAGAAAGCTAGCCTTGTGACCAGTGTTGGTTTCTTCTATTGGGACAACAGCACAAGGGCCATGCGGGGTTGCTGGCCTTGGAGAGGGGCCTGGGCTGCTGGCTGTGAGGCCCTGCAGTAATGGTGGAATTGCCAAGCTGGGTGTTGGTGTTGGCACACTGCTGGAGGGGCTGCTAGGCATGGGCTGCAACAGGATTGTGCTGGGCCTTCACTATGTGCAGCCCCAAGTGTCTGGCCACTGGTGATCTGCACGTGCTGGATGCACTACTCAAGGGGCTCTGTCCACCTCTGACCATAGCCCTGCTGCTGCTGAGCTTGCCACATTACCCTCTGGGGCATTTGCAGAAGGCTGCCATGGCCCTCAGCACTGGCCACTGCTGCTGCTTTGCATCAGCCTGTGCCACAGGGACTTGTCCGTAGGTCTGGCTACTGGACCCTGCCTCTTCCCATGCCACAGCTGGGCCTTGCTGGCTGCTCCCCGGCTTTTCTCCTCGTTCATTGTTTTCTTGATTTTCCTTGAAGTAGTGCCAGAGGCTTATGCGAGCAAGCCAGTACCCTGGGGATGCACACATCCAACTTCATGGTTCTGCTCTGTGCAAGTCAAAGGGCTCCAGAGGACTGGCTAGCCTGCCACTGCCTACTTGTGGCATTCTTGGTAGGGGCAACTGCCTCATCCTGTGACATGGAGCCACAGGGTCAGCACTATGAGGGAACCAGGGAAGAGGGTACAGGCCCTGACCCCACTGAGGGGGCCATCACTAGACCCTGCAGGACTTAGTGTTGGTGGTCATGGTGCTGTAATGAGTCCTTGGGTGGCATCAGGTACTCTGCTTATCTTAGGCATCTTTGTGGTGAGCTAGACACCGCAGCTGTGGATTCAGCACAGGGCTGGCGTGGCTACGGTTCTGCTTCTTAGTGCCTGTGTGTGGCACCACTGCACTGCAACTCCTGCTTAATGCCTGCTCCTGGCCTTGGCTGGGCTGGGCATCAGGCTGGGGCCAAGGCGCCATGGGGAGCCAAGACACAGGACTGGCTCTGGATACTGATGTGGAGTGTGGCACTGGGCAGAACCTGGCATGTGGTCATCATGTGGGGCCCAGAAATGGACTTGCTCGTTAGTAGGATATAGTAACAAACAAGGATACACTATGGATACAGACTGCAGTCAGGATCCTGCCCAGTGCTTGAAGGTCCGGTAGTATCAGTGATAAGGCCTCTAAGAGCCTGAGTTCCCATCCCAAATTTGGGCATATCCTCATCATGTCACACCAGCAGCTCCAGTTCCATAAAGAAAACAGGTTGTATGTTCAGTTTTAGCCTAATGATTCTCAGCAGGTCCTGGAAGTCCAATGAGAGACTGGGGAGACCCCCAAGAACATCATCACGATTATTCTACCTCCTCTGTCCCACCCTATCCCAACTTCAATAAAATATCCTGTCAAACACCTGCATGTGGATTTCAAGGTCTAATCTGCTTGTGATTTTCCTGACATACACATGCGTTGGTAAGGGGGGTAAGTATGACAGGAGATTTTTTTTGGCCACACCACGTGGCTTGTGGGATCTTAGTTCCCTGACCAAGGATTGAACCCAGGCCGTCAGCAGTGAGAATGCACAGTCCTAACCACTGGACAACCAGGGAAGTCCCAGACAGGAGAGTTTAAACAAATCATCACAGAACTTATGCGAGGCCCTTCCTGGCCAGGTGTGTATCCAGGTGGGTGCTCAAAAAGTGTCAGACTTTTGGGGCCCATAGATGGGCCATTTCAGACATTCTCTGTGCTCGAGTCTTGACAGAATTTCCCGGGCTTCATTTTGTTCAAATGTTTCCGTGACAACTCCAAAGCTTTGAGTCAGAAACGTGATAGGGACTCACATTTGTTCCCAAGAACAGAATTGGGATGGTCCCGAGGTTTCCAGGGCTGAAGGAGAAAAGTCGAAGAGCAAAGGGCCATGCCCATGTTTGCCTCCTGCCTTGGTGCTGAACACCTTCCCTCCATGTCCGCGGCAAATCATCCCCTTAAGTCCCGTCGCCACTACCCCTTCTAGTGACCTGGAGCACGAAGACGGAAGTGAAGCGCCTCGAAAGGCAGGAAAGGCCGCCCTCTGCCCTTTCAATGGCGCTGACAACCCTGGAGAGCCCCGCCCCCTCCCGCCAAGGAAGGACACCATTGGCTCTCCCTGACGGCGTCGCTCTCCTATTGGCCAGTGACCTAATGCCAATGTGCAGATTGGCCCCAAAGTTTTCTTTCGGTTTCCGGCGTCCCAGCAATGGCATCTCTGGATTCCCTGTCGCTCTTCACCGGCCTCGGCCTGAGCGAACACAAGGCCCGCGAGACGCTCAAGAACACGGCTCTGAGCGCGCAGCTGCGCGAGGCGGCGACCCAGGTGCGAACCCAAGTCCCTGGTCCGGGCTGCCGACTGTTCCCCAACGCAGCGCCAGGCCGGGTCCTGACCCCCAACCAACCTACCTTGTCTTGTTCAGGCCTTTCTTACTGGGCATGGGGTTTATCTCCTGACCCCTCTGACCTCAGGCGCAACAGACTCTGGGCTGCACCATCGACAAGGCTACCGGGACCCTGCTCTATGGCTTGGCCTCCCGACTCCGGGATCCGCGGCGTCTCTCTTTCCTCGTGAGCTACATAGCGAATAGGAGGATCCATACGGAGACCCAGCTGAGCGGTGAGACCCCTGCCTGTCCTGCCGCTTCCACCTCCAACCCCTCCTCTCAGCCGAGATCCCTATCTACCCATTCTGCGAAGTCCCTCAGCGTCTCTCTGCATTACTAGTTCTGCATTCTCCTCTAAACCCAGGCCCTGGCACTGAGGGATGGAGAGGGCCACCTCTGGTGAGACTGACTAGAGAACTGTAGGTCTGAGGCAGAGTTTCCCTCAGAGCACATGCTTCTTTCCTGTGACCTCAAGGCTTCTCTAGAGGTGCAAGACAATTTCCCAGGAGGCCAAACTAATTGGGGTTTCATGGATCGGATTAGGGCTCTTGTCTTCCTACTTCTTGGAGCTGAGATGCCACAAATTCATTGGCTCTCTTTTTTCAGCTGCCCTTGAGTATGTGCGGAGTCATCCCCTGGACCCCATCAACACCATGGACTTTGAGCAGGAATGCGGCGTGGGCGTTGTGGTGACCCCAGAGCAGATTGAGGAGGCTGTGAGTCTTTCCCCAAGCATCGGTTGCGTCCTTAGTACTGACCCTGAAAAGAAGTGGCTCAGCCTTTCCAACCAGGAAGACCCAGGGTGAGGGTGTGCGTTCCTAGAGCATTTCTGAAGGACACTTTCCTGAACCATATGGTTTGGCTTTCTGTAGGTGGAGGCTGCCATAAATCGCCACCGACCCCAGCTCCTAGTAGAGCGTTACCATTTCAATATGGGGCTGCTGATGGGTGAGCGGGGCCTGGGGCAGGGGACTATGTTATTCTCTCTAGTCATGCCTTCTCTTCTGCATGGGTGAGAGGGAGGTGGGAAGAGGAATAGGAACACCTTAAAAGTGGTCTGGCTGTGTTTTTTGAGGTGAGCCAGGTTCTTTTCTTGGGAAAGAGGGTGGGCAATGTCCTGCTTTGCCTTTCTGCATCTTCCTCTGCCCATATTTCTAGGAGAGGCTCGGGCTGCGCTCAAGTGGGCAGATGGCAAAATGATCAAGCACGAAGTAGACATGCAGGTGGGTGCCTCCTTGAGCTGAAGCAGGCAAAGACCCTGCCAGAGACAGTGTCTAGAGTCCACTGAGGGATAAATGGTGGTGGGAGGGGAAGAGAGCCTATTCCTATTCTGATGGTGGATAGTAGAGCTTGGGGTAGAGGGAGCAGCACATGGTTGGACAGTGGAAGACTTGGGCCTCTGGGTTCTGCCTAATTTGAGGTGAGTTGCTTTACTCTGAACCTCAGTTTCCTCATCTTGTAAATAAGGGTCATGTGGCCTTCATCTCAGCGTGCTGGCAGAGAATCACAAGAGGGTGATGGTTGAGGTAGATGGCATATGTTGATGCTGGGCCCACAGTACCTTTCCGTAAATGGCTGTTTTTGTTACCTGAGCCCAGGACCCTCAGGAGGGGAAGAAGCATTTGAGGCCACAGAACCATGTGAGGAGCAGAGGTGGGATGGGCTAGGTAGGTTTTTCAAGGTGATGCCAGTAGACAGAACCAAGAAGCCCTTAGCTGGATGGGTGGGTGGGGTCAGTCATGGGCTCCTGTCCCAGCTCTGACTCTGGTCTCTGCTCAGGTCCTCCACCTCCTGGGTCCCAAGACGGAGACTGATCTGGAGAAGAAGCCAAAGGTGGGACTGAGCATGGTCTTGGGTCCTGGGGATGAGGTGGGGTAGGGTGAAACTTCAGGCTGGGGAAGGGAGTATCTGACCCCAGTGATTTCGAGACCTTGACCCGACTTTTGAACTTCTCTCAGGTGGCAAAGGCTCGGCCAGAAGAAACAGACCGAAGGACAGCAAAGGATGTGGTGGAGAATGGTGAGAGGCTTGAGGCTCCTGTCACATTCAACTCCTTGATTTCTGGGTTTTCCACCTGATGGGTCCTTATAGCCCAGACTCCTCAGGCCGTTGGCTTAGTCAACACTCTGTCTTCTGCTGCAAGACTGGAATTTCTGGTGTTTCCTTTTCCCAGGAACTAGTCAGAGGAGGCCTGAGAAATCTGGCTGTGTATCTCTTGTCTCTGGGGTTGCGGGAAGAGGGGACTACTTGGTTCTATTTTGGTTGCAGGATATGGGTAGTATCGACAGGCACCTCCCTGAGCTGGATGTGGTAGCTATATCCAGAGAATGAGTTTTCCTTGGTCTATTCTCTGCAGGTGAGGCTGTTGTTCAGACCCTGTCTCTGATGGAGCAGCTCCGAGGCGAGGCACTTAAGTTCCACAAGCCTGGTGAGCAGGCAGGTTGAAACTCTGTGGAGGGCTGTATCTTGTTTTTTTTAAATTTTATTGAAGTAAAATTGATTTGTAATGTTGTGTTTAATTTTTTCTGTACAGCAAAGTGACTCAGTTACACATATATGTATTCTTTTCCATTATGGTTTATCACAGGATACTGAATATAGTTCCCTGTGCTATAGAGTAGGAACTTGTTGTTTATTCATCCTATATATAATAGTTTACATCTGCTAATCCCAAACTTCCAGTACTTTCCTCCCTTATCCCTCCTCCCCCCATTGGCAACCATAAGTCTGTTCTCTATGTCAGTGAGTCTGTCTGTTTTGTAGATATGTTCATGTATGTCGTATTTTAAATTCCACCTATAAGTAATATCATATTGTATTTGTCTTTCTGATTTACTTTGCGTGGTATGATCTCTAGGTCCATACATAATGCTGCGAATGGCATTATTTCATTCTTTTTAATGGCTAAGTAATATTCCATTGTATATATGTTCCACATCTTCCTTGTCCATTCATCTAGCGGTGGACATTTAGGTTGTTTCCATGTTTTGGCTATTGTAAATAGTGCTGCTGTGAACGTAGTGGTGCGTGTATCTTTTTGAATTATAGTTTTGTCTGGGTATGTGCCCATTAGTGGGATTGCTAGATCATATGGCAACTCTATTTTTAGTTTTTTAAGGAAACTCCATACTGTTTTTCATATGGCTTCACCAATTTACATTCCCACCAACAGTGTAATAGGGTTTCCTTTTCTTGTGGAGGGCTGGATCTTAATAGCAATTCTTGTAGTCAGGTCCTTGGCATAGGGAGCCCTGGGCTGCAGCCTGGTATCATCAGGCTTGTTCTGGCCCTGGTAGGTGAGAACTACAAGACCCCGGGCTATGTGACCACTCCACATACCATGGATCTACTGAAGCAGCACCTGGAGATCACTGGAGGACAGGTGTGTAGGAGTATTGCCAGGCTAGCTAGTGCCATTATCACTTGCCTGGGGCTGCCTCCATACTACCCCACCTTACCTATCACCATGGCCTCCCTGGGAAGGGTCATCCTTTAGTGTAGTCTGAGCTCTGACCTGATTCCTCTGCTCCCATTCCTCTTATCTCAGGTACGTACCCGGTTCCCGCCAGAACCCAATGGAATACTGCACATTGGACATGCCAAAGCCATCAACTTCAACTTTGGCTATGCCAAGGTGAGTGTGTCTGGGGACTTGGCAAGCAGGGTAACTGCTTGCTGCCCCCATGACTAGGTACCAGAGAGGTATCCCTACTTTTCCTGCTGCTCCCATAAAGTGTCCCAGAGCAGACAGAGGCCTTGGAGGGGATACCTAGAAATGTGTGACAGATACCTAGGAATCCACCCAACTGGGCTCGTTGAGGAAAATCTTGGTGACGCAGTGAGTTCACAGTTGGGGAATTTCCCAGTGCAACCTCTTGGGTTTAGGAAGAGGCTATGCTGTGTCCCATGTTAGTATGAGATGCCTTGTTTAGGGCATTTAGATACGGGAAGGTGAGTGAAAGATATTTTCAATTCTGACGTGGGAGAGCTCCGAGAATGTCCCAGTTTGACGAGATGGATTGTAGGAGCTGATGATGTGGGAGCTCACAGATACTGCAACTCTCCTAGGCCAACAATGGGATCTGTTTCCTGCGCTTTGATGACACCAACCCTGAGAAGGAGGAAGCAAAGTTCTTCACTGCCATCTGCGACATGGTGGCCTGGCTGGGTATGGGTTGGGGAAGGCCTGGGCAGAACTGCTTATCAGTGGGCCTCTCCCTGGGCCATGGCCTGCCATTGGGTGTCCCTGATTGGTTGCTAATACCGTCTCATTCTGCCCCAGGTTACACGCCTTACAAGGTGACATATGCCTCCAACTATTTTGACCAGTTGTATGCGTGGGCCGAGGAGCTTATCCGCAGGTGAGGCCAGGGCTGTGATGTGGAGCCAGGCAGGCTGACCAGGGTACAGCCATGCTGAGCATTCACACCCCTTCCTCATAGGGGTCAGGCCTATGTGTGCCACCAGCGAGGAGAGGAACTCAAAGGCCACAACCCACTGCCCTCACCCTGGAGAGACCGTCCCACAGAGGAGTCGCTGCTGCTCTTTGAGGTGGGGCTCTGGGGGTGCAATTGGGTCTAGGTGGGCCAAGATACTGAAAATGAGATGCCCTTGTGCTGAGTGGCAGCCTGAGCCCTTGCTCCCTCTCAGGCAATGCGCAAGGGCAAGTTTGCAGAGGGTGAGGCCACACTGCGGATGAAGCTGGTGATGGAGGATGGCAAGATGGACCCTGTGGCCTATCGAGTCAAGTATACACCGCACCACCGCACAGGGGACACCTGGTGGGTGTGAGCTTGGGGGGTGGGGTTGCGGAGTTGTAGAGTGGCAGGTGGGCCATGGGTAGGGCAGAGTGGGGCTGGATGGTGGGGCCCACTGCCTATGCCCTGCAGGTGCATCTACCCCACCTATGACTACACACACTGCCTCTGTGACTCCATCGAGCATATCACCCACTCACTCTGCACCAAGGAATTCCAGGCCCGGTGAGGGAGCTGGCCCCGTGGGGAGGGGAGGGCCAGTGGGATTCCAGCAGCCCTTTCTGCCGGTCTCTCCCTGGTTGGAGGTGGCCAGTCCTGACTCTGCCCTCCCACCCCAGACGCTCTTCCTACTTCTGGCTGTGCAATGCACTGGACGTCTATTGTCCTGTGCAGTGGGAGTACGGCCGCCTCAATCTGCACTATGCTGTTGTCTCTAAGAGGAAGATTCTCCAGCTTGTGGCAGCTGGCGCTGTGCGGTAGGTGTGGCTTTTTGGCTAATGAAGGTTGGTGGTACTAGTAGCATGTGATGCCAAAGGTCTTCTCACCACCACCTCGCCCACAGGGATTGGGATGACCCACGGCTCTTCACGCTCACAGCCTTACGTCGGCGGGGCTTCCCGCCTGAGGCCATCAACAACTTCTGTGCTCGGGTAACTTCTGTGCTCGGGTAACTTCTGTGCTCGGGTATAGCCGAGTGGGCTGAATGGGCAGGTGGGGGCTGAGCACAGTAGTATGTGGTTGTGGTTGTGACTGATGCTGTCCTTTTCTGCTAGGTGGGAGTAACAGTGGCACAGACCACAATGGAACCACATCTGCTAGAAGCCTGTGTGCGTGATGTGCTGAATGACACAGCCCCTCGGGCCATGGCTGTGCTGGAGCCATTACAGGTGGTTATCACCAATTTTCCTGCTGCCAAGGTAAGTCTCCTTCAGAGTGTGTGTGTGTGTGTGT
Organism: Kogia breviceps; assembly: GCF_026419965.1. Taxonomy (NCBI): domain Eukaryota; kingdom Metazoa; phylum Chordata; class Mammalia; order Artiodactyla; family Physeteridae; genus Kogia; species Kogia breviceps. The sequence continues at coordinate 39,553,419 of NC_081319.1, forward strand.
GGGGGGGGGGGGGGTGCACCTGGGTTTGGGTGTGGGAATCCCAGTGCCTAGTGTGACTCAGACACTTATCTCCTACTATAGTCCTTGGACATTCAGGTACCCAGCTTCCCAGCTGATGAGACCAAGGGCTTCCATCAGATTCCCTTTGGACCCATTGTCTTCATTGAAAGAACTGACTTCAAAGAGGTAAATGGGGGTGGTGAAGGGTCCTGTTTGTTCCTGGGCCCAGTCCTGAGGGCCCTTCATCTCTTCTATCAGTCCATCTACTCCCTGCTTCAGTCAAACCAATCCTTGCCAGACATAGGAAGGCTCTTGTACCTGCCCGACCGACCCTTGCAGCCTCTTGTGTCCACCCCACTTCCTACCTCTAGGAGCCAGAGCCAGGCTATAAGCGCCTGGCGTGGGGCCAGGCCGTGGGCCTGAGGCATACAGGCTACATCATCGAGCTGCAGCATGTTGTCAAGGTGAGAGCCAGCTGCAGCCTTCCTACTACAGTGCCTGCTGGGGTGAGGATCTGGGTGCAGCTTGCAGTCCTGGTAGTGGTGTCCAAGTCTGATTGCAGGCCTGTTGACTTCCAGGGCCCCAGTGGCTGTGTGGAAAGCCTTGAGGTGACCTGCAGACCGGCAGATGCTGGAGAAAAGCCCAAGGCATTTATTCACTGGGTATCACAGCCTCTGACATGTGAGATTCGCCTCTACGAGCGACTGTGAGTGAACAGAGCTGGTGTTGGGGCAGGTACAAGATGGGCACTACTTGCTGTGGCTGCCCAGCTGGAGTCTGACCTTCACTTTGGCTGCAGATTTCAGCACAAGAATCCTGAGGATCCTGCTGAGGTGCCTGGTGGATTCTTAAGTGACTTGAACCCGGTAGGCTCAATAGGTATGGGGTGAGGGTGGTGGGCCTTTCTGGCTGGATGGCCACCTGAGTTCTCTGCCCACAGGCATCACTACAAGTGGTCGAGGCAGCATTAGTGGACTGTTCTGTGGCCCTGGCAAAGCCCTTCGACAAGTTCCAGTTTGAGCGGCTTGGTTACTTTTCTGTGGATCCAGACAGCCGCCAGGGACAGGTGCTTGAATATACCTTTCCACAACAGTGATGGTGGTGGCTGCCATTCTCTGTGCCAAGCACTTTGCTGACATTTCCTTACTTAATCTTCACCACCTGAGGTGGGGTTCATGTTCTACCGATGAGGAAACAGGATCAGAGGTTAAGTCCGTGCACAAAATTTTGTATGAACCCTTCCTTTCTTATTCCTCAGGGTAAGGGGCAGGCATAGGGATTGTTGTAATTCTTATAAAATGGAGACCCAGAGCCATCCAGTCCTTTAGCCGAAGTCAAAAAGTTATTGATAACTAGAGTTTCTTGGCCCTCAGCTCCTCTGGGATGAAGTGAGGGTTGGAGTGGAGTGTCTGGTGAGACCCACTTAGGCTTTCTGGCCTGGTTCTGGCTTGGTGGTCATTCCTCCCCTTCTGTCCTCCAGCTTGTCTTCAACCGGACTGTCACACTGAAGGAGGACCCAGGAAAAGTGTGAACTGGAAGTCCTATGGACCTACCTCATCCTTCTGGAGGCGAGGGGTACCCAGGCTTCATGTCAATAAAGAAAAGCTAAATCCCCCTGGGGTCTGTGTTATGTCTCTGGTCTCCTAGCACCCGAGGGCCTTAGAGTCATGCTGGGGGAGGGGGAAGGTACGCTACACACAGAGCAGTACTGACAGCTTTGAAACCACTGGTGCACTTCTTGATGCTCGAGGGCTGAGGCCTGGGCCTGATTCGTTATCTTCTGCACCTGGTCTGAGGGAATGGTGGGTCCTGGGATGATGCTCCACTGTTAGGAGCCCTGTGTCAGAGGGACCTGGAAGGTTTGTGTCTGCCTGCATGCCTAGACAGATGGAGAGGCCTGGCTCCTAGTCCACTCATTAAAAAATAATTATTGAGTACCTACTATATGCCAGGCACAGTGAGATGAGGAAGACCTGTGTGGTGGCCTTCTAAGTCCACCACCTAGTTGGGGAGACAGAGGACGACTACGTATTGTGCAGATGTCTCCCTGGGGCCTGTGTGAGGCTGGAGGAGGTTTCTGACCCAGCCTGGGCCTCTGAAGACTACTCTCAGGAAGTGACTCCTGAGGGGAACCCCAAAGGACTAGGAGTTTGCCAGGGAAGGATGAACAAGTGCAAAGGTCCAGAGGCCTTTTTAGTAAACAGTATGGTAGTCTATGCCCCTCTGGGGCAGTGTGGGCTACTGGTGAAGCCCGCGTGTGCCTGCAGCTTTAACACCCTCCACATTTTCCCTGTATACAAACACTAGGCTACCCGAGGCCCGCTTTAAGGTGGACTGGACTGCGGAAGGCTGAATTAGGATGACAGCTGATAGAGAGTGAGGGGTGGGTCCCAGATGCTAGGGACTCCTGAAGGAGAGTGACCCGGGGCTTCCCAGGTGGGGTGCGGCTGGAGGCGCCGGGCCTAGGTCAGAGGCTGTGGGGGCCACCTTAAGTAAAAGGCTGGTCTCCGCACCGCGTGAGGCTGCGAGAAGGAGGCCCCGGCAGGCGGCAGAAGGGTCCTGAGAGTGAGCTTCAACCCCAGGCCTGCCCGGGATCCAGGGCTAGGCCGATCTCCGGCCCTGGCTCCGCCCCACATGGAGGGGCGTCTGAGGGCGGTACGCTCCGCCCTACACCCCGGGCTCCTGCCGCTACTGCAGCCCTAGGCTCGGCCTCTCTCCTCTGCAGAAGCGTTCCCTTTAAGTCTGGCCAGGAGGCAGCCTTAGTTCTCGCGGGATTTGACGCTCCAATCATCGCGAGAAAAGCTTTCGGCACTCATTGGCTGTGAGGGTTGAATGTAAGATGGCGCCCAGGGAGCTGTGAGGGGAAAATCCTGTCGGTCTTGGAGCGACGACGGCAGAACCGGGGCCCCGAGCGGTGCGGCGGGGCCAGCGGGTAGAACGGCGGCGGCGGCGGCGGCGGCGGCGACGTCGCCGGGTGAGGGCTCCTGTGGGGGCAGAGATGTGGCGGGGTTGCGGGCCTGAGACAGCGGGCCCACCCCACACAACGGCGGGCGGGGGCGGGCGGGGGCGGGCGGGCCGCTGCCGCTGGGCCCAGGGGACCTCGGGGCGGCTCCAGAGCCGAGAACGACCCAGGGCTCGCACGCCCCCGCCCCCTGGGTGGGGGAGGGGCGGTTCGGGGATTCGGGTGGGCACGGCGCGCATTGGTGGGCGCGCGCGGCTGGGGCTGTTTATATGCTCGGGGGCGCGCGCGCCGTGCGGCCTTCCCGGTGCGCGTGGCCGCTGACGTGCGCGTTCCCGACCCGGATATCTCGGCTCCTGGAGCTGCAGTCTGTTGGCCCGAGCGGCTTTCTGGGGAGCGCGCCCCGAAGTCGGGGGTCGCGGGCAGGCGCGCGGCCTGCTGTTGGGTGGGGGCGCCGCGCGGGACACCCCTGCTGCGGGGAGGGGCGGCGGGCGGGCAGCTTGCAGTTTGGAGAAGGTTGTGGGTTGGACCCTTCCTGCTCAGGTGACGTCCCCGGACCAACGGGGCCTAGGCCTGAGGAGAAACCAACCTGCTTTGCGATCTGGCTTGCGGCCCCGCTCCTCTGCGAAGTGGGCGAGATTGCTGGTTCTCTTAAGAATGAGGTGTCCCGAGGCCCATGTGCAGGGTGGGTACTTGGGAGGGTGCTACCCTGATTCTGAAACCGAGCTCTGTTCGTCTGTGAGGGCAGCGAACCCCCTCGACTTCCTCACCTTGTTTTGATGCTTTGTGCTGGAGAGGGAAGGCAAATCCTAAAAGGCCCTTCAGTGGTATTTGTTTTCTTGTCATTAGAAAGTAATTCTTCATTAAAGCGCAATTCTTAGACGTCACCTCTGTGCGTTCCGGAAGGGGATCCACTTCAATGGACGCTGTGAAACTACCCAAGCTGTAAATTGCCACTTTAAATCCTGAAATGCAGCCTTTTCCTCTGTTTGGTTGGGAGGGGCTTACTAGTACTCTGTTAGGTTAAAGGGCCCGCTCTTGCTCAGCCAAAAAGTTGCTCAGAACGAAATTGAACAATCTGATAATCAGTGCTTTGCCTTCTTTTGTAAGTCCGAAGATCCCCAGCAGATCTGAAATCTGCCTGCAAAAGTCACTTTTGATACAGGATTTCAATCCTTTTCTGCTTTTTTATTTTTTTAAATCCCAGCACTGTGTTCTGGTGCCAAGGGAGTTCTAGGTTTGTCCAGAGAAATAGGTACTTCTTTTTTCTAAGACAAAATATGTGCTGGTTTATGTTTTACAGTCTTGCTTCATTAAATTTAAGGAAAAAGAAACTAAGTGGAACTAAAATTAGCAATTAAATTTGAAAATGGTGGGGGTAGAAAACTACCTAAATACTGTATTATTAGAAAACTCCTAAAATACTGTATTATTTTAAGAACAAGGTTAAAATTTCAAAAGAGGCTGAGGATGGAAGGAACTTCTGTCTTCTTTAGAATGTTACAGGTCTTAAGAACTCAGGACAAGCAAAAGAAATGCATGCAACATGGTGACTGGTGAGTTAGAATTATTCATATGCTGGAAATATGTGTGCAGTTTTTTTCCTGGTAATATCGAAACGTTAGAAATCCTGCCAGTCATTCTGGGTGGTGTCTGCCAGAAATTAGTAGGTGCTGGAAAATTGAATATGTGGGAGAACTGCATCTTTGAAGCCAGCCAGTCTGCTGCTTGAACAGTTTTTTCCTCTTAAAATGTAAGTCAGTGCAACTTTCAGGTTTTAGTATGACAAGGCATCAGCTTTTCTAAGGATCCAAATGGTTCAAAGACAAGCAGTCAAGTTTATCTAGGATACACTTAAAATATTAATACACCATTTAGGCCTGCTTTTTCTGAAATTTTTAATCGTTATGTTTGGGGTCTGCCTTTTAAATTGGTGTCTGTAGATAATATTTTTTCATAAGCTCATTAACTAAGATTTCCCTATTAAAAGATGTCCTGCTTCCAGTCCTCTGTGATGAATAATTTGTGTACCTCTCCATGAACCTCTGCCTTTCCACAACCCCTTTCCACTTATGTTGCCATTTTAAAGGAAAGATCAGATTGTGGTTGAAGTTTCATGTAAATTTGAATTGCTCCAAAAGGTAACCAAAGTTAGGGGCTCTGGGTGTGGCTATCCTCCATCATGACAGCTTCAGAATCAGAGAATTCTTCCTTCATGCTTGTGTGCCTTCTTTTAATTTAATCAAGTACAAGTTTGTCTTTATGCCATGCTTCTTGTTTGTGTACTTTTAATTTTATTAATTTATATTTTTTTATTAATTAATTTATTTTTGGCTGCGTTGGGTCTTTGTTGGCTGTGCCCGGGCTTTCTCTAGTTGCGGCGAGTGGGGGCTACTCTTCGTTGTGGTGCCCGGGCTTCTCATTGCAGTGTCTTCTCTTGTTGCGGAGCACGGGCTCTAGGCGTGCGGGCTTCAATAGTTGTGGTTCTCGGGCTCTAGAGCGCAGGCTCAGTAGTTATGGCGCACAGGCTTAGTTGCTCCGCGGCATGTGAGAATTTTCCCGGACCAGGGCTCGAACCCGTATCCCCTGCATTGGCAGGCGGATTCTTAACCACTGCGCCACCAGGGAAGCCCGCTAGTGTACTTTTTAAATGGCCACCCTTTATCTGTAATGGCCTTTTATTTCTCAGCCTCAGAATGAAGTGTTATATGAACACCTGTTCTTTTCAATTTCTTTGTAGGTAGTTGCCCTGCATTTTGTTCCAGAGGTTTTAAGTCCTTTCCAGGCTTCACTTAAATGCTCCACTAGTTTTTTCCTAATTGTCACATTGGATTGTGATTTCTAATTGTAGCTGCATGAAGAAATGATAGATTAACCCCTTTGCTGAAAAGGGGAAAAGAATGGTCCTTTGTTGTCACACTTTAGGCTAGGGCAAAACTGTAGGTAGAGCTGGTGGACTGTGTCAGAAAGCTCTTTTTTGCATGTGCGTTTGAAATATCTATACATATTAATTCAGTAGATCTGTATACAATTTAATGAAAAATTATAAAGTGAACCACTGTGTAACTAGCACCTCTTCAAGAAATAGAACAATGCCAGCACTTCTGAACCCTTCATGGGTCCCTTCCATGTTACAGCTTCTCATTCCCTGGAGACAATGACTATTCTGAATTCTGTGATAATCATGTGCTTTGTTTTTCTTTTTACTACCTTCGTATCACTCAACAACCTAGTTTTATTTAATTTTGAATTTTATATAAATGGAGTCATGCTGTTTTGTATCTTATTCTAGCATTGTGCTTGTGACATTCATCCACGTTGTGTGCAGCTGTAGTTCATTCATTCCAATTTCTGTATAGTAGTCCGCTGTTTGAACAAACCATAATTTATTCACTCTATTATTGATAGACATCTAGATTCCTTCCAGTTTGGGGCTATTAACAATGCTACTATGAACATTCTTGGTTAAGTACATTTGTATAGGTGTGTGTCATGTACATATAGGGATAGAATTTGCTGGGTCATATGGAATGGACATTTTCACACTTCACTAGATAATGCAAACAGTTGTGCCAGGTTACAGCTCATCAGTCGTTGGTAGGAATATGAGTTTAAGTTTCTGGTTGAAAGTGTGTTGTCCAGAACTAGAACCATGGTGAAAATGCCCCTATATCAGGGACTTCTCTGTCTGGTGAAGGCATGGGGCAGATGGATGTCCTAATGGGATAATTTCTATCACAAAGTGTGTGGTGAGTTAGTATCTTTAAGAATAGAACCGTGTCTCCCCATCTGCTTCTTTGAAATGACTCCTTATGTTAATTAGGACAAATGTGACTGTGACTCCTTAAAATGGAAATTGATGTTTTTTTCATGTGAATGTGTTCTTCAAACCAGAACTAAGCTATGAGGATCCATTGCTAGTAGACGTGAGCCTTAAGAGGGGCCCAAGAGCATGACCATTGGGTAAACAGGAAGAGGCAGGACTCTGAGGCAGCTCCGATTGTCTTCTTAGTTCATCACATATTCAAGACCCACCCTGCAGAGCTGCGCGGGGGGCCGGGAAGAGGTACCAAATTCGGGGGGCCCCAAGAAGGGATGACTCCCCTGAGTACTTGGGCCTTCCCTTAGTACTGAAATAGAAAAAAAATAGCAAACAAATGTAATAGATTGTTGCTTTGGAGTAACCTTTTCCTCTTGTGTACTAGAGATAAAATAATTAGAATAATGATAACTATGGTATACTGAGGGCCTGCTCTTTGTCAGGTACTGTGCTAAGCTCCAGTAGAAGGAAGTACAGGGGAAATAACCAGTAAAAATGTGTGCGGTTGTAGTGAAAATTTCCTGGGTCTGTTGGTGGGGGGTTTGGTTTGTCTATTGTTTTGCAAAGCAGCTATGCTTGAAGTATTCAGAAGCAAATGCTTGGCTACAGACTCCACCCCAAAGAGCCCCAGAGTGTTTTCCCCTCCATTTCTGACTCCCAGAAATTGGGAGTACTCAACTATCCCTCCAACCTCATGTTTTTGAGAAGTATTTTAGTTCATCAGTTTAATTAATGCTCCTCACTGAGTCTTTGACTTGGGGCTAATTAAGAATCTTCTTTCTTTTGGGGTTATAGAGTGTAGTTTCATTAAGTTTATCCATTTTTCTTTCTCTGTTTCCAAGGCTCAGCCTTATGTATCTGGTGAGCAACATCTTGAATTTAACAGTCTTCATTATTATGCAAGCTTCTGTTGCTTCATGGTTTTGTCTTTCAAAGTTTCAGATTTTGAGGGAAAAATCAAACTATGAACAACCACAATTGTTTGTGTGTCTGTGACTGTTATTGTGGTATAACCACTGTGCAAAAAGGATTAGTTTATAACTGTCTTTTTGGTTTAATACAAATTGCGGAAAATACAGGAGTGTATTAAACAGGAAGAAATTTAAGTCCTCTGTTATTCCATACTACCCAGGCATAACTGCTGTTATGCCAGTTTTTCTTCTTGGGTACATAATTAAACCATACTGGGATATATAAATACAATTGTATTGGCCTCCCTTTTCCCACGTAATGTGTCTTCTGTGTCACTAAATTTTTTTATTTTAAAACCAGACGTTTTGTTGGGGGAAGGTGGATCTTCTAGGTATTAACATGCTTTTTTTTTAAGTTACAGAAGGATCTGTGGAATCACACAAAAAGCTTGGAAGCAGACCTTCTTTATATGAATTTGATGTATAATCACAGTGGCATTTAAAATCAGTGGGCAAAGAAATTTCAATAATTCAGTAAATGATACAGGGTTGTTGGGTCTTTGGAAATAAAATTAGGCTTTTACCTCACACTATGCAAAATAAATTCTAAATGGATCAAAGCATTGTATAAATAATTACACTGTAAATTTAAAAATTGTAAGTGAATGAGTTTATGGTAAAGGCAGACTTTTTCAGAGCATAAAAGCAGAGGAAGAACCTATCACCACTATTGAGAATATGTTTAATTTTTCTCAGTGTTGTTTTTTACTCACTGACTGGTCTCAAATAAATGTATTTCTGAAGCCCCCCCCCCCCGCCCCCCCGCGCCCAAGCAGCACTTTTGTGTCAGGTCAAATGCTGACTTAGTGTACTTTCATTATTGGGATGTGTTAGTCTGGTAGATACTGCCAAGTGAGCAGGTTAAAAGGACAAGAAATGAAGCCTTGTGTATAAATGAGCAGATTGGAATATTCTTTCAAATCGGCCTTTTCCGTTACATATTTTTTCAAGTTCTCCATTGAATTCATTATTTGTTAATATTTAGCTTCCTCTGATTTAGTGGTTCTCAGATGATTCTGTGGACCTGTACAGTCAGTGAAGAACCTCTTGGGGGCTTAGTGAAAGGAAAAAGCAATGGGAATTGGGAAGTAGCTTCTGCTTAGAGCCAACAGTAGACTGTAAGGTTGGAGCACTACAGAAGGTTTTATAACTTTGGAGTCTCAACTACTTAAAATACATGGCTAGCTATAAACCAAAAGGTGATTTTGTCATAGGATATTTCAAATATTTTCATAAGAACAGCGGAGAATATAGTGAACCTGTGTATGAACCTTTATCAGCATTTTCTAAGTTTTATAGAATTTTCCCTGCTTAAAGGTGTGTGGTCTTTTCTTTTTTTGATGAAAACTTAAAGAATGAACTTCGGGGCTTTGTAGCAGATACTTTTCCAAGCTTTTATTCCATTCTTTCTGAGAACTGAATATCCGTCTTATTTGGCATTCTGCTCAGGAAATAAATTTATATTTGTACTATTCTTGCAGTGACTGTTTTGAATGTAGTATTCTAGAAGTACTGACAGGTAGGATTTATTTGGAGCAGAATGGTTTTTATTATCTTTGGAACCTTGATTTTTTTAAGTTTTTTTTTTTTTTTTTTGGCTATGCTAGGTCTTATTGCAGCACACGGACTCTTAGTTGACTCTTAGTTGCGGCATGCATGTGGGATCTAGTTCCCTGACCAGGGGTGGATCCCCGGCCCCCTGCATTGGGAGCGCGTCATCTTACCCACTGGACTTACCAGGGAAGTCCTGGAACCTTGATTTAAAAAAAAAAAAAAAAAATGTTCTGAGTTTGATTTGGTATGAAATGCTGTGTTGTTAAAACTAAAAGATTGATTAAACAGAAGCTATACTCAGCTAAATGCTTGTCAAAAATAGAGGGCATGGAACTTTAATTTCCTTATCTTACATGATGGGAAGTCCAGAGATGCTATAAAATTAGTGTGCCTACAACTAGAAGTTTAAAGCTATGAAACTGATCATGACAAAAATTAAAATATGATTGGCAGGGGTTAGTGAGAGGAAGGTGATTTAAATGCCCTAACACCTTTCCTAGAGGACAGACCAATATTTAAAATTGGTAGATCAGAAAGAGAAAAACAAATACCGTATGCTAACACATATATATGGAATCTTAAAAAAAAAAAAAAAAGGTCAGAAGAACCTAGGGGCAAGACGAGAATAAAGATGCACACAGACCTACTAGAGAATGGACTTGAGGATACAGGGAGGGGGAAGGGTAAGCTGGGACAAAGTGAGAGAGTGGCATGGACATATATACACTACCAAACGTAAAATAGCTAGTGGGAAGCAGCCGAATAGCACAGGGATATCAGCTAGGTGCTTTGTGACCACCTCGAGGGGTGGGATAGGGAGGGTGGGAGGGAGGGAGATGCAAGAGGGAAGAGATGTGGGGACATATGTATATGTATAACTGATTCACTTTGTTATAAAGCAGAAACTAACACACCATTGTAAAGCAATTATACTCCAATAAGGATGTTAAAAAAAGTAAAAGTAGCACTTAAAACTGGGAGTTAGTTAATTCAGGGAAGCATAAACAGTTATTTTGAAATATTTAGATAGACTTTTTATTTTATTTATTTTTTTTTTTTGCGGTTCACGGGCCTCTCACTGTTGTGGCCTCTCTCGTTGCGGAGCACAGGCTCCGGATGCGCAGGCTCAGCGGCCATGGCTCACGGGTCCAGCCGCTTCGCGGCATGTGGGATCTTCCCGGACCGGGGCACGAACCTGCGTCCCCTGCATCGGCAGGCGGACTCTCAACCACTGCGCCACCAGGGAAGCCCTAGGTAGATTTTTTAAAGTCAGTTAAATTGTGGTTTTTCTATTGGAACATATGAAGCCTTCTTTAATAGAGCAGGATTTTCCCTCTATTTATGGTTCACTTACATTCTCAATTTGGAGAAAGCGGTTTAAAATTTTAGAGAGGAATTTTAAACATTTAACATTTAATTTAAACATTAACATTCTGAACTGTGCTATGAGAAAAAAATGAGAGTTGTCTTGCAGTCTTTCACAATTTTTGGCCACTTATAAAACCCTCTCTTTCCTAAAAAAAAAAAAAAGAACCAGAGGTCACAGCATACTTAGCTGTTTTTTTAAAAAATTAATTTATTTATTTTTGGCTGTGTTGGGTCTGTTGCTGTGCACGGGCTTTCTCTAGTTGTGGTGAGTGGGGGCTACTCCTTGTTGCAGTGCGTGGGCTTCTCATTGTCGTATCTTGTCTTGTTGCGGAGCACGGGCTCTAGGTGCGCACGTTTCAGTAGTTGTGGCACGTGGGCTCAGTAGTTGTGGCTTGCGGGCTCTAGAGCACAGACTCAGTAGTTGTGGCTCACGGGCTTAGTTGCTCCATGGCCTGTGGGATCTTCCTGGGCCAGGGCTCGAACCTTTGTCCCTTGCACTGGCAGGCAGATTCTTAACCACTGCACCACCAGGGAAGCCCCTACTTAGCTGTTTTTACTTTTCATTTTATACCTTCCTATATTATTTGAGCAGTTTTTCTAAGAAAGTAGATGTGTTACTTTTACCCTCCCCACCGAAAAAGACAAGACAAGACAACCCTCCCCCCCAAAAAAAACTAGGTGGAATTCTACACTGAAAACTGAAGAAAGCTTGTTTCTAGGAAGAAAAATTGGTATAATTCTGCTTTGTACTTAAGATCAGACTTCAGATGAGGCTTAAGCCTCTTTGATTACTGAAACTTAAAAGAGTGAAGGGAAATAAGGTCACTAGGAAGAGTCTGTGGACTGCCTTTACCGAGTAATATTTGTGTGAAGGTTTTCTGGTTCTGTAAACTTAACTTTCGGTGTTCCTTTGTATTTGTGCTTGGTCATATTTATCTTCTCCCAGATTTGAAGCAGAAAAAGTTTTTTGGTTTTTTTTTTTTGCATGATTCTTTATACTTTAAAAAAATTACTTTGATACAGTAGCTACGATTCTAGCACAGACAAAATTCAAGCAATCTCTAAGTATTTTACATGAATGCAACTAATTATTGAAGAAAATTAATTTGGGGAAGTGTAAATTTCAGTTGCCCTCTGCTGTTCTTCTATAATGGAGGTGAAAAACTGAAATATGTGCCAACATGGTAGAGAACTGGTTAATGGTTGTTCACACAATCTCTCCTTTGTCCCTTATGAGCAGAAGGGTTTATGTAATTGGATGTTAGAATCACATATTGTAAACTTTGTAATATTAGTGGGTCTATATTATGAGGGATGCTTCCTTAAGAGGGGAATTTCAATTGTGATGCTGTTATCAGAGGGAAGTCTTGACACATTCTGTGCCAATGTGGTTAGTGACTGTTTGTGGGTCACCTATGCTGGAGTGGCCTGCTCTGAGTATGAAGTGCTTGTCCTTGATGCTCCTCCTACTCTATGTGCCGTGGATATCATTGATAGCTTAATCTTGAAGTCTCATAGAAGACCTTCTAATTTTCTGTCCTGAGAAAGATAACTGAGAGGCTCTGCAACGGAGAGAAGGGAGAACTGGGCAAGGGAGATGGTTAGAAGAGAGGTGACAAAGGGACAAACAAGTGTTAAATTTCCAAAGACAAGAGGCCATCAGCAGCAGCTTCACCTTGCACTCACTCCCCTGACCTGTATTGCCGTTCTCTGTACTCTTTTGTGCTTGGCGTTTCCTAAGAGGTGGAGGCTTTCCTGAGAGTAGTGGTCTAGGCATTTTAGACGGGATAAGGTATATGTAGTATTCTTTATTTATGGAGAGATATATTTACAATATATTATGGGCATCATAATAAAAGGCTTATTGCTGGGTCTATTCTGTTTGAAAGTACCTGAATATAATTTGTATACTATAGTTAAAACAGCCTCCCACAGAAATATTGCCGGTGTCAGTAAATTAATAGCAGTAAGGACCATATTTTTCCTTTAGTCTCTTGCCCTGGATATGTAGGGCTTTTTTTCCCCCCAAGGTATAGATTAACCATTTACTAGGGAAAAACATAACATTTTATGGTTGTAAGGTATAGATGTTACAGTAACAGAGTCATAATCCTTTTTGTTCCACATTGAATTCCAAGTGCAGTAGATATATACAAAGTACCTACATGTATCAGCCATTCAGAGAGGACCAGGACACAGTCCTGTCTACTAGAGTTTAGAGCCAGGTGGAAGATATATGATTACCCACAAACCTTATATCTGTTAACAGAAGACAACATCTGGGCAGTGAAAGAGAGACTGATATTTCTAGTCGGATGGCTCAAGGAAACAAATCACTTTTCTAGACATTTGAGATTGACTGAGAGTCTTTTTTTGGCAAAGAGATTCACTTGGTTTGTGTTACTTTCATATCCTGCCATTGCTTTTGTCCTGGAGGTGGTACTGGTCAAGAGAGTATGGTATGAAAGCAGCAGGGACAGGGCACTCAGCAGTTCATGGATAGATTGCATGGTTGTCTCCCAGGTGATTGAGAGCTACTATCCACCCTTGCAGATTAATTCTTTAAAAAAATTTTTTTTTAATTTTTTATTTATCTTTTTTCGGCCGTGTTGCATCTTCATTGCTGCGCGTGGGCTTTATCTAGTTGCGGCTAGCGGGGGCTGTTCGTTGTGGTGCACGGGCTTCTCATTGCACTGGCTTCTCGTTGTGGAGTATGGGCTCTAGGCACAGGGGCTTCAGTAGTTGCAGCACGTGGGCTCAGTAGTTGTAGCTCCCAGGCTCTAGAGCGCAGGCTCAGTAGTTGTGGCGCTTGGGCTTATTTGCTCCAAGGCATGTGGGATCTTCCCGGACCAGGGCTTGAACCCCTGTCCCCTGCATTAGCAGGCGGATCCTTAACCACTGCCCCCAGGGAAGTCCCCAGATTAATTCTTAAGGTAAATACCCTGATGAAAAACTTGCAGAATTGATTTCTGAAGTGACCTAGTTATTGAAGATACGATTCAATTTTCTCCCCCCACTTACTTTAATAGAATTAGTTAATAATTGTGTGGCACTGTATATATGTCAGGTACTTTTCTAAGTGCTTTACATATATTTAATTCTCAATTCAACTTTTTGACGTAAATGCTATTTTAATTCCTATTTTATAGACAAAACTAAAGTTAACTGACTTGTCCAGGGTAACACAGCAAAGGAGAATTCCAGCTGGGTTTTTTTTTTAAAATAAATTTATTTTGTTTATTTTTATTTTTGGCTGCATTGGGTCTTTTTTTTTTTTTTTTTAGAGACGGGGTCTCGCTATGTTGCCCAGGCTGGAGTGCAGTGGCTATTCACAGGCGCGATCCCACTACTGATCAGCACGGGAGTTTTGACCTGCTCCGTTTCCGACCTGGGCCGGTTCACCCCTCCTTAGGCAACCTGGTGGTCCCCCGCTCCCGGGAGGTCACCATATTGATGCCGAACTTAGTGCGGACACCCGATCAGCATAGCGCACTACAGCCCAGAACTCCTGGGCTCAAGCGATCCTCCTGCCTCAGCCTCCCGAGTAGCTGGGACTACAGGCGCGCGCCACCGCGCCCGGCTGCATTGGGTCTTTGTTGCTGCGTGCCGGCTTTCTCTAGTTGCGGCGAGTGGGGGCTACTCTTCGTTGTGGTGCACGGGCTTCTCATTGCGGTGGCTTCCCTTCTTGTGGAGCACAGGCTCCAGGCGCGTGGGCTTCAGTAATTGTGGCTCATGGGCTCTAGAGTACAGGCTCAGCAGCTGTGGCTCACGGGCTTAGTTGCTCCGCGGCATGTGGGATCTTCCCAGACCAGGGCTCGAACCTGTGTCTCCTGCATTGGCAGGCAGATTCTTAACCCACTGTGCCACCAGGGAAGCCCTCGAGCTGGGTTTTAAACCCAGGAAGGCTGGCTCCAAAATCCATGCTTTTAACCAGTAAGCTATGCAGCAAAAGAATGTGAGCAGTATACAGCAAAATGGGATTCTTGGTGTTTCTGGTGGGAAATGAACACATCCCTTGTCTCCAGGGTCTTGACACAGCTAGGTGGCATACGTGTCCCTTCACTGTAGAACATAGTTGGCAGTGGAAATAGAACATGTTGGTAGGAATCCTGGCTCCTACCTTCCTTGGTAGTCCTCTCTGATGGTCACAGAGCAGTGTTGCATGTGACTTTTATTGTCCAGTGCTTGGCTCTGCAGAGAAGATGGGCTTGGCCTAGTGCTGGGTGGAGAGTGTATTTGCAGCCCATTTCATCCAGTACTGTGACACATGCTTTTGTTTTTTGTTTTCAGTGTGATAGTTTGATTTAAGAAATGTTTATGGAAACAATTTTCAGATGCCATTAACTGAAAAAAAATAAGGTTATTTAATAAAATCTTACTTTGGATTCCAGATGTATACAGCTGCCCTGAATATTCCACACTGATGCAAGAGTGATTGCTCTGTGCGTTTCAGTATGTTAAAACAGTGGCATAGTTTTGACTTCTGTCCATTTATTTTATTTCTAGGAACCCTAAGGACTCTGCAATATGAATAATTCTCTGGAGAACACCATCTCCTTTGAAGAGTACATCCGAGTGAAGGCGCGGTCTGTCCCGCAACACAGGATGAAGGAATTTCTGGACTCACTAGCCTCTAAGGGGCCAGAAGCCCTTCAGGAGTTCCAGCAGACAGCCACCACTACCATGGTGTACCAACAGGGTGGGAACTGCATTTACACAGACAGCACCGAAGTGGCTGGGTCTTTGCTTGAACTTGCCTGTCCAGTCACCACCAGTGTTCAGCCACAAACCCAGCAAGAACAGCAGATCCAGGTTCAACAGCCACAGCAGGTTCAGGTAAAAGGGAAATCAATGTTGAGGTGCATCCTATTGAATAGACTTTATTTGCCATCAGGGTTTTGGTTAGTAGAGCATCACGTCTATATACAGATGTCAGAGATTATTTTCACCAAGGGGAATATTCTGGTTTTTTTGAAACATTTTATCTTACTTACACAAGGGCTTTCATAGTTAACATAGACTAAAAATATTTGCATCTACTGTAAACTTAAGAGGCTACACAGATACTTGCCATTTGCTTTGGTGAACTGAACAGTATAGAAATTAAGAGGTCTTTTGGGACTGGATTTGGATGTATCACACTTTTTGTGACTGAAGCTCCCCTTCTGTGTGTGTCACCCTGTGCAGATCAAGAATATAAGAGGGCTAGTCTTAGCTCATTACTAAAAGCATGATATTTGGAACTTTTTTTTTAAATGGAAAGGCTCTTATTCATGTAGTTGTATGGTTCCATGACTCAACGTCACTTGTAAATTTCTAGGCCTGCATTTGATAATTTATAAGCCTCAAGAAATAATGCTAATTGATAATATGCTTACTGAAAGAGGAGAAACTTAATACATTTGCCGAGAAGGTAAGTTTTCCTCTTTAGGGGTCCTTATGTGAAACTAAAACTCTCCTACAGTTACAAATGCTGCTTTCTTGCTACTGTCTATTGTGGTTGCATTTCACTTTGCCCTCCGTGACTTCCACCAAGAGAATAGGAAAGGGAGTAGAACATGATGGAGAGGCAAGAGTGTGAAGAGGTGTATTTGGTGAGATAGAAGGTTTTGCCCCTTAGAAATGTAGATGAGTATATTGGAAGGACCTGGGCTTTGGAGTTGCATTCCTGGGTTTAAATTTGACCTGACTTCTTATTTGTTGATATTTTCTTCATCTTTTTAGTGCTAGTTTTTTCATCTGTCAGTAGGGATAATACTGTTTAGTGAGACTGAATGAGATAACAAGAAAGTATCTGGCACATGGAGGGATGCAGTTGTTTATTCCAGTCTCTGTAAGGAAGGAAGGGTACAAGAAAGGTAAAAAGAGAAGGCCTGACTTTTCAGTTGAAGAAATTATTCTGTTTTTTTACTGCTTGGATCTTCTTTTTTGTAAGATTAAAATAGTTTGGGATTTGAGTTTAAAGTGTTTTTTGAGACTTTACGTTCAAGATAGCTAATTGAGATCACCTATTAGTATCATCATTTTTCCCAAACCCCTTGTATAAAGTAATAAATCCATGAGATAGGTTCAATATGGTGGACTCATAAGAACACATACTTTCCCATCCTCAGTGACTGAAAAGATACTTAAAAATTTTTTTTTCTAGCAGTGCTGGGGGAAAAAAAGAATGCCATCAAAAAACCCACTAAATCTTAACCTTTAAAAATTGTGAATCACTATATTGTACACCTGTAACTTATAAAATTGTACAGCAACTAAACTTCACTAAAAATAATAAATAGGGAATGATTTTTTCTTTTTGGTACGTGGGCCTCTCACTGTTGTGGCCTCTCCCGTTGTGGAGCACAGCTCCGGAGGCGCAGGCCATGGCTCACGGACCCAGGCACTCCGTGGCATGTGGGATCTTCCCGGACTGGGGCACGAACCCGTGTCCCCTGCATTGGCAGGCGGACTCTCAACCACTGCGCCACCAGGGAAGCCCGAGATACAACTTTACATAAGACTTTGGAAAAACATTTTCTGAGCGACAGAAAATATGGGCCTAGCAGTTACAAAATTATTTTATACACATGTTGTTTCTTGATCTGTTTTTGTTTTGTTTTGTTTTGGTTTTGTTTTTGTTTTTGTTTTTGTGGTACACGGACCTCTCACTGTTGTGGCCTCTCCCGTTGCGGAGCACAGGCTCCGGACGCACAGGCTCAGCGGCCATGGCTCACGGGCCCAGCCGCTCCGCGGCATGTGGGATCTTCCCGGACCAGGGCACGAACCCGTGTCCCCTGCATCGGCAGGCGGATTCTCAACCACTGCGCCACCAGGGAAGCCCCTCTTGATCTGTTTTATAGGTCTGTATATTCTTTCTTTAAAGGTATAATTTTTTTAAAAAATTTATTTTTGGCTGCATTGGGTCTTCGTTGCTGCATGTGGGCTTTCTCTAGTTGTGGTGAATGGGGGCTACTTTTCATTGCGGTGCGCGGGCTTCTCATTGCAGTGGCTTGTCTTGTGGAGCACGGGCTGTAGGGCATGCAGGTTTCAGTAGTTATGGTGCGCGGGCACTAGAGCGCAGGCTCAGTAGTTGTGGCGCACGGGCTTAGTTGCTCCATGGCATGTGGGATCTTCCCGGACCAGGGCTCCAACCCGTGTCCCCTGCATTGGCAAACGGATTCTTAACCACTGTGCCACCAGGGAAGCCCTAAAGGTATAATTTTTGAAATGAAAAATAGCACATGAGGTGAGGTATAGGGAGGTTAAATCATCTTCTGATAGCTAGCGTTTGCACCCAAGCTGTTTTAACTTGAGCCTGTGCTCCTAACTAGTGTTTCTAATACACAAGGAACTTACAAAATAGGAAAAAAAAAAAAAAAGATCTAGTGTAAAAATGAACAAAGGATATAAATAGATAGTTCATGGGGGAGGAAATACAGATTGTGCTAGTAAGTATGTCAAAAGATGCTTCATGCTTCTGGTGATTATGGAAGTGTAAGGTTTTAAAATGAAATATGTTTTATTTATTAGATAGGAAAACAGTTATAAAGATTTCACCAGGATAGCAAGTGTATAAGAGGATAAATTAATGTGATTTTCTTGAGAGTGAATTTGGCAATACTTGTCAAATGTTTAAATGTGCGTACCTTTGGCCTTGCATTTGTGTTCACAGATAAATGTGTATATAAGGATGTTTACTGCCTCATTGCTTATAGTAGTAACACTGGAAACAAGTCACTCTTTCAGTAAGGGAAATGGCAAATAATGATACAACTGTATTGTAGTATATTGTCCTGTGCAGCCAGAAGAAGGAGATAGATCTATGTATATTGACAGAGCAGGATGTTTAACAGATTATAGAGTGTCAGAACCAGTTTAGTCTCACTGGCTTTTAACATATGTAGAATGTAGTGGTCCTTAAATAGTAGTAATAAAGCCCCAAACAGTAGTTGGGTGGGGTAGTGGAGTACTAAGGAGGAATGCTTGAATTTTTTTTTTTATTAAATATGAACTACTTTTGTAATTTAAAAAAAAAGTGTTGCTTGGGAATATTTTGCTTTGAACTTGTATAGGACAATGATTCTTAACCTTTTTTCCCCTATCCCAGACATCTCCATATGTTTGTGTTTATGTATGAAGCCCTTTGCTAGATGTTTAGGTACAGCATTGAACAAGACAGAAAGCTCCCTGACCTTGTGGAACATACATTATAGCTGGGAGGGGTTAAATGATATATAACATTTTTTAAAATCTTGTTATCTAGTGATAAATGCAAAGGAGAAAACAAAGCAGATGGGGGTGGCCAGGGTAAGCCTTAATATACTGGTGACTTTTGAGTTAGGACCAAAGAGAGCTGGTGAATAAGCCATATGGTTATCTGAGGAAAGAGCATTCCAAATCAGAAAGCCCTAAGGTGGGAGCCTGCTTATTTGAAAAACGGCAGAATGGCTGTGTAACTAGAGTGCACTGAGTGAAAGGATGAGACTAGAGAGGTGACGTGTACACAGAAATATGGAGCTGAACAGACTTGCCTTCTCAATTCAAATGTTAAAAGGCTCTTTGGCCCATAGTATTGTGTTTCAACCTAACGCTTTTGATAAGAATGTAAAATTATACCCATATTAATGTTATTTGAAATTTCAAAACAATTTATTACCTTGAGGGCAGAGAGTTTTCTAAGTTGCTTTTTTAAAAAATTGCAGTAAAATTAGATTGCTTTTTAAAAACCATCTGTTGCCATCCCAGAGAGTTTGTTCTGTCCCCAAGAATTTCTCATTTTTTCAGCCTAGAAGCAGCCACATAGCTTGTTAGATTTGACAAAGTAATCATATCCTTAGAACAGTGTTAGTGAATTGATGGGAGACAAAGGTCTGTGTCAAAAGTTAATTAGAGTAGCTGTCTAAATAAAACTCACTGTGTCCGTTTACTCTCTGCTACTACCACACACACTTTTGGCCCCCAAATGTGTGTTTTTTCCCCCACAATGACCAATTCTTCACACCAGCTGGCTGGCCTATAATTCAGTTCAGTTCTGACACTATGCTTGGAATTAGCGTCAGATCCCCGCAAGTTAAGGGATCAGTTTCACAAGACTGCCCCCCACTTCTGCGACACTAGTTGCAAGTCCCAGGTTTTCTCACCTGTACTTCTGACTAACTGGCTATAAATTGCGGTTCTCACTACCCCTCCTTGGGTTTGATGATTTGCCAGAACAGTTCACAGAACTCAGGGAAACACATTTACCAGTTAATTATATAATTAAGGAAATGATAAAGGATACGGTTGAACGACCAGATAAAGAGATATATGGGGCGAGCTTCTGAAGGGTTGTGAACACAGGAGCCTCTGTCCTCATGGAGTTGGGGTGTACCACCCTCCCAGCATGTGAATGTATTCACCAACCCAGGAACTCCCTAAACCCCCAGACTTTCGGAATTTTTATGGAGGCTACATCATGTAGGTATGATCGATTAGTAACTCAATTTCTAGCCCTTCTTCCCACTCCAGAGAATGGAGGGTGGGGCTGAAAGTACCAAGTTTCTAATTATGGCTTGGTGTTTGAGTGACTAGCCCTCATCCAGGAGCCCACCAAAGTTGCCTCATTAGAAGATAATATGGTCCTAGCATTTATATTATCACTTAGGAAGTTACAAAGGTCTTAAGAGCTCAGATCAAGAATCAGAGAAAAGACCAAAAATTATACTACAGTATCACAGTAGCATATGTTTATTTAAGATAGGGAGGCACTTTCTTAAGGCAAAAGGAAGAGCTGTCATGTAAATACCTTCACAGCTTGTACAATACCAGGAAGGCCTAAGTTTCCTGTTGTTGATAGGTCTCCCTGAGCTAGGTGAAGGTGGTTCATTTGGAACTTCACTTTCAAGAACCCTCTTGAGTTGGGTACTTCCTAAAGCATCCACATGGAGTTAAATGTGTGTGCCAGAGAGAAGACCCTCTGATGGTGAATTCTAGGAGTCCGGTTTCACGTAGCACCCATAGAGTTTCTTGTTTCTTCTCTGTACTTCTATAGGGCAGGAACTGAGGCTTCATACAAGGCTGGTTGGTCAGTCTGGTCCTGCTAAGTGAAGGATGCTTTGGGGAAGGAGATTTCTCAGCACTTGATTCTTTTGTTGCTAGAAGTAAAGATCTCAAGCCTTAAGTGGATCAAAGTACAATTCTTCCTCATTTGTCATCCCAACTTCTGTCCCTCTTCCTCTTTTTGCTGTTGAATATTCCCTCTGTGCTGGGGCAGTCAGTCCCTAACGTCTCACCTCAGTGTAGAATTGCTGAGAGTGAGGAAGGAGGTAATCAAGAGCCAGACTGCCCTTAGACAAACATGAGTTCGATCTGCCTCTGATTCTTTAGATATATGGTTATAGACAAGTGACTTAGCCACTTTGAGTCCGTTTCCTTATCTACATCATGGAAATAAAAGAATTTATATTGTAGTTACTTTGAGGATTCCATAAAATGCTAAGTTCTAAGTACACTGCCTGGCACGTAGTAAGCACTCAATAAATAAATAATAGCCACTGTTGTTTTCTTCTTCCTCTCCTTCTCCTCATTAGTGCCATTCCTACCTAGGGCCCCAGTTGCTTTCCAAACATTTGAAAAGTAAGTATCCAGACAAATATTTAGAACAAGTATTCCTACTGTGTTGGCAGTTTGCCATTTTTGCTTTTTTTTTTTTTGTTTTTTTTTTTTAAACAATGTTACAGATGCAGTTCAGATTTCTAATACCCCTCTGTACATCTTTCTCTCCCAAGGTAAATACTATTTTAAAGTTTTCAACTTGTTTTGATATCTTTTGTATCCATCTGAGTTTTGGTTTTTAGAGAATGTTTCTTGGAGGCTGCACAGCCAGGAACAGGACTCAGGTCACATTGCTAGCCTGCCTTGGCAAAGACCTTCAGCCACACCCCTGGGCACATGTCCTTGTCCTACCATAGTCTCTCATTGGGATTTATTCCATCCTGTTACATTTCTGCCGCAATCTTCCACTCTCACCAGAAAATGGAGGTTGTGGTTCCTGTTGCCTCATGTTGCTCCATTTTGAGTCCAGATTTCATGCAGTGTGTCTAATTTGGGAAGCCTTGCTCACACGCCTGCACTCTAGTTACAGGAGAGGTTGGGACAGTGATTCCAGCTTCTGCCTTGGGGAGGCAGAAGTCAAACAA
Organism: Kogia breviceps; assembly: GCF_026419965.1. Taxonomy (NCBI): domain Eukaryota; kingdom Metazoa; phylum Chordata; class Mammalia; order Artiodactyla; family Physeteridae; genus Kogia; species Kogia breviceps. The sequence goes on from NC_081319.1 coordinate 39,575,253, forward strand.
GGGTTTGCAGCCAAAAACAGGACTGAAATCAGCTATTCTCACTGGCAGTTTGTGGGCTGATTGGGGTCCTGATCATTACTTCAGATTGGTAGACTGTTTATTGCTGCCTTTTCTGGCCCTTCATGTCCAGTCTTTTTTTTTTTTTTTTTTAATTTTATTGAAGTATAATTAGTTTACAATGTGTTAATTTCTGCTATATAGCAGAGTGACTCAGTTATACATATATATTCTTTTTCATATTCTTTTTTTTTGGCTGCATTGGGTCTTCGTTGCCATGTGCTGGCTTTCTCTAGTTACGGTGAGCGGAGGCTACTCTTTGTTGCAGCGCACAGGCTTCTCATTCTGGTGGCTTCTCTTGTTGCGGAGCATGGGCTCTAGACGTGTGGGCTCAGTAGTTGTGGCTCACGGGCTCTAGAACGCACGCTCGGTAGTTGTGGTGCACAGGCTTAGTTGCTCCGTGGCACGTGGGATCTTCCCAGACCAGGGATCGAACCCGTGTCCCCTGCATTGGCAGGCAGATTCTTAACCACTGCACCACCAGGGAAGTTCCCGTATTTTTTTCCATTATGGTTTGTCACAGAATATTGAATATAGTTCCCCGTGCTGTACAGTAGGACCTTGTTTATCCCTCCTATATGTAATAGTTTATATCTGCTAATCCCAAACTCCCAATACTTCCCCCTCCCACCCCTCCTCCCCCTTGGCAACCACAGTCTGTTCTCTATGTCTGTGAGTCTGTTTCTGTTTTGTAGATAGGTTCCTTTGTGTCATACTTTAGATTCCACATGTAAGTGCTATATATTGTATTTGTCTTCCTCTTTCTTGATTTACTTCCCTTAGTATGATAATCTCTAGGTCCATCCATGTTGCTGCAGATGGCATTATTTCATTCTTTTTAATGGCTGAGTAGTATTCCATTTTTTGTGTGTGGGGGGGTGGGGGTGTATACACCACAGCTTTTTTTATCCATTTATCTGTCAGTGGACACGTCCAATCTTCTACCCATGTTTAAATCTCTTCCTTCACAATATCTACATTCATTTGTATAATAAGAGTTTGGTAAATGTTTGATAGTTGGATAAAGATTTTACCACTTTCAGAAGAGCTTTTTTTTTTTTTTTTTTGTGGTATGCGGGCCTCTCACTGTTGAGGCCTCTCCCGTTGTGGAGCACAGGCTCGGGACGCAGGCTCAGCAGCCATGGCTCACGGGCCCAGCAGCTCTGCGGCGTGTGGGATCTTCCCGGACACGGGTTTGTGCCCCCTGCATCGGCAGGCAGATTCTCAACCACTGCGCCACCAGGGAAGCCCAGAAGAGCGTTTTTTGAACAGTGAAATTCTACCAAGGTTTTGCTGACTAGTTGTTAAAAGGCACAGATATGTTTGTATTCCAAGTGCTGTGATTCCTCACTTAGTGGGGTCTTCTGGCACATTGAGCAATGTTCTCAGTAGTTCCTCCTCAGTGAGACTCAGAATATGAAATAGAATGTAAGCTACATATGTTATTCTAAATTTTCTAGTAGCCTCTTTTATAAAAGGGGGAAAAGAATGAGGTGAAATTGACTTTTTAAAATCGCATTTTATTTAAACATTATTTCAACATGTACTCAGTCTTATATTTTTGTTTTGTTTTGTTTTTTTTGTTTGTTTGTTTTTTGCGGTACGTGGGCCTCTCCCTGTTGTGGCCTCTCCTGTTGCGGAGCACAGGCTCTGGATGCTCAGGCTCAGCGGCTGTGGCTCACGGGCGCAGCTGCTCCCTGGCATGTGGGATCTTCCCGGACGGGGGCACGAACCCCTGCATTGGCAGGCGGACTCTCAACCACTGCGCCACCAGGGAAGCCCAGTCTTATATTATTGGTGAACTATTTTACCATTTTTTTGGGCACAAATCTTTGAAATCTGATTGTGCTTTGAACTTGTAAGCACGTTGTAATTTGGACTAACCACATTTTAAGTGATTGCTAAGTACATGTAGCTAATGGATATTGGACCAAAATTGTTTATATGGTGGAATTCAGAAGTTGACCCAACACACTCACCCAGATATTCTTGTTTAAATAAAATACTGGTTTTATACTCAAAGTAGCCAAAAACAAAATAAAACAAAAAAAAATCCAAAAACGGTATTAGATATGTATTATTTTTAGTGTCAGTGATTGTTTGGAAGAAAAGATTCCTATGAGGGGTAATATATATATTACTTCATGGTTTCTCATTGTTCCTTAGTTGAAGTACTTAGTCATTCTGTTGTGTTGAGCTCTGTATTGCTTAGGTTCTGAATGACAGAGGAAAAGGAAATAGATTATTCATCTGCAAACAGGTTAAGAACCTAGACAGGTGAGGTCCAATAAAACATATACACTAATGGTTATCAAACTTTAGGGTACATTAGAATCACCTTGAAGGTTTCTTAAAACAAAAATGGCTCCCCCCCCAATTCTAATTCAGTAGGTCTGGGGTCACTCCTGAGAATTTGCATCCCCCTGCCCCCCAGTCTTATTGGATATAATTGACATGCAGCACTGTGTAAGTTTAAGGTGTAGAGCTCAATGATTTAATTTGCATATATTGTGAAATGATAACCACAGCAAGTTTAGTTAATATCTGTCATCTTGTATACAGAAAAAGAAAAGAATATTTTTTCCTTTGTGATGAGAACTCAAGGATTTACTCTCTCTCTTTTTTTTTTTTAAATTTTATTTATTTATTTATTTTAGGCTGTGTTGGGTCTTCATTTCTGTGCAAGGGCTTTCTCTAGTTGCAGCAAGCGGGGGCCACTCTTCATCGCAGTGCGCGGGCCTTTCATTGTCATGGCCTCTCTTGTTGCGGAGCACAGGCTCCAGACGCGCAGGCTCAGTAGCTGTGGCTCACGGGCCCAGTTGCTCCGCAGCATGTGGGATCTTCCCAGACCAGGGCTCGAACCCATGTCCCCTGTATTGGCAGGCAGACTCTCAACCACTGCGCCACCAGGGAAGCCCAAGGATTTAATCTCTTTAACTTTCATGTTCACCATATAGCAATCTTAACTATAGTTATCATGTTGTGCTGTATATCCCTAGTACTTAGTTATCTTATGACTGGAAGTTTGTACCTTTTGACCACCTTCATCCAGTTCCTCCTCCCTCTGCCCCCTGCCTCTTGTAGCCACAGATCTGATCTCTTTTTCTGAGTTTGGTTGGGGTTTTGTTTGTTTTTTACATTTTACATATATTGTAAACGAGATCAAGTGGTACTTGTCTTTCTCTGTCTGATTTATTTCACTTAGCATAATGCCCTCAGCATCCATCCACATTGTCACAAATGGCAGAATTTCCTCCCTTTTTATGGCTGAATAATATCCATTGTATATATATATATTCCAGAACTTCTTTATCCATTCATCCATTGATGGACACTTAGATTGTTCCCATTTCTTGGTCATTGTAAATAATGCTGCTGTGAATATGGGCATGCAGATATCTATTCAACAGTCTTTTCGTTTCCAGAGAATGTGCTTTTTCTTTCTCTTTTTCTTTTTTTTTTTTTTTTTTTTTTTTGCGGTACGCGGGCCTCTCACTGTTGTGGCCTCTCCCGTTGCGGAGCACAGGCTCTGGACGCGCAGGCTCAGTGGCCATGGCTCACGGGCCCAGCCGCTCCGCAGCATGTGGGATCTTCCCGGACCGGGGCACGAACCCGTATCCCCTGCATCGGCAGGCGGACTCTCAACCACTGCGCCACCAGGGAAGCCCGAGAATGTGCATTTTTAACAAATTCCAGGTTGATGCTGATGCTGCTGAGCTGTGGACCACATTCAGACATAACTTTCTGAAAAACTTATGTACTCAGTCAAATAAAGAATCTAGGAAAGAAGTCATGAGAATAAAAGAAACAGAACCAGCTCAGAGTTGAGATCGAAATCCCAGTCTGTACAGAAGACCCAGGATGCAGTCTGTCCAGATTGAAATAGGAAGTCAGAATGCTCAAGAAGAAAGTAATTAGCACTGTACATACTATGTGATCAAGAACGCAGAAGTATAGTTATTTAAAGTATATCTCTTCTGATCAACAGGGGGAAAAAACAATTAAAAACTCTGGAAAAGGTGGTGGGGAGAGCTGAATGAGAAGTAATGATTCAAATGTGAAAGGAACTTGAAATATAATGTGATTTATGAGGGATTGATAGAAGGTAAGAAACAGTGCTTTTGGAAACAGTGAAACCAAATTCATTCCCCCAGAAATATCCCCTCCTCCACTGATGTATCACTCTTTTAGCATATACATGTCTTTGGGATGACCTTTTTCCATTTTGTATTTCTTTAGAATCCTTTTAAATCTAGGCTTAAGTTTCAAACTGCCTTCCTTTCTTTAATTTTTTGTTTGGTTATCAGTTTGTTTTCTTCAACAGTTTAGGTATTTTAACCTTGAAAATTAAACAGTTAATAAAGCACAATACCAACCTCTGAATGCCTTTCTTAGATTTTTGTCTTTTCTTTCTTTTTTTTTTTTAAAGAGGAATCTTGTAGGAGCTTTTTAAAAAAACTATATTTATTTCTGGCTGCATTGGGTTTTCATTGCTGTGCGCAGTCTTTCTCTAGTTGTGGTGAGCAGGGGGCTGCTCTTCGTTGCAGTGTGCAGGCTTCTCTTGTTGTGGTGCACGGGCTTAATTGCTCCACAGCACGTGGGATCTTCCCAGACCAGGGCTCAAACCCATGTCCCCTGCATTGGCAGGTGGATTATTAACCACTGCACCACCAGGGAAGTCCTTAGGAGCTTTCTTAGTGTGAAGAAATACTCAAAGTTCAGCTATTTCTTCAATTCACTTTTTTAAAAAAATTATTTAATTTATTTATTTTTGGCTGTGTTGGGTCTTCGTTGCTGCATGCGGGCTTTCTGTAGGTGCGGTGAGCGGGGGCAACTGTTCGTTGGCGGTGTGCAGGCTTCTCATTGCAGTGGCTTCTCTTGTTGCCGAGCACGGGCTCTTGGCACGCGGGCTCTAGAGCACAGACTTGGTAGTTGTGGCGAATGGGCTTAGTTGCTCTGCAGCACATGGGATCTTCCTGGACTAGTGCTCGAACCCGTGTCCCCTGCATTGTCAGGTGGATTCGTAATCACTGCACCACCAGGAAAGCCCCCTTCAATTCACTTTTAATTTTCTTTCCTACTAAGTTCAAGTAAAATTTAAAAAAAAAAATTTTTTTTTTTACTCCACTGAGGTTACAGATTTTCACTGACTATGCAGTAATTATCTAACCAGATAAAAAATTGTTTTTATATAAATAAAAAATATGAAGGGGTTAATACAAGTAACGTTTAATTTCTTATTGACTTATCCTTATGGGTAAAGGTTATAAACACATAATTGATACCTTATCCAATATCTTGACATTGGTAAGGAAATGTCAGAAAGTGCTTTAACTTTTACTCGCCTAATTTTAACTTCTAACTACTTTGGATATAAAGTGGCATCAGATTATTTGTATTTGTTTGTTCTGTAGTGAGGGGTAAATGCCTTCAGTTCTGATTCCTTAGTATTTTTGCTAACTTGTTTCTTTTGGAAGATTGAATATTGATAAATTGTTTCTAAGAAAAGTCAATTTAAAGAGATACAGTAGGGCTTCCCTGGTGGCGCAGTGGTTGTGAGTCCGCCTGCCAATGCAGGGGACACGGGTTCGTGCCCCGGTCCGGGAAGCTCCCACATGCCACGGAGCGGCTAGGCCCGTGAGCCATGGTCGCTGCGCCTGTGCGTTGGGAGTCTGTGCTCCGCAATGGGAGAGGCCACAGCAGTGAGGGGCCCACATACTGCAAAAAAATAAAAATAAAAAATAAAGAGATACAGTAAAATAATGAACTACAATAACCAAATTTTTGACATCTTGTTTTTAAGCAAGTAATAATATAGTTTAAAAACATACTGTGTTGGGACTTCCCTGGTGGCGCAGTGGTTAAGAATCTGCCTGCCAATGCAGGGGACACAAGATCGAGCCCTGGTCTGGGAAGATCTCACATGGCTCAGAGCAACTAAGCCCGTGCACCACAACTGCTGAGCCTGTGCTCTAGAGTCCACAAACCACAACTACTGACTCCGTGTGCCACAATGAATGAAGCCTGCGTGCCTAGAACCTGTGCTCTGCAACAAGAGAAGCCACCACAATGAGAAGCCCGCGCACTGCAACAAAGAGTAGCCCCTGCTCTCCACAACTAGATAAAAGCCCGCGCACAAGACGAAGACCCAAAGCAGTCCAAACAAACAAACAAAAACCATACTGTGTATTTAACTCTACAACAGTGGTTCTTAAAGAGTAGTTCAGGGACTGGTAGTCCCCAATTCCCTTTCAGGGTTCCTCAGAGTTAAGGCTGTTTGTTTGTTTGTTTGAACTAATTAATTAATTGATTGATTGGCTGTGTTGGGTCTTTGTTGCTGTGCGGGCTTTCTCTAGTTGTGGAGAGCAGGGGCTACTCTTCGTTGCAGTGCGTGGGCTTCTCATTGCAGTGGCTTCTCTTTGTTGCGGAGCACAGGCTCTAAGGCACTTGGGCTCAGTAGTTGTGGCTCACAGGCTGTCGAGTGCAGGCTCAGTACTTGTGGTTCACGGGCTTAGTTGCTCCACAGCATGTGGGATCTTCCCGGACTAGGGCTCGAACCCGTGTCCCTTCCTTTGGCAGGCGGATTCTTAACCACCGTGCCACCAGGGAAGTCCAAGGCTGTTTTTATTATAATATGAAGATGTTTATTTGCCTTTTTCACTCTCATTCTATCATGAGTATACAGTGGAGTTTTGCAGAGGCCATGTATGATGTGTCACAACAGATTGAATGCAGAAGCAAGTATGAGAATGCAGTTGTCTTCAGTTAAGTAGGCCATTAAAGAGATTTACAAAGATGTAAAATAATGCAGCTCTTATTATAAATTTTTTGTTACGGCAAATAAAGTTATTTTTCATAAGAATATGTTATTTATATTGACATTTATATTGGTTTATGTGGGGGCTTTTGGGGAATTTTTGAATTTTATTTTTTTATACAGCAGGTTCTTATCAGTTATCCATTTTATACATATTACTGTATATATGTCAATCCCAATCTCCCAATTCATCACACACACACCCCACCCCCCACCCCCCACACCACTTTCCCCCCTTGGTGTCTATACGTTTGTTCTTTATATCTGTGTCTCTATTTCTGCCCTAAAAACTGGTTCATCTGTACCATTTTTCTAGGTTCCACAAATATGCGTTAATATACTATTATTTGTTTTTCTCTTTCTGACTTACTTCACTCTGTATGACAGTCTCTAGATCCATCCACGTCTCTACAAATGACCCAATTTTGTTCCATTCTATGGCTGAGTAATATTCCATTGTATATATATACCACATTTTCTTTATCCATTTGTCTGTCGATGGGCATTTAGGTTGCTTCCATGTCCTGGCTATTGTAAATAGTGCTGCAATGAACATTGGGTGCATGTGTCTTTTTGAATTAGGGTTTTTCTCTGGGTAGATGCCCAGTAGTGAGATTGCTGGTTCATACGGTAATTCTATTTTTAGCTTTTTAAGGAACCTCCATAATGTTCTCCATGGTGGCTGTATCAACTGACATTCCCACCAACAGTGCAAGAGGGTTCCCTTTTCTCAACACCCTCTCCAGCATTTGTTGTTTGTAGATTTTCTGATGATGCCCATTCTAACTGGTGTGAGGTGATACCTCACTGTAGTTTTGATTTGCATTTATTTAATAATTAGTGATATTGAGCAGCTTTTCATGTGCTTCTTGGCCATCTGTATGTCTTTGGAGAAATGTCTATTTAGGTCTTCTGCCCATTTTTGGATTGGGTTTTTTTTTTTTTTTTTTAATATTGAGCTGCATGAGCAGTTTTTGGAGATTAATCCTTTGTCCATTGATTCGCTTGCAAATATTTTCTCCCATTTCGTCTTGTTTGTAGTTTCCTTTGCTGTGCAAAAGCTTTTAAGTTTCATTAGGTCCCGTTTGTTTATTTTTGTTTTTATTTCCATTACTCTAGGAGGTGGATCAAAAAAGATCTTGCTGTGATTTATGTCAAAGAGTGTTCTTCCTATGTTTTCCTCTAAGAGTTTTATAGTGTCTGGTCTTACATTTAGATCTCTAATCCATTTTGAGTTTATTTTGGTGTATGGTGTTAGGGAGTGTTCTAATTTCATTCTTTTACATGTAGCTGTCCAGTTTTCCCAGCACCACTTATTGAAGAGACTGTCTTTTCTCCATTGTATATCCTAGCCTCCTTTGTCATAGATTAGTTGACCATAGGTGTGTGGGTTTATCTCTGGGCTTTCTATCCTGTTCCATTGATCTATACTTCTCTTTTTGTGCCAGTACCATATTGTCTTGATTACTGTAGCCTTGTAGTATAGTCTAAAGTCAGGGAGTCTGCTTCCTCCAGCTCCGTTTTTTTCCCTCAGGACTGCTTTGGCTATTTGGGGTCTTTTGTGTCTCCATACAAATTTTAAGATTTTTTTGTTCTAGTTTTGTAAAAAATGCCATTGTTAATTCGATAGGGATTGCATTGAATCTGCAGATTGCTTTGGGTAGTATAGTCATTTTCACAATATTGATTCTTCTAGTCAAAGAACATGGTAATATCTCTCCATCTGTTTGTGTCTTCTTTGATTTCTTTATTGTTTTTTTAATTTATTTATTTTTGGTTGCTTTGGGTCTTTGTTGCTGAGCGCAGGCTTTCTCTCTAGTTGCAGCAAGTGGGGGCTACTCTTTGTTGTGGTGCACTAGTTTCTTATTGCAGTGGCTTTTCTTTGTTGAAGAGCGTGGGCTCTAGGTGCATGGGCTTCAGTAGTTGTGGCTCACAGGCTCTAGAGTGCTGGCTCAGTAGTTGTAGTGCATGGGCTTAGTTGCTCCGTGGCATGTGGTATCTTCCCGGACCAGGGCTCAAGCCCACATCCCCTGCATTGGCAGGCAGATTCTTAACCACTGTACCACCAGGGAAGCCTCATCTTTGATTTCTTTCATCAGTGTCTTATAGTTTTCTGAGTACAAGTCTTTTACCTCCTTAGGTAGGTTTTTTCCTAGATATTTTATTCTTTTTCTTGCAGTGGTGAATGGAATTGTTTCCTTAATTTCTCTTTCTGATCTTTCATTGTTAGTGTATAGGAATGCAAGAGATTTCTGTGCATTAATTTTGTATCCTGCAGCTTTACCAAATTCATTGATTAGCTCTAGTAGCTTTCTGGTGGCATCTTTAGGATTCTCTATGTATAGTATCATGTCATCTGCAAACAATGACAGTTTTACTTTTTTTCCAATTTGTATTCCTTTTATTTCTTTTTCTTTGAGCGCCATGGCTAGGACTTCCAAAACTGTGTTGAATAATAGTGGTGAGAGTGGACATCCTTGTCTTATTCCTGATCTTAGAGGAAATGCTTTCACGTTTTCACCATTGAGAATGATGTTTGCTGTGGGTTTGTCATATATGGCCTTTATGATGTTGAGGTTAGGTTCCCTCTATGCCCACTTTCTGGAGAGTTTTTGTCATAAATGGGTGTTGAATTTTGTCAAAAGCTTTTTCTGCGTCTATTGAGATGATCATATGGTTTTTATTCTTCAATTTGTTAATATGGTGTATCACATTGATTGATTTGCATATATTGAAGACTCCTTGCATCCCTGGGATAAATCCCACTTGATCATGGTGTATGATCCTTTCAATGTGTTGTTGGATTCTGTTTGCTAGTATTTTGTTGAGGATTTTTGCGTCTATATTCATCAGTGATATTGGTCTCTAATTTTCTTTTTATGTAGTATCTTTGTCTGGTTTTGGTATCGGGGTGGTGGTGGCCTCATAGAATGAGTTTGGGAGTGTTCCTTCCTCTGCAATTTTTTGGAAGAGTTTGAGAAGGATGAGTGTTAGCTGTTCTCTAAATGTTCGATAGAATTCACCTGTGAAGGCATCTGGTCCTGGACTTTTCGTTTGTTGGAAGATTGTTAATCACAGTTTCAATTTCATTACTTGTGATTGGTCTGTTCATATTTTCTATTTCTTCCTGGTTCAGTCTTGGAAGGTTATACCTTTCTAAGAATTTGTCCATTTCTTCCAGGTTGTCCATTTTATTGACATAGAGTTGCTTATAGTAGTCTCTTATGATGCTTTGTATTTCTGCCATGTCAGTTGTAACTTCTTTTTCATTTATAATTTTATTGATTTGAGTCCTCTCCCTCTTTTTCTTGATGAGTCTGGCTAAAGGTTTATCAATTTTGTTTATCTTCTCAAAGAACCAGCTTTTAGTTTTATTGATCTTTGCTATTGTTTTCTTTGTTTCTATTTCATTTATTTCTGCTCTGATGTTTATGATTTCTTTCCTTCTACTAACTTTGGTTTTTGTTTGTTCTTTCTCTAGTTCCTTTAGGTGAAAGGTTAGATTGTTTATTTGAGATTTTTCTTGTTTCTTGAGGTAGGCTTGTATTGCTATAAACTTCCCTCTTATAACTGCTTTTGCTGCATACCATAGGTTTTGGATCATTGTGTTTTCATTGTCATTTGTCTCTAGGTATTTTTTGATTTCCTCTTGGATTTCTTCAGTGATCTCTTGGTTATTTAGTAATGTATTCTTTAGCCTCCATGTGTTTGTATTTTTTACATTTTTTCCCCTGTAATGGATTTCTAATCTCATAGCATCGTGGTCAGAAAGGATGCTTGATATGATTTCAGTTTTCTTAAATTTACCAAGGCTTGATTTTTTATGCAAGATGTGATCTATTCTAGAGAATGTTCCATGTGCCCTTAAGAAGAAAGTGTAATCTGCTGTTTTTGGATGGACTGTCCTGTAAATATCAATTAAATCTATCCGGTCTATTGTATCATTTAAAGCTTATGTTTCCTTATTAATTTTCTGTCTGGATGATCTGTCCATTGGTGTAAGTGAGGTGTTAAAGTCCCCCACTATTATTGTTTTACTGTCGATTTCCTGTTATAACTGTTAGCAGTTGCTTTATGTATTGAGGTGCTCCTATGTTGGGTGCATATATATTTATAATTGTTATGTCTTCTTCTTGGATTGATCCCTTGATCATTATGTAGTGTCCTTCCTTGTCTCTTTTAACATTATTTATTTTAAAGTCTCTTTTATCTGATACGAGTATTGCTACTCCAGCTTTCTTTTGATTTCCATTTGCATGGAATATCTTTTTCCGTCCCCTCGCTTTCAGTCTGTATGTGTCCCTCGGTCTGAAGTGGGTCTTTTGTAGACAGCATATATATGGGTCTTGTTTTTGCATCCATTCAGCGAGCCTGTGTCTTTTGGTTGGAGCATTTAATCCATTCACATTTAAGATAATTATCAATATGTATGTTCCTATTACCATTTTCTTAATTGTTTTGGGTTTGTTTTTGTAGGTCCTTTTCTTCCCTTGTGTTTCCTGCTTAGAGAAGTTCCTTTAGCATTTGCTGTAGAGCTGGTTTGATGGTGCTGAATTCTCTTAGCTTTTGCTTGTCTGTAAAGCTTTTGATTTCTCCATGGAATCTGAATGAGATCCTTGCTGGGTGGAGTAATCTTGGTTGTAGGTTCTTCTCTTTCATCACTTTAAATATGTCATGCCACTCCCTTCTGGCTTGTAGAGTTTCTGCTGAGAAATAGCTGTTAACCTTATGGAAGTTCCCTTGTATGTTATTTGTCTTTTTTGCCTTGTTGCTTTCAATAATTTTTCTTTGTCTTTATTTTTTACCAATTTGATTACTGTGTATGTCGGAGTGTTTCTCTTTGGGTTTATCCTGCCTGAGACTCTCTCCACTTCCTGGACTTGGGTGGATATTTCCTTTCCTATGTTAGGGAAATTTTCAACTATAATCTCTTCAAATATGTTCTCAGGTCCTTTCTCTCTTCTCCTTCTGGGACTCCTATAATGCGAATGTTATTGTGTTTAATGTTGTCCCAAAGGTCTCTTAGGCTGTCTTCATTTCTTTTCATTCTTTTTTCTTTATTCTGTTCTGTGGCAGTGAATTCCACCATTCTGTCTTCCAGGTCACTTATCTGTTGTTCTGCCTCAGTTATTTTGCTATTGATTCCTTTTAGTGTATTTTTCATTTCAGTTATTATATTGTTCATCTCTGTTCTTTAATTCTTCTAGGTCTTTGTTGAACATTTCTTCTGTCTTCTCAATCTTTGCCTCCATTCTTTTTCCAAGATCCTGGATCATGTTCACTATCATTATTCTGAATTCTTTCTCTGGAAGTTTTCCTATCTCCACTTCATTTAGTTGTTTTTCTGGGGTTTTATCTTCTTTATCTGGTACAAAGTCCTCTGCCTTTTCATTTTGTCTGTCTTCCTGTGAATGTGGTTTTCCTTCCACAGGATGCAGAATTGTAGTTCTTCTTGCTTCTGCCCTATGTGGTGATTTTTAATGGATTAATATTTTTCTAAGTTTCCTAGCTTAATTTTCTAATACAGTAAGAATTGTTATCTATGCTCGTGTAAAGAAAAGTTCTTTGGGGGGGTTGGTCCTCAATCATTTTTTGAAAGAGTGCTGAGACCAAAGAGCTTGAAAACTGCTTTTTTGTGGTAATTGGCTTCATCGTTTCCTTTAGTCCTTGGTGTAAAGCACTGATTCTCAAACTTGAGCATGCATCAGTCACCTGGAAGACTCGTTAAGATACAGATTGCTGGGCCCATTCCTTAGAGTTTCTGGTTTAATATGGGACCTGAAAGTTTGTATTTCTGATAATTGCCAGTGTGATGATGATGTTGGCCTGGAAACTATGTTTTGAGACTCACTGGTGTAAAGAAATATTGCTTATGAGGAAGAAAACCTACTTTTTGAACATCTACTATGTGTCAGTAAATATTATTTTATGCTCATGACAACTCTGTAAGGAGATAGGCATTCTCCCCCTTTTTATTGTACCTCAGGACACTGAAACTTAGAGGACTCACAGCCAGGAAAGTACATCATCACTTCAAGTCTGTTCACTTAAAGTCTGTTCTTAAGGCCTATGCTCTTTTTTCTTTTTTTAAATATTTATTTATTTGTTTATTTGGCTGTGCCAGGTCTTAGTTGCAGCACATGGGATATTCACTGCACCATGTGGGATCTTCATTGCAGCACGTGGAATCTTTTAGTCGTGGCATGCGGGCTCTTTAGTTGCAGCATGCGAACTCTTCGTCGCGGCATGTGGTATCTAGTTCCCTGACCAGGGAATGAGCCCAGACCCCCTGCGTTTGGAGCGTGGAGTCTTAGCCACTGGACCACCAGGGAAGTCCCAAGGCCTATGCTATTTACACAGCCTCCTTCTTGCTTTTTTTTTTTTTTTTTAAATCAGTAGTGGCTTTAATTAGATATAATTCTCATATCAAATAATTCACTCATTTCCATGTAAAGCGTACAACTTAGTAGTTTTTAGTCTATTCACAGAGTTGTGCAACCATTACCACATCAATTTTAGAACATTCTCATCACCTCCAGAAAGAAACCTTGTAGCCATTAGCAGTTACTTCATATTTCCCCCAATCCCTGTCTCCTGGACAACCACTAATCTACTTTCTATTTCTATAGATTTGCCTGTTTTAGACATTCATATTAATGGAATCATACAATATGTAGTCTTTTGTGACTGACTTCATTTAGCATAGTGTTTTCAGGGTTCATTTCATCGTGTTATAGCATTTTATCAAAATTTTATGTTTTTCTTACTAAACAACATTCTGTTGTATGGAAGTACTACATTTTATTTATCCATCAGTTGATGGATATTTGGATTGTTTCCACTTTTTGGTTATTTTAAATAATGCTGTTATTAACATTCATGTCCAAGTTCTTTTAAAAAATATTTATTAATTTCTTTATTTGGCCATGTTGGGTCTTAGTTGCGCCTATGGTGTCTTTTGTTGCGGCGTGTGGGCTCTTCATTGTGGCACCTGGGCTCAGTAGTTGCGGCACGTGGGCCCTTGAGCTAATGGGTTTGGTTGCCTTGCCACATGTGGGGTCTTAGTTCCCTGACCAGGGATTGAACCCACATCCCCTGCATTGGAAGGCAGATTCTTAATCACTGGACCATCAGGGAAGTCCCTCATGTCCAAGTTTTTATGTGAGTATAGTTTCTGTTTCTCTCACGAGTGAAACTGCTGGGTCATGTGGTGTGGTTTTCATATCTTTGTCATATGCTATGCTTAACCTTTTGATGATCTGCCAGACATTTGGTTTTTTTTTGTTTTTGTTTGCGGTATGCGGGCCTCTCACTATTGTGGCCTCTCCCGTTGCAGAGCACAGGCTCCGGACGTGCAGGCTCAGCGGCCATGGCTCACAGGCCTAGCCTCTCCACGGCATGTGGGATCTTCCTGGACTGGGGCACGAACCCGTGTCCCCTGCGTTGGCAGGCGGACTCTCAACCACTGTGCCACCAGGGAAGCCCTGTTTGGTTTTTTAAGTATTTTATAAGTTTATTTATTTATTTATTTTGGCTGAATTGGGTCTTTGTTGCTGCGTGCAGGCGTTCTCTAGTTGTGGCTCGTGGGCTCAGTAGTTGTGGAGCATGGGCTTAGTTGCTCCATGGCATGTGGGATTTTCCTGGACCAGGGCTCGAACCTGTGTCCCCTACATTGTCAGGCAGATTCTTAACCACTGCACCACCAGGGAAGTCCCTGCCAGACTTTTTTCCAAAGCAGCTACACCATTTTATATTCCCACCAGCAGTGTATGAGAATTCCAATTTTTTCACATCCTTGCCAACATTTGTTACCTTTTTAAAAAAAATTATTTATTTTTAGTTGTGTTGGGTCTTAGTTGCTGTGTGCAGGCTTTCTCTAGTTGCAGCGAGTGGGGGCTAATAACTCTTTGTGGTGGTGCGCGGGTTTCTCATTGGGGTGGCTTCTCTTGTTGCAGAGCATAGTTCGGGCTGTAGTTGCGCGGGCTTCTGTTGTTGTGGCTCGCGGGCTGTAGAGCGCAGGCTCAGCAGTTGTGGTACATGGGCTTAGTTGCTCCGCAGCATGTGGGATCTTCCCGGACCAGGGCTCGAACCCGCGTCCTTTGCATTGGCAGGAGGATTGTTAACCACTGTGCCACCAGGGAAGTCCCTGTTATCTTTTATTATTTAAAAAAAAATTTTTTTTAATGTATTTTTTGGCCGTACCACACAGCATGTGGGGTCTTGGTTCCCCCACCAGGAATGGAACTCATGCCCCTGCATTGGAAGCGTGTAGTCTTAACCACTGGACTTCCAGGAAAGTCCCTATTATCTTTTTTTTTATTATAGTTGTCCTCCTGGGTTTAAATGGTATCTCATTTTGCTTTTGATTTGCATTTCCCTGACGGCTAACGATGTTGAGCAACTTTTCATGTGCTTACTGGCCATTTGCTTTTCTGCTTGGGAGAAGTGTCTGTTCACATCCTCTCCCATTTTTTGTGTATGATGTGAGGATGAGGTCCAACTTCATTCTTTTTACATAGATAGCCAGTTGTCCCAGCACCATCTTTGGTTATCTTTTGTGATGTATATAATCACTGATCTACCTTCTTATTTTATACCTTCGTCATTCCTACATGAGTTCAGAGTAATTTTTTTAAAAAATTTATTTATGTAGGCTGCACTGGGTCTTAGTTGCTGCACATGCCATCTTCATTGTGGCATGTTTTTAGTTGTGGCATGTGGACTTTTAGTTGCGACATGTGGGCTTCTTAGTTGCGGCATGCAAACTCAGTTGCGACATGCATGTAGGATCTCGTTCCCCAACCAGGGATTGAACCCAGGCCTCCTGTTTTGGGAGCGTAGATTCTTACCCACTGGACCACCAGGGAAGTCCGAGTTCAGAGTAATTTAGGTATGTGTGTCTGATGGAAAAATCTTTTCTCTTTTAAAATTACATACTGTACATAGCATCTTTTCATGCTGTTTTGTACGCTGAAGTAACAGCAATAAGACATGAGCTGCAGGGCTTCCCTGGTGGCGCGGTGGTTGCGAGTCCGCCTGCCGATGCAGAGGACACGGGTTTGTGCCCCGGTCTGGGAAGATCCCACATGCTGCGGAGTGGCTGGGCCCGTGAGCCATGGCCACTGAGCCTGTGCGTCCGGAGCCTGTGCTCTGCAACGGGAGAGGCCACAACAGTGAGAGGCCTGGATACCACAAAAACAAAAACAAAAAACAATGCTATCTTAAATAAGCACTCTAAAGAATCATTGAACAGTGCCCATATTTTAGCAGCAAAGTTGGAGATATCTCCAAAAGAGATTTTAAACATTTTGCCTCTACTGTAGTGTTTTTTTTTTTTTTTTTTTTTTTTTTTACTATTTGTCTGTAGTGGGGGTAGTTTTGATCCTGAGTTGGGAATTGAATGCCTTCTGACCTTTTAGAACAACGTCCCCACACTTTTTATTACTAACCACATGGATAAACTATTTTTTGAACATACACCTAAGTATATATTTATAAATTGTATACTTGTACTACTATGCCAGTATGCAAAAGCAAAAAGGGGTTACTTTTAAAAAGGAAGTCAAGAGGGCTTCCCTGGTGTCTCAGTGGTTGAGAATCTGCCTGCCAATGCAGGGGACACGGGTTCGTGCCCCGGTCCGGGAAGATCCCACATGCCGTGGAGCAGCTGGGCCCGTGAGCCATGGCTGCTGAGGCTGCGTGTACAGAGCCTGTGCAACGGAAGAGGCCCGCGTACTGCAAATAAATAAATAAATAAATAAATAAATAAATAAAAATAAAAAGGAAGTCAAGAAATGAGCAAAAGTTTTGATATTTCCCACTTGATAGTCTTGCTTGCTCTCAGGTAGATATGTGTTGCTCTGAATGCAACACATTCAGAGTGTGATGTTGGAGAATTTTGCCTATGGTTTTGGAGATTATGGCCTCCTCAGAAGCCTTGGGTATGGCGGCCCCTCCTCTTCACATTACCCAGGGTTCCTGTCAGAGATCTCTTCTTCCCTTCAGGGCTGGATTCTTGATGTTGCCCTATTCACTCACTGGTGAATCTTGTCGCTGCAGGTACAGGTGCAGGTACAGCAGTCTCCGCAGCAGGTCTCGGCTCAGCAGCTCTCCCCGCAGCTCACCGTTCACCAGCCTGCTGAGCAGCCCATCCATGTCCAGGTGCAGATCCAAGGCCAAGCAGCACAGCCGACAGCCCCCTCCATCCAGACCCCATCTCTGCAGAGCCCCAGCCCTTCGCAACTGCAGGCGGCCCAGATCCAGGTGCAGCACATGCAGGCGGCCCAGCAGATCCAGGCTGCAGAGATCCCAGAGGAGCACATCCCACATCAACAGATCCAGGCTCAGCTGGTGGCTGGCCAGTCTCTTGCTGGGGGTCAGCAGATCCAAATCCAGACTGTGGGTGCCCTTTCCCCACCACCGTCCCAGCAGGGCTCACCTCGGGAAGGGGAGCGGCGGGTTGGCACGGCCAGTGTCCTCCAGCCAGTGAAGAAGCGCAAAGTGGACATGCCCATCACTGTGTCCTACGCCATCTCAGGGCAGCCGGTGGCCACCGTGCTGGCCATTCCACAGGGCCAGCAGCAGAGTTATGTGTCTTTGAGGCCCGACTTACTAACAGTAGACAGTGCCCACCTGTACAGTGCCACTGGGACCATTACTAGCCCTACAGGAGAAACCTGGACCATACCTGTTTACTCTGCCCAGCCCCGGGGGGACCCTCAGCAGCAGAGCATTACTCATATTGCCATTCCCCAGGAAGCCTACAACGCAGTTCACGTCAGTGGCTCACCCACAGCCCTGGCAGCTGTAAAGCTGGAGGATGACAAGGAGAAGATGGTGGGCACCACGTCTGTAGTGAAAAACTCCCATGAAGAGGTAGTGCAGACCCTTGCAAACTCTCTTTTTCCAGCACAGTTCATGAATGGCAACATCCACATTCCAGTGGCTGTGCAGGCTGTGGCAGGCACATACCAGAACACAGCTCAGACTGTCCATATATGGGACCCTCAGCAGCAGCCACAACAACAAACCCCCCAGGAACAGACGCCACCGCCACCACAGCAGCAGCAGCAGCAGCAGCTCCAGGTTACTTGTTCAGTAAGTGAGACTTATCTGTAGGGCTGCCTGCTCCATCAGGGCCCAGTGCCACACAGAACTTGCCTGGTAACCTCTGGTGCCTCTGGCTTGTTTACAGGAATGATGTTGGTCTTGCAGTAATAAAGTATTTAGTATTTTAATTAGGGTTGGGGAGAAGGGACAGGAATGGCAAGTGAAGCTATGGAACAGGCAGGAGTTCTAGCCTGGTACCTGGAGGTAAATGAAATGACCAGTAACTGCTTTGGGGGTAGATGCCTGGAGTGCTTTTTTGTGATCTCTTTAGGAAGGGTAAACTTCTAGGTAGAGACTAATGGGTCACCCCAAGTGTTATCTCTGTCCGAGAATCTGCTTTCTGCATCACAGATGAACAGATCTAGTGGAACCCCTGTAGTTTAGCACACAGGCTCTAAACTCATCACAGTTGAGAGGGTGTTAAATTGTTCCTCCTTTAGTTGTCATCTAAAGATGGCCTACACTGGACACAGTATAGGTGAATTATGAGATCTAAAATACCTTCTGGTGGGCCTATTAAAAGTGATCATCTTTGGGGAATTCCCTGGTGATCCCGTGGTTATGACTCCACACTGCCACTGCAGGGGGCACGGATTCGATCTCTGATCGGGGAATTAAGATTCCCTCAAGGCATGTAACATGCTCCCCCCCCAAAAAAAAGTGATCATCTTGGGAGTCTTGAATAAGCCCCCTATGCAGTGGGACTTTCCAACCGTGTTTTTATGTTCCTTATAAAATAGTTAAGATAAGCCATGGTTAATTGAGTTTTCTGTCATGGCAGCTATGTTGAGCTAAGTTGTTTTTTTTTAAAATAAATTTATTTTATTTTTGGCTGCATTGGGTCTTTGTTGCTGCACGCAGGCTTTCTCTAGTTGTGGCGAGCAGGGGCTACTCTTCATTTTGATGCGTATGCCTCTCATTGTGGTGGCTTCTCCTGTTGCAGAGCACGGGCTCTAGGCGCGCAGGCCTCAGCAGTTGTGGCTTGTGGGCTCTAGAGCACAGACTCAGTAGTTGTGGCACACAGCTCAGCTGCTCCGTGGCATGTGGCATCCTCCCGGACGAGGGCTCAAACCCATGTCTCCTACTTTGGCAGGCAGACTCCCAGCCACTGCGCCACCAGGGAAGCCCTGAGCTAAATTTTTTAACTTTTTATTTTGAAATGATTTTAGATTTATAGGAAAGTTGCAAAAATAGAACTGTTGAAAAAATTTTTTTTTTAACAGGCACTTTTTTTTTTTTTTTGTGGTACGCGGGGCTCTCACTGTTGTGGCCTCTCCCGTTGCGGAGCACAGGCTCCGGACACGCAGGCTCAGTGGCCATGGCTCACGGGCCCAGCTGCTCCGCGGCATGTGGGATCTTTCCCGGACCGGGGCAGGAACCCGTATCCCCTGCATCGGCAGGCGGACTCTCAACCACTGCGCCACCAGGGAAGCCCAAGAGGCACTTTCTAAAAATTTATTTTTGGCTGCGTTGGGTGTTCATTGCTGCGCATGGGCTTTCTCTAATTGCAGTGAACGGGGGCTACCCATTGCGGCTTCTCTTGTTGTGAAGCACTGGCTCTAGGCGCACGGGCTTCAGTAGTTGTGGCACGTGGGCTCAGTAGTTGTGGCTCGTGGGCTCTAGAGCACAGGCTCAGTAGTTGTGACACACAGGCTTAGTTGCTCCGTGGCATGTGGGAATCTTTCCGGACCAGGGATCAAACCCGTGTCCCCTGCATTGGCAGGTGGATTCTCAACCACTGCGCCACAAGGAAGCCCAGAACTGTTGAAACTTTAACTTTAAAATTGCTTGGTTTTTATCTTTTCTAATTGTTAATCTTCTTAAGGCTATCACAGATCCACCTTTTAAGACTGTTAGTAAAGTTTTTGGTCCCTTGTCTAGCAGACATTTAGAGTAGATGTAGGGCCTCTGGTCTCATGGGACTGGTGAAGGTAGTGTGCCTCAGCACAGGAGCTCTGGGAATGCATGTGAGGGAGATGGCACAAACAAAGCACTGTTAGACCAGGGACTACACTCAGAAACTCAAGACGTAAATGATTGGGTAAGCAAAAGCTGACCGAGTGGTTTCATAGAGGCAACAGTATGTTAATCTTAGGTGACTTTGTTAAGGACCTATTGAACATCCAGCTGTCAGGCCTAGAAGTAGAACAAGACATTGTCATTGCTGCGGGTAGCTTATAGTCTAGTGGAAGTGAGAACATATGATTTGTTTCTGTAAAGTATTTATAAAGCAGCATAATCAAGTGTGACAGTGTGTGCTACACAAAGTCAAGCTGGGAATTCAGAAATCAATCTAGGTTAAATGTCAGCAGAGGCATCTTTGTGGAAAAAATGGCATTTGATCTCTAGTTTATAGCTTAGTTTGACAGAAGGATGGATCAGGATGAATAAGAGCCAGGGTGGACACAAGTGATATGGCCTAGGTTAACATGAGAGGAGGGAGAACCATGGGAGAGGAGTTAGCACAGGGGGCAAAGGGGCTATTGTCCCAAAGTGAAGAGTTGATATGATCTGTGGTAGGAAAATTTCCCAGAATCCTAAGAGTCGTGGTAATAAGAATCAATTATGGTGTGTAGAATTGATTGCATGTAGGAGAGACCAGACAGAAGACTTGTAATGGTGCTCTGCGCTGAGCTTTTGCTCACAGGGATGGAGCACATCAGGCCTCTCCTCTGCTCTCCTGGGCCTGATGTTCCAGTTTGCAATTCAGGACTTGTTGCTCATTGGGCTCTGCTTGTAATTTGCACATTTGGGCCCTTCAGCAGGAAAATCTTTTCTAGAGTTCATTTTAGTGTTCTTCATGTTCTTCAGAGGCTGTGTCTCCTTTGGCAAAGTCTTATAGCGACATATGTCAAGGGTTATTACCAGAAAAAGAAAAATTGGGAAGAATACCCATCATGCAGGAAAGATGAGTTTGTCCATTTACACCACAAATATCCCTCTGCCCTCCTTATCAGGCTCTGTTTTAGGTGCTGGGAAACAGAGGTGAATAAGACAGTCTGCCCTTGGAGCCCTCGTAGCCCATGGGAAGATAATTGTTCTGTGATGTGAGTTGAACCCTAAGAAGAGCTGATGTGTTACTTCACCTGGCATACCCTTTTTGAAAGCTCTTTTATATCCTGTCTTTAAAACCAGATTTGTGGCTAAACTTCCCTCCCTTGACCTCACACCCACCTCCATCTGTTCCCCTATTTCTCCACTTTACTTTATTCCCAGAGTTCTCAAAAGGATTATCTGCACAGGCTGACTCTACTTGTTAACCAGTTTTCCCTTCAACTCATGACTGGGTCTGCTCTTGTACCTCACTGTGTCCAGATCCAACAGACATGTCTGTTTTTATCTCACTTACAGCAACACACAGCACAACAGACCATGCCTGCCTTCTTGAAACTCTCCTTTGGACTTCCATGTTATTATGCACTCCTGGTCTTCCTCCTACCCCACTGGTTATTTTTTCCTTCTCAGGAGACTTTGCTGAAGCCTCCTTCTCTTCTGTCTGAGCCATACATGTTGTTTCTCAAAGCTCTGTACTAACCCTCTTTTCTCCCTAAGGGATTTCTCTCCATTGTTATGATCCTCTAGATGTCTGCTGCAGAAGGTGATAATCACTGACACTATCTGCCAGGCACTGTCCTTAGAGTTGCATATATTAACTCGTTTAATTCTCACACCAACCTTAAGAGGTGTGTACTACTATCTCCATTTTACAAATGAAGAAACTGAGGCACAGAGAGATTAAACAACAAGGCCAAAACCACCTTTTAGTAAGTAGCAGAGTTGGCATTCAACCTTGGACAGGCTGGCTCTAGAGCCCATGTCTTAACCCATGTACTGCATTGACACACAGATCTTTATCCCTACACTGTACCTTTCCCCTTAGGACCTTTCCCATACATTCAGCAGCCTACTTATTTATTTACTTGCATTTGTTTAAGATATCTCAGCGCTTCATTAGCATCCCCTCTACTACTATCAAAAACTATCCCATCTCAAAAAGTGATACCATCATCCACCCATTTGTTTAAGCCAGAAACCCAGGAGTCATCCTTGAGATCCTTGAGTCTGCTTTACTGTACTCCTCACAGTCAATTCATCAACAAGCCACATTGATTCTACCACCAAACTTCTCAGAATCTCTTAAAACATTTCACTGCCACCATCCTGGTCTTGGCCACCAGCACCTACTTCCACTTTTGCTCTTTAATCCATTTTCTACAGCTCAAGAATAATTTCCTTAAAATGTAAGATTATGTCACTTCCCAACTTAAAACTCTTTTAAGGTCTCTGGTACAAATAGGAAAAACTCTACACCAAGTGTAGAAGGCCTTACTTGAGTCAGTAGTTTTCAACCTGGATGAGACTTCTACTTCCCCTACCCACTGATAGACATTTGAACATGTGTAGAAGAATTTTCGTTGTCAGGATGATTAGGAGTGTTACTTGTAGTCGGTGGAGGCACACAGTGAAGGGACCCTGGCTAATAAGACAGAGAAGCACTGTCCCACATCCTCTGGCCCCCACCTACTTACCCAGTCAGACTCCTACTAGATTTCTAGCTTGGGTAGATGGTGTTGCCATTGAACAAGGTAAGAGAGGGAACTCTGAGGAGAATACTTCTGGATGGGCAAAGTGATGAATTTTCTCTGTAGATGTAAATGTGAGGTGGCTTTCAGATGTTCAGCTGGAGATGTACAGTACCCACTGGGTTTATTAAGGGACCGTCTAGCTTAGAGTCACAGAGTTAGCAGTCATTTCCAAAAACATGGAGATCTAAACTGGGAAGGTGGTTGAGACTCACCAAGGAGAATGGTAGTTGAACTGAGAAGTGTGTCTAGAGGGGAGCTCCAGGGTTGACAGACATTTAAGGGCCTAGCATTGGTATTTCTTTATTTCCTTGTTTGATCATGTATCTTATATCAAAGCTAATAGGGTAGTTTTTATTTTTATTTATTGATAAGCAAATTTGTGTCATGAATAAATTATTTTGCCATCAGTTTGAATGATTTGGCATTCTTCAGCCCTTTAGTAGGCCCTGGCATGGAAAATTGCTCAAGGGAATTTGTTCACAATGTAGATAGATGTGTGAGACCCAAAAACCTGTGCTTTGTATCTGTGTTGGTGTCTTTCCTGCCTGATGGGGATTGTGATTGAAGGTCATGGACATCCTCTGCCCCTTTGGCTGCATGGTTTGGCTGTCAGACCATTGAGGATGGGACTACTCTTCCTTTGGAGGCAGGAAGATAAAACAGTGCCTCCTGTCTCTAGAAAATGTCCTTAGGAGCCAAAGCAGTACTATTGAGAAGGAACATGAAGGATGATTCTCAACCGTGACTGGACATTAGAATCACCTGGAGAGCTTTTAAAAATAAAAGGCAGGCTGGCAGGCTTCCACCTTCAACCAATTAAATCAGAATCTCTGTAGATAAGGCCCAGGCATGGGTATTTTTAAAAATCAGCCAGGTGATTTTAAGGTGCAACCAAGTTTAACAATCTGGACACTTGGTACTCAAAGAATAGCCTGCAGACCAGCTCCCTTATTTGGGAACTTGTTAGAAATGCAGAATCTCAGGTCCCACCTGAGATCTTTCTAATCAGAATCTTCATTTTAATAAAATCCCCAAGGGGTTTATTTGCGCATTGTAGTTTGATGAGCAGTGCTTTGTGCCAGTAGTTCTGAGCAGTGACTAAATGTTAGAATTGCCTTTTTACATGGGAAGGTTTTAAAAAGACTGATACCTCTTTAAAAAGAGATTCTGGAGGGGAGCTCAGGTATTGGTGTTTTTAAATCAGAGATTCAAAAGTACAGCCAAGACTAAGGAGCTTTGCACTAGCCTTTGCTGTCTCTGGAGTAAAGAATAGAACTCCAGAGGTTCTTGAAAGTAGGACAGCAAGGAGAAGAGAGGTTTTTTAATTAAAAGAACTATAAGTAACATTTTTTTTTGAGATTTTTTTTTTTTTAGAACAGTTTTATACTTACAGAAAAATTACAGAATTTCCATAAACCCCACACCCAACTTCTGCAGTTATTAACATCTAACATTAGTATGGTACATTTGTTTTTGTTTTTTACTCTAAGTAACATTTTTCCAGCAGTTTTGCCCAAAGGCCTTTTGACGCATTTTGACGGTTTCTCTCTCATAGGCTCAAACTGTCCAAGTTGCTGAAGTTGAACCACAGTCACAGCCACAGCCTTCCCCAGAACTTCTGCTTCCAAATTCTCTGAAGCCAGAAGAAGGGCTTGAAGTATGGAAAAACTGGGCACAGACCAAGAATGCTGAGCTAGAGAAGGATGCTCAGAACAGACTGGCACCCATTGGGAGTAAGTGTTTGGGAGGGAAAGGGGGTTGGACTCTGTCAAAAATGCAATGATACTTAAGCAGCAGGAGGACAGAATGGTAGGAAAGTGGTGTCCCTTGGCTCTCTGGGCACTAGGGAACACCATCTGAAATAGAATGCTGAATTCAAGACAAGCAACAAGCAGTCCGGACCTACTATAAATGAGCAGAATTTGTGGGGTTTGTCCAAGATCAGGCATTTTTATACACATGGATTTCTGGGACAGAGAGAGTTCTGGGAGGAGATATGAATTAGTGAGTGCACTCAGGGGCCCTCTTCCTTAGCATTATCCTCACATACTTCCTCATATTACAGAGGGTGGATTTTGCGTTTTTGCTTTCACGTCTTGGTCCTAATAATAACTGGGGGGGGATACATGAGGTAGGAAGGATTGTGGTAAGGAAACCCTTTTTGTAATAGGGCAAACAGGATTGTTGTCTTTGTAGGCTAGTTCTGATTGTAGATACAAGTGACCATTTTCATCCCAGCACCTTCATGGGTGGTGTCTGCTTTGAAACCCCCTTCCAGGGATATGAGCAACCAGTAAAGAGACGGCTGTTGCCAGGACCCTCACTCACCTCTGGGGCTTGTGTTGCAGGGCGTCAATTGCTGCGATTCCAGGAAGATCTCATCTCTTCTGCTGTGGCCGAGTTGAATTATGGGCTCTGTCTAATGACACGGGAAGCTCGAAATGGAGAAGGTGAACCCTATGACCCAGATGTGCTGTACTATATTTTCCTGTGTATTCAAAAGGTAGGAAACAGAACTTCACAGGAACATGTTTGAGCTGTGTTCCCATTGGGTAGTTGCTGGGTAGTCAAATTAACAAAATGACAAGCAAGTGGTTATAATAAAGACATTCTCTTTCAACTATATAGTGAATTTTTAAATGTATGTTTTTTAAAATTGGAAAAGATCTACATATTCACTTAAAAAAATAAACATCATCATAATCCCACTTTCTAGAGAAACATCTATTAAAATATTTGATATATTACCTTAGAGCCTTTTTAAATCATGGAACATTTTTATTGATTGATTGATTGATTGATTGATTGCTGTGTTGTGTCTGCTGCATTGGCAGGTAGATTCTCAACCACTGCACCACCAGGGAAGCCCTATCATGGAACATTTATATATAACACTTTTCATTAAAGTAAACATGTAGTTTGCAGAAAAGCAATTTGTCCAGAACAAAGTCTCGTGCTGACATGTAGCTTGTCTTCTCATTGTTTCCTGCATTAATGCAAAATAATTACTTGGAAGTGTCTAGCTAGAATATACAACTGTAGTTAGGTTTTCAGGACATCTAAGATGAAGATTAACAGAGAAATTCATTTCAGGACTGGCAGTTTAGGAGAGCAGAGGTGGATTTCTTAGTGTTTGAATGCTATTGTGGAGAAGCCCACAATATGATGGAAAAACACTTGCTAACTAGGACTCACCCTGTTGCTTAGGCCTGAGAAAAGCCCATCTACCACTTTGTTCCTCTTTCTTAACCAGTCACCCAGAGCACTGGGTGAATTGCTCTGCATGCTTTGTCTCATTCCATGCTCTCTCACTCCTGGAAGGCAGGCACAGTCATCTCCATTTACAAACAAGGAAACTGAGCCCCCCAAAGTTAAAAGACTCGCATGAGTTACTAAACTTATACCATAGCTGGTAAGAGGCTGGCCCTGGAGCCCACATTGTGATTTTTTTGCTACCACAAGACAATGCCTTACTTGGGTGAAATAGCATTCACAAAATCTGCGCCATTGACCCAGCTCACAAGAGTGTTGTGAGAGTCAGTTCACGTGCTGAAGTATACTGTGAAAGTGCCACACACTGGACAGTTTTTTAAAAATTTATTTATTTGGTTGCGTTGGCTCTTTGTCGCGGCACATGGGATCTTTCGTTGCGGCGTGTGGGGTTCTCTAGTTGTGGTGCATGGGCTCAGTAGCCCCACAGCATGTGGGATCTTAGTTCCCCAACCAGGGATCAAACCCAACTCCCCTGCATTGGAAGACAGATTCTTAACCACTGGACCACCAGGGAAGTCCCCGCTGGACAGTTTTGACTTGGTGTGTTGGTTTGTTAATGGGGGAGGAATGGGTAGGGAGAGGTGAGGGTACTGGTAGAAAAATGTTTGCTTCCCCTCAACAACTTGCCCAAGAGACTACCGACAACTTTTATTGATTATTTTTCTTTTAGTATCTTTTTGAAAATGGACGGGTTGATGACATTTTCTCCGATCTTTATTATGTTCGATTCACGGAGTGGCTGCATGAAGTTCTGAAGGACATTCAGCCCCGAGTCACTCCACTTGGTAAGAATCTTCCTAGTCCTTGGATGTCTTTAGCACCTGGGTTTTAAAAAGATCAGCTGGGGGGAGAAAAAAAAGATCAGCTACTTGTGTGGCTAGCTGTGATAATAGCATGTGGGTGAGGAGGCTATAAATCCCAGGCACCAAACATCAGTCTCTGTGCTGCTTGGCCTGATGTGGAAGGGGCACGGCTCACCAGACAGAGAACTTGCTGGTCCCAGTGTGGCAAGGACACAGGGGCATGCAGAGTGTGGGGTAGTCACTCCATTTTTTTTCCCTATTAAAATTTATTGATTCAAACTAGAATCCTTGCAAAAATTAAGAATTATGAACTATTTCATCTGTAGGTTAATTATATTACATATTGAGTTTTTTTCCCCTTATGTTTAAACATACATTCTACATATATAGAACATAATTTTTGCTTTACCCATGGATAACCTGGGCAGCATGTTGTGTTGGAAAGAACATGAGTTTCGCAGTAGAATGTTTGAGGTGGTTTTTTGTTTGTTTGTTTGTTTTTTAAATAAACTTTTTAAGAGTAGTTTTAGGTTTACAGGAAAACTGAGCAGGAGATACAGAGAATCCCATATACTCCCTCACACAGTGTTTCCCCTATTATTAGTATCTTGTATTAGTGTAGTGTATTTGTTAAAATTGATGAGCCAATGTTTGGTACATTATTATTAACTAAAGTCTGAAGTTTACATTAGAGTTCACTCCTTGGGTTGTATATTCTGTGGGTTTTGACAAATGTATAATGACATGTATCTATAATTCAGTATCATACAGAAGTTTCACTGCTTTAAAACCCCCGTGTTCCACTTATTCATCCCTCCCTCCATCCCCCTGACTCTCTGGCAATCTCTGATCTTTTTTACTGTCTCCATAATCTTGCCTTTTCCAGAATGTCATATAGTTAGAATAATTGTGTTAATCTCTTTCAATAATTTCATTTAATGTTCCTGCGTGTCTTTTCATGGCTTGATAGCTCATTTCTTTTTTTTTTTTTTTTTGCTGAATAATATTCCGTTTTATGAATGTGCCACAGGTTGTTTATCCATTCACCTATTAAAGGACATTTTGGTTGTTTCCATGTTTCGGTAATTATGAATAAAGCTGCTGTAAACATTGTGTGCAGGTCTTTGGTGAAAGAATAGACAGATCCGTGGAACAGAATAGAGAGTCCAGAAGTAGAACCACACGAATATAACCAATTTATCTTTGACCGGGGGCAAAGGCAGTTAAATGGAGAAAGGATAATCTTTTGTTTTGTTTTCTTTTATTTTTTTGGCCTCGCCATGTGGCTTGCGGGATCTTAGTTCCCTGACCACGAATTGAACCTGGGCCATGCAGTGAAAAGCACCAAGTCCTAACCACTGGACTGCCACGGATTCCCAGGATAGTCTTTTCAACTAATGCTGCTGGAACAACTGGACATGCACATATTTTTTAAAAAAATGAATCATAGACCTAAATGTAAAGCTATAAAACTCCTAGAAGATAAAATAGGAGAAAATCTAGGTGACCTCAGGTTTGTTGGTAACTTTTTAGATACAACACAAAAAGCACAATCTGTGAAATGAAAAAATTGGTAAGTTGGACTTTATTAAAATTTTAAAAACAAACAAAAACTTATTCTTTGTGAAAGACATTGTTAAGAGAATGAAAAGACAAGCCACAGACTGGGAGGAAATCTTTGCAAAACACATATTTGATAAAGGACTGGGATCCAAAATATATAAAAAACCCTTAACAGTCAATAATAACAAAACAAAGAACCCAATTAAAAAAATGGGTCAAGGATCTGAACAGATTCCTCACCAGAGAAGCTGGCAGATAAGTATATGAAAAGATATTTATCATGTATCATCAGGAAATGGCAAATTAAAACAACAGTGATGGGAGTTTTCTGGTGGCCTACTGATTAGGATTTGGTGCTTTCACTGCCGTACCTCGGGTTCAGTGCCTGGTCCGGGAACTGAGATTCCATAAGCCACGTGGCACAGCATGCATAAATATATATATACATACATACATACATACAGTGATGTACCACTATATACCTATTAGAATGGCTGAATTCCCAAGCATTCTCTTACCTTAGGACCCAGCAGTCATGCTTCTTTGTGTTTACCCAAATGAGTTGAAAACCTTATGTCCACACGAGTATCTGAGTTTTAATCCTGGCTCTGGATTTAATACAATGCATGTCGTTTAACTTTTTCTTAATCTTTTTAAAAAATTGAGATATAATTGACATATAACATTATATTAGTTTCAGGTATACAACAATGATTTGATACAGTATGTATATATTGCAAAATGATTTAGTCTAGTTAACATTTGTCGTCATAGTTACATGCTTAACCTTTAAAAAAAATATTGTCTAGGGCTTCCCTGGTGGCGCAGTGGTTGAGAATCCGCCTGCCAATGCAGGGGACACGGGTTCGTGCCCCGGTCCGGGAAGATCCCACATGCCGCAGAGCGGCTGGGCCCATGAGCCATGGCCACTGAGCCTGTGCTTCCAGAGCCTGCGCTCCGCAACGGGAGAGGCCACAACAGTGTGAGGCCTGCATACCGAAAAAAATATATATATATATTGTCTAAACAAATATTTTTTGAGGCCTACTGTGTGCCAGGCAGCTCCAGGTGCACATAATATAATTCAGTAGTGAACAAAATGAAGCTTACAGTCTAATGGGGGAGACTGTATAAATAATCACATTAATTTATGATAGTTAAGTGCTTTGAAGAACAAAACACAAAGAATGGAAAGTGTTAAAGGGTATATTAGGAGGGAGGCCTCTCTGAGGGGATGTCATTAGACACCTGAGTAAGTGAATCACTACATGATTTGCAAAATTTCAAACCAAGTGTGGCTATATAAAGTCTGCTGTTTAAAACTTTTTATTATGGAAATTTCAAGCACATATAAAATAAACAGAATAAATTAATGGCACTCCCATGTACCTGTGGCAGATCTTGTTCCATATATACACTGTCTGTTCCCCTGCACCGTGTTATTTTGAAGTAAATCCCAGACACTTTATCTGTAAATTTTAATATGTTATTGACATTCCACAATGCCATTATTATACTTTTTTTAAAAAAGATAAGTCCATAATGTCATCAAATTCTACCCTTTGTTCGAATTTCTAATTGTCCCATAAATATCAGAATTTTATTTGTTTGAGTCAAGTTGCAGATAAGGTCCACACATTGAAATTGCTGTTATACCTTTTAATGTTTAGCTTTAATCTTTAATTTCCCCCTTGATTATTTTTCCTGCAATTTATTTATGGAAGAAACTAGCCTTTTAAAAAGTCTGATTTTTGCTATTGTATCTCCATACTGTAATTTAACATATTCTTCTGTCCCCTGTATTTACAGTTAATTGGTAGTTGCATATAAAGACTTGATTAATCAAGTTTTGTTTTTTTTGTGTGTTTTCTTTTTGGCAAGGTTATATCATAGATGGGTTACTTACTTCCATCAGGTGCCCATAATGTCTGGATCCATTAATTCATGAGGAGTTGCAAGCAGTGGTATTCTAATGTTATTACTTCATTATTAGCTGAAATACAAAGAGAAACTTTCCCTCATCAACTCTTTGAATTCCTAGCAGTATAGATTGTATAGAAGAGACAGGATAAGGGCTTGTTTCTTCTTTGTTTAGCAGTTTTCACAGTAAGGAGTTGGTTCACCAACTTCCTCCAGCTGGGGTTTTTTTGTTTGTTTGTTTAAAGAATCATTGTGAGCTAATTAATTTAAACATATTTAATATGATTCAATTCATTTCACTTGTTATCTTTTTTTTTTTTTGCGGTACACGGGCCTCTCTCTGTTCTGGCCTGTCCCATTGCGGAGCACAGGCTCTGGACGCACAGGCTCAGCGACCATGGCTCACGGGCCCAGCTGCTCCGCGGCATGTGGGATCCTCCCAGACCGGGGCACGAACCCATGTCCCCTGCATCGGCAGGCGGACTCTCAACCACTGCGCCACCAGGGAAGCCCTCACTTGTTATCTTTAATGATGCACAAATTGTCCCATCTTTGGCCATTTGGAGCCTCTTTAAATTGGCTCTTCAGTTCATTTGACATGACCCTACTTCCTTGATTTCTGGTTTGCCTGAATGTTCCAGGCTTATCCTGGACATTTTCTGTCTCCCAATGTGGAATTCATCAGTTCTCCATGGAGCCTGGTACTTTTCAGTGTTAAGTGGTATTTCGTTATCACAGTCTGGATGGTAGGGGTGCTCATTGCTCCTTGGGTTTCTAGGCCTAACTAAAAAAATTAATATAAAATGGATCATTTTGATGCTTTGCAGTTCAGATTCAGAACTATGAGACTTTTATATGTTGTTTCCATCTGTATCTCCTGTTGGCCCGTGACAGGAGTTCTGGTTTTCAGGCATTAAAGTTCACTTTCAGTTGTGTTGTTAAGAAGTGACTATAGGGAAGTGACACCAGGTGGCAGAGTGAACCCAGGGAAAACAGGGCATGCCAAGGTATGCCTGGGGCCACTCCTAGGGCTGGCCTTCCCTCCTCCCTGAGGAGCGCTATCTTGTCACTCATCCCGCTTAAGATTTGTCTGAGAGCAAGGAAGTTTATCTCATTGCCATTGGGCCACAAAGTAGAATAGTAGAGGCAGACATTCCCTAAAGAGATGGAAGTGCACTAATGGAGTCAGAGGGCTAGCTTTGGCAAGAATAGAGAAAAGGAATGTATTGGGCAGAACATTCCCCTACTTCTAAGAAGTGCCACCCTCACTCCCTGCCTGGAGAATCCTGAAACTCCTGCAGGAGAATGCTGGTGTCTGCTGCTGTTTCACCATGCCCTCAGTCCCTGGCACACATACACTTGGACATTGACTATTGAATGAACATATGAAGGGGGCTTGATGACCAGCCCAAGTGTCATCTTCCTTTGGTGTAGACCTGCCTGCCCAAGGCTCTTGCCTTAGCTCCTGTCCAGCATTCAGTTAGCTTATGAACCAGGGTCTTAACAGTAAAAGTTGCCCTATGGAGGAAACCTATAATAGATCTGAATATCATTCTCCCCTTTTTCCAAAGGGGATGAGAATGGGTTTGCTTTCTAGAGATGGAAGACATGAGAAGTTTAACAAGGGCAAATGGGCATGTATAGCAGTTCTTTGGGCCCTGGCCTGGATACCTTTGAAAGTATAATGAAAGCTCTGTACCCTCTTTTCAGAGAAGTTTGCATATATGCAGAGAGGTTGGCTTATACTTTGGGGTGTTTCTCTGAGAGATGTCCTTCTACCCCATATTAATCTGCAATTAGAGGAAGAATTAACATCAGGTGAGAGTGATCATGTAGGGCAGTGGTTCTCAAAGTGTGGTGTTAGGAACTTGTTGAACACACATTTTCAGGTCCTGCCCAGAAACTTGGGTTGGGACTCAGCTGTTTGTGTTTTAACAAGCTTTCCAGATGATTTTGCCATATCCCAGGAAGACTTCTCCAATTAAGTTTGTACTCCTGTGTGGTCCTTGTTGTGCTTCACACCTCCCATCCTGCACCTTTGAGGGACTGCCTGCCATCCTCTTGTTGTAGCAGTACTTTGTTCCTCCTAGGCTATGTCCTGCCCAGCCACGTGACTGAGGAGATGCTGTGGGAGTGCAAGCAGCTCGGCGCTCACTCCCCTTCCACCCTGCTGACCACCCTCATGTTCTTTAACACCAAGTAAGTGTTCTAGAGGCTCCATGCTTAGCCACTGCTGGCATCTGCCCAGTGAAGAGGGTAGAAACTATCCAGATGGACTTCTGAATACCTTTGATATATACTTGAGAGCCTTTGAGCTACTGAAAGCCCTCAGCCCCACTTGGCTACATTTTGTGTGCTGACCAGTGAGGCAGACAGCCTTGCCAGATCTCTACCATCAGTCTTGATGAGATTCCTCCACTAGACAGTGTGTTTGGGCGTGGGCCTGCCCAGATTCTGGGAGTGTGGGCAGCGGCTCCTCTGAAGCCCTGATGGCGGAGGGTAAGTCACAGTCTCCTCCTGGCACCCCTCCCTTTGCCTTGCTTTCACTTGTGGTGCAGATACTTCCTGTTGAAGACAGTGGACCAGCACATGAAGCTGGCCTTCTCCAAGGTCTTACGACAGACAAAGAAGAACCCCTCTAATCCTAAGGATAAAAGCACGAGTATTCGGTACCTGAAGGCACTTGGGATACACCAGACTGGCCAGAAAGGTAGGGGAAAGAGGTAGGGGTTGCAGAAACAGGTGCTACTAGTCCTGCCCTGCCCTTGTGCCTGGGGTCTAGTAATGAGTGTGAAGATTGGGATTTGCTGGATAGGAGTTTTCCATTCCCTTCTCCCCAGCCAGAAACTTCAAACTCTTCTAGAAGCAGAAACGCCCCAGAAATGATAGCTGCTTTTTCCTTTCATACTCACTGCCCATGCCTCACACCCTTTTCCTTCCCAGTATTTCCTGGTTGGGATGGCTGGAAGCCTAAGGTTTCTAACCTGAGCCTGAGTAAAGGCAATCTGATGCCATGTCTGTGGTGGTGGTGGGGTATGTTTTATAGTTACAGATGACATGTATGCAGAACAGACGGAAAATCCAGAGAATCCACTGAGATGTCCTATCAAGCTCTACGATTTCTACCTCTTTAAATGGTGAGGAGGCTTTATTGTGACTGAGTGACGTGTGTGTGTGTGCGTGCAAAAGCATTCTCTAGTTACAGGCAGAGTAAAAACACACTTCTGAAAAGTGAAATATAGAAGCAAGCTTATTGGTTTTCCCAAAGCATGTGCCCAGCACTGCTCCCTGATGGTCCACTTTCATGGAGAGAGGATGAAGGTAGAGGGAGGACAGTACAGAGAGGCTGCCTCTGTTACATATTGAGCATATAGCCCTGCATCTTCCTGGACTTGACCTTTTCTCACCACCACTGTCAGTCTAAGGGGAACTCCTTTCCTTGGCTTTCATTCTTTCTTGCCCCTGCAGTTTGGTATATCATCTTAACAGCAATGCCAGAAGATCTTTCTACATTGTAGGTCTTACCGTGTTACTTAGATTAAAACCTTTTACTCTACAGAGAAAGACAGTAATCCTAATGTGGCCAGCAGGGCCTTTCATGTACTCTCCCTTGTTAACCTCATGTCTGTGTAGCTCTTGGCTCTCTAGCCACACTGGCTCTTCTCCACTGAAGGGCATCATGCTCTCCCTTCCTCAAGACCTCTGCCCAGAACTTTTTGCTGTTGGGCAAACCCTACCACCCCCTGCCTGTTTATCTAGTTAGCTGCTATCCATCCTTAAAAGAGCTTTATTAGGGAAGCATTTCCAAATTCCCTGCCTGTTCTCTCCAGCTGTTTCTTCTGTAACCCTTACCACTGTTTGTTATTTTCTTTGTCTTTATGTAACTTTAATTGCTGTCTGTCTCCCCTCTTACCTGTAAACTCCATAATATAGGGACTCTTGGGTCTTATTCATTTCTTTTAATATCAGCACCTAGTGCAGGCCTGGCACACAGTAGCCCTTTGATAAATCTTGAATCAGTGGATGAATAACTGTTAGAGGATGGCATGTGCTAAGTACTTAAGAGAAGTACAGCACAACGTTGAGGGGGTGAGAGTCCAGGTAAAGGCGCCAGCATCATAGCAAGCAGAGAAGTCAGAGTCCCTCAGATCAAGTTGAGGAATTATCAGTGGATGGGGTAGAGGAAACAACATAGCAAAGACTTGGAGATAGACCTTCTGGGTGCTGAAATTGGTTCAGGGTGGGATATGGTTGGACTCAAGTAGATGAGCCCCGGGAGCCCTAGTAGAGGAATCACACCTGGCAGTGTGTGAGGGAGGAGCAGAAGATGGGCACCCTAACACTGGCATTTGCAGTAACTCCAAAGGGACGTCCTAGAGGTAGTGTGTATTGGCTGCATGGAATTTAGGAGCTGTGCCACCATGCTTTCCAGAGCTTCCCATCTTTTGCAGATAGCATCTGTTCAGGAGGTTCATGGTGGGAGGGTTGAGACCATGGTGGTTTTACCCAGCTTTTACCCATGTATTCTTCAGCCCCCAGAGTGTGAAAGGCCGGAATGACACCTTTTACCTGACGCCCGAGCCGGTGGTGGCCCCCAACAGCCCAATCTGGTACTCAGTCCAGCCTATCAGCAGAGAGCAGATGGGACAGATGCTGACTCGGATCCTGGTGATACGAGAAATTCAGGAGGCCATTGCAGTGGCCAACGCAAGCACCATGCACTGAGATCCCTCAGCCATGGTGCAAGGGAGACCATCCAGGAAAAAACGGACACTTTCACACTAAAGAAGAGGCCTCCATTTTTTTCTTTTCTTTTTTTTATTGGTGTAGTTATGAACCCTTTCAGACTGCTTCTATTTCAAATGTAAAAGGAAACTTTGCCCCCTGTGCATCTTCATAAACCTGCTGTGGCAGACTTCTCAGCCCATGGGGGCTCTGGGTTTCCTGAGAGCCAGATGTCCTAGACAGTTGCTGGCTGACTTTTTTTGTGTGGGGCCTGAGGAAAGGGCTTGGACTGTTAGGAGAGATGTCGCCCCTTCCCTTCCTCCAGAAAGATGGAATTAATGATGGATGGACCCTCCAGGGAATCTCCCCAGCTGGCTTCCACTCTGACTGGCAGACTTCGCTGACCACAGGGGAGCCATGGTCTTCTTTCTTCATGCTCAGACATAAACCTAGCATCTTAATGGAAGGAAAATGAGGGGAACTTCAATTATGATTTATTAAAGACAATTTCTATTACACCCTCCTTTATGACAAGTGACATTTTAGATGTTAAAGTAAAAACTTTACCATGTCTTTTTTTTTTTTTTTTTTTTTTTTGGCCTAACATTGAGGCCTTAAACCTGAGGCTTCTGTGCCTGATGGAATTCTTGTAACATACACTTGTGTATCATATAAAGATACCACTCTGTTTCTCTTATGTATTCTTAATCTAGTTGTTTATTAAGAATGACAAGCACGTCTTTTCAACATGCTAGTGAACAACGCCTCTTCATTTGGGAGGAGCCAGGCGGGACAGTGGCAGCAAAGCCTTGCTTGTTCGTTGGACGGGGCGAGGTCCTGTGGGAGGGGGTAGCAAAAGGAAACAGCCCTAGGGCGTGCTATGCGCCTGCGTTCCCTCCCGCCGGCCCCGCCCTAGAGGCGTACGAGCTCTGTACGTGCGTGCTGCGTCCTGACGTTGGCGACGCGCTGGGCGCAGTGACGATATCGGCGGGTTTACATTGGCGCGGCCCAGAAGGCGGAGGCCTCTGCGGCGACGTCTTCGGAGACGCGCGGCCTTCCCCCGCGCTAGCCATGGCCGACTACCTGATTAGTGGGGGCACGTCCTACGTGCCGGACGACGGGCTCACGGCACAGCAGCTGTTCAACTGCGGGGACGGCCTCACCTACAAGTGCGGGCCTACCGGGCTCACCTGGGCCAGGAGAGGAGCGGCGCGCAGGGTTGGGAGGCCGGGTGGGGCTTCCATTGAGCCCGCTTGGCTCGGGCGTGGGGGACAGGTTCCGGAAACTCCCCACCCATCTCAGGTTCAGTTTGGCAGGTCTGAAGCGGGCGGGATGGAGGAGGCATCTTGGTAGTGCCTGAGATTTCCAGGTTAGAAACTCCGTTCTCTGGGCACATGG
The DNA here is from genome assembly GCF_026419965.1 of Kogia breviceps. Taxonomy (NCBI): domain Eukaryota; kingdom Metazoa; phylum Chordata; class Mammalia; order Artiodactyla; family Physeteridae; genus Kogia; species Kogia breviceps. Next base: position 39,611,504 of record NC_081319.1, read on the forward strand.
AGTTGTCAGGATGCCAGAGGCGCTGATGACAGCTAGGTGGCAGAAAAGGTCCGCTGTCTCCATCTCTACCTTGTTCTCTGCCTTGCCTGTGATACTCGGGCTAGGTCATTTCCCTCTGCCGGAATGCCTTAAGAGATGATTTATGAGGATGGCGTCTCAGGCTGCCATAAGCCTGACCCTTACTCCCAATTCCCCTCCCCTCTAGTGACTTTCTCATTCTCCCCGGGTACATCGATTTCACTGCAGACCAAGTGGTGAGTATGGACAGGAATTGGATCCTAAGTATCAAGGTTGGATAAAAGTGCTGCTGTCCCCTCTCGGCTATCTCAGTAAATTGCTTTTGGGGGGTGGATGCTATGGAATGGTCTTACTGGCATGCAGGTTATACAGAGCACCTGTTTTGCGGGGAACATGGCACCGCCCTGAGGTATATGAGGTGCTTTTGCACATTAGTTGGCCTTATTTCTTTAGGACCTGACCTCTGCTCTGACTAAAAAGATCACTCTGAAGACCCCACTTGTTTCCTCACCCATGGACACAGTCACAGAGGCTGGGATGGCCATAGCAATGGCGGTGAGCACTGTGGCATGTGAGGGCAGAAGCAGGGGCCCCATCTCTCTTTCCCACAGGCATACAATCATGCCACTCTTCTTTGTCACTTTTCCCATTTTCTTCCTGTGTATCCTGCAGCTTACAGGTGGTATTGGCTTCATCCACCACAACTGTACACCAGAATTCCAGGCCAATGAAGTTCGTAAAGTGAAGGTCAGAAGGGAAAAGATCACTGTCAAGAGCTCCTGGGAATTGCACTGAGGTGGAGTGGGGTGGGAGTGGGGGAATTATTCTCCTGATTTAGGATCCTTTCTTTCCCACTGTGGGGGTTCAGTTCTCGAGAAGAGCTTGAGACCCTGTGTCTTAAAGCAACAGAAGAGGGCCAGGTGGATAGTGCCTGAAGTTCAGTCATGTCTCCTAGCTCTGGGTTTGAAGTGTTCGTGTGATTTGATCCTGTGGTACTGCCAAAGGGGGAGCTGGCACAGATCCCAGGCTTCAAACCAAAAGTCTGATGAAAGTGGTTCAGAAGTGCCCTTTTTCACCATCCCTTCCAGAAATATGAGCAGGGATTCATCACGGACCCTGTGGTCCTCAGTCCCAAGGATCGAGTGAGGGATGTCTTTGAAGCCAAGGCCCGGCATGGCTTCTGTGGTATCCCCATCACTGACACAGGCCGGATGGGGAGCCGCCTGGTGGGCATCATCTCCTCGAGGGACATTGATTTTCTCAAGGAGGAGGAGCATGACCGGTTTTTGGGAGAGGTGGGTGCCACTGACAGAGCACAAGCAAACTCTGACAGCCCAGGCTAAAGATAAAGGCTTCTGTTCTGTTGTCTGAATGGCAATTCTGAGGGCATCTGCTGTCCAGGAAAGATGAACACCCAGCTAAGTTTCTGACCCTTTCATGAGGTTCCTGCATCCCTTCCCCACCAAAGGCTTTCAATCTGCCCAATGTTTGCCAGCATACCCAAATTTTTTGCCACACCCAGAGTGGGGGCTGTGCTCAAGGACTAACTTCAGCCTCCTCTTGTCATTTCTCCGGTGTGGCTCTTTCTCCACAATGTGCTCCATGCACCTGATGTGCTTTCTACTAAATTCTCACTCTTGCCACTAGATTGCTGCAGACTGTTGGGTTTACTTGAGGGTAGTCTGGGTGCAGGTGTGTAAACATGGTGGTCTTTGGAACCTCACCCTTGAGTTAGGGCAGGGTCTTTTGGAGGCCTGATCTCCTATTGCCGTTTCTCACAACTCCCCTCTGTTATAGATCATGACAAAGAGGGAAGACTTGGTGGTAGCCCCTGCAGGCATCACATTGAAGGAAGCAAATGAAATTCTGCAGCGCAGCAAGAAGGGTGAGTCCTAGAGGTAGGAAGGGTTCTGGAACCAAAGACCAAGGTCCTGATTTATGTCTGCCCTGCCCCCAGGAAAGTTACCCATTGTAAATGAAGATGATGAGCTAGTGGCCATCATTGCCCGGACAGACCTGAAGAAAAACCGAGATTACCCACTGGCCTCCAAAGATGCCAAGAAGCAGCTGCTGTGTGGAGCAGCCATTGGCACTCATGAGGATGACAAGTATCGGCTGGACTTGCTAGCCCAGGCTGGTGTGGACGTGGTGGTTTTGGTGAGCTGCTGCACAGGCAAGGTGGGGTGGTAGGAGCAGCTGTCATACCACAGTCTCATTGGGACTACCTTCCTGTCTCAGGACTCTTCCCAGGGAAACTCCATCTTCCAGATCAACATGATCAAGTACATCAAAGAGAAATACCCCAGTCTCCAAGTCATTGGAGGCAATGGTGAGACAAGACTGGGCACTGAAGGATGTGAGGCGAGAGTGGGGGAGCTAGGCTCCCACGTAGACCTTCATGTGAGCCTTTCCCTGTTCCTCCCTGCAGTGGTCACAGCTGCTCAGGCCAAGAACCTCATTGATGCTGGTGTAGATGCCCTGCGGGTGGGAATGGGCAGTGGCTCCATCTGCATCACCCAAGAAGGTAAGAAGACATTTTGGCAAGGCCCTCAGAGACCTGGCTTTAGCAGGGCCCTTAGCCCCACATGCCCTGGAGCCAAGCGCTCTTACGGGAACTAAACTGAGTCCTCAGTAGGGGCAGCCCCAGGGCCAAACAGGCCCCTTGGATGGGTAACATGCTGGAAGTAAGACGAGCTCTCGTCATTCTTCACCTGCCACTTCCCCCCTGCCCCCTGCCTAGCCTGGCCTCCCCGCTCCTGCTCCGTGCCCTCTCTAAACTCTGGTCTGTTTGTTTTATTTAGCGGCTCCCAAGATCCCTCCAGACATAAAGTCCCACAGCCCCAAATGCCCTTCTACTGTCACGGGCTGCTATAGTAAGTCCGGCCCGGTCCATTGGCCCGGCCCAGCTGCCCACTGCCCGGCTGCTTGGTTGACTGTAGCTGTAGCTCCCGGGGTTTGTGGTGCTGATGGGTGGGCAAGGCAAACTGAATGACAGACCATGGTTTTGGGAGCTGCTCAAGAACACAGCTCCCTCCTCTTCCTGGGGTGTTTGTAGGGCAGGACCTCCACCAGGTAGGCCCTGCTCTGCCCACATCTCCTGCAGCAGGCACAGCTTAAGGACCACCTCTGGGGTCCACTCTTCCTTCCACATGACCACTGCCCTGATCTTGCCTGAGCTGCCCACCATGCGGGAGCAAGGGGTGGGTCTCTGGGTACTAACTGCACGGTGACCCCTACCTGACCTGATATCAATTGGGCGGGGCTTTCCTGGCTGCTGACTGCATGTGCTTGAGGCTGCACTGGGCCATGCACATATGCACGCGCACATGCCAAGGGTGAGTGGAGGCCATCACAGCTATTTGTACTGTTTAAGGCTGATGGGGCAGCAGCCATCCCAGACAAGACTCTTCCTCTACCAGGCTGTAGTCCTGGTGCAGGTGTAACTGAGAGCTCCTTGGTGCTGATTTGTGGCCACAGAACCTCTTGCCTGTCCCCACTAACGCCACCCTCATTTGTTCCTCCGTGTCTCAACAGTGCTGGCCTGTGGGCGGCCCCAAGCAACAGCAGTGTACAAGGTGTCAGAATATGCACGGCGCTTTGGTGTTCCTGTCATCGCTGATGGAGGAATCCAAAATGTGGGCCATATTGCCAAAGCTTTGGCCCTTGGGGCCTCCACAGGTGAGGCCCAACATTCAGGGAGCCTAGTGGGTCTCCTTCCCTAATGGCATTCAGGGTCTTCCCCCAGCGTTCCTTCTGTCCATAGTTATGATGGGCTCCCTCCTGGCTGCTACCACTGAAGCCCCTGGCGAGTATTTTTTCTCTGATGGGATCCGGCTAAAGAAATATCGTGGTATGGGTTCTCTTGATGCCATGGACAAGCATCTCAGCAGCCAGAACCGATATTTCAGGTGGGACAGGCAGGTCAGTTGCCCTATGCTAACCCTGCACTGGCAACATCATCCATGTTGTGACTTTGCCTTTGTTTCCTGCCTCTTCCCTGCAGTGAAGCTGACAAAATCAAGGTGGCCCAGGGGGTGTCTGGGGCTGTGCAGGATAAAGGATCCATCCACAAATTTGTTCCCTACCTGATTGCCGGCATCCAGCACTCCTGCCAGGACATTGGTGCCAAGAGTTTGACCCAAGTCCGGTAAGCTTAGGGAGCTGGGACATTGGGTAGAGGGCCTGGTCCAGGGCCAGCTACCCACATCTGACTTCTGCCTCTCTTCAGAGCCATGATGTATTCTGGAGAGCTCAAGTTTGAGAAGAGAACATCCTCAGCTCAGGTGGAAGGTGGTGTCCACAGCCTCCATTCGTAAGTGACCAACCCTCTCCACTGTCTCTGTCCTTGGGGTGGAGGTCTCTTCCATGCCTCCATACTCCTGCCCTCACCTCACAGCTGGTCCTTCTGCCAACAGGTATGAGAAGCGTCTTTTCTGAAAAGGGATACAGCACACCCTCGGTTTTTCAATAAAAGTTTGAAAAAAAGTAATGCCTGATCTTTGAGGTCAACAAGCAGGTGGGGCTCTGCAGGCCACCATCACAGATACACAAAAACAAACCACCTTCATTTCCAGAGAAAGCCTCATGCCCCGAGATAAGGATGCTTCAAGGAACTGGAAGTGGGGGGCAGTACTAGATTCAAAAAGCCCCTCCTGAGGCATCTCAAAAGGCAGCTCAGACCCAAGGGTTTGGTCTCAGAAATTGCCTGTGGCTGCTTAGGAAGGGTCACAGAACAGTCCATAGGGCTCTGGACTGGCATCCGCGGGGCCTCCTGCTAACCCAAAGTTTGGCCACCATGGGATCAGGTTGAGACCCACATACATATTCTCTAACTTGAATCTCTAAAAGGACCTTGTGGAGAAAACACAGAGGTCCCCTCAAATCTGCATGTCAACAAGTAGATAGCTACACAGCTTAAAACAGGTGCCTATACTGTCTCCTGGCCTCTGAGAGGCCAAGCAATGTAGACAAATAGATGACCCCTTGGTTCGGAACCCCCTCCAAGAACTCAATGAGCCAGCAGCTCCTGGCCAGCAACACACCTAGTACAAAATCAGAGAAGTGGGTTAAATTATTAATTTGCTGGCAAACAAGTGTTACAGTAACAAAGAGGGAGGGGCTAGTGAAAGCTTTGGGAACCCCTGCATTCTGCAAAAGGTGCTAGGGCCCTCCTGGATGGGTCATGTAAGTTCCTGGTGGTTCATTCTGCAGCTTGGGCCAGAGAGGTGAGTGCAGCCCCGCCAGGTGGGGGAATGAGAGCAGCTCCTGTCACTCGGCCTTCATGACACAGGAAGTTGAAAGTGGCACAGGCATTGGGCTGCAAAGAGAAAGCCAGCATCAGCTGGGCTAGTGCTAGGCTTGGGCTCCCCTCCGCATTCCCAAGTCCCAAACATACTGTGTCCTGCACTTCCACAGCGATGCCTCGCTGCCTCATGGCTCGCAGCAAGTGGGACTGCAGCCGCTCAGTCCGGTCTCCAGTGCCCACCACAACAATCTCTAGGGACGGACGGGCATGGCTAGTCTACAACCAGGTCTGTCTAGAGGGTGGCTTTCTGGGGCTCAGCATTTCAGCCCTCCCCTCCTCCAATACCTATTCGGGGCTCCAGCATCCAAAAGAGAGAGAAGCTTTCCTCGGTGATGTCCCGGTGGGAACCTACCTGTGTGGGGAGGAGACAAGTTAAATACAACTCCACCTAGGTTTCCCCAGAGACCCTCTACTTGCTCCGGTGCGGGGCAAAAGAAAAGCCAGCTGTGCCAGGGACAGAATCAGGGGGCAGGCCTGTGACTCTGGCCCTCCGTTTCCTCACTGCAGGGAAGGGCTCACGTTCCACTGCACCACCGAGTGTGGGAGTAGCGCACAGGGCCCAAGTACGCGATTTCCGTTGACCGTAAAGCCGCGGCTGTTGTAGCTGTCGATGTACATATCGTGCGGGGACTCGCGCTGCAGCAGAGAGATGCGCGTCCGCTGATACAGTTCGTCATCCGCCGGCGTGAGCCGATGCCCACGCCGCGGGGCCCTGCGGAGAGGTATGGTCAGGGTCTAGGGGGCCGGGAATCGCCGGCCGTAGGAGCCGGGTGGTCAGGGACGCTGGGTCCAGACTCACCATGGCAGCTGCGCGGGCGGACAGCGAAGGGCGAGCCGCGCTCCGTACAGGGCCCGAAGCACGAACGCGGCGGCCATGGCGGACCGGCGTGCAGGGAGGCTGGCGCAGGCACAGCGGGGTCGTGGCGTCACCAAGCCTAGCGCGGCTACAGCGCCCCCAGCGTTGCGGAGGGCACAGCGCAGTTCGGCCGGCCCAGCGCGGGAGAGAGGAGGGAGCGGGCCAGGGGCCTCGGTCCCATGAGGGCGCATCCCCCAGCGCGGCTCCGGTGTCAGCACCTGCTGTCCGCCCCTCCCCAGACCCCCGCAGGCCGTCCTGGGGGAGCCGGACACCTGGTGGCGTGGCTGGCCTCGGCACTGCCTGGGCCCCAGCCGCGACCTGGCCCCCGGCTCTCAGCCATTACGCCGGCCGCCAGGCGCGGAGCGGCCGAGCACCTGTTCGACTCCCGCACACCTGGCTAGGGCGTGGCGTCAGCCCCCAAGCGGCTAATCCCGGCTTTGGAGAGTCGGGTTCCGAGGGCGGGGTGGGCAGCTCAGGTTTCCCTCGGTTATCCCCCCGAGTCCCGCCCCTCCCTAACCGTCACAAGCGCGACCGTTGGCGCCGCGACCGCGAGTCGCACGGGGCGTGGTTGAGCATGGATTGGCCTCTCCAGAGCGCGAGGGGGCGTGGCTGGTTGGTTTCGCCATAAAATGGCTCCAAATCTGCGGCCAGTGCAAGCGGAAGGGGATGTCTTCGTAGGGTAATTCTAGTTGCTCAGCGGCCGACTGGGCCTAAACCCGACCAGACGTTGAACTAGATAGCGGCTGGAGCGTCGCCCTGTCCTCGCTCACTTCGCTTGCGTCCCGAGAATTCCTTGCGCCCCGTCTTTAGCCGAATCAGAAGGCCTACTGGCGTGAGAATCGCTGGCGCCCGCGCAGGTTCTGGCATCTCCGCGCGCCCACCGTGTGTTGGCCTCAGGGGCACGTTGCCGCGTCTGCCACCCTCGGGACCGGGCTGGCGGGAGGCTCGACACAACCGAGGACGGTCGCAATGGATTTCCGGGAGTCCCGTCGCTGCCGTGCGGGCCCATTTGGCCCCTAGCGCTCCGGGCACTGGCAGCGTCACCGGACAAAGGGTCCCGGGTGCCGGGGTGTCCCCGAGGAGGGTTTACTTCCCCTCCGATCCCACGGGCGCGCTTCCCTCTTGGTTTATCCCGAAGCCCGCCCCGCCACCGTCACTGCAGTGGCCCTGACTGCATGAGATCAACAGGACTAATCCTACCCCGCGGATCTAATCCGGATCGGGACCTGGTCCCGGGGAAGGCCACCACCACCCATATTGTTTGGGGACCTAGGTGAGCGGCTTGTTCCCACTAGACTTGGTTTCACCTCCTGAGTCCGCCGACTGGGAGTGGGGCGTTTTGATCTGGCCCTAGGGCGAGGGATAACCCCCTCAAACCGCCCCCCCCCCCCGGCTGGACAGCGGGCAACGGAATCCCAAAAGCAGCTGTTGTCTCCAGAGCATTCCAGCTGCACTTGGATTTCGTTCCCTGCTCTCCTGCCTGAGCAGCGTCCTGACCCAGATGGAATGGGCTAGTCCCTGATCCCCAGACATGCTTTATTGGGTCGCTCTGGCTTCCGTCCCTCTTTCAGGTGCGCCCTCAGGCTAGAAGTGACAGGCGTAGACGTCGGAGAGCCGAGGCGGTGGCCATCTCTGGAGCCCGAGGTACCATTGGCAAGGGAGGGAGGACCCAGGGCCTCCGGATAGGGCTGCAAATGGCGGTGAGTCCCACAGGGCAGCCCGAGCCCGCAGCTCGCTAAAGATAGCCTTTCACTTCCTGGGGTAAAACCACCCCCAACCGTCTTCATGCACCCAGAGTAGCTGAAGTCCCCAGCTCCGCCTCCTAGCCCCCAACCCTGTTAGCAGCTGTCCCCGGGTCGTGCGCGTGACGCATGGAAAGCGCTTTGGAATGACACGATCACTCCCGTTGAGTGGGCACCCAAGAAACCATCGGGAATGTCGTGTCCGCCCAGTGCTCTTTCGGCGCTTCCCAGCAGGGCCTTGCAGCCCTAGCCCAGAAAGGGGCCTTTCCAAGCTTTTCCTGCGCCTAGGCTTCTCTCCTTTCGGAGCTCTGGTTATTCTCACTGCTCCAGAGATCATGGGTTTGCCAGTGATCTGCTGCACAGCGCTCTACGGCGTTAGGTTCAATCCCCGTTAAGGAAAAGAGGAAAGGGTTATCTAAGTTACAGTAAAGTGAAGGCATTCAGGATCCCTGGTGGGACAGAGGAAAGAGCATTCTCACTGGTAGAGGAGTGGGGTGCTCAGAGAACTGTTCTTAAGCTGGGTCTTCTCATGGTCACATTGTTTATTTGACCCACAATGGCTGGTTGCCTAAACCAGGAAGTGGGAGCGTTGTTAAAGTACACCAGGTTCAAGGAGAGAAGCATTAAGAGCTTCTGGAAACCATCATGATGGTTCTAATTACTCAAGATTCAAGAGGAAAAAGCCGTCAATTCTATCAGTAGGCATTTATTAGGAATAAAGACAACCCATATGTCAAAGGAGGGAATGCTTGCAAATAACCCGAAACTGGAGAACACAAATTCTCTTAAAAATGTGACTTTTTCAGTAGGTCATGAAAGTGGCTTTAATGTTAGCCGCCCTATTTCAGTGAGAATCCACTTGGGACTTTTGCCGTTTTGATCATGTGTAAATGGAGCAAATGAAACGTTATCACAAATACATATATGTAAGATTTAGGTTCTTTCCCTGGTTGCTACTGCGGGCAACGGCGAGAGAATCCTAGGCCCGTAGCGTACCCAGAGATTTCGGACCCGGAGCCGAGCCAGGCTGGTGGGCCACGCGGAGGTAGCACTGGAGTCGTAGATCGACCGCACCTGTCCACTCACGGGCCGCAGTCAGATCCCCGCCCCAACCAATTGGTCCTCCTGGAAGTTCGACCTCGAAATTTTGCTTCCGGTTCCTTGCTTCCGGTTGTGCCTACTTCCGGTCGCCATGCGCCTTGGGGTAGAGGAGACGCTGGGAGCCCTCAACGCGGCCTTGGGGCCGGGCGGCCCAGTGTGGTTCAAGGAGACACGCGCCCGCCACCTGCGTGTCCGAGACTTCTTGGCACCGCGGCGCGCGCTGCAGGCGCGCTTCGGGGACGACCAGGTGGGCGCGAGCAGGGCGGGGACGTGCGGCCAGAGATAGCTGGGAGCGCCGCGACCCGCTCACCAGCTTGTCTTCCCGCAGGTGCCCGAGCGCGTGGTTCACGCCATCGTCGGCCTGCAGGGTCCTGGCGTGGCCCCGGTACTGAGCTGCGCTCCAACTCCCGCGGGGCTGGCGCTCCGGCTGCGGCGGTCTGCCGTCTTCGAGCGCGTCCTGGGCTCCGTGGCCGCCTATGCCGCGCCCACCGCCCCCGCCGCCCTGGGCCCGCGCGTCGTCCTGCACTGCCCGGCGCTGCGCGGCAGCCCCTGCGCCCTCCGCCTGAGCCAGCTGCGTGCCGTGCTCGTGGCCGACCACCTGGCGCGAGTTTTGCACGCTCACAGGTGAGCTGGGGCGCGGTCCCACAAAGGGGAAAGCGCGCGATGGGGGCCCGAGAGCCGCTGCGGGTGGAAAGGGGGGTATAGCTGAGCTCGGTGCTCGGGCTGAGGCGGCCGCCTCGCTTCGCAGGGTGAGTGTGCGCCTAGTGCCCGCCGTGCGGGACCCGCACATGCCGACCTTCCTGCAGCAGCTGCGGGTGGACTGGCCCGCGGCCTCAGAGAGAGCTGCGACCGAAGCCCTGAGGAGCCGCGCGCTTGCAGAGCTCACCCCTGCCCGTAACACGGAAGCCCTGCCCCCTGGCGCCCTGGGCCGAGTGTGCCTGAAGGAGCTGGTGGACGAACGGGGACGCACAACTGGCTATGACCCCAACCTGGACAGCTGTCTGGGTAGGACCCGGAGCCTAGCAGGGCCAGAAAGTAGTCGGGCCCCGCACTCCCCGCCGGCCTCAGGCCTGTTTGTCCTCTTCGCAGTGACGGAGGATCTGCTCGCTGTGCTGGCGGAGCTGCAGCAGGCTGTGCAGGATTGGGCTGAGGACAGCTCCCTAGGCCTGGTTAGTGACTGACACCCCACCTTGCAGGCCTCTGGCAAACCAGGTGTCTTGTGTCCCCGGCAGTGACTGTCCTACCCTATAGGCTGCAGCCCCAGATGCTGGTGCAGATAGCTGCATGGTTGTACACGTGGTGAGCTGTGAGGAGGAGTTCCAGCAACAGAAGTTGGACCTGCTTTGGTGGAAGTTGGATGACCAGGCTCCTCTCAGACAGGTAGGTTAGTGATGGTGGCTCCCCACGCCAACCTCAGAGGGCCCTTGAAACCCACTTGTTAGTTGATGGGTCCAGAAGGTGATTCTTGACCTTGGGGAGATGTTAGGCTTGGTGAGCACGTGCAGCAGGTGCTGGGAGTTCTCTGGAGGCATCATAGCCCAGAGAATATTGAATAGGTTGAGGAGGCTACCCTTAGGGGATGGAGGTCCTAAGGTAAAAAGCTGGGGGAGTCCAGGAACCAAATTTAGGTTCCTGGAGGGTATCACCAGCTGGCTGAGCCCCTGCTATCTTCCTGACAGAAGCACCTGGTCTGTGGCCCAGTGAAAGTAGCTGGTGCACCTGGCACCCTGACTGCCCCCGAGTACTACGAGTGAGTGAGGCTGGAAGGCCACCAAGCCAGGGTAGTTGCGGTGGGGGACTCTGCCCACTGGTCCTCCTCTCACTCTTTTCAAAATGCAGGCTCCGGCATGCCCAGGTGTGCAAAGCCTCAGCATTGAAGCACGGTAGGGACCTGGCACAAGGTGCGCCTGGGAGACCCTGGCTGTGCTTTGGGTAGGGGAAGGTCATTTGCAGCCCTGCCCCCCTTGTTCCCTGCCTGTAGAGACTGATTAACTGATCCGTACTCCTTCAGACCCAGCCTGGATGGAAATCTTCAGGGTTCTCCCTGTGGCAACCATTAAGTTTGAGATGCTCAGCACAGCCCCACAAAGTCAGGTGAGCCTGGGCGCCCTGCTGGGCCAGGGCTTGTGGGGACAGGGTGTGCAGTGGCTGTTCTCCCTCTGCAGCTGTGCCCTCATTCCTCAGCTTCTCTTGGCCCTGGCCGACAGCATTTCCACGAAGGGCACCAAAAGTGGCACCTTTGTCATGTATAATTGTGCACGTCTTGCCACACTCTTTGAGAGTTACAAGTGCAGCATGGAACAAGGTCTGTACCCCACTTTCCCACCTGTGAGCAGTCTGGATTTCTCCCTGCTACATGATGAGGTGAGTGCCCCTCTTGGGTAGCTGTCACATGTGCAAAGCTCAGGCCTTTCCCTCCCAGCACCCTTCTCCCCCACAGGGTGAGTGGTTGCTGCTCTTCAACAGCGTCCTCCCCTTCCCAGACCTGCTGAGCCAGACAGCAGCCCTGCCCTGCACAGCCCCAGGGCTCCACATCACCGCACGCACAGAGATGGTAAGGCAGAGGAGACTGGGACAGACTGCACACACTATTCTTTATTCTGGGGCACAAAGAGAGACAGACCACTGACTCAGTCTCTGTCTCTAGGTGTGCAAGTTCCTGGTACAGCTCAGCATGGATTTCAGCTCATACTATAACCGGGTACACATCCTAGGGGTAAGTGCACAGCAAAAGGGCATATGTGGGGGGTGCAGGGGAAGCAAAGGGTGAGACCAGCAGGCCCCTTTCTCTCCTCCAGGAGCCTCGACCACACTTGTTTGGTCAAATGTTTGCCCGTCTGCAACTTCTGCGGGCTGTGCGTGAAGTGCTCCACACTGGGCTGGCCATGCTGGGTCTCCCTCCACTGAGTCACATCTAAGGCCACAGAGGCCCCAATATATGGGAATGTCCACAAAGTCATCAACTGAAAGGGAAAAAAACCCACAGATTTTGTTAGAGACCCGGAGCCAAAATAAATTGCTTCTGTGACAAAGTTTTGTCCCATTGTGGGGAGTGGGGCATATTCTTGGTCTGCCCAGGTGGCTTTCAACTCACCTCCAGCTCCTGCTCTTGAGTCAGGAACCCGCGGCTGCCTCTTCCTCCCCTCAAGGCACACTGAGCATGGGCACAGACAGTCACTCTGTCTGTGAGCAGGCCCCATGCCCAGCATGCCGGCCACCGCGGGACATCTCAGTCATACCAGTTGTAAACCTCAAGGCCCTGGCCCCCAAGAGCACAGCGGTGGCCAAACTCAGGGCTCACAGGCCAGCAGTCCATGTCGGCCACATCTGCTACGTGGTACACTGTACTGTTCATGAAGGTGGGTTCACCATGCCCCAGACGCCAGAAGGTAAGCCGTTGGTCAATGGAGGCTGAGACCATGAGGCTTGGGCTTAAGATCTTGAGGCCTGTCACATGGGCAGCATGTGCACAGGGGAGAGAGTATTCTTCCAGCACTTGTAGCTGGGGCACCAGCTCAGCACCCCCCACAGCCTCTTCCAGCTCTGGCACCTCCACAGTAAGCACAAAGACATGGAGGGAGCCATCCTCACTGCCACTGGCCACAAGATGGCCCTCACGTGTGGGCAAGGTGTGCAGGCTGTTGACACCACAGCTGTGAGCCTGGAGGGTCAGGCAGGGGCTGCCCAGCCCTGGAGGAAGAAGATGGTTGTCACTTACCCAGCTCAACACTTGGCTGAGTGCACTGGGAGGTGGGGGGACAGCCACAGTGGCACTCTAGCTACTCACGGTAGGGAAGCCCAGGGTCCGCTGGAGGCTCCAGGGCAGGGCAGCCATGGTCCAGCACAGTGGTGAGATCCCAGAAGGCCAGGCTGCCATCCGTGGCTGCACTGCACAGGAACAGCCTCCTGGTAGCCAGGAAAAGGCAGCCGGGTCAGTGAGGGGAATGGAAAGCAATAGGAGCCCCCACCAAACCCATGCAGGACCACCACACAGCCCCTCTCACCGCTGCTGATTGGTTGCCTCGTGTGTGAAGGAGTGGACCTTGAGGACACAGCGCTTGTGGTGGAAGGTTTCAGCCAGGAGCTGTAGCCGCTGCCCAGAGTCCTGCAAGAGAAAGAGCCTGGGGGGGGCAGGGGATGGCCCAGCTCAGAACCCATTCTAAACATCCTTACATCCTTTTCTTTTGTCTCCAGGCCCCCTGGGTCCTATGTGCTCACCTCACTGCCCCATCGCTACAGGCTGCAGCCACAAGGGGGCCAAGGCCAGGCCGGTCGAGCTCACACACAGCTAGGGACATGTACCTGCAAGGAAAGTACACAGCGATCAGGCAGGGCCTGGGAGCAGCGGCACAGGGCTTGCCCTGCATGCCCCCCCACCCCATGCTCCTGTCTTGACAGTGCACCTCACCTGGTCTCTGGGTCCACCTTTATCATCCGGTGCCGATTGCGCTGCCGGTCCCAGTACTCATCCAGCCGGTGAGACGAAAGGTGCATGACGTGGCAGGCAAGGCGGCTTGGGGTGCTGGGGTCTGGGCTGACCATGACTGTGAAGCAGTGCATCTCAGCCCTGCCCCCCGCAGACACCACATGGGCAGTCAGGCCCGGCCGAGGATCCTGAGGGCCACCTGGGGTGCCAGTGCCCCACACAGCCACTGCACGCACTGAGGAGATGTGGTTACAGACAGCTGTAAGTGCATGGGCTGAGCCTGTGGCTGTGGGGAGTGCCAGGATACAGACGGTGGTGTCCTCGCTGCACGTTATCACAATGTCAATCAGGCCAGGGCCCTCACTGCTAGGCTCCAGGTGGTCAGGCTGCATGAAGCTGGGCACCCCAAATTCAGGCCCCAGGGTGATGGTGCCCACACGCTTTACACAAGTGATCTCACGGCCATGCAGGCTCTCCCGGAGAATCACATGTGGCCGCGTGCAGCCACCCAGAGTCCGGTACAGCATGACATCCCCATCCTTGAGGTAGGCAAAGGCCATAGCTGCCTCGGTATCAGAGAAAGCCCAGGATCGATGCCCTCCACCACAGTTGATAATGTGCAGCTTCTCATGTGACCGGGGGCTCCACACCACAAACTCGTTGGCGTGGAAACCCAGGATGACCATGCTCCCATCAGCCACCATTCGGAGCCCAGCCACCCAGTTCATACCTCGACAGGATTTTTGCCTTAGGACTGGTTGGAGTTGGCCACCTCGCACCAAGAGCTGGTAGTAGGCACCATCACGCCCTGTAGTGTACACGTAGCCACCATAGCAGGTGACCGAGGTCACACCCTGTTTCCCATGCAGAGAAGGGAGGGTGGACACAGGGCCCCACTCAGACAAGGCGTTCTCACTCCCACCACTGCCACTACCTGTTCCAAGTGCTCCAGTACCAGCCCCAACTTTGCCTCCGACCCCAAGATCCTTGAGCAGATCTGGTCGGGAGGGGAACAGCAACACAGAGCCCCGGCGGTCTCCACACACCAGGAAGTCACCCGAGGGTAGGAAGGCACTGCATGTGTGCCATCTCTGCTTGCTTGGAGGTAGGAGGTACCGGCAACGTTCCTTGACGAAGATGGCCTTGCCAGAGGGCGCAGCAGAGATCTCTAGGCAAGCCACCACACCACCAGGGCCTGATGCTAGCAACAGAAGCTCCTCATAGCCACGCAAGGCCCAGCTCAGGCTGTGCACCTTCCCATGGAACAGGGTCAGGTCCACAGCTGCAGTTGGAGTGTTGATGGGGACAACCTTGACATGACCTTCCCCATTGGCCATGGCACACAGTCCGAAGCCCTCAGGACCAGGGGCTGCCTCCAGGAGGCAGTAGGACTGGAAGCACTTGTCTTCCAGCAGCTGCTCCCAGCACTTGACCTCGAGGTCATAAAGGTACAGGGCCCCTGTATCAGTCACTGCCAGTACTCGCCATGAGCCAGCCAGCGTCACAGCCTTGAGGGCACCTGGCCTGCTACAGGACTTGAAGCAGAGGGCGGAGACCCCCGAATCCGGGTACCCACGCCCCACCAGGTGCCATAGCCGGATGCCTGAGTCATCGCCCCCAGTGATCACCCAGGCCTGTCTCTCATGAGCAGCTATGGCCCGGATCCCACGGCCCTGGTGGCCCCGAAAGGCCTGTAGGATTTCGCCTTCATGGCTCCATACCAAGCAGACGCAGTCTTCTCCTGCACTGATAAGGTAATTTTCTAGGAGCTTGACCTGCCATACACGGGCACTGTGCCCGAAGCAGTGCCCAATATTCTGCACCCGACCCCCAGGCACCCTCAGGTCACCCACCTTCCAGATGCGAACACTTCGGTCTTCTGAAGCTGTGGCCAACAAGCCCTTGCTTTCCAGGTACGACATGCTGAAGATGACACCCACGTGCCCACTAACCCGTCGGTCGGGGGCTACTGGCTTATTGTCTGTTAAAGCAGCTGCTGGGTACCAGACAAGGAGCTGGTTGGAAATGGCACCCGCCACTATGGTCAGCTCCTTCCAGGTATCTCCAATCAAACAGGCTGAGGAGAGGGTGCACCTGTCGGTGCAGGGCACGTCCTGCAGGATGCACCCCACCACAGGGTCATACAGCACCACTGAGTTGTGGCCCAGGGCCAAGGCCATGTTCCCCTCAAGCCAACGGGCATCCCAGATCCAGTCAGACATGTTCCACAGGCCAGAGCGCCAGAGCTCCCGGAAGCGGCCCTGTCCCCAGCCAATTTTCACAATTCGGAGTCCCTTGCTCCCAAACACCGCCACCATGGCCTCCAAGTCAAGGTCTCCGTTGGGCTCTGGTCGCACTCGGAACCCATGGATAAGATAGTGGCCAAGCAGGTTCTGCACTCGTTTCATCATCCGCAGATGTCCACCAAAATCCAAGGTGTACACCAGGACATCTGGCCCCTCACCTGGACAGAGGCAAAGAGCCGCATCAGAACCCCTCACCTAACTCTGATGAGCCATGAAGAAGAGACAGGGAGCAGGGAAAATTCTCAGTATGTAGCTTATGAATATATTAGGTCACTCAGTCCTACAGGCCTGAACCTTGGAAAATCCTTGGTCTCACCTTCAGCTGTACCTTCAGTGCTGACTTTCTGATCCCCTCATCAGTCACCCATCACATTCAATTCAACCATGAATTCCTCAAACTTAGTCTCCTGCTCACCCCACCTAACTTCTCATGCTTCAGACAGGAACCCTCTCAGCTTTAGTCCCCAAATCCTTGGCCTCATTTACCTCTACATGCATTCTTCCCACTCCCACCTCCCCCAGCGGAGAGGGAGACCCAGTAAATCAATCTTTCCACCTTGGGTCCACAGCAGAACCCCTCCTGATTTCCAGGAGCTTCTTCTCTGTATCTCAGAAGATGTGAGTATGTTCAATATCAATGGGGAAAGGCAGCACACACTTTAGCAGCAGATGCTGCTGTGACCCTCAGCTGCCCCCTGGCTGCCCTGCAGGCACATCCTACTCTACCAGCTCATCCTCAAGTTCACTCCATGCTCCTCACTCCAATGACTATTACCATCTTTTGCCCAACCCCAGCCTCAAACTGGGAAGCCCATTCCTTTTAACTTCCCACATCTTGTCTCCAAGTTCTGCAGATTTCATTTCTAAAGAATTTGTAAATCCAATCCCCCGCAGTGACTTTGATCCAGGACATCACCTCTTAACCTGAGATGACAACAGCAATCCCTCATGCTATTCCCAGCCTGTGATCTCAATCTTTTGACATTCAATAAACATTTATTTGGGAATTCCGTGGTGGTCAAGTGGTTAGGACTCGGCTTTCACTGCTGGGGCTCGGGTTCGACCCCTGGTTGGGGAACTAAAATCCCGAAAGCCCTGTAGTGCGGTCAAAAAAAAAAAAAAAATTGCAGAACATCGATCATAAACCAGACAATAAACGATATGCTGGAGTAATGAATAAGACCCTGCTCCTGTGGATTAGGAAGACATTAAACAATATCACACAACAGATGGCCAAAAAATACATGAAAAGATGCTCAACATCACTAATTATCAGAGAAATGCAAATCAAAGCTACAATGAGGTTATCACCTCACACTGGTCAGAATGGCCATCATCAAAAAGTCTACAAACAGGGAATTCCCTGTCGGTCCAGTGGTTATGACTCCACGCTCTCACTGCTGAGGGCCCAGGGTTTGATCCCTGGTGGGGGAACTAAGATCCCACAAGCTGTGAGGCACGGCCAGAAAAAAAAAAAGATACAAATGAACGTATTTACAAAACAGAAACAGACTCACAGATTTCAAAAACAAACTTACAGTTACCAAAGGGGAAACGTGGCAGGGAGGGATAAATTAGGAGTTTGGGATTAACATACACACATTACTATATAAAAAACAGATAACCAACAAGGACCTACTGTATAGCACAGGGAACTCTACTCAACATTCTGTAATCACCTATATCGGTAAAGAATCTGAGAAAGAATGAATATATGTATACGTATAACCTAATCACTTTGCTGTACACCTGATACTAACACAACATTGTAAATCAACTACACTCCGATGAAATTTTAAAAAAACTATGGTTACAGGGTGGGGGAAAGAGTGGGGGGAGGGATAGATCGGGAATCTGGGATTGACATGTACACACACATATTTAAAATAGATAACCAGGGGCTTCCCTGGTGGCACAGTGGTTAAGAGTCTACCTGCCAATGCAGGGGACATGGGTTTGAGCCCTGGTCTGGGAAGATCCCACATGCCACAGAGCAACTAAGCCTGTGCACCACAACTACTGAGCCTGCGCTCTAGAGCCCGCGAGCCACAACTACTGAGCCCATGTGCTACAACTACTGAAGCCCGCACACCTAGAGACCGTGCTCCGCAACAAGAGAAGCCACCACAATGAGAAGCCCTCACACCGCAACAAAGAGTAGCCCCCACTCACCGCAACTAGAGAAAGCCTGCACACAGCAACAAAGACCCAACACAGCCAATAAATAAATAAAATACTTTAAATAAATAAATAAAAGATAACCAGGGGACTTCCCTGGTGGCACTGTGGGTAAGAGTGCACATTCCCAATGCAGGGGACACGGGTTTGATCCCTGGTCAGGGAACTGGATCCCACATGCATGCCACAACTAAAAGTTCACATGCCACAACTAAGGAGCTGGCGAGCCACAACTAAGGAGCCCTGGAGCTGCAACTAAGACCCAACGCAACAAAATAAATATTTTTAAAAAACCAAACAAATAAAAATAAAACAGATAACCAAAAAATATATAAATATTCTAAAAAGTAATAGAAGAACCAACAAGGACCTACTATATAGCACAGGGAACTCTGCTCAGTACTCTGTAATAACCTAAATGGGAAAAGAATTTGAAAAAGAATACACACATGTATATGTATAACTGAATCACTCTGCTGTACACCTGAAACCAACACGACATTGTTAATCAACTATACACCAATATAAAATAAAAATTAAAAAATAAATAGGGACGTCCCTGGTGGTCCAGTGACTAAGACTCCATGCTCCCAATCCGGGGTCCTGGGTTCCGTCCCTGGTCAGGGAACTAGATCCCACATACAGCAACTAAGAGTTTGCATGCTGCAACTAAGAGTTCTCATGCCGCAACTAAAAGATCCTGCCATGCTGCAACTGAAGATCCCACGTACAGCAATGAAGACCCGGAACAGCCAAATAAATAAATATTAAAAACAAATGAACAATATCACACAAGTAAACTACACAGTTATAATTTTGGTAAGTTCCAAGAAAGAACTATATAGGTTGCTTTAAAAATATTTTTTTTAAAAAAAGGATATAAAATGGGAAAGTCTACTCCAGTGGTTCTCAACAGAGGGGCAATTTCCCCCCCAGAAGACATTTGGTAATGTCTGAAGACATTTTTGGTTGTCACAACCGGGAGTTGTGTGTGCTACTTGCATCTAGGAGTGGAGGCTAAATGATGCTGCTATACATCCTACAATTTAGACGGCCCCTCACACAAAGAATGATCTGTTCCAATATATCAATAGTACCGAGACTAAGAAACCCTGGTCTGATCTAACCAGACTGGGTGAGTGTCTGGGGAGGCCACGTGGAGGACAAAACATTTAGGCTGAGGAATCAGGGATCAGCAGGAGTTAGCCAAAGGAAGAGCAGGCAGGAGTGAGAGGGGGTGAACCTTTCCTAGCAGAGGAAACAGCAATTCTGATGGCCCTGAGGTGAGCAAGAGCTTTGGGTAGTGTGGCTAGAACAGGAAACAAAGGGCTCAAGGATGGGCTAGAGAGAACACTACTGAGGGGGTCAGGGAGGCATAGGTGCATGGCCTCAAATTTGATGGCAATAAAGGTAAAAAAAAAAAAATAGACAGATGACACATGTATGAAGTGCAAATCAACCAGACTGGCCTAGGGAACAAGGTAGATTCTTGGGCTTGGGCACCTGAGTGGCTGGTGTTCCCTGTGCTGAGCAGGAGTATTTCAATTTGTAGGCACCTGTGCACTTGACAACAAGGGCTGGGAATTCAGATTGTAGATACACATTTAGATTATCAGTACACATGGGTGGGATTTGAGAACTGTCAACATAAAAGTCACTTTGGAGGGTTTCCCTGGTGGCGCAGTGGTTGAGAGTCCGCCTGCCGATGCAGGGGACGTGGGTTCGTGCCCCAGTCCGGGAAGATCCCACATGCCACAGAGCGGCTGGGCCCATGAGCCATGGCCAATGAGTCTGTGCATCCAGAGCCTGCGCTCCGCAGCAAGAGAGGCCACAGCAGTGACAGGCCCGCGTACAAAAAAAAAAAAAAAGTCTCTTTGGAAGTCACAGGAATAGGTGAATTCACTTTAAAAGCTTTTGATCTGAACTTCCCAAGCCATTCCCACGCTTAATACCTTTCAATGGGGCGTCACCACTGGGACCTTATGCCCTTAGGGATAAAGTCAAATCTAGGCCTAAAATGGTCTGGCCTCTGTTCATTTCTCCAGCCTCTTCTCCTAACCAGCCTCCCCTCCCACTGAAGCCTCATAAGAATTCCCTCTTTCACACAAAGTGACAAACTCAGTCTTAAGGCCTTTGGCTTGCTCACCCTCTGCCAGGAACCTTCTCTTCTAGTTTACTTTTGCGGTTCTTCAGCTTTCTGCTTAGCTATCCTCTCCTCCAGGAGCCTTAGGAGTTTAGCTCAGTGTAGGAACCTTGGGCTCCCAGAGCCCCCACACCACATCAAAATTGGGCCATCCCTCGCCCCATCCCCCATCCCCATACCATCCATCCCCGTTAGGATTGGTAGCAACTCACTCAAGGCTTGACAGCCAGTGCTCTGCCTTGGGACCCTTATCAAACTCAGCAGCACCATCATCGGTCACTAGTGGCTTTCCAGTCGAACCTCACCGCTCCCCAGGTCTCTGCCGCCTCAGATCCCTGGCCTCTGCTACCCGAGCCGACCTTCCTCGGAGGGGCATCGACATCGGACTTCCAGGAACTCAACCGTCTCGGGAGAGACCTCAGCCTCCGTCTCCCCAAGCACTGGCCTCCTCAGAAAGGTCTCGTCCTCGGCTTCCCGCGACCCCATCCTGGTCAAAGGCTCTTCATCCCCACCTTCTAGGTAAGAGCCTCACCCGCCGCACCCTCACACCGGAGAGGTCACACCCCCTTCTGGGCCTTGCCCACCCCCCGAAAGGCCACGCCCCGGGCTCTGGACCCGCCCACGGGGGGGCCTCATCGCCGACCTACTCGCCGAGCCCCCTCGGGAGAGGCCAAGGTCCCGCCCAACCCATCGAAGCGGCCACAGGCGTCTCTCATTCCCTTCCCCCGCCCCCGCCGACCGCGTTTCCCCGCTCCTTTTTGCCGTCCACCCGCCCTCTCCGCGTCACCTGCAGTTTATGAAAGGCCTCGGGAGCCACCTCAGTTCTTTGTTTCCTGGGCTCCTCGGGCCGCGCTTCAACCCCGTCATCTCCGGGCTCCCGCCCGCCGCCCGTCCTCCTCCTCGGGGCATCCCTTTGTTCTTAAGGCCGCTCCCCAGGCAAGCGTTCAGTTTCTTCTCCGCTAGCGCGCGCGTCAAAACTCACCCGCCAAAAGCCGCTCCCCCACGCACTCCAGACCTGTGACCGGGAGGAGAATGAGCTCCGAGGTTGCCCTCGGCCAAACGTAGTCCTCGTGAGCGTCCATGTCAGTCCCAGGACCGCTGCAGCTGCCACGGTCAAGAAGGGAGCCGAGCTCTCGCGAGACGACCCTTCCCGCGCGCCTCGCTGCAGCTCTACAGCGCCCGTAGCAACAGGTAGCAGAGGCAGGGGCGCCTGCCGCCGAGGCCCAATGACGACCACCCTCCGCCCCACGCCGTCTGGCTGGGATTGGTGGGGCAGAATCGCCCTCCCCCTCACGTGACGTCGCAGCATGCCCCCGGCTACGGCGCCCCGCCCCGCCCCGCCCATTATGCCTACAGCCTATTCCAAGGTTCTGGGCCCTGCAGCTCCAAGCCGCGTAGTTTTATTTGTTGGGGAAGCACGGGGCTGTACACAATAAATAACATGGATAGAGGAACTGTGCCCTAATCGCGGCTGGAGTTGGGGATGGGGCAAGACATCGGCCAGGCCTTTGGCCTACAGCTGGACAGGGGTAGGGCCCCCAACCTCGGGCAGCAGGCGACCTGCGGCTGGGGACCGCGACGGACACTCCCCTCAGAGTTCCACGCGAGTGTCCCGGTAGGCCCGGTCCAGGGCCCACTCCGGCTGCGAGTCGGCGCCACCTTCACGGGCTAGGCGCGCCATCTCCTGCTGGAACAGCGCCTGCCGCGCCCGGCTGGGGTCCACGTTGATCCAGTTGTTGGCGATCCACTTAGTTCCGCGCGTGACCAGGCAGCCCCCGTGCAGCGAGTAGTCGTCCACGTCGCCCACCCAACCTAGGAGAGGAGGATGGTGTGAGCAAGGGAGGGGACCAGAGGGAATCTAGGCTGGACTGAGCTGAGCTTGTGGGCTGACCTGAGCTTGGCCTCATATTGCCCAAGTGCATGGCAAGGGTAGGCCCAGCTGTGCACACCTTCAGTGGCAAACATCTGGCCACAAGGCCTCCTTGGGGGCTCAGCATCTTTCTCCAGCGAATGCCTTATCAACACCACAGGCTCTCTGAAATCAGCTTTCTTGCTGCCAGGCCTGTCCACAGCCCTTCCCAGTCTGGGCTACTAAGATGCACAGGTCCCCAGCCCCAGTCAGCTGGAAGGCTGGGGCATCAAGGAATGACAGGGTTCCAGAGAGCCCAGGAGGCTGCACAGGTGCAAGCTGCTGAAGTCACTGAGGATGGTCTTTGGGAGGCACTAGGGGCAAAAAAATCATTTGAAGGGCAGCCATAAACAGCTCACCAGGGTGGCAATCAGGGCTGGGTAAAGGGAAGCTTCCCTCAAGGCAGTCCTGGCCTGGCCACAGGTCCTCACCTTGCCCATCAGGCAGGTAGTTGTACCAGAAGACTGCTGTGCCCTGGCGGGGCTTGACACGCAGGTTCCCCTTGTCACAGTGCCTCCGAGTGTCACGGAGGTCAACATCATCCTGAATCAGACTCTGTGGGCAGCAGAGTGGTGGGGTTTTCAAGCTGCCCTGACTGTATGGCCAGGAGCCTAAGGACAGGCAGTCAAAGGTGACCAGAGGGAAACCAGTCAGATGTCCCCAGGGGACTGTTTAGGCGATGTCCCCAGGGGACTGTTTAGGCCTCATCCCAGGTCTGGAGGGGTATGTACTCTTTGCCCAAGGCCCTGCCATCCCACCAGAGTAACAGCCCGGTTGGCCCTTACCATTTCATCATAGGTTCTGTTGTCTGCTACAGGAAAGACAGTCTCGCCCCCACCGGTGACGTTGTTCAAATAAAACAGCACTGTCATGTAGCTGTAAGGCAGGGGGACTGTTGAGCAGGTTCCCAGCTGTGGATGCTTCCCAGGGGCTTACCTGTGGGCAGGATAAGCTGCCCAGGTCCCCAAGGACCAGAGGGGCAGGCTGGGATCAGTGACAACAGGGCAGGTCAGTACCAGGATGTCCCTAGCACATTCTTCTTCCCACAAACCCAGTCTCTTTCTGTCAGTCACAACGTTTTTTTATGGCCAAGATCACAGATGCACTTAGCTAAATTACATGGCCCTGACCAAGGGCCAGCTGGGAAAGGTAGGCTAGCAGAAGCAGCAAGATCATGCAGAGGGCTGGTTGTGACTAGAAGGGGCTAAGCCAGAGCAGACACATGAAGAGGAGAGACCTGCCACCATGCCTTGGCAGGGGAGGGGAGCATAGCTTCAAAGGGAGAAGCTGAGGTCTCCAGCAGTGCCAGCAGGATCAACAACCAGGGAGGGAGCGGAAAGAATCAGGGGTCCAACCCTGCCCCTTGCCTGAGAGCTTTGGGGGCGGGTTTCAGTGTCTGTGGGTACCTCAGTCTGGCCACTGAGACAAGATGACCACCCCTTTTGGGCCACTTGGTAAACAACCTGAGGGGAGAGGTGGGGGTATCCTCGACCAGGATGGCCCAGCACTCTCCTGGCCCCATACCAAGGAGCAAGCCCACAGGGCAGGGCTGTGCTTGTGTCATTGGAGTGCCTGGTCTGGGAGTTGAAGGAAGCCCTCAGGTGAGAGGTACTTGCCGGCAGGAGGTCTCGAAGGGTACAGACTCATTGGCTACCAGCTTGGTATGGGAGCAGATGGTCTCTGGGTACACAGGCCCGCTGTCCACATGGGCATGGTAGTGGCCTCCCTCGCCATACCGCACGACCTGCAGCGGCTCGCTGAGCTCCACGATCTCAGGTGACAGGCGGGTGAGGCGCAGTACCCTGGTGGGCAGCATTCAGCTGGGCAGCCCCATGCCAGGTGGCACCCTGAGGGAGCTGGCAAGGTGGACCCTGGGCCTGCCACAAGCTCTACCCCTATTTCCCCTGGAAGCTCCTTAAGCTGCCCCAGACTGGCCCTGTAAGAGCAGGAAGGGGTTACTCATGATGAGCCCTTCTCCCTGGATGCCAGAGACATCAGTGGGTGGGAAAGATGAAATCTTCATTAAGTTGGGGGAGGGGGAGACACTCCCTCCAGGAAGGAGGCTGTTTATCTAAAACCCCTGGCTGCTCAGGGGCAGGGGGTCCTGTGGACAGAGATAAGAGATCACTTCTCTAATTAGCAGAAAACAAACATTCACTGTTTCTAATCCCAAATGTCTACTGTTTCCCACAATCAGGGCTAATTTGCTTTTGTTAATTGTCTGTCTCCTAATGAGTCCCAATCCTGGTCTAACAAGTGGAACTTAATCCTGAGTTGGCTCATCAATTCCGTTTCCTCGGTCTCAGCCAAGGACTTCTATGGGGGCCCTGAACCAGGGAGGACAGCCTCAGGTGCTCACCTCTGGCGGATGGCGCGCATAACGTGGTGGGCACCCTCGCCCTGGTAGAGCCACGTGTGGTGGCTGTTCCGCACCAGCTGGCTGGACTCTGCCTTGTGGCTCCTCATATACTTGTGAAAGTCGTGAAGGTCCATGTTGGAGAACTCCTGCCGGCTCAGCACTCCTGCACAGGGCACCCACCATTAATGCCCACCAAGCCCATGTGGGGAGGGCATAGTGGGGAGGCTACACCTTCCTACCTACCCCTGGCCTCAGGCACTGGGGGGCCATGTGTACCTGTCCCTCAACCTGGACTCGGGTCAGATGAAATTGGCTTCTGTCACATTAGGCCCTACGGGAAGACACAGAGAAGCTCATTTCCTCAGTTTAAGCCCTGATTTGGCCCCCAAAAGGATGAAGCCCAACCCCTATTAGACTGGCCAGAGAGCAGGGTCTCCAAAGGAAGCTTAAGCCATATGGCCAGGACCCTAGGCCAAGGACTGCCCTTGGCCCTCCAGCCTGGCTCTATGGAGCATGATGGCCACCCTCTGGTCCTGTAGAGGGTGAAGAAAGAGAGCATTCAGTGTTGGGTTTTGTCCAGGGCCTTCCACACTGTAGGGTGTAAGCTGGGATCGGTCCCCAGGAGTTCCCTCGTGACCTTGGGTCTCATCCTGAGTGGAATACACCTGGCCAGTCCTGCCCGCTGGGTAAACCAGTCTACCTCAGCAGAGAAAGCCAGGCCACTCTCCCAAATGAGAACACTCTCCCCTGTTCCTGCTCAACCCACAAAGCTGGGCTGCAGCCTCTTAGGGTTCTGGAAGAATAGCTGGTGTCTTGGCTACATGTTACCCTGGCTGACACAACTGACACACTTCCATGCTTTGGCCCAGATTTCTCTGAGGGTGGGGGCACTTGAGGGCTGTGAGTCTGTCACGAGCTCTGCACATAGGGGCAGTAGCAGCATGATACCCCTCCAGCCACAAGTCCAAGTCAGATTCTTTACTGTGGGTTCACCAGCCACAGAGGCATTCTTCCAAGTCCTATTTCCTCAACTGGTCCAGAACTTGGGCATGAGGGTAATGACTACACCTCAGAAACTTCCTGGGGGTTATTACCAAAGGCAAGGGTGCTTACAGGACAGCACTCCTGCCCACATGACCCCAAGCAGTTAGCATGACTCCAGGTGGGCAAGAGGAAGGCAAGGGGGACCTTGGTTAGACCAGAGAGGCCGACTGCTGGGGCAAGACTGTGTGCCTGGCTGGAGAGAGGCAGATGCCAAGCTGACCTCATTGTTCCTTTGCTCCCGCTGTACCACTCCGCCCTCTGCCAGCCAGCAACCACACCTCCTGTACCCCAGATGCTGCCTGGTGAGGTCAAAAGACCCTCCAAGAACTGCCCTCTAGACTGTCACCAAAGGGAATGGGAGAGTCTAGCTCCTGCCTACTTCCCAGGGGTAAGGGCAAGCCTGGATCCTCACCTCCTCATCTCTGGCTACTCTAGAAGCTAAGCATAGAGGCTACCTGGCTTGGGGGGCCGGAGGCTCACAGCGACATAACTGTGGCAAGGTATGAGCTCACCATCACCATCAGGGTCAGCCTTGATCGCAGAGTACATCTCCTGAATGTTCTCTGGAGTCATCCACCGTCCATTTCCCAGGCGAGTCTGGGCCAGGACCTAAAGCACAAGATGGTGCCTCAGTGGGGTGGCCCCAGTGATGGAGAGTCACCAGAGCACAGACAGCTGCCTAGTTCCTTCTGTAGGGCTGAGGGTTCAGGTGATAGGGCATGGGTGAGGACAAAGGACAGAGCCTAAGGTCCCTGAGCTGAAGTGAGGGTAGGCAGAGAGGTCTAGAGGCATCTGGGGAGGAGGCCAGAAAGATAGTCAAAAGACCTGTGGGCCATCACCATTCTCAGCCCTGGTGGGACTGTGGCTTCCATGGGGAGCCCTGTCAGTCTATTGGAGGCAGAGCAAAGGACAGGCCTGTGTCCCATCCAGATACCCCAGGTGAGGTGGGGAAGGCCAGGGCCTGGGTGCGAAGACGCACCATGGGGAGGCCTGGCCAGTAAATGACCACCAGGCCCCTTAGGAAGATCGGGCTCAGTGAGGCACTCTATATAGGCAAGGGACCCTGCACCCCACCAAGACCTCTCTCAGAAGGCTGGGTGTGAGGGGCATGCAGAGAGAGTGCAGACTTCTGGCTTCCTCTGAGCTGCCACCCCATCCACCATGAATTCTGTGGGGCTCCCAGCAACGGCAGCAAGGAATCCAGACCACAGACAGCACACCACCTGGGAACCGTGGCAATAAATGCCATCACCTCCAGGTAGATTCTCCTGCCATCCTCTGGGGTTCCCAGGGCAGCAAGGGGCTCTCTAGGAAGGAAGGTGGACCCTGGGCATGCCCAAGTTGATCTGAGGTGGCATCTGACTCTTGGGACCAGGGCTGAGCAGTAGAAGTGACCTGGCCACCAGAAACAATTTGGGGCATTCCCACCCTGGTGCGTACTCCAGGCCCCAGGATCCCAACCTCATGGAGCTGCAGGCGACCATCATGGTTTTGGTCCAGCAGCTGGAAGAGATCCAGCTGGCTGATTTGCATTGTGCCCATTGCTTCCTCATACTCTTCAGTGGGCAGGATCTGGCTGCGTTGTAACCCCTTCATCTGTGCCAGGTGGATGATGAGCCGACACTCCTCATCACTCAGGAAGCCAGGGATTTCTGCCAGAAGAGGTGGGTGGGGAGGGGTAAGGCCAAGGACCGGGTCAGGATGCTGATGCACCAAATAAATACCTTCCTCTCTGCAGGGTTCTTGGGGTAGTCCCTGTTCCCTGCTGGTCAACAAGTCAGGAGGACTTCACATCTGCTCTGGACCGTGACCCCAAGGTCAAGTTGTCCTGCAAAGGTTAGCCAGCGTTCGGAACATGGGGCCTCTCTTTTTGACGCTGAGAGCACACAATTTCCAGGGGAGTCCTGGGAGGTGAGCCAGAGCAAAGCTGGGGATGAGCTAACCAACCTTGGAGTGGGACCAAAGGCCAGAGGGTGGACCTGAGGGGTGGAGGGTTGACCTCCACTCCTTACTGGGTACATATTTTTAAAGGGCGGGGGGATGTTGGCAGGTTTTTGCTTTCATTATTGCTTTTCAGCATTGTTCAAATAAAAACAAAGTGTATACATCCAGCGTTCTAGGCCGTGCCCTCCATTCTCCTGCACAAGTAGGTGCTGGTCATCCGTCCACTAGTGAGTTGCCCAGCGCTGGGAGGTCAGTGGGGGTCACTCAGGTTTTTAGCAGATGCTCTGAGAAGATGCCCCAGTGTCCTTTGCTTTGGGAACAAATGTACATTGAATGTCTACTCCATGCCTCTAAGCCCAAGTAAAGGCCAGTCAGGCCTGGGGCTTAGCTCCAGGGGCTGGATGACCCCACACCAGCTCCACAAGCAGCTCAGTGGAGCTGGAAAGCGAAGTTCACACCTGGCGAGCCCACATCCCAGTGACTCCAGGCACTTCCAGGGCTGGAACCTGCGCCTTGCTTCATTCTCTTGTTCCTGGGAGAGAGGACTTCCTTTGACGGGGCACAAGAGGCCCGCACAGGAACTGACTGGAGGAAGGGCCATGCCGCCATGGTGACCCCTCAGAACTCCTGCAGGGTGGTCTGCCACTTTTCTGGGTTATTCTCTCAGCATGAAGTTCCAGTCATTGCCAGGAGGAAGGAAAACGGCCACTCGGAGCCAGGATTGGAGCAGTTTTTAATAGTAATCACAGAAGATCACACTTAGGGAGTACAGACTCTGTGTCCTGTCCTAAGCATGTCATCAACTCCATAATCCGTATACTCGTCCTAGAAAACCAGGCCCCATTAATTCACCCTTCCTCTCCCTGAGGAGCCCCCAAGCACAGAGGCAACAGCAACTTGGCCAGGGCCACACAGGCTGTTGTACTCCAGAACCCATGCTCACAGCCAGATTCAGCTTCCACAGGTAGGTGACCCAGATGTGACGACACTGAGGGCAGAACAAAAGCCACCCCACTCCACCCCACCTCCGGCCTGCCTGATCCCCTCAACCTGTCAAACCCAGAAAGGGTGTGAGCCATCCATTGGGGAGGCAGCGCTGCTGGACAATGGGTTAGACCAAATTGCTAATCACCAGTCACCTCCTGATCGTTTAAAAAGATAAACAAAGAAAAGTAAACCAGAAAAAGAAAACACAGGCCCAGGTTTCTTCAGTTTATTAGGTGCCAGTCATTCACAGGCCCAAAGGAGATGCCACCCTCTATACAGCCCCCTGCCATGTGCTAATCAAATGCAAACAGCCCAGGCCAGCACACTAGGGCCTAACCAGGTGGGTCTGAGCACATGGGAGCTGGGCAAACATTGGCTCCTGGGGTGTGGGTATAGCCCTATAAAGCTCCCAACCTCAGTCCACTGAGACCAGGGCAGAGAAAGCAGGTGATGGATCAAGGGCTGTGGCTGCTGGTGTTATTGGTGGTGCTGCCGGGTGATGGCGGGGCAGGGGCTCCCTGGGGCCCCACGTGGTGCATGCCCATTCCCCAAGCCATGGCGATGTGCCACAACATTGGCTACACAGATGTAGCTACCCAACTTGCTGGACCATAACACAGCAGCCGAGGCCATCCAGCAGTCAGTCAGCTGGTTGCCCCTGCTGGCCAGGGAGTGCCACCCTGATGCGCGCCTCTTCCTCTGCTCCCTCTTTGCCCCAGTGTGCCTCGACAGGTAGGGCAGGGGCTCCCAGGCAAGGGTGGGGGCCTCTCCTCAGCCAGGGCCTGCTCTGGAAGCACTTCACTAATCATTGCTGTGTACCTATCGGTGACAGGAAGATGAAAGATTGTTTTGTCAGGGTGTTGCTGGCAGAGAGTGCAGATGCCCATGGGACACAGGAAACATAGGCAGGGGACTATCAGTGGTGCGCACCCTTGGTCTGAATCCACAAATCAACAAGGGCTCTTAAACGTCAAGGTAGGGCAAGTGAGCAGCCTGCTCTAGGCTAGGGGCAGAGAACCCCTCTCCAGTGAGGTGTGGCAACTCTGTCTGCCCAAAGGATCCTGGCCAGAGATGGAGCCACGGCTCATCTGGTGGCTTTTTCTCTCAGAGTCCAGAGATTGCAAGGCTGATTCCTCTTCCCCAGCCTACCCTACCCCGTGAACAACAGCTCCCTTAGTTTCTTCTTTGCAGAGCCAGGGCCCTTCCTAGAGCCTCAGGGTGACCATGCCTGTAGCAGCAAGAATGGGCTCTTTCAGAAACTGAGGCTCGGGCCCCTTTGCTCTTGGCCAACCCCAGTCCTGGCTAGAAACTGCAGTGTCCTGCAGGCCTTTCAGGACAAGAGGGAGGGCCCTGCTTTCTCCCTCCAAGATGGGGAGTGAAGGCCCAGAGTGCAGGGCCCCTCCCACAGCCCTCTCCCAGGCAGTAGGCATCCAGCGGAGCTGTAGGGGGAGGTGCACTGGAAAGGTGGAGAGCAGCCTGGGCCAGGGCAGGGGTGGGGTTGGGGATACAAGACAGAAGGGCTGGGAGACGCAGGGCTGAGGGCTAAGATTTCAGCAAGCAAAGGAACAAGAAGCCCAGCTGCAGGGCTGTTGCTAGGTGACCAGGGTGTCGTTGCCCAGCAACTGTGGAGTTTCTGGCCAGGGGCACAGAAACTAGAGCTAGGGGCACCCAGAGGCCCCAGCCTGGAATCCAGCAACCCTGGTCCTGAGCACCTGCTGCCCCTGACCCTTTCCCTGCCCTGCAGGGTCATCTACCCGTGCCGCAGCCTGTGCGAGGCCGTGCAGGCCAGCTGCGCCCCCATCATGGCCTGCTACGGCTACCCCTGGCAAGCCATCCTGCACTGCGGATGCTTCCCTGCCGGCCGCGGCCTCTGCGTGGCTGCCATCTCCAACGGCTCCCGCCTGAGCCGCCCACGTGAGTCTCTGCACAGCTTCTAGGCTGGTGTAACCCTTTCTCAGGTCCACAGGCTGCACGCCACCCTTTCAAATCACAACTCTTGGGGATCAGGTAACTGGGTCTCTCTGGTGGGAAGGAAGAGGGACAACCCACAGCGGCCATCCATCTCAAAAAGGGTAAAGAACAAGGGAAAGTGGGAGAAACTCCTGCTGATGGCTCCCCTCCTCCACCTGGGGCCCAGGGGGAGCCTCACTCAGCTCCTCCCCCCAGTGCCGCGTGCCAGCTGCAGGGACTGTGAGTTGCAGGACACCAGCTCGTCCAAGGAGGTCCTAGACATGCTCTGCGCTAGAGATTTTGGTGAGCCCCTGGTACCCAGCACCCCTTACACCCCCTTACAAGTGGGTTCATTAAAACTCCTGGCTTGTTGCTAAGACAAAAGAAAGAGGGGATACCCAAACATTATGCCTGATTAGAACTAAAAAATAAGTTTCTTTAATAATTGCTAAAGAAACAACATCCCAGGAGGACAGGCCTTCTCTAGAACCCAGATTCCAAGAGCAGAACATCAGACAAGAGGGTTTGGTTTACCAGGTGGAGGGGAGGATGGGGATACTCAGAGGGGCCAGGCTCATCATCTTGGCCCTCTGATCCCATTCAGCAGTGAAGGTTAGGCTCTCTTGGTGCAATGGGTCATCCTCCAGACCCTCAGACTGCGACCTGGACTCACAGCTAGAGGTGCTGAAGGCGGGCCCACTGCCTCCTGGGGAGCTGGCGCCTACTCTGCGATGCTGGCTGCAGCTGGAATGCCACGTGTGTGTACAACCTCCTGCGCGGAAGGCATGCTGGGACCTACGTGCTGAGTGGGGAGGTGCAGGGTCACCATCTGCTGGTAACCATGGCCTATGGTTGGAGCCAGGGCCACCGAAATCTGCAGCTGGCCATGCGCAGATGGCATCGTCACCAGTGCCCAGAATAGAGTCAACCCAGGTGGGGAGAGCCTGGGACTTAATAGCCACAGCCTCTGCAGTGGCCACGCAAACCATGAGCTCCCCTGGACACACATAAAACGCTCTTTCTGCTGCCCTCCATGGATATTAGCAGACCAGAGTCAGAGTAACTCCAAGGCTCACCCAGGACCAGCACAAGCAGGGCAGAAGTCCACTTCTGTGGTCTTTCTCCTGGAAAAAGGCAGCTAGCCTTGTGTGCTGGGCAGGCAAGACTACCTTTCTGAACTTCACAGGCCTGGGATGCCAGCCTGGCTGATGCCCTGCTCCTGCCCACATGCCCTGCTCCTGCCCACAAGCCCCAGCATCCCGAGCTGAGCCTCAGGGCAGGGACAAATCCTCAGGCTATGCTCACCCAGGCACTATGCTGCTTGTCAAGCCCCAGACAGACTCAATTATATCTTCCTGACCTTTACTGAGTCCACAATTCTGCCAAGCAGCGGGCCTGTGGAACAGCAGGGGGGTTCATACAGAAGATTGCATTAAGCTGCTTACAAACCTGAGCTAATATGCATACTACAATTCGTTCCCTACTTCTGCGCTTCCAGTGTTTGTCAAGAGAACACAGTGGTCTTATGTAACTGCTTTATTGTTCTTTTTAAGCTGAAAAAGAATAGGTCTGAAAATCCTATAATAAAAGTTATGCTTTTAACATACATTGTTTTGTGTACTGGTATCAATTACTCATTTACCTTAAATAGTTAAGAAAGTGGATAAAACTCTTGCTGGCCCACTGGAAGTGCCCCCTGCTGCTCTTGAAGAGGGTGCCAAATCAGGAGGCACCTGCCCAGGGTGATGGTGGAGGCTACTCTGCACACACAGACAGGTGCTGGACTGGCTGAGAGTATCTAGTAAACCCCCCCAGCTGGCCAATAATTGTCAGCAGTAGACTCTGGCCGCTGGACACACAGCTCTATCAAATCAGGCCTCCCACACATGCAGCTAAACTTTAGGGGCAAAGACACAATTGCCAAATAAATACAGAAGATAGTTTCCAATGATGCTAAGCACTGAGAAGAAAACCAAGCAGGCTGACTGACGCAACAGAGGGCCTGGAAACCTCTTGAGACCAGTCTGAGGTGGAGAGAGGTCTCTGAGGAGGGGAGGTCTGAGCAGAGGCCTGATGCGGGGGAAGGCACCCTCAGTGAGAGCCAAGTCTGAGCCTTCTGGTGGAGGGAACTGTGCATACAAAGGCGCCAAGGCAGTACTTCCCTGGTGGCGCAGTGGTTAAGAGTCCTCCTGCCAATGCAGGGGACATGGGTTCGAGCCCTGGTCTGGGAGGACTCCACATGCCGCGGAGCAACTGGGCCCGTGTGCCACAACTACTGAGCCTGCACTCTACAGCCTGCGAGCCACAACTACTGAGCCTGCACTCTAGAGCCTGCAAGCCACAATGACTGAGCCCAAGTGCTGCAACTACTGAAGCTCACGCACCTAGAGCCCATGCTCCGCAGTGAGGCCACCTCAATGAGAAGCCCGTGCACCCCGAGGGGTAGCCCCTGCTCGCCACAACTAGAGAAAGCCCACACGCAGCAACGAAGACCCAACACAGCCAAAAATAAATAAATATATATTTTTTAAAACAAGGTGCCAAGGCAGCAATGAGCTTGGTGTCTGAGAATCAAGAGGGGGTGAGTGAGGGAAGGGTGGTGGGAGATGAGGTCTGAGAGATGAGAGGGCCTTGGGGCACCAAATGAGACGTAGAAGTGGAATGGGAAATCATGGAGACTTTTAAGGAAGGGAGTGATGAGATCTGATCTGCTGTTTAAATACAGAATGAGTGTGAGGTGGAGGGAGAAGTGAGCCACATGAGAGAAAGCAATGTCCCTAGAGAGGCGACAGTGAGTCAGAACTGGAACACCTCCCTTCTGAACAGGACAACGGTACAAATCCTTGGGAAATGCCTACCACAGTCAAGCAGGTATCTGTCAGGAACTCAGGGTGGGGCCTTTTGTGGCCCAGGTTCCAGTTACCAAATGTCTCTAGGAACAAAGGTGGGAAACAGGAAACTTCCCCCAAAGGGAAAGGCTGAAGGTTACTTGCGGATTTCCCTGTGAAGTGGTGGGGTTCCCTTCCACAGAGATGGAGGCACCCTAGGGTAAAACCCAGTCCCCTTGCCCCAGCTGACACCCTGAACACCTACCCCTTGAGCTCTGGCATCTTGGTTCCCTGATGGTGGGTCACAGTAGGACAAGGTGGCAGAGCCCATAGCAGGCCCATTCTCCTTGGGCCCTGCCTGCCTCTTTAGGGCGATAGTAGGTGGATGGACAGGCAGGCACAGAAAACAGACAGACACTGCTCCTTCTTAGGGTGAGGCTTCCTTCTCTGGATTCATCCAACACCACATTCAGGAACTGCCCCTCCTTGGACATCGTCTCCCCTGTGGTCAGCCTGTCTCACAACTGGACTTCTTATGATCACTGACCTCTTCCTCATTTGTCTCACCTCATTTCACCAAGCAGCAAGCCCCAGGACTTTCTGAGTAAAACCTGGGACATCTTTCACCAACAGACTCAAAGGTAGTGTAAGAGTTTTGGAGAAAATGAGAACAACAATTAGGAAGGTCTTGCTGCAACTGCCCAGTTCTCCTAACTATGCCCTTTGTAATTTATCTGCACAAACAGCAACCCATCTGATGGCTTAACCAGAATCACTTTACCTTTTGTCAAATCTCTTCTGCTTCCCGTAATGTACTCTTGGTGACTTCGGGTCTGGGTTTCTCATTCTCTGCTTTGTAGGACTTTGACGCAACAAGCTGCATGTTAGGGGGTTAGGGTTAGGGTTTATGCCTCATGGCTCACTTAACCTAACATATGTCTGAATTAAGCATATACGGGTCCAAAAAAGGCTGATAAGAGAAAGTACACCCACCTCAATGTGTCGGTCTCCCAACAGTGGAGTAGTGATGGGGAGAGTTGTTCCCTTGCCTGGATCACCTGTTCTTTGACAGCCACCTGGCTTCATCCCACAGCTCCTGCGGGTCTTTGCTCAAATATCCTTCTTAGGGAGGCCCACCCTGACCACCTTACTCAGTTTCAACTCCAGCTGAAATTCTGCCTTACTTGTCTGTGATCACTTATCACCATCTGACACACCATGTGTGTTTGTCTGTAACCTCATTCGACTGTCAGCTTCAAGTGTTTTTTGTTTTCCTATTTAGTCCAATTCTGTATTCCCGGCACCTGAACTAGTGGTTTGCTCAGACTTCAACATTATGCAATAATAATAATAATAATCTTTTAGTGCCTTCCCACAACAGGACTGACATCCTAACCTATGTGAAATCATTCTCACAGGTCTAGGCATAATCCCCAACCAGGGCCCTCCGCCCTAGGGTTAACAGCATGCGCTCAGATGCTCTGCTTTGGCTCCCAGTCCCCTCCTGAAAGCCCCTTACCCCTTCCACCCCCAGCAGCCAGGAACACCTCAGATCTGCAGGTAAGTGTGTCACTGAGGCTGGGTACCCAGGACTGGGGTCGGAAAACCTATCCTGGGCAAGGTCATGGGTCTGGGGCCCCCCATCTTGTTGGTACTGGTAGTCTTTGAAGGACTTCAGGGTCTTCACAACTAGCACGTTGGCTTTAGAGTGCAGGCTGTAGAGAAAGGCTGCCTTGTTCTAATCCTAGCTTCACCCTGAACTAGCTGTGTGAGCCTAGCCAAGCAACGGGGGCTCTCTGTGCCTCACCTTCTCACCCACTAGCCTGACAGTGGGATCTACACCCACCTCATAGAGGGGTTGTGAGAATTAAATGGAACGATCACATGAAGTCTAGCACATAACAAGAGCTCAGAAAATGTGAGCTATGATGCTGGTTCCAAATGAGGTCACCCTGGAAGGCTCTGCCTACTGTAATGGCTGAACACAAAACTCCATCCTAAGAAGAATGCCAGAGTGCTGGTAGCAAAGGCTGGTGCCCTTGTGGGGCAGGTTTGGGGGCACCAGCTTACATTTCGACAGCCTGCTTCTTATCAGACCCACTTTGGGAGTGCAATTTCCCCTCACAGGCCCTGAGATCAGCTAGGACCTGGTTATCAGTCTGTCCGACCCTCCCCCCCATTCTAGAATGTGACAGAATTAACCATGGCAGGGAGCCTCCAAGACAGTTTCAATGAAATGTTTAGACACTAGCTTCTAGATCACATTGCCCAGCCCTGTGAAGGAAGGATCAGCTGCAGAGACTAGGGGTCACAGAGGGGAGTGTGGAAAGGTCAGCCTGTCAACCTATATTGGAGATGGGGGCGGGTACCTCACTTGGGGCAACCTCTGGGTGGAAAAGAAAGGGCTACTTTGAAGCCGCCATTTTCAAAACACAAGTCACGTGGTC
The DNA here is from genome assembly GCF_026419965.1 of Kogia breviceps. NCBI lineage: Eukaryota > Metazoa > Chordata > Mammalia > Artiodactyla > Physeteridae > Kogia > Kogia breviceps. Next base: position 39,647,047 of record NC_081319.1, read on the forward strand.
AAATGAGCCTCAAGGCAGCCACCAAATCGTAGCCCCCTGACCCTTCCTGGGGGTGCTCAGAGTACTTACCGAAGAGCAGCGGCTTGAGGCTGAGGGTTCGGATTAAGTGATCCCTGTCGGCGACCAGCTGGACCTTGCGCTCATACCCCACCTAAGAGAAAGCGGCACAGCGGACAGCTCGGGCGCCAGGCCCCTACGTGCGAGAAAGGAAAAGACGCCCCGGCCCGGTGGGCGGCAGCAGGCGAGTGAGGGGGTGCGCGCGGCAGGCCGGGACGGCGCAGGGAGCGGCGTGGAGCCCCGGACTGACTGCCGGCCGTCTCGGGCTCGGCGGTGCAGGGCCTGGAGCGCGCCGCGGCGGGGGCCTCACCTTGATGCCCTCCAGTCGCGTGAGGGGAGCCAAAGTTGGCGCAGGCCCGGGGCCCTGGGCCTGGCGCTGGGGCCCGGGGTCGCTGCTGTCGTCGCCGTTGCTGTAGTGTACGAAGAGCAGCAGCGCCAGCACGTTGCCCAGGTACAGGTGCACGAACACCATCAGCACCAGGAAGTAAGCGCGCGAGCAGATGCCGCGGGGCTTGCACAGCGGCCGGACCGGTGTGTCCTCACAGTCGCCCAGCCCCGCCGCTGCCCCGGCCGGGTCGTGCTGGGGCGGCGCCCACTGCGGCGGACTCACAGCCTCAGGCCGCCGGCCTGCCGCTGCCACCGCCGCCGCTGCCGCCGCCACCGCCGCCATGGTGCCCCGGTTGCGCGCGCACCCAGGGGAGGGGCCGCGGGGTTGCCAGCGCAACGCCGCGCTGCGCGGTAGCCAGAACCAACGCCGCAGAGCCAGCGCGCGCGGCGGTCACCAGCAGGGGGTTTCTGGGGATCCCGTACCCGCGCTGCACTCAAGATCTCCGCACCTTGAACCCCGGCCCACACTGAAGTTTCTCTTCCCGAGCTGGGTTATCGTTAGGAGGAGATGCACACTCCCCAGGGCAGAAAACGCCCCCCAAATGTAGATGCAGACAAGAGCAGCACAGTTACAGGAAACCCACTGGTAGTTCCTCCGTTCCCCGGTTGGGACGCACTTCCCTCTTTCCGGAACAGTATGGTCTGCATTTTCTCGCTCCCAGGAGTGGGGTGGCAACAAAGAGGAGGCAGTGCCAAAAGATGATTCAATACTGCGGCGGGTTGGGGCGCCGCGGAATCCGATGACTGCTCACATTGTGGTGGCGTCGGACCCAAGGCATTCGGCACTGACACTCGCCAGTGTAGGCGGCCAAGAAACGCCTTGGAGGTCTGCTCTGCGGTCGGTCTGAACCTCCCGGGGAGGGCTGCAGGAGTCAGGTCTTAGGAAGCAACTGCCTGATGTGCGGGGTCGCATAGACGGGGGACCCAGTCTGGAGTGGTCAGAGAGGGCTTCCTGGAGGAGACCTGGCACCCTAACAGTAACCTGCAGGAATGCTGCAGGTGCTCAGGTTCACAGGAACACTCCTTGCCTCAGCGCTGGCACATATGAAGAGGGAGAAAGGGACTTTTCCATAATTGAGACACCAACGCCTCAGAGGAAAGTTAAACCCAGATTATCCCCAAATATGGAGGTGGGAGGACAAACCAGTGGCCAAGTGCCAAAACCTGGTCTTTCTCGTTCTCTGCTCGCCCCCACCCCCACCCCCCAAGGTGGACATGCAGACAAGAGCAACATCATTGAGGCAGGTCCCACCGGTGGTTTGTCTTTACATTGTTAAGACCCCCTCCCCCTCCAACTTCCTCCCAGACAAGTAGAGTGTGCATTTTCTGGTCTCCTCAGTAGGGCAGCCCCATCTTCTTTTCTTGGAGATTCTACACACAATGGCAGGTTTCATCAGTGCCCAAGTATTGGGTTGTCCAAAAAGTTTGTTCAGGTTTTTCCATAAGATGTTCCTGAACCTTTTGGCCAACCCAATACATTGGTTCATCCAGTCACCTTTAGGGACTATCTTTGTCCAATCTCCTTAGGAAACGATAAGCACTGTCCAATAAAAGGAGAAGTTCTGGATGTTTTCAAGGGGGGGCAGGTGGCAATGGGAGCCTTTGGAGCTCAGCCAAAGCTGGGATGCTGACCAAACGCCTCCAGTGGTCCAGCATCCTGCCTCAGATGGAGTAGGAACTGAGCTCTGTAGGCAACTGGCAAGTCTGGACTCTCCCAACATGGAGGCAAAGACAGAGGCAGCGAGGACCTGGCCCTTCTTCCTGAAATGAATTCCAGATGTCACGGTTTTCCGGTATCCATGAATGAATGTTGAGACCATTTCCTTTTTAGCTTTTTATTTTTATTTTATTATTATTATTTTTTTATTTTTATTTTTTGCGATACGCGGGTCTCTCACTGTTGTGGCCTCTCCCGTTGCGGAGCACAGGCTCCGGACGCACAGGCTCAGCGGCCATGGCTCACGGGCCCAGCCGCTCCGCGGCATGTGGGATCTTCCCGGACCGGGGCACGAACCCGCGTCCCCTGCATCGGCAGGCGGACTCCAAACCACTGCGCCACCAGGGAAGCCCCCTTTTTAGCTTTTTAAAACCTATAATTAGATCACCACAAAATGCTCATGTTCCTTAAACTATTTTCCTGAACTCCATTATCCTACGTTCCTATTACCTGTATCCAATTGAGTTATGCTTACTGCTATGCACAGCTAACATCACCAGAGGGCAAGCAGGTTGGGTGGGAAGTGGGGGGCGCCTCACCCCCTATTTCTGCTCTGCCTGCTGTTGGCTATGGGAATTTCAAAACCACAGCATAAACTATAATTTCTTGGCCTTTTAAAAGCTATGGCCTTTTTGATATCTAAACCTCTCACCACCCAGGCTGGCTCACCTCATGGGAGTGGCAGTCCCATCTCAATCATGATACATAGTCAAATCTGGGTCTTGTGCTGAGCTATTTAATCTCTGTTACAAAAGTTGGATTTACTTTCCAATTTCTAACAGCGAATGTTTTTTGTTTTGCCATTTAGTAGAATGATGACATTGGGCAAATTACTCATTTTGGACAGTGACAGCACCTACCTCACAGGGCTGCTGTGACGACTAAGTGGATATGTGCTCAGTGACCATTAGATTATCTTGTGGGGACAGGAATTGGTCTAACAAATTCAATGGCTATGTCCTCAGTGCCCAAAATAGAGCTCAGTATATAGGCAATGCTCAGATTGTTGCAGGAAGCCCTGAAGAGTATGTGGAAAATCCCTCTTCCAGATTTTGCTAGAATGTGCTATCTTCTCTTGTTCTAAGATCACCAAGGGTATGGTGCCAAGGCCATTGGTATCCTGCCCACTGATCTGCAGGAGTAGCTCTTCAGCCCCTGGCCTTGCTGTCTCAGTGAAAACATGCACTAGTGACCAGTTCTGTGTCCTTCATGTTCTGGAGGCTCCTAGAGGGTAGAGACCATGCATCTTTTACACACTATTGTATGCCCACGTGCTGAGCATGGGGCTTGGCACATCTGAAGTCCAAAGAGGAGCAGTTGTGGAATTGACTAGCAGTGTCTGGGACCTCCCTGGCCTTGGCTGCCCTGTGCATGCTGTGCTGCCCACAGCACTGGAGGCTTCACCCCTATCAGTGAAGTTGCCGCCACTCCTGACACCACAAATGCGGACCCCCTTGTTCAGAATCCAAGCTGTTTCCTGTCCTCAGCCTTTGGGATTAAACTCCAAACATTTCCAGTTCCTGTTGAGAGTCCTCTCTTCCTAAGCCCAGGGTCCCTGTGAAGCCACAAGTCCCGCTTCCATACTCCATGGCCCTTTGCTCCCACATCTGCTTTGGAGGGACCCAAGGATCTTCTGAATAAGCAGCTCAGGGACTCAGCAGGGCTTTAGGGCATTAGAATCAGTACATTACCAAATCCTGGGATCTGTGTTTGGTGGGGAATGCTTTGGCCTGCACCCAAGGAGGGAAAGGAAAGCCAAAAATACCGGGATATTCCACTTCCCTCCACAGGTGACCTCTCCCCAGACAGGCAAGAAAGGCAGAGCAGTCAGGCCAGTGGGGCCTTCACAGCCCTCTGAAAGAAGGGACTGGCCAACAGGAAGGCCCCTATTTGATGCTCAGTGGACTGAACCCCCGGGGGCATTGGCTCAGAAGGCTACTTGGATCCTTTGAAGAATGACTCTGCACACACTTTTATAATCAGAAACTTGCAGTTTATTTTGAATAAACCACTCAAGGTTGAGCAGATGACATCACCTCAACTTTTTCTTTGAAGAAAACAAAGATATATGGTAAATTCATGAAAACACTGTGCCTTCCTTTGCAGGGCAGAAAAATTCTGCCTGACCTTTTCCATCTTCCTGATGTTAACAAGAGACAGCCACTCAAGGCACAAAAGAAAGCTCTCCACAGATCAAGGGCTGCAGGCTGCAGTCTGGGCACAGAACCTCCTGCAGCTCCAGTGGTTGGGGTCACAGCTGGCTGCAAGTACACTATGTGGTAGCTGTGCAGTCCCCAAAATGCCCAGGGCGCCAAGGGTGTGACTTAAGGTGCAGAGCTGCAACTCAGCTCCTGCAGCTGCCATGGCGGTGACACAGAAAGGACTCAATACAGAGGTAAAAGCTCCAGACACCATGATCTTCCACGGGCCAATGCAGCAGTCACACCTCACCCCTAGGTCCCGCAGCAGGCACTCTCCTCCTTCAGTTAGCTCAGCACTGTCCAACTCTGGGTTCGTCTACTATACTCCTAACTTGTCCTACCACTCCACCCCGTGGTCCCTTCCTTGCAGGAGATGACAGGAAGAGGCAAAACCTGACCGGGGAGAAAGGGAGCTTGCAGCCGGCTATGTACCCCATGACTCCAAGAGTTACAGCTGTCCTCTGCCTTCAAGAGTGATTCAGTTTACAGCTTACATGGTACCTGGGAAATTACCGACTGAGGTGAAAATGTTTGAATATCAAAGAATTTCCAACACAATATTTATTCACACATCTCCCAAGCAACTCTTCCAGGAGGTCAAGGAGCCCCTATCAAGTATGGACAACTCTGCCAGCCTGAGTGGAGGCACTGAAAAAAGCCATAGAAACCCCAGGAATCACAGATGTAACTTCTGAAACCCCCACAGGACCAAGTTCAGGACAGGTAGGACACCATGCAAACCACTTGTTCCTCTGCTCGGTGAAGAAGCTGGCCCTTTTCCCTGGCCCATCCCTTGTGGTACAGGAGCTGGGACCACAAATCAAGAACTGTGCTGGCATCAGACTCCCAGACCCTAGAGGTGCTGTCCTCCAATAGCTGAAACCAGGCAAGGCGGAGTGCAACCAACCCCTAGAGTGGGTAAATGGAGACATACACTCCAGGTTAACATGAAAACAATTTGTGCAAACAAGGTCCCTGAGCCAGGCAGACCAGAGTCCTTGGGAGGACCATGCTGAACTCTGACCCTAACGTTCACCAGAGGAAAGTGTAGCAGGACAGTGTCAGGTATGGCTGTGTGTGAACCTGGTCAGAGTCACACCATGGGAACACTGGCACAAAAGAAGGAACCAAGGTAAAACAAATTTATTTGGGGGAACAATCCCCTTTAAAAGTGGATCTCTATCTTTAGAAAACAAAAGAAAACTGTGCTGAACTCACATCCCCTGGTCTGGAGGGCCACAAGCCCACCTACGTGTTCTGCTGTGGGCTCTGGCCTGAGTAGCCAGACCCAGGTAAAGCTCACTTTCAAGAATTAAGATGAGTCCACAGACACACAGTGCCAACAGACAGGATGACACCCCATGGCAAGACTCCATTCTGTATTGTCTCCTCACTGCCAACGTAAGGCAGTGCACCTGACCACAAAAGGGTCTATGAGGACCAGGCAGGAGGCACGATGTGATTCCCTGCGCTCCATGCCTATAACTCAGGGCAACTCAATTTCCCACCATCTGCCACCCCATGCTCTTCCCTTGGGACTCTAGCTGTGGCTAAACACATGAATCTGGCAAGCAAAGACCACCGGGACCCTCTTGGAGTAGAGATTCTGAGGCAAGGTGAGCAGGCAGCATATGTTACATTCTAAGTAAAATAGCTAGAGGTTAAAACACTCCAATGCCAATTTATTTTTAAAAAGGGTTCTGTGTAATTCTATGGTTTGTTTGCCCCCCATTTTTGTATAATTGTACAACCTTTGAAAATTATAAGTTGTAATGATCTAATCCTATTAATAGTCATTCAGAAAAAACTCTCCCTCCCTCCCAACAACCATCCAGGGGGAATTAAAGGTCCTGAGAAGAGGCCAGTTCAACATGGCCTCTACCCTGGGAAAAACAAAAAGCAAAAAGACGAGGGAAAAAAAAACAGAAATCGACTAAGAGGTGTGTGGCCAGTGTCTCTCAGGAGTGGGGCCCTGGCTGTTGCCTGGGGTTGTGAAAGGCAGAGCCTGCAGCATGCAGTACAGCAGCCGGGAGACCTCGCAGCCACATCTTCCTCACTCTGGCACGTCCATGTCCCAACCTAGGTGTCATGGAAATCCTTCAGCAGGGTTCTCCTCCGCTGCTCTGCTATGTGCATCTGGTTCTCTAAGTCCTGCACCAAGGAAGCAAGATAGGTGCTTGCATGGCCAGTCCCATGAGCAGGGAGCAGCTAAAGCCACCCCCCCTGCCCCCCCTGCCCCCCTTGCCATGGACTCCAAGAAGCCAAAAGCACTGACCTTCCGACCCTTCTCAGCAGCAGCTTCCAGTCCACATGCCAACTACCATGTTACCTATTACCACACCAGCCCTCCCTTGCCTGCCAGAGGATCCAAGAGGACAGCACTTACCCCTCTGTCATAGCTGTCTGCGCGCTCCACCTTCCATGACAGGTTTTCGATCTCAGCCTCCAGCTGAGCCTGCTGGTATTCAAACTGTATGGGTAGAGCAGGAGGGTCAAAAGGAGAGGGGGCTGTAGCCGGGGCAGGGCCTGCAGATGGGAGGGGCAGATGCAGCACCTCAGGCTCGCATGAGCTATAGACAACCCTGATACTGTCCTCAGAGAGCAGTGCTACTTCCTGTACCCAGAGCCAGAATCCAATCAAAAGGCTACCACCTATGGAGTACGGCCATGTGGCAAGGCCACACTCACCCTCCGCCCCCAAAGAAAAGGGAAGAACTTAAGCCACTGAAGAGAATGCTCCCAACATACAGGGAAATGGATGCTGCAAAAACAAGTCAAAATGGATATTCACAGACACTGTATTCACTGAATACTTTGTTTTTTCAGCCCTTCTGAAAATCAAGAGTCTTAAAAATTTTGAAACCATTTGACTTAGTAATTATATACCCACTGCACAAATCAGTTGCACAAAGAGGTTTCCCAGTGTCTTATTTATGATAGTGAAAAACAGAAACAATAAATGCCCCAAATGTTGGTACAACCATATACTGGAACATTTATGCAACTACTACAAAATGGCATTTTCCAGCCTGGTAAATAACGACAGCTGCAAAAACAATTAGTTGTAACAAAAAAATGTTATATATATAACCTTGATTATAGAAATATTAATTTTAAAAGGCTGGAAAACGCTAACAGCGGTCATTTCTTTCTGGTGGGATGACGAATGATGTAAATGTTTTTCTAAGTTTTTCAACATTTAAACAGTAAGTGTGAATTACTTTATAATTGGGGGGAAACAACCCAACATCTAAGATGAAAATTAAACCAAGATGCAAAAAAAGGCCACTATATTTAGGAACATGCAAGCTGCATATCCTCCCAAAGCATGGGCACTGGCTCCCAAGGGGCAACAGACATTTTCAGCCTGTCACCCCAAAAATATAGTTGTTCACGGGCTTCAGTATATCTGCCTTCCTATTACACAAAATATCAGTACCTGAGATCTACTTTGGAAATGCCTAGGGGAGAAATAAAATTTTACAATTGCCAGTTTTGATCTTGCCCTCCCAATAACCAGGCATCTGGTCCTTGCTCTCCTGCAAAGTGCAGGGAGAGAAGGGCACCTCTGAAGCTAAGAGAGCAGAGAAAAGAATCACTTTGCCTTACCAGCTTCTTCCTGGGTCCAGACTCCATGTAGTATGCATATGGGTACGTGTACTGCAAGGTGTATCGACACTGTAATAGAGAGAAGAGAAGGGACCTGTATCTATGACCCTAACTACATGGATCTCAGGTGGCTTTTACAGTTCTTACCCCACCATGCAAATTAGCCTGGCTCAACAGGTATGGGCCTGAAAGAAATGAGGCCAAGGCAAATAAAAGATGAATTGGGGGACAACATGGCGAAAACTGAAACAAAAATGGTCACAGAACACCCACAGTTCCTTTTTCACACTGTGATTTATTACCAGCAGCTGCCTCAATGGCTCTTCCCTCTTGAGTCGGACATCAGAGTCCACACATCTATCTCAATACTTGTCCAAAGACAATCTCTTATTTTCCTTTGAGTGATGCATGGATGGGACAAAAGAAGAAAAGGGCTCTAGTTTTCCCTGCAGTTCTTTCCCTGCAGGCAAAGGCACTGGAATACTCTTCTTAAAATCCCCTGGACATCCACAGAGGGCTGGGTCCTCAGTGGGCACAGCCCAGCAAAATGTGGACCCATAAGCAGGAGCATGCAGGACTGCACAGGGTGCTGAGCCCCCTGCCCCCTACAGTGCCTCCCACCCTCAGAGGTCTGGGCATCAAACCAGGGACTGGAAGAGTGAGGGGGTACAAACCTTGGCCAAGAGCTTGGCAGCATTCTGTAGGTACTGCCAGTCAATCCACGTCCCCAGATTATTCATGACCCTCTCCTGAATCTTCTCATGAATCCGCTGGTATGTCTGTGCCTCCAGCTGCAAGCTCTTGTTGTGGTTTTCCCACTACAGGGTTCAGAGGAGGGAGAAAGCTGCAGAGTCCCAGGAAGGTGGAGATCCAAAAGGAGTTCAGAATGGCCACAGCCTCATCTAGCTGATGGGGACTGTGTGTCCTTGGGATTGCAGGAGGGGGGCTTCCTCAGTTCACACTACCAACCCTGTCCAGAGCAGCTGTCTGCCTGCCAGATCACTCTACCCCCCTGTGGCAATAGGACTCGAGCCCTGAGGATGAAGCAAAGCTAGGTAACTACAGGTCTCTTGTGCTTAGAAACCAAATCTCCCATGCTCGGTGGGCTTCTGAAGGGTCTTCCTGAGATGAACTGCCCTCTGAACCTGACTATTAAGATGGCACTGGGGGCTTCCCTGGTGGCGCAGTGGTTGAGAGTCCGCCTGCCAATGCAGGGGACACGGGTTCGTGCCCCGGTCCAGGAAGATCCCATGTGCCGCGGAGCCGCAAGGCCCGTGAGCCATGGCTGCTGAGCCTGCACGTCCGGAGCCTGTGTTCCGCAACGGAAGAGGCCACAACAGTGAGAGGCTCGCGTACCACAAAAAAAGCAACAAAAAAACCCAAAACAAACAAACAAACAAACAAAAGATGGCACTGGATTAGGGAGAGGGGCAAGATTGGGGTAGGGGATTAAGAGATACAAACTATTATGTGTAAAGTAAGCTACAAGGATATGCTGTACAGCACAGGGATTATAACCAACATTTTATAATAACTATAAATGGAGTATAACCCTTAAAAATTATGAATCACTGTGCTGTACACCTGAAAATTATATAATACTGTCAGTCAGTTATACCTCAATTAAAAACAAGCAACAAACATGGCACTGGATGGAAAAGACTGTCTGATGATCCTTCATTATCCTTCAATTTATCATTCAAACAAGGTCAGCATGTCCTTCCTTGTTGGCCATTGCTGCCCTGTGGAGCCTGAAAGCCGTATCTATGGAGGCACCACACAGGCCACTGCAGGAGTTCCACTTCCTGACTTCTGTGTGCGCATGCTGGCTGTGGCTACCAGTCACTGGGAATTTCACCCAACAGGCCAAATGGAAGCAGCCCACCCTCCAGGCTTCTGGATGCCTACCCTCTCAAAGTAGAACAAGTACTTCTTGAGGGCCTCCCTGGCCTGGGCTTGCTGGCTCTGATTGACAATGTCAGGGTTCTCCTTGTACCGACTGCACTCATAGTACTCGCTGCCGTGCGTCTTCCAATCTCCTAGACACATCCAGCAGAAGTCTACACAGAACAGAGAAAGAAGTATTTACACATACGAGACAAGGCCACATTCCTCCAAAGTCATAGGCAAAGCAGGAAAACAGACAGATCTTGCTCTGGGTGGGGGGTGGGGGGGTCACCTATCCACAACTCTCCAAGGCTGCCTCTTTACAGAGGGAATGTATACCTCTCATCCCTGTCACATCCCACTGTCCCTGTAAGCCTGTCCTTGCTGATCTGAACAACAGCCTACGGACAGTCTCAGTTTCATGAACACATATGCTTTGTGCCATTTAATCCAACACAAGCAGATGCTGACTGTACAAGGCCACTGGTCTGCTGTGTCAATGCCTCTGTGACAAGCAGAAACTTGTCCAACCGAAGCCCACCTGGTCATTCAGAAAACACATTTGCCCTCCTGACTATCTCCCACTCTCAACACCTGTCCTAGGTGTTGTACATGAAACTAGAAAGAAAGACTTTTCCCCCTTTTCTTCTGTCTTAAATAGCACATTTTTATGGGAATTCCCTGGCGGTCCACTGGTTAGGACTCGGTGCTTTCACTGCCGTGGCCTGGGTTCAATCCCTGGCGGGGGATTTAAGATCCCACAAGCCACGCAGGGTGGCCAAAAAAAAAGAAAAAGCACATTTTCATAAAACCTACCCAATAGAACATACCCAGAATTATGACTCTGTTTCCATACTGAGGAAGCAAAGAGGGAAAAATAAAGATCCCCTATGGATGTTATACATTCGAACAATTATTGTGGCTTAATGGAGAGGGGCCAACCACAGTTCTATGTTCTGTCTCTGCCAGAGACCCCGACAGTGGTAAACCCTGTTTCCCAGGAATCACTCCATAAGTTGGCTCAATGATTTCCCAAAAGGGACTTCTGTAAAATCTGGAGAAGCTAAAGCTAAAGCCGAATCAAGAGACCCAGAGGTCGTTCACTTCTCTTCTCCTAGGAGGCTTCACTGAACAGTGGCAACATTGCTTTCTCCTCAGCCAGCTAGGTTGTGTTTGCTACTGTTTTAAATACTACTACATTGCTTAGGGTTGCCTATACAGATAGTAAAACTATACAGCAATGCGAGGGATGGAAGTTAACTCTGGGCAGTAAGGGATGGGGAGACTATGACTGAGGAGGGACACACAGAGGACTTCCTCAGTACTAGGAATGTGGTGGGTACTCAGGTGTTCACTTTGTCATTTCTCTTTAAACTGTATGTATGTCTGGTGCACTGTTCTAAGTGGATCATACATGTCCCTCTCATTCAAACATGCAGAAAAGCTAGGGTGGGATGTCACTGAGAAAATATGCCACTACCCTCGGCCTAGCTTCATTCTACACTTCAAGGTCACCACTCCAGTCTAAAACCTTGCCTTGTCTACTCTGATTACAGTGTGCTCCTGGGAGAACACAGGAATAGCATTAGTCAGGCTCTTACAAAGAGAAACTCTCATGGGCTCCTGGTCGGCATCTAAGCAGCTGTGTAAGAAACCTATCTAGACACATTTTCTATCTGAAGGAATTTTATATCTTTACTTGACCTGGCAGGAAAGGAAAGCAAAACCAACAGGTTCTATGTAACCTACACCTGAGAGATGACGGAGGCCTGAGAGGCCAAAACTCCCTCTGAAAACTTTATAAAACCTCAGAGGAGGACTTCCCTGGTGGCACTGTGGTTAAGAATACACCTGCCAACGCAGGGCGACACGGGTTCGAGCCCTGGTCCGGGAAGTTCCCACATGCCACGGAGCAACTAAGTCCGTGCGCCACAACTACTGAGCCTGCACTCTAGAGCCCGCGAGCCACAACTACTGAGGCCTGCGCGCCTAGAGGCCGTGCTTCACAACAAGAGAAGCCACTGCAGCCTGCACACCACAATGAAGAGTAGCCCCCACTCGCCACAACTAGAGAAAGCACACGCACAGCAATGAAGACCCAATGCAGCCAAAAATAAATAAATTTATATATATATTTAAAAAAAAAACCTCAGAGGAAAAGTATTATTTTACTGCCTCCAGTAAAACCATGTACAGCCTGCTTAAAAGGCACCTGTAAGGCAGCACAGATAAGTCCCATGCTACTTACCTGCCTTGGCAAAAATAAAAAGAACACACTAAAACCTTCTTCTTGGATGACTGAGGATTCATGAGGGTCTAATAGTCACCCCAAACTTGACTTCTGACTACATGTGTCAGTGAGATGGCAGTGGGATTATAAAAGGGACCAAAAAATAATAAATCAAGAAATGCTTTATTCTGGTTATCATGACTATAAGTGACTGAGGCTGCCCTTTGTTTTATCACTTCACCACAAAAGCACTCACTAAACAAGCAGTGGAGACCCGTGCACAAGAAACAGAGACTGTGCCACTGGGCCTTGTACATCAAGCCTGGGACTCACCGTGTTTACACTTGGAGCATTGCTGTCAGAGGGAAACAGAAGAGAACATGTTAAGGGCACGCTGACCAAAGGCTCCACGTCACATAAGCAAAACGTACAGGCGTCTGCTCACCATGTGATTGCAGCCTCCGTTCTTCTCAATGCAGATGTTACACTTGGGACACTGAGGAGATAGAAGGGTGCCATTAGGCTCACGCACCATCAGGCCGGTTCTAAAACAAATTACACAAAGCTCCCGGCACCCGTGCCCAGTAGCTCATCGTGCGAGCACTTCTGGGGATGAGCATCTCACTTAAATGTGGCGGGTCGCTGAGGCTGGAACAGCAATTCAAGGAAATGAGGTCAGCATGTTTGGCTCTGAATCATTCCAAGCACCATCTGTCCCTGCCACAAGGCCGCTCAGATTAAGCACAAGCTGAGTCAGTAGAGAGCTTGCCTGCTTGGGAGGAACGCCAAAGCAGTATAAGAGCTGCCACACTGGACTAAGTCCTCATCAGCTTGCGTGAACTTATGCTTCCAGGAGAGGCCAAGGAAATAACCTCTAAAGCTCACTCTCATTTGAGAGATGCCAGCAACCCCAGGCAGCAATGCAGAGATCAGTCTGATGCTGTGCTCTTCCACCGCCATGAAAAGGACTATGCTTAATGATGTCATAGTCACAGCTGTGCTTGTGGGTGCATCAACCCAGCGTGTGACTGGCACAGGGTACAGCCTTGAGTGCTGAGTCATGGAGAACTCAAGGGGCTACAGGCCATGCTTTCCCATGGGAAGTTTCCAGAATGAGAATTCGACAGGCCTGGGCTTGCATTAGAGTTCTGCTATTTATTAGGTGTGGCTATCAACTACCTCCCTCCCAGGGCTGTTAAAGCTTGGGAGGCATTCAATAAAACCTAGTCTTCTTCTAATTAGCTTTCCTAAGGGTCCAACTTCTCCAAGCATTTCAGCATTTATTAAAATAAATGCACTCAGTGCATACTATGATAAACTGCTACAAACTCTGCCAGGTCTGGGCAGCCTCCATCAAGAGCCCTGAGGCCCTGATCAAGAGCCTCCATCAAGAGCCCTGTTCTGCTCTCAGATGGTACATCTCCTGGGCAAGGCCCTGGGCAGCACTAAGGAGGGCAGATCCATGACAGGTAAGATACAGTCCTTACGTCTTTAGTGTGAGCACTAATGTAGTTGGCTGTTTCAGAGTCGTCTGCACACTTCGTGAGCCATTTCCGAATTGTGGCGCAGTCTGTGGGGGCGTGATACATCTGACGACACTTGAAACTTAAAACCAGAAAAGATAATCGTTAGGTCAGATCCTGTGTTCTTCATTTTCCTTCTGTCCAAGCCAACAGATCCTGAATTAGAGCTTTTCAAAGAGGTAACATCACCTATCAAGGCATCTGAGACATTTTCTTACCCAGGATTATACTGAAGTACTGTGTGAATTTCTCTCAATAAACCCAAATGAAATGTTTGTTTTAAATATCTTATGTGGTGTCAATCCTTCCTGACAGAATACCAAATTCAGAATTCAGCTTCCCAAAGGGCACCAGGATGCATTCTGATAAGACATCTCAACTCAGGCCCAAGGCAGGAATGAGATCCACTTCTGGGAGCCTTGGCTTATCTCCAAGTCAGATGTGCACACAGGATGCACAATGCCAGAACTTGTGCAATCTGTAGGGGGCATGATACATCTGACAATGCTTGAAACTTAAAATAAGAAAAGAAAAACACTCCAACATTCATCAGGCCAGGCTCCCATGTTTTTAATTTCCTTTTTGTCCAAGCCAATACAACTTTATGGATAAAGGCTCTCAGGCAGGTAGCCTAACACATGTCCCAGGGAAAAGAAGTTCATAATGCAGGACACAAAGGATAGAAAGCAACCACATTAGTGGTTCTTAACCTTTGGAGAATCACAGACTCACTCAACAACATCTTGAAAGGCAGGCACATATGCACACATACCACATTTTCTACATACTTTCTCTGAAGCCCCACCATGAATTTTCCAGGGAGGCATGAATTGGGGATAAGTCTGGACCTAAATTATGGCTCTGCCATTACCTTGCACCTCAATTTCCTCACCTATAACATAAGAGTAACAATAGTACAATCATACACAGTCGTTGTGATAATGAAGGTAAAATGATCAGGACAGAACATTTCCTCTGGTAAGCCTTCAGTATACTTTAGCTATTCCCATCATGTCTACTGAACAGAGTAAACCCCAGGTAAATATAAACATATTTATGGATTACAGTGTTATAAAATTAGCAGAAAGGCCAAGAGAAAGATTAAAATGTTGATGGTTGTTGCTTTCAAATACAGTAGTATGTGAATTATCTGCGCAGGTAGATACACACCCATACAGACACGCAGTCTCTGGGCCATGAGTCTCAGTAGCATAAACCACAGCACATTCCGCAAGAATCTGTGCCCCTTTCTTGTCTCCAGACTGACTATTATCAAACATCTCATGGAACATGAGATGCTAGGTACAAACCCTGACCACGTGGAACAGAGCTCCTCTTCTGGCCAAAGACCCTGCCTCTCCCAGACCCACCCTCTCAAGAGCAACAGCAGTGATGCTTTAGAGCAGGAGAAGGCACAAGCCCCGGGCTGCTCAGCACCCACACTCACTCTTACCAGAAGACCTCGTTGCACCGATTGCACTGTACTCGGCGAGCTCTGGGCTCCTGTACCCGGATAACCATGGGGCAGTCAGCACCAGGGCACAGCTGGAGCTGGTAGTGACTCTGTGAACACACCAAGGGGGGGGAATAATGAGGACATCCCCTAGTTGGTGCCTCCAAATTAGACCTCCCTGAGTACTCAAACCCCTTCTGTTCTTCCAGCTGATGACTTATATCAAGGGGCTACAGGAATTCAAGAGGGATGTCGTGAAGACCAGACATTAGGCAGGTAGTGCAAATGACCTTTGTTTGCTTATTTTTAATATTTATTTTTTGGCTGCGTCGGATCTTAGTTGCAACACATGGGATCTTCACTGTGGCATGCGGGATCGTTCGTTGCGGTGCGTGGGCTCTTCATTGCAGCGTGCGGGCTTCTCTCTAGTTGTGGCGCATAGGCTCCAGAGCACACAGGCTTAGTTGCCCCGCGGCATGTGGGATCTTAGTTCCCCAACCAGAGATCGAACCCGAATCCCCTGCATTGGAAGGCAAATTCTTAACCACTAGACCACCAGGGAGATCCCTGAAAATGACCTTTGAATGCTCAGTTTAAACTAGGTAGCAACTCACTAGAATGCTCTAAGATTAGATGACAAAATGGAATACAGCAGTGTGTCTCTGAAATGAAAGGGCAGAGGGACCAGGGCTGGAAAGGAACACAGACCACTCAGCTGTGCATAAGACTCTAAGGGGCTCAACAACCCTCAGGCATCTACCAAAGGCAGCAAACAGCACAAGGAACAAGGCATTGCTTTTCCTGTAGCATGTGCATGAGACGACCCAGACCATCAATCAATCCAATAAGCTGAGGCATGGAAGACAAAGATGAAAATTATGCTGCATGGAACCAACAAGCCTGAACAGGTAGCACACAGAGGGGAAGAACTCCAAAACTGACCATGCTGAAAACCTGAACAAGTTTTCAAATTGCCCAAAAAGCAGCACCTCTTTTTTGTGCTGAATCACACAGTGAACTGAACAGAACAGCAACTCCTGAGATATGCCTGACTTGTGTTTATCCCCTGACATACAGTAGCTTGTTTAAGCAACTTTGTATAAGGTGGGGATGCCTGACCATTCTACAAGAGAAAACCAAGGCTCAGAGAGGTAAAATAATGGGTCAAGGGATACATAACAAGGAAGCAACAGACCAGGGATTCACTAGCACTCTAGTAGTTTTCAAACTTTTAAAGCCGTGGAGCTCTTTCTTCAAACGAAAGCATCTACTGGCAGCCTAGTCTATGAAGTAACTGGTGAGCATCTGATGAAAAGCAGGCCCGGGAAGACAGAGGGCACAACAGGGGCTGGGCATACCTCCACATAGTCCCTGAAGAGGTAGCGTCTGTATTTGTCTCTCAATTCTTCATTGGGCAGCAATGGAAACACGAAGTCCTCTGGTGTTCGAAGCGGGCAGTCCTGAGCCATGCAAGAGACACCTGTTGAACAAAGACAACCTAATGGACAACTGTATCACAGAAGACACAACGATAATATATTTGCTGAGTTCAACCAACAAATTCAGATTCTACATAAGGAACCCCTAAAGCATGAGAATTTATTCAAAGAAGAGAGAAATTAATACATTTGCACAGTGATGCAACTAAAATATTATTCCAAATTAAATAGGATAGGGAATTCCATGATGGTCCAGTGGTCAGGACTCGGCATTCTCACTGCCAGAGCCCCGGGTTCAATCCCTGGTCGGGGAACTAAGATCCCGTAAGCCGCACAGAGCCACCAAAAAAAACCCAACAAAAACAAAACAAATTAAATCATATATATCACAAATAGCACCAATAAAAAACAAAACTGTTTAAAAAATCCTATAGGGTTATTAACTAACAATTTAGTTTTGTGATGTTTAATATTACGTGCATGTGATTACCGTCAATACAATGAGATGTTGCAGACACAATTAAAGTAATGCTAATTTAGTTTCAAATATCAAGTCATAGTTAAATATTCCTTTAACTGATCATCAAGTTTGATTTGTGCTTATATTTCCTAAATAACAGCAAACTCTCTAGGTGTTTCTGAGTTATGGCTGCCACTCTGAGAATCAAGATAGATACAGTAGGCAGCTTAAAGGACAGTTTTCCCAAAAGGCAAGAGAAGGTAGCCTTGCATTCACACCAACATTTACATATATGCCCAAACATTAGCCTTAACTCTCTCATTTTACTCAGGTCTAAACTTTGCCATTGTTCAGACAGATGTGTTTGGAAACCAATGGTTCTGACAATAAAAACTTCTATTAGGCTCACAAGAAAACACTCAGTTGACCTGAGAACCTGAAAGGGCAGAGCTAAAGCTAAATACTTCATGCCAGCCTTTTATAAATCCTATGGCAGGGCTTCCCTGGTGGCGCAGTGGTTGAGAGTCCGCCTGCTGATGCAGGGGATGCGGGTTCGTGCCCCGGGCCGGGAGGATCCCACATGCCGCGGAGCGGCTGGGCCCGTGAGCCATGGCTGCTGAGCCTATGCTTCTGGAGCCTGTGCTCCGCAATGGGAGAGGCCACAACAGTGAGAGGCCCACGTACCGCCAAAAATAAAATAAAATTAAAAAAAAAAAATAAAATAAAAAAATAAAATAAAATAAAATAAATCCTATGGCAGACTCACCCACACCCACGCCATCCTTGACAAGTACGGAGCAGTGCTGCTCCCAGCAGCTGCGGCAAAACTGGTGCTGACAGGCCAGAGACAGTAGGTTTTCCTTCCGCACAAACTGCATACACACTGCGCAGTGGTGAGGGGGATGGTTTGTGGGGACCTGGGGAGAGGCAGAGTGATATGAGCCACGGGAGGCAATTCTGACCCTGCAACAAGTGTCAGAACTCAACTTCAATGTGTGCACTCTGTGAGTTCCAGTTTTGAGCAGAAAGCATATTATCAGGAAGGCTTTCTGAAGGAGGTAGTAACTGAACTAGGCTTGATGAATCACTAGGATTTAGAGAGGCAGAGAGAAGATGGAAATGAGAACTAACAGTAGTTTATAACATCAGGCAGGCTGAAAAGACCCAGATTTCAGAACTGTCAAGGTCCTTAGAGGTCATTCAAATCCACCTTATTTCAGAGGCTATTGGGTTTCTTTAGAAAACTGCCCTCATTCAGCACAGCACAGAGTTGCTTCTCAACAAGTACTACAAACCCAGCCATATAGGTGCTTAGAGGCTGAGTGTGAGCCTCTAACAGCCCACAGTGCAGTTTTACTTGTCAAAGACAGTGGTTTTCCCATATCAATATGTCCAAAACACACAGTATTACAGTTTTTACCAAGTTACAACTCATTCTTAACATACCAAAGAGATGTCACATACAATTAATTTAGAGAGATGAGGAAGGCTTCTACAAGGGAAGAAACTCTTCTAGTTTGTGGGAAAATAACGTAAAGCTTAAACTCCAGAATCCATACCATGCTACAACTGGCAAAGACAATCTGAGGACCCCAGCCAAAAACACTAACCAATGAAAAAGTCCACTACATGTTTAACATTAGGTTCTTGTTAGTTTACTGGGAATACAGAAAGTAACTTGAGGAAAAGGACCGTATTATCATGTTTGTCCAGTATGCTCTTAGAAATTTTCTCCTAAGAGACTGCAGAAGTAATGTGGTGACCTGAGCCCCAATTCTCCCTCCTGAGAGTGCTTTTAACATGGCCCTCATTCATCTGACAAATGCTGACTGAACTCCCAGATACAGAGGAAATTGCTATACATTGATTCCTAAACTTAAAAAGCACTTACAGTCTAGTAGGGGAGCTGAAAAGACATGAGTGAATTACTACAACATACACGTAAAGGCTTAAAGATATAATTAGAGGAGTTTGGAGGGGAGTGGTCCCAGGAGATAGGTTTAGGTTTTTTGAGAGATGGCTTGGATGTGGGTCTCTAAAGATGAGTTCCATTTCCACAAGCTGAGATGGGGACAGAATCTGGACATTCCAGGCCAGGGAAGGCATAAGCAGAGTCAAAGAGGCATGTGGTGAGTGGGAACACCAAGAACACAGCAGGAATAGAGTACAGGCTGTATGTAAATGCAAGGAAAAAGGTGAGGCTGGAGAGGGCAGGCAATGATTCACTCCTCATCTATGAGGAAAATTTCCAAACTATAATGGAAATGGAAGATTTAGGCCTATGCTGAACAAATATCATGGGCATATTGTACTATAAACAAGGCAAGATGGTTCTCAATAACAATGTGAGCCACAGAAAGAGCCACAGACAACAGGAGAAACCTTATTCAAGGAGGACACACTCACATGTTTTGACGGATTGGGCTGAACTCGAGCCTCAACGAGCAGTTGAGCAGAATTAGACTTGTATCTACAAAACAAAAAGTAGAAATAAAGGGAATCAGAACCTGAAGACGAATAGCTTTACTTCTGAACAAAAACAGGATAGACCAACATGTGTTGCAGTCACACTAAAGTGTCTTTGTCTTTTAACTACCTTCTCGCAAAACCAAGCTTGCTTTTCACCTTACTACAAATACTTTCTGCTTTTTCAACTTTTTTAGCTCTCAATTGGTATAAGAATAACAACTCTGTCTTAAAGGCACTGAACTATAAGAAAAATACTTATGAAGGACCATATCTGCTTTAAGTCCCTTTCTGGAATTACAAGCAAATATCTCTATGTCTTCAGAATAGGAAAGGATATCTTAAAGACACAGAAAAAGTAAAGCATAAAGGAAAACTCTGTATGCTACATTTAAGAACTTCAGTTCAGGGAATTCCCTGGTGGCCTAGTGGTCAGGATTCTGGGCTTTCACTGCTGTAGCCCAGGTTCAATCCCTGGTCAGGGAACTGAGATCCTGCAAGCCAAAAGAACTTCAGTTCATCAGAAGACAAGATAAAGTGAAAAGCCAAGCTATAAACTGAAAGATAATTCAATACATATACAACTGGTAAAGAACTGATACTCAGAATAAACAAAACAAAAACTCCTAAACGTCCATTTGAAATGAAAAACAACAATTAGAAAAATGGGCAAAAGACATAATAGGCATTTCACAGAAGAGGAAGCACAAATCACATAGGAAAAAATGATCAACCTCCTTAATAATCTGGACATTGAAATTAAAAACAACCAGATGCCATTTACACCCACCAGACTGTAAAACTTTAATTCTGATACTCATACACCACTAGTGGGTATATAACATGGTACAATCACTTTGGAAAACATTTTGGCGTTATCTAGTAAAGCTGAAGTAACACATACCCTATAGCCCAGCAATTCACTTTCTGTACTTAACCCTAGAAAAATTATGTGACACTATAAGTCATGTACAAAAGTTTTCAGAGTTGCATTATTTTTAACAGCAAAAAACTAAAAACTCACAAATAGTTTTTGACAGGAGGATGGATAAGATGTCATGATGTTCAACCTTGTTAATTTAAAAAGTTGAAGAATACATATGATTCCATATCTGTAAAGTTCTAAAAACATACAAAACTATAAGATATATAATTTAAGAATAAATAAGAAAATGATCAATACCGAATTCAAGGTACTGGTCGCCCTGGAGAAGGAAGGGATTGTAGCCAGGCAGGGATTGCCATCAGAGGCCTCTGAGTAAAGGTCAGAGGCTTTCTTTGTTTGCTTTATTTGTCTTTAAAACCTATATACATCACACATATGCATGTGAGTGCGCACTCACACATTTTTGGAAAAAAAAATTTCATAATAAAAATTTAATTCCTTTCTGGAATGAGGTATGGCATAAATACATTTAAAAATAAAAACAGTTATCATGTGGCAATAAAAGTGCCACACAAAGTCCAGGTAATCACATTACCAAGACACCAGGAATCTGAGCAGGGAAGAACTACATCTCATATACATGATTTCCTTACTCCGCCTAGTCAGAATGCCTACTTCAATTTTTATTCCTAGTTCTCATACTATTATTCTTAATATCTTTATAGCTATCCAAATTTTCTCCATCCCCAAGTTAGGCTAGAGAGTTTGGACAGTGCTAGATACCCATTACCAGAACCTATGTGGTTCCAGAGTTTTGGATAGCAGTGTAGACAGGGAAGTTCATCTGGAAGTCTACCTAACTGTATTCAGCTCTTCAGTATAGACAGTGAGAGTGCAGTTAGTGAACCAGGAATGCATTTGCTCTTTCCTGATGAGGCTGAGCTGCTCCAACTAGTTTGGCCTTCTTAGCCTAGAGAAGGAAAGGCATAATGATCTTCCTCTGCCAATGAACAGAATCACACCATACAGAGAAAGAAGACTCACTGTGGTGTGAAAGAGCAGGGGTAGTGACCAGTGCACTGCTCAGCAGGGGCAATTTTGTTCTCCAGGAGTTATCTGGCAGTCCGGAGGCATTTTTGATTTAAGGACTTCTAATAGGTAGACCCCGGAGATTCTTCGAAACCTCCTACCATTCACAGAACAGTCCCTTCACAACAAAGAGTTATCTAGTCCAACACATCAACAGTGCTTAGGATGAGAAACCCTGAGCTAGACAGAAGCACATGCCTCTTAGAGGAATCCCCCTAGAGGATGCATGAGGAGGAAGAACCCCTCCTCCTGACAACTTCCAGGACACCTGGACTCCAAGCTGTGTGCCTCAACGGCTCTGGTTCTGGAGGTGTGGGGTAAACTAGCTGACCTTTTCTCCAAAGGTAATATGCACTATGTCATGATGTATTCCTCACTTGATGTGTCTGAAAGAAATAACTGGAGATACTGTCAAGTGTTATCTAGAAGGGCATTGATTAAAAATTAACAATGGCATAAAAAATTTGACCTAACTTCACTGTACAACAACAGGGGTTTGGAAAAGTATGGAACATCTATATAATAAAATACTAAGCCAGCATTAAAACTGGGGTAAAAAGAATATGCTGAAAACATGGGAAAATGTTCACCATATACTGAGAGAAAAAAGGCTATACACTATGATCCAGTGTTTTAAAAATATAATCTGCACACTGTAAGAATATTCTCCAAAACATAAACAATAATCATCACTGGGCGGGTAGGCAGAGAGAGGAGCTATGGGCGATGCCATCTCTTCCTCCCCCAAACACCTTACCTGTCCATTATCTCTGCGACTTGCCAGTGGAAATTAACTAATATAAGTTTAGCAACTGAATGAGATACCTAGAAAGAAAAAAAGAAAGAAATCAAATTACAACGTAGTTTCTTTCAGAGTGCTCTGTATTTTGAGAAATGCATACATTCATCTCTATTGCAGGCCCAGGCTTGACTTTCAAATTCTTCCTCTTGGTTCTCTGTTTCATCTTTTAAGTTCAGACTCTTATAGTCTTAGTGATTTCCTGGATCTCTTGATTTTTCGATCTTTGTTTTCATTAATGACCCTTCAAAGAAATTAGTTTGATTTGAAACTTATGCGAAACCATCCTATCTACCATAAATAACGACCCAGCAACCAATTCAAGCAAAAGAGCTGTTAGGTTCCCTAATGTGATTTGTTTCCTCAAGCTGCTGTAGGAGGCCATACATGGTAAGTGCACCTCTAGTTAGGCCTGTTACTTGCAGAAAACCTCAGGCTTGGACTTCTTGTATAAACCCAGAAAAACAAAACAAACAAAAAACACCCCTGTTTAAAATCTCTGAATTCCCGGCAACTAATGAGCCCTAATTGCAAGGAGAATTTAGAAGTCCGTGGGCAGCCTTTCTGGCCCTTACATTCTCCTCTAAAGCACAACGGTTATGGCTATCAAAGAGCCTCAGAAGGTGTACTGAGCTAGCAATTCTACCTCTGTAAATTTTTCCTGAGGAAATGGTACAGGATATGCAATTCCTGAAAAGGATGTTGCATAGCTAAGTTTGCTGATGCAGAAAGTAGTTCATATATTAATTTTAATGTTAATAGGAAAGTAAGCTAGTTACAAAACAGAACCCTGAACATCAAGACTTGGGTGGGGGCCTAATCTTTTTCTTTTTGGCAGTGAGGCTTGTGAGATCTTAGTTCCCTGACCAGGAACTGAACCCAGGCCTCCAGCAGTGAAACACAGAATCCTAACCACTGGACCACCAGGGGGCCTAATCTTGTAATCTGGCTTGGGGGTCAGAAGATTAGGATGTGTTTGGAGGCCTAGATAAGGCTACCCAGAGAGAGCACTACAAAACAAAAGGGTGCTACTGAATCAAGGAAGAACAAGGAGCATACTTCAACCTAGGGAGCCAAGAGAACACACAGAACCTTGGTACTCTGCTCACTGGACTGAGTGTTCATACAGGAGCAACCAAGGACCTATAAGGTGGTACATGCCTGATGCACAGATAAGAACTGCAGGAGGGAAGACATACAGTGACCAACATGTGGTCCCTGCTCCCTAGAGCTCAAATCACTCCTGAAAGGAGACACATACATCCCTATTAAACAACAGCATGTCTCAGTGCACCATCAGTGAGTGAGTGCTTTCCTGTCCTACAACCCAGGTACATCTGGAGAAAACCAAGGACTCAAGACAGCTTACTTCACTAAGGGTGGGGGTCCCCACTTTCTTCCATGCAAGGTAAGAGGCATGTGACCCATGCATGTTGCTGTAGTATCTTCTTATGGAGGCTCATGGAGACTTCAGACCTAGGATTCCTTAGTTATAGCGGACATTTCTTCTAAATGATTTTATTAAAGAAACTATGCACCTGGGACTTCTCAGTTGGCACAGTGGTTAAGAAACCGCCTGCCAATGCAGGGGACATGGGTTCGAGCCCTGGTCCAGGAAGATCCCACATGCCGCGGAGCAACTAAGCCCATGTGCCACAATTACGGAGCCTGTGCTCTAGAGCCCACGAGCCACAACTACTGAGTCTGCGTGCCACAACTACTGAAGCCGGCGTGCCTAGAGCCCGTGCTCTGCAACAAGAGAAGCTACCGCAGTAAGAAGCCTGTGCACTGCAAAGAAGAGTAGCCCCCGCTCGCTACAACTACAGAGAAAGCCCGTGCACAGACCCAATGCAGGCAAAAATAAATAAATTAAATTTAAAAATTAGTTTCCTTTTTTAAAAAAACTATGCATCCACACAGACCACTATCACAGAATGAAAACAGAGAAAAAACATTTCATTTAAAATATTATTATTAAAAATGTTAATATTAAAATGTTAAAATTTGCTTGAATGTAGCTTTTGGCTACAAATATATTTTTAAAACCTGAAAATGATACTGCTTTTATTTTTAAAATTTTTTAATGTTTTTGGCCGCACCGCGCAGCTCGTGGGATCTTAGTTCCCCAACCAGGGATTGAACCTGGGCCCTCGGAAGTGAGAACACTGAGTCTTAACCACTGGACCGCCAGGGGATTCACAAAATGATACTGGTTTAAATTAGCTCCTCTCTGGAACCTTGTCGTCTCTTACCCAGTGGGGCCCAGTCGGCCATGTACCCACTGTTTTCTGTCCTGACTTCTAAATGTCTCATTGTGAAGTAGCTACCAAGTCATCTCAAAGACACTGAGCCACTCAGGAAACCCAGAGGAGTCCTGGCTATGTCCCGCAGCCACCTTCCCTTATCACCACAGATGGCTTAGAGGAACCTGTTGGCTAAGAACAAGGGGTCAGGCTGCCTCTCACAGATCCACAGAGCCCAGAACTGGACTGGACACATGCTGATCATTAAATGACATTGTCTTTAATTTATGGATTTTCAAAATGAAATTTCTTCTTTTTTTTTTTTTGGCCACACAGCATGCAGGATCTTAGTTCCCTGACCAGGGATTGAACCCGTCTGTGCCGCCTGCAGTGGAAACACAGAGTCCTAACCACTGGACAACCAGGGAATTCCCAAAATGAAATTTCTTGATCTTCCTAAAGAAACAATTTTAACTCCATACCTGGTCTGATCCCTTGATCTCAACAGCACTAACAGCAGCAACAAAGTCTCAGAATTAGCACACCAGATGCAGCCCATCCATCTATGAAAACAACACAGCTATCTGCTGAAACTGAAAATTTTATTAATGACTACAAGTCCACTAATGACCAACTCAGAATATTCCAGTAGAGTTGAGTTCTGGTGAGGACTGATAATGTGAAGAGAAGATGCATCTATCACTTCATAAAACTGAATAGATGTGAATCTATTCTTTCAAAGCCAACAGCCAAGAATACATCAATATATACAAGGCAGTAGGCACGTGCATCAGCTGTATGCACCTCCCACCAGCCTTCTGCAGGAGGTGCTGTGATTGCCCATATTATGTTAATAGTATATCATAAACTATTAGGGACTCTTCCTCAATTAATCCATTATGAATCTGAAGGAAAATGCAGAATGACACACCTTGCCCAGTAATGAACACCAGGTAAGATCTACAGGGAAATCAGGTTCCAAAGGGCCCTCTGAGCAAGAGCAGCACAGGGTTAAAGGAAGAGTACCTAGAATTTATGCTAAAAGGTAGTCTCAGAAGAGAAGCCACATCCTCCCTGATTTGGGTCACAAGAGAGAACTGACTTCACCATTGCCCCCCCAGCAGTCTCCCAGAGGAAGAGACGTCAGGTGATTGTGGGGGGGTGGGGCAATACTTAAGCCACCTTCAGCAAGAGGGCCAAGACAAACCTCATGTATGATATTAAAACATTAAAGATAAAAATCTGTCATTCTCAGAGTGCAAACAGCTGAGCTTTCTCAGGAATGAACTACCTGAGTATTCACAGCATTACTGAGTTATGCTCAAAGAGCTTGGCAATCCATCCTGAATCTAATATTAAAGTCAACACTTAACAACTGGGGACTTTGCTGGTGGCATAGTGGTTAAGAATCCGCCTGCCGGGCTTCCCTGGTGGTGCAGTGGTTGAGAGTCTGCCTGCCGATGCAGGGGACATGGGTTCATGCCCTGGTCCGGGAAGATCCCACATGCCGCTGAGCGGCTGGGCCCATGAGCCGTGAGCCATGGCCGCTGAGCCTGTGCTCCACAACAGGAGAGGCCACAACAGTGAGAGGCCCGCGTACCACAAAAATAAATAAATAAACTGGGAAAAGTCTTCCACTCTTCTTTTTTTTTTGCGGTATGCGGGCCTCTCACTGCTGTGGCCTCTCCCATTGCAGAGCACAGGCTCCGGACGCGCAGGCTCAGCGGCCACGGCTCACGGGCCCAGCCGCTCCGCGGCACGTGGGATCCTCCCGGACCAGGGCACGAACCCGTGTCTCCTGCATCGGCAGGCGGACTCTCAACCACTGCGCCACCAGGGAAGCCCTTCCACTCTTCTTATATGTCCTATTGTGGAGAACAAAAATCTTCCAGCAGAACCAAGATGAATTCTTGCTGGACTGTTTTGACAAGCAACTAACAACTTGTTGGTAGTTAGGATTACATATTATCAAGAACGACTTAAAGCTTTCTTTTATTGATTGATTTATTTATTTTTGACTGCACAGTGCAGCTTGTGAGATCTCAGTTCCCCGACCAGGGACTGAACCCAGGCCATGGCATTGAAAGCCCAAAATCCTAACCACTAGACCGCCAGGGAACTCCCCCAAGAAGGACTCACAATGAGAAGGTCAAACCTTTTCCAAAAGGAAAATGGGTCCAAGGTGATAACCACTGACAGCCAAAAAAACTAATGACTTAGGAAGGAACACACATGACCATGTCATGTTCAAGACAAATTTGCAGTTCTATTAGATCAATATGTAATAAGAAGATTAAAAGTCTTATTTATGAGTCTAATCGACGAAAAGACTAGAAACCAAGAACTAGGAAGTTCTTGCCCCAAAATTTGGAACCCCAAGGTAATTACAGATTAATCTGAGCTTCTCCCCACAGAGATAGAGTCCACCATTCTCTCTATCTCAGGGGTCAAAGAGGGCCCTTCTCGATAGTAATAGGTCACTATTTCCAGCATGCCTGGGACTATTACCCCTGTCTAAACTGCAAACCATTAGCTGGTAGAATGTGTCCACTTTGGATATTCACAAGACCATGAGGCAAGAATAGTTAGGATGAATTTAAACAAAGACTCTCAAGAGCAGAAATAAGATGTTTTCCTATCCCCCCCCAACTACTCCCCCAAATGTTAGAGCTATTCTCAAGAATCATGCTTGAAAATATATATAATACTTTGAAAGTTCAGTGGGTATAACTGCCAATATGAATTCAATTTTGGTTCACAGTTTGGCAAAACGTTGATTTTAACTGCTGAATTTCAATCTATTTGGAATTGCCAACAGTGGATATACTATTCTTTATACACATGTACCAGATATAAACTCCCTTGTCGCCAAATTCAACAAACATAACACCCCTCTTGGTCTCTGTGATGAGTCTCGCAGAACCTGTTCAGGTACACTAAATGTGCTCTTCCTCCTGAATGCCCATCTTGTCACTGGAGACATCACATTCCTACACCTGCATCAGCATTTTCCTCTGTCTCACTCTTCCTTACCAGTCCACCCTCTTCCATCACCACCATTCCACTGCACAATCTCTAGTCCTGCCTCTCCTAAACACTTCCATCAGACGGGCTTCACTATCACCTGGACAAAGGAAAGGTATCTTATATACCGATATGCCAGTGTCTATTGTCTGCCCTCGCCCCCCTGCCCTCCCCCACCCATAGCCCCCAAGATGAGTTTCCTAAAGCCTCCATGTAACAATTACAATAACAGACTATGCTTAGAGCTTTCACATCTTACCTGGATCAGTCCTAACCTGTTTAAAACCCATCAATGCTCTCCAGTACTGACAAGATGAACCTTAAGCGTTAGTCAAGAGTCATTAGGATCCACTGCAGAACCACTGCCCTGAGGAGTCCAGCAATAGACCAAATGATTCCAGCAACCCCAAGGGGCTCCCTGACTGTTCTCTGCCAAGCATGCCCTTCTTATATAGCAATATTTGGAAATTAAAGAACATACCTCTATAAAACCTGTGTGTCAAGGAAGAAATCAGAAGAAAAATCAGAAAATGTTTTGAACTAAATGATAATAAAAATACCACATAATAAAAGTTGTGAGATGTAGCTAATATAATGCCAAGAGGAAAATTTACAAACGTAAATATGTATACTATAAAAGAAAGGTCAAAAAATCAATGACAGGGCTTCCCTGGTGGCGCAGTGGTTGAGGGTCCGCCTGCCGATGCGGGGGACACTGGTTCGTGCCCCGGTCCGGGAAGATCCCACATGCCGCGGAGCGGCTGGGCCCGTGAGCCATGGCCGCTGAGCCTGCGCTCCGCAACGGGAGAGGCCACAACTCTCTCTGCAACGGGAGAGGCCCGCGTACCGCAAAAAAAAAAAAAAAAAAAAAAAAAAAATCAATGACAGGGCTTCCCTGGTGGCGCAGTGGTTGAGAGTCCACCTGCTGATACAGGGGACACGGGTTCGTGCCCCGGTCTGGGAGGATCCCGCGAGCCGCGGAGCGGCTGGGCCCGTGAGCCATGACTACTGAGCCTGTGCATCCGGAGCCTGTGCTCTGCAACGGGAGAGGCCACAGCAGTGAGAGGCCCGCGTACCACAAAAAAAAAAAAAAAAAAAAAAATCAATGACATAAGGGCCTACCTTCAGAAGCTAGAAAAATATGACAAAACTCAAAGTTAAAAGAAGAAAATAGATAAAAACAGAAATAAAATCCAAAACAAATAGTGAAAATCAATAAAGTCCAAAAGTTGATTCTCTAAAAAAATCAATAAAGTTGATAAAAACTTTAGCTAGAACAATTTAGAAAAAAAAGAGAATACAAATTGCCAATAACAAGGGTGATAAGAGGGACTATCCCTACAAATCTTACAGGTATTAAAAGGAAAATAAGAAAATATGAATAATCAAATGCTAATAAACTTGATATCTTAGATGAGATTGACAAGTTCCTTGAAAAACACTTACCAAAACTGACACAAAATAAAAACTGAATAGCTTTCTATCTATTAAAGACATTGAATTCATGATAAAAAATTTTCTCACAAAATGCCAGACCCAGAAGTTTTTACTGGTGAATTCTATCAAAACTAATCTTAAATAAACACTTTCAGAAACTAGAGCAGGAAGGAATACTTCTTCCAAACTCACTTTATGAAACTAACATAATCCTGATATAAAAACCTAACAAAAATATAAAAAGAAAATTACAAATAAGCCTTATGAACAAAAACACAAAAATCAATCCAAATATTGTAGCAAATTAAATCCAGCAATATAAAAAAGGCTGATTTAACATGTGAAAATTCCTAAGACAATTCACTGAATTAACAAAATAAAGACAGAAAAAACCCAAATGACCATTTCAGTACATGCAAGAAAACTCATTAGACAAAATTCAATAATCATTCAAGACAAAAATTCTTAGCAAGTTAGGAAGAAAAATGGAACTGCCTGAATCTAATATAGGGCATCTATGGAAAACATTATCCTCAATAATGAAATAGTGAATGCTAAGATCAGGAACATCACAGGGATGAACACTCTCATCATTTCACTTAACATTGTGAAAGCCCTACCCAGGGCAATAAGGAAAGGAAAAAAAAAAAAAAGAAAGACACACACAAAAAAGACATAAAAGATTAAAAAAAGAAGCAAATCTGTCTCTGTTCCTAAATAAAATGACTATTTACACAGAAAATCCTAAAATAATCTACAAAACTACTAGTAGAACTAATAAATTTAGTAAGATAAAAAAATAGAATGCCAATATATAAAAATCTAAAGTATTTCTATATAGCAGGAAACAAATGAAAACTAAAATTTCTTTATAAATATATTTTATTTAACCCAATATATCTAAAATATTATTTCAACATGTTAATATATAGAAACTAATGAACTGTACTTTACATTTTTTTCCATCTAAATCTTCAAAGTCCATTGTATTCAGAATTACAGCACATACCAATCCAAACTAGCCATATTTCCAATGCCCAATGGCTACATGTGGTCATAGCTACCATACTGGACAACATAGCTATAGACTGAACATAGCAATCAAAATTAATCAAAATCAGGGACTTCCCTGGTGGCACTGTGGTTAAGAATCTGCCTGCCAATGCAGGGACACGGGTTCGAGCCCTGGTCCAGGAAGATCCCACATGCCATGGAGCAACTAAGCCCGTGTGCCACAACTACTGAGCCTGTGCTCTAGAGCCCACGAGCCACAACTACTAAGCCCGCACACCACAACTACTGAAGCCCATGCACTCTAGGGCCTGTGCTTCGCAACAAGAGAAGCCACCGCAATGAGAAGCACGTGCGCCACAACGAAGAGTAGCCCGCGATCACCACGACTAGAGAAGGCCCACGTGCAGCAACGAAGACCCAACAGAGCCAAAAATAAATAAAATAAATAAATTTATTTTAAAAAATGAATCAAAATCAAAGCAGGAGTTTTAACCACTGGACAGCCAGGGAAGTCCCCAAAGCAATCTTGAAAGAGCAAAGTTGGAGGACTTATACTATCTGACTTCAAGACTTACTATAAAGCTACAGTAATCAAGACGGTGGGGTACTGGCTTAAGGACAGACATATAGATCAATGGAACAGAATAAAGTCCAGAAGTAAACTCATACACTTATGGTTAATTTCCACAATGTAATTCATCGGAGGATAGGATAGTCTTCAACAAACGATTCCGGAATAACTGAACATCATTATACAAAACAAACAGACACAGAACTTAGATGTTTAGTTCATGTCACACAAAAATTAACTCAAAATAGTTCACAGATTTAAATGAAACTGAAAACTATAAAACTTCTAGAAGAAAACACAGAAGAAAATCTTTGCAACCTTAGTTTTAGGCAAAGATTTCTTAGATATGATACTGAAAGCACAATCCTTAAAAGAAAAACTCTGATAAACTGGACTTCATCAAAATTAAACGTTTACTCTTCAAAGGACATTATTAAGAAAATGGAAGAGACAGGCCACAAAATGGGAGAAAAAATAATTGCAAATCATGTATCTGATAAAGAACTTATTTCAGAACTTATATGTTCTTATATGTTGGTCTTATATGTCTTTAATAGATATATGTTGTTAAGCCAACTCAATAATAAGACAAACACCCCAATTTTTCAAAAACGGGCAAAAGATTTGAACAGACACTTCACAAAAAAAAGTATGAATAGCAGATACACACAAGAAGAGATCCTCAATATTATTAGTCATTAGGGAAATGAAATGCAAATTAAAACTACAAGATACTACTTCACACTCACTAGAACGACTATAATCCAGAAGACTGACGATACTAAGTGCTAGCAAGCATGTGGAGAACCTGGAACACTTATATAATGCTGGTGGGAATGTAAAATAGTAGAGTCACCTCAAAAAACAGTTTGGCATTTTCTTAAAATGTTAAACATACATTTACCATATGACCTAGCAATCCCACTGCTAGATATCTATCCAAGAGAAATGAGAACATGTCCACATAAAACCCTGGATAAAAACAATCACAGCATCTTATTTCATAATAGCCAAAAACTGGAATCAACCCAAATGTTCATCAACTGATGAATGAATGGATAAACAAAATGTGGTATATATCTATGCAATGGAAAATCATCATTGGGCAATAAAAGGAAAGCATTACTGACATGTGATATAACATGGATGAACCTTGAAAACATTACACTAAGTGTAAGAAGCCAGACACAAAAGACTACATATTGTATGATTCAGTTTATATTAAATTTCTAGAAAATGCAAAACTATGCAGACAGTAAGATGATCTGTAGTTTGGTGGGACTGGGAGTGGGGACCAACTACAAATGGATACAAGGGAACTTTCTGGGTGATGAAAATGTTCTATAACTTGGATTGTGGTGATGGTTGTATATTTGTTTACATTTACTAAAACTGTTCTAATGGTACACCTTAAAATGGATGAATTTAATGGAATGTCAGTCATACTTCAATAAAGCTGTTTAAAAATAAAATTGATAGATATATAATAAATTAAATGCAGCAAAAAGTTAGCAACTATATAATCTAGATGGTATGTAAATGGATGCCCACTGTACAATTCTTTAAACTTCCTTGTATATTTTAAATTTTTCATGAAGTTGGAGGGAAAGTTTGCCAAATTTAATTCAATGGCAATCATCTGCATAAACAAATGTCACAATAAACGGAGGGTTGACTCTTACACTACAGCATCAAATAGTTCATTTTGATCTTTTACTTACTCTTCGAAATGAAAAATTTCCCTTCAGAAAAATTTCCCTTCAGAGTTTTTAACATAGTTCTGACCAAAGGTTAACCGATTAGGCAATGTGAATTTTAGCATAAATAGGTCTGTAATGCCAATAACTTCACAACACTCTGGCTCCCTCTAAACCTCCCACACCCAGCCTTCTTAGTGTTCCGTTGGATGCTCTTCTCCCTGTCTGTCAGCTCAAACTATTGCTGTTCCACAGGGCACACAGCTCTCAGGCCTGCCTTCCTCTCACTCCTTGGCCTGTCTCTACACAACTGCATTTGTGCCTAAGCCTTGGTCAGTGTGAACATAACCCCCAAAGATAAGAACTTCTCTCTCATTTTCCCCAGGGAGCTGGAGAAGGGAGTGTGACTGATCAAAGTGGGGAAGGGAGGGCAAGTAGTGGTATGAAGTTCATCAAAGACTGAAGGGTGCCCTCACGTCCCTGGGTGGTCTAGAGAAGGTTTTCACAGAGTCAAAGATGGGGTCAGAACAGGTCAAGTGTAGCCCATCTTCCCTGCCTTTTTTCCCTCATTCTCTGTGCCCTCAAACCTGACCCACAATGGGTCAGAAGACTGTAGAGCTTTCTCTCCAGCTTGAAAGGACTGAGGGGTCACCTCTGTTGTCATCCACTCTGGACACTGCTCTGTACTGCCAATCCAATTTGGCTTGTTTTGCCATTACATTTACAATCTCAACACCCTTAGATGGTTTTCTGATCTTTATTTCAGGAAGCACTTGGCTACATGCATGTCAAAAAGGACTTTGCTGCTGGACATCACTATTTCCTAAAGGTTGCAGGCAAACTTCTTCTGTCATCCTCCATAATGTTTGGGAGGGATACTTAAGAAGGTTATTTCCCAGATAGAGGCCCTCAAAACATGTTCAGCAGTTATCACCTGTTCACAGATACCTAAAGGAGTAGACAGCTGCTATGGAGTTAAGTTCTCCTTTCTGTTTTTTAACAAAGAATATATAAAGCATGCACACAATTCTATCCTGGCTTCATAGGGAGGGCTTTGGGGGGTGGGTGAGTAGGAGTTGGACCTGAGGGGGAAAATCCAGGATATGAGCCAATGATGCTAAGATTTTCTCACAGAGATGTAATGAAGTGTACATGAATATTTCAACTGCTGTTATCAACAAGCAGTTCCTGACATGGTTAACAGCACACAAGTCTACAACCTCAGCATTTCGTTAGATATTCTGTCTGGAGGCACTTTTATTCCATGATCTAAGGGCTTCAGAGACTAGAGAAATGAAATAGTGTAAACATCAGCCTGTCAACTTGGAATGGAGACTACCCTGATAAGATAAAACTTCTGGATCTATGTGGCCTCTGATCCACTCATTACAAGGAGACAGATGCAGGATTACAGGAGCTTAGATAAGGCAACTCCAGCAGCAATCTGGTTATTGGGTTGTATTTTAGCATTCTTTTAGCATTCCTATAACTTGCTGCCCCACTCTATGTTTCAATTTCATTGTATGTATTTTCCCTGTTAGGTCCCTGAGCAGAAAGCTGACTGTGGTGAAATTATTTTTCAAATCACAGGACCCCAAGTCCACCTGAAGTCTGTTAGTAAATGAGAGCCACAAATTTCTTTTCTGGTTTCCACCAAACTCTTCCCCAATAAAAATTCAAGTAAGTCTCTATCAGAATTTCATAACTTAATCATTGGAACAAACATTTTTGATCCCCTGACCACAAAGAACTTAAAATACCAGAGGGAGATAAATCCTGCTACTGAAGGAAACGATAAGTACATACAATATTCTGGACTCTTTCAATACATTGCCAACATCACTGGGAAAAACGTCTTCAGAATTTCAGGAAGTTTAACAGTCATTACTTGACATCCCAGAGAACCTGGATAGTATATTTATTATTCAAAATAATGCACAGAACATGCTAATTTTATGTAAGGATCAAAGCACATACTGAATAGCCTCCATTCCTGACAATAGTTCCCCAAGGAAACCCCTGAGCATGGTCAGTTGCTTCTTCATTTTTTTAGTCTCCTATAGCTGGTTCAAGCTGTCCAGCCTTTGGGGACAAGTTAATAACACAGCTTGCAGATAGATTTTTTCCCCCAGAAAAAAGAAATTCAGCAGCCCACCAAAACTGTCACCAGCCCTTCCCACACTTACCAGTGCCATAGGGAGGATGCAGCTGATGGCAGTGAGCATCAACGGCCTGAAAAAATACAGGTGGTAGTTTCAATTTTTATTTAGAATTCTTACTTGCCAACTGCCTGAAATCTTTTAAGGCTACAGGAATGGGTCTCCATGCCTCAGCCTGTTGTTAAGCCACTTCATGGTCCAATCACATTTGTTAACAAACACTAGTGGTCATTCACTAAAAAGCAGAGATGAAGGAAAAGAGTGAATTGTTGGCCAGCTTCTGGGCCTGGGGTAGAAAGGGACATGACACAGGAAAACTAGCCTAAGGAGATCAAGATGGATGGATTTTGGTCTTGGAGGGTAGAGGGTGAGGCAAGGAAGTACTGAAGGAATAAGAGAAAGAAGTAAGGTTAAAGCATAGAGACAAAGGAGTAGGTGAACACCAGCCTAGAATGGGGCAAAATCAGCAGTGGTCGTGGTGGTAGTAGTAGGGTCCCAGAGTGCCTCTGACCTTAGGCAAGACGCACCCCTAAAGTCTAATTTAAGTGGTGGGCCTTCACTTCTCCCATACTTCACACCTTCATACTCTCAGCCTCTAAAAGGTCAGCTCTCAGGCACCTAATTGTAACTTTGCTTCATTTACTTTCTCTCCATGGAGGGAGGGCTGACTTGTAATTGAGGCATCCATGTATTACAAGTGCTTTAAAAAATCTGATTAATAAACACAGATTTGAAGATTTCTCTCCAGTCTATCCTTAATTTAGTCCTGTTATGGTCTCTGATCATTAAAATCAATACCAAAAACACCTAAAGACCTTACTAAAGTTATTTATGAAAAATACAATAAAGCAAAAATACGAAAGTCATCCATTTCTTGACCATGAGGGTAATTTGTTTATTATGAAAAATTCCAAGCATCAATGTAAGTGAAGACTATAATGAAACCCATGTACCCATCACTCAGCTCCAACATCAACTCATGGCCAGGTCCACTGTATCTGCACCCTACCTATCCCCTACCCTCTAGATTATTGTGAAGTAAATCCCAGCCAGCATATCTTTTAGGTTTGCATTTCAATGAAAATCTTCTGGGAAATACTTAGTACAAAAGGCTGATTACAGCCCTTTCTAGAATTCTAACAGTTTTCTAGAGGGATGCCATATATAGGCAGGATGATTATAACTTCAGTGAACCAAGGTCATATCCAGTAACCACAACCAAAAGAAATGCAGATAGGAGCTGATAGCCAATGAACTACACATAGTAGGACTAAAAGCCAAGTCTCCTACCATATTTCCGCAGCTATAAGCCCATCTTGTCCATAAGTGATTTCAAACAATGCTGTCTTCACCAGCTACTGCTACTGTGAGGAGACAAAGGGAAGGGAATACCAAATACCTCTAGGCAGTTCCAGCTAGGTCACCTCTCTTCTCCAGAGGACACCTCATAGGCTAGCATATCTTAGTGACAAAGCCAAAAACTCCAACAGCATGTTTCAAAGACAGAGCCACTGACTGCTGTTGTTAGCTATGCTCAAAACATACATCACATTTTTATAACTTTTATGTTTTTGTAAACCTCCATCAGAACAGAAGCTCCTCTCTGAGGGAAGAGGTTTTTAAGAACACTTTCCTTCTCTGTCATACCTAAGCACCTAGAACAATGCCTGTGCCAGTACTAGGACCTATATGCTAACGCTACCCTCTGCCGTCTCCTATGGTCTAATCTCAAGCCACTGCAAATCCACAGCCTCCTCCAGAGCCCAGGCGGGCACCAAAGCCTTCTAAGCCCTCAGGGGGTGCATGATCTAGCAGGAGAGGCCAGATACAGCTCCAGAAGGGAGGGTTTAAAAAAAAAAGAAAAAGAATGGCGGGCTGAGAAGCCTTCTGAGGGTGACAGGAATGGCAGAGATGCTGACAGGAGGTTTGAGGAGGCAAAAATCAAACATTAAGGAGAGGAGCAACAGCAAAGAAGAGTTCAGGCTGGAATCTGGAGAAACCACCTCAAGTTTTTCAAGAGAGCAAAATAAAATGGTGCTTTTAGTGGGTATATCAGAAAATATGAAATAGAAGTAGAAAAGGTTTTATTTATACCTCCTTTCTTTCTCACCATTCTAAAAAAGGAGGGGGCACAAACTAAAGGCAAAGATATCTCTAAGTTATTTTATGGTAGAGGTTAAACTATTTTTTCCCCATCTTTCCTAGCATCTATCTAAAAGTTAAGACAACAGAAGACACTCAGAAGCACTTCTTTTATTGGGAACCAACAAATTCTTTACCTATCCCAGTTACCACTGAACAAAAAAGAAATCAAATGGTTCATAAAAAGCACTTTGATGAAAAGGAACAACACCTGCCCCTCTGTCCCGCCCCATGCCCATCCTCCCAGTCTTCCCATCCAGGGGAAATCTCTCCCAGTCATTTGTCTGGGTTCTTCTGGTTGTTACCAACATCGCTGAGTGGGTCCATAATTCTCTACCAGACTTAGCTTACTTATACCACTCCCTACCCACTCCCATCCAAGCTCCAACTTTTTGATATTAAAATCACTATTTTCAGTTCCTCTATCTGTAGCCTCTGTAATTTTAAGACATTGTTTACAGGACCAGAATTGCATTTTCTACCCTGAGCTTCCAACATGATCCTTGGCCCACTCAAAGAAGAATGTTCGTACATCAGGCACAAATACATTAACATTATTACTCACTGCCAATCACTCATACTTGTGCCATACGAAGGGTTTGCTTTATGTTTATTTGGCTTGTGATTTTTTTGTGTGTAGTTTTTCTGCTTTGCATGGGAATTCTAATTCCCTTGCCCCTTGTGAAGAGACCTATGGTTTCTTCACCACATCCCAACCATCTTCCAGTTTCTTCATTCTATCTATTGCTGGAATCCACCTCACTCCTATTCCTGAAGAAATTTTTCTTGGATCCCACCAAGTTTCTGTTCCAATCTGGGCTGACCATTTTCCAGGCCTGTTACACAGCTGAACATGAGACTTTTCACTGGACTACTAGGTTAGTTCAATCATTTCTTTTCTTTTTAAAAATTAATTAATTAATTAATTTTTGGCTGCTTTGGGTTTTCGTTGCTGCACACGGGCTTTCTCTAGTTGAAGCAGGCTGGGGCTACTACTCTTCTTTGCGGCCCACAGTCTTCTCATTGCGGTGGCTTCTCTTTGTTGTGGAGCACAGGCTCTAGGAGCACAGGCTTCAGTAGTTGTGGCACGTGGACTCAGTAGTTGTGGCTCTTGGGCTCTAGAGCACAGGCTCAGTAGTTGTGGCACACAGGCTTAGTAGCTCTGCGGCATGTGGGATCTTCCCAGACCA
Organism: Kogia breviceps; assembly: GCF_026419965.1. Taxonomy (NCBI): domain Eukaryota; kingdom Metazoa; phylum Chordata; class Mammalia; order Artiodactyla; family Physeteridae; genus Kogia; species Kogia breviceps. The sequence continues at coordinate 39,684,727 of NC_081319.1, forward strand.
AGGCTCGAACCTGTGTCCCCTGCATTGGCAGGTGGATTCTTAACTACTGCACCACCAGGTAAGTCCTCAATCATTTCTTGAATTTTATTTTTCTCTTTTTTGATTTTCATCTTGAAGTAACTACTTCAGAAAAGGTACAAGGGAAGTAAATTTTGGGAGTTCTTGCACATCTGAAAACGAGTTTATTTTTCAAGGACAGAATTCTAGATTCAAAACTGTTTTCCCTCAGGACTTTGAAGGCCACTGATCCACTGTATTCTGGTTGTCACTGCTGCTGCTGAGACCTCTGATTCCCATTTCTTTTAGAAGAGCTGGTATATCTTTATGGAAACTTTTAGAGTTTTCTGCCTATCCTTGCTTTTCTGAAATTTCACAGGGACAGTTCTGGCAATGGGTCTTTCTTTATTCTTCTGGGCAATGAATAGACCCTTTCAATATGAAGACTCTCCTCCCTTTGGCTCCTGGAAATTTCCTTCTTATACTTTTTAATATTTTCTTTCCTTCAATTTTTTGTTCTCACTTCCCACAAATCCTAGTAAATGCTGGATCTCTGGATTGAACCTCCATGTCTCTGTTTTTTCACATACATTTTTTGCCTGCATGTTGGCTTTACATTGAAAGATTTTCTTGATTTTATCTTCTGACCTATCTACGGAATATATTTTAACTTGACAAAACCGTAATTCATCTCCACAAGTTCTTTTTGCTTTGATTTTCTTCCTGATGGCATCTGATTGTTTTATAGATGTCACATCTTCTTGAGTATCTTGGCAAATACTAAATAGTGCACTTTTAAAAACAAGCAAAATTACCTACTGGTCTGTTTCAGCTAAGGTCAATTTTTCTGTTTCTCTTTCATTTTGCATGTTTTCCTGAAATGTCTGGTAATTCTTGGTTAGCCATTCACATTAAAAAATGAAGAGTCACCCAAAAAGGGGGATGAAGTACTGATACATGGTACAGCTTAGATGAACCTCAAAAACATTATGCTAAGAGAAAGCAACACAAAAGGTCACATATTGCATGATTCCATTTATACAGCATATATAGGTAAATCCAGAGACACAGAAAGCAGGTTACTGGCTGCCAGAGATGGGGGGAGTGGAAAGTAACTGCTTATACCAAGTTTCCTTTTGGGGTGATGAAAATGTTTTGGAACTAGATGGAGAAGATGGTTGCACAACACTATGAGTGTACTAAATGCCACTGAATTGTATACTTTAAAATGGTGAATTTTATGTGAATGTTACAATTTTCAAAAAGGGGGCCTCAGGAAATGGATCCCAGCTCTGTATACATGAACAGACCTGCCAAATGACAGGCTTTTCTTTAGGGTGACTGATCAGGGGCAGCAATTATTCAAGACTCAAAGGCTCCCAAAATGACAAATGAAGAGAACCAAATCTTACATTGTCTAAGTGCCCTATTTCTCCCCAGATTATCCAGATTATTTTGCCGAGAGACCAAGTGAGAGCAGGGCTGACTGTTCTACATACAGACCTTTAATTAATCCCCGCATTTGCAGCACACTTATCTTTCCCAGTCTTTGTCAGTCAAATCAGAGCTCACAACCTCTTCAAAGACATGTTGGACAAACTGGCTCCCAAGTACAATGATGTCCCACATGCTCCCCCCACATGTTCTCTTTGTTAATGTGTGTTTATAACATATATATGCCTTTACTTTCATTTTCATGGTTATTTAAAAATGGAGGACCATCTCCATATTTACCTCATGCTCTTTAATAATCTCTCTTCCTGCCCTCCCCTCAGCTCTCCAGGCAACCATTAATTCACTTTCCTTTACAACAGATAAGTTTGCATTTTCTAGCATTGTATATGATTGAAGTAATAAATTGTTTATTTTTTCCCCTGAGTTTCCTCATGCAGCATATTTTGAGATTTATCAATGATGTTTATATGAGCAGCCCACTCTTTTTATATTGATGACAGTACACTGTTCTATGGGTATGCCACTATTTGTTCATTCATCTGTTTGTGGATATTTGGGTTGTTTCCAGTTTTTGGCTACTGCAAACAAAGCTGTTACAGACATCTGAATACCAAACAAACAAAAACAAATGGAGAAGGGACAAACGTATGTGAGGGCAGCCAACCATCTTGAAGCAAAGACTTCAGGTGTTCTACTAGTGTCATACAATAAAAACCCTTTAAAACATTCACATTGTATTTATGATTGCAGATACTATTAGTCAGTTTTACAGCTACTCATTATCAACATGGACATAAGGACCCACTTTTATTTTGATAAAGAAATATGAAGTAATGTTTAGACATCAAAAATATTACAGGAAACCTACCGAATTTGTAAGTATAGGTGGGCAGTTTACATCCTACTCCCATTCTGGTTAAAAAACCAGTACACTCTGAATGTTGGACATATCTTTTCAGCAGCCAAAGAAAGGATGCACTCCTCTCTCCTCATTTTGATAACCTGAATCATTTCATAATTATTTTGTATTTTCACATGAATATAATGTAAAATACCTCACCTCACCTCTGAAGATTCTGTTTTATTATCTGCACGAAGTTCAGTCTTCTGTATGACAACTGCCAAAACTAATTCTGACATGCACACCAAGCTGGGAACCACACGTCCACTAGGTATATATTATCTGTACTTAAAAGTCAGCTAGGGCTTCCCTGGTGGCGCAGTGGTTGAGAGTCTGCCTGCTGATGCAGGGGACACAGGTTCGTGCCTCGGTCCGGGAAGATCCCACATGCCGCGGAGCGGCTAGGCCTGTGAGCCATGGCCGCTGAGCCTGTGCTCCGCAACAGGAGAGGCCACAACAGTGAGAGGCCCACGTACCGCAAAAAAAAAAAAAAGTCAGCTGGCTTCATGGAAGTCCTTCAACAAGAATGTCTTCTATTTACAAACATGAGCACACAGAGTAGAGTCTTGGGGTTAGATTCTCAACTTTTGCAATTATTGGCCTGGGCTTAGACAGTCAGATCAACAACAAGCAACACTTACTGAGAACAAAACATAACCTGGCATTTTTTGCTAGATGTTGTTATACAAAGAAAAAACATGGACCTCTATCTCAAAGAGTTCAATCCCTGGCTTACAAACAACTAATTTTCCAAATAGCGTAAGTACATACCAAGAAACACGCACAAGGACTTCCCTGGTGGCACAGTGGTTAAGAATCTGCCTGCCAATGCAGGGGACATGGGTTCGAGCCCTGGTCCAGGAAAATCCCACATGCCATGGAGCAGCTAAGCCCGTGCAACACAACTACTGAGACTACGCTCTAGAGTCCGCATGCCACAACTACTGAGCCCATGTGCCACAACTACTGAAACCTGCGCGCCTAGAGCCTGTGCTCCGCAGCGAGAAGCCATTGCAATGAGAAGCCTGCACACCACAATGAAGAGTGGCCCCTGCTCGCCGCAACTAGAGAAAGCCCATGCGCAGCAACAAAGACTTAATGACGAAGACCCAATGCAGCCAAAAATAAATAAATAAACAACTTAAAAAAGAAAAAAGAAAGAAACATGTACCACCAAATGGTATAGAGCCAAGAGTGTCTGACTCTGGAGATCAGAGAGGGCTTCACGGGAGAAGGGAGTTAAGGGTAAATCCTCAGTCTCCAGCTTGGTAGATGGTGGTATCACTAATTAAGATAAGAGAATCCAGAAAGCCACGTTTGATGGCATTGGAATATTTCTTATAAAACATGGCAAGGCTATATACAGACTGGAAAATGATGGTAAGAGCATTGAAGAAACCAGTAAAAGTCTAAAACAACGGAAAAAGGAAATGAGTAGGTAGAGCATGTACTGGCCAGAAAAGAAACTGCTAGTCACAGAGAGCAACATTCTCAGATAGAGACCACTCTTTGTTCATGATTATAAGAACAGCTTTGTCCTCCTGTTAAAATCTCCGAACAAACCTCTCACTCTTCCTGCCTGTACTTTCCTCTATTTATCATTGATAACTTGTGGTTATCACAGTAAAACCATTTCATGTTTATAAAGGCTCGTGATAGTTTAAAGAAAAGAGAACACAACGTAAGCTTCAAATTCCGACAATTCATGACAGTTTAATTAATCAAGCCACAGGCAGACACATTTCAGGACGAGCAAGATGAGAAGCTTCCTGCTATCTCAGTCTGTACCTTTCTCAAATCTTTCCTACAACTCTTCACTCTTTTGAGCAGAGAACTCTATATTCCTTTAAATATTTCCTAGAGCAGTAGGGGAGTGATACTGGGACAGAGCAAAAGTTAAAGTAAGGAGGTGCTTGGGAATTCCCTGGCAGTCCAGTGGTTAAGGCTCCACACTTCCACTGCAGGGGGCATGGGTTCAATCCCTGGTTGGGGAACTAAGATTCCCACATGCCGTGTGGCATGGGGAAAAAAAAAGGTAAGGAGGTGCCGTAGTAACAAGGATCCCAAAATCAACTAAGCTAAGCACTTCATTAAGGAGTGTTGTCAATGCAGGCACAAGAACAACCGCTGCAGTTCATCAGAAATGTAGGAACAAAGACAGGCTACATTCCCCTATAATCTTTTCCTAGTCCCAATTCAAAATTCAATTTGTGTTATTTTTACTTTTCTTATCAGCAGGCCCCAGGAGAAGGACACTAGAGGCTTTGGATGAAGGCAAAAGAGTCCAAGGTACATGATCCAACTACCACACGTACACTCAGAAGAATCGGTCAGTAATATGTCACCCAGAACCTTCCACAATGTGGCTCCTACCCTATGACTCCAAATGCACAATCCTGAGAATTTTTTTGTGTGTGTGTGGTACGCAGGCCTCTCACTGCTGTGGCCTCTCCCGTTGCGGAGCACAGGCTCCAGACGCACAGGCTCAGTGGCCATGGCCCACGGGCCCAGCCGCTCCGCGGCATGTGGGATCCTCCCGGACCACGACACGAACCTGTGTCCCCTGCATCGGCAGGCGGACTCTCAACCACTGCGCCACCAGGGAAGCCTGAGAATGTTTTAAGGAACCACAGCAAACATGTGAAAGCAATATTCTCCTTATTCAACTCTTGCCCTGCTTCTACCATGACCATGTTTGAACACTCAAGTGCCAGGCACTTTATATGCATCATTTCACTTAATGCTGTGAAGAAGGTATGAATTATCAGTATTTTATAGATGAGGAAATTGAAGCTTACAGATGTTGAGAAACTTGCCCATGGTCATGTTATGTTAAATGGCGGAAAAGGAACTGGAACCTAGTTATCTGACCACTAGCCCAGGCTCAACAACACAAAGGCCACATCCATGAAAATACTCACAGCAATATAACCAGTCCCCATAACTGTAACACATAAGTACTCACCTAAATGCCCAATGGGGAAAGCTTGAGCAAATTATGGTTCAAGAACAAGATGGTATGTTATCCCTAAAGTAACTAATGAGGATGAAGTATAAACAAGAGGAAATGTTTGAAATTTACACAAAAAAGTAGAATATATAAATACATGTACATAATGATTACTAGAATGTACTGTTGCCCAGATCAAGGATTCTTGTCTATTTTGTTCACAGCTATTTTCCCAGTGCCTGGAACATAGTAGGTGCTCAATAAATATTGGTTGAATGAATTAATGAATTGTAGCCCAGTAACATTATCTATGAATAGGGACAAGACCTAAGGATAATAAGCAAGGAAGAAAACTTTTATTTTATGTTAATGGAATTACAAATGATATTCTTCAACTGTAGTAACATCTCAACAATAAACATTTAAATATAAATAAGTTCAGGTTTAGGACAACTGTGGAATTAGAATCACCCCTTGATTACAAATGGTTTACATGGTTCCTAAGGTAGTATGAAAGTACAAGAAAAGATCAGAATGAAAGCTGGCCTTGAATCTGATGAAGAGCTTCTTTTCTGGAAGGCAGTGAGCATGTTGTGTCTGATGCCAGGTACACAGTGAGGACACAAAGTCAATGATAACAATAACCTTTCTAAGCTGGCAAGACAGGGACAACTCTAGCACTAGCTGTACTTAGGCAATTCTCAATGTCACTCTGGATATTTCTCATCTCCCTTTAAAAAATAAATTTATATACCAGTAAAATGCAAATCAGGCTTTCAGACTAAAGCATGGTGAAATATGTCAACACATCCACTAACAACCAACTATCTGAAACACAGGAATTTAATCTAGATTCTGAGATACAGGCATGCAAAGAAACCTGACATCAGATCATAAAAATAGAAATCAGATGGCTGTTCAGCACACAAACATTCAGTGTTACTAGGCCCAGCTTAAAGATACTTTTCTATGAGTAGTAACAAGAAAACAACCATTACTTGGTTAATTAATGAATGTATAAATAAAAGTAAAATGTTCTTAAAATTCAGCTATACCAGAATACAAGAAAGTTGATTTAATAAATAAAGTTAGTCTTTTCCAGATATTATACAAAAACTTAGTGCCACTTGAGAGAAAGGATAAATACAAGGTATTTGTTGTTAAGAATATTAACTGCTTATGTTACAAATGACAAATGCATAGAAACCAGGTTCTTTTGAACAAGGTACTATAAAGACTTCTGCACTTAAAGTCAGAAGTCCTGAAAACTCATGATTCATCCACAAAAGGGAAAAATGATCCACAGAAAAAGAACTGAGAGGTTTTCCAGCCATATTTTGCTGAATAGCAAGCACTAGATCTTAAAACAAAATTCAAGCAAGAGGGTGGCAGAATAGTGTTCTAGGGAACATTTTCCCAGCTCTACTACAGTTAATACAGCAATTCGTAAAGCAAGAACTGTAGTAAAAACACTCATTAATAACCAGTTTATTTCTCTAACCCTATTTGAGGAAAACCAGGCTTGAGAAAATGAGCAGCACAGTTCAGCACTGAAGTTTAAAAAATCTAATTCTTCCCTCCAACAGTAAAGACAACTTAGGCTGCATTCATGATCCTCTACATTTTATACCTTTTTACCTATACATCTTAGTCTCCCACTCCAGCCCAGAAGGTAACTTCCCCATCCCCATGCTTAATCGACCTGTGGACTGTGGTTACTTGCACTGCTGTTGCACCCTATCTTGAAGTTTATCCTATCAACAGAGAGCTCAGATAGCTCACAGTAGCTCCATGGACTAGATCTAAGTCAAAATGTACTATTTCTTCTCCTTTCTGAAGCATGAGTGGGGCTCTGAGCAGCAACACTCTGCCTCTCCCGCCCACAGCCCTGACATGCTGCTGAGAGAAGGCACACACAACGTGGGAGACGCTTCCAGCCCAACACCAATGAAAGCCAGCCTGGGCTCTGTCTGGGGCTCAACCATGCCTAATCTCCTTCTTAGGCAGCCTGACAACAAATGCCTCATGCAATTCAGGGAACAGTACCAACAGGATTCACTGAATGACAAAATTATTCTAAGTTAACTATAGCATATTTTGCAATAAAAATCCCTGTTATTACTAGAAAAGGTCTCCCCTCATCTATAGCAGCAATAATAATCTTTGTGTAAGTTTTATATAAAAATACAGCATGTAGCGTTTCCCTGGTGGCACAGTGGTTAAGAAACCACCTGCCAACGCAGGGGATATGGGTTCGAGCCCTGGTCCAGGAAGATCCCACATGCCGTGGAGCAACTAAGCCCATGCACCACAACTACTGAGCCTGTGCTCTAGAGCCTGCGAGCCACAACTACTGAGCCCACACGCCACAACTACTGAAGCCCACACACCTAGAGCCCGTGCTCCGCAACAATAGAAGCCACCACAATGAGAATCCCGCACACCGCACCGAAGAGTAGCCCCCACTCACCACAACTAGAGAAAGCCTGTGCGCAGCAATGAAGACCCAACACAGTCAAAAATAAATAAAATTAAATTTGAAAAAAATTTTTTTAAAAAGGTAACTTTGTTTTCTTTAAAGACTGAAATATCACTAAAATATTCGTCAGAGATTTTCCCCCTCTTACAACACAATCCACCTCACTTGGCAATCATTTCATCTTTCACGACTATTCCATTTGTATAGGATGATTATTCATTCTCTAAACAATGCTTCTGTTTTGCCATTATTTGAACATCAGCAGTCCCCCCCACCCCACCACCACCCCATATCAGATAAAGCATTTTCTCTGTTGTCTATCCTCAGTCTGGGATCTGATTTTCTGGGCACTTTCCTTTCTCAATTAATGATCTTACTCAAGGACTGGTCCCAGAATACATATAGGAAGACTCTCTGACACCAAGGGGCCTCATTAAACCAAAAGCCCAGTGTCCCAGGCAATTGGCAATTTTCTACTTAAGAGACTTCAAATCCCAAAAGGTAACAGAAGGTTTAATTTTGTTAGGCTACAGCTCACCCATAGGCAACTGCCAGAACACAACAAAATGAGTAACACAGATCAGTGGAAAATTGATGCCACTCCTCAAACTTAGCTTTTATTCATGGACAGCTGCTCATAAGGCTCTAATTTTAAACTATGTACATATCACATTTCCTACTAGCTGAATAACACCTAAATCATATGAAAGAATTAAATACCTCAATAAGTCACAGAGTTGTGCAAACAGCACCATGACCAATGAGGGAAATCAGTACTGACCTGGGTGATGACTACTGAACTCCATTCTCAGAGACATATGCAACAGGGGAGTGAGAGTAGAGAGTAGCCAAAGCACCTGTGAACACCATTCTGTAAACTCAGCACTTAAATTATTTCCTCCTGTCTCAAAAAAATTTTAAATACAAATGCTAGTTTTTAGCCAGACTGAGAGAGGAAGATTGTGTGTGATTCCTTCTCCCTTACTCTTAACCAAGCTATTTCTGCGTGTCGTCTTTGGTCAAATTCCTGAACCACTTAAAACACCACTGAGCCCCTTTATGTGTAGCCAAGCCACCAAATGAGCCAGGACCTTTGCTGCCCAGCCCCAGAAAGGAAATGGTGTTAACATGTTCCTCAGTGAGGGAGGGAAAAAAAATCCATCTTCTACTTCTACCATCATCTAAAATTTCATGGATTATTTTCCTCTTTGCTTCATTTTCTCTTTAACCCTTTCCTGGGGTTTCAACTTTCTTCCATCTCTCTTTGTTTCTTCATCTCTGTTCCAATTTCTTTTTGTTCTACTCTTCATGATCTTGAGGAACAGAATAACGCCCTTTTACGACAGTAGAGAATGTACAGCAGGGACTAGGGAATCTAGCTCACACCAGTAACATCAGCTACATCATCAAAAGTTGACAAAATCCACAAGTATCTCAAAATTATTCAATACCTATTATGGATGAAACACTGTGATACGGATGATGGGAGAGATAAGGTAAAATGTAGTTTCTGCCCTCCAGGAAGTAACAATCTAGTTGGAGAGAACATGCAAAAACATGTGAAAAGGTAAAACAACATGAAGCAGTCAGAAGACTGCACTGTATAAACATGGGCTGTAACATTTGGACTAGGACCAAAAGAAACAACCACTGTGCTCTAGAGGGTCTTGAGGAGGCTCACTCAGGGAAATCACAAGGTAGACTCTGAAGGACCCTTAGGGTACTAAAACGTGAGGAGATGAAGGGAAGGCTTTCCAGGGGGTCGACAATATGACAGCCTAATAAAAAGGAAGGACATAAAATGGTAAATTTTATGGATTTTACTATAATTTAAAGAAAAAAAAAAAAAAAAGGAGGGAAGGGCTTGTGCCCCTCAGCTGTGCCCCGCTCTAGCAGGTCAGGAAGTCAGCACAAGGGGCTGGACAAACTGAGAATTCTTAAGCGTAGATAGGAACATCCTGATGAACTTAGTCAATTGATACCGTCCAGAACCACACACCTGACAATTTTTTTTGAGATTTTAAATACCAAGACTATGTGTAATATGGTTAAAGTAAAAGAAACTAGTTGACCAGATAGGGAGAGGTATGAATAACGAGGAAGGAAAAGATCTGATGCCTCTTTTTCTACCAAGGAAATACCCTTGGAAAGCAGAGGTCCCAGCAGCTTTGTTATCGTTATGGTGGAGAAATCCCAAACCCAGAGGTTCCAATGGGTCTCCATTCTTCAGAGTTTTATGCTGAGCACAAAAGAGGAAATGTGCACACTTCTAGGAGTGATTCACACAAAAAGCTTTAGCTTTCAGCTTCCAGCTAGCTGCTAATAAAGCCCTGAGTGTCCAAATCCAAGGTATTAGTTAGCATTTGCCGATCACCTGGGAAAAAAATTGCCTGAACTAGCAGATAAAGCAACTTTTATAGTAATGACCCATGGAACACCTTAGTTATTTCCATTTAAATACCAACATGAAAATTATTTGGTTGAAATCATTCCAATGTGCTCTTGATCTTCAATTTTAGCAAACAACAAAATCCATGTAACAGTTCCTGAAAGGAAGGTCAGGGAAAACAGTAAAGTAGGAGAAATTTCCCCACTTTCACATAATGGCCAATGTTAGAGGAGAAAGAAACATGCTGGGAAATTGTCTAAATGACTATAATAATATTCACATTTACAGTACATGGTGTTCTATGTGGCTATGCTATGTACTAGTGTAATATTACGTAATACAAAAGGTACATAGTGAGGACAGTAACTGGCCTGAGGTGCAAGATACTGAAAAGTATGCTAGTTTAAGTGTTAAAAATAAGGTGCTTGCTAGAATAACCAATTTTGTTAATTACTTAAAATTTCAATTTAACGCCCCCCAAAATCAATGAAATAGAAGCTATGAGAACTTGCTTCTTAGTTATTGCTAAAATCTCTTTCAACATCAGACATTAGTCATCAGTATATGAAACAAATGAGCTCATTAGCCCAGAAGCACTGATTATTCACAGCAAACCAGGAGATCTAGGTACCTCTCTTAAGACATTTATCAGCCACCCACACACTGTTGTGTTGAAGATGGTGATTCTGAGGCTTAACCTATCTTACCTCATAAAGTTTCATAAGACTTTCTGAAACAAGTGTTAATCTATGCAGTTCTGCTTTCTATGTACTTCTGGTCTGTTTTTCCTGAATCCACCCCACCCTTCCTTTCTAATTCCTAGTAGTCTGGGAAGCTGAGGACCTTAGATATGCACATATTAGCAAACAAAGTAAATGCATCAAATGTGTCCAGATGATGCAACATACACTTATAGTTGGTTTCAAGCTACAGGCCATTCAGATCAGTCTGGAGGAGACTTTAGCAACAGCTCATATTTAGATTTAATTGCAGGAATTACACTTGGGAATTGACAACACTGCTCACCTTTAAGACAGAGGCTAAGCTGGTCATGTGCTCATTGAGGGCACCCTCGGACTCCTTGTAGGTCAAGCAGGTGAATTGGTACTCCTCAGGATCAAAGGCATCGGCCCCCTGCTGCTCCACATCACTTGCTACGCCCACGTAATAGTCCTCTATGTCCCCAGGGTCCTCATCCTCTTCCTCTTCCTCACAATTCGGGTCATAGTCCTCTTCATTGCTGTCAGACCCCTGGCTATTCATGTCCACAGACATCTTAACATCCAGACGAGTTGATCAGGAAAGAAGTTTTTTCCCCTCCCCACAAACTTTACCACTTTCTCAAATGCATTAGTGTTTTTGTCTTCTAAGGGAAGAAAAGAAAAAAATAAGTGTTACTTACTTTCACTATGCGAAGTTATAACAGAAACCATTCAAGAATCAAAATGGCATAGCCCTGGTCCTACCCCCACTATGGCCTATTCCAACTCTCCCCTCATACAAGAAACCTCATATCATCTCTGTGCCCAGGCCTTTCAAAGGGAAACCCTTTCCTGGAGGGGAAGAAGCAGTTAACAATGGTAACTTCACATAAAGGGTCTGGCAAGAAAGAGTAAGGCTATCTGCTCTATGTCAAGGAGTTAAATTCCCATAGATTTGTCCTTCCTGCCAGGGTCCTTAAGAGAGAAGCACATTCCCACAGCTGGCTGCCCATAGAATAAGCATCCTAAAGGCTAAACAACCAAAGTTTAAAATCTCTTAGCTAATCATGCTCCACTGAGTGGTGACACAGACAGTACATAAATAGGGACACAGTTCTTTCCCTAATATCTAGGGAAAGAATACCATTGTTTTACAGACATCACTCTCAGATAAATGGAAAAAGAGGTGCACAGTAAAGAAAAAATAAAAACCACATAGCTCTTCAACATCCTCCTACAGTCTGAAAGTTAACTGATTTTTCCATTTTAAAGGGTTCTACTAATCCTTTAAAAGAGGTACTTAAGAGGCAAAGAAACTGACCCAATAGTGAAGGAAAACTATAGATATTCTGCCTTAGCAGGATCAAGGCTAGAATCTACTTAGGGTAAAGAAACTAGAGATCAAATGAAACCAGCTACTGAAAAACCCTCACAGATCAAAATGTTACTCAATTACATATAAATGAAAAGAGAATACTAGTTGAGAAAACAAAAGTCACAAGTCTTAACTTCTCAAAGAGGACTTTGGCAAATACCCATTAATTTCTCTGCACAAGAACTATTTCAAGTGATCATTTCCAAGGAACAGTATCAAATAGTGATTTAAATCTAAAAATAGTAGGACCATAAAATGCAAGAGCATTTGGATTGAATAGTATGTAAATAATTTACATAACCAAATCTGGATTAAATACTAAAGTAAATTTAAAACCTACTGATGTAGATAATCTCTCCAAAAAAAAAATTAAAACAAAGATTAAAAATCAATGTGTGCTGGGCTTCCCTGGTGGCGCAGTGGTTGAGAGTCCGTCTGCCGATGCAGGGGGCGCAGGTTCTTGCCCCGGTCCGGTCCGGGAAGATCCCACATGCCGCAGAGCGGCTGGGCCCATGAGCCATGGCAGCTGAGCCTGCGCGTCCGGAGCACAGCTCCGCAACGGGAGAGGCCACAACAGTGAGAGGGCCGCGTACCACAAAAAAAAAAAAAAAAAAAAATCAATATGTGCTGAATATGTAACCAGTCTAAGGGATTAGGGATTATAGAGTCACATTTTAATGATATTATAAAAATATCAGTGAATCTAACTCTGATATGTTACCTATAAATGCTCAAATTAAAAAATAAGTCACATTAATGAGAGTGCAGTAATGTAATACTTGCAGTTTGACTTTTAACAAAATTGTTTTGTATGCTAGAACCACCTCATCACAACTGAACTTAACTATGGTATTTTTCCTTTAGGAGAAAAAAATAATCTTTAAATTAAATTTAAAAATACCTGTAATTCTTGAAGATCTTTCAGGAAGATGTCATCCAAATAGTCTATATCATATAATTTCCATCTAAAATGAAAAGAGACAGTTCTATTTATATATTTTAAAATTGGTACCCTGAGTTTGCAAATTTATTTTTTAAAAAGTAAAGACATTTAAAAGGACAAGAAGCAAGGGACCAGAAATTATTTTCTTTTAACTCCCACAGAAATCTGTAAGTCATAATTACATACTGACAAGAGTTATATGGCCTTCTAAAAAAAGAAAGTATTGAAAATAAACAGCAGGACTTCCCTGGTGGCACAGTGGTTAAGAATCCACCTGCCAATGCAGGGGACACGGGTTCAATCCTTGGTCCAGGAAGATCCCACACACAACGGAGCAACTAAGCCCGAGCGCCATAACTACTGAGCCTGCACCCTAGAGCCCACATGCCACAGCTACTGAGCCCGTGTGCCACAAGTGCTGAGGCCCACGTGCCTAGAGCCCATGCTCCGCAACAAGACAAGCCACGGCAATGAGAAGCCCATGCACCACAACGAAGAGTAGCCCCTGCTCACTGCAACTAGAGAAAAGCCTGCACGCAGAAATGAAGACCCAACGCTGCCATAAATAAATAAATAAATACTTAAATAAATAAATAAATAAATAGACTTAAATAAATAAATAAACAGCTAACAATAATTTAACCTGGGGTACTGGTGAGAGAAATGGATACCCAGTTCCCTCCCTCAGTTAGAAAGCCCACCACACCTCACTTTTTTTTTTTTAATTTTTATTGGAGTACAGTTGATTTACAATGTTGGGCACCACCTCACTCTTATTGTTAAGATTTCCTAAATTAACTACTACAATTTCAATCTTAAATGTTACATAGAGGTTGACAAAGCAAATCATAACTGACTTAAACTGGACTTTTGCCATGAAGTCATCTCCACTAACACTTATAGAATACTGCCAATATTTCAGATCTCACTTTATTCATGAAAAAAATATTTTCAAAGAAAAAAGTCCCCTAAAGAAAAGAAAACATAAAACAAAACAAAATAAAAAGAGAGAGAGAGAGAGAGAGAGAGAGAAAAAACAGAGGGAATTCCCTGGCAGTCCAGTGGTTTGGGCTCAAAAAAGGAAAAAAAAAAAAATGTCTCCAGTAGAATGCCCACTAGGCAATATTAACACCCATTTCCCACCTCTCTTCTGACATGCTCAAGGGCTACCTGACTTTCTCAGAACTACAGATCCCACTATCCAAGACTAAATAAGTACTAACAGCCTACTTAATTAGATATTTTATGTCCATTTCTTTATCCTTTTGAATTTCTTGGAAAACCAGAGCTTATAACTTTCAAAGAAACACTTCAAACACAAACAGGCAAATTTAAACTAAATGAAAATCAAAGTCCAAACAATGATTGTGGAAGATGATTTCCAAAATAGAAGACAAATAATTGATTTTTTATTGTTTTCTTTTGTCTGCATTTTTATGTACAATACTGCTTATTAGGCAAATCTGCAAAAAGAGCATTATAAATAATTGCTCCCATCTACAAAATATCACTACCAATAATACCTTTCATTTAATGAGAGCCAATTTCAGGTCAGACTCATTCTCATTAAATGTTTATAAGCCTACAAAGTGGCTATCATCCCCTTCTTACAAATGAGGAAACTAGAGTTCAAAAGATTAAGGAACTTGCCCAGGACCACGGTGCTGCCAACCAGTAGAGTCCAGCATAATACCTTCACCAGATCCAGGGCCTATGAGGACTCATAAAGTCCCATCACCCTCCCAGAGAGCCTAATACTATCCACAAAGCTACCTCCAGAATCACAAAAAAAAAAAAAAAAACCCACCGTTATCACTTTCTCTCGATTTTTCTCCAGGATTTGGGCTTACAGGTTGCCCATAGCCTTCTCACCAACTAAATATTCAAGAAACAGGGGGAAACTTCAGGCTGCCTTCCAAAAGGAGAATGTCATTTCATACTTACTGCGTGTTCTAGGTCCAAATTTAAATAAAACCTTAATTTTTAATCTTTTCCAAGTTAAATATGCCTATTCTATTTGAAAGAGTGCTGACATTGCTTAAAGAGGCCAGTATGTTATTACTTTATTAACAGAACTGATGATAACGCTTTGATTTCCTTTGGATATTAAATATTATCCTTACATCCCAAACAGGAAAGGAGTAACAGAAATTACTCCTCCCCCTTCCCCCAGTCAAAGTCACGTGTTCAGAAGACCTGTCACCCACCCTGGGCTAAAGAATTCAAACGGAAGACTTCTCAGTTTAAAGATGACAAGAACAAAACAGACTTTTTGGTGGGTCTGACGTTTACTCCAGAAGTAATATTTAGCACTGTAGGGTCATTTACTAAGTCTACAAGTCAGAAAAAAATTACTTGATACAAAAATATGAACCCTGTCTAATACGGTAGCCACAAACCAAATGTGGTTATTTAAATTTAACTTAACTTAAAAATTAAACAAAATTTAACATTTGCTTTTTCAGTTGCACGAGCCGTAAGTCAAATGCTCAATGGCCACGTGTGGATAGTGGCTACCCTACTTAACAGCAAAGATACAGAATATGACCATTGTGGCAGAAAGTTCTATGGGACTGGGTAACAATCAGTACTGAGGTGAAGTCATCCCAGAACACGGTCGCCACTGCCGCCGCTAGCACAGCAGCGTCGGGCGAGGCGTCGACGCAGTTCCTGGGCCACCTGTCCCGTCCGAGGCGCCGGGATATCCGCGAGGACACGGAGCCCACGCGCTGCGGGACCCTTCACCAACGGGCGTTAACTAACCGCGCGGGCGGCACTGCTAGAGAGCCCAACGATGACTCGAGTGGGGAGCCCCAGAGGCAGCGCGTCTGCTGGCGCGCTCGGCGGGGAGGGCCCAGATGCGCCGGCGCCAGTCGGTCAAAGGCGCTGGCCTCCGACCTCACTGCGAGCTGAGCAGGCGGCGGGAGGAGGAATAACGGAGAGACGCCCGGCGCCGGTTCGCCCTGGCCTCAGCCTTCAGCCGCCCCTCGGCGGGTGGCGGAGTGCGCTGAAACTGTGTTAAGAGCTGCCAAGGGCGCCGGGACCTCGCGGGCATTGACGAAGGCGGAGCCCCGGCCGGGCTAGGGAGGCGCGCGGAGAGCCCACCCCCTCCCCCGGCCCGCCGGGGTAAACAAGGCCTAGACTCGCACCGCGCACTTACCAGGAGCCGTGGCCCCGCGGCCGCTGAGCCCGGGGGGGCCAGACCGGGTCGGGCCGGGCCAGAAGAACCGGGTCCAGGCGCCGCGGCGGCGGAGGCGGCGGACCAACGCCGGTCAAGGCCCGCGCTGCTTCCTCCGGCGAAGCCCTCTCAGCAGCTCCGGAAGTGCTCAGAGCAGTTCCGTCACTTCCGGCCCGGGGTCGACTCGCGGTCGCCGGGGTCGCGGCGGGCGCTGGGCAGTAACGCCTCTCTGCGGACACTTCACTACAGCCCAGCGCTGCGACCCAGAGTGGGCCCAGGGCACAGGATTCGGCTTATTGGAGAGTGGTCACGGCATCTCTTCCGTCTTTTGCCTACCAGCGCCGCCCGCCGGGATACTTTAAACCAGGGTTCTTCTGTCGGACTCCTCACTTCTCTGTTTGTAATCGGTGTCCGGCACCGAAAAGACCTCCAGACGTTCGTGGAGTGGATAAAGGACTGTTTTTTCCCGGCCGCTATCTAGTCGAAGAAGAGCTAGGTCTTCGGGTCAGCACTCAGGGCCGAGAATTTCTGCGTACGTTCTGAGGCCGTCGCCTGGTGGCCGCCGATTCACAGGACCACGCCAGGCTTCCGCTTCCCTCTCCGCGGCCTAGTTCGCTGCCTAATTCTTTGGCTTCCCGTTCACCCAAGATTGAATCTTAACTGCCTTGTTGCACAGTTTCTTCAAACAGTATAGGAAGTGCCATTATGACTTTCAGTACCTTCTAGGGCTTTTGTCAAATATTATGGATAGATAGAGCCGTGAAGTCCCACTCAAGTTGCTGCTGCGCCTGTGTGAAGCCAGTGATGTTAGGGAGCCTCCTCGCTGTGCAAGTCCGTACATAACCCAAACCATTTCCACCCATACATGAGTCATGTATACACTGATATTCAAAATATTCAAGATATCGATGTGTAATGGACTCTCTTATTTTTAGTTCTTGCTTCTTGCATGCATTCGTGTATTTCTTTTTTTTTTTTTCGTGTATTTCTTATACATGATTTTCAGCTTCCTGTTTAATTCAGAGCCTGTACCCAAGTCAGGTGCATTCAAATACTAGAAAGCCCCACATTAATTTGGAGTGAAAATTAGTAGTAATGAGTAACATATTGTAGGGTTGTGAATTTTATGCATTAACAATGTAAAAGTCTATAATCCAGTGTACCTATTTGTTATGACAAAACGTATAATCCCTTTATATCATGACACTAGCGAAGGACCCAAAATATATTTTCTGCTAATGAAATCTCTTTAATTAGAAGCCTTCACTTTGGGTCACTGGTAATAAATCCTCTCCAGTGAATAAAAGGGAACAATCAGTTTTTCTGTGTAATTATTGCATTTGCAAAATAGAGAATGAGGTCATTCACATATCAAGTACACAGGTGTGTGTACAATATATTGGAATCCAGTGTACAATCCTTATTTGTTCTCCTGTCTTGCCCCTCTTAAAGCTGAGTTTCTTAAGGGCACAGGTCCAACCTTGTTTTCAATATTACTCTATTAAATAGGTGTTTATTGGGCTGATGCTAATACCATTATTCTTAACTACTGACAATTTCTCCCCAGGAAATAAGGATTTAAAAATTAGGCCAGGGGCTTCCTTGGTGGCACAGTGGTTGAGAGTCCACCTGCCGATGCAGGGGACACGGGTTCGTGCCCTGGTCCAGGAAGATCCCACATGCCGTGGAGCGGCTAGGCCGGTGAGTCATGGCCGCTGAGCCTGCGCGTCCGGAACCTGTGCTCCACAATGGGAGGGGGCACGGCAGTGGGAGGCCCGCGTACCACAAAAAAATTAAAAATTTTTTTTTTTAAATTAGGCCAAAACATTTAAAGGTACAGATAAAATTATGTGCACATGTATGTGCTTTAGAATGGTGATTCTATAGGAAAAAGTTTGCAGCATCCCATATGTCCAAAAGTAAAGGTTTGTTAAATTATGGTAAAATATACAATAAAGAAAACCATTAACAATTAGGCTGTACTGAGGCATCTATTAACAAGGAAAGGTATCTGTGATATGAATAGGATATGAAATGATGTGTGTAGTATTCTGTTTTCAAAATAAATTTGCACATAAGATATATAAATATAAAATATAATGTCTCTCTTGGTTTCTGTGGCACAGGAATCTGGACAGGCTACAGTGGGAATGATTTGTTTTAGCCCCTTGATGTCTGGGGCCTCAGCTAGAAGACTAAAATTTCTTAGCCAATATCAGACAATTTTTCTTTTGTATAAACTTTAGATTCAGAATGATGTGTTTTCACTTTTGAAAATTCACTGGAGAGCATTGAATTTCTAAGAATAACTTAAGGGTAGTACTGATATCCTCAATATTGAGTCTTTGCATCCAAGGAATAGAGTATTTCTTCACAGTTTTTCTTTTATGTATTTGAATTGTTACAGTTTTATTCACATGGATCTTTGGTTGGGTCTTGCATACATTGTGGGTTTTGCTATTATTCTGAATAGGATTCTTTCTTCATGTTTTCTAATTGGTTATTGTTAATGTATCAAAACGTTATTGCTTTCCAACATTGTTCTTTGTCTGTCTCCTTACTTAGCTTGCTTATTAGTTTTAGTGGATTTTCAACTGATTCTCTTCAATTTTCAAAGTGAGCATTTGGATCATTTGAAAATAGGGATATTTTGGACTCTTAATTTTTAATTTTTTAATTTATTTTCTTCCTTTTCTTTTCTCCCTCTTTTTCACCTCCCTCTTTAATCCCCTCCCTCTTTTCTCCTTTCTTTCTTCCTTGCTTTCCTACTTCCTTCCCTCCCTCCCTTACTATTGGTAATTTTGCATTAGCTACCATGTCCAGTAAAACGTTAAGCAGTAATCATGATTTAAAAACATCTTTACCTTTGTTCCTGTCATGAATAGGAAAGTTTCTAATATTTCACCATTAAATAATTTTGTTAAGAAAAATACGGTAATTACTAGTTTGCTTTAAAAAAAAGGTAGTTATTTTTGTCTATTACAAGGGTGATTACTTCAAATCTTTTTTTTTTCCTTTTTTTAGGTGAAGGAAAACGAAGAGAATTTACTGCCTTTAAAGTAAATGCTAATTTTTTTTCAGGTAAAAGGAAAATGATAACAGAGTGAAATCTGGAACTTTACAAATTAAGGAAGATAAATTGGAATGATAAATATCTGCGTTAGTTTTCTAGGACGGCCATAACAAATTACTATAAACCTAGTAGCTTAAAACAACAGAACTTTATTCCCTCATAGACTCAGCTTCTGGTTGCTGTAAGCCTAAGAATTTGTCCGTTTCTTCCAGGTTGGCCATTTTATTGGCATATAGTTACTTGTAGTAATCTCTCATGATCCTTTGTATTTCTGCAGTGTCACTTGTTACTTCACCTTTTTCATTTCTAATTCTGTTGATCTGAGTCTTCTTTTTTTTCTTGATGAGTCTGGCTAATGGTTTATCAATTTTGTTTATCATCTCAAAGAAACGGCTTTTAGTTTTATTGATCTTTGCTATTGTTTCCTTCATTTCTTTTTCATTTATTTCTTATCTGATCTTTATGATTTCTTTCCTTCTGCTAACTTTGTTTTTTGTTGTTGTTCTTCTTTCTCTAATTGCTTTAGGTGTAAGGTTAGGTTGTTTATTTGAGATTTTTCTTGTTTCTTGAGGTAGGATTGTATTGCTATAAACTTCCCTGTCAGAACTGCTTTTGGTGCATCCCATAGGTTTTGGGCCACTGTGTTTTCATTGCCATTTGTTTCTAGGTATTTTTTGATTTCCTCTTTGATTTCTTCAGTGATCTCTTGGTTATTTAGTACTGTATTGTTTAGCCTCCATGTGTTTGTATTTTTTACAGTTTTGTTTCCTGTAATTGATATCTAGTCTCATAGGGTTGTGGTTGGAAAAGATACTTGATACAATTTCAATTTTCTTAAATTTACCAAGGCTTGATTTGTGACCTAAGATATGATCTATCCTGGAGAATGTCCCATGAGCTTGAGAAGAAATACACTTGAGAAGAAAGTGTATTCTGTTGTTTTTGGATGGAATGTCCTATAAACATCAATTAAGTCCATCTTGTTTAATGTGTCATTTAAAGCTTGTGTTTCCTTATTTATTTTCATTTTAGTTGATCTGTCCATTGGTGAAAGTAGGGTGTTAAAGTCCCCTACTATGATTGTGTTACTGTCAATTTCCCCTTTTACAGCTGTTAGCAGTTGCCTTATGTATTGAGGTGCTCCTATGTTGGGTGCATATATATTTATAATTGTTATATCTTCTTCTTGGATCGATCCTTTGATCATTACGAAGTATCCTTCTTTGTCTCTTGTAACATTCTTTATTTTAAAGTCTATTTTATCTGATATGAGTATTGCTATTCCAGCTTTCTTTTGATTTCCATTTGCGTGGAATATCTTTTTCCATCCCCTCACTTTCAGTCTGTATGTGTCCCTAGGTCTGAAGTGGGTCTCTTGTAGACAGCATATATATTGGTCTTGTTTTTGTATCCATTCAGCAAGCTTGTGTCTTTGGTTGGAGCATTTAATCCATTCACACTTAAGGTAGTTATCAATATGTATGTTCCTATAACCATCTTCTTCATTATTTGGGGTTTGTTATTGTAGGTCTTTTCCTTCTCTTGTGTTTCCTGACTAGAGAAGTTTCTTTAGCATTTGTTGTAAAGCTGGTTTGGTGGTGCTGAATTCTCTTAGCTTTTGCTTGTCTGTAAAGGTTTTAATTTCTCTGTCAAATCTGAATGAGATTCTTGCTGGGTAGAGTAACCTTGGTTGTAGTTTCTTCCCTTTCATCACTTTAAATATGTCCTGCCACTATTGGAAGACTCAATATTGTGAAAATAACTATACTACCCAAAGCAATCTACAGATTCAGTGCAATCCCTATCAAATTACCAGTGGCATTTTTTACAAAACTAGAACAAAAAATCTTAAAATTTGTATGGAGACACAAAAGACCCCAAATAGCCAAAGAAGTCTTGAGGGAAAAAAAATGGAGCTGGAGGAACCAGACTCCCTGACTTCAGACTATACTACAAAGCTACAGTAATCAAGACAATATGGTACTGGCACAAAAACAGAAATATAGATCAATGGAACAGGATAGGAAGCCCAGAGATAAACCCATGCAGCTATGGTCAACTAATCTATGAGAAAGGAGGCAAGGATATACAATGGAGAAAAGACAGTCTCTTCAATAAGTGGTGCTGGGAAAACTGGACAGCTACATGTAAAAGAATGAAATTAGAATGCTCCCTAACACCATACACAAAAATAAACTCAAAATGGATTAGAGACCTAAATGTAAGACCGGACACTATAAAACCCTTAGAGGAAAACATAGGAAGAACACTCTTTGACATAAATCACAGCAAGATCTTTTTGTGTGTGTGTGTGGTACACAGGCCTCTCACTGTTGTGGCCTCTCCCATTGTGGAGCACAGGCTCCGGACACGCAGGCACAGTGGCCGTGGCTCACAGGCCCAGCCGCTCTGTGGCATGTGGGATCCTCCCAGACCGGGGCACGAACCCGTGTCCCCTGCATCGGCAGGCAGTCCCTCAACCACTGCACCACCAGGGAAGCCCAGAAAGATATTTTTTGATCCACCTCCTGGAGTAATGGAAATAAAAATAAACAAATGGGACCTAGTGAAACTTAAAAGCTTTTGCAAAGCAAAGGAAACTACAAACAAAATGAAAAGCCAACCCTCAGAATGGGAGAAAATATTTGCAAATGAATCAACAAAGGATTAACCTCCAAAATATATAAACAGCTCATGCAGCTCAATATTAAAAAACCAAACAACCCAATCCAAAACTGGGCAGAAGGCTAAATAAACATTTCTCCAAAGAAGACATACAGATGGCCAAGACACACGAAAAGCTGCTCAACATCACTAATTATTAGAGAAATGCAAATCAGAACTACAATGAACCTCACACCAGTTAGAATGGACATCATCAGAAAATCTACAAACAAATGCTGGAGAGGGTGTGAAGAAAAGGGAACCCTCTTGCACTGTTGATGGGAAAGTAAATTGATACAGCCACTATGGAGAACAGTATAGAGGTTCCTTAAAAAACTAAAAATAGAATTACCATATGACCCAACAATCCCACTACTGGGCATCTACCCAGAGAAAACCATAATTCAAAAGGATACATGCACCCCAGTGTTCATCGCAGCATTATTTACAATAGCCAGGTCATGGAAGCAACCTACATGCCCATTGAAAGATAAATCGATAAAGAAGATATGGTACATACATACAATGGAATATTACTCAGCCATAAAAAGGAACAAAATTGGGTCATTTGTAGAGACATGGATGGATCTAGAGACTGTCATACAGAGTGAAGGAAGTCAGAAAGAGAAAAACAAATATTGCATATTTACTCATATATGTGGAACCTAAAAAAAATGGTACAGATGAACTGGTTTGCAGGGCAGAAATAGAGACACAGATGTAGAGAACAAATGTATGGATACCAAGGGGGGAAAGTGGCGGGGGGGTGGGGTGTGTGTGTGATGAATTGGGAGATTGGGATTAACATGTATACACTAATATGTATAAAATGGATAACTAATAAGAACCTGCTGTATAAAAAAATAAAATTCAAAAATTTGAAAAAAAAGAAATTGCTAATAAAAATAAATAATAAATAGATAATAAATAAATATGTCCTGCCACTCCCTTCTGGCTTGCACAGTTTCTACTGAAAGATCAGCTGTTAACCTTATGGGTATTCCCTTGTATGTTATTTGTTGTTTTTCCCTTGCTGCTTTTAATATTTTTTCTTTGTATTTAATTTTTTTCTTTTTTTTTTTGGTGGTACGTGGGCCTCTCACTGTTGTGGCCTCTCCCGTTGCGGAGCACAGGCTCCGGGCGCGCAGGCTCAGCAGCCATGGCTCACGGGCCCAGCCGTTCCGCGGCATGTGGGATCTTCCCGGACCGGGGCACGAACCCGTGTCCCCTGCATTGGCAGGCGGATTCTCAACCACTGCACCACCAGGGAAGCCCTGTATTTAATTTTTGATAGTTTGATTAATATGTGTCTTGGCGTTTTTCTCCTTGGATTTATCCTGTATGGGACTCTCTGTGCTTCCTGGACTTGATTCACTATTTCCTTTCCCATATTAGGGAAATTTTCAACTATAATCTCTTCAAATATTTTCTCAATCCCTTTCTTTTTCTCTTCTTCTTCTGGGACCCCTATAATTTGAATATTGGTGGGCTTAATGTTGTCCCAGAGGTCTCTGAGACTGTTCTCAATTATTTTCATTCTTTTTTCTTTATTTTGCTCTGCAGTAGTTATTTCCACTATTTTATCTTCCAGGTCACTTACCCGTTCTTTTGCCTCAGTTGTTCTGCTATTGATTCCTTCTAGAGAATTTTTTATTTCATTTATTGTGTTGTTCATCATTATTTGTTTGCTCTTTAGTTCTTCTAGGTCTTTGTCAAACATTTCTTGTATTTTCTACATTCTATTTCCAAGATTTTGGATCATCTTTACTATCATTACTCTGAATTCTTTTTCAGGCAGACTGCCTATTTCCTCTTCATTTGTTAGGTCTGGTGGGTTTTTACCTTGCTCCTTAATCTGCTGCATAACTTACTGTGTTTGGGGTGTTCTTTTCATAGGCTGCTGGTTCGTAGTTCCCATTGTTTTTGGTATCTGCCCCCAGTGGGTGAGTTTGGTTCAGTGGCTTGTGTAGGCTTCCTGGTGGAGGAGACTGGTTCCTATGTTCTGTTGGATGAGGCTGGATCTTGTCTTTCTTGTGGCCAGGATCGAGTCCGGTGGTGAGTTTTGTGGTGTCTGCGAGCTTATTATGATTTTAGGCACCTCTCTGCTAAAGGGTGGGGTTGTGTTCCTGTCTTGCTAGTTGTTTGGCATGGGGTGTCCAGCACTGGAGCTTGCTGGTCGTTGAGTGGAGCTGGGTCTTAGCTTTGTGACAGAGATCTCTGGAAGAGCTCTCGCCAGTTGATATTACATGGGGCCGGGAGGTGTCTGGTGGTCCAGTGTGCTGAACTCAGCTCTCCCACCTCCGAGGCCCAGGCCTCACACCCGGGCGGAGCACCAAGACCCTGTCAGGCTGTCACGGCTCTAACATTATATCTAGTGGTAATGCAGACTAGAACAGCTCTTCTGGAAACATTTGGCAGTTAAACATACACCTATCACATCTGGTTCCTAGGTACTTACTCAGGCTTGTGAGAGGAGAGTGACTACCTCCTGCGCAGTAAGAAGGAATTTGGCAGGAGTTTGGGGATTGTTCTATGTCCTGTTTGTGTGGAGCTTACATGAATCTGTGCATGTGTGGGGAATTCCCTGGCTGTCCAATGCTTAGGACTCCGTGCTTTCACTGTTGAGGGCCCAGGTTTAATCCCTGGTTGGGGAACTCTGGAGAATCCAGCCTGGATGGGAATGGCCAGGCACCAGGGGCCACACACAAGTGGCTCTTCCTGGCAGAGGGTTCCAAAGGATGAACAATGCTCACTGCAGCCCTCAGTGGATCGCAAAGGAGGACAGGGTTCAAATGGGAAAGCAGCGTTGTCACTCCCGGAGAAGACAACAGAGCGCCCTCGGGAGTTTTCAATTCTCTGCTGTAGGCAGCCAAGTGGACTACTTCAAATCTTAAGTTTACAATTTTATGTTCTTTTGCTTTTGGTTTTTTTTTTTTTTTTTTTTTTTTTTTTGTGGTATGCGGGCCTCACTGTTGTGGCCTCTCCCGTTGTGGAGCACAGGCTCCGGACGCTCAGGCTCAGCGGCCATGGCTCACGGGCCCAGCCGCTCCGCGGCATGTGGGATCTTCCCAGACCGGGGCACGAACCCGTGTCTCCTGCATCGGCAGGCGGATTCTCAACCACTGCGCCACCAGGGAAGCCCTGCTTTTGGTTTTATTTTGGTTTTGGTAAGGAATGATGTTGAATACTACTGTTGCAGGTTGGACTTTCTGGAAGCAAATATTGAGATGGAGTTTGGGGAGCAAGCTATTTATTAGGGACCAACATATGTAAAGCGAAGCAGAATTATATATTTATTTTGTTTGTTTTTCAGCTGTGTTGGATCTTTGTTGCTGCGTGCGGGCTTTCTTTAGTTGTGATGAGCGGGGGCTACTCTGTTGCGGTGCGTGGGCTTCTCATTGAGGTGGCTTTTCTTGTTGCGGAGCACGGACTCTAGGCACATGGGCTTCAGTAGTTGTGGCTCACAGGCTCTAGAGTGCAGGCTCAGTAGTTGTGGCGCACGGGCTTAGTTGCTCCGCGGCATGTGGAATCTTCCCAGACCAGCGTTTGAACCTGTGTCCCCTGCACTGGCAGGTGGATTCTTAACCACTGCACCACCAGGGAATCCCGGGAAGCAGAATTAGGCAAAGGCAGAAGTTAAACTGTGTTGCAGGCCCAATGAAGCTGCCACCAACCTAGCAGAGAACACTGGAGTGAATATTGCCTGTCAGAGTATCTGATACCAGACAAGACTGGTCAGGCATTAAATCCCTACCTTGCTCAGTCACTGGGTGTGGGCTGTCTTGGGAAGGGTGTGACCAAAGGGGAGGCCCCTCTCATTCATGTTTGATTCCCAGGGTCTAGGAACAAGGCTTCTCATATAAGGTCCACGGATAGCTTCAGGTTCTCATGAAATTGATAGCAAACCTGGAGGTGCATATGCATGTGAACGTTTTTCTGGGGAGAGGGTGCCAGGAATTCTCCACCCCCCAAATTGCTAAGAACCACATGTTGGACAATGTCTAGCATATGGGCAAATTGGTATCCATCTCCTGCATCAGTGTGTTATGGAGTGGGGAGAGGAAGGATACTCTGTGCTGAAGGAGACAGGGTATGTAAAAGCCTGGCTGTCGGCGGTGGGAGGTGAGGTCAGTTAAGTAACAGGTCTGTGTGGTAAACCAGTAGAAGCTCAGTTTGCTCAGAGAGGAAGATACAGTCTAGGGAAAAATAAGGTTGAAGAAGTAAGCTAGCATGAAATTGTGAAAAACCTTGACTGCCCCTGAACCACTTATATTTTATCCTGATGCAATGAGGAACTGAAGAGGTTTTTTGGCCAGGGAATGACACAGTCAGATTAAATTTCAGATGAGTTTTCTAGCTGTGTGTAAGGCTTATCAGATGAAGAAGCAGGAAGACCATTTGTTTAGTGGATTATCAGTTACCCTATGAGGATTTAATAGAAGCTGGTGAGCTTCAGTGGAGTCCACGTTCAGGTGTGTCGGGGTTTACCAGGAGGATTTACCAGGTTTACCAGGAGGGTTTATCAGGAGGGTGGTTCTGTAACAAACACCATCTCTTCCTGAAGCTGCAGATTGACTCTAAATTAGATCCTCTTCTGCAGCCGGAGTTCTACAAGTCACAAGTGAAATAAACATCGTCCCATTACCATCGCCAATCCAGTGATGAGCATCAGGCTCAGTTAATGCCTTTACTAAGCCTCTTGTTGCACCACTGTAATTTTCCCTTAACTGGTTTCCCTGCTTCCATTCTCTCCCAAGACAAATTCATCCATCCAAAATAGATTTTCTAAAACAAATGTGATCATATCAACACTGTGCTTAAAATTCTTCCATGGGTCCCCATCCCCATCTAGAAAAAGCCTGTAACACAGAGTAAACAGGCTTTTGGGCCTTGCCCCAGCCTCCTTGCCTTCCACTCCCCTTCCACTCCCCTGGTGCCTTCTGCACCAGTCAGGCCCACTCACTTCCTGATCCCAATCCCGATCCTGTCACTAATCTTTCCACCCTTAGCACACATGGTCCATTCTCCCTATTCTAGGCTTCTTACTAGCCTGGGAGTGCCTACAGAGGAGGACTGTTGTTAGGTTAGCTTGGCAGTGAGGTTCCTGCTGTAGATAGTGGTATGTTTACTCACAGCTTTAAAAAAAAAATTATTTATTTATTTATTTTTGGCTGTGTTGGGTCTTCGTTGCTGGCCGTGGGCTTTCTCTAGTTGCAGTGAGTGGAGGCTACTTTTCATTGTGGTGTGCGGGCTTCTCATTGCGGTGGCTTCTCTTGTTGGGGAGCATGGGCTCTAGGCACGCAGGCTTCAGCACTTGTGGCATGTGGGCTCAGTAGTTGTGGCTCGTGGGCTCTAGAGCATAGGCTCAGTAGTTGTGGCACAGGTTTAGTTGCTCCACTGTATGTGGGATCTTCCTGGACCACGGCTCGAACCCGTGTCCCCTGCACTGGCAGGCGGATTCCCAACCACTGCACCACCAGGGAAGCCCTGTTCCCAGCTTTTTAATTTGATAAATTACAAACATACAGAAATGATGAAAGTGTAATATAGTGAATACCTGAATACTGTCCACCTAGAGTCAGTAAGTCAAAACATTAGCATCATCCTTAACTCCTCTCTTATGTACCTTATATTCTGTTCATTAACAATTCCTGGGCTTCCCTGGTGACGCAGTGGTTAAGAATCCGCCTGCCAATGCAGGGGACATGGGTTCGAGCCCTGGTCCAGGAAGATCCTACATGCCGCAGAGCAACTAAGCCCATGCACCACATCTGCCGAGCCTGCAATCTACAGCCCGTGAGCCACAACTACTGAAGCCCGCGCTCCTAGAGCCCGTGCTCCACAACAAGAGAAGCCACCACTATGAGAAGCCCGTGCACCACAATGAAGACCCAACGCGTCCAAAAATAAAGTAAAAGTAAATTTAAAAAAAA
This sequence comes from Kogia breviceps, assembly GCF_026419965.1. Taxonomy (NCBI): domain Eukaryota; kingdom Metazoa; phylum Chordata; class Mammalia; order Artiodactyla; family Physeteridae; genus Kogia; species Kogia breviceps. The sequence continues at coordinate 39,712,765 of NC_081319.1, forward strand.
CACAAAAAACAATTCCTTTAGGTTTTTCCTTCAGAATATATCCAGAATCCAAACACATCTCACCACCTGCTGTGCTGTGCTCTGATGAAGTCCAGCATCTCTGACCATGCCCTTAAGCCTCCTCAAGGCTCCCTGCTTTGTAGTCTATTCTCAACCCACAGAAGGAGGGATTCTATTAACTCAAAAGTCAGACTATGTCAATCCCCTGCTCAGAACCCCAGAATAGCTCCCATCTACTTCAGCGGAGAGGCTGATGTCCTTACAGTGGCACACAAAGCCCCGCTTGATATGCCAACATTACCTCCATATCTTCCTCTCCCTAACTCTGCTCTAGCCACAAAGGCCTCCAGGTGGTTCCTCAAACAGGCCAGGCACAGCCCATCTCAGGGCTTTTGCATTCTTTTCTTTTGCCTGGAAGATCTCTCCCCCTCCCCCCATATCTATGGATATATCACTTCCTCAGCTTCTCAGTTCTTGAATCCAGTCACCTTCTCAGTGAAACTGTCCTTTACTCACCTAATGAAAATTGCAAATTCCTTGCCCTCCAATACTCTCTAATCCTTTTTCCAGATTTATTTTTCTTCATAGCATTTATCACAACTTGATTCACTATGCATTTTTCACTTATTTATCTTTGTTATGGCCTGTAAGCTCCACAAGAACAGGGACCTATGTGCTGTGCTAACAGCTGTGCCTCCAGCACCTGGAAGGGCGTCTGTCACATAGCGGAGCGCAATCGACTTCTGCGGAGTGAGTGCAGGAACGGGAGCTTAAGGGAGGAAACACTCAAGTCCGAGAAGACTTCCGGGAGGAGTAAGTCCATCAACCGCCGCCACTCCCAAACACCGCCCACGAGGCGTCCGGGCCAGCCCCGCTCCCTTAAGCCACGCCCATGGAGGTGGGCTGCGGCCGGAAGCACGTCCCCTCGGCGGAAGCCGGGCCTGGCAGACGGTCTAGGCCCTCCTCCCGACCTGCCCCGGGCTCATGCCCCGCCCACCCGAAAGTGGGTGAAAGGTCGGCGGTGCTGGCGCCGCGGCTGAGGCAGTGGAGCGGGGCTGCCGGGAACCGACAGGCACGGTGACTGACGGACGGACCATGGCAGACCAGGCGAAGCCTATTAGCCCGCTCAAGAACCTGCTGGCCGGCGGCTTTGGAGGCATGTGCCTGGTATTCGTGGGGCACCCGCTGGACACGGTCAAGGTGCGAGGATGCCGGGGCGCGGGCTGGAGGGAGGAGGCTCGGGCAGGGCGCGGAAAGTAGGGTCTCCCGCGAGGCTCGGTCTGGGATAGAAGCGGGGCCCGTGGGAGCGTTCGTGAGAAGTCTAGGGAATTTCCCTTTCGGGGGTCGGGAAAACTGTTCCTCTACCCCAGAGAGCTGGACGTTGCAGAATGAGCAGCGTCTAACCGCCCACCAAGGGCTCTTGATTTTTAAAAAAAGTTTTCTGTCCGGAAGCCTCTTCTGATCTGGCGCCACTTCTTTGAGGATGGTAAAGAAAAAGCACCGCCCCAAAGCTCTGACTTCTGAAAACCCTGACATCAGCAAGGTTGAAAAAGGCGTCTGTAAATCCCACTTCAGGAAGAGAGCTAAAGACTGAGGCAAGGTTATTCCAGACATGTCTTTTGACACATTCCTCTGGGCCCAGAGTGCTCCATCACTATCTCCTTTGAACCTTTCTTGACCATCTAAAGCCTGTCGCCCCATGTTAGCCTGAGTGACCTCCTGTGGGAAGCGATGATGTCCTCAGTGACTGAGCTCCTTCCAGGGAAAGCAAGTGATCAGATTTCCCAGGGCAAGGCTGATCCCCACAACAACCTGGTGAGGAAGCCATGGTCAGATTGAGGCTCCAGGAAGGGGGAAACTCATCAGGGCTTGTTCCCTGCTTATCCTCACATTATGCATCAACTCTTTCCCCTGCAACACTTTCAGCAAGGCCTTGCTGGAGACCAAAGTCCATACCCTGTGACTTAGCATTCAGAGTTTCATCCTAGTTTTCTAACCTTATTTCTGCACACACTTGGAGGAAATTGACAGATCATGGCCAGGGTGAGCCTGTAGGGAGCAGGCATGAAGCCTGTGTAGGAGACTTATTGGAATGTTGGATTGGGTTTCCTCCACAGAGAAATTGCTTTGGGGACATTCTCCAGGCAAGTTTAGGCAGCAAGCTCTTTGCTGCCTTTCATCTAGGAGAGGATCTGGGGTCATTCTATCACAGGACCAGGATTAAAGCAACTGGGCTGGTTTGGGCACTGTGAAACACAAAATCAGATGTTTATTCAGTAATTGGTAAATGCCATGTGTGTTAGGGCTTCCCAGACAGTGGTCATTCTAAGCAGCACTGATGTAAGGGAGAATTGTCTGACCTGTCTTTCTACTCTTGATCTTGTTAGTTCTAGGCAGCTGGGGCCTCTCTTTAAAGAAAAAATGAAACCCTGTTGGTCCCTAATACAAATGTTGCTCCTACCTCCATATCCTCTTGCCCTTCCTCCCCAATCAGATGTCATTCCCAGGAAGGGCCCAAGGACCTCTGTACTGAAATGGAAATGACTGAAAATGCTCACTGCATTTTTAATAGCCAGAAAATCTTCTTTTAGCTTAAGCCAAAACCACAAATTGCCGACTACTGTCCTTTTGACCTCAAAGAGCCATGTGGCCTCCAATCAAAGCTTGGCCTAGAGGCACTTTCAGAGGTCCGAGGTGACTAACTGTGGTCTGGGAAGGCAAGAGGTGCAGCACTTCAGTTTGGAAAGGCTTTATGGCACGTGATGAAGGGCTGGCTGAGTTCTGACTGGAGAAGTAGGGAGACCCAGACATTCTGGGGAAGTAGGGGGAAGGCAGGAGTGAAGGTGGATATAGGCTTGACAGTGGGGGCAGGATGTAAAATAAGACCAGCCATGGAGGACTTTAATGTTCTTGCTGGGCCTGGGTGGCAGATGTCATGATGAGACATATGAGATTTATACAAAATCACAAAAAGGTATCAGTCAAGTTTTGGTCCATTTCTCTCTCTCTCTACTAACTTGGACAGATTGTGCCTGACCATGGAGGATCTGAAGACCAAATAAGGGATTTTGGATGCAAAGCAGCGGGAGCCTCTGGACATTTCTACTGTTGTGTCCCATAAACTCCTCAGATATGCATGTCACCTCCATTGCCTAGAGAGTGAGTTCCTTAGTGTGGGGCAAAAGGCCCTAACAAAATCAAGAATGAGAAATTTAAAGTAGTAGAGGAACAGCATGATGATGAAAATGTTGTCTTGGAAAAGTTAGTATGATAGCAGCCTGAGAAGGATTAGGAAGCAGAACTCAGAGCAGGAAAAATAGCAAGGAAAAAACCTGCAGAAGTATATAACTGGGTGTATCAGTTATCTCTGGTGGTGTAACAACTTATCCCAAAACTTAGTGGCTTAAAACAACAACAATAGGGATTTCCCTGGTGGTCCAGTGGTTGGGACTCCATACTTCCACTGCGGGGGGCACGGTTCCATCCCTCGTCAGGGAGCTAGGATCCTGCATGCAGCACAGCCAAAAAATAATAATAATAATAACACGTGTTATTATTAGGCGAGGATGTGGAGACCTCGGAACTCTTGTGCACTGTTGTTGGGAATGTAGAATTGTACAGTGACTGTGGAAAACAGTATGCCAGTTCCTCAAAAAAATTAAAAATAGGATTACTATATGATCCAGCAATTCCATTTCTGGATATATACCCAAAAGAATTGAAAGCAGGGTCTTGAAGAGATATTTGTACACCCCTGTTCATAGCAGCATTATTCATATAGCTGAAACATGGGAGCAACCCAAGTGTCCACAAATGGAAGAATGAATAAGCAAAATGTGGCATATACATACAATGGAGTGTTATTCAGCCTTAAAAAGAAGGAAATTCTGACCTTGCAACCACATGGATGAATACTGAAAACATTAGGCTAAGTGAACTAATAAACTAATTCAGTTTTATAAGACAAAAAGAATTCTGGATGGTGGTAATGGTTGTACAACATTATGAATGTATTTAATATCACTGAACTGTACACTTAAAAATGGTTGAGATGGTAAATTTTATGTGTATTTTATGACAGTAAAAAACAAAAAACAAAAAACAAAACTGGGGATTTCCCTGGTGGTCCATTGGTTAAGACTCCATGCCTCCACTGCAGGGGGCATGGGTTCGATCCCTGGTCAGGGAAGTTCCGCATGCCATGCAGTGCGGCCAAAAAAATAAAGAAATAAAATATAAAATAAAATAAAGTAAAATAGTTAAGGAAAAAAATGAGCAAAGGATCTGAATAGACATTTCTCCAAAGAAGATATACAAATGGCCAATAAAAACATGAAAAATATTCCACATCATTATCCATCATGAAAATGTAAATAAAAATCACAGTGAGATACCACCTAACACCCACTATGATGGCTATAATTAAAAATAAATAAATAACAGATGATGGGATGTGGAGAAACTGGAACATTCATACAATGCTGTTTGGAAAACAGTCTGGCAGTTCCTGAAAAGGTTAAACATAGAGTTAGCATATGACCCAGCAATTCTTCTGTGATGGTTAATTTTATGTGTCAGCTGGGCTGTGGGGTGTTCAGATATTGGTCAAACATTGTTCTGGGTGGATCTGTGAGGGTGTTTCTGGATGAGATTAGCATTTAAGGTAGACTAAGGAAAGTAGATTGCCCTCCCTAATGTGGGTGGCCCTCATCCAGTCAGTTGAAGGCCTCAATAGAACAAAAAGCTGAAACTCCTCCCTCCTGACTGATTGAGCTGGGACATTGGTCTTTTCCTGCCTTTGGACTCAAACTGAAGCATTGGCTCTTCTTGGGTCTTGAGCCTGCCAGCTGCTTTTTTTTTTTCTTAACATCTTTATTGGAGTATAATTGCTTTACAATGTTGTGTTAGTTTCTCTGCCAGCTTTTGAACTGGGACTTGAACCATCAGCTCTCGTGGTTCTCAGGTCTTCAGACTTGAACTAGAACTATCCTATTGACTTTCCTGGGTCTCCAGCTTACTGACTGCAGGTCTTAGGATTTGTCTGCCTCCATAATTGTGTGAGCCAATTCTTTATAACAAACAAACAAATAAATAAATCTACATATCCTATTGGTTCTATTTCTCTGGAGAATCTTGACCAATACAATTATGCTTGGGGACTATAATATCCAAGAGAATTGAAAACATAATATCCACACAAAAACCTGCACACAAAAGTTTATAGCACCATTATTCATAATAAAAGTGGAAAAAATATAATTTGTCATTATCTGATGAGCAGATAAACAAAACATGGTATATTTGTACAGTGGAATATTATTTATCCATAAAAAGGAATGAAGGACTGATATATTCTACAACATAGATGAACTTTGAACACATTATGCTCAGTAAAAGAAGCCAAGTGTGAAAGACCACATATTGTATGATTTATTTATATGAAATATACAGAATAGGCAAATCCATAGAGATGGAAGCTATATTAGTAATTGCCAGGGGCTGAGAGAAGAGGGGAATGGGGAGTGACTACTAATGGGTGTGGTATTTCTTTTTGGGGTGATGAAAATATTCTAAAACTGATTATCATGAAGGTGGACAACTCTGCAAATACACCAAGAAGCACGTAACTGTATACTTTATTTTTATTTATTTATTTTTTTTGTGGTACGTGGGCCTCTCACTGTTGTGGCCTCTCCCGTTGCGGAGCACAGGCTCTGGATGCGCAGGCTCAGCGGCCATGGCTCACGAGCCCAGCCGCTCCACGGCATGTGGGATCCTCCTGGACTGGGGCATGAACCCGCATCCCCTGCGTCAGCAGATGGACTCTCAACCACTGTGCCACCAGGGAAGCCCCAAACTGTATACTTTAAATGGGTGAATTTTATGGTATACGAATTATATCCTTTTTTTGTGTGTGTGTGGTATGCGGGCCTCTCATTGTTGTGGCCTCTCCCATTGAGGAGCACAGGCTCTGGACGCACAGGCTCAGCGGCCATGGCTCACGGGCCCAGCCACTCCGCAGCATGTGGGATCTTCCCAGACGAGGGCACGAAGCTGTGTCCCCTACATCAGCAGGCGGACTCTCAACCACTGCGCCAGCAGGGAAGCCCACGAATTATATCTTAATAAAGCTGTTTAAAAAAACCCAATACTGAACCAAAGACCCTGTCCTTCAACCAAAAGCAACAAAAAGCTGTTGGCCAGGACTGTACTAATCTGAAGGATTGGCTTCTGTGTGGTTCATTCACATGCTGGCAGTTAGTGCTGGCTGTTGTCAGGAGGCCTTCTTTCCTCCACACGTGACCTCTTCAGACTGCTTGAGTATCCTCATAACATGGTGGCTGACTTTCCCCCAAAGCAAGTAACCTGAGATGAAGACGGGCAGAAGCTGACCTTTCTGTCACTAGCCTTGGAGAAGTCACATAGCATCAAAACCACTACATTCTGTTCGATAGAAGTGAGTCACTGAGTTTGGCCCACATCCAAGGGGAGGGGAATTAGGATTAACTTTTGAAGGGGAATAGTATCAAAGAGTTAGTGGGGATATTTGAAAACCATCACACTGGGTAAGAATAGGTGAGGACTTGGCCTAGGAGAAGACTTCAGATGGTGAGAGGAAGAAATTAGGATTCTGGAAGAATCTTTTTTTTTTTTTTTTTTTTTTTGCAGTACGCGGGCCTCTCACTGTTGTGGCCTCTCCCGTTGCCGAGCACAGGCTCCGGACGCACAGGCTCAGCGGCCATGGCACATGGGCCCAGCCGCTCCGTGGCATGTGGGATCTTCCCGGACCGGGGCACGAACCCGTGTCCCATGCATCGACAGGCGGATTCTCAACCACTGCGCCACCAGGGAAGCCCTTCTGGAAGAATCTCGAAGGAACTCTCCAAAAGCCTTGGTGCCCATGTGAATAAGAGGAGGAGAAGTAACAGGAAGTGGTTGGATGCTAGAGTTTCAAATCCTGAGAAAGAGGGTAGCCTGATGGCTCTGGCACAAATGGGTGATGCATCAAAAGGATGAGATTCTGGAGGTGATTTGAGTAGGGAGAGCTTCTCCAGGCAGTTTGAAATGTAGCCCAAAAGGTGGGGAGAGAAGGTCTGAAGATGGCTGAGTAAAAGTTATCACTGAGCAGAATCTGAAGCCCTGGAATCTGAGTTTTCTGAAAGGGATAGTGGAACAGATGAGTAGGGTACTTAGCCTTGGAGGACTCCTGGAGTAGAAAAGGAGACAAAGGAAGGAGTACCAAGAAGGTAGGTTTAAAGTTTGAAGCATTGGATACACCAAGAGGTGGAGAAGGATGAGGACCAAGAAAAGTAGGATCAAATCCACCTCACTGCAAAATATCCTTGTTGAGCACCTTACGTAACCACCACCGACAAGGCACTTCAAATGGGTGTGGAGAGTGCCTAGAGCTGAACTGAGCTTTGCATTCACCGGCACATGATTTGAACTCACTAAACCCAGCCTCCTCATTTGTAAACTGGTAGTGCCTCTTCCACTGGATCATTGTGGGATCCATTAGATAAGAAATAAATAGCAAAAGTAAGTGGCTGAGGAAATCAGAGGAACTGTCACTTTCTCCAAAAGCATGCTACTAATGACTTGTGAGTACAGAGTTTGAATAAACTAGAGGAAAGAAATCTGAATCCAGCAGATAAAGTGAATGCTGAAGACGTGCACAGAAGTGCAACTTTCTCTGTTATGAGTTTAGCAGGCAGTTGGGCCATCGCTACTGACAGGCAGTTCTGATTCTGGGAAATGACTGTATTTTAACTTCTGGTTTCAGGTCCGACTGCAGACGCAGCCCCCAAGTTTGCCTGGACAGCCTCCCATGTATTCTGGGACCTTTGACTGTTTCCGGAAGACTCTAATGAGAGAGGTACGGAATCTTGGTGCTGGGCATTTCTCTTATTCAGAGGTACAGTTTCACAGGGTTGATTTGTTACTTCTCTGGGGGATAGGGTGACTTTGCGTAGTTCTGTTGGATGTCTAGCCTACAGCTGTGGCTCTCTCACCATGCCATCCTATGCCCTCCTATTGTCATCTCTCTGGAGTCTTTGATAGTTCCAGCTACTGTTTTATGTGAATGACTGAAGCTAATAAAATGGTTCTAAAATGGTTCTCTCTTTTGGAAGGCAGAATTTAGACCACAGGGAATTCATGAGGAATAGTTTGAGACATGAAATAGAAGAAAATGCAAATCTGGATCAGTCAGTTTGACAGGGATCAGTGTCAGAAGTTCACATAAAATCTGGAGGAAGAGTCAGCCAGTCTGAGGAACAGTGAAAGAGGCCAGCAGAGTCTTCAAACCCCTAGACTAAACTAACTAAAGGAAACTAAATTGGTTTGAGGTTATTTAATTACATAGTAATTTTTCAGATATTTCTTAAAGTGAAAACATGGGATTTTAAAAAAGGTTTTATTACTAGTGACGTTTATTACTGACTTCATTAGCACATATGTGACAAGACCTTGTTGAGAACTTTTCCTTTGTTTCCTAAAATGTAACTCTAATATGAATAAATATACATATATAGTGTTTATTAAATATGCAGAAACTGAGAAGCAGGTGTCACCCAGATAAAGAGGGGATGCTGGTGAGTGATGGACTTGGTCTGGGAGGAAGTTGCTGCCAGGGTTTCTGCAGGACCCAGGCATGGGAGGAAGATTTTGAGGTGGAGTCTACCCAGCCACCCATGTGTGAGACGGTGCTGCCTTTTCTTCTGTAAGCCTCTCTTCCTTTCATCAGCCCAAAATGGAGTCTTAACGGTGTCCAGTGGAGGCTTTGGGCTTCAAGTCAGCTAAGAGTTCTCTGCCTTTACAGAGAGGCAGGATTACATGCCTCTTGGTCAGCAAATGTTATTGAGGTGCTATTCTGTGCCTGGGCAGTGTGCTGGGTGCTGGAGGCCTGGTGAGAATGGCTAGTGTAAACCCAACTCCCTGCAGAGTTGAATAGGCTTCCTTAGTTTATATTTGTGCTTGTCTCTGGGTTTTGCTGTGCCAGATTGAGCTCTCTGCTTTCTGGTGCTGCCAGATGGGTCTTGGTTGTGCTGTGTGGAACTGGGTAGGCCAGACAGTGGAAGGAAGGCTAGAGGAGTTGTTGGGAGGTGTGGGTTTGGCCCTTAGGCCTTGGGCATCCTCTCAGCCCAGGTGGGAAGCTGTGGGAGGGGCTTTTGGGGGGCTTTGTCACATGCTGCTTTTGCAGATCCTTCTCAGAACCTTCTCTTCCTATTCACCTTTCCTATTTACCTCCTCTGCACTTTGTCCTTGGTGAGTCTGCTTAGAGCCTGTAGCAGTGCTAGACCTTTGCAGGATCTGGGAGGAGTACTGACGGGTACAGTTGTGCCCCTTGAGTTCTGGAAAGAAGATGGGTTGTGAATGTCCAGGGTCTGTAGCGAGGCAGGTTCTCCAGCCTAGGGCTGTGGACCCTCTCAGTGTGCAACTCCACCCTGTTTCTCCTGCTACTTTCTGTAGGGAGCAACTTTAACATTTTTTTGTGTTTTGTTTTAAAAATTATCCCTTATTTGTATTAAGATGATACAAGCACTTAGTTTGCTACTGAAGTACTTGTAACAAAGTAGCCCTCCCACCCCAATTCTCTAGAGGTTACTTTCAGCTCTCAGCTATTAATGCTCTTTTCTACCTAGATGCATACGTATATTTTATACATTTAAAAATGTGTTTTAAAACTAACACAGGGACTTCCCTCATGCCCCAGTGGTTAAGAATCCTCCTGCCAATGCAGGGGACATGGGTTCAAGCCCTGGTCTGGGAAGATCCCACATGCCATGGAGCAACTAAGCCCGTGCGCCACAACTATTGAGCCTGCGCTCTAGAGCCTATGAGCCACAACTACTGAAGCCTGCACACCTTGAGCCCATGCCCCACAACAAGAGAAGCCACCACAATGAGGAGCCTGCACATGGCAACAAAGAGTAGCCCCTGCTCGGCACAACTAGAGAAAGCCCGCGCGCAGCAACAAAGACCCAACGCAACCAAAAATAAGTAAATAAATATTTATTTATTTACTTATTTAAAAATAAAACTAACACAACATTGTAAAGCAATTATACTCCAATTGAAATAAAGAGAGAAAAAAATGTGTTTTAGCTACCTATTTGTGGTAGATGATTTTAACTCTTGCATTCCTTATCACCTTTCTGCCCTGCCCATATAATTTTATCATACTTTGTGGTTTAGTACAATTCAGTGTTTTCATGATTACAACTTTATATATGTTTTTCTCTGTTAACTAAGTAATGTTCTATGATGTGCATTTCACTTCTTGTACAACTTGTTGTTTTTCTTGAGGGTGGGTTAAAAATTGCGTCAGTTTCTTTTGCTGCGTTTCTTTGAATCTTTGCCTCTGTCATCCTCTAGCCTAAATGCTCTGTAGAATACCTTTTTGTTTGGTTTTCCACGCTGCCAACACAGTTATAATCTGTTGTTCTGATGTTTATTGTTTCGCTTTGTTCTTCTAGGAAAAAACAAACAAACTCTTCCCGGAGTCCTCTATCCTCATACTCCCATGTAGACTGGTTTCTTCCCAGGCCCTCTGTACTAGACACCATCCTGGAAATCCCCTTCATCTCTCTTGGGCCAAACCCTTGGTCTCCTGGGTCCCAGATCTTCCTCTTCCTTGATTTACTAACTTGTTTGGTTGGGATATCTATTTGTCTATTTATTGGCTACTACATAGTTGCTTTCATTTTCAAAATGTACTAGTGAAAATTGATGTACAGTCTTGCTATTGTCTTTAACAATAAAAACCCCATGTCTTTTTTTGGGGGAGGGGCACATTGGGCGGCTTGAGTGATCTCAGTTTCCCGACCAGGGATTGAACCTGGGCCACAGTAGTGAAAGCCTGGAATCCTAACCACTAGGCCACCAGGGAACTCCCCTCATGTCTTTTTTGTTTGTTTTTTTTGTGGTACAAGGGCCTCTCAGTGTTGTGGCCTCTCCCGTTGCGGAACACAGGCTCCGGACACATAGGCTCAGCGGCCATGGCTCACGGGCCCAGCCGCTCCGTGGCATGAGGGATCTTCCCGGACTGGGGCACAAACCCGGGTCCCCTGCATCGGCAGGCAGACTCTCAACCACTGCGCCACCAGGGAAGCCCTCCCCTCGTGTCTTAATACTTGGGAAATACAAAAATTTCACACACCTCTAATGTCACACCAAAGAAGTCACATTGTACATTCTGTTTTGTAGCCTGCTTATTTATTTATTTATTTATTTATGGCTGCATTGGGTCTTTATTGCTGCATGCAGGCTTTCTCTGGTTGTGGCGAGTGGGGGTTACTCTTCGTTGTGGCGCGCGGACTTCTCATTGTGGTGGCTTCCCTTGTTGTGGAGCATGGGCTCTAGGCACGCAGGCTCAGTAGTTGTGGCACACGGGCTTAGTTGCTCCACGGCATGTGGGATCTTCCCAGACCAGGGATTGGACCAGGGATCGAACCCGTCTCCCCTGCATTGTTAGGCAGATTCTTAAGCACTGCACCACCAGGGAAGTCCCTGTAGACTGCTTTTTTTAAACTTAGTAGTCTCTTCTCATGTTACAATGTGATTTTATGGCTATGTGAATGTCCATTTATGGAGTTCCCATAATGTGTCTCAATCTCCTATTTGGGAATTTTTAGGTTCATTCCAGAATTTTGCTACTTAATAAATTCCCGATGTCATGCTTTTTTATATCTGAGTATTTCCTTAGAATACATTTCTAGACAGAGAATTTTCTGATGAAAGTGTAATATATGTACATATTTCCAGATTGCCTTCCAGAATAGGAGCTGTTTTCAGTTTCTCCAGCAATGTATAAGAAGATAAACTATTTGTGATAAATGTGGGAGTATTCTTCCTTTTAAAATCTCTCCTTGCTTGGAGGGGAGGTGAGGGAAGGAGGCCACAGGTCAGAGGACACGCTGCCTCCCTGTTTCTGTGATGTAAAAGTTAGCTGTGTCTGTAAACAGATTCCACTTCTGTGATTCCTTGCAGGGCATCACAGGTCTATATCGGGGCATGGCCGCCCCCATCATTGGGGTCACCCCCATGTTTGCCGTGTGCTTCTTTGGGTTTGGTTTGGGGAAGAAACTGCAACAAAGACACCCAGAGGATGTGCTCAGGTGAGTACTTACAAGCCTGGAGGACTCGATGCTGTTCTGCCTGGTGGTGTGACACAAGTTAAGGGAAAGAACCTTGGCTGACAGGCAGTGGCTGTCCTCCTGGGTCCCCAGGGCTAGCTCCTGGTTGCTCCACTTGAGGGAGGTACTTGAGTTTTCCTTTGCCCTGTGAACCAAAAGGGAAAAAGAAAAACTCAGATCCCTCCCCCACCCCCTTATTAGGTTGTCATAATTTCTTCTGTGAGGTAGTATTGCTTAACTCCACAGCATTGGGAGGTCTGAATGCTAAAATGTGTGTAAAATGCCATGAAGGTACCTGGTGCTGTAGTAATGACAGCAGCAGCCTTGTTTCCCATCACCTGGTTGGGAAAAAGGAAGGTTCCAACTTTTGTTTTACTTCATTTTAATAACATAATTATTTCAGATATTGGTTTCTCTGGTTTTTTTTTCCCCTCTGGGTTTTTTAAAACATTAATTAATTAATTAATTAGGCTGCATTGGGTCTCTGTTGCTGTGCACAGGCTTTCGCTGGTTGTGGCAAGCAGGGGCTACTGTTCTTTGCAGTGCGCAGGCTTCTCATTGCGGAGTCTTCTCTTGTTGCAGAGCACGGGCTCTAGGTGCGCGGGCTCAGTAGTTGTGGTGTGCAGGCTTCAGTAGTTGTGGCACGCAGGCTCAGTAGCTGTGGCTTGTGGGCTCTAGAGCGCAGGTTCAGTAGTTGTGGAGCATGGGCTTAGTTGCTCTGCGGCATGTGGGATTTTCCCGGACAAGGGCTTGAACCCGTGTCCCCTGCATTGGTAGGCGGATTCTTAACCACTGGGGCACCAGGGAAGTCCCTGGTTTCTCTGTTAAAGTGAAATAAATTAGTATATTTCCTTTCAGTAAACTTTAAGTCAAATTTGGGTATGAAGAGGCAGATGAGGCAGAATTATAGTTCAGAATTTACAAAGTAGTTAATGAAAACAGGCTTCTTGGGATGCAGGGGAATTCTGAGTTGAAACATGGGATGACAAGGCACACTCAGTCTGAGCTGTGCAGGCTGACAACTCCTGGGAGGGACTGCAGGCATCACAGGACCTTGGCTAGGCTTGGGATTAGGAGCTCAAGGGAGGCAGCCCTGGGTGCCATGTGGTTATTTTCTTTCAGTACTTCAGGCCACAGCAGGCTGAGTAAGGGTCTGGACATAGATAGAAATGCTCATAATGTGAAACTCTATTTTTGGAGTCCTTGTGACCCTCTGAATATGACCAGCTTCTATAAAAAGCCACAGGTGGCCCCAAATGTGGGTGTGTGGGGCTTCCTTTTGAAACTGTTTGACTGTTAGTAGTCCAGATGTCCGATGGACACATGTCCTCTCTGAGCACCTTGTCTTTTAGCTCATGTGCCAGCTCACAAGGGCCATGCACAAGAACACCCATGGGGTCACTGCTAGTACTTCAGCATGTAGGTTGTATCCCCTATACTATCGCATCAGTCCTCAGAGAAGCACCCTTCCTGATTAAGCAAAGGTTGAGACACTCAGGGTCCTGCCCCCATAATCCTGCCATGCTCTGAATCCTGAATGTCAACCCTGCCACCTTCCCCTCCCTGCAGTAGTGTTTGGGGACAGTATGGAAAGGAACATTACCAGGACCTTGGGTCCAGCGCTCACAGATGCTTCCCTGGTGTGGGGGTGAAGGGTGGCAGAATGGGCCACCCACGTAGGGTGTCTGCATGGTACCCTGTGCACACACAGACCCTGTTCAGAGGAAAGTCCTCAGTCCCGGGAGATGGAGGTATGTCCAGCCTAAGGTCTGGGCATAGATGGAAGAACAGATGTTGGTCTCATGAAGGGAAGTTTTGTTGCTAAGAGGACTCCTCTTGGGGACAGCAGTGTGAACTGAGACTGTAAAGGAGGCCAAGCATGAAAGCAAGTCTCCTGACTGTTGAACAGTCAGCTTGTGTGCTGGGCTTGCATGCCTGAGGTAGTTGTGTGAGTGCCTGGAAAAAACAGGACCATTGAGACTGGTGCCCTGCCTGGAAGGAAGGACCTGAAGTGGATGTCTCCCTTTCCCCATTTGACTTCTGTTCTCCAGGTTTTGGGCTCCTTGTAGGGTGGGACAGGCCTGAGGGCTCAGCTCTCAGAGGCTTGGGGTTAGGATGGACCTGCGGCCCAGGCAAGAAAGTGAAGTTTTTCAACAACATTTGCTAAATTGTGGGGACACTATTGAAATGCTAATTGAAGCTCTGTGCTCCACTGCCTCCAGACCAGTCTGGTATAGCTAATCTTAGAAAGAAAAGGAGATGCCAGAGGTGGGACAGGCCGTGATGCTAGGAGCCTCCAATTCCTCCAAATATTCAGTGTGGTTCATTCTGTGAGGGCCATGGTGAGGATTCATATCTCTGGCCACTGGTGGACTATTCCCTGCATGGAAGGCCACAGGACCCATCATGTCTCTGGGTACCATCCCTCACTGGGCCCTTCCCAGCATCTTACAACACATTCCTCACAACTGGCCTGGCTGCCCCTTAGCCTGTGGAAGTGGCCACAGCCGTTCCTCTGGCCTTGACGCCATCCTTTGTGAATCTTGGCTTTAAATATTCTCAGGCCCTTGGTGATCCAGAGGAGGCGAGATTGGAGGGGAACTGGGGTTGACTGAGGTCTACATTCTGGGTTAGAGGCTTTTTTCCACAACATCCCTGAACTTTACAGATCAAGGCTCAGAGAGGCCTAGAAATTTGTCCATAGTCACTGTGCATGGCACGCCGGGGAGGAAACTTCTCCCATGGGTGAGGCCATCTGAGTGTGCATGTGGGCCTTGTGACCAAGCTCATGTTGCCCTTGGCACTGAGACCCCTGCCTTGGCAAATTTAACGTCAGAATATACCTAGAACTTGGGTTTTGTGTGAAATACGCTTTATTTGTGCTGGACTTCTGCCCAGTCCAAGTACTTATTTTTTCTTTCAAAGTCCTCTTTGCTGGGATTGCCTCTGTTCTGGGTGGTTAGTCACAGGTTCTTGCCTCCTGTTTTTGTTTTCAATATAGCTACCCCCAACTATTTGCAGCTGGTATGTTATCTGGTGTATTCACCACGGGAATTATGACCCCTGGAGAACGGATCAAATGCTTGTTACAGGTGAGGATGTGATCTGGGGTGAAGGGATATGATTTGGGGGGAGGTGGCTAGCTTTTTCCATTGGGTATACAATTTTGTGTGCATGGTTATGTCCTTTCACCCTTTATAAAGACTTCAGGTCAGGTGTGCAAAACAGTTTCAAGATTTTCAGGAACATGGAAGCAATCGTAGTAGAATCAAGAACCAAGACAGTGTAACAAATCAACCAAATGTCACACCGGTGATGGGTCAGCTCAGACTTATCCACCCTTATTAGCAGCTACTTCAGGAAGTCTGAAAGGTGAGTCTTGTCTCATCAGAGGTGGAAGGGAGGCTGTTCCTGCCTAACATGTTATGTCTCTGCCATTTGCCCAAAGGCTCATTACCCTTAAAGTGTCTGGCTTGTTCCCAGGCCAAGGGTGTGAACTGACTGCCTGCCTGCCTTACCACACAGGGCTCCTTTTTAAAAAAGTGTTATTGCTTTTTTCTTCTAATGGCTGAAGCAATTTAACACACAGTCTTTGCTAGAAAAATGTTGGTAATGCAGAGAAGCACACAGAAAACAATGTATATATCAACCATGATACCACTGTGGATACCACTGTTATGCTTTCTGTGTGAATTCTTCTAGTCTTTTTGGTAAACTTGTATTAAAAAAAGTTATCTTTTGAAATAAAATTGGGATCACATATTGCAATAGTTTTGTAACCAGCTTTTTTCATTTGATATGTCACAATACTTTTGTGATTTTTTTTCTCAAGCATCATTTTCTGTATTTTATTTCAATACACGGCCGTCATTTACCCAATAATACCTTATCTGGGGACATGACAAATTATATGCCATAGTGAAGATCTTTGTAAATAAGTCTCTGCATGTGTTCCTGATTATATTCTTAGGCTAAATGTCTAGACTTGTAATTAGTATGATTAAAGGTATGTACTTTTTTTTTTTTAAGGTATGTACTTTTTAAAAAGGTTTTTAATGCATTTTACTAAATGGCCCTCCTATAAAAGTCTGTCATTTTCTATTCCTGTCAATAGTATAAGAGCTCTTACTTCCCAGCAGATTCTGTGGCATCTAATTTACAATCTCTGCTAGTCTGATGGGTGAAAAATTTGCATTGTTTTAATTTTTCTTGCTCTTTAATTGTTGGTAAGGTTAATTTTTTTGATGTGTATTAGCTGTTGGTATTTTTCCTTTGTGAAATGCCTATTTGTGTTCTTTGCTCATTTGTTTTTCTATTGACTTGTAAAAGCTTTGGACATGTTTGAATTTATTATTTTGTTTTATTTATTTTTGGCTGTGTTGGGTCTTCATTGCAGCTCAGGCTCTCTAGTCGCCGCAAGCAGCAGCTACTCTGTTTTGGTGCACGGGCTTCTCATTGTGGTGGCTTCTCTTGTTGCAGAGCACGGGCTCTAGGTGTGCGGGCTTCAATAGTTGCAGCACACAGGCTCAGTAGTTGTGGCACGCGAGCTCTAGAGCGCAGACTCAGTAATTGTGGCGCATGGGCTTAGTTGCTCTGCAGCATGTGGGATCTTACCGGTTCAGGGATCGAACCCATGTCCTCTGCATTGGCAGGCGGATTCTTAACCCCTGTGCCACCAGGGGAGTCCCCAGTTTATTATTTTAAAAAATTTTTATACAACTTTTAAAGGTTACACTCCATTTATAGTTATTACAAAATATTGGCTGTATTCCCCAAATTGTACAATACACCCTTGTAGCCTGTCTTACACCCAATAGTTTGTGCCTGTCACTCCC
The DNA here is from genome assembly GCF_026419965.1 of Kogia breviceps. NCBI lineage: Eukaryota > Metazoa > Chordata > Mammalia > Artiodactyla > Physeteridae > Kogia > Kogia breviceps. The sequence goes on from NC_081319.1 coordinate 39,729,737, forward strand.
CTACCCCTAAAACCTTTGGACATATTAAGGTTATTAATTTCTTATCATATTTGGCAAGTCTTTTTCATGCTTTGCATTTGTCATTTAATTTTGTGCATTTTTTAAATTAAATTTTTTATTTTGAGATACTTATAGATTCACATACAGTTGTAAGAAATAATACAAAGGGAAATAAAGAAATAAATAATACAAAAGGATCCCACGTACCCTTTACTCAGTTCTTCCACAGAGGTAATATATTGTAAAATTATAGTACAATATCACAACCAGAATATTGACATTGTTACAGTCAAGATACAGAACAATTCCATCATGCCGAGGATCCTTCATGTAGCCCTTTAATAGCCACATTCACTTCCCGTACCCCACTCCAGTCCTTAACCACCCCAGCAACCAGTAATCTGAACTCTATAAGCCTGTAATTTCAAGACTTATATAAATGTAACTATACAGTATGTAAACTTTTCAGGTTGGCTTTTTCAACTCAACCTAATTTTCTGGAGATTCATACAGATTGTTGCATATATGAATAGTTCTTTCCTTTTTAGTAGTCCATGGTGTTGATGTACTACAAATATGTTTAACTTTTCATCCATTGAAGGACTCTGGGTTGTTTTCAGCTTTTGGCTGTTATAAATAAAGATGCTATAAACATTCATGTACAGAGGTTTTTCTGAGAAAATCAGTCTTCATTTCTCTGGGATAAATGCCCAGGAGTATAATTGATGAGTCACATGGTAGTTGCATGTTTAGTGGGGTTTTTTTGTTTTTTGTTTTGTTTTTTTTGGCCACACCGCACCAGCATGTGGAATCTTAGTTCCCCCATCAGGGATCAAACCTGTGTACCCTGAAGTGGAAGCGTGGAGTCTTAACCACTGGATCTCCAGGGAAGTCCCATGCGTGTTAGTTTTTACAGAAACTACCAAACAGTTTTTTCAGAGTAGCTATATCATTTTACATTTCCACCAGCAATGTATGAGTGATCCAGTTTCTCTGCATCCTCACCAACATTTGGTGGTGTCACTGTTCTTAATTTTAGCCATTCTGTTAGGTGTGTAGTGATATCTCATTTTAATTTGTATTTTCCTAATAGCTGAAGATGTTGAACATCTTTTCCTGTGCTCATTTGCTATATGTATATCCTGTTTGGCGAAATGTTTGTTCATGTGTTTTGCCCATTTTCTAATTGGATTATTTGTTTTTTTATTATTGAGTTTTGAGAGTCCTTTATTCTAAATACTAGTGCTTTGTCAGATATGTGGTTTGCAAATATTTTCTCCCAGTCTATAGTTTGTCTTTTCATCCTCTCAACAGAGTCTTTTGAGCAAACATTTAAAATTTTGATGAAGTCTAGTTTGTTAATTTTTCTTTTATGGATTGGGTTTTGGGTGTTTGGGGCATCAGGTCTTAAGAACTCTTTACCTAGCCTGCAATCCCAAAGATTTTCTTACATGTTTTTTCCAAAAGTTTTATCTATAATTTACCTTTTACATTTAAGTCTGTGACTCCATTTTGAGTTAATATTTGTATTATGTATGAGAATTAGGTCAGAGTTCTTTTTTTTTTCTTTTCCCTAGGGCTGTCCAATTGCACCACACCATTTGCTGAAGAGACTTTTCTTTCTTCCACTGAATTGTGTTTGCATCTTTGTTAAAAATCAGTTGGGCGTATTTGTGTGGGTCTACTTCTGGGTACTCTAGTTTCTTCCATTGATTTATGCATCTATCCCTTCACGAATACTACACAGTTTTGATTAGTATAGCCATATACTAAGTCTTGAAATTGACTAGACTGATGCCTCCCACTTTATTCTTTTTTAAAAAAATGGGGACTTCCCTGGTGGCGCAGTGGTTAAGAATCCACCTGCCAACGCAGGGGACACGGATTCAAGCCCTGGTCCGGGAAGATCTCACATGCTCGGAGCAGCTAAGCCCACACACCACAACTGCTCAGCCTCTGCTCTAGAGCCTGAGAGCCACAACTACTGAATTCATGTGCCACAACTACTGAAGCCTGCGCTGCTCCACAACAGGAGAAGCCACCGCAATGAGAAGCCACACACACCGCAACGAAGAGTAGCCCCCGCTCGCCGTAACTGGAGAAAGCCCGCGTGCAGCAACGAAGACCCAACACAGCCAAAAGTAAATAACTTAGTGAATGAATGAAAAAAAATTGTTCTAGCTATTATAATTCCTTTGTATTGGGTTGGCCAAAAAGTTCGCTCCGGTTTTTCTGTAACATCTTACAGAAAACTTTTTGGCCAACCCAATATTTCCATGTAAATTTTAGGATAATTTAGAAAATTGACAAAAATCTTGCTGAGAACATGTTAAACGTATAGGTCAATTTGGGTAGAATTAACACATTATTTTGAGTCTTCCAATACATGGACATGTTATATCTCTCCATTTATTTAGAACTTTAATTTCTTTCATCAGCATTGTATAGTTTTCAGCATATACCTAAGTGCTTCTCTCTTAATTTGACTTTGTAAAATGGCATTGTAAATGGTATTATAATTTTAATTTTGTTGTCTACATTTTCATTGCTAGTTTGTAGAAATACAATCAATTTTTGTATGTTAATCTTGTATCATGTGAACCTTCCTGAATGCCCTTATTAATTCTAGGATTTTTTTTTTTTTGGTAGATTCCTTGGGATTTCCTATGTAGATAATCATGTTATTTGCAAATAGGGACAGTTTTATTTCTTCATTTCTAATCTGTTTACCTTTTATTTCCTTATTTCACTGGCTAGAATTTCCAGTACTGTGTTGAATAAGAGTGATGAGAGTGGATATTTTTGCCTTGTTCCCCATCTCATGGGGAAATATTCACTATTTCACTGTTAAATAAGATGTTAGATGTAGTTTTTTGTTTGTTTGTTTAGTTTTTTTGGCCGCACCACGCTGCATGCAGGATCTTAGTTCCCTGAACAGGGATGGAACACGGTGCCCCTTGCAGTGGAAGTGTGGAGTCTTAACTACTGGACCACCAGGGAGGTCCCAGATGTAGTTTTTTTTATAGATGCTCTTCATCAAGTTGAGAAAGTTACCTTCTATTCCTCTTTTTCTGAGAGTTTTCTCATGAATGGATATTGACTTTTGTCAAATTCTTTTTCTTAATTTATTAATGTGATCATGTGATTTTTCTCCTTTAATCTCGTATATGGTGAATTACATCAATCGATGTTTGAATCCTGAACCAATTTTGCATTGCTGGAATAAACCCCCCAACTTGGTCATAGTGTGTAATTCTTTTTATATACTGCTAAGTTCTATTTTCTTACATTTTGTTAAGTATTTTTGCATCTATAGTCATGAGAGATATTAGTCTGTCATTTTTTTTCTGTCTTGTCTTTGTCTGGTTTTGTTATCAGAATAATGCTGTCTTCAAAAAATGAATTGGGAATTGTTCCCTCTTCTATTTTCTGAGAGGGATTATGTAGAATTGGTGTTAATTTTTCTGTAAACATTTGGTAGAATTTTATAGTGAAACCATATAGGCTTGGAGATTTTGGGGGAGGAATTATTAAATTATGAATTCAATTTTCTTAATAGTTACAGTGCTATTCAAATTACTTATTTCATATTGGGGAAATTGTGGTAGTTTTTTTTAAAAATATTTTATTTATTTATTTGGTTGTGCCAGCTCTTAGTTGTGGCAGGTGGGCTCCTTAGTTGTGGCTTGCCAGCTCCTTAGTTGTGGCATGTGAACTCTTAGTTGCGATTGCATATAGGATCTGGTTCCCTGACCAGGGATTGAACCTGGGCCTCCTACACTGGGAGCACGGAGTCTTATCCACTGCGCCACCAGGGAAGTCCCTGTGGTAGTTTTTGTTTTTGTTTTTTAATCTAAGCTGTCAAATGTGTGTGTGTAAAGTTGTTTGTAGTATTCCCTTATTGTCCTTTATACATTGGCAGATTCTGTGGTGTTATCTTCAGTTTTATTCCTGGTATTAATAATTTGTGGGGCTTCCCTGGTGGTGTAGTGGTTAAGAATCCACCTGCTCATGCAGGGGACATGGGTTTGAGCCCTGGTCGGGGAAGATACCACATACCGCAGAGCAACTAAGCCCATGCGCCACAACTACTGAAGTCCTTGTGCCTAGAGACTGTGCTCCTCAACAGGAGAAGCCACTGCAATGAGAAGCCTGCACACTGCAACAAAAGAGTAGCCCCGCTCGCCGCAACTAGAGAAAGCCCGTGCGCAGCAGCGAATACCCAACACAGCCAAAAATAAATAAATTAATTACTTAATAAAAACATAATTTGTGACTTCTCTCTTTTTTTTTCTTTGTCAGCCTCACTTGAGGTTTGTCAGTTTTATTGATCTTTTCAAAAAAGATTTTTCTTTCTTTCTTTTTTTGGCCGTGCCATGCGGCTTGCAGGATCTCAGTTCCCTGAACCCAGGCCACAGCAGTGAAAGCCCAGAATCCTAACCACTAGGCCAACAGGGAACTCACCTCATTGATCTTCTTTATTGTTTTTCTGTTTTCAATTTCATTGGTTTCTGCTTGTTTTGTTTTGTTTTTGCGGTATGTGGGCCTCTCACTGTTGTGGCCTCTCCCGTTGTGGAGCACAGGCTCCGGACGTGCGGGCTCAGCGGCCATGGCTCACGGGCCTAGCCACTCTGCAGCACGTGGGATCTTCCCAGACCGGGGCACGAACCTGTGTCCCCTGCATTGGCAGGCGGATTCTTAACCACTGCGCCACCAGGGAAGCCCTCTGCTTGTTTTTTATTATTTCCTTCCTTTTGCTTGTTTTGGGGTTTTATTTTCTTTCTTTCTTTTTTTTGGGGGGGGGTGTTTGAGGTGCAAGCTTAGATGATTGTTTTGAGGCTTTTCCTCTTTTCTAACATATGCAGTCAGTGCTATAAAGTTTCCTCTCGGCCCAGCTTTAGCTGTGTCCCACAAACTTCAATATATTTTAATTTTCAATCAGTTCAGTGTGTTTTCTTTCTTTCTTTTCTTTCTTTTCTTTCTCTGTGTTGGGCCTTAGTTGCAGCATGCAGGATGTTTTAGTTGTGGCATGAAAACTCTTAGTTGTGGCATGTGGGATCTAGTTCCCTGACCAGGGGTCGAACCCAGGTCCGCTATATTGAGAGCACAGAGTCTTAGCCACTGGACCACCAGGGAAGTCCCAGTTCAGTGTATTTTCTAATTTCCTTTGAGACTTCCTTTTTTAATTACTTAGGAGAGTGTTGTTCAGTTTTCAAGTGTTGGAGATTATTGATTTCTAATTTGAGTCCATTGTGATTGGAAAACATTCTGTATTATTTACATTCTTTTAAATTTCTTGAGGTTTATGACCTTGGTTATGGTTTATCCTGGTCCATGTTCCACGGGCATTTGAAAAGAATGTGTGTTCTGCTGTCATTTGGTGGAGTAATCTATAAATGTTGATTATATCCTGTTGGTTGATGGTGTAGTTGAGTTCTTCTCTATCCTTGATGATTTTCTAATTGTTCTACCTATTTGTTGATGGAGGAATTTGAAATCTCCAACTGTAATTGTGAGTTTGTTTGTTTCTTCTTTCAGTTCTATCAGTTTTGCTTCACATAGTTTGCAGCTTTTTTGTTTAATGTATACACATTTAGGATTGCTATGTCTTCTTGGTGGATTGGCCCTTTTATCACTATGTAATGTCCCTCATATTACCATTATATAATATCCCATATTTTTGCTTACTATGTTCTTCCTTCCTTCCTGATGTTCCAGGGTTCCTTCTTTTAGAGTTTCTTTTCTATTTAAAGAACTTCCTTTAGCCATTCTTTTGGGGAAGGTCTGTGAATGACAAAGTCTCTCAGTTTTCCTTCATCTAAGAATGCCTGATTTTGGGCTTCCCTGGTGGCGCAGTGGTTGAGAGTCCGCCTGCTGTTGCAGGGGACACAGGTTCATGCCCCGGTCTGGGAGGATCCCACATGCCGTGGAGCGGCTGGGCCCGTGAGCCATGGCCGCTGAGCCTGTGCGTCTGGAGCCTGTGCTCGGCAACGGGAGAGGCCACGACAGTGAGAGGCCCGCGTACCGCAAAAAAAAAAAAAGTAAAGAATGCCTGATTTCCCCTTTAATCCTGAAGAATATTTTCACTTGACTTAGGGTTCTGGGATTACAGTTCTTTTCTCTTTCTTTCTTTTTCTCTTTCTTTTTCTCTTTCTTTCTTTTTCTCTTTCTTTCTTTTTCTCTTTCTTTTTTTCTTTCTTTCTTTTCTTTCTTTAGTTGCGTTGGGTCTTCGTTGCTGCATGTGGGCTTTCTCTAGTTTCGTCAGTCAGGGGCTACTCTTCATTTTGGTGTGCGGGCTTCTCATTGCAGTGTTTTCTCTTGTTACGGAGCTTGGGCTTTAGGCACACGGGCTTCAGTAGTTGTGGCGCGTGGGCTCAGTAGTTGTGGCTCACGGGCTCTAGAGCGCAGGCTCAGTAGTTGTGGCACATGGGCTTAGTTGCTCCGCAGCACGTGGGATCTTCCTGGACCAGGGCTCGAACCTGTGTCCCCTGCATTGGCAGGCGGATTCTTAACCTACAGTTCTTTTCTTTTGGCTCCTGAAAGCTACTGTGCCCCTCCTTCTACCCTCCCTGGTTTCTGCTGTCATTCTAATTTTTTTTTTCAATAGGCAATGTGTTATTTTTCTCTGGTTACTCTTAAGCTTTTTTTCTTTGTCTTTAGTTTTCAACTAAGTTCACTTGTGATGTGTTGTGGCATGGATTTATTTGGGTGTATCCTGTTTAGAGTTCGCTCAGCTTCTTAAATCTATATGTTTATGTTTTGCCAAATTTGGGAAGTTTTCAGCAGTTATTTCTTTGAGTACTTTTTCATTCTTACCCTCTTTTCTCCTCTTCTTCTGGGACTGTGAGGACACAAATATTAGATTTTCTGTTACAGCCCCAGGGGTCCCTGAGGTTCTTTTCAGTTTGTTTCAGTTTGTTTTCTTTGTGTTGTTCAGATTGGATATTTTCCATTGTTCTGTCTTCTAATCCTGATTTCCCCCTGCTCTCTCCCCTGTATTCTGCTGTTGAACGAGCCATCCACTGAGCTTTTTTATTTTCTTTTTAACAAATTTATTTATTAATTATTTATTTTTGGCTGTGTCAGGTCTTCATTGTTGCACACCAGCTTTCTCTAGTTATGCCGAGCGGGAGCTACTCTTCATTGCAGTGTGCAGTCTTCTCATTGCAGTGGCTTCTCTTGTTGCAGATCATGGGCTCTAGGCGCTCGGGCTTCAGTAGTTGTGTGGCACTCAGGCTCAGTAGTTGTGGTGCATGGGCTTAGTTGCTCTGCAGCATGTGGGATCTTCCTGGACCAGGGCTTGAACCTGTATCCCCTGCATTGGCAGGCGGATTCTTAACCACTGCACCACCAGGGAAGTCCCCACTGAGCTTTTTATTTTGGTTGTATTTTTCAATTCTAAAACTTCCACTTGGTTCTTCCTCATATCTTCTATTTCTGTGCTGGTATTTTATTTATTTGCTGTGGCTTTCTAATTTTTAAAATCTGTTTCAAACATATTAATAATTACTCATTGAAGGATTTTTACAATGGCTGGTTTAAAATCTTTGTCAGATAATTCTAACATCTCTGTCATCTTGGTATTGGCATCTATTGCTTCTTTTTTCTTTCAGTTTGAGATCATCCTGGGTTTGGACATGTTGTGTGATTTCCAACTGGAACCCGGATAGTTGTGTACTTTATTGAGATTCTGGATCCTATTTAATCTTTCCATTTTAGTTGGCTTTCTTTGATACCACTCCAGTAGGAAGGGAGGGATGCTGCCTCGTTACTGCCAAGTGGAAGTGGAAGTCTAGGTGACCCACTCAACCTCTGTTGACACTTGAGGGTGGGGCACATTTTTTTTTATTTTATTTTATCCAGTATTGCATTTATTTTTTTTATTTTTTATTTTTAACATCTTTATTGGAGTATACTTTCTTTACAATGGTGTTTTAGTTTCTGCTTTATAACAAAGTGAATCAGTTATACATACACATATGTTCCCATATCTCTTCCCTCTTGAGTCTCCCTCCCTCCCACCCTCCCTATCCCACCCCACCCCTCTAGGTGGTCACAAAGCACCGAGCTGATCTCTCTGTGCTATGCGGCTGCTTCCCACTAGCTATCTATTTTACATTTGGTAGTGTATATATGTCCATGCCACTCTCTCACTTTGTCCCAGCTTACCCTTCCCCCTCCCCATATCCTCAAATCCATTCTCTAGTAGGTCTGTGTCTTTATTCCCGTCTTACCCCTAGGTTCTTCATGACATTTTTTTTCTTAGATTCCATATATATGTGTTAGCATACGGTATTTGTCTTTCTCTTTCTGACTTACTTCTCTGTATGACAGACTCTAGGTCTATCCACCTCACTACAAATAACTCACTTTCGTTTCTTTTTATGGCTGAGTAATATTCCATTGGGGGCACTTCTTTTTACTGCTGGGTGGATGTGGGAGTTCCAGTGTCTCTACTGACACCACAGGACAGGAGGGTGATGGTTACAGGCTCTCAGGGATGAAAGTCCTTATTCCGTACTTGGCCTTTTCTGACTCCACGCAGGTAGCATGTTGGGTACCTTGTTACAGCCCTGCGAAGGTGGAAGTCTGGGCTCCCCACAGGGTTTTTGCTGGTGTGGATGAGGGTGAGGCCACAGTTTTTTCTATGGTGTATGGCTGGAGTAGAGTGTTTTTTGTCTAAAGATTTTCTGTCTTTCTAGGCTGTTCCTTTTCTGGTCCTTTGTCTAGAGAATGCAGGCTTTTGTTGAGGCTTCTTTTTGATTTGTGCTTGTTGGTATTCCTGGTTTGCCAGTTTCTTCTGCTTTAAGTCTGAAATATATCAAAAAAGAAAATCCAGGAGACTCACCACTATGTCATTGCTCAAGTCCCAAGGTCTCTAGCCAGTCTGCTTCTTCTCTCCAAACTTTCAGAGTCCTCTTATATTTGTTTAAAACAAATAATGTCTAGAGTTTTTTGTTGTACTTAGCAGGAGGATTGGGAAAATACTTCTTAGACGTCTGTATATTGATTTTGAGTTAGGGAATGTTTGTTTTCAGTAGCCTTGTCCCTTAGTCTTTTCCATCATGGCTTCTTCCATCTCTTTTATGCCTGAAGTCCTTTTCTGCTTCTAGATGAGACAGTCCCCATCCATATTCTTCCCTTGCACTCCTCCACTCTGCTGGGTTACTACTTTGTGATTCTCTTCTCTTCTCAAACCCCTACCCTCTCAGGAGAGGACCTGGGTCTTTAAAAAAAATTATTATTAATTAATTTATTTATTTTTGGCTGTGTTGAGTCTTCATTGCTGCGCGTGGGCTTTCTCTAGTTGCGGCAAGTGGGGGCTACTCTTTGTTGCGGTGCACAGGCTTCTCATTGCGGTTGCTTCTCTTGTTGCAGAGCATGGGCTCTAGGTGTGTGGGCTTCAGTAGTTGTGGCATGAGGGCTCAGTAGTTGTGGCGCACAGGCTTAGTTGCTCCACAGCACGTGGGATCTTCCTGGACCAGAGCTCGAACCCGTGTCCCCTGCATTGGCAGGTGGATTCTTAACCACTTCACCACCAGGGAAGTCCCCTGGCTTTCTACTTCACTGAGAAAACTGAAACCACCAGAAGAGGACTTTACCAGATGCCCTCCACTGCCTCCACTCACCCACTGGCATCTAACTACATCTGTGGCTGCCTGGCTATTTCCACCACTAATGGCCCATGCTTCTGTTTGACCCCACATCCTATCCCCTCTTGCCCATCCAGAGACCTTGCTTCAACGATTTTTCTTTCTCTGTCCTTCAGCATCAGTTTTTGCTCTCCAATGGATTGTTCTCTTCAGCAATAAAAGCATAAACGTGCTTGTATTTTCACCTTAAAAATACAAACTTCTCTCTGTTTTACCTTCCACATCTATTTCTGTTCTTCCTGTCTTTGCTCTCCTTTACATCAAAACTCTTTGAAAGTTTTCTGCTTTTGTTGATTTTTTCCTACTCATTGTCTCTAGTCCCCCTTCTCTAATTGTCAAACCCACATCAGACTGGCTTTTGCCTCACAACTCCAACAAAAGTACTTTTGTCAAGATCACCAGTAACCTTTTTTTTTTAAAAAAAATATTTATTTATTTATTTTTGGCTGCGTCGGGTCTTAGTTGCAGTGTGTGGGCTCTTTGCGGCACGTGGGCTTCTCTCTAGTTGCGGCAGGTGGGCTTAGTTGCCCCGTGGCACATGGGATCTTAGTTCCCCAACCAGGGATTGAACCCGCATCCCCTGCACTGGAAGGCGGATTCTTAACCACTGGACCACCAGAGACGTCCCACCAGTGACTTTTACACTAAATCCAATGTTCAGTTCTTGGGCCTGGATATTGATCCATCTTGATCCATCAACAGAATTGGACTCAGTTGGTCCCCCATCTTCCTTGAAGAACTGTCTTCACTTGGCTTCTCTCCTGACTTTCCTCCTACCTACTTGGCTGCTCCTTTTCTATGTCCGTTGTTGGTTTATCCTCATCTTCTCAATCTTTTAATGTTCATATGCACAAGGCTCAGTCATATTACACTCATCTCGTTGATGATTTCTTCTTGTCTCATGACTTTTAGACACCATCTGTATAAGAATGATTTTCCAGTTTGTGTCTCCAACTCAGACTTTTCCCGAACTCTGGACTAGTTTATCCAACATTTCCGTTGGATGCTAGTAGGCACCTCAGAGTCACCATGCGCAAAACTGAACTCCTGGTCTTCCTCAATACCTGCTTTACCTACAACCTTCTGTAGCTTGGATGGTGGCAATATCATCTGTCTAGTTGTTCATCCCTAAAACCCAGGAGTTCTCCTAGATTGTACACTTTATCTCACTGTACATATCCTATTTGTTGAACAGTTAAGCTGGCTTTCAATGTATCACAAATCTATCCCGTCCCATCACCTCCATTGCAACTACATTGCTCCAGGTCACCTTCAGCACTGGCCTGGATGACTGTGAGGGCCTCCTCACTTGTTTCCCTGCTTATAGTCTATACCACACATAACAGTGAGAAAATTCTGTTAATGTGTCAATTCCATGCCCAGTCCTCTTTGGCCCCCCAGGTCACTGTGAGTCAGCTCCAGCATCCTCTGATAACATGGGCCTCTGTGCCATTCCTCAGATACACCAGGCTCACGTGTGCCAGGATCATCTGGGGAAGTTATATTTTTAAAAAAGCCATTGATACTCAATGGACATTGTCTTAAATTTATTATTTTTAGAAAAATTGACATCTTCCTGATTGAAAACTTTTCCTAACCAGAACTATGACTCTCTTCTTATTTACCTCTTCTTTTATGTCCCTTGGAAAGGTTTTAGAGTTTTATTTATGCAAATCCTATTGCTTGATGAACATATATTTTATTGCTTTTTTTTTCCCTAAGAACATTCTTTATTCCTTAAACAAGTCACACCTCCTGTGATTTCATTGGAAAAACAGAAACTGGAAGAAGTATTTCTGTAACTTTATCAGAGGAACACAGATCAATGTATTTAAAGGAATGCTTAATTTGAGTTTAGACATGTAAATCAGTTTAGGAGACATTGTGTACTATCTAGCGTATTCAAGTTTTGCTACTTGAAAGTTGACTGTGGATTGATTTTTCTACCTTAATTTAACTAATAAATTTGTAGTCATACCTACTATATTCCTGGCAAGGGGCTAGAGATATCATGATCAACAAGGCCACGTTTTTGCTCTTGGGAATCTCATAGACTTGATTTTCTTCTCCAGTACAAGCCAAGCTCTATAAAAAGAGCTAGTTTAAGACATTACAGATTTCATGAAGGTAGGCACTCACTTTAAAGAATAGCCTTTAAAACCCTTGAGTCCACGCAATTATTTTTCTTGTACTCATTGAAGTTATTAGGTACCTGATAAAAAATACTGAGAGGTTGCACCGTAAGGAATATTTCACCTAAATATGCAATATTAGACCAATGAACATGGACTGTCATATTTCTAGCATTATGGAGAGTTCTGGGTTAGGTGCAGGTGCCCCTTCAAGAAAACTTGATATTACTGTTTCAGTATCAGCAATAAAACAGCACTTCATGTGTTACTTATAATGGAAGGTTTATTACCTTCATATCCTCTTAATAATGTATTTCTTCCTTTCATCAGGTATAATCTCATACCACAGCCCTTTGGCCTTAAAGAGTAATTTAATCTTCTTAGTTCAGAAAACTGTTAAGGCTTTATTGCTATATATTTTTTATTTTAACATCGTTATTGGAGTATAATTCTTTATTGCTATTAGAATGGGATTCTTTTCCATTATTTTTCAACTAGTTATTGTTGGTATGTACAAATATTTATTTGACTTATATATTTATTTTGTAAGTGTTTCTCCTTGGAACTATTAAATCTGAACTCTCTTTCCAGCTTTAATTACTCTTTGGTTGATGCCCCTGTGTGTTTGGATTCCTCTTGACTCTGTACTTGCTGTGGATCCTACATGGGGCTGTCTTTCTTACAGATCTTTTGTGGGATACCTCCTGCCTACCCTCAGGCTCTTGACTCTTAGGCCCTGGAGCCCAGAGGCTGGGATAGGGGGCCTCTCTTTGGCCCTCTCCTGGCTCTACACAGGACCTCTATCCAGGCATTGAGAGCTCTGAATACAATTTCCAGTTCACCTTCTTTTAACCAATCTTCATGATCAGTTAGAGCTTGGAGTGGATTTAGTAGTCAGTGGATATTTGTTGAAGGAATAAGTGATTGACTGAAGTATTTGTCTCTTCCTTTCTAGACTGCCAACTAGCTTTTTTTATTTTTCCAACTAGCTTTATTGGGAATGCTCTTGTATTTGGGAACTTATTTTTCAACTTATTTTCCAACTCCTCTGTTGATTTTTTTTTCTAGTCAATGTGTGTATATTTTGTCATATGTTCACCTAGCCTTATTTCATAGTAACTTCCACCAATATTGTACATTCTAACTATCGATTTGACAATGATAGTTATATTATTTCATTGGTCTAATGCATAATGACCACTCCCACACTCACTATGTAATCTTCTGTAACCTGCTAGGTTTGTTGACTTTGATGTTGCTGTTGCTGACTTGATGACTCTTTCCTCCCTCTCAGATTCAAGCTTCTTCAGGGGAGACCAAGTACACTGGTGCCTTGGACTGTGCAAAGAAGCTATACAAGGAGGCTGGGATCCGAGGCATCTACAAGGGGACTGTACTCACCCTCATGCGAGGTAACCTTTGAGGCCCTCCATCTGAGGTGATTTGCCTCAGGGGGTCTTGCCTGGATCTCCCGATGAGCCTTGGCACCATACATGCCACATCTCTGACAGGGCCGGCACTGTGTGTCCTGGTTTTAGACCATCTTACCTCTGGCCAGCATGGACACACATGAGGATGGGGGGACCCTCCATCCTTCTGTTAGGCTGGCCCTCAAGCATGGAAATCATGAGCGTGGCAGTCAGAGGGGAGTAGCAAGTGGAGATCGTGGCTGGAGGGATGAGTGGGAAGAAAGAATGACTTAGGAGCAGTGGAGCTCTTTTTGGCTTGAGAGGCATGTCCTATTGGGGTGGCAACAGAAGAGGCAGAGACAGCTCTACCCTTGTCCTGAGATGACAGCTTGGAGGAAGGCCAGATGTTAGCTCTGGTTATAACTGCTTGGAGTGGGCATATTAGTGGGGACCACTCAGAGGGCCTTTGAAGATGAAATAATGTCATGCATGTTAGCGCTCACTCACACCAGTGCTCGCCCCAGAGCAGCATCTGATCACTGCAAGGTGATTATTGCAAATAGGAAGTGCTGCTGAGGAGCTTCTCAGGAAACCTTCAAGGGTCCAAAGCCAAGCTTGGTTCTTCTAAGATCAAGAAATCTGTGAGAATTTTATATCATTTAATTTACCTCTTTCTTGCCACTAACAGATGTTCCAGCCAGTGGGATGTATTTCATGACATATGAATGGCTGAAAAATATCTTCACTCCAGAGGAAAAGAGGTGAGGAGAACAGAAGTACTTAGAAGCCACTTTGCCCAATCATGGGTAGGTTGCCCTTTCCTGTTAGTGGATCTGAAGGCAGAAGTGGGACTTGCTTCTGTCTCCATGTCCACTCTCCTCTTGTTGCTGCTGAGGCCCAGCTAATACTAATACCCTTTACCCTGTGCCTCACCGGGTGGAGGAAGTGTTTGAAACAAGTGCATGAAACCTCCTTCAGCGAGTGTCAGCTACCATGTCACAGGAGCTTTGGCCTTGGACCTCCTCCCTCCAGCCAGTTTCTCCCTCTCTGTGGCTGCCCTGTCTGCACAGGAGGGATGGTCTGAACACCACTCTCACAGCCTTTGTCTGACTGGGGCTGTTTGGTATTCTACAGTGTCAATGAGCTCAGCGCGCCTCGGATCCTGGTGGCTGGGGGCATCGCAGGTATCTTCAACTGGGCTGTGGCAATCCCTCCAGACGTGCTCAAGTCCCGCTTCCAGACTGGTTAGTAGAGGAGAGTGGGGTAGATGGGGTTGGTGTGGGTCCCAGACTGGCTGTCCCTGTGGTACAGAGTTCTTAAGGCCCTAGGGACACTCACTCTCCACAGTAGCACTCAGCATCTGTCTGGCCAGCATTCTCCTTTGCAGTCATTTGTATTCTAGGAACGCTAGACTCATTTTCTTGTCAGCCTAAACATAAAATAAATGAGAGAAGGACTTCCCTGGCGGTCCAGTGGTTAAGACTCCACGCTTCCACTGTGGGGGGCACAGGTTCAGTACCTGGTCGGGGAACTAAGATCTCACATGCCGTGCAGCGTGGCCCAAAAAAATAAAATAGAGAAGAAGTCAAATCAACCTTCCTTCCCTCACGTGAGCAGAAGGACTGTTTCATTCTCCCCTCCCTTGGCACCAGTAATCCAGACATTTGTATCTGTTTGTCCCAAGGTGAACTGTGTTGTCTGTGGACCAGATGACCTGCAAGGTGTCCTCTCGCTGGTGCTGTGGCCCTGCAGGAAGACTTGACTACAATATTGTCCCCATGTAGGTCACCATGGTCATGTCAGGAAGCTTCCTGAAGCCTTAACAGTTGCTTTCTGCCCACAGCGCCTCCTGGGAAATATCCTAATGGCTTCAGAGATGTGCTGAGGGAGCTGATCCGGAATGAAGGAATCACATCCTTGTATAAGGGGTTCAATGCAGTGATGATTCGAGCCTTCCCAGCCAACGCGGTGAGTGACTGGCAGGGGCTGTGCTTTTCCCTTTGGGGCTCAGAGCAGGGTGCAGGTGGGCTGACTTTTGCTTGCTTCTGGGATTGAATTGGGGCTCAGTTTTTCCAAATCCCACCCTCAGTCAGAGCCTCCTTATTTGTTCCCTTTCCTGAAGCTGTCAGGAAGATTTGCCTTTGTGATTCTCTGAGGTGAGGAGTTTTGATTTCCTGGCCTGGCCATCAGAAGTGGGCAGTTGTGGGACATGCATTTTCTTTCCCTTTTAGGAATGAGAAAGCACAGCTTGATTCCGTGACCTGGGGTGGGAGATTAGGAAGGGGTTTTGGTCCTGACAGGGCCAGTCAAGCACAGTGTTGGGGTCTCTGTGAATAGTCACAACTCCTGTTGGCTTTTCTCTTCCTTCCAACCCCTTCTCAGGCCTGTTTCCTTGGCTTTGAAGTTGCCATGAAGTTCCTTAATTGGGCCATGCCCAACTTGTGAGGCTGAAGGCTGCTCAAGGCTTCAGGATGCTGGAAGCTGTCATCGAGAAGGAACAGTGGGCGGGACTAGGCTGTCCTGAAGTGTGAGGGGAGGGGCATAGTGGGATGTGACCTCTGTGCAGACTTGTTGAGACCATTGTCTTAATGACATCCTCTTCCTGGTATAATTTGCCATTTTGCAACTTGAATCCACTCTTGTCAATTTAAGGGATCTCATGAGGATTTGGAGATGGAGTAAGTAGCTTCTAGACCAGATACTACTACCTGTGGCCATAGTGCTGTCTACTAGTTGACCACTGGCCCTACTACACCCAAAATGCTCCTCGAGAAAGAGGGAATCTCAGCCTCTCACTGGAGACACTATGCATGTTTTCAGCCATCTGACCAGGAACTGGGGCCTTCTTTGTTGCCTAGTCAGGAACACTTACCAGATTTCCAGGGTATCATCTAATCCTGGCCTGCACATGGGAATGTGGACTTGAGGCCCACATCTGTCTGTCCAAGTGGACTGAGCAAATGTGCCTAGGGGCAGATAGCCTGTTAACAGTCAGGTTTTTGTTTTTTGTTTTTAACGCATGCAAGTAATCAAAATTAAAACTAGAGTAGCCTAATTTCCAGGAGTAGGTGGAGAGCTTTCCCTCCTACACAATGAGGAGAATTTTGAACCGTCAGTCCCAGCTTGCTAATAAGTGAGAAAGCCCAGGGTGTAAGAAGGCTCTTTTTGCACACTTTTCTCATGAGAGTGCCCTATTTTAACAGGAAATAATAAATATTGTTTCTAATTTTTGCATTGTGTGAAATTTTTTTCTTTTGATTCTGGGTCATTTCAGCAAGCAACCTCTGTGGCCTTGGTGGAGGCTGTTAGGGATCCAGTTTCCTTCCCTGGTTGCTTCAGGCAGGGGTTCTAGCAAGAGAAAGAGGAGGAAGTTTTGGGCAGCCCAACCTTCCCTGAGTGCCCCAGCTCCAGCTGCTGGAGGGTAAGGTGGGGTGGGGTGGGATGGGGCAACTTGATTGGTAACTGTTCCCATAGCTCTCAGTGCAAGCCTGGCATGCAGGCCCCCACAGGGCCGAGCCTACAGCCCATCCCTTCATTCCTTCACCTCTCTGCCCTCAGCCATGGGTGTCTTAGCTAACGGATGGAGAGTCAATTGTTCTAAAAGGCCAAAAGCAATCCTGAGTTTTCATATGCACTTTGGGGTCACTGTGTGATCTGATGTCTGGCATTACTAATCAGTCTGATGATGATGACCAGGTGCAGCCGGAGGAGGTGAGGGCGTCAGAATGGAGAGTCACAAGCTAGTCTGTCCTCGGCTGGGGGAGGGAGAGGCTACCAGAGCTGGGCTTCTCTGTTGTTGTCCCATCTGGCAGTCACAGTTCTGGCACTTCCCGCCTCACTGCCTCTGCACAGAGATCCTTGGACTTTGGCTTTAGAGTTATCACTAAGTGTAAATGGGTGAGAGAGGAAGGGACCCACCCCCATCTGGGAGTGGGTGTGGCCAACCTGGCTGGAAGCTGAAGATTTGGGGGTTTAAGGAAGGAGGATTTATTTCTGGGAAGATATTTCTGGATGATGGTCAAGTAAAAAAATAACAGTTTTTGGGGCTTCCCTGGTGGCGCAGTGGTTGAGAGTCCGCCTGCCGATGCAGGGGACACGGGTTCGTGCCCCAGTCCGGGAAGATCCCACATGTTGCGGAGCGGCTAGGCCTGTCCGGCTCTGCGCGTCTGGAGCCTGTGTTCCACAACGAGAGAGGCCACAACAGTGAGAGGCCCACGTACCGCAAAAAAAACAAAACAAAAACAAAAAAAAACAGTTTTAGGGATGAAAATTGTGTGCACTCTGCCTGGGAAGATTAATTCAGTGTTATGCTTTTCCCTTCTCATGCTGCAGGATATCTTTGTTTAATTTCTCACAGATTTGGAGATGGCCACATATGTGTCTCCTGGAGCTCTTCTAGGCACTGCCCAGTCCTTGAGACAGTCCTGAAACCTTGGCCTTTTCCCGGGAGCTCCTGTGAGTGCATTTGCATTCTAACCAAATGCCAGCCATTCCCATGGCTCAAGATCACTTTCACATCTCTGCTTCTGGATAATTTACCCTTTGAAACAGCTTCCATTTTAAAATGGAATATTTTGATTCCTTGATATTAGTGGTGGTAGATTCTTCTACTCCTTTGGGTATTCAATAGATGTTAAGTCAAATAAGGAAGTGCCTGGAGGCATATTTGTGAAGGGAGCAGAGCAGATGGTGAGTAACTCCCTCCTGGCTGGCACTTTCTGTTAATGATGCACTTTGAAATGCCACCTGTTCCTGATATATCTCTTCTCTCCCTGACGGGGGTGGGGGGTGGGGTGGGTACGGGTAGGGGAGAGATTGGGGCCCTCCCAAGCAATTTCTCGGACTGTCACAGACAGCCTTAAGTAGAAGCCAGTGATTGTTACAACCAGCCAATGATAACAGCCTCATTCAGGCACAAAGAAGAGTATAATTGGGTCAAAGGTAAAGGACAGAGGGCAGGTTGTTTTAACCTCAGCCTATTAGAGGCAATAGTAGCACCATTTCTGCTGTAAGGTCATAGCATCTCTACCCACAGTTCTTTCACCACAATTCTTTTGAGGCTAGAAACCCTTATTCCTTTTCCAGCCGCTTTATGGATTCATTCTCATCTCTTTACCCCATGTAACTCAGTGTTTAATGGGTAGGGATTTATACCCCCATTTTCAGATGTGGAAGCCAAAGCTCAGACAGGGTAAACTGATCTACCAAGATCATTGGCAAATTGATAACAGAGTGTGGACAATAGAGTGGTGTCTGGGTGTCCACAGGCCTGAAGAAAGGCTTGTGATGCTATCAGAGACTGTCCCCAGACTGCTTGACCTAAACTCCAAGAGGCCTGTCTGTACTGTAGGGTCAAAGCCCAGGAAGCTGGCCTGTGAGTCAGGCTAGGGGTGGCACACAGAGTCCCAACAGGCACTGGGAAGGCCCCAGGGCCAAGTGCTCTCTGAGTGCTCCTTTTTCTGCTTTCTTTGCTCTAGTCAGCATGCAGGCCTGTAGCTCTCCAGTCAGGCTCTCCCTTGCTTCCCAGGTTCTGTCCTCGCCCTAAGATGTCTAGAGGCAGACCCTAGGTCCACTGCAGAGACTGACACTTTCTCATGACAGTGTCCCGGGCAGGGGCTGGCTCTTAGGTGCAGAAATAGGCAGCCCAGGAATTAACTGCTCTCTTGAGCATGGATGCTTGTTAAAATAACTGGACCAAAGGCAGTGGCCTCATGGGGGTGGCATTATGAAGGCTGAAATACGGCTTGGGTTAGGGCAGAGGAAATATAGCCCACTTCCCCACTCCCCCCTGTCCACTAGAGGCTAATGGACACTTCTAAGGCAAAATAGAAACTGATGGTGGTACATAATAAACATCCAGGTAGGACTGGACCAAGGAGCTGGCATGTAGAGGTGGTCAGGTGACCAAGAGGTCCCAGGAGATGTGTGGGGGACTGGAGGGGCATAGAGAAGCAGCCCCTTTGGGCAGAGAAGAGGGAGGTGTTCCTGCTGGGGCTGAGTCCCCTATGTAGGTAGAGGGCAGAAAGTGTAAACCAGGGGGCCTGGGCCAAGAGCAGGCTGTCTTCCAGAGAAGTCGGGGCGGGTGGGTCCTTAAACCCCCAAATCTTCCTCCTGGAAGGAGAGGAAAAAAACCTTTTAAATAATAAACCTGTCAAGAGTACATGAAATGGGGCAGGGGAGGAATAAATGGGGAGATTGGGGCTGACATAAACACACTACTATATATAAAATAGATAACTAATAAGAACCTGCTGTGTAGCACAGGGAACTCTACTCAATACTCTGTAATAGCCTATATGGGAAAAGAATCTGAAAAAAAAAAAAAGAGTACATGAAACAACTGTTTCATTGGAAATAGCAGTTGGTACCCTACCCATGTTCATTTTCACTAGACTCACTGCTGTTGGACTAGACATGTGCCCCACCTGTGTTACTCAGCATAGTTGTGAACACTTCTGAGAACTGGCCCCATCGTGTCCATGTCTGCCTGAGGTTGGTGGTGTGGCAGTCTGTGCAAGATGATGACTACATGCTGGGTAGTGAGTAGGACTGGGGTAGGCTGAGTGCCTGTCAGGGCTCTAGGGCCTCCTTTTCTCTACCATGTATGCTGTATTTCTCTTGCTTTCAGGGGTCTCTGCTCTTGACCTTTTCTAACCACCATTACTTGTGTTGGCAGCTGTTTCCCAGTTACTGGCTGCCTGTGGGTTTGGTTGCCATGGTAACCCCAGTGGTGCAGCTGAACAGGCTTGAATGAAGGTGGTCCTCGAAGTGTAAGGGTAGAAGATGGGGGCTCAGGCCCCTCGTATTCTCTCTTGTTCCAGGGCCCTATTCTCTTGCCAGCTCAGCTGGGCATTCATGAAGGCGCTTGGGACTCCCCTTGCTATTGAAGGGTTTCCCAGAAGGGGCAGAGATAGATCCCTGCTCTGGGGACCAGGTGCAAGGGGAGGGAAGTCAAGTTGGACCTGGAGGCTGGCTCTCCATCCTTACTCTGAGGCTGGTCTGTGGAGACAAGGAGCAGCTATGGGGTTCCTGATTTCAATGGCCCTCATTTCCTCCAGCTCTAAGGATGCCTTTGAATGCCATGTTTGCTAGATGGATGGATGGCCAAGCTGTGGGGTATCTGAGAACAAGTCAGGAGGAGCAACCTTCTGGCAGAGGCTGTCATGGGTTCCTTGGAGTGACGGGGAGAACCTGCCTGCAGCCAGCTCTGTTCTCAGTCCTGGAGTAGCCTCCTCCTACCCTATTTTGCAACTGAAGTTGGAGTCCTAGCTGTACAGGTGCCCGTCCCCCTGTCAAACATGTAAAGCCTGACAAATGGGCAAACTAGAGAGTGGAGTTGTGAATTTGCCTTTCCAAAGGGTTAGTGGTAGGACTGCTTGAAGTGGGTCAGATCCCCAGGTGTGGCAGTGCAGTGGGAGTCCCATCCAGGTTTCCTGGGTATGGGCTGACTCCTGGAAAACTTGGAAGGGTCAGTGTACCCACGAGCAGAGAAGAGTTGAGGTACTCTGTCCCTCCAGCTCCTCATTGCTCATCCTTGGTGAAGTCTTCATATTCTGAGATCAGAAGCATAGCTTTGAAGCAAAGGATCTCAGTTCTGAGCCTGAGGTCAGGAGAGCAGTTTCACTGGCTCTTCTTGCTGTGTGGAAAGTTATCATTCATTCATTCATTCATTAAATCTTCTCCAAGACTGTGCAGTAAGGACCCAGCAGGGAACAAGTTGGACACTACCCCTTCCCTAACAGAGTTGATGGTCCAGGACTCCTCCCAGGAGTCAAGAAACTTGTTCAGGGAGACACTGCTGTTTAGAATCACAGGCTTACCTGGCCTAGAGCTTGGGTGGCTTCTGCATCAGTGGGGATCGGGTATTCCTGCTTCTAGAAGCTCAGTTCCCAGAAGCACTGAACTCCTGGTTGTGTGCCAGGCCAATATGAGAGGTCCAAGTGGGGATTTTAATTAATACTGGGTAATTACCAGGTGGAGCTTAACCATCCCAAATGCCTTATAGGTTCCCAAGGCTACCTCTAGTCACTTTCTGGCTGGGCCCAGCAAAGAGATGGAGGACTTTGTCCTATGCCTACTGGGGCTTTGGTCAGTACCTAGGCTGTGGTATGGACGTACCAGGAAGGTTTCCACCTTTTTCTATTCCCTTCTAATCTGGTGTGGGTGAAGGGGCAGCTTGGGAAAAGCATGGCCTCTCCAGTTTGCCTATGCCCTCTCCCCAGGGGCAAAGGATAACAGTGCCTTGTGGTCTGCTCAACACCATCAAGCAATGCTGGCCCAGGACCCAGGGTGGAGTATGGGGAGAGTAGGGGTGTGCACACCTAGTCCTGGGAATCCTGGTGGGAATGCTCAAGAGGAGAAACAGGCACAGTGGTCGTTCCTGCCCTGGGCCTTTATTCCCTTTTCTCAAGGAACATGTTTGGCCTACTGAGTTCTTCCAGGCTTATTTATCTGCCTTTGGCTCCCAAATTACTATATCACTGAAACTCCTACTACCTACAAGGGCTTCCTCCTTTGATATCTCACAGACCTCCTGCCGGACTTCTGAGGGTCCTGTGGTCATGCCACTATGCCACCCAGCGGTCAGGGTGGTTCTGAATTTACCATGCCTTTGCTCTTGCTGTCCTCTATGCCCACATTGTCTCTCCTCCAGATCTTCCTGTGGTTAGATCCTGCCCAGGCCTCGGAGTCAGCTTGAATGTCCCCCCCTAAAGTGGGCCCTCTTGTTTTCCACCATAGCCGGAACCACACCGGGGTGGTAATGTGCATGCTTGCATCTGGCTCTCAACTGTGTCCCTGGAGCCTAGTAAGGGCTGGCAAACGGTTGGATCTTAAGAGTGTATTGAAAGAAGAAATGAAAGGTGAGAGGCAGTAACGACGCCGCTTAGCGGGGAGACCACTCATTTCCCGCCCCTGGACCGGAGACTGCCCGCGCAGCCGGGTTGGCGGCCGGCCCACTGGCGCACGCGCACTGAGGGCCGGCGCTCGGTGGGAGCGCGCACGCCCGCGGTCGCGTGCGTCACAACCCGGGCTCCCGCCCAGCCCATCCAGCTTGCCCGCTTGTCTGTGCCCGAGGCGGTGGTGGCTGCCTAGTGACAGCGGCGGCGGCGGCGGCACCAGGCCAGCCGGAGCAGCGTAAGGTGGTGCGGCCCGGAAACGCACACCCGGACAAAGGGCGGCGTGGAGCGAGGAAGACCCGACCCGGGTCGCACGTGAGGGGACCTCGCGGGCGCGGGGCGAGAGGCCGGCGTGAGGGAGCGCCCAGGCGGTGGCCGCCGGCGGCCGGGTCCCGCCTGCCGCCGCCGGCATGAGCCACATCCAGATCCCGCCCGGGCTCACAGAGCTGCTGCAGGGCTACACCGTGGAGGTGTTGCGGCAGCAGCCGCCCGACCTCGTCGACTTCGCGGTGGACTACTTCACCCGCCTGCGCGAGGCCCGCTCCAGAGCCTCCACCCCGCCCGCCGCCCCTCCTTCCGGCTCCCAGGGTCTAGAGCCCGGCCCTGGCCTTGTCGCCGATGCGATCGCGGACAGCGAGTCGGAGGACGAAGAGGACTTGGACGGTAGGCGGAGGGCTGGGCCGAGGTTCGTGGTGGGGGAAACGGAGGGAGCGGTGCCGAGGGTCTCTAGAGACCCAGGAGGGGCTGCTTGGGGCCAGGCCCGCAACACTGGGCCGTGGGACCTTGGAGCCCTCGAGCGGAGTTTGTCCGGATTCTCCCAGCCGCTGGCGTGAGCGCGGCGTGCGCCACTTCCAAATTGAGCTCGGCGGTCCTGCGAGCTCTAGAGCGCACAGAGCGAGTTGTGAGGTTCAGCTCGAGGGAAACGTGCGCGCTTTCGGCCCGCGTGCTGGCGCGGGGCCCGAGGGGCGTGGAGCCTACGGCCGCCTCGCCTCTGCTTGGAGATCTTTCACGCAGTTTCGTTCCGAAGAGAACTTTCACATTCACTGATTCGTATTTCCTAACCAGGAGGGTAACTTTGGAAAGAATTCATTTTGTGAAAAGTTATTGTGAAAAACTTTAAGCATAGACAAAAATAGAAAAGGTGAAATGAACCTTCTATATGCCAATACCCACATTACACAGTTGAAATATCTGTCACAAATGTTTCATTTGTACCTTTTTTTTCCTCCTTTGCTGAAGAATTTTAAAGCATATCCCAGTATTTCACCCTTGAATACTTGAGTATGCATTTCTTAATGTTGACCCTGGGTATATGTGTATATATATATATGTATATATGTGTGTGTATATATATATATATTTTTTAATGTGGCTAAAATGACTGGATCAAATTTGGTGAGGGTAAACAATAACTTTTTTTCGCATCTGGGGTGCAGGAAAGAAGACAAGTAACACTTGTACATCTCATTTAAGCAAGATTGTCAAAAAGCATTTCCATTTTCCGTGATTGCTTCAACATAGGCTTTGTCAATTTAATAGAATTACCCTACTTTTGAACAGCCAGAATTTAACAAAACAATGAAAACATTTGAGAGGCAAAGTTAGAGTCTTAGTGTTATTGGATCATACTGAAAAAGAAACCCAACAACCTAGTTCTGAGTTGAATCCACATTCAAGTTAGGCTGGCAGAGAGTTAATTATTGGTCATCGCTGTTGGACGTTGTAAGCTTCAGTGTTCTGGACAACTTCCCTAAGTTTATTCATGCTAAGAGTGGAGATTTCTCTACCGTGTTTCCCTTGACTTAATGCACATTAAATTATGGGTTTTTCACCTTAAACCTGGAAATAAAATTATTTTCCAAATCTCTGTCACAGAATTGCTTTGTGGTCTAAGACAAGCTGTGGAACCTGTTTGATTTCAAATTTACTTATCTTTAAAATAGAGTTCGTGACAACAATCTCAAAACAATCTCAACAATTTCACTGTCATAACAACAAATCATAAAGCTGTAAGTTGCTTTGCAACAATTTTTATTTACACAAAACGTTAGTATTTTAGCTATTAGTCCCAGATGAGTAAAACAGAGTTTTCAAGTTTTGTGTTATGTCTTCATTCTTTGTCATCTTTAATATCTTTTTCAAAGTTGAATTGTCTTAAATCCCTGTAACCCTGTGCTTTATTTTATTGGTATTTAAATTTTTTGTTAGTTTATATCTCTTCAGTGACTGTGCTAAGTATATTATAGAAATCAACACAAGGTGAACTTCCGTTTACAGATAATAACTTAAAAATACATGGCACACAGTGAGATACCACTTCACACCCATGAGGATGACTATTAAGAAAAAAAGAAAGAAAATTTGAGGGTTCTAATTCCTCCCCATCCTTGTCAGCACTCATTATCTTTATTATTATAGCTAGCCTAGTGGGTAGGAAGTATTATAGTACCTCACTGTAGTTTTACTTTGCAGTTCCATAATGATGTTGAGCATCTTTACATGCGTTTGTTGGTCATTTGTGTATCTTCTTTGAAGAAATGTCTATTCTGAGCCTTTGTCCATTTTTTAATTGGTTTATTTGTGTTTTTATTATTAAGTTGTAAGTGTTCTCTGTATATTCTAAACAAATCCTTTATCAGATATATGACTTTAAAATATTTTCTGTCATTTAGTGGGTTGTTTTACTTTTTTTTTTAACATAAATTTATTTATTTATTTATTTGGCTGTGTTGGGTCTTAGTTGTGGCACGCGGGATCTTCGTTGTAGCATGCAGGATCTATCACTGCAGTGTGTGGGCTTCTCTCTAGTTGTGGTGCGCGGGCTCTAGAGCACGCAGGCTCAGTATTTGCAGCGTGCGGGCTCTCTAGTTGTGGCGTGCGGGTTTTCTCTCTCCAGTTGAGATGTGTGGATTTTCTCTCTCCAGTGTGGTGTGCAAGCTCCAGAGCATGTGGGCTCTGTAGTTGTTGTGCAGGGGCTCCAGAGTGTGTGGACTCTGTAGTTTGCTGCACAGGGGCTCTCTAGTTGAGGCGCGTGGGCTCAGTAGTTGCCCTGTGGAATGTGGGATTTTAGTTCCCTGACCAGGGATCAAACCCATGTCCCCTGCATTGAAAGGAGGGTTCTTTACCACTGGACCACCAGGGAAGTTCCACTTCATTCTTTTATATGTGGATATCCAGTTGTTCCAGCACCACTTATTAAAAAGACTATTCTGGGACTTCCCTGGTGGCACAGTGGTTAAGAATCTGCCTGCTAGTGTAGGGGAAACGGGTTGGATCCCTGGTCCCGGAAGATCCCACATGCCTTGGAGCAGCTAAGCCTGTGCGCCATAGCTAGTGAGCCTGCACTCTAAGCCTGCGAGCCACAACTACGGAGTCTTTGTGCCACGACTGCTGAAGCCTGTGCACCCTAGAGCCCACGTGCCACAACTACCGAAGTCCCTGTGCTCTAGGGCCCGTGTTCTGCAACTACTGAAGCCCGCACGCCTAGAGCCTGTACCCTGCAACAAGAGATGCCACCACAATGAGAAGCCCATGCACTGCAACAAAGAGTAGCCCCTGCTCACTGCAACTAGAGAAAGCCCGCACGCAGCAACGAAGACCCAACACAGCCAAAAAAACAAAAAAATGCAAAAAAATTAAAATAAACAGACTATTCTTTCCCCAGTTGGTACTCTTGTTGAAAATCAATTGACTGTAAATGTGAGAGTCTGTTTTGAACTCTCAGTTCTATTCCATTGATCTATATATCTGTTTGTATGCCACTACTACACTGTCTGATTACTGTACATTTGTGGTAGTTTTGGAATCAGGAAATGTGAATTCTCCAACTTAGTTCTTTTTCAAAGTTGTTTTGGCTATTTGCAGTTCCATATGAATTTTAGGATTAGTTTGTCAATTTCTGCAAAGAGGCCATCTGGGATTTTGACAGAAATTGCATCGAATTTGTAGATTAATTTGGAGAGTATTGCCTTTTTACAACGTTAAGTCTTCTGATCTATGAGTATGGGATGTCTTCCCATTTATTTAGATCTTCTTTAATTTAGAAATTAAAGAACTACAAATGTTTGATTGGTTCAATATGGCGGAATAGAAGGACGTGCTCTCACTGCCTCCTGCGAGAGCACCGGAATCACAACTAACTGCTGAACAATCATCGACAGGAAGACACTGGAATTCACCAAAAAAGATACCCCACATCCAAAGACAAAGGAGAAGCCACAATGAGACCATAGGAATGGTGCAATCACAATAAAATCAAATCTGTAACTGCTGGGTGGGTGACTCACAAATGGGAGAACACTTATACCACAGAAATCCATCCACTGGAGTGGAGGTTCTGAGTCCCACGTCAGGCTTCCCAACCTGGGGGTCCGGCAAAGGGAGGAGGAATTCCTAGAGAATCAGACTTTGAAGGCTAGTGGGATTTGATTGCAGGACTTCGACAGGACTGGGGGAAACAGACTCCACTCTTGGAGGACACACACAAAGTAGTGTGCGCATTGAGACCCAGGGGAAGGAGCAGTGACCCCATAGGAACCAGACCTACCTGCTAGTGTTGGAGGGTCTCCTGCAGAGGTGGGAGCGGGGGGTCTTTGTCTTACCATGAGGACAAGGGCACTGGCATTAGAACTTCTGGGAAGTACTCCTTGGCGTGAGCCCTCCCAGAGTCTGCCATTAGCCCCACCAAAGAGCCCAGGTAGGCTCTAGTGTTGGGTCGCCTCAGGCCAAACCACCCACAAGGAGGGAACCCAGCCCCACCCATCAGCAGACAAGCGGATTAAAGTTTTACTGAGCTCTGCCCACCAGAGCAACAGCCAGCTCTACCCACCACCAGTCCCTCCCATCAGGAAACTTGCACAAGCCTCTTAGATAGCCTCATCCATTAGAGGGCAAACAGCAGAAGCAAGAGGAAAGTCCTGCAGCCTGTGGAACAAAAACCACTTTCACAGAAAGATAGACAAGATGAAAAGGCAGAGAGCTGTGTACCAGATGAAGGAACAAGATAAAACCCCAGAAAAACAACTAAATGAAGTGGAGATAGGCAACCTTCCAGAAAAAGAATTAAGAATAATGATAGTGAAGATGATCCAGGACCTCAGAAAAAGAATGGAGGCAAAGATCGAGAAGATGCAAGAAATGTTTAACAAAGACCTAGAAGAATTAAAGAACAAACAAACAGAGAGGACAATACAATAACTGAAATGAAAAATACACTAGAAGGAATCAATAGTAGAATAACTGAGGCAGAAGAATGGATAAGTGACCTGGAAGACAGAATGGTGGAATTCACTGCTGCGGAACAGAATAGAAAAAAGAATGAAAAGAAATGAAGACACCCTAAGAGGCCTCTGAGACAACGTTAAACGCAACAACATTCACATAATAGGGGTCCCAGGAGGAGAAGAGAGAGAAAGGACCTGAGAAAATATTTGAAGAGATTATAGTCCAAAACTTCCCTAACATGGGAAAGGAAATAGCCACCCAAGTCCAGGAAGCGCAGAGAGTCCCATACAGGATAAACCCAAGGAGAAACGTGCCGAGACACGTAGTGATCAAACTGGCAAAAAATTAAAGACAAAGAAAAATTATTGAAAGCAGCAAGGGAAAAATGACAAATAACATACAAGGGAACTCCCATAAGGTTAACAGCTGATTTCTCAGCAGAAACTCTACAAGCCAGAAGAGAGTGGCATGACATATTTAAAGTGATGAAAGGGAAAAACCTACAACCAAGATTACTCTACCCAGCAAGGATCTCATTCAGATTCGATGGAGAAATCAAAAGCTTTACAGACAAGCAAAAGCTGAGAGAATTCAGCACCATCAAACCAGCTGTACAGCAAATGCTAAAGGAACTTCTCTAAGTGAGAAACACAGGCGAAGAAAAGGACCTACAAAAACAAACCCAAAACGATTTAGAAAATGGTCATAGGAACATACATATCGATAATTACCTTAAACGTGAATGGATTAAATGCTTCAACCAGAAGACACAGGCTCACTGAATGGATACAAAAACAAGACCCAGGGCTTCCCTGGTGGTGCAGTGGTTGAGAGTCCGCCTGCCGATGCAGGGCACACGGGTTCGTGCCCCAGCCCGGGAGGATCCCATGTGCTGCGGAGTGGCTGGGCCCGTGAGCCATGGCTGCTGAGCCTGCGCGTCTGGAGCCTATGCTCCGCAATGGGAGAGGCCACAGCAGTGAGAGGCCCACATACTGCAAAAACAAACAAACAAACAACAAAAAAAAACCAAGACCCATATATATGCTGTCTACAAAAGACACACTTCAGACACATACAGACTGAAAGTGAGGGGATGGAAAAAGATATTCCATGCAAATGGAAATCAGAAGAAAGCTGGAGTAGCAGTACTCACATCAGATAAAATAGACTTTCAAATAAAGAATGTTATAAGAGACAAGGAAGGACACTACATAATGATCAAGGGATCAATCCAAGAAGAAGATATAACAATTATAAATATATATGCACCCAACATAGGGGCACCTCAATACATAAGGCAACTGCTAACAGCTCTAAAAGAGGAAATCGACAGTAACACAATAATAGTGGGGGATTTTAACACTTCACTTACACCAATGGACAGATCATTCAAACAGAAAATTAATAAGGAAACACAAGCTTTAAATGACACAATAGACCAGATAGATTTAATTGATATTTATAGGACATTCCATCCAAAAACTGCAGATTACACTTTCTCCTCAAGTGCACACAGAGCACTCTCCAGGATAGAACTCACATCTTGGGTCACAAATCAAGCCTCAGTAAATTTAAGAAAATTGAAATCATATCAAGCATCTTTTCTGACCACAGTGCTATGAGATTAGAAATAAATTACAGGGAAGAAAGATGTAAAAAACACAAACACATGGAGGCTAAACAATTCGTAACTAAATAACCAAGAAATCACTGAAGAAATCAAAGAGGAAATCAAAAAATGCCTAGAGACAAATGACAATGAAAACACGATGATCCAAAACCTATGGGATGCAGCAAAAGCAGTTCTAAGAGGGAAGTTTATAGCAATAAAAACCTACCTCAAGAAACAAGAAATCTCAAATAAACAATCTAACCTTACACCTAAAGGAACTAGAGAAAGAAGAACAAACAAAACCCAAAGTTAGTAGAAGGAAAGAAATCATACAGATCAGAGCCGAAATAAATGAAATAGAAACAAAGAAAACAATAGCAAATATCAATAAAAGTAAAAGCTGGTTCTTTGAGAAGATAAACAAAATTGATAAACCATTAGCCAGACTCATCAAGAAAAAGAGGGAGAGGACTCAAAACAATAAAATTAGAAATGAAAAAGGAGAAGTTAAACAGACACGGCAGAAATACAAAGCATCCTAAGAGACTACTACAAGCAACTCTGTGCCAATAAAATGGACAACCTGGAAGAAATGGACAAATTCTTAGAAAGGTATATAACCTTCCAAGACTGAACCAGGAAGAAATAGAAAATATGAACAGACCAATCACAAGTAATGAAATTGAAACTGTGATTAACAATCTTCCAATCTCCAAACAAAAGTCCAGGACCAGATGGCTTCACGGATGAATTCTGTCAAACATTTAGAGAAGAGCTAACACTCATCCTTCTCAAACTCTACCAAAAAATTGCAGAGGAAGGAGCACTCCCAAATTCATTCTATGAGGCCACCATCACCCTGATACCAAAACCAGACAAAGGTATTACAAAAAAAGAAAATTACCAATATCACTGATGAATATAGATGCAAAAATCCTCAACAAAATACTAGCAAACAGAATCCAACAACACATTAAAAGGATCATACACTATGATCAAGTGGGATTTATCCCAGGGATGCAAGGATTCTTCAGTGTATGGCAATCAATCAATGTGATGCACTGTATTAACAAATTGAAGAATAAAAACCATAAGATCATCTCAATAGATGCAGAAAAAGCTTTTGACAAAATTCAACACCCATTTATGATAAAAACTCTCCAGAAAGTGGGCATAGAGGGAACCTACCTCAACATAATGAAGGCCATATATGACAAAACCACAAC
Source organism: Kogia breviceps (assembly GCF_026419965.1). Classification (NCBI taxonomy): domain Eukaryota; kingdom Metazoa; phylum Chordata; class Mammalia; order Artiodactyla; family Physeteridae; genus Kogia; species Kogia breviceps. The sequence goes on from NC_081319.1 coordinate 39,759,889, forward strand.
AAACATCATTCTAAATGGTGAAAAACTGAAAGCATTTCCTCTAAGATCAGGAATAAGACAAGGATGTCCACTCTCGCCACTATTATTCAACACAGTTTTGGAAGTCCTAGCCATGGCAATCAGAGAAGAAAAAGAAATAAAAGGAATACAAAGTGGAAAAGAAGAAGTAAAACTGTCACTGTTTGCAGATGTCATGACACTATACATAGAGAATCCTAAAGATGCCACCAGAAAACTACTAGAGGTAATCAATGAATTTAGTAAAGTTGCAGGATACAAAATTAATGCACAGAAATCTCTTGCATTCCTATACACTAATGATGAAAAGTCTGAAAGAGAAATTAAGGAAACACTCCCATTTACCATTGCAACAAAAAGATAAAATACCTAGGGGTCTTCCCTGGTGGTGCGGTGGTTGAGAATCCACCTGCCGATGCAGGGGACACGGGTTTGTGCGCCAGTCCGGGAGGATCCCACATGCCGCGTATCGGCTAGGCCCGTGAGCCATGGCCGCTGAGCCTGCGCGTCTGGAGCCTGTGCTCCGCAACGGGAAAGGCCACAACAGTGAGAGGCCCGCGTATCACAAAAAAAAAAAAAAAAAAAAAAAAAAAAGATAAAATACCTAGGAATAAACCTACCTAGGGAGACAAAAGACCTGTATGCAGAAAACTGTAAGACATGGATGAAAGAAATGAAAGATTATACAAACAGATGGAGAGATATACCATGTTCTTAGATTGGAAGAATCAATATTGTGAAAATGACTATACTACCCAAAGTAATCTACAGATTCAATGCAATCCCTATCGAATTACCAATGGCATTTTTTATAGAACTAGAACAAAAAATCTTAAAATTTGTATGGAGACACAAAAGACCCCGAATAGCCAAAGCAGTGTTGAGGGGAAAAAGCGGAGCTGGAGGAATCAGACTCCCTGACTTCAGACTATACTACAAAGCTACAGTAATCAAAACAATATGGTACTGGCACAAAAACAGAAATATAGATCAATGGAATAGGATAGGAAGCCCAGAGGTAAACCCACGCAGCTATGGTGAACTAATCTATGAGAAAGGAGGCAAGGATACACAATGGAGAAAAGGCAGTCTCTTCAATAAGTGGTGTTGGGAAAACTGGACAGCTACATGTAAAAGAATGAAATTAGAACACTCCCTAACACCATACACAAAAATAAACTCAAAATGGATTAGACCTAAATGTAAGACCGGACACTATAAAACTCTTAGGGGAAAACATAGGAAGAACACTCTTTGACATAAATCACAGCAAGATCTTTTTTGATCCACCTCCTAGAGTAATGGAAATAAAAACAAAAATAAACAAATGGGACCTAATGAAACTTAAAAGCTTTTGTAAAGCAAAGGAAACTACCAACAAGACGAAATAGAAAATATTTACAAACAAATCAACAGACAAATGATTAATCTCCAAAACCTGCTCATGCAGCTCAATATTTTTAAAAAAACCACCCAATCCAAAAATGGACAGAAGACCTAAATAGACATTTCTCCAAAGAAGACATACAGATGGCCAAGAAGCACATGAAAAGCTGCTCAACATCACTAATTATTAGAGAAATGCAAATCAAAACTACAGTGAGGTATCACCTCACACCAGTTAGAATGGGCATCATCAGAAAATCTACACACAAACAAATGCTGGAAAGGATGTCGAGAAAAGGGAACCCTCTTGCACTGTTGGTGGGAATGTCAATTGATACAGTCACTCTGGAGAAAAGTATGGAGGTTCCTTAAAATACTAAAAATAGTATTACCATATGACCCAGGAGTCCCACTACTGGGCATCTACCCAGAGAAAACCATAATTCAAAAAGACACATGCACCCCAATGTTCATTGCAGCACTATTTACAATAGCCAGGTCATGGAAGCAGCCTAAATGCCTGTCGACAGATGAATGGATAAAGAAGATGTGGTACATATATACGATGGAATATTACTCAGCCATAAAAAGGAACGAAATTGGGTCATTTGTAGAGACGTGGATGAATCTAGAGACTGTCATACAGAGTGAAGTAAGTCAGAAAGAGAAAAGCAAATATTGTAAATTAACACATATATGTGGGACTTAGAAAAATAGTACAGATGAACTGGTTTTCAGGACAGAAATTGAGACACAGATGTAGAGAACAAACATATGGACACCAAGGTGGGAAAGCGGTGGGGGTGGCGGTGGTGGTGGTGTGATGAATTGGGATATTATTGACATATGTATACTAATATGTATAAAATGGATAACTAATAAGAACCTGCTGTTTAAAAAAATAAATGAAGGGCTTCCCTGGTGGCGCAGTGGTTGAGAGTCCACCTGCCGATGCAGGGGACACGGGTTCGTGCCCCGGTCCGGGAAGATCCCACGTGCCGCAGAGCGGCTGGGCCCGTGAGCCATGGCCGCTGAGCCTGCGTGTCTGGAGCCTGTGCTCCACAACAGGAGAGGCCACAACAGTGAGAGGCCCGTGTACTGCAAAATAAATAAATAAAAATAATAAAAAATTAAAAAATAAATAAATGAAATAAAAGTCAGAAATTCAAAAAAAAACTACAAATGTTTTGTGGTTCTCAGAATATAAGTTTTGCACTTCTTTTTGTTAAATTTATTCCTAAGTAATTTATTCCTTTTGGTGTGATTATAAGTGGAATTGTTTTCTTAATTTCATTTTCAGATTGCTCATTGCAAGTGTATAGAAATAGAGTTAATTTTTCAAATATTGACCTTGTATCTTGCACCCTTGCTGAACTTGTTTATTAGTTTTTTAGTTGTTTAGTGGATTCCTTAGGATATTTCCTCAGCATTTTTTATTGCACAGTATATATCACATAACAGGAGGAGTTGGTCTAAATTGCATTAGTGGAACTTTTTTGGGACTTGCTTAACAATAATATTTCTGCAGTTCACATATCTGGATCTTTCCACAGGATTTTGACACTGTTGAACCAGCCCCCTTTGAAACTGCCTCCTTCCTTGGCATCTGTGTCTTTATTCCCCTTGTTCTTCATCCGCCACTTGGCTTCCTTTCTGCCCTTTAAATGTTTGTTGATGTTCCCCCAAATTTAGTTTGTTACCATTTCTCCCTCAGTGAGCAATTCTCCTCTTGAGCATTTTTTTGCTGCCTTGAACCTGAACTTTCAAAGTCAAAACTACAACTTGGTCTACTAGACACACACCTACTTATGCTCATCTTGTTGGTTCATCACCTCTCATTCATCTGTCAAACTCATGAAGCCTAAAACTGATGTTGTTAACCTGTCACACTGCTGTTTCTTCTAATTTCTGCAGCAAGAAACCCAGGAATCAGTCACTTTCTCCTTCTCTCTCTCTCTTTCTCTCATTTATTTTAATGTCTGCCCCCCCCATCTTCTCCTTCCCTACTGTCCCTGCCTTTAGTTTGTTTTTTATTGATTCTTAACTGGATGCACCTGATCATCCCGTAGATCTCCCACTCATCTCTCCTTCGCCCCATCTATTCTCTACACCATCACCACAATCAGCTTTCTTTCCTTTTTCTTCCTTTAAAAAAATTGTGGTAAAATATACATAATGTAAAATTTGCCATTTTAATCATTTTAAGTGTACAGTTCAGTGGCATTAAGTACATTCACAATGTTGCGCAATCACCTTTTTCAGTTAAGTAAACTTTTTCTGAAGTAAAACATGTATGCAAAAGGGGGTACAATCATAAATATGCAGCTTGATTGTTTATAAAGTGTACACACTGTGTATCCTATCAGCTAGATCAAGAAATATCAGCTGGAGGAGACCTTCACATCAAGAGAATACATTTTACATAATTGTAACTGTAAATACAGTTCTGCAATTAGGACAGCTAGCATTTATTAAGCCTTTATTCTGTATTAGTCTCAGTGTTCAGTGATTTATTTGCATTATTTCATTGAATCATCCTGATCTTTTAAGGTAAGGATAATAGTTATCTCCATTTCACAGATGAGGAAATTGAGGCCTAGAGATTATCCAAGACCATATCATAAGCAGTGTTTGACTCTAGGCTGGAGTTAATGTCATTATACTGTTCATATTATTTCATGCCTGAACTGCTTCTCATTTTTTCTTGCCTTATTTATTTTTTACAGAAAAGGCTGTATGCATTTACAAATTTCTTCACATAGATGTCATATTGAATTTTTTATTGTGGTAGAGAATATATATAAAATTTACATTGTAACCATTTTAAAGTATACAGTTCAGGTGCATTAAGTACATTAATTGTTTTGTGTAGCCATCACCACTATTTTGTTCTTCTTTTTCAAGATTGTTTTGGGTTTTCAGGACTCCTTGCAATTCCATATGAATTTTAGGGTCAGCTTTTCCATTTCTGCCAGAAAAGGCCTGTTTTCTTAAATTTCATCTTCAGATTGTTGATTGTGAATATTTATAACTACAACTGAATTTTGTATGTTGATCTTGTACCCTGCAACTTGTAGATTCTTTAGGATTTTCTATATGTAAGATCATATAATTTGTGAATAGTTTTATTTGTTCCTTTTCAACTTGAATGCCTTTTAATTTATTTATCTTGCCTAATTGCTCTGTCTAGGATTTTCGGTAGTGTGCTGAATAAAGGTGACTAAAGCAGGCATCCTTGTCTTGTTCTTGATCTAGGGGAAATTTTTTCAGTCTTCTACCATTAAGTAAGATGTTAGTTGTGGATTTTTCATAAATACTTTCACCATTTTGAGGAAATTCTCTTTAATTCCTAGTTTGTTGAGTACAAACGGGTGTTGGATTTTGTCAGATGGTTTTTCTGCATCAGTTGAGATCATCATGTGTTTTTTTTCCCTTTCATTCTTTTAATATGTGGTATATTACATTTTAATTTTTATATGTTTAACCAACCTTGCATTCTTGGGATAGATTCCCCCTTGGTCATGGTGTAAGTTATAATCCTTTTAATATGCTGCTGGATTTAGTTTGCCAGTATTTTGTTGTCATAATGATTTTTCTCCTGTATTTTGCAAATTTAGTATATTATTATAAATACTAATAATTATTCCCCATTTAGGTTGCCTCCAGATATTTGCTAGTATAAACTTTTAAAAAATGCATACAGCTTCTTTTTTTAAAAAATAAGTTTATTTATTTATTTATTTATTTATTTTTGGCTGTATTGGGTCTTCATTGCTGTGTGCAGGCTTTCTCTAGTTGCGGCAAGCAGGAGTACTCTTTGTTCTGGTGCGTGGGCTTCTCATTGTGGTGGCTTCTCTTGTTGTGGAGCATGGGTTGTAGGCACACGGGCTTGCTTCAGTAGTTGTGGCTCACGGGCTTTAGAGCACAGGCTTATAGTTGTGGCACACAGGCTTAGTTGCTCCGCGGCATGTGGGATCTTCCCGGACCAAGGCTTGAACCCGTGTTCCCTGCATTGGCAGGTGGATTCTTAACCACTGCACCACCAGGGAAGCCCCAGCTTTTTTTTTAACAACTGACAATTTATTGAAATAGTTGATTTAAGCATCTGCAATGATGACTTCAACCTTGATCCCTGGCTCAGTACTGACAAAACTAATCTGTTTAATTATCTCAGAAGGACTGTGCAAATCAATAAGTTGCTTGTGGATGCTCATTTGAAAAAGATCCCAAGTCAGTACCTTTACCACAAGGAGTTTTTCTAAGTAGTGATTCTCATAGTCTTGGTAGACATCCAAACTGATCCTTTCACTTTGAGGTTCTTTTTCTTTGCTCCTCTGATCAAGTCAGCACATGCCTTCAACAGAGATTTACGTTGTGGTTGGTTAGGGTAATTCTAGTTTGGTAATAAATCACCACCTCTGGTTCCATGGGTGATTTTCTGTTATATTTAAGAGCCATGGCTGTGGTGAGGCTTCCTCATACATTTGTTCCTTGGGGAAAGCCAACAGTGGTGAGTTGGGAGCAGAAGCCGGAAGCAAGAGCCGGCAGACCTGAGTTCTGTTGCATCTGTGACTGTATCTTCTCAAAGAGTGCATAAGGTTTTTTTTTTTTCCATTTTTGACTTATTTACCTAGAATAGATTTCTAGAAACAGAATTATTGTGTCAAAAGATACATTTTTTGGCATTTAATAAGTACTACGTGGTCATATTGCTTTTCAGAAGGATTGTTTCAATCAGTATACACAGTTACCAGCAATATATATGAATACCAAATTTGTTGTACAGTTAAAAAAATTAAAATACAGCTGATGTACCCCAGTGTTCATAGCAGCATTATTTACAATAGCCAAGACATGGAAGCAACCTAAGTGTCCATTGACAAATGAATGGACAAAGAAGATGTGAGATACACACACACACACACACACACACACAATAGAATACCACTCAGTCATAAAAAAGAATGAAATAAAACCATTTACAGCAACATGGATGGACCTAGAGATTATCATACTAAGTTAAATAAGTCAGATAGAGAAAGACAAATATCGTATGATGTCACTTATATGTGGGATCTAAAAAAATGGTACAAATGAACTTACTTACAAAAGAGAAATAGACTTACAGACATAGAAAACAAACCTATGGTTACCAAAGGGGAAAGAGGGGAGGGATAAATTAAGAGTTTGGGATTGAAATATACACACTGCTATATATACAAGAGATAACCAACAAGGACCTACTGTATAGCACAAGGGACTCTACTTAATATTATCTTGTAATAACCAATAATGGAAAAGAATCTGAAAAAGAATATGTATATATAATATGTATAACTGAATCACTTTGCTGTACATCTGAAACTAACACAACATTGTAAATCAACTATATTTCCATAAAAATTTAAAAAATACAATTGACATTGTATTTTATGTTAGTTTCAGATGTACTACATGTTTTGACATTTTGCGTACATTATGAAATGATCACCCAAATTTGTTGTACACTTGAAGCACAAGGTATTAAAATTTTTTGAAAAGAATTAACTTTTGGAAAAATTTTCTCAGTGTTTTACTTTCAACTTTATTCATTTTAAGAATGTTGAGGGCTTCCCTGGTGGCGCAGTGGTTGAGAATCCGCCTGCCGATGCAGGGGACGCGGGTTCGTGCCCTGGTCCGGGAAGATCCCACATGCCGCGGAGCGGCTGGGCCCGTGAGCCGTGGCTGCTGAGCCTGTGCGTCCGGAGCCTGTGCTCCGCAACGGGAGAGACCACAGCAGTGAGAGGCCCGCATACCGCAAAAAAAAAAAAAAAAAAGAATGTTGAACCTTTATCTTCATCTAATGTCTGCTTATGTTCAGTGTGGGGCTGTATATTTGAGATTCTTATTTTGATAGAGTTGATAAGAATTATTGAATCCCTACTTTTAGAAGGTGAGGAAGAGAGGAAAGTCAAGGTTCACCCTGACCTGGGGTGAACCTGGTATGATTCTTGGAGTACTAGGGGGATATACTGTTAAAAAAGATAACTAGGTAAAGGAAAAATTATTGTTTCTCTACTCAAGACACTTCTGACACTAACTACCTGGAGTTAGTGCAGACTGCACAGGTTAATGCTCAGTCTCAAAAGACTGCCCTCTACTTCAGATGCTAATCAAAAATCCAGGCCTCCTGTACTCCTGACTGACCAGCTATAAATTTGGGGTTCCCATGACCCCACTTTAAGTTTGATAATTTGCTCAAATGGCTCACAGAACTTAGGAAAGTGCTTTACTTACTGTTACTGGCTTATTATAAAGGATACAACTAGGTACAACGAAATGAAAGAGATGCATAGGTCAAGGTATGTAGGAAGGGGCACAGAACCTCTGTGCCCTCTCCGAGCACACCACCTTCCCACACCTCAGTGTGTTCACCAACCTGGAAGCTCTCAGAACCCCTTCGTTTAGGGTTTTTAATGGAGGGTGCATTACATAGGCATGATTGATTAAATCATCAAGGATGAACTTAATCCCCAGCTCTTCGTCCCTCCCTGTAGGTCAAGGTGTAGGGCTGAAATTTCCAGCCCTCTAATCACAGGGTTGTTCTCATAACCCGTCTTCATCTTTCAAGTGTCACCTCATTAGCATAAACTCAGTTTGGTTGAAAGGGGCTTATTTTGAATAACAGAAGACTCTCCTCTCACTTCTATCACTAAGGAAATTTCAAAGGTTTTAGGAGCTCTGCCAGGAGTCTGGGATGAAAACCAAATATATATTTCTTGTTTTTTTTTTTTTTTTTTTTTTTTTGCGGTACGCGGGCCTCTCACTGTTGTGGCCTCTCCTGTTGCGGAGCACAGGCTCCGGATGTGCAGGCTAAGCGGCCATGGCTCACGGGCCTAGCCGCTCCGTGGCATGTGGGATCTTCCCGGACCGGGGCACAAACCCATGTCCCCTGCATTGGCAGGCGGACTCGCATCCACTGCGCCACCAGGGAGGCTCTATATTTCTTGTTATATCACAATATCAAACTGGGAAATTTAAAAACATATTTTTAATTTTTATTTTATATTGGAGTATAGTTGATTTAATTGACATATAACATTGTATTAGTTTACAGTATATGACATAATTTCATATATATTGTGAACTGATTAGTTAACAGTCATCACCTCACAGGTAAACTTTATTGTGATGAGAACTTTCAAGATATTCTATTAGCAACTTTCAAATATACAATAGAGTATTATTATTTTTAAATTTTATTTATTTTATTTTTGGCTGCATTGGGTCTTCGTTGCTGCACGTGGGCTTTCTCTGCTTGTGGCAGAGTGGGGGCTACTCTGTTGTGGTGCGTGGGCTTCTCATTGTGGTGGCTTCTCTTGTTGAGGAGCACAGGCTCTAGGCACATGGGCTTCAGTAGTTGTGCCATGTGGGCTTAGTAGTTATGGCTCATGGGCTCTAGAGCGCAGGCTCAGTAGTTGCGGCGCATGGGCTTAGTTGCTCTGCAGCATGTGGGATCTTCCTGGACCAGGGCTCGAACCCACATACCCTGCATTGGCAGGCAGATTCTTAACCACTGCACCACCAGGGAAGCCCCTTTGGTGTGGTTTTGATTTTGCATTTCTCTAATGACTAATAATGTTGAACATCTTTTCATGTGCTTGTGGTCTATTGGTATATCTTCTTTGGAGAAGTGTCTATTCAGGTCCTGAGTCTATGTTTTAATTGGGTTATTTCTCTTTTTGTTGTTGAATTGTAAGTGTTCTTTATATATTTTGGATACTAGTCTCTTACCCGATATGTGATTTGCAAATATTTTTCCCATTTTGTGAGTTGTCTTTTTACACTCTTGTAGCACACGTTTTAAATTTTGATAAAGTTCAGTTTATCTGTTTTTTTCTTTTGTTGCTGTGCTTTGAGTTTCATACCTAGTCTGCTTTTTCTGTGTTTCTACCCTAGCTCTCTTCTTTGCCTTCAACAACCACAGAAGTTTCTTATCTCATATGCCTTGCTGTCTCTAGTTCATTCTCCACCCAGTAGACAGGGAGATTTTTTTTAAATGGAGACCAGATCATATCAATCTTCAGTTCAAATCCCCTCATTGTAAGTGGAATGAAATTCACATATCTTCTGTGGTTCACACAGTCCTGCAAGATTTTTTTTTAAAATAAATTTTATTTATTTATGGCTGTGTTGGGTCTTCGTTTCTGTGCCAGGGCTTTCTCTAGTTGTGGCAAGCGGGGGCCGCTCTTCATCGCTGTGCGCGGGCCTCTCACTATCGCGGCCTCTGCTTTTCATTGCTGTGCGCGGGCCTCTCACTATCGCGGCCTCTCTTGTTGCAGAGCACAGGCTCCAGACGCGCAGGCTCAGTAATTGTGGCTCACGGGCCCAGTTGCTCCGTGGCATGTGGGATCTTCCCAGATCGGGGCTCGAACCCATGTCCCCTGCATTGGCAGGCGGATTCTCAACCACTGAGCCACCAGGGAAGCCCCTCTGCAAGATTTGATCCATATTTTTCTCTCTGCCTTCTCTCTCTAGCCCTATCCATCCTTGCCTGCTACGCTTGTTGCCCGGTTCTTTCTCTCTCTAAGTAGTCTGTGATTGCTGTTGGTCTTTCCTGAATCTTTCTTCTGTGGCTCTGACCAGCTGGGTCCTCTTCATTTAAGCCTCAGCTTTAGAGAGGCTTTTCCAGATTGCCCTGCCTAGATTGGGTCCCTCTGTTTTGGGGGTTCAGTAGCACCCCACATGGTTACATTAGAGCTCAAGTAATGATCTAGAGTTCTTATTTGTTTTTTGTTATTTTTCTCTCAATAGAACAGAAGCTCTGTGAGGATGGGGAATTTTCATTTTCTTTGTTTTGTCTTCAGCACTTAGCATACAGCCAGGTCTATAGTGTGTACTTAAAAAGATCTTGTTGAGTACATGAGTGAGTTTATGACTGAGGAGCTGATTTTGGAGACTGCTATTACAGAGTATATTGTGGGAGCACAGAGATGGGAGCTAAGGTAGGAACTAACTGGGCGTCAGTGGTGTTGCAAGCAGCAAAGAGGTCAAGTTGGGTAAGGCCAGTGTTGAAATGATTGGACCCAGCTGTAATTCCAGGGATAGGATAGAGGCTTCAGTGGGGTTGTGGTAGAAGAGGTCAGGTGCCAGTGGGTCAGGGAGTGTGTGTGTGTGTGTGTGTGAGAGAGAGAGAGAGAGAGAGAGAGAGAGAGAGACAGAGACAGAGACAGAGAGAGAGAGAGAGACAGAGAGACAGAGACAGAGACAGAGACAGTGAGGGAGGGAGGCAGGGGCTGCCGAAGACTCAGACAGGGAATGGGGAGTACATTTTGAAAAAGTAAAGAAAGGACCTGGTGGTAGCTTGAAGAAGTACAGGTATGAGGGAAGGTCTTTGGTTTTGTTTTATTAGGTTAGAGTCACCATTAGCATGTCCACATGCAGAGGGAAATGAGCCAGTGGAGAGGTAGCATCTGATGGAGCAAGGTCCTAGAATGGCGTGTGGGGAGGTGGCTTAGAATGGAGAGAAAAACTGCGGACATCTCATATTCAGAAACTGGAGAGGAGCGTTATTTGCTTTAGCTGCTATTTAATTTAAAGGGTAATTTAAGGTTTTACTTCTTTTATTTATTTATTTATTTTTGGCTGCTTTGGGTCTTCGTTGCTGCACCTGGGCTTTCTCTAGTTGCGGCGAGCGGGGGCTACTTACTCTTCGTTGTGGTGCGCGGGCTTCTCTTTGTGGTGTCTTCTCTTGTTGCAGAGCACAGACTCTAGGTGCACGGGCTTCAGTAGTTGCGGCGCGTGGGCTCTAGAGCTCAGGCTCAGTAGTTGTGGCGCACGGGCTTAGTTGCTCCACGGCATGTGGGATCTTCCTGGACCAGGGTTCAAACCCATGTCCCCTGCATTGGCAGGTGGATTCTTAACCACTGCGCCACCAGGGAAGCCCTAAGGTTTTACTTATTTGTGCCCTTGATTCAAGGCCTTGTCTTTTACCTACTTGAATCTCATAGAGGTGAATATTTAAGCTAAGGGAAAACAGTATAGAGGTTTCTCAAAAAATTTAAAATAGAACTACCATATGACCCAGGAATTCCACTTCCAGGTATTTTTTCAAAGAAAAGAGAAACACTAATTCAGAAAAATAAGTGCACCGCTACGCTCAAGGCAGCATTATTTACAAGATAAGGATACAACCTAAGTGCCCATTGATAGGTGAATGGATAAAGAAGATGTGGTATATATTCACAGTGGAATATTACTCAGCTAAAAAAGAAAATGAAATCTTGCCATTTTTGACAACATGGATGGACCTAGAGGGTATTATGCTAAGCAAAATAGGTCAGACAGAGAAAGACAAATACAGTATGATTTCACTTATATGTGGAATTTAACAAATAAAACAAATGAACAAATGTATTAAAACAGACTCAAAGAGAACTAACTGGTGGTTACCATAGAGGAGTGAAGTCGGGGGATGAATGAAATAGGTGAGGGAGATTGAGAGGTACAGACTTTTAGTAATAAAACAAGTAAGTCAGAGGGATGTAATGTACAGCATAGGGAATATAGTTAATAACATTGTAATTTTTTTTTTTTTTTTTTTTTTTTTTTTTTTTTTTTTTTTTTGCGGTACGCGGGCCTCTCACTGCTGTGGCCTCTCCCACTGCGGAGCACAGGCTCCGGACGCGCAGGCTCAGCAGCCATGGCTCACGGGCCCAGCCGCTCTGCGGCATGTGGGATCCTCCCGGACCGGGGCACGAACCCGTGTCCCCTGCATCGGCAGGTGGACCCTCAACCACTGCGCCACCAGGGAAGCCCTGTAATAATTTTTTATGGTGACAGATGGTAATGAGTTACCATGGTGATCATTTTGTAGTGTATAAATATATTATTGTGTTGTATGTCTGAAACTAATATAATATTGTAAGTCAATTATACTTCAAATTTAAAAAGATGAAAACATGTGGTCTGGGGCTTCCCTGGTGGCGCAGTGGTTGAGAGTCCGCCTGCCGATGCAGGGGATGTGGGATAGTGCCCCAGTCCGGGAGGATCCCACATGCCGCGTAGCGGCTGGGCCCGTGAGCCATGGCCGCTGAGCCTGCGCGTCCGGAGCCTGTGCTCCGCAACGGGAGAGGCCACAGCAGTGAGAGGCCCGCGTACCGCAAAAAACAAACAAACAAACAAACAAAAAAAAACATGTGGTCTGCTAGGGCTGTTCTTGCATATTATATTCTCACAATAAGTTTTTCTCATGTATTTTTTCCTGTTTAGCAAAACTTAGTGTATGACTCTGGAATTTTAAAAAAGGTAGGCGTGTTTAGCTTGTAATTTTTCTTTTGCATTTGAGGTTCCATTTAAATGAATTTAAGATTCAAGAATAGATGGCTTGAGTTTTTCTTAGTCCAATACCTGATATCTTCCAGGGAATTTGTTAACAACAGTTTTGAGATGTGATAGCCACAAGATATTGTATGTGAAGACAGTGACTAGTGATGTCAAAATTTGGATAAAGATTTTTTGGATAAACCAGTGGCTGGAGAATTATTGTTCAGTTTGCAGTGTTATAATTAAACACTTTTTTTGAGGCATCCATTATTTTTAAACAAAAGTAAAATTATGATTAGAGGAGAATTTGCTTCATGCTGTAAATAGATGTATTTAACACATTTTGTCATGTTCTTGATGGCTCTTTTCAGAAAGATTATTGAAGCTTTTTTGTTTGGTGACTCCGTGATCATTAACAGGGCAGCTTATTTGTCTTGCCATTACCAGACCAAGTGTCCAATGCTCAACTAATGGGTTGGTTTCTCAACCAGAAGGAGAAGCCCCATCTGGTTGGTGATGCTCCAGGGTTTTTTTCTAGCAATCTGTAGATAATTCTCAGCGTATGGTTCAATTTAATGCATACCAAATTGTAAAAATGGTGTATAAGTCTAGTAGATGAGTGGTATCTGAAATGCTAATAAGTGAGGATGGAATTTAGCACCCTAAAATGAGTGGTCTTGCATATCTTTTTAAATGCTTGTCTTTATTTTTGTAAGTTGGCTAGGGAGTTTTCACAGTTTGTTTTTGTTGAATAATAAAGAATGTGTCTGGTCTTTGTCCCAGATTCCTGGCACAGAACTTCCAAAACTCTTAGAATTTCCCAAGTGATAGGAGTGTTCTTGTTATTCATGAGTCCTCTTGGATCATACCTGAGTTTATGTTTATGAGATGATTCAAGATGGAACCTGGTCACCAGAAAGACCAACCATGTAATCAGAACACTGGGGCTTTGAGCCAATCTGACCTCTGGGGAAAGGTGAGGGGGCTGGAGATGGAGGTTAATCTCGTGGCCCCTGATTCAATCAAATCATATCTATGGAGTGAAACCCCAATAAGGCTCTGAACATCAGAGCTTGGTGGAGCTTCCTGGTAGGTGATATGCTAGGAGGGTAATGCACCCTGATTCCTTTTTTTTTTTTTTTTTTTTGGCTGCATTGGGTCTTGGTTGCAGCACATGGGATCTTTCGTTGCATCACGTGGGCTCTTTTTGGCATGTGGGCTTCTCTCTAGTTGTGGCATGCTAGCTTCTCTCTAGTTGTGGCGTGCGGGTTTCTCTCTCTCTAGTTGTGGCATACGAGCTCCAGGGTGCATGGGCTCTGTGATTTGCGGCCCACGGGCTCTCTTGTTGAGGCACCTGGGCTCTGTAGTTGTGGTGCCGCGGGCTTAGTTGCCCCATAGCATGTGGGTTCTTAGTTACCAAACCAGGGATCGAACCTGTGTCCCCTGCATTGGAAGGCGGATTCTTTTTTTTCTTTTTTGTAATTTTAAAAAATTATTTATTTATTTATGGCTGTGTTGGGTCTTCGTTTCTGTGCGAGGGCTTTTTCTAATTGTGGCAAGTGGGGGCCACTCTTCTTCGCGGCGCGCAGGCCTCTCACTATCGCGGCCTCTCTTGTTGCGGAGCACAGGCTCTAGACGCGCAGGCTCAGTAATTGTGACTCATGGGCCCATTTGCTGCACGGCATGTGGGATCTTCCCAGACCGGGGCTCGAACCCATGTCCCCTGCATTGGCAGGGAGATTCTCAACCACTGCGCCACCAGGGAAGTCCCGGAAGGCAGATTCTTTACCACTGGACCACCAGGGAAGTCCCTGATGCACCCTGATTCTATGAGGAGAGGGCATGGAAACTCTGTGTTCAGGACCCTTCCAGACCTTGCCCTATGTGTATCTTCATTTGGCTAGTCCTGATTTGTATTCTTATTTATGAAACTGTAATAATAAGTATAGTGCTTTCTAAAGTTCTGTGAGTTGTTCTAGCAAATCACACTCGAGGAGTTGTGGGAACCTCTGAATTTGCAACCAGTTGTTCAGAAATGTTGTTGGCCTGCGGACCACCAAAGTGCAACTGGAGTAAGGACAGTCTTGTTGGGAACCATGTCCTTGAACTATGGAATCTGATGCTACTTTGGGTCATTAGCATCAGAATTGTATTGAAGTTTACCAGTTGGTGTCAGAATAGTTTTATATTCCTGTTATAATTCAACTTAAATTGGTGGCCAGATGTGAGTTGATGAGATGATATACCCAAGAAAGGGGGCATGGCTTTTAGTCCTTTCCAGCCTGGGTAATAGGAAATCATTGATTTAGCCCATTTACATTTAGTGTCTATGTATGACAAGGTCTGTACTAGACAAAAAGCGGTAGGAAATTCCCCATCCCTACAACTTAGGAGCTTTTTATGTGATGTAGTAGACATGGGGTTTTTGTGTGCTGTGATAGAGAAGGAATGCTCAGCCCTTGGAATGGCGCTGTCTTCTTTGACAGTACATTGGTGCTGGGTTAGAGATGGGTTTTCTAGGCAGTGTGTACTTTAGAACCAGAGAGATGTCCAGTGTACTAGTGTGGATGGGGACAGGGGGTTGTGGGTGCCAGTGGTTGTTTCAGAATAAGTGACTGTGTTTACTGGCTGGAAGTATGTGTTAGGGCAGTGCTTTTGCAAAGTGGTAAATGGACCACCTGTATAAGAATTACCCTGTCCACCAAGGGGGGAAAGTGGCTGGGGTGGTGGTGGGATGAATTGGGAGATTGGGATTGACATGTATACACTAATATGTATAAAATAGATAACTAATAAGAACCTGCTGTATAAAAAATAATAATAATAAAATTCAAAAATTCAAAAAAAAAAGGAAAGAATTACCCTGTCCACTGGTTCCTCCCGTCCCCTTACAGAAATGCTGGTTTTCTTTTCTACTTTTTTTTTATGATGGAAAATGTCGATTAGTGACACTAGTAAGACGAATAGTGTAATACCCCCCCATCTACTTATCCCCAACTTCATTAACTCGTGGCTAGTGATTCAATTTATAGTGTTTGCTTATTTCTCTTTGGGAGTATTTACCCATTTATTTAATTACTATGCCAGTTTCAAGCTGCCACACAATTTTACTGAACAAGGAGTTAGGGAAAGATTCTCAGAATCAGTTCTCCTGACCTGGGGCAGGGTGGCCCCAGCTCATGACTCTTTCCCACTCAAACCAGCTTCCTCTTACTTTTTAAAAAATTTGTTTATTTTTGGCCGTGTTGAGTCTTTGTTGCTGCACGCAGGCTTTCTCTAGTTGTGGTGAGCAGGGGCTACTCTTCGTTGCAGTGCAAGGGCTTCTCATTGTGGTTGCTTCTCTTGTTGTGGAGCACGGGCTCTAGGTGTGTGGGCTTCGGTAGTTGTGGCACACGGGCTCAAGAGCACAGACTCAGTAGTTGTGGCACACGGGCTTAGTTGCTCCGTGGCATGTGGGATCTTCCCATACCAGGGATTGAACCCATGTCCCTTGCATTGGCAGGCAGATTCTTAACCACTGCACCACCAGGAAGTCCCACACCTTCCTCCTTTTAAAAAAAATTTCAGAAATAATTCTACCTATAAGTATTTAGGTTTATATCTCTAAGGACTAGTTTTAAAAATATACCCACAAAACTTTTATTACATCTAAAATAATTAACAATAATTCCTTAGTATCAAATATTTGATTTGTGTTCAAACTTCTCCACACATCTCCAGATAGGTTCCAAGAATTACATTTGGCTGCTTTATCTCTTAAGTCTCTTTTAGTCTATATGATCTTTCTTGATCTCTCTCTTTTTTCCTTTGAAGCCTATTTGTAGAATAAAGTTTATTTTGTAGATTTTTTTCACAATGTACAGTTTGCTGATTGCATCCCTATGATGTTTGCGTCAGAGTTCCCCATCCCCTGTTTTTCCTCTAATTTCATAATTGGCACTAGAGCAGTGGCTTTCAAATGAGGTTCCAGGATCAATAACATCAGCATCATCTGGGAAACTTATTAGAAATAGGGATTCTTGGCTTCACTGCAGGCCTGTTGAATCAGAAACTCTGAGGAAGGGGCCCTGCAGTCTTCTAAATGATACTGATGCACCCTAAAGTTTGAGAACCATTGCTGTATAGCCTTGATCAGATTCAAGTTTGTCCCTCTCCCACCCTACTCCCTTACCCCCACCAGCTATTTCATGGCTGTTGATGTGTTTTCCATTAGAAGGCACTTAAGGCTGACTGGTCTCTGATTTATGATGCTTATGTTCATGTTGATCATTGCCTAGGCTATATCTGTTAATTCCCTGGGGTTGCAAATGGCATTGTTCTAATTGTATCATTCCTTCTTTTTTTAAAAAATATTTTATTTATTTATTTGGCTGTATTGGGTCTTAGTTGTGGCATGTAGGATCTTCATTGCAGCATGCAGGCTCTTTCATTGCAGCACATGGGCTTCTCTTTAGTTGTGGCACACGGGCTCCAGAGTTTTTGGGCTCAGTAGTTGCAGTGCACAGGCTCTATTGTTGTGGGGTGCAGGCTCCGAGCGTGGGGCTCAGTAGTTGCAGCACGTGGGCTTTCTAGTTGAGGTGCACAAGCTCAGTAGTAGTGGTGTGTGGGCTTAGTTGCCCCACAGCATATGGGATCTTAGTTCCCTGACCAGGGATCGAACCCACATCCCCTGCATTGGAAGGCAGATTCTTAACCAGTGCACCACCAGGGAAGTCCCTCTATCATTCCTTCTTCATGCATAAGCTGGAAAAACTTCCCCTCATTAACTCTTAGGTTACCCTGTGGAATAGTTTGTTCAGAAAAGGCAGGATAAACGATGAGTCTTTGCTTTATTTACCTGTTTTCAGAATAAGTTGGTTCTCTAGCATCTGCCAAAAATGACAAATGAAGTCCTGTAACAAATCAGTGTAAATTTAAATATTTAACTGTATTTGATATTTTATCCATTGCCATTTTGTTCTTATTTGATGCTCATATTATCCTATCTTTGTGTCATGGGAACCTCTTCAGGTTTTCTCCTAATTCCTTTTGACATGATCCTAGCAGTCTTTTATAGTGTCCTTGATTTCTGGTAGAAGATTTTCCAGTCTTGTTATATGTTTAGCTCCAGACTAGGAATTAGCAATTTCTTCAAGGAACCCTGTTTCTCTTTAGACAAAAATAGTAGAGATCATAAAATGCATGGTAGGGCTGCTCTTTACTCCAGAGGTTAGTCATATTTCCAATTTAAACTCAGGACTGTAATGCTTTTACTCAACCTAATGTATATCCTTTCTTTAATGTCAGAAATCCCAGTATTCAGTAACACAATTACTCATTTTCTTTATCCCATAATGCCCACATAACAGTCTCAGAATCGTAGACCAGCAGTATTATTTCTGTACACTATTTCTTCAGTACTTGTTATCTTTAGAGTATACCCCGCTAGGATATCCAATTAAAGTCATTTGAAATAGTTCTTTGTGTGATTCTCCTCCCAATTAAATATACAGTTAGTTTGCTTTATGTTTTGGGGATTGCTATTTTTTTTTAAATTTTTATTTATTTATTTATTTTTGGCTGCGATGGGTCTTCGTTGCTGCTTGCAGGCTTCAGTAGTTGTGACTCGCAGGCTCGAGAGCGCAGGCTCAGTAGTTGTGGCGCTCGGGCTTAGTTGCTCCGCAGCATGTGGGATCTTCCTGGACCAGGGCTCGAATTCGCGTCCCTTGCATTGACAGGAGGATTCCTAACCACTGTGCCACCAGGGAAGCCCGGGGATTGCTTTTTCAAATTTAATTTTATAATTATGTAAAATATTTACATGGTTCCAAAGTCAACCAAATAAGGTATATTCAGAGAAGCCTGCCTTCTACCCTTGTAGCTTCCATCTGATTCCCTCGGCTGTAGCAGTGATTTTCATCCTTGGGAGCTTTTAAAAAGTACTGATGCTCAGACTCCACATCCAAGCAATTAATTCATAATTCGGGAGAGGAAGTGGAGGAGAGTGAGACCCAGCCATCAGTATTTTTTACAAGTTCCCAGGTGATTTTCAGGGATAGCCAAAGTTAAGTGAAGAACTACTGACATTTAACTTTTTAAATAAAATCTATATCATTCCATTTAAAAACACACACACAGAGAGACACAAATGGGATGCATCTATTTAGATTCCTTTCTCTCTGTCTTAAACATAAGGAACTATACTGCTGCACTCTTTGGTGAACAGCATGACCTGGAAAGCAGTTGTAACACACTGTGCATTTAACCAAGCTCCCAAACTGCCCTTCAGCTGCGAAAGCTGGAGAATGCCAATGGGAGAGATGTTAACAGGACTTAAAGAAAAGCAACAATTGAGTATTTTTCTTCTAAAATATATTTTTAAAGTATAAAAGTAAGAAACTGTAAACACATATATGTATAATTCTAAAAATTAGGAATCCTGGGACATCATGAACATACATGTGACTTGGGATCTGCATCTTATTGCATGATTCAGATATACTAACTGGCATGGTCTGTGCTTTCCACTTAATTACATGCTAGTCTGCGACATGTCTTGTGTTCTCATTATAACATGAAATTTTGTTTATAAGAAACAGAAAATGGTTTAATTTTTCTAATCTGTTTTTTTAATTCAGTTACCAAGGTGTTTTTTCCATCAATTACTGATTCCATTTTTTCCTCTCTGCTCTAATCCAAGCATTCAGTAGATATTGTGAGTGCCAACTGATGGTCTATCAGTTTGAAACAGTTCTGTGGCTACACAGTTTGGGAAATGTTGCTGTGGCTTGGGGACCTATTAAAAAGCTTTATAAAGAGGGGAGGGATGTTGTCATGTTGGACCCTAGGAGGGTCCAACAGTGTGGAGGACTGGTCCAAAGCAGGGTGAGAGTGGATGCTGGGACACTGCATTGCAATCCACTGTAATAATACAAGTGAATGGTGATTAGGGCCTAAATTGAGCCAAGTGCAAGCGTTAGTGTTAGGGGCTAGCAGGAATGTTATAAAAAAAAGGAATATTTTCCTTGAGTTGAATCATCACTTCTAAGGTGTGTTTCTCTGTTTTTCAAGTCCAGAAAGTAGATTTAAATGCACCCATATATGCTCATTACCTTGATGACTGACTCATGTTAATTAAATTCATTGGAAACTGACTTATACAGGAATTAGGTAGACCCAGCTTTCTATCCTTGCTCTGTCACAGCACAGACCTTCAGTATTTTCATTCTTAAGAAGGGAATTCTTGACTGCTTTTCAAGGGTGGTGAAAATTAAAGAAGATACATGCTATATACCTACCACAGTGTCTGGTGTAATAATGGGTTAGGCAGTCTTTTCTCTTGATCATAGAACTCATATTCCCCAAACCCGGGGAACCTGCTTATATTAAAATCTTTAGGAAGTTGGATTGTCAATAAGAACTTTGATTAGAATGCACAGAATTAGAACCAACAAAATAGCAATAGCTGTATTACTATGGTACATTACCTTGATATTCTTATGACAAACCACCCTTGCATGCCTGGGATTAATCCTGCTTGGTCATAGTATATAATCTTTATAATGTTGTTGGATTTGGTTGGATTTGCTAGTGGGTTTTTTTGTTTGTTTTTTCGTTTGTTTTGTAGGATTTTTTCATCTGTATTCATAAGAGATACTGATCTGTAGGTTTTTTTCTTGTGGTATCTTTGCCTGGGTTTAGTATCAGGATAATGCTGGCTTCATAAAATGTATTATGAAATATACCCGTTCCTAATTTGGGGGAAGAATTTCAGGAGAAGTGGTATTAAATCTCCTCTAAATGTTTGGAAGAATTCACCAGAGAAGCCATGAGATCCTGGACCTTTCTTTGTTAGGAGGTTTTTATTTTAATTAATTAATTAATCTATCTATGTATCTATCTATTTATTTATTTATTTATGGCTGTGTTGGGTCTTCGTTTCTGTGCGAGGGCTTTCTCTAGTTGCGGCGAGCGGGGGCCACTCTTCATGGCGGTGCGCGGGCCTCTCACTGTCGCAGCCTCTCTTGTTGCGGAGCACAGGCTCCAGATGCGCAGGCTCAGTAGTTGTGGCTCACGGGCCTAGTTGCTCCGCGGCATGTGGGATCTTCCCAGACCAGGGCTCAAACCCGTGTCCCCTGCATTGGCAGGTGGATTCTCTACGACTGTGCCACCAGGGAAGCCCAGGAGGTTTTTAAATTACTGATTGCATCTCCTTACTTGTTATTGTTCTGTTGAGATTTTCTATTCCTTCCTGAGTTAGTTCTGGTAATTTATGTGTTTCTAGGAATTTGTTAATTTCATCTGGGTTGTCTGATTTGTTGGTCATCAGTCAGCCACCTTTTCTGTCTTTTCTTTTTAAATTTATTTTTATTTTAAAATATTATCATACAATAAAATTTACTTTTTTGGTCTATAGTTCTGTGAATTTTAACACATATGTAGATTTGTGTAACCACCACCACAGTCAGGATATAGAGCAATTCCATCACCCCAAAAACCTACTTTGTGGTATTATAGTCGCATTTTCTACTAACTCCTAGCTCCTGGCAGCCACTGTTGCCTGTCACTAGATCTGTTCTCTGTCACTAGTTTTGTCTTTTTAAGAATGTTATATAAATAGTCATACAGTATGTATATTTTGAGACTTTTTTCACTCAGCATAATGTCTTTGAGATTCATCCAAGTTATGTTATCAATAGTTTTTTTTTAAATTACTGAGTAGTATTTCATTGTATAGATATACCACATTTTATTCATTCATCTGTTTCCAGTGTTTGGTAACAATGAATAGAGCTGCTAAGGACACTTCATAGTGTCTTTGGATTCCTGATTGTCCATTCACTGAAATCTTTACGTTTGTGATCATCAACTCTACAGGTTTTCTGGAGGATGATTTTTTTTTTAATTTTTATTTTTGGCCACATCCTGCAGCATGTGGGATCTTAGTTCCCCAACCGGAGTTCGAACCTGTACCCCCTGCATTGCAAGTGCAGAGTCTTAACCACTGGACCACCAGGGAAGTCCCTGGAAGATGAATGTTTTTATGTACTTCTGGCACACAGTAGGTATTTAATAAAAACACATTCAGCAAATATATACTGAAAATCTGTCATGTGCTAAGCATTGGGAATACACTGGTAAATAGAAACAGACTTAACTCCTTCCCTTGGGAAGAGCTCACAGTCCTGTAGGGGACACTAACATCAACCAAATAATCACTTAGATTGTTCTAGCATTGTACCTGTGGCTTCACTGCTTTGAAGGAAAGACACTTTGTTTCCTCAGAGCCTGTAATAGGAATTTGAGCTCACCAGGTACGTCAAATATGGCTTCCCTGAGAGAAGTGACTACTATCTCAATTCCAAAGTTTGAAATAGGAGTTAACTAAGCAAAGTGGTGAGAAAAGCATTCTAAGAGAAGCCCTTGAAGTGAGAGGGAACTTGGGTTCCCTACTACCAGGGTGGCAGCCAGAATGCAGAGAGTAAGGAGAGCATGATCAGAGTTTTGTCCTTATCTGAAGACCAGTGAGAAGGCCACTGAATAATTTTATGTCATGAGTTGTGAGTAATGAGGATTATGGTTAGAAAAGATCATTCTAGCAGCTAGGTAGAAAAGGGATTTGGAGAGGGCTAGAGCTGGTACAGGTAATTTATTAAAAGGCTATTACTATAACTGAGGCTTGAGATGATGTTTGCATGAGTTGAAGCGGTGGGTGTTGAAGTTGGATTCAGAGCTCATGTAGAAGGTAAGATGATGGCCAGGTCTTAGGGATGGATTGGATATGGGGTATATGGAGAGAGAACTATCAAAGAAGACACCTATATTTTTTGGCCTATGCATTTGAATGGACAGCAGTGCTCTTTGTTAAGGTAAAGAACATGAGAAAGCCTTCAGCTTTGGGAAGATGGTAAGATCATGAGCTTGACAGTGGATATATGAGTTTGAGGTCTCCTGAGTTAAGCAGGAGATGACAAGTGGGCCATCTAATATTCTCATCTAGAGCTCGCTGAAGAGATCTAGGCCAGAGGTATGAGAGTGGGTCGTTACTTGAAGCTGTATGTATGAATGAAATCTTCCAGGGTGAGAGAACAGAGTGAGAAGCAGAGGGCATCTGACTGACAGACACTTTGAGGACCCTAGTTTTAAAGGACAGGCATAGGAGAGGAAACCTGCAAGGGTAAGGGGAAGGCGCATGTTGTAAATGAATGACAGCATGAAAATTTAGACAATATGCAGAACACTTTTATTGTACAAATCTGAAACTCTATACCCATTAAACAACAACTTCCCTCTCCACCCCCCATCCCCACCTTCTGGTAACCACCATTCTACTTTCGGTTTCTATACATTAAATTTTTTTTTACTGTAAAAAAATACGTTTGAGAAATATTGGTCCTAGGATATCAGCAATACATTCCCTACTCCAACTCAAACATCTGTGTACCTACTGTGTGTCAGGCCACTGTACTGATTCCAAGGCCACTGTAGAGATTCTAAGATGAGGTAGATATGACCACTACTTTTGAGAAGCTCCCATTCTACCTTGGAAACAAAGACCAACAAAGCAAGTGCTGTTTGCCAGGTACAGAAAGACAGGAATATTTTGTAGACTGGTTTAAAGGAGAAGCAAAGGCACAGAAACCTCAGATTATAAAATCTGTAGCTTGATGAGGTAGGAAGTGGCAAGCATTAAGATTAGGAAAGTGAAATAAAAGGCAGATTGTGAAAAGTCCTTGAAAGAAATATTTTGGACCTTATGCAGAGGCAATGGCAAGCTGTCAGAGATTTTATTTATCAGGGGAGTGATGTGATTAGTAGTCTGTACTTGGAAGATTTCCAGAGCTGCATGGAAGCTGCATGGGGTGCTTGCAGGGGGTGTTCTTTTAAAGAGGCTAGAGGAAGCATAGAGAGTGGACACAGATTTCAGGAGCAGGTTCAGCAAGTCTTCGTGCCCAATTGAATGTGTTGGGGGGGTGGAGGGGGAAGGGTAATGTGGTGAAGCGGAGGGAGAAGGTAGAGACAGACTTTGGTGGTGATGGTGGCAGGGAGACCTTGTACAGATTTGGCCTTAGTGATTCAAGTGCAAACCCCCAGAGGCAACCAGAAATAGAAGTCTGGAGCTCAGGAACAAGGTAGGTCTATTTAAATAGATTTGAGTGTGTGTGGGTGTGTGTGTGTGTGTGTAGGGCTGTGGGGGTGTGTGTAGGGGTGTGTGGGGGTGTGTGTAGGGGTGTGTGTGTGTGTAGGAACAGAATGACATTGCTACAAAAGTTGTGCAGAAAAGATGGCCCAAGAAGGAAGCCTGAGGCTTCCAGAAAGGAACCAGAAAGGAACCAGAAAGGTGTGAGGAGACATGGAAAATGTTTGGCCAAGACAGTGGAAAGGAGAATTTCAAAAGTAGGGCTGTTCCACAGTGTTAGGTGTCAGGGAGATCCAATAGGATGGGGAAGGGACAGAGGGTGACAGTGAGCTGCCAGACACCCAGGGAGTGAGGAGCATGGCCCGGCTGCATCTGGTGCCTGAGTTCTACTCAGGAGAAAGCTTTATTTATTATCCAGTGGATGCCTCCACAGTGCTTTTACCAAACAAACTGCCGATACCATTAAGAAAATTTATTTCTGAATTTGCTGATTTCAAAAGCTTAGAAACGTCTGTTATTTTGTATCTTTTATAAAGTCTCACTATGCAAAGAGTTACAATCTTTTTCATGTTACTTAGTTTCTACAGGTGGTCAGCATTGATACTTTTTAGACTTCTCTCCTTGCCTGAAGAAAATAAGAATGTCCCAACTTTTCCTGCTTTTTTTTTGGAGTCGGCTTCCTTTAGTTTAGATCATTAAATGTTTTATAGTTTCACCCCACAAGAAGCAAAATATCAACCACAAAAGTGGCAAAAGTGGTAGAAACAGTTATAAAATAGTTAATACTTTAAAAAAGCTCATTCCGGGCTTCCCTGGTGGCGCAGTGGTTGAGAGTCCGCCTGCTGATGCAGGGGACACGGGTTTGTGCCCCGGTCTGGGAAGATCCCACATGCCACGGAGCGGCTGGGCCCGTGAGCCATGGTGGCTGAGCCTGCGCATCCGGAGCCTGTGCTCCACAACGGGAGAGGCCACAACAGTGAGAGGCCCGCGTACCACACACAAAAAAACAGAAACAGATTCACAGATACAGAGAACTAGTGATTACCAGTGGGGAGAGGGGCAAGATAGGGGAAGGGAATTAAGAGGTACAAAATACTAGATATAAAGTAAATAAGACATGAGGATATAATGTATAGCACAAGGAATATAGCCAATGTTTTATAATAACTTTAAATGGAGTATAATCTATAAAAATATTGAATCATGTTATATGCCTGAAACTAATATAATATTATAAATCAACTATACTTCAGTTTTTAAAAGATTAAGTTTGTCTGTGAGTGGCAGAAAATCCAAAATAATAGCACTTAAAGGAAGCCTAAAGTTCAGGGCCAGTAGGACAGGAAGCTTCATGAAGTTGTCAGGGGTCCAGGTCATCCTGTCCTGCTACTTTGCAAGCTTATTTCTACTCTTTTCTAGAGATGAAAGACAAAATGTAATTAAAACACATAGAATTAGTAGTGTAACTGTGTTATTTGAGAATATAAAGTAAATCTCAGGATAAACAGCCCAAAGAGTTGATGCAGTTGCCTCTGGGGAGCAGGAATTGTGAGTAGGGAGAGATGGATTACAAGACTGCTGCATTTTGTTGATGTTGTTTTCTTAGTTATAGCCTTATAGTACTGATTGGCTTTTAAATTTGTGATATGTAAAAGTTTGATTAAAGACAAAATTCTAGAAAATTAGAGTTATTTCATATAGTGCTTGTGCGAATTTTTTTTCACATAACAATATATTTTAAAGGTCTCCCTGGCAGTTCATATAGGTCTGTTGCACCCTAAATTTTAATGGCTGCATAGAGGTTCGTACTCTGACTATACCAGTTGTTTCCTTAGCTTCTTTTTCTAGACAACTTTTATTCTCATTTTTTTTTCTATTACATACAATACTATAGTGATTATGTCATATATATATAAAACGTATTCCTAGAAGTGGAATTATTACTAGGTCAAAGACAGTTCACAGTTAAAATTTTGACAGAGACTGCCAGATTTTCTTCCAAAAATTTTTTTAAAAATAAATTTATTTATTTATTTTTGGCTTTGTTGGGTCTTCGTTTCTGTGCGAGGGCTTTCTCCAGTTGCGGCGAACAGGGGCCACTCTTCATCGCAGTGCACGGGCCTCTCACTTTCGCGGCCTCTCCCATTGCAGAGCACAGGCTCCAGACGCGCAGGCTCAGTAGTTGTGGCTCACGGGCTTAGTTGCTCCGTGGCATGCGGGATCTTCCCAGACCAGGGCTCGAACCTGTGTTCCCTGCATTGGCAGGCAGATTCCCAACCACTGTGCCACCAGGGAAGCCCCCAAAATTTTAAGATCACTCTGATAACTGTGTTGAGAATAGATTGATGTGGAGCAAGATGGGCCTTGAGAAGACAAGTTTGGAGGCTGTTGCTATCATCCCAGCGAGAAATGCACTTCAGACTAGGGTAACAGTGGATATGGAGAAAGGTAGACTGATTCACGAAATAAAGTAGGTGAGAGAACAGCTGGAATTATTAATGAAGTAGATGTGAGTAATGAAAGAAAGGAAGGAGTCAGTATGATTCAGATGGACCAGTGACATCAATTAGTGTCTTCAAGTGAGATGAAACCTACTTGCCATGGCCAGATTAGATGAATTTGTAGATACTTTGCAACTCTGACATTGTATGATTTTTGGATCCATAACAACACCCTTATTTATAGATTGAATGATACTCATATTGAATACTTTGTGTTTTATAATTGTGGGTATATAATTTTATTTGATTTCTTTTATTGTGCAAACATTGAGTTTATCCCTATACTGCATATATTTTAATCTTCTATAAATCTCTGGAATCCTTTTGTTTACCTCGTGTGTGCAGCCACACATCTAACCAAAGTGCTTCTTTCCTCCACCAGCTGCAGTCAGTGATCTTTATAAAATGTAGTCTGCGAGCTTCCCTGGTGGCGCAGTGGTTGAGAATCCGCCTGCCGATGCAGGGGACACGGGTTTGTGCCCTGGTCCAGGAAGATCCCACATGCCGCGGAGCGGCTGGGCCTGTGAGCCATGGCTGCTGAGCCTGTGCGTCCGGAGCCTGTGCTCCACAACAGGAGAGGCCACAAGAGTGAGAGGCCCACATACCACACACACACACAAAAAAAATGCAGTCTGCGATGACTCCCTTTGCTCCAGTTTCTTCATATTGTAACAGAAGTGCTGTGTCCATAGCTGATCCACTCACAGGGAACATTTCCAAGTGGTTCTGTTCCATTCCACCTTGTTTGCGGTGTCCAAGCCCCCATCCTCTCTCCTGTGGTCTTATAGGTCTTCCGGACTGTGGGAAAGTAGAGGGCCCCCAGGTGGGGAATCAGTGGAGCAAGAGGATAGGTATTCCATACTGGAGGACTTTCCTGACACTCCCTATTATTGGGGTTGGTAATCCTTTCTTTTCTCTTCTTCCAGTTAATACTTCATCTCTCATTAAGTCTTGGTCATTATTCTCCAGATTTTCCCTTCCAGTTTTGCAGTCACATCCAAGGGACTCTTTATCAGGTACTTAAATCTTTGTTCCTGCTCTTCTCCCGCAGCTGGAGGAAAAAGAAAATACGTAGAAATAACTAGTTTATTACTTCTGAATATTGCCCTGCCACAGCATGGCTTCCAAAATAGGCCTTGCTCACCTCTTCACCCTCATCTCTGTGCTGTTTTCCCACGTTGCTCATGCCATATCATACTTCTTTAATTTCCTGAAATCATAGGTTCACTCAACCCCATCCCAACTGTGCTTAGACCTTACTTTGTAGATCCAGACCTTCCTTCACTTTCTCTACATACTCTTCTTATGTGCTCACAGAGCACTTGACTTTGTTGTAGTATATATCACATGTTATGATTATGATATGATTATTTTGGGTCACTGGCTAGCTAGCTCCCGAGATCTTTGTGCGCAGGGGCCATATCTGAATCACTTTTATTTCCCCACTGGTAGGTAGCACAGTTCCTGTCCTAGAAGGGCTCAGTAATTATTTCTTGAATGAATAAATATGTATTTGGCACCAGCCAATATTGAATGATTTTTATTTTGGTCAAGGATAGAGGTAATAATCAATATAGAAGAACAATATAGAGGAAAATTGTGATTTTAGAAGAGGCTACTTTATTTTTCTAACAAGTAAGTATGTTTTATTCAGAAACATAAGCATGATCTATGGAAACTAATAATAGGAAACCAGTTAGGGCTTCCCTGGTAGCGCAGTGGTTAAGAATCCACCTGCTAATGCAGGGGACATGGGTTCGAGCCCTGGTCTGGGAAGATCCCACACGCCACGAAACAACTAAGTCTGTACGCCACAACTACTGAGCCTGCACTCTAGAGCCCGCAAGCCACAATTACTGAGCCCGTGTGCCACAGCTACTGAAGTCCACGTGCTTAGAGCCTGTGCTCCGCAACAGAGAAGCCACTGCAATGAGAAGTTCATGCTCTGCAACGAAGAGTAGCTCCCGCTCGCAGCAACCAGAGAAAGCCCACAAGCAGCAACAAAGACCCAATGCAGCCAAAAATGAATGGATTAATTAATTTTTAAAAATAGGAAACCAGTTAATATAATTCATCGTAATAGGTAAAGTAAAAAATCATGTTATCATTTCTATAGATAACTAAAAATACTATTTAGTAAAATTCAAAAATTCCTGGTAAATTTGGAAGATATCCTTTAACAACTGGTATATAATTGATAACAGATTTACTAGAATAAGAGGCTACTTTAATAATAGTTGGAAGCCAGGTTGCAAAAGCCTCAAAAAAAAAGAATGTTCTGCTCACAAAACAACTCATTTGGGCAGCTTGGTGTTGGAAGTAGGTATGTGAATTATATAACTAGAGGCCTTAGCAGGGTCAGATAGGAGTTTTCTGTAGGTAGATAGTGGGAAGATGGATATTAAATGTTAGATAGACTAGAGAAAAGGCTCAATGGGATGGGCCTCATTATCAGCACATGGTCACATGTACCAGCAGAAACTACCACACCAAGGCAAACACACCATTGGAGCTTTTGCTTTAAACTTTGATGACCATGTATCTAGTTTAACCAGCACAAGATTCTACAGGATAAAAAAGTGAAGAAACAATAGCAGCAAATCAAAACTACAATGGGGTATCACCTCACACCAATCAGAATGGCCATCATCAAAAAATCTACAAACAATAAATGCTGGAGAGGGTGTGGAAAAAAGGGAACTCTCCTACACTTGGTGGGAGATGTAAATTGATACAGCCACTATGGAAGACAGTATAGAGCTTCCTTAAAGAACTAAAAATAGAACTACCATATGGCCCAACAATCCCGCTACTGGGCATATACCCAGAGAAAATCATAATTCAAAAAACCACATGCACCCCAGTGTTCATAGCAGCACTATTTACAATAGCCATGACATGGAAGCAACCTACATGTCCATCGACAGAGGAATGGATAAAGAAGATGTGGTTCATATATACAATGGAATATTACTCAGCCATAAAAAGGAATGAAATTGGGTTATTTTTAGGACGTGGATGGACCTAGAGACTGTCACACAGAGTGAAGTAAGTTAGAAATAGAAAAGCAAATATCGTATAATAACGCATATATGTGGAATCTAGAATAATGATGTAGATGATCTTACTTGCAAGGCATAAACAGAGACACAGACATAGAGAACAAATGTATGGATACCAAGGGGGAAAGGGGTGGGGTGGGAGGAATTGGGAGACTAGAATTGACACATATACATTATTGATACTATGTATAAAATAGAAAACCGATGGGAACATACTGTATAGCACAGGGAACTCTACCTAATGCACTCTGGTGACCTAAATGGGAGGGAAGTCCGAAAGGGAGGGGATATCTGTATGTGTATGGCTGATTCATTTTGTTGTGCATTGGAGGCTAACACAACATTGTAAAGCAACCATACTCCAAAAAAATTAATAATAAATAAATAAATTTTAAAAATAAAAAAATTTAAAAGGAAAGAATAGCAGCATTCTTTCCCTCTTCTTACCCATAGAGAAAGCAGAATGAATTTGTGTGTGATATGGTGGATTTTTTTTGTCTTCTCTGTTTTCCTTCTCTTCCCTTCTCTGTCTCTTTTTTCTTAATTGTGAACCAACGAGTCCCATAGTTTATTGATTGGGTCTCAGAATGCTAAATGGGTTACTCGGCGCTTTTCTTGGACTTTTCTTGCATCATGAGCGTTCCTCCTTTGACACCCTGCTTCTCCCTCATCTGTTTTTCCAGGCACCCTGGGACATTCGCACTCTCCAAAAACTTTCTTGCCTTTGGGGCTTTCGTCAAGTTATTTCATCTGCCCAGAGATGTACTTTCACCCCTGCCTACAGAGGCCCAGCACAATTGCCACCCATTGGTGGCAGCCCTTCCTGGCAATACCTTTGTTGTGATTAACCACTCTAATGGGCCTGCCCTAACAGCTGCTTTGTAGTCCACTTTTGAGATTTACTGTGCTGTGTTATGTTTTACTATGCTGAGGTCCTCCAAACACAAGGCCCTAATTAATGCCCTGCTTCTGTTATTTGCCTCTGTACATAGCTGGTGTTGCTAACATCCTACCAGCCCATCTTTAAGTTGAGTGTGCCTATTTGCCACAGCAGTTGTAGAAGCTTGAGTCCTGAGCTTTGCCCTGCCCTAGCTGTGCTTGGATTATGTTCTCCAGGTTTGGTTTGGTTTGGTTTGGCTTTAATATTTATTTATTTGGTTGTGCCAGGTCTTAGTTGTGGCAGGTGGGCTCCTTAGTTGTGTCTTGCCGGCTCCTTAGTTGCAGCTTGAGGACTCCTTAGTTGCGGCACATGGGCTCGTTAGTTGTGGCATATGAACTCTTAGTTGCGGCATGCATGTGGGACCTAGTTCCCTGACCAGGGATCGAACCTGGCCCCCAGCATTGGGAGGGCGGAGTCTTAACCACTGTACCACTGGGGAAGTCCCTGTTCTCCAGGTTTTTATGCCGTATCCTACCATGCTCATAGTGAAGATTCTATTATCTTGTCCATCATGTTTCAGTTTAAAATAGGAGAGACTTTGGGAAATGTTTTCAAATTCTCCAGCATGTTCTTAATATTCACCACATAAAATATTCTACCTGCTCAAAGGACCACGTTTTAATTTCAGGGTATGTCAGCATTTATGAGTTCATTTAATCAGGAATAATGACTTTTAGTTTCCACTGAGATTGCATTTGTTGATTTTTTTTTTTTTTTTTTTTTTTTTTGCGGTACGCGGGCCTCTCTCTGCTGTGGCCTCTCCCGCCGCGGAGCACAGGCTCCGGACGCACAGGCCCAGCGGCCATGGCTCACGGGCCCAGCCGCTCCGCGGCATGTGGGATCCTCCCGGACTGGGCCACGAACCTGTGTCCCCTGCATCGGCAGGCAGACTCTCAACCACTGCGCCATCAGGGAAGCCCCTGTTAATATTTTTGAGGCACGTGTTTTCAGATCAGGTAACCTAAATTTTAAGTCTTCCTATGCCCTATGTATTTGTTTATAATAGAAAAGGAGAGCATTTTAGGCATTGTTTTCTGTTGGAAGATTTTCTCATACTTACACTGGTTGAATACTTTGACACATAAACTCTGATGTGCTCTGTTTTGGGCTATTTAAGCAGTGGTGAAATTACAATAGATGGTCTCTGTCTGCTGTTGTCATTAATTACATTCTCTGTGCCTTGGCATTGTATCTTGCTCCAACTGCAGCTGTTTCCTTTGGCCCTCTGAAAGCTTATAAGATGTGTAGTAATTTAAAATGAAATAACACATAGATTTATCAGGCAGCATGTTTGTGTTATTAATTACATTTTACACTGCAAGTCACTTTTTTTTTAAGTACTTTTGAACTCTTTCACAGAGGGAGTGCTTTAGGAATTTAAAAAAAAATCATTTTGTCTTTTTTGCATGATATATGAAAGTATTGATTTTAAGTTTGCATTTAAAAATTTTGATTCCTTCTTTTATGTCTTTGTTTTAAACACACTGTTCTTACTTTATGATAATTCTGTAATCTTGATATCTAACCCTTTGTTTGAAGTATCCCCTGATAGCACCCATACTAAATTGTTTCACTGAGTACTTTATAATTTTAGGTTGTATACTAATGTTTGGTGGGGTTTTAATTTTGGAAATTCCATGAGGCCTGGGTTGAGGGCTTATGCTGGTGCACATTTCATCCATCTACCTGAGTGACAAGCACATGTGTTTCAGATGATCAAAGGAAACTCTCCCACATCTCTCAAGCTAGAATGCAAGCTCCATGAAATCAGGGATCTTTGTTTTGTTTACTAATGTCTCCCAAATTGTCTACTGTAGTGCACGGGTACTAGGTACTCTACCTATAATTGTTGCACTGAATCACTTCCTTTCCTGGTGGTTGGTTTAATTTTGACTAATCCACTTTTTATTGAGGAAGTAGTGACAGACTCTTGTAGGTACTTTCAGGAATGCTGGGGTTTTCTTTTGACTATTTGCCTATTTGTTCCAGTAACATGACTTTGACCCTGTGCTGTGCAAAAAGATAATCCTAATCCTATTAAGATGAATGAGCATTTGCCTCCTTCCTGGGTCTATGTTTGTTTCAAAAACCTCGCATTAGAGTTTGGCTCTCTGAGCCGTCTTCAGTTTGTTTTTCACTAATCCTCAAATTTCTGTTTTTTGGAGGGTTATAAGGCATATTTTATATATTTTAAAAATAAAATTTATCAGATTAATGTTTGAAGGTAAAAAAACCCACCTTGTTTATTTTCTTTTATAAATTTATTTTTGGCTGCATTGGGTCTTCGTTGCTGCTTGCAGGCTTTCTCCAGTTGCGGCGAGCAGGGGCTGCCCTTCATTGGGATGTGCGGGCTTCTCGTTGTGGTGGCTTCTCTTGTTGCGGAGCACGGGCTCTAGGCGCGTGGGCTTCAGTAATTGTGGCACGCGGGCTCAGTAGTTGTGGCTCATGGGCTGCATGGGCTTAGTTGCTCCACGGCATGTGGGATCTTCCCTGACCAGGGCTTGAACCCATGTCCCCTGCATTGGCAGGCAGATTCTTTACTGCTGCGCCACCAGGGAAGTCCCTCCACCTTGTTTAAATGATATATAATTCAGTGGTAAGAATTTAGATAACCATCAAACATAAGGAATGATAGGTGAAAAGTATGAAAAATTAGCAAAAAAACTTTTTTTTGTTTGTTTTAACCTAAAAACGTGATCAGTTTTTCTGATTAATACAGTGACCGTGGGTGGAGAAAACCCACCTGTATTGAGGGAGAGTATAACTTCATGGTTAGTTTTTTATTTTAGTGTAATACTCATTAAATTATTTTATTTTATTTTTAGAAAAATATTTATTTTAAAATTTATTTGGTTGCATCACGTCTTAGTTGCAGCAGGCGGGCTCCTTAGTTGCAGTTCACCAGCTCCTTAGTTGTGGCATATGGGCTCCTTAGTTGCGGCACACGGGCATGCAAACTCCTAGTTGCGGCATGCATGTGGGATCTAGTTCCCTGACCAGGGATCAAACCTGGGCCCCTCCCTGCATTGGGAGCGAGGAGTCTTATCCACTGTGCCACCAAGGAAGTCCCTCATTAAGTTATTTTAAAATGAAATGTAAATGCAGGTCTAGCAGGCCTTGGGATTATCTTTAAAAGAAGAAAATTTAACTATCTGATATCATAAAATTACCAGTAAATTTAGTAGACTTCTTATTCATTTGGTGTTATACAAATTAGTTAGAACTTGGATGTTAACAGAAATAAAATTGCCACCCACGTTGAAGTTATAAAGAGCTTGTTTTCAAAGACATATATTATTATTTATATTATCTTTATGTGATCATGTTGAACCACTGTCTCTGGTTGATTATGGAAGAATATGAATTGATCCACCACTTGGTATTGAGGTTCCTAGTTCTGTTGTCAAAGATCTTTGCAAAAAGGGAGGATAAAGATGGGATCATGTGATATAATGATGACTAAACATTGCTTCTTTGTTTTGCAGTTCCAGTTCCTAACAGATTTGATCGGCGGCGAGTATCAGGTGTGTTCTTTTTCATAGCATACTACTGAAATGCTATTTTAAGATGGGATTATCGTAAATAAAAATAAAGTGATCTTTTTAATAAAAAGATAAGTTGATAGCATTATAGAACATTATAAAAATTACCTGTGGTTCCTTCATTCTGTTTCATTTTAAGTTCTGAGTATATATGTACTTATTTTTATATAATTGTAATCAGTTTTTCTCATTTATGTCATTAGTATTTTTCCATGTTCATAATTATGGCTTCTAAAAACTTTTCATATTACTACTTCTGGCATTCTATATTATGCTTGCCATTAGCTTCTTGCTTACATTGTTGAGCCACTTAAATTACTTCCTCAGTAATAGAGCTGGAAGTACCATTCTCTTGTCAGAGACTGAGTGTTGCCTTGGCTTTTTCTGTGTATTGCTTATTAGAGATAGTCTACAAAATAGGCTACAGGGAGAAAGACATCCTTCAAAGACCTTTTCCATCACCATCTCACTAACATAGGCAGTGCCTACTCCTTTCATTTATTTTTTAAATATATTTTTATATTGTTGACTTACAAACATACTCCTTTAATTTAGATGTAAGATATACCTCAAAGTGTTTTATTTGGGATTCCTTTGATTATTAACCAAAAATGAACATTTTCCAAATATGGGAAATCTATTTTATTTTCTTGTATGGGACTAGTTTGATGATATTTATCCCTTTTATCTGTTGTAGTCTAGATTATTTTTTGTAAGTGTGAATAAATTTCTATCATGATTTTTATTTATTTATTTATTTATTTTTGGCTATGTTGAGTCTTTGTTGCTGTGTGCAGGCTTTCTGTAGTTACGGAGAGTGGAGGCCACTCTTCACTGCGGTGCGCAGGCTTCTCATTGCGGTGGCTTCTCTTGTTGTGGAGCACAGGCTCTAGGTGCGCAGGCGTCAGTAGTTGTGGCACAAGGTCTCAGTAGTTGTGGCTTGCGGGCTCTAGAGCTCAGGCTCAGTAGTTGTGGCACGTGGGCTTAGTTGCTCCACGGTGTGTGGGATCTTCCCGGAACAGGGTTTGAACCCATGTCCTCTGCATTGGTAGGCAGATTCTTAACCACTGTGCCACCAGGGAAGCCCCTATCATGATTTTTTAACCTTTTGAAATTTTTAATACAAAATTTTCCAGGTTGGTGTGCTACTTATTTTAATTGTGCTGTTTTTTATTGACTCAAAAATTTTGATCTGTGACTGGTACCTTGAACACTACCTGGCACAGAGCAGGTACTCAGTATATATTTATTGACTACATCTCTTTTTTTTTTTCATGATTATTCCTAAGCTGAGAAGGTCCTCATTTTGTCATAGAGCTGATAAATATGTTTTCTGAAAGTTTTTCTTATAATAAGATGCTTGACTTTTGGATACATGTAGAGTTTATTTGATTGTACAGTGGGATGTTTATGTGTTTCAAAATTGCTACGTGAGCTGTATGTGTCACATCATTCTTTCATATCTGCTTGTTCTGGGGAGGTTTCTTGACTTTTGTCATATGACCTAACATCTGGTAAGGCTCAGAATCTCTTTCCTATCCCTCAATCATTTTCTTTGAGAAAATCTGCTCATTTATGTTTTCAGAAAGTTTTTGGTAAGGTGGTACACCAAAGTCTGTCGAAAGGAGTTTGAAGAATGTGTTGTTACTTATAGAAAGTCATTTACAGAGACAGGACTTCCCTGGTGGTCCAGTGGTTAGGACTCTGCACTTCCATTGCAGGGGGCACGGGTTCGATCCCTAGTTGGGGGGTCCCAACATGCTGTGAGGTACAGCCAAAAAAGAAAAAAAAAGTCTTAAGAGAGGAAATAGAAAAGAAATTGAGGCTAGTATGAGACCCATGAGCTACTATCTCCCATTTCTATTCATCTCTGCACCCTTTTTACCCAAAGATTAGTAATAGCTCTTGACATCCGTGGGACAGGCCTGGGGAATGGAGAGTGAGTGCAGTAACATCTCCTCCAGAGGTCACAGACGGTCACAGATGAATTGCTGCGTAGCCTCTCCGTCAATGTGGTTCAGTCCTTGAACTCTGCGGAGGACTCAGACAAGTACTTGGTATTATCCCTACCCTTAGCTTTTACAGTCTTACTGAAGAGTTAAAACTTTTTAATATCATTCAAATGTTAAGTGGAAAAAAAAGGATTCTTAATAGAGTCCAAAATGATTATGCAGGAGAGCAAATAGCTTGTTAGCAATAGCTAACATTGTTTGAGTGCAGGCTGTGTGCTAGGTGCACATTTTTAAGGTCTTTCTAAATGCCTGCCTTGTATTGTTGAATATAGTCCTCAGACTAACACTATGAGATACATGCTATGATTATCCCATTGTATGGATAGGGTAACTTGGGGGCAAAGCAGAGGTTAAGTAACTTGCAACAGTTGAGGTGATAAAGTGCCCACAGGTAGCATGGTTCCTAAGTACTACCCTTAGCATCCCTATGTACCCTTTCTTATACCCTCTGGAACTCTTGGTCAGTCTTCAGCTAAATCCATAAACTCAGAGAACAGAGCCTGTTCTATGAGTGCAGTCTTCATCTTCCTGATCTAACTGAAACTTGGCTGCCCTG
Organism: Kogia breviceps; assembly: GCF_026419965.1. Lineage (NCBI taxonomy): Eukaryota > Metazoa > Chordata > Mammalia > Artiodactyla > Physeteridae > Kogia > Kogia breviceps. The sequence goes on from NC_081319.1 coordinate 39,796,329, forward strand.
CAGGCTTTTCAAGTGGCTCATTTCTCATTCACCTTCCTTGTAACACTGACAGGAGGTGGGTAAATATCTCTACTGTTCCTCATTGTTGCTTCCAGGCCATTCTCTCTCCCTCCTCCCTAAAACCCTCGACTTCAAAACTCACATTATATTCTACCAGCCACTGCCCTCCTTGTTATTGTCCTCTAATAATCCCCAGGTTGTTCCTTCTTATTTCCACATAGATAATCCTTCCAGTCTGGTCCTTCTATTCCTTGACCTCCTTTTCTCCAAGGTTCTTGTCTTCCACCCTACTTCAGCCACTCATTTCCATGGTTGTATTGTGGTAGGACCAGCATTACAACTCTTCATATTCTCAATCAGTGATCCCAGTCTCCCACCACTGCCTGCTGTCTTCTAACAGCTCCTTTGCTGTCCCACTCCAGCTCTCACAACTCATTGATCCTGTCTCCTTTTCACTTTCTCGCTTCCTCTTTACTAACCTTAAATTTCTTGATCAGTGATTATAACCACTCCTTGGCACCTTCCCTCAATTCACTTTTCCCTTTTTATTTTCTTGGCTAAACCATACTGTGGTTAAACCCAATTCTCCACTTACTGTGTCTGCACCACAGCTGTACTTGGTTGAGGGAAAATACGCAGCCCTGTATTTCAGTTCATGATCATTAACTTCTAGTAGGCTCTTGATGGCAGCAATCATACTGTGTTTCTATACTTCTTTCACGCCCCTGTTCTCCTAGGTGAGCCTTTCATTTCTTCTCTCTCTCCAAACCTCCAACACCTCCTACCCCATCCTCATTCCTGTCAGATAATCTTCCTCTCAATGTAACTAAGGAAACAGTAGTAACAGAAGAGAATTTCCATAGGCTCCCACCCCATCTATCCTTCTTAATCTGCCTGTGAGTCCAGTTGTCCACCTGCACACTAGATCTCAACCCTTCATCCTTCCAGCAGTTACCTGTTCTTTATCCTGCATAATCTTTATTCTTCAACTGGATTATTTTTCTCAGCAAAGAAACATATCATTGGCTCTCCATTCTTAAAAATAAAACTTAAAAAAAATCACTCTTCCTTCTCTAGCTACCACCCTTTCTCTCTCCATATCTTTATAGCAAAACCCCTTGAAAGAATTGTCCATATTTCTAGTTTCTCTTCTATTCTCTCTTGAGCCCATTCTAGTTGGACTTTTGCTCCCATATCTCACCAAAGCTGCTTTATGTATTGCTCACTCACATTCTTCAGAAGGAAGGAACAAAGGAAGGGTTGAGGAATCAGGAAGAGAAATTACTGAAGGCAGAAAAAAAATCAAGAAACACTTCTTGGAGGGAGGCAGAAATTGCACTGGAAGTTGAAAAACATGGGTGCTATTTGGCCGGTACCAAGAAGGATGCATTCTAGGTGGAAAAATGTCTTAAGAACTTGAAGGGGGATAAACTGGACCTGGCTGCTCTGGCTGTAGGAGAGGAGATAAAATAAAATTGGAAAGCTAGTTGGGGAATGGGCTCCTAATGTGATCCAAGAATTTCAGCTAAAACTAGTTGTGTGAGGACATGTGCTGTGTCAAACACTGCAGAAGAGACTTCAACAACTCAGCGTGTCTGACTGAATAATAATCTGGAAAGTAAAGCAGCATAGGAGAGCTAACAGTTGTTGAGTGTCTCCTGTGAGCCCGGCCCTATGTTTAAATGTCACCTCCTATTATTAACCCTTTAACATGGTTCTAGTATTGTTTCCCCTCTTAGCGTTGAAGAGACCAAGGACTGGGGACATAGAGAAATAGTGAGTGAGCAATAGATGGACCTAAGCTCAGACTCCAGTGAGTGTAGCTTCAGAGATGAGCTTTTCCCCTCCTTGATGCTGCCTCTCCCTTTCAAATCACTGGAATTGAAAAGCTGTACCTTCCAAATCCTTCTAGCGGAACAGTCCCTCTACATCAAGTGATAAGTGCATCAAATGAAGAGAGTCCATAAATTCCTTAAAGGCAGTTTTCTTGAAATAGTTCTAAATTAGTGTTAACTGTCTTTCAGTTTGAAATGTTAGTTTGATTCTGTTAATTTAAAAACTTCATCCAGGGACTTCACTGGTGGTCCAGTGGTTAAGAGTCCTCCTTCCAGTGCAGGAGACGCGGGTACGATCCCTGGTTGGGGAACTAAGATCCCACATACCACAGGGCAACTAAGCCCATGCACTGTAGAGCCCACGTGCCAAAACTACTGAGCCCCGCGCGCTGTGCAGCCTGCGCGGCACAACTAGAGAGAAGCTCGCGTGGCACAATGAAAGATCCCACGTGCTGCAACTAAGATCCAATGCAGCCAAATAAATAATTTTTTTTTCCTGTGGTACGCGGGCCTCTCACTGTTGTGGCCTCTCCCGTTGCAGAGCACAGGCTCCGGATGTGCAGGCTCAGCGGCCATGGCTTACGGGCCCAGCCGCTTCGCGGCATGTGGGATCTTCCTGGATCGGGGCACGAACCCACGTCCCCTGCATCAGCAGGCGGACTCTCAACCACTGCGCCACCAGGGAAGCCCAATAAATTTTTTTTTTTTAAAAACTTCATCCAAAAAAAGAAAAACCCTTTTGTTTCATAAATTTCTGTTGTTTAAGCCACCCAGTCTGTAGTATTTTGTTATGGCAGCCCTAGCTGACTACTATACCCAGGCTATATCAACTCTTCATGGACACTGGCAGGACAGCACAGGGTCTTATGCCTGTGACCTGGGCTCATTTCTTTGTAGAAATGAGGGGATTTTCTCTCACAAACACATTTTAGTGATTCACATTTCTGGATGGAAGAAGCACCAGTTAAAATTTAGAAGAGGAAATTCTGCTGGATAATCTATTGTTACTTTGTACAGTTTCCTATTAACTAACTAGTGACATCTGCTGGAGAACTGTGGCAAAACTAATTCCCTCAAGTGAGGGGCTGTGCTGCTCTTTTAGTCTTCATCTTCAATAGGTCTTGACCATCTCATGACATTCAGTGTAGGTCTTTTTTTTTTTTTAATTTGTTGATTGATTGATTGATTGATTTTTGGCTGCGTTGGGTCTTTGCTGTGCACGGGCTTTCTCTAGTTGCGGCTAGTGGGGGCTACTCTTTGTTGCCATGTGCGGGCTTATTGTGGTGACTTCTCTTGGTTGCAGAACACAGGCTCTAGGTGCGTGGGCTTCAGTAATTGTGGCACACAGGCTCAGTAGTTGTGGCGCACGGGCTTAGTTGCTCTGTGGCATGTGAGATGTTCCCGGACTAGGGCTCGAACCCATGACCGCTGCATTGGCAGGTCGATTCTTAACCACTGTGCCACCAGGGAAGCCCAACATTCAGTGTAGATCTTGAGGCTGCATAGGGGATGACACAGACTCTGGGACTCCCCGCACTGAGACAGGTTTCCTGATGTGTAGAACCATAAGGGGCAACAATCACATAGACACTTAAAAATGGATTTTTTTATATAGAAAATGAGAAAAGTAATTTGGGATCGGTACCAGAAAGAAGTAGAGAGGTTGAGGGTAAACAAAGGAAGAGGGAAAAAGGAGCTGAGTCTGATGTTCAAAAGAAAAGGGAAAAAATGAAAACCAATTTAAAAAAATAAAGATATAATGTTTTTTCACAAATAGAAACATTAATAATTTTAATGAAAATAACTACTTTTGTTTAAATCATAGTGCTGTACCTTAAGACTTAAAAACTGTAACATTTGTTGCCTCAGTTACTTTGTCTAAAAATATAAAAATGAGCTAAGTTGCTAAAATACTTGCCTCCAAACTCAGAGGAAAAGCAAGCCTGGAAATAGGCTAGCTCAAGACTAAGTGTCATTATCAGTAAGATCCTGTCAGTCTCATCATTAAAGGCTTATAATTTTCAACTTCCTAAATGAATATTTTCATACATATGCAAAAGTAGAGAAAGTTAGTATAATAATACTCATATATTCATCTGTCTACAAAATGAGGTGTTTTAAAATGTGTATTTCTGGGCTTCCCTGGTGGCGCAGTGGTTGAGAATCCGCCTGCCGATGCAGGGGACATGGGTTCGTGCCCCGGTCCGGGAAGATCCCACATGCCACGGAGCGGCTGGGCCCGTGAGCCATGGCCGCTGAGCCTGCTCGTCCCGAGCCTGTGCTCCACAATGGGAGAGGCCACAACAGTGAGAGGCCCGCCTAGCACAAAAATAAATAAATAAATATATAAATAAATAAAATTTAAAAAAAAATAAAATGTGTATTTCTAAGAAGACATTTTGAAATCCTGGACCAAGGAGTAGCAGTTAGAGTAGATTGAATAAAGGTCAAATATGAGAATATTTCTGAGGTAGAATCTGATGTATTCATTGGGTAAGAGGTGAAAGAAGGAAGCCATGGTGAGTTCCAAATTTCTGGTTTAGAAAGCTGGGCTGATAATGACAACATTAATCAAGAGTGCAAAGAACCAAGAGTTTTGCAGTTTAAAATAGTGTCTGGTTAGCTGCCCTCAACAGCAGCTTCCTCAGCCCCCTACCCAGATACCTATGAAGATGTGAAAAGTGTCAGCAATAACATCTAGGAACTCAGGAAGGTGTCTGACTTAATCTTTAGGACAGATCTGAGATAAACTGGTTTCCTTGTGGAAACAGGAATGGCTTGGAGAAAGAAAGAAAGTCATTATCTACATCCCATTATCACTTCCCTGGCTCAGCTACAAAAGCCTGCACCACCAGGGGCTGGGCAGCACTGTCTGCAGAACATTAGCTGATGCTGTTTAGGGACTAGAATGGTGCCTATCCTCTTACTCCCTTCTCCCGGATTTTTCTCCATCTATTTAAGGATACTGGGTCCCTGTTAGACAGGCAGAGTGTGGATGGCATTACAGTACAGAAGGCGTGGTCCACACAAGTAGACTGGGCAGGGCTTCCCTGGTGGCTCAGTGGTTAAGAATCTGCCTGCCAATGCAGGGGACATGGGTTCGAGCCCTGGTCTGGGAAGATCCCACATGCCGTGGAGCAACTAAGCCCGTGAGCCACACCTAGTGAGCCTGCACATCTGGAGCCTGTGCTCCACAATGGGAGAGGCCGTGACAGTGAGAGGCCCGCGCACCGCGATGAAGAGTGGCCCTGCTCGCCGCAACTGGAGAAAGCCCTCACACCGAAACGAAGACCCAACACAGCCAAAAATAAATAAATAAATTTTAAAAAAAACAACAAGTAGGCTGGGTAGGGAAGGGAGTCCTGTGTACAGGTCATGTTGGGAGTCACCATTTCTCAGGTATTCCATTAAGTCAGAGAATCAATGAGGAAGGGGAAGCTGGGATGCAAGCTAGACCAAGGCTGCAATGAGTAAATGTCTCTAAGAAATCAGGAGTTAAATTGAGAGTGGTATGTATCATGTTATCCCCTCATTATAGATATATAGAGATTTTTAGCCATCATACAAAAGAATTGAGCATAGGGTCAAGAAACTTTTATATTTCTTGCCTGCTAACAAATAAGAAATAAACCCTAACAAACAATACAAGTCTTACGAATGAATTTGGCAGATTAAGGATGTAAGAGGAATGAAGATTAGAAAGGTCCACTACGAAATGCTCATAGAATGCAAAAAATCATTGCCTTTATGAATTCTGAGTAGAAAGCCAAGGAAAGAATAGGCTAAAATGAAAAGAGAAATGGGTATGATAGGGAAAGACTATAAGAAAACTAAACACAATAAACAGGACTTAAATACATAGAGAGGACATAAAACCCAAAATTGTTAAGAGTAAAATCTGTGATGGAAGACAGCTTTGAAGAAAGGACAGTTGTTGAAAGAACGAAGATAGAGAATAGAACCAAAATAATGATAATTAATATTCCAGAAAACCAGGACAAATAAAACAGAAGTGATAATAGTAATAGTTCAGAGAGTTGGCATTTACTGCATCCTGTGTGCCAGGCACTTGTTTACTGGAATCCTTATAACGGTCCTCAGAGGGGAATCACTACTGATAGCTCCATTATGCAGAAGAGAAGGTGGAGATTTGAAGTAAATCAAGCCAGGTCACACAGTTATTGCAGATAATTGAAGATTTATTAGAAGAAAAATTTTCCCTAGCTGTAATGGCCTGTAATAAACTTATTGTGAAGAAGGAACAGGTTTGTTTGCATTCTGGGCAACACCAGTGATCACATCTAGATCATTCCTGGCAAAACAGTTTTGTTAGTGAGTACAGTACTTTTTTTTTTTATTCACTAGATAATTCTTTGTGTCTACCATTGTAACACCTAAGGGTAAGATTTTAAAATCATGACTTGTACTGACATCTCCAATTCTAACCCTTCTTCTGTTCCATAATTTTTTTTTTAGTAACTATTTTAATATTCTTTTTTTTTTTTTAACCCCACATTTGTTTATTTATTTATTTTTGGCTGTGTTGGGTCTTCGTTTCTGTGCGAGGGCTTTCTCTAGTTGTGGCAAGCCGGGGCCACTCTTCATCACGGTGCGCGGGCCTCTCCCTATCACGGCCTCTCTTATTGCGGAGCACAAGCTCCAGACGTGCAGGCTCAGTAGTTGTGGCTCACGGGCCTAGTTGCTCCACGGCATGTGGGATCTTGGTTCTCCAACCAGGGATCGAACCCGCGTCCCCTGCATTGGAAGGTGGATTGTTAACCACTGGACCACCAGGGAAGTCCCCCTCCCCCAATTCTTATCTCTCCTTTATCATGGAAGTCCTTCTTTATGGAAGGGACAGCATACTATGTAGTATATTCTTCACCTTGCTTTTTTTGCCTTTTTTTCCCCTAGAACTCACTATTTATTAGCCTATGGGGATCTTCCTTGTTCTTTCTTATAGCTGTATGATTCAAATGGGTACTTACATCATTTATGATATTCTGCTATTATAAACAATTGTTCAGTTAATATTTTTTAAATCTTTGCTTTACGACAGAGACACATCCTGTGGCCCGCTGGTGCAAACACAGGTTACCTGCAGAGAAAATCAAGTTGGTTTTAGATTTATATAATACTGTACCTAGAACAGAACCTGACACATAGTTTTTACTTTGTTTAAAATTCTTACTTTTAAGTCATTCATGTACATAATAATGTTGAGGTATTTTATTTTAATTGATTCTTTTCATAATTACTCCAATTCCATATCCATATGTTTATATTGCATATACTGTACTTTTTGGTTTTCTATCCCTGCTTCATAGCTCAGCAGAGACAGCACTTCCTTGCTTGTCCTTGCTATTAACATAGAATTTAGTAGATAATATTTTTTATCATCTCTCTCCTGTTTGGACTACCAATCCCTAGAGAGCTGGTTTTTCATCACTAACAGAATGCCTGGCATTACTAGGTACTTAATATATTTGTTAATTGAAGGAAGGGATTACAAAAATCATTATAGCTTTAGAAAACAGTGAATAAAAGAAAATTGTGTCCACTTCCTATTTTCCAGTAAAGCACACATCTGTTTTATTTTTCTCTTTATTTTTTTCTCTCCAAATTTAGTCTGTGCTGAGACCTATAACCCTGATGAGGAAGAGGAGGATACTGATCCAAGGGTAAGAACTGCAGCAAAGGTATTAGGTAGAATAATTTTAGTCCCCACTCACTCCCCTCCTCCTCTACATACCAAATCTAATCATGCTGACATTTAAAATAAATACAAATTAAAATCTCAGCAAGATGCCATCTTTTATCTAACAGATTGACAATTATTAAGAAGAATGAAAGCAAGATTGGTTGAGGATATGGTAAGGAGGGATGCCTAGCTGTATCTGTCAGTGCTTTATACTTAGTCAAGCCAACTGACTCAGCAGTTACATGAAGGAGAATTCATCCCTAACAAACAGTTGGGTCCTTTCTAAGGAGATTATTGCAGTATTGTAAAATTGAAAAATGGAAGCAACATAAATGAACCAAAATAGGGGATGCCAGGGGCTAAGTTATGGTACATTCAAGTCAAGAGAATCTGCAGCAATTGGAAATGATGGTACAGGACTGGGCTTAATGACATGGAATGATGTATATTTGAGGTACATTTTATAAAATAAAAAATAATTTAAAAATATCTATGCATCTGTCTACCTATTTACTTGTTTGTGCAAAGATTTATACCTGAAAGGATATATCCCAGATATTAACAGTAGTTGTTGTAGGACTATGGTTGATTTTTGGGTGCTTTTTTAAAAACTCAGGTTTCTAAATTCTTGTACAATTAACAAATTACTTTTATAAAAGCAAATTTAAACCATCGTTTTTTAAAAGATTGATGTTATAAAAGAAACTTAATCTTTCAAGTGTGCCTTAAACTGAGTAGACTATGAAAGATTTCTGAAGTATTCTAATAATAAAATGCTACCGTTGTGAATATAATAGACATGTAGGTTTTTAAATTTTTTATTTTAGATATTGTAAAATTTTGATGACTTTAAAAAGTTAAAACTTTTTTTACTAACTTTTTAATATCACAAATTTAAATTACTTAACAATTTTGCCATGTTATTTCTGGTCAATTTAAGCAATGTACTTTTTTTAGGGTGAAGACAATACTTAGGAAGGAGCTTGATGGGTCTCTCAATTATAACAGCAATACTAGGCAATAATTATTTTTTTTAGTTCAATAAACATTAAATATCTGTAGTATTAGTAATAGGAGTAATATTTTTTGAGCACCTACTAAATGCCAGGTTCTGTTTTAAACACTGCCTGTATTAGCTCATTTAATCCTTATGACAATTCTAATTTTGTAGTTATCACTAATATTACTAGTAATACTAAGCTGTTGAGGTTTGAACTCTAGCTTGTATAGCGGTTGTTTACTTGCCATCTCCACTTACATTTCAATAGACAACTCATACTGAGCTCCTGACTATTTCCATTTAGACCTTCTTTTTCACCCACAGTCTTCCCCAGCTCACTTCTTGGCAGCTCCAAACTTCCTGTTGCTCAGGTCCAAAATTTTAGGGTCACCCTCAGCTCCTCTCATTTTTTCATACCCACAATTTTTCAGCAAATCTGATAGGCTCAGTCTTCAAAACATATTTAAAATTCCAGTACTTCTCAACACCTTCATGGCTACCACCTTGGTCCTAATCACCACCATTTAGCACTAGGATAATCACAGTAGCTTTCTGGCTTTCACTGTTGCCTCCCTCAAAGCTGTTCTTCACTCAGGAGCCAGCATGAGCCTTTAAAAACATTAGATCTCTTTCCTTCCTGTCAGAACCCTCAGATTGCCCCCATGTCACTAGAGAAAAGTTCCAGATCTGTGATCTACAATGCCCTCCACCTAGCCCCCAAACCTGGTCTCTTCCTGATCTTTTCCCCTCTCTCTGCATCAGTCATACCTGTCTCCTGGTTTTTCTCAAACATGCTATTAACCAACCATAAGACCTTGTTTTCACTTGCTGTTCCTTCTGCTTGAGGTGCTCTTCTTAGAGATGTCCACATTACTCACTCCCTCAGGTTGTCCTCAGTTCCTTGGGACCTTTACAAATGTCACCTTCTCAGGCCTCATCTGGACGCACACACGCACATGCACACTCATACACGCACCCTTCCCTACCTTATTTTCTCCTTAGCCTTGTCACTCTAACATACTTTATGTATTTATTGAATGTGAAAGCAGGTGTTTTTGTCTTGTGTTCACTGCTATGTCCCCAGAGCTGAGACGGTGCCTGGCACCTAGTCGATTCTTAATATTTGTTGAATGAACGATATGTGACCTTCTGCTTTTCGGATGGGGACTCTGAGGCTCCCAGCGGATAGCTGACTTGCTGCCAGCCACACAGCCAGTGGGCGGTCCAGGATGGGTACTCTTCACCCCTATCATATTTCCTGTCCACGATCAGGGTACTGCTTGTTATTTGTATAGAGTTAAAATTATAGTAAACATGCTCTTAATTTTTCCCTTAGGAGAAAGAAATATACCAATTTGTAAGTTAAGTAATATTTTAAAATAGAATAAAAAATTTTCCCTGGTTTTATTTGGATTGGCAGGTGATTCATCCTAAAACTGATCAACAGAGGTGCAGACTTCAGGAAGCTTGCAAAGATATTCTTCTTTTCAAAAATCTTGATCAGGTAACATTGATTTTTAAAATATTTTTGGCTTTTAGCTTTTGTCCTATTCATCATTTAAACAGTTTTTAGCATCTTAGCCACAGCCATATGAGGCATTAAAACCTTAGCTTCTTACTTGCAAATGTTTGCATTGTGTTGAGCACTGTAATCCATAGTGAATTTTTCAGATGACTTTTAGTATTTCTCTGAACTGCTTTGGTACGTCCTCCAAGGCAATCATTTGAGGACCATGCAGTTGGGTCATATTAAAAGGAAATGCTCAGGTTTGCATGACCCTGGCTTAGTTTGGAGGGTATTTATTTATGCTGCAGAGTAATTTCTCCAAAGATGCCAGTGTGATGTCCTCTCTACTGGTAGTGGTTAATCCACTGGAAGTGTGTGACTGCTTCTCACTCCTTTGGTGTAAGGCACCTCTTATGATTATTTCTCAGTGAAGACCTCAGGCATGGGGCACACACAGAGTGGTGTGTGCTTTAGGGCCCCAGCAAGGATCTGTGCCTGTGCCTGTGCCTGTCTTTCCTCTCTTGGTGGAGATGGAAAACAGGGCTACCTCCTGAGGACAGAGATGCTTCAAATTTCCTGTTCCTTCTGGCTGAGGTAGGTGCTGGACCTGCTGGTGAATCCCAGAATGTGCAGAGACAGGAAGGATGGGAAATAGAATTCTCCTACGACCCACCTCCTGCAAATATGTCTTCTGAAGATATCCCCACAGCCTTCTCGGAATCTGGCTGGTCAAACATGAGTTCATGTTGTATCAATCAAGGGAGTCAACTATCCCTGGTGTCTGTAAACCAGACTGTTTGGTAGCTGTGTGGTTATAGGAATAGCGAGAACTTTAATCAGAATTTTATTAGTCTGAGATTGAATAAAACAAGGACCATGAGTTCAAGGAAAGGCTGGTTGTAAGAAATAATTGTCTGTGTCAGCTGTTTTCCCTGGAAGACCCATCTGTATCAATGGAAAGGGGACTTGTTTCTTAATCTACTGTGAATAAAACCCCTTGTAAATTTCATACTATCAGATGTTCTAAAGAAGTTGCTGTGTCAGTCTAGTATTCACATTTTTCTTAGTGCTGGAGAACATCATTTTACCATTTCAGTCTTGAAAAATGATAACTCAATTTTCAGATTTAATTATATTTTTCTAACATTTTATCATGAAAATATTCAGATACAACAAAATGGAAAGGATTTTACAGAACATGTATTTATTCACTGCCTTGATTCTAACATTAACATTTTACTATGCTTGTCACATGTTATACCATCTACCCTCAACCAAGGGGTTGGCAAACTTTTGCTTAAAGAACCAGATATTAAATATTTCTGTCACAACTACTCAACTTCATTATTGTAGCACGAAAGCAACCATAGACAATGCATAAATGAAAGGGTATGGCTATGTTCCAATAAAACATTATTTACAAAAACGGTCAACTGTTTGCTGGCCCCTGCATTAACCCATCTTATTTTTTAGGATAATTTCAGAGTAAATTGGAGATTTCAGTATATTTCCCTTAAATACTTTGGCATGCATATCACGAACTATAGTTCAATATTTGTTTACAGCTTTTTAATGTAAAGTTTGCATATAATGAAATGCATGCATGAGTTTTAAGTGTACTTAGGTTTGACAAATGCATACACTTAGGTAATCCAAACCCCTATCAAGATGTAGAATATTGCCACCACCCCAAAAAGTTTCCTTATGCCCCTTCATGATCAATTCTTGCTCGCCTCCCTCAAGAGGCAACTTCTATTTTGATTTGTTCTACCATAAATTAATTTTGCCTTCTAGAATTTCATATAAGTGGAATCATACAGTATATACTCTGTTGTGAGAGATTCTTTTCACTCAGCACAATATTTTTGAGATCCTTTCTTATTGTTCAACATTCCATTTTCTTTTTTCACTTTTTATTTTGAACTAGTTTTAGACTCATAAAGAAGTTGTAAAAATAGTAGGGTTCCCATATACCCTTCATCCAGCTTCCGCCAATATTAGCATCTTACATAACCATAGTACAATTGTCAAAACCAGGAAAATGACATTGTTACAATACCATTAGTTAAACTAAAAACCTTGTTCAAATTTCATCAGTTTTCTCACTTATTTTTTTTCCTAGTTAATAATCCAGTCCAGAAACCCACATTGCACTTAGCTGTTATTTCTCCTTAGTCTCCTCCAATTTGCGATAGTTTTCAGTCCTTCCTAGTATTTCATGATCTTGACACTTTGAAGAGTACTGGTTAATTACGTTATAGAATATACCTCAATTTGAATTTGTCTGATATTTCCTCATGATTGAAATGCGGTTATACATCTTTGGCCAGACTACACAGAAATTCTATTGTGTCCTTCTCAGAGCATCATATCAAGGGATCCATGATGTCAGTGTCATTGTTTTGGTGATGTTCGTTCATTCCCTTTTATCGCTGAGAAGTATTCCATTATATGAAAATACCAGTTTGTTTATCCATTTTTCTGACAATAGATACCTGGTCTATTTCTTGATTTTAGTTCTTATGAATAATGCTCTGGACATTTTATACAAGTCTTTCTGTGAACTTTTTTTTTCATTTCTCTTCAGTAAAATACCTGAGGGCAAAATTGCTGAGTCATAGGGTAGGTATATGGTTGATATTGTAAAAATCTATCAGATGTTTTTCAAAGTAGTTATACCATTTTTCATTCCTTCCAACAATACATGATATTTCCATTTATTCTGTATCCTTAACCAACATTTGATATTATCTGTCTTTTCAAATTTTAGCCATTCCAGTGAGTGTATTTGTTTCCATTTTTTAAAAATTTACTTCCCAAAGCTTTGTTTTTAAATTTTCAAATTTACAGAAAAGTCAAAGAATAGTACCATGAACATTCTTATATTCTTGACCTAGATTGACCAGTTGTTAACATTTTGCCACATTTACACTGTTTCTTGTGTGTATGTGTAGGCACATGTATAAGTATGTATGAACTGCTTTTAAGATTTTCCCTGTAAAGTTTTCTATGGCTTTTTTGTTTTGTTTTCCAATCCTGAGTCACATGTTGCTTTTGGTTGTCATGGTATGATTTTAGTCCCCTGTAACACAGATTGCTTCCCCCATGCCTTATTCTATATCTCATGACACTGATGTTTCTGAAGAGTCCAGGCCAGAAAAAGAAGAGTTACTCAAAACATGAGGCTGCCAATGGACAGCCCACAGGCCAGATACAGCCAGGTATAGATGTGTGTGTTTGGTCTGTATTGTATGTGAAAACTTTAATTTGTTACTTGTATTTAAACATGAGATTTCTGGCAACACTGAGCTCACATTCCACATTAACATGGATGACACTTGAGTAGCAAGCCTTCCTTTTTACTATTTGTCAGCTTATACAGTATTCAGCACACCTGGAACTATGGAACTAAAGAGGTGCTTTTTGGTGATATGTGATTTTAGATAGCACAGTCACACTGACAGAACACTAAATCACATGGAATTATGCAGCAATAAAATTATTTCCTTGTCAGATCTTCAATCCACATTCCTCCAAAGACAAGGTCTTTCTCTGAGTTGAAACTGGTATTTAGTGCTCCGTAACAGTCACTGATTTCCCTGACAGAGGGATGCTGGCCCTAGACTGAGACCACTGTTTTGTTAGAATTTAATAGCATTGTTTTGTTTTCATTATACTTACTGGTACAGTTACCTTCTGGTTATGGCAGGTAATATTGGTAAGTAAGTAATTGTGTGTGTTGTGTATAAATGATTGTAGCAGTATTACATGTCTGGTAATAGATCTCGTTTATTGAGTACCTGTTATGTGACATATACTTTCCTTAGATTTTTCTCCTCTAGTCATAAAAGTTGATGAGCTAGAAACTATTTATTAAACCCTTTTTTGCATATGAAGAAACTGAGTCTCGGAGAGGTAAAGTGATCTGCTTGGCTAGTCAGAGTAGTAGTTGTACTGTTCCATGAGATAACCTCTGAGGCCATCTCAGCCTTTTAGCCTTGATGATCCTATTAATATCAACATCTGGAGGAAGGTGGCATCACATGGCTTTACACCTGACATAGTAGAGCCATCAAGGCAGGTGACAGTCTTGTGGGTGCAGCTGGGAGAATAGGCACCATGATTTAGATACCCGTTTTTGCATAAATTATAGAATGTTTTTTCAAAACAACACTGCCTCAGAAAACTTGGCAACTATGCTGTATATGTGGAGATGCAAAGCTGAATGGCCACAGGAAAGCATTTGTTTCAGACAGCCCTTTGGTTTCTGCTTGAATGTGGGGAATAGTCTGATGTGGGGACTACTACCATCTATCATGTAGTCACCAACTAAGATAAGCATAGTTTTTTTCCCCCTACAAATGTAGAAGCCATCTTTTCTCATTGTGTGTTCCCTGCAGGAACAGCTTTCTCAAGTCCTCGATGCCATGTTTGAAAGGACAGTCAAAGTTGATGAGCATGTCATTGACCAGGGAGATGATGGGGACAACTTTTATGTCATTGAACGGTAGGAGATGGAGTTTTGCAATTGCACGGCTATACTTAATAAGATTTATGATTCAGGGCAAGTGCTTTACGCTATGCTTTGTTCAGCCCAGACAGGACTTAGGACCACGTAAACAAGCTTCTCAAAGCTTGCCCCTCTCTGTCCACAGCCTGCCTTTCTCTATCTACTGCTGCCCTGAGTCCTCAGTACAACCCATACTTGGGTTGCCACTATCTACAATTAAGTGAAATGTGCAAGCTATGCTTTATAAACATGTTATTTGCAAGTGTTCAAGTGAATTGATTTTCTAAAGAATAACCGTAACACTTTATTGTCATCTGGATCATTCAGTCCTAGCCTAATATTACACATGAGCATACTGCCTCAACCTTCATACCTCTGGCCCCTTCTGGCTCTTTTCCAGGTATAAATCATGTTGGGAGACATGAAATATGTGGGTTTGACCTGTTCGCCCTGGTGTTTCCTAACCTCTTGAGCTATTAGTATCACCTGGAGGACTCCTTCTGACCCCTCCTCAGTCCTGAAAGGAACACCCTCACCAGAGTTTAAGATCAATAAGATGTTGCTTCACCCAATATCTTCCATTAATTATTTTTCATTTTTTCTTTTGAAGTAATTTCAGAGTTATAGAAACATTACATAAATAGTACAAAAAATTCTTATAAACCTGGGTTCCCCAGATTAATGTTTTACCACATTAGCTTTAATGTTAGAAAGCAAGTTGCAGGCATAAGCCCTTTTACCTCTGAATACTTCAGTGTATATTTCCTAAAAACAGAATATTCTCTTACATAAGCAGAGATCAATTGTAAAAATCAGATATTAATTTTATACAGTACTCTCATCTACTCTGCAGACCTTATTCATGTTTTTCCAATTGCTTCCTGATTTTTATGATTTTTAAGGGTCTTTTCATTTTAATCAAGTAGCTGAACTAGATTCAGCTGGTCCCCTGTCTCGTTGAGCCTTTTGCTCATTCAGGAAAATGTTCAAGAATGTACTACTTGGACTTCCCTGGTGGCGCAGTGGTTAAGAATCTGCCCACAAATGCAGGGAACACAGGTTCGAGCCCTGGTCCAGGAAGATCCCACATGCTGAGGAGCACCTAAGCCCGACTTAGCACCACAACTACTGAGCCTGTGCTCTAGAGCCCGC
Source organism: Kogia breviceps (assembly GCF_026419965.1). NCBI lineage: Eukaryota > Metazoa > Chordata > Mammalia > Artiodactyla > Physeteridae > Kogia > Kogia breviceps. The sequence goes on from NC_081319.1 coordinate 39,812,034, forward strand.
GAGCCACAACTATTGAGCCCATGCACCACAACTACTGAAGCCCACACGCCTAGAGCCTGCGCTCCGCAACGAGAGAAGCCACTGCAATGAGAAGCCTGTGCACTGCAACAAAGAGTAGCTCCCACTCGCCGCAACTAGAGAAAGCCTGCGCACAGCAAAGAGGACCCAATGCAGCCAAAAATAAATAAGTAATTAATTAATTTAAAAAAAATAAACATTAAAAAAAAAAAAAGAACGTACTCCTTGGGTAACCTTTTGGCCCTTGATACTGTGACAGATGATTACAGTTAGGGTTAGGAAAGAAATGTTTTATTTTAAGAGTAAAGATGATACAAATAATGTCTTCTTAAAGACTGTTTTATCTATTATGCTCATGCTTCCTTCATAGAATTCTGTAAGTAGTGACAGAATAATTTTTTTAAGTTATATCACCACTTCCAGCAGCCACCTTTCCCCCTTGCTCTGCCGTGTGCTCCCTCACCAAGACAGGAATCCCAGTAGGTACCTGCAGTCTGGGAAGTAAGCATTTACCTGCACATATCCATAGCTTATAGGTTGAAATGCCTGTCTACAAAGGGAATGATTTGTTATTACACATGTAAATGAGAGGGATTATCTTTCGCATGCAGTGAAAATGGTTGTTAATAAATTATTAAAAAGATATTGTTCTTGACCTCAAAAAACTCATTTTCTAGTTGGAGAGACTAGAAATAGATAACTATTACATAATTAAATAGATAATTATTACATACTCTGATGATAACAACAGTGAGAAAAATATGTCCCATTATTTGGAAGAGGACCGAAGTGAGAGAGGTTAGGAGAAACTCTGTTTTGTGGCTTCCTGAAATTATTTGTGTTGTTCCAAAATTAAGTTGCTAGTGTCTCCTGGAAAAGAGATTAAAAACACGTAAGTGAATTTACCCTGAGTTCCATGTATTCCACTCGTGTCCTTGTTACTTTTGCCTTGTCCACCAGGTCAAATACAGGTCAGCTTACCTATTCAGTGTTGAGCTCCCTTGAGAGCAGGGTTGGTACTGTGTACCTGATATTTGAGTGATTGGCTTTATTCTTTGCTTCTTGTGTAACATATGATACCTAATGATTTTTATCAGACAAGTAGAGGCTCTTTGTAGGAAACTTAGGGGAAAAAAAAAAAAAAAAAAACAGGAAAGAAAGTAATTTAGCCCTAATTTCATCCCCAGAGTATATTCTTCCTTTCTTTTTTTTTTTTCCTATGCTTTACTGTTAGGTCAGATCCATTACCCCTAAATTTGGTTCAGATATTGAGACTGATCATACCACACACACACAGCTAAGAGGGTATGAAAATATTTATCACTCACATAATGAGGCTTTTCAGGGAGAACAGGCCAGGTTCCCAAGAAGTCCAAAAATGACTTAAGACAGCAGGGAGGGGTGACTGGCTTGGCATTTCACAGTAGTTAGAGGGTGGAGCTGAGGTCAGAGTACTCTTATATATGGGCAGGCTCTAGTTTTGTTTGAATATCCCATCAGTGCCAAATAAGGGAGCACCCAGGTTTTCTTCTCAGCTTTCCCAGATGTGAGACAGAAGAGGAAGAAGGATTGGGAGTGGTAGGGCTTGAAAGCTGTTAACAAACATATAAAATGTAGTCAACTCTTTATTACATTTATGTGTATACTTTTTATGTTGGGTCATATACATTGACTTGATTTTTAAAATCTATTTGAAGTAGATTGCCATGGGATACAATATTATTCTATGTCATGATTTATATTGACTGCATAATATGAATATAGACATATATTTGACCTATCCCCTATTGTTAGCAGATTAAATTGTGGTTTTTACTCTTATAAATATTACCTGGTGAGCATCCCTGCAGTTAAATATTTTCCAGTATCTTTGATTATCTCCTTCAGAATTCCTAGAAATGGAATTGCTATGTCAAAGGGTCTCTTTAAGGAATTTGTTATGTTGTTAATTATCTTTCAGAAACTTTAAAACATTTACATTTGCTTCAGTGGTGTATTGAGAGTGCCTATTTCTCCAAATGTTTGTCCATTCTGAATATTTTTCTTTAGCAGTCATTAACAATCAATAGATAGAGAATTGTATCATTTTTTTTCTTTATTTTAATCAGTTCTACATCCTAGTTTTCAACAGACTACAAAAGAAAACCCATACAATCATTTTGATACCTGCAGGAAAAGCATTTGAGAAAATTCAACACCTTTCCATGATAAAAACTCTCAGCAAACTAGGAATAGAAGGGACTTTTCTCCAACCTGATTAAAGGCATTTATTTTTAAAAAACCTACAGCTAACCTCATACTTAATGGTGAAAGATTGAATGTTTTCCCTTTAAGATGGAGAACCAGACAAGCATGTCTCCTCTCACCACTTCAATGCAATATTATACTGTAGGTCCTAACCAACACAATAAAGCAAAGAAAAAAAGGAAAAGAAAAAGATGGAGTGAGGAGAGAAGGACTGACGGGAGGGAAGAAGGGCATACAGATTGGAAAGGAAGAAATAAAGCTGTCTTTGTTTGCAGGTGACATGATCCTCTAGAAAATGCCAAGTTCACTCATTAAAACTAATAAATGAGTTTAGCAAGGTCATAGAATACAAAGTCAAAATGCAAAAATCTATTATATTTCTATATACTAGCAAAAATCTGTTGGAATTCCCCAATAACAACCTTCTATTCATGTACACCTGCCCATTATAAGTAAAATTGTTTCTTGTTATATTTCCAGGGGAACCTATGATATTTTAGTAACAAGAGATAATCAAACTCGCTCTGTTGGTCAGTATGACAACCGTGGCAGTTTTGGAGAACTAGCTCTGATGTACAACACCCCAAGAGCTGCTACCATTGTCGCCACTTCAGAAGGCTCCCTTTGGGGACTGGTGAGTCAGAGAAATGGTTCTCCTTGCATAGCATCTTATTAATTCCCCTTACTTCTGGGTCTCTGTCCTTGGGCTCTTGGTTCACACTATATTTTATAGCCAGTTATCTGAAAGACATTGTGGAAGGTTTTGTACCAGTGTGTTTTTCCATTTCTCTGAGTGATTTATCAACAAACCATTTATTCCAAATTACAGAGAAAAGACTGGGTCTTGTGACCTTGCAGTTGTGTCAGTTCTTACTACATTTTCCATTTATGTTTTTATCAGACAAGTAGAGAGAGGGGGGATAACTCTGTACAAGAGACAGCCTAGAAAAATAAGTGTCATTGAAAGCTCATGTTTTCCATCTCTATCTGTCCTAGGACTAACTTTTCTCTGTGTTTGGCCATCTATTTATTCATTGGTCCATGCCAATATTCAATAGATTTAGATGAGTAGAAAGGCTGATAACCATATTCTGGGAAACAGAACTTTCCTAGAATGTCTTAGGCACAGTACTGCTATGATCCTATCCTCTATTATCCATGACCCACCTTGCTTCCTTCATTATCAAGCCTTCAAAATATATAATTCTCTTCCTTCTTAAACAAAACAATCATCCTCTTGTACAGATTCCAAATTTCACTTTTAAAATGTTCACATCTATGATTTGTTTCCATTTACCCTACAAGCAGAATTAAATATATACCTTGGAATTATCAACATATTTCCTTAAATAAAATCACGTTTTAAAGACATACTAGAGGGCTTCCCTGGTGGCGCAGTGGTTGAGAGTCCGCCTGCCGATGCAGGGGACACGGGTTTGTGCCCCGGTCCGGGAAGATCCCACATGGCCGCTGAGCCTGCGTGTCCGGAGCCTGTGCTCCGCAACGGGAGAGGCCGCAACAGTGAGAGGCCCGCGTACCACAAAAAAAATAAAAAATAAAAAAAATAAAGACATACTAGAGCACTTTATTGTGCTATACTAATGTAGAATTAAGAATGCCCCTGAGGCAGGACAGGAATAAAGACGAAGACATAGAGAATGGACTTGAGGACACCGGGAGGGGGAAGGGTAAGCTGGGACGAAGTGAGAGAATGGCATGGACTTACATATACTACCAAATGTAAAATAGATAGCTAGTGGGAAGCAGCTGCATAGCACAGGGAGATCAGCTCAGTGCTTTGTGACCACCTAGAGGGGAGGGATAGGGAGGTGGGAGGGAGATGCAAGAGGGAGGAGACATGGGGATATATGTATATGTACAGCTGATTCACTTTGTTATAAAGCAGAAACTAACACACCATTTTAAAGCAATTATACTCCAATAAAGATGTTTAAAAAAAAAAGAATGCCTGTGAGAGAGACTTCCCTGGAGGTCCAGTGGTTAAGACTCCTCGCTTCCAGAACAGGGGACTTAGGTTCAGTCCCTGGTCGGGGAACTAGGATCCCACATGTGGTGCGGCCCACCAAAAAATAAAAATAAAAAAATAAAAATAGATTGCCCCTGAGAGATGAGAGATACATTGGTTTAAGAATACATCACACACTTGGGAAACCAGTGCTTAAAATACTCAAGGTAGATCAATAAATAATGGGGGAAAATAAACTCAGTTTTAAAATACATTAATGCCAACTTCTGGTCCAGGCCAAGATGGAATAGCCCCATTCCTCACTAGTCTTCCCTCTTAAAACTAGAAAACTCTGGATATCTTACTACAAACAAACATAGGAGACCCTGAAAGATGGAAAGGAGAAGGTGGACTGGCTAGGAACTAGGGATTTCAAGAATTAAGGAAGGACATAACAGTGAGTTCATCAGGTTTTCTTATTAATTCCCATATATCCCAGATGGGGTGCTGGAACAACCTACAACCCAGATCCACCAACAAGTACACATAAAAACAGCCCCAAGAAAAGTCTGCTCCCTTTAGCCAAAGGACAAGGAAAAGGACAGCTTGGCAGAATAGGAAACCTTTTTTGATAATAACCACCCTATTCCTGCCAAATACCAAAGGAAAACTGCTTCTACCTCCCCATACTGTCACCGGGGCCAGCAGGAAACTGGACTTCCAACCTCATCCAGCAGCAAAGAGGCAAAATGAGGTGATGTGTGGTGTTACTAGTTGGCACTCCACTTCCCCTGCCAGAGTAGTGTCAGTAGAGTCCACAGGGGAGCTGAACATGCACTCCCACACATACGGGCATCCTATATATAGACAGGGTGACTGCCTGCAAAGAAAGAAGATGAAATTGGATACAGTTTTATAACATATTACCCCAAATGTCCAGGATACAATAGAAAATCACTTGTTAGACCAAGAACAAAGAAATTCTCAATCTGAATTAGAAAAGGCAATCAAAAGATGTCAATACCAAGATGACACAGATATTGGAATTAGCTGACAATGATTTTAAAGCAGCCATCATAAAAATCCTTCAACAAGCAATTATGAACACACTAGAAAAAAAGGGAAAAATATAGAAGGTCTCAGTGGAGAAATAGAAGACAGGAAGAAGATCCAAATGGAAATTTTAGAACTGGAAAATACAATAACCAAAATAAAAACTCACTGGATGGGCTTCCCTGGTGGCACAGTGGTAGAGAGTCCTCCTGCCGATGCAGGGGACACAGGTTCGTGCCCCTGTCCAGGAAGATCCCACATGCCGCGGAGCGGCTGGGCCCGTGAGCCATGGCCGCTGAGCCTGTGCATCTGGAGCCTGTGCTTCACAACGGGAGAGGCCACAACAGTGAGAGGCCCACGTACAGCAAAAAATAAAAATAAAAAAACCTCACTGGATGGGCTCAATAGCAGAATGAATATAAGGGAGGAAAGAATCAGTGAACTTGAAGATAGAACAATAGAAATTACCCAGTCTGGGGCTTCCCTGGTGGCACAGTGGTTGAGAATCCGCCTGCTGATGCAGGGGATACGGGTTCGTGCCCCTGTCCGGGAAGATCACACATGCTGCAGAGCAGCTGGGCCCATGAGCCATGGCCGCTGAGCCTGTGCGTCCAGAGCCTGTGCTCCGTAATGGGAGAGGCCATAGCAGTGAGAGGCCCGCGTACCGCAAAAAAAAAAAAAAAAAAAAAAAAAAAAAAAAAAAAAAAGAAAGAAATTACCCAGTCTGAAAAACAGAAAGAAAATAGACTGAAATGAACAGAGCCGCCTGTGGACTAATAACAAAAGATACAGTATTTGTGTCATCAGAGTCCCAGAAGGAGAGGAGAAAGAATATAGAGCTAAAAAATTATTCAAGGAAATAATAGTTGGAAAATTCCCAAATTTGGTGAAAGATAATAAACCTACAGATTCAGGAAGCTGAGTGAACTTCAAATTAGATAAACCCAAAGAAATCTATGCCAAAACACATCAGAATCAAACTTTAGAAAACTAAAGACAGGAAAAAATTTGAAAGCAACTAGAGAGAAACAATGCTTTACCTACAGAGGAAAAGCAATTTGAATGACACCAGATTTCCTATCCATGAAGGCCAGAGGAAGTAGCACAGCATTTTTCAATTGCTGAAAGAAAAGAACTGTCAACTCAGAATTCTATACCTAATGAGAATATCCTTCAGGAATGAAGATATTCTCAGATAAAACCAAACTGAGACTTTGTCACCTGCAGAAGTGATAAAAGAAAGAAATTTGGAACATCAAGAATGGAGAAAGAATAACAGTAAACGTATGGATAGACATAAAAGTCTATCCTCCTATTGAGTTTTCTAAAATAGGTTAGATGCTTGAAGCAAAATTATAACATTGTCTTACATGGTTCTTAATGTATGTAGAGGAAATATTTAAGACAATTATATTCTAAAGGGGAAGGAAAGGGGCCTAAATGGAAGTTAAACTTCTACACTTTACTCAAACTACTAAAATGTTGACACCAGTAGACCATGATAAGTTACATATATAAATATAATACATAGAGCAACCACTAAAGTAATCTGTACAAAGAGATACACTCAAAAGCTCTATATGGGCTTCCCTGGTGGCGCAGTGGTTGAGAGTCCACCTGCCGATGCAGGGGACGCGGGTTCATGCCCCGGTCCGGGAAGATCCCACATGCCGCAGAGCGGCTCGGCCCGTGAGCCATGGCTGCTGAGCCTGCGTGTCTGGAGCCTGTGCTCTGCAACAGGAGAGGCCACAACAGTGAGAGGCCCGCGTACCACAAACAAAACAAAACAAAACAAAACAAAAGCTCTATAAATCCATTCAGGTAACCTGCAGGAAGGCAAGAAAAGTGAAACAGAAGAACAGGAAACAGGGAAGAACAGAAAACATTGAATAAAATGGTAGACGTAAGCCCTAGTATATGAATAATTACTATAAATATAGATGATCTAAATTTACCAACTGAACTTATTTACAAAGCAGAGGTAAAGTCATGAATGTAGAAAACAAACTTACGGTTACCAGGGGATAAGCAGGGTGGAGGGATAAATTGGGAGATTGAGACTGACATATACACATTATGGGAAAAGAATCTCAAAAAAAGAGTGTTTAACTGATTCACTTTGCTGTACACCTGAAACTAACACAACATTGTAAGTCAACTATACTCCAATAAAAAAAATTTTTTTAAAGCTATTATGCGAAGTTAATTCAATCTAACTAATTAGAGGGCAGGAAGTTCTTTCAATTATTGTATGTGCTGTCTGAGAAACACACTTGAATATAGCTACAGATTTCATTAATTGCAGTTCATTATTTTCCAGATTAGTTACTAAACTTGCATTAGAAGGTCAAAGAGCAATTTTGTCAGCCACCACTTCTCTCAGTGCTGTATCTTTTGGATTTCTGGAACTCAGACAGAAATTGATTACAAACAAAAACAAATCTCCATAAAAATGAGAAACATAAGTCTTTATGAATGTGTTGAAGCCAAATGATTTTGTAAAGTATAAGAATCTTTGTTTTTAAAGACTTCCTTATAATCTTTGTTTTCGGACTTCCCTGGCAGCGCAGTGGTTAAAAATCTGCCTGCCAATGCAGGGGACCCAGGTTCGATCCCTAGTCCGGGAAGATCCCACATGCCACAGAGCAACTAAGCCCGTGCGCCACAACTACTGAGCCTGTGCTCTAGAGCCTGCAAGCCACAACTACTGAAGCCTGCATGCCCTAGAGCCTGTGTACTGCAACTACTGAGCCCATGTGCCGCAACTACTGAAACCTGTGTGCTGTAGGGCCCGTGTGCTGCAACTACTGAAGCCCACGCGCCTAGAGCCCGTGCTCCACAGAGAAGCCACTGCAATGAGAAGCCCGTGCACCGCAACGAAGAGTAGTCCCCACTCAACTGCAACTAGAGAAGGCCCGCGCATAGCAACTAAGACCTGATGCAGCCAAAAATAAATAATAATTTTTTTTAAAAAAAGGAAAAGTATAGTAATAGATATACTATGCAAACATTAACCAGAAGAAAGCAGAACTTATATTAATATCAGATAAGTAGACTACACAGCAAAGAAAATTACCAGAGACAAAGAGGAACATTACATAATAATGAAAGAGTTAATCTACCAAGAAGACACAGAAACCCTAAATATGTATATACCAAACAACAGGGCTTCAAAATATGTAAAGCAAAAACTGATAGAACTGAAAGAAGAAATAGACAAATCCACAGTTATATTTGCAGACTTCAACACCCCTTTCTCAACAATTGATAGGACAACTAGACAAAAAATCGGGAAGGATACAGAACTTAACATCACCATCAACCAAAAGGATCAAATTGAAATTTATAGGACACTTCACACAACAACAGAGAATACACATTCTTTTCAAGCCCACAAATGTTCACTGAGATAGACTACATGTATCCTGGGATATAAAATAAAACTTAACAAATTTAAAAGAATTGAAATCAGACGGTGTGTTCTCTAATCACGATGGAATGAAACCAGAAATCAGTAACAGAAAGATAACAGGAAAATCTCCAAACACTTGTAAGTCAACCCATTCCTAAATAATCTGAAAGTCAAAAAGAAAGTCTCATTAGAAATTTATTAAAAATGAACTGTAAAACTGCTTGCCTTGGACTTCCCTGGTGGTGCAGTGGTTAAGAATCCGCCTGCTGACTCAGGGGACACGGGTTCGAGCCCTAGTTTGGGAAGATCCCACATGCCGTGGGGCAACTAAGCCCGTGAGTCACAACTACTGAGCCTGTGCTCTAGAGCCCGCAAGCCACAACTACTGAGCCCATGTGCCACAACTACTGAACCCACGTGCTACAACTACTGAAGCCCATGCACCTAGAGCCTGTGCTCCACAAGAGAAGCCACTGCATTGAGAAGCCCGTGCACTGTAACGAAGAGTAGCCCCTGCTCACCACAACTAGAGAAAGCTCGCACACAGCAACAAAGACCCAATGCAGCAAAAAAATAATAATTAATTAATTTGTAAAAACAACTACTTGCCTTGTGGTTTGGATATGAGAATTAAGTAGAAGCACATCCGAGAAGCAGTTTCCCGGGTGCCTGGCACAAGGTAGGGTACTACAGAGTGGTGGCACCTGCTTCCCTTGGTTGTGGTGCTGCTCACCACCCTTTCATTCCTGAAACTCCCTCTCCTGAGATCCCTGCCCTGCCTTCCTAGTTCCTAGCCTTATCCTTTGCAGTCTTTTCTTCCTCTCCCTGCTATCTTAAGTGAGATTCATCTCCCTCCTGCCTTATGTGACCTATTTAGATACCTTTTCTCCTGCGTTATTCACCTGCTTTATAGCCCAAACCCTTCCAAAACTTCAGTACCACCTTCAGGAAAGTGACTCCCAGAGGGTCCGCTATAGCCTGACTTCTTACTTATGCCTTCCAAAGCCTTTGGAAATGCCTTTTGAGGCTAAAGCAGGGAGGACCTGGTGTTGCCACTGAGTTTCTCAAATTGGATTCTATATTCCTTCTCTTACTGGGGGCAGCTGCCACCATGACCACTACGCTTAGTCTCTGCTCCCACTCTATTGCTTGCATGAAAGTGAGTAGAAACTTTCTTTTTTTAAAAAAAATATTTATTTATTTATTGGGCTGCACCAGGTCTTAGTTGCAGCACATGGGATCTACGTTGCACCATGTGGGATCTAGTTGCCTGACCAGGGATTGAACCCAGGCCCCCTGCGGAGCACGGAGTCTTCTTTTTTTTTTTTTTTTTAATTATAAATTTATTTATTTATTTTTGGCTACATGGGGTCTTCATTGCTGCACCTGGGCTTTCTCTAGTTGTGGCGAGCAGGTGCCACCCTGTTGTGGTGCGTGGGCTTCTCATTGCGGTGGCTTCTCTTGTTGTGGAGCACAGGCTCTAGGCGCGCGGGCTTCAGTAGTTGTGACTCACAGGCTCCAGAGCACAGGCTCAGTAGTTGTGGCGCACGGGCTTAGTTGCTCCGCAGCATGTGGAATCTTCCTGGACCAGGGCTCGAACCTGTGTCCCCTGCATTGGCAGGAGGATTCTTAACCACTGTGCCACCAGGAAAGTCCCAGTAGAAACTTTCTGCAGTCAAAGGAAAGGGTGGTATTCTTTTTCTCTTTTGAACTTCAGGGCTACTTGCTTGACTCTGAACACTTGCTGCCTGAAGGAGCTACCATTTCATAGTAGGAGTTTCCTCTTCACGGGCTCCATTGGAAGCTCCCTGAAAGCTGGGTTGGTGTCTGGTGCTTTTTTATACCCTCCGCAGTCATAGGAACTGGCCTTGCACAGCCTGAGAGCTCTGGGAAGTGCAAAAGCATGCGTAGAAAGGGTTGGAACACAAATAGAGATATCAGTTGTTTTCTCTTTAGCTAGATATACAGTTTATTGCTGCAATTGTAGTAATCTTTGTAACTTTATAGATGGATTTAGAAATACTGTTTTTTTGACAATGTCTGCTCAAACATAAGGAAAGGAATTTTATAATTCCTATTGTCTCAGTCTTGATTGTTCTCTTTCCATAGCACTCTTGGCCTAGATTGGTGCAGGAAACATGTAGAAACTGAAGTCTAAAGATAATGGAGTAATATTCCAAAGTATAAAAGTAACATTTTAAATGATACATCTCTAACCTTGGACTTCAAAAAAGTAGTGGCAAGTGATGCAGCTCATTAGAGCAATCAGAGATTGAATGTCTCTTTTCAAGCAGACAGATGGAAAAGAAAACGGGGGCAGAATCTGGCTTAGTACCAGAGAGCAGACATTATTTGTACTTCAGTTTAGGAAGGGAGGGTAGGAGTCTGCCACCTTTTATACTAGGAGTATAGGGTGCAGTAGGTGACTTCTCCTGTCAGGCAGATGAAGCATGGCATGGGATAGGACCAGGGAGTTCTGTGGCTGATGGAATATGAGCCAGTGAAACCTATTTAGACATCTCAACTCAGTTGTCTTCTATGTGTTTTCTCCACCCAACTCGCACCCCATCAACAAGAATACTAAAATAGCAAACCTACAGCTAAACATGCCCTTACCTCCTTGCTGTTTTTCATTCTTTCAGCCTTTAGGATGTCATTACTGTACTTAAAAAAATATATCTTTCTATTCCTGAGAGCCCAAGGTAGAAGAAAGTTACAGTTAACTTAGGTACAAAAAACTGCCTACTCATGTAGGAGCCTAAGCAATTAACATTCTCCTGGCTGCATGTCCCTCCCCACACATGCAAACACATATCTGAGAAGTACCTGACCATAGCTCTGGTTAACTGTCTCTTGAGTATGAATCTGTGACTTGCTGGTGTCAAGATATCTTTCACATGCCTGCCTTCCATTTTGAGTTTCCTACTTTATCTCTCCATTAATTTAAAACCTGCCTCTCCTTCAGGCCCCAGACAAATTTATATTTTTGCAACAAAATTATCCTTGATCACTCCAGGCTATCGTGATCTCTCTCCTCAGAATTCTTGTGGCACTTACTTTGTCTCTGTAGTTCATCTAGCACATTTCATATGCTGTCTTGAACTGTAGTTTTTTATTCCTATAAATTTTGTCTACCCATTGAGATTATAAAGTCCTTGAGGGCAAGAACCATCTGATTGTTTTATCTCCCTTTTTTGAAGGTGCATCTTTTCACATTAAACAGTGACTGTGAGCTCACAAATGTTTGATTGGGACGTTTTAAATTTTGTATTCTATTTATGACCAGCCCATAGGTGGCACCCGTTGAGTACTTGATAGCATGTGACAACATGTGAGACATCTGTCTGGCTCAGGCTACAGGTCTTTTTCTCATAGCGATGACTCAGATTGAAGTATCATTAAACACTCAGTTGACCCAGTACCTTTCAGAGACCCCTAATGTTTGCTGTGGCATAGTTAATTAAACCATAGATGCTCCCTTATACAGGCATTTATCAGAATTTTCATATCCTTATAGGACCGTGTGACGTTTAGAAGAATCATAGTGAAAAATAATGCAAAAAAGAGGAAGATGTTTGAATCATTTATTGAATCTGTGCTGCTTCTTAAGTCACTAGAGGTAAAGCCTATTTTAATAAGAGTCTGTTTATGGGGATTTAAGCAAAGCTGTTAAAAGGATTCTCGTTAGGTTTCTTAAATCATACTATTCTAGCCCATTTCAATGTTGTGTAGATACTATTTGTGACTTTCAGTTAAGATGTTTCCTTATAATTTGTATGTTCATTGTTTCAGGTGTCAGAACGAATGAAGATTGTGGATGTAATAGGAGAAAAGGTCTATAAGGATGGAGAGCGCATAATCACTCAGGTGAGTGGGGGCCTTGTGCAGCTCCTTTCCTGGAAGCCACCTCCTGAAGGACTAGTGCATCGTTTGTCCTGTCACTTTGGGGAGTTCATGTCGCACGATACGCAGGCACACTTCCTGCAGAGTGTTCTAAAGCCCATTGATGTTCAGCTCACTGACTTAAGCACATCTCTTGCCTCCATTCACCTTTCCTTGGCTTCTGGTGTTTGTTCTTTTGGATGTCATTTTCTTTTAACCCTGAGTAAGCTTCCTGCATGACAGTTAAAACCTGGAGAAGGTCGAAAGGTTGTGTACCTTCTCTCTATGTTTGGCACAAAGTCCCTTTTAGCTAATCTAACACAAACCAGTCTTCAGTGACTGACCAGATTTGTAAGGTATCTTTAGTGTTTCCTTTGTACCTTTTTATCATGTTATTTTGGGGTACGGTAAGGATCATCACACAGTGGACTGGAACGTTATGATGAGTGCTCTGTAATAATTTTCCTAGTCTATTATGTTTCCATTTTTAATTATATGTAAAGAGTATTATAGACTTTTCTGAGTCTAAAACTTCTCTGCCAGTGGTTCTGGCAAGAGCACTGGGAAAGGGAATTCCCTGGCAGTCCAGTGGTTAGGACTCCACGCTTCCACTGCAGGGGGCATGGGTTCGATGCCTGGTCGGGGAGCTAAGATCTCACAAGCTGCATGGCGCAGCCAAAAAAATTTTTTGTAATTAAAAAAAAAAAAAGAGCCACTGGGAAGATGTCTGGTTGGTCTGGGTTGGGGAATGCATCCATACCTGAATCCAGAGCTGGGGCTAGAAGGAAGACTCATATTGGTCAAGCCTAAATCCCCAGACCACCCCTGGGCCCTGGAGGTGGAGTTGGCCCAACCAGTACCACAGAGATTAATCAGGCTTATCATAAAAGGAGAGAGAGATGCTCCCAGAGAAAAAGGACTAACAAAAAAATGATGTCTACTCTAAGTGGCATCTCTAAATGCCTTTGTTTTCTCGATAGCCCCACTGTTAATAATTCTTTTAATTAGAAATTGGTTTGATTCGGTAAATATTTACTAAGATAGACAAGTAGGACCAGATATAAGTGCTATAATGAGAGGAAAAAGAATGGCACTGAGGACTTCCCTGGTGGCGCAGTGGTTAAGAATCCACCTGCCAATTTAGGGGACACTGGTTCAAGCCCTGGTCCGGGAAGATCCCACATGCCGTGGAGCAGCTAAGCCCATGTGCCACAACTATTGAACCTGTGCTCTAGAGCCCACGAGCCACAACTACTGAGCCCACAAGCCACAACTACTGAAGCCTGTGTGCCTAGAGCCCATGCACTGCAACAAAGAGTAGCCCCAACTCGCTGCAACTAGAGAAAGCCCGTGTGCAGCAACGAAGACCCAATGCAACCATAAATAAATAAATAATTTTTTTTTTTTTTTAAAAAGAGTGGCAGTGAGAATATAGAACAGGATGTATTCTATACGGTTTCGTGAAGGAAATGCCCTTTGAGCTAAGCTTAAAGAACAAGTGCAGTTCCAGCAGTTGAGGTCAGGGAAGGATCTTTCAGGGCAAGAGAACAATGTGAACAAAGGCCTGTGGGTGTAAGCTGTGTTCCAGGGCAGGTATCCTAGTATGGTAAGAATGTAGAGCTGAGTTGCAGGAATGGGACATGTTGACTGGCCACATTTGCTTCTGAAGCTGTGGTGCTTTAATTTACTCCCAAAGGACCTCTACTTAATACTGAAAAGCCCCAGGCCTTCAGGAGGTATGTCAAGAGGTATGAAAAACCACAGTGTTTTCTGGGATGTCTGTGTTCTTGAAGACAGGAGTGCTAGGTGGTAGTGCAGAATGGACACAAATTAAGATGATACCCACCTTATTATAGACCCCTTTTGGCAGTGTCTCTAGACCAAGGCTTCTCTAAGAGAGGTCCCAGGACTAGCAGCATTAGCATCATATAGGAATGTTAGAAATTCAAGTGCCTGAACCCCACCCCAGACCTACTGCAGAAACTATGCTTTATGTTGTTTTATTTGTTTGGTCAACTTTGTTACCTTATATTTTATATACAATACAATTACCAAGTTTAAGTATACAATTTGAGAGTTTTATAACCATCCCTATAATCATAGTGTACAGCATTTCTGTCATCCCCAAAAGCTCCCTTGTTTGTATTTTAAGTGAATCCCCTCACCCGCTCCCTTGCTCCTGGAAACCACTGACCTGCTTTCTATCTCTCTAAAAATTCCTTTCCTAGAATTTCATATAAATGAAACCATATAATGTGTAGTTTTTTGTGTCTGACTTCTTTCTCTTAGCATAATGTTTTTGAGATTTATCCATGTTGTTGTATGTATCAGAGGATCATTCCTTTTTATTGCTGAGTAGTATTTCATTATACAGATGTACCATAATTCATCTTTCCAGTCACCAGTTGAGAGACATTTGGGGTCTTTACAGTTTGGGGCAATTATGAATAAAGCTGCAATAAGCATTTGCATACAAGTCTTTGTATAGACATATGTTTTTATGGAATTACTGAGTCATATGGTAAACATAGGTTTAACAAATTGCCAAAATGTTTTTTAAAATGTCTGGGGGCTTCCCTGGTGGCGCAGTGATTGAGAGTCCGCTTGCCGATGCAAGGGACACGGGTTCGTGCCCCAGTCCGGGAAGATCCCACATGCCGCGGAGCGGCTAGGCCCGTGAGCCATGGCCGCTGAGCCTGCGTGTCCGGAGCCTGTGCTCCGCAACAGGAGAGGCCACAACAGTGAGAGGCCCGCGTACCGCAAAATAAATAAATTAATTAATTAAAATAAAATAAAAAAATAAAATGTCTGTACCATTCTGCATTCCCCCAGCAATGTTCAAGAGTTCCAGTTGCTCTGTATCCTCATCAGCACTTACTATCGAGTCTTTAATGTTAGCCATCCTAAGTATGAAGTGGTATCTAATTTTGGTTTTATTTTGCATTTACCTAATGTCTAATGATGGTGAGCATCTTTTCCTGTGACTGCTTGCCATCCATATGTTTTCTTTGGTGAAGTACATCTTTTGCCCTATTTAAAATTAGGTCATTTGGCTTCTTAATATATTGAGTTGTAAGAATTCTTTATGTACTCTGAGAACAAATCCTTTATCGGGCAAATGATTTGCAAATATTTTTCCCAAAATGTGGCTGTGGCCATGGCTTGTCTCTTCATTTTATTAATAATACCTTTTAAAAAGCAAAAGTTTTTAATTTTGACGAGTCCAGTTTGTCATTTTTTTTCTCTTGTAATTCACTCTTTTTGTGCCCTATTTAAAAAAAATGTTTGCACAGTTAGTAAGATTTTCTCCTATTTTACTTCTAGGCAAGCACTGTCAATAGAAATATTATGTGAGCCACATACAATTTAAAATATTTTAGTAGCTAAAGTTAAAAAAAATGAAACAGGTGAACTTAATTTTAATAATATATTTTTAGCCTAATATATGTAAAATATTACATTTCAACATATAAGTGATATAAAAATTTAATAATGAGATATTTTACATTTGGGGGATATTCAGTCTTTAAAATTCAATGTGGGGCTTCTCTGGTGGCGCAGTGGTTGAGGGTCCGCCTGCCGATGCAGGGGACGCGAGTTCGTGCCCCGGTCTGGGAAGATCCCACGTGCCGCGGAGCGGCTGGGCCCGTGAGCCATGGCCGCTGCGCCTGCGCGTCCGGAGCCTGTGCTCCGCAACGGGAGAGGCCACGACAGTGAGAGGCCCGCCTACCGCGCAAAAAAAAAATAAATATAAATAAATAAATAAATAAAATTCAATGTGTATTTTACACTTACAGCACCTATAAATCTATACAAGCCATAGTTCAGGTGCGCAGTAGGCCTATGTGACTAGTGGCTACTGTATTAAGCCATGCAGTTCTAGTTTCATAGTTTTAGGTCTTACATTTAGATCTATGATCCATTTTGAATTAATTACATGGTATAATGTTAGGGTTTTTCATATGGATGTCCAGTTGTTTCAGCACCATTTGTTGAAGAGATTTTCCTATCCCATTGCCTGACACTTGCATTGAAAACCAATTGGCCATGTATGTTTGGGTCTATTTCTGGTCTCTTTTTGTTCCATTGATCTACGTCTGTCACTCTGTTAATACTGCACTGTCTTGATTACGGTAGCCTTACATAGTAAATCTTAAAATCAGATAGTTTAAGTCCTCCAAATTTTTTGTTCTTTTTCTTTTTTTAAAAAAAAAATTTATTTTAGTTATTTATTTTTGGCTGCATTGGGTCTACGTTGCTGCGCGTGAACTTTCTCTAGTTGTGGCGCGTGAGCTTTCTCTAGTTGCGGTGAGCCAGCGGAGCTACTCTTCGTTGTGGTGCATGGACTGATGCTCTGTGCAGTTACCAGCCGGGGCATATTCATAGAGACAAATGTGAATACTCCATGTCAGGAAGTGAGAGATGTTTGTCAGTCATAGTTGGACTAACATCCCTGGCAATCAGGATCCTCTCGTTTTTTTCTGAATTTGTTAGCCATTGACTGGTTTGTAGGTTTGGAAAATAAATACCAATTCAAACTCAGGCAATGTGAAAATGATCTACTTCTGTGTCCCTCTTTAATACATATATATGGCTCTGACCTGACCTCCTCTCCCTTTTTAGGGTGAAAAGGCTGATAGTTTTTACATTATAGAGTCCGGCGAAGTGAGCATCTTGATTAAAAGCAAGGTGAGTTTATGTGTGATGGTGCGAGTTATGCCAGGGGAGATCCAGATGCCAGGTATGTCCACAGAAAGTAACTGTTTGCTTTAACAATGTGAAGTGTGTTTAGTGTATCAAAACCATCATTATATGAGATATGTGACTGACAACGACCAATGTTTAAGCCCATTCATTGATAAAGAGTTAGTATATTTTTTCTTGTTCCTATTGCCTTTACCTCTGTTACATAATTAATGATATGAGAAATATTGGCCTACAAATCAATAAGAAAAAGGATAAGCACCCTATCCGAAAATGGGGCAATTACATAATAAAAAATACATGTGAGTGTTGAATATGAAAAAGCTTCCTTTTTAGATCACTAGGAAGGGAGGTCTCTAGGACAATTATTATTATGGCCATTGGATAGATAGGGAGACCTAGAAAACACAGTGACCTATAGGTGGGAGGAGTGATTCTTACCATAAATCCATCATCATCAGATTTCCTGTTTCAATTTTTTTAAGAATAAAGAATTTGTTAAAATACTGAGTTACATATAATACTAAATCAACCTAGTGTAAAACCTCTTATGGAATATTTTTTGTAAAAGTTAAGTATGGAGAAAGAAAGAAAAATATGATTACTGCCTATAAGATGGCTTGATTCCTAATTAAAAATTTTTTTTTACTTATAGTTTTTAGACTACTGATATATGTTTGTACATTTCTCATATTCGTTGACACCTACTGATCACAGCATAGTGTTGGGTTTGTAGGTCTAGCAGCACTGTGGCTCTTGGTTGGGAAAGGGGGAGTTTGTTCAGTCTTGGGGTCTGCCCCAGACCTACTGAATCAGAATCTGCATTGTATCAAAACCCACAGGGGGCTGGTGTTCACAGTACAGTGTGATAAGTGCTACTCTAGAGAAGGGACTAGGTAGACATGAACACATCTGCAGCCCCAGAGAATATGACAGAAATTGGAAAGAGAGCATTGGCTTGGAAGGGGCAGATCAACTTCAGAGCAGACAGGTCAGGGCAGAAGTGTGAAAGGAGGAAAAGTCAAACCATGTAAGCCAGTGTGGTATTTTTGTTTATTTTTCTAAATTAACCTTCAGGGACTTCCCTGGTGGCGCAGTGGTTAAGAGTCTGCTTGCCAGTGCAGGGGACATGGGTTCAATCCCCTGGTCCGGGAAGATCCCACATGCCATGGAGCAGTTAAGCCTGTGTGCCACAACTACTGAGACTGCACTCTAGAGCCTGCAAACCACAACTACTGGGCCCACGCTCTGAACCTCCTGAAGCCCGTGTGCCTAGAGACCGTGGTCTGCAACAAGACAAGCCACTGCAATGAGAAGCCCGTGCACCACAGCAAAGAGTAGCCCCCACTCGCTGCAACTAGAGAAAGCCTGCGTGCAGCAACGAAGACCCAACACAGCCAAAAATAATAATAATAATAAATTAACCTTTAAAAAGTTATTTTTCTGCCTGTAACATAAAGTCGTTCTTAAAGATTTAGACTAATTCTTAGTAATGTTATAAGTATTTTTTTACTTAAATTATTGCTTAGCTTAGCAGATGGATTTGTTTTAAAAAAATAAGAAACTCTAGATAGTAAATAAAATATAGTACCTTATTTTCAGTAATTTGAAAAGCACAAAGTATAACCTGCTTGATTTCTTAAACCACCAAATTTCAAGGTTGAACATTACTTTAAAAAATATTTAGTTACTTGGGCTTCCCTAGTGGCGCAGTGGTTGAGAGTCCGCCTGCCGACGCAGGGGACACGGGTTTGTGCCCCAGTCTGGGAAGATCCCACATGCTGCGGAGCAGCTGGGCCTGTGGGCCATGGCTGCTGAGCCTGCACGTCCGGAGCCTGTGCTCCGCAATGGGAGAGGCCACAACGGTGAGAGGCCTGCATACCGCAAAAAAAAAAAATTTAGTTAGTTAACTGTTCTAAACAAATATGGTAGGGGGACCACTAGCTTAAGATGCAGGTAGTACCTAAAAATAAAATTTGTCACTGTAAAGTATTGTCTGAGAAAAGCATGGCCTCGAGTCAAAAAGAAGTAGCCCTGAATTGTGACTGTTTACCTATGGAGAAGCATTGACATTATTTAGGAAGAATTAGCAAAAGACCTTGTCTTCTACCCTGTGTCTCAGAAGTCAGCATCTACCAAATGGATCACATTCATATATGTATAATATATAAATATAAAATATATAAAAATACACATTATTATTTGCTAATATATAGTATATTAACATTATAATATTATATACTATATTAATATATCATATTAATATATACTATAATAATATTATATATATATATATATACACCTTACCTCTTGGTAAAAGCCAACTCATTTGGTTAAACCAGGCCACTGAGATTAGCCCATGCAGTTTACATGGTACAGTTAGAGTCTCTGCAACATGAATCTCTAAGTAATTGTGTTAGGTGTACTGAAAAGGAAATGTAAGTGTGTGCAACTGGATGTGCCTAGTTGTGATTGTGCAATCAGCCTTGGTCATGTTCTCTACCTGCTCTAGACTAAAGCAAACAAGGATGGTGGGAACCAAGAGGTCGAGATTGCCCGCTGCCATAAGGGGCAGTACTTTGGAGAGCTTGCACTGGTCACCAACAAACCCAGAGCTGCTTCGGCTTATGCCGTGGGAGATGTGAAATGCTTAGGTAAGAAAAATTCTATATGCATTAGTGTTTTTTTTTTTTTTTTCTAACATGCAGTATTTTTTTTCCCATCAGCAAACCTTGACTTACTCTGTCAGCTCTCACTCACATCTAGGCTTGAACAGTTTGTGTGTCCAACCAGAAATGGGTTCGTGTGTTCCTTTAGCAAACATTTTTGAGCACTGACAATAGCCTATGAACAGCCATATAGACACCCTGGCTGTGTGGAAAGAGCAGTGATGGAGACAGGTGTCCAGGGCTGTGTGGGAACAGAGGGAATGAGTGCTGCTGCGCTCTGCAAAGTCTCAAACTTAGATGACATAGTCCTGCTGTGTTCACAAAGAAACATCCTTTCTTTTTCCAAGTGTCCAGTATCCAATAGTCCAGTTCCTACAACATGAATGGATATGTTTAAGAAAAGGTTTGCATGAGAGAAATGATTGAATTATTGGTGTAGAGAACTTATTCTCTCCCTCACCTCTTTTTAACAATGCAGTTATGGATGTACAAGCATTTGAGAGGCTTCTGGGGCCCTGCATGGACATCATGAAGAGGAACATCTCACACTACGAGGAACAGCTGGTGAAGATGTTTGGCTCCAGCATGGATCTGATAGATCCTGGGCAGTAGGTGTGCCACACCCCAGAGCCTTCTCAGTGTGATACCAAAACCTTCCGGTCAGCCACAGAACACAAACAGAAAATGTGACAGAACTGTTCCTGCTGTTGCCGCCACCACTGCCATTGCTGCGGCTGTGGGCATTTAGAAAACTTGGAAGTCAGCACTAAAGGATGGGTAGAGGTTCAACCCACACCTCCACTTTGCTTCTGAAAGCCCATTATTAGACCACTTGTAATGATTACTCCAACCCAGTTTTCACATCTTTGGTTCAAAATGGCATGTCTCTCCAACAATTTAAGTGCCTGATACAAAGTCCAAAGTGTAAACATATTCCTTTCCTCTCTTGCTGCTACTGTTGCTTTTGGAAGTTACCACAGGTTGGCACAAACCTGTTGTATAACTGTAGACACCCTCCCCCAACCTTTTTTAGCCTTCCGTTTCCTCATTTGTCATTTGAGAAAGTCCACAACTGTAGCCTTTGGTTTTACCATAAAAAATGGTGGCAGATGTGATGGAGGTCTGTGGTCCTGTGGCATTGTACTGTCTGCTGACAGTGGCACACATGACAGCTGTCCCCAAACTCTCAGTGATGCTTAGGGAAAGGCCCTGCCCAGGGCCCAGCAGGTCAGCACCCCCAAAGCACACTGATCAGAAATCGGAACCCACGTTAGAGCAGAAAATTTGAGTTTAGCACATTTTACATGTAGCAGAGAGCCAGGGAAGGTTTTCTGGGTTGGGGGCAGGGGTGTTTTATTTTGTTATAGTAGATTTTGTTTTGTTTAATCTCTGTGCAGTTTGCATGAGTGAATTGCTGTCCGTTTATAAGGAGCTGGGGTCTGGGAGTGCCATCACTGTATCTGACCTAAATACTTTCCTGGGCAACTCCTGCCCATCTCTTATTACCAGTTGCTCTTACTGATGGCAGTGTGCTGGCAAAGAGAGACCTTTCCCTCTACTACAGAGTTGTTATGTAGCTTTGCTGTTGAACCATCAATTTTTAAACTCTTTAAAGAAGAAGCAGCTATTTTTTTGAAAAGAAAAAACTCTCTATTTAGAGAATTTCCCTGGACATATTCATATATATCAGTTTGTCAGCTGACTCAGGCATTCATCTTAAAAATCAGCTCTTTTTGTTAGTTTTTAAAAATCAGCATCATTTACAATTTCATAGAATTACTGCAAGACCTTTCTAATTAAGATGTTGGGATATTTAGTGTTCCAGTTGTTAATCCCAGAGGAAAGTAATTTAGCTTGTATTTTAAAATATTTTAAACCTTTTGATTATATCAGGTGGAATTCTAATGAATTGTCGTAATTAACTAGATATATTTCAGAATGAAATTTTTTTCTTCAGAATAACCTAGAATCAGATGCTACAAGAGATCCTAAGTGCAGTATGAAATTTACCTAAAGATAAATTTGGATGTCATAGCCAAGTTTATATTAAATCAAGAGGCCCTTTCCAGTATGAATTTTTTTAACTTGTATATCTCAATAAATCCCTAAGTGATTACATGCTGGGGCTTGAGTCATTGCTGTTGTAGACAGTGATGGAGACCATATGGTCACCTTCCATTGTCCTCGTAAGCCAGGCTGTCTGCTTTTGCCATGAACAGTATGGTCAAGAGATTTTCAGAGCGATGACCCATCACAACCTTAGTCAATTCTCTCTTTTTCTTGTGCTCCATGAAGTGAAAGTAGGACTCTTTCAGACTGCTCTAGGTAGCCTGCCTTGCAGCTCTCAGAATTGTGAAACATTGTAACTAATACTCCAAAAACAGGCAGCTAGCACTGGGAAAGCCTGTGTGGTTTTTCCCACGGTTTTCTGAGGTTCTTATATTCTGTGGTGTTGCTTTATTATCAAATATAGATTAAGAAAGCAGATATTGCACTTTAGCAGACAAGAACCATACCTGTTTCTTACACAGGTAACAGGTACATTCAACTTCAGGAGTGACACAGAGTGTCACTCTGCTACACAGAGTGTAGCCCCCAGACTGTGTAAGGACATTGTATAAACACTGAGCGGGGGAACTTCCCTGGCGGTGCATTGGATAAGACTCCGCACTCCCAGTTCAGGGGGCCCGGGTTCGATCCCTGGTCAGGGAACTAGATCCCACATGCATGCCACAACTAAGCATTCGCATGCCACAACTAAGGAGCCTACATGCTGCAACTAAGGAGCTGGCAAGCCACAACTAAGGAGCCTGCCTGCCTCAACTAAGATGCAGCGCAACCAAATAAAATAAATAAATATTTTAAAAATAAAAATAAATAAACAAACACTGAGTGGATGCTCCCTTACACCCCACATGCCAGCATTGTTAGGGCCAGCTGTGAACTCCGACCCAGTCACTCCTGCAAGCTGCTAGGGATGGGACTTCTCATCTTGCCCTCTTTCACATCCCAGTTCAATCTTCCCCTTCATAGAAGCCTCTTTAACACCCCCAACTTACTGATGCTTTCGATTTTACAAAGTAGAATTCATCAGGTTTAAGTCTTCCTGCTCTAACTGCGGATTGACATATGGATCATCAGTCCAGACCCTCACTGCATATAGGACCCCTTGAGGGTCAGACTTGAGGAAGGGAGACTTTACAGGGACTAGTATGAGTGAAAAGGACACAGCCATTACCAAGGTGCCAGGAGTCTGACAGTGTTCCAATTCTCTTTACAGCATGAGGAATTGAAGGTGGCAGACCAAGTTCAGCTCAGGACTCTGGTGTCCACATTGTGCTGGGCAAGCCCTGCACTGAGAGTTGAGCCTCACAGGGAGGAGCATGTGTTGGGAAGAGATCTTTTTGATAATTGTTTTATACTGTTCTCTTCTATGATGGTTTAGAGCTTCATGCTGTCTTTTCTGGCTTTGCTATTGATTTTGCATGGTAGAGAATGTACCTGAGAGCCTTGAGGTTCAACTTGCAGTATTATTCTTCCTGCTGGCCCCAGTTTATCTCACCCACTTTCTTCTTTTGGTTGTATTCTCTGAAGGAAGGGTTCATCTGCTCTGTCCTCTTAGTCCATTGTCCTTATATATAAATATGTTATGTATAATTGAAGTAGATTCTCAGGAATCAGGGTGGAGCTTTTCTTTGAACAGTTTAATGAGCAAATTCAGCAGCAAAGTGTCAAGAAATGATTCTCCAGCCAGGAGAGGTCATGTTCATCCTCTTATTGCCCAGATTCTCTAGTCACAACGGTACAGTAGTCAGTGAGAGGTGCCACTGGCACCCAGCAGCCCCTGGACACACAGCATTTCCATGTCCTGTCACAGTGTACAAACAATTCTCTCATTTAGGAAAATTGAACGAGCATTTTTGCACAGAGAAAAAGGAAAAGGACCCATGAATGTCATCTTTTATATTTTGTTTTCAGTTGGCTAATGTTGAATTTTTTGTTCTTGACATGCACTTGTAAACCAATCTTGCCAAGATATAAGTTGTTTTGGTTTTTCACTACAATTACCTCTTGTTCCTCCTGTCCTGACTGCTGACGTTCCTCAATGATTCTAATATCTATTTTATGGGAAGCAGCCTTCCCATGGGTTTCCTTGTACACACTGCAGGGCTATCTTTATACTTCTAAAAAAAAGGAGAAAACTGTCACTAAACTCATGGGAGATTTGCAGAAAACCATTTAGCCCACCTTGAGCGAAAAGTAGATTCCTCATTGTTTTCCTAAGCTCATTGTAATAAAAGAAATCTAATTCAGCATTATTGTGCTACCTCAAAGGTAAAAATGTTTTAACGTCTCTTTAATCCTGAGTTCTACACATAGTGTTTGAAATGTCTTTCAGTTGGAATTATTTTTAAATCATTGGGGAGAATCTTATTTTAACCTGTTTTACACTTGTATTTTAATCTCAGAAGAATAAGTGATTAGAAGGTGATCAATTCTTGCTCTGTAGTATTGAACATATGATTAAATCATTGTTTGCCATAAACAAGGTTGGGTTTTTTAAAGGGAAACTCTAGGGCTCAGCTTTGCTCTTGGTTAATAAAGGCTGACAAATCATATCTGAATTTTTGGTGCAGCCTTGTGTTGTGTGTTTGTCCTCATTTCAGGGTTCTATCCATCACAGCATTCATCTAGCAGGTACCTTATTGAGATTGGGATGTGAGCTCTTAAAAATTAGAGAGGAGGCCTGGACATATATATTAGGGTTCTCCAGAGAAACAGAACCAATAGCGTGTGTGTGTGTGTGTGTGTGTGTGTGTGTGTGTGTGTGTGTGTGTGTGTGTGTAAAGAGATTTATGGGAATTCCCTGGCAGTCCAGTGGTTAGGACTTGGCATTTTCACTGCCATGTCCCTGGGTTCAATCCCTGGTCAGGGAAGTAAGATCCCACAAGCCGCACAGCACAGCCAAAAAAAGAGAGAGAGAGAGAGATTTACTATAAGGAATTGGCTCACACAGTTATGTAAGTCCCAAGATATGAAGGGTGAGTTGGCAAGCTGTAGACCTAGGAAAGCTGATGGTTTAATTCTAGTCTGAGTCTGAAGACCTGAGAACCAGGAGAGCCAATAGCATATTTCCCACCCAAAGGCTGGCAGGCTTACGACCCAGGAAGAGATGATGTCCCAGTTTGGAGGCAGTCAGGCAGGATAATTCTCTCTTACTTGGGCGAGTCAGGCTTTTTGTTCTGTTCAGACCTTCAACTGATTGGATGAGGCCCGCCCACATTAGGGAGGGCAATCTGCTTTACTCAGTCCACTGACTTAAATGTTACTTTCATCCAAAACCACCTTTTCAGAAACTCTCAGAACAATGTTTGACCAAATATCTGGGCACCCCATGGCCCATAATTTGACACATAAAATTAACCGTGACAACATGGTATTTGAATTGTTTGGGGATGGTGTACAAGGGCATCCAATATATCCCTTGCTGAGAAACATATACTCACCAATGAAGCCCAGCAGGAAACATCTCCTGTCTGACAATATTAATTATTTCCTTCTCTGTAACATGGCTATAACCAGAACTAGCAATGACTCTGTGATAGCCCACTGTATTTATAGTTTGTTTCCTAGTGACCAAAGGAAGCTCATTCTATAACAAAATCATGTTCCACTTTGATCTTGCCTTCACCTGGCAGTACAAAAGGGCCAAGTAATAAGTGAATATAAAAAATAGCCACGTGGGACCCAAGAAACTAGTAGTTGAACCCTCAAAGCCAAACTGACCTTGTTTCAAGGCTTTAAAAATTAAATATGGTTTGGCCTTTGTGGTTTTGGTGGTGGTATTGCTATGAACAATTAGGAAGTGCCAGGACTATGACAAGATCATATGCTCCACAGTCTCAGCCTTTAAGAGTGAATATCATAGGAGGACTTTGCGTTCTATGTATGTTCTAACAGGAAGCTAGAAATCTGTGCCATCAAAATTACCTGAATATTGGGACTTCACTGGCTGTCCAGTGGTTAAGACTCTGCGCTTCCACTGCAGGGGGCGTGTGTTCCATCCCTGGTTGGAGAACTAAGATCCTGCATGCCGCGTGGTGCAGCCAAAAGTTTAAAAAAAAAAAAAATTTACCTGAATATATCCTTGGCAATCTTAGTGCATCAATTTTATAGCAACAGAATTAAAACAGTATTACTTATAATATGATTAAGAAAATTGGGGTTGTTTCACATGTTAAATATGAATTTTGCTTCCTTTACCCATCCTCTCTACAGACAAATGCCTTATCACAGATGATGGCCAGTGATACATACTGTTACCTGATTGGGGAAATGCAGAATGTCAACCAGGAACATATTAAATAATCAGTTGTGAATTCAGATGAGAAGAGTATTATCTAAGTTCTGAATTAGAATGTCAGAAATTAGGTCTGACTCAGCTCATTTGTTCATTGAACAAAATCTTGATTACCTGCTGTGGCCATTCCTGACACTTTTTAAATCCCAGGAAGTATCAAGAGTAATGACGCTGGGGTCCAAAGGGCATTCCTGGACCTTTTCTCCAGTGCTATGGAGCTTATCCTCATGTTTCTGGACTCACATGGACAGCAGCCCCAGTCTCCTATTTCAAGGATGATCATGCTTCCAGTGCCTGTTGTTGCCCTTGGTCATGCTGCTCTTCTCTATATGGCTCCATTGCCCCTACTTAAAGTGAGTAGTTTGGACACACAAGCATGCAACGTTCCTCACTGCTTTAGCTTGCATCACATAATTATGGTTACAGAAGCATCTAGGAAGCTGTCAAAAGAGAAAGAGTTAGATTTAAGATTTTAAGGAAAGCTCCCTCCAGGTAAGGACATCTCAGAAATTGTCATCTTCTTACTAGGCATCCTAAATATCAAGATTAAGTTTGGCTGGATATGCCTATCTGGCCTAGGTTGCCTTCCGTGATGATGTGCTAAGAATCAGATTTTGTGGGAAGTGTCTCTTTCGTGTGACATTTCCACCCCTTCCTCTTTGACTCCTTCTCAAATAGAATCCTTTGTCCTGTGGGCACTTCTCTCTATTCTGTGTCTTTAAGTACACAGAGTCAAGCAATGCCCAGCCCATTTGAAGACTACAGGGCAGGAGGCTGACCAGACCGTAATATGAAACCACAGGGGGACTGGGAGCTACCCCAGACACTAGGAAAGCGAACAGGACCTGACTTCACTAATCAGTCCATTCTGACAGGCAGAAGAATGGGTATTTGCCAGTCAGCTCTTGGGGAAGAGCTGTCGAAACAGATAGTACCAGCCAAATCTCCATGGACCTTCCTCCCTCTGCAGAATTGCACTGAGGCAAGGGTCAAAAGCCACTGTATATGCTGCTGAAAGCTAGGATCCAGCAATCTCCTCTCTGGCTAGGCCCTCCGATCCCCAGAAAGAGGAGGCAGAGGTGTGCAGCTGTTTTGTTTTTTTTTTTCCTAGCAAACAAGTAAAAAGGAAGAGCTAAAGTCCAGACCCACCAGATGACCAGACCAGCACTTTCCAGCATAATATTCAAGCACATTTTTATTCTGAAAATGAAAGGCCTGAGCGTGAAGGGACACCTGCAGTACACATTCCCATACCTGCCATGAGCCCATCCCAGGCAGCTGAAGAAGCAAGGGACCTGAAGCTAAGTCTTAGGCCTGTAGGACAGGCAGGGAAGAGGTCTTTGAGGCAGATGTGCATTAGTCCCAGGCAAGTGAGAATCCTGCATGAGCCACCTTGGACCACTGGCACCCTGTCTCAGCGCTGTGCAGCCAGCCCCATGCCTGGGGTGAGAAATAAGGCCATGCATGGGCTCAGATGCCCCCAGGAATCAGCCTGGACCTCCAAATGAGGGCCTCTTCCCTCTGGCAGCTCTGGAAGCCACAGCACTTTCCCAACCAGGATGGAGCTGGGGGACAGAGGGTATATGACCCCCAGACCTCCAACTCAGGCACTGCTTCTACCTCAGAATTCAAGATGGTTCCACCAGGCTGGCAGCTCCTGCCTGAGGCGAGTCAGACGAGGATGAGTTGGAGTTCTCATCTAGGGCCTTCTCTTGCTCCACTGTGAAGAAGGAGGTAGGCTTATGGGAAGTCATCCACCCCGACTGCCCTTGGCTTTGCCCACAGGCATTGGCCCAGGAGGATTCCAGCCTTGCCTCTCACATGCCTGGGCTGGGCCAAGGCCCAACTACTATAGGTGGCTGGGGCCCAGTGGTTGGTGTGGTCTCTCCCATTGTGCTCACTTTAAGCTGGGCATCTTGGGCTCACAGAAAAAACAGCCCCTACTCTCTGACAGAGCTGGCCTGATGACTGAAAACTAGGGTGGGTTATCCTAGTACCTGATAAATGGGTGAAACTTTTATAACATAAGAGGGCGAGCCTCACATCTGGGACCTGGTTGAAGGGCCAGGTTTACAACATGCAAGTGAAGGTACATTAAAAGTGCAGGTGGGCTTCCCTGGTGGCGCAGTGGTTGAGAGTCCGCCTGCCGATGCAGGGGACACGGGTTCGTGCCCCGGTCCAGGAAGATCCCACATGCCGCTGAGCCTGCACGTCCAGAGCCTGTGCTCTGCAATGGGAGAGGCCACAACACTGAGAGGCCCACGTACCAAAAAAAATAAAAAAATAAAAGTGCAGGTGTAGGGCCCACTGAGACCAGGCTGGCCTCCAACACAATGGGAATTTTTCCAAGTGCCTCTCTAGAGTCTTCACTCCCTGCATGTGCTGGTAACAAGTGTGTATATATCGAGCCTGCTGGGAATCACCTCCACTCTGGCCCTGTGGAATCATTTTCTTGGTAATTTTGCTGCCTTTTGTTCTGGAAAAAAAAAAAATCTTAGGAATGATTTGTAGCCAGCCCGTCCCCACATGGGCCAGTCCCAGGCCTGGCTGGGGGTTGGGGGAACATCTGGGATATGAGTCCCTCCCCTGCCCAGGTGAGAACATGGTGTTCCCTACTCAGAGATGCATATCCAACCCTTGAGTGCTGGGGCCCTGGGAGGACTCCAGGCTGGGGATGGTGGGGTTGAGTGAGAATGGCCAGCTCTGTTTGAGAAACAGGAAGGGAAAGGAATTCCGAGAGATGTCTGATCCCAGAACAACTCTATGCACTCCCATCCCCACCGCTCCCCAGGCCCAGGCCCTAGCAGATAGGAGCACTACCTCAATTCCAGCCCCAGGCCAGGGCTGTGTGGAAGGGACAAGGTGCCACAGGGGAGCCACAGCTGTTCACACACATAAATCAGGCTCCCCAACTGCAGTCTCTTCAACCTCCTGGTCCAACTCTCATCCCCTCCACCTTTGGACGACCTCTTTCACCCTGGCCCATTCCTGCCTGGGGCCTGGTTACATCCCTGAGATGAGGTCTCTGATCAGGACCTCCCTGCCATCCTTCACCTCCAGGCCCCTTGCACTGCTTGCTGCCCGGCCCTGTCCTCTAACCTCTTGCATCCCTGGCTCACCCTCCCCCAGCAATGGCCTCACCTTGATTTTAGGGAAAAAACAGAAGCAATGGGCCAGAAGCTCAGGGCTCCTCCTCTGTCCCCCATGTCCTCCTCTAGCTCCTGCCCCACTGTTCTCCCTTCACAGCAAAAGCCTTGAGACTTGCCTGCAGTTGCCTCCTCACCTCCCATTTGTCACAGTGCAACCCTGCCCTCCCGAGTGGCTAACATGGGCAGACAGAGCTGATGCACAGATGAGGGCAGAGCCGGCTCTCTGGAGTCTCAGCTGAATTCACCATGGTGAATTTCTCCCTCCTGCTTCAAGAACCACCTTCTCGGAATTCCCTGGCAGTCCAGTGGTTAGGACTCTGCGCTTCCATAGCAGGGGGCACGGGTTCGATCCCTGGTCAGGGAACTAAGATCCCGCAAGCCAAGCAGCACTGCCAAAAACAAACAAACAAAAAAACACACCACCTTCTCAGGAGCATCCAGTTCTCCTGGTTTTCTTCCAACCTCCATTGCCAGGTTTTACAGAGGCTAGAGTTAAATGTTGAAGCAACCCAGGGCTCCACTCTGGGTTTTCCTCTCTCCCTCCCTGGGAGGTTTTGTCAGGGACAGCCTGGCTTGGGGTGTTATCTCCATGCTGCTCACTCCAGATTTATACCTCCATCTGGGACACTCCACTGAGCCAAGTGTCCAGTAGTCCCAGGCCAGGGTCCCTCTCCTGTCTCTTCACTCTACCCATTGGGAACTTTCTGCAATGTTTGCTTTTCTTTCTTTTAATTTTTAAATTAAAAAAAATTTTAAGTGTGGAATATACCAAGGGTGCATAAAACAAGAACATTCAGCTCACTGGTTTCTCATAGGCCAAACACTCACAAAATACAACCCAGATGAAGAACACTGTCAGGTCCCTGCAGCCCCTCTTGGGGCACACCAGTCATTCCTCCCTGCTCTATCCTGAGTTTTAAGGTAAGGTGGTCATAACTTTCTTGATTGTTTTTATCACCTAAACATACCTCTCTAAAGAATCACTTTCTAGGACTTCCCTGGAGGTCTAGTGGTTAGGACTCAGTACTTTCACTGCTGTGGCCCTTGGTTCAATCCCTGGTCAGGGGAACTAAGATCTGCAAGCCACTCAGCACGGCCAAAAAAAAAAAAATCACTTTCCTCGTATGGTGAAATATATACCTATAATTAAATGCATAAGGGAGAACCCATCCTAACTTCTGGTTTTTAATGCAGTCTTTTATCTTTTTCTCTTGTGCTTACCTCTGCCTCTCCCTTCTATCACCATCACTCTCTGGAACCCTTGGTTGCAAGAATATGTTGCCTATATTTCTCCTAGTTTATATAATCATATATATATATATGCACACTATACATATATACACACATTTACACAGAGTGGTTTGTCTTTGGTTTGAATATTTAGATCATTTTGTATACACTTTTCTGCATCTTACCTTTTCATCCTAATTTTGTGGCAGGCCCTCCAATTCAAGTGGTATTATTTATTCCAATTCCTCTTTGATGGTAACTTAAAACGGGTCCACACACTTTCCAATACTTCTGTTACAAAACGTGGAGTCTAATTTCCCTCTCCTTGCATATAGCCTGGCCTTAATGACTTTGATTCTAATGAATAGAATCAGGCAGAAATGACTCTGTGACTTCTGAGTCTAGGTTAGAAAGATGATACAGCTTCCACCTGTTTTGGTCTCTCTTGGGACAATCACCATTGGAAACTAATAACCACCATGTTGTGAGGAAGCCCAGGGCACATGGAGAGGCCACGTGTGGGTGTTCCTGGGTGGTCCAGTGCATAGGACTCGGTGCTGTCACTGCTGAGGGCGGCGCGGCCAGAAAAAAAAAAAAAGAAAAGAAAAAAGAAAAATCTTAGCTGACGGCCAAAATCAAACACCAGAATTCAAGTGAGGAGCCTTCTGATGATTCCAGCCCTAGCTTTTCAGAGGCCCAGATTGATGCAGCAGAGAAGAGCAGTCTCCACTGAATTCTTCACAAAGGGAAGATTTGTGAGCAAAATAAATGTTGCTATTTTAAGACACTAAATTTGGGTAATTTGTTACACAGTATAGTAACCAGAACAATATGGAGGTACCAAAATGTCACCAACTGTGCTTTTGTGAATGGGCCATCACTTTGCAAATATTTTCCACTGCACCTATTTCTATAAGTGAGAATCCCAAGATTGGGATTATAGGGCCCAAAAGCATATGCTTTTTTTTTTTTTTTTTTGATGTGGAAAGTCTTTATTGAATTTGTTACAATATTGCTTTTGTTTTATGTTTTGTTTTTTTGGCCCTGAGGCACGTGGGATATCAGCTCCCCCACCAGGGATGGAACCCACACCCCCTGCATTGGAAGGCAAAGTCTTAACCACTGGACCAACAGGAAAGTCCTGCATATGTATTTTTATTTAAGTGAAGTTTGTCAAATTGCTTTCCAAAAAGGCTGTAACTGATCTTACCTTTGTCAACAGTGTTTGGACAAATCCTTTTCCTCACATCCCTGAAAGCCAGAGTTGGTGTAGCTCTTTTTAACTTTTGCTAGTCTACTAAATATAAAGTGACTTATTCTCATTGTTACTCTTTTTTAAAAAAAAGACTTTCATGCTGCAACTAAGGAGTAGGCGAGCCACAACTAAGGAGCCCCCCTGCTGCAACTAAGACCTGGTGGGACGTAATTAATTAATTAATTAATTTTTAAAAATAGACCTTTTTTTTAGAGCAGTTATAGGTTCATAGGAAAATTGAGTTCCCATATAGATCCTTCCCCCACAACACACAGCTTCCCTCACCATCAACATCCTGCACTAGTGTGGTATGTTTATTCCAGTCAATGAACCAATGTTAACACATCATCAACCAAAGTCCATAGTTTATACAGAGTTCATTCTTTGTGTTGTACATTCCATGGGTTTTGACAAATTCTAATAACGTGTATCTACCATTATAATATTATACAGTATAGTTTCACTGCCCTAAAAAAATCTCCTGTGCTCCACCTATTTATTGCTCCCTCTCCCTCAAATGCCTGGCAACCACTGTTCTTTTTACTCTCTCCATAGTTTTGCCATTATTACATTTTTCACTTTGATTTGCCTTCCTTGCTTTCTGATGAGTTTGAACATCTTTTCAGGTTGTGACATTTTGTTGGTTGCCTCCCAATAGCTTTTTCTCCTTCATCTTTGCTAACAAATCTGGATTTTTTCCAGGGTGGCAAGTGTCCAGTCTCAAGTGATTCCCTGACTCCATTCCCTGAACTCTCAGCCTCCTTGCACCTACAGGTGGCCACAAATGACCCAGTTTTAGTCATTGAGAAATAAATATAAGTCTGCTAGGGATTTCCCTGGTGGCGCAGTGGTTAAGAATCTGCCTGCCAATGCAGGGGACACGGGTTCGAGCCCTGGTCTGGGAAGATCCCACATGCCACGGAGCAGCTAAGCCCGTGCGCCACAACTACTGAAGCCCATGCTCTGCAACAGGAGAAGCCACTGCAATGAGAAGCCCACGCACCGCATCAAAGAGTAGTCCCCACTTGCAGCAACTAGAGAAAGCCCACGGGCAGCAACAAAGACCCAACACAGCCCAAAATAAATAAATAAATTTAAAAAATAGGGCTTCCCTGGTGGCGCAGTGGTTGAGAGTCCACCTGCCGATGCAGGGGACACGGGTTCGTGCCCTGGTCCGGGAAGATCCCACATGCTGCGGAGCGGCTGGGCCCGTGAGCCATGGCCGCTGAGCCTGCGCGTCCGGAGCCTGTGCTTCGCAACGGGAGAGGCCACAGCAGTGAGAGGCCCGCGTACCGCAAAAAAATAAATAAAATAAAAATAAAAATAAAAAATAAAAAATATAAGTCTGCTGGGAGTTCTGGGGAGGTGTTTGCTTACCTGATAAAGGGGAAAGATGTGGCTGGTGCCAACAGCAGGATTTCCTCCTGCTTTGAATACTAATGTGATGTCTGGAGAGACAGTAACTACCTAGCAAAGCTGGGCCCACAAGCATGAAGACAAAAGGCAGCATGCTAAGGATGATGGTGGAAGAGTCAAAAACACCCTGGGTTATATGCTGCAAAATGAATGAATGTCTTTTTGTGTCCACAAAAAGACATGTGAAGAAACATCTATGGAAACTATATTCATGCTAGCCAAAATATGGAATCAATCTAGATGGCTATCAACAGTAGAACAGATGGATAATTTGTGGTATAGTCATGTAATGGAATACTATATAGACACGAAAGAGATAAGACTGTAGCAATACACAATAATATGGATGAAATTCATAGACACAACATTGAATTAAAAAGCCAGACATCAAAAAATACATATTGTATAATTCAATATATATGAAATTTTAAATGTGCAAAATTTATCCATGTTAACAGAAGTCAGAATAGTGGTTACCTCTGCAGGAGAAGTAATAGCTAGGAGGGCAGAAGGTTACCTTCAGAGTGGGGTGGTTAACCTTGGGTGAGGTGGCTGCCTTCTGCCAAGGACCATTTTCAGAGGGAGACAGCTGAGGGCTGAGATCTGGACCACACACCACATCATGAATTTAGTATGTCTTTCCACTTGTTCATACCTTATCCTTTAGTAATATTCTATAGGTTTCATGTCCTTTAATAAGATTTTTTAAGACTTATTTTTAATTTATTTTTGGCTGCGTGGGATCTTAGTAGCAGCACGTGGGATCTTTGTTGAGGCATGAGGCATCTTTCCTTGCAGTGCATAGGCTTCTCTCTAGTTGTGGCGGGCAGTTTTCTCTTCTCTAGTTGTGGCGTGTGGGCTCCAGGACAGGTGGGCTCTGTAGTTTGTGGCACGCGGGCTCTCTAGTTGAGGTTCAGGAGCTCAGTAGTTGTGGCGCAAGCCCCGGGGCATGTGGGATCTTAGTTTCCTGACCAGGGTTCGAACCCGGGTCCCCTACATTGGAAGGCAGATTCTTTTTTTTTTTCTTTTTTTTTTTTTCTTTTTTTTTTTTTTGTGGTACGCGGGCCTCTCACTGTTGTGGCCTCTCCCGTTGCGGAGCACAGGCTCCGGACACACAGGCTCAGTGGCCATGGCTCACGGGCCCAGCCGCTCCGCGGCATGTGGGATCTTCCCGGACCGGGGCACGAACCCGTGTCCCCTGCAACGGCAGGCGGACTCTCAACCACTGCGCCACCAGGGAAGCCCCGGAAGGCAGATTCTTTACCACTGGACCACCA
This sequence comes from Kogia breviceps, assembly GCF_026419965.1. Classification (NCBI taxonomy): domain Eukaryota; kingdom Metazoa; phylum Chordata; class Mammalia; order Artiodactyla; family Physeteridae; genus Kogia; species Kogia breviceps. The sequence continues at coordinate 39,846,673 of NC_081319.1, forward strand.
GGGAAGTCCCCTTTAATAAGATTTTATAGGTTTCCCACCTATATAGTTCCTGTACTTTTCTTAATAATTTATTCCTAAATATTTTATAGTTATTGTAAATTGAATGTTTTTCTTGTTTTTATTTATTTTTAGAGGCTTATTTTTAGTAAATGCTATTATTTTAAATATATTTTTCTTGTATTTATCACCTTAAATTTTCTCTTATTAATTGTAGTAGTTTTCAAGAAAGTCCTTTGGATTTTCTAGATTTATAATCATGGCATGAATTGAAGAGATAGTGTGTAATCTCTTTCTTTCCAATATTTATAACACTTCATTTTCTTGACTTATTACATTTGCTAGAACTCTAAGCCAATGTGTAATAATAATAGTGTTAATGCCAATGTTGTCTAGTTCCTCATTAAAAAGAAAAAAGTTTTAGTACCTGGTGTATGTTGACTTATGATTATTTTATATTTCATATCTTTTTCATAAATTGTGCCTTTGTTAGGTAGTGGTCCTCTTTATTTTGCTCAATGCCTGTCACCTTAAATCCTACCTTCTTTAATGTCACTGGCTACTCCTGCTCTTTTCTAGTTTGTGCTGGCCTGACCTCACTCTTTGCCAACTCCTTTATTTTCAGCCTTTTCTTTTCTTGTGGTTTCAAGTGGCTTTCTTATAAATAGTATGTGGCAGGGTTTTGTTTTTCTAGCACAGTCTCTAGGTCTTTAAAGGGGGTTCAGGAGGGCATGGGGCCCTGGAAGCCACACAGGGATTGTGCTTGCAAGAGAGGAGAGATCAGCTGGTCACAGGAAATCTTTCCTGCCTATCCTCATAAGGGCAGGCTTTTTTTTTTTTCCTACTGTTTTTGTTCACTGCTGTATTTCCAGCACAGAGCGTAGGTGCTCCATAAATAGTTGTTGAATGAAAGAGTATATGCATGAATCCACACCTCTGCAAACTGCCAGCACACAGGGATTTTTTAAAAGAGCAGAGAACAGGTAGGAGGCTCTACCCACTCTCAGTAGCATCCCATCCTCCCTTGCTTTTGCCAGCCACAATGATATTAACGCAGGTGGGAGAACTTGTGGCTAACACAGGGCCCAGGACAAACGAGCTTCAGAGAAGCTCTGTAGTGTGGAGCTTGGTGGAACCCGGGTTGGACACTGGGTCACCCGCCAGTCCACAAAGGACTATACAGCCACTCCTCTGTTCACCCCTCTATATCTAGTCATTTGTCCATCCGCCTACATCCAGTCATCTGTCCACCTGTGCATACAACCGCCCTTTATCCACCGTCTACAGCCACTCTTTTGTCCTTCTTTCCGTCCAGCCACATCCAGTCCTCTGTCCATCCATCTGCTAGGGTGACCAACTTCCCAGATTGCTGCAGACTGTCTCAATGTTAATACTGAAAGTCCTGCACCCCAGGAAACCGCTGGGACCCAGGAAAAATGGTACAGTTGGCTGACCCATCTGTACCCCTGGCATCCCGTATTGCACCCCTGGGCTCGAAGCCCACCTGCCCACCCAACCTGACCTGCTTGGCCACTCTCTCCCATGGAAGCAGACAAGACTCCACCCCTCTCGCTAACCCCGCCCCATGCACCGCCCCTTCCGGAAGCCACTACAACGAATCCGGGCGCCCTAGCAACAGCGCTTTTTGGGCTGCCCAGTCCGCGAGCTGGGCTCCCGGTGCGAGCCAATAGTGAGGGGCTCCGGGAGTGAGGCTCGGGGGGCGGGGCTCGCCGCAGCGGCCGCCATCTTGGTGGGAGAGAAACAATAGGACGGAAGCTACGCGGAATCGGCTGAGGTAGCAGGTAACGCCCGCTCTGCTCGGCCTACCGCTCTGCAGCCTCAGGGCCTTTGGAGGAGGGTTTCTCCGGGTCGTCGGGGAGCGAGGTCTCTGGTCATTAGGGGTGTCCCCGGGATTTTTGGGAGGGGCTCTCCCGCGATGATGGGAGTAGGAGAGATCTCTCAGGGTCCTTGTGGCGCCAGATTTCCCCGTATCATTTGAGAGAGGCATTATTTCTTCAGGTTATTGGGGAGAGACGATTTCCCCTGGTTTTGACGGGCAGAATCTTCCCTGGTCATTTGGGTGGGGGGGTCTCCCGGATATTTTGATGGTGCGGGATCTCCCCCTGTCATTGAAGTCTCCAGTCATTGGGGAGGGCAAGGTCTCCTGGGTCATTGAGGGTGTCTCCCAGGACACTGGCGTCCACGATCTCCCGGGTTATTGACGGGGGTCTCCTTGAGTCTTTGGCTGGAGAAGTCAGCCCAACGCCTCAGGTACGGTTACCTGCGGCCGCAGATGTGCAGCCATTTTGAGTGTTGAATGTCAGTTGGGCTTGTCAGCTGGTGTCTGGTGGGGGAATCTGCACACCTAACCTTCGTATCCCAAAAAGTCCTAAAATGGATCCGGGGACGTCTTCTTAATAGTGATAAGCTTCACCATGGATGGAGCTTTCCTTTCGTTCACGTTGGATTACAGACTGTTTTTTGTCTGTTGCGTCCTAATGATTTGTTTCATTTTTGGCTTTTATTTAGTTTCATGTATTAAAGCCGAATTGCAGAAAAGTGAGTCCAAATGTTGTGAAAAGAAAATGTAAAAACCAGTAATATCTAGTGCTCTTAAATACCGGAGAAATAAAACTAATCACTGATTGGAATGAAACATTTTGGTAACAAAATGTACATAGAACAAGAATAAGATAAAATAATCTGAAAAAATAGTTTTAAGTACTGAAACTTCTAAAAAGTGGTAACAGAAATGTTGCAGATCACAAGTTTTATGATACTTTTCATAAAGCGCCATGATTACAGTAGTTTTGATGAATTCTAGTATTTAATTATTTGCTGTATTTACATTTTTAGCAGGGTAACATTTTAAGTGAACTAAAATGCTTATTTACATAGATTGCTGCTGTGGAGTTTGTGTAATTGCATCCTGTAATCTGGTGTTAAGTATTTAACGAGAAGTTTTAGGGCAGTATTGTTACTGTTTTAACTTTAACCACTACCAGAATTGAAACTGAGCAAAATGAATACTTTATCATATTGACGTAATAGGCCAGTGGATCGCTAAGTAACTTTTTCTGGAGGCAAAAGTCAGTTCAATGGTTAACTGTTACTCCAGTTGGTTGACCTGCTTTGTGACTTTAGAATAGAATTCTCAGGAATTGTTAGAAATCAGGTGGATGAGAGCTAGGACTGTAGTTGATACAATTGTAAAAACCAGTTTAGCAAATGTAATAGACTTCTTTTTGTTTCAAGGCTTCGCAGGTGACAGACAAGTACATGGTATACCAGCCCCATATCTGTCTGAGCAGTGGAATGTGTGAGGAAGGCACAACTACTGACTGATGAACCTTAACCAGTCTTCTTTGCAGAGGGGTGCAAGGGGTGCCAGAGCCTTCCGAAAGCACCGGAGGGAAATATCACCCGTATCTAGGCAACAGGGATGAGCCTCCCTGAGGCCAGCTTGCTGAGGTGAAAATTTTCCATTGTTTGGTTCATAAAGAGGATGCACTGGGGAAGAATTTTTCCTTTAAGTGACGTTGTTTTGTCTAGTGGGGTAATCACCTTAGACAAATTGAACACATTTTTGTGTAGTAGATGATTGCTTTCATGTGATTACATTTTAAAGCATGTTTTTGTTTTTTAAATAAATTACATTTTTGCCTATTTGCATACCAAGTAATAAAAGTAGCAAGTAGTACTAGTGTTTTGTAATATATTCCGGTAGCAAGGAAGGGGCCTTTTCCCCCAAAATTGAATTTAGCGTTTATCTCAGAATTTGAAGGAAAAGAGTCTCCTAAAATGATGGATACTTGGTTTGGGTTTGGCAACCATCCATCCATCACCAGCTTCTGCAGTTACCAACTGCTAGTCAATCTTGTTTCATTTACACTCTGCCTTCCTCCACTCCCCTTAAAAAAAAAAAAAAAAAAAAAAGCTGAATTTTTTAGGAAACCTATACCCAAAGTGAAAGTATTTCATTGTGTAGCTCTAAGACAAGGAGCTACCCATGGTTTTTACACCATTATTATGCCTAAAATACAATGATAATTCCTTAATTTTTTTTTCAAATATTCAGTCATGGTCAAATGTCCCTGATTGTCTCATTATTTTTTTATAGTTGTTTGTTGAAACTGGGATCCAGATAAAGTCTGCATATGGCATTTGATTGAAGTGTCTCTTTTGTCTCTTAAATTTATATATGCTTACTCTGTTTTATAATTTATCTGTTCGAACAACTGTCATTTATCCTGTAGGGGTTCTCATACGCTGGCTTTTGCTGATCACACCCTGTGCTTGAGACCCTTTGACTCTGGTGTCTGGGTTTGAAGGAGTCACACCTGTATATCTTTTCAGTGAAGAAGTTGTGTTGGAACTGCCAAGGCTCATTCAAAAGTGAGCCCCAGGGGGCTTCCCTGGTGGCGCAGTGGTTGAGAGTCCGCCTGCCGATGCAGGGGACATGGGTTTGTGCCCCGGTCCGGGAAGATCCCACATGCCGCGGAGCGGCTGGGCCCATGAGCCATGGCCGCTGAGCCTACGCGTCCGGAGCCTGTGCTCCGCAACGGGAGAGGCCACAACAGTGAGAGGCCCGCGTACCACAAAAAAAAAAAAAAAAAAAAAAAAAGTGAGCCCCAAACTGTGAACTCTGAGGGCTGTCAGGGACATATAGGGCCACACAGTGCAAGACCCTCCTCCTCCCTCTGTGTCATGTGGTCCAGATTTTCCATGTGGAACAGAGAGGAGATTCTTACCCTTGGCTTCCAGGAGGATGAAGATGTTTTGGTCCTTGTCTCCTTACAGACCTCCTTCTCTCACACTGACGTTGCACCCTCTGCTCACAGGCTGTTCACAGTTATGGGGGCCTCGATCCAGTGCTCTTCTTTCTTTGCACATTACTCTTGGGGTGCCTTCTGCCTTCCCTTTGTAGGTAATTCCCAAATCTGTTTTTTCAAGTTAAGTTCACTCAAGCTTCACTCCCACTGCTTGCAGCTGTCTGCTGTACATTTCTTCTTGATTGCTTGATCATCCCTTATATTTAAATGTTTGCAGCTCAATTCACTATCTTCTCAGCTGTTTCTGACTACAGGAACAAAACATCCTTGTTCTGACTTGTTGTGAAGACTCAGTATCTGACTCATCCCTCTAATTTGATTTCCCTGAATCAGGGATTCTGAAGATAGGATCCATAGTTGTCCACTCCACAAATTGTATGCAGAGTTCAGTGAGGGTGTGAATTTTCAGGAGAGTCCCACAGTTGTCTCAGATTCTCTAGGGGATCTGTTGCTCACTCAAGGGTTAAGGACAGTGTGCTACACCTCTCCATCTACCAAGTCCTGCTTCTTTACCTTCTCCCCCTCCTTCCTTGGTTCTTCTGTGTAGGCTGGGCAAGGCAGCTGGCTCTGTGGGGGCACTGGAGAAGACAGGAGACCCTGTGCCCTGCCATGTATGCCACTGAGTAGGGGAGGTTACATTAAAGATGTCCGATGGGCTTCCCTGGTGGTGCAGTGGTTGAGAATCCTCCTGCCAATGCAGGGGACACAGATTCGTGCCCTGGTCCGGGAAGATCCCACATGCTGCGGAGCGGCTGGGCCCGTGAGCTATGGCCGCGGAGCCTGTGAGTCCGGAGCCTGTGCTCCGCAACGGGAGAGGCCACAACAGTGAGAGGACCACGTACCATAAAAAAAAAAAAAAAAAAAAAAAGAGGTCCGAGACAGGTGTCTGGAGATAGCAGTCCTGATGTCTTGGTGGCCCTGGAACCTGAGGGCTGTCAGGACATTTTCCCACGACCCCCTTCCCAGCAATTGAAGTCAGAGCCTCTCTGAAGCCAGGTTTTTCCTTGTCTCTCTGCCTGGTTAATTTTCCTAACATAAAATGTCGCCACCATACTCTAGAATCCAGTGGCTCACATACTTTATAGGTTGGGTCAGAGTGAAACAATGGGTGCGATCTTTTAAAATCTATGCTCCCAGCAATTCTACTTCTAGGACTTTTTCGTACAGAAATACTTCATAGGTGTGCAAAGACAGATACAAGGATGCTCACTGCATTATTATGGTAAGAAAAAAGTTGGAAATAGTGTCAGTAGGGAAGTCAATAAATACATTATGATTTTGTGTGACTATTATACAGCCTTTAAAAGGACTCATATCTAGACAGATGTAGCAAGATGTCTAAGTCATATAGTTTAGTTGGGGGGGAAATGGCAAAACGGAGGACAACTATTGAATGATTCTACTTATATGGGAAACTGGAGTACTCAAATTTGTAGAGACAGCAAGTTGAATGGTGGTTACCAGGGGCTGGGGAGCAGGGAGAGTGGGGATTTATTATTTAATGTGTATAGTTGCAGTTTGAGATGATGAAAAAGTTCTGGAGATAGTGGTGATTATTGCACAACAGTGTGAATGTACTTCACGCCACAGAACTGTACATCGCCAAATAGTTAAAATGGTAAATTTTATATTGTGAGTATTTTATCACTATTTTTTAAAAGTTAGGTGAGAGGGGCTTCCCTGGTGGCGCAGTGGTTGAGAATCCGCCTGCCGATGCAGGAGACACGGGTTCGTGCCCTGGTCCGGGAAGATCCCACATGCCGCGGAGCAACTAAGCCCGTGAGCCATGGCCGCTGAGCCTGTGCGTCCGGAGCCTGTGCTCCGCAACGGGAGAGGCCACAACAGTGAGAGGCCCGCATAACGAAAAAAAAAAAAAAAAAAAAAAAAAAAAAAAAAAAAAAAAAAAAAAAAAAAAAAGTTAGGTGAGAAAACTAAAGCTGATTTTACTTGGGAAAAAAAAGGCAAAACAACACATATAGCCTGATCCTATTTGTGGACAGAATAGAAAAATGCACTGAAGAAAATCTACAGGATAAAGAGACCCCAGACTAATAATGGTGGTCATTTTATCACACTTGTAACCAGTTTAAAAATGTCTTTTTTAAGAGCTAAGCAGGATGTCCCTTGGTACTCCATTCCTCTGCCTGTTGCGGAAGCCCCATTTCTTCATCCGCCTCACACAAGTGCAGGCTTAACATGCCCTCATCCACTTATACTGTCAAGTCCACCCTCTGGCCTCCATCTTCCATTGGACTTTTTGTAGGAACTGGAATGGTGGACAGAGGACAGCTCACGTTTGAGGAGTGCATTGAATGTAAGCCAGGCAGTAGGCTAGATTTTTTAATCTTGTTCCCGCTTTATGGCACCTACGTAAAACTACCATGACTAGTTTACAGATGAAGGCAGGCACCAAGAATAGGTAAAACACCATTTATACCCAAGTAAAAGGCAGGCCTCAATTTGTCAGGGAGATTTTATTTTATTTTATTTTTTAATTTATTATTTATTTTACTTATTTTTGGCTGTGTCGGGTCTTAGTTTCAGCACGTGGGATCTTTCCTTGTGTCGCGTGGGCTTCTCTCTAGTTGTGGCACGCAAGCTCCAGGGTGCATGGGCTCTGTAGTTGTGGCATGCGGGTTGGCTCTAGTTGAGGTGTGCAAGCTCAGTAGTTGCGGTGCGTGAGCTCAGTAGTTGTGGTGCACGGGCTTAGTTGCCCCACAGCATGTGGGATCTTAGTTCCCTGACCAGGGATCGAACCTGGGTCCCCTGCATTGCAAGGCGGATTCTTTACTACTGGACCACCAGGGAAGTCCCCTGTCAGATTTTAAAATAATTTTGTGGTACAACTCAAGTGTATAAACTTACAGAGAGGTACTTGAAAGTTGGATTTCTTGTAATATTTGTTATTTTAATTTACACAGACATATTCATTTATTGTCTAGAATAATGTATTCCTTTAGAAGTTATGCTTTTTACCTACATATTTCATGAATTAGTTCTGCTCCAACTTGCTTGTATCTTTGCCATTCCCATAGCCACTTTTGGAGGTGCTTTCCTCTTTTTTTTTTTTTTTTTTGTGGTATGCGGGCCTCACTGTTGTGGCCTCTCCCTTGCGGAGCACAGGCTCCGGACGCGCAGGCTCAGCGGCCATGGCTTACGGGCCCAGCCGCTCCGCGGCATGTGGGATCTTCCCAGACCGGGGCACGAACCCGTGTCCCCTGCATCGGCAGGCGGATTCTCAACCACTGCGCCACCAGGGAAGCCCTGCTTTCCTCTTAAATACTCCTTCTCCCCTCTCAGTGTTGGAGATGTGACATTGTTGCTGGAACCTTTGTCCCAAGCTGGTTGTGACCTCTGCAGTGCAACGCTTTTACTGTGTTGATTTTTTAAAATGACAGCTTTATTGAGATAATTCCTCCCAAAAGAAATCCTGTATCCCTCATCCCCATTTTAGCCCCCCTTCCCACTGGCCTGTCGGTCTTCCTGAAAGTCCTGTCACCCTGACATGTTTGAAAGGACACTACTGCACTGTGTTACACTTCAGGACTGGAGAGAGAAAGCAAGTCGGTGCTGCCCAGCTTGTCCTATTGTCAGTTGTGGTGGTATGTTCCAAAGGTAGTTGCTTTGTGACCAGGGAGGCTGTAGCACTTTATCATTTTGCCATTTTCCACATGGGAGATTGGAGGTTTAGGACTTTGACTTACTCAGCTTACAAGAATTTGTTGGCCCTGACCATGCCTCACATACTACTCAGGTGTACCTTGGGTTCATTTTGTTTGTTTGTTTGTAGATATTTTCTCCAATCTCTTTGGAGAAATTTTCATTAATAGTGTTCTCTTCCAATTGAAGTTAGGCTAATTCACTCTTAGAAGTAAGGATTAAGCTATGGAAAACAAGCAGTAACATCTCTCCCCAGCATTATTGGTATATGATGGCCAAAAGTTAATATTCTAGTGACAAGAAAGAGTTTTTGTTCTGTTTTTTTTTTTTTTTTTGGCCACGACGTGTGGAACTTTCCCACCCGGGGTTTGAACCCATGCCCCCTGCATTGGAAGCACACAGTCTTAACCACTGGACCACCAGGGAAATCCAAGAGTTTTTGTTCTTTATGCCAACAAGATGCCCCTTGGTTAAGACTGAAATGGTTGGGAGGATGACAACTTCTAAATGTGGTATCCAGGTCAGAACAGGTAGCAAAATAATCACCTGGTAACAACAGAAAAGTCATGCCTTGATTTGATTTTGTGCTAGTGAAATGTAGCTGTTGTAGAAGTGATGTGATCAACACCTACAGCATCCACCCACAAAAAATAGAAATGATAGCAGCTACGGCTGCCTTGCCTAACACCCTCACTGTGCTACGTCTTTTACCCGTGTTCTTGTCATTCCTGGCCGCTCTGCAAGGTGGTCAGAAGTCTCATCCCACTCTGGACTGAAGGATTTCAGGCTTTGGGTTTTCTTGAAACCTTTCTGACTTGGAGACAGGGCTCCAGTACCTGCTTTCACAAGCCCCTTTGGGCAACTGGAGTCAGCCTAGGTCTCTTCTGCTTGCTCTCTGTCGTGGCAAATTCACAAAGCTTTCTTTGCACTGCTGGATTTTTTTAAACTCATCTTGTAAATGTATTTAACTGAAACTCATAATTGGTCAAATGGGAGATCATTTAGTATTACCTGTATTCTCTGTGTATCCATCTGTTTACCTTACTTGAGACATATACTTGTTGTAGAAATTGAGTGTCCAATCCCAAGCCTAAGGAAGAGTAGAACTTTTCTTTTGATGGAATAAGATGTGTTAGAGACCAGGAATCAGAACACTTGGCTCTAGTGTTGTTATTTCTGCACTTAGTTTTCAAGAATGTGCCCGCTCGGTACCTGAGCTGGATCCCAAAGGCAAACCCCCCGAGCCACATTAGTCTGCTTAACTCCACCACAGCCCCTTGCCTTGAGCCTTGTTCATCTCTAGGATGGGCTGCTTCAGGGCCACAGGGCTTTCCTATGCATGGCTGCACACTCAGAAATGAGGTGGCCCCATGGGCTGGGTGTGCTTGTCATACTCTCTTGGGGAATGCAGAAATCTTGCATCGCCCTGCAATGTTTGTTTTATAGGAGTAATAGACTATTTTTGTTTTACAAGTATAAAACTAACATTGGATATACATTTTTACTATAACCTTCCCACCTTCTCATCTGTCCCAGTCTCTGATTGAGATCCAGGTCATGTCTATACAAATTCAGTGTTTTTGCTGAGGCTGCAGCAACATTTGTCTTGGGATTAACCTAAGTCCAAGCCTGCCGGCTTTCACTTTGATACCCATTCGCTTAATGTGCTTTAAACTTGGTATATGTGGACTGTGCCTTACTCCTCCTTCCCCTCTCATGAGCGAGAGTTCACAGTTCAGCTTCTTTTACAGGGTACTCGTGGAGGTGTGTGGACCCCATATCTGTTGGCTCTAGTGCTAAACATAATCGTACTGTTTCCTTGAGAGATTGCCTGAGTAAGCAACAAAGGAAGGAGAGAGATGGATGAAGTATACTTGGCCAAAGAATGTATGTTTTTATGAGCTTGAGCAACCTGACAGGAAAAACATACACCAATATCTGTTAAAGCACTTACTTGCACATTGCTGAGATTACTGTCTACCTAAGTTAGGTGGGTTTTTTTTTAATTTATTTTATTTATTTTTGGCTGCATTGGGTCTTTGTTGCTGCTCGCAGGCTTTCTCTAGTTGCGGTGAGCGGGGGCTACTCTTACTTGTGCACAGGCTTCTCATTGCGGTGGCTTCTCTTGCTGCGGAGCATGGGCTCTAGGCGTGCGGGCTTCAGTAGTTGTGGCTCATGGGCTCTAGAGCACAGGCTCAGTAGTTATGGCGCATGCTCTTAGTTGCTCCACAGCATGTGGGATCTTCCCAGACCAGGGCTCGAACCCATGTCCCCTGCATTGGCAGGTGGATTCTTAACCACTGCACCACCTGCACTACCAGGGAAGCCCAGTTAGTTGGTTCTTGTTGAACATTTTCAGTTTTTCTTCTGTTATGAATAGGGGTTTTACATATAAGGCAGTGAAAGATGTCCTTTTACGAACAGTGTCTATTCTCCAAGGTGAGTGCCTCTAGAGAGACAGCTGAGGTGCTTGCCAACCCCCTGCTGAAGGTGTGGGTTTTTCTTGCTCTTTGTCCTTATCGGAGCATGAGAACACACATGTCTTTCCCTTAGGTTCTTTTTTTTTTTTTTTTTTTTTTTTTTTTTGTGGTACATGGGCCTCTCACTGTTGTGGCCTCTCCCGTTGCGGAGCACAGGCTCCCGACACGCAGGCTCAGCGGCCATGGCTCACGGGCCCAGCCGCTCGGTGGCATGCGGGATCCTCCCAGACCGGGGCACAAACCCGTGTCCCCTTCATCGGCAGGTGGACTCTCAACCACTGCGCCACCAGGGAAGCCCATCTCCCTTAGGTTGTTTGAGTTGCCCGCCCCGGCCCTTTGTAGAACCTGTGCTGGGTTTTATGGGTGACTTGGGTTGCTGCATCTACATCGGGAGGCCAGAGGAGAATGGTAAGTCCAGGATGCAGGCTCCTGGCGCATTTGGAACGTTGGACCTTGCAGAGGTGCCAGCTGCCACCTGACAGACTCTGGACCCTGAAAAACTGATGGATGTGGCCAACACATCTGGGGCAGATGAGGGCTGGGAAAGGAAGGAACAGGCTACCCTTCTCCCAGGAATGATTTATCTCGCTCTCAAAGAGAGTTTTTACTTTGAAAATACCTTAGGCTCTTTGTATAGAGCCAAAGAAAGGGAATAGTGGTAAAATATCAAAAGTGGAAGTGCCCCGTTGGCCTTCCCTCCCAATCCTTGCGTCTGTTGACTGACTGAAGTCATTGCCCTTCTCACAAGCTGGGTGATTCCAAAGGAGTCAGTGTGTAATTTGCCTCAGAACGATGGGTGCAGTTGAACTTATTTCCCTAAAGAAGGTTTTAATATTTTGCTGTGCCTTATTTTGGAAAGAAGTCCCAGGACTCATAGGGGATGATTGAAGAATGGTCATGTGTTAAGGTATAGTGCTGTGGGGCTTCCCTGGTGGCGCAGTGGTTGAGAATCCACCTGCCGATGCAGGGGACACAGGTTCATGCCCCGGTCCAGGAAGATCCCACGTGCCGCGGAGCGGCTGGAGCCGTGAGCCATGGCCGCTGAGCCTGTGCATCCGGAGCCTGTGCTCCACAGCGGGAGAGGCCACAACAGTGAGAGGCCCATGTACCACAAAAAAAACAAAAAACAAAAATACAAAACAAAAATAGATATAATGCTGTGACCTATGTGGTGTCAGGAATTTTCTCACTCCCATATCTCGTTCTTTTCCTGGGTGGTCATGGAGGAGCATTGACTGTACTTAGAGTAGTTGGGTGATCAAAGCTGCCATGTTGATGCTGTTAGCCTGGGATACTTAGCAGATCCTTGAGGGGAGTATTTACCTGAGTGAGGTGTTGTGAGGACTCAGAGGAAGTTGTGCCCTCTGGGCACAGGATCTGGTGTAGCGCAGGGCACACGTGTCCCTCCACCAGCAGGTGCAGCCCTCATTGTGCTGGCCTGGGCGGGTCAGGGCTGCCTGGGTTCTGTGGCTGGCCAGGAGGACTGAATCATTTTTGGCACCACTAGTTTCATAGGATGAGTTCATGTGTCATCTGGTTTGGGAACTGGCTGAGAAATGAGCAGGGGTAAACATTGACCACAGGCAGGGAGCATATAATCTTACCTGAAGCTAATGGACTGTTACTTAACTGGCATGTGAGAGAACCATGACTAAGGTAGGAAAGTCCCCCATAGATCCAGACCTCAGAACAATTTTGGCCATAGTCTTCAAGTGTCACTTCTGCATGTTCCTGTTGTGTATGTTTCCCACATGGGGTTGGGAGTTGTAGTCTGCATCAAGGAGGAGGAGACTGGAGATGGAAAATTGCCCTTGAAGAGGGGAAACAGGCTTTTTGAGGAGGACTGATAATTCTTGGTGTGTGTATGGAATACATTTAGGTATTTATAAGTAAATTTGATATTCTGATAAAGGGGACATGTGACACCTTAGAATCAATAATTTAGATTTTCTTGACAGAGTAATGCTCCACTTTTAGCTAGAAAAACTTTTTAAATTGCCAAAACTCTGTAATTCAAGCATTGTAACTGAGAAACATATTTCTAGGTAGGCTGAAAGCTCCTTCTCCCTGTCCCCCTCCATATTGGGACCCTCTAATCTTTCATTCCAGAAATCTGGTCTGATGAGGCAAAGAGATGTGGCAGTATGATCATGCTGCTGGTTCGACAGAGAAGCCTCTGAGAGGCTGCTGTTTCCCTTATGGAAAAGCTTGTCCGGATTTTTGGAACAGAATCTGCTGTTTCATTTGTCCCTCAGAATTGGTGGAAGGATCTGCATTGTTGTGACTTTTCGTGAAATACTTCCACTTACAACTTAAAACTTGTAGTTTCTCCTTTATTAAAACTAGAATAAAGGGGGCTTCCCTGGTGGCACAGTGGTTGAGAGTCCGCCTGCCAATGCAGGGGATACGGGTTCGTGCCCCGGTCCAGGAAGATCCCACATGCCGCAGAGGGGCTAGGCCCGTGAGCCATGGCCGCTGAGCCTGTGCGTCCGGAGCCTGTGCTCCGCAACGGGAGAGGCCACAACAGTGAGAGGCCCGCATACCGCAAAAAAAAAAAAAAAAAAAACAACCAAAAACTAGAATAAAGGGACTTCCCTGTGGTTCTGTGGCTAAGACTCCATGCTCCCAATGCAGGGGGCCCGGGCTCCATCCCTGGTCAGGGAGCTAGATCCCACACACTTCAACTAAGAGTTTGCATGCTGCAACTAAAAAAGATCCCGCATTCTGCAAGGAAGAACCTGCACGCGGCAATGAAGATCCTATCCTGCGTGCTGCAACTAAGATCTGGCGCAGCCAAATAAATTAAAAAACAAACAAGAATAAAATGCTGATGAGGGGGGAAATGAACACCTGGTGTTGGACCCCACGCATTTGTGTCAAGTTAATACAAGGCTTCTGTGTCTTGTCTCTCTGGCCCTGCTGCATTCTTTGGTGGAGCCAGCGCCTGCTATGACATGGGGGTGACTCTTCCAGCCTTCCTAGCTGTGACTCTTTCATCTCAAAGTACCTGTCATTTTCCATGATGAGGCCTAGGTGATCTGGTGCCTCCGTGCACCCATCTGTAGTGGGAGTGATCTTAGTATCTACTCCAGAAGGCTGTTGTAGGAGGGAGGGAGTTACAGAACTGACTAACAGCTTGGTAAACGGTAGCTCTTTTCTCTGACGTGGTTGTATCCCATTGTCACTGAAGATTGAGTTGGTCACTTCCTCCTCTGACCTTTCAGCACCTTGTACACATTTTAGGGACAGGATGTGTTGGGGTTATTATCCTCCCTTGTTTACATGTGGTCTGTCTCCCAGGGTCTCCATCATAGAGTGGAAGTCTGAGCATGCAGTGTGGGTTGCATCAGGGTTTTTTGGTGGATGAGTTTAAAACCTTCAAGAGCTGAGCAGCCATCTGGGTTTCTTATTTCAGTCGTAGTGAATTATTTTTCCCCCTGATATTTTCACTCCCAATTATAAAGGTAACAAACACATGCTCTGAGTTCGAGAAAATTTCAAGAAGTTTGGAACATTCAGAAAACTGAAGAGATGGGAATAACAATCTTACCACTTAGTACTGGGCAGATCCAGCTTTTGTGGTGGCTGAAATTTATATAGTGTAACAAATACATATAATTGATTTATATAAATATATAATTATAAGTACCATCTTTAAACAAAAGAATTTATAATTATGAAAACAATAAGGTAAGAAAGTGAACTTATCTACAAAACAGAAATAGAGTCACAGATGTGGAAAACAAACTTATGGTTACCAGGGGTAAGGGGAGGGGAGCAATAAATTGGGAGATTGGGATTGACATATATATACTTCTATATATAAAATAGATAACTAATAAAGACCTACTGTATAGCACAGGGAACTCTACTCAATACTCTGTAATGGTCTATATGGGAAAAGAATCTAAAAAAAGAGTGGATATATGTATATGTATAACTGATTCACTTTGCTGTACACCTAAAACTAACACAACATTGTAAATGAACTATACTCCAATAAAATTGTTTTAAAAAACCAATAATGTAAGAAAGTAAATGTTTGAATTGAAAAAAGAAAACACAAAAAGTTACACATTTCAAAAATCAATAGTACAATATTTTTTCCCTACATTTCTGAGCAGCATATTGACTGCCTCATTCTATGACAGCAGTGTCATAATTTTTCTATAAAAAGGTCACATAGGGACTTCCCTGGCAGTCCAGTGGTTAAGACTCTGTGCTTCCACTGCAAGGGGCACAGGTTTGATCTCTGGTCAGGGAACTAATATCCCTCATGCCACACATCGCAGCCAAAAGATTTAAAAATAAAATAAATAATAAAATAAAAAGGTCACATAGTCACTACTCTAGGGTGGTTAATTGTCATCTGCTTTCCATAAGTTTATTTCATTTGTTAGCTGTCATTTAAATGTATTGTAGGATAACACCTGTTATTTTTTTTCTTTTTTTTTTTTTTTCTTTTTTTGCAGTACGCGGGCCTCTCACTGTTGTGGCCTTTCCCGTTGCAGAGCACAGGCTCTGGACGTGCAGGCTCAGCGGCCATGGCTCAGGGGCCCAGCCACTCCACGGCATGTGGGATCTTCCCAGACCGGGCACGAACCCGTGTCCCCTGCATCGGCAGGCGGACTCCCAACCACTGCGCCACCAAGGAAGCCCTTTTTTTTTTTGAGCACCTGTTACAATTTTTAAATTTTATTTTTTAAAAAAATATTTATGTATTTATTTATTTATTTGTCTGTATCAGGTCTTAGTTGCGACATGCGGGATCTTAGTTACCCAACCAGTGATTGAACCCCCATCCCCTGCATTGGAAGGCAGATTCTTTTTTTTTTTTTTTTTTTTTAATTAATTAATTAATTTGGCTGCGTTGGGTCTTCATTGCTGCGTGGGCTTTCTCATTGTGGCGAGCAGGGGCTACTGTTCATTGTGGTGTGTGGGCTTCTCATTCTCTTGTTGTGGAGCACAGGCTCTAGGCACATGGGCTCAGTAGTTGTGGCTCCCGGGCTCTAGAGTGCAGGCTCAGTAGTTGTGGTGCACGGGTTTCGTTGCTCTGCGGCATGTGGGATCTTCCCGGACCAGGGCTCAAACCGATGTCCCCTGCACTGGCAGGTGGATTCTTAACCACTGCGCCACCAGGGAAGTCCTAGAAGGCGGATTCTTAATCACTGGACCACCAGGGAAGTCTGATCTGCTTTCTAATATTGACAACTTAGAACAGTTTCTTTCAGCTTCACAATTCATCATATGTCATGTGAATTTTTAGGGTTGTCATCAAATTTGGGAAAGGTGTCAAATTTTTTTCATATAGCAGCTGTGAGACTTCAAGACATTCAACATTTTTTTATCCAGTGACTCCAGGGCCTTGGGATGGGGTGGGCAGCCATGACCCCTGTGAGTAGCTGGTATTTTTGTTTTTAGGGTTTTTCGGTGCGTAGTAAAATGAACATAACATAAAATTTACCATTTTAACCACTTCTAAGTGAACAATTTAGTGGCAAAGCTGAAACTTTTTGCCAGTCTTTTCCTCTGTAAGTCTTATGACATAGTTCACCTAATATCATAGATTATACAATTTTGTATTTTCCTTTTTTTTTTTTTTTTATGCTGCCCCACATGGCTTGTGGGACCTTAGTTTCCTGACCAGGGATCCAACCTGGGCCCCGGCAGTAAAAGCATGGAGTCCTAACCACTGGACCACTAGGGAATTCCCTGTATCTTGCTTCTTTTAATTGAAGAGCATATCAGATTGTTTTAAAAGTATTAAAGTGATAAACAATGTTTTATAGTATCCTAATAGTCCATCATACACTTTTGTATTGCTGGATGTGGAGGTGAGTGCGTTCATGTTGGGGGTATAAGAGATGTCCTGCCAGGACCTTATTTTTATGGAGCAGTAGTGGGAGTTTTCCTGGGGTTGGTGGTAGTTTGATGCCATATACCCATGACCCAAATGGGTCAGTCTGGTCAGCCACCTTCCTTGGTACCTCCCACAAGGCAAACATTAACAGCTTTCTTCTTCCTTCCTGCCTTTATTTTGCTAAATCTCCTTTTGGTTTATTTATTTTGTCACCAGGGATTGTGCCTTATCTGCTGCCCAGCTTTTCTAAAAGTCCAGGTCATGGAGGGGATAATTTTTCTCCTGCACTGTCTTGCAGGGACTCCTTGTTTGAAGCTGGATGGCAGACCCACCAGCATTGCTGAAAAGGCCTTCAGCAAATACTCAGCACCAACCCCATGGCCTTTCTTTGCTTTGCCTGCAAAAGATGGGGATAATCATCTTTCATTGTTAACTTAGCAACCTGAAAGCCTTGGGTCTTTGGGATGTCAACTCAATACTAACACAGAATTTCTGAATGCTAACTAGTATATTTGTTTTAAACTATGATAGGATTTTAATCTTCTTGTATCCACATTTTAATAGTTTATTCTTCAGTGACCATTCTTCTGCCTGATTTTCTACAAGAGAGAATTTTCCAAGAGGTTGGTTATCATTAGATTAAGAGTTTAGGCTTTGTTTACATGAAATGTTTCCACACCAGCAGGACCCAGATGAGTATTCAGGTGCAGGGTCCTACATTTATACTCCCCAGTTAGTGCAGACTTAGAAGATGGGAGATTATAAATGCAAAATTAATACCCAGCCGATTCTCAGAATGCATTTTTTAAAGTGTGTGGCATGCCACTTTTTAACGATTGTACTCCCTGTACGGTTGGTGTGGGTTTGGATAATTGTAGTGGGTGCCTTTTGAGTTCTCTGTTGATCTGTGTGCAGCAGGTATTCATGACGCAGTAGTGATTTGAGGCACATCCTGTGGAGTGCTTACTCGGTGCTGGTGCTCTTCTGGGCTCTGGAGATTCAGCAGTAAACAGCAGTCAAAAATATCTGACTTTATGGACTTTATTTTCTGGTGGGGCAGGGTGGAGGAGACAGAAAATAAACAGGACAAATAAAACATATAGTATGTTAGGTGGTGATAAGTGCTGAGGAGAAAATAAAGCACGGTTGTGTAAGGAATGTGGATGGGGAGATATGGCACTTTTAGATGGGGTGACTAAGGAAGACTTCATTAAAGAGGTGATATTTGCATACAGAGCTGAAGGAGGTACGAGAGTGAGCCAGGGAGATACCTGGGGGAAAGTGCACCAAGCAGAGGGAATGGCAAGGACAGAGATCCTGAGGTAGGTATGTATCAAGCATGTTTGAGGAATAATAAGAAAGCCAGTATAATTGGAGCGGATTTGCTGTTGATTTTTCTTTTGTCATGGGTGTGTTACTGAAAGGCTTATTGGACCATTATACTTCTGTTCTGCTCGTTTGTGTGTAAAGTATGCTTTTGCTTTGGCTTTACAAGAATTAAAAAAGATAACTGGAACTTCCCTGGTGGCACAGTGGTTAAGAATCCACCTGCCAGTGCAGGGTACACGAGTTCGAGCCCTGGTCCGGGAAGATCCCACATGCCACGGAGCAAATAAGCCCTCAAGCCACAACTGCTGAGCCCGCATGCCACAACTACTGAAGCCTGTGTGCCTAGAGCCCGTGCTCTGCAACAATAGAAGCCACCGCAATGAGAAGCCCACACACCACAATGCAGAGTAGCTCCTGCTCGCCGCAACTAGAGAAAGCCCGCGTGCAGGAATGAAAGACCCAACACAGCCAAAAATAAATAAATAAAATAAATTTATTTTAAAAAAACTATTTAACAGCTAATATGATCTTTTAATTACAGTCTTTTCTGATTAATTAAATTTGTGCTTATGAAACTTGTAAATTAAAAAAGAAAAAATTCAGGCTGTTTATTGAAATATAATTTATATACAATAAGATTCATTGATTTTATTTATTTATTTTAATTAATTTATTTATTTGTTTTTTATTTTTGGCTGTGTTGAGTCATCATTGCTGTGCGCGGGCTTTCTCTAGTTGTGAGCGGGGGTTACTCTTTGTTGCGGTGCGCGGACTTCTCATTGTCGTAGCTTCTCTTGTTGTGGAGCGTGGGCTCCAGGCATGCGGGCTTCAGTAGTTGTGGCACGTGGGCTCAGTAGTTGTGGCTTGCGGGCTCTAAAACACAGGCTCAGTAGTTGTGGCACACGGGCTTAGTTGCTCTGCGACATGTGGGATCTTCCCAGGCCCAGGCTCAAACCCGTGTCCCTTGCATTGGCAGGTGGCTTCTTAACCACTGTGCTACCAGGGAAGCCCCAAGATTCATTGATTTTAACTCTATAATTTGATAAGTTTTGACAAATTTATGCAGCCATGTAATCACTGTTCCAGTCACAGCATAGAACATTTTCATTACCCCTAAAAGTTCTCTTGGACCTCTTTGCAGTCAGTCCTATTCCCCTACCTCTGCCCCCGGCAACTGCTTATCTACTTTCTGCTATTACAGTTTTGCTTTTTCTTGAATGTCGTATAAATGGAATCACACAATATATAGTCTTTTGTGATTGGCTTTTTTCAGTTAACATAATGCTTTTGTGATTCATCTTTGTTGTTGCTATATCAATACATTCCTTTTATTGCTGAATAATATTCCATTATATGGATACACCACAGTTTGTTTATTCATTCACCCATTTGATGGACATTTGGGTTGTTCCCACCTTTTGGCTATTGTGAATAGTGCTGCTGTGAACATTCGTGTACAAGTCTTTATGTGGACGTTTGTTTTCATTTCTTTTAGGTAAATACCTATGAGTAGGATTACTGGGTCATATAATAAGTATATGTCTAACTTAATAAGAAACTGCCAAACTGTTTTCCAAGGTGGCTGTACTTCTTTTATTCCTACCAGCAACATTTGAGAATTCCAGTGACTGACCCTGGTGGTATAGTCATGGGTTGTGTATGAATGTGTGCAGATGTGGGCAGTGGCTCTGGGCTCATGGAGATATGGTGAAGGTTATTCTTCCACCATTGGGCTAGTGTGCTTCACACCAGCTCCTGTGACTGCCCAACCCTGGGGCTTTTCTTGAGGAAGAGTAAGTGGCCCCAGCAGATCCCATTTGTAGCCTCATTAACCACATTCTAGATATGTGAGCTAAGGGCCCAGGGGTTTTCATGAGTCATAGTTGTTTTATTTGCAATATTTTATAAGTTAAGACTATTAAGGCATTGTTTCTAGCAGATCCTTAAACTAATTTGATAGATTTAGGGGGATGGGCTGTGGGGGAAATCTATGTCTTGTCCTAGGACGAATCATGTTCTGTGTTTCTTTTCTTTCTTTTTTTTTTTTTTTTTTGTGGTACGCGGGCCTCTCACTGCTGTGGCCTCTCCCATTGCGGAGCACAGGCTCCGGACGCACAGGCCCAGTGGCCATGGCTCACGGGCCCAGCCGCTCCGCGGCACGTGGGATCCTCCCAGACCGGGGCACGAACCCGTGTCCCCTGCATCGGCAGGCGGGCTCTCAACCACTGCGCCACCAGGGAAGCCCTGTGTTTCTTATTTATCGAGTTTCATGGACAAACGTGAGGCAATGTGGAAAGCTAAAATAGATGCTAAATCTGAAGCCAGTGTTTCATGGTTATTCCCTATCTCACTAGATTCAGGGTCTACACATCACATGGACTTCTCAGTAACCACTAATATTCTAGGTTTCCTGGGAAACTAGGCCTTAGACCTCAGATGTTTAAAAACCTTTAAGACATCCAACTGCTCAAACCACATGTGGAACAGAAAAAGAGTAGCAGTGAAACAGAGCAGGTGCTTTGGGCATTTTTCTTTCTTCTGACCAGGCTGTAGCCACTAGAGAAGAAGCTGATCTGGGGTGTAATCCTTGGGAAGTTGATCCTTCATTTTCCCACAGGGATAGGGTCTGTAAGGGACCCTAGAACAAAAGCTCCATTTATTTGTCTGAAGCCCCAAATGTAAGAAGTATGTTGTATAGAGAAGCCATAGTTATCTTCATATTGAGAGATTGAACATAATTGAAATCAAAAAATCACAAAACAGGACTTACCTTATTATGTGCAATGCAATGATTTTTACTGTTTTTTCCTATTTGATTAAAACAAACTGCTGGTTACCACTAACTAATTTGATTATACCACCCACAGAGTAGAGATCTACCCCAGGCCTCTCCTCCTCATTTTACAGACCAGAAAACTGGAACCCAAAGGGAGCAGCAGGGACTTGGAATCTTCCTCCAAGTAATTGAATGGCAGAACTGGGACTAGAATATGGCCCCACCTCCCTACAGGATCAATTTTCTCCCTAATTCTACCATTTAGGAGTTTCCTCTGTCATCAGGCTTGGCACAGGCGAGAAAGGGCCTTATTTTCCTTGACTTTCTACCTAAGATGATGATTCTTCTCCGGGGAGCAATGTCCTGTGGACTGCCAGAGTTGGGTGCTGGCGGGAGGGTTGGCAAGGTTCTCTGTCAAGGTTCCAGCAGCTAATGAACACACGGGAGACCTGGGAGAAGGAGGTATAGACCCTCACTGGGCTTTTCAGCCTCCAGCCGCACCCACGAACCATACTCCAGAGAGCTGCCATGAAGGACCAGTTTTTGTTTTGGATTTTTCGCTGGAGGTGGGGAATGGGTAAGAGAGATGCCTGGAGAGAGATTTTTTTTCTACTTAATTGAATACATTTAAGGAATCTTGAACAGAGTTGGAAAGGGATTGCATTGGTGTCGGCATTGCTGTAGTAACAAAAGGAGTTTTACACGTTTATGAAAGGTTTAAATTGTGTTTCTAAAGCCTGGCCCATGGGGAGCATCTTGTGCTTTCACAGTTTAATAATTATGGTACCTGGTTCTTGCTTGGGTACTGGCAGACCGATCATGAGTCAGTAGCTTTCCTTTGGTGTTGCTCTTACTCAAGAGGTCTTTTTCACTACTGAAAAACTGGTGTAAGCTGGTCTCTATAAACCTAAATGGCTTGTGTGGCCAGGCATCTCAGAGCTCCACCTTCCGAAGAGAGTCTGGAATGGCTGGAAGGTACTCATCCTTCGAGCTTATTGCCTGTGTTGTATCTTGGGACTCCTCACAGCACATGTCCTCCTGAGGGCTTCTGTAATGAGAAGGTAGTGCCAGGTGAGAAATCAGAACCTTTGGTATTCTGCTCTTTGCATATAGGAAAGCTTATTGATTCCTAATCCTTGAGTCCAATGGGCACCCACTGTCAGTTCTCTCTGAAAGGAAGAGATTAACACCAGCTAAACTCTTTATTTATTTATTTTAAAAATTACATAATTTATTTTTTGGCTGCTTTGGGTCTTTGTTGCTACGCGTGGGCTTTCTCTAGTTGCTGTGACTGGGGGCTACTCTTTGTTGTAGTGCATGGGCTTCTCATTGTGGTGGCTTCTCATGGTGGAGCACAGGCTCTAGAGCGCGTGGGCTTCAGTAGTTGCAGTGCATGGGCTCAGTAGATGTGGCTCGCAGGCTCTAGAGCACAGGCTCAGTAGTTGTGGAGCACGGGCTTAGTTGCTCTGTAGCATGTGGGATCTTCCCGGACCAGGGCTGGAACCTGTGTCTCCTGCATTGGCAGGTAGATTCTGTACCACTGCGCCACCAGTGAAGTCCCTAAACTCTTTAAAAGAGGCTGCTTTGGGCTTCCCTGGTGGCGCAGTGGTTGAGAATCCGCCTGCCGATGCAGGAGACACGGGTTCGTGCCCTGGTCCGGGAAGATCCCACATGCCGCGGAGCAACTAAGCCTGTGAGCCATGGCCGCTAGGCCTGCGCGTCCGGAGCCTGTGCTCCTCAACGGGAGAGGCCACAACAGTGAGAGGCCCGCATACCTCAAAAAAAATAAATAAATAAAAAAATAAAAATAAAAGAGGCTGCTTTATAAACCGAAAATATAAATACATGGTGAAAGCACTGTCACAGGACAAGCTAAATGTCCCGTATACTTTTAAGTGCTATGCCAGGGCAGATGTGCCAGAGACCTTGGGCCCCAGAGGCAGCCGTGTGGGGGCATCCAACAGATTGAGGTTCATTTGGAAACTGTGGCTTCTTGTCCCTAGCCCTGGATGGGTTTCCTCAGCTCCCAGAATCAGCTTCATGGTTTCCAACAGGGAGAGAGGTGTCTACCTCATAGAAAGTATCCCAAGGACCATAGAAGTAAGTTCCTATAGTGAGCCTAGCATAGACTGGGGTGCTTTACCCACCTTAGAGGACAGTGGGCAAATCTTCAACCAACCCATTCTCACCACCACCATCTCAGTTGGAGTCATGGGAGTTGGAGGAGTTCCCAGTAAGAAACCTGTACAGATACTGAAATGTAGCCCAAGCCCCGTTAGTAGTGCTAGTAGCAACTGTGTAGTCTGTAAATTATAGACAGAAAACAGATGAGGTTGACATTCCCTGAAACGGTCCACAGGCGCATAGAGGTGTGCTTTGCTGAGATCCAATGTGCTTGGGGATCTGAAGTCAGGTCTAAGTTCCTGGATCTCAGTGAATGAGACCCCTGAGTGCCCCAAGAATGCAGCTTTGGTTTAAAGGTGTGCCCCAGCTTTTGGAGATCAGGATAGAACGGATAAAAATAGTTGGTGACCTAGAACACTGTGTATCTTTTTAAAAGGAGTTACAGCCTTGATCAGTTGTTTTTCGATAGATGTTAATCATTAAAGCTAGGCCCAAGCGCCACTGCTAATAAGGTTAATGGGGCTTGTCTTTGGCCTTGAGAAGGGCAGTGTGCGCAACCTGGGGGAGTAAATCTTACTAGATGGTGCGTAAGTAGGTTTTCCCTGTAAATGCATTTTATAAAAACATAATTAACGACCAAGAGTGAACCCTAATGTAAACTATGGTGCTGTATCAGTATAGATTCATCATCATATGTAACAAGTGTACCACTCTGATGGGGGATATTGATAATGGAGGAGGATATCCATGCATATGTGGGGCAGATAGGAAATCTCTGTATTTTCTCAATTTTGCCGTGAACCTAAAACTGCTCTAAAAAAATAAAGTCTATTAAAATATATTTATATAATTAACGGAGGGACTTGGATGTCAATTTCTGTAAGTTTAACAATTTTATTAGAAAATGGTAAGATTTAATCAGAATATTAGGTTTGAAATTGTGATTTTACCTAAAATCACAATTTCGTCGTCGTGGCTTCGCGGTAGTGGCTTTCTAACGCCTGGTGGGGTGATTGGGGCTGTTTAGGAGTCCCGCAACCAGTCCCTGCCAGTTGGCTTCGGCCCGCGGGGGGAGCTCTGGCTGCTTGTTTATGTGGGAGGAGGCGGGGCCGAAGTGGGCGGCGTGGGTGGGACCCCGCGGGAGCTCAGGCTGTTTTGTCTTTCTGCTGGAAGAGGAGGGCTAGCGCGTCTAAGGCGGTTCCTGGCCCTTTCCAACTCCGTTGTCACTCTTTGCTTCCGGCAGAGCGTCCTGGCCCACACAACCGAGGAGCTGAGGTCAGATAGACGGACGCACGGACAAGGACAGACGACAGAGGACGCGCTGGCCGCTGCACCCCGCTGCCTCCCCCTTCTCCCTGCTGCCTGCACCTGGAGGATGAGCCCAGCCTTCAGGGCTATGGACGTGGAGCCCCGCGCCAAGGGCATCCTGCTGGAGCCCTTTGTCCACCAGGTCGGGGGGCACTCGTGCGTGCTCCGCTTCAACGAGACAACCCTGTGCAAGCCTCTGGTCCCGAGGGAGCACCAGTTCTACGAGACCCTCCCTGCGGAGATGCGCAAATTCACTCCGCAGTACAAAGGTGAGCCCCCAGCTGCTGTAATGGTCGCCAGCGCCTGGCAAGGACATGCAAGGCGTCGCGGCCAAGGAAGGCCCAGGCAGCCATACCCGGAGCCCTCACCCCTCCCACTCACTCTGTGTTTTCCCTCCTCCTTCTCCTCTTGGCCCTCCGCCCAGCACCTCACACCCTCAGTTTTCAAGTCCCGGTAAGATTGCTCAATTCTGTTTTGTTTTGTGGGTTTGTTTTGAGTTTATTTTTGGTGGAAGTGTAGTTGTGTTTTATGTTCAGGTGTCTCTTTATCCCGGTAACCCATAGTCCCCCATGGGGAGACATCCGGGGAAGACTTTGGGAGGATTTTACCCAGAATACTTGCCGCCTGCTTTTTGTCCTCCAGGAAACCAGAAGCCCTGTTGATTAGGTAGGCTGGGAGCAGAGTTGAGTCAGATGGAATGCAGGAGTGGGAGGCTTGTGCTGATTAGCTGAAGCCCTTTGCTATTACGGAATGTCCCCGAAATGGCTATATTACCGAAACCCTTTGATTCACATATGGTGACTCTTTCTTCCTTTTTATAATGCATTTTGGTGGGGGTGGGGGGGAATCAGCAGCCTACAGCATGGTGTGGTCTTTCCTGGGGAGGGCGGAGATCCTTTGTAAATCAGGAAGAATCCATTAAGGAAATTAATTTTAAAGTTGCATTGCCTGGTTATGCAAAAGACTCTTGAACAATTTGGGTTCTTCTGGAACTGTTGAAACATGCTTTTTGAAGACAATGTACTGGGCATCTCTCTTTGTACTCTGAATATGCATGTGTGTTGCGGTTGGGGTGGGGGAGTTGGGGGCCCTCACTTGGTCCTTCTCTGTTGTTTTTTTCCAGGACAAAGCCAAAGGCCCCTTGTTAGCTGGCTGCCCCTGTCCCCATTTTTTCCCTGGTTCTTTTCCCATGGCCACAGGAAAATGTGGTCCCCTGAATTCCCCACCCTGGCTCCTCTGCGCCCAGAGCCAGGTACCACCTCAGAAGTGTCGTCTCTCTGAGCATGCATTCCCCTGCAGCAAGGACTGAGCAAATTGAGTGATCCCAGGCCACAGAGGCCTGGGAGGAAAGGTGTTCAGCCAGTCGGCTGTAAGGCACTCGTCGGCACCTGCTGAAACACTCCCACCTGACAGCCCCCTCCTCAAAGACTGTCTAATTACACATGGCAGGTTCTAGAGACTCGGGGAGAGCTGCTTTCAAGGCCACTACACGTCTGTGCTCCCAGCCCAACCCTGTTTGCCTTGTGTTCATTTTGTTCTTTTGTGACATGAGACTGCAAAGACCAATAAAGCAATATATTCAAGAAGGGCAAAAGGCTTGGGGTGCCCAGTGGGGGGGCGCTGCAAGAAGCCTTTGCTAGGGTGTCTTTTGTGCTGTGTGGTTTGTTTTGTTTGCTCCTTTATTTTGTTTTGCTTGCCCAGTCTTCCCTTACTGTTGGATGCTTCTTATTACCCCTCAGGCAAATCTCTGTTCAGGCTCTGCTTTAAAGCAAGCCTCAAGGCTGTTGGAGTTTCTGTTTAGGGCCTTAAAAATTCCCACAAGATACAAAGAGCAAATGTTTTTACATCTCCCTTAGGATTAGAAGAATTACATAAAAATTAATAAACATTTTCAATGATGGAAAAATGTGTCTTGTAATTCTTTGGCTCTTGCCTTGTTGAGTGCATCAGAGAGGAAGACTCTCGGCCATGTTTGCTCCTTAATTGCTTGTCTTGTATGGTGTCATCTTTTCTAGATGTTTTGATATTTGTTAGGTTTGCAGATGAGTTTGGGGCCTCTGGCAACATAGAGACTAAGGAACAGGGTAAGAAAAAAATAAATGTTACAATCATGTTATTTGTAACACATCTTCCTGTGGAATTAAAAGTCCTCTCTGTTCCTCACCCTTTTTCCAGGTGTGGTATCTGTGTGCTTTGAAGAAGATGAAGACAGGAACTTGTGTTTAATAGCATATCCATTAAAAGGGGACCACGGAACTATGGACAGTGTAGATAACTCAGACTGTGAACCAAAAACTAAGCTGCTAAGGTGGACGAACAAAAAACATCACGTCCTAGAAACGGAAAAGATCCCTAAGGACTGGGTGCGGCAGCACCGGAAGGAGGAGAAGATGAAGAGGTGGGTATAGACTGAGAGGAGACTGAACTCCGTGGGAGAGGAGGGATCTCAGTTACAGCCCAGTCCCCTGGGGCTAAGGACTCACACTATGGACTTATTAGTAGGTACCTCATCACTCAGTGGCCAGTTCCCACATGGCATGCCCAGCTTCTCTTTAATTGACTCTGAGTTATATCATGCCATTTCGGGTAAAACAACTGTAGTGGCAGCTGTAAAAAAGTTTCAGTCACTCACTCCTCCTGCATCTGCCAGGCCCTATGTGGCATCCTGGGGATGTAGCAGTGACCCAGACAGAAGCCATCCCATCACCTCAGGTTGTTCACTGATAGTGGGAGACAGAATGGTCAGTTGGGCATCCCGAAATCTTGGGGATCCCCGTAGGCAGAGTGCTCCAAGTGCCACACCTTGGCAGAGCTTGTGAAAAGATAAATAATATATATATTAAAAACATAGCTAAGTAGGTTGACTTATTCTCATGGAATTTCAGTCTCCAGCATTCTGAGTCAGGGAACCTGGATGTACCAGAAGCCAGGGGGTGTACTGCCTAGAAGAAGAGGGCAGTGAAGGCTGCCTTGCAGGGTGCGGGCTGGAGGCAGAGGTTGTTCTTTCATCGAAGGTTTTCTTTACTGTAGAAAAACAACTGTAGAAAAACAGCGAGCTGACACCGCCCCCCCCCCTTTTTTTTTTAAATCAGCTGTCTTGGGACTTCTCTGGAGGTTCAGTGGTTAAGACTCCGCACTCCCAATGCACAGGGCACGGGTTCGATGTCTGGTTGGGGAACTAAGATTCTGCATGCTGTGCAGCCTAAAACATAAAAAAAAGAAAATAAATAAAGATTAAAGTTTCTAAATAAATCAATCAACTGTCGAGGTATAATATACTACGGTAAATGAAGTGTTTAATGTGTACACTAAAACAACCACCACATCAAGGTATGAAACTTCCTATCACTCCAGAAAGTTCCTTCATGCCTTTTTGCCCCTGAGTTTTGATAAGACATTATGATTTATTGGCTCCTTGTCTCTTTATAGCCATAAGTTAGAAGAAGAATTTGAGTGGCTGAAGAAATCTGAAGTTTTGTACTACAGTGTAGAGAAAAAGGGGAATGTCAGTTCCCAGCTTAAACACTACAACCCTTGGAGCATGAAGTGTCACCAGCAGCAGTTACAGAGAATGAAGGAGAATGCAAAACATCGGAACCAGTACAGTATCCTTTGTTCATAGGGCATCTCTGCCTTGGGGAGAAGGGAGGGCAAGTGAGAGGAGACCCTACGAGCTTGGAGAGAGAAATTGGATTTTTTTTTAGTCATGGTTGTGCTAGGATGCCCTACGTGGTAACTGTGGGCAGATATTATTTCCCTCGGGGCGAAGGCTGGTCTGGAAGTGCAGGTGCTGAGGAGGGAGTCTGATGGGTTCCTGGGGGTCAGGGGCACCTCATGGAGGGACCAACCCGCACCCGGAGGGCTTTAGCCTGGAGTGCGAGGACCTGGTTCGTGTTTTCAGACTCCTACAGAAGTCCCCAAATAGTGCTTAACTGCCAGGGTCTGCGGGGGATAGGACTAACCTTTCAGTCTGGTTCACCATGTTAGCACATGAAGAAAACACAGGGTCCTTTCTTTTTTTTTGGAGTCAGGGAACCTGGATGTACCAGATAGAATAATGCATTGAACCTCGAAGTACCAGTCACCAAGGTTCAGCAGTTGGTTAACCCAGTCATGTCAGTCTCCTGTCATGACTGTCTCTATACACCCAGCAGCCCCCAGCTGAACACTCTCTGAAGCAAGTGTCAGATATTTCATTTCATCTGTATACACCTCAGCATGTATCTCTGAAAGATAAAGGTATTTTAAAACATTAATACCATTATTACTCCTTGAAAAGTAGACAGTAATTCCATACTATCATGTATCTAATTTGTGACCCCATTTTCCTAATTGTCTCATAAATATTTTTGTTGATGATTTGCTTGAATGGGGATCCAAATGAGCTTCATACATTGCATTTGGTTGAAATGTTTAAGTCTTTTAAAATACCCTTTCTGGTTTTTCTTCTTGGAAATTTCTTGTCAAAGAAACTGGGTCTTCTAGAGTTTCCCACCATCTGGATTTTACTGATTACATCCTGTGGTGTCTTTTACACGTTACTCTTTCCCCTCTGTTTCCATTGAGTTGATAATTTGATCTACAAGCTTGATCAGATTCAGGTTCAGTTTGGGGGTGGTGGGGGCAAGAGTCCCTCAGAGATGGTATTGTAGCTGTCCATCAGGAAGCACAGTGTTTTGTTGTCTTTCTCTTTTGTATTGCCGTTGCCTTAGAGCCATTTTTTCATTAGGTGATTTTCTAATTTTGTCATTCCTTTTTCATTCATTAGCTGGAATCCTTCTGTAAAGAGAAACTCTTCCTCATCAACTATATGCTTATCTTGAGGTATAGTTCATATAGGAAAGGCAAGTTAAGAGTTTATTTTCCTTTGTTTACTAGATTTAGAATAATGAGATGGTTTCTTAACACCCTTCAAAGGTGACCGGTGAGGTTTTCAGCATCATTATGAACCCATGAATTTAAACATATTTGATGTGTTTTAGTCCATTGCAGTTATCTTTACTGATGCTCAAATTGTCCCATGCTTGGCGAGTGGGAGCCTTTCCAAATAGGCTCCTGAGTCATTTTGACATAATCACAGTAGTCTCTGATGGCTGTCTTTCTTTCCCGTATGAAGAGCTGGTACAGGCTCGTGTATATTTCATACTCCAGATGTGAATTCAGTCATTCTTCTACGCCAGGGGTTGCAAACGTTTTCAGTAAACGGCCAGTGAATATTTTAGGCTTTGCAGGCCATACACTGACTGCATCACAACTCTGCCATTTGTACCCTGAAAGCAGCCATAGATGATAATGTAAATGAATGAATGTGGCTGTATTCCAATAAAACTCTATTTATGGTCACTGAGATTTGAATTTCGTTCAATTTTCATGTGTCATGAAGTATTACATACAGTTTTTTTTTAATTCTTATTTTACTATGATTTTAACATCTTTATTGGAGTATAATTGCTTTACAATGGTGTGTTAGTTTCTGCTTTATAACAAAGTGAATCAGCTATACATATACATATATCCCCGTATCTCCTCTCTCTTGCGTCTCCCTCCCACCCTCCCTATCCCACCCCATACGGTTTTTGACCTCTTATAAATATAAGAATAGGGCTTCCCTGGTGGTGCAGTGGTTAAGAATCCGCCTGCCAATGCAGGGGACACGGGTTCAAGCTCTGGTCCGGGAAGGTCCCGCATGCCACGGAGCAACTAAGCCCGTGCGCTACAACTACTGACCCTGTGCTCTGGAGTCCACGAGCCACAACTACTGAGCCTGCATGCCGCAACTACCAAAGCCCACACACCTAGAGCCTGTGCTCCGCAACAAGAGAAGCCACTGCAGTGAGAAGCTGGTGCACCACAACAAAAAGTAGCCCCCACTAGCAACAACGAGAGAAAGCCTGCGCACAGCAACGAAGACCCAACACAGCCATAAATAAATAAATAAGTAAATGAATGAATGAATGAATAAAAATTATATATAAGAACCAATGGACCTCCCTGGTGGCACAGTGGTTAAGAATCTGCCTGCCAATGCAGGGGGCACGGGTTTGAGCCCTGGTCTGGGAAGATGCCACATAGCACAGAGCAACTAAGCCCGTGCACCACAACTTCTGAGCCTGTGGTCTAGAGCCTGTGAGGCACAGCTACTGAGCCCTCGTGCCACAACGACTAAAGCCCGTGCTCCTAGAGCCTGTGCTCTGCAGCAAGAGAAGCCACTGCAATGAGAAGCCCACGTGCCACAACAAAGAGTAGCCCCTGCTTGCCGTAACTAGAGAAAGCCTACGCGCAGCAGCAAAGACCCAACACAGCCAAAAAGAAAAAAAAAAGTAAGAACCATTCATTCCTAGCTTACAGGTTATACAACAGTGAGTGAGCAGGGGGTGGGGTCATGGTTCACTGGTCCCTGCTCTAGGAGCACTGGTCTGGGCACTAGGGGAGCTCATACATCCGGTCATTGTTTCTAGACCTTTTCAGTGCCCACGTCTGGGAAATACATATTCATTTTAAAGAGAAAACTTTTCATGAGTTCATACTGATATTTCTAGTTCATATTTAAGACTAGGATTTACTGAATTTATTTGATGTTCTGTTTGTAATTTAGGACAGTATGTTTCTATTTTTGTTTTGTTTTGCTATTTGTGTCACATTTATTTTAAAAATATTTATTTATTTATTTATGGGTGCTTTGGGTCTTAGTTGCAGCACATGGGATCTTCATTGCGGCATGCAGGATCTTTTAGTTGCAGCATGTGGGATCTTTTTAGTTGTGGCCTGAGAACTCTTAGTTGCGGCATGTGGGATCTAGTTCTCTGACCGGGGATCGAACCTGGGCCCCCTGCATTGGGAGCGCAGAGTCTTAGCCATTGGACCACCGGGGAAGTCCCTAGGACAGTATGTTTTTGGACCGTGGTCCCACACCTTGCTGAGTTCAGGGAGTGATGTGTGTGTCTCCCAGGCTGTTCTCAGGCCAGTTCCCTGACAAGAATTGAAGGTGCCTTTCAGCCTTCTAGCCTTGGCTGCCTGCATGGGAGATATAGCAGGATCTCTGGGGCACTGTGTGCAGGCTTTGTACCCTGGGAGTGCCAAGGCCACGTGGAGCAGCACCTTTTCATTAGAGGGGCATTGTCCTTAACCACTCAGAATTTATCTTACTGGAGAACCTGACTTCCCGTTATGAGGTGCCTTGTGTCCTGGACCTCAAGATGGGTACGCGACAGCATGGTGACGATGCTTCAGAGGAGAAGGCAGCCAACCAGATCCGCAAATGCCAGCAGAGCACGTCTGCAGTCATTGGTGTGCGCGTGTGTGGCATGCAGGTGAGATGAGTGCAGGTGTGTGGCGTGGGCTGGCTGGGGCATCCAGGAGCTGCCATTTTCCTACTGTGGCATAGTCCCGTTTTCTCAGAAGATTCCAGATTTGAATGAACCTGTCACTTTCTGGTTAGAAAAGGAAGCATGCATGCATGGGTAATCGTCTCTGGGACTGGCCTGGTTGGCTGAGTCCAGAGGCTGTGGACAGGAGGGGGAGAAACGCAAGAAAGTTAGGCCCTCTCCACCAACACATACACTGAGCAGGGGGCTGGTGATGGAACCCAGTCAGAGGGCTGTATCCTGAGTGGGTGTTGATTGGCAAGGATGGTGTCTCTTGTGACTGGTGTACGTAACAAGTTAAAGGATCTGATCCAGGGCTGTCATATCGCTGCCACTCCCCAGGGTCTAGGCCCTGAGATGGCTGTCAGCACCTCACCTGCTGGTCTCCCTCCCACAGGTATACCAGGCAGGCAGTGGGCAGCTCATGTTCATGAACAAGTACCACGGACGGAAGCTGTCCGTGCAGGGCTTCAAGGAGGCACTTTTCCAGTTTTTCCACAACGGGCGGTACCTGCGCCGGGAGCTCCTGGGCCCTGTGCTTAGGAAGCTGACTGAACTCAAGTCCGTGTTGGAGCGACAAGAATCCTACCGCTTCTACTCAAGCTCCCTGCTGGTCATTTATGATGGCAAGGAGTGGCCTGAAGTGGCCCTGGACTCAGATGCTGAGGACTTGGAGGACCTGTCAGAGGAGTCAGCCGACGAGTCGGCTGGTGCCTATGCCTACAAGCCCATCGGCACCAGCTCGGTGGACGTGCGCATGATCGATTTCGCACACACCACTTGCAGGCTGTATGGTGAGGACAGTGTAGTACACGAGGGCCAGGATGCTGGCTATATCTTTGGGCTCCAGAGCCTGATAGACATTGTCACAGAGATAAGTGAGGAAAGTGGGGAGTGAGCTTGCTGGCTGCAGCAGTACCTGAGAGACTCTCTGTGTCCCAGGCACAGCTGTGCTGCGTCAGGGAGGAGGCCAGTATGGCCAGGCGGTGGCCCCTGCAGCCTGGAGCTGATGCACAGAGGCCTCTGTGAGTCCCAGCCTGAGCCAGCCCCAACCACTTTCGGAGTCTTTATTTATTTTAACTCTCTCTTCAACATTCCACATTTGATGATGCAGATACCTCTTTCTTCCCTGAGTGTAAATGTTCTAATACAAATCTTTTTGTTAATTGTACACAGTGCTGCTGTCGTTCTTGCCCAGGGATAGGCAGCCAGCCCCCTTCCCAAACCTCAGAAACATCGCATATGCCATGACCTCCACCCTGGCCCAGCAATGTATTCCTTCCAGTGACCCCATCCCACGGACCCTAAGGTCACCAAAGCCTCTTGGCTTAGTCCTTAGTCCCTTAACCGAGCACCCACACACATAACCGTAAATGGGTCCCTCTGGGATCTGTGCTGGTCTGTCCCAGCACCCCTTATGCAGAGAACTACACTTGACTCTTGATAAAGGTCTTGCCCTGCCCTCATGTAGCTTAAGCCAAAGTTGGGCAGCAGGTGTGCCAAACCTTGGGTCCAGCTCCTGTACCACTGGCAGCAGCTAATTGGGCGGACATTGTGATGTCAGACATCCTGGAGCCAATACTGGGGCCTCAGGAAGCCACCAGGCTTTGGTCTGTTGGCAGCCATTGGCTCTGTGGTCAAGGTCTTAGGAGGTCCCAGAAGGTGGGTGGCTTGATGGGAGGGGTTGTTCTGGGCAGTGTGGTCCTCTTGGCCACACCACCTGTCACCACTCCTACCCAGCTCTGGACCCCACTGCAACCACGCCAGTGCCATCCTTCATGTGGCTCCAGCCAGGGAATCCCCTAAGAGAGCTACTTCTGCTCTGTGCTAGGAGGGTTTCAGGGAGAGGTGTGGCAGGAGGTCTTGAACTGCAGACCCAGACACCAGGGAGAAGGACAGAACCAGTGCCAAGAAGGTAGGGTCTGGATGTCCAGTTTTAGCAGCCCCACCCCTTGCCTTGCCTGAACCTCCTAGCACCTCCTCTCCAAGGTCCACTATGCCTGTATCCACTACATCCAAAAACAGGCCAACTGCATACACTGGCCTGGTTGTGCCTACAGCCCCTGCTCCCTGGGCCCAGGCTTCCAGAGGGGAATGTGGCTGGACGAGCCCCTGGACAGGAGTGGGAGGTCCTCAGGACCCTTAGGATCTCTCCCAGGGGTTTCCCCCTTCCCTCCTAGGACTTCAAAGACCTCACCAAGTCAGGGCTGACCGGAAAGTAGGCCAAACAAGCTCTTAAGGCCACATGATGCCCCACTCCCCATCCTCCACCAGCCCTTCTGTCTGCTCTCAGAAGGAAGCATGAGAAATAAGATAACCTGGAGTTGTAAGTCCCCAGAGACAACAGAACAGAGTGATGTGATAGCGATTGATAGGGGTGGGAGCCTGCGGACCTTATACTGTGAGGAAGGGAAGTGTGTCCCAGGCAGAGGAAACTATGCAAAGACCCACGTTACAGAGGACGGGAGAAGCTAGTGGCCGAAGAGAGGAGGTGGGGTGGGGAGCAAGGATGGGAGGAGTTTGGACAGAGAAATGGCCCGCCGTGGTTTTTGTTTTTACCGCCCTCCCCTCACTGTTGCTCCCCGTTGCCCACCACTGGGGCGGTAAGCAGGGTCAGGAGGCCTAGAGACGCCGAGCAGACTCGGGCCCCGCAGGCGCCTCCAAGTGTCTCAAGATCCAACAGCGGGACTACCCTCACGGGGTCGCTGTCCTTATGTTAGTAGGTCAGGTCCCACTCCCCTGGGGTAGCAAGGACGCATGGGACTGTCAGCACAGGACAGAGGCTCTGTCTTTGGGCTGCGGGCAGAGCGCTCCTTCGGAAAGTAGGATGGGCCGCAGCACTAGGGCTTGGGCGGGTAAAGGGAGTGGAGGGCCGGGCGGGAAAGCCGGGTCTGGGGCTCTAGGGAGGGTGCTGGGGCGGGGAGTCGGGAGCTTGGAGACGCAGAAGTCCACGGAAGGGGCAGAAAGGGCAGCGGATTCTCGGGGGCCCGCGCCGGGCCGCGCAACCTATGGACACTAGGGGGCGCCGCGCTTCTGCGCAGGAGCCGACACATCCCAGGGCGGGGCTGCGGCGGGCGGGCGCGCGCGCGCGCGCACGCGCCGTGTGTCACGGGGCAGGGCGAGCGCGGTGAGGCGCTCACGGCCTCGCGTCCTGGTTCCGCCAGATCCTGCTGTCTCTCCTGCCCCGGCCCGGCTCACCCTCATGTACCGCGCGCTGTACGCTTTCCGCTCGGCGGAGCCCAACGCGCTGGCGTTCGCGGCGGGCGAGACCTTCCTTGTTCTGGAGCGCAGCAGCGCGCACTGGTGGCTGGCGGCGCGGGCGCGCAGTGGCGAGACGGGCTACGTGCCGCCCGCCTACCTGCGCCGCCTGCAGGTGAGTGTGCCCCTCCCCGGCCCGGCCTCAGCCGCCCCTAGACTGAGCTCCAACATAGGCTCGCAGGAAAGACCCCGGCACCCCAGGCCCGCGGAGACCTCCAGCAGATAAGGAGTTTGAGAACCTGACCGTGAAACCCCAGGAGGACTGGGACCCTAAGAGCCCGCGCCTCCCCCCAAGACCAGGGCCTTGACAGCCAACTCTGAGGACTCAGATTTACCAAAAGCCCAACTCTGGGACTGAGACTCCTCGGGATCCCAGAGCCATTGGGCCCCAACATCTGAACCCCCATCCAAATAGAATTCAAGAGTCAGTCCTGAGATTACAGCATACCAAATTCTGAGCAGTTCCCCAGATCGAGACCCCAGAATTAATTGGCCCCTTCTTTGGATCACCAGGATGCCACACTTTTGACTCCTTTTCCTCAGCTTCCACCACTGAGATCCGGGCAACCCTGGACACTGCCTGTTTC
Source organism: Kogia breviceps (assembly GCF_026419965.1). NCBI lineage: Eukaryota > Metazoa > Chordata > Mammalia > Artiodactyla > Physeteridae > Kogia > Kogia breviceps. The sequence goes on from NC_081319.1 coordinate 39,882,248, forward strand.
CCCACCATCTTCCATGCCTTCACACCCCCTCCCGCATTTGGACCTGAGAGCCATGGACACCCCACTCCCCTAAATGACCCCCCAAGCCCTGAGACCTCAGTATCTTTTACTCACCTCTACTCAGTCACCCCCTAAGCCCTTCCTAAGACATCTTCGTCAGTTCACTTTGAACCAGGGATCCCAGGCCCTGCCGACACTCCAGGGCACTATTCTCCCTAACCTCTTTCACAAGCCTCAGGCCCTGACTTTTCAGACTTCCTTTCTCTGAAGATGAGGGAGCTCCATCCCTCATTGGCCCCCAGCCTGGGGTGGGGGTTGCTCCCATTGCGAGGAAGTGAGACCTCCCCATGGTGTCCCCTGGTCTGGCTTTGGCCCCATTTCCTTCCAGTGGAGTCCGCAGCCCCAGTTCCTGTTTCCCCAAGAATAGTCCTGGTATGGGGGCTGGGATGTGTTGTCTCCAGCTGGTCTATTCTGATCACAGGGGGAAGGAGGGCCTGGAGCCTCCAGGTCTGCCCTGTGCCAGACACCCCCGCCCCATCCTAGTCCATAGCCTTTAGGAAACATCCTGTTCCAGCCCAGTTCAGGACAGAAATAACAGGATAAATTTGGAGATGTCATCTGGTCTTACCAGAGGGGATGGGCCCTGGTCCTTAAACCCTTGGCCTCATGGCATCTAGGAGTGTCTGGGTAAGAGTGAGAGCCCTGGACGCCAGGGCTGCTGGGTCCAGGGTGAGCATGTCAGACCCAGCTTCTCTGGAGCTGGGAGCTTGTTGGAGGCCTCTGAGGAAAGTCCTGCCTCTTTCCCGAGGACCCAAGAGGCCCCTCCCCTGCCTGGGCCACTGGGGCTGGGTGTTTGGGGAGGGCAGAGAGGCTACCATCTTGTCTATCTGTTGGTTTCTTGCTGCATATCTCCCTCTGCCTTCGTCTCCATGACTCTCTCTGTATCTCAGTGTCATTCTGACTCCGCTTGTGTGTGTTTCTTACTCCAACTTCCAACTCTCTTCCCTTCTCTGTCTCCAAATCTCAATTTTTCTGCGTTGTCTCCCTATCACTCTCTCTCCCTCTCTCTCTCCCTCCCTCCCTCTCTCCATCTTTCTCGCTTTATGTGTATCATCTGTCTTTCTCTGTTCCCCCTCCTGTCTGCTGTCCCTGCACTCTGACACGCCCCATGCTACCTGGAGGGCTTTGTTGACCTCTGAGTCCAGCTGTCTGTCCCCATCAGAGAAGCTTCTCAGACCCACTCTGGTGTGATGTCACCTTAGTTCTGAGGCTCCTATGCCTGATGGACCATGTGTGCCAGGGGCAGCAAAGGGTGGGAGTGGCTGGTCCCACAGCTGCCACCCCCTACTCTGTACCCCATGCCAGCCAGGCTGGGTAGATTGGACCCCTGAGTTGCTGCGGATGGCAACACAGAATCTGGGGCAGGGGCCAGGTCCTGCGCTCATGTCTGTCTTTTGCCGCAGACACGGAACTGCTGCTTCCCAGTGCAGGTCTGGAGGATTCCTGGCACAGCTTGAGGGGATGGGGGCTGGCAACAGGGGGGAAGAGAGAAGATCCCTTTGGCCTGTCCTCAGCTACCAGGGCCTGCAGAAGGCTCTCTGAGGACAGGACCGTTCTGGAGTGTGACCTTGGTTTTGTGAAGAATCAGCAAGATCCAGAGTGATTTGTTAAGACTTCCAGACACTAGAGGCTCCCTGCTTGGCATCTCAGCCTGGGATCTGAGCCAAGCCTGGGGATAGACTAAGTGCGTACTCCTGGTCTCAAACTGAGGGTCCATGGGCTGTGGTTTTGCTCTAGACCCCAGGTTTTCGGCAACATCTCAGCTGAGAGCCTCACTGTGAGGTAAAAATCCTGAGCAGGGCCCCAATATTATATAAAGCAGCAGCATGGGCCCTCCCCGTGGCCCTGCTCCCTGAGTGACGCAGTTTGAGAAGCCCATTTCATATTCTAGCTCAGCTTGCTGTGTTCACATCTGGCATTACAGGCTTTAGCTGTAGTGGTCCTTTGTCTACCCCGGGCTCCATCCTGGGCTGGCTCTGGGCTCAGTACCTCACTTGGCCCCCAGGCCTAACTGCCCACCCCTGCCCCCACAGGGCCTGGAGCAGGATGTCCTCCAAGCCATTGACAGGGCTATTGAGGCTGTGCACAATGCAGCCATGCGGGATGGTGGCAAGTACAGCCTGGAGCAGCGCGGGATCCTCCAGTGAGTGGGGCGGGAAAACCTCCCAGTAAGCACCGTGGGGTGGGGTCCTTCAGTGAGTACTGGGGACCCCAGAGAGCAGTATTGGTAGTGCAGAGTGGGGTGGAGCATGAGGGCGGTGGGAGGTTGGGGAGCCTGGTCTAGGGTGGGCCTCATCCCACGAGGAGCATGTGAGGACTTCGGGAGTCATAAGGTAACTCCCCCAATAACCTCCCTGTCCCTCCCTCAGGAAGTTGATCCACCACCGGAAAGAGACCCTGTCCCGCAGAGGCCCCTCAGCCCCCAACCCTGCAGCTATGACCCCGTCCACCAGTGACCACCACCTGGATGCTGCTGCTGCCAGGCAGCCCAATGGGGTGTGTAGAGCTGGGTTCGAGCGGCAGCACAGCCTGCCCAATTCTGAGTATCTTGGGGCAGATGGAGGCCTCTACCAGGTACATGGTGAGAACATCCTGGGGAAGGGAGGTGGGTGGAGCTTAAGGCTTTGTCCAGAGGCTCTAGGGGTCCACTGGGGTCAGCGATGCCGCCCGGAACCATAGTCCTGCCCATGCCAAGCTCAGGGCGCTAGCCAGGTCATACCCTCAGATCCCACTTCTGTCCTACCAGATCCCACCACAGCCTCGCCGAGCAGCACCCGCCACGCCACCCCCACCTGTGAAGCGCCGAGACCGCGAGGCCCTAGTGGCCTCGGGGAGTGGTGAGAAGGCAGGGTTGGGGGACTGGGGGGTCACCCTGTGCTTGGAACCATAGGCATGGTTACTCTGCCTATGTCAGGGAACTGGGGGCTCCAGGCTTGGGGGGAAGACAGGGCACGTGTCGGGGCAATTGGGGGCTCTGGGCTTGGTGGGAGGGTCTGGCATAGGAACTAGGCCCTGTACTGGGGGGCAGGGGCTCTGGGCTTGGAGGGGTTGGGGCCCCCAGGGGGCTGCCCTAGCACAGCATCCCCTCTCTGCCCACAGGCGGCCGCAACACCACGCCCTCTGGGGGCAGTTCTGTGTCCAGCGGCTCCTCTGTCAGCAGCACCTCCCTTGACACGCTCTATACTGGCTCCAGCTCATCAGAGCCAGGCCCCAGCTGCTCACCCACGCCCCCGCCTGTGCCCCGCCGAGGCACGCATACCACTGTGTCCCAAGCTCAGCCCCCTCCCTCCAAGGTGCCAAACTCGGAGCCCCCTACAGAGGAGGTAGCAGTTGATACAGCCCCAGCCCCTGATGAGCTGGAAGCCCTGGGTGCGCTGAGCCTGGGGACCACAGAAGAGAAGGCGCTGGCTGAGACTGCTGTGCCCAGGACCATCGGGGCAGAGCTGATGGAGCTTGTGCGGAGGAATACCGGCCTGAGCCACGAGCTGTGCCGAGTGGCCATTGGCGTCGTGGTGGGTCACATCCAGGCCTCCGTGCCGGCCAGCTCACCTATCATGGAGCAGGTCCTCCTCTCACTGGTAGAGGGCAAGGTGAGGGTGTGCAACAGGGCCAGGGGCCTCCCCATCCTGGGGCTGCCCTACAGCCCCTGCCCCTTCCCCACCCTCACACTGTGTCCAGCCTTTACTTGACAGGTCTTTGTTGAGCTCTAGCTCTTGGCTTCTTTGTGCTGGGTGCTGGGGACATTTGGGCTGATCCCTGAAGGAGAAAGGGAGGAAGAGTATTCCAGGCAGAGGCTCAGGCTGGATGAGGGCCATGAGTCAGGACCGAGCTTGGCTCACAGGAAGAAGTGGAACAAGGCCAGCATGGCTGTAACAGAGGGAGTGAGGGAGGGAGCAAGTGGTGTGGTTGGAGGTGAGACCTGGGGCAGGTGACAGATGAGACAGCCATGGGTGGCCAGGAGTTCTCTCGGGCTGCAGGGAAGGAATGGACATAAGGCATGAGAGAGTGCAGTGCCATGCTGGCCTTGGCAGTGGAGAGCAATGGGTGCTTCGAGAGCTATGATGGAGGCTTGAGTGCTGACTGAAATGTGAATGAGGTGTGTGTGCATCATGGGCGGGTGGGATCCTTTGCCAAGGTTGGGGCACTGGTCAGGGAGCAGGATTGGGGGGCATGAGCCCAGTCTACACGGTGGGGGCCAGATGGGCCAGAGGTCTCTCCTTAGGGCTCCATGGCTCCTGCAGCTCTGGTTTGGGGTGTAGGCTTGCCTGTGCTGGGACACTGGATCAAGGGGAACACGGAGGTGGGTGGATGACAGGCCTATCCCACTTTGTGTAGGTAGAATCAGTGGGTAGAGTCTCAGTCACATTCAGGCGGTGAGGAGTTGGTGGCCTTCCTCATGGAGGATGTTTATCCAGGTCTGGGACAGGAGGCAAGTTGTTGGAAAACACCCCACAGATGTGTCTCATGCAGAATCCTGTCCCAGATGGTTGTTAAGACTTGGGGGCAGCAGAATTACTTGGGGAGGGGGTATAGAACTGGGTCAGTGCCCTTGGCGGCCTCGATGTTGGGGGATGGGCTGTGGGAGCAGCGGGGAGGAGGGAAGAGAACCGGGGGCCGGTCCCTTCACCCTGGGACGACGCTGGCTCCAGGCAGCTCTGGTAGGTGAGGCTGGAGCCCCCTGCCTGACACTGGCCTGGAGCTCATGCCATAACCTCAGAATCTAGGTTGAACTCCAGGCCTTGTGGGCCTCTTGGAGATGGTGAGGGGCAAGTGTGCTGAGCTGGACCTCTTCCTCCAGGACCTGAGCACTGCCCTGCCCTCAGGGCAGGTCTGCCATGACCAGCAGCGGCTGGAGGTGATCTTTGCAGACCTGGCCCGGCGGAAGGATGACGCCCAGCAGCGCAGCTGGGCCCTGTATGAGGACGAGGGTGTCATCCGCTGCTACCTGGAGGAGCTGCTGCACATTCTGGTGTGGGCTGGGGGCCCCCAGGTGTCCCCCCCCTTCCCCATTCCTCCCCAGTGCTCGGGAGTCTCCCCTGCTCGTCCTCAGCTCACTCACATGTGGCTACCTCACACTGAGTGACTCCCTCACACTTCGTCCTCCCCACAGACGGATGCAGACCCTGAAGTTTGCAAGAAAATGTGCAAGAGGAATGAGTTCGAGTCTGTTCTGGCCTTGGTGGCCTATTACCAAATGGTGTGTGGGAAACAGAGGGGAGGGGGCATAGACGGACCTGGGTAGAGGTGGGGGTTCTGGGCACTGAGCACACAGGGTCCCCTGCCAGGAGCACCGGGTGTCACTGCGGCTGCTACTCCTCAAGTGCTTCGGCGCCATGTGCAGCCTGGACGCAGCCATTATCTCCACACTAGTGTCATCTGTGCTGCCTGTGGAGCTGGCACGGGACATGCAGACAGACACGCAAGGTGAGTGAGGGGCAGCTTCCTGCCAGCTGGGGAGGTTCCCGCCATCTGGGGGTCTCTGACCACCTGCTTTGCTCCCCCGCAGACCATCAGAAACTCTGTTACTCTGCCCTCATTCTGGCCATGGTCTTCTCCATGGGGGAGGCAGTGCCCTATGCACACTATGGTAAGAAGGCATGTCACTGACCAGCGGACCACAGGGAGCCCACAGGCCGCTGGAGGTGGGGCCTATGGCCCAAGGGGCTGGGCACCCACTGACCGTAGTCTGACTGAATGTCCCCAGGGTTCACAGAAACCCAGGGAGGCTGGGCAGTGTGGGGGGTGTGACAGGGGGCGCTGCAGACTTCCACATGCCCTTCTCTCAGAGCACCTGGGCACACCCTTCGCCCAGTTCCTGCTGAGCATCGTTGAGGATGGGCTGCCCTTGGACACCACCGAGCAACTGCCAGATCTCTGCATGAATCTACTTCTGGCTCTCAATTTGCACCTGCCAGGTGGGGGCAGGGCCTGATGGGGTGGCTGACTTGCCGTAGGGGGGAGGAGGGGGGCTCTCCAGGCTTAGCACCTGTGCTGTTGTCTACCCCGTGTCCTTCCTCAGCCCCTGACCAGAACTTCATCATGGCCGCCCTGAGCAAACACGCCAATGTCAAGATCTTCTCCGAGAAGCTGCTGTTACTCCTGAACAGAGGGGGTGAGGGACCAGGAATCTGTGCGGGGCCCCTTCAATGTCCTGTGACTCCATGACCCCTGTAACTCACTGGGGTGACTCTGGGCCCCCTGCCCTGACCCCCTCTTCCCCCTGCCTTCTAGATGACCCCGTGCGCATCTTTAAGCATGAACCTCAGCCGCCACACTCCGTCCTCAAGTTCCTGCAGGACGTGTTCGCCAGCCCCGCCACAGCTGCCATCTTCTACCACACGGACATGATGGCGCTCATCGACATCACCGTGCGGCACATTGCAGACCTGTCGCCTGGAGATAAGGTGCCTGGGGATGGCAGCTGTGTAGAAACTAACAAAAGGGGGGGACCTGACACTGAATGGAGACTAGGGCGAGGGGCACTGCTGGAGCCGGGTAAGTGTGGGAGGCCTCTCAACCATGACAGGTGTGCCAAGACCCAAGGGAGCCCGCGATGAGGTGATTGGGGGTGGGCTGTCTGAAGAAAGCAGGAGTGGAGGGAGTGATGGGAGGTGAGAAGGGGGAAGTAGAGTTTACACAAAGCCTTGGAGGCTGCGGCGGGAGGTTGTCACCTCTTCTCAGAGCCAGGGGAAGTGATCCGATTACCATCCTGAATGAAACAGAAACTGTGAAAGCACAGCAGAAGCGGGAGGCTGGTGAGGAGGCGGCTGCAGCCGTCCACGTGGCACGGATAGGGTGGGAGAGGAGGTCAGGCCGGGGTGTGTTAGAGGTGGGTTGGCACGGCTTGCTGCTGGATTGGTCTGGAGCAACCAGGTGGATGAAATGCTGATTGCTCAGGTGGGGAAGAACTTTTGAATAGAGTTGTGTTTTGATGTGTCAAGACTGAGAAGATACCTGTTGGACATCCAGGTACACAGGACGTCAGGGAGACACTGGGGTGTGAGTTGGGACTGGAAAGAGACACTTTGGAGTTGGCTGTGCATAGATGTGCTGGGAAGCCTGTGACAGTGCGGTCACCTAGGGTGTGGGATGGATGGGACAGAGGAAAGCGCAGACCTCAGCCCAGGGCACAGTCGGGGCACGTAGGGAGACACCCAGGAGGATAACCAAGAGAGCAGGAGCCCAAAACCACGTGTACGGAGGAGGAGGGGGATGAGCTGTCTCCACAGTTGGGAGCCCGAGTGAGATGAGGCCTGAGAATGAGCCACGGGATTCACCACATGGAGATGAAGCGTGATTCACAAGCAGCGTCCATGGAGTGGAGGGAAGAGAGTCCGAGTGGGAAGTTGAAGAGAGGATTTGAAGTTGGAGGGGAGTGGAAAGGGGGAAGGTGGGAGCAGTGAATGGAGGCAACCGTCGTGTGTTTTTAAGTGAAGGGGAGCAGAAAAAGGTGGGGGAATCACTGGAGGGAGACATGGGGTCAGGGAAAATCTTTTAAAAGTGGGAGATGCTGGTGCATGTCTGAGCCAGAGGGAATGATCCAGCAAGCCAATCATGGAGAAGCGGCTGATGTGTTGGGAGAGTCAGCCACTGCGGGTGTCAGGTAGGTCAGGCAGCGGGGGAGGGTCCAGGCCCCCGTGGGGGGATGGCCTCTGGCAGGAGCCAGGGCAGTTCATTCACTGGGGACAGGTGAGGTGTGGGTGCCAGGGGAAGACCAGGCGTTTCTGAAAGTTTGCATGTTTTCTGCATGAAGCACAAAGCCAACTGATCAGGCAGTTTAGGTTTGGAAAATGGAGAGAAGGTGGGCAGTGGTCCTTTCAGGAGCAGTGAATGTGGCAGAGGAGAGTGGCAGGGGTGCCAGGCAGTGAGGTTTGTGGTGGGGAATGCCGTTCAAGCCTGCGCAAGGCTCTGTAATTGTCTGCTGCTTAGCTACTAGGATTTGATTGGCAGGTGCTTTTTGGTCTGACCAAGGTTGGGAGTTAGCAGAGTGATGCTGCCTCAAGAAGGTTTGAGTATTGACCCTTCTAATCAGAGGTAAAGAGAGAAATGAGGGATGCTGAGGGGGGCAAATGGAGGAAAAAGTGCTGGCGCCAGGTCAATGGATCAGGGTCTCAGTGAGGATAAGGAGCAACTGGGTTGTCAGATTGGAGTGGTTCTTGGAGCCGTTAAAGCCAGAGGTGCTGGGAGGGTGGGTTGGCGGGGGGTGCGGGAGATGGATTCAGGGCACACGTAGAAGGTAAGACAGCCGGGTCTTACTGCGACGGATTGGATTCAGGGTGTGGGGAGAAAGGAACCGGAGGGGACACGTGCAGTTTTGGCTCGAGCACTTGAATGGACAACAAACAGTGCTCTTTATTAAAATAAAGAACACAAGAAAGCCTTCAGCTTTGGGAAGACGGGGAAGATCACGAGTTTGATGGTTGTTATGTGAGTTTGAGTTCTCTCTGAGATAAGCTGGAGGTGACAAATGGGCAGTTGGATTTTCTTATCTGCAGCTCACCGGAGAGTCTCTGCAAGAGGTTTGAGTGGGGGTCACTATTTGAAGCTGTGAGTGTGAATGAGATCTTCCAGGGTGAGAGGATAGAGTGAGAAGCAAAGGGCCTCCAACAGACGGACAGCAGCCCCACAGGGGCCCAGCATTACAGGAGGGATGGGGGCTCACTGCTTCCCCTCGCCACCTCTCTGAGGCAGGACTTCCCTGGGCTGGCCGCATTCTGGGACTGTGTGTGTCTCAGATGATTCATTTATTCACTTACTTATTCAGTGACTATCAAAGGCCAGTTCTGTGCCAGGTCCACTCTGGGTGCTGGGGATGCAACCCTGATCTTCAGTGGTGTGAGGTGGTCCACAGCCCTGGGGTCCGTGTGGCTTCCAGGAGGCAGTAGTGGCCTGTCCCTCTCTGGTGGCAGTCTCAGTGCCTCCCTGGGGTCCCTGAGCTTGCCTGCTCTCCCCACAGCTTCGCATGGAGTACCTCTCCCTGATGCACGCTGTGGTCCGCTCCACACCCTACCTACAGCACCGCCACCGGCTCCCCGACCTGCAGGCCACACTGCGACGCATCCTAACCGAAGAGGAAGCCTCGCCCCAGTGCCAGATGGACCGCATGATTGTCCAAGAGATGTGCAAGGAATTCCCGGTGCTGGGCGAGGCCCCCAGTTAGCACCTTCTTTTCCTCCCTTCCCTGCAGCCCAGGGTAGGGTGCAGGGGACTCGGAGGCTTGGCCCTAAGAATGTTTTGCACTGACAGTGTGAGGGGAGGTGATGGTGGAAGGGACCTAAGCAGGGGCCCCCACCTGAAATAGAGCTAATGAGAGGGGCCAAGCGCAGGATTAGGGACCACGCGCTGGGAGCTATGCTGGGGCAGCGGGAGTGTGAACTGAAACCCCTCCTTCTCCCGCTGGGCTGCCTCTTCAGCATGCCTCCCCACCCCACACACATGCACACTCAGCGTCCTGCTGCTGCTCCAGGCTGGGTCAGAGCCCTCATCCCCCGCGCCCACCTGGTGTGTGTCCTGGGCTTCAGCAAGCCGTGTCCCTGGGGTGAGAGGAGGCACCTTCCGCCAGCTCCATTCTTTGCCTTAGCTTCGCAGTGAGTGCTGCTCATGTGCTCTGTCCCCCCAGCCGCCACCCCGTGGGGGTCTCTGCCCCTCACTCCAACCCCCAGAAGTCTTGGCCAAGCTGCTTCTTTGAAAGCAGAGTCTTAGAGACAGGCCATCCACCCTGGAGCCTCACAGAATGAGGTGATGGCACTGATAAAGCCAATGACAGAATCTATTTTCTCTGTAAAAACGTAGACCGAAAAGCCATGTGTATTTTCCTATGTGCTGCAGCTCAGCTTGGAAATAAATCACAGGCACCTGGAAACAGGCTTCCCTGTATGATCCTGAGTGGTGGTGGGAGAGGATGGTCAGGGGTGCTGGGGCCTCAGGACACTAGCTTGCCCTGTCCTCTCCAGCCTGAGGAGGTGATGGTCCCTGACAGGCCTCTCCATCGAGGTCCCTTGAGCCCTGTTCCAGCCTCTCTTCCCTGGGTTCTCACTTCTCCTGGGCCACGGCCACAGCCACTGAGAGCCCCATGGTCCATTTGCAGGTGACTGCCCCTCCAGGCTTCACTTACATCTTTCTTTGCCTTGAATGCCGTCTCTGTCTCCCCTGTTGAAACCCTATATCCTTTACACCTGTTCTCAAATGAAGCCTCTCCTACCCAAGCCTTGGCCTCCCTGAACTCCTAGGCCTGCCCAGCTGTTTCCCTTCCTTATTTGTCTTCCACTGGATCCAGCGAGGTTCTCTCATTTTGCAGCCATAGCGGAGATTTGGTAATTACGGTAGGACAAAAAGAATATCTCAACAAGTGTGGGGTTAGTTGTGCACTACTGTTTGAGGGGAATCAGAGGCCAACGTTGGGCAAAAAACTTTTTCCTCGTGGGCTCCCCAGTTAACGAAGGTACCATAAGTTGGGGAAGAGAGTCAACCTGTAGGCAGGCACCAGGCAGCAGTGGTTTCCATCAGTTCCCTTCATTTTGTTACACAAGACGATTCTCATCAGATTCCACACATCCAGAATCACTGATACTGTGACTTTTGGCCACGACTTTTCCTTTCTTAGTGGGGTGCTGAAGGCAGAGGGCTGTTACTCTCCCAGCAGAACACAATACGGCAAGAAGCCCAGCAAGGCCAGTCTCGGGGTGGGGTCCTAGGGAAACAGGTCCATGGGAGCAAAGCACAGGAGGCCAGCAGGGAGATGTCCTTCCTGACCTGTTGACTCTTCCAGAAGTTTAAGTGCACAGGCTCACCTGGACCTGAGGAGGAGCTGACACAGTTGTCAGCAGGAAAGCTCTGTGTGGTACAACCTGGTCACTTCATCCTGGAGGCCTCTGCCTCCCTTCCACAGACGGAATCAACAACGCTGACTTCCAGGTACAGCTCCTTTCTCATTGGAGTGCTGAAGGTGGAGAACCATGGTTCTCCTCCTGAGAGCGAGTAACTCAGTGATAAGCACAGGTCCTCAGGAAGCTGAGGCAGGAACATTCGATAGCCTCTGTACCTTGCTCTGTTTGCTGTTAGGCTGCACACACTGACCTCATGGGAAAAGCAGGGCCATGCTGTGCCATCTGTCCTAGTGCTGGCCCTCGTGAGAAACAAAATGCAACCCCGTGGCTGGACAATCAGAGCCCCTGCCCACTTCTGCGTGATTGTCCAAGGGGCCCTTGCATGTGTTTGTAAGGAGACACTCAGAGGGGCCAGGACTTCAGGACCATCAATAATCACATTGATGGTGTCTCACCGCACAGAATTAAAACTACCAAGGACAATGACTAGCCAGAGAATTCCTCAGGGAAGGAACTGTCTGAGAGAATACCTCTGACTGCTCGGAAGGATGGTAGGCGTGGATGTGGTTAGGCAGGGGAAAGGGCAAAGAGAGGGAGAACTAAGGCACTCAAAGAAAGGGGAGTGATAGGGTGGGGCTGAGGAAAACTCAAATTTTGAGGGACAGTGAAGGCTGGGCGTTTGGGCCAACCTCTGGGCTAGAAGTGGGTCCCTACAGGTGTGGCACCACGTCTGTGGGACATGACTGAGGACAGCATGCTACACATGCATAAGGCAACTCCAGGGTAAGGGGTTGGGTGAAGACCACCTGCCTGCTCAGTCTCCGAAAGATGCAGAGTGAGGCTCCAAGTATGTGAGGATAACCTTTTCTTTTTTTTCTCTTATTTAATGGAAGAATAACATACTATGAAAACTACAGTATGCAAAGAGTACAGCTTAATGAATTATGACAGAAGATGCTAATATAATAACCACCCAGTTCCCACCACCAGTTCCCAAAGCCCACTCTGTACCCCTCTCAATCACCAACTCCTTCCTTCTCCCGAGACCTCTTCCCTAGAGGTAATTACTGATAAATTTTGCCTGTTTTTGAACTTTATATAAATAGAATCATATAGACACTGGCTTCTTCACTCACCAAGTTTTTGAGGTTTTGTCTATGTCATAGTATATGGTTGCAGTTTGTTCATTCCCAGTGTCATGTGGGTTACACCCTCATTTATCCACAGTTAATGACTGCGGATAAATTTCAGTTTCCAATTTTTGTCAATTACGAATCGTGCTGTCAGGAGCACTGTTGTACATGTCTTCTTGTTGTTCATATGCCTTGTACCGGGAGGTATATCCTCAAGAGTGGAATTGCAGGGTCACAGGCAGAAACTGCCAAATAGTTTCCCAAAGTAGTTGTACCAGTGTACTCTCCTCCATTGGTGCCTGAGTTCCAACTGCTCTGTATCTTTCCCCAAACCTGGTATTGTCAGTCATTTTCATTTTAGTCATTCTGGTACAGTATAGTAGTATTTACTTTTACACTTGCGTTTCCCTGATGACTAAAGAGGTTGAGCACATTTTCATTAGTTTACTGGCTATTTGGATCTTCTCTTGTGAAGCACCTGTTCACATCTCTTGCACATTCATCGACTGGGTTGTCTATCTTTTGTTGGTTTGTAGTATGTATTCAGGATATGAGTCCTTGGGTTGTATATCTTACAGTATCTTCTCCCATTCTTAACATCTTTTGATGAAAGGAAGTTCTTAATTGTAATGTAATCCAATTTTTCAGTATTTTCCTTTATGGTTAGTACATTTTGTATCCTATTTAAAAATATATATTTGCTTGAAGTCATGAAGAACTTCTGTGTTCTCTTCTAAAAGCTGTATTGTTTTTCCTTTCATATTCACATGTCAAATCTGGAATTGATTATGAAGGTAGTATGAAGTAGGGGTCTCATTTAATTTTTTTCTGCATGGATGTCTAGTTGACCCAGCACCATTTATTGGAAAGCCCATCCTTTGTGTTGGCTCTCAAGAGCCACGCTTGTCAAAATTCAAGTCTCCACACATCTTTAGGCCCCTCTCTGGATTTTGTTCCATTCATCTGTCTATTCCTGCACCAGCACCATACAGTCTTGGTTTCTGTAGCTTTCTTGATTTCCTATAGACGAAGCTGTTCTCCTACTTGGGTTTTCTTCTGACTGTCTTGGGTATTCCTGGCCTTCATACGTTTCAGAATCCAGTTTGTCAGTTTACACACACACACACACACACACACACACACACACACACACACTACACAGTATCTGCTGGGATTTCTATCGGAGTTGCATTGAATCCATTCTTTGGGAAGAATTAGCATGTGTGCAATACAGGCATACCTCATTTTGTTGCACTTCACAGATAAACTGCATCTGTTACAAATTGAAAGGTGTCGAAGGTTTGTGGCAAACCCTGTGTCAAGCAAGTCTAATTGTTGCCAATTTTCAAACAGCATTTGCTCACTTCATGTCTCTGTGTCACACTTTGGTAATTCTCATAATATTTCAGACTATCATTATTATATTTGTTATGATGATCTGTGATCAGTGATCTTTAATGTTGTTTTTTTTGGCCACGCCATGCAGCATGTGGGATCTTAGTTCCCCCACCAGGGATCAAACCCATACCCCTTGCAGTGGAAGTGCTGAGTCCTAACCTCTGGACCACCAGGGAATTCCCTGGTGTTACTTTTCAGAAAGATTACAACTTGCTGAAGGCTCAGGTGATGGTTAGCATTTTTTAACAATAAGGTATTTTTTAAAAAATTTTGTGCTCCCCCCACCTTTTTAGGTTTTGATTTTCTCTTTTTTAAAAAAATATTTATTTATTTATTTGATTGCACTGGGTCTTAGTTATGGCAGGTGGGCTCCTTAGTTGTGGCTCATGGGCTCCTTAATTGCTGCAGGCAGCCTCCTTAGTTGAGGCATGCAAACTCTTAGTTGCCGCATGCATGTGGGATCTAGTTCCCTGGCCAGGGATCGACCCCGGCCCCCTTACATTGGGAGCGTGGAGTCTTAACCACTGCACCACCAGGGAAGTCCCAGCAATAAGGTTTTGTGGGTTTTTTAAAAATAAATAAATAAATAAATAAATTTATTTATTTATTTATTTATTTATTTATTTATTTATTTTTGGCTGTGTTGGGTCTTTGTTTCTGTGCGGGGGCTTTCTCTAGTTGTGGAGAGCAGGGGCCACTCTTCATGGTGCGCGGGCCTCTCACTGTTGCGGCCTCTCATTGCAGAGCACAGGCTCCAAACACGCAGGCTCAGTAGTTGTGGCTCACGGGCCTAGTTGCTCCGTGGCATGTGGGATCTTCCCAGACCAGGGCTCGAACCCGTGTCCCCTGCATTGGCAGGCAGATTCTCAACCACTGAGCCACCAGAGAAGCCCAATAAGGTATTTTTAAGGTATGTACATTTTTTTTAGGTATAATGCTATTATTGCACACTTAATAGACTCTAGTCTAAACATAACTTGTATATGCCCTGGGAAACCAGAAAATTTGTGTAACTCACTTTATTGTGATATTTATTTTATTGCGGTGGTCTGAAACTGAACCCACAATATCTCCAAGGTATGCCTGTATTGAATCTTTCAGTCTTGGAACATAGTTTTCCACTCCATATGTCTATTTCTCTCAGTAATGTTTTTTTCTTCCAGTGTTTCTTGAGATATAATTGACATATAGCACTATATAGATTTAAGGTATACAGCCTAATGATTTGACTTACATACATCATGAAATGATTATCACAGTGTTTAGCATCAATAATGTTTTATTGTATGTGTGTAAGAGTCATAGCACATATTTCATTATATTTATTCCAGCATTTTACATTACATGATGCTACTGTAAATCACATCATGAAAAAAATTTTCTCACTTGTTGATATATAGAAATTACAACTAATTTTTATATATTGACCTTGCATCCAATGACTGCTAAACTCTAACAACTTATCTCTAAGTTTTTTTGGATTTTTTACATACACATTCCTGTTGCCTGTGAATAAGTTTTCTTTTTTCCTTTCCAATCCTGGTAACTTTTTACTGTTTTTCTTGCCTTACTGTGCTGGCGAAGCCCTCCAATATAATATTAAGGCTTGTTGTCAAGAATGTGAAATGTTTTTCTCTAGCAATGCTCTGCTGCTCCAGAGGTGAGGAATTCACAAGTAGTCTATTTTTTTTTCACAATTCACAACATTTTTTTCAAGTTAATACATTTTATTCAGTAATCAGCCATATTATCCTTGGCACCATAATGACCCCTTAATCATAAGAGAAACAGAGGGAAAGACAGATTTATGTGTAGAAGTTGATCTCCACCAAAACTAATTCATAGTCCATCATCTTTCATGGTTGTGCTTTTACTTGAGGCCTCTTTTTTAGGGTGAGGGGGCTGTTTCTCATAAGTGTTTGCTTAAAACAACATGACCTACATGGAAGGAAAATAAGGTCTAGTCCCTAGTGAACAAGCAGGGGGTCCTCCAGGAAAGGATCCCTAAAGGCTCCTTGAGGTGACAGTAACCCTCCTGCCCCAACCAGTCAGTAGTAAGTTATAACCAGGTGAATGAGAGAGGTAGTAACTAGCTGGATAACCCATGGTCTAGACTCTCTAGAACAGGAATGGCTGAGTCAGTCAGAACTGGAGGGAGATATCTACAGTGTCTGGAAAAAGTGACCAAGAATAGGAAAGTGTGAAAAAGATACAGGTTTCCCACCAGGGGACCCACAGAAAGATGGTAGGTAGTACCAGTCAAGGGCAGTCCTGTGCTTTTCTCTGACACAAGGTTACACTGAATGGGTTCTGCAGTTTTCAGATAAAAATTGGAATGATGCTGAACAAGTGCAAAGTGGAATCAGAGTTTCCCTCTGTTCGGTAAACACTAATAGAACACCTGTGTGTGAGGCAATGGGACAGGTGCTAGAGGAAAAAAATGAAGCTGTCTTAAGATGTGGTCCTGACTTGAAGGTGGCCATCAGACCCTGCACATACAGAGCACTATGTCAGAGGGTCCAAGTGGAGGGAAGCATCACTTCTGGCTGGCAGCAGCAGAGAAAGCATTCCCCAGTCGTTCCTTCTTGGTTCCCAGGATGTCCTCTGTGCCTCTGTGTCACCGATTGGCCCGCCCCATTCCAGGCACTTGCTTGTCTTCCTTATCTTTCTCCATAATGTGAAATGGAAGCCTGGGAGGAGAAGATGTCTAACAAATGTGGGTGGAATTGATGTGTTATGGAAATGTCACTCTATTTTGGTCCAGATGGGTGGAAAAAAATTTGCGGAAAGGTGAGCTGATAAGATGGTGGTGGTAGGGGTAAGGTGTTATAATCAGAAGGTGGGAGCAACGATATCCCAACAAGCAAACTTAGTGTGTGGCTTAAACCAGGTGATAGAATGCCAACACAGCCAAGGACCGCAAGAAGGTAGCTGGAAGCCCTCTGCCGAATAGGTTAGTCTGCAGAACTGGAAAGCTAAAATCTTTTCCTACTATCTACTCAAGTTTAACCAGAGCAGATGAAGAAATAATAACTAGAGGGTCGTAACTTTCTAGAAAGATCAAGTAAACACAGCACCCCCCAAAAAAGGTGAGGCTGAATGTCAAAGTGTAGAGGAAGCTTTTGAACATCTTTTTTTTCTCCTAGGAACTTTATATGCTGTATTTTCTCTCTTTTTAAAATCGAAGTATAGTTGGCTTACAATATTATATTAGTTTCAGGAGTACAAAATAGTGATTCAGTTTTTTTGGATATCTTTTTTAAAGTTTGTTTTTGGTGTCTTGGTCTGTAAGCAATCAAGTAATAGATGCCATCCCAAAAAGGAATGTTTGCAGGAACCAGAGTAGTTGAGTCCAACTACGCGAGATGCCTTTAGACTTGAACAATACAATGGCATACAAGGACTCTCCCACGTGAATCAGCCAGGCAAGCCAATACCAACTGTGCACGAGGGTGTGATGATGCTCCAGCAAGTACTGAGTGAAGGGGCCCAGCGGCCCTAGGCTCTGATACGGAATAGTCTCAGGCTAGAAGATCATCCAGTTTTCAAGCAGAAACCTTAGGAGCCCACCGATCTTGCGCTTAACGCCAGTAACCTAGGCAAGTGCCACGCGTGCAAGAGCAAGACACCCCCCCACCCAAGTAATCTATTTTAAGGAGTTAGATTTTAGCCCAGTGAGTTTGTCTAAGAAGAGCAGGGCAGGAGAGTTGTTATAAGACTGGCTAATGGTTAAGGTAAGGAGCTGAGAGGAGGTGAGGAATGACAGACTGGAGGTCTTAGTGAGATGAAAGAACTGTTGGATAATTGAGCTGAATGGGTTGGCCACGTCTTCTGGTCTGCTCTCCCAGCAAGGTACCCCTGACTTGACTGGGAGGAAGGAGGGGCCAAACACAAGATAGGGAGGAAAAGGCATGAGGAGAGGGGTTGAGATGTCCTAGAGGGCAGTGGAAAGAGGACTTGGAAAAAGGAACTACAGTTGGTTTGTCTTTAGAGGGAGCATTAGAAGCTGCCACTTGGGGTGGGGCACAGGGGTGAGTGCAGATGGAGAGGGAGAGGCTTCTATGGAACAGCAGCCACAAAGAGGACTACGGTGGAGGCAGAACAGCAGGGAGTGACACGGAGAGTCATGTGCAGTCAACAGAGGTGTCAAGGAGAGCTCTAGGTCTTGCTCTCCACAAGGAGCATCAGTTGAGGGCAGTGCTAACCCTAGTGGAGGGAGCAGGGCGTAACTTCCTTTGGCCATGGTCCCTTTAAGCCTCAGCACATTTGTCCACACAGCCTCCATGACCTAGGGTGGCTCCTCCATCTCTTGGTTATTCAGAACTCTGCACGGCCATCTTCTGCAGATAGCTTTCCCAGATCGCTGCATTGGCTCAGGTGCCTCTCCTGGGACCCCAGCATCCCTCTCCCTAGCGTTCCACCTGTCTCCCTCCTTCGTTAAAGTTTTCTGCCCTTCATTCGCTAGATTGTGGACCCGGAGGGTGGGTGTGCGATCAGAACCATGTCTGTGGCTTCCCTCCTCCAGGTCCTACGCCGACTGAGCCCCCATCCAACAGAGTTCCGCCTTCGGCGCCTCTGCAGATGCTTCATCCTCACGCCCATAGGAACCCAGACCGTACATCCGGCTCTGACCTTAGGTGGTCCTCAGATTCAGAGAAACCAGAGGGCACTACTGGAGCCCACCCACCGGCTCTCCGTAGTCACTTGAGGCGCTTGAAGGAGGAACCCACGGGAACCCCGCCTCCTGGAAGCGAAGAAGCGGGGGTGGGGGTGGGGGACTAGGAATGCGCCATTTGATTGGTTGGTGGTGATGTCATAGGTACCGTTTGGGGCGGGCCAGGGGCCTTAGCCGGGGGATCTCCGCTCGTTCCAAGCAGGAACTGCACCCCTTGGAGCGTTCCGTGTCCCAGCCCTAAACCCCTCCTCGGTCCAGGGACGCCTGCATCCTCTCCTCGTGGCGCTGCAGCCCACTGTCGCTGCTGCCTTTGCAGGCTGGCCCGTAGAGCACCTCCTGGATTGTCTCTCCGGGCTATTCTGGAACCGGAGGAGCCTCCTCCCCCAGACAATGAGTCTGCCATGGGGGCGGAGCCACCCATTGTGCCAATAGAAACAGTGGCTTTCTGATTGGAACGCTGCTCGTTCACCACTCCCCCGCCCCCGCCCTTCCTCTGTGACGTCTATTCCGCGGCGTCTGCCCATTGGCCAGCCTGGGTCGACATGCGCCGAGTAGCACAGCGCTGGCTAAACTAGCTTCCGTTAGTCCCTACAAAGGGTTAAGGGACACAGTCTTAGCGGGCGAGGGGCGGGGACCCCAGGAGGCCGGGCCGCAGCCGTGCAGCAATGCCGGGTTCCACGTGGCATTCCAGAGCACTCCAGAGACCCGCGGCCTGGAGACGGGAGTGTAGCTTCCAGTGGAAGAGCCCCCAACCCGGAAGACTGCTGGCGGCCAGCAAGGCAGGGAAGTTTGCTCCGTTGGGGCGCTCCAAACAAACAGATGGTCGTGATGTGTTTCATGAGTTAAAACTCGCTGATCGGGACCTCCCTGGTGGTCCAGTAGTTCCAATCCGCGCTTCCACTGCAGGGGGCACGAGTTTGATCCCTGGTCGGGGAACTAAGATCCCGCATGCCAGCGCAGCCAAAAAAACAAAAACAAAAAACAAACAAAGCGAAGTTTTGATCGAACAGTTAAGGCTGTTGTTTGGCCTGCTGGCACCCCAGGCCCCGTCCAGCCATCGTCCTCTCCGACCCCAAGATTCCACATGGTAGTCCCCGCCCAAGAGTCATTAGAACGCTTTCTCTGCACATTATGGGCACCAAATTTTCAGACCAAAATCCGGGACAGGGTTCGAAACTAGTGCTCAGGAAGGGGGACAAGAGATGCGCAAGCAGAAAGCTGGAAGACGGAGCTGAGACAGCGCCCTAGGGGGAGGGATGCTGGTGAGGGCGGTGGCCACGAGGAGGGTGGAACCTGGGGCAGTGAAGAACCAAGCCCGGTTCAGAACCGTGGGCAGCACTTACGCTCCGCCCTAAATAAAGATGGCGGCAGTAACTTCGATATCCAGAGCTGCCATGCGCGACAGCATGTACCATCGGATTTGGCCTTCGGGGCGGAGGTGGAACGAACCATCGCAGCGGCCGGGAGCCATGTTGGAGCGGCGGGAGGCGGCAGCAGCGTCGGGGATGCTGTGGTGGGGGCGGCAAAAGCCGGGGCCGCTAGCCAAAGGGACTCTGGCCGCGCTGTAGATGGTGCCCAGAGGGTGGCGGCGGCGCGTAGCGACAGGCCTAGAGGCGGGGGACCAGGGCGGCGGCAGGGCCCCGGGTGGGGGCCCGAGCAGCGAGGCGGGACCAAGGCCTGGACCCAGGCGGAGGACAGTGGAGGCCGTGTGGGGAAGTAGGGGGTGATGGCGAGGCGGCAGCCGTGGTGGGGTCCCAGGGGGCCGACCACCCCGCTACTCCTGCTCCTTCTCCTCCTCTCTTTGTTCCCTCCTAGCCGGGAGGAGCTGGGGGGCGGCGGGGGCCAAGATTGGGACCCGGGGGTAGCTGCTGCTATGGGGCCAGGGGCGCGGATCGGCGGCGGAGCCTTAGCTCTTTGTCCCGAGTCGCCCAGGGTCCGAGAGGATGGAAAGTCTGGCTTGGGAGTCAGGGAACCTGTCTTCGTGGGGCTCCGAGGGGGAAGGCAAAGCGACCAAAGCGGTCGAGGGCCCCCTGAGCAGCCGGGGTTGGGAGCGGAATATGGAGTTAAGACATTTGGCAGCCGCGGGCAGGAGACAGGACAAGGACCAGGGTCTCTGTTATGCTGGCGTCCAGAGGTCTCCTCTTGCGGGCGGACAGGGCCGTTGCAAAGAGATAGTCTGTTGCCAGAACGTCTTTCCCCAGGGGTCCCGGGCCCAGAGGCCAGCTCTCCCTTCCCTTCGGACCTTCGGATTCGGCCCCGTGGTTCCCAGCCGGTGTTCTCTCAGAGGAATACTGGGAGAGGCGCCCCCCCAAAAGTGAGAACCACGCGCTGCTGCGGGGAATTGTGGGCGCCGGGGCTCAGGGGTCAGAGCGAGAGAACCGAGATATCCCAAGCGAGGAGGACAGGGCCCCGGCTGGACCGCCCTCCTGGGGCCGTGGGATCCGGCCCCGGGCTGGATTCAGCACCTCGCAAGGAGAGGACAGCTGCCGCATCTGTTTCAGCACTGCGAGAGTCCCGGACAGCTCCCGAGCCAACGCCCGAGCGCATGCGCTCCCGCGTCCTCTTCCGCCGCCGCTTCCTCCCGCAGCGCCCCGGGCCGCGCCCCGCTGGGGGCCCGACCGAGCATGGAGCCTGGAGAAATCCCCCAGCGAGCCGGGTCCGCCCCCGTCGCGCCGCGAACCGCCACCCACAGTTTCCGCAGTACAACTACCAGGCACTGGTGCCCGAGAATGAGGCGGCGGGGACCGCGGTGCTACGCGTAGTGGCGCAGGATCCGGACATCGGCGAGGCCGGACGCCTAGTCTACTCGCTGGCTGCGCTCATGAACAGCCGCTCGCTGGAACTGTTCAGCATCGACCCACAGAGCGGCCTTATTCGCACAGAGGCTGCTCTGGACCGCGAGAGCATGGATCGCCACTACCTGCGCGTGACGGCGCAGGATCATGGCTCGCCGCGCCTCTCGGCCACCACCATGGTGGCCGTGACAGTGGCCGACCGCAACGACCACGCGCCGGTATTTGAGCAGGCGCAATACCGGGAGACGCTTCGCGAGAACGTGGAGGAGGGATACCCCATCCTGCAGTTGCGTGCCACAGATGGTGACGCTCCCCCCAACGCCAACCTGCGTTACCGCTTTGTGGGGCCGCCAGCTGAGCGCGCCGCCGCCTCTGCCGCCTTCGAAATTGATCCGCGCTCAGGGCTCATCAGCACCAGCGGTCGCGTGGACCGCGAGCACATGGAAAGTTACGAGCTGGTGGTGGAGGCCAGCGACCAGGGACAAGAGCCCGGGCCGCGCTCTGCCACTGTGCGTGTGCACATAACCGTGCTGGACGAGAACGACAACGCGCCCCAGTTTAGCGAGAAACGCTACGTGGCGCAGGTGCGCGAGGATGTGCGCCCCCATACGGTGGTGCTACGCGTCTCGGCTACCGACAGGGACAAGGACGCCAACGGACTGGTGCACTACAACATCATCAGTGGCAACAGCCGCGGCCACTTTGCCATCGACAGCCTCACGGGCGAGATCCAGGTGGTGGCACCTCTGGACTTTGAGGCAGAGCGAGAGTATGCCTTGCGCATCCGGGCTCAGGATGCAGGCCGCCCACCGCTGTCCAACAACACAGGCCTGGCCAGTATCCAGGTGGTCGACATCAATGACCATACTCCTATCTTTGTCAGCACGCCCTTCCAGGTCTCTGTCCTGGAAAACGCGCCCCTGGGCCACTCAGTCATCCACATTCAGGCAGTGGATGCAGACCATGGAGAGAATGCCAGATTGGAGTATTCCCTAACTGGTGTGGCATCTGATACACCCTTTGTGATAAACAGTGCCACTGGCTGGGTCTCTGTGAGTGGTCCCCTGGACCGTGAGTCTGTGGAGCATTACTTCTTTGGTGTGGAGGCCCGAGACCATGGCTCACCCCCACTCTCAGCTTCAGCCAGCGTCACAGTGACTGTGCTGGATGTTAATGACAATCGCCCTGAGTTCACTATGAAGGAGTACCACCTACGACTGAATGAGGATGCAACCGTGGGCACCAGTGTGGTGAGTGTGACAGCTGTAGATCGTGATGCCAACAGTGCCATCAGCTACCAGATCACAGGAGGCAACACTCGGAATCGCTTTGCCATCAGCTCCCAGGGGGGTGTAGGTCTGGTGACACTGGCTCTGCCACTGGACTACAAGCAGGAACGCTACTTCAAGTTGGTGCTAACTGCATCTGACCGTGCCCTTCATGATCACTGCTACGTGCACATCAACATTACAGATGCCAACACTCACCGGCCTGTCTTTCAAAGTGCCCACTACTCAGTGAGTGTGAATGAGGATCGGCCAGTGGGTAGCACCGTGGTGGTCATCAGTGCCTCTGACGATGATGTGGGTGAGAATGCTCGTATCACTTATCTCCTGGAGGACAACCTGCCCCAGTTCCGCATTGATGCAGACTCAGGGGCCATTACACTGCAGGCCTCACTGGACTATGAGGACCAGATGACCTACACACTGGCTATTACAGCTCGGGACAATGGCATCCCACAGAAGGCAGACACTACTTATGTGGAGGTGATGGTCAATGATGTGAATGACAACCCTCCACAGTTTGTGGCCTCCCACTACACAGGGCTGGTTTCTGAGGATGCCCCACCTTTCACCAGTGTCCTGCAGATCTCAGCCACTGACCGGGATGCTCATGCCAATGGCCGGGTTCAGTACACTTTCCAGAATGGGGAAGATGGGGATGGAGATTTTACCATTGAGCCCACCTCTGGCATTGTCCGCACAGTGAGGCGGCTAGATCGGGAGGCGGTGCCAGTGTATGAACTGACTGCTTACGCAGTGGACCGAGGTGTGCCCCCGCTTCGGACTCCAGTCAGCATCCAGGTGACGGTGCAGGATGTTAATGACAATGCACCGGTCTTCCCAGCTGAGGAGTTTGAGGTGCAAGTGAAGGAGAACAGCATTGTGGGCTCGGTGGTAGCCCAGATCACTGCACTGGACCCTGATGAAGGCCCCAATGCTCATATAATGTACCAGATTGTGGAGGGGAACATCCCTGAGCTGTTCCAAATGGATATCTTCTCTGGAGAGTTGACAGCACTCATTGACCTGGACTATGAAGCTCGCCAGGAATATGTGATTGTTGTGCAGGCCACATCAACCCCTCTGGTCAGTCGGGCCACTGTGCACGTCCGCCTGGTTGACCAGAATGACAACAGCCCTGTGCTCAACAACTTCCAGATCCTCTTCAACAACTATGTGTCCAACCGCTCAGACACTTTCCCCTCAGGCATCATTGGGCGCATCCCTGCTTACGATCCTGATGTCTCTGACCACCTCTTCTACTCCTTTGAGCGGGGTAATGAGCTGCAGCTGCTGGTGGTCAACCAGACCAGCGGGGAGCTTCGACTCAGCCGCAAGCTAGACAACAACCGCCCACTGGTGGCCTCCATGTTGGTGACTGTCACAGGTGAGGGGCGCGGGTTAATCAAGTGAGCCAGTGACCTCAACCTGTCAGGTCCTCAGGGGCCCCACAAGGCACTTCAAACCAACGAGGGATTTTCAAGCCTTCCAAGAATCCCTTAAGCTCTGGGTTCCTGCACCCCACAGGATCTGCCTCACAGGTTAGGGTCATATAGTCTCTGTTTAGGGTCTTGGGCAGTTGCCACAGAACCCCAAAGATTCTAGGGCATTAGCAGACCCCATAAAGACTGTAAAGAACTGTCTGCTGACTGTGAAGAACTGTCTGCTTGTTAATCTAGGGATAGCTCCCCTCCCTCTGAAAGGCTAGAGGTCCTGGGGTAATGCTCTGGGGGTCCCAGGAAAAGCCAGCATAGGCCAGTCAGCCCACACCACATCCCTGTTCAGATGAATGGTTACTTTGGGTCTGGTATGACCCTCAGCCCATCTGTGGAGGAGAGGGAGGCCAGTAGTTTAGTGGTTGGGAACAGCAGTTTACTCTGGCTGCTATTGAAGGGGCTGACTAAGGCCCTGCCCTCTGGGGAAATGTCCAGAGGTCCACCTGCCTCTTTTCTTTAGCCATGTCTCCAGGCCTTCACAAGCTGTTCCCTCATAGGAGAGCGCAGGCAGGAGAAGCTCTTGCAGTCCTGAATACTGGAGGCTAAAGGGGTTGGGAGAGACTTTACCAGTGCTTATTCCCCAATTCTGGAGCATGGACTCCTGGCACTGCCAACGAAGGCACATTCATCCCTCAATTCACTGGACAACCATCGCTGTTGGCCACACAGTGTGTACTAGGGTCTGGAGACAAGGCATATTAGCACCTCATACTCGTTTCTGGGGGTGGGCACTGAAATCGCAGGACCCAGGCCTGGGGTGATGGGCAGCTTGCTGATTCAAGGATGCTGAGGAGGAGGTCAGAGTCCAAGGCCCTCCTGGAGAGAGGGAGCTTGCTCACCCAGGGTTCTGGGGGATGAGGTTGAGTGGTCACAGGGTTAGGGACCCTTCTAGTGCCCCGGGAAAGTAGTTGACTGACCAGAGATAGGGGATGGGTGATCCCTGACCTAGAGGGATATTTTTGGAGGGCATGCTTTGCTGGTTCTGCAATGCTGGGGGATGAGAGGAAGGAAAGTCGGTGGTCAGTGGCCTTGGTTCCTCTTTCTGTCCTGATTAGCCTGCTGACCATGATAACTTGGGGAAGGGTGGGTTACTGATCACTTAGGGACCTTCTTGTGTGCTTTTGGAGGAATGACTTGCTGACCCATGGGCACTGTTGGGGCAGAGAGGGGGTTGGTTGATCCCTGGCTCAGGCCCTTCCCTGTGTTGGAGGGAGGCAAGAGGAAGCAGCAACTTGTTGACACCTTGATGCTGAGAGAGTTGGTGATCACAAGCTTCAGACCTCCTTGTGTCCTGGCATGGTCAGCCTGCTAACACAGAGGTGCTGGGGGACTGAGCAGTCAGGGCCCCAGCCCTCTTATGTCCCAGGGAGGAGCAGCCGCTGACCCCAAACTGACCACTTCCCCCACTTCCACCTGCAGATGGGCTACATAGTGTGACGGCGCAGTGTGTGCTGCGCGTGATCATCATCACGGAGGAGTTGCTGGCCAACAGCCTGACCGTGCGCCTTGAGAACATGTGGCAGGAACGCTTCCTTTCGCCACTGCTGGGCCACTTCCTGGAAGGCGTGGCCGCAGTACTTGCCACACCTGCCGAGGACGTCTTCATCTTCAACATCCAGAACGACACAGACGTGGGGGGCACCGTGCTCAACGTGAGCTTCTCAGCGCTGGCGCCACGCGGGGCCAGGGCTGGATCTGCAGGTCCCTGGTTCAGCTCCGAGGAGCTGCAGGAGCAGCTGTACGTGCGCCGAGCCGCACTTGCCGCCCGCTCTCTCCTGGACGTGTTGCCCTTCGACGACAACGTGTGCTTGCGCGAGCCCTGTGAGAACTACATGAAATGTGTGTCCGTGCTGCGCTTTGACTCCTCTGCGCCCTTCCTGGCCTCCGCCTCCACGCTCTTCAGACCCATCCAGCCCATCGCAGGCCTGCGCTGCCGCTGCCCCCCAGGCTTCACGGGAGACTTCTGCGAGACGGAGCTCGATCTCTGCTACTCCAACCCTTGCCGCAATGGCGGCGCCTGCGCGCGGCGCGAGGGCGGCTACACCTGCGTCTGCCGCCCGCGCTTCACAGGTGAGCAGGGCGCGGGGCTGGGTGAACCTGCAGTGCAGGTGAGGATTAGGCATCACTCTTGAGCCAACCGGGGTCGATTTGGGCGCCTGTAGTCCAGAAGCGGTAGAACCTGGCTCAGAGGGAGCCTAAGGCCGCGAAGAAATGGAGGCTTTGGTGAGGCCGAGGTAGCGAAGGAGGAGTGGCCCTGGGCAGAGGCGGGGCCCTGAGGTCCGCGGTAGTGGACAGGGCGGGACCATGGGAGGGGCGTGGTCGCAGCCGGGCGGGGAGGGAGGGCGGGGTCAGGTATAACTAGGGGCTGCCCACTTGAGGGAGCTGGACTTTCCAGAGGTCTTGGCGCTCACCTGGAGCGCGTGGCCTTCTGAGGGGCGGGGCCCGCTGGCGCTTTGGCGGGCGCGGTCTTGACCGCCTCTGACCGCGGCTTGACCCCTAGGCGAAGACTGCGAGCTAGACACGGAGGCCGGACGCTGTGTGCCCGGCGTCTGCCGCAACGGGGGCACCTGCGCCAACGGGCCTGACGGCGGCTTTCGCTGCCAGTGCCCGGCGGGCGGCGCCTTCGAGGGTCCGCGCTGCGAAGTGGCGGCTCGCTCCTTCCCGCCCAGTTCTTTCGTCATGTTCCGCGGCCTGCGGCAGCGCTTCCACCTCACGCTGTCCCTCTCGTAGGTGCCCGCCCGCATCTGCGCGCCTGCACGCGGTCCCCACTAACCTTCAAGACCCAGATTCCTGACTGCTCCACCCTGGCGTCCCATAGGACACCGCCCCCTCCCCTCCCTCTCTCACCACTTCCTCTCTCACCCTAGCCTGGGTGGGCTCCCTCAAACCTTGTTGTCACAGGGATTGTGGGTGTGAGGAGGGGTCCGGCTTATGACGCGCCCCCACCCCACCCCCAGGTTCGCCACGGTGCAGCCCAGTGGGCTGCTCTTCTACAACGGGCGCCTGAACGAGAAGCATGACTTCCTGGCCCTGGAGCTCGTGGCTGGGCAAGTGAGACTCACATATTCCACCGGTGGGTGCCCCCGGGGACTAGTGTGGGCACGAGTGGGTACGTGTATGGGTGAGATGGCTGAGGGGTGCAAGCCCCACGGGCACACCTGAACACACACCTCCAGGCCCAACAGACAACAGTGAGGACCACTTTCCCTATGGGAAAGCCCATCTCTCCACGAAGTGTGTGCTTCTCCTACCTGTCCAAAGGCACTCTGGTCCAGCCAGTGTGGCCACCAGTGGGGGGAGTTATCTGATGCATCCAGGGTCACTCTGGAAGTAACTGTGCCTGCACGACTGGGTGGGAGGAGGAGGGGGACTTAGCAGCTCCAGACAAGCCTCCACACACATCCACCCCACAGGTGAGTCCAACACAGTGGTCAGCCCCACAGTTCCAGGGGGCCTGAATGACGGGCAGTGGCACACAGTGCATCTGAGATACTACAACAAGGTGGGCACCACCCTTGGCATGGGAGTATGGGGGGAGCTGGGATGCCAGGTTCTGCCCCTCAGGGGTCACCCTGGGGGTCCTGTTGAGTGGTGTGCCTGGGTCTCTAGCCCCGGACAGATGCCCTGGGGGGTGCTCAGGGCCCCTCCAAGGACAAGGTGGCTGTGCTGAGCGTGGATGACTGCGACATGGCTGTGGCTCTGCAGTTTGGTGCTGAGATTGGCAACTACTCATGCGCGGCTGCTGGCACACAAACAAGCTCCAAGAAGTGAGGCCCCCAGCCCCTGATCCTAAAGCCCTCTGCCTGCCAAAGCCCACTCCAATCCTTCCAATACTGCCTACCAAACTCCCCATCCTTCCCCAAACCACCATATTTCCCTCTCCCCACTAGGATGCTGAAACCCCACCTCACCTTAACCTCCCTCTCTGTGTTCTGCCAAGACTGCCCACTCCCACACAATCCCCAGGCACCCACTCCCCCAAAGGTTCCACTCCCCTGGTCTCTCTAATGCCCCACAGCCCACCTGATCCCCATCCCCTCCCCCAGCCACCCAAATGCCCCCCTTTTTCAACCTTATCCTCAACCCCAGCCTCTTCCACCTTTCCTCAGACCATCTGCCCATCATAAACTCTCCTTTGCACCCCCGCAACTGAAGTAAGTCTCCAGTTCCTTCCTCAGCCTGATCTTACCCCCACCCTGCTCAATCACCATACCCTCTGAGTCCTACCCCCTCCATTTCCTATGCCCCCCACCAGGAGCAAACCTACCCTGGCCCCAGTCTCACCAATGACCTGGACCTCTGACCCCCAGGTCCCTGGACCTGACAGGCCCTCTGCTCCTGGGGGGCGTCCCCAACCTTCCCGAGAACTTCCCCGTGTCCCACAAGGACTTTGTTGGCTGCATGCGGGACCTGCATATTGACGGCCGCCGAGTGGACATGGCATCCTTTGTCGCAAACAACGGCACCATGGCAGGTAGGCCATGTCCTCTTCATAGGGAAAGGGTGGAAGGCTCTATGGATTAACTCAAAATCTGACCTCCTCCTTGTCTCCTTTCCTGGCAAGCAGAATGCTGCAGCCTAGCCTTTAGGACCTGAGTCCTACCAATTCTACCCCCTGAGAGAACATGGGGCTAAGATCATGGCCACTTTCAGCCCTCTTGGACCTCTGTGTTTTGCCCCACCACCACCACCTTGTGTTCTTACCTCCTCTATGTGCCTTCCTCTCCCAGGCTGCCAGGCCAAGCTGCACTTTTGTGAGTCAGGCCCCTGCAAGAACAGCGGCTTCTGCTCAGAGCGCTGGGGTGGCTTCAGCTGTGACTGCCCTGTGGGCTTCGGAGGCAAAGACTGTCGGCTCAGTGAGTGGGCAGCCTGGGGCAGGAGGAGCCTGCAGGGCAAATTCTGTTCTTGAGGTGAGGCCTGTGACCCTCCTCCTTTTATCCCACCAGCTATGGCCCATCCCCACCATTTCCGTGGCAACGGCACACTGAGCTGGGACTTTGGAAATGACATGGCTGTGTCTGTGCCGTGGTACCTGGGGCTGGCATTTCGGACACGGGCGAAGCAGGGGGTCCTGATGCAAGTCCAGGCTGGGCCACATAGCACACTCCTCTGTCAGGTGTGTCTGTCCTCCTGACCCCTCCCTAGACCCTCAGCTCTCAATCTCTAATGCACCAGCAACATTCCTGTGGTTTCAGGCCTGGTCACACAGCATACTTCTCTGCCAGGCGTACTGACTGTACTTGACCCTGCTCTGGACCTGGGCCCTTGACCCTCTTCCCCACTATCATATCCTATGCAGGTGCAGCATACCAGCATAGCTCTCTTGTGCCACCTGCACTAATCCATGACCCCTCGTCCTGACCTCTGCCCCCTAACTTCACTCTCTGCTGCATAGTGTCTCTGGGCACAGTGCCCTATGTGCCAAATATAGCCTTGTCCCTACTGTACTGACCTCTGATATTCTTGACCTCTGAGCCCTCTGATCTCACCTCCTGATACTCCTAGCCCCAGCCAAACTTGGGGCTCTGACCCCAGGGCTGTGCCTCTCTACCTGCAGCTGGATCGGGGGTTGCTGTCTGTGACAGTGACCAGGGGCTCGGGCCGTGCTGCCCACCTCCTCCTGGACCAGGTGACTGTCAGTGATGGCCGATGGCATGATCTGCGGCTGGAGTTGCAGGAGGAGCCAGGTGGCCGGCGGGGCCACCATGTCCTCATGGTCTCATTGGACTTTAGCCTCTTCCAGGTCTGACCTCTAACCCTGGGGTGGTCCATTCTCAGCCTTCTGACTAGACCCTCCTCATTTGACCCCACCTCTACTCCTCTCACTTCCCTCCACTGCACATAGTCTGATATTCTCCCCCGAGTCTCCCTCCTCATGTCCTCGCTCTGAGCCCACTCTGCTACACCCTCCTTATGTTAGGGAGGCTATGCAGATTTCTGGCCTGCTCTTGGGGTACCTCTGCAGCTAGCACTTTGCCAAACTTCTGGAAACCTCTTCTGGTCTCCTGATCTTCCCAGCTCAAAGTCATGGAATTTTGGGTCTGTTCTGGGTCCAAGAGAGAAGGGCCAGTCTGAGCCCAGCTCTGTACTGAAAACTTTCTGTCACCCATCCCCCATGCTCCAGCAGGTCCTCCATACGTGGGAGCATCTCATTTCCAGACCAGTCCTCTGGGCCAGAGGGACAGAGCATGGTAGTGCAGGATAAGGCCTAGTATAAGGCCAAGACTGACACTGGAGTAGGGCAGGGGTCCATCAGGTCCCCCCCACACCGCCAGTGCTGACTGTCCCCTTCCTCCAGGACACCTTGGCGGTGGGGAGTGAGCTGCAGGGCCTGAAGGTAAAGCGACTCCATGTGGGAGGCCTGCCCCCCAGCAGTGAAGAGGAGGCTCCTAAGGGTCTGGTTGGCTGTATCCAGGTGAGGGTCAGCATGCGAACATGATATGGGGCAGTAGGGTGAGTGTTCAGAGATCAGAGATGCCTTGGGACCTGAAATGCTGCATTCACATGGGGGTTGGTATAGGGGTAGTGGTGACCCAGAGCCATCAGAGACAGGTCAAGCCTCTCTGTGCTGTTGGAGGTGAGTCTACCTTAGATTATCAAGGGTCATTAGAGGCCTGTGTCAGGGACAGCATGATTAGGGGTCCCATAGGGCCACTGAATTGGGACCGTTGGGTCAGGGTCTAGGGTTTGTAGGGAAATTACATGTCAGGGGTCATCAGACCAGGTGGCTGGCTCTGCTGGACTTGGGGCTAAGGTGCTTTGGCATGGGTCTCACCCCTTGCTGGCTGTGTCCATAGGGAGTATGGCTTGGTTCCACACCTTCGGGCTCCCCAGCCCTGCTTCCCCCGAGCCACCGAGTGAACGTGGAACCTGGCTGTGTCGTGACCAACGCCTGTGCATCTGGGCCCTGCCCACCCCATGCTGACTGCCGAGACCTCTGGCAGACATTTTCCTGTACCTGCTGGCCAGGTGGGGCCTGGGTGGGGCAGGGTGATCTGGGGCTTGTGATGAAGACTGGGGGACCTGGAGAGCCTGGAGGAGGCAGGGACTGAGAAGGACAGGTGCCTGCTTCCTCCCATGCTCTGTGGCCAGTGTCCTGAGCTCCCTGACCCAACCTGCAGGTTACTATGGTCCGGGCTGTGTGGACGCCTGCCTCTTGAACCCCTGTCAGAATCAGGGGTCATGCCGGCACCTCCCTGGGGCCCCCCATGGCTATACCTGCGACTGTGTAGGTGGATATTTTGGGCACCACTGTGAGCACAGGTAAGGGGCTAGGGGCTGAGATGATGGAAAGAGCTGGTGGGAGTTAGGGAGGGTCACTGAGATGTGGTGGAGGCGTCTCACGTGGCTGTCCACCCCAGGATGGACCAACAGTGCCCACGGGGCTGGTGGGGGAGCCCAACGTGTGGCCCCTGCAACTGCGACGTTCATAAGGGCTTTGACCCCAACTGCAACAAGACAAATGGGCAGTGTCACTGCAAGGTGCGCCTGTCCCCTGTCCCCTGACCTCTTAACTCTTCTGTAGACATGTTTTGTGATTCTTATCCAGCTTGCTGACCTCTGCCACCTGATTCAGCCCCTGACCTCTTACCCCTATGCCGTGACCTAACTGCCATCTCTTGTCCTTGACATCTAACCCCTCTCTTACGTTTCATTTGAGGCCAGTCTTCCTTCTGGCCTGTGAGCACTGTTCTCCTGACCCTTTGCCCTTGATTCCACTCATTCCCCAAGCCCTGACCTGAGACCCCTACCTTAAGCCCTGACCTCTGACCTCAGGCCCCTGACCCATTCTCAAACAGGAATTCCATTACCGACCGCGGGGCAGCGACTCATGCCTCCCATGTGACTGCTACCCTGTGGGCTCCACTTCACGTTCATGCGCCCCCCACAGCGGGCAGTGCCCCTGTCGCCCAGGAGCCCTTGGCCGCCAGTGCAACAGCTGTGACAGTCCTTTTGCAGAGGTGACAGCCAGCGGCTGCCGGGGTGAGCAGGCTCCACCCAGCTCCACATATAGAGGGCTGGCTCTGGCATGCTGTCACCAAGTCCCATGGCATGCTTGACTTCTTGGGTAGGGGCTCCGGGAGGCTTCTCTGAGGGAGACCACTTACACCCAGGCACTCCCACATTTGCCCCAAGTATTTTGAGGACCTGTCACAGAATCTGATGGGCCAGCTTCCATGAGGCCAGCAGCAGAGTGGTAGGCAGTGGGCCTGGGGTAGGTGGGGGGCAGTGGATGTAGCTGTCCCTTGCTCCAGCCCCTGGCTACCCGGCTCAGTGCCTCCTTCCTCCCTAGTGCTCTATGACGCCTGCCCCAAGTCCCTGAGATCTGGTGTGTGGTGGCCTCAGACCAAGTTTGGTGTCTTGGCCTCAGTGCCCTGTCCTCGGGGGGCTCTGGGTGAGTACCTGGGGGACAGGCGAACAGCTGAGGGTCGGGGTAGGCCTGACCTCTGACTTGCTGGAGCCACCTCTTTTCCTGAGTTGGTTGGCCATGTTCCTACAAAGAGGTGGGAGTGGGGTAGGGGTCAATGTGGGCCCCTCCCTACCTCTTAGGGGCTCTGGGTCCCTCCCCACATCCTCATTGAGCCTCCATCTGTTTCTCTTGGCTTCTGGGCAGGATTGCGGGGTGCAGGTAAGGGGTACGTGTTTGCTCAGGTGCGCTGCCCCCTCCCACTGCCAGAGCTTTTGCAGATCGCTCTTGCTGCCTGAAGTCCCTGCAGACCCCTTCCCACTGCCTGAAGTCTCTAAAAGCTACTCCCAACTTCTTGAAGCCCCTGGAGGCCCCTTCCTACTGTCTGAGGACCCTGGAGGCCCTTCTCTGATGTCTAAAGTCCTCAGAGACCACTCCCCACTGCCTGAGGACACCCCCTCCCCCTACACACACTTCCTAAGGTCCTTGTAGACCCCTTCTCAGTTCCTGAGGTTCCTGCAGGCCTCTCCCTACTACCTGAGGTCCTGAAAGCCCCCTGCCCTCTGTTTGAGGACCCCACAGACTCCTCTCTGTTGCCTGAGGTCCTCACAGAACCCTTCCCGCTGCTTGAGATCTCTGCAGTGGCTGGACAGAGACTGTCTGCGTGTGCATGCTCTTGTGTGTGTCTTTCTGTGCCTGTGCACGTGTCTGTGTCTGTCTTTTGGGGAGGGGGTTTTGTGTTTAAGTCAGGGGGCCTCTTGCTGCTGGATACAAGCTCTCTTAAGGCCCAGGTCAATTCTCATTCAACTCTAATTCCAATCTCACAGATAAGGGAGAGATGGCAGCAAAGTCACCACTGGGGCAGTTAAAATTTGTGTGAGAACTTTCACTCAGTTTGGTCACAAAATTCTCCTGGGGGCACACTGTGTATCTGTGTGTTTGTCCTGGGCCACACATCTACTTATGTGCAAGTGTGAGCATTGGTTTGTGTGTTCTTGCCCTGGGCCACATGTCTGTGAAGCTGTCCTGGCCTGTGTGTGTGTGTCTGGGTGCACATGCACACACACAGTCCTGCCCTTGTGTTCTTCTTTATGTCATGGTGGTTCGAAATGGTCCACAGACCCCTCAGGAATTGACTGACAAGCACCTGGGGCCCGTCTGGGCTGGGGGCTGGGGCTTTTCTAGCCAGGGGTCCAGTCATGGATACCTACTACCTGGTCTCTGCTTCAGAGCTCCCCCTGGGGTAGGGGAGGGTGCTGTGGTCACCTCCTCAATGAAGGTGTCCAGTCCCCAGGCCTGACAAGGGGTCAACTGCCTTCAGGAGCTGCTGTGCGGCTATGCGACGAGGACCAGGGTTGGCTGGAGCCTGATCTCTTCAACTGTACCTCCCCTGCCTTTCGAGAACTCAATCTGCTGGTGAGACTGCCCAGACCTTGCCCTGCACTCAAGACCAGCCCTGGCTCTGGCCCTGGCCTCAGTCTCCCCAGGCCTGTGCTGGGCCCCAGACAACATGCCCCAGCCCTTGACCTCCTGGGCTTTTCCCAGTTGCCCTTTAATCCAAACCCTTCTTCTTGTGAGGCTTTTGAGAAAGGCCTCAGGGACCACAGAGAGACCATCCCCGTCTTTGTCCTGGCAGCTGGATGGCCTAGAGCTGAACAAGACAGTCCTGGATACTGTGGAGGCTAAGAAGCTGGCTCAGAGGCTACGGGAGGTGACTGGCCACACTGACCACTACTTCAGCCAAGATGTCCGAGTCACTGCCCGCCTGCTGGCCCACCTGTTGGCCTTTGAGAGTCACCAGCAGGGCTTTGGGCTGACAGCCACACAAGACGCCCACTTCAGTGAGGTGGGGCTACACCTTGGGCTCCCGATCCCCTGGCCCTGACCCCCGCCTCTCTGCTCAGGCCCCTCCCGACCCCAGGGAAGTGAAGGCCCTGGATTCTCTCTCTCTCTCCCCTTGTCCCCTCCAGAGCCATACCCTTACCTACTGGGACCTCTCTGAGCACCTGGCTAGACCCCTCAGGCATGCCCTGTCCCCTCACACATCCTCACCTGGCTGGGCCCACTTTCACCTCCCTCCTCCCAGAATCTGCTGTGGGCCGGCTCTGCACTGCTTGCTCCAGAGACCGGGGACTTGTGGGCAGCGCTGGGGCAGAGGGCCCCTGGGGGTTCCCCAGGCAGCGCCGGGCTGGTGCAGCACCTGGAGGAGTACGCGGCCACGCTCGCGAGGAATATGGAACTCACGTACCTGAATCCCGTGGGGCTGGTGACACCCAACATCAGTATGTGGAGGGTAGGGTGGGGTGGGGCAGGGGGCCATGAAAGGGCAAGGACCTGGAGGTCTGAGGGGCTGAGGGCTATTTTTGTCAACATAAGTGGCAGGAGGCTGTGCTGCCACCCTCAGCGCTTTTCAGGGACAGGCTCTGCGCTGGTAGCAAGGAGGCTATGGGTTGTGGAACTTGGGTACAGGATGGGAGGAAGAGGGAGTGGGACCCTCAGCACAGGGAGGAGATCCTTGATGGGTCTCACCCCTCTTCCTCCCGGGCAGTGCTCAGCATTGACCGCATGGAGCACCCCAGTCCCAGCCGGGGGACCCGTCGCTACCCTCGTTACCACAGCAACCTTTTCCGGGGCCAGGATGCCTGGGATCCTCACACGCACGTGCTGCTGCCTTCCCAGGCCCCACGGCCGTCCCCACCTGAAGGTAAGAGCCCTGGGGTGACCCATGGGCCAGATCCTGTTTCCTTGCCCCCCAAGCCAGATGCCATGTCGCCCTCCTGTCAATTGTCCCCTTGCCAGACCCTCCCCCTCACCACAGGTGACCTCGCCCAGGCCTTGATAGTCAGGATCCAGCTCTGGGGGGACCCATGTGTCCTTCATGGGCTCCTGCTCTCTGCACCCACCCTGGTTCTGGACCTGCAAAGGGAAGAGATTCCCATGCTTGATGCTGGGTTGTATTCAGAGCTGCGTTTGTGGGTGCTTGGGGTCCGAGGTCACTGACAGTGACTCCTCCCCCTCCTCTGGCAGCTCTGTCCACAAGTGGCAGCAGCATGGAGAACTCCACCACCTCGAGTGTGGCCCCCCCGCCAGCCCCCTCAGAGCCCGAGCCCGAGCCTGGGATCTCCATCATCATCCTCCTGGTTTACCGCACCTTAGGGGGGCTGCTCCCTGCCCAGTTCCAGGCCGAGCGCCGGGGTGCCAGGTATGAGTAGAGTTACTCCCAGGCTCCTCACCCTTGGGCTTCCCGCAAGCTTCTCCCCAGCCTAGCACCCCCTTTTTTGGTGGACAAATGAGCAGATTCACAATCATACAGAGAGGCTCCTGCCCATGACTCTGGGAGCCTTGTCCATGCTGGGCTCCATGTGAATCATGTTCTGGGCAGTTGTGCAAATGAGGAGATAGACAGAGAGCCACAGCTGGGGCCAGGCACATAAAGGATACAGGAGCCAGACAGACAGGCAAACTGGCCGATGGAGATAGGCAAAGACTGGCTGACTGAAGGAGGTCAGCCGGGGGTGGAAGGGAGGGCACTGAGAGGCAAAGTCTGTAGCTGCTTGGGCTTCAGACTCCAGTGTGGGCAGTGGGTCTGAAGCCTCTCAGCTGCATTTCTGCAGAACCAGGCCATGGACTCCTGGTCTTGAAGCAGCCCAACAGAGGCTAAAAGGGTTCTCAGAAACAGCATCCACTCTAGGGCATCTTAGACTCTGGGTGGGCCATGGCAAGTGACATGAAGACAGTGAGGTGGGCAGCCAGAGCCTGGGGAGGTCAGCAGTGCCCAAGCCCAGGTGGGCTGTCTCTTCAGGCTTCCCCAGAACCCTGTTATGAACTCCCCGGTGGTCAGTGTGGCTGTGTTCCATGGACGCAACTTCCTAAGGGGTGTCCTAGAGTCCCCGATCAGCCTGGAGTTCCGCCTGCTACAGACAGCGAATCGCAGCAAGGCCATCTGCGTGCAGTGGGACCCGCCTGGCCCGTGAGGACCTCCACTCTGGAAACCCTTGGTCCCCCTGGGAGCCCCTGGGAGGCCCAGCCTGCCCCTTGGGCCCCCACCAATACCCCTGTGCACCCAGACCCATGAGGAATGCTGCTCCCCAACCCCAGGCACCCTCAGCCCCTCCCCTGCCTCTCACAAACCCCTGCCTGGCGATGGGGCACTCCCCAGAGGGGATGGTAGGTCTGACTGCCCTGTGGCCACAGGGCGGACCAGCACGGCATGTGGACAGCACGGGATTGTGAGCTGGTGCACAGGAATGGGTCCCATGCACGGTGTCGCTGCAGCCGGACAGGCACCTTCGGGGTCCTCATGGATGCCTCTCCCCGTGAGGTGGGGCTGGGTTCAGAGTCCCGAGGAAGTGGAAGGGTCAAAGGGCAGGAGTGCCCAATACCCCAGTGACCATCCCTGTCCCCACAGCGGCTGGAGGGTGACCTGGAGCTGCTGGCTGTGTTCACCCACGTGGTCATAGCAGTGTCTGTGGCTGCGCTGCTGCTGACCGCGGCCGTCTTGCTGAGCCTACGCAGCCTCAAGTCCAACATGCGTGGGATCCATGCCAATGTGGCTGCTGCCCTGGGAGTGGCAGAACTCCTCTTCCTGCTGGGGATCCACAGGACCCAAAACCAGGTGCAGGGTCAGGGCCAGGAGACCTGTGTCCTGATGACCTCACCTGGCCCAGGAAGGCCTGGGGCCAGAGTTCAGGGTCAGAGATCAGGGGTGCTCAGGTTGGGGCCAGGGTCTGGGGCAGGATGCTGGGGTAAGGTGCAGTGGTTTAGGGGTCAGAGGTGGAGCGTGGCAGGAGAGGTCCTGACACCCCCCAACCCTGCCTTCAGCTGCTGTGCACCGCAGTTGCCATCCTCCTGCACTACTTCTTCCTCAGCACCTTCGCGTGGCTCCTCGTGCAGGGTCTGCACCTCTACCGCATGCAGGTCGAGCCACGCAATGTGGACCGCGGCGCCATGCGCTTCTACCACGCCCTGGGCTGGGGTGTCCCTGCTGTGCTGCTGGGTGAGGGCCCTGCTCACTGACCTCAACCAGGCCTGTGACCCCTGACCTCCATCCATCACATGGCCTGACCCCTGCCCCTGCCCCCAATCCTGATCATGACCCCAACCTCAATCTCCCTTGCCATTTGCTCAGGGAGGAGCCTGCTCTGCCCCCACCCCAGCTTCTCCCCATAGGTGAGAGAGTCAGCAGCTCTAGAATATATCCCCTCTGTCCTATCTCTTCTCCCCCACAGGCCTGGCTGTCGGCCTGGATCCCGAGGGCTATGGGAACCCTGACTTCTGCTGGATCTCAATCCATGAGGCCCTCATCTGGAGTTTTGCAGGCCCTGTCGTCCTTGTCATCATGGTGAGTGCCCTCCACTCAGTGCCACCTTGCACTCCCCTTGGTGAGGGGTAGTGGGAGGCAGCCCTGCAGCAGGTGTGGTGGTATCAGCTGAGGGGTGCCAGGTGGCAGTCTGCAGGCTTCCTGGGCTTAGCCTCCATTTCTGTTCCTGCCCAACTGGCATGGAGATGGGACGTGTGGGGTCAGAGACTCGGCTTCTTCTCCCTACCTCTGTCTCTCTCCACCTCCATCTTTCAGTCCTTCTCTGGTTCCCTACCTCTGACTTTTTCTATGATTCTAAGCTCCTCTGTTTCTCTCTCTTTTAAAAAAAAATATATTTGTTTATTTGGTTGTACTGGGTTTAGTTGCAGCAGGCGGGCTCCTTAGTTGCAGCTCGCTGGCTCCTTTAGTTGTGGCACATAGGCTCCTTCGTTGTGGCTCACCAGCTCCTTAGTTGTGGCATGCTAACTCTTAGTTGCGGCATGCATGTGGGATCTAGTTCCCGGATCAGGGATCGAACCTGGGACCCCTGCATTGGGAGCACAGAGTCTTAACCACTGCATCACCAGGGAAGTCCCCCTCTTCTGTTTTTCTTTGTTTTTGATCTATGTATTTTGTGTGTGTGTGTGTGTGTGTGTGTGTGTGTGTGTCTGCGTATGTTTCTCACTGGTTCTGCCTCTCTCTCTGAGTCTTAGTGTCTCTCTGTCCCTGTCTCTCTATCTCTCTCACTATCTCTGTCTCTCTCTGCCCTGCCCCTGTTCCACATGTCTGGCCATGGGTCCAGATGAATGGGACGATGTTTCTCCTCGCTGCCCGAACATCCTGCTCCACTGGACAGAGGGAGGCCAAGAAGACCTCTGCGTTGTGAGTTGGCTGGCTGGAGGAAGTGGGGGATTCTCAGAATGGCAGCCCTCTCCTGGGTAGGGTTTGGGGGTTCCCAGAGCATCCCTGGTGCAGGCTGGGCCCCAGATTCTGGGTAGGGGGATGAAGTCACATCTGCCCTGGCCTGCAATCCCTCTCTGGCACCCTTGCCTTACTCTGGCCCCACAGGTCTTTCTGTGCCCTGCTGTCTCTCCAGTATCTCCCAAGGCCTGGGTGGCTCATTTTGCCCTTTGCCCCATGCATTTCCACCTACCTT
Source organism: Kogia breviceps (assembly GCF_026419965.1). Taxonomy (NCBI): domain Eukaryota; kingdom Metazoa; phylum Chordata; class Mammalia; order Artiodactyla; family Physeteridae; genus Kogia; species Kogia breviceps. Next base: position 39,920,779 of record NC_081319.1, read on the forward strand.
CCATGCTTTCTCTTATGCCCCACCCCCGGCTTTCATTCTCTGCTTTCCCCATGTCCCCTCATGGTTCCCTGAGTACTCTCCTGGTTCTTTCTGTGACCTCCAGACTCCCCTAGTGCCCTCCTGAGACCTCCATATTTCTGTGTGAGTTTCTTTCCCTCCACATCCCCTGCGTGTCCTCCCATGTCCCCCGTGTGAGCCCTGTGTGACCCTCACTGTCCTGTGTCCCTTCACGTTCCCGCGGCAGGACCCTTCGCAGCTCGTTTCTACTCCTTCTACTGGTCAGTGCCTCCTGGCTCTTTGGCCTCCTGGCAGTCAACCACAGCATCCTGGCCTTCCACTACCTCCACGCTGGACTCTGTGGGCTCCAGGTAACTCTGACGCCCCTCCCTCAACCTGGACCAGATGGGGCTTCAGTAGGGTGGGGCCCAGGGCCTTGACCCCAGGCCTAGAGCTGACTCCCACTTGACACCAGACTACTGCTGATCCTGGATTGACCTTCACCAGTGCTGAGGCTCCTGGCCGCTTGCTGGTCCACATTGACCTTCACTGACCCCGGTCACTCATGCCACTCTGACCTCTCATTTCCTCTGCTGACTTTCCCTGATTCCCTTACTGGGTCCCCCCTTGGGCTTCTCACTGCCTCACTCTAATCTGCAATGACCTATCCCACTTGCTGACCCACAGTGACTTACACCAGCCCTAGCTGACCCCCTTGTGGCCCTACTCTGACCTCTGCCTCATTTCTGACCTCTCACTGACCTTTACTATCCCCTCAATGATCCTTGGTGACCCACAGGGCCTGGTGGTGCTGCTGCTCTTCTGTGTCCTGAACTCAGATGCTCGGGCTGCCTGGACACCAGCCTGTCTGAGCAGGAAGGCAGTGCCTGAGGAGGCCAGGCCAGCGCCTGGGACGGTGAGGGGCTCTCAGGGCCAGGGAGTCAGGGTGGGGGCTCCGGGAGGCCAGGGTTTGAGGCTTCTCCAGGCTGGCTCACACTCCTGTCCTCACCACCTCCCCAGGGCCCCGGGGCCTACAACAACACAGCCCTCTTCGAGGAGAGCGGCCTCATCCGCATCACTCTGGGCGCCTCCACCATCTCCTCAGTGAGCAGTGCCCGCTCTGGCCGGACCCAGGACCAAGACAGCCAGCGGGGCCGCAGCTACCTCAGGTGAGGGGAGGGGCCTCCTCTTGAGGGGGGCACACAGCTCAGACCAGCCCCACTTTACCAGGTCCTCGGGGTGGCTCCACCCATCTCAGCCATCTGGGCCTCTGCTGCTGCCTCTGCCCCAGATACCTCCTGCCAAACACCCAGGGGTGCCTTCAGAGCCATTCCACATGCACCTGACTGTTTACTCATGGACACACCTGACTCCAAAGCACCCCATCACATCCCTTTTTGATGGGGGGGGGGGGCTCCTGCATTTCCAGGGACAATGTCCTGGTTCGACATGGCTCGGCTGCCGACCACACTGACCACGGCCTCCAGGCTCACGCTGGCCCCACTGACCTGGATGTGGCCATGTTCCATCGAGATGCTGGTGGAGGTGGGAGCCTGGTCCAGGGAGGAGGGAGGTAGAGGGTCTCTCCCCCGTTCCTCATTCTTCTGCCCCAAATTGGGAGCAGCAGCTGACTATGCTGGGGTGAGCTCCCCCGAGGTCACAGCCCCAGGAAGCATCTACCCACCCAGGCCTGGTTCTCCTGGCAAGTCCCAGCCTTTCTGTCCCTACCCCCACTCCAAGCTCTCTCCCCAAAGCCCCAGCCCCCTTGCCATAGCCTTCCTCAAGACCCCCAAGTCCCTTACCTCCCCTGGCCACCACTGTGTCTTCCTCCTGATCTCCCAACTCCAGGTGCAGACTCTGACTCTGACAGTGACCTGTCCTTGGAGGAGGAGAGAAGTCTGTCCATCCCATCCTCAGAAAGTGAGGACAATGGCCGGACACGGGGGCGTTTCCAGCGTCCACTCCACCGGGCAGCCCAGAGTGAGAGGCTCCTTACACACCCCAAAGGTGATGGGGCCCTCTGACCCCATGGGCAACCAAGAGATACCCCATATTCTATTTGGTGTGACTCAGAAAGCCTGCTATCCCCTGAAGATTCCTGGGACCGACTTATTGGGAACCTGGGGTCATCACTGGGCCCCCACATACCTCTCCCCATCCAGCCTCCCAGCAGAGTTCTGCTGGCTAGAGACCCAGGAGCAGCCCAGGCAACAGAAGAATAAGGTCAGGGATGTTATAGGGTGACATGTCGTCTCTCCAGCCCCTCCTCTTCCCTGAGGGCTGGGATTCAGCCTGCTCTTCCTGACCCCTCAGCCATCAGGTTCCCCCACCTCCAGGCTCTATCCACCTCCAGTCAAGAGTAGGGGGAGCTTATCAGTATCCCCCTCACTGGATGATTCCTTTGATCTCTGAGACACACTCTCCTATTCCTACCTCTGCTCCATGAGAAAGACCCAGATTTCAGGAGTCATTAGGGTTAGGGGGCCACTGAGTCTGGATCACAGGGGTTGTGAGTCACTGGAGTGACTCCTGTTATCTGCCCTGGCTCCACAGATGTGGATGGCAATGATCTCTTGTCCTACTGGCCAGCCCTGGGGGGATGTGAGGCTGCTCCCTGTGCTCTACAGACCTGGGGCTCTGAAAGGCGCCTGGGACTGGACACCAGCAAGGATGCAGCCAACAACAACCAGCCGGACCTGGCCCTGACCAGTGGAGATGAAACCTCCTTGGGTCGGGCCCAGCGCCAAAGAAAAGGTATGGATCCCTGACTTTGGCCTGTGCCTCAAGGACCCTGGGGACTGCCCATGCCCTGAGCCAGGGGATTTCATCCTCCTAATCCAAATAGCCTCACAGGGATCCTGAGAGCTTCCCTCGCTCTGATATGGGGGTTTCTGTTCCTCTACGCTGCTTCACAGTCCCAGGGGACTGCCTCATCCTGACCTGAGAATTGCCTGTCCTGCATACGCTGGCCTGCACCACGGAGACCGCAGAGGCCACTCCTGCCTCAACTGGGGGGATTCCTCCCCCTCCCCCAACCCCAGTCTGCTTTGCAGGGACCATAGGGGCTGCTCTGCCCCAGATCTCAGAACTTTTGCTCTAACCTGGAAGGTTTCTGCCACCTTATCCTGCTTTACAGGGGCCCCGAGGGTTTGTCCCTGTCCCAACTCAAGGGGTTTCTCCCTTCACCCCTGCATCACAGGGACCCCAGGGACTGCTCTTGCCCCAACCCTGGGGATTCCTGCCTCTTTGACCCTGGCCTGCATTACCAGGACCTGCGGGCTGCCCCTCCTCTGACCTTGGGGGGAGGTTTGCCCCTACCCCTGCACCACGGGGACTGCCTCTGCCCTGACCCCGGGGATTACTGCCTCACTCTTACCCCTATCCTGCAGCCTCTCTGGGATTCCCAGGAACAGCCTCTGTACCCCCTCCCCAAAGGGTTTCTGCCCCCAACCCTGTGTCACAGGGATTCCAGAGGCTGATGCATCCCTAGACCCAGGGAGTTCCTGGCCCCCATACACACACTGTCCCCCGTTTGTTCCTCCCACAGGCATCCTGAAGAACCGATTGCAGTACCCGCTGGTGCCACAGACCCGGGGCGCCCCTGAATTGTCCTGGTGCCATGCAGCCACGTTGGGCCACCGTGCTGTGCCAGCTGCCTCCTATGGTCGCATCTATGCCGGAGGGGCCACTGGCAGCCTTTCGCAGCCAGCCAGCCGCTACTCCTCCCGAGAACAGCTGGACTTGCTCCTTAGGCGGCAGCTGAGCCGTGAACGACTGGAGGCCCCTGCCCCTGTTTTGCGTCCCCTGAGTCGGCCAGGCTCCCAAGAACGCCTGGATGCCGTGCCAGGCCGTCTGGAGCCCAGGGATCGGGGCAGTACCCTACCACGGAGGCAGCCACCCAGGGACTACCCTAGTGCCGTGGCTGGCCGCTTTGGGTCACGGGATGCACTGGACCTAGGGGCGCCCTGCGAGTGGTTGAGCACGTTGCCCCCGCCCCATGGTGCCCGGGACCTTGACCCACAGCCCCCACCTCTGCCCCTGTCTCCCCAGCGGCAACTCTCAAGAGACCCCCTCTTGCCATCCCGACCCCTGGACTCTCTGTCCAGGAGCTCGAACTCAGGGGAGCGGCTGGACCACGTGCCTAGCCGGCACCCCTCGCGAGAAGGTCTTGGGCAACCCCCGCAGCTGCTCAGAGTTAGGGGAGACCCAGCCAGTGGCCCTAGCCATGGCCCCTCCACAGAACAGCTGGACATTCTCTCCTCCATCCTTGCCTCCTTCAACTCCTCAGCTCTCTCCTCCGCCGTGCAGTCCTCCAGCACACCCTTGGGCCCTCACACCACTGCCACACCTTCTGCCACAGCCTCTGCGCTTGGGCCCTCCACACCATGCTCTGCCACATCCCACAGCATCTCGGAGCTGTCACCCGACTCAGAGTAAGCAGGGTCCGGCCACCTGCTCAGAGCTCCATCAGTTTAGGGCAACCTCCCATGCATCCTGCCCTGTATTCTGCCACAGAAGGGGGTGGGGTTTGGCAGAGAGCATGGGCTACCCCAGCTGCTGCGCAGCCAGGGCGCCACAGCCTGAGGGCAGAAATCTGGCAGCGAATGGGGTGATTAGCAAGAACTTGCTGGCTGTATGACTGGGGCCTGAACCTCCTGGACTAAGGAAGAGAGTGAGGTGCCTTCCAAAGGGCTTGAGCTAGTGGAGGGGGGAAGGCAGGAGCCAAGGCCTAGAAGCGGGAGGTAGCCTGGTATGTGGAAGGGGCAGGGAGGAGAGGAGGCTTTGCTTGGGAGGCTTTGCTTAGGGTGTAGTATGGGATAAGGAGAGACCAGAAGTAGTGCCAGGATGTTGGTGCCTTACATGCCAGGCTGAAGAATTTACTTTGAGAGGAAATCATTCATTCACCTACGCCTTCAGTCAATGTTAAGTTCCTCCTGCCTATGGGCACTGTGGGGTAGGACACAAAGGAATTGAGTTGGGACCCGGTGCATCTCAGAGTAGGGGATGGTAGACATACCTGGGAAGCAGCTGGGTACAGGAGTCAGAGACGGAGTGGGGAGGAACCAGGAATTACCAGGTCTTGGAAGCCAAAAGCAGAGTTGAATTTTAAGAAGGAACATGGGCTTCCCTGGTGGTGCAGTGGTTGAGTCCGCCTGCCGATGCAGGGGATACGGGTTCATGCCCCGGTCTGGGAAGATCCCACATGCTGCGGAGCGTCTGGGCCTGTAAGCCATGGCCACTGAGCCTGCGCGTCCACGTCCGGAGCCTGTGCTCCACAATGGGAGAGGCCACAGCAGTAAGAGGCCCGTGTACCGCAAAAAAAAAAAAAAAAGACAGCTACGTCAGGCTCTGTGGAGGTCTGTAGAGTGAGAGAAGGCTTTCTGTAGGTGGAGGGAAGGAGACCCTGGGTTTGGGGCAGGAGACCAACAAAAACCCTGAGCAGAGATGGGGGAGAAGACAGGAAGGAGAGAGGGGCAGGAGATTTGGGGGCCTGGTGCCCAGGGCTCTGGAAGGATGCTGAGGTGGGGATGAGAGGGAGCTGTGAGCACCACCTAGGTCCTCCTGCAGCCTAGCCTTAGGGTCTGACTGTTGGGGGAGGGCTGGGGGAACTGAGCAGGTGTTAAGGCTCTGGACTCACACTTGACCTCTCTGAGCTTTAGTTTCCTCATCTGCAAAGTATGTCTGTGGTAGCAAACTCTTTGAGGTGTGGAGATTTTTGAGACAAAATCTGTTAGGTGCTTAACAGAGTCTGTACATAGTAGGTGCTCACTAAGTGCTTAGAGAAAAGACATAGGTGGCCAGCCAAGGGGCCTTGCTGTTGAGTCTGGGGGTCCAGAATGGGTGAAGGGCTCTGAGAACCCCAGAATGGGCATAAGCACGCTAGGGACTGAGAGGCGAAGGTGATGGGGGAGGTGGCCCAGGTCCGGTTTGGTGGGGGAGTCCAGAGGCACCTGACTCTCAGCAACCACCTTCGATCTCCACATTCATCTTTGCAGAGTTCCCAGAAGTGAGGGTCACTCCTGAGGGACAGACGTGCAGATGAGGACCAGCCGAGGGCGGTGGAGGATTTGGGCTAACAGAAGAGACTCCAGGAGTTGGGGGCTGACCCCATGGCAGCCTCCTATACCTCTGCCCCCCAGCTCTCTCTGTTGCTGCAGTGCTGACTGTCCATGTGAGCATGTGAGCAAGCGTGTAACATGTGCACGGAATGAGGGAGCTGAAGGGAGGACTTTTATACGTTTTGTACCTTTGTAACCAGAGAAATATGCTTATGTTATTTTTCAGCTTTTCTGTCTCCCGGGGTTCTGAGGCTGGGCTGGGAGGGGGAGGGGGACAGAGGGAAAGAGGTGCAGTTTCGACCCATTTGGGTCCCTGGCAATTTAATTGTTCTTTCCTCTCGTCTTACTGGGGTGGATTCAGACAGGAGGGGTAAATGCTCCCCCCGCCCCATTCCCTGGTTGATCTGAATATTGTCAGGGCCCAAAGTACAGAATTAGTCTTTGCTTTTTCTTGGATGTCCCACAGGCCAAACTTTTGGGACTGGGGGCTGGTCTTGGAAACAGGTGTCCTCTGACCTCCTCACAGGGGCTTGCTCGCTCATGCTGCCCCTCCCCATGGATGTGTGTGTTTATTATGTGGAGTCCCTGCCACTTACTGCCTTATGACCCAGGACTGATGCTGTGGAGCATTGATGGAGCAGCAGATGTCATGTTTACAGATCAAGGCTTCCCTTTCTCCCGTGGGGAGGGGATCAGGCCTCTATTCAGACATTCCTGCAGAGGGTGGATGGAGGGGTCACAGCCCCTGCCCCTGCTGTGAACAAAAGTTGTCTGTGGTGCCATTGAATTCCCTGACACTGCCCCCTGCTAGAATTTATTCTGAAGGGTGGGGTAGGAGAGGGAGCAAGGGGAGCAAAAACAAGGGAATTAAAGACTCAGAATGTAGGTGCCACTGCCTCCCATGTTTACAGGAGCCTCCCTGGCCCTAGGCACCCGGGCTGCAGGAAGTGACTCTTCCATCCCTCCTTTATTCCCTTGTAAAGGGAAAAATGACTGTTAGGACCCTGTTCACAAACTCTCACTTTTATTACTTTGTCTGATGTCCAGAACTGGGGACTTTTAAATTTTGTTACTTTGTTTACAGGTCAAGACTTAAAACATTCTTCAACTTTGTTTACAATTTAAAACTTTGAACTTTTACACTTTGTTTACAGTTGAGAATGTTTTTTTCCCTTCGTTTACAAGTGAAAGGTAGAGAAAGTGGGAGAGGGGCTTGGAGGACCCACCTGTGAGGACCCTGAGCCTGGCCATCTTGAGGGGTTTCTAACCCCTAGCCCTCCCAGGCCAAAGGTCAGCCCTGAGTCCCCTGCTGAACAGCAGGCCTAGAAGGCCTCAAGAGTAGGCAACCTCTTCCCACTGGGAACAGTGGCCATGCAGGGTTGTGGAGGGTCCCTGCAGACACCCACCTCCTTCATGCATATTCTTGGGAGGCAGTTTCCAAGGAGATTAAAAGTTCTACTTTACTGACTGGTGCCAAATCCCGCCAGCCAGGACCCCAGCTCTCCTTACCCAGAGTGACCCCAGCCCTTGAAGGGTTGAGGGGCCTGCTGTGGGGAGAGGGGGCTGTCCTTGCTATGTCCTAGGTTCTGTAGATGCCCCTCTCTGGGGGTCCCCCCTCCTCCAGCCCAGTGGCTCCTTTTCCTGTCTGTGAAAATTGTTCCGTGAAGCCGCGCTCTGTTTTGGGAATAAACTTCTATAGAAAATGGTTATTGCCTCATTCTCTTTGGGGTGGGGGGGTAGGAGGGTGGCTATGAATGATTCAGACTGGGCTGACCTTTGGGAGAAATCTGAGCACTGCCCCCTCCCCCCTCCCCAAGAATATTCGGCTATTTTTAGCTCATTTCATTGGAGATTTGGACCAGGTTTCTATCTCTTTCATCCTGAATTCTGTCCCTTCGCCTTGAGGTTGGGCCTGAAGTATGAGCACAGGTGCTGAGAGTAAGGCCTGGTCAAGGCAGCAACATGATGTCTTCCTCAGTCCGCAGGGCCTGCAGCCCTGACCTGGCATTTGCCCTGGCCATCAAACCGACCCTAGGAACTGCCCTCAGCCCGTTGACAGCACTGACCCCCCGCCAGCCTCTCAGACTTGGAGCTGCCAGGACATCGCGTTCCTCAAGAACTCAGGCAGAACAGGCCTGTTGCCAGGCCAGTGTTATGTGCGGGGGAGGGGAACCTCGCAGCCTTTAATGTCGGCGTCCCCAGCGTTGAAGGGAGGCCTTTGAGCCCCTTCGGTCTCAGAGACAGTACTAGGTCTCAGGGGGAAAGCCTGAGTGAGGGTGGCGCCCTCAACTGGAGGCATGAGAGGCCCCATGGACCCGGATACCCCACGGAGAGACGGAGAGATAAGGCTCTGGTCACCAGCCGCAACCCTAGACATCCTGCTCCGCGTCCCGCGGGGATCCTCCGCAAGAAGCCGGGACCTGGTGGTATCGGCCCCACCCTACTCAGGGACCTGGGGCCGTGGCTACGGCCAGGCCAGCTCGGGTCCTTAGTCCTTCTGCGGTAACAACCGGCTCAGGGAGGAGAGCTAGGCGGGCCACGAGGGGGAGCACAAGCCAAACCGCAGTGGGAGGAAAGGGTTAAATTTCCCTCCTCAGGGTTCGCAGAGCCGGGAGACCGCCCCTTAGGCTCCGCCCCGGCACGCTGACTGGCCCAAGCCTTCCCCGTCCTGCCCGGGGATTGGGCCCTGGGGAGCCTCGCCCCCGTCCCGGCCCCGCCTTTCGGGACGCAGCGGCCTCTCGCTCGAGCTGTGGGGACTACCGCCTCTCCGTTTGCCCACCCGCCAAGGGGCTGTCGGAAGCGCCGGGGTGAGTGCAGGGCGGGGCCCCGGTTCCCAGTGTTCGAGTCCGCGAGGCGCGGGCCACCCCTTGGCCCCTGAGCAGGCTCCCGGCTTGGGTTAGCTCGGAAAGGGTACCGCCGAGTCCCGAGCAGGCATTTCCCGCCTGCCGCGCCTCGGTTTACCGCTTTGTCGATTTTCTGCAGGCGGCTACCCAACCGTAGCGAGGGATGGGGCGGGAGCCGGCGCTATCCCAGCCCCTGCAGGCTGTGCGGAAAGCCGCTCGAGCGCCGTCCGAGGGCTAGCCGGGGGCCGCCTCCCGGCGTCTGTGTGCGGAGGAGCCCCGGCCCAGGAGGTGCGCCGGTGCGGCGCGTTGGGGCCCGGGACGTGGCCGCTAGAGTGTCCATAACCGGGGCCTGGGTCCACCCAGGGACGCAACTCGTTCGGGAATGTGCGCTCCGGCCCTTCTGGCCGCTGGGCCCTCCTAGAGGGAGGGGTCAAGGATCTAAGCCCCTCCCTCCAAGCACGGGTTCGACAGGGGGGAGGGGTGGCGGGAGTGGGAGCCCTTAAAGACCTCAAGTGACTCACAGAGGAGGGGCCACGGGGCTCAACGGGGACATACAGGTTAGGGGCCCTTTCCAGGTGAGCTCCTGCCCCTCGGGTGGGAACCTCACCGTAGGTCAGAGCTTCTCACAGATCAGAACTTTCCTGATAGGTGAAGCCTTTCCCAGCAGGGGAGAGCTTCCCTCCAGGTAAGATTCCCCCCTCTGAGATCCATTCCCAGGTGAGAGTTTTCTCCCATTACAGGTGGGAGCCTCCCCCAGGTCAGAGCTTCCCTTAGGTGAGAATACCCTCCAGATCAGAACTTTCCTGGCAGGTGAAAACTTTCCCTGCTAGTGAAAGCTTTCCCCCAGGTAAGCGCTCCCCCTCCAAGAGCTCCTATTCCCAAGTGAGAACTATTTTGGGGACAGCTTCCCCCAGGTAAGAACTGCCCCCCTTTCCCCCCCAGATCTCCTATTCCCAAGTGAGATGGTTTCCCTTAATCAGGTGGTAGCCACTGGGCAGATCAGAGATTCTCCCCAGGACACAACTTACCTAGCTGGTGAAAACTTTCCTGTCAGGTGGGAGCTTCTCCTTAGGCGAGATCCTCCCGGAAATCTATTCCCAGGTGAGATTGTCCCCCCTTGATATGGGGGCTTCTCTTTCCAGGGGGAAAACTCTCCCTCCCGGTGAGAGCCATCCCCTGGCTTTCCCAAATTAGGCCTGAGCTTGTCCAGGTCTACAACCTGGACCCTGTGGCTGGAGGCCCCGGGGGCAATCTTAGCCCCAACACTTTCCTTCTCATAAGGTCTTCTTTTTTTTTTTTTTTTTTTTTTTTTTTTGCGGTATGCGGGCCTCTCACTGTTGTGGCCTCTCCCGTTGTGGAGCGCAGGCTGCGGACGCGCAGGCTTAGCGGCCATGGCTCACGGGCCCAGCCGCTCCGTGGCATGTGGGATCTTCCCGGACCAGGGCACGAACCCGTGTCTCCTGAATCGGCAGGCGGATTCTCAACCACTGCGCCACCAGGGAAGCCCACTCATAAGGTCTTCTCATGTGAAGAGAGACTTGCCTGGTTTGCTGGATTCCTTCCTTGCGTGTGCTCTCAGACAGCATGCGCTGGGCTCGTGGGGCAGCTGGATAAGGACTCGGACTGGACTGGGATTGGCTGGAGAAGAGTTGGGGCTGGGGGGAGGGGGCTGGGAGGGACAGTCAGCCTGGAACCTAGATTGGTGAACACTCAGGGCTGGACTGAAGTGTGGCTTGTGTTCATCCTGCTGCCTCTTTGTGGGAGACTTTGGCCCAGCAAGAGTCTTCCACCAGCCAAAGTTCAGGTACAACCCCTTCCTGGGCCTGGGCATAGGGCCTGCAGAAGCCAGCTGGAGGGTTGGACCTACCTAGATCTTGGGACTTAGAAAAGTCAGGTGGGTGACTCTGTGGTCCCAGGTGGAGGTCTAGGGTAGGTTGGGCCAGGAGTGCCCTCACTGTGTCTCTGGCCTCACCACCCAGACAGGGACACACAGGCACTGCTGTCCACAACGCAGGCAATGGAGCTGAGGAGGCGAGATTACCGTGTGGAGCGGCCACTGCTGAACCAAGAACAGCTGGAGGAGCTGGGGAGCCAGACCTCAGCAACTGGGACCCTCCAGTGGCGAACCTGGTTTCAGTAAGGCTGAGATGGGGGGCACTGGGGGCACTGGCAGGACTCAGGTAGCCCCTGTCTGTGATACCTACCCTTGTGTCCCCAGGTGCTCCCATGCTCGGGCCCGAGCCCTTCTGCTCCAGTACTTCCCAGTTTTGGCCTGGCTACCCCAGTATCCTGTGCGTGACTGGCTTCTAGGTGACTTGTTGTCTGGCCTGAGTGTGGCCATTATGCAGCTACCACAGGGTGAGCCACCCTTGACCTGGAGACTGTACCCTCAATCCTTGGATGATGACCCCGACCCTTCCAGGCCCTGGCCTGTAATCTGTGAACCACTGCCTGCCCCCGCCTCCCCCGACCCCTCTACCAAAAGCATGACCCCTGCCCCTGGAACTATAGCCCATGACCCAGGGCTGGGATTTCCTCATCCTTTCAAGACCCTGGCCTCCAAGTCTACATTGCTACGATTCCACCTCCAGGCCTGGCATATGCCCTTCTGGCTGGACTGCCCCCCGTGTTTGGCCTCTACAGCTCCTTCTATCCTGTCTTTATCTACTTCCTGTTCGGCACTTCCCGGCACATCTCCGTGGGTGAGTGGAGCCAGGAGGATGCCCACATTCCCCACGGAGGACAGGGTGAGGGAGGGCTGAGCAGGGCAAGGAAACGTAGGGAACAGGGAGGGAGGCATTGATGCCAAGCCAATGGGAGACTGGCCCAAGAGTCATTCCAGGCAGGACTGGGCCTCTGACCATGGAGACAGATTCAGGTTACCTAGAGGCCCTGGCCCAGGAGGATACAGGTGGGTGAAGCAACTCAAGGGGCCCAGACTTGGCACAGACCTGAGAGCCTGAGGCAGGCCATGCCCCCTTCCCCATTCCACTTTTCACAGGGGGAGTGGTTCTGAGCCAGTGGACACAGGTGGGACAAGGTAGATGATGCAGGGCCAACATTTCTAGCCGCGCTCAAGAGCCTTTGAACTTAGAGTTCATACCTGACTGCCAGCGCTGCCTCTATTTGCACAGCAAGTCTGAGGATATTGGTCTAGAACTGGGTGTCTCTTGGCCTCTCCCTTAAGACCAGGACTCCAGGGCAGTGCAGTGCCCCCTCCCCTTCAGACCACCCTGATCTGCCCCTGCAGGCACCTTTGCTGTCATGTCCGTGATGGTGGGCAGTGTGACAGAATCACTGGCTCCAGATGAAGCCTTCCTGCAGGCCTTGAACTCCACTGTCAATGTGACGGCCAGAGATGCTGCTCGGGTGCAGGCGGCCTCCACACTCAGTGTCCTTGTTGGCCTCTTCCAGGTGCGGAGCAGTCAGGAGTACAGGCCCCTGACTGCCAGACCCACCCCTCACCCCATCTGCCAGGTCCCCTGAGTGTCTGGCCATCACCATCTTCCTCCTCATCATCACTCATCCCTCTCTGCTCCCACCTGCCCTGGGCTCTGCCCCGGTCACCCCTAGGACCCTCTCCTCCCCTGACTGCCCTGTGCACCCTACAGGTGGGGCTGGGCCTGGTTCATTTCGGCTTCGTGGTCACCTATCTGTCAGAGCCTCTGGTCCGAGCCTATACCACAGCCGCGTCTGTGCAGGTCTTCGTCTCGCAGCTCAAGTATGTGTTTGGCCTCCATCTGAGCAGCCGCTCTGGGCCGCTGTCCCTCATCTATGTGAGTGAGGGTGGGAGGAGGGGAGGGTGGGTGGGCCCAGGACCTTGAGTGCTGGCTGTGACTCCCCCCCTCCCCTCAGACAGTACTGGAGGTCTGCTGGAAGCTGCCCCAGACTGTGGTCGGCACCATGGTCACCGCAGTTGTGGCAGGGGTGGTTCTCTTGCTGGTGAAGCTGTTGAATGACAAGCTGAGGCGACAACTGCCCATGCCGCTCCCCGGGGAGCTGCTCACGGTTCGAATTCTGATGGGGGAGGGGGGGCAGGGGGAAGGCCAAGTGAGGAGCCCCTGCCTTGTGGGCGTCCCCCAGATACTTAAAAGACTAGTTGGCATGGGCACTGAGGACTGGGGTTGCTGTCAGCTGACAGCCCCTGACAGCATCTCCATTTCCCCAAAATGGTGGTGTCCATCTCTTACCCTATCACTGACTTCTGCCCACCCCTCTGAAGGTTTCGCTTCAGGCCTCTCTCTTTATGCCCAAAGTGATTTCTCCATCTCCCTTAACGGTGGTGCCAACACCTACCTCCCCTGACTCTGTCCTCTCCCCGCAGCTCATCGGGGCCACAGGCATCTCCTACGGCGTGGGACTGCAGCACAGATTTGGGGTGGATGTCGTGGGCAAAATCCCTGCACGGTGAGCTCCGGCCCCTGTCAGGTCAGGGAGGGTTGGGTGGCCAGGGCCACAACGTTCCTTTGGCCTCACAGATGCCCCTCGCAGGCTGCTGCCCCCAGTGGCCCCCAGCCCCCAGCTGTTCGCAAGGCTTGTGGGAAATGCCTTCGCCATCGCTGTGGTTGGGTTCGCCATTGCCATCTCGCTGGGGAAGATCTTCGCCCTGAGGCATGGCTACCGGGTGGACAGCAACCAGGTCTGGGGAATGGGATGTGGGACACGGAGGGGGCAGGTGTACAGAGACCCCAGGGCCTGGGGGGATGGGGTATCAGGTGGGAGACAGGGAAACAGCAAACAGATGTGCTGGGGCCACATGGGGGACTGAGGGTGGGAGAGCAGGACACATGGGACAGCGGCCAAGTCTTTGGGGGCTGCTGAGTACAGATGGAGGTTGGGGATGTATAGGCCTGGACACAGTGACCACACACTGCTAGTGATGTGTCCTCACACCTGCACTACCCCCATCAGGAGCTGGTGGCACTTGGCCTCAGTAACCTCATCGGGGGCATCTTTCAGTGCTTCCCTGTGAGCTGCTCTATGTCTCGGAGCCTGGTACAGGAGAGCACCGGGGGCAACACACAGGTGGGCTGCAGGTGTGGGCTTGGGTGTGCTCTACACACACACTGCTTTGCCTGGGTGGTCCTACCCCCTGTTCTCCCCCCTCCCCCCTACTCCCCTTTTCCCCCTGCTCTCACCTTCTTCTCCCCTACACTCCAGCCCACCCATCTGCCCACTCACTCCCACTGTACAGGTGGCTGGAGCCATCTCCTCCCTCTTCATCCTCATTATCATCGTCAAACTTGGAGAACTCTTCCAAGACCTGCCCAAGGTGAGCCGCCATCCTGCGCCCAGCCAGGCTTGAGGGCCTTGGCCAGGCCAGGGACTCAGATCAGTCAGTCAGGGCCTGGGTGAGGGGGAGGGATACAAGGTCATGCCCTGTTTTTCAAGCTTGAGATCTCTGGGTTGAGATTTGGAGTCGACAGGCGGGGGTAAGAACCTTTGAGAGTGAGACCCAAGTTGTTAGGTTCGGGGGCAGGAGGTGGTTAGTGTCATTCGGGGTCATACCCAGGTGCTTGAGGACAGTCTGGCTCATGCCGGGTGGTCAGGGTTGTCAGCATCCCACACCTCTCAATAGCTCCTGGTGACCCTCCCCCTCCCGCAGGCAGTCCTGGCTGCTGCCATCATCGTGAACCTGAAGGGCATGTTGATGCAGTTCACCGACATATGCTCCCTCTGGAAGGCAAATCGAGTGGATCTGGTGAGAGGCCTGGGAGCCCAGGGGTGGGGTCAGGGCCTTCAGCCCCAGTGACCCTTCTAGACCCTGTTGACTACTACCCTTCTATTTTTAGCTCATCTGGCTGGTGACCTTTGTGGCCACCATCCTGCTGAACCTGGACCTTGGTCTGGCAGTTGCGGTAGTCTTCTCCCTGCTGCTCGTGGTGGTCCGCACACAGCTGTGAGTCACCCCTTTGGTTCCCCCCTCATTCCAGCTGGTGAGGGAGCGAGGTCCACGCTGGTTTCCCCCAGCTTTCCCACATCTTGGGGGGTGACCCAAGGCTCCTTAGAACCCCCTCATTGCCCCCTCTCCTAATGCCCCCCTCTTCTCACACTCTCTCTTTCACAGGCCCCACTACTCTGTCCTGGGGCAGGTGCCAGACACCGATATTTACAGAGACGTGGCAGAGTACTCAGAAGTGAGTGGCAGGGGCTAAGCCAGAGGATGGCGTGGATGGGGTGGGACAGAGGCAGACGGGGCCATCCCTTATCAGGTCCTTGCGTACTTGGCAAGGACATGGGGGTGGGGCGCTAAGGGTGCTTTGGTCCTTGGAATTTCAAGGGAGGAATTTGGGTCTCTGACCCCCATACTCAGAGTATAGGCCTTAGGGCTTGGGGGAGGAGTCTGTCTTAGAGGCAGCAGTACAAGCCCCATCCTGCAGAGTAGCCCTGGGTCAGGAATGTAGAGGGGCAGGATCTGGCGCACGAGGATGTAGGGGAGGCTGTTTGCTGACCTGATCAGTGGGGTTACTGAATCTCCGTCCTTTACCTCCTGAGAAGTCTCACATCAAGCCCTGGGAACAAAAGTGGGGGCTCTGGAATAAAACAAGCTCATTTTCCCTGATGGAGACTTGAAGGCTAAGCATAGTATGATGAGGCAGAGTGAGGGAAGGACATGAGGGGAGAAGCTCAGCTGGGGGGTGGCGCAGGGACATCGTTCAGGCCCAAAGGCCGAGCAGAGACCTGGAGTGTCCTGAGCAAGGTGGGAGCTGGGGAAGGCTGGGCTGGGCTGGCAACTGAGGAGGGTCTCTCTGTCCACGTACAGAAAGCAGACCCCAGTGCTGGGGTTGGAGACCGAAGCGGAAGCTAAGAGCCATTGAAACCTGGCCTGGGTATTGGCAGACAGACAGGGGAGGTGGGGTGGGAGAGGTTCAGGATGCCCTGGAGGAAGAAGCAGCAGCTCTGACAGGCCCAGGTGAGGGGTCAGGATGACCCTACCAGCCCCTGGGAGGGCATGGGCCACAGGCCGGGCCTCTGTTGGCTGGGAAGCAGAGGGTTGGTAATGGCAGGTAACGGGGTACACAGGGGAGGAAAGAAAGAGAGCAAGATGCAGCTAGGAGAGATGAGCGCTCAGCCACCCGCAACCTGACCCGTCCCCAGGCCAGGGAGGTCCCGGGCGTGAAGGTCTTCCGCTCCTCGGCGACCGTGTACTTTGCCAACGCTGAGCTCTACAGTGACACGCTGAAGCAGAAGGTGAGGCCTGGGGTCCACACGGGGAGGGGCAGAGGGTCTCTCACCTCCCCAATTTCCACATCCCCTGCCCTGCCCTTTGCTCTAGTGCGGTGTGAATGTGGACCACCTGATCTCCCAGAAGAAGAAACTGCTCAGGAAGCAGGAGCTAAAGCTGAAGAGACTTCAGAAAGAGAATAAGCTCCCAAAACAGGCAGGGGCCCTTCTGACCCCACCGGCCTTTCTCCCAGCCTCCTGGCTTCTCACCCTCATTCTTCATCCCTCCTCCTCTCTCCCTGATGCCCCCAGCGACCCTGCAGGTCAGGGTTCTGCGGGCAGTTTTGTTTTTCTCCTGCCTCCTAAGCCAATGGTGGCGTGAACCATCACAGTCCTCTTCCCAAAGTAGGTCAAAATCCCACAGCCTTCAGCCTGGCTGCCCTGGGTCCCAAGCTTCAGCTCCTAGTCCACCTGCCTGCCCAAAGCCAGGGGACGACACCAGGCCTGCCTGGCCTGGTTGTCATATGACAGCTGGGACACCTCTTTCCTGGTCCCCCTCTTTCCTGGACTAGGCTGCCGCCTCCAAGGGCACTTCCATTTCCATCAATGTCAACACCAGTGTCATAGACATTGAGAGCAACGATGTGGAGGGCTCCAAGGCCAAGGTGAGGCTGGAGGTGGGAGAGGGGCCAACCATGAGCTGCAGGGATGAGAGTACCCATGTGTGGAGTGGAGTGATGGATCAGATGCTCTACAGGGAGATCTCTAGTGATATGCCATAGAATTCTGCTTGTGGCTCTCTGGTCTGTGATCTGAGGCCTAGCCAAAGACCTTGAATTTGTGAATTCTGCAGGACCCTGCAGTCTGTGTTCATGGGCAGAGGGGAGGGATTGGGCATGTGGGAAAAATCTGGGATCAAAGGGGACATGAATCTCAGTTAGAGGCTCAGGCAGGACTTCCCTGGCAGGCCAGTGGTTAAGACTCTACGCCCCCATTGCAGGGGCCATGGGTTCCATCTCTGGTCAGGGAAGTTTCACATGCTGTGCGGCACCCCCGTCCCCAAAAAATGACTAAGGCAGGGTGCCAGGATATCTGTGTGTGCGTGTGTGTCCATGTGTCTCTTCTGGTTTGTCCCCATCCTCAGTCACTCTGGCTGACTGAGGACGGGGTGTGGTCTCTGATGCCCTTCCTTCTTAAGTGTCCCTATTAAGTATGGGCCCAGGAGGTAACAGAGCAGTAGATGCATGTCTGTGTGTGCTCCTGGAGTCTGGGCACCCCTCTCCTGTGTGTCCCCATGTGTCCCTCCTGTCTTTACATACAGGCTCCCTGTCTCCATATCCTCGTGTCCACTGCATGCCCCATATACGTGGCCGTTTACACGTCTGATCCTTTGTGTCTCTGCACGTCTGTGTATGTTCCCTGCCTTCACCCCCCGTGGACGGCCCTTGCAGTGTGTCTGGTTTCCCAGCAGGTGAGCACAGGAACTGAGCTAGAGGGTATAGCAGCCAGTGGTCAAGAAGATGCCAAGGCCCCAGACATGTCCTCACTGAAGACCCTGGGCCTGCCTCAGCCGGATTTCCACAGCCTCATCCTGGACCTGAGCTCCCTTTCCTTCGTGGACACTGTGTGTCTCAAGAGCCTGAAGAATGTAAGGGGCTAGGGGCACCCCTAAGAAGGGCCTTGGGGGAGGACAAGGCCCTTCAACCCTGACCCCATAACTAACTCCAAGAGCCCTCTGAGCCTAACCCCCAACCCTCTGAGCTCCCTCTCTGAACTTCCTCCCCCCAAGCCTGCCCAAGTTCCCCTTCAGAGCCCCTGAGCCTCCCTCTGAGTCTGGCCCCCTTTTCTGCTGCAGATTTTCCGTGACTTCCGGGAGATCGAGGTGGAGGTGTACATGGCCGCCTGCCACTGTGCGTGGGGTGGACACAGCAAGAGTGGTCTGGGGAGGGGGTGGGGATTCTGGCCAAGGAATCTTCCATGCAGCACAAGGAAAGTCTTTCTCTGAAACTGGAGGTCAGAGGTGTCCTGGGAGGGAGGGGTCAATGGTCAAGAGTTGGGGTTTAGCTATAAGCCTCAGGGGTGGTGGTCAGGGTGACATTCCGCCAGTGCCTGGGTGTTCCTGGGGGTTCTGCGGGTCAGGGGAGACCAACTCCTTGCCTACAGCTCCCGTGGTCACACAGCTTGAGGCGGGGCACTTCTTCGATGCATCTATCACCAAGCAGCATCTCTTTGCCTCTGTCCACGATGCTGTCATCTTTGCACTCCAACACCCGAGGTCCAGCCCCGTCAACCCTGTTTTGGTGAGCTGACCTCTGTTGCTGAGCTCTTTTTGTTTATCTACTGCTTGTCCCATCCTGACCCCATTTCCGGGAAGTCCACCCTTCCTGGATGGCTCTGATTAGCTCTGCCCCCAGTGAATCCACTGCCTTCCCCTCCTGCCTTTAGAGGAAGCGGCTCCCGGGGGAGGGGGTAGTACGTGTCCTTCAGAAACTGACAGGAGCCTCTCCTCCTCTCCCTGCCCAGGTTACCAAACTCTGATCGTGCTGCCACCCTGCCTGAGACTGCCCACCTCTGGAGGTTGCGACTGGTTACCCGTGAGGACCCTCTACCCCTGGGCTGCCTCCAGATGTCACCCGGGAGTCCCCTCCGTACGCACGCACATAACTCAGGGATGGAGGTCCTGGGACTCCAAGTTCATCACTCTAGGCCTGGGATAAGGCACTGGCCAAGCTGGAGGAGCATGCATGTTTTTAGCCTCAGGAATAAAGATTTGTTTGCCCAATGCCAGGCTCTGCTGTGGCTTGGTGGGGGCGCTTGGCAGGGGCAAGGGTATAGTCCACAGCCCTGGCTCCTGATCCTTCTTATGTCCCAAAGTGGGAATTGGGGTTGGAATCTGGGGGGAAAGTTCGGGGAGGGCAGGGTCAGGCAGGAGGAGTGTGGAGCAGGAGGGAGAGCTGCAGGGCTAGGCCCAGGGGCGGGGGGCATCCCAGGTCCAAGTTCCTCCCCAGCCACGCGCAGCCCTCGGCACCTGTGTCCTCAGCTGTAAAATTGTTGGAATCAGAGCTGCTTCTCAGGAATGACCTGTTCTCAGGGACCCCTGATGAGGTGCAGGGCAGGCCTGGCGCTACTGGGCAGCCCCTGGAGGGTGTGGTGTGAACACCTGAGCAACCAGCTGAGGAAGCACAGGGTATTCACAGGTGTTGCTGGTCTGCACTGAGAAGTAAGAATATGGGAATTCCCTGGCAGTCTAGTGGTTAGGACTCAACGCTTTCACTGTCAAGAGTGAGGGTTCGATCGATCCCTGGTTGGGGAACTAAGATCCCACAAGCAGCACAGTGCAACCAAAAGAAAAAAAAAAAAAGAAAAGAAAGAATGTGCATGATTGATTTACTTGGGAAAAATGCTTATTTGTATAATTAGATCACCTGGGCTTTGCAGGTCACCGTCAGCCAAGAACCACGTGTTGATTTCTGCCATAAAACACCGACATCTGGGCATGTGGCCCAGTGGGCAGCAATGGGCCTTCAGGCCAGCTGATACTGAGTGACTGGGGGCCAGGGTTGGAGGGGTCAAACCTTTCTGGGCCTCAGTATCCTCATCAGGAGAGCAGAAATGGTAATAGTACCCACTTCATGGGTTCCTCAATGAGTATTAAATGAGTAAATGCCACAAACAGCTTGCAACAGTGCTGGGCTCACGTCACCTGCCAAAACAAGTGAGCCTGCCGTTTGCAGGTCCTGACCAGGTCCTGGGCTCTGTGCTGGACCAGTGGACAGAGGCTGCCCTGCCCTGCAAGTCACAGAGGCACCTCTTGCCTGGCTGTTTCTATTCTGACCTGTGTCAGTGCCCTGCTCTGTGTTCACAAATCATCTGTCCTTTCCCCACTCCCAAAACCTTGCCCAGGAAGTCAGGGTTCTTTGTCACACTGCCTCCAGGCACCAGGAACAGCGCAGGGCACGAGGAAGTGTTTGGTAAATACTGGTTAATTGAACCTATGTACTGGAGTGGAAGGTAAACCTCAAACATGAACTTGCAGGTACAGGCAGACCTTATTTTATTGCACTTCGCTGATACTGTGTGTTTTACACATTGAAAGTTTATGGCAACCCTGAGTCAATCAAGTCTTTTGGTGCCATTTTTCCAACATCATTTGCTCACTGCATGTCACTGTCACATTGTGGTAATTTCAAACTTTTTCATTATTATGTTTGTTAGGAGGATCTGTGATCAGTGATCTTTGATGTTACTACTGTGACTTGCTGAAGGCTCAGATGATGGTTAGCAATTTTGAGCAATAAAGTGTTTTTTAAAATTAAGGTATGTACTTTTTTTTAGACATAATGCTATTGCATGCTTAATAGACTACAGTGTAGTGTAAACATAACTTTTTTTTAAAGATGTTGGGGGTAGGAGTTTCTTAATTTATTTATTTATTTTTGCTGTGTTGGGTCTTGTTTCTGTGCGAGGGCTTTCTCTAGTTGCGGCAAGCGGGGGCCACTCACTATCGCGACCTCTCTTGTTGCTGAGCACAGGCTCCAGACGCGCAGGCTCAGTAGTTGTGGCTCACGAGCCTAGTTGCTCAGCAGCATGTGGGATCCTCCCAGACCAGGGCTCGAACCCGTGTCCCCTGCATTAGCAGGCAGATTCTCAACCACCACGCCACCAGGGAAGCCCTAAACATAACTTTTATATGCACCGGGAAACTGAAAATTTTGTGCACCTCGCTTTATTGTGGTGGTCTAGAACCGAAGCACAGTATCTCCAAGGTATACCTGTACTTGGAAATGCTTTGAAGAAAATGAAACAGGGTCAGGAATTCCCTGGCAGTCCAGTGGTTAAGACTCTGTGCTTCCATTGCAGGACGCACGGGTTCAATCCCTGGTCGGGGAACTAAGATCCCACATGCCACAATGCGGCCAAATAAATAAATAAAACAGGGTCACGTGAAAGAGAAGGGACTGTGTTACCCAGGATGGTCATGGGAGGGAGACTCGGGGAGCAGGTGACACTTGAGCTGAAATCCAGCCGTGAGAGTTCTCTTTCTAGGACAGTGCTCCTAGTGTAGGGAACAGCAGGTGTGTTCAAGAAACACCAGGGTGGCCTACAAGAGGCAGGAGGGGAGACCAGAGCACAGAGCACCTCACAGGCCAGGTTGAGCCTTCAGGCTTTATTCAGAGAGTGCGCAGCCACACTTTTGAGTGCTCACTGTGCTGCGATGTGGACCATGGGGCTGAGTCTGGGTATAGGGGATCAGGGAACTGTGTGCTTAGCTTGGTTGGCCTGTGGTTGGTGCTGCCACTGGTGGAGAGCAGCATTAGGAGCTGTGGGTATTAGAATTTTAGGGTTTGTATGTTAGATGAGGAGGAGGGAGAGGGGGAAGGAGGCATTCTTTCATTCCTGGGCCCCAAGCCTGCCCTCCTCCCTGGCCCTGGAATCCTGCCCCGCCGCCCCCCCTCCCGCCCCGCCCCATATTTTCTGGCCAGGCCACCCTTCCTGAAAGCCATGGCCCCAGCTGGAACCTACTGCCTCACCTGCCCCTGGGGGAGGAGTGTTTGCCCGTTGCCAGGCGCCCAGGTTCCGGCCCCTAGTACTTGCAGCAGCCATGCTGCACGCACAGTCCTTCCTGCCATGGCTGCTTCTGTTAGCGATGCCTGTCCGCAGCCACACCTGGTCACGGCCCCTGTGGTACCAGGTGGGGCTGGACTTACAGCCCTGGGGGTGCCAGCCAAACAGCCTGGAGGGTTGCAAGGGCAGCCTGGGCTGTCCTGGCCATTGGATGGGCCTGGGGGTGAACCGCATCTACCCATTGGCTGGGGTCACCATCGTCACTACCATGATGCTGATGCTCAGCCGTGCGGTGATACAACGGCGGCGCTCACAGGCTGCTAAGAGTGAGGTGAGCATGGCACTGCTCTGTCCCCACAGCCTCCTACCTCTGTTCATACCCAATGAGCTCATAATTCTCTACCCATCCTCCCACTCATGTCCTGTGGGCCTCCTGCTGCCCCTCCCCCATCACACACCCCCCCAGGGTCCCTACATCTGTCCACACCCAACAGTCCCTGGCCATTTCCCATGGGTAGTACCCTACCCCATCCTCCCTCTTTAATATCCCTTTTCCTCATCCAGCCTCCACGGGCCCCTTGACCATATACTAGGCCACAGCAGACCCTCCACGATCCTCCGTCACCCTGAGTCCCCCTTCCCACCACACCTCTGTCCTGTTCCGCTGTTCTCACTCCTGCCTCTTGGTCCTATCCTCAGCATCCGCAGGTGACGGCTAACCCCTGTGCACCCTGGAAACGACGGGCCCCGATCTCTGACCGTGCCCTACTCCTTGGGGTCCTGCATATGCTGGATGCCCTCCTGGTCCATATTGAGGGCCATCTGCAACGTCTAGCCACCCAGCAGCGAACCCAAATAAAGGGGACTTCTGCCCAGAGCGGTTGACCCAACATACTCCTCTCTTTGCCTGGTGGCCTGTCGGGGCAGGGATGGCCTGAGGCTCTGGACCAGGCTCAGGCCTGTGTGTCTTATTCTCTCCAGGCCTGTCTGGACCCTGTGCCCCTTTTCTACTTTTAGAGCCAACACACCCATCGAGGCCTCGGTGCCCATCGATGGCTGGGGAGGTGGGATCCAAGCTGGCTCACACTGCTCCATTGCCCACACCAACTGACCCATCCTCTCTAGGGATCCCACTCATAAATACAACTGCTCCTTTGGGGCTCCTCAGGGGCCCCCAGTGTGGTGGGAGAAGACTTGGCCATCAGGGCAGATGTGAGTGGTCCAGAGAGGGCAGCCCAGAGGTGACCACCTGGCTGAGTCAGCTAGGGCTCCTGGTTGAGCCTGCAGGGCCTGAGCTGGGGCTGGGGGTAGAGGGAGGGCTCTGGCTGCCTTCCATCTTTGTGACATCTCAAACATGCTTTGGCACCTAAGTGGCCCTTGCTCTAAAGCTCCTGGAAGTGGGATGAGGGCTGAACCTCCCCAAAGGGACCCTCACCTGCTTCCTCCCTTCCTTCTACTATAGGCATCAGGATCTGCTGATGAACAAAACAGGCTCCTCCCTCACCCACTCACAAATAGGGGATGGTAGAGGTGGTGATGAAGCAGACTCAAAAACTCAACTCCTCTGCAGAGAGTTGTGCTGAGCCAGTTGGAGTAGGGCAGGTGTGGGCTGACTGCTGGGACCTGAAGGGTGAGTGGGGTGAGGAGAGGAGGGGGAGAGTGCTCCAGTCAGAAGGATAAGCACATACAAGGGCCAGATGGGGAAAGAGACCTTGACCTGTTCCACGAACTATAAGATGGTCAGGATTTCAGGGGAAAGAAGGAATTCTGGAGCACAGGAGAGGGCAGGCTGGGAAGGGACAGGAGTTGGTGTCTCCTAGGGAGGCTGTGGTAAGCAGGATAATGGCCCTCAAGATGTCCTTGGAATCTGTGAATATTTTACAGTACATGGCAAAGAGGATTTTGCAGATGGAATTAAGTTAAAGGCATTAAAATGGCAAGATTATTCTGGATTATTTTGCTGGGCCCAGTGTAATTGCATGAGCCCTTAAAAGTGGAAGAGGAGGGCAGGAGAGTTGGTCGGATTCAAAGTGTGAGAGGTACTAATAATCCTCGGCTGCTGGCTTTGAAGGTGGTGGAAGAGATCTTCCACCACCCAAAGATCCAGGTAATTCAGATGGCCTCTAGAAGCTGGGAATGACCCTTGGGTGATAGGCAGCAAGAAAACAGAAACCTCAGTCCTTCAACCACTATGATCTAACTTCTGCCAATAACCTGAATGACCAAGGACACATTCTCCCCTAGAGCCTCCAGAAAGGAAAACAGCCCTGCTAATGCTTTGATTTTAGCCCAGTGACATCCATGTTGGATTTTGGGCCTACAGAACTGTGAGATAATAAATATGTTTAGTTCTAAGCCATTAAGTCTGTGGTGATTTGTTATGGCAGCAATAGAAAACTACTAAATATTGGTATCAAGAGTGAGAGGTACTGCTGTAACAAATCCTAAAAATGTGGAAATGGCTTTGGAATTGGGCAGTGAGCAAAGGCTGGAAGAATGTCAGGGAGCATAATAGAAAAAGCCAAAACTACCTTCAAACAACTGTTAGCAGAAATTTGGACATTAAGAATGCTGCCATTGAGGGCTCAGAAGAAAATTAGGAACATGTTACTGGAAACCAGGAGTAAAAGGAATCTTTGTTAAATAGTTGTGGGAAGCTTAGTGGAATCATAACCCGTATTTGGATGGAAAGCAGAACTTGTAAATAATGAACTTTAATATTTAGCAGAAAAAATTTCCAAGTGAAGTGCTGAAGGTGCCACCTGGTTTCTTCTTGCTGAAAAACATTGCTGAAAGAAATTTTGAAAGACCTAAATAAATAGAAAGACATTCCATGTTCTTTGATTGGAGGACTTAATACTGTTAAAATGGCAATACTATCCAAAGTGGTCTACAGATTCAGTGTAATCCCAGTGAAAATCCCAATGGTGTTTTATAAGAGAAATAGAAAAACCCATCCTAAAATTTATATGGAATCTAAAGGGACCCTGAATAGCCAAAACGATCTTGGAAAAGAAGAACAAAGTTGGAGGACTCAAACTTTCTGATTTCCAAAATGTACTAAAAGGTACTGTAATCAAAACAGTGTGGTGCTGAAATAAGAATAGACATATAGACCAATGAAATAGAATAGAAAGCCCCGAAATAAACCTTCACATATATATTCGGTTGATTTTCAACAAGAGTGCAATTTAATGGGGAAAAGATAGTCTTTTCAAAAAATGGTGCTGAGAAAAAACTGAATATCCACATGCAAAAGAATGAAGTTGAACCCTTACCTTACATCATATACAAAATTAAGTAAAAGGGATCAAAGATTTAAATTTAAAAGTTAAAACTATAAAACTTTTAGAAGAAAACATAGATGGAAATCTTCATAATCTTGGAGAAGGCGATGATTTCTTAAGTATGACATTAAAAGAACAGGTAACAAAAGAAAAAATAGATAAAATGGACTTCATCAAAATAAAAAATTTGTGCATCAAAGAACACTATTAAGAGAGTAAAAAGACAGCTCACAAAATGGGAGAAAATATTTGCAAATCATATATCTAACAAGAGACTAATATCCAGAATACCTAAAGAATTCCTACAACTCCACAACAAAAAAACAAATTCAAAAATGGGCAAAGGACTTGAATAGACATTGTCTAAAGAAGATATACAAATGGCCAATAACCACATGAAAAGATGCTTAACATCACTAGTCATTATGGAAATATAAATCAAAACCACGAGATATCATGTCACCCCCATTAGGATGGCTATTGGAGAATAACAAATATTGGTGAGAATGTAGAGAAATTAGAACACTTTTGCATTGCTGGCAGGAATGTAAAATGGTACAGCCACTACAGAAAACTGCGTGGTGGTTCCTCAAAAAGCTAAAAATATAATTACCATATGATCCAGCAATTCCCCTCCTAGGTAAATACCAAAATAATTGAAAGCAGCATCTCAAACAGATGCTTGTATGCCAGTGAGTGTTCATTGTAGCATTATTCACAATAGCCAAAAGGTAGAAACAGCCCACGTCCACCAACAGATAAATAGATAAACATCATGCTAAGTGAAATAAACCAACGATAAAAGGACAATGTTGGAAGATAAACTGGGCTTCCCTGGTGGCACAGTGGTTAAGAATCCGCCTGCCAATTCAGGGGACACGGGTTCGAGCCCTGGTCCGGGAAGATTCCACGTGCCGCGGAGCAACTAAGTCCGTGTGCCACAACTATTGAGCCTGCGCTCTAGAGCCCGCGAGCCACAACTACTGAAGCCTGTGTGCCACAACTACTGAAGCCTGCGTGCCTAGAGCCTGTGCTCCGCAACAAGAGAAGCCACCACAATGAAACGCCGCCTGCACCCCGCAACTAAGAGTAGCCCCCGCTCACTGCAACTAGAGAAAGCCCGCGTGCAGCAGCGAAGACCCAATGCAGCCAAAAATTAAATAAATAAATTTATTTAAAAAAGAAAGATAAACTGAGGCATGTTTAAAAATTTTAAGAGTTTATGTGAGCAAAAATTTATTCAAATCAGGTACATCCAATCTAGCAGGTAGAAAAGAGCTCCAAGGTGCTGAACAAAAATGAAAGATTTTGATAGGCAAAAGGGAGTGGGAACAAGGATACTATAGTAGGCAAAAAAAGCAGGTTGGTTATTGCAGTTACTTTCCTTTAGGGGATGTCACAGTATAACAGGCAGATGACCTGATCAAATAGTGTTGATCAGGAGATTCTTGACTGACTGGTTTAAGATTCCATTTCTGGGAAAGCCCAACTAAAATTAAGACTTGGTTTGGTGGCATGGGGCTTAGCATAAGTGACTCTATTTGGGGCCTGTTATTTATTTATTTATTTTTTTGCGGTACGCGGGCCTCTCACTGTTGTGGCCTCTCCCGTTGCGGACCACAGGCTCCGGACGCGCAGGCTCAGCAGCCATGGCTCACGGGCTTAGCCGCTTCGCGGCATGTGGGATCCTCCCGGACTGGGGGATGAACCCGTGTCCCCTGCATAGGCGGGCGGACTCTCAACCACTGTGCCACCAGGGAAGCCCGGGTATGTTATCTTTTTAACAAAACTCTACGATCCCATTTATATGAGGTACCTAGAACAGTCAAGTTCATAGAGACAGAAAGTAGAATAGAGGTTGTCAGAGATTTGAGGAAGGGGGAAATGGCGAGTTATTGCTTAATGGATATAGAATTTCTGTTTGGGATGAGGAAAACGTTTTGAAAGTAGACTAAGTGATAATAGTTGCACAACTTTTTTTTTTTTTGGCTGCACTATGTGGCTTGCGGGATCTTAGTTCCCTAGCCAGGGATCGAACCCGGGCCCCAGCAGTGAAATTGCTGAGTCCTAACCACTGGACTGCCAGGGAATTTCCCTGCACAACATTTTAAATGTAATTAATACCACCGAACTGTATAATGTTAAGATGTAATAATGATTAAGGTGCTAAATGTTATGTATATGTTAGCACAATTTAAAAACTAAAATTAAAATAAAAGAAAAAGAAAAAATCTAGAAGAATAAACTGAAGTGTATATCAAATATTGAGTGAGGAGAGTAAGGTGAGTGCCAGAGCCCTCTCAGGCAGCCCGCATGGACCTGCTTTTAGTTTTGAGACTCTCTGGGGGGAATAAAGGGAGTCTCAGAGATGGATAGAGAAATG
This sequence comes from Kogia breviceps, assembly GCF_026419965.1. NCBI lineage: Eukaryota > Metazoa > Chordata > Mammalia > Artiodactyla > Physeteridae > Kogia > Kogia breviceps. The sequence continues at coordinate 39,948,077 of NC_081319.1, forward strand.
AGGTCTGGTCAAGAATTGTTACAAAATTCAGTTTGCAATTTAGAGGGAAAAAGGGTATTTTGGTCTCACCTCACCCCATAGGCCAAGTAAATTCCAGAAGATTAATGAGTCATCAAAGACTCTTGCAAAATCATTGCAATGACCACTGCTTGTACTTGACCTTTTAGCAGCACTTCCTTTTTGACCAATCTCTTGAAACATATCCTTCCCTGGGCATCTACCACATCACACTTCCTGGTTGTCTCATTGTCCTTCCCTTCTCATCCCAGGGTAGCAGTGGGGGTGGGGACGGGGGCGGGTAGGTAACTGGATTAGAAATTATTGGATTTGCTAAAAGATTGGGTGTGGATTTTGAGAGAGAAGAGTCAAGGATGACTCCTAGATTTTTAGCCTGAGCAACTTGGTTAATGGAAGTGTCATTTACTGAGATGAAGACAATTATAGGAGCCCCGGGAGCGCCCCCCCTCCGGGCGGTGCTGCACAGCACGCAGTATCTTAGTTCCCCAACCAGGGATCGAACCTGCGCCCCCTGCAGTTGAAGTGCGGAGTCCAAACCACTGGACCACTAGGGAAGTCCTAGCTTTAGCATGTTTAATTGAGATGTACAGGGAGGTAGGACAAGAACAGGAGAGCATGGGAAACTAAAGGTGGAGAAGGGATGAGGCTCTAAGGAGGAAAAAGTGGCCAATCACTTTAAACAAGACCGAGCACTGGCCATTAGATTTAGCAACATGGAGCTCATTGATTACCTTTACAGGTGTGGTTTTGGAGGAACGAATTGGGGGTGGGATTGGAGTGGGTTTGGGAAAGAGTGGGAAGAGAGGAATTGGAGGCAGTGAGCTCTTTGGGGGAGCTCTTCTAGAAGGAAGGTGCACAACGCACTGGTCACTGGAAGAGGTTGTGTCACAGGCAAGAGGAGTCTAAGGAGACATGACAATGAAATGGAATGTGGTATCCTGGATAGGATCCTAGAACGAAAAAGGATATTAGGTAAAAACTAAAACTAAGGGAATCTGAATAAACTATGGACTTTAGTTAATAATAATATGTCAGTATTGGTTCATTAATTGTAACAAATGCGTAGTCCCAGGTTCCACCCTGGTAGTTTAGCCCTGGGGTTGCGATTCGCAAACATGTTGCGGCTGCGCTCCCCGCCCGCCCGGCCGCTCTGAGCACTCAGTGGAGTCGAGGCGCCCACTGTTCGCGAGAAACATCGCGGACTCTGCCCCCCACGCCACCACCACGGGTGAAAAGGGAAGATGGACTGGATCCAGAACAGACCCGCTCAGGACGATGACTAGCCAGATGGATTAATGCACACTGGCACCCAGGGACGCGAAGACAGGAACTAACGACCAGCAGAAAATGAATATCCGCGGCGCCTCCGCCAGGGAGCAGCCGAGCGCCTAGTCTGCGGTACTGCGCCTGAGCGTCGTGCGCCGCTGCGTCCACTCTACGCATGCGTGGCGCGGCTCGGCGTCCACTGGAGCCAGAAGATGGCGGCTTCCGCGGTTTGCCGGGCGGCAAGCGCCGGGACGCGAGTGCTGGTGCGCAGCCGCCGCTCGGTGAGATGTCAGCGAGAACGCAGAGCTATGGGGAGCGGGTCTGTGGAACGGAGACCGGGAGCGGGCTGTTAGCGGCGGCGGGTCGAGAATGGGGAGGTCGCGGGGTCAGGGCCGTGGGAAGGTCACGGCCCAGGGCACGCATGGGAGTCTCGCGGCTGGCCCGGGGGCGGGGACGGGGATCCCACTGCAGGCCTGAGAACTAAGGAGCGATCCTCCAATCTAGTCCTCAGTCCTGGTCGCCCCTTTCCAGCAGCCGGCCCTGCTGAGGTCGCCTGTCTTGCGGGGCATCGCCACCTACGCCCAGGCCCTGCAGAGCGTGCCGGAGACGCAGGTCAGCCAGCTGGACAACGGGCTGCGAGTGGCCTCGGAGCAGTCCTCCCAGCCTACCTGCACGGTGAGTGGGTCCGCTGTCGGGAGTGCACCTCCATATTGGGCATGGTCTCTTTTCCCAAGTCGGGGTGTGACCTTGGGCTCAAGTGCTCTGTGGTTTGGATCAGACTCCACTCAACCACCTCAGGATTGACCCTCCTACCCCAATCCCTATCCTAGCCACTCCTTGACTTCTTGGGGGCAGTCCTCACCGTAACCAACACTTAGCGTGTGATGCTTGCCAATCACGAGGCCAAGTCTTTTTTCTTCAGCAACCCATATGGGAGAAGTGATCCTTCAATGAGGAAAATGGGGTTCAGAGACATTAGGTGACTACCAGCCTTACGGCCCAAAGTCATAATCTCTTGCCTAGACTGGAATTCCAGTTAAATGGATAATTTTCCTCAAAATTCACTCAGAGATAGAAATCTTGGCTAGATAAAGAGAGAAGATTCTCAAGAAGCGAACCGTCTCCTCCCCACCCCAAACTTCAGGTGGTTTCATTGGTAAATTCTTTCAGTTTTCCAGGAACAAATAATGTCCTGTGATATAAGTTGTTACTGAACACAGCAAAAGGTGATGGGCAACTTCTTTATTACATGGCACCTGTATAAGCCGACCCACAGCCTGTTAAGAAAGCTTGGTAGAGAATGCTGTATTTCATGGACACTAAGATGCTCTAGTTTGTAAGGAGCATCACTGTGCTCTAGTGGCAGGAAAAGAATGCTACCAATTATAATCAAAGGATACCATGGATTGTAAAATGTATCTTTCGAAGATGTTAGGTGTGTAATAGATGTTCATGAAAAGAATTTATGACACATAGTACGTATATCAACATCTCTTAGGAAAGTAGATGTGAACATTTTAAGTCAGCTGTGAAACAAATAGTAAATTAAAAGATTAGGTCTGTGTCACCATGGGGGTGAGTAGTGTGGTTTGTGTATCACAGCACACCAGGAGGCTATTAAGAAAATTATTAGATTCTCTCTGGGTGCCAAGGAGACACTTTGCAGTATTAGGTGTCCAGCTCTGTTTAAAACTTTTTTTAAGTGTGAATGAAGGCTACTTATGATGATAAAATGTTCAGTGTTTAAGCCAATAGCCTGTCCTTTAATGGTGAAAGGACACAATCACCAGAACAAATGCAGGGTATAATTTTTAGGAAGGAGAAAAGAAGTTGTTTTCAAATGATTAGTTGCTTGACTAGAGGAAACAAAGAATCAACTGAAAAGTGAGGTTGAATTTAAGAATTTCCTGTGGTGATGGGACAAGTGAACATGCCTGGTTTGAAGCTTCCCTGCAAGTCTCGATAACCAGTCAGGAAATAGAGCAGTGAGGAGAGGTGATGCAGTGTGACTAGTCATTCAGCTGGTGCCCTGTGCCTCTAAGCACAGGGGTCCTGCTGAGAAGCTCTTCCCCAGCGTGGGACTGTGAGCCCCTGTCTGGGGCTTGTGCTGGGTCTTGCAGGGTGGGGTGTAAGGGGGGCTGAGGTGGATTGTTACCTTTGTTGGTGGTTTCTTATCCAGGTTGGGGTGTGGATTGATGCTGGCAGCCGTTATGAGACTGAGAAGAACAATGGGGCAGGCTACTTTGTGGAGCATCTGGCTTTCAAGGTGAGGCTCCTGAAGTCCTGCATCTCCCCTGGGCTTAGGGCTTCTTGCTGTCCCTCCTGAGGATGCAGGTCAGAAAAGTCAGCCTCCTCAATTATGGGTTTTAACAGGGTAGCAGGGGAAAGAGATCTCTGGATGGCTTTTCTGGGAGGAGTCATGTGAACTTGGCCTCTGCTGAGTGAGTGCCTATCTGGTGAACCCCTGCACAAGGCCCCTAGAGCCAGAAAAACCCCAGGGAGCCATAAGAGCCCTGCTCTTCACCAGAGGCCAGGCCTGTGTTGTATGCATGCATGGATGTACACGTGCATTGTAACAAACCCACATATTTAGTTTTTGTAAAATTCTGTGCATCTCTTATTTGTAGAAGTGAGTAGGAGCTTTCTTGAGGATGGGAACAGCTCCTAAGCCACCTCGTGTTCACATGGAGTAGAGACTGAGTTCTTAAATGAATGAAAAAAATGGAGAAGATACGGGATAGGTGGTGTTGTGGAACAGGAATGGGCAGCTAGCCAGGTCCAGCATCACAATTGTGTGTGTCAGTCTCAACACATTGATACGTGTGTGTGTCATTGGACAGCAGCACTGCCGTACACGCGCACACATACATACACACACACTGGACTAAGGTTGAGTCCTACAGAGGCCATAGCACACACACAGAGTCGTGTAAATGGTATGAGGGAGAGTGGGTAGTGGTAGCATCACCTGAGCACATGTGTGAGCTTACCTGACCATGACTGTCAGTAAAAGGAGAGGGAGTGCTGGTAAGGTCAGGCTGGTATGGGAGCTCTCAGTCAAATGCTATACCCCCTCTTGGTATGGGAGCTCTGGATTTCAGGTGACACTTGCTTTGGCCATGCCCTTCTTTCCTGGCCCCTGGATGTCTTCATTCTCTTGGTCCACGATGCTGTGACGTTGATTGGCTTAAGGCCTGCTAAGCACTTGGTGAGCACAGCCTCTGGGCCGTATAAGCCCAGAGTCTTTGCTGAGGGAGATACCTGTGGACCAGTGGTCCTGCTGGGACTTTAGCCTGTGAGGATGGGGGTCCTGGGGTCCCTTGTGGCTCCTGATTTGTCCTATTGATGTGTGGTTCCAGGGAACAAAGAATCGGCCTGGCAGTGCCTTGGAGAAGGAGGTGGAGAGCATGGGGGCCCATCTTAATGCCTACAGCACCCGGGAGCACACGGCTTACTACATCAAGGCACTGTCTAAGGACCTGCCAAAAGGTACGCTGGAGGATGGGGCCAGGACACCAGTAGGACTCCAGGATTGCAGAGGACAGGCACTCAGGAGCCCCTGGCCTGGCTGAAGAATGGGGTTACCCTTAGAGTATGGCCTTGCAACAAAGCAACCAGGGGTGTCAGGCCTGGGGTTTTGTCCTGTTACTGGTCTCCAAACCTGTCCTTCTTGCATCCAGCTGTGGAGCTCCTGGCCGACATTGTGCAGAACTGCAGCCTAGAAGACTCCCAGGTTGAGAAGGAGCGTGATGTGATCCTGCAGGAGCTGCAGGAGAACGATGCGTCTCTTCGGGACGTGGTCTTTGACTACCTCCATGCCACGGCATTCCAGGGCACCCCTCTAGCCCAGGCTGTGGAGGGGTCCAGTGAGAATGTCAGGTGAGCGTTGGCTGGTCTGGGGTGGAATTCGTCCCCTCATTCTGGCATGGCCAGGCCATATCCACATGAGTTTGTTTTTAGTTGATCTACTGTCGGTGCTATTTATTTTCCTAATTCACACAACTGGAGACATTTTCTATGTTGCCACATGGTCCCTGTGAGTCTTTTTAACACCTGTGTGGTTTTCATTTGAATTTGGGGCTTTGCTTTAGCATGTGTTTCCATGCATGTCCTGCCAGCCTGAGGGAGGGTTCTCTGGGTATCCCTCCATATGACTTCTTGTCCTCTGGTGGGATGAGCTCTGCTGTTGCCCCTCAAGAGCCCCCACTGTCAGTTCTCACCCTCCTCAGAGGGGACTACAAGGCTCTCCTGAGGTGGGATGTGAGGGGGGCCCAATGAGGGCTGCCCTCTGGGCCCCAGAGTGGTGGATGGCAGAAATGGGGCAAGGACCAATTGGTGTGTGGGGTCCTGCTTTCCAGAGAAGCCATGTCTCCTGGTCTGTCTCCTCAGCCCCGTTTGTGTGACCCAGATCATTCTGGTTTGGGAATGGTGTTGACCAATTGGCTGTATGTCTTACAGGAAGCTGTCTCGGGCAGACCTGACTGAGTACCTCAGCCGGCATTACAAGGCCTCTCGAATGGTTTTAGCAGCAGCTGGAGGTGAGCAATGGGCTCATTGAAGCCCTGTGGTAATAGGGGGGTGGGCTATGGCCTTGGTTACCAGGGCCAAGTCTCCTGGTTCTGACCATAGGGATCTTCCACTCCTGGGGACACTGTTCCCACCCTGTCCTTGAGGGGAGTGACCTCTCTTCCATGCTCTTTGAGGTGGGGTGGGATTCTCCTCTGCTGCCACCACTGAAACTGGCCGCCCAGGGATGCTACTCCCCTCTTTAGTACAGGCCTCAGTTGGGCTGTTGGCCCCTCCAGGCCTCAGAGTTTTCCCAGCCCCACCTGGTTGTAGGCGATCCAGGTTGTAGGCTGGTAGGAGATTCAAGCCCTCGGGCTTGTTTCTCTTGGCCTTGTCAGTGGGCAAACCAGACATTGCATGACAGATAGGAAGTGCCTTGAAAGGAAGGCATAGAGTGGTAGGGGGACTTTAATGGGGGGCTCAGAGTTAGAGGGTAGGGAGGTGCTTTTGAAGCATGTGTCGTTTGAACAGAGGCTTAAAGAGAGGTGGGATTTAATTCAGTGGAGAGTGGGAGGTCTGTGCAGAGTGGAAGAGCAGTGTCACAGGTTGGTGTATGTTTTGAGGCTTGCCCTGCTGCCGGGTAGGGGCCAGAGCGGAAGTGGGCAGGCGCAGGGAGTGCTTGTGGCAGATGCCTGGTGGGGGACGGTAGGAGCCAGGAGAGAAGCGCGGGGACTCAGGGTGGCTTTTTAGGTAGACACCTGACAGGGGAGGGGACGGGAGCAGGGCCAGGATGCTTTCCCACCTTAGGTCGTGACAGCTGACTGGGCAAGAAAGATTGATAGGAAGAACATGATTGGTGGTCTTGGGGCCAGTGAACCTTGGGACCAAGAGCAGTCTGAGCTACTGACACATCAGACTTTGTTGAGTCCAACAGGATGTGAGCTCAGGGAAAGAAAGAATAAAAGGCAGAGGCACCTAGCAGGCTGTACCTGGGGGAGGCTGCTTACTACCACAGCGCCCACTGGTCAAGGTGCTATGGCAGCAAAGGCCTCCTCTTGCAGAGGTGAGATCCAGCAGGGGTCCTGAGGCATGAGTTTGTAATGTTACTGGTAAGCGTCCCCAGCTCTCAGGGGACCCCAGAGCTAGTCACAGCCCTGCATAGCACCTCTTTGTGCCCTCTCACCTGCCAGCCCCCACAGGATCTGCTTGAGGAAGGGCCAGAGGGAGAAGGCAGGGCAGGTGGCCTTATGCCCAGGGAGCACCAGTCTTGTCCTTGCTGTTGGTGGGAATGTGTCACATGGGAACCCATTTTTAAGCTCAGCATGCTGCTGCTTCCCTGTGGCTGAGGTGATGGAAGCTGTTTGACCCTGAGGTGCCTGCCCCGCCCATGAGATAGGGTGTGTCTGTGAAGGGTCCTCTTCCCTCACCTTGTCCTGATGTCACGTCTTCCTTTTGGTGTTTCCCACCAAGGCAGGACATGGGGTCCTCTGCTTGTGTGTGATCTCCCCTACCCTGTGCCTTGGGCCCTGGCTGGCCAGTAACTCTGCTGTCTGTCTCGGCAGGGGTGGAGCACCGGCAGCTGCTAGACCTCGCCCAAAAGCACTTCTGCAGCCTCTCTGGGACATACGCTGAAGACGCTGTGCCCACTCTCACTCCCTGCCGCTTCACTGGCAGCGAGGTGGGCTGCTTGGTGGGCGGGGGTAGTGCCCTCAGCTGGGACCTCTTGGGGGCACCCTCGTGTGCATGGCTATCTTCATGACTCCAGAGATGCCTCGAGTTGGGCAGGTGTCCTGTGGCTGCTGGCTCACAGGCACACGTGTTCACACTTGCATGCACACTCTCCACCACACTTGGCACCTTTGCTGGTCGCCTGGGAAGTCTGGCTGTCCCTCAGCTTTGCCATGTACTGTTTCAGATCCGCCACCGTGATGATGCCCTGCCTTTGGCCCATGTGGCCATTGCAGTGGAGGGGCCTGGCTGGGCCAACCCGGACAATGTGGCCCTCCAGGTGGCCAATGCCATTATTGGCCACTATGACTGCACTTACGGTGGTGGCACGGTGAGTGCCAGGGGTGGGCATGGGATGGGACCTTGTCTTCAGGGAAGAGAGGGAGCTGGGCTGTGGGCGCTTGTACTGTGGGGTTTGGGGTGTGGACCACAGACAGGAGGGTGGGTGCTGACCACCCTCATTCCTGGTAGCACCTGTCCAGCCCATTGGCTGCAGTTGCTGCAACCAAGAAGCTGTGCCAGAGTTTCCAGACCTTCAACATCTGCTACGCAGAGACGGGGTTGCTGGGCGCACACTATGTCTGCGACCACATGAGCATCGACGATATGATGTTCTTCCTACAGGGCCAGTGGTGAGTGGCGGCCTAGTGCTGCCAGGGAGGTGGGGAGGGAATAGGGCCCTTTGAGCAGGATCGTGGGAGGCTCAGAGACAGCACCGTCTCTCAGGATGAATCCCACCCCACCCCTGCTCTAGGATGCGCCTTTGCACCAGTGCCACAGAGAGCGAGGTGGTCCGGGGCAAAAACATTCTCAGAAATGCTCTGGTGTCTCATCTGGATGGTGAGTCCTGCAGCCCTGTGGCAAGGGGTAGAGTGCATAGTGGCAGTGACAGTCCCAGTGTTCCTAACCAAGATTGGGAATGAAAACTTTGAAGGTCACACCATACCCCACCACTACCCCTCTCACAGGGACCTGCGGTTTTAGGTACAGGTGTGGATAGGCTTAATCAGCAGTCCATGGATACAGTGACAGGTGGTTGTACAAGTGAGGGTTGTGGTCTAGGTCAGACCAAGGTCCAGGTCAGCCCAGAACGCTGGAGGTTCTGTGTGTACCGTGAAGCACTTTGGCAGCCTCTCTGGGTCATATGCTGAGGGCGCTGAGCCCATTCTCACTCTGTGCTGCTTCACTGGTAGCGAAGTGGGCTGCTTGATGGGTGAGGGTAGTGCTCTCAGCCAGGGCCTCTTGGGGGCACCCTTGCATGCATGGCTTGGACCCACGTGGATTGGACCATGTGGACCTGTAAACTTCCCCCAACCCTTGCAGGCACCACTCCTGTGTGTGAGGACATTGGACGTAGTCTTCTGACGTATGGCCGCCGCATCCCCCTGGCTGAATGGGAAAGCCGGATTGCGGTAACAAGGGCCCCTGGGAGAGGTTCTGGAGTCTTGGCCTGGCAGACTCCCAGAGGGTGGAGAGTTGAGGCAGTGCAGACTGCTTCTGTAGGCAACCCTGGTGTCCTAGGCAGCGTCACGTGCCTCCATGGTGTAATTGGAGGGCAGGGCAGAGGCACTGATGGCGGTAGGGATGGGTGGGGCCCATGGAAGTCTACAGCAGGGAGAGCCCTGCTGCATTTCCCCTTTTGGTTGAGGGGCAGCTCCATGGTACGTGTGGAAGATCTTGGTCGGCTGGATAATGTTGACTGGCAGAGGTGGTCCCCAGGTGCCTGTCACTCAGTGTGCCCTCTGCTTCATCCTGCAGGAGGTGGATGCCAGTATTGTGCGTGAGGTCTGCTCCAAGTACTTCTATGACCAGTGTCCAGCAGTGGCTGGATTGGGTGAGTGGCCTAGAAAGTCTGCTCTTTGTCCTTCTCAGGCCGTTGTCTTGGCCTCCCCTCTGCCTCCGCTCCCCCATCCCCCAGCTTTCACGGGAAGCAGCACGTTGAGGCCCCTAAGAGGCTCTGCCCAGTAGCCTGGCTGCCAGGGAGTTCCTGCTCAGAAAACCTGTCCTAGCAGCTCCCTGACTCCCTGCCAAGGTGCCTCCATCAGTACCCCACACCCGCCAGGTAACGGACACCTCCATGTGTGGGGTGGGGCTCCAAAGGCCAGAGCATGACGGGACAGGCTCAGCACTCCCTGGAGGAATGTTCTCTTCCCTCTTTCCACTCCAAGTCTGTCTTGTGCTGCTCTGGGCAGCCCTGGATGGGGTGTGGCGCAGGGCCAGGTGTCCCTGTACAGGCCAGGTACCTCACTCTGACGCCCCACCCTATCCCCACAGGCCCCATTGAACAGCTTCCAGATTATAACCGGATCCGTAGCGGCATGTTCTGGCTGCGCTTCTAGGCAGGAAGCCTGTGCAGGCAAGAGGGCGGGGCCAGGGTCTGTGGTCCCCCCAGCCACAAACATACCACCTCAGTCCTTCAGACCTGTGCTGCAGATAACCACCAACCAATAAAGTCCTGTGTTGAGAACTGCCTCGTTCCTCTCTTGGCATTGGCATGGAGTCCACTGGGTAGTGGATTGGGGAGCAGGGACTTCTGGTTCTGCATCTCCTAGATCCTTCTGCCTTCCCACGGGCTGATGTGTCCTTAGCGAGGGGCAAGCGTGGGGCTGCAGCACAGAGGCCGGAAGCCTTTGATGCCTGCAGGGAGCTGAGGCCAGCTGTTTCCACTTAGCCACATGGGCAATGCTCGTAGCCAGTCTGTCCCAAGAGTGAGGTGTGGGAGGCCATGGGAACTGCAGGCCTAGACTTTGCCCTGGTAGAGGTCCCAGCCTGGGAACTCGGAGCTCAGGTGGGAAGCCCCTTGCTGTGGGTCCTGTGCGGTCACTCTCCGGCGGACCCTGGTCCCCCAGACGGACCAGGAGAGGCCAAGGAATGTCCCTGAGGGAGCCTCCTTCATATGTTTACTCTGGATTCTGGGAGGAGGATAGCCTGGGGCATAGTGTTCCCATTTGGTTCCTAACTGCTGCCTGGACAGGCAAGGCAAGAATCCTTTGCCTTGATTTGCCGCTGACTCAGGCTCCAAGAATATCCCTGAGCTCAGTGGGGCCTGAGCCCCCTCCCTAGACTCGGTCTGTCCCAGGCAAGTCCTGAGCTGCTGGCCCGGCAGTCCCCTCCCCCTCTCCCTGAGGACCTAGTAGAGCTCTCAACTGTCTAGTCCCCCTGCCACCTTTGGGCTCTGGTCCCCAAGGCAGGTGGGCAGGTAGGCCCCTCTTCCTGTGCCCCCCAACCGTTCCACAGTCAGGTTCCCTGGGATCCCAGTGGGGGAATGGAAGTGTGGGGCCCAATTTTGCTGTGAGGGAGGTGCTGCTGGCACTTGTGGACAGAGCTCTGGGACGAGGTTTCTTGAGAAGATGGCTATTCAGAAGTGCCCCAGCATCCCAGCCTTGCAGTGGCCAAAACAGCCCTCAGTTCGCTCCCACTCCACCCCAGTGCTTTTCCCTTCATCCCTGTTTGTTGCCACAAGTTGTCATTTAGGAAATAACTGTCAAGTGCTTTCTAGAAAGAACCTAAGGCTGGGGGACTCAAGTCATCCTACTTTGTGATCAGCTGGAGAGAAGCTGCTGGACAGTGTGGAACCCTGACAGGCCCACCCCTGGATGGTTATAGACACAGCATGTCCAGGCTGGTGAACAGCAAATGCCAAGCATGTTGTCCCAAATTTGAGCTCCTGGAGGATAAAGCTTGATTTCTCTGCTAAGGCCAGGCCTGATTCTGAAAAGCTACAGGTATGCTGGACACAGAGTGCTCGAGCAGGTGATCTGGTCCTAACGGACCTTGCATACCTAGCCAGGGAATTTGATCTTTACTTTGGAGGCATGTTGGGGGAGATGTATTGGAAGTTAATGGGAAGAGAAGTGACTTGGTTAGCTGAGAGCCTGGGCACTCAGGGTGGGTTTCTATGCGGTCCTGGTGAGCAGCTCTGTGGCAGAGCAGATACCAGAGCTATAGTAAGAGCTGGAGTGGGCTTTGGGGGACGCAAGCAGGGCAGCATCCCCAGCAGGGCTGGGGTACCACAGGGGAGGCGCAGGTTGGAAGAGGATGACCTGCCCAGCTTTGGCCACGGTTCTGAGAAATTTGGAGGTGTTCAAGACAGTGGGATGTGTGGGGCTGGAATCCCCAAAAGAGGCCCCAGTTGGAGACATGGTGACATCCAGCAGAGGTGGTGACCGAAGCCAGAGGAGGAAATGTCCAGGGGAGTGTGGGAGGGAGAAAGAAAACTCTAGGGCCCCAGTGTGTTTATGGAGGGAGCTGGTGTCTGGGGTTGGGCCCTAGGCTGTGCCTGCCAGGAGGCCACACCCCAGCTCATGAGCCTCCCCCGAGCGCCAGACCTGTGCTCATCCTCAACCTTGCTTCTGCCTTCAACAGCCTCTCCTAGCACGCTTTGAGTGACCCCCTCACAGCAGGCAGCTATTTCTTTTGGGAGACCCCTCATGGTTCTGATGAGGTTTGCCCGAACACCCTCTCAGCTGGGCCTCCAGTCTCCCCTAAAGGCTAGACCCAAATATGTATGTATGTCTGCACTGTATGTGCCAGCTCTGCCCTGCTGTCACCCACCTTTGCTGTACAAGAAGAGGTGAGGGTCTTGCAGGCAGGGGCTGCCTCTGTAATGAGAGTATGACTGGTTCTCTGCAGCCCTCACCTGAAGGACAGATTTCAAAGGGTTGGGGGGTCCTGGGACATGGCTGAAGAGACCTTGACCTAGGGAAAAGGTTCGGGGCCCTATGGATCACATGCTGTACCTCATGATAATTTGGGGCTGTCCCTGTAGCTCAAGCCTTCTGGACAATAGGAAAACAGGCAATATGGATGGTCCTCACTGCCTCCAGCTCTGGCCATACCAGAGACTTCAGGCCCTAGAAGAGGTCAAGGCAGACAAGTTTAACAGAACTGCTGTCCCCTTTTGTCCCCCACTAGCCTGTGGAGCCCCAGGAGAGGCTGGGCATCCAGGCATGTTGGAAGGGGCCCTATGGCAGTGGTGAGTGTAGAAGTATTCTCCAGGCTTAAAAAAATAATGGGACCTGCTCTTGGGAGTATCTCTCTGCTTCGGTATCAACCCCTATAATGGACACATACATATATACAAAGAGTGTCCCTGGCCTGCAGGTGTGTTGAGGGGACTGTCCATAATCACAGAAGCCAGCTGAGGGAGACGAGCGGGAACTCAGCCTGGTTCAGGGAAGAGGAGTGAGGAAAGAGTAGTTATGAAGGTGGACACCGCAGGTGGACCTTGAGGGCAGTGAGGAAGGGAGGGGGGAGCCCAGGGTGACCTCTGGGCCTGGCAGAGATGATGGGTGGGAGGAGGTCTTCCAGAAGAGTAGGTTGGGGACTTCCCTGGTGGCACAGTGGTTAAGAATCCGCCTGCTGATGCAGGGGAAACAGGTTCGAGCCATGGTCTGGGAAGATCCCACATGCCACGGGGCAGCTAAGCCCGTGTGCCACAACTACTGAGCCTGCACTCTAGAGCCTGCGAGCCACAACTACTGAGCCCACATGCCACAACTACTGAAGCCTGCGCACCTAGAGCCCGAGCTCAGCAACAATAGAAGCCACTGCAATGAGAAGCCTACGCACCGCAACGAAGAGTAGCCCTCCGCTCACCACAACTAAAGAAAAGCCCGCGCAGCAACGAAGACCCAATGCAGAAGAATAGGTTGGAGGAGGGGACTCTGAGGGGCCAAAATGAGAATGTGTGGGTAGGGGGACCTGGCTGGAGCAGGACAGGCGCACCAGTTGGGGCATAGGCAGGAGGGGGTGGATTCCTGAGAGATGAGCTGTCGCTGTGGGTGGTCCACCCTCCACACATGGATAACCCTCCCTGCAGGCACAGCTGGATGGCATCTGCCTGGGGCTGATTCAGGGCACAGTAGGGGGTCCAGGACACTGGAATGGACATATATGCATAAGTACAATACAGATTTTCTCCTCCTGGCTTCCCCTTCCAAAGTGGGGGTGGGCATTATTTGGATGCAGCCCAGTGGTGCCTTGCTTTCCCTGGCATGAGCCTAGAGCCCCTCATTTGCTGGGGGCTGCTCTGCCTGTTGAGGGGATTGGGGTGGGACACAGGAGACCCAACAGACAGAGGGATGGCTGAATCACAGGAGAGGCCAGTGGGACTCATGGCCTGAGGGCTTGTCTGGGTAGCCCTGTCGGGGGTGTGGGGGGGGGGGTGAGTCATTTCCAGCTGCATCTTCTACCCCCACCAACATCCTGCTGCGTCTTTCATCCCCAGGAACCTGTCTGAAGTCTGGTCTCCAGTAGTCACTTCTAGTCTGTTTGACCTAAAGCAGCCAAGATCTCTGACCCTAGATGAGGTTGGAGAGGGATCCCTCAACATCCATCTGTAGAGAACCTCCTGGGGAAATCCCAGAAGCCATAGGAGGTGGGGGTCTTTACATTTAAGTGGAGTCAGATCGTCTGTCCAGGGGAGGGGTGGCATGGGCGGCAACTTCTGGGAGATGGGTGGGGGCGGGCCGCCTGGGTCCCCGCCCACTGCTCCGCCCCCGGCATCAGGGACTTTTCTCTGCCGTGGCGGCGGGACTGCGGCAGCAGCTGGCGATCGGAGCCGGCGGACCGGCAGGCAAGACCGGGACTGGGGGTGGGAGAGCGCTGGGCTCGGACCCGCCAAGGCCGAGGGACAGAGGCGGGGTCCTGGCTGACCGTTTTCCTCACCCAGGATGAGGCTGCGGCTCCTGGTGGCTGCGCTCTGCGCGGGGATCCTGGCAGGGGCTCCCCGAGTGTGGGCCCAGCACAGGGAGAGAGGTGGGTACGGCAGGCAACGACCCCATCCAGGGCACTGCACCCTGCCGCCCGCGGCTCCATTCGACCTTCATCCTGGATCCTGCCTCCCACCCTCCTCGACTCATGCATTTCTCCTAACTCTCCCTGGACTCCCCAAACCCTCCGCCACCCATACTGCGTCTCCCAAACTTCATCCCTCAAACTGCATCCAGTTGTGCGTGGGTCCCCTACCCTATGTCACTCCGCGCTGGTCCCCAGACGCCAACCTCAGTCCCAGATCCACACCCGCTCCGGCGACTCTCCCTCCCCACTGGTCCTCCTCGCGGGAGAGTCGCTCCGGGCCCCACCTCTGCTGCCTCCACCGCTTCCAGGCCCAAGCCAGCCTGGGCCGGTTTGCACAGTGGATGAGGCCAACTCCCCCTCCCCAGCCCCAGGGGACCACAGTGAGGGGAGGGGGTGGGTGGGCCCCGGGTGGGTGGGCCCCAAGAAGAAATCATGATAGCTCTTCCCTGCCCTAGTGAGCTGCACTCGTCTTTATGCCGCTGACATCCTGTTCCTACTCGACGGCTCCTCGTCCATTGGCAGAAGCAACTTCCGCGAAGTGAGGGGTTTCCTTGAGGGACTGGTGCTGCCCTTCTCCGGGGCAGCCGGTGCACAGGGTGTGCGCTTCGCTGCCGTGCAGTACAGCGATGACCCACGGTGAGTGGCTCCCCACAGCTGGACCCACCAGGACCCCACTCCCAGAAAGAAACAGAGAGCCCCCAAACCCCTAGGTCAGGCTTTAGGGAACCCAGAGGATCCCCCCTCCCACCAGCCAGGACATCTTAAGACAGAAGCAGGGATCTCCTAGGTACAGCCCTCACATCTGAGACCCCTCCTGAATAGTGCCTTGCCAAAGACAGGAGCTGTGTTTTCTGATCTAGAGATGGAGAGGCCTAGAAGGGGACCCAGTGGCTTGAGATGCCCTGTGCCTGCTGGACTCTCCAGGTTCTAGCCTCCTGATGCCTTCAGCCTCTCTCACTCAGCAGAGGGCCTCCCTGTCTGGCCAGTGTCCACCTCCTTATAACTGGGCCCTTCCTCCTACCATTATTTAATTAACCAGACATCCTGGTACTTGAGCCTGGGAGCCCCAGGGTGTCCAGGCCTGCCCAGGCCCAGCCACAGGCACGACACAGTTGGGTACCTAAGGAGTTTGTTAGCTTGGGAGCTTCAGAGATGGAAGGTAGGAATCACAGAACCAAGTGAACCCTCAAGGGGGCCTGATACAACCCTCATTCTAGAGGCCTCTTAGAGGCCAGGACCAGAAAAAGTCCTTGCTCCTGTCCTGCTGTCACCCTCCTCCCCACAGGACAGAATTTGGCCTGGATGCGCTTGGCTCAGGAGGTGATGTGATCCGTGCCATCCGAGAGCTCAGCTACAAGGGAGGCAACACGCGCACAGGAGCTGCAATTCTCCACGTGGCTGACCGTGTCTTTCTGCCCCAGCTGGCCCGACCTGGTGTTCCCAAGGTGATCTCTCACCCTACCATGCCTTCCAAGGTGACCCCAAGTAAGTGTCTGAGGCAGTCCTGACTTGACCCTGCACCTGCCCCAGGTCTGCATCCTCATCACAGATGGGAAGTCCCAGGACCTGGTGGACACAGCTGCCCAGAGGCTGAAGGGGCAGGGAGTCAAGCTGTTTGCTGTGGGTGAGTACCAAGCTGGGGTGACAGGTCAGCTGGGGCAGGGACGAGTCAGAGGGCATGTGGGCAGCTGAGCCCTGATTGGGCATCAACCTTAGGGATCAAGAATGCCGACCCTGAGGAGCTGAAGCGAATCGCCTCACAGCCGACCAGCGATTTCTTCTTCTTCGTCAATGACTTCAACATCTTGAGGACGCTACTGCCTCTCGTTTCCCGGAGGGTGTGCACAACTGCAGGTGGCGTGCCTGTGGCTCTGCCCTGTGAGTTCCTGCCCACCCTGTGTGCCCTGACCTGGACCCTGACCCGAACCCCAACCTGGGAGTGCTGATTCCATCCCATGTGCTCCTGACCCTTGAGCCCAGTGCTGTAGCATAAGTGCTGACCCTGATCCTCTTGCCTGGTTGCCTGACTGCCCCTTTCCCAGCCGATGACTCAACCTCTGGTCCACGAGACCTGGTGCTGTCTGAGCCAGGCAGTCAATCCTTGAGAGTACAGTGGACAGCGGCCAGTGGCCCTGTGACTGGCTACAAGGTCCAGTACATGCCCCTGACGGGGCTGGGACAGCCACTGTCGAGTGAGCGGCGGGAGGTAAGGATGTCAGCAGTGGTAGGTGGAGGGCTGGGGACTTAGCTGGCCAAGATGAAGTGACCTCTGACCCTGGGCAGGTGAGCGTCCCAGCGGGTGAGACCAGTGTGAGGCTGCAGGGTCTCCGGCCACTGACTGAGTACCAAGTGACGGTGGTTGCCCTCTACGCCAACAGCATCGGGGAGGCCGTGAGCGGGACAGCTCGGACCAGTGAGCAGTTCTGCTAACCTCTGACCCTGCTCACCTAACCACCCATCCCAGTAACCCCTCCCCCCTCTGGACTCACTAATCCCTGGTGGGACCTTCCCCTAGCTGCTCTGGAGGGACCGGAGCTGACCATCCAGAACACCACAGCCCACAGCCTCCTGGTGACCTGGCGGAGTGTGCCAGGTGCCACTGGCTACCGCGTGACATGGCGGGTCTTCAGTGGTGAGTGAGAGGTGTGGGCTGAAGGAAGTCCCTGCACCTCAGACAGGACTGTAGGGTCCTGAGTCTGCAAGACCCACTGACCTCTCTGTGCCCTCCGTGCAGGTGGGGCCACGCAGCAGCAGGAGCTGGGCCCTGGGCAGGGGTCAGTGTTGCTGCGTGACCTGGAGCCTGGCACAGACTATGAGGTGACCGTGAGCGCCCTGCTTGGCCAGAGCGTGGGGCCTGCCACCTCCCTGACTGCCCGCACCGGTGAGAGGGCTGGGTGCTTTCTTCAGGCTGGGTGGGCAGGCCGGCATGGCACAGAGGCCACTGACTTCCCATGTGCCCTGGGCAGACACTTCTGTTGAGCAGACGCTGCGTCCCATCATCCTGGGCCCCACATCCATCCTTCTCTCCTGGAACTTGGTGCCTGAGGCCCGCGGCTACCGGCTGGAGTGGCGGCGTGAGAGTGGTCCGTGCGGGAGGGCAGGGTGGGCAGGCTGGGTCTGGACCTGGCCTCAGCTGGCCTGACCCTGTCATCTTGCAGGCTTGGAGGTGCCACAGAAGGTGGTGCTGCCCTCTGACGTGACCCGCTACCAGTTGGATGGGCTGCAGCCAGGCACTGAGTATCGCCTCACACTCTACACGCTGCTAGAGGGCCGCGAGGTGGCCACGCCTGCAACTGTGGTCCCCCCTGGTGAGGGCTCTGTGGGCCCGGCCAAGTGAGAGGGGAAGGTACAGGGGCCCCAGGCTGCCTCTCAGGCTGTGCTGTCCAACAGGGCCAGAGCTGCCTGTGGGCCCTGTGACAGACCTACGGGCCACCGAGCTGCCTGGTCAGCGGGTGCGAGTGTCCTGGAGCCCAGTTCCTAGCGCCACCGAGTATCGGATCACCGTGCGCAGCATCCAGGGTGAGGGGAACACAGCCAGACCCGTACACACACTAAAGTTCCAGACTTTCCAACCATTCCAGCCTTTCCAGCCTTTCTCCACTCCGGGGTCTCTACAGCCTCCTCCTCTCTCCTTGTCCATCCACCTCCCAAGATGGCACTGAACCAGACCCTGTCACAGGGTCTGTCTGCTCCCTGCCCTGACCCTGCCTGTCTCTTCATCTGGATCTGTCTCCACTCCCTGCCCCACCTCCCTGGCCATGGCTCTCACCCTTCTCCACAACCACAAGCTCAACCCCCGCCCTTCTATAACCTTAGCTGTGACCACTGTTCTCCCATGTCCCCATCCAATACTGAGTCCACCTCACTGTCTGTCGATGACCTGTCAACTCATGTCGCTGTCCACTGACTTCTGACATTCTACATCTTATGTCCTTGTCCACTGACTCCTGTTATTATGTGTCTCCATTCATCACTGGCCCATTATCCTGTGTCGCTGTCCATCACTGACTCCTTTTACCCCGTGTCCTTATCTCTCACACCTTTCCGTCCCATGTCCCATCCCTCACTGACCCTCTTCTTTTCTTTATTTCTTTTTTTTTTTACATCTTTATTGGGGTTTAATTGCTTTACAATGGTGTGTTAGTTTCTGCTTTATAACAAAGTGAATCAACTATACATATACATATATCCCCATATCTCCTCCCTCTTGCGTCTCCCTCCCATCCTCCCTATCCCACCCCTCTAGGTGGTCACAGAGCACCGAGCTGATCTCCCTGTGCTATACAGCTGCTTCCCACTAGCTATCTATTTTACATTTGGCAGTGTATATATGTCCATGCCACTCTCTCACTTTGTCCCAGCTTACCCTTCCCCCTCCCTGTGTCCTTAAGTCCATTCTCTACATCTGCGTCTTTATTCCTGTCCTGCCCCCACTGACCCTTTTCATCTTGTATCTCTGTCCATCACTGAGCACCTTCATCCCACATTCCCATCTCTCACTGACCCCTGCCTGCCTATCCTACCTTCTCCCTTAGGGGTCGAGCGGAGCCTGGTGCTTCCCAGGAGTCAGACAGCTTTTGACTTGGATGACGTCCGGGCTGGGCTGAGCTACACAGTGCGGGTGTCAGCTCGAGTAGGCACCCGAGAGGGTGGTGCCAGCATCCTCACTGTTCGCCGGGGTGAGCACTGCAGGAGGGCTGTGGGGGACAGCTGCCTGACTCACTCTGGTCCTGGTTTTGATCCCTGACCTCTATCTTTAATCCCCAGAGCCAGAAACCCCACTTGCCATCCCAGGGCTGCGGGTAGTGGCGTCAGACGCAACTCGAGTGAGGGTGGCCTGGGGACCTGTGCCTGGAGCCAGTGGATTTCGGGTTAGCTGGAGGACAGACAATGGTCAGTGTGGGATGTGCAGGAGGGTTGCTGAGGGGAACGATCAGGGTATGGGGGACCAAGGGGCAGGCAGGAGCCATGCCAACATTTCTCTCTGATGTTAGGTCTGGAGTCCAGCCAGACATTGCCCTCAGAGTCTACTGCCACAGATATCATGGGGCTGAGACCTGGAACCTCCTACCAGGTGGCTGTGTCAGCATTGCGAGGGAGAGAGGAGGGCCCACCTGCGATCACCGTGGCTCAAACTGGTCAGGGCCTGACCCAGCCCCTTGGCTCTCTCTCTCCAGTGACCCTTCAGACCCCCATACCTTCCCTTTCAGAGCCTTGCTTCTCGACAGAACTCCAGTCTCCCCCTTTAGATCCCCACTGCCTCCTCCCTCAGAGGCCATGCTTCCCCCTTCAGTCTCCCTTGCCTCCTTTTAAGCCCCTGCCTTCTTCAGATTCCTCTGCCTGTCCCCTAACACCCCGCTCTTCTTGCCCTCAGATTTCCACCACCTCATCTCTCAGACCCCATTGCCTTTTCTACCGGACTTTACCATCCTCTTAGACTTACACTTTTCTTCTTTGTCAGACCCCTTCACTGCCTCCTAGTGACTCCGTCAGAACCCTATTACCTTCTCTGTCAGACCCTCTGTTCTCCCAGATTCCTGTCACCTGCCACCTCAGATTTCTACTATCCCCTCTGTCAGAACCCGCACTCCTTCCCCATCTGACCCATTCACTGCATCCGCTATCAAATCCTTGCCTCCCTTTAGACTCCCATTGCCTTCCTCTATTAGATGTCCCTCCCAGCCCCTCCCCCATCAGACCCTCCACTGCCTCTTCCATCAGACTCCCCATTGCCTCTCCCCACCAGACCCACTGGGCCCAATGAAGACAGTCCGTGTGACTCATGTCAGCAGCTCATCTGTCACCATCACCTGGAGCAGGGTTCCTGGTGCCACAGGATACAGGGTCTCCTGGCACTCAGGCCACGGTGGGCATCAGGGGTTTGGGAAGGGACCAGAGGTTTTGGAGGTTGTCGGGCACAGGTCTGGGTGGAATGGGAGCAGGGGTTTCTTTGGGGTCCAGGTGGGACTTTGGGGGGCAGAGTCTGGCTAGTCCTAGAGCAACCTTCATCCTCACTCCTAGGCCCAGAGAAATCCCAGTTGGTTTCTGGGGAGGCCACAGTGGCTGAGCTGGATGGGCTGGAGCCAGATACCGAGTACACAGTACATGTGTGGGCCCGTGTGGCTGGTGTGGATGGGACCCCTGCCTCTGTGGTTGTAAGGACTGGTAAGTGGACCCTGGCCATCTGCCAACCACATCTCATTGGCTACCCTGTCCTGCTGCGTATTCCTGACTGCTCCAGCTGCCCGCTCCATCACAGCTCTTCTCATGACTTCTCTCCCCACACTGACGTACCCCACATTGACTAGGAGTCCACCCACAGTGACCTCCTGGCTGCTCCACACTGCCCACTCTGAGGCACTGATCTTCTCCCACTCAGGAGTTGCCTACACTGACCCATCCACAGTAACCTCACACTGACCTTCAGATAGATCTCCCTGCATTGAGCATGCCTGTTCTGCCACACTGTTCTCTGCCCTGTTCTCTGCCAGTGGCCCCTGATCCTTTTCCCTGTGTCTTCCCCCAGACCCTCAGCCCGTGGGCAGTGTCTCGAAGCTGCAGATCCTCAATGCTTCCAGTGATGTTCTGCGGGTCACCTGGGTGGGGGTCACTGGAGCCACAGCTTACAGACTGGCCTGGGGCCGGAGCGAGGGTATGGTTTCCTGACCCTGCCCTTGCCCTTTCTGGCTGGGATTGGCCCCTTTGGTCAGCCACCCCTATCCCTGACCGTTGCCCTATGCTCGCCTGTCCAGGTGGCCCCATGAGACAGGAGATGCTCCCAGGAAACACGGACTCCGCAGAGATACGGGGCCTCGAAGGCGGAGTCAGCTACTCAGTGAGAGTGACTGCACTTGTGGGGGACCGTGAGGGCGCACCTGTCTCCATTGTCGTCACCATGCGTAGGCAGAGCTCGGGCTGGCGCGAGCCTTAGATTGGTGCCCTGGGCGGCTTGGGGGCGGGGTTTGTGCTCGGGAATGGAAAAGAGGCCAGGGACTGGTAGTGAACCTGTGGGGGCGGGATCTTCGGGAGGAGGAGGGAAGTAGCCTGGGATAGGCAGTGGGGCCGGTTGGGGGCGGTGCGTGTTCCAGGGTTGGTCTGGGATTGGCACAGAGATCACTGGGGGGCGGAGCCTCCCTGATTCTTGTGCCTTCTCTCTAGCGCCTGAGGAGGCTCCACCAGACCTGCAGACACTTCGTGTAGTGCAGCGAGGGGAGCACTCGCTGAGGCTTCGCTGGCAGCCGGTGCCCGGGGCACGCGGCTTCCGTCTGCATTGGCGACCTGAGGGTGAGAGGTGCCCCCGGTAGGGAGGTTAGGGACCAATGGGGCGGAGCTGGGGGTGGGGTCGGTGAAATCAGTGAGCGTGGGTAGGGTCTGTCAGTGGGGGTCTGCGGGATCGCTGAAGGTACCTGGTATCAGTCACCTAGGTGCATGGGATCAATGAGGGTCAGTCGGGCAGGGTCAGCGAGAATGAGATCAGTCAAGAGAGTGGACCCCATCAGCAGGGTCAGTCAGTGAGACTGGCGGGGTCATTGTCAGTAAGGTACGTGGGGGGTCAGTGAGGTGGGCATGTCCATTAATGCTTGTCTGTAGCATCCTCCTACGTGCCCCTGCCCCCTTCTCATGCCTGCCCCAGGTGGCCAGGAACAGTCCCGGGTCCTGGGGCCGGAACTCAGCAGCTATGAACTGGACGCGCTGGAGCCAGCGACCCACTACCATATATGGCTGAGTGTCTTGGGGACAGCTGGAGAAGGGCCCCCCTCAGAAGTAACTGCATACACTGGTGTGCTCTTACCCCTACCGATGACCCACCCTGATTTCCTGTACCCCATGACCCTGAGTGACTCCTCCTGTAGCCCCCCTACCATTCCTGACCCAGGGTGATCCCAGCATGACCTCCGGTGATACTTCCTTCACTAAGATGAATCTGCCCCAGGATCTCCTTAGATCTCTCTCCTCTGGGTTCTCGGGACACATACTTGGATCCCTAGTCTTTGATTCCTCCTTCAGAGTCACTGCGTGTCCCAAGCACTGATCTGCGTGTTGTAGACACCTCAGTCGACTCAGTGACTCTGGCCTGGACGCCGGTGTCTGGGGTATCCAGCTACATCCTATCCTGGCAGCCACTCAGAGGCCCTGGCCAAGGTGATGGGGAGGCCAGTGTTAGGGTGGGCTGGCAGTGGGGGCTCCATGGAGGACCTCCTGTTTAACTGAGCTCTGTCCTCTGCAGAATTGCCTGGGGCCTCACAGACACTTCCGGGGATCTCAAGCTCCCAGCGGGTGACAGGGCTAGAGCCTGGCATCTCCTACATATTCTCCCTGACACCTGTCCGGGAGGGTGTACAGGGTCCTGAGGCCTCTGTCACACAGACCCCAGGTATGGTGGGCCCAGTGGGAGGGGCCCAAGAGATTAGCTGAATGGGCTGACTGCTTCAGTAACTCAGCCCCCTTCCTGCAGTGTGTCCCCACGGCCTGATGGACGTGGTGTTCCTGCTGCATACCACTCGAGACAATGCTCATCGCGCAGAGGCTGTGAAGCGAGCCCTGGAGCGTCTGGTGTCTGCACTTGGGCCTCTTGGGCCACAGGCCATCCAGGTTTGGCCCCAGAGGCAGCCAGACTCCTACCTGTCCCTGCCCGACCCTGGTCCCACACCATTTCCCTGTCCCACCGCTGGTCCAGGCTTTCTCCCTGCCCTTCCCCAGGCTCCAGATCGCCTCACTTGCTGGTTGGCTCCGTATCCTACCATCACTGCTGACCCCCTAATAGTTCAGGTTTAGTTACACACCTTGGGCTCTGTGTCTCCCACCAGGCTCTGTGTCCCCTGTCCCTGCTGTGTCATCCTCCCCAAGCTCTGTGGTCTCCCCACCCTAGGTTGGCCTCCTGTCCTACAGTCACCGGCCCTCCCCACTGTTCTCGCTGAACAGCTCCCATGACCTCGGTGTCATCCAGCAGAAGATCCACAACATCCCCTACACAGACCCAAGTGGGAACAACCTGGGTAAGGACTACAGTGAACATGGATTCTTGGGGCTTTCCCATTGGGAGCTTGGTGCCCCTGGGTTCTGACATGACCTTTCTCCTAGGCACAGCTGTGGTTACAGCTTACAGATACCTGTTGGCACCAGATGCCCCTGGACGACGCCATCACGTGCCGGGGGTGATGGTTCTACTGGTGGATGAGCCCTTGAGAGGTGACATCTTCAGCTCTATCCGTGAGGCCCAGGCTGCTGGTGAGGAGCAGGCCTGGTGGGAATGGGGCCTGGGAATAGGGTTGACCCCAGCAGGGTCGTCATGCAGGCTGCTGGACCCCTCCTTAGGGCTCAAAGTGATGATGCTGGGCCTGGCAGGAGCTGACCCAGAACAACTGCGTCGCTTGGTGCCAGGCATGGACTCTGCCCAGACCTTCTTCACCATGGATGATGGTCCAAGCTTGGACCGGGCAGTCAGTAGTCTGGCAACAGCCCTGTGTCAGATGGCT
Source organism: Kogia breviceps (assembly GCF_026419965.1). NCBI lineage: Eukaryota > Metazoa > Chordata > Mammalia > Artiodactyla > Physeteridae > Kogia > Kogia breviceps. Next base: position 39,971,872 of record NC_081319.1, read on the forward strand.
TTGACCACCCAGGTTTGGAAGGGGCCTCTGGGGGACTAAGTGGTGAAAAACAGTGGGTCTGGGGGCTCTTGGTAGAACAGCTGACCTCAAGGAGACCCTGTGTCCACAGCTACAGCCAGAGCCTTGCTCGGTGCATTGTCCAAAGGTAAGTGTCCAGGGTTGAGAGGGTGGGTGAGGGCCACTCTTGGAACTTACCACTCTGACCATCGCCCCACACATCTTTCCGCAGGGCCAGAAGGGGGAACCCGGAGAGATGGTGAGTGGCTCTGGTGGGGGGTAGAGAATGGGTTGGGGGCTCAGTGGGTCAGGGGGAGGTCAGCAGCACAGGGCTCACCGATCATCCTTCCTAGGGGCTGAAAGGACAAGCCGGGCCTCCTGGCCCCGCCGGCCTCCCGGTGAGTGCCTCCCCACACCTGTCCTCTGTCCCCTGACTGGCGTACTGCCTCCTCACCTGCTGTCTCCTCTCAGGGCAGGATGGGTGTTCCTGGCCCCCAGGGACCTCCTGGAAGTACCATTGCGAAGGGTGAGAGGGTGAGTGTAGAGACCACTGAGGTTCCCCTAAGACAATCCTCCAAGATTCCTCAGGGTTTTTACAAGAGGGAATAAAAAAGCAGAGTTAGAAACAGAATATTCATAGAAGCCTAAGTGGACATTATCAACCACAGCAGAGACTTTGGGGAAGGATCTGAATTAGGGGGGACCAGTGGGGCTTTGAGATCCCCTGGAGAGCCCGGGTGGAAGTTCCAAGTCCAAGAGACAGGGAAGGCCCTGGCCTCATCACTGCCCTTGTGCCTGGGGTTCGGCTCCATTCAGCTCAGAGGGGCAGCTTCCCTGCCCCACTGCTGTACCCCCAACAACGCTTAGGGGCCTGTGGGGTGAGGGGTTCAGGTGAAGAACAGTCGGGGCTCCTCCAGTGAACCAGGGGCACTGAGGGAGGGTCCCTTCCTGCCCTAACCTCTTTGCCTCCTTAGGGCTTCCCTGGGGCAGATGGGCCTCCAGGCAGTCCTGGCCGCCCTGGGACTCCTGGAACCCCCGGCCCGAAGGTGAGCAAGCCTTGCCCTTGCAGTTCACATGGTGGGATGCTTTGCTTGAGCGGGTGGGGTGGTCTGACTGGTCTGACTCTGGACTCCATTTACAGGGCTCCCCAGGGTGGCCCAGTCCTCGTGGAGAACCAGTAAGTTGCTCTTCCCCACAGTGTCTTCCCAGAGCCCTTTCTGCAGGGTGGGGAGCTGGGGTGGTGGAGCGGGGTTGGCTTGTAGGGGACCACCCTGAAATGCGCTGAGACCAAGCATCACCCTTTGCTCTGTTTTGTCCTCAGGGAGAGCGAGGTCCTCGAGGCCCAAAGGGGGAGCCGGTAGGTGAAGGAGAGAGGGGAGGGAACCAAGCCGGGATGTCCCAGGGAGGAACAAGGTTGCCCCAGGACAGACACTGTGTGGGGCCTAAGGCATGGTGAGGAATAGCTGGGGACCTCTAGGGGCTTCTCCTACCTCAAGGCTCCCATACCCTGAATCCTTCCTGCTGTTCTCTGTCCTGCAGGGAGAGCCTGGACGAGTCATTGGAGGTGAAGGCCCAGGGTTTCCTGGGCAGAAAGGGGACCCTGGACCTCCAGTAAGTTCTAGAGTATGGTGGTGGGGTGAGTGATGTGTGATGGGGGAACCAATGGGGTGGGTCTATGGGGTTGTACTTTATATTTTGTCTCTTCCATCAGGGTCCCCCTGGATCTCGTGGCCCATTGGGAGACCCAGGACCCCGTGGTCCCCCAGGATTTTCTGGAACAGCTGTGAAGGTGAGGACATGACCGCCATATGGTCTTATCACCTCCATGTGATCCAGTGACCTGGTGACCTCATTTGAACCCACACAAACCCTACTGGTCACTCTGAGCTCATGCGACCTCTTGACCACCCCCACCCATGACTCCTCAGTTCCTCTATGAACTTTGTAATCCAATTTGACCCCAAGACTCTCATTCCTCCTGGTATCTTGGGGTGTGGAGGTGTAGTCCAGGGTCATGTGTCATGATCTCTCTTCCAGGGTGAGAAAGGTGATCGTGGAGAGCGGGTAAGTGAGTGGCAAGTTATGCTGGGGGTGGCTTGGAGTCTGATTCCCCTCCGCCATCCCCTGACCTGCTGTTCTTTCCCAGGGCCCCCCTGGACCAAGTGACGGCAGCGTTGCTTTAGGGGAGCCTGGGCTGCCGGTGAGGGAGCCTTGAGGCTCTGCTGGGGACCCTGTGGGCCATGCTCTGGGGTGTGGATAGAGGAGCTGGGGTCTCTACCGGGGCAGTGGGTGGGTGCTGGACCTCAGTTTGGGGCTCACATTTTTACTCACTTCCTCCTAGGGTCTTCCAGGAAGCCGTGGACCCCAAGGCTCAGTTGGCCCCCCTGGAGAAAAAGGAGAAAAGGTGGGAGACCTGACCTCTTGGTGTCCCAGTTCTGGGGTGAGGCCTCTGGTTGCTGGGAGGAGGGTCTTCTACCCACCTGTTTCTCCTTCAGGGTGACTGTGAAGATGGAGCCCCAGGCCTTCCAGGACAACCTGGGACCCCGGGTGAGCCGGTGAGTGTGGAGGCCAGGGATTCTGAGCGTGGTGGGCATAGCTCCAGCCCCCACCCTCAGCCATCAACCCTCTACTCCGTCCTTATTCCCAAACCCAAATCTCTGAACCCCTTTCAGGGCCTACGGGGACTTCCTGGAGACACTGGCCCCAAAGTAAGTGCAATTTTGTGAGGGATCAGGTATGAGAGGTGACACACTGGGACCCCTATAGGATTAGGGGAGGCAGGAGGATCAGGAGATAAGGGTTCTCCCCAGGTCAGAGGCTGTGATTTCAGAGACAGATGATTGGAGTTTGAGACACTTTGTCTGGGGTTCAACAGTAAAGGCCCCTCTCCTATCTCTCTCCCCTCAGGGTGACCAAGGACTAACAGGGGCCATAGGTGAGACTGGAGAAAAGGTAAGTGCAGCCTGGGGGGCTCTCAGGGCCCCAGAGGATCTGGGGCCAGACTCAGCTCTGACCCATTCTGCTCCATCAGGGCGAACGTGGATCCCCTGGCCCAGCGGGACCACAGGTGAGCCCACTGACCCCACTGCTGGTGCCAGCAGACCTTGGCTCCGCACCCCTCCTGGTTCTGACTTCTCGCCCTTGATCTCCACTGCCCCTGGCCCTCCACTCCTCTTCACGTGACTCCTAATCTCTGTTGATGCAGGCTCTAACCCTCAACCCCAGGGACCCGCTTTTAGCTTTCTGACCCTGCTGAACTGACCTTGACTTCCACTGACCTGGTCTCTGTCTTCCTGCCGAGTTTGATCCCTGCTGACCTAAATCCTGATCTTCTGTGACCCCCGTCCTGGACCTCTAGCCCTTATCTGCCATAATCCTGCTACCCCCACCCACCGGGTCAGCATCTCTGCTCCTCTTCCCCAGGGTCCACCAGGAGTTGCTGGACGTCCTGGACCTGAGGGTCCTGAAGTAAGTATGTGACTGTGGGATCAGGAGTAGGGCTTTCATGTGTTCCTCCCAATCCTGGGCTCATGCTTTCTCCATGTGCAGGGGCCACCAGGACCCACTGGCCGCCGAGGAGAGAAGGTGGGTCATGGGCTGGGAGTCAAGTGCCCCCGATACCAGGGATTGTGGCAGGTGGGATACTGGGACCTTGAGTTCCTGGGTGGGTCCCTGACCCATCCCTGTCCCTATCCTTTCTCTACAGGGGGAGCCTGGTCGCCCTGGGGACCCCGCAGTGGTGAGTAAAGGGAGGGTGTGTTTCCAATCACTGCACAGGCCCTTGAGCAGTGTGACCCACCTGGAAACCAGCGTTCCAGGTTGTGACCCCATAACCTTGGGACCCTGGACTGGCTCAGAGCTCTGTGACTCTAATGCTGTAACACGCCTTCCAACTTCTGGCTGTGATCCTGTGACCCATGACCACCATACAGGTCGTGAGCCCGGTGTAACCCCTGCCCTGCTCACAGCGGTGACCCTGTGACCTCTGGGCAGAGACTTCTGACTATATAACTCCAACTCCAGTAAAGGCTGTAGTAGTGTGATCCCTAGGCAGGACCAAGCCGTGTCTGTCCTGTTTGTTTTCAGGGACCTGGGGGTGCTGGAGCTAAAGGAGAGAAGGTAAGTCTGGTAAGAGTGAAGGGAAGCTGTTACAGGGTTGAGATCAAGGTCATAGGGCCGGCCTCTGGGCCTGCCTGGAGGCCCCTGGAGGTTATGACAGTTGTGGCATGATCGCTGGGTGGTGGGGTTTATGGAGCCCGTGGCTGACGCTGATGGTCTTTGTCACCTCCAGGGAGACGTAGGGCTCCCTGGGCCCAAAGGAGCTACTGGAGTCAAAGGGGAACAGGTAAGTGTGGGGAAGTGTTTAGGGGTTAGAGCAGGTGACGGTTGTGTCCCCTGACCTCTGATCCTTCCTCCCCCAGGGCCCACCTGGCTTGGTTCTTCCTGGGGACCCTGGCCCCAAGGGAGACCCTGGAGTCCGGGTGAGTAAATGTGGGGATGGGGAGTGTGACAGAAGGAGATGAGGTGGTGCTTGGGAGCCCCAACTAAGTCCTACCTCCCTCCCATGCCCTGCAGGGTCCCATTGGCCTCACTGGCAGAGCAGGACCCCCGGTGAGTGCTTGTGACCTTGGGTAACATCAAGGTTTCTGGGGTCACTTCCCCTCAAGGGCTGGCTATATGTGCTGCATCACTCTTGCCTCCTCCACAGGGTGACTCAGGGCCTCCCGGAGAGACGGGAGACCCTGGGCGTCCTGGTTCCCCAGGACCCATCGGCCCCCGAGGACGAGATGTAAGAGGACTGGACTCGGGGAGTGCTGTGGGGTGGGGAGTAGGGTACTGCTGGCCTCCCTGGGGGTTTGGGGACCAAGGCTGACTCTCATGTCTCATAGGGTGAAGTTGGAGAGAAAGGTGACGAGGGTCCCCCGGTGAGATTCCTTCCCACTGTGGTTTCTGATCCTTTACCCTTGAACTGTGATCCCTGGGGGGCTGGGGCTCCACCAGGTTATCCAGTCCACCCCCCTGCCTCTGGTCCAGTTGGTTCCCAGGCCCTTCTCTGTCACCACTCCCTGAGTTAGTTTGAGCCTAACTCACCTGTTTGATGTGGCGTTCTCTCCACCACCAGGGTGAACCAGGTTTGCCTGGAAAAGCTGGAGAGCGTGGCCTTCGGGTGAGGCTTTGTGGGGAGAAGTAAGGGGGGGTGATGAGAGAACTTATAGTAGGTGGGCATGAAGCTGTGGGAAACTCTGAGGGGAGAAAGGGTGATGGGAAAGTCTGGAGGGAGGCATGTGGTGATGGGAAACTCTGACATGGTTTTCAGGGTGATGAAGAACTGGGGCAGTATGGGGGTCATGGGGGAATCTGCAAAATGCTGGGAGGGTCTGTCTCACACCAGCTGCTCTTCTCAGGGGGCACCTGGAGCTCGGGGGCCTGTGGGTGAGAAAGGAGACCAGGGAAATCCTGGAGAGGATGGACGAAACGTGAGTCCTGACCTCTGACCCCTGAACTCTAACCTCAGCTTCAATCTCCAACCAACCAGCTCCCAGCCTCTGACACTGCCACCCCAACCTTGCAATGCTAAACCCTAGCAGTCCTCATTTCCTTTGACCCCTTCATCACAACCCCCAAAGGCCACCAGGATCCCCATGAATCCTTAGGGTGTTTCCAAAGCTCCCCTAAACTGCTGCCTCTCCTCACTGACCCTGACCCTCTGACTTTCTGCAGGGGAGCCCTGGACCATCTGGACCCAAGGGTGACCATGGGGAGCCAGTGAGTAGTGCTGGTGTTCTGGGCTCGGGAAGGATACAGGGCTCCGGTGCTCAGTCTGTTCAGCACCTCCATTAAGGGCCTGGAGGTCAAGGTCGGGAGCCCTGGTGGCCACCTCCAGGCCTGACCTGGCTTCTGGGGTTTGGCACTGGGGTGCAGGGAGTCTGGGAGCAGAGCTGAGCTTGAGGCAAACTTGAGCCATACCATGGGGCCGCAGGGCTCCTGTTGACTACAATTCTTTCCTTTCCTAGGGTCCCCCAGGACCCCCTGGACGGCTGGTAAGGGTTGACTGGGTCTGATTCTCTGTCATCTCCCTCACCTGCCCCTGTTGGCCCCACACGGTGTCCCTTCATCCCTTCCACTGACTCCCACTTCCCCCACTGCCCCCTGATGTCTTCATTGATCCTCACCAACTCCTCTTCCCCTACTTGAACTATTCTTCTCACTGGCCATTCTCCCCACAGGTGGACACGGGACTTGGAGTCAGAGAGAAGGTATCATGTTCTGTGGGTGGAGTGAAGCTGTGAGCATAAGAAAGCATCCCAGCACCCCCATGACAGGTTCTGCCTCGGGCATGCCTGTGGCCCTAGTGCTGTTCCCTCAACGCGTTTGTCTCTACCATAGGGAGAGTCTGGGGACCGTGGACAGGAGGGTCCTCGAGGACCTAAGGGTGACCCCGGCCCCCCTGGAGCTTCTGGGGAGAGAGTGAGTGTGGCTTATCCCGTGGGAACGTGTGGGCTTGGGAAAGCCTGCTCTGATTCTTTCCTCCCCCTGTCCTCAGGGCGTCAGTGGACTTCGGGGACCGCCAGGCCCACAGGTGAGTGACACACTTTGCCTCATCAGCCTAAGTTTCCATCTTGCCCTCATCTCTCACTGACCTTGTTCCCTTCAGGGGGACCCAGGTGTTCGAGGCCCAGCTGGAGAAAAGGTGAGAGGGCATGGAGGTTTTCCAACTGTGAGCCTGGGCTCTCAGATCCATCTCATCCTTCGAGGCCTCTTACCACTCTGTTTTCCTCAGGGTGACCGGGGCCCCCCTGGCCTGGATGGTCGCAGTGGACTGGATGGGAAACCAGGAACCCCTGGTTCCCCTGGGCTGCCTGTGAGTCGTGGCGGTCCCTGCCTGGTCACGCCCCTTCCCTTGCCCCTTTGTATGGCTCCAGACTCACTGGAGTCTTCTGGGTCTTGATGAGCTCTGGGGCCAGATGGGTTATCTGTGTCTTCTCCTAGTACTCTGCCTGGGTGGGTTCACAGGAACTAGTGGCCCTGTCAGTGGGCAGTGCCCCTGACCCCATGACCACTGCGGACTGCCTGACTTGAGTCTCTCCTCAGGGTGCTATAGGCAAGGCTGGGGACCCAGGGAGAGACGTAAGTAAGGGGAGATATTAGAGTGGAGGGCGGCTCAGGGGTCCAGCATGTACTGTGTAACCCGGGGTTTTCATAGTCACAGGATCAGTGGGAATAGGGGGAGTTGGTCCAACCCTGTCCTTGGGAGGGTCCCAGTCCCTGGCAGGCAGGTTTGAGCAGAGTCCTGCTTTCTGATCTTCTCTGCCTTGGGCACTATAGTAGGACCCCCAAATCCTGAGGGTTCTTCCCTTGGGAGTTTCAGCAGGGGGGCCCCCTACCCTATCGGGTCTCAGCCTCGGGACCCTCAATGGCTCCTCCCAATTCTGGGGGGACTCTACATGGGAGGAGGTTCTTAGTGGGGTTCTCCAAGTCCATGGATGTGCCCCAGGAGATATATCAGTGGCCCTCTCAATCCTAGCAAAGACTTTTTCCAGGGACTTCCTGGCCTTCGAGGAGAACAGGGCCCCCCTGGCCCCTCTGGTCCCTTTGGAGCACCGGTGAGTCCCACTTTCGTGGTACCCTTTTAAAAAAAATATATTTATTTATTTGGTTGCACTGGGTCTTAGTTGCAGCAGGTGGTCTCCTTAGTTGTGGCATGCATGTGGGATCTAGTTCCCTGACCAGGGATCAAACCCGGGCCCCCTGCACTGGGAGCTCGGAGTCTTATCCACTGTGCCACCAGGGAAGTCCCCTTGTGGTACATTTTTGCCCCCTTACTGCCCTCACCCCAGCCCTGACTTCTGACCAATGATCTGTTCCCACAGGGCAAGCCAGGCGAGGATGGCAAGCCTGGCCTGAATGGGAAAAACGTGAGTGTCAGGGTAGACACAGTGAAACCTCCAAAAATTGCTAGCACATGGACATGGCCCAGATGTGCCATACACATGGGGCACACACACAGACACATGCTGACACGTGCCGACACCCGAGTATGTAGCCCACACATACAGATACATCCTGAATCACACGTCTGTGTGCACACGGGCAGCCTCACAGACATAGTGAATTAAGTGGACGTGCCAACCTGTTCCTGGATGGGCCAACACAAGCTAAAATAACCACAGCCACGGGCACAGGCAAAGAGCCTCAAACAGATGGAGAGGTGCCAACACACAGGTGTGAAGCACACATTCAGGGATACTGAAGACATGTTGACACACAAACACTTCCACCCGTACACGTGCTATGACTTGGCCCCAGGGCTGCACGTGTATCTCTGTGGAGGTGTGGTGAGACACACATCCAAGGCTCTGACGTATGATACCTGTGGGGACAGACCGACATGTGCATTTGTATCCAGAATCACTCATATACATACGGCCATACGTAGTGAGGTAGACACAGGACTTGCAGACAGTTACCAAGACACACAGATAATTCTTAATTCTTAATTCTGTTGGGTCTGATGTGAGTCCTCTGCCTGCAGGGAGGACCTGGGGACCCTGGAGAAGATGGGAGGAAGGTGAGTCCCCTCACTCGGAGTCTGCTCTGGCTCAGATTGGGGCCATGTCTGAAGTACCCTTGTCTTCCTTAGGGAGAGAAGGGAGATTCGGGCACTCCTGGGAGAGAAGTGAGTGTTGGAGTCTTCTGCAGCCTCTGAACCCTGACCCTGACCCTGTGATATGTGGCTCCACTCCTTTCTGGGGTCTCAGGGTCCTGATGCTGGCTGCATCCTCCACAGGGTCGTGATGGCCCCAAGGGTGAGCGAGGAGCTCCTGGTAGCCCTGGACTCCAGGGCCCCCCAGGCCTCCCAGGGCAGGTTGGCCCTTCTGGCCAGGTGAGTGTCCAGGGTAGTTCCAGGACTTGGGAGCAACAGGGGCCATTATGTTGTCACTCTGGGAGGCCATGATCTATCGTGACTTCTTTGTGTTCTGACATATCTTAGGGTTTCCCTGGTGTTCCGGGAGGTTCGGGCTCCAAGGTGAGTGTGCAGATGCTGGGTGGGGGGTATGGTCAGGGCCTGCCCAGAGTGGGGGCATTTTCCCCAATGGTCATGCTTTTTCTCAGGGTGACCGTGGGGAGACTGGACCCAAAGGGGAGCAGGTGAGGCCCCCATCTTTTTCACTTGCCCCGGTAGCCATAGCACCCACGCATGCGTGCACATGCCCCCAGCCCCAACCCCAAGCTGGGTCCAGCAGCTTGTCTCTTGGTGTCTCCAGGGCCTCCCAGGAGAGCGTGGCCTGAGAGGAGAGCCTGGGAGCACGGCGGTGAGTGAAGCCTGGGACCTGGCCCTTGACTGTTATATGCACGCCTGTAGCGGCCACCTCTGTCCCCTTCCACTTGCCGTGAGGCCCCACCAGAGCTGTGCTGTGTGCTCAGCCCCCTGCCCTGTTGGGATTCCTGTAGCCTACACTGAGGGGAACCTGGGCAGTGGGCACATGTCAGGGAGGGACTTCCAGTGACCTTGATCCACCTCAACCAAGGGCTAAAGGGTCCTCTGGGCAAGAGGCCTGGGGAAGAGGGTGTGGAGGCTGTTTTGGGGGGTAGTGTGGGGTCTTCTCCTCTGTGGGCAGCCCCTCACCCAGTTTGTGTCCCCAGAATGTGGAGCGGTTGCTGGAAAATATTGGCATCAAGGTAGGTTGTTTGGGGGCTGGGCATGGGTGCTGGTGAGAACCCCACGGGACAAGTAATGCCCGCGGGGCCAGGCCAGGGCATGGGAGGCTGCAGTAATGGCCCTGCTCTTCTGACCCCTCACTGTCACTCAGACGTCTGCCCTGCGGGAGATTGTGGAGAGCTGGGAAGAGAGCTCTGGCAGCTTCCTGCCTGTGCCTGAACGGCGTCGTGGCCCCAAGGGAGACCCAGGAGAGCGGGGCCCCCCAGGCAAGGAGGTGTGTGTTGGCTACTCACGGGGATGTGTCCTGTGGAGGGTGTGGTTGACACCAGCATTTAGTCTTCTTTTCCTCCAGGGCCCCACTGGCTTTTCTGGAGAACGCGGGCCGAAGGGAGATCGTGGAGACCCCGGCCCTCAGGGGCCACCTGGCCTGGCCCTTGGGGAGAGGGGCCCCCCTGGACTTCCCGGCCTTGCTGGGGAACCTGGAAAGCCTGGTATCCCTGGGCTCCCAGGCACGGCTGGGAGTGTGGGAGAGGCAGGGAGACCAGGAGAGAGGGTGAGCCTGGCTGGGACGGCCGGGGAGGTGGGCTCAGGAGGAGCTGGACTCCCCATGGGCATAGCCCCCACCTTGCGATTTGCACTTCAGGGAGAGCGGGGAGAGAAAGGAGAACGTGGAGAACAGGTGAGCTGGCGGGGGCTTTACCGGGCAGGACTGCCTATGGGCTGTGTTGGGGTGGCCACCCATTTTTTTCTTTTCTGCAGGGCAGAGACGGCCCTCCTGGCTTCCCTGGACCCCCTGGCCCCAAGGTGATCACCCCAGCTCTGCCCAAGCCTGTGACTGCTGTCACCAGGAGGCCACCATTGGCTTGAGCCCCAGAAATTCCAAGTGGTGACTCTGACCCTACAACCCTCTGGCACCCTGTGATCTGGGATGACCCCTCCATGCCTCTGTGAGAGACACATCTCTCCCCTGTGACCTTGTGCTTGTAGGTGGCCATGGACGAGCCAGGTTCTGGACTCTCTAGAGAACCAGGACCCCCTGGACTCAAGGGTGCTAAGGTCAGTGTGTGGGATCAACCTGGGGGCCACCCTTGCCATGGCACCAGCTCCTGGCTTGACATGTCATCCCCACAGGGGGAGCCAGGCAGTGACGGCAACCGAGGCCCCAAAGGAGACAGGGTAAGGCCTCCCAACCCACCATGTTTCCCTCTCCTGCGGGAGGGCATGCCAGGTGGCATGTCTTTGGGCACCTGGCAGTGATGGGGGCTCAGGGCATGACACTCTGCTTGCAGGGTGAGCCAGGCATCAAGGGAGACTGGGGAGAGCCTGGACGGAGGGGTCAAAATGGCAGCCCGGTGAGTCCTTGCCCCACGGGCCATGTGTGCACGAGTACACGGCTCTCACTTGTGTTGTCCGGGCTGGAGTCTGCTCTGCCTGGGACTGTCTAGGGGGAAGCTGGGATGGGGAACGAACACAGTGTGGCCTTAAACGTGTTCTCTCTAGGGTCTACCAGGAGAGCGTGGTGTGGCTGGGCCTGAGGGGAAGCCGGTGAGTGATGGCAGGAACAGCCTGGCCGAGATTCTGGGGAACAGCTACCCTTTGCTGTGTGCTGGCCGCCGTATGCACGTGTCACCAGTGACCAGTGCCGGGGTGTGGTGACTGGGTGCCCAGGTCTGAGTGCAGATGCATGATGGCTGTGTATGCGTACAGACCCATGTGTGTTGTCCATGTGGGGCAGTCCGTGGGTATGGGGTGATTTGTGCCTGGGAGGGGTGGAGGTGCAGAAGTGGGGCCCCCAGGCAAAGGTCTCCAGAGGGCAGGAACAGGCCCAAGTGAGGCCAGACTGAGGCTCAGCAGCCCCCTTCTCTATCCAGGGTCTGCAAGGTCCGAGGGGGACCCCTGGCCCAATGGTGAGTACCCCAGAATCCTGCTCCCTCCTGCTCCCATTCTACAGTGGGTAACGCCTACAATGGGCAGTACTGCCTCAGTTTCCCTGGAAGAGTGGGATTGGCTCCCACTCATCTGGCTCTTTCTCTCTCCAACAGGGTGGCCATGGAGACCCTGGACCACCCGGTGCCCCGGTGAGTGATGGGGAAGCACTGGCTGGTGGGGGTGGGACAGGCATCAGTCCCCACTAATGACTCAGTTGGATAACTTGTTTGTGTTAGTCCATGAGTCCAAGTGGATAACTCTGACCCCAGTTTCCTGCCCTTGATACTTTTTTCTAGGGTCTTGCTGGCCCTGCGGGACCCCAGGGACCTTCTGGCCTGAAGGTGAGTATAGGCATGTGTGGGTGTGTGGCTGGAAGAGGTGGAAGCTTGGAGCAGCCTGTCTGCACCAGGATAACATCTGCCAACCTCTGGGAATGTCACTGCCCTGTAATGCGACTGAGCACCAAGGTGCCCCGTCCATGTGGGCTTTGCTTGTGGATGGGGGCTGAAGGGCCTCTCATTCATCTGTGGGGTCATGCGGTCTCTGGGGTTTTGGCAGGGGGAGCCCGGAGAGACAGGACCACCAGGACGGGTGAGTGACCCAGCCCATGGGTTAGTCACAGGGAGCTGGGTGGGTTTGGCACTGCCCTGAACTTTTTCTTCCTCCAGGGCCTGCCTGGACCCACTGGAGCTGTGGGACTTCCTGGCCCCCCTGGCTCTTCAGGCCTTGTGGTGAGTGAGGCCCCTGCAGGGATAGCATGTCCCTGCCCTCTGGGTCCCATGCTCTCCATGTCCCTCTCACATCTGACTTGTTTCCTTCAGGGTCCTCAGGGGGCACCAGGTTTGCCTGGACAAGTGGTGAGTCCTGGGGATCAGGGCTGGACTCTGGAGGTCAGGAGTCAGGGGGCAGGCCCCTGACAGAGCTCTCCCTTCTCAGGGGGAGACGGGGAAGCCGGGAGTGCCAGGTCGTGATGGTGCCAGTGGGAAGGACGGAGACAGAGGAGCCCCTGGCGTGCCGGTGTGTGTTCTGAGGGGAGCTCGCTGGGGGCATGTGCCTGTGCTGGCACAGGCATGGGGCCTGTGCCAGCCGTGTGCCTGGAGGAAGAGAAGGGCTGGGCAGCAGGGACAGGGGGTGGAGAGGCATTGAGTTCCACCCGCCGTTCTGCCATAGGGGTCACCAGGTCTGCCTGGCCCTGTTGGACCTAAAGGAGAGTCTGGACCCATGGGCACCCCTGGACAGGTGATCTTTGATCCTGACCCCCACCTTCTGCATCAGCTCCTCTTCCTCACCCCCAAGCCTAGTTTGTCCCTTCCATATGGACGGCGGGGTGGGTATGGGGAGGTGGCAGGAGGCGAGGTAACTCACCAGGAGTTCCCTGCAGGCTGTGGTCGGGCCCCCTGGAGCAAAGGGAGAGAAGGTGAGTGTGTGGGAAGCCCTGGTTTGGGGGGCACAAGGGTTAGGTGCTGAGGAACCCCACTGACCTCTTTCCCTCATCAGGGCGCCCCTGGAGGCCTTGCTGGAGACCTGGTGGGAGAGCCGGTGAGTGTGGAACCTCCAAAGCATAGTTTCTCCAACCCCGGGACCCTCACCTTCCATGATATGCCCCACATAGTCTGGGCCTCATGCTCCCTCTTTGAGTCTCAGCAGTCTGTGCCCCTGACACCCATGTGTCCTCCTGACCCCTGTATCCACAGGGAGCCAAAGGTGACCGAGGACTGCCGGGGCCACGAGGCGAGAAGGTGAGGTGGGCCTGGCCCCAGGGCCTGTGCATTGGACAGGGAGGGGTACGGTTGGGTGTCTAGACACCCTCACCACCCTTTCTATGCAGGGTGAAGCTGGCCGTGCCGGGGAGCCTGGAGATCCTGGTGAAGATGTGAGTCTGGGGTCTGGGCGAGTCTGAGTCTGGGTTGAGGAGTGCATTCGTGGATGTGAGGGACCGTTCCTGGGCCTGGGCACATCTGAACCCGAGCCTGGCTGAACATTCCAACATTCAGGGTTCTACTCTGGGAGCATGCGGGGGTCATGCCTCCTGGCTTCCACGTGCCTGTCCTAGGTCTTCTGTTCCTCCCTGTGTCTGAGCACATGTGCTCCTGTCTGATCTCCTAGGTCTCAGGACACATGGGAGTTCTTGTGGGCCTCTCGTTGGTCATGTATTGATGCTGCCCCTTTCCCCACCCTGTCTGTGCTCCTGTAGCTGACCTCATGTCTGTGGTCATGTCTAAACTCCCTGGGATGGGACATGTCTGAGTTTCTGCTCCTGTCTGCACTCCCACATACCTGCACTCACATCCTCGGTCCCAAATGTCCATGGTCACCTCTGAGCTCCCCTGGGAATGTTTTGGGGCCATACCTGAGCTCTGGGTTCATGTTCCTACTCTCAAATGCTGTTTACTTTGTTTTAGGGTCAGAAAGGGGCTCCAGGACTCAAAGGTCACAAGGTATGTATGCCCTAAAGCATCCCTGCTGGGGGTCATGGTCCTGAGACTCCCTGAGCCTGATGTGACTCTTCTTTCCCTTGAAGGGTGACCCAGGAGTTGGGGTCCAGGGGTCCCCTGGGCCAATTGGTCCTCCAGGTCTAAAGGTAAAACAATGCCCCATCACTAGTAGTGTGGGCAGCAGGTGGGACGGGGGGCCTGGAGGTGGGAGGAAGAGGGTATTCTGGGGCTAGTCCTGGGAAGGGGTCCTGCTGGTGCCATTCCTCCCTTTGCTATTTTTGTTCCAGGGAGACTTGGGCCCCCCCGGCACCCCTGGTGCTCCTGGTATTGTGGGGTTCCCCGGTCAGACAGGCCCTCGAGGAGAGATGGGTCAGCCGGGCCCCAGTGGAGAGCGGGTAAGTGCGCTGAGGGCTGCATGTGGGGACTTGGTGACTTCAGGACCTCTGAATCTGGTACTGGGTGAGGAGGAGAAGGGGGCCCAACCCTGCCGAGGGGGCTCCTGGTTTTGGGGGGGACAGCACAGGAAGAAGGTTCCCAAGTCACCCTTTGCCTCTCTTGCCTCATTTTCACTGTAGGGTCTGGCAGGTCCCCCAGGGAGAGAGGGAGCCCCAGGTCCCTTGGGGCCACCTGGACCCCTTGGGTTAGTGGTGAGTAGAAGTGCCCCAACGCCCCATGTCTCTGATTGCTGTGTGTTGGAGTCTGTCCATGTGGGGACTTAGGCTGGGGACTGTGCCACACTGTGTGGCTAGATGTGTGTGTGCCTTTGAGGGGCACAGAAGCCTCACCTCACTCTGCCCACAGGGAGCACCTGGGGCCCCTGGACTCAAAGGAGACAAGGTAGATGGGACAATGCTGCTGGCTCTCTCTTGCACCCCTGTCACCCCCTCCAGCTTCCACTAACCCCTGTCATACCCCCTAATCTCCACTGACCCCCTGTCACCTCCTCCAATCTCCACTGACCCCTGTCACTCCCTCCAACCTCCACCGACCTCCCGTGACCCTCTGTCCTCCACCAATTCCCCTCACTGATCCCTGGTGTCCTGTTGATCTCCAGGGAGACCCTGGAGCAGGGCCGCCTGGGGCCCGAGGCGAGCGTGGGGAGCCAGGTATCCGGGTACGTATGTCCTGCTCTGCAGCCATGGCCATTCCAGGGAGCCACCCCGGGACTCCCTTCATCACAGCTCTCGCCTCTGATTTCCAACTTACCGAGTCACTGAATCTATTGTCACCATCCAGGGTGAAGATGGCCGCCCCGGCCTGGAGGGACCCCGAGGACTCGTGGTGGGTCCCCCTGGGGAAAGAGCCAGTGGTGTGACTCAGTCCCCTGCCTGTGCCCTCTGTGCCCTTGTGACATTCTGCAGCCTTCTGCAGCCCTCTGGTTCTCCTTGGCTACTCTCTGGTGCTTTGTCTCCCCCATTCCCCTGGGCTCCCCAGTCCTCCCCTGCCCCCTGAGCTATCTCCACAGTAGTCCCCACAAATTCCCTTAGCTCACCATTTTCTTCTCTCATACAGGGTCCCCCAGGCAGCCGGGGGGAGCGTGGGGAGAAGGTAAGGATATGGGGAAGAGGCCCCTGGGGTGAGTGTGGGTGGGGATGGATCTTGCAACTCAGGATTTGGGGCTTCTCTATCTGGGTGAGACTCACACTCTTCCACCCAATAGGGTGACACTGGAACCTCAGGGCTAAAGGGTGACAAGGTGAGTTTGCGCATGGGGGAGGGCAGGGGACTAAGGGTGCTCCTGACTCCTCTGACTGCCCCCTGTCCACTCAGGGTGACTCAGCTGTGATTATGGGGCCTCCGGGGCCACGGGGTGCCAAGGGGGACATGGTGAGTGGGTCTGGTCCATGTGCAGATGGGTATGGGAGGGGCTTCTGTGTGGGCTGGGCCAGGGGATCTGAGAGCTCAAACCCTCAGAGGGTAAGGGACTTTTAGTCCCTGACCCTGATTTCTGACCCTGACCCAGGGTGAACGAGGGCCTCGGGGCATAGATGGTGACAAAGGACCTCGGGGAGACAGTGGGGACCCTGGAGAAAAGGTATGGGGATGAGGTTGGGATATTCTATACAGGGTGAGGAGGGGGTCCTACAGGCTGGGGGGCTCCATGGAGGGTCTGTGAGGACAGGAGGGGAGGATGGGAGGGGACTTTCTGGGGGTCAGAGGGGAGGGGGTTCTGTCAGCTGTAGCAACTCTGTGGGGTGGCTGAGAGGATGGGGGCTCTATGGGAGGGGCTCAAGGGCCTGGATATGAGGTGAGAAGGGGAGTGTGTAGACTGTCGCTCTATGAGAGTGCCTGTGGGAATGGGAAGTGGGCTCCTTGGCTGTTAGGGGTACTCCAGGTAGGGGTAAGGGTAGGGGCCCAGTGCTAAGAGGAGTGGCAGGAATCTGGGGGTCCTGGGGTGAGAAATGAGCCACCCCACGTGCCATAGTCCCCAGCTCCACCCTGCTGGGGCGTGGGCTAGAAGGGAAGGGGCCATGAGGAAGTGCATGGGAGCAGCACTGGCCGGCTCCGCCCCAGCCAGCAGGTTCCAGTCATTCTCCAAGTGTGCAGCCTGGTTGGTCCTGATTGTGTCTCTTTCCTGGTCACTCCCACAGGGCGCCAAGGGACAGACTGGAGACAAGGGCTCAGCCGGGTTGCTGGGAGTGCGTGGACCTACAGGACCCAAGGCAAGTCCCGCTCCAGTTACAGACCCAGAGCCGTGCATCACACACCCCTGTCCCAGGGGTGTCCTCTGAGCATTGGAGGGTTTCTTGCCTCCCTCGCTGTTGGCCCCATATGTGCTCACACAGGCTCCTTGTGCAGCCTGGGCCCTGGCTGCAGTCACTGAGTGGCTGCATGTGCAGCAGACAGGCCAACATAGGGGACAGTCACACTGAAGGGCTGCCCTCCCCCATCTGTGTTTCGCACAGGGTGAGCCTGGTGCTGCAGGAATCCCTGGTGAGCCGGTAAGATGCCCCCATGCCCATGTAGTGGCCTTTGACCTTACAGTGAAGCAGTGCTCTCATGTTGTCCAGGGACCCCTACCTTCACAGTAGCCCCCATGATGGTTCCACCCACATAGTGACCCCTGCCCATGGTGACCCTCATCCCCATGGAAAACCCTGCCCTTCCAGTGGCTCTGGACCCTAATGATAAGTCTCACCCCTATGGTGTTCCCTGTCCATTATATCCAAAGTGATTCCCTTTGATCCCTCACTGACCTCCCCTGGCCTCACATTGACCCCTTTCCCCCCAGGGATCCCAAGGAAAAGACGGAGCCCCTGGTGTCCGAGGAGACAAAGGAGATGTTGGCTTCATGGGTCCCCGGGGCCTCAAGGTGGGAGGGGGACTGTTTTTTTCCCCCTAATCAGGAGGACCTGATGTTGGAGGGTGAGGTATCTGGGGTCAGAGTTCAGGTATCTGGGGTCAGATGTGGGGGTATCTGGGGTTGAATGTGAGGTGTTAGGTCAGAGGTTGGAAGGTCAGGGGTTGGAGTATCTAAGGCCAGTTTGGAGAGTGGTTTCAGGGTCAAGGGGTTACAGGTGAGGTATCTGGAAGTCATTTTCCACTTTTTTTTCTCCCGCAGGGCGAACGGGGGGTTAAGGGAGCCTGTGGCCTTGATGGAGAGAAGGGAGATAAGGTACAGGGGTGATGGGGCATATGAGTGGGGATGTGGGGGGCTGTGAGGCCTGGGGCCTAAGGCTGATCCCTCCACCTGATCCCTACAGGGAGAAGCTGGTCCCCCGGGCCGCCCAGGGCTGGCAGGACGCAAAGGAGAGTTGGTGAGAGTGGGGCACCCCCAGAATGAGGAGTGGATGGGTGGGCCAGGGCCTGGCTAATGTCTTCTCTTCTCCAGGGGGAGCCGGGTGTTCCAGGCCAGTCAGGAGCCCCTGGGAAGGAGGGCCTGATCGGTCCCAAGGTATGGGATCTCTCTCAACAGTGGACATCAGGGGTTTAGGATTGGGCAGGGAAGGGCATGGTTGGGTTGTGAAGGTTTGGGGTCAAGGAAGGTTTTGGGGTCATGAAAGGTTGGGACATTGGAGGATGGAGTGGGGCTGGTCTTCAGGTTTCAGGGTGGGTTGGGGTCACAATGTGCTTTTTTTTTTTTTCTTTGGCTGCACTGTGTGGCATACGGGATCTTAGTTCTCCGACCAAGGATTGAATCCGTGCCCCCTCAGTGGCAGGACAGAGTCTTTTTTTACTTTTTTTTTAAGATTGATTTATTATTTATTTATTTTATTTTAATTTCATTTGGCTGCATCGGGTCTTAGTTGCAGCACGTGGGATCTTCATTAAGGCATGCGGGATCTTTCGTTGCAGTGTGTGGGCTCTTCATTGTGGCGCATGGGCTTCTCTCTAGCTGTGGCATGCTGGTTTTCTCTTCTCTAGTTGTGGCACCCAGGCTCCAGGGTGCGTGGGCTCTGTAGTTGTGGCGCATGGGTTCCAGAGCGCGTGGGCTCTGTAGTTTGTGGCATGCAGTCTCTAGTTGAGGCGCGCAAGCTCAGTAGTTGTGGTGCGTGGGCTTAGTTGCCCCGTGGCATGTGGGATCTTAGTTCCCTGACCAGGGATCAAACCCACATCCCCTGCATCATAAGGTGGATCCTTTACCACTGGACCACCAGGGAAATTCCGAAGTGCGGTGTCTTAACCACTGGACTGCCAGGGAAGTCCCCACAATGCACATTTAGGATTAAGGGATGGGAGGTGGAGCAGCACATGCCTCAGGGCTAAGGGGTTACGGTGGGTGGAGGTCAGTGGGGAGGTTGGAGTGTCAGTGTAGGGGAAAAAGGTGGAGTCAGGGCAAGGGGCATCACAGTGGGGTCAGGGTCATGGGGATCATGGCAGATTAAGGGTCTCCGGCTGTTAGGGCCACAGGTACTTGATGTTATGGTCATTGGGCGTGGGGGCTTATGGGGGTTGAGCTGAGGTAGGCCAAGGCAGAGGGACTCTCATGCTTCTTTCTGTTCCCAGGGTGACCGCGGTTTTGATGGGCAGCCAGGACCCAAGGGTGACCAGGGCGAGAAAGGGGAGCGGGTAAGTTGAGGCTAAGATCATGGTGAATTGAGGAGAATTGTACTCTCTGGAAGTGGGTCCATCTTTGGAAGCTCTCATCACTGACCCTGACCTATCTCTCCTCAGGGGCCCTCAGGAATTGGGGGCTTCCCAGGTCCCAGGGGCAGTGATGGCTCTAGTGGTCCCCCTGGGCCACCTGGCAGTATTGGTCCCAAAGGCCCTGAAGGACTTCAGGGCCAGAAGGTGAGGGTCCCTGACTCTGACTCCAGACCCCTGAGCCTCACTGACCCTTCACACCTCATTGACCTCTGGCTCTGCAACCCATTCCCCCAATATCTTTGCCCCAACCTCTGAACTTAAGATCCCAATTTGTCCTACTTCTGACCCCCACTGCCTCTGACCCTGCTTACTTGGTCCTGTCTGACAGGGTGAACGAGGTCCCCCTGGAGAGAGTGTGGTGGGGGCTCCTGGGGTCCCTGGAACCCCAGGAGAGAGAGGGGAGCAGGTGAGTGGGGATTCCTGGGCTTGGGGTCAAAGGTTGGGGTGACCTCTGGTGTCCGTGAGATCAGAGGTCACAGCCTGGTCCTATCCATTGCACATAGGGGCGGCCAGGACCTGCGGGGCTCCGTGGTGAGAAGGGAGAAGCTGCACTGACAGTGAGTGTGGGGTATGGGGGTTGTGGGCTCTGCTTCCTGCACCCAACCCCCGACCCCCTGGACCCTGGACCCTGACTCAGCGCTGTCCCTCCATGATCCCTGCATCATGTACCCTTTGTCCTTCTGTGATCCATTGGTTCTTCATGACCCTTGTGGTCTTGGGCTCCTAGGAGGATGACATTCGGGGCCTTGTGCGTCAGGAGATGAGTCAGCATTGCGGTGAGTTGGGCCCAGCCCACAGTCTCTTGGGTACCACCCCACTCCATCCCCGTACCCCTAGACAGGGGCAGGCAGCATCCCCAGAACTTCCAAGGGGCAAGCAGTCAAGGAGATGGGTGGAGACAGATGGATACAAAAAGCACACAGGTGTTTCAGGACAGACATGCTGACAGGACTTCCCCAAACGGAGACCCAGGCAGAGGTGGAGGGACACGCAGTGTTCCTGGGTACCCAGGATGGTGGCTTGTGGAGGGGGTGGAGGTGTGAGTAGAGCCTGTTCCTCAGGGCCTGACGTGGAGCCAGGGTGTGGGTGGAGGGCTCTGGTGGCCCTGGGGGGCATCAGAGAGTGAAGCTCGTCTCCTTCCACCTCTCTCGTGGCTGCTTTCCCTCTATCTCCATGCCTGCCGGCTCCTGACTGGCTGTCTCTCCCTCTCTCTCTTGCCCTTTGTTGAACTGTTCCCAACTTCACTCTCGCCCTTTGTCTGCTTCTCCCCTTCCTTTCTTTCTCTTTCTCTCTCTCTCTGCATCTGCTTCCCTTCCTCTCTCTCCTGCCTGTCACTCTCTCCTGCTGTCCCCCTCTGTATGTCTCTGCCACCGTGTGCATCTCTCTCCCTGCCTCTTTCCATCTTTGTCTCCTGCTCTGTTATTGTCTCTCTCCCTGCCCCCTCTCTGCCCCCTCCAGCCTGCCAGGGCCAGTTTATCACATCTGGATCACGTGAGTAGTTTTCTGGTATTTTCTGCTCCCGGAACTTTCCTCACCCCAGGCCCTGCTGTGCCCATCACCTGGGTCCTCTCAGCAGGGGCTTGGCTGGGGTGGCCACCATTGCTGACCCCAGGGCCCTGTGCCCGTGCTTCTGGCTCTAGGACCCCTCCCTAGTTACGCTGCAGACACCGCTGGCCCCCAGCTCCACGCCGTGCCTGTTCTCCGCGTCTCCCATGCAGAGGAGGAAGGTGAGGACGGCTGGAGCCGTGGGGCGTGTGGGGTGGGAGCACAGACACACACGGGGCTGCTCATGTGTGCAGGGCCCACGCCACGCGTGTAGGGTCCACATGCAGGGAACACTCTTGTGTACACGTGGGAGACCAGTGCTGCCCACCCCATCCAAGGGCCAGGGTTGGGCAGCATGAACCGGCCCTGCTGGGGCCCTGCTCACAGCACACCCCACCATGCATGCAGGCCAGGTGCCCCCCGAGGATGATGAGTATGAATACTCTCAGTATTCCGTGGAGGAATACCAGGACCCTGAGGCTCCTTGGGATGGCAATGGTGAGAAAGGGCGCTGGGCCCAGAGGGATTTGGGGAGGGGCAGACAGAGCCCATCCCTGCTGACCTCTCTGACCTCCATCAGCCCCGGACCCCTGCTCGCTTCCACTGGACGAGGGCTCCTGTACTGCCTACACCCTGCGCTGGTATCATCGGGCTGTGGCAGGTGGTACGGAGGCCTGTCACCCCTTTGTCTATGGTGGCTGCGGAGGAAATGCCAACCGTTTTGAGACCCGTGAAGCCTGTGAGCGCCACTGCCCGCCCCAGGTGGCTCAGAGCCAGGGGACAGGTATGGGTGTACCTCCCATCCCATTAGGGGCCTACCCAGATCATGTCCAGGGTCAGGGTCCTGGGTCAGAAGCCCCCTCAGACTGGGACACCTGGGACAGACCCCCCCCCAGACCAAAGAGCTGAGTAGAGAACCCCAGCTCTATGTGGAGTCCCCAGTACGGCCCCCCTCAGTGCTCCATCCCTTAAAGACCTGAGTGAGCATCCCTCTCTGTGGGCAGAGCCTACACACCCTATGCCCCCAGCTTCCCCATTCTCTGTGGCCGATGTGATGGGTAAGGTCAGATGGCTGAACCCAACCTGCCCCACCCAGGTGCTGCCCGGAGCTTAGGCAGATGATGAGCTGAAGTTCAGCATCCCCTTGAGGAGTCGGTGTCTCAGCTGGACCCTGCTGTCCCTCCCCTTGGTGCTAGAGGCCTGCGTGCACGTGAGCGTGCATGAGCGTGTCCGTTAATTTCAGTGACTTGTTCCATGGGTCTAGCCTTCCCCCCTGTGGACAAACCCCCATTGTGGCTCCTGCCTCCTCGGCAGATGACTCAGTGTGGGGACGGCTGTGGGCAGTGAGCGGATGTGACTGAATCTGACCGCATCTGACCTGCCCCTTGACCCAAGCCTGTGATGACATGGTGCTGATTCTGGGGAGCATTAAAGCTGCTGTTTAAAGGCCCCTGTTGTGACTGTTTGGGGAGGTGTGGGTGTCAGGGGGGCAGTTTTTCCCTGGGAGGGCAGTACCATCCCGAGGGGGTACAGAGTCCCTCTCTCCAGCCCTGGTCACTGTCCTGTGACCCTCAGTCCCCAACTTGTCCCCAGAAATAAGACAGGGTACGGGCCGAGGATATGTCCTCACTACTCCCCAGGAGGGGATGAATCATAGGTGGGGGGGGGCTGCCTCAAGCCAGGAGACAGGCCCCAGCTCTCAGCCGAGGGGCTGAGGGAGATAAATGGGCCCTGAAGGGGGCAGAGAGGCAAACCACAGCACAGCACTGCCTGGCCCCAGCTTACCCTAGAGGAGACTGATACTGGTAGGACTGGGGTCAAGGGGGATGGGCAGGGCCTTTGGGGTTGAATGGATCTAGGATTTGGGTCAGTGGAGGTCTCTGAACCTGAGGCGCTCTGGGATCTCTGGCTGCTTCTCTGCCTCAAGGACCCCCATTCCTGCCTTTCTTTGCCCTGGATCTACTACAAGCTTTCTCGCTCAGACCTCAGGCTCCCCTTTGGTTCCTCTGTGTTTCTCTCTCTTTGCATCCTTATTTCCATCACACTGTCTCTGGGGCAGTTTATGTCTCTTTTTTCTTCCACTCTCCATTTGCTCCACCTCCCTGTCATTCATTTCCATCTCTTTCTCCCTCTCCCTCACTCCTCCCTCCCTCCCTTTCTTCCTGTTCTTGTTCTTCCTCCCTACCCCCCATCTCTCTCTCTATAAAATATATCCATATCTAGATGTGGCTCTCTGTCTCTGGGTTTCTCCATCACTTTGTCTATCTCTGTCTCTCTCATTCTCTTTCTCACTCTTTCTGTCCCTCTGACCCCTTCTCTGCCTGGCTCTGTCTGTTATCTCTGTCTCACTCTGGCTCTCCTCTTGTCCCTTCATCTCTGTTTCTGTCTCTCTCTGTCCCTGGCCTGGCCGCTCTCTCTTTGCTTTCCCCATCTGTCTCTGTCTATGGGCCATAGCTGACCAGGGCCCCTGCCCTGAACCTGTTTTCTCCTCGCAGCCTGACCACACGATGATCAGGTAGGCTCTGCTGGTGCTGATGGTCCTGACATTGGGCAGGACTCTGCTTGTCCCAGCAACCCCTATCCCAGGCTTCCAGCTCCTCCCTCAGAACTTTCCCCAGGCCACTCCCTGCCCTGTCACCTCGAAGAGCCCTTCAGCCAGCACCACAGGCCCCTCCACTGCTTGGGGCCACCCCAGCCCTGGCCCCCGCCCTGGCCCCCGCATCACCCTCTCGCTGGATGTCCCCCTTGGCTTCCTGCAGATCTTACTGGAGCAGGCCCAGGCCAGGGCAGTGAGGGAGCAGGCTCCTGCCAATACCCACATCCTGGCCCATGTTGGCCGCCGCTGAGCCTGAGTGGGGGGATCACAATGATGGAGCCAGCGTGGATGGGGAGACCTGCAAGGCAGCAGCAGAGCTGGATGGTACTACATCTGGGCACGGTGCATCAGGACTCCGCCACGTGGGGTCACTGCCATGTGGTGTCATATCAGAGTGCCTCACAGAGTCACAGTGTGTCTGGACAGCCTGGATGTTACTGTGTCAGGTTGCCAAGTGGAGTCTTGCCACTCCTAGGAGCCCCACAGGCTTACAGTATGTCTGGACAGCTTGGACACTACCATTGAAGGTCACTACCGCATGGAGTCTTATCATGTCTGGGTCCCACTTGTGTCCAGTCACAGAGCATCTGGACACCATCACATGTGGTCCCTGTAATGCCACTTTCAGGCACCTCAACACAAGAGACCATCACTGCATTGGAGACCAGCCCACCTAAGATCAGACCCACAGGTCTGCCCTGTCCTCCCACAGGTCACCACACAGAGAAATGCTGGTGGAGGGTCACATGCTTGAGACAGCACCCACCCCAGATGGATGGGGCCATCAGGGGCATCTCCAGGCACAGTGAGATGGTCGTACGTGGGAGGTCTGTGGCCACGGCAGCCTTGCCCTGTGTGTGGGGGGGGATGTGCACGCATGTGTGGCTGCATCTCTGTGTATCTAACAGCTGTGAGTGTGTGAACCAGGTGAGGCCATGTGAGGGAGCTGGGAGGAACAGGAGCTTGTCCCCCAAACCTACATGAAGCACGGTCAACACATAGCCAGGCACTGTCTTACCCACACCCCTGCATACCCAACCTCTGCCCTTGGACGCACATGGCTCGGGGAGAGGGAGCTCAGGCTGCTGGGGCTCTGGCCCAACTGCCCCTCCTTCAGCGAATTGTCCTGAGCAAACCTCCTCACCTTTCCAAGCCTGTTTTCTCCTCTGTAAAGCAGAGTGATGCCACCAAGCTTCTTGTGAGCACTGAGTGATGTAATGTGCATGAAGGTTCTGGCACGCAGAAAGCGCTCAATACATGTAGTGACCGGAGAATGGGAGAGACAAGAATCACACAGTCCTGCGCACCCAGGCAGTGACACACGAGGGCGGAGTCATAGCTGGCTACGCTGCTCCTCTCCCCACTCCCCCGGCCCCAATTTCACTGACCTGTCCCTTGGTGTGCAGGGCGTATGTTTTGCCTAATCTCACAACCCCAACTCCATCGCTGTGCCGGGGATGGGCCTGACCTGGAGAGTGTGGTCAGGCTTGCCTGCAGATGGGGCAGGTATTCTGGGTAGTGCAGACAACTCCAGCTGGAGACGAGAGCTAGGAAAGAGATAGCACTGTCGGAAGTGTGGCTGCTCAGGGCCGGGGGCACCGATGGAGATCACACAGTTGTCAGCAGCTCTGGGAGGCGGGCCCAAGGCGGGGCTGGAGAGGCGGGGCCACCCTGCCTGCTGGGTTCTCTCCGGAGCCTGGAGGGCGGGGCTGCCCGACTCCGAGCTGCAGGGGGCGGCGGCCCAGGCCAGTTCGGTTGCAGGATGAACAGAGGCAAGGAAGGAGGCAGCTCCCTGACGGACCCCGGGTCAGGGAGCAGCAGGCAGGGTAGGCACGGGGCAGGGTGGAGAGGGTGGGGGGATTGGGAAAAGACCTGGGCAAAGTGGAGGTGGTGCTAGAAGGGGTGTGAGAGTGTTGGGGGTCTCTCCAGGAATAGGGGTGCTCTTAGGGGCATCAGTCTGTCAGTGGCATGGAGGAGGGGGAACACTGGCGCCTTGCCGGGGTGAAGGAGCTGGGCCAAGGGGGGAACTATAAATAGCTTCTTCCTCCAGCCCAGGGGGAGGGACAGTCAGCTGGAGCTTCCCAGGGGGCCTCCTGCTCTGCCCTTTGCTGGCCTCCAAGGGGTCATGTTTATCCAGGTCCCCCCTCAGGGGTCATATCAGTTCGGGGAGGTCCAGAGGCTCATTTGGGAAGTTTTTCATTTGATGTTACTTTAGCCCTTAAACCAGCATTTCTAGGGCAACTACTGTGTGCCTTGTGCCGGTCCTGAGCTGCTCTAAGCACCTACTGTGTGCTCTGTCCCAGTCAGGAACCTCTCTGAGCACCTACTGTGTGCTCTGGCTGGTCCTGAGTCACTTTGAGCACCTACTGTGTGCCCTGTGCCAGGCTGGAATCAGCAAGTGCAGACCAGGGTTCATGGGCTGCTTGGTTACATGGCTCTCTACCCCCAAGTTGGAATCTCACACCCTGTGTGAGCTCTGGACCCAGGGAGACACAGGATGATCCTTGACTAGAAATGGCCAGAGGAAGCTGGAACTCCTAGGAACTCCCCAACCTCCCAGTGACAGCAGAGGGGAGAGGAGGAGGGAATAAAGGGGAAGGAAGACAGCAGAGAGCAGCAGGCCTCACTGCAGCTGGCCTGTCTCTGCACCAGCCTGGGTGCAGGGCCTGTTAGTGTGTGTGCACCAGTGGCTGTGTGCACACCATGCTTTCGTGTACTGGTGTGTGGGTCTGTGTGGGATGCACTGAGGTCCCTGGGCCCATATGCTGCAAAGGGTGGCTGTCGGTGTGGCCCGCAGATGCGTGGACTGGGAAGAGTTTGAGCATTGAGGACTGAAGACTGAGGACACCCCACAGCTTGTAGTCTGGGACACTGGGAGGAAGTCCAGTGGTCAGTGCAGAGTGCACCACAGGAGCCAGGCCAGGCAGGTTCACGGCGAGGAAAAGCTGAGCAGGGTGTGTTCACACACAATTGCACACTGACATCCTAGCACACCTCCCACCCTTGGGCCAGGAGAGCTGGCTCACTCTGGGATGGCCCCAAGGAGGGAAAGCCGTGAGGGTCAGTTATTCTATTGGACATCTATTGACGCTGAGGGAGCAGAAAGCCAGGAGAGCATTTCAATGGAGGGAACATGCAAGAGTGCAAGTGTGGGTGTGGGATGTGTGGTTATAGTACAAGGTGTGGGAGGAGAGGTTCTGAAGGGCTGGCAGCTGAGCTGAGTCCATCCTGCACTGTGGGCTGGTGTTTCTGTGATGCTGGGCCCTTCTCCCCTTCCTCAGTTTCCTGCCTGAGAAATGGGGCCATGGGAGGGGAGTATCCTCAGAGTTAATGTAGACCCTGGCCTTGGGGAGGGGCTCCAGGCTCCTCCTGATGTTGACATGTGGCCTCTCACTGGATATAGAGACTTGGGAAGGTATGTCTGGGTCAGCCCAGGGTCAGACTGGGGAAGAGTGGGAGGTACAGAGCCACTGCTTTTCCTGGGAAGCCAGACTCAGACTTCTGGAGGTGAGGATGGCTTCCCAGACATGGCCCTGGCCTCCTGCCCTGCCCTGGCTGTCCCCTACCCCCAGCCTTTGACTAACATTCCAAGAGGGTTGGAGAGGAGAATGGCAGGCCTGAGAAGGTGCAGGGTGTCTGTGGATGTTAGGTGAGGTAGACTTTGCGATGACTGCTGGGGGTTGGACAGGGTGTGGGTATGTGGTGACAAGGTCTCTGAGGCTAGGGTGGCCCCAGGATGGCCTTGGTAGTGGCCAGGAGACAGACAAGAGGGCTGACTTGTCAGGAACAGAATGAGTGGCTTTGGAGAAGTAGGAAGTGGGCGGAAGGTCGCTAGGGGCATCCTGCTCATCAGGAGCTGCCTATGGGTGTGCCAGCTGCTTGGCATGAGGTGGGGAAGGAGGTGGACAGTGGACACTGAAGAGGGAAGCTGATGAAGGAGGAAGTAGTCGACTCTGTCTGAGGCAGGGCATTTCCTGGGGAGGCAGCTTGAGCTGCTTCCAGGGAAGGTGTGCGTGGGCTTCTAGCACGTGGACCTCCTTAACCTTCATTTCCTGTGAAGTGGACAAGACATCTGTATCAGTCATCTTAAGGGGCCTTGCCAGGCTCTGAAGGGCTGGGCTGTGACTTGGAGGACTGACTCAAGGCAGGGGTGTGGCAAGGAGGGCAGAGGAAGGGGTGCTGCCCCTGTGGAACACTGGGTGGAGACTTTTCTCCATGCCCCAGCCCCTGGATCCTGGCTGGGCACACATTAAGCAGAGAGAACTTGGGGATGCAGTGATCCTGCCAGGGGATGTGGTGGAGGATATCACTAGAGGGCAGTGTGACCCAGCCTCGAGCAGTGTCAGCTAAGGTCAGGGGCAGAAAGTGTACAAAGCTTAAGAGGCTGGGCTGAGGAGACAGAGAGGAGGTAGGCCAAGTGTTCCCGAACTCAGGCTCTCTCCCTTTCCCCTTGCCTCCATTGCATTTTTAGAGACAGGAGGAAGATAAATAACATAATAAATGATAACATTAATGTGCTTTAGAAAGGATTTCTCAGACACTGACACTTTTAACGCATATCAGAATATTGTAAGATCCATGACAGTGTATTCCATTTTCCTGATGAAGTGGCAGAGGCTCATTAAAGAAAAAAATGTGTAAACTTATGATTTAAAATCTAATTGGTAAAAACGAAATCCTGTAAGGAGAAGTAAGGTACTGTCTGGGCTCGGTGAGTCCCCAGGGAGCTTGGTTACCAGGTACCGCTCCCGTGCTCCAGGTGGGCTGGGGTTTAGCCCGAGCTCCCTAGCAGCTAAGGCAAAGAGAGAAACACGATTAATTTTGAGATTTGTTCTCTGTCCCTGTCCATGACATAAAGGAGCTTTTTCAGCGTGGTTGAAAAGGTTGCTCCTGTGGGCAGTGGAGAGTCCCGGGACTCGGAGCAGAAGAGAAGGTCGGGGCACAAGGCCGGTGGGGCGCGGCGGAGTTGACAACCGGGCCAGTGATGAGAGTTACGCAGGGGCCGCCAGGCTGGTCCTGACCAACCAAGCTCTGCGCGTCACGCAAGCCTACCCCAACGCATGCAAACTCCTCCTCCTGGGGGCCCTGAGGTCACGCAGAGCGGGAAGCGGGACCTCGGGTGTCCTGGGGGCAAGCCTGGCACGCCCAGGGCGAAGCCGTGGGTGAGGTCTATGCAAATCATCAGGGTCGCGTTGGATGTGCTGGGCTCCGGCATCCAGAGTGGGGCCTGCACCATCCAAGCCTGGAAACTGGGGAGCTGGGCATGCGCGTCCCCCATCCTGGCATGCAGGGCGGGCCCGCTTGGTCCAAAACGCGCTAGTAGGCGAGCTGGGCATGCGTGGTAGGAGGCCAGGCTCTCTTCAGTTGGGGTGGAGCCTACTCGTTCCTGGGCGGGGCCTGCGGGGAGTTGGACGGGCGTCAACGCGGCTTCAGGAGGGGAGGGGCTGAGGGGCAGGGCTGAGGGGCGGGGCATCGAGTGGCCCGAGGTGGCCCAGCTGCTGGGCTGAAAGCAGCGCAGTCCGACTCATACGAGCCCCAGGATGGCGTCCCCACGGGAACTGACCCAGAACCCCTTGAAGAAGATCTGGATGCCGTACAGCAATGGGCGGCCTGCTCTGCACGCCTGCCAGCGCGGTGGTGAGGCGGGGTCCGCGGGGAAGGGGGAGGGCGGTGCATGGGCATGGGTATTGGTCTTACATGGAGAGGGAGCCGGGAACAGGTGGGGAGCCGGGGACAGGTGAGGCAGCCGTGACTGGTGGGAGGGGAACAGGAACAGGTGGGAGGCCTGGGACTGGTGTGGTAGAGCGGGAGGCGGGGACAGGTGTGTGGCGACGTCTCGGCTCGGCGGGAGCTAGGTCTGGCCGCCATCACCTAGGGGAGGGCTCAGGACCCTTCCCACACCACTCTGTCCCCATCGCCTCAGGTCAGCGGAGGACATGGAGCCTCGGTCCTGCCCTCTCAGCTGGCCAGAGAGCGTGGGCCGGGTGGTCAGGCCGGAGTCTGAGCTGTGCTGGCCCTAGGAGATTCGCTTGGTCTCTCTGAGCCCAGAACTTTCAAAGGCCCAAGGCGGGGAGGAAGGCCCATCTCTGGGCCTGAAATCGAGTTTTGGGAGGAATTTCAGGGAAGTGCAGATGTGTTCAGGATAGAGACAGTGAGACCACTTTGTTATATGGGCCTGTCTTTGTGTCCATGGGTGTGTAAGCATCCAGGTGGGGTTGTGGGTAAGTGGTAAAACTGGAGGGTGGAAACATCTAGAACATATGCTGAAATTCAAGGAATCGTTAAGGGGCTTACTTTTCCTGTGGTCCTAGGTGTTAAACCCACCTCATTGATTTTCTGCTTGTCCTTAAATGAGTCTGCAACTTTTTTATTACCAAGAAAAACAACGATTTATTTTAGGAGTAACTGAAACGTTGTAATAAATTTGCAAGTTGGCAAGGTCCTCAGAGAACATCTAGTCCAGCTTCTGATACAGATTTGGAAATGGAGGTCAGGAGATTGTGTTATGTGCTGGGGTCTCCCTGCACTCCTGACCTCTGCTTGGGCATGATAGGAGAGGAGACAGTGCTTGGTGCTTGTCTTGCTTTGAGGCTAGCCTGGGGGCCTTGGCTTTGACCAGGATGTGAGTCCTAGGGGAGGAGTGTGTGCATCTCTTAGCACACTGTGGAGCCTGGTAGGGGTGGCCGTAGCTTTGACCAGACATTCTGGTGGGTCGTGACTCTGACCATAATGTAGGTCCTGGTGGGCTGCTGAAACTGTGATCCTGCTTTTAGCCCTGCGGCCATGGCTTTCCAGTCAGTATTCAGTCCTAAGGGACTATGGCTACACCCTAGCCAGTTTTCCTTCCAGACTTCTGGAGATGTGGAGGGCTAGGCCCCTTTCTCTTGTGCTTCTAGTCAGTCCATGTTAGGACTGTATTGTCCTAACTAGGGGTTGGCCTCCATTGTTACATAAAGGAGGAGTGAGAACGTGGACTTTGGAGGGAGGAGCACTTAAGCTGTGTCGTGGCTCAGCTGGGTGACCTTGGGCAAAGAGCTGACCCTCTAGGTCTCCAGTTCCTTATCTGTGAGCCTGAGACAGTCATCATCCTTGCACTATGAAGCTGCTGTGAGCCTCTTTTTTAAAAGTTATTTATTTATTTATTTATTTATTTATTTATGACTTCATTGGGTCTTTGTTGCTGCTCTCGGGTTTTCTCTAGTTACAGCGAGTGTTTACTCTTCCTTGCAGTGCACGGGCTTCTCATTGCGGTGGCTTGTCTTATTGTAGAGCACAGGCTTATCTGTGAGCCTGAGACAGTCATCATCCTTGCACTATGAAGCTGCTGGGAGCCTCTTTTTTAAAAGTTATTTATTTATGACTTCATTGGGTCTTTGTTGCTGCTCGCGGGTTTTCTCTAGTTGCAGCGAGTGTTTACTCTTCCTTGCGGTGCACGGGCTTCTCATTGCGGTGGCTTGTCTTGTTGTAGAGCACAGGCTCTAGGCATGCAGTCTTCAGTAGTTGCAGCACGCAGGCTCAGTAGTTGTGGCGCATGGGCTTAGTTGCTCCACAGCATGTGGGATCTTCCTGGCCCAGGGCTTGAACCCGTGTCCCCTGCATTGGCAGGTGGATTCTTAAGCACTGCGCCACCAGGGAAGTCCTGTGAGCCTCTTGATAAGTGCTTGATAAATGGTAGCAGGTAATTTTGTAATTTATCATCACGGTTGTTTCTTTGCTTCTCTATACCTCAAAGTCAGGGATTGAAGCTCCAAACCAACGCCCTTTCAGGTGGCAGAAGGAGTTGAGGCCCAATGGGAGGGGACTTGCCCGGGTCTCACTGCCCCTGGAGCAGGCCTGTGTTTCTCCAAGCTCCAGGTATGCAATTAAAATGTGGCTCTGGCCTGAGCAGAGGGGTTCGTGCCATGGCACTGCCTCAGGGTGTTGCAGTGGGTGGGACTGTGAGCTGGCCTAGCACAGGAGGGCTTCCTGGAGGAGGAGGTAGCAGCCAAGAGGCTAAAGATGAGACCTGCAAATTGTGTGGGGGTTTGGACCACAGGCTAGGGTCTCATGGTTCACAGCAAGGAGAGAGTAAGCAGGGAATGAATAAGGAACCAGCACCTCAGGTCCCAAGCCCGTATTCATGCAGCATTTTACCCTCTGCATAGTGGGCTTCTAACTAGATTGGAGGACCACAAGGACAAGTGGGAACCTGAGGGCCAGGGTGGGTGGAAGTTGACTTGATTGCAGGGCTCTATGGAGAAGAGGATGAGGGGCCCTAGTCTGTGCTGTGTGGTGGGTTGTCTTTGGGGTCTAGTCCGAGCTCCTCAGGGCAACAGAGGCTGGTTGGCTGAGGGATGTTCCCTGCCTTCTCCTCCCCCACTCTTCATGAGCAATGCTTCCTCCTTTTGATAAAATTGAGGACTACACAGAGGGCCTGAAAGCTGTTAACTTTCTGGTCATTGACCTGGAGGAGCTCTGGGGGCAGATGGGGTAGGAGATGGAGAGGGGACTCGGGGAACATGGCAGAAAGGACAGTATTTGATAGCTTTTCTTAGCCAAAAGGTAGCAAGACCTCCTGGATAAGGACACAGGATACGACTGGTGTGTGCACAGGACAGTAGGAGAGACAACTTTCTGTCCCCTCTGAACAGGACAGTGATGCCAGTTTGCTTTATTTTAAAGAACTCTCCCTTCCCCAGCCCGGCCCAAGGAAGTCGGGGCAGGTGCAGTTCAAGACTCCGTTCTGGAACCCACTCCAGGGACGTGTGGCTGCCCCTGCAGAGGTACCACCAGAAAGTAGTCACCAGCACCAGGCTTGTCTCAGCCTCTTCACTCCTTCTGCTCCTGTGGCCTTGAGCAAATTTACAGATAATTTACAGGAACTAGTGAGAAAAGCTGAGTTGACATGTCTTCAGATTTCCTTCCGCACATGCCCCACGTTCTGAACTGTGTGTTCTGCTGTCCTGTTGCTCAATGTTGAGGTTCTGAGGGCCTAGAGCTGCAGCTCCAACTGCATGCCCCCACTCACCTGGTCCACCCGCCCTTAGTTCAAGTGTGTTCCCTCTGTGTGGGCCTCGGTTTGCAATTTCTCAGTTGCTGGGACTTCCCCAGTGTTTTGCTGTTGGAAGCAGGGCTGGTGTGAATATACTTGTACTTTGAATTTTCTTTTGTGTCATTGACTTGGTATCTTATCTTGAGGAACAGAGGTGATAGGTAATTTATTGCTCTCGTTTTGTGCCCAGCCCTGCCTGCCCACCATGGCTGTGTATGGCGGGGGGGGGGGGGGGGGGGGGGGGGGGGGGGGCGGGCGGATGCTGTCACCAAATGCTGTGGGAGGAGGCCAGGGGTGTCTCTGGGAAGATGGAAGCTGTGAAGAGGTGATGCAGAACCTCAGCCCTGGGGTCGTGGGAGAGCCCTTCAGGGAGCAATGGGAAGGTGTGGCCTCATCAGAGGGAGCAGGCTGGGCGCAGGTTTTCCCCACAGTGAGTAGCTGATGCACTGTGCTGTGGTTGCTTGGGAGCCCTGGCCAACTGGTCAGAAATTGTGCAAACAGCCCAGGACTCAGCAGCACTGTCCTGGCCCTCAGGATGCAGGGCCTTGCCTAACTTGTTTTTCTCTCAGCTTAGCCAATGCTGAGGTTTTTGTTTTTGTTTTTGTTTTTAATACATTTATTTATTTATGTTTGGCTGCATTGGGTCTTTGTTGCTGTGTGTGGGCTTTCTCTAGTTGCAGTGAGCGGGGGCTACTCTTCGTTGGGGTGTGCAGGCTTCTCATTGTGCTGGCTTCTCTTGTTGTGGAGCACGGGCTCTAGTCGCATGGGCTTCAGTAGCTGTGGCACGCGGGCTCTATGGCGCAGGCTCGGTAGTTGTGGCGCACAGGCTTAGTTGCTCCGCGGCATGTAGGATCTTCCCGGGCCAGGGCTCGAACCCATGTCCCCTGCATTGGCAGGCGGATTCTTAACCACTGCACCACCAGGGAAGTCCCAACGCTGAGGTTTTTCTGCAAGTTTCCTCACTCTTACTCACCTTCAGGCTGTGTCTGCAGGATCCCCTCCTTCTCTCCCCTGGGGCTTGTAGAATGGGTCACATTTGCCCAAAGGTCATGCACAGGAGTGACAGAGCTCCCACTGGCAAGCAAGGTCTTTTACTTCTCTTCGGGGCCTGCCTGGAGACAGACAGTTGCCTCTGCATCCCAAGTCCCAAGGGCAGTCCTGAGATACATCTGTGTCCTTAGCCAGGTGGGCTGCCAAGTCCAGGCAGAGGGCACAGCTTCCTGGAAGTGTTCCAGCTCTTACATGGGGATATTGCTAGGCGTCGCTGAGGGATTATCATCCCATTTTACAGGTGAGGACACCAAGGCTCAGAGTTGCCAGTAAGTGTCAGAGTCAAGATAGGAACCCAGGCCTGACTGACTCTGACCACCTCTGCACTCCATCTCCAGTGAGGGAGACAGGTTGAAGGGTGGGGTCCAGCAGTCTGTCTGAGGAGAGCTACCAGGTGAAAACACTTGCAGAGCCATGTGGGCAAAGGAGGGGTAGTGACAGGTCCCCACCTCTGTCCATCTGTCTGCTATGGTTTTACCTGGCCCAGGTCCTGAGGACGGTGAAAGGGAAGCTTCCTGAGGCTTCTCAGGTGAGACCACACTGAAAGCGGAGCTGGATACTATAGTCTGGCAGTTCTGCTGCCTTGGTGTCTGTCTTAGTGGGCCATGGATTGGGCGGCTGGGTGCAGACTCTTCCCCACCTCTAGCCTTGGCAGCTTCTCTTTTTGGCACACCGACCTGGTGGCACATGGGATGGCAGTGGCTGGCTATCAGAGGGACCGCCCTTGTGGCATTGGCCTGGGTCTCTGGTCTCAGCCCCTCGTGTCCCTCACCCTGGTGGGTTTTGAGTTGCCTCCATCTCCTTCCCTGCCCACAATTTTTGAGCACCAAATCTGCCAGGCCTCAGGATCCTGAATGGCTCAGACACTGCCGGGCTGCTTTCACCCCAAGTGATCAGCTGTGGAGAGCAGACTCATTGGTGAGATGACTGGGTTGAGGGAGAGAGTGCAGCAGGTGGGCATACAGGTGCCTTGGAGGAAGGACTCACTGCAAAAGCAGCTTCCAGGCTTTGTAGATGAAGAGAAATTCCCCCTGGGGAGCGGAAGCAGTGGTGCTGTGTGAGCAGGAATGCTGAATGACAGGTTCCTGGATGACAGGCAGGCATTGAACACCCCACTGGGTTTTGGCTCTGTCCCACCTGCCAGGGGAATTTCCCCGCAGAGTTCAGCCAGGGCCGTGGCAGCTCCAGCTTTATATCTGATGGTGCACATCAGGGTAAATGCTGGCAAGATCCCGCGGTGTCTCCCTGAGCACTGACAGGCCTGGGGAACTGGGCATGCCAGCGCTGGTTAGAGACCAGGATCTGGGGGTGCCCAGGGATCTCTCTGCTGCCAGGAGCCTGGGAAGGCACATCTGATGCCGGGCCTGGAAGGAGGGGCCCACTGGGCGGGGTTCAGCCTCCTCAGACACTGCTCCTTGCCTTTCAGTTTGCATGACAAACTGCCCAACCCTCATTGTCATGGTGGGGCTGCCTGCCAGGGGCAAGACCTACATCTCTAAGAAGCTGACCCGCTACCTGAACTGGATTGGCGTGCCCACGCGGGGTGAGACTCAGCCTTGGCTTCCAAAGGGGGCTTTGGGACTTCGTGGGGGAGTGGGGAGGAGTGAGAAGGCTGGACTGCCACAGGGCTTGGGGGTGGGTCAAGGTCAGGGTTTGGGGAGGGATGCTGTTGTGTGAAAACTGAGCCTCTCCCTTCCCCCAGAATTCAACGTTGGCCAGTATCGCCGGGACATGGTCAAGACGTACAAGTCTTTTGAGTTTTTCCTTCCAGACAATGAAGAGGGCCTGAAAATCAGGAAGTGAGTTTGTGTGCGTATGTGTGTTTGTTTATGAAGAAGGCCCTGGAGCCCAGTTGCTAGTGATGACCAAGCTGTTCCTGAGCCCTGGCCTTGCCCTACCCTGTGGGCTGTAACAGGGCTGGTTTCTCGACCTCTCAGGATGTGCTGGGGGTGAGGCTGTGCTGGGTTTGGGGACAAAGGGAGTGGGTATTTGGCCCCTTGGTGGCTCACCCTGCCCTGCCCTGCCCTGTGGGATATCTGTGGGAGGGGAGCATGGAGCTTCAGCAGATAGTGGAGGCTTAGCCAGGGGGTAGGCTGACTTACCCCAGGCCATCCATGGGGATGGGCTCTGATAGGGAGGTGAAGCAGAGATACAGGCCTCAGGGGTGCGGCAGAGTGGGAATGGGACTACCTCCTGACACCTTCTCGCAAAGCCAGAAGGATCAGACCTAGAACTGGGGTGTTTCCTCCCTTGCCCCAGGATAAGCCTCCTACTGATATTTGGAGGATGCTTATCATGTTCTTGGCATGTGTCGGGTAGGCCTTGGCTTTCCTTTGAAGTTGCCTCAGTGTTGCTGGGTGACTAGATGGAAATTTGCATATGATACCCACTCTCACTCTCCATTCAGACTTGAATTGATTGCTTTCTCCAGAAAAACTGAGCACCAGCTGTGGTCTGAGGAGCTATGCTAAGCTGTTCTCGGCAAGTGTCAGCTGAGGGATCAAGAAGCTTCCTGCCCTGTTCTGGGCCCAGCCATTGTGGGAGGGCTTAGAGCAGAGGTTGGCCCAGCTCTAGTGACCTTCCCAAATCAAGCCCCAGGCCAGAAGCCCCTGGTTATTGCTGTGGTTGGCCTGCTCCCTCTCTGGCCACCAGGGGGCAGGAGTTCCCCGTCCTGGGGCTTGGCCCTGCCGTGCCTCTGCTGTTGGGTCAATGGAGCTGGGCTGGCTGCTGCACCAAGAAGGGAAGTGGAGTCTGACATACAGGCCTCTGGGGCCGAACTGTGAATTGTGGGTAAAACTCAAGGGTGGGCCCTCTGTGATAAAGACCCAGACAAAAGTGAGGGTACTGTGTGATGCCCATTGCCGCCCCCTGCCCACCAACTTAAAGATGAGGAAATTGAAGCTCAGCAGTCTCACACAAGATCCCAAGTAACTTCACAGAGTCCAGACTTAAATCTAACCCCATGTACCACTAAAAACTGTCCTGTCCATCATTCCGGAAGTGCGCAATTTGTAGATCAAAGGTTGCATCAAATGCAAATTCTGCAACAACCTCAAGCTGTGGGCACCCATTAACTGCTCTGATCTTCCCTACAGTGGGCTGTGGTGCCTCACTCCCCTAGATGCTGAGACTGAGGTCAGGAAGTGGTGATATTGTCTGGGATCCCTCAGGGTTTGATTTGAAGCCAGGCCTGTCTGAATCCGGAGTGTTTGTGGGGAGAATAAGGAAGCTAGCATTCCCAGAGCTCTCTGGGCAGTCTGCTCAGACTGCCCATTGAAGGTAGGAACATTGGGATTAATTTTCATGGCGAAGCCCAGACTCAGAAGAGGTAAGGAAACTGGTCCAGGGTCACCCAGCTGGAACAGAGGCCCCAGCAGTAGAAGCTGGGGGCAGATTCACGTGTGCTTCTCTGTAGGCACACCCTCTGGCTGTTCCTAGAAACTCTCCCTCGTGTATCCAAAGCCTGGGTCTGGCCCCTGGGCCATGGGGCCATTTCCCATTAACCAGCCCAAAATGTCCCACAGATAATTGGCAAAATAGAAAGATCAGACTTTTAAAAAATGGGAAACCTGGGAAGAGAAGCCTGCATTTCCCAGAGGCCCAGGTACGTACACATTGTTGAGCTTCCTAGAGCTACACAATATGGAAGTCTGTCGCTAACACTGGCCACAGTGGAAGATCTAGAAGAGGGCATGTACAGCCATGTGTACATGTGCAGGTGCTCCCTCTTTATGTACACATGGGTATGTGTGTAAATACACACCAGGCACCCTCATATATGTGCACACAGTCACATACCGCAGGAAGGTGTGTACACATACCGTATGTACACACGTGGGCGTTCACACACATGTGTATCCTCTGTGTGCATGTTTGGACACATAAAAACTTATAATTGTGCACACAGGTGTGTGATACCCCATGTGCACGTGAACACATTCAATCATACCTATGCCTTTTCAGTCACATACTACACACGGGCTTGGGGACACTGAGGTGTTTTCTCTGACACCAACTGGTGTCCAACAGTTCAATTCAATTCAATTCTGACCCTGTCTACTTGCAGTTAGCATCAGTTCCCACAGGTTAAGGACTCAGTCCCTCAAGACTGACCCCACTTCACACACCAGTCACAAGTCTCGGCGGGGGGCACCTGTACTTCTAACTGGCTATAAATTGGGGGTTCCCACAACCCCCTCTTCAGCAGATTACTGTTCCAGCTCACAGAGCTCAGGAACATACTTGAGTTGTGTTTACTGGTTTATTAGAAAGGATATAACTCGGGAACAGCCAAGTGGAAGAGGCTCACAGGCAAGGAAGGGGGCAGTGCGGGGAGCTTCCAGCCGTCTCGGGGTCTGGCACCCTCCCAGCACCTCATCTCTGCAACCTGGAAGCTCTTCAACTCTCATCGTTCAATTCATCTTCAGCCCCCACCTACCTTCCTGGTGGATGGTGCAGGGCTGAATGTTCCAACCCTTTCATCACTTTCTGGTGATCAGCCCCATGCTGAGGCTGTCTAGGGGCCCCAGCCTGAGTCACTACATTAGCATCAACTCAGGTGTGATTGGAAGGGGCTCCTTGTGAATGACAAAAATCACTCCTATCACTTAAGAAATTCCAAGGGTCTTAGGAGCTCTGCCAAGAACCCAGGACGAAGACCAAATGTATTTATCAAACCACACACACCCTCTTGTATGTGCACAGCTGCACTTCCACAGGGGCCCAAGGAATGCTCACAGATGCTCACTCACAGACTTACACATACACATATCCACCCATGCATGCGCGTGCGTGCCCATCCACACTCACACCCACACGTGTGCAGGCTCCCAGGCTGTTGCCCCAGCGTCTCCACTTGGGCCCTGAGATCCTTCCTACTTTTGGTGCACCCTCAGCCAGAGCAGCCCACAGAGATCTTAGCCCAGAACATGGGGCTCTAAATGTGGGTGGCAAGAAATGGCCCCAGCCATGCTGAAACTGTAGAAATGTGTCTTGGGGATGTGGGGGGCTCTGAGAAGCTCTGGTTCTTTATGTCTCAGTGCAGAAAGAATTCAGGGAGAGACAAAGTGATAGATAAGTGATTTATCAGAATAGGACACTTGTGAGGTTTACAAGCAGGTGGGCAGGAGGGCACCGTGCCCAGAACTTAGTAGGCTACAGTTTTATAATCAAAGGAAAAGTGAGGAGGGGGAGAAGACCACCTTCTTCCTCATCCTTGAGTAAACATCAGGCTTCCATCATCAGCTCCTCCTCCTCCACATGGGGGTTGGGGGGGAGTTTTCTTGTCTCTACCTGGTCAAACTGGGACTTTCGGTGCAATGGAAATGAGCAAAAAGGTGGTAACATATGGTAAATCAGCTCAGGTTTCAGTATATTGTCACCCTTTCCTTATACTTTTGTTTTTAGTGAGCACAAAGGAGCAAGTCCTAGGAATCATTAACTTACCAGTGGGCAGGATGTGGGTTTCATTCCACCATTGTTTTATTGTCTGGGAGCATGTCTCATGCTTCTGTTGCATGCTTTTGTTGTTAAGCAAGCCTGCTTGGTTTTGTGGTTAAGCAAACCTGCTTTCTTGAGTGATCATTTTCTTATAGAGGTCTCCCATACTTTTTCCTTTACTTATGATCACTTAGTGGGATTGACTAGTCACCTAATTTGTCCCTTTACTCTGTCCTTATCAATGCCAGCTTCCTGGACTCTCAGAATTCAGGTTTTTTGGCAGAAGAAAGCACTTCGGGGTTTTAATTGAAAGGCCTAATAGAGCACAGAAAGGTCACAAGGAGGCATAAGAGCAGAGCTCCTTCCAGTGACCTGGACTCAACTCTGCCCCCAGTTTTCTCGTGACCCCAGCAGTCTGGTCGGCCTCTTGTTTCCATGCTTGGGCACACTGGCCTGCCTTGGCCTGGCACAGTCCTTTGATGCACTAGGGGTTTACACACAAAATCCCAAGATCAAACAAATGGGAGACCTAACTTTACTCTTACATCAAAAAAGTACAGGTAATAGTGTTTGGGAGGAAAAATTTTCCCTTCTTGCCTTCTAGGTTCTTTGGCTGGTCTAATAATTAAATTGACATGACACAGATTAACAGCACAGAAAAAAAGTTTAATAGCACATATACCTCCTACATACATGTGAGAGACCTGGGAAGCCCTCCCCTTAAATACCATCTTCATCTGAAAAGAAAAGAAGATGTTGGGGGTGAGGAGTCAGGGGAATTTACCCGGAAAAGCTCGGTAAATGAGGGTAAGGTTGTTATAACGTGTGTTATGTTGTTAAATCTATGCCTTCAGGGAATTCCCTGACTGTGGACTTGGAGCTTCCACTGTCTGGGGCCTGGGTTCAATTGCTGGGAACTAAGATCCTGCAAGCCTCTGGCGTGGCCTAAATCAATCACTCAATCTGTGCCTTCAGCATTGATAATAGTTTCTAGAGATAAGGTCATCTCCCTCCTCCTGGTACAGGGAGGGAAACCCCCTTACAAATGGAGATTTCCCTTATACTTGTAAATGTCTCTCAAAAAAGGGTAACTTCTTACTCGTGTTTTCAGAGCTGCTCCCGTTTCTGCAGTGTCTTAAAAATAATCAGCCTAAATTAGTCCTTATGCCAAAGAGACATATTTTGGGGTGGCAAATTCTGCTCCCCTGCATAGATAAACAGTCAAAGTGATTTATCTATCATCGGACCTTATAGGGGAAATGGATAAAGTCAGAAAGATCTTTATATGTGGCAATCCATTTCGCAGCCATAAACGGAAAGGCTGAGATGTCTGAGGACAGACAGTGTAGTCAGTGGTCAGTCATGGTGAGGGTTTTGCCCTTCCAGAGCACCTGTGGACCGGGTGCGAGAGGCAGAGACACGGCACCCTCCTCCAGAAGGGATCATGCAGGGCGTTCTTGGTCCACTGAAAGAAATGAACAGCCTAAAAGTTGAGACCTATGTTTTATTCAGTGAACAAAACTGAGGGCTTAAGCCTAGAAGACAGCCTCTCAAATAACTGAGGGACTGCTCTGCAGAGATAAGGTAGGTGCCATGTGTGGGCTCATTTAAATCATTCCTTTGATGTGCACCTCAGCTCTCTGGGGCTAGTGTCCTGTTCTTTCCCATTATGAGTTGCCTGAGGGGACACCTTTGGGGGCGGCTGCAGTGGCTGATAGCTTGATGGCTGCAACACCCTTTTGTTTGCTGATACACCAGGTGGCATTCTTAGTCCACATCTCCCTTCTAGAAAGGAAAATTGAACATTAAGCTTAATGCTGCCTTGGGGACCAGCAGTACTGTCTCTCCTTTCCCACCACCAGCCCCGCCTGCCCTGCCCCAGCACACACAAGAGAGTGTCTGGTTTTAAAAGTGCTTATTTTGATAATCAGGGAAAAATGCATGACACTTAGAAATCATGAATGGCAAAGTGGCAGGCTGGATTTGTACATGATGAGATGAAGAAGGAAAGTACAGAAAAGTGGTATTTCAAAAAGTATTCCTGTATGGATACCAAGGGGGAAAGGGGGTGGTGGGAGGAATTGGGAGATTGGGATTGACGTATATACACCACTGATACTATGTATAACATAGATAACTAATGAGAACCTACTGTATAGCACAGGGAACTCTACTCAGTGCTCTGTGGTGACCTAAATGAGAAGGAAATCCAAAAAGAGGTGATACATGTATACGTATAGCT
Source organism: Kogia breviceps (assembly GCF_026419965.1). NCBI lineage: Eukaryota > Metazoa > Chordata > Mammalia > Artiodactyla > Physeteridae > Kogia > Kogia breviceps. The sequence goes on from NC_081319.1 coordinate 40,012,885, forward strand.
GATTCACTTTGCTCTACAGTAGAAACTAACACAACATTGTAAAGCAACTATACTCCAATAAAAAAAAAAAAAAAAAGATATTCCTGATGGCCAGGAACACACAGCCTGCCACCTACAGGAGCAGGGTTACCAAACACTGAAAATCTTCCCAAGGAAAGAGAAACCTTGAGAAGAGAGAAGGGGCCCCAGGGGCTGCCCCATCTCCTGTCTGGCATATCCCTGACCTACTGCCCTGCAGCAACCAGTCAGGTGCTTGGCTGACCTGTGTTTCCTTTTCTGAAGGCAGTGTGCCCTGGCAGCCCTCCGAGACGTTCGGCGGTTCCTTAGTGAGGAAGGGGGGCATGTGGCGGTGAGTATAACACCCTGGTGGTATCTGGGAGTGACGTGTGGGAGCCCACATACTTCTACCCCTTTACTTATCAGGCATCTGGAGGGGAAGGCAGAGTGTATGTGGCCCTAGATACGCCTGGGTGCCAGCCCCTGGGAAGAAGTCTGCAGCTGCTGTGCTGGAAGAAGCCAGAGGCCAGATGTGGGCCAGGAATTTCCCTCTGGGCTTGTGGTTGTTTTTGACCCTGCAGGACTTCCCTCTGAGTACTCACATTCTTGGCCACTCCACAAGTTAGAGGTGTCACGTTACCTAAGTCTTTAGCAAATGTGATTTCTCCTGGTGTGGAGAGCATCCAGCCCAACATTTGGTGGCTATTTGAGGAATCAGTTGAATGCTGGGTAAGGGAATTCCCCTTCTGTGTTGGCCCCTCCAGTCAGATGGAAAGGTGGGACAAGGGTGAGCAAGGGTGTCTGCAGGACAGGGCCCTACCCCAACCCTATGTAGTCAAACACGGGCTATTTTTTCCTTCCTTTTTCCTCTTGAAGGCATGCATCCTGGAGCTCTGTCCCCCAGGCCCATCTAGATCAGTTGCCCTCTAGGTCTGTCTGTAGCACAGCTGTCACCCTGGGAATTTCCTTCTCTTCCCTCCTGAGTTGAATGCCCTGCTGTTTGATCCCATGTCTTGCTTTTCCTTGCTTTACTGCTTGTTTTGTTGGAGCACATCCTCTAATAGCTTTCCGAGAAAGGTACTTGGAAAGTAAATTTTGTGAGACCTTGCATGTCTAGAAATGTCTTTTCTTTATCCTCACATTTGATGGATGGGTGGGAAGAACGTTTCCTTTAGAATTTTCATGACATTGCTCCATTGTATTATGGCTTCTAGAGTGGCTGTGGGAAAGTCTGATGTCATTCTGATTTGCTGATCCTCCTTAAAAGTTTTTTTTCCCTAGGGAATTCCCTGGCAGTCCAGTGGTTAAGACTCCATGCTCTTTCTGCTGAGGGCCTAGGTTCAATCCCTGGTCAGGGAACTAAGATCCCACAAGCCACACGTTGCGGACAAAATGAAGTTTAAAAAAAAAGTTTTATTTCCTAGAGGACACTGGGGGCTTCTCATGCCCCTTCCTCTGGGGAAGCTTTTAGGGTCTTCAAGGTGATGTGCTTTATGGTGGGTCTTTTCCACAATGCTGGGTCCTTGGGGGGGACCCTTTCCATCAGGAAACTCTTCTCCAGCAGCTCAGAGAAATGTCATATTTTACTTTGTTAAACCACTCCCACTGCTTTCTCACAACTGAGTCCCCACTCCCCTCCCATCTTTATCTTTTTTTAAAAAAATGAATTTATTTATTTATTTTTGGCTCTGTTGGGTCTTCGTTGCTGCACACGGGCTTTCTCTAGTTGTGGTGAGCAGGGGCTACTCTTCATTTTGGTGTGTATGCTTCTCATTGCGCTGGCTTCTCTTGTTGTGGAGCACGGGCTCTAAGCACACAGGCTTCAGTAGTTGTGGCACGTAGGGTCTAGAGCACAGGCTCAGTAGTTGTGGCACACGGGCTTAGTTGCTCCGTGGCGTGTGGAATCCTCCCGGACCTGGGATCAAACCCGTGTCCCCTGCATTGGCAGGCGGATTCTTAACCACTGCGCCACCAGGGTGGTCCTTCCCTGTCTTCATTTCTTGAAGTTCCTTTTATTCTGTTTGATTTCATCTTTGTTTTTCATGTTAGAGGTTTCGCTGGAGCATCCAGTGAGCCCTGGTCAAATGCCCTTTGTAAAAAGTTACACTCTAAAAGCTGCTTGGGTGGGCTGCACCTGAGTGCTGGGCAGGCCCCAGTGGGGGTCACAGCCTGCCTGGAGGAGGCAAGGAGGGGACCTGGGACTCCACTTGTACCATCAGCCAGTCCTCCCATTTCTTCTGCACTCTTGTCCCTTTTTTCAGAGATGCCTGTGCCCTGTTCCGGACTACCGTGGTTCTGCCCAAGCAGGTGTGCTCTGGTTGGTACAGGCTTGTGTTTGGTTTTCTCTGTTTCTCTGAGCCAGTTACCATGTGTCTATCTTTAAAAAAACTATGTTGACATTTCCCATCTCCTTTCCTCTCCTGTTCCCATTTTACTAGGGTGACAGGATGGAGTGGAAGTAAACATGGGTTTAGTTCTCCAAGTTTAACTAGTTTCACTGGAAGTCTTGTGAGTGAGTGCCTGCTGCCCTGCTTCCAGCTTCCCTGGGGTGCTCCCCAAGGAAGGGGAGGACCAGCCCAGCCATTGCAGGTCTGAAGGAGACTGGCCAGGCAGATGGCCGAACAGCAGCTGGTCCTGATGAGAAATCCAGTCCCTGTGCTACAACTGTCGGGTGGCCTCCCACCTTCTCCAGGGCCAGAGGCTGAGTTAACCCCATTTTGGTCCTAGGTTTTTGATGCAACAAATACCACCCGAGAACGGAGAGCGACCATCTTTAATTTTGGAGAACAGAACGGCTACAAGGTGAGGCCTCCTTGGCTTACCTCCTTGGTTGGGCTGTGGCCCGTTTGGGTCCTCTGGGGCCACTTTCTCGGCCTCCTGAGGCCCAGTGGCCTCAGGCAGGTGGGCTCCTGAGTGGATTTGGGATATTGATTTTCTCTCCACCTGGAGTTATCTTTCTGAGGAAGTGGGGGTCTTGGTGGGAGAGTCCTTCATAGGGCGACACCTGCTTTGGTTCTGTGCTCCTTGACCTGACCCCACCCCCTGAAGAAGGGCCTCTGGGCAGCATGGCCCTCAGTGGGTAGGGAGCTCCGGGGAGCCAGGCTCAGGGCCCTAAATGTGTCTCTGGTTCCTTCCCTCCTGCCCACCCTGGTCTTTGCTGCAGACTTTCTTTGTTGAGTCCATCTGTGTGGATCCTGAGGTCATAGCTGCCAACATCGTGGTGAGTGGTGCATCTGACCTTGTGAGAGCAGTAACACAGCCAAGATGGCCTGTGACAGTGAGGTCCATCTCCAGGTTAGGCTGGTGCCTGGGCTGACCTTAACTTGGTCTTCTTGAACATTGTGGGTAGGGGGGAAGGCGGTTGATCTCTGGGTCGGCTGGGGACTGCCCACCCGATCGCAGTCCCTCATCCCCCAAAGATGAGGGACTGGGGACTGCGATCACAGGATGTCCAGTAATACTCTCTTAGCGCTGGTATGGGAGCTGGGACCAGGGAGTCACTGGACTCTTCCTAATGGGACCAGTCCCCCTGGGAGGCCAATCCTCCTGCCCAGCCTCCCCCCAACCCAGCATCCTCCTTGGTCTCTGACCTGCTTGGCCTCCGGCCCTGATGTGTCCTTGCTCTGTGCCTGACCCCGGCAGCAAGTGAAACTGGGCAGCCCTGACTATGTCAACCACGATAGTGATGAGGCCACAGAAGATTTCATGAGGCGCATCGAGTGCTATGAGAATTCGTATGAGTCGCTGGATGAGGACCTGGACAGGTGAGGCAGGGCAGCACTCTGTCCTCCGCTGCGGTGGGTGGTAGGTGGGGTCCACTCGGTGCCTCTTGTGGCTCCTCAGCGTGGTGGCTGAGGGAGCACCTCCGTGGGCAGAGGTGGTCTGTCCTTTTTTGTTTCTTTCCTTGGGGTGGAAATCATGGCCCAGGGGTGACTTGCAGAACTGTAGCTGCTTTATCTGGACCTCTGTGAGTCACAGTTTTCTGCTATTCCATCAGAAAATCAAGCCTGTTTTCTATGCAGAGGGTCTTCCCACAAGGCTTTTGCAAACAGTACACGCTCTTCTTTCAGTGGGTGGTCTGTGTTTTGAGAAGGGGAAGGGGTGCCCAGACCCTGTCTACGAACAGCTAGCAGTAACCAGTGCTTGTGAGCCCTGCCCGCCTCCCTCTGGAACAGGGATCTGTGGGACTGAGTGCTGGATGGGGACAGCAGCCAGCCACCAGCAAGCTCTCTCCGTGAGGGCTCAGGTGGTAGATATTTTAGGCTTTGGGGGCATACAGTCTCTGTTGCAGATACTTAACTCTGCCGTTTAGTACTAAAGGAACATAGACGATACGTAAATAAATGGTCATGACTGTGTTCCCATAAAACTGTATTTACAAAACCAGGCTGCGTTTGACTTGCTGGCCACAGTTTGCCAACTCCTGTATTATAGCAGAAATGGGGGCAGTGGTTAAGTGAATAACACTTAAGTAATTAAGTTAACGCTTAAGTAATTAAGTTAACTTTAATAACTGAATAAAGTATTACAGAGTCCTTATAAATCATGCTGAAGAGACATGGGAAAGTGTGTGTTATTTAGCATTAAGTGAAAAGGGTGGAATATGAACTTGTACTTGGGTTGTTTATAATTACGTATGAATATATAATTACAAACCAAAGAAGTCAAGTGACTGCTGGGGGGATGTTTTCTGGGATGTTTGTGGGACAGTCCCTGAACTGAGTCCCCTCAGGGAGGCTGGCGCTGATCCGGTGCTGCTGCCCCAGCCTCTGTGGTTCTCCTGGTCTCCCCCCAGCATGGCATTGCTCCTTGTGGCTCTGTTCTCCATGGTGCAGGTCTGCACTGGTCCAAAGCAGGGAAAGCGGCGGAGCTGGGCTTATTGGCTGCTGCCACCAGCACCATCCTCCTGTGCTTCTTGTCTCATCCACCTGCTGCCTGGAGTGGAGCATGGTGGCCACACACATGACCCGGGCTGGGTTCTCAGGGGAGGGTTCGCTGGGGGAAGGAAAGACCAGGCTCATGGATGGCTGACCAGGAAGACTGGAGGGGAAGCGCGTTTGCCAACTACTCCCAGGTCAATCCTGGAAAAAACTGTCTCTTGTTCACCTTACAGATAGTACGTTGAGAGCTCATAGGTAGGCAAGAGGGGCCCTGGGGACATAGAGCAGCGATGAAGGTCCCGATGTGGTAGGACTGACCCCTCGCTTTGAATGTCACCTTTTGGGAGCATGATGAGTGTGGAGCACCTCTCACGGGGCTTGTCTGTTTGTCATGCGTTTCGTGTTGCTCCCACCTCACCCCCATCACTCACGTACCAGCTGGCAGTCCTGTGTGTTGTGGTCTCAAGCCTGGTGGGGTCAGAGACGCAAGGCTCTGAGGCTGGTTCCTGGAGCTGGCAGGACGTGGCCTCAAGGACCCCAGTCACACTCACAGGCTTCTCTCTACCTTCTCTGGAAAGGGATCTGTCCTACATCAAGATCATGGACGTAGGGCAGAGCTACATCGTGAACCGCGTGGCTGACCACATCCAGAGCCGCATTGTGTATTACCTCATGAACATCCATGTGACGCCCCGCTCCATCTACCTCTGCCGGCACGGGGAAAGCGAGCTCAACCTCAAGGGCCGGATTGGCGGGGACCCAGGACTGTCCGCCCGGGGCAGGGAGGTCAGAGTGTGTGTGTGTGTGTGTGTGTGTGTGTGTGTGTGTGTGTGTGTGTGTGTGTGTGTGTGTGTGTGTGTGCGTGTGTTTATTTCTGTGTGCATGTGTGTGTGCTGGTGCTGGACTCCAGCTAACATGCAATCCAGGTGGATGACCTCATTCAGTCTGGAATGTTCCCATTATATAGGGAAGGTCACCAAGCAGATGCCTGGATCTCTGGCTTGCATGTGAGCTGTCACCAACTGATTCCCTTTCCCTGGAGAGGCATATGCCAGTCTGGGAGTGAGCTGAGTCCCTACAGTGCAGCTGATGCTGTGCCACGGTCCAGGGGAGATACTGAAACCTCAGTGGGAAGGTCCTACAGCCTAGGGCACATGGTCGGGAGGGTGAGCACTGGCAGGGGACCTGATGAGCCACGGCTGGAGCTACACTAAGGGTCTCAGAAGAATGCACAAGGGTAGCACTTGTGGGTGTGGGTGTCAGTGTCATCGAGAGTTAGTTCGTGTTTTTTACCAAACCTGTTTTCTCTAAGGCTGGGCCCCATGGACCCTTTGAGGGCAGCCCAGGACCTGTGCATCTGAATTTGCTTGTGATGTGTTTCAGTTTGCCAGGAGTCTGGCCCAGTTCATCAGGGATCAGAACATCAAGGACCTAAAGGTTTGGACAAGCCAGATGAAGAGGACAATCCAGACAGCTGAGGCCCTGGGTGTGCCTTATGAGCAGTGGAAAGTTCTCAACGAGATTGATGCGGTAATCACCATCTCTTCCCTCCCCTGCCCAGCTCTGGGCACAGCTGTGCTCACCCCGGGTGACAGTGTTGAAGGGGGTCAGGGAGAGCTTTTTCTTTAACATTTCATTATTGTTTAGGGTTCTGATTCATCCCTCCCTCCTTCCCTGCCTCCCTCCTTCCCTTCTTTTGTATATAACTATCTAAGTGTGCAAAGTGATGATTTGATGTATGTATGTATTGTGAAATAATTATCACAATAAGTTTAGTTAACATCCATCACCACGTAGTTACAAATTTTATTTTTCTTGTGAAGAGAACTTTCAAGACATACTCTCTTAGCAATTTTCAAATATATGATACATATTGTTACTTATAATCACCATGCTGTACGTTACATCCCCAGGGCTTATTTATCGTATAACTGGAAGTTTATACCTTTTGACCCTCTTCAGCCATTTTGCCTACCAGCTGGCTTGTCATGCTTTTAACTGCCACTTTCAAATGAACAAAACCTCAGAGGGAAAAATGATGCCATATACCAGATTCACCTCTTTGGGCTTCCCTTCACTTCAGGATCTTGGCCCCTCAGGTCTTCTCTGCTTTGTGGCTCTAGGGTGGTATCAGACAGATTTATTTATTTATTTCTGTTTGGCTTTTCTAGTAGCTCTCAGTGGAGTGTTAGTCTAAAACAAGCTAGTCTACCGTTGCCTGATATGGAAGTCTCGAGATCAGATTTGAATCCTACAAAGATCACCCCAACTGATAGAATTGTTTTGTTGGGATGAGGTGGGGGGAAAAGCTGAAGAAGGGAGACTAGTTAGAGGTACTTGCAGTGGCCTGGTGAGGTGATGGCATCTGGAACTTGGGTGGCGGCAGTGAAAGAGGAGTAGATGGACTTGAGGGCTGTTTATCCATTTATTTATCATGTATTTATGTGAGGCTACTCTGTGCTAGGAACTGGGCCAGGTGCTGAGGACCAAGATCCTAATGAAAGGATAGAGGCTGATGCTGCCCAACCAGGGGTCTAAAAAGGATCTAGGATGGCTCCAGATTTCCAGCCACTGGGAAGGGTTCTGGGGCAAGGAAGGTGATGAGCTCACCTAAGGGCAGGAACTAATCTACTTTGTTCACTCTCAGTGTCATCGAGAGTTAGTTCATGTAGGTGCTCAGTAAATATGTAGTGAATGAAAGGAAGACGTTCCTGGGAGATGTTCAAGAGCAGGTACCCAGGAGCCAATCCGATCTCCAAAGAGAGGTGGGGCTTGAGCATCCCCCCACAGACGTGGTGCTTGAAACTGTGGAATGGATCAGGTGGCTGAGGGAGGCAAAGTAGGACCCAGGACAGAGCCCAGGGGAGCCCTGGCATTTAAGGGGCTGTGGAGGAAGCTATGGACAGGTGTCTGGTGAGGTGGAAGGGAAACCAGGCTGATGGGGTCATGGGAGTCAAGGCAGAGAGAAGGAGGCAGTGGTCAGTGGGGTGAGATACCATAGGGAGGGGGAGTGAGGCCAGGCTCCAAACTGACCATTGGGATGTCATAAGACCACTGGGATTTTTGGCATGAGCCTACTGGGTTGGTGCCTAATGGGAATGGGTGGGGAAGTGAGTTGGGGGCAAGGGACTGAGTCAAGGGAGACTTGGCCCTGTGTAAGCTGATGGTGAGGGGCTGGTAGAAAGGGAGAGAATGAGATGACAGGAGGCCCTGAGTGGTGGCGAAGGCCCAGATTCCAGGGTATCAGGAGAGGAGAGGGCTGCAGGTGGCCATAGAGTACTGTGTCTCAGAACTTCATGGAGGTTTCACTCAAGAGTGAAAGGAAGGAGGAGTTTCCCGTGGGCATTAGCAAAGGGGAAGAGTTAGCTTGTCTGGAGACCAGGAGTGTTCTGTGGTCCCCTTGTCTGTGTTCTGTGGGCGATCCTCCACCCCCAGCAGATGGATGCAGCTGTGGAAAAGGCAGACACTCATTCAGCTCGCGAGCTTGTTCAGTTGTGTCCCTGTGGATGACATGGAAGCAAGTTGGACAGAGGAGGTGAGGAGTAGGGAGGAAGGTGATAAAGCCACATGCCATGGAATCCATCCCCGCTGGAAAAGATTGGGGAAGAGAAAGGGGGCGTCCATGACATTATGAGATGGGAGGGGCTACAGGCACAGCATTCATGTAGGGAGCCAGGCCAAGAAGGCTGACAGTGGGCTGTTATCAGGGACATTGCCAGAGGGTCCCTTGGGAGCTTGGGCCATCTGGCCTCATGGAGGAAGCCTCTTTGTGAATAAGATCTTGTCCCCCATCTGGTTATTGCTGGTCCACAGAAAACCTGTGACCATTTTTTTATTTGCTCTAGTACTTTTTCAGTTGATTATCTTAGCTTTATCTCAGGGAGCTGTCATATCTTCTGAAATAAGGATAATCCAGTTGTTACCTTCCCAGTTTAAGTGCCTTGTGTTTCTGTTGTATATTCTTATTTTTTTTTTTAGAAAGTCTATTTATTATTTATTTATTTATTTATTTATTATTTTTTTGGCTGCGTTGGCTCCTTGTTGCTGCACGCGGGCTTTCTCTAGTTGTGGTGAGCGGTGGCTACTCTTCGTTGTGGTACGCGGGCTTCTCATTGCAGTGGCTTCTCTTGTTGTGGAGCATGGGCTCTAAGCGTGTGGGCTCAGTAGTTGTGGCACGCAGGCTCTAGAGCGCAGGCTTAGAAGTTGTGGTGCACAGGCTTAGTTGCTCTGAGGCATGTGGGATCTTCCCGGACCAGGGCTTGAACTCGTGTTCCCTGCATTGGCAGGCAGATTCTTAACCACTACACCACCAGGGAAGTCCTAGTACCTGCTTTATCACTTGCTATTTATCTCTCCATCCCTGAGTCATCTTGATAGTTTATTTTATTCAAAATTTATTTGTTCATGAGAATAAGTTATTAGTACATAACAGTAGAGTATATTCATGTAGTTGTATCTCAGTATCAACTGTTATTACCTCTGTTCCCTTTTTTTTTTTTTTGCGGTACGCGGGCCTCTGACTGTTGTGGCCTCTTGCGCTGCGGAGCACAGGCTTCGGACGCACAGGCTCAGTGGCCATGGCTTATGGGCCCAGCCACTCCGCGGCAGGTAGGATCCTCCCAGACCGGTGCACAAACCTGTGTCCCCTGCATCGGCAGGCGGACTCTCAACCACTGCTACACCAGGGAAGCCCCCCCATCTTTTGATATTGTGGGGTTTTTCTTCTTAATTAGATATGTCAGAGATTAGTCACTCATTGAATTTTTTCCCCAAAGAACCAGATCTCAGATTGTATAAATTCTATTGTTTTTCTATTTCTGAATTAATTTATTTTTTTGCTTTTATGTTATTTTCCTTTTACTTCCTTTCAGTTTTTAAAAAAGCTTCTAGAGTTCATTGACTGAGGCATTTATAGTCATTCTTTCTTCTTCAATAATGAAAGCATTTAAAATGATTTTCTGATGGATTTTATTGTGTTGAAATCCAAGAATGTGACCTGCAGTTCAGCCTTTTGGAATTTTTTTTTTAAATTTTATTTATTTATTTTTGGCTGTGTTGGGTCTTCGTTGCTGCGCGTGGGCTTTCTCTAGTTGCGGCGAGCGGGGGCTACTCTTCATTGTGGTGCATGGGCTTCTCCTTGTGGTGGCTTTTCGTCGCTGAGCACGGGCTCTAGGTGTGCAGGCTTCAGTAGTCATGGCATGTGGGCTCAGTAGCTGTGGCTCATGGGCTCTGGAGCACAGGCTCAGTAGTTGTGGCACACAGTCTCAGTTGCTCTGTGGTGTGTGGGATCTTCCCGGACCAGGGCTTGACCCGTGTCCCCAGCACTGGCAGGCGGGTTCTTAACCACTGTGCCACCAGGGAAGTCCCAGCCTTTTGGAATTTTTAGAGGCTTTCTTTGTTGCCTAGAGTATAGTAAATTTTCATAAACATCTCATGGCCATTTGAAAGCAATGTCTGTTGCCTGTTAGTTAGCTACAATATCCAGTATATCTCCATTATCCAATTATATGGAGGAATCACAGGATGTATGTGTCAGTGTGTAGGTCTGTGTGTGATAATGAAGCTTTTTAACTTTTAGAGTCTTATATTGAAGTATTTAAGATGAAATAGAGTCATGTGTAGCATTTTCTTCAAAGTAATTTCTTTCAAAGCAATTTCTTCAAAATTGGTTGAGGAGAGGGAAGCAAGTACAGGTTTAGTTGAAACAAGATTAGCTGTGTGTTATTAACATATATGGCTAAGAGGTGGGTACATGGGTGCATTATACTGTCGTCTGTACATTTTTTAAAAATAAATATTTATTTATTTATTTTTGGCTGCATTGGGTCTTCATTGCTGTGCACAGGCTTTCTCTAGTTGCGGCGAGTGGGGGCTGCTCTTCCTTGCGGTGCGTAGGCTTCTCATTACGGTGGCTTCTCTTGTTGTGGAGCACGGGCTCTAGGAGCGCAGGCTTCAGTAGTTGTGGCATGTGGGCTCAGTAGTTGTGGCTCATGGGCTCTAGAGCGCAGGCTCAGTAGTTGTGGTGCACAGGCTTAGTTGCTTCACAGCATGTGGGATCTCCCCTGACCAGGGCTCGAACCTGTGTCCCCCGCATTGGCAGGTGGATTCTCAACCACTGCACCACCAGGGAAGCCCTGTACTTTTCTGTATGGTTGAATATTTTCAAAAGAAAAAGTTTGTGTATCTCATTAATTTCAACTTTAATTATATCATTCAAATTTTCTGTCTTTTTTTTTTTTTTTTTGTGGTACGTGGGCCTCTCACTGTTGTGGTCTCTCCCGTTGTGGAGCACAGGCTCCGGACGCACAGGCTCAGCGGCCATGGCTCACGGGCCCAGCCGCTCCGCGGCATAGGGGATCTTCCCAGACCGGGGCACGAACCCGTGTGCCCTGCATTGGCAGGCGGACTCTCAACCACTGCGCCACCAGGGAAGTCCTGTCTTTTTTTTCTATTTGATCATCATAAATCAATAGTTGAATGTTAAATACACTCTAATTATAATTTTGTTGATTTTTCTTGCATTTTCAAGAAATTTGCATTATTTTACCTTTTTTTCTTCACATATTTTGATGTTTTATTATAAAGTAAAATTCATGACTTAGGAATTTGTGGGACATAAAAGGAAACAGATGGCCACTCCAATTAGGTTAATTCAATGAGGATTTATAAAAGGACCTTTTTTCAAAGATAATGGGCAGGATATAGGGACCTCATAACAACAGGGACCATTGCTTCCTTTGGGCAGAGGAGATAGAGGATATAGGAACCTGGGGACATGGAGCAGTGAGTAAAGGGCAGCCTGGTGGGATGGAACCTTGGGTGAGGGCCTAGACCACTGAAAGCAACTTCTTCAGGAGGGAGTCAGAATAAACATCTCAGCCTCACTCTCCTCCCTCCCTGTGACCTCCTGCCAGTGTTCCCCATGGCCTAGCCCAACAAGACATTAGTGGCCATGGGAGCCTTGTAGATGCATGCACAAAGGTCAGCCTCCTGGGGCAGAGAGCAGGTGGAGAAGCAGAAGGATATGGAGGGGCAAATGAGAGGAAACAGCACAGACTTCCTTCTGTTTCAGCATTTAAAAGATGCTGTTCCGTGCTTTCCTGGTGGTGCAGTGGTTGAGAGTCGGCCTGCCGATGCAGGGGACGCGGGTTCGTGCCCCGGTCTGGGGGGATCCCACGTGCTGCGGAGCGGCTGGACCCATGAGCCACGGCCGCTGGGCCTGCGCGTCCGGAGCCTGTGTTTCGCAGCGGGAGAGGCCACAGCAGTGAGAGGCCTGCGTACTGCAAAAAAAACAAAGCATAAACAACAACAACAACAACAAAAGATGCTGTTCCATTGTTGTTTACTTCTTCTTTTTTTTTTTTTTTTTTTGGCTGCACTGGGTCTTCACTGCGGTGTGCAGACTCTTCGTTTCAGCGTGTGGGCTTTTCTCTAGTTTTGGCATGTGGGCTTCTCTAGTTGTGGTACGCGGGCTCTAGAGGGCACAGGCTCAGTAGTTGTGGTGCGTGGACTTCTCTCCAGTTGTGGTGCATGGGCTTAGTTGCCCTGTGGCATGTGGGATCTTCGTTCCCCAACAAGGGATCAAACCCTTGTCGCCTGCATTGGAAGGCGGATTCTTAACCACTGGACCACCATTGGACCACCTCTATTGTCTTCTGGGTCACACTGTTTTCTAGCAAGAAGTTTTCTGTCATTTCTTATCTTCATTTTGTATATAATGTATCTTCTTTTACTCTATTTTCTCTTTATTATTGATTTTAAGCATTTGGATTATGATGTGCTTTGGTATGTTTTACTTTATGTTTATCCTGCTTGGAGTTCATTGAGATTCTTGGATTTCTGGGTTTCTAAATATGAGTTTGAAAAAAAATTTAAGATATCATTTCTTTAAATATATTTTCTGCTACCCTGTCTCCTACCCTGGACTCCAACTTCTTGTATGTTAGACCATTTGGTATAGTATATAGAACCTATGGGATAATCCCACAGGTCACTGAGCTTCTGTTCATTGTTTCTCAGTCTTTTGTTCTTTCCAAGTTTCTTTCTGGATAGTTTCTATTGCTATATCTTCAAGCTCACTTATCTTTTTTTTTTTTTTTTTTTTTGCGGTACGCGGGCCTCTCACTGCTGTGGCTTCACCTGTTGCGGAGCACAGCCTCCAGACATGCAGGCTCAGTGGCCATGGCTTACGGGCCTAGCCACTCCGTGGCATGTGGGATCTTCTTGGACCAGGGCATGAACCTGTGTCCCCTGCATCGGCAGGTGGACTCTCAACCACTGCGCCACCGGGGAAGCCCAAGCTCACTTATCTTTACTGCTGTTTTTGTTAAACTCATCCAGCATGCAGTGAACTTTCTATTTCAGGCATTATGTTTTTAAGCTCTAAGAGTTCAGTTTTGTTCGTTTTTGTGTCTTCTTCTTTTCTTGTGATGCTCTGCAGTCCAGGAAGTGCCTGCAGTAAATTGCTGCAGTCGTAGGCTCCTTGTGTCCTTTCTGGAGGATCACAACCCTGCTCTGCCTGTTGTCTAGTGTCTACAAACAATTGTTGCATACATTTTGTCCAGTTTTTTTGAATTGTTTATGTTGGGCCGAGAACAAATCTGGTACCAGTTACTCCACTGTGGCTCAGCCCTCATTTTGGATGGTTCCTGTTTCAATATAAAACACTTTTTGCATGGATTTATACTTTGACTAATTTGAATATTATCATCCCTGCTTTTTTTTTCCAATTTTTTTTTTTGGTAAAATGCACATTACATAAAATTTATTATCTTAACAACCATTTTTACGTGCACAGTTCAGTGGTATTAAATACATTCATAATGTGCAGTCATCACCACCATCCACCTTCAGAACTCTTTTTTTAATAGTTTTATTTTTGTAACCATGTTAATGTTTATAAATTTATTTACTTTTAAAATATTTATTTATTTATTTAGGTTGCACCGGGTCTTAGTTGCGGCATGTGGGATCTTTGTTGCGGCATGCAGGATCTTTAGTTGCGGCATGTGCACTCTTAGTTGTGGCATGCGGATTTATTTATTTATTTACTTACTTTATTTTTGGCTGTGTGGGGTCTTAGTTGTGGCACATGGGATCTTCGTTGCATCATGCATGTGGGATCTAGTTCCCTGACCAGGGATTGAACCTGGGCTCCCTGCATTGGGAGTGCAGAGTCTTACCCACTGGACCACCAGGGAAGTCACCATCTCCAGAACTCTTTTTGCCTTATTAAATGGAAACTCTATACCCATTAAACAATAACTCCCATTTCTCCTCCCCACTCAGCCTCTGACAGCTACCGTTTTACTTTCTGTCTCTTTGATTCTGTCTGTATGATTTTTCTGTCTCTAAGTATGTCACATAAGTGGAATCATATAGTATTTGTCTTTTGTGACTGGTTTATTTCACTTATCATAATGTCCTCAAGGTCCATCCATGTTGTAGCATATGTCAGAATCACATTTTTAAGCTTGAATATGGTTCCATTGTATGTATATACCACATTTTGCTTATCCCTTCATTTATCTATGGACATTTGGGTTGCTTCCACCTTTTAGCTATTGTGCATAGGGCTGCTATGAACATGGGTATATAAATATCTCTTTGAAACACTGCTCTCATTTCTTTTTGGTACATATGTAGAAGTGGAATTGTTGGATCATATGGCAATTCTATTTTTATTGTTTTGAGGAACCGCTATACTTTTTTCCATAGCAACTGCACCATTATACTTTCCTACGAACAGTGCACGAGTGTTCTGATTTCTCCACATCTGTGCCAACACTTGTTATTTTTCTGTTTTTTTTTTTTTTTTTTACAGTAGCCATTCTAATGAGTGTGAGGTGGTATCTCACTTTGGTTTTAATTTGCCATCCTTGCTTTTTGTCCATGTTTTTTTTGTTATGCCTACTCCCTTTTATTTTTAACGTTTTTCTGTCATTTCTTTAGATGAAAGGAACATATCTTTGATTTATTTTTTGGCCTGAGCACTTTTTTCATTTAGGAATCTAAACCCATTCATATTTATTATTACAATTGCTATCTTTGTCTTTTTTTCCCCCCAGTACCTTGCAGATTTCTCTTCATCTCATTTTTTTTTTTCTGTATAAATATCATCTTTTCTGTGATTTGGAAGGCAAACAGTGTTTTTATTCCAGTAGTCATTACCTTACAGCTTTTCAAAAACATTCTTAAGCAGAATGCTTGTAAATAAAGGAATAACTAAAATATACTTATCAAAATTAGTAACAGGAAAATAATTCTTGACTTTTATGGAAATTATGAGGATGTGTTATTTCCATTTGTTTCCTTTCTCCCCCCCCCTTTTTTTTTTAACTGTAATTGGGCAGAGTATATAGCATCATGGTTTTTTTTTTTAATCTGTTGTAGCTCTTCTTTAGAAGTGATGAACTCTTTCAAAAGAGTAAGCAATTTCTGTGACCCATTTTATAGCTCATTTAACCCATTTTGTGGGCTTTCATCAGCTGTGGCTGGTGGGAGTTACGGGAGGTTTCCAGCCCTGATTTCTTTCTCTTGCAAATAGCAGCTCCCTGACGCAGGTTAGTGGTCTGGTGTCTGCCTTCCAAGGCACGGATATGGCTGTAGCATTTGGTTTTTCAGAGAAGCCTTGGCAGCCCTGATCTTTTTTTCTTTGAGATTAATCTGATTATTTTCCTAGATACACTGAATTCCCTTCTTTAGTTTGGAAACTATTCTAGTATCTATGATCTGTTAGTCATCTTTCCATGTTTATCTTTGTTCTTTCCTCTGTTCTGGTAAACAGCCTTGGGCTAGTCTTCTATTTTAACATTGTGATTTTTTTCTTAGCCCAATCCACAATTTACAGTCTTATTTTTCCTTTTTTAAAAACAACAGCTTTATCGAGATATGATTCACATATGATACAGTTCACCTATTTAAATTGTACAATTCAGTCGTTTTTAGTATATTCACAGTTATGCAACCATCACCACAATCAATTTTAGAACATTTTTGTTGTTCCAAAAAGCAACCCTGTACTAGTACCCCCATTTCCTTCCAGTCCTTCCCCCCAGCCCTAGGCTACCACTAATCTGTTTTCTGTCTCTGTAGATTGGCCTATTCTGGACATTTCATTCCTCCTGTGGTAGAATGTATCAGTATTTTGTTCCTGTATATTGCCGAATAATATCGCATTGTATGGATATACCACATGTTATTTATCCATTCACTAGTCGATGGGCATTTTGGTAGTTTCCATTTTTTGGCTTTAGGAATGATGTTGCTCTGAACATACAAGTTTTTGTGTGGACATGTTTTCATTTCTCTTGGGTAGATAGCCAGGAGTGGAATTGCTAGGTCATATGTTAACTCTATGTTTTTTTGTTTGTTTTATTTTTTTAATTTTGGCTGTGCTGTGTGACCTGTGGGATCTTAGCTCCCTTACTAGGGATTGAACCCAGGCCCTTGGCAGTGAAAACACAGAGTCCCAACCACTGGGAAGCCAGGGAGTCCCCCATGGTAACTCCATTTAAGCTTGTTAGAAACTGCCAGCCTGTTTTCCAAAGTGGCCGCATCATTTTACTTTCCCACCAGCAGTGTATGAGGGTTCTGATTTCTCTGCATCATCCTTATCACTTGTCATTATCTGCCTTTTTTGTTATAGCTGCCCACACTAGACAGTTCAGCCAAGTTCTCTGCTGCTTTATGATAAAGATTGCCTTTTCTCTCTCTCTCTCTCTCTCTCTCTCTCTCTCTCTCTCGTTTTTTTTGGCCGCGCCACACAGCTTGCGTGATCTTAGTTCCCTGACCAAGGATTGAACCTGGGGGCATGGCAGTGAAAGCACAGAGTCCTCACCACTGGACCTCCAGAGGAGTCCCTAAACATTCATATTTCTAGCAACATTCTGTTCATGATAATATACGTATTCTCTAAGGCAATAGAGGCTTTCTCTACTGTCCTTCACTTCCTTCTGAGCCATCACCCTAATCACTTTTTTTTTGGCCACACTGTGGCTTGTGGGATCTTAGTTCCCCAACCAGGGATTGAACCGGGCCCTCAGCAGTGAAAGCATGAGGTCCTAACCACTGGACCGCCAGGGAATCCTCCTAATCTTTTTTATTTTTAAAGTTATTTATTTATTTTTGGCTGCATTCGGTCTTCGTTGCTGCGCGCAGGCTTTTCTCTAGTTGCCACAAGTGGGGGCTACTCCTCATTACGGTGTGTGGCCTTCTCATTGCGGTGGCTTCTCTTGTGGCAGAGCATGGGCTCTAGGCACGCATGGGCTTCAGTAGCTGTGGCACACGGGCTTAGTTGCTCTGCAGCATGTGGGATCTTCCCGGACCAGGGCTTGAACCTGTGTCCCCTGCATTGGCAGGTGGATTCTTAACCACTGTGCCACCAGGGAAGTCCCCCCCAGTCACTTTTATTTTATAAATTTATTTATTTATCTTTTGGCTGTGTTGCTGCACGCAGGCTTTCTCCACTTGTGGAGAGCGGGGGCCACTCTTCGTTGCAATGCGTGGGCTTCTCACTGCAGTGGCATCTCCCATTGCGGAGCACAGGCTTCAGGTGCACGGGTTCAGCATTTGTGGCTCGTGGGCTCCAGAGTGCAGGCTCAGTAGTTGTGGCGCACCAGCTTAGCTGCTCCGCGGCATGTGGGATCCTCCCAGACCAGGGCTCGAACCTGTGTCCCCTGTATTGGCAGGAGAACTCTCAACCCCTGCACCACCAGGGAAGCCCCTAACCCCCAATAACTTTTTTTTTTTTCACAGTATGCGGGCCTCTCACTGTTGTGGCCTCTCCCGTTGCGGAGCACAGGCTCTGGACGCACAGGCTCAGCGACCATGGCTCACGGCCCCAGCCGCTCCGCGGCATGTGGGATCTTCCCGCCAGACTGGGGCCCAAACCTGTGTCCCCTGCATCGGCAGGCGGACTCCCAACCACTGCGCCACCAGGGAAGTCCCCCCAATCACTTTTAATGCCCATATTTTTAGCAGGTTCCTGGTGGCTGCTGACATTCCTTGGCTTATAGGTGCATCACTGCAATCCCTGTCACCCTCATTACATGGGCTTCTTCCCTGTGTGTGTCTCTCTATGTCTTTACATGGCCTTCTTAAAAGGGCATCAGTCATTGGACCTTATCTACTTGATTATATCTGCAAAGACTATTTCCACATAAGGTCACATTCACAGTTCCCAGGGGTTAGGATTTTAGCGTATCTTTTGGGGGGAAGTATTCAACTCACAACAGATAGTTTGTGTCTTTGTAGGAATTTTCCTGTTTCACCTAAGTTGTCTTATTTGTTGGCATATAATTGTGCATAGTATTCCCTTATAATCTTTTTTATTTCTGTAAGCTTTGTAGTAATATCCCCCTTTCATTCCTCGTTTAATAATTTGAGCTTTCCTTTTTCCTGTCAGTCTAGCAAAAGTTTTGTGAATTCTGTTGATCTTTTCAAAGAACCAACTTTTTTTTTTTCAAAGAACCAACTTTTGATTTCGTTGCTTTTTTCTATTTCATGAATTTGTGTTCTAATTTGTATTATTTCCTTACTTCTGCTTGCTTTGGATTTAGTTTGTTCTTTTTCCAGTAACTTTAAAAAAAATTATTAATTTATTTATTTTTGGCTGCATTGGGTCTTCGTTGCTGTGCGCAGTCTTTCTCTAGTTGCAGTGAGCAGGATCTACTCTTCGTTGCAGTGAGTGGGCTTCTCACTGTGGTGGCTTCTCTTGTTGTGGAGTGCAGGCTCTAGGCACATGGGCTTCAGTAGTTGTGGCACATGGGCTCAGTAGTTGTGGCATGCAGGCTTAATGTGGGATCTTCCTGGACCAGGGATCGAACCTGTGTCCCCTACATTGACAGGCAGATTCTTAACCACTGTGCCACCAGGGAAGTCCCTCCAATATCTTAAGGTAGAAGATTAAATTAGTGATATGCGATCTTTCTTTTTTTTTTTTTTTTTTTTTGTGGTACGCGGGCCTCTCACTGCTGTGGCCTCTCCCGTTGTGGGGCACAGGCTCTGGACGCGCAGGCCCAGTGGCCATGGCTCATGGGCCCTGCCGCTCCACGGCATGTGGGATCTTCCCAGACCGGGGCACGAACCCGTGTCCCCTGCATTGGCAGGCGGATTCTCAACCACTGCGCCACCAGGGAAGCCCCGATCTTTCTTTTTTGATACAGGCATTTATAGGTTTAAATTTTCCTCATCATCTTTCCTTTTTAATAGACAACTTTGCCCCCAAGGCTTTGTCTAGGAAAAAAACCCCAAGGACAAAGGTAGAAACCAGCAGCTTTTTATTTTTTATTTTATTTTATTTTTTATTTTTCAGAATAATTTGTTTATTGTGTGTGTTATGAATTGTAGTGTCACAGCTTGTTCTCCTGACCCCCACTTTATAGTTTCTCACATCTTTTTTTAAAAATTTTATTTATGTTTTTATACAGCAGGTCCTTATTAGTCATCAATTTTATACACATCAGTATATACATGTCAATCCCAATAGCCCAATTCATCACACCACCACCACCACCACCCCGCCACTTTCCCCCCTTGGTGTCCATACATTTGTTCTCTACATCTGTGTCTCAATTTCTGCCCTGCAAACTGGTTCATCTGTACCGTTTTCTAGGTTCCACATATATGCGTTAATATACGATATTTGTTTTTCTCTTTCTGACTTACTTCACTCTGTATGACAGTCTCTAGATCCATCCACATCTCTACAAATGACCCAATTTCATTCCTTTTATGGCTGAGTAATATTCCATTGTATATATGTACCACATCTTCTTTATCCATTTGTCTGTCGATGGGCATTTTGGTTGCTTCCATGACCTGGCTATTGTAAATAGTCCAGCAGCTTTTTATTATGGGCGTTTTATTGCTTCCTCTCTGGGCACCTCCTGTGTGCTGGTTCTTGGCTTGAGCCTTGGAAGGACTGACACCGGTCAGTCCGCACATTTTCCTGGGCTCTTTTGTTTTGTTTTAAAATGGCGTTTGTATACGATACTCTATGCTGTGTGTGTTTGTGTATCCTGAATGACACGAGGGAAATCTTACTTTATAGCCTGTACAATAATCCATACTCTGCTGTAGTATTTCCATAGCACAGAAGACAAAAAGACACATTAGAAAAGATACATAGTTAACATTTCTGTGTTTATTTTTATGACATAAACTGGATGGATGGACAATGGGTGGGTGGAAAAGACGTGTGATAGCTTTTTACAAATGTGAGGCTGCCCCTGCTTAGTGTTCCCAGGGTGTCTGCTCTTCCCAGCTGGGAGAGGCCCTGTGGCCCAGGAAATGCCCTCCCCCTGACACAGGGCTGATCCCTGGGCCTGGTCTGGGTAGTGTGATGACTGCAGTGTCTCCCTAGGGCGTCTGTGAGGAAATGACCTACGAGGAAATTCAGGATCATTATCCACTGGAATTTGCCCTGCGAGACCAGGACAAGTACCGGTACCGGTACCCCAAGGGGGAGGTAGGTGGGATATGGTGGCTCAGTCCCAGCCACCTGCTGCCTGCCTGGGAGGACCGCCTGTGACTGAGGGCCCCGAGGGGCTCTGCAGAGGCTCTGTGGGCAGCAGGAGGGGCCTGGCCTCAGAGGTAGGCAGCCTGGGTGTGTGTGTCACCTCCACCACTTCTCAGCCGTGGCCCAGGCTGCAGGCCCCTCCTTGGGTGGTGGGTGAGCAGTGCTGCCCAGGAATCCCAACCCTGAGGCCTACTGGAGCCCTGTTTCCCATCACTCCTCATCTTTACTTTCCCCATCCCTGGGAGTGTCAGAGGGTGACCCCCATCCTCCCTGCGGCTCCAGATACCACCCCTAGCCCTGAATCCAGACCTAGGGATTAATTTTCTTCAGGTGAGCTGTGGCTACCATAAGTCACCTGCACTGTCACCTCCCCTCAGACTGGCTCTTGCCTCAGCCCAGGCCCTGGATAGAAACAGTGTTACTTTTGACTCATTTATCTCCCACTTCTAGGATGTGACCTGGGGCAGTGGCCAAATAAAAATACCTCCCACAGACACACAGGTTTGCGTACACACATACATGTACACATGTAGAACCCCCCCGCCCAAATGCCAGGCTCACAGGTGCCTATGCTGTGCTGTCCTTGGGAATAGGACAGCTTCGGGTAGCATTAATATTTCCCCATATCATACTGTGAGGGAGAGCCCAGATTTAGAACCAAACCAGACAACAGTAAAAAGAAACAAAGCAGCTGGCTGCTCAAACTTGAGAATACAGGGGGGAAACTGGTAGGGAAGTTAGTTGCCGAAAGAAGCAATCTAGGATTTCTCCAGAAATACCGGGGGCTGGCACAAGTCATGTTGGTGTTACTCCCAATCAAATCGTGGGGCAAACTCAGCTCCAAGCTTGAGGCCTTTTTTTTTTCTGAAGGACGGCTCGCTGTGTGCAAACAGGGGTGAACCCCCAGGGCTGGCTCTTCCAGTGAAAAGCTCTAGACCTGCCAGTCACCGGGGTTGGTCCAAGGGCTCCCTCACAGCACCCAGGGGAGGTACAGGACAGGCAGAGTGTGAGGGTCCTTCCTGGGAGCTCAGGCATTCTGACAGGTTGCACTCTGGGAAGTTTGGGAGGTTTTTGCTTCCCCTCCCCACAAGCCTCGTTCTGTGCACTCCACGTGCGGTGGTGGGTGGGAAGGAAGCCGTGTCTTCTCCACCTGTCATCAGTTGCCAGCATGTGAATTCCAGCAGCAGAGGGTTCAGCAAAGGGCCCCAGGATGGGCATGGAGGTGGCCCCTTGGACTCAGCCTAAGGCCCAGCCCTGCCCTTTCGGTCCTACTGGGACCTGGCCCTGGGATAGGGGAGGTGATCCCTTTGTCAGACTGCCAGCCCTCACCAACCTCCCAGAATGGTGAGGAGCTCACGAGAAGGTAGCCCACTACCCAGAACGTCTCCATCCCTACCCCTGGAGCTGGGTTGAGGGACGCTTCTCACTTGCCCTTGCAGTCCTATGAGGACCTGGTCCAGCGACTCGAGCCTGTCATCATGGAGCTGGAGCGGCAAGAGAACGTGCTGGTCATCTGCCACCAGGCTGTGATGCGCTGCCTCCTGGCCTACTTCCTTGACAAGGCGGCAGGTGCGGACGCTGCCTCTGGGGAGGTGGGAGGTGTGTGTGAGAGAGGTTGAAGGGGACTGTCACCTGGGCATCCCTGGTGCCAGCCCTCTCCGTCTGTGTCCACAGAACAGCTGCCCTACCTCAAGTGTCCGCTGCACACGGTCCTGAAGCTGACCCCTGTGGCTTATGGTAAAGAAGCTTCCCGCATGCTGACCTGGTTGCCAGACTGGCTGTCTGCAGGGTTCTGTGGTTTTCTGCAAACCCCTGCCTTGAAAATTTCATTAGAGGCTCATTCCTCCTCCTTCCACCCCACCACCTTTCCCAATTTGCTTTTTAATTTTTTTTTTGTTTTAATTCCTGTGGCCACAGGAAGCCTCCCCAGTGATCCTTCCTTAACCATCACCCACCCATACGAGGGGCCTTTCTACTGGTTTCTCCAAAATCCCCCAGAAAGCCCCACGGCCCCCAGGACCCAGACCTGAAAATATGCGCCTCTGCCTTGGGCTCTGCCGGCAGAGGCCTCACGCAACTTCCTAACCTCCTGGGTCCCGACTCCCCCCCTTCAACACTGGACGAGGCACTCTCACATGGTTGTGCCCTCGGGACAATAACTGTAAAGCTCAGTGGCAGCTGAAGTCATCCCAGTGCGTGTTAATCGCCTCGTCCCCCTTTGCAGTGAGCACCTGGCACCGTGGTGATCCCGCCTCGCGTGTGAGACAGGGCTGGGTGCGGGTCTGCTCAGCGTCGTGACCCCTCGCTGAGCTAGGCTTGTTGCTTCTCAGACCGCCCTCGGCCCCCGAGGTGGGCCGCTCATCCTCACTGTGGCTCTCTCTGCCTGGTGCCCGGGCTGCTCGGCGAGCCTGCGCTGGGCAGCGGCCCAGAGGCTCGGGCCTGACACGCTGCCTAGTGCTTCCTCACGGGGCCTCTGGAGCTGCCTAAGGTGGGAGGACTGGAGAGAGGCTGAGGCATCTGCTCAGCCCCACAGCACCGAAAGCCTCCTCCTGGGAGAAGCTTCTACCCCTGTGGCTCAGCTGCCTTTCAGGAGGGGGAATGGATTTGCATCTTCCCTTTGGCAGGTTGTAAAGTGGAGTCCATATTCCTGAATGTGGCGGCCGTGAACACGCACCGGGACAGGCCTCAGGTAGCAGCTGGGTCACTGCTGGGGTGGTGGGCACATTCCTGGGGGTCCAGACACAGCAACCACCAGGGCCAGGCCCAGCTGGGGCGCCTACTGAGTGAGCCCGAGTTCTCTGTCTGGGTGACGCTGCGGCCGGAACAGAGGCTAGAGGCCTACAGGGGGCAGGTGCTTCCATGTCCCACCAGCCCAGGCCTCATGAGCACCTGTCCAACTTGAGCAGCTTTAAAAAGTAAAAATGAAAAATGTCCTGCTTTGTTGCGGAAAGGGCCGTGCAGAGGCAGAGGGTTGTCTCGGTGCTGCGTAGAGACCTTCCTGCGGAAAGACACAGCTCCGTTCTGTGTTCCCCCTGCGTTAAAGATAGAAGCTCCTTGAAGTGTTGCCCAGAAGCACTTCATGCCTGTGTGGGATCCTTCTGCCATGTTGGTTTCCTTTCCCACTGAGGCCAAGAGCAGGACCGCCCCTCTGGGCCCCATTCCCAGAGTCTGTTGCACCAGGAAGGCTCCTGGGGCCTTAGTCATGCCTGCTGCCGCCCACAATGGGACGTGCTGGGCCATGGTTCCCTGCCCAGGGTGCAGGCCTTGGGCCCCACAGGCTGAGGTGTGTGGACACGTCCTCCTACTTCCTAAGGCTGCTTCCCCTCACCAGAACCAGTCATTGTGTAAACCTCTTCCCTGTTTGCTCTGAGAGTCCGATGCAGGCCCAGTCTGGCACGCACAGGTCTCAGGGGAAGATGTCCCAACAGGCCCCTCGTGCTGAGGAAAGCCCAGAAGGCGTTGGGCCCCCAGCACTGACGGGGTGATGGTGAAAGAGGCCCCTGGGCCCAGCAAGCATCAGGGGCTGGTGCCCCGGTCCATTTGCAGGAGCCGACATGGCCATGGGGTAGTTGGCAGGCACCCTGCCTACCTCTGGGTAGGCGCTTCTGAGAGGCAAACTTCTGTTGGCCACAGGTTCTGGGATGGTTCCTTTTAAGGTGGGCAGGATCTCCAGGTCCTGGCCCATCCTTGGGGGCAGGTTGTGGTGAGAAAGGGGCCCTTGGGAAGCCTGCCCCCAGTGAGAATTGCACCCGCTCCTACAATTCCAGTGGCCAGCCCTGTGAACTCAGGAGTGTGGCCATAGGGGCCATGTTTCCCTCCCTGAAGATCTGTGCTATAGCCCAGGTCATTGGTGACCTGACCTGCTCTGTTGGGCCACCAAGATCAGCGATCACATAGGATCACATAGTCTTACAGAGTTGAGGGGAGTCTCTGACCCCCATTCCTTAGGCCTGAGATGCCCTGAACTCAGCTGACTGTAGACAGAACTGGGCTCTGCAGCTGAGGCAGGGGAGGGGGGCTATTCAGGAGGTGCAGGGGGCCCTGTGCCCCAGCTCTCAGGGGACGGACCAGGCTGCAGAACAGGAGATGTCCGCAGGCTGCTGGGGCCATACCTGACACCTGTCCACCGAAACACCGACATAGCCGGGAGGAGGCACCCTCAGGAGCTGGTCCCCTTCCCAGCCAGCTGTTTCTCCCCACCTGACCCAGACCTGAGGCAGGAGGCGGGGATGGCCTCACTCGGGGTAATGCCTGACCTGCCTGCAAGGAGCAAGCAGGAACTGGAGGTGTCCTCCATCCCCCACCTTCGTTCTGGTGTTTGTCACCCACCACATGTCAAGAGGCTCTTGACCCCTGGCTCTTAGGAAAGGTCGGGGTCTAAGTCCTGTGGCTGGGGCTCCTTGGTGTGAGAATGTGAGTCCAGCGGCCATAGTGATGAGCAAGGCAGATAGTGGTGACTGTCTGTCCTTGGCAAAGGGTCAGTGTTCTGTGTGTTTAATTTTGTGCAGAATGTAGACATCTCTCGGCCTCCGGAGGAAGCCCTTGTCACGGTCCCTGCTCACCAGTGACCGTGTGTCATCCACTGCGACCCCCGGGCAGGTGTTGATCTCTGCGGACAAGGTCATTCCAGGCCCTCTGGTCTGTGTGACATTCACCACACAGGAACGCCCTCAAAGCCATGCATGGCTGGTGGCACCCAGAATCCCAGCCCCAGCCCACCTGTTTCCTTGTTGACAGCGTCAGGGTTGTATGTGGTGCCCAACCTGCTGCTAAAAACCACTGGGCCTGACTGCGTCTGCACCGGGCTGGTGAGAGGTTTCCCAACCCCTGATCTTTCTGTTCTCTCTCACCGGCCGGGTGGGCTTTGTGAAGTGTGAAACCAAAAAATGTGAAACGGAAAGCACTTGCTGTGATGTTTCCACCCACTGAGGCCTAGCTGCCTGGGTAGACCTGGGGACCCCTGCCAGGGCTCTGCTGCCCTCTCTTTGGCCACTTCCTGAGCCAGAGGCAAGGTGTTCATGAGCTGCTGCTGCCTCAGTAAGCGGGAAAGAGCCATCCCCATCCTGCCTCTCCAGGAACTGAAGAGCTTCCACCAAGGCAGCCATCTCCACTGGCCAGACCCTTGGGTCCGTGCGTCTGCATTTGTGGACGCTCAGGAAAGCGGTGTGTTCACTTTAGCACATGGGAATGCACAGAAACATGCAGGGAGCGGGGTGTTTGCGATTACCCCTTCCCAATTATGCCTACACTGGAGTACTCGTGGGAGCTGGTAGCCAAGGCCACCCCTCTCCAACTGCTCTCATGATGCAACACGTAAAGAAAAATGTGAAGACGGGACAGTTGTATGAGTCGCCCTTCCCACTGCTCGAGGGAGAGGCTGCCCTCCCATCTTCCTCTCCCGGCCATGCCACTGGGCTACCTTGCCCGCTGCTGCCTGTGTCCACGCAAGAGTGTACACTGGTGGCAGGGACCTGCATTTGCTGTGAAGGATTCGGAAAAGCTTGCATGGTCCTGCAAAGCCTGTCCTGGCGTTCGTTGACCTCCACCCGCGGGACTAAGCACGGGAAAGCCCAGAGCTGGAGGCAGCCGCCAGCCAGGGCAGGATTTTCCCAGCTTCTGATTCTTGTACACAGGAGCATGATGAAAACGACCTCGGGAAGCCTACCATCTGTCACACCCCTGAGTTCTTTTGGGCCCAGGGAGTTGGGCTGGGCCACGGGTTCCGGCTCCGTTTTGTAGCTGGGAGAACAGGCTGGCCAGCAAGTTGTGAGGCTGGGTGAGGAAGTATGTGGATTTGTAGTTGGATGCGCTGCTGTCTACAGGTGGTGGTCCTTGGTGAAGTCAGGCCCCAGGATCCTGTGTCCCTGGCCCAGGCTGATGGTCTCTCAGCCTCAAGTGCCACAGCAGCTATGGACAGACATGGGTGGAGAGATATCCAGGACAGAGCCGTGGCAGTACCCTCCTTCTGGACTTCTCTCCTGTCAGAGCCCCAGGCCCCTTAGACCCAGGGCCAGAGGACCACGCTACTGCCTTTGGGATGTGGGGACTGCAGCCCCATGTCTGCCAGAGTATTGGTGACTTTTGGTCATGCTCAGTTGTTGGCCATAGCAGGTCCCTTTGGTCAGCGGCATGTACGTCTAGATGTCACCACCTCTCCAAGACCTCAGGCTGGCTGAGGTAAGACCAGCGAGGCCTTTTCTCTCTGTCCAGAGGGCAGCCAGGAGCTACTGGAGACGTGTCACAAGGACGGGGATGGGGCGGAGGGAAGTCTGGGATCCCAGCAGGGCTCACCCTGAGCCGGCTCTGCATGGGCAGCCGTCCACCTGGCTGGCTGCCCGGTTGTAGCCAGGACGGTTGATGTGCTCCTGTTGCAGACATGTTTCCTGCTTGCCCTGGAATGGATGTTGTTGGATCTCAGCCACACATCACACTGTGTCCAACATTCTTTGCAATAAATACTCTTTAAAAAAAGAACAATCTAAGGTTGTGTCGTGTGGCCAGCTCGCCACTGGTGAGGTTCTTTCCAGCGGCTCTGCAAACCCCTGTGCTGGGCTCCCTCCCAACAGGTCTGTATGGACCCTTGGTCCAGCTCCCACCCCCATGACTACCCATCCCTGGAGCAGAAACTGTCTTGCCCTGGAGTGAGCCCTGGGCAGGACCCGGGTTTTCTCTGGGCTGACCTAGGTTGCTGGGCCCTCACCACTGAGACAGAAACAGATGTAGAGGGGGATCTGGGGTCCCTGGAAATGTGGGTCCCAAATACTGGCATCCCTGGAGAGGGGAACCAGAGGCTGGGTCGAGGATGGAGGGCCTGCACAAGGCTGTGGGTGGAGTGTGCTGGCTGATTCTCTGGTGTTCTTTGTCACTTCTGGCGTGGGGAAGATGGTGACAAGAGGCACCCTTTCCTATGCCTCAGAATTTTTTTTTTTCCTTTTGCATTAAAAAAAAATTATTGAAGTATAGTTGGTTTTTTAAAAAAATTATTTATTTATTTTTATTTTTGGCTGCGTTGAGTCTTTGTTGCTGTGCGCAGGCTTTCTCTAGTTGTGGTGAGTGGGGGCTACTCTTCCTTGTGGTGCGTGGGCTTCTCATTGCCGTGGCTTCTCTTGGTGCAGAGCATGGGCTCTAGGCACACAGGCTTCAGTAGTTGTGGCACGTGGGCTCAGTAGTTGTGGCTCGTGGTCTCTAGAGCACAGGCTCAGTAGTTGTGGTTCACGGGCATAGTTGCTCCGCGGTGTGTGGGATCTTCCCAGACCAGGGCTCAAACCCGTGTCCTATTGGAGTATAGTTGATTTACAATGTTGTGTTAGTGTCAGGTGTACAGCATAGTGATTCAGTTATACATATACATGTATTCATTCTTTTACAGATTCTTTTCCCATATAGGCGATCACAGAATTTTTTTTTTTTTTTTTTTTTTTTTTTTTGTGGTACGCGGGCCTCGAACCCGTGAACCCTGCATCAGCAGGCGGACTCTCAACCACTGCGCCACCAGGGAAGCCCGATCACAGAATATTGAGTAGAGTTCCCTGTTCTATACAGTAGGTCCATGTCATCTATTTTATAAATAGTAGCATGTAATCCCAAGCTTCTAATCTTTATCTAATCTTCTAATTTATCCCTCCTCCCCATGCCTCAGAATTTTGTTGGACTTTCTACACCTTCTGCCTTGGGGCTGGGGTGTTGCAGGGGTCTTCCTCCATGGATATAACATTGCTGGGCATTTGCCTTTTCTAGTGTGTCAGGGCAGAGGGTGGCTGTGTCACAGTGGATAACAGGAACCCCTTAGGCTTCATCCCCAGGCTTAGAGTGATATCAGCTGTGACTGTCTTCCTGGTAGGTGAGGTTGGGGGACCGCTGAATGGTCCCCACCCTGTCTCTGGGCACAGAGTTCCTGGAGTGGATACCTGACCTCCTTAGAGGCTTCCTTGCACTTTCTGAAGAAGGTTTTGAAGATTTTAACAGCAAAGCAACAACAGAAGGAATGAAATATAACACTATCAGAATTTTTCTTCAGGTTCACTGTTCTACCACAACCTAGAAAGAGTGATTATATATGGTTAGGTTGAAGAATTTTGTAGCATTTTGGGTTGCTAGGAAACAGTGGCCATCAGGTAGGATCAGAGGATATTTGGATAGAATGAAATATTGTTACAAAGACATAGGTTTCAGCAACATTTGAATTATATTTGTAATATGATTGTATATTATATATTAATAAAATATGATTATCACCTGTAAAGGCTAGTTGCCATGTTTGGTTTAGACCAATCATTATTCATCCCCTGGGACTGGGCATATTGTTGTTTAAACAAAAACTGTTCTATTAAGAGTGGAAAATGGGGTAAACCAGAAGTGGTATCTGCCAAACCCTGGCTAATGGCCACAGGTCTCTTTGGGAAGGGTTGTGGGGAAAGTACCAGCATGAAGCTGGGCTGTCTTCACAGGGCCCACCTTAAAGGGCACCCACCCCACTTCCTTCAAGGGCCCCTGGGTTTGTGAACTGATCTTATCTGGAAAATTGGTGAGAGATCCTATCCTCTGCAGTCAGGTTTCTGGTGGTCAGCCCTCTAGTTCTTTTGTCCTACACGTCCAGTAGGGCTCTACTGGCCTCCCCATCAGGTTTTGTCTTAGGGGCCTGGTGATCCTGCCAAAGATCCTGGTATCTGCATTGAAATCAAGCAGGCATTTCAACTATAGTGTCTCCAGCCAGAATCTCTGACCCATGGACAGCCGTGACTATGGTACTTATGGGTCAAATTGTGTCCCCCAAATTAATACATTGAAGACCTAACTCCTGATACCTCATAATGTGAACTTATGTGGAAATAGGGTGGTTGCAGGTGTCATAAATTAAGATGAAGTCATACTGGAGTAGGGTGCGCCCCTAATCCAAAATTCCCCAGCAACTTCAGAGACAGCATGGATCCTGCTGACATCCTGGCTTCAAACTTTCAGCCTCCAGAACTATGAGACAGTAAGTTTCTGTTGTTTGCGCCACTCAGGGTGTGGTACTTTGTTACAGCAGCCCTGGCAAATGAAAACTTCTCAGCGATGAACTTCCTAGGGCCTTGGTAAAGGGCCTATCTTCTGGGTAGTCTCCAGGGACTCCGGGAAAAGGTGAGTTGTCCCTGATAAATTCAGTCCAACATTTATTTTGAATGAATGAGTGAATCTTCCTGAGGCCTTGGGTTCTTTCCTCTACATTACACCAGGGAGCATTTGGCATCTCAATTGCACTTAGTGAGACCCAGTTTTCATTTCAGCCAACCAAATAGGCAGAACAACCCCTAGTAGCTTAAGCCTGCACATTGAATCCAAAGTTCCTGGCAAGCTTACCTGCATTGATAAAGTCCAACCTAACTAAGCTGATGTTCTTATCTCCATGGTCTAGGGCCTCGGTGGGTCTCCCCCCACCCCCTCATAGTGTGTATATTTTAGCTAATGTAAAATACCAAAGTCTTAAATTCTTTTGATACATAAGCCATCCGACTTTGTAATAAGGTCTCCAGACATGCTGGTATCAAGGTCTCCAGACATGCTGGTATCCATCTCTAGTTTAAGGAGTTGGGGAGGAGGAGCAGTAGAAGAGTTGACTCCCCTTGCAAAGTAACTCCCTCATGAGGTCTCAGGGGAGGACACCTTGCTTCAGTTGGCAAGGGAGGTGGAGAAGGGCTGGAGGTTGGTTGCAATCTGATTCCTCTAATTCTTTCATATGCACCTTCATTTCACTTAATTCATTAACTTAACACATTAAGTGCCTACCATGTGCTAAGCAGTAGGAATATAGCAGTAAGTACAGGGGCAAACTCTCTCCCTCACACAGCTGACATTCTAGTGGTGGAAGACACAGAAAAGAGGTAAGTAGTGTATTAGAGGGTGCTGGGACAGAGTTGAGGGCGTGGTTCAGGGTTGTATGAAGTCCTCACTGACGAGGCGACCAATGTCCTGGATGTATTAAATGCATGTTTAACTTATGATATTTTCAACTTACAGGGGGTTTATCAGTAACCCCATCATAAGTTGTGGAAGATCTGTACCACACCACCAGTGATGGCTGTACTAGCTCTGTCTCCTCAGCCTGCTGAGGTTGCCAAAGTCTTTCCCTTCATCCTGGCTGGATTTCCACTGCCTTTAACTCCAACCAGGCAAACGTCCACTCCGGATGGACCCCCATTTCCCTGGTCAACTGCTGACAACTTTATCAGTTGGAGGAAACTGACTCTGCCCAACATAATTAGAAATGGAATTTATGAAAATGAACTTGTGTAGCTCCCAGAGCCACCAAGGGCACAGGAGGACAAGACAAAGAGGCCATGCCCAGGTCACAGTTCTGCTTTGGCAGACACTGCATGCTGCTACCTGGCTGCCGTGACCCCCACCACTGCAGAGGCTCTGGTCACCAGCCCGCTAGGCACACTCCAGGAAGGTATGTCTGACTCTAGGGAAGGTACATCTGATTTCAAGGAGGGTACATCTGATTGGCTGGGCCTCGGGCAAAGGAAGCTGGGAAGTGGATGTCTGGCATTTCTGCCTCCTAAAATGGAGGAAGGGAGCCCGGGTGCTGGTGAAGAGGAATGGCAGGAGAGCTGTGCTCTACTTAGCTCTCACACTCCTGGCCCTGTGGGTCAGCCCTGGGCTAATGCCACCCACACCCTGCCACCCACACCATGGGACACTGGGCTTTCCGAGCATCATTGGGTATTGCTTTGGCCCCATGCAGAGTTCCCATATGCAGCTTGACTGCCACATAAAGGTCCCAGCAGAAAATAGTCTTTTAAAAAAATATTTATTTAAAAAATTTTATTTATTTATTTGTTTGCACTGGGTCTTGGTTGCGGCAGGTGGGCTCCTTAGTTGCGGGTCGCTGGCTCCTTAGTTGTGGCATGCAAACTCTTAGTTGTGGCATGCATGTGGGATCTAGTTCCCTGACCAGGGATCGAACCTGGGTCCCCTGCACTGGCAGCGCAGTCTTATCCACTGAGCCACCAGGGAAGTCCCAGAAAATAGTCATTATTAACCCTGTGTGTATTTGAGGAGAGTCCGATAAAAGGGCCGTTTACAGAGCTGTGGGTGAATTTGGGTGGCAGCACCTGGGGCTAACATTGGGAGCACTTTCTTTCCCTACGCCTTGTGGACTGAAGAAAAATGCACAACCAAAAAGTTGTGTGGGACCTTACTGAGGACTAAAGCCCAGAAGACAGCCTCTCAGAAAGCTCTGAGGAATTGCTCTGAAGAGATAAGGCAGGAGCCAGGATCTACAGGAGTTTTTTGTGGGAAGACCAAAAACAAAAATATGTAGTTGAACATCAAGATTGCTAATCACAGGGCTTTCCCTGGTGGCGCAGTGGTTGAGTGTCCGCCTGCCGATGCAGGGGACACGGGTTCGTGCCCCGGTCCAGGAAAAAAAAGATTACTAATCATGAAGAACAGACATCTCAAGTTAATGTTTTTCTATGTATGGGAACATGTAAGGACCTGGGTTCATTGAAATTATTCCTTTGATATGCATCTTAACTATGTAGGGTCAGTATCAGTATCCAAAGCACAGAACGCTTCTGGTTTTTCTCCATCCTGAATTCCCCTCAGGTGCACCATCTGTGGGTTGCTGCAGCGGCTAATGGCTTGATTCTTGTAGAACTGGGATAGCGGGCAACATTCTTTGTTTACAGGAAAGTCAGGCAACGTTTCCTGTCCACAACCCACAGGGTCAAGGCCCAGGAGGGGAAGGGTTAGTGGAACCTGGTGGGACCCAATCCCCGAACCCCACTCCTGTTCAGTTTCTACTGTAATCTGTCTACCAGAGGGATCTCTTAAATCAGTCACTCCCTGCAGCTTTCAAGATAAAAACCTCAATTTCTCAGCATTATGGCCCTGAATGGAGGGACAGGCAAGCTGTGGCTGTGAGGGTGGAGTGGGTGGTGTTGGCGGTGGGGTGGGGTGTGTCTGAAGGCCCACAGGAGCTTTGGGGAAGGAGTAGGGAAGGAGCAGCGCCATTCATGCACTCTCCTCCCACCCTCTGAAGGATCTCCTGCAACTTAACTGCCTTCTGTTGACGAAGCCTGATGACTGACTACAAGAAGGGAGAAAGAGAAAGAGGGAACCCAGGACAGGGTGGGATAGGGGGTGGAAGTGGAGGGAAAAGTAGAAGATGGGCCTGGACAGGCATCTACTATGGGCATCAGTACGAAGGTTGATGTGGTTGGTAGGGAGGTAGATGCACAGACAGCTATAGTCCAGCATGATGTGTGCTAGGGCGGTGGGAGTGGGGGTGGGTGGAACCCACAGAGGGGCCTGGGGAGGCTGAGGCAGCCCATCCCCCAGGGGGAGTGGTTTCCAGGCTGGGGCTCAGGGGAAAGTGGTCAATGGGCTAAAGGAGATCCTTTATTTCCTTTTCCAGTTGTTATCTAGCACCTGCTGTGTGCATGGCTCTGTGCTGGATACAGAAAACATAGTCCCAGCCTCACTTAGCCCGAAAAGTAGCAGAAGACACCCACATAACTCAAAGTTTGGCGCTGGGCTGGGGGGGTCACAAGGGCTGTGGGAACACTGAGGGGAGCCCTAACCCAGACTTGGCATCTCGAGAGGCTTCCTGGTGGAGGAGGTGTTTAAGTTGGGAGCCAGAGAGGGTGGCAGAATGCACGTGGTGCGTGCTGAGAGCAAGGAAGCACAAGGAGCCCCATTCAGTGCTATGGGACTGAAATCAGGACTTTGTCTTAAGAGATACAGGAAACCATTGCAGGGTTTAGAACGAGGGTGTGTGACTGATTTGTACTTTAGGGAGATCCACACAGGAAGCATTAGGGGGAGCAGGTGAGTTCAGAGCTGGGTCAGGGGTGGGTAAAAGAATGTCTGGAGGTGAAAGTGGCCGAGCGTGGAGAGAGGTGGGCAGCAGCCTGGGTGACCAGGCAGAGATGGGGACAGAGGTATGGGGACAGTGAGTTGCCCGTGGAAGCTGAGGAGGTCTTTGGAGATGGAGTTCTGGGAGTCCTCAGGGCAAGTATGGTGGTGGATGGGCACAGACTCTCGGACGCCAAAAGGGCTGGGAGGGAGGGCAGGGCAGGGTCCACTGTGCCTTGGGATGCTGGTGGGTGGTGAGCATATGAGCAGTGGGGAGGGCCAGAGGAGAGGTGTGGGTGGGAGGTAAGGAAGGTGACAAACAGATGGTCCAGTACATCAGCAGGCAGTGTGAGGGAGTAATACAGAGGGAGAGGGTGAGGACATAGGGGAGGGCCTGAGGTGCCACTGGCCTGGGACAGGACAACAAGAGGCACAGGGGGCTGTGCCCTGAGATAAAGTGTGAGTCTTTCAGGTAGGCCAGGTTGGGAAGGGGCAGAATTTAAGGTAGGATCTGCCTCAAGCAGGAGGGGAGGGCACCTACTGGAATGAAAGGGGGTGGGGCAGAGCCTGATAAGAAAGGTTGTCTGAGGGGGCGGAGCCAAGCACAAAGGTCCCCAGCTGCCGGCCCCTCACCTGTGGCCTGGCATTGTTTTGCTGAGCTAGTCCAGCTGGTCTGTCCTTACATGGACGTGGGACTCCTCAGTCTTGTTGAGACCCCGAAGTTTGGCACAGGGAGATTGGTTTCTGTCCGGGAGAAGCAGATTTCCTCGGGCAACCTGTGGAAGTGACAGTTTCCAGCTTCACAGGCCTTGTTCACAGGGACCCCTGCCCGTTCCTGCCCTCCCACCCCCCCCCCCCGCAACACGCACATGGCCACATGCATGCTGGATGCGTGGCTGTGACTTCCAAGCCACTGGGTGTTCCTGGCCTCACCCCCTCCTGCCCATGCACAGCTCTGGGTGGGTCCTGGAGCCGCCACTATGCTCAACCATGAAGGTTTAACACGGGTGTCGTTGAGGTGTGGGAAGATGAGGGGGCATGAGGGAACCCAATACTGAAAAAGTCAGGGAGGACTAGGCCAGGAGAGAAGCCCCTAGATGGGGATGAGAGGCCAAAGGCAGGCGATGGGAGGTGAGAAAGGACAACTCTTAGCTGTAATGGCCTATATGGGAAAAGAATCTAAAAAAAAGTGGATATATGTATAACTGATTCACTTTGCTGTACACCTGAAACTAACACAACATTGTAAATCAACTATACTCCAATACAAATTTATTTATTTATTTATTTAGGCCACGTGGCATGTGGCATCCTAGTTCCCTGACCAGGGATTGAACCCGCACTCCCTGCTGTGGAAGCATGGAGTCTTAACCATTGGACAGTCAGGAGAATCCCCCAGTAAAAATTAGAAGAAAAAAAAGGACAACTCTTAGGAGTTTGGGGGCAGGGACTGAGTTGTGAAGAGAAACCAAGTCTGTGGGAGGAGGAAGGCGGGGCACCCATGGTGTGGAACAGGCCTCAGAAGGTGGCTGGCGAGGTGGACACGGAGGGGAGTGTGTGGTGGCCAGTGTGCGTGGGGAAGGGGGACCTGGGTGGTGTTCAGCTTCAGACTGTGGAGCTGAGAGGGCAGAGACAGTCGGTTGGGATGAGGCTGGGCTGTGTCGGGGAGGGCCCCTCATCCTGCCTGGGGGCAGTCACCCCTCTGCCCCCACAGTGTGCCCAGCACAGCACGTTGAGTCTTGAGTCCCTCTGGCCAGTGGTGAGGGGGACCATGGATGACTCAGGCCCAGAGGAGGACCCTAGCCTCTTAGGTCTGGGCAACTGCACTGAGGACATCCCAAGCTGTCTCCTCAAGCCTCACTCCTTGTTACGTGAAGCCCCCGCCCTCAGGTGAGAAACGTGGTGGCACATTGGATGTACACACTGGCTCAGGGGCCTGGTTAGTGTGTTTTCTGCCTTGAGTGTAATGAGTTTAACTGTGGCAGGTGCAGAGTGGGCGGCAGGTCAGAAACCCTGGGCAAAAAAAGAATGCTTGCCATAGACTGGATGTTTGTGTCCCCCCAGATTCACATGTTTAACTGCTGACTCCCAAGGTGATGGTATCTGGAGGTGGTGCCTTTGGGAAGTGACTAGACCATGAGGGTGGAGGCCTCATGAATGGGATAGGTGCACTCATAAAAGAGGCCCCAGTGAGCTCCTTTGCCTCTTCTGCCACCTGAGAACACAGGGAAAAGAAGTCATCTGTGAACTAGGTAGGAAGTAGGCTCTAACTGGACACAGATGAGCTGCTACCTTGATTTTGGAATTCCCAATCTATAGAACTGTGAGAAATAAATGTTTGTCATTTATAACTGAATCTATGATGTTTTGTTATAGCCACCCCAAGGGACTAAGACAGTAGTCCAGCTCCCCATCCCTGACTCTGCGGGGACTCGTTACTGAGAACCAAACTTGGGTCTGCTGACTTGAGTGCAGTAAAGCCAATCTACTGACTGTGGTGAAGGAAAGTGCAGCGCTTATTGCAGGGCGCCAAGCAAGGAGTCCAGGGCAGCTAGTGCTCAAAACACCCCAAGTGGGACTTCCCTGGTGGTCCAGTGGTTAAGAATCCGCCCTCCAGTGCGGGGGACATGGGTTCAATCCCTGATCGGGGAACTAAGATCCCACATGCCACAGAGCAACTAAGCCCATGTGCCACAACTACTGAGCCCACACCACAACTAGAGAGAAGCCCGTGTGCCACAACTAAGATACAATGCAGCCAAAAATAAATAAATAAATATATTTTTTTAAAAAACTGTTTTAAAAAAACACCCCAACTCCCCATGGGTTTCCACAGTGTTTTTAAAGGCCAGGTGAAGGAGGTGAGTCACAGGGTATGTGATCAGCACGTGCACAATTCTCTGATTGGTTGATGGTGAAGTAACAGGGCCATGTCACAGGTGTTACCATTATCAATCCTGGGGCTAGGTGGGTGCTCATGATCATCAAGTAGTTAATTTCTTCCATTTGGTGGTAGTTTTAGCATGTATGAAACAACTCAGGAAATGTGCATCAGATACTTCTGATTAGGTACTTCTGAGAGGAGCTACAGCAGAGGATATGGGGGAGGGGTCTGTCTGGTGAAGTCCCCAAAGGGTCCTGCTCCCTTATGCCCTGACCCACAGTGAGGGGGCAGTGGAGGCCTGTTAGCCGTGGCCGCATCTCAGGGTGCCTTGTGCGAACCCTGCTGGCCCAGTCCTGAGCCAGGTGATGGTCCAATGTGTGTCTGGGAACTGCCAGTTCCTTTCCCTCAGACCAGGCCATGGGAGCCCGACTTGCCCTGAGGCAGGGGTGAGCCTGCCTGGACTCAGGGTAGAGTGACCACGGGGGTAGGGGTGTCATGGCAGGAGGCAGGGTGGTAGAGTGTCCTCAGAGATGGGGTCCCCAGAAGCCTCTGAACTAGGCTTTCAGAAGGGAACCAGCGTCTGTTAGGGGCCTACTGTGTGCGGAGGTCTGCTTTGGGCGCTGTCCCCGAGCCACCCCACTTGGTCCTCGGGTACCTCCCGGGGAGTGAGGATGCCCGCCCGGGGCAAGTGAGGAGCCCCAGGAGCGCGGAGCCCCAGGAGCGGGGAGCGGCGGTGTCCAGCCTGCCAGCAGGACGCAACAGGCACTCAAGTGCTGGGAAGCAGATCCCCTCAGAGACCCCCTCCGGGCCCCAGGGTGGGAACTGGGGTTGGGGGCGGACAGGGCCCCGAGAGCCGAAGGCAACTTCGGTGGTCGCCTGTGTCTGAGAGCGGTCCCGAGGGGCCGACACCGGACCGTGCCTAGCCCCGAGGCTGGGAGGGGCGTCTCCTTCCCCTTCCCCTCCCTCGCCGTCCCGGGCGGGGTTCCTGGAACGGCCCGGTCGGGGCGGGGCGAGGCGAGGAAGCGGCTGGCCGCGCGGGTCGCTGAGGCTGCGGCCGCGCTACGACCGTCAGTCCGTCCGCCCACCCGCCCAGCCATGGCCGCGCCGGCCCCAGCGCCTCGCATCCTGCTGCTGTTGCTGTTGCTGCTACCAGCGCCTCCGGGTGGTGAGTCTTGGCGGGTGGGGGAGTTTATCCCGGGCAGGCATGGGGGGTGGCCACGTCCGCGCCGTCCCTGGTAGCAGCCTGGGCAGCGCCGTCCCCGCAGTGACCCCAAACGAGCCCTAATAACTCCGAGGCAGTTAGCGGACCCCACGACTGGTCTCTCCTCCACTCCAGCCTCCCTCCCGTCAGCACTGACACTGCCCAGATCCCAGGCAGCTGCCATCATTGTTCTGTCCTAGAATGGGGAGGGGGGGCGGTGTCTGTCCTCTAGTGTTCCAAGGGGGTGGGTAGGATTCCCTGCCTGGCCTTAGCGGGGCATGGTGGCAGCAGGGAGGCCTGGCCCCTCCATCAGAGGCCTTCCCTCAGCCTCTGTTTATTGGCTGGGAGCCTCCACACTCTGCCTCCATGGCCCTGGTATTCCTGGAGACTGCTGAAGCTGGCCCCCAGGCTTGGAGGAGACACACTGAGTGTGTTGATTGTAGACGGATGAATCACAGACGGCGGAAGCCAGGCTGGGGGCCTTTCAGGGGTAGGGATTGGAAGAGCGCACTGCCCCCACCCGCCTCCATAGGAAGCCAAAAATCCTTCTGGGGTGGGTGGTTTCCTCCAAGGGAAGGACTTTACTTCCTTGGGACTGGGACGAATCTGGAGGACCTGGGAAAGTGAGAAGGTAGACCTCTGTTCTCTGGTCCAGTGAAGTCTGGACAGCCTGGTTCAGAGCGTCTGGGCATCAGAAGAACATTTATGTCATGGGCTTTTGGCTCAAACAGACTCACCTGTGTGTGTCTTCAGGCCCAGCTTAGACGCTTGGGCTGGGCTGTGGCTGTAAAGGCTGTAATGGCCCTGCTGGAGGTAGGTTGCCCGAGCCTCCCAGTAGCATGGGCTATGCTGAGCATACCTGCTGGCAGGTGGACAGCTGGCTACGTTGGGCTTGTTGGTGGTCCCATCCTCTGCCCTGCAGTTTTGCCCAGAGCAGGGTTCTGCCTGGAGCTGCCAGGAATAAAGCATCTCCCCCACCAACCACCCCATTCCTAGTTGTCCCTTCTCAAGGAGGTCAGTCAGTGCCTCTGTCTTTGGACCTTGCTCTGCCAATGGCCCCAGGGTGCATGATACTGTGGGGGAGGAAGAATTTTCCCTTCTTGCTATCTAGGTTCTTTGACTGGTCTAATAATTAAATTGATGTAAGGCGGATTAACAGGAGAAAAACAAAAGTTTAACAACATGCATACCTCCTGTATACATAAGAGAGACACAGGAAAACTGAGTAACTCCCCCAAATGGTGGAAGCCCTCACCTTAAATACCATCTTGAACTAAAGGCAAAAGAGGATATTGTGGGTTAGTTATGGGAAGTTACCAGGAAAAGCCCAGTAAACAAGGGTAAGGTTGTTATGCAGATTTAAATCTATGCCTTCAGCATTGATTCTAGAGATAAGGTCATCCCCCTCTTCCTAGTACCGTGAGGGAGATACCCTTACAAATGGAGATTTCCTTTATATTTATAAATGTCTATTACAAAAAGGTAACTCTTAGTTTTCAGAGCTTCTCCTATGTCTGCAGTTTCTTAAAAATAATCCTTAGGCCAAAGAGGAATATTTATTTATTTATTTATTTGGATGTGGACCAATTTTAACGTCTTTATTGGATTTGTTACAATATTGCTTCTGTTTTATGTTTTGGTTTTTTGGCCACGAGGCCTGTAGGATCTTAGCTCCTGGATCAGGGATCCAGCCCACACCCCCTGCATTGGAAGGCGAAGTCTTAACAGTGGAGTGCCAGGGAAGTCCCCAAAGAGGAATATTTAGGGGTAACAAATTTTCCCTTTCAATATACCAACCAGGCTAGGTCTCTAGACACTGCCCACTGCCCTGGGGGCGTGACCAGTCTGGGTCTTTAGAGTCCCAGTGCGGTGCCAGGGCTTTCTACCTCAGGGTTTATCAGGACTATCCCCAGCCTACCATAGTGATCTGGGCCTTGCTGGACTGGGTGTTCCATCTGGGGCCTGTCTAGGCAGAATCCAGGACCATTCTGTCCTGCTGGTGGGCACTAGATCTGTGCTGACGCAGCCAAAGGATGCGTGGGAACATTTGGCTGTAACATCTTCCTGGAAGTTTGCAAACTTTGTGGTCATTTTCCACACTTGTCTGCCAGGTATACTTAGATTCCACCTCTGGCTAAGAGCCTTGTGATGGTTCTGGGGCTCCACATGGTGCCATTGCCTCAGAGCCCTGGCCTCTGAGGCACAAACATTTCCTAGGTGTCTACTGCAGGCCCAGCCCAGGGCTAAGTACCGCATGGACGCTTCTGTGGTGGGAGTGACTGTGGCCAATGGTGAATTGGTCAGGAGGCAGCCTGCTGTAAAGCTATAGTCTGTGAGGGCCGCCTCCTGAAGTCGTCCAGCAGGGGCTGAGGCTGCTGCCGCTGAGCGGTAGGGACAGGGAGTGAGGATTAAGAATGGGTCAGTCTGGGCTCCCCTGGTGGCGCAGTGGTTAAGAGCCCAGCTGCCAATGCAGGGGACACGGGCTTGAGCCCTGGTCAGGGAAGATCCCACGTGCCACGGAGCAACTAAGCCCGGGCGCCACAACTACTGAGCCTGCGCTCTAGAGCCCGTGAGCAACAACTACTGAAGCCTGTGCTCCTATAGCCCGTGCTCCACAAGAGTAGCCCCTGCTCACTGCACCTGGAGAAAGCCTGTGCACAGCAACAAAGACCCAATGCAACCAAAAATAAAAAAGTAGTAAATAAAATAAATGAATTAAAAAAAAAAAAAAAAAAAAAGAACAGGTCAGTCCAGTGCCTGGTCCCCAGCAGCTGGGACTCCTGGGCTTGAGTGGCTTCTGTAGGAGGGGGCCTGGAGTAAGGCCTTGATGGGTAGGTAGATTTGAAGGTGGAGGATGGGAAACAGGTAGAATACGGGCAGAGAATGGGGTGACCTTCAAGGTCCTTTGTAGTCTGGACCCTGCTTTGTGGACTCTGGGCTTGATCCCATGGCCTGAGAGTAGGGAGTGGCCCAGTCAGACTCGTGTAGAAAGTTCACTGTCCCATCTGGAGGGCAAGTGGACTGGTGGGAGAGGGAGGGAGCCCAGGTTGGCACCTCTGCTGTGGCCCAGGGGAGAGGGCAAGGCTGGTTGGGGCAGTGGCCAATGAGTGGGATGGCTCAGAGATGGCCTGGCATGCTGGGGCCTGCTGGCCTTGCTGGGGAAGGGGCTGTATTGGCTGGGACAGGGCTGAGGCCTGGCCCCATGGCCACAGATGAACGGTGTGTTTCTCTGTTCTAGCCCACAGTGAGGTGTGTATGGTTTCCCCTGGACGCAACCTTTTCCCCAAGTTCTGTCCTGATTTCTGCTGTGGCACCTGTTTTGACCAGTACTGCTGCTCTGATGTGCTGAAGAAATTTGTGTGGAATGGGGAAGAGTGTGGTGTTCTGGAGGCCAGGTGGGTGCATCGGAGGTCACAAGGTAGACGGCCTGAGCCTGCCCCTCTTTCCTTTCAGCCCTCTCGAGATGGTGGCAGATCACTGAGGGTGGGGGATTGGGGAGTCCTTGTCCTGGGCTGGACTCCCCAGACCCTGTTCAGGTAGTCCCTTGTTCCTCTCTCCCCCACTCTTGAGGGCTGAGCGGGTTTCTCAGGGGTTGGTGGCCTCAGCGGGCCCTGTGGCTCACTCCTGGGTGTGTACTTGTACCAACGTGTCCTCAGGGTGGACACCTTGGCATGAGTGCACCCCACAGTGTGTGTGTGCACTTGGTGGGGGGTTGTATGTGATTTGTGCAGGTATCATCTTGTGGACCTGGAGGGCATAGTGCATGGGCGTGTAGCCCACTGTGGGGTATGCCTGTGTCCTCTTGCCATGGCCCATGGATTTACACTGCATCTTGGGTTTAAACTGTTTCATAGGCTGGAACCAAGGTTCTAGGACCCTGTGTGTGTCTCCCTTTGCTGCATTGTGTGTTTCGTTTGTGTTTGGCCACAGGTATAGAGGGTTGAGGTAGTCATACTGCTCAGCTCATGGCAGGTGACCATTATTGGTCTGGGCAAGACCAGCCCTCCACCATCTTACACCATGTTATTTTAATCTCCCATGACCATTCCATTCCCCTCTTATTCTGTAGGCAACCAGTCAGTCTGCTGTATTCTTTCGATTATATGTGTTGCAAAGTTTATATTCTGTGGGCACAGTGAACCCTCTTACTTTTTGCAGTCAGTGCAGTGTTTGTAAGCCCCATCCACATTGCTGTGTGTACATCTGGCCTGTGCCCATCACTGCCATGTCATTCTTTGTGGTATGAGTCTAAAACTTGCTATCATAGATAACGGCGGTGGGCATCCTCATATACTTCCTTCTTTACAGAGCCATGTGAGAATTTCTTGCCAAGTACAGTGGAGCAAATTGCCAGGTCAGAGAGATGCATGTAGTTACTGACTGAGGAGTTGCAAAATTCTCTGGGGAATGGCGACACCAGGCTGTATACCTGATGGATCATATTCTGCCGTTTTACTGCGACCCTTTTGCTGTCTTTATGTTTTATAAGTGTCTTCTTTCTTTTTTTAAAAAAATTTATTCTGGTAGCTTTAAAAAGCAGGACGATTTATTCCATTTAAGTTTAATGTAATTATTGGTATTTCTGGGATTATATTCAATATTTGCTATCTTGTTTTGTGCTTTATATTTGTCTCTTTTGTTCTATATTTCTTTCTTTTTCACTTACTGTATTTTTTTTTTTTTTTTTTTTTTTTTTTTTTTTGCGGTACGCGGGCCTCTCACTGTTGTGGCCTCTCCCATTGCGGAGCACAGGCTCCAGATGCGCAGGCTCAGTGGCCATGGCTCACGGGCCCAGCTGCTCCGCGGCATGTGGGATCTTCCCGGACTGGAGCACGAACCCATGTCTCCTGCATCGGCAGGCGGACTCTCAACCACCGCGCCACCAGGGAAGCCCTCACTTACTGTATTGTTTTGGTTTGTTTTCATTCCATTTTTTTTCTTCTACTGTTTACTTCTTTTTCTTTTATTTATTTGTTTATTGGCTGCATTGGGTCTTTGTTGCTGCGTGCGAGCTTTCTTTAGTTGCAGCAAGTGGGGGCTGCTCTTCTTTGAGGTGCGCGGGCTTCTCTTGTTGTGGAGCATGGGCTCTAGGTGCATGGGCTTCAGTAGTTGTGGCATGTGGGCTCAGTAGTCGTGGCTTGTGGGCTCTAGACCGCAGGCTCAGTAGTTGTGGCCCATGGGCTTAGTTGCTCTGCGGCATGTGGGATCTTCTCAGACCAGGGATTGAACCTGTGTCCCCT
Source organism: Kogia breviceps (assembly GCF_026419965.1). Lineage (NCBI taxonomy): Eukaryota > Metazoa > Chordata > Mammalia > Artiodactyla > Physeteridae > Kogia > Kogia breviceps. The sequence continues at coordinate 40,055,447 of NC_081319.1, forward strand.
GCATTGACAGGCAGATTCTTAACCACTGCACCACCAGGGAAGGCCCATGTTTACTTCTTTTGCAATCTGTATACTTTTTTTTTTTTTTTGCGGTACGTGGGCCTCTCACTGCTGTGGCCCCTCCCGTTGCGGAGCACAGGCTCCGGATGCGCAGGCTCAGTGGCCATGGCTCATGGGCCCAGCTGCTCTGTGGCGTGTGGGATCTTCCCGGACTGGGGTATGAACCCGTGTCCCCTGCATCGGCAGGCGGACTCTCAACCACTGCGCCACCAGGGAAGCCCCAATCTGTATACTTTTATTTTTCCTTGTTGCATCACACTGGCCAGAACCTCCAGTACAATGATGAATAGAAATGGTGAGAACAGACATCCTTGTCTTGTTTTCAGTTTTAGGGAGAAAGCATTCACTATTAGGTATGATGTTAGCTGTAGCTTTTTCATAGGTGCCCTTTATTGGGTTGAGGAAGTTCCCTTCTGTTCCTAGTTTGCTTGGAGTTTTAATCATGAAGGGATCTTGAATTTTGTCAAATATTTTTCCTGCATCTTTAGAGAAAATTTGATGATTTTTCTATTTTTATTCTGTTAATATGGTAAATTATATTGATCTCATTCTTAAAGAATATTTTATCTGAGCAGGACTTAAGTTGATGGTTATTTTCTCTGACTTCCATTATCTCTATTGAGACATCAGCTCAATAGTCAGTTGTCCATCATTTAAAAGAAATCTTTTTTTTTTTCCTTATGACAGCTTTTTAAGATTTTTCTTTGTCTTTGATATTCTTCAGCTACACTATGATGTATCTAGGTATAGCTTTTTTAAAATTTATGATGTTACGTTTGAGCTTCTTAAATCTGTGGTTTAGTGTCTTTCATCAGTTCTAGAAAATACACTGCTATTCTTTAAGTATTGCCCTTCCTCATTCTCCTTTCCTTCTGAGACTCCATTTATACATGCTTCATCTTCTCCTCCAGTGTCCACATTTCCTAGCCTGTCTTCCATATTTTCATCTCTCTGCTGCATTCTGGATAATTTCTTCTAACCTTTCAGTTCATTCAGTTCTTCAAGTGTCTAATCTGCTGTTAAACTCATTCCTTGAGATGTTTTTTTGTTCTGTTATGTTGTAACATATAATTCACATACAGAAAACTGCATTAAAATAAATGTACAACTCAGTGATTTATCACAAAGCAAATATCTGCATGACCACTATGCAGGTCAAGATATCACAAGTCCTGTTGAGCTTACTCCCAATCACTGTCTCTCCTCTCATCCCACTAAGATAGTGATAATTCTAACTTTTATATAGCCTTGCTTTTCTTTAGAGCTGTAATACCCAAACACGCATCCCTAAGTTCTATAGTTTAGTTTTTTTTTTTATTGGGGTTGGGGACAGTATATATCATATATACATAAAAGTACACAGATATAAAGCATACAGTTCAGTGAATTACTGCAGAGTAAACACATCCGCATCCACATAACCACCACCTATCCAGGGCAAAAATTAGCACATCATGGCATCCCAGAAGCCCCCTCATGTTACTTACCAATCAGTATTCCCTCTGTTATCCCCAAAGGTAACCATTAAACTGCTATACCTGTTAAACACACACACACAGAGACATACACATAACATCATACATCTATTTCCTATCTGGTTTCTTTCTCTCAACATGTGAGTTTCATCCATGTTGTGTTGTCTGTTCATTTCCATTGGTGTATGTTAAGTTTTATACAACAGTTGATCCATTTTAATGTTGATGGACATCTGGATGGTTTCTTCCTTCCCTCCCTCCGTTCCTTCCTTTCTTTCGCTATAACAAATAATGCTGCTTTGAGCATCCTTGTACATATCTTTTGGTGCACATGTATATGGATTTCTTTTAAGTATGCCTAGTAGTAGTAGTGCATGTAAGTAGAGATCAAATTTCATTTTTTAATTTGGGTATTCAGTTGACCCAGTGCCACTTATTGAGAAAACTATCCTTTTTTCTCTATCACTCTATAGTGCCAAGTTTGTTACAGATTGAGTATCCACATATGCGTGGCTGTCTCTAGGCTCTCTATTATGTTACATCGGTCTGTTTGTCTATCCCTGGGCTAAAGCAGACTCAATTACTGTGTCTTTATAATAAGCTTTGATATTCTTCAATATTGTCTAAGTGATTTTTTAATTAATTAATTAATTAATTAATTTTTGGCTGCGTTGGGTCTTTGTTGCTGCTCGTGGGCTTTCTCTAGTTGTGAGCGGGGGCTACTCTTTGTGGCGGTCTGTGGGCTTCTCATTACGGTGGCTTCTCTTGTTATGGAGCATTGGCTCTAGGTGTGCAGGCTCAGTAGTTGTGGTTCGCGGGCTCTAGAGTGGAGGCTCAGTAGTTGTGGCACAGAGGCTTAGTTGCTCTGTGGCACGTGGGATCTTCCCGTACCAGGGCTCAAACCCATGTCCCCTGCATTGGCAGGCGGATTCTTAACCACTGCACCACCAGGGAAGCCCCAAAGTTCAGCACTTTGAAGCTTTCATTCCATTGTCCTCTTTTTTTAAAAAAAAATATTTATTTATTTATTTGGCTGGGTCGGGTCTTCATTGTGGCGTGTGGGATCTTTTAGTTGTGGCGTGTGGGATCTTTTAGTTGTGGCATATGGGATGTAGTTCCCTGACCAGGCCCCCTGCTTTGGGCAGGCGGAGTCTTAGCCACTGGACCACAAGGGAAGTTCCCTCATTCCATTAACTCCTGATGTCAGTTGTTTCTGTTGAGAAATCAGCTGATGGCTGTATTATTGCTCCTTTGCAAGGAACATATCTTTTCTCTGACTAATTTTTAAGTTTTTCCTCTTTGTATTTGGTTTTCAGCAGTTTTACTATGATGTGCCTAAGTGTGGTTTTCTTTGAATTTTTGCTGCTTGGGGTTCACAGTACTTCTGGAATTGTTGGCTTGTTTTTTTTGTTTTTGTTTTTGCTAGGAGAAAAACAAACAATTTTAATAGCATGCATATCTCCTGCATTTATGGGAGATATCCAGGAAAACTGAGTAACTCCAGCCATCATCTTTTTAAATATTGCTTCTGCCCCATTCTCACACTTCTCCCTCTAGGACTCTAATTACACATATGTAAGACCTTTTGTAAACTGTATTCCATATTTCACCTACTGTCTTTTGTATTTACATTTACCATTTTTTTGTGTCTCCAGACTTTAGTGTACGTATATTTGTTTGGGCCTATCCTCCAGTTGTTTAATTATATCTTGCACTGTCTAATAAATTATTATTATTATTATTATTTTATATATATATATATATTTTGTTGTACGTGGGCCTCTCACTGTTGTGGCCTCTCCCTTTGCGGAGCACAGGCTCCGGACTCACAGGTTCAGTGGCCATGGCTCATGTGCCCAGCCACTCCATGGCATGTGGGATCTTCCCAGACTAGGGCACGAACCCGTGTCCCCTGCATCGGCAGGCGGACTCTCAACGACTGCGCCACCAGGGAAGCCCAAATTATTATTTTTTTGTGTAATTTTTTAATTCTAGAATTTTTATTTGTTTCTTTTTAATATTTCAAGTTCTCTTAAACTGCTTAATTTTTTTCCTTTCATCTCCTTGAGCAAAGTATGTTTTGTTTTGTTTTGTTTTTTAATATTTATTTACATATTTGGTTGCACTGGGTCTTAATTGTGGCAGGTGGGCTACTTAGTTGCAGCTCGCTGGCTCCTTAGTTGCGGCAGGTGGGCTGCTTAGTTGTAGCATGTGTGTGGGATCTAGTTCCTTGATGAGGGCCTCCTGCATTGGGAGCGCAGAGTCTTATCCACTGTGCCACCAGGGAAGTCCCAAAGTATTTTTTTTTAAATTTAATTTAATTTCATTTTTATAATGCAGGTTCTTTTTTTTTTTTTTTTTTTTTTTTCCTCGGTATGTGGGCCTCTCTCTGTTGTGGCCTCTCCCGTTGCGGAGCTCTCTGGACGCGCAGGTTCAGAGGCCATGACTCACGGGCCCAGACGCTCCGCAGCATGTGGGATCTTCCCAGACCGGGGCACGAACCCATGTCCCCTGCATCAGCAGGTGGACTCTCAACTACTGAGCCACCAGGGAAGCCCATATAATGCAGGTTCTTATTAGTGATCTTAAAGTATGTTTTGTTTTAATGTCAGGGTGTGATAACTTCAATATTTGAAGCCCCTGTGGATATTTCTATTGTCAGTTGTTTCTGTTGTTATCTAGTCACGTTGTCTAGTGTCTTAGTGTTCCTGAAAATCTTCAGTTGTGTGCCAAACATTGCATTTGCAAAATTGACTGTAGACATTTGGACCTTAGGACTTCCTCCTGGGAGGATTGATATCGCTTTTGCCAGGAACATGAGCACTCTAAGGTCACCTTGGCCTAATTGCAGAGCTGAGCTGAGAAACTTGCTGAGTTTCTCCTTGCTTTTCAGGACCCAGCCCAAGTGAGTGGGAATCATCAGGGCTTGCCCACCTGCCGGCCTCTGGATATAATTTCTACCACCTAAGGCTTTCAGAAATGCTACTCTCAGCTGCCCCTCTGAAATAGGCTAATGCCCCCAGAAGAAAAGGGGCTTCAGATGCCAGGCCCACCTCCATGGATGTCTCTTCCCAGCCACACACTCCCCCCGCCCTCCTTGCATCCCAGCTTGGTGTGCTTAACTCTTGTTATTGCTTGCCAAAGCACACACACTGAATTTTTTTTTTTTTTTTTTTTTTGCGGTACGCGGGCCTCTCACTGTTGTGGCCTCTCCCGTTGCGGAACACAGGCTCCGGACGTGCAGGCTCAGCGGCCATGGCTCACAGGCCTAGCCGCTCCGTGGCATGTGGGATCTTCCTGGACCGGGACACGAACCCATTTTCCCTTCATCGGCAGGTGGACTCTCAACCACTGCGCCACCAGGGAAGCCCCACACTGAATTTTTAAAAAATATTTTCTTCTCAGCTTTACTTGTCCTTCAAATTTAGTATGGTATAGTTGTTCCTAATGCTCTTGCATTTTTGTTTGTTTGTTTGCTTCTTGAATTTTATTTTGTTAATTTTTTGAGAATTTTTTTTTTTTTTTTTTTTTTTTTGTGGTACGCGGGCCTCTCACTGTTGTGGCCTCTCCCATTGCGGGGCACAGGCTCCGGACGCGCAGGCTCAGCGGCCATGGCTCACGGGCCCAGCCGCTCCGCGGCATGTGGGATCCTCCCGGACCGGGGCACGAACCCGCATCCCCCGCATTGGCAGGCGGACTCTCAACCACTGCGCCACCAGGGAAGCCCCGAGAATTTATTTTGAGAATTTTCAAATACATACAAAAGCAGAGAGAATAATAAATCCATATATCCATTACCTGCTCCCATAGTTATGAATACTCTGACATTAACGTTCCATATATCTCCCACTACTTTTGTTTTCTGGATTATTTAAAAACCCATGCCAGGCATAAAAATTTCTCCTTAAATGTTAGTTATCTGCAGATGTGGGTCCTTTAAAAAGAAATATAATCATACATCAGGAACATACTTGGCACAATTAACAGCAGTTCATTAATAGCTTTCTGTACTAGTCTGTCTTCAGTTGTCTCCACTTGTTTCAAAAATGCCTTTCACAGGTGGTTTGTTCAATTCAAACAGTTATTATCATTTGGGGGAGGGGGGCTGCACCATGAGGCTTGTAGGATCTTAGTTCCCTGACCAGGGATTGGACCCAGGCCTCAGCAGTGAGAGTGCCAAGTCCTAATCACTGGACCGCCAGGGAATTCCCAGACAGTTATTATTTTTAAAATCTCTGTTGTGTCTATAGTTTACCCCTTTTCATTCTGTATTTTTATCTTTTTGTGTCTTTTCTCCTTTTCTTGATTAGCCTTGCCAGAGGTCCACCAGCTTTGGTTCTGTTAATCTTCTCTATTATTTTCCACGGCTGCTATTCTTTTATTTTTGCACTTATCTTTATTAATTCCTTCCTTATTTGGGGGGTTTGTTCTATTACATTTTTCCCATCTTCTTCAGTTTACTACCATCTCAGTATGGAAGCTATAATTTCCCTTTAAGAACCCTTTAGCTGTGTTTCACAAATTTTGACCAGTGGTATTTTTATTATCATTCAGTTTTACAGATTTCTTAATTTCCTCTATGATTTCTTATTTAAGCCACAGTTCTTTTGTTGTTGTTGTTGCTGTAATATGTAGTTTCCCAAGGTATGAGGGGTTTTTTTAGGATTTTTTTCTTTAACTTTGTGGTGTGTGTCTTTTGTTACTGATTTATAGCTTCAGTTATAAAGGTTGAAGATACTTTGCATGATAACTGTCTTTTCAGATCTCTTGAGACTGGTTTTGTGGCCTCACATGTGGTCTGTCCTAGAGAACGTTCCATGTGCACTTTAGAAGGACGTGTGGCTTTGTAGCCTGAGATCTTGGTGTGTGTGATATCTGTCCCCCAGAGGCCCCCAGGGCTACTTCTCTGGCCCAGTATGGGGTTGGCTTTCGTGCATGTTCTGTGTGTGTGCTAAGGTAGTGTTTGTTTGTTCTCGGTGTGCAGGGTGGGGCGCAGGTGTGTTAATTGTGAGGTTTCCTCTTTGCAGCGTCCCCACCAATGTGGAGCCACCGGAACAGCTGGGCTCAACACTGAAGTTCCGCTCTAGCCTGGACATCGACCCCATGTCCGGGTAAATAAAACCTGCAGGCTGGGTACATCTTCCTGGAAGAGGTGACAAGGGGGCTCAGGAGGGCTGTGGGGACTGGGATGGCACAGAATCCTTGGGCTAGGGCCCCAGAGAAGCTGTCACCATATCTGACCTCCAGGACCTTTGATCCTTGTGTTGGGTATCTTCACCATTGTGCCAGGGATGGGGGAGACTGTGGCTGGGGATTCACGATGGAAAGGCCAGGTGTGGGTGTTCATATTGACCTAGGTGATGGTGTGGGCACAGGTGACCTATGGGTGTAGGTGATGGGGAGGGTGTGACAGTGATGGGGATGATAGTGGCAATGGTGGTAGTGATGCGGCAGTGCTGGCAGGGGTGAGATGATGGGGGCTGCAATGCTGAGTGTGTGGTGATGGTACAGTGGTGGTGCTGGGTGCAGTGGTGGTGGGGAGAGGCCCTGACAATAACCACGACCCACAAACCCTGACACAGAGATGGCGCATCATCAGTAATCCTGGCATCTTTACCCCACAATAATCACCCCATCACTCTGCACCCCACACCACCATTGCCCGCATCACTGTCACCCCTGCAACCATTACCCCAACACCAATACCCACCACCAGCATCCCTATCACATCTGGCTTCCTGGTCTGGGATAAGGTGATGGTAGATGATGGTGGGTGTGTGGTAATGGGGGAGTAGTGCGTGTTGATGGTGTAGAGGCTGATGGTCATGGGGGCTATGGTGGGGCTATGTAATGGGGTGACAGGCAGGTGTATGATGGTAGGAGGTGATGGTGGTGATGGGGGACAGTGACAGGGAGATGTGATAAGGATGCTGGTGGTGGGTGTTGGTGTTGGGGTAATGGTGGCAGTAGTGAAAGTGATGGGGGCAATGGTGGTGCAGGGTGCATAATGACGGAGTGATTATTGTGTAGTAAAGATGCTGGAATAACTGATGATGCACAGTCTGTGTCAGGGTTTGTGGTCATGGTTATTGTCAGGGTCTTCCCTTCAGGGGGCCGGGGAATACCCCAATCACCCAAACTCCAGTCCCCTTGGCCAGGTTCCTGCCCTGTCTTGTTGCCACCGTGACGGGTGTTGTGATGCACATTTCGCGTGGATGGAATGGGTGTGCAGCTGCTTATGTGTTTTCCTGGCGGAGTCTGTTCCACGTGCCATCTGCCCTCTTATTCGGTGGATCTAGAAGCCCCTCTGAGAAGGTCCGCCTAGGCCTGGTTGCCCCTTTGGAAGAAGAGACTTTGGGCTCTGGGCCTGTGTAGTGGGGTCCAGGTTCTTGTCCTGTCCCATCTTGCCCTGTGGGCCTGGGTGAGTGTGGGCCTCTCTGGCTGCAGAGGAATTGGGGCAGGGCTCCTGTGAGTGGGGGAGGGGAAGAGGCACTGCTTTGCTCCTAGGCAACTGTGGCTGGGCCTCCTCCCTCTGTTCTGCCCGCTGATCCTGTTCCCTATGTTGGTCAGAGACTGAGACCTGGAAGCTCCACTCCCTCTACGTGCAGGGAGTTGCTGAGGCCCGAGGCTGTGGGCTTTCAGTTGGCCCCACAGGGGGTTCTGATGTCCAGCCAGTGTGGGCCTTGTCCTGGGCAGGCACCATGGAGGGCTCTGGTCAGTGCCGGGGTCTGAATGGTGTTTTAGGATGAAGACCACTCTGGCTACTCCCCGGAGGATGTCAGCAGCTGGCGGGGAGCGTGGACCAGGGCTTCCTGGTCCAGGTGTTGTAGGCCAGAGAGAGGCCTGGCTGGTGGGGTGAGGTGAGGTGAGGCTGCCTGCTAGGAAGGTGGCCAGGGAAGGGGCCCCGGTGTGGTGTCCTGCTCTCTGCCCTGCATGGGGGGATACAGGACAGAGGAGGAGTGGGTTTCGGGTGAAGGGCTCGGATTTGGGTAGGATTGAGTGTGTTGAGGGTCAGTGACATTTGAGGATCAGCTGCAGGAGGAGCTGGAGAGGGTTCAGAGAGGGGGAACGAAAGTGGAAGGTGGCCTGGTTTGTGAGTGAGTATTGAGCACTGTGTGAGAAATGTGGGTTCCACACTGCAGAGCAAGGTCCCCCAGGAGGCAGAGGAGAAGTGGCTTCCCGGGGCCAGCTCAGGAGCATCTCCCCCGCCTCCTGCAGATGAGGAGGTGCGAGTGCCCTGCTGCCTCCCCACCAGGCCATCTTGCCCATCTGCTGGGAGTGCAGATGCTGCTCAGCCCCCTTGGGCCCCCACCCCATACTGCCCCATCTCTCCTCTGCTTCTGAGCAGAGCCCCAGCATGGCGCACAGCACCTGCCTTACAAAGGTTTAGGGCTCCAGGAGCAGGTGCTGGGAGGGTGGAGGGATGGGGTCATCAGTGACACATCTCCTGTGGATGCCCCCAGGTGGGCCCCAAGGAGACATCCTCTCGGGTGAGCATTTGTGTGATGCGCCCTTGGCCAAGGGCACTGTTGTTTGTCCATTGGAGCATTGGTTCCTTGGTGGGGTCCAGCCCTGGTTGGAAGCTCAGGGGACGCTCGACAGGGGAAGGACCCTATGTGCTGAGCCGGCCTGTGCCAGCTCTGCCCCCCCCCCACCTCCGACCCCTCCCCCTTCATTCTTGGACTTCACCCCCCTACCCCCGCTCTTCCTCTGCATGACTCCTTGGGTTCTCCAAGAACGAGGCACCAGGTCAGAGCACAGCGATGCAGATGAGACCACATCTACCTGTCATGGCCTGGGCTCCATGCTCCCCATGGTATGGCCATGTTACCTGTGGGTCTTCCACCCACTCCCCACTTTGGCAGGTGACTCCTGTCCCACCCTGTTGATGGTCAGTGGCTGGTTCTTTCCCTAGAGCTTCCTTGGTTCCCTGTCATAGTTCTTTTGGGTCCTGATTTCATTGTCCCTTCCTAGCTCCTTTCACTCACAGGATGATCAGGCAGGAATGGTGTGTCTTGAAGCACCCAAGTGCTGGCTCCAGGCAGGTCACTGCTGACCCTCTCCGCTGACTCTGCTGTAATGGTGCAGGGGGAGGGCAGGGAGGTCCACTAGGTGAGGTGTGGGCATCGCTAACCTGTGTCATTTCTCAGCCCTCACGGTGCTCTTTCCGCAGCTCTCTCACCCGCTGTCACGGCCGCATGCTGCCTGGCCAGCGTCACGGTGAGAGTGCTGGTGTCTCATTTCCAGAGATGGCCCTCTCGGTGTCTGGACGTTGGAAGTCTTTGGCCTCCTAGGGACCGTCCCATTCAGCCCCGCTGCAAGCTCCTTGCCTGGGCTCTTGTTCCCCTGGCCTTCTGTCCCTTCCTGCCTAGGCCAACTCTGCCTTCTGAACTTGGCCTTTGGGCTCCTTGATCTGGGAGGTAGCCTCAGCCTTGGGAAGCCCCATTCCTTCCTTTCAGAGGTGTAGTTCCATAAGTGTCGTGGCCTGTTGTGGCCACAGGCCTCTGCCCCATTCTGCAACCACCCCTCAAATATTGCTGTTCCTCAGGGCAATGTGCCTTGCTGTCCTACTAGGTGCTGCCCATGGGGTCCCTGAGTGAATTTATTCATTTGTTAAATACTTATTGAGCACCTCCTGTATGGCCAGGCACTGGAGATACAGTGATGGTCCAGAGCTGGTACAGTCTGTGCATCCATGAATCCACAAGCTGGAGGTAAGATGCACATTAATCAAACGCTCACACAAAGCAGTGTGTGTTTATAAACTGAGGTAGACAAGAATTTGATTTGTAAGAGCACTTATCGAGGAGCCTAACCTCATCTGCATGGTCAGGGAAGGTGTCCCTGAGGAAGTGATGTTTTGAGCTGCGGTCTGAAAAGTGACCAAGAATTAATTGTGTAGGGGTTGGAGGAAGAGAAGAGCAGACGGAGCAGTTGGGTGGGAGGAAATGCGTGTGCAAAGGCCCTGAGGTAGGACACAGCATGGTGCTTTCGAAAGCTGAAAAGGAGAGTGATGTGGCTAGAGCACATGGGAGGGAGGGTGGGAGTCCCAGGCCACACAAGTTTTATCTTATTTAGACTTTTAATTAAGATTAACATTTGCCTATTGTAAGTGTTACTATCTGATGAGACAAATCCTGGATTTTTTCCTTTTATTATCAACTATTATGTATGTATTTATATATATATACACACAGAGAGAGAGAAAAGTACAGATACACACACACATCACACAAAGTTTAACAAGTAAATTATAAAGCAAATTCCTGTGTGACCGCAGGAGCTACAGGAGCCACACTAGGCTTTCGAGCAGGAGTGACAAGGTAAGACTTGACCAGGTAGCCAAGGGGACTTGGGGAGTCATCTGCATCTTCCTGGTGAGGCAGGTTCAGGTTCAGGCAGGTTTGTGGCTTGGAGCATGTGCTGGTGGGAGAGGAGGAGCTGAGGGGACGGGCCGGCCGGGTCTGCTGGTGGGCTTAGATGGCCGAAGGAGCCCATGGAGGGGACCGCTGGAACAGGGCTGGCCGGCTGAGCTGGGTGGAGCAGGAGCGTGGTTTGGGGACCCTAGGCGGGGCATGTCTTGGACCCCGTCGTAGTGCTCTCCTGGACAGTGGGGTGGAGAAGCTGGGCCTGGGCAGGCAGGACTGGGGAGGCAGCTCCAGGAAGACAGCCGAGCACTTCCCTCCCCACTCCTGGCCCCAGTTTGGAGCGCAGCTGGGAGCAGCTGGGGCGCCCGCCAGCCGCACTGTGTCTTTAAGAGGCCCTGCATCTCTCCTTCCTGCCTCTGACGTCAGGGGTAGGGGAGGGCCAAGGAGATTTGCTTTACTTTTCCTGGAAAGGGGAGGAGATTGAAACTGAGTGACCTCATGACGGAAAGGGGAAGTCCGGGGGTGCAGGAGGCACCTGAGTGAAGGTGGAGGCTAACATGGGGTGAGCTTGGGTGCCATACTGTGTGTTAGAGACAGAGACAGAAGAGAGAGAAAGAGAGCGATTAGAGATCGGTGGTGGTGGCCCTACAGTTGAGTGCTATTGATCGCATGTGAACGTGGGTGTGCGTGTCTACATCCCTGGGTCAGTGGAGGGTCTGGGAGGAACTTGTGGGTGAGGGGCAGTGACAGACTCCTCTGGTTAGGCAGGAAGGTACCTCCTGACGGTCCTGTCTTGGGGCCTTGTTCTGGGCCTCACAAGTGGCTCCTGTTTTACGAACGCAGTCAGGTATTTTGAGTCTGGAGTGTGAAGGGTCTGTCCTTAGTCTGTCCCAAAGCTGTGCGCCGGGCCTTGCTGAACTTGTGCTGCCCATCTGGGCTGTGAGATGGAAGACCCTCCACCAAAGGCAGGGCGAAGGGGTGTGCCCAGCATTCCCCCTAAAGCTCACCAAGCCCCTTCCATGTTTTGATGTGCTTGGTGCAGTTGCCTTTTACTGGAACACTGCTTGGCCTCGGGGAACAGGGGAGGACAGCTTGGGGCTGTGGCTGTGCCCTTGAAGGTCGGCTTTGGTGAACTTCCCACCCAAGGCCTGTGTGTTCTCAGGGGGCGGGCTCTCTACTTGGTCCTGGTCCTTGCTGAGGGGCCTGCGTGGGCAGGGAGGCGGCCTCTTCCAGAAGGCAGGGCCCCTCCAGCCCCGCCCGGCTCTTAGTTTACCCACCTGCCCTTCTGGTCAGAGCGAGGGTGTATGTGGACACCTGGCACCTTGCTTGGTACCCAGCAAGCTCACCGTCACTCTGGGGGCCAGCAGCCCTACCCTGGGCTCGCTGCATGCCTCTCTTCACTGTCCTGGCCACACCAGCCTCCCCTTTCCTGAAACTTCTCCTCGTTTTCGTTACCTGTGATTCCTGAGTCATTTTCCCTTCAACACCTGCCTCCTCTAATAATCTGTGGGCTCCCAGAGGGCATGAGTTAGTCTGTCTCGCCCACCTCTGAGTTTTTGGTTCAAGCCACACAGTGCCTGGCCTGTGGCGTGTACTCAATGGGCATCTGCCGCTGGCTCAGTGGGGGTAGACAAGATGTGTGTATGGGGGAGATACCTGAAGAACTCTCTCCCATGCTCCTGAGGGTGTGGCCAGGGGGCCCCCCACTGGGCGAGGGGCCTCACATGGACTCTCAGTCAACCCCATTTTATACTTGAGGAGACACCTGAGGCTGAAACAGGTTCAAGCTACATACCCCAGAGGTTGCTCTATCTGTGTTGCCCAGAGTCTCCTCCGGCAAGAGGGGTGCACCTTGGGAACGGGTGTGGTGTGGACTGCTGGTCCTGGGTAGGGGAGAGGGACCCTGGGCCTTGACTGGCGTTTTGGCAGGTTTGGAACGACTGTTGCCGTCGGACTGACCATCTTTGTGCTCTCCGTTGTCACCATCATCATCTGCTTCACCTGCTCCTGCTGCTATTTGTACAAGATGTGCCGCCGACCGCGTCGTAAGCATCCCCAGCCCACCTGCCCCACTGTGACCCCTTGTGTGAGGGTGGCAACCCCGGGTGGTGGGCGTGGTTTACCAGGGGCCTGACGGAGCTGAGCTGGAGGGAGGGGTGGCAGGCCTGAGGGTCCTAACTGGGACTCTCTTTTCAGCGGTTGTGACTACCACCACGGCCACTACAGTAGTGCACAGCCCTTACTCGCAAGCTCCAAGTGTGCCGCCCAGCTACCCTGGACCAACGTACCAGGGCTACCAATCCGTGCCCCCCCAGCCAGGGATGCCAGCAGCGCCCTACCCCACGCAGTACCCACCACCCTACCTGGCCCAGCCCATGGGCCCCCCCGCCTACCATGAGACAATGGCTGGTGAGTACCAACTCCAACTGTACCTGACCCCCTGCAGCCGTGCCCACGGCCAACCAGTGTCCTCTCTATTTTCAGGAGGTGCAGCCATGCCCTACCCGGCCAGCCAGCCTCCTTACAATCCAGCCTACATGGACCCCCCGAAGGCAGCCCCCTGAGCACAACCTTGCATCTCCAGCTGCCACTTGATCTGTCGTGTGTGTGTGAATGGGTATGCAGGCACGGTCCTTTTCTCCCTGTGCGTGGTGTGTGTGTCCTGTTTGTACGTGAGGCTTCTTGTGATGCCAGTGGGGGGTTGGGAACAATCCTTGCCAGTGTTGCTGGGACCACACTTTGTTGCCTTCCTCACTCGAAATTATGCTTCCTGAAATCTCAAGCAAAATTCAAAGAACAGTTCTTTTCCAGACCACCCCAGGGAGAGCAAGTGGGGCTTGTCACACTAGGATAGTACAGACTTTTGCCGGCAGGATGCACACGTGTTCCAGTTTCTGCAGAATGGCTAGCCATTGCTCAAGGCCATGGCTTGTCCCCAGGCTTGTCTTTGAAGAACCCGAGCCATGATGCAGGCAGGTGGGTGAGGCTTGGGAACTGGCTACAGGTGGGTCTCAACCCTTTCCCATAGCTCCCTGAGCCTGTGCCATGCCCAGTGGAGAGTGGGCAGCCTCCTGATATCAAAACACCTCAGGCAGAGCCCCACCCTCCCCTGAGAGCTGTCTGTCTGCCTGGTCTGTGTTCTTGCATCCTTCCTGGGACCACCTGGAGGGCCACATTTACCCTCGGTTCTGGCTGCCTTGGTTGGCTCTGGCCGCCACCTTAAGCGGGCAGGGTGGCCTCTGTCCACCTACACACTCAGGTGTCCTCCCTGCAGTGTTTTTGTTTTACTTTTAGCTAAGTGTTTTGCCTGTTTTCTGTTTCAAAATGTGTGTAATAGTTTGCTGTGAGGCTGACACCCCTGGGTCCTGGAGGAAAACTGCCCCAGAGAGCAGAGGAACTCTGATGTCTGATAGTCCCTGCTTCCCCAGCGCCAGCCTCACAGGCTTTCCAGCTCCTGTACCCCAGGCCACAGTTTGTCTTGGCAGTGGGGACGCCTGGGCCAAGGTGTCGTCTGGAACAAAGGTGGAGGGGACCCTTGGTGGCTGCTCTGGCCCAGACACATACCTCGGTGTTCCCTATCCCTCCGTTAATGTCTCACCACATAGTAGCTTTGTACCTGTTGATGTGTTTTGGAGAGTCTAGGGTCTGCACCCTTGTTTATAATAAATCCAACTATTTGGAGCTGCTGTCTCCTTTCTTGGCTGCTGGGATTGGGTTTTAGGCTAGGTATCATTTCCATCCAGTATTTGAAGTTCCTGTTTTCCCTACTTTTATTGGGCTCAGACGTCTGACCATCCTGCTAGGGAGGGTGACGGACAAAGACTGCCACTTCCTGTGCCCCCGGCCCCAGGTGTCTCAGTGTGGGCAGAAGTGCGGGAGGCTCTCAGGCTGCCACGGTGGGTAGAGGTGAGTGATCACTCGGTGCTGTGGAGGGTCTTTATTAGTCAGAATTTTCTTCTTGGCCTACTGCCCGGGTATTGCCAAGGACAGCCTATACAGCGTGGCTACTGCCAAGGTCAGGAAGGCCAGCAGGCCCAGTGGGGCCAGCAGTCCCTCCCTGGGTGGGGCTCCAGGGCTCTTCACTGGCGAAAGGGGCTTAGGGTTCCTGTTTCCACCACGGTTGGGGCTGGTGCCCCTGGCTCTGGCCAGGGGTACAGTGGCCGTAGCAGCAGATGGCCTTGGGCTGGTTCCAGTTGAGGCTGTGACCACGTACATCGGCTTGACGGTGCTGAAGGGCCTGGCGTGAGCATCTACCCACCGCAGCAGGGCCTGTGGCCTCCACTGACAGATGCTGAGCAGGGCTAGGACGTCACCCTCGGCTGTGTGTGAGTCTGGTGGGGCCTGCCCGTACAGGCGCATGTAGATGCTGCCCAGGCTGTAGCTCTTCCTTGGGCCGTGCTCTGAGGGGCTGTCAGCTTGCTCCAGGGCCTTCAGGGCAGCAATGCTATCGACACAGAAGGCGCCGTCCAGAGCACTGGCAAGGCCCAGCACAGCCAGCTCTGCCTGGAGCAGGGGGAAGTCGTAGCGGTCACCGTTGTGTGCCACGAGGCACCAGGGCTGTGGCTGGCGCTGCAGGAAGGCTCGGAGCATGTTGGCCAGGTTGGCATCGAAGCATTGACGCCCGTGTGCAGCCAGCACAGCTGTGCTCAGGCCTGTGATCTCACTGGCTGCAGGGCTACAGGCCTTTCCCGGAGCCACGCACAGGGAGAGCTTGTCCAGCACCCGGGGTGGTGGGGGCACTGTTGAAGGAGGCCCCTGAGGGGTGGGGAGTCTCTCCAGGGCCCATCTGTGGATGGCCAGCAGGCATAGCTCTGTGACCTTGGGCTGGGAGAAGGGCAGGCCAGTGGCCTCCAGGTCCAGGAAGATGAGGGTCTGCACAGGACCCGGGGGCAAGGCCTGCGAGCCCATGGTGGGTATCTGCCGCTGAGCCTGGGGAGGAGCACGGGGTGGGGGGTGGGTGTGTGAGTGCCCAGTGATAAGAGGTAAGGCAAGTGGGGTGGGGTGGGCAGGAGCACCCCTCTGGCCTTCCCTGCACGGGCAGGCACTGTTGCTGAGCTCCAGGACCCATTTCCAGGGCAGGAAGCCAGGGAGGGTGGGGTGGCTTTCTTAGTGGGACCAGCACACTGTTTTCTGTTCAGGGGAAGGCTTGGCTCCTCCCCTTAGTGCCTGCTTAGTCCAGTGGGGGTTGGTGGGGCAGGTACCCATGGCCCTCCCACCCTACTCCCTCCCCTCGGGGGTCCTCACTTACCGAGTAGCAGGCAGGCAGAAATGACTCGGGGTGCACGCCCTGGTTCTTGCCAGCTGGTTTTTGCCGCTGGCAGCCGTGGCGGGAAGTGAAACGGCCTGAGCCCGCCCAGCGGCTGGTGTGAGCAAGGCCCGCCCCGCTTGTCAGCCTGCCTGGGCTGTTCCTCCTGCCAACATCCGTCCCTCCCCAGGCACCCACAGTGCTATCCCCAAAGGCCTTCTCAGACCTCTCGCTGTGGGCCTGCTGGCTGGCACAACGCATCAGGGCCCTCGTGCCCTCACACCGAGAGGACAGGGCTATGGGGCAGGCTAGCTCCAGGACTCAAGCCTGCTGGGAGCCCCTGCCGTGGCCGTTTTGCACCCACCCCTTGGCCCCATTTTTCCAGGCCTCCCTGGTTTAGGCCTGGGCTGAGGGCCACCTTTTTCCCTGCCGCACCATGGTTTCTTCCCATGGCCTCAGGCGAAAGTGATGACTCAGAACAATTCCACTGGCAGGGCAGGGCAGGGCAGGGCAGGGCAGGGCAGGGCAGGGCTCCTTCCTCAAAGCAGATTCATTACCATGGGGCTGCCAGCCAGGAACCGGAAGAAGGATCTCAGCCTTCCCTGTGTCCCCCTTCAGCTCTGTCCCTCCCACTTAGCCGACACAGATCAGACTCAGGAAACGTAAGGCTGGCCTTTTCTCTAACAGCCAGTCACTGCTTTTAATCAGGGGATGAGGTAAGGAAAGTAGTGGTGCTGGTGCCACCATGTGGCTCGATGCTCACAGGCCTCAGCCACAGTCCATCTCGGGGTCATCCACATCGGCCTCCACAGCACAGAGATCATCCAGGGCTGCCTCTGAGCCAAAAACAAGAGGGTTCTGTGGTGAAGTCCTGCCTGAAGGTGCTGGGACTGGGGGAGGTCCCACCTCTCCTCCCCACCAGGCCCACAGGAACTAAGCAGTCCCTTCCATACCCAGGCCTTGCTCCCTCAGCTACTGCAAGCAAAATAATACAAAGGCAATTCAGACAGGGATGTTTCTGGAAAAACCATGGCTCTGCCAGGAGGACTCAGTAGATATGAGCAAAAGGCAGGCTGATATGCTGAGAGAAGAACCGGAGCGGGAAGCAAAGAATGGCTGTAATGCCGGCAAAGGCTGTGTGGATGGAGCGCTGCTGACCTAAGGCCAGGTAGTCTGATTTGTCCACAAACTTCAGGGTAAACTCCACATGTGGGCTGGGGCAGGGAGGGGCCCTCCTGCAGGCTCACCTTCACAGCCTGTCACGTCAGGAAGCCCTCGAATCAGCATGCTGACCCCTGGCATCACCTGGTCGTACTGATGCAGGACCTCCACGCAGTGCACAGTGAAAAGCTTGTCCTTTTGGGACAGACTGTGCAGCAGCAGCACTGTATCTCGCAAACACCGCACCGTCCGCTTCTGCTGGTCAGTCCTCGGGGGCCCCCCTGCCCTCCGCACTGTCAGCCACTGTCTGTGCAGCATCACCGTGAGTGCTCTGACCACCTGGGGGAGGGCGCAGGCTGAGGTCAGGCCAGGTGGTCCCTGCACCCTGACAACCTGCTTAGCTGGGCAGCATCTTTCCTAGCCACCCAGGTGAGGAAGGTTCTGAGCAGTGACACCAGGGTCTAGCCCTGGTGAAGGAGCATGGGATGGTTTCACAGGGCCCTGTCATCCACCAACAGAGCTGCCCACTGTCGGCCCCTGCCTGCCCCCGGCACTCACCTCCACGTTGCACTGGCAGCTGGAACCAGTGACTGGGGAGGAGGGGCTCTGCACAGCAAGCTTAGCCAGGAGCCACACAGCCTAGAACAAGAACAGACTGTCCCATCCATGGCACAGTGAGGCCCTGGTCACAGCGAGGGCTTTCTCAGGCTTCTACAGGAGCTCCAGTTGCCTCAGCAACTGCTTGTCTGCACTAATGGGATCCAAGAGGTGGTAGTGTTTTGGGACATTCCCAGGAGACACTCAGGACCAACATCTGTGTCTCACCACTGACCCACCTGCATCCGTGCCCACCTCCAGCCACCAGGCAACTTTGCCAAGTCCCAGGATACCTTGGGCTCCGACTATACTGTACCTGTGTAGTATGCAGCCCTGCAAATGAGTTTACCTTGCTAGTGGCTCAACGCGTTACCAAAATGAATTAAAGCTTCCTTTAATTCCCAGAGGAAGAAGAGTGGCTCTTACATGGGATGGAGTAGTGTGGGGTGGGATGGGGTGGGGTGGTGAGCAGCACAGAAGGGGCTCTGATGTCTTTACCTCTTGTTCCAGCTGAAGCCACTGTGTCTCCGAGGCGGCTTTGTCAGGCCTCGATGTGATGTACATGTACAACAGCAGCAGGAGGCAGCCTTCTGGAAAGGACACCCCATCTGTCACTCAGGATCTGCTTTCTCGCCCAGTGCCTGAGGTACAAGCTGCAGAAGCCCTCAGGAGGCCCCGGACCTGCCCCTGCCATCACCCTTCCCTCCAAGCTGCAGGAGTCAGATGCGCGCCCCTGGCCTGCTTTACCCGGGTGGGAGCAGAGCTGAGGTGCAAGCTTCTCATGGTCCACCAGGAGGGACAGGAGCTCAATAGTCAGCAGCACACTAGGCAGGGGTGTCTCTGGGCGCAGGCACTGTGGCAGCACCCGGAACACGCACTGGAACCTGAAACACAGGGCCCCAGAGAGACGTGACACCTCCAACCCAATCCCATAACTCACCCTCACCTTTCACGGTAGGCAACAGGAAATTGAAGAGGCCAGTAAAAAGGAGACTCGATTCAGACAGACCTGGTTTCAAATGCCACCCTACTCGCTGATACTTGTTTCAGGTGAACGAGTGGGTACTGCCCTTCACTGTGGGACTGCTGTGGCTTAGAGATGACAGGCCCTTACCTGGCACAGTGCCCCCCTGGACCTCGGGTGCTGGCCTCCACACTACTCTTGGGCTCCTTCCTGCCTCTGCTCCCAAAGAGGGAGGCAGGTTCAACTTGAGTGTGAGAAGTGTCCTGTGCCCACCACCAGAGGACTGGCCAGGCGTCAGCAGTGACAATGTGGACTTGGCTATGGTTGGATCTTATGAGACCACTCGCTGGGCAAGGAAGACTTCATTTTCCTAACTTGTCAGGAAACGCCAGCTCCTCTGCCACCACATATGAGAAGGTACGCACTCAGGGTGTGCATGGTGAGGGGCTTGGGCACCCTCCCCCTATGGCGCATTCATTACCAAGGAACCGAGTCTGAAGACAAGCACTGCTTTTTGCTCAACCCACACAGCCTCATGGGTGGGGCGAGGGGCATTTCTGCAGGTATGTCCCTTTTCATGCACATGGCACCGAGGGTTAAGAATATTCCTTGTACACCATTAGGAAGCAAGGTCTATTTGGGGTGAACTCATTTTAGAGCAAATCCTGTATGAGAGACAAGCTGAATGTTTCTAGTCACCAGGGAGTGTGGAACTTTGTGGGAAACTGGAATTTAACCGGTTACTACCTAATTTCATTATTAGGCCAGAAGTGGCCCCTGAAACTAAAAAAATCCATCTTTATATACAACACAGTGGTTTCCAAATTATTTTTGACAGCATCGGAGCTGCCTTTTTAAATGAAAATTTTTTTTTTGGCACAGCCCCTAAATGCACAATAAATAAGTCATGCTGCCTTGGCTGAGCTGGGGATGAGAACTTTTTGTTCAAAAACGCCTGCCATGCCAGTACCTGGGGAGCTACGCTGAACCTACCCGTTCCCTGCAGTGGGAAGACAAGAGTCTGAGGGGATGATGTGCCCTCAAGCCTGGGTGGGCAGTGGTGCCTTTCATAGGAGATCACAACCTGCCCGGCTGCTCGTGTTGTATCGCATACTGCTATGGAGCCTTGGTAGCACCTGTCCCTGGCTTTTACTTCAAGGTGAACAAGAAGCTGTGTGGTAATGGGGTTCAGCCTGCAAGCATGAAGGAATTCAGAGGAGAAGCACTGCGTGGGAGGTGGCATCAGACAGTGATCAAGAACAATGATTCAGGAGCCTAACTGGCTGATCTAGCATACTCCCTCTGGGGTTTCAAACAAGTTTCCCTACCTCAACATGGGGTTTATTCATTAAACAAACACTGAGTGCTCACAGTGAGCCAGGCTCTGTGCTGGATGTGAAGACACAGGGCTCTGTGGGTGCCACCCAAGCCAGTGAACAGAAGGCATCTGTGTCTGGCCTGCAGTAAGCACCCATTAAATGGCTGTTTTTTGATGTTATTGTGGACAAGCTCAACAGGAATAGAATGATGATATACCTACCAAGAGAACTGCTAAAAATGTGGTTCCTGGAATTCATTCATTTAAAAAATAAGAAATAGGGATGCAAAGATTTTTCAATATCCACATATCAATCAATGTGATACACCACATTAATAAACTGAAGAATAAAAACCATGTGATCATCTCAATAGATGCAGAAAAAGCTTTTGACAAAGATCAACATCCATTTAAGAGAAAAACTCCAGAAAGTAGGCATAGAGGGAATATACCTCAACATAATGAAGGCCATATATGAAAAACCCACAGCTAACATCATATTCATTGGTAGGGACTTTCCTGGTGGTCCAATGGTAAAGAATCCGCCTTCCAAAGCAGGGGATGCAGGTTCGATCCCTGGTCGGGGAACTAAGATTCCATGTGCCTCGGGGCAACTAAGCCCCTGTGCCTCAGCTAGAGAGCCCACATGCTGCAAACTACAGAGCCCACACACTCTGGAGCCTGCGCGCCACAACTGGAGAGGAGAAAACCCACATGCCACAACTAGAGAGAAGCCTGTGTGCCACAATGAAGAGACCATGCATCACAACTAAAGATCTCGCATGCCTCAACGAAGATCTCACATACCACAACTAAGACCCAACGCAGCCCAAATAAATAAATAAAATAAAAAAAAATCATACTCATTGGTGAAAAGCTCAAAGCATTTCCTCTAAGATCAGGAAGAAGACAAGGATGACCACTCTCACCACTTTCATTCAACATAGTTTTGGAAGTCCTAACCACAGCAATCAGAAGAAAAAGAAATAAAAAGGAATC
The DNA here is from genome assembly GCF_026419965.1 of Kogia breviceps. Taxonomy (NCBI): domain Eukaryota; kingdom Metazoa; phylum Chordata; class Mammalia; order Artiodactyla; family Physeteridae; genus Kogia; species Kogia breviceps. The sequence goes on from NC_081319.1 coordinate 40,076,634, forward strand.
CAAATTGGCAAGGAAGAAATAAAAATGTCACTGTCTGCAGATGACATTATACTATACATAAATCCTACAGATGCCACCAGAAAACTACTAGAGCTCATCAATGAATTCGGTAAAGTTGCAGGATACAAAATTAATATATAAAAATCTGTTGCATTTCTATACACTAGCAATGAGCTATCAGAAAGAGAAATTAAGGAAACAATCCCATTTACCATCACATCAAAAAGAATAAACACCTAAGAACAAACCTACCTAAGGAGGCAAAAGGCCTGTACTCCAAAAACTATAAGACACTGATGAAAGGAATTGAAGATGACATATACGGAAAGATATACTCTGTTCTTGGATTGGAAGAATCAATACTGTCAAAATGGCTATACTGGGCTTCCCTGGTGGCGCAGCGGTTGAGAATCCGCCTGCCGATGCAGGAGACACGGGTTCGTGCCCTGGTCCGGGAAGATCCCACATGCCGCAGAGCAACTAAGCCCGTGAGCCATGGCCACTAGGCCTGCGCGTCCGGAGCCTGTGCTCCGCAATGGGAGAGGCCACAACAGTGAGAGGCCCGCATACCGCAAAAAAAAAAAAAAAAAAAAAATGGCTATACTACCCAAGGCAATCTACAGATTCAGTGCAATTGTTATCAAGTTACCAATGGCATTTTTCACAGAGCCTAGAATAAAATTTTAAATTTATATGGAAACATGAAAGACCCTGAAACAGCCAAAATAATCTTGAAAAAGAAGAACAGGGGCTTCCCTGGTGGCACAGTGGTTGAGAGTCCGCCTGCCGATGCAGGGCACACGGGTTCGTGCCCCGGCCCGGGAAGATCCCACATGCTGCAGAGCGGCTAGGCCCGTGAGCCATGGCCACTGAGCCTGCGTGTCCGGAGCCTGTGCCCCGCAACGGGAGAGGTCTGCATACTGCAAAAAAAAAAAAAAAAAAAAAAAAAAAAAAAAAAAAAAAAGAAGAAGAAGAAAAAGAACAGAGCTGGAGGCATCATATTCCCTGACTTCAGATTATACTACAAAGCTACCGTAGTCAAAACAGTATGGTACTGGTGCAAAAACAGACACATAGATCAATGGAACAGAATAGAGAGCCCAGAAATAAACCTACATACCTAAGGTCATTTAATCTGTAACAAAGGAGGCAAGACTATACAGTGGAGAAAAGACAGTCTCTTCAATAAGTGGTGCTGGGAAAACTGGACAGCTACTTGTAAGACAATGAAATTAGAATATTCTCTAACATCATATACAGAAATAAACTCAAAATGGATTAAAGTCCTAAAGAGAAGACCAGCTACTATCAAACTCCTAGAGGAAAACGTAGGCAGAATACTCTTTGACATAAATAGCAGCAATTTTTTTTTTTGGATCCATCTCCTAAAGCAAAGGAAACAAAAGCAAAAATAACCAAATGGGACCTAATTAAATTTAAAACCTTTTGCACAACAAAGGAAACCATCGACAAAATGAGAACACATGTTGAATGGGAGAAGATAACTGCAAATGATATGACCGATAAGGGGTTAATATCCAACATATACAAACAGCTCATACAACTCAACATCAAACAAACAACCCAATCAAAAAATGGGCAGAACTGAAAAGACATTTTCCCAAAGGGGACATCCAGATGGCCAATAGGCACATGAAAAGATGCTCAATATCACTCATCATCAGGGAAATTCAAATCAAAACCACAATGAGATATCACCTCACACCAGTCAGAATGGCTATCATCAAAAAGAACACAAATAACAAAGGTGAAGAAAAGGGAACCATCCTACACTGTTGGTGGAATGTAAATTGGTGCAGCCACTGTGGAAAACAGTATAGAGGTTTCTCAAAAAATTAAAAGTAGAAGTACCATGTGACCCAGCAATTCCATTCCTGGGTATATATCTGAAAAAAACCAAAAACACTACTTTGAAAAGAAACATGCACCCCAATGTTCATAGCAGCGTCAACTACAATTGCCAAGGTATGGAAGCAACCTAAGTGTCCATTAACAGATGAATGGATAAAGAAGATGTGGTACGTGTACACACGTGTACACACACACACAGGAATACTACTCAGCCATTAAAAAAAGAACAAAATTTTGCCATTTGCAGCAACATGGATGGCCTTGGAGGGCATTATGTTAAGTGAAATAAGTCAGACAGAAAGCCAAATACTGTATGATATCGTATGTGGAATCTAAAAAATACAGCAAACTAGTAAATAAAACAAAAAAGAAACAGGCTCACAGACACAGAAAACAAACTAGTGGTTACCAGTGGGGAGAGGGAAGGGTGGAAGGACAATATAGGGGTAGGGGATAAGAAAAAGCATTGTTATGGGATTATACAAAATCGTGTATGAAACTTTTGAAAACTGTAAAGCACTATGGAATTAAAATGAAAGAGAAGACTCAAAAAAAAAGAAAAAGCAGTCAGCCACCATGAGCTGGGCCCCCTGCCAGGCACCTGGGTGACGGTAACACGCCTACCTTGCTGCTCACACTACTCTGCAGTACACTGTGTCTAGCTCTGAGCACCACCTTTAGGATGCACCAGACAAGCCAGAATATATTTATATGGAAACCAGGATCCAGAAGTGTTTTTAGCAAACAGGTATTCTGAGTTCAGAGACAAAAAGGCTTAAGATGCATCCAACAGAGGAACTGGCCTCTTGGTGGAATGCTGAGGGGGAGATGGGATTACAGGACGAGGGAATTGGCTGGGTGGTGTTTACCTTCCCAGTGTTGAGGGTCTGGAATCCCAAGCTAGGAATTTATGACAACAGTGTTCCGCAACAAACCTTAAGAAGAGCAAGTAACCTGTGGCTCATGCCAGTGGTGGACACCATGATGGTGGGCAGACGCCCAGCAAGGTCAGTTTGTAGCTGCAGACCCTCCACTTCTTCAGGGAACCCCACCAAACTAAACTTCAATGTGGCTGTGAAATCTGGTCTTCACCTGATCCATGTCCCAGGTTCAAAGGCCTCTTGGTTCAGCCTTTGTCTGTTTTGGGGGCAGGACACTCTTCCATAGTGACTAGCAGCCTTCTTTTATCACATGTGTCTTTCGCTTACCTACTATCCAGAGGCAGAACTAAGCCAAATAAACCACTTCCTTGGTTCTTCTAACTCCTGGCCCCATTTCCCATCACTTCAGAACTCTAGCTAAGAACGTAAACCAAGGCTTAGAGCTGAGCAGTATGGATGAGTCAAGATGGGAACAAGTACAGGGGCCACAGCACAGACCTCAAGAGGTCGGGTAAGACCCACAAGGAATCATGACTCCCATGCTGCGTTATACCTGGGCAGGAAATCAGAGGAAGCATTTTCAGCTAATTTCACCAAAACCTTAAGGCACTGGCTGAGGACACTGGCTTTAAGGTGACCTGTTGCTGCAGAAGAGAAAGCCAAAAGTTGAAGAAGCATCTTCAATAGTGGATGCTGGCCTTGGTCACCGGCAAGCCCCCCTGGGGCTGAGGTCACATCCCCACAACCATGTCCATCAACCAGGCTCTGGTCTCCTTCCCTAGCAGCAGAATCAGCGCCTGCTCCTGATAGTAACAGGCAAATGACTGCTCCGCTGTGGCACACCAGGTGCTGAAGAACGCTTAGTGAAGCCACAGAGAAGCCTTCCAGGTTGCAAAGTGAGTCCTCAGGGCTGGCCTCTACCCCAGAGCTCACGCAGGAAGGATGTGTAGGTGAGTCCGCAGGCGCTCCGCTTCTCTTGGCTGCTGCCAAATCCTGCAGAGCCTGGCAGTGTAAGCCGATAAAGAACTGTACCAGGGGAAGGAGGTGCACAGCTCCAGGAAGCTGGCAGAGTGGGAAGGCCCTTCTGCCTCCCTCTGCTGGGTCTCTGTCACAAGAGCCTTCATTCCTGGCCACCAGATTCAGTCCAGTAAGTGCCAGGTTCTGTGCTTCTCTCAGGGCCAAGAGGGGAAATGACCCATCACAAGAACCTGTGGTCCTCAGGCTTGAAATCCCAGTCAAGGTACTAGCAACAGACACAAAAGAAAACACACAAGTGTGAGAGGGAGATAAGGTCAAGGGACCCAAGCAACCTGCCTGCTAAATTCTCTACTTTTCCTGCCCAGAGCAGACCTCCTAGGCCAGTCAGGACCAGATAGGGACTTGCTTCCTGGAAACTTCTTCCAAACAAGCTTTTTAGGAGTCTTATGCTTACCTGCCAAGCCCGGGTAGCTGGAACAGGGTGCCGGTAGGAGCCTCAGAACAACTGCTCAGGAGGTGGCACAGACCTAGGGATGACCCTGGGATCAAAGGCTGCTTCAGGAGAAGGTTTATCAAAATGGAGCCTGCAGAAGACAAGGTGACTGGAGAAGGTTCTGACATGAGAGTGCTTTTCTATGATGCCAACTATCCTCTAAACTGCCACTAAGTTCCCTTGAGACGCCTGTGGGTACTGAAGGCTCGGAGGCATACTTGCTCTTGGCCCTTTCCATTTTATAGTCTTCTGCTTAAGCCACAGACTACTACTCCCTTGGACCCTCTAAAGCACTGCCTGGGGTGCTGATTGAGCCCAGGACAGTTCCCTAGGCAATTCCACTGCAGCATCACAGAGGATGATCGGACCCAGGAAGGCCTCCTACAGAAGGAGCAGGCATTCTGGTACCTTGAGTGTTTGATCTCTGCATCCAGCTGTCAATAAGACTTTTGTGGGACCGTTCTTGCTTTATCGGGTCATCTCCCAGACTGTGGGTCTTATTCTCTGAATAATAGATAATATGTTAATCAAAACTGGAACACAAAAGCACAAGTGTATCAGAAACTCTTAAATGTAATGAGTTTAAAACATACATTGTTCTACTTCTTCAACTTTGGATCAAAACAAGAGCCAAAGCAACTCAAGAACCTTCACATCTTTGCCTTCCTCATATAAAACAGGAACTTGCATAAGGAAAGGAAAAGAAAATTAAATTGTTTGCCCCACTTCAAAATCAGGCAATAACATAAAAGCACTTTATATGATTCTTATTATGTGCCAGACACTGTTCTAAGAGCTTTATACATGCTAGCTCTCTTGTTCCTCACAGCAACCCAAACAGGAAGTGTTGTCATTGGCTCTGTTTTACATATGGGAAAACTGAGGCACAGAGGTTAAGGGACTTGCTCAAATCATACAAGCCAGTAAGCAATGTGACTGGGACTCGGCCAGGCTGGTGGGCTCCACTGCCTGCTCATAACACTACCCGATAACTGCTCCTGAAGTTGCTAAATGTCAAAAACGTGAGCAGCTGTAGTTCTCAGGGGTGGCGTGATGCTAATGACTTGAAAGGGTTGATGGTAGGAGAAAGGCAATGTATCTGAATTGTAAGATAAACTGGCATAGCACAGTCTCAGAGTGAAAACCTACTAATGCTAGATTGTCTCTCTAGAAAGTAGTAGCATTCCCTCAGTCTGGACTCAGCTGGGTGATGAAAAGAGCACATGTTCCTGCATACTAGCTGTGTTTCTGGCATGGCAATGGATGCTGACTGGAGGTTTTAAAATATGCCTGCAAATTCTTTGACACACTTCTCCTCAAAGGGTGCAGCCTAGTTTCCTTCCCCTTGAACATGGCCCAGACTCAATGACTCACTTCTAACAAACAGAATGTGGCAGAAGTGATGCTATGTGACTTTTGAGGCTAGGCCATAAAAAGGATAGCTTCCACCTATCTCTCTGGGTTTGCTAGCTCTAGAGGAAGGCATCTACCAGGTTATGAGATCAGCCAAGTAGCCCTGTGCAAAGGCTCACATATGGAAAGGAATTCCACTGCCAGACATGTGAGTGAGCCACCCTGAAATAGATCCTCCAGCCCCCTACAAGCCTTCAGTGCCCGCAGAGACAAACCATCCCCACTGTGCTGTCAGAACTGCTGACCCACAGAAACAGGAGAAAATAAATACTCAAATGTTTCAAGGCTCAAGTCTGAGTAGTCTGATATAGAGCAATAGATGATGGATAGACTAACTTACCCTCTTTGCCCATCAGGGACTTATATCCTGGATTGGTCTGGCAGGGGTTGGGAAGGGACATGTTAGCACTAAAAGACTCCTTTGTAGGGAAAGATGGTTTTCCAAGTTGTGGAGAACATGCTTCTGGCTTTATAACCATAGAAGGGCTTTTCCTAGGACTGGAAAAAGTTAACTATGAAAGCAAAGTAATGATTCTGCTAACATCATATAAAATACCTGGTTATAAAACTTCTAACAAACTAAGCTTTTCCTGTCTAGGTGATTTGACCAAAAGTTTTATCTACTACACATTTGTTAATCTTTGTCAGGACAGCAATGCAAAATTCAAGGCATTTTGATTCAAATTGTTGGAAAAAAAAATCTTTCATTTGCTTCCACCTTCTTCCAATCACCCAAAAGTATTGGCCATAACTCCATTACTATTTCCAATTCCACCAAAACATCTTTTCAGTTTGCAACCTCTTTTTTTGTGTGTGTGGTACGCGGGCCTCTCACTGTTGTGGCCTCTCCCGTTGCGGAGCACAGGCTCCGGACGCGCAGGCTCAGAGGCCATGGCTCACGGCCCTAGCTGCTCCGCGGCACATGGGATCGCCCCGGACCGGGGCACGAACCCGCATCCCCTGCATCGGCAGGCAGATTCTCAACCGCTGCGCCACCAGGGAAGCCCTGCAACCTCTTTTTTTTAAATTGAAATATAGTTGCCATACAATGTTATATAAGTTATAAGCATATGCTATAGTGATTCATAATTTTTAAAGGTTATACTCCATTTATAGTTATTATAAAATATTGGCTATATTCCCTTTGTTGTACAATATATCCTTGTAGTTTATTTTATACTTAATAGTTTATACCTCTTACTCCCCTATCCCTCTATATTGCCTCTTTCCCACTTCCTCTCCCCGCTGGTAACCACTAGTTTGGAACAACCTCTTTTATAATAGTCAGGGACTGAATGAAAAGATTTTCAGGAGAAAGAGGGTATAGAAAAAGGTGTATTGTGTCTTGCAACTTGGAAACTGAGCCAGTGCCTTGATGCCAGGGTCTTTATGTTAGAGAAGCAGTCTTAACCCTCTGATTGGATCAGGCAATGCTGAGGCCCTCCTGTTAGTGTGAAGAGGTGAGGATAGACTCCCTCTGCTCTTGTGTCTTACCTGGGCTACACAAGACAAGAAGAGTTCAATTTCACACCCTGCCCATTATAAGCAAAGGCAGCAGAATATTGAATACCAGAAAAAGACGACCTAACCCACATTGTTCAAATTTCAAGGCTGATCCTGACAGTGTGCCAGACTTCTCTGGAAGGCAGAGGACAGGAAGGACCATTAACAAGCTGATCACATCTGCAGCAAAGGTGGGGACTGCTGGACAGCAAATGAGAAAAAATATTCCAAGAAGTTGGGACTGAAATACAGTTGGGGCAAAATCATTTATTTGAAACAAATTACATAAAAATGAAGACTGGTCCACTCCAAAAGTTTGGAGAGCATCTTTCCAGCCTCTTTTCATCCCGAGGAGTTGTGTTGTGTTTATAAAGTCTACAGGGAGGAAGCACTTCTAGAGTGCGGGGCCTTTATGCTATGACGCCCCAAACCATTCTAGTCTCATCCAAACCATCTTTGAGGCCTTCAGGAAAGAGCATCTATGGCCCACTGGCAGAGTCTAAACGACCTTTGATCAGGACTAGCCTGACATTGTTATTCAGACTTTTTACTAAACGATACAAAACTGTATTCTCCCTCTAGCCACCATCATTACCTGACATGGGAAATGGAGGGAGCAGCTAGTTTATTAGCTCGCTCACTGCTTTGAAGCTTTGTCCTTAATTCATTCATCTCTGCATCTTTAAACTGGAGTTCAGACTGCAATGACTGGAGCTGGAAGGCAAAAGAAGCATACTTATAGAGGCCTCATCACATATACAGAAACAGCTCTGGGCTTCAAAATCTCAAGATAGTAAAGGAAAAACAAGCAATGAGAGGTAGTATAGAAGTTTGCTGTGACATAAATGTCCTAAAATATCAAGCTTTAACCTTCTTCCTGAAAGATGACATGGTATTCTAGAAAGATATTTTGACCTGAACTATAGCTGGGTAGTTTGTGAGGGTTCAAACACCATTTACTCAGCCTCTCTGAACTCCAGCTTATCTGTAACATAAATACCTGTCTTCCTGGTTGGGGGGATTAAGTAAGAATGGTGAATGTAACATGCCCAGCACAGAGCTTGACAGGGTACCATATCTCACGGTAACATGTAGATCTTTTAGTGAATATAGTGGTGCACAATCCAAGTCTTCCTGAAGGTCTGGGCTGAGTATTTAGAAGAGTTTTACCAAAACCTTCTACAGTGTGGGGAGACCTGCTGTTCTGGCCAATGGTAACTGCTGCCATTCCCCAGGCACAGCACCAGACACAAGAGCAGGACCATTTAAGTCTCACGACAGCCCTTCTGGTTATTTTCTGCAACAGATAAGGGAAATGAGTCAGAGAGCATATGTCATCACCCTGAGGTCACTGCTTGAATGTGATAAAGCCTAGATTCAAACTCTGGTTTGTCTGATTGCAAACCCCTTGCTCTTCATCATGTATATGGAAAGGCAACTACTGCTGTTAGTCTTGGGCACAGGTCAGTGCTTCTTTTTTTTTTTTTTTTTAATTTTTGTGGTACGTGGGCCTCTCACTGTTGTGGCCTCTCCTGTTGCAGAGCACAGGCTCCGGACGCGCAGGCTCAGCGGCCACGGCTCACAGGCCCAGCCGCTCCACGGCATGTGGGATCTTCCCGGACCGGGGCACGAACCCGTGTCTCCTGCATCAGCAGGCGGACTCTCAACCACTGCGCCACCAGGGAAGCCCAGGTCAGTGCTTCTTTAAAGACTGCCAAGTTTGCTGAATGAAGTAATGGCAGAATAAGGCCCATGTCCTTGAGTTTGAAGCCTTGGGAAGTGAAGGAAAGTGGTATATACTGGACACCCACTGTTTTTCTCCCCAGAACAGTATCTCCCTCCCTTAAGAAACATCATTTTCCTACCTTTGAATACATGATTTGAATGGGAGCTATTATCTCTTTGGTTACAGTGACTAGTTCAGAGGCAGGCACCTGACTCAGGTTAGACCAATTAGAGCCTTCCCCAGAATTTTAAAACTTGGATATAAGGAACCCTATGTCTTCAGTCTGCTCTGGAGCTATGAAATATGAGCCCAGGAGCCCCTGGAGAACACATCTACCATAAGGATGGAGCCTATCAATAGTACAGAGAATAAAGATGAGTCATGGCAAATCTTGAGTCTTTTGAGGCCCCAGCACACCTGTTTTCCCAGACCTAGTTATGAAAGCCAATACATTTTCTTTTGGCCTAAGCTAGGTCAACTGAGTTTCTGATCTGCCAAAAAACAAAACAAAACAAAACAAAAACAAAACAAAAAAACCAAAACAAACAAACAAAAACCCCCACTAATTTTAGCTGTTTCTGCAAAGTGTGAGCTAGTAACTTAGACTACCACAGCAAAGCAGAGTTTCATCTAAGTCCTTTTCCAAACCTCAGAGCCTGGAGAAAAGTACATGCAATTCGTTGGTAGCGAAAGTATTTAAGACAAACAACTGTTGAAATCTTCCTGGAAGATCTATAAGCAACTTTAGTCATTGCTTCTAAAGGAACTCATTGAGCAGGCAAAGCTGATGTCCATACAAGCAAAACAAATGCTCTGAGTCACCTTTTTGGAGAATTCTTTTTCTTTGTCACTGAGTGCTTGAGTTTTCTCTTGCTCAAGAAGGAAATGGGATCTTCTCTGTTCCTCTAGAATGGATTCTGTCTGATGCAGTGAGTCCCGTAAAATTTTAATTTCTCCATTTTTAATGAGCACTTCTTCTTCCATTGCCTTCATCTGTAAATCCCAAATTGATGTTGTGAAAATTTGTAGGGGGAAATTATATACGTACTTGTTTCAACATGTAGCTGGGGAGATGAAGAAACACATTTAAAACATGTCCAACAGACCAATGAATGCTCAAAATATATCTGTACCAACCAGACATCACCATGATCTGCTAGGCCCATTCCTGGGATAGTGGATATTCAGCAAGATAGCTTAAGGACACACTTGTCACTTCTGCGTGCAGATTCTATAGGCTCTAAGAGGTATTAAACAATTTGGGTCACATACTTCACACAACTAAAATTCTACATTATGTTCTTGTTTTTTCTAGGAACCTATAGATAGTCATATGAAGAATGTTTGCTTTTTTGCAAAACTGCTAATGAAAATAGCAACCATTATGATGTTTCTTATATAAGACATAGGCTATAAATTTATCTCAGTGCTATAACAGAAAGTTTATATCTCCTTTTGTATATGGTTTACAGTGTTTCCTTTCTTGCCCTGGTTGTTAGGAATCTTAGGATTTAGTTTCAACCAAAATTTTATGGCTTTCTGTCCCTCAATTCATGGGGATGAATCTGGACTCTCGTTTTAAAACTTTTATATATTTTATTGTATAATGCTTTATAACACATGCATAAGTGAATGAATTAACTACAAAAGCCACAAGTTAAATCACTTACCTTTTCTTTAAGCTCTTTGTACTGTGCCTGAAGTAACTCTAATTCAAAATTATCTTTAACTGGAACACTTTCTCTGTTTCTCCTTGCAGGATTTTTTGACATCCCATCTAATCTGGGGACCTTATGAACATCTGTAAAAAACAGTTCCCGTATACTTTTAGGACCCAACATTTTCCCACTTTAGCCAATGCTGAAAGCAATTACTTTTGAAAGCAAATTAGAGAAAGATCTAGTAAGCACTATAGGTATTTTCCAACATAAGAACATGAGTCAATCCTCAGGAAATAACAGAACCTGCCACCCTCTCCCCGTTCTGCACCCAGTTTTAAGAGTCTCATCTAAAGGCTGAAAGGTGCTGTAGGAATCTCACTGGTCAGAACTCAGTGATCTATTATTCAACGATATTTACTGAGCACCTAAAATATGCCAGGCTTTAGCCTCTAAAGAAAGGTACAATGGTGAGCAAAATGGATACAGTCCTTACACTCATGGAGCTTACATGGCACTCAAAAACACAAGAATAAATGTAAAATTTCAACGTTACAAGAGCTGCAGAGAAGAGCAAATATAGGAAAGCCTATAATAGGGGATTTGATCCAACGGATGAACAGAAGGCTTCCCCAGGTAAGTGATGACGGAATGGAGAGCTGAAGAACAGGAACTAACCAGATGAGTGGCGATGGGGAATGGATGGAAAGAACGCTCAGTGTGTAAGAAACAGCAATGTGCAGTTTCTGTATTGTAAGGAAGCAGGGAGAATTCAAGTAATGAAGGAAGGTTAGTGTGGCTAGAACCCACAGAAGGAGAGGGAAAGGGACAGGCCATGCTGGGCCTTGCTGGCCATGTTAAAGATTTTGATCTTTATACTAGAAGTAGTGTGAAGTCATTAAAGGCTTTCAGTAGGGATGTTCACGTGTATCTGTGTGTGACACAGAGATTCTAGTTTTGAAAAGATCACTCTGACTGTGGTGTAAAGTCTGACTTGAGTCATAACTGGAAATGTGGGAACAATTTAGCAGACTGTTGTCCGGGGAGGGGTGATGGTAACACAGATCAGGGATGGCAGAGATGATTCAGAGAAGATGGATTCCAGAGATGGATGAAGAAGGTTAAGTTACAGGAATTCAGAGAGGATGGATTCCAGAGATGGATGAAGAAGGTTAAGTTACAGGATTTGGAAAAGAATCAGATGCATGGTCAAGGAAAGGGAGCTGTTGCCTGCCTTGTGCTACATGATGGAGAGTGGTGCTAGTCATTGCCATGCAGAACATTTGGTCATCAAATGTTTTGAGTGTTTTCTGAATGCTTTGCCAGGCACCATGCTGGAGATGCTGGTGGATGGCCGGGTTTCCAGGAAATGACTGTGTGGAATATAAGATGCATGTAAGACATCCAAGTAGAGACTTCTCTTCCTGGGAGCCCCACAAGACTAGAATGAGTGTAAGCTCCATGAAGGAGGGGGCTTTTGTCTTTTGTTTATTGCTAAGTGTCTGCAGCTCCTAAAGTTTGGGCACCTAGTACGATTTATTGGTTGTATAAAAAAATGAGTCTCTTTTATCTCTTACCTCTGCCAGGCCCCTCTTATGCTCACGCGGCCCAAGGGAAAAGGTAGTCTTCATTAGATCTAAAGCTTCCCAAACCTGTCATAAGGAGGGCTCCCCATGTGTAGGTAGTGATGATTCTGATGGTGGTGGTAATGTGTTGCAAGGATCTCTGCTAAGAATTAAGAACCTTAGTGGTCCAAAGTATAGAAACTAAAGTAAAATGTTAACCTAGCTTTCGGTATTCCAAATCGGCTGTTTGACACTCCTGATACATTTCTCCCCCAAAATCAAAGGACCTTTTGGGACACGCCGCTGCTTAAATCAAACTGTTCCTATATTTTTAAAAGGTGAAGTGTCAGTGTGAGTGCAAGACACCGGAACAGCGGTCGTGGGGTTCTTAAGCCACAGCCATCTAGTGGGTCTAGCGAGGTCTGCACCACCCTCGGGGAAAAGGCGCACTCACTGGACACGTCCGGTGCCGCGTTCGGGCACTGGCTCAGGGCCTGTGACGCAAGGGTGTCGAGCTCCTCCAGGTCGTCGGCGGTGAAATCCCCGTGCGCGCCGAATGGGTCTTCTGTGTCTGGTGGGGCGGCCGCAAGGAAGCCCCGGGCCCGCTTGCTCGGAGGGTGCTGGGTGCTGGGCGGCGGGCCAGAACTGGGTGCCGGGGGCCCGCTCCGCCTCCTGCTGCCTGGCGCGGGGATTCCAGCCATGCCTGCCGCCAGCCGGTTATCTGAAGGCACCGAGTCCGACCTGTAACCTCGAGGCCGGAGGGCTGGACCAACCGCTCGCGCGCCGCCGCTCGCCTCAGCCGCTGGGGCCACGCCCCCGAGCCAACAGGCCAATCACCTGCCAGTTGGTGGGCGCGGAAGAATGACGTAATCAGACCGCGCCGTGGGGCTCAACTGGGTTCTTGCAGAGCTCTGTCGCTCCCAACCCTTCTAGGCACCACCTCGCCTGCCGCTTTCGTACCGACGGCTGGGACCCCAGTAGGCGGGTGGTCTAAGAGGACAGAACCGAGTTACGTGGGCTAACTCATCAGCCCCACCGCGCAGGTGGCTCTGCGCCCGCTCTCTGGCATCACTTAGGGTACACAGCTGGGCTTGGAGGAGTTCGTCCTGATTTTCACACGTGCACATGTGAATCGTCGAGTCAGGGAGCATTCAGGGGTTTGGTCTTTGTGAGCTCGCTGTTCTCCAGCCAGACCCACTTCTCATATACCCCAAGGCTCTCTTGGGGAGGAGTCTGGGAGAGTGGGATTGGGCGAGGAGTTATGAATAGAGCTGTTGTGAGCACACATCTTTGAGAACAGTAAATGTTTTGAATGTGTACCTTTGAGGTAGGTCTGGAGAAAGAGAGGTCTGAGAAGGGGTGATCCTGAGAATGGTGTGCCTGTGTTGGATGGGGTGGGAACTAACTGCTCAGGCTGTTAATATTCATTCATTTCTCTGAGAGCTCTTGAGTGTTTTTGTCCTAAGCGACGGTCATAGGCTAGAAATGAATGAAACTCAGGAAGTTAAGGAAGGCCCCCTGGAAGTAGCACTTGGGCTGACCTACAGGTTGAGTGGAAGTTATCAAGAGTTACCAAGGAGGGCTTCCCTGGTGGCGTAGTGGTTAAGAACCCGCCTGCCAATGCAGGGGACACGGGTTCGAGCCCTGGTCCGGGAAGATCCCACATGCCATGGAGCAACTAAGCCCGTGCACCACAACTACTGAGCCTGTGCTCTAGAGCCCACGAGCCACAGCTACTGAGCCTGCATGCCACAACTACTGAAGCTCATGCAACTAGAGCCCGTGCTCCACAATGAGAAGCCACCGCAATGAGAAGCCCACGCACCACAATGAAGAGTAGCCCCCGCTTGCCACAACTAGAGAAAGCCCGTGCGCAGCAACAGACCCAATGCAACCAAAAATAAATAAATAATTTTTAAAAAAGAGTTACCAAGGAGGATGGCGCCAAGACTACTCAGACAAGAACACAACACTGAAATGGACGCCACACAGTGCCACGTAGGAATTATCGATGGCAGAGAGAGAAGGTAAGGCTTTAGAGAGGAGCAAGGATTCAAGCTGGACTTGAGTGGCTGACAGGATTTTACCGGGCAGCAGTCATATGCAGGACAGTTAGCAGGAACAGGGTGTTGGAGAGTAACTGGGGCAAAACTTTTGATCCTTGAATGCTCAGTGCCAAACTTGGCCTGTGAGTGTCCTATGCATGTTTGTGAAGGCAGTAAATGAAAGGGAGATAGATGGTTGTCAGGGCCTAGAGGGTCTTGAATACCTGGCTTTAGGTTTTTTTGTTGTTGTTGTTGTTGTTTTTGCGGTACGCGGGCCTCTCACTGTTGTGGCCTCTCCCGTTGTGGAGCACAGGCTCCGGACGCGCACGCTCAGCGACCATGGCTCACGGGCCCAGCCGCTCCGTGGCATGTGGGATCTGCCCGGACTGGGGCACAATCCCACGTCCCCTGCATCGGCAGGCGGACTCTCAACCACTGCGCCACCAGGTTAGCCCCTGGCTTTAGTTTTTTGAGGTAATTGGTAGGTTCCCTCAGACAGCTGCCCAAATGTTGAATGCTTGTCTTAATTGCTCCAAGACTGGTCGGGTAAAGAGACAGGATTATACTTCCTTTTTTTTTTTTTTTTTTTTTTTTTTTTGCGGTATGCGGGCCTCTCACCGCTGCGGCCTCTCCCATTGCGGAGCACAGGCTCCGGACGCGCAGGCCCAGCGGCCACGGCCCACGGGCCCAGCCGCTCCGCGGCATGTGGGATCCTCCCGGACCAGGGCACGAACCCGTGTCTCCTGCATCGGCAGGCGGATTCCCAACCACTGCGCCACCAGGGAAGCCCCTATACTTCCATTTCTTAATGCTGATTAGGTTCCACCAAATAAAAGAGTAGCTTAATCTCAGGGGTGGTGTGCTGGCACTGGCTCTCTGAAGGGTTATTCTCAGTAGCACAGGGATGGGTGTGAGCTGGCAAGGTCCAACAGGGAATCCCTGAAGTCCAAAGAAGATGCTGCTGGCTGTGCAACTTTCCGGGAGAGAAGCAAAGTGGGCTGTTTTTCTTTTTCTACTAATATCAAGTACATTAGAATGATAATACAGGCTTCAATCTATCAAAACCTTTTCCAGTTTTGACTCAGCAAAATCTCAGACTAGTTCTAGAGCACTTTTTGAAAACACATTCTCAGAAAAAGCTAAGTGTTATTAGCATTATTCCCATAGTTGTATCAAGGGCCTAGACAAGAAATCTAGACTTGTGCCTCTAAATTCTTTCAATACATATGCATTTAGCACACATTATGGTCTCTGTCCTCCAGGAATTTATTCTTCCTGGAGTCAAAAGTGGTAGATAATCAACAAATGTTCCTGGAGTCAAAAGTGGAAGATAATCAACAAATGTCAGGAGAGAAAAAGGAAACAGAGTTAAGAGACACTGGGACTGTCACTACAGTCAGGAAAGAGCTCACTACTGTGACATTTCAGTACTCTAAAGGGAGTTTCCAGTTGGTGATAACAGTGAGGCAGTAGCTTGATTGGAATGTAGGCCACTGTGGCTCACGATTGATCAGGAGGATGAATGCTGGATACCTGAGGGTAGGGAGTGGCATCCAGATCCCTTAGTGCCTCACTGGTCATTGTAGGGACTTGCGGTTTTTTTGCACTAAGAAGCCATTGAAGAATTCGCAGCCAGGGAGAGACAAAATGTAACTTTATGGTTTAGAGATCACTCTGGGTCCTGAATAAGGATTAGACTGTACAGAAGCAAGGGTAGGGGCAGGAAGACAAATTTGGATGTGACTACAATAATTTAGGTAAGGGATTTTAGGGTCAGAATGAAGGTCCGGTGGTATGAGTAAATACGAAGGGTTCGGATTTAATTTTGCTGATGGGTTGAATGTAGAGTATAAGATGGGAACCTAGCAAGGACCTTTCTAAAGCCCTAGTGGAAATGCAGACCTGGGGGCTTCAGAGTAAGCTTAGTTCTTACAGACTTTTAGGGATCTCTCCTTTCTCCAGTCTTTTTTCCCTTCATAACACATATCATATGTATTTGTCCTGCTCCCCTGCAACAACAGAGAAGTTCTTTGGCAAGAGAAAATTGTTCACTGATGCATGCCCGGCTTGCACAGGCAAGACTCCTTACATGAACAACCCCATTAAAACAAATAGTAATGTGGATGTCGTAACAGAAAGATTTTCTTCCCAAAGTACAAATTCTTCCACTAATCTCATGTAATATATTGTTGGGTATACAACCACACAGAAAACAACAGCCATTTCAAATGAGTTGGTTTAATTCCAGGTGGTACAGAATTCAGGACAGAACAAGGACTTAAGAACACACTTTGGCAGGGTTCTGGGCTGGGTTTATGCAGATCTCATAGCTAAGGTAGAAATGGCTGAGAAGAACTAAAGACAAGATGAGCCACTGTATGATTTTTTTTTTTTTAACAAAAGTTTATTCTTAAATGTACAATAGGTTCCAAGACAACACTTCATTCTAGCTATAGGTGGCAACAGATGTTATGGCATGGAATCCAAATGTTTAATCCGGATGTTTAAACAGGAATGGAACTAAAGATCATCATTGCCTCAGGCACAAAGAACAGCTTACTTTTTGCCAGATTTCTTAATTCCACCTGTGGCTGCAAAAGGAAAAAAAAAAAAAGTCTCATCCAGGGAAAAAGACAGTTCTATGGTTGAAGCACTAGGGGCCTGGTAAGGATCCTAATAAGGCCCAGCTCTTTGTACTGGGCATTTTTTTGGACACAAGCATGCACAGGGCTTCCCCAGTATTATCTATTCTGGGCAAAAGTAGAATGAGAATAAGGCAGGGCACGAGTAGCGGCTGTGCACTGGTCTGGATCTCAAGTGTGTTGTGTTTTTCAGACTGGCTCACTTAATCCTCATCCCATATCAACCCATTTTACAGATAACAAAGTCTCAGTGTTAGGTGTTGTTCAAAGTTATAAACTGGTATGAGACAAAGCCAGGATTCCAAGCTGGGTAGCCTGACTTCCAAGTCCATACTCTTAAGTGTCATGTCACACCACATCACCTTCTTCGATATTATGATCCTGGGATCTGATTTACTCACTACCTTTATTTTACCCAATTTACAAACGACTGTGTTTGGCACACGGTAGGTAATTTAACAATTATAGAATTAAGTATGCCTAACAGAAATGAAAGTCCTAAAGGGCTCTGACAAAATAAACCTTAAAAAAAAGTAGATGATATTAAATAAGAAACAAGTAGTACAGGATTTCACTAAGGGTTGGCCTTCTCCCCATACATAATCACAGATTAAGGAAAGGTGCAAGATACCTCACATCATTCCAAAAAGGAATCTCAGTATCTAGAATCTCAGCGCTGTGTGGGTACACAAAAATGACTCAAACCCACTAGAATAGAGGTCTTGGGAAACCCTGAATGACACTCCCACCATCCCAGCCTTCATTGTCCCTAGGGTGGCTCAGTGATCCAATAGGGTATAGATAACTGTTGAGAAAATAATCCTATTTTGATGAATGTAAACAGGATTTAAGAAGCACAAAGTACAATGACTGATAAGTTAAAAAAATCTTTTGATATGTAATCAATTCCTCTTACACAAAGGCAAAAAAGAGGCAGGATGGTAGAGAATTAAGTTAAAAAACACATAGCACAATAGTATGCCAACAGGCTTGGACTTTATCCATTAGACTAGGCGCATCCAGGAGTGAAAACTCAGGATGCAAAAATTTTGCTAGAGTTTTAACAATACGATTAGTAAATTAAGAAATGTTACAAGCAACAAAGAAGCAGTGAAATACGAATTTGGAGCAAGAAACTGTAGAGGATATCTGGAAACTCAACTGTACGAACTTGTGTCTGAGATATATAAATTCCTGTATTTCCATTTCTGCCACTTCCCTAAGCAAGAGAAGCCCATACTGGGTCTGGCTCCCGCCCCCTCTCCCGCTGCTGCAAAACCAAGCCTGGCTGGGGCCGTCCACTGCAGCGGACACCAGCAACAGAGACCTCGCAACTCACCAACGAGGCAGGACACGGACATGCTCGGGCCCGTATCCAGACTGATGCTCAGGCGTTTGTCCGGCTTGAGCTCTACCCCGCCCTCACTTACCCAGGGGGCCTTTCCCCGCGGCCTTCGCTTTTAGCTCCTCGAGTTTCTTTTGCTCCTCCTTCTGTTTCTGCTTGAATGCCTTATCTTCCTACGGAGAGGGAGAGCGGGTTCACTCCCGGCGGATTTCTCAGACCCTCCGCGCCCGCCCACGCCTCTGCGCCAGCCCTCACCTCGTCCATCTCCTTGGCTTGCTTCTTGGGCTGCTTCAGGGGCTTCTTCTTGCCACCTGCGTGCGACACGAGCACGCTCAGCCTGATCCCCGCCGGGTCCCGTCCCTCTCCGCCCCGCCCCACTCCATCGTCCCCGCACACTTACCTTCGCGGCCCGACATGGCGCCTGCCGCCCCTTCCCCAGACCCTGCCACCGGATGCGGAGCTTCCCGTCCCACCCCCTGAGCCTATACCTCCATGCGGGCCCGCAGATTGGCTCCTGGTTCGGAAGTTGTGCTCCCGCTGCCGGAAGCGGTCCGGAGGCGGGCACTAAAGGGTCAGAGAGCAACTGAGTGACTGGCGCACGTTTGGGGTTGCGGCTCCGGCGCAAAGCCCACCAGGTACTGGGGAGGTGGGGTGTCCTGCCCGGGGAGGATCCAGAAGCCGCGAGCGGTTTTTAACCGGAAGCTCTAAGCCTGGGACCGTGCACGGGGAAAGGACTGCAAGTAGAGGGAAGGGCTTGTGCAAAGGACTTGAATCTCGGCGCATTCCTTACAGTGTGGCTGGTGGGAGATGCGAGGGAGGCTGCAGAAATGGGCGGGGGCTAGACCACCTGGTTCTAGAGCTTTGGAGGCCACCGGAAGGAGTTGGGGTTTTATAATATAGCCCGGGTGCGATATTTTGCAAATTCTGTTAATTCATCCAGTACATTTTTGTTGAGTGTGTGCTATATGTGTGTACTTTAGGCACTGAGGATGCAGCAGTGAACAAAACAGTGCGTGCCCTGGCAGAGCTGCTGTTCTGGTGGGTGAGACCATAAGTAAATAAGTGAAATGCATACCACGGGTCATGTGATATGTGCCTGGGAAAAAATAAAGCAGAGAAAGTGTTTAAGGCGTCCTGGGGTGGGAGTGGACAGCTATGACATTTGAGCAGGACTTGAAAAGGAGAAGGGAGCAAGCAGTACAGATAGCAGACAGGTGGTGTGAAGCCCCTGAGGTGGGAATAGCCTAGCATGTTCCAGCAACATAAAGAAGCTGGGAATTATATGAAGTGAAAGATATGTTAGCTAACCTTGTTATGGTAAACATTTAGCAGTATATACATTTGTCAAATCATCACATTGTACACCTTAAACTTTTACAATGTTGTGTGTCAATTTTATCTCAAAAAAACCTGGGGGGCTTCCCTGGTGGTGCAGTGGTTGAGAATCCGCCTGCCGATGCAGGGGACACGGGTTCGTGCCCCGGTCCAGGAAGATCCCACATGCCATGGAGCGGATGGGCCTGTGAGCCATGGTCACTGAGCCTGCGCGTCCGGAGCCTGTGCTCCGCAACGGGGAGGCCACAACATTGAGAGGCCCGCGTACCACACACACACACACAAAAACCTGGGGAAAAAGGTCCATGTGACTGGAGCAGAGTGAGGAAAAGGAGACTGGTGAGAGGAGAGAAGAATGAGAGCCAGGAGGTGGATGCCCTGTAGGTCATGGAAAGGATTTTGGCTTTTACCTTGAGAGAAATGGGGAACCGTTGCAGGCTTTGAGCAGAGAGAGAAATGGTCTGACCGTGTTTTGAAAGCACCACTGCCTGCTCTATTGACAGTAGGGCCTAGAATAGAAGCAGGGAGACCTGTCAGAGGCTCTTAGGATAATCCAGACAAAAGATGTCTGTCGTTAGGACCAGGTGATAGCAGTGGCAGGGGCAAGAGGAAGAGGGATTCTGGATTTAGTTTCAGAGGTGGAGGTGGCATTTGTTAATGGTTTATGTGTGAGGAGGGAGGGAAAGCAGAGTCAGGGATGATATGAGAGTTTGGGCCTGATTGGTTTCCATCAACCAAGATGAAGAAGGCTGTGGGAAAGGCAAGTTTGGAAGAGGAAGATAAGATCCCCATCAGCCTTCCAAGCAGAGACATGGAGTGAGCAGTTTGATAAATGAGCCTGGAATTCAGAGGAGAGGTGTGGGCTGGAGAGGGCCAATTGTAGTTTATTTGGTTTTTATTTATTTATTTATTTTTGGCCATGCCACGTGGCTTGCAGGATCTTAGTTCCCTTACCAGGGATTGAACCCTGCCCTGGCAATGAAAGCACCAAGTCTTAACCACTGGACTGCCAGAGAATTCTGTCTGTTTGTTTTTTAGTAATAGCTTTATTGAGATATGATTTACATACCACACAATTCATCCACTTAATGTCTACCATTCAATGGTTTTAGTATATTTACAGTGTTGTGCAGCTGTCCCTACAATCACGTTTAGAACTTTTTTGTAGATGATTTTTCAAGCCACAGGTCTGGATAAGAGAGGAGCCTGAGGACAGAGCCCTGGGGCACTGTGTGGAGAGGTTGTGGAAGGGAGTGGGGACTGGAAGCCAAGAGGAGAAGGTGGTTCAAGAAGGAGGGAGCTATCACGAGGCACAGGCTGCTGACAAGGCAAGCAAGATGAGGATGGAACTGATCATGGGTTTAGCCACGTGGACATGACCTGGACAGGAGCAGTTCAAGTGGCCTGGTGGGTGTGAAGGCCAGATCAGAGGGGGGCTGAATGAGAATGGGAGAAGAGGAACTGGAGACAGCTAGTGCAGGCACTTTGTCAAGGAGTAAAGAGGAGCAGAGAAGTGGGGCAGTTGCTGGAGGGAGTGTCAAATCAATTAGTATCTGAGGAGGGGAGAGGATATGGGACCAGTGTCTGAGGAGGCGAGAGGATATGGGACCTGGGGCACAGCTTGGCCTTTCCTAGAACAGGAATTATTCATCCTGAGGAACAAGAGAAGGTGAGGATGAGACAGACACTGGCAGGTGGGAAGGTGTGGTAGGAGTTTATGGAAGTTCTCTTCCAATTTTAAAATATTTTCTTGGTGAAAAGTGAAGCAAACCATCAGCTATACAAGTGAGGATGAGGTACTGGTGATGGAGGTTTGAGAAAAGGGAAATTGGTAGGAGATAGTCATCTGGATGGAGTAGGAGAATGGGTGTGGAGGGGCAGTGTCCTGAACTTGGCCCAGGGCCTGCTCATTTTGGCCTCTGTCCACCTGTCCAGTCTCTCCACCCACTCTCTTCTCTGCTGCACAGGTCACCTTTCAGATTTTAGACAACTTCAAGCACTGTTCCACTTTGTCTCTGTGCCAGGAACATCTTCCCTTTGCTGGTTGATGGGCCTGTGAGACATCTAAGTGGGGAGGAGCCAGGAGACAGGCTGGGGTGGGAGGCTGAGAGGAGGGACTAGAGTGGGGGAACAACTTGGGATTCATTGGTGTGTCCCCTCACGAAGCCAAGTCCCTGCTGTCTCCAAGCTTATGTTCTAGTGAGGGGCGAGGCAATACATGAAGGAGGCAATACATGAAGAACGCAATTTGTGTGTCTGATGGAGAAAAAGAAAGCAGGTATGGTGGCCAAGTAAGAGTGGTCAGGAAAGGCCTTATCAAGAGGTGATATATGAACAAAGATGTAAGTGTGAGGTGACTGGACTTGTGGAGGAAGAGTGGTCCAGGCAGAGGACATGGCAGGACACAGACCCTGTGGCAGGATTGTGCTTAGTGTGGTGAGGATGCTGGAGTGGAGTATGTACAGGGATGGAGAGAAGGAAGGGGATGAGGGCTGAGAGGACCGGGGCTTGTTGGCCAATGGCAGGACTTGTGTGCATGCCAGGTGACAGGGGAGCTGTCAGGGGGTTTTGAACCGAGGGATGTGATGTGACTTAGGAGGTAACAGAGCCTCCGTTTGCCACGTGAAGAACGGCTGTGAGGGGCAGGGGAGGAAGCCATGACTGCGTAGGAGGCTGTAGCTGTCTTCTCTGCCAGGGATGAGTGACTTTCCTGGGGTCCAAGATTGGGCTGCTGATAGAGGAGGAGCCAGGAAAGGAGGCTGAGAAGGTCGGAGGAATCTGAGGCGGGTGGTGATTTCAAAATGAGAGGGTGTTGAAAGCTGCAGAGGTATTGGAGAAGAAATCTGAGTAGCACCTGCTGGATCTGACAAGGTGGAAGTTTTGCAGGGCTTCAGGAGAGCAACCTTGGTGGTCGAGTGGGATCAAGAGAGAAGAGGGCTGAAGAAGTAGTGATGGACAAGGGGGACACCTTTCTGCTGAGCGTTGCTGAGGAGGGTGGGTGCTCTGCTTTGATGAGGGGTACACGTGCAGGATTGTTGTGAGGCCACAGCTTGTGTGCAGTGGTCACTGGCCTTGAGGCCTAGGAGGCTGGCCCGACTGCTGGGCCATGGGTGGCGTGTGCTCCCTTGGGCCTTAGGCAAGGGGCACAGGGGTTTGGGTGCAGCACCAGCTTGGAACCACTGTCACAGAGATGTCCCCTTCTGTGGCGCTTAGCTCAGGCTTTTGCCAGGATGCATGCCCGTACCCAAGCAACTTTGTTTTCAAGAGGGTCTGAGCTTCTCCAAGCATGGCACCATGGGGAGGAGGCTGGGATGCTCATCGCCTTACATCAGGGAGGTCCTTTCTTTGTAACTGGAGCTCTTCTAGTCTGTCTTCCTGTCCCCCGCTCCCTTTGCTTACCTCTCTCTCTGGCCTGGTCTTTTGTTGGCTACCAGGTGTCACTCTGACAGCCAGAGTCAGTACTTGGGGGCAGGGGTGGTTTGGCCAGACCTGGGTGCTGTGACCCAGGTTTGCCCCGGGAGCATGGGTCACCTGGCCCTCTCTTCGGGGCCCTCAGAATTCACTGCTGCTCCTGGGCTCAGGCAAGGCCTGACTGGATAATGGGAGACTCAGTGTGCGGTTCAGGTAACAGAGAAGTAGGATTGTTGGGGCCCAAACATCAAAGCAAGGTTGAAAAGGGAAAGATGAAAGAAACTTAACCTGTTGGGCAGTTACTGAGGTTGGAAAGAAGGAAGAAAGCTTATGGAAAGTGAGAAATGTGAGACTGGGAGTTGGTCACTGGAATGTCTGGGCTTAAAGGACAGAAGGAAAGTTGGTGTGAACCTAAAAAAGCTGTCCTCTATGAAGAAATCTGGGTGGTTTTGTTTTGCTTTGTTTTCCCCCAGAATTGTCTTTTCAGAGGAGAGCTGAGGAGAGAGTTTTCTGCCTTGGGACATGGACGACCTGTGTCCCAGAACAGAAGCGAAACTGCTTCCCCAGGGTTGAGGCAGCCCTCAGGGAGTCTGGGAAGCTGGTTTTGATAGTCATTTATAGAAGTCTTTCCCCCATATCCCCTCAGTCAGTTCCACAGTTTCCCTAGGAGTCTTTGTGAATCTTTGTGGGGCTCTGTTAGCATGGACACAACGCAGGTTTAAGAACTTTCTTTGAGATTATCTGAAAACTGGACACCAGGATTCTCATGCAGATCACAACAGAGACCTGGGGTTGTGGGAAGGTGGGTGGAATGGGAGGATCTGGTTCATGTGGCATCACGGAGAGAGATGGAAGGCCTGAGCTCCTAAGTATGCTCTTCCCTGACATGCTCCACTGTGTCCGGGGGCACCTGGTGAAGCCTGACCCTGGTGGCTGCCATCTCTGGGCCCAACAGAGTGGTGCTCAGTTTGGACTTTCTAATGGAAACTGTTCAGAACCGTCCCTAGGACTTGAGATCTGACTTAAGCCCAGCCTTTCTCAGCTGTGAGCTGACCTCTCTGGCATCCCCCCACAGATCTCCCGATGACAGGGTGCAGCCCTGTGTTGGCCGTGCGGCACGTCATGGGTGTTTCTCCCGTACTGGTGCGGAGAGGCCTCCTTGGAAGGGACCTCTTTATGACCAGGACTCTCTGCAGCCCAGGCCCCAGCCAGCCCAGAGAGAAAAGACCTGAGGAGGTGGCCCTCAGGCTGTACCACCGCCTCACAGCCCTGGGAGGAGCCCTGGGACACAGCATTCAGCAGCGAGCGTCCTCCATGGCCAAGACTTGGTGGGACAGATACGAAGAGTTTGTTGGACTCAGTGAGGTTCGAGAGGCCCAGGGAAACGTGACTGAGGTGAGGAGGGGAGCTGGGGTGGTTGGCCCTGCCCTCTGACCTGGGCAATGTGGCCTGGAGGCTCCTGACAAGTAAATTACCAGCCACAGATGCTGGGAGGCCATGTCCAGATTTGCCTTTTCTTGAACACATACCACTAGGAGAGGGATCTGACTCGTTTCTCACATGACAGCCTGGGTTTGATACTACCGGGGTGAAGGGCCCTCCTCTCCCCCGTGAAAACAAGTTGTTGTGTATGCTATGTACCAGTGAGTCCCGGGCCATTAACATCCTTTCTGTGAGAACAGCAAACACTTCCTTCACTGACTGCTTGGGGGTTGGTGGTGAGAGTTACCTGGAGGGTTGCTGCATTGCAGTGTCCTCAAAGCCCCATGTGTGCTTAAAGCATCCCTTGTGAAAGTAGAGGCACTGGGAAACATCAGACTGTGAGGTGGGAAGAGCTGCCTCTGGTTGTCAAGTCCTTTGTGGCAGTGAAAATGCGTTCCGCCATCTCTGTTCCCAGTCCCACCTAGGCGCAGACCAGTGTAGAGGGGTGGGAAGAATCTGGGGTTTAGCCGGAGGTTTTGAGGCACAGTGCTGTCTTTCCCCTTGGAGGCCATCACTTTGGCTGAGCCGGGGTTTCTCCTTCTCTTGAATGGAGGCCAGGGCAATGCCTGTCATGGCGTTTGGCGTTGTTGGGAGGTGTAGCTAAGGTAACACACGTGAAGCCGATTAAGAACATAAGGGCCTTGCTGTGGTTTGTCAGACTAGAGTCAGCTGGGTTTGGTGGACACAGATTGTATGCATCTTTAGCTATTTTCAGGTTTCTCAGGGGCATGTTATTTCCACTTGAACGGAGAAATCCGGTGATTCTGATGGGCAGGGCCCGGGGCTACACTTTGAGGACCACTGGGTGAACCAGGATTATGTGTCTGAGGGACTCTCTTTCCACCCTTTGTACTGACACCCCACTGACCTCTTCTCAGCCCAGTCTGGTTGGGAATGGAGCCGAGGCTGTGTGGGCATGGAGAGAAGGGGCAAATGGCCTCTGTTGTTCTCTCTGCAGGCAGAGAAAGTGTTCATGGTGGCTCGAGGGCTTGTCCGGGAGGCTCGGGAGGACTTGGAAGGTCAGCAGGCCAAGCTGAAGGAAGTGAGGGACCGCTTGGACCGCATCTCCAGAGACGATAACCAGTACCTGGAACTGGCTACTCTGGAGCACAGGATGTTGCAGGTAGGCACCTTCCTCATCTGGAGAGGGATCCTAGCCTGGCAGGTCATGGAGGGTCGAGGTGGGAGCCCCGACTAGTTAGGGGGTCAGACACCTGGTGAGGAGGTAAACCGGAAGCCCCTGTGGAGGGACTGGGCCCCAGGCTTCCAGAGCTTCTCCACGCACTTCCTCCTGGAATACTGGGATCAGTGGTCCAGGACAGTATAATCTGGACCCCAGATTACTGAGGAGGGAGCACCATGCAGGGGTCTGGCCCAGAGAGCGCCAGATACTTCCCTTCTGTTAGACACATTCTGTAGACACCACTGCATGTCCGGCCAGACCCAAGACTGCTTGGGGAGGATAGTGCCACTCACCTTAACCACCCCCAGTTCCTTTGCTCCTCCCTCCTGACCAGGCTTATGCTACCTTTACTCATTCAGCGTGTTTATGGAACATGTAATCTGTGCCAGGCGTGAAGCTGAGCCCCAGGGACATGGTAGTGGGACATCTGCTGGTGGCTGCTGGGCCAGGTTGCTGCTATATGACAGCTTTGCTTCTGCAGGAGGAGAAGAGGCTTCGTATGACCTATCTGCGTGCCGAAGACTCCGAGCGAGAGAAGTTCTCCCTCTTCTCTGCAGCTGTGCGGGAAAGTCATGAGAAGGAGCGCACTCGGGCTGAGAGGACCAAGAACTGGTCCCTCATTGGGTCAGTCCTGGGGGCCTTGATTGGTGTGGCTGGCTCCACCTACGTGAACCGTGTGCGGCTACAGGAGCTGAAGGTCTTGCTTCTGGAGGCTCAGAAGGGGCCCGTGAGCCTCCAGGAAGCCATCCGAGAACAGGCGTCCAGCTACTCCCTCCAGCAGAGGGACCTCCATGACATCATGGCGGACCTGAGGGGCCTGGTGCAAGCTGGGCCTGGGCAGAGCTCTTTGTCCCAGGCAGGTACTTCCCCCACCCAAGATAGAGACACAGATGTCCTTTCAGCTGCCTTGAGAGAGCAGCTCAGCCATTCCAGGCAGGTCCATTCATGTCTAGAGGGTTTACGAGAGCAGCTTGTTGGCCTGGAAGAGACTTTGAGCCAAGTGGCTGGGGTGCTTCAGCTTGCAAAGGCTGCAGCACACCCAGGCCTGGTGGAGCCGGCAGATGGGGCCCTGTCTGGGTCCTTGCTGGAACAGGGGAGCATGATCTTGGGGCTGTCGGACATGGAGCAGAGGCTAGAAGCCCAGGTCAACAGGAACACCATCTATGGCACACTGGTCACCTGCGTGACATTTGTGGCCATCCTGCCTGTGCTGTATATGCTGTTCAGGGCCAGCTAGCCCCTGGACCCACCTCCAGAGGGAGGAGGTATGGATGTAGATTTAGTTAGAGAATGAAGCAATGAAGTGAGCCTTCAGGGGTGCACTCAACCTCAGCCTGAGTCTGTGTGGCTCACCAGCAGACATACTTTGCTTTTTCGGCAACACTCATTTACATTAACTGTCGAAAATTTGTGCTAATGTCCAATTAAAATGTCTTTAAGTTTGTCTTATTTAAAGTAATTTGTTAGACTGAGTTTTGTCCATTTAAAATTGAGATTTGGGACTCGAGGGTTGGGCCTGGAAGTAGGGTAATTGCCCCCTTTTAGTTCCTCTCTCATCTCTTGGTCTTGTCCCCAGTTCAGGACCATTTTGGATGTACTTACCACTTGAGGCCTGGATTTTCATTTTGGATTTCCTGGCCTGTCCTCCACTTGCCCAGCCCTCCTGTGTCACGTGGCCCATGCTTTCCAGTGAGTAAAACCTAGCCTGCTTCCCACCCATTGGTGACCATGGTTACTGACCCTCTTCTGGATCACTTTCTCTGCCATGTTGGGGAGAACTTCCTGTTTCTAACACTGGAGGAATGATCAGAGGAGAGCAGGGAAGAGAGATTGGGGAAATGGTTGGTAAATATTGCTGGAGACATAATTACAGGGATTGGTGGCCAGTCTGGTTCCCTGGTGCAGAGAATGCTTTGGGCAGCACCCACACACAGCCTAGGGATGACCTCTACAGACTTGGGCAGAGCTCAGCCCACCAGCAGTGTGAATGGTCGGGCAGTGATGGGGAGGGGCCTCCCAGAGGTGGGAGGTGCAGTTGGGGCAGCATGGAGACAGACTGCCCTGAGAACCCTTTACCTCTTCCTTTTCGGTGAAGAACAGCAACCTTTGACCTCCTGGGATAAATGGCCATGGGTGGCCTTGTGTGTCCTTGACTAAACAGGAGCAGTGGGGAGGCACTCGGCTAGCACTGTGGGTCTGGAGAACCCACCCTTCTTTCAGGGTGCACTGAGGTTGTGTCCAGGGTCTGCAGATAGGGGCTTCTGTGGGCTGGGCAGAGCTGACTCACAGCAGAGGCCTGTGGAGCCAGAAGTGCTTCCATGAGATGCCCTCCCTCTTGGGAGCCTGTGCTCTCAGGCCTGGGCAGTGGGCATGGCCCAAGTGGCCCCATGGGTGATGTGAACCTCTGAGCCCCTGGTCCCTTGATCATTTGGTCACTCTGTCCACAGCATTGTTTTCTTTTTCTAACGGATTCCCCAGGAGGGCGTGGCATGAAATGACCTCTGCACTTGGGATGTTCACCCTCCTGATGGGTAGGAGGTGACTTGTCTGTGTATAGGTGAGGGGTGTTGTGGGGTTTGGAAGTCCTAGGTTCCCCTCTGGGGTGAGGTAGGTCCTAAAGGCTGTGCACTTGAGTGAATGGGTGTGGGGAGGGGAGGATTCCAGGCACATGGAGGGGGCCCCCCACAAGCTGCGCAGCCAGGAGAGGCAAGGTGGGTGAGGGCCTTGAGGCACACCAGCTTGGCTGAGGTGGTGATGGGTGTTGGGGAGTTGTGGAGCATAAAGTTAGAGAATGAAGTGGAGGACCCAGAGGGCCACTCTGATGTCCAGAGGCCAGGGACGAGGGAACCAGGGAAGGGGTGCCATCCCGGTGCGGACAAGGTGCTGAGTCCTGGACCCAGGTGTTGGAAGAGAGGGTAGAGGGAAGGGAGCGAGCTGAGGAGTTGGGGAGGGAGAATTTGGAAGGCAGAGTCGGGTATATGAGAATGATGACAGACTCTTGATGGGTGGCAGGTGGAAAGAGGGTGCCTGTGATTTAGCTTTTCTGACAGCAGCCAGTGTGGATGACCTGAACCTGATTGAGGCTCCCCCAAGCCTGTGGAGGCTCTGGGGGCTTCCAGAGTGATCTCTGTGTGACAAATTTTGCCTCCCAAGAGGCTGTTCCAATGGCCATGAGCCAAAGCTCTCCAGAAGTCCTAATAGGATGGGCTAGGTCCTGGCTCCTGAGTTTTTGCAGTGGGCAGGGCAAGGTGTGAAGGGCCCAGCAGAGGGCACACCTGGGCCTCAGGAGAGAACCCAAGTGTTCCTCCCTTGGAAGGCCCAAGTATTTACAGGTGAGGGAGTTCAGACATGCCCAAGGCTTCTCAGCTTGGGGCGGGCCCAGGTACAGGTCTGGAAGGAAATGTGCCCTTGCTTGTGCACTTTTGCAGCGGTGTGCCCTCCTTTAACAGCCGGGCTAGGTGTGGTATCACCTCCACTTGGCGGTCAGCAAATAGGCGTGTGTGTTTGGGGGGCAGGGGTCAGGTTACTTGGCTTAGTGATGGCGCAAGCCCAGGCCCAACCCCACAGCCTGCGCTCTTCCCGCACAGCCAGAGGTGGGGGCCGGAAGGAGAGGCCGGCTGTTAGGGAGTCCTGGGAGTAGGGCCGGTGGGCGGACCTGGTGCGGTGGGGAGAAACAAGGCGCCTAGGAGTTCACGTTGGAGGAGGACGACCACAGGAGCCAGGTATTGGACAGGTAAGAGGGAGCTCGCGGCGCCGCACGGCGGGGATGGTGGTTAGCGAATAGGCGGGGCAGGTGAGGGGCGTGGGTCCCACCCGGCGCTGGCAGGCAGGTAGACAGGCAGAGGCCGGGGCGCAGTATCACCACACCTGGGGCGCAGAGCGCGACCCCCGGTCCGGCACCTCCCATCCCGGAGGGCTCCCAATTCCGGTTCCAGCGCGGCGCGCAGGTGAGGCCCGGCGGGACTGGGCGGGGTGGGGCAGCCGGTCCTTGAGGCTCCCGCTCCTCACTCTCCTCCCGCCGCCGTCCGCGTTGCCCTGGCTACCGCCGTGGTGCAGCCCGCCCCCGCCGCCCCCACCCCCGACCCCGCGAAGGAGGGGTGTAGTCCCCCGCCCTCGGCAAGTGCAGAGCCGGGCGGGCTGGAATGCGGGGTCCCGGGTGGCTCGGGGCCGCGCGCCTGGCTCTCCCGGCTGCTTCCGGCCTGGCCTGGGCGGCAGGCGGGCGGGCGGGCGGGCGGGCGGGGGGAGGGCGGCCCGGCGGGCGAGGGGGGGAAGGAGCGGAGCCGGGCCCGGCCGACGCGGCTTTGTCTCCTTTGTTCCCAGCGGTGGCAGCGCCGCGGCGGGAGGGGCGGGCAGCGGCCGCAGTTTTCCGCCCCTCGGTCTCCGGGTAACAGCTGCGGCTCCGCCAGACCCACCTCCGGGGGGGGTGTCGGGGGGGGGGAGGCCGTCGCCGCCGCCGCGCGCGCAGATCTCGAGCCCGGAACGGCCGGCGCCCGCCTCGGCGTGCTAGTCCTGCGGGGCCCGGCCGGGTGGTGAGTGCGGGGGCCGGGGCCGGGGCGGTGGGGACCGGGGCGAGGCGGCGCATCCCCGGGATGGAAGGGCCTGGAGCTTCCATGCCACCGGCCCCGGGCAGCCCGTGTGAGAGGTGGTCGGCTTCGGTCCTGAGAGTTGGGACCATACTTCTCCGCGCGAAGGGAAACTCTGGCGGCTCCGCCTGTAACGCGATTGGGAGACAGAGGAGGTGGAGCTGCTCCTCCGCGCCCCCTCCTCGACAACGCCGCCGCCGCCGCCTCAGCCCGGGACCGGCCGGCCTCTTCCCCGCCCTCCCAGGACCACTGGTGGGGTCCTTGCCCTGGTCGGGGAGGAGGGGGGAGGGTCGTGGAAGAGTCAATGGGGAGGTCGAGGCTTCCCCTACGTAGTAACAGCCCTTCCAGGCTGCGCTCGGCACGACTGACAAAAGGCAGCCTGTGATCCCCCTGCCACGCACCCCCAGAGGGGAGGCCCCAGCCCCCCACCGCCCGTATATGGACGGTGGGTGATTGATGAGCACTCCTCGAGTCCTCACCGGTAAATGGTGGACCCTCACCCCCACCCCACCTCAACACAAACAACAGGGTAAGCACTGTGCACTCCTGCGCTGTCAATTAGTAACTTCTCTTGGGTGGACCCTGGGAGCAGAGCCAGGGCAGAAAGGAAAGGCCGGTTTCCCACTAATCCCTGCGACTCGGTAAATGAGGGCTGGGATATGAACCCTCTCCCAGTTTGAAGGGCAGAGTTTATAAGCCCTCTTGGTTGGTGAGGACAGCCCCAGGAGGGCGGGGAGAGGTGCTTGCTCTTTGCAGACAGAAGTTAGGCAGCCTTGGGCCCTGCTGAAGGGGTCCAGAGAAAGGTGGGCCCAGAAGAGCTAGGCTTTGGCTGTGACTCTGGCTGGGGTTTGAGATCTGGGGAGTGGGCAAGAGATCCTAGCTGTGTAAGTTGGGGACCTGAGGCCCAGCTCCAAACCAGCCTTTTCAGTCTGCTCTGGCCTGGTCATTAATGAAAGTGGGGCTGACCTTGTTTCGTCCTTCAAGAAGCCAAGTGGCTTGGAGAGGGTTGTAGGCTCCATATCTCCCCTGTTGGCTGGGTTTTCTTGGCTGTGAAATGAGGGTTCTTTCAACATGTAAGGAGCATCTGCTCTGTGCTAATGTCTGTCCTGGTTACTGGGGCCTCTGAATCAAAAGTCACATTCCCTGCCTTTAAGGAGCTTCAAGAGTGGGAGCGTGGAACAAGGAGAAGAGTGGCCTTGGTTGGTGCCTCTAATGCCAGGCACACACCATATCACGTTTAATGGTCAGAGCAGTCAGAAACCTGAAGCTTAGAGAGCCCAAGGCAGAGCTGCAATAGACACCAGGGGTGGTGGCTGGGGATGTCCACCGGCCATATGCAGTGGGCTTCTCAGGAGCCTGGGGGGACAGGGAAGGCTTCCCTGGGAGGTGATGGTTGGGCACCAGAGTTAATGGGATAGAGAGGGAGTGGGCACGGAGGAGAGTGAAACAGCCTGCGGTTCAGGCTGGCAGGAACGAAGAGCATGTGCGGGGGAGCACTGGCATGGATCGCACAGGAGAGCATGTGGACTGGAGGGCTTGACCTTTACACTCCAGGCCCTGGGGTGCCCCGAAGACTCTGGAAGGAGGGATGTACTCCGATACATCGCTTGAAGTTCCCCTGAGGTGGGAGGGGGTAAGCTGGAGGGGCTGGGAGCTGCTCTGTGGCTGGTGGCAGAGGTTAAGTGAAATATGTG
Source organism: Kogia breviceps (assembly GCF_026419965.1). Taxonomy (NCBI): domain Eukaryota; kingdom Metazoa; phylum Chordata; class Mammalia; order Artiodactyla; family Physeteridae; genus Kogia; species Kogia breviceps. The sequence goes on from NC_081319.1 coordinate 40,108,443, forward strand.
CCCTTCTTCTTTTTGTCCTCCTCCTACCCATGGTATGTGGGGAAGGGCGAGGGTTGCTCGGCCCTGTGGCAGTGATTGAAGAAGCCTGACACTTTTCCCAGCGTGAGTCGGCCTCCAGTATCCTATGTGGCCTTGCCAGGAGCTGTTCTGATCCTGCCCATCCGCTTCCTGTGGGCCACTTGACCCAGCTGTGATTTTACATTTAGGGATTGTCCTGGTTGCTGCCCCTTGAGGGCTGGAGAACTTTGGCTTGAAGTAGGCGCTGAGCAAATGTTTGTAAGCGAATGATGGGTCAGACCCTCTGCCCAAGGCGCATCCCTAGGCGGGAGGTGGTAGGAGGGACTGAGCAGTGGCTGAGCATGGGAGATGGCCTCTGCCCATCCTCAGGCAGACCCTGTCTTCCCAGAGGAAGAAACTTTCTCCCCCCATCCCTTGGAAACAAGGTGGGGGGCTCCTGGGTAGCCTGGCCTTGCCACAGTCCTGGGCTTCTCGCCGGGTTCACAACTCTCTCTGCCGGCCCCCTCCTCCTACCCCCTCAGTGGCAAACAGAGGCTGCCTTGTTCCTGCTCCCATAGAGCTGCCCTGTTTTCTGCACACTAAAAATGGAAACCCCCAAGCTATTTTGGGAGCACTGCCCAGCCGGGCCGTGGCCACAGTACTCTGCTTCCACTGGGCTGCTGGACCCTCCTCCAAGCCTTATGCCCAGCCCTGCTCACTCTGGGTCAGCCTCAGGAGCACCCTGCCGGGAGCCTTGATTGGAAGGAGCCAACCTGGACCCTGGGAAGCTCTGGGAACAGAGTGAACAGGCAGACTGGCAGCTGGGTTGTGGGAGGGGCTGGGCCATGCTTCCTGGGCACAGGCAAGTAGGGGAAGTGTCTCAGCTTGGGATGCATGGCCTGTCCTCTGTGCTTTACCAATCTTGGTGCTCCTGGCTGGAGACTCTCCAGGTCTGGGAAAGGTGGCTGGTCTCACCTGGCTTCAGGTGGAGCCTGCAAGGAGGGGTCTATGAGGAGAGCAGGCACTCAAGGTCTGCGAAGGTCCTGGGGATGTGGGGCACATTTAGTATGGTGACTTCCTTTAGGACAACCCCCCCTGCCCCCCCCCCTTCAGCCCTGCTCTGCTCTGACCTACAGGAGAGGAGATAGCAAGAGATGGTCTGGCTTCTGCAGCCCTCTAGGACTTAGGGCTCAAACCAGGGAAGTGTGCGTGAGTCTGTGTGGGGGGTCTGAAAGTGGGTGGTGGTGTGTATGTCTTGGGTGGATGGGTGCATGTGATGTGCCTGTGTGGAGTGCATGTTTCTTTGTGTAAACAGTTTGTCTCTGTGGACGTGTCTTTGTGCAGGTGTCTAAGTGCAGGTGGGTAGGGTGTCTGTGTGGGACGTTTGCCTGTGTTTCTGGGTATGTGTCTCCGTGCGGTATGCACAGGCTGTATGTGCATGCGTCTGTGTGTGTGCTCGCGCCCATGTGTGTGTGGGTGTGTGCATGCAGGGTGGGTGGTATGTATGCTTCTTGGTGTGTGCGAGCATGTGTCTGCTTATGTGCTGGTGGTGGTTTTGGGCTAGGCTAGCCCTGGGCCTGTGTGGAGGGTATGTACCAGGGTACCCTGATAGGGCAGAGTTTGGGCAGAGGGTGAGGATGGGAGAGTGCCGAGAACGGGCTTCAGGGGGCACAGGACTAAAGTGGGGGCCTGACTGGGCCCTGCCGGCCGTGCAGCTCCTTCTTAGCTGCCCTTTCCCAGGCCCTGAGGGTGCTTGGTTCTGCTGCCCTCCCCCTCCCTGTGGGCTCTGAGGAGGCGTCCCTGTGGAATGTGTTTGGTGGCCGAGGGCCAGGCTGGGCCCAGCTCCACCAGCAGACTGGGCAGCCGGGAGAGGTACCTTTGTGCTGCCTCCATGGTGGGGAGCCCACATGCCTGCAGCCCAGCCCCCAGCTTCATGCTCTGCTTTCTCCCTGGCTAGGTGACTCTCGCTCGGGGTATGCTGTTGTCTCCTGATCCGGCTGGCCTTGCCAGGTGAGCCTGACCTCACACCTAGGTGTCTGGGAGCAGTGTGACTCCCACCTCTGCTGAGGGCTCTCCAAGGTGGGGTCTAGCTAGCCTTTTAGGCCCTATCCCTAGCAGCCTTTAAAAAAAAAAAAATTATTTATTTTACTTATTTATTTTGGCTGTGTTTGGTCTTCATTGCTGTGCACGGGCTTTCTCTAGTTGCGGAGAGTGGGGGTTACTCTTGGTTGCGGTGTGCGGGCTTCTCATTGCAGTGGCTTCTCTTGTTGCAGAGCACGGGCTCTAGGCATGCGGGCTTCAGTAGTTGTGGCACGTGGGCTCAGTAGTTGTGGCTTGCGGGCTCTAGAGCGCAGGCTCAGTAGTTGTGGCGCACGGGCTTAGTTGCTCCGCGGCATGTGGGATCTTCCCGGACCAGGGCTCGAACCCGCGTCCCCTGCATTGGCAGGAGGATTCTTAACCACTGAGCCACCAGGGAAGCCCTCCCTGGCAGCCTTAACCCCCCTCATCTCTCTGGCCCTTTGGTTCTCTGGTTATTACCCTTCTGGATTCCTAGCCTGAAAGGCCCTTCATCCAATTCTTACCCTACTCTAAAATGCACGTGGCCCATGAGACCTTGCCCTCCCTTTTTCTGCCCAGGAAACTGACATCCATGCAGAGGGTGCCTTTCTCTCTTTGGGGTTCTGGGTCCCTTCTTCCCATCCCTTGCTCTCCTGCCCCTTCCAGGCCCTAGTCCCTGGGAATGGGATGTTTCCCTTGTCTCTGCCCCTTTAGCCTCTTACCCTTGGACCCTGTTATGACATAGGGCAGGGCAGGGTAAGGGGTGCGGGGTGCAGGTCTCCTGAGAGAGTAGTGCTTACAGAGAATTGGCAGTGTTGAAGTTTCCAGGAAAATGTCTCCTGACCCCTTGCTAGTGTGTGGTCCTGGGGTCATCCTAACTACAGTGCCATCTAAGCCTGGTCCTCCCTGCTCCCCCGTCCCTGAGTTAGGAGGGATGTCTTGGCAGTGTCACAGTCCTACTCCTCACCAGTGGTCCCTCGGTGCTCAGGTGGCCACATGAGCCCCGCTCAACCTCTCTCCCTACCAGGTGACCATGCCTGCCCTCGGCCCAGCTCTTCTCCAGGCACTCTGGGCCGGGTGGGTCCTCACCCTCCAGCCCCCTCCACCGACTGCTTTCACTCCCAATGGTACGCATCTGCAGCACCTGGCGCGGGATCCCACCTCAGGCACCCTCTACCTAGGGGCCACCAACTTCCTGTTCCAGCTGAGTCCTGAACTGCAGCTGGAGGCCACTGTGTCCACTGGCCCTGTGCTAGACAGCAGGGACTGTCTGCCACCTGTGACGCCTGATGAGTGCCCTCAGGCCCAGCCCACCAACAACCCGAACCAGCTGCTCCTGGTGAGCCCCGGGGCCCTGGTGGTGTGTGGCAGTGTGCACCAGGGGGTCTGTGAGCAGCGGCGCCTGGGGCAGCTCGGGCAGCTGTTGCTGCGACCAGAGCGACCTGGGGACACCCAGTATGTGGCTGCCAACGACCCTGCCGTCACCACGGTGGGACTGGTGGCCCAGGGCTTGGCTGGGGAGCCCCTCCTCTTTGTGGGGCGGGGCTACACCAGCAGGGGTGTGGGGGGTGGCATCCCTCCCATCACTACCCGCGCCTTAAGGCCACTGGACCCCCAGGCTGCCTTCTCTTATGAGGAGACGGCCAAGCTAGCTGTGGGCCGCCTCTCCGAGTACAGCCACCACTTTGTGAGCGCCTTTGCACGAGGGGCCAGTGCCTACTTCCTGTTTCTCCGGCGGGACCTGCAGGCTCAGTCTCGAGCTTTCCGTGCCTATGTGTCCCGTGTGTGCCTCCGGGACCAGCACTACTACTCCTACGTGGAGTTGCCTCTGGCCTGTCACGGGGGCCGCTACGGGCTGATCCAGGCTGCGGCTGTCGCCATGTCTGCGGAGGTGGCCCGGGGGGAGGTGCTCTTTGCAGCCTTCTCCTCGGCCGCTCCCCCCACTGTGGGCCGGCCCCCGTTGGCAGCTGCCGGGGCATCTGGAGCCTCTGCCCTCTGTGCCTTCCCCCTGGATGAGGTGGATCGCCTTGCTAATCGCACACGCGATGCCTGCTACACTCGGGAGGGCCGCGCTGAGGATGGGGCCGAGGTGGCCTACATTGAGTATGATGTCAATTCCGACTGTGCTCAGCTGCCCGTGGTGAGTCCTGGCACCGCCCAGCCCTTCCCTGTCTCTGAGGCCACTGGCCAGGCATTTACTGGATGTAAATGGATGTTAAGTGATTCCTTTGTGTCTGGGCGATGAAGGGGTACCTCACGGTAAGAGTGGCATTCAGGGGGACAGAGAGCCAGCTGTGCAGGGGTGGGTTTGGACCAGGCGCTGAAGGGATGGCATTTGTGTAGGTGGACTGAGAGGGCATTTGAGGTTCTAGGGAATGGGGCAGGGACCCAGAATGTAGGGGGGGGTGGAATCTATTGTTTTAGGGTCTTGAGCGAGAGAGGCAGGTGAGGTTGAGACTTGAGGCTAGACTTGAGGCTCTAGTCTCAGGATGGATGAAAAGGGTAGAAGCCACATATAGGGGGACTGAGTCAGTGAGAGGTGGGAGGGGACCCAGGTTAGTAGACCTGGAGAGGAAGATGCAAGCTGGAGAGGCTTTGGAAAAGTGGTCCAGGAGAAGGCTGAGTGCATGAACTGGAGGAAGCAGCTCCCAGGCCAGGGATGGGAGAAAATGGGGCCCCAGACACCTGGGGATCAAAAGAGGGGGACGGAGCCACTGCAGACTGTGGAGTTAAGCCACCGAGGCAAGGCTAAGGATGCAGTTGTGGGAGAGCCAAGAGCTGGCAGAGACGCTGGGAGAAGGGGTGGGGTTGTCCGGGGAGGAGGGGCCCGGGGACGTTATCCAGGGAGGGCCTTATTTGTGCTTCTTGCTGCCTGCAGGACACCCTGGATGCTTACCCTTGTGGCTCAGACCACACGCCCAGCCCCATGGCCAGCCGTGTCCCCATGGAAGCCATGCCAGTTCTGGAGTGGCCAGGGGTTCAGCTAACAGCCGTGGCGATCACTGTGGAAGATGGACACACCATTGCTTTTCTGGGTGACAGTCAAGGGCAGCTGCATAAGGTGAGTCCACAGGAGGTACTGGGCCCTGCCCCAGGATCTGGAGGCGACAGGCTGCTGGGGACCCAGGCTGAGCAGAGCTACGCCTGAGACCCCTGGGGCTGCAATGTGAGATATGTGGTATGCCCCTTGCCCTCGCTGGGAGAGATGACCTGTGCTCCTCTTTCTGGGGCAGGGTGGTGTGGCCTGTACTCTCTAGGAGGAAATTCTACCTGTAAATTATTTTATTGGGGCGAGAGGGGAGGGCCTTGGGCCTCAGACCTTGTGGTCTCTGATCTCAGGTCTACTTGGGCCCAGGGAGTGATGGCCACCCGTACTCCACACGGATCATCCAGCAGGGGTCTACGGTGAGCAGAGACCTCATCTTTGATGGGGCCTTCGAGCACCTGTATGTCATGACCCAGAGCACGGTGAGTGCCATGTGCCAGCCAGGGAGGGCATGACTGCTGGGAGGGGCCTCAGGGGAGCTGGGGGCCCGTATGTGGGGAGCCACTGGTGCTTGGATTGTTGACCTCAAGTCCTCTTCGCTGCTGTAGCTTCTCAAGGTTCCTGTGGCCTCCTGTGCTCAGCACCTGGACTGTGCATCTTGCCTGGCTCACAGGGACCCATACTGTGGGTGGTGTGTGCTCCTCGGCAGGTCAGCGCTCCCCCGACCCTGACCCCTTCCCCAGCCCCACCCCAACCCCAGCCTCACGCCCTCAATTCTCCTGCCCTGTCCAGGGTTCCTGGTCCTTGGCCCTTGACTCTCAACCCTTGACCCCTGGATGCCCCAACGCCCTACCCTCACCCCTATCCTCTACCCTGACTTGCCAGGCACGTCGTGGCCCACTTGAGGATCCTGCCCAGGTCCCTAGGATTGTAGGTGTCCCTGCCCCATGAACTGCCAGTGGCCCCGTGAGGGTCACAGGTGGACACTGGTCATTCTTGCCCAGGTGCAGTCGCCATTCCGAGTGCTCTCGGGGCCAGGGCTTAGAGCGGTGGCTGTGGAGCTTCCAGCCTGAAATGGGCTGTCTGCGAGTGGCAGCCTTGAGTCCTGCTAACATCAGCCGTGAGGAGAGGAGGGAGGTGAAGACCAGAGCAGGCGGAGCCCTGGCCTGGGGGAGCTCTGGTGATGGGTCGAAACCTTGGATTTTAAATACCATATGGCCTTGCCCAAGTCGCTTCTCTTGGGGCCCCGCTTTCTCCATCTGTTACTAACCCAGGCTGGAGGGTATTTGTGATCACTGGGGGCTGGTGGCCACTGGTGCCTACCCACATTGGGAGCCTGTAAACGGATCCCTGATCTGCTGCCCAGTGGCTCCAACAGCGTGTCCTGGCCTCTCTTCGCAGGTTCTCTTGTCGGTACCTGATCTGCCACCCCTGTGGCCAGGGGAGTCTTATTCCTGCCACTTTGGGGAATACCAGAGTCCTGCCCTGCTGACCAGTTCCGGTGTGACGTGCCCCTCCCCAGACCCTAGTGAGGCTCCAGAGCTGCCGAGAGAAGCCGGTGGGTGAGAGAAGGAGCCAGCCCGGGGCCTGGGAGCCCTACTCTCCTCCCATCTTGCTCCAAGGGGTGTGATCAGGATGAGGTGTGAATCCAGGCAAAGGGTCCTGAAGCGATGTCTTTCTCTGAGGACCCTTCTGGTCCCCAATCCCTAAAGTCCCTGTTTTCTACCCTGTGGACTGTGTTCCCGACCCTGGGTACCCCTTCCTGGTCAGAGTGCTAAACCCACCCTCTGTGGTCTCGGACGTCAGCTCGGGGTCTGAGTGCCCCTTCCTGCTCCTCAGCCCAGCCCGCTCCTCCCTCTGCAGACCACATCTCCGTGAGGCTGGAGCTCAGGTTTGGTGCCGTCGTGATTGCCGAAACTTCCCTCTCCTTCTATGACTGCATGGCCGTCACCTTGCTCCGCCCATCTGCACAGTGAGTTCCTCACCCCGACCCCCAGCCCCTGGGCTGCCCCGTGGCGATCCCCATCCCATGGCTGTGCTCTGTGCAGGTGCCAGGCCTGTGTGAGAAGCCTCTGGGGGTGTAACTGGTGCGTCTGGCAGCACCTGTGCACGCACAAGGCCTCATGTGATGCTGGGCCCATGGTGGTCAGCCGACAGGTGAGCTCAACTCCTGGCCGGGCCCCAGGGGGGGTTCGGGCTCCCCATTGTGAGGGTTTCTCTCATGGCCCGGGGTCTGTGTGTCTGCCTGCCCTGGGTGCTCTGTCGTGAGCACCTGAGCTGCTGTGTGTGACGGACTCACTGGAGGACGGCTGTCAACGTCCCACCTGTTTCGGGAGAGGACGTTTGTAGCTGAGAAGAGGGGAGGTCTGGCCTTGTGCCCCACCTTGGCACAGATGCTATAGACGCCCCTAGAGCGCGCCCTCCCCTTCCCCTCTGGAGAATTAATGGGCTGTTTTTGTTTCTCTTTTCCTTGGTCTCCTTTCCTCTTAACACACCCTTTGCCTGCCTGCCGCCTGCTCCCACACCTGCCTGCTGAGTGGCCCTTCCTGTCTTTCTCTGCCTCCCACTTCAGAGCCCGCCACTCTCCCCAGCCCCTCCTGCAAGAGACGCACCCCCCTCCTTCCCACCCACAGCCCCCAGGGCCACAGTCACCCCGGCTCCTGACGCCCTTCCCGTGGACACTCCTTCCACAGCCACAACCTTGGATGTCCCCCCTGGGGCCAGGCCTTCACTGCTCAGCCCCTGGGGGCCGTGGGCAGGTCCTGGCCCCACACTTGCCTCGGCTTCCACGGGCTCACCTCTCCACGAGGCCCCTCCTCCTCCCAGCCCCCGCCAGAGGCCTGGAACCGCTGTCCCTGACCCCACGGCCTTCGGACCCGTGGCCACCGCCGAGGACCTCTTGGCCTCCCACCCATCACCCTCAGATGCAGCAGCACTGCCCCCCGCGCTTGCAGAGCCTGGCCCCGAGGCTCTCCCCTCTGCAGTACCCCTGGACCAGCCCCCTGGCACGGCTCCCGCCACCACTTTCCCAGGGGCCGCTGGCTCCACGAAGCCCGCTCTGGACTGGCTCATGAGAGAAGGCGGAGAGCTGCCCGAGGCGGACGAGTGGACGGGGGGTGACACGCCCGCCTTCTCCACTTCCACCCTCCTCTCAGGTGATGGAGACTCTGCTGAGCACGAGGGCCCTCCTGCCCCCCTCATCCTCCTGTCCAGCCTTGACTACCAGTACGACACCCCTGGGCTCTGGGAGCTGGTGAGACCCGGCCCAGGAAGGAGGCCTCAGGGGAGGGGATTGGGACAGATGCAGCCTCTTGGCCACCTGTGATTCTGCAGGGGAAGGATGGAGGGGAGGGGGGCGTCCGTTGCCTCATGCTGGCCTGGCCCCGGGGTTCTGCCTGGGATAGGGATGAGGTGGCAGGTGGGCTCCATAGACTGCCTGGTGCTTGGTGTCTGCAGGAGGAGACCACCTTGGGGGCAGGCTCCTGTCCTTGTGTGGAGAGCGTGCAGGGCTCCAGCCTGATGCCGGTCCACGTGCAGCGAGAAGTGCGACTGCTGGGCAGGAACCTGCGCCTCTTCCAGGTGAGTGTGTCCTCTTTGCAGCTGTTGCCATGGCCTCCTTGGCTGTTGGCAAACTATGCGCGAGTCCCGGGGAGCAGGGGAGGGCACGGCCTCAGGTCTCAATCCCAACCCGGGGACTGTGCTGGGGCCCTGTGGGGCTCATCAGGCCTGGCTTCTGAAGCTGCCCCCGTAGCTGTGTCCTCTGTCCCCAGGACAGCCCAGGAGACCATGAGTGTGTGATGGAGCTGGAGGGCCACGAGGTGGTGGTTGAGGCCCGGGTCGAATGCGAGCTGCCTCCAGATACCCGGTGCCACGTCACCTGCCAGCAGCACCAGGTACAGATCCCGAGTCCTGGGTGGGCGAGGGCGCGCAGGCCACAGGCTGGCTACCAAGCTTAGCTGGCTGCACCGCACTCATCCCAGCCCATTCTCTGACTAAGTGACCCCGAGGGAGTCCTAGTACCCTGGCTCTGACCTCTGACCATTCTCTAAGTGACCCCGAGGGAGTCCTAGTACCCCGGCTCTGACCTCTGACCTTGTGCCCCATGGGGTCCTGTATCCCAGCTCTGGCTTCTGGCTTTGTGTTCCCATGAGTCATTTTGGTCCTTTCTCTGACCACACTCTCCCCAGGCCTGGCGCCTCCCCTAACCCCGGGCTCTGACCCCACTCCCATTTCTCCAGCTCAGCTATGAGGCTGTGCAGCCAGAGCTCCGCGTGGGGCTGTTTCTGCGTCGGGCTGGCCGTCTGCGTGTGGACAGTGTGGATGGGCTGCACGGTGAGTGACCCGGGGCTGCTGGGACTAGCTGGTGGCAACAGGGCTCTTCCTGGCCTGCCTCTCACATTCGTCTCTCCACCCCCAGTGGTGCTTTATGACTGTTCCGTGGGACACGAGGACTGCAGCCGCTGCCAAACTGCCATGCCCCAGTACGGCTGTGTGTGGTGCAAGGGGGAGCATCCACGCTGCGTGGCCCGGGAGGCCTGTGGTGAGGCTGAGGCTGTGGTCACCCAGTGCCCGGCACCCCTCATCCACTCGGTGTGTTGAAATGCTGGAGCATCCCTTCAAGGGGTTTGGGTGCTGTGGGTTCAGGGGCCCAAAAGGTGGGAGGCTGGGGCTGTCTCTCCAGGCTGCCAAAGGTCAACAGGTGAGTGGAGGTGAGCCGTCCTTGTCCTGGAACAGGTGGAGCCACTGACTGGGCCTGTAGACGGAGGTACCCATGTCACCATCAGGGGCTCCAACTTGGGCCAACATGTGCAGGACGTGCAGGACACAGTCTGGGTGGCTGGAGTGCCCTGTGCTGTGGACGCTCAGGAGTACGAGGTCTCCAGCAGGTGAGTGGGCTGGACTGACAGGAGCAGGGGGCACCCCGCGGGCTTCATGGCTGGCTTTCCTGCTTAGGGACATCTACCCACTACTCGTCTGCCCTCTCCTCTCCCCCTTTCCTTGGTTCTGATCACAGTGTCTCAGGGCTGGGGTTACTATCAAGGCCTTGGCTTTGTGCACAGACCTGCAGATTTTTGGCCTGGGTCTAGTCACTGCTCAGAGCTGACAGGCGGCTCTGCTTCCTGGAACTGCCTAGGTGTGCTCACCCGGCTTTCCAAGTGACCACGGGCATAGTTGCGGTAGCAGGCTCCTCGGATCCCAGACAGCTGTGCTCTGTGGCTGACCTTCCCACCTGCTGACCCTTCTTCCCCAAGCAGTGCCTTGGGCAGGCTCCTCACGGGGATAGACTTGTGACACACCTGCTGAGTGTCAGGCCCCTCTGTCCAGTCCCTGGGACCCCTCCCACCTTCCCAGGGCTTGCGGCTTACAAGGCTGGCAGTTGCAGAGTCCCAAATGTGCACACACAGAGCACAGCAAAGGAGACATCCACAAGCAGCAGGTCTCCAACCCGCCGAATGTCAGGGTTACCTGGAGAGTTGGTCCCAAACCCCCCAGAGCAGATCCTTAGACCACCTCCCTCCACTTCCTGCAGAGGTCTGGATCTGTAGGCCCGTGTTGGGGTCCCACAGTCTTATTTTCTTTCTTTTAAAAAATGTATTTATTTATTTTTGGCTGCATTGGGTCTTTGTTGCTACGTGCAGGCTTTCTCTAGTTGCGGCGAGCGGGGGCTACTCTGTTGCGGTGTGCGGGCTTCTCATTGCGGTGGCTTCTCTTGTTGCGGAGCTCAGGCTCTAGGCACGTGGGCTTCAGTAGTTGTGGCATGTGGGCTCAGTAGTTGTGGCTCGCGGGCTCTAGAGTGCAGGGTCAGCACAGGCTTAGTTGCTCTGCAGAATGTGGGATCTTCCTGGACAAGGGCTTGAACCCATGTCCCCTGCATTGGCAGGCGGATTCTTAACCACTGCACCACCAGGCAAGCACCCCGCAGTCTTATTTTCAACAAGACTCTGCTAGAGCATGTTGTTTCTCCTGTGAATGTATTATGACTGAGTACTTTATGTGAGTGTTAATGATTCTAGAACCATGAGACTAAAGTACTTTCTGAACTGATTTATAAAGTGATTAAAATACATTCCAGCTGAAGCCTCTCCCAGGTAGTTCACACTTCGCTTGTTCTGTTTTCTGGAGGTGTTTGCAGTGACCGTGACAATGTCACAAAGAGTCGAACCACTGCAGGCTTCACATTCTGGAGATTAATTTGCCCCAAGCTTCTGTTTCCTGGCTAAGAACCAACATTTCTTAGATTGCTCACTTTCCCTTCACGTCCACCCCCAGACCTGACTAGAGGCTTTCGGGAACATTTTTTTCATGAGGAAATCAAGTTTCCACCACCTTGTAACTGGTGCTGTGCCCACGGTGATGGTGGCCGGTTAGGCCTGCTCATTAGCTCAGCAACCCACCCCTGCCACCAGCCTTACAAGGGCTGGTGCCCCACAGAGAAAGAAATTCTCCTTGTCAGGGCGCTCTGGGGTTGGACTTAAATGATTGAACCACAGATATTAATTCTCAGAGGCCAAAGCCTCCTGGTGAGTCGTTAAGTAATTCCTTCCAAAGCAAGAGGATCTCTGCCAATCTCGGGAGCCAGGGAGAACACCTGATGTAGTGGGGCAGGGAGGGGGCGGCCGGGTCAGTTTGAGGGGCCCTCAGTGTGGCCCATCACCCCAGCTTTCCCTGTGCCCACAGCCTTGTGTGTATTACTGGGGCCAGCGGGGAGGAGGTGGCAGGCGCTGTGACGGTGGAGGTGCCAGGAAGAGGACGCGGCGTCTCAGAGCATGACTTTGCCTACCAGGTGCCTGACTGTTGAGTCCCCACCAGCTACCCATGGCAACCCCCTTAGGTGGCTGGCTCCTCCCAGCCCATTGGTTCGCCTCCCTGGGGCTCCCCATCCCACGGCCTCCTTGTCTGCTCCCCCTGCCTCCCTGTTCCTGGCCTGATGCCTGTCTGTTTCTCCCTGTCTCCTTCCCACAGGACCCAAAGGTGCATTCCATCTTCCCAGCCCGAGGCCCCAGAGCCGGGGGCACCAGCCTCACCCTGCACGGCTCCAAGCTTCTGACCGGGCGGCTGGAGGACATCCGAGTGGTAGTTGGAGACCAGCCTTGTCACCTGTGAGGGCCGCTTCCTCATTCTGCAAAAATCCTTGAGCTCCGGGGAGAAGACGGAGGGGTGGGATACTAGGGAGAGCAGAAAGGGGGAGAGAGCCAAGTCTGCTCCATCAGAAAGCGGCCAGCCCCTTTCGAAACTGGGGCTTTTGTGGGAGTGCAGCCTCCAGGGTCACTGTGGAGACTGCAGTCAGCACTGAAGGGAAGTGAGCTGTGGCCCGAGCAGGTCCCGTGTCCTGGAATCACCCCTTCCCCTTCCTGTGCCCCTCTGGCCCAGTGGGGCCCGCCTGCCACTTCTCCCTCCCTTCTCAGGCTGCTGGAGCAGCAGGCGGAGCAGCTGCGGTGTGAGACCAGCCCACACGCCACGCCTGCCACACTCCCCGTGGCTGTGTGGTTTGGGGCCGCTGAGCGGAGGCTTCATCACAGCCAGTTCGAGTACACATCAGACCCCAATGTCACCTCTGCGGGCCCCTCCAAGAGCTTCCTCAGGTGTTGGGCCGAGGGCATGGCTGCATGGCATGCGGTCGGGAGGTCTTTGCAGCTCCAGTATATGGGGGTTTGTAGGGCTCTATGTGGGGGGCTTCGACTCCCATGCTGCTGGTGGGGAGAGGGGCCGTGGGGCTTTGGGTTGGAGCTGACCTAACATCAGGGACTGGGCTGTGCTCTAAAGCCTTGTTCACATAAACCCTAAGTGGCTCATGGGCTGTGTTTTCAGTGGAGGACGTGAGATATGGGTCCGTGGCCAGAATTTGGACGTGGTACAGACACCAAGAATCCGAGTGACTGTGGCCACGAGAGCACCGGCGCCAGGCCAGGGGCTTGGGTGGCGGCGCCGCGTGATCCCAGAGACGGCGTGCTCCCCCGGAGCCTCCTGTGGCGGCCTTCACGTAGGACCCCCATGGGTAACCCCTGCCTGCACTGGGCTAGCCATCGTCCACCTTGCCCCCTCATCCCCCCCACCCCTAGACAGCCGTGGGTGGTGGGTACCAGTGGAGGCTATGTCCCCATCTTTGCTGGACCCCCCCGCCTTGTGCACCCTCAGCGGACCCTCCCTGTCCTCCCTTCCTCTGCCCTAGTTTGAGGAACCTTGCCACGTGAACTCCTCCCAGCTCATCACGTGCTGCACACCGGCCCTCCCAGGCCTGCCTGAGGACCCCTGGGTCCGTGTGGAATTCATCCTTGACAACCTGGTCTTTGACTTTGCAACACTGAACCCCACACCCTTCTCCTATGAGGCCGACCCCACTCTGCAGCCCCTCAACCCCGAGGACCCCACCGTACCATTCCGGCACAAGCCTGGGAGTGTGCTCTCTGTAGAGGTACTGCTCCTAGTGGGATCTGGCAGGGCCCCAAGACCCTTCACTTTGCCGGATGGTACTGCTGTGTGGCAGAGGGGGCATCACAGCAAAGCAAGGGCCAGTGGATGGACATGGCAAGTGCTGAGGGGGCTGGTGGTGGGGTGCCTAGCCCAACACACCTGGCCAGGGCTTAGGTCCTGTGGTCTGGGTCCTGCACACACCATGGCAGGTGTCTGAATAATGATATGTAAATAGTTTGGCACGTGCAGTGGCGGTGAGGTACACAATAGGCGCCTGGGCTGATGCCCATTTGGCAGCCTGTCTCATGTGGACACACTTGGCATGTGTACTGACACACGCAGTAGCAGGGGCTCTGCTTTGTTAGGTCACTGGGTAGGATTTGGGGACAGATTTATATTCTCCAGATTTTTAGCTCTGGAGAAGTTAAGACTCAAGGAAGAGGGATAGGGAGGGGCAGAAAAGGGTCAGGGGGCAGCTTGGGAAACATCCATGGGGCTGTCACCTCACGTGCAGAACAAGAGGTGCTGAGGCACCATCAGCCCTGCTCCTGGGGATGAGTCTCAGGACCATCTGTCCCACATTTGGGGAGATAGGATCTGAGTGACCATCAGCTCCTCCCCTTAAGGAAGAGTTCTGAATGATGGATCAGTGACCCCATGTTCCAGGGGGAGAATCTGGACCTTGCAATGTCCAAGGAGGAGGTGGTGGCCATGATAGGGGACGGCCCCTGCATGGTGAAGACGCTGACCCGGCACCACCTGTACTGTGAACCCCCCGTGGAGCAGCCCCTACCCCGGCACCATGCCCTCCGGGAGGTGCCTGACGCTTTGCCTGAGTTCACGGTCAGTGGGCAGGCCCTGGGCCGGGGCAGGCATCGGGCGTGCGCTGACCTCTTGCTCACAGGTGGCTCCCTGTGCAGGTGCAGATGGGGAACCTTCGCTTCTCCCTGGGCCATGTGCAGTACGATGGCGAGAGCCCTGTGGCTTTTCCCATGGCAGCCCAGGTGGGCTTGGGGGTGGGCACCTCTCTTCTGGCTCTGGGTGTCATCATCATTGTCCTCATGTACAGGTGGGTACAGCCAGATGTGGCTGGGTTGGGCAGGTAGCAGGGTGTGGCTGGATTGGGAAGGGGCAGACTAGACCAGGGATGGGCAAACACTTCCTATAAAGGGCAGGAGAGTAACTATTTCAGGCTTTGTGGGCCAGGCGGTCTTGGTGGCAGTGACTCAGCTCTGCTATTATAGCCCAGCGGTAGCCACGGACAACATGTGAACACATGAGCATGCCTGTGTTCCAACAAATCTTTATTTACAAAAACAGGCCAGGGGCCAGATTTGGCCGTGTTATACTTTGCTGATCCCTGGGCTAGATGAGTCGTGGGTGGGTGTGACTTGCCTGGGATGGGACAGACTGAATTATTCTGACTAGGCCCTGGCTTGGCTGGGCATGGCGGGGTTAGACTGTGCTGCTGGCCTGGGCAGGCCTGGGCCTGGTGGGACCCAGCAAGGGCTCGGGCCTCCTCTGGCCTGCCCTGCCCTGACCTTGGTGCTGAGCAGGAGGAAGAGCAAGCAGGCTCTGAGGGACTATAAGAAGGTGCAGATCCAGCTGGAGAATCTGGAGAGCAGTGTGCGGGACCGCTGCAAGAAGGAGTTCACAGGTGAGGCTGCGAAGACCCCACGCTCCAGGGCTCTGCCCAAGACTGCTCCCATCACCTTGGGATCTGCGCCCAAACCTGGCTTCTTCTGCTTAACAGACCTTATGACCGAGATGACCGATCTTACCAGTGACCTTCTGGGCAGCGGCATCCCCTTCCTCGACTACGAGGTGTATGCCGAGAGGGTCTTCTTCCCTGGGCACCAGGAGTCGCCCTTGCACCGGGACTTGGGCGTGCCTGAGAGCAGGCGACCCACTGTGGAACAAGGGCTGGGGCAGCTCTCCAACCTGCTTAACAGCAAGCTCTTCCTCATCAAGGTGCCGGCCCCGCCCCCTATCTGGGCCCTCCAGGGGTGGGGTGGGGAGGGGGCCCCCCTACCCTCCAGCCCCATCCCTTCTCAGTCCCTCCGGTTCTGAATCTGCCCTCCCTGCCCACCTGTCCCCTCTCCCTGGCGCCAGTTCATCCACACCCTGGAGAGCCAGCGCACCTTCTCAGCTCGGGACCGTGCCTATGTGGCATCTCTGCTCACCGTGGCACTGCATGGGAAGCTTGAGTACTTTACTGACATCCTGCGCACCCTGCTCAGTGACCTGGTGGCCCAGTACGTGGCCAAGAACCCCAAGCTGATGCTGCGCAGGTCTGTATGCCCGTCAGACGCCACGGGGGCCAGACGGCCGTGGACAGCCGGAGCCAAGACCTGAGTCAGGCCCTCTGGGGCCTGGGTCCCCCACCTGCTGACTCTGCCCCCTCTTTCCTGTCATCCCAGGACAGAGACCGTGGTGGAGAAGCTGCTCACCAACTGGATGTCCATCTGCCTCTACACTTTCGTGAGGGTGAGTGAGGCAGAGGTGGGTGGGGCTCCCCTCTAGGGAGAGTCAGGACTCTGAACCACACAGCTTCTGGCCCCAGCACAGCTTGGGCACCCCTGCCCAGCATGTCCTCAGTCACCTTAAGCCTTCTGCGGCCTACATCCTGTTCCCTTCCCCAGCACCTCCGTCCCATGCTTGTCCCCTGCCCCTGGTGTCCTAACTGCCCGCCACTCCCCCAGGACTCGGTAGGGGAGCCTCTGTACATGCTTTTCCGTGGAATTAAGCATCAAGTGGACAAGGGGCCAGTAGACAGCGTGACTGGCAAAGCCAAATACACCCTGAATGACAACCGCCTGCTCCGAGAGGACGTGGAGTACCGTCCCCTGGTGAGGGGGGGAGAGAGAGGGAGAGAGAGGGGGAGAGAGAGAGAACCTGCTGGTGAGTCAGTCTCCCATGAAGGTGAGGAGGGTGACCACGTCTGATTGTGTGGGTGTCTGCATCTGGTTTGAGCCAGCCTAACCTCTGGCTGGCTGCAGGATAGAGGCTTGAGGGCCAGACCTTGAAGATAGGACCTCAGAGGTTCCCCAGGTTTGGGGTGGGGTCAGGGTGGCCACAGCCAGAGTCTAGGGAGCAGTCAACCCTGCCCGGGGCCCATCCGGGTCCCTGCTGTGTCAGGGCCTGAGTGTCTGCCCGATCATGGTCTCAGCATCCTGCCAGGGGCATGGTTGTGCCCACCAAGCTGGGAGTCACCCTGGCAGACCTGCCCATTGTTTACCTCTGGGAAACTTTCCCCTTCGTGGCCCACGTAGAATTCCTTTGGGAAAATCCCATTCAGGCTCCGCCAGGCCTGCTCCTCTGGCTAGTGGAGACCCTTCTTATGCGGGCTTCCTCAGGTGCCTCAGCCTAACTGTCTGCGCCAGGAGCCTGAGGATCAGAGTTCAGAGGGACTTGTGCTCTTCCATTTTTTCTGCCATTCACCCAGCAGACACTAGTGCACTGTGCCAGGTGCTGGGGCCACAGAGTGGAGGGAGCTGCTGTCCCTGGGGAGGCAGGCGGGTGAAGAGACAAGGAGTGATTATTTGGTGCTTGGAGGTCAGAGGCAGTGGCTTCCTTGTGGGTTGTCCCTGGCCTCGGCCTTGCATCTTGTTCATCCCACATGTGGCATGAGCCCTGACTGCTCCCGTGTATCGTGCATAGACCTTGAATGCACTGCTGGCTGTGGGGCCTGGAGTGGGAGAAGCCCAGGGCGTGCCCGTGAAGGTCCTGGACTGTGACACCATCTCCCAGGCCAAGGAAAAGATGTTGGACCAACTTTATAAAGGCGTGCCTCTTGCCCAGCGGCCCGACCCCCGCACCCTGGACGTCGGTGAGGGCAGAGGGGAAGCTGGTGCTAGACCAGCTCTGCGGGGTCAGCTTATCACCCAGGGGAGGTGGGCTCTGGAACGCCTCTACAGGGATGACCTGTCACCTGGTGAGAGGCCCCTGTTTCTGGACTTCAGAGAAGTTGGGTGAGGTTGCCCCTGATGGAGGGGCCAGTGTCCCTGTAGAAGAGGGGACAGGTTCCACTGCAGGGAGGGTATTCTGAAAGCCCTGGACCAAGCCCACCTTGTCCTTGCAGAATGGCGGTCTGGGGTGGCCGGGCATCTCATTCTTTCCGACGAGGACGTGACTTCTGAGGTCCAGGGTCTGTGGAGGCGCCTGAACACCCTGCAGCATTACAAGGTGGGAGGGGTGGGAGTTGGGGAAGGGCTGTGGTGGGGTGGGCTGGTGGAGGGGTCACCAACTGTGGTCAACAGGTCCCAGATGGAGCAACTGTGGCCCTCGTCCCCTGCCTCACCAAGCACGTCCTCCGGGAAAGCCAGGATTACGTCCCTGGAGAGAGTGAGTACTTACCCTACCACCCCTGCCCCGCCCCTGCCACTGCAGTCCTCTACCCTTGCTTTGCCCAGTCTCCAGTAACGGGGGAAGGTCCTCTGGACCTCAGGGTGGGCTTGTGTCTACTTCCCTTCCACCCAGAGAAGCCCTTGACCAGGGCCTCCACTCCTAGGTTTTGGCAGGACTCCGGGGGTCTAGGGCAGGGGGCACCTGGTAAGGGGTGACAAGCTGTAAGGTCTTGGTACAGGGACCCCAATGCTGGAGGATGTGGACGAGGGGGGTATCCGACCCTGGCACCTGGTGAAGCCAAGCGAGGAGCCGGAGCCGCCCAGGCCTCGGAGGGGCAGCCTCCGGGGCGGGGAGCGGGAGCGAGCCAAGGCCATCCCTGAGATCTACCTGACCCGCCTGCTGTCCATGAAGGTGGGGCTGGGGGCAGGGATGAGACAGGTAGTGGGATTTGGGTGTGTGTGGGGCTCGCATAGGCCTGGTATCACAAGGCGTCTGAGGCTGGGCTGGGCTGAGGTCCCCTTGCTGACTGCATCTCTTGTGCTTTCCCTCCTCCGCAGGGCACCCTGCAGAAGTTTGTGGATGACCTGTTCCAGGTGATCCTCAGCACCAGCCGTCCCGTGCCGCTTGCTGTGAAGTACTTCTTTGACCTGCTGGACGAGCAGGCCCAGCAGCATGGCATCTCGGACCAGGACACCGTCCATATATGGAAGACCAACAGGTGGGGGTGGGGCGGGCAGGCCTAGCATGTGCGGGGTCTTCTCTCCTGTCTCCCCAGTACACTCACTGGCCACACCTGCCCCGCCCGCAGCTTGCCGTTGAGGTTCTGGATCAATATCATAAAAAACCCGCAGTTTGTGTTCGACGTGCAGACATCTGACAACATGGATGCGGTGTTCCTGGTTATTGCACAGACCTTCATGGATGCCTGCACCCTGGCTGACCACAAGCTGGGCCGGGTGAGCTGGCTGGGGCGGGCGGGGAGGGCCTGGGTGGCCGGGGATGGAGAGTGCTGTGGTGCACAGACTCCAGGCCTTCTTGAGGATGTCAAGGAGGAGGATATGGGAGGCCTTTGACCCCAGGCTCGGGGCCAGGCTTTGTCCCTGGGCTCCCTAGGAGGTGGCCGTGCCTCAGCCTTCAGGGATGAGCAAGGGCAGGGGGCACGTGTGCTGATTCACAGGGTTAAGTGGAGCAAAGAGTGCTGGTGGTGCGGGAGGCCAGGGCCACTTGGCGAGGGCTCACCCCGAGGGCGAAGGGGGTGGTCAGACCTGAGAGTTAGGTGGAGCCTCCTGGCAAGCGTGCAGTGGATAGTCTGGAGCCTGGAGTCCAGAGAGGAAGCTGTGTTGTCCCTGGGATGAGCGGTGGCCAGGTTCAAGCTGGGACTAGAGAGTACAGGGCAGGCAGAAGCTGTGGGTTGGATATGGGGGTGAGGAAGAGGGAGGGGTTCCTTACGCGCCCCGGGCCTCTGGCGGTGGTGAGCTAAGACTTGGAGGAGGTGAGCCCATGGATTCTACAATCGCAGAGCAGCTCCAGGCTGCCTTGGAGATTTGATTCCCAAGGGCAGTGGAAGTGTCTGCCAGCCGGTGCAGTACAGGGAGGAGACTCCAGGGGAGGGCAGGTGAGGAGGGATGTGCTGACGGGGGAGCTGGGAAGCATGGAGGAGAGGTGGTCAGGGCTGCCTGGTGGCACAGAGATGGGGAGGTATGTTGTCACAGTGGTCAGGACCCAGAGAGTCCTGTGACAGACACGGGGTCACCACCATGACTGCTCAGGCACCCAGCAGGCAAGGCTGTTGTGGCTCTGCATGAGAACGGACTCTGCTTAGCCTCGACCCTTGGGCCTGGGACCTCTTGAGAGATCTATCTCTAGATCTCCATGGGGAAACAAGATGGAAAGTTCTGTAGTGCTGTGTTTTGGAAGCCATTTTTGCTCTGCCTGCTCTTCATTACTGTGCTTGCGATGAGCTGAGAACCACAGAGCCACGCCAGGACCCAGGGGTCACCTCCAGGGTGTGTGCTGTATGGTAGCAGCGTTTTTCTGCCTGATCTTCACACTGCTTCCCCTTCCCAGCAGCACTGCAGATGCTTCCTGGGTAGCACAGGAATAGTGCAAACCAGGATGCCAAGGGCCACCCATGGAGAGTTGCTGAGAAGGAGGCATCCTGCCTCAGGCCCAGCGCTCACGCCCTTGCTCACAGGGGGCAGTGCAGTCTTGCCTCACCCTCCCAGCAGCTGTAGGATGAGGCAGCAGGTCCAGAGAATGGAAGTGTGCTGCCCACAGCCACTGGGACAGAGCTGGGATTGGAGCCCAGTTCGGTGGTAGAGGATGTGTCTGGCTGTGTTAGATTGTGGGCCCTGGTCTGAGAGACCTGCTTCAAATCCCAGTTCAGCCACACAGGAGTGAGGTGGTCTGGGGCAATTTAATTAAATTTCGGGGTTAGTTTCTTGATTTTTAAAATGATTACATGGGGAATGAACAGCACTTGGAGAAGCAGTATTAGGGCTCCACATGGCACTGCACCCTTCCCACCCTGCATGCCAGTTCCCTGCCAGGTCCGGGTGGAGGCACGTGGAGCTGAGAGATGACCTTGGAGTGAGATGGGGGGAAGCTCAAGGTGATGACAGCAGAGATGGGACATTGAGGGAGGGGTGACAGAAGGAATGAGGTGGGGTGAACCACCATTCAGGTTGTCTGGGACTGAGGAGGTTTCCTGCGATTCAGGACTTAAGTTTTAAAACTGAAACAGTGCTGGGAAAATTGGAACAGCTGGTCACCCTAACAGGAGCTCTCATCCTTCTTTTCCTTTCACTGTTCACCTGCTGGCACCCAGGACTCTCCCATCAACAAACTTCTGTATGCTCGGGATATTCCCCGGTACAAACGGATGGTGGAAAGGTACGAGGGAAAGGGATTGCATCTGGGGGATAACGCGTGGACAGATTGGTGGGTGTTTACAGCTGAAGCCCAGGGGTGGGCCTGGTGGGGTGAGGAGGGGTTTGTTTCCCCAGTGGCTGCCGGACCCATGATCTCTGGCAGGTACTACGCAGACATCAGACAGACCATCCCCGCCAGTGATCAAGAGATGAACTCCATCCTGGCCGAGCTGTCCCGGGTATGGCCCTCCTTCTGCTTCTTGGGTTGGGCACAGGCCTTCGGCCACAAGGGTCCTGCCCCCTTCACACTGCTCCTTTGCAGGGAAGCCCTGGGGGCCTCAGCACAGTGTTCCCGCTGCCTCTGTAAAAGATCAGGGCTCCCAGTGTCTCATCAGAGAGCAGCAGGGGCCTTGTCCTGGCAGCTGCCACCTAACCTGACTCAGCCAGGTGTTTAGATGTCTGCAGCCCCTTGGGGTCTGTGGACCATAGTTCCAAGGCAGCGAGGTAGCGGGGATTCGGCCCCAGGACTGCCTGGGTCAGCCTGTCCACGTCTTCCTACTGCTCTGCTTTCCTTGGCACTACAGACATGCCCCCACCTACTCCTAAAACAGCCTCCAAACAGTCCAGTCCAGGGAATTTATAAACAATGTAAATCTGAAACCATGATGATGATGACCACAACCACAATAACAATAGCAGCTACAGTTTTGGGGTGTTGCCGTGTGTGGGGTACTGTGATTACTTCTCATTTGATTCCCATAAAAGCTCTACAAGTTAGGTGATATCAACTCCATTGTCCTGAAGAGGAGGCTGAGGTTCAGAGATGTCCCCATGGAGGGGCCTGGGTGTGACCTCAGGAAAGACTTGGATGAGGTCAGAGCAGAACTATGCTGGGCCACAGCCTGTGAGCAGCACCTATTCCGCCTGGCTCTGTGATCGCCTGGGACGCCAGAGGGTCCCAGCTGGAGCCTGGAGGGGGGAGAGAGGTCGAGCCCCAGTGGAGACCCCAGGCCATGGTGAAACTACAGATCCAGGGTCTCTCCACCAAGGAGGCCCTTTGGTCCTATCCTGTCCCCAGCTTAGCACGTCTAGCCTGGCATCCCCTGTCTGTGGAGGGGCTCTGCTTCCCAATGCAGGGCCCTGTTCCTTCCTCTACCTCCCAGGCCCCTCTTCCCCACTCTGCTTGCCTGGGGTCCTGGGCCGCCTCTGGTGGCTGGCAGCACCCCCTATCTCTGTAACCTCTTGTCTCTCCTCCCTAGAACTACTCTGGAGACCTGGGGGTGCGAGTGGCCCTGCATGAACTCTACAAGTATATCAACAAATACTATGACCAGGTGGGCAGAACTTGGGCATGGTCAGGATGATGTGAGAGGGTGACTGGCTCTGTGACGCAAGTGTGGGGCCTTTGGGTCTCCCCCAGGAACAGAGTGGTGGAGGGGGGCTGAGCCCTGGGCTCGGGAAGTGTTTGTTCTTCAGGTGTGCTTCCTGGTAGTGGCCCGGCTCTTACCTGCTGCCGCCCTCCCCATCCGGGCTCCTCAGCCAGGCTCCTGGGCATGGTGGTAGTGATGGATGGCTGGGGATCTACAAGGGCCTGGAGATGGTGTGCAGGATGTGCTGGGAGGGACACACAGCGGCCACCTGTGCCCCGACCTTGTGCTCGCTCAGAGCCCTACCTGAGACCACACGTGGCAGTGTGCTGTGCAGGCCATCTCTGGGGGTGTGGGCCTGGCTGAGCTGCATGTGCTGCCAGAGAGGAGGGTCTGGGCACAGGGTCTGGGGCAGATGAGGGCACAGCAGAGCCAGTAAGGGGGCTTTCTGGGGGATTCCTGGGCTGGGCCTCAGGATCAGAGCACCCACCAGTCAACCCACTCAGTGCCTGCTGGTATCAACTACCCAGATGTTTGCATGGCCCCAGGGATGTGGCCGTTGCTGTTGAGAGATGAGGGCTCTGCCTCGTGGCTCAGGCTTAGAGTGGGGACAGGCATTTGACACAAGAGTGATGCGCAAGCATGAAGTCCAGGTGCCTTGCTCCGAGCAGTGTGGGTGCTGGTGTGGGGGAGGTGGGACTGCGTGACACAGCTGTCCCCTTGTGGGGGCGTGGCTGGCGAGCCCCTCCTGTTCCCACCCTTCCCTCTGTGGCAGCCCCCCTTGTGATTATGTAGTTGTCCGTGTTTGGTCAATACCTGTCTCCCCTCCAGTGAGTCCCACGAGGGCAGGGATCGTACCTGTCATCATTGCCGGGTCCCTGCTCCTTGTCCAGCACCCGGCATGTAGGAATTTAGGAACTGCTTGTTGCCTGGTGGACGGGGGAGCCAGGATGGGTGGAGCAGGGCTTCCAGGGGGTTTGTGGCAGAGAAGACCATCATGGTGGGTGAAGTTGGCCTCCACTCAAAATGATTTTACAGGGGAGGTGATAAGCATTACCGTGAGTGCTAGGTACTGAGTAAAGTACTTCACTCCCTACCTCACTAATCCTTAAAACCCCACAGTGACTCTGCTGTCGTCATCCCCTCCCTGAGGGGGCCCTGAGGAAGTGAGTGTGGCGGCTCACAGGGTTTCTCGGGTCCCTACCCAAACCTGCTGTGGTAGCTGTGGAGGCCTACTGAAGTCTGTGGCAAAGGCAGACGGCAGGCTGGCGGTCTCCCCCTGCTGAGTTGGTCTCTGTGTTTCAGATCATCACTGCCCTGGAGGAAGATGGCACGGCCCAGAAGATGCAGCTGGGCTATCGGCTCCAGCAGATCGCAGCGGCTGTAGAAAACAAGGTCACAGATCTGTAGGGATTTGGAGAGCCCTGACCTGCTGTGCCTCAGCCCCGCCTGGGCAGCCCCGGAACCACGAGGGAGAGACCACCTTCTTAGATGCCTGTAGTGCCTGCCCAGCGGAGTTAGTGGAAGGTGGCTCCAAGTCTCCTGGTGGCTCTGGCCTGGGCCCTGCTGGATGCATCTCATAGGCCTGCGGCCTTGAGGCTGATGGAGTGGTGACCCTGAGGCCAGTGACCCTGCGGGCTACTTTCTGTGTGATGTTAGTCTGAGGGAAACTGGGGACTGAGGGCTTCCAGAGAGTGGCTGGAATGGCCTCTAGCCCCTGGGGAGACTGTACTGCTCCTCAACACTGGCTTTTATCCCGGGGGATTCAGAGAGGAAGGAGGAGAGCCCCCACTTCCTGTCCCGCCCTCCTCCTCCACCATCCCTGACCTCTTTAGCCGCCTCTGGCCATGTTGCTGCTGCCACGTTCCTAGGTCCGAGAGATGAATGCCTTTCCTAGGCCGCTGCAAACTGACCTCTCAGCAGGGCTGGCTGCTTCGGGGCCGCCCTGCCATGGAGGCAGCCAGGAGTGAGGGGTGTCTGCTGCAGGGGGGCCTCGGGGAGAATGGTGGCCCTATTGACCCGGCTCTTCATTAAAGGATAACACACTGTCTGGCGTCTGAGATGTGGGCTTGGCCCAGCCCTCCCTTAGCTGGAGGGTGGCAGCTGTGCCTGGCAGGCACCATGGGGAGATGGGATCTGCAGCCTCTGGGAGGTCTCACGGCGCCCACAGAATGCTCCAGATCACAGGGCTGGCTGGGTTCTCCTTGACTCCTGGGCAGGGCTCGCTGGAGTCAAAGCTGCTGTGAAGGAAGTGAGAACCCCATCCAGGATGGGGCTGGGGGGCCTGAAGCCCAAGGTGCAGGGGTCTGTGGTTTCTTCAAGCAGGTCTGCCATATTGGCAATTTGAGTGTTCAAATTTCTCCATTCCTGTTGCACTTGTTTTGAAAGGAACTAGGAAAGGATGGCATCACTGTAGTGAACTCCAGGCGGCGTGGATCTTGGGCCCCTTTTCCTCGGTAGTTTCTTGACTCCCTGAACCCCTGTAGCCTGGGCTGTTCTGAGGGGCTTCTGGTTACTGGGTTGTCTTCTAAGTCAAGGTATTTTGGGTGCAGATAACCCAACTGCCTGCGTGAAAGCCACCTTGTTTGGGTTTCCTGATTTGTAGCTGGAGGTGAGCTTCAAGACTGTCTCAGCTGGATCTTGTATTGCTGGCTGGGTCTACACGGCTGGGGGTTGATGCCCCCTTGACTGAGACCACTCTTGGCCTCCACAGGAGGCCAGCCTACTGAACAGAGGTGAGTCCATGGCCCTCCAGCCTTCACGTCCTCACAAGGTTCTCCCCCATGGCTCTCTGCTTATAGCCCAGAGACCTCCCTAGCCTGCCTTCCCCTCTGACAGAGGCCCTACCTCCCAACTTAGGGGTCTTCATTGGGGGTTTGAAGAGACACAGGCTGATATGAGTCCAGGAAGAGTCCTCTTCCCTCCCTCTTATTGGCTCTAAATAATGCCTTCTCAAGGGCCTCGTCCCTAAGATGGCAGGAGCCACATTGGTGTGTCCGTGCCCACTGTAGTCACCACTGCTATTCTCTGCTCTAATGTCCTTCCCTCCTCATTTCTGCCTGATGTCCAGACCACAGTCAGAGACAGGTCAGCCAGCAGTCAGGCACTGTCATTCCGGTGTGTGAGCTTTAGTGCTTCAAATGCGTGCTCCTGCCAGGTCTTTGTAGTGGCTCAGAATGGGTCTGACTGCTTCATCTGGCCAAACCATGGAGTTGATCCCCCACTGTGACAGTCTCAGGGAGCAGGGCTAATGGGGAATTCAGTTTGGGGTGGACGTCAAGCAGGCCTAGAGAGGGAGAGAGCCTGGTTGACACCACAGGGGCCGTGACAGACTCATGCCTCTGTTCAGGGCTCAGGCCCCTACAGGTCCTAGGAGGCCTATAACAGGGTAGGTGAGGGCTCTGGGGAGAGGAAAACCATGTACCTGCACACCTGGCAACTGTGACTATTGAACATGTTCTGAGTCATTCACTTTCATGTCTCAGCCCTCACAGAATGTTGTTCTAATAAAAGATACCAAGAACACAAACCTGCGCAGTAAGATAGGAACTTCTAAGTCTTCATTCAAACACCACAGCTGCGAGTGGAGATTCAAAACCTGACAGAACGTAAGGATTCTAATTGGGTCTTGGGCACAATTTCAGTGTAGGACATTTGTCATTCAGGTTGATCAATCTCTTTATCCTGATAAAGACTGCAAAAAGTGCCCTCACCTACTACATTACCCATAAACATGTTAGTATGCAAAGGACCTTCATTTCTCATCACTGGGGACACCTTAAGGAGATTAGGGAGTGACTTGCTTCATTAAGTGAACTTTCACCAACTTAAATATCGGAGTAATTGTCCAGTTAGAGGACCAGGAGCTCCACATCTTTTTTTTTTTTTTTTTTTTAGTGAAGTATAGTTGACTTACAGTGTTTCAGGTGTACAGCAAAGTGATTGATATATATATATATTTTTTTCAGATTCTTTCCACTATAGGTTATTGCAAGATGCTAAATATAGTTGCCTGCGCTATACAGTAAGTCCTTTTAGTTTATTTTATATGTAGTAGTATGCATCTGTTAATCCCCAATTCCTAATTTATCCCTCCCTCCTTTCTGCTTTGGTAACCATAAGTTTGTTTTCTATGTCTAGAGTCTATTTCAGTTTTGTAAATAAGTTCATTTGTATCACTTTTTTAGATTCCACATGTAAGTGATATATGATATTTGTCTTTGTCTGACTCCCTTCTCTCAGCATGATAATCTCTGGGTACATCCATGTTGCTGCAAATGGCATTTTATTCTTTTTCATGGCTGAGTAATATTCCATTGTATACATAACCACATGTTCTTTATCCATTCATCTGTTCATGGACATTTCTAGGTTATTGTAAATAGTGCTGCTATGAACATTGGGGTGGATGTATCTTTCTGAATTAGAGTTTTCATCTTTTCTGGATGTATGCCTAGGAGTGGGATTGCTGGAAAATATGGTAACTCTATTTTACTTTTTTAAGGAAACTCCATACCATTCCCCATAGTGGCTGCACCAATTTACATTTCCACCAAGAGTACAGGAGGGTTCTCTTTTCCTCACACCCCCTCTAGCATTTATTATTTGTAGACTTTTAAAAAAGATTTGTTATTTATTTATTTTATTTTTGGCTGTGTTGGGTCTTAGTTGTGGCACGCGGGATCTTTACTGAGGCATGCAGGATCATGTGCCGCGTAAGCTTTTCTCTAGTTGTGGCGTGCAGGTTTTCTCTAGTTGTGGCGTGCAGGCTCCAAGGTGTGTGGGCTCTGTAATTGTGGTGCATGGGTTCTGTAGTTTGCTGCACATGGGCTCTAGTTGAGGTGCACAAGCTTAGTAGTTGTGGCGCGAGGGCTTAGTTGCCCTGAGGCATGTGGGATCCTAGTTCCCTGACCAGGGGTCGAACCAGCATCCCCTGCGTTGTAAGGCAGATTCTTTACCACTGGACCACAAGGGAAGTCCCTATTCGTAGAATTTTTGGCAATGGTCATTCTGACGAGTATGAGGTGATACATCAATTATGGATTTGATTTGCATTTCTCTAATAATTAGTGATGTTGGCCACCTTTTCATGTGCCTGTTGGTAATCAGGATGTCTTCCTTGGAGAAATGTTACTTAAGTCTTCTGCATATTTTTAAATTGGGTTGTTTGGTTTTTTGACGTTGAGCTGTATGAGTTCTTTGTATATTTTGGGAATTAATCCCTCAAATTTCCATCATATGCAAATATTTTCTCCAAAACCATATGGTGTCTTGTTTCGTTTATGGATGTTTTGCTGTACAAAAGCGTTTAAGCTTATATTTATTTTTTAATTTTTAAATGTTATCGGAGTATAGTTGATATACAATGTTGTGCTAGTTTCAGGTATACAACAAATTATTCATTATACATATTTGTATATCCATTATTTTTCAGATTCTTTTCTCTTATAAATTAGGATAGATTATCAAGTAGAGTTCCCTGTGCTATGCAGTAGGTCCTTCTTGATTATCATATATACCTGTGTGTGTGAGTGTGTATATATATATATATATTATACATATATTAGGGTATATGTTTTAATCCCAACCTCCTAACTTATCGCTCCCCCCACCCGAACTTTCCTTTGGTCATGATAAGTTAGTTTTTTAAGTCTGGGAGTCTGTTTCTGTTTGGTTAATTAGTTCATTGGTATCATGTTTTAGATTGCACCTATAAGTGATATCATATGATATTCGTCTTTTCTCTGTGTGACCTACTTGACTTAGTGGGATCATCTCCAGGTCCATCCATGTTGCTGCAAATGGCGTGATTTCATTCTTTCTTAGGGTTGAGAAATATTCCATTGTATATATGTAGCACATCTTGTGTAGCCATAACTATGTCGATGGACATTTTGGGTGCTTCCATGCTGTGGGTATTGTAAATAGTGCTGCAATGAACGTTGGGGTGCAGATGTCTTTTCGAAGGATGGTTTTCTCCGGGCATACACCCAGGAGTGGGATTGCCGGATCTCATGATTGCTCTATTTTTAGTGTTTTATAAAACCTCCATAGTGTTCTCCATAGTGGCTGGTAGCAATTTCCATTCCTAGCAGCAGCGGAGGAGGGATGTCTTTTCTCCACGCCCTCTCCAGCATTTATTGTTTGTAGACTTTGTGATGCTTGGTGCCGGATGATACCTCGTTGTCGTTTTGATTTGCATTTCTCTAACAATTAGTGATGCTGAGGATCATTTCATGTGGGGTTTTTTTATGTGAATAAAATTTTACCTCTTGAAACTGGCTTCTGAAAGTCGGCCCTGTTTTGAATTCTTTTTCTATTACCTGCCTCACGGTATCTCTTGAAGGCAGGGGTCATTTAGAGTCCCACAGGCCTTGTGAATATTAAGTTCCCCTAAGTACTGGTTTTAAGGTTGTTGTTACAGAAAATGGCCACAAGGCAGCAGCATTTCTTCATGCCCGACTCTGGTAACTCGGGCAACCTGAACCTAGCAAGTCATGTTCCTGGGTTGTAAATTAGAGTGCACAGTGTCAGAAGAAAGAAGAAACACACGAAGGCTTGTGCCTCTTTACTTCTTCCCCCTTACCCTTCACCCTCCCGGTCAAATCCCAACCCCTGCAAAAGTGCTGTGCTGAGGGTGATGTCCTAGGTAGTTGGAGCGACTCTAAGGAAGGAGGCTGGAAGTGGAAACCCCACCACCAGGAGATGTGGAGACAGGGAGACTTTCAAAGCTCTTTCAGCCCAGAGCGTCCATCATTTTGGGGGTGCCATAGGCTTGGTGTAGCTGGAGGAGGGTCTGCCTGGATCTGGAGATTGTGGTCCCACCCAGAGGGGACCAGGCACTCCAGGTACAAGGGAGGCTCATTTGCTGGCACCTCCCCCCCAGCTCCCTCAGCCCCACGACAGTCCAGCCTTGGGATCCAGGCCTGCTCACGTTCCAGGGATGTGACACCAGCCCAGGCCGCTGAGGCCTGAGGGGACTAGAGTAGGCACTTGTTTTCATTTTTCTCTTCTAATGTAATTTGTATCTTCTGTTGAAGTATAGTTGGTTTACGTTTCTATTCCTTTTTGGATTCTGTTCCCATTCCAGGTTATTAGAGAGTGTTGAGGAGAGTTCTCTTTGCTGTCTAGTAGGTCCTTGTTGATTATCCCATATATTAGGGTGTGTGTTTTAATCCGAACCTCCTAATTTATCTCTTCCCCCCACCCCAACTTTGCCTTTGGTCACGCTAAGTTAGTTGTCTACGTCTGGGAGTCTGTTTCTGTTTGGTTAATTAGTTAGCATTGGTATCAAGTTTTAGTTTGCACCTATAAATGATATCATATGATATTTGTCTTTCTGTGTGTGACTTAGTGGGATCATCTCTAGGTCCATCCATGTTGCTGTAAGTGGCTTGATTTCATTCTTTCTTAGGGTTGAGAAATATTCCATTTTATATATGTAGCATATCTTGTGTAGCCATACCTATGTCGATGGACATTTTGGGTGCTTCCATGCTTCGGGTATTTTAAATAGTGCTGCGATGAATGTTGGGTGCAGGTGTCTTCTTCTTTCTTTCTTTTTTTTTTTGCGGTATGCGGGCCTTTCACTATTGTGGCCTCTCCCGTTGAGGAGCACAGGCTCCGGACGCGCAGGCTCAGAGGCTGTGGCTCACGGGCCCAGCCACTCCGCGGCATGTGGGATCTTCCCGGACCAGGGCATGAACCTGTGTCCCCTGCATCGGCAGGTGGACTCTCAACCACTGCGCCACCAGGGAAGCCCTTTCTCTTATTTTTAAAGGGTTAATTTTCTCTCTTTTTTAATGTTACATTTATGTTATTTATTTATTTTTGGCTGCATTGGGGCTTCATTGCAGTGCGTAGGCTTCTCACTGTGGTGCCTTCTCTTGTTGCGGAGCACGGGCTCTAGGTGCTCAGGCTCAGTAGTTGTGGCTCGCAGGCTCTAGAGTTCAGGCTCAGTAGTTGTGGCGCATGGGCTTAGGTGCTCTGCACTATGTAGGATCTTCCCGGACCAGGGATCGAACCCGTGTCCCCTGCATTGTCAGGCAGATTCTTAACCACTGCGCCACCAGGGAAGTCTGCAGGTGTCTTTTTGAAGGATGGTTTTCTCCCAGCATACACCCTGGAGTGGGATTGCCAGATCTTATAATTGCTCTATTTTTCGTGTTTTATAAAACCTCCATAGTGTCCTCCATAGTGGCTGGTAGCCATTTCCATTCCCAGCAGCAGCAGCAGAGGAGGGTTTTCTTTTCTCCACGCCCTCTCCAGCATTTATTGTTTGTAGACTTCATGATGACTAGTGCCCGATCATACCTTGCTCTCGTTTTGGTGTGCATTTTTCTAAGAATTAGGGATGCTGAAGATCTTTTCATGTTCTTTTTTTTTTTAACGTGGTGGTGTAAAATTTACCTCTTGTAGTTGGCTTCAAGGAGGGCAGATACCATTTACTGCCTCACCTCCTCCTCCACGGTTACCATTTCCCTATGAGTGTACCTGTGCTCTGGCTCGTGCATGTGGTCTGGGCCCCTGTGCTTTCCTGTCTCCATTACTGGAGCAGTTTCCTGGGTTTTGGGTGGCCCAGCGTGGGTCCTTCTGTGCTTCTTGCTTCTTCTACCATCTCCTTGTACTTCATTCAGTCCTGTGGTTTCCTATCTACTCCTCACCCCTTCAGTAGCTTCATGCATTTCTCCTTTATTTCTGTCAAGTTTTGGTTCACATATTCAAAGCGAGTTATAAATATTTACAATTTGTATATCTTTTGATCGTTTTATCATTTTGAACATTTTATTTCTAGTAATACTTCCTCCCTTAAAGTCTATTTGAATACCTTTCAACATCTGTTGTGTAAATTATCAAGTGATAATTTCCTTTAAGGAGTTACTGAGGTACAGTTAAAAGCTGGGCTTCTGAGTGAATGGTTTTGTCCTTCTATCAGCAAGTCACACATTTTCTACAGTTTCTTTTCTTTTGAGAAGTCGTTGTAACTCTGGAAACATATTTGTTTCCATATTAACAGATTACTTTTAAAACTATGGTTTTTATTTTATTTCATTTTGTTTTATTTTTTTAACATCTTTATTGAAGTATAATTGCTTTACACTGGTGTGTTAGTTTCTGCTGTATAACAAAGTGAATCGGTTATACATATACATACATCCCCATATCTCCTCCCTCTTGCATCTCCCTCTCACCCTCCCTATCCCACCCCTCTAGGTAGTCACAAAGCACGAGCTGATCTCCCTGTGCTTTGCGGCTGCTTCCCACTAGCTATCTATTTTACCTTTGGTAGTGTATATATGTCCATGCCACTCTCTCACTTCGTCCCAGCTTACCCTTCACCCTCCCATGTCTTCAAGTCCATTCTCTATTTCTGTCTTTATTCCTGTCCTTTTTTTTTTCTTTTTTTTAAGATTCCATATGTATGTGTTAGCATACGGTATTTGTTTTCTCTTTCTGACTTACTTCACTCTGTATGACAGTCTCTAGGTCCATCCACCTTGCTACAAATAACTCAATTTCATAAAATTATGGTTTTTAAATATTTCATTTTATTCTGCTTATCAAGTTTGTCAATTAATCTGAGGTACATTTTACAACATCAAGAAAGAAAAATGTTAATTCTCCTGAAAGCAATATTCTGGTAAGAGTATTATATAAATTTATTTGAATGAGTTTTTAACCTCCATTATTTCTTTTAATTAAAGATACAATATCATTAAAGCAAACCCTCCTACCCTGTTGGTGGGAATGTAATTGGTAACGGCCACAATAGAGAACAGTATGGAGTTTCCTTAAAATGTAAAATTAGAACTACCATATAATCTAGCAATCCCACTCCTGGTCTTATGTTCGGAAAAGAGGAAAACTCTAATTGGAAAAGATACATGCACCCCAACGTTCATGGCAGCACTGTTAGTGCAGACATGGAAGCGACCTAAATACCTAAATGTTTATCAACAGATGAATCGATATAGAAGATGACATATCACACACACACACACACACACACACACACACACACACACACACACACACACACTGGAATATTACTCAGCCATAAAAAAGAATGAAATCATGCCATTTGTAGCAATATGGATGGACCTGGAGATGATCACACTAAGCCAGTCAGAGAAAGGCAAATATCCTAGGATATCACTTATATGTGGAATTGAAAACAGTGATACAAATGAACTCTTTAACAAAACAGACGGAGATTTACAGACCTCAAAAACAAACTTATGGTTACCAAAGGGGAAAGGGGAAGGCATATAAATTAGGAGTTTGGGATTAAAATATATATACTATATATAAAATAAAGAACAAGGGCCTACTGTATAGCACAGGAAACCATATTCAATATCTTCTAATAAATGGAAAACAGTCTGAAAAAGTGTGTGTTTATATATACACACATTTATACACACATATATATATACACACACATATATAACTGAATCACTTTGCTGTACACCTGAAACTAACAGAACATTGTAAATCAACTATAGTTTAAAAACTACATTATAGGGACTTCCCTGGTGGTGCAGCAGTTAAGAATCTGCCTGACAATGAAGAGGACATGGGTTCAAGCCCTGGTCTGGGAAGATCCCACATACCATGGAGCAGCCAAGCGCACGCACCACAACTACTAAGCCTGTGCACCTAGAGCCCATGCTCCGCAACAAGAGAAGCTGCTAGCAACGAGCAGTCTGCACACCATAACAAAGAGTAGCCCCCACTCTCGGCAACTAGAAAAAACCCGTGTGCAGCACTGAAGACCCAATGCAGCCAAAAATTAAATAAATGAATAAATTTATTTTAAAAAAAAGAATAGATAATTTGAACAGACCAATCACTAGAAGTGAAACAGAATCTGTAATTTTAAAAACTCCCTTCAAACAAAAGTCCAGGACTAAATGGCTTCACTGGGAAATCCTATCAAACATACAAAGAAGAACTTATACTGATCTTTAGCAAACTCTTCAAAAAGATTGAAGAGGAGGGAACACAGCCAAAGTCATTCTATTAAGCCACAATTACTCTGATACCAAAACAAGACAAAAACACTATCAAAAAAGAATATTACTGGCCAATATTTTGATGAATATAGATGCAAAAATCCTAAACAAAAATTAGCAAAACAAATCCAACAACACATAAAAATGATCATACACCATGATCAAGTTGGATCCATCCCAGTGTCAACAAACGCAAAGCAGTCAAAGTGATACACCACATCAGCAAAAGAAAAGACAAAAACCACATGATTATCTCGATAGATACAGAAAATGTATTTGATAAAATTCATCCATTCATGATAAAAAAAAAGTGGGTATAGAGGGAACATATCTCAGCATAATAAAAGACATTTAAGACAAACCCACAGCCAACATAATACGCAGTGGGTGAAAACCTGAAAGTCTTCTGCCTAAAAGCTGGAACAGGACAAAAATGCTCACTCTAACCACTTCTATTCAACAGCAATCAGATAAGAAAAAAAAAAAGGTATCCAAATTAAAAGGGAAAAGGTAAAATTGTCATTATATGAAAATGACATGATATTCTATATCGAAAACCCAAAAGACTCCTTACAAAAACAATTAGAACTGATAAATGAATTCATTAAGGTATCAGGATACAAGATTAACATACAGAAATCTAATGAATTTTTTACACTAAAAATAAAATATCAGAAAGAAAAAGTAAAAAAAAAATTCCTTTTAAAATTGCATTCAGGGCTTCCCTGGTGGCGCAGTGGTTGAGAATCCGCCTGCCGATGCAGGAGACACGGGTTCGTGCCCCGGTCCGGGAGGATCCCACATGCCGCGGAGCGGCTGGGCCCGTGAGCCATGGCCGCTGAGGCTGTGCGTCCGGAGCCTGTGCTCCGCAATGGGAGAGGCCACAACAGTGAGAGGTCCGCATACCGCAAAAAAAAAAAAAAAAAAAAAAAAAAAATTGCATTAAAAAGTACTTAGGAAAAACTTGATCAAGGAGGTGAAACACTTAGATACTGAGAAGTATAAAACACTGTAAACTGAAGATGATTCAAAGGAATGAACAGATATCCCATACTCTTCAATTGGAAGACTGAATACTATTAAAATTTCCATACTACCCAAACCATCTACAGACTTAATTCGATCCCTATCAAATTACCCATAACATTTTTCAGAAAACTAGAACAAATAATCCTAAAATTTACATGGAGCCACAAAATGCCCAGAATTTCCAAAGCAATCCTCAGAAAAAAATAGGGAGCTGGAGGAATCAGGGTCCTTGATTTCAACAATACTACAAAGCTAAAGTAATCAAGAGAGTATATAGTTCTGCCACAAAAACAGAGATGTACATCAATGGAATAGAATAGAAAGCCTAAAAATAAACTCATGCAGTATGGTCTATGTATCTAGGAAAAGAAGGCAAGAATATACAATGGAGACATGACAGTATCTTCAATAATTTGTGCTGGGAAAACAAGACAGCTACATGTAAAATGATGAAATCAGAATTTCTTTAACACCATACAAAAAAATAAAATAGATTAAAAACCTAGATGTAAGACCAGATACTATAAAACTTCTTCGAGGAAAACATACGCAGAACGCTTTGAAAGAAATCACAGCAATAATCACAGCAATAATAATCCATCTCCTAGATTAATGGAAACAACAACAACAAAAAAAATCAAATGGGACCGAATTAAATTCAAAACCCACAGAATGGGAGAAAATATTTGAAAACGATTCAAACACAAAGGATTAATATCAAAAATTTACAAATAGCACATACAGCTCAATTAAAAACAAACCAAAAAAACAAGCAAAAAAAAAACCAAACAGCAACTCAATCAAAAAATGGGCAGAAGACCTAAATAGACATTTCTCCAAAAGAGACATAGACACAGGCATATGAAATGATGTTCAAATTGCTGTAAGAGACATGCAAAATAAAACAACAATGAGATATCACATAACACTAAAAAGATGGCCATTATCCCAAACTCTACAAACATTAAATGCCAGAGGGGGCATGGGGAAATGGGAACCCTCCTGAGCTGCTGATGGGGAAGAAAATTGGTACTGCCATGATAAGGAACATTATGAAGGTTCTTTAAAGAATTAAAAAGTGAGCTACCATATGATCCAGCAGTCCCATTCCTGGGCATATACCTAGAGAAAACCATCACTCCATAATACCCATGCCCCCAACGTTTACTGCAACACAATGTAAAATAGTCAAGACACAGGAACCACCAAAATGTCCACCGACAGATGAATTGATAAAGATGTGGTACATGTATACAGTGGAAGATTAATCAGCTGGGAAAAAAAATGAAATCATGCCACTTGCAGAAACATGGAAGGACCTGGACATTATCATACTAAGTGAAATGAGGCAGAAACAGAAAGAAAAATATCACACAATATCACATAGAGGTGGTATCTAAAAACTGAAATAAAATGAATTTACAAAACAAACAAATTTACAGACATAGAAAACAAATTATAGTTAAAAAAAGGGAAAGTTGAGGAGGTGAGCAGGTATAAATTGGGAGGCTAATATTAACATATACACACTAAGATAGGTAAACTAGATATATCAACACGGACCTATTGTATAGCACGGGGACCCCTGTTTGACACTCTGCAATAACCTTGATATATGTGGGAAAAAGATCCACAAAACAACAGACACATGTATGGGTATAACTGAATCAAGGTGCTGCACACCAAAAACAAACAAAACATTGGAAATCCTCTACACTCAAATATACGATAAAAATTCAATTAAAGACAAGAAAAAGAAAAGTGTCTACTATATTCTGGGCAGGCCTTGGTGACCGGAGTGGTGTCACATGCCTGCAGCATGAGCAGTCTTGGGTCCAAAGGCCAAACTGTCAGGGAGCTAGGCAGGATGTGCCAGCAAATGAGACCCCCTTGTACCTGGAGTGCCTGGTCCCCTCTGGATGGGACCACAATCTCCAGATTCAGGCGGGCCCTCCAAAAGCTAAACAGAGCCTAGTTCACCCAAAGGACGGTTTACCCTCTGGGCTGCAAGAGGGTCTCCTTGTCTCACGTCTCCCGGCGATGGGTTCCCACCTCCAGCCTCCTTCCTTACTTAGAGTTTCCCCACCGAAAAATAACAAAACCCTCTTCGAGGCGGTTTTCCAGGGATTGCGGTTTGTCTGGAGGGTGAAGGGTATGGGGAAAGATGGCAAGGGACACAAGCATTGGGGTGTTTGTTCTCACACAGCCCACTCTAATTTACAACCAAGGAACAGGACTTTTCCATAGGGCTCCGATTGCCCGAGTTACCAGAGTTGGGCACCAAGAAATGCTGCCGCCTTGTGGCCGTTTCCCATAACAACAACTTGACAGCAGGTGCCTATAGGACACTCAATATTCACAAGGACTGAGCGGCTGTAAATGATACCTGCCTTCAAGAAACGTCCTGCGGCACAGATGTAGAGAACAAATGTATGGACACCAAGGGGGGAAAGTGGCGAGGGGAGTGGGGGGCGGTGGGATGAATTGGTAGATTGGGATTGACATATATACACTAATATGTATAAAACAGATAACTAATAAGAACCTGCTGTATAAAAAAATAAAATTCAAATATTCAAAAAAAATAATAAAAAATTTAAAAGCCTAAAAAAGAAAGAAAGAAACGTCCTACGGTAGGTAATCAAAAAACAATCCAAAGCAGGGCCAACTTTCTAGAAGCCAATTCCAAGAGGGCAATTTTACTCCCACTGTTGAAAACAAAAGCATAGGAAAAGATGCTCAAGATCGCTAATAAGTAGAGAAAGGCAAGTCAAAAGTACAACGAGGTATCACCT
This sequence comes from Kogia breviceps, assembly GCF_026419965.1. Classification (NCBI taxonomy): domain Eukaryota; kingdom Metazoa; phylum Chordata; class Mammalia; order Artiodactyla; family Physeteridae; genus Kogia; species Kogia breviceps. Next base: position 40,145,319 of record NC_081319.1, read on the forward strand.
CGCACCAGTGACAATGGCCTTGATCAAAAGTCTACAAAGAATGATTGCGGGAGAGGGAGTGGAAAAAAGGGATCCTCCAGCTCTGTTGCTGGGAATGGAGACTGGTCGCAGGTACTATGGAGAACAGTGTGGAGGTTCCTTGCCAAATCAAAAAGAGAGCTACCATATGATCTCTCAGTCCCACTCCTAGGCATATACCTGGAGAAAAGAAGCCCTCGAAAAAACACCCATGCCCGCCAACGTTCAGTATAGCATATGTACAATAGCCAAAACACGGAAGCCACCAAGATGTCCACCGACAGATGAACGGATACACAGGATGTGGTACATGTATACAATGGAAGATTAATCAGCCATCAAAAAGAGTGAAATCATGCCATTTGCAGCAACATGGATGGAGGCAGACATAATCATACTAACTGAGGTGAGTCCAACACAGAAAGACCAACATCACAGGATATCACTTAGACAATCTAAAAATTGATAGAAATGAACTAATTTACACAATAGAAGCAGACTCAGAGACTTAGAAAACAAACTATTGTTACCAAACGGGAAAGTTGGGATGAGGAGGGATAAATTGGGAGGCTAAGGTTAACATATACACACTAATATAGGTAAACTTGATAACCAACAGGGACCTATTGTAGAGCATGGGGAGCCCTTTCAGCATCTGCAATAACCTTTACATGTGTGGGAAACGAATCTGGAAAAATAATAGACACATGTATGGGTATACATGATCATGTTGCTGCATACCAAAAACAAACACAATACAGGAAATCCTCTATATGCCAATATAAGATAAAAATTCAATTAAAGAATACAACAATGACAAAAAAAAAAAAGAAGGAAAGAAGAGCATATTATATGCCCGTGAGCCCTCGTTGAACTGGATTGGTGTCACATGCCAGGAGCCAGAGCAGTCTTGGGTCCCAGCACTGGACTGTCCGGGAAGCTGGTGAGGATGTGCCAGCAAAAGCGCCCCCCTTGCACCTGGAGTGCCTGGTCCCCTCTGAATGAGACCACAGTTTCCAGATCCAGGTGGACCCTCCAACGGCTAGACGAAGCCTAGTGCACCCAAAGGACGGTGGACCCTCTGGGCAGCAATAGTATCTCGGTCTCACGTCTCCTGGTGAGCGGTTCCCACCTCCAGCCTCCTTCCTTTGAGTTGCCCCACCTACAGATGACAGCACCCTCAGTGAAGTGGTTTTTCAGGGGTGGGGGTTTGCCTGGAGGGTGAAGGTTAAGGGGAAAGATGTGAAGAGACACAAGCCCTGGGGTGTTTGTTCTGGCACAGCCCACTCTAATTTACAACCCAGGTACAGGACTTTTCCCTAAGGCTCTGGTTGCCCGAGTTACGAGTTGGGCAGGAAGAAATGCTGCCACCTTGTGGCCATTTCTTGTAACAGCAACTTGAAAACCAGTGCCTACTGGGCCCTCAATATTCACAAGACCTGCGGGGCTGTAAATGACGCCTGCCCTTAAGAAATGTCCTGGGGGGTGCGAGAGGAGAGGGGATTAAGCGCACCTCGTAAAGGAGCTCCAGAAATGGGCGCGAGCCGCAGCTGTCGGCACGGAGAGTAGAGACGGGTGTGGGACACTAGGGTTGCTGCTGCCGCCAAAAGGCCTGTGTTGGGGACGCTAGGGTTGCCTCTGCCGCCACCAAGAGGCCTGTGTGCGAGCACAGGTCACTCTCCCCTTCCGGGAGCCCGTGCAGCCCGCCACTGCTGGGGTCCCGGGATCCAGGGACAGCTTCCCCGGGAGAACGCTCGGCGCGCCTCGGGCCAGTGCAGCGTCACGCCGGCCTCTGCCGCTGTGGGCTCGCCCCGCATCCGTGCCCCTCCCTCCCCCCGGCCTGTGCCAGAGCCCCTGAATCAGCTGCTCCTTTAACTCCGTCCTGTCTGAGCGAAGGGCAGACGCCCTCGGATGACCTACACGCAGAGGCGGGGCCAAGTCCAAAGCTGAACCCCAGGAGCTGTGCGAACAAAGAGGAGAGGGGGAGGTCTCTCCCAGCTGCCTCAGAAGCATCGGATTAAAGCTCCACAATCAACTTGAAGTGCCCTGCATCTGTGGAAAACCTGAATAGACAGCGAAATATCCCAAGTTGAGGAGGTGGACTTTGGGAGCAAGATATACTATTATTTTCCCCTTTTTTCTTTTTGTGAGTGTGTATGTGTGTGCTGCTGTGTGAGATTTTGTCTGTATAGCTTTGCTTTCATCATTTGTCCTAGGGTTAGACTGACCCGTTTTTTTTGTTTGTTTGTTTTTTATAGAAATTTTTCTTCTTAATAATTATTTTTTATTTTAATAACTATATTTGATCCTACTTTATTTCGTCTTCTCCCTTTCTTTCTTCCTTTCTTCCCTCCTCCCTTCCTTCCTTTCTTCCTCGCTTCCTTCCTCCCTTTCTTCCTCCCTTCCTTCCTCTCTACCTTCCTCCCTTTCTTCCTTCCTTCATTTCTTCCTTCCTCCCTTCCTTTCTTCCTTCCTCCCTTCCTTTCTTTCTTCCTTCCTTCTCTCCCTCCTTCCTTCCTTCCTTTCTTTCCTTTCTATTTTTTCTCCCTTTTATTTTGAGCCGTGTGGATTAAAGGCTCTTGGCACTCCAGCCAGGCGTCAAGGCTGTGTCTCTGAGGTGGGAGAACCAACCTCAGGACACTGGTCCACAAGAGACCTCCCAGCTCCACGCTATATCAAACGGCAAAAATCTCCCAGAGATCTCCATCTCAACACCAAGACCCAGCTTCACTCAACAACCAACAAGCTACAGTGCTGGACAGACACCCTATGCCAAACAACTAGCAAGACAGGAACACAGCCCCATCCATTAGCAGAGAGGCTGCCTAAAATCACAAGGCTACCAACATCCCCAAACACACCACCAGACGTGGACCTGCCCACCAGAAAGACAAGATCCAGCCTCACCCACCAGAACACAGGCACTGGTCCCCCCAACCAGGAAACCTACTCAACCCACTAAACCAACCTTAGCCACTGGGGACAGCCACCAAAAACAACGGGAACTACGAACCTGCAGCCTGCGAAAAGGAGACCCCAAACACAGTAAGATAAGCAAAATGAAAAGACAGAAAACCACACAGCAGATGAAGGAGCAAGATAAAAACACACCAGACCTAACAAATGAAGAGGAAATAGGCAGTCTACCTGAAAAAGAATTCAGAATAATGATAGTAAAGACGATTCAAAATCTTGGAAATAGAATAGACAAATTGCAAGAAAGAGTTAACAAGGACCTAGAAGAAATAAAGAGGAAGCAAGCAACGATGAGCAACACAATAAATGAAATGAAAAATACTCTAGATGGGATCAACAGCAGAATAACTGAGGCAGAAGGACAGATAAGTGACCTGGAAGATAAAATAGTGGAAATAACTACTGCAGAACAGAATAAAGACAAAAGAATGAAAAGAACTGAGGACAGTCTGAGAGACCTCTGGGACAACATTAAACGCACCAACATTCGAATTATAGGGGTCCCAGAAGAAGAAGAGAAAAAGAAAGGGACTGAGAAAATATTTGAAAAGATTATAGTTGAAAACTTCCCTAATATAGGAAAGGAAATAGTCAATCAAGTCCAGGAAGCATAGAGTCCCATACAGGATAAACCCGCCAAGACACATAATAATCAAACTGTCAAAAATTAAATACAAAGAAAACATATTAAAAGCAGCAAGGGGGCTTCCCTGGTGGCATAGTGGTTGAGAGCCCGCCTGCCGATGCAGGGGACATGGGTTCGTGCCCCGGTCTGGGAAGATCCCACATGCCGCGCAGCGTCTGGGCCCGTGAGCCATGGCCGCGAGCCAGCGCGTCCGGAGCCTGTGCTCCGCAACGGGAGAGGCCACAACAATGAGAGGCCCACGTACTGCAAAATAAAATAAAATAAAATAAAATGATAAAAGCATCAAGGGAAAAACAACAAATAACACACAAGGGAATCCCCATAAGGTTAACGTCTGATCTTTCAGCAGAAACCCTACAAGCCAGAAGGGAGTGGCAGGACATATTTAAAGTGATGAAGGAAAAAAACCTACAACCAAGATTACTCTACCCAGCAAGGTTCTAATTCAGATTTGATGGAGAAATTAAAACCTTTACAGACAAGCAAAAGCTGAGAGTTCAGCACCACCAAACCAGCTCTACAACAAATGCTAAAGGAACTTCTCTAGGCAAGAAACACAAGAGAAGGAAAAGACCTACAAGAACAACCCGAAACAATTAAGTAAGTGGTAATAGGAACATACATATCGATAATTACCTTAAAAGTAAATGGATTAAATGCTCCCACCAAAAGACACAGACTGGCTGAATGGATACAAAAACAAGACCCATATATATGCTGTCTACAAGAGACCCACTTCAGACCTAGGGACACATACAGACTGAAAGTGAGGGGATGGAAAAAGATATTCCATGCAAATGGAAATCAGAAGAAAGCTGGAGTAGCAATTCTCTTATCAGACAAAATAGACTTTAAAGTAAAGACTATTACAAGAGACAAAGAAGGACACTACATAATGCTCAAGGGATCGATCCATGAAAAAGATATAACAATTGTAAATATTTATGCACCCAACATAGGAGCACCTCAATACATAAGGCAAATACTAACAGCCATAAAAGGGGAAATCGACAGTAACACAATCATAGTAGGGGACTTTAACACCCCACTTTCACCAATGGACAGATCATCCAAAATGAAAATAAATACGGAAACACAAGCTTTAAATGATACATTACACAAGATGGACTTAATTGATATTTATAGGACATTCCATCCAAAAACAACAGAATACACATTTTTCTCAAGTGCTCATGAAACATTCTCCAGGATAGATCATATCTTGGGTCACAAATCTAGCCTTGGTAAATTTAAGAAAATTGAAATCGTATCAAGTATCTTTTCCGACCACAACACTATGAGACTAGATATCAATTATAGGAAAAGATCTGTAAAAAATACAAACACATGGAGGCTAAACAATACACTATTTAATAACGAAGTGATCACTGAAGAAATCAAAGAGGCAATCAAAAAATACTTAGAAACAAATGACAATGGAGACACGACGACCCAAAACCTATGGGATACAGCAAAAGCAGTTCTAAGAGGGAAGTTTATAGCAATACAATCATACCTTAAGAAACAGGAAAGACTCGAATAAACAACCTAACTTTGCACCTAAAGCAATTAGAGAAAGAAGAACAAAAAAACCCGAAATTTAGCAGAAGGAAAGAAATCATAAAGATCAGATCAGAAATAAATGAAAAAGAAATGAAGGAAACGATAGCAAAGATCAATAAAACTAAAAGCTGGCTCCTTGAGAAGATAAATTAAATTGATAAACCATTAGCCAGACTCATCAAGAAAAAAAGGGAGAAGACTCAAATCAATAGAATTAGAAATGAAAAAGGAGATGTAACAACTGACACTGCAGAAATACAAAGGATTATTAGAGATTACTACAAGCAACTGTATGCTAATAAAATGGACAACCTGGAAGAAATGGACAAATTCTGAGAAATGCACAAGCTGCCGAGACTGAACCAGGAAGAAATAGAAAATGTGAACAGAACAATCACAAGCACTGAAATTGAAACTGTGATTAAAAATCTTCCAACAAACAAAAGCCCGGGACCAGATGGCTTCACAGGCGAATTCTATCAAACATTTAGAGAAGAGCTAACACCTATCCTTCTCAAACTCTTCCAAAAGATAGCAGAGGGAGGAACCCTCCCAAACTCATTCTATGAGGCCACCATCACCCTAATACCAAAACCAGACAAAGACGTCACAAAGAAAGAAAACTACAGGCCAATATCACTGATGAACATAGACGCAAAAATCCTCAACAAAATACTAGCAAACAGAATCCAACAGCACATTAAAAGGATCATACACCATGATCAAGTGGGGTTTATTCCAGGAATGCAAGGATTCTTCAATATATGCAAATCAATCAATGTGATACACCATATAAACAAACTGAAGGAGAAGGACCATATGATCACCTCAACAGATGCAGAGAAAGCTTTTGACAAAATCCAACACACATTTAGGATAAAAACCCCGCAGAAAGTAGGCATAGAGGGAACTTTCCTCAACATAATAAAGGCCATATATGACAAACCCACAGCCAGCATTGTTCTCAATGGTGAAAAACTGAAACCATTTCCACTAAGATCAGGAACAAGACAAGGTTGCCCACTCTCACCACTCTTATTCAACCTACTTTTGAAAGTTCTAGCCACAGCAATCAGAGAAAAAAAAAGAAATAAAAGGAATCCAAATAAGAAAAGAAGAAGTAAAGCTGTCACTGTTTGCAGATGACATGATACTATACATAGAGAATCCTAAGGACGCTACCAGGCTAATCAATGAATTTGGTAAAGTAGCAGGATACAAAATTAATGCACAGAAATCTCTGGCATTCTTATACACTAATGATGAAAAATCTGAGAGTGAAATTAAGAAAACACTCCCATTTACCACTGCAACAAAAAGAATAAAATATCTAGGAATAAACCTACCTAAGGAGACAAAAGACTTGTATGCAGAAAACTATAAGACACTGATGGAAGAAATTAAAGATGATACAAATAGGTGGAGAAATATACCATGTTCTTGGATTGGAAGAATCAATATTATGAAAATGACTCTACTACCCAAAGCAATCTACAGATTCAATGCAATCCCTATCAAATTACCACTGGCATTTTTTACAGAACTAGAACAAAAATTTTCACTATTTGTATGGAAACACAAAAGACCCAGAATAGCCAAAGCAATCTTGAGAATGAAAAATGGAGCTGGAGGAATCAGGCTCCCTGACTTCAGACTATACTACAAGGCTACAGTAATCAAGACAGTATGGTACTGGCACAAAAACAGAAATATAGATCAATGGAACAGGACAGAAAGCCCAGAGATAAACCCACACACATATGGTCACCTTATCTTTGATAAAGGAGGGAAGGATATACAGTGGAGAAAAGACAGCCTCTTCAATAAGTGGTGCTGGGAACAACTGGACAGCTACATGTAAAAGTATGAAATTAGAACACTCCCTAACACCACACACAAAAATAAACTCAAAATGGGTTAAAGACCTAAATGTAAGGCCAGACACTATCAAACTCTTAGAGGAAAACAGGCAGAACACTCTATGATATAAATCACAGCAAGATCCTTTTTGACCCATCTCCTAGAGAAATGGAAATAAAACCAAAAATAAACAAATGGGACCTAATGAAACTTAAAAGCTTTTGCACAGCAAAGGATACCATAAACAAGACCAAAAGACAACCCTCAGAATGGGAGAAAATAGTTGCAAATGAAGCAAGTGACAAAGGATTAATCTCCAAAATTTATAAGCAACTCATGCAGCTCAATAACAAAAAAACAAACAACCCAATCCAAAAATGGGCAGAAGACCTAAATAGACATTTCTCCAAAGAGGATATACAGATTGCCAACAAACACATGAAAGAATGCTCAACATCATTAATCATTAGAGAAATGCAAATCAAAACTACAGTGAGATATCATCTCACACCGGTCAGATTGGCCATCATCAAAAACTCTAGAAACAATAAATGCTGGAGAGGGTGTAGAGAAAAGGGAACACTCTTGCACTGCTGATGGGAATGTAAATTGATACAGCCACTACGGAGAACAGTATGGAGGTTCCTTAAAAAACTACAAATAGAACTACCATATGACCCTGCAATCCCACTACTGGGCATATACCCTGAGAAAACCATAATTCAAAAAGAGTCATGTACCAAAATGTTCATTGCAGCTCTATTTATGATAGCCAGGACATGGAAGCAACCTAAGTGTCCATCAACAGATGAATGGATAAAGATGTGGCACATGTATACAATGGAATATTACTCAGTCATAAAAAGAAATGAAACTGAGTTATTTGTAATGAGGTGGATAGACCTGGAGTCTGTCATACAGAGTGAAGTAAGTCAGAAGGAGAAAAACAAATACCGTATGCTAACACATATATATGGAATCTACGAAAAAAAATGTCATGAAGAGATTAGTGATAGGACGGGAATAAAACACAGACCTACTAGAGCATGGACTTAAGGGTATGGGGAGGGGGAAGAGTAAGATGTGACGAAGTGAGAGAGTGGCAGGGACATATATACACTACCAAATGTAAAATAGCTAGTGGGAAGCTGCCGCATAGCACAGGGAGATCACCTCTGTGCTTTGTGACCACCTAGAGGGGTGGGATAGGGAGGGTGGGAGGGAGGATGGCGCAAGAGGGAAGAGATATGGGAACATATGTATATGTATAACTGATTCACTTTGTTGTAAAGGAGAAACTAACACACTATTGTAAAAGTTATAGTCCAATAAAGATGTTAAAAAAAAAAAAAAAGAAAGAAATGTCCTGGGGTAGGTAATTGAAAAGGAATTCAAAAGAGGGCCAACCTTCAAGAAACAAATTTCTAAAGGTTAAGTTTACTAGCCCTGTTGAAAACAAAAGCTTACCAAAGATACTCTAGGACGATATTTACTAGAATAATGCAAATCAAAACCGCAATGAGGTACCAACTCATACCGGTCAGAATGGCCATTTTTAAGTCTACAAATAACAGTTGCTAGAGAGGGTGTGAAGATAAGGTAACCCTCCTTCAATGTTAGTGGGAATGTAAGTTGTTCCAGCCACTATATTGGAAATCAGTATGGAAAACAGTGTTTACATTCCTTAGAAAACTAAAAACAGAATTACCTTATGATCCAGGAAGCCCAGTCCTATGCATATATTCAGACAAAACTATAAATAAAAGGATACATACACCTCTATGTTAACAGCAGTACTATTCAGAACAGCCAAGACATAGAAACAACAGAAATGTCCATCAATGGAGGAATGGATAAAGACATGGTACATATATATAATGGAATACTACTCTGCCATAAAAAGAATAAAATGTCATTTTCAGCAACATGGATCCAAGTAGAGATTATCATACTAAGTGAAGTAAGCCAGAAAGAGAAAGACAAATACCATATGTTATCACTTATATGTGGAATATAAAATATGACACAAATGAACCTATTTATGAAATAGGGACAGAATCATGGACATAGAGAACAGACTGGTGGTTGCCAAGTGTCAGAAGATTGGGGGAGGGATATAGTGGGAGGTAGGGTTTAGCACTCTAAAGCTATTATACATAGAATGAATGAACAACAAGGTCCTACTATATAGCATAGGGTACTGTATTCAATATCCTATGATAAACCATAATGGAGGGACTTCCCTGGTGGTGCAGTGGCTAAGAATCCACCTGTCAATGCAGGGGACACAGGTTTGTGCCCTGGTCTGGGAAGATCCCACATGCCACAGAGCAACTGAGCCCATGTGCCGCAACTACTGAGCCTGCACTCTAGAGCCCGTGAGCCCCAACTACTGAGCCCACGTGCCACAATTACTGAAGCCCGTGTGTGTAGAGCCTGTGCTCCACAACAAGAGAAGCCACTACAATGAAAAGCCCACCTGCCACAACGAAGAGTAACCACTGCTCACTGCAACTAAAGAAAGCCTGTGCACAGCAATGAAGACCCAACGCAGCCAATAAAAAAAAAAAAAAAAAAAAAAAACCATAATGGAAAAGAATATTAAGAAAACAATCTATATATATGTACAACTGAATCATTTTGCTGTACAGCAGAAATTAACACACTGTAAATCAATTGCACTTCAATTTAGAAAACTGATTTTAAAAGATTTTTATGTAAATTGAAAAATATAAAATAAAATTATTGAAAGGAAATAGGTCTTTATGTTTCAGAGTAGTCTAAGCTTTATTACATATGAATCAGAGAGCAAAAAAATATGAAAGAGGGTTTCCCTGGTGGTGCAGTGGTTAAGAATCTGCCTGCCAATGCAGGGGACACAGGTTCGATCTCTGGCCCGGGAAGATACCACATGCCGTGGAGCAACTAAGCCCATGCGCCACAACTACTAAGCCTGTGCTCTAGAGCCCATGTGCCACAACTACAGAAGCCTGCACGCCTAGAGCCCATGTTCTGCAGCAAGAGAAGCCATGACAATGAAAAGCCTGCGCACTGTAACGAAGAGTAGCCCCCACTTGCTGCAACTAGAGAAAGCCCACGTGCAACAAAGAAGACCCAATGCCGCCAAAAACAAAAAAACAACTCTGACCAGCCTGCCTCACAAAGTTGTTGGGATAACCCCAAGAAATGAAACTTTCTAAGCACCAAAGCACTCTTCTCAAGGATAATTACTCACTCATTGGAACATCAATACTATTGTTTTATCCTAGTGTGTCCCCAAAACCATACTGCCTTGTCCACACATAGTCCATGTCCAAGTTCATGTACTATACAATAATACACACTTGAAAGAAAAGACAAAGGCATGAAATAATTCAGAGAAAAATTTTTTAGAAGAATGACTGGGGAAATGTACTTGAAGCAGATCAGAGGCCAAGATGGTATGGAGGTTTGCATGGCCAACATTCATTGGTATATTGTGACCCTCAGGGTATGTGATAAGAATAACTCCAAGACAGATCGTGATGTAATAGGGCCACAACGTTTGTCAAGGCAACAGGCATTTTGTTTTGTGGGCCTCCTCAGCATTCCGGGTTCACTTACCATCAGCAATGGGCCATACTTTGTGAGAAAGGCTTCCAGGGAAAAACAGGCCTGAGGTATGTGTGAGGATCTCCAGAGCATCCTCATCCCAACAATTCCACACTTTGACACTTCCCTCCAAATCCACCGTGAATGCAACATGCATCTGAAGGAGGGTCACCAGATGCATGATACTAGACTGCTGGGCTTGACCAGATCATAGTACCCTAAAGAATGAGAGTAACACTTCACATGTTCAAAGAACTCTTCACACCTACTGCCATTGTTTCATTCTGCAAGTTTTTTTTTTTTAAATGAAGTATAGTTGACTTACAATGTTGTTAATTTCTGCTGCACAACCAAGTTATTCAGTTATACATATATATTTTTAAATATTCTTTTCCATATGGTTTATCATAGGATATATATATATATATATTTAAAATAAATTTATTTATTTATTTTTGGTTGTGTTGGGTCTTCATTGCTGCACACTGGCTTTCTCTAGTTGCAGCAAATGGGGTCTACTCTTCATTGTGGTGCATGGGCTTCTCACTGCAGTGGCTTCTCTTGTGGAGCACAGGCTCTCGGCGCACGGTCTTCAGTAGCTGTGGCATGTGGGCTCAGAAGTTGTGGCTTGCAGGCTCTAGAGTGCAGGCTCAGTAGTTGTGGTGCATGGGATTAGTTGCTCCCTGGCATGTGGGATCTTCCTGGACCAGAGATCGAACCCGTGTCCCCTGCATTGGCAGGTGGATTCTTAACCACTGAGCCACCAGGGAAGTCCCTATCATAGGATTCTGAATATAGTTCTCTGTGCTATATAGTAGGACATTGATGTTTATCCATTGTATATATAATAGTTACGTCTGCTAACCCCAACCTCCCACTGCATCCCTCCCCCAATGCCCTCTCCCTTGGCAACTATCAGTCTGTTCTCTATGTCCATGATTATGTTTCTGCTTCATAGATAGGTTCATTTGTCATATTTTAGATTCCACATATAAGTGATATAATATGGTATTTGTCATTATCTTTCTGACTTACTTCACTTAGCATGATAATCCCTAGTTACATCCATGTTGCTAAAAATGGCATTATTTCATTCTTTTTTTATAGCAGAGTAGTATTCCATTGTATAAATGTATCACATCTTCTTTATCTATTCCTCTGACGATGGACGTTTAGGTTTTTTCCATATCTTGGTTATTGTGAATAGTGCTGCTATGAACATAGGGGTGCATGTATCTTTTTGAATTATAGTTTTGTCTGGATGTATGCTCAGGAGTGGGCTTGCTGGATCATATGTTAATTCTATTTTTAGTTTTCTGAGGAACATCCATGCTGTTTTCCAGTATAGTGGCTGCACCAACTTACATTCCCACCAACATTGTAGGAGGGTTCCCTTTTTCCCACACCCTTTTCAGCATTTGTTATTTGTAGACTCTTTACTGACGGCCATTCTGACTGGTGTGAGATGGTACCTCATTGTAGTTTTGATTTGTATTTATCTAATAATTAGCGATGTTGAGCATCTTCTCATGTGCCTATTGGCCATCTGTATGTCTTCTTTGGAGAAATGTCTATTTAGCGTCTTCTGCCCATTTTTGGATTCAGTTGTTGGGACTTTTGTTCTTGAGTTGTATGAGCTGTCTGTATATTTTGGAAATTAAGCCCTTGTCAGTCGCATCGTTTGCAAATATTTTCTCCCATTCTGTAGGTCGTCTTTTTGTTTTGTTTATGGTTTCATTTGCTGTGCAAAGGCTTGTAAGTTTGATTAGGTCCCATTTGTTTATTTTTGTTTTTATTTCTATTGCCTTGGGAGACTGACCTAAGAAAACATTGGTATGATTTATGTCAGAGAATGTTCTTCCTATGATCTCTTCTAGGAGTTTTACAGTGTCATGTCTTCTTTTTTTTTTTTTGCGGTACCCGGGCCTCTCACTGTTGTGGCCTCTCCTGTTGCAGAGCACAGGCTCTGGACCCACAGGCTCAGCGGCCATGGCTCACGGGCCCAGCCGCTCCACGGCACGTGGGATCTTCCCAGACCGGGGCACGAACCCGTGTCCCCTGCATCGGCAGATGGACTCTCAACCACTGCACCACCAGGGAAGCCCTATAGTGTCATGTCTTAAGTTTAAGTCTTTAAGCCATTTTGAGTTTATTTTTGTGTATGGTGAGAGGGTGTATTCTAATTTCACTGATTTACACGTGGCTGTCCAACTTTCCCAGCGCCACTTGCTGAAGAGACTGTCTTTTTCCCATTGTATATTCTTGCCTTGTTTGTTGAAGATTAATTGACCGTAGGTGTGTGGGTTTATTTCTGGGCTCTCTATTCTGTTCCATTGATCCATATGTCTGTTTTTGTGCCAATACCAGGCCGTTTTGATTACTGTAGCTTGTAATATTGTCTGAAGTCTGGGAGGGTTATGCCTCCTGCTTTGTTCTTTTTCTTCAGGATTGCTTTGGCAATTCTGGATCTTTTATGGTTCCGTATGAATTTTAGGATTATTTGTTCTAGTTCTGTGAAAAATGTCATGGGTCATTTGATAAGGTTCACATTAAACCTGTTGATTGCTTTTGGTAGTACCTGCCAGTGTTTATTTGGAAGCCTCTTCCAAATCAGATCCATTTCTTGCTTCTGGGAAAAGAAGCAGACAGTCCTCCTAAACATCTCAATTATTTAAGAGGTAGTGAACATGGAAAAGGAGCTATGCAATATATTCCAAGGCGGAAACTCAATACATGACTGATATAAAGAACCATCAGACTACCTGGGCTCAAATCAGTTCTGCCTCTTACTAGCAGTGTGATATTCCCCAAGTTACCCCTGTGGCTTCTTACAGAGCTGTTGTATTACATTTTACTACACATGAAACATACTTAGAATTCTGCCAGGTACACTGTAAGAGTTCAAAGTCATCAACTATTATAATTGTTATTCTGTCAACAACCTTGTACACTACGATCAAGACAGAAGAGTTTCCCTTCTAGACTTTTCTTTAGCCTTTTAAAAATTGTGAAGTATATCATACAAGAGCAAAGAACAAAGTTCAATAAATTATTACAAAGTGATCAATATAACTATTTCTAAGCCTTCTTGTTCTTGCTCTATTTACTAACTCCCCCAACCTTCCAATGTAATCACTATTTTGATTCCTAACACTATAACAGTTTGCCTGTGTAGTATTATCTGTTGTTGTATAATAAATCATTCCAATATTGGGTGGCTTAAAACAACAACAAGCTTTTGTTATCTCACAGTTTCTGGTAGTTAGAAGTTCAGGTGCAGCTTGGCTAGGTAGTTCTGGCTCAGTCTCCTGTGAGGCTGAACCCAAGTTCCACTTTGAAGATGGTTCACTCATAAGGCCGGCAAATGTGTACTGGCTACTGCAGGAGTCCTCAGTACTTCACCACACAGACCTATCTGTAGGACTTCTCGAGTGTCCTAACATTGTGGCTGGCTTTCTAAGAGCCAATGACTTGAGAAGGAGTGTTTTATGATTTAGCTTCAGAAGTTATGCACCATCATTTCCACAATATTGCATTGGCTACAAAAGTCAGCCCTATTCAATGCAGGAGTGGACTACATAAGATCATGAATACTATGGGACAAGGAACATTGAGGGCCATCTTAAAGGTTGGCTGACATAGTACACTCTGTACCCCTAATGATTTACCTCTCTCTCACATTCAAAATACACTCGCTAAAAAAAAAAAAAAAAAAAAAAAAAAAAATACACTCACTATCTCCCAATACCCCCAAGTATCTCATACCATTACAACATCATTCAAAATATAGGATCTTGTTGTTTAATTAGGCCTAGGTAAGGCTCTTTAGATTCAGTTCATCTTGATGTGAAAATCTTAGAACTGAATATACGAATTTTTGTTCCCTACATTCCCGAAATACAAAGGTAGGGCAGGCATAGGATAACATTATAGACACTCTCATTCAAAAAAGGAGAAAATGGAAAAATTAGGTGGTTTGGGGTGGTGGGAAACACCAAGGAATCACTGCTACACAGAACATTTGAAATCCAATAGAGAACATGCTGGCATTATTAGGAGTCAAGGCCTGGGAAAGATTCTTCATGACTCTTGGCTTCACTCTCTAGGCTTTTGGTTCTGTCTTCTGAGTCATCTTTCCTTTTCCATATATGGTAGCCCAATTTTGTAGATAAGTAGTTTTTGAAGTCTGCTTATTGCCTGTAAATGTTTGGGATTCAAAGGACTCTTCCAGGGACTTCCCTGTTGGCACAGTGGTTAAGAATCCGCCTGCCAATGCAGGGGAAATGGATTTGAGCCCTGGTCCAGGAAGATCCCACATGCCACGGAGCAACTAAGCCCGTGTGCCACAACCACTGACCCTGCGCTCTAGAGTCCACGAGCCACAACTACTGACCCCACGTGCCACAACTACTGAGCCCACGTGCCACAACTACTGAAGCCCACACGCCTAGAGCCTGTGCTCCACAACAAGAGAAGCCACCGCAATGAGAAGCCCGCGCAACACCGAAGAGTAGCCCCTGTTCGCTGCAACTAGAGAAAGCCCGTGCGCAGGAACAAAGATCCAATGCAGCCAAAAATAAATAAATAAATAAAAAGAATAAGAATACTCAAGATTTCCAAAGAGAAAATATATGAATAAATGGAGAGACAGTCCATGTTCCTAGATTATAACTTAAGTATTATGACTGTGCTAGTTTCTATACTCTTCTAAAAATTCATTTCATTCCCAATCAATGTTCCAGTTGGATTGAAGATCTTTGATAAATGAAGGACACTATGGATAAGTTAGCAGACAGCTGGCAGAACAAGAGGAGATATTTGTCACACCTAAAAACAACAAGCTAATATGTGGAATGTATATGCAAAAAAGCAATAAGAAAATACACAACAAACCAATAGAAAAATAGGCAGAGGCCATGGTTTTATAGAATAATAAAGATAAAAGACTAATTAACATATGAAGGATGTTCAAAAGCTCATGGATAACCAGACAAATTCAAACTAAAACAATGAGATACCAATTTGCACCTGTTATAGCAAAAATCAAAAGGCTGGGTAATGTCCAATGCTGGTGATGCGTTGAAAATATCTGTACTCTCACTATCTGTGGTGATAGGGAAGACTGCTACAGTCACTCTGAGGAGCAATCTACCACTTGTGATGCAAAGTAAGTAATTAAATATATATGTATCTGATGGTCTAGCATTTACCACAAAGAAATTCTCTCATACTTGTAAAGTGACATACTTGTTTACTGCACAGTTATTCATGGTGGCAGCTGGCAGGTTTGGGGACAGCCTGGGTGAGACTAGTCAAGAAATCAAGGTTAGAGCTGCATAGAGTTCTATGCAGCTTTCAGAATAAATCAGATATATACTTAGCAATATGGTAGATATCAAACATTGCACTGAGAGAAAAAGCAAGGGATGGACTAATACAAGTAACACAACATTGTAATATATGTTAAAAATAAACAAACATAAATATATATTTTGCACAAACACATGTAAACAAAATGATATGCACTGAACTCATTAAAATGGCTGGCTATGGTGTAAGAAGAAAGGGAATGAACGAATGAATAGCAGCCCCTCCCCACAGTCCTTCACCAAAGCAGAACAGAAGCTCTATTTTATTTTCCAGTTTCTGTTTATTTATTTATTTATTTATTTTTATTGGCGTATAGTTGCTTTACAATGCTGTGTTAGTTTCAGGTATACAGCAAAGTGAATCTGTTATACATATACATATATCCACTCTTTTTTAGATTCTTCTCCCATATAGGCCATTACAGAGTATTGAGCAGAGTTCCCTGTGCTATACAGTAGGTCTTTATTAGTTATCAATTTTATATATAGTAGCGTGTATGTGTCAATCCCAATCCCCCAATTTATCCCTCCCCGCCCTCCCCCAGAAACTCTGTTCTTGACAAGATCATAAAGAATATGTTATCTCCCACATGGTTGACTAACAATTATCACTGATTGATAGTCAACCATGTGTCCTGCACTGTCACATGCTTTGCCTGTACCTCCTCTCCTGTGTTTCTCACAGCCCCCACCATGAGGAAGATGTTGCTATTAGCTGCATTTCATATTCAGAGATGCAAAGGTCAAGAGGGAGATGTGACTTACCCAAGGCCAAGAGCTAGGGACTGGCAGGGCTGAGTCTTGAACTTGGAGGGTCAGTTCTAGACTCTATTCTTTTACACCACTTTCTATGACTCAAATAACAGTCTATGTGCCTCTGACCAGACTCTGCTTCATGTCAACTCCACTGTCTACCCCTCCACCTTTTCTGCCCCATGGATGTTCCTATAGGCTCTTCTGGGGTCCAAAGACTCACATAAGCATCCACATCCATAGCTCTCCTCTTCTCATTCCACTCCATTTTGTGCTTTTTGTTCTTCATCAATATCTAGGATGTCTCTAGACTGCCTCAATTCATAGAATAATTGCTCAGCATTCCTCTTGCTGGACTATGGGTATAGTTACCAGTATGGTAGTTTTTCTCTTAATTTTCCCAAATTTGATTTATCTAAGCATATATTTCCCTTGCAGGAAAAATCCTGAACTTACCATTAAAGAACTTACTGAATCCTCAGATGATCAAGTGAAACACAACGACTGCCTTTATATCCCTTTAGAGGAGAATGCTAGTGCTGGAGGGAACCAATAGCTACGATCAAACTCATTGATTTCCTTCTTCAGTAAATGATTCTCTTTTTCTCTGAATTTGTTGTGTGTGTTTGTTTTTTAGATCTCACATATGAGATCATGCAGTATTTGTCTTTGTCTGACGTATTTCACTTAGCATAATGTCCTCAAGGTCCATCCATGTTGTTGCAAATGGCAGGGTTCCCTTCTTTTTTTATGGCTGAATTATTCATACACACACACACACAGAGTCTCACAACTTCTTTATCCATTCATTCATCAATGGACACTTAGGTTGTTTCCATGTCTTGGCTATTGTAAATAATGCTGCTATGAACATGGGGATGAAGATATCTGTTCAACATAGTGTTTTCATTTCCTTTGCAAATATTCACAGAAGCAGAATTGTTAGATTATACGATAGTTCTATTAACTCTCTGAGGAATATTCACATTGTTTTCCACAGTGGCTATACCAATTTACCATCCCACTAACAGTGCACAAGGGTTCCCTTTTCTCTACATCCTTGCCAGCATTTATTATCTCTTATCTTTTCAATAACAGCTATTCTAACAGGTGTGAGATGATATTTCATTGTTGTTTTGATTTGCACTTCCCTTATGATTAGTGATGTTGAACATCTTTTCATATATATATATGAAAAGACCATTCATATATCTTCTTTGGAAAAATGTCTATTCTTGCTGTACAAAAAATTAATTAATTAAAATTCAAAAATTCAAAAAAATAAATAAAATTACATGAATGAGCTCTTTAACATTCGGTAATTCTACACTGTTCTTTTATAACTTATATTTATGTTCCACTTTCCCATAAAATCTTATCCAAATGTAATACTTTTTATGTTTGAAAAACATTTTATTGATCACATCTTTGTAATAAAAATATGTATGTATTAAAGTAAAATTTAAAAAAAAAGCCTATTCAGGTCCTTTGCCCATTTTAAAATTGGATTGTTTTATTTTCCCTAATGAGCTGGGGAAGGGTTCCTGTCTCCTGTTCAGCTGGTTTGCTAGCTGGTCTGCTAGGGCTTCTCCTGTAGTCCAGATGACTGTGTGAGGGAGATGGGGTGGTGGTGGCAATGCTGGCTAACTTATTTCCTGGGTCATGGTGGTTATTGTGTTGCTGAGGTTTCTTTTGCTGTGCCCTAGGGCAGGGCTTTACTGAGCCACCCATCTCATGACTGAGAGCTTTGCAACTTACTAAGGACTATTCTCTTCCATCTTGGGAAGGTTGGGATGACTTGCTGAGTGAGGTTGCTGTGTTGGGACATAGAGGTGTGGTCACAATGACTGGGACTTTCATTGCCTGTCTTCTGAGACTTGAAGGTTTGTTCAGGCTTGCTGTTATCCATCATATCCTGTATTTAGGGAAGTTTTTCTGTTTTACTAGGGTTCCTATTGTCTCATGTTCAGTGTTGGGTAGATTAATTTGCTGGCCTTCACTCACTGTGTCATCTGATTTATGCATAATCTGAGTTGCTACAACTCCCCTTGTCTGTGGCTCATAGTTGAGTGAAGTACTGGCTTGTCATTTGTGGAGTCAGGGTTGGGAGTCTAGGGTTCCAGAATCAGAGGTTAGAATTTATGGGTTGGTGTTTAGGGATTAGAGGTTGGGATTAGGAGGTTAGAAGATGTCAGTGGCTCAGAATCTAGAAACAAAGTCTAGGGTTAAAGGGTTATGAGTTTAGGGGCTAGGGCTTGGGTTAGGGTTGGAAATTTGTATCAGAGATATTAAGGTTAGAGTGGTGGTCAGGGATCAAAAGTGTCCAAATCAAGGGTCAGATATTTGGGTGGTGGTTAGGGACTGGGGTGGGGTTAGATGCTAGGGCTGCACCAAGGGCCTAAGGTTTAGGACTTGAGTTTAAGGACAAGCATCATGGTTTCAAGGTCAGCTTCAGAAGAGAATGAGTCAGGGTCAGGGTCTAAAGAGCTAGGGTTAGGTTACAAGTCAAATAAGTTAGATCACTGTCAGTGATAGGGTTAGGGGCTTAGGAAATAAGATTTAGGGTAAGGTTAGGGACTAGGGTTGGGCTTTGTTACAGTTAGGGAGGCAGGGTGAGGGTAACTCCCTCTTTATCCTTGCTGTGGGCAGTTTCTCCAAGTAGACAGAAGGCAGCAGGTTCTATGGTCACATAAACCCCAAATTCCAGGAGATAACATGTCAAGGTTTCACGCCAACTCTCTCATTGCATGCCTCTTTTGACCAGGACAACACCAGGCCCTGAGATTCAAGGAATCAGTAGGGGAGGGATATGCCAATCTCCCTCTCCTGCAAGCACTATCCTGTAACTGCAAGTCGGGCTCTCGGTGTCCTCTTTACTTGGCTCAGGGAAACCACCATTTCTCCTCTGAAGCACTCTGCAATCTTACTAATTGTGTTCAGTAGATTTCTAATCATACATACACACACACACACAGACACACATCCACACATAGAGAGAGGAAGCTAGTGATACGGCTGGAGGGTTGCTAGCCAGATTCTGCTCTCTTCTTTAGTAAGGCCAGAAGAAAGGGTGGACTAAAGCAACAAAGTTAGGTGCAAGTTCTCAGAAGAAAAACAGAAAAGGGTAATTGGAAAAAGAATGATGAGAAAGGGTGTTGCTTTAGATAGTAAAGTCTGGCCAGGCCTCTCTGAGGAGATGACACAAGGCCAAGGAGTGAATCAAGCAAATATTGGGGAGACGAGCTTTCAGGCAGTGAGTACCTCCTGCGGGGGACTTGAGGTGGGAAAAAGGTAGTGGAATGGTAGGAGTGAGGGGAGAGTGGTTTGCGAAGGCACACAGGTCAGCAAAGGCCAAGTCACACAGTATTTTTTTTTTTTTTTTTTTTTTTGTGGTACGCGGGCCTCTCACTGTTGTGGCCTCTCCCATTGCGGGGCACAGGCTCCGGACGCACAGGCTCAGCGGCCATGGCTCACGGGCCCAGCCGCTCCGCGGCATGTGGGATCCTCCCGGACCGGGGCACGAACCCGTATCCCCTGCATCGGCAGGCGGACTCTCAACCACTGCGCCACCAGGGAAGCCCCACACAGTATTTTAAGGGCCATGGTGAGAAGTTTGGGTTTTGTTCACAGTAGAATGGGAAAACACAGCAGTTTCTTTAGGCAGAGGAGTGATGTGAACTGCTTTATGCCTTAAAAAGATGAATCTGGTGGTTGTATGAAAAATAAGCCACAGCAGGGTAAGAATAGATAATCCATGTAGAGATGAGGCTGACTTGGGCTAGGAAATGGTAAGAAGAGATTAGATTCAGGATACAGTTGAAGGTTAAAACTAAAAGGTTGGCTAACAGATTGTTGAGGGGAATGAAGCAAAGAAAGGAACCAAGAATTATGCCTGAGTTTTTTGGAAAATTTGACGGCTAATGACAGGAGTTGAGTTCAGGGGATCAAAAGTTCAGTTTACAACATTAACAGCAAAAGAAAACAATATACATTTCATCTAAAAAGTGAGTGTGGGGGACTTCCCTGGTGGCGCAGTGGTTAAGAATCCGCCTGCCAATGCAGGGGTCACGGGTTCGAGCCCTGGCCCGGGAAGATCCCACGTGCCATGGAGCAACTAAGCCCTTGTGCCACAACTACTGAACCTGCACTCTAGAGCCCGCAAGCCACAACTACTGAGCCCGTGTGCCTAGAGCCTGTTCTCCACAATAAGAGAAGCGACCACAATGAGTAGCCCACACACCACAACTAGAGAAAGCCCATGCACAGCAACGAAGACCCAACACAGCCAATAATTAATTAATTAATTTTTAAAAAAGTGAGTGTGAAGGTATTGTAAGTGTTTTTTTTTCACGGAAAATATTTGTTTTAGCAGTTGTCAGCAGACATGGTGATTCAAAGCTAGACAGAAATGTCCATCAGTGGTTTTTCTTTTTAAATTAATTAATTAATTTATTTTTGCTGTGTTGGGTCTTCATTTCTGTGCGAGGGCTTTCTCTAGTTGTGGCAAGCAGGGACCATTCCTCATTGCGGCACGCGGGCCTCTCACTATCGCAGCCTCTCTTGTTGCGGAGCACAGGTTCCAGATGTGCAGGCTCAGTAATTGTGGCTCACGGGCCCAGTTGCTCCGTGGCATGTGGGATCCTCCCAGACCAGGGCTCAAACCCGTGTCCCGTGCATTGGCAGGCAGATTCTCAACCACTGCACACCAGGGAAGCCCTATCAGTGTTTTTAAAACAAATAATCTCTCTCAATCAGGGGCTTATTATCTATTCGTTTTGTGAATATTCATGCCATTTCCTCTATTTTAATCTTCCCCTTTCCTACTTTCAGGGTAACTATTGTCAAGAATTGTGAAGAGCCATGGATTTTACCCTACTTTCAAAAATACTGGGGCTTCCCTGGTGGCGCAGTGGTTGGGAGCCCGCCTGCCAATGCAGGGGACGCGGGTTCGTGCCCTGGTCCAGGAGGATCCCACATGCCGCGGAGCGGCTGGGCCCGTGAGCCATGGCTGCTGGGCCTGTGTGTCTGGAGCCTGTGCTCCGCAACGGGAGAGGCCACAACAGTGAGAGGCCTGCGTACCACAAAGAAAAAAAAAAAAAAAAAAAAAACACCTGACATAAGTCACAAAACTGAATCAGAGATAAGAGTTTATTACTCTCAGCAAAAGTAATATCCAGAATGTCAGGTTATTTGCTCTGGTTCCTTAAGCCCCGATTCCCACAGGGCAATGTGGAGGACCAGGTAACAGCTACACACACCGTGGGTCAATTACAAGAGAGGAACCCAGGGACAAGGGCACAGCTCTTTTGAGCAAGCAGCAAATACTGTAGCAAGCAGTAAGTAAGTCAGAATCCCTCCCCTGGAGATGAGCAGTTATGTGGTGGTCACTCTGACCTACTTAGTTGCCTATATGACCCACTACAGGTACTTCTCAGTAGCAGAAATGGGTCAGCCTTGCAGTTGGGAACACTCAGCCAGAATGTACAGAGATGCTCAGCACCCATAGTGGACTATGTCTCCTAACAACTAGTGAAAACATTTAAACAAAAGCATCACTGACTCTCAAATAATTCTCCTATTCTAGGCTCACTCTGGTGGAGTTGCCTCGGAAATAAGGTTTGCTCACCAGATTATCTAAGGTACTATTCATACAGTGAACTCAAACTAAGCACAGTGCCAACAAGTAAATTCAGCTTTGCTCCTTTGCATTTTAAATATTCTAATATGAATTAATTCTAGAGCTACATTAATATCATGTTGAAGCTATATGGTGAGATTTCAAATACAAAGTCTATAAACATTAAAAAAAAAAAAAAAGTCCCAGTCCCAGCATGTTTTACATAATGATGTCTCTTTCTCATTCCGGTGGTGCAATCTAAGCACTGTGTAGTGTGATCTTGGTGATGTATGAATCTGACACAGAAGTCCTGCTGACAGTACACACTTTGTGCCAAATGCAGAATACAACCATAAAACCACTCAGAAGGAGCTGACTGCGATGTAAGTAATCAGCATTTGATGTAGATAATGAACTTATTTCTACAGATTCTGCTCTTGTCACAGTGAACTATTCTAACTTGCTCAGAAGTTGATAAAACTTTTCACTTTATAAATACAAAAATTTGGAGCAAATAAACAAATACTCCTTGTCTGCCTCTGAAGGGAATTCATAAATAAGATTAGGAGGTATCTTAAAATCTAATGGAATAAGATCTTATTCTAATTGTCTTTTAGAAAGAATATTGCTGTATTAAGTGCTCACATATACACACATGTGTATTTTTACATATATATTTAAAAAATTTAAATTTCTTAATGTTGGCTCTTTAGGATTATTTTTTCCTAAAGCTAGAAATCAGGAAAAAAATTTTACCTAAAAATTTAATGGCCTTGGTGACTAGGATATAAGGTAAGAAGCAAAAAATTACTCTTGAACAACTTAAGTTTTAAAGCTTTGTCTTTTCTATAGATGCAGTGAGAAAGATTTAATGCCGTTAGACATGTTAGATTGGGGCTGGCTGTAACACCTATTTTATAAGGATAAGTCCCATTTAGCATCTGGCTCCCCTGGGAGTGCTACTGAGATGTCTGCTTTGGTCACCTTGGGTAGAAGTTGGCCAATTAGAAACAGGAGGACACAAACACACCAAGATACATCAGTGTCTCTTCTTTGATAAGGTGAGAACACTTAGGAACAATCAGTCAGTCTTAGAACCTCACTGGAAAGGACTATTTCAGGTGATCTTAATCACAAATACTGTTCTTAAGCTATTAGACATATAACCAAGGATATAAGCTTCCCAGTTTAACAGTTTAAACATGTAGTGATCCAACTTTGAGGCTCACTAAAGGGCCTCCAGAAGCAGATGGCTTCTAGAAGCAGTTTCCTTTTGCTATTCTACCAATCAAGAAGATAATACTATTTGGTAGACAGTTTCCTCCCTTATATTTTATTATTTGTCACTTCCTCCTTTTCTCTTTCCTTTTATGTTAATTTTTTTGGTCCTTCACTGCCAATTTCCAACTCCTAAATTTATTATCTAGCTTTTCCAAGTACTCAAAACAAAACCCTCGGTTACTCTCATGTTACTGAGAGGCCAACATGGTTACTCATCAAAAGGGACCAAAGACACTGGATTTCACTGATTTGTACAAAGACATTTTACCCTGGCTAAGTGACTCATAATTCAACTATGATTCAAACAGAAAATTAAGGGACTTCCCCAGTGGTCCAGTGGTTAAGACTCCGTCCTTCCACTGAAGGGGGTGTGGGGTTCGATCCCTGGTTGGGGAACTAAGATCCCACATGCCACATGGCGTGGCCCAAAAAAACCCCACAAAAAAACAAAAAACCCAGCAAATTAAGGTATTTCAAACCTTGGAGGCCCAATAGACTACAATAAATTCACTGGCTAGGACAGTCTTCAACTACATATTGACCTGCTAAAATGGGGACTGTGTAACTGCTAACATATTTTTTTAATACCAGGGTTTATATTATAGAAGTAAAACAATCAATTAATCAATTGAGAAAGAAAGCCACTTCATTAGCTAAACTTGACTAAGCCAATCCTTGGGAATTATTCTCCTGATTAAACAGATCAATGAGTAAGTTGGATATGAAATGGGTTCCAAATATGTTTAATAGTATTTAGGATTCCCTTGCTCTTTTTGCCATCTTCTGCTGTTTAATATTCAGGGGTCTAAATACTGTTAAACAGCCATTCCCCTCACACAACATTCAATTCTTGTTACTGCCTCAGAAGGACACAAAGTCCTCAGGGCCAATTTGGATTAGAGCTGAAGCTGACTAAAAGGGAGAAGTTCAGAAATTCTGAGAAGGGAAATAGTACAGAACTGGCAGAACTATAATGAAGGTGCTTACAAAGGATATTGATAGATGGTATTTATCCAGAGACTGCCTGACACATACACATGAGCTAATCTTCTAAAGTCTTCTGGAGAAACTACAACCAAGTTAAGTTGTATTATTTAGTAATCCATCCACTTGCTCCAGGGCAGAATACCCTAACTGGCTTCTTTGTTGGCTGCTAGCTAATCAGGAGCTTACCCACAGAAAACAAAAGCCACTATTTTCAAACCACTGTAACAGGGAAGAGCCAAATCTGACAATATGTTGGATCTGTTTCTTTTAGTTTAACCTTTGCTTCCCATTGCTTTTGTTCACTAAAAGGATACCGTCTATACATAATGGCCTGCCTCAGGAACCCTGCCCCTCTGCCTGAAAGTTAAACCAAAGTGCCTTTGTTCACGGAAACATCCGGACCCTGTTCCACCAGTGGATGGCTGCAAGAAAGAAGAAATTAACACATCCCCTCCCTGAGGCTGGCCATTACAGGGGATATTTGCAAAACGTATGGTCTTTTTACTTTACTTCTTCATCTCCTCCCCCTCTCTGTGCTAGAAAAGAAACTGGCATCCAAAATCCAATAAAATGGTTATTTTGAGACTAGTCTGCTGGCTCTCTGAATAAAGTCATATTCCTTGCCTCAACACCTCCTCTCCGATTTACTGGCCTGTCATGTGTCGAGCAGACCGAGCTTGGACTCAGTAACACTATCTGCAATTTTCCTTCTTCCCTCTCTACTTTTTCTCTTATAGAAATCCTGTTTTTGCTTTTGCTGGATTAAATCAATCAATCGATCAATCAATCGTTTTCCCTTGTATAACGTAAAAGTTTTAAAATTATTCTTTGACAAGGGGAGGATTGGTTCTTGGCCTTCTGTTTTCTGTCTGCATTTTCTCCCATGGTCAATTCTTCAGACATGAGAAATGGAATATTTCTGCCATATCAGTAAACAAAGGATGTCACAGTCATCTGCACTTGCAGCCCTCCAATGAGAGCTGGTGAGCTCTGAGGGAACTCACAAAGGAAAGAATACCTGCCATCTAGCAGCCATCAGACTGCAGCCACTCTGTACAGTGAGCCCTGAGGAAACTCAGGATGTGAAAATACAGGATACTGGCCCCAGACAGCTGACGTACATATCACAGGAATGATTTCAGTGAGCCCAGACTCTTGCATCTTCCTGTACATAGAAAAGCGCTGATTCCTTAACTTGGGATATCTGCTTTTCTTTAATTAACAATAATCTTTTGATGTTCCCGACTACCTGCCCTTTGTTACAAAACATCTATATAACCTGGCTCCCTGCCTCGCCTCCTTGGAGCAGTTTTCTCAGGGTTACTTGAGATGCTGCCTCCTGGGCTTAAGGTCCTAAAAATTCCTACCGAATGAAACGTAACTTTTAGGTTGTGAATAATTTTTAAGTCCACACATATTTCCAACCATCCTCTTTGACAACTCCCAAACCTAACCTTAATCACCATCAAGCTAGTTCTGCTTGAATGTACTATCATTGCAAACTCACCACATCCCAAACTGAAATTATTTTCTTCTTGAAGCCAAGCTATCGACTAATTCCCAAACATACAGGTTGCAACTTGTCTGTATGTTATTTTCATACTATTACTATTAGAAAGTAAATGCTTCTTGGCCTGATCCCCTGGGTCCACGAGGAAGGATTTCCCCTGAACACTCCTGGCCTCTTGGCACACCTCTGCTCTCCTGGCTGAAGCTTCAGGGACAGAGAGCCAGGCAATTGTAGCATGGCTCCTTCCTCATCCCTTATTTCGAGAACCACTTAGCCACAGATTCTGCTACTCTGTGTCTGAAGTTTTACAGGAGTAGGCGCTGCCTGTGGCAGGGGTGGAGGAATAAGATTTATTCAAAGGAATGTTAGGATCTGATGATTTGGCAGAAAATGTAAAAAAAAGAGACCAGGTAAGGAAATGTGGGGATCACAACAACATCACATGTAAGTTGAGGCTATGATGGGACCAGTATTTGAGGCACTTCAAATGTTTTTCAAGTTAGCCATGTTGCATGTAAGGCCAACACTGGCCTTGGCCTTAGTGAAACAGGAGGGAAGGAGGCAGAGCACAACCTTCGAAAGAATGACATAGCCGGAGGACAGGACAAAAACTGATTAGAACCAAATGGGTCCAAGATGGAGGACAAGTCAACTTCCACTGGACCTTGAGCCTCCGCATACACTCACTGTAACGCAGCAGCAAGCTAAATGACACCCACAGGTGCCATGACAGTTCCAAGACGGATCAAAAAGTGGGCGGTGGCCCAATTCCTGGAAATCCCCACCCCTTCCTGAAATAGCTGGAATACTCCTCCCACTTATTAGCCTATGAAATTACCCAACCCTATAAAAACTGACAACCCCCATACTCTGGTGCCTTTCTCACCTGCTGAGATGGCCCACACTCTTGGCTGTGGAGTGTTTCTCTCTAAATAAATCCACTTATTACCTATCACTTTGTCTCTCACTGAATTCTTTCTGCAATGAGACATCAAGAACCTGAGCTTCATTAAGTCCTGAAACCAGGTGTGTGATCTCAGTTGGAAGACTATGGGTTTTGCGGCTGCATGGGCTCAAGTCCCAATCAGGGTTTTGGCCGGGTTTGAGTCCTGGCTGCATATCCGATTCTGGATTTAGGCTGGGTTTGACTCCCGGCACATGGGTTCAATTCCCAATCTGAGGTGCACGGTTTCACACGGTTTCATTAGCACACACCCATAGCCTTGTGGGGCATCTGCAGACCCTAAGCAGCAGAGGGGATCTCAGTGAGGCAGCCTTGCTGAGGCACAGATTTGACTGTGGGGAAGTCTTTCCCTCTACAGGCCTTTTAGACATCAGAGGCAAAACAATTATTTGGCCCTTTACTATGCTTTTTAGCTAGTTCGACAGGCCAGGGGCTTTAAGTCACAATTAATTTCCACATATCCTAAGAACACAAGTGTGTAAGCTCCGAACTTTAGTACCAGCCTAGCAGGCAGCATGGAAAGGTTGTCCTAGTTTCCATCCCTTATGTTCTGAGCCATACTCAAGGACAAAGGACAAAATTGGAGGAACGCATGCATTTTTTTTCTACGTGGATTAAGGGTCACTCCCTGCCTAATGGTCTGTTTTTCAAAAACTCTGGCCATGGTTTTACCAGTTCTGAGATTTACACTGCAGCTTCAATTGTAAAAGAGTGGTAGGTTTTATTTATAACAAAAAAGAAACAGTGCCCTGTTACCACCAAAACACACCATCTTCTTAGACTGAAGTAGAAAAAACATTCAATGAAATGACCACAGCCACATAAGTTGAAAAGATAATGAGAAAAGCCTAGGCCTGAACCTTGTCTCGAAGAATCACATAGGTTCAGAAAGACCAGGAAGAAAGGCAGAGCTTTAGAAACCTGCCCTATCAGATTAGGAGCAGTGCAAGAATGAAAACAATGGAAGAGATATTTTCTTAAGAGAAAGTTGACATCTTGGAAAACAGCTGAGAGGCAAATTTCATTTCCTCCCCACCTTCCACAGTCCAGGAAAGGGCCAGCCCTATGGGTCTTCCTTCTCTCCAACAATAAAATGTTAGAAACTCAACAGGCCTCTGGAAAGGAGTACAGGAAACAGTAGAGAGAAAAACCCTCAAAGAGAAGTGCCTAAAAGCAATGCTACTCCTCCCTCACCTGACACATTCAGAAGCTGAGGACAGTATCTTGAGGAACATATAGCAAAGGTCTTGATTCTCATTGGGTCCCTGGAAGAACAAACTTCAGGACAGCAGATTCAGGTAAAAAAAAACCTGCTGAGAATGAGTCTCAACTGAAACATGCCGGGTAAAGGAACTGTACCCCCAACCCCCCAACAGGAGACAGGTGTCCTGGGCATGAGCAACTCCACAGCAGAAGGCAGTGGCCCCTGAGGACTGCTCACAGGGGGCTAGGGAAGCTGTGTCATTAGAGCCCACCCTCAAGGCGGCCCTGGGGTGCCAGAAACACAGGACCCAAAGGGGAAATGGTATTAAGTAATTTAAATATGCTGGATGAAAAAGAAAGACATCTCAAAAATCTCAAAGACCTGGTTGGAGCTGCCGCTACTACTGTAAATTAACACTGCATGAAGGCAGCATTGTCTTAAATACCACTATCTAAAGACTAGACACAGGTAGATGAGATGTCCCTCTGGATAGAATGAATGTAAGTCATAATTAACCTCTTAATGGGTGATTCTCCCAACTGAGTTCAGACTTACAAGTTCAGAGTCATAACTGGTATACAATTACTTCAGTCCCAGCAAAACTGAATCAAGGATTTTCCAGCTTATTCACCCTCCCACAGATATAACTGAGTATTGGTATCTTTTGACAGGTTTCTAGGGACAAAATTTTCCCTGCTAAATCTGCTAGGGGCTGGGGACTAATTTTGTGAATGTGAGGGAATGCTGCGATAATTTTATAGGTCCTGTCAACTATTTAGATTTTGTTGTTGCTATTGTTTTAAGTGAGGCTTATAAGAGACTAGGTATTGAACTTGGGTAGCACAGCATTAGAAGGCAGGTGCATTAGGTTCTCACACTAAGTTATATTCTTCAACAGCTGCATCAGTATTAAGTTGACATTTAGTCTCCACCTGCCTGCCGTTCCTCTATTTCCGTTAGTTATGAGCCCCGGTTTAGAAGAAGGGTGTTATTTATCGAGTCTCCCCCTAAAATCACATCTGCCCATACTTTCATTACATAGGCTTACTGTTGAGGATGGTCAAAGCAACTATAAAATATGGAACTAAAACAGTCTACAGTGTAAGACAGACAGACAGACAGGTGAATTAATGACCATGGCCTAAAAACCAGCAAAATCTCTATAGCCCAAAGGTATGTAAAGGAAGATCAAGGTGGGAAACAAAGTTGGACCTTGTCCATTTGGGAAAAAAGGCTAAAACTAAATGTTGGGTTAGTGGGACTTGGTAAGTTTACTCTCACCCTCTGAAGGCAGCAACTGACATGTGCCTTCTTCACCAGCCAGACAGGTAAGAAATGGACTCTCCCAAAGACACCTTGTGGAAACAAGCTGCCAGAACCACAGACCTTCCTTCCAACATTCCAGGAGTGCAACACATGTACATGCAGGCACAAAATCAGTTTAAAAAAAATGTTTTTTAATTGATGACATTTATAGTTTATTTTCACTCTTCTCAAATTCAGTGATTCTCCCCAAGAAAAAAAAAGTACCACCCTTATTCAACCTGCCACACTGTCCCTTCTCCATACCTACTGTCATCACCCTCTTCATACATTATACAACACACCACAAATACCCTCAGTTCTCATCCCCTCACCCTGGACTGCTTCAGTGGACTCCATGGTAACCCCACCCTACATCCTACCCCAAATTCCTTAGCGACATGTTCAAGGGCCTTATGACTTGTTTCCCTCATGCCTAGGTACACCTGCTTTCCAACCAAGAATCCTCCCTCACTACTCCCATATTAGCTATGCTCCTTCTCGTCCACATATCCCTCTGTGCTCAAAGACTCTTTTTTATTTTTAAACATCTTCATTGGAGTATACTTGCTTTACAATGGTGTGTTAGTTTCTGCTTTATAACAAAGTGAATCGGTTATACATATACATACGTCCCCATATCTCTTCCCTCTTGTGTATCCCTCCCTCCCACCCTCTATCCCACCCCTCTAGGTGGTCACAAAGCACCTAGTTGATCTCCCTGTGCTTTGTGGTTGCTTCCCACTAGCTATCTATTTTACATTTGGTAGTGTATATATGTCCATGCAACTCTCTCACTTTGTCCCAGCTTACCATTCCCCCTCTCTGTATCCTCAAGTCCATTCTCTAGTAGGTCTGCGTCTTTATTCTCGTCTTGCCCCTAGGTTCTTCATGACCTTTTTTTTTTTTTTTTTTTTTTGGATTCCATATATATGTGTTAGCATACGGTATTTGTTTTTCTCTTTCTGGCTTACTTCACTCTATATGACTGACTCTAGGTCCATCCACCTCACTACAAATAACTCAATTTCGTTTCTTTTTATGGCTAATATTCCATTGTATATAAGTGCCACATCTTTTTTATCCATTGATCTGTTGATGGACATTTAGGTTGCTTCCACGTGCTGGCTATTGTAAACAGAGCTGCAACGAACATTTTGGTACATGACTCTTTGAATTACGGTTTTCTCAGGGTATATGCCCAGTAGTGGGATTGCTGGGTGGTATGGTGGTTCCATTTTGAGTTTTTTAAGGAACCTCCACGCTGTTCACCATAGTGGCTGTATCAATTTACATTCCCACCAACAGTGCAAGAGGATTCAATGGCTGCATCTGACCTTGCGATCCAGCGCACACAAGTTTTTTGCCCCCCGCGTCCCTCCGACAAATACTGGGCACCAATCATGTGCCAGGCACTACCCCAGACAAAGAATAAAGGAGAGATCGAGTGGGGCCAGGCCCACTCCGGCAGCCCCGCTGGCGCGCATGTTCACTGCCGGGATGCCACCTTGAAACGCCCATCCTGTCCTCTCTGAGCCACCTCCCCTGAGCAGGGCCACCGGCCTGGCCCTCCCTTCCGCCTGAGGGCGCCCGAGCCGATGACTGGGAAGAACAGCTACCGCCCGGCATAGCTTCTTCTCCTCGTCCAGTCCGGGCCAAGTGCAGGAGAGACGCAAGGGCCACCAGAAAGCAGGCCTGCCTGCTGCAGGACCTCCTGGATTGGGGGGCACTCCGCCTCATCCGGCAAGGACCCTGAGGCGGGCTGCCCGGACGAATGCCTGAAGGACCCTGCTTGCACCGAAGGTTAGCTATCGCAGTGCCTGGTGGCCGGCCTCCGCGGCGGGAGGATCAGGTGACTTGGACCCGAACTCCAGCAGGACTGGCGCTCCGAAGAGCCCAGAATCTAGCGTGGGCTTAGGCCTCGGTACAAGGGGCCGGGGTCGCGCGGCTGCAGGCCTAGAGAAATGGAAGAGCAGGATGGGGAAGAGGGCGGTGTCTAGAGCTGAGGCTGTGAGTCGGGGGGCGGGGTTTCAGGTGTTGGAAGCAGAAAGCCGAGTTGACAGGTTGCAGGTCCCCGACACGCTCGGGAGGATGAGAGGCATGGCTGGCGCCCTCCAGGAAGCAGAAGAATAGGCGCCTCTGTTGTGGGGGCAAACGCCCAGGCAATTTCTAAAATTTATAATTCTCTAATCGAGTGACTTTTATGTTGAGCAAGTTTCTCGACCTGTTAACATTTGTTGTAAACCAAGATCCAAGACAGGCATAACTTCGCTGGCATTAAGAAAGGAACCACGTCCTCCCCTGGATAGCCTCTAGCATTCTGGTCTTGGAATAGCTGAATCAGATTCATTCATTGATTCATTCAACAAATACTGTTGAGAGCCATCTATGTGCTAGATACTCTACGTAAGTACAGAGGATACGATGGTGAGCGAAACATCCCTGCTTTCATAGAGCTGACCTTCTAGTGGGGAAGAGATAACTGAAGAAAACGTGAAAGGAGCCATGAGAATGTATAACAGGGGAAGTGAACTAAGATCTAGTGGGTGAGTAGGAGGTAACCAGAGGAAGCACTTTCTGGACTGTGAAAACTTCTCAGGCAAAGGCTGTCAGGCCAGAATGTCTTGGAGCTGTAAGACCCGTGAGGCTGGAGCAAAAGCAAGTTAAGGAATTCAAGATGAGGCTAGAGAGGTACGCAGGTTTAAGATCATGCAAAGCCTAGTAGGACATGATAAGGCTTTGGGGTTTTATTATAAAAGCAGGGTACACTTTGAAGGGTTAAGGAGGGAAATGATATGATTAGATTTGCATTTTTAGTTCACTGTGGCTGCTGTGTGGAGAACAGATTGTAGAGGGTAGCAAAAGTAGAAACTGGGAGACCACTGAAGAGGCTGTTGCAGAAGTCCAGAGGGGGTTGATGATGTCTTGGACTGTGGTGGTGGCAGTTGAGAAGGAGAGAATTGTACGGATTTGAGATACACTGGCTAGGTAAAATTGCCAGAACTCAGTGATATCATGGATATGGAGGGTGAGGAAGGGGAGGTGCCAAGGATGTCTCTCCCTAGATATATGGCGAAGATTCTGCTCGCTTTTGGGTTACTCACCACCTGGGATGTTAGGGAAACTGGGTTGGCTGATCTTGTACTGGTTAGACTGTGCTTAGCCTTATAGATTGAGTGGAGCATCAAGCTGAATGCTGTAGAAAGGACATGAAAAGGAGAGATCTTGGCACAGTTTCTCTGTTTGCGCCAGACCCTAGCCCTACTTTTAATGCGATTGTCAGGCTACTTTCGGGCTAAGAGAAATGAGATGGTTGTCCAGATTCTGTCCCTGTGTGTGTTCATGGAAGCCTTCTCTGTATTTGTTGGCAAATTTAGGGGTTCCACCAGATAATCTTTGAGACCTTAGTCCTGCAGAGATGATCAAATTTCTTACATGTAAATAGAATTTCAAAGTTGGAAGAGATATCAAGTTTTCTTAGTCCAGTTTATAAAATAATTTTATGTTCTTTATATCATTTTCACAATTATTTATTGAGCTCTTACACCATGATTAGACACTAGAAATAGTGTCTTGTTCTTTTCTCTGAAGATGAATAGAATAAGACTGTATAGGTTCATTTAGTCAATAAAATTAAGCACCTTTGTTCCAGGCAGTTTTAGCTGCTTCAGTTACAAAATGATTACAATTTGTCTTTGACCTTGGAGTTGCATGTCTGCAAACCTTGCCATTGAGGACAGCTGAGTGTATTAAAGGGTTTGATTTGGGCAGGATAGATCCTGACTTATCTGTAAGATTAGATAAGAAATGGTATGTATCCAGCAGACTTTTTGGGGGGTATCCTGGCAAGATCTCAATTCTTGTCCATCCAATCTTCAAATT
This sequence comes from Kogia breviceps, assembly GCF_026419965.1. Classification (NCBI taxonomy): domain Eukaryota; kingdom Metazoa; phylum Chordata; class Mammalia; order Artiodactyla; family Physeteridae; genus Kogia; species Kogia breviceps. The sequence continues at coordinate 40,178,842 of NC_081319.1, forward strand.
CTATAATTGATGGGAGGGCACTGTGGGAACAGTTATTGTACCCTTGTGCCTGCTCTTTAGGAATGTAAATTGTAAATCCTCTGTAAAACACAAAAGAAAGGAAGGGACGGGAGTATTGCCAGAGACAGGTCGTGTTTAAACTTGAACTTCTGAATGGGTCACTCTTTTGCAGGTTTACAGTTGCACTAACCAGATTATGTGCTCCACTGGGCAACTTGAATGGCCCCTCTACCACTCCCTTCCCTCAACCCCATGAACCCAAATGGGCAAATTAAATACTCAGTAACTGTCATGTGCTTTATCAGTGTCAGGAGTGAGAGCCCTGGTTGACTTGCAAAACTGCTCCAGAATAGGAAGGGTGGGGAGTGAAGCACTGACGGGTCTCTTATCTGACTCTCTGATGGCAGGAGGGAGATGACCTCTATCTTACGGAGCCCTCAGGCTCTCCAGCTTACTCTGGCTCTGATCAAGCCTGATGCAGTTGCTCACCCACTGATTCTGGAGGTAAGAACAACTCCTAAGCCTCTACTGTATGTTGGAGGCATTGCTTCTGTTTCAGGTGCCATAGGGCCATTTGTGAAGACTGACAACACAGTCCTGTGCTAGGTGGTATGCAGGCAAAGTTAGAAGCCATGACTCTAACCATAAGGAGATTAAAAATCTATTGGAGAATTGGGGCAGATATAAAGTATAAGAAAGGATCCAATACAATAAGAAAAACCAAACCTCAAGACAATGTATGTATATTAGTTCTCTACTGATGCATAACAAATTACCACAAATTTAGCAGCTTAAAACAACACTCATCTCACAGTTCTAGAATTTAGAGGCCCAGTAGGTTTGGCTGAGGGTTGGATTTTCTCCTTAGAGTTTCACAAAGCCAAATTCCAGGTATCAGCTGACTGGGCCCTTATCTAAAGGGTCTGGGGAAGAATCCACTTTGAAACTCATTCACGTTGGCAGAATTTGGTTTCTGTGGTTACAGGACTGAGACAGATCCCCATGTCCTTGCTGGCCTTCAGGTGGGGCCTACCATTTTTAGAGTCCACTGACATTCCTCATCACATGGCTCACTCCATCTTCAAGACAGCAACAGGGCATCTCTTTTCTTCTGACCCACCAATGGGACAGACCCTCAAGTCCTAGGCTCTGAAGGGTCCTCAGGGTTCTTTTGGTCTGCCTGGGTCTCCCATTCACTCAAATGTTCCCTTTGACTGACTTTTATCTTTGGGGTGGTGTTTATCCAGGCTGTTCATCAGCAGATTCTGAACAACAAGTTCCTTATTGTACGAATGAGAGAACTTCTGTGGAGAAAGGAAGATTGCCAGAAGTTTTACCAAGAGCATGAAGGTAGGGTCAACAGTCCTCTGAGTGGGAGGCTTCTCTATCACAAGAGAGATTTTACCTGGACACACAGTGTCAGGCTCTCTCTGACCTACCAACCGTAAAATTGAAGCCAGTCTTCTAAAATCTTGGTTTATACACAAACTTTTCATGATTATCAATATTTTTTAAATGTTTTCTAGGAGGGTTCTATGTCATGGTCCCAACAAGTAACTTAGTTTTATGTCCTGATACTATCACTAGTTAACAATTTACTCTGTCAGACATTGTCCAAAGGCTCATGATTCCATTTAATTCCCCAGCAACCCCATGAAGTAGGTATTGTTATGTCCCCAGCACACAGATTAGCAAACTAAATTAGGGAAGTTAATGATTTACCTGAAACTACACAGGTTGCAAGTTGGAGAGCCTGGATTCAGACCAGGTATGTCAGACACCAAGGTCCTTCTTGTTCTTTTCTCTAAAACAGTTTTTATCATTCCAAATAGGGAGTCAGGGGCTTCCCTGGTGGCGCAGTGGTTGAGAGTCTGCCTGCCGATGCAGGGGACATGGGTTCATGCCTCGGTTCGGGAAGATCCCACATGCCGCGGAGCAGCTAGGCCCGTGAGCCGTGGCCGCTGGGCCTGCGCATCTGGAGCCTGTGCTCCACAACGGGAGAGGCCATAGCAGTGAGAGGCCCGCGTACTGCAAACAACAACAACAACAACAACAAAACCAACAACAAAAAAAACCCTAACAAATAGGGAGTCAGAAGTATAAAAAGTTCTCTTGGCACCAGTGTCTTGATGAAGGTACTCTCTTTGCAGGGCGTTTTTTCTATCAGCGGCTGGTGGAGTTCATGGCCAGGTATTTCTCATTTTGGTTCCAACATCTTCATCCACTGAGACTTATTTCCCCTGCCCCCTAAATAGATTTGTTAATTTTATTTGCCATTTTTTAAACTTGTAGCCAGTGTCAAGTGTCTGAAGAAACATGGGCTTGGGCCAACACTGACCTTGTGGCCACTTGTCCCATGGTAGTTAACTGCTCCAGGGGCTGTAGAAGAGTATTGTTGAATGCTGCCTAGCAACTCTTCTGATCCCTGTGGCCTTTCTTGCTCATCAGCAGTGGCCTTCCATCATCTTCTATTTGAAGCAATACTGGCACCCAACTAGAAAGGCAAGGAGACTCTCAGGATGTCCAGTGTGCCTTTATTTGTGCTCTACTCATGGTATGCCCTCCTGGACCCGATAGCCAGATTCCTGACATGTGCTCCATTTGTTCACAGTGGGCCAATCCGAGCCTACATCCTCGCCCACAAGGATGCCATCCAGCTCTGGAGGACAGTGATGGGACCCACCAGAGTGTTTCGAGCACGCCACGTGGCCCCAGATTCAATTCGTGGGAGTTTAGGCCTCACTGACACCCGTAATACAACCCATGGCTCAGGTGAGTCTGCCTCCTGTGTCCACAGTATTTAATAAGCGAAGTTGGTTTGAGGTTGTTGGGCAGGCAGTATGGTGGGGTTGAGAGCCAGGTCCCTCAGTGAGCTTTCTTCCCAGTTGTGTTTCTGGCTCTTTGTGGCCACCTCAGCAGATGCGGCCCCAGGACTTAGGGGCAGGAGAAGTATAGGCTCTGGTTTCTGAACCTGATTATGATTGCCTTTTGCCTCCATCCTGCACTCCCTATGAGAACCCCTTCTCTTTTTTACCTCCCCTTACAGACTCTGTGGTTTCAGCCAGTAGAGAGATTGCAGCCTTCTTTCCCAACTTCAGTGAACAGCGCTGGTATGAGGAAGAGGAGCCCCAGTTGCGCTGTGGCCCTGTGCGCTACAATCCAGAGGGAGGCATCCACTTTGCAGCTGGAACAGGAGGCCCAGGGCCAACCTGATGCAGGCCTGTTGGTCTGTGAAGAGTGGTGGCATTGCCCAGCCTTTTCTCGCAGACCTCTGGTCCAGAGCATTCTCCTAAGACCAGGGAGGCCTGGGGCTCATTGTGCCATCTCTGCTGGGCACCACCACCTGCCTAAGAGCCTAGCTCCTCACTGCTACCTCTTCTAGAATCTAACTCTCTATCTACCTCTTCTCTGGAATGTTCATGGGTGGGTCAGAGGAATGATGGCTCCTTTTTTTTCTGAGAACTGTTCATCCCTTTTCAAGGAGGAGCTTGCCTAACTAACTTGCCTGAAAAATGCAGTGACCGTATTAGCAACATTTGGTCTGTTTTCCTTAATAAAAGTCAGTATTCTGAATCCTGCAGGCTGGGAGCACTACTCTATGTACTGTCTCTCTATCCCTAACTGGAGTAATTAAATCTGTCCTGAAGTCAAGTTTCTGGTCTATGCTAAGTAAAGAGAGAATCGTGGGACTTGCCTAGGAGCCCAGTGGTTAAGAATCCGCCTGCCAACGCAGGGGACACGGGTTCGAGCCCTGGTGCGGGAAGATCCCACATGCCGCGGAGCAACTAAGTCCGTGCGCCACAATTACTGAGCCTGTGCTCTAGAGCCCGTGAGCCACAACTACTGAGCCCATGTGCCACAACTGCTGAAGCCCATGTGCCTAGAGCCTGTGCTCCACAACAAGATGAAGCCACTGCAATTAGAAGCCTGTGCACCACAATGAAGAGTAGCCCCCGCTCGCTGCAACTAGAGAAAGCCTGCGCGCAGCAACAAAGACCCAACACAGCCAAAAATAAATAAATAATTTTTTTTTTTTTTAAAAAGGGAGAATCGTGAAGAAATCTCCCAGGAGGTTCACACACAGTATGCAGCTTATGTAGTGCATGAGGCACCCAGTGATGGAGCTGACCGTGGGCTCAAATCCATGCTGTGCACCTGGCACAGGGCTGCATCCTGGAAGAAGGGGCACCTTTTGTTTGAACAAAAGTATGTCTGTCCAGTAGAGGCATATTGTTATGACTCACTTTTTTTTAAATTTGCACAAAGCCACTAAAGCTAGCCATGTCTCTGCTGTAGCTGAGGATGACAGTTATCTATTGCTGCATGACAAATCACCTCAAGATTTTGTGGCTTAAAACAATGACTTAGGGACGTCACTGGTGGTCCAGTGGTTAAGAATCCACCTTCCAATGCAGGGGAGGCAGGTTCGATCCCTGGTCGGGGAACTAAGATCCCACATGCCACGCGGCAATTAAGCCCGCGCACCCCAACTACTGAGCCCGTGCGCCACAACTAGAGAGCCCACATGCCACAAACTACAGAGCCCATGTGCTCTAGAGCCCGCGCTCCACAACTACAGAGCCTATGCACAACTGGAGAGAAGCCCATGCACTGTAACAAAGAGCCCGCATGCCGCAGTGAAAGATCCCATGTGCCACAACTAAGACCTGACACAGCCAAAAATAAATAAATAAATAAATATTAAACAACAACAACGATTCGTTCTTATGTGTCTGTGGATTGGCTGGGTGATTCTGCTGGGCTCACTGGGACTCACTCACATGGCTGCATTCAGCATTTGGGTCCAACATGGTCTTTCATCCTGAGCTGCTTCATAGCATGGTTGTTTCAAGGTTCCAAGAGAGCAGGCCCCCATTCACAAGCTCATCACGCTTCTGCTTGTGTCATGTTTGCTGATATCCCATTGACAAAGGCCAAGTCACATGGCCAAGCCCAGAGTCCACACATAGGGCATGGACAGTGGGAGGTGTGAATCATTGGGGGCCATTACCATGACAATCTACAAACTGAAAGTAGTGAGGAGCCTTGAATTTATATAGTACTTATGAAAACAAATATTTGCACAAGCCATCAAAGGAGATGAAGAAATAGCCAGAGAAGGAAGGAAAAAACCGAGGGTGTGTGGATCAGGAAAGTCAAGAGAAGAGAGTGTTTAGATAATGAAGCAATGTTGAATGCTGTTGAGAAGTCCAGAATAATGAAGCCCTTAAAGTACCCCCTAAATATGGCAGCATGGGGGTCACTGTGACTTGGCAAGAGCGGCAGCTCTGGAATGGTAGGGAGCTTACTTTGTGTGGAAGACAGCGGGTTGAAGCATTTATACTGTCATACTACCTGTGGGTTTAGAGTGGGATACCTAGGAGTCTTAGAGAATCTTCTTACAACTGAATCTGTAAGTGTATGTCTACATATGCTCCCATCTTCTTCTATCTTCCTGTTACAACATAGGATGGGTCCTGCTTCCTGTTAAGCCAGTCCTTCCATGTTGCTCTGAATCCCATCTCCTTGCTTTTTTGGTTGTCTAGTCTTTATTGCACTTTTACCCTTCTCCACTGAGTCCTTCCCCTTTGAATTCAAACATGTTTTGGTGTCTCCCATTTTTCAAAATCATTTTAACCTCCTTTTCCCCTTTGGCTACCTGTTTCTTCATCTCTGTACAGCCAAGTTCATATCAGTTGTCTGCACTGACAGGCTCACCCCATTTTCTCAGCAGCCCATTACAGTATGGCGTGCACACTCACCATTCAAGAGGAGACTGGTTGGTTTCTTTTTCTTCTTCTTTTTAAATATCTATCTATCTAGGCTGTGCTGGGTCTTAGTTGTGGCATGCGGAATCTTTAGTTGTAGCATGCAGGACCTTTTTAGTTGCAGCATGTGGGATATTTTAGTTGCGGCATTCTCCCCCACAAAGCTAAACAAAGGCCAGCTGAAAACACCAGGCAAACTGACAAGAGAGACTGATCAGGAGCCCCAGCTATCGGTAAGCAACCAGAGGAAGCACTCTCCTTCCCTCCATTTTTCATATCTAACCATTAAAGCTCTGTACCTGTGAATATTTCTTGCTCCACGTGCCCCTCAGTCCCTACCTATATGGCCACTGTAGAGCAGATATCCTTGGTGACTGAGTAGAGTGAAATGACTAGAGATTTAAGTGAAGGGAATGGATGTGACTGGCAAGACAGAGTGCACAGAGTGGAGGGGAGGCAGGAGAATGCTGGGACTGAAACAATCCAGCATGTGGTGGTGAAGTACCCTACAAAAGGCTGAGGGTGACCACAGAAGCTGGAAAACAGTTGAAAGAGTGTGGGGAGAGGATAGGAATAAGAAAAATGTAATCAAATTCTGCTGAGGCTGCAAGAGAAATTAAGACTGAGTAAAAAGGGGGATTAAAATATTGCTGTGCTCCAGCAACAGTGTCCACTAAATGGTGGGTATAGAAAAGAGTAGAGAGGACTGAGAAGTGTTTGGGATGAAAGAGTGAATAAATGGGGATTACTTCCAAGTCTGTTAAGAGATACAGTAGATGGAAAGAAAATGGGATTAGAAGAGAATTTTTCAGAATAGTAATAATTTGAACATGCTTAAATGCTGAGGAAGTGGAGTCATTAGAGACGGATTGGTTTACCATAAATATAATTTATAATCATTAAAATTCCTGAGAAGCAGGAGGGACTAGGACGCAAACACACTTTAGAGGAAAAGGTCAATCTTGGAATTAAAGATACCTCCTCCTTCACTATAGGAGAGAGGCATAGGAATGCTTGCATGTTTCATTATGGGGATGTTAGCTCTTTCTTCAACAATATCTCTTTCATTTGTCAAACAGGCGTCAAAGCCATCTATTCAAAGTGAGGGGAAAGATGAAATTCATAAAGCATGAAAAGGTTTGAAATAATACTTATGAAGCATGGGAAAGGGAACTGACTCATGAGACACAGTAGGATTACCAGGCATTTCTGAGGGCAAATTAAGAACTCTGCGACCCTGTATTTGGAATATGAGTCACATGCCTTGTCATGTGTTATGCTGAGTTGCAGCCATGAAATACGCAATTGGTGGAATCAACCAAGATCAGGGATTTCAGGAGCAGGTTTGGTGAAAGATCAAAGGGACAAGGAATATTTAGTCTTGGCAAGTAAATAGTTGAAACAATCATCTAAGGATTAAACAGGACACAAAAAACAAATGGACAAAGAGGGCAATGGAGGGTTCCCACTTGGTGGCAAACCTGTGTGCACAAGAAGATGTGAGTGAACAGGTCGGCAGTTTGGAGACTGAGGTTGGGGTGAGGGTGTTCTGAGTTATTTGAAAGGTAGAATGTGCGGGAGAACACAGTGTTTCCTCTCAAGTTATTTGGAAAGGAGGTGCAGGGATTAGAAGCTGGAGCTTTGGTGACAGATCAGAATTCAAATCCTGGTTCTATCACTTTCTAGCTATGTGACTTTAGCTATATTTGTCTCCAACCAATTCAGTTGTTAAATGAGAAAGTCATACTTTCAGAGTTACTGTGAGGATTAAACTAACTCATGCACATAAGGTCAAAAACCCAAGATCTCAATAAATGACAATTTAAATGATCTCTTCTTCTCTTTCTTTGGATTTCAGATAGAAAGAGTTAAGTTAATCACACCTCTTAATGTAATCTCACACTATTTTCCTTTGGCTATTTTAGCACATTTAATTACTTACAATGTTTTTGACAAGACTGTACAATTAAAAGTAGCTTTCTCATATATAAACTTAGGTAATGCATAGAGATAGCTGATAGATTATGATTAGGGTAGGACACATTTCTAGTTACCACTTTACCAAGAGGAGTTAAAACCAAATGAAATCACATAAGTTGATCTCACACTCTTTATGCTGAGGTTAAAGTAAGCATTCCTGTCCCCTGTAGGGAATGTAGACCACAGAAACGGCACCATGGCCAAAGTACACGACTGATTTCTTATGAAAGTGACTGTAATATTAGTCTAGCAGAAATAGAACTTTGATTCATTGAACCCATTAACAAAATAAAATAGGCTCTTTGACAGCTCAGACAGAAACCCAGCTCAGTGGAGTACAAAGCTAGGATTTAGGGTTGGAGGACCAAGACTGCCTGAGTCTCTCACAGTGAGAAGCCTGGATGACCGAGGAAGAAGGTTTCCAAAGGAGCAGAAGGCAGGGTAGGGCAGGGTAGGGCAGGGAGGGTGTGTGGCTCAAATGAGCTGGGCTGGAGGCTTAAGGAAACATGTTAGTGAGTTAAATCAAGAGTGATGGAAGTTGAGAAATTTCAGCAGTTTTCCCCCTAGAAGTAGAAGCCACAATCCTCATGTGATTGAGTCCCTCTGAAAAACATGTTATATATAAACCTCTGTGGTCCAAAGTTTTCTCACAGAGATAAGTCTCTTCCATGTGGGCATCAAGAGCTACAAACTTATTTGGGGTCCTGGGAGAAATTGGCTCCTCCTGTCTCTCTGAGCATTTTGCATAAGCAGGTGGGCTGGCGTGGGGGTTCGTCATCTAGTTAGTGGTTTCAGATTTTTAACTCACAGGTCTGGGAACTGTGGACAAGATGAGACTTTCATGGAGTGTTTCTCCTCTTTCAGCTTTGCCCGTCACTACAAAGGTAGTATTATGGAAGACTGGGTGGTAACTGGGTTACTGGCAGTGTAGCCACAGTTGAGTGGCCTTTTTTTCTCCTGAAATAACAGCATAGCAGGAAATGAGGGCTTATATGTAGCTAGTTGATTTTGGGAAATGATCTCAGAAAATAAGAGTGGAGGCACTGGGAGAGTAAAACAGCGAAGAGAAAGCCAACCCAAGAAAGGGGTACTGAGGTGGTCACCACTGTGGACAACTGGCCTCTATTTAGCTGGAAGCCCTCTCTCTCCCATCAGAGACCAAGAAGCTGGGGACCTGCCCACTGGTTTCCATCATCCATTGTTAAGCATTTCCACAGGAAGACTGAACTCCCCTGCAGGTCCAAATCTGTGTATTGCCAGAAAGGCTTCCTGTACCTCATCAGTAGAGAAGCTCCTGGGAGGAGCACAAAAGAAATGGACTTAAGGAGCTCTCTGATTTCACTTGGGTGCAGCAACAGCCATGGTAAGGATGTGGCCAAGAGATGGAGTATATAAGTTGTCCAAGGCCATCCTTCCCTGTTCATGCTTTGGTCTATGTGTAGCTCAGCATATCCCAGAGCCAGGCAAGATGCTGGTGAGCCACAATCTCTATTTAAGACTCAGTATAAGCCGATTAGTGGGGAAACCCCCCCCCATTCCCACTACTGCAACTAGACATGAGGCCATAACTGATTCTTATTATCTCCATCCTTTACCAACCATATTATAATTCCTCCCGCCAGAGTCAGCACTTAAAGGTCTAAGATGCTTATATACTGGGGAAACACAGACGTTTATATCTAAAGCGTCTGATCCCTTACATGTTTCACCCTGATATAAGAGCTGACTGCAGTGAGGGTCCACTGAAGATTATCCCTGGGTATGAAGCATATCAGAGAATCCCCTGGGATCAGACGTATTCTTCCCTTCCCCTTGGGGAGAAGCAATGTCAGCAACTCATGATGATCAAGGTTGATTACTTACATATGATAGCTCTTCGTTTTCCTGGTGGTCCACCACCATGACAAGCCCCAAATAACTCAGTTAGATATAGCATTAATTCAGTGTATGCTTCCTGTAATGCTCTTTGGCTAAAGGATCTCCCCTTTCCTCCTCCATTCCCCTCCCACCCCCAGTAACAAGGAAAGGGCCTTTCTAGGCACAGAAAGCACAAATTTTTGCCAGGTGCTACTTCTGCAGTACCCTATCACAGAGGTTTCCACCTTGGAAACCTTCAATATGCTACCTTGGAATCCTTATTCCTGAATACCAAGCTGAATCCAAGTACCACCGCTTATTAGTTGTGTGAACATGGGCAAATTATCTACATTTCCGATTTCTTCACCTACATAAGACTGGTTGTTCTTGTTACCAACATCATATATTTGGATTTTTTCCTTGTCTCTCTTCTTTACTTGTGGACAATCCACCATGAGTCCTAAGCATCCCTCTAAATGTTCATTTGGCAATGAGGATGTGATGCTGTGATAAAGACATGGCTTTCTGGAAGAAGGGCAAAGGATCCCATAGGCCAGTTCCAGGGATATGGTACTGGGATCTATCAGAAAATGTTCTCGCCCAGTGGGGCCCCCCTGTCCTACCTGTTGATAAAAATTTATAGGCTGACTGGTGAGAGGTAGGATTGTAACAAGCCCCTAGATGTGGCCTTGACTGTTGCTTACTTTCTTCCAGGAGAGAAGGGAAGAATGCTCTGACAATGGGACAGACAGCTCTGCAGTCAAGCTGAAAGGTGATCCTTAGCCAAGCAGTCTCCAAAGCTGAAGTAAATGTCAGCAATGAAGACAGAACTTTCTGAGTGAAAACACTCAGAAACAAAAGTTCCTTTGGTTGAGCCATGAGGCACCCACTTAAAAGTGAAAAATGTAAAGCCTTCCATACTGGCACAGAGCAGCATTCTCCACACTCCCTTCCTCTCTATCCCAACTGCAGCTGCTTCCAGGAGGGACCAAGCTTCCCTGTCCCCAAGGGGGACCAAAGGCCACATGCTGTTCAAGTATGCTGGGATATTTTCTTTTTTTTAAAGATTTATTTATTTATTATTAATTTGGGGGGGCTGCATCGGGGCTTAGTTGCGGCACGTGTGATCTTCCTGAGGCACGTGGGATCTTTCATTGCAGCGCACAGGTTCATTGCGGTGTGTGGGCTTCTCTCTAGTTGTGGCGTGCAGGTTCCAGGGCGTGTGGGCTCTGTAGTTTGCGACACACAGGCTCTCTAGTTGAGACACACAAGCTCAGTAGTTGCAGCACACGGACTTAGTTGCCCCATGACATGTGGGATCTAGTTCCCTGACTGGGGATCGAGCCCACATCCCCTGCACTGTAAGGCGGATTCTTTACCACTGGACCACCAGGGAAGTCCCTGGGGTATTTTCAAAGAGGAGAGGTTCAAATTTTTATATCTCTGCTGGGTACAAGTGCCTAAGTCACCGTCCTACCTAGTTCTGTGGGAGGAAAGGGGGTGCTGAGTGCAGGTGTGGCCAAAAGCACTGAGGACTACAGTGTAAAGTCACGGTGGCATGGTGGCCATGGAGCCATACAGATCACCCAGGTGCTCACTGGATGTCAGGAGGCACACAGGGAGGGGTAGCAGCACCAACCCTGGGGTGAGAACCCAGAGAAGGAAAAAAGCCTCCCTACTGTCCCCCATGGACTCTGCCTTCCCTGGTCTCCTGGTGGCTGTGGCTTTAGCCCTGATGTACATGTACTAAACTCCTTGGATGGTCTTCCAATAGGGCGAAAAATGCACCCAAATTCAGTTGATGGGTTTGCAGTGGGGAAGGGAAGTTAAAGTGACCTTGGGAGTGGGGCTTCTGAGCTGACCCAATGTACTGTAATTGTGGCTTTCACTGCTGACTGCTAACTGATGTGATGTTTTACACGCTTGTAATAAGAATGTGCATGTGCATTTAGGGACTGTCACATATACAGAAGTGATCTGTCCTTCCGACTGGTTCAACAGACACAAGATAGAATCCCAGGAGCAGGAGAAATCACAGCTTTAAAGACTTAACGGCTGTTGGAAAACTCAGAGTGGAAAAGGTCAGTGGGACAGAAAGGAAAGAGCCCTGGATTGAGAGCTGGACTTCAAGAACTGGTTCATTTTCCAAAGATAAGTTTGACAGTGGGAAAACAAAATCATAACAGATACTGCATGTTGTGCAACTACTATCTCCCAGATGCAGATACACCTTCTATGTGACCATTATTTCCTATGAGAATAACTTCCAAAATTTAAAAATGATTATTTACAGAAGATGGCTGTATGTATTTGTCTCAACCTGAAATTAAGTAAATTCATTTTCTATTTCTACATTTGCATACGTTTCACTTAAAATCAAATAAAATTTATTAAAATATAATTTTTAAATAAATTTTAAAATTTATTAAAAATACTTTCAGTACAGATTCAGCTTGAGAATAGGGAGTAAAATAGAAATCCAGCAAAATCTGGATATTTCAAAAGACAGATACTTCTTCACAGTGTCTTTTAGAACATTCACAAGTTTTCTCACCTGTCAGCCTTCCACCACACAAAATCCTTTCTCATTAAATTGGAATCTCTAAGTTCAAACACTCTTCTACCCAATAATTCCCTCCCGGGCTTCCCTGGTGGCGCAGTGGTTAAGAATCCGCCTGCCAATGCAGGGGACACGGGTTCAAGCCCTGGTCCGGGAAGATCCCACGTGCCGCGGAGCAACTAAGCCTGTGCACCACAACTACTGAGCCTGTGCTCTAGAGCCCGCGAGCCACAGCTACTGAAGCCAACGCGCCTAGAGCCCGTGCTCCACAACAAGAGAACCTGCCACAATGAGAAGCGCGCGCACCACAACGACGAGTAGCCCCCGCTCACTGCAACTAGAGAAAGCCCGCGCGCAGCAACGAAGACCCAATGCAGCCAAAAATAAATAAATAAAATAAATAAATTTATTTTAAAAAAAAAAAAAAGAATTCCCTCCCATGAATTCGTCATTCCACAAATTCTCCCAGAGGCTTATTTTTGGTCATATATGGCCCTGGGGAACATGAGCCCTTGAATCATCCAAGGTCAAGATGAAGAGTGGGATTCACTCGCCCAAATGAGCAGCCCTGGATGCCTGATCTGATGCTCCCTTTATCCCAGTTCTCCAGGAGTCACTTAGGATTCATGAGTCTGGGACTCTAAGGTTCTGAGAGCCCATGATCCCTTTATGACTCACAAATGCCTGGGCCTCATGGCCATCCTCCTCTTTTCCTCTCCTGAAGAGGCTTACCCTAGCGTACAGCATCTGAATAACAGAAGCCAGTTTTGGGGGCCTTAATTCCACCTCTCACCCTAAGGCCCAGAAATAGGTATTACTGAGGTCAGGGTATGAAGGACTCTTCATACCCTCTCAAGATGTGGAAAGTAGGGGCAACAAGGCAAGGGAGAAGAAGGAATGATGATGGAAACAGCTGCAGAAAACCAGGACCTCTGGGATGGAGTCGAGAGATCACTCCCACAAAGCCCCATGGGGAAGTGGCTCTAAATGCAGACCCCCTGACGTGTTAAAACTGTGCGAAAGTAGGGTGAGGTAGTGAGGGTGCCTCTATTACCCAGGGAGGCGGAAGGTAGGGAATCAGTGACAGCAACTTGAGCCGACGTTGAAAGGTTCTATCCTCACCCCATGGAAGCTGGGAAACAAGCAGATGCAGCAAGTAGCCCCTTGGGTGCCCTCTCTGGTCCCTCCCAAAGCCAAAAAGGTCCCTCCTCCCCACAGTTCCATCCTGCGGGCACTTCAGCATTAGAAGAAAATTTGGGAAACAAAGGGAGAAATCTGCACTGGGGGACAAAGCTCAAGAAAAAGGGGCGAGGCATTTGGAGAGCTAAATGAAACTACGCCAAAAGAGACAAAGCCGAGCGCTTTTGGGGTGAGGTTGAAGGACAAGGGCAGCAAGAACACAGGGGCTGCCTTGATCTCAGTTTTACTTACCAGGTCCTGCAGCCCTGAGTCTGAGATGCCTTATCACCCATCAGAAATGAGGCACCAGGGCTTCCCTGGTGGTGCAGTGGTTAAGAATCCACCTGCCAAGGCAGGGGATATGGGTTTGAGCCCTGGTCCGGGAAGATCCCACATGCCGTGTAGCAACTGAGCCCATGCGCCACAACTACAGAGCCTGCGCTCTAGAGGACGTGAGCCACAACTACTGAGCCCGTGTGCCACAACTACTGAAGCCTGCACGCTAGAGCCCGTGCTCCGCAACAAGAGAAGCCACCACAATGAGAAGCCCACGCACCACAAAGAAGAGTAGCTCCCGCTCACCGCAAGTACAGAAAGCCTGCGCGCAGCAACAAACACCCAACGCAGGCATAAATAAATAAATAAACAAATTTATTTTTAAAAAAAAGAAAAGAAAAGAAAGAAAGAAATGAGCCATCAGCCCCTACAGCAAAAATCCAGCTATTCCTCCCTGGCAGGAAATTCTATAAGGCCCAACAGTCCTGGAAGTGTTTGCCTCCTTTTCCCATCCCGTCTTCTCCCACAATTCTTTATTGTGAAGATCTCACAACACCTCAAGACTATCATTGCAGAGATGGGGCCAATTTTAACCCCTGTCCATGAAGGAGTGACTCCTGACTGGAAGGCACCCAAAGCTATCTGCACCCACCTGGACAGAGGACCCTTCTGCATCTCTCCCTGATTCCTGGGCCTGACAGTGGTCTTGCTGGGCCAGACTTGTGTGCTGTCTCTACAGTTTCTGCATGGATTTTAAGAGAAAATAAACATTTTTTCCCATCATGTTTAAAGCAAGGTGTAAGAAATTTTTCCACTTTTGTTTCCCTATCACGAAGCAGCTTTGAGGTCACATGGAATGATGGTGGGGGGCCCCCCCTTCTCTGCTCAGCAACCCCTAGAGAAAACACAGACTTCCCTCTGTGGCTTTTAGCTAAGGCCATGGGAAAAAGGGCAGCACTACAGTGGTAGACCAGGCAGTAGTGCCTGAGTTGAAGTGTGGGGGGGAACCTACACTCCAGGTGCTCCCATCCCTTACCCCCCGCCAGGCTAACCTTGGAGACAACCACTTCCAGGTGAGAGGCTGTGGACAAAGGCATCTGGACCAACAAGCCCTTTTATCTCTCCTCCAGCCCCAAACCAAGCCAGATTTTGGTGGTGGTGCTGGGGGGGTGTTAACAAAAAATCTCTCTCCTTCCTCTCTGTGGCAAATATCCTCTTGGCAAATAAAGACACTGGGGCCTGAGTAGACAGTCCTCCAGGGTATACCCACTGACATATAGCACTAGGGCCAAGAAGAAAGTTAGGTGAACTATCAGGAACCTGGGCCACATACATGGGCCCTGGGAATGTAAGATAAGTGACAGTGGGTTTGGTTCAAAGGGCCTTAGAACAATTACTGGAGGACTGATGTGAGAATGTGGCTAAAAGACTGGGCACTGAGATTGAAGGGCTCAGGAGGGGCTGTGTTTAAAAACCCTAAAACCTGGTATTGGAAGCCGATGGTGGGGCATTGCTAGTAACCTTATCTCTGTCCTTGGAGGGCCAAACAGCATGATTTTGAGATTTAGATCCTGAGATTGAAGAATTTGGGAGTGTGGTTAAAGGGACCTGGGTTTGGAACTGGAGGGTTAGGAAGGAGACATGGTTAAGGAGTCCCTCAGATTGGAGGGTGAGACTGAACCCTGAGTAATACCTAACGTGGGATAGAAGAGGATACATCAAAGGCTAGAGACGTAGACAGAAATAGAACAGGAAAGTATCACAGAAGCCAATAGAGGGACACAGTTGAAGAAGGAAGTAGGTAGAAGCAAAGACCACTTCTCCAAGAGGAGAAGTCATTTGGTACCTCTGTTCTCAGAGGCTAGACCTCTGCCACCTTCATACTCACAGAGGATGTAAGGGGTCAGAAGACTGTCCCTGAAGCCCTCGCAGAGCTCTAGCAGGGTGGTAATGGATGGTGGAGAGATTTGACTCCCAGTGTTTCTTATGAGGTCACCTCCAGCTAACACCTTACCCTCACTCCCTGTCAGGCTTCTCCCTGAGCATGAACTCTGCTCTGTGATGAGGAGTGATGTCCAGCTAAAGCCTCACCCACACTACCTCACAATCAAGACTTCTCCCTTGAGTGTGCCCTCTGATGTGGCTGACAACTGACTTGTTGCTAAAGTCATACCCTCACTCCTCGCACACCTAAGGCTTTTCCCTGAGTGTGTTCTCTGGTGTCTGATGAGGGCTGACTTATGGCTAAAGCCTTGCCCACATTCCCTGCACACATAAGACTTTTCCCCTGAGTGCACCCTCTGATGCATGCTGAGAGCTGACTTGTGGCTGAAGTCTCGCCCACATACCCTGCAACTCGTAAGACTTCTCTCCTGTGTGTGTCCTCTGGTATGTGTTTAGGATTATCTTGCAGCTAAAACCCCACCCACACTCCCTGCAAACAAAAGGCTTCTCACCTGAACGTGTCCTGTGGTGTGTGATGAGGTGTGATTTCACCCTAAAGCCTTGGCTACAGTTCCTGCACACATAAGGCTTATCCCCTGTGTGAATCCTCTGGTGCTTAATGAGGTCTGACTTTTCACTAATGACTTGCCCACACATCATGCAAAGGGCTTCTCCCTTGTGTGTGTGTGACTTGTGGCTAAAAGCTTGCCCACACTCCCTGTATACATAAAGCTTCTCACCTGAGTGTGTACTCTGGTGGTTGTAGAGGGGTGACTTATCTATAAAGCCTTGCCCACAACTCCCCACATATATAAGGCTTTTCCCGTGTGTCCTCTGATGTCTGTTGAGATGTGACTTCCTGCTAAAGCTTCGCCCACACTTTCTGCACACAGGAGATATCCCCGCTCGTAACAGCCTGTGTCTGAAGAGGTTTGACTTCTGGCTAAAACCTAGTCCATACCTCTAAACCTGACTGCTCCAAATCCTGAGAGTTCTGCCCTCTCAGGAATATTGTCTGCTTCCCCAGAGCTTACCCTCTGGGCTGCATTGACCTTCAACACTTTGTTGCCTCCCTGAGAGCTTACTGGTGGTCCCTGGGGTGGGCTAGAGAAAACCATTTAAGTCCCCTTCTCATTTGTACTCCAAAACAAAGGTGTAGAGACTCCCATTCCTTGATCTTCTGCTTTGGCCCCCCAGTGGTTTTTATCAGAATGTTGTTGCTGCCGCTGCTGGTGGTCATCTGGGCAAAGATCCCCTGGTTGGAGTTGATTTCCTGTACATGAATCTGGAATAAAATGACTGCAGAGTTCATGGTGGCTGAGAAATTGCTGACCGCCGAAGGCCAGAGGGCAGAGGGGCCAGGGACTGACTTTTGGCTTTGAATCTGCTGAAGAAAGAAAGTTTTCAGTCAAAGTAGTCAGAGGAAGGGCTGGCTGGTCTTTTCTTCCTTGTCTTATAGGAAGATCTAGCCCATTAATCATTCACAGCCATTAATGTCTGTCTCTCCAAGACATGCTTCACCAGACCTATATTTCTATTCAACTTCTTTTGACTTTTTATTTGGATAGAATTTCAAATGTACAGAAAAGTTGCAAGAATAAGGACAATACAAAGAACAGCTGTATACTCTTTACCCTAATTACCTACTGCTAACATTTGTATGTTATATATGTATATGTGTGTATACATATATGTATATATATATTTTTTCTTTGAATCATTTGAAAGTAAACTGCATACATCAATGCCCTTTACCCCTAAATACTTCAGTGTGTCTCATAGAAGTAGGGATATTCACTTTCATAACCACAATACAGTTATCAATTCTGGTAAATTTTCTTTTTAAATAAATTTATTTATTTATTTTTGGCTGCACTGGGTCTACGTTGCTGCTCACAGTCTTTTTTTCTTTCTTTCTTTTTTTTTTTTTTGTGGGTACGCGGGCCTCTCACTGTTGTGGCCTCTCCCGTTGCGGAGCACAGGCTCCGGACACACAGGCTCAGTGGCCATGGCTCACGGGCCCAGCCGCTCCACGGCATGTGGGATCTTCCTGGACTGGTGCACGAACCCGTGTCCCCTGCATCGGCAGGCGGATTCTCAACCACTGTGCCACCAGGGAAGCCCACAGGCTTTCTCTAGTTGAGGCGAGTGGGGGCTACTCTTCATTGTGGTGCACGGGCTTCTCATTGCAGTGGCTTCTCTTGTTGTGGAGCACAGGCTCTAGGCGCACAGGCTTCAGTAGCTGTGGTACATGGGCTCAGTAGTTGTGGCTTGTGGGCTCTAGAGCACAGGCTCAGTAGTTGTGGTGCATGGGCTTAGTTGCTCCGTGGCATGTGGGATCTTTCCAGACCAGGGATCGAACCTGTGTCCCCTGCATTGGCAGGTGGATTCTTTTTTTTTTTTTTTTTTTTTTAATGCGGTATGCGGGCTAGTCACTGTTGTGGCCTCTCCCGTTGCAGAGCACAGGCTCCGGACGCGCAGGCTCAGCGGCCATGGCTCACAGACCCAGCCACTCCGCAGCACGTGGGATCTTCCTGGACCAGGGCACGAACCCGTGTCCCCTGCATCAGCAGGTGGACTCTCAACCACTGTGCCACCAGGGAAGCCCTGGCAGGTGGATTCTTTTTTTTTTTTTTTTTTTTTTTTTTTTTGCGGTATGCGGGCCTCTCACTGTTGTGGCCTCTCCCGTTGTGGAGCACAGGCTCCAGACGCGCAGGCCTAGCGGCCATGGCTCACGAGCTTAGTTGCTCCGCGGCATGTGGGATCTTCCCGGACCAGGGCACGAACCCGTGTCTCCTGCATCGGCAGGCGGATTCTCAACCACTGCGCCACCAGGGAAGCCCTGGCAGGTGGATTCTTAACCACTGTGCCATCAGGGAAGTCCTCGGCATTGACTTTTAAAGGGAGAGATGATGAGATCTGTTGGGAGGGCTGCAGTCATGGGGTGGGAGAGAAAGAGGACTTGAGGATGACTCCATGGTCTGAGAAACTGAATAAGCTGACCTGCTGTTACTTCGATGGGATAGTCTATGGAAGGGGCAGGTGGGGGATGGCAGTCATATCAGGAGCTTAGTTCTGGGCATGTGGAGACACTTATGGAACATCCAGTAGATGTCAAGCAGGCAGTCTGATATATATGAATGTAGATTTCAGGGGAGGAGTCCAAGCTTGGGAGGATGACATAGATGGCTTGACAAAGGTCTGGGACCCCTCGTGCTCCTCTGCAGGTAAAGGTTTTCCACAGTAGGGGCAGAATTTGAAGGTTGCTTCAACATCTTTGCCACAGTCTGGACAGGAGATCATGCTTTATGGGGTCACGGTCTGGCCCTCAGACTCACTGGGCTGGAAACTCCATATTAACTGTGTCCTTCTCAGTTGCCCCACAAAAACTTTGCTTGAACTCTGGTAAATTTAACACTTACATAATACTTTAACTATCATATATATTCCAGTTTTGTCAATTGATCCAAAAATGTCCTTTATAGCATTTTCCCTACAGTACAGGATTTGGTCTACTATCAGATATTACAATTAGTTTTCACGTTTCTTTAGTTTCCTTTAGTGTCTCTTTCATGAGACTGGCATATTTGAAGAACAGAGTTCTTTTTTTAGGGAACATTCCTCATGTTCTAGAATATGTATAGAATGTTGCTGACATTTTCCTATGATTAGATTCAGATTATGTACTGTAGTCAATTTTTACATTTTACATCTTTTACTTGTATCAAAAAAAACCCCCCACAGCAGAACCTATTATTCTACATGTTATTCCAATAAATAATCTTCTAAGTAAGCATCAGAGGCATCTTCAACTTTGTATATGCACTTACACTAAAATTATCTAAGTCACAGCCAGTTACACTGACACACACAGCTACAACCGTTTATTTCCAACGAGAGAGAACAATCCTATGACCAACATGGGAACGTACTTTGTGACTTTACCTATGAGAAGAAAGAGTGGACTGACGTAGGAGTCACTCAGTCTGGATGTCTCCAATGCAGAAGGCAGCAAAGAATAGTTTAGCAGGGTTAAGTAACTTGTTCACAGTCACAAAGAAAGAAGAAACAAAACAGGGTTTGGGATGTGCTCTTAAACACTATACAAACCACAGATAACTCTGAACTAATCAGCATACAAAGGTTTATTTTCTACTAAATCTGTCCTTAAAGGAAAATAAAAAAAGCTTCTAAGCAAATAATGAGACTCTTGCTGCTTTGACTAGGTCTCTGGAGAAAAGAAGCCAGTGAGAATTAAACCCTCTGACATACAACAATCTGTTTGGGGAAAAACTAACCAAATTTGGCCTATAGACTAAATCTGGGGACAGGAGGTATTCTGGGCTTTGACCACGGTCTAGGGCTACAAAGCCATCCAGATCTTCTGATCAGGAGATTCCCAGACACCCAGTCCAACTGCACTGACTCTCTCAGGACAGAATGAGGGTGGCTAAACCATGCTGCTCCAGAGGATCTACTGAGACCAATCCTCCCAGGACCCTCATCCATCCAAAGGAAGTATTCCCTAGAGCCATGAGAGCTCTGCCCTGGGATCAAGAATAGAAGAATGGGATGGGAGCAGGTGACTAAAACCCATTCCAATCTCTTCCTTCTTTATTCTACATTCCTAATAAATAGAACTCTTTACCTTATTTTTTTTAAAAAAACAAAAAACCCCATAATGTTCAGAGTAAAAACCAAGCCCTGAGAGTGGCCCACTGGGTTCCACATTCTTTCATAACCTATCGGCTTTCTGACTCCATCTATACTCCACCCTTCATTCCAATCTGAGCCACACTGAACTCCCTCCTGATGCCTTGCACTGACTGGTTCCTATGTCTGGAACACCCTTCTCCCAGATATACTACTGGTATATTCCAAGAACCCAGAACTGGACTTAACATATAATAGTTAATAAATACTTTTTCATGAATAAGTGATAGGAACAGAGTTAATTAAGAAAGTACTTAGGGCTTCCCTGGTGGTGCAGTGGTTGAGAGTCCGCCTGCTGATGCAGGGGATGAGGGTTCGTGCCCTGGTTTGGGAAGAGCCCACATGCCGCCGAGCGGCTAGGCCTGTGAGCCATGGCCGCTGAGCCTGCGCGTCTGGAACCTGTGCTCTGCAATGGGAGAGGCCACAACAGTGAGAGGCCCGCGTACCACCAAAAAAAAAAAAAAAGAAAGAACTTAAAAGGTTAGGCAGAAGACAGACATGTTCTCAATACTGTCAGAATCAAAGGCTCCTTTTCATAGTCTATGTCTTGTAACATCTCATTTACTGTCTTGTAATGAGATTCATATTTAATAAAATGTCCCCATACACAGAATTTTAAAAAAATAATGTAATGCCCTAACCAAAATATAAAAGAGAAATAAAAGAAAGTAATTTACAATAAAAAATTATGTATTTCAATATGAATTTCACAGGACTATATTAGGAGACATAATGAAGCAATTAGATACTTACAGCTACAGGCAGATCACCGTGGACGTGACAGTTACAAATGCAGACAGACATGGATGTGCCTTACTGATGACATGTGTATATTCTACTGGTGACAGGCATAGGTGTGCTGTATGGGTGGTAACTCAAACACTACAACCAGCAATGCCATTGGTGATGTGATCTTTTCTTTTTTTTTTTTTTTCCAGTCGTGCTGCGCAGCTTGCAGGATCTTAGTTCCCTGACCAGGGATTGAACATGGGCCACGGTAGTAAAAGCGCCGAGCCCTAACCAATGGACCACCAGGGAATTCCCATGTTCTTCATGCTGATGAACACTTCTGTTTTTTTTTTTTTCTGCAAATGGCATTTTATCTATCTATCTATCTATGGCTGCGTTGGGTCTTCACTGCTCCACGTGGGCTTTCTCTACTTGTGGTGAGCAAGCTCTAGGCATGTGGGCACCAGTAGTTGTGGCATGCAGGCTCAGTAGTTGTGGCTCGTGGGCTCTATAGCGCAGGCTTAGTAGTTGTGGCACATGGGCTTAGTTGCTCCACGGCATGTGGGATCTTCCCAGACCAGGGATTGAACCTGTGTCCCCTGCGTTGGCAGGCAGATTCTTAACCACTGCGCCAGGAGGGAAGTCCCTGGTGAACACTTCTTGATAAAGTTCAAAACTATTCTCCCTTGATTTACAATCTACTATGTAAAAACTACTTTAGAATATTATCTAAAATAGATTTATATTCTAGATTCAGAGCATTACAAACAGATCCATGGCCTTGCGAGAAAAACCAGAAGAGGGAGGAAGAACTGATACAGATTTAAGGAACATTTTTAAAAAATGGAAAGTGTGGATCTTGTCTGGATCCTGATTCAAATTCTCAAAAAGACCTTTTTGAGATGATCAGGTAAATCTGAACACAGATCAAGTGTTAGATGACACTGAATCCCTACTGATAATGTGGTTACATATTTTAAAAAGTCCTTATTTATTAGTTATACTGTGATATATTTAGGAGTGGTATGTCACATTATTTGGGATTTGTGTTAAATTCATCAATAAAAGAAAAAAAGGTATACCGAGAAAAGGAAGGATGAATCAAGTGCAGCAAAACAGTTTAAAGTCTGAAATGGACCCAACAGGATCCAAAGTTTCCATGTAAAGGTTAATTTACTTTGAGATAATTTTAATATAGTTCTCAGAATCAATGAAATGCATGAGCACAGAGACAAAGAAGACCACCAGATGAAACAAGGTTAAAAACAAGACCAAATTAGTTTGGCCAGCTGAAAGCAAATTTAAATGGGTGAATCTTCACTGAGACAGATGGAGAAACTAGGTCAGAAGCCAAATGGAGTGAAATGGGGCCAATTCAAACCGAGGAAAGCAGTTCATAACAGATCCAAGCAGACAAAAATAAATCAGAACTACTTAATTCACAGCTATGCCAAATAGAGAAAAATCTTGAAAAAGCTTCTGACAGAAATTTATGTGCAACTCTGAAAACTGGACTCTTAAGAATGCAGGAATATCCAGAATAATTCTGTATTTATCATCCTAGACAAATAATCAGTTTCAGGTTTTAAATAAATGAAGAAAAATATGATTATGATATCAAATAACCTATAAAACACAAAACGGACAGATTTAATTACACTATAAGCTTTTTTAACTTCTAGGACACAGAGAGGCCTCTCTTATTACCTTCCTCTCCTCCTTGCTCTCTGTGCTCCGATCACGTCGGCCTCCTTCCTTTCCTATCTTGGGGTCTCAGCACTGGTTGTTCCCCGGCACAGAAGAGTCTCCCACTACATCCATATATCTAACTTCCTTACCTCCTTCAAGCCTTTGCTCACACTCATCTCCTCACAGAAGCCTACCCTGATCACCCACCCCTGCCTCTACACCCTGGCACCCTGGATCCCCCTTATTCTGCTCTACTTATATTTGCATATATTATACATATTTTAAAACTATGTAGAGCTTATTATCCTCTAATATACATAATTTACTTATATATGCTATTTATTGTATATGTCAGGGTCACTATACTAGAATGACCAAAAAAATGCTTTATTGTTTTATTCAGAGATGTGTTCTAAGAGCTTAGAACATTGGCTGGCTATATGGTCAATAAATATATGAATGGAAAAATTAAGGAAGAAAACATAGCCTCACCCAAGAAGACTAGATTCCTGAAATTCTCCAGCATCACTTCTTTGTATAGGTTCCTCTGCTCAAGGCTCAGTCTCTTCCACTCTGCCTCAGTGAAAATTACAACCACATCCTCGAATTTCACTGGTCCCTAAATCAACCAACAAATTCATACTCATCAACTCACCATTAATTTTCACATGGAGAATGGAACTGGCTGTCCTGAAGAATCTCGCTACATAAGTAATGGATCTGAGGGTTTGCAGGGTTGGGCATTACTCCACACTTGGCTTGGTGTTATGCAGAAAGCAGGACTAATCTATAAGACACACTCCTTGCCCTAAAACACTTACATTTTAATTGGGAAAATTATTTTTGAATCAATGAGAAAACATTAAAGCAGAGTTCAGGAGTATGAATGTGACAACTTACAATGGATGAAATTCGAATGGAGGGTGGAAGACAAGCTATAGAAGTAAGGAAAGGCAGCACAGAGGCAGGGCTTATACTGGGCATTAAGAAATGATGAAGATTAGAGAAAAAATAAGAGGCAACTTGGATTATAGAGAAAAATGTGAGTGTCTCATGCCAGGTCTAGAATGAGTATTTGTTAACACTGATTAAAATATATTTCTCTGAACAAAAGGAGATAGTGCTGAGGCACTCCAAGCTTTATCAAAGGATTCAAACTGTATTCCTTCAGCCTGCTGGTTAACTGCCAAATTATTGGCTGCTCTGAAGGCTTGCTCCTAAGAGCATTCATCAGGAGTGGACAGTTGCTGCCTGAACCAGTACTGTGTGTGGATTTTGAGAGGGGCCTCTATGTGTGGGGCCTGGGTGAGATGGGGAGTGCAGGCAAGGAGGCAAGGTGGGGCACTGTAGTGAACCAGCCTGGTCAAGACCTACTATGGGACTTCCCTGGTGGTACAGTGGTTAAGAATCCACCTGCCAATGCAGAGGACATGGGTTTGAGCCCTGGTCTGGAAAGATCCCACATGCCATAGAGCAACTAAGCCCGTGCGCCACAACAACTGAGCCTGTGCTCTAGAGCCAGCAAGCCACAACTACTGAGCCCGCATGCTGCAACTACTGAAGCCCTCGCGCCTAGAGCCCGTGCTCCACAACAAGAGAAGCCCACAAGCCGCAACAAAGAGTAGCCCCCACTCGCCGCAGCTAGAGAAAGCCCACAGGCAGCAACGAAGACCCAACACAGCCAAAAATAAATAAATAAATTTATTTTTTTTTTAAAAGACTTAACTATGTACTGAACATCTGGCCAGCTTAATAAAGGTCACTGGCTGCATGCGTGCGCGTGCGCGCACACACACACACACACGCTCACACACAGATTTCTCTGCTTGAGAAAAGGGATTTATAAGATCCCTATCACTGTATGTATTTTGACATTGCCTTTTGTAAAGCCCTCCAACCTCTCACTCAATGTGTAGGGCAATATTTGAATATATAAAATGGCTGGCATGGAGGATGGCAAGTAGTGGTTCCTGAGAATGGCATTTCCAGATAAATGAAGTTTAACCTTAATCTATGGAAAAATTTTTAAGGAACATATTTACATTTTATGAAACTACATCGCAAGATCATCAATGTAAGAATGATATTACGGTCTTTATTTCAGAGAAAGAACACTGAGGCCCAGAGAACTTCCCCAAATGACAAGAAAACAACAGGACTGGAAAACAGTCCTTCACGGTTCCAAGAGCCCTTATTCTCTTCACTGCAAGCTGCTTTTTCTTCCATCATGCACTAGTTTTCCCTCCTCTTTATTTCTTCCAAGTCTCAGAAATATTGCTTCAACTTTCTGCATACTAGAACTATACCACATGCTTTCTCACCAGGTCTCTTCTTATTAGAATAGGTATATTCAGGGACATTTTCTCTCTTTAGTTATGCCTAAAAGGTGGTGTTGCCCTCAAGTCTCATGGTAGTCACCAAATTACTTACTTCTATTAAATTCAAGCATTATTTAATCTGTTACCATCTGCTGCAACCTCTGGGTTGTCTGTGTAACTACTGCCTTGCCCAAGATTTTTAACTACTAAGCTCCTTCAGCCTGTGGAATTAAGGGACATGTATGTGTACATCATTCTCAGCTGTCTTTGATCACCCTGAATGCCTATTTTCTGACTTGCTTCCTCCTATTCTCAGGTCTATTTCAGTTTTCTATCTAGCCCACCTTCTAAGTGGTTTTTCATACCCTAGGAGTTGGTGATGTATACTCCAGGTTCTACAGCTAAACTAATTAAGCTTCAGTCACATCAAAGACCGCAGTTGGGGGGCTGAGGTGGTGGACTGTGCCACAAGGTTACCAAGCCAGAGCTTCTAGGCAGTCTTGCTTCAGAGCTAGATTCTAAAATAGATTTAAAATCCAATACACAGAATACACAGAAGTGGCAAAAGGAGTAAAGAATAATAATGATGTTGAACTGAAAGTGGGAAACTAGGTATAAATACAGAAATCACTGGGATTGTGGGTTTGGGGAGGGATGTCAAATACACACCCTGACAGCCCAGGCAGTCAGGCTTTGTACAGTGTAGGAGGGAAGACATATGTCTGGACAACGAGCTGGGACCCACAATTAGGCAGCCAAGACCTTTTGGGGGAATGGCGGAGGGCCCTCTCAGGCTTTCCATGACCAGCTTCTTCTGGCATATTCTGGTCCTCATATTCTTTTTTTTTTTTTTTTTTTTTTTGTGGTACGTGGGCCTCTCACTGTTGTGGCCTCTCCCGTTGCGGAGCACAGGCTCCAGACTCATGGGCTCAGTGGCCATGGGTCCTGGGCCCAGCCGCTCCTCAGCATGTAGGATCTTCCTGGACCAGGGCACGAACCCGTGTCCCCTGCATTGGCAGGTGGATTCTCAACCACTATGCCACCAGGGAAGCCCGGTCCTCATATTCTTAATAATCTTTCTCCTATTCTTCTTACATCAGGTCTCACACTTTCTCTTGCTCACACCTTATATGTTTCATGTTCCAGCAACTTCTCCATTTCTTTCTTGCTTTCTCTTCCCCATCTACTTCCCTCACTTAAGCGTAAGACTGGCTCAGCTAGAAGGAAAGCCAGGGTTTTTGCACAATGGATGTGTTAAGAACCCAACCTGTAGAACCAAATGCCACAAATCCAAATCCCAGGTCCATTACTTTATAAAATATGTAACCTTGGGTAACTTACGTAACCTCCCTGTGTCTTAGTTTCTACATCTATAAAATGGGTTTGATAATGACATCTACTTTCAGGGTTGTTGGATTAAATGAATTAATAAGTGCTTAAATTAATGCCTGACATGAAGTGAATATTTGTTATTACTATTTATTATAATTAAGCAATATAATGTTTTATATTTAAGTGAGAACTGACTTTAAAGATAAATAATTTTTGGTTCTCAAAAAGTAATCAGGGCTTCCCTGGTGGCGCAGTGGTTGAGAATCCGCCTGCCGATGCAGGGGACGCGCGTTCGTGCCCCGGTCCGGGAAGATCCCACATGCTGCAGAGCGGCTGGGCCCGTGAGCCATGGCCGCTGAGCCTGCGCGTCCGGAGCCTGTGCTCCGCAACGGGAGAGGCCACAACAGTGAGAGGCCCACTTACCACAAAAAAAAAAAAAAAAAAAAGTAATCAAACACTCCAGCCAAGGCAATAAGGCAAGAAAAGGAAATAATAGCATAGACATTTGGTAAGGAAGAAACAGAACTGTCCCTATTTGCAGATAACATGGTTGTCTATGTAGCAAATCCAAAATAATCTACAAAATAGATCACAGAATTAATAAATGAGTCCATGAGGGCCACAAGATACAAGATGAACACATGAAAGTCAATCACATTCCTATATACTAGCAATGACCACATGGAAACAAATTTAAAACATAATGCCATTTGCAATCACTTCAAAAAAATGAGATAGCTAAAACATAAATCTAACAAAATTTGTACAGAGTCTTTATGGTGATGAAAGAAAGCAAAGATCTAACTAAATGGAGAGACACACCATGTTCATGGTTTGCAAGACTTGACACAGTGAAGATGTCAGTTCTCCCCAAAATGATCTATAGATTTAAAATAATTCCTATCAAAATCTCAACAAGATTTTTTGTAGATACAGACAAGCTTATTCTACAGTTTATATGATAAGGCAAAGGAAGCAGAAGAACAAAGTGAGAGAGTCACTATGGCTGATATTAAAATTATTACTTACTATTTGGTCACTACAATAACCAAAACAGCATAATATTGGTGGAAGAATAGAGACAAATCAATGAAAGAGTACTGAGAACCCAGAAAGAAGCCAACATGAACACATCAAATTGATTTTTGATGAAGGTGCAAAAGCAATTCAATAGAGGAAGAAGAGTCTTTTCAACAAATTGTGCTGGAACAACTGGACATCGTGGGTAAAAAGATTAACATCAACCTAAAACCTCATACTTTATACAAAAAATTATTCAAAATGGATATTAGACTTAAATGTAAAACTATAAAACTTTTAGAAGAAAATATAAGAGAACACCTTCAAGACCTAGGGCTAGGCAGAGTTCTTAGTCATGACACCAAAACCATGATCCATAAAGAAAAAATAAATAAACTGGACTTCATCAAAATTAAAACTTTTGTACCACAAAAGACTTGCACACCTCTTCCAGAAAACAGAGGCAGGGGGAGCCCTTCCGAACTCATCTATGAGGCCAGCATTACCCTAATACCAGAAAAGACATTAGAATACTCCAAACCAGACAAAGACATTAGAAAGGAAAACCACAGATCAGTATATCTCATGAATACAGACACAAAAACCCCCAACAAAATACAAGCAAGTCAAACCCAAAAATGTATAAGAAGAACTATACACCACAACCAGGGGGGACTTACTATAGGTTTGCAAAGCTGGTTCAACCTTGAAAAGCAATCAATGCAATCCACCTTAAAAATAGGCTAAAGAAGCAAAATCCGGGACTTACCTGATGGTCCAGCGGTTAAGACTCTACGCTTCCACTGCAGGAGGCACTTCCACTGCAGGAGGCAAGGGTTCGATCCCTGGTCAAGGAACTAAGATCCCACATGCTGTGTGGTGCAGCCAAAGGAAAAAAAAAAAAAAAACAGGAGGGTTTGGCTGGTGAAGCAAGGATTTTTTTAGAGGGGTGAAACTATTCTGTATAATACTGTAATGGTGGATACATGGCACTATGCACTTATCAAAACCCCAGAACCTTATAGCACAAAGTATAAACCTTAATGTGTGTAAATTTTAAAAATTTATTTAGGAGGTCAGGGGATCCCAGGATGGAATGCAGAATGTGAAAAAAATGTATTACAAATATATGAAATAACCTCCCTAACGGTGGTGGAGAAAAAAGGAGCTAATCTAAGTATTACTTTGGAAACGAGTGGAGTCTGTAGACAAAAGGAACTAAATATAAATAAGTACTATACGCTAATTGATAAAGTTGTTTTCCACAGGGGCACAGGGTAAACAATTCTGAAGTCACTATACTTATAAACTGGAATTGAAAAATTAAGTGAATGGATGGTGAATAGTGGAAGTCAGGTTTCTCACTGTTGGTGGGAGGTTATAAATAAGCAAGTTGAGGAGGCTAGAATGATCCATATGGTAATGGATTTGAGTTGGAGGCATCAGAACGAACTCATGTTTAGCTTAATATAATTACATAAAGAAATATTTATAAACGAGTATATACACAATCACATTTCTTTGCTCTGTCAGCTGAGAGGGCCTGGAAGCAATGACACTCCAGTAGCAAAGGGCACACCTAGCATACAGATCTTGGTTTCTAATATCATTCTCCAATGAAAGGAGCAACGGCTGATCTGAGGACTGGAGCAGGACATAAACAAAATGAGCATGGAACATACTGTAGAGCCAGAAAGGAAGGAAGTACTTAAAAAAGGCAAAAAAACACAATATTGGGAGTATGTCAAAGGGACACAAGAACCAACTAAAGAGCTCCTGAAACAATATGAGCAACAAAATAAATAAAGTGATACTGGGTTATAACCCAAAGTATAAAATACATATCCATGACTCATACTGATATAAATAAATGATCAAATAAATAAATAAATGGAGGAGAATAGACAAGTTTCCCATGCAGAACAATTCCAAACAATTTATGTAGTTACTCGACCCTCAAAGACGTGGAGTGTAACTACCCACGCTTCAAGTGGGCTCTGCGTAGTGCCTTCTTTCCAGAGTATAAGGTATGGGGAAGGCAGGGTAGTAACTTTACAGTGTAGAAACCTGACGACCCTCCTTCTGCCAAACGATCAAGGTTAACATTAACAGTGGTAAGTAATGCTGATACTATCTACCATTGGCATGATGTGATAAGAATAGTATTTCACCTCTGCGGTGTTCCTCCCAGAAAACCGTTATCTCAGTCTAATCAGAAAAAACATCAATATCTCAAGTCTCACCCATACCTGATTTCAATGATAAATAGATGAGAATTTGGACTTGGAGTATGATGGAATGGGTTAAAACTTTTGGGGCTGTTGGATTGGGGTAAATGTATTTTGCATGCTAGAAGGATGTGAATGGGGGGGTGGGCCGAGGATGGAATGTTATGGACTGAACTGCATCCCCCTAAAATTCATAGGTTGAAGTCTAACCCTCAATGTGACTCCATTGGAAGACAGGGCCTTTTGGGAGATAATTAAAGTTAAATTAGGTCATAAAGTTATGGTATCCTTATAAACAGAGGAAGAGATGCCAGGAATGTGAATGTGAACAGAGGAAAGGCCATGCGAGGACACACAGTGAGAAGGCGGCTACCTGCAAGCCAGGAAGAAAGTTCTCACTAGAAACCAACCCTGCTGGCACCTTAATCTTGGACTTCCAGCCTCCAAAACTATGAGAAAATAAATGTCTGTTGTTTAAGTCACCCAATCTGTGATATTCAGGTATGACAGCTGAAGAATACTAAAACAGTACCTCTTACTCAAAGTGACACCTAAAGAAATGAGGATTTGTACCCACTTTCTCTGGTTACACAAACCCTGGATGTTTATTTTTGTAATAATAAATGTCCCAAATGTAAAACAAACAAAAAACAATTGGACAAATCCCAATTAAAGGACAATCCACAAAATACCAGACCAAAACACCTCCTTGGAGACATGACAACCAATGTAGTACGACAGCTTGAATGGGATATTGGAACAGAAAGAGGACATTAGGTAAAAACTAAGGAAATCTGAATAAAGTATGGACTTTAGTTAATAATAACATAAAAAACGGTTTATTAATTGTGACAAGAATACCATACTAATGTAAGATGTTAATAACAGGGAAAACTAGATGTGGGATATATGAGAATTCTTTTTATATACTATCCTTGCAATTTTTCTGTAAATCTGAAACTATTTTAAAATGAAATTTTTATTTTTAAAAACCTTAAAAAATAGTGTCATTCCAATACACTAACATCAAAAAAAAAAAAAAGAAACACTGAGAGATAAATTTAACAAAATATGTGCCAGACATGTACATCAAAAACAGTAAGATTCCTAAGATAAAGCTCTATATAAGTGAAGATATACCGTGTTGATGGACTAGAAGACTCAATAATGTTAAGATGTTAGTTCTCCCCCATACTGATGTAAAAATTCAAAGCCATTCTAATCAAAATCTCATTGTAGGGCTTCCCTGGTGGCGCAGTGGTTAAGCATCTGCCTGCCAATGCAGGGCACACGGGTTCGAGCCCTGGTCCAGGAAGATCCCACATGCTGCAGAGCAACTAAGCCTTTGCACAACTACTGAGCCTGCGCTCTAGAGCCCGCGAGCCGCAACTACTGAGCCCACATACCACAACTACTGAGCCCACGTGCCACAACTACTGAAGCCCGCGTGCCTAGAGCCCGTGCTCCGCAACAAGGGAAGACACCTCAATGAGAAGCCCACACACCGAAACAGAGTAGCTCCTGCTCGTCGCAACTAGAGAAAGCCCACGTGCAGCAACGAAGACCCAACGCAGCCAAAAATAAATAAATAAATTTATATTAAAAAAATAATCTTACTGTAGAAACTGATAAGCCAATTCTAATATTTAAATGAAAATGTAAAGGACCTAGATTATACAAAGCAATGTCAATAAAGTGTTGGGGAGGTGGTAGAAATAAGGCAGTTACTTCCCTGTTAGAAAGTGATTTGCTCCCAAGTCACTCTCATCTCTGATAATCAAGGTTGGTATCTGTGGTCCTAGGGTCTGGAAACTGACCATCGCTAATGCAAAATCCCCTGAGGAAAATACCAATGATGTAGCTGCTATGTGTTATGTCCTGTATCCTTTCATGAAGCTACCTAGATTTAATGCAGAGTTAAAATGCATTGTGTACCATTAATTTGATTGTCAATCCAAAACCTAAGACCATTCTTTGTGGCTGTGCATTGTTTTAACAGCTACAGGCTAACACTTAGTCATGTCTTTCCCTGAACTATTTTGTTTTAACTGTCTTCATCATAATTGCCAGGTGTCATTATTTCCTATTTCTATGCATTATTTCCCAAAGACTACTGGCTCTTTGAGAATAAAGACAGTGTACTTACATTCTGTTTGGCTAATTCACAGAATTTTACACAGTCCTGTACCCAAGAATCAATAAATTACACTTTGGGTGTAGAAAAGAAGATGGGGTCAGGGGAGCAAGGGTGGGATGAAGCATCAGAACAATAAGGTGAATTCTCCATGTTCTTTTATCATTGAATAGTTTTCTAGGATGAAAAGAAGTCAAGAAGGCATCACAGAAAACTCATGGTTTTGAGAGTCAGAGCAATCTGAGTTCAATTTAGGTGTTTATGTGTGATTATAAGAAAGTCATGAAATCCCTCTGAACCAGATGTCTCCCAAAGGGGGACTCTCTTTACCTCATAAAATTGTTTTAAGGATAAACACAGGACTGGAATTATGGATGAAACAGTACGATGTCTTAAATTTGCTTTAAAATAATCCAGTAAGGTTGGAGATGAAACAAAACTGGCCATGAGCTGATAGTTACTGAAGTAGGTTGATGGATACATGAGGGTTCATTAACTCTTTTCTTCTACTTTTAGATATGCTTGAACATTTCAATAATAGTTAAAAAGAAGTCCAGTGTATAAGACCAGACTATGAGATACTATTAAGGTAATATAATTATTTGTGTGAACTCTGATGAAGGGAACTTTAATAGTGCATTTTAGGACTTTAATAACCCCACGTTTTTATTAAAAGTTACCCTTATGTTTTAGAATGCCCTAAATTCTTATTAAACTTAGTTATGTTTTTCTATAAGCTCAAAAAGTTAAAAAAAAAAACTAAATGCAGAAATCATTATAAAGTGCCTAGCACAACGGCAAACACAGGCGTGAATGCTGATCTGATTAACGTTGATGGCCACCTCAATGTTCATCTCTGCCTCCCTCCCCAAGAAACAGAGACGCACTGAATCTCTGAGAAATAAGCTAGCATTTCAGAGAAGAGAAAGGTACCTAGGCGCAGATATCTAGGCTTCTCCTCTTTACCAAGTCTGGCAGAGTCCTTAAAAGACAGAACTGGGGAAAGAAATAGCAGCCTTGAGAACCCAGGCCTATCAGGATTATTCCTGAGAACCCTTCTGAGTCTCAGCTGTGGCCACTTGTGCCTTCTCACCTGAACCAGAAGTCTCAGCCCCTCCTTATCCCATCCAGAATCTCAGCTCCTCTCACCTCTCGCCTTAACGCTTGAGTTAAGACCTCCAGTCTACACCCATTCCCTGTTTACTTAAGTTTTTAGAGAAATACTGATCTTAATTAAATATAATAAGGTAAATTCTAAGTACCCATCATCTTTCCACCCTAAAAATCAGCAAAACTGGGGCTTCCCTAGTGGCGCAGTGGTTGAGAGTCCACCTGCCGATGCATGGGACACGGGTTCGTGCCCCGGTCCGGGAAGATTCCACATGCCACGGAGCGACTGGGCCCGTGAGCCATGGCCGCTGAGCCTGCACGTCCGGAGCCTGTGCTCCGCAACGGGAGTGGCCACAACAGTGAGAGGCCCGCGTACCGAAAAAAAAAAAACAAATCAGCAAAACTGTTCTGACAAGGCATAGTTTTTTCCCATACTTGTTACATGGCTCCAGTTACCCCCCCAAAAAAAGGTTTATAAAAATTTTAAACACAAAAATATAAATGGAATTTAAGAAAAATGAATTTTTAAAATTACAACGTTTTTCCTTACTTTATATACAAGAGCACTAGTAAAGAGTAGAAGGTATTAAAACCACTACAACAGCATTTCTAAAATGCAGCTTGCCTTACTCTCCTTAAAAACAAATTACCGAGGAGTAGGAGGAGAGAAGATGGCGGAAGAGTAAGTCGTGGAGATCACCTTCCTCCCCATAGATACATCAGAAATACATCTACACGTGGAACTGCTCCTATAGAACACCCACTGAACGCTGGCAGAAGACCTCAGACCTTCCAAAAGACAAGAAACTCCCCACGTACCTGGGTAGGGAAAAAGAAAAAAGAATAAATAGAGACAAAAGAATAGGGACGGGACCTGCACCAGTGGGAGGGAGCTGTGAAGGAGGAAAGGTTCCCACACACTAGAAGCCCCTTCACGGGTGGAGGCTGCGGGTGGCAGAGGGGAAGCTTCAGAGCCACGGAGGAGAGCGCAGTAACAGGGTGCGGAGGGCAAAGCGAAGAGATTCCCGCGTAGCGGATCGGTGCCGACCGGCACTCACCAGCCCGAGACGCTTGTCTGCTCACCAGCCGGACCAGCCGTGACGGGCAGGGGATGGGAGCTGAGGCTTGGACTTCGGTCAGATGCCGGGAGAGGACTGGGGTTGGCGGCGTGAACACAGCCTCAAGGGGTTAGTGCACTACGGCTAGCCTAGCGGGACGGAGTCCGGGAGAAGTCTGGAGCTGCGGAAGTGGCAAGAGACTTTTTCTTCCCTCATTGCTTCCTGGTGCGCGAGGAGAGGGGATTAAGCGCGCCGCTTAAAGGAGCTCCAGAAACGGGCGCGAGCCGCAGCTATCAGCGTGGGCACCAGAGAGACATGAGACGCTAAGGCTGCTGCTGCCGCCACCAAGAAGCCTGTGTGCGTGCACAGATCACTCTCCACACCTCCCCTCCCGGGAACCTGTGCAGCCCGCCACTGCCAGGGTCCCGGGCTCCAGGGACAACTTCCCCGGGAGAACGCAAGGAGCGCCTCAGGCTGGTACAACATCATGCTGGCCTCTGCCGCCACAGGCTCACCCCGCACTCTGTGCCCCTCCCTCCCCCTGGCCTGAGTGAGCCAGAGACCCCGAATCAGCTGCTCCTTTAACCCCGTCCTGTCTGAGCGAAGAACAGACGCCCTCCTGTGACCTATATGCAAAGGCTGGGCCAAATCCAAAGCTGAACTCCTGGAGCTGTGCGAACAAAGAAGAGAAAGGGAAATCTCTCCCAGCAGCCTCAGAAGCAGCAGATTAAAGCTCCACAATCAACTTGATGTACCCTCCATCTGTGGAATACCTAAATAGACAACGAATCATCCCAAATTGAGGAGTGTGTATGTTATGCTTCTGTGTGAGATTTTGTCTGTATAGCTTTGCTTTCACCATTTGTCCTAGGGTTCTGACCGTCCCGTTTTGGGTTGTTTTGTTTTGTTTTGTTTTTTTTACTTTAAGAAATTTTTCTTCTTAATAATTATTTTTTATTTTAATAACTTTATTTTATTTTATCTTCTTTCTTTCTTTTTGTTCCTTCCTTCCCTCCCTCCTTCCTTCCTTCTACTTTTTCTCCCTTTTATTCTGAGACGTGTGGATTAAAGGCTCTTGGTGCTCCAGCCAGGCATCAGGGCTGTGCCTCTGAGGTGGGAGAACCAACTTCAGGACACTGGTCCACAAGAGACCTCCCAGCTCCACATAATATCAAACGGCGAAAATCTCCCAGAGATCTCCATCTCAACACCAAGACCCAGCTTCACTCAACGACCAACAAGCTACAGTGCTGGACAGACACCCTATGCCAAACAACTAGCAAGACAGGAACACAGCCCCATCCATTAGCAGAGAGGCTGCCTAAAATCATAATAAGGCTACAGACACCCCAAAACACACCACCAGACGTGGACCTGCCCACCAGAAAGACAAGATCCAGCCTCACCCACCAGAACACAGGCACTAGTCCCCTCAACCAGGAAACCTACTCAACCCACTGAACCAACCTTAGCCACCAGGGAAAGACACCAAAAACAACGGGAACTACGAACCTGCAGCCTGCGAAAAGGAGACCCCAAACACAGTAAGATAAGCAAAATGAAAAGACAGAAAAACACACAGCAGATGAAGGAGCAAGATAAAAACACACCGGACCTAACAAATGAAGGGGAAATAGGCAGTCTACCTGAAAAAGAATTCAGAATAATGATAGTAAAGATGATCCAAAATCTTGGAAATAGAATAGAGAAAATGCAAGAAACATTTAACAAGGACGTAGAAGAACTAAAGAGGAACCAAGCAACGATGAACAATATAGTAAATGAAATTAAAAATACCCTAGATGGGATCAATAGCAGAATAACTGAGGCAGAAGAACAGATAAGTGACCTGGAAGATAAAATAGTGGAAATAACTACTGCAGAGCAGAAAAAAGAAAAAAGAATGAAAAGAACTGAGGACAGTCTCAGAGACCTCTGGGACAACATTAAACACACCAACATTTGAATTATAGGGGTCCCAGAAGAAGAAGAGAAAAAGAAAGGGACTGAGAAAATATTTGAAGAGATTATAGTTGAAAACTTCCCTAATATGGGAAAGGAAATAGTTAATCAAGTCCAGGAAGCACAGAGAGACCCATACAGGATAAATCCAAGAATAAACATGTGAAGACACATATTAATCAAACTATCAAATATTAAATACAAAGAAAACATATTAAAAGCAGCAAGAGAAAAACAACAAATAACACACAAGGGAATCCCCATAAGGTTAACTGCTGATCTTTCAGCAGAAACTCTGCAAGCCAGAAGGGGGTGGCAGGACATATTTAAAGTGATGAAGGAGAAAAACCTACAACCAAGATTACTCTACCCAGCAAGGATCTCATTCAGATTTGATGGAGAAATTAAAACCTTTACAGACAAGCAAAAGCTGAGAGAGTTAAGCACCACCAAACCAACTTTACAACAAATGCTAAAGAAACTTCTCTAGGCAAGAAACACAAGATGGGCTTCCCTGGTGGCACAGTGGTTGGGAGTCTGCCTGCCGACGGAGGGCATGTGGGTTCGTGCCCCGGTCTGGGAAGTTCCCACATGCCGCGGAGCAGCTGGGCTCAAGTAAATAAAATAAACCCCCGCCCCCCAAAAAAAAGAAACACAAGGAAAAGACCTACAAGAACAACCCGAAGCAATTAAGTAAATGGTAATAGGAACATACATATCGCTAATTACCTTAAATGTAAATGGGTTAAATGCTCCCACCAAAAGACACAGACTGGCTAAATGGATACAAAAACAAGACCCGTATATATGCTGTCTACAAGAGACCCACTTCAGACCTAGGGACACATACAGACTGAAAGTGAGGGGATGGAAAAAGATATTCCATGCAAATGGAAATCAGAAGAAAGCTGGAGTAGCAATTCTCATATCAGACAAAATAGACTTTAAAATAAAGACTATTACAAGAGACAAAGAAGGACACTACATAATGCTCAAGGGATCGATCCATGAAAAAGATATAACAATTGTAAATATTTATGCACCCAACATAGGAGCACCTCAATACATAAGGCAAATACTAACAGCCATAAAAGGGGAAATCGACAGTAACACAATCATAGTAGGGGACTTTAACACCCCACTTTCACCAATGGACAGATCATCCAAAATGAAAATAAATAAGGAAACACAAGTTTTAAATGATACATTACACAAGATGGACTTAATTGATATTTATAGGACATTCCATCCAAAAACAACAGAATACACATTTTCCTCAAGTGCTCATGGAACATTCTCCAGGATAGATCATATCTTGGGTCACAAATCTAGCCTTGGTAAATTTAAGAAAACTGAAATCGTATCAAGTATCTTTTCCGACCACAACGCTATGAGACTAGATATCAATTACAGAAAAAGATCTGTAAAAATACAAACACATGGAGGCTAAACAATACACTACTTAATAACGAAGTGATCACTGAAGAAATCAAAGAGGAAATCAAAAAATACCTAGAAACAAATGACAATGGAGACACGACGACCCAAAACCTATGGTATGCAGCAAAAGCAGTTCTAAGATGGAAGTTTATAGCAATACAATCCTACCTTAAGAAACAGGAAAGACTCGAATAAACAACCTAACCTTGCACCTAAAGCAATTAAAGAAAGAAGAACAAAAACCCCCCAAATTTAGCAGAAGGAAAGAAATTATAAAAATCAGATCAGAAATAAATGAAAAAGAAATGAAGGAAACGATAGCAAAGATCAATAAAACTAAAAGCTGGTTCTTTGAGAAGATAAACAAAATTGATAAACCATTAGCCAGACTCATCAAGAAAAAAAGGGAGAAGACTCAAATCAATAGAGTTAGAAATGAAAAAGGAGAAGTAACCACTGACACTGCAGAAATACAAAAGATTATGAGAGATTA
This sequence comes from Kogia breviceps, assembly GCF_026419965.1. Taxonomy (NCBI): domain Eukaryota; kingdom Metazoa; phylum Chordata; class Mammalia; order Artiodactyla; family Physeteridae; genus Kogia; species Kogia breviceps. The sequence goes on from NC_081319.1 coordinate 40,216,632, forward strand.
CTACAAGCAACTCTATGCCAAAAAAATGGACAACCTGGAAGAAATGGACAAATTCTGAGAAATGCACAAGCTGCCAAGACTGAACCAGGAAGAAATAGAAAATGTGAACAGACCAATCACAAGCACTGAAATTGAAACTGTGATTAAAAATCTTCCAACAAACAAAAGCCCGGGACCAGATGGCTTCACAGGCAAATTCTATCAAACATGTACAGAAGAGCTAACACCTATCCTTCTCAAACTCTTTCAAAAGACAGCAGAGGGAGGAACCCTCCCAAACTCATTCTATGAGGCCACCATCACCCTAATACCAAAACCAGACAAAGACGTCACAAAGAAAGAAAACTACAGGCCAATATCACTGATGAACATAGACGCAAAAATCCTCAACAAAATACTAGCAAACAGAATCCAACAGCACATTAAAAGGATCATACACCATGATCAAGTGGGGTTTATTCCAGGAATGCAAGGATTCTTCAATATATGCAAATCAATCAATGTGATACACCATATCAACAAACTGAAGGAGAAAGATCATATGATCATCTCAACAGATACAGAGAAAGCTTTTGACAAAATTCAACACCCATTTAGTATAAAAACCCCGCAGAAAGTAGGCATAGAGGGAACTTTCCTCAACATAATAAAGGCCATATATGACAAATCCACAGCCAACATCGTCCTCAAAGGTGAAAAACTGAAACCATTTCCACTAAGATCAGGAACAAGACAAGGTTGCCCACTCTCACCACTCTTATTCAACCTAGTTTTGGAAGTTCTAGCCATAGCAATCAGAGAGGAAAAAGAAATAAAAGGAATCCAAATCGGAAAGGAAGAAGTAAAGCTGTCACTGTTTGCAGATGACATGATAGTATACATAGAGAATTCTAAAGATGCTACTAGAAAACTACTAGAGCAAATCAATGAATTTGGTAAAGTAACACAATACAAAATTAATGCACAAAAATCTCTGGCATTCTTATATACTAATGATGACAAATCTGAGAGTGAAATTAAGAAACATTCCCATTTACCACTGCAACAAAAAGAATAAAATATCTAGGAATAAACCTACCTAAGGAGACAAAAGACCTGTATGAAGAAAATTATAAGACACTGATGAAAGAAATTAAAGATGATACAAATGGATGGAGAGATATACCATGTTCTTGGATTGGAAGAATCAACATTATGAAAATGACTCTACTACCCAAAGCAATCTACAGATTCAGTGCAATCCCTATCAATCTACCACTGGCATTTTTTACAGAACTAGAACAAAAAATTTCACTATTTGTATGGAAACACAAAAGACCCAGAGTAGCCAAAGCAATCTTGAGAATGAAAAATGGAGCTGGAGGAATCAGGCTCCCTGACTCCAGACTATACTACAAAGCTACAGTAATCAAGACAGTATGGTACTGGCACAAAAACAGAAATATAGATCAATGGAACAGGATAGAAAGCCCAGAGATAAACCCACACACATATGGTCACCTTATCTTTCATAAAGGAGGTAAGAATATACAGTGGAGAAAAGACAGCCTCTTCAATAAGTGGGGCTGGGAAAACTGGACAGGAACATGTAAAAGTATGAAATTAGAACACTCCCTAACACCATACACAAAAATAAACTCAAAATGGGTTAAAGACCTAAATGTAAGGCCAGACACTATCAAACTCTTAGAGAAAAACATAGGCAGAACACTCTATGACATAAATCACGGCAAGATCCTTTTTGACCCACCTCCTAGAGAAATGGAAATAAAAACATAAATAAACAAATGGGACCTAATGAAACTTAAAAGCTTTTGCACAGCAAAGGATACCATAAACAAAACCAAAAGACAACCCTCAGAATGGGAGAAAATAGTTGCAAATGAAGCAACTGACAAAGGATTAATCTCCAAAATTTACAAGCAACTCATGCAGCTCAATAACAAAAAAACAAACAACCCAATTCAAAAATGGGCAGAAGACCTAAATAGACATTTCTCCAAAGAAGATATACAGATTGCCAACAAACACATGAAAGAATGCTCAACATCATTAATCGTTAGAGAAATGCAAATCAAAACTACAATGAGATATCATCTCACACCGGTCAGAATGGCCATCATCAAAAACTCTAGAAACAATAAATGCTGGAGAGGGTGTGGAGAAAAGGGAACACTCTTGCACTGTTGGTGGGAATGTAAATTGACACAGCCACTATGGAGAACTGTATGGAGGTTCCTTAAAAAACTACAAATAGAACTACCATATGACCCTGCAATCCCACTACTGGGCATATACCCTGAGAAAACCATAATTCAAAAAGAGTCATGTATCAAAATGTTCATTGCAGCTCTATTTCCATAGCCAGGACATGGAAGCAACCTAAGTGTCCATCAACAGATGAATGGATAAAGAAGATGTGGCACATATATACAATGGAATATTACTCAGCCATAAAAAGAAACAAAATTGAGTTATTTGTAGTGAGGTGGATGGACCTGGAGTCTGTCATACAGAGTGAAGTAAGTCAGAAGGAGAAAAACAAATACCATATGCTAACACATACATATGGAATCTAAGAAAAAGAAAAAATGTCATGAAGAGCCTAGGTGTAGGATGGGAATAAAACACAGACCTAGGGGCTTCCCTGGTGGCACAGTGGTTGAGAGTCCACCTGCCAATATGCAGGGGACAAGGGTTCGTGCTCTGGTCTGGGAGGATCCCACATGCCACAGAGCAGCTAGGCCCGTGAGCCATGGCCGCTGAGCCTGCGTGTCCAAAGCCTGTGCTCCGCAACAGGAGAGGCCACAAGAGTGAGAGGCCCAGTAACGCAAAACAAAACAAAACAAAACAAAACCACAGACCTACTAGAACATGGACTTGAGGATATGGGGAAGGGGAAGGGTAAGCTGTGACAAACTGAGGGAGTGGCATGGACATATATACACTACCAAACGTAGGGTGGCTAGCTAGTGGGAAGCAGCCACATGGCACAGGGAGATCAGCTAGGTGGCTTGTGACCACCTAGAGGGGTGGGATAGCGAGGGTGGGAGGGAGGGAGACGCAAGAGGGAAGAGATATGGGAACATATGTATATGTATAACTGATTCACTTTGTTGTAAAGCAGAAACTAACACACCATTGTAAAGCAATTATACTCCAATAAAGATGTTAAAAAAAAATCAGGATTAAAAAAAAAATTTACCTTGGTGGCGCAGTGGTTAAGAATCCTCCTGCCAATGCAGGGGACACGGGTTCAAGCTCTGGTCCGGGAAGATCCCACATGCCATGGAGCAACTAAGCCTGTGCGCCACAACTACTGAGCCTGTGCTCTGGAGCCCGCGAGCCACAACTACTGACCCTGTGTGCCACAACTACCGAAGCCCACATGCCTAGAGCCTGTGCTCTGCAAGAAAAGCCACTGCAATGAGAAGCCCGTGCACTGCAATGAAGAGTAGCCCCTGCTCGCTGAAGAGTAGCCCCCGCTCGTCGCAACTAGAGAAATCCTGCACTCAGCAACAAAGACCCAACACAGCCAAAAAAAAATAAATTTATTTTTAAAAAAACAAGAAAAACAAATTACCATGGAATTTTAAAAGGCAAGGCTTTAACATCTTGGGTGCCTGAAACTAACACAACATTGTAAACCAACTATACTCCAATAAAAAAGAAAAAAAAACACCACCACCACCACCACCACCACCACACACACACACACACACACACACACACACACACACAAAACACAAAACCATCGTGGATGGAAGCTTAAGCTTTCCCTGCCACCTCTTCAATGAGAGGAAACAAAAAGAACATGTGTCTGATCCCTGCGGAAGGCAGTGCATCACTAGAGGAGGGTCTTAGCAGTACCCCTAAGCTTCCTCCTTGACACCCCTCACATCAGTGAGAAAGAGAGGGAGATACTGATAAGGTATACCTGTCTACAAGATATATGGAAGCTTATAATTTGACCCACTCCTTCTTGGGCTCCTCAGAGGGTTACAGTGTGGTTAGTTGGAGGGATTTAGCCAAGGGTGGCCTTGTCCTCGGTATTGAAAAAAACATGGTCCTCAAAGTGATGATGACATCAGCTCTGTTGAAATAATCACCATCTGGGGAAATACTCTAAATGGACCCCAACAGCAACCCTGGCTTCTGTACTAAGCTGAGGAAAATGTGTCAGATGATTCAAGAAAGACATGTACACGATACAGCCTCCTACATGCCTTAGAAAACCATCATTCTGTCCCGTAAAATGTCCCAAATCTACACGTTCATCCAGAACTGCACATCCCTGTGAAAAATGAAGCAGTTTAAAATTAAAAAATAAGGGGCTTCCCTGGTGGCGCAGTGATTAAGAATCCGCATGCCAATGCAGGGTACATGGGTTCCAGCCCTGGTCCGGGAAGATCCCACATGCTGCGGAGCAATTAGGTCCGTGTGCCACAACTACTGAGCCTGCGCTCTAGAGCCTGTGTGCTAAACTACTGAAGCCCGCTTGCCGCAACTAGAGAAAGCCCGCGCGCAGCAACACAGACCCAACGCAGCCAAAAATAAATAAATAAATTTTTTTTTAAATTTAAAAATAAAATTATAGTGTTGTTTGATAAGGATCTTGGGCAATTTTTCAAGTCACAACCATGTTAGCACTGTGGTTTGAGTGACTTAGCTACTGTTTTTCTGACATGGCCTTCCTATAAGCAACCAGGTTCCTGAAGATAAATGCAAGAGGGGAAAAAAAAATCCAGTAATCTTACTATTGCAAGTTCTAAAGTTTTAGAAGAAAAAAAATGAGTACCACATTTGACCACTCCCAGTGGCTAGATCTGAGCAGCACACAGGAGGTGGCTCCTCAGTCTGCTCAGAGCCTCCCCCTGCCAGAGACAGGGTGGCTCTGATCCCACTAAGCAGGTGGGAAAACTGAGGTACACAGAGTAGCCTCACACAGCTGAGTTGAGCCTCACACAGCTGAGGATCCCTCAACTGACTCTTAGGTGTCATCCTCTCTCCCCATCATGAGACTGAGCGGCAAGAGGTGTTGGATGACAGGCACAGTCCAGGACTTCACCAGCAGGTGCCTCTGTCCATGTTGGACACTCTGCACAGCATTCAAGGAAGTTAAAGATCCTTTCTAGCTCAGTGTACTACAAAATACCTTTGCCATTCATGACAACATGAAAAATCATTCTCCTTTTAAAGTTCAACTTGGTGGTTACTGTCTCTACTTTCTTCAATTTTACTGTCCTTCAATTGAACTGGACCTGGCACATTGGGCAGAGGTAGAGCCCATCCTCAAAGAGTGGACAGAAGGAGACAGAGACGCCCCTACCACAGGACAAAGAGCTAAGTGCTGGACCAGGGGTTGGCAAACTATGCACAGAACAAATCTGGTCTACTGCCTGTTTTTATACCATTCATGAGCTAAGAAGAGTGTTTATATTTTTAAACGGTTGAAAAAGTAAAAAACAGAATATTATCACATGACACATGAAAATCATATGTAATTCAAATTTCATGTCCACAAAAAAAGTTTTATTGGAACATAGCAATGTCCATTCATTTACCTATTTGGCTGCTTTTATACAACAGCAGAGTTGAGTAGTTGCTACAGAAACCAGAAACCATGAAGCCCACAAGGCATAAAATATTTACCATCTGGCCCTTTACATAAAAAGTTTGCCAAGCCCTATTCTAGACTGCACTTGTTTGTTATATCCAAAGTTATTTGTTTTGGACTCTGGTCTTCTCCCCTGAGGTCTCTGCCATTATTGTAGCAATTTGACTTTTGGCATTCAGATAGTGGGCAGTTGTCAGAAATGGTAGCTGTGTGTCTTCAGGTCCTGTTTTCCTTTTTTTTGATTCCATGTTTCACTGCCTGCACAACCCACCTTCAGTTTACCAGCTAGTCAGTTGTTGGGTTGGAGGCCAATCAGCTTGAAGCCCCTATGGGCCCATTCCAACATGGACTCTGGCTGATCTCCAGCTCTTCAGGACTGCTAAGAAGGGCTTGCCAATTCATACCCTGGTTTTCTCCAAGGCCTGGTATGTGGCCTTCCTATAAGCAACCAGGTTCCTGCAGGTGGCCAGGTTAAAGTACTGGCTGAGCAGTCTCAGGGCCACCTGCTTGCTCAGAGACACCTCAGAGAACTCACCATCACCAAAACACGGGACCCATCTCAGGCCAGAAATGACCTGGTGCTTGAAGGCAGCCTTCCAGAACACCACCATGACAAGCCACCAGGGAAAACCCTTGCGTTTTACCAGATGAAGATCTTTCCTGATCCCTCACTGCCCTTAAGTCTCTGTCCTCTGCAACTTCCTTCAGGATCTCTAAGTTCTCCTATGGGATATCCTGGGCACAGGGAATTGCTTCTTTGGGGTGCCACATCTTCTATTAGGTCTGGGGTATGGTAGGGGCTAGGAGGGGACTACCATACCAGGCCTGCCCTAGATACTGCCCATTGCCTCAGGGACTTGGTAGTTGAAGACTTGACAGGAAAGACATCCACAGGACTCCTATCTGTCAGACTTGAGCGGGGCACGGGAGAGGAACTATGCCTCTCCCAGTTGGAGACACAGTCACTATTTCAGGTTTGACAGCTAGGCTTTCAGATGGAATCCTGGTTCCACAAAAGAGTTTTGGCACCACTGGAGTGTCAGAGCCAATCCCATCTTCCCCTTCAATACCTCAGAGCCCATGCGCTCCTGACTATAACTTAAGAGGTCTAGACACCTCCCTCTTAGACAGTCATGAACTTGATCTGCAGCTGCCACTGGTCTCTGGGGTGCCAGTGGTCTCTAGGACTAGGGCAAGGGAGCATCTTTGGCAATGGAGTACTGGTTGCTATAGGCCCTATGGGTGATGCGGAACTCTTTTCTTCCCACTGGTATTCTTCCCTCTGCTGAACTGTGTAGTGTCTCCTTTCATTGACTCCTTAAGTCCAGGGATTCAACTCTGGCCACTTCAGAAGAGTAAAGGTTGGCCCTGCTGAGAACTTGGCTCAAGCACAGCTTCCCAGCCAGGTGCTAGGCATTCAATGCTTTGGCTTCCAAACTTCTCTGGCACTGATACCAAAATTACATTTACTTGGATCCCTGTATCAGGGGTACCCAAGATCACCACCCCCACCCCAATCAGTGACTCACTAGAAGGACTCTAAGGATTCAACACAGTTGTACTCACAGTTAGGGTTTATAACAGCACAAAGATATGCAACAGGATCGGCAAGGGAAAATGACACAGGCAGAGTCTGGAGAAATCCATGCACATGCTTCCTCATGCTCTCTCCCTCCCATAAGGGGACAAAGTGAGTTTCCAACAGTGAAAAATTCAGTAACATATGTGCAGTGTTTCTACTCAGGGAAGGCCACTAAAGCCTCAGGTGCCCAAGGTTTTTATTGGGGGTTAGTCATGTAGGCACCCTCAGCTGAGAAGCTATAAAAATTCCCGACTCCCAAAAGGAAGGCAGGTGTCAAGGTACAGTGAACTATACCTGTTAGTTAGGGAATAGGTCAAGTGCCAAGTTCCCAGATGCCAGCAAAGGGCCAACCTTGCAAGCAGGCCTTCTAAATATAGCAGCCTCAATCCTACACTGTTAAATCTTTCCACACATTCTCTTAATCCTTGTACCACCTGCTGGACACAGCTCACTGACTCACCTGTTAGTCTATCAAGCGAAGCTCTGAGCATACACCACACAGGCTGTAGCTATAGAGGCCACAGGCTGCTGCTTTGGCTACAAGGAAGTATCACGGGCCTGGTCAGGGAGGGAGAGCCACCTCCTCCAGCTCTGCTTCCACAAGTACCACCCCCTGCCCTCCATACCTGGAAAATCACAAATGAGAATAACATACCTTAATGGGGGATCCCCAAAGTCCCCCAAAACTTGAGACCCTAAGCCCCACAATATACATACCTGCCTTGGTGTGAGTGCCAGAGAGGGAAAGGCCCCTACTGGAGCCACACAGCAGCCAGAGGCTCCCCTCCATCAGTAGTGCCCAGCTACAAAGCCACCTGAGCACTGCGTGCTCCCGCCAGTTACCTCACTCAGGACCATTTGGCATAGCCTCCCTCCCTTCTTCCCATCACATTTTGGCCTTTGTCAGCCATCTTAAAGGAACAGGAGAGGAGGAGAGTGGAGGGGAAGAGATCAGGTCCTCAGCTAGCAGCCCAGGGTCTGGATTATCAGGTTGCTGCTAGCACCAAACAGCTCAGCCACTTTGGATAAGCCCCATGATTAACATACTATTTCTTTTAAGGCAGAGACTTCAACAACCCCCACTACTCTCACATCTCCAACTCTTCATGGAAGCGGCAGGTAATACCATGGCCATGACGGAACAGTACCTGGGCTTCTATTCTCAGACCCTGTGTAGGGCATGCAATGCCCAGCTTCTGGCTCTGCTGGTCTAGGTTCCAGCTGTAGTCAATTCCCTGTGTTCTAAGGAGTTTCTACAATACTGAGTTTTGAACCAAGTCCCATCAGTTAGGTAGAGCCACAGGCCCTACAGTGTCTTCTGGGAAGCTGTCTATCTTCCATTTCAGTATCTGTAAGGCATATGACCCCATCAGAAGTTTGCATTATCTGTCTCCACACAAACCTGAGTCAAAGACCTCCAGCAACATGGCCCAGAGAAAGAGAAGCAGTGTTAGAGAACTGCTGTTACAGAACCTGAAGTGCTGCAGACTCCTTGACTAAAGTCTCAGTCCACTGCTGACTACTGTCCCTTTGTGACCACTCAGGTTCTCCTGCTCCAGTAAGCCTTGACTCATACTCCAATGCCACAGGCAGAGGTGTAACTCCCTCTTATGTCCAACCTGGTCTCTTCTCAATCACACCACACTACATGTTTACGTTTATGTTTCTCCATCTATCTCCCTTCTAGAATGTCAGTTTATTCAGGAGATCATAATAGGATATGCAGGTAGATGAAGAGTCATGCCATGCTTCTGGACAAGGTGAATTATACTGCAAGCCAATCAATTCCTTCCAAATTAAACAAACTCAATGCAACACCAGTAAGAATCACAACAGAGATTTTTTTATGGCTCTAGACAAGATAATTTTAAAATTCCTTTAAAGAAAATATAAAAGAATAGTCAAGAAAATTATGAAAATAAAGACTAAGAAGACTTGTCTTCTAAAATATGACAACACACTATCAAGCCATCGTAAATAAAAGTGCTTTAGCAGTAGTGTAGCAATAGAGTAATGAAACAGAATAGAAAGAAGGGGATGCATACATTGAACTCTTTTCAATATGACTATTTATTTATTTAGGCTGCATCACATGGCATGCAGGATCTTCGTTTCCTGACCAGGGATCAAACCCATGACCCCTGCAGTGGAAGCACAGAATCTTAACCACTGGACCGCCAGGGAAGTTCTTCAATATGACTTTTTAGGAGAGAGGAAGTTGAAGGGAAACTCTGACCCTGAGACTATGCCAATTTGTCCTCACCAATCTATAAAAGCTGGAACAGAAAGAAGAAAGCCCCCAGGTATAACTTCATGTTCTTACAGTCTTTTTCTGACTTATCCTATTTTCTCCAGGACTCCCCCAGCTACCTGTCCCTGACAGTGCTTACTACAATTATTCAGACATTTTTGTAATCCTAGCAATTAGGGTAAATTCCTTGGACTGGACTGTGCTATTCCCAAGTATTTGCTTTCCTTCTCTACAAAATAGAGTTACACTTCCCCACCCACTGACATCAGGCACATACAAGTGACTTGCCTCACCAGTGAAATGTGAGTGGAAATGACATGTCTCTCTTCTAAACAGCAACTTTAAGAGCCACCGTGTGGTTTCTTCTCTCTTGCTCTTCTCCCTCTGTCACAGTGCTCCTTACCCACATAGGGTCTGCCCTTGCACCCTTGGTCATGGATCGAAAGGACACCAAGTAGAGCCAAAGTTAACCCAAGAGCCAAAGCTAACCCACTAAGGGTTAGACAGAATTCCAGTTAGATTGCTGTTGTTAGGTTGCCATTGAGATTTGAGGTCATTTATTACTTCAGCATAACTTATCCTACACAGCTCTTCTCCTTCCAGAACTACCACTAGCAATAGCTAACACTGATTAAGCAGGTACCACTTACTAGGCACTGTGGTAAGTCCACTGCTTCAATAATCTTCATGACAAAGCCATGATGTAAATACTGCTGCTACCTCTATCTCACAAAAGAGGGAACCAAGAACTGGGAGGTTAGGTCACTGGCTCACAAGACTGTATCACTCCCAAGTGGCAGCGCCAAGCCTAGTATCTTAAGTTTCTGGTTTCAGAGCAGCTTCACTTATCACTGCTTCAATAAATGCCTATCGAACCAATGATTGAATGAAAAGGCAGAGTGACCAGACATCTAGAATTCACACTGAAGAAGCCAGACTTTTCAGACTGACATGGAGAAAAGGATCACTATCTGACTGATAAGCTAGGTTATGCTCTGGCAACAAGTGACCTCCAAAAATCTAAGTGCCTAAAAGCAATTAAGGTTTTTCCCTCCTCCCTCATGATACAGGTCAATCACAGGTTGGTCATATCTACAATTCAGATTGCAGAGTAAGAAGGATGGAAGGATGAATGGATGGATGGATGGATGGGTGGGTGGAAGAAAGGGCAATCTAATCATAGTATGTGGCAAATATGGCATCTCAACTCAGTGAGGAAACAGTGCCTCTTTAATAATTGCTGGGAGCAAACTACCATCTACATGGCAGTTCAGTATCTATTAAAAGTGTAAACATGGCTTCTAAAACCATTAGAATCTTCTTCACCTTGGTAGAAAAGAAAACGTGAGTCTCAGGAGACATTTGCTTGTGAGAGGTGCATCCTCCTCCAATTTCATGCTCTCAAATCACCATCATGTCCTTACTTTTCTCTCTACAGCACAACCCACCCCAGGAAGGCTCATGGTGGCTAGGGAAAAGGGGCTGAAAAAGCCATTCTACAGGAACCTCCAACAGAAACATGCAATGTGGTAGATACAGACGCCTCAGACAAGACAGGGTAAGAATGCCCTCCAGACACATCAGCTCCTCTAGGAAGCCTTCCCCAAGAGGCTAGGAAGGCTCTACCAGATACAAAAATATCCCTTCTCACAGGGCAGCACTATCCAAGAGCAATATGAGAGCTACAGTGCCAACCAAATATGTAATTTAAAATTTCCTGGACTTCCCTGGCAGTCCAGTGGGTAAGACTCCGTGCTTCCACTGCAGGGAGCATGGGTTCAATCCCTGGACGGGGACCTAAGATTCCGCATTGCCCCGCCATGCGGCCAAACAACAACAACAACAAAAATTACCTAGTAGCCTTCTCAAATAGTTTTTTAAAAGGTGAAATTAGGGACTTCCATGGTGGCACAGTGGTTAAGAATCCATCTGCCAGTGCAGGGTACACGGGTTTGATCCCTGGTCCAGGAAGATCCCACATGCAGCGGAACAACTAAGCCCGTGCGCCACAACTACCGAGCCTGCACTCTAGGGTCCATGAGCCACAACTACTGAGCACGCGCGCCTAGAGCCCGTGCTCTGCAACAAGAGAAGCCACTGCAATGAGAAGCCCGCGCACGCACCGCAATGAAGAGTAATCCCCACTCTCCGCAACTAGAGAAAGCCCCGGCGCGCAGCAGCGAAGACCCAACGGCAGCCAAAAATAAATAAATAAATCTTTTTAAAAATAAAAAGTGAAATTACCTTTAATAACATTTAACCCAACATATCTAAGATATTATCATTTCAACACATACTCAGTGTTTAAAAGTCATCAATAGGGCTTCCCTGATGGCGCAGTGGTTGAGAATCCGCCTGCCGATGCAAGGGACACGGGTTCGTGCCCCGGTCCGGGAGGATCCCACATGCCGCAGAACGGCTGGGCCTATGAGCCATGGCCGCTGAGCCTGTGCGTCCGGAGCCTGTGCCCCGCAACGGGAGACGCCACAACAGTGAGAGGCCCACGTACCACAAAAAAAAAAAAAAAAAAAAAAAAAAGTTATCAATAGTTTATATTTTCCCAACCATCTCTCTCTTTCTAAAAAATATTTATTTATTTTATTTACTTATTTAGGCTGCGCCAGGTCTTAGTTGCAGCACGCGGGATCTTGGTTGCGGCATCCTTAGTCGCGGCATGCAGACTTCTTAGTTGCCGCATGCATGTGGGATCTAGTTCCCCGACCAGGGATCCAACCCGGGTCCCCTGCACTGGGAGCGGAGTCTTACCCACTGGACCACCAGGGAAATCCCCCCAACCATCTCTTGGAAATCAGGTGTGTATTTGACACTTAAAGTACATCTCAAAAAGACGTTAAATTTTCAAGGATTAAAGGGAAGTATAGTCTTAGCAAAACAATAACCTTGCGTCTGATGGAAAAATGTTTTAGACTTCATTATTCAGTTAGATATTAATTAACAGGAAATAAAATTAAGAATGCAACTCCTCACTAGCATTCGCCACACCTCAAGCTTTCAATAGTCACTGGCAGCCAACGGCTGCCGGAGTGGACAGCGCAAATGGGACCCCCGCGGCGGAAGTCGAGGCGGGGAGATGTGGAGAGGTAGCTGCAAACCACGAGGACAGGGTACTGGATAACAAGGGAGGAAACCCCGCCCCACCCACAAGGAAGGCGAGCAGTCGGGAGGGGTGATCTGTACAGCCCACAGCGCGCACCCTCCATCTCCACACCTCCGGAAGCACCAGCCTCAGCCTCGGATACCGCCCACGCCAGCCCGGCGCCTGAGGTCGGAGCGCTGGGGGGAGACGGGGGACGCGGTCAACCTCTTCTCGCCCTGGCACTTCGCCAGCTCGCCCGACTCACCGTCCGCTGCCAAGCGGGAATTTCTCCTGCGAGGTCCACGTCTGCACCTGGGTAGGCGAAGCGGCAGCAATAACGGTACCACCGTCGGCGTCCAGCCGGTAAAAGATCTCACAGCCCGCCCCTGGCCACGGGCTGTGCAAAGGGAAGGACGTGCGTTTGCAGGAAGTGCGTCACGACGCAGCGCGTGGCCTGCCGGGAAGGGTAGTTTCGGAACAGAATGCGACCCCAGCGGGTCGGAGAAAGACTGTATTATCGCGTTGACCTGCTGATTTCTCTTCCGGCACGTTTTCTGTTATTACCTCCGGTACCCATAAGCCAAACGTAGTCTTGTTAACATGCTTTTAAACATTCTAAAAATAGCCTTATAACGTATCTACTAGCTCATTTTGCACAGTTTCTTTAATGATATGCGGTAAATCCGTTCATTTTTGTTCACAGCTGTATGGTATCTATTGTAAAAATAGACCAATATTCCAATTGGTTATTATCCTGTATGTCTCCATGCACACCCATGGAGAGTTTCTCTAGGGCAGCGTTTCACAAACTTTTTGCTGCAATAATCCTTTTACACTCTTAAAAAACTTTTTTCCAGTTTCATTGAGATATTACTGACATACAGCACTGTATAAGTTTAAGGTGTACAGCATAACGATTTGACTTACATATATTGTGAACTGGTTACCACAATGTTTCATTAACATCTATCATCTCATATAGATACGAAAAGAAAAAAATATTTTTTTTACTTGTGATGAGAACTCTTAGGATCTACTCTCTTGACAACTTTCAAATATACTACACAGCAGAGTTAACTATAGTCATCATTACATCCCTGTACTTTTGTATCTTATAACTGAAAGTTTGTACTTTTTACAAACTTCATCCAATCTCCACCCACACTCTAACCACAAATCTGATCCCTCTTTCTATGAGTGTGGTTGCTTTTTGTTTGAACGGCATTAAGAAACGGCCACAGTGATGTGTTCAATGCCAAAGGAAAAGCCATGAGGGGTAGGCTTTTCCAGAGTTAGACTGTCAAGGGGAAGCGAAATATTACGGGTATTGTAACTGCGGGCTTAGCCCTGAGACTGAACTGCGTCTCTGTGAGTGTTTAACAAATGCCTGGCCCCTCTGGACTGTCACCTCCATGTGAGCAGGGACAGCATCCCCACCAGCACTGCACACAGAGCAGGTCTCCTTAAGCCCCTACTGGGTGTTGGAGGAGGAGGGCAGAGGCGTGTGAAGGGCACGAGAGGGACATGAGAATGGAGACGCTGTGCTGCACCTCTTGACCCTGATGCCTCTCCTCATGCCCGCCTGGAAGGAACAGGGGCCCCCTCCATGACTGTCTTTACAGGAGTGATCTCTCTCTCTCTCTCTCTCTCTCTCTCTCTCTCTCTCTCTCACACACACACACACACACACACACACACACACACACACACACACACACACACACGAGGCATCCCAGAGGTAAGGACTTGGTCCCAGTAAGTGGTAAGAATGAGAAAGTTGAAATTGAAGCCTGGAGGAAGTTGTTTTCACAAGAATTTATTTTTCACCATCCAGAAGTCTGAGCCAGAACATATCAGACCCTTAGGACTCTTCCCTGGGCTCAGCGTTCACCAAAAGCCCTTAATGGGTGTGACATCAGGCAATCCTTCACCGTTTTCCGGGAATCCTTCGGAAGCGGTTCCTTGGCGGGAACCACAGGGGTCGCCATGGCCGTCGCCAACGTGTACGCCAGAAAGGAATTATCCTGACACTCTGAAGCTGTGAGCCACAACGAAATTTGTTTCTTTTGTGACTAGGCAGGGGTCAAGACGAGACCCCTCCCTCCCCACATGAACAACCCCCTAACGGACACACCAGGAGCACTGGGCCCTGTTCACCCTTAAGCTGTGACCTTTGGAGCACGTGGTTGAATCCCTACAGCCACAGACACATGGGGAAACTGAGGCCCACGGACGGCAAGGGTCTTCCCAGGATCACAAGTCCATCCCAGCAAAGCTGGACGGGAGCAGGGGCTGAAAGCCCATTACTCCAGTCAGTACCTCTCAAATTCAGCAGTCAGAATCCCCTGGAGGCCTTGTGAAAATGCAAATGGCTGGGCCCCAGCCCAGAGTCTGATTCAGGAGGTCTGAGTGGAGCCTGGGAATCTGCCTTTCTGTCATGTTCCCGGGTGGGACCCCACTTAGAGAACCACTGCTCTAAGGGATGGCAGAGCCAGTCCTGGAGGCCTGTGGCTCGGGTGAGGGAGGAACCAGGGTAGGAGGGCCATTCTCTGCCCTCGAAGGGGCAACGGGTATTTGGTCCAAAGGATGCTCCACAACCCATCCCATTATCAGTTCCACAACACAGAAGGGGCCACTCACCTCATTACAGTCTATGTCAAATTGGTCCTTGGACTGGTCCAGGGTGACAGTCCCCACACACTGTTTCACCAGCTGGAAAGGGAGGCTTGAGGTCAAACTGGAACCCTTGGGTCATCACCTCCCAAACTCAACCCAGGGGCTGGAAATCTTCCCGGAAGCCCCCTGTTCACATCCCTGGGAAGCATCCACCAGTGCCCCCAGGCCCCAGGCTCACCCCATTCTCTTTGAAGTCACACTGCTCCTGGGGCTGTTGGGTCGTCCTGGGGCACACGGTCTCCTTCACCGTGAAGCTCACAGGCTTCGGGGTGTCCAGGTCCTGGTCCTGCTCAAGGATCAAAGTGAGGAGACTGAGCTCAGACTCATGCTTCCTTCTCTGATCTGTCTCCCTGCCCCCACCTAGACGGCAGCCTCTCCAGCCCCTCCTGTGTGCCTGGCCCCTGGCTTGGTGCTGGGTGCACAGGGGAAGGGGAAAGAGCCCACTCCTGGCCTCGTGGGCACACAGAGAACAGGAGCGGGCCGCACACCACCTCTGTTGAGACCACCTGCACCTCTGAGGGGCTGAAGGAAGTCAGGGGCCGTCTGCAGGGAGAGGCCTCATCACTGTAACCGCCAGGCTGAGCAGAGCCCTCTCTGGTAGGGAGACAATGACGAGCAGATGGGACTAAAACCAGGAAGTCACATCACAGAGCCAAGGACACCCCTCGCTCCGTCCTTGGAGCTCCCAGAAGGCCCTTAAGCATGAACAGGGTGTACAGGGCACCTGTTCTCACAGTAGAGATGCTAAGGCAGGAAGCCTCATGCTGGGAGGGGACCCCCTGGAAGAGGTGGGAGCCCACCTAGAGGGGAAGTGCCTTCCTGACAGGAGGCACAGCCTGAGCAGAGGGGGTGACAGTGTGGCCAAGACTAGTGGGAGACAGCCCCCTCCCCAGGCCCCTCCTGACTCACGGCCTTGGGAGGCGGGTCCAGCTCCAGGAGGCGGTAGAGATTAGCTTCTGAGGACCGCTCGTTGAAGCGATCCACAGCAAGAAGCACAGCTTCCCTGTAGCTGAGGGTCTGGGCGCTGGCCGAGGGCACCACGAGTCCCAGCAGCAGTAGCCACAGTGACCACCGCCCCAGGACGAGCATGGCCCTCTGAGTCTCCATGGTCCCCAAGTCGGCCTCCTCCCAGCAAGCAGGACCCTCCTTTATGTCCCTCCTGGGCCTGATGCAATGGCCCAACCACACGTCTTCCTCACCTGCCCCATCCCTGATCTCCTCCCCGGCTGTAAGCAGGACTTGCCTCAGCCCCTGCTGTTGCCTCATAGGATTGCTGGGCAGTGGGCAAGGGAAGCCTCCCATGAAGGTGAAGAAATAGTTTCTCCATCTCCCTGAAAACGTCTTGGCCTCTCCTGGGGCCCATGCGGAGTGTCAAAGGCAGGGTTGCTCAAGAGCATTGAGTCCTCCAGGAGAGGGAGGAGCAGGCTCGGTCTTACATCCCCTCTGCCTCCACACTCTGGCCTCTGCAGGGTTAGGGTAAAGGAGTGTGTTCAGCACCGACCTCCAACTCTAGGCACTGCCTGGAACCCAAGAGGCACTCAGTTAAAGTTTGATGAATGGAGGACAGTACCAACTCCTTCTAGAGTCTTACCCGCCCAGCCTGTCTCTAGGCAGACTTCAACCTCCACCATCCTGTCCTCTGGGTCCAGCCGTCAGCCAGCCAGGGGCTTGGCTCCATCTGTCTCCTGTTCTGGATTCATCCTCACTGTTTTCTTGGTTATGGAGTTCTCCACAGGTCCCCAACAGACATGGCCTGTTCCCCTGACCCCTCCTCAACCAAGCATGGGAAGGGTCATCTGCACTGGGACCCCAATTCAGTGCCATCTCTCACACTCAAGACCACTGCAGGCTGGCCAGTCCCCACTGGATCCAAATTCACACTCAAGCCTTGTCTTCGACTATACAGACCCTAGAGACACCTCTGTCCTCCTGAAATGGCCCTTGACCGATTGTCCCCAGATGCCAATCTCCTGGGTGCCCTCCTGCCTCTCCCGTGGCTCCTGCTCGGTCTCCTCCAAGGACCCTCCTCCTAAGAGGCAGGGCTGGCACAGGTGCGTCCGGGCTGCTTCTCCTCCCAGTCCTCACACATTCCCGGGGACACCCTTTCTGAAGATACCAGTTATCAAGGACACACCTCCCTGGTCTGTATCTCTGAGCTCAAGACTCCCATGAGTGCCCCTGGTTGTCCGCACTGGGCTGTTGGCTGCTGTTGGCTGCGTGCCGCCACAGGAGCCCTGAGCTGAAAGCCTGGGAGCCCCACCTGCTCCTTCTTCCTCCTGAGGACACTCCCTCTGGCCTCCCACCAGCCCGGCCCAGCTCCTACCACGGTCTTCTCTCCTCTCAAGCGTAGCCACAGCCTCCGGACTCCACCTTCTCTGGTTCCAGGCTCTCCCCAGACCACTGTCCGCCCTCCACACCATTGTCTAGGGGCTCATGCCAAGCACTGATTTGGCCATTTCCCCCGCTGCCTTGAGGCAGGGGCACCAGGGTCTGGGTCTCGATGCTCCCTGTTGTCCGCAGCCCCCTCCCTGCAGGCCTCAGGTGTCAGGCTGCCCCATCCACCGCCACCGCTCAGACAGCGCTCAGCCCCCTGCTCTTCCCCATCTCTGCGCCTGACCCCTCTGCTTGCCCTGCGCTTCCTCCTGGGGAAGGCTTCCCTGAACTCCATCCAGAAACGGCACCTCCTCCTCTTGGCTCCCACAGCCTCAGGAAGTCTCTTCTGATTTGACCCCAAGTGGCTCCCTGTCCAGTGCTGTGGATCAGACACCAGGCTGGGGTGGTCAGTGTGGGAGGCGGTGAGAACACAGCCGGAAAGATCATGGGCCAAAGCCATAGAGGTGCCACAGGCCAAGAAGGAGATTCTTGTACAGTTTTCTGGAGGAACGACCATGTGGCTGTGAGGCGTGGGGTAGCTCCCGGACTCAGCCGGCCTGCGGGACTCTTGGGGGCACGGCCAGGGCACCTCAGAAGGTGGCAGCCTGGATGGATGGTGCTGGTTGCGCACTCAGCCTTGGAGAAGGAAGGAGAGGTGGGCTTCTGTGCAACCTGGTTTCACAGTCCACGCGTTGCCCCAGTGGCCTCTTGGTCAAGCTGTGTCCTTTCCCCAAGTCAAGGGAGGAAAAGTAGGTGATTACAGTAGAAAATAATTAGCAATACACATGGTTACTGGGTGTCTGTAATCCTCCCTTTGCTTTCCTGCCTCTGCACCATTGCATTTCCTAAACCTTAGGGCTGAGGTCCCCTTCCCCATCCTTCCATGGGGACAGGCAACCGGTTGTTCAAGGACAAGGTCTGATAAAGGAGTCAACCCTGGGAAAGACCTTGGGAGCAACTGGCCTATAACTGATGCTCCTTCAAGAGCAGCTGTTAGTATCAACAGGCCAGAAAGCCGTCCCCAGGGCTACCCAGGTCCTTGGACTCTGGAGTCAGGACGACGTGTGTTTGAATTCTTGGTTTGCCTCTCACCAGCTGTGACTTCCTTGCAAATACTCTGCTCTGGTGGAAGTCTCAGCAGTACGGGAGAGTGAACCCAGCTACAATGACCTCAGAGAAACCGACGTGGCTCCATTTTCCTGCAGTTCTCTCTCCAGGCTCTTGCTTAGAGAGAGAGAGAAGCAGGGGGGAGAGGGAAGCGGGGGGCGGGGGGTGGATAAAGGAGCAGCATCAAGCGAGGGAGGATCTCTGAGGCCACAGTAGCTGTGCCCTGAGGTGGTCAGGCTGGGCCCTGGGCACTCTCTCCACGCCCCCTCCTAACCCAACAGAGGACACACCAGCCAAGAGACGGGAGCAGAGGCTCCTGCAGAGGCTGCTGCAAGAGTGTTGCCACCACCTCGTCCCCAACCTGGGGCTCCCACCTTTCCCAGCTCCCCTCTAATTCCCCCGCCCAGTCTGGTTGAGCCAGCCATCCTTTCCCATCATGCTCTGCACTTAAAACCCCCAACTGGACGAGGCACAGCCTCACCTGTGTTTAGACACATCCTCATCCTGGCCCCAGAGCCCAGGACTTCCGGGCAAACAGAGCAGAGTGGTTAAGAGAAGGAGCAGGGCCAGGGCTGAGTGCCCTGGCTTCCGGTCCCCCGGCCCCGGCCTCTGCCCAACCTGCCGACCACCTATGTCAACTTAAACCAGACTTTCACCAGCTGCCCCTCCTCTTTGTCTGTAAAATGGAAGATTTCTTACAGTTGCACAGAGGGCCCTCCTCTCCCTCATGGAGAAATTCCTCCCATCCAAATTTCAAGGTGAGGTCCAGAGACTCAGTCTCCATAAAGCCTTCCCCGACTCCTGGGGGTAAAGGGGGACAGCAGCCGTCCACTCCATACCCACCTCACCGGACATGCTCACTTGGAGAAGGCTGGCAAGCGCAGGCCATTATCAGCGTCCCCCCGAGAAGTCCCCCTTTTCGGGATCCTCCCTCACGGACGCTCACTCGTGTGCATGAGGACAAAGGAAGCAAGATGCGTCCTGCATCTTCTTTTTGCCTACTTGGGGACTGGAAACCTTCCAGACATGTGTCGGTAGGAATGCTCTGTCCTTTCTATGTCCTAGAGTGCAGCCATTTAAAAAGAATGTTGTGTAAACTCCGCAAATATCCATCAATAGTGAAAGTAAATGTATTCTGGTATATTCGGACAGTGGAATACTAACTAAGCAATAAAAATTTGCCCAACTATAATACATACAAAAACATGGTAGATTCTCCCAACCATGCTTCTCAGTGCAGTGGCCTCTCTTGTTGTGGAGCACGGCTCTAGGATGCGGGCTTCAGTAGTTGTGTCTCACAGGCCCTAGAGCGGAGGCCCAGTAGTTGTGGCGCACAGGCCTAGTAGCTCCGCAGCATGTGGGATCCTCCTGGACCAAGGCTCGAACCCGTGTCCCCTGCATTGGCAGGCGGATTCTTAACCACTGCGCCACCAGGGAAGCCCCTACCATATATATGTTATAGTTCAATTTTCTATGAGTTTCAAATTCTGGCAACACGAACCTAAGGGTTTCAAAGTCAGGGTCATGGTTATGGGGAGGCGGTAGCAACTGGAAGGGAGATAAGATTTCTAGGTGCATTACACAAATGTATACATATAGCAAAAACTCCACAAGACGTACACTTATCATTAGTGCACATTTGACACGTACATACAATATTTCAACTCCCTGGGCCTCATGGACTCCTGTCCTACTCTGACCACTTTGTAAAATCCCCAATGCCCCTTGGCTTACAGCACCACGCCCACCCCACTCCCCTCCTGCACCACCACCCTGGACACCTCGGGCTCTTCTCTCTTCTCTCCACATCAGGCCCCGCACCTGACCCACCTGGGACGAGTGGATGAACTCTTCACAGCTCCACCGCAGTCACAGGCCACGTTCCCTAGAAGCAAGGCCTCAGCTGGGAAGTGAGAGGCATCTGATTGATTGAGGGGTGTTGTCAGGAGGAGGGAGGTGGAGAGGAGCAGGATAGGGCAGAGGAAGGAGCTGAGCAGGGATGTGCTCTACCCTGAGAAGAGCTTCAGCCTCACCCACAAAAGCCTGGAACCCCTGCTTTAGGACTGACTGAGACGGGGGCTGGGCTTTGATGTCCCCTCATAGTTAGTCCCCACCCACAGGCTGAGGGCAGAGGGGACACAACCCCCCAGGCATCTCCTGGCAAGGCTGTGAAGGCAGCTGTGAAGGGGGCACCCGTGAGCCATTAGCATCCATCCGTATTGCACATTTCAAACAGCTGGGGGACTGGGGGCAGCCGCCCAGTGAGGGGGATCTGGGCAGGGCACTCACAGGACCTGCTGCCCAGTGGCCCGCCCAGGGACCAGCATCCCCCTGGCTCCTAAGAGCCAACCTGGTCAAAACGGAGCTTTCATCTCCGCCCACACGCATCGCATACCTACACCAGGACACTGACCAGACCGTGACCATGCTCTCTGGAAGCTCCCCACACCCCCGCCGCATTGTCCAGCCTGTCAGGGAATCAACCTGCCTCATCCTGTCTGCAGTAACTCCATCCCAGTCAGCCCCGCACTCTGCCAGCCTCTTGGGCAGCCCTCCTTCCATTCTCTCTTCCCTCCTCTGTTGGCCACTGCCCTGGCCTGATGCTCAAAGCCATTTATGGAAGGGTCTGAAACTTGTTCTTTCACGGGTAAGGGGCCTAGTGGTCACACAGCAGACACTCTCACCATCCAATCACTTTAGAAAGCACTGACAAGGCCTGCAGACCTCCCTGCCAGGGACCACTTTGGCTCCCTGGCCAAGGGTGGAGATGAAAACAATGTAAGCATCCAACCCTTTCCACTATCAGCGGTCACCTATGCATGTTGAGGGCCTCGTCATGGCAAGGCACATCTGGCCAACGCCGATGTAAAATATGAAAGGACAAGACAGGGCTGAGGATAGAAAAGGGTTGCCATGGTAGCAGGATAGGCAGTCATGGGAGGATATTGGAAACAGATGTGACCAGCACAGACCCATATCATCCTGATGAGTGATCCCTCTCTCGGGTTGGGCAGGGATGTGTCAGCTGTGATGGGCCTGACATGTAGCATTTGCTGATTTCCATGGTGTAAGTATTTCCATCAAGGCCGATTTCAAGCTACCAAAAGTTTAACAACCAGCTCGGAAAATCCTGACCATTTAACAACTGGCTCTGGCAAGCCTGTATCCTCTGGCACAGACACAGCACAAGCCCCTGGGTTTCCTCTGCGGGGATTCCTTCCTCAGCTTGGGTTGATGTAGAGTGAGAAGCATGAGGTTCCTCTAACCTGCCTGAGATCAGCCCCACCTGCTCACCAAGAGGAGACAAGCCTGACAGGTAACAAAGTAAATGCTCTGTGAGATCCTGTCCTCTGTCCCTGTCAGAGAGGGGAATCTGTGTCTTGGTACAGGTTGGCCCACAAGCAGACCTAAGACAAGCATTTAGTGGAAGTAGTTTGTTTGGGAGGTGATTCCAGAAAGCGCCAGCACGAGTGTAGAGAAGGGAGACAGGGCAGGACCTGAGTCAGAAGAGGATGTGTCAATGAACAGGTCACCGAAGTGGGTGACAGGGGCTCAAGCCAGCTGGGGACCTCAGGGGGAGGTGTGACATGTCTGGGAGTGGGCCGCCCAAGGAGTGAGGAAGAGGGGGTATTTTTCCACTAAGTCTCCCCAACGGCTGGTTGAGGCTGCTCCCTGCGTTCAGATTCCCCAGTGTTTCCAGTCTGCCCCAGAGCAAAGGTCAGCCAGAGAATGGGGAGGGGGCAGGATGTGCATAGTGTCTGAAACACCCAGGCACACAGAGATGTGACCCATGTGTCACTCTGTGTGTCTTTCACATTCATGCAGAGCTCTTCACTCTGATGAGCAGGATGCTTTTTTTTTTAATTTAATTTTATTTATTTTTTTATACAGCAGGTTCTTATTAGTTATCCATTTTGTACATATTCGTGTATATATGTCAATCCCAATCTCCCAGTTCATCACACCACCATGACCACCACCCTCCCCCGCCACTTTCCCCCTTGGTGTCCATAGGTTTGTTCTCTACATCTCAGGATGCTTATTTTTAATGCTGCATATTTTTGTAGCAGGTGATTCCCTAAACACAAGCCCACCACTGAAATCTCAGACCCAGCTAAAGAAACAGTGATATGTCTCAATGCCAGAGGAAAAGCCAGGAAGGATAGGCTTTTCCAGACTTCAGATTGTCAAGAAGTGGAACACTATGGGTCTTGTAACTGCGGGCTTAGCCCTGAGACTGAACTGCGTCTCTGTGAGTGTTTAACAAATGCCTGGCCCCTCTGGACTGTCACCTCCATGTGAGCAGGGACAGCATCCCCACCAGCACTGCACACAGAGCAGGTCTCCTTAAGCCCCTACTGGGTGTTGGAGGAGGAGGGCAGAGGCGTGTGAAGGGCACGAGAGGGACCCGAGAATGGAGACGCTGTGCTGGACCTCTTGACCCTGATGCCTCTCTTCATGCCCGCCTGGAAGGAACAGGGGCCCCCTCCATGACTGTCTTTACAGGAGTGATCTCTCTCTCTCTCTCTCTCTCTCTCTCTCTCTCTCTCTCTCTCTCTCTCTCTCTCTCTCTCTCTCTCACACACACACACACACACACACACACACACAGGAGGCATCCCAGAGGTAAGGACTTGGTCCCAGTAAGTGGTAAGAATGAGAAAGTTGAAATTGAAGCCTGGAGGAAGTTGTTTTCACAAGAATTTATTTTTCACCATCCAGAAGTCTGAGCCAGAACATATCAGACCCTTAGGACTCTTCCCTGGGCTCAGGGTTCACCAAAAGCCCTTGATGGGTGTGACATCAGGCAATCCTTCACCGTTTTCCGGGAATCCTTCGGAAGCGGTTCCATGGCGGGAACCTCAGGGGTCGCCATGGCCATCTCCAAGGAAATATCCTGACACTCTGAAGCTGTGAGCCACAACGAAATTTGTTTCTTTTGTGACTAGGCAGGGGTCAAGACGAGACCCCTCCCTCCCCACATGAACAACCCCCTAACGGACACACCAGGAGCACTGGGCCCTGTTCACCCTTAAGCTGTGACCTTTGGAGCATGTGGTTGAATCCCTACAGCCACAGACATATGGGGAAACTGAGGCCCACGGACGGCAAGGGTCTTCCCAGGATCACAAGTCCATCCCAGCAAAGCTGGACGGGAGCAGGGGCTGAAAGCCCATTACTCCAGTCAGTACCTCTCAAATTCAGCAGTCAGAATCCCCTGGAGGCCTTGTGAAAATGCAAATGGCTGGGCCCCAGCCCAGAGTCTGATTCAGGAGGTCTGAGTGGAGCCTGGGAATCTGCCTTTCTGTCATGTTCCCGGGTGGGACCCCACTTAGAGAACCACTGCTCTAAGGGATGGCAGAGCCAGTCCTGGAGGCCTGTGGCTCGGGTGAGGGAGGAACCAGGGTAGGAGGGCCATTCTCTGCCCTCGAAGGGGCAACGGGTATTTGGTCCAAAGGATGCTCCACAACCCATCCCATTATCAGTTCCACAACACAGAAGGGGCCACTCACCTCATTACAGTCTATGTCAAATTGGTCCTTGGACTGGTCCAGGGTGACAGTCCCCACACACTGTTTCACCAGCTGGAAAGGGAGGCTTGAGGTCAAACTGGAACCCTTGGGTCATCACCTCCCAAACTCAACCCAGGGGCTGGAAATCTTCCCGGAAGCCCCCTGTTCACATCCCTGGGAAGCATCCACCAGTGCCCCCAGGCCCCAGGCTCACCCCATTCTCTTTGAAGTCACACTGCTCCTGGGGCTGTTGGGTCGTCCTGGGGCACACGGTCTCCTTCACCGTGAAGCTCACAGGCTTCGGGGTGTCCAGGTCCTGGTCCTGCTCAAGGATCAAAGTGAGGAGACTGAGCTCAGACTCATGCTTCCTTCTCTGATCTGTCTCCCTGCCCCCACCTAGACGGCAGCCTCTCCAGCCCCTCCTGTGTGCCTGGCCCCTGGCTTGGTGCTGGGTGCACAGGGGAAGGGAAAGAGCCCACTCCTGGCCTCGTGGGCACACAGAGAACAGGAGCGGGCCGCACACCACCTCTGTTGAGACCACCTGCACCTCTGAGGGGCTGAAGGAAGTCAGGGGCCGTCTGCAGGGAGAGGCCTCATCACTGTAACCGCCAGGCTGAGCAGAGCCCTCTCTGGTAGGGAGACAATGACGAGCAGATGGGACTAAAACCAGGAAGTCACATCACAGAGCCAAGGACACCCCTCGCTCCGTCCTTGGAGCTCCCAGAAGGCCCTTAAGCATGAACAGGGTGTACAGGGCACCTGTTCTCACAGTAGAGATGCTAAGGCAGGAAGCCTCATGCTGGGAGGGGACCCCCTGGAAGAGGTGGGAGCCCACCTAGAGGGGAAGTGCCTTCCTGACAGGAGGCACAGCCTGAGCAGAGGGGGTGACAGTGTGGCCAAGACTAGTGGGAGACAGCCCCCTCCCCAGGCCCCTCCTGACTCACGGCCTTGGGAGGCGGGTCCAGCTCCAGGAGGCGGTAGAGATTAGCTTCTGAGGACCGCTCGTTGAAGCGATCCACAGCAAGAAGCACAGCTTCCCTGTAGCTGAGGGTCTGGGCGCTGGCCGAGGGCACCACGAGTCCCAGCAGCAGTAGCCACAGTGACCACCGCCCCAGGACGAGCATGGCCCTCTGAGTCTCCATGGTCCCCAAGTCGGCCTCCTCCCAGCAAGCAGGACCCTCCTTTATGTCCCTCCTGGGCCTGATGCAATGGCCCAACCACACGTCTTCCTCACCTGCCCCATCCCTGATCTCCTCCCCGGCTGTGAGCAGGACTTGCCTCAGCCCCTGCTGTTGCCTCATAGGATTGCTGGGCAGTGGGCAAGGGAAGCCTCCCGTGAAGGTGAAGAAATGGTTTCTCCATCTCCCTGAAAACGTCTTGGCCTCTCCTGGGGCCCATGCGGAGTGTCAAAGGCAGGGTTGCTCAAGAGCGTTGAGTCCTCCAGGAGAGGGAGGAGCAGGCTCGGTCTTACGTCCCCTCTGCCTCCACACTCTGGCCTCTGCAGGGATAGGGTAAAGGAGTGTGTTCAGCACCGACCTCCAACTCTAGGCACTGCCTGGAACCCAAGAGGCACTCAGTTAAAGTTTGATGAATGGAGGACAGTACCAACTTCTTCTAGAGTCTTACCCGCCCAGCCTGTCTCTAGGCAGACTTCAACCTCCACCATCCTGTCCTCTGGGTCCAGCCGTCAGCCAGCCAGGGGCTTGGCTCCATCTGTCTCCTGTTCTGGATTCATCCTCACTGTTTTCTTGGTTATGGAGTTCTCCACAGGTCCCCAACAGACATGGCCTGTTCCCCTGACCCCTCCTCAACCAAGCATGGGAAGGGTCATCTGCACTGGGACCCCAATTCAGTGCCATCTCTCACACTCAAGACCACTGCAGGCTGGCCAGTCCCCACTGGATCCAAATTCACACTCAAGCCTTGTCTTCGACTATACAGACCCTAGAGACACCTCTGTCCTCCTGAAATGGCCCTTGACCGATTGTCCCCAGATGCCAATCTCCTGGGTGCCCTCCTGCCTCTCCCGTGGCTCCTGCTCGGTCTCCTCCAAGGACCCTCCTCCTAAGAGGCAGGGCTGGCACAGGTGCGTCCGGGCTGCTTCTCCTCCCAGTCCTCACACATTCCCGGGGACACCCTTTCTGAAGATACCA
The DNA here is from genome assembly GCF_026419965.1 of Kogia breviceps. Classification (NCBI taxonomy): domain Eukaryota; kingdom Metazoa; phylum Chordata; class Mammalia; order Artiodactyla; family Physeteridae; genus Kogia; species Kogia breviceps. The sequence goes on from NC_081319.1 coordinate 40,243,001, forward strand.
GTTATCAAGGACACACCTCCCTGGTCTGTATCTCTGAGCTCAAGACTCCCATGAGTGCCCCTGGTTGTCCGCACTGGGCTGTTGGCTGCTGTTGGCTGCGTGCCGCCACAGGAGCCCTGAGCTGAAAGCCTGGGAGCCCCACCTGCTCCTTCTTCCTCCTGAGGACACTCCCTCTGGCCTCCCACCAGCCCGGCCCAGCTCCTACCACGGTCTTCTCTCCTCTCAAGCGTAGCCACAGCCTCCGGACTCCACCTTCTCTGGTTCCAGGCTCTCCCCAGACCACTGTCCGCCCTCCACACCATTGTCTAGGGGCTCATGCCAAGCACTGATTTGGCCATTTCCCCCGCTGCCTTGAGGCAGGGGCACCAGGGTCTGGGTCTCGATGCTCCCTGTTGTCCGCAGCCCCCTCCCTGCAGGCCTCAGGTGTCAGGCTGCCCCATCCACCGCCACCGCTCAGACAGCGCTCAGCCCCCTGCTCTTCCCCATCTCTGCGCCTGACCCCTCTGCTTGCCCTGCGCTTCCTCCTGGGGAAGGCTTCCCTGAACTCCATCCAGAAACGGCACCTCCTCCTCTTGGCTCCCACAGCCTCAGGAAGTCTCTTCTGATTTGACCCCAAGTGGCTCCCTGTCCAGTGCTGTGGATCAGACACCAGGCTGGGGTGGTCAGTGTGGGAGGCGGTGAGAACACAGCCGGAAAGATCATGGGCCAAAGCCATAGAGGTGCCACAGGCCAAGAAGGAGATTCTTGTACAGTTTTCTGGAGGAACGACCATGTGGCTGTGAGGCGTGGGGTAGCTCCCGGACTCAGCCGGCCTGCGGGACTCTTGGGGGCACGGCCAGGGCACCTCAGAAGGTGGCAGCCTGGATGGATGGTGCTGGTTGCGCACTCAGCCTTGGAGAAGGAAGGAGAGGTGGGCTTCTGTGCAACCTGGTTTCACAGTCCACGCGTTGCCCCAGTGGCCTCTTGGTCAAGCTGTGTCCTTTCCCCAAGTCAAGGGAGGAAAAGTAGGTGATTACAGTAGAAAATAATTAGCAATACACATGGTTACTGGGTGTCTGTAATCCTCCCTTTGCTTTCCTGCCTCTGCACCATTGCATTTCCTAAACCTTAGGGCTGAGGTCCCCTTCCCCATCCTTCCATGGGGACAGGCAAGCGGTTGTTCAAGGACAAGGTCTGATAAAGGAGTCAACCCTGGGAAAGACCTTGGGAGCAACTGGCCTATAACTGATGCTCCTTCAAGAGCAGCTGTTAGTATCAACAGGCCAGAAAGCCGTCCCCAGGGCTACCCAGGTCCTTGGACTCTGGAGTCAGGACGACGTGTGTTTGAATTCTTGGTTTGCCTCTCACCAGCTGTGACTTCCTTGCAAATACTCTGCTCTGGTGGAAGTCTCAGCAGTACGGGAGAGTGAACCCAGCTACAATGACCTCAGAGAAACCGACGTGGCTCCATTTTCCTGCAGTTCTCTCTCCAGGCTCTTGCTTAGAGAGAGAGAGAAGCAGGGGGGAGAGGGAAGCGGGGGACGGGGGGTGGATAAAGGAGCAGCATCAAGCGAGGGAGGATCTCTGAGGCCACAGTAGCTGTGCCCTGAGGTGGTCAGGCTGGGCCCTGGGCACTCTCTCCACGCCCCCTCCTAACCCAACAGAGGACACACCAGCCAAGAGACGGGAGCAGAGGCTCCTGCAGAGGCTGCTGCAAGAGTGTTGCCACCACCTCGTCCCCAACCTGGGGCTCCCACCTTTCCCAGCTCCCCTCTATTCCCCCCGCCCAGTCTGGTTGAGCCAGCCATCCTTTCCCATCATGCTCTGCACTTAAAACCCCCAACTGGACGAGGCACAGCCTCACCTGTGTTTAGACACATCCTCATCCTGGCCCCAGAGCCCAGGACTTCCGGGCAAACAGAGCAGAGTGGTTAAGAGAAGGAGCAGGGCCAGGGCTGAGTGCCCTGGCTTCCGGTCCCCCGGCCCCGGCCTCTGCCCAACCTGCCGACCACCTATGTCAACTTAAACCAGACTTTCACCAGCTGCCCCTCCTCTTTGTCTGTAAAATGGAAGATTTCTTACAGTTGCACAGAAGGCCCTCCTCTCCCTCATGGAGAAATTCCTCCCATCCAAATTTCAAGGTGAGGTCCAGAGACTCAGTCTCCATAAAGCCTTCCCCGACTCCTGGGGGTAAAGGGGGACAGCAGCCGTCCACTCCATACCCACCTCACCGGACATGCTCACTTGGAGAAGGCTGGCAAGCGCAGGCCATTATCAGCGTCCCCCCGAGAAGTCCCCCTTTTCGGGATCCTCCCTCACGGACGCTCACTCGTGTGCATGAGGACAAAGGAAGCAAGATGCGTCCTGCATCTTCTTTTTGCCTACTTGGGGACTGGAAACCTTCCAGACATGTGTCGGTAGGAATGCTCTGTCCTTTCTATGTCCTAGAGTGCAGCCATTTAAAAAGAATGTTGTGTAAACTCCGCAAATATCCATCAATAGTGAAAGTAAATGTATTCTGGTATATTCGGACAGTGGAATACTAACTAAGCAATAAAAATTTCCCCAACTATAATACATACAAAAACATGGTAGATTCTCCCAACCATGCTTCTCAGTGCAGTGGCCTCTCTTGTTGTGGAGCACGGCTCTAGGATGCGGGCTTCAGTAGTTGTGTCTCACAGGCCCTAGAGCGGAGGCTCACTAGTTGTGGCGCACAGGCCTAGTAGCTCCACAGCATGTGGGATCCTCCTGGACCAAGGCTCGAACCCGTGTCCCCTGCATTGGCAGGTGGATTCTTAACCACTGCACCACCAGGGAAGCCCCTACCATATATATGTTATAGTTCAATTTTCTATGAGTTTCAAATTCTGGCAACACGAACCTAAGGGTTTCAAAGTCAGGGTCATGGTTATGGGGAGGCGGTAGCAACTGGAAGGGAGATAAGATTTCTAGGTGCATTACACAAATGTATACATATAGCAAAAACTCCACAAGACGTACACTTATCATTAGTGCACATTTGACATGTACATACAATATTTCAACTCCCTGGGCCTCATGGACTCCTGTCCTACTCTGACCACTTTGTAAAATCCCCAATGCCCCTTGGCTTACAGCACCACGCCCACCCCACTCCCCTCCTGCACCACCACCCTGGACACCTCGGGCTCTTCTCTCTTCTCTCCACATCAGGCCCCGCACCTGACCCACCTGGGACGAGTGGATGAACTCTTCACAGCTCCACCGCAGTCACAGGCCACGTTCCCTAGAAGCAAGGCCTCAGCTGGGAAGTGAGAGGCATCTGATTGATTGAGGGGTGTTGTCAGGAGGAGGGAGGTGGAGAGGAGCAGGATAGGGCAGAGGAAGGAGCTGAGCAGGGATGTGCTCTACCCTGAGAAGAGCTTCAGCCTCACCCACAAAAGCCTGGAACCCCTGCTTTAGGACTGACTGAGACGGGGGCTGGGCTTTGATGTCCCCTCATAGTTAGTCCCCACCCACAGGCTGAGGGCAGAGGGGACACAACCCCCCAGGCATCTCCTGGCAAGGCTGTGAAGGCAGCTGTGAAGGGGGCACCCGTGAGCCATTAGCATCCATCCGTATTGCACATTTCAAACAGCTGGGGGACTGGGGGCAGCCGCCCAGTGAGGGGGATCTGGGCAGGGCACTCACAGGACCTGCTGCCCAGTGGCCCGCCCAGGGACCAGCATCCCCCTGGCTCCTAAGAGCCAACCTGGTCAAAACGGAGCTTTCATCTCCGCCCACACGCATCGCATACCTACACCAGGACACTGACCAGACCGTGACCATGCTCTCTGGAAGCTCCCCACACCCCCGCCGCATTGTCCAGCCTGTCAGGGAATCAACCTGCCTCATCCTGTCTGCAGTAACTCCATCCCAGTCAGCCCCGCACTCTGCCAGCCTCTTGGGCAGCCCTCCTTCCATTCTCTCTTCCCTCCTCTGTTGGCCACTGCCCTGGCCTGATGCTCAAAGCCATTTATGGAAGGGTCTGAAACTTGTTCTTTCACGGGTAAGGGGCCTAGTGGTCACACAGCAGACACTCTCACCATCCAATCACTTTAGAAAGCACTGACAAGGCCTGCAGACCTCCCTGCCAGGGACCACTTTGGCTCCCTGGCCAAGGGTGGAGATGAAAACAATGTAAGCATCCAACCCTTTCCACTATCAGCGGTCACCTATGCATGTTGAGGGCCTCGTCATGGCAAGGCACATCTGGCCAACACCGATGTAAAATATGAAAGGACAAGACAGGGCTGAGGATAGAAAAGGGTTGCCATGGTATCAGGACAGGCAGTCATGGGAGGATATTGGAAACAGATGTGACCAGCACAGACCCATATCATCCTGATGAGTGATCCCTCTCTCGGGTTGGGCAGGGATGTGTCAGCTGTGATGGGCCTGACATGTAGCATTTGCTGATTTCCATGGTGTAAGTATTTCCATCAAGGCCGATTTCAAGCTACCAAAAGTTTAACAACCAGCTCGGAAAATCCTGACCATTTAACAACTGGCTCTGGCAAGCCTGTATCCTCTGGCACAGACACAGCACAAGCCCCTGGGTTTCCTCTGCGGGGATTCCTTCCTCAGCTTGGGTTGATGTAGAGTGAGAAGCATGAGGTTCCTCTAACCTGCCTGAGATCAGCCCCACCTGCTCACCAAGAGGAGACAAGCCTGACAGGTAACAAAGTAAATGCTCTGTGAGATCCTGTCCTCTGTCCCTGTCAGAGAGGGGAATCTGTGTCTTGGTACAGGTTGGCCCACAAGCAGACCTAAGACAAGCATTTAGTGGAAGTAGTTTGTTTGGGAGGTGATTCCAGAAAGCGCCAGCACGAGTGTAGAGAAGGGAGACAGGGCAGGACCTGAGTCAGAAGAGGATGTGTCAATGAACAGGTCACCGAAGTGGGTGACAGGGGCTCAAGCCAGCTGGGGACCTCAGGGGGAGGTGTGACATGTCTGGGAGTGGGCCGACCAAGGAGTGAGGAAGAGGGGGTATTTTTCCACTAAGTCTCCCCAACGGCTGGTTGAGGCTGCTCCCTGCGTTCAGATTCCCCAGTGTTTCCAGTCTGCCCCAGAGCAAAGGTCAGCCAGAGAATGGGGAGGGGGCAGGATGTGCATAGTGTCTGAAACACCCAGGCACACAGAGATGTGACCCATGTGTCACTCTGTGTGTCTTTCACATTCATGCAGAGCTCTTCACTCTGATGAGCAGGATGCTTTTTTTTTAAATTTAATTTTATTTATTTTTTTATACAGCAGGTTCTTATTAGTTATCCATTTTGTACATATTCGTGTATATATGTCAATCCCAATCTCCCAGTTCATCACACCACCATGACCACCACCCTCCCCCGCCACTTTCCCCCTTGGTGTCCATAGGTTTGTTCTCTACATCTCAGGATGCTTATTTTTAATGCTGCATATTTTTGTAGCAGGTGATTCCCTAAACACAAGCCCACCACTGAAATCTCAGACCCAGCTAAAGAAACAGTGATATGTCTCAATGCCAGAGGAAAAGCCAGAAAGGATAGGCTTTTCCAGACTTCAGATTGTCAAGAAGTGGAACACTATGGGTATTGTAACTGCGGGCTTAGCCCTGAGACTGAACTGCGTCTCTGTGAGTGTTTAACAAATGCCTGGCCCCTCTGGACTGTCACCTCCATGTGAGCAGGGACAGCATCCCCACCAGCACTGCACACAGAGCAGGTCTCCTTAAGCCCCTACTGGGTGTTGGAGGAGGAGGGCAGAGGCGTGTGAAGGGCACGAGAGGGACCCGAGAATGGAGACGCTGTGCTGGACCTCTTGACCCTGATACCTCTCTTCATGCCCGCCTGGAAGGAACAGGGGCCCCCTCCATGACTGTCTTTACAGGAGTGATCTCTCTCTCTCTCTCTCTCTCTCTCTCTCTCTCTCTCTCTCTCACACACACACACACACACACACACACACACTCACACACACACACACACAGAGGAGGCATCCCAGAGGTAAGGACTTGGTCCCAGTAAGTGGTAAGAATGAGAAAGTTGAAATTGAAGCCTGGAGGAAGTTGTTTTCACAAGAATTTATTTTTCACCGTCCAGAAGTCTGAGCCAGAACATATCAGACCCTTAGGACTCTTCCCTGGGCTCAGGGTTCACCAAAAGCCCTTAATGGGTGTGACATCAGGCAATCCTTCACCGTTTTCCGGGAATCCTTCGGAAGCGGTTCCTTGGCGGGAACCACAGGGGTCGCCATGGCCGTCGCCAACGTGTACGCCAGAAAGGAATTATCCTGACACTCTGAAGCTGTGAGCCACAACGAAATTTGTTTCTTTTGTGACTAGGCAGGGGTCAAGACGAGACCCCTCCCTCCCCACATGAACAACCCCCTAACGGACACACCAGGAGCACTGGGCCCTGTTCACCCTTAAGCTGTGACCTTTGGAGCATGTGGTTGAATCCCTACAGCCACAGACATATGGGGAAACTGAGGCCCACGGACGGCAAGGGTCTTCCCAGGATCACAAGTCCATCCCAGCAAAGCTGGACGGGAGCAGGGGCTGAAAGCCCATTACTCCAGTCAGTACCTCTCAAATTCAGCAGTCAGAATCCCCTGGAGGCCTTGTGAAAATGCAAATGGCTGGGCCCCAGCCCAGAGTCTGATTCAGGAGGTCTGAGTGGAGCCTGGGAATCTGCCTTTCTGTCATGTTCCCGGGTGGGACCCCACTTAGAGAACCACTGCTCTAAGGGATGGCAGAGCCAGTCCTGGAGGCCTGTGGCTCGGGTGAGGGAGGAACCAGGGTAGGAGGGCCATTCTCTGCCCTCGAAGGGGCAACGGGTATTTGGTCCAAAGGATGCTCCACAACCCATCCCATTATCAGTTCCACAACACAGAAGGGGCCACTCACCTCATTACAGTCTATGTCAAATTGGTCCTTGGACTGGTCCAGGGTGACAGTCCCCACACACTGTTTCACCAGCTGGAAAGGGAGGCTTGAGGTCAAACTGGAACCCTTGGGTCATCACCTCCCAAACTCAACCCAGGGGCTGGAAATCTTCCCGGAAGTCCCCTGTTCACATCCCTGGGAAGCATCCACCAGTGCCCCCAGGCCCCAGCCTCACCCCATTCTCTTTGAAGTCACACTGCTCCTGGGGCTGTTGGGTCGTCCTGGGGCACACGGTCTCCTTCACCGTGAAGCTCACAGGCTTCGGAGTGTCCAGGTCCTGGTCCTGCTCAAGGATAAACGTAAGGAGACTGAGCTCAGACTCATGCTTCCTTCTCTGACCTGTCTCCCTGCCCCCACCTAGACGGCAGCCTCTCCAGCCCCTCCTGTGTGCCTGGCCCCTGGCTTGGTGCTGGGTGCACAGGGGAAGGGGACAGAGCCCACTCCTGGCCTCGTGGGCACACAGAGAACAGGAGCGGGCCGCACACCACCTCTGTTGAGACCACCTGCACCTCTGAGGGGCTGAAGGAAGTCAGGGGCCGTCTGCAGGGAGAGGCCTCATCACTGTAACCGCCAGGCTGAGCAGAGCCCTCTCTGGTAGGGAGACAATGACGAGCAGATGGGACTAAAACCAGGAAGTCACATCACAGAGCCAAGGACACCCCTCGCTCCGTCCTTGGAGCTCCCAGAAGGCCCTTAAGCATGAACAGGGTGTACAGGGCACCTGTTTTCACAGTAGAGATGCTAAGGCAGGAAGCCTCATGCTGGGAGGGGACCCCCTGGAAGAGGTGGGAGCCCACCTAGAGGGGAAGTGCCTTCCTGACAGGAGGCACAACCTGAGCAGAGGGGGTGACAGTGTGGCCAAGACTAGTGGGAGACAGCCCCCTCCCCAGGCCCCTCCTGACTCACGGCCTTGGGAGGCGGGTCCAGCTCCAGGAGGCGGTAGAGATTAGCTTCTGAGGACCGCTCGTTGAAGCGATCCACAGCAAGAAGCACAGCTTCCCTGTAGCTGAGGGTCTGGGCGCTGGCCGAGGGCACCACGAGTCCCAGCAGCAGTAGCCACAGTGACCACCGCCCCAGGACGAGCATGGCCCTCTGAGTCTCCATGGTCCCCAAGTCGGCCTCCTCCCAGCAAGCAGGACCCTCCTTTATGTCCCTCCTGGGCCTGATGCAATGGCCCAACCACACGTCTTCCTCACCTGCCCCATCCCTGATCTCCTCCCCGGCTGTGAGCAGGACTTGCCTCAGCCCCTGCTGTTGCCTCATAGGATTGCTGGGCAGTGGGCAAGGGAAGCCTCCCGTGAAGGTGAAGAAATGGTTTCTCCATCTCCCTGAAAACGTCTTGGCCTCTCCTGGGGCCCATGCGGAGTGTCAAAGGCAGGGTTGCTCAAGAGCGTTGAGTCCTCCAGGAGAGGGAGGAGCAGGCTCGGTCTTACGTCCCCTCTGCCTCCACACTCTGGCCTCTGCAGGGATAGGGTAAAGGAGTGTGTTCAGCACCGACCTCCAACTCTAGGCACTGCCTGGAACCCAAGAGGCACTCAGTTAAAGTTTGATGAATGGAGGACAGTACCAACTCCTTCTAGAGTCTTACCCGCCCAGCCTGTCCCTAGGCAGACTTCAACCTCCTCCATCCTGTCCTCTGGGTCCAGCCGTCAGCCAACCAGGGGCTTGGCTCCATCTGTCTCCTGTCCTGGATTCATCCTCACTGTTTTCTTGGTTACGGAGTTCTCCACAGGTCCCCAACAGACATGGCCTGTTCCCCTGACCCCTCCTCAACCAAGCATGGGAAGGGTCATCTGCACTGGGACCCCAATTCAGTGCCATCTCTCACACTCAAGACCACTGCAGGCTGGCCAGTCCCCACTGGATCCAAATTCACACTCAAGCCTTGTCTTCGACTATACAGACCCTAGAGACACCTCTGTCCTCCTGAAATGGCCCTTGACCGATTGTCCCCAGATGCCAATCTCCTGGGTGCCCTCCTGCCTCTCCCGTGGCTCCTGCTCGGTCTCCTCCAAGGACCCTCCTCCTAAGAGGCAGGGCTGGCACAGGTGCGTCCGGGCTGCTTCTCCTCCCAGTCCTCACACATTCCCGGGGACACCCTTTCTGAAGATACCAGTTATCAAGGACACACCTCCCTGGTCTGTATCTCTGAGCTCAAGACTCCCATGAGTGCCCCTGGTTGTCCGCACTGGGCTGTTGGCTGCTGTTGGCTGCGTGCCGCCACAGGAGCCCTGAGCTGAAAGCCTGGGAGCCCCACCTGCTCCTTCTTCCTCCTGAGGACACTCCCTCTGGCCTCCCACCAGCCCGGCCCAGCTCCTACCACGGTCTTCTCTCCTCTCAAGCGTAGCCACAGCCTCCGGACTCCACCTTCTCTGGTTCCAGGCTCTCCCCAGACCACTGTCCGCCCTCCACACCATTGTCTAGGGGCTCATGCCAAGCACTGATTTGGCCATTTCCCCCGCTGCCTTGAGGCAGGGGCACCAGGGTCTGGGTCTCGATGCTCCCTGTTGTCCGCAGCCCCCTCCCTGCAGGCCTCAGGTGTCAGGCTGCCCCATCCACCGCCACCGCTCAGACAGCGCTCAGCCCCCTGCTCTTCCCCATCTCTGCGCCTGACCCCTCTGCTTGCCCTGCGCTTCCTCCTGGGGAAGGCTTCCCTGAACTCCATCCAGAAACGGCACCTCCTCCTCTTGGCTCCCACAACCTCAGGAAGTCTCTTCTGATTTGACCCCAAGTGGCTCCCTGTCCAGTGCTGTGGATCAGACACCAGGCTGGGAGGTCAGTGTGGGAGGGGTGAGAACACAGCCAGAAAGATCATGGGCCAAAGCCATAGAGGTGCCACAGGCCAAGAAGGAGATTCTTGTACAGTTTTCTGGAGGAACGACCATGTGGCTGTGAGGCGTGGGGTAGCTCCCGGACTCAGCCGGCCTGCGGGACTCTTGGGGGCATGGCCAGGGCACCTCAGAAGGTGGCAGCCTGGATGGATGGTGCTGGTTGCGCACTCAGCCTTGGAGAAGGAAGGAGAGGTGGGCTTCTGTGCAACCTGGTTTCACAGTCCACGCATTGCCCCAGTGGCCTCTTGGTCAAGCTGTGTCCTTTCCCCAAGTCAAGGGAGGAAAAGTAGGTGATTACAGTAGAAAATAATTAGCAATACACATGGTTACTGGGTGTCTGTAATCCTCCCTTTGCTTTCCTGCCTCTGCACCATTGCATTTCCTAAACCTTAGGGCTGAGGTCCCCTTCCCCATCCTTTCATGGGGACAGGCAAGCGGTTGTTCAAGGACAAGGTCTGATAAAGGAGTCAACCCTGGGAAAGACCTTGGGAGCAACTGGCCTATAACTGATGCTCCTTCAAGAGCAGCTGTATCAACAGGCCAGAAAGCCGTCCCCAGGGCTACCCAGGTCCTTGGACTCTGGAGTCAGGACGACGTGTGTTTGAATTCTTGGTTTGCCTCTCACCAGCTGTGACTTCCTTGCAAATACTCTGCTCTGGTGGAAGTCTCAGCAGTACGGGAGAGTGAACCCAGCTACAATGACCTCAGAGAAACCGACGTGGCTCCATTTTCCTGCAGTTCTCTCTCCAGGCTCTTGCTTAGAGAGAGAGAGAAGCAGGGGGAGAGGGAAGCGGGGGGCGGGGGGTGGATAAAGGAGCAGCATCAAGCGAGGGAGGATCTCTGAGGCCACAGTAGCTGTGCCCTGAGGTGGTCAGGCTGGGCCCTGGGCACTCTCTCCACGCCCGCTCCTAACCCAACAGAGGACACACCAGCCAAGAGACGGGAGCAGAGGCTCCTGCAGAGGCTGCTGCAAGAGTGTTGCCACCACCTCGTCCCCAACCTGGGGCTCCCACCTTTCCCAGCTCCCCTCTATTCCCCCGCCCAGTCTGGTTGAGCCAGCCATCCTTTCCCATCATGCTCTGCACTTAAAACCCCCAACTGGACGAGGCACAGCCTCACCTGTGTTTAGACACATCCTCATCCTGGCCCCAGAGCCCAGGACTTCCGGGCAAACAGAGCAGAGTGGTTAAGAGAAAGAGCAGGGCCAGGGCTGAGTGCCCTGGCTTCTGGCTCCCTGATCCCGGCCTCTGCCCAACCTGCCGACCACCTATGTCAACTTAAACCAGACTTTCACCAGCTGCCCCTCCTCTTTGTCTGTAAAATGGAAGATTTCTTACAGTTGCACAGAGGGCCCTCCTCTCCCCCGTGGAGAAATTCCTCCTATCCGAATTTGGAGGTGAGGGTCAGAGACTCTGGACAGCAGGCCCTTTTTCGTGCACAGGTGTAAACAGATGTCTCTGAGGCTGAGCAGCTGCAGTGGCACAGCCCACACATTTGGCTTTAACTTAGCTGATTCAGCCTTGAAGGATCAGGCATCGTCAGGAACCTGGGCGGGCCAAAGTCCCCAAGAAGCTCTGACACAGACCCCACATCTGAGAGAGCCACATCTGGAACGTGACCAGCCACGTTTCCCTCTAGATGTTCCACTCTAAATACCCCATTTACCTCTTCTCTGGGAAATAGTCATTTTGTTGGTGTTTTCACTTTTCACCCTTCCCATGATAGGGGTGTTTCTCTGTTAGGCTCTTAACATCCGCTAATGCCCAATAACAAGCTAGCGATGCCTCCTGAATGGGAGGTAGTATCCCATTCCAGGCTGCATAATTCTCAGTCCCCAACATTTGTCATTGGAAAGGCTCTTTAAGACAAATTGGCCTGAGTGGGAGGCAGTCTGTACAGCCTGCTGGTTGCTTTCTTTAAGCACTTGTGCGTCCACAGCTCTTTAGTTGGCGTGCGGTGATCTCCTGGCCCGTCCACCCCTCTCTTCTAAACTGCTTTGTTGCCACCATGTGGCTGCGCAGGGGAGCCTGGAGGACTCCCACTGTGCACTTTTCCCAATGTCACCATCCTAACCGTGGCTTTTCCCTGGTGGCAGCACCCCTCACAGTCAGAGGTAGTGGTCATCCTAAAACCTCTATCTCCACAGCCATTCAGCCAGATCATCTACCTGACTGTGTGCAATGTCCACCAAATGAAACAACACAGATTAATTTAAAGGACGTGGTAAGGCCAGTGTTGGCTGAAACGGCACCTTTTTAAAAATATATATTTTTATTAACTGCATTATAGATGGATTAAGTCACTTTTTTTTCCCCACACCAAATGGCATGCAGAACTTCCCCGACCAGGGATCAAACCCGTGCCCGCTGCATTGGAAGAGCAGAGTCTTAACCACTGGACCACCAGGAAAGTCCTGAAGCGCACGTTTGTAACCTAAAAAAGACAGCCTGAAGCGCCACCCTTGCCAGGAGAGAAGTGGTCAAAGATCTCATTAGGAGTGCATAGGGTCAGAGCCCCGTGGAGTGTGGCTTTTTCTACTACAAAACCAGAGAGGGTCAGGTTTTAATAGGCATTTCAAGTTTGGCACAGGGGTAGTCTTAGTACCAGGAACATCAAGTTCATTACTTTGTAAAAGGCAGCAATTTTACTTTGATGCTGGAGGGATTCAGTTTTGTGGATTCACCCTCATAGTGTCAAGAAACTTGAAACTTGAAACTAGCCTCTGAGTACTGTTATTTTTCAGTCACTCCTGCACTGTTGATAATACACAAGGCAGAGGCATCAGATGGAAACCTTTGGCTTCCCAATCAACAAAACATCACCTACACATGAAAACACTGGACAATGTTGTCAGTGCATTGTGGGAAGCTCCTTCCACTCCATGTTGAAGTGATATATTATTGAATACAGATGCAATTAATTACAGATGTATTCTGTAAACCTTAGGCCAATCACATAAAAGTATTTAAACAGAAGTATAAATAGTAGGCCAAAAGCAGACCTAAAGAAAAATCATAAAAACAATTCAAAAGAGGAATTCCCTGGCAGTCCGGTGGTTAGGGCCCCGGGTTTGATCCCTGGTCAGGGAACCAAGATCCCACAAGCCAGAATCTTTTAAAATAAATAAATAAATAATTTTTTTAAAATCAAAAGAAGGCAGAAAAAGAGGGAAAAATAAGGTACTAACTGAATGTATAAAAGAGCTTTGAGATATGAGGTTATAATCCAGATGTGTCAGTGATTACATTATGTAAACCTTATGTTAACCAGGTTTTCTACTTTCTGTTTCTGATGTTTTCACATCCCCTGCCAGGGTTAGCAGATGCCTTGAGACAGCAGAGTCTCTCCCTCAGCTCGCCTTTCACATGCAAACTGACCAGCACCCCACCCCACCCTCTCTGCTGCTGAGACTCTAACCCCCTGTCCTAATCGCCCCGGGGTCAGGCATCAACAACTTGGGCAGCCCCTACACCCCAGCCCCAGCTCACTGAAATTACTCAAGCTAGCCGATCCTAAACCTGGTCAGCCTCACTCTCAAGCCTCATCCATTCCTTGCCTGGAGAACATCACACGGGCTTCCCCGCAGTGCCCCGCCCTGGCTCTCTGCCTGTCACTGTCCTCTCCTGTGGGCCAGCACGACCCGCTCCTCCCCCCCACCCCCGGGAACTGTGAGCAACACACTCACTCTGCACCTGTGATGGGCTCCCGATCTGGTGATGTGAACACAGCTGAGTAAAACCCAAACCCTGGGGGCATAGAAACCACTGAGAGAGACAGAGCCAGAGACAGAGACAGGGAGGAAGAGAGAGGGAGGGAAAGAGAAAGAGAGAAACAAACAATTTAGGCAAAATGTAGGTGACCCTGGGAATAGAGAATATGAAAGTTTTAAGTACTATTTTTGATATTTTCCATAAGTTCGAAATTATTGCCAAATAAAATGTCTTTTTTAATTTTAAAGACACAACATTGAGGGAATTCTCTAGCGGTGCAGTGGTTAGGACGCCATGTTTCCACTGCAGGGGGCATGGGTTAGATCCCTTGCTGGGAAGTAAGATCCAGCAAGCCTCTTGGTGCAGCCAAAAAAAAAAAAAGATACAACATTGAGTAATAGGATAAGCATTACATTCTATTTGTAACTTGCTTCTACTCTTCAGTCAAACTCTTCCCCCATAGCTGTCCCCTTCCCTTGGGAATAATGAGTCAATAAAACACTATTTCTGTTTATGCTGCTTAAAGTATATTTTAATGAGTATAAATATAACTTTTGGAGATTAAAGTGAATACATAAAATTTTCATTTATATAAATTACACACAAACACACTGCCACAAATGTCCATAGAACCACACTGCATACACCCCTACAATCACACATAAGCCTGCACACCCACACTCACAACACCGCTGCACAGCCATATATACACATACACACACACACACTTTATACACTCCTCTTACACACACATCCACACACATGCAAACTCAATCCACCCTCATAAACTTCACACATACCCACACACACCCAGACACATCCCCCGAACACATTTCAGACACCCAGACACCTACGCACACACACACGAACTCACACCCACACTTCTCCTATACAACCTCACATCACAAAAATTACACTCAAATACATATCCACAAACACCCCACACATACCATATATATTACACATACACAAGCAAACACACCTGTGCCCACACCAACACCCTCACAAATACACTTCAAAACACCTCACACATGACACACACCTTGACACCTTAACAACCAACAACCTCATTCCACATACACACAAACACACACACAAACTTTTTTAGAAAAGAAAATTCAGAAGGTTGTGGAAATGTTCCAGATTAAAGGAGGCTAATAGGAAGTCACAAATTCCTGATACACCTGACCCTAGGCTGAATCCTATACCGGAGGTGACAAAATGCTGTAAACTAAAGCACATTATTTTATCAACTGACACAATGGGACTGGGCCAGGATGTAGGAAAAAATGTTGTATCCATGTAAATGTACATAGTTGATAATTGCTCTGTAGTTATATAAGAGGCTACCCTTAGTCTCAAGAAATACAAATGGAGTTATTTAAGGGCAAACAGTCAGCTCTATCACCTCAGCTTTAAATAACTTCTCTGTGCCTCCATTGCCTTGTCTAACACAAAACAATTCTATGTAAAAGCTAGTTCTCAACTAGGACAATTCCTTTGTCCTAGCACAAAACAATTCTATTTAATAGCTAGTTCTCAGTTTTACTGACAGAAATTTATGGCGCCAGTGTTCTGGAGAGGTGTGATTTTAGTCTTAATAAAATCTCATTCAATAGAGATGAAATCCAGTCGAAACAGGAGTGAGAGGATGAAGTACCCCAGGGGAAACCCAGCTCCTAGTCCTCTGCCTGACAAGACACCAGGGCAGGGAAGCCCCCAGGCACTGCCTTCAAAGTCACCATGAGGCCTCCCGCTTACCCTGCAGTACCCACAGATGGCCAGAGGGGGTGATCTCAGAGCAGCTCCAGCAAGTGCCCACTGTCCCCAGACAGAAGCAGCATTTATTTCCCTGCCAGGGTGGCTGCACTGCTACCAGGAAAACCACTTCCCCAGGACTGACTTATCCATTAGGTACAGTAGGCACACTGCTTAGGGACCATGATACTTTTGGGGCCCACAAAATATTTTTAAATAACTTTTTTTACAATGAGAAGAACGAATATATAATGAATATATAATACAGAGTGCAGGAGGTCGCATGTCTTGTCCGGTTCACTGGCCCGTTAACTCTCATGTACCTTCTGTTGCTCTGTGTTCTGCATTGGTCCTTGGAGTCGTTAGGAGGGTCTCAGACAGACCCAGGAAACCTCGAAATGGACTCATTGGCCTTTGAGGATGTGGCTGTGAAC
Organism: Kogia breviceps; assembly: GCF_026419965.1. Taxonomy (NCBI): domain Eukaryota; kingdom Metazoa; phylum Chordata; class Mammalia; order Artiodactyla; family Physeteridae; genus Kogia; species Kogia breviceps. The sequence continues at coordinate 40,258,659 of NC_081319.1, forward strand.
TTCACCCTGGAGGAGTGGGTTTTACTGGATTCCTCACAGAGGAAACTCTACAGAGATGTGATGCAGGAAAACTTCCGGAACCTGGTCTCAGTAGAAAGAAAACAGGAAGATCATGACATTGAAGATCTGTACAAAAACCACGGGAGAAAATTAAGAAGTCCTATGGTAGAAAGACCCTCTTAAAGTAAAGACAGTAGTTCCTGTGGAGAAAACTTCACCCTTATTCCAACTCTCAATCTGAAGAAGAAAACTCTTGGTTTAAAACCATGGGAATGCAGTGCATCTGCAAAAGTCTTCATGCATCATTCATCCTTTAATAGACACGCGAAATGTCACATTGAAGACAAACCAAGAGAGTATCAAAAGTACCGAGAGAAGGTATATAAATGTAAAGAATGTGGGAAAGCATTCATTTCTCCTAGTTCTCTTAGCACACATGAAAGGAATCACACTGGGGAGAAACCCTAAGAATATGAACAATGTGGAAAAGTCTTTCAATATCAAAAATCCTTCCAACTACACAAAAGAACTCACACAGGGGAGAAACCCTATGAATGTAAGGAATGTGGGAAAGCCTTCACGAGGGAAACAACTTTTAGAAAACACATGGTAACACACACTGGAGATTTACCTTATAAATGTCAGAAATGTGAGAAAGCATTCATTTATCCCAGTTGTCTTCGAATGCATGAAAGCAGTCACAATGGAGAGAAACCCTATCAATGTAAACAATGTGGAAAAGCCTTTAAAAGTCCTGAAACTATTCAAATACATGAAAGAATTCACAGAGGAGAGAAACTCTGTGAATGTAAGCAGTGTGGTAAAGCCTTCAATCATTTCAGCTACTTACAGCTACACAAAAGACATCACACAAGAGAGACACTGTATGTGTGTAAAACATGTTCTAAAGTATTGAATACTGCCTGGTCTCTTTGAAGTCATGAAAGAATCCAAACCAGAGAAAAACTCTATTAATGTAAGGAATGTGGGAAAGCCTTCACATGGAAAATAACCCTACAGAAACACATGATAACACACACTGGAGATGGACCTTATAAATATAAAGAATGTGAGAGAGTATTCATTAATCCCAGTTCTCTTAAAATACATGAAAGGATTCACACTGGAGAGAAACAATATCAATGTGAACAATGTGGTAAAAGTAATAGATCTCCAGCAGTTTTGAAAATACATCAAAGGACCCATACTTAAGAAAAACGCTATATGGGCTTCCCTGGTGATGCAGTGGTTGGGAGTCCGCCTGCCGATGCAGGGGATGCGGGTTCATGCCCTGGTCCGGGAAGATCCCACATGCTGCAGAGCGGCTGGGCCTGTGAGTCATGGCCGCTGAGCCTGCACGTCTGGAGCCCTGTGATGGGAGAGGTCACAGCAGTGAGAGGCCCGCGTACCACAAAAAAAAAAAAAAAAAAAAAAAGAAAAAAGAAAAACCCTATGAATGTAAAAATGAAGGGAAAACCTTCACTTCCACATATGTTCAAGCGCATGAAAGAATTCACACTGGACAGAAACCCTATCAATGACAGGAATGTGGGAAATCCTTCATTTGTCTCTCAGTCCTTCAAAGACCTGAGACTGCACACTGGACAGAAATCATAAAATGTGATGAATGTGGGAATGGCTCTTCTGATCTTAGTAGTTTATGAAAACATAAAAGGATTTACTAGATAAAACCTTGTTTGTGAACAGCCTGGGAAACACTTCAATTGGCCAATATCTTTACATATAAAAACTCCCATGGAGAAAATAAATGTAAGTAACATGAGATAACTTGATTGAAAGTAATCTATGCCTAATGTTCCAGAAAACCTTCAATATGAAAGAGTTGTTTTTACTTTTATTTATTATTATTATTATTATTTTTTGCCAGGCTGGGCATCATGCAGGGGATCTTACTTCCCCAATCAGGGATCAAACCCGTGCCCTGTGCAGTGGAAGCACAGAGTCCTAACCACTGGACTGCCAGTGAAGTCCAGAAAGAGTTGTTTTAAAAGTTTATAGGACTTCGTGTTGGTGCAGTGGTTAAGAATCTGCCTGCCAATACTACAGGGTACACAGGTTCGAGCCCTGGTCCTAGAAGATCCCACATGCCTCAGAGCAACTAAGCCTGTGCTCCACAACTACTGAGCCTGTGCTCTAGAGCCCACGAGCCACAACTACTGAGCCTGTGTGCCACAACTATCGAAGACCATGTGCCTAGAGCCCATGCTCTGCAACAAGGGAAACTGCCAAAATGAGAAGCCCACGCACCACACGAAAAGTAGCCCCGGCTCGTGGCAACTAGAGAAAGCCTGCACACAGCAGCAAAGACCCAATGCAACCAAAAAAAAAAAGTTTATAAATATGCTGTGTTTACTCAGGATCTTCCTTCAAGGGTATCCTTCGATGGTGGATTTCTACTAATTTCACAAACGAATATTAATGTGAATTAATTCTGTAAATTGTCTTTCAACTATAGTACATAACATTTAAAGGTAGTGATTTTTCCTTTAATCAGATAGTTATTTTGTTCTATTTACTTTTGAAGCCTGTTGGATCCATGGATGAATTTAAGTGTATTTCTAGTATGCAGTGAGGCTTAAATTTTAATGTTCTATTCATTCTGTTAATGGGCCATTGAAAAATGGCAGTTTGGTATTTGTTGGAACTTTCCTAGTCGTTTTGTGTGGCAGTTCCTGGATATATAATCTATTGTATATATTGTACCCTGTTTACTGAGAAAAATCCTCTTTGGTGGTGGTGCGTATAGGAGCCTTTTCCCATTTTCCATTCTGTTAAACACTTGGAATAAATTTCATGTATGACTAGGATGTCAAAGAGTATACTGTTATGTAAATTATGATTTTTCCTATTTGCTTTTTGTATTTCCTTCTGACTGGTATTTGTTGAATAGACTGTGAGACTTGTGATAATACAAAAAATCTGGAGTTGGAGATATCTTGCCTGTGAGTCATATTAGGACCTAGACTTTCCAGAATCTATCCCCTCTGTGGTTCCATGTTAGCATTCACCAACAGCTCACCTGTGTGCGATTTTAAAGCAGATGCAAAGAAGATATTCTTCAAATCGTGGAGCCCGCACACTGGGAGAGAGGCAGATATGTAGGAGCTTCAAGGACACCATCTCCCAGCTTATTTTCCAGATTCTGTGTCCTTGTAGTCAAGAGTGTCCTCAACACCACCAACAAATGCTAGATTTCCATTTTTATAGACATGTAGTCTCCCCTGATATCTTCACAGCTTACACATCAAAGATCCATCAGAGTTTGAATTTTTTCTCTAAGGCCTCTTGTGTCCACTTTGTTTTCTTTTTTCTTTTTTTTTTTTTTTTGCAGTACGCGGGCCTCTCACTGCTGTGACCTCTCCTGTTGCAGAGCACAGGCTCCGGATGCGCAGGCTCAGTGGCCATGGCTCATGGGCCTATCCGCTCCGCGGCATGTGGGATCCTCCCGGACCGGGGCACGAACCCATATCCCCTGCATCAGCAGGCAGACTCTCAACCACTGCACCACCAGGGAAGCCCTCTTGTGTCCACTTTGAAAGTTATTTCAGTATTTTATGGTTGGAAATATTCTCTGATTCCACTCCTCTCTGGATTATATCTTTATAGTGTCTAATATGTGTAGGAAACACTTTATGTTGTTAGTAATACTAGTAAGTATGTGTTCCTGACTCACCACGACATTCACAATGGTGCCGCTAATAAGAATGACATGAGAGTTTGTTTCTCTGCTGCACTGTGCAGTGGCATTGGTGACCCATTGTTTCCATGTGACAATAAGCATCTCCTTCTGTCAAGATGGCTGTGGGTGTTTCCTGTTGCTTGTAGCTGAATATAATCCCCCAATATGTTTTTTATTGGATTTTATTTTACATGATTAAAACTGTTTCAGTTTTTTGTGAAACAGTAGTTTTTGTAGTCTTTTCAAATGTTTTACCAACTCTTTTTGAAGCTTTCATTAGCTAACACATGTTTTTCATTTCCTCAAAGAATATATTAAAGTACCCATTTTATGTATGAATATTCAGGAAAAAAATATACATATAATATAAAATGCAGCCTTGATTATATCCATCTTTACATGAATGCAGTTATAAAATGTAATTTTTAATACTTTTCTGTGGATGAATGACTCCACGAAGGTGAAAGTGACTAGGGCCCATGAAAGTGACAATGTAGCCCTCTGTCTCCCCTACCAGCATCCTGCCCTGCTCTGGCTGGGGTGACACAGAGACAGAGTGACACACAGGAGAACAGGGGGCTGCAAGTAGGACCCCAGGAACCGGGGCAGCCCTCACCCTCGGGCTGAGGTTAGAGAGACCATGGGGGCTGAGGGATGAGACTTTTGGGCTCTGACTGGCAGGGGCATCACTAAGTCAGAGCACAGGCGGTCTGAAGGGTACCCCACCCTACTGTGCCAGCTGCTACCTTCTAATGGCCACATGGGAAAGGCTAGTGCAGAGGGGCCAGTTCTGTGCTCTCAGGGAAGTCCGCTGTGTGCACGGGCTGCACTTAATTCATCTCCTCCTGCTCTGATGGGGATTCCAAGTGTCTCTCTGGGTCCCTACACTGATAGACGAGCCAGCACTGTACCCTGAGACTAACACACTCTAACTATTGTCTCCTTGACTCCCTCACCCTCTGAGATTCACATTTGGTCCCTATGAGGTCCCTGAACTTCCTTCTCTACCTAAGTGACAGACCAACCCCTTAAAGGAGATAATATTGTTCCCAATTACAGATGGAGAGACAGAGGCCCAGAAAGATCAATTCTCCTGCTCAGGACCACACAGGCAGGAGAGCAATTATATTCAGACATCTAGACCCCTCAGAATTCTCTTCCTCTGCCCCACTGAGGCTGACCTGGAGTGCCCTGTCCCGTCTCGGGAGCCCCCAAACTAACTCCTGAGACCTCACTGGTGGGGCTCAAGGGCAGGGTCCACAAGGACCTTGCCTGATTACAGCTCAGATTCCCTCCTTGGCACAGCAGGGGTCTGGGGGGATGGAGAAGCCCCTCCTTGTCCTCACTCATTCCCTCCCTCTTCCTTAGCTCTTGCTCTCCTCCACTCTCTGTGTTTGGCTTCTGTGCTGCCCTCCACTGAAGTTAGTGGGCTTCACATCTGCACAAACAATAGGAAAATATTAGGAGTCATCTCCCTGGGCCTCGTGGGCTCCTGTCCTACTCTGACCACTTTGTAAAATCCTCAATGCCCCTTGGCTTACAGCACCACGCCCACCCCACTCCCCTCCTGCACCACCACCCTGGACACCTCGGGCTCTTCTCTCTTCTCTCCATATCAGGCCCCGCACCTGACCCACCTGGGACGAGTGGATGAACTCTTCACAGCTCTACCGCAGTCACAGGCCACGTTCCCTAGAAGCAGGGCCTCAGCTGGGAAGTGAGAGGCATCTGATTGATTGAGGGGTGTTGTCAGGAGGAGGGAGGTGGAGAGGAGCAGGATAGGGCAGAGGAAGGAGCTGAGCAGGGACGTGCTCTACCCTGAGACGAGCTTCAGCCTCACCCACAAAAGCCTGGAACCCCTGCTTTAGGACTGACTGAGACGGGGGCTGAGCTTTGATGTCCCTTCATAGTCAGTCCCCATCCACAGGCTGAGGGCAGAGGGGATACAACCCCCCCAGGCATCTCCTGGGAAGGCTATGAAGGCAGCTGTGAAGGGGGCACCTGTGAGCCATTAGCATCCGTATTGCACATTTCAAACAGCTGGTGGACGGTGGCGGGGGTGGGGTGGGCAGCTGCCCAGTGAGGGGGATCTGGGCAGGGCACTCACAGCACCTACTGCCCAGTGCCCCACCCAGGGAAACTGGAATTTCATGCCCCTGGCATTTCAGAACCAATGTGCTCAAAACTGAACTGTCACCTCGCCACACACTCACCTCATATCTACACCAGGACTCTGACCACCCCATGATCTCGTTCTCAGAACCCACCCCCACATTGTTCAACCTGTCAGGGAGTCAACCTGCCTCATCCCCTCTGCAGTGACTCCATCCCAGTCAGCCCGGCACTCTCTCGGCTTCTGGGACAACCCTCCTTCTATCTTCCCTTCCCTCCTCTCCCCTTGGCCATTGCCCTGGGGCAACACGTCCTTGCTGGGCTCCCTGATGGTTCACTTCTCGTGAATACACACACGCACACGCACCACACACAGAGACACACACACACAGACACACACACAGACACACACACACACACACACACACTGAAGCCAGGGTGTTGGCTAATGTGGACAAGGATCTGCTGTCCCCCTCTAAAATCATCTGGCTCGTTATTGCTTTTCCGGACCTGGGTCTATCCATCTCTCCAGTCCCGCCCTGACCCACCCCCTTGCATGCCTCCCTTGAGCACAGAAATGAGTGTCACTTCTCACTCTAACATGCCAGTCCCTCTGCTTTTCCTAAGAAGTTTTCTCCCCAGAACACCCTCTTTCCCCCTTGCTGGACTCAGGTCCCCTCCACTGCACACCCATCACATTGTAGCCATCACATGCAAATGAAACTCACCATCCAGAGTTTTACTCTCAGGGAGGACTGACAAGCAAAGCATGCCATGGACTGATGCTCTATGCCATTCATGCAAGTCGGTTACCTGTTTTCTCAGGGCTAAGAGGTCTAATGGTCAAACGGCAGACTCTCTCACCAGTCAATCACTGTAGAAGGCACTGACAAGGCCTCCATGCCTCCCTGCCTGTCATGTCTCCTTCTCAAAGGTTGCAATGGAAAAAATGTTTGCATCATCTTCTTTCTGCTGTCAGTGGTCACGTATGCATGTTGATGGCCTGGTCCCAGGCAAGGGACATATGGCCAACATCCATGTAAATGTGAAAGGACAAGACAAGGCTGTGGCTATAGGTGGATTGCCATGGAAGCAGGATGGGCAGTCATGGGAGGAAATTGGAAACAGATGTGATCAGCACAGGTCCATATCATCCTGGTGAGTGATCCGTCTCTCGGGTTGGGCAGTGATGTACCAGCTATGACAAAACTGATGGGTAACATTTGCTGATTTCCATGGTGGAAGTACTTCCACAAAGGCCAATTTCAAGCTACCAAGAGTTTAACAACCAGCTCAGAAAAATCCTGACCATTTAACAATTGGCAATGGCTAGCCTGTAGCCTCTGGCACAGATACAACACAGCTCCCTGGGTGTCCTCTGTAAAGTTTCCTCCATCAACTTGCTTTGACATAGAGTGAGAAGCATGAGGTTCCTCTAACCTGCCTGAAATCAGCCCCATTCGCTCACCAAGAGGAGACAAGCCTGACAGGTAACAAAGTAAATGCTCTGTGAGATCCTGTCCTCTGTCCCTCTCAGGGAGGGGAATCTGTGTCTTGGTTCAGGATGGCCCACAAGCAGACCTAAGACAAGCATTTAGTGGAAGTAATTTGTTTGGGAGGTGATTCCAGAAAGCGCCAGCACGAGTGTAGAGAAGGGAGACAGGGCAGGACCTGAGTCAGAAGAGGACGTGTCAATGAACAGGTCACTGAAGTGGGTGACAGGGGCTCAAGCCAGCTGGGGACCTCAGGGGGAGGTGTGACATGTCTGGGAGTGGGCCGCCCAAGGAGTGAGGAAGAGGGGGTATTTTTCCACCAATTCCCCCCAATGATTTGTTGAGGCTGCTCCCTGGGTTCAAACTCCCCAATGTTTCCAGTCTGCCACAGAGCAAAGGTCAGCTACAGAATGGGGAGTGGGCAAGACATGGACAGTGTCTGAAACACCCAGGCAAACAGATATGTGACCTGTGTGTCTCTCTGTGTATCTCACACTCATGCAGAGCTCTTCACCCCAATGAGCAGGATGCTTCTTTTTAATGGTAAAAAACATTTATATACCTTTGATCCCTAAACACAAGCTCACAGGGACTTCCCAGGTGGTCCAGTGGTTAAGAAACCACCTTGCGGGCTTCCCTGGTGGCGCAGTGGTTGAGAATCCGCCTGCCGATGCAGGAGACACGGGTTCGTGCCCTGGTCCGGGAAGATCCCACATGCCGCGGAGCAACTAAGCCCGTGAGCCATGGCCGCTAGGCCTGCGTGTCCGGAGCCTGTGCTCCGCAACGGGAGAGGCCACAACAGTGAGAGGCCCGCATACCGCAAAAAAAAAAAAAAAAAAAAAAAAAAAAAAAAGAAACCACCTTGCAATGCAGGACACGTGGCTTCAAACCCTGGTTGAGGAACTAAGAGCCCACCAGCAATGGGGCAACTAAACCCGTGTGCTGCAACTAGAGAGAAGCCCACAATAAAGAGCCTGAGCACTGCAATGATGACCCAGTGCAGCCAAAAATAAAAATAAAAATAAACACAAGCTCACAACTGAAATCTGGGACCCAGCTGAAGAAACAGTGATGTGTCTCAATGCCAAAGGAAAAGCAAGGAGGGGTGGGCTTTCCAGAGTTAAGATTGTCAAGAGCAAGTGAAACGTTACAGGTATTGTAAATGCAGGCTTAGCCCTGAGACTGAACTGCGTCTCTGTGAGTGTTTAACAAATGCCTGGCCCCTCCGGACTGTCACCTCCATGTGAGCAGGGACAGCATCCCCACCAGCACTGCACACAGAGCAGGTCTCCTTAAGTCCCTACTGGGTGTTGGAGGAGGAGGGCAGAGGCGTGTGAAGGGCACGAGAGGGACCCGAGAATGGAGACGCTGTGCTGGACCTCTTGACCTTGATGCCTCTCTTCATGCCCGCCTGGAAGGAACAGGTGCCTCCTCCATGACTGTCTTTACAGGAGTGCTCTCTCTCTCTCTCTCTCTCTCTCTCTCTCTCACACACACACACACACACACACACACACACACACAAGAGGCTACCCAGAGTTAAGGACTCGGTTCTGGTAAGTGGGAGGAGGGGAGACAAATGAAACTGAGGCCTGGAGTAAGTTGCTTTGACAAGAACTTATTTCTCAGAGTCCAGAAGTCTGAACCAGGGCAGGCAGACCCTTAGGACTTTTCCTTGGGCTCACAATTCACCCAATTAATCTGATTATTGGGACGATAATTGGGCCATACTTCTTCCAACTTCTTCGTATATTCCTACCCAGGCTTCGCAGTCCCCCGACACTCTGGGGCTATGCAACAGGAAAAAACGAGTTACTATGGAAAATGAGCCCAGGGTAAGACCAGAATCCTCCCCACGTGGACATCCCCACTAACTGGGTGACTCAGAAGACTTTGGGTCCCAGTTCACTTCGGGCTGTGACCTTTGGAGCATGTGGTTGAAACGTTACACCCACATACAGATGAGGAAACTGGGGCCCACAGATGGCAAGGGGTTTCCCAGGGTCACAAGCCCATCCCATCAAAGCTGGATGGGATGGGGCTTCCCTGGTGGTGCAGTGGTTGAGAGTCCACCTGCCGATGCAGGAGACATGGGTTCATGCCCCTGTCAGGGAAGATCCCACATGCCGCGGAGCTGCTGGGCCCGTGAGCCATGGCCGCTGAGCCTGCGCGTCCAGAGCCTGTGCTCCGCAACGGGAGAGGCCACAACAGTCATGAGGCCCGCGTACCAAAAAAAAAAAAAAAAAAAAAAAGCTGGATGGGAGCAGGGGCTGAAAGCACATTACTGCAGTCAGTGCCTCTCAGAGTTCAACAGTCAGAACCCCCTGGAAGCCTGGTAAAAATACAAATGGCTGGGCCCCAGCCCAGAGTCTGATTCAGGAGGTCTGAGTGGGGCCTGGGAATCTGCCTTTCTGTCAAGTTCCCGGGTGGGACCCCACTTAGAGAACCACTGCTCTAAGGGATGGCAGAGCCAGTCCTGGAGACCTGGGGCTCAGGTGAGGGAGGGACCAGAGTAGGAGGGCCTTTCTCTGCCCTGGAAGGGGCAGTGGGTATTTGGTCCAAAAGATGTTCCACAACCCACCCTGTTATTAGCTCCAGAATACAGAACGGGCCACTCACCACAGTGCAAGTGATATCAAAGTTGTCCCTGACTTGAGCCAAGATGACTGTCCCCACACACTCTTTCACCAGCTGTAAGGGGAGGTTCTAGTTCAAACTGGAAGCCCCGGACCATTGCCTCACAGTCTCAGCCCAGGGGCTGGAAATCTTCCCCGAAGCCCCCTATTCAGCTTCCTGGGAAGCATCCACCAGCACTCTAAGCCCCCAGCCTCACCCCATTCTCCTTGAAGTCACACTGCTCCAGGGGCTGCTGGGTCGTCCTGGGGCACACAGTCTCCTTCACCGTGAAGCTCACAGGCTTTGGGGTGTCCAGGTTCTCGTCCTGGTGAAGGATCAAAGTGGGGTGACTGGGCTCAAGCTCATGCTTTCTTCTCTGATCTGTCTCCCTGCCCCTCACCTAGACGGCAGCCTCTCCAGCCCCTTCTGCATGCCTGGCCCTGCACCTGGTGCTGGGTGCACAGGGGAAGGGGACAGAGCCCACTCCTGGACTCATGGGCACACAGAGAACAGGAGCGGACCTCAGACCAGCTCTGATGAGAACACCTTCCCCACGGAGGGGCTGAGGCAAGTCAGAGACCACCCGCAGGGAAACACGTTGTCACTGGAACCTCCAGGCTGAGCAGAGCCCTCCCTGGTAGGGAGACAACAAGGAACAGATGGGACTTAAAGCAGGGAAGTCACATCACAGACCGAGTAACAGCCCCCCCACCATCCCTGGAACTCCCAGAAAGCCCTGGAGCCCAGGGCAGCTGTTCCTACAGTAGAGATGCTAAAGCAGGAGGCCTCATGCTGAGAGGGGACCCTACTCTGGGAAGGTTTCCTGGAAGAGATGGGAGCTCACTTAGAGGGAGAAGTGCCTTCCTGACAGGAGGTACAGCCTGAGCAGAGGCGGTGACAGCATGGCCAGGGCTGGCGGGAGACAGCCCCCTCCCCAGGGCCCTCCTGACTCACGGCCTTGGGAGGCGGGTCCAGCTCCAGGAGGCGGTAGAGATTAGCTTCTGAGGACCGCTCGTTGAGCTGATCCAAAGCACGAAACACAACTTCCTTGTAGCTGAGGGTCTGGGCACTGGCCGAGGGCACCACTAGTCCCAGCAGCAGTAGCCACAGTGACCACCGCCCCAGGGTGAGGATGGCCCTCTGAGTCTCCATGGTCCCCAAGTCGGCCTCCTCCCAGCAAGCAGAACCCTCCTTTATGTCCCTCCTGGGCCTGATGCAATGGCCCAACCACACGTCTTCCTCACCTGCCCCATCCCTGATCTCCACCCCGGCTGTGAGCTGGACTTGCCTCAGATCCTGCTGTTGCCTCACGGGATTGCTGGGCAGTGGGCAAGGGAAGCCTCCCGTGAAGGTGAAGAAATGGTTTCTCCATTTCCCTGACAACGGCTTGGCCTCTCCTGGGGCCCATGCGGAGTGTCAAAGGCAGGGTTGCTCAAGAGCGTTGAGTCCTCCAGAAGAGGGAGGACCAGACTCTGTCTTACGTCCCCTCTGCCTCCACACTCTGGCCTCCTCAGGAATAGGGTAAAGGAGTGTATTCAGCACTCAATCTCCTCCTCTAGGCACTGTCTGGCACACAGTAGTCATCAGTTAATGTTGATGAGTGGATGACTGTACCAGCCTTTTCTAGAGCCTAACATACCTAGCCAAACCCTAGGCAGAGACAGTCAAGCCCACATCATCTTGTCTTCTAGGCCCAGCCATCAGCCAGTCAGGGGATTGGCTCCATTTGTCTCCTCTTCTGGATTCTTCTCCAATGACTTTCTCACTCTAAAAATGTCCCACCCCAAGTCCCTGCCAGCCGTGGCCTATTGCCCTGGCCCCTCCCAACCAAGCCTCAAGAAGAGTCATGTAAAATTTTAAAAGTTCAATCTGGGATTCCTTATGAAAAGTTCCAGCAAAGCAGACTTAAAGGAGCCTATATGGTCAGTCACTTTTTCTTGCTGTACTCATATAAATAATCAGGCCATGTTTATTGAAACTAGACTTAATTTGCAAGCAAATTAGTCTTATGCTGGTTATCTTTGATAAAAATGGGGGTAATTATAGACAGAAAAATTATGTTTCATTAGAAAATTTAATACGTACTTGAGGATATTAAATACTTGTTCTGTTAATTGTCATTGAGGTTTTGTTTTCTACCTATAAACTGGTCTGGATACTGATTTCTCCTCATTTCCTCTAATATCTGGCTACAACTCTCCAAACTAATGTTTCTAATTTTTCTCCCATCCTCCTGACTTGGAATCATTGAGAACTAAAACTGCCCTTTTCCTGAAGCTATGCAGGCTAAAATAGAACAACTTAATATAAATATCAGAGAAATCACCATAACAGCTCATGTATGGACAATCTTCATGTCTTTAGCTGTGTGGGCCACTCAGAAGCATCACCAGGGATTTAAACTGTGACCCAGGGAAATCTATTAGATTGCCACTGTCTGCCCTCACTCCATTTGAAGAGGATTTAAGCCCAACACCTAGAAATGTGGCTGTCTTCAGAAGTTTGAAATTGGGATTACAATCTGCTCCAGTCACTCACCTTTGTTTATTTTTAAATTTTTTTGGTTTTGATTGTTTCCAATAGAAATGCCTCTCATTAAATACCTGATTGCTTGTACTATGTAGACCTAACTTGGGGAACCTACCTGCATCACTGCTTCCAAAAACGAGGCACAACCTTTTAACTAAACTGATATATTCTCAGGATTAATAGACTGGTTCGATGAGATATGGAGCAACCTACCATCTCTGGACAGGCTCAAACCTATTTCACAGGATGGTGCCAAATATTAACATTTTCCACAATATTATGCAAATCCTTGAACAAATTCCTAGGACCCTCAAGATCACTGACCTATTTTCATGGCTGAAACCTTCAAGTTTGGGACAATGGCTCTAGACTGGATTTCAGACTATTGCCTGTATAATTATTATAAGATTTGCTACTACAGCCACTAAGGAGAACAGTATGGAGGTCCCTTAAAAAACCAAAAATAGAACTACCATATGACCCAGCAATCCCACTACTGGGCATATACCCAGAGAAAACCATACTTCAAAAAGATACACGTGGGCTTCCCTGGTGGTCCAGTGGTTAAGAATCCACCTGCCAATGCAGGAGACACGGGTTCGAGCCCTGGTCCAGGAAGATCCCACATGCCGCAGAGCAACTAAGCCTGTGCACCACAACTACTTAGCCTGTGCTCTAGAGCCCATGAGCCACAACTACTGAGCCCACATGCCACAACTATTGAGGCCCACGCGCCTAGAGCCTGTGCTCCGCAACAAGAGGGGCCACCTCAATGAGAAGCCCGCACATCACAACAAAGAGCAGACCCTGCTCGCTGCAACTAGAGAAAACCCGCGGGCAGCAATGAAGACCCAACACAGTCAAAAATAAATAAATAAATCTATTTTTTTAAAAAAAAAGATACATCTACCACAATGTTCATTGCAGCACTATTTACAATAGTCAGGACATGGAAGCAACCTAAATGTCCATTGACAGATGAATGGATAAAGAAGATGTGGCACATATATACAATGGAATATTACTCAGCCATAAAAAGAAACAAAATTGAGTTATTTGTAGTGAGATGGATGGACCTAGAGTCTGTCATACAGAGTGAAGTAAGTCCGAAAGAGAAAAACAAATAGCATATGATAACGCACACATATGGAATCTAAAGAAAAACGGTACTGATGAACTTAGCAGCAGGGCAGGAATAAAGACGCAGACATAGAGAACAGACTTGAGGACACAGTGGGGGAAGGGGAGGCTGGGACATAGTGAGAAAGTAGCACTGACATATATATAATACTAAATGTAAAATAGATATCTAGTGGGAAGCTGCTGCACAGCACGGGGAGATCAGCTCAGTGCTTTGGAACAACCTAGCTGGGTGGGATAGGGAGGGTGGGAGGGAGACTCAAAAGGGAGGGGATGTGGGGATGTATGTATACATATAGCTGATTCACTTCGTTGTACAGCAGAAACTAACACACAATTGTAAAGCAATTATACTCCAATAGAGACGTATTTTTAAAAAAGATTTGCTACTGTAATCCTATTTAGATGTGTGTTTCTGGGTTATAACCTCTAACTTTTAGCATATCAACTACCCAGGTAGTTAAGGTCCTCATCATTGACTCTGATGCCCAGGCATCTTTTGGTGGATTGTAGTGTAAACCCTGGCAGTTGATTGTTTTTTTCTTTCTCTCTTTTCTTTTCTTTTTTGTAATGCAAGTGCTTGATTTAAGCTTTGATGGCCAAGCATCCACTTCAAAGGTGGCTATCTTGAATAAACATGTTGTCAGCAGGTGTGACTAGATTAAAAAAGCCAGGCCACCTCCCCCTACTGAGGGTCCTTTGTTTCAGATTTCTTTAACTGACCATTTGGGCCACTTGTTTTTTCTCTTCCTGTGCTTTAAATTCCTGCTCTTATGTTTTAAATTCACCAATAAAAAGTGAGCCCTTAGAAACCCTAGGCCCCCATCCTCAACTGCAATGAAAGCAGGACCCCAGGCCCATACTCTCTTTCTCTCTCTACCCTAGAGAGATGTCTTTGAGCGGCCCCAGTCATGCCACGTAATTTCCCAGTCCCATAAATAATAAAACTTGTTTTTTTCAAAGTTCTCTGATGGTGATTGCTGAAGGGCATTGTGCAGTCATACTCACAACCCCAATGGCTGGTCCTGTCACAACACTGGCTGTTGATAGTCTGAGACCTGCGCACAACACTGACCCTTGAGAGTCCTGCTGACAGTACTCAGCCAAGGGCTGCCTTCCTGGAGACAGCCGGGCTCAGGCAGAAGAAGGCCATAGTTCCCCCTTCAGGAGCCTTGGCCGAGGAGGTACTCTCACGAAGCCCAGCTCAGTCCTAGGCCCAATTCATTTCTCGAATGTCTGACCCTCCCAGAAGGCCCACTGCCCATCTCTCAAATGGAGCTCCCACATCTTATGCTAGCAAACCTGCCCGCTTCTACAATTGCTCTAGCCAACCACTTCCTTTTCCACCCCGCCTCCGTCCAGCCCCTTGGAGAGCCAGGGCTGCATCCCAGCCCTCTGCCTGCACATGGGCCTCCCCATGTCCAGCCGTCCATCTCAGGGGCCATACCCACCAGCCAGACGCAGGGTCCCTGTGCAGCCAGCTCTCTCTCACAGTGAGTTCTTTCCATTGGATCTTCTCGGGTCCTTATCTGTAAGCCAGCTGATCTCCATGGGGCCTGCCTCAGTTTACTAGAGATGTGCTAATGATACAGACCCTCCCAAAGGGAAGGGTTTGGAGTCTCAACCAGAACTTTCTGTGATGAAGGAAATATTCTGTATCCATGCTACCCAGTATGGCGCCATTAAACACACATGGATACTGAGCACTTGAAATGTGACTTGTGCAACTGAGGAACTGACTTCTTAATTTAATTTTCATTAATTTAAATTTAAGTGGCCACATGTGTGTAAGACAGTGGTAAAGATCCTTTTTTCTTTGGTCTCCTTGCAAAATTTTTCTCCTCCTTTATAGCTCCATATTCCAAGGTGTTTGCGGCCAGAGGATCACCTTTAACAACCCCAAAAATGTTAGGCCTTGCACACTCAGCTCAGGACCAAAAGGAACCTCTTAGGATTTGCAGAAATTGACTGTTGTCCTGTCCATACTGACTTGAGAGGGAATAGAGCTCTCAAAGGGAGGCCTAAAAAAAAAAAAAAAAAAAAAGGGAGGCCTTTGTCCCAGGACCATGTTCTTTCTTCCAAGTACAGCTGACCTTCGCTCCATCCCTCAGAGTATAGTCCTCTCACAGCTTCTAGAGATAAACCTTGCTCATCTACTTTCATCCACAGAACACCTGCTGGGGCAGGAAGGGAGAATCATAGTGCTATTGCCATTTCACAGATGAATAAACTGAGGCCAGTCCAGACCAGGATAAAGCAACTTGCCCAAGACACCAAACTACTCAGAGACAGATGTAAGGTTGAGGCTCCAACCTCTCCCAGCTTCAGCTCACCCTCTCATCCTCCTCTTCCCCTTGCAGATGATGGGAGGACAACCAGAAACCATCTTGAAAAGGGTAAGCTCTCACGCTTACCATACATCCCAGAAATTCCACTCCTAGGTATTTACCATCAAGAAATGAAACATTCCTCCACACGAAAATTTGTACAAGAATATGCATAGCAACTTGATAACAATCAAAACCCAGGAACAACCCAGACGTCCATCAGCAAGTCCATCAAATTGCAGGACATCCACACGATGGAATGCTACTTGCCAGTAAAAAAGAACAAACTGGTGATATATGCATCGCAAATGAACCTCATAAACATTATGCTAGACATTATGATAAGTGAAAGAAGTCAGATGCAAAAGATCACATATTGCATTATTCTATTTATATGAAACCTCCAGAAAAGGAAAAACTATCATGATAGGAAATAGATCAGTGGCTGCCAGGGGCCAGGGTTAGGAAGACAAGATAGACTGCAAAGGGCCGTGAGGGAAACTTTGGGGTAATGAAAATGTTCTACATCCTGATTGTGCTGATGGTTACACCATTATGCATGTTTGTCAAAGCTGAAATAATTACATTAAAACTATGAATTTTATGGTAGAAAATTTATATCTCAGTTTCAAAAGTTACAGAGCAGGGAGGGAAGCACCAGCAATGTGTGGACAATTGTTCGGTCTCCCCAGCTCTCCGTGGCCGCAGAGCCCACGCTCACATGAACTGGTCCTTGAGCCATTGAAGATGAGAGAAAGGGGTGAAGGCGACGAAGAGCAGTAGCCCTGAAGCTGCCTGCTCCCTGCCCACTCAGGAAGGCTCTGAGTGTGCCCAGGGAAGGGAGCCCCAGGAGACCACCAACCTAGCGCTGGGGCAAGCCCCTAGCCCACTCTGTGTTTCCATTACCTCTGTGAAGTGAATGTGAGGGCTGCATGGATTAAGTGGGTACTTCTCAGAGCATGTTCCATGGACTAGGGGTCATGCAAGATTCCCAAGAAAAGGGTTCCATGGTCAAAGAAGTATGTGAACCCTCCCTTGCTGTTTCCCGGAGACTCACAATACACGTTAGCTTACTAAAGGCTGTGAGAGTCCTGCAGGAAAGGAACCTGTTTCACTCTGATTAACCCCAATTTCCTCAATTGTGCCCCTTTTCTCACAGAACACACAAACATCCCAGAAGGCCCAGGGCACACCTTGGAGTCTGGATTTTAGGCTCAAAGGATTGGAATGGGTCCAGCCCCAAGTCCTCTAGGGCAGGTATTGCTCAGGGCTAGAAAGGTCTAGGTCCTGGAAACTGTCAATGAAAATAATCAATAAACAATCTATAATAAGAATAGAAGAGAGTTTTATTTGAGCCAAACTGAGGACTATAGCCTGGAAACCAGCTTCCCAGATTACTCTGAGAAACTGCTCCTGAGAAGCGTGGCTCTCAGCACAGTTTTATATCTTCTCAGAACAAAGAACATTAAACAAGTCAGGGATACATTTCTTCAAGGTTTCAAAAAAAAACAGACCAGCATGTCCACAGCGAGTCAGTATGGCGTTGGCACCTGGGAAGGGAGCCTTATAATCATAGGAGGAGTACCAGCATTGATGTCCCAGGAAGGGAAAGCATTTAAGCTTTCCCCCACCCCCACCCCCGGACATACGGCTTGCGGGACCTCAGTTCCCTGACCAGGGATTGAACCCCGGGCTGCGGCAGTGAAAGCCTGGAATCCTAACCACTAGGCCACCAGGGAACTTTAATAAACCCTAAGCTTTATTTTTAACATGGGCATTCTTTACTTCTTGTCAATGTGCCCTTTTCTTTAATAATTAAAACAGATATACAATGTATGTTTGATAGGCCACAAACAGGCTGTCTTAGTTACCATAAAATTCAAGTTAACTCGTGTATAAGCCAGAATGACTCTCCCATACCTCAATATGTGAAAATTTCTTTTATCAAAACCATGAGCCCTTCCTCTATCTGCCACCCCCCAGCAAGGCACCTTGCCTAATGGGGGCCTTTGTCAACCAGTCAGCAGCAGGATGGCAGAAGAGGCTCTAATTCAACCAGGACAGGAGGGAGCCCCAGGAACAATTTCACCTCCCAGAGGCCCAGGGATTGAGAAAGACTGGGACAGGGCAATGTTACCACAGGTCCAGCTTCCTGGTCTCCAGCCCCTTCCAGTCCCTGGCACAAAGTGTTTCCTCTCTTCCCAGGACAATCTGTGAGGTGAATAGCACCCAGGTGCAAGCTGTAAGGAGGGCCCAGCTGCTAGCCAGGACCTCTGACTTCCAGAGGGAGTGAGACTCACTTCTCAGAAGTTTATTTCAAACTTCTGGGAAGTGTTTACACTACTTGCTTTGTTCTTTCTTGATAATGCCTCTGTGTGGTACACTGATCAGTAGTCATTCCTCCCATTTCCTGGAGGGGTGCAACCGAGACCAAGAGTGATAAAAAGGCTGACACAAAGGGCCAGCTGAGACTAGCAACACAGGTTTGGGGCTCCCGGCCCTGAGCTCGTCTCACCCTGAAAAAGGCTCTAGAGGGACTTCCCTGGTGCACAGTGGTTAAGAATCTGTCTGCCAATGCAGGGGACACGGTTCAAGCCCTGGTCCGGGAAGATCCCACGTGTCGTACAGCAGCTAAGCCTGCGAGCCATAACACTAAGCCCGCGTGCCTGGAGCCCGAGAGCCACAACTACTGAGCCCGTGAGCCACAACTACTGAAGCCCAGGCGCCTAGAGCCCGTGCTCAGCAACAAGAGAAGCCACCGCGATGAGAAGCCCACACACCGCAATAAAGAGTAGCTCCCTCTCTTCACAACTAGAGAAAGCCCATGTGCAGCAACGAAGACCCAACGCAGCCCCACCCCCAAAAAAAGGCTCTAGAAGCAGAGCCCCAGACACTAGGGTGCATTCACTTTTTCACCCGTGGCAAGTCCCTCTAGCTGCCTTTTCTACCAACTACACTCCTCAATTCGGTCCCCAAGAATATTCTCCTGTGAAACAAATGCCCTCTGGTGGCCTCTTTGGGTGCTACACCAATGTCCACCGGGGAAGAGTGGCAGAAAAAGTCAACATTTTCAGAAGAGAAAAGGGACCACAGGGACCTGCCTCACCACCCCAAGCCATAAGTTCAGTTCATCTTCCTTGCGGGGAGAGGAGGGGAGAGGAATGATGGTGTCTCAGAGGCCCTTTCTAACCCCACTGCCTTCAGGATAACATTCACATCCTTAGATTTCATTTAAACCACAAACATTTCTCTTTCTGGCTACGAGCCAGGCTCTATGCTGTTACTACTTGGAACAAAAGGCCGCCATGTCCCAGAAGAACTTCAAGGCTGTTCTCCCTCCCTGTGCCTGCTTCCCACCCTTGAGTGGCTAAATGGCTTCCTCTGTCATGACCTCTCCAAAGAATTTTTTTTTTATTTTTTATTGGAGTATAGTTGATTTACAATGTTGTTAAAGCATCTTCTTTTTTCTTTTTTTTTTTTTAGGAGCAGCTGGACAGAGGTGGAAAATCTGGAGTAGGGTGTCCTGAAATCCAAGTGCAGAAAATATTTCTAGAAGGGAGTAGTGAACTGTATCCAGTGCTAAAACAGATGGCTGCTGAGCAGAGTAAGACAGGCATACGAATTGGTACTAGGTTCAGCAAAATGAAGTTCCCTGGAGAATTTGCCAGATGCCATTTCCACAGAGTCGGCAGGGTTAATGTCTGGTTGGAGTGGGTTCAAGAGAAAATGGGAGGTTGGGAGATTCGGATTGACATATATACACTAATATGTATAAAAGAGATAACTAATAAAAAAAATACTTTTCCAAAAAAAAAAAAAGAGAAAATGGGAGAAGTTAGAGACAACTTTTTTGCATTTTACTATGAAGGAAAGGACCATAGCTGGAGGGGAAAGTGGGGTCAAGCGAAAGTTATTTTGTTACTAACAGGAAACATTTCACTGAAATATACTATTCATATAGAAAAGTGAACAAATCAGGAGCCTGCAGCTCAGTGAATTTCCACAAGGTGAGCACATTCATGTAAAAAGTCCTCCTCATGGCCTTTTCTAGTCACCACCCCCCCCCCCCCAGAGATCACCAGGACCCTAACTTCTATTACCAAGATTAAAAAGCAGGACTTTCTTTTTTGTTTAACTTTATGCCGCAGAGTCAAACAATATGTCCTCTTCCATGTCTAGCTTATGCTCAACATCAATTGTGAGATTCATCCATGGTATAGTTTGTTTTTTTGCTTTCTTAAATTTATTTATTTTTGGCTGCGTTGGGTCTTCGTTGCCTTGCGAGGGCTTTCTCTAGTTGCAGAGAGTGGAGGCTACTTTTCATTGTGGTGCCTGGGCTTCTCATTGGGGTGGCTTCTCTTGTTGTGGAGCATGGGCTCTAGGCACGTGGGCTTCAGTAGTTGTGGCATGTGGGCTCAGTAGTTGTGGCTCGTGGGCTCTAGAGCGCAGGCTCAGTAGTTGTGGCGCACTGGCTTAGTTGCTCCACGGCATGTGGGATCTTCACGGACCAGGCCTCGAACCCATGTCCCCTGCACTGGCAGGCAGATTCTTAACCACTGAGCCACCAGGGAAGTCCCAATGGTGTAGTTTTTACTTTTCGTTGCTGTATGAAAGAACCTCCAGGTACCCATTCTGTGGTTGATAGGCATTTGGGTTGCTCTCTGCTGGGGCTAAAATGAATAACGTGGCTATGAACATTTAAGTGCTTGTTGGTGCACTTTAAACCGTACTATACCTTCTGTGCCATCGCTTGCCATCCCAGAGCCTCCTGTGGCTTCTTCCTCACCTCCCACCTCTACCACTCACTCAACACGATGAAGACCTCTGCCCCTTCAGTGCCTCCCTTCAGTTACCAGGATTGAATCACAGACTGGCCACTCCTGCCTTGCGGTGGCTTCTCCAGCCCCACCTTCCTAGGCCTCTCCTGCTGCATCCAGGCTTCAGTGCTGGTGCCCTCCAGAGCCAGCCTCCTAAAACACTCCTTGCACACCCTCAGTGGACATTATCATCCTTATGCTAATGAACTCCAAATCTCTCTCCCGAGTGCCAACCCCAGACAGTAGACAAGCCCAAAACTGAGCTCATCAGATTCCTCCAAGAACTGTGCCTCCTATTGTTGAAATAATGCCACCACCCACCCAGGTGCTTAAGTCCTTTCGTAGAAATCATTCTAGACTCCTCCCGTTCCCTCCCCCACCTCAATGACTCAGCTGTCAAAACCCAGTGAGCTCAATCTCCTTCCTCAACTCCCAAGGTCACTCACACCCCTCTTCCCATTGTTGAGCCCTCACCCCCCGCTTCCCACCTCCTCGGTTCAGGATCTTGCCATTCCTCACCAGAACTATTTGGACAGCCCCTTCCTTGTTCCCCAGGCTTCCCCACTGATCCACCCTGCAGCAATTTTCATCCACCCTCCACACCCTCCACTGTCCACAGGATGAGGCCAATCCCTTCAGCATGCTCAATCTTTCAAGAATTGTCCCCTTCCTCCTACTTGTGTCCTCCCAGCCATTCCCACGGCCCATTCTACAGAAGTAGTATCCTCACCTCATGGCTTCTGAGGCCTCTTTCCTCTCCTTAAAAATCACCCCACCTCACCCCACCCTGAATCACCCTTTTCCAACAACCTACACCCTCAAGCTTCAGTAGCCTTAATCTCCTTTGGGAAGTCCCCTCTCCCTCCCCACTCCAGCTTTCTGAGTCTCCATCTCCACCCCTCCTCCTAGCTCCACCAGCCTGCCCCAGACAGCATCATTATCATGATAATGTTTTCATCACCATAAGGATTCCTCTGTGAGACTGGATTTGGCAGATGTAAGCCTGCTGAGGGTAGGGATTGTGGCATTTTATTTCTGGCACAAGGTTTGTCCCAGTAAGCAATGAATAAACATTTGTTGAGTGAATGAACACAAGAACAGGGATATTGAGCCAAGTAATAAACTACACAAAACAAGAGGAATGAGAAGGAATTTTTCTGAGGGTTTTTTTTTTTTTTTTGGCTGCTCCGCGGGCAGCTTGAAGAATCTTAGTTCGTGACCAGGGATTGAATCCAGGCCACAGCAGTGAAAGCACCGAGTCCTAACCACTTGACTGCCCGGGAATTCCCACATTATTTTTTCATACAGCTTTTGAGATAAAAGGAGTCCTGCTGACACCATTATTAGCTTCCTGAGCCTGTCGGCCACTGCTTTTCAAAGTGTAGGTCACAGGCCATCATAACACATTTATTTTAGGGACTCATAGCTAGGATTTTTTTAAATGTTTAAATTTTTTCATAGCTAGGATTTTTTAAGTCACAAAAATAAGAGAAAACAGTGTATTACAGGTAGTACTGAGTAAATGATGTATTGAAAACTTTTTGATATGTGTGTTCCAGGTCATGGGTCCAAAACATATGGGAGCCCCTGCTTTAAGCAGTTGGGGGTACAGGAAAGGACTTCAGAGGGTGAGAGGAGATCAGATTTGCATTTAGAAAGAGCATTTATGGGTCAAGGGCTTGGGAGTCCAGCCAGATCAGGTCAGCAGCGGGGGGAAGAACAGGCAGGTGAAGGTGCCGATGCCTTTTCCTGCCAAGGGCACTAGGGAGGGTCACAAGTCCAGTTAGGAAGGAAAGAGAGAGAAGTAAGTGGACTTGAGGTAAGTAGAGTTGTGACTTGCCGGCGGGCCATTCTAGGTGAATTCAGATGTGGGGCAGGAATTCAGGCGAGATATTCCTATCAGTAACAGGAATTTGGGAGTTCTCTGCCATAAGACAGGAAGCCGAAAAAGTACTGGGGGTGGGTTTCACTGTTCAGGAAGCACCCGTGAAAGAATGGGCGGGGTGGCGGGGCGGTTTCTGCTAGAAAAGTTTGTTATCCCAGAGCAGACGTTTAACCATGAGACAAGATTTCGTCTGTGCTCAGAATACCATCCTACAGAGCTTGTTACCCAGCACAAACCAGGATAAACACAAATTATGTATTAGAATAATGTGTGGGATCTCTGGAATTCAGTGGCCTTAAAAGTCATTCAGTTAAGTGGTTCCCAAACCTGTGTTTCAGAACAATTCATAGAGCTTTCTGATTATACAGATTCCAGGCAGGGCCCTACACCAAGCCTATGAAATCAAAATATCCAAGGGAGACCAGAGAATCTTTATTTTCAAACAAGCTCCCCAAACTGGTAGCCATTAAAAAAAAAAAAAAAAAAAGAGTAAATTTATCTGCTAATATGGAACCAACTCCAAGATATATGAAATGGAAAAAAGTGAGATTCAGGACAGTGTTTATAACATGTTGTTACCATCTGTGAAAAATAAAAAGTATATGTGGCGGAATATGTACATGCACTTGTTAGCACAGACACAGGCTCTAGTAGACACACACACACAAAACTGGCCAGTGATGACCAACGGGGAGGAAACAGGGTAGACAGGGATGGGAGGAAGATTTAGTCTAGGCCTTTTTTGGTATCATTTGAATTTGTCCCATGTAAATGGATTGCGAACTCAGTAAATAAATAACTAAATAAAAGTCAAAGCTCCCCAGATAACTGTAATGTAGAACTAGGATCTGGGAACCCTCGATGCTAGGTACTCCTCACCCCCACAGCATCTAAGACCCTGGTTATAGACTTGTGGACTGCTCATCCCATCTTGGAAAGCTTTGTTAGTTCTGACTTTCCTTTTTAGTGTTAAGCTGAAACCTTGTAGCCTCCAGGGAGGCTCACGTTGCCTCAAGTAACCATGCAGAATAAATCCAATCTGGTTAACAGCACAGGTGGGTGAAAGAAGAATGGGCACATGTAAAACATTAAATCAGCCAGGGTTATCTTTTTCAAATATAAATGTAAACCTTTCAATTATTTCCCATCGCCCTTGAGATAAATTTGCGGAATGTGGTCTACAAGTCCCTGCAGAGTCTGAGCCCTCTGCAACATCCCCTCCCACTTGTTCTCTGCCACAAGGTGGCGGGGAGGGGCGGGGGGGGGGGACTCCTCCCGGCCTCAGAGACTTTGCTTAGGGTCTGTCTTTCTGCCCAGAATACGATTTCTTCCACCTCCTAAGAACTTATCCTCCCAGACACTTCCTCAGGGATTCCCTGACAGTACCAGACCAGATTAGATTCCCTTCTTAAACACTCTCAAAGCAGTCACACTTTTTCTTCGCAGCATGTATTCGATCTATATGTACTGAGGGTTTCCCTGAATCAGGCACTAGAGTAGAGAAAAGGAAAGGCAGGGGTCCCTATCCTTTTGAGTTTATAATCTTTTTTTGGCGGGGGGGGGGGGGGGGATTAAATTATCACAGAAACCAGTGTAAACACGTGGTGCCTGGAATGTGGATGGTAACAGGGGAATGTGTCAGTGAGGGTATCTGAGGGTAGAGCTTTCTCGAAAGGGTGGGTGTTAGCTGAGTGAAGAAGAGTATTCCAGGCAAATCTCCAAGGAAGCATTAACTCTGTCTATTTGGATCTGGCAAATTGGTAGGCTCACAGTAGAGACTGAATGAACGAGTGAACAAAAATCGACTTGCCCCAAAGAAGATCTAGATTAGAATTCAAACCTCTCAATTCACAGAGCAGGGCTCTTCCCTTCCCCCCAGAGCTGCTCCAGGACTTTGGAGAGCATTCCTGAGTCAATGGGGAAAAGGGTTTAGTTAAATTATTCCTTTTCTTTTGCTTTTATTTCACAATCCATGGACCCAAACATAAAAAAAAAAAAAAAGTCATCCTCAACACTTCATCAACCTTTTTTTAAAAAAATATTTATATCTTTATTTATTTATTTGGCTGCACCGGGTCTTAGTTGCGGCAAAGGGGATCTTTGTTGCTGCGTGTGGGATCTTTAGTTTCAGCATGTGAACTCTTAGTTGTGGCATGTGGGATCTAGTTCCCTGACCAGGGATCGAACTCAGGCCCCCTGCATTGGGAGCACGGAGCCTTAGCCACTGGGCCACCAGGGAAGCCCCCAACAACATTTAAAAAGGAAAAAAAAAAAAAAGTTTCTCTAACATTTCTGACACTGTTTTCATTCCAATACTTGGATTGCTGGTGGAAATGCTTCAGTATGTCAACCTACTTGGGCAAATCCCATTCAGGAAATGTCTGCTCAGGCAAGTACTTTCCATTCCTTTAACCATGAAACAAATATTGACTGTATAATTATAATGTATGTCCATACAAAAAGTTCAAATTGTTGACCATTGTTTCTTTGAAGATGGTAGAATTATGGATGATTTTTAAAAATTATAACTATCTGTTATTTTCTAAGGCTGTAATTATTTTGTATTATTTGCATAATACAAAACTGTGAAAGCAAAAGCTTTTAATTTATTTTTTTAGCTGAAGTATAGTTGATTTACAATGTTATGTTAGTTTCAGATGTACAGCACAGTGATTTAGTTATACATAGATATATTCTTTTTCATATTCTTTTCCCTTACAGGTTATTACAAAATATTGAGTATAGTTTCCTGTGCTATACAGTAGGTCCTTGTTGGTTATCTATTTTACATATAGTGGTGTATATATGTTAATCCCATCTTCCTAATTTATCCCTCCACCCTAGCAAAAGCTTTTTAAAGAAATATTTAATTAATTTAACGGTAGGCCCCAAACAGAGGTAGTGGTCATAATCTCAACCAAACACCTAAAATAATAAAATCTAAATAAGCGAGAGTATTTGCTCTAAACATGCTACCTAAAGACAAATCCTCTTAAGGACTGATTGCTGTACCTCTGCCTCTCTCATAAACTCATTCATTCTAGGAGTCGCCACTGGTACAGGGGATATAACAAATCTGGTCATCTATAAAATGGGGACAATTCCTCTCTCACAGAACTGTTGTAAGAATTAAATGAATTAGGGCTTCCCTGGTGGTGGAGTGGTTAAGAATCTGTCGGCCAATGCAGGGGATGTGGGTTCGAGCCCTGGTCCAGGAAGATCCCACATGCCACGAAGCAACTAAGCACATGCGCCACAACTGCTGAGCCTGTGCTCTAGAGCCCGTGAGTCACAACTACTGAGCCTGAGCTCTAGAGCAACAAGAGAAGCCACCGCAGTGAGAAGCCCGTGCACTGCAACGAAGAGTAGCTCCTGCTCCCCACAACTAGAGAAAGCCCGCGCACAGCAACAAAGACCCAACGCAGACAAAAATAAATAAATTTTTTTAAAAAGAATTAAGCGAATTAATAGATAAAGCCCTTGGAACACGGGGACCTAAGCACTACATAAGCGTTAGCTATTATTATATTTACAGTATTGCTATCCCAATGAGGTAAGAAACAGTGGGAGAGAAGGAAATGATTCTGAGAAAATATGCAACAGCTAAAATGGAGGTGAGCAAACAATGCCGAGGCCCACAGTCCAGGCCGTAGGGTTAAGTCTGGTGGTCAGCGGCTCATGGCCAGAACTACCAGTTGGACAGGAGTCGGCGGTCCAGAGTTGGGCCCTGGTGTTCAGGAGGCAGAGCCCAGTCCTTGGGTCATTCACTTCCCTCTCCCGTGATAAAATTAGGGCCTGGACGCCCAGGGTGGGAGAGGGGCCCGGACGGCCTTCTCCACCCTCCACATTTCCTCAGCTTGTGGAGCGCGGGACGTGGGACCGATATAGCTTTGGCCTAACGAGGGTAAGAAGTGACTGGACTACCGCTGGCTGCGGGAACTACGCTTCCCAGCATGCAATGGGTCAAGAGGGGCCTTCCGGTCTCCCCCGGCGCCTCGCAGGTTCAGCTGGGAGTTTTCATTGACCTCCGAGCTCCTCCGGTTCTGAGGAGCTCAGGTCCCCTCTAGGACCCTCCCCTTTCTGAGGAGGGGTGACCTCGCGGAGTCCTGCGAGCTGCTTCCTTCTTCCCCTCTCACTGGTCCAGCCTAGCTGCCATTCCTGTGAGAGGAGAAGAACTGGTTAGTGATTGGTGGATTCCGTTTGGCGCCAACTAGGAAAGGGAGGGCGGGGCATTGGCAGGCCCCAGTGAGCAGCTATTACCGCGAAAGGCCACCTCGGCAGCGACAGCCCGGGAGGGAGGTTAAGGTCGGCCTGGTTTTCTGCACTCTCGGGCTGGGCAAGAGAGTGAAAGAAGAGTGAAGAGAGTGTGAGACCGGGCCGTGGCCTCGCGGTCTACCTGCTCTCCCTCCTAGACCTGCCTCGCTTGTTTGCATTTACTCTTCAGGTTGCGGTCGCCCGCCCGCCGGCCTCGCGAAGTGAGGGGAAGCACTCGCGCCAGTGGCTGGCGCCTGCCGATTCCGGACACCCGTCCGTCCTCTTCGCTTGCCCGCGGCAGCCGCGTCCCTGAACCGCGGCGTCGTGTTTGGGTTTGACCTGCGGGCGCCGGCAGCGGGGCGCGCGGCCGAGGCCAGTGCCGGCGGGGCGGGGCGGGCGCGGCGGAGGCGGAGGAAGAGGGAGCAGGATCCCTGGGAGGCAGGGCGCCGCCATGGAACTGGGCCCGGAGCCCCCGCACCGCCGCCGCCTGCTCTTCGCCTGCAGCCCCCCTCCCGCACCGCAGCCCGTCGTGAAGGCGCTGTTCAGCACGCCAGCCGCCGGGGGCCTGTCGCCTGTCACCAACCTGACGGTCACCATGGACCAGCTGCAGGGACTGGGCAGGTGAGGAGGGACCGAAGAGCGGTGCCTCAGGCCGCTGGCCTCCCAGACGGCTTTCGGGTAGATCTGGCTGGGAGAAGAGCGAGACCTTCCTGTCCGCCTCTTGGGGGCGGCCCCACCGGCGGGGGCCCGCCATGTGCAGCCGCCCCCCCCAGGCCGAATGTTGGGCGGGAGAGGCCGTTCGGACCCTCTAGGGCCACCCTCAGCCCCGAGCCGGGCCCGGTAGGGGGTGGGGTCTGCCCCGACTCGCCACCTTCGCCACCTCTTTCGTATTGCCCTGTGCTCTTCTGTCCCTATCCCAGGAAGTTCTTTGAAATCTCCCTCCACGCGGGAAGAGCAGGCCCTCCTAGGCACACACTTCCACCCTTTGCCGAACCACCTCGTAGGAGCTTAGTTTTCTGTGAGCTTTATTTCCTTTTCACCAAAGGGACGTGGCATTTTCTTTCCTGGCGTTTGCAAAATCGTCGCAATCCCTCGCCCCGTGCACCTTCCTGGTGTCCACCCCGAAGCTTTCCTAAAACCAGGTCTTTTTATTCAACTTTCCATGCCCCAAATCTCCCTGCTCTTTTCCTTATTGCAAAAAATGCATCCCACCGTTTTTCTGGTGAAACTGTTTTCTCTTCAATCTTGGACGTCACATTTTCTAAATAAGCACATATCTTTTCCAATCTCTGAAAAGCAGGAACTTGTCCTATTCACCCCTGCTCCTAGCTCAGTACCTAGAACACATGCTCTCATTTCAGGAAATACTCCAGTAGTCATCTTTGTCGTCCTGTCCTATAGTGTGACCCAGGCCATGCCAACCCACTCTTTTCTCACCTCCTTTTATGCTCAAGTGCTAACTGGGTGTTTTGCGTGGCCAAGTGTTCCGTGGTGTGGCCTAAAAGTAATGATGGTTGATGGCAGCATGGCAACTTGCCATGTCATGGCCTATCTCCTGTATGTAACCTTTTAATTATGTCCTAGAGCTACAGAGAGAGTTACTTTTCTTGGTTTCAGTGAGTATGAACAGCCACTGGAGGTGAGGAATAGCAGTCTGCAGAGAATGGGCTCCTCCGAATCAACTGATTCAGGTATTCTTTTAGTCTTAAACATTTTTATCATGTGTCTGCCGTGTGGGAAGCAATACTTGGAATTTGCTGAAATGTGCGCTTTCACCTAGAAAATTAGTTTGGTGAGTTGAGATAGTAAACAGGAAAGTCCGGCATTGAGTAACAAACACCCTTAACAACAGTACAAAGGAGCCCCTGTGGCAGTTTATGAAGAGAAGAAACATGTCAAGTGGCTACAAGGAGGTGGTTTGTGCTTGGTTTTGAGGATGAGTAGTAGTGTGAAATTAACCATACCACTCTACATGGCATTCAGGAAATCTTATTGGTTAAAATGCTGGGTCAGACTATTGGAAGTATAATGAAATTATTTCAGTGAGCCTGCTATGGAGAAACTGTGCCAGTGCATTTTATTGTAATCTGTAAGTTCATGTACTGCAAGGTACATTTGCACAGATGCTTTAGGTTAGGGAACTGCAAGAGCAAAAGTCTTAAAATGTAGTCTTCTTAAGAACCAGGGATAGGTTTGTGGCAGTGTGGCAAGGGAGAATGTCAGGAGCCGTAACACCTAACTTCCTGTACGATTATTTAGACATCGTGGAGGAAAGGTGTGTGCACTAGGCAGGCCCTGGTGGCTCTGGGCCATGCTGAGCAGTGTCTCCTCTATTCTGCTGCCATTGGTGAGTTGAGCACCTCACTTGATGTTATTTTGTTGAAGGCAATAAATACTTTCCTTGCTTGTCAGAGAACATAATTGTATCTTCCAACCCCTTGAGTTGTGCACATGATCTGACAGGATATAAGATAGTTGAAATCAAAACTATTCCAGAAAACGGGTACCTATTCTTTCCATGGTTGGAACTCACAGAAAGTTAGCCTAGGTAACCTCTATCCGAATAGCAAAGCAATCATGAGGTTTGGTTTAGGAACTTTTTTTTTTATTTATTGAAGTATAGTTGATTTACAATGTTGTGTTAGTTTCTGGTGTACAGCAAAGTGGTTTAGTTATACATATATAGTTCTTTTTTATTATAGGTTATTACAAGATACTGAATATATATAGTTCCCTGTGCTATACAGTAGGACCTTGTTGTTTATCTATTTTATGTGTAGTAGTTTGTATCTGCTAATCCCAAACTCCTAATTTATCCCCTCCACCTCCTCCTTTCCCCTTTGGTAACTATGTTTGTTTTCTACATCTGTGAGTCTGTTTCTGTTTTGTAAATAAGTCATGAGGTTTGGTTTAATTCACTCTCCTCAAATCCTATTTTCCATGATGGTATTTGTAAGTAGGAAAGGATGACTAGATATACTATGAAAATATTTAGACTTTTACACATACGAAATTTTGTCAATCATGGAGACTCAACTTCTATTCTGGCAAAAGTCCAAACCATGAGGGCTTCCCTGGTGGCGCAGTGGTTGAGAGTCCGCCTGCCGATGCAGGGGACGCGGGTTCGTGCCCCGGTCCGGGAAAATCCCGCATGCTGCGGAGCGGCTGGGCCCGTGAGCCATGGCCGCTGAGCCTGCGCGTCCGCAGCGGGATGACAGTGGTATATCATGTATTGAATCCTGAGAGGTGTTTTGTTTGTTTTAATTTCCCACAGGCTTCTGTCTGGATTCTCCTGGGCCCTTGGATAGTAAAGAAAAGTATGTATTCACTGCTTTTAAATATTTGTGCTTAGAAAAACTTTAATTTTTTTAACAAAATTCTTCATGCTCTGGGCTGGAGCTCTGGATTTAGCTATCCCTAGTAAGACCCCTGGATCCTATAAACAGTCTGGTATCTTTTGAGAATGAGTAGTTTGTGTCAGCAGTTTTCAGAACTTCCCTTCCTTTATTTTAGCTGTAATTTTGGTGTTCTGTTCGGTCTCACCCACATCCTTGCTCCGCCTTCTGACATCATTGTCTTAAGAGAACCTTTTGTTTGTTTGGTTTTTGTTTTGTTTTGTTTTGCTGGCCGCAGGGCTTGCTAGATCTCAGTTCCCTGACCAGGGATTGAACCCAGACCATGGCAGTGAAAGCCCAGAATCCTAACCACTAGGCCACCAGGGAACACCCTAGAACGTGTATATTTTAAGAGAAGACCTGGGCTTGCTTTTTTCACTAGAAGCCCAGCGGTGGGGATGCTTATGAGAACAGGACAGCTTCAGAAATCGATTCCATCTTGCCTAAAATGGGAATGTTTGACTCTCCCCTCACCCCAACAAACTATAGGTTTGCATCTGCTAATATGTATACCTCTTTACTTGCTTTATTCTCATTAT
This sequence comes from Kogia breviceps, assembly GCF_026419965.1. Classification (NCBI taxonomy): domain Eukaryota; kingdom Metazoa; phylum Chordata; class Mammalia; order Artiodactyla; family Physeteridae; genus Kogia; species Kogia breviceps. The sequence continues at coordinate 40,289,466 of NC_081319.1, forward strand.
TTACTTTCTGATTTCATTGCAGCCTTGAAAATCCCATGAGGAGAATAAATTCCCTGCCTGTAAGTTAGTTCCGTTGTTTATTTTGAGCCAATACCTATTATCTGCCCCTTAGCTACCAGTATAAGCTTGATAGTGGACCTTAATTTATACAGACTGCTTTTCCTTACTTTGTCTCATAAACATTCAAAACACTCTACCTAAAGCAACTTCAATAATGGCTACCTCTTGAGGGCTTTTTCTTCCATCTCTAACTATTAGAGTTTTATCCAACCAGGAAGGGGGTTCTTTTTATGTAAGTGATGTTATTTGGGGGTTAATTTGCTACCTAAGTTCTTGCTGAGAGGGCTGTAGATGTTGTGACGTTAGGTGTAAATCCATGTAGTGGGAACTTCTATCTTGTATTCTCGCAAGGTGGAGCCCTAGCCACATTTACTGGTTACCCACTGCAGTGTATGAGGGGCTAGGTCTCCCCAACCCACGACCACCATATGTTTTTTCTTTTAGAACTGAATTCCCGTTGAATTTTCATTTATGTACCCTAATTCGTCTTTTCACTTTGATAGCAGAAGCTCTTGGGGTGTAGCCCAGCTCTGAAGAGGAGCCATTCTGATTCTCTCGACCATGATGTCTTTCAGCTAATTGACCAGGATGAGAACAAGGAAAACGTGAGTGTGGTGTTAATCTACTTACCTGGGGGCAGAGGTCAAACCCACAAGTGTTCGTGGCTTATGGAAAAGTAGCTGGGCTGGCTGCTTTCTGGGAGACTAAACCTTCACCAAAGTCATGATGGTCTTTGGAGTCAGAAAAACCTAGATTTGAATCCTACTGCTTGCTAGCTGTGACCCTGGCTTTTTTTAGGCTTCTTTGTTCCTTTGTGAAATAGGAGTAACAGTCCTTGTAGGATTATTGTGGGAATTAAATAAGGATAATGTAAATAAAGCATTTCAAATGGTTCCTGGCAGGTAGGAGTTGCTCAGAAGGTAGCTCTGAGGAGGAATTATATCCATGAACACTTTATCTGGAAGGATCTGGCCAGGCCTTCCTTGCCTCTTTGTGCTGACCCTGGGATGAGTTAGAAGTTTAGGAAAAGGCTTCTTGACAGTATTTGAAAGAACAGAGCCAACAAGTCCAAGGGGATCTCGGAGTAACTGAAATGGTAGCTTAGAGGGTGAGTTGGGGTGGTGCGGCCAAAAGTCCAAGAATGCCCTGGCCTGGCTTTTCTCACACCTGGCGGGGCCCCTTGCACAGAGTAGGCACCAAAAGAGTTCAGTGAATCAGCTCAACTTTCCCGGTCTTCTTTCTCACTGTATTTCCGTATCTATGTATTTCCATTATCATACTTCTTATAATCTTCCTGACTTAATACTTCCAGAAGCTACTGCTTCCATGAACTCTCCCAGTGATTCCTTGGGCAACTTGCAAGATGTCCTGAGGGAGGTACAGAAATGAGTTCCTGCCTTAAGTGCTTAGAACACTACATCTCCCTCTGTGTAGTACCTTTAACCAAATAGTCTAACACTATTGTACCATGCCTGGTCTCTCTCCCCACTACCCTAGGTTGGCTTCTCCCAGGGTTGCCTGCTTGGAGCTTCATTCTGGAGGCAAGGAAGGCCTGGCCAGACCCAGCATAGGTTAAAGAGCTCTTGCTCTGGAGTTGTCCAGTCGGGTTATGAAGCCAGATCTTCGGCACATCACTTAACCTATGGGCCTAGTTTCCTCATCTGTAAAGTGGGGATGATCGGATGGATAAATGAGCTAATGCACTGAAAGCAGTGTATGGGCATGTAAATACTCTGTGATGTTAGCTGTGCTTAACAAGTTCTTCAGTGGATATTTTAGGGTAAGGGAATTATTAGTGCTATTAAACTTTAAGTAAATGAAATCATACAGTATGTATTTTATCATTTCTGGCTTTTACTCAACATTATGTGAGATTCATCCATGTGGTTGAATAAACCAGAAGGGTTTTTGGTTTTTTTTCTCGTTTTATTGAGAAATAATTGACATGTATCACTGTAAAGTTAAGGCATACAGTATGATGGCTTGAATTACATGTATTGCAAAATGATTACCACAGTAGGTTCAACTAACATCCATCTTCTCATATAGATACAATAAAAGGAAAAGAAAGGAAAGGGGGAAACTTTTCTCCTTGTGATGAGGACTCTTAGGATTTACTCTCTTATCATCCAGAAGTGTTAGCTATAGTCATCATATGTCATTAGTTTTTTTCCCCATTGCTTTTAGTATGGAAAGCAGTAACTTTAAGTGTTTTCCACTTAATTATCTCCTATTGGTAGGAAGAAGATGGAAAATATAAAGGCCTCTTTTAAGTGTAGACTGAAAAGTTTTTATTCCTATTCAGTTATATTGAAATGAAATTGCTTTCGATTTTAGAAACTTTTTTTTAATTGAAGTATAGTTGATAGAAAGTTGCTGATTTAGTTTTTAACTCATAGTGTTTTGTGTACCTGGCAGATACTCATGTGTTGATTAGAAAATAAAGTGTTTGTGGTAAGAGAAAAAAGTGCTGTATTAGAAGTTAGCTTTTGACAGAATCTTTGAAATACTTAATTACACAGATCCAGTATTGGAATTAGATCAGGAATGGGTTTGGAGGCAGGTGATCAATACCCACTCCCTTGCTTGTCTCCTGAAGCTATAGCTGAGACCCTAGAGCTGGTTTTCATAGACAGTGGATGATGTATCAACTTACACTGTCTTGCAGGAAGCCTTTGAATTTAAGAAGCCAGTAAGACCTGCATCTCGAGGCTGCCTGCATGCTCATGGACTGCAGGACGGTAAAGATCTCTTCACACAGAGGCAGAACTCTGCCCCAGCTCGGATGGTACGTGCTCTGGCTTTCATAGTCCTGGGAGTTCCTGATGGGAAGAGATGAAAGCACCCTCTTTAACCTGGAGTTGAAGCAGTAGCTCTTGCTGTCTTTACCTTGACTTTGTTTTTTGAAACTAGACTCACATTTTTGGTGTTTCTGCTGTGTCTGGAGAGCAGACAGGCAGAAGCAGAAGTGAGAGGTGATATGTTTGCAATATTGGACTTGAGCAAGGAATATTTGACCTTGTCAATTATGGGAATTCTGCAGGCATCCTGGGTCATTCTTCTGAATGTATGTATGGTGGTATTGTATGTCTTACTTCAAACTTGTCTTTTACAATGCGTCCTGAATGCTAAGAGGTACTTCCCAGAGTGATTTTGTTTGGAGAGAGTGCTTGTCTTCTTCCTAACTTGGTTTATTAAGAACTATTATGTATCCCAGTGAACCCATTGCCTATAAGGCTACTTGACAGTATTTGGGGCCACTTGTCCCACAGTTATTTACTTGCCAGAGACTGTCATTACTTCCTAATTTCCTACTGATGATCTGACAGACAGCTATGGACTAGAGAGGCCCAGCTTGAGCAAAATGACCACATTTGGTTTCTAGGTTTTCCTGGGAACTTGCATCTGAAAATACAGCTTTCCAGTCTGGCTTATGGTCTGAGGTTCAGGTTCAGCTAGTATCGCTACTCTGTCTAGCATTTACACAAAGCAATTTATGTTTTCTTGTCTTTAATCTTCATAAGCCTGTGAAGTAGCTGGAATTACCCCACTTTACAGATTGGGAAAGTGTGGTCGGGGAGGTTGGGTGATTTGCCAAAGGACACAGATAAATGAAGACCAGAATTAAACGGTCTGCTGATTCCCAAGTACACAGTAACCCTCTGAGAGCTGGGTATCCAAAACTAAATATCTCTAGTGTACACCTGAAGAACACAACACCGGGGTTTCCTGTAATCCCTTGGCTATCCCTAATTGTAGGTGCTGAGGGTGCAAACTGAAAGAAAGCCAGTGCTAAGCTCAATGGTTTGGCTTTTGATCATGTCAGAGGGTCTTTCTTTTTTTTTTTTTTTTTTTTTTTTTTTTGCTGTATGTGGGCCTCTCACTGTTGTGGCCTCTCCCGTTGCGGAGCACAGGCTCCGGACGCGCAGGCCCAGCGGCCATGGCTCACGGGCTTAGTTGCTCTGCGGCATGTGGGATCTTCCCGGACCAGGGCACGAACCCGTGTCTCCTGCATCGGCAGGCGGATTCTCAACCACTGCGCCACCAGGGAAGCCCTTTCTTTCTTTTAAAAATATTTATTTATTCATTTGGCTGCATTGGGTCTTAGTTGAGGCATATAGTATCTTCGTTGTGGCATGTGGGATCTTTTGTTGTGGCACACGGGGCTTCTCTCTAGTTGTGGCATACAGGCTCATTAGTTGCAGTGCACAGACTCTCTAGTTGTGGGATGTGGGCTCTCTAGTTGTGGTACACGGGCTCCAGAGTGTGCAAGCTCAGTAGTTGTAGCACGCTAGCTCTCTAGTTGTGGCACGCGGGCTCTAGAGCATATGGGGTTAGTTGCCCTGTGGCATGTGGGATCTTAGTTCCCAGACAAGGGATCGAACCTGTGTCCCCTGCATTGGAAGGTGGATTCTTAACCACTGGACCAGAGAAGTCCCTAGGATGAACTTTCTATAACTTTCTTGACTTTATATCCCTCTGTCAGAACTGGAGTTACAGAAGCATTCTCTAATCCATTTTGTGGTTTCCATAGAGACTTGGTATCTTCTCACCCTTCCTCATTTAGCAGATTATCACTTTGTCACAACCCCCATGCTGATCCCTGTTCACCATTTATAATCCTCAGAAAAAACAAACCTTGCCCTTCACAAGAGGCTAGCCCCAGATCTCACTGTAAGGTGAATTCCTCCTGGGAAGAGTTCTTCGTGAAGGCTACTTGGCCTGACTCTACTCAGAACTGTGTGGACATCAATTCATTTATAATCTTAGGTTTCATTTTCCTTTGATTAGAGTTGCTAAAACTTCTTACAAAAAATATAATATGTTTTCCTCATAAAAACTAGTGACCCATCCAAGGAAATCAAAGCTGATTATTTATTTATTTATTTATTTGCAGTACGCGGGCCTCTCACTGTCGTGGCCTCTCCCGTTGCGGAGCACAGGCTCCGGACGCGCAGGCTCGGCGGCCGTGGCTCACGGGCCCAGCTGCTCCGCGGCATGTGGGATCTTCCCGGACTGGGGCACAAACCCGTGTCCCCTGCATCGGCAGGCAGACTCTCAACCACTGCACCACCAGGGAAGCCCAAAGCTGATTATTTATTTATTTATTTATTTATTTATTTTTTTTGCGGTATGCGGGCCTCTCACTGTTGTGGCCTCTCCCGTTGCGGAGCACAGGCTCCGGACGCACAGGCCCAGCGGCCATGGCTCACGGGCTCAGTCGCTCCGCGGCATGTGGGATCTTCCCGGACCAGGGCACGAACCCGTGTCTCCTGCATCGGCAGGCGGATTCTCAACCACTGCGCCACCAGGGAAGCCCTGATTATTTATTAACAAGCCATAAATTCTGTCTTGTAGCTTTCCTCAAATGAAAGAGATGGTAGTGAACCAGGGCATTTCACTCCTTTTTTTATGCCGCAGTCACCTGTGACTGCCACTTTGTCTGATGAGGATGATGGCTTCATGGATCTTCTCGATGGAGAGAATCTGAAGGTACTATGTGTGTTTGTTTTCCCATCCATTTTACTAACTACCCTGGAGAGAAGTCATCTGAAAAAGAACAGCGATCCCCCAACTGGCGGGTATTTTTATTCATTTGTTGGGAATTTATTGAGACTCTGCTTCTAGCCTGATTAAATCCTATGGAGGAGTTCAAAAGAAGACACTGATGTGATCCTTCTTACCCTGAAGGAGCTGACAATCCATTTTTCTGGCAAGAGATATGAATCAGGAACAGTGGAAGAATAGCTGCCACGTGGTGTAAAGCTGAGGAGAACAGGGTGCCTCCTCACGGTCCCTCAAGGGCATACCTTTAGCTATGCTCAGATACCGGGACTGTTAAGTGTTACTCTTTTCTGACCTTAAAATGTTGGGGACGGGGAAGGGGGTGAACTTTAGAATGCTTCCTATCCAGGTCTTTCTGGTATTTTGCAGGAAGAATTCTAAAGCATTTAAACTAATGTTGTCTCTGCTGGACCTTTGTGATGTAGTTTTTCTTTGTTTAGAATGATGAAGAGACCCCGTCCTGCATGGCAAGCCTCTGGACAGCTCCCCTTGTCATGAGAAGAACTACAAACCTGGTAAGTCCTGGTGTGTCTAGAGGGAGCCACAGGAATCAAAATTGTTTCTTTTGAGATTCTGTGGTTGGGTCTATGGGCCTTCCCTTGACTGGTCGCTAGTGTTTCCTGGTGTTAATGCACACTGTTTTTTCAAGTTTGTTTGTTTGGAGTTTTTTTGTTTTTGTTTTTGTCCTCATTGGTGTGTGAGGAAGTCTGGGTAATATAAAATGCATGCAGTTCTTGTTTTTATAATTTCTAGCTCATCTCAACTGTTCTTGGTCAGTTAATGTCTTTTCTATACAACTCTGACCTCTCTATTAACTTCTTTAAGATCACTGGATAATGCTGGAAAATATCTGCTAAAGTGAATTTAAGAGACTCAGTTATTCTCAAACTCTATCACATTTGGTATCAGCTTAGATTTTAACTGACAGCTTCATGGGTGAGCAGTTTGTATCTGACAAGGAATTTTATCTCAGGCAGCAGGAATAGAAAGACTTCTGCTACAGGTACCATCTGTACCCACCCAGCCGATGGCTCTGTAGCAGATAGCGCTATCCTTCCTTAGGAGTGTTGACTGCCAGAACAGAAAAAGGAGACGCTAGCCCTGCCCTGTTCTGATGGGGAAGGAGAGAACACACTGGACTACCATACTGTTTTATTTTCCACAGCTGAGAGAATATGGAGAGACTGGAGCACATTCAGAGAAAACCCAGTAGAAGGAGGAGACTCAGACTGTGATAGATATTATGGACTGGTTGAAAAAGTTGGGGGCTTTCCTGGTAGTGCAGTGGTTGGGAGTCCGCCTGCCGATGCAGGGGACGCGGGTTCGTGCCCCGGTCCGGGAGGATCCCAAATGCTGCAGAGCGGCTGTGCTCATGAGCCATGGCCGCTGGGCCTGCGCGTCTGGAGCCTGTGCTCCACAACCGGAGAGGCCCGCGTACCGCAAAAAAAAAGAAAAAGTTGGGACAGAAAGGCTTCATTTGAAGAGGAATTAATTAGTCTTTTTTTTTTTTTTTTTGCCTCACTGAGCGGCTTGCAGGATCTTAGTTCCCCGACCAGGGATTGAAAGCACCGAATCCTAACCACTAGACTGCCAGGGAATTGCCTGAAAAAACCTTCTCAATTTGAAGCCTTTAGTCTGAAGACTGTTTACTTTTTTTGTTGTTGTTTGTTTACTTTTTTATATCATTCTCATTTATTTACATTCCTTAGCATCAGCATACTTGGCAAACAACAGTAACTCACAAAATGTCTCTCTCTATATATATATATATATATATATATTTTTTTTTTTTTTTAATATCCACCTATCTCTATAGCCTGTAGACTTTTGTTTCCATCAGGGACACTTTCAAACAAAGTCAGATGCAAGGCTGTGCCTGTACAGGAACATATCCTCATTTATGCAAACACCTAGGGAAAGTGATACAGTATCACAATACAAATACAGTTACATACCCTTAGGTATACATATAAATTGATAAGTATATTTTTAAGTATCAGTGCCCCTGAACTATAAATATGGAACAAATATGAACTACAGTCTTGAAGCCACTTACACATTATAGTAGATTAATGTGCAAAGCTTTGAGGGAATAGGCTATCCCAATACAAATGTTACGATGAAATTTACTAGGTCCTTTTGAAAGACAAAATTATATACAGTGTGAGAATGCTTAGGAAATGGCTATCAGTTTTATAAGTTGGATTTAAAAATCATGAATAGTATGTGTGGGCCCTTCACAGTGGGGGGTTTCCTTTCACAAACATAGTAGACTCACAATTGCCAGGGGCTGAGTGGGAATTGGTGTTTCTGCCCTTGAGGAGCTTACAGTTCCTCTGAGATCCTATTGAAAGCAGTAGGCCCTCTTCCCCGAAATGCTTCCAGCTCTCCTAGGTAAAAAAACAACAAGACAAAACTGACCTTGCTTTTCTGAACAACATAATGTTAAAATAAACTTCTGTTAAAATAAACTTCAGAAAAGTAAGGGGAAAATCCTTGGTCTCTAGGAGAGCCAGTATGGAAGTGACACTTGCTGGGGGACTATCAGAAACATTTCAAAGAAGAGGCAACACTGAAATTTTAGTATCAGCTTGAAAGGGAGTAGTTTACAGGGTATGAAAGGGCATTCAGCACAGAAGGAAAAGCCCTGCCAAGGAACACTTGAGTTGTGAACGGGCTGAGATGAGTTTAGAGAGCTGAAGTCTGACTGTCTCTACCACTAGTCAGGTGGGCTGCCCTCAAACTCTGAGAAATTAGTCTTTAAAAGATCAAGTACTATAGCACATCTTCCTGTATTTCCTTTGGCTTTGTAAGTCTTGAATTTAAATGCTCTGGTACAATCCAGAAAGAAAAACAACCAAGTAGAGAGGACTTTTGAAAACAGGTTTTTGTTGTTATTGTTGTTTTGTTGTTGGTTTTTTGCGGTATGCGGGCCTCTCACTGTTGTGGCCTCTCCCGTGGCGGAGCACAGGCTCCGGACACGCAGGCTCAGTGGCCATGGCTCACGGGCCCAGTCGCTCGGTGGCATGTGGGATCTTTCCTGACCAGAGCACGAACCCGTGTCCCCTGCATCGGCAGGCGGACTCTCAACCACTGCGCCACCACGGAAGCCCCTGAACACAGTTTTGAAGGCACCCCTGCCCCCTGCAAACTTAGACTCAACTCTGTTTTACCACCTTAACTGGCTCTGATTCATAGTATAATCCAGCTGCCTCACACCCTTCTGGATTAAGGTGGGCTGTTAAAGCCTGTTCAAGCTGCTCGAGCAAAGTACAAGTAATAAACTAGAAGGAAAGAGGAAGTCAAAAATGTGTCCCTGGCTGGAAGGTAACAGTTATTTGACTCTTAGGACCCTGTGCAGACAGTAGGCTTTTGAAGGCCTGGATAGTTTTCCTCATTTCCATATAATGTCAGCTTTAGAACGTGTTCATTGAACACCATGGACTTGGTGTCTACAATGTGCCAGGGACTAGATAAATGGACAGTGTCTGTTTCCTAATTTAGGATGGATCAATCTTAAACCATCCCAGGAAGTCCTTGGTCTATTCTCTTTACCATTCAAGTAAGTATATGTTAATGAAATACATTAAATGGGTCTCTTTCCCCCCCCACCCCACCCCCAAGGGCAATCGTTGCAAGCTGTTTGACTCCCCTTCCACGTGTAGCTCCACCATCCTGTCAACATTGAAAAGACCAGACCGATCCCAAGAGGAGTCCCCACGTGGAAATAGGAAGCGGAGGAAGAGCATGGCTGGGGTCAGTCCTGAAGAGGCAGCTAGTCCAAAGAAGCCCCAGGAGGTTAGTTATGCGGGTTCTTTTTTGCTCAAGGACTGTGATATTGTACCTTTCAGTTCTAAAATGTCCATTTGATTCTTTTTCCTTGCTGAGACTTGCTGTTCTTGTTTCTCATTTGTTTCAATCATGTTCATAATTGCCTGTTGAAGCATTTTTACAATGGCTACTTTAAAATCCTTGTCAGGCAATTCTAATGTCTGTTTCTGGTGTGGCTTTCTGTTGATTGTCGTTTCCTATTCAAGCTGAGATTTTCCTGGTTCTTGGTATGACAAGTGATTTTTCAGTTATATCTATATTCTTTGGGTATTATGAGGCTATGTAACTCTTCTGTTTTAGCAACCAGTCCTCTGGTACTGCAGGAAGGTGGGGATGGAAGTTCAGGTTCCCTTGATATGCCACCTAGGGTGGGGCAAGCCTCATGTTTGCTGGGCAGGATTGGGAGTTCAGGCTCCCTTCTAGGCCTCTACTGACACCATCCCAGTGGAGTAGAGATTGGGACACTTAAGTACAGCTGGGCAGGGGTGGAAGTCTAAGCTCCCTACTTGTTGGGCCATGGAGTAGGGCTATAAATTTTTTTCCTTGGTGTTTTAATTTTTCTTGTGTCCTGTTCTTTGTAGATCTATAAATTTCCCACTACTTGAGGTTTGTCTCACAACTTTGTAGTGTTTTTCATTGTCACTTAGTTCTAGGTATTTTAGTTCTTTTATTTCCTTGTGATAAGAACTCTTAGGATTTATTCTCAACAACTTTCATATATACCATACAGCAGGCTTAACTATAGTATCATGTTGTACATTACATCCCTGGTACTTATTTATATTATAACTGGAAGTTTGTACGTTTTGACCACCTTCATCCAATCCCCCTCCCCCACTGCTTGCCTCTGGTAACCACAAATCTGATCTCTTTTTCTATGAGCTTGGTTTTTGTTTTGGTGGTTGTAGTGATGGTTTCTATTGTGTTTTTTAAGTTTTTTCATTCCTCATATAAGTGATGTCATATAGTTGTCTTTCTCTGTCTGACTTATTTCAGTTTCACTTGGCATAATGCCCTCAAGGTCCATCCATGTTGTCACAAATGGCAGGATTTCTGTCTTTTTGTATGGCTGAGTAATAATCCATTGTGTGTGTGTGTGTGTGTGTGTGTGTGTGTGTGTGTGATAACTTTGATAACTTTGTTATCAATTCATCCATCAGTGAACACTTAGGTTATTTCCATTTCTTGGCTATTATAAATAATGCTGCTCTAAACATGGGGGTGCAGATATCTCTTTGACATAGTGTTTTTGTTTCCTTCTAATATATTCCCACATGTGGAATTGTTGGCTCCTAGTTAGTTCTGTTTTTGGTTTTGTTTTTTTTTTTCTTTTTTTTTCTGTTTGCTGCACTGCACAGCAGGTGGGCTGTTAGTTCCTTGACCAGGGATTGAACCCATGCCCCCTGCATTGGAAGCGCAGATTCTTAACTGCTAGACCTCCAGGGACGTCCCTATTTTCAGTTTTTTTGAGGAACGTCCATACTGTTTCCCATAGTTGGCCATCCCACTTTACATTCCCACCAATATTGTACAAAGGTTCCCTTTTCTTCACATCCTTGCCAACACTTGTTTCTTGTTTTTGTTGTTGTTGTTGTTGTTTGTTTTTGGCATCACCACGGGGACTGCGGGATCTTAGTTCCCGACCAGGGATTGAACCCGGACCCCCAGCAGTGAAAGTGCGGAGTCCTAACCACTGGACCGCCAGGGAGTTCCCTCTTTTCTTTTTCATTTTTATTTATTTACTTATTTATTTATTTATGGCTCCGTTGGGTCTTTGTTGATGCGCGTGGGCTTTCTCTAGTTGCGTCAAGCGGGGGCTGCTCTTCATCGTGGTGCTCGGGCTTCTCATTGCGGTAGCTTCTCTTGTTGCAGAGCACAGGCTCTAGGCCCGCAGGCTTCAGTAGTTGTGGCTCTCAGGCTCTAGAGCGCAGGCTCAGTAGTTGTGGCACAGGGGCTTAGTTGCTCTGCGGCATGTGTGTTCTTCGCAGACCAGGGCTTGAACCCAGGTACCCTGCACTGGCGGGCGGATTCTTAACCACTGCACCACCAGGGAAGTTCCCCTCTTGTCTTTTTGATGATAGACATTCTTATAGTCATGAAGTGATATCTCATTGTACAATAGTTTGATTTTCATTTCCCTAAACGATTAGTGATATTGATCATCTTTTCTTGTACCTGTTGGCCATTTGTGTATCTTTGGGGAAATGTCTATTCAGGTCCTTTGCCTACTTTTTTTTTTTTTTTTTTTTTTTTTTTTTTTGCGGTACGCGGGCCTCTCACTGCTGTGGCCTCTCCCTCTGCAGAGCACAGGCTCCAGATGCGCAGGCTCAGCGGCCATAGCTCACGGGCCCAGCAGCTCTGTGGCATGTGGGACCTTCCCAGACCAGGGCACAAACCTGTGTCCCCTGCATCGGCAGGCAGACTCTCAACCACTGCGCCCCAGGGAAGCCCCCTTTGCCTACTTTTTAAAACCAGATTATTTTATTTTATTTTATTTTTATTTATTTATTTATTTATTTTTGTGGTACGCAGGCCTCTCACTGTTGTGGCCTCCCATTGCGGAGCACAGGCTCCGGATGTGCAGGCTCAGCGGCCATGGCTCATGGGCCTAGCCACTTCGTGGCATGTGGGATCTTCCCGGACCGGGGCACAAACCCCTGTCCCCTGCATCGGCAGGCGGACTCTCAACCACTGCGCCACCAGGGAAGCCCAAACCAGATTATTTTAAAGATGCAGACGTAGAGAATGGACTTGAGGACACGGGGAGGGGAAGGATAAGCTGGGATGTAGCGAGAGAGAAGCACTGACATATATACACTACCAAATGTAAAATAGATAGCTAGTGGGAAGCAGTTGCATAGCACAGGGAGATCAGCTCGGTGCTTTGTGACCACCTAGAGGAGTGGGATAGGGAGGGTGGAAGGGAGACACAAGAGGGAGGGGACATGGGGACATATGTATACCTATAGCTGATTCACTTTGTTGTACAGCAGAAACTAACACAACATTATAAAGCAATTACACTCCAATAAAAATGTTAAAAAAAAGATTGTTTTTTCGCTATTAAGTTGTATGGATTCCTTATATATTTTGGATATTAACCCCTTATCACATAATATGGTTTGCAAATATTTTTTCCAATTCTGTAGGTTATCTTTGCATTTTGTTGATTCCTTTTAATGGTCAGAAGCTTTTTAGTTTGATGTAGTCTCAATTATTTTTTATTTTGTTGCTTGTGCCTTAGGGGTCAAATTTTGTGAGTAGTGTAAGATAGGGGTCTAATTTCATTCTTTCACATGTTTATATTCCATTTTTCCAGCATGATTTATTGAAAAGACTGATCTTCTCTTCATTGAGCAATCTTGGCTCCCTTGTCAAATACTAGTTGATGGTATTTATACAATTTATTTTGTAAACATGCACTTTCACTTTTCTTGTGGACTTGCTGGGTCCTAGGCTAGGCATGTGTTTAGCTTTAGCAGACACTGCCATATAGCATTCCAAAGTGGTTGTTCAGTCAGCCCTCCCTATCTGGGGGCTGACTGGTTAAATCCATGGATTTAACCAACTTTGCAATGCATTCTTACTGAAAACTAGCTGTACTACGTGTCATTTTATATGAGCATCCTTGGGTGTCCTGAAACCAATCTCACAGATACCGAGGGCTGGCTGTACTCACAACAGTGTGTGAGTTCCAGTTCTTCCACATGCTTACCAGTAGTATCCAGTGTTGTTCATCCCTTTAACTTTAGCCATTCTGGTGAGTGTGTAGTATCTGATTTTAACTTGCATTTCCCTGATAGTTATTTTTCTTGGTCTTAGATTTTCTTCTCTATTACTCAGCCAAGTTTCTAGCCCATATTTCTATTGGGTTGTCTCTTATTTGTGGGAATGCTTTATATATTCAGAGATGAATCTTTCACTGAGATGAATGCATATCTGCCCACTCTGGCTTGCCTGTTCTTACCTAATCTTGTTGTTTTGATGAACAGAATTTCTTGATTTTTTTAACATGTTTTAATTTATCAGTCTTTTTATGTTTAGTGTTTTTTGTGTACTGCTTAAGAAATCCTGGGACTTGCCTGGTGGTCCAGTGGCTAGGACTCCACATTCCCAATGTGGGGGACCTGGGTTTGATCCTTGGTCAGGCAGCTAGATCCCACATGCTGCAGCCAAGAGTTTGCATGCCACAACTAAGACCTGGTGCAGCCAAATAAATAAATATAAAATACACTAAGTGTATAAAAGAAATCCTTACTTCCCCACGATTAGCCCTTTTGACGTGTCCTTTGAAATATGAGTGCTTCCTTGCTACTAAGGACAGAGTGTTCCAGGTTTATCTTGTACATTTCTTGTCCCAGCCTGGAGTCAATCAAAAAGCTCTGGTTGGGCTTCCCTGGTGGCGCAGTGGTTGAGAGTCCGCCTGCCGATGCAGGGGGCCTGGGTTCGTGTCCCGGTCCGGGAAGATCCTACATGCCGTGGAGCGGCTGGGCCCATGAGCCATGGCTGCTGAGCCTGCGCGTCCGGAGCCTGTGCTCTGCAACGGTAGAGGCCACAACAGTGAGAAGCCCGTGTACCACAAAAAAAAAAGCTCTGGTTTCTTTTAGTGGAAAATACAGTTGACCCTTGAACAACATGGGTTTGAACTGTGAAGATCCCCTTATACGCAGATTTTTTTCAATAAATACATACTGTGGTATTGCACAATCTGTGGTTGGTTGAATTGGGGGATGTGAGATGGTGGCCCTAACCCCCGTGTTGTTCAGGAGTCAACTGTATTATTGAGAGAGCACACTGACCTAGGGGCTACTTACTGCAACCCTGGAGGTTCTCAGTGAGTAGAGCTAAGAAATACTTTTTTTTAGACTTAGCTCTAATTTTAATCCTCCTTTTTTTTAAAAAAAAAAAAAAAAAAAGGAAGTTTCAGAGCAGTTCAGTTAGAATTGAATTCAGTTCAAATAATAGTATACCTAGTCAGTAACCCATATTCTTCTTTTCACTCTAGATTCAGTCAAATAAGAAAGGTATCCTTTTGCTAAATATGGATGTTAACATTTCAGTCTCTTCTTCCTGACATGTTCCAAGTGAATGTTTTCATAAGTTCTGTTCAGAAGCCTGGCCTCATTCTCCACCTTTGATTTGTTACAGATTCTACATCAATCTTTATGCCTGGTATCTTCCCCAAAAGGGACCATTGAGAATATTTTGGATAATGACCCAAGGGACCTTATAGGAGACTTCTCCAAGGTAACTCTGCATGAAGAACTGCTCTGTGATGCTGATGCAGGATTGGCAGGGTGGGGTACCTAAAACGACCCCCTTCAGCCTTCCTCCCTCTCTGAAGTGGCTCCTGGGGTTCCCCCCACCCCACCCCACCCCACCAAGGGGATACAGTTTGAAACTTTTTTTTAAGATAAGGAAACACATTCATGATCAGGTGTATCTCAGTCTCTGTGGGACTATAGACCTTACTGGTGCTGGTCAGAGGTTTCAAGTAAGGAGCTGCCCACCAGCCGCCTTGACACCAACCCAAAGACCAGGCTCTCTGGGAACTGTGTTTGTGATTATAAAAGCAGTACTGCAGAAAAGTGTAAAGAAGCAGAAATAAACCTCTAGCCTCACTGTACATAAGTCTGTATATCAAAAGGTCCTCTTAGAATGTCCAGGATTGAGACTAAATTTCTCCATTGTCCAGAGGAGCATGGCCCTCGAGGGAAAAGGCCCTCAGGGAGGTCCAGAGGAAGGTCTGCTGATGGCCTGATACAGGTTGGCTGCCTTTGAGCTGTGGTGAAATGTGACACATTCCTGTGTCAGTAGTAGCTTGTTTAGCCACATATGACTTGAAGGTCCCCAGACCCGTCATTTACATATTAATGTAGCTAACATTTATGGAAACACTTATTATGTGTAAGGCAAAAATTCCAAAATGAGACACAGTTCCTTCCCACAAAACACTTAACATATGGTCAGTAAGACATCATGCCACATGGACATATACCACATGTATCACATGGTAGATTGAAGTAAACATCAGTGCAATGAAAGCAGCAGAAGAAATAAAAGGGCTGTCTCAGTCTCAGCTAGGCAATTGGGGAAGGTTTGGATCTGGGCTAGATATTTCAACCAGCTGGGAGAAATAAGTGGATTAAAAATAGAAGACAATGGGGAGGGGGAAGGGTAAACTGGGAGGAAGTGAGAGAGTGGCATGGACTTACATATACTACCAAATGTAAAACAGATAGCTGGTGGGAAGCAGCCGCATAGCACAGGGAGATCAGCTTGGTGCTTTGTGACCACCTAGAGGGGTGGGAGGGAGACGCAAGAGGGAGGGGATATGGGGATATATGTATACATATAGCTGATTCACTTCATTGTACAGCGGAAACTAACACACCATTATAAGGCAATTAAACTCCAATAAAGATGTTAAAAAATAAATAAAATTAAATAAAATTTAAAAAAATAGAAGACAGTTCTAGTCTGAAGGGAAGAGCAAGCCAAGACCTGGGTGTGGTGTGTCCTTGCTGGTAGAAGCTTGCACCTGAACTGAAGCTGTTGGTTGTGTTTGTCATAATGACACCACACATGGCCACGGGATTAGGTGAGCACTTGACCCGGCCAATCTGCTCTAGTGAGTAATTACTGATGTGCCTGTCCTTCCCCCTCAAGGCTGGGCCCAGCCTCACTCATTCCACCTCCAATGTCTAGCACCATGCTGGACATAGCAGGTGCTCAATAAACAATGAAGTCATTCTTCTCTGTGTCCTTTATGTGCTGCACACAGTCTGGCTGCTGACGTGAGGGGTCCTAACAAAAGCGGGAGAAACAGGAAATCACCTGAGGTTTCTGTATTCAAGTCTGGCTTACCAGCTGGCTAACCTTGGACAAGATACCTAGCTTTGACATGGAAATGGGGATAATGTGCCTCATAGGTCTTTGTGAAAATTCAATGTCTGGATATTAATGAAGTACCTAGACAAGTAACCAACATATTCTATTAGATTAATGTTTGGTGGTTTTTTTTAAGCTGACTCTTACCAGGAAGGCAAGCAATATAAAAATGTTGCATTCTTAAGCTTTTGGATTTGCTAAGTATTTCTCTCTCTCTCTCTCTCTCTCTCTCTCTTTAAGTGTTACCTCTTTCATACAGTTGCTGGAAAGCATCAGGATTTAAAATACATCTCTCCAGAAATTGTAAGTCATCCTTTTGGAACCTGCCACACGTGGAATCTGTGTTCCTGGCAGCCAGAGTTGATTCTCCTTGGCTCTCTCTCCACAGATAGCGTCTGTTTTGAGTGGCAAGTTTGCCAACCTCATTAAAGAGTTTGTTATCATTGACTGCCGATACCCATATGAATATGAGGGAGGCCACATCAAGGTATGGATTCCTGAGGCTTGTGGGCAAGCCCTGCTGTTGTGGGAGGCATAGCAAGAACCCTAGAGAGCATCTGTGATTTTTTTTTTTTTTTTAAAGGGGGAGGTGACACCTGGCTGCTCATTATAATGCTCACATGCTGGTTATGAGAATTGTAAAAAGAAGCAGTGGGTTTGAAAGGCATTTGACTCCTGGTACACTGAAAGAATGTTCCCTGGTCTGCACTAATCTCTACCACACTGTATGGCAACTGCTTCCTGTTCTGTCCCTCAGGCCATCACCATCACCATCAGGGGCATTTCTAAATGGTACCCACTGACTTCTAAGACATGCCTGGACATGAAGCCATGAGGAGAAGCCAGTCTCTGGCAACATGTCCCAGTCTGCCAAGCCTAGTGATGCCTCTTACATTTATAGTTGCCTGGTTAGGTAGGTGTTGGAACATACTTTCCCAGGAAGAAAGTAATTGGTTGTGCCCTTTTAATCTTTTAACCAATAATATAGTGTTGAAATACGCTAAGGAAGTACTTTAAATACAGTGTTAGTGTTTGCCACTGTCGTGGCCGTTAAAGTCCCGGGCATTCGCAGATACCACTCATACAGTGCACACAGTCATAACAGAATTTGAGGTGCCCATTTGAAGACCACTCTTGAAGAATCATTACTGTGAGTGTGAAACATGAGTCTCTGGTGCCTTCACAGGGTGCAGTGAACTTGCACATGGAAGAGGAGGTTGAAGACTTCTTACTCAAGAAGCCCATCGTACCTACGGATGGCAAGCGTGTCATCGTGGTGTTCCACTGCGAGTTTTCTTCTGAGCGAGGTCCTCGCATGTGAGTGGGCTCCAGGGCATGGCCCCCATGGTGCTTTTGTGGGACAGCCTGTTGCACATCGAATGTCATTTTCATGCCTTAGCCTACACACATGGTGTGTAAATACCTAGTTTTGTAAAAGTATCAATTCACGTGTAACAGGTATTCTCTCAAATCCTTACCTGTTTGGAGTCAGTTGATTTCATGAACAGCTTCCTGGAGTGTAGTTTATAGGCTTGCCCTAACAGTTTCACAGTAGTCGTTGTAGAGGGCTTTCTGGCTTCCCCAGTCCAGCCTGTGACATAGGTGTTCCCTGTGCAACATCCCCTGAGGATCTGGCCTCTGTTTCATGACCCCCACTCCTGAGTTGTCCTGGCTACTTCTGGGCATGGCTCACTGTCCAACCTTCCTTTGTATTGAATTAAACTCAGCTCTTCCAGTTTCCCCCACTGTCCTTATTTCTACCTATGGGGCTACTGTTCTCAGGTGACATCCTTCAGGTACAGTGTGGTTGCTTCTTATGCAAATGCCAGAAAAGTGTGATGTCCTCTCTGCAAAACTTGATGTGATGCTCTTGAACACTTGTCAAATCCACATTTGCAAAGGAGTGGGTTATGTTACCTTCACGTTATCGCCACATTAGAGGTGAAAAGAAATGCTGCCTGCCCCCCCCCATCCCCACCCCTTATTTATTTATTTTTTTTCCCACCCCTTATTAATAAGAACTTCTGTTAGGGCTTTGGTGACTAAGGCCCTGTTATAGTTTACTACAAAAATAAATTTTTATACCAAAATAAGTGAAAGTATAATTACAATAAAATAACATCATTCAGATTTAAAATGATGCTCTAACAACATCTTTCCACACTCTCACTAATGGTGACAGGACTGGTTCTGAAAATGTGGTCAGAAGTGAGTGGTGGTATTAAAAAGCTAGGGGGAGGGCCAAACAGCTGCCCATCTGTGCTAGGTCCCTTCAGAAAGGACTGCCAGCCTGGATGTGTCAGGGGCTATTGAGGCGATGAAGGTACAGCAGTGAGCAAACAGGACTGACCTGCCACAGGGGAGGTCCCAGTGGAGAGACGGAAGATGGTTGCGACAAATGCTGAGCAAACAGGGACAGAGGTGGCAGGGAGCAGTGCAGATTCACTAGGAGGTTCCAAGAGAGACTTTTCTCATGGGTCTGGGTTCAAGTTCTTGTGCCACCTTTTTATTTGGAACCATTTCAAGCTCAGAAAGAGTGCATGTTTCCCCTGATTTCATCGACTGGTGATATTTTGCTGCATTTGCACACACATAACTACAGGAGTATACAGTACACTACACAATAGTCCATTTTAGTACAGGATGCAAGTAGGTGCCCTGAGACAGGAGCAAAGCTCAGAAGGACGTAAGGGAGAAACACTGGTCGTGGAGGGTGGAGAATGCAGAGGGAAGCTGGCTGAGAAGCTGTCACCAAAGATTAGGTGCTGGTGGTGGCGGGGAAGATACTGGGCAGAGATCAGTTGCTAGGGCTGTTTAACTTGAAAAGTTGGGAAGAGACCATCTACCTGCCAATACGAGGCAGTGGCACTCATTGTGAACACTATTCATGAAGATAACAGGTGGCCAGGAAATCACAAGTCGACACTGATTGTTTCCAAGAATGAAGGTAAAGTTGGGGAGATGTGTGTAAGGAACACTGCTTTCACTGTGTATAGCTAACCATGCTTTGGCTTTCCTTCCCCTTTATAGGTGCCGATATGTGAGAGAGAGAGATCGGCTTGGTAACGAGTACCCCAAACTCCACTACCCGGAGCTATATGTCCTAAAGGGCGGATATAAGGAGTTCTTCCTGAAATGCCAGGTAAGATGGACTCTCTGGAGGGCAGGGGCCGCCCCTCCACCCAGATGTCTGGTGGTCATGGGTGTTTCTTGCCAGGGGTCTGGGGATTTGCCCTGCACACAGAAGGGCCCTAGAACCTGCTGAGCAGAGCCTTGCAGCCCCTGGCAGGGAGGGTGCAGGAGTGTGCGTATGAAGCAGGTGTGCCCTGACTTCGTCCTGTCTTCCCGCCAGTCTCACTGCGAGCCCCCCAGTTACCGGCCCATGCACCACGAGGACTTTAAAGAAGACCTGAAGAAGTTCCGCACCAAGAGCCGGACCTGGGCTGGGGAAAAGAGCAAGAGAGAGATGTATAGCCGTCTAAAGAAGCTCTGAGGGTCTCAGTGCCAGACAGCAGCAGCCTGAGCCTCCCTCCCTACCCCCCTCCCCTCTTTGCTGCAGAGAAACTTGAGCAAAGGGGCCAGCCACGTGACATTTGGAGAGAAGGCCTGAGGCTTCCATGTCTTAAACCTACCTCCCACTCTCCCAGGGTTGGAGCCCAGAGCATCCTGCTGGCTCTTCTGTCCCTGTAAGTTGTCCTCCTTCTGCAACAGAACGGTCTGCCAAGGCTGTCACGTGCCACAGCACAGTTCTAAGCACCAAGTCAAGATGTTCTGACTCCTCATCCCCCACAGCTGGATGAGCCGCCTGGGCCTTGTTGGGCAATGGCCTTCTCTCCTGAGGGGAGGGGTAGGAGAGTCCAAGTGGAGAGAAG
The DNA here is from genome assembly GCF_026419965.1 of Kogia breviceps. Taxonomy (NCBI): domain Eukaryota; kingdom Metazoa; phylum Chordata; class Mammalia; order Artiodactyla; family Physeteridae; genus Kogia; species Kogia breviceps. The sequence continues at coordinate 40,309,685 of NC_081319.1, forward strand.
ACTCACGAATGCTGCTGGCCAAATACCAAAGACAGCCTGCGAAGGAAAGGTCTTTGTGGGATAACCCATATCATTAATTTATTCAACTTTATCAGTCACTTTCTTTTCTTTCTTTTTTTGTAATCAACTCCTGGAGACTTTTATTTAACTGCTTCTTTAAGTTACAATACTGCCATCCTAGGTGGGGTTTTATCATCCCAGGGACTACCTCTGCCTTTAATTTTTTAAAAAAAAAGAAAAAGGGAGGGGGAAGAAGAGGGACATGAGTTGTGGGACAGAGAACTAGGCACTCTGTCACCCCCAGGAGGCGCTGCAGTACTGGGGCTGCTGCTATTTACAGCCAAGGACTGAGATACTGGTGGGAGCAGGCCCCAGACTCAGGCTTGGCTACGGAACATAAGCTAAACCTCCCAGACCTACCTCGAAGGCCCCTGAGATCTACTGGGGTGACCCTGCTCGCTGTGATGTTGCTGGTCTAAGGAGTCACGGTCAGGAAAGCATTTGAGGCGGCTTCCATTGGGCCACCCCCAGGTCAGTCAGTGTTGGAACATGGTAGAGCAGGTATCCCAGTGTAGGCGGGCAGGGATGGGGGGCTCTGCCAGATAAGGGAAGGGAGTATATGTTGAGTGTCTTTCTTCTATTACTCTGATACTCTTTGATTGCTTCTATTTTCATTTTTTAAAAATAGTCATTTTATGAGTCAAGGAGTATCAAATCAGTGTTGGCTGGGCCACCCAAGGTTGGGGAGAGGGGCTGGAAGCCCTGGGCATTAGAAGGGAGTGGGTGCTGGCAGAGATGACTATAGAATGTGTTTCTCAGGAGGCAGTGTGGTGGATTTTGAAGGTAAAACTTTGAGTTTATCATGTTTTAATTTGAGGGACAGGGAGAGATGGATCATCACCAGTTGTCCCTCATCTCATTCCACAGAAGTAAGGGTCTCAAAGGAACACCTCCCAAGGAGCTGGGGCTGAATTGATTGATTCTAGACAGGCCTGTTTGGTTCCTGCTCATCCCCACCCTTAGGCGCTGGCTTCCTCACCATCTTTGCTCCATTGGGGTATAGCGAAGTTTTTCTTATATAGCAGATTCAGTCTCCCCTCTTGCCCCGGCTTCCTGTTCTGGGGGCGGGGAGAGAATCAGTGATACTGGAGATGACTGGTTGCTGTGTTATGGGTTTGAGTTGCATTTGACTATAAAACAATCTTGTTAGAAAAAGTATTTGGGGAGGAAGGCAGCAGGGGGAGAAGGCCTCTTTCCCCACACACATTGAGTGAGACACATCTTAATTAGTCTGTAATCTTGTTTGTAGGCATTCTGTTGGTTGAATGCCTGAAAAGGGAGGTGGGATGGCCTTCAGAATGTACCAGCTTAGTAACACTGGTAACCAACTGCTGCAGGCTCTGAAAATAAAAACAATCTTGAACCCATGCTCTCTGCCTACTTCATAATGTATTTAAAGGGAATCGTGAGTCCCTTTAAAAGTTCTGGGACCACACTTGACTAAAACCAGAGGCTGGGGCAGCGACATTTCCTTAAGAGGCCAAAGAGCTCTCATGTGGCCTGGCGTCAGGGATGGCCACATGACCTTCAGTTATTACTCTGAGTCCAAAAACAAACTTGTGATTCAGATTGATTTACAAGATTCAATAGGGACATGAAAAGCCTGCCTGAACCTCTGACATTCTCTTACAAGATGTATTAATTCATAGGATTGAGCAACAGACCAAAGGAGGGAGCACTGTAAAGGAGATAGGAGTTTCAGTTGTGTTCTGAAGGAGCCAGAGAGGATACTGCAGAAGGAAATCAGGCAGATGGTGAGTCACGGGCCCACGTGCAACCAGAGAAACTTGGACCTGTAATGCTGGGGGCTATTGCCAGAATGGATACCAGCTGGAGCAAAAGTCTATTACAAAATAGAGTGGTGCCGAGATAGCAAGTAATCTGTGTTGTTGTTTTTTTGGGCTGTACCATGTGGCTTCTGCGATCTTAGTTTCCTGACCAGGGATGGAACACAGGCCCTCAGCAGTGAAAGCGTGGAGTCCTAACCACTGGACACCAGGGAATTCCCTCAAGTTTCATTTAGACATAGTCCCCTTCTGATTTGCCTCTATAGTAGAGGTATTATTCCAGCCTTTAAAAAAAAATTATAAGACAATGTGTGAAGAAGGATGTCCCCTGTGATACCAGCCTCCAGTGAGTGTTACTGTTAACGTGCTCATAAAGATTTGGAGGGGAGAGCACTATCTCCCTCATCTCCCCACTTCTCTCCCAGATGGCTTATTAACCCTTCCAAAGAGACACTGCATGTCTAAGCACAGCCACCCTACTCTCCACTCAACTTTTATCACACCATTTTTTTAAACAGTATTTATATGTAGGTATATATACATGTACATCTATAAAGAGAGTTATGTACAATATCTAGAGGTGATTTTCAGCTGCATATAAAATCACATGGCTGTACTGTTTAACCCATCCCATATTACGGTACCTTCCCGAAGACAAGACTCCATATTCCTAATGAGAAGATTCGAAAGTTTTGATTAGTTAGACCACAAACTAAGTTTCATGGCAGAAATAGTTAAATATCTACTATAGCTATAAATATATTATTTGTACACATTTAAAAGCATATAAATGTTAATTTAGATATGCTTTTCTCAATCTTTCAGAATGAATTGTTATTTAAACTCTTCAACATCTATATCTGTATCATGGGCTATTTCTGTATCGTGTATTTGAGGTGATTCAGTACTTTTCTAATTCATTTATGAAAAACTTTATGCCAAAACCAACTATCCTTGTAAGTAGGGTTTTTTCATTTGTCACATCAGTGTATATTTATGATTTCTACAAGATCACTACCTTTTTTAATCAGGAGAAATTTCAAACATAAAAGTAGAATAAGGGCTTCCCTGGTGGCGCAGTGGTTGAGAGTCCGCCTGCCGATGCAGGGGACACGGGTTCGTGCCCCGGTCCGAGAAGATCCCACATGCTGCGGAGCGGCTAGACCTGTGAGCCATGACCGCTGAGCCTGTGCGTCCCGAGCCTGTGCTCCGCAACGGGAGAGGCCACAACAGTGAGAGGCCCGCGTACCGCAAAAAAAAAAAGTAGAATAAGAAGCCCCTTTTCTGCGCATCACACAGCTTCAACATCTACTCATAGCAAGTCTTGTTTCTCTTCTTCACCTCACCCCATTTTGCTTTTTAAATTTACTTTGAGGGAATTCCCTGGTTGTCCAGTGTTTAGGACTCCACATTTCCACTGCAGGGGCAGGGGTATGATCCCTGGTTGGAGAACTAAGATCCTGCAAGCCGCACGGTGTGGCCAAAATAAATAAAATAAATTTACTTTGAGCAGATAATACTTCTGGATTGTTGCCAAAGCCAGCTGGTCTCCTGTCTGGTCCGTTGTTGCCACAGTCACCTTGCTAAAATGAATAATTCGTTTAAACCATTCTTCCTTGAGAATTGAGTGTTTCTTTGCCTATAAAATGAAACCTGAGCTCTAGCCCATGTGCTAAGATATAACCCCAGCCTTATTTGTGTTCATCTTAAGCTCCAATAACAGGTTGGTATTCTGTTTTCCAGAATGCACCCTGCCCTCTGAACCTTGCTTGTTAGAGCTGGAAGCCTGCCATGCAGAAAGTTTACATTTACTATTAAAAACCTTAATGGGCACCCACAAGGTTGAGGGCTGGTTAACTGAAAACCTTCAGCAAGAAAACTCATTAAAAAATTTGAGGACGGGCTTCCCTGGTGGCGCAGTGGTTGAGAGTCCGCCTGCCGATGCAGGGGACACGGGTTCGTGCCCCGGTCCGGGAAGATCCCACGTGCCGCGGGGCGGCTGGGCCCGTGAGCCATGGCCGCTGAGCCTGCGTGTCCGGAGCCTGTGCTCCGCAACGGTGGGGTGGGGGGGGCACAGCAGTGAGAGGCCTGCGTACTGCAAAAAAAAAAAAAATTTGAGGACAACTGTGGCAAGGCATGATCCCTTGGTACAGATAAGAATTTTTAAAGGACATAAGGATGTATAAAAAATAATTCAACACTCATATTCTGCACACAGCTTAAGAGTAAATAGCATGGCTGAAGCCCTCTGCCTACCCCCGCTTGGTTATAAACCCTCCAGTCTTCCCGCATCCTCCTCAAGGTAACCATTATCCTTCACTGGCATGACTGTTTCCTAAGCAAGAAGATACAGAACAGTTTTTCATGTTTAAAATTTCTACATAAGTCTCTCCATTTTGTGTGCATTCATTTGCAACTCTGGTTTTTTCTACTCTGCTTCTCACACTAAACCACATGAGGGCACTTTGCTCCAGGAAGGTCAAAACATGGGTCAATAGTGACTCGCTGGGCCAACCACTCCAGGGGATGAAACTGCAAGTAAGCCACTTCTCTGGGGCCTTTTCTCATGGATCACAAAGGGCATTTGAAGTAGATGTTTCCCTGTGGCCACCCCTGTCCCAACATTCTGTGGCTCAGGTATTTGGATGGCCCTTTGGATACCCCAGTACCCACTTCAGGGCCTTCTGGGAAGAAGTACCTCTGTGGAAGAAGAGCTGGTTTTTTACATGCCCATTCAACAGACATTCGAATTGTTCTAGGCACTGCAGATAAGGAGATGTGTGAGATGCAGGCTTTCCCTCAAGGAGCTCACCAACTAATGGGAGGAGGAGCTCCTTAAAGATCAGGAGCCCTTGGGAGTAACACTTGCATGTAACTGAAGCTAGGATAAGAGACAGGTTCAGAGAAAATGGCGCCCAAGAGGAGTGGCAGGAAGCACACCACAGAAGTGACCATTAAGCCTAATCTCGAGTAGAGGTCTGAGGAGAGAGGGCATTCCAGGAAGAAGGACTAAATGGTACAAAGGTGACAGCATATCCTCATGAACGTAGGTGAGGTAAGAATGAAGTTTGGGGGTCGGGTGGTAGAGAGGGACACTCCTTCAGTATGGAGCTGAGGGGTCTGCTTCAGGGATCTCTGAGAGCAGGACTTCTCAGACTTAGCAGAAGAAACACTTGGGGAACATGTTAAAATGAAGGTTCTGATTCTGTAGGGCTGGGGCCTGAGATGCTGCATTTCTAACAAGCTCCTGATGCTGCGGGTGCTTGGACCACACTTAAAACAGCCAGCTTCTGTGACGCAGTAGAGTCGCTTATGGCAGGGTGGAGGATGGCTGGTTGGTGAGGAATGATGAGGGCACTGAAGAGAAGGGTACTTGGCATGAGGACCTGATGAGGGCTGGGAGGGAGGGAGGGAGGGACCTAGGTTCCTAACCTGAGGAACTGGGTAGACCCTTGGCACTTAGAGCAAAAAAATGCAGGAGGAAAGGAAGTATCTGCACTGAGGAACTACATAAAATTACCAGCCTAGATTCTTCACACATGTCAGTGTCATACACTGGAGAGGCTAAGGAACTGTTCAGATTAAGGAGACTCAAGAGACATGACAAGTAAATGAAATGTGTGATCCTGGATGGGATCTGGGACCAAACAAAAAACCAAAAAGTGCTAGATAGGACATATTGGGGACAACTGACCAAGTGGAAATACGGACTACTGATTAGGTTAAAATAATGTCTCGATGTTAAATTTCCTGAATTTGATAATTATAGAAGGATATCCTTATTTTCAGGAAATAACACACTGAGGTTAAAGTTAAGGACTATGATGTAACCTACTTCCAAATGGTTTCATAAAAGAAACTGTGTGTGTGTGTATGTATGTATGTGTAATAGAGACAAGAACAGAGAGAGGAGAAAGTAAATGAGGCAAATGTTAAAAAATAATGACTTGGTAAAGTGGGTAGGGGAGTTCTTTGTACTATTCTTGCAGCTTTTCTGTAAGTGTGATATTTCAAAAGAAAACATTTTAGGAGGAAGGGACAGCAGTGCCGAGCTCCTCCTATGTGGGCAGGGTGGGTTTAGACAGTGGACACTCCAGATTCCTGGGTGGTCAGGGGATGAACATGAGGGGATTGCTCTGGAGAAATATCCAGGCTGGTGACAGCAACTTGTCCCAGGCATGCAAATGGCAGTTGAAGGGACAGGTGGAGAGAGGTCCCATTGGGGGCGGGGAACGGAGGGAAGGGGAGCCGGAGGCGGGAGGGAGGTCAGATCTCAGGGAGAGGGGGAAGGAGAGGGTGTGGAGCTGCAGGCCAACTGCCCCAGGGAGGATCACAGAGATAAGGTAAACTCCACTGCCTGTGGCTGGAGTGTCTCTGAGACCTTGATGAACAAAGGCTGCCCACATTGGGGCGGGGGCAGAGGAGCAGCAGGAGCTGAGTGATCTTGGGCAGTTCTCAGAGGCCCCTTGTGACTGTGACCTGGCGGCAGGGATGGGAGTGGGGATTACATCCTCAATGATTCTAAGATCTTAAGACTTTGAAGGCCTTTCTGATTTCCAAGAGATGACGCCTGGAAGTAGTGTAAAGCCCACTCTAGGGCTCCCTGTTTGCACACTCTCAGGACAGGGAGCTCAGCCCTTCCGGGGGGCGCATCACCTTCCAGTGATGGACAAAGCGGGTCAGGTCTTGGGCAAAGTCAAGTAGCCCACCCTGGCCCCTCCTCCCACATTTTCTTTGTTCTCTCCTTTCGCCTGGCGGCCTTTGCAGGAGCGACCACTGCAAGAACAGGAGTACGCCACCAGGTGGCGACGGTGTCCCAAGGTTAGCCTCCTCAAGCATCTGCCTTCCAGCCTCTCTTCCCGGAATCAGGAACTGGGAGGAGTTACGGGGCTCCGCGGGAGCCCCGCATCGCACCCTGCCTTACAGCTGCATTCAAGGACATCCTGCCTGTCCCAGTGCAGGCAAAGTTGTGGCTTCTTTTTCAGGCTGCAGTTCCCAGTAGCCTAGTTTGAGCGTGTGCTTCATGTACCACAAAGCAGGGGCACCAAAAAGGGAAACAAAAAGAGGAGGATTCAGGTGGTTATCAGTGTATATATTTAATAAATACGTCAAAGTAGTTATGGAAGAACAACTGACTTTTGTTGCGTTTCTCTATACTTCATTCGTAGTTTATTTTGGACGACACAGGGTGGAATCCATCTCAGTCTTTTCAATACCTAATTCCTTCCCTCTTGGATGGTTCTGACCAATTACTAGACTCTAATCAAGAAATAAGAAGGCGAGGACTTCCCTGGTGGTCCAGTGGTTAAGAATCCACCTTCCAATGCAGGGGACGCAAGTTTGATCCCTGGTAGGAGAACTAAGATCCCACATGCAACTAAGCCTGGGTGCTGCAACTACTGACCCCGTGCGCTCTAGAGCCCGCGCGTGGCAGCTAGAGAGAAGCTCACAACTAGAGAGAAGCCCGCGTGCCGCAACGAAAGATCCCAAATGCCACAACGAAGATCCCGCATGCTGCAACTAAGACCTGATGCAGCCAAATAAAAAAAGAAAGAAGGCCTATGTTCCAGTCCTGGCTCTGCCCTTAGCTAGCTGTGTGACCCCTGTGTGACTCTCTGGACTTCAGAGGTCTTATCAATAAAGAGTGGACTTGAATAGCACCCCCATCCCTCCAACCCAGGACTCCTCTCCCATTCTTGCACTCATATTCTCACCTTTGCTGACACCTCTGGGGAATGCCCTTCTTTTTCCAGAGAATTCATTTATTCTTGTAAAAATGAGTAATATAATTATTGAAATTTAAAACTCAACTGATAGGTTAAGCTACAGATTAGACCCAATTGAAAAGATAATGCACTGGAGAAATGTGCTAGAAAATTATTTAGAATGTAACTGTAAAACAGATATTTATCATACTTACACTGATCAGGAGAGTAGGAAATAGGTGGAAAGAGAGAAGAAATAAAACATAATGGAAAGGTCTCTCTACATCAAATTTGAGTCCCAGAAGGAAAGAATAGAGAAAATGGAGGAAAGTTAATTTTTTTAAAAAAGAGTGCCTGATGTAAAATTGGAATCCACAAAATCAAGAAAACCCCATGAATCCTAAGCAGAGTAAATAAGAAGAAATCTGCTGCTGGGCATGTAATGTGGGCAGAATACCAAAGACGAAGGATCTTAAGCACACACTGAATCAAAGACTAGAGCCCTTAACACAGGGACAACTCAGCAGCTGCTCACCAGCAACAATGGGAGACTTAAGATTCTGGGAGGCTGTGCACAACGTGTTGAAAGTCAAGTTAGAATGGTGTAACTGGCAAAACCACCTTGCAAGAATGAGAGTAAAACAAGGAGAATCACAGATAAACAAAAGAAAGGAGTTCCCCACCAAGAGAACTGAACTAGGTGAACTTCTAAAGGATACACTTCAAAAGCATGGGAAAGGATCCCAGAAGATCAGTGATGCAACAGGGGCCGAGGAAAAGCACAATAATAAACATACAGATGTGAGTGTGGGAACAGGGTAGGTGGGCATTGCTGGTTCACATGCCCCCTCTAGGCTGTGTGCTCCAGAGACCAGGGACTATGAATGAAAAACAGACAAACTGACTCTGAGGGTGCCCCACAACATCACAATACTTCCATTCAAAATCCTCTACAGAATCTTCGCCACCCTATTCACTGGAGATTATTACTAAGGTTATTTCCAGAGAGAGGACTGGTCAGGTTAACCAAGGTAGCTCTGACATCTTTCAAGATATTTTTTAAGTGGTGTGTTATACATTATTGCAATCTTCAGTATTTTTCAAATACAAACAAGCAAAAAAAAGTGTTTTTATTTTGAAACCAAAAGCAGTGAATCTGGGGATCCAACAGTCATTCAGTGCTTATATTCATAACAAACACCCATGGCTTCAGGTTACAAAAAAACAAAGGCTTTGAGTTGGCTACAAAAGAAAAGCCATCCTCCTGAGCCTTGTTTTATTGTTTTTTTCTACCAATTAAAAGACATCTGGACTTCCCTGGTGGCGCAGTGGTTGAGAATCCGCCTGCCAGTACAGGGGACACGGGATGGAGCCCTGGTCCGGGAAGATCGCACATGCCGCAGAGCAGCTAAGCCTGTGCGCCACAACTACTGAGCCTGCGCTCTAGAGCCCACGAGCCACAACTAATGAGCCCACGTGCCACAACTACTGAAGCTCGCGCACCTAGAGCCCTGCTCCACAACAAGAGAAGCCACCGCATTGAGAAGCCCACGCATCGCGAAGCTCACGCATTGCAATGAAGAGTAGCCCCCACTCGCCGCAATGAGAGAAAGCCCTCGTGCAGCAACGAAGACCCAATGCAGCAAAAAATAAATTAATTAATTTTTAAGAAAAATAAAAAATAAAAGACATATTTTTCAAAAGTTCAAAAGTAATGCATGTTCACTGTAAAAAATAAAAACAGCATGGAAATGCTGGTAAGTCTCATTGTCCTTCCCACCCTTCTTCCTAATCCCATATCCCTCTGAAGAGAAATCCCCTGTTAACTTTGTCATGTCCCTTTCTGGACACTTTTCTATGTATTTATAATATATGATATGTGGTACATATGGATATGGATGTGTCATTTCTATTTAGATACATATACACACATATATCTTTGTATAAATATATGTATATATACACATACGTATATATACATATTTGCATATGTGTATATGTGTGTTTACATATATATTACATATGTGTATATATACATATTACACAAATAAATATGTGTAGATATATGGATATATACATGCATCCATATCTATATGTCTGTATCTCTGTCTGTCTGTCTGTCTGTCTGTCTCTCTCTCTCTCTCTCTATATATATATATATATATATAGCTTAAATTTTTTTTGATATGGCAATTTCACTTCTAGGAATTTATTCTATATAAATACTTACATAGGTTATATGTACAAGAATGTCCACTGAAGTGTTATTCATAAATATAAAAAGCCAGACATATATTATATCTATGTGTATATACATAGAGAGAGAGAGACAAAAACAAAGTTATTTTTCTGCTGAAGCGCATATCTAGGAGGTCTTGCATGTCAGAATGCGCAGCCACGCTTTATCCGTGGTAGCAGCCCAGGCTGCCGTATGCACAGACGGTCATCACTCAAATGCTCCCCTAGGGCTGGATGTCTAGATTATTTACTTCTTTTTTTTTTCTTTTTATATTTACATGTGATGCTTCAGTGAACATTCTTGTACATATAATTAAGTGCAAGTACTTATGCAAGATAATTTCCTAGAAGTGGAATTACCAGATCAAGCGGTAGAGACTTTGACATTTTAATCAGTGTAGTCAAACTGTCTTCAGCGCAGCCATGTCCATGTCCACTTCCACCCACTGTGTAGGAGTGTGTTGAAGGCCTACCTGGTTTCCACGTTGCTGTCATCCTTCTCTTGGTTGAATCCTCTCCCCCACGAAAGTGGGCTACTTGCCGTTTTCCAAACACCACAGCCACCTAATGTTCGCATTCAGGGCACTCACAGCACCACCTCACAGAACACTTCTTTCCTGGGCCAAGTTTGGGAAATGCTGTGTTAAACAATTTCCAGCTGCTTTCCTTGTTGCAGGGCTTCTCCGAATCCTTCACATGTGGCACACATTTCAGGAGAGGAGAGAGCATTTTCCAAACCTATTTGCCCACAGAGCCCTTCTTCCATGGAGCTGGGTTCCTGAGGACTGGCTTTGTGGACACTGGTTTCTCTCCTGTGTGGCCATTCTCGCTAGATTCTCATTAGGTGGGGTTGCCTCCATTTCAGGGGTGAGGACACTCGTGCTCATCGATGGGTGAGTCACTTTCGCTTACTTGGCCACCAAACAGCAGAGGTGGGAGTAGACGTTTGTGCTTCAGGTTCCAAGTCCAAGACTCTTTCCTGACTTTCTCCTACTACATCCAAGCCCCCTTTCTAAGACCATCAGTTCTGGATCTGGGCTTCAGCTTCTTGAGCCCAGAAGCCGCCTCTGGGTGATTGCAACACTGCTGAATTCCTGTGAGACTTAATTTCCTAATTTATGCAGGAAGCCCCACTTTCCCTCTCTTTCCTGGGCTTGTGATGGGTCCTGAACAAATGGTTCTGAAGAAAGGAAGAAGTTGGGACCACTTGATTTAAGTTTGAAGAGGGAAATAAATTGCACCTGCACCTGGGCAGAGGACACCTCCTGGCCACTCATGTTACAAGGATGCCAGGTCTCTCCCTGGACACGCACAGGTGTTTTGTTTTCCTGAGCCCCAGTTCTAGATGAGTTAATGCTGTGATTCAGTTGAGGTTCCGTCTCAGCAATTCTGAGCCTGGGAGACACCCTGTCTCTCCCCTACTCCCTGCCCCACACCTACCCTGCACCTGGAAGGCGAGGGCAGCTGGGCCGGTGGAAGATGGGGCTCCTCACCTGCCTGGCATTTGCCAGCACCCAAATAACTGGGTAGTGGGGGAAGCATGACAAGGCTTGGCAGCTGCCGAGCTACCCAGGCAGGTAGAGAAGGAGGCCAGTCGGGGCTGAAACAGGGTGTGGCGACAGGTCTAAGAGCTGCAAGTCCTGCCCAGACATCTGGCTGTCTCGGGAGGCTGGGTGTGCTGACAAGTGTGGGCTGACCCGGAGCCCAGGCCACTGGGCACCTGATGAGCAGTGCTGGGTGAGGGAATGGGTGGATGGAAAGCTCACATTCATTATCTGCAAAATGCAGATAATAGCAGGGTGGTTTGAGAATGAAATGACAATACATATAAGGAACTTAGAATAGTTCCAGCAAGTATTCAAAAATGCCAGGTCTGACTGTGGTGAGTGCAACACAGAGGGTCCAGTTGGTTCATCTCTTATCCTCCACAGAACTCAAAAACAACAGACAAAATCAAGAGAGCAACAAAAATCACCTAACACCGAGTCCTCAGGAAACCCCATAATGGAGCCCATTTTGTAGATGGGTAAACAGGCCTGGAGGGGCTGTGAGTCACCACAGATAACACCTGAGGCTGGCAGAGCTGGTTCCTTCCCTACCTCCACTCTCTCTTTAAATCCAACACCTTGGAGAAGGCTGCTGAGGCAGGAGAAGCTGCCGTTCACAGAGGGAAACAAGGCCCTGAGAGGTGGGGTGGCGCCGACATTCCTTCTTCCACCAGACCTGTCCTCACTCCTGAGCCCACCTCCCAATGCCCCCTCCACTTACCCCACCCCCCGTGGGGTCACCTAGGCCTTTCCTACTCCAGGAAGTCTTCCCCCCACCCTGACACAGCTGCCTGCGGGACTCTGGCTGCACTCCCATGCTGGGCAGCCCCATGGAAGTGGAGGGGCCCCTTCCTCTTCTGAATGACTTTGGTGAATCAGAGAGACTGGGAGTAACTTCCTGAGGTGTTGGCCAAAGCCAGGAGACAACCAAAAGAATTCTTTACAGAAAGCTTCATCCAACAGCTATCAGTGAGCACCTGCCAGGCACCAGGCACGTGGGCTCTGCCACTGAGAAGCCTCAGTGTGGGTGTTCCTTGACAGGTGGCTCATTCAAGGTGTGGGGTGTGGTGACCTTGACAGCACTATGGTGGCCCAGAGTACGGACCCAGGTTTCAAGTCTTAAGATCAGAAGAGTGAACTCTTATAATAAGCTCCAACTTGCTTCCTTACATGTAAGGGGGTCCTCACCCTCAAGGAGATGCTATAGCTTTGCAGAGCTCCCTTCTGCCCTGCCCCCTCCTTGGACAGGGCTTATACCGTAGAAAAACCATGGCTCTGTCGTGTCTGCTCCTGTAAAACGTGCACATTGCGTGATGTGGAGAAAATGCCTGTAAGCCACTAGGCACAGAGGAGGCACTCCATACACAGCTTTATTTCTCAGCCCAAATGTTCATTTTCCTTTCAAATGCAAAATGCCTCAACTTCCCAAGCAGTTTGGTCTCTGTCTGAAGGTCACAGCAAGGTCTCACGTTCCGGTTTGCCCTGCTGGCTTTTCCTGCCTGCTTCCTGCCTCCCGTGCATCCTCAGCGAGCCTCAGTGATTTGCCTGTTCACAGCTCTGTGTCCCTGAACTCTGTTCCCTCGCGTGAAACACCTTTCCTTCCCCTGCTTTGCCAATCCTTTTCACTGGGTTCGGTCTCCTCCCCAGCATTCTCAGGCACCCCAGGCAGCATTAATCACCTCTTCCTCTGCTCTCCCAGGGGCTTTTCCATACGCTTATTTCATGTTTATCTTAGGTGCCATTTCTCTTATTCTCTTCCCGTTTCTCTGGCTCTCCCTATTCTCAACAGAGTTGGCTTTAGAGAAACCTAGCTGGGTAGAGGAGTTGTGTACTTTTTAGGGTATCATAGGGTATCAGAGCATGGAGAATGGGATCACCCCTGGAACCCATAGCTCAGCTGGACGCAGTTTGTGGAGTGCTCAGGGACAGACTCGATGACTGTTCCCAAAGCTGGTGTCCAGGAAGGAGCTGCATCGGGCCCCTCATTATTGAGGTTCCCACCTCGCCTGGGAGTGGCCACATGCTAGTGAATTCTGCCCCTGCACGTGGGTGGAGCAAGGCCAGGAGGCTGTGTGTCTCTGAGCCTGTGCAGCATGAGGCCTCCTCGGCCAGGAATCCATCTGAATACCTTTGGCCATCAGAAGTCTTGGATCCTGGCCCTAAGCCCCCGTAGAGGCACTGAGGCTCTGCTGGAAGGATTCCTTACTCTTTAATTAGGCTAAACGTATATAGGTCTCCCCAGCCACCCAGATACAGTTTCAGGCCAAGACACAGTACACGTGGATTCTCTTTGGCTTCCCAGAACCTTTGAACATTCTCCTGTGCTGTGGACTCCCCCACTCTGAGTCCCACTCCTCCAGGTAGAAGCCAGACCTAAGCTTTACCAGCTTCTTTACAGCTGGGGCACCGCCTGGGCCCTGGGCCCTGCCCAATTGTTGGCAGCTGAGAACCCAGATGGACACAGGCATCATTCAGATGCCATACTGTGTTCTGGGCTGACTCCTGGTGTCCAGAGATGAATCAGAACAAGCAACTCTAATAGAGCCCCAGGGAAAAGACTACAATGAGGGGAGGTGTCCTGAGTTCTGGGAGCAGAGACTATGGAGACTGGCAGGGAGAGGCCCCGTCTTACTCATTTATTAATGACCCTGTCCTTCTGGCAGTGAGGTGTCCTATAAAGTAAACTGGATTGAATATCTGAAAACATGAGTTGGGGGACTTCCCTCATGGTCCAGTGAGTAAGACTCCAAGCTCCCAATGCTCCCAATGCAGGGGGCCCGGGTTCGATCCCCGGTCAGGGAACTAGATCCCACATGCATGCCGCAACAAAGACCTGGTGCAGGGCTTCCCTGGTGGTGCAGTGGTTGAGAGTCCACCTGCCGATGCAGGAGACGCGGGTTCGTGCCCCGGTCCGGGAGGATCCCACATGCCGCAGAGCGGCTGGGCCTGTGAGCCATGGCCGCTGAGCCTGCGCTTCTGGAGCCTGTGCTCCGCAACGAGAGAGGCCACAGCAGTGAGAGGCCCGCGTACCAAAAGGTCAAGCACTGTATTATTTTCTTTTTCCAGTGCATTTCATAGATTCTGGCACACTGTTGGCACCTGAAGGTTTCTGTTGACTAGATGAAGGAACAAATGAATGAGCAAACACATGGATGACCGAATGGATAAGAGGCACTCAGGAAATGCTTTATTAAAAATAAAACATAAAAAAGAAAATTGCCACTCTTGACACACTATCAGCTAATGAGCTGAGAATTTCATACACATTCCCTCACTTAATTTTCACAGTAACCTTGTAAGATGATTACTCCCATTTTTAAAAAAAATAATTAATTAGTTAATTAAATTGTGGCTGCATTGGGTCTGTTGCTGCCCGCGGGCTTTCTCTAGTTGCAGCGAGTGGGGGCTACTCTTCGTTGTGGTGCACGGGCTTCTCATTGCAGTGGCTTCTCGTTGCAGAGCACAGGGTCTAGGCACTCAGCCTTCAGTAGTTGTGGCACGTGGGCTTCAGTAGTTGTGGCTCGTGGGCTCTAGAGCGCAGGCTTAGTAGTTGTGGTGCACGGGCTTATTTGCTCTGCGGCATGTGGGATTTTCCCAGAGCAGGACTCGAACCTGTGTCCCTGCATTGGCAGGCGGATTCTTAACCACTGCACCACCAGGGAAGCCCTACTCCCATTTTATAGATGAGGCAACTGAGGCTCAGAGATGTTAAGTAATTTGTCTAAGGTCATACAGCTAGTAGGTAGCAGGGCTAGGATTCACACTCCAGGCCTTCGTTCTCAGCTACTCGTTATAATCCCTTCTGCAGTATATGCACAGACATTTCCCAACCTAAGTCACCCAACCTCTCATTACTATATAAAAACACAACTATAATCCACCACTTTGATGCACCTCTTTAACTCCTATCAGGGCCACCATTTGACTTGGCAAGCCAGAGGGCAAGTCAAGGATGGCAGTTCCTGAGAGGCCATTTCTCTGAAAAGGTCCTTTTTTTACACTCACTGGTGACAGGAGTGAAGTCTTTCCTGCTCTCTGAATCCTTTTGACCTGGGGCCTACCTGTGCCCCACGGGTTTCCAGAGCGGTGCACCCAACAAATCTCTTCCTGTTATCTCAACTGCACCTGGAGGCCGGCGGGATGAAAAACATCAACTTCGTCTTAGGTATAGAGACAGCAGGATGAAAAACATCACCTTCCTCGTGGTAAAGAGCCCGAGGTCACTGCTGCCACAAGTCCGCACAGGTATGCAAACTCAGATCTTTGAGCTCTGAGGCCAGAACCTCCTTTACCAAATGGCATGGCTTAAGATTTGAGCCCGGAAACTACCTGGACATGGGAGAGATTTATTAGAATGGGAGAGGGGAACTGGCTCAGGGCAAAGGGTCTTAGGCAGTCAGCCTTTGATCAATCGATTCTTTTGGGGCCCTTGCAAGGGACAATGTGTGTGTCTAGGATGACAGCTTTGGTGCCCCCCTCGTGTGGCAGATGGAAGGACTCAGAAGTGGAGCAGGAAAAATACTTGCCCGTACAGCGGCTGGGATGTCCCTGGGAGAGAAGGAATAGAGTCTAGGTGTGTCAGACATGAAGTCAGCCAAACCAAGGGGAGCCAAATAGCAGCAAGAATCAGGGGCATTGGGGTAGAAGGCCAGTATCTGGGTCCTCGGTTTGCTCTGACCGCTGTACACATACAGAGGATGCTACTTTTGGACCAGACAGTACTGCATCCATGGGGACATCTAGGCCTAGTGTTGCTCAGGAGTGATGAGAAACCCCAGGACTTTTAAGAGATCTGGGTCAATCCTGTTTTCATTCTCTTCCCTGCTGGCTGCTTTGAGCAGTTTAATTTAACTGAAAGGCAAAATCCTTTAATCACCAGCTCTAAATCAAGGCATGACATTTGGGGTAATAGAGGCGGGGAGGGCCGTGACCAGTGGGTAAGGTGAGGCTGCAGGGAGACAGGGCCTGGGGAGGAGTCTGAGTTTGATCTTAGCTGCTGACAGGAGAGCCTGGGCCTCCCATTAACCCTTAGTCGCTAACAGTATTGGCTGCAGACGCTCCAAGGACTGGGGAGGAGAGACTTGGTAAATTACGGTTTACCTTTAAAGACAGCATTTGGAAACACATGTCCACACAAGGGCATGTATGTGAATGTTCATAACAACATTATTCATAATACCAAAAACTGGAAACAATTCAGGTGTCCATCAATGGTGAGTGGATAAACCAATTGTGATGCACCCACACGATGGAATAGTACTCAGCAATAAAGAGGAATGAACTCCTGACACTTGCTACGACATGGATGAACTTCAAAAACATTATGCTGACCAGAAGAAGCCGGCCACAAAAGACCACAAATTATATGAGTCCATGTATGTGAAATTTCTTGTAAAAACAAAACTTAGAGACAGAAAGCAGACCAGTGGTTGCCTGGAGCTTGGAGTGGACATAGATTGACCACAGATGGCCCAAGGGAACTTTTTGGAGTGGTGGGAATATTGTAAAACTGGATTGTGGAGATGGTTGCACAATTCTGTAAATTTACTAAAGCTTATCAAACTGTACACCTTAAAATGGGTGAATTTTTTGATATGTCAATTATAATATAATAAATACTTAAAGTCTTTCACTTTTGACAAGTCCATCCTGGAGCTCCCCTGTGTGCCAGGCTGGGAGTAGAGACCCTCCACCTCCTCCTCACAAGGGAGACGAGGGTTCTCCAACAGTAGCCTCTGGACCACCTGAGCAGCAGCCCCTGGGGGCTTGTTAGCAATGCCAATCTCAGAACTGCTGAATCAGATACTGTGGTGGTGAGGCCCAGAAATGGGAAGTTGAACTCCCCTCCAGGAGAGAGAGAGAACCATGGTCTAATGGAAGGGGGAGAGGAGAGCAGAAAGGTCATTGATGTTGAGCACCCACTGTGTGCAGCCACCAGACATGCCCAGAATGATAACATCCTCACAGCAACCGTGTGACATCAATATTATTGGCCCGATTTTGCAGACAAAGAAACTAAGGTTCAGAGAGGCTGACAGACTGCCAGTTAACGAAAGGACAGAGCTGGGATCGAACAACCAAGTTTCTGACTTGAAACACACCTGCTGCACTTGTGTGGACCTTGTGAATGTGAGCACCATTCCCAGCACCTGGAAGCCCAGGGAGGAGACAGTAGAATCTCAATAAACACAGCCCCTCAGGTTCTATCTTGGCACTAAGTGTGGGTATGAAGAAATAAACAGTCAGCAGAGCACTGAAACTGGCCCAGTATTTTCCTCAAGGCTGAGGCGGCAGTCTTTGTTTAAAGTTATATTGTTTACTCCCAAGGGACAAAGGGGTGGGGGAATTTGGAACTAGATGCTTGGATGGAAGCCCAGGAGGTCCTAGCTCAGTTCCTTGGGAGCCTGGAATGCAAAGGGTTGGGGATATAGAGAGAACGGAACTTGGGGATCCTGGCCAGAAAACATGAGAGCCGCTGGAGACCCGGGAGGGCTGGTCTGTGGTTTCCAGATGCACAGATGACATCATGTCTGCCTGGCCTGCAGACACCAGTCCTGCACGGAGTGGCCCTTCCAAACAGTGGTGCCAGCTTTGTCCTGGAGCTGCTCAGGAAACTGAGGTTGAGCTGAGGTCTCCCTGCTTAAACCCAGCACTGCCAGAAGCTTGACTCAATGCCATACTTTAGGCCACCCCACATGAGGTCTCTTCCTGTGGTCTTTCAGAGCTGGTTGCTGCTGTTCGTTTGCCTTTGCATGGCCCTCCCATGCAAGGTTCACAACCCCTGCCTTTCCTACTCTGATCCTGTTGACTGTTAGACTGAATCAAATAGAGAAACTCTTGTAGCCCAATTATGTTTTTGGTTGCACCAGGTCTTAGTTGCAGTAGGAGGGCTCCTTAGTTGTGACATGAGAACTCTTAGTTGCAGCATGCATGTCGGATTTAGTTTCTAGACCAGGGATTGAACCCAGGCCCCCTGCATTGGCAGCGCAGAATCTTAACCACTGCGCCACCAGCGAAGTCCCTAGCCCAACTATTTAAATGGGCAGAGAGGCTAGGGACTTATTCTAGGTAAAGGCAGGGCCAATACCAGAATCCAGAATCCTGGCCGTGGAGTTATTTAATAATAATAATGCCTATCATTTGTGTAGAGTTTGATCATTTACAAAGCACTTTCATGTGTTATCTATCTCCCTTGACCCTCTTACTAACCCTGTGCTTGATTTATAGATGAGCAACTTGGGGTTTATGGAACTTAACTGACTTGCCCAAGATCACTCCCTGGTGAGTGACAAAGCCAGTGCTCACAGCCAGGTGCTTTGGCCCCAAATTACTTGTGCAGTGCTTCATTCCTGATGGTGTGAGTAACATCACCGGCACCCAGGGAAGAGCCAGGGCAGTTGCATGAAGCACAGCCCCCTTAGGTTCTATCTTGGAAAAAAGTGTGGGTCTTTTTCTTGCCCATTGGCAGAACAGGGTCTTCTCCAGTGACTTTCCAGTCTAAACTGGGCAGGTGAGTCCCCAGCTTGAGCAAGTGACCTGGGCAAGAGCTTCTTCTGACTGCTGAGAATGGGCCTGGACTGGTGAGTGTGTGACCTGCCCCCCAGGTCCATGGCAGCCTGGAGATAGCCCCCTGTTCCTGCTCACTGTGTTCCTTTCCATCGGTCTTCTCTGTTTTTTTGCATGCTGTAGATGACAAAACCCACAACCTCTCATGGTCAACCTACTCTCCCCTCCGATAGAGCTGAAACATGATGATGATGAGCCTTGGTTCCACTTACCAAGGGCATGCTGGGTTCTGGTACTTTTTTTTTTTTTTTTTTCTTTTTGCTGTACGCGGGCTTCTCACTGCTGTGGCCCCTCCCGTTGCGGAGCACAGGCTCCGGACGCGCAGGCTCAGCGGCCATGGCTCACGGGCCCAGCCGCTCTGCGTGGCATGTGGGATCTTCCCGGACCGGGGCACGAACCCGCGTCCCCTGCATCGGCAGGTGGACTCCCAACCACCGCGCCACCAGGGAAGCCCGCTGACTCTGCATCTTTGAGAGACCCTGGAAGGCCCTCCCTTGCCTCTTTCCCACCAGTTGACTCTCAGGTGAAGCTTCAGGATTAGCTCAGTGAATGAATGAGTCTGGGGAACTCCTACTGTCCCTCAGGAAGCAGAAAATGCCACCTCTAGGCCTTTTCCTTTTGCCACCCCAGACTGGTGAGCAACCTTGCCCACCCCCACCTTCCCATGTGTGCGCCAGGACCCCGGGGCAGGCTTCTCAGGGCCTGAGTGGACTCTAGCTGTGGAGATGATAGTATATATTTTTAAAAGTCAGTGCTGGGCATATAGGACACTAAGTAATTCTTCCTTTTCATACTTTGGTTGTGAATTTCTGGGATTTGGCTGTGTGACCTTGGACAAGTTATGTAGCTTCTCTGAGCCTTCAGTTCCTTAACTGTCAGAAGGGGAACAGATACCAGCCTCACTGTGAGAATTAAAGGAGATTATGTGTCTGAAACTTTGAGCTTTTCCGAAAACTCAGTAAGGGTTGGGGAAATGGGGCATTTCTGTCCTGTCTTGCTTGCAGGGCTGGTGTGAAGATTGGAAACAGGTGTTGTGGGTGCTGGACCAAGGAGGGCTATGACTGTCCTGTATCCTTTTCAGGTAAGTCACTACCTGTCCTTTGTGAACTTGGGGAAATGGAGGGAAGGTGTGGAGGAGAGAAGATGAGTTCCCCAGGCTGTGCATTCAAACATCACTTTCTTGTTATTCTTATAACCAGGGCAGTGGGAATTGTTAACCCCTTTCACACTTTCATCCCCTGAAGCTCAGAGACTCCTGACCTGCCAGCAGGGCTCTTTCAAGCTTCAGCCCAGATCAGCCAGGAGCTGGAGCTGGACACCACAGTGACACCCCTGACCGGGGAGGAAAGAGGTAAGATAGGAAAAAGACAGTGGGGGCTGTGATCAGAAAGACACCTGCACATCAAGGGGAAAATTAACATTTGAGAGGGGGCCTGGCAGACTGGTTACAAGAAGCCTGGAGTAGGGAATTCCCTGGCATTCCAGTGGTTAGGACTCCGCGCTTCCACTGCAGGAGGCATGGGTTCGATCCCTGGTCGGGGAACTGAGACCCTGCAAGCTGCGTGGCAAAGCCAAAAAAAAAAAAAAAAGAAGAAAGAAAGAAAGAAAAGAAAAAGACTGGAGTAGAGAAGTCTCAAAACTGGAAGGAACCACAGGGAACAGTGGGGCCAGCACAACTGATTTACAGGTGAGGAATCTGGGCCGCAGAGAGGGATGGTGGCAACAGCAGGACTGGAAAGCAGGCTTCCTGTCTCCCAGTGTATTCATTCTGGAGGGTGCTGAGGGTGAGCTGCAGCTTCTGGGCTGTGGCTGTGGGCCAGAGGGGAGGTCAACGGGCAGCCTAGGCCTTCAAAGGGAACAGGAAGTCTTTAGGGAGATCAAAGTTACTAGAGAGCTGGGAATTAAGACAAACTGAATTATCTCCCTGATTCACTTTCAGACTTCTCACCTCCGAGAAGGTCATGTCTTGACCACTTTTCTGTCACAAAAATTGCCCTCCTTGTCAGCTGGCTAATAAAAGCAATAGAAAACTTTGACTTGCTGTTCTCCCCACTGCTGGCTGTTCTTTGCATTGCTGGCTCTCTCCACTGCCTTCCTCTACTCTGGCTGTCAGATGTCAAAGCCTTATACATACACACACTCAGTGGCTCCTCATTGTTTATTGAGTCAAAACCACATGCTCTTGTCTGTCTTTTAATTCCCATCCCAGCCTGAGCACAGTTCAACTCATCGGCCTCCTCTCTTGCCATTCTACCCCCAAAGTCTCTCTGCTCCCTTGCAGCTTCCCAAAAGAGCCTAGCATTTTCACGCTGCCCTATTTTATCCACTGGGATGCCTTTTCCCCCTTTCCCTCTTCTGCCTTTAAAATCTTATCTTTTAGGCCCATTTCCTAGGACTCCTCCTCTCTGAGGCTCTGCTTGACCTCTGCCACCATCCATCCCCAGCAGAAGTAATCACTTTCTCCTCTCCACTCCCACAGCAGAGAAAACTGGTTATTTCTCTCCCACATCATTTATCAAACTGACTCTCACCATACAGTACTGGCTTTCCACTCCAACATTTTATTATGAAATATTTCACATGTACAGCAAAGCTGAGAGAATTTTCCAGTTAACTCCCATTTCTCTGACATCTTGTTTCTGCTGTTAACACTTTATCTTCCTTGTTTTATCACATATCTGTCCCTCTCTCCATGCTGCTATCCATCTATTTTTTAAAATAAATTTATTTTTTTATTTTATTTATATTTGGCTGCATTGGGTCTTTGTTGCTGCGTGCGAGCTTTCTCTAGCTGTGGCAAGTGGGGGCTACTCTTTGTTGCAGTGTGCGGGCTTCTCATTGCGGTGGCTTCTCTTGTTGAGGAGTGTGGGCTCTAGGTGCGTGGGCTTCAGTAGTTGTGGCACTCGGGCTCAGTAGCCGTGGCTCGTGGGCTCTAGAGCACAGGCTCAGTAGTTGTGGCGCACGGGCTTAGTTGATCCGTGGCATGTGGGAATCTTCCTGGACCAGGGCTCGAACCCGTGTCCCCTGCGTTGACAGGTGGATTCTTAACCACTGAGCCACCAGGGAAGTCCTGCCATAAACATTCTTGAAGAAATCTTTGTGTGGATGTATGTTTTAATTTGGGGAGGGGGTAAGTACTAGGAGTGGAATTAAGTTTGTCTTTTTCTGCCTCTAGATTGTGAGCTTTTTGAGGGCTGATGTATTTAGTCTCTACCTCTAGGCTAGTCTTTAGCCTCCACCATACTGCCTTGGTACGTGGTAGATTCTCAGCAGATGTTTGTTGAAATGAAACATAATTCAAGCACAACCCAATTTTCCTATATTCTGTATAATATGTACCTCTCATTTAGCACTCTGTGGGCCCAATAAGATGAGCATTGTTTCTTAATCTTCCCAATGAGCCTCTAAGGTAAGAATTAGGAACCAGAGGCTGAAAGAAGTTAGGTGAGCTGTTGGAGGTCACAGAGCAGGTGAGGGAAAGAGACAGAGACAGAATTTGAAACAGACACTGTTTTTTTGTTTTGTTTTGTTTTATAATTTTTAAAAAAATATTTATTTATTTAGGCTGCGCCAGGTCTTAGTTGCAGCATGCAGACTCTTAGTTGTGGCATGCATGTGGGATCTAGTTCCCTGACCAGGGACTGAACCCAGGCCCCCTGCATTGGGAGTGTGGAGTCT
Organism: Kogia breviceps; assembly: GCF_026419965.1. NCBI lineage: Eukaryota > Metazoa > Chordata > Mammalia > Artiodactyla > Physeteridae > Kogia > Kogia breviceps. Next base: position 40,332,266 of record NC_081319.1, read on the forward strand.
TACCCACTGGACCACCAGGGAAGTCCTGAAACAGACACTGTTTGTGTGAAGCCCGTGCATAGAGGAATCTCTGTGCCACTTTACTTCTCTGAGGGTCTCAGCTCCTTTGGCTGAAACCCTTGGAGTTACTGTTCCAGTTCACCTTTATCTGCTCTTAGGGGCTGGGCAATGTTGGCTATCTCCTTTTCCTCCATTAGACATGAATGATTGTTTTCCAGTGGAACTCCAGATCTCACTTACCTTGATAGAGATCAGCACTGCACCCCTCCAGAAGGGAGGGATATAGTTGACAACAAAATGCTGAGTGTCAACAGGTAACTGTGGAAGGAGAGGTGGAATGGAAAATACACCACTGTGCAGTCATCATAGGAAAGGTTGGTTTAGGCAAGAATCATCAATGGATGACGAATCTGGGGAATAACTTTGATGAGGAACAGGATCTGAGCATGTGGTAAAGCATCTCTCCACAGATTGCATATTAGTTGCAAGGGAAAAAATAGTAGCAGTACACTGGAGAAATCAGGACACATCTTGTCTCAATGATCAAAATTAACATCACCAGTGATGGGCAGATGGCCATGGCATGCCTTCTAGTATGATATTCTGAGGACATGCCATTGTTCATGCAGTATTCTGACTGGGAAGTATTGATATAAGCTGAATCTAACCACAAGAAAACATCAGACTCCCCAGATGAGATACATTCTAATTTTAAAAAAGGGGGAATTTTGAAGAATTTGTATTCTTCAAAAATGTTAATGTCGGGCTTCCCTGGTGGCGCAGTGGTTGAGTCCGCCTGCCGATGTCGGGGACACGGGTTCGTGCCCCGGTCCGAGAAGATCCCACATGCCGTGGAGCGGCTGGGCCCTTGAGCCATGGCCGTTGAGCCTGCGCGTCCGGAGCCTGTGCTCCGCGACGGGAGAGGTCACGGCAGTGAGAGGCCCGCGTACCGCAAAAAAAAAAAAAAAAAAAAAAAAAAAAAAGTTAATGTCATTAAGAAACCATACACATATGGTTTAAGAAACATACACATATACACACACACAAAGGCTGTGAAAATATTCCACATTAAAGGAAACTAAAGAGACATGACAACGAAATATGACGTTTGATCCTGGACTGGGTCCTGTTTTGGAGGAAGAAAAAAAATACTTTAAGGGACATTACTGGGTCAATTGACAAAATTGGAATATGAATGGTAGATTAGGTAGAACTGAGTCAATGTAAATTTACTGAGGTTGGGACTTCCCTGATGGTGCAGTAGTAGTTAAGACTCTGTGCTCCCAATGCAGGGGACCCGGATTCGATCCCTGGTCAGGGAACTAGATCCGCATTCACGCCGCAACTAAGAGTGCACATGCCACAACTAAGAAGTCCACATGCCGCAACTAAGAAGGCCACATGCTGCAACTAAGAAAACTGCATGCCATAACTATGAGCCCGCATGCTGCAACTAAAATTAATAAATAAATAATTACGTTTACTGAGGTTGAAATCTGTATTGTGGTTATAAGAAATAGCATCATTAGGAACACATGCTGAACTATTTAGGGGTAAAAAGCTATGATGCATGTGATCTACACTGAAACTCCAAATATATTATTTGTGTGTGGTGTGTGTGTGTGTGCAGCACATAATCCAGCAAATGGGAAAAATCTGAAAAAGACGTGAATTTTGGTAAAGGGTACATGAGAGTGCTATGCACTATTTTTATCCTTGCAACTTTGTATGTTTGAAATTATTTCCAAATAAAAATTTTAGAAAATGCTCCCCTGCAAAGTCCCCAGAATCCTAATTCAATCAGTGTGGACTGTGCCCACAGGAATTCCATGAATGTGGGCAGCTCTTTCCTAAATATAAGTTAGTTTGTCCCAACCTGCCAAATCTTTGATCCCAAGCTAAGTGAAGAAGTGCCATGGAGCTAAGGCAGGCGTCTTTTAAAAGAATCCCTTCATCTTTGTCTCCTCTCAGAACATCTTTCTAGAGCAGGCTCTCACCAGAGGCTTGTTAAATTGGCCAAAGCTGCTTTCTGGCTTCAGGGTGACGGATGGTGAGCTCTGAATAGAGGGTCTGAAGTCTGGGTCCTGCCTCCTCCTCTCGTGCTGATCTGGTGCATGATGTTGGCCTCTTATCTGTGGGTGAAGGATTTGGACCAGAGCACAGGTTGCAAATTGGCAACCCAAGAGCCACTGGTTCACAGCTGTGTTTGGCTTAGACAGTATTTTTAAAAAGGCTTAATTAGTTGTCGACACTCAACAACCAGGATACTGTACATAAACGTTTGGCTCCAGTGTGACCACACTGGGCCCACATTTCCAGGAATGGGCAGCAACTGGCTGGAGTTGGGATCGGCGCCCTCCTGCTCCTCACAGTCCCCACCCTACTCTTTTATATTGTGACTAATCAATTTCCTCATTTTCAACTTCTGCTGGGCCTTTGGACCGGAAGATCTCTAAGGACCTTCCAGTTCACATCTTCTCTGACCATGGCTTATCTCTTTAGGGGCTTCAGATGCTGAACTAGATGTTGGATGGAGTGAAGAGTCAGGTGAAGAAGCAATAACAGAACCAGGATGAGAGTTGTCTCAAGCATATTGAGACAAAGGGCCAGATTCTGGTTCAACATGGTGATATACCCAGTGGAGCTCTAGATGGGATATGATGCTTGGAGTCAGAGTTGGAGAGAAGCTAGGAGGTTTTTTTGAGACTGAGGGTTCAGAATGGAAAATGGAAGAAGAATTGGGGGAAAGCCAGGTGTCTGCTGAGCTGGCCAAGTGCCTGGAACTGAGGGCATTACTCTGAGCAGTCACAGTGATAGGGTCACAGTTGAGAGCAGTTTTGACTTGTAGCCAGGAAGTGGATCCTGGGGAGAAAAAGGAAAGAGGAAACAAAATAATCAAGGTGTAGTGGAAAGAGCACTGAACAAGGAATCAAAGGATGGGCTTCTAGTTCCAGATCTACCACTTACTAAGTGTTTGATGGTAGGCATATCACTCCACATCCCTGAATCTGTTTCCTCAGTTTCCAAATAGGGATGATAATACTAGCCCTGCCTATCTCAGAGTTATAGAAAGCTTAACTGTAATACCAGAGAGCAAATCATTTAACAACCAGGGAAGTACCATCCCAATGTGAGATGAAATTCAGAAGGTGTAATGCAGTCTTAGAATGTCAGGGCTTGAAGGGCCCTTTGAACATCTGCAACCCTCTCATTTCACAAAAGATGAATTTGAAATCCCAAGAGGAGAAATTACACAGCAACTGTAGGTCAGAGGTGGGCACAGTGCTCCATTAGCTTTAGAGTAAAACTCCCTTTGTGCTCCCTCTAGGTGCAGGTAAATGAAACTCACCAAAGGAAGAAAGGGCGAGGACCTAGCTAGGGGGACTTTGTGTTCAGGAAATTCCCCAAAGTTGTGTGTTATATCACATGCACTCAAAAGGAACAGGACCTTGTAATTACTCCAGAGGTCATAGGAACAAGGAAACACTTAGTGAACCTTGAAAGAAGTAGTCTTATTTCAAGGGAGAGGAAGTCCCACCCTGTACATTACACAGCATGCAAGTGAGTGAAGAGAGAGGTGAGGCCATCTTGTTCTACTTCCCCTGATAGAGATGAGCAACCTGAGGCCCAGGGATGGGAAATGCCTTGCCCAAGGCCACACAGCTTGTTTCTGGCAGAGCTGGGACTGTAACGGGGTTTCTCAATTTGGAGTCCAGGGCTTTTACTCCATGTACCATTTGGTGTTGCATTTCACTGCAAATGGCAGAGACCAATGGGGGCTTACACCAATGGAGATTTATTGACTAATGATGGCTTTAAAAGATAAGGGTTACTTTTCTCATTTCATAGGAAGTCCGGAGGTGGGCAGTCAAAGATTAGTGTAGCTGCTGGAAGATGTTAAGGACCTAGTTTCCTCCTATCTTCCTATTTTCACCCTCAGCCCATAGCCCATAGCTTTTGTCTTTATTGTCATAAGACGGCTGCTTTACCTCTAGGCATTGTGTCCATATTCTGGACAGGTGGAAGAAATGCAGCTGAGTTTGTCTTTTTATAAAGGCTTACCTGAAAGCTCCATATACTATATATAATACATATAAAAATATTCTATGTTACATATTAATATGTTGTATTATATATAACATGTAATGTAGATTAATGAGTATATATGTATGTACATATACATGTTTTAAATATATATATATATATATACACACACACACAGATACGTATATATGTTTGCTGAATCACTATGCTACACCATTTTAAAGATGAAAGAAGGGGTGGGGGCAAAAAGCACCCGCCTAAGAATCGGAAAATGGGTTTAAGTCTGGATTCTGCCACTTTTTTGTGGGTCTTCGACATGTTCCAATTACCTCACCTGAAAAAGGTTTGGGCTAAATGACCCCAAAAGACCCTTCTGGATCTTAAGTTCTATTTCTCTATCTTATTTGAATTTGAATCCATATAATTATATTTCCCTCTCCTCATGGAATTCTAAAATAAACATCATAAATTATGATAAAAACTGGTATGTAAAAATTGTGTATTTATCTGACAAGTGTTGGTACCGAGAAATTTCAGCCAGAGATTCCTACCATGAGAGCATCAACATATCTCCCTATATTTTCTTCTAAAAGTTGTAAAATTTTATAACATTTTTCTGTTGGGGTCTTACAATTTTGTTGTTAGGTTTATTCCTAGGTTCCATAACAATTTTATTGTTTTACTGTGATGAATGAGATTTTTTTTTTCTATCCCATTTTGTAATTGATGATTATTGGTATTTAGGAATGCTATTCCTTTTTGTATGTTAACTTCATATCCAGTAACCTTGCTGAATTTTTATTAATTCTAATAGTTTGTAGATCTTCCCTAATTTTCTATGCAGAAATTCATATTACCTACAAATCAGGATAGGCAGAGAAAACAGCCTGAGGAAGGTCCTGAGAGGGGAAAGTTCAGGAAACAAAGAAGGCAGATAATGCTGGACATATTGAGAAACAAGGCAGACAATGAGGGGTAACAGAGACAGCATCATTGCACAGGATCTTGGAAGCCATTTTCAGGATTGTAATGCAAAGGAAAGCTACTGAAGTAGTTTAGGTTAAAACTAGAGGGAAGGCTCTATGGTAAGCCATTGGACTTTGCCCATGTTTGTGTCCTGGCCAACATTTTGATCAAAATTTGGATGAATAGGGCCTTCCCTGGAGGTCCAGTGGTTCAGACGCCATGCTTCCAATGCAGAGGGCTGGGTTCAATCCTTGGTCGGGGAACTAAGATCCCACATGCCCACGTGCCACCTGGCTCCACCTTAAAAAAAAAAAACTGGATGGGACTTCCCTGGTGGTGCAGTGGTTGAGAGCCCACCTGCCGATGCAGGGGACACGGGTTTGTGCCCTGGTCCGGGAAGATCCTACATGCTGCAGAGCGGCTGGGCCCGAGAGCCATGGCCGTTGAGCGTGCATGTCCGGAGCCTGTGCTCCACAACGGGAGAGGCCACAACAGGGAGAGGCCCGCGTACTGCAAAAAAAAAAAAAAAAAAAATTGGATGAATAAATATAAAGCATGCTTTTCATGCATAATAAATATATTGTATAACCCTAAAATGTCTTCTTGTGAACTTGTAGAGCTTCAAGAATATATCCTTAGACATGGGACTAGATGTTTGCTAAGATTCCCTTCCAACTCTGAGATGCTGGGGATCTATGTTTTGTTTTGTTTTTGTTTTTTTGTTTTTTTTTTGCCATTCCATGTGGCTTGCAGGATCTTAGTTCCCCAACCAGGGATGGAAGCCCCAGCCCCCAGCAGTGGAACCTCAGAGTCCTAACCACTGGACGGCCAGGGAATTCCCTGGAGCTCTATGTTTTTATCCTGGGTACCCTGGAACTGAAGGGAATGTTCTTTCCTATTGCAGGTGGGCAAATAGAAAGTACCTATACCTTGAGAAACGATTAGGGCAGATCTATGTTTACACAAATAATTACCACATATGTGGTGAGTACTGTTAATAGAGAGGTATATATGGGGTGCAGGAGGGTGTATATGAATTGGAGCAGGGGTGGTCTAGAAGGTTGTCAAGCTTGGCAGAGGGCTTAGAAGTAGCCGTGGCAGTATACAGCAAAGAGAACAGGGAACAGCATCCGTGTTGATGGAGATGTTTCTGAGGCAGGAGTATCTGGTAGGCCTGAGAAAGGAGAAGGAAGGGAATAACTGAGATGGTTGTCTAGTTTGGGATACACAGAACATGGTGACCCTATTACATTAAGGAAGAAGTGGAGGATTCCAACACCTTTAAATCTTCCTAGCCATCTGTCTTCTAAGGATTTCAAAGCCAATTGTATTCATAAAGCCTGGGATAGGCCTAGGGGCTGGTTATTCCAGGCAGCAGGGAGAAGGAGCAAAGTAACTTTTTTAGCTCCCGTGTTTTTCTTCAATAGTAAGTTCATGCTTAGACCAAGTCAGTGGGCTTTGGTGTGAAGTAATGCTAATTTCACCAGAGAAGAAACCTATCTTTTAAATCTTTGTATATGTGCCCCTCACTGTGTGGCCCTTCCTGATGTGCAGGTACTCAGTCAACATCTGTTGGATGAATGAATTCAGGCTTGCAATGGTAGTTCCCCTACTTTGGAGTCTGGGTAAGGTGAGAGAGGGGGAAATCTCTGGGTTTGGGCCAAGTCCTGTCTTATTAATTGGTGTGTGATCCAGATCAGTCATTTCAGTTTTCTGTGATTGGCTTAAAGTCCTTTCCAGGGCTCCAAATTCACAGTGCTAACCCTTTTCCAATTATCCTTTATTTAATTTTATTAAGTATAGTTGATATGCAATATTATGTTAGTTTCAAGTGTACAACATAGTGAGTCAATATTTATTTATTTATTTATTTATTTTTGGCCTCACCCCAACGCTTGTGGGATCTTAGTTCCCCAACCAGGGATTGAACCCACGTCCTCAGCAGTGAAAGTGTGAAGTCCTAACCACTGGATCACCAGAGAATTCCCAGTGATTCAACATTTAAATACATTACAAAATGATCACCACAATGTCTAGTAACCATGTTTCACCATACAAAATTATTACAGTATTTAGTATTATCAACTATATTCCTTTTGCTGTATATTACATCCCTGTGACTTACTTATAATTGGAAGTTTGTACCTCTTAACCCCCTTCACCTATTCTGCCCAACTCCTCACCCTCCTCCTCTCTAGCAACCACCAGTTAGGTAAGTCACTAAAGTTCTGTTTGTTTTCTAATCTGTAAAATGATAATAAGAACATGAATACCAACCATATAGGATTGTTGTGATGATTTAAATGAGTTATTAGGTTATCACATACTTAAGAGAGTGCCTGGAATATAGTGAGCATTCAATACAGTGTCAGCTATCACTTTTCTGGACCAGCGTTACCCAGCAGAAATACAATGTGAACCAAACAGTAATTCTACTTTTTCTGGTAGTTACATTTTATTTTTTAAATTTATTCTCTTTATTTGGCTGTATTGGGTCTTTGTTGCTGCGCGCTGGCTTTCTCTAGTTGCAGCAAGCAGGGGCTACTCTTCGTTGCGGTGCGCGGGCTTCTCATTGTGGTGGCTTCTCTTGTTGCAGAGTACAGGCTCTAGGCGTGCGGGCTTCAGTAGTTGTGGCACGTGTGCTCAGTCGCTCTGCAGGGATCAAACCCGTGTCCCCTGCATTGGCAGGCGGATTCTTAGCCACTGCGCCACCAGGGAAGTCCCTCTAGTAGTTACATTTAAAAAGTAGTAAAAAAGAAACATGAAATTGTTTTAAATATATTTTATTTAACCAAAGATATTCAAACCTGAAATCAATTTTGTAATGACCCAAATTGTAATCAATGATTATGAATGAGCTATTTTATATATTTTTAAATCTCGGAAATTCGGTGTGTATTCTACACGTGTAAAGTATCTCAACTTGGAACAGCCACGTCACTTGTGGCTGGTGGCAGAGCAGCCCAGGAGAGGCCCACCAGCTGCGTCCTTATTCCGTTAGGGTTCTTTCCAGCGACAAGCTGGCCAGCGCCCCAGGCCCCGCCCCGCGCCCCTCCCAGGTTACGTCATAGAGCCACAGGCCCGGCCGCATGTGCCCCGCCGCTCACGTCCTCCCCGCTCCAGGCACTAAGTTCTAAAAGGAAGCGACGACCAATGCACAGAGCAGCGGAGTAGGTCGGTCTGTCCTCCCGCCGCTCTGGCTACAGCAGGCGGGCGGGAGGCGGGCGTCTGAAGCCTCCATGCGTTCCTCGGCCCCAACGGCCCTCCGCTTGGCCGCTACCCCGGCGGGGTCGAGGCGGCGGGGCCCGCGCCTATTGGTCCGCCGCTGTCGTCCGCCCGCCCCCTCACCGCGCTTATTGGCCGGAGCCGCGGCGCCCGCGGGATAGGCGGTGGCGGCGTCCCTCCCTCGCGCCGGCCCTCAAGAGGGCGACGAGGAAGCGGCCTCTCCCTGCGTCCCGCCCCTCGGGCTCGCTCGCTGGCTCCCGGCTCCTCCCGGCTGCTCTCGGCCCTCTCCCGGCTCCCTCCGGCTCAGGCTCAGGCTCCGGCGCGGCGGCGGCGGCGGCGGGTAGGTGCAGCGGCAGGCGGGGCCCAATCAGAGGGGGCCCTCCCCACTGCCCCTGGGACTGCCCGAGCCTCGCCCCGCGGGCGCCCGGGACCCCACAAGGCCCGCGCGAGGCGGGGAAGGGCGGTGGCCACCGGCTTCGGGACGCGGGGGCGGCCGGGCTGGGGGGCTGCGGGCGTGATCTTCCAAGTCTTCGAGGCGCGATCCGGGGACCCGCAGGGCGGGGCGGGCTGAGAGGTCCAGCTGCTGGGGTCTGGAGCGGTGGGGCCGAGAGGCACGCCTTGGGCGCGGGATGGGGCTGAGCCTGGGGAGCGAGGGTCGGCTGCAGCCTGGGGCCCTGGGTGGGGCTCGGGGACGTAGGAGAACTCAAAGGTTGTCTCGTGAGGCTTTGTGGGGGGGGTCAGTTGAGGTGGGGCTGAGGCGAGCCTTAGAGAGGGTGCAGGGTCAGGGGTTACGGGAGGGGCTGGAGGGTGGTCGGGAGAACAGGGCCCCAGGCAGGGCTTTCCCTGCGTGCGTGGCCCTAGCACTGTTTGGGGACTAAGCATGTTCCTGGCTGCGGGAGTGCGCAGGGGTCGCTGTAAAGGGTGGGGATGCGAGGATAGGACAGGCACCTGGGGGGCAGTTGGCAATGTTACCCAGAGCAGAGATTGTGATTTAGCACATGGACCAGGTTCTCCTCTGGTATGTTGCTTGAGCTCTTCGGTGAAATTACCCCGTGGGGGTGGTGGTGGCGGGGGATGTTAGGGTTTTGCTTCCCTCCAGGAATGGGTAAATTAAATGCATTTGCTGCTTTGGGGAGGAGACAGTGATTACTCTTAGGTCTGTGTTTTAGGACCCAGACCCAGAGTGAAACGCGCTTCTCGGGATGGTTAGTGTTACCCAGCTTTCTCCTGGGAACCCCCATTTCTCTTCACCCTCCTCGGTCCAGTTGCAGTATTGCTCCCCAGGGACTCTCGATTCCCTCTCCCTGGCTCCCTAGGATTGCAGTGTTTCTTGCTCTGCGTGTGTGTGTGTCTCCCGCCCATTTTCCTGCTGCTGCGCTTTTGGCAACTGCCTCTGCTCTTTCCCAGGGATGGTTGTGGCATTGCATCAGGGGATATTTGTGCTTGTAATTTGCTCACTCAGCCCGGGAAGAGGGAGAATAGTATGCTGCAGAGATGGGGGTGGGGTGGGGGTGGGGTGCCGTCAGCTCGGCTGGGCAGACAGAGAAATGGGTGTGGTGAGGGAATACAGCTGCTCTAGGCCTATAGGGTAACACTGCCCAGTCATCAGCTCAAAGAGATTCAAAGAGCGGCAGCAGCAGCTATTTTTATAAATCAGTTCTGAATCCAAGCTGAGCGCATGGGTTTAGAGTGAACAGTTGTCATGCTCTAACTATTATGGGCTGGGTGTTTGGTAGACAACACTAGAGTTGCTAAGCAAGAGACTCCCATCTGTACAGTGCAGGGATACTTTACTTGTAGCATTTTAACTGCGCTTCTCAACTCTCTTGCATGGGACATCTCTTGTCAGGGAATGTCTTTTAAATTGATGTGGTTTTATGGTCCATACCGCTACTTTTTAAAAAAAATGAATTAATTTATTTATTTTTGGCTGTGTTGGGTCTTCGTTGCTGCATAAGGGCTTTCTCTAGTTGCAGAGTGGGAACTATTCTTGGCGGTGTGCAGGCCTCTCGTTGTGGTGGCTTCTCTTGTTGTGGAGCACAGGCTCTAGGCGTGCGGGCCTTAGTAGTTGTGGCTCGCAGGCTCAGTAGTTGTGGGGCACGGGCTTAGTTGCTCCGCAGCATGTGGGATCTTCTCGGACCAGGGCTCGAACCCGTGTCCCCGACATTGACAGGCGGATTCTTAACCACTGGGCCACCAGGGAAGTCCCATACCGCAGCTTTTTAAATGAAATGCTTTTACCTCAGTTATACACTTCCTTTCAAATTTGCCTTAAATATAATAAAGCTATCACTTTTTGAGCACTTGCCATCTTCCAGGCACTAGTTGTTGGTGTTTATTTACAGATGAGGAAATTGAGACTGACAGGAATCAAGTTCACACAGATAAAGTGGCATCCACACCAAGGTCCCTCTGACTCCCACAGTAGTTCAGAAACTGGACATTTCAGAAACTGGACATTTTTGGTTCACACAGGGGTGATTCAAGCACTTAAGAATTTATTCATGCAGAGTAATCTCACTGGAGACTGATAAGCCAGATATCAGTTTATTTACGTCAGGGGCTTCGCTGGTGGTCCATGGGTAAGACTGTGCTCCCAATGCAGGGGGCCTGGGTTCAATCCCTGGTTGGGGAGCTAGATCCTGCCTGCATGCATGCCACAACTAAGAGTCCACATGCTGCAGTGAAGATTCCATGTGCCGCAGCGAAGACCCAGTACAGCCAAAATAAATAAATAAATATTTAAAAATTTAAAAAATTTATGTCCAAAGTTTTAAGTGCCATATGCACATGGGAATTAATTATCCACTGGCCAGGGCACCTCCTTTGTTTCTGGGCAGCCAAATCAGTAATAAGGATGCAGTTGATTATAGAATTGAAACTAAGGGCACTGGATGTTCTTAGGGGATGTTTTAATCAAGTCACAGAAGCCTAGTGGGTCTGCCTTCTTTCTCCACTATGCAAAGTCCTATTGGGTTGGCCAAAAAGTTCCTTTAGGTTTTTTTTCGTAACTTATGGAATATTTATGTTGGACAGTGCTGGGGAGATTCTAACACATTTCCCCACTGTCTCAGTTTTTTAAGTCTTCTCTTCATATATTTGTCATACCAGCATATACTTACTTGAGTTAAAATTCCCAAATTTATAAATAAGTTTATATTACATATTAAAAAAGTCATTTTCCATTGTTTGCTGACAGTGAAGGAAACACCTGTCTTAATGCCTAGTGGCTTAGCTTTATTTTTTAGAGGGTATGAAAACTTTTATTAATTAATTGGCTTTCAGGGGAGAGTAGGACAAGTTTGTCATACTTTTTCAAAATGGCTTAAGAACAAGGAAAGATGCTTGCAGTTTTAATTTTGGTTGTAGGGTGGGGGTGGGAGTCAGTGTTCCCTTGTGTGGTTTGAACCTCCCACCTACATCAAGATAGGTTGCTTAGTTTTAGAGATATGGTTCCTATTGATCTTAGAGTCTTGTTCTTTTTCCTAATCTTGTTTCTGAATTTGGTGGTCCATCCTTTGGCTGCGTACTTTTGCTGTTGATACTTCAAATTTGTGACATTGCTATTTTCCTCCTCCTCCTTCTTCTCCTCCTCCTTTTTAAATATTAAGCATCAGTCATTGATATGTAGGTTTTATTTTTCTTTAAAAAGCGAGAAAATCTGAGAGGAACATTTTGAAGTCATCTTGGTGTATGTAGTTCATTTGACTTGCTCAGTGTGAAAAGGAAACCGAGTAGATATCAACTGATTTCACTTTGTCCTTCTAAATGGCACTCTTAGAACCAGGTTACTGTGGCCTTATTGCTAGGAGTGAGTAGTTGAGGACAGTTAGGGTCAAGGAAGGGGATAGAGCAAACTGATATATATGAGGGGTTTGTACACACTACCTTCTTAGAGCATTTGTAGGCTAATTTCTCAACGCAGATGTTAGGGGAACTACTTTGTATGTCATTAAAATTTTAAGCTTGAAAGTCAACCGAATTTACTTTTGTGATTCTTTACAGGTTGAAAAGTTAATCTTCTCACTGTAAAACCCATTAAAAAATTAATTTTTGGCTGCGTCGTGGGCTTTCTCTAGTTGTGGAGGGCGGGGGCTTTCTCTAGTTGTGGAGGGGGGGAGTTGCGGTGTGTCAGCCTCTCATTGCGGTGGCTTCTCTTGTTGCAGAGAACAGGCTCTAGGCAAGTAGCCTTCAGTAGTTGTGGCACGTGGGCTTCAGTAGTTGGGGCTCGTGGGCTGTAGCGCGTAGGCTCAGTAGTTGTGGTGTATGGGCTTAGTTGCTCTGAGGCATGTGGGATCTTCCCGGACCAGGGCTCTAACCCATGTCCCCTGCATTAGCAGGAGGATTCTTAACCACTGCGCCACCAGGGAAGCCCCGTAAAATCCATTTTGTTAGTTTGCATTTAAGTATCGTTTGAAATGTATTTATAACCTTTTCTTACTCTCCCTAATTTTACAAGGTGAATGCAATTTAAAAAAACCTTTTATTTTGAGATAATTTTATTTTATTTTTTATTAAAAAAATTTTTTTTTGCGGTACACGGGACTCTCACTGTTGTGTAGCACCCGCGTCCCCTGCATTGGCAGGCGAACCCTGAACCACTGCGCCACCAGGGAAACCCTGAGATAATTTTAGGTTACTGAAGAGTTGTAAAGATAGTACACAATTTCTCTGTACTCTTCATTCAGCTTCCCTTAATGTTAACATCTTATATAATCATCATACATTTATCAAAATTAAGAAATCAACATTAGTTTAATGTTATCAGCTAACTTACAGACTTACCTCTGATTTCCCCAGTTTTTCCACACTGATACTCTTTTTGTGTTACAGGATTCAATCCAGGATACCACATTGCACTTTAGATGTCATGGTTCCTTAGTTTCTTCCAACCAGTGACAGCTCTTTGGTTTCTCCTTGCTTTTGACGCTTGACACTTTTGAAGAATAGTGGTCATTCGTAGAATGTTCCTGAATTTGCATTTTCTGTTTTCTCTTGATTAGCCTGAGGTTAGGCATTTTAGGGAAGATTACCAGAGAGATAGTATGCCCTTCTTGTCCCATCATATTTCGTATCAGAGGATATCTGATATCAACACGATTTATTACTGATGTTAACTTTGGTAGCTTGATTGAAGGTTGTGTGGCTGCCTGCTTTCGAAAAAGTGACTCTTTTTCCGTTTCCTTACTTCATTTGTTAGAAGCTAGAAATGAGTCACCGAGTCAAGCCCACACTCCAGGGCAAGGGAATTTAAGCTCCACCTCCTGAAGGGATGAGTATCAAAGAATTTGTGAGCATAAGTTAAAACCACCCACAGTAATTAGTAAATATCTCTGTGAGGCTAAACTAAGATCTGATTTTCTTTCTTAAAGTTTCATCCACTAATTTTAGCATTCGGCAGTGAAACTTTCCTGCAGCAGCAATTATTATTGTGTTATTCTAGTGGTGATTTTCTGTTTCACTCATTCCTCCTACATTTATTATTTGGAATTCTTCTGTAAGGAAGATTTGTGCCTTTCCCCCATTTATTTATTTAATCATTTATATCAGTATGGATTCATGAATATTTTTCTCCCTTTGGATTGTAATCCAGTACTATATTTTGTTGCATAAATTCTTATAGCGTTGGCCATTTGCCACCTATGTTCTTTTGACATGAGGCCCTCCCCTTTCTTTTTGGATCACATTTTTACTTTCTGGTGCTGCAAGATGCTCCAGTCTCATCTTGTATTTCCCCTGCCCTGGCCCTAGAACCAACCATTTTTTCAAGGAGCTCTGGTTTCTTTTATTGCAGAAAAATATTTAAAAACCGAAGTCTGGTTTCTAAATGAACTGGGTATACTTATTGCTACTGAGATATCACTGCTTCTTGGCACTCTTAGGGAGCAGAGCTAGGAAATATATGTATGTATACTGACCCAGGTATACACATACCTGTTTTGTTTTATTTTGGCCACGGCTTGCAGCTTGCAGGATCTTAGTTCCCCGACCAGGGATTGAACCTGTGCCCTCAACAGTGAAAGAAAGGGCAGAGAGTCCTAACCACTGGACCACCAGGGAATTCCCTACACAGATCTGTTTCTATAACTATCTGTATATAAATATAAACATGGGTTCATAATGGTCTCTTCTGACTCTAATCCAGCACCATGGAGTTCATTCTAGCATTCACCTCCTTGCTTATTTGTAATTTTTCTCTGTCAGTGAGAAACTTGGTTCTTATTATTTATAATAGATTTACTTAATAGTTCAACCTTAGTGTATGTGTAAAGTAGGAAAATGCAGGGTTTTTTTTTTAGTATTTCTTTTTTTTAATTTAAATTTTATTTTATATTGGAGTATAACTGATTTACAATATTACGTTAGCTTCAGTTGGAAAATGCAGTTTTAATTATCACATAAGGTAAATTCTAAAGTGTTTTGCAGTTAACTAATTTAAATTATATTCCTGTAATATAGGTATTCTAAATTACTATTTTTCAGTTCCAGTGGAGAGGTGAAGTCATTTGCCCCTGGCCAAACAGGAAGTGAGTGACTGTAGCTGGAATTGGTGACCTATTCTCACTCCCAGTGAAAAGCTTAATCCCAAGCAAAGCAGTCTCTTCATATCAAGTATCTTGACCAACAGGTCAACCTTTATCCCTTCTTGGTGGGATTGTTCCTTTTAATTAAAGAAATTCACGGGTTTTAGGGTTTTTTTTAAACTTTGGCAGTGTTGAGAGCAAAAATAATTCCTTTACTGGACTTCTTCCTACTTGCAGAATTATAGACTTGGTAGAGATCTTAGAGATAATCTAGTGCAGTTTTTCACACAGTATAAGTGATTCATCCAGTCCTCTCTTTTAGGAAGTATTCCCCTAGACAGGGGCTTCACAGCTGGTGGCTATCAATTCCAGGTTTGCAAACTTGTCATTTTATTTATTTATTTTTTATTTATTTTTTTTTTTTTGTGGTATGCGGGCCTCACTGTTGTGGCCTCTCCCGTTGCGGAGCACAGGCTCCGGACGCGCAGGCTCAGTGGCCATGGCTCACGGGCCCAGCCGCTCCGCGGCATGTGGGATCCTCCCGGACCGGGGCTCGAACCCGTGTCCCCTGCATCGGCAGGCGGACTCTCAACCACTGCGCCACCAGGGAAGCCCCAAACTTGTCATTTTAGAAAGACTTCCTTGATAATTATCTCAGAGCTGCCTCCCTGCAGTTTTTATTCACTGGTTCTAATTTTGCTGTCCACAATTATTCCTTGTAGCTCCATTCTCCACTTTACAGCTATTCAGTGACAGTTATTTTGTCCCACTTAAATTTTTTATTTTCCAGACTAAACATTTTTTTCCTTCTAGCCACCTCTTCTGAAATGTGCTTTCTAAACTTTTTACCATGTTGGGCATCATCCTCTGGACGTGCTACAGTTTGTCAGTTTGTCACATATGTTCTGATCCAGATACTACGGTATTAGGCCCTGAAAGTAAAGTGATTAAGGAATTTAAAACGATCCCTGCCCTTGGGGAGCTTAGTTTCCATCAATGTTGCTTTAGAATAAATTAGGTTCTTTTTTCTTTCAATATCCACTTTTCTTCGGGCCTCTCACTGTTGTGGCCTCTCCCACTGTGGAGCACACGCGCAGGCTCAGCGGCCATGGCTCACGGGCCCGGCTGCTCCGCGGCATGTGGGATCTTCCCGGACCAGGGCAAGAACCTGTGTCCCCTGCATCGGCAGGCGGATTCTCAACCACTGCACCACCAGGGAAGCCCTGTTCATTTCTCATTGTTGAGTTTTAAGAGTTTTTTGTATATTTTGGGTACCAGTCCTTTATCAGATTTGTGTTTTGCAGATATTTTCTCCCAGTCTGTAGCTTATCTTTTCATTTTCTTAACTGTGTTTTGCAAATCAGAAGTTTTAATTTTATTTTTATTTACTTTTAAAATTTCTTTGGCTGTGCTGCACAGCTTGTGGGATCTTAGTTCCCTGACCAGGGATTGAACCTTGGCCCACGGCAGTGAAAGCACAAAGTCCTAACCATTGGATTTCCAGGGAATTCCCTAATTTTCCTTAGTTTTTTTTGTTTTGTTTTGTTTTTTTAAATGTATTTATTTAATTTATTTATTTCTGTCTGCGTTGGGTCTTCATTGCTGCGTGCGGGCTTTCTCTAGTTACGGCCAGAGGGGGCTACTCTTTGTTGCTGTGCGCAGGCTTCTCATTGTGGTGGCCTCTCGTGCTGCGGAGCAGGGGCTCTAGGTGCGTGGGCTCAGTAGTTGTGGCTCGCGGGCTCTAGAGTGCAGGCTCAGTGGTTGTGGCGCACGGGCCCAGTTGCTCCGGGCATGTGGGATCCTCCCAGACCAGGGCTTGAACCTGTGACCCCTGCTTTGGCAGGTGGATTCTTAACCACTGCGCCACCAGGGAAGTCCCTCTTCCTTAGTTTTGATGGGTTCTCTAGGACTTTGTTCTGTTGCAGTTTCTGCAGCATTCTGGAGCATGACTGTTAAGACTTTTTAGTAGGCAAGAAAGGTCAGCATAATGACTTGCCTTGTGTTATATAACATTCCAAAGGAAATGGATTAGTAATGTTATGAATGCCTGAGTTTGCACTAGTTGGGATGTGACCCAGGTACCTTTTGGTGATGGAACTGTTTATTGTTTACTGCAGAGTTCTGCTGCAAACTGACACTTCCTGAACCTGTGTATATTAAAAACTATATGATTGGGGGAAAAAAGAAAAAAAGCTGTATGATTGGTATTTTAAAGACCAGAAGTTTGAGAGAGATATTCATGAGTAGTTTAAGGGCTTCCCTGGTGGCAGAGTGGTTGAGAATCTGCCTGCCGATGCAAGGGACACGGGTTCGAGCCTTGGTCTGGGAAGACCCCACATGCCGCAGAGCAACTAGGCCCGTGAGCCACAGCTACTGAGCCTGCGCGTCTGGAGCCTGTGCTCTGCAACAAGAGAGGCCGCGATAGTGAGAGACCCGCGCACCGCGATGAAGAGTGGCCCCTGCTTGCCACAACTAGAGAAAGCCCTCGCACAGAAACAAAGACCCAACACAGCAAAAATAAATGAAATAAATTAATAAAACTCCTACCCTCAACATAAAAAAAAAGAGTAGTTTAATTGTGAAATAATTAAGGCTTCATATGTCCAGATTTAGTGGACCATAAAGAATCAAAGTAAGAAAAAAAAAAAAAAAAATGAATCAAAGTAAGGATGGTTGGCCATTATTCTAAAGTTGATATCCTGGGTAGTTTTTATCATTATCAACTTAGTTTATGTAGTTTTGGCTGTAACCCTATACTTTTACTTGCATTATTATTCAGTCATGAAGTCTGTTAATTTGCTGTTAACTCTACTTTTGCTTTCATTACTAATCATGAAGGCTGCTGATGCTGCACCTTTATTTTCAGATCAGGTGTCCATGCAGACAACTTATGTCAGAAAACACGGCTGTTTTATTGGTTTTAAGTGAAGTGACAACACAGGTCCCTGTATACATTTTTTTCCTTTCATTAATGAATCGATTGGGTCTTTTTGGTAGAATAAGAGACTGTCTTGTTATTGAATGACTGTTTTGTCAGGTAAAAGGTTTTGTCAGGTAAAAGGAGATGGTCACCAATTGTGACAGTTAATCTTAAAGACATTCTGTTCAAGATACATCCCATTTAGCCAGACCCAGTTAAAATCAGACATACTGACAAAGAGTTAGGCGAGTAGAATAAGATTTTTGGCCTAAGGACATTTGAAAGTGGATGGGTATACATAGTATTTATGTGTACTTCTTGGTTTCTAAAGAATCTCTGCTATGTGGTAATTTCAAATTTCATATGTGGTACTCTTTTTTTCAAACTAGGGTTATATTTTATTATTTTTATTGAAGTATAGTTGATTTACAGTGTTGTATTAGTCTCTAGTGTATAGCAAAGTGATTTATACATAAATATATATATATTCTTTTTCATATTCTTTTCCATAATGGTTTAAACAGGATATTGAATATAGTTCCCCTGTGCTACACAGTAGGATCTTGTTGTTGATCTGTTTTATATATAGTTCTTTGTAACTGCTAATCCCAAACTCCTAATTGTTCTCTTCCCTACCCCCTTTCCCCTTTGGTAACCATAAGTTTGTTTTCTATGTCTGTGAGTCTGTTTCTGTTTCGTAAATAAGTTCATTTGTATCATCTATTATTTTTAAGATTTTATTTATTTGTTTATTTATTTTTGGCCGTGTTGGATCTTCGTTGCTGCACGCCGGCTTTCTCTAGTTGTGGTGAGTGGGGGCTACTCTTCGTTGTGGTGCGCAGGCTTCTCATTGCGGTGGCTTCTCTTGTTGCAGAGCACGGGCTGTAGGCATGCGGGCTTCAGTAGTTGCAGCACGCAGGCTCAGTAGTTGTGGCTCGCGGGCTCTAGAGCACAGGCTCAGTAATTGTGACTCATGGACTTAGTTGCTCCGCTGCATGTGGGATCTTCCCGGACCAGGGTTCGAACCTGTGTCCCCTGCATTGGCAGGCAGATTCTTAACCACTGCACCACCAGGGAAGCCCTGCATCATATTTTAGATTCCACATATAAATGATATCATATGGTATTTGCCTTTCTGACTTACTTCACTTAGTATGATAATCTCTAGGTCCATCCATGTTGCTGCAAATAACATTATTTCATTCTTTTTCTTATGGCTGAGTAATATTCCATTGTATATATGTACCACATCTACTTTATCCATTCATCTGTTGATGGACGTTTAGGTTGCTTCCATGTCTTGGCTGTTTTTTTTTTTCCTTAATTTGGCTGCTCCAGGTCTTAGTAGTGACAGCGGGCTTCTTAGTTGCAGCCTGCATGTGGGATCTAGTTCCCCGACCAGGGATCGAACCCAGGCCCCTTGCATTGGGAGCATGGCATGTTACCCACTGGACCACCAGGGAAATCCCTTGGCTATTGTAAATAGTGTTGTTATGAGCATTGGGGTGGACATACATGGTACTTTTAAGCCCTGCAAGCTTTCTTTCTCTTTCTTCTTTGTTTTTATTTTCCCTAACAAGCCAGCAATAAATTGACTAAAATGGTGAGGTAATATCTTTCTAGCTCATTGTAGTCTAAGTCTGAGTCACTGTTCTCTTTGTGGAAAAATTCCAGGATACTTTATTTTCTTGAAAGAGACTTTTTTTTTTTGGCACTGTTTTAAGGTTGTTTTGTTTAAAGCCAATGAAATGGAACTGTTAGGTTTTTTAAGCATCTTACTTTTGAAATGTTGCTTATATTATTCAATCTAATTGAATAAGTGTTTCTTTTCTTTTATTTCTTTCCTTTTTTTTTTTTGGCTGTGCCGTGCAGCTTGTGGGATCTCAGTTCCATGACCAGGGATTGAACCTAGGCCATGGTGGTGAAGGTTCAGAATCCTAATCCACTAGGCCACCAGGGAACTCCCCACTAAGTGTTTCTTGAGTGTCTGATATGTTCTAGGTTCAGTTTAGGTGCTACGGCTATAACACTATGTAAGTCCTGCCTTAAGAAGTCCAAATATTTAGTATATTTGTCAATTTTTTAAAAAAATTAATTTTTATTGGAGTATAGTTGCTTTACAATGTTGTATTAGTTTGTACTGTACAGCAAAATGAATCAGCTATACATATACATATATCCTTTCTTTTTTGGATTTCCTTCCCATTTAGGTCACCACAGAGCATTGAGTAGAGTTCCCTGTGCTATACAGTAGGTTCTCATTAGTTATCTATTTTATACATAGTATCAATAGTAGTTTTTTATATAATTTTTAAATTCTGTTTTTTTTTTTTTTTTTTTGCGGTACACGGGCCTCTCACTGTTGTGGCCTCTCCCGTTGCGGAGCACGGGCTCCAGATGCGCAGGCTCAGCGGCCATGGCTCACGGGCTCAGCCGCTCCGCGGCATGTGGGATCTTCCCGGACCCGGGCACGAACCTGTGTCCCCTGCATCGGCAGGTGGACTCTCAACCACTGTGCCACCAGGGAAGCCCCCAAATTCTGTTTTTTAATTAAACTTTTAACTTGGAGATAATTGTAGATACATATGCAGTTGTAAGAAAACAATACAGAGGGATCCCTTGTACCCTTTGTCCAGTTTCCCTGCCGTGGTAGTATTTTGCAACACCGTATAACATTCAGGGTATTGACATAGAAACAGTTAACAGTAAATGGTACAGCTCCTCTGGAAAACAGTTTGGCAGTTTGCCTGAGAGTGTAATTGCTGGGTCATATGGTAGTTGCAGGTTTAGTTTTTAGAGAAACGCCATTTGCATTGATATAATATGGTGGTAGTCCAGGCTCTGCAAGTGGTCTTTACTGACACTGCGGTGCCTTTGCCGACTGCAGGGGTGAAGTCCTGGCTCCCCTCCTTGGCCTCTGACTCCACCCTGGAGAGGGTGTTAGGTGCCTCATTCCAACCTGGAGAGGGCTTGGCCTTTACTGTATGGGTAGTGTTGGGCCCACTGTGTTTTCTGTGGTGTTTGGCTGGAGTAAAATGTTTATTGTCTAAAAGTTTTCTGTCTTTCTAAGCTGCCCCTTTCCTGGTCCTTTGGCTAAAGTGAGCAGGCTTTTGTTGGAGTTTTTCTTGTCTGTACTCTTAGGTGTTTCTAGATTGCCAGGATCGTCATTTCCAATATTGAGTTCTATAAGGCAAAAAGGAAACCCAGGGAACTCATCACTTTTTTGTTCCTCGGGTTCCCAAGGTCCCTTGCTATTCTAACTTATTCTCTCCACCTTTCAGAGTCTTAATGTTTGTTTTATGTATGTATAATGTCCAGGGTTTTTAGTTGTACCTAGTGGAAGGAAGAGGAAAAAGTGTATCTTCTCTATTTTCATAAAAGTAGAAAAGTTTTTATATTGTTTTAAAAATGACATTTATTTTTCTGTTTATGAGAATATATATTTAATGTAGAAAATTTAGAACATAAAAAATTGTAAAAGAATAACAACATTTTGACATTCTTTCAGCTGTTTTCTGTGAATATGCATACATATTTTTCTTGCTAAAATATGAACTGTTTATATTATTTAAGAACTTTCCACTTAACTGTTATAAGCATCATTCCTTGTCAATAAATACTTATGTATAATGCCATTTTTTGTGGTATCAATTAAGTTGTAATGTAATTACATTCAGGAGGTGATCCGTATGTATTACTCTGCTAGGTTAAGTACCTGAGAGAGAGTTCCTGTACAAATAAAGGATGTACTGTTCCACATGAATCTCAGTGTTTAGACATTGCCTTTTTACAAAAGGGAGTCTGAAGTAAACCAGATTTAGCCATTAGTTTCAGAAACTCTGGGTGTATGGGTAGGTATTTAGATTTTAAAGTTTAAAAGTATCCGCATGTCTTTATAAATGCTATTTTGATTAAAATTCTTGTTCATATTTTCCATTATGTCATAAGAGGGGTCATTATACTTTTTAGGAGAAAATCAGAGATAATAATGGCTTTCTTGTTTTTTCTTGGAGGAAATAGGAGATACCAGCAGTGTTTGTTTCAGTGAACCCTAGCATTAGTTTTCTGCTGGAGTTTGCAAAACATAAGCCAGAATGATTTAAATCGTTTTCCATAGTGCAACTTTTTCTAATTGCTGTGCAGTGTAATTCCAGATGTTCGGATTTATTGAGAAGTTTAAATTTCATAGATTGGAATTTTTAGTATTAGATGTCCAGGTTCATGTAGCAGATCTAATTAAAAATTATTACTCTTTCATTTTTTTCCACTTTGTATAATCTTTTCCTTAGTATCATGTGAATAGTTGCATTGTATGTCAAACTGAAACTAATAATTATAAAATCACTTTACAAATGAGCATAGATGTAGAAGTATGTAATATATAGAGTTGTTTTAGTTTCTATTTCTTGAAATATGAAGGTGCATATGTCATAACTTGTTTAGCAAGCAATCTTTCAACTTAACATGGAGTCATTAATTAGACATGAAATTGAGATATTATTGATCATATTTTTAAAACCTAATAATCATATTTATTTACTTTTTCCTTTCCAAAAGGGATAAGTAATGCTATGAAAAAAAAATTTACGTTTAGAAAAAGGAAAAAAAGTTACCGAGTTACTAGTTTTCATATTCTTTTACAAGCAGTTTACCATTGAGAGGTGCTCAGCAAGCTGTTTCCTCTTGGCCAGTCTCTGTAGCTTGTGGTTTGGGATGTTCATCACTATCTGGTAGTGAACCCCAAATGTCCCACACCAGCTTCATTGGGATCACCTGGAGGGTCTTTTAAAATAGTTTTGGCTTTCTGCCTTTTATTCTCATTTGTTAGATCTGAGGTGGAGTCTAGAATCTGTATTTTTTTTTTTTTTTTTTTTTTTAGAATCTGTATTTTTAAAAATAGCTTTATTGAGATGTAATTCATATACCTTATAATTCAGCCATTGAAAGTGTATATTTCAGTGGTTTTTAGTATTTTCAGAGTTGTGTATTTATCACCGCAATCGATTTTAGATGGTTTTGTTAGACCGTACAAAACCCCTGCCCCTCTTAACCATTACCCCCTTAATTCCTCTATCTACTCCCCAGCCCCTGGGCCCCAGCCCTAGGCAACCACTAATCTACTTTCTTTCTCTATAGATTTGCCTATTCCGGATGTTTCATATAAATAGAATCATACAACTTTTAGTCTTTTGTGACTGGCCTCTTTCATTTAGCATAATGTTTTTAAGGTTCATCTGTATTATAGCGTGTATCAGTACTTCATACCTTTTTATGGACACATAATATTGTATGAATATACTGCATTTTGTTTATACATTCATAAGTTGATGGACATTAGGGTTGTTTGTACTTTTTGACTGTTATGAATTATGCTGCTGTGAACATTTGAGTACACGTTTTTGTGTGGACATTTGTTTTAATTTTTCTTGGGTATGTGCTTAGAGGTGGAATTGCTGGGTCAAATGGTAACTCTAGGTATAACCTTCTGGGGAGCTGCTATATTGGTTTTCCAATGTGTCTATACCATTTTTCAGTCCCTTTAACAACATATTAGGCTTCGTGTTTCTCCATATTTTCGTCAACACTTAATCTGTCTTTTGGTTATATCTATCCTAGTGGCTGTGAAGTTGCAGAATCTGAATTTAAAAATAAAAGTTTCTCAAATGATTTTGATGGTCTATAGAATAGTAGTTCTCAGTGGGGGTTGGGGTACAGATGTGGTTTTGCCCCCTAGGGGACATTTGACGATGTCTGGAGGTGTTTTTCATTGTCACAACTGGGAGGGTACTTTTGGCATCTAGTGGGTAGAGGCCATGGATGCTGCTATGCACAGGATAACACCCCACTACAAAGAATGATCCAGTACAAAATGTGAATAGGACAGAGTTTGAGAAACTCTGGTCCAGAAGAGAATTAAACAATTACAGATCAAATTTTTAGCCCACACATTGGCAGTAGGACATTATTTTCCATGCAAGATCTATATATCAAATCTAGAAAAGGGAACCTTAGGGACCTAAGAGCCTCAGTCTAGTTTAGTGTAATATGTGCTCACTGAGAGCAGTGGGTCCCAGCCCAGAGCCTGATTTGGTACGTATTTGTTGAATGAAAAGATATGTGGTAGTAGTTTGAACTAAAATGATTCTTAGTTATTTTACAATGAATGTCTAGATTAGTAGCCTCCACGTAGCTATATTGACTGTGTTTCCTCTCTTGAATTCCTCTACCCTACCAAAATCAATGATTGCATAAAAGAGTGTACATAGGGTCTGATTTTATAGTTTGTTTCAAAGAAAATGTTTTAATGGAAGTCATTTAAAAAGTCTCAACAGCCCTATAAATGAAATTAGAGACTGGCTGTGGTATGGCTTACTGGCAGAGGATATGTGTGTGTATTTTGAAATCTTGTGCTTTCCAGAGGTGGTACTATTTAATGAGACTAACGTGAATCCAAGATCTGTTTGTCTTCTCTCCCCTTATGTCTCCATTTTTTTTCTCCGTGTTTGTCAGTTTTTGTCCTGTGTTATGTTTGGTGATATGAAGGATTAAAGAAAGGTAATCCCTCTCTTAAATGTTATTATATTATTATTTTTTAAAAAATTATTAATTAATTTATTTATTGGCTGCATTGGGTCTTCATTGCTGCGCGTGGGCTTTCCCTAGTTGCAGTGAGCGGGGGCTTCTCTTGCTCGGGTGCACGGGTTCTAGGTGCATGGGCTTCAGCAGTTGTGGCTCGTGGGCTCTAGAGCACAGGCTCAGTAGTTGTGGCACACGGGCTTAGTGGCTCCGTGGCATGTGGGATCTTCCCAGACCAGGACTCAAACCCCGTCTCCTGCATTGGCAGGAGTATTCTTAACCACCGCGCCACCAGGGAAGCCCCCTAAATGTATAATATTTTTGAGAAAAATCAGACATGTATTTTGTGGATATTATGACAACTTTTTTTCTTGTAGAGAAAATACAGTGATTAATTGAAGTGAATTTTTCAGTTAAACTTTTTAAAGTCTTCACAAATGTGAAGTTTTCCAAATTAAAAAAAAATTTCTAGAATGTGGCACATGTTGAGTGTTTTTTAAAAAGTTTATAATAAATTAAGACAAACAATACTAAGAAAATTTAGTACAGGAGTATTAAATGAAAACTGAAACTTTCTTCCTGGCAAGTGAAAATTGGTTTCTCATTGTTTAATTTGTATTTTTTGTAATGTGAGAGAGTCTGAATATCTTTTCATAAATTTATTAATCATTTGAATGTCTGTGAAGAGTTTGTATCCTGGGCTTATTTTTCTATTGGGTTGTTGATATTTTTCTTATTTATTTGTGAGAACTCTTAGTATATTATAAAAATTAGCCCTTTATGTATTATTTGTAATACAAATATTTTTTCCCTTGTGTGCTGTTTGCCTTTTGACTTAAGTTAGTTTTTAAAATGAGATTTCAGTATTTTACTGTGATTTCTGGGCTTTTGAACTTTAGTAATAAAGTATTTCCTCCATATATACAAAGGTAATAAGTTCTGGAGAGCCTTCTTGATAGGGAAGTTTGCATGTGAGAAATTTAGTAAGATTTTAATAATTACCTTCTTTATATAGATGAGGAAACTGAGGTATCAAGAGATCACCAAACAGTAAATGGTGGTCACTTCATGCTTTTAGCCACTGTGTAATGCTTTTCAGTGGGACTTGAAAGTGAATCCATGAAAAAGTGAATCCATAAAGGCCCTTATTTTATTTTTTAACTTTTTATTTGTAAATATTTTGAACTCACAGGAAGTTGAAAATAGTAGAGTCTTGTGTACCCTTCACCCAGCTTCCCCCAATAGTGACATCTTAAATAGCTGTAGTATAATATCAAAACCAGGAAACTGACATTGATTGGTACATTACTGTTAACTACACTGCAGACCTTTTTCAGTTTTCCCTGATTTTTTTAACTTGCATTTGTGTGTGTAGTTTTTGTGAACCCCTTTCTTCAAACTGTCTTGGTCCTCTGGCAACCACTAATTTGTTCTCTGTCATTTTGAGAATGACATCAAATTGTAATCATACAGTATGTGATCTCCAAAGATCACATAGCTTTTTTTTACTAAGTATAATGCCCTTGTGGCCCATTGTATGTATCAATTATTTGTCACAGTCAGTATTTTTATTTTAGCTCCTTTAATAGATGTGCCTTTATTTTTTATAGTTTCTTCAAAAAAAAAGAGCAGACAGCTCATAATAAAACAACTTCAAAAACCTTAAATTCATAATTTTTTACTTTCAGTTAAGTTTGTACTTTCTGTATTTGCATTTAAAATTTCAATGTTTTATTGCCTGCGTGCATACTAAGACTATTTTCTGTATGGTCTTAACATTTAATTATATTTACTTTTAAAATTTGTTTCTTTTTTAAATTAATTAATTTTTGGCTGCATTGGGTCTTTGTTGTGTGCGGGCTTTCTTTAGTTGCAGGAAGTGGGGGCTACTCTTCTTTGCGGTGATGGGCTTCTCATTGTGGTGGCTTCTCTTGTTGTGGAGCATGGGCTCTAGGCACATGGGCTTCAGTAGTTGTGGTGCATGGGCTCTAGAGCAGAGGCTCAGTAGTTGTGGCGCACAGACTTAGTTGCTCCGCGGCATGTGAGATCTTCCTGGACCAGGCCTTGAACCTGTGTCCGCTGCATTGGCAGGCGGATTCTTAACCACTGTGCCACCATGGAAATCCCCCTAAAATTTGTTTTTTCTTAACTACTATGTTCTATCCTGGATCAAATTGATAGGGAGATGCAAAGTGACCTGGATTCTTGAGATGGATAAAGCATAAGTTAAACTCATCACTGAGCAAATCCACATGTATTCTGGGATAATTTCTCAACTTTCCCTACTTAATATAGTTATTTATTTATTTATTTATTTATTTATTTTGGCGGGGGCGCTGCGTCAGGTCTTAGTTGTGGCGTGTGGGATCTTCGTTGAGGCATGCGGGATCTTTCATTGTGACAGGTGGGTTTCTCTCTAGTTGTGGCATGCAGGTTTTCTCTTCTCTAGTCATGATTCGCAGGCTTGGGCATGTGGGGTCTGTAGTTGTGGCGAGTAGGTTCCAGAGCACGTGGGCTCTGTGGTTTGTGGCATGCAGGGTCTCTAGTTGAGGCACGCAGGCTCAGTAGTTGTGGCACGCGGGCTTAGTTGCTCTGTGGCATGTGGGATCTTAGTTCCCCGACCAGGGATTGAACCCGCTCCCCCTGCATTGCAAAGTGGATTCTTTACTGCTGGATCACCAGGGAAGTCCCCCCACTTAATATATTACATAAGGATTATGACCCATACTAATTTCATGTTCACAAGAATGTAATAACACCGATCTGGCATTGTTTACCCTATTTATTCACCTCTTCTTCCTGTCTCCATCTCTTCTAAGACTGTATTACAAATATGTCTTTAGCTGTGTTGTCCATTTATGTCCATTTTCTTTACCCAATTGCCCAGTTCCCTATTTTTATGTATCCTAGTAGGAGTGACTTGGGAATTTCTTATGCTTAAGTTGAATCTATTTTATTAAGTAAAATGTAATCTATGTATATTTGAACTTTGCATAAAAGGAATTCATATATAGGAAGTGATTATTATAACCTAAATATAATATTTTCCAGTGACTTGTTAGTCATCATTTCGTACAACAAATATGATGGCTCATAATGTAGAATCATATCCTTCACACTTGTTGAATCGTGTAGATTTTACCCCTAAGCGCCTCACATGGCTATGATTTTGAGTGCTTGCTTTGTAGTGCTTCTGTCTCTGCACTTTATTTTGTGGGGGGAAAAATCTTTATTTTTCTTTTCTAATTTTTTTCTTATAAGCTGCTGTGGTTTAGGAAAACAGATTTTAGAATTGAGTTTGAGGGGTTTTATGACATACTTTTGTCTGGTCTAAGGCAGGCTTGTACTGGGTGTTTCATGTATTGTTTCATTCAGTCCTTATAATATTTCTTTGTAGATACTTTCCTTATCTATAAAGTTGGGAATGATAGACATTAGAGAAGATAAGGCCCAAGGTTGCACAGCCAGTAAAAAGACAGATTCAAATCTCAGTCTTTTTGATGATAAAGTGTATGTACTTGCATAGTACCATGCAGCCTTGCTTGGTAATTCCTTTCAGGTTTTTACTTGGTTCTTAAATACTAGATGTTGCCAGATATATGATGCTACTTAAACTAGGTGTGATTAGGAGGCACAGCATCCAAAGCAAGTGTATGAGATTGTAATACAAGGAGGTGATGGCTTGCTCTGTTATCCTGTGACTTTTGTGTGTTGGTGTAATGGGAGAGGATCAGTGCATCATGATCAGTTTACAGCTCAGGAGCAACTCTACAACCTATTTTAGTTTCAGTTATTATTGTCTGCCTTGTTCTTTGTCCTTGTTTTTTTCTTTTCTCCTTCATCCTTTTCTTTTAACTTTTTCCTTTCTCTCTCTTTGCTTTTAAGAGACAGGAAACCAGGGATGTGTTGTTGAAGACCTAGCATTTTTTTCAAATACCTAATATTTATGTAGTTGATGAGTAGGCTTCACCAGGAGTTTCCTTTTAACAAGTTCAAGAGAGACCACCATTCCAAATGAAATTTTATTTTGAAAGTGAATGCAGTGAACACTGGCACTGAGAAAATAATGAACAAACATTGAAATGCCAACCTACTTCCAAGGAATCAGGGTTACCAGTTGTGTATTGTCATTATGTCTACCTGTGATAAGTTGTTTTCTTTTTAAAGTTAAGCTTAATTATTCCCCCTTGGACTATTATTTATGTTTCTTCAGTTTTGAAATTCATTTGAACTTTTAAAATGGTAGCTATCTTCTGACCCCTTTATAAGTTAAATAAATTGGGCCAGGCCACCTCACCATGTGAATTCCTGCCTTACCCTAACTTGGTCTTTGACACCCTGCTCTGGGCCACTATGGCTCCCTCCCCACCCCAAAACAAGGACTCTGACTTTGCTCTGCCCTATCTGATGCTTTAGGCTGAATTGTTTGGCAAGGGGAAGAGGGTCAGATTCGATTTTGAGGGGTATAATTCTGATGACCATATGGAGAGTCGGATGAGAGACTGCATCCGAGGGCTCTGTTAAGAGGCTGGTACAGAGTCCAGGTGAGGGAAAGGGTTTGAATTAGGAAGGTCAAGCACTGTACAGTTCATGATGGTGATATGATTAATTATAGAGGCTACCATTTATTGAACACTTACTATGTGCTAGAATTAATAAGTACTCTCTATGAATTTAACTCTCATTTAACTCTCATAACAGTCCCATGATTGCAGGTCATAACATTTTTATTTTACAGATGCGGAAACTGAGTCACGGAGAGATTACATAACTTTCCCAAGTTTACCTGGCTCTACAAAAGGAAAAACCAGGATGGGAAGTCAGGCAGTCTGATTCTAGAACATGTGCTCTTGACTGCTTGGGGGTTTATTTTTCTAATCATTAGAGCTGTTCATTGGTGGAAGAGCTACCCTTTGATGTAATGTGTATCACGTGATGGTCATCAATCATCTACATCAAGGGTGGTTTGGTTAGATTACCCTGAGGGAGCTTTCTAGAAATGCCAAGATTCTGTGATTTAATATACAGGGACTCCTTGGTTTGCATGGTTCTGATATGCACAAATTTTACTTACCATGATTCAGTTAAATAACACCCATTCCCTAATAACATATACTACCTGTAATTGCATAAACTACAAAATTGCTGCTAGCTCTTCTCTCTACAGATTACTATGTAAATAACAGGTGTACATCAGTATCAGTGATCTGTCATCTCACTTCTTTCAAAGCCTGTTGGTGACTGGTCACTGCACATCTGTTATTCAGTTCATGCACAGATAGCAAAGCATGCAGTTCCGTTGCCTCCATGTCACCCAGTGATAAACCCATGTGACATTTTACAAAAATGGATAATTGAAAGAAAGAAAGAACAAAGAAGAAGGTGCAGCAAAGAGCCAAAAAGTTCACTTCCAGGGTTGGAAGTGAAATGCAAATCATATGTGAATGGAGTTACAGAAGAAATAACTTCACTGTGAGTTACAGAAGAAATAACTTCACTACTGTCATTCAGAAGACTCTGTATATGCAGCTAGAGAAGCTCAGTGAGGGTGAGCTTATCTGTGAAAATGAGGAAAATGGTTTGGTGAAACAGATGAAGATATCCCAGAGGAGAAAGTGATGTGGGCAAGAAATTTCACTTTTATTAAAAGAATTCTCAAAGATACTTTGTGACATTGAAAACACAGAGGATAAAGTGCTGGAAGCTGATCCATTCCATATCATAAGTTAACTACTCTTGATAAGTTTTTTCAAAGAAATTATAAATAATTTTCAGTGTTTCCAATCTTTTACAGCATACTAAATAAATGTTAGTTTTCCTTTTTTTATTCTTATACAATTATAAATGACAGAATTTTTAATGTTTCAACAAAAATTTTTAAAGATAACAGAACAATTGTAATTTTCCCCATTTATTATTATTATCATTTTGCATGGTTTCAACTTGCATTGTCACTTTTTTGGTCTCACACCACTATGCAAAATGAAGACTGCCTATAATTAACTGTTGAAAGTTTAGTTTTTCTCTTCATCTTCTAGTGGCTCCCTCTAGCCTTTTCTTGCAGAAGTTTTTATATGCATCCAACAACAAAGCATGTTTTTTTGAGCAAGCTTTGCTTTTTTAAAAAAAAAATTGTACTTACTGGAAAAGAAATAACATATCTATCTTCTGATAACAAGAAAGGAAATACCCTTTAAGTTGGTATTAAGGGCAATCTCATAGGAAAGATGTTAGTTTCATGTGTTTGGTGCTCTGACTCTCTTTTTTGGGGGGTAACAGTTTTATTGAGGTATTTTTCACATACCATACAGTTCACCCATTTAAAGTATAGAAATCAATGGTTTTTAGTATATTCACAGATATGTGTGACTATTACCACAGTTTTAGAACATTTTCATCACTCCCCAAAGAAACCCCATACTCTATAGCCATCACTCCCTAATCTTTTCAGCACCCCCTCTTCCCAAGCCCTTGAGAACCACTAATCTTTCTGTCCCTCTAGATTTGCCTGTTCTGGACATTTCATATAAATGGAGTGATACAGTATGTAGTCTTTTGTGACTGACTTCTTTAACTTAGCATAATATTTTCAAGGTTCATCTGTCTTGTAGCTTGTATTACTACTTCATTCCTTTTTATGGACATATAACATTCTACAGTTTGGATATACCACATTTTGTTTATGCATTCATTTGTAGATGGACATTTATGTTTCTACTTTTTCGCTATTATGAATAATGCCGCTGTGAACATTTGTATTCAAGTTTTTGTGTGGACATAGGGTTTCACTTCTTTTGGGTTTATACCTAGGAGTGGAATTGCTAGGTCGTATGTTTAACCTGTTGAGGAACTGCCATGCTGTTTTCTATTAATAAAATGGCCACACCATTTTACATTTCCATTAGCACTATATGAGGGTTCCAATTTCTGTCCTTGTGATTATCATCATCCTAGTGGGTATGAAGTGGTATCTCATTGTGGTATTGACTTTCATTTTCCTGATGACTGATGTGCTTACTGGCTATTTGTATATCATCTTTGGAGAAATGTCTGTTCAGATTATTTGACCATTTCTTTCTTTTTTTGGTTGCACCCTGCGGCATGTGGGAACTTAATTCTCTGACCAGGGATCAAATCCACACCCCCTGCATTGGAAGTGCGGAGTCTTAACCACTGGACCGCCAGGGAAGTCCCTGCCCATTTAAAAATTAGGTTATTTTGTCTTCTTATGACTACTTTGTAAGAGGTTTTTTTTTTTTTTTTTTAATATATTCTAGATACAAGTTCCTTATCATAGATATATGATTTGTAAATATTTTCTCCTAGTCTTTGTGTTGGATTGTGTCTGTCTTTTCACTTTCTTGATGGTGTCCTTTGAAGCCAAAAAATTTAAAATTTTGATTAAGTCCAGTTTAATCTTCTTCCCTTGTTGCTTGCACTTTTGGTGCTAAATTTAGGAAACTATTGACAAATCCAGGGTCATGAAGATTTATCCCATGTTTTCCTCTAAGAGATTTATAGTTTTAGCAGTTGGATTAGGTCTTTGTTCCATCTTTTAAAAAAAAAATTAATTTATTTATTTATTTTTGGCTGTGGTGGGTCTTTATTGCTGCGTGCAGACTTTCTCTAGTTGTGGTGAGTGGGGGCTACTCTTTGTTGCGGTGCGTGGGCCTCTCATTAAGGTGGCTTCTCTTGTTGCGGAGCATGGGCTCTAGATGTGCAGGCTTCAGTAGCTGTGGCACATGGGCTCAGTAGTTGTGGCTCGTGGGCTCTAGAGCGCAGGCTTAGTAGTTGTGGCACATGGGCTTTGTTGCCCAGCAGCATGTGGGATCTTCCTGCACCAGGGCTCGAACACATGTCCTCTGCATTGGCAGGTGGATTCGTAACCACTGTGGCACCAGGGAAGCCCCCTTTGTTCCATCTTGAGTTAATTTTTGTATATGGTGTGAGTAGGGGGTCCGACTTCACTTTTTTGCTTCTGTATATCCAGTTGTCCCAGCACCGTTTGTCAAAAAGACTGTTCTTTCCCTATTGAATTGTATTGGCACCTTTCTTGAACATTAACTGTAAATGTGAAGATTTATTTTTGAACTTTCTATTCTGTTCCACTGATCTTTTTATTTTGTTTTGTTTTGTGTTTTTGGTTTTTTGTGGTACGCGGGCCTCTCACTGCTGTAGCCTCTTCTGCTGCGGAGCACAGGCTCTGGACGCGCAGGCTCAGTGGCCATGGCCCACGGGCCCAGCCGCTCCGTGGCATGCGGGACCTTCCCAGACCAGGGCACGAACCTGTGTTCTCCGCATCGGCAGGTGGACTCCCAACCACTGCGCCACCAGGGAAGCCCTGTTCCATTGATCTTTATGTCTGTGCTTGTACTAGTACCACATTGTCTTGATTGCTATGACTTTGTAGTATGTTTTGAAATGAGGAAGTGTGAGTCTTCCAACTGTGTTGTTCTTATTTCAAGATTGTTTTGGCTGTTCTGGGTCCTTTGAATTTCCCTATGACTTTTATTTTTAAATTTTTTATAAATTTATTTATTTATTTATTTATGGCTGCATTGGGTCTTCATTGCTGTGTGCAGGCTTTCTCTAGTTGCGGTGAGCAGGGGCTACTCTTCGTTGTGGTGTGCTGGGGTCTCATTGCTGTGGCTTCTCTTGTTGTGGAGCATGGGCTCTAGGCACGCGGGCTTCAGTAGCTGTGGCTTGTGAGCTCTAGAGTGCAGGCTCAGTAGTTGTGGCACATGGGCTTAGTTGCTCCACGGCATGTGGGATCTTCCCAGACCAGGGATTGAACCCGTGTTCCCTGCATTGGCAGGTGGATTCTTAACAACTGCACCACCAGGGAAGTCCCTCCATATGACTTTTAGATTTAGCTTGTCAATTTCTGCAAAGAAGCTAATTGGGATTTTGATGGGGATTGCATCGAATCTGTAGATGAGTTTGGGAGGAGTATTGCCTTCTTCCATTGTACCGATGGGTAATTCCCTCTTCTTAACAATGTTAAGGAGACTTCCCTGGGGCGCACTTGTTGAGAATCCACCTGCCAATGCAGGGGACACGTGTTCGAGCCCTGGTCCGGGAAGATTCCACATGCCATGGAGCAGCTAGGCCTGTGCACCACAACTGCTGAGCCTGTGCTCTGGAGCCCATGAGACACAACTCCTGAGCCCGGGTGCTACAAACAAACAAACAAACAAACAAAACAATGTTAAGTCTTCCCATCCATGAATTTGGAAGATCTTCTTTCTCCATTTTTTGTATTTTTCAGAGTACTGTAAGTTTTGTGCTTCTTTTGTTAAATTTATTGTGAAGTGTTCTTTTTGATGCTGTTGTAAATGGAATTGTTTTCTTAATTTCATTTTTGAATTGTTGATTGCAAGTGCTTGGTACTGTTTTAATATTGACTTTGTTGAATTTAAAACTTTCAGGAATCAAGGGTCTTCTTATTGGCTTATAATTACAAGACATGGAGGCTTGTATTGTAGCTTTCAAGCAGTTTGTGGTCAGACTTTGAGTTATTTAGTGATCACTTTTGAGCTATAGGCCCCTTGTACTTAGGAGTTCCAAACTGATGACTACATATGCCACTTGTATGGCCAATGTGACTGGTTTTCAAAAGCCCTTTTAGTTATAAAGCAAATGACTTGGCAACAAAAATGCCTTTCATTCATATCATTCTTTTGTTTTTCTTGGTGCGAAGAGCTGTAGTTAAGAGAACAGTTAGATTTTAGTGGTTTACCAATTGCATGAGAGAATGTCTATAAAAGGATTGTTGAGCCAGACAGCTTTCAGATGAAAAACCAGTCTATTAGCAAGGCAGGAACCTCTTGCAGATAGTTTGGTTAACCTGTAGCTAGTGTAGGAAGAGTTGAAACTATGTCTTTTGAGATTAAATCTTAAACTATATGGGCATGTGTCTGATAAGTATAGTTTTATCAACTACATCAGAATGATTTGGGGTAATTTGAAAGGCAGATTCCTGGGCTTCTACCCAGACTTACTAAATCAGATTCTGGGTATAGTTCTCTGTAATCTATTTTAAACTATCTTCCCAAGGGATGTCCACATTAAAGATTGAAAACTGCTTTTAATTGTGTACCTCCTTCTCTTAAGAGATTATTTTTACCAGAAATTGAAATTTTCACTGGAAGCCCTTAAAAAACAGGAACAGAAGATATCAATACATTTTACATACTTCTGTTTCATTTATGTGTATGTGTGTAACTGTATGTGTGTGAATATGGGTCATTTTATGAAATGATTTTTCCCCCATGGGTTGTGATATAAAGAGAAAAAGATTGAAGGCCTCAGAATTAGAAAAATGTGCAACATATTTTGCATTATTTTGTATCTACCATGTTCATGGAACTGGGATAGGTGCTAGAGAATAACCAGAGATTACTGAACATTATTGCTCTTGAGCTCACAGTTTATAGTGGGTAGTAGGCATATAAATAATAAAGTTGGTCAGTGGTGTACTAGTAGCACAGTAGCACAGTGTGTACTAGTAGCACACATCATATAGCTAGAGTGCTCGGGAAGCCATTGAGGCTTTCATAGAAACGGACTGAGAGAGGAGAGGTAGGCCTTGAAAAGGGAAAAGAAAAATGGCATTTTAGTTATTAAGTGAGAGAGAATGATTTTAAGACTGAAGAAGAAGAATTGATATCTATATCTATATATCTGTGTAAATTATTTCTAATTCAGTGTAGTGATGTACTTATCCACTCTTATTCATATACTGCCTACACTCATTCTGGTGTAGCACCCGAGTGCATGGGGATCTTAAGGGAGCTTAAGGGAGGAGCTTAAGGGAGGTTCTATAGCTCTTGTCACAGCTTTCCTCTTTCTGGAGGCACTCTTTTCTTTCCTGCTCTTGGAACTTTCTTTACTGGAGTTTACTTGTTTCCTTTTCAAATTTTATTTCCTGTTAGTGCTTGTATTACTGTCCTCATTAGATGTACTTGGACCCATTAAGCATCCAGGACAGTGGGGGAGGTCTAGTTGAGATCTGGGGAAAGCTTTATGCATTTCAGAAGGGTAAACTGTGTGTACTTCTGTCTTCAGAATTCTTTTCAGGCTCTAGGCCAGTAATCTAACTTAAGCCTTTATCTCTCAGTAGACTTTATAACCATTTTTTTGGTTTTATCTTAAGGTCAGCCAACATTCACCTTTAGAATGTCCCACAGCTGTTCCACAAACTATCAGAAATTGTTAGCTTTTATTCCTTATAGTTGTCTGCTGTAGAATCTTTTGTTTACATCAGCCACCTTTAGTCACCTGATTCTCACATGCATACTGACACATACAGATTTAGGACGATTCACTCTAAATAGTGCTCTTGATCTAATTTGTTTTTCCTGAATGTTTTAGAGTAGAGGCTGATCACCTACTACCTAAGCAGAAGGAACTGCCTGGGCAAGGCTCTGGAGGTGTGCACCCTGTGTCACAGCATTTGGCCATAGCTCCATCTGTGATGGTATGCTGCTTGGAGGCCAAGCAGAGAAAGGGCACATCCATGTGCTTTGAATACCAGGTGTATAGTAGATGATGAATCACAACTTTTTTTTTTTTTTTTTTTTTTTTGCTGTAGGCGGGCCTCTCACTGTTGTGGCCTCTCCCGTTGCGGAGCCTGTGGACACGCAGGCTCAGCGGCCATGGCTCACGGGCCCAGCCGCTCTGCGGCATGTGGGATCTTCCCGGACCGGGACACAAACCCGTGTCCCCTGCATCGGCAGGTGGATTCTCAACCACTGCGCCACCAGGGAAACCCACAACTTTTTTTAAGAATTAAAAAAATAGGGACTTCCCTGGTGGCACGGTGGTTAAGAATCCACCTGCCAATGCAGGGGACATGGGTTCAAGCCCTGGTTCGGGAAGATCCCACAGGCCACAGAGCAACTAAGCCTGTTGGCCACAACTACTGAAGCCTGCGTGCCTAGAGCCCGGTGCTTTGCAACGAGAGAAGCCACCGCACTGAGAAGCCCATGCACTACAATGAAAGAGTAGCCCCCCGCTCGCTGCAACTAGAGAAAGCCCGTGCACAGCAACGAAGACCCAATGCAGCCATCCATAAATAAATAAATAAATAAATAAATAAATAAAATATTTTAAAAAGTTTCTGGGAGAGAGAGTGTGTGGTAACAGTTAAGAGTTGGGGTCCACTACTTTACTAGGCGAGTGACCTCAGGCAAGTTACTT
The DNA here is from genome assembly GCF_026419965.1 of Kogia breviceps. Classification (NCBI taxonomy): domain Eukaryota; kingdom Metazoa; phylum Chordata; class Mammalia; order Artiodactyla; family Physeteridae; genus Kogia; species Kogia breviceps. The sequence goes on from NC_081319.1 coordinate 40,368,722, forward strand.
AACCTCTAAGTGCCATAGTGTCCCTGTTTTAAATGGGGTATTAGTATACCTGCATACTAGAATTGTTCAACATATTCTTTTTCTCTTTTTAAAAAATTTTATTTAATTTATTTATTTTGGGCCGCGTTGGGTCTTCATTGCTGTGTGCGGGCTTTCTCTAGTTGCGGCAAGCAGGGGTTACTTTTTGTTGCAGTGCACACAGGCTTCTCGTTGCGGTAGCTTCTGTTGTTGTGGAGAATGGGCTATAGGTGCTCAGGCTTCAGTAGTTGTGGCTTGCAGGCTCTAGAGCACAGGCTCAGTAGTTGTGGCGCACGGGCTTAGTTGCTCCGTGGCATGTGGGGTCTTCCCAGACCAGGGCTCGAATCCGTGTCCCCTGCATTGGCAGGAGGATTCTTAACCACTGAGCCATCAGGGAAGTCCTCAACATATTCATTGAATTGATATATGTAAAGTGATTAGAATAGTACCTAGAACATAAGCACTCAGTAAATGTTGAGGTGATGCTGGAGAGGAATCCTTATTTTTTCTTACAAATCTGACCCAGGGTAGGTTCAATATTTGGTCTAGAATATGAAGTTTGCTTTTTAATTGTCACAGTAATGATTTTTTGGGGGGCATTGAAAAATTCTAAAAGTCTTTCTTTTTGTTCACTTGCAGCCAGATATCAAAGAATGGGGGAAATTCTGGAGAATAAGTGATTTTTAAAAATGGTCAACATGTGAGCTGTTTTTTTCCTTATGATTTCTTCTTTTCCTTTTCCATGCCTGTACAGTAAAAATAGATCTGGTTTCCTAGGTTATCACAACTTGTAACAAAAAGCTTTTTTGATAAAGTTGGCTGTTGGGTCAGTGGGATGAGATCATTCCTTCCTAACTAGTTTGCAAAGTTTGAAGTATTTGCTGAAACAAAAGCCTGCCTGGTTGGCTAACCACACAATAAGCCTGACTTTGTGGGTATGTTCAGGGCAGGAGAGTGTGATAGAATACTACTGATATGTGGAAGAAGGTGAAAGGTGCTTGGCACAATACCTCTGCACTGTGGCTGGCCACGTGTGGAAAGAGATTAGAATGATAAAGGGGCTCAGGCCACACTTAAGGTTGGAACCTGGGTTTAGGCCTTCTTTGAGATGTGATGAATTAATTGAAAACAGTAGTCCTTCTACATTTGGATTAGTCCATCTCTAATGAAAAATATTTGGCATTTTGAAACTAAAGAAAGGTTGATGCCATGGAATTGTATACTTCAAAATGCTTCAAAAAATTTTTTTTAAAATAAAATGCTTAAGTGTATGTTCTGTAAATTTCATCTCAATAACAAAAGAAAAAGAAAAATTATTAAGGATAACTGCGAGGAAAACTAATACACTCACTCTTCTGTTTGTACCAAATTAAGTTGAACACTTACAAGCTTTAACCGAGGCTTCAACTTTTACATCATGGATATTGAATAGTGGCACAATTCAAGAATTGATAATTAAATAGGAGACAAGAATCTGTGTCAGGAGGGCATGTCACTTAAAAAAAGGATAGCTATTTGGTGCTATTTCCAATAGGTAGGCTGGCTTATTTTGTTGACCTCTGAGAAAACTAAAGCTTTCTAACCTAGCATAGGAAATGGTCAGAATTATAATACCCTTTATTTTGCCCTTGTTTCCTTCTTTGGAATAGTATAGGGCTGAGAGGAAATCCTGGTTCCAGTTGAGATTCAAGATGACCTTGAATAAGTATCTTTGTTAATCCCCTTGGCTGTTTTCTCACTTATAAAATAAGGAGTTTGGATTAAAATGCCCCTTTTTTTGTGATTTGGTTGGAAATATCAGACACACATTGCTAAGTTATTTTGCTTTGTTTCTCTGAGTGTAATAAGTGCTTATTAGAGTTGGTCACTGATTGTGAATCTACAAAATTAAGTTAGAGTTAATAGTGAAACCATGCACCTCAGATTGGGACTTGAACGCACACAGCTGGCACTCGAACCCAGCCAAAACCCAAATTGGGACTTGAACCCATGTGGTGGGGACTCCTACGGGGCGAAAACCCTGAATGGGACTTGAACCCACGTGGCTGGGACTCGAAAACCCACAGTGTTCCAACTGAGATCACACACCTGGTTTCAGGACTTAATGAAGCTCAGGTTCTTTTTTATTTTTTTGGTATGCAGGCCTCTCACTGTTGTGGCCTCTGCCGTTGCGGAGCACACGCTCCAGACGCCCAGGCTCAGCGGCCATGGCTCACAGGCCCAGCCGCTCCGCGGCATGTTTGATCTTCCCGGACCGGGGACGAACCCGTATCCCCTGCATCGGCAGGCGGACTCTCAACCACTGCGCCACCAGGGAAGCCCCTCAGACTTGATTTTTGATGATTTTTTTTTTCGTGATCTTGACAGTTTTGAGGAGTACTAGTCTGATATTTTGTAGAATGCCTTCAACTGGGATTTATCTGATCTTTTTCTTATGACTAGACCAGGGTTACAGTTTTTGAGAGGAAGTTTTTTTTTTTTTTGGTACACGGGCCTCTCACTGTTGTGGCCTCTCCCGTTGCGGAGCACAGGCTCCGGACGCACAGGCTCAGTGGCCATGGCTCACGGGCCCAGCCGCTCCGTGGCATGTGGGATCTTCCTGGACCGGGGCATGAACCTGTGTCCCCTGCATTGGCAGGCGGATTCTCAACCACTGCGCCACCAGGGAAGCCCTGAGAGGAAGATTATAGAGGTAAAATGCCATTCTTATCACATATCAAAGGCACATACTATCAACATAACTCATCACTGTTAACGTTAGTCTTGATCCACCTGGTTTAGGTAGTGTTTGTCAGGTTTCTCTTTTGTCTCCCTTTTCATATTCTACTCTTTGGAAGGAGATCACTATGTGACCCACCAACACTTAAGGAATCAGGGTTAAGTTTTATCATCTAGAAGCTGGAATGTCTATAGACTTAATTCTTTGGAATTCTTCTTCATGGTAGATTTATTTATTCTCCATCACTAATTTATTCAATCATTATTTATACTAGTATGGATTCACGAATACTTATTTTGTATTTTGGGTTACAATCCAGTACTGTATTTTGTTGCTCAAATTGTTCCAGCTTTGGTCATTGGAAGCTCTTTCATTTGACCCCTGTGTGCCTTTCACATTCCCTCAATTAATTAATTATTATTTTTATAGCATTTCCTAACTTTCTGGCATTGCAAGATGTTCCAGGCTTTGATTGTATATTTTCTGTCCCGGTCCTAGAATTAGTCATTTCTCCAAGGAGCCCTGTTTCCTGTGTAAGAGATTGTATTAGAAACCACGCCCTGGACACCAGGTGTGCTTTTTGCTTACTGGAATGCCCCTGAAGATTTTAATTAAACTTTATCTGTGTTTTTTAAAAATCAATTTATTTATTTTTGGCTGCGTTGTGTCTTCATTGCTGCACATGGGCTTTTTGTCTAGTTGTGGCAAGCGGGGGCTACTCTTGGTTGCGGTGCGTGGACTTCTCACTGTAGTGGCTTCTCTTGCTGCGGAACACGGGCTCTAGGTGCGCGGGCTTTAGTAGTTGTGGTGCGCAGGCTCTGGGGTGTTTGGGCTTCAGTAGCTGCAGCACATGGGCCCTAGAGCACGCAGGCTTCAGTAGTTGCGGTGTGTGGGCTCAGTTGTTGGGGTGCACAGGCTCTAGGGCACATGAACTTCAGTAGTTGTGGCACACAACTCAGTAGTTGTGGCTCGCGGGTTCTAGAGTACAGGCTCAGTAGTTGTGGCACACAGGCTTTGTTGCTCCGCGGCATGTGGAATCTTTCTGAACGAGGGCTCAAACCTGTGTCCCCTGAATTGGCAGGTGGAGTCTTAACCACCACACTACCAGGGAAGTCCCTATCTGTGTTTGAACACAGTGGAAATGTCATATTTATGGGAAAATATTTAGGCTTATTCCTAATTTAGACTTCTTTCTCTCATTCTTTTCTCTTTTCTGTCTATCTCCTTTTGCTGTGGTTTTATTGCAATATAGTACTAAATCTTAAAATATGTATCATGTAAAATACCATTAAACTAGTGGTCTGTAGCTGTAATATATAGAATTTTAGACTATTAGATTACTGCCTTAAGAAATAGGAGTATGCATTCTTGCTCTTTCCTTAAAGCAGAGGTATCAGGACAGAGCTTTTCATGTCATTGATTAAAACTCTTCAAAGGAGTTAGCGGTTGTTACTTCCAGGAAAGTAAAACATTAAAAAAAAAATTATTTTATTTATTATTGGCTGCATTGGGTCTTCGTTGCTGCACGTGGGCTTTCTCTAGTTGCGGAGAGCAGGGGCTACTCTTCATTGTGGTGCGTGGGCATCTCATTGTGGTGGCTTCTCTTTGTTGTGGAGCACAAGATCTAGGCACGTGAGCTTCAGTAGTTGTGGCTTGTGGGCTCTAGAGCACAGGCTCAGTAGTTGTGGCACATGGGCTTAGTTGCTCCACGGCATGTGGGATCTTCACGGATCAGGACTTGAACCTGTGTCCCCTGAATTGGCAGGCGGATTCTTAACCACTGCGCCACCAGGGAAGTCCTGGATAATTCTTTTTAGAAATAAGGTGAGGTGATTTGCCTGAGACCTTTTTTATCCAGTTTATGGTTGAGGTAAAGAGAGGCCAGATGAGCTGCCAATGGCAAATTATTTTAAATTTGACTTGAGATACTGTTAAAAGCTTGGATTTTTTCTTTCTCCTATAGAAATAAAGGCATAACCTGAAGCTATGTATTTGACCGTAGACCTAGTGCCCATGGTACTCTTCATAGAAATGCACAAATACTGTTTTCACATGATATCTACTTACATAGTATAATACATTAAAATTACTTCTTAGAAAATAAGGGGCTTCCCTGGTGGCGCCGTGGTTAAGAATATGTCTGCCAATGTAGGGGACACGGGTTCGAGCCCTGGTCCGGGAGGATCCCACATGCTGCGGAGCAGCTAAGCCCGTGTGCCGCAACTACTGAGACTGTGCTCTAGAGCCCACGAGCCACAACTACTGAAGCCCACTCGCCTAGAGCCTGTGCTCCTCAACAAGAGAGGCCACCACAATGAGAAGCCCGCACACCACAATTAAGAGTAGCTCCTGCTCGCCGCAACTAGAGAAAGCCCGCGCAGCAACGAAGACCCAACGCAGCCAAAATAAATAAATAAAATAAATAAATTTATTTAAAAAAAGAAAATGATGTAGTAGAGTAACAAATTATATAATGTTTTATGTAATTTATTAGTCTGTTGTGGTATACGAAGTTTTTAATAATTTCAGCCGTATTTTAAGATACAAGTCAGATGTGAGAGCCAGTGTCGATCATACTGTTTGGGATGGATGCCTCTGAGATTTTCACAAGCATTTTTATAAAGAAGTTTAAGACCCCTCATGTTTATGTGAGCAACTGTTTATCTTGCTGCCTTTTCTGTGGTCTTGTAACAAAAGAAGAACATGGTTCTTTCAACAACTAGAGTAATTTTTGGAAAGTCTCTTTCTCATTTTATTTGTAAAATGAGGATGTTAGATATGTAAGATCCCTGTATTAGTGTAATTAATGCTGTCTAATATATCTAGCATTTCAGTGCTTTAACACAAAGTTTATTTCTTGCTTCATGTAGTGACTGAAGAATTCCAGCTCCTTTGCATTCATTTGGTTGACAACAAAGAGCACCAGCAAGAAAGATCTCGTTGAATGTTTTGTGGGGAAGCATATTACTTCAGCTGTAATCCTGCTGTCTAGAACCTAGTATGGTCTCAACTGCAAGGGAGGTGGGTGGGAGATGTTTTTCTGAGTGCCTAAGAAGAAGAAAGTGGATTGGTTGAGCTTTGAGCATCTATGCTGTACTCCCATTCAGTTTGTATAATACATTCTTAGATTCTATATCCACCACAAAAACCTCCTATTGCGTGCTACTTTTTGTACCTTTGATTACTCAGAATTTACTTCCAAATTTTCTTAGAAGAAATTTAGTTTGGGGCTCTTTGTTATTTTAGTTTGTAAACTCTTTGGTGCTTGCTATATTTAGGAAAGTTTTTTGTTTGTTTGTTTTTTGTTTTTTTACCCCAAGATGGTTATATCGTGTTATTTTCTTTTGTAATTTCATTTCTGCTTAAACTTTTTTTAAACCTCATTATGCCTTGCTTATTTTTGAAGGATTAAAAATGCATCTATGGCAAAAATCTCCCATTGCTTATACAAGAAATACACTGGAATATTGAACACAGCCAACACCAGAGCCACCAAGTCATTGTCCACCCATGTTCAGTCTGTCAGCCCACTAGCAGAAGGGAGAACAGAGAAACCTTACACTATCTTTTAAAGGTCAGCACATGCAGACTTGCAGACCAATAAAGAAGCACATTCCAGTGAGGAGGCAAAGTTCTCTTTGCCTTCTGCCCACTTAAGATTAAACTTAGAGTCAGCAAAAGCCTTTCAGCTTTGATTTCAGCTGCTGTTTTAGTTATCCCCCCTAACCCCCTTTCTGTGATCCATTATATATACCATTTTGTACTTAAGACCAAAACATATCATTCCTCATGGATCTGTCCTATGTTAGTAAATCTGATGAGAATGTTGTAAGCCTAAGTATTAGATTCATTTTATTCTTAAAATATATAATTATCTCAAAATAATGCCACAGTTCAGTTTGCATTGTATTTGAATCAATACTTTCTTGTGTAGTTACCCCTCTGGTAAATCAAACCCTCCCCTCCCGCTGCAGTTGCCTTTTTTTTTTCTTTTTTTACTTCCCGGACCAGGGATTGAACCCAGGCCCTTGGCAGTGAAAGTGCGGAGTCCTAACCACTGGACCGCCAGGGATATCCCAGTTGCCTCTTTTTGTTGGCAGAAAAATATATGCTATCTGTACCAAATGTCTAAGTCTTTTAGCTTTTAAAAATTATACTGCTTTTGGGGACTTCCCTGGTGGTCCAGTGGTTAAGACTCTGTGCTTCTACTGCAGCAGGCATGGGTTTGATACCTGGTCAAGGAACTAAGATCTCGCATTCTCAAGGGTGCGGCCAAAAAAAAAAAGGACAAAAATTATGCTGTTTTTGGAAAGATTAATTTTGTACAGAGTTGTTTCTAGATCCTAGTGCATAACCATCATCTTGGGATTTCTTTTTGTTTCTCATATAGGTTAATTGTACTATTACTTTGATACTGTGGCTTTCCTAGGATGCTGTGTTCATTTGTCATTTTCCTGGAGTCTGTGCTGAAAGTTCATTTTTAGAAAGGGTGTCTGGCAAGTAAACTTTTTGGATTTACTGCATGTTTGAATTTCCTGCTTTGGTCCTGACTGCATAGATGGGTCAGATATAAAACCCTAGGTTCAAAATAATTTCTCTCAGTTCTCAAGGCATCACTCCATTGCTTTCTAGCATCGAGTATTGCTATTAGAAGTCAGAAGCAAATCTGTTTCTCATAACTTGGTAGACACTGCTTGGGGAATTTTCTTTTTTTCTCCTTTCTCCCTTCTGTCCCTGTCTCTCTGCTCCCTCCATCATCCCTGTCTGCCCCATCCCCTTTTTTGCTGTGATATGTTATATGTACCTTTTTGTGTGTAAAATATGTGTAAAATTTAGATAATAAAAAGATAAATACCTATGAATCTACCACCCAACTTACAAAATTGGACTTTTCTAACCCCCTTGTTGTCTCTTCCTTTTTGATTTTCTCCACGCCAGAGAGTATTGCTATTCTGAATTTGTGCCTCTCTTTGTGTTTCTTTTATTGTTTATTTAATAAAGGTTTTATTATGTTCCTGCCACATCCAGACTCTGTGCTAAATACAGTAGATTCAAAATAAAATGCATAGAAGATTATAAGAATGGGTCTAGTAGTGTGTCACACATTATAACTCCTCACGCTGAATTCATATCTTACAATATACATATCACTAGGAATTAATCTTTGTGTTTATTTTAATATAGAGTACAAATGTATGATTCCATTAACACTATGTGTTGAAATTCAACCATGTTGGTATGTATATCTGTAGTTAATTCATTTTCAATGCTGTTTTGATTTTATTATATGTATTAATGTAAAATTTAATCTGTTCTCTGTTGATGTACATTTGGGTTGTTATCAGGTTCTTGTTATTATGAATAATACTGCTTTGACATTCTTGTACATGAATGCAAGAGTTTATATACAAATTCTTATAAACAATGATATACTGTTGTGTAAAATGATTGTATCAATTTACAGCAGTGCAGGAGAGGCCTAGTTGCTGGTCATCCTTCCTAACTCTTGATATTGTCTGACTTTTTCATTTTAGCAATTCTAGAAAGTATTTATTGGATCTCAGAGTAGTTTGTTTGTTTGTTTGTATTTTTGCGGTACACGGGCCTCTCACTGTTGTGGCCTCTCCCATTGTGGAGCACAGGCTCCGGTCGAACAGGCTCAGCGGCCATGGCTCACGGGCCCAGCCGCTCCGCGGCATGTGGGATCTTCCCGGACCCGGGCACGAACCCGTGTCCCATGCATCGGCAGGCGGACTCTCAACCACTGCGCCACCAGGGAAGCCCCTCAGAGTAGTTTTAATTTACCTATACCCGGGTGATTAGTAAAAGTAAGCACCTTTTATGTTTATTGGATTTTTGGATAGACTCCTATAAGAGGTGACTGTTATGTTTTGTTGTGCTTTTTATTTGTAGAAGTTCTTTATATGTCCCATATATGAGTTCTTTCTTTTTACATATTGCAGATATCATCTTCAACTCTGGTTTGCTTTCACTCTCTTAATGGTATATTTGGATGGATATAAATTCTTACTTTAATGTTGTCCAATTTATCATTTCTAGCCCTTTATGGTTAGTGAATTTTGTGACCTGTTTAAGAAATCTTTGCTTATTACCACATGAGCATGAAGATACTCTTATATTGTCTTCTAGAAGCCTTATTTTTTTTTAACATCTTTATTGGAGTATAATTGCTTTACAGTGTTGTGTTAGTTTCTGCTGTATAACAAAGTGAATCAGCTATACATATACATATATCCCATATCTCCTCCCTCTTGCGTCTCCCTCCCACCCTCCTTATCCCACCCCTCTAGGTGGACACAAAGCACGGAGCTGATCTCTCTGTGCTATGTGCTGCTTCCCACTAGCTATCTATTTTACATTTGGTAGTGTATATATGTCCATGCCACTCTCTCACTTTGTCCCAGCTTACCGTTCCCCCTCCCCGTGTCCTCAAGTCTGTTCTCTATGTCTGCATCTTTATTCCTGTTCTGCCTCTAGATTCTTCAGAACCATTTTAAAAAAAATTCCATATATATGTGTTAGCATACGGTGTTTGTTTTTCTCTTTCTGACTTACTTCACTCACTCTGTATGACAGTCTCTAGGTCCATCCACCTCACTACAAATAACTCATTTTCATTTATTTTTATGGCTGAGTAATATTCCATTGTCTATATGTGCCATATGTTCTTTATCCATTCATCTGTCATTGGGCACTTAGGTTGCTTCCATGTCCTGGCTATTGTAAATAGAGCTGCAGTGAACATTGTGGTACATGACTCTTTTTGAATTATGGTTTTCTCAGGGTATATGCCCAGTAGTGGGATTGCTGGGTCGTATGCTAGTTCTATTTTTAGTTTTTTGAGGAACCTCCATACTGTTCTCCATAGTGGCTATATCAATTTACATTCCCACCAACAGTGCAAGAGGGTTCCCTTTTCTCCAAACCCTCTCCAGCATTTATTGTTTGTAGATGTTTTGATGATGACCATTCTATCTGGTAGCCTTATTGTTTTATCTTTTACATTTAGACCAGCTATCCATCTGGAATTGATTTTTGTGTATGGTGTGAGGTAGAACTCAAGGTATATTTCCCCAATAGTTGGATATCCAGTTGACTCAACACCACTTATTGAAAAGACAGTTCTTTCCCTACTGCTCTGCATTGTCACATTTGTCATAAGTTAAGTGTCCATATGTAATGGTTCTGTTTTGAAACTGTTCTCTTGTATTGGGCTCTTTCTTGGTGGTTGTGCCAGTACCACAGTGTCTTCATTATTGTATTTATATGTAGTAGGTTGAAGCATATGAAATGGGCACATTTTTAGTTCATCAGTTTTTAGCAATTTCATATGATTCAATCCATTAGTAAGCTTTGATATACAGTAGCTTAAGTTCTTCTAAATTTGTTCTCTAACATTGTCTTGGCTATTCTTGGCTTTTTGCATTTTTATATAAAATTTAGAATTGGCTTTTGAGTTTGAATTAAAAAGAAAAAAATATTGGAATTTTGCTTGGAAATGTTCATTCTATAGATCAGTTTGGAAATAGTTGACATTTTAAAAAATACTGAGTCTTCTAGTATATAGTACATAATTGTTATATATCCTGCCATTTATTTAGGTCTTTAATTTCTCTTTTTAAAAAAAATATGTTTTCTGGTGGTCATGGGTATCTGTCATTAAAGTTATTCTTAGTTTTTTTCAAAAATACCATTGTCAGTGGTATTTTTGAAAAATTTGTTTTCCAATTTTTTTGCTGTATGTGGAAATACAGTTGGAGTTTCAGCAATTTACCTGGAGTTCAACAACCTTGCTAAATAAATTCATTTACTAATTCTAATAGTTTATTTGATTTTCTCTATTTTTATAGTTATGTTTCCTGCAAATAATGACAGTGTTTTATTTTTTTGTTTTTTGGTTTTTTTTGGGCTGCGTTGGGTCTTCGTTGCTGCGTGTGGGCTTTCTCTAGTTGCCGCAAGCAGGTGCTACTCTTCGTTGCAGTGTGCGGGCTTCTCATTGCGGTGGCTTCTCTTGTTGCAGAACTTGGGCTCTAGTCGCGTGGGCTTCAGTAACTGGCCCCTGGGCTCAGTAGTTGTAGCACATGGGCTTACTTGCTCTGTGGCATGTGTGTTCTTCCTGGACCAGGGCTCGAACCTGTGTGCCCTGTATGGGCAGGAGGATTCTTAACCACTGTGCCACTAGGGAAGTCTCCAGAAACTTTAAAAGTTCTCTTGTTGCCTATTATAAATGCATAGGAAAATGAAAAAAATAGGAAGATCAATATTTAGTACACTGTAATTTAAAACATTAGAAACTTGAGAATTAAAATGTTTTATTTCTTGGTAAAAAACTTATCAAGGGTAGTTTCTTCTCTTCTTGTGACTTATGATGTGGAATGGGCATCTTTTCTCTGCCTTGGCAAGTTGTCATACTCCTTTCTAAGTTTGGATCTGCTTACAGGATTTTATCGTTTGGGTTTTCAGTGTCACAAAGTATCTTTGAGAATTCTTTTAACGTGAAGTTTCTTGCCCAAGTCACTTCCTCCGGGACATCCTCATCTTTTTCATCAAACACACATAGATAGCTCACCTTCACTAAATTCCTCCAGCTGCATATCCAGAGTCTTTTTTTTTTTAAATTTTATTTATTTATTTTGGGCTGCATTGGGTCTTTGTTGCTGCACACGGGCTTTCTCTAGTTTTGGTGAGCGGGGGCTACTCTTCGTTGCAGGGCGCAGGCTTCTCATTGCGGTGGCTTCTCTTGTTGTGGAGCACGGGCTCTAGGTGCGTGGGCTTCAGTAGTTGTGGCGCATGGACTTAGTGGCTCCATGGCATGTGGGATCTTCCTGGACCAGGAATCGAACCCGTGTCCCCTGCATTGGCAGGTGGATTCTTAACCATATCCAGAGTCTTTTGAATGATGGTAGAGTCAACATCCGACAGCGTAGCTGTTACTTCTGTAACTCCATTCACATTCGATTTGGATTTCACTTCCAATGTTACTCCTTTTTAGTTGTTTGCTGCACTTTCATTTTTGTTGACCAGTTCCCTCTTACAACTATCCTTTTTATAAAATGTCACATGGGTTTATCACTGGGAGACGAGGCAACACAACTGTTTGTGCATGAACTAAATAACAGATGGTCAGTGACCAGTCACTAACATACTTTATGATGTGATAGGTCACTGATCTTGATGCACACCTGTTATTTATGTAGTGATTTGTAGACTGAAGAGCTAGCAGCAAATTTTGTGCTTTATGCAATTACTCACAGTTAATATACCGTGGTAACTGGAACTTGAAACAGGTTGTTGAAGGACTGGTGTTATTTAGCTAAACTATGGTAATTGAAATTTGTGGATATTAGAACCTTGCAAAGCAAGGACTGCCTGTATTTGTGACAGAGATTATATGGGCCTCAAAGTTTAAACAATTTATTATCTGGCTCTTTACAGAAAATATTTGCTGACCTGTGATCTAAGTTCATAAGTTTACTTTTGCTTATAATTTTCCATTACTGTATTCTTGTCTGGTTTTGATATTGGGGTATATTACCAATAATCATAAAGTAATCACTAGCAAATACCTAAACTAAAGCACATACAGTGTTCCAGGCACTGTTCTAACATTTTAAATATTAACAGATCCAGAAGTAGTTAATTCTATTATCCCCTGCTTACATTTGAGGAAGCTGAAGTAAAGAAGTTAAGAAACTTGCCCAGGGTCACATGGATACTAAATGGTAGAACCCAAATTTGAACCTCTGGTGGTCCAGGGTGGATTCTGGCCTCTACTACATTATACTTATGTTGATATTAGTTTCATAAAATGAGTTGAGGAGCATTCTTTTTCTAATTTCTAGAGTTTGTGTTAGATCAGCACCTTAAATATTTAGTAGAACTCCTATAAAACCCTTTGTGGGATATGTGTTTGTGTGTGTGTGTGTGTGTGTGTATTTGGAAGATTTAAAAATACTGTTTCAATTTCTTTAATTGATTTTGTACTGTTTAGGTTTTCTATTATATTTTGGATCAGTTTTTGTGATATATACTCTTTCAGGAATTGATGTTTTTTATCTGATCTTCAAATTTGTTGGCATAGTTTTATATTCTCTTTTTTCCTCTCTCCTGCATTTGTGGCATTATTCTTTTTCCTTCCTAAAATTGTTCATTTGTGCCTTTTCTTCTTTTTTTGTCAGTCTTCCCAGTGGTTTGTTAACTTTATCAGTCCTCAAAGAGGACTTTTGCTTTGCTGATCTCCTCTTCTGTTTCTTTTTTTTTTCCAAAGGATCAATTTTTTTAAAAAAATGTATTTATTTATTTATTTGCCTGCATTGGGTCTTTGTTGCTGCACGCGGGCTTTTTCTAGTTGCGGCAAGCGGGTGCTAATCTTCACTGCGGTGCACAGGCCTCTCATTGAGGTAGGTTCTCACTGCATAGCACTGGTTCTAGGTGCGTGGGCTTCAGTAGTTGTGGCTCACAGGCTCTAGAGCACAGGCTCAGTAGTTGTGGCACACGGGCTTAGTTGCTCTGCGGCATATGGGATCTTCCCGGACCAGGGCTGAAACCCATGTCCCCTGCATTGGCAGGCGGATTCTCAACCACTGCGCCACCAGGGAAGTCCATCCTCTTCTGTTTCTTTGTGCTTTATTTTTGTTCATGATTTTATTTCTTTACTTTGATTTTATTCAGATTTATTTTTAGTCTTTTTTTTTTTTGTGGTATGCGGACCTCTCACTGTTGTGGCCTCTCCCATTGCGGAGCACAGGCTCCAGATGCGCAGGCTCAGCAGCCATGGCTCACGGGCCCAGCCGCTCTACAGCATGTGGGATCTTCCCAGACCGGGGCACGAACCTGTTTCCCCTGCATTGGCAGGAGCACTCTCAACCACTGCGCCACCAGGGAAGCCCTTAATCCAACTCTTAAGATGTATGTTAACTAATTAATTTTGTTCTTCCTTTTCTAATATAAGCACTTAAGGCTGGAGACATTCTTAAATTCCCTCTTTAGGTGTATTCCGCAAACTTTGCTATATAATATTTTTGGTATTATTCAGTTCTAGTATTTTTTCATTTCTATTATGGTTTAACTCATGGGTTGTTTGTAGTGTTTTAAAATTTCCTAATACATTAAAAAATTCAGGTTTTTATTTCTAACTTATTTATATGTTTCATAAATGTGGATTGTATAATAATTTTTAAAATATGAGACTTTATTTCCTAGTATACATTTATTTTAAAAAGAAAGTTTCATGTGTGCTAGAAGAGAAAGTGTCTTCTTCAGTGTACTCTATAGTCCATTAGTTGAAACCTGTATACTGAGTTGCTCAAAGCTCATATTGTATTTGCTGATTTTTATCTACTTGATGTGTCAGTTGCTGGGAGAGGTATATTACAATATCCCCCTATGAAGGAGGATTCATCTATTTCTCCTCATTACTATCAGTATTATGTATTTTTGCACATCTGTGTTGTTAGGTATGTACAAGTTTGATATTTATTATTGATAACTCTTAGTGAATTAAACATTTTGTCATTTTATTTCTACTAATGTTTTTTTGCTTAGAGATATACACCAATCTGGTGTGCCTTTTTGTTACACAGTTGAATGTTCTGCAGTAGATGCTACTGGTACCCTGTCTGGATCCCCTTAACCAGCCAGTGTGTCCCTCAGCCAATGAGTGCCTTGACGAGGGTTACAGAAACCTGGCCCCCTTCCCTCATGGCGGCACTGACTCAGTGCTGCTGTTGTGCTCCACAGCTTCCCAGGGAAGAGGCAGAGAGGGGGACTTGGCTGAAACCAGTGCTGGCTCCCTTCCTTCTACATCTTTCTCCTGAGGGCACTCCCTCAATAAACCACTTCTATAAAAATCCCTGTTTCAGGCTCTGCTTCTAGTAAACTAGATCTAAAGCACCTACCCTCCCAACAAGGGAGAACTTTATCTCTTTCTAGTGTGAAGTTTTACAAATCCTGTTTTATGTTTCATGTTGATGAACTTTATCTTTAGTGTATTAGGTAGATTATTGCTTAATTCAGTAGCTCTCAATTGTGGGTGTCTTTCAGAATTAACTCTTAAAAACTGAAATTGCTCAACTCTGTCTCTGATTGATTCTGTTCCAGTGGCTTTTCACTTTTAACTCAGATCTTTTCCTCTATTTCAGGTAAAACGTTCAAAGTTATGGTAAATAATAACTTGAAAGATTTCTTTGACTTTTTACTTTGCTTGTTCAGTTTCCACTTAAAAGTATTGTTTTTATTTTTTACTTCTAGGCTTTCCCCCCCCTCTTTTTGAATGCATCTGTAAGGTACTTTTATGTTAAAGGTAAGACATTTACCACCACTAAGGTTGTTCTACAAAATGCCTATTAAGTACTCCCATAGAGTTTATGCCATCTTCTTTCCTGCTCCAAAGAGCTGAGCTACTGTGCCCCAATGCTGATTCCTTGCTTAGGACCAATAGTGGAAGGAAGAGTCAGCAGGCTCCTTTAGCTGGGCAAATGTCAACCCCAGCAAGAAAAGGCTGGTGTCCTGATACAGAACAAAGCACTAGCAGAGTGCCTGTGCGTTTAATGAGTGCCTATGAGGTGGCCCTTTTTTATACTAGATGCCTAGGATAAAAGGTGAAAAAGATGCTATCTTTTGCATCTCAGAACTCAGAGTCCATGGCGGGCTCTGAAAGAGACACACATTGTAGATAAATAATTACAGACGTATCAGCACAAATCCCTATCTCCTCTTAGTTCTATCTTCCATTTCCCCTCATTTTCACTGACATTTTCTACAATAAAGTGTGGCATACTGTGGCTCTGAACTTCAGAGAGAAACTTCGCTTGATGGAGAGGTTTTTTTTTTTTTCTTTTTTTTTTTTGTAAATTTATTTTTGGCTACGTTGGGTCTTCGTTGCTGCGCACAGGCTTTCTCTAGTTCTGGCGAGCAGGGGCTACTCTTCATTGTGGTGCGTGGGCTTCTCATTGCGGTGGCTTCTCTTGTTGCAGCACACAGGCCCTAGAGCTTGTGAGCTTCAGTAGCTGTGGCACGTGGACTCGGTAGTTGTGGCTCGCAGGCTGTATAGCACAGGCTCAGTAGTTGTGGCACACGGGCTTAGTTGCTCCTCTGCATGTGGGATCTTCCTGGACCAGGGCTTGAATTGAACCTGTGTCCCCTGCATTGGCAGGTGGATTCTTAACCACTGCACCACCAGGGAAGTCCCGAGAGGTTTTTCTTAAATAAAATAGTTCTCAAAAGCTAAGAGCTGATCAAGTGTGATTACTTCATCCAATTTCCCCAAGCTTAGTAGCTTAAAATTCCATAATACATTTGTTACTCCTTGACAGAGAAATGTGAGCTGATACTATAAAGATTTAACATTGCAATAATTATAAAAGTGATAGCAACATGATGGTGGTAGCTGATCTCTTGAACAAAAAACGATTTGTTTTTGTCACATTGCATCATGTTGTTGTGCTTTTCTAAAAGCAGAGAGCTATTTTTGTTGCCCTGCCTAATAATGATAAGATGACGAGCATGGAGAGCTGGCTTGTCTGGTTACTCCCTGTTGGCTTTCTTTTCATGATTACTCTGGCACGGGCCATGTTTAGCAAGTAGGAGAAATGAGATGAATATTCTTAATTACTGATGACCTTCCACCTTTAATCTGTTTATTCTTTTTTTCTTTGAGGTTTTAAAAAATATTAATTTATTTTTATTTATTTATTTTTGGCTGCGTTGGGTCTTCGTTGCTGCATGCAGGCTTTCTCTAGTTGCGGCGAGCGGGGGCTACTCTTCCCTGTGGTGCATGTGCTTCTCATTGCAGTGGCTTCTCTTGTTGGCTGAGGATGGGCTCTAGGCATGTGGGCTTCAGTAGTTGTGGAACACGGGCTCAGTAGTTGTGGCTCACAGGCTCTAGAGCACAGGTTCAGTAGTTGTGGCACACAGGCTTAGTTGCTCTGTGGCATGTGGGATCTTCCCGGACCAGGCTCAAACCCACATCCCCTGCATTGACAGGTGGATACTTAACCACTGTGCTGCCAGGGAAATCACTGTTGATTCTTTTTCCAGTTCTGACTTTTTGTAGCTTTGGCATCTCTGATTAATTTCAGATTAGACATGGTTTTTAACTTCCATTTACCATTTTAGAACTGTCTGTTTAGTTATCCCCTTCATTTGGTTGGCTTTTGCTGTTTTGGCCCATCTTCTGTATAAAGTAATCCACTAAGAGAAGATATACACATCAATCACTTAGACATGGTCTTTCCCCTTTGGGACCTAGTAGGTTACAGGAGCTGCTAGTATATACAGCTCACTAGAATATAGATCAGACTACTGTTTGTTACAATAGAAGTATAGACGATGTGTTAGTTCTGAATGGTACTGGGAGAACAGATTCTAAAAAGGAATCAGAAAAGGTGATAGAATGTGGACCTTGATTTAAGACTAACAAGGAGGAAGTAAAGAGAATTTGAAGTGTGGAGAGCAATATGAGCAAGAGTATACAGTGATAAAGTCGATGGTCTGCTTGTAAAATGGCAGCTGGTCCCATGTGACTAAAATATAGGGAGCCCCAAGTGGAAAACTGCTGATGGTTGTAGTAGGTGGTAGGACTGGGTCTTCTAGGATTGTGTGGCCTTGATATCACACTAAGGAGTTTTTTTTTTTTTTTTTTTTTTGTGGTATGCGGGCCTCTCACTGTTGTGGCCTCTCCCGTTGCGGGGCACAGGCTCCGGATGCGCAGGCCCAGCGGCCATGGCTCACGGGCCCAGCCGCTCCACGGCACGTGGGATCTTCCCGGACCGGGGCACGAACCCGTATCCCCTGCATCGGCAGGCGGATTCTCAACCACTGCGCCACCAGGGAAGCCCTGTTTTGTTTTTAAATAGGCATTGGGGTCCTTTTAAATCAACTGATATGTTTTCCTGATATTAGGACTCTTCCCAACTGCCTTCATTCTTTAAGAAGAAAAGATAGAGCAAAAAAATTGATTTTGAAGTATAGTGATATCACTGTGTCAGGTTAAAGCAGAGACTGTAAAATTCCAAGATTTTGTCAGTTTTGTCACACCCTGCATCTGTGTCTGGTGTTCTCTGGGTCTCCTCTTAGCCTGATCCTCAATCCCGGTTTCATTCATAAGTGATTCATTTTCTCTGATTCTTTTTTTGTCATCTGTTAAAGTGAGGGAATTGGATCCTAGATTATTCGAACTGGTGTTTTTTAAAAAGCCTTTAGAGATCTTAAGTGTTTAGAAATAATTTATGGATAAGAGTAAGCAAACTCTGAATGTTATTTGCTGTTAGACTGAGGTTAGACTAACTGGGATGAAAGTATTAAAAAATACTTTCTCTTTTTTCAAAATTTGGGGGCATTAGGTATTGAGAATCATCTTAAGGTTAGCTCTTCTTTTAAAAAAATTGAGATAAGTTTGAAGATTTGGTCTTGAGGACAGTTACAACAGAAATGTAAATGCTGTGTCATTGTCATCTCTTGTTTTGGCGCATATAACCGGACTTCAGCAGACATCATGCCATCTGTATCACATGACTAACAGTGGGAGGTATCTAGTGTAGATTCTTCTTCTTGGGGAAATAGGTTCAAATTCACTTGGATAGAAATGTGGCAGGTGCTTGTGTAGAGATCCAAAATGCATTCAGTCAGGACCGAATCTAAGCTGCCTGGATAGCCCCTGTAAGTAAGTAAGCTAGGCTTTAAGCCTTGTGCTGTAAGGTCTTAGGTATGTTAATATGTGTATGCATGTGTGTGCAGTGTTTTTATACTTACAGGACAGGGCTTCCTAAACTAGCAGTGGGAAAAGGAACACTTTGTTTTGGGGACTACATGGAAGTAATGTGTATCAGTGTGTTCTTTCATATAGGAATGTCACTGGTTGATGGCCTCAGCTATTCTAGTAATCAAGGGCTCTCTCCTATTGCTAATCCTGTGATGAGCAGGACAAATGGTGGTGATGAACAGAACCCCGCCGAGCCTGGAAATTCCATCACTTGGTCATAGTACAGCTGTTGTCCTTGTAGTGGGTAGGGAGGCACCTGGGGGTGGAAAGTTAATATATTCCACAGGGGGTTTGGAGTTTATTGCTCAGGACAGTCAAGATGTTGCTGAGCTGTCTGTTGCTGTTTCCAGTCTGGTTCTGGGGAGGAGCAGGAGAAATTTAGCTTAGCTTCAGGGATCGTAAGTGCCTGTGAGCTGTATAAGGACCCCTAGAGGTCCTTAATAAATATTTGGTTTTACTTCGAATGAAATACTGTTTCAATTGAAAGTATAAATCAAGGTTTTCTAGTGAAATAAATTAAAAACAGAACTGAGCCTCCAGACAAATAAGGTTCAGCTTGATATGTAATAGGCCTCTGAAAGAAATTCATTAAAACAAATCTGAGGAATAAAGTCCCCATTTAGTAACTGAAAGCTTGCTAGGCAAACTAAAAAAATCTCATGTTGAATATGAAATCTTTATGATTCGGACTATACCTTTAAGCATGTCAGATTATAAATGGTCTCTGGGACTGTCTGGGATGCTGGGTTTCTTCCAAGCTTGAGGAATAAGCCCTTCATTTTTGGCCACAGCACTCTCCTGGGATAAAGGCTTAGTGCTGGATTCAGAATTCTCTGTCATGGAAAACAAAGTGTAGAAGAAAATATTAGCCCACGTATCTTTACAGTTCCGTGTCTTGTCCATAACTCACCCCTCCACCCCACCCCCACCCCCACCCCCCAAACAGAACAGAATATCCATCATGGGTACAATTTAAGTGAGTATTATGAACAGTCTCCTTATTAAATGTTTTCCTGTTGTTTTGTTTTGTTTTGTTTTTTGCAGTACGCGGGCCTCTCACTGCCGCGGCCTCTCCCGTTGCGGAGCACAGGCCCCGGACGCGCAGGCTCAGCGGCCATGGCTCACGGGCACATCCGCTCCTCGGCATGTGGGATCTTCCTGGACCGGGGCACGAACCCGCGTCCCCCGCATCGGCAGGCGGACTCTCAACCACTGGGGCACTAGGGAAGCCCCTAAATGTTTCTTTTTTAAATTGGTTATTTGGAACTCAGAATACATTTTCCTTAGATAAACAATGTTATAAATGATAATTTTGGTTCTAAACTAGTCCCAATTACTGAGAAGAAAGTTTCTTTTTTCTAAAACTGACAGGCAGTGTTTTGAAAGGTGTTGAGCTTGCCTTTGGCGTTGTGTCACCTCCCTTTCTCTTACCTCCTAGGGTCTCTGGGCCCACATACTTTCTCCCTACTTTGGTACCTTATCCAGGTCTGCTTTGTTCCCTGAAATATTCCATGTTGCTAAATTATGTTTCTTCCTTTTTACCCTAAAACCAGAAACTCAGACACTTTCAATGGAATTTATCTCTGGGGTTGTGAGGAAAGCTACTTGCCAACTAAACTCACATAAGGTGGAATGATGCCTTCAAGGGATGTATGTCCCCTTATTACCCCCCTTTAAATTGTGAAATAGTATTCTGTACTTTAAAAGAGAATGCTGGCTGCTGCATTGAATGAATCTTGGTAGAAGTTTGGCTAATGTGACCGAGTGAAATGAAAGTATTACATAGGTTATGAAAAGTGTGTGAGTATTAGTCGGAATTAGGCTTCTGTTCTTTCTTTTCATGAGTTTTCTTCCTCCAGTTTAGTTGCAAAGCAGCACCTTTGGTCAGGGGTGGGGATGGGGGGAGGTTAGTAAGGGAGGACAGAGGCAACAACAGGCCATTTGCAAACTAGAATGCTAATTTCTTGTCAGCCAGAATGAGCACAGATCCCAACTGAGTGACTATAGATATGACTGACCTAAAATTTTCACAAGGACTTCTGGGAGCTTGAAAACTTGCCCATACTTCTGTGCATTTAAGTTAGATATGAACACTATTTAATCTGTATAGACCTAGAAAATATTTTTAGTTCAGTAATTAATTCCAGAGTTTGTGATCTGAAGAAAACCATACAACAGAGAAGGCACTTGTGATCTCATTATGTATTCTTATTTACTCTTTATGAGCACATAGCTATTAATAGTAAAAGAATAGTCAAGAGGCCAGAATTCTCTTCTGTGCTTCATCATCATGTCCTGTCATTTCCTCTTGCCTTGGTTTACCTAGGTATTTTCAAAACGCTCTCACCAGATAGTTTCACATCAGGCATGAAGTCAGAATGAAAGATCAGATGTCCAGAGTGCTATGCTTGAAAACGGTATGCTCTTGGTGCCTGGCTAAATAATATGGGGCTTATTTTCTGGCAGAGTGGTGTCAAGTCTCCTTTGATGTTAGCCAGAACTGGGTGGAGTTTCTTAAGCTTCAGTCAGATTTGCTCAAGCAGGCACTGTGCACTGGGTAGTTGGTTTTGAGTCTCTCCCTTTGCCGAAAGGCTTTTTACCTTTTAATAAACCTGAACCCAGTTATAATTGAGAGTACTTGATGTATAAAATAATAGTCACACAGAGGATCTATGTGAAGTTTGTTTGTTTATTTGTAATTTAAGTGATGAAACTGAATTATAAGTAGCTTATAGAATAGTCAACCATAGGAATCATTTAACATACCACTCATTTTACAGCTTAGGGAGCTCAGCCCCGGAAGGTGACTCACTCAAAGCCATAGTGAGAATCAGACTGAACTAGTGAAGCATGGAAACTTCTTTAACCAGCTTTCGTTTCTTGCCTTCTATCAACAAATCCATTTAAAGTTAACAGAACAGGGAACTATATTCAATATCTTGTAATAACCTATAATGGAAAAGAATCTGAAAAAGAATATGTATATAACTGAATCACTTTGCTGTACACCTGAAACACTGCAAATCAACCGTGCTTAAATTTAAAAAAATCCAAACTCAGTTAATTTTCTCTATTATCTATACGAATAGAGGAGGAAAAGTATAAATAGTCAGTGAGAGAATTTTTTTTAAAGTAGATACTTCTCATTCACAAAGGTATGTTTTTGAATTTTCTTGTATATCCAGATTTGAGAAGAACACTGTGTCAGATCCATTTGTCCATAAAATACATAACTAAACATTTTAAGGCATGAATAATTATTGTGACCTTAAATGATTCTGTTAAGTGTGGGATGACATTCAGTCATGAAGTTATTAAGATCAATTCTGGAGCACTTGCAGAACCAGCTTAACAGATCTGTAGAGCACCTAAGGAATTTATTATACATATTTTAGAATAGAATAACTATAAAATTGAGTAGTCTTCTCTTTAATTTATTGAAAACTGGGGCTTTTTGGCTAAAAGCCAGTATTTTCACTTCCACTAGCTAGTATTGCTTTTACAGGGTCATTTTCCATAAGTAGATTTTGTGTGTGTGTGTGTGTATGTGTGTGTGTGTGTGTGTGTGTTTAAATCATACTTCTATTTATATGTGATGACATGAAAAGAATAGCTAAACTGTTTTGAGATGCAGATGCTGGGTGGTTGGATGCATGTACTGGGAGCCAAGTGACCTGCCCACTTCCAGCTGTCTGATTTTCTATCAATTTTACCCTCTTACGCTGAATTTAAGCTGCTGTTCATATTCCATGAACCACATGTCAGCCCAGAAAATGGTTTAGGAGGTTGGGAGGTGGGGAAGAGGGGAAAGATTACAGTGAATAAAAAGTTGCCCTTTGAGAATCCGCACTCAGATAAATGAAGTTTAAAATGTATTGCTGGTTTTGTCTGTATTTTCACCAGTGTTCTAAATTAGGAAAAGTCTGAGAAGATTGCATGAAATAATTGTCATAATTACATATTTCTAGGACAAATAAATCTGTTGGGCTCTTATTGTATGTTAAAGATGGTACAGGTGTCCTTACAAGTTCTCTTTGACAATGAAACTGCTTAATTATAGACAGTTATTGTTTTTTGTTCATAACAGCTTTCAAAGGCTAGCTGGTAATAATAGCTATCATGGATGAAAAAGGGAAAAGCCTTTTTCCACAAAAGGAACAAAAAGTTCCTTTTTGTGGAACCCTTTGACATATGTCAGGCCTTTACAAAGTTCTTTATTTATTTTTATTTATTTTATTTTTGGTTGCGTTGGGTCTTCGTTGCTGCGCATGGGCTCTTCTCTGGTTGTGGCGAGTGGGGGCTACTCTTCATTGTGGTGAGTGGGCTTCTCATTGTGGTGGCTTCTCTTGCCGCGGAGCACAGGCTCTAGGTGCGCGGGCTTCAGTAGTTGTGGCACACAGGCTCAGTAGTTGTGGCTTGCGGGCTCTAGAGCGCAGGCTCAGTAGTTGTGGTGCACGGGCTTAGTTGCTCCGCAGCATGTGGGATCTTCCCGGACCAGGGCTCGAACCCACGTCCCCTGCATCGGCAGGCAGATTCTTAACCACTGCGCCACCAGGGAAGTCCCCCATATACTTTTAAATTTCAGGTTATGTTTAAAAATTGAAGGCCTGGTGTTCTGCAAAGATGCTAATGTACATGACCACAGAGAAGGACTGCCTCCCCTAGCTAATTCAGGGAACATTGTCTGTATTTTTCATGCCAGCAGGGAACTAGTAAGAGTAGTTCGGTTGACAGAGCCATGTCCAAGTGATTCATGAAGCACTGCTTACCCCTACAAGATAAGGTCCATATTCCTAGTCCCTGGTAAAGAAAAGTGACTTCATTTGCCTGATAGTAATTAACTGTTTTTTAAAAAAATGGGAATATAACCTAATCTGACCTCCTTTTGTATATATTTTTAAGAATTATTCTGTGACATGATTTGGAAATTAAGATAAATGGAATAGTTGAAAGGGTTTTAAGACTTGAAATCAAAAGACCTGATTTGAATCTTACTGGCTGTAACCTTGGATAAATTGAGGGGTTTTTTTGCACTTCATTTTTCTTATTAATGAAAAGGACAAAATGGCACTTGCTCTATTTACCTCCCAGAGATGCAAGAAAAAGTGTTTACCTTGGGTAAGACTGTCTGTTACGGAGCTGTGATTTTCTAGTCTGTAAAATGGGGGAGTCTCTTTTAGCTCTAAAATTTTAGATTTTAATTCCTTTTTTGTTTAAAATGATGAAAAGAGTTTCTAGGAATGTTTTTCCCTTTGCAGTTTTCATCATATGAAACGTTTTTTCCCCCTTAACCAGGCAGTTGCAGTGGTGCACAATGGCAGACCTCAGTCTTGCAGATGCATTAACAGAGCCACCTCCAGAAATTGAGGAAGAGATAAAACGGGACTTTATTGCCACACTGGAGGCAGAGGCCTTTGATGATGTTGTGGGAGAAACTGTTGGAAAAACAGACTATATTCCTCTCCTGGATGTTGATGAGAAAACCGGGAATTCGGAGTCAAAGAAGAAACCATGCTCAGCCACTAGCCAGGCTGAAGGTAAGTAATTAAGCCAGACTGGATAGATAGGTTCAGAAAGTAGATAAGGGATTATGCTTTGGGTCATAATCTTAGAAACCTTTGAGGAAACTGAACTGAGTTTTTTAGTATAGGCTAGTAACTTTCTTTTTATCTAAATTTCTTGGAAACCAAGGAGGTAGGTTCATTACTCTTCAGTAGAGTATGTGTTCTTGAAGCTGTAGGTTACTCTTAACTCTAAAGTTTCTTCTGTAATGTCTCAACAGCTATATAATTTGCCTCTAATTTCCTAAATTAAATTGTCTGCTGTGCCTTTTCTTTGAACGTAGCTTTGTAAAGTTAGATACTTTAAATTCTGTATTTATACCAAGACAATTTGGAACAGAGCCAGATAGTAATCCTAGGTCAGGATTAAAAAATGCGTTAAATCCTTTAAAAGAGATTTGCTGTCTTTATATATTGCTGGGTCAGATTTGCTAACATTTGATTGAGGATTTTTGCATCTATGTGCATGTGGGATATTGGTCTGTTGTTTTCTTGTGAGGCCTTTGTCCGGTTTTAGAACTGAGGTCATGCTGACATCATAGAATGAGTTGGGAAGTGTTCCCTCCTATTCTGTTTTCTAGAACAGTTTGTGTTGAATTGATGTTTTTTTCTTTAATGTTTGACAGACTTTGTCAGTGAAGTCATCTGGATCTGGAGTTTTCTCTGTCAAGTTTTTAACTTGGAATTCAGTTCGTTTAAGAGATACAGAACTGTTCAAGTTTTCTATCTTTTCAAGTGAGCTTTGGTGTTTTGTATCTTTCATGGAATTGGTCTATTTCCTTTAAGTCATCGAATTAATGGAGATAAAATTATAATATTACCTTATTCTTTTAATGTCTGTAGGATCTCATGTCATGTCCTCTCTGTTTTCAATTCCTGCTTGTATCTTTTAATATTTCCTTCCTTCTGCTTACTTTTAGTTGATTTGCTCTTTTTCTAGTTTTTTAAGGTGGCAGCTTAGATCATTGATTTGAAACATTTCTTTTCTAAAATAAGCATTTTAAAAAAACTGAGATATAATTGACATAAAACATATTAGTTTCAGGTATATAACATAATGATTCAGTATTTGTATATATTGTGAAATGATGACAAGTCTAGTTAACATCCATCACTACCTATAGTTATGAATTTTTTTCCTCTTGTGATGAGAATTTCTAGTATCTACTCTCCTAGCAACTTTCAAATATAGTACAGTTTTATTATTAACTATAGATACCACGCCATACATTGTATCCTCAGGACTTATTTATTTTAGAACTTATTTTATTTATTTTGACTCCTTTCACCCATTTGCCCACCCCCCCACCTCTGGCAACCACCTAAAATAGGCTTTTTTAAAAAAAATTTACTTATTTTATTTATTATATTTTTGTCTGTGTTTGGTGTTCATTGCGGTGCACGGGCTTTCTCTAGTTGTCGTGAGCAGGGGCTACCCTTCGTTGCAGTGCGCAGGCTTCTCATTGTGGTGGCTTCTCTTGTTGCAGAGCATGGACTCTAGGCGCGTGGGCTTCAGTAGCTGCAGCATGCAGGCTCAGTAGTGTGGCTCGCAGGCTCTAGAGCTCAGACTCAGTAGTTGTGGCGCACGGGCTTAGTTGCTCTGTGGCACGTGGTATCTTCCTGGACCAGGGCTCGAACCCATGTCCCCTGAATTGGCAGGCGGATTGCTAATCACTGTGCTGCCCGGGAAGTTCCTGAATATTTTTAAAAATACTGTTTTAACTCCAACATTGGCTTATTATATATATTTCTTTTAAAAGTTGTTTTATATTTGACCTAGAGTTTACTGTGTATGTTAATTTCTTCTAGTTTGCCTTCCAGTAATATTCTACCATTTCATGTATAGTGTAAAATTCCATGCAAAATAGTAAATGTCCAATTCCTCTGTCATTTTTTGTGTTATTGTCATACACATAATTTGACTTATGTTAGTTACCTACCTTGTTACTATTTTTGCTTTAGCTTGTCAGTTATCTTTTAGAATGAATAAAAATATGGGAAAAATATACCTTTACTCTAATTTTTACCATCTTGGGCATTCTTCATTTCTTTGTATAGACCCAAATTTCTGTCTAGCACCATAG
This sequence comes from Kogia breviceps, assembly GCF_026419965.1. Taxonomy (NCBI): domain Eukaryota; kingdom Metazoa; phylum Chordata; class Mammalia; order Artiodactyla; family Physeteridae; genus Kogia; species Kogia breviceps. The sequence continues at coordinate 40,394,885 of NC_081319.1, forward strand.
TCCTTCTTCCTGAAAAACTTGTAACACTTCTCTTATAGTACAAACCTGCTTAGCAGTGAATTATCTCAGCTTTGTTTATTTTAGAAACAAACCTTAAGCTTTGGAAGGTACTTTTTTTTTCTTTTTTTTTGCGGTATGCTGGCCTCTCACTGTTGTGGCCTCTCCCGTTGCGGAGCACAGGCTCCGGATGCGCAGGCTCAGAGGCCATGGCTCACGGGCCCAGCCGCTCCGTGGCATGTGGGATCTTCCCGGACCGGGGCATGAACCCGTGTCCCCTGCATCGGCAGGTGGACTCTCAACCACTGTGCCACCAGGGAAGCCCTGGAAGGTACTTTTTGCTAGATGTCCTATTCTGTGTTACGTTTTTCTTTCAGCAATTTAAAGGAAAATTAGTTGTCCTACTTGCATAGTTTCCTATGAGAAATCTGTTACAGTCTTAATCATTGTTCTCCCCCCCCCCCCACCTTCAAGGCTATCTTTATCTTGGGTTTTTAGCAGTTTGAATGTGTTGTGTTTAGGTGATATTTTGTTCAGTTTGAATGTGTTGTGTTTAGGTGATATTTTGTTATTTGTCTTTCATGGCTTCTCTGAGCTTGATCTGTGCTTTGCCTCTTTCTTTCTCTCTTCTCCTTCTGGGATTCCAGTTACATTTTTGTTAGATTTTTGAGTATTGTCCCACAGTTCTTGGATGCTCTGTTTCATTTTGGGTACTTTCTTTTCATCTATCTTCAAATTCCCTGCTTTTTTTCCTGATTGTGTTGAGTCTAATGATGAGCACTCAGTGGCATTTTTATCTTTAATATCTTTACAGTTTTTAACTTCTAGCATTTCTGTTTGACTTTTATGAGAGTTTCCATCTCTCTGCTGAAATTATCAATCTGTTAATGCATATTTCTGTCTCTTCCATTATAGACTTTAACACATTAATCATAATTATTTTAAATGTCTGTCCAGTAATTTGAACATCTGGGTCATCTCTCAGTCTGATTATTTTGTCTCTTTACTTTTTTTTTCTGGTACTTTTTATGTCTATCTTAATTTTTGAGTGAATGCTAGACCTCACATGTAAAATGGTAGAGTCTGAAATAAAATATTTATGCCTGGAAATGAGTGTATGGTCAGGCTACTCAAGATGGCTGTTCTCTTGCTCTTTGTACATCCCCTTCTCGATCAGTGCCTGCTTCACCTGTACCCTACTCACATGCCTGACCTTCCTACACTCTTGCCCCGGCTCCAGCTGGTGATTGTTTTTATCAAAGGGGTAGTGAGGGGCGTGCCCCTCTGCTGGTTTCCCTGGTAACTAATGAACCCACCTGACATAATTCTCCTATAACTGGTAATCCCCCCCACCCCCCGCCGGCATTGAAGACTGCCACCATGTCCTGCCTGCTGTCTGCCGCACATGGTGGGGTGTCGCTCCAGGACCTTGCTTCAGCTGTGTAAGGTCCCCCACCCATTACACCGTTGATGTCTCTGTTGCTGACTCTGGGCTCTCTCTTCGGTTTTAGAGCTGGGCAAGCACAGACCTTGTAGGCCTGCGGGGTACAACCCAACAGTGGGCAACTCTCTTCTTTTACTAATTAATACTTTCAAAAGGTTGAGTCAATTTAGGCCAGGGCTGAGCTAGGATTGGGCTTTGTTGTTGCTATGATGGTCTTCAGTGCACTACTGGCTTCAAATTCTTCCATTTCTGGTGCGTAGAGTAAGGACTGAGGTGCTGGAAAGCTTTTCTCAAAAGTTCTTTTCTCAAAGTTTTTGTTCCACTCCCAGCTTTTGGACCTGCTGTGCACCTGTGCCTCAAAAAGATCTTCTCTCCTTGCTCTCCCCTCCCTTATCAGAAGAGGGATAGCCTGGTAGTGGGCAGGAGTTTTTTTATTTTTGTTTTTTGGTCTTGGTTTAGGCTCAGGCTTGTGTGCATGTGTCTTGTGGTTGAGTCTTTTTCCCAATCATATTATCCCTCTTACATGGATGGCGTTTTCTAAAGGTATTGGCATAGGGTCCTGGGCTAGGACTCTTTCTGGCTCCTCCCCTAGGGTAAGGGGGTTTTCTTGTTAACTTCTTCCCCAGCTGCAGTGGGTCTTCACCCGGGCCCTGGGGCTGACAGGGTTTGATACTCCTCCCCCAGCAGCTTAAAACTTCTGTTTGCGTAGGAGAGAGGAGTCCTAGGAGCCAGGGCTTCTTGCCTTTGCTTTTAGTGGCAGCTTTTTCCAGGTCTTCACCACCTAGAGCAGCTCTCTGGTCCCCCCTCTGCCTCCAGTCTTTCTAACCTGCAAGTGGGTATGAACTCCTTTTGTGTCTGTGGATCCCAGGGACCCTTTACTCTCATGCTAGCCTTCACTTAGTCTTTAGCAAATCGTAAAACTCTTTAGTTGAATTCTTCTCACCTGCTTGCATGGCACGTGAGACACAGAACCATTGCTTACCTCCCATATCTCCTTGAGGGGAATGTCTTTCTTTGGATTCCACACTACTTGGTTGCCCTAAAACCTCAGCTCTCTGGTGAGTTCATTTTTGTAGTTGAGTTGTTGTAGCTGAGTTAGATTTTGTAGTTGATATGAGTTTTTTGTTGTTGATAGGGTGGGAGTGACATTTCTTCTGGCTTTCTGAGTGGAAGAGGAACTCCTGCTTCTTTTATATGTGCTTTATTTGGGGGGTGGAAGGGTAACCACAAATGATCAGAAGAAATATTATTGAGAGTTTAAAATCAAATTATATCTGTATAAATATTTACTCCAAGAAAAAAATTGGATTCGTTAATGGAAAATGGAAATGTCTGTTCTCTTTTAATCCGTAACGGTCAGTGGAGTTATTTGTCCTTTGATTAACCTAAAAGGAAGTTCTTCCAACTTTAGTTGGAAGAAAGGAAATGGTACAGAGTAAATATTTTAATAACTTGAGTCATGGCTAAGATACTCTTCCCATCCGCATTAACTTACCCTCATCAGTCATAGGTGGAGGCAGCTTGCTCCTTTTCATTTAAAATCTTCCTTTACCTGTGTGTGGCTCTTACCACCTGGGACTCAGCTTAGGTGGATGAGGATAATGGGATGGTAGCAGTAGATTTTCTTGTGGTTCATCTTGGGTGACTTGATCTATGTACCATGAACTTGACCCAAGAGGAGGAGAGTTTTTAAGAAACTCTTTTGCTTATAAAAATTATTAAATTTTTCCTGTTGATATTTTTAATATTTGAATAACTTGTAATTAACCTTCTTAAGCACTGCGCCACCAGGGAAGCCCCATCACTGGTGCTCTTGATATTATTTTACAGCAGGCTAACTTAGGCCAACTACTGGAAATTTATCAACCAGCTTCTTGCATCTAGATATAGAAAGGTTAAGTGGGTTACACATAATGGAACTCTCTGGGCAATGGTGTTTTTATTTCTTTTAATTATTATGCACCTACTGTAATTGCCCTTAGCTTTAAAATGAGGGGGACGGAAAGTGAGACTGCCTTTATGGCACTTAGCGCAAAGTAGGAAATGTTGCCCACCCCCCCCCCAGGTATAGTTCTTGCCCCAAATCTGGAAAAAATGATTTCTCCAAGAAACTATGGTATTTCAAGTTCACAGTGTGGGTGCTAGGGATACCTTTTCTGTACTGTTTCCCATTTTACCCCCATTTAGTTGTGAGTCTACAAGTATTTTCCCATAGCATTGCCTCCATAAAATACCTAAATAGCCAAATACCTAGAAATGAAACTGTTTTTAAACTTCTAAAATGCCCGTCTCCTTGGGAAACAATTCTCAAGATACTTTTTCAGAACATATGTATCACTTTTTTTTTCCTTCAAAAATGTTATCTTCCTAATGCTTGTTCATTATCAGCTCTATATGGCTCTCTGTTTTCAAGGCTAGGAAGACAAAAGACAGAAGCTTTCTCTTAGATGTAACAATATAACTTCTGTCACTCTTGTTCATTCAAAACATTGTCACAGATGTTTGAATGGACATCTAATACATTGTTGATCCTTAAACACAAATAGTTGGCAAATTTGTTGGTAAGCCACTTAATTTTTCTGTACTCCGTGTGCTTAGATAGAGCACTTATGATATTGAGAGGATACTTACTCCCCAACGTTCCAGAAGGTTTTTGAGGCTAAGAACTTATTTCTGTAGAATGTTTTAATCTTAGGACAGTGGTTCTCAAAGTGTGGTTCTTGGACCAGCAGTATCACTTGGGACCTTGTTCAAAATGCAATTCTTAGGCAAACGCTGGGGATAGGACTCAGCAATTGGCTTTTAAAAAAAAAATGTATATTTACTTATGGCTGCGTTGGTTCTTCATTGCTGCACGCGGGCTTTCTCTAATTGGGGAGAGCAGGGGGCTACTCTTCGTTGCTGTGCACAGGCTTCTCATTGCGGTGGCTTCTCTTGTTGCGGAGCTCGGGCTCTAGGCGTGTGGGCTTCAGTAGTTGTGGCACGTGGGCTCAGTAGTTGTGGTGCGCGGGCTCTAGAGCGCAAGCTCCCTACTTATGGTGCTCGAGCTTAGTTGCTCTGTGGCATGTGGAATCTTCCCGGACCAGGGCTCGAACCGGTGTCCCCTATGTTGGCAGGCGGATTCGTAACCACTGAGCCACCAGGGAAGTCCCAGCAATCTGTTTTTTAAACAAGCCCTTGCAAGTGACTTGGATGCATGTCATGACTGAGAAACATTGATCCTGGAGAAAGGGCCTAAGTAAGTCCTGGGAAGGATGATAACTAGATACTACAGAATTTTTCCTTGTTCAACTGACTGGGACTTTCTGTTGTGGAGCTTTGTAACTACCTTCATTGGCCACCAGAGGGCGATGTTGGCACAAGGCTGACTTTTACACAAGAAGGAGGCCATGCATTGAGACCATGCTGAATCCTCCCCATTTTGCCCAAAACGCACTCACTGTGGGTCTCTTCTTCACAGCACACATGCCTTCTCACCTTCTTGCTGCTTCCCTTCTCTGCCAAATTGATTTGCCAGCGGTAGGACTCTGAAATCCCACTGCTGGGAAAGAGAAGAGATTGCAGGAGAAGAGATTAAAAAAACAAAGTAAATTTCAATATCCTTATATTTCAGAGCATGTGATTAGTTTAAAAAACTTGTGTTGTTTTCAGTGCTGTATGTATTTAGATGAGAAAGTTTTCACTTCATGAAATGGGAGTCTATCCCTCTGGGAAATCAGAAAGAAGACAGTATAGCACCTTTCAAATGAGGACGTACCCTACTGGGTACGTCCAGTAGGGTATGTCTAATCATTTCCAATGATTAGAGCCCAAGCCTTATCTCCAGAGAAGTATGCAAAGTTTTTTCCTACTTTAAAACCTAATTGTTTTTATGTTATAATGTTTTTATTCTTCTCTTCTGAGTGTAGATTTTGAGATCGTTAGGTGTTATGTGTATGGTAGAATCTCTGTCTCCCTTTTATTTTCTTCCAACCTCCTTGTATTGCTTTTATTTTATTATGGTAAATTGCTTATTTCTTAGTCTTGCAGTTATTACCTAGTTTGGTAATGTCATTTAAATGAGTTTTATATAAGGCAAAAGTAAATTAATTTCAGTGTTCTCTTGAGGTTACATTGTAGTTTAGTGATCAATCTACAGTCAACAATCTATAGTTGTTCTATAGGTAAGTCAATATAGTTGATCAATCTACAGTTAAGCAACAATGAGAATAATAATAGTTAACATGTACTTAACACTGCAATTGCCACGGTGCTGCCTCCAGTGTTATTGTGTTTAGTCCTCTTGGTGACCATGCGAAGTAGATATTATCCCATCTTTCAGGTGAGACTATTCAGGCTTACGGAGCACAAAGGAATTGCATTTGATCATTTAGTTTATAGTGACAGAACCACAACCTGAACCCAGATCTTATGGTTTTTAAACCCCATGTTCTTTCTGTGAACCCTTACCATCTTCATGAATGCATACTTTCTGATTGACTTAATGTCTCATAGATAACTACTTTTCAAAACTAAAGGTTCACTTATTTAGATCAAAAGGCAGAATTATTAGACCTATAAACATTATGTTCAGGAAATGTAAATGAGTCTTATTTGCATAAAGAGCATGTACTTGAGGACTCTGCTACTAATTCATACCAATTTATAAAATCTTCCTCTTTCCTAGACAGCTATTTCACATCTTCTCTCTGTTCAAACCTCCAGCACTTGCTTTCCTGTTCATATTCTCGGTTGATGACTTTTAGAACAGATAATCAGTAAACTCAATCAAAAGGGAGTTTATGCACCCCCCCATCTCCTAAACTACTTTTATCTGTGCCCTTTATTCTGATATTACTTTTATTGTCATGAGTGAACTGCTCATGCTCTCACTCAGGGGTACTGCTATAACAATTGTCTCTTTTGTCTCCTGCATCATCAGTTCCTCTCTTCAGCTGGGCCATTCATCAGCATCAAACATACCATAAGTTTTTTCTTCATAAAGAATCCTATCTCAATCTATGTCCATATCATTTACTTTCTTTTATTCTGATCCTTCTTTGAAAAAGGTGTATCTACTCCCTAATCCCAATTCCTTTCCCCTCATTCTCTCTTCTTTTTTAAAAAATATTTATTTATTTATTTGGTTTTGCCGGGTTTTAGTTGCGGTTCACCAGCTCCTTAGTTGTGGCATGCGAACTCTTAGTTGTGGCATGCATGTTGGATCTAGTTCCCTGACCAGGGATTGAACCTGGGTCGCCTGCATTGGGAACGCAGAGTCTTAACCACTGCACCATCAGGGAAGCCCCCCTTTCATTCTCTCTTGAACCCACTCCCATCCGACTTCAACCCACACCATATCACCCAACTGCTCCTTTGAAGGTATAAGACTTTACATTGCCAAGGATGAATCCAGGATGACTCAAGGTTTTGGCCTGAGCAACCAAAAGGAAGGAATTGTCATCTTGTGAGATTGGGAAGGCTGTAGAAGGAGTAGATTTTGAGGGAAAGGTAAGAATTTCAGCTTATCTGATAGTGGAGAAGATACCTAGTTAAGAGCAGTAGGCAGCTAGATAAAAGAGTCTGGAATTGAGAGGAGAGTTCTGGGCTAAAGATACACATCTGGAGGTTGATGATAAAGCATTGGCTAAAGGTGGTCTTCTACAAAAAATCCTTTACGAATGGGTTTAGATGTAATCTTCCAAGAACATTCCCTGACTTCCCTCTCCCATCTTCTCCCACAACCCCCTTTATCTTTTCATCTTCCCCTTGGTAAGTGCCTTTCTTCCCTGAACCTTCCTTTCTCATAGCACTTGTAAGGTCATAGTTAAGCTATTTGTTGTCTCATACTTAAGCTACTCTAGAGTAGGGATAGTGTTTTGTTTATTTTTATATTTCTGCAGAATGACACATTTAGGAAAAGCAAAGAGGCACAGAATAGTTCAAAGTGTACCAGCAACCTCAAGTTGCTCAGTGATAAGAAACCAGAGGTCAGAATGACAAGTGAGACAGGTGACAGGGTGGAACATGGAGAAGCACAACCAGTGACATCATGCAGAGTTTCACAATCTGTGGGGAGATAAGGTGGGACTGGGAAACTTGGTCAGATATGCGTTAAAGAGAGATCACTGCTCTTGGCACATGGTAGATATACAATCATTGCTCGTTAAACTGAATCGAAGTCATTTTATCTGTTATTGAACTAGAATCATTTTGTTCAGGTTTAGCTTATGTTAATGTGCAGACTAACAAGTAATGAACATCTGCAGACTAAAGTGGTAGGTCTTGGGACTTCCCTGGTGGCGCAGTGGTTAAGAATCTGCCTGCCAATGCTCAACATCACTAATCATTAGAGAAATGCAAATCAAAACTACAATGAGGTATCACCTCACATGGGTCAGAATGGCCATAATAAAAAAATCTACAAACAATAAATGCTGGAGAGGGTGTGGAGAAAAGGGAACCCTCTTGCACTATTGGTGGGAATGTAAATTGATACAGCCACTATGGAGAACAGTATGGAAATTCCTTAAAAAAATAAAAATAGAACTACCATATGACCCAGCAATCCCTCTACTGGGCATATACCCTGAGAAAACCATAATTCAAAAAGAGTCATGTACCACAATGTTCATTGCAGCTCTATTTACAATAGCCAGGACATGGAAGCAACCTAAGTGCCCAATGACAGATGAATGGATAAAGAACATATGGCACATATAGACAATGGAATATTACTCAGCCGTAAAAAGAAACAAAATTGAGTTATTTGTAGTGAGGAGGATGGACCTAGAGTCTGTCATACAGAGTGAATAAGTCAGAAAGAGAAAAACAAATACCGTATGCTAACACATATACATGGAATCTTAAAAAAAAAAAAAAGGTTCTGATGAACCTAGGGGCAGGATGGGAATAAAGATGCAGATGTAGAGAATGGACTTGGGGACAGGGGGAGGGGGAAGGGTAAGCTGGGATGTAGTGAGAGAGTGCCATTGACATACATACACTACCAAATGTAAGATAGATAGCTAGTGGGAAGCAGCTGCATAAGCACAGGGAGATCAGCTTGGAGCTTTGTGATCACCTAGAGGGGTGACATAGGAAGGGTGGGAGGGAGACGCAGGAGGGGAGGGGATATGGGGATATATAACTGATTCACTTTGTAATACCACAGAAACACAACATTGTTAAGCAATTAATCTCTAATACAGATGTTAAAAAAAAAAAAATCTGCCTGCCAATGCAGGGGACATGGGTTTGATCCCTGGTCTGGGAAGATCCCACATGCCACGAAACAGCTAAGCCCGTGCACCACAACTACTGAGCCTGCGCTCTAGAGCCCGTGAGCCACAACTACTGAAGCCCGCGTGCCTAGAGCCTGTGCTCCACAACAAGAGAAGCCACTGCAATGAGAAGCCCGTGCACCACAACAAAGAGTAGCACCCACTCGCATGCACAGCAGCGAAGACCCAATGCAGCCAAAGATAGATAGATAGATAGAGAAAAAAATAAATAAAAATGGTCCGTATCAAAAGAAACAACTTAAATTTTAATTAAAAAAGTTTCTGTAATCAAAGGCTCCTAAGCATTAACTTGGTCCAGAGGAGATTTATCATCACTATTATCAATACTAGTAGTACCCAGTTGATCACATTTTTAGGTTTTGTTGTTGTTGTTGTTGTTTTGTGGTACGCGGGCCTCTCACTGTTGTGGCCTCTCCTGTTGCGGAGCACAGGCTCAGCGGCCATGGCTCACGGGCCCAGCTGCTCCACAGCATGTGGGATCTTCCCGGACCGGTGCATTGATCACATTTATCACAGTTTTTTTTGACAGATTATTAACAACCATAAAAGTTGAATCTGATTGGAAATTTTTTTTAATGAGATTATGGGGGCTAATCAAGGCTATTTTCCTTGATTAGACCATAAATCTGGATAACTATTTTTTGTTAGGATGGAAAGGTTTTAACAATATTTAGTCCTATTGTTTTTATAGATAATAATAGCCAAAAAACCTTATTCACTCAGCTAAGTATGTGGGAATGGAAGCTTTATTATGGTAATGTCCTCAAATCTTTGAGTTACATGCTAAGCATTCCATAACTCAGTATTATTAAACATTATGACCTCCTTGAATTCTGGAAAAGCAAAGAATTAAAAACTACCTAACCTGGAAAGGATTTGTTAGTCATTAGATAGGGGTTTGCTTTTGTTTCACAGATGTGTGATATTTTCTTTCATCCGTATGAGGAAAATGACATATTTCTTTTTAAAAGTCTCCTATTTGCTGTATCAACATTGTTTCGCTGGGTGACATTTATTCTCTTTGAACGTGATGCCTTTCTTTTTTGTAGTAGTTTTCCTCAGTTATTTGGCAATACTTGAGATTCCCTGTGATAACATGACTGTTTTCTACCACCTGCCTCTGGCAGGGGTGTGATAGTGCTGCCAGGTGTGGTGTGGGGTTCCCCCCGCAACTCCTCTGGGTATCACCATTCACCCGTTGGTTTCCTCTTGTGCCAAAGCATTCAGTCTCTATTCCCATCTTGGGTTTGGCACAAAGCTGACTATTGTGGGGTGAGGGAAGGAAAACATGGGGGAAGTGGGGACTGACCTGACAGCTTTTAACTGAGTCCCATCATTGCTGCTGTCTCTAAGCTTAGAGTACCTTGGAGTCCTGTTTTCCTATGCCTTCTTTGGGCTGGGGTTTCTCCTTAGTGTGGTCTTTCTGCTTCATTTTATTGGATATTCCTTGTAATTTCTGTTTCACTGGGAGGGTACCCTTCTTGATTTCTAGATCTTTTATTACTTAATTTTTTTAGCAGTCTTTCCTGCTGCTTCTAACCGCTTGTGATAGTATGTTGAAGCTGGCCTGTGTGCTTCAGTTGGCTATCTATCCACTATTTAAGGTGCTCAGTTAAAACAGGACTTTACATCTGTGAAAGTCTTCCTTTTTATCCCCATCTCTGTTTCCCTGCACTACATTCCTTAGCAGTTACCAGTGGTGTTTGGTATATGTTTTTCCCCACACCTTTTCTGATTATTTATGTGTGTTGTATGTCTTTTTGTGAACTACATACCTAAAATGGATTCTTCTTTTTTTTAAACATCTTTATTGGAGTATAATTGCTTTACAATATTGTGTTAGTTTCTGCTGTATAACAAAGTGAATCAACCGTGTGCATACGTATATCTCCATAACCCCTCCCTCTTGCGTCTCCCTCCCACCCTCCCTATCCCACCCCTCTAGGTGATTGCAAAGCACTGGGCTGATCTCCCTGTGCTGTGCAGCTGCTTCCCACTAGCTATCTGTCTTACATTTGGTAGTGTATATATGTCAGTGTTACTCTATCACTTTGTCCCAGCTTACCCTTCCCCCTCCCCATATCCTCAAGTCCATTCTCTACTTCTGCATCTTTATTCCTGTCCTGCCCCTAGGTTCATCAGAACTTTTTTTTTTTTTAGATTCCATATATATGTGTTAGCATATGGTATTTGTTTTTCTCTTTTTGACTTACTTCACTCTGTATGACAGACTCTAGGTCCATCCACCTCACTACAAATAACTCAGTTTGATTTCTTCTTATGGCTGAGTAATATTCCATTGTCTATATGCCATATCTTCTTTATCCATTCATCTGTCTATGGACACTTAGCTTGCTTCCATGTCCTGGCTATTTTAAATAGTGCTGCAGTGAACATTGTGGTACATGACTCCTTTTGAATTATGTTTTTTGTTTGTTTGTTTGTTTGTTTTGTGGTATGCGGGCCTCTTACTGTTGTGGCCTCTCCCGTTGTGGAGCACAGGCTCTGGATACACAGGCCCAGTGGCCATGGCTCACAGGCCCAGCTGCTCCACGGCATGTGAGATCTTCCCGGACTGGGGCACAAACCTGTGTCCCCTGCATCGGCAGGCGGACTCTCAACCACTGCGCCACCAGGGAAGCCCTTGAATTATGTTTTTCTCAGGGTATATGCCCAGTAGTGGGATTGCTGGGTCATATGGTAGTTCTATTTTTATTTTTTTTAAGGAATCTCCATACTGTTCTCCATAGTGGCTGTATCAATTTACATTCCCACCAACAGTGCAAGAGGGTTCCCTTTTCTCCACAACCTCTCCAGCACTTAAAATGGATTCTTGAGTTAAGCTGGTATTTCAAAATTTGATAGACTGCCAGATTTTCCCATAAAAAAGTTGTTTCAATTTATATTCCTCCAGTGGAGTATGAGATTTCCCATTTTCCTACACCTTTGCCAACACAGGCTATTATCAAATTAAAAAAAAGATTTTATCACTCTCATGGCCAGAAGACGGTATCATTTTTGTAATTCGTATTTTCCTATAGTCTGCATTTTATTTTATTTTTTTGCAATTTGCATTTTCATCTGAGGCAGAGTTTTGAAAATATGCATTCTTTCTTGAGCTAGGAAGAATAAATTTTATAAGCTTACTGTGTGAGGGTAAAAGGGAATTTATTTATGCCAAATATGTTCTAGCTCATATTTGTTCTATCTCTCTGGATAAGTAAAACAACATGTGAAGTCCTAGCATGGTGCATACTGGGTATTTAATAAAAGTCTGTTATCTTCCATTCCTTTATTTTCTTCTTCTTCTTCCAGTTAGTTGATATTTTCTTTTCAGTCTGCTTTGTTCTTTTAGGTTGTTCTCTTTAGTTGTTCCTCTGTTACCTGAGATTACAGAATAAATGATCTTTTCAGTGAATTTATATGAAAGATTTCTGCCTTGGATTTGTGGGACCCAGAAGCTTGGACATTGTAGTTTGCTGTCTTCCAAAGTAAAATCTTGCATTTTATATTTTAGTAGCATATGTTCTAGATTTTTACTTGTCTTATGAAAAATATGTCTGTGAGGTTTTGTTTTTCTACTAATCTTAGGGAACTAAGCATTATTTGACTTAGTTCCCTAATCTTTTTAAAAATTAATTAATTAATTTATTTATTTTTGGCTGCATTGGGTCTTTGTTGCTGTGCGCGTGCTTCCTCTAGTTGCAGAGAGCAGGGGCTACTCTTCGTTGCAGTGCACAGGCTTCTCATTGTGGTGGCTTCTCTTGTTGCGGAGCATGGGCTCTAGGCACGTGGGCTTCAGTAGTTGTGGCTCGCGGGCTCTAGAAGCGCAGGCTCAGTAGTTGTGATGCATGGGCTTAGTTGCTCCGCGGCATGTGGGATCTTCCTGGACCAGGGCTCGAACCCGTGTCCACTGCATTGGCAGGCGGATTCTTAACCACTGCACCACCAGGGAAATCCCTGTGAGGTTGTTAAGTAAGAGTGATTTGTAGGAACCTCTTGGGTTGGCAGGCTGACTGCAGAGCTAGGCAGGTTGCTGAAATGTTATATATCGTCAGAGCTTTTCAGAAAAGGTTATATGTCCTCAAATTGATCTATACAGTCAGTGCAGTCAAGATCCCATCAGGATTTTTTTGTATAAATCAATAACTGATTCTAAAACTTGTATGGAAAAACAAAGACACTAAAACATAACCAAGACAATTTTGGAAAAGACCTAATTTGCAGGACTTGTGTGACATCATTTCAAGACTTTACAAATACAGTAATCCAAACATTGTGGTACTAGCAAAATGGATAGATTTATAGGTCGGTGGAACAGGAGAGTCCAGAAACAGACCTACATGTAATATGGCCAGTTGATTTTCAAGAAAGGTGCAAAGGAATCAGTGGAGTAAAGGAACAATTAGATGTCAGTGTACAAAAATATGAACATAGACCCATATCTTTTTTTTTTTTTTTTTTTTTTTTTTTTTGAGGTATACGGGCCTCTCACTGCTGCGGGCTCTCCTGTTGCAGAGCACAGGCTCCAGACCCGCAGGCTCTGCGGCCATGGCTCACGGGCCCAGCTGCTCCGCGGCATGTGGGATCTTCCCAGACCGGGGCACGAACCCGTGTCCCCTGCATCGGCAGGTGGACTCTCAATCACTGTGCCACCAGGGAAGCCCTAGACCCATATCTTATACCACATAAAAAATTTAACTCCAAATGTATCATAGACCTCAATGGGAAACCTAAATGAAAACTATAAAACTTCTAGAGGAAAACATAGGAGAAAATCCTCTGACCTTGGGTTAGGCAGAAATTTCTTAGATATCCCACCAAAAACATGGAAGCATGAAGGAAAAAATGATAAATTAGACTTTATCAAAATCAAAAGCTTTTGCTGTTCAAAAGACACAGTTAAGAAAACAAAAATACATTTCTTGGATGTATTTTCTTGGAAAATACATTTATGGGAGAAAATATTTGCAAAATTCATCTGATAAGGATTGGTATTCAGAACAATAAAGAATCTTCAAAATTCAATAATAAGAAAGTACACAACGCAATTAAAAAAATAGTCCAAAAAATTTGACCGTTCAATTCACCAAAGAAAATAAAAGAATGGCAAGTAAACAAATGAAAAGTTGCTCAACATCCTTAGTTATTAGGAAATAAGATACAACTACAGTCTATTAGGATAGCTTTAAAAAAAAAAAAAGCTCTCTGCTTACAGAAATGCTGCTGGTGACTTCCAGGTAATCCTTATGTATAGGAGCAGTGATGGTGCCCTGGACTTTCTACATGGGTTGTTGTTGTTTTTGTTTTTTTAAAAAATATTTATTTATTTGGTTGTGTTGCAGCATGCGGGATCTTTTGTTGCAGCGTGCGGGCTTCTCTCTAGTTGTGGCACTCAGGCTCCAGAGCTCATGGGCTTTCTAGTTGTGGCATGTGGGCTTAGTTGTTTCGTGGCATGTGGGATCCTGGTTCCCCAACCAGGGATTGAACTCGCATCCCCTGCATTGGAAGGTGGATTCCCAACCACTGGACCTCCAGGGAAGTCCCACGTGGGGGTTGTTTTAAACGGCTCTGTGTCCTTGGACCATTTGGTTTGAATCACAGGTTCTAAGCCTATGGTGCTTCGTGATGGTTTTATTGAGTATAATAGTAACTTTGACAATGTACAGAGCAGGAAGGACTCAGACTTCTTATTAGGAAAGCTTCTCCTGTAGTTGTGGTGCTTATCAGAGTTTGGATGCCATAGAAATCAATGACTCAGTTCTGTTCTGTGTTTCTGGATTTCCTTTTATTGGATCTTTAAATTTTGGACAGATTTTATCTGATTTAAGCTAATGCTATGAAGAGTGACAAAAATTCTACTAGTTAGACAGTAGTTGCGTCTGTTTTTCATTTTTCTATCTGTCACAGTGGGTAATTATTCTTTGTGGTCATTGCAGGTACTTCATCTTCTCAAGCAACAGTGCTTGCCAACGGTGACCATGGAATAGAAGGGAATGATGCCACTGGTAAGTGATTCCCAGGAGTCCCAAAATGTGTGGGTGAAACAGTCACAGTAAACACCCTTGATCAGTTCCTTTGAGGAGGATTGTTAGTGGAAGCATATGGATTATTTCTAAGGGTACTCTTGTTCTTGGTGGTTGTATTTAAACCCAGGGCATCTGCCCCATAACATTTCCAGCAATGGAAAGAGAGAATTTCATTTGATATTCCTTGAATATCTTTTGTAGTTGTACCACATAGGAGCTGGATCAATCTTAATATGCTTCTGTTGCAGAATGACCAAAAAAATGTTATAATGGAGTCCTTTGGCTGCTACAGTTCTTTGGGCAGGTCTCATCCCTGAATGCACACTGCACTCAGTTTGCTTTCCATGGCTCAATGTTAGGAAACTTGTGAGCAGGAAATTAAAAGTTCTTTCCTTTCTGTTGTGCCCTCAGTCTGTTTTTCCTTTATTTTTCCCTTAACTGTTACTTTTGAAATCTGTCTCTGATGCCTAGCCCATTACCAGGGCTAGCACTGAGTTCCTGTGGGTTCCCCCAGTGTATTTGTAGTGAGCAAAATTCTTGAAGCAGTAGCAGGGTCCATAGGGATGTATAATACTATGTAAATCTTTGTTTAGGTAGCTGATATGAGAGCCATGTTGAATTTTTTAAAATAACTGCACTTAATTAGCTTAAGTGCACAATCAGGCTGACACCGTTGACCCAACTGAAAAGACTTTTAACTGGGCATAACATTTGCTTCATATTACTACAGGGAGGCAAGTGCTAGCCATGTCTGTGTTCCTCTTCTTGCACACATACCTTAGCCTTGAGAAGCCTTTCCTTGAGCCACCATAGGATTTCTCGGTTTCTAAGGCTTCCAGAAAGCCTTCTGTTAGCAATAGCAGTTATTCCAGGATTTACTCTTTATTCTGTGACCTTTAGAAATGTTGTATACATCTTTGTATGTTAGGTTTACTGATGACTAGTTTCTATTAGTTGTGAATGTTAGTTTTACCCAGTGACAATAAATTCTTATTAGCAACTCATTAATTAGGAACTCTTTACTTCAAAAGCTAGAAACAACCTGAAGTGCGACCTTATTTATCTTCCAGTTTTGTGAACTGAAATTTTTTTGTTTGTTTGCTTTTTTGATAATCTTAGTTCATATGTAGTGTTGACTGTTTCTGTGTCTGCTTTGAAAGCAAAGGTGTATATAATTTTGGTTTTAAGAAAATATTTGTAGAAATATCTCCATGATTAAAGGAGAAGCTTGAACACAAACTTTTAAAACATGAATAAATGCAGCTTTCTTTAATGAGGAGGCAGTGCTAGGGGAAGGAAAGGCTTGAAGGGATTGATTTGGTTAGCCATTTGGAAGAATGAATGCCATTTTCATCCGGGAAGGAAACGACTACCACACTAGAGTAGGTTTCTTCTCCAGCAGGATGTCAGGTCTGACCAGAGGAGACTCAGACTTTATGTAGCAATTGTTTCCCACTGCCACAGCTTAATTGTGCAGGAAAAGAGAACAGGAAGAATATGCAGCCTGGCCCTTACTGTTTGAAGACTTCAGTTCTCTGGCTGCAAAAAAGAACCCAGCTGTTTATGAACTGCCCAGTGCCATTATGAGAGCAGGTCTTTCTGCTCTTGGATACCTCTCCACCATTGTGTAGAATATAGTTTGCACACCTGGGGAGATGTTGTGTTCTCAACCTGACCTCTTGACTATATTAAAGCAGGTGCTTTACTGAAAATACGCATGTTTCATTGGGGGTGGAAAGGAGTAGGGAGGGGGCCAAGAGTGCATGTTTTCAGAGCATGTTGTGACATCATTCTAATTTGGCCATCACTAACGAGCATGTAGCTCTGTGCTCTTTTGAAAATTCCCACTTCTGCTTCCTTCAGAGTGTTATCTATAGTCCTAAGAGCAGACCCGCTCTGCTGACAGTGTATAAAGGGTTTATGAGCATCTTGCAATGTTGAACTTGCTGTTTACTAATGATCTGTGCTTTTCCACCCTTTCCTTCCTTCCCTTTCCTACTTCTTCCTCTCTCTCTATTTTTCTCCTCCTAGAAGCCTAGCGTGTCTCTCAACACTGGGGCTGCTGCAACACTAGACCAGTGATCTTTCCTAAGCACCGTTACACTTGTAAAACCTTCAGCATTTTGCAGAGCTTTGCTTTCCTTCCTGGACACGATATAGAAGAAGCTGAGGGTAGTTCTTCGGGGCCCATTTCTGCTGATGCCTGAGCAAACCACCTGCTTCCTTTTGTGCTCCGCAGGGCTTGATGGAACCTCGTTTCCCTTTGTGAGCACAAAGTACCAGATGAATTCTTTTTAATTTTAGTATTTTTATGAAGGTCATCTAATGTCTTTTATTTCTTGTTCTCTTTTAAAACTCATTTTTTAATTTAATTCAGTCTCACATTTTTCTTTTCTTTAAACATTTTTAGTTGGCCTTTTTCATTTGGTTTTCAGATCTTCAACCTGAATCAGGGTAATGTAGCAGCAAATGAGAAGGTGTGCTTTCATAAAGGGATCGAGGCTACCAGCACTGCCATGAACCTCCCTTCTTCTCTCCCTCCTCCCTCCCCCTGTAAGCTCGCTTTTAGGGTAGATTCATCTTTCAGGCTACCTATGTTTCTCTCTACCTTACTAACATCTGAGTAATGATAGCTATTTTAATTTAAAGTTTTCTAATTTAGAGTAGTTCTGATTAAACTTTGAAAAATATTTCCTGAAATGAAATCATCCTTTGTTATTTGCAAGTTGGGCTGAAATTGTTTCTATTACGAAATTAGGATCTATTTGTCCAGGCTTAGATTCTCCTGAAAATTTGACAGCCTTATTATTGTGTGTGGAATTTCATATCCCAAATTTCTTAACATGATCATGAACTATCAAGATAATAATTGGGAAGTTAAGGAAAATGGAATCCTGTATTGTTAGAATACTGGGATGTTGATACAGATAGAAAATAACTTTTTCTGTAGCAACCTGATAATGAAGTTAAATTGCAACACATTGAAGAACTACAACCAATTATTAGGTTTCTAATGAAATGATTATCTGACTGGACTCCAGCTCTGTTCAGTGTTAGCCTCCCTATGAACTGTGGAGGTGCCTTTGTGCAGCCTGAGGTGGGATTGGTGGGTCACATATAAATACCTGTGTGTCAAGTCCTTTACCACGAACCTTAGAATTTACTTTCACACATTCTGAGGATTGTCCCAGTAGGACTTTCTTTTTCTCATTCCTCATTTTCCCAAACTAAAAGCTAAAAAAATCTGAAACCATCTGGGACAAATACTGTGGAACTTTTCAAATGATAAGCTTTGATCAGATTTTTAGAAATAGAATATAAAACATGGGCCATGTTTTGAAATTGTAGAGGAGTTCTGGTTTAAGATCTGGAATGTGAGATACTCTTTAAAATTTTCTATCCTCTTACTGACTGTGCAGGTTTGTGTAATCACTAAGCTACCGACTATTTCAGATTAAATATTTGGCACCATGTTCTGAGGAAGATTTGAGATGTACATTGTTTTAGAGCCCCTGATACAAAACTACTTTGGGGATGGGAAAGTTAGAATATTATGAAAGTTTAAACCAAGACCCTGCAATGACTTCTGGAATTTAGGAAGCGTTCCCTTCCTGTGGTCACAAGGGTTTGTTCATCTGCCAGGAATTCCTTCAGTGGGTTCTGGAGAGAAGACACTAAGGGAGGCACATTTTAGAGGGAAGTGCTTATGCTAACATTCTAAGCAGTTGGTAAATATGAAAACTCATAGCAAAGGAGAAAAATATGAAAAATACCATAGGAGAGCACACCATCAAGTAAAACATAGCTCTTTTCATTTGGTATGTAGTTGTTTCATATTTTCTTTGTGCCTTTTTTTTTTCTAGCCAAGGAACTTTTCACAACTGTTAGTGCTAACTTTAAAAAATCATGCTTGACATTCTTCTATCACTTCTAACTAATGTCTGCAGTTTGTCTCGGTGACAGGTGGGTAGAAAAGCCTGTGTGTGACCCCTGTGGTATAGCTGTGGTCAGAAACATACACTCATACTTCATTATTGACATTGATTTATTCCACTTTAATTTCCATTTTGTCATGTTTATTTCTCTTTGAAATTTGTTTTTTTCCAAATATGTTTCTTTTTGAATTTATGGAATTGTTGAAAATTTCTACTATCAGCCAGCTAAAATTTAGTGTATATTGTTAGCTCTGTTTCAATTGGATGTTTCATTTTGAAGGAAATAAATGTAACGTTTCACATATAGCTTCATATGAAGTAGCCAGTCCTGCATTGAAATGCTGTATTGCCATCATGGTCACACCCAGTGGCCCAGGATCTCACTGGTGAGGCAGCCAAGACCGGTCAGGGTTGCTCTATTGAAATGTGTTGTTTCTTTTATGCAATCTCTCTCTTTCTCTTCTCTCTCTCTCTCTCTCTCTCTCTCTCTCTCTCTCTCTCTCTCTCTCTCGTTTTTTTTCCTTCTCTCACCCAATGTTGAAGATGTAGAACTTTGTTTTTAAATAATATTTTTATAACTTTATTCACTCACCTAAGTCTGTATTTGTTGTGACTTTAGATTTCAATGGTTTTGTATATTGGGACATTTTAATGTGATCATTGTGCTAAATAAATTACACTAATAAACATCTTACACCAACACCGTATGGACTGGATTTTGGTTGGGGTCTTAATTATTGAAGTATAATGTGGCCAAAACATGAGTTTTGTAAATAAAGACCCTTGAGACATGAGCTCTTGGTCTAACAAAACTTCAAATCCGATTCATAGTAATTCCATAATTATTTGGGCTTTTTACTTTTTGCCAGGCACCTTCACTTACGTTGTCATTTTGGATTATCAGAGTGAACTCCCTTTTATCTGGAATCTGTAAGAGTTAAGAAGCCCAAATGACTATTTGATATTTTATAGCATCTGATGAGAAAGACAGTTGGCAGAGTAGCAATGAGAAGTTATTCCAAAAGACAGTTTCCATGGCGTATCAATTACTGTTAGATACTTTCTAACACTACACTTACGTTTTGTTTATAGTCCAATTAAAATTCACATTCACAGTCTTCCTAAAATGCCTTTTGAATTAATATGTAAAACGTGTTACATTCAATAACATTTTAATTTTGTAACCTTATTGTTTGATAATCTAGTAGGCTGTATCTGGGAAGAATTCAATGGAATGCCCAATTTCCTAGCCATTCTGGGTTAGTGTGTCTTTACAGTAGATGGATTTGCAAATGCAGTATGTTGATTGAATTAAGCCTTTGAAAAGACTGAATACCTAAGGTAATTCGAATGGCATAAAGAACTTTTTTAGCTTGGCAAACATTTTTTTATTAAGAAAGCTCAATTTGATGTTCTTAGGTTTCTTTTCATTAAGAGAGCTCAATAATCTATTCTTAGTTTGAAGCACAATAATTTAAGTACTGTAAAGAGTAATTTGCAATCTTGACTAACCTTATAGGTACCCTAGGATTAAACTTTTGGTGATGGGAACAACTGTTGGGTTTTATTAGTGTATTCATTTTGATGAAAGTGAGATGAAACCCGGCTTCAGGTGGATTCTTCCTCCTTGTTGGCCTGGTAATATGGTGGGGCTGGGAGACTAGAGAGGGTTCTGGACAAAGACACAGGACTGGTGGGGCAGGAACAGAGTGTTAGTTTTATTTCTAAGTCATGCGTAAAACTGGTTTATCCTCCATTTTATTTTGATGCTGTTTTCATTACAGTGAAAGCTTAACAAGACTTAACCACAAATAAACATCTCTGCTGCCATGGAGCCAAATTACTGTTATTTACACTGGGGCTAGATGCAGTACACTAAGTGCTCCACAAATGGCAGTGTTGCTAGTGGTTTCCATTGTGATCAGAGTCGATGGCTTTTTA
The DNA here is from genome assembly GCF_026419965.1 of Kogia breviceps. Lineage (NCBI taxonomy): Eukaryota > Metazoa > Chordata > Mammalia > Artiodactyla > Physeteridae > Kogia > Kogia breviceps. The sequence continues at coordinate 40,415,514 of NC_081319.1, forward strand.
TTATGATAACTCTTCTGAATGGGATGTGTTTATCATTCCCTCAGGTCAGCACAGCAGTGAAACAGTAAAACTGCTTTGTTAGAATCTCATGACACAGAAAGTATCCTAGGTGTTTCATCCCTGTCACTTGTATCATCAGATGGAATGCAAAGGATTTTGTATTAGACAAAATTTAAGGCATCAAAAATGTGAAATCTTAACAGAAAAATCTGTAATGTTAGAATTTCTGAACAGCTATTGTAACCAACCCATATGCTGGCATTATAACTCGTAAATGAAGCCTGAACATAAAGCTGCACACTGTGTTCCTAGATGTAGACATAGCAAGGCAGCCATTCCCCCGTCCCTCCTCAAATCCTGAAAACAAAGCTTTAGTTTTTTTTTTTCCTTTCTTTTTTCAGATATGCGTTGCATTTTGGAAACATACCAGTAAAATACCAGCATCTAATGTTTCTTAAAGTTTTTTTTTTTTTTTTTGGTTTACTGTTTTCTGGTAAAAATATAAAACTTCTCAGAAAAATCCACATGTACCCATTAACACACATGTTATATTTACTTCTAGGGCATTTAGGACTCCCTTGAAACCAGATCAGGGACTGAGCTTAAGAACCTTCGTCTAAGCAAAGCATTTAAATTATACTGTGAGCCATTCGATTTCTATTTCTGTTGGAGTTTTGCGTTAAATAAAACAAAATAGCTTCTTCCTGAGCTTTGAGTGAGTCCATAATTCTGAAATACTTTTTAAACCATAACCTCGCTTATATGATTTGCTTCTCTTTGTGGAATGATACTCTACCCTATGTCAAAAGGCATTTGTTGATATAGAATATTTTCTTTTTTTATTTGTAATTCTCTAAGTAATATACGAATACATTCTCCTTTCTAAGAAAAACTAAAGCATTGTAGATAGAGCCACACTCTATCAGAGACCAGAAGATTTTTACTTATAGAACTAACATTCACACACAGCTACTATAAGTTGATCTTGTATTTTTACCTGAATCTAGACATGAACAGATTCTTCTGCCTGATACATCTCATTAGTAATAAGTGTAACTGTCATTTGTATAACACATTAGAGTTTGTAAAGTGCTTTTGAATGGATAACAGTATCCATTTTTCATTTGAAGAGGTTGAACTTAGGTTAATAAGAGAGCTCCAGGCTGTACCTAGTCTGGGAAGAAGTGCTGTGCTCTTTCTACTACAGTGTCATGTCTCAGTGGATCTTCTTAAGTGCTAACTAATCATCAGAAAGGTAGTCGGAAGGAACGGAAGTTTGAAGGCCTATTTAAAGGCTTTCTTAGGCACTATTTTCTGGGAGAAAATCTAGGCCGAGGCAAGGGTTTTGCATGTAGGTAGTTTATTTTGAGAAGTGATCTCAGGAAACAAGAGTGGGAGACTGCAAAAAGTGAAAACGGAAAGATGAAAAACCAATACGGTAAAGTATTACTAACTTAGTCACTGCTGTGGACAAAGAGAGCTTAGTCCTATTGGATGGGATTTAAAGGGTGAGAGGCGGGGGGCACAAGTGGTGTCCAATTAGCCAAGAGGTTAATTCAACAAAAGATTTGTCTGCCTGTACTCTATCATGGAATATGAGATCTTTGAGTTCTATACTGGGAAATTTTTTTTTTTTTTTTTTTTTTTATACTGGGAAATTTGACTCAACTCCATCTATCATGTAACTAATTTCCAAGCCTAATTGTTAGAAACTGTGTAACCACAATTTTAGTTTTGGAATTTTCCATCCTAATGTTTTCTTTTTCTTTTTTTTTTTTTTTTTTTTTTTTTTCCGGTACGCGGGCCTCTCACTGTTGTGGCCTCTCCCTTTGCAGAGCGCAGGCTCCGGATGCACAGGCTCAGCGGCCATGGCTCACGGGCCCAGCCGCTCCGTGGTATGTGGGATCTTCCCAGACCGGGGCACGAACCCATGTCCCCTGCATCGGCAGGCGGATTCTCAACCACTGCGCCACCAGGGAAGCCCCTAATGTTTTCTTTATGAATCAGTTTCAGTAATTTCTATCTTTCTAGAATGTTTGTCCATTTCAATTAGGTTATGTATTTTGTTGACATACCGTAATTCTTGGTGTTCCTTTAGAAACCTTTTTATTGCTGTAACATTGGCATTGATGTCTTCTCTTTTATTCTTGAATTGAGTAATCTGAGTCATCTCTCTTTCTTGATTGGTCTAGCTAAAGATTTGTCAGTTTCATTGAGCTTTTCAAAGAGTCAACTTTGGTTTTCTCTCTTTTTTATTTCATTTCTCTATTTCATTTATTTCCTCTCTAATCTGTGTTCTTTCCTTCTGCTTGCTTTGGGTTTGATTTGCTCTTCTTTCCCTAGTTCTTTAAGGTGGAAGGTTATGTTACTGACTTGAGATTTTTTTTTTTCCTTCCCTGTTATTGTAGGTATTTACAGGTATAAATTTCCCTCTGAGCGGTGTTTTAGCTGCATCTCATAAGTTTTGGTTTTCCTAAGTGTTGTGTTTTCACTTTCATTCATCTCAAAGTATTTTTTAATACCCTTTGTGATTTCTTGGACCTCTTGGTGATTTAGGAGGGTGTTGTTAATTTCCACATATTTATGAATTTCCCAAATTACTTACTGTTGTCATTTCCTAATTTCCTTTCATGGTGTTTGGAGAACATACTTTGTGTAATTTCAATCCTTTTGAATATATTCAGGCTTGTTTTATTGCCTAACATATGGTCTGTCCTAGAGAATGTTCCATGTGTATGTATGTTCTTCTGTTGTTGGGTGGAGTGTTCTATAAATGTCTGGTAGGTCTGCTTGGTTTATAATATTGTTCAGGTCTTCTGTTTCTTGTTGGTATTCTTCCTAGTTGTTCTATCCAGTATTAAAAGTGGTGTATTGAAGTCTCCAACAATCATTGATGAATTATCTATTTCTCAAGTTTGTTAGTTTTTGCTTCATATATTTTAGGGCTCGCATTCTAATGTTTTAAGGAGAAATTTGAATAATACTAATTTTTATATGCTTTTTACATTGTTGAAGGGTTAATGCCTTGTGAAAAATTCTGGGGTGTGGATAAGAGGATGTATACAAATGATTATTCCAACCATGAGCTTCCAGCAACAGTAGGGAAATATCAGTCACTGGTAGAAGATTCAAAGTGCGTTTTCAGGATGCTCATCATTGCTAATTATTACAAATCAAAACTACAGTGAGGTTACCACCTCCCATTGGTCAGAATGGCCATCATTGAAAAGTCAAAAAATAACAAATACTGGAGAGGGTATGGGGGAAAAGGGAACCTTACTACACTGTTGGTGGGAATGTAAGTTGCTGCAGCCACTGTGGAAAACAGTATGGAGGTTCCTTAAAAAACTAAAAATAGAGTTGCCATATGATCCAGCAGTCCCACTCCTGGGCATGTATCCAGACAAAACTGTAATTCAAAAAGATACATGCACCCCTGTGTTTATAGCAGCACTGTTTACAATAGCCAAGATATGGAAACAACCTAAATGTCCATTGACAGATGAATGGATAAAGATGTACATATATACAATGGAATATTACTGAGCCATAAAAAAGTATGAAATCATGCCATTTGCAGCAACATGGATGGACCTAGAGATGATCGTAGGAAGTGAAGTAAGTCAGAAAGAGAAAGACAAATACCATATTATCTCATTTATATGTGGAATCTAAAATATCACACAAATGAACTTACCTATGAAATAGAAACAGACTCACAGACATAGAGAACAGACTATGGTTGTCAAGGAGTGGGGGGAAGGGATGGATTGGGAGTTTGGGATTAGCAGATGCAAACTATTATATATAGAATGGATAAACAACAAGGTCCTACTGTATAGCACAGGGAACTATATTCAATATCCTATAATGAACCATTATGGAAAAGAAAAAAAGTGCTTTTTCAAAGGATTTTTTCCCTTAAAATATCAACTACCTTTTTTTGTAGAAATAGAAAAATCTGTCCTAAAACTCGTATGGAATCTCAAAAGATCCCGAATAGTCAAAGCAATCTTGAAAAAGATAAAGTTAGAGCTCTCAGTCTTCCTGATTTCAGAATTTACAAAATGCTACAGTAATTAAAACAGTGGTGATACTGGCATAAAGACAGACATAGAGACTAAGGAACAGAACAGGGAGCCCAGAAATAAACCCTTGTATATATGGTCAAATGATTTTAGACAAAGGCGCTAAGACCGTCCAGTGGGGAAAAGAGTCTTTGTGTTAGGATGAAGGTGGATCCTTACTTTACACCATATACAAAAATTAACTCAAAATGGATCAAAGACCTAAATATAAGAGCTAAAACTGTAAAACTCTTAGAAGACAACATAGGGCAAAATCTTCATGAAATTAGATTCAGCAACATGTGACACCAAAAGCACAGGCAACAAAAGTAAAAATAGATAAATTGGACTCTACCAAAGTTAAAAACTTTTGTGCATCAAAAGAAACTATCAATAGAGTAACAAGGCAACTCATGGAATGGGAAAAGATATTTGCAAAACATGCATCTGACAAGGGGTTAATATCCAGAATATATAAAGCACTCCTACATTTCAACCACATGAAAACAACTTGATTAAAAAAGAGCAAGGGACTTCAATAGATACTTCTCCAAAGAAGATATATAAGCCAGTAAGCACATGAAAAGATGCTTAACATCACTAATCATTAGGAAAATGCAAATCAAAAGCACAATGAGGGTTTCCCTGCTGGCGCAGTGGTTGAGAATCCATCTGCCGATGCAGGGGACATGGGTTCGTGCCCCAGTCAGGGAAGATCCCACATGCCGCGGAGCGGCTGGGCCCGTGAGCCATGGCCACTGAACCTGTGCGTCCGGAGCCTGTGCTCTGCAACGGGAGAGGCCACAACAGTGAGAGGCCTGCATACCACAAAAAAAAAAAAAAAAAAAAAAACACAATGAGATACTACTTCACACCCATTAGGATATAGGCTATTATTTTAAAGCAAACAAACAAAATACAAGTATTGGTGAGGATGTGGAAAAATTGGAACTCTTGCGCACTGCTGGTAGGAATGTAAAATGGTGCAACCATTATAGGAAACAGTATGGGAGGTCCTCAAAAAATTAAAAATAGGATTACTGTATGATCCAGCAGTCCCACTTTTGGATATGTACCCAAATGAAAGCAAGGACTTTGTACAACCTTGCTTATAGCAGCATTATTCACAATAGTCAAAAGGTGGAAGCAACCTAAGTTATATATACATACAATGGAGTGTTATTCAGCCTTAAAAAGGAAGGAAATTCCAACATGTGCTCCAACCTGGATGAGCCTTGAAGACATTATGCTAAGTGAAATAAGCCAGTCACAAAAGGACAAATGCTGATGCCACTTACATGATTCCATTTATATGAGCTACTGCATATAAGTAATCAAATTCATAGAGACAGAAAGTAGAATGGTGGTTGACAGGAATTGGGAGTGGGGGGAATGGGAAGTTATTTTTCAATGGGTACAGAGTTTCAGTTTTGCAAGGTGAAAAAAAGTTCTAGAGATGGATGGCCGTGATGCTTGCCTAACAGTGTGAATGTACCTAATGCCACTGAACTGCATGTTTAAAATGGTAAACATAAATAAATAAAGCTAGCTCATTTAAAATTAAAAAAAGGTGACTTTCAAATTAACCATCATGTACGTACAGACCTCTTTAGAATTGAAGTGTTGCTTTATATGTTAGCTGCCTTGTGGGTTTGTTCTAATTTTTCCAGTTGCAGAGATAAATGCACAAATTTATAAACATTATTTAAATACTAACCAGAGTTTAAAGGAACATTTTGTAAGAACATATGTAATATTAGCTAAATTCCATGAGGAGGTTGGATGAGAACTAAGAAAATTTGAAATTAGAGCTTGAAATCTCCATTTAGATGTAGAGTTGACATCTCAAATTTGAGGTGTCCTAAAATGTACTTCTGATCCCACCCCTGCAACTAAAACAAAAAAACTAAAACCTTCTCCAGCTCATTAAATAGAAATAGAATGTTCTTCTAGTTGCTTAGGCTAAATGTTTGCCTTCCCCTATCCTTTCTTTCTCTTGCATCCCACATCTATTTTGTCAGAAAAATAGATCTGGAACCTGACCACCCCTCACCAACCCCCTGCTCTCTCTCTGATTTGAGCCACCAGCTCTCACTGTGACTATTGCAGTAACCTCCCAAATTAGTCTCCCTCCTTGCATTTATTTGCTCCTTATAGTATATTCTCAAAAGCACCCAGAGTGGTCCTGCACATAGATCATGTTATTCTTTTGCTCAGAGTCTTCCAGTAGTTTCCTATTTCAGAGTAAAAGCCAAAGTCCTTACCAGATACCATAAGGCCATATGAAACCCTGTCACCTCTCTGACCCACATCTCCTGATTTTCCCCTTTGCTAACTTTGCTTCACTGGTGTTCTCACCACTGTTCCTGGACAAGCCAGGTGGGCCCTTGCCTTGGGCTCTGAGCACTAGCTGTTTTCTCTGTCTGGAATACTCTTCCCTCATATATACTAGTAGTTCACTCTCCACCTTCTCAGTGAGGTCTCTTCTATCTTACCTAAAATTGTACCCCTTCCAATTTTCTCTCCTACTTCTCTGCTTTAATTTTTCTCCATGGCACCTGTTGCTTTATTATTTGTACACATTCATTATTTATCTTGTTTATTGTCTGACTTTCCCCACTAGAAGATAAATGTTATGAGAAGGTGGGGCATTTGTTTTGGTCACTGCTGTGGCCCAGCACCTAGACCAGTGTCTGGCATAGAGTAGGTGCACAGTAGCTATAGAATGAATAATCTTGTTGAATGTGTTTATAAAAAAAAAAAAAAAAAAAAAGGGTGGAGGAAAGAAATGTGGTTTTAAGGAAGGAGTCTGTTCTAAACTGGCAGTGTTATGTCTCCTAAGATGGAAGTTAGGTAGGTGAAAGGCTGGGAGGAGGCACTGATGGGAGCAGAGAGGGGGAACTCTGGGGGAGGAGCCATGGCAGAGCCCCTCTAGCAGTGAAGGAGGGGATTTCTGGGTCATTCTAAAGCATATCAAGACTTTGGCCCAGGGCTTCTCTGGTGGCTCAGTGGTTGAGAATCTGCCTGCCAATGCAGGGGACATGGGTTCGATCCCTGGTCTGGGAAGATCCCACATGCTGTGGATCTGAAGCTTACTTCTACTGAAGCCCATGCGCCTAGAGCCTGTGCTCTGCAAAAAGAGAAGCCTCCGCAATGAGAAGCCTGTGCACTGCAACAAAGAGTAGCCCCCTCTCACCACAACTAGAGAAAGCCCGCATGCAGCAACCAAGACCCAATGCAACCAAAAATAAAATAAATAAATTTATTAAAAAAAAAAAAAAGACTTTGGCCCATAGATCCCTTGCTGTGTTTCTGTAGCATTTAAGGGACGTGGCAGGGAATTTTACATTCATCCTTGAAACAGACATATCCTTTCCCCTCTCCCATGGCAAAGCCTGAGCATGTGCCATTCAGCCCATTTGCTCTGATGTTACTCTCGTATCCCTGACAATGTTAAGTCTATTATGGTTTTCCATCTCCCTCTTTACCTAATACATTTTCATGGCTATAACATTGTCACTGAGGTAAAAAAAAAACTTTTTAAAGTAATAAAGACTTGCGCTATGATCTTTCTGTGCTATTGAGAAAATTACAAACTTCTGTCCTAGACCATAACAGCTGTTTTGTTTAACGTTGAAGAGGAGTGGGCCACCTTGCTATCTCGTGTATAAACAGATTATCTAGCTTAAATTTTTGTATATTGTGAAGTCACATAAGCAGTTTGATTATGTTTTCTTCCTTTCTCTTCACCAGCATTTTTCTCTGAGTAGGTGGTTCTTTCTATTTGTTTCAGGCCTCATGTAGGCAAAGAATGTTAAGAGCAAGGTCAGATATAATTGCAATAATTTTTGACAGGTTATTGGTACATGTCTTTCTGGAAATAAATCCCCTTAGTGGTTTGTTTAAATTTGAGAAAGCTGTTTAAAGAGCAGGCCTAGATCTACCACCCGCTAGCTTTGGTCTCTTAGGCAAGTTATTTGCCCTCTTTAAGCCCAAAGTTCTTCCTCTATAAAATGAGAACTAGTAATAAAGAATTGTTTGTGTTAAGGGACAGAAAATATTTTCAGTGCTTTGTAACCTGGGTGAAGGGGTTAATAAATGTAAAATGATATTGGGATAATGATTAATGTCCACATAGAAAGTTCTTACAGGTTCAACCTAGTAAATAGTTCTGCCAGTAAATCATTCTTTGGCCATCAGCCCCTTTTCCTATTTAAATGAGTGTATAACAGTATTTTAATTGGATGTAACTAGAGCGCATTTGGTGTTCTTTGTCTTTGGAGATTCTCTGTTTCTAGAGGACAGAATTGAAGGCAAAACTTTAAAAAGACTCCAGGCAAACTGAAGGAAGAGCCTTTGTTTTGTTTCTTGTGAGAACATTAATTTAGGACTTCGTTATTGCAAAAACCTGGGACAGCTGATCCTCCAATGGGGATTACAACTTGAAATGAGCTGAGAAGATGCAAAAATGTGTAAATTACAAATTTAAGTATTGACATTAGACTTCGTAGAGATCTTCACTGAAGAGTTCTGCTATCTGTTTAGTAAAAGTGAATATTTCTGGTCTTTGCTTTCCCGTGTAAAATAGCGAGCCTTTCTGCTGTTGCAGCTGCTGTAGTTGTTGGTCATGAGCAGCAAAGATGCAGTGTGTTCTCTCATGCACACGATAGCCTTTTAACTAGAGCTTAGCATGTGCCTTATGATTTATTTTCTTTGCATTAAATGTCGCTCATTCTTTTCCCCGTGTTTTCCTATAATGTGGATTTAAGCCATCTCATGGGTTGGTTATTTATTTGTTTTTTATTGAGGTATAATTGACATAAAACACTATTAATTTCAGGTGTACAACATAATGATTTGGTATTTGTACATGTTGTGAAATGATCACCACAAAAAGTCTAGTTAATATCCATCACCACACTTAGTTACAGAGTTTTTTTTTTTTCCTTGTAGTGAGTACTTTTTACTCTTTTAGCCATCTCGCTGATTTAATTCTGAGTATCTGTATCAATCAGGGCCTAGTCAGGAGACAGAAACCACACAGTAGTTTGAAGAGGGAATTAACTACTGAGGGGTAGAGAGAACTCTAAAGAATACAAGAATGGCAGATATAGGGGAGCAGTTACTACCCCAGGACTGAGGCAGAGTACAAAGGAAAGCAAAATTCAGAAGAATACCCACCTCCTCCAAAGCCAGTTTCTTATCTTGGATATCTTCACTGGATGTTTGCTGAGGAGATGTAGACCAAGGTTGGCAAACAGGAAACTGTACATGGAGGTGCTGCTGAATCACCAGGAAGCCAGCTTGGGGCACTGGCAGAACTTGCCTGAGAAGATGCTTACAGGAGTGCCCACTAAAACATGTTGGGATGAGTACCATTGGGTGTTCTGCATACCAGCACAGCACCACAGGAGCGAGAAGACAGAAAAGCACCCTGGAAGCAGGAAGAGAAGCCCCTGCCTCTATCACCTTCTAGTAACCTTAGTATCATGCCAACTGGCAAAGGAGAAACGTTTACAGGGTCCAGCTCCATTATCACAAGCAGGGCAGTGAAGGGGCAATTTGGAGCTGAGAAGCAATAAATTGATAACTGGCACCATCTACCCCTTTGTCTACTTAGCATCCATATGCACTTGTCTACATATATTTGAGCTTTCACATATCAACAGAACAACTCTTTTGTTTGCATCTAACAAGATATAGCTGTCTCTCATATGATGAAGCAGCTTTCATTGTTTCCCCAAAATGAGATGCTCAGTACCTGTAGTCATGGTATTCATTGCTGGATATATTAATCACTCCTCAAATCACAGTTCCACTGAATATTCTATTGTCAAGAGACTGATTGTAAAGTTAACCTTTGACAACTTATAATAATGGGAAGAAGGAAGAAAAGAAGAAAATGGTTAGAATGTACAAATAAACAGAATATTACAAAGAGAAAATATACAAAGCCATCAGAGTTCTCATTTCTGTAATTAATCATGAGACCAGAATTGATATCTGTGAGTTCTTTCTTCAGCTACCCATTTTATGTTTCCCTTGCCCTCAGCCAGAACCTCAGCTGGTAGAAATTCTTTACCTGGTGAAATGATCCAGAATTTCAAATTTTCATTTCTTCAGTAGTCTGGCCCTTTTTTTAGTTGCCCTAGTTTTCCATGAACCTTTATTATTGGCATGGAAGTATTAAGAGTTACCTCAGAGAATCCCTTGGGTTCCAGACATAGTCCTCCTTGCTTTTATTGTGTTGCAGCAACCCAGTTTTCCCTTGATAATGAGGCTCAATCATCCCAGCCAGTAAAGTAACCCTCTTTTTTTCTGTCTGTTGGTTCAGTGGAATAAGGAATCCCAAATGGCCATGTAGGAGTCTCATTTTCTAATTTGGTTGAACCGTTGTATATGCTGGTAGGTATATTTCCTCCTTGGGGACTAAGACCTTCAAACTAGCAGAACTCAGAGTTGTCAGGAGTTGAAGTGAAAATTCGATGAGTGGGTTATTGGATATAGTACTGATTCCTCTTGAATCCCAGACCCACATATTATGGCTGTTGGGGAGACAGCACCCTATAAGGGTCTCTGATGCAAAGCATTACCCCATTCTTTTAGGGTGTTGTCTCCCAGCTGAAACTGTAACTGAGTCTTCAGTAGGTGATTATTCCATCTTTTAATTAGGCCAGCCATCCTGGATGATGGGGTGTGACAATACCAGTTAATTCCATGGGCTTGAGCTCTTTTTTTTTTTTTTTTTCAGTTTGCTGTGAAATGACTTTATTGATTGGAAGCAGTGCTGTGTGGAATGTTATGATGGTGGATCAGGCATTTTATGAGCACTGGCAGAAGCAAGGTAGGCAGAGAAGGCAAATCTATATCCAGAATACATGTCTAGTCCACTGAGAGCAAATCTCTGCCCCTCCCTAACTGCTCCCACAGTCCCCGCCATGATGTAAGGTTAGTGTAATCAACTAGCTGGTCTCCCTGGGAATGGTACCCTATAGGAGGCTGAGTTTGGGTCTGTGCTTTTGGCAGATTAGACACACCTGGCAATAACTTTAGCCAGGTCAGCCTTGTTTAGGGGAAGTCCATGTTGTTGATCCAATACATAGCCTCTCTCCCTGCCATTGAGGAAGCACTCTGGTGGCTGGGGCAAGAGGCTGACTGATATCCATAGAGCAAGTCATTTTGTCAACCTGGTTATTAAGGGCTTCCTTTACAATGAGTGCCCTTTAATGATTAGTCACATGGGGCACAAATATGTTAGTATAAACAATGTAAATCTGTGCTCTGACCATCTCTCACTGCAGGCAGAGGGGCAACCAGATGTGCTGCTCAAAGTTCCACCTGCTTGGACGATTTTCTCTCAACACTGTCCTTCAGGGTTACCTTTAAGTAGGGCTGTAGTGCTGCATCTGTACCAGCATATTGTGCAGATCCATGTGTAAACCAGACTGCCCCATTCAGCTGGTCATATGGAACTCTTAGGAGGCTCTTGGCGTCAGTTAAGGGAGAGGGGGCTTTGCAACAGGAGTCAGAGTTGAGGGAGTCTGGGCCACCTGCTTAGGTAACTTACTCATATCTTTGGACCTGCTTGAATTTGGTCTCTTACATGTTTCCTCCTGATGATGGGTTGGTACTGCACATGCCCACCATTATGGTTGCATGAGTTAGACAACATCTAGTTCATGATGAGTAGCTCATGGTCATGTGATCACGTGTCCCATGGTTAGGCATTTAGTCTCTAGCAAGGCCCAACAGCAAGCGTGAAGCTATTTTTTTTTTTAAAGTGAATAGTTGTCTGCAGAATATAGATTTTCTCCCCAAACGTAGAGGTTTGGGCTCTCTAATTCTGTTATTTTTGCTTGCTAGACGCCCCATTCAGCATCCCTATTTGCCATGGACACTTCAACTATCATTGGGCCTACTGGATCATATATTTGCTGTGTCCTACTAATCAGACCCAATTAGCATAATGCCAATATATAGTGGGCCTGTGTGATATTTTTTGTTCAGCATCACTGTGGGCTATATTATAGGAGAACTGATGTAGGCCCGAGGCAAGACTCAGAGGCGTATAAAGGGCAGGTAAAAGCAAAGTGCTTCTGGTGGTCCTTGCAAATGAGTATAGAAAAAAAAGACACTAGCTGAGTCAGTAGCAGTATGCCAAGTGCCAGGACCATGTTAATTTACTCCAGTAAAGATCCTGGTGTATCAGTTGCCAGATGGAAAAATCTAATTAGTTTAGGATTATCCATAGTCATTCTTCAATATCCATCCAACTTCTGCACTGGCCAAACTGATGAGTTAAATGGGAATGTGGTAGATGTCCCCCACCTTTGTTTCTTTCAGGTCTGTGATAGTGGCATTAATCTCTTTAAATCTCCTAGGTATGGAGTATTGCTTCTGGTTTAATATCTTAGTAGGGAGGGGATGTTCTAGGTGATTCCCACTCAGCTCTCCCTATTTTAAAGACCCTTGTCAATTATGTCTGTTCTCAATTATTCATCTAGGAACTAAGGGAGTAACCGCAAAATGGGTCCATGGAACAATTGGGTCCACTGTGAGTTGGACTTGAGTTAAGCACTCCATCTGTTACCTGACTACCATAAGCCCTCACTTTGACTGGTCGGCCACAGTGGCACTTTGGAACCTCAGGAATTAGTTATCCCTAAAAGGTCCGGGTATTTCCTTTTCTCTAATCAATAGTCACTCTTGTAAGTGGCCTTTGGGGAAGCGTAGAGGCAGGATTCACAGTATGTACTTGTGTGAACAATGCAGGATCCTTCCTTAGGGGTCCTGGGTTTGTGAATTGACTTGGATCTGGAAACTGGATGAGAGATCTTGATCCTGACTTATCAAGAACAGTTTTTACTACCAGGGGTAAAGTTTTTTCCTATTATACAGATCGATCTATACAACAGGAAAAAACTTTTTAGCAGGCTCCCTGTGGAACACTGAAATCAATTAACTACCACTGAAGCTCCTGGTGGGCCAAGGCATTCTGATTACTAATACAGCCCTTCTGCCTTTTATGGCAGATGTACCCACCTTGTCTTTGGCAAGTAAGTGCTGCCACTTGGCCTCTGCTATTCTAGGATCCCATGATCCTTACTGGAATCAGAGAATCCACTTCAGTGATGAAATCCCCCATGGTCATACCTGGGGGTTGTGACAGAGCCTGTATGGCCTGCAAAGCATAAATATTTACATCTGACCCTTTACAGATAAAGTTTGCTGACCCAGGTCTAGGGTGACAGGTACATACTACACAGGAGAACAACCACAGAGCTTTTCAAGGATGCAGGTGCTCCCCCTGACTAATGTATTTCTCAATGCCTTCTGGGAATTCTTGTGCAACTTAGATCACAGATGAAAAATCTATTGAACATTTCCATCTTCCTAAACCTTTGGATTCCCTGCCGTGGAAACTTTGGCATCTCTCTCTCATTAAACTTAGGTCACTGTTGAGTCCAAATTTTAGCCAACTGAGTGAGCTGTTAGAGCCACTTCTAGCTGCATAAGTTAATTAAATTTGGAATATCTAGTAGGTGAACCTGTATCAATAAAGTAGGCCCAATATAGAATTATATTCTACCCTCCTTGGTCAAATGTCCTTAGAATCTGTTTCTACACATGTTCCCCAGGTTTCTGCCAATATATTATTACCAGAATCTTTTTTTGCTGTGCAAGCTATTTCCTTCAGGATCATAGTGTATACCTGTTCCCTTAGACCTGGGTTGGCATTTGGTCTCTGTCACAAATACTCAACTATGCACTGTAGCACCAAAGCAGCCCTAGACAGTACGTAAGCAAATGAGTGTGTCTGTGTCCATTTGTTTGTGGACACTGAATGTGAATTTCACAAATTTTCTTTCCTCTTTTAATTTTTTTTTTTTTTTTTTGCGGTACGTGGGCCTCGCACTGTTGTGGCCTCTCCCGTTGCGGAGCACAGGCTCCAGATGCATAGGCCCAGCGGCCATGGCTCATGGGCCCAGCCGCTCTGCGGCATGTGGGATCTTCCTGGACTGGGAAATGAACCCGTGTCCCCTGCATCAGCAGGTGGACTCTCAACCACTGCGCCACCAGTGAAGCCCCTCTTTTAATTTTTTAAACCATTAAAAAATGTAATAACCCTATGGACTTTGGGTGATAATGATGTGTTAGTGTAGGTTCATTGATTGTGACAAAGTGTACCACAGTGGTGTGGATGTTGATGCAGGGGGATGGATGGTGGTACAGGGGGTATTTGGGAAATCTGTGTACCTTCTGTTCAGTTTTGCTGTGAACCTAAAAGTAGTCTAAAGTCTTGGGTTGTGGGCTATACAAAAACAGGTGGCTGGGTGGATTTGGCCCATGGACTGTAGCTTACCAAACCCTGCCCTAGAGCATGCTGAGATTTGACCTGGTTATGGGTCTCTGGCAACAGAAGGTGGTTGTGGTGGGCGACGAGGGAAATGAGCGTCCTCTTTGAAAGCATATGCCCCTGGTGAAGTTTTCTCAGGGATTTTAATCAGGAAGCCTAGTATCTCAGGCACCGAAGGGCCAGCTCTTTCTCTGCTGTGACCCAGAGTGACTTGGGGCATCAAGATTATAAATTTCATCTAGCTATAACTAGTTGTCTCCATTCCAAGTGTCATTATTCCATTCTTTTCCAGTCAGTGTCCTAATTTCACATGAGAAACTTGGTGAGACTGTGAGTTCAACAAATTTTGTAATGAAAAAAAAATTTATTGTAAACAATTTTAGACCTGTGGCTACAGGAAATAAGAGATTCTTTGGGGCTGTGATATACACTCTCTGGTTTTCAGGCTAACTCTCAGGGCTTGAGAGACCTGAGTTTGTCATTTTCTTTCTGTGAGCACTCATTGTGTTCAGTAGGATCTATCCATACTACAGTTATTGTAGTCATCGTTGCCACCATAACATTCAAGTACAACAGCTGCTTGGGCTCCCCAGGTACTTGCTTTAGTTTACACTTCAACACAATCACAGTTGATAGCTCAACTAATTGTATTGCCACTGTGTGCCACGGATTACTTAGCATCCTATTTCCCATTGGTAAGGTGCTTGTTAGCATTGCACTTAAACCCAACGGTGTGACAAAAATCAGTCCCCACATCCCATGTTTGTAAGTCTTCTGGAATCACCCTGCTTTTGGTACCAATTCTGTGTTGGGTCCAGTCAGGAAACAGAAACATAGTAATTTGAACAAGGGAAAGTTAATATGAAGAATTACTAACACACAGAGATTACCCAATAAAGGGTAAAGAGCACTCTGAAGAATAGAGGAATAGCAGATATGGGAACTGAGGCAGGGTGTATAAGAAAGGGATATATGTAAAAGAGAGCCCACCCAAGGCTGAGATTCAGACATCTTTGAAGTCCACTGGAGTGTGGAGAAGTTCCTGAGATGCCACAGGCTGAGGACTACCACTTGCTGGGGTACCAACAGAACTCTCTAGGAAACTCACTAGGAGTTGGCCGGGGTGACAGCTGAACTAACGCGAGGTCACCTGTGGGGTGACACTGAAACACGTAGGGGTGAGCAACCATTCGGTGTCCCACACAGCAGCAGAGCACCGTGGGAACAAAAAGAGAAGAAAACACATTGGAACCAGGCACATTTTATTTATTGCTTTATCCCTGGAACCTGGAACATAGTATGGATACTAAAATGGTTGTTGAAGGAATAAACGAGTACAGCTCAAGATAACATTAGATTATTGGTATCTTTGTTATGTTTGATTCATTCAACTTAAAGAAAAAACTGTAATTTGACCTGGTCCACCAATTGAAATTGTTAAATGTGAAATTCTGAATGGTTGAGTTAAAGGATACCTTCATTTGGCTTAAAGAAAATTGATCACCTGCTAGGGCACTGATGGACCCCTCTTCTGAAGATTTGGTGTGTGTTTACATGCACTGTTAACACACCCTTCTTTAGAAGAATGGGCCACAGCTACAACCTGAGGGCACAAAAGTGAGTTTTCATTGCATTTTTTTCAGAGCAGAGAGGAAGCTACCGCATCAGGTGCCTGCAGAGATAATCCTTTTATCAGGCATTAGTAAACCAAAGAAACAGGTGTGTTTGGTCTAGGAGGATTCTGGCAGATTATTTGGCCTTGCCTCCCTCGTTGTCGTCGTCGTTGTATGGTAGTTAGGCAGAGTAGGAAAGAAACGTGCCTCCGGTTGTGTGTGGAGAGGAGGGGGATTGAAACCTCACCCCGCACCTAGCTGGCTGCCTCTCTGTGCTGCCCTGGAGAGAAGGTCTCACTACATGTTAGCTCTATGTCCAGAGGAGGAAGGCGTACAAAAGTCGTGGGAAACCAAACCCTTCCAAGACCCCACACTGCTGACAGACTTGTTACCAGAGTGTGAAGAAATCTTTTTGAATCTGAGGGAACCAGAAACAGTAAGAGAGTGAATTGTTTGGACATTAATTTCCTTCTTGATTCGTGTGTGTTGTATGTTCCAGATCATATTCCATAATGAGAATGTTAAATATACATGAATAATTTGACCTACTTGGGAAAGTGTTTTTTCATTCTCAGTTTAGAGCTGGAATGTCAAGTATCCATAGTTGTCTGGAACAAATTGGCAGAATGAGTAGAAGTCAGTGAAATATGAGCTGTGGACATGAATGCAGTTTAATGTTCACATGTGATTTCTACCACAGTTGAATTTTGATTATGGCTACTTGTAAAATGTTTTATGGCTTTAAACCAAAATAATTTAAATACTTCCATTTATATACCCTGTTTAGCAGAATGTGAAAATAGAAATGGGGCTTATTATGAGTTATTGCTATTTTGAGGGAATATTTTAATTCCTATTTTGTCTGAAGAAAGAGCCTAGTTTTTATCTCTCTCTACTTAGGGTAGCTGTCTATCATGTCACAGGTACACAACAGTCATGGTTTATGATGTCTGTTGCCCTGACATAATTATTAATTGTACTGTTTTTACTCTCAAGTGTATTAATCTGCTCTGACCAGGCAGACTTAAGTCTTTGAATAGGCTGATTTAGTTTAACATAAATTTCGATTGTTTAATAGCCCTGAACATTTAGAAAAAGTAAATTATATACTGATTATATTTTAGTATTCAGCAAAAAATATAATGTGAATAAAATTAAATGGGGGGGTTCCCTGGTGGTGCAGTGGTTGAGAGTCCGCCTGCCGATGCAGGGGACGCGGGTTCATGCCCCGGTCCGGGAGGATCCCGCATGCCGTGGAGCGGCTGGGCCTGTGAGCCATGGCCGCTGAGCCTGAGCGTCCGGAGCCTGTGCTCTGCAATAGGAGAGGCCCGCGTACTGCAAAAAAAAAAAAAAAAAAAAAAAAAAAATTAAATGGAACAAAGGTATTGCAAAAAGTAGAATCTTAATTTGCAGGTTGTATCTCTAAGAAAAGCCCACCAGAGTTGCTGGTATTTTTATGTCCAGATTAATTTTTTCCCCTCCAAATGGCAGTCATTTGTTCATTCAACAACCATTTATTGGGCACCATCTAGGTGTCAGGCACAGCATATGGGGCTGGGAATACTGAATGGGAAGACACACTCCGTGCTCTCAGTTTGCCAGCCACAGAGCCATTGAGCAATGTCTTATATCACGTGTTTACGTGTAAGCACAGGCTTCCATGCAGACACTGAGGAAAGAAGTCCCTGTGTTTAAGAGCAGTGGTACACGCAGATGTTTCCTAGAGGGTGACCCTGGGAGGATGAGTAAGCTTAGGGCAGGTATGGGGGAGCAAAGTAAAGTATTCTAGATGGATAGAGCAGTTCATGTGAAAGAGTAGAGGGATGTGGGTAAGGAATAGTATGGTTAGCTGGGGACGACACTGAAACATTAAGACTGGCTTATTATAGGATCTTATGTGATAAATTTGCTCTGTAATCTCTAGGTTATGGAGTAACATTAAAGTGTTTTAAACCAGGGACTAATAAGAACATGTTTTATGCTAAGAAGAGGAGCGTCAGACTAGAGGCAGAGACTCTTTAGTTGGTTGTTCAACTTTTCAAACAGATGGGCAATCTGTCCCTCCACCCAGCCCTAGATGTTTTTTGGAAGCAAATTCCAGGCATCATATTATCCTATCTTTATACCTGTCTGTATCTCTCAAAATCGATTCCTTTTTAAAACATAATTACCCATTCACTCACACACCCCAATTCATAATATCAGATGTCCAGTCGGTATTCAATTCACCAGTATTTTCCCCAGTTATCTCATTTGTTTGTTTTTTAATAACTGGTTTGTTAGAATTAGAATCTAAAGTTCTTTTAATCCATAGATTCTTCTATAGGGGATTTTTTTTTCTTTAACACAATTTGGATTTTATTTATGTTTTAAAGATGCTTGAGCTTTAATTGTGCTTATAACCAGAGGAGGAGAGTAGAGATTAAAAAACACGTCTAGGAGGCTGGAGGACTGAATGGCAAGGGACAGTATGAAGGGCGTACTTGCATAAATGCTGTCCTTGGAAAGGAGAATATAAGAATGCATTTCTTATATTCTCTAGTTGGGTAGGTTTTTTTTTTTTAATTAAAAAAAAAGGTGGAAGATTATACCTCCCTCATAAATAGGAAGGAAAGGAGTAATGGTGGAGTCATGTAGGTACGTTTTCAATAGAGGACAGGGCAGTGGAAGAATATTATTTTCTATAAAGTAAGAGTTTATATGTTGGGATGGAAAATGCTGGAGAAGAGAGTATATGTAACAACCTCTTTGGAGAACAAGAAAGGAAGTTGTGTAGAGATACATGTTTTTATAGGAACAGTGTTCATTCAGTATGATAGTCGAGTGTCATGGGAGGTAAAAGGAACAGCTGAAAACAGCTGAACAGCTGAAATGTAGTGTTTATTGCTAAACTATTGCTAACTTAAGGTGTATTGTGGCCTCATGGTGGCATCCTTCACCTGAGCCCACTCTGGGGAGCATCCTGCAGGATTTCTGGTTTAAGCAAAACGAGCATACTCTGTGTTTGTTTGTTTGTTTTTAGGACATTTCCAAGACAAAGCATGCTGGTTTGTTTTACAGCAAACCGAAAAACTGTTAACTCAAAGTCATCATCTCTTTCCTGCTTGAGACCTTCAATGCTTCATTGTTTTCAAATATTGTTAGAGCTCTGAAAGTCTTTAAAAGAAAGTCTCCGGCCATTTTAGGGGTGGTCAAATATTATTCAAATCAGGAAGGTTGGTGGGCTTTTTGCCTGTTTAGTACAGAGGAGAAAGACATCCTAATATAGTTGGATATGAGCATTTAAATCTATTTTATTAAAGAAAGTAGAGTTGGTGGAAAATCTGAGAAAGGAGTTAGCTTTCTTCTGTCACTTTTTTTTCTATTTTTAGAAAATAGAAGTACTTAAATTTTTATTTTGCAATAATTGCAAATATACAGACAAATGAAAGAACAAATAAAACAAAGAACTTTTATATGTTTTTCCAGATTCACCAATCAATAGCATTTTGCCACGACTGCTTTGTCTTTCTATAATCAGTGTATGTATGGATATACACGTTATTTCCCTGGCCAATTTTGTTTTATACTTGTAATAATGATCTAAAACATTCTCACATGTATTATAGTGTCAACAGTAATTGAAAATATCATGTTCAAAGATCGACTCCTGTCTTATCTGTGAAACCCTCTTGCCAGCATTAATTTTCTTACTTCTCTTTACGTGTGTACTTTAAACATCTCCATCGTACAGTTTAGCCCTTAGTGAGATATTGTATTATTTTCTCATTTCTCAGATGACTAAATTTCTATCACAGAACATAGTGAAGCCTGAACTTTGTCTTCGACTTCTTGACTCCTGGGGGAGAGAGGGGGGAGGTGTTTGGGGAGGGGGCTAGAAGAATGATAGTGATAATACATAAGCCTACAGTGTAGTATGGAGAGGTGTGGACTAATATAATAGACTTTTATAAGTGGAAGGAAGCTTAGATACCAGATATTGGTACAATGTTTTGATGATATGGGTGAGAACATTGAGGGTTGAAGTAATTAAATGAGTTAATAACTAAGGTGTCTCCAAAGAGCTGGACTAGAACCTTAGTCTGCTGCCCCAATCTATGCTCTTTTTTGCTTCTTTATCTTTTTATTGACTCTCCAGGTAAATAGCAGAATTCTCCAGAGGGAGAATGTCTCTAAATACTCTTAAGGCATCAACTCTCAAACTTTTTGGTATCAAGACCACTTTTCACTCTTAAAAATTTGGAAACTTTTGAGGGTGATGAATAGGTTCCTCTCTCTTGTGGTGATGGCATACATAGTCAAGATTAATCAAAGTATATAGTTTAAATATGTGGAGCTTATTGTATGTTAATTATACCTCAGTAAAGCTATTTACAGAATTTTTAAGGACTCCAAAAAGCTTTTGTTTATATGGGTTATATCTATCAATATTTTTCAAATTAGATATTACAACTGAGAGACTTTTAAAAAGTATTCGTTAAAATAACAATAAATTCATTTTACATTAATGTTAACATTCCCCCCTCCCAATGTTTTTAATAATTAGTATACCTCTTTAAAAAAAGTTTAGTAAAAGTTTACTAACTTAAAGTTAGTAAGTAAAACTTTAGTAAAAGTTTAGTAAGTTTAATAAGTATACTTCTTTTAAAAAGTTTAGTTCTGGAGAACTATCTGGTTTAATAGAAGACAGCTGCCTTCAATCTGTCACAATATGTTGTGTGAGTTGAAGTATATGAAGAAAATTCATTTCACATATATATGTAAGCTAAGAGAAAGGATATTTTGATAGGTTTTTTTTCCTGATAACTGGATATTCTTTGATTTGACATCAAAACTGGACAAATGGTAGTTTCTTAAAGGTTATTTGCAATGTAGAATCTGAAACCGTATCAATGAACTTTTTATATTCTCTTAAATATTAAGATCTCTTGGTCTGTCTTAGACTTGGAATGGGTGTTACCTGGTAGAATTATTCTGGCTTTGATATATATATACAGATATTACTACTTGATTAATTGATACTTTAAAAATATTTAGCCATTTGCCCCTTCTGTTAAATGCTTCCAATTTCACAGAAATAGAAACTGGCCACTATTTTTTTCCATTCTACGTTTATAGGAGAACCAGGGTATCTAGGGTTGTTTCCAGTGCATTAAGTAAATTGCTTCTTGTTTTGAATTTCATTTTTCATTCTTTTACTGAAACAGACTCTCTGAGTAGATTGCAATTATGCTAAAAAAAAAACCCCCACCACATTTATTCTGAATGCTGTGTTCCTGCAAGGGAGTTTACCTGCTTTTGCTTGAGTTTTAAGAAGGAAATAGGGTTTCCCTGGTGGTGCAGTGGTTGAGAATCCGCCTGCCGATGTAGGGGACGCGGGTTCGTACCCCGGTCCGGGAAGATACCACATTCTGCGGAGCGGCTGGGCCCGTGAGCCATGGCCGCTGAGCCTGTGCGTAAAAAAAAAAAAAAAAAAAAAAAAAAAAACAAGTAAATCTAGGTCAGTAACACTGAATGAAGATGTGGGAGTGAGCCTCTGTCAAACATGCTGTTTAATAACACTGTTGGCCGGAGGCTGTTCTGAATGTTGCTCCCAGGAGAGCCTTTCTAGGCTGTGCTGCGGCACCAATGTGGAGGGGAGATAACCAGAGTTGCATGTTCCTTCTCCACAATGTGCGGCAAAATGTACCCACTTCTCTGATTAAAAACTAGTTTTTTCCAAAAGGGTAAGAAATGTAAGGAGAATCACAGACTTTTAAAGTTTATTTTAGAACTGAGATAAATTAATTCTATGAAATCTTACTGTTTTTAAAATATTTTTACTAATTTTTTAAAAGTTTTAAAAATAAATATATATATTTTTTATTTGTGGCTGCGTTGGGTCTTCACTGCTGCACACAGACTTTCTCTAGTTGCGGTGAGTGAGGGCTACTCTTCACTGTGGCGCGTGGGCTTCTCATTGCGTTGGCTTCTCGTTGCAGAGCATGAGCTCTAGGCGCACGGGCTTCAGTAGTTGTGGCATGTGGGCTCAGTAGTTGTGGCTTGCTGGCTGTAGAGCGCAGACTCAGTGGCTGTGGCGCACGGGCTTAGTTGCTCCGCGAAATGTGGGCTCTTCTGGGACCAGGGATCGAACCCGTGTCCCCTGCGTTGGCATGCGAATTCTTATCCACTGCACTTTTACTTATTTTTAAAAAAAATAAATTTATTTATTTATGGCTGCACTGGGCCCCCGTTGCTGCGCGCGGGCTCACTCCAGCTGCGGCGCTACTCTTCGTTGCGGTGCGCGCGCCTCTCATTGCAGTGGACTCTCCTGCCCCGGAACACTGGGCTCCAGGTGCGCAGGCTTCAGCAGTCGTGGCACGTGGGCTCAGCAGTTGTGGCTTGCGGGCTCTAGAGCACAGGCTCAGCAGCTGTGGCTCACGGGCCCAGTTGCTCTGCGGCATGTGGGATCCTCCTGGACCAGGGCTCAAACCTGCGTCCCCCGCACTAGCAGGCGGACTCCCAACCACTGCGCCACCAGGGAAGTCCCACTTTACTAATTTTAAGAGCTATGTATTTATCCAAGTTTTTGTTTCCAAAGAGAAATATTAAGCATATATTCTATTAAAACACCAGGGACCTGGTAGAAATCAAACCAACAGAGAATCTTTTTTTTTTTTAATCGAAGTATAGTTGATTTACAGTGTTGTGTTAGTTTCCAGCGTACAGCACAGTGATTCATTTTATACATATGTGTATATATGTGTGTGTGTGTGTGTATATACACACACACACACACACACACACACACACGGATATATATTCTTTTTCAGATTCTTTTCCCTTATAGTTTATTACAAAATACTAAGTATAGCTCCCTGTGCTATACAGTAGTGTGTATATGTTAATCCCAACCTCCTAATTTATCCCTCCCACCCTTCCCCTTTATTTATCCAAGTTTTTACCACTTTTTCTTCTTCCCTCCTCCATATGCTTGTGAACCTTCCCAGTGACACTGTGGTTTGTTCTTTGATTCATTGTAATTTTTCTGGCTTAAGCAAATGACCAGTACTTCCTGCTGAGTACTTATGTGCAAATTATATTTTGCCAGGTTTGGGGGGGATATAAAAATGAATAGATAAATCAAAGGCTTAAAATTTAATTTTAGAATTAAAATGCATTTTAAAAATTATATAGCACAACCCTATTGTGTTTCATGTTTTTTTTTGTGGATTTGTTTTGTTTTGGTTTGGTGTTTTACTATAGATGAATGGTTTATGGTTCTAAAAGTCTCAAGGTCACACCCAAAGCTAAGTGACAGAGCCAGGACTGGAATCTAGATCTCCTGATTTGCAGTCCAGTTTTCTTTCTTTAATATCATATTTCTTTCTGATTTAGATTTCTAGCGTGTGAAGAAACCTTTAGACAGCTCTAGGCAAAATACGTATTTCTTACTTTTTAGACTTTTCCTCAATTAAAGGAACTGGGCATTGCATTTTCATCTTTGTTGGCTGCCTACAGCTAGTTTTTTTTTTTTTTTAAAACATGTAAAGCTTTTAGAATAACATATTTGGCTCAAAAGTCTCTTCTCTCTTGCTTTTCTCACCTCTCCCTTTTTTCTCTCTTCCTCTACCTCTCTTTCTCCCTCACTCCTCCATTTTCTCCTCTCTCCCACTCTTCCTCTCTCTTTTCCATTCTTCCTTCTCTCCCTCTGTCATCCCTGCCTCCTCTTTGGCTTCATTCTCAGGCAGATTCTTTCAAGGTGGGAAGAATGATTACTGGCAGCCCAGGTGTAGTGTAGCCTTATGGCTCAAGTTCCAAAATGTCTGTATATCAGATTTCCCCAAAGGACTTTGGGTCTGCCTGAATCACAAGTATACTCGTTTGGCCGGGAAAGCAAAGTACCACGATGGACAGCCATACCAGGATCACCTGGAAGGGACTGGGGTGGTTTCCTTTAGATGGGATACAGGCAGACAGCTCTTGGATGCCACTCTGTTTGGCCTTTGACACCCTAGCTATTCTCTAACTGCCCTCTATGGAGAACTGCTGCCCCCAGTAAGTGTGTTCCAGCCAAATTGGTGTGCTCCTTACTTTCCCATTCTTGCCTGTGGTCTTAACTCATATTTTCCTTTGCTGGATAGCTTCTCCACTTTGTCTCTTTCTCAATCTCCCAGCTCCATTTAATTATATCCTCCTAACTATCCTTCCAGGTCCAGTTAAATTCTAATCTCCTGTGGAAAATATTCCAGATCATCCCATGACCATAGTATGTGACCTTTAAACTCCAGTAGCAACACTTAGTACGTGTTATTGTAGACACTTATCCTATATGACCCATTATAGTTGTGGGACTATCATGTTCTTCATAGTTTTCTAAGCACTTTCACATGTCCTCCCTCAGCCTTATGAAGTAAGTAAGGTAGGTACCAGATGTGAAAACTGAGGCTTGCAGAGATTTGCATTGTTGGGTATATCTTAAACCCTCAGCTAGACTAATACTTGCTGCTTGGTTTTCGTAGTGCCCAAGTACAGTGTAATGGTGATGATAGTGATCAGTGTCCGTGAGAGCAGGACCTTTCACCATTTGGTTTGCTGCTGTATCACTAATACCTAGAACAGTGACTGGCACATAGCAGGTGCTTAAATAGATAATTGAATGAGATATGGTTTAAACTTCAGGGGCTTGGACTAGGTGATCTCCTAGGTGCCTTCTTTAAAATTCTAAGGTTGCCGCTGGGACAGGGGAGGGGGGACAGATAAGGAAAGAGCCAAGGACATGAAACAGAAGCGGTCACAGATTTGTTTTTTTTGTTAGTAACATGCAAATTATGACCACTAATACTGTTAATAAGAAATCTATCTGTCAATTAATAATTCAGAGTAAAATAATTCTTATTGGTGCTTTTTGTTTTTCTATTTCTTTTTTTGGACTCCCTGTAAATAACCCAAATCATGTACACCAGCAGTGTACAGCAGATAGGGAAAGAGATCAAAAAGTATTGAAAAGGTGGGAAGTTTGCCTGGGGAAAACTGAAGTGAAGAACCTCAATCTCTGTTTTTTTTTTAATATTTCATATTTCTTGGTGCTGTTATTTCAGAGCTGCGTAATCACCAGTTGATTCGTTCTTGCTGTCTTATTGCTCTCCTGAGGATTTTACGTCTGTTGTTTCCGTCAGCCTTGTGACTTTCTCCAGCAACGTCTAAAAATCAGAATGTGGCAGATATCAAACTGGCC
Organism: Kogia breviceps; assembly: GCF_026419965.1. Lineage (NCBI taxonomy): Eukaryota > Metazoa > Chordata > Mammalia > Artiodactyla > Physeteridae > Kogia > Kogia breviceps. The sequence continues at coordinate 40,440,768 of NC_081319.1, forward strand.
CTATATATCTGCTGAAATAATGATGAGTACATATAAGCTACTACAGAATATTAAATCACACAGTTAACCCAGTTGGACTATAGTCAGCTCTGGAGAACTTCCTTGTGTTGAAATGCCATTTAAAGTTGGCTCTCTTAAAGCCAAAGGAGGGACAGAAAAGAGAAAGAATCCTGGGGGGAGACCAAAAGGGGGAGGAAGGGAGTGCTTTGAGGGGATGGAGAGGTTGCATTTCAACCTCTGGAGATCTTAGACATGAGTTTGCCAGGGCCATATTGCAGGATGTTTTAAGTCCCTTCTGGTGGTAGATGCCACAGCTGAGCTGTATTGCTGAGTTTTTCTCTAAACTCTGTCCCCAGGTTGTACCATAACTAATGGTGTATTTAATTCTGTACCTTTGTCATTTATTGAGAGTTGACCTAGGGAATAGCTATGTGTGGAACATCCTCTATATCCATTGTAAACTGTTATTGATGAAAGATGATTATGCTGATCAGTTTCTGTCTTAAAAAGATATTCATGACAGATACTGCCTAAATTTTAGAAAAAGTCTCTCCTGAAGAATTGATTTGCTTCCTTCCCTTATAACTTATAGCAGAACTTTCTTAGTTGTGTGCAGGTCTGGAGGCCTGGAACCTTCAGAGAAGAACAACTGCTAGAGGCTCTCTTTGATAGGTAGAACTTGGGAGGCTTTGTCATGCACAGTCTACCTTCAGCAGATAAGTTTCTCAGAGATTAGGCATTTCACTTTCATAAGAAGAGTTTTAATTATAAAATTATAATTGAAATTAATCTTAAGTAAAAATACAGTATATTATCCCCCTTCCATTCTTGCAGGCGTGGAAGATAACTTAAAGTCCACAGATTTATTATGCTTAAGTAAAAATGTTTAGAGAAAAAAAAAACAGCCTCAGATGTCTAACATTCTCTTGGGATGTGTTCCGGAAGGAATATTTCAGGGAATGTAATCTAGGATAAATTTTTTTGTTTCATTCCTCTTTCTCCTCTTTCCTCAAACGTTTCATGTAGTTGAAATTAGATTTAGATGATTCTGTGAAACTTGAAAATAAAGGACAATCATGAAGGGGAAAATTTGCACTTCAAGGCAACCTGATGAGTTAGCTAGTAATAAAGGAGGGACAGTTCTGCCTCTTACCCTTGAAGTTTGTCTTGAGATTAGCAGCAGGTATGTGGATCTTTTTGAAGTACCCTGTGGCTGAGCCTTCTCCTTCTCCCAGGTACATCTCTTTTTTTTTTTTTTTTTTTTGTGGTACACGGGCCTCTCACTGCTGTGGCCTCTCCCGATGCAGAGCACGGGCTCCGGACGCGCAGGCCTCAGTGGCCATGGCTCACGGGCCCAGCCGCTCCCCACCACGTGGGATCCTCCCGGACCGGGGCACGAACCCGTGTCCCCTACATTGGCAGGGGGACTCTCAACCACTGCACCACCAGGGAAGTCCCCAGGTACATTTTTTTAAAGTCCTAGTCTTTTTTCCAGAAGCAGGGCAGTAGGGAAACTTCAACCGTGTTTGTACTGTAGCTATTCAGCCTTTCAAAACTTCTTTCCTCACTCACTTCCATACCCTTCTCCACAAAAATTCATAGCCCCCAACAAGGGAAGTATATGCTAAAGGCACATACCTGGGAGTCTTAGATTTTTTTTTAACCACTTTATTAAGATATAATTTACATACTATAAAATTCACCCATTGTAAATTTATAGAGTTGGGCATTCATCACCACAATTGATTTTTCAAAAATTTTTTTTACCACCCTTAAAGTTATCTTGAGTCCATTTAGACTCAATCCCCATCTCTATTTACAGTCTAGGCAACCACTGATTTGCTTCTCATCTTTATAGTCATCTTTTCTAGAAAACTCATATAAACAGAATCATATAGTATATAGTCTTTCATGTCATGCTTTTCTCACTTAGCTTATTAATGCTTGTAAAGTTCATCCATCCATGTTGGAGTGTTTATCAGTATTTCATTCCCGTTTACAGCTGAATAATATTCCAGTATATGTACCATATTTTGTTTATCCATTCATCAGTTGATGAATTTTGGGTTTGTTTCCAGTCTTTAGCTATTATGAATAACATGGCTGTGAACATTCATATATTGTCTTTGTATAGATATTTGTTTTCATTTCTCTCGGGTAGATACCTAGGAGTGGAATTGCTGGGTCATGTGATAAGTCTAACGTTTTAAGAAACTGTCAAAGTCTAGATGTAAACTCTTACATTTTTCAGCAAGGGTGCCAAGATAAATTAATGGGGGAAGCACAGTCTTTTCAGGAAATGGTGCTGGGAAAACTGGATAGCTGTATGCAAAGGAGTGAAGTTAAGACCCCTACCTAACACCATATAAAAAATTAACCCCAAATGGGGCTTCCCTGGTGGCGCAGTGATTGAGAGTCCTTCTGCCGATGCAGGGGACACGGGTTTGTGCCCTGGTCCAGGAGGATACCACATGCCGCCGAGCAGCTGGGCCCGTGAGCCATGGCCACTGGGCCTGCGCGTCCGGAGTCTGTGCTCCGCAGCGGGAGAGGCCACAGCAGTGAGAGGCCCACATAATGCTAAAAAAAAAAAAAAACAAAAAAAAACCCAAAATAGATCATATACGTATATGTAAGAGGTAAAACTATAAGACTCTTACAAGAAAACATGGGCATAAATCTTCGTAACCTTAGATTAGCCAGTGGTTTCTTAGATACGACTCCGAAAGCACAGATGACTGAGAAAGTAGATAAACTGGACTTCATTGAAATTAAAAACTTTTGTGTTCCAAGGACATCATCAAGAAAGTGAATCTTACATTTCAATAATAAAAAAACCAAGTAGCTTAATTTAAAATTGAGTAAATTATTTTAATAAACCTTTCTCTGGGGAAAGAAAAACATAAAAGTGACCTTAGATAAATAAGCACATGAAATAATACATAACATCATTAGTCATCAGGGAAATGCAAATCAAAATCATGATGAGATACCACTTCACACCCATATCTAGAATGGCTAAAATAAAAAAAGATAATAGCAGGTGTTGGTGAAGATGTGGAGAAATTGAAGCCCTCAGACATTACTGGTGAGATTATAAACTGGTACAGCCATTTATATACATTTATGGAAAAGTTTGGCAGATCCTCAAAATGTTAAACATAGAATTGCTGTATCACCTAGCAGTTCAACTGCTGAGCATATATACCCAATAGAATTGAAAACGTATGCTCACACAAAAACCTGTACTTGAATGTTCGTAGCAGCATTATTTACAAAAGCCAAAAATAATCAGATGTCAACAGTGGTACCTTATAACTTTTGTTTCCTGTTTCTATTTGAAGTGTCTCCAACTGAATTCCTTGAAGAGAAAATGGCCTACCAGGGATATCAGAACAGCCAGAACTGGCCAGAAAATACAAACTTTTGCTTTGAACCTGAGCAAGTGGTAAATCCTATCCAGACTGGTAAGTGCAAGGCTTGCTTGTGACTGCTGAATGTGAACTATGACATAAACATGGAAAAGCCACAATCACCACTGTTTAAGCTGTTTTCCAAAGCAACTGCAACATTTTATATTCCCACCAGTAAATGAGATAAAACATTTCAGCCTAAATATAGCTTGTAAAGCACAACCAAGGTATAATTATTTCCCCTGAACATTTAGTTGACCATTTCTCCTCTCTGTTTATCCCTTCTTCTGAGGCATGTGCCCCTTTGTTTTCTCCCCTTCAAAACCTGTTTTGAGTAAATGAGCTGAAATTCATATTCATTGAGGACTAAATGATCAATAGTATCTTAGAACCTTAATTCTTCCAAAAGGAATTATTATAGTACTAATAGCACCATTTGTCAAATGCCTATTTTGTGCCAGGCACAGTACTAGAGCCTCAATATACATATTATCTGCATTTCTTACCAACTCTGCCAAGTATATATTATCCTCATTTGACAAAAAAAAGAAAACTAAAACTTATACCCAATTTGTATAAAATTCAAACTTATTTATAGAGACAAAAAAAGCCTATCTGTAGTTGCCTGGAGCTGGAAGTGGTGGGAGGGATGGACTGTAGAAGCACCTCAAAGCAGTAGTCGATACCTCCATGTCAGTTAATCAGGTTGAGAGCTCAAGTTATTTGTTTCCACTTATATATGGTTTCTTTTTTGCTATCTAACTTATAAGGTGCCCATAACTGGTTCCAGATGATCTAGTACTTGGTGTTCTGTACCGCTCTCCAGTCATTGGCTGTCCGAGACATACGTAATTTTTAAAGAAAGCTTTAATGAGATGTAATTCACATACTATACAATTCACCCATTTAAAATGTACAATTGAGGGCCTTCCCTGGTGGCGCAGTGGTTGAGAGCCGCCTGCCGATGCAGGGGACACAGGTTCGTGTCCCGGTCTGGGAAGATCCCACATGCCGCGGAGCAGCTGGGCAAGTGAGCCATGGCCGCTGAGCCTGCGCGTGCAGAGCCTGTGCTCCACAACGGGAGAGGCCACAACAGTGAGAGGCCCACGTACTGCAAAAAATAAAAAAATAAAATAAAATAAAATAAAAAGGTACAATTGAGTGGATTTTAGTATATTTACATGTATGTACAGCCATCACCAGAGTCCATTTTAGAATATTTTTTGTCAACCCATGAAGAAACTCAGTACTCCTTAGATTTCACCCCCATCTCCTTATCCATCCCAGCCCTAAGCAACCACTAAATCTACTTTCTGTCTCTATAAATTTACCTATTCAGGACATTTCATATGAATGGAATCATCATGTTAATATGTGGTCTTTTGTGACTGGTTTTTTTCATTTGGCCCAGTGTTTTCAAGGTACATGCATTTTTTGGCATGGATTAGAACTTCATTCTTTAAATGGGCATGTAATATTTTGTATGGATACACTGCATTTTGTTTATTCATTAGTTGACGGACATTTGGGTTGGTCCCCCCCCTTTTTTTTCAAACTATTGTAAATAATGCTTTCTAAAGCATTCGTGTACAAGATTTTGTGTAGATGAAGGAATGTAACCTGGATTGGAATTGCTGATCATATTGTAACTCTGTTTAATCATTTGAGGAATTGCCAAGCTGTTTTCCAAAGCAACTGCAACATTTTATATTCCTACCAGTAACTTATGAGGTTTGTAATCACTACATCCTTGACAACATTTGTTTTCCCTTTTTAAACTATTATAGCTAACCTAATGGGTGTGAAATGGTATCTTGTGGTGATTTTTGATTTGCATTTTCCTAATGGCTGATGATGTTGATTATCTTTTTATCTTTTCATGTGCTTATTGGCTGTTTGTATATCTTCCTTGGAGAAATGTGTATTCAGATCCTTTGACCATTTTCTAATTCGTTGATCTTTTTGTTGTGCTGTAAGAATTCTTTATATATTCCACATACTAGACGCTTATCAGATTTATGATTTGCAAATATTTTCTCCCATTTTGTGGGTTGTCTTCTGACTTTCTTGGTAGTGTCCTTGGAGCACAAAAGTTTTTAATAATTAATTAATTAATTAAATTTATTTATTTTTGGCTGCATTGGGTGTTTGTTGCTGCGCATGGGCTTTCTCTAGCTGCGGCAAGCTGGGGCTACTCCTTGCTGCGGTGTGCAGGCCTCTCGTTGCGGTGGCTTCTCCCGTTGCAGAGCACGGGCTCCAGGCGCACGGGCCTCAGTAGGTGTGGCACGTGGACTCAGTAGTTGTGGCGTATGGGCTCAGCTGCTCCGCGGGACATGGGATCCTCCTGGACCAGGACTCAAACCCATGTCCCCTGCATCAGCAGGTGGATTCTCAACCATTGTGCCAGCAGGGAAGCCCAGTTTTTAATTTTGATAATGTCCCATTTATCTAGTTTTTCTTTTGTTGTTTAATCTTTGGTGTCATTTCTAAGAATCCATCACCAAATCTGAGGTCATGAAGATTTATCCTTATGTTTTCTTCTAAAAATTTTATATAGTTTTAGCTCTTATACTGAGGTCTTTGATCCACTGTGGGTTAATTTTTGTGTATGGTGAAAGGTGTAGGGGTCCAGATTCATTGTTCTTCATGTGGATATCCAGTTGTCCCAGCTCCATTTTTTTGAAAAGTCTATTCTTTCCCCATTGAATTGTCTTGGCACCCTTATTGAAAATTTGTTGACCATAGATATACAGTTTTGTTTCTCAGCTCTTAGTTCTGTTCCATTGTTCTGTATGTCTGTCCTTATGCCAGTACTACACTGTCATGGTTACTGTTGCTTTGTGGTAAGTTTTGCAATTGGGTAGTATGAATCTACCTACTTTGGTCTTCTTTTAGATGATTGTTTTGGCTATTTTGTATCCTTTGCAATTCCATATTAATTTTAGAGTCAGCTTGTGAATTTCTATAAAGAAATAAGCTGGGGGACTTCCTTGTGGCGCAGTGGTTAAGAATCTGTATGCCAATTCAGGGGACATGGGTTCGATCCTTGGTCTGGGAAGATCCCACATGCCATGGAGCTACTAAGCCTGTGCACCACAACTACTGAGCCTGTGCTCTAGAGCCCGCAAGCCACAAGTACTAAGCCCTCATGCCACAACTACTGAAGCCCACACACCTAGAGCCTGTGCTCTGCAAAAGAGAAGCCACCGCAATGAGAAGCCTGCGCACCGCTGCTAAGAGTAGACCCCGCTCGCCACAACTAGAGAAAACCCGCACGCGGCAACGAAGACCCAATGCAGCCAAAAATAAATAAATTAATTAATTAATTAAAAGAAAAAGAAATCAGCTGGGATTTTTGATAGGAATTGTGTTAAATCTGTAGATCAATTTGGGGAGTTTTGCCATCTCAACAATATTAAGTCTTGCGATCCTTAAACTTAGAATGTTTTTCCATGTGTTTATATCTTACTTCTTTCGGCAATATTTTTGTAGTTTTCAGAGTGTAAGTTTTATACTCCCTTTTGTAAAATTTATTCCTAATATTTTATTCTTCTTTACTCTTATGAATGGAATTGTTTTCTTAATTTCATTTTCAGATTGTTCTGAATCTGAATTGGTTTCTGTATATTGATCTTGTATCTTCCAATCTTGCTGAACTCATTAGTTCTAATAGTTTTTTAGTTGTTTCCATAGGATTTTCTGCATATAAGTTCATGTCCTCTACAATAAAGTTTTCCTTCTTCCTTTCTAATTAGGCTGCCTTTTATTTCTTTTCCTTGCTTAATTGTCCTGACTAGAACCTTCAGTACAATGTTAAATAGAAGTAGCAGGAGCAGACTTCCTTGTTTGTTCCTGGTCTTAGTTAGGGAAAAGCATCCAGTCTTTTACCATTAAGCATGGTCTTAGCTGTGTGGTTTTTGTTGATGTCGTTTATCAGATTAAGGAAAATGCCTTCTATTCCTAATTTGTTGAGTCTTTGATTTATCGTGAAAGGGTGTTGGATTTTGCCAAGTGATTTTTCTGCATCTATTGATGATCATGTGGTTTTATTTTTTAAATTCTGTTGTTATGTATGTATTCCATTAATTGATTTTTGGATGTTAAACCAATGTTGCATTCCTGAGATAGATCCCATTTGGTCATGGTATATAATGAGTTTTATATGCTGGCACCTATGTAAACACTTGTTGAGGATTTTTGTATCCATATTCAGAAAAGATACTGGTCAGTAGTTTTCCTTTCTTGAGATGTCTTTGTCTAGTTTTATATTAGTCTCATATAATGAGTTGGGAAGTATCCTCCTTGCTTTAATATTTTTGGAAGTGTTTGTGAAGAATTGATTTTCATTCTTCTTTAAATGTTTGGGAGATTTCATCAGGGAAGCCATCTCAGCCAGGGTGTTTCTTTGTGAGTAGTTTTTAATTACTAACTCAGGGCGATGGCTCCAGTGATCCCCACCTCCTAGTATTCACACCCTTGTGTAGTCACCGTCCACATTGTACCATGCTTGGGCTGTGTGACCAGTAGAATAGACGGCAGAAATAATGGTATGCCATTTCTAAGATTAGATTACAAAAGACACTACAGTTTCTGTCTTGGTCACACTGGGCTTACTCACCCTGGCGATAGCTGCTGCTGTGGAGGGGCACACGTGGGGAGGAACAGAAGCCTCCAGTTAACAGCCATGTGAGTAAGCCATCATCACGTAGGCAGGTTCTCCAGCCCCAGTCAAGTCTCCAAATGATCACAGCCTTGGGCAGTGCCTTCACTGCAGCCTTGTGAGAAACTGTAGTGGAGGTGGGGAAGAAATAGATTCTGGGAGACATTTTTTTTTTCATTTTATTTATTTATTTTTTGGCTGTGTGGGGTTTTCATTGCCGCACTCGGGCTTTCTCTAGTTGCGGCGAGCCGGGGCTGCTCTACGTTGCGGTGTGTGGGCTTCTCATTGCGGTGTCTTCTCTTGTTGCGGAGCTCAGGCTTCAGTGGTTGTGGCATACGGACTCAGTAGTTGTGGCTCGTGGGCTCTAGAGCACAGGCTCAGCAGTTGTGGCGCACGGGCTTAGTTGCTCTGCGGCATGTAGGATCTTCCTGGACCAGGGCTTGAACCTGTGTCCCCTGCATTGGCAGGCAGATTCTTATCCACTGCGCCACCTGGGAAGCCCCCTGGGGGACATTTTGAAGGTCAAGTCAGCTGGATTTCCTGATGACTTGGATGTGGTGTATGAAAGAGAGAAATCAAGGATGACTCCAGGGTTTTGGACCAAAAAGATAGAATGCCATCAGAGATGGGAAGACTGTAGGAGGAGTGATTTGGGAAACAGGTTACATTTTGGCTTTATTTTGTACATTAAGTGTTGGCAGTTTGATACAGAAGTCAGGAAATAAAGGGAGAGGTTGAGATGACTGGAGATACAAATTTGAGTGTCATCATCTTATAGATGGAATTTTAAACTGTGAGACTGGATGAGATCACTAAGAGAGGGAATGTAGGTAGAGAAAGAAAAGGTCTTCCTCTGTCCCGCAACCACTTAGTTCTTTAGTGCTCAGCTTAAATATTTGTCACCTTCCTTGACTTGAACTAAAGTATATCCATCTCCTAAATGTTTTCAACCCTAATCTTATACATCTTTGGGTTTTTAGAGCACACAGGGTCTGCCATATCATATGCACCTAGTAAAATAGTAATGAATAAATGACAGAACTTTGTAGAAATCTTTGATTTTTACATGTGATTTAGCATTCTTCCCCTCCTAATGTGCGAACCATACGACAGTTATTCTTGTTGCTGGTTTAAGTGTCCTGTTTTCCTTCAGCGGAAGTGTGAGAGACAGAGCAAGCAGCAGGTACCCTAAACCAAGTTAAGACTGGGGAGAATGAAGCTTTCTAATCTGTCTAGATTCTAGCACCTCTGCTGTTCTGAAGCAGCAACACCGGGGCCTCCTCCAGCCCCAGCAGTTTCTCAGTTTCCTTTCTGCTCGTTCATATTCTGCAGTGCCACTCTCTCCTCTAAGCCTGAAATCCCTTACTAGAAGAGGGAGGGGCAGCTGCCTCAGAACCACAGGAATGAACATTCACTTAAAGCCTGGACTTCAGTGCAGCTGCCTCTGACAGTGGAAGTGCCTAAAGGGAATTAGTATTCCCTGAGAAACTAGTTAGAAATGCAGATTCTTAGGGCCCAGCAGTCTGTTTTTATAAGCTTTCAGGCTAATTCAGATGTGTGTTGCATTTCGAGATGGCCCCCTTAGCAGAATTCTTGCTTGGCCAGATGGCTTTGCTCTTTTTTCATGTAAGAAGGTACGGAGTTTACCTGATGTTTTCAGTGCCTTTACTCATGCCAACTCCTGAGTCTAGAGTTCATTCTTTCCAGGTGCCAGCAGTTCACCTTGTCTCATTCAGACAGCTTTTGAAATGCAGTTTTCTTCATGCTCTCCACAGGAGGTGAAAATGTCTCTTTTACTTGTTCTGTGTGTGTTGTTTTTTTAATAACGTAAAATGAATGTCTGCTCTGTAAATACATATTGAAAGTTTAATTATATTTGTACTCTCACCTCCTAATATATTATAGACTCGAGCATTAGTTGTAGTTTTAGTTTTATGTATTTGTTGGCTGTCTGATTTAGATAATTAAATCTTAGAGAATATGAGATTATGGATTTTTAACTTGTCACAAATGGATTAGTGAATATTTGATTCCCTACCACATTCAGTCACATATTATCTCAACATATTTAACTCACTGTTGACGACACACATGTAGCTAATCAGTATTCATCAGAGGATAATAAGGAACGATAATCTTTCTAGTTGTGTTCACTGGGAATGAGTTTTAAATTCCTTCTTTATTCCAGATCCCTTTAAGATGCACCACGATGACAGTCTGGAAGATTTGCTCTTTCTCCCCAGTGGAACAACCAGTGCTTCAGCATCTGCAGAACAAAATGATCCCCTGAAAGACAGTTATGGTATGACTTCTCTAGATGGATTTATTTCTTAACTCCATCAATTAATTGGTTTTTCACCCATCACCTTTGAAGTGAATCACTAGGCAAAGTCATGTTTAGGGGCTCTGGCTCTGACAAGGCTCCTTCTAGATTAGTCACAGAGAATTCACAGTTGAGCTGCTCAGGGTCAGCTCACCTCCTCTCATGGGATCTTGAATCCTATATCCCAGGGCCAGGTTCTGTCTCCACATTTTTATTAGTTCACGGCCTTATGCAAGTTATGTCCTCCCTAAACTTTGGTTTCTTTATAAAATGGGACCACCACTTGTTCTTACCTTAAAGATGTGGTGTTGATGAAATAAAATTTATGTAAAAGTACTTCACATAGTTTCTGGTACATGGTAAACTAAACATTAAACAGATCTTAGTTATCAATTAGTAGTTTCCTCATTCCTGGTTTTGTATAACTTAACATGAATGTAGCCAAGGTACTGTAGGGCAGGTAAAACTTTACTTCTACCCATCTTTGGTGTTCAATTGAGATTCTGTAGACAGGTTAATAAGAAAAAAACAAATAGTTTATTAATGCATGCAACGTACATCACATGGGAGGAAAGTAACTCAAAGGTGTAGCTTAGAAATTCAGTTTGGGACTTCCCTTGTGGCACAGTGGTTGAGAATCCTCCTGCCAATGCAGGGGACACGGGTTCAAGCCCTGGTCTGGGAAGATCCCACATGCCGCAGAGCAGCTAAGCCCTTGCACCACAATCACTGACCCTGCGCTCTAGAGCCTTCGAGCCACAACTACTGAGCCCGTGTGCCACAACCACTGAAGCCCACGTGCCTAGAGCTCATGCTTCGCAAGGAAAAGCTGGCGCACCTCAACGAAGAGTAGTCCCTGCTCGCTGCAACTAGAGAAAGTCCACGTGCAGCAACGAGGACCCAACACAGTCAAAAATATATAAATAAAAAAACAAAATAAATAAATTTTTTTTTTTTTTTTTTTTTTTTTTTTTGTGGTACGCGGGCCTCTCACTGCCGTGGCCTCTCCCGTTGCGGAGCACAGGCTCCGGACGCACAGGCTCAGCGGCCATGGCTCACGGGCCCAGCCACTCCGCGGCACGTGGGATCCTCCCGGACCGGGGCACGAACCCGCATCCCCTGCACTGGCAGGCGGACTCTCAACCACTGCGCCACCAGGGAAGCCCAAATTTATTTTTAAAAGAAAGAAATTCAGTTTGTGTAGCATCCTCAACAAAGAATATTAAATTTGTAGAGAAATGACAGGATAAAGGAAAGCAATTTTACACTTGGTTCCAAGAGTCATACTTCGGGAAGGTAAGTATATGGGAGGGAACTAATGGAGTCAGGTTTGTTTGCATATTCCTTTGGTGCCCTCTCTGGCCTGATAAGTATCTCTTGCCATTGAAAGGAAAATTTATATCCTGCCTTTAGGCAGAAAGGGAGGAGCTTTTTCTCAATTTGCTGTTTGCTTAATTGCCTTCAGCTCAAAATTTTTATGTCAAAGGGGCATATTTTGGGGTAACATCTTTCCTTCAGTCCCCATCATCAGTAAGCCCCACTTCAAATAATGCTTATAATTTTGTATTTGTAAGGATCCTGGCTAGTAGTTATATGTTTCATTTATGCTTTTCTTTGACCTGATGATCTCTTGCAAGAAGGATGTTAAATGAGTTGAATTTGATGCTAACCATCTAGTCTCCTGATTTGATTTTGGCTTTGACTCCTGTGTTTTCAGCTCACTACCTAGGCAGTCACTTAGTTGCATTGACTTCTTTCTTTACAGCATCTTTCTTCTCTTCCTTTGTGCTCCCTCTGCTTTACCCCAGTGCAAGCCCCTATCACTTCATACCTAGACCACCTCAGTAGTCGCCTATCAGACTTCCTACTCCCCTTTAAAATTAATTCTGAATATACCTGATCACCTGAATCCCTGTTCTGTATTCATTGTCTCATTTTTATGATTAAGACCTTAAGACAGCCCCCCCCCCTTTTTTTCCTCTAAATTCTCTGGTTGTCTGGATTCTTTCTTCTGCTGTTTGTTTTAATCCCATTTTCCCTCTCTGGTATACAAGATCTCTTTGAATCAGACTAATCTCATAGTCCCAGAAACATTCTTGTCCTGTTGGCATCCTCATTCTTTTCTTTGCTCAGTGAGCTCTCCATCCTTGTAATTGACTACTCTCTCCTCTCTTCCTGCTCTTGCTTCTCCTCTGAAGCCTTCTGTGACGGTGCTGGTCTCATGGTTCTTTTGAAATTCTTATAGCATTTAGTCCATACTCCACAGTTTACCTTATTTGATATATGTCTATCTTGCCTCTCTAGCTAAATTGTAATAATCTTGATGGCAAGGACCAGGCGATACTAAATCCCATGTGATATTAGGTCTGGCAGAGGACAGCATAATAATAATGCTTTTACATTTGTCTAGTTCTTAATAATTTACAAAGCATTTTCACAAAAGTATCTTCTAATGTTGGAAAGGGTTGTATGTTAATCTCACTGTACAGATGAGGAAATTGATTCACTGTCCCTTACTGTATGTTACGTTCTATCGGTTGTGATGTAGGAGTGAGAGCTCGTCCTTTGGTATTTTTTATTTATTTATTTAAAAAATATCTTTATTGGAGTATAATTGCTTTACAATGGTGTGTTAGTTTCTGCTTTATAACAAAGTGAATCAGCTATACAGATACATATATCCCCATATCTCCTCCCTCTTGCGTCTCCCTCCCACCCTCCCTATTCTTTGGTGTTTTTGAATCTTTTGTAAAACATTGTAGAAGGTGGCCAGTCAGTGTCAATCAGCAGCGCAAACAACCTAACAATTAGCCAAAACCTGGAGAATGTCAGCGGTTTTTACTTTAAAACTTTCTTGCTTTGTTTCTCATTGGTCCTTTTGGCCTATGTCTTTATGGCACTATATAAAGCTGGTTTTAAATATCAAATGTCTTTTTTCCCCAATGTTGACTGAGTCTGAAAAATGTATTTGTGTTTCAATATTAGGTGTGTTTCCCTGTGACACATTTGCTCCTGCAGCTGTTGTTCCTCAAGGGTGGTCTGTGGAAGCTCCAAACCCTTCACATTCAGGATCCTTCATTTCCCCTGAGGCCATTATACAGCCTCTGCAGCCTACAGCAGGTACATTATTAGGATCCCTGTTTATCACTTAATAGTTACAGTATCAATAATCATTATAAAGCATCAGACATTTTTGAGCCTTGTGCAGCAGTATAGGTAGGTAAAATTTTCATAACTGTCACAGATGTTTTTAAACTTAAATTACTGATTTCAAAGCTGGAGGAATTAAGTTGTAGTTGAAATACAACACTTAGGGCCAATGGGCAAAGACAATCCCTCTGTAATTCAGGGCAGATTTAGAACTCTGGGGGGTTTTCTTGATGTCCCACAGGCTCACTTTCTGACACTAATTGTGTACCTGTGTTGATTTTTTGGACCTGTGTTTTTTTCTCTCCTTTGCCTTTCCTCCTCCACTCTTTGTTCTGCCAGTATTCTATTCTTCTAAATATTAGGACTGTCGAAGAGTAGGCACAAATGCATTAAGTGGACAGCTTTTTAGTTATGTTTAGGATGTTATGGTCACAAAAGCCAGATACTCTCGTGCCCTAAGAAAGTAAGTTTTGAATGAAGAGCTATGAGCAGACAATGGGATCCTAAATGTCCAATTTATTTCCCTTAGAGCCTGCTGAGGAGGTAGAAATGGCATCAGCAGAAGAGAGAGCACCAACAAAAGCATTGGAAATGATCATGGGACTGAAGGCTGCCAACATGGCACCATCTCGAGAATCAGAGATGGTCCTGGCCAAGGATGTGGCGCCAGCCACAGAAACAGAGGTGGCATTGGCTAAAGACACAGAACCACCTACCGAACCAGATGTGGCACTGGCCAAGGGCATGGAATCATCCATCGAACCAGATATGGCCTTAGTCAAGGACGTGGTACTACCCCTAGAAACAGAGGCAACCCCAGTCAAGGACGATGTATTGCCCACAGAAACAGATGTGTCTTTGGCCAAGGACATGGTACTACCCACAGAAACAGAGGTAACCCCAGCCAAGGACATACTACTATTCAAAGAAACAGAGAGGACACCACCTGTAAAAATGGATTTGGCCCCAGCTGAGGGCATGGTACCACCTACAGACCGAGAGGTGGCCCCACCCAAGGGTGTAGCATCACTTTCAGAAATAGAGGCGCCGCTGGATGAAGACGTTGTATCATCCACAGAAACATCCTCAGCCAAGGAGGTAGCCCTGTCCTCAGAAACAGAGGTGGCCTTGACTGGGGATATGGTACTACCCCCAGAAACAGAGGTGGCCCTAGTCAAGGACATGGCTACACCTCCAGAAACAGAAGTCACCCCAGTCAAGGACATGGCTCCACCCCCAGAAGTAGAGATGGCCCTGAGCAAGGACATGGCTCCACCTCAAGAAACAGAGGTAGCCCTGGGCAAGGACATGGTTTCATCTCCAGAAACAGAGATGGCCCTGGGCAAGAATGTGGCTCTACCCCTAGAAACGGAGGTGACCCTGGCCAACAGTGTGGCTCCAGCCACGGATGTTGCAACATCCTCAGAAGCAGAGGTGGCACCAGTTCCTGTTGAGGACATGGAAACTGCAAGGACACAGGAAGAAACAAGTGAGGATTCCCAGTTAGAATCTCTCCAGGATGAAGGACAGTCAGCTGTACCTCCTCTCATGATTTCAGCAGGTATGGGCTTATGCTTACTTGCAGTATTTGTCTACAAGGGTGTAGTCTCCAGAAGGGTAAGGGACAAACGTCATGCCAGGTAAAATAAAGACAGTCAGTCACACTGTACTTTGCAAGTCTATACACATTCCTGCTCCCCTAAACAGTTCTTTCTCACCTTTACCCTCCTCCAACCGCCAACACCTTCTCCATCCTTGTTCTCTGCTCATCTTCCTGTTTTTCTTATAGATGATTGAAGCACTAAAAGAGGACATTCACAAACTTACACTCGTTCGTCTACCTAACTACTTGTATCTTTATCCATAGACTCTGCCTTCCCTCCTGTTGCCATCAGTAAACAGTCCCTGCGCCTAGTCATGAGGGGCAGCATCTTTGTTGTGCACTAGATCCCATCTTCTCTTGTCTACTTACATACATTGCCCTGGCCATTCTCTTTTCTTGCCTCTCACCATGTTTTTTCCCCCTTTACATTGGATCATTCCCACCACCATAAAAACATTTGTTATTTTTCCCTTCTTTAAAAAATAAAACCCAACCCTCCCAACTCCCCCTTCCCTCCCCCTTCCAACTGCCACTCCATTTCTCTCCTGCCCTCATAGGAGCGTCCTTCATTCCTCAAAAACTGCGTCTGTTTCCAATTTCTGGAAGGTGGAGAAGTAGCTGAAATGGTGCTTCTCTGAAACCTGTGTGGTTTTTACTTTTACCTTTAGAAGCAGTCACAGCCATGGGCCAAAAGCACAACTTGCCAACAGATGAGGATTCTGTGTCAGAGGAACTAGAGCAAAAGAAACCGTTCACTAGTCAACCTTCTGAACTTCCTTCAGAGACCTCAGGTATGTCAGGAAAACAAAGTGGCCTGTTTGAAAATGCTTAAACTGGGAAAGATGGGGAGATGGTGGAAGACATTGTTCCTGGTTATAAGGTGGTGATCAGCAGGACCGTTTACGAAGTCAGCTCTCTTTCTTAAACAGATTTCAGTGAGCTTTACACATTTTTGATGGTAAGCCAGAAGCACGTGCACGTGATTATCAACTTAGTGATTCTCTGCCTCCTTTTCTGTGATTGTGGTGAGATTGTGAACTTGAGGGCAGGGACCAAGATTTACTACACTTGGAATCTCTACTGCTTTGAACACTGTCTAGCACCAAGTGGGAGCTAAATAAATGTATGATTTTTAAAATGTTGTTTTAGTGACTCAACATATCATTAAAGATTTCTCAAGTCCTTATTGTGTATACACCATGCTAAGGCACACAGATACTTAGGCCTGGGTCCTGGTCCTTTTCTAGCCTGGATGGTGAGAGAAGTTCCCAGGCGTGAACTCTGAAACCAAAGAGTTATATAATAATTGAATTAAATAGTATTAGAGATGGCACCAAATAGCTGCTGATTAATTGCCAAGTTAAATGTTATAAATGCTGTGGGTTGCTAAAGCCTAGCAATTTTTCAGGAAAAACAATAATTGGCCTTAGGTATTAAGTAAAGAGTAGGATTTGGAGGACATTGGAGGGATAAAGATAAGGACAAAAGTCACTATTTGAGTATTTTAATATTCTGTGAGGTCATTTATTGCATCAAACTTGACAAGAGTTGTCCTAGACCTGCTCTCACCGGGTCTCTTTCCAGGATCTTGGATCCATACTGCATTCATTGACGTAGAGGCAGGAGGTTGGACTAATGGACTTCCTGAAACTTTTCCAAGGGTGCTCATCCTAATTGTTTTAATTCATTATCCTATACTTGGCATTATGTATATACCTCTGTCTTTTGGGAAGTACCTTTAGCAACAGAACGTTGAAATCGAGCGCATTTGTGTTTCAAAGTAGGAGGCTCTGTTTCTGAAATAATGTGACTTTTTCTCTGGACAAAATACTAATTCAGTATCTTTTCTTTTTTTTTTTAAAGTAGTATAATTCTGTCCTTCTGGTCTGTTTAACGAGTAATTGGTATAATACTGATAAGTAATTAGTATAATATTGGTGACAGACTCTTAGAATTGTAAAATCATACATATTTAATTCAATCAATTAATCAATGTCACCAAAAAGAGGAGCTTACCATCTTGTTACTATCCTGGGAATTATATACCTATTAAAAAGAATAACAAATATAAATAAGTATCAGAGGAGATTTGTAGGCAGTAGGTGCTTATTATACAGATTAGCAGATCTCTGTTTCAATTTCTTTTATCAAGTTTCAAATATTTTGTAAATATGTTTTATAAAAAAATGTCTTTACCCAAGATGATCTTTGATTTTTGTTAAATATTTACTAATCCCAGTTAAGAGTGAGAAATATTTTGGAAAAAACTGTTTTCCTAAATGAATCAGTATGTGGGTTGGTGAAAATAGACTACTTAAATGAGTCACTAATGAACACTTTCTTAAAGAAACAATAACAAGGGATTTTCTGTTTGGAATTTTGGCCAACTTCATGTATTGCAGGTACCCTTCCCACACAAGCCAAAAAAGCGTGCAGACCCAGTGATCGCAGGTCCGCCCGGCCTGCCCGGCCCAGGCTTGCCAGGGTCCCTCCTGAGCTGCTGGGAGGCTCTTCTCCACGGAAGACTCTTGATCCTGGGCTGGGCCCCTGCCCTTTGTCTGAGTTGGGTTGGGTTTCTGGTCCGTCTTCCTGTGGTGAGCCTGGGAACCAGAGGAAAACTATTCATGGTGACTTCCTTGAACCCCAGAGGGATCTTGGCAGGGAGTCCTGGGAAATAGAAAGAACACCAATGATGATGAAGAAAAAAAAGAAGAAACCAAAGCAAAAGAGATACTCTCAGCCCCGGGCTGGGGGACCTTGGGATGATGACAATGCAGATGAGCCTAAAGTTTATCCCTTTGCCACTGACCCACAAAAGTCAGGTGTTCCCCCCAGCCAGCCTACCACTGTGGGCACAGAACATGGACTGGTATCCAGAGAAAACTTGAAAAAGGGATGTGAAATTGACTCCAGGGCAGCCAAGCTGGTAGCTGAGAACTTTGTCTCAGAGGGTCTCAGCATTCCTTTGTGTCCTTTGGAAAAACCCCTGAAAACTGCAGTAAATTCTCAGCCCAAACTGAGAGTAGAGGCAGAGGTGAAAGGTAACAAGTCAGCACCGCAGAGCCAAGGCAAGAAATTGCTGCAGCAAGATGAGTGCAAACCACAGCCTGCACCCCACCTCAAGACTCCTGTGGCTAAAAGCCAGACAGTAGACTCCCTCAATCTGAAAGGACCCCTGACAGAAGTTTTTTCACACAAAGTAGAAATTCCTTTGGAGATCAGACCCAAAGAGGGTTGCTCTCCTGTCTTGGACCAAGAGGCTGTGGGTGGAGTTTCAAAACCCAAAGCAGCAAAAGAACTGCCTAATTCCATACCCACTTTGACAGCAGGTAATCCATTAGTAAGTAGTCTAAAAGAAGGGAATGATGAAAGTAAAATGACTAAACTGCAGAATGACAAACAGAAAGAGTTTTCTGAGGGAGCTGAAGAGGTTAAAGAACTAAAAAAGGAAAGTATTCCCAAGGAAAGACAGGAGAGCAGCATCTTTGCTTCTGAGCAGCCGCAGGACACGGTGTTAGCCCAGGTTCCTGGACTAGGGAATGAACCATTTAAGAGAATGGCAGGTGATGGCAAAAGCAGGAAGGGAAAGGGAAGTTCTGGGAAGATGAGAGCAAGTTCTGGGAAGGTGAGAGCAAGAGCTGAGCTGCTGTTGCTTGTGGACAGCCAGAAGGACAGCAGAGCTGTTCTTGTGCCAAGTGAGCCAGCGCCTAAAACGGAAAGAATGGATAAAAGCGAGGAGCTGGGGCTGGGTTCTTCAGAGCAGCCAGGGACCGTGGCTGAGCTCACTGAGGCAGTGGTGATGTGGGACCCTAAGGAGATGACTGACCTGAGGATGGCAGGCACCTTACAGGCATTGATTCCTTTGGGAAATGGGTCAGGCATGATTCAGACTTCTGGTGCTAGAACAGAAAGAGGAGCTGTAGCCATAGACATGCGTGTAGGCAACCAGAGCGAGGAGGAAAAATGTCCTTGGATGGATCATGAGGCAGCTCCCTGGGTTTCTGAAAAGCCTACAAAAAGAGGCAGTGAAGACAAAAACAAAAAGTTTAAAAATAGTTATTCCACACACCCTGCTAGAATGGAGAGGAAGGAAGAAATCCTCAACCCACCTTTTGTAGGGAAGGGTGGGGATATTGGTAGTACTGCCCATCAAAACAGAGAATTAGAACTTAATTTCCCCGTAAATCATGACCCTTTGTTCTCACATATATCAGGTACACCCACAGTGGAAGGAGTTGACCAAAAGGGTAGAAATGTTGAAGTTAATTCTTCTAAGCTTGGGGCTCTTGGCAGGAACAAAACAAACACAGGCAAGGATTTTGCTGTTACTGAACCAGCTACCAAGGTGACAGATGTGAGCTGCCAAGACCAAATCCAGGGGGCAGGATTTGTTCCTTCAGTACCATCTGAGGAGAATAAGACAGATGTGGCCAAGGGACATACTGCAGTTGCTGACAAATCAAATAAAAGGAGTAATGATGGAAAAAGCAAAAAGGTTAAAAATAATTTCCCTGAGAAGCATATTCTGGAGAATAAGATAGATGCAACAAAAATACATGTTCCCATGGAAACCATAGGGGACCACAGAATTGAAGGAATGGGCTATGTGGATGAAAATAGAAATATTACATTTACCTGCCCTAGAACACCACCAGGGTTGATGAATAAGACAGTCCCCCTAGAGGCTCAGGAATCAACAGCCTGTGAAAAACTGCCACCTTCTACTTCTCAAGTAGTAAAGGAAAGTGATTCATTTCCAGACACCTTGGCAGAAAGCGGGCAAGAGACAGCTCCAGCCCAGATTTCCAAATTATTAGAGGTAGATAATTGCCGCAAAGATGGAGTCCCAGATGAAGAAAGACCCAAGGCTCCCTGTGCTGTTATGCCCTCTTTCAGCACGGGAGGAGTTGCCCTGACTCTGTCAGCAGCCATAGAAACAGTTAACAACCATGGAGGTAACTGTCTTCAGAATAAAGGTGAGCTTGCTGGTCCCATGAAAAGTGAAGCAGGGATAGACAAAGGGCATGTGATAGGAGAACCTGAGTCAGTGCTCAGTGATGCATCAATGCACTCAGTAGAGAAAACCACAGAGCCAGCAGGGGGGCACCTTCTTTCTGGCATGCTCATAGAAGACCAAAGCCTGGCAGGTGGGGTCAGAGTCCTAGAAGCATGTGCAGATAGCAGGAATTTTCCAACATGTCCAGTAAACAAACAGAAAGAGTCTGAGGAAGGTTCTGCTCCAGTTCCAATTCTTGACCTAATGGGAGACAAAGCACAAAAGCCCAGTTTCTGTGAGGACCAACGTGCTGAAAATAGAGATTCCCAGGGCCCAGATAGTTTGAATAAGGAGGTAGATACGACTCTTTTGCCTCCAGAAAGTGAAAAGGATAAATTGGAAGAAATCAGTCTGGATTCTGAAATCAGAGAAATGGCATGTGTTTCCTTGGCACCACCAGAACTCCAGTCAGGTGTCTTAGATGGCAAAGTTGAAGTGACTCCTTCAAGGGTGGTAGATGAGTTAGTAGTGGCTGCTTCCAAGGCTCTTCAACTCCCAGAACCCAGAGACAAGATCTTGGAGGCACCTGAGAAAATGACAGAAAAATCTGAACCAAAGGCACTGGGACAAGGGAAGAAGGAAGATAAAAGCAGAGCGGCAGAACCCATGAAAGGCTACATGAGACCCACCAAGTCCCGAGGACTCACTCCACTTTTACCAAAATCTACAGTCCAGGAACGAGAGCGATCCAGGCAACTCAAGTCCAGTGGTATGAACCTGCCGTGGGCAAATGTGTGTGCTTGTGGCTTTTGGTCAGCATCAGAAAGGCAAAGAGCTTGTGCTTTGGTTCCATCCAGACTCTAATCATTCTTGTTAACCATTGGTTTGTTGGCATGAAGACCTGTAACTGCTAATTATGTGTTTTCTGCAGCGAAGGCATGCCTTGTGTCCAGCTTGGGAGGCTGGTGACTTGGTTGCATGCCTTTTTACCCAGCACTGAACCTTGACTTTCAGGGGAAGTTGAATTTCAAACAATAAATTGTTTAGCAGAAAGCCTATCACCATCCATGATATTCTTAAATTTAAAAAAAAAAAAGTGTGCCTCCTATGTGTAAAGTTTACAGCCAAATTTTAATCATATTATTTTGTATAAGGATTCACAAGAGGAAAGAAAACATTTCATATCCAGCTGTGTGGGGGGGATTTTTTTTTTTCCAGTATACATATGTAACTTGTGCTGGTAGGACTAAATATCCAAACTGCTTTTGGATTGAATGAAAATGAACCCCTTATGGTAGCCTCCATCCAGATTGGTAGGCACAGACTTTATTTGTGTTTCTAGAAGTGGAAAATGATCTCTCAGTGATGCAGCTCTATCTTTTACCAGTTTGTTGCTTACAGCCATTGGCCCACAGTTTCACAGAGGTTAAAGTTTGGGCATAGCCTATGTCCATGAAACATAGTCCATATCCATGGGCAAGTCTGTAAAACTTGCCCATATAGGATTCCTCATAATTTTGCCCTTTTTGCCTCTAATCAGTGAAGTAATTGAGAGGAGACTGAGAAGATGATGATTCCTTTAAGATTTAGAAATGTTAAGGTTTTTTTTTTCCCCTGTAAAGTATACATCCAATCATGGCCTTTGAGGTTGTTCACAGCCTACAAATGATGCTATTACTTAATCACTGTTTCCCAGCTTGCATGATGCAGCTACTAACTCCAGAAATGAAAAAACACTGGTTGGCCTTGGTGTAGCCAGTTAGGCTTTTGGAGAGGCTTCATCATGAGATGGTGTTCTGCATGGTATGGACTTGTTTTGGGTAAAGCTTGTGCTATGCATGAATATGTACCCAGTAAGGAACGTGTGTCATGTGAGTAGAGAATGCTAGAAGCTATTATTTGAATAAGACATTCTGATCTTTTCCGTTTTTATCTTCTATTAGCTACCCTTTTGCCAAGGCAGAAAATGATGTTGTATGTAAAGTGCTTTCCATCTTTCATTAAGATTCCCAGCCCTCTCTCCAGTTCATTAGTTTTAGGTTCTAGACCAGTTCTTTGGTTTCAGTGGTAATTAAATGTAACGTGTAAGTTTTCTGAAGCTTAGGCATCTCTTTTAGCTCAGTATTACTGAAAAATGTAGGAAGAGGATTTATTCTGATTCTTGAGGAGGCAAGCCAGGTGCTGTAGAACTTTTGGGCTCCTACCTTGGCCAGGCCACCCTCAGCGACATGTGTTAGGAGTAGCCTTGTAGAGTGGCTGAGGAGGGAGTGATGTGTCTTGGACAAAATATCTTCTCTAAATTCTATCACACCCCTTCCCTAAGAACAATCTATACTTTTTTTATTTTGGTAGGTAAAATTAAAATTTTCAAAAATTAACTTTTGAATAGGTTAATACATTCACATGGTAGAACGGGATATGCAGTAAAATGTAAGTCTGCCTCCCTCTGTTAACCCCCATCCAAGTTTTCCTCTCCACAAGCAACCAGTGTTAACAATGTCTTACACGTCCTTCCAGACAATTTACACATAAAAAATCAATGATATATATATTTCCTGATTTTATAAAAGTGAGACATATCATGCATACTGATGTGTACCTTGATTTGTAAACCTAGTTATTTTAGAGCTCTTTACAAATCAGTACAAAGAAAGGGACCTCAGTCTTTTAAAATAGCTGTATATGTATAGTATTTCATTGTATGGAGATACCCTAATGTATTCTATCACTTCTTTATTGATGGATGTTCAGGTGTTTTCCTTTTTTTTTTCTATTAGAAACAAGGTACGTAAACTAATCTTGTATATACAGAATGTCATACTTATGTACATACATACTTATACAAATACATCTGTTTAATAAAAAGGGGCTCTGGATTAGAACCTCTGGTTTGAAGAATATATGTTTATCTTTTTGAGAGATGTTGCCAAATTGTTCCTCATAGGGGCACAGAGATGCACCAGAACTATACTCCCACCCTGAGCGTAGACCAGTACCTGTTCCCCTGTACTTTCTCCTACTAGTGTGGTTTTTCTTTTTTTTTGTTAAGGTGTGCTGATCTAATAGGTAAAAAATTATTACTCAGTATAAATGTATTTTGTGTTTTACTTCTTAAATGATTTCCTTTATTATCCAGTTTATAAAAGCCATCCCTGCTCTGAGTTTATAAAAATATTTTAAATTTTTCACATTTTTAATCTTTGATCAGTCTAGAATTTGCTTATTTGTTTCTGTGTGTGTGTGTGTGTGTGTGTGTATCTTGTTTATGAAATATGAGATATGATTACTTGGTTGTCTCACTATATTTGTATATTCTGTCTCCCTCTGAAATGCCACCTTTGTCATGCTCTAAGTAACACAATGTGGCTTAATAATATATTTTAATATCCACATGTCACCCTATTTTTCAGAGTTTTCCTGACTATTCTTGCTTGTTTATTATTTCATATAAACTTGACAATTGGCTCATAGGTTTGCGGGGGAAACTCCAGTCAATCTTGTTCTTGAAATCGTGTTAAATGTATAGATTACCCTAGGGAGAGTTGTTGCATATGTTGAGTTTTTCTGTCCAACATGTAATACATGCCATATTCAATAACATCACATGTTCAGGTTTACGTGTCATAGTCCCTCGCTGGTGTTTTCTTTGTGCAGATCTTGTATGTTTCTTCTCTTTTCTTTGGCCTCACAGCTTGTGGGGTCTTAGTTCCCTGACTAGGGATGGAACCCCCAATCTCAGCAGTGAAAGTGGGGAGTCCTAACCACTGGATGGCCAGGGAATTCCCAAGATCTTGTATGTTTCTAATAAAGCTTATTCAGAGGTGTTCAGAAAGCAGGTGAATGTGCAGATGCAGAGCTTTAGGCAAGCCTGGGCTCTGAGGCAGGGGACTGAGTGGAATGGGGAGTGCCTGGATTTGTGACAGGGAACTAGGCAGGGTAACCCCTTATGGGTTCATATGGGCTCTGTTGTTTCATGCATGACTGGTAATAGACCTGGCCTTGGTAAATTTTATTTTTGTTCCTCACTTCAAATCATTCATGTTAACTCTCCTGTGGTCGGATGGTGTCACCCATGGTTTTCAGTGTTTGGACAGTAAAGATATTATTAGTGGTGCCCATAAAAATAATAGCATCTGCCACCTGTTGAGTGAATACTAAGTGTATAGTTGTCTGTAGATAGGTAGGTGGATAGTCATGTACACAAACACACACACAGACACAACAGTACTTTGAAGGATTTTCTCCATTTTACACGTGAGGAAACGGGGGCTCTCCATGTTAAGGTCACACTGATAGTGAAGTGGCAGAAATAGAATTTAAACCCAAGTCTTTCTGACTCTAAGGCCCATGCTTTCCTCATTCTTGCCTCAGAGGAACCTTCCAGAAGTTTTAGGTTCTTAAAAAGAAAAAGATGAAGGTTGATGATTAATATATTTTTAAAATTGTAATATCCAGGGCTTCCCTGATGGCGCAGTGGTTGAGAGTCCGCCTGCCGATGCAGGGGACACGGGTTCGTGCCCCGGTCCGGGAAGATCCCACATGCCGCAGAGCGTCTGGGCCCGTGAGCCATGGCCGCTGAGCCTGCGCGTCCGGAGCCTGTGCTCCACAGCGGGAGAAGCCACAACAGTGAGAGGCCTGCGTACCGCAAAAAAAAAAAAAAAAAAAAAAAAAAAAAAAAAAAAAAAAAAATTAATATCCAAGCTCTATAACTAAGCACTTTTCTAGTTGGAAAATTGAGACACATCATGAGGACATAAACTAATCAGAGGCTAATTTAGAATTAGAATCTAGGTCTTTTAAGTCTGTCTAGCATTTTATTCTCTAGGCAGAGACTGTGTTTGATTTATTCCTGTGTTCTCCCTACCACCCAGCATAGAGCTTTACTGTATATGATGTCTAATGACAGTTTTTAAATTATAATTGCATTACCTTTTGCTACGCTTATCTTCTTTGGAAGTAGGGAAAGTGAATATACTGCTAAAGTCTCTTCCAGCTTAATGATTCCTCTCCTGTTATTTTTTTCATGTCTAAAGTTTAGGGAAACTTTAGCAGAAGGTTTTTTCACATATTATGCATATTGTTCTAAGTAGGAAACATTGAGATACTTCAGGAAATCTGAGCTCAACTTGTCCGAAAAGGACTTCTTTTGGGACCGTGTGTTTTGTGCAGGGAAGAGCAAGGTTGAAAGGGCGATCCTTACTGGACTCTTGGTATATGCGATGGCTCCACAGTAGTCGCTCCCCTGGAAGGAAGCCAAGGAGAGCTGTGAGTGGCAGTGCACTTGGCATGTTGTTCTGTGAGAGGGACAGTTACCATGGGTCTCCATAGAGAGGCCCTTCCCTTTGCCATAGTGAGAGCCATTTCTCCCTTTTCTCTAGCTTCATTTCTTTTCCTTCAGTTTTCTTGAGCCCATCAACAGTCTTCCAACAGCTGGGAATATCAGTTTATGGTGGGAAACTCTTTTGGTGTGAAACTTGGAGTAATTTATAAACCTCAAATCCTAACAGTTTCAAGGCCCTTGTACATAAATAAAATATGCTCAGCAGATGAAAAAATCATTTGTAATCTTAGAGCTCACTACACTCTTAACTGGAGAAGTGCCCATTTGGTAATATCTTTTAAAAACTATTTATTTATTTATTTATTTATTTTTGGCTGCGTTGGGTCTTCGTTGCTGTGCACGGGCTTTTTCTAGTTGTGGCAATCAGGGGCTACTCTTGGTTGTGGTGCGTGGGCTTCTCATTGCGGTGGCTTCTCTTGTTGCGGAGCTCGGGCTCTAGAGCGCAGGCTCCGTATTTATGGTGCTTGGGCTTAGTTGCTCCGCGGCATGTGGGATCTTCCCGGACCAGGGCTCGAACCCGTGTCCCCTGCATTGGCAGGCAGATTCTTACCCACTGCGCCACATCTTAAATGTAGTGCCATTTGTGAAGTTTTCTAATTGCTTTCTTCCCACTTACCCTCTCATTCTCTGGCTTGTTTTCTTCTTACTAGCTGTATATTAATGAAATTTATTGGGAGATTCTTTATGTTCAATAGCTAAAAACAGTTATTGTTTATTGAAATTTACTATACGCTCAGCACTTTCTTAAACTCTTAACCCTCAAGCAGTTCTGTGCTACTGTTCACCTTATTTGAGCCAGAGCATCTAAATGTTCTGTGAAACAAGTCCAGCAAATATTGGTTGTTCTACTTTAAAAGGAATTTCTTCCCCTCACTCCCTCACTTTTACCCTCTGGCTGACAGCACTGGAAGATTAAGAAAGCAAATGAAAAGCAAAAGCAACTTGCTTCTTACTTTTGGTGTTGCAGAAGTTTTTACTCCTTTAAAATATGAAGTGGACAGTAGAGGGGACTTCCATGCTTATTTTTACCTGTGACATTGAGTAGATCATCTCAGCTGTGAGCAGATTGAAACTGCTAGTTTTTAAACTGTTCAGCAACGATGTAATTTGTATAAGTTTAGACAAAAAGCTGATTGTCATATAAACATTTTCTATTGCTCTGCAGATAGTGAACACTCAACATGATTTGGATTTTTTAGTATCTAGTTCATTCATTCATTCATTCATTCAGCAAACACCAGGTAACATTATTCCCACATTCTAGGGGTAGATCAAGAAGCCACAGCTTTTACTCCTCAAGGATTCCGAAGTGGGGAGATAAACACATAAACAGATAATTTTACTCTAGTGAGAGAAGTTCTGTAATAGAAGGATGAGCTATATGCCATGGGAATACAGAGCAGAAAGTAAGTCCTCTTAGGAGAGCAGAAGAAAGGTTACTGGAGGAGGTGACATTTGATGGATCTGGAAGTTTGAAGAGCTGATAAGCAGGGTAGGGCATTCTAAGGGATAGACAGCATAGAGGCATAGTGAAGTTCAAGTGTATGGAATATTTGAGGACTAGCAAACATTTGGGTGTGACTGGTATATACATCATGTGGGGGAGCAGGGAGAAACATTCTGAGACAAGACTGGGGAGAAAAGGTAAGCTCTTCAAGGGTCCTGAGAGTCATGTGTACCTCCATGAGCAGAGGATCTTAAACTTTACACTGGAGGTAATTGGTGGAGGGAGTTGGGCTTTTACCTAGTTTCCTTGCATGCATCTCTTATCTTTTCCAGGGAGGCTATGCTAGGCTCAGTACTCAAAAGGCCTGGAATTTCCAAGTTGTACTTCTTGGGGGACTTTTCATCTGTAAGCATTTTAATGCTTTTGCCTGTTAAATGACAAAAATAATGCAGTTTAGTAATGAGTGTGATGTCCTTTACTTAAGGGAGAACACTCCATGGATTAGGGGAGTACCGTGGACAACAGTGGACCGCTCTTACCGAGGGATTCTGGGCAAGAGCGAGTATTATAGAGCGTTATAAGCGGCAATTGGGGGAAATAGGGCATGACTGGCTAGGAGGCCTGGGGTTTCCTTATAAGGCTAACAGGTCCAATTTTCTAGGGTAAGGTGAGCTACCTGAAGCTGAGTCGTAGGATTGTTTGGTGTGTTTTAGGTTTCCTTGACAGTGAGGTGCTTTCCTTGACAGTGAGGTGCAGGCTGACTTAGATTTAGATTTGTGGGCCAAGCCACTGGGGTCCTGGTAAATGAATTACCTTTATCAAGGGTCACGTAAATCAGATTACTAGCTTCAGTTTTTTCATTCTGTCTGCCTCCCAACTTTTGAAAGTTAATCATAAAGAATCACGATTTTCTTGAGTTAAACGTGTACTAAGAAATTTTTCTAAGATTTAGTAGAACATGGTTTTGAAATGTTTTTACATACATGTATATTTATATATAAACAAACATCATTTTCTTCCAGGTAAGAAACTAGATTGCAGCTTCACAGTCTTCAGCTTTTATTAGTAGAGTGTCATCCATCATTGTAATCAGTAGACTTACCGACTTTCATTGTAATGATAATTTATTAGAAATTATTTCCTGGAGACAGTAACAGAGAACATTTGGTCAATCTGGAAAGTAGCTTTGTTGCCTTGGTAACTGAAAGAATGCAGAGAAACCAGTTGTGGAGCGTATCATAACCAAGACCCTGAACAGGTTGAGTACTAGCTCAAGGCACAAGGCAAAAACAGAAACATCTGCCAGTGCATCTGCTGAGATCAGAGACCTGCAAGCTGTGCCAGAGCCCTTGGAAGCTTGACAAGTTGTTATACGGTCTGATAAAAGAGAGGCCGCCTTCTGACCAGACACATGGGAGTCCATGCACTTTCCTCAGACTCAGACAGAATGGAACTTAAAAACCTTCAGCCCAAAGGACATTCCAAATCGGCACCTGTCTACATGAGTTTAACGATGGGAGAGATCAGGTCAAATGATAGAAGTCCTTGAAAGGAATCCGTCCATTTCTCCTTGAGCAGAAATTTTTTGAGAGCCTACTTAAGCACTGTATCAAGCACTGTGCTGGGTACCTGCATAGCAGAGGTGGACAGGCAGAGCTTCCTGCCTTCTAGAAGCTTCCAGGAAAGGCACATACAGAAAAGATTATGGTGTAGTTTCCAAATCCTAAGAAGAAGTAGAAAAAGTATAGTTCTGTGTAAACATTAAGGATTCATTTTAGAAGTTGGGGGTCTAGGAGACTTTACAGAGGAGGTGACATTTCTGTGAGTTCTGAATGAGTAGAAGCAGAACCCAGAGGCAAGGAATTCTAGTGGCAACTGTCTAGAATTTAAGTCTTCGGGTTCTTAAGTACATTTCTTTTTACCTGGGCACACTCAACTTTCTAAGACTTCATGTAAGTTCCTCATCCGCCAACTTGATAAAATATCACAGTGACTGGGGGGGGTGTTGAGTTCCTTGATGCAGCTCTCTCCCGTGGGTGAATGTGCATTCCTGCGTGAGATTGTGTTTGTAATTCTGAATTGGACTAGGGCACTGACAGGGTCATCCTCAGGTTTTACTAATTATTCTGTACTAGATTTTTCTCATTGTTTGCCATCCAGGTAGCAGTCACCTCACTGGGAGAGAAATAAACACATTAATTCTTGTTCCATGTGATCTCTTCCTTGGTACGTGTTGCAAAGCAATAGTGTAATCAAACTGTAAGCCACTCTGTCCCCTCCCCTCTGTAAAAAGCCTCTGGATCTCCATGTTTTCTTAGTGAAGCAGGAGGACCTGCTTGCCCACTCAGAAGCAGCAGTGAAGGGATGCTCACAGTGCTGAGCACTGTAACAGGACACCAACATAAATGTAAGTCCACTTGAGAATGGAAAATAGTAGCAGACAATTGCTAAGGAATAAGACACACCTTCCTCATTCTTTGAAAGCCAGAATTTGACCGTGTTTTATCACCAAGCCTTTATATACCCAAGACTCATCTCTTATTTTTTCCCATTACTAATTAGAATCATGACCCTCCTGGCACCACCTTCATTTTTCATTTTATTATACATCCATCCTAGCTTTTCCTTGGTGAGAGCTTTGCTGTAGAGTAAGGTGACCCTAGTTTCTTGCTAATGAACCTTTATTGTGCTTTTGCATGTATTGCTACTAAGCTACTTAAGGTCAAGGGGAAGGAGAGGTGTATATGAGTTCAGTTAATGTTCAGGACAGAGGTTAAGTTCACATTATTTCCAGCATTGCAACACTGCCACTCCTGACCATGAACGTAGCTCTGTGTTAGGTACTGATGCGAACGCAGGAAACATATTAGGGTTGGTTCTTGTGCTGTAGTTGGGAATTGAGAAAATTATGTGAAGTGTATAAATAGCAAGTAGAGAAGGTGAGTAATGCGGACAGAGGCTCCAGTTAAGGAAGCTTTCTTGGACTGGACCTTGGTAATCTCTTCACTTTTTTTTTTGGCTGCATTGCACCTTCATTGCTGCACGCAGACTTTCTCTAGTTGTGGCAAAGTGCGCGGGCTTCTCATTCCAGTGGCTTCTCTTGTTGCGGAGCATGGGCTCTAGGCACACGGGCTTCAGTAGTTGTGGCTCACGGGCTCAGTAATTGTGGCGCATGGGCTTAGTTGCTCTGCGGCATGCGGGATCTTCCTGGACCAGGGCTCGAACCTGTGTCCCCTGCATTGGCAGGTGGATTCTTAACCACTGTGCCACCGGGGAAGCCCATCTCCTGTATTCTTTTTTTTTGGGGGGGGGGCGGTACGTGGGCCTCTCACTGCTGTGGCCTCTCCCATTGCAGAGCACAAGCTCCGGACGCACAGGCTCAGCGGCCATGGCTCACGGGCCCAGCCGCTCTGCGGCATGTGGGATCTTCCCGGACTGGGACACGAACCTGCGTCCCCTGCATTGGCAGGCGGACTCTCAACCACTGAGCCACCAGGGAAGCCTATCTCTTGTATCCTTGATAGACTATTTCATAATATCCTCTGTTACTTCAATTAGTGACTTACAGGCTAGGCAACAAAAATCAGCTTTGTTCAAGGCAGAGTTTTTCCTATCCTTTCAGTGCAACTTTTTTTTCAAGAATTTTCTCTCATGGGTCCCTCAATCCTGAAAGTACAGTTTGTAAACTCAAAGCTCAGGGTAGCAAAGGACTATGCTGAATTAAATGGGGGCAGTGGGTTCTGGTGGGCGGCTAAAACCCCAAGCCACAGTAGCCAAGGTCCGTAAGTCCTAGAGGTCGGAGGAAGATGAACTGCTGCAGTGTGTTCCTGTGGCAACTAAGTGATCAGCAGGCTGGAAAGAGCAGGCAGGGCTGGTGCAGAAGGGAGAGACATATCTTGTCCAAGAAACTAAGAGGGATCAGGGGCAGGAGTAAAAGTACGAGGATGTATTGTCACACAAGTGTCTTACAACTTGGATACATGTCCCCAAAGTGCTGATCACTGAAACCTTTAAATGAACCACTTATTAGACGCTTGCACAATGCAGAGCTACAAGATGGAGCTCGCACTGGGCTTTGGGAACAAAATCAAGTCAGTTTTCAAGTGAATTTGTTAAGTTGTTATGACAGCAAAACTACTCTTCCTCTGAGAAATGAATGCTTCCAATTTTGATATTACATTAAGGTTCTTTTTTTTAAGTGAAATTTTGAGCAATTTTTTGGAGTCATTGTTCTTTAAGGGTTATGGCTTAGGATTGGCAAATGAGTCTTATTTTTAAAACAGTTTTTTGAGTAGGTGACAGTGGAAGTGTGGGCATAGTGTCACATAAGCGAGTGTGTGGGTACACACGTGTCTATACTGGTGAAAGCTGGCATCATTACTACCCTCAGTACCCAGATTAGCACCATCCCGTGTTTTAAATTGCAGATCTAAACAGAGTACCAGTTAACAGGAAATTACATTTTCAGTTTAACAGTGGCATTCGATTGTGCAGAAAGGAGCAGTTTCCTTGCTTTCTCTTTCTTTTTCATTCATTCCTTCCTTCTTCCTTCGTTCCTTTCACACTAGTAAATACATTTATCATCCAACTGCTTGAGGAGAGAGGAGTGTTGAGTGAAAGACAGGTTTAGTCATGAATGCTGGGGACTTGGTATGATGTCACTGCCAGCTCTGTGATCATAGGTGGTGTTAGAGCTCCAGGAGCGGTGGGGAGAGCAGTGGAAGAGGCGATGTCGCTCTCACACAAGCAGCCAGCCTCACGCACTGCCGCTCCCGGCCAGCTCTGTCAGGGCCAGCCTGCACAGTGCTGGGTGGATTCCACAAAAGAAATGAGCCAAGCTGGGTTTGAGTGGCAGAGGACAGAGGGCAAGCTGAATGAGATCGGGCTGAATGTCAGCATGGACAGGCAGCTGAAAGACGGGCTTGTGAAGAATGCCAGCTTCCTGGAGCAGAATAAGCTCTGCTTCTCTGAGGGGAAGCTAGACAAAGAGCTCGGCATTGAAGCGCAGGACAAGGCGTATCAAGCCACCTCGGGTCACCTTGCGAGCAGGTATGTGATTGCAGACAGCTGCCATCCCTTGGAGGGGAACTCAGTGTACCAGAAGACGGCCGAGTTACATCTGGGACCCAGAGAGGGGCCAGGCAAAAACAAAGCCACTGTAGTTCCGGGGACGGTGGCAGGGAAGAATGTGCCGGAGACAGAGAGCCAGCCAGATCTGGATTTCCCTGGGGCTGCTGACATGCCCACCCAATATGTTAAGGAGCAGGAAACCAGTGTTTGGAACCCCAACTTTCATCCAGTGTCAGTGGCTCAAGGCCCTCAGCACTCAAGGGAAGGAATTCCAGGAAAGGAGAATGGCATCCCTGCTGGCTGCAGGGTGATTGGGGTGGCAAGTGATAGCTCTGGGCAGCTCGAATATGAGTCCTCCCTAGCGGTGGCTGTAGCCCACCCAGCCCCCACTGTTGCGCACTTACCCACTGCCATTCCACCAATCACTAGGGTCGAGTTCACCCCGGACTATTTGAATGCCAGCTCTCATATCAAAGACCATGATAAGGAGTTGGAGAAATTGAGTTCTACCGAGGAGGGGGCTTTGCTTGACCAAGCCCCCCAGCAGAAGAAGGCAATGCGCCGGGCCCTGTCTGAGTGCTCTCATCTCTCAGTACCCCCAGCTGTCAACCTTGCAGATAAGTATCCTGAACTTCCCTCCCAAGAAGAGCTTTCTTCTGGCCTGCTACTCCTCACCAGTAGCCCAATGCTGAGTCCCACACCCCAAAAACTGGGGGCTCCTGTCATTAGGCGCTCCATGACGGTGGCTGAGGAACAGACAGCCAGCCACAAATTGAACCCTGGAGAACTGCCCATTCTGTCTACTGAAGAGATACCTCCTTTCAACTGCGAGGAACCAGTGGCCAAGAGGAGAGAAGAACTGACCCACTTCAACAACAGCAGCAGCAGCAGCAGCAGCTCTGGGAAGAGGGAACTGGGCACTGCTGGGTTCTGTCTCCATGGTAAGCTGGAGCAGATTCCTGAAGTAAGCAGCAAGGAAAAAGGACAAGAAGATACTAGTGAAACTAGAGCGGATTCATGCTTCCAAGTCTGCCGGGGAGGTGAGAAACGGCCAGGACAGACAGTTCTGGCAGGGAAGAAGGAAATTGAGGTCACCACAACCCAGAGCACTCCATCGTTCCTGTGTGAAGAGACCCCACGTGATGGTATGTTTCTAAATTTTGCCTCCATGGGGAACAAGCAGACAGCAAGGAAGGAACCAAAGTGACAGATTACCGGCAGGAGCGTTAGGCGGCTCGTTCCTGCTTGGAGTCTATGACTGCCCAGGGAAAGCTGAATTCCCTTGCGTCGGAAGGTGGGGGAGAGTGAAGCGAGAGAGTGCACAAAGTGACTCTAGCTGGGTCAGCCTGCACGTCTGTTGGTGTGACAGATGGTGTGGACTGAGGGCGTGGGCCGAATCCCGTCAGAGGGGTGGGCATAAGCCATAGAGCCCCTTACTTGACCTCATGTCACCCTGCCCACCCCTCCCCCCATCCTCCCACCTCTCAGCTCCCTGTTGGTTTGAACCAGATGATTCCCGAGCCCTAAATCATCCAATCACAACTGATTGATTTCCTTGCTTGAAAATCTGTCACTGTGGATTCACAATGGCTTTATCAGCACTAACCTCCTCTCATTAAGTAGCGCAGTCTGGGTGCAAGCTCTGTTTTCCATTTTGCTTTTGAGAACATTTTGCTTTTTGTTCAAGCTGGAAAAGAGCCTTTTAAAGCTGGCTAAATATTCTTTTCCTGTTCTTCATGTTTGACCCTGTCTTGCTTCTAGTTTTCTCTCTGTGTATGTGTGTTAGGAGGATTTGTGAGGAGAAGGGGAAGAAAGGGAAAGTGGACAGTGGAGAGACTTGTGGTTAATGAACAGCTAAATGTTGCGGTCCTTGCAGCTGCAGCTTTGTCTTTCTTCCTGGCCCTTTCTTCTCTTCCCCACCCCCAGCCCTCCACGGGTCTTATTGTTGGTGGTCTTACAAAAGCTTGTTTTCCTCTGAGTCCAGATTGTGCACAAAGGACTGTGATTCACAAGCTAGTTAAAGGAGATTTACAATATGTGTTTTGTTTGTTATAAAAATAGCCTCTTTTCCTAGGAACCGTTTCCTCTAGTATTTATACCTCTCAGTACATTTTTACAAAAATGCTTTACTCATTTTTTCTTAATATTAGAAGTGGTATTTTCTAGGGGTAAGTGGAAAAGACGCTTGAAGACTGGCAGGTGTGTGGTGGGTTTTTTTGTTTTTTTAAATAGAGGTGGGCAAAAAAGCATCATATTTCCACTAAGATTTCTTATGACTCCAAGATGATAAGACTCAGGTGTTCTATACTGTCACTTCCTTCTAACTGTAGCAGAACTGTAAGGGCCTTCTGGATAGGATTGTCTCATCTTTTTTTGCTTGATCCCCAGGTGCCCAGTTCAGTGCCGTATACCTTGTAGGTGGTAATGAGTGAAGATTTTTGTTTATTTCAGAGCAGGTTTGTCCTAGTTCACACTAAGAGAAGTTCACGCTGGTAGGAAAAAAAATGTCACATGACTGACAAACCTCACTGATCTGTTTACCTAATAAATGTTTGAATGCTGACTGCTAAACTCTATGTAGAATAAAGCTATATAAGGATTCATTGTTCACCATACCTATCATATGCCACTACCTAGGCCCTGGGTATTGTCCTTATCCTCGAGCGACTTGTGATCTAGTTGGGGTGGCAGGGGTCGGGGGGTGGGGGTGGTTGTGTGAGAGGATTGTGAATTATGAAAACTTCCGGGAGGAGGTGGCCTTGGAAGCCTAACCACGTGGAGGGAAAGAAAGCCTTCCAGGCAAAGGTATGAAGCTCAGACAGCTCACATTAGGTAAAAGAACAATGCCGAGTATTTGTGGGGCTTCTCTTAATGATTATTTAGTTTCAAAGAACAGAAACATTCATAGGAACTCAAATTTATAAAAAGCTATTTGTTGACAATCTCAGGGAATCCTACTGCAGGAAGTGTAGCCCAGGTACAGCCATTGT
Organism: Kogia breviceps; assembly: GCF_026419965.1. Classification (NCBI taxonomy): domain Eukaryota; kingdom Metazoa; phylum Chordata; class Mammalia; order Artiodactyla; family Physeteridae; genus Kogia; species Kogia breviceps. Next base: position 40,475,758 of record NC_081319.1, read on the forward strand.
ATATCTCACTTAGGACCTCTGCTTTGCCCTGAACATGTGTTCCATTCTCTTCCCTTCTGGAAACTGTTCTCTGCCGTCTCTTACTTTTTGCTTCCTTTGTGTCTCTGGTCTGCACAGGACATTGGTTGCCATTGTTTTGGGTTCTGTGCCCTACTTTATATCCCAGGAACCCAATGTTGCTTGGCTATAGTTTTCATATTTTCTTCCTTTTAGGGAAAGAATGAGTAAATATATTTTATTGTCTCAGCTTGGTCCAGTCACCTGTGTGCCAGGTACCAAAGCCTTCTTCACCAGTCTTGGCCATTTTGAGCTGCCCACTTCATCTGGGGCTCCTCTGGAGAAGGATGTGGGTTGACCAAATATGCCAAAGCCATCTGTACATCTGTGGCAAGAAATAGTGGGATAACAAATTTAGAAAGTTGTTTGGAACCCAAGTTTAGTTGTTCCCTGAGTTATTTAAACCTTACTCCCATGTTCAAAAAACTGTCCTGACTGCCTATGACAATAAAGTGGCCCAAATTTGGCTTTGAGAAGATTCACCTGTTCTCAGTAGAAAAGATAAACTGGAAGACAGGATTGAAGGCAAAAAAAATCCCATGATGACAGTTGGATTCATGTAGTAGTAAAAGGTGAACTACTGAGGACGTGCTAGGGGAAGTATACCAGAAGTGAAATCAACTGGACTTGAAAACTGGGTGTGGAAGGTGAGTGGGGGTGGTGGTTGAAAATGATGCTGTGATTTTGAGCCTGGGTTTTCCAGCAAGTAGTAGTACAAATAATGGAAAGATGCAACAGAAGGGAGGAGTTTTGTAGAGCAGTTTTGTGTTCTTTTTGAACATTCTTCTGTGAAACTGTAGGGACATTTGGGTGGTGGTCTCTAGCAGTTGGCTGGTATATACCCCGGAAGCAAAGGAGGAGGGTCATGGTGAGAAGCACCATCTGGGAGGAAGACTATGGTTTCTGCTTATGTGGCAGTCAGGCGTTTTTCACTGGGCGACACTTAACTTGTGCAGGTTGAGATGTTGCATGTTTATATCATAAGCAGTGGGGCTTCATGAAGTGTTCATGTTGTTTGCTAAAAAATCCTGTGCTTATTGAAAAATGTTCATGGTGGTCTGAGGCCAGTGGCCAGTGGCAACAAGTCAGACATTTGGTGAGATATTCTTTCAACTTGCTAGAACAGAGGGGTTACCAATACTTTGCACGGTGGGGGTGGTTTTCTTTCTTCATATTTTTAAAACTAAAATAATTCCGTTTTCAACTAGAAATGCATTTGGTTTCAAGCATCAAAAAGTACAAAATGCTATACATTAGAAAATCTTCTTCCAAGAGAAGGTGACATTGATTCACTTTTTCCTGTTCCTCTCTTCTAAATACAGCTAAATACTCTGGAAAGAATGTGCCAGATAATCAGAAAAGGAATCTGAAAGGTAGAAGGGAGAGGGCAGGCTGGGTAGGGCTCAGGACTTGAGGAAGGACAGTGCAGTGAGTTCCCTGGCTTTTCTTTTTAATCTTCCATGTGTCCTGTTCTGGGCACTGGAGAGTGTCTACAACCTGGAATCACCAACAAGCCTAGATAAAAGAAGAAGAAAAGGCAAAAAGAAAGAAAGAAAAACCTGCTCTCTTTTGACCATAGACCAGGAACGGGGAAACCCTATTTCCCTCCCCATTTCCAGCAGTGGTGGTGGACTCGATTCTCTTGCAGGTACAGTGTCAGCAGAGGTCCTCAGGGCCTACCTGTTGTGCATGTCACACCTGGCAGCAGTTACAGGCCTGATCCACCCACAGTGACAGGGAAGCTCATCCCCTGTCCCCACTAGGTGACAGCACCAGCAGCACCAGCCTTCTACCCAGTAGCAGAAGGAAAGGTAGGTAGGTTTCCTGCTACACTCTTTCCTCCATCATCAGGCCAGTTAGGTGCTTCCTGCTTCCAGTGGCATCAAAACAGGAAGTCCACCAGCATCAGGCAGCCAGAAATCAGGCCAGGAGAAAGTCTGCATTCCGTGGGTCCAGCATCACTCATCCCCCACCCAGTGAAACCATCTGTCCCAGGGAAGTGCCTTGAGCCCTCGCAGGCAATACCAGCAGGGATTGAGTGACAGCCTCATGGAACCAGAAAAACACGGCAGGCCTGTAGTGCATTACAGGGGCCCTGGGAACTAAATTGTTATTGAAACTAACTGCACACTAAATTTAAACAGTGATAACCTGCTAATATACAAAAAGGATTTTAAAATCCCGTTTTAAAATCCATCATAAAATTATTTCAAGAAGAAGTTATGAATTCTCTTGAAACAAATGGAACTAGAAAATCTCAGCAAAGAAATAGAAGTTATGGGCTTCCCTGGTGGCACAGTGGTTAAGAATCTGCCTGCTAATGCAGGGGACATGGGTTCGAGCCCTGGTCCTGGAAGATCCCGCATGCCGTGGAGCAACTAAGCCCGTGTGCCACAACTACTGAGCCTGCACTCTAGGGTCTGTGAGCCACAACTACTGAGCCTGCCTGCTGCAACAACTGAAGCCCGTGCACCCTAGAGCCCATGCTCCACAACAAGAGAAGCCACTGCAACAAGAAGCCTGCACAATGCAACGAAGACCCAATGCAGGGCGCGCGCGCGCGCGCACACACACACACACACACACACACACACACACACACACACACACACACACACACACACACACACTACAATGAACAATAACTGGTAGAGCGGAAAGGCGAAATAGACAAATCCACAGTTGTACTTGGGGGCTTCTACATCCCACTGTAAGCAATTGATAGAACTACTGGACAGAATATTAGTAATGGTAAAAAAGAATTTAACAGTAACATCAAACAACAGCAACCAATTGACATTTCTAGAAATTCCACCTAACAACAGCAGAATATTATTCTTTTTTTATTGGAGTATAATTGCTTTACAATGTTGTGTTGGTTTCTCCTGTACAACAAAGTTAATCAGCTATATGGGAGTTTCCTTTTGGACCTCCCTCCCAACCCCTTCCCTTGCCGCACCCTTCCTACCCATCCAGGTCATCACAGAGCACCGAGCTGAGCTCCCTGTGCTATACAGTAGGTTCCTACTAGCTATCTATTTTACACATGGTAGTGTATATATGTCCATCCTAATCTCCCAGTTCATCCCACCCTCTCGTTCTCTATTCCTGCCCGGCCAATACATTCATCTGTACCATTTTTCTAGATACCACATATATGTGTTAATATACAATATTTGTTTTTCTCTTTCTGACTTACTTCACTCTGTATGACAGACTCTAGGTCCATCCACATCTCTACAAATGACCCAATTTCGTTCCTTTTTATGGCTGAGTAATATTCCAGCCATATATGGATGTATATATGTACCACATCTTCTTTATCCATTCATCTGTCAGTGGACATTTAGGATGCTTCCATGTCCTAGCTGTTGTGAATAGAGCTGCAGTGAACATTTGGGTACATGTATCTTTTTTAAATTTTATTTTTATTTTTATTTATTTTTTATTTTTGGCTGTGTTGAGTCTTCGTTGCTGTGCACAGGTTTTTCTCTAGTTGTGGCAAGCGGGGGCTACTCTTCGTTGTGGTACGTGGGCTTCTCTTGTTGCAGAGCACCAGCTCTAGGTGTGTGGGCTTCAGTAGTTATGGCACGCGGGTTCTAGAGCACAGGCTCAGTAGTTGTGGCACACTGGCTTAGCTGCTACACGGCATGTGGGATCTTCCTGGACCAGGACTCAAACCCGTGTCCCCTGCATTGGCAGGCGGATTCTTAACCACTGCACCACTAGGGAAGCCCCATGTGTCTTTTTGAATTATGGTTTTTTCAGGGTATATGCCCCATAGTGGGCTTGCTGGGTCATACAGTAATTCTATTTTTAGTTTTTTAATGAAAGTCCATACTGTTCTCCATAGTGGCTGTATCAATTTACATTCCCACCAGCAGTGCAAGAGAGTTCCCTCTTCTCCACACCCTCTCCGGCATTTATTGTTTGTAGATTCTTTTCAAGTGCCCGTGGAACATGCACCAAGATGGATCCTGGGTCATAAAACAAACTTCAATACATTTAAACGATTGAAATCATGCAGAATATATTGTCTGACCATAATGGAACAAGTGAGAAACCAATAATAGAAAGACCACAGGAAAATCTTCAATCACTTAGAAATTAAATAGTATACTTCTAAATAATCCATGGGTCAGAGAGGAAGTTTTCAGAGGACATTTCAAAAATACAATGAACTGAATGAAAATGAACATATCAGGAGTTCCCTGGCGGTACAGTGGTTAGGACTCGGCGATTTCAATGCCGGGGCCGGGGTTCCATCCCTGGTTGGGGGATGATCCCACAAGCCTTGTGATGCAGCCAAAGAAAAAGAAAAAGAAAAAGGAACGTGTCAAAATTTGTCGAATGCAGCTATAGCAGTACTGAGAGAGGGGAATTTGTGGCACTAAGTGCTTACATTAGAAAAGAGAAAAGGTCTCAGATCAACACTCTGAAACTAAAAAAAGAACGAAATAAATCCAAAACAAGCAGAGATCAGTGAAATTATAAACAATAAAACAGAAAAGAAAATTTATTAAACCAAAAGCTGGTTCTTAAAGAAAACCAACACAACTGATAAACTTTTAACAAAACTGACAAAGGTGAAAAAGAGACACAACCAACCAATAACAGGAACAGGGGATATCACTACAGACATTAAAAGCATAATAGGGGAATATTAGGAGCACCTTTATCCTCACAAATTCAATAACTTCGAAGAAATGTACCAATTCCTTAAAACCCACTAATTACCATAACTCAACCACAATGAAATAGGTAACCTGAAGAGCCATTAAAGAAACTGAAATTTTTATTTTATTGGAGTATAGTTGATTTACAGTGTTGTTTTAATTTCTGCTGTACAGCAAAGTGATTCCATTATACATATATACATATATTCTTTTTTTAATATTCTTTTCCATTATGGTTTATCACAGGATATTGAATATAGTTCCCTGTGCTATACAGTAGGGCCTTGTTTATTTATCCCAAATATATGAGTTTGCATCTGCTAATCCCAAATTCCCAATCCTTCCCTCCCCTTTAGCCATCACAAGTCTGTTCTCTGTGTTTGTAAGTCTGTTTATATTTTGTAGATATGTTCATTTGGGTCATATTTTAGATTTCTCATATAAGTGATACGATATTTGTCATTCTCCTTATGACTGACTTCACTTAGTATGATTATCTCTAGGTCCATCCATGTTGCTGCAAATGGCATTATTTCATTCTTTTTTATGGCTGAGTAATATTCTGTTGTATATGTACACACCACATCTTCTTTATCCATTCATCTGTTGATGGACATATAGGTTCTTTCCATGTCTTGGCTATTGTAAATAGTGCTGCTATGAACATAGGGGTGCATATATCTTTTCAAATTATAGTTTCCTCTGGGTATATGCCCAGGAAATTGAATTTTTAATTAAAAAGCTTCTGATGGTTTCAGTGGAGAATCTTACCATACATTTAAAGAATAATTAACACCAATTTTATATATTCTTTGCCAGAAAATATAAGAGGAAGGAGCACTTCCTAACTCATTATATGATGTCTGTATTATCCTGATAACCCAAATCAGGCAAAGACAGTACCAAACAAACTACAGACTGATATCTCCCATGAATTTAGATGCAAAAATTTTTAACAAATCACACCCAGCAGTATATTAAGATGATTATACACAACAGCCAAGTGAAATTTATTCCAGGTATGCAAGGACTGGTTCAATAATCAAAAACCAATCAGTGTAATCCATATCAAAAGTCTAAAGAAGAAAAATCATAAACACATAAAATTCATTCAACAAAATCCAACACCCATTTATGATAAACTCTCCTCAAAGAATAGAGGGAGAACTTCCTCAACTTGAGAAAGAGCATCTACAAAAACCTACAGCTGACATCATAGTTAATAGTGAAAGACTACATGTTTTCACCCTAAAGTTGGGAACAAAGCAAGGATACTTGCTGTCAACACTCTTATTTAACATAGTACTGGAGGTTCTGGTTAGCACAGTAAAGCAAGAGAAGGAAATAAAAGGCATATAGATTGGAAAGGAAGAAAAAAATCTAGCTGTGTTTGTACATGATATGATTGTTTATGTAGAAAATTCCAAGGAATCTACCCTCACAACCCCTAGAACTAGACTTTATCAGTGTCACAGGATACACTATCAACATGTAAGAAACAATTAATTGCACTTCCATTTAGTAACAATGAACCTATTTTATTCAAAATTCTGTAATAAATATTCGTTGCAGCTTTACTTATAATAGCAAACAGCCAGAAACAACCAAAATGTCCTACAGTAGGTGACCGGTTAACCTGTGGTACAGCCACACCATGGACTTCTCATGTACAACATGGATGTACCTCAGAAGCGTGTTGCTGGGTGAAAGAGGCCAGCTCCAAAAAGTAGGACACTGTGTGATTCCACTTATATAATATTCTTGAAATTATATTTTAGAGCTGGCAAGGAGATTAATAGCTGCCAGAGATTAAGGGATTGGAAAGGCAGAGGGAGTGGGGTGGCTATAAAAAAAAAAAGGGTAACATGAGGGAGCTCTGTGATGATGGAACAATTAATGTGTTTTGATTCTTAGTAGTGGTTACATAAAGCTACACATGATAAAATGGCATAGAACTGCTTACATACCCGCACACCTGTATGCATGTGCACGCATGCACATACACACACAGATGAATGCATGTAAAACTGGAAAAGTCTGATAAGCTCTCTGGATTGTATCAATATCAGTCTCCCGGTGTACTATAGTTAATGCAGGGTGTCATTGGGGGAGAATGGGTAAAGGGTACACAGAACTTCCCTGTACATTTCTTTGTAACTTCCTGTGAATCTTTACTTCAAAACAAAAAGTTTTAAAATAAAGCCTCCTAACCCTCCCTAGTTTTGTGCCTGGTCTTCCACCCCATCCCAAAATTAAGTCACCATTGTTTTGTTTCATCATCGTTCTTCCAAAGACTTTTAAAAAATGCATGTACAAGTGTATTTGCAATAGAAGTGTATTGTCTTTTCTAGACAATGGTTTCATGTTATACCTACTGTTCTGTGCCTTGCTTTTCTTTTCACTGAGTAGAGATCATTCCCTATCAGTCATGGTTTATTTTCTCAAATTCGGAGATAACATTGATACTTCTGCCATATGCTTTAACCAGTTTTCAGTTAACAGACTTCTGGGTTCAGTCCTTTGCTTTTAGGAACAAAGCTCTGGTGAAAGACCATACACATTTGCTATTTTGCAGGTATGTGAATATATCTCTAAGATAAATTTCCAGAAATTTTAATTCTGGATTAGAATTTATCTGCACTTGTAATTTTCAGAGATACTGCTAGACTGCCCTGCATCTGATTTGTACCATTTCACACACTTCCAGCAGCGTGTCCTCACATTATCCCCAACAGCTACTTTGAGATTTTAGGTCTTTTTGACAATATGTTAGGTTAGAAATGGTATCTTTTCATATTTTCAAAAGTGATTTGTATTTCTTTTTCTGTAAACTGTGTTCATATTCTTTCGGCCATTTTTCCTGTTCATTTTCTTTTCGGCCTTTATAAGAGTTGGTTGATTTGTAGGAGTAGTTCATGTAATAAGCTCTGTGTCTTTCATGTGAGGTTCAATACTTTTTTCCTGTTTATCATTTGCCTTTTGACTTTTCGTTTTGTTTTTTGGGGCACGTGGAAGCTTTTTATTTTTCTGTAGTCCAACTTATCTTTTGTGGCTTCTAGATTTTGTGCCAGTTAGGTGTTCCCCACACCCAGGTTATAAATTTCTTGGTATTTTAATGCTTTCTGGTATAGCTCTATTAAAATCTGGAGTCACCTCCCCACAGTGGTGCTGCTGGGCGTAGCCTTAGCCTGTAGATTTTATTTCTGGCCCTGGATCTGATTTCATGGGTCTCCTCGGCCTTGTTGGAAATCTGGGTCACTGCTAGAACCAGATCAAGTTCATCTCACATCCTCCATAAAGTGGTGCTTTACAGGGAAAGGAAGGAAGGGGAGGACATTGGATGATCTTCTGGCTCTTATCCCATCTCTCAGCAACCTTTATTCCAAGAGATAAACTCTAGTAGAAGTGGTTTTTGTCCCCTGTGTGCTCTGGGAGTTAGTGGTTGGGTGACAGAACCCCTTTGCCGGTCTCCAGGGAAGGGAAACCAAACTTCAAGGGCCATTTCCTTCCACTGAGCATTTGTGCAAATCCTAGTTAAGTTGCTTCTCCACAGGGACAGGCTGCTTGAATCTCTGGAGTCTAAAACTGTCCTTCGTCACAGTGAGGGGGACCTGGGAGTCTTGTCCACTTTCAGCAGCATAGCTCTGGACTTTCTCAGAATGAAGTGCTAGTTAGTGGTGTGTCTCTGCAAAGACTTGTGTTTTCACAATGGGTGTGAAAATCATTTGCTTAGCATAACTTTTCCTCCTTTAGGAATAGCCAAACTAGAAGAAGGACGGCTTACTGGGAGTGTGACCGGAAATGACATCACCGCCCCTCCAAACAAGGAGCTCCCACCAAGCCCAGAGAAGAAAACAAAGGTAGGTGCCAGAATGGTGGGTTGTCTTCTACTGTAATTTTTTAAAACTATCTTCTGCTTATTATTTTTTGAATCATGCGAATGAAATTTCTTTTTTCTGAGCTATTATGAGTCCTTCCTCAAGTTTGGACATGCTTAGAAAATATTTTATATTCCCAGTTTACCATGGTGGCCTAACTCAAACCTTTAAGTCTTAGCTTTTGACCGTATTATCTTGAATATCCGTTCTGTAGATGTTGTTTCTGCTTCCCTTAACAACAGTAATAAAGGGAATTACAGAATTATTCAGAAATCCATTCTGAAGTCTCTGTTAATGAAAAAAAAACACAGATTTTTAAGGTGGATCATAGCTCCAGACATTTATTGGTACTTATCACAAAGTACAAATGCCACATTTTAGTGTGGACTTAAAACAGGACGTTGATATTGCCTCATAGAGGTGCAGATAATAAATAGCCTAATCACCTGCTGGTGACTTTCTTCACAGAATTATTGCAGGCTTCAAAAGTTAGTTAATTGTTTAAAGTTATGACTGAATTTAAATCTTCAGGTGCCAAACTGCTGGAATTTGTGACACTGTCTTTAGGAAACAATTCCCAGTTTTCCTTATCTGCATCCTGGTGTCTTTCCACTATTTACTGAGCTCAGAAGAAAGGAGTGCTAATTTTCAGTTGCATCTATCCTCATTGCTTATAATTTTACTTTGAATTGTGCAATTTATACTTTTTTTTAAATTTGTTTTTATTCTTGTCTGTGTGTTTGATGTTGGCCTTTAAAAAAAAAAACAACAAATCAACTTAAAGCCTTTGGCCACCACTCAACCTGCAAAGACTTCAACATCGAAAGCCAAAACACAGCCCACTTCTCTCCCTAAGCAGCCAGCTCCCACCACCTTTGGTGGGTCGAATAAAAAACCCATGAGCCTTGCTTCAGGCTCAGCACCGGCTGCCCCACCCAAACGCCCAGCTGCTGCCACTGCCAGGCCTTCCACCTTCCCTTCAAAAGACGAGAAGCCTAAGGTAAGTAGTCACCTGAACACCGTGCCAGGGAAAAGTTTTCCCGAAACTCCGAGCGGCAGGTAGTCAGGCTCTGTTGCTTCCAGACATGGAAGCAGGCTGGTGGACTAGGGGAAAGGAGAGGGCAAAGCGGAAAGGGTAACTTATCATTTGGGGAGCTCTTGATGCAGCCACGAAATTCGGTGGCCTGTTTTCCTTTGTGCCTTTTCTGCCCTGGCTGGAGGCACTCTTACCTCTGCTCTGGCTCCTCCTTTCTCCCAGCTCCTCCTCACTCTTCGTCTGTTTACATTACTGGTTAACCAGTTTCCCCACTCCACATGCCAATCATATACTGATTTTTGGTGTAATTCCGCCGTCAGATTCCCAGTCAAATTCAGTTCTTTGTCTTTCTTCTTAATCATCCCGCAGAAGTGAATTTCCTCCATTAGTTGATTAGTGATTAGCTCTTCCAGCTTATCTTCCAGCAGATTCCAGCATCAGGAATTACTTTGCTTTTGGCATTAGTCTACCTCTCACCGGGCTCCTTCTGCAGTTTTTCAGTTTTCCGGGTCACCCACACATTATTGCTTAGAAACGGGTCAGTTTGAAACAGCAGTAGCTTCACAGGATTGTTCTTCGGGGAGAGGGTGGGTGGAATCTGTGACTGCCTTTTCTAACATCTTGTTTTCTTTGAGAAGGGCCTTTAGGTCAGTCTGATATTACTCTTTAAAATCATGATGAGGAATAGTTTACCATGTTAAAATGTCAGTGTTTTCATTTAATCTTGTACTGGTGGAACCTAGGAATTGTAGGATAGGTTGAAACCCTGGCCAAGAAACTGAGAAATCCTAGTATAGACTAGGAATTATAAAATCTCATAAAGCTTTCTGATCCTCGTGTACCCAGTTGACACTGCTTTTCTGGATGTTTAGGAAGCAATTTATTTGAATAAGAGGGCAGAGGGAAGGTGGCTGGAGCCCCGGCAGCAGCTCCTCCCTGACACTTTCACTTTCTTAGCAGCAAATCCTGGGGGAGACAGAGGAGGCCATGGGAAGGGGGGGGGGTGCTGTCTAGTGAAGTTCACTCTGCAATAATAACAAAAATGAAGCATACTGTAGTGGTTTCTTTGTAGACATTAACTCTTTTAATTCTCTCTCTCAACAACCCATAATGTGGATTTTAGTATCCTCATTTCAGAGCTCAGTTAAATGACCTTTCTGTAGTCCAGTGCTAATAAGCGGCAGAGCCCGTATTTGAACTTGGGTCTAACTCCAACACTGGTGCGCAGGGCCTCTACCAACGCTTCTGTTTCCTGTCTTTTTGCCATTCAGCTTTTAGACAGCATTTTGAGATACTGCTGACCTGAAGAGGTGTTGTGCCTCATAATGATTACCGTTGTTTATCTTTTAGATAAGAAACAGATGGAAACACTTTGAGAGATGGATAAAAACTAAAACCTAATGAAATTTGTTTTTTTTTTTCCTTATTTGGTAGAAAGATTTATAGGAGCAGACAAAGGGGGAAAAACTATTCAGAAAAAACAAGATCTGTGATTCTGGCAGAGGAGAAAATACAATTGAGAAAACAGGAGAGTGACTCCAACTCTGCAAGCAGGCTGGTTCTGCTGAGGCCAAAAGCCTGACATCTAAAGAACATCACATCCTTTAGAGACTTCTATCTCAAGCAACTTTTTTCTAACTTATTTTATTATTATTACTCTTACTAGCAAAATATAAGACCCCACCCGATTATTCTGACTCATAGTATTGAAAATTTGAAGGAGACCCCAGAGAGCATCTGGTTTAGTCTTTACATTTTAGAGCAAACAGAGCAGGAGTCCCTCTGCACGGAATCCCACGACACGCTCGAGACAGAGCTGGTAGCTGGACCACTTCCCCTGATTCCAACCTTAGGGTTCTTTACACCATGCTTGGGCCCTTCATTTGTAGGAATGGTCATTACCCTGCATTTGCACGGTTAGATTTTATTTAAATGGCTGCCAGCCCTTAATTTCTGAGAACCTCCTTAGCTGATTTTCCATTTAAGCAATATCCTGCTTGTCTCTACCAACATACTACCCTCTGTGTGGTCATTTCTCTTGGAGTATAAGAGCTGGATCCCCTTTGTCTGTGGTTTGGCTTACTCTCTTGAGTAACATGGTATATTTGCTTATCAAAAGTCTTTTCATTGCCTATTCCTGTAGAAACCAGGCTGTATTGATTCCTTCCCTTCCTTGATAGTGATTACATGCCCAGCCTCCCTGGAAGAGGAGCTAGAGTAACCCAGATGGCCTGTGTCTGCACTTGAGAGGCTTCTCCCTTTTGCTTTCAGTCAGAGCTGTGGCATCGGCCTCCTCATTCCCTCTGTTGGTCAGGCCTGCACCCTCCACTGCCCCTTCTCATTGTCCCTGGGCTCTTACAGAATCCTCATCCTCCCGTCCCTAACATCACTATTATCAAAACTGGTCCGTAGCGACCCTTTGTTCCAGCCTCCTTTCTCCAGATGAGGAAATAAAGCCCAGAGAGGCTCAGCGATTTGCCCAAGATCATACTGTGATTTGGGGGCCTGCCTGGGGCTGGAGCTTAGACCTGACTGATTTGGCCAATGCAGTTTCCAGCTGCAGCTCCGTCCTGTTCAGAATTCACTGTGCATCTTAGCCAAAAGAATGGCTGAATTTGACTGAACATTTTAATAAATTTTTTGTTTTGTTTATGTATTTGTTTGATCTCCGGTCAAATATTAATACCTTAAATACGTAAGTATTTAATCCAGTGCATCCCGAGGCAAACGTAGTTGTGGTGTGGTATATTTTCAGGGCTGTTCATTCTCACTGGTTCAGGTTGGCTTCAGGTGGTTTGACTCCCTGTTTCCTGATCCCCGATCACATGGCACCCTACATGGCCATTTCTCATGTTGTGTGGAGGACCTTGATCGTATAGCCACATATATTTCCTGTCAGTGGCTGCCAAACCCACAGTACCCCTGCTTTCTGGCATAAGCTTATATGGAACCATCCTTTGGCATGACTTCCTCGGCCTATTGCTGACCTGAAGCTCTTATTCCCACTTTCCTATTAGCAGCCTGTTGCAGAGGCAAAGATTCCTGAGAAGCGGGCCTCACCATCCAAGCCAGCCTTGCCATCCAAGCTGGCTTCTGCCCTGGCCGGTAGGCCTGGCTCCAAGAGCACCCAGACTGTTCCAAAAGCCACAGCAGCTGCCACTCTTGCCTCAGCTGGGCCAAGCAGTAGGAGCCCCTCTACACCCCTGCCCAAGAGGCCCCCTGGTGAGTACTGCACTTCCCTCCCATGGGAACCGGTGGGCAGGAGGGTGGGGCCTTGGCTTTTTGCTCCAGCCATAGCGCCAGCCAGCATCACAGACAGCTGTGCAGACCTGCTTGTGCACCAGTCCTTAATGAGGTCTGTTGGAAAGTGATAGCCTCGATCTCCATGTCAGGTTAGTAGGTATGTGTATCCAGAAAAATCCTGAGTGAAGGGGATTCTCATGAATTCCAAGGTAGAATTTACTATTCCTTTCTTAGTAACTCCACAGCACCCAGCATGTTGTGTTCGTGGACTTTCATGATAAGAAACAGGCCATTCAAAGAAAGGCCACGTAGAAGGGCAGGCATTGTCAAGACTGTAGAAAAGAGTAAGACACAGTGCTTGGCCTTGGACGCTCCATCAGGGCGTGGTCTTTACTTGGCTGTCTGATTTGCTAGTTTGTTCTCAGATACTAGCACAGCCCCTGGCTCAAACAGTTTAGTAATTGTTGAATGAATGCATGAATCTCAGTTTTGGATGAGCCATTCAGTAGGTTATTTTGTTAATCGTGATGTTAAAAAGTATACGTTTGTGCAGCGGTCAAGACTGAGGGGAAACCTGCAGACATCAAGAAGATGGCTACGAAGTCTGCACCAGGTAAGACCCCATCTCCCGCTTCATGGATCCCAGATTTAAACCCCCCACCTCTCCCATGGCTTTAAGGCTCCCTTCGCTCTCTCCCCTGCACACCTGTTATCTCTCACTCCCACCTTTGCAGCTGACGTGAGTCGCCCAAAGAGCACCTCCACCAGTTCCGTGAAGAAAAGTGCTGCCGTCCCTGGGGCAGCACCCCCAGCAGGGGTGACTCCCAGCCGCGTCAAGCCCACTGCCACGCCTCCCCGGCCCTCTGGGACTCCTTCCGTGGACAAGAAGCCCACGTCAGCCAAGCCCAGCTCCTCTGCCCCAAGGCTGGGCCGTGTGGCTACCAATGCTTCTGCCCCTGATCTGAAGAATGTCCGTTCCAAGGTTGGCTCCACGGAAAACATCAAGCATCAGCCTGGAGGAGGCCGGGTGAGTCCAGGGAGCTTGGCGTCCTCGGCAGGCTGGCCCCTGCTTCTTCCCCTGCCACATCTAAGCACCGTTCCCAGGCATGTCCTTGCATCGGCCCAAGGGGCCCACCATTCAGGGAGCAGTCAGGACGTTGGATTCAGTGCCAGGGAATTTCATCCTGGGCTCCGCCTCCCAGCAGCAGCAAGCAGGTGGCTCTGAGCTTTCTCTTCTCCTCTCCTGTTCTGCATTTTGGGGTTTAGGCTTACATTTTTGGAGGCAAAAGGGTTCTGCTTTACAAAACAAACAGAGGAGGCCTCTGAGCCTTGAACAGGTGAGAGACACTGGGCAGGAACCTGGTTTGTTCTGTTTCTTACCCCTGCACTATGAACAGCAGGATAGGCAGAAAGAAGATGGACTGCCTCTTTGTTCCCTAAGCTGTGTCTTGGGTGGAGAATCTGTCTGAACGAGGACTAGTGTCCTTGTGGCCAGGGTGACTTGCTGCGAGCCCCTGGCTTTCCTAAACAAAGGACCGTGATAGAGTGTTGAGATGGAGAAGCATGGCTGGCCACAGCACTTCACTTTAAGGACTTTCTGGGTGCATCCACCCCAGAATTATTTGTTAACTGTTAGCAACCACGGGGATTTTATGTGTGAAAAGGTGGTGACAAAAGTCCAAGTTCAAAGTCCCTGGAGCAGCAACCTTCTCACCTCCTGCCTCATTCTCTAGCACTTAAACCACCATCACTGGTGTGCGCTTCCCCCTGCCCACCCACCACTCAGGATAGGATACTTAAATTGCTTCAATCCAGAGCTGCTAAAAAATTGAAGAGGTCCAAAATAAAGCAGAATCCTGGTGCTGTTGGAAGACACTGATGGAAAACTGGGATAAGGGCCCAAGAGTTGCTTTTTTTTTTTTTTTTTTTTTTTTTTGCAGTACGCGGGCGTCTCACTGCTGTGGCCTCTCCCGTTACGGAGCACAGGCTCCGGACGCGCAGGCTCAGCGCATGGCTCACAGGCCCAGCCGCTCCGCGGCATGTGGGATCTTCCCGGACGGGGCACAAACCCGCGTCCCCTGCATCGGCAGGCGGACTCTCAACCACTGCGCCACCAGGGAAGCCCCCAAGAGTTGCTTTTGACAAGAGATTATGGCTCTAACGTACTCAGCCAGGCATCTGGGGCTGTGGTGCTGATGGCCTGCCTGTTCCCCACCCTGGCCCATGCTCTTCTTATGTCTTCATGGTGCAAAAGTTGCAGGAGGTCTTGGTGGAGAGTTGAGTAACTCAGTCTGGTGATGAAAGTATTTTCTGTTCCAACGTACCTGAGGGTATGGCACTTCCCATCATCAGTAGTGGCTCCCTGTGACCATGGCAGCTTGTTTGGGGCATATCAGAACATGGGGGGTAGGGGGGGGTGGGACATTGTGATTTGAAAACCCCAGTAGACACTCCGAAGAGAATCGCTCATTTAGCCTCCTTCTTGCCTCTTCTCCACGAATGGTGTCTTGATCTCTTCCTCGTGTCTCAAGTCTGGTCTCTAGCCCCTCTCCCTCCAGCTTGGTCTGCCCTGGCATATCGGTGGTTTTTTTCTAGGAGCAAGGGTGACCTGCTTCTGCATGGTGGCCTGGCCTGGATGCGAGTCCCCTTCAGCCTTCTTCCCTTCTTAGTATCTGGGCTCTTGTCCTCTTGGTTTGAAATTTGCCCTCCCTTTATCTCCATCCAGGCCAAAGTAGAGAAAAAAACAGAGGCAGCTGCTCCAGCTCGAAAGCCTGAACCTAACGCAGTCACTAAAGCAGCCGGCCCAATTGGCAGTGCACAGAAACCGCCTGCTGGGAAAGTGAGTTTTATTTAGACTTTTACCTCTTGAAGGTAAAAGATGGTCAACTGTTTCTTCCAGCCTCAGTCACTTTCCCTTCTATTGCACTTTTTTCCTGTCCTTATCTAGTTTCTACTTCTCCCCGT
This sequence comes from Kogia breviceps, assembly GCF_026419965.1. Lineage (NCBI taxonomy): Eukaryota > Metazoa > Chordata > Mammalia > Artiodactyla > Physeteridae > Kogia > Kogia breviceps. The sequence continues at coordinate 40,491,612 of NC_081319.1, forward strand.
GTTCCTTCCTCTGTGTTTGATGACTCAGGCATCAGAAAATATTCTCTATTAACCTGAAAGTTAACAGAGCTAGGAGCCCACTAGCCCTTTAGGGAATATTTATTTAGCTGGATAAAATGGATCCAAACACTTTCAGTCACTTCCTTCACTCTGACTTTGATCTGAAACACACCCATTATGTACACAAACACACACAGAGTACCCAGCTTCTTCCTCAGTAAAACATGGCACTGGTAACCTTCCAACAGTAGGAACCCTGGAGCCCCTGTGCTTCAAGTTCAGCTGAAGGCCCCTCTCAACACCTCTGGGTGTGGAGATAGCGTCATTCGTCCTGGTTCTCCAAGGACCTCTGTACTGAAAGTTAGGATGCTGATTCCCAGCGAAAACCCACTCAGCATGGGGATTGCACCGTCAACTGGATGCAGCGGGGAAATGCTAGGTTCTTTCCCCTTGTCTCCACACCCTGGAGCCAGGTCCTTCCTCCTGCCCTGGGAAACTTCTGCCCTTATCTGTGGCAGGTAGGTGGCCAGGGCAAGGACTTTGTATGGTTGGCAGGTGGGGAAGGCTGCGCCATGGTTCCTGGGAGCTTCTAGAGGTCCTGTAGGTCTCTGGTTCATTAGGAAAGTGGTTTGCTCACCAGTTGTTCATCATTGATGTTGTAAAGAAGGCAAGGAACAGTTGGAGTTTCTCAGGGTAGATTGCTCTGCTCTGGGGAGAACTCTTCAGTTTGGGGGCTACATCATTTGTGAAGTGCTCTAAGAAAAGGAAGGAAGGACGCTGGCAACTATTCCTTCTTGAGAAGGCTCAAAAAGGATTCTCTGTCCCAGATCTTGGATCCTGAGCCTTTGTGTTGCTCCGTTCCAGGGGAAGCCATTTATATACAACACATTGTGCAGGTGCCCCCCCCCCCCGATTGTGCCTCACTGCAGCCCTGCCCAGAGCCTAGTCTCTTTACACATGAAACAGGGCACAGGATTGGACATCTGGAGGATTGTGGAAGGGGTTTTACCCTGGAATCAAAAAGAAGGCTAGACTTAAACCTTAATTGCACTGCTTTCTTGAGTCCTGAGACAAGTGGGCACTGCTTCGGCCTGTGCCCCCTGGTGCCCAGGGTGCTGCATAGCAGGTCCAAGCTGCCTCTGGTCCCTTCCTTCCCAACAGTGTCAGATCTGGGCTGTGAGCCAGCGGCCCCCGGGCTTCTCCACGCAGCCTTTGCTTCCTAGAGCCAGCCTGGCTGCAGCGATTCCAGGCTCCAGATTTAAAGGAAGTGCCATCCTTGGGTGAGGACGGGTCCGGATGAGCAGGAGCCTTGCAGAGAGGAGCGTCGGGGAGAGAGCAGGCGGGGGTGGGCCCTGGCTGAGTGGGCATTGGGGCCACTGCTGTCTGCACCTTGTGAACTGCAGCCGGCCCCCAGGAGCAGTGAGGATGCCCATGTAGCGCTCTGGCGACATCTTCTGTCCTTGTGTTGTTTGTTCGTGTTTTCACACTCCCTTTCCTGCTCCTTCCAGTTCCTTGGCCTGTGCTTTTCCACAGCTGTTCTGCTGAAGGTGGGGTTTTAACAGCACTCCCTGCCGCTCATCGTGGTCACGTGTGGACTCACTGCCTGCCCCGTGTCGGTTCTAACCAGCCCTCTCCCTTTGTGTTGTTTTTTCTGTTCTCTAACACTCCAGGTCCAGATAGTCTCCAAAAAAGTGAGCTACAGCCATATTCAGTCCAAGTGTGGTTCCAAGGACAATATTAAGCATGTCCCTGGAGGTGGTAATGTAAGTATGCGCTTGGGGCCGCTGGCGTCTGAGGCACCCTGGAAAGAGGGCCGCCCCGCGCTGGCGGGTGAGCGGAGTCGGGGGGACCCCGATGCTCAAATGTGTTCAGACTGAGTGTTTCTGCTGAGCCCTAAACGACAACTGGGTGACACCCACTTGGCATCTTTTGCCCCTGTGGGTGGGAGACCTTAGGGATTCAGAGACCTGGTCTGAGGGACGCGGTCTGTCTCGAGTCCACTCTTGGGGATGCAGTGGTCCTGACCTGGAGACAGATGTCCGGACTTCTCCAGAGCCCATCCTTGAGTCCTTGCTATTGTAGAGCAGGGAGTTTGTGTTCCGCGTGCTCCCACCCCTCCTGTGCCCTCCCTTCATCTCTGTGACTCTGCTCTTTCTCCTCTTCTCTCCCTGCTTCCTTCCCCCTCTTTTCTTTCTGCTCTCCTTCCCCCACTGTTTCCCTTTTCCAACCCCTTCCTCCTATTTCCTTTTCTTTCTGGCTCTTTCCCTCTCCCATCCAGACATCCTGTTTATCATGCTGCTACTCTGTGCCACCCTTAAGATCTGTGTTAGGGACACAGGTGACTGGAGCTCATAGGGAGGTCCTGGTCTAGGGAGAGATGGGGTAGATCACCATTGTCACCTGGCATGTGGAGAACACACTTGCATTTTCCACATCCCTGTGACATAGTCCTGCCCTCACCGCCTCTCCCCTCGCTTCTCTCCCACCCCAAGAGGCAGAGAGCTGCCCTGTCCTGGTCTCCCTTGGGTTCTTTCAGTTCCTTCTCCTCTCTTTCCTGACCTGGATTAAGTCCCGCTCTGCTTACCCTCTTCCTTTTTAGGCTCTGTCCCCTGCCCCCTCGGTGGTCAGTCGTCCTGCCCATGGCTTACAGAGGGCCCGACCCTGCAGTTCTGCTGTGAGGGTGCAAACATAGAACACCTCTTTCTTCCCTCCGCACAACTCCCCTACTGCACGTCCTTCCTGGTCATCTCCCCACCACTGGCTCTTCCTGGCGTGGGCAGAAACTGCATCCTTGGCACTTGGGTGGCCGGTTCTTGGCCAACTTGGAAGTTGGCCAGAGATCAGCCATCCCAGTGTGGGAAGGCAGAGGTGGGTGAAGCTTTTAAAGGCAGTGTCTGGTTAAGGTGAGAAAGATCCAACCCGTGAAGGGCGCAGGTAGGCACTGGCCCTAGCTTTTCCTCTCAGGCTTTGGCCTAGATGCAAACAGAAGGTGAACAGGGATTCTGAGGGAATTGGGTTGCGTGCATGCGTGCGTGCGTGTGTGTGACACAGAAATGCATTTATATATGTTGTGTCATGTATGTCAGAGTTCTGAAAATAGTCCTCGTTTATCTGTCACCTAGTATGGTCTTCCCACACTGCCTACACATGACTTCAAACAAGATTTTTTTGGCGAGGGAATGTACTTTTTAAAAGAGTTTTCATTTTAGGAGGTTTCCTTAAACAGCAGAGCATTAGGAAAATGCCTGTGACAGTGTTTCCAGTGGGAAGATGAGGGTAAACAGCCTGGACTAAGGCTCTGTCATGCCTTCCATCAGTCCCTCCATAAAGCCACCATAAACATACCTGTGTATAAGAAGGGTGGCCACCAGCCGTAGGCATCTAACCCCATTCCCCCACAGGGCACCCCTTCCCCCCAGAGAGAAATTCTGGGGTTACCACAGGGATTCGTGGCTTGGAACAGGATCCTGGTCAGTACTCCCCACATGTCCCCACGTACACATAAACATGCCTCTTGTTGAGAACTGAGAGGCCATAGAGTGCGAACATAGCAGCTACTTCTGTGGTTGATCCCAGTTTAAATGTTGCAGCAGTTTTAGTTCCATTTCACCCTTGCAAGGAGGGGTGTGTATGTTAATAGGTTCTGAGACCTGTTGGCAGTGTCACTTAAGTAGCAGTATTGACACCTGCAGTGGCCTGCAGGCCAGGGGCAGATCACGTGAGCACACGGCTGGAGCGAGGTGTGGGAATGCTGGGTTGGTGGTGAACAGGCTGGTGCTGGCTGCCGGGCGTCACTGCGGGCAACTTTGGGGCCAGCACGAGAAACACACGTCCTAGGCCAGAGCAGCAGCACATGGCTCCCTAAAGCCGAAGCCGTCAGTGGAGGCCGGTGGCTAGCGGGGCGGTTGGGGGTATCTTTTGGAAGCGGATTGTGGCTCTTCTATGTACCAGCCTGGGAAGGCAGAGCTTGTCTCAGAGGCTTTGTTAACTTAGTGAGATGGCAATTAAGCTTTTAAAAACGTGTATGTATGTATATATATATATATATATATATATATATATATATATATATATATATTTATTTATTTATTTATTTATTTTTGGCTGTGTTGGGTCTTCGTTGCTGCACTAGGGCTTTCTCTAGTTGCGGCGAGTGGGGGCTACCCTTCGTTGTGGTGCGCAGGCTCTAGGCCACGCAGGCTTCAGTAGTTGTGGCTCACGGGCTCTAGAGCGCAGGCTCAGTAGTTGTGGCACACGGGCTTAGTTGCTTCGCGGCCCAGGGCTCAAACCCGTGTCCCCTGCATTGACAGGCGGATTCTTAACCACTGTGCCACCAGGGAAGTCCCTAAAACTTTTAATTATAGAAATTTTCAAACATATACAAAAGTAGAAAAAATGGTAACGTGAACTGGATGTACTTTTTTTTTTGTGGTATGCAGGCCTCACTGTTGTGGCCTCTCCCGTTGCGGAGCACAGGCTCCGGATGCGCAGGCTCAGCGGCCATGGCTCACGGGCCCAGCCGCTCCGCGGCATGTGGGATCTTCCCAGACCGGGGCATGAACCTGTGTCCCCTGCATCGGCAGGCGGGCTCTCAACCACTGCGCCACCAGGGAAGCCCTGGATGTAGTTTTTTACCCAGCTTCATTTATTATCTTTGTGGCCAGTCTTATCTATAAATGCCCACCCCAGTTATTTTGAAGCCAGTTCTAGTTATATCTTTTATCTGCAAATATTCTAATATGTAACTTTAAAAGATAAGAACTCTAATATACATCTGTATATAATATAAAATCCCATAGCATGTTAAACAGGTTTGCTTAATCAGGAAACAAGTAAGGTCCATAAGTTGTGATTGGTTGATTTGTATCTTTTAATCTTAGGTTTCTCTTACTCTACAAGTTCCCTGTTCATTTTTTCTTTTTTCACGGTAATATTTTTCAAGAGTAAACTGAGTGGTTTGTCCTAGAATTTGGATTCTGCTGAGGATGTCCCCGTGGTTTCACTTAACATATTCATTAGTCCCACAGTTTTCTTTAGATTGACTCAGACTTGATTTTTTTCCCCCACATTTTTGCAAGACGTTCATAGGCAGTGGCGGTGTTTCTGTCAGGAAACATAATGTCTCACTCGTCTCGTCGTCTCACTCCTCGTGATGCTGGCGGCTGTTGATACCCAAAACCATGAGTTCAGTGAAGGTGCACTGTGGTGAGACTCTAATTCTCCTGTCCCTTCTTCATTTATTGGCTGGAGTACATCTATAAAGCGAAACTTCCCCTCATCAACTATTCTTTTTTTGAGGACTAGGTTCAGCTGTGGCACACTTTCAACAGATGTGTGGGCTCCACACCCTGGCGAGAGCCCAGCCGTGGCGAGTGACCTCTGTTGACTCCTCACAGGTCATCTCAGGGATGGCGCAAGATGAGCCTGTCACCATTGCCGAGGACACGTGGTGGCTTGCTTTAGCAGATGCCAGATCTGTGGCTGGGAAAAGTGCATTTCCCCATGCTCCTGTTTAGGGAGAATTGCAGCCTTGTTGGAAAGATGACCCAGAGTAGAGGCTGCTGTTTTGATGGTAGTAGGTACGCTATAGATGATGATTGAGCACATGAAGCGATTAGTGTTGAGCTGATGCTGAGGTCCCTTCAAGAGATAGTATGAAGAAGAGATGGAATGAGGTTAGAGCCAGGGAAGGCTTTGGAGAAGGCAGGCTCTGACCTCGGGTTTGGAGACTATAAAGAGAGCATGGGTTTGGACCTGGCAGTGTACCCCCTCTCTCTCTGAGGCAGTCATTTTTTTGTGTGTTTTCTCCTCAGGTTCAGATTCAGAACAAGAAGGTGGACATCTCTAAGGTCTCCTCCAAGTGTGGGTCCAAGGCTAACATTAAGCACAAGCCTGGTGAGTGGTGCCTCCCTTGTCCCAGGTTTCACCCTTGTGTCTCTGTCCTTCCATGAAGATTCCTGGAGCCACACACCCAGGGCACAGCAGTAGAAACAACGTAGTCCTCAGTCCCTGTCAGGGAGCGGGGATTCTGGGCACTAACCTTTTAGTTGGAGGAGGAACAGTGTGTAAGGTTTGCCATTTGCACCAGCAGTGTCTTGAGGACCTGCCGTGTGCATGGCACTGTTGACCTAGGCCTAGGGGAAAGGTGCACTATGGGCTAAGAACCCTTCTCAGCCTCCCAGGCAAGCGTTCAGGAGCTGGTGCTGAAGGAGCTCTGGAGAGTGGTGGCCGGGCCTTGCCTGTCAGACTCAAGAGCAACAGGTATTCCACCACCAGCTCCAGCAGGAGATAGGGAGCCATTCAATAACGCCGCCTGAGCCTGCCCATGTGGATCTTGCCACTACAGCAATGCAGACTCTCCTGCCAGCAGCACAGGTGGCCTGGTGCCCCCGCAGAGGCCTCTGAGCCACTGGCAATGTTGTCTGAGCAGGGCCTGCGTTCTTGCCTTGGCTGTACCCTAAGAGCCTCGTGTGTCCTAGACCCTGGGTCGGCAGCAGATTTGGGGCAGGGCCATATCTGTAGCGGCAGGCACGCTGGCTGACAGGTCTGGTGTCTCAGAGATCAGTCGCCATGGGCCAGTTAAGGTGAAGGCAAAGAAAACTCCCTTCCCTCTCAGCAAAAAATGTCATCCATTTTAGAAGGTGTTCTGTTTAAAAGGATCAAAACACTTTGGCCCTTAACTAACCTTCATTTTTCTTTCTATCTGGAAAAACCATTCTTGTGAGATACCTCCTTCCCTAGTGACACTGAGTGACTTGAGGTCCAGTTTTTGCAAGGGGCCAGAAATCCAGTGGGTAGGATACCTGGAGAATTTGGCAGGAAGCTAGGTGTTGAGGTTGGTGATAAGAGCCAAGAGGAGATGGGAGGATGAAGAAGGGCTCAAGGGAAAGCCAAGCTGAGGGGCCCGGTGGCCAGTGACAGTGCTCTGGCCCTTGATCCCGTGGCCTCACTCTGGCTGAGCTGTGAACGTTGCCTGTGTACAGACTGCCTCTCCTCTGCTCCTGCCTCTTGCCTTCCCTTCTTTTCATGACAGTGAGATTCAGTTAGACTGCTCACCTAGACCGTACTCCATCCTGTGAGTCACTGGCTCGCTGGTGACTTTGGGCAAGTCTTTCCTCTCCTCCAGTATCAGTGCTGGCAGCTGGAAAACCAGGATTCCAGGATCCTGACCCTGACCAACAGGGTGTTGATGAGGCTGAAAGCATGTGTTTGCTGTGCCTCTTCCTTTCTCATCAGAGCAGGTCACATTTTCCCCATTTCTATACTGGGCACATCCCAGTCCTTGGCCAGCCTCCTGGCTTTGCCTGTAGGGATATTTCTCTGCCACCCACAGTGACCCATTTCTGTTTGGTTCCAGGTGGAGGAGATGTCAAGATCGAAAGTCAGAAGCTGAACTTCAAGGAGAAGGCCCAGGCGAAGGTGGGATCCCTTGATAATGTGGGCCACCTGCCTGCAGGAGGCGCCGTGAAGGTAGTGAGTGGGTCCTGGCGGGGACACAACTGGGGGGTGGGGTTGTGCGGCTGGAGTCTGGGTCCCAGCAGGTGGGCACCTGTCACCGCCCCTCAGTCTCTTCAGGAGTCATGTTTCACCCACACCATTGCTGTTTCCATCGTCTGTCATCAGTCCTGAGCAAGGCAGGAGAGGTGAAGAGGCCCCAGCCCGGTCACCTCTCACCTGTCCAGCTGGAGACGGAACGTTCTCCTGAGAGCCGTGGCCTGCCTTTTTGAGCCCATCTCAGCCATGTTCGGAGGGACAGGGCTGGAGTGCAGGTCCCCACAAGGCCGGGGTCTGTGTGGTTCAGTTCTCGCAGCACCTCCTGAGACGGGAGTGTTCGGTACCTGCTCTGTGTCAGGCTCTGTTCTGGGCCTGGGAGCGGGATGGCGCATTTTTAGCTGCCCGTGACAGTAGGCCCGGCATCCACCCCCTCTGGCGGCCTGTGCGGCCGGGCTCTGGAGAGCACTCGGGCGGCGGGCTTCCCATCCTGGTTGGGCCTCTCCTCCCTTCCCTCCCTCTCTTCCCTCCGCGCTCCTTCCACAGTACTGTGAGACCTTTTGTCTGCCAAGATGCTGTCTGTCCTTTGTTCCGTGTCATCGGGTAGCAGGGGCCGTGGGGGCAGCGCCTTGCCGGCTTCCGAGGCTGAGGGTGGCTGCAGCTGCTCAGGGAGGGGTGGGCGCGGGAGAGGGGACGTGAGCAGTGCTGCGGGCCTTCCCCCTGCCTCTGACCGCGCACGCGCAGCGCGGCTCCATCCCAGCCCGCACTTTGTCCTGCCCCCCTCAGGGCTCCGTTCAAGCCCGGACTAGCTCCCTCTGTTGCAGCCTCTCAGGACGTGCTCCACACCTTGTGAGGGGCCGTTCTCTGGTCAGCACCCCCGGGGCTCTAACTTGGGTGTAGTCACTTGTCCCCGGCCACACGACGGGTGCACACAGACCAGGGCTCACGCCTGGGTCTTTCTGACCACAAGTCTTTTCTTTACTCACATCACCTCCATTTCTTATCACTTCTGGAATTATTTTTCTAACACAGAGGCCCAATTCTTTCACTGCTCTGATTTCTCCTGTTGTTGCCTTTGGGCGTTCCTGGCATGGGCGTGCCAGCCCGCCAGTGCCTTCCAGCAGCCCTCCCTCTTGTGCTCTGGACTCACACTGGGTGTCCACGGCCACCACAAGGCCTTCCTCGCCAGGCCCCCACAGTCTCCCTCACATCTCCTTGGACACCTTCTTCCCTCCTCTGTGTCCCCAGGCCCCAGAAAGGTGCCCAGCACAGAGGAGGCATGTGTCAGGGGCGCATGAATGATGGATACACAGGCAGCGCTGCCCCAGGAATGGCCGAGAAAGCCTCTCCAAACACTCGCATGTGTAGGGAGTGCCCTGGGATCCCTTAGGTCTGAGGTGGCGGCCTGCACCCCTCGGGAACTGGTTCAAGCTCCCGGAGCTCCCTAGCCCTAGTGGCTCCAGACCCACAATTTGAGATCATTCCTTAGCTTTTTTGCTAACAATCTGCTGTCATAAGTGTTTTGATCTGGCATCAGCCTTGTTGAGAAGCCAGGCACCTTTCACCTCTCATGTCAGGGGCTTCACGAAGCCTTTCGTCTCGCAGAGGAGGCTCTCAAGAGCGTGTCACTAGCCAGGCTGCACTGCTCTCCTGCCCCAGAGCCTGAGTTCTTACCCAGCACCCTGCCACCCAGACCAGGAGTTGGTCTGGCGGGTGGGGGTGGGGGAGTGGGGGACCTGGTCTCGACTCCCAGGTGACTGTACCTTGAGCCAATGGGGAGCGGCAGCAGCGGGGGTGGGGACTGTGTGTGAAACCCGCCACCATCACCATCCCACGCCCTCCCCGACTGACCCTGCACTGTCTCCCCCACTGTTTCATTTGTAGACTGAGGGCGGTGGCAGCGAGGCCCCTCCGTGTCCGGGCCCCCCAGCTGGGGAGGAGCCGGCCGTCCCTGAGGCAGCGCCCGAAGCTGGCGCCCCCACTTCAGCCAGTGGCCTCAGTGGCCACACCACCCTGGCAGGGGGTGGTGACCAAAGGGAGGCCCAGACCTTGGACAGCCAGATCCAGGAGACAAGTAAGTGGCTGGGCTCGGCCTAAGGGCCAGCCAGAGGCCCTGCCACTGGCTGCAGATTGAAACTCCTTTGTTTTCTGACCGGAGTGTGGCCTGAATTTTAACGAAGCAACCTTTTATTTTCCAGGCATCTAATGATGACATTCTGGTCTCGTCTTCCGTCCCCCGTGTCCCCCCTCTCGTCTCCCCCCGTCACCCTCTCCCTTCCCTCCTCCTGTGTCACTGCAGATTGAGACCTACAGGCTGACGTTCCGGGCAAACGCCAGGGCCCGCACCGACCACGGGGCCGACATTGTCTCCCGCCCCCCTCCACTTCCCTGGCGGCCCCAGCTCAGGCACCTGGGCCCCTAGCTCCCTCTCCCGGGCTGCCATCTAGGCCTCTCCCTCCCTCCCCTCCCGCCTGCCTCACTTGCCCAGGGTGGCAGCAGCCCCGCCCCCGTGCTCCCTCCACTCCCGGCCCCAGACCCAGCTCCCTGCTTGGCTCCTCACCATTGCGCCGCTGCTCCGAGGAGGTTGGGTGGAAAGTGGGGTGGAGGAGGCTAGTTCAGTACCTCCTGGGATCTGGGTGGGGGGAGCCGGAGTCCAACCTCCTCTTTGTTTGGGTTTTTTGGACCAAACCCAAGAAAAACTGACATACCCTTCCTCCTCCCTGGTCCAGTTGGAGGGAAGAGTGGAAGTGGATATCCACATGACAGCTGGGTGCTGACTGCGTACCCTGGAGCCTGCTAAGCCACTGCCTCTTCCATTGACCCCACAGTGGTGCCCACCTCGCAGGTGGCGCCAGGCACTTCTTGCTGCCCTCCCCCAAGTTAGTCAGGGGCAATGCTGCCTGTCCCCGCTGCTTCCCATACCTACCTAGCTGCTGTCACACTTTATCTTTTTTTTTTTAAATAACCTGAAAACCGGTGGAGTAGTTTTGCAGGTTGAAGCCATGTCTGAATGAAAGTCGTTGGTAGGTGTTAAAGGAAACAGGGAGGGGAGATCTTGAAGCCTCCAGCCGGGAGGTGAGGCATTGGAGGCTGCCCTGGCTTGGGCAGCCCCGGAGGTGGTGTGGACAGGGCAGGTGCAGTGGGGGACTGTGGGCTAGAGGGCAGGCAGGGACAGCTAGGGGCTGGTCAGAGTGTGGACTGGTGGTTCTGGCATTTTGTGTGTATGCTGCTTTTCTTTTCTAACCAAGAGGCTGGTTTTGGCATCTATGTCTGTTTCATTCCCTGGGATCCGGTGGGAGACAAGGTTGGGCTGGAAAGGGACATGGAGGTCAAATTCCTCCAAGCCTACAACCTAGGACACTCGAGCCCTCAGTTGCCAGGGAGCCCGATGTGTTCAGAACTCATGTGGATAGTGGGGAATCAAGTCTGGAAATTTAAAAATAAGTACATGAGATGGGCCATCCAGACTCCCTTACGGCCTGACTGGAGAGGGGAAGAGAGGAGAGGCGAGGCCAACCTAAGGGGTGTGTCCTGGTTAGGCCTGGTCTTGGGATGGCTGCAATGATAAGTCCCGGGAATTGTATTGACACGAAGATTCTTATTGCACTTGTATTTTTTGTATTAAAGTTTGCATGGTTTCTAATAAAGGATTAAAACGTAACAGTTTGTAGTGAAATGGCCTGGGAGTCTCCAAGGCTTCTCCTCTGGAAGAGCATTTTCTGCAGCGCAGACTTGGCCCCTCACACTCTCCACCTCCTCCTCTGGCTTCCGTTGGCACTGAGAAGGTGGGAGCTGTTGACCTAGGATCAGATTCGAAGTCCATGTAGAGGGAGGATGTCTGGGCTGGGCAGGTGCTCTCCCTTTCTGAGGTAGCATTTTCTCCAGGGAGGTTCGACGCCATCTCCCCAGCTCCCCAAGCACATACCAAGAAATTGCAGGGGTCTTGTGGAAAAAGCACTCCCAGGGCCAGAGACTGTCCACACAGTGCTTCAACGGCGCCAGGGACATCAGGGCATCCGTGTTTTGTCTGCAAGAAAGGGTGAGATGAAACTGGGAGGACGCAGTGGGAGGTGGGGTGCCAGATGCAGTGGGGTGACAGTGCTGGGCCTAAAGGTACCTGCACCTGTGTTGATGCTGGGGTGGACAAGCAGCTCTGGGTCCTTTTGCTCCGTTGGCCAAAGGTAGGGGTGGGAGAGGTGACCCCGGCGGAGAGCACTCTAGGGGGCGCTGGAGTGGTCAGTGTTCTGAAAGGTGGTTTGGTCACAGCTCCCTTGAAGGGTCCCACAAGCCAGAGAAGCTGAGAAAGCTGCCCTGACAGGTGGGACCAGAGGCCCTGTGTGCTGTGTTCTATTCTGCAGCCGTTGGGGCTGGAACGTTTCTGTACTTCCCCATTTGCTTATGGCTCAGCCGTTAACCATGTTGATCTGTGATTGTTGTTACGACTTCCAGAACAAATAAAGCTCGTATGTCCCACCACACAGGCCCTGTCTTCTGTATACGTCCTGGTTGTCTGCATCTTCAGCATCCCAGGCCCCCACAGCCCCCAGCTTGTCCCCTTGCATCGAGGGACTGGGGTGCAGCGTGCAGTCTCGACCTCAGCCCCTCGTCTGTGAATCTGTGGCTGTGACTAAAGGTTAAGGCTGCTTGTGGAACTTCTCCCTCCCCCGTTTGCCTGGGTTAGGAGGTGGCAGCCAGCCAGAGAGGATCCACGCTGCCGGCCCTGCCGCACACGCAAGGACACTGCCTCCCACCGCGGCTGTGACGACGACGACTAGACTGGGCCAAGCAGCACAAGCCAAGAACCCGCATGAGTGGTTCAAGCTCCTGAGGGCTGGGTTCGAAGCCGTTTTGCTCTAAGACTTTGGGGACCTCCCTTCTGAGCCTTCACTTTCCCTCTTGGTTTGGGGAGCCCCAGCGGATAGCGATGCTCACAAGGGATAAATAGAACTTTATTTTAAATAAACATTTGCACTCTGTACATGGCCCCAGCAGAGACGGGGCTTAATCGTCGGCTGTCTTGCGCACGTCAAAGCTGCCACAGGGCCCGCGCAGCAGCTCTGCCAGCAGCGCAAGCAGCTGCCCGTGCTCCTCCTGCACGCAGGGCGGCAGTGCAGCCAGCTCGCTGCGCAGGCTCCGCTCCACCATGCGGCCCAGGGCCCGGCGCAGCTCCCGCAGCAGCCGCACAGTGCGTGAGTCGCCCTCCAGCCGCAGCAGGTCGCTGTCACTAAGGGAGATGGTGGCCCGGCGCCCATCATCTAGAGGAAGGGAGAGACGCGCGGAACCCGGGTGAGTGAGGCCGGACCCCTGAAGAGACAAGAGCAGCTAGAGGAGTGGTGGGGCGGGAGGTGTGCAGGTACCCACCACGGATGTGGACGTCCCCGTCGGTCAGTAGCAGCACAGCTAGTGGGTGCACCTGGGAGGAGTCCCGGACAAAGACGCTGCCGTTGGACTTGACAGCCATGAAATACGTCAGCCATCGGCTCCGCAGCCTTGTGGCCTCCCTAGGGAACGAAGAGCTGGGTGAGGCCCCCTGCTGAACCATCCGAGCTGCCCCACCCCAGCCTGACAGTCCCCCCACCTGTTAATGGTTGACTTGTGCAGCAAGATGTTGCCAGATTTGGTCCTATACGTGACACTGTTGGGCTTGAACTTGCCCTGCCGGGTCACCTTGCCCTGCCTCACCTGCGAGGATGAAGAAGGTGGGTGGGTTGAGCAAGGAGCTGGGGTGGAAGGAGAGGTCATGGCCTGGGGCCCCCTCCCCAAGGCAGCACCTGGATGAGGTTGGGGTAGAGACCCGCCATCAGCACACCCTTCACCAGCTCCTCCTCCTCACTGTACTCGTTGCACTGGGCAGAGGCCAGGGTGCAGTCCGAGGGCTTCCCCACCAGGAAAGCCTCATAAATGTTCTCTGAGAACTGCTTGATGAGTCCTAGGGAGGCAAAGTCAGGGTGAACCTAAGGCCCCTGGTTCACAGCTCACTGTGCACCGGCCCAGTGCGAGTGGGAAGGGTGGAGGGGCTCAGGGCAGCTTGGGACCCGCTGACCGTGGATGAAGCGCAGGCTGGGCGCATAGAGCAGGTTTTCCTCCAGGTAGTTCTCACGAGAGCTGCGGTCCTGCCAGCGCAGCACCTCCTCCCAGCCGGACACAGCCCGCACGAACGCCAGGTGGTCACTGCCACTGTCGTGGCTCAACAGTGCCTTCACCTGGGAGGGGAGGAGGGTGCCAGGGTCACAGGGCAGGGACCAGAGGAAGCCACCTCGGGACCAAAGGGAGCGGAGGGCCGGAAGGGAGAGCAGAGGGCCACGCAAAGGCACTGGGTCTGACCTTGTCCACCTCCGCCCGGTTCTGCAGGCTGCTGCTGAAGGGGTCCCGGGTGAGGCAGGAAACAACCACTAGCAGCGGGTGCAGGCAACGGAAGATGGCAGCCAACACTATGGCCTTGGCCAGCCGTGGGTCAGTGGAGATGTGGGCCAGGCGCTGCCCCAGAGTGGTCAGGTACTCCCGCTGGTCCAGCACCCCTGCAAGCTCAGAGGTCAGTCCCGCCCCTGACAGCCATTCCGCAGCCCGGCGCCCAGCCCTGCACCACTCACCGATCTCCTGGAGCAAGATCACAGCCTCGTCCACCGCCTTGATGTTTGGACTGTCCACGGCCTTGGAGAGGAACTCCACTGCCTACAGCACGAACGAGGCACAGCCCATTAGCCCGCACCCCACGTGCACGTTCTCAGGGCCCACCCCACCCACCTCTGCCGCACCGTCTTCTCTGGCATGTGGATCTTGGCTTGCAGCACCAGGTTCTCGAGGGGCGTGCGCAGGATCTCCGGCACCTGGAAAGGGGCCATCTTCTCCAGCCGGCTCCGCGGGAAGAGGTGGTAGGCAAAGCCTGACTGGCAGCGGCCCGCCCGGCCCCGGCGCTGGATCACGTTGGCTCGTGACACCCACACGGTCTCCAGGCAGGACACCTGGGGGAGGGGGCAGGTGAGCAGCCACACAGACCACACGCCTTCCTCCATGCTCCCCTGTGCCTGGCCTTCACCTCACTCAGCTCCTCAACTGCCCCCCACAGCAGGGACACTGAAATCCCACAGGTGTGGCCTTCTCCAGACACACAGGCCCAGGGTAGATCTGGGCTGGGGCGGGGCCAGGAGATGGGTGCCACCTTGGTCTTCAGGTCGTAGCGTTCCTCCTTGTGCAGACCGCTGTCCACCACGTGCACAATGTCATTGATTGTGATGGAGGTCTCAGCAATGTTGGTGGCCAAGACAATCTTGCGCACCCCAACAGGAGGCTGCTGGAATATGGCCTTCTGGTCCATCATGGGGATGTTGGAGTGCACTGGCGGGCAGCAAGAACACACTGGTCACGGGCACTGCTCTGGCCGAAACCTCCCCATATGAGGGTAGGCAAGGATTTTGACCCCATTTTGATGACACTGAAGTCCAGATCAGTAATATGCCCAGTAGAGGTCACAAAGCCAGCAAAAAAGTAGTGCAGCCTATTAAGAAACCCAAGGCCCTGAGCCCCAGGTGAGTCACTCCCCAGGACAGAGGGCAAGCCTGGTGTCGGGGGCCACCATCCTTGCACACATGCTCTCACCTGGCAGGATGAGGTACTTGCTCTCATGCATGCCCAGGGCCTCCTGGAGGCGTTGCTGCACTCCTTTGATCTCCTGCCACCCAGGCAGGAAGCAGAGGATCCCACCTGTAAAGGGCCCTGCAGGCATGAGCTAGTGGCTCCCGGCAGATGGAGAGCAGGGTGGGCACAGGGCAGAGAAGAAAGCACCCACCTGGTTCCCCGCGGGCATCAATGTGCAGAACCAGATCAGTCACGAGGTCCAAATCGAGAGCGCATTCATCCTCAGACTGGGGTGGGGGAAGAGAGGCCAGTCACAGCCCCGGGGCCAGGGGTCGTGCACAGGACACGGCCACCGCGACTCGGTGAGGTCAAGGCACGTGACACATCACCTCCAACCCTCACCACACCCGTGTCAAGCAGGCCTGATCATTCCCATTTCTAGCAAGGAAACCAAGGCTTGGGAAGGAGGAGGGGAATCCATGGAGAAAAGGCCAGGAGCCGTGGGCAGGATGGGGCAGGCGTATCCCCTCACCTCGTGGTGCCGATGCCGGTGTGGGTACTGGTGTTTGCCCAGCTTGGCCAGGATATCCTCCAGGTAGTGCTCCTTGACAGGGTACATGAAGCCAGGCACCTTGATGACAGGGCAGCCACCAAAGTAGCGAGAGAAGCGCTCGTTATCGCCTGTGGCACTCATGAGCACCAGCCGCAGGGCTGGGTTGAGCCGCTGCAGGCCCTTGAGCAGAATCAGCAGGAAGTCCGTGTTCACGTCCCGCTCATGCACCTCGTCCACGATGACATGGCTCACGCCCTCCAGGCTGGGGTTGCTCTGCAGCTTCCGTAGCAGGATGCCCACTGTACAGAAGAGCAGAGCCCCACCTCGGGCTGGAGGCTTGCTTTCCAACCGCACCTGGAAGCCCACGTTCCGGCGCAGGGAGGGGCCCAGTTCGTGGCTAACCCGCTGTGCCACGGATACAGCCGAGATGCGGCGCGGCTGAGTGATGATCACGTTGCAGCGAGCACCTCGGCCCTCTGTCACATAGCGCTCCAGCAGCAGCTGCGGGATGCGCGTGGTCTTCCCACAGCCCGTGTCCCCAGCGATGACCACCACCGGGTGCTGCTCGATGGCACTGAGGATGGTGTCCCGATGAGGGTCCACAGGGAGCTGGGGGGCCTCCTGCCAGACTGGCCCTCGCCGCCGCCACAGCTCCAGCAGGCTCTGGCTCAGACGCAGCTCCTCTGTTTCTGACAGGGGCATGTAGGGCTTGCCTGTGATAGGGTCACCCAGCGGCCCCGAGTCCTTGCCCAAGGGCAAGATGTCATCACTCTGCAGCCGGAGCTCTGGGGAGATCCATGAACTGTCCATGGGGTACTGAGGGACGGGAGAGGCAAACAAAATGGTGAAGAGAAATACATTCTTCTCATTTACCCACAGCCAGCCAGCCCCTCCACACAATTCACCTTGGCCAGAGGCTATGGCCCACTCGCGGGGCAGGACTCAGTCCTCAACTGCCATGGGACCCTCGTGGGCAAGACAGGACTGCTCAGGGCAAGGGTACACCCAGGCTCCATCCCCAGTGGGGAAAGCGGGGAATCACTACCACCTGCTGCAGGTGAAAGCTTTTGGTCTGGGTAGATGAAGGCGGGCAGGGGAGGAAGAATGTGGGGATTCTCTTACGTGGTTCAGGAAGGTCTCTATCTTGCGGAGGATGGGTTCAGGCACCTGGATGGTACACGGCCGGCGCTGCGTCTCACCCAGCTCACGCAAGGAGGCCAGGTTATACATGGCGTGGGTGAGCGGCTCGTTGTTCCGGTCCACCAGGCCCAGGCTCTGCAGAGGGGACATGAGCGGCTGGTCTATGCCTGTCTCCCCAGAACTGGCCCAGACCTGCTCAGGAGCTTGAGAGAAGTCGTGCAGAGCAACCTCTTTTCTAAGACATTTTTGGGTTTGGGCCGATATGGTGCAGAAGGGAGAAATTAGGAACCAGGAAAATGTTAAGTCTCCACCAAAAAAAAAAAAAAAAAAAAGTTAAAAATGATTCAAGGGCTTCCCTGGTGACACAGTGGTTGAGAGTCCGCCTGCCGATGCGGGGGACACAGGTTCGTGCCCTGGTTCAGGAAGATCCCACATGCCGCGGGGCGGCTGGGCCCGTGAGCCATGGCCGCTGAGCCTGCACGTCCGGAGCCTGTGCTCCGCAATGGGACAGGCCACAACAGTGAGAGGCCCGCGTACCGCAAAAAAAAAAAAAAAAAAAAAAAAAAAGATTCAAGTAAAACCAGACCTGGTGTGTCTGAGTGTTACAGCCCCTACCCGTGCAGATGGGCACCGCAAAGAATCCTCTCCCCGAGCAGCCGGAGTCCCCACAGCAGCCCAGGTCACCTCCATGAATCCCCACCTGAGACAGGCGGGCCAGGCCCTGAGCCACCCCGGAACCCAGGCACAGGCTCCTCTGCCTTCGCTGCCCGCCCACCCCACCAACCGCCGCCACATTTCACGTCCAGCTGCCACACCTCCACCTGTTTCTGCATGATACCCAGTCCACCGTACAAACGTACATGGAAGTTCCCGTAAATACCTACTTATACAACTTGATAAAATATGCCACTGGAAGGGAAACTGTTTTATTTCCCTGTATGCCCAAAGCCACCCCACCAGAAATAAGACAAAGCATTCCAACACATTGGGCAAATGTGGAAAACCAGTCATTTTCCCCTATAGTCTGTCATGTCCGGATTCCACATACCCTCCAAAACCCAGAGCAAACACTCCCTCCTTTAAGAAGTCTACCTGCACCGGGACCAATCCCCTTTCCCAGCCTCCTCGTGCCAGAACAAAAGAGGTGCCAACAGGGCCACCTTGCTGCAGGGGAGGCCTCTGTCCTTTCCCAGGACTGTGAGAATTTATCTACAGCCTCTCTGACCGGGGGCAGTGAGCTGCTCTCAGAACGCTGCTGCCTCCTGGAAGCTTGCTCCTTCCTGAGACAGGCCTCTAACATGCTGAGGGTCTTCTCATCACTTTTTTGTCTGTTTTTGTTTTTTGTCAATGCATTTATTTTTCAGTTTCAATCTGTAATGGTTGCTTAATAAAATCAGTCAGCAAAAAGTGATTTTTTGGGGACAAATGTGGACATTAGCAGATGGAACAATGGTGACAGGTGCAATCTTATTCCAACGTTCGTTTTCACAAATTTGAATTAAATGCTCCCAGGACACTGGAAATACCCTACTAAAACAAGAGTTCTTGGAACAAGTTCATCATCACTGTTTTTGTCTATCAAATTAAAATTCAGACCTCCTCAAAGTTCTCCCAGTTAGCCCTAGTTCTGTCCTCTTGAGCCACAGGTAATGACACATCCATTCCCTCTCACCACTTACCTGAGCCCATCCCTCTTCAGTTCTCCGGGATCTTGTTACCCCTCACAATCAGCTCTACCTAAAATTCAGTTCCCAGAGCCAAATGTACACCAAAGGTATATCCGACCATTCAGAGTAAAACAGGGCCTCCTTCCTCTCTTATTCTGCAAACCAGACCCCCAGGGTTCACGTAACTCCCACAACTGGGCTATCAGCTGACCTCCAAAGCCTCTTCAAAATGACTGCTAGCTGTAAGCCCCACTGCCTTCACCTGCACGTTGATCCCTTCAATCTTCATCCTAGATGAACGTCGCATGGTTTGTCTGGGCCACAAAGCCCAAGTTACCAAGATCTTTCTAGATACCAAGTCTGTCCCTCAACAGAGACATTTCTCCAGCTCCATACCATTCAGAATGATGAGCATGTCTCCTCCTGGCTTCACCCAGGTTCCAGCCAACAGTGCTGAAACGGCTGAGCTCATGGGCAAAGCACCTCCACAGGGACTGTGGAGAAGCCCTGGAAACAGCACCCCACAGCCTGACAAGCAAGGATGGGACACCAGATACTTATGTGCCCAGGCCGAAAGCCTGGCAGTGGTAGATTTCATTTCCTGGAAAAGTGGACCATTTGCCAAGGGTATCAGGGAGCTCCAAGACATCTCATGCATCACACCAGGGACCTTGCACTCACCTTCAGTTTCTTACAAGCCAGGGCTGCCGCCTTATTCTCTGCCTCTGCTTTGCGACGCCCTTTGGCGACAAAGGTCATGGGACAGGGCCAGAGTAGGGTGAGGGTGGACAGCTTGGTCTTGGTGCCCACAGTATGGAACTGCATGAGGTTCTACACAAAGGGCAAGAGAGATGGTTACAAAAGGGAGGGAATGAAAACAACCAGGAGTTCTCAGAATGCCAAGGGACACAGAGATGGATTTAACCCCCATCTGAGCAGGTACCAAGCATCAGCCACAAAAGAAGTGCCACTGGACAGGCAGAAGCCAGCCCTGTGGGGCTGCAGCTCCCGGATCCTGGTCTTGCTTCTCCTGTGGTACCATGATTTCACAACAGGAAACGGCATCTGGGCAACGCCACTACCTGCCCTCCTAGCCCACTGTCCTCTCAGCACTTTCAGAGCAAACAGGTGTGATGGTAGCTGCAGGCTGAAGCTGTCAACACAAGCTAAAAACCAAGCACATCCTGGGGGATCAAAAAGGCCTTGAGAGCAGCTCTGCTTAACCAAAGCCCCTCAGCCTGACAACAAAGACGAAAACCTTAGCAAGTCAGCCACCCCCTCCCCAAACCCTCCTTTCCTGCCCGCAACCCTTGAACAGATACATAGGTCTTCCACTCCTACAGCCCCCAGCCCCCTCCCTGTGCTCCAGTGTTCTGACTTCCAATCTGTCCCCGCTGCTTCAACCCTCCAAGGACCTGGAGTTCCCCCAGCTGGCCCAGGCTGGGCTTGGAGAATGGGCATCTTCAGCCCCCCCATACACCCGTAGTCTCCCTCCCACCTGGTCTGGAGGAAAACCAGACTTGACCAAGCCAGCTCCCTAGTCACACATATAGGAGACCCAGCTCACCTTGGCTGTGGAGGACGATGTCGCTATCTGAATCACCTTGGCCAGAAGGTTCTTGGGAAGCGGAAACTGGGTCAGAGCCCTAATAGCACTGTCGTCATCCGTCATTTCAAAGGAACCCCCCCTGGGAGGACCGAAAGTTTAGGTGAAAAAGCACTCTCTCTTCCTGGGCCAATTTCACCTGCTCTGAGACCCAGGAGCTAGGATACTGCATAGCTGCAGGAGGCTGGGGCATTTCCACTTGGCCTGTGATCCTCTCACAGACACAAAGCACATCTGGCGCTCCCTCAGTTCCCCCAAACTGAGGAGGGTAGGGGCAGGGGGCAGGCAGAGTAGTTACTGGGCCTCTGAAGGACCCAAGTATGAGCTGGAGGGAGGGTCCGTGCTGCTGTTTCGCAAAAGCCCAGCCATACAGTACATGGCCAAAAATGGCTTTCCCCAAGAACAGGTAGATGTACCTGTGAATAACTGAGACACAGACTGAGATGTGGGGCAGGGGCCCTCCCATCTCAGAGAAGACTCCCTGGGAACATGCCCCACCCCATGTCAAGGTGCAGCCAGCTTCCCCTGCATTCCCTGCCCCTGGCTGTACCTCGAATCCCTGAGTGGGGTGTGGGAGTCCTGCTGGGTCATAGACAGAAATTCAGTGACATCAATGGTCCCCTCTTCTAGCTCTTCCTCCTCATCCTCCTCTTCCTCCCGGCCCAAGGAGCGGGATAGGCCCCCAGGTCCCCCTGGCCGGATGCTCTCAGGATTCAGCTGCCGCCAGGAAGTAGGTGGCATGGTGGGTTCTGGGCGCCACCAGCTGTCAGCCGGAGAGCCAAAGCGATCGGCTAGCACGCGGTATTTGGCTGCATCAAACAGCTCATTCCGGGGACCCAGCAGACCCCAGCCCTGGGGAAAAAAGGGGCGTTGTGAGGGCCCATACCACTCTCACACCTCAGGCTGCTCGGAACCTGCCCAGTTACACCGTAAGTCCCTCATGTGTGGGAGCCATGCTTTTTCACCTGTCTACTCACCTCAGGCCCTAGTCCAGAACTGGGCACAGAGAGAGCACTTAACATGTCTACCTTCAACAGATGAAAATGACAAGGTAAATTCTTACAGCTATTAAGACAAAAGACCAAAGAAACAAAACAAAACAAAGAAAAACCCCACAGGACAACGGGAAGCAGATGCACTCACAAAGTGAACTAGAAAGCTTCAGTGAGTGTAGCGATTAGGAAATATGTCGTCTACACCATAAAACAGATATACCTCTGACACAAGAATCCTATGCTGGGAACATAGTCTAGAAATAACACCAAACGTTTTTAAAGCCAGTTATACAAAAATATTATTTTTAAAAATATTACAGTTTCATTTTTTTCTAGAGAAAATCAAATAAGACATTTGTTGAGTCTCTAGCATGTACAAAGCAACATGCTTGCCACCCTAGGCACCATCAGGAGAGAGGAGACCTGGTCTCTGCCCTCAAGAAGCTCAGAATCTAAGAGGCAGAAGAAAAATGCAGAAAAACAGAGTCTAAAGAACAAAAAAATAAGCAAGAAGCTAGAAGAACATGAGTTCACATAAATAGAGCACAAGGTCAAGAAACTGAAGTTGGGAGTGGTCAAGACAACAAGGGTAAGCCAGGCGCATCAAGAGGGTTTCAGACATTACAGCCATGTGACAGTGGACGGCAGGTGCCAGAATCCAGGCACCGCTCCACGGTGCGGCTTCAGCCCCACCTGACTTGTGACAAGCCGAGGAGTGACCACTCGCTTCTTTAAACTCTCTCCTCAGGGACTTCCCTGGTGGCTCAGTGGTTAAGAATCTGCCTGCCAATGCAGGGGACATGGGTTTGATCCCTGGTCTGGGAAGTTCCTACATGCCGCAGAGCAAATAAGCCCATGAGCCACAACTACTGCGCCAGCGCTCTAAGCCCAAGAGCCACAACTACTGAGCCCATGTGCTACAACTACTGAAGCCTGCATACCTAGAGCCCATGCTCCGCAACAAGAGAAGCCACCGCAAGGAGAAGCCCATGCACTGCAACAAAGAGTAGCCCCCGCTCGTCACAACTAGAGAAAGCCCGTGCGCAGCAACGAAGACCCAACGCAGACAAAAATAAATAAAATTAAATCTTTAAAAAACAACAACAACAACTCTCTCCTCAGATTTCTGGAAGAACCAGCTGTAATTTAAAATGTAATCAGGTAGCTAGTGGGAAGCAGCCACACAGCACAGGGAGATCAGCTTGGTGCTTTGTGTCCACCTAGAGTGGTGGGATAGGGAGAGTGGGAGGGAGACGCAAGAGGGAGGAGATATGGGGCTATATATATACATATAGCTGATTCACTTTGTTATACAGCAGAAACTAACACAACACTGTAAAGCAATTATACTCCAATAAAGATGTTAAAAAAAAAAGTAATCAGGAAGTGACTTCCCTGGAGGTCCAGTGGTTAAGACTTCGCCTTCCAATGCAGGGGTTGTGGGTTTGATCCCTGGTCGGGGAGCCAAGATCCCACATGCCTTGCAGCCAAAAAACCAAAACATAAAACAGAAGAAATATTGTAACAAATTCATTAAAGACTTTAAAAATGGTCCACATCAAAAAAATCTAAAAAAAAAAAAAAATGTAATCAGGAAAATTCTATTCACAACAGCAACAATAACCATAGCCTACCTAAAATGAACTTAAAGGAATAAATTTACATATTTTTTTAAAGTACAAAACTTGGTAAAAGGACACAAAATATGGGAGTTCCTGATGATGAAACTTTTTTGCGTAAAGAGACAAAACCCTCCTAAATTAACCTATGTAACATAACTACAATCAAAGTCTGGATAGACTTTTTGGGCACTTGACAAATTGTCAAATCTGTGTGGAAGAAGAGATGCATGAGAACAGTAGGATTCTGTGACAGAGAATGTGAAAAGGGCACGCCACACACATCCACATGCATGCAAGCACAGCCACTCAGGGCAGGGCAGGGCAGGGCAGTACGGGTGCCTGGCCCAAGGCTCAGCCTCCATGCTTCTGCGTCACGTCACCGCCTGCTTACAAGGACAATCTGATTATACAGAAAACACATACAGCACCCTCCACCTTGGCCTTCCCCAGGATGCCAGCATGCTTTACCTCCCTGCCTCCCACTCATACCCCCCGCCCCCAAGGCCATGAGGTGTTCCTGATGAGGAACACCCACCCAACCCGCTTCCCTTCCAGGGCTCCCCGTGCTGGCTCATGCTTCCCCACCAACCCGCTCTTCCTCCCTCCTCCATCTGACCAGTCACTGTCTTTTCCAGCTCTTTAATAACCCCAGAAGAGAGCTCCTGCACTGCTGCTACTGGCATTCTCACCTATCCTGTGCCCCCATCTCTGATCTTGCCTGACCCCACTGCTACTGGGGACTTTTCCTAAAGGCAAACTCAGCTGTGTCATTCCACCAATTACCACCAGTCAGCAGACCTAGCATCCACAGGATCAATCAAGACTCCTACCTGAGACACCTAAGGGCTTGGTGTTCTGGCTCCTGCTCACCTGTTCGCACCATCGCCAAGCACTCAGACCCATGTTCACAATCCTCTAGTTGCTCGCTTGCACCCTGGTTCCATGCCTCTGCGCCCTCTATCTGGAGTGCCCTCTCCATCCCTGTCCCTGGAAAACTTATACTCACTCTTCAAGAATAGCCTGCTTTATTCAGGAGGCTGAGGTGTACCTCTCCCCTCATGTGGGTGCTTCCTCTCTGGGCTGTGGCTGCCCCAAGAGCACCCTCAGTCACCTCTGTGCTGCCAGCACCTCACAACAAGCCTGAGGGCGACGCTTAAGAAACACATCTAGTTTGGGAGGAAAAAGGCTGAACAAATTTGAGTACAAATATTGAAGAATGAATGCGCTATACACTCCACAATATATAAAGAACTCTCATAACTCAACAATAAAACGATTTGACTAAAAAGTGGGCAAAGGACTTAAATAGACATTTCTACAAAGATACATAAATGGCCAATAAGCACAAGAAAAGATGCTCAACATCACTAATCATTAGGGAAATGCAAATCAAAACCACAATGAGATACCACCTCATACCCATTAGGATGACTACTATAAAATAAATAAAATGAAAGAAAAGAACAAGTGTTAGTGAGGCTGTGGAGAAATTAGAACACTTGTGCACTGTTG
This sequence comes from Kogia breviceps, assembly GCF_026419965.1. Classification (NCBI taxonomy): domain Eukaryota; kingdom Metazoa; phylum Chordata; class Mammalia; order Artiodactyla; family Physeteridae; genus Kogia; species Kogia breviceps. Next base: position 40,515,773 of record NC_081319.1, read on the forward strand.
GTAGGAACGTATAACAGTACACTATGAAAACAGTGTGGCAGTTCCTCAAAAAATTAAGAATAGAATTACCATATGATCTAGCAATTCCAATTCTGGGGATTAAAAGCAGAGTCTCGAAGAGATATTTGTTCACTGCAGCCTTGTTTCACAATGGCCAAAAAGTGGACCCAAGAGTCCATCAATGGATGAATGGATAAACAAAATATGATATATACATACAATTGAATATTATCAGCCTTTACAAAGAGAGAAACTCTGACACTTGCTACAACATGAATGAACCTTGAGGACATTATGCTAAGTGACATAAACCAGTCACAAAAGGACACTGTGTGATTTCACTTATGTGACAAGTAGTCAAATTTGCAGAAACAGAAAGTAGAATGGTGGTTGCCAGGGGCTGGGGGGAAGGGAGGATGGGGAGCTGTTTACTGGGTATAGAGATTCAGTTTTCCAGGATGAATAAGTTCTAGAGACTGGGTGATCAACAACATGGCTGCACTTAATACTAATAAATTGTACACTTAAAAGTGACTAAGGGGCTTCCCTGGTGGCGCAGTGGTTGAGAATCCGCCTGCCGATGCAGGGGATGCGAGTTCGTGCCCTGGTCCGGGAAGAGCCCACATGCCGCAGAGCGGCTGGGCCCGTGAGCCATGGCCGCTGAGCCTGCGCGTCCGGAGCCTGTGCTCCGCAACGGGAGAGGCCACAACAGTGAGAGGCCCTCGTACCGCCAAAAAAAAAAAAAAAAAGTGACTAAGATGCTAAATTTTATATTTTGTGTATTTTACCACAATTTAACAAACATACAAACAAAAAAGGCTATGAGCATAGATAGAGAACAGAGAACGGGCTGGGGAGGAATGTGATCACAACTTGCTGCACATGGTCTCGGTTTAAAGTGCCTCCTTCATCCAAGCAGAAAAGCATCCTCACCCTCGGCACTAGAGACATTTTGGACCAGGCAATTCTTTGTTGTGAGTGGCTGGCCTGTGCATTGTGGGACGTTTAGCAGCATCCCTGGCGTCATACCAGGTAGCAATCTTCTCCTTGAGGCCGCCAAAAATGTCTCTAGACGTTACCAAATGTCCCCTGGGGGGACAAAATCCCCCCAAAATTGAGAACCCCTGAGGTAGAGGTGCTCTAAGGGAGACGGCAGTTTCCCAGACATTAAACACAGAAAGCATGGTTGAATTTCTGAGAGAGACGATTTCCCCAGGCAGGAGTATAGAAAAAGGAGATGTTTATAGAGAGTGGGAGAGGAAAAGGAGCCTGGAGTGACCCAGAGACAAGGAAAGCAGGTATAATCCAGGGGCTGAGGAAAAGATGCCCCACAGTGCCAAAGCCACAGACCATTCAAGCAGAGCAAGGACTGAGGAGATGCTGGTAAGCCTGGCAAAGCTGCCCCAGTCAGCCAACAATCACCAGGCGCTATGAGGATGTGAAGGGAACCAGCAACCATGGCATGGGCTATGATGCTGGAGTGGAAAAAGAATGCAAACCACAAGCACGGAGAGCTGTGTGCAGGGAAGCAGGGCCTGGGGAAGGGATTAGAACACTGAAGAATTTTTTTTAGCTGTGCCGTGCCGCTTGCGGGATCCTAGTTCCCCCAACCAAGGATCAAAACTGTGCCCTCGGCAGTGAAAGTGTGGCATCCTAACCACTGGACCGCTAGGGAACTCCCCAACACTGAAGAAAGAATCAGAAAAGAATCAGATGAGGAAAGAACTGAAAATTAAATAAAAGCGTAGGAGACAAGATGGAGGAGACAGAGAGGACAGAGAAAAGAGAAGGGTCGTGTGGGAGCCCAGGACAGGAAGAGGGACCCTGCCTCCTCAGACCCAGGAGAAGCAGTGACAATGAAGGTCTGCAGACCATGAGTGGGAGAGAAGCTGAAGGAATACAGCTTTGTCCTTGTCAAGAGTGAAGACCTAGGAATGTGAGGAAGATTCAAGGTTGGCACAGCCATGAAGGGAGCCAATTAGAAATGGAAAGAAGGCTGGGAGCAACAATGAAGGTCTAGGAAATGCTGCACAACCAAAAACTGAAAGCAACCCACGTCCCACCACTGGGAAGTGAGAGAAGTGACTATTATTCTTCCATTGTAAGTAAGAGAGGACTGTGTGGCTACAAGGAAAAACCTAAATACATGAAATAACAGGGAAAGAAAAACAGAAACCCAAATAGAAGTCTCACCATGGTGCTGTACAGAGGGAGTGTTCTCCATAAAGGGGTTCTTCTCTGTGGGTTTTGAAACCACAGAAAGTAGATAACTACAGTGGCAAGAAAATAATATTAATCTATTCCGTCACTGGCTGAAGCAAAAAAGGAACCACAAGGTGGGAAGGGCTTAGGACAGGTGAGTGGTCGAACACCCTGCCAACCTAAACCTAGGTGCAGCTGACACCAGAAAGACCGTCACTTCAAGAAGTTCTCAGGAGGGAGGTCTGAATGGTTTTCGCTAGGGGAGGGTCACCTTGAACAGCTGGCAGGCAGCAGCCGCAGCCTGCCTCTCGGCGTCGATCTTCTTGCTGCCATAGCCTTCTACCTCCACGCTCTTGGGCCACTTTATGTGGAGGGTGACTTTCTGAGGAAGAGAAGAGAAGAATCAGGACCCTTGCCTCTCTAGACTACAAAGGTATAACAAACCACATGGAGAATCAACATCAAAGCTGTAGACCTCACAGCAGCAGGGCTGAGTACAAGACAGAACCCCAATCCCATCATTAACTCTGTGGAAGGCTCAGACTCCCCCACCCTCAAGCCACTGTCCCACCTCAAGCTGTTTTGCTTCTTCAAAGTGCCATGTTCTAGCCAGAGGGCAAGGTGGGACCCATCTTCATCCTTAAAAATTTTCATTCAGAATGGTTTGCCTGCATGCTTCCTGTGGGTCCCAGGACCTACAAGACTCTGGGACCAGGAATTATCATCAACTCGAACCCTCTACAGTTCCAGTTAGTTGGAAGGGACCAAATCCAGGGCCCAGTACAGAGGCCTATCTTACACAAGATAAGAACGTCTCACTTCACTTGCCCGTGTTCCCCTTCCCTAAACCAGGCTCTTCTCCAGACTTGGCTTTGCTCTGAGATTCTCTGCTGACCGTTCTCAATTCAGAAAACCCACTCTATGGCCTCCCCGACAAGAAATCTGAGACAGAAAAGAGCATCCAGTCTCCTTCCTGAGAATCAGACCAATATGTCTCCTTGCCACCAGCAGAGTTACCTTTTTCTTTGGTCCATTTGTGTGCACGTAGACCAATTTGTCTTTTGCATGCGAGATGCCAAGGGCTCTTCCAATCACACTGTTGAGAAGATTTTTGGGCTGTGGAAACTCTTTTAATAGGTCCCTAGAAGCTAAGAAAATAAGAATAAAAGCATTATAGTTGTGCTTTTCCTTCTAAAAACTCTGTGGGGTGTGTGTCAGGACAACCCTGGACTGGATACTGAGGATGTCGGCTCATGATCCCAAACCACCCAGGAGCAACTTAAAAAGGAGGGAGAATGACTTCAGGGTTTACAGGGGACAGTGGGGCTAGAGCCAATGCACGATCATCTCCTGAAAGAGAAGGGCCAACGCCCCCCACACCACAGAGGGGAACCAGCCAGGATCCTCTTCCCCACCCAAGCTTCCGAGTTAACACTTTAGCTACAGAAGCCTACCTGGCAACAACTCCCCCAATCTGATGTCTGAAAGAACGCACTAAACAAAAAACAAAATTGACCACACACACACAGTGGAGATCAAGACAATGCAAGGCCCCTCCTAAAATAACAGACACACAACAAGGAGGATTGGCGCGGAGTCTGAATACCAGGCCCCAGTTCTCAACTCTACCTGAACACTGTGCAAAATGCCACCCCAGAGCCAGATTATGTGTAGGGACACTGATTCGAGACCTCCTTAGCTTAGACACGGGCATGAGCTATTCCTCCCGGGAGTTCACTGCAGTGAACCAAGTGGAGGCAGGATGCATCAAACCCCGTGAGAGGTTTATTACACTTTGGATCAATCCCAGAGCACAAATGGGTGAGATGTCCACCTAGAAGCATCTTGTGCCAAACACAGGACTTAGACCATGAAGAAGCCTGCTGAGAGTGGCTGAAAACTAAAGGAAGAGCCCCAAAGCACCAGAGTGGACCTTCAAGAGATGCAGAGTCAGAGACCAGCAGAAGGGATGGGAAGCCTTTTCATTCTCCACCCAGAGTCTCTGGCATTATAATTCACAAGTAATTTTGTAGGAGGTACATATATGCACCTGTGCACCTGCATGCATCAATCATATCACCTGGGGAGCTTCCTCACAGCACTGCCCACCCTGATCCCCACAGGGCACTTGAGAATGGCAATGATGTTAGGGAAGTCTGTATTTTGAAAAAGCTCCTCCAGGAGTTCTGCTGTAACTCTGCTGCCTGGGTTGAGGCTATTTCCTTGGAGCAGACTCCTGTGTCAACTGGCCAAGAGGGAGGATTCTGCCTGGCCCTGACTCCCTCTAAATGTTAACTTGTAAAGCAACTGAGAATCGAGTAGACGAGAAACAGTATGTAAGCAGACTCAAAGGAGTTCCAGCCCACAGGAGGACCCAACTTTAAATAGCCCACTAGACACACATATAATAGCAGACGTGCAATGGTACCCCCTCCAGCTTTATAGGGCAGAGGCTGGCTCTCTCTGTCCATCCTTGATGGGCAGGGATGCTCTTACCAGTTTCATTTCCTGCACCATTCAGGAGGCACCGCGCTCGGGTCCACTAGAGCAATCATTCTGTATTCGAGATTCTGAAGTCTCAGGTGTATTTTGAGCTCTGCCTTTCTCACAACAGCGAGGATGTGCTTAACCTTGATGTTCTAACCCTTGACCACCGACCTGGCAGGAACTGGACGTTTACCTGTTTTCCCCAACTCCCTTGTAGTACGCACCTATCACCTATTGTTGCCAGGTGCAAGCGCTCCAGTCCCAGAATCTCCGCGCCTGGGGACCATTTGGGCCTGAGCCACACTGAGCTTTACAACAGCAGGGCTCCGGCCTGCCACTGAATGGCGGTCTCAGCCATACAAGAGAGGGCCCGACCCCAGCCCGCGCCCCTAGCTCTGTCATCCCCCGAAGTCAAGGGCGTCGCAGCCTGGCTGCCCCTGCCCTCACCGTTCACCATGCTTCCGTCGCCTTCCCCAGGCCCGTCGGGGGCCGCCCCCGCCTCAGCGGCCGCCTTCGTCCCCTGGGGGCGGATGCAGCCTGTCGAGAGGCCGCGCGGGCGTCCCTGTCGCCCGGGAGTGTAGGGAGCCAGCGGCCGCAGGCGCGGAGAGACGCCGGCGGCCAGCGCCATGAGTCTCCTGGCGGCCGCCATCTCGCTCCCACCCGCCCCCGCGACTCCGGAGCCCGGCAGGGATAGGGCAGAAGGGCAGGAGCGAGCGGCCCGGGCGCCGCGCGCCCCCTGCCGTACGGGCGGACCCGGGACCGAGCTGAGATGGCTCCCGCCCCACGCAGCCCAGGGCCTCCAGCGCGGCACGCTCCAGTCAACCGGTGGGCCGACCAGACCAGGGCTGGAACCCTGCCGAAATCACTCCCCCAGTAAATCCAACCCACAGACTCGTCATCTGAAGCTGAGGCAGGAAGAGAGAGTGGGGCTTCTTGGGAAATAGTACAGGCCTTAGCTTAATGTCCATCCAAGGAAATGAACTTGAAGTTCCCCCTAGGTCCTACTTATTGCAGGTAAATACCTCCCACATGCCCTTACAAATTGGCCTGCACTCCCGGCCAGTAGAGCGTAAGACCATTGCTAAGCTGGGGCACAGCCACCTCATTTAATGGCTTACAAAGTAAACCTGGTGAAGAATCTGGAGCCAGGACAGGGAAGACCTCTTGAACATAAGCAAACCAGGTTTACTCTCCAGAGCTGGAGTCAAAGATGTAAAGTACCCAACTTGGACACTGTGCCCAAGAATTGAGCTGTTCCAGCAGTGAAAGTCTGAAGCTGCTGTTCTGTGCTTGTTTGAAAGCCAGATAGGATTCTGCTTCCAAACTACTACACCTGGGTTCTGGCCAGGCTCATTCCTCTTCCTCTTCTGGCACTGAGGAGCAGGGTTTTGGGTCAGGTGGGAGTCAGACTGGATCTGCATGTTGGGACAGCGGCGGTGACAGCAAGGGCCTCAAGGTCTCAATCCCTTGGAAGGAGGCCTTGGTCAGAGGTTGGCAGTGCAGTTGGGGTGCAGCTGGCGGTGGGGAGCTGTTTGTTGTTTGTTTCTTAATTCTAGATGTGATTCCAACAATCCCCTTAAGAGATTGTTGAAACATTACTGGGAGCCACCACCCCCAGAGTTTCTTAGCCATTAGGTCTGGAATAGGGCCCAAGATCTGCATTTTTAACAAGTTTCCAGATAATACTGAGGTTGCTGGTCTGGGATCACACTCAGAACTGCTGGCCTATGGCGAGAACATGGGATTTGAGTCCTAACACTTGGGCTTAGCCCCAAGTCTACCAGGTGCCAGCTGTGAACCTTGGGCCATTTTATCACTGGGGAAAATAAGGACAAACTTGCTCTACTCATTTGGTATGGCTGTGGTTAATATAAAATGGGAATGTTTGGAAGGGGGCTTTGCAGAGTGCTCTGATAGAGACGCCTCTGCCCTCTGAGATCTGAGACAACAAGGGAGAGGTCCCTTAGAAGCAGACCCAGAGCTAAATGGGGCAGCTTCAACTCCTGCTCCTCCATTCCCTCCTCAGTAGGTTTTTAACCAGGAAAGGGCAAAAAAGGGAAGGTGGCTCTGGCAGCAATGGTCTGACGTCACAAAGGGACATCACCATCCATGTCAAACACCCCTACCCAGATCATCCATATAGGGACGGAAAGACCCTTGGGGTAGAACATGATTTACAAAGGCTTTGAATTTGGCCAAGTGGCACTTTAGTTTGCCAAAACCTAAGGCATCCACCCAACTTCAGGAGTACTTTTCAAGGATTGTTAGCAGCCCAAATTCCCTCAAAAGAATCCAGAAGCTTAGCAAGCCTGGGAGTGGCAGCAGTAGCTGAGGCCAAATTTTGAAAATTATGGTGTCTGAAAGCTGAAGGAGGCAACAGCCGAAACCTCATCTGGAAAGCAGGGCCTGGGTCTATCTTGGTCTATCTATCTCAGAATAGCACTCTGCTCTGACAGCCACTTAGGCTAAGGTTGAAATGCTATGATTTCATGGATTTGCTTCCAAAGGGGCCAAAGTGAAAAGATACACACAAAGTGATTGTCCATGAGCTGTTCATTGTTCAAGCCAGGTGATAGGTACATAAGGGATTTACTATACTATTTTCTGAATTTCCTATTTCATTTACTTCATCTGGGTTCTAACAGCTGGTGTCACCTTGAGCATATATTTCACCTCTGCAAACCTCATTGCCTTTTGTAAAATGAGGGCAACTCTTAGACTAGCTCCTGGAACCATTCTGGTTCTGTGATCTCCCCATTGGTCTAGAGCAGGGGTGGCCAAAGTGTAGCCTGAAGACCAAACCCACCCACTGCCTGTTTTTAAAAATAAAGTTTATTGGAACATAGCCATGCTCACTTGTTTCTGTATTATCTATTACTGTTTTCATGCTATAATGGCAGAGTTAAGTAGCTGCAAGGGAAACCATATGGCCTGGAAAGCCTGGAATGTGTACTCTCTGATCCTTACAGAAAGTTTGCTGACTCCTGCTTTAGAGGACCTTGAAGAAAGTTAAAGAGGCTCAGGCATGCCCCTGGTTCCTTTCCAGCAACATTAAGCTTTCTCTTCCACTCTCCATTCTTTGGGGAGAGAAAGTTGACTCCTCTGCCTGTGAAAAAGGAGGGAAGTTCCGTAAAAATGAAGGGTTTACTGGCTCAGAGATCTTGCCATCACTTCTGGATCAAGCACAATGTCTGGTACTCAAAGTGCTAAACAATGACATCTAGAAGAATGGGATTAAGGTTAAAGGATCTGCTGAATACACAGGAGGATGTTGTAGGATTCTAAACTTTGGAGGCCCCAGGAAAAAGCAACAGGTGGAAGCCCAAGACAGTCCAGACTTTGGGCAGACCAGAGAACTTCTGGAGGGAAAGTGAGAGGGACCACTGACAGCTGAAAAAACCAGATGTCTCGGCCAAAGTTCTGTCAACTTAATCACAGTTAGATATTTTATGGATGGTCAAAAAGGCAAGAAATGGTCCACCTGGTTGGCAACAAGAAAGGTAAGGGGAACAAAAAAAAGAAAGAAAAAAGAAAAAGAAAGGTAAGGGGACCTACAGGGGCTGGGTGGCCACCCTGACCACCCAACACATTCTCACGGCTCTCCCATCCATGTACGTATAGCCCCAAGGTCCCTTGAGGTAAACCACCACACCAAGAGGTGACACGTCTATATCAGGGAATGGACAGGACCAGTCCTGTGGTCCCCAGAATCCTGCCGGAAGGCGTGTTATCCCATGTTGCTTTCTAGCTGCTCTACATCTCAGATCTGCACAGGTGGGGAAGATTCGCAGGGGATAGTTGGGGGCAAGTTTCTTAATTTATTCACCCTTTACTTTGGAATGTGGCCTTGGTAAAAGGTTGGCCATAGAGGGAAGGGTAGATTGGGAAAAGAGGTGATATCTTTTTCCAATTCCAAATCTGACTCTGATGGGCACTGTAACCTATTTAAGTGGCCACTATTTTCTGAGCATTGTTTTCCTATATGAACACCAGAGAGATTGTTTCTACCCTGCACTTCCTTCTTCCGGACAGAGGTACCAGCAAAGCCGGCAGGGAATCAGAATGCATGGCAGAAAGGTCCAAGAGTCACGTGGACTAAGAGATTGTTGCTTCTGTGATAAAGGAACAGAGGCAAGAACACTTTATAGCTTAAAAAAGAAAGAGAAGGCAAAGATGCATACACCCAGATACCTTCTGGAGGTGGAGCTGTGAGGAGACAATCAGGCTGGGGGGCAGGGGGAGGGGGGTGTCTGTCTTCCTCTGGGGAAGACAGTGCAGGCCTGTTGGGCTGCCCCACAGGGAGCAGCTGCCCCTCCCAAGAGCAGCGGCCTTCTCTTCTGCATGTGCTCAAGGAGGCACTGCCTAGCCATGCTGCCTGGTTAATCCCAACTAACCATCTTTAAGCTTAGCCAAAGCACATCTGACACTCTCAGAGCCACTCACCTGCCATGTTGGAAATGTTAACGTTCAGCCTTTTCGAGTTACAGGGCATTTTAAGAAAGAAAGAAAAAAGGGCAATCAACTCTTGTTTTGGCAACGGTAGGGGGTGGCATTTCTTTAATACCTAAGTCAAATGGTCACAGGGGCCAGAAGTACTTATTTCTATACTGCTGTCTATAGTCAGGGCCACTGTGGCAGGAGGACAGTGCATGTAGAAACCACATGGGAACACGGCAGCAGTGTGTGCTGCAGAAACTGAGGTGCTGTGTGTTCCCCACACCCTTCCTGAGCTCTTGACCTTCAAAGCACTTTACAGACAGAGCCTAAAGTGGACATGCTGTCTCCAAATAAGGCAAAGACTCTATGAACTATAATAGTGTTCTTCCACTAAAAAAATGAGGGAGGGGTGTGAACAGGTGGCAAATGGAGTTGGGAAGAGCAGCTGTCAGGACAAGAGGCCGCCAGGAGCACTGGTCTTAGCAGACCTGGAAAAGATCTAAGTCTGAGGGAAGAGAAGAGACACTCACGGGCAGAGATGCTTCCCTGGGTCCTATTACTGGCCCCATCCCTGGGTACCAGTGGGATCTGAGGTCAGCTGTCACCTGTTGGGGAGCTCCGACATTCTCCCCAATCAAAAGGAGAGCCGACCTTGCCAAATGGACTGAGATACAGATTCTAATGTCAGTAAAGTGCTTTGAGGTGCTGGGGGAGATAGGGAAGTGATTTGTCGGGCACCCCCAAAGCCTCCAAGATGGAGGGCACTAAGCCGAGTCAGGCTCTCTGTTCTGGCCCTGCTACAAGCACCCTGAACTTTCTGAGGCACCTGAGCCAGAGACTGCCTAGAAGGTCCAAGCCCTCTGATTCTCCACACTGGTGCCAGACACCCAGACTGAGCCTAGGCTTTATTCCTGGTCACACCAGGAGGCCCGATGAGACTGTAGGGTCTAAGCCAAGAGGCCAAGCATCATGAAATAACCCAAACCTTTCCAAATGATGTCTCCCTGAGGGCTCCAAGAGCTCTACTAACCCCACTACTCCTCACCCACTTTCCAGAGGTCTATGGCCCTGGCACCCGGGGTCCTGCTGCCACCCACCTCCCCACAGTCCCTGGACCAACCTGGTGCTGGAGGCATGGCTCCTCCCTTACCTCGAGAAATGGTCCCTCCAGGGGCAGGGTTGACACACATGGGTGGAAGACGGGGTGGGGGAAGTTTGCACTGACGCTGCCTGTGCTGGGCCCGATCTGGGGAAAGAGAAAGGGCATCAGGGTGACATGTTCTCACCCCTCACAGTTACAAACCCCTGGATTGACTCACCCCAGAGCACCCGTGAGGAGCTCTGGGCAGCAGAGCTGCTGGACCATATCTGGAGCCAGTCACAGGTTCTGAGAAACAGTGCCACCAATGCCACACAGAAAAAAGGCATTGTCTTATACAGACATGATACGTGACAGCCTCGTACAGATCCCCTCTTGGCTCTCAGAAAAGCCCTCAAACTCTCCCTGTTCTTTTAGCCACGCTCCATGAGTGTAACGCCCATTCCACATGCTTCTCTAGTCTCATGGTACCATGCACATCACCAGGGTTCTTCCACTTATTTGTCATCCACTTACGTAAGCTACCCCTGTATCTGCTATGGGTTCCCCAGATAAGCCACCAGATCTCAGATTATTCTCTCCCTCTAAGAACTGGTGAGAGAGGGACTAATTGACTGCTGGTGTCCTCCCCAAGAGGCAATATCAGACCCACCCTTACCAGCCTTCTCTTTCTTTCTAAAAGTTAATGATTTACTATTCCAAATATTTCCATTCCTTTGGAGACTAAATACTACCCATCAGTGGGTACATAAAGTACACTTTTAAGAAGTTCCAAAATTTTGATATACATGAACTAAAATTAAGACGCTCACTCCGTGTTTCATGGGAAGGTGGGAATGTACGGCTAAGAAAGGTTTAAGGTCTTTAAAAGCACAGAAATAGTGAAAACATCAGATAATCATTGGTCTGGAGGAAAAGGTGCAAGAACTCTCTGCTCTCTCTGACCCACACGTTTTGGTATAATAAATGGGGCAGGAGAGAAGCAGGGAGAGACAGTCATACACACTCTACACACTTGAGCAACAGCCTGTAGTGCTAAAATGATGCCCCTTTCTATAATGCAAATTAGCTCATGTACAATTGGTAAATGGGGGAACGATATCAATAAACATAAGAACCCTTGGTTCAAATCTGATTTTTCTAAGGCAAGGGAACTAAAAAGCAGGAGTGGAATGATAATTTTCAGCAGGAAAAGAAAAAAAGCCCCTTCAGCTGTATTTTTTAAAAATTAAAATCAAGTGCCTGTAGGGAATCGAGGTGGTAGATACATGGGTGGTCACTACACAACTTCTTCAACATTTCAGTATTTCTGAAGTTTTTTCATAATAAAATGTTAGGGGAAAGCAGGTACTTGTACTCAGGTCTCCTTCCCCCACATTCCCAGCTGCACACACTCGTTAATGGTTGCCCCACTGGCTCAGAGCTCTACCTCCACCTGCGCTGTCTCAGCAACTGCCAGCTTCATTCTCATTAAAAGGCTCAATGTACATTTGTAGCATCACACTGAGCTGCCTGCTTTGGTGGTCCAAAGCTCCTTCCCAGGTACCAATGACTGTTTTTGTCATCTTCTGTTCATAAAGTTGCAGGTGTACAGCCTCAACTGTTTTTCCCATAAGCCCTCTTAAAACATTGCAGGTGTGTGATTTTGCAGAAAACATATATACTGTTACAGCAGAAATGTTGTTACTTCTGGAACAAAGTGCCTAAGATCAAGGTTATCTTGGAACTAATTCTAGCTCTGCCTTGAAGCTAAGGTTGTAAATGACCAGCTCAACTTCTCCTTTCCTGTTTGAGGAAGGTCTTCATTCATATCCAAGGATGCTGGCTTGAAAAAAAAGAGAATAAATGATTTGATGATTATTTTATTTCATTAAGCATTTTCAGTAACTGGGGGAAGGTTGTTACAATTCCACAACAAAATCACTGAGCCCGCTTCTGACCACTGGAGCTGGAGGAAAATTGCCCATTCTTGTGGTTGATACAGTATTTTTCAAAGTTTTGTGCTGACTGTAAAAGACTCAGCTCACTCTTTGTGGCCTGATTCTGATGGCATTACAGCTGAGAAGACAAGAAACCTGTGTTAAGATGCTGGCTAAGGCAATAACAGGTTACTTACCAGGCACACAAGTGTTCTAGTTGGGAGGCGTTGGCAGCTCTGGTTAACTACATAATAGGAAAGATGGTAGCCCCAAGACCCAGTAGGCCACTGTCCACAATGCTGCAGGGAATTGCTAGGGCCATTACCTTCAGAACCATCAAATGGCCCATTCCATTAAGATCGTAAAGCCCTGAGTGCCAGAAAGCATCTCTGAAACACAACTATCTCCACCCTAGTGGCTTGTACACAGGAGGTGCTCAATTTTGCAGCCATACAACACACTGCATGTTGAGGCCAGGTGGTCACTCTCCAGAAAAACATGGGCTACGGGGCTGTACCCCAAATAGATCAACCTACTCTCATTTATTAAAGGCCTGCCAACCCATGGCTAAGGGCTGGGGACACACTACAGCCCAGTGCTTTTCCTATATCATCTCTAAACCTCACTATACCCCTGAAGATAGGGGCTGGGAAACAGGTAAGTTAACACCTTGTTAGTGTTAGTGGGGACCAGATTTGAACCCTAGCCATTCTGAATCAAGCTTTATATCATGTTAAATTTTCTCTCAAGATTCACAATGCCCTACAGAGCTCCTAATTTCACCATGAGGAACAAAGAAATACATAAAAACTCCATAAGAGATAAAGAAGTCCTATACAACAATAAAGTGGCACAAGGCCACCCATGACCAATTGCCAAGGTCATGATGCAAACCACAAATGAGACCAGCATTCATAAGACAGGAGAGGGCATTCAGCCTTACAGCCATGAAAAGACAGGTTTGCCTGAAGGAAAATATTCAAATCAGCAACTCTTTCTGATTAATGGTTTTCCCGGAGACCTTCAAGCATAAAATAGTTCTTGGTAGAAACACAAAACATTTACCTGTGTGGAAAGCGAGGTCCCAAATCAGACTCTGTCTGATTATTATGTCCTGAAGCTACTTAATACCATGGATTTGTGAATTTACCAGGTGTCAGGCCCTGTTCTAAGCTCTTTACCCATAGTAACTCATCTGATCCTCGGAACAACCCTATGCCCACTTAAATAGTAAGGAAGGAGGCACAGCGAGGCTCGGTCACCACCCAAGCCTCCTTGGCCAGCAAGAGGCAGAAGTGAGATGTGAACCAGGCATCTGGGTCTGCATCTTTGGCTCAGGGAGGTTCTGCTGCCTCCCATGAAGCTGAGTGCTGACAGTGCCACCCCTGAAGGAAAACCTCTTGAACAAATCAATTTCCAGCCTAGAAAGCAAAATCACAAATGCTATAAAGGAATTTTGCCCCGAAAACTCTCTCATCTGATACCATTTCCCTATCACAGGGAGGAGGAGGATTGTGATTTTATTGGGCTCTCTATCTCTTTACGAAATCAGTACTGTTAATTCAGACGCTCCCACCAGGAGAGAACCTGTCTTCATCCTTTTACAACTGGGTGGACAACAAAGCCCACTGATGAGGAGATAAACACAAAGCAATTTAATGAACTTAATTTTCAGCTCAAAATGTGCTATCCACACTAAACTCGAGTTCAATGTTTCCCTTTTCAGACACAGTTAACCAACACAATGAGGATGACAGATTAATTTTTTCATGCAATATGTAAACAGATCGAGTGGTTGAAGATAAACAAGGAGACAGGAAGAGGCTGCTCTGAGACCTGGAACATCCAGCCTCCTTCTGGCCCCATTCAGTGGGTTACATACAGCACCATCTGGCCAAGGTTTTCCAGGCCTCTACGAACATAAGTTGGAGAGGAGACACAACTGGGAGGATCTTTTTCATCAGCACTTATGGATGGCCTGTTATGGTTCTCATTTATTTGTAAAATGTGCCCAGCTTAGGAGGCTCACAGTCAGCTTCAATACAGGTGACACAGGCCTTTTACTCTTTATTTCCTTAAAGAAGAAAAGTCCTGCTCCTATCTAAGATATACAATGCCCTTGGGATCTGGCCCCTTCAAGTCTTCACCACCTATATCTCTTCCTGTAAGCAGCCCTTGAATGCTACCCTCTCGCCCTGCCATGGCTCAATTCTGCTACTGCTTATGCAATCCTCTCACCTCAGCTGTTGGAGGGTACTGATTTCAAGACTTGCCACAATTTCTCTAACCACTAATATAAAACAATGACTCAGTCCATTTCCACCAGCTTTTACTGAGGTCTATGGTGTGCAAAATGCTATGCCAGGTACCATGGATGATAAAAGAGCACAACAGGCCCCAGCTGCGCGGAGCTTCTAATCTAGTGATGCAATGAGTAATTCAGATAGACTAAACACGAGAAAGTACAGATGTGGTGCTGAGGATATCAAAGAGAAGAGAAATTGTCTTTGGTTGACAGAATCAAAAATGGCTCACAGAGGAAATGGTGTAAAACACTGGCCTAGAAAAATAGTAGGATTTCAATAAGCAGCGAATATGCAGGCGAGGGTATTCAGGGAGAGGGGTGGCAAATGTACACAAAGGCCTAGACAAGGGGTGGCAAGGGTTATAAACACCATGCAAGAGGAAGGCTGAGAAAGGACTTTGCAAAGTCACCCAAAGAGGGGGGTCCAAAGACTACACACTGGTGAGGGACTTTCACAGCCTTCATAGCTGCCTATGACAGGGAGGAAGGGCGTGAGGCCACAAGCACAATTATAATCTTACCTTTTCTGAATGAGTCCAGGCTGAACATTTCTGGCCAGGAGAGAAAGCTGGAATCCTAAGAAGGAGGGCCGAGAGGCAATGGTTAATATTCATGGTCCAGAAACCCACAGAGAAGATTTCAATAACACAGAGAGCACTGTCCAGAAGACAAGAAAAAATTAAGTTCTTCACTAATGAGCCCCAACTGCTCCCAGTCTTAAGGATGGAAGGGCCATCTCCACTACAAAGTAATTACATGTCTTTGTTTCTAATTGAGAGCTTTCTTTTGCCTGTCCTAAACTCCCTGATCCCTGCTAAACAGAAAGGGATGCATTTCATCGTGAGAGACATATATTTCCACCTCATCACAATACTTGCAGTTATCCTGGGACGTGTAGGAAGAAATGAAATCCTACATGGACCCCTTTTTTCATGTGGCGTCAGGAAATGGGACTGATGATTGCCTTATGGACAAACTGGTGTACTGGGCTTTCATAAAACCTAGTCAAGCCCCTAGGAATGGGACTTGACTGACAGTATCAAAGAGTAACTGTAGAGTGATTCAAAATAAAAAGCTTTTCATGGCGGAGTCTCTATGAAATAACAAATATTAAGTTAAGGTTCAACTGTTGGCCAAAAATTTTGCTGCATTTTGCTCATTAGTACATTTAACTGAGGAATATACCTCGAGACTTAAACACACACACACACACACACACACACACACACACACACACACACACACAAATAAGTAACACCTCTGGTTTAACAATTTTGTTTTAAAAAACACTCCAGCTCACACTTACAGATTTTTTTGTTCGTTTGTTTGTTTTGTTTTGTTTTGGCTGCCCCATGCAGCATGCAGGATCTTAGTTACCCGACCAAGGATTGTACCCATGCTCCCTGCAGTGGAAGCACAGTCTTAACCACTGGACCACCAGGGAAGTCCCTACAGATGTTTCTAATACTGTAGTACTCTTGTGTTGGTGCAGTAATCCTATGTGGCATTAGTTTAAAAACATCTACACAACATTTTAGCAAATAATGATGATGTCCAACATTACTAGGAGTCTAATGGGGCCTACACTCCTGTTCCTGACTGCTATTCCCTCTCATTATCAAATCATGGGGAGGTGGGGGTGGAGGGCTGACCTGGGGACGAATCTTTCAGGTCCATAGCAGGTCTGCCCTGATGGCCTCCTCTCCCCCAGGGATGCCGGAAATTTCAGCCGATAGGATATGGTAGCTCAGAGAGAAAACTTCAATACAATATCAACAATAATACAATTTACTTTAATAAGTTACATTCTATAGACTCCTTCTATCCAAATTAAAAGAAAAGGGGTGTAATTTGAGATTCTAATTTTAAAGAAACTCTCAATATTATAAAATCTAAAACATCTAAGCGATTATTATTTAAGAAACAATACTTTCTTGCTAAGAAGTTTTAAGTTCATTTGCTTGTAAACAGACTCTTGGTTTTGCTTTTTTAAAAAGCCCCTGATCCTCTCCACACCAACCAAGGTTCATATTACACTATCTTTTCATGTATCAGTCTTAAAAAATATACTATGAGATTCCAGATAGGATCTTTTAGAGATATTTTACAGAGCTCTAGAAAATTTCATAGAGATCTAAAAGAAAACCGCCTTCATGGTTATACAGTATTATGTTAGAAACCTTTATGGTTTAGAGTTTCTCTAAAATAATCTAGAGATAAGTTAAATAATATTATGTCAAGATTTCTTACATAGTGAAACCTAACTCCAGACAGAATCACTATGAGATGATTCAAGGACAGAGAGAGGGTATAACTTAAAATGATGCCCTTCTTCCAAGACAGTCACAAATGGATTCAATACATGCCTTTTGCTTTACAGTGTGGCTGGACATGAGACCCACCACTGCTTTGTGTGCATGGCTAAATCAACTTACCTTACAAGAGCAGTGACAGTCTCAGATTTTGTGCGCTTTTGAACTGGAGCTGAATTCTCTCTTTGCTATTCCTCATCACGAGGCTGGGCCTCCTCCTGGGAAGTACAATGCTGGATCACTAAAGTGATGGCCTCCGCAGGGAAAGAAAGTTGCTCCGGCCCACTGAAATTCATCTACTAACTCTGACAACAAGGACAAGTTATGTTAGTGGCATGAAACACACACAGTACACTTTGGCCTCACTTCAGGACCTGCCATGACCCACTCTATACCCTTCAAACTGTGAGCTGCCCTACATCCGCACCTGTAAGATACCAAGAAAGATATGTCATGGTCAAGAGGGATGTGTTGTCCCGAAAGCATTTTCTCCAAGCCCAGAGCAAAACTTACTTCAGTTTTGAGTTCTACTCCCATCTGACTATAATATGAATCGATCTAAGGTAGATAAAGAAGCTCTTCCAGATTGGGAAAATAACAAAATTAAATGCTAAGTACCATTTTTATAGTTTACAAAGTACTTCCACCAACTTTATCTCACTTAACCTTTGCAACTACCCAATGAGGTAGGAAATATCCTTCCCAGAGAAGGAAATTGAGGCAGATTTTCCCATATTAGTTTACACAACTTGCCCAAGATGCTATAACTGCCTCAGGGCAGAATGCAAACCTGCAGTTAAGGTACTGAGCTCCAAAGTTTTCCATGCATATACTATACCACTTATTTCCATGATATCATGCTGTTTCCATGATATCATGCTGTTGCCTATTCATTCTTTGAAAGAATATTTTATACTGACATCTTCAAAGGTTGAAAGAGGAAAGAACTTTGATAAACTCTGGACCACGATCCCATAAATTAAAACACTTTGAAAGTATCTTTTGAGTAAAGCGACAACCTACATAGGAAGAAAATGCAGCAAAGGATGTACTTCCTGTACCTAAAACAGCTACATAAATAAAGACCACTATATAAATCCCAAATACTACATCAGGAAAAAAAATTCTCCCTCCTGGCAACTCCAAGACTCCAAGTGTAAATTATAAAATGTAGTCAAGACCCACAATGACGGCGGGATTACCGCCTTTAAAGAAACTGCAAGGGAAACCATCAAAGTCTCATTTCGCTCTGGCCAGTAAGTTGCAACCAAAAACAGGCTGAGAATCTGCAAGTGGCCATCTGCAGTCCACTTGCTACAGCGTATGACAAGCCCCTGTGGATGGGGGTTGCAAAGTGGACAACCTCTGCCTTGCAAAATCACAATTAAGGTGACCAGTGTTGCTACACGAGGACTAATTAGACAGCATGCTACCGCCATACTCCTGGCTCAGGGGCTCTGAGGACCCCTGGGACTCCAGTTCACTGCAAACAAAGGACCCAACATGCATTAGGTCTTCCCCTGCGAAACGGGACAAGTCACCACCAGCAAACAAAGAACACCTCACCCCTTGGCCTCCCCCAGTGACAAGGTCGGTGCAAAAGGGGGCAAACCAGGGGGGCCAGAATACACCAGGCCTTTTTGTGGACGAACGGTCCAGGCGGCACGGGGGCAGACAAAGGTCCCAGGGCACTCCGGGGGCTTCCTCCAGGCCCTGCCTCGGGAAACAGAGCATCCCCTGAGGCAGAGGCGTCGTTGCGCCAATGAAGCGGCCTCTCCCGCGGCCCCCGCGGTGCCCCTGGCTACGAGGCCCGCCCTGGCGGACCGGTCTGGCCCCCGCCCCCGCCCCCGCCCCGGCTCCATGGCAACGGCAGGCCGAGGCCTGGTTGCTCACGGCTCGGCCCGGCCGGCTTCCCGGGCAGGCCTCGGATGCCCGGCCTGCTCCTCCGGCCCGCCCGCTTCTCCGCCCCACTCTCCGCCAAGCTGGCGGTCGGACTCGGACCCCTCCTCGCGCTGACCACCCCCGGCCGCGGGAAGCTCCTCAATGGGGCACGAAAAGGGAGAATCAAAAGCCCAATTCACCTGTTGTTACAGATGTGAAACAAGCCTCGGTGCACCGCGCATGAGCCGCGGGCCCCCCCCCAACCACGGCCGGACTACAACTCCCACCAGCGGCGGCGCGGCCCCTTCCGGGTCCCGTGGCGGAAGTCCCGCCGGCCGGCGGCGCTCCCCACCTCGCGCCCCCAGCCCCGCCTCCCGCGCTGGACCCCGCGTCTCCGCGGGTCTCCATGTGGTCTCTCGCCCGGGGCCCGCAGTGGCCGCCCAGGGCTCGCGCCGCCGAGCAGCCAACCGGCGGCGAGACCCCGGCGCGGGGCCCAATGAGGGACGGGCGAGGCGGGACTTCCGGCGGGAGCGCGAGGGGCCCTGGGGGTGCCGAGGTAGCGAGGCTGAGCGGCTGTGCTCTCGCAGAGGGTTAGCATCCAGAGTGTGAGAGCGGCAGGGCCTTCGGGTCCTCTGCGCGCCTGACCCGCTCCTCCCGCTGCGAGTGAGCAGGCCGGATCAGGGCTGAGCCAGGAACGAAATCCACCTCGCGCTCCGGGCTTCCACCCGCCTTCCTCGCTGCGGCTCGTTGCCACGCCTCTTCTCTTCTCCATCTCCCCTCTGATTTTGTTTCTTTAGGGAGATGAGAATTTTTGCCTCACGAGATTGTAACGAGGATGAAATCTACGTGATGGCGCGTTGTAAATGGTACACCGCTAGGGAAAGGACAAGGTGGCACTTGCAGCTCGGAGTGCTGCTGGGCGGGTCTGAAGCTCCCGCCCCGTCCCCCTCCGCCCTCACGTCTCAGAAGTGAGAAAGGGCCTTATCCCCGTTATATGCAGCAGTCCTCCAGGTGAGGCTCCTGTGTGCGTTTAGTGGAATCCAACTTCAAAAGGAGAGATCTCGGTGGGGGATACCTCGGAAGCTGGGTCAGGATTTTACAGCTGGAAAGACCTAGAATATGCTTTTAAGATGTGGCCATATCCCTTCATTTTTGTCCAAACAATTAAATTCAACAAGTATTTGTTATTTACTTTCTCTCTGCGTTGGACAGAAGGGTGAAGGAGGTGAGCATGGACCATCATTCATTTAAATAATTATTCTCTATTTTGAGCAGGGCGTGGTGCTATGACGTGTGGAGATGATCCCTGCACGGATATTGATATATAGTAGTTGATAGGCAGGTGTGGAGGATGCAAAGACCCTGCCCCCAAGGGGCTTAGGGCCTAGTAGAAAAGATGAAAAGCTGCGTAAAGCAAAAAGAAAGTTATAAATGCTGGGGAGGAAGTATAAAGTATTCCAGGGGCAGAGAGAACCATGTGAGCAAAGGCATCCAGGTGGAACAAAGGGCAAATCCTAAAACTATTCAATAGTTCAGTGTGCAGAGAGGGCTGGGTATGTGAATGTTCTTTAGAGGAGATAGAGCTGAAAAAGCAGAGTCAGGAATGCTACGCTAGGATTTTGACTTTATTTTTAATCAATTATTTTTTGTAAGACATTTTTATGGTTCTAAGTAGGAGAGTAAAATACTGTATTTTAGGAACGTTATTCTGGAAGTGTGAGGGTAGAGTTGGCTGGAAAAATATTAGCTCGGACACTAATTAGATGAATGTAATGAGGGGTTGAACTGTGCTCAGCGGTGAAAAAGACAAGAGAGATAAGGAGAGGGTGATTGTAGAGCTCTAGGCTGGTCCCTGGCCACAGATGTGTGGAGACCTGACTTTGTACCCGAGTGACTGGAGGGATTATGCACTGTTAATATGATTAAGTTGGAGATGGTAGATTCAGCCTCATTCAGATTGTGTTTGAAGTGCTGTTGTGAATGTTAAGTGATAAAGACGTGGTCTCTGCTCCAAAGGAAATTCTAATCTGCAAGAGAGGATGAGAAAAGCATGCAAATAAGTCTAAAGTCAAAAGCTAGAGGGCTTCCCTGGTGGCGCAGTGGTTGAGAGTCCGCCTGTCGATGCAGGGGACGCCGGTTCGTGCCCCGGTCCGGGAAATATCCCACATGCCGCGGAGCGGCTGGGCCCGTGAGCCATGGCTACTGAGCCTGTGCGCCCGGAGCCTGTGCTCCACAAAGGGAGAGGCCAAAACAGTGAGAGGCCCGCATACCGGAAAAAAAAAAAAAAAAAGCTAGAGACAGCACTGCAAGAGGCACAAGTAGAGCATTCTAAACATTTTTCCTTCTTGCACATTTTATGTTTTTAGTTTTGTCCCTGAAGGTCTTTTCCTATTTTTGAACCTTGGACTCTTCTTAATGAATGGCTGTATCTGGTGAGGCTGATAGAATGATCCATTTTATATCAAAGTGAGTGCCAGTTAGTGTCTATCTCTTCCCTTCCCTCCCATATATTTCATCTCTTATTTCCTAGTCATTACTTTAACACTGCCTTATTTTTCTCATCCCTGTCCAGTCCCTGGATTTCATTCTTTGCTAACATCTCTGTCTAGAAACTTCTCCACTTCCTCTGATATTTCCTACTCATTCTTCAAGGCACTACTTTGAGCTTCTATTAGCAGTTTATTCTTCCGTGTGTGGTAGCCCTATTGAGAATAGTGCTGCTGTGAACATTAGTGTACAAGTATTTGAATACCTGTTTGTTTTCAATTCTTTTGGTGTATACGGAGGAATAGAATTGCAACTTTGCGTTCTTTTCTTTCTGGCCGCACCTCTCAGGCTTGCAGGATCTCAGTTTCCCGTCCGTGGACTGAACCCGGGCCATGCCAGTGAAAGCGCCAAATCCTAACCACTAGCCCACCAGGAAACTCCCAACTTTGTGGTTTTTTGGTTTTTTTGGCCACTCTGCGTGGCGTGTGGGATCATAGTTCCCTGAACAGCGATAGAACACGCTTCTGCACTGGAAGCGCGGAGAATTACTGAACCGCCAGGGAAGTGCCCCAGCTTTGCTTATTTTTAAAAGACAATTAAAACCATGAAACACTCAGCATTCTTTCTTCAAGTATTGGTAAGATTTGTTTTCTGTCTCCATCTGGGTCTCTGCTCAGACGTTATCTCAGAGACAGCTTCCCAGACCACCTTGTGGATTTATGTGTGTATTTCTTACCAACTGTTTCTCCCTAGAATACAGATCCTTGAGAGCAAGAACTTAATCCTTGTTCCCCACTGTATCCTAAGCACATTGCACAGTGCCTGGTCCTATTCAGAAATAAGTACTGTATAAGTGTTGTTGAATGAGTGAGCACTTTAACCTGGGAGGCTGGTTCCGGTTTAGGGAAACAAGCACTCCTATTGGGGGGACATAAATTGGTAGTACTTTTTTAAAGGGTGGTTTGGCAGTATCAGATTTAAGATGTGCATGCCCTTTGACCCATTTCAGTTCTAAGAGTGTATCTAACCATCATCATGAATGTGTGAGAAAATAATTGGTGCCTTATATTTAATGTTAAAAAAAACCCCTACACCTCTCTTATTAGGAGACTAATTGAATGAAATAGAATATATCTGGGACTTCCCTGGCGGTCCAGTGGTTAAGACTCCGCACTTCCAATGCAGGGGGCGCAGGTTCAATTCCTGGTTGGGCAACTGAGATCCCACATGCTGTGCGGCACGGCCAAAAAAAAAAAAAAAAAATCTGTATTAGTCTGCTTGAGCTGTCAGAGCAAAGTACCAAAGACTGTGTGACTTAAACAACAGACATTTATTTTCTCATAGTTCTGGAGGCTATGGGTCCAAGATCAGTGTGCCATCAGAGTTGGTTTCTGGTGAGACCTCTACTCACAACCTGTAGACAAGTGTCCTCACATGGCTTTTCTTCTGTGGTTGCTTGGAGAGAGAGAGGTCTCCTGTGTTGCTTCCTCATATAAGGACACCAGTCCTGTCATGTTAGAGCTCCAATCATAGGACCTCATTTAACCTCAGTTACCTCCCCAAAGGCCCCATCTCCAAACACAGTCACATTGAAGGTTAGGTATTCAACATATAAATTTCAACATATGGACACAATTCAGTCCATAATAACATTAATTAAATGGAGGAAGCAGCAGTTTAAAAGGATGCATTAGATCTAGTGTACGGACATGGAAAATATACAGGAAATGTCAAGTAAAAAAGACAACTGCTCTAACCAGTACGTTTATGATTCCAAGTACATTTTTTTTTTTTTTTTTTGGCTGCGTTGGGTCTTTGTTGCTGTGCTTAGGCTTTCTCTAGTTGTGGCGAGTGAGGGCTACTCTTCGATGCAGTGCTCTGGCTTCTCATCGCAGTGGCTTCTCTTGTAGTGGAGCATGAGCTCTAGGCACGCGGGCTCTAGAGCATAGGCTTAGTAGTTGTGGCGCATGGACTTATTTGCTCCGTGGCATGTGGGATCTTCCCAGACCAGGGCTCGAACCCATGTCTCCTGCATTGGCAGGTGGATTCTCAACATTGCGCCACCAGGGAAGTCCTCAAGTGCATTTTTAATTTTTTATCTTTTGATCAATTTTTATTGGAGTATAGTTGATTTACAATGCTGTGCCAGTTTCTGCTGTGCAGCACAGTGAATCAGCTATACACATATACATATTTACTCTTTTTTAGATTCTTTTCCCATTATAGGTCATTACACAGTGTTGGGTTCCCTGTGCTAAACAGTAGGTTCTTATTAGTTATCTATTTTATATTATATAGTGTTTTTATATATCAATATCCCAGTTCATCCCTCCCCGCCACTTTATACCCCTTGGCAACTGTAAGTCTGCTCTCTACATCTGTGACTGTGTTTCCATTTTGCAAATAAGTTGATTTGTACATTTCTTTACATTCCACCAAGTGGCATTTTTTTAAAAAAACATGTTTCTACGTATGCTTATGTAAGCACAGGACATTTCTGAAAGGATATATCAGAATTAGGATATATCAGAATTCTTAACTGTACAGCTAGGTCAGAGTCTCTCAGTTTTCAGTTAATACTCTTCTATGTGGTTTGCTTTGGGGGAGCCAAAAGTATGCATTCCTTTCATGATAATAAAAAGTAGAAATGAAGTATTTGGAGTATGTAGGTCTTCTGCGAAAGAAATGTGGTTATAATGGTAGCTGTTAACACACTTATGCTGGCAGCTGTGCATACCTTTTCAAATATAGTCAACTCAGATGTACATTTCTTTTTAAAATTTACTTTCTATTATGAATAATTTCAAACATACACGAGTAAAGAGATAGTGTGTATTAGGTGAGGCAATCTACCATGGACCCTGAGCACCCCTGCAAGTTCTTGTTGGGTATATCAAGAGTGCAAGGCCCTGACTGCTCTTTACCTGGGCTATTTCTCGGGATTGTGTTTTCAGCTTGCAACCTTGAGGGAAAAAGTATTATCTCCCCCATGACAAAGGGCAAACTTAGCTTCCACTTGCTATAAAAACTGAATCTACCAAGCTCAGTGTTCCTCTCTGGTAATGAAATCCATTATGTGAGCAGACAAAGGTGGTCAGCCCTTTGTGTTGCACCCAGGAAACTTGGGGCAGGAGAACTGTTGCAAACCAATATGAATGTCTGGCAACTGCTTTTTTTTTTTTTTTTTGTGCAGTATGCGGGCCTCTCACTGTTGTAGCCTCTCCCGTCGGACGCGCAGGCTCAGCGGCCATGGCTCACAAGGCCTAGCCGCTCCACGGCATGTGGGATATTCCCGGACTGGGGCACGAACCCGTGTCCCCTGCATGGGCAGGTGGACTCTCAACCACTGCGCCACCAGGGAAGTCCCTGGCAACTGCTTTTGCTGTGATTAACATCCTTTGTGTCTGACCCGGGGACTTGTGTCTTCTGCCATCATCAATGGAATAGTAATAGAGTAGCTACCAGTTTAGCTTGTGTAGGTTAAAATTCCAGACCTGCACCTGCATAGTTCCTTTCAGTACAATGAACACCCATAGTCCCCATCTTTCCCACCTAGTTTTTTTTTTTTTATTTATTTTTATTTTTTATTTTTTTTTGCGGTACTCGGGCCTCTCACTGTTGTGGCCTCTCCCGTTGCGGAGCACAGGCTCCGGACGCGCAGGCTCAGCGGCCATGGCTCACGGGCGCAGCCGCTCCACGGCATGTGGGATCTTCCCGGACCGGGGCACGAACCCGAATCCCCTGCATCGGCAGGCGGACTCTCAACTGCTGCGCCACCAGGGAAGCCCCCCACCTAGTTTTAACAATTGTCAACTCAAGGCCAAAACTTCTTCATTTATAAATCCCCATCAGCCAATGTCTACCACCCCAGATTCTTTTAATCAGATTATACCATTTCATTTGTAAAAATTCCGGGGTACATTTCTATAAGATTCCTTTTCTTCAGCACAGTCACAAAACAAATATCATACTTTTTAAAAGCTGGTAAATCCTTAATATAATTTTTATAATTCTTAACTATAGATAAATTCTTTTGGGTAAATTTGAATCTTATCCCTGTCCTTTGCACCAATATTTTAAGTTTGGTATCACTGCAACATCAAAACATGAATATAGTTTATTTATTTGTTGACTTCCCCTGGGTTAATCTTTTGGACCTCAAAGTGCAAAGCTAGGGGAATTTGGGTAATGAAGTATCACGTGTTTAGGTATGCAGTAAATACAGTTATAAAATCAATTATTTCTGACAGAAGCTCTAGTTAATGTCATTGGCTAAATTGTACAAGTCAGTTATCCCCAACCTTGTAAAATATTGGTAAAACTGGAAAGAGAATGTGTAGCTCCCAGGCTGCTTTTTAGCCATCACTGTTAACCATGGTACTGCCAAAGGACCAACATATAGGCTTTTTTAGAAAAGTGAATGAAACTGACTTCTGGTCAAGATAGTACACACTTTGATGCCACTCCCTTTGCTCCAAACACATGGTAGAATTAACAAAAAAAGATTGAAATTACATATCCATATTCAAAACCAAGATAAACTCTTTTGTTGACCAGGAACAAGGAGCTGTAATCTTGCTGGGCTATGGATCCAGAAATAGAGGCAGTCTGGAGTTTGTAACTTAAAAGGTAACAGATTGAAGGGGTGGGTAGAACCATGGAATGTGGCTAACTGGGGCCTGGATTGCTGCTTGCAATTAGGAATTTAGGTAGGGCTCCCTAAACTCAATAGAGATTGAAAAAAACTATACCCCATCTGTGCATGAAGACATAGTTTATATGAAGTTGAATACTTAGGAAGCAGACACAACATTGAATCCAGACCTAAGTCCAGCTACCCTCTCACTTAGTGCCTGGAACTCCTGTCTCCCAAATTTCATGGTGCTAACAGAGTCTCAGATTACTAATGTAAGACTTGTTTCTGGTTGACATTCCTGGAGAATTGGGTAGAAGTTACCACAAAACCATGAGGGAAGGAAAGATAACATGTATGGGGAAACTTTTTCCATTCATGAAAAGCTTAGAAGTTAAGCTTCCAAAACATACAAGAAAACCTAGCCAAATGAAAGATAACCAACAAAATCAGCATCAAGAGATGAATTCACTGTAATTGAAATGAAAATAATGGAGCAAACTGATAATAACTTTAAAATAAATATGTTTAGGGGCTTCCCCGGCAGTCCAGTGGCTATGACTCTGCACTTCCAATGCAGGGGGTGTGGGTTTGATCACCGGGGAACTAAGAGCCCACATGCCTCGTGGTGTGGCCAAAAAATAAAGTTAAAAAAAAAAAACTAAAACAAATAAGTTTAGAACACTCAAAGACATAAAGGAGGGATACCTTTTCTAGAAGAATAAGAAATTGTGAAATAAAAGTGGTCAGAAATGAAATGGTAAAGGTAGATATTTAAAGAACCAGTTAGAAATCCTAGAAAATAAAAGTGCAGTTATTGAATAAGCACATCATGAGCAAATGAACCAACGCTTAGTGCAATTATGCCCACCCCTGATTCAGAAGGAGGACTAAGGTCTTACTTAAGAGGAAGATAAGAAGGTAAATAATTTAGGATTTTGTTAGAAATTTTTAGAGTATAAAAGGAATGTAAATATCACTACTAAAGAAATAGAAATATAGTTCTCCAAGCCAGTCAAAGGGAAATAAAACTAGTAATTGAACAGAAGGCAGGATATAAGAGAAGCAAAGAAAAAGCATGGTAAACAGAAAAATATATATGCGATGATAACAGTACATCAAAACATAGTAATGATCACAATGAATGTAAAAGATTTAAACTTCGCTCCTTTTTGTCCTCACACCGGGGAAGTCAGTGACCAGCTTAGTCAGAGGTTTTTTGGTGCCAGGCCTCTGTCCTTTGGGTCTTTTGAGTGGGACATGTAATTCTTCTATTCAGCACTAGAGGTCAGCAGCGTTCACTACTGTATTTCTTTCCCCTAGGACTCTATAGTACTTCGGTCAGATTCTCACGAAGCAGGAATGCGTTTCTTTTATTTATTTATTTTTTAATTTTTTTAATTTTTTTTTTGCGGTATGCGGGCCTCTCACTGTTGTGGCCTCTCCCGTTGCGGAGCACAGGCTCCGGACGCACAGGCTCCGCGGCCATGGCTCACGGGCTTAGTTGCTCCGCGGCATGTGGGATCTTCCCGGACCAGGGCACGAACCCGTGTCTCCTGCATCCGCAGGCGGATTCTCAACCACTGCGCCACCAGGGAAGCCCGAATGCGTTTCTTTTAGACCTGACTTATCTTTCATCTAAGACTCATTCCCAAATTTAAAAAAAAAAAAAAAGTATGGTCCTTAGAATTTCAGCTTCTCAAAATAGTTGCCAAGGATGTATTTAACTGCCTGGTAGATCTAGGGAGCCAGATTTTTTACAGATTGTACTTCTTAATTGATGGGCATTGGTTAGATGTTCTGTGAATATGGCTGCTATAGCTACAGAATGAGGCTTCGAGCAGGATGTATGTAGCTAGAGAGCCTTCATTGGATCTTAGGACAAATAGATTTATACAAGATATTGTCTTCAATGTTGTTGAAGACTGTTATGAATCTTTCTGGCTAACAGTTAACCTTGAAAAATCATATGGTTTGTTCACTCTCTTGGTGGTGTACTATCAGATAGGATTCTTTTTCTGACTCTTGCCTTTATATTTGCTCAAAAGTTTATGGGGCTTTGTCTTAACCCTTCCTAGGAGAAGCAGAGAACCTGGAGGGATTCATATGTGGGAACACCCTTCGGCTGTGAGCAGTTATCCCATTTTGCCATTTTCATCTTTACTACGTTAATTAGTGGTAGTGGCTATTAGTCAAGAGTCACTGACTGCAAATAGTACTTGGCTATTTAGGCAGAGTTTGAAACCAGTAATTATGTTTAACTTGTGTTTAAGTAGGCAATGGCTCATTTTAACTTCATTTAGATGATGTTGTCACTTGGGAACAGAATAATTTCCTTATGCTACTAAGACCTTAGTATATTACTATGGCCCATTGTAGATGTCTAATAACTTTATGGAATGAGTATGAATTGGCTAATGGAGTCTTTTCTTTCCAAAGTGACTGCCAAGGGAAAGAACTTTTAAAGTTGAGCTGTGAAATTCATCCTTGTTAAATGGCTTTTCCAGAACTGAACTATGCCATTTATTAAAGCTTTGAAAGACATAGTAAATGATCAGAATTTCTACCTTGGGTGTGAATTATTTGTATGCAGAAAAACAAAAGAAAATAGAATTTTAAAAGTAAAATTTAATGCTGAAACCCCTGAGCAGTTGAAAGTATTATTAGAACTGGTAAAACGAATCTCTGGTGCAGTAAGTCAGAGAATCTCTGGGAAGCAGTTATGATTGGAGAAGGTGTGAAGAGGAGCTTCTGGCTGTCTCCAGTTCATAAGCTGGGTGGTGGTTACACAGGGGGTCCACTTTGGTATAATCTGGCGAGCTCTACATTTATAATTTACATGCATTTCTGTAAGTATATCACCCTCCAGTAGATTTTTTTAAAACTGATATTTACTGAATTCTACTTTAATCCAAACTGCATCCTAAAGTTCCTCAGGTGAAGGAAACTTCTCCAGGTCCCTGGTCTTTAGCCTGTCTTGTCAAGACTTTGGTTCCTTCGGGTTCCAGGAGGCCTACTGAGCAGTGAGTCTTCCCCAGTTTCTTCCAACTATTTGGTTGGCCAAAAAGTTTGTTTGGTGTTTTCCATAAGATGGCTCTAGTGGCACTTAGTTGTCTTTAACTTCATTTGAAACAATTTTGTTAGACTATATTGTGACAACTGTCATATCAGTGTGCATTTAGAAAAAAACTTATCAGAATTGGTGAATTTTTGTGTATTTTAATATTGAAGATGGAAGAAAAAAACATTTTTAGCATATTATGCTTTATTATTTCAAGAAAGGTAAAAGTGCAACTGGAACACAAAAAGATTTATACAGTGTATGGAGAAGGTGCTATGACTGATCAAACGTGTCAAAACTAGTTTGTGAAGTTTTGTGCTGGAGATTTCTCGCTGCATGTTGCTCCATGGTCAGGTAGACCAGTTGAAGTTGATAACAATCAAATCGGGACATTAATTGAGAACAAGCAACGTTGTACACACAGGAGATAGCTGACATATTCAAAATATCCAAGTCAAGCATTGAAAATCATTTGCACCAGCTTGGTTATGTGAATTGCTTTGATGTTTGGGTTCTGCATAAGTTAAGCAAAGAAAACCTTCTTGACCATATTTCCGTACGTGATTCTCTACTTAAATATAATGAAAACATTCCATTTTTAAAACAAATTGTGAAGGGCGATGAAAAGTGGATACCGTACAGTAATGTGGAATGGAAGAGATCGTGGGGCAAGTGAAATGAACCACCCTCAACCACACCAAAAGCCGGTCTTCATCCAAAGAAAATGATGTTGTGTATATGGTGGGATTGGAAGGCAGTGCTCTATTATGAGCTCCTTCTGGAAAACAAAATGATTAATTCCAACAAGTAGTGCTCCCAATTAGACCAACTGAAAGCAGCACTTGACGAAAAGCGTCTGGAATTAGTCAACAGAAAATGCATAATCTTCCATCAGAATAATGCAAGACTGCATGTTTCTTTGATAACCAGGCAAAAACTGTTACAGCTTGGCTGGGAAGTTCTGATTCATCCGCCATATTCACCAGACCTTGTACCTTCAGATGTCCATTTATTTCGGTCTTTACAAAATTCTCTTAATGGAAAAAATTTCAATTCCCTGGAAGACTGTAAAAGGCACCTGGGACGGTTCTTTGCTCAAAAAGGTAAAAAGTTTGGGGAAGATGGAATTATGAAGTTGCCTAAAAAATGGCAGAAGGTAGTGGAACAAAAAGGTGAATACGTTGTTCAATAAAGTTCTTGGTTAAAATGAAAAATGTGTCTTTTATTTTTACTTAGAAACCTAAGTCACGTTTTGGCCAACCCAATAAGACTCACAAGGGATCCAGAAGTAATGTCACCACTATCCTGAATGTATTGTAGTGTAAGTTTCAATGTCACTGTCCTCTGTACTTTTATTAGAGAATGACTGGAAATGACCTTGGAGCCATAACTCTGGTCAGCACATATTAACAAATTAACAAATTATTAAACCTGGTTTGATCTTTATCCCTACTGTCATATAAAAATATGTCATAAGGCTTCGACTGTAGTGTGAACTATAAGTATGTTTTTTAAATTGTTGAAATAATTTCACTAACAGAAAAGTATAAAGAAGAGTGCAGGGCTTCCCTGGTGGTGCAGTGGTTAAGAATCCACCTGCCAATGCAGGGGACACGGGTTTGAGCCCTGTTCCGGGAAGATCCCACATGCTGCAGAACAACTAAGCCCGTACACCACAACTACTGAGCCTGCGCCCTAGAGCCCGTGAGCCACAACTACTGAGCCTGCGTGTCTAGAGCCCGTGCTCCACAACAAGAGAAGCCACCACAATGAGAAGTCCACGCACCGCAATGAAGAGCAGCCCCTGCTTGCCCCAACTAGAGAAAGCCCGTGTCCAGCAACGAAGACCCAACGCAGCCAAAAATAAATAATAAATAAATAAAAAATTTTTAAAAGAGTGCAAAGAATTTCTATGTCATTTACCAATTTCCTCTCTTGTTGATACTTTATCCCATTTACTTTATATTTTCTTTCTCCTGAAAG
The DNA here is from genome assembly GCF_026419965.1 of Kogia breviceps. Lineage (NCBI taxonomy): Eukaryota > Metazoa > Chordata > Mammalia > Artiodactyla > Physeteridae > Kogia > Kogia breviceps. The sequence goes on from NC_081319.1 coordinate 40,546,579, forward strand.
TTTGCAGACGTGATGCCCAATTACCCCTAAATACTTTAGTGTGTATTTCCTAAAAATAAGGAAGATTTCCTCCACATAACCATCAAAATGAAGAATTTTGATTTCACATTGATGTAATATCATCTAATCCACAAATGTTATTCAAATTCTGCCAGTTGTCCCAATAATGTACAGGATCATGTGTTACATATGTTTGCCATGTCTCTTTAGTCTCCTTCAATCTGGAACAGTTCCTAAGTCTTTCCTTATCTGTCACAACCTGAATAGGTTTTAAAAGCACAGGCCAGTGGCTTTGTAGACTGCTTCTCAGCTTGGATTTGTCTGATGTTTCCACGTGATCAGATTTAAGTCAAGCATTTTGGCAGGAATGTCACAGAAGTGAACTATCCTCTTCTCATCGTGTGGCACACCATGCTGATTTATCCCATAACTGGCGTTGTTGCCCTTTTTTAAAAAAAAATTATTTATTTACTTATTTTTGACTGCATTGGGTCTTCGTTGCTGTGCACGGGATTTAGTTTCTCTAGGTTTGTTATGTCATTTATCTCCTCAGTAATTCTAGTTGTATCCACTATCAGTGTCTCTGTTTTACAAATGGGGAAACTGAGGCTCAGAGCAGGGTTAAGTAATTTGCTGAAGGCTGCTGATATTTTCAGTTGTGGAGCCTTTGAATTGAGTCAGTCCATCCCCAGAGTTTGTACTGTTAACCAATAGACAGTTTGCTATTGGACCTGGTTGGTTTTGTGTGGTCGTTTGTTTGAAATTTAAAATAGAGCTGAGTTAGACCATTTCATTAATCTTAAAATCCTGGGAGAAAAGTATATGTTTCTTCTGCTTCCTTTGTAGCTGTCTTTTTTTTTTCTTTTTCGAAAATATAGTGTTTATATATACAGAGTTTAAAATCCTTACATAAAATAAGAAAGATACTGAAATGAAGAATAAGAGATTATGCATGAGTACAAATATTTTTTCTTAGATATCATAGTATATTATACTCCAGTTACCTACAGTTGTATGAATCAGTTCATGTTCACTAATATGTACACCCAAATGGAATAAAGGAAAACAGCTGCAGTGGAATGAAAGTTGGTCTATCAATTGTACATCTTTGGTTTTCCTGGTTTTTTTAACCTTCCCTTCTACACTTTGGTTAGGCCAGAAGCCTGCATAACATAGAGATACTATTGGCAATCGGAGACAGTATTAACTAATTCAACAGTGATTTATTATGTATAGGTTAAGTGCCAGGTATTGTGTTTTACATTTTGAGGATATGGGACATGTACACCATCCTCAAGGAATGTTCAGTTAGCAGGGGAGGAGTGGTATATTTGTTCATCCATCCCATTATTCCTTCAGTTTTTCATTTATTCAACAACAGATGCTTATTGAGCCGGGCAACATGCTATGTGCTAGAGTACAACGGTGAACAAGACAGAAAAGTCCCTGTCCTTAAGGAACTTGTATTCCTTGAGAAAGAGACAAGAAAATGATAGGCAAATACGTATATGTATATATACACAGTATATTTGAATATAAATATCCATATGTATATATGTAAATTGCAAGTCATGATATGTGTCATAAAAGAAGTAGGTATGGGTCAGAGAGGGCACCAGCTGCAGGCAGTGAGTGGGGAAAACATAATCTCCTTTGAATTGAGTGGTTAGGGAGAGTGGGTCAGTAGGAGCTTTTTCACTAAAGATGGTGTAAGCAGGGAAGACATTCATTAACTCACCTAAAAGAAGTCTGGACATAGGTGGTAGCAGGGTTGGATCATTTAATTAACTATGAGGATGTTGGAACCTTGGTTGGCTTCTTTGCAATTCCCATGGTTTTCTACATGGCTGCTACAACTCCAGACATCCGAAAGTAACTCAACCACATGGAGGTCTTCTCCCTGCTGCTCCCAGGGTAATGGGAAGCCCCATTACCCTGTACTCTTTATCTTTTCTTCTTATTTCTCCATGCTTCTTTCTAGATATTTCTTTTGATTTTCCAGTTTACCCAGCTGTGTCTAATTTGCTATTAAAACTACCCATCAGGGCTTCCCTGGTGGCACAGTGGTTGAGAATCCACCTGCCGATGCAGGGGACACGGGTTCGTGCCCCGGTCCGGGAAGATCCCACATGCCGCGGAGCGGCTGGGCCCGTGAGCCATGGCCACTGAGCCTGCGCGTCCGGAGCCTGTGCTCCGCAACGGGAGAGGCCACAACAGTGAGAGGCCCACGTACCACCAAAAAAAAAAAAAAAAAAAAAAACTACCCATCAACTTATCAATTACCTGTAATGTGTTTTTCTTTTTTCTTTGTATTTTATTTATTTATGTTTTAAACATCTTTATTGGAGTATAATTGCTTTACAAGGGTGTGTTAGTTTCTGCTTTATAACAAAGTGAATCGGCTATACGTACACATATATCCCCATATCTCCTCCCTCTTGCGTCTCCCTCCCACCCTCCGTATCCCACTCCTCTAGATGGACACAAAGCACCAAGCTGATCTCCCTGTGCTATGCAGCTGCTTCCCACTAGCTATCTATTTTACATTTGGTAGTGTATATATGTCCATGCCACTCTCTCACTTTGTCCCAGCTTACCCTTACCCCTCCCCCTGTCCTCAAGTCTGTTCTCTACATCTGCGTCTTTATTCCTGTCCTGCCCCTAGGTTCTTCAGAACCATTTTTTCTTTTTTTTTAGATTCTGTACATATGTGTTAGCATACGGTATTTGTTTTTCGCTTTCTGACTTATTTCACTCTGTATGACAGTCTCTAGGTCCATCCACCTCACTACAAATAATTCAATTTCATTTCTTTTTATGGCTGAGTAATATTCCATTGTATATATGTGCCACATCTTCTTTATCCATTCATATGTTGATGGACACTTAGGTTGCTTCCATGTCCTGGCTATTGTAAATAGAGCTGTGATGAACATTGTGGTACATGTGTTTTTCAATTTTAGAATTTCTATGTGCTTCTTTTCAAACCTGTTATGCTCTTTTTTGCTTAATAGTTTCTAGTTCTTTCCTGAAATTTTATTTTATTTTTATTTATTTATTTTTTTGCTGTGCCACATGGCATGCAGGATCTTAGTTCCCCAACCAGGGATGTAACCTGTGCCCCCTGCAGTGGAAGCACGGAGTCTTAACCACTGGACCGCCAGGGAAGTCGCTCTTTCCTGAAATTTTAAATCTTGTCTCTCATGTCTTTAAATGAGTTAGATAGTTAATTTTAGGCTATATTTGACATCACATTATCTGCAGTCCCTGAAGGTCTGTTGAAAAACCCCTCATGGGCTTCCCTGGTGGCGCAGTGGTTAAGAATACTCCTGCCAATGCAGGAGACAAAGGTTCGAGCCCTGGTCTGGGAAGACCCCACATGCCGTGGAGCAACTAAGCCCGTGTGCCACAACTACTGAAGCCTGCACGCCTTGAGCCTGTGTTCTGCAACAAGAGAAGCCACCTCAATGAGAAGCCTGCGCACTGCAATGAAGAGTAGCCCCTGCTCGCTGCAACCAGAGAAAAGCCTGCACGCGGCAAAGAAGACCCAACGCAGCCAAAAATAAAAAAATGAATGACATAACATAAATAAATTTATTTTTAAAAAGAAAAGAAAAACCCCTCAGGCTCTGACACCTCATGCCAGGCTGCCCTCTCCGTGGAGAGGCTTTCTTCACCTGTCTCAGGCTCTGATCAAACATTCCAGGCAGCTCTCCCATGTGAAATCCCTTCTCACTCCACGTAGGCTATGATACCTCATGCCACGTTGCTCCTCTGTGTCCTGAGCACTCTCCTTACCACATTTGGGACCTGACATCCTGTGCTGGGTTGCCGCCACATGGATGCCCTTCTAATTATTCTTGGATTGTGACATCTCAGAAGGGACAGCCCCTCAATCACTGTGTGGATGTCCTTCTCCCCAGGGTAAGACTGTGACACCCCAATCTGGGCTGTCATAGCCTCCTTCCCTGTGCAAACAGATGCTCACCTAATAGCTTTTGGAATAAATTGTTCAGGATAGGAAGGGAAGAGGAAGGAGAGAAAGAGAAATATTTAGTTTTTAAAAATCCAATCTGAAATTTTTGCATTTTAAGTGAAGCCTTTTGGTTCTAATAATTTTAATGCAATTACTGATAAATTTTGGGCGGGAGCTACCATTCCGTTTTCTATTTTTCATTTGTCCCTATACTCAATTCCACTCTTTTATTGCCTATTATTTTCTAACTCTACTATTATGGATGACATACAAGTCTCTACTCTTCTACTGGTTCACTAGAAATTAAACGTGCATCATCAATTTTCAAATATTAATGTTAATCAGTATCTTTACCTTCCTTCTTAGAATACTACCATTTCTCCACTCACAACTTATGTACTATTTTTGTTAAATATTTAAATTCTACATTTTAAAACCCCACAAGACACACTTTGTTTTATGCAGTAAATATTGAGTTACCCACTGTTTACCACTTCCTTTGCCCTTCATTTGTTTTTGCATATCAGGAATCATATTTCTTCTGATGTACATCTTTTAGAATTTCTGCGGTTTTACTAAAATGAATCTAATAGAGAATCTCTTTTTTTTTTTGAGAATCTCTTTTTATTTATCATGCTTGGGATTTGTTAGACTTCTTGAATCTATGAATATCTGTAGTCATTTTTAGGTGACTCTCAATCATTATTTGGTTATTGCCTCTACTCTCTCTCTCTCATCCTCTGTGACTGCAGTTCTGTGTATATTAGAACTTCTCACTGTATCTTCTCTCTTACCCTGTTCCCCTTGCCCCCTGCTCCCATTTTTTGGTCTTTCTGAACTTCAAGACTTATTTCATCTGACTTATCTCCCTAGTTCGCTGATTCTTTTTTTTTTTTCTTTTTAAAATTTTTTATTTATTTATTGGGTCTTCGTTTCTGTGCGAGGGCTTTCTCTAGTTGCGGCGAGTGGGGGCCACTCTTCATCGCGGTGCGCGGACCTCTTACTGTCGCGGCCTCTCTTGTCGCGGAGCACAAGCTCCAGACGCGCAGGCTCAGTAGTTGTGGCTCACGGGCTTAGTTGCTCCGTGGCATGTGGGATCTTCTCAGACCAGGGCCCGAACCCGTGTCCCTGCATTGGCAGGCAGATTCTCAACCACTGCGCTACTAGGGAAGCCCTGCTGATTCTTTTGCTATGTCCAATCTACTGCTCAATATGTCCAGTGAGCTTATAATTTCATTTATTATATTTTCTCATTGGCTCTTTTTCAAACCTATGATTTCTAACGATTTTCCAATTTTTGGATGAAAGTTTCGAACTTATATTTTATTTCTTAAAAATAAGCATAGTACACCTTAAACTAATATATTTTATATGTCAATTATTTCTCAATAAAGCTGAGAGGAAAAAAAATAGTAGTTTTATGGATTATATCTAATAAATTCAATATTTGAAGTCCCTGTTGGTCTCTTATCTCTTTTTTTCCAAATTTTTACTGATTTTTTTTTTTTTTTTTCGTCACGCGGGCCTCTCACTGTTGTGGCCTTTCCCTTTGCGGAGCACAGGCTTCGAACGTGCAGGCTCAGCGGCCATGCATGGGCCCAGCCACTCCGCGGCATGTGGGATCTTCCCGGACCGGGGCACGAACCCTCGCCCCCTGCATCGGCAGGCGGACTCTCAACCACTGCGCCACCAAGGAAGCCCTTTCCAAATTTTTAATTGTGGTAAAAAACACATAAAATTTACCATGTTAACCATTTTTATAATTTTTAATTGAGATATAATTGACATATAACATTAATTCAGGTGTACAACTTGACTCAATATTTGTATACACTGCAAAATGATCACCACAATAAGTCCAATTAATATTCATCAACTTACATAGTGACAAAATTTTTTTTCTTGTTATGAGAAATTTTAAGGTCTACTCTCAGCAACTTTCAAACATGCAATACAGTATTATTAACTATAGTCACCATGCTATACAGTACATCCCCATGACTTTATTTTATAACTCAAAGTTTGTGCCTTTTGACCCTCTCCACCCATTTCTCCAACCCCTCACCCTCCACCTCTAGCAACCACCAATCTCTGTCCTCTGTATCTGTGAGCTTGTATTTGTTTTTGTTTTTAGATTCTGCAAGAAAGGGCAATCCTGCGGTATTTGTCTTTCTCTGACTTATTTCACTTCACCACCTTAATCATTAAAAAAAAATTTTAGAAATAATTAATTAATTTATTTTTGGCTGTGTTGGATCTTCGTTGCTGTGCATGGGCTTTCTCTAGTTGCAGCAAGCGGGGGCTACTCTTCATTGCAGTGCACAGGCTTCTCACTGCAGTGGCTTCTCTTGTTGCGGAGCACAGGCTCCAGGTGCGCGGACTTCAGTTGTTTTGGTGCATGGGCCCAGTAGTTGTGGTTCGTGGGCTTTAGACTGCAGGCTCAGTAGTTGCGGCACATGGGCTTAGTTGCTCTGCGGCATGTGGGATCTTCCCAGACGAGGGCCCAAATCTGTGTCCCCTGCATTGGCAGGCAGATTCTTAATCACTGCGCCACCAGGGAAGTCCCACCTTAATCACTTTTAAATGTACAGTTCAGTGATATTAAATACATTCATCATGTTGTACAACCATTACCCCATCCATCTCCATATCTCTTTTCATCTTGTATAATTGAAACTCTATACTTATTAAGCAATAACTCCTCATTTTCTCCTCTCCCTAGTCACTGGCAATCACCATTGTACTGTCTGTGTTTATTTGACTACTCTAAGTGCATCATATAAGTGGAATCATACACTATTTGTCTTTTTGTGACTGTCATTTTATTTAGTATAATATCCTCAAAGTTTATCCACGTTGTAGCATATGTCAGAATCACCTTCCTTTTTAAAGCTGAATAATATTCCATTGTATGTATTATATTTTGCTTATCCATCCATCTGTGGATGGATACTTGGCTTTTGGCTACTGTGAATAATGCTATTATGAACGTGGTTATACAAATATTTCTTCAAGGCCCTGCTTTTATTTTATTTTATTATTATTTTTAAGACCCTGCTTTTAATTTTTTGGGTATATATCGAAAAGTAGAATTGCTGGATCACATGGTAATTCTATTCCTAATTTTCTGAGGAATCATCCACAGTGAGTGTAATATTTTACATTCTCACCAACAGTGCACAAGCATTCCAATTTCTCCACATCCTTGTCCATACTTACAATTTTCTGTTTTTTTTTAATAGTGGCCATCTTAATGGATGTAAGGTGGTACATCATTATACATTTTTTTTTTTTTTTTTTTTTTTTTGCGGTATGTGGGCCTCTCACTGCTGTGGCCTCTCCCGTTGCAGGGCACAGGCTCCGGATGCGCAGGCTCAGCAGCCATGGCTCACGGGCCCAGCCGCTCCACGGCATGTGGGATCTTCCCGGACCGGGGCACGAACCCGTGTCCCCTGCATCGGCAGGCGGACTCTCAACCACTGTGCCACCAGGGAAGCCCCATCATTATACTTTTGATTTGCATTTCTCTGATGACTAAAGATGTTGAGCGCCTTTTCATGTGCTTATTGTCCATTTGCATATCTTCCTTGAAGAACTGTCTAATCAAATCCTTTGCCAATGTTTGAATTTTTTTGTTCTTGCTGAGTTTTAGGAGTTCACAATGTATTCTGGATATAAATCCTTCATTATATGATTTGCATTGCAAATATTTCTCCCTCTCTCTGGGTTGCCTTTTTACTCTGTTGATATTCTTTTCTTTAAAAATATTTATTTATTTGGGGGTGCACTGTGTCTTTAATTGTGGCACGTGGCATCTTTGGTTGGGGCATGAAGGATCTTTTAGTTGTAGCACGCAGGCTCTTAGGTGCAGCATGCGAGATCTAGTTCCCCGACCAGGGATTGAACCCAGGCCCCCTGCACTGGGAGCCCAGAGTCTTAACCTCTGGACCACGAAGGAAGTCCCTGTTAATATTCTTTTGATGCAAAATTTTTAAAATTTTCATTAAGTCCAGTTTGTCTACTTTTTCTTTTGTTGCCTGCACCTCTGATATCACATCCAATAAATCATTGTCTTTGGTGTCATATCCGAGAAATCATTGTCAAATCCAATGTATGAAGCTTTTGCCCTATGTTTTCTCCTAAGAATTTTATAGTTTTATCTCCTATATTGAGGTTTTTGATCCATTGTGTACTAATTTTTGTATACAGTGTGAGGTAAGGGTCCAACTTTATTCTTTTAAATGTAGTTATCTAGTAAAACCAGCACCAGTTGTAGAAAAGATTATCCTTTCTTCATTGCACGGTCTTGGCACCCTTGTCAAAAAAATCATTTGACCTTACACACAAAAGTTTGTTCCTGGGCTCTTTATCCTTTCCATTGATCTATATGTCTGTCTTTATGCCAGTACCACACTGCTTTGATGAGTTTTGAAGTCAGGAAGTTGAGTTCTCCAAATTTATTCTTTTTTTAAACTGTTTTTTGTTTTGTTTGTTTATTTTAGATTCTACATGAAATTTAGGATGGGTTTTTCTATTTCTGCAAAAAACATCCTGGGATTTTGATAAAGTTTGCACTGAATCCATAGATTTCTTTTCATATTGTAGACATTTTAAAATTATTAGGTTTTCCATCCATGAACAGGGATATGTTTCCATTCATCTATGTCTTGTTTAATTTCTTTCACTGATGTTTTATAGTTTTCATTGTACAATTATTTTACCTCGTTGGTTACTTTCTAAGTGTTTTATTGTTTTTGATGCTATTGTAAATGAGATTGTTGTAATTTCCTTTTCAGATTGCTCATTATTAATATATAGAAATGCAACTGATTTTTGTGTGTTGGCTTTACATCCTGCTACTTTGCTGAAATCATGTATTAGTCATACAAGTTTTGTTGTAGAATCTTTAGGGCTTTCTATGTATAAGATCATATCATCTGCAAACAGATATCTTACTTCTTCCTTCAATTTGGATGCTTTTAATTTTTTTTCTTTGCCTAATTGTTCTGGCCAGAACTTCCAGTACTATGTTTAACAGAAGTGGTGAAAGCAGGCATCTCTGCCTTGCTCTTGATTTTAGAGGAATACTTTGCATTCACCATTGAGTATGATGTTCATTGTGGGTTTTTCTTACATGGCTGTTATTATAGTGAGATAGTTTCCTTATATTCCTAGTTTGTTGAAGTTTTTTTTTTTTTTAGATCATGGAAATGTGTTCAATTATGTCAAATTATTCTTCTGCATCAATTGAGATGATCATGTGTTTTTTCCCTTTGTTTTCTTAATGTGGTGTACTACACTTATTTCTGTATGCTGAACCACCTTGCTTTCCAGGAAAAAATCTCTTTTGGTGTAAAATCCTTGTAATATACCGCTGAATTTGGTTTGCTAGTATTTTGTTGAGGATTTTTTATCAATATTCATAAGTGATATTTCTTGTAGTGACTTTATCTGGTTTTGGGATCAGGGTAATGCTGGATTCATGGAAAGAGTCTAGAGGTATTCCCTCCCTTCAGTTTATTGGGAAAAGTTTGAGAAGGGTTGATATTATTTCTTCTTTAAATGTTTGGTAGAATTCACCATTGAGGCCATCAAGTCTAGGCTTTTCTTTGTTGGGAAGTTTTTTTTTTGTTTTTTTGTTTTTTGAATTTTATTTTATTTATTTTTTTATACAACAGGTTCTTATTAGTTATCTATTTTATACATATTAGTGTATATCTATATCAATCCCAATCTCTGTTGGGAGGTTTTTGATAACTGATTTAATAAGTGTATTATCTTGTTTATAATTTATAAAAATGGATACATTGTTTTAGATCTAAATCATTTCAGTCTTGACCAGACTACTTTTAATAATCATCTAATAAAATGTTATGTAATCTATTCCTCAGCAGCTTTGATATTATTCTTTGACTTAAATATTAACACTTTTATTTGAATTGAAAAATGAAGTGAGACTTCTTCTGACAAAAACAAATTTTTTGCTGATTTGACAATAATGACTGGCTTTGTCAATTAGGTTATATGACAGACATTTTCCATAAATTGAATAAGCTAAATGTTTGGCTCTAAGGTCTAGATGAAAATATACCTAATCCTTGTGATAAAAGTATTATACCCAAAATATTGTAAAAGTTCAATGAAATAAGCAATATTGTGATTTTCTCAAGCAGATCTGAGTAAATGGATTTAAACAAGATGCTTCTAAGTTAAAGGTGATAGGTATAATAGTCTTTGTCAGGAGTCAACAAACCATGGCACAGGCCCGATATGGCCTGCCACATATGCTTTTTTGGAGGTGGTAAAAATATATTATAATATTTACCATTTTAACCACCTTTTTTTTTGTGGTACGCGGGCCTCTCACTGTTGTGGCCTCTCCCTTTGCGGAGGCTCTGGACGCGCAGGCTCAGCGGCCATGGCTCACGGGCCCAGCCGCTCCGCGGCACGTGGGATCCTCCCGGACCGGGGCACGAGCCCGTGTCCCCTGCATCGGCAGGCGGACTCTCAACCACTGCGCCACCAGGGAAGCCCTTAACCACTTTTAAGTGCACAATTCAGTGACATTAAGTACAGTCACAATCTTGTGCAATCATTACTACTATCCATCTCTTAAACATTTTCATCATCCCAAACAGAAACTGTCTGCCTCCTGTTTTTTTTTTTTTGCTGTGTTGGATCTTCATTGCTGAGCGGGGGCTACTCTTCGTTGCAGTGTGCAGGATTCTCATTACAGTGACTTCTCTTGTTGCAGAGCACGGGCTCTAGGTGTGCGCGCTTCAGTAGTTGTGGCACATGGGCTCAGTAGTTGTGGCTTGCGGGCTCTAGACTGCAGGCTCAGTAGTTGTGGCACACGGGCTTAGTTGCTCCGCGGCATGTGGGATCTTCCCCGACCAGGGCTCGAACCCATGTCCCCTGCATTGGCAGGCGGAATCTTAACTACTGCGCTACCGGGAAGCCCCTGCTACCTGTTATTGTAAATAAAATTTTATTGGGAACACAGCCATGCTCACTCATTTATGTATTGTCTACAGCTGCTTTTGTGCTACAATGGTAGGGTTTGAATAGTTGTGACAGAACATATGGCTTGCAAGCCTAAAACATTTGCTATCTGACACTTTATAGAAAATATTTGCTAAACCCTAGTCTTTGATACATTTTAGAGAAGGCTTTTGGTATCCTTCCCAGAAACTGAGGAAGCTAATGACTGTAAAAACTGGCATCAATCATACAGTTTCCAATTCTTTTCTTTTCCTCAAAATTGAAGAAACCTAATCAACTCTTCACCTGTTGAGCAATAAAAATACTTTTTGATAGATTGCTATGTGAATTTAGCTTGCAGTTTGGAGAGCTGTGTGAAAGGTACAGTTCACCGCTAAACACTTTAGCATGCATATTTTGAATAAGAGTTCAGTATTTGTTTACTGTTCTTTTGAGGGGAAATTTATAGTAAAATGCATAAATTTTCTTTACCATTCCATAATTGGTATACATCGGTGTAATGCAAATCTATTTCAAACTACAACTTATTATCACCCCAGGAAACACTCTCATGTCCCTCCTTCCCCTCCACTCCCCAGAGTGAACCATACTTCGGAGTTTAGCCTGTTCTATAACTTCATATATATTGAATCGTACTATATATATCCCTTTGGGTAAGATTTATTTCACTCAGTATAATATCTGTGAGATTCATCCATAATGTTGCTGTACCAAGTTTATTCCATTTGGTTATTAGTTAATTTGTCAAATGGGTTCTTGCTCTTTTCATTACTGAGTTGTAAGAGTTCTTTCTATATTCTGGATATGTCTCTTATCAGGTATATAATTTGCAAATATTTTCTCTCATTCAGTGGCTTTTTTCATTTTCTTGTTGGTATACTTTGAAGCACAAAAGATTTTAATTTTGATGCAGTCCAATTTATTTTTTCTTTTGTTGTCCATGCATTTTTCTCCAGCCTTTCTTCCTCTACTCTATCATTCACACTGCTGCAGTAGCTACTTCCTAACTGATAATTCTGGTCATGTCATTCTCTCTGTTCAAGCTGGTTTTCTAATGCTTACAGGATATTCCATATTCACTGCCACCCCAAATAACATCTCTGCTTCCACTCTATGGGCTTAAGGAATTTCACTAAGTATGCTTTCACACTTTAAAGACTTTGTTCCAGTTTTTTCACGCGTTTGAAATCTTGTTTCCTCCCTGATCACAGTGTCTTCATTCTTAAAAGTTGGTCTTAAAAACTCACAAGCAATTAGTCACTTGCTGTTCAGGGGTTAGATAGCATTAAGTTCAAAACCCCACAATGGCCAATCATATTTCGTTAATAATTTAAAATTATTTGCCTTCTGCCTCCCTGTAGGTCATTCACTCATTCATCAAATATTTATTGAACATCTGTTAGATAACAGGCACTGTTCCCAGCACTGAGGGTACACCTGCGAACAAGTGAAGACTAGGCTCTCATGCAGTTTATGTGGAAAGTATTCAATAAGAAAATAAAAATACCAGGTCATGGTGAGTGTTAGGCCGACAATGTTGAGTGAGTATGATTGTTCAAGATTGCATGGTCAGGGATCACTTTTCTTAAGTACCTTTAAGCTATAATTTGAAAGCGCCTGAGTGACAGAGGGGAACAGCTGTTGAAAGGGGTGGTGGTCCCAAATAGGTGTTTACAAAGGACGACAGCGTCACTAGGTCTGAGGGCAAGCGGGGCAGGCGCAGATTCCCACCCGGCGTGTGGCTTCCTCCGCCAGCACGCGACACCCTAAACAGGTTCTCCTCTCGGAACATCTCACGCCAACCCCTTTCTCCCGGGCGGTGGCAGACGATAACACAGAACCTCCGTGCAGTAGTAGATTGTATAACGATTCGACGCAGGTATCCGGGAAACAGCCACACACGAAGAAGCCGAAGCTGGGTGGCGGAGACTGCGCACTGTCCTACAGCCTAGCGGAAGAGGCGGGGGGAGGAGCTCGTCCTAGGCCCGCCCGGAGAGAGTGCTGCGCATGCGTATGCGCGTGCTCTCGTCAGGCGCCGGTCCCGAGATGGGGCGGGGCCGGCCCTCCGCGCCGGAAGGGGGATGACTGGGCGGGGCCGGGAGGCGGAGGTGGCGGCTGCGCGCGCGCGTGCGAACGAGGAACGCCGCGAGGAGGGCGGGGCGGGCCGTGCGGTGGGGACGACGTAAGGCGACTATGGCCGCGGCGGCGGGCGGCGGCGGGCTGGGGGCGACGGCGGGCGCTGCGGGTCTGGGAGGCGCGGCGACGGCCGCGGGCCTGGCAGTTTATCGGCGGAAGGACGGTGGCCCGACCAGCAAGTTTTGGGAGAGCCCAGAGACGGTGTCCCAGCTGGATTCGGTGCGGGTCTGGCTGGGCAAGCACTACAAGAAGGTGGGTTCGCGCGCTCGTAGGGGCCGGGTGGCCACGCGACGGGGGCCGGGGGCGGCTACTGGCCTCGCGGGCTTCTGGCCGCCCCTCCCCCCGCGCGCCACGAGGGACAACAAAGGCAGGCGCAGGGCCCGCCACGCCCCCGCGGTGCGCTCTTGGCGTCCGCGCACCCGGGACTCCACTGGTCCTCGGAGCTCCGCTCTTGGGAGCCCACGCACCCCGGGCGAAAGCCCCTGCCTGCTCCTGCGGGAGCAGGTCGAGCTCAGCGACCCCGAGGGTGTGAATCTTCCTCTTTTGTTGGCTGCTTTAGGTGTGTGAGCAATGATTATTAAAACTGTTTGAGCCAGAGGTGTAAAAGCGGCAAGTTTTGTTTAGAGACTAGTCTTCAAAGTCAAGTGAGGTGACTAAGGTTTTACTACCTGCTGTTGATAGGTTAAAGATGGACTATGGACGATTGTACTCGTACGTTGGTTACAGCAGGTTAATATAATGAATTACAGTATTCATGAGAACTAATATTAAAAAATGACGGCTTTTACTTCACTACTTCTGTTTATGTATAGTGGGAGTGCAAGAGTTAATGTTCACTTGTGGCTAATGTGAGGCCTTCCCTGAGAACCCCATTCATGTTAGATCACCCCGCTTCATATCACCTTTGTTTTCTTCATACCACTTTTTGAGATTATTTTCATTTACCTGTTTGCTCTACCTTGGAATGTAAGTTCCGCTGAGTCAGTGGTATTAAAAGTTGTAAGTTAGCCTCTTGTTTATAACAAATTTTTTTTAGCTTCCCCTTTATGTAACTATTTAGGAATGACTCCCTTAGAAGGTGTAAGGACGCAGACGGCCAAAAATACTCTTTGCCCCCAAATTTCCGGAACACCCTTTTCAGTTCTCTACTTCCCCCGTTGTGGACCATAGATAGCCCTGGGGCAAGGACCTTGTTAGGCCTGTTCACTACAACGTGTCCCGGAACATGTTTGATCCTCATTGCCTCGCCCTTAGTAGTTGCTTAGTAAATATTTGTTGGAATGAATGAAAAGATAGTCTAGGAACCTACTCATTTGGGGTGTACAGCGCAGTGGAGACTATCAGCTTTTGGAAGTTGTTAGGCATGGGCAGGGATCTTGGGTTCTTTTGCGTTCCATTGTGGTACTCTCAGAAATGACCATTTCTTATCTGAGGTTTTAGGAAGTGAGAGGCGATATATATTTTTATTTACAATGTATTTTTTGATTCTTTGATTTACATGTAGGTAGACAATATTGTTTTCCCTTGTACAATGGTAAATTGGTCACTTTTTTGGTGTTGGCAGTAGAGCTTCTGGTATTAGCTAAGGGAATTGAATATATTTGTAGTATTAAAGTATTTTTTATCATGTGCCCTTCAGCCAATACTTTGGGTCTTAAATTAATATACCTTAATGTATTTTTTCCCCCCAGTCTGGACTTTTTTACCCAAGTTTTATTGAGATATAATTGACATATAATACTGTATGACTTTATCAATGTAGCTTTAACAAAGAGAAATAGGAGGAATATTCCTTTGGATAGCAAGGAAGGGAAAAGAAAAAGGGAAATACAGTATTAGTAATTTCTACCTCTCCAAACTCTGTGCATCTCTTTGCGCCCAATTTTAAGAGGGCAGCTTTAGGCTTGGATAATCTTTAAAAGATTTGTTTGGGTGGGTGAGGAAGTGGCTGTGAGGCTGATTGCAGGATTTGTCCCAAAGTGTTGAAGACAGTAGGCTAATGTTGGCTCAGTGTTCCTGAGGCCTTAAGGACAAAGTTAAAGTTAGGTTTGACCTCTCAGGGTTTCATAAAGCTAGAGTGTGTTTCTTAGGCTTACTCAGATTAAGAATTGTATATCCCTTGGGCCTGACAGTCAGAATCCTGTCAGCCTCTGAGAGTGGTGTTGGTGTGGTGAAAATATTTACCAGAAGGTTCTTTGCTTCCTCTGTACAGGATATATCTCTACCTGGTATACACATTGATAGGTTTTTAACTACTTTTCTGTTGCATTTAATAGTGTTTTCAAATTCATAAATCTCAGCAAATAAATGAAATAAAAATGACATTGATAGTAGCATTTTTATTGATGGGTTTATGTATGCACTCAGTGAACAACTGAGCATCCACCTTACCCAGGCATTTAAAACATGTCACTTAAATCCTCACAGCAGTCCTGAATGATAGATATTTACTTCATTTTCCACATGAGAGACACCTGAGGGTGGAGAGTTAAGTAACTTCTCTAAGAATTACAGTTAGGAGTGGCAAATTTGGAATTCAAAGGTCTGCCTGCCTCCAACCCCTCCCCCCCCTTTTTTTTGGCTGCACATAATCCCTCTCTTTAAGGAACTCACAGTGTTGTGGAAAAGATAGACATAGGCACCTACTTACACAATCCAGGTGATTTCAAATTAAAAGAACTTCCTTGTATTGTTTTTGTTTTCTGAATGCCTATAGGAGGTGCTCAGTAAATATTTGTTCCATGAATGAACAGATAAACTACCATAGAAACCTGTTTATTTAGGCTTTGTTGATCCATTTGGCTTAGCAGTACAGAAAGGAGAGTGAATACTTTTTGACTGGGATGAGCTTGAACTAGCCAGAGGAGTCTAGAGGAGGTGACCACTTTAGGTACGGGGAAGCTGAAGCATAGAGGTTAACTGTTTGCCTGAGGTTGCATTTTCAGTCCACTAGCAGTGCGGAAGCTTGTTTATCTACCTAAGCTGCCTGCTTTGTATTACTGGGTGCATATCTTTCATCCTAACTTTGAAAGGTATATTTCTATCCATAGTTCAGAGTGATTTTAAGGTGATAAAACCTTGTGAAGGTTAAGTATATCTATAAGCCATTAAGTTCCCAGGTAAGTTTCTTCCCGAAGTTTGGCTTACCCCTGAAATAAGATTTAAGATTTTAGGATGATTTAAATAAAGATGCTTTGGATTTTATTTTATTTTATTTTATTTTATTTTTATTTTTATTTTTTTTTTGCGGTATGCGGGCCTCTCACTGCTGTGGCCTCTCCCGTTTCGGAGCACAGGCTCCGGAGGCGCAGGCCTAGCGGCCATGGCTCACAGGCTTTGTTGCTCCGCGGCATGTGGGATCTTCCCGGACCAGGGCACGAACCCGTGACCCCTGCATCGGCAGGCGGATTCTCTACCACTGTGCCACCAGGGAAGCCCAGATGCTTTGGATTTAATGAAGATTAATAAAATAGAGTAGATTGCCCAAGGAAGGCATTTCAGTGCCCTTTACACAAAGTATTTAAAAGTTTAAGACTTTTTTTTTCCCCAGATGGGACATCTGCTACAATAGAATTGTTTACAGATAAGTTAAACTTTTGATACTATATTAATGTCACAGGGAATATAAAGCAGATTTATTGATAACAACTTTCTAAACATATCCTCCTAACTTTCTTAATCAGAATACTTTGAGACTAAAAAATTTTTTGTCGTCTGAAGTAAAACATTCTGTTGAACTTTCTTTTTTGATCAAAAGATAAAATTTTTATGACAGAAGTAGTCTATATAATTATTAATTTTTTCCCCTTTAATCAGGATTCATTATTTTGAAAGCTATTAAGAACTTTTTATGTTTAGGTGAGATTTTTGGAAGCAGTTGAAATGAACTTATGTCTCTATGGGATAGTGGAATGAGCATTACGTTAGGCTGGAAGACGTGAGTTCAGTACTCTTGGCTGCTAATTGGTGTCATTGAGCAGGTGACTTGATTTCCATGTTTTAATTTTTCATTTGTAAGTTGGGAGTAAGACTGTGACTCCCATAGACAGTTGTTCAAATCAAATGAGATAGTCCTCGAAGGTAGGATTATATAAATTTGAGGTAGTGATACTTTTGCCATGTATCGTTTGGTCTCCCTGCTTCATTCTTATTGGTTAAATAGAATGTTACTCTTCAAAATTTTTTTTTTTTTTTTTTTTTTTGCGGTACGCGGGCCTCTCACTGTTGTGGCCTCTGGTTGCGGAGCACAGGCTCCGGACGCGCAGGCTCGGCGGCCATGGCTCACGGGCCCAGCCGCTCCGCGCCCTGCGGGATCTTCCCGGATCGGGGCACGAACCCGTGTCCCCTGCATCGGCAGGCGGACTCTCAACCACTGCGCCACCAGGGAAGCCCACTCTTCGAAATTTTTAAAAGTCGATTTAAAATCTTACAGTCGTACATTGACTGCCTTTTGAGAGAGTATGAATCTGATATTAATTTATTAATGTCAGATTCAATTTATTAGTAAAAATGTCATCTCTTGCATACATTTTAATGTTTGATCATTTCTGTGGGTGATTTGGAGAAAGTAAATGGAGTTTAAAATGTTTTATAGTTTAAAAATTGGATCTTAAAATACCTAAGATAATCATTTTGATTGGGCTTTGAACCTGGCCATCTTTATTCTGAAACTGTAGGGTTGTCCACGTGAAATCTTTCTCATTCTGAATGACAATAAATGAAGCGTGTAGATAGTAGTGAAGTTTAGAATATATACAAAGCTATGTATGTATATAAGTCATTAAAAATTACTTTTTGCCTGGAGGGTTGGTTTGTTTTTTGCCGAACAACCTTCCTCCAAATGGTGTCTTTCAGGTTTAGGATTTGGCGCTGTTCAGTTGTCTGCAGGTATATGAAAAATAAAAAGTTCACAGTTAGTTTTCACGTTGCTTTTTACCATGTGTGGAAAAACTTGCAGTACATTATGTGATTCCTTTATACTTATTAAAGATTATAAAGTTATCTTGTGGGTATGTACAACATACTTTGCCAGTTCTGTGGGTTAGACTTGAAGAGTTTATTCTTTATTAAAGGTTATACTATGTTGAGTATTACTGATTACTTTCAAAGTTGAGTATTACTTTTTAAAGATTTACTATGTTGAGTATATTGGAAAAAAAATCTGATGTTAAAATTTCACTTGAAATTTTATAGTCCTCAGAGAAGTAAACTTGGTTTTTATGGGAATTGGCATTGTAGGAGAGGGGAAGTGTAAGAAGTTTTTAACATTTAAAAATTGCTTACCTGGTTTTTAACTTCTAAATGATAATAAAATGTGTTCTTTAACTGAGATATATGATAATATTTGAAGTGGATTTTTTTTTTTTTTTTTTCTGTATGCGGGCCTCTCACTGTTGTGGCCTCTCCCTTTGTGGAGCGCAGGCTCCAGATGTGCAGGCTCAGCAGCCATGGCTCATGGGCCCAGCCGCTCCGTGGTATGTGGGATCTTCCCAGACCGGGCACGAACCCGTGTCCCCTGCATCGGCAGGCGGATTCTCAACCACTGCGCCACCAGGGAAGCCCAAAGTGGATTTGTTTTAAGAGTTCAGTGGTTCTTAAAGTGTAGTTCCCAGTCACGTAGTGTCACGTGGGAACTTGTTAGAAATGCAGATTCTTGGGCCTGACTTATTGAATTAATAAGTGGGGCTAAAACTTGAGAACCATTATTTTATTTTTAAAATTTATTTATTTATTTATTTATTTTGCGGTACGCGGTCCTCTCACTGTTGTGGCCTCTCCCATTGCGGAACATAGGCTCCGGACACGCAGGGTCAGCGGCCATGGCTCATGGGCCCAGCCGCTCCGCAGCATGTGGGATTCTCCCGGACCAGGGCACGAACCCGCGTCCCCTGCATCGGCAGGCGGACTCTCAACCCCTGCGCCACCAGGGAAGCCCTTATTTTATTTTTTAATTTATCTACTTATTTATTTTGCGGTACGCGGGCCTCTCACTGTTGTGGCCTCTCCCATTGCGGAGCACAGGCTCCGGACGTGCAGACTCAGCGGCCATGGCTCACTGGCCTAGCTGCTCTGCGTCATCTGGGTTCTTCCCGGACCGGGGCACGAAGCCGTGTCCCGTGCATCGGCAGGCGGACTCTCAACCACTGCGCCACCAGGGAAGCCCGAGAACCATTATTTTGGACTAACAGAATTGACATCTTATGTGCTTAATTGTATGAAACTTGTTTCCAGTTTTTGGCTCATGTCTGACATACTTGTTTCACTTTGTGGCCTTAAGGAAATGTGTTTTTACAGGACACCTTTAAATTAAATAAAAGGAAGCTATCTGTAAGGATAGAAAGGAGTAGTGTACAACAGGGATAGGCAGACTTTTTCTGTAAAGGGCAAAAGTAAATATTGAGGCTTTGCGGGCCATGCAGTCTCAACTGCAACTGCTTAACTCTGTTGTTGCAGGAAAGCAGCCATAGACGATGTGCAAATGAATGAGTGTGCTGTGTTTTGATAAAACTTTATTTATGGACACTGACATTTGAATTTTATGTTATATTCATGTGTCATGAAATATTATTTTTCCCAGCCATTTAAAAAATGTAAAAACCATCCTTAGCTTGTGGGCCACACAGAAACAGGCAGTAGACTGGATTTTACCAACCTTTGGTCTCGGGGATTTCACGTAAAATAAAGCATTCTGGACTTTCCTGGTGGTGCAGTGGTTAAGAACCCGCTTGCCAATGTAGGGGACACGGGTTCGAGCCCTGGCCCGGGAAGATCCCACATGCCACAGAGCAACTAAGCCCATGTGCCACAACTACCTGTGCTCTAGAGCCCGCGAGCCACAACTACTGAGCCCGCGTGCTGCAGCTAATGAGCCTGTGTGCTGCAACTACTGAAGCCCGCGTGTGTAGAGCCTGTGCTCCACAACAAGAGAAGCCACGACAGTGAGAAGCCCCACTCACTGCAACTAGAGAAAGCCTGGATGCAGCAACGAAGACCCAGTGCAGCCAAAAATAAATAAAATTTAAAAAAATAAAAATAAAGCATTCCAACAAAATACCAGTCTTCAGCAAAGTTAACTGCATGCAGGCTGTTCTGTTTAGAGTGGAAAGCTAACATACCTGAACAAATAAAAATTTGCGAGGATACTAAGCTCTAAGAAGAATTGCCCTTTTATATTATGCTCTGTCTTTGATTGACAGTAGCACATCTTGAGAGCCAGTCAACTTAAAGGCATAGTAATTAATGGTAGACTGTGTGGCTGATATTTTGCTGTATATGTATCACTTAGACATTATTTATTGCAAGAGAAACATTATCTTGAAATGTTGGGTGGTACTGGGAAAGAGGTTTTTTCCAGGAAGAAAGCTAGTTTTTTTTTTTTTTTTTTTTTTTTTTTTTTTTTTTTTTTTTTTAGAAAACTAGTTTTTTTTTTTTTTTTTTTTTTTTTTTTTTTTTTTTTTTTTGTGGTACGCGGGCCTCTCACCGTTGTGGCCTCTCCCGCTGCGGAGCACAGGCTCCGGACGCACAGGCCCAGCGGCCATGGCTCACGGGCCCAGCCGCTCCGCAGCACGTGGGATCCTCCCAGACCGGGGCACGAACCCGTGTCCCCCGCATCGGCAGGCGGACTCTCAACCACTGCGCCACCAGGGAAGCCCGGAAAACTAGTTTTTTTATGGAAGGAAGTGTAGATGTTTTTTCCTGCTCAAAATTGGAGGTTAAAAAAAAAAAGATGGCTTTTCAAAGTGATAGTGAATGCTTAATACTAAGTTAAATGTTTACATTTAATTGAATTCAGTAATTTATGCTTTCCCTGTCACGTACCCTTTATCTTTCCTTGCTGTAATGCTCGCTTGCTGTCTACCACAAATTTGGCCTTCTTGACATTATTCACATTAGCATGGATAACTTTTTTGTGTGTGTGTGATACACGGGCCCTCTCACTGTTGCGGCCTCTCCCGTTGCGGAGCACAGGCTCTGCACACACAGGCTCTGCACACACAGGCTCAGCGGTCATGGCTCACGGGCCCAGCTGCTCTGTGGCATGTGGGATTTTCCCAGACCGAGGCAAGAACCCGTGTCCCCTGCATCGGCAGGCGGACTCTCAACCACTGCACCGCCAGGGAAGCCCAGCATGGATAACTTTTCATGTACATTTGTTTTAAAAAAATTTTATTGTGGTAAAAAACTTATAAAGTTTACCATCCTAACCATTTTTAAGTGCCCACACATGTATTTTTTTAAATGCATAAAACCAGCCATTTTATTATGCTTAGAGTTCCTATGTGTCTGGAATTTGGATGGTCACAGTAGGGCCAATTGTCTCTGCTCAGTGGTGTCTGGGGCCTTGACTGGGGATGTTTGATGATTGGGGGTGGCCTGACAGCTGGGGTCCACAATCACCTGGAATCATCTTTACTCATGTGTCTGGTGGTTGTGCTGTCAGTCTTCTGAACAGCAGCTGGGGCCTCTCCATGTGGCCTCTAAGTGTAGCCTAGGCTTCCTCAGTATGGTGTTGTCAGCGTGGTTGGACTTCATTGTTGTTCAGGGCTCCAAAGGTGGGTGTCCCAAAAGAACTATATGGAAGTTGCATGATCTTGTTTGATTTATCTTCAGAAGTCACACAACATCACTTCTGTTGCATTCTAATGGTTTTAAGCGAGTCACTAAGGATGGTCCTGATTCAGTAGAGGAGGGACATAGATCCCCACCTCTTGTTGAGAGGAGTATCAAAGAATTTGTGGACTTGTTTGAAAAACTGTAACACAGTTGGCTCTCTGGCCACATGCGAAATATAGTGGCTAGTATGTTTCATTCCATTATATTAGGTTGGCCAGAAAGTTCGTTCGGGTTTTTCGGTTACATCTTATGGAAAAACCCTAACAAACTTTTAGGCCAGTTCAATAGCATCAGCCTCAAGTTTGAGGCCCAGGATCTCACCATCTAATTTAGGTCCAGGTGCAGATGAGATGATACTTGGGTTTGGTTTCTTGGGCATAGTATTTCTCATTCTTAAGATCTGTTAACTGAAAGGACATGTTATCTATCCCTCCCCACGGCTCCCAGTATTTGTTTATGTAAGTGTCTTAGACACTTAAAAATCTGCCACCAGACCAGTACTTAGGTACTGGAAAGTAAGCTAACATTGTCTTCTTCACAGTTGCCCCAGTTTTTGAGTCTCTGTCTTTATCTTGCAGTATGTTCATGCAGATGCTCCTACCAATAAAACACTGGCTGGGCTGGTGGTACAGCTGCTCCAGTTCCAGGAAGATGCCTTTGGGAAACATGTCACCAACCCGGCCTTCACCAAACTCCCTGTAAGTACATCAGCTTAATCACACTGGGACATCTTCAGTTTCTGTACTCTTGGGTGCAGCCTACAGCTCTTTATTTTGCTGCTGCTATCCTATAAAATAGGAAAAAGGAGGAATTGCTACAGAATTTTAGGTATAGGACATTATTGCTTTTGAACTGTAGGAAGCATCTTTTTCAGGAGTCATTTAAAATTTGCATTAAACATCACAACAATTATTACCTAGACTTAACTGTTAACATTTTACTATGTTGTAGTTTCCTTATTGTTTTTACTGTACTAAGTCTTTTCCATTTTTTTCTCCTGATTCAGTTCTTGCGGCTAGAATGTTGTTTCTTGGAATTTTTTAATATTTTGTAGGTGGGATTCTTCTGAGCTTATGTGAGAATATGATTCTGTTC
The DNA here is from genome assembly GCF_026419965.1 of Kogia breviceps. NCBI lineage: Eukaryota > Metazoa > Chordata > Mammalia > Artiodactyla > Physeteridae > Kogia > Kogia breviceps. The sequence goes on from NC_081319.1 coordinate 40,569,401, forward strand.
TCCTTGCAGTTGGTATTTTGACTGAAAGTTTGGCTTGGTATGGAAATATTGGGTTATGTCTTATTTCCTTTTGTAATTTGACGGTTTTGTTTTTCTCTTAACATTTGATTTTGTACAGAAAAATCAGATACTACTTGTTGATTTCCCCCTTTTTTTTAATTTTTGAAATTTATTTATTTGTTTATTTATTTATGACTGCGTTGGGTCTTCGTTGCTATGCGTGGGCTTTCTCTAGTTGTGGCGAGTGGGGGCCAATCTTTGTCGTGGTGAGCAGGCTTCTCATTGCAGTGGCTTCTTGCTGTGGAGCACGGGGTGTGGGTGTTCAGGCCTCAGTAGTTGTGGCATGCGGGCTCGGTAGTTATGGCTCGCCAGCTCTAGAGCGCAGGCTCAGTAGTTGTGGCGCACGGGCTTAGGTGCTGCACGGCACGTGGGATCCTCTGCGGCATGTGGGATCTTCCTGGACTGGGGCTCGAACCCATGTCCCCTGCAGTAGCAGTCAGATTCTTAAGCACTGTGCCACCGGGGAAGTCTGTGATTTCCCCCTTTTTAATACTGATCTTTAAAATCCATAAATATGTCTAGTTGTCATAAGTCACTATCTAAAGACTCAGTTATATTTCTTTAGCTCAGGGGACATTCAGTCTGTTAGTCTTCTCTGCCATCCTGTATTTCTTTATATTTTTGAACTCTGTACAAATACTAGATTTCCGGGAACTATCTGTCCCATATTTTCCCATAATTTTTGTCTTCCATTTCTCTGATTCGGGTTTTTGTAGTTTCCAGTCAGCTGTTTGTTGCCTCTACTGAATTTATTATTGGTAGACCTTTTTATAAATCTCAAAAACTTCTGATTTGTGTGTTCTTATTTCATCACTAAACTTTTTTTTTTTTTTTTTTTTTTTTTTTTTGTGGTATGCGGGCCTCTCACTGCTGTGGCCTTTCCCGTTGCGGAGCACAGGCTCCGGACGCGCAGGCCCAGCGGCCATGGCTCACGGGCTTAGTTGCTCCGCGGCATGTGGGATCTTCCCGGACCAGGGCACGAACCCGTGACCCCTGCATCGGCAGGCGGATTCTCAACCACTGCGCCACCAGGGAAGCCCGTCATCACTAAACTTTTTGTTTTAATAACTCACTGGTTTCTCAGATATAATTGAGAATAAAAAATATTGTTTTACTGATATTGCAGTAAATCAGTTCATTTCACTTACGGTATTTTTGCTATCCAGACATTTATTTTCATTAAGTCAAATATATGGATGTATTTTTTTGATTCACGTTGGTAAGCTTTCTCCACGTGTAGGTGATAAAGGATTTCAGCCATGTGTTTTTCTAGTATTTGTAGAACAAATTTCTACACTATTTGTCAGTGTCACTTTTTACATGTAACTCTGTTATCCATTTAGAATTTATCTTGATAGTCATTGTGAGCAGTGAATCCAGTGCTCACAAAAAAAAAAAAGCAGTTTTACCTTTTTTCCATATGATTATCTGGTTAACCCAACAACATTTATTAAAGGGTGCTGCTTTTCTGTACGATTTTTTTTTTAAGATTTTGTTTGATGTGGATCTTTTTTTTTTTTTTTTTCCCGGTACGCGGGCCTCTCACTGTTGTGGCCTCTTCTGTTGTGGAGCACAGGCTCCAGACGCGCAGGCTCAGCAGCCATGGCTCAGGGGCCAAGCCACTCCGCGGCATGTGGGATCTTTCCAGACCGGGGCACAAACCCGTGTCCCCTGCATCGGCAGGTGGACTCTCAACCACTGCGCCACCAGGGAAACCCTGGTGTGGATCTTGTTTTGTTAAATTTATTTTACTTTTGGCTGTGTTGGGTCTTTGTTGCTGTGTGTGAGCTTTTCTCTAGTTGGGGCGAGCAGGGGCTACTCTTCGTTGCAGAGCATGGGCTCTAGGCGTGTGGGCTTCAGTAGTTGTGGCACAGGCTCAGTATTTGTGGTGCGTGGGCTTAGTTGCTCTGCGGCATGTGGGATCTTCCCAGACCAGGGCTTGAACCTGTGTCCCCTGCATTGGCAGGCAGATTCTTAACCACTTTGCCACCAGGGAAGCCCTGATGTGGACCATTTTTAAAGTCTTTATTGAATGTGTTACAATATTACTTCTGTTTTATATTCTGTTTTTTTGGCCATGAGGCATGTGGGATCTTAGCTCCCTGACTAGGGATTGAACTCACACCCTGTGCATTGGAAGGTGAAGTTTTGTGGTTTTTTTTTTTAAATAATGTTTTTATACTGCTTTTATTTTTAAAAATATTTATTTATTTATTTTTGACTTAGTTGGGTCTTAGTTGCAGCACGTGGGCTCTTCCTTGCGGTGCGGGGGCTTCTCTCTAGTTGTGGCATGTGGGCTCAGTAGTTGCAGCACACGGGCTTAGTTGCCCTGCGGCATGTGGGATCTTAGTTCCCCAACCAGGGGTTGAACAACATCCCCTGCATTGGAAGGTGGATTCTTAACCACTGGACCGCCAGGGAAGTCCCTTCCTCACTGATTTGAGTTCAGCAAATATTTAGCATTTGATTATGTGCCAAGTTCTGAGAATTCAAGGAGTAATACAGTGTATTGTTTGTCTTCAGGGGGCTTACTTACCCTCTAGTGACCTATATGAATAGAGCCTTTGACTTTTCTTATCTCAGGAAATGTTTTCCAAGGGAAAGGACATTTGAACTGAGTCCTGAAAGTAGAGTATGAGTTCTTTAGGGACATGCTGGAAGATCAGATTTTCAGGCAGTGATAGCAACATATAAAAGCCTAAAGGCTTTTAATGTAGTTGCAAATAGTTCAACAGGGTTAGAACTGAGGACAGTAGGCAGAAATATGGGCCAGAATCAGTCATAAAATGACAGGTTTACTGTGTTAGAAGTGTGGCTTTTATCTTGAAAGTGATTGGGAAGCACAGCAAGAGGGTAGAACTTTGTGATTTTTTTTTTTTTTTTTGTGGGTAGGGTGGGTTGTGGGGCTGAAATAAATAAGAAAGAATTGACTGGGATGACTACACTGAGCAGATTGCTTTCTCACTAAGGTGGAAGCCAGAATATAAAAGCAGGTTTCTGGAGAAAGGTACTCAGTTTAGTTTGTGTTGAGGTTGGCTCTCCTGTAGGTACCTCAGGTTTGGAAATCCTATAAGTAGTTCGAAATGAGATCTGGAGTTCTAGAGAACAGGTTGAATTAGAGGAAGAGATTTGGGAATTACTGGGTACTGGTTGAATTCACATTTTCAGAGCAAGATCATTTCTTTTATTTTAATTATTTTTTAGCTAATGCTTTCAAAATACCTATTTCTTAATATGTGATTTAAGTTTTATATATATGTGTAGTATATTGGCATTATAGTAAGTACATGTATATAATTTATAAATACATTGTTAGATATTGGAGGTACTTGCTCATTTTTTATCAAATGGGAACTACTCCACTGGATAATCAGCATATTTCATTTTATGAACTATGTGACCAATTGAGATTTTTGGGTAACTTAAAATTAATTGAAAGTAAAAATTTGCAAGAACTTTCACTTTCATTTAGAATCCCCAATTTTTAGCATTTAACCATATTTGATTTATCATTTTCTTTTTCTCTACGTGTTTGGGCATATTATTCTGAATCATTTGAAAGCTCCTTGTTCCTTTACCTCCAAATACTTGAGTGTTTATTTCCTGTTCTCTTATATTATCAACTGGATTAGAGTTATCAAATCAGGAACTGGTTGAAGTTTTCATCATTTAAAGCACTGTAATGTAATACTTACAGATTACATTTTATCAAGTATAAAATCATTTAGAATAAAATTTACATGTAGCTTTATATGAAGTATTATATGTAAGGTGATTCACATTGTGTTTTTGGTATTTCTTTTTGGTGTTTTTGGTATTTCTAATTAGGATTGTATGAGTGTCTTAAAAAATAGTATTTACAAGGGACTTTATTTGTGGAACGTTTAACTCCAGGGAAGTAAACCATTATTGTTTTTCCAGATTTTAAAGATTAGAGAAGAATATTTTTAGGAATAAACCAGAATTAAAAATAATTCATGACTTAGTGCCAGTGGGACCAGATGTACTTCTTTTTCTCTCAGAATAGGTTTAGCTTTTTTCCAAGTGAAAGGGATTGATATAATGTGTAATGGTGTAAAACAAAAGTGGAGGAGAGAGACAATAAAGCAGAGAATGTTTTAGTGAAACATGTAAGCTATTTACCTTAAAAAGCTTTTTTTCCTGAATAAACTGGACTGGTGTAGGAGTTCACAGTTTGGACTGTTTTTTTTTTTTTTTTTTTTTTAAATCAAAATGGAACTTTATGTACTAACTTCCTAAGTCATATTGGATATTAAACAGCTGGCTCAACATAGGGTAGGTTCTGTCTAGTGCTAATTGAGAAGTTAGAAAGATTTAAGGGGAAAAAGTACTTTGTAAGGCTAAAAATATATTGCATAGGCAAACATAATATGAATTGAAGTATTTTTTACCTCCACAAGTAAAAATTCTTGTTATTCCATAATCCCTTCAAGGCTTAGTACATTTGCATGCATAACACAAACATAATTGTAACTACAGGTTAGACAATTTTGTATTCTACTTTTTAATTTCTATTTCTATTTTTATGTAATTTATTTGTTAAAAAATTAGAGTATAGTTGATTTACAATGTTGTGTTTCAGCTGTACAGCATGGTGATTCAGTTATATATATACATATATTCATTCTTTTTCAGATTCTTTTCCCACATAGGTTATTATAGAAAATTGAGTGGAATTCCCTCTGCTATACAGTAGGTCCTTGTTGGTTATCTATTTTAAGTTCATTTATGTCATTTTAAAATTTATTTTATTTATTTATTTATTCATTTTGGTTGCCCCAGGTCTTAACTGCGGCACGCAGGATCTTCATTGTGGCATGCAGGATCTTTAGTTGTGGCATGTGGACTTCTTAGTTGTAGCATGAGAACTCTTAGTTGTGGCATGCATGTGGGATCTTGTTCCCCAGCCAGGGATCGAACCTGGGCCCCCTGCACTGGGAGCACAGGGTCTTAGCCACTGGACTACCAGGGAAGTCCCTAAATCATTTTTTTAAATTAGATTGCACATATGAGTGATATCATATGGTATTTATCTTTCTCTGTCTGACTTACTTCACTTAGTATGAAAATCTCTAGGTCCATCCACATTGCTGCAAATGGCATGATTTCATTCTTTTTTATAGGTAAGTAATATTCCATTGTATTTATATACCACATCTTATTTATCCATCCACCTGTCAATGGATATTAAGTTGCTTCCATGTCTTGGTTATTGTAAATAGTGCTGCAGTGAACATTGGGGTGCATATATCTTTTTGAATTATGGTTTTCTTCAGATAGATACACAGGAGTGGGATTGCTGGATCATGTGTTAGTTCTAATTTTAGTTTTTTAAGGAACCTCCATGCTGTTCTCCATAGTGGCTGTACCAATTTACATTCCCACCAACAGCGTAGGAGGGTTCTCTTTTCTTTTCTATTCTTTTTTTTTTTTTTTTTTTTTTTCCCTCCGGTAGGCGGGCCTTTCACTGTTGTGGTCTCTCCCCTTGCGGAGCACAGGCTCAGTGGCCATGGGTCACGGGCCCAGCCGCTCTGCGGCATGTGGGATCCTCCCGGACCGGGGCACGAACCCATGTCCCCTGCATTGGCAGGCGGACTCTCAACCACTGCGCCACCAGGGAAGCCCAAGAGGGTTCTCTTTTCTCCACACCCTCTCTGGTATTTATTGTTTGTAGACTTTTTGATGATGGCTGTCCTGACTGGGGTGAGGTAATATGTCATTGTAGTTTTGATCTGCATATCTGATAATTAGTGTGTATCCTTGCCTCTTTCGTCATGTATTAATTGACCATAGGTGCATGGGTTGTAGTCTACCTTTTAAAATAGATCATAAGGGGACTTCCCTGGTGGCGCAGTGGTTAAGAATCTGCCTGCCAATGCAGGGGTCATGGGTTTGAGCCCTGGTCCAGGAGGATCCCACATGCCATGGAGCAACTAAGCCCATGCGCCACAACTACTGAGCCTGCACTCTAGAGCCTGCGAGCCACAGCTACTGAGCCCATGTGCTACAACTACTGAAGCCTGTGTGCCTGGAGGCTGTGCTCCACAGCAAGAGAAGCCACTGCAATGAGAAGCCCACGCATTGCAACAAAGAGTAGACCCCGCTCACCGCAACTAGAGAAAGCCTATGTGCAGCAAAGACCCAACACAGCCAAAATAAATAAATAAAATAAATACATTAAAAAAAGGAATAAAATTTCATTTTACTTTATTTTTTAATTGATTTACAATTTGTTAATTACTATTGTACAACAAAGTGATTCAGTTATACATACATATATTCTTCTTTTCTTTTCTGTTATGACTTATCCTGGGATGTTGAATATAGTTCTCTGTGCTACTGAATATAGTTCTCTGACCTTGTTGTTTATCCTTTCTATATATAAAAGATTACATCTGCTAACCCCCACAAAATATGGAACACTTCACAAATTGCGAGTCATCCTTATGCAGGGGCCATGCTAATCTTTTCTGTATCGTTCCGATTTTAGTATGTGCTGCTGCAGCAAGCACTCCTGTAACTTTTTTTTAAAGCATTATTTTAGGTTTTGGAGATGAGCACTAAAATATGGTTGTCTTTAATCTGACTTCAGTCAGGAGTCAGGAGTCTTGATAGACTTTAAAACCAGTTGATTTTACCTAAAATAAAGCTCATTCATCTCTTTTTTTAAAAAATTAACTTTATTTTTTGGGCTGTGCCGGGTCTTAGTTGTGGCACATGGGATCTCTGCTTGAGGCGTGAGCTCAGTAGTTGTGGCACATGGACTTAGTTACCCTGCGGCATGTGGGATCTTAGTTCCCCGAGCAGGGATTGAACCCGCGTCCCCTGCATTGGAAGGTGGATTTTTAACTACTGGACCACCAGGGAGGTCCCTCATTAATTTTTTAAAAAAAATTTAATTTATTTATTTTTGGTTGCATTGGCTCTTTGTTGCTGCGTGTGGGCCTTCTCTAGTTGTGGTGAGCAGGGGCTACTCTTCATCGTGATGCGCGGGCTTCTCATTGCGGTGGCTTCTCTTTGTTGCAGAGCATGGGCTCTAGGTGCACAGGCTTCAGTAGTTGTGGCATGTGGGCTCAGTAGTTGTGGCTTGTGGGCTCTAGAGTGCATGCTCAGTAGTTGTGGTGCATGGGCTTAGTTGCTCCGCGGCATGTGGGATCTTCCCGGACCAGAGCTCGGACCCATGTCCCCTGCATTGGCAGGTGAATTCTTAACCACTGTGCCACCAGGGAAGCACCCTTATTCATTTCTTTTCTTTCTTTTTTTTTTTTTTTTTAATAAATGTATTTATTTGTTTATCTTTGGCTATGCTGGGTCTTCATTGCTGCGCATGGGCTTTCTCTAGTTGCAGCAAGCAGGGGCTGCTCTTCGTTGAGGTGCTCAAGCTTCTCATTGTGGTGGCTTCTCTTGTTGCGGAGCACAGGCTCTAGGATTGTGGACTTCAGTATTTGTGGCACATGGGCTCAGTAGTTGTGGCTTGCAGGCTCTAGAGTGCAGGCTCAGTAATTGTGGTGCATGGGCTTAGTTGCTCCATGGCACGTGGGATCTTCCCAGACCAAGGATTGAACTTGTGTCCCCTGCATTGGCAGGCGGATTCTTAACCACTGCACCACCAGGGAAGCCCTCATTCATTTCTTAAATTGAAATAATGTAAGATACCGAATCTCCACCAGATAGTTTCTTGAACCAGGTGTTAATGGGAAGAGCCCTTAGCTTAGGAATTAAATAGCCATATCCTGCCACTCTGCAACCTTGTGTGAAGGCATTTCGACCTGTAGTACCATTTCTGGGAACGTGTTCCTTGCCCTACTGGTCCCATGGCATAGTTGTTAGAATCACATGATGTGTGATAATAAAAGCTCTTTGAGAAATTAGAAGTAGTATGTAGTATTTTAAGACATAAAAAGTAGATTGCTGACTTGTCTAGCAAAAGTGTTTTTGGTAAAAGTAAAAATGTACATGTAAGGCATACATATTATTAAAACATTTATTATACTAGTTTGTTATCAACTCCAGTTCTTAAGGAAGGTCCCAAAGAGCCATGTCTTCTTGTTTCTCTTCAACTTATGTTCCAGAGATAGTGTATTTTTGTGTAAATGAGCTGTGAACCTGAGAACTAACAGAATGCTGTAGTGCCCTTTGAATTAAAGCCAGATTTTTCAGTTGAACATTGATAAGACTTGCTTTACCTTCTTACTCACTGCAGGTGTTTAGTATGTATTTATTGGTTTGATGTACCTTTGCTGTGATGTTAGTAACTGTCTCAAAGACAGGGAGAGTGGAAGGCTCTTTAAAAAAATAAGCTAGAGAACCAAACCATATGTACTTTCTGAAATTGAGCTTTTCTTAAAATATCTACAAAAATGTAAAGCACAGTACTGACTGATTTTAAAGCAACTATCAACTCAGTGAGATGATTATTACTCTTCAAAAGGAAATATGTTGAGGAGATTGATACACATAGTTTCAAGGGACTATCATTAAAATTTTTGGAATTGATTTTTAAATTGTCATAGGAACTTATATAGGGTTTTTATATCTATCTTTGGTGGAATGTAATGAATACGTTAAGGGTAAAATTTGTTGTCAAAGCCAGTTCTAACAAATAAGGTCATGTGATTGAACTGGGTAGTACTATTTTGGGACATTTTAAACAAGTCACAGTCTGTAGGCTATCTCTCACTGATACTTTGGAATTTCTACCCATTAAGTGTGACTGACTTCATGGCTGGAATTCTCATGAACTTGGTCAGTCTGGTGTAGAGGAAAGGATGGGAGTTTTAGGACTGTCACTTCAATGATCTGTTTCCTTTATTTGAGTCAATAAACCATGCTTTGTGCTAAATAAATTTTAGGGAAAAGGAAGTTAATAAGAAAAGGCTTAGAGTCGTCAGGAAAAGGCATTGGATCTGATCCTTGGTTTTATCATTGTTCCCTTCAGAGTACCTGAGTGGCAGGAATAAATGGGCAGGTCTAAGAGGAATCTGTTGTCTTCAAATTTTTCACTTTGAACAGTTTTTCCTGATAGACTTCTTTTTGAGCTTTCTGCTCCTGAAAGTGTTCTGTGGCAAAGAAGCATTAGAAAACTAGGAATCAGTGAGCATTATGGTCCCTACAGGTTTAAGTATTTTATTATCTGTATCTGAGAATGGTATTGTTTTTCAAGATCATGCTAAATTCTAGGACTTTCTGGAATGGGGGAGGAAAAGACCAAGATTAGCATGTAAGTCTGAGAAGCAAGAACAAAAGTACTTCTGGAGACAAATCACTCATCTTAGTCACTACAGGAGTGATACTACACTCTTAGAGTGACTGGAGAAGTTCCTGATGTCCATGGGGTCCAATCTAGCAGGGAGGGCAAAACTGTAGAGACTTCAGACTGCAGCCTGGATCTCCTTAGAACAAGGACATTGTCTTACAAATACAGTTAGCAAATTTAGGAAATTTAACATTGACACAATACCATTATCTATTATATAATCTGTCTTCACATTTCACTAATTATCTCAGAAACGTTTCTTATAAGATCTAAACCAAGATCCCACATTTTAGTTGTATCTCTTTAGTCTTGATTAATTTGAAATAGTTCAGCCTGTGTCTTTGTCATTCATGACTTAAATTTTTAACCACTGGACCACCTGTTCTTCATGACTTAAATTTTTGAAGCATACAGACAAATGTTAGATTTGTAAAATTCTTCCATGTTATTACTTGTAGTTGCAGTTTGTTCATTCTGGTTACTGTTTATGGGTTTGGCAAATTTTTTCTTAAAGGGACAAATGGTAAATATTTTAGGCTTGCAGGTATATGAACTCTGTCACAACTACCCAACTCTGTTGTAGCTTAAAAAGCAGGCAAAGACAATTACCTACGTGAGTAGGTGTGATTGTGTTCAAATGAAAATTTTAAAAATGGGCAGCTTGGTCATAATTTGGCATCCCTTGCTGCATAATATTTCACTGTGGGCATATTGCACAATTTATTTATCACTTCTACCATTGATGGGTTTTGGGGGTTATTTCCAGTTTAGGGCTATTGCAAATAGTGCTGCTGTGAATATTTTTGCATATGTCTTCTGGTAAACATAGGTATTTATGTCAGTTACACTCCCACATGTGGAATTGCTGGATCACAGGGGGTGCATGTTTAGCTTTAGCAGATACGGCCAGTTTTCCAGAACCCTTGTGCCAATTTATACTCCCACATGCAGTGTACAGTGTACAAGGGTTCTAATACTCTACTTTCTCACCAATGCTTGTAAGTTGTCTGTCTTTTTAATTTTAGTTTTTTGGCAGATTTGTGGTGATACACATTGTTTTGTAGTTGCTGATAACTAATGAAGTTGAGCACCCTTCTATATTTTGTACCATTGGGCTGTTCTCTTCTGTTTTTTACCAATTTTTAAAAAAAATTAATTATTTTTGGCTGCGTTGGGTGTTCATTGCTGTGCGCAGGCTTTCTCTAGTTGCAGCGAGCAGGGGCTACTCTTCATTGCAGCGCGCGGACTTCTCATTGCAGTGGCTTCTGTTGTTGCGGAGCACGGGCTCTAGGTGCACAGGCTCCAGTAGTTGTGGCATGCAAGCTCGGTAGTTGTGGCTTGTGGGCTCTAGACTGCAGGCTCAGTAGTTGTGGTGTACGGGCTTAGTTGCTCTGTGGCATGTGGGATCTTCCCGGATCAGGGCTTGAACCTGTGTCCCCTGCATTGACAAGCGGATTCTTAACCACTGCACCATCAGGAAAGCCCCTGATGTGTTTCTCGAATCTGAGGATTTATATCCTTTAAAATTTCTAAGAAACTTTAGCTTTTATTCTTCTGTGTCTAATTGTCTAATTTTCTGTCAGCTGTGCTTTTACTTTGATTGGATGTTATTTGTTCTACGGGTTACATATATATATTTCTCAAGTCTTTCTTTTTAGTGGCCTTAATCACTTTATGTATTCTAATTTTACAAGCCCTGTCATGTTTTTGCTGTTATCTGAAAATAAGGATTCTAATCTTGCTCTTAGCTTTGTCTGTTGACTTAAAAACAATTGTTTGAAATTGTGGCCTGTCAGTTCTCTTTCAGTGGGAATCCTGTTGACCTGGGTTGAGAATTTGCTCATTAAGGCACTTCAGAGGACCCGCCAACTTTAGGACCAATTCTTTTTTTTTTGGCCGCAGTGTGCAATATGCGGGATCTTAGTTCCCTGATCAGGGATGCAACCTGTGCCCCCTGCATTGGGAGTGCGCAGTCTTAACCACTGGAAGACCAGGGAAGTCCCTAGGACCAATTCTTATGTTAATTTGGCATGAGGTTCCTAGACTAAGTATTGATACTGTACATCTCCAACTCAAATTATCTTGAGGCGGAAGCTTGTTTTCCTCCTTAGTTTTTAGCTGGCACATAGTTTTTCTAGCTTATCCTTTCCCTAATGGTGCAACCTGTTGATACCCCTGGTGTTATGTGTGTGGTGGGTGATTGTCTTAGTTCTAATGTCCTCACTTGCGTAGGTCTGTAGTCTTACTTCCTGACCCTATAGAGAAACTTAAACCCTAGCATTTAGGTTATCAAGGTTGATTTTACTTACCTATTTAATCCCATTATTCCCAGCCTCCTGTCACCCTGGAATTTTAGGGGGTTTTTTTTTGCGTTACGCAGGCCTCTCACTGTTGTGGCCTCTCCCGTTGCGGAGCACAGGCTCCGGACGCGCAGGCTCAGCAGCCGTGGCTCACGGGCCCAGCCGCTCCGCGGCATGTGGGATCTTCCCAGACCGGGGCATGAACCTGTGTCTCCTGCATCGGCAGGCGGACTCTCAACCACTGCGCCACCAGGGAAGCCCTAGAATTTTAGTTTTTAACTCAACAAGATTGCCACTTTGACTTTTAGTTTGAATTTTATTTTTCTTATTTTATTTTTGTCCCTGGGGATTTGTTCTCCTCCTATTTCAGCTACACATTTAAAATAATGTCTGTATTTTTTATCCAACATATATTTTTAGTGGTAGGGTTTTCTGGTTATTTAGTCTGCCATATTGCTAGAGCCAGCAACACCTTTTCATCTGTAAAATGGGGTGAAGACAGTGAACTTGTGAGGAGTAAATGAGGTAATATATATAAAGTGCCTCATGGTAAATTCTCAATAATTGGTAGTAATTATAATACTTTTCGTTCTCCTCAAGAATAAGAATACTACACCAGTGATTACCTATGATTAGAGGTGATAATTAGAACACTATTATCATTTCTTTTATTAATAAACTTGGGAAATGTTTCTAGAAAGCATTATTTTAACTCAAAGCAGTTAAAATACATAAAGAAACTTATGGAATGTTTACTGTCATTGTACTTTGTGAGGTAAAAGGATTCTGGGCTCTTTTAAGTGTTAGGATTTTTCCCCCTGTAACTGTTTTCAATTTATGAAGATGACTGTGATTTTCTGTGAACATTCTTGGTTTCTGGCTCATGTTCGGTTTATGCTCCTTTATTCACTTCCTCACATCCGCTTTCTGGCACAGTCATGCATTGATTAATAGACCCAAACATGGCATTATAAATGTGTATATTTTACGCACACAAACTTATACCATTGTCGTCCTTTTTAATGCACATTGGCACTACCTTGTCTTTAATGAATAAGTCAAAAAATAAAGAAATAAGGACACTATGGCACAAATTAAAAGCACTTTTAAGTATTGCAGTTAGGTTTATCTTTTTTAAGGTTTACTCAGCTCAGTAGAATTTTAAGTGGGCTGTATAAATAGGTAGGCTGAGACCACTTTATATATATCCAGAATAAGATTAGATTAAATTTCCAATTTAGTCAGAGATGTAACAGCTTATCAAAAGCAGTGTGGTCACACAACTGGGAATAGAAGCAGCCTGTTAGAGCTGTCCCTGACCCCCAGAGTCTCTAATTGGGGTATGCAGCTGCTTAGATAACTCACCAAAGGCAGGCTGCTTTTGCTGGCTCTGGAAGGCTCAAGTTTCGGTACCCTATTATTCTTTAGGTTTTTCAGTACTAATTAAGAGGAATTTACTCTTAATAATCTGGCTTCTTTAGAGAATGTTTAAGAACTTGAGCTCTAATATTTGAACCACATCCAGCGGCAGCTTGAGCAGGCCCTCTTCAAGGTGAGTGTAGTTGGGATGAGGATTGAATGAGGAAGTACAGTCAGGGGCCAGTGGGTGTCCCTGAGGAATCTCTTGTCTCTGCCTCCAGCTTTCCATCCCCTGACTCTGGTCTACTACACTTTTATGTGGGTGATACTGATACTGAGCTTGTCAGGAGGACCAGAATCCCAAATCCATTTCCATGCAAGTTCTAAGAATCCTTGATGTATGACGAGGTCCCTATTTGTTCTTTTGTTTCTTCTGCCACATCTTTAAGAATGTTTTTCTTATTGTACTTTATTACTGGAACTAGTAGTACCCTTGACAGGTTTGTGAGTCTCCCTCTTTCCATTTATTCAGATCTTACCATTAGAAAATTGAAGGTCTCAGTTTTCTACCTCTTCATTCATCCCTTGTCCCTATAGATGTTGATAGAAGTTATTTTGTCTGTCTCAAGCATATATCTGATAATATTTTAATTTCTCAAATTAATCTGTCTAAAAATTGACTATAACCTTAAATTACATGTAGAGATGTTTTATTGTGATCTGCTCAATATATATTTCTCAGTAGCTTGAATCTGAATTTTTAAATGATTTTAGTATGGTAGAACTGTTGAGAAAATTTTTATGGATTACCTACATTGTCAGGTACTCTGCTGAATATTGATGTTAAAGATTTTAGTAAGACACTATTTCTGTCCTCAAGGAGTTCGAATAACAGATAAATCTATAAACCAGTCATTTCTGTATTACGCTGCGAGTGTTGTGACTGTGTGCAGTAGTGATATGCCCATGTGGTTGGTGAGAACATTTTAGCTCAATCTCTGGGCGGTTCAGAGAAGGATTAGTAGGAGAACTAAGTCTCATTCTACTCTAGTAGGTACCTTAGCACATTATTCTAGTTTAAGTGCCAACACTACAAAATTGTAATGTCTTATACATTTTCTCAGATAAATAACAAGTTGTCATTGATAAGACTTGCACCCAGATGCTTTTGTTTAGAATATGTAATGCAGCTTTTGAGATGTACCAGGAATAGTGTTGGGCAAAAAATTAGGAACTCAGAAACCCATGTAATGTTTTAAAAGCAACGAGATAACCAGACTGATCTGTGAGGCTTACTTGTCTGTTTAATTTGGAAGAACTCATCTTAGTGATTCTTAATATTTCTTATTTTAAAACATGTTATTTATTTATTTTTAACTGTAGTAAAATAAACATAACAAAATTTACCATTTTAGTCATTTTTAAGTGTATAGTTCAGTGGCATTAAGTACATTTATGTTGTTGTGTAACTGTTACTACTATCCATCACCAGAACTTTGTCATTTTCGTAAATTGAAAACTCTGTACCTGTGAAACAATAACTTCCATTCCTCTCTCTCTCCAGACCCTACCAACCACCATTCTGTTTTTTTGTCTCTTAATATTTGATATCATGTGTTTTTTTCCATTATATTATTTTTTAATAGTTTTCAAAGGAAAAAAAATGTGAATGGTATGTTTTTAACACTTCATTTTTTTTTTTTTTTTTACTGTTTTATATTTATTTTATTTATTTTCTTTATCTTTTTGGCTGTCGGGTCTTAGTTGCAGCGTGCAGGATCTTTCGTTGCGGTGCGGGCTCTTTGTGGTGTGTGGGCTTCTCTCTAGTTGTGGCGTGTGGTTTCTAGAGTGCGTGGGCTCTGTAGTTCGTGGCACGTGGGCGCTCTCGTTGAGGCATGTGCGCTCAGTTGTGGCATGTGGGCTTAGTTGCCCCGCGGCACGTGGGATTTTAGTTCCCCAACGAAGGATCGAACCCACGTCCCTGCATTGGAAGGTGGATTCTTAACCACTGGACCACCAGGGAAGTCCCTAACACTTTATCTTATTAGCCTATTTGATGATCACATTTATATTAAATTTTTACTTCCAAAATATGGAAGTCATTCAGCATTTGATTTATTTGAGCTCTGCTTTTATAATCCATAAAGTGCAAATCTTTTTTAAATTCTTGCACATATTTTAGCTGTAACTTAAATGCATAGTTAAATATAGTTATACCATGTTTCAGTGGTCATTAAAATATTATAAGAGTTTAGTTATAATTTTTTAAAAATTTAATGTCAGGAACCTAAATTGGAAAAAAAAACCTAATGTATACTAATATTTCTTATTCAACAGGAGAACCATATTGGAAATTGTGTGTGACTGGAATTTTCCACATTTTAAAAATCAAAATTTAAATTTACCAGTAGAGTTTTGTAGTATATCAATATTTTGTCCATTAGTTTTTTTTTTCTTTTATTGTAGTATAGTTGATTACAGTGTTTCAGGTGTACAGTGAAGTGTTTCAGGTATACAGTGAAGTGATTCAGTTATACATATGTACATATATATATTTCAGATTCTTTTCCATTATAGGTTATTACAAGATATTGAATATGATTCCCTGTGCAATACAGTAGGTCCTTGTTGTTTACCTGTTTGACACATCGTACTGTGTAGCTGTTAATCCCAAATTTTCAATTCATCCTTCCCCTCTTCCCCTTTGGTAACCATATGTTTGTTTTCTATGTCTGTGAGTCTGTTTCTGTTTTGTGAATAAGTTCATTTGTATCTTTTTTTAAAAATACAAATTAAAAAAAAAATTTGTACAAATTTGTATCTTTTTATTTATTTATTTATTTATTTATTTATTTATTTATTTATTTATTTATTTTTATTTTTTTTGTGGTATGCGGGCCTCACTGTTGTGGCCTCTCCCGTTGCGGAGCACAGGCTCCGGACACGCAGGCTCAGCGGCCATGTCTCACGGGCCCAGCCGCTCCGCGGCATGTGGGATCTTCCCAGACCAGGGCACAAACCCGTGTCCCCTGCATCAGCAGGCGGATTCTCAACCACTGCGCCACCAGGGAAGCCCATAAATTTGTATCTTTTTAAATTTTTATTTAAAAAATATTTTTCTTTAATTTTTTGGCTGCACCACGTGGCACACAGGATCTTAATTCCCCGAACAGGGATCGAACCCATTCCCCCTGCAGTGGAAGCGCAAAGTCCTAACCACTGGACCACTAGGGAATTCCCCATTTGTATCTTTTTTCAGTACGAGGGCCTCTCACTGTTGTGGCCTCTCCCGTTGCGGACGCTGAGGCTCAGCGGCCATGGCTCACGGGCCCAGCCTCTCCACGGCATGTGGGATCTTCCCAGACCGGGGCACGAACCCGTGTCCCCTGCATCGGCAGGCGGACTCTCAACCACTGCGCCACCAGGGAAGCCCCCCATTTGTATCATTTTTAAGATTCCACCTATGTGGTATCATATGACATTTGTCTTTCTCAGTGTGACTTACTTCACTTAGTATGATAATCTCTAGGTCCATCCATGTAGCTCCAAATGGCATTATTTCATTCTTTCTGGCTGAGTATTACCCAGTTTTGTGTGTGTTTGTGTGTGTATACACCACATTTTCTTCATCCATTCAACTGTTGATGGAATTTAGGTTGCTTCCATGTCTTGGCTATTGTAAATAGTGCCACTGTGAACATTGGGGTGCATGTATCTTTTCAAATTAGAGTTTTCTCTGGCTATATGCCCCATAGTGGGATTGTTAGATCATATGGTAGTTCTATTTTTAATTTTTTTTTTTTTTTTCCCGTATGCGGGCCTCTCACTGTTGTGGCCTCTCCCGTTGCGGAGCACAGGCTCCAGACTCACATGCTCAGCGGCCATGGCCTGCGGGCCCAGCCACTCTGCGGCATGTGGGATCCTCCTGGACTTGGGAACGAACCCGTGTCCCCTGCGTTGGCAGGTGGACTCAACCACTGCAACAACAGGGAAGCCCTATTTTTAATTTTTTAAGGAACCTCCTTACTATTCTCAATAGTGGCTGCCCCGATTTATATTCCCACGAACAGCGTAGGAAGGTTCCCTTTTTCCCACACACTCTCCAGCATTTATTGTTTGTAGACTTCTTTTTAAAATAAATTTATTTATTTATTATTTATTTTTGGCTGCATTGGGTATTTGTTGCTGCACATGGGCTTTCTCTAGTTGTGGCGAGCCGGGAGCTACTCTTCGTTGTGGTGTGTGGGCTTCTTATTGCAGTGGCTTCTCTTCACAGGCTCTAGGCACATGGGCTTCAGTAGTTGCAGCAAACGGGTTCAGTACTTGCAGCTTGCGGGCTCTAGAGCACAGGCAGGCTCGGTAATTGTGGCTCATGGGCTTAGTTGCTCCGCAGCATGTAGGGTCTTCCCGGACCAGGGATTGAACCCGTGTCCCCTGCATTGGCTGGCTGATTCTTAACCACTGCGCCACCAGGGAAGTCCCTCTTTGTAGACTTTTTTTTTTGATGATGGCCATTCAGACTGGTGTGAGGTGATAGCTCATTTTAGTTTTGATTTGCATTTTTCTAATAATTTGTGATGTTGAGCATCTTTTCATATGCCTGTTGGCCATGTGTATGTCTTCTTCAGAGAAATGTCTGTTGAGATTCTCTACCCATTTTTTGATTGGGTTGTTTGAGCTGCATAAGCTGTTTTATATTCTGGAAATTAATCCCTTGCTTGAGTCACGTTGTTTGCAAATATTTTCTCCCATTCCATAGGTTGTCTTTTCATTTTGTTTATGTTTTCCTTTGCTGTGCAAAAGCTTTTAAGTTTAATTAGGTCCCATTTGTTTATTTTTGCTTTTGTTTCCATTACTCTAGGAGATGGAGCCAAAAAAATATTCCTGTGATTTAAGTCAAAGAGTGTTCTGCCTATGTTATCCTTTAGGCATTTTATAGTATCTGGTGTTACATTTAGGTCTTTAATCCATTTTGAGTTTATTTTTGTATGTAGTGTTATAGAATGTTCTAATTTCATTCTTTTACGTGTAGCTGTCCAGTTTTCCCAGCACCACTTATTGAAGAGACTGTCTTTTCTCCATTCTATATTCTTGCCTCCTTTGTCACAGATTAATTGACAATAAGTGCATGAGTTTATTTCTGGGCTTTCTGTCCTGTTCCATTGATCTGTGTGTCTGTTTTTGTGTCAGTACTATACTGTTTTGATTATTGTAGCATTGTAGTATAATCTGAAGTCAGGAAGCGTGATTCTTCAAGCACCATTCTTCTTTCTCAAGATTGTTTTGGCTATTTAGTGTCTTTTGTGTTTCCATGTAAATAAAAAAATTTTTTGTTTCAATTCTGTGAAAAATGTCATTGGTCATTTGATAGGGATTGCATTGAAACTAGATTGCCTTGTATGGTCATTTTGACAATATTGATTTTTCCAATCCAGAAACATGGTATATCTTTCCATCTGCTTGTGTCATCTTCAGTTTCTTTCATCTTAAAATTTTCAGAGTACGGGTCTTTTGCCTCTTTAGGTAGGTTTATTCTTAGATATTTTACTCTTTTTGATGCGATGGTAAATAGGGTTGTTCCCTTAATTTCTCTTTTTGATCTTTTGTTGTTAATGTATAGAAATACAACAGATTTCTGTATATTAATTTTGTATTCTGCAACTTTACCGAAGTCATTGATTAGCTCTAGTAGTTTTCTGGTAGTGTCTTTAGGATTTTTTATGTATAGTATTATGTCATCTGCAGAGTGACAGTTTTACTTCTTCCTTTCCAATTTGGATTCCTTTTATTTCTTATACTTCTCTGATTGCTGTGTCTAGGACTTCAAAAACTATGTTGCAGAAAAGTGGTGAGAGTGGGCATCCTTGTCTCGTTCCTGATCTTAGAGGGAATGTTTTCAGCTTTTCACCATTGAGTATGATGTTACCTATGGGTCTGTCATATATGGCCTTTGTTATGTTGAGATATATTACCTCTGTGCCCACTTTCTGGAGGGTTTTTATCAGAAATGGATGTTGAATTTTATCAAAAGCTTTTTCATCGGGCTTCCCTGGTGGTGCAGTGGTTGAGAGTCTGCCTGCCGATGCAGGGGACGTGGGTTCGTTCCCCGATCCGGGAAGATCCCATATGCCGCGGAGCGGCTGGGCCCGTGAGCCATGGCTGCTGAGCCTGCGCGTCCGGAGCCTGTGCTCCACAACGGGAGAGGCCACAACAGTGAGAGGCCCGCGTACCGCAAAGAAAACAACAACAACAACAACAACAACAGCTTTTTCATCATCTGTTGTGATCATATGGTTTTTATCCTTCAGTTTGTTATTGTGGTGTATCACGGTTGATTTGCGGATATTGAAAAATCCTTGCATTTCTGAGATAAATCCCACTTGATCATGGCGTATGATCCTTTTAATATATTGTTGGATTCGGTTTGCTAGTATTTTGTTGAGGAGATATATATATATATATACATATATATATATATATATATATTTTTTTTTTTTTTTTAGCCGTACGCGGGCCTCTCACTGCTGTGGCCTCTCATGTTGTGGAGCACAGGCTCCTGACGCGCAGGCTCAGCGGCCATGGCTCACGGGCCTAGCCTTTCCACGGCATGTGGGATATTCCTGGACCGGGACACGAACCTGTGTCTCCTGTGTCGGCAGGCAGACTCTCAACCACTGCGCCACCAGGGAAGCCCTTGTTGAGGATTTTTACATTTATGTTCATCAGTTATATTGGCCTAATTTTTTAAAAAATAAAATTATTTTATTTATTTTATTTTTGGCTGTGTTGGGTCTCTGTTACTGTGCGCAGGCTTTCTCTAGTTGCGGCAAACGGGGGCTACTCTTTGTTGCGGTGCGCAGGCTTCTCATTGCAGTGGCTTCTCTTGTTGCAGAGCACGGGCTCTAGACTCGTGGGCTCAGTAGTTGTGGCTTGCGGGCTTAGTTGCTTCGTGGCATGTGGGATCTTCCCAGACCAGGGCTCAAACCCATGTCCCCGGCATTGGCAGGCAGATTCTTAACCACTGCGCCACCAGGGAAGCCTGGCCTAATATTTCTTATTGTACATTTTAAAAATCAGATCTTAAATTTACCAGTGGAGTTGGTGGTATATCAGTATTTTGTCCATTTGATGTTTTCTGCTGAAGCAGTTTGATGTATATTTTGTAAATCTTGTTTTTCATAGACTGTTTACTTAAAGAAAATTTTCTAAAGAAAATTAGAAAAATTTCTTTGTACCTTAGTTTGTTCCAGAAGTATTTAAGGAGGTTATTAAATTAGAAGTTGTTTATAACTTTGAGTTTATTAAGCTTAGAATTCAGAGATGAGTAATTTTGTCAGAACTTTGATTTTTCTCATGTGTAACTTGTATCATTTTTTAGGCAAAATGTTTCATGGATTTCAAAGCTGGAGGCACCTTGTGTCACATTCTTGGGGCTGCTTACAAATATAAAAATGAACAGGGATGGTAAGTTTTTGTATTTATTTGCATGTTTTGCTGTGATATTGAAGTTTTTCAATGTTAAACCTGTTCCTCCTTTGTATGGTGTTAGAGAATTCTATAAGCACGTTATGATTAATATCCAAAGTATGTTGTTTTTTATCTAGAGCCCTAATTTACTTTTTGCCTACATCCAAGAAAAATGTCAAACAAATGTTGCAGTTATTATGCAAGTTATTTTTCATTTATGGTTATATGTAGATAATAGATGGATGTGCATTATTAGCAAATTGGAAGGTAGGCTCACTGTGAAATACATAAATGTGTATTATAATGTGCTGAAAGACACATTATATATTGTTTTATTGATTAAATGAGCATGAGAGTTTGTTGTTATCAGAGGATAGCCTTCTTTTTTTTTTTTTTTTGTGGTATGCGGGCCTCTCACTGTTGTGGCCTCTCCCGTTGCGGAGCACAGGCTCCGGACGCACAGGCTCAGCGGCCATGGCTCACGGGCTTAGTTGCTCCGCGGCATGTGGGATCTTCCCGGACCAGGGCACGAACCCGTGTCTCCTGCATCGGCAGGCGGATTCTCAACCACTGCGCCACCAGGGAAGCCCAGAGGATAGCCTTCTGTTTTTCATTTCTCTTTTCAGCTCTGCTGTTGCAGCTCTTGCCATAGTATTCCCTGATCTAGGATTGACAGCATGTCTGGGTACTCTCATATATGGTTTGTACCCTCGCTCTGGTTTCCCAGTTGGAACTCTTTACTGGTTTTCTTGTTCAGCTTGTATCTCTTCCAAGTCCGACCTGGACTCTTGAGGACAGAGTGTCAGAGTGAAATGTCTTTTCCTAAGTCATTGTGTAACTCGCTTTGTGTGCCAGTACAGTGAAATATTTTTATCTGAAAAGATTTAAGATGGTTTAGAAGGATATGTAAAATAAATCATCTTTAAATTAAAAATCGGGCCAAAAAAGAAGTAAAGGATAGAGTTAGAGACTTTAAGAGGAATGAGGAGTAAAAGTCTTCTTCTCAGATTGTACCAGAATTATCCTCTTTCCAGTATAATTACACACCAATTGCAGTACACACCTTCTCCCATCTCCTATGACTTACACACTTGCAGTGAGTGGATCACCTGTGTTCCAACAGTGCATGTTTTAGTAACTGCCCACCCATTTGGACATCTGAACAGTGGACTATCATCTTGATACTGCTTCTGACTTGCCTCACACCCAACATAATGTTCTGAACCTTTGTTCTCCAGTCGAACCTCACAGTGTAGCTCCAAAGTTTGTTGGTTTCCTCATTATGGCCATTCTCTTTTCCTGTTGTTCCTTTTTGTTTCTGCTTTCTTACTTACTTCCTGCTTCCTCTTAGGTTCCAGTGATGTCAGGATAGAGTGTCACGTATATGAGGTTGAGTGGGAACACCTGGTAATTATTGGTATATTTGTGAATAGACTGTACAGATTAAGAGTCCAGAATTAGAGGGACTCCCCTGGTGGCACAGGGGTTAAGAATCCGCCTTCCAATGCAGGGGACACAGGTTCAAGCCCTGGTCTGGGAAGGTCCCACATGCTGCAGAGCAACCAAACCCATGCGCTGCAACTACTGAGCCTGCGCTCTAGAGCCCATGAGCCACAACTACTGAGCCCGTGAGCCACAAATACTGAGCCCACATACCACAACTACTGAAGCCTGCACGCGTAGAGCCCGTGCTCTGCAACAAGAGAAGCCACCGTAGTGAGAAGTCTTTGTACTGCAACGGAGAGTAGCCCCCTCTCACCACGATGAAAGAAAGCCCCGGTTTAGGAACAAAGACCCAATGCAGCCAAAAATAAATAAATAAATTTATTTTTTTTTAAAAAAAGATTCCAGAATTAGTGTGTTTGAGTTTGATCTTTCTGGATGTCTCTAAATAGTATTTAAAAAAAGGGGGGGGGGAAACGTCTTATTTGTAGTGGTTTTTTTCTTTACTTTTAAAATAAATTTATTTTATTTATTTATTTTTATTTATTTATTTATTTATTTTTTACGGTGCATGGGCCTCTCACTGTTGTGGCCTCTCCCATTGTGGAGCACAGGCTCCAGATGCACAGGCTCAGCGGCCATGGCTCATGGGCCTAGCCGCTCCACGGCACGTGGGATCTTCCCATACTGGGGCACGAACCTGTGTCCCCTGCATCAGCAGGCGGACTCTCAACCACTGTGCCTCCAGGGAAGCCCATTTATTTATTTTTGGCTGTGTCGGGTCTTCGTTGTCTCCTGCACGCTTTTCTCTAGTTGAGGTGAGCGGGGGCTACTCTTTGTTGCGGTGTGTGGGCTTCTCATTTGGGTGGCTTCTCTTGTTGCAGAGCATGGGCTCTAGGCGCGCGGGCTTCAGTAGTTGTGGCTCATGGGCTCTAGAGTGCAGGCTCAGTAGTCGTGGCTCACGGGCTTAGTTGCTCTGTGGCACATGGAATCTTCCCAAATCAGGGCTTGAGCCCTTGTCCACTGCATTGGCAGGTGGATTCTTAACCACTGGGCCACCAGGGAAGCCCTTATTTGTAGTTTTTCAAGTGTAGTTATATATAACTAAGGGATACCAAGAAGGATGGTTTTGACATACTGTGGAAATCCAAAGACATTTCCTGAAGGAGAGATTAAATGTAGCCAGGTTCAACCCAGTAACAGAAAAGTAAATGTTGGTGTCCTCTTGTAGAGTGATTAGGACCTTGTTTATTCTCTTACAGTTCTAAACAGGTTGCTATATGTTGTAATCATAGTTAATGCCTTTCAAAGAGTTATTGAATGAAAATATTTTGTATTTTATTAGTTTTGCTTGGCAGTGGTAAGCTAGGTTCAGTGAACATAAAGTTTAGGATTAGTCTTTTTTTTAAAAAAATATTTATTTATTTTGGCTGCGCTGGGTCTTAGTTGCGGCACGCGGGATCTTCGTT
Organism: Kogia breviceps; assembly: GCF_026419965.1. Lineage (NCBI taxonomy): Eukaryota > Metazoa > Chordata > Mammalia > Artiodactyla > Physeteridae > Kogia > Kogia breviceps. The sequence goes on from NC_081319.1 coordinate 40,592,776, forward strand.
GCGGTATATGGGATCTTTAGTTATGGCATGTGGACTTCTTAGTTGCAGCATATGGACTTCATAGTTGCGGCATGCATGTGGGATCTAGTTACCTGACCAGGCATCAAACCCAGGCCCCCTGCATTGGGAGCATGGAGTCTTACCCACTGGACCACCAGGGAAGTCCCTAGGATTTGTCTTAATATGAGTAGTAACCTTTTATTTTTCCCTATGACACTATTTGCTACTGACATTTATTTCTTACAGACAAGGTCAGACCTTTTTGTTTGTTAGAATGATAATACTTTTCTTTCTACCTTAAGACTTGATTATTCAACTTTTATTTCCTTCTTCAAAGTCTCCTTCAGATAAAAATATTTTGTTTCGGGCTTCCCTGGTGGCGCTGTGATTGAGAGTCCACCTGCCGATGCAGGGGACTACGGGTTCGTGCCCCGGTCCGGGAGGATCCCACTTGCCGCTGAGCGGCTGGGCCCGTGAGCCATGGCCGCTGAGCCTGTGCGTCTGGAGCCTGTGCTCTGCGACGGGAGAGGCCACAACAGTGAGAGGCCCACGTACAGCAAAAAAAAAAAAAAAAAAAAAAAATTTGTTTCAGTTTTTACCACAGAAAGTCTCTGGCAGTGGCTTTCAACTTTTAGACATCACTTGGAATCCTTGTTAAAAATATAAATTACTGGGCTTTATGAACATAGAGTGTCATCTACTAAGCTTGGCATGGAAACAGAATCTGCATTTTCAAGAAACACTCTAGATGATCCTAAGACCACACATTGAGAAATGCTGGTTAGTCAGGTTGTCATTTAAATGAAAATGTGGTTTAGATCTTCTAACTTGTGAAGAATTATCCATTTTGATAGAGTAGATTAAAACACTGTTTTCTGTTAGTCATCTAGCTTTTTAATTTAAAAAAAAATATGTATTTGCATACACACATATATATGTATATATGGAAAGAGCACCCTGCGCAAGGGTTCAAACCAATTTCCTTATCCTCAAAGTCACATACCTAGTGGGATATAATTTTTTAGTCTACTTCTGTATAGTAGACCTCCCTCTTCTTCCCATATGGGACTACCTATTTCCAGTCTCTTATATCTAGGCTGTGTGCCATTCTTTTGGGATCAGCATACTGGACCTCTTACTGGTGATGGTCTTCAGACTTTTATAGCTTAGCCTCATTAAACAAAGCCCCTTACACTCGAGGCCAACTTTGGTCACCTCCCATACAACTGTTTGCTGTACTGTTGCTATTTGCCTTGCCCCCAGCTCAGTGCATTTTTGTTTTGCCTTTTAGAAGTTTGCTTCTGAGGCCCTTTACACCACTTTTCCAGGAGTTAAACTCATTCGCTAGGATTCATTATTATTATTATTATTTTTTTGCGGTACGTGGGCCTCTCACTGCTGTGGCCTCTCCCGTTGCGGAGCACAGGCTCCGGACGCACAGGCTCAGCGGCCATGGCTCACGGGCCTAGCCGCTCCGCGGCATGTGGGATCTTCCTGGACCGGGGCACGAACCCGTGTCCCCTGCATCGGCAGGCGGACTCACAACCGCTGCGCCACCAGGGAATCCCTAGGATTCATTATTGATTAGTTTTATTCAGGCTTTTTTATGCATGGCTGAGGATGAGGAGAGAACATCTCTAACTATATTAACAAGAGGTAGCGAATTTAGAGCAATACAGCTATTAAGGCCTTTTTGACAGACAGTAGGTATTGTCTTAGATTGAAAGGCTGCTGCAAGACATTGCCCAGCAGATTACCAGAGGAAAATAAAGCAGAAGACTTATTAATTAATTAATAAACCCTCAATGGAGAGTTTATATTTACAGCCTAAATGGCCCAAAGTTTTAAGTCAGAAAGAAAGAAAATATGTTCATATGTAGTCTCTCTCTATAGGTCTTAGGGTAATAATATCTCTTTCAATTTTTTCCCCCTTTTCTAGAACCCTCCTATGAGGCCTGCCCAGTGCTAGCTTCACTCTGAAATTGTCAGATGGAATCATAATTGTATTATGTTTCTTGTTATTTCAACTCAAGTTGAAATAACAAGAAACGTAATACAGTTGCAAATTATCTTCAAACAGAATTGTACTAATTTATTGTTCTACCAAAATGTATTGAGAGTGTACTTGTTCCCTGGCCAATAGTTGTATTTATTTGTATTACCTCACCTTTTGATCTTGACAGTCTGTGATAGAGTCAAAAAAAAGGTTTTACAGTTTTAGTTTAATTTGCATTTCTCTTTTGGGCAGGTTTGAGCATCTTTCCATATTATAAAAAGTAAAGTTTATTTGAATACCCTTAGTAATTTTAGAATAAGTCAAATAAAATCTTTCAACTAAAGGTTATACTGCATTTACCTCATCTCTTTGTTTCAGGTTTTCTTAATATTCATATATGTACTTTTGCTTACCTAGCATACTGCAGATTGAGGAAAACTTTAATGTGTCATGTTATCAAATCATTTTTTTGGAAACCATTTTAGTTTATTATGGAAAATATAAACTATACATAAAAGAAGAGAGAATAATATAATGAGCTGCCATGTCTAATCATGCATCTTCAGCTTTATAGAATTTTATCTGTAAATACTTCTCTGTATATTTATTTCTAAAATTAGATTTTAAAAAAGCATAATAACTACCATTATCATAACCAAGAAAATTATCAGTAAGTTTTCAGTGTTATTAAATATCTGCTTAGTGTTCAAGTTTCTCTGATTATCTCGTGAACGTTTTTTATGTTTTGTTTGAATCAGTATCCAGACAATTCATATGTTGTAGTTGATTCATATGACTCTTAAATCTCTGTTTAAAAATTTCTGATTTTCCTTCTCACTCTTTCTTCTTTTCCTCGAAAATGATAATAATTATTTTTTACAAAAACAGGTTGTCTTGTAGAATTGTATTATGTCCTAGATTTTGCTGATACATCCCCAAGATCATTTACCATAGTCTTCTTAATTTCTAGTAAAGTGATAATTAGATCTGGAGGTGTGGTCTGATTCAGTTTCATTTTTTTTTTTAACAACAATACTTCATAGACATTGTTGTGTTTCTCCATCTGGAGGCATATAATGTCTGGTTGTTTCTCTTTTTGTAATGGACAGTTGATGTTCAATGCCTGGAGTCATCTTATCTTTAAAGTTGTAAAACTTACCAGGTGGCAGTATTCTAATTTTGAAAAAGATTAGAATGTAGATATTCTAATGTGAAGGTATAGATCCTTACTGTTATTCAGATTATTCCTTGTTAGAGACTGTTTTTCTGTCAGCTGTAATAGGGTTGTCCTGATTCGTTGGTTGCTAATCTGTTATCTTGCCAGTTAATGCAGATTGCTTGGAATTTCTGACCTACCCCTTCCTCAAAAGAGGTTAGGGAAGGAGGATACTCAAAAACTTAAAAAAAAAGGGGGGGGGGGTGAGATTAAGGAAAAGTTCTGTGTATCAAGGATAAATCAAGATACAGTTATCTGGGATGGAGGTCCCTCTTATCTATAAATGTTATTTTAAAATCTAACTAGTTCTATTCTGAATTACCTATTTCTGTGCTTTAGTGGACACTTTGCTTAATTTCTCAATTGGCATTACTTTAGGAAATGTTTCAGTCTTAGCACAGTAATGAAAAATTCATAATAAATAAATATAAGACCTCGGTCAGAATAAAGCCACACATTCCATTATCCACAGGGCTGTGTAGGTCAGAAAACCTGGTCCTTGTCCTCAAGGCATCTAATGCAATGTCTTACCAGCAAAATGACTGGGGCTGTAACAGCAGGTGCACATGATGTATTAGTAACACGAAGGAAGACAGCAATAGCTTCATAGAGGAAGAGACTTGAGGACTAGTTCTGGAAGTGGTAGTATCAAGCCCATTGAGTGAGTGGTGACATTCTAGAAAGGCTGCAGAGTTAGAAAGAAATGTTGGAGGTGTGGGGAGCATCTGCAGGATAAAACAGGATGACCTGAGGATTAAGAGCATGAGCTCTGGACTCAAACTGCTTAATCCTAGTTAGTGCATGGTAGTAATGATTAAAAAAAATTATAACCATAATTAACATTTATTGATCACTTACTAACAGATTAAGCATAAGCACTCTGCTAAGCTCTTAACATGTATACTTCATTTAACCTTCACAAAAACCCTTAGGGCCCATTGTACTCATGAAAAAATTTATCCTTGTATTAGTAAATCACTCAAGACTACATAAAGATGGGATCAGGATTAGAACCCATAGCAGTTTGACTTCACAGTCAACACTTCTTAATCACTAAGCTATACTCCTCTCCCTGGAATTAAAATGGAACAAAAGCAAAGTAAATGTTGAATAAAAAATAATGAGGAAGGAAGCATTCAGATTTGTAAAGATTTAACCCTATGGAAATGACTAAGAATAGGCAAAGACAACATCCCCATGTTATGCTTGGGTACTTAGATAAAGAGACATTGGGGAAGGATTTCAAATAAAGGTAAATAGACGAATTTTACCACATTTGGGACAATAGTAGGCTCTAAGAGAATTACAGGCATTGTTGAATTTGAACAGATGACTTTTAAGTATATGTAAAGTAGGTAGACTTTCCATATACTTGAAGAATGGTATAGTAGTTCACTGTCTTTGGATCTGTGGACTACTGTGTGATGTAAAATGTCTTAGGTTTAAGGAAAACAGGGGATACTTCTTGGAATTGGTAGATCATTTTGACTGGAGTAGATTTTTTTTTTTAACATCTTTATTGGAGTATAATTGCTTTACAATGGTGTGTTAGTTTCTGCTTTACAACAAAGTGAATCAGTTATACATATACATATGTTCCCATATCTCTTCCCTTTTGCGTCTCCATCCCTCCCACCCTCCCACCCTCCCTATCCCACCCCTCTAGGTGGTCACAAACCACCTAGCTGATCTCCCTGTGCCATGCGGCTGCTTCCCACTAGCTATCCACCCTACGTTGGGTAGTGTATATATGTCCATGCCACTTTCTCACTTTGTCACAGCTTACCCTTCCACCTCCCCATATCCTCATGTCCATGCTCTAGTAGGTCTGTGTTTTATTCCCATCCTACCGCTAGTCTCTTCATGACATTTTTTTTCTTAGATTCCATATCTATGTGTTAGCATACGGTATTTGTTTTTCTCCTTCTGACTTACTTCACTCTGTATGACAGACTCCAGGTCTATCCACCTCATTACAAATAACTCAGTTTCATTTCTTTTTATGGCTGAGTAATATTCCATTGTATATATGTGCCACATCTTCTTTATCCATTCATCTGTTGATGGACACTTAGGTTGCTTCCATGTCCTGACTATCGTAAATAGAGCTGCAGTGAACATTTTGGTACATGACTCTTTTATTTTTATTTTTATTTTTTTGCGGTACGCGGTCCTCTCACTGTCACGGAGCACAGGCTCCGGATGCGCAGTCCCAGCGGCGATGGCCCACAGGCGCAGCTGCTCCGCGGCATATGGGATCTTCCCAGACCGGGGCATGAACCCGTGTCCCCTGCATCGGCAGGCGGACTCTCAACCACTGCGCCAACAGGGAAACCCCATGACTCTTTTTTTTTTTTTTTTTTTTTTGCGGTACGCGGGCCTCTCACCGTTGTGGCCTCTCCCATTGCGGAGCGCAGGCTCCGGATGCGCAGGCCCAGCGGCCATGGCTCACGGGCCCAGCCGCTCCGCGGCACGCGGGATCCTCCCGGACCGGGGCACAAACCCGTGTCCCCTGCATCGGCAGGCGGCCTCTCAACCACTGCGCCACCAGGGAAGCCCCCATGACTCTTTTTGAATTATGGTTTTCTCAGGGTATATGCCCAGTAGTGGGATTGCAGGGTCCTATGGTAGTTCTATTTGTAGTTTTTTAAGGAACCTCCATACTGTTCTCCATAGTGGCTGTATCAATTTACATTCCCACCAGCAGTGCAAGAGTGTTCCCTTTTCTCCACACCCTCTCCAGCATTTATTGTTTCTAGAGTTTTTGATGATGGCCAATCTGACTGGTGTGAGATGATATCTCATTGTAGTTTTGATTTGCATTTCTCTAATGATTAATGATGTTGAGCATTCTTTCATGTGTTTGTTGGCAATCTGTATATCTTCTTTGGAGAAATGTCTATTTAGTTCTTCTGCCCATTTTTGGATTGGGTTGTTTGTTTTTTTGTTATTGAGCTGCATGAGTTGCTTATAAATTTTGGAGATTAATCCTTTGTCAGTTGCTTCATTTGCAACTGTTTTCTCCCATTCTGAGGGTTGTCTTTTGGTCTTGTTTATGGTATCCTTTGCTGTGCAAAAGCTTTTAAGTTTCATTAGGTCCCATTTGTTTATATTTGTTTTTATTTCCATTTCTCTAGGAGGTGGGTCAAAAAGGATCTTGCTGTGATTTATGTCATAGAGTGTTCTGCCTATGTTTTCCTCTAAGAGTTTGATAGTATCTGGCCTTACATGTAGGTCTTTAACCCATTTTGAGTTTATTTTTATGTGTGGTGTTAGGGATTGTTCTAATTTCATACTTTTACATGTAGCTGTCCAGTTTTCCCAGCCCCACTTATTGAAGAGGCTGTCTTTTCTCCACTGTATATTCTTACCTCCTTTATCAAAGATAAGGTGGCCCATATATGTGTGGGTTTATCTCTGGGCTTTCTATCCTGTTCCATTTATCTATATTTCTGTTTTTGTGCCAGTACCATACTGTCTTGATTAGCTTTGTAGTATAGTCTGAAGTCAGGGAGCCTGATTTCCTCCAGCTCCATTTTTCGTTCTCAAGATTGCTTTGGCTATTTGGGGTATTTTGTGTTTCCATACAAATTGTGAAATTTTTTGTTCTAGTTCTGTAAAAAATGCCAGTGGTAGTTTGATAGGGATTGCATTCAATCTGTAGATTGCTTTCGGTAGTAGAGTCATTTTCACAGTGTTGATTCTTCCAATCCAAGAACATGGTATATCTCTCCATCTATTTTGTATCATCTTTAATTTCTTTCATCGGTGTCTTATAATTTTCTTCATAAAGGTCTTTTGTCTCCTTAGGTAGGTTTATTCCTAGATATTTTATTCTTTTTGTTGGAGTGGTAAATGGGAGTGTTTTCTTAATTTCACTCTCAGATTTTTCATCATTAGTGTATAAGAATGCCAGAAATTTCTGTGCATTAATTTTGTATCTGCTACTTTACCAAATTCATTGATTAGCTCTAGTAGTTTTCTGGTAGCATCCTTAGGATTCTCTATGTATAGTATCATGTCATCTGCAAACAGTGACAGCTTTACTTCTTCTTTTCTGATTTGTATTCCTTTTATTTCTTTTTCTTGTCTGATTGCTGTGGCTAGAACTTCCAAAACTATGTTGAATAAGAGTGGTGAGAGTGGGCAACCTTGTCTTGTTCCTGATCTTATTGGAAATGGTTTCAGTTTTTCACCATTGAGAACACTGCTGGCTGTGGGTTTGTCATATATGGCCTTTATTATGTTGAGGAAAGTTCCCTCTATGCCTACTTTCTGCAGGGTTTTTATCATAAATGGGTGTTTTGAATTTTGTCAAAAGCTTTCTCTGCATCTACTGAGATGATCATATGGTTTTTCTCCTTCAATGGAGTAGATCTTAATGTCATAAAATTTAATGTTTTATGAAGGTGTTGACACTGTGATTTCTTATACTGCTGAGAAAATATCATACATTTTGTAGAGTGCTATTTTAATTTCCAAATCTTTCCAACTCATTTGCATTGGATACTAAAACCAAGTTTTCACTTTTGTTTAAGGTGGGAGACAAATTAACTGATGATTTTCTTCTCTTACAGGCGGAGGTTTGATTTACAGAATCCATCCCGAATGGATCGTAATGTTGAAATGTTTATGAACATTGAAAAAACATTGGTGCAGGTAACTCAGAAAGTTAGATTATTAAAATTTTTTTCCTTTAGTATACTTTCAGTTCTAAGATTGACTTTATTAGATTGCCAAAAGATCAAAGGAAGAAAAGTTTTCTGAAATCTATTGTTGTATTATTTTTATGGGTTTTTGGGGATTAGATCTACAAAGAATGACTAAAATTTGTCATTTATAGAATATTTTTTCTTAAACTTGTGGTAAAATAATCTATGATATTTTTCTTTATTAATTTCACCAAATCCATTATTTGAATCTTTCATATTTTATATAAGTATTTTCTCCTACTCGTCCCTTGTGTATACAGTCATTTTCTGTGTTTTGTTTTGGATTTGTTTCATGGTTGTACCATAAATATAAATCGTATTTCCCCAAGTAGATTATAACCTGGAGAAGAGAACACTTAATTTTCTTCTTTTCTTTCTTATTGTTTTTATTGATAGCTGATTTTTAGTGATCACTGAATAACCTTTCTGGGGAGACGCAGCTGGCAATTCTGCTAGGTATTGTCATTAACTTAATGCCTGAAACTTGTCTCACAGACTATTAACTTGGAGAAATAACTGAGTGGTTTTTGTTTTTTGGTTGATTTTTGGTGATAGTTTGGGGAGTTAATATGCATGTTTTAATCATTGCTATTTATAAGATTAGAAATGGGGGAAAAGAGCTATAATCCACAGTTTTGATATTTTAAGTAACTTAGATGATGAGCCAAAATGGGCATCCCTCCCCATGTATTCTCCCCCAACCTCCACCTCCCAGGTTAGGTGAAAATGCTACATTAGACTTAGACTGTTAAGGTAAGTTCAGGTAAATGGACTACGAGGATTAATTTATCAGTATGGTACCTTAATGAAAAAGATAATGAATTTCTCTAGGTCACGAGTCTCAGCAGTGTTTTGTGCAGGTGTACCTAGCTGCAGAGAAGGGATCTGGGAATGGCATTAAGTGGCCTGCTGAACACCAAGTTTTATGTTAAAATAAGACTTTTACATTCTCTACCAAAGTACGTCTTCCTATTTTAAGCAGTATGGCTTTGAGTGCCTACTTTTGCCATTAGGGTAAATGCATACATAATGTGACATTATTTCAAAACCAAAAGAATTTCAAAATCTTTCTTTTATCCTCAGAGCAATTGTCTGACCAGACCCAACATCTACCTCATTCCAGACATTGATCTGAAGTTGGCTAACAAATTGAAAGATATAATCAAACGACATCAGGTAATATACATGATTACTTCAGAAGCATTGTGTAGTATAAAATTCTTATGAATCTCAGCTATAATACCTTTTGATATTTGTATATATATGCATTAAGTGAAAGTTTTCTCTCTTTTGGTTCTTACAGTACCAAGTTTTCTTCTCTCTCCACTCACCTCCAGTTCTTAGCCTAGAATAGCATTTTCCCCCTAGTATTATTGAGATATAATTGACACATAACACTGTGTAAATTTAAGAGGTAGAGTGTGATGATTTGATACATGTATGTATCCTAGAGTAGCATTTAATAAAGTCATTGGTATGGATTCATCATAGTCTTACTGTGAAATATGTTTATGTAGAGTTAAAGAGACCAGCATACTCTGCATCACCATAATTATAAAGTCAAACAGAGTGAGAGCTGGTGACACAGTTGTTGGTCGGAGGAGATCAAATATTACCTCAAGTAAACCTGCCTCCCCCCATTATATGTATTATATTTATATTTGTAGCTTTGAAAAACTGACTGGAAAATTCTGTTTTCCCCATAAGCTTACCTTGTCTTGGTTTACATGTACCAGTGCTATATTCTGTCATCTTCACCTCCTTTCTCTAACTTCAGTTTAGGTGAAGACCTTGCATATTTATGCATGTGTAGGTCTGTGACTGCATATGTGGCTAAACTGTAAGCAAACTTTTGTCATGGTAAAGTAGCTGAGGATACTCAGAAGGTAATTTTTTGAAATATAATCATTTGAATGACAGTTTTACCAATTCTTAGAATTATTTGAGAAGCCTCATGAAATATCTTTTTTCTGCTGTAAGAGAAATTGCTGGTTGAATTATGTTTTAGCATTTAGTAAAATATCTTCCAAGTTCTCAAAGCAAATATTTCTAATATTGGGTTGGCCAGTAAGTTCATTCGGGTTTTTCGTAAGATGGTACAGAAAAACCCGAACGAACTTTTTGGCCAACCCGGTACTTCTTAAAATTGGAGATTTAGTACAGTCTTTTTCCTACGTATAACATCTGTACCAAAGAGAAAGGTAATAGGATTGTGCCTTCAGTTCAAGCAGTCTGAAGTCCACTTCCTTTTTTTTTTTTTTTACTGGCATATGACTGAACAAATCACTTAACCTTTTCTCTTTTAGACTATCTCTTTTATTGGAGTGACTGTCAAGTATAGCTTAATTACAGGTAGAATGTTAGAGGGCATAAGTGGAACAAGTTAACCAGCTGGTTGTTGATTTCAAGCTGAAATTATATACTGTTACTGCTACCAAATCATCCTGGGAAAAGTTGATGTATTTTCCTACAATTTATACTGAACATTTATCGCTGTCATATTTCTTAAGAAATCTGACTTAGTGATTATTTTCTAGAGATAACCTCCAGTGAGATATAAAGATCTTCCTGGTTTCATAGAATGTTAGGGAAGAGATCCTAAAAGCTAATAATAATACCATTATTGAATACTTATGATCAGGCGTTTGCTCAGGCATTTAAAATGCATTAATAACTCCATTCATTGAGCACTTACAGTGTGCCTCTCACTGTTATTAGCTCATTGTGTCTCTTAACTTAGTCCTAACAAAATTCTTGTGAAGTAGGTTTTATTGTTACCACTCTATTTCACAGAAGACACTGAAGCACAAAAAAATTAGATACTTGCCCATGTCATGTTAAGTAGTATATGGTGGAGCTAAGGTGCAAACCCAGGCCTGTCTGATGGACTCCAGAGACCACAGTCCTCAACAGTGTGCTCTTCTGACTGTTGCCTCACACATTAGATGTTGACATCCCCTTTTCAGCCTCTCCTCAGGCTGTTAAAAGTGTGCTCAGACACTTCTAGTGATTAAGAATTCCTTGCCTTATTTGTTAGCTACTTCATCTTTATTTATTTATTTATTTTCTTAATCTTTAGATAGCCCTAAATATAAGAAGCTTAGAGTTTTCCTGCAGCTGAAAATAGCATTATTATGTTTTTCTAATTGTAGTATTTAGTAAATATTCATTGTCAAAGACAAAAATTAGGTAATATGTTCATTTGCTACTTACACCTGATTTTAAGACTTCTCATCATTCTTATGGTCTCTAGAATGAGTACTTTTGTGTCGGAATGACTTCCAAGTCATGTTCTAGACTGTATGTAGTATTATAGCTGTCGCCTAGCTAGAACTTGACTTTAGCATTCTAACATTGACTTAACAGACACATACATACATGCTAGAGTGAAGTCAAATGTCCATCCTGTATGTATGTAGCCCTAGATTATGTCTCATGGCCATAAACTTGCATTGATTTACTTCAAGTAATATTGATAATTTGTGATGACTTTGGAGTAACTTTCAGAATTAGTTGGAGGTATTCAAATTACTGATAAAGTTAGCCAGAGAGAGAAAGATACAAAGGGAATTAGCTGGGGACTTCCCTGGCGGTCCAGTGGTTGAGACTTTGCCTTCTGTGCAGGGGGTGTGGGTTCGATGCCTGATTCCGGGAGCTAAGATCCCACATGCCTCGCGGCCAAAAAACCAAAACATAAAAAACAGAAGCAATATTGTAAAAAATTCAATAAAGATTTAAAAAAATGGTCCACATCAAAAAAAGCAACAAAGAAAATTAGCTATGAGGTATTTGTATTATTTTCCTATTCAATGATGTAAACTGTGTCTATGGATAATTTATTTTTGTTTTTTCTTGTTAATCACCATCCCTCTCCTTGACTAAAAATAATGAAAATATTATAGTTTTAAAATACTGCTCTAAAAAAAATATAAAAAGTAGAATAATGCCTTTATAATTCTTAGGCAGTTCGCATCTGGCGAAACGTCTCATAGTTTGTTTGCCATATGTTTTATTTTTACATTACTTCTTCATTTGCTTTCCAGGGGACATTTACTGATGAGAAGTCAAAAGCTTCCCACCACATTTATCCGTATCCTTCCTCACAAGAGGATGGTAAGGTAGTTTTTGGTTATGAACTGATAAACTGATACTTTACTAGATTTTAAATTATATTAGCAGAGGTTTAAACAATATAACCAGCTTTAAAAAAATAAGAGACTTTCAAATATTAAATAAATATCATAGATGATTTAAATTTATAGTTTTTTTTTTGCTGAGTTAGGCTTGGCAAACTAATTCTGTGATGTCTAGTTTTCTGATCATTAGACTTATTTCTTTGTTGGTAATCATTATCTGGGTGTTAAGTCTAGGCAAGCCTTATACATTATATGTTAACTATGTTTATGTTCGCTATATCTCTTGTGTTCTGAAAATTAAGAGAAATTGCAAGACAGAAGAACATCTCTTGGGAAGATTGGCTTACTGACTGAACAGGGCCCCTCAGCAATATTTTTTTAAATTAATTAATTAATATTATTTATTTACTTTTTATTGGTCTTAGGCAACCAGCTCTTGGTTTTATTGAATTTCTCTAATGCTTTGCTCTTTTCTATTTGATTGATTGCCAGTCTGATCTTTTATTTCCTTTCTGCTGCCTACTTTGGATTTAAGTGTTGTTTGTTTTTTTAAAAAAATTATTTATTTATTTTTGGCTGTGTTGGGTCTTCCTTGCTGTGCATGGGCTTTCTCTAGTTGCGGGGAGGGGGAGCTACTCTTCATTGAGGTGTGCGGGTTTCTCATTGCGGTGGCTACTCTTGTTGCGGAGCACAGGCTCTAGATGCGTGGGCTTCAGTAGTTGTGGCGTGTGGGCCCAGTAGTTGTGGCTCATGGGCTCTAGAGCACAGGCTTAGCGGTTGTGGTGCATGGGCTTAGTTGCTCCGTGGCATGTGGGATCTTCCTGGACCAGAGCTCGAGCCCATGTCCGCTGCATTGGCAGGCGGATTCTTAACCACTGCACCACAGGGAAGCCCTCAGCAGTGTTTTAGTTTGGTGAATTTATAATGGTTCAGATTCTGATCTTCAACTGTGCTATCATAAAAGTTGATGTTGTCATTGGCCACAGTTCATTAGATCTATGGAAACTGATTTGTGCTAACCATTCTTTCAAGGGTTGGAAAGTTGGGAAACAAACTATGAATTAACTAACAAGGTTAATTAATTTAGATTGAGAAATAGATCTCTTATAAGGATCAAGTCTTCTCGTAAGCACAACATATCCATGTAGGACATCTATATAAGAAGCCAAATTATATCAGATTTGAATGGCTAATTACCTGATGCTGAGTGTTTTTTCCTGACCAGTGCAGTTTTGCTAGAAGTCAGTAATAAAAAGATTATGAGATAATCCCTAATGCTTGAAAATTAAGAAATATATTGCCATATAATCCTTGGGTCAAAGAAGAAATTACAATGGAAATAGAATATCTTTGGAGCTGAATAATTATGAAGTGAATAATAAAGTACGAGAACATTAAATTTTGTAGGATGCAGCTGAAGCTGTGCCCAGAGGGAAATTTATATCTTTAAGTGCATATATTAGGAAAAGAGAAAGACTGAAAAATCAATGGTCCATAAGAAATTTATCTCAATAAATTAGAAAACAACAGCAAGTTAAACCTAAAGGAAGAAGGAAATAAATAGTAAAGATAAGTGCAAAACTTCGTGAAGTAGAAAATATACAATAGCAAGGTGATCAGCAATCTCAGAAATGATTCTTAGAAAAAACTAATAAGGCTGTTAAAGTCGTGCTGCAAATAAACGAGAAAAAGAGAAAGAATAATGTCAAGAATGGAAGGGGGACATCACTACAGATCCAACAGATATTACAAACAGTTGTAAGAGGTTAGGTTGGTTGGTTGGTTGCTTTCTTGCTTGTGTGTTTGGTGTCAAATCTAAGAAACTTTTGCCTAATCCAGTGTCATGAAGTTTTATAACTGTCTTTTCTTCTAAGAGTTTTAGCTGTGACATTTAAGTGTTTTCATCATCAGTTTTGATGCTAAAAGCTTGATTTTATTTGTAACAGTCATAATTTTAGCTCTATGATTATGATGCTTTTTTAAAGTGTGAAACTTCACTCTGTCTTCAGTGTTTAATTGATGGTTTCTCAGATTTTATCCTGTTAGGTAATAGCAATTGGTTTCCACTAGATGGAGGTGGTGAATAGCTGTTTATGATAACCTTCTGTTGCTGGCTGACTCTTTTTCACTAATAAGGCTGGTATAAAACATGTAGGTTGTGAACTTTTTGAAAAAAAAATTGCCTTTTAACAAAAGATGTGAACTGTAATTGTTACATCTAGATACTTAATGATTCCTTATCCGTGCTGATTTTGTTTTTCTCCTTTGTTTAGTATAGCCTCGATTACTGTATACTAATGCTTGCTTGGTATTGCTATTAGTAGTAGAGTAATTATTAGGAGATAGCATTTAAATTTAAATTTTAATATATTGGAAGTTATTTTTTAATGTAAAATGTGATTCTTCACACTATAGGGTTTACCTTAGAATAACTGACTGTCAAGTAAATGTTGATTCTCAACGAAGCTCTGTGTTGGGCTCAGTACAGGTACTGTTTTAGATAAGTGTGCAGATGATAACAGTACCAGCCACAACACATTACAAACCATGTTGTAAAACCCTTGCAAATGCGGTATACCTTTTATGAAGATTAGTTAAGTTTAAAATAAAAGGTGACATTTAAGATATTACTAATATTTTGAGTATGGCATGCTAGAAGGGGGTACAAATTAAGCAAAAGCATAGAGGCAGTAAATTATGAAATTTGACGAAAAGCAAATGGCAAAGTTTGGCTGTGTGTGTCTTGGATAGTGGGAAATAAGTGGGTAGGTGAGAGGACCTGAGTCTGGTTTAAAGAGGCTTGTTTTTATTTGGTGGATGAGGGAGAGGGTAGACAAATTTTGATGATTTTGGTGAAGAGAAGCGTGCAACTATGGCTGTAATAGGAAAATTTTCCTGGGAGCTGATTTCTGGGATATCAAATACAAGGAGACTGGTTAGAGAATAGGACCTATTGGGAAGCTCTGAATTAAATTGCTGAGTGAGGGGGTATGTTAATCATTGGATGGGATAAATTCATGTATCAGGAGAGCAAAGGAGATAGGTGGTAAACCAGGATGGTCCATATCTTAACAGTCAAGGGAAAATAAGGAAAGGAAAGCATTTCTGAACAAATGAGGTGGGCAATGGAATTTTTCTACAAAGAAATCAAAGTGAAGCCTAAGACAGGGCATTTGGTCAGTTGAAATAATTTGGGAATGAAACTTTAGTAACTTGGAAATGAGAGCAAGTTGTAGAGTTGGTGGAGTATCTCTGGTTTCCCAGGATATATGGCAGGGAAAGGAAAGTGGAGGATGGCACCCACCAGATGGTTTGGGTTTTGTCTTTCAGTGGCGGCTTTACAGTGTATTTCTGGGCAGAGCAAAAGTAAGTTGAAGCACATAGTTGAGTTGAGACCTAGTAGGGATAAAGGGCTTGGTTTAAGAACATAGGTTGAATTACTGGTTTTAGCAGAAGGAATACGTAGTTCCTCAGAGAAGAAAATAAATGAAGAGAATTCTTAAAAATTGACATATTGTTTAGAAGAGGAAAACAGACTAAATCTTGTTCAAAATAAATTATTTAGATGGACAGGTAAGTCCCTTTGGTTTTCTTATCTGTTCTTAATTTTTCTCTTTGTTCATCTGACTTGATAATTTTAAATGGCCAGGTTTTTAAAAATTTTTATTTTATATTGGAGTTTAGGTGATTAACAATGTTGTGTTAGTTTCAGGTATACAGAAAAATGATTAAGTTATACATATACATGTATCTTCAAATGACCAGTGTTTGAGTTTGCTGTTTATTTCTTCTGATTGGCCAGGTCTGATGTTGAACCCCTCTAGAGAATTTTTCAGTTTTGTTATTATATTCTTCAACTCCAGAATTTCTGTTTGGTTCTTTTTTATAATTTCAGTCTGCTTATTGATGTTCTTAATATTGTTCATATATTGTTTTCCTAATTTTGTTTAGTTGTTTAACTGTGTTCTCTTGTAGTACCTTGAGCCTCTTTAAAATGGTTATTTTGAATTTGTCAGGTAATCAGTCCATAGATTTTTTTTTTTTTTTTTTTTTTGCGGTACGCGGGCCTCTCACTGTTGTGGCCTCTCCCGTTGTGGAGCACAAGCTCTGGATGCGCAGGCTCAGCGGCCATGGCTCACAGGCCCAGCCGCTCCACGGCATGTGGGATCTTCCCGGACGGGGGCACGAACCCACGTCCCCTGCATCGGCAGGCGGGCTCTCAACTACTGTGCCACCAGGGAAGCCCAATCTTTGTTTTTTAAGGGTTGGCTTTTGAGATTCATTTTATTCCTTTGATTGGGCCATTTTCCCTTTCTCTTTCTGTGTCTTGTTATTTTCTGCTGTGTTTATTTATTTGTTTGTTGGCTGCGTTGGGTCTTCGTTGCGGCGCATGAGCTTCTCATTATGGTGGCTTCTCGTTGCGGAGCATGGCTCTAGGTGCACGAGCTTCAGTGTTTGTGGCACACGGACTCAGTAGTTGTGGCTCGTGGGCTCTAGAGCACAGCCTCAGTAGTTGTAGCACATGGGCTTAGCTGCTCCATGGCATGTGGGATCTTCCCAGACCAGGGCTCGAACCCACGTTCCCTGCATTGGCAGGCGGATTCTTAACCACTGCACCACCATGGAAGTCCCTTCTGCTGTGTTTGTTTTGTGCATTTGTAAAAACAGCCACATCTCCCAGTGTTTATGGTCTGGCTTTGTAAAGGGCAAGACCTTCACCAATCAGCTCAGCTTGAGATCCTGGCATCCCTCAAACAATTTCTGGGCTTGAGTATGTAATTTCTCAGTTAGAGAGGCTTGCTGGTTCCTCTTTCAGGAATTTATAATCTCTTGCTCTCTCTAGTGTCTGTCTGCTGTACCACAAGTTTGCTGTTGCTGCAACAAGCCACTGAGTGAACCCTCTTTGATCTCTGGGGTGCCCAGGCTTCCAGAATATGCTGGTTCCCCATCAGCACTCTGAGTTAGTTAAGACAGAAACCTGTCCCTTGGGCAGCACACCTAAAAGCCAGAACATTGGATGTTTATTCCCTCTAATTTTTCCCTGCCAAGGAAGAAGTTGGGTTCTGTGTGCTTTCTCCTGATCACAGCAAGCTGAGCCAGCCATCTGTGGCACTGTGGTTCTCTGGTGCTACAGTAAACCTCTGGGCTCTTTTTTCTTCTCTGTGACCACCACACATCCAAAATATGCCAGTTCCATTAATGTTCCAAGTCAGGTGAGACAAACTAGGCCCCTTGGCAGCCCCCTAAAAAGTAGGAATGTTGAACACACATCTGCTCTTCTTTTCAGCCCAAGGGAGAAGCTGAGAGCTGAGCTTTCCCTCCTGATCCTGCTGAGCTCTGCTGGCTTGAAGGAATTGTAATTGTGGTTGATATGAAATGACTTTTCTTACTGTTTCAATGCAGCTGTTCTCGACTTTGAGCTTCCCTGGGGTAGTGCGACTTCTTAATTGGTTTCCGGGCGTTTTGGATGGTATATTGTTAAGTTGTCTCTGGTGGAACAAAATCTTAGCCTTCCTATCTGTCACTTTGCTGATATCACTTCCTGTGTATTATTCCCTTTTATGGTCAAATAACATTCCATTGTATGAATATACTACTTTTTGTTTAGCCAATGGAAAGTTGATGGACATTTATTTATAATAATAATGCCATTCTGTTTATTTATGTACAAGTTATTGTGTGGACTTATGTTTCCAATTTTCTTATGTTTATACCTAGACAGTGAATTGCTGAGTCATACTGGCAACTCTATGTTAAACATTTTGAGATACTGCCAACCTGTTTCCCATAGTGGCTGTACCATTTTACAGTCCCATCAGCATTGTATGAAGATACCAATTTTGCTACATCCTCATCAACACTTTTTATTTCCTGGTTTTTAATATTAGCCTTCCTAGTGAGTGTCAGACAGTATCTCTGTGATTTTGATTTGCATTTCTCTAATTGTTAATGAATTCCAAGTATCTTTGCATGTGCTTTTTGGACATTTGTATATCTTCTTTGGAGAAATGTCTGTTCAGGTCCTTTGCCTATTTTTTGTTGGATTATTTGTCTTTTTATTGTTAGTTGCAAGAGCTGTATATATATTCTGAGTTTGGACTACATTTTACTTGTAAAATTAAGGTTTTTTAAACTAATTCTGTGTAACTTATTGTCATCTCCAGGAATAGTGTGAATTCACATCTCTAACTTTTAGTTATTTCTGCTACTGGGAAAATTTTCAAAGACAGTCAGTGTCACAATCTTTATAAAAGTCAACTGTAGAAAGGATAGATATCCTTTTTTCTTTACCTCCTAAAGCTGTACAACCTTTGAGATAGATTTTGTATTCTATGTGAAAGACAGCTCTTACTAGAGAGTCTCAGTATATTTTATTTATACAGAGCGAGTTCTGAAAGGCCCACTGGCCTTTTCACTTTCTCCTTGGCCATCTTGGGATATCAGGTTAAGGAACAGGGCCTGATTTCTTTCACGATAGTTAAGGTGAGCAGTTGGATACTTAAAAAGGGGCATGGGCATGTGGGCTTCATGACTTTAGTCAGTGAAGGTGGGGCTATTTCATGTTGAAATTGGCAATGAGAAGCCAATTTTACTTGGCTGATTTCACTTAGTTTTTCTATTTTGCTATTATGTGAGCTTCAAGGGGCTTACCTCATCATTTCCCTTTTGGTACTAGAAACAAGTTTTCTAAGCTAAATTTAGACTTACCAAAGGAATCATAAGTACTGAAATGGAGATGTGAGTCAACTATGATTAAATCAACAAGAATCATGTGATTATATAAATTTACACCTATCTTTGATAAGGAAACTTTAAAGCAAAATATCTACATTATGTGATCATATTGTTTACACTCTTGTTGGGAGGACTATATTAACAGATAGGAAGTCATTAAAGAATAATAAAAATAGTATTACTGTTAAACCTTTGATGTAGCACTATAAAGTGCTATAGGACACCAGAGAAAGTAGATCTGGAGGAAAAAGAGTAGTTGGTAAAACTTTCATCATAGAGATGAAGCGTGACTTACACCTTGAACGATGTGTAGTAATTGCAGAGCTTCACAGAAAAAGTGAAGAGAGGTTCTGTATGGGAAATGAGGCAGTAAAGAATATAGTGATATTGATTTGGATGGATCTGGAGACAAATAGGCAAGTGGATGGGAGGGGAGAGTATTTTAAATACTAAAGTAGACAGTTGGTTTTGTCAGGAGCGATGGATAATAGGCCTAGAATCTAGTAAGTCCGAATACACGGCTGAAAACTTCCCCTTAGTATGGCAGATAACATTCAATTAGGAGGAAAGATTTTTGGGAGGAGCTTACTAGCAAACCAAAAACTCTAGGTAAAAGTTAAGTCTAAGTAATAGTTTATTAATTTGTTTTGTCAGATTGACTAAAGTTTTTTCTTTTTCCTTTTCAGAAGAGTGGTTGAGACCTGTGATGAGAAAAGACAAGCAGGTGTTAGTGCATTGGGGGTTTTACCCAGACAGGTAATGTTGATATGTCCTTACATCTCGTATAAAGAGTTTTGTCAGTGCAAGCCAGAGTTATTTATATATAGTTTCGCTTTCTGAATAGCGACAATTTTGTTGATTTGTTTCAGTCATTGAACTCACTTCTTTTGAGTATTCTCTTACTGACTTTCTTATTTATTAAGTTATGGAATTCAGTGAAGTCACAGGCTTTATCTTAAACTGATATGTTTGCTGTGTTTGCCAAAACAGTCCTTCAGTATGGTATTAGACTGCTAATTTAGATTTGTTTCCTTTAAGAAATGAATTTTTTTTCTGGGTATTTTATGACTGGTTAGTTTTATTTTATTTATTTTTAAATACTTATGCCATTCTATTACGGATGAAATTATTTTATGTCTGAAATGAAGTATATATCATAACTCATACCGTGTTTCAGTATCTAAATGTGCATAAAGAATATTATAAACAAGAACAAATGTCAGTAAAAATGGTGGTTCTTGTTTAATTAAAATTATGCCTGCATAGTGGGCATTTAGGAATAAGGATAACCTTTCATGTACTTCATCTTCTTAAACCTACAGTAGAGCTGTTTAAGTGTTCATTTCACTATTTTCAAGTGAAGAGACTCTCCATTGTGGGTTTTTCATGTCAGACCAGTCTTCTTTCATCTGTATCCTCATCCACTTCTAGCCTTATCATATTATTGGAAGCAAATCCCAAACATATCATTTCAATATTTCAATAATAAGTATTTCAGTATGTATTTCTGAAAGATAAGGACTCATTAAAAAAAAAGCACAATACCACTGTCAAACCTAAAAAATTTAACAGAATTCCTTAATGTCAAATATCAAGTCATTGTTGTCATATGATATATTTGATTGATAAGATTGATATTTGTTGGAATTAGATTTAAACACATCTTGTGATTAGTTGATATGTTTCTTAAGTATTTTTCAGTTTATAGGTTCTCCCTGTGGGGAAGCCCACCCCTCCTTACAGTGTATTACTTAAGAAACCAGGTAGTTTGTCCTGCCGAGTTTACCACAGTGTGGAATTTTTTATGGCATCACTGTGGTGTATTTGAACATGTTTCTCCATTCTTTGGAGTTGATCAGAATCTATTTCAGGTTAGAGAAAGAACAAGACTTGCATAGGTGTGTGTTCTTCATCAGGAGACATATAATGTCTGGTTTTGTGTTGTTTTGAAGTTAATCTATTTGAGTGACTTTCTTTTACTTATAAATATATTTTTTGAGGAAGAAATACATCTTTAGATATCTTCAAATTTTTAAGAATATATTCACAGTTTTCATGCAAGTTGACTTAATTAGAACCAAATCAAGTCAGCTTGCTTATCAACCTTTTTTGAACCATAATTGACCACTTTACATGAACACATCTTTACATGAACTAACATTTTTTTAAAATTAGTAGTATTTAAGTAAATGCTTTCTAGAGAACATTTCTTATTTCAAGGCTTTAGGTATTCATGGCACTATTAAAACAAACTTTTCATTATCATAGGAACTATTACAGGAACTCATCTTGCCTTTGAAACTCTTTGGTGGAAACTCAAATTTATGACAAATAAAGTATAGAATTGAAATGAATTTTATAGTAACACATTATAAGACATGTTAGCTTGTTTGCTAGCCTTTTGTTTATGTATCAAATAAACTATAATGGCTGGCTCATGTCCTGCCTTGTTAGTTCATTTTCTTAACTATAGTTTGTGCCCTTACTTCTTATTGTAACATTTTCTTGTCAAGACTTAAAGAATATAAGGTTATTAATTTTTTTACTCACCATTGCAGTCTTTACCTGGAATAGTTAATTAATTAGCAAAGGAACTTTTTTTCACCAGCTCATGTTTAAATGTTCCTAGAAAACTTACCAGAGTGCTGTTAATAGGTCTGTTGAGCTGTACTTGTTCCAAATGCTTTTCAGCTGACTTCTGAGAAGTGGCTAAAGGAAGCCAATGCTTGTTACTATACTTACATTTCATTTAGATATTACTTAGCTTTATAATAATTTATTGGCCAGTATAGGAGCACTGATAAAGTTTTAATTTGGTAGGTAATTTTATGCTTATTTCAAAATTGTGGAGTAGGAGGAGTGATTTATATCAGTGAGTTGGATTTCACTGATAAGAACCATTGAGCAAAGACGTGAAGATAGGAGGGAGTGAGCTAGATGGATATCTGGGTAATGAGGAGCATTTGTAAAGGGCATGATTTGGCCACCGTCTGATATTCAAAGCATACCACTAAAGCCCATGTGGGTCGAATATAACATCAGTGAGGGGAGAGTACTAGGAGATGAGGTCATAGGACCAGATCATGAAGCCTTGGCAAACCACTGTATGGATTTTGACTTTAACTCTGAGTTCTGTGGGAGCTGGAAGGTTTTGAACAGTGAATGATGTGGACTGACTTAGTTTTTTAAAGGATTGCTCTGGTTGCTATGTGAAAAATGGACTCTCAGGGGCTTTGGGTCAACATGGAAGGGTGAGAAGTTATATACATCCTATACATATTTTGAAGGTGGAAGTGGTAGAAGTTGTTGATAGTTTGATTATAGGATGTAATTGAGAGTGAAGTCAAGGATATCTTTTTTTTCTTTTTTTTTTTTTTTTTTTTTTTTTTTGCGGTACGTGGGCCTCTCACTGTTGTGGCCTCTCCTGTTGCGGAGCACAGGCTCCGGACGCGCAGGCTCAGTGGCCATGGCTCACGGGCCCAGCCGCTCCACGGCATGTGGGATCTTCCTGGACCAGGCCACGAACCCGTGTCCCCTGCATTGGCAGGCAGACTCTCAACCACTGCGCCACCAGGGAAGCCCATGTCAAGGATATCATGCAAGGATTTTGTCCAGAACAGCTGGAAAAGTGGAATTGGCATTTTCTGAGAGGAGGATGATTGGTTAGATCACATTGTTGGAGTTGAGAAGGCATTATATTTTGAATTTTGAGTGTATCAGTTTTGGGTTTGAAAGCTTTATTAGACATGTAATGAGAGATGTGGAATTGGCAGTTGAATTTATGAGTGTAGAATTCAGAGAATAGGGCATGTATGAGATTTCAGGTCATCTTGAAGGCATAGAACTGCATGAAATGATCATCAAGAGAATGAATAGGTAAGAGGATCGTTCCAAAAACTGAAACTTGGGGCCTTCCAGTGTTCAAGAGATTTGGGAGGAGAGGAGAAACTGGCAGTGGAGACTGAAGAGAGAGGCTTGTGACTAGAAGGAATGCCAGATGATAGTACTGTCTCAGAGGACAAATAAGGGAAATGCTTTGAGGAGTGATCAACATGTTGAAATTCTGTGGACTGAGGCTTTTAAACTTCGGGTTTTACGATGTGAAGGTTACTGCAGACCTCTGCAGAAGAGATTTCTTGTCAGTGTTAGAGACGAAAGTATGTGATAATTTGCTATTACTGGATCCTAATAGTATTTCTAAAATGTATTTTTACCTCTTGATCGAAGTCTTTTTAGTGAATGAATTTGGGTTCTAATTTGTTTTTCCTTTTTTCATTTTCTTTACAGCTATGATACTTGGGTCCATAGTAATGATGTTGATGTGGAAATTGAAGATCCACCAATTCCAGAAAAGCCATGGAAGGTGAAAGATCCTTTTTAAAACAAAATTTATTCTTTAAAAAAAATTTTTATTCTTACATAACTTAATAGCCCTTCTTAGCTGTTCTCAACAGCAGTGTTTTAAAGAGATACAGAATGATGATTCTTCCTTTCTTGTCATCCTACTAAGAGATACCTATGGTCATGAAGACCTCATTATCCAGGTCTTAGATCAGATATCTGCAGTGATGTTTGAGGAGACCCCAAATGAAAGTTAGATTGTGGTTTGAGATAGTTGAGAGTGTTAGGAGTGGAGTTGAACATCGTTGATTATGTCATTTAGGAAGGCTGGAAGCATTGCCTGTGTGGCTTTTATTATGATACAGACTTCTCTTACTAATCATTTCTATTATAATGGTTTCAGCTTTTAATGTGGAAATAATTTTGAAAGTGCAGGAATAATACAAAACAAAGTACTGTTTTATACTCTTATTCCAGATTCCCGTTGTTAATTATTATTTTAAAAAATATTTATATATTCATTTTTATTTGGTTGTGCCAGGTCTTAGTTGTGGCTCTTGGGCTCCTTAGTTGCAGCACTTGAGGTCCTTAGTTGCAGCAGGTGGGCTCCTCAGTTGTGGCCTGTGGGCTCCTTAGTTGCAGCACGTGAGCTCCTTAGTTGTGGAATGCAAACTCTTAGTTAGCGGCATGCGTGTGGGATCTAGTTCCCTGACCAGGCATTGAAACTGGGCCCCCAGCATTGGGAGCACAGAGTCTTAACCACTGCACCACCAGGGAAGTCCCCCCTGTTGTTAATTACTGAAATAATTTATTACCTGATACAGGGCCCATATTCCATTTTCACCAGTCGTCCCGCTGATATAATACGCTTTATACCTAGTTTTTCCCCTGATCCAGGATCCAGTTCAGGATCACACACTGCATTTAGTTGTCACATCTCTCTAGTCTACTTTAATCTGGAACTTTCAGCCATTCTTTTTTCTTCTATGACATTGGCATTTTTGAAATATATAGGTCAGTTGTTGTTGTTTTAGAATGTCCCTGATTTTTAGTTCGTGTATTTCCTTCTTATTATATTCAGGCTATGTATTTTTGGCTGCAGTACTCCATAACTAATATTGTGTCCTTCTCAGTGCATCATATTGGCAGCCTCATATTATCCATTTTTCCCATTATGGCTCATAGTTTGATCATTTGTGAAGGTACTATCTGCCTGGTTTTCCCACTGTAACATTACCATTTTTCTCATTGACATTTAAAATATTTTATAGGGAAATACTTCGGGACTACATAAATATATTTTTCTTCATTGAATTTGTGTCTGAAGGTTTGCTCATCCATTAATAATTTCTGTGACTGAATTAAGTTATTACTGGTGCTTTTCTAATTCTGTCCATTCCATCTGTGCTTGCAGTTGCCATTTTGCAGCAGGGACAGACTTTCCCTTCTCCCTTTATGTGTGTCTGTGGTCTATGCATTCACAAAGCAGTGGCATTACTACCATTCTTCATTTTGATGAATTATCTAAATTTGGCCAGAGGGAACACCTTTAAGCCACCTCCTGTGCCCTTTTGGTATTATTTGATGCATTTTTGCGTACCTCCAACTTTCTGGGACAAAAAGATATTCCAAACTCCTTTTATTTTTTTAAATTTATTTATTTAATTTTTGTTTATTTTTGGCTGCGTTAGGTCTTCGTTGCTGCGCACGGGCTTTCTGTAGTTGTGAGTGGTGGCTACTCTTTGTTGCAGTGTGTGGGCTTCTTCTCGGGCTCCAGGTGCACGGGCTTCAGCAGTTGTGGCTCGCAGGCTCTGGAGCGCAGGCTCAGTAGTTGTGGTGCACAGGCTTAGTTGTTCCATGGCATGTGGGATCTTCCCGGACCACGGCTTGAACCCGTGTCCCCTGCATTGGCAGGCAGATTCTTAACCACTGCGCCACCAGGGAAGCTCCCCAAACTCCTTTGTAAGTTTCCCATCCCAGTCCCGGAATCAGTATTTTTACAGGGAGCTCTGCTCCTTTCCATGGGTGATTTTACATGATTTTTATTGACTTTTATATCATGTAAGGAGCATTTAAATTGGATCAAAATGTTAGACTTTAGACTTGGTTCAACCTATTTCTAATTGTGTGACTTTCAGAAAGACAGCCTTTGAGGTTTAGATTACATATGAGGAAAATGGGATTAACCAAAATTAGTCTTTTTTAAAAAAAAAAACAAAACACTTTTTATTTGGAAATAACTTCAAAGTTACAGAGAAGTTGCAAGAAAAAGAATAGTACATGGCATACCTGTATACCCTTATCCATATTTGCCTGTTAACATTTTACTCCCATTTTGATTTATCATTTATAGTCTATATCTGGTTATAAATATGTTTTTCCTGAATCATTTGAGATAAAGATACATATATAATGGGCCTTTACTCCAGTAAGTGTGTGTTTACTAGGAATAAGAAATTCTCATACATAAGCACAGTAATCAAGTTCATTAAATTTAACATTGACACAATATTTTAGTCTACTGTCCATATTCCAGTGTTGCCGCTTGACCCAGTAATTTTTTTTAAATTAATTTTTATTGGAGTATTGTTGATTTACAATGTTGTGTTAGTTTCTGCTGTACAGCAAAGTGAATCAGTTACATATAGACATACATCTACTCTTTTTAGACTCTGTTCCCATATAGGTCATTACAGAGTATTGAGTAAAGTTCCCTGTGCTATCCAGTAGGTTCTTATTAGTTTTCTGTTTTATATATAGTAGTGTATATATGTCAATCCGAATCTCCCAATTTATGCCCCCCCCCCCGCTTTCCCCTTGGTAACCATAAGTTTTTCTATATCTGTGACTCTATTTCTGTTTTCTGAAAAGGTTCATTTGTACCATTTTCTTAGATTCCACATATAAGTAATATCGTATGATATGTTTGTCTTTCTCTGACTTCACTCAGTATGGCAATCTCTAGATCCATCCATGTTGCTGTGAATGGCATTATTTCATTCTTTTTTATGGCTGAGTAGTATTCCATTGTATGTATGTACCACATCTTCTTTATCCATTTCTCCATCAGTGGACATTTCATTGCTTCCATGTCCTGGCTGTTGTGAGTAGTGCTGCAATGAACATTGGGGTACATACATCTTTTCGAATTATGGTTTTCTCTGGATATATGCCCAGGAGTGGGATTATTAGATCATATGGTAGTTCTATTTTTAGATTTTTAAGGAACCTCCATACTGTTCTCCATAGTAGCTGTAACAATTTACATTCCTATCCACCGTGTAGGAGGGTTCCCTTTTCTCCACATCCTCTCCAGCATTTATTGTTTGTAGATTTTTTGATGATGGCCTTTCTGAGTCCTGTGAGGTGATACCTCATTATAGTTTTGATTTGCATTTCTCTGATAATTAATGATGTTGAACATCTTTTCATGTGCTTTTTGTCCATCTGAATGTCTTCTTTGGAGAAATGTCTATTTAGATCTTCTGCCCATTTTGGGGCTTTTTTTTTTTTTTGACATAGAGCTACGTGAGCTGTTTGTATATTTTGAAGATTAATCCCTTGTTGGTCACTTTGCTTGCAGATTATTTTCTCCCATTCTGTGGGTTGTCTTTTTGTTTTGCTTATGGTTTCCTTTACTATGCAAAAGCTTTTAAGTTTAATTTGGTCCCATTTGTTTAATTTTGTTTTTGTTTTCATTACTCAAGGAGGTGTATCCAAAAAGATCTTGCTGCAATTTATATTGGAGAGTTTTTCTGCCTGTGTTTTCCTCTAAGAGTTTTATAGTACCCAGTCTTACATTTAAGTCTTTAATCCATTTTGATTAAAATGTTTTTTATAACATTTTGGGGGGAATTCCTTGGCAGTCCAGTGGTTAGGACTTGGCGCTTTCAATGCTGGGGCCAGGTTCAATCCCTGATTGGGGAACTAAGATCCCACGTGCTGCACAGCCAAAACAAAACAAAAAAACCCATTTTTTTTCCTATTACATAATTCTGTCTAATACCAGCTGTTGAATTCCTCTGTCATGTCACTTTAGTTTCCTTTCATCTGTAACATTACCACAGTGTTTCCTTGCCTTTTACGATGTTTTTGAATTTCAAAAGAATACTTCTCATTTGGAATTTCTGATCTTTCCTTGTGGTTGATTCAATCTCTGCAGTCTGCTTAGAATGCTGCATGAGTGATGTGTCCTTCTCAGGGCATCATATTGGCAGGCATGCTGTGTCCATCTGCTCCTCACAGGTGATCTTTTTATAAAAAAAAAAAAAAAAATTATTTATTTATTTGATTGTGCCAGGCCTTAGTTGCAGCACGTGGGATCTTCGTTGTATCGTGTGGGATCTTTAGTTGTGGCATGTGAACTCTTAGTTGCGGCATGTGGGATTTAGTTCCCTGACCAGGGATAGAACCCAGGCCCTGTACATTGGGAGCATGGAGTCTTCTTTTTTTTTTTTTTTTTGTGGTACGTAGGCCTCTCACTGTTGTGGCCTCTCCCGTTGCGGAGCACAGGCTCTGGACGCACAGGCTCAGTGGCCATGGCTCACGGGCCCAGCTGCTCCATGGCATGTGGGATCTTCCCGGACCGGGGCACAAACCAGTGTCCCCTGCATCCGCAGGCGGATTTTCAACCACTGCGCCACCAGGGAAGCCCCAGGAGCATGGAGTCTTAACCACAGGACCACCAGGGAAGTCCCTCCTCACTAGTGATCTTAATCACCTAGTTAAGGTGTTCTGTGATGGCTCCACTGTATGGTTACTTTTCCCCTCCATTTGCAACTTACAAACAATTTGTGAAAGATTCTTTAGACCATGGAGATATACTCCTTCTCATCAAAATCCTCCGTCACCCAGGTTTAGCATCCACTTAGAATTCTTGCCTGAACCAGTCTTTTCTTTGATGATTACACAGCAATACTTTTCCACTCCAGCCCTTCCCTCCACATTTACCAGTTGGCTTTCAGAGTTCTCCTGTAAACAAGAGCCCTTCCTTTTCCCTCTTTTACTTATTTATCTGTCTGTTGTCAGTGTGAGTTCATGGAATTGTAATTTTTCAGTGGTCAGTAATTCATTACTTCAGTATTTTGTGCTGAAGTTGTTTCATATTTGGCCACTGGGAGCCCCTTCAGGCTGGCTTGTCATCCTTGTTGGTTTTTTTTTAAGATATTTTTGATGAGGATCATTTTTAAAGTCTTTATTGAATTTGTTACAGTATTGCTTCTGTTTTATGTTTTGGTTTTTTTGGCCATGAGGCATGTGGGATCTTAGCTCCCCAACCAGGGATCGAACCCGCACCCCCTGCATTAGAAGGCAAAGTTTTAACTGCTTGACCACCAGGGAAGTCATTGGCTTGTCATCCTTGTGACAAGCACTTGTCATTTTTGAGCACCTCCTTTAGGTCGTAGCAGGATGTTCCAGGTTCGTAATACCTTCCATTCCTCATGCCTAGAATCAGCTGTTTCTCTGAGGCGCTCTCATTTCTTTCAGTAAGAAAAGGTATTAGAGACCAAGATCTAGGTACAGATATGCTCAGTGCTACTGAAGTATCTTTGCTTCTAGGTCCTTTCTATTCAGAGCTATTATGTATCTGTAAACTGAAATGCAGACAATAGTTGAGTACACATATACGTGCATATACACATAATATATATATTAGAAATAATGAGGCCATAATGATACCTCCAGTTCTAATCTGTCCCCACAGTGTTCCTTTTTGCCCTCCGCTACTCCATATTTATATGTCTCTTCTTCCAAGAGTAAGAATCTTGGCTCCCAGCATCAACACATTTACCCGGTTCATGAGTATGTTCAAATTAGTTTCAGAATTGCTTTGCCCCTGCCACTACCATAAACAAAAATACTAAAAGAGTTCAAGATATGTTTGTGGTTCTCCTGCTCCCCTAGCCCTGCCCAAGACTGAGGGTGTATTATATATTGGCAAATAGTGTGTTCATGAGTTACCTGGATGAACCTTTTTCCCCCTCCCCTTCAGTGTGGTTGTTACTTATTTGAAGTATTGTTAGGTTTATTTCTTTCAGTTTGTTTTCAGTTTTGGTGTTTCCTCTCCCTCTTCCCATCCAAGCTGATTTAATTTTATATATATATATTTTTAAGATTTATTTATTATTTATTTAACTTATTTATTTTTGCCTGTGTCAGGTCTTAGTTGCCACACGCAGGGTCATAATTGCGGTGCGTAGGCTCTTCGTTATGGTGTGTGGGTTTTCTCTTCTCTAGTTGTGGCACACAAGCTTCAGGGCACGTGGGCCCTGTAGTTGTGGCGTGTGGGTTCCAGAGTGCATAGACTCTGCAATTTGCGGCATGCAGGCTCTAGTTGAGGCGCATGAGCTAGTAGTTGTGGCACACGGGGCTTAGTTGCCCCGCGACATGTGGGATCTTAGTTTCCTGACCAGTGATCAAACCCGCATTACCTGCATTGTAAGTCAGATTCTTTACCACTGGACCACCAGGGATCCTCCCTAGTTTTATATTTTGAAT
Organism: Kogia breviceps; assembly: GCF_026419965.1. Taxonomy (NCBI): domain Eukaryota; kingdom Metazoa; phylum Chordata; class Mammalia; order Artiodactyla; family Physeteridae; genus Kogia; species Kogia breviceps. Next base: position 40,622,410 of record NC_081319.1, read on the forward strand.
AGGTAGAATTCTAATGTGCTTTCAAAAAGTGTATGCTTCCAAAAAATGTATACTTCTCAAGAGTTCGTTCTATTCCCATTTCCCCATTCTTTGTAGAATAAACTTACTGTTTTCTGGCTTATCCTTCCTGTGTTTCTTTTTGCCAAAATATGTAGGTGTTTGCATATTTTTTTATTTCCCTCTTTTTTTTTTAAAACATCTTTATTGGAGTATTATTTCACTCATTTATACTTTGCCTTTTCTGCTTAATCTTTCCTGGAAACTCTTGGTGGTCATACCTTCACAGTGCTCCATTGTACTTGGAAACGTGAATAGTTGCCATTATTTTAGAATTACAGACAAAGCTGCAATAAATAACCTTGTGCCGTATGTATTGTCTTATTTCTTTAAGGTGTGTACGGTCAAGGTAAATTTCTAGAATTAGAGTTGCTGTGTTGAGGAGTAAATGAAAATACATAGTTTTGTTAGATTCGTGCCTCTACCGTGGGAGTCTGCACCATTTTGAATTCTTGTAAACAGTGAAGTGAAGCCAGAGTGCCTCTTCCCTCATAGCCTCACCAAGAGAGTGTATGTTGTCAAGTGTTTGCATTTTTGCAAATCGTGATATGTGAGAAATGGTATCCATGTTAATTTTAATTTGGTATCTCTTTTTGTGAGTGAAGTTGAACATCTTTTTATATTTTCAAGCGTCTTTTTAAATGTTTTTTTTTTTAATTTTTTTCTCATTTTTCGGTAAGTTTTTTCTGTTGTCTCCTAGAGTAATAAAAGTTCTTTAAATGTTTAGAGTATATTGCAAATATTTAGTTGTATATTTTACTTTAGTTATGGTGGGATTTTTTTGTAGTTTTGAATTGAAGTATAGTTGATTTACAGTGTTGTGCCAATCTCTACTGTACAGCAAAGGGACCCAGTTATACACATAGAGACATTCTTTTCTTTTTTAAAAAATTTATTTATTTATTTTTGGCTCTTTTGGGTCTCCATTGCTGCATGCGGGCTTTCTCTCGTTGAGGCAATTAGGGGCTACTCTTCGTTGCGGTGTGCGGGCTTCTCAGTGAGGTGGCTTCTCTTGTTGCAGAGCACGGGCTCTAGGCGCACAGGCTCAGTAGTTGTGGCGCACAGGCTTAGTTGCTCCGCGGCATGTGGGATCTTCCCAGACCAGGGCTCGAACCCATGTCCCCTGCATTGGCAGGCGGGTTCTTAACCGCTGTGCCACCAGGGAAGTCCGGGAAATGTTAACTTTTAAGATCCGGCCTTTCTTTGTTAGAAATAAACTTTTTTGCTTGATGTGTGGACTACAGAAAAATTTTTAGCCGTTCTTTTTGTGTCTCCATGTATGGGTTACAAATAAGTGCTGAATCCTCATTTAGAGTGCCAGTGCAACAATTGTTCCCTTGTGTGATGTTTCTGTGATTTTCACACCCACTCTCCCCCTGATTCCTGGGTATAATTTATTGGAATGACAAATTCTTATAAGGAATGAGGTAACTGATAGCATTTCTTTGTCTTGTTTTTAGGAAAATAGAGTGACTTTAAAAAAATTGTTTATTTGGCTGTGTTGGGTCTTTGTTGCTGCGTGCAGGCTTTCTCTAGTTGTGGCGAGCGGGGGCCACTCTTCGTTGCACTGTGCGTGCTTCTCATTGCAGTGGCTTCTCTTGTTGTGGAGCATGGGCTCCAGGCGAGCAGGCTTCAGTAGTTGTGGCTCATGGGCTCAGTAGTTGTGGCTCATGGGCTCAGTAGTTGTGGCTCATGGGCTCTAGGGCACAGGCTCAGTAGTTGTGGTGCACGGACTTAGCTGCTCCGCAGCATGTGGGATCTTCACAGGCCAGGACTAGAACCCATGTCCCCTGCATTGGCAGGTGGATTCTTAACCATGCGTCACTAGGGAAGTCCCTAGAATGACTTTTAAAGGGAAATACAGTAGCTAAAGAATGCCCACCTTGCAGTAAAAGCAATTACAAATACTTTAAATCAGTGGTTTTCAAAATTTGTTGATCATGTATGTCCAAGAAAGCAAAATTAGGAACGACTTACTTTTAAAAATATATATATATATATATATTTATTTATTTTATTTTTGGCTGTGTCGGGTCTTAGTTGTGGCATGTGGCATCTGTATTGCAACATATGGGATCTTTTGTTGTGACATGCGGGCTTCTCTCTAGTTGTGGCTCGCGAGCTCCAGAGCGCATGGGTTCTGTAGTTGCGGCCTGCTGGCTCTCTAGTTGTGGCTCATGTGCTCAGTAGTTGCAGTGCACGGGGTTAGTTGCCCTGTAGCATGTAGGATCTTAGTTCCCTGACCAGGGATTGAACCCACGTTCCCTGCATTGGAAGGCGGATTTTAAACCACTGGACCACCAGGGAAGTCCCCTACTTCCTTTTACGTTTAGTTAACATATAAAATTGTTCACTAGAAATTTAAATAGTTACTGAGTACGTGGAATCTTTCATGTTCATTTATTTTTTTGCTTTTATGTTTGTATTTACAAACTAAATTAAAAAAAATTTTTTTTTAACTTTTTAGTTTATATTGGAGTATAGCCGATTAACAATGTTGTGATAGTTTCAGGTGCACAGCAAAGGGACTTAGCCATACATATATACATGTATCCATTCTTCCCCAGACCTCCCCTCCCATCTAGGCTTCCACATAATATTGAGCATAGTTCCCTGTGCTCTACAGTAGGTCCTTGTTGGTTATCCTTTTTAAATTAATTTATCATATTTAAATACTTTTTCTTAATGTATCCTATGAAATCTAAATTCCAATTTGTGCTCACTGTTATCCATTTTAAGAATAAATGCATATGCTTTTCGTTAAAAATCAAGTGTGTTATATACTTTATTTTTCTTCTTGAACTTGTATTTTTATTTTACCTTCAAGAGAATATAATCCTAATATAATACTTTTTAATGCTTAAGTGTTCTCATGTGCACGTGCGTGCACACACACGCAAGATAAATATGTGAGGGGATGGATGTATTAACTTGCTGGGGGGGGTGAATCCTTTCACAATATGTATGTATATCAAATCACAACGTACATCTTAAATATCTTACAGTTTTATTTTTCATTTACACCTAAATAAAACTGAAATAAAGAAAAAAGATGACATGATTATCCAATTTCAGGGTCTTGGTTTTCAAAGCCTCAGTCTACACAAAACCAGTGATGCTTTTTTACTGTTTACTCAGTAAAAGACATGGAATAAAAGTTGAAATGGATGGGGCTTCCCTGGTGGCGCAGTGGTTGAGAGTCCGCCTGCCGATGCAGGGGACACGGGTTCGTGCCCTGGTCTGGGAAGATCCCACATGCCGTGGAGCAGCTGGGCCCGTGAGCCATGACCGCTGAGCCTGCGCGTCCGGAGCCTGTGCTCCACAACGGGAGAGGCCACAACAGTGAGAGACCCGCGTACCGAAAAAAAAGAAAAAAAAAAATTGAAATGTTTAAGTTGCCACTCATATGTCACTAATAGTCATATTTTTAAACTGTTCTATGCAGTTGAGGCTTTGAGTGTAATAAATCAGCTACTTTCATTTTGAATACTTTAAAAACTGTAGTGATTTGTTATTTATGTAGATATTCATGCTTTGATGTGATTTTAGGTTCATGCAAAATGGATTTTGGACACTGATGTTTTCAATGAATGGATGAATGAGGAGGATTATGAGGTGGATGAGAACAGGAAGCCCGTGAGTTTTCGTCAGCGAATTTCAACAAAGAATGAAGAGGTATTTTGTTTGGCACCATTTTTCTCACTTGGTGTTTTCTTCTTTCTTGGCCTGAATGTTATCAAATCTTCATTAATAAACTCTCAGCCATCAAGTGTATATAAAAGTTACTAAATGGCCATAACAACCATCTCAGGAGCTGGCATCCCCCAGAAAGGGGCATGAGAATCTCAGAGGGTCATTACGATTTAAAGTGGCCCATGCAGTGTGCAAGGTTGTACAACTGATTTTGTTCTCTAGATCTGAGTATTAATTTTGTGAACCAAATGTCATCACAGGGTAATTTAACTTAGCTGTTCATTTTCCAAGGGAAAACTGATACAGTTTTAATATTTTTTAATAGCTTTGTTAAGGAACATATAGTAGTTAGTATAAAGTATAGGCCTTAAAGGTGTCATAGTTACAGTTCAGTCCTTTTTTCAGGTAGGGGGACTTGACATTTAATACTCTTTAATCCTTTAAGAAGCCCAACCATTTAAATATTTATCCGTGTTTCCTTATAAGTCACAAGTTGGGAGGTGGGTGTGGCACTAGAGGAAGACTTAAGACTGAGAAGAAGGCTTAGATGTGTTAGTGTTGGGTTATGACAGCTTCAGATAGACACTGTGATTCCGGAAGTCTTTTTTCACTGGGGACACTTAAGATTTTTGCTTTTGGTTTTGTATTTTCGTTTTTTGAAAAAAACTTTTGAGACATATACTTTTAACCAATAATTTAGAAAGTGTAGTTCTTTCATAACTATTTTCAGCCCCAATACTTTCTTACTAAAAGTCTGTCACACACCATATATTCTTAATCTTTAAGAAAAATATTTAAAAACTGAGTCTTTTTCATATCTTTTTATTTTTAGTTCATCCCTATTTGCTTTGGATATATATATTTTTTGCCTGCATTGGGGCTTGGTTGCTGCATGTGGGCTTTCTCTCATTGCGGTGAGTGGGGGCTATGCTTCGTTGCGGAGCACAGGCTTCTCATTGTGGTGGCTTCTCTTGTTGCGGAGCACAGACTCTAGGTGCGCTGGCTTCAGTAGTTGCAGCACACGGGCTCGGTAGTTGTGGCTCACGGGCTCTAGAGTGCAGGCTCAGTAGTTGTGGCTCACAGGCTTAATTGCTTCGCGGCATGTGGGGTCTTCCTGGACCAGGGCTGGAACCCGTGTCCCCTGCATTGGTAGGTAGATTCTTAACCATGGCGCCACCAGGGAAGTCCCAATCGTTAATGTGTTTTTTTTGTTGTTGTTTTTGTTTTTGTTTTTGTTTTTGTTTTTTTTGCGGTATGCGGGCCTCTCACTGTTGTGGCCTCTCCCATTGCGGAGCACAGGCTCCGGACGCGCAGGCCCAGCGGCCATGGCTCACGGGCTTAGCTGCTCCGCAGCATGTGGGATCTTCCCGGACCAGGGCACGAACCCGTGTCTCCTGCATTGGCAGGCGGACTCTCAACCACTGCGCCACCAGGGAAGCCCCCAATCGTTAATGTTTAATTAATGTTTTAATCTCTGATTTGTTTTTCAACCTCAGATGCAATACTTTGGATCATTTTAGGTGTATTTTCTTTGTTATGGTCTGTTTTATTAAATTGGTATTAAATTTATCATCTACAGGCTGACTTTTGTATATTGATATATGGCCTGCAACTATGCTGAGCTCGTTTATTAGCTCTAATAGTTTTTTTGTGGCTTCCTTGGGGTTATCCATATATAAGATCATGTCATCTGCAAATAGGGATAGTTTTACGCCTGTGGGTTGACTTTTAAGTCATAAATTGCAGTCTTGTAAAATTTTACCTCTTTTGAGTCATTTTCTCATATTCCTTTTAATGATGAACTAGGAGTAGTTTCTGGTACATTTTCACAGGATCATTCAGCCAGTCTTTGTATTTCATTAATTTAATAGCATGTGTTTCATATTTTTCCAGTGGTTATTGAAAATGCTTTTCCCACCTGGGAACACAGAATTTGAACAGGAACAGTTTTTAGTTGTGAGGGGTTTGGGCATGTCTGTTTTGTAGTATACTTTGAATACCTGTGGGATGGTTCTAATATATCCATTGATGGTGCATCACCTGGAAGGTCAGGGAAAGTCTCCTGACTGCTTATGGTCCAGGATGCTTAAAGTTATGCCTTTCATTTCCTCTGAGCCATTGTGTTTGGTATTAACTTTGTTAAAACTCACCTTTGGACAAGGGTTTTTAGAAACTGAGGAGTCAGCGAAGCTAGCTGATATTTACTTCCATTTACTTCTTCCTAGCCAGTCAGAAGTCCAGAGAGAAGAGATAGAAAAGCATCAGCTAATGCTCGAAAGAGGAAACATTCACCTTCCCCTCCACCTCCCACACCCACAGAATCCCGGAAGAAGAGCGGGAAGAAAGGGTAAGAACTGCAACATGATTCAGAAGGCATTGAAACAGACTAAAGAACTTTGCAGATTTTTACATTTACATTGGACGTTTGCCTTATTTTGACTTGGTTGGAAGTCTTTGCTTTGATAGCTCATCTTGCTATGGGATGTTATCTGATGGGCATCTTATGTCATTTTTATACATTTCTGTCTCCGAATAGAACGTTTTTTTCTGTATCAGTGTATGTATTGAGAAGTGTGACTGGTAAGGAATTTAAGAAATTATATTCACCAGTTACTGTCCTTCTCCAGTTTTAACACCTGTCCCATACATGATCCAAATGACTTATAGAGGAGTTGAACCTCTGTCTGCTCCATATTCTGCAATTGCAGCAGTGTAGTGCCTTATTCAGTAAGTCACGTTTGTACTTAGTGAATCTTGCTTGAGTGGAGATTTTGGTTTCTGTTGAATAGGTTGTTGTGAGGATTAAGTGAGACTTTAAAGACCTTGCACAGTGCCTGGCCTGAAGTAGATACCTATAAATGGTAGACAATACATAATAATTTTATGATTATGTACTAAGTAGATACTTAATAATTTCAGGGTTATCTAGCTCAAAACATATTTTATTATTTATTTATTTATTTATTTTTTTGCGGTACGCGGGCCTCTCACTGTTGTAGCCTCTCCCGTTGCGGAGCACAGGCTCCAGATGCACAGGCTCAGTGGCCATGGCTCACGGGCCCAGCTGCTCCATGGCATGTGGGATCTTCCCAGACCAGGGCACGAAGCCGTGTACCCTGCATCAGCAGGTGGACTCTCAACAACTGTGCCACCAGGGAAGCCCTCAAAACATACTTTTTAGACTTTTTTTTGATGTGGACCATTTTTAAAGTCTTTATTGAATTTGTTACAATATTGCTTCTGTTTTATGTCTTCGGTTTTTTTGGCGGGGACACATGTGGTATCCTAGCTCCCCTACTAGGGATTGAACCCACACCCCCTGCATTGGAAGGCGAAGTCTTAACCACTGGATCACCTGGGAAGTCCCTCAAAATACATTTTAAGCAATTTTTCAGAGGTTATAATTTAGTTTTAGAAAATGACAGTTTGCAAAATTTACTCTTTTCATGTGGTAGCAAATTTGTCGACTTTCTGGCTGTTGTCAAGTAGATCTTTACAGTGCAGTCGTCTCTCCATCAGCTTCCTTTTGTGAGTTTCTTCTCTAGCCAAATTTGCCTTTTGTTGCCCAGAACATACCTTGAATCACGTTATTTCTTGAAGGGTAAGGTTACTTGAAGCATTCTTTTTTTTTTTTTTTTTTTTTTTTTTTGGTATGCGGGCCTCTCACTGTCGTGGCCTCTCCCATTGCGGAGGGCAGGCTCTGGACGCGCAGGCTGTGCGGCCACGGCTCACGGGCCCAGCCGCCACGCGGCACGTGGGATCCTCCCAGACCAGGGCACGAACCCGTGTTCCCTGCATCCGCAGGCAGACTCTCAACCACTGCGCCACCAGGGAGGCCCACTTGAAGCATTCTTAACTATGCATAGAAGCTTTTAGGGAAGTTAAGAAACTCTTACTTAGTTTTATAAATAATATTAATGAGTCAGTTACAGTTATAAAAAGATGTTTGTTATTTTATCAAGTCACATGTACTGTGACATAAAAATTAAAACAACAAAATACGTTTTTCTTGGGGATTATTGAGGGTAACCTTATCTCTTAAACTTGTATTCTGAAACTCACTGTTGATGTTTAGAGATTTCAGAGCTACCTGAGATCCCTGTAAAGAATATCATAACAACTTTTCCAAATGTTTCCGGGCCTGAAATCGATGTGCTACTCTCCCTTTTATGGGCCAAGATGGGCTGCCAGGACATGAGTGGTCACCGAACCAAAATGTGATGTCCGGGATGCTCACAGTGGTGGCATTTAGTCTCTACTCTGAGTATAAAACCCACCAAATTTAGTTTCCTAAAATAAATGTATGTGCGTCCTTTAATTGAATGCATCTGCCTTCTAATGAGCAGGACTTTGCTCATTTAAGTCTCCCCTTAGAATAGTCTAACTGAAACATCTTGAAACCTGTTTTCCTAACATTTGTTTTATTCATCTTCCCTGCATCTTTTCTTCATTTTGAAGTATTTTACCTCCTTGTCACCTTTAATTTTTCATAGGCTTAAAAAAATTGTCATGTAATTTTTATTAAATTTTTTTTACTCTGTATACCTTATTCTAACCTATGCCAACATGTTGTCCCTCTAAAAAGAGAATTTGGAGCCTTCTCTCAGCAGTGAGGACTCAGCACGCTCTTTCTCCATTCTGCCTCCCTTGTCGGTGTATTCTAGATTACTACCCCAAAATGGGAAATTTTTTTTCTTAAGCTTTTATTCTTTTACTCATCATCCTGAAACATTGCCAACTTTTTAGTAAATTGTTACAGTTCTCTTTCTCTGAGTTGTATTTTTGTGGTCCTTGTATTCATTTCTTTGTATTGTTATACATCACATTATATGAGGTAGTTAATGATTTCTGTCCTGAATTCCCTGTAATTCCTGAAGGTAAGGAATCATTCCATTCTTGTTTGAACTTTAACGTGCTTTCTGGCATGTGTTAGTTTTAAAAATAAATGTTGATTTGATTGAATTGGTGGTGAAAGAACAATGGCAATTTTTACAAAATACAAAAGTTAGTACCGTCCTGAGTGATTTTACTTTGCAGTTCCTGATGTTTGGATGATACAAAGAGCCAGGAAAATATGAAAAACCAAAAAAAAACCCAAAAGCAGTTATTTGTATATATCTTTGAGAAAATTTCTTATGTAAGTGATTCTTTATGATCTGAGATAAAATATGTGCTGTATTTCCTTAGCAGATATTTTTTTATTACACTAAGCACCTTTTAGGATACTGTCTGCAAATTTGTATTGCAGAATTTCTGTGGTCATTTCTTATGCCCTATAACTTTTCTTTTCCTTTTGACTGGTTAGATGTAATTTGGGGAATGGTATCTAATTTTTTAAATTTCTGTTTGTCTTTTAAAGTGATTCTGAGCGTAGTTTCTCTAACAGGGTAGTTAAAGCCTCTGAAATTGTTTGCTGTAAGTAGCTATCGTCAGTCTTGTTTGTGGTTATGTATCTTTTATGTTTTAGCCAAGCTAGTCTTTATGGGAAGCGGAGAAGTCAGAAAGAGGAAGATGAGCAAGAAGATCTTACCAAGGACATGGAAGACCCAACACCTGTACCCAACATAGAGGAGGTGGTTCTTCCAAAAAATGGTTTGTATCCTTTTGCCTAGACTGTGAGAGTATTAGACGTGATTTAATTATTCTCAGCGGTGCCATGGGATGATTCACTTCTTGCTCTGTGTCACCAGTTCTTAACTTTCAAATATTAATAGATTCCCCCTTTAAGGTTAACGTATGTGAAATTCCCTCTATTCCTGTCTTTTGGTATACTTTTGCTATTTATCGGGAAAACACACTGTGATCAAAAAGTTCTCGAAATTTAGTAATGCTTTAAAGTTAATGGTTTTAAAATCCCAACAGAATCAATATATGTATGAAAAAGTGGAGTACATATCTATGCACAATTCAGCCTGTTTAAATCAGTTATTGGGAGGCAGATGTTAGACCTTTTAAACTGTTGATTGTGGATTTGTCTGTTTGTCCCTTTATTCCTGTTAAATTTTTTTCTTCCTGTATTTTCTTGTACTTTGAAGCTCTGCTGTTTAAGGGCATATACATCTAGATCATCGTGTTCTTCTGATGAATTGAAGCTTGTATTATGTCTCTAGGTGCCATAATAGTGCTTGTCTTGAAATCTAAGTCTCTGATAATAATAAAGCCTCATCACACCACATCCTTTTCATTAAATTTCTATGTTTTGTTAGTCCCCACTGTACTTAAGACTTCAGCAGTCCTATAAATTTTTTCTTACATTTTATGTTTTCAATTTGTACCTCTCTGGCATTCTTTTACTTTCACTCTAATTATGTAAAGCATTGCTTTTAAACATCAATTTGTGGAGACTTAGTTCTTTCCCCCAATATACACATTTTCTGTTTTTAATTGGAGTATGTAGTCCACTTAAATGTAACATAATTATCTATATGGTTGGGTTTAAGTCTACAGTCATGCTGTTTTTTTCCTATTTGTCCCTCTTATTTCCTCTTTAGCTTTTAATGTTCTATTCTAGCCCCTCGCTATTTTCCTTTCTTTTCGAACTTATATGGTTTCTTTCATATATAGCATAGTTTTGTTTTTTTGTGTTTTTTTTGGCCATGCAACGTGGCATGTGGGATCCCAGTTCCCCAACCAGGGATGAAACCCATGCCCCCTGCATTGGAAGAGCAGTCTTAACCACTGGACCTCCAGGGAAGTCCCTATATATAGCATGGTTTTAAACTTCACAGAGCATAAAAGTCACCATTTTAAAGTGTATTTTAATCACTCCAATGTTTTTTAGTAAACTCACTATGTTGTGCAGTCATCACCACTGTTTTAATTCCAGATGTTTTCATCCCTGTGAAAAGAAACCCTGTACTTATTAGGAGTTAGTCCAAATTATTCCCTTTCCCCATGTGTTGGCAACCACTATACTACTTCCTGTCTGTATGGATTTTCTTAATCTCTGTTTGTTTTTTAGCTATATTTTTCTTAGTGGTTGCTCTAGGGATTACAGTGTATAATATATCCTTAATCTATCAAATCGATTTAGAATCATTGTTGTCTAGTTGAGATAAAAATGTATGAAATTTACCATAATATAATTTAACCTATGCCCTCTCCTGTCTTGTAATGTTTTCATGTGTTTTACTTTGATGTGTGTTGTAATCCCTACAACATTTTTCTTTTTTGATCTTTTTTAAGTAGTCATTTGTATTTTTAAGAAATGAAAAATGTAGTCATCTGTAATGTTATATGAGTTTCTAAAAATCACCATGTTATACAAAATGGGGCAATAAAAACCACACAAATATATTTTAAAGGTCATATAGAAGAGAAAATTCACAGAGGCAATCAAAACAATAATCTTAAATAAAAACTATGAAGGTGGTGGTAGTCTTAAGAGATAACCATCTAAAACTGGGAAGCTATAATAATTAATGTAGTATGGTTTTGACACAAGAATGGCTGCATTCATCAGTGGAATAGAATGGCCACTTCAGGGACTTCTCTGGTGGTCCATTGGTAAAGAATCCACCTCCCAACGCAGGGGACACGGGTTCTATCCCCGGTTGGGGAACTAAGATTCCACGTGCTGCGGGGCAGCTGAGCCCGTGCACCTCAACTAGAGAGCCCCAGTGCTGCAAACTACAGAGCCCATGCGTCCTGGAGCTCAAGCACAACTACAGAGCCCATGCACCCTGGAGCCAGCACGCCACAACTAGAGAGAAGCCCTCGTGCCGCAACGAAGAGCCTTTGTGCCCGCAATGAAAGATCCTGCATGCTGCAACAAAGACCCAACACAGCCAAAAAAAAGAAAAAATAGAATGGGAAATTCAAATGTAGAACCATATTTGTGAATAAATTTAAATTATTATGAATTTAGCAACACAAATAAATGGGAAAAGATCAGACTGTTCCACAAGTCCTATAAATTTTAGTATTCTTCTCTGTATCATATATAAGAATTTAAACTTAAGGTGGATTAAAGTGCTCAATTTAGAAACAAAACTGGGGCTTCCCTGGTGGCGCAGTAGTTGAGAATCCGCCTGCCAGTGCAGGGGACACGGGTTTGTGCCCCGGTCCGGGAAGATCCCACATGCCGCGGAGCGGCTGGGCCCGTGAGCCATGGCCGTTGAGCCTGCGCGTCCGGAGCCTGTGCTCTGCAATGGGAGAGGCCACAACAGTGAGAGGCCCGCGTACTGAAAAAAATAAAATAAAATTTAAAAAATAAAAAAAACTGTAGGGGCTTCCCTGGTGGCACAGTGGTTGAGAGTCTGCCTGCCGATGCAGGGGATGCGGGTTCGTGCCCCGGTCCGGGAAGATCCCACATGCCGCGGAGCGGCTGGGCCCATGAGCCATAGCCTTTGAGCCTGCGCGTCTGGAGCCTGTGCTCCGCAACGGGAGAGGCCACAACAGTGAGAGACCCGCGTACCACAAAAAAAAAACAACTGTAGGGACTTCCCTGGTTGCGCGGCGGTTAAGAATCCGCCTGCCAATGCAGGGGACACGGGTTCGAGCCCTGGTCCAGGAAGATCCCACATGCCGTGGAGCAGCTAGGCCCATGCGCCACAACTACTGAGCCTGCACTCTAGAGCCTGCGAGCCACAATGGCTGAAGCCTGCGTGCCTAGAGCCTGTGCTCCGCAACAAGAGAAGCCACCGAAATTAGAAGACCGCACACTGTAAGGAAGACTAGCTGCAACTAGAGAAAGCCCATGTGCAGCAACGAAGACCCAGCGTGGCCTCCAACACAGCCAAAAGATAAACTTATTACTTATTTAAATAAAATAAAAACAAAACTGTGAAAGTAAATTTCCAAATACTAATGTACTTTAAATAAGTGTTAGTCTTAGAGAAAATATTCATTACCCATTTAACAAAGAATTAAAACCCTAAATATTGGGCTTCCCTGGTGGCTCAGTGGTTGAGAGTCCGCCTGCCGATGCACGGGACATGGGTTCGTGCCCCGGTCCGGGAGGATCCCACATGCCGCGGAGCGGCTGGGCCCATGAGCCATGGCCGCTGAGCCTGCGTGTCTGGAGCCTGTGCTCCGCAACGGGAGAGACCACAACAGTGAGAGGCCTGCGTACCGCAAAAAAAAAAAAAAAACCTAAATAACTCTAAAAATTCTTAAACCTTATGGAATAAAGGACAAAGTATTATATACTGGTAATTTTATTAAAAAACCTGGGATCAATAAACGTATGAAAAGATGCTTAACTCACATAACCAAGGATATGTAAATCATTAAAGTAACTTTTCATCCATGTGATTTTCAAAACTTAGAAAGTAGATGATTTCCAAAGCAGAACTGTTTTGAGGAAGTGAGTACTTTCAAATGCTATTGATGGAAGTATAATCTGATGAAAAGCACTTAACACAATTTGGCTATATCTATTAAATTTAAAAAATTGTACAATAACAGTTTTAATTTCATAATCCATATTAAGAAATTACATGCATGCACAAAGATAAGTATAAAAGAATGTTGATTACACAGTAATGAAAAATTGAAAATAAATAAAGTTTCCATTGATATAGGGCTAGTTACCTCATGATCCACTCATGGACACGGAATGTCCATTAAAAGTAAAAGAGACGTAACTAAAAATACATGGAAAGATCACACAGGCGCACTGTTACAAAAGTAGAAAACTAAGTACAAAAGTAGAAAAATAGAGTACTAAGGAAATAAGCACAGTATGATAACTTTATATCTAAGATTTAAAAACCCTCAGAATGTTTTGAAGTCTACATAGATGTATAAAAGGTATTGGTTCTCCCTCAATTTGTCTGTCTTAATGAATGGCACAGAAATGGGAATCTACAAGTGCACAACAAAACACAAAAAATACTTTTGGTAAAGGAGTTGAAAGGTTCTTTTCAGGGTTTGCTCTCTGTATTTCTGTATTGTTTGCTTTTATGATGAAAAAGATTGCTGCTTGTTTAATTAATTACAGAATATTGTCTGTTACATTAAGTGTTAATGTTTCTCAGCTGGACTTGCGGTTTTTACATGAAGGTGAGTAGGTTTTACACAAAGGTAAGTACTGAATGATGGTGGAGATGCAGTGAGAGTTGTATATTTTTTAATCTTCTATGCTGTTTTCTTAAAAATAGGTAGAACTTTCCCCCTAAAACATAATTCTTTTTTTTTTCTTTCTAGTAAACCCAAAGAAAGATAGTGAAAATACACCTGTTAAAGGAGGAACTGTAGCAGATCTAGGTAAAAATCAGAAAATCTATACAGTTTTGTCTCTTGAATATGTCAGCTCCCTTGATAATCCCTTCTTTACTGAGAGATTTCAGTTGCTATGCTTTCTAGCATAGATATTATCTTTGGCTGTGTTAGTACCATTGTTGTTTAGTTTGCTACCATATTAGGAAATTTAATTTCTTATGATCCACTCTCTCCATTCTTACTGATCTGAGCGTAACGTTTTCCTGCAAACTAGCAAAGGTGGTAATATTATATCTAAATTAGAATATCTGAGTTTTAAAGAAACAGTTATAATTAGAGCACTTTTTATAATCTGAAGTATTTGTTTCACAACATGTGCGAATTGATTTTGTGTCTTCAGAACAAAAATCTGTTGACTGTTAATACTTTGTAAACCAACAGAAACTTTCCTTGGGACTTCCCTGATGGTCCAGTGGTTAAGACTCCGCTGTGCTCCCAATGCAGGGGGCCTGGGTTTGATCCCTGGTCAGGGAGCTAGTTCTCGCATGCATGCCGCAACTAAGAGTTCACATGCCGCAGCTAAGAGCCCTCATGCCGCAACTAAGACCCAGTGCAGCCAAATAAGTAAATATTTTTAAAAAGAGAAAATTTCCTTAACAGGATAAAGTGAGAGTCATATCATCCTTTTACTGTATTTTCCAGTTATAGAGTACACTTTCACAAGTAAGGTCTAATTCTTGGATGTGCTTTGAGGGTAGTCACTTGTTCCAGTTTTTAAAAGTAAGGATAGTTGTAAACATCTTTGTTCCTGAAAATTATATATATAATCTCATTTACTTTCTTCATTTGTAAAAATCAAAGGGGATCCTTGTGTTTTCAGTATATATTAAATTTATGAGTTGATGGGATTTTAGACCTAATAGGGATTTTCAAGATTTCCTTATGTGGAAAATGAGACTTATATTTCACTGTGTCCTAGTCAAGTGAATTCTGTATTTCAAATAAACTGCTGTGATTTTTTTTTTTTTTTTTTTTTTTTTGCGGTTCACGGGCCTCTCACTGCTGTGGCCTCTCCTGTTGCGGAGCACAGGCTCCGGACACACAGGCCCAGCGGCCATGGCCCACGGGCCCAGCTGCCCCGCGGCATGTGGGATATTCCCGGACCTGGGCACGAACCCGCGTCCCCTGCATCGGCAGGCGGACTCTGAACCACTGAGCCACCCGGGAAGCCCTGCTGTGATTCTTGATGGCAGACATGAGTGGGTGTTTGGGAGAGTTTTTTACCTTCATTTCACTAAATACATCCTGCTTTTTCTGGCATAAAACCTGTCATTGTACGTCAGTGGATGATTCTATTTTTGGTTATGTTGAAAGTAAAGCAGAAAATTGTCTTGACAGTTTATATAAAGATGTTATTAGGTCAACAAAATAAACAAAAAAAAGAGATACTGTCAAAATCCTTCTATCTTAATTGTTTTTAACATTATTAATAGAATATGGAGCTTTAATAACTAGTAGTAATTTTCATTTTCCGTAAGTTTATATCACCTATTCTACAGCCATCACTTATCCACTGAATCAAAGGCCAAGAAAGCAAAAACTAACTATAAAATCTTTTGTTTTATATTCTTAATAATGTGAAAGGGTAAAATATTGTTAAGACTTGAATACTCTTCACTGGGACAATTTGTTAAATAGATTGATAGTTTATATTTTAAAAGTTATATCCCGAAAAAGAATAATTCTGTAGTTTTAAGGGAGTGGACAATTGTCTTTTTAAAAGTGATGTGACTATTAGAGTATTTTTTTTGTAGATTTTATCAGAGGAGGCAAATTGAAGCCAATTTTAGGAAAAGGATGGGGTTCCAACTGGATTAAAAGTTTTAGTGCTGGGTATAGGAGGTCTTCCCGTTGTATTTGTGATCAAGTTGAGGTCTCAATCAGGAGTGCTGTGGCTGTGGATGCTGCTGACCATAGCTGGAGAGTTTGGCTCTTTGGAATTTGAAATTGTTGTCCTGGCTTTTCATCCAGGGACCAACAGGCTTCCCATGTATCATTTAAGCATCTGACTTTCTGCATTGGCTATAACCTGAACCACGCCAAGGGTGACTGATCCATCAACTGAGAATTATTGTTCAGAGTTGTTTGTTGTTTTAACTGATCCATATTTTGCCTTATATGCCACTGAGCCAAGTGTACCCAGTCATTTCTTTTTTTTGTGAGATCTCTGGAAGGTCAAGATTCAGGGGTGGAGGTGAGAGTGTATTTGCCCACATCTAGAAGGAGAAAGAGAACATTTATTGAGTATTACCATCTAGGAGTCAGAATGAAGGGTGCCCCTCCTACTTTTGTATTATCAGAAGTCTATTTCCATTCGGTACCAAACTCCTTCAGGGATGAAAATCTGTTAAACTAAAATGAAATAGTATAATTTGACCAGAGAGAGTTCAGTCATTATATTGTACTACCACCATTTAGTGAGAAGATGATTATCCTTTGGTTTATTAAGATCCAAAGGACAAAACATTCATTTTTGACGGCCTTACCCAGAATTCTTTCTGTTAGTCACTTCCTAAGAAAAAAATAGTCCCTCTGCAGAGTTTGACTCAATGTTGGTAGTGCTGTAACTTACCTCACGTCTGCTTTTAGCAGATGTTTGTCTCTAACTTACAAATCAAGGAACAATGTCCATCTTTATGTTACGTGAGTACCTGTCAGGTGTCATTCTTACGTATGTTTGTGTTTCTCCATAAAACCATGTTAGCCCCAATTCATTGAAATAGAGACTGGAGGGGTTCAGTAACGTTCCTAAGTATACAGCGATTAAGTGAGAGAGCACAGATTCAGATCCAGGACTGTCTGTCTGTAGTGCTAATGCTAATGCTTTATATCATTGCACTCTGCTCTTGTGTCCCACTCATTTCTCTCAGCTTCTATTCATGCTTACAGTTTTGTTAAGTCATGGGGTACATCCACACCTCAGGTTCTTTGATTTGTCTTCTTCCTCTCTGTGGAATGCTTGCTTTGTCCTTCTCTCAGGTTGCAGCTTAAATGTTACCTTTTCAGAGAGGCTTCTCTCTATATTTGCTCTGAAGGGTCCACCCACCCAATTCCTCTCTAAAATGTATTATTTTGTCTTTAGTCTCTGTATAGCAATTTTCTTTTCTTTTTTTTTTTTTTTTACATCTTTATTGGAGTATAATTGCTTTACAATGGTGTGTTAGCTTCTGCCTCGTGACAAAGTGAATCAGCTGTACATACACATACATCCCCATATCTCTTCCCTCTTGCATTTCCCACCCTCCCCATCCCACCATTCCAGGTGGTCACAAAGCACCGAGCTGATCTCCCTGTGCCATGCGGCCACCCCCCACCAGCTATCTGTTTTACATTTAGTAGTGTATATGTGACCATGCCACTCTCCCACCTCGTCGAGGCTGACCCCTCCCCCACCCCATATTCCCAAGTCCACTGTCTAGTACATCTGCATCTCCATTCCCGTCTTGCCCCCAGGCTCTTCATGACCACCCTTTTTCCCTTTCTTAGATTCCATACATATGTGTTAGCACACGCCATTTGTTTTTCTCTCTCTGACTTACTTCACTCTGTATGACAGACTCCAGGCCCATCCATCTCACCACAAACAACTCAATTTTGTTTCTTTTTATGGCCAAGCAGTACTCTACTGTATATATGTGCCACATCCCCTCCATTGATTCATCTGTCGATGCACACCCAGGTTGCCTCCATGCCTGGCTACCGTAAATAGAGCTGCAGTGAACACTGTGGTACACGACTCCCTTTGAACCATGGTTTTCCCAGGATATATGCCCAGTAGTGGGACCACTGGGTCGTATGGTAGTTCTATTTTTAGTTCCTCAAGGAACCTCCATACTGTTCTCCATAGTGGCTGCATCAGTTTACATTCCCACCAACAGTGCAAGAGGGTTCCCTTTTCTCCACACCCTCTCCAGCATTCATTGTAGATTTTTTGATGATGGCCACTCTGACAGGTGTGAGATGGTATCTCATTGTAGTTTTGATTTGCATTTCTCTAATGATTAATGATGTTGAGCATTCTTTCATGTGTTTGTTGGCAATCTGCATATCTTCTTTGGAGAAATGTCTACCCAGGTCTTCTGCCCATTTTTAGATTGGGTTGTTTGCCTTTTTGATATTGAGCTGCATGAGCTGCTTGTAAATTTCAGAGAGTAATCCTTTGTCCATTGCTTCATTTGCAAATATTTCCTCCCATTCTGAGGGTTGCCTTTTTGTCCTGTCTGGTTTCTTTTGCTGTGCAAAAGCTTCTAAGCTTCATTAGGTCCCATTTGTTTATTTTTGTTTTTATTTCCGTCTCTCTAGGGAGGTGAGTCAAAAAGGATCCTGCTGTGATCCATGTCACGGAGTGTTCCGCCTATGCCTTCCTCCAAGAGTTTAACAGTGTCTGGCGTTACATTTAGGTCTTCAATCCGTTCTGAGTTTATTTTTGTGTATGGTGTTAGAGAGTGTTCCAGTTTCATTCCTCCATGTGTAGCTGTCCAGTTTTCCCAGCACCACTCACCAAAGAGGCTGTCTTTTCTCCACTGTACACTCCTGCCTCCTTTATCAAAGATAAGGTGACCATATGTGCATGGCTTTACCTCTGGGCCCTCCATCCTGCTCCACTGATCTACACCTCTGTTTTTGTGCCACCACCACACTGCCTTGACCACCGTAGCTCTGCAGCACAGTCTGAAATCAGGGAACCCGACTCCCTTAGTTCTGCCTTTCTTTCTCAAGATTGCTTTGGCTGTTTGGGGTCTCCCATGCCTTCATACAAACCTTGAGATCCTTTGCTTCAGTTCTGTGAAAAATGCCAGTGGTAGTTTGATAGGGACTGCACCGAATCTGTAGATTGCCCTGGGCAGTATATTCACCCTCACAATGTTGATTCTTCCAATCCAAGAACATGGCATACCTCTCCATCTACCTGCATCATCTCCAGTTTCTCTCATCAGTGTCCCATAATTTTCTGCATACAGGTTCTTCATCTCCCAACGTAGGCTTACTCCCAGATATTTCATTCTTTTTGTTGCAATAGTAAATGGGAGTGTTTTCTTAATTTCACCATCAGATTCCCCATCATTAGTGTATAGGAATGCAAGAGACTTTTGTGCATCAATTCTGCATCTTGCTACTTTACCAAATTCACCGATCAGCTCCAGTAGTCTTCTGGTAGCATCTCCAGGATTCTCTATGTATAGTATCATGTCATCTGTAAACAGCGACAGCTTCACTTCATCTTTTCCAATTTGGATTCCTTTTATTTCTTTTTCTGCTCTGATTGCTGTGGCTAAAACCTCCAAAACTATGTTGAATAATAGTGGTGAGAGTGGGCAACCTAGTCTTGTTCCTGATCTTAGTGGAAATGGTTTCAGTTTTTCACCATTGAGGACGTTGTTGGCTGCGGGTTTGTCACACATGGCCTTTATTATGGTGAGGTAAGTTCCCTCTGTGCCTACTTTCTGGAGGGTTTTTATCATAAATGGGTGTTGAATTTTGTTGAAAGCTTTCTCTGCATCTATTGAGATGATCATATGGTTTTTCTTCTTCAATTTGTTAATATGGTGTATCACGTTGATTGATTTGTGTATATTGAAGAATCCTTGCATTCCTGGGGTAAACCCCACCTGATCATGGTGCATGATCCTTTTAATTTGCTGTTGGATTCTGTTTGCCAGTATTTTGTTGAGGATTCTTGCATCTATGTTCATCAATGATATTGGCCTGTAGTTTTCTTTCTTTGTGACATCCTTGTCTGGTTTTGGTATCAGGGTGATGGTGGCTTCGTAGAATGAGCTTGGGAGTGTTCCTCCCTGTGTGTATAGCAGTTTTCAACATTTGATATCTTTTTGTTTGTTTATTTTCTCTTCCATCTCCTGCCACTCTTAACTGGAATATAAACTCCATAAAGATAAGGACTTTTTCATCCTTGTGTCTTTAGCATTTTTTAAAAAAATAAATTTATTTATTTGTTTATTTTATTTTATTTATTTTTGGCTGCACTGGGTCTTCGTTGCTGCACGCGGGCTTTTCTCTAGTTGCATCTAGCAGGGGCTACTCTTTGTTGTGGTGTGCGGGCTTATTGCTGTGGCTTCTCTTGTTGCGGAGCATAGGCTGTAGGTGCACGGGCTTCAGTAGTTGTGGCACGCGGGCTCAGTAGTTGTAGCTCGCAGGCTGTAGAGCACAGACTCTGTAGTTGTGATGCACGGGCTTAGTTGCTCCGCAACATGTGGGATCTTCCCAGACCAGGGCTCAAACCCATGTCTCCTGCATTGACAGGCAGATTCCTAACCACTGGGCCACCAGGGAAGCCCGTGTCCTTAGCACTTGGACGGTGGCTGGTGCATAAAATTTAGTTAAATGTTTGAAGGCTGGTTCCTTATCGCCTGTTAAAATACTGCTCATCTTCTTATATCCTCTAAAGTAGGGGTTGGCAAACTTTTCTAAAAAGGGCCAGATAGTAAATATTTTAGGCATTTTGGGCTATAAGGTCTAAGTTACAATTAGTCAACTTTGCCATTGTAATGCAGATACAGCCATTCATAATATATAAACAAATGATCATGGTTTATTCCAATAAAACGTTTATTTATAGACACTGAAATTTGAATTTCAGTTAATTTTTGATATGTCATGATATATTTATTCTTCTGTTGATTTTCTCTTTAACCATTTAAAAATAAAAAAAAATCATTCTTCACTTGCACGTGTGATAGGAATCCCCAAGACCATCCCCAGGTTTGGAGATTCTCTAGAAGGACTGATGGAACTCAGCATATAGTTGTGCTCACGGCTGACATATATCACAGCAACATAGGAAGCATAAACAGATCATAAGGGGAAATAACACAGGCAGTGTCTGGGTGCAGGCTTCCTTACGCTCTCTCCCTTACATGAGGGATCGCACAGAGTGCGCTCTTCACACAGCAACACACATGCAGTGTTTCCACCTAGGGAAGCTTGTTTGAGAGTCTAAGATCAGTGGTTTTACTGGTAATGTAGGGTACCCTCTGCCTAACACATACCAGAATTTCAGGCTGCAGAAGTTTATCATAAGCTGCGTTGTGCACAGTCTAGGCACAGCGAACCACCCTTCTTATCAGTTAACTATTGACTTAGGAACACACTGAGAGTCAATTTCCCAGATTCCATACAAAAACAGGCAGTGGGCCTGATTTAGCTTGTAGGCTATAGATCCTGACCCCTGTCTAAGCCGTTTATTTAGTGCTTTTCAAATAGCAGATTCTTGGAAATATTTGTTTGAAGGAATAATGAAAACAAATGGCTTCCTTGTGTTCTCTTTAAACTTTACAGTGCCTTAGTCACTGCCAAGGGTCATAATAATTATATAAAAATAAAATGTTATAGGAACTTAATCATGTAATTATTTGTGCTGTAACCTCTACCTTTTCCACCATGGCACTTTTACTCTTCACTATGGAAGTCAACTGCCTAGTTTAAATTATACATGGATTTGCCTTTGTTCTTTTGCAAGACTAGCATTTAGGTCCTGTAGTCCCCTATCCTCAGAAGGTATTAACACTCTTGCCGGGACTTTGTCTGTAGGGATTTATATCACTTCCTTCTTTACTCCTCATTCTTTATTCATTTCCTCTGGGATCCGAAATGTCATTACTTTGTTTCACTAAACCTCTGGAGGCAAGAGCCCAAACCAAGTTCCTTACCTATTATTAAGTAAGATCATAAGACTAAGATTGTAGCCCAAGTAGTATTTAATTATAAGTTCCCTGTTGTTGGAGAATTTTAATGATTTGTGCTTTGAATTTTTACTCACCTCTATGCTTCTGTGTACAATTCTAATTTACTGAATTATTCAAGGTGAATTAGCTTTAATAATACCCTCTTTCTTTCCTTTTCTCTGGCCAGTATCAATTCCTTAAACCTTTAGGTTTCCAGGTAATCGAGAGAGCATTTACCTGTTAAATGAATTACATGTTTTGATTTTGCAGATGAGCAGGATGAAGAAACAGTCACAACAGGAGGAAAGGTAATGATTTAGTTAGGCCTGGTGCAACAGTAACTCTAAGGGTCTTGTGTATCGAGCAGTAGAAACACTGATTTGGAAGTTTCCTTAGAAATATTCTATTTTGAGGTCCTTTTGATTTTTTAAATTTCTTTTTAACACACGCCCCAAATAGTCTTTCTTGACCCACCCCCCAAATTTTATCAAGAGGAATTTGCCATTTTCCCAGGTGGTATTCCTCATATGCTATAGTTTCTGATTCCATTACTCTCCTGGTTGCAAGTTAATAATCAGAGCTGCACAATATTCCAGGTGAGCAGGGACCGTGCCTTGCTTTGATTTTCTCACTCCCATTTCTATTAGTGCAGCCCCAGTCCACAACTGACATAGCCTTTGATCATACTTTTCACCTTTTTTGAGCCTTAAGTCAGCTGCTTCCTGTTTCATCAGTTTTGCTGTGGAGATATGTCAATAATTAGGCTGTAGGATGGTGTTGGATTTTAGGCAAGGTTTTATTTCTCTTTTTAAGTAAATGGCACCTTGTTTATTCAGGTTGTCATCTCTAACTGTGTTAAGATGTGTAACTAATCCTTAATCTCCGTGAAATAACTTCCTTAATGCTGAAAATGGTTAGTTCTTTTTTTTTTCTTTTTCACTGTGTCAGAGAACTTCCCCCACATGACACTTATTGTTGTTTCGTACACAGTCATGAAATGAAAATATTCATGACAGGATTTCAAGGAAAAGTATTTCAAGAAACTCTTCTACAGATGGCTCTTTAGCTGAACTGTTCTTATGATGTTTTTCTTTAAAATCAAACTTCTTTATTCAAAGAGCTACTCATAAACATTTATGAATATTACATTTGTAAAAAGATATTATCTTTTAGAGTAGAAAGTATTGGGTGGCAATAAAGGAGACCAAAATAGAAAACCAAATAATTATGCCCCCCCCTTTTTTTATGCCAAGGGTGGGAGTACTTTTGAAACTATGGACAAGTCTCTGTTATGTAACTTAAACCTAAGATGGTTAGAGGTGGTTACTCTAACACCAGTCCCATGATGTCTTCCTGCTTCTCTCCTCACTGAGATGATTAAACTGTAGACTGTCAGCCTTTATTCATTTCAATACCAGCCTCTCCCTAGTTTTCCTGAACAAAGAAAATTTTCTGAATTGAATCACATTGAATTTGTAGAACCTATGCCACAAAAACAAATTAACCATGAGCATAGATTTTGCTAGCTTCCCTGGTTTGGGAAATAAAATTCCTTACCTTTGTCATCAATAGTAACACATTTGTTTCAACATCATTTAAGTAACAACCAGAGTTTCCTTGATGATTTCATACATTCAATTTTTTTTTGATATTCATTGATCTTAAGGAAACTACTGTCTTAAGTTTCTAGCAGTAACTAGATCCTCACCTAAAGCAATATAACACAGGAAATTTAGGTTGATTTAAGTTAAAGGTAGAAATTAAACTATGGAACCTTTGTAAAAGAATATGATGCAAAATTTGACTGGTTTCTTAACAGAAAAGAATTTTATAAGATTAAAAACAATAAAAACACCACAGATAAAAGGTTGATAGATAGAACTGTACACAATTTGAAAATATCTGAATGTTAATAAGGTTATTTCCTGTAGTATTCTTTGTGAAAATGTTTAATCTGAAGTTAATTATGAAGAATTATTGTGATAAATAGAGATTGGTAGATGCTCTACAAGCTGTCTGGTCTGGATTCTTCAAGAATTTTAATGTCATAAAATCTCCCCCAAAAAGGAGGCAGGGGTTAAAGGAGACTAAGGAGACTTGACTATCATATATAATATGGACTCCTTGATCAGGTTCTGTATTGAGAAAAATCTGTAAAGGACATTTATGGGACACTTGGATCCCCTTGAATATAAAGCGTATGTTAGATAATATTATTTGAAAGTAATTATTACTGGGGGAATTCCCAGCACTGGTGGTCCAGTGGTTCGGACTCGGTGCTTTCACTGCTGTGGGCCTCGGTCGGGGAACTAAGATCCCATATACAGCCAAAAAAAAAGTAATTATTATTGTTCACTGGTAGCATAAAATATGTTCTTGTGTTTTGACTTAAAGCAGTGCTTTTTGAAAGTATTGTATTAGCAAAACCAGGTTTTTAGGTGGAATCATTTGCAAAACCTATATAAATGTGATAAAAGTCAGAACTGGGCTTCCCTGGTGGCGCAGTGGTTGAGAGTCTGCCTGCCGATGCAGGGGACGCGGGTTCGTGCCCCGGTCCGGGAAGATCCCACATGTCGCGGAGCAGCTGGGCCGGTGAGCCATGGCTGCTGAGCCTGCGCGTCCGGAGCCTGCGCTCCACGATGGGAGGGACCACAGCAGTGAGAGGCCCGCGTACCACAAAATAAATAAATAAATAAATAAATAAATAATATAAAAATAAAAAAGTCAGAACTAATTTTCATCAGTAAGAGTGGTTAAGAGTGTAGGCGCTCTAGCTGGGCCTTCTGGAGTTTTATCCTGTTTATGTCTTGTTAGCTCTGTGCATCATTTTCTCATCCACAAAAGAGATGATAAACAGTACCTGCTGTTAATTGTGAGGAATAAGTGAGATATTGCACATATCGCTGTTGGCAGATACTTAGTACTCAATCTTTGGGATTGGGGAAACCTTATCATTATGTCTCAGTGTCCTTGTGTTACCTCCTTATAAATAAATTGAGAACTAGTAATTTAGATTTGTGATTCTAGGATTAGGTTAAACTAGACAAATAAGTAGCAGGCTATTGTGGAAAAGTTTTGGGCTTTCTATGAGTTGATTCCCTCATCTGTAAAAAGGAGGAATAAAATATGCTATCTCATCTGGACATATTGTGAAGGTACCTTAAAAACTGTGAAAGGATGTTTTTACTTGATATTTGTTTTTCTGGTCCTTGAAATTGGATCAGCTAGCTGCATTTTCTGTAACCTGCTATTAGAAGTTTGAAAGCTATTCCGTATCTCTCTGTAGCTCTCTTTCTCTGAACTTTGGCTTCTTTTCTATAGGAAGATGAAGATCCTGGCAAAGGTGATCAGAGTCGGTCAGTTGACCCTGGTGAAGATAATGTGACAGAGCAGACCAATCACATTATTATTCCTAGCTATGCATCGTGGTTTGATTATAACTGGTGAGTAGGTCGCCTACATCTGTGAACATGGTAATTAGGAGTAGGAAAACTTTCCTTGAAATTATATTGTGCTCAGCACTTCCCTGGTGGTGCAGTGGTTAAGAATCCTCCTGCCAATGCAGGGGACACGGGTTCGATCTCTGGTCTGGGAAGATCCCACATGCTGTGGAGCAGCTAAGCCCGTGCACCACAACTACTGAGCCTGTGCTCTAGAGCCCACGAGCCACAACTACTGAGCCCACGTGTTGCAACTACTGAAGCCCGCGTGCCTAGAGCCCATGCTCTGCAACAAGAGAACCACCTCAATGAGAAGCCCATGCACCGCAGTGAAGAGTAGCCCCCGCTCGCCACAACTAGAGAAAGCCTGTGCACAGCAATGAAGACCCAATGCAGCCAAAAATAAATAAATAAATTTATTTAAAAAAAAAAATTGTGCTCTTCTGCCCAGGTCCCCTCATCAGTAATCACTGTCACAGTGGATGAAGAGGGATGGAAAGTTATTTTATTTTAACTTTGGAATGTGTTCTTTTGGTTGTTTTACTTGGGATAGAAACTATTATGTTGTAACTTAGGGTTATAAAACTTTGTAAACTTGAACCTGACTCATTTGGAGTCAGTTTTAGTTCAGACAGGCAAATGCTTGAGTATTTAATAATTATAAAATATTGATGTTCATTATATGATTTTTAAACATTATGGAACTATTTAAAGAAAAATTCATCTTAGTACCCAATAATGACTTCATGTTAATCAGAAACAGGAGCCCTTTCTGGTATAAACCCTGGCATGTAAAAGAAGAGTTCAGGAAAACAACCTCTTCAGCACCCTCCCTGTCATTTACCACAGCCACTGTGGCACCCTTGGAACATGGCTGGAAATAAATGGAGATGTACATGTCTTACTTATTGATTACTTATGAAATGTAACTCTTTCACGTCAGGCTGATTTTTATTGGACAGTTTTTTATTTTTAAATATATGTACCAGAACTCCAAATAGATGTTAGTTTCTTTAAGGTACTTTCATTGGAAGGCTGTATATTTAGTCTAGTGATACTGCCCTTACAATCTCGTGGTCCTGTGCTTATATATATATATATATCTTTTAAAACCAACTTAAAAGAATAGGGTGGATGGTCCATTTGAGTCATACCTTATTTTTGTCCAAAACCACAAGGTATGGCCTCTACTATAGAGACTTTTCAGCATGCTTTTTAAAACTAACTCTGAATGCTGTTCCTCATTGTTTTGAATAAGTAGAAGCTGAAACAGAATAAGTATATTGCTTTTCTTTGAAGGTCAGTCTTCATTACATTGATTATTATGTTAAATTACTTTCAAATTTGCAAGTTTCATTATTGTTATTTGTAATTACAGATTAAGATTCAGAATGGCTTGAGAAACTAGCATTTTTCCCCTCAAGAAAGGGGAATGTCATAACAACAGTACATAGTGTTTTAGGTTTTTATAGGTTACCGAAACAATTCCATTTGCATGATGATCTTTGCATGTCACAAAGTGTGCTGTTAGATGGACAGTAGAGGTATTAGTTATATCCCTGTTTTATAGATAAACTGCAGCCTCAGTTGAAGTGGTGCAAAGTTGCAGAGTTGCTAATTGGAAGAACTCATGTTTTCTGATTCCGAATATCCCACTCCTTCTACTACTTGACTCATTCTCACAACCTAAGGAATCAGCTGCCAGTACTTCAAACATAGATTTTTGAAAAAGAAAGTGCTTGCGATTAAACATCTTGTGTGTTTTGTTCTTGGTGAAATTGTCTTTGTGGCCTCTTCCTAACCTGTAACATAGCAATGAGAGGTATATTAGGACCAGTTTATAATTAATTGCTTACAGTTATTCTCCTTATAATAAAACTTGGAAATTCATTATACATGTATCATAAATTCATCTTAGAAATTATCTTCCTGTAAGTTTCCAGGTGGTTCATTTTATTTATAGTATTTGGTAGTATCCAATTCAAACAATTTAAATGTTACTGAATAATGAAAGAGTGAATGCTTTTATTTGTATTCACAGACTATTGATTTGCTCTTTCCCATGTAATCTCTGTACATGTTGCATATGTGGAAGGGCACTGAGAAACTAAAATGTGTCATCAGGAAAAATAATTGATTAGCATTAATGT
Organism: Kogia breviceps; assembly: GCF_026419965.1. Classification (NCBI taxonomy): domain Eukaryota; kingdom Metazoa; phylum Chordata; class Mammalia; order Artiodactyla; family Physeteridae; genus Kogia; species Kogia breviceps. Next base: position 40,649,656 of record NC_081319.1, read on the forward strand.
CAAAACCTTTGTGCTAAATGTACAGTTGGTTTCATTTGTAGAGTGTTTTTGGCCTGATATTTCACATGGTCTCAATAGTGCTTATCACCTGTAACATTTTATAAAATTATCAGTGCTTTTTATCTGAATGTTAAAAATTAGTTCTGTGATCTTTTTTAAAAGCAGTAAATCACTGAACTATTTTTAAAAATTCAGTTCACCACAAAGTTTCTGAGGGCTGGATGAAAAGGTGCATTAATGTTGAGCCTGAGAAACCGATTACAGTCAGTTTCATTGTCTTTTGGTCGATAATTCATTTTACCAATTTGTTGCCATGCCAACTGCTGTGATTTTTGTCAGCCAATTTCCAAATAACTTTTCCTAATTTGTGGCTCATCATCTAGTTACAGTGTGTTATGACAAGAACATAAAATCTGAAGCCTTCAGTGTGTATATAGAACTTTTTGAGTTTGGTTATGGGAATAGAAGAACTACAGTAAGTATTGGGGGTGAGAAAGGGAAAGCTTTCTTTAACTCTATATATTATATATAACTTTATAAATATATATTATATACTTTAATTTTATTATTACATACTGTTAATACATAGGAACTTGTGTAAACCAGTTAAATTTTGCAAGTAGTGCTCAGTTTTTGGTTTTATCAGTTTCACTTTGAAAATTAAACAAGCTTAGCTCACATTTCAGGATTTTATTTTTCAAAGAGGATTCCTAATTGTCTTTCTCCCCTTCAGTATTCATGTGATTGAACGGCGTGCTCTTCCTGAGTTTTTCAATGGAAAAAACAAATCCAAGACTCCAGAGATGTGAGTGAAATGTAAAGATGTAATCCTGATACTGTTACATATTTTAGTGGGACCAGTATTAAGAAAAATTAATATTTGGACGTGTTTGGCAGGGGGTTCTTAAAGCACCCTTCTGAGTTAATCTTTGCTATTGTCTGAAAGTTTACAAATATCTTAACTCTGTTCAGAACAGTGTTCATATCTCAGCTACACAGCACTCCTTGCTTCAAAGGAAATTGTTTCAAATTTTTTCTTCCTCAGTCTTGAACTGTTGATACATACATATCAGCTTTTGCAGCTAAAGATTGAATTCAGTAACAGATACTCACTAAACTGAGTTCAGTTTTCTCCCTAACTCACCTTGTGAGTACCTGTTTGTTATTGATTATATGTATTATATATAATCTAGGAGAAAATGAACCTTTATCTTATTTTCCTTATGAATGACTTTTGATTAAAAGAATGCCAAGGGCTTCCATGGCAGTCCAGTGGTTAAGACTCCGTGCTTCTACTGCAGAGGGCATGGGTTTGATCCCTACTCGGGGAACTAAGATCCCACATGCCATGGGTTGTGACCAAAAAAAAAAATTTAAAAGAAATAAATAAATAAGAGAATGCCAAGTATGATGATAATAGCTGCATATAAATTGATCTTAATTACATAAAGCATTGTTGTGCTTTTGCATTGGAAGCAGAAAAACTTTTATTAGAAGGAAGAAGTTCATTAGGAAGTATTTTTATCTTTGCCTGGTGACCCTTAATTATAGACTTCCAGAAATCCTTGCCTCCTAAAATAAATCCATATCTATCACACTGTAATTACCTTTCCATGTCTTATCTTCATAGTGTTAATCTGTTGTCTGTTATACACATGTGACTTTGCAAACAGATGTCTCTTGTTTAAATTGTTTAGGGAAGGATGCTTTTACACACACAAAGCACATGGGTGTAATACAGAAAATCAAATAATAAATATTTTCTTGTGGTAAATTATCCATGATAGTTTGAGATTCTAAGTTTAGGTGTCAAAGCTAATTTCAGCTTTTCATAACAAAGCTGTAAGGAATCATTTAAAACCAGAATCAAAGATTTGGCATAAGAAGCCCAGTCAGGTTTTTTCACCTATTTAGACATGGTATATGCTTCTGGCTAATTTGCCTATTGCCACCAAATTGCAAATTGCCAGTATTTATAAATACTTACAGTTCTTGGCAGTCTGCTATTTAAAAGCACAACTTAGCCCATTTAAACTTGTAAATTCACCTTTCAATTTTTGTTTATCCAGCTGTGCTTATACAGGACTCTTTGAATAGTATACCCTTTTTACTCTGACGTAGCTAACTTCAAGCCTCTAGTCCTTTGCTTTACTTTTGTGGTAAGAAGTTTTGCTAGGTCTCTACCTTCTTTACACACTTGTTTTAAGTATTTTATGGCAGAAATGCTTGGGTACACTGTGGATGTGGAATCTGCTATGACTCAGAATCTCAGTTTTTCTCCTTTTTTATATGGCTTGTCTTACCTCTGAGTTCGGCTTCATAGGTTCTACTTGTCGCATAGCTGGGATCTCTAAAAAACTGATATTCAGGAAGTATATAACCATTGTCAGAGCCAGAGCCACCACACTTTGCTGAATTCTAGCTCAACTTAACCAGCCTTGTGGTCTGGGACAAATTCTAGTTGTGTGTGTGTGTGTTTTGTTTGTAATTTTCTTGGCCAGCGTGCCCCATGGCATGTGGGATCTTAGCTCCCTGACCAGGGATCAAACCTGCTCTACTTGTGTTGGAAGTACCGAGTCTTAACCACTAGACCGCCCGGGAAGTCCCATAGGACAAATTCTTTAACCCTCATCTATAAATAGAATAATAATAGATACTACCTTATAGAGAGATTGTGAGGATTAAATGCATTACCACACAGAAAGTGCTTAGACCTATGACTGGCACACAGTAAATGCTAGGTACATAGTAATGTAGTTAGGGAGACAGCCTGTGTAACCAAGTGTTATTTGCAAATTCTGTAGGCAACTAAGGATTATTGATTGACCTCTGTGACCAGGGTTGTACTTATTTTACTTCACACTATCTTCATCAGATTACTCTATTGTGCTTATTATATATAATGTTAGTAGACAGCTGTCTTGCATTTTAGGGATTCTTACTCTGAGTTACACTTATGACTGTAAATACTCAGTACATTATCACTATTTGTTGGTCTATTGTCTTAACTTTTTGTTGTATTTGGTTGAGGAATATGGAACTATTTGGCTGTATGAGTTACTGTTTCTGAAAGGATGTGTGTTCACCTTATGAATTTTGCCATTACTTTTTAGATACTTGGCATATCGAAATTTTATGATCGACACATACCGCCTAAATCCCCAGGAATATTTAACCAGCACTGCTTGTCGGAGGAACTTGACTGGAGATGTATGTGCTGTGATGAGGTAAAAATGTCTTGACTTTTTCTCAGATATTTCACTGCAGGTGGTTACTGATACATTGCTAATGTTTGGTTGACTAAACTGGATGTTTTCTTGGTTAATAAAATACCTAAAGCATCTTTTTAAAATTTTTACATTTTACATATTTTATTGTATGGTCTAATCATAAACTGACTGTAGATGGAGAGTGGGTTCGGGTGGGGAGTGGATAAGCTCTGTGCCCTAAATCTGTCTAAAGAAAAAACCAAAATGTAGGTCTCCTCCTGTGAGTTTGGTTTATGCGTGAGCTCATTCACCATGGACCTACATGAGCATTTGTTCCCTCATTTCTGTGATTGAAATGATTAGGCTTTATACTAGTTTTGGGGGTGTTATGTTCAACATTATTTTGAGTTTGTAGAAATTGTCCCTCAAACCAAAGTTGTCAGTTACTTTGTGATGGTCCATAGCCTACAAGAGAACACGTTTACTTAGGGGTTTTTTTCGTTTGTTTTTTAATGAAATGTAATGATGCTTATGAAGATGATGAGGTACATTCTCTAGATTTTAACTTTAAGAGCTTTATCCTTCAGGGTTCATGCCTTTTTAGAGCAGTGGGGGCTTGTTAATTACCAAGTGGATCCAGAAAGTCGACCCATGGCAATGGGACCTCCTCCGACTCCTCATTTCAATGTATTAGCTGATACCCCCTCTGGGCTTGTACCTCTACACCTTCGATCACCTCAGGTAAATTAGTGCAGCCTTCTTTTCAAGTCTGGGTGGTAATAGACAACCACTTCTAGCATTTATATTCAGGAATTACTATTATAGTCATATAATAGTGCTGTTTCTTAGCTGATAGTTTATGTTTGTTTGTTTTCATATGTTGTAAATTGTTTGAGTCCATAAGAGTATTTAGTTGTTTAAGATAATGCTCTCCCATTAATGCCAAGAATCTTTGCTTTATCCTTTTATAGATTTGCTTTCATAACTTATGGCTCCTTTATCACTTCTGCCATCGAAGACACTAATAAAGAAGCAGACTGTATAAATGTGTTAAATTGTTTAGAACTTCTTCCCCTTCCTAACATTTGGAAAGTGGACATCTATGCACACGTTCTTTTTTTTTCTTTTAATCTCTTCTATAGATTTTTAAAAAAATTTTATTTATTTTTGGCCGCGTTAGGTCTTCATTGCTGTGCTCTGGCTTCCTCTAGTTGCAGTGAGCAGGGGCTACTCTTTGTTGCGGTGCACGGGCTTATCGCATTGGCTTCTCTTGTTGCGCAGCATGGGCTCTAGGCACGCGGGCTTCAGTAGTTGTGACTAACAGGCTCTAGAGCACAGGCTCAGTAGTTGTGGTGCATGGGCTTAGTTGCTTCGTGGCATGTGAGATCTTCCCAGACCAGGGCTCGAGCCCGTGTCCTCTGCGTTGGCAGGTGGATTCTTAACCAGTGCGCGACCAGGGAAGTCCCTTGGAAAGATTATTATGTCAATCGGATTATGTATATCATTCAGTTGGAATAACATGAATCTAACCTATAAATTGCCCTCCACTGTGAAATATTAAAGAAGACTTGTCTGTTTTCTCTGTGACTTAAGAGAGGGAAAAAAAAAAAAAGTTTCTTACATGTTGAATTTTTGTTAGAAGTGTAGTGTAAGGTGTAGGTATTTATTTTTTTGTAGAATTTCTAGTGGTTTAAGTGCCAATATTAGACGTCCTTAAAAGCCTCTGTCCCCTTTACTTTGTAGAGGTTAATACAGCCATTTATCATTTATTTGACTCATAGGTTCCTGCTGCTCAGCAGATGTTAAATTTTCCTGAGAAGAACAAGGAAAAACCAATTGATTTGCAGAACTTTGGTCTTCGTACTGACGTTTACTCCAAGAAAACCTTAGCAAAGGTAAGGATTTTTCTATAGGACATATGGACTACAAACTAGCATGTGTTCTTTGTCCTTCTTCCTTCTAAGAAGCATCATTTTCCATAAGAAACGTTTTACTTTCTGTAGGGTAAGGAGGTGCTTTCTACTTAAATCTGATGACATTTTGTAATAGTCACTTATCTTACCTTTTCTTAGTATGGTTAGAAGATAGGTATTTAAAAATAACTGATTAATGTGTTAAAATGAGGGGGGAAAATGGAGAGTTTCAACAGAGAATGGGACTATATAAAAAGAATCAAATACCTTTTGAACAATTGAAAATATACTGAAATTAACCCATTGGATAGGTTTAACAGCAGGCTGGACACAGCAGAAGACAGGATTAGTGAACTCAGGTTAATAGATAAATTGAAACTGAAACAGTAAGAGAAAAAGAAATTGGTTGAAGTTGAGGGGACAGGACAAAGAGAAAAGAGTACAGAGACACATGAGATAGAGTCGAAAGAATTAATATTTATCATTAGAGACCTATGAGAAGAGAAAGAATGGTACAGAAGCAATACTTGAATATGTAAGGCCTAAAAATTTTCCATAAATAATGAAAAGATATCAACTCACAGAATAAGAGAGACTGAACATATCCAAGTTTGGATATAGAGAAAACCATACTCGGGCAATTGGTGCTTAACCTCTTTTTTTTTTTTTTTAAATTTATTTATTTTTGGCTGCATTGGGTCTTCGTTGCTGCAGGCAGGCTTTCTCTAGTTGAGGTGAGCGGGGGCTACTTTTTGTTGCAGTGCGTGGGCTTCTCATTGTGGTGGCTTCTCTTGTTGCGGAGCATGGGCTGTAGGCATGTAGGCTTCAGTAGTTGTGGCACATGGGCTCAGTAGTTGTGGCTCACGGCTCTAGAGCAGAGGCTCAGTGGTTGTGGCACACAGACTTAGCTGCTCCGCGACATGTGGGATCTTCCTGGACCAGAGCTCAAACCCGTGTTCCCTGCATTGGCAGGCAGATTCTTAACCACTGCACCACCAGGGAAGTCCTGGTGCTTAAACTCTTAAAGCTAACATCTTAAATCAGCCAAGGAGCAGTGGGGTTGGGGAAGGACACATTAAGTTCAGAGGCACAATGATAAAACTGATGTCTGACTTTCAACAGAAATGATAGAAACCAGAGGACAGTATAATAATATTTTTAAATGCTGAAAGGAAAATTGTCACTCTGAAATTCTGTATCTAGTAGAAATACCTTTCAAAATAGAAAGTGCAATAAAGGTGTTCACAGACATTCAAAAGGTGGAGCAGTTATCACTAGTTCACAATGTAAGGACACTAAAGGAAGTTCTTCAGGATGAAGGGTAATGATTCCAAGTGGAAGCACATGATGCTAGAGAAGGAATAAAGAGCATAGAGAAGTGTAAGTAAACAAACATTTTTGGGGGGGTTGTAACATGTAGAAATGACAAAAATAGCAGAAAGGCAGAAGAAGAATAAATTGAGTTAAACTGTTGTAAAAAGTTCTGAAATTGTTGAGGAAGATTGATTATAGGGTAAACTAATAATTTGATAAAGCATTTTGGGAGGGGACTGGATCTACATGGAAGAATAAAGAGTGCCAGAAGAGGTCAACATATGGGTCAGTATTAAAGACATTTCCCTTTTATTTTTAATTGTTTAAAAGGATAGTAGACTGTTTAAACCAAAAATAACAGTATGTATTTAGGTTCACAACATATTGAAGTTAAAGACCAAACATCACTCAAAGGACAAGAAAAGAAATTGGAAGTATACTGTATTAAAGTTCTTACACTATATGTGACAGTGCTAGAATATTATTTGAGAGTACACTGTGACAGTTTAGAGATGGATATTGTAAATCTTAGATTAACTATTTAAAGATGCATAACTAATAAGCCAGTAATGGAATAAAAACAATAATACTTCACAAAAATGTTACTCCACAAGAGGGAAGGAAACAAGAAAACAAGGAACACATGGGAAGAGTAGAAAATAGCAAGATGGAAGATTTACATCTGACCATAGGGATAGTAGTATTGAATTGAACATTAATGGTTTTAATATTCCAGTTCAGCAGCAGAGATTGTCAAATAGGATTTTAAAAAATCAGGGACAAACATGTATTGTCTACAAGAAACCCACTTTAAATACAAAGACACAGACTAAAAGAAAATGAGTGGGAAAAGGCATACCTTCTAAACAAAAGGAAGCCAGAATCACTATATTAATATTTATAAAAGTAGTGGAGGGCTTCCCTGGTGGCGCAGTGGTTAAGAGTCCGCCTGCCGATGCAAGGGACACGGGTTCGTGCCCTGGTCTGGGAGGATCCCACATGCCGCGGAGCGGCTGGGCCCGTGAGCCATGGCCACTGAGCCTGTGCGTCTAGAGCCTGTGCTTCGCAACTGGAGAGGCCACAACAGTGAGAGGCCCGCGTACCACACACACAAAAAAAGAATATGCTTAACAACTTCGTGGTAATATATTTGACACTTTGATGAAATGGGCAAATCCCTTGAAAGCAACAAAATATAAAAGTCGGGACTTCCTGGTGGTACAGTGGTTAAGACTCTGTGTTCCCAATGCAGGGGGCCCAGGTTCAAATCCCTTGTCAGGGAGCTAGATCACACATGCGTGCTGCAGCCAAGAGTTTGCATGCCACAACTAAGGAGCCTGCATGTTGCAACTTAGGAGCCTACAGGCCACTACCAAGGAGCCCGCCTGCCACAACTAAGACCCAGCGCAACCAAATAAATCAATATATTTTTTTGAACAACCAAGATATAAAAATCTTCCCAGGATAGAGATAACTTGACATATTAGGTTAAAAATAATGTCCTCTGAAGAAATCAGGTCCTCATGTCTGTAACTTGTAAATATTACCTTATATGGAAAAAGATTCTTTGCAGATGTGATTAAGCTAAAGATTTTTTTTTTGGGAGCACAGGCTCTGGACGCGCAGGCTCAGCAGCCATGGCTCACGGCCCAGCCGCTCCGAGGCATGTGGGATCTTCCCAGACCGGGGCACGAACCCGTGTCCCCTGCATCGGTAGGCGGATTCTCAACCACTGCGCCACCAGGGAAGCCCTAAGCTAAAGATTTTTAAGATGAGATAATCCTGTATTACTCTGGTGGGCTCTGAGTAACATCACATTTGTCGTTATAAGAGAAAAGTATAGAGATTTTACAGACAGGAGGAGGCTGTAAAATCCATGTGACCTTGGATGCAGATACTGGAATGAGGTGGCTACAAACCAAAGAACTCTGGTGCAACCACCAGAAGAAGGAAGAGACAAAGAATTTATCCTCCCCTAGAGCTGTTGTGAACCCAGAGGGAGCATTGCCCTGCTAACACCTTGATTTTGGTCCAGTCATAATGATTTTGAACTTCTAGTCTCCTGAGCTGTGAGAGGATAAAGTTTTGTTATTTTAAGCCACCAAGTTTGTGATAATTTTTTAGAGCAGCCACTAGAAATTATACACTTGAACCACCTTATTCAAGTGTATAATTTATACACTGTTATACAATATCTGTATGTAGTTAAACATCTTCCTAAAAACGAAACTCTATGCCCAGATGATTCTGCTGATGAATTTGTACCAAGCACTTACGGAAGAAATAATACCAATCTACACAAGCTCTTCCAGAAAGTAAAAGTGTAGAGAACACGATTATAGCTAATATGTACCCAATTATCCAACTTCTGGCTATACAGACCAGATAAATGGGTTTATAAAAGAATGTGTGAGAACATCCATAGCAGCCTTATCCAGGATAGCCAAAAACTGTAAATAATATAATGGGTAAATTGTGGTTTATTCAAACAATGTAATGCTACACAGAGATGAAATGTTTCACTTCTTCGTATAACAGTGAGGTTGAATCTACTTACCATAATATTAGACAAGAAGCCAGACCCATAAACTACATACTGAATGGTTTTGTTATTATAAAATTCAGATCCGCAGAAACTAGCCTACGATTGTAGAATTCAGAATAGTGTATATCAGTACTTTTGTGGTTTGTTAACAACTGGAAGTTAAAGGGTGGGGGGCTTTTGAGTATTGAGTGTTGTTACATGGGTGTATAAGTAGAATTGTAGTCACACTGTACACGTAAGATTTGTGTATTTTGTTGTACATATATTTTACCTCAATAAATACAAAAGAAAGAAATTCTAAAATCATGTAGAAACCCTGGCTCTGATGAAGTTACTCAAGTTGTAATCAAGAGGAGAAACATTAACTGACTTAAGCCAGTAGGAATGGGGAAAATCCTTTCTATACTTCGTGGCTGAGAAGTGGGGAATTGGTTGCTGTGGACCTACCCAGTAAATGTCATTCGTGTCTAGGTTATACAGATCTGCCCTATATTTGGGTCTTCTTTTTCAGAATTTAGATGAGATATTGATGAATTTTGTTCCACTCAGGGCTCTATATCTGATTGATGGTCACTTCTGATGTTTGTTCATTAAGAGTAGCCTTTGGGGGAATTCCCTGGCGGTCCAGTGGTTAGCACTCCATGCTCTCACTGCCAAGGGCCTGGGTTCCTGGTCGGGGAACTAAGATCCCACATGCTGCCAAAAACAAAATAAAAAAGAGTAGCCTTTGGTTCTCTTAAAGTAATCCTCAAGGAGTCTGAGCAGTGTATTGGGAGTTAAAGCTACATACATCTTTTCTTCCTCACAAAGGCATACTTTAGGCTTTTAATCCTGCAGTTCTTAGATTCCTCTTCTTATTCTGTATTTAAAGACTAGTTATTTTTAGTACATTTTTTGCAAATGCACAAATATTTCATAATGATATGGATTGAATATTATGGAGACCTAATAAATCATAATTTTTACCTGCAATGTGTAGCACAATCGTGCAGAAAGGTTAAGTCAAATGAATTGAGAAACTTTACTGACACAAAGAAATCATGGACTGTAGAATTTTTCTCTTCATTTCTTACATTGTAATCTCCCAAAATAGAATTTTCAGAGAAGGGATAATATGTTAGAATGTGTATTTTGAATTAGTAACATATGCGGCTAAAGAATAATGTCAAGTACATTACACAGCCACTCCTCTCCATGAATGGAGTAGAATCTGCAAATCAAGAAGTATGAATCAATTGATTTGGTTTTATACAATACAGACTTAGTTTCCTTATAAATAATAGAAATAAGTGGTCTAAGTAATCCATGTCTGATGTCTAAGTAGTCCATGAGTCCTTGGTAGATAGCAAGAAATCTTTGAAATAAGTCAGCCTTTCTGTTGGGAGCTTTGGTTCCTTATGTGTTTTATTCTTGTTACTCAGGGACTTACTTTGGTGGTTTGCAGAAAATAGTCTGCAGAACTTAGAAGGGAATCCTGATGAGCTCCATATTCAACCTTCAGGAATGAGTAAATAATTTCTGAATTTTTTTCTTCAGAGTAAAGGTGCTAGTGCTGGAAGAGAATGGACTGAACAGGAGACACTTCTACTGCTGGAGGTAAGCAGATTAGTGATGGAGCCCCTTTATTCATATGAGATGGGTGCTAAGTTTCTTTGACTAGCATTTAAAATATACCTTTGGAATTTATCCTGAAAATTTTCAATCCATGTAATGAGTTTTAATAGAACTTTCTTGGGCTGTTGCAGTTTAACTATCACACTGGAGGTGATGTGCTAGCTGTCAGTGGGGGAGATCAAGCCTGGATATGTGTTATTTTGGCTCAGGTTGGGTTCTTTTTGTTTTAAATCTGTTGCCAACAATTAAATATTGCAGATTTGCCAAAACAATCTAGATATCTAACTTTTCCTTCAAAATTAGAAGATCTGGCAACTCTGGGCCCTTATTCTCAGATAGCAATAATTAGCTGGCTGGCCTTGGGTAGCAGATGTTCCTTTGAAATGGGGCATTTCTTCATAGTCCGAATTTTCTTAACTTAGCCCTCCTCAGTCATTGTAGATTAGTTCCCTAATGCTTGTATGCATTTGAGTGTACAACCTCCATATTTCCCAAAAGGATTTCTGAGAAGTGGAAGAAGATACCTGCCATTGAAAAAATTATCTTGATTATGAAAGCAGAAGACTGTGATAAGCCCGTGATTATGCATCGTGTCTCTGTCAGTCAGCATATTGAATGCTTTTAAAATTTTGTTATGTCTTTAGAGTTTCTTGCAAATTCTTACAGAACTAGATCTCAGAATTATTTCTACTCTGAAGGGTAGGAAAAAGAGAGTATTTGGTTTCATATTTATCAACCATTTCCGAAGAAGGACCATTTGTCTTTAGTTATAGAACAACAATTGTTGGGGTAAAATGGAGACTTCATGACACTACTTAGTATTTGTGGATAGTATGTGTGGGAGCTGAATTAGGACCAAATGAGGAAGTTTATTGTTAAATATGTTAGGAATCCTTTTGCCTACATGGAACAGAAAATCTGAAGAGCAATACATTAAACCAAAAGAACTTTGGTTTTTTGTTCAACTAGATTTCTTCAGATAGGCAATTCCAAGATTCTTTCCACTGTTCAGTTACATCATCAGGTCCCTAGTTTTTCTGTTGTTTTGTTCTGCCTTCCTTAGCTGTCCACATTCTGTCTCTTTGTGTTCTGGTCACAGGAAAACTGGTAGTTAGTTCCAGACTTCTCATGCCTATTTAAAATATGAAGAGAATTGGAAAAGGCACCTGGGGACTTCTCTTCCTGGGCTCTTCTTGTGAGGAAAAGCTTTCCCAGAAGCCCCTCATCAGTGTTTCCTTTCTGTCTCACTGATTAAATGGGTCTGCATGTGATCCTGGGAAAACAAGTACATGGCTTTCTAGTTTCAATAGTGGGGTCAACCTGGAAGAAGTTGATGATTGCTCCTGGTAATTTACTGGCAGCATCTACACTAATTATAACTGTAACATTAGAGCAGTGAATTTATGGAGGAAGCGAGCTCCCTTTCACTAGAGTATTGCATCTGATCGAAACTTGTATATCATATAAAATAGGCAATTCAGAAATCAAGTATCAAATAAAAGATTAGACTAGGTCAGCAGTTCTCAAACTTTCTGGGCTCAAGAAGCACTTGTACTCTCAAAATTTTTATTGAGGACTCCAGAGTTTTAATTTATGTGACTTTATCAGTATTTTTTAAATTAAAAGTTAAACTGAGAAAAATATTTAATTCACTTAAAATAACAATGAACCCCTTTTGAGTTAACATAATTAACATTTTTATGAAAAATAGCTTTTGAAAAAAGATAGTGAGAAGTGTAACATTTATATATTTTAGCAAATCTACAATGTTTGGCTTACTAGAATACAGATGGATTTTCATATTTGCTTTTCTACCAGGTATGTTGTTTTAGTTTAAGTGTATTAGGAAAGTCTGGTATCACCTGGATATGTAGTTGGAGGCAGGAGAAGTATCTTAATGGCCTTTTCAGGTAATTATGAATATTCTTCTTTGATACAGGCATCTCCCTCCTTTTTTTTTTTTTTTTTTTTAAACAAATTGAAGGTTTGTGGAAACCCTGCAGTAAGCAAGTCTGTTGGTGCAATTTTTCCAACAGTATTTGCTCACCTTGTGTCTCTGTGTCACATTTTGGTAATCCTCACAATATTTCAAACTTTCTCATTATTATATTTGTTACAGTGATCTGTGATCAGTGGTCTTGAACGTTACTGTTGCAAAAAGACTACACACTGAAGGCTCAGATGATGGTTAGCATTTTTTAGTAACAAAGTATTTTTAAATTAAGGTACATACAGTGTTCTTTTTAAGACATATAATACTATTGCACACTTAGTAGATGACAGTATAGTGTAAACATAACTTTTATATGCGCTGGAAAACCAGAATATCCATGTGACTTGCTTTATTGCAGTATTCGCTTTATTTCAGTGGGCCAGAACTGAACCCTCAGTATCTCTGAGGTATGCTTGTGTTACATTAAAACTTGACCACTGTGGGCTTCCCTGGTGGCGCAGTGGTTGAGAGTCAGCCTGCCGATGTAGGGGACATGGGTTCATGCCCAAGTTCGGGAAGATCCCACATGCCACCGAGCGGCTAGGCCCGTGAGCCATGGCCGCTGAGCCTGTGTCTGGAGCCTGTGCTCCGCAACGGGAGAGGCCACAACAGTGAGAGGCCCACGTACCGCAAAAAAAAAAATACTTGACCACTGATAGTTTCTTAAAGGTTAGTTGCAGCATGGAATCCACTGGTCTCTCTTGCCCTAGTAATGGATCTTTTATCCATGTATGATTGCATAATGTCTTTCATTGATAAATTGGAAAATATTGGTTTACTGAATTATGCAGATCTTCCAAATGTTGATGCAGTTCATGATACAGTATGAAAAAATCTAATTTGATAATACTGTGACCAATCTCGTTAGAAAAGTCTTTTAGGGCTTCCCTGGTGGTGCAGTGGTTAAGAATCTGCCTGCCAATGCAGGGGACATGGGTTCGAGCCCTGGTCTGGGAAGATCCCACAATGCCGCGGAGCAACTAAGTCCGTGTGCCACAACTACTGAGCCTGCGTGCCTAGAGCCCGTGCTCCACAGCAAGAGAAGCCACCGCAATGAGAAGCCTGCGCACCGCAACGAATAGTAGCCCCCTTTCGCCACAACCAGAGAAAAGCCCGCGGGCAGCAACGAAGACCCAACGCAGCCTTTAAAAAAAAAAAAAAAAAGAACGAGCTTTCATGGCGGTTAAGTATTTTTCACATTTGTAATTTTCACTTAATCATTGGCGACAAACACCATCAGTTGTTTTCCTTGGAGTGACTTTTTAAAAAAGTCTTTATTGAATTTGTTACAGCACTGCTTCTGTTTTATGTTTTGGTTTTTTGGCCGCGAGGCATGTGGGATCTTAGCTCCCCGACCAGGGATCAAACCCATGCCCCCTGCATTGGAAGGCAAAGTCTTAACCACTGGACTGCCAGGGAAGTCCCTGGAGTGACATTTTTGAGAATCATTGTTTATTTTTGAGAAAAGGTCTGCCAGATATCTGTGTCTGTAAAACCATGGTGTGTTAGCAATTCGTTCTAGTGATGATATTCAGTGAAAAGAGTGGCTACTTGAACTTGAAACTCTATAACAAGTGCTTTTCCTTTAGACAGCCATCATGCTTTGAAAGTTGATATTTAGTCCTCTTGTGTACCTCCCATTTCATAACTGAATATTAAAAGCACATGGGCTAAGATATTTAGAGTCAATAAATTTAATAATTTTTACTGTTTCATCAAGGAAATGTTTAAGTTGGCTTATTTTGCTTCTGTAAGTATGCGGTGCTGAAGAATAAAATAACAAGACAGTATGGTGCCACTGCCTTGATTCATACTAAGGGGTCATACTAATTGCTTTTGTACCATTGAGGAAATGTCAATGTAATGAACAGACAGTAATGTCGTAGTATTATTCTGAAAATGATTTTGATCTTTCAGTTCCCGTGAAAGGGTCTGGTGCTCCATGAGTATCCAGACTACACTTTAGGATACTTTGGGCCTGGTGATGGCTCACATTTCTGCATTGCTTTAATTTCATTTTGAGTTATTCCAACAGTTGTGGTTCATTAAGAAGTTTTAGTGGTGTATTAACTCTTTCGTTTTCTTTTTTACACCCCTCTTGTACTTTTCCTTATTTTCTCTTAGTCTCTCTCTCTGTGTGTCTCTCTGGATCAAAATTCAAAAATATTTGTTCTGGGGGCTTCCCTGGTGGCGCAGTGGTTGAGAGTTCGCCTGCCGATGCAGGGGACACGGGTTCGTGCCCTGGTCCGGGAAGATCCCACATGCCGCAGAGCAGCTGGGCTCGTGAGCCATGGCCACTGAGCCTGCACGTCCAGAGCCTGTGTTCCGCAACGGGAGAGGCGACAACAGTGAGAGGCTCGCGTACCGCAAAAAAAAAAATTGTTCTTTTTGAGTTTTTACCACGATTTTAATTTGTTCTTATCTGCCCACTGAGAATCAGTGATATGCAAAGAGCTTCTTTTCTGAGCTCCTTTTTATTTATTTCAGTGCTGTCTTCTCTAGCCATTTGTGCTATGGCTGTTAATTTTAAAGTTCTCAGTATTTGTGGGGGAATGTATGGGATATGCTTTTGTATTGCTTGTTTAGAATCTATGGGCTCTAGGGAGAAATTCAGTTGTGTAACACTACCTGAAACAAAAGGCTCCTGTCAGTCAGCTCTTTTCCTTGCTGTACATTGATACTCAAAATTTTCTCCTCTACTTCATTAAGATTCGTGGATAGTAAATACAGAGTGGGGTCAGAATGGCTGAGCTACTGTTTAACCTGAGCATATTCAAGAAAACCACACAATAGTACATTTTCTCTCCTGCAGGTGGAACCTGTGCAGTGGTTGATTTTTCTTTTAAACATGCTGTTGAATCAACAGGGGTTGTCTGTGCTTACACAAAGAGAAATAAGACTTCCCAATAGCATTGTTAACCATTAACACCTTCTATTTTTATAGTTTATTGGTAATTAATAGCTTAAGAATATGAAGTCAGAAGAAAAATTTTTAATCGATTTATAACCAAAAACATGGTCAGTTTCTCCCTGATAAATCTGGAAGATTCATTAGGGTTTATTGTTGTCTGCCTACCCCCACCCTCACCAAAATCATACCATTTTATTGGACAAGTATATCACACAGGCAGCTTCCCAAATATTTAGGATTATTCTCGAGACCACCACTTTTTTTTTTTTTTAACCTATCCCATGCTTCTCTTTTTTTTTTTTTTTTTTTTTAAATTTTTTTTTTGGAGTATAATTGCTTTACAATGATGTGTTAGTTTCTGCTTTATAACAAAGTCAATCAGTTATATATACACATGTGTCCCTATATCTCTTCCCTCTTGCATCTCCCTCCCTCCCACCCTCCCTATCCCACCCCTCTAGGTGGTTACAAAGCACCGAGCTGATCTCCCTGTGCTATGCGGCCACTTCCCACTAGCTATCTATTTTACGTTTGGTAGTGTATATATGTCCATGCCACTCTCTCACTTTGTCCCAGCTTACCCTTCCCCTCCCTGTATCCTCAAGTCCATTCTCTAGTAGGTTTGTGGGTTTGTGTCTTTATTCCCATCTTGTCCCTAGGTTCTTCATGACTTTTTTTTTTGGATTCCATATATATGTGTTAGCATATGGTATTTGTTTTTCTCTTTCTGACTTACTTCACTCTGTATGACAGACTCTAGGTCCATCCACCTCACTACAGATAACTCAATTTTGTTTCTTTTTATGGCTGAGTAATATTCCATTGTATATATGTGCCACATCTTCTTTATCCATTCATCTATTGATGGACACTTAGGTTGTTTCCATGTCCTGGCTATTGTAAATAGTGCTGCAGTGAACATTGGGGTGCATGTGTCTTTTTGAATTATGGTTTTCTCAGGGTATATGCCCAGTAGTGGGATTGCTGGGTCGTATGGTAGTTCTATTCTTAGTTTTTTAAGGAACCTCCATACTGTTCTCCATAGTGGCTGTATCAGTTTACATGCCCACCAACAGTACAAGAGGGAGACCACCACTTTTATTAAAAATACTTTATTTGATATGGTTTCTTATCAAAGCACAGTTACTGTATGGAATGCTGCAGGTTATTGTTTTGGGTTGTGTTCAGTTTATTGTGTTACTACAAATATTGGGGGCATAATTTCAATTTTGTAAATAACCAAAGTGGAATCTATTCATTCGACAAGTGAATGCAGTTTGAAAAAGATATTTAATTGGTAGACATGCATAAGATCAAGAAGATGCAGTCATGTTTGAGTAAGATTTCATTTGTAAAATGTGTGAGGAATTTCAGGTGTTTTACCTGAAAATGCATCATCAGTATAAGAAGTCCTTACAGCAATTTGAAATGGCATTGATAGAATCACGGTGCCAGAAAGAAAGAAGAAATAGCACCATTCTATTCCATAGTGACTAAGGGGATTTTTAAAAAGAGGCTTTCACGATTTCTTTTCAGTCCACATCTGATTACAGTATTCTTCCTGGTCATTTGTCATTGTCCCTGGCTTTGAAATTGAGAAAACTTGAATCTGTGAGCTTGTTGGTTCTACCTGGTTAACTTGTCTTTCTCATGCCTGCTTTGCTTTCTCATGCTTTGTATTTATTATCCCTTAAGTAATTAATGACCATAAAATCTTGCACCTACAAAGAAAATCCATGATAGGTATTAATATTTGTTTATCTGTAGATGGGTTTCTAATTTTATGCTGGCCAGATTATAGAAACAATAGCCTTAGAAGGTATTCAGTAAGCAGCCTCAAAGATTTTTCTCGCAGTGTGCATGCACTTGACCTACTTTGCCTTGATATGCAACCCAAGAAATATTTTTTCCTGTGCAATTTTATTTATTTTTCATTGAAATATAGCTGATTTATAATATTGTGTTAGTTTCAGGTATACAACAAAGTGATTCAGTTACATATATAATTTTTCAGATTATTTTTATTACAAGACATTAAATATAGTTCCCTGTGCTATACAGTAAATCTTTGTTGCTTATCTTCCTGTGTAATTTTGAATTACACTTCAGATGAGTATGTCTTCCAGTTTAAAAAAAAAAATTGTCTTGAGGAAAGCCTTTTTAAAAAAAATACAGGGGGATTTTGTTTGTTTGTTTGGTTGGTTGGTTGGTTTTTTGGCCGCGCTACTTGGCTTTCAGGATCTTAATTCCCTGACCAGGGATTGAACCCGGTCCCTGACAGTGGAAGTGAAGAGTCCTAACCACTGGACCGCCAGGGAATTCCCCAGGTTGTTTTTTTGATGCTTGAAGCCATGCAAAAGTCAGTTTCCTTTCCTGCTTTAGTCCAGTTACCTGTGGTTAAATTGAGCACATTTTATTGGGTACTGTGTTTCAGGCACTGTGGCAGGTGCTGTAGATTGAGATGGCTAGGCCATAGTCTCTGCAGTTAAGGAATTCATAGTCTAATCTGTGACAGAAACTGCTTAAAACACAATTAGAGGTATGACTGGAGCATGAGAGGTACAGAGGAGTGGCTGCACAACTGGGCTGGGTGGATGAGATACAATGGACAGCTTCCTGGAGTGGGGTGCTGGTGTTGGTTCTAGTACATGATATATCCAGTGCAGAACAAACTGTATATAGGCACACTACTTAGGAACAGTGTTGTGAGATCTGGGTATTTCTGGAACATTAAAGAGTACAGAGGTGAGGTGGAAGAAGTAGCAGAGCCCTGGTCATGTTTGGCCTTAATTCAGTAAGATAATGATGAACACTGAAATAGTTTCAGGCAGGAGAGAGAGACGGTGTCCTGTGTCAAACACACTTCACTCTAGCAACAGGAAGAAGGATGAATTTAAGGGTAGAGAGACAGGCAATTCTGAGAATCCAAGTAAGCAGTGGTAAAGACCCCAGTGATGACAGGAGGAATGAAAGTGTTTTGTAGTGTAAAATGTCTCCTAATAACTTTTCTCTATATGTCACCTTTCTCCTGCTTCCCAGCTAGTTGGTCACCATGTTGTTTTGAAAACATCTCTTCAGTCTGCCCCTCTTATGTAATGCCAGTGCCTAGGCTCAGAACTTCACTGTTTCTCAGGCTTGTGCTCTGACTTGAATTTTGCATGACAGTTCCTTAGCTTTATTCTGGAAAAAAACCTTCCTGAACTTTCTTATTTTTCTCTGGCTGAAGGAAAATGAATAAAGAAAGAAACTTTTAAAAATAAGTTTGTTACGTAAATTAGATCGCTAGTGGGAAGCTGCCGCATAGCACAGGGAGATCACCTCTGTGCTTTGTGACCACCTAGAGGGGTTGGATAGGGAGGTTGGGAGAGAGGGTGATGCAAGAGGGAAAAGATATGGGAACATATGTATATGTATAACTGATTCACTTTGTTGTAAAGGAAAAACGAACACACTATTGTAAAACAGTTATACTCCAATAAAGATGTTTTAAAAAATAAAAAAAATAAAATAAAAAAATAAAAATAAGTTTGTTTGAAAAGGTTACGCTAGAACATGTCAAGAAAATCTCTACCCATAATCAGAAACTTACGACAGTCTCAGTTATATGTTTCTGGCCCCAGGGACTCTAATGAGATAGATTGATTTTTGTTTTTTTTACAATCTGTGTCTTTTTTCTAAGTAATTCCTTTTAGAACTACCCAAAGCCACAGACTGTCCAGAGGATACCCAGAATTAGCCTTGTTTTTCAAGGGATTTAATGAGTAAGGTGATTTCCTGGCTTGGGTTTTGTTTTGTTTTGTTTTGTTTTTGTTTTTTTGGTATGCGGGCTTCTCACTGTTGTGGCCTCTCCCGTTGCGGAGCACAGGCTCTGGTCGCGCAGGCTCAGTGGCCATGGCTCATGGGCCCATCTGCTCTGTGGCATGTGGGATCTTCCCGGACCGGGTCACAAACCTGTGTCCCCTGCATCGGCAGGCGGACTCTCAACCACTGCGCCACCAGGGAAGCCCGTGGCTTGGGTTTTTGAGGAGTCCTGTACCACTCCAGTGAGAAAGAAAGCCTGGAGCAGCAGTTGGAGTCCAGATTTAAGAATTCACTGAGGTGGGACTTCCCTGGCAGTCCAGTTGTTAAGACTCCATACTTCCAATGTAGGGGGTGTGGGTTTGATCCCTGTTCAAGGAACTATGATATCCCGCATGCCTCATGGCATGGCCAAAAAATAAAATTAAAATAAAAAATTAGAAAAGAATTCACTGAGGCAATAAACATGGAGAGAACCATCATCATGGTGAACTCATCTTAACACAGTATTAGCAAATCAGGCTCTGCAGTAGGGTTTTTAGCCATGCCACTATTAGGATTTTGGGCCAGATACCTTTTTTGTTGTGGGGTCTCTTATGTGCACTGTAGAATTTTTAACAGCATCCACGATCTCTACTCACTAGATGCCAGTAGCACCTCTCCAATTGTGTCAACCCAGAATATCTCCAGCCACTGCCAAATGTCCCTAAGGAGACACAATTGCTCCTGGTGGAGAGTTATGGCTGTAGATAGAACCATGTGAGAGTAGTAACTTTGGTAGCTACAGTAGCTCCCCAAGAGATTCTTTTACCCAATTCATTCCTTGACTTTCTCAGCACTACCTATTTGTGGCTTCCTTCATGCCATTCTAGCCCTCTCCCCCTTGGAGAATGCTTTTACTGTTTTTGTTGGAGTTTTCCAGCATTTTCTCTGAAAAGTTAAAAATTTTTAAACTAGAAATGTGTGTACTCTATGAATTTTAGCATCACTTTTGTGATTTTTAACAAAAAAAATGTTTGAATGGGATTGTGTTGAATTTGTAGTTCAATTTGGAGAGAATTGATATCTTAACAATATTGAGACTTCTAATTAATGAACACAGCATATCTCTTTGTTTATTTAGGTCTTTGATTTCTCAGGATGTTTTATTTTTTCCAGCATATTGGTCTTATACATTCTTCATTATGTTTTTTCCTAAGTATTTCATTTTCGTGCTATTTTATTTTTTATTTTGTAACTTATTTTTATTTTTTTGTGGTACGTGGGCCTCTCACTGTTGTGGCCTCTCCTGTTGCAGAGCACAGGCTCTGGACACACAGGCTCAGTGGCCATGGCTCACAGGCCCAGCCGCTCCGCGGCATGTAGGATCTTCCCAGACCAGGGTACGAACCCGTGTCCCCTGCATCGGCAGGCGGATTCTCAACCACTGAGCGCCACCAGGGAAGCCCTGTGCTATTTTAAATACTTTCTTCCAATTAAAATATTTTCATTGCTAGTAAATATAGAAATATAATTGAGTTTTTCTATTATCCTTTTAACTGGTGACCTTGCTAAACTTTTTAGTTTAATAACTTTTTTTGTAGATTCTGTAGGATTTCCTATATAAACAATCATGTGTGTATTAATAAAAACCACTTGTTCTTCCTTTATAATATGCATGCCTTTTATTTATTTTTCTTGACTGAGAATTTAATATAATAATGAAAGCAATCATAGCTACCTATTTTCCTATGAACAGTATAACCATTTTCGTTATTGTTTTTAAAGTCTAACTAAAGAAGAGTCACAGGCTTCTGATGTCATTAAATACTTCCTTGTTACCTGATATTAAAACTCCTGTTTTTTTCCATTATAGGCTCTGGAGATGTATAAGGATGATTGGAACAAAGTGTCAGAACATGTTGGAAGTCGCACGCAGGATGAGTGCATCCTCCACTTTTTGAGGCTTCCCATTGAGGACCCATACCTTGAGAATTCTGATGCTTCCCTGGGGCCCCTGGCCTACCAGCCTGTCCCCTTCAGTCAGTCAGGAAACCCAGTCATGAGCACTGTTGCTTTTTTGGCATCTGTGGTGGATCCTCGTGTGGCATCTGCTGCAGCCAGAGCGGCTTTGGGTATGAACTTTCTTAAGCCATCTCACCAGAGTAACAATTTCAGATAATGGTTTAATACTTCCTTCCATGCAAATTTTATCTCAGATTTAAGTGTTATCGGCTGTTACATTCATTTCAGTTATGTAAATAACAAAAAAAAATCAAATATTACCCCTTGAAGATACCATGTTGTATTTGAAGTATTATAACATTTTAAACTAAAACACTTAAAATATAATAATTTTCAAACTAAGAGCATTTATTAAGAATTTAGAGGGACAAAACAGGTTTTTAATGGTATGTTTTGTGATTCATTAAGAACTTGATATAATTGGCAAAAAGGAGTCATTTAACATTCTTGGATTACATTACTTCTAATTAGAATTTTCTCATACCATAGAACTCTTTCTTGACTTTCTGGTTGTTTTATCCTTATTGTTGTCTTGATTAAAAGCCAGCAGAGTTAGATGAAATTTGGACAGCAATTTTTTATTCATTTTTATTATTTTAAAAAAATTTATTTAGTTTTGGCCGCACCTTGTGGCATGTGGGATCTTAGTTTCCCGACCAGGGATCAAACCAAGGCCC
The DNA here is from genome assembly GCF_026419965.1 of Kogia breviceps. NCBI lineage: Eukaryota > Metazoa > Chordata > Mammalia > Artiodactyla > Physeteridae > Kogia > Kogia breviceps. The sequence goes on from NC_081319.1 coordinate 40,671,634, forward strand.
CCTGCAGTGGAAGCATGGAGTCTTAATCACTGGACTGCCAGGGCAGTCCCTGGATAGCAGTTTTGATTGTTACTAATAGAAATTTAAAGATCTCCTGTTTATATAGTAAGACACTGTGACGTGTAAGGTAAAACATAGAGCCATAGAATTTCATTACTGTACATGTTTATCTCCTTTGGCCCTCTTGATTTGCTGGGGTAGATCAGATCGAGTCTCCAGAAAGGTCACTAGGTTACACACGATACACTAATGTTGTGTCACATTACCTAGTTTTCATTGAAGCAAATATTTATGCAAAACCAGATCACTGTTCCATTTTTATTCTTAAACAGAAGAGTTTTCTCGAGTCCGGGAGGAGGTACCACTGGAATTGGTGGAAGCTCACGTCAAAAAAGTACAAGAAGCAGCACGAGCCTCTGGGAAAGTGGATCCCACCTATGGGTTGGAGAGCAGCTGCATTGCAGGCACAGGGCCAGATGAGCCAGAGAAGCTTGGTGAGTCACTGCTGACCCCAAGGACAGGGATAATAGGTGTTGTATTTTCCTATCAGCTTGCTAGAATAATTGGATCTGCTTGCACTTAAGAGTGAGTACAATGATCAGTAGAAACTTGCATCATAAAAAATTAATGTATGATTTTTTTATCTCTTCCTTTTATGATAGATTTTTTTGTTTTGTTTTGTTTTTGTTTTTGTTTTTTGCGGTACGCGGGCCTCTCACTGTTGTGGCCTCTCCCGTTGTGGAGCACAGGCTCTGGACACGCAGGCTCAGCGGCCATGGCTCACGGGCCTAGCCGCTCCGTGGCATGTGGGATCTTCCTGGACCAGGGCATGAACATGTGTCCCCTGCATTGGCAGGAGGACTCTCAACCACTGCTCCACCAGGGAAGCCCTAGAATTTTAAAAATTGTCTGATAACCGTTTTTGTTTTTGTTTTATTTTTGGCTGTGTTGGGTCTTCGTTGCTGCGTGCAGGCTTTCTCTAGTTGTGGCTAGCGGAGGCTACTCTTCATTGTGGCGTGCGGGCTTCTCATTGCGGTGGCTTCTCTTGTTGCGGAGCATGGGCTCTAGGTGCGTGGGCTTCAGTAGTGGCAGCATACGGGCCCTAGAGCATGCGGGCCTCAGTAGTTGTGGTGCACGGGCTTAGTTGCTCCACAGCATGTGGCCTTTTCCCGGACCAGGGATTGAACCCATTTCCCCTGCATTGGCAGACGGATTCTTAACCACTGTGCCACCAGGGAAGTCCCCTCATAACTGTTAATAATATCAGAGTTGTGAGGTATATGATGCCTGTTTTTAGATCTTGGTTTTGAGCATATAGACATAAGAATTTGGAAAGGACTTTTGTGGTTATTTTAATTTATATGTTGCTGAGTAGGTTTAAGTTTATTGTTGTTATGGGTGATTTTTAAATTGAAATAAAATTCATATAAAATTCTTCATTTTAATCACTTAAATGTATATAATCCAGTGGCTTCTAGTAAATTCACAATATTGTTCATTCATCACCACTATCTAATTCCAGAACATTTTTGTCACCCCCAAAAAAAAACCCCATACCAATTAAGCAGTCACTTTCCATTTTTTCTCTCCTTATCTCTGTTGACCATTACTCTGCTTTCTGTCTCTATGGATTTGCCTATTCTAGATATTTCCTATAAATGAAATCATACTATGTGTGGCCTTTTGTATCTGACTTCTTTCAGGTAGCATAGTGTTTTCAAAGTTCATCCATGGTATAGTGTAATTCAGTACTATGCTGAATAATATACTTGGGTGGATATACCACATTTTACTAATCTGTTCATCAGTTCATGGATATTTGTATTGTTTCCACTTTTTTGTTCTTTTGAATAATGCTGTTATGAACATTCCTGTACAGGTTACTTGGTGATTTTCTGCTTCTTGGGTATGTAGGAGTGGAACTACTGGATCATGTGGTAATTCTTTAACTTTTTGAGGAACTATCCAGCTGTTTTCACAGTGGTTTTACCATTTTGTTTCCACTAGGAATATATGAAGGTTCCGATTTCTCCACATCCTTGCCAACACTTGTTTTCCCCTTCCCTTTTAAAAAAAATACCCAGCCTAGGTGTATGTGAAGTAGTATCTTATTGTGATTTTTATTTGCATTCAGTTTGGGGAGTATTGCCATCTCAACAGTGTTAACTCTTTCAAGCAATGAACATCGGATGTCTTTCCATTTATTTTAGGTCTTTAATTTCTTTAAGCAGTGTTTTGAAGTTTTTAGTCTTGTATTTCCTTTGTTAAATCTTTTCCTTTGTATTTTATTCTTTTGAATGTTGTAAATGAAATTGTTTTTCTGATCTTAGGGGGAAAGCTTTTAGCATTTTATCATTAGTATGATGTTATATGTTCAATTTTCATAGATGCCTTTTATCAACTTTAGAAAGTTCCCTTCTGTTTCTATTTTGTTGAGTGTTTTTATCATGAAAGGATGTTGGATTTCATCAGCTGCTGGGGGTTTTTTGTTTGTTTTGTTCTGTTTGTTTTGTTTTTGCCGCACGCACGGTATGCGGGATCTTAGTTCCCTGACCAGGAATTGAACCCGTGCCTTTGCAGTGGAAGCGCAGTCTTAACCAGTGGACCACCAGGGAAATTCTCATCAGCTGCTTTTTAATGTATCAATTGAGATGATTGTGTGGTATTTTTACTTTATTCCATAAGTAAATATTTATGTGCTACATATTTATTGAGTCTCACCTTTTGAACCATCTTTGCATTTCTGAGATAAATCCCACTTGATCAATGTGACTAATCCATTTAGTATTCTGTTAGATTAAGTTTGCTAGTATTATGTTAACGATTTTTGCATCTATAGTCATAAGGGATATTGGTTAGTACTTTTTATTTCTTGTGATATCTTTGTCTGGTTTTGGTATCAGGGTAATACTAACTTTTAAGAATGCTTTAGAAATTGTTCTAACTTTTGGAAGAGTTAAAGAAGTATTGGTGTTTGTTCTTCTTTAAATGTTTGATAGAACGTGTATGTGAATCCTTCAAGTCCTATGCTCTTTTTTAATGTTTTTTTTAATTGAAGTATAGTTGATTTACAATGTTGTGTTATTTTCTGCTGTACAGCAAAGTGATTCCATTATACATATATTATTTTTTTAATACTCTTTTCCATTATGGTGTATCATAGGATATTGAACGTAGCTCTCTGTGCCATACAGTAGGACCCTGTTCTTTTTCCATTCTGTATATAATAGCTTACACCTGCTAACCCCAACCTCCCACTCCATTCCTCCCCCAATTCCCTCCCCCTTGGCAACCACAAGTGTGTTCCCTGTGTCCATGAATCTGTTGGTTTCATAGATAAAGTTCATCTGTGTCATATTTTCGATTCCACATATAAGTGATATCATATGGTATTTGTCTTTTTCTGACTTACTTCACTTAGTGTGATAATCTCTAGCTCCATCCATGTTGCTGCAAACGGCATTACTTCATTCTTGTTTTTACAGCTGAGTAGTATTTCATTGTATATATGTATCACATCTTCTTTATCCATTCATCTGTCAGTGGACATTTAAGTTGTTTTCATGTCTTGGCTGTTGTTAATAGTGATGCAGTGAGTGAACGTTGGGGTGCATGTGTCTTTTCGAATTATGGTTTTCTCTGGATATATGCCCAGGAGTGAGATTGCTGGATCATATGGTAATTCTATTTTTAGTTTTCTGAGGAACTGCCATACTGTTTTCTTCAGTGGCTGTATTTAAAATGTTTTTTGACTACTGATAGAAAATCTGTTTACTTGCTATAGAAAGTCTGTTCTTTTTCTTCTTGAAACAGTTTTAGTGGTTTGTGTTTTTCTAGGAATTTGTAGATTATAAAGTTTGTTCACCACACACACACACACACACACACACACACACACACACAAAATCATAAAACCCTAAGTAGAAACAACTCATATATCCATCAACTGTATGGATAAGCAAAATGTGGTATACAGTGGAATATTATTTGACCGTAAAATAGAATGAAGTGTTAACATATGCCACATCATGGAGGAGCCTTGTAAACATTATGGTAGGTGAAAGAAGCCAGTAAAAAGAGGCAATATAGTATGTAATTCCAGTTATATCAAATGTCCTGAATAGGTAAATCTATAGAGACAGAAAGTATATTAATGACTGCTTAGCGTTGGGAGGAACAGGGGTAAAGGGGGATGATAGCTAAAGGGTATGGGGTTTCTCTTTGAAGTGATGAAAATGTTCTGAAATTTACTGTGGTGATTGTTATACATATCTGGGAAGATACTAAAATTCATTGACTTGTACTTATTTTAATGGGTTGATCATATGGTGTATGAATTATATCTTGGTAAAGCTGTGTTTTTTTAAAGTTCATAATGTTCTTTTATATTCCTTAAAAATTTTTTTAAATTATTTATTTATTTTTGGCTGTGTTGGGTTTTTGTTGCTGCACGTGGGCTTTCTCTAGTTGTGGTGAGTGGGGGCTACTTTTTGTTGCAGTGCATGGGCTTCTCATTGCGGTGGCTTCTCTTGTTACAGAGCACGGGCTCTAGGCATGCAGGCTTCAGTAGTTGTGGTGTACGGGCTCAGTAGTTGTGGCTCGCAGGCTTTAGAGCGCAGGCTCAGTAGTTGTGGCGCATAGGCTTAGTTGTTCTGCGGCATGTGGGATCTTCCTGGACCAGGGCTCGAACCATTGTCCCCTGCATTGGCAGGTGGATTCTTATCACTGCACCACCAGGGAAGGCCCTATATTCCTTTTTATTTCTGTGAGTTTGGTAGTGTTTCCATTTTCATTCCTGATAATAGTAATTTCATCCAGTTTTTTTTTTTCCTTCATCAGTCTAGAAAAAGACTTGTCAATTTAATCTTTTCAAAGAACCAACTTTTGATTTCAGTGGTTCTCTGTATTGTTTTTCTATTCTTTTAATTTATCATCACTCTGATCTTTATTATTTTCTTCTCTTGCTTTTGGTTAAGTTTGCTCTTCTTTTTTTTTTTTTTTTTTTTGCGGTATGCGGGCCTCTCACTGTTGTGGCCTCTCTCCCTTTGCGGAGCACAGGCTCTGGACGCGCAGGCTTGGCAGCCATGGCTCATGGGCCCAGCCACTCCGCGGCATGTGGGATCATCCCGGACCAGGGCATGAACCCGTGTCCCCTGCATCAGCAGGAGGACTCTCAACCACTGCACCACCAGGGAAGCGCTGCTTTTCTTTTAATAGTGCCTTAAGTTGGAAGATGGGATATTGATTTGAGATCTTTCTTCTTTATTAACGTAGATAACATAGACTTTCATAGCTATATAAATATCCCTCTTTTTGCTGCATTCCGTAAGTTTTCATATGTTTTGTTTTTGTTTTCGTTCTTCTCAAAATATTTTGCAGTTTCCCTGGTGATTTCTTCTTTGACCCATTGGTTGGTTAAGAGTATGTTTTTTAAACCACTCAGTGGTCTTAAGCTATTCTTCCACAAACTCTTAAAATGGAAAGAGGTTGATAGAAAATAGTTACTTAAAAAAATAAAACAGCAGGTTGTTTACTTGTACCAATTTGTGAATTTTTTAGATTTCCTTCTGTTATTTATTTCTAGTTTCATTCCATTTTATTCACAGAAGATAAGTTGTGTTATTTCTATTTTTAAAATTTTATTGAGACTTGTTTTGTTGCTTAACATATTGTCTGTCCTGGTGAAAATATTCATTTTGTATTTTGCTATCATTGAATGGTGTCTTCTGTGTATGTTTGGTGTGGCTGGTTTATAGTGTTGTTCAAGTTGTCTGCTTCTTTATCTTTTTTCCTAGTTGTTCCATCCTTTTTGAAATGTCTTGAAATGTCCAACTATTGTGGGTGGACTGTATTCCTTCCTTCAATTCTGTCTGATTTTGCTTCATATATTTTGAGACTCTGTTGTTAGTTGCATGTATGTTTATAATTGTTATATCTTTTTGATGGGTTGACCCTTTTATCATTATGTAATATCTTTCTTTTTCTCTTGTAACATTTTTTGTTTAGAAGTCTTGTTTTTTGGGGGTTTTTTTTTTTGGTTTTTTTTTTTTTGCGGTACGCGGGCCTCTCACTGTTGTGGCCTCTCTCCCGTTGTGGAACACAGGCTCCAGATGCGCAGGCTCAGTGGCCATGGCTCACGGGCCCAGCTGCTCCGGGGCATGTGGGATCTTCCCGAACCGGGGCACGAACCCGCGTCCCTTGCATCGGCAGGCGGACTCTCAACCACTGCGCCACCAGGGAAGCCCAGAAATCTTGTTTTATCTGATGTTAGCAAAGCACTCCAGCTTTTTTTTGGTTGCTGTGTTTTCATGGAATTTCTTTTTTCTTTAATTTACTTGCAGTTTGTCTTTGGATGTAAACTGGGTGTTTTACAGACAGCATATTGTTTGTTGGATTTTAGGATTTTACAGACATGGTTCTACCTTTGGTTCTGCCCTGTATAGTCACAGGACTTTAAAAAGCTCTGAGTTCATTACCTCTGAGTTCTCTCATCTGTAATAAGAAAGAGATGGTTAGATACTCTCTATAATGTGTTGTTTAGCTATGACAGTCTGTGATATTGGACAAATGATATTTTTGCTAATAAGGACTTCTATCTAGTTTTGTTTAATTGATCTTGAGGAGGAGTAGAATTTTCGTAAAGTAGCTTCATAAGCAGTACTTGACTTCTCAAATGAGAAGTGTTCCTATATATTATAAGAGGGTAATTTTCACACTAAAATACGGTAAAAATACTGTTTTATATACAATTATCAGTAGTGTATCTCCAACATTTCTTACATTGTTCATTAATTTTTTTCATTCATCATGAAACAATTTCTGAAGAATAATTCAGGCTAAAGATTTATTGCTGTCATCTTGCCTAATAGTTCTGACTTCGTATCAGTTGTATGAAATTTATACAACCTATGGTTCAGCTGCAGTGATTTTGTCTTTTTCATTTATTTTTATAGGATAAAGATAATACGAAGTAAAAATTTAAATTGTCAGCCAGTATGCCACAGATGATACCATCTGAACTCCTGGTGCTCTATTCTAGATGGTTTGAGTAGGTACCAGTAAGGTCTCTTCTAGCCTAAAATCTTAGGGTTTCCATGACTTTGCATAGGGCCTACCCCTGTAGTTTTCTCTACTTTCTTGAAAGTGTCAATGTAGCAGTTTCATTTTGCAGATAATGGAAACAGATTTTCGGATTAATCAAACCTCTCACTCTAGTCTTCAGAACAAATTATTGACCTAACTGTTCTTAATATTGGTTACTAATCCAGAGTACCAAGGCTTTGAGTTAAAAAGTAATTTACAGCATCCACAGTATTTCTTAGTTTGAAAGCTCACTTATTTTCCTTTCTCTTAGATGGAGGCTGAAATTAGCAAACCAAGCCACATCTCTGTTGCTCTTTGTTGATTCTGCACCATGAGGCAGTGCCCAGCTCACGCCAGGAAAAACCTGGGTCTGTTGAATGCCTGGGAAAGGTCTTACTTTCCTCAACTTTTTTTGTGTGTTTTTGGTTCATTTGTAGGGTCTTTTGGTTCCCTGTGGTCATGGAATTGAAAAGGGTTGGCAAAGCCTTCTTATTTGATTCAAAGAAGTCTCTGTACTTTGAAAAATCCGGGACATGGTTTTACATGTAAATCTGTTCTAAAAATTTTGGTAGATGATACCATAAAGGATTAGTGGTTAAGAAACAGGTTGTGAAGCTGACCATTTCTAGTTTAGTGGGATTTAAAAGAGGACCAAAAAAAAAAAAAATCTAGTAACCTTAGTCCTGTGGGGCGAGATTTTCCTGAAATGAAAATTTCACTAATGAAATCATTCATTAGTGAATGTATGATTTGTAAAGCTTGTATCAGACTGCTGTAGGAAGCACTGGAGACTACAAGGGTGATTCTTTGAATGGCATGAACAGTAAACTTCATTCGTAGTACCTGGAGGTGGCCTATCAGGTAACCTTTCTGAAGTGCAGTGTATACTCACTAGTTGCAGCAATAGAATTTGGGTCCTTTTACCATTTAGTAAGGGTTAAGGAAAATACCAGGCTAATATGAATATTTCTAAATGAGTTGTAGACAGAATTCTATAACTAATGCTGGCCTGTTACAGTTAAAGTGACTTATATTGGGCTGTGACTAATAGAATAAATTAGGAAACAACAAATGGTGCTCCCTGTAGAACTGGCTCAGCAAAGTTGTAGTGGGGAGTCAATAGTATATCTCCTATCTTTCTGAACCACATTACAAGTTCAGAGTTCAAAGAAAGGAAGTATCAAATTTACACTTAAACTTACACTTTATATAACAAAATAGTGCCTTATTACATAGCACACAGATTTGAGATAGAATGATGTAGGTTTCCTTATCAAGGTAATATTGTGCCTGGGTGGTAGATTAATCACACTTTTTATTGTGATACTTAATTTATAGTTACACTAGTAACTTTTATGTATTAATGATGGTAAAAGATAATATGGGAAAAAATAAGTTTCCTTACAAAATACAAGACTGGATTTATCTCATTAGCCTATCTAACTTTTTATTGTGGATTTTGGGGGAAGTATTTGGTGAAATAAAAGTTAAGATAGGTGAACACTAGGTCTGAAACGCCTTATTTTTCATTTATTAGGAGACTTCTCATGGGAATTATTTAGGGAAGTAAGTGTTATCAAAAGGAGGTTTTTTTTTTAATGAATTGTTTTCTAATGCTGGTACTGCCTTTTTTTAAAAAAATTTTTGGCTGCATTGGGTCTTCATTGCTGCACGTGGGCTTTCTCTAGTTGTGTCAAGCAGGGATTACTCTTTGTTGCGGTGCACGGGCTTCTCTTTGCAGTGGCTTCTCGTTGTGGAGCATGGGCTCTTGGTGCGTGGGCTTCAGTAGTTGCAACGTGTGAGCTCAGTAGTTGTGGCTCGCAGGCTCTAGAGTGCAGGCTCCGTAGTTAATGGCGCTTGGTTTAGTTGCTCCATGGCATGTGGGATCTTCCCGGACCAGGGCTCGAACCCATGTCCCCTGCATTAGCAGGTGGATTCTTAACCACTGCACCACCAGGGAAGTCCCAGGAGTTTCCTTAGTTTAGCGTCTTTTAACACTGTAATCATTGATGAGTATCTACTGATTTCTCTAAGTTTGTATGGTTTTTTGTTTGACCAGAGACCATTCTAGGAATAGAAAAAATAATACTGATATTTGAGACCTTTTTTATTTAACCTAAAAATATTATGAGATTTTATTTGCTTTCGGTTATAGGGGAAGGTGAGAGAAGTTAAGACCAAAGAAATGAAGAGAAGTTTTAAACATTGCTTAGAAGTCATCGGAAACCAACATCTCAGTACCCATGTTTGTCACACATTATATAGGAGTTTTCTGTTTCATCATTTAAGGTTCTTTTCAGGACAACCCTTTGGAGAAAGTGGCATTGTTATTAAGTAGAAGCAAGGAAACTAAGGTGTTGGCAGGTTACATTTGGCATGCTTGTTAAGAATGGGGTAAAATTTGAACCTAAATGTCTCTGACCCCAAAGCTCAACCTCTCTTCCCTGTAGCATGCTGCCAGAAGTAAAATATGTAGGTATGTTTGTGTATTTTGCATTCATTGAACAAGGATCTTTAAAGGTCTAATAGCTCCATTGTATGTATTACGTTATATACTATGGCAAACGCAATAGGAAAAGACAGACCTTCCTGAAAACCTAGGCTCTGCATAAAGAGACAGGCAAGAGTGACTGTGGATGTTTCATCTATACAAGATTAAGTGCTAAGAAACTCACAGCAAAATTCGGTGTATGAGCCCATACCACATAATCATTCTTAGATGGGATATCAGTTTTAAGCTAAACTTTTTTCCCCCTTTTAACTGAGAGATAAATAAGACTGTAAATATGTTGTGTTATCATGGTGTCTCATTGTGTTCTAGGTGCTAGGGTACTGGTAAACAAAGCCAACCAAAATTCCTGCCCTTGTGGACTTTTTTTTTTTTTTTTTTTGTGCTACCTGGGCCTCTCACTGTTGTGACCTCTCCCATGGCAGAGCACAGGCTCCGGACATGCAGGCTCAGCGGCCATGGCTCACGGGCCCAGCCGCTCCGTGGCATGTGGGGTCTTCCCAGACCGGGGCACAGACCCGTGTCCCCTGCGTCGGCAGGCGGATTCTCAACCACTGCGTCACCAGGGAAGCCCTGGACTTTATATTTTATAGGTGGAAGACAGACAGGCGTCTAATATGTAAAACTTAGAATGTATAAATTAAATGTAAATATGTAGAAAGAGTGTGTTGGCTGGTAAGTGGCATGGTGAAAATAGAGCAGGGACCTGTCAATAAGAGTGAAGTGTGGGGAATTGCAGTTTTAAATGGTCAGGTAATGAATGTCTCACTAAGAAAGTGACATTTGAGCAAAGATGTAAGTGGAAGGCAAGGAATGGGGAATAATAGTGTAGACATCTAAGGTCAAAGGGTTCCAAGCATTGGCAGCAGCCAGTATACAGGCCACTGGACAGGAGCTGCCTGGCATAGTTGAGGAATAGCAAGGAGAATCATGGGCAGGTAGCTGAATTGCAGGGTAGAGGAGGTCAAGGGAGATTATGAGGGGCCTTGTGGGCCATTGTAACATTTTAATGTTTACTCTGAGGTGGAGCCAAATCAGGGGTTTGAGCAGAAGAGTGTCAGGGTCTGACCTATGTTTTTAAGTTTTATTCTACTAGGTTGAGAATAGACCCCATCTAGGAATTGTTAAACTTGATTTGTTTTTCAAATAACATATGTAATATGTTTGAATATTAAATATTTTTTTATTTTATCACTAAGCCTTTTATTAAAGAGCTTCATTAATTTTTTTTTTTATTTGACCTGGAGACTAAACAAAATAACCTTTCTGATAACCTGTTTACTTGTAGCCAAACATACTGAAATGTTGATAGGATAGCACAGTGAAATCTCATATGCCTACCACTTAGGTTCAATTTTGCCATTTTTATCTATCTAGGAATCTAATAAATAATTTTTATTTTATTATTATTTTGGTGAATTATTTCAGAGTAAGTTGTAGACATCATGATTCTTTGTACTCCCTAAATAATTCAGCATGTGTCTCCTAAGAATAAGAACATTTTCCTAAATAAATATCATAACGGAATGACTCTCAGCCCATTTTAGGTCATCTGCCCTTCCCCCTAGAGAGTTGGAATGTATATGTATATTTAAATACCTGTCAAGAGTCTGTCAGATACTTATTATTGTACCCTCCAGTTGTTTTTCCTAGCCTCAAGTATTGGTTTTATTTTATTTATCTATTTTTGCTACTGAGTAGATTTACTGTCTGTATCTTAATTCTGGTTTAGAGGAATTTGAACGATTAAGTTCACTGATCCTTTTTCCTTATAATTAACAATGCTTTTAGGGAAATGGAATCACAAATAGAGAAGAGAAGATTCTTCTATATCAGTGAGTGGATTAACACCTTATGGCATACAGGACTCCAAGGAGTGTATTTTGAATAATTTGTCACAGCTCTGTGTAGAAGAACCCAACTCATTACTCTTCATTTTCGAGAAGGTTAAGAACTAGTCTGGAGTCCATCAGGAGATTAAGAAGAGTATCCTGATAATAATAATGTTGAAAAGGTCACTTTCTAGGAACATAAAGCCCAGAAGTGACTGTTACAATTCTTGCCTCAGATACTATTCACAGCATATAAATAGCCTCATTCTTCTCACCCTGAGGATTCCCATAACATCTTTAAAATCAGGCAGTTCTAAAACACCAATGTGTGAAAACATGCTAGGCTAGTGAACCTCAGGTAAAAGTGGATCAGTATTTGATCTTTGACTACATCATGTGGAGTGGGCTTCTCTCTTCTCTTTGTCACTGTTTTATTTGAAGGGCTCTTTCAGATCTATTTCAAGAAGCATTCAAATAGAAATTCAGACTTCTGAGCAGCTCACAATAGGACATTTAACCTCTAAGGACTAGCTAGGATTTAAGTGACTTGCCTAATGAATCATATTTATTAGATGGTAGGATAAGAATTTTTAGGAAGAAATTGGCTTCCCTTATGTAATACAATTGTCTGCCTTTGGTGACTTTTTTTTTTTTTTTTTTATCAAATCAGGTATAACTATATCAGTTACTTGATATAGCTCTCTTGCTGTGGGGCAGTTATGTAAGACACACGAAATACCCTCTAATAATTGGGGCTATTTTTTGTGATGAGTTACATATACATGGAAAAATAATTCAGTGTTGGAGGATTGGAGATAGAATGAAGTATATAGTATTAATTGTTCAAGGAGGACTGTAGATAGGACATGCTGTAAGAATGAACACAATGGGACGTGTAATTTTAAGCTAAAGAAGACTTCACAAAGAAAGTAGGATTTGAGCTGAATGTTGAAAAAAGAGGTTTAGAATGTCACTGAGCCTGATTGGAACAAGTACAGTATTCAATTCTGTAGAACGATGTGAACAAAGGCACAGAGTTGGAAATGGAAGGTTGTTCAAATGGCAGGAAGTAAACCAGGTTGGCCACAATACAAAGTTCAAATAAGGATGTAGAAAGAGAGCAGCTTACAGAAGTAGGTTGGAGCTATGTTATAGAGAGTTTGATACAAGGCTCACAAGCCTGGTTAGCCTGTATATTGCCAGCTTTATGGAACGTTTGAACTTTAATACAGGGAATCACATGATTAGTCTCCCAGAAGTGTTGAATGAGTTCCTACCATTCTCTCCTTCCCTGGGAAGACAAAAATTATTGGACTCAGATTTCTAAAATGTTTTGGTCTCAGGACTTCTTTGACCTTTTTAAAATATCAAGGAACCGAAAATGCTTCTTCAGTTTATTTGGATTATATCTGTTGACATTTACTATATAAAAAATTGATAGTGGGAGGGCTTCCCAGGTGGCACAGTGGTTAAGAATCTGCCTGCCAGTTCAGGGGACATGAGTTCCATCCCTGGCCCGGGAAGATCCCACATGCCACGGAAGAGCCAAGCCCGTGCACCACAACGACTGAGGCTGCACTCTAGAGCCTGTGAGCCACAAGTGCTGAGCCCTTGTGCCACAGCTACTGAAGCCTGCGCACCTAGAGCCCGTGCTCCGCAACAGGAGAAGCCACCGCAGTGAGAAGCATGTGCACTGCAACGAAGAGTAGCCTCCTCTCACTGCTACTAGGGAAAGCCCACATGCACAGCAACGAAGACCTAACACAGCCAAAAATAAAAAAACAAATAAATAAATAAATTTATTTATTAAAAAAATAAGTTTAAAAATTGGTACTGGGAAACTTTTAAAAAATAATACATAGGTGCACATTTCTATAGCTGACTTCATCATGCAGCCTCTGGAAAGCCATACCCCACACTTGTGCGAGATGAGAGTGAAAAGGCAAGTAAATCTTTGTGTTGCTATGAAAATAGTTTTGACCTTGGGAATCTCCAAGGTACCTAGACCACACTTTGTGAATCACTGAATTAAATAATCACCCTGTCCTTGAAGAATATTTATGGTGGGGGAGGGGGTATCATTATAAAAAAGAACTACAGCTATAGGTAATGACACATGTGGAGGAAACACGATTATTTATGCTTGGGTCAGTTAGGGAAGACTGCACCAAAGACATGACCTTTTAAACAATAATGACAAAGGAAGAAGGAATGAACATAGGTGTCATATTCTGAAAATAGTAAAAAGAAGTCTGTGGGGAGCAGGTACTGTAGCCAAGAGCAGCTTTGTAGTTTTGGGGCTGATTTTGTAGGGCTTTTACCTTGTAGACTTTGAGAAGATGCCATAGAGTAGAAGTAACATGGTTCTGTCAGTTTTAGGAAGTAACTGCTGGCAGTTTACAGATGATGTATAGGAAATGGAGAGTATTTTCACCAAATAATCATAATTCTTTTTAAAAAGCATCATTACTTATTCATAACATACTTTATTAAAGGCATGTATTTTGCAAGCATTTAATTCTCACCTCAAAGCTAACTTTTCCAGTTCCCTCAACTCTTTAGGGAATGGTTTTTCTCTCTTTCTCTCCTCATTTTGGTTTTGCTAACCATATTATTACTAGACTGAAAAGCGCACTGCATTGCAGAAGCTAGGAGAAAGGGGTGGTGACTGGAAACCAAATAGTCTGGTGGATGAGACCATTTTCTATTTGTAGTCTCTGAAGACATTGTTATCATGGATGCTAGATAATTTGCTTCTCACCCTTGGTTGAGGTTCATTCAAAAGTTTAGGAGGTATAGTAGTTATCCATGGCTGCATAACAAATTACCACAAAATTAGTGGCTTAAAACAAGATATATTTATTATCTCATAGTTTCTGTGAGTCAGAAGTCTATGCACAGCCTAACTTGTCCTCTGCTTAGGATCTCAAAAGGCTACAATCAAGGTGGCTGGACTACATTCTCATCTGTTGAAGAATCCACCTCCAAGGCACTCCTGTTCTCAGAATTCCTTTACTTCCAGTTGTAGAATGGAAAGCCTCAATTTCTTGCTGGCTTTCAGCTGGAAGCTTCCCTCAGCCCCTAGGGCCACCGAGGGTTCTTTGCCATTTAGGCTTCCCCAGCATGGCAGCTTACTTCATCAAGCCAGCAAGGGGAGTCTCCAGAGCAAGTAACAGCACAGGGTCTTATATAAATTAACATCCTGTCACCTTTGCTGTATTCTGTTGTGGCTAGAAACAAATCACAGGTGCTACTCACACTCAAGAGAAGCGGTTCATACAAGGACATGAAAACCTTGAGGCAGGGATCGTATGAGGCCACCCTCTCGTCTCACCACCAGTGTCCCTCAGTTTCCAACATTAAAGTTGAGACCTTGAGAGTCTGACAGTGTCTCCGGAGTATCTTTGTTCATAAGCAGGACTATCATATTAGCATGAATTTTCTATCACAGAGGTTAGCAAACTTTTTCTATAAAGGGCCAAATGGTAAAAACTTTAGGCTTTTGCAGACCACACGGTCTCTGTCACAACTACTCAATTCTGCCTTTGTGGTGCAAAAGCATCCATAGACAATACTTAAATAAATGAGCTCGGCTGTGTTCTGATAAAATTTTATTTACAAAAGCAGCCATCGTTTGCTGACCCCTTGTCAATCAGATTGGTCAGGTATCTCTGACCCATTAGTAACATTTTAAGAGAATGGGACATGGGCAGGTCATTTTATAAAACTAACTGGTCCTTTACAGAAAAGATCACATGGGGAGGGTAAGTCAGATAACGGACCAGATTGGGAAGGATCTTTGGCAGTCCCCAGAAGAATCAGAGCCCTTTGTTGTCCCTGAAGCAGTGCCAAAGGCCAGGGAAAGGGCTCATGTTAATAGAGAGGTAGGGCCTGGGTCCAGCCAACTGAACTTTCTGATATTAAGAATTGTCATTGAGCACTCACTATGAGCCAGACAGGTATTGCATTTTACATGAAATAATTTAATCCTTAACACTACCCTTGTGAAGGAAGTAATAATTATTCCCTTTTTGTACATAAGCAAACTGAAGCCGCTGTCAACTAAGGAGCTTGCCCAGGGTCACTTGAGCTGGTAAGTTGTGGGGACAGGATTCATACTTATAGTCTGTATCCAGAACTCATCCTATTTTTCTAGAGCAGGGGTTAGCAAATTTTGGTTCTTGGGCCAAATCCAAGTTGCCAACTATTTTTATTTAGCCCACAATATATGAGAATGGATTTTACATTTTTAAAAGTTTAGATAAAACCAAAAGAATAGTATTTTGTGATATGCAAAAATTATATGACATTTAGATTTCAGTGTCCATGAAGTTTTATTGGAACACAGCCACACCCATTCATTTCCAGGCAGCTTTTGTGGCTGATTTTGTGCTACTATGGCAGAGTTGAGTAGATGCAACTAGGACTGTGGGGCCTGCAAAGCTGAAAAGAGTTACTATCTCACCCTTTACAGAAAATGTTTACCAACCCATTCTACAGCATAAAGAGCTAATTGTAAACTGTGATGTTGGTATTTTCCCCTGGCTGACAAGGCATTAATTACCTGGTCAGAGGATTTTTCTTACTTTCTCTTTCTTTTTGTCTGGCATGTGGCTCACTAGTTTATGTTATGCCTTTCTTATTTAAGTTGGGAATTTCATTTTATTCATTCTAGTATCTTCTTTCATTAACTCTGCAGACATGGATCAGGCCATATATTTGTAGGGAAAGATTCTCAACCTTCTAATTTATTGACACCAACAAGGTGACATTAAGGGAGGGGACCTCCCTGGTGGTACAGTGGTTAAGACTCAACACTCCCATTGCAGGGGTCCCGGGTTCGATCCGTGGGCAGGGAACTAGATCCCGTATGCCCCAATTAAGGAGCCCACCTGCTGCAACTAAGACCGAGTGCAACCATATAAATAAAATAAATAATAAATATTTTAAAAATATGACATTAAGGGATATGTGAGTGGCTGCAACCTCTTCAGAGTTTACAATTCTAATCAGAATTCAGACCAAAGACCAAGTGCACACACCCTCTCTCCTTCCCTCCCTCTCTTTCTCTCCCCAAGAATATGTCTAATAGCAGCTTTTAAAAAATGTTGACAGAAGACACTTTACATACTCTTCCACGTAGCATGTTGAGAAATACACAACTCGGGCTTCCCTGGTGGCGCAGTGGTTGAGAGTCCGCCTGCCAATGCAGGGGACACGGGTTCGTGTCCTGGTCCGGGAGGATCCCATGTGCCGCGGAGCGGCTGGGCCCGTGAGCGGTGGCTGCTGAGCCTACGCATCTGGATCCTGTGCTCTGCAATGGGAGAGGCCACAACAGTGAGAGGCCCGCCTACAGCAAAAGTAAATAAATAAATAAAAAATAAAAATAAAATGTAGATTATTTTTATTAAAAAAATACTGCATTTCTCCCACATAATACTTATTCAGTGTGTAATTGTTGACTCAGCAAAGGTGGCCTAATGCACATTCAATTAAGGGTGACTTGTTAGGGGAGATCAGCTCAGTGCTTTGTGACCACTTAGAGGGGTGGGATAAGGAGGGTAGGAGGGAGATGCCAGAGGGAGGAGATATGGGGATATATGTGTATGTATAGCTGATTCACTTTGTTATAAAGCAGAAACTAACACTCCATTGTAAAGCAACTCCAATAAATATGTTAAAAATAAATAAAACACCTGTATGATTCTAAAAAAAAAAGTAACTTGTGAGGTTTGGGGGCTTAAAAAAAATCTGCATTTGGGTTTTTTGTTCAAGTCATTTTATTGTTATATTTTAATGTGTCTTAGTGCATGTTACATATTTCATCTGAACTAATGAGAATATTACCAGTAATTTCTCTCTGTTTCCCTCTTACCTCATCTTTTCACCTTCCCACTCCCAGATCTAAGAATCCTGAATTTTTTAATATTGTTCAACTACGTTTTAAGCAATTTTAAAAAATATTTATTTAATTTGTTTATTTTTTGGCTGTGTTGGGTCTTCGTTGCTGTGTGCGGGCTTTCTCTAGCTGCGGCGAGCAGGGGCTACTCTTCATTGTGGTGCGCGGGCTTCTCATTGCGGTGGCTTCTCTTGTTGTGGAGCACGGGCTCTAGGCACATGAGCTCAGTAGTTGTGGCACACGGGCTCAGTAGTTGTGGTTCGTGGGCTCAGTAGTTGTGGTTCATGGGCTCAGTAGTTGTGCCTTGCGGGCTTTAGAACGCAGGCTAAGTAGCTGTGGTGCATGGGCTTAGTTGCTCCGCGGCATGTGGCATCTTCCCGGACCAGGGCTTGAATCCGTGTCCCCTGCATTGGCAGGTGGATTCTTAACCACTGCGCCATCAGGGAAGCCCATAAGCAATTTTTAATCATAAAGATGTACTTAATATATGTTGGTTATAATTTTGTTTGTTTTTAAGCTTTAGAAAACATGGTAGATTTATACTTCTAAGACTTTTATTTTTAACTCAGTATATTTCAGTATTTATTCATGAAGTTGCATTATCCATGTAACCATAGTTAATTTATTTCCACTGCTGTAAGATATTCTGGTATGTGATTATAACTCATTTTAATTATCCCTTCTTTTATTGTTGAACAGGCAGTTTGGGTTGTTTCCTGTTTTTCTATTTCAAACATGCATGTACATACAATCTTGTACATGCCTCACGGTGTACACATATAGGGTTTTGCTTAGATGCAGTGCTACTTGAAGTGTGGTTGGTGGACCAGTTGCCACACTGAGTTAAGAAGTATGTATCACTAAGCTCTCTTTAATTCAATTGTCATTTTTTCATAAAGTAAATTTCTTAATAAAGAAAAGGAGAAAAGAACATTGAACATCTTGGAACATTGAACCTTGAACATGAGCAACACTGTTTTAGGAGACTCCAAGTTTTTTCCCAAAGTTGACCAGTAACACTTGATCCAACACCTTCCTAGTGTTAGACTGCTGATGTAGCAGGTGTAAAATGATGTTCTTTTATGGTTTTAAATTACATTTCTCTTATAACTAATTTGAGTATCTTAAATTTACTGGTCATATGTCATTCTGTAAAATAACTGTCCTTGTCTTTTACTTACTTTTCTATAGTATTTATGTTTTTCTTTATAAATCTGATGTACTAATCTTCTAGTTGCTGTGCTGTATGTGTTTTCTCTTATTACTTGTTCTTTTTGTCATCTCAATGAAAAGAAGTCCTTGATTTTAAGAGTTTTGTCTTCTGTTTTATGGTTGGTACTTTTTGTGTTGTGATTAGGAGATGATTCAAGTTTTTTTTTAATATGTCTTTATCTAGAATTGATTTTTGTTAGCATATCGAAACCCAGTTGATTTTGCATGTTAATTTTATAGCTAACTGCCTTGCAACGCTGTCATTATTTCTAATAACTTTTCTGCAGATTCTTCTAGGTATATAGTTTTATTCTCTGCAAATCATAAGTATTTTCTTCTTTCCTTTCCAGCCCTCCTTAATTTCTTTTTCTTTTTCTTTCTTTATTTTTTCTTTCTTTTTTTTTGCTGTACGCGGGCCTCTCACTCTTGTGACCTCTCCCGTTGCGGGGCACAGGCTCCGGATATGCAGGCTCAGCAGCCATGGCTCACGGGCCCAGCCACTCCGTGGCATGTGGGATCTTCCCGGACCAGGACACGAACCCGTGTCCCCTGCATCGGCAGGCGGACTCTCAACCACTGTGCCACCAGGGAAGCCCCTCTTTTTCTTTATTGACTACCTAGACCAAGACTTCTATGGCAGTATCAAAGGAAAGTAGTAATACTGGTATCCATGTCTTGCTCTTGATTTTAAAGGGACTACTATAGGCATCTCTCTATGAAGAATGACATTTATTGTAGGATTATCAGTAACAGTCTTTGGGGGGCACAGGAACTTTCCTTATAGCCCTTGTCATGAAAGCTAGCTTGTCATGAAAGATACTGAGTTTTATTACTTTTTATGTGTGTGAGCAAATAAGTTGATAGACATATTAATGTTATATCACTCTTCTTTTACTGTCATATTATTTTGTCATAATGTATTACCTTTTTTTATATACTACTGTTTTCTGTCTTTAGATATTTTGTTAAGGATTTTTTCATTTGTGATTATGAATGAGTTTTAGTCCGGTGTCCTCTAATATTCCTTATCTGTTGTCCGTATCTTTATTTGTGAATCAAGGTTATACTGGCCTTATAGAATGAGTTAGAAGGTATTCCCTTTTCTCTGTTCTCTGGAAAAGTTTATGAAGATTATAATCATCTTTTCCCTAAAAGTTTGGTAGAGGGCTTCCCTGGTGGTGCAGTGGTTAGGAACCTGCCTGCCAACGCAGGGAACATGGCTTTGAGACGTCCGGGAAGATCCTACATGCCGCAGAGTAACTAAGCCCGTGAGCTACAACTACTGAGCCTATGCTCTAGACCATGTGAGCCACAACTGCTGAAACCCACACGCCTAGAGCCCGTGCTCCGCAACAAGAGAAGCCACCGCAATGAGAAGCCCGTGCACTACAACGAAGAGTAGCCCCTGCTCACTGAAACTAGAGAAAGCCTGCACACAGCAACAAAGACCCAATGCAGCCAAAAATAAATAAATGTATTATTTTTTTTAAAAAAGTAGAATTCCCCAGTAAAAACAACTGAACCTGTGGTGTTTTTGTTTTTGTAAAACTATTTCAGTTTTTCTGTTAGTATACTTCTTTTTCTTCCCAAATCTGTTTAATAAATAAATTTTCTAATAATTTGTTCATTTAATCAAGTTTTTCTATTTTATTTGGCCTAAAGTTTTTCAGAACAGCTTGTCACTTCCACCTTTTTATTAAAGTGTAGTTGATTTACAATATTATATTAGTTTCAGATGTACAACATAGTTATTGAATATTTTTATAGCTTATACTACATTTATAGTTATTATAAAATATTGGCTATATTCCCTGTACTATAAAATATGTCCTTGTTGCTTATTTATTTTATACCTAATAGTTTGTACCTCTTAATCCCCTACCCCTGTCTTGCCGCTCTCCCCTTCCCTCTCCTCACTGGTAACCACTAATTTATTCTCTATATCTGTGAGTCTTTCTGTTTTGTTATGTTAGTTTGTTTTATTTTTTATATTCCTCATATAAGTGACAACACAGAGTAGTTGTCTTTCTCTGTCTGATTTATTTCACTAAGCATGGTACCCTCCAAGTCCATCCATGTTGTTGCACATGGCAAAATTTCATTGTTTTTTATGGCTGAGTAATATTCCTGTGTGTGTGTGTATTCCTCATCTTCTTTATCCATTCATCCTTTGGTGTATACTTAAGTTGTATCCATATCTTGGCCACTGTTAAGTGACTGCTGCTACAAACTTTGGGTTGCTTGTATCTTTTTGAATTAGTGTCTTCATTTCTTTGAATATATACCCAGGAGTGGAATTGCTAGATCTTATGGAAGTTTTATTTTTAGTTTTTTGAGGAACCGCCATACTGTTTTTCCATAATGGCTGCACCAATTTACATTCCCACCAAATGTGTGCTATGGTTCCCTTTTCTCCACATCCTTGCTAGCATGTGTTATTTGTGGTCTTTTTGTTGAGAGCCATTTTGACAGGTGTGAGGTGATACCTCATTAGGGTTTTGATTTGCATTTCTCTGATGATTAGCAACTTTGAGGATCTTTTCGTGTGCCTATTGGCCATCCGTATGTCTTCTTTGGAAAATGTTTGTTCAGGTTTTCTGCCCATTTTCTAATTGGATTTTTTTAATATTGAGTTGTATGAGCTGTTTATATATTTTGGATATTAACCCTTTATCAGTCATGTTATTTGCAGATATTTTTGCCTCTTCAGTAGGTTGTTGTCAACTTCCTTTTTGACCTTTGCTTTTTTATCAATAGTTATGGCCTTTCTTCCATTCCTAATATTATTAATTTGTGCCTTTCATCTCTTTTCTTGATCTGTCACGGAAGAGATATATGATTCTGTTATATATTTAAACTCTATTTTTAAAATTTCTTTGATTATTTTTTTTACTCTTGTAATTTTTTCTCCCTACCTTGTATATTGTTTTTCTTTTCTATTTTCTTAAAAAGGATGTACAGCTTGTAGACTGTGAACCTTTATTTCTTTTCTAATGTAAAAATAAGAAGGCTTATTTCACATTTACATTTCCTCCTAAGTGCTATTTTTACTGATTCTCAAAATTATATTTCCAAGCACAGAGAAATTTATATTTTAAACTTGTAATTTCATTGCATTGTGGTGAGAGAATGTAGTCTGTATACCATTGAGTTTTTGAAATTTGTGAAAACTAGCTTTATGGCTTAATATGTGATCAGTATTTTTTTTTTTAGAATGGATTAAACTTTTTATTGATTTGTGTGTGTGTGTGTGCACACATGCGCGCATGCTGGAAGATGTGATCAGTATTTTTTTTAATGTTCCATGTAAGCTTGAAATTAATATGTATATATTCTCTAATTGTTAGGTGTAGAATTCTACATGTACATGTTAGAACCATCCACTGTATGTCTTAATTGAGACAAGTCTGTTCAAATTCCCTACTATGATGTACATTTTCATTTTCTCTTTGCCATTCAGTCAGTTTTTGCTTTATACAGTTTGACACTCTTATTAGGTTCCTGAAAGTATAAAAAATAAACAATTTTTTGGTGAATTAAACCTTTTTCATCATTATGTTTTACCATCTGCTTCTAATAATACTCTATTCTTAATGCCTATATTGAGTTACAGTACCACAGAAAGGCTACTGCTATTTCTTGGATTCGGTTTTGCCTGGCATATCTTTTTCCATGTTTCCATATTCCCCATTGTACCATTCTATATATGGATCGCTTCTTTAGATATGTTTTACAGTTTTGTAATTCTCTCTTCACCTGGTTTAATCTGTTTACCCTGACTTCATTTCTAGGAAATATTTTTATCTTGGGTTTTTGGGTTTTTTAAAATTTCTGATTATCTCTAATACTTTCATGTTGATGGGAGATCTTTATGATTCTCTACATATTGCATCCATGGCTACACTAGATTGAGGGTCTGACAGATCTCATATTGGCAGTCCTCAGGTTCTGAATCTGTTGATTAATGTTTCTGTTCAGTCTTAGTGGCTTTCTTTCTGGATGTTTGCTCTTTGTTGAGCTTATTACTCTGATGTCTTTTGGGCTAAAATTGGAATTGGAAAAACTATCTGCAGAGGATGCTTCTGCTGCTTTTTCAGGTATCCAGGGGTTGCCACTGGCTTGAGATCACATTGGCCATCCTTGTGGCTGGCTCTCTATGCAGGAATCCTAGGCTTCCTTTCCAGCCCTGCAGCTGGCCAGTCCATGGGCTCAACTTCCTGATGGTGAGGTGTATTAGAAGCAAATATGTCTAGGCAACCTTTACCTTTCAAATTCCCAAATAATCAGAACCTGGTCCCACTACTTCCACACTCTGGTCCCACTTCTGGTTCTGTAGGCCTTGGGCATTTTCGGGAAGGTGGTGATCTTTAAAAGCTCTTCTACCTGATATGAGATTCATGATGTCTTAAAATATCATGTCCTTTGGAGCTCCTATTCAGCCATAATTCTGGAAGCAAGATCTTATTATATTCTTAAGAATTGGAAAAATAGAGATTTTCCTATTTAGTAACTTTAACACTGTTAGTTTTAAACATCTTTGTTTAATATGTTTAAATATTCTCATTGAGTATAAATGCTATTAGCCTTATAATTTATGAGGACAATATAAAAATTTAAGCTATAGGATATTTGAGTGTTTTTATTTAAAACCACAACAAACCCTCATTATATTTGAAACATTTGTTTATGTATAAAGTTCTAAAACCAGAAATATTTATCTGATTGTATCATGTTTTTGTTTTCAAGTCTTTGTTAACTTTTTATCTACAGGATGTATTTAAGGCCTCCTTAGCACAACATTCTGGTCTCTTCATTATACAGCCCCTATCAGCATTATCTCCCTCCTTTTGATCTCTCATCTCTTTTCTGGTCTCACCACAACTTAAATTTCCCCTACTCCCTTGAGTCTTTTTGCCTCCTTTCTTTGAAATGTCCTTCCTATACAAGTACTACCACTGCCCCCGCCCCCCACCCGCTAGCCATGTCTGCCTTGAAAATTCTCATGCAGTTATTATCCTTCCCTGACTGAGATAGCCATACCCTCTGTGCTTCCCACAGCATCTCATCTGTACACAAACACAGTGGGCTTGTTGGCTTATGTCCTCCCCAGCCAGAGTTTGATGCTCTTGAGGTTCAGTGAATCTCTAGCTCTGCACTGTTTCTCTAGTATCTGACTGACTCAAAATATATACTGTTAAGTATCTTTAAAAATGAATTATTTTTATTTTTGCCTTTTTTTACTTAAAAGGTGTTTTTGAACTTTAATTTTTATGCATACAGAAAAATGAAAACCCTCAGTGGGCAGTTCACTTCATTTTCACAAATTAAACACAGTCATGTAAGCTGCCCCAAGATCAAGAAACAGATCATTACCAGCACCCCAAGCCACTCTTGAACCCACCCCTTTCCTGGTTAACCACTGTCCTAATCTCTAACACCGTGGATTACTTTCATTTGTTTCTGAACTTTAAATTAGTAGAATCATACTAAACACATAATGTGTTATTTTATGTCAACCTTATGGTTGTGAGATTTGTCCGTATTACTGTGTGTAGTTGTATTTCAGACACTTTCACAGCTTTATAATAGCTTTTACTTTTCACCCACATTGTACTACTACTTGTTTTTATTCCTTTGCTTGTAGAAGGAGCTGAAGAGGAAAAAATGGAAACAGATACTGATGGTCAGCAGCCTGAAAAGGTAAAAAATCGGTCTGTCTGAATTCTCCCACAACAGGCAAGCCAGAGAGTACCACCTTTCACAGCATAACAGTTTGGGTTTATTTTGATATTTTGGGTCCCTCTCAGAGGACTATAAGTGATTCTATCAGCCATTTGGGCTTTGCTGGTTTAAGGTATAGTTCTCATAAGGCATAATACGGGATATTTTTCATTTATTTATTTATTTAGCAAAGATTTATCTACTCCCTAACTTCTGCTTCAGTATATTTGAAGTATAGTTGATTTACAATGTTGTGTTAATTACTGCTGTACAGCAAAATGATTCAGTTATACATATATATATACATTCTTTTTTTTATATTCTTTTCCATTATGGTTTATTATAGGATACTGAATATAGTTCTCTGTGCTATACAGTAGGACCTTGTTGTTTAAACAATACTGTGCATTTTAAATGCTCTTAGTCCTTCTAGTCAACTAGCCATTTATTTATTTGTTTGTTTAGTTAGTTATTTAGTATTTAACCAGTAAATAATGAAAATGAGTCCCACTGACATTCCTTTGGACACTGTATCCCTAGCCTTATAGCAGAGAGGGTGGGGACTTTGTGCTTTGTAGACTTAAAGTCTCGTGAGCACTCAGGAGTTGAGGGTAGTGAAAGGTATTTCTCTGAATTTATTAATTTCTTTTCCAGTTTTTCTCTCCAAGACCTTTCTGAACCTAGTCCATTTCTTCCCCAAAATAGTGAAACCTTTTGTTATTCTAAGATAATATCACTTGTAAAAGGACAATTTTTTTCTCATTCTCTGTCCTCTTCTTTTGTAACCCTTTCAGGCTGAAAACAAAGGAGAGAATGAAATGGATGAAAGTGATAAAGCTCAAGATGGAGAAAATGAAAAAAATAGTGAGAAAGAACAGGATAGTGAAGTTAGTGAAGATACCAAATCAGGTAATTTGAGGAAACTCTTTGGACTTTATTATGTAAAACAGTAAAGCACTGGAGAAATGTAGGCAGTTAAATTGTGTAGAAATATTCCCTCATTTACTATTTGTTTCTTAACATAACAGTAAATATGCATTTGAGTTTTATTTTGCACTTACGTACCAGTGCTGATGCTAGTGGCTGCATTGTTTTCAGTGATAGACAAACAAGTTGTTCAGCTGTGACTGAAGTCACCACACAGACCTGCCATTTTATTTCCAGTCCATTGCTGACGTTGCCCCATCCTGCCTGACTCGAAAGACTTGCAGAAGTACTCTGTTCTCCGCTTCTGATTTTCTCCAGACCCTCGGGTTTCCCAGAGCATTTCATTGACTGATGAGCAAACATATTGGTCTTAGGGCTTAGTTGCCCTGAATTTTCCTTTATATTCAAGGGAACTACACAGAGAGCTTAGAGAAATAAAGAGAAGACAAAGTGTACTATTTAGAACATCCATCTCAAATAGAAACAGACTTACATGCATGGAATGGTTCAGTAGAAAGCTTAAGAAGCAAAAGGCACTGAGATCTCTTTGTAGCATCAGTCTTAGTTCATCATGTGGCAGAGGTGAGAAGTAAGATGGCCTATTGAGACTGGGCACACTGGTAATAAAGCTTTCTGGTTTGGTTTTGTTTCCCCCCAGAAGAAAAGGAGACTGAAGAGAACAAGGAACTCACTGATACTTGTAAAGAAAGAGAAAGTGATATTGGGAAGAAGAAAGTAGAACATGAAATTTCTGAAGGAAATGTAGCCACAGCCGCAGCAGCTGCTCTTGCCTCAGCTGCAACCAAAGCCAAGGTTTGCCCCTGACAGCTCTTTTCCTAGTGCTCTCTTAAGCCGTGAATGGCTGTATTGTTTTGAGATTCTTGGGAACATTTAGTATAAAGAGCCTTGCACCCCATAGGAGATGACTATTTGCTTGAGTGACATTTCTCGGTTAGGAATTCCACAGGCAGGAGAATGTTGGAAATAGCAGACTTGATCCTAAAAGGTGGCTGCCTTCAATTTATTCATTGTGTCCTTCAGTTTTGTGAAGACTGCAGTGATTGAAGGCAGAATTTAAAGTCCCTCTGATGTGCCTGCAGAATGTGTCTTGGACTATAGTTCCAATAATTTCTACCAGATTGAAGTATTTGTAATTTTTAAGACAAAAATCTGTTTCCCTGTATAAATACTTCACCCTCCTCTTACAGACTGAAAGAGAGGGAACCTAAATAGCTCTTTTTCTTCTTGAATTTGCCAGCTTTCCTGGGGGTGGTTTTCTCTATTTATAACATAGTATTGGCTTCCCAGTATATTTAAGAAGAAAAGAGAATCATTTTCCCTGCTTTGTTTTAATTTAGCACTTCAAAGCATTCTAGGCATGAATATGTCAAGTTTTTTAAAATCTATTTACCCTTTTCTATTTTACCCTCAAAAGTAGTTTCCTGTCATTACAGGTCACCACATTTCAAGCAGTGGTTACTAGAACATAGCTAATCGTTTTATCTTGAGCTGTTCTTGATCCATTGGTAAAGATGTTTTTCATGGTCTTTAATTCCCCCAGACTGTTCAGCTGCTGTGAACTACTTCTCCAGGAGTTTAATCTGTGTAGCATGATTTATAACAGATCCATAGATGACCCAGTTCAAACCATAAGACTACTGTTTTGAGAGCCTACCCGTCTGACGTAGGTGCAGACAGTGTGGGGGTAGGGTGTTTACAGGTCATAGTCTTGCTGAGTCAGTTCAGACGGATACCCCAGCTGAATGTTACTTCACAGTAGATCGAGGTTCTGCATATTCATACTAGCCAATCTCTTCCAAAGATGCCTCCTGATCTTCATGGTTCTTAAGTACAATTTTAGGTATTCTCTATCCTCTACTACCCCCAACCTCTAGGAATTTGTGAGGTGTACTCTTGTTTAACTGAATACTGATGTAGACACCAGTTCGACTGTTGTTTCACGTTTGGTTTTGTTTTTCCTTCACTGGAAGCATTTTTTTTCAGTCTCTGTCTTCTACCAGGTTGGACTCCTGGCTATCTCATTGTCTCTAAGCTATCCAAGTTCTTACTGTCCATACTGTCATCAAGGATCTCAGAGACCTTAAGGATTGTCTCGGGCATGTTTTCTCATTTTATAAATGAGGAGCTGGAAGCCAGGAGGGCTTCCCTCCTGTATGCCTTTTATCAGGGCATAGCACAGCCATCCACCCAGTCTTCACTCAAGTCACTTTTGACTCCTCTCATTCTTTGAGTTTCCATAGCTGTTCAGCTACCAGATTCTTCCTGGTGCTCTAGTTCATCCGATAATGCCCAGCCCCCCCGCCCCCCATCATATATTGCCTGTTTCCTTCATCCCATTCTCTGTCCATCAGCCAGAGTAATCTTTTTTGTTTTTCAGTTGTTCATTGAAGTATAACTTATATACAAATAAGTAGATATGTATGTCTACAACTAGTGAATGTTTTCACAGGCTGAACCCACCTATAGACTCACAAACAGTACCCATATCAAGCAACATAACCTTACCAGCTCACCAGAAGCTTCCTCACGTCCCTTCCAGTTACTGTGATTCCCTTCAGGAGTAGATGCTAGCCTGTCTTCTAACACCATGACTTCATATGAAAGGAATCATATGCAGAAGAATCTTTAAACAAACAAATATGAGCATGATACTTTCTTAAATAACCTCCCTGTCTCTCTCAGCCTCAAACTCCGTAGGGAATTTGGGAGTTTTTCATGATCGGGACCCTTCTCACTTCTCAAGTGTCATTTCTTGCCTGTCTGTCCTGAACTGTTTCTTGCAGTTCTACCAGACAAACTGCCCCCCTCTCCCATCTCCAGCTGGGCTTTTTTGGATACCCTCCCCTCTCACAGAGCACACCTCTCTCACTGTTCTTTCCCATTATTTCTCCTCTCTATATTACTATGTGTGCTTCACTGTAAGTTGCCAAAGAAGGAACTAAAATGGTAGATTACCATAAAAAGTTTTACGAATGCTTCATGATTTTTTTTTTAATTTTTTTTTTTTTTGTGGTACGCAGGCCTCTCAGTGCCGTGGCCTCTCCCGTAGTGGAGCACAGGCTCCGGACGCACAGTCTCAGCGGCCATGGCCCACGGGCCCAGCCGCTCCGTGGCATGTGGGATCCTCGGGACCGGGGCACGAACCCATGTCCGCTGCATCGGCAGGCGGACTCTCAACCACTGCGCCACCAGGGAAGCCCCTTCATGATGTTTTCATAGCTGTTAATATGTGCAGCTTTGGGCACAAAAGTTTCTGTACTGTGTACCACTGACCACTTTGCCACAGCTGTTTGACTCCTTCACTGCAGAGAAACTGCGTTTATGGATCAGTTGCCCTGGCCCTTGGATAGTCCGTACAAGGTTTAGAAGAGTGATCAAAGAACATTTTCTATCCAGGTCACTGAATTTCTACTCCCTGATCATCACTCACTCTTACTTCTAATAACTGGGAACTTGGGTCTTCGTTCTCAGAACACCTATGTCTTCCACTGATTTTTGAAAGTGTTCACATGCTCATGCTACATGACTTGGCACACATGAATTGTTCAGTGCCACTTATAGCTGGATCTGATACATTTCACAGCACACGTAATCATTTTTGTACTACATGGTAATTAAGGGGTAAGGAATTCACTTAAATTACTGTAATTAGTACAACTTATCTAGCCTATCCAAGTTATCTCTTATTCTCCTTTTGTTCTTCTCAGTCTATAGACAGCTTTGTTATTAAGAGTTTTCCTTGATACATTTTAATTGTTTGTCACACTCTAACATGGAGTGGTAATTAGAGGTTCTAGATCTAGCTCCAAAACAGATAAGGTGGGCATGCTTTCTGGCTTTCCCCACCCTTGCCGTATGAGGAGCTCTTGGGTATCACATCCACTTTTTCATTCCAGCTACTGACAAGCTGTGGACTATCCCACCTGAAGAGTGGTATGTGGGTGTGAAAAGGAGCACTGTTGGCTGGGTGCTCTCCATCCCTCCCATCTCGGTTTAGCTGGAAGTAAGAATACAGAACTGCTGCTGGAATAAACTTAGGAACTCCAGAAAGTAGAATAGGTCCTCTTTTATCAGCAGCAGTAGGATTCAATTCTTTTAAGATAGCAGAAATCACATTTTTTTAAGACCACGCAGACATTTCCTTCAGATTTTTTCTCCTACTACCCCATGCCCACATACTTTAAAAATGAGGTTTGTCTTTATGGTAACTGGGTATTAGTTCTGGAGCAACAGGAAAATTATTTTCTTACCTCTCAGAAATACCTCATAACTTGCTCCCTTATGCCTAAACTTCTTTCTTGAGATAGGAAAATTTTCATTGTACATTTTAGTCACAACGGTTTACCAGATAAACATTGATTGAATTGATTTTCATTATACGCATTGATCATTGATGCCATCTCTCTTTATTTGATGATACTGCGGAGAGGAGACAGAAGGAAAAATATATACCTATTTGATCATTTTGCCTGCAGTTAGCCCTTTTCACTTACTTCCATCCTTACATGACTAAATAGAAAATACTTCTGTTCTACCAGCTAGAAGCCGTGATTTTTTAATGTAAAGTTCACATAGCTGTCCCAATCGAGTTACTTTTTACCGTTAATCGTTTTTTTAGGTTGTTTCTCCCACATTCCATACGTCATCTGTCACACTCCCAGACCATCTTTTTCTTCTTAGGTTTTATAAAGCCATTATGGGAAGAGTTGGGGCTCTCTATAGCCCTCATTTTGGAAGGCTTTGGTCATCACTGTTGCCAGATGTGTTAAGAATCCATAGCATGAGCATTAGCAGTATTCCTGCTCCAGTTATCCATGCTGTGTAACTACCATGAAACTTAGTGGCTTAAAATCATAATCATTTTATGATTTCACATGATTTTTATGAGTGAGAAATTCTGGCAGACTCAGCTAGAAAAAACTGCTGTGTGTGGCATTGGCTAGTTTACTGGGTATTCATCTCATGCCTGGGCTATTATGGAGAGCCTGAGATGGCTTCACTCACATGCCTGATGCCTAGGCTGGGGTGGCTTTACCACCTGGAGGCTGGCTAGCATCACTGTCTACACACAGCCTCTCTAAGAACTTATCCTGGGCTCCTTCATACTAGGGTGGTATCAGAGTGTTGGACTTTTTTATGTGGCAGCTTGAAACTTTAAGAGAAAAGAGTCCCAGATGATAAGAAGGGAAACCTGCCATCTTGTGGCTTGGGCCCATACCTGACACTGTGTAACTTCTACCCAGCTCTACCGGTCAGACATTCTGTCCAGATTCAGAGTGATGAGGGGATATAGAGGCCAACATAGAAAACAGGTTTACAACAAACATTTCAGGGCACTGGTATCAATCAGGCAGACAACAAAAGGAGAATCAGTTGTTCTTGAGAAGTGGTAGAGCTTCAGCTCAGAAATTGCAGAACAAGTCACGTGTTCCAACATCCATGTAATGAGAGTCCCAGAAGGAAACGAAAAAGACTCAGGGAAAGTTTTTTTAAAAAGAAAGAAAAGAAATTGTGGCTGATTGAAAACTTGTCAAATTTGATGGAAGACATTAACTTATAGATCCAAGAAGCTCAATGAAAAAATATAGGAGACCTGCTATTAAAGATACTTAGAGGCCCTCCTCTCTAGCAGAGGCATACCCTATGATTCTTAGAAACCCTGCTATGCACTCCCTTCAAAAGGTCAAACAGCCAGGCACAGCTGGAGCTATTTACTCCTGAGTTCAAATTTTACTGTAGTGCTCTGGATTTGATCTTTGTCCTAAAGCCATTTCTAAGTTTCAAATTCTTGCTGGGAGTAACCAGTGATGAGAAACAGTTTTATTTTCAAACCCTTCTCTGTTACGTCTAAATTGTACCTGAAAACTGAATTCTTCCATCTTTGGTTCCTCTCTTTTCTTATATAAAATACAAAAAGAATGTTTACATTTTGCCTGGAAATCACTCCAGCCAGATCCAAAAATTTATTAATTACCCTATTTTCCACATCACTAGTGTGACAATGTTTCCAAACTTTGTGCTTCTATATAGCAAAGGTCTACTTCTGTCCAGTCTACAGTAGTGTTTCCCTCTCTTTTAAGCTCTCACCAGTGGTTTTCTTGAGAATGCACTCACCACATGATCCCACAGCCAAAGTCACACTTTAGGTTTTTGTTCAAATAGCACCCTATTTCCAGGTACCACATTTTTTTTCTAGTAGCAAAACTTAGTGATTTAAAAAGCAAACCATTTTATTGTATCTCATGATTTTGTGAAATTTGAGCACCGAACAGCTGGGTGATTCTGCTCCATGCTTTATCTGTTGAGTCATTTAGTGGTATTCACCTTACAGGTAGGTTCATCTGGAAGGGTCCAAGGTAGCTTCCTTAAGTCCTAGTCCTTTGCAGGGGTAGCTGGGTCCAATTTCCTCTCCATGTAGTCTCCAGGTCTCTCCCTGTGGTCGCTTCAGCACAATGATCATATACTTCTCACATGGCAGCTTGGGACTCCCAGAAAGAACATTGCAAGAGACAAGACATGGGAGTTCCCAAGCTGGGGCCCAAAAAATATCACCACTATTTTCTGTAGGGCAAGAAAGTTAGAGAGGAGGGGTCATAGACCCTCTCTCTCCAGTGGAAGAAAGGCCAACGAGTTTATGGCCATCTTTAACCTACCACAAGTCCCTTCTAAGAATTCCCCAGGAAAGTAGCCACTAAAATATTAATTGTTAATAATAGACATTGGCTGATAACTAAAATCCTTTGGATTTAGAATTTAAAATTTTAGTTCGAGCTTTGCCGTTTACTAATCTAGGCAGCTAACATAACTTTTCTGAACCTACATCATTTTTTTTAAAAAATCAGAGGTCCTTTCTGATCTGCCTTTCTGACCAGATTATTGATGAGAATCAGTCATATTTATGTATAAAAAAGCATTCTGGGGAATTCCCTGGCAGTCCAATGGTTAAGACTCTGTATTTCCACTGCAGGGGGCCCGGGTTCGATCCCTGTTCAGGGAACTAAGATCCTGCTGCAAGCCATATGGCACTGGCGTGGCTCCCCCAAAAAAGCATTCTGTAAGATGGAACGTGCCATACTTTGATTATTCAGTATTTGAGTGCCCATTACGTGCCAAACACTGTACTACAATACTAGGTTTATTTTGATGCCTAAAATAGATATGAATAGTCCCTGCCTCTTAAGAGCTTAAAATCAGTCATTAACCTTGAACCTCACAGTCATTTGAGTGGAGACATTAGACTAGACATTTTAGTGTAAAGGAAAAGAAAAAAGCTAAAGAATAAAATGTTGGAAATGTAACCTTGATGAGTGACTCTATTAGGTGAAATGTAATTAGGGATTATATACTATTCAGAATTTCTTGGACTAAAACTTTTTCTCTCTCACACATAGACACAACACATAATTTATTTTTATTTTATTTTTTTTTAGCGGTATGCGGGCCTCTCACTGTTGTGGCCTCTCCCATTGCGGAGCCTGCGCTCTGGATGCGCAGGCTCAGCGACCATGGCTCACAGGCCTAGGCGCTCCGCTGCATGTGGGATCTTCCCAGACCGGGGCACGAACCCGTGTCCCCAGCATCGGCAGGCGGACTCTCAATCACTGTGCCACCAGGGAAGCCCAACACATAAATTTATTCTACTTTTGCACAATGAGTTTCATACAGGTTTTGTTTATAAATGGATTACTGTTTGACAGATACTTAATAAGCCCTAACAACGAACGTTTCATGTGTGTTATCACACAATGATTTTAGAACTTATTGAACTTTTTCATCTCATTGATGTAGAAACAGATCCATAGAAATGAATGATAGGGGCTTCCCTGGTGGCGCAGTGGTTAAGAATCCGCCTGCCAGTGCGGGGGACATGGGTTCAAGCCCTGGTCCAGGAAGATCCCACATGCCGTGGAGCAGTGAAGCCCGTGCACCACAACTGCTGAAGCCTGTGCGCATAGCGCCCGTGCTTCACAACAAGACAAGCCACCACAATGAGAAGCCCGCACACCGCAGTGAACAGTAGCCCCTGCTCACCACAGCTAGAGAAAGCCTGTGTGCAGCAACGAAGACCCAGTGCAGCCAAAAATAAATAAATAAAATAAATAAATATTTTTTAAAGTGAATTATGGGCCTAAAATTAAGTAACTAGTGTAACTAGTTATGGGCCAAACTAGTAACAAAACCCAGATCTCCAGACTTAGAGTCTTGTGATCCCAGCCAACCCAGAAACATAAACTGATAAAAATTCTTCATTCCAAGGAAAATGTTTTCAAACATTTTACAGTTAAAAACCCAACAGCTAGCTTAAAAAAGTGTCCATCTGTTTTTTTTTCTTTGTTTAGCACCTCTGCTATACTAATTATGATTTGAGTTCTAATTTTTAGGGACTCCACCCCCCAAAAAATAGGGAAAAATGGAAACATTTATACAGTACTGTCAATTCCTCCCAGTCTCTCTGTGTCACCTTTCTTACTGCCCAGCTTTGCTTCTAGGCTCTCATCAGAACTGAATTCAATTCCCAGTTGATTTAACTGCAACCTTTGGCAAGATATTTAACTTCTCTAAGCTTCAGTTTCATTCTATATAAAATGGAGATGACATGTTTCTTGGTAGGTTATTATTAGAAGTAGCGTGAAAATACCTACCAGGGTGTGTAGTATGACATATTTCACCCTACTCCCATAATGCATTCCAACAGTTAACTCTCACTTTTACCATCTTTTTTTCTTCTTAAAGCAGACAGAAGTGATATTTGGTTCCGATCCATTAGCAGTTTTGTTCCAATGCTTAGTAACATTTGTCTAATCACTTCAAGCCCCTGTGAAGTCTTTTTAATTCCCTTCAGAATCTACTTCTTAAGCCTTTCTGACTTCTGCTGACTTCTTGGATGGTACATATATATCACCAGATCCATAAATTAGCAGAATTTCTTAGAATCTTTAATAGCAGGAAGCATGCTGTTTCATGAAGGAAATTTCTTGTCTTCTTCCAGATCAGAATCTCTAACCAGTAAAAATATGAATAGTCATGGAGGTTAAATCAACAAAAAGAATCTAGTAATGTAGGCGATCTAGAAATGTAGGAGATAGAGAAATGGCACGTTAGTAAGTCCATTAGGGTTCATAAAATTCAGATAGTGAGACTACATAGGAACAGGCCAGTTCTTTCAGAGAATCTACTGTTGTATCTCTCCTCTTTGCAAGATGGAAGAAGATGAGAAGATACAGTGATTTGTTTTAAATAATTCTATACAGAAAATCAGGGTTTATATTAATTTTTATTTTATTTCTTTTTTGGCTGCGTTGGGTCTTTGTTGCTGCATGCAGGCTTTCTCTAGTTGTAGTGAGTGAGCTTCTCATTGTAGTGGCTTCACTTGTTGTGGAGCATGGGCTGTAGGCGCATGGACTTCAGTAGTTGTGGCTTACGGGCTCTAGAGCGCAGGCTCAAGTAGTTGTGGCGCATGGGCTTAGTTGCTCCGTGGCATGTGGTATCTTCCCAGACCAGGGATCGAACCCATGTCCCCTGCATTGGCAGGCAGATTCTTATCCACTGTGCCACCAGGGAAGCCCTATATTAATATTTAAATAAATGTTATTAAGCCCTGAAATATGAAAATGCCAAATTTAATGTGCAATGTTAGTTCTTCTGTTTTCACTCAAAACCCAGATGTGATTAACCATGCCAATGAATAGTTCTTACATTTGAGGTGGGTTAATTTTGATACATATTAAAATTTTTTTTTAAACTAGAAATCAGACTTAATAATCCTATAAGTCTTTTTTTTTTTCTTTTTTTTTTTCCTATAAGTCTTTAGTAATGCAACTGCCATAGAGTTTAGAGATTCAAGTTTTGATTTGTTTTTTTTCTTGAGTTTTTTACTCAAATTTGTTTCTTTAGATTGAAGGCCATGCATTGCTGGTTATATTCTCATCCTTCATTCAAAGTGCCCAGGTTTACTTCTAGAGATTTCTAGTGGTTTTCTAACCTTAGTCACAGGTGAATTCTAGGCTTTGGATAAAGGCTGCCTCTTTTCCGTGTCCTCTCTACTCCCCACCTCATCTCCTTATTTCCTGCATCTCTAAAATTGCCAAGCAGTCATAAATATGTGTCTTCCTTGGGCTTTGACCCTGGGGAGTGAAAGTCAAGTGAATAGATAAAATACAGTGCAGTAAGAACTGTCATGGAGGCTGTGGGAGCCGTGATGTAAGGGAGCTACCCAGAGGAAGTGATGCCTAAGGCCAAGTCTTAAAAGACATGTTAGAAGCGATCCAGTGCAGACAGAGGAGGGTCTTCCAACAAAATGGGCTTTTAGGGTACAGCAGTGTTACAGCTCGCAAGTATCAGGCACCTACCATGTTCCAGGCACTGTTTTAAGTACATCCTGTGTGTCCTCTCAACCACCTTGATGTGGATACAGTTATTTTCCAGCTTCATGGATGAGGAAGCAGTCATAGAGAAGCAAGGTAACTTCTAGGCCATAGTTATACAGAGGCAGTAAGCAGTCTGCCCCCCCACCCCCTCCCTTGCAATTCAGCTTATTAATAAGAGAGAAATGTATTATAATTCGTGGGCCAGAATGGCAAGAAACTCTTAGCATAAAAGGAGACAAGGTGAGTACATACAAAGCAAAGAACATTTTAAAACATCTAGGGACTTCCCTGGTGGTACGGTGGTTGGCACTTCACGCTCCCAATGCAGGGGGCGGCCCAGGTTTGATCCCTGGTCAGGGAACTCAATCCCACATGCATGCTGCAACTAAAGATCCCACGCGTGGTGGCAACAAAGCCCCATACAGCCAAATAAATGAAGGGAGGGAGGGAGGGAGGGAGGGAGGGAGGAAGAAAGGCAAGCAGGCTAAAGCTGGTCCAGTTTAAATTATCAGCATAATCAAACCACCCTTAATGCATGAGGCAGTAAAATATCATTTGCTTAGACAGCTTCTTATTCAATATCTCTTCTACATCACACCTTATATATCATGTTTTATAGTCTTCAAGCCAGGATTTTAACCCCTTTCCCCCCACGTGATAGTTATGTAGCCTTGGACAGGCCTTTTTTTTTTTTTCCTTTTCACTTTTTAGTTAGATTCATAGAAGTTGCAAAAATATTATAGAGCAATTTTGTGTGCTGTTCATCAGTTTCCTACGATTGTAACATCTTATTTTTAATTCAGTAATTTTTATTCGTTTTTTTTTCCAGTGACCTTGTTCATTACATACACTTTTGTTCTTTTAGTGTTTTTCCTAATGATTACACAATTCATTCTTGAGTTATTGCAGTTTAATCCAAATTATTTTTATAACTTCTTCAATAATGCTAGAACCTAAGTTCAGTTTTCCCTGTCTAGTGCTTCTCATTTCCTATCTCCATTGCAGTTTTTTTCTTTTAATGGAAGAGGTTTTTTTCCTTCTGTTCAAAGAACTCTCTAGAATTTCTTTTTTTTTAAAATATAAATTTATTTATTTATTTGTTTTTGGCTGCATTGGGTCTTTGTTGCTGCACGCGGGCTTTATCTGGTTGTGGTGAGCAGGGGCTACTCTTCATTGCAGTGTGAGGGCTTCTCATTACGGTGGCTTCTCTTGTAGTGGAGCACGGGCTCTAGGCGTGTGGGCTCTAGAGTGCAGCCTCAGTAGCTGTGGCACACTGGCTTAGTTGCTTCATGGCATGTGGGATCTTCCCGGACCAGGGCTCGAACCCATATCCCCTGCGCTGGCAGCTGGATTCTTAACCACCGCGCCACCTCTTCTAAGACTGTTTTAGTGTTTGCATTTACATATAGATCTATGATCTACTGAGTTAATTTTTGTGTATTATGTGAGGTAGGGGTCCAAATTTATCATTTTGTTTCTGGATATCCAGTTGTCGCAGCACCGTCTATTGACCCACCTCCTTCCCTTTTTAAATATTTATTATGCAACTGTTGGAATATATACAGAAGTAGACAAAATAGTGTAATGACTCTGTACCCCTTACCCAGCTTTGGTTATCATTATATTGCCAGTCTTCTTTCATTTGTCCCTGTTTGCTTTTGGCCTGTTTGTGCCACCCTGTTAACTTAGGACTTCTTTCTTAGGTTGAGTCTGTGATGTCCGGATCTCATGTCTTTTATCTTTTTCTCCGTTTACACAAAGTTAACTGGAGCACGTCCTTCAAAAGCATGTGTAGGATTTTGAGTCCTTGATTTTGGAAATTTGTCTTTATTCTGCACCTAATTGATTTAAGTTGTTGTACTTGAAATTCTAGACTGAAATTTATTAGCCCTCACAATTTGGAAGGCATTTTTACCTTTGTTTTCAAAAACCTAGTTTTTGCTTTTGAGAAGTCTGTGACAGTCTGATTTTTTTTTTTTTTTTTTTTTTTTGCCGTACATGGGCCTCTCACTGTTGTGGCCTCTCCCATTGCGGAGTACAGGCTCCGGATGCACAGGCTCAGTGGCCATGGCTCACAGGCCTAGCTGCTCCGTGGCATGTGGGATCTTCCCGGACTGGGGCATGAACCCGTGCCCCCTGTATCAGCAGGCGGACTCTCAACCGCTGCACCAACAAGGAAGCCCTGAATTTTTTTTTGTAACCTGTTTTTTATATCTCATTAGAAATATAAAATTGCATAACATGATCAGTGATAGCAGGCTTAGAATCATGTAATTTTTATTTAAACTTTTGGTGTTATTGATGCAGCTTAATGTAGTTAGGGAGGCAAACATGACCATTAATAGCTGTAGATTCTTTCATAAAATCTTTTGCTTACACTTCTGAATCTTCCTGCAGATGGGTCTCTATAGGTATAAAACTATATTTTTCTTTATCAACTGTAAAAGAGTGAAAAATAAGGCTCTTATTCAAGTGTTCTCTACCAGTTTAGTTCCCAAAAGCCTATATTAAACTCCTCTTGTATGTTCACTCCTTCTAGATTCTATAAGAAACACAGATCAATAAGTCAGCCACTCCATCTTAACTTCTCAAAACCTTGTGTAGAAGCAAGATAAGCACATAAATTCAGTAGATGTAATAGTGCAAAATAGTGTTGGGAGTTTGTTGGTATAAGCTCTTGGATGGTGTCTGGAGAAGGTGGTATTGATCCTTTGCATGTAGTCAGGACGTTGGCCAAATGTGGGATCCTTATCCTCTCTGAGTAATGTGGCATCTTCCTCTGTGTGCTGCTGATTTGACAGGAAGCATGAGTAGGACTCATCAGTCCTGTACAGGGGAGTGAGTGGTACATTCTTCCAGAATAACCTCCTGTCTTATACCCTATCCCCAAACTAGGGGTGGAATGTTGTTCAGCCCCTCCTCTCTGTTCACAGTAGACACTCACTAGGGGCTTTGCATCTGAGTGTTGGTTGCTGAGGGAGAGCACTGCTTGCTTGCTCCTGGACAGTTCATAAGGAGGGAAAGACAGAGTTACAGAGTGAGGGTGGGAGGTAAGTGTGTGGTAGATGAGGAAGTGCCTTCCAGGCCATGGTGTCCTTCTCTTTGCCTTTCAAGGCCCTGATTGAACCTTTCCTCCTTGGTGAGCTCTTTGAAGAGAGTAGATTAGCATGGGAGAAGTTCCTTTTAATCCTTAATTTCTGGTATTTATAGATTTATATCTATATATAGATTTATATTTGTAAGTACCAGAAGTTCAGGCATGGATAGTTGTTGTTTTATTTTTTTTTAGTTTTTTTTTTAAATTAGTTAATTTATTTGTTTATTTTTGGCTGTGTCGGTCATCGTTGCTGTGCATGGGCTTTCTCCAGTTGCGGCAAGCGGGGGCTACTCTTCGTTGTGGTATGCGGGCTTCTCATTGCGGGGCTCGTCTTTGTTGCAGAGCACAGGCTCTGGGTGCGAGGGCTTCTGTAGTTGTGGCACATGCGGGCTCAGTAGTTGTAGCACATGGGCTTAGTTGCTCCACAGCACGTGGGATCTTCCCAGACTAGGGATCGAACCCGTATCCCTGTATTGGCAGGTGGATTCTTAAACACTGTTCCACCAGGGAAGTCCCTGTTATTTTAAATTGAAATAAATAGTAGAAACATGCAAAGGGGGCATCTGGGCATCTAGGACGCCATTCTTATAATTCCATAATTCCCACTTTCAATAGCAGTTTCAGCATTTTCTTACTGTTTATTAGGCAAACGTTTACCTAAATACTTTGAATGATTTTTTTGCCCTTAGCACTTGGCTGCCGTGGAAGAGAGAAAGATCAAGTCTCTGGTAGCTCTCCTGGTTGAGACACAAATGAAGAAACTGGAGATCAAACTTAGACATTTTGAGGAACTGGAAACCATCATGGACAGAGAGAAAGAAGCTGTAAGTAAGGGTAATTTTATAGTGGCTTTTTCACAATTAAATTCTGACCACCTTTCATAAAATACAAGAAATAGAAATAGAGAAAATACAGTAACGTAATTTGTTGGTCTCCGTGGCTATCGTCTAACCTTTTTTCTGTGTTTGCTTTGCCCTATGAAAAGGATTATCAGCCAGTGATGATAAATAAAAGGAACAGATACATGATGGTATCAAATTCTCCCTTCTATAATAGTTGGATCTTAGACTTACTTTATTACCTATTTGTTACCTTCCCTCTCCTGTATAGGGAAGGGCAGGCAGGTGGAACCAGGCCTAGCAGAGTACTGGTAAGCAGCATTTTCTCTGGCATACACTTCATATAAGGACGTGGCCCAAACAGGACAAAAAGAATTATGAAAAAGGCCAAGAATGAGGAAGGAAGCCACAAAAAGTAAGAAACATAATCAGGGGAACATTTGGTTATTTCAAGGGATTTTTTGGAGAGACAGAGATGAAGTTCTCTGGAGAAATTAGTTTTCTTGTTGTTGTTCTTTTGTTTGTTTTTGTTTTTTTTGAGAAATTTGTTTTTTAATGAGTTGACCAGGAAAGGAATTAATGCCTTATCAGCATTATGCCTTATCAGTGGGCTAAATTTGAGGATTTAGTTAGGACTTTTTCTGATTTTCTGATTGTTTTGACTTTTTTATCAGCATACCAGATACTGGTATCTCTAAATGGGAGAACCTTAAGTTTAACCATTCCAGAAGAGTTTTAATTTTAAGGATCCATTTGCATTTGTTAAATACTTTCTTAGTGGTTAATCCAAGCAAGTCCTCTGGCAGATTCTTCATGATGAGTAGCTCAGTAACTATCACAATAGCCCGTTTTCATTTTGTCCTAAGACCTGTTCTTCCACTTAACATTCTGGCCCCATGAGGAAGAGGCTGCTTCAGTAACTATCCTACCCACACCCTATGCTACCTCACCCCCACTTCCCTAATCCTGTAAGTATCTCTCACATCACCAGCCCTCTCCTGCCCCAGGAGCAACAGGCCACCCCAGTCTCACCTCCATTGCTCTCTGTGCACCAGCCATGTCACAGCACACCACATGCAGGCTTCCCTCATGGCCGTGTGTGTTCTCTGCCACCTGAATGCATCCTGCTCTGTCACCAGCAAGGCCTTTTTTCCTACTCTTTGCCAACCTCCTGCATCCCTCAGCCCTGAGCCTGTGAGTGACATGCCCTCCCCATTTGCTTCTGTAGCAGCCTAACAGAGCACTTACTATATTGTAAATGCTAGTTCATGCGTCCACCTCCCATACCAGAGTGTATTCTCTTTGAGGGCAGAGTTTGTTAAGTGTCTTTGTTCACACACAGCTGGCACATCATAGGTCCTTGTTTACGTGTCTGTTGAATGGATGTATGCCAGCATCAGTGTGAGAAGCTGGGAAAGTGGAAAAGAAAGTTTACCCTAGGGGACCTTACTTTAGTTTAACAGGGAAGACAGTCAAGAAGACAAATGACAGTATCACGTGTTCAGTTCTTAAGGGAACATACATGGAAGATGCGGAGAAGGAGAGGGTATTAGAGAAAACTTCCTAGAGGTGAGCTGGAACTTTGAAGAGTGAGTGTTTGTGTTTATCTTACCCTAATAAGCTGCCCTTTTGTCATTTGATAGCCTTTTTTAGGGTACTTGGGATAACGAACGGGGCTACATAATGGATTATTGGCACATGCAGAATTCAAGTGATCATCGCATAGTTCCCACTGGCAACTGGACGCCTTGCTGTCATTCATGAAGCAGAACTGATGTTGTTAGCCTGGA
Source organism: Kogia breviceps (assembly GCF_026419965.1). NCBI lineage: Eukaryota > Metazoa > Chordata > Mammalia > Artiodactyla > Physeteridae > Kogia > Kogia breviceps. The sequence goes on from NC_081319.1 coordinate 40,712,931, forward strand.
AGATTGGCATGACCCTCTCTGGGCACTTAATGCAACTATGTCTAGATTGTCAAGGGGCTCTTTTCTCAGCTCTAAATTGCTTTATCTTCAGAGGGTGAACTTGTAGATTCCTCACTCTTTTAAACCCCCCTGGTGGAACTGTCCCCTGGAATAGCAGAGTCCTCAGTCCCTTCCCAGTTCTCTCCACTGATTCTCAGACATCCTTGTGCTCTGGATTTCTAATAGTTATTTATCTCAAATTAATCTGAGTCCACTGGGTTTTTCTTACTTGAATCTATATTTTTATCTTAAATTCTAATTGAGCACATAAAACATTTTACAGAATAGTCTGAATAAAACAGCACAACCGAAAATGTGGGAAAACATTCTACTGAATCTTTCTCACCACACAAGGTTGATCTTCTCAAGTCCTTTGGTAGTTGACCTGTTTTTTCTTAATCAGCATTTGGGGCAGTAAAATTCATTGTATAAGACAGTCCCTAGCCCTAGCCACTGAATGTCAGTAGCATACGTGTATTAGTTATTGCTATGTAAAAAATTACCCCAAATCAGTGACTGAAAACAGTATCTCACACATTTTCTGAGGATTAGGAATCTGAGAGCAGCTTTCCTGAGTGGATCAGGCTCAGGGTCTCTGGTTAGGATGCAGTCTTCATAAGGTTCAGCTGGGGCTGGAGGATGCCGCTCCAAGCTTATTCATGTGGCTGTTGGCAGGAGGCTTCAGTTCCTTGCCACATGGGCCTTTCGGTAGTACTCCTCATGAAGTGGCTTCCCTCAGAACAAGTGACTGAAAAGAGCAAGAACGTGAAAGAGCACCCAAAGTGGAAGCCACAGTATCTTTTATAAACTAAACTTGGCAGTCACATTCCTGCGCTCCTGCTGTATTCTCTCAGTCCCACAGCCCAACCTTGATTTGGGGGTTGGGTGGGGCTGTGGGTTGGCAGGGCTCAGTGGGGAAGGCCTAAAGGTTAGGAAGCGGGATCACTGTGGGCAACCTTGGAGGCTCACTATCACAACAACCAAAAAATCCTACAAACTTTAAAATGGCTTCCATTCGTTTCATGCACAGTAAGACATAATCTATTTTTCTCCTTCCCAGCACTAGTTATCCTGTCCTTCCCTGTGGGCGAGCAAAGCCGTGGCTATTTTCCTACTGATGATTTCCTCTCCTCACAGGACTGTTGTGGGGATTAAATGAGAGAACTATGGCATGTGCCTGGCACACTGCCTAGAACACAGAGTAAGTGTTCAGTAAATATTTCTATGCCTCCCTTTATGCAAACCAATAATCAACAATTATATATTAAATTCTTAATATTTATAAGTCTTTGTTGGCTTTATGAACATTTAGAATCCAGCAATGATGCTGGGTGGGAACATGAGGCCATTTCTTTGTTAACCATTCTCATAGACGAAGAGTCTAGAGCTTAAACAGGTACACTTCATGTATCTCAGATCACACAGTTCATAAATAACAGAGCTGGGTCTCAAACCTGTGTTTGTTCACCTCTGCATTTTTATCTAGTACTCCAAAATTTATAAAGAAATGAGCCATTCTTACCGCATTTTTACCTAGAGACTCTGAGATATGCAAGGTTTTGATACCCTTTGTTATGACTCATGAAAGTTGAAATTGTGGAAGGGGTCAGGTCAGCCAGGAGTGGCACGTTCTAACCCACTGCCTAGTGCTCAAGTCTTAATTATTTTGAAATTAAGAATAAGGATATAACAATTTAATATCTTTTATAGATATTATGTATACAGTTATAATTTAGAGCTCAGTAGCTTTTGTTACAGTCCTTTCATAAAGTACTAATATCGGAGGAAGTCAGTTATGGAATATACAGAGTCTGTCCAGGAATTGACATGATAAGGACTATTTTTTTAAAATTTATATTTATTTATTTATTTTTGGCTGCGTTGGGTCTTCGTTGATGTGTGTGGGCTTCTCATTGGGGTGGCTTCTCGTTGTGGAGCACGGGCTCTAGGCATGCGGGCTTCAGTAGTTGTAGCACGTGGGTTCAGTAGTTGTGGCTCACGAGCTCTAGAGTGCAGGCTCAGTAGTTGTGGCACACGGGCTTAGTTGCTCCGCGGCATGTGGGGTCTTCCCGGACCAGGGCTCAAACCCATGTTCCCTGCATTGGCAGGCAGATTCTTAACCACTGTGCCTCCAGGGAAGCCTGATAAAGATTACTGACCCCAGTTGAGGTGAAGATGCTGAGCTGGCCCTGGGTTCGAAACTGAGAGGGTCTGCCCAAGTGTATAGCCTTCCGTGCCAAGCAGATAGCACACATCACTCAAGAGAACAGGTGTCAGACATGGGCTGTGTTGGGGACTGAAGAGAACTGGAGGGCCTGGGTCCTACCTAAAGCATTCTTATTTGGATTAAAGGGGGAAAAAAATACTTTAAGACCAGTGAGAATCTCTGTGTTGATCTCATTTATAGCTTCTGGACTTAATGCTCTCATTTGACTAGGTATAGAAATTGTATACCTTTGAAAAGAGATACATTGTAGGAAACTCAAAGCTGTGAGAAACCTGGACCCTGTCCTTAAGGAGGTGAGAGGGTAGATGAGAAACTGACACAAAGATACCACGAGGTAGTGAGGCTATCGAAAGTCAGAGGAGGGGAGGCCATGATAGGCTCAGATTATCGAGGAAAGCTTCCTGGTAAAGGAAGGACTGATCTGAGTTGTAGAAAAGGTCCAAATCCAAAACTGTGAAGAGAAAGGTATGATGGCTGAGGAGACTGAAGAGTCAGCCTGCCCAGAGCTGATGGCTTTCATATCATAGATGATGGATTAAGTTCATTTTTTCGTTTGGCAAATGTTTATTGAGCACCTACTTTGTTCTAGGTGTATTAAGTACTGGAGATACACTGGTGAATAGAACCCAACAAAACTCTTTGCCTTGGTAGAGCTTAAATAATTAATGAAGGATGTTACATGTTATGTGCTTTGTATGTGTATGTATGCATATATACTGTGTATGTATACATACCTGTATGTTTCAGGCTGGGTAGGTGAGATTGGGCAGGGCAAGGGAAGGATTTCACTTCTAAGTGGTGTCATCGGTGTAAGCCCTATTGAGAAACTTGACAGTTGGGCGAATATCTCTAAGCCCTGGAAACAGCCAGCATTAGAGACTCTGAGGCAGGAGCGTGACTGACATGTTTGGGAACTAAGGAGTAGGTGGGGTGGGCTGGGGCATGAGTAAGTAGGGAGAGGTAAGATGGTGAAGGCAGAGATGATGGTGCCCTAATCACAGAAGTCCCTGTAAACCATCCAAAGGCCTTTCATTTTACTGTGATTAAAATGTGGAATAATTGCAGGGCTTATTTTATTTATTCCATAAAAATGTGGAATACATGCAGAAAACTGGCATCATCGTCCTTACAGTTAAGCGGCGATCAGTCTCTCTGCTGTCTGTAGAGAATATAAAGTGACAAGTTTAGAAAAGGGGAGACTGGTGAGAAGGCTGTTGGGAAGTCCATGTGAGGTGGTGGTGGGCCGTGGAAGTGAGGAGAAACGGTCAAATTGTGGATGGATTTAAAGGTATTACTAATGGGACGTCCTCACACCACAGGGTATAGGGTTAGAAAAGTTTGTGGTACTCTGTGATAAATTAAGGAAAAAAGAACAAAAAGTGGGCTTCCCTGGTAGCACAGTGGTTGAGAGTCTGCCTGCCAATTCAGGAGACGCGGGTTCATGCTCCATTCCGGGGAGATCCCACATACCGCGGAGCGGCTAGGCCCGTGAGCCATGGCCACTGAGCCTGTGCGTCCGGAGCCTGTGCTCCACAGCAATGAGAGGCCCACCCACGTACCGAAAAAAAAAAAAAAAAAAAGAGCAAAAAGATAATTTTATACTGCCCCAGGAGAATTGTATTTAACTTTGTTTTCTGCATATTTGTAGTAATTCATCTCTGTACTGCCTGTCATATAATTGAAACTGTTATTAGACATGCACCGTGACATTGTGGATAGTTTTATTTGAGATTAAGAAAGCTGTACTTAGGACTGAGCAGGTTTACTTCCAATTCAAAAAAAGACGTAGGGCCTCAGGCAGCAACTTTACAAGGACAGAATGACAGTCACAACAGTGGTGACGTGTCCCCCTTTGGATTTCTGCCTCCAGTGGAGCAGAAAGATGCAGTTGTGTTGTTTTGTTTTTCCAGAGGTGTAAGAAGGAATGATGAGTATGTCTGGTTTTCTCTTAAGTGGATGTCTGGTTACTGATACCAAACCTTTCAAAGGAAGGTGTGTTTACTTCAGTTCTGAGACCAAATAGTCAGCGGCTTCACGTCTCACTGGTATTTCGACCCTTAGCAGTGTAGATGGATTTTTGAGGCCCCCACCTTCTTTTACTCTTTCCCACCCCGCCTCCCTGTTCTATGCAAATGAAGTTGGGAGAAGAGCTCTGTGTGAACTTCAGCTGCACTTGCAGCTGTGTGTGTGTTTGGGGTCTTGGTGTAGAAGAGTGCTCTGTTATGTTCCGGTTCCACTTGGATTCGGCTGCTTTATACATACACAGTGTAGGAATGAAGGGGGAGAGGAAGGCAGGGTTTGAATGCAGTGAGGGTGTCTTCAGATCAGGGCCACAGGCAGCTTTGTATGAAACTAGGTTCCCTAGAGCCAGATCGGAGCCTTGAAAGAAAGTGAACAGATTCCTTAGCGCCCTATTTACATGAGTAATTTACACTATCCGGTTTAGCTATTGGGGCTTTATCTATAGTCCTTGGAAATAGAAAAGGGAGAGAAGAAAATCAAGTTATCTGAAGCATATAACTTGGGTAATTTTAGTATTTTGTTTTGTGATTACAAAAATAAGTGTGATGAAAAATTTTCAAATAATAAAGAAATGGATAAATTAAAAAGTGTCTTCTACCCTCAGTTTCATTCCTAGGAACAATCACTGTTAATAGTTTAGTGTCTTCAGAACATTTTCAGTGTGTATGTAATGTTTATACATGGGCATAAAGGTTTTTTTAATATAATTGACATATTGTTGTTGCAACTTGCTTTTTTTTTTTTAAGTGGTACACGGGCCTCTCACAGTTGTGGCCTCTCCCACTGCGGAGCACAGGCTCTGGACACTCAGGCTCAGCTGAGGCCATGGCTCATGGGCCTAGCCGCTCTGCGGCATGTGGGATCTTCCCAGACCAGGGCACGAACCCGTATCCCCTGCATCGGCAGGCGGACTCTCAACCGCTGCTCCACCAGGGAAGCCCACTGTGCCCGCAACCTGCTTTTTTTTTTTTACTCAGTGCATCTCAGACATAAATGTACATCAAAAATAGTACTTTAATGACTGTCCTTATACAAATATACATACAGTTTTCTAGGACAGATTTCCAGATGTAGAATCACTGGGTCATTGGTTATGTGAATTTAAAATTTGCTCAGTACTGTCAAACTCTCCTTAAAGATTCCCACATTTCATTGCCACAAAAGTGAATGCAGTCTTCAATTGGATTCAGTAACAGTAAGATATCTATAACAAGAGAGGTATTTCTTTTGGATGGTGGGGCAGTATGTGTCCATAAGCTCTGTTGCATGTGCCCTAGAACAGAGGTGGCCCTCGAGCCAACTGGTAGCCTGCTGTCTGGACGTTGCTCTCACTTCAGAGGACCTATTTATTCCACATTGGATCTAAAGCTTAAACTGGGTTCTTTTCAGGTGTGTGTGTGTGTGTGTGTGTGTGTGTGTGTGTGTGTGTGTGTGTAATCACATCCTTTTAAATTCTTCTAATTACCTTCTATGTTTTGAAATGACAGATGAAGCTCAGGAAAAAATAGTATAATTGAGGTTAGTTCATTTGTAAACTAGGAAGATTGGGCAAATTTTTCTTTCCAAGATTAATACTTCGATACTAAGGTCAGTTCCCAGAGAAAGCCTGGTTGAGTTTAAAAACAAAACAAAAAAACAAAAAACCCCACTGAGATAGGTAAGCAGAGACTAAAATTTCCCTTCAGAGACACAAAGTCTTCCTCCAGTAACAATTCAGTTTTTTATAAAGCAGATCTTGACCTATATTCTGGAGTTCTTACGTAACTGCTGGACTTCAGCCGCCTGTGTAGACCAATAGTGGCTCAACAAAAACATAGGTTGAGGTCCTTTTCTGGCAGCCTCTTAAGTCTAACCTCAGCAAAGTACTAAATTTCCTGGAAAGAATGGTTAGAAGAAAGCAAAACCTTTCTGACCATAGCACTTATGGTCAGAATCTTTAGATTCTGTTTTTTAGGTCTGCCTTTTACTTACATTATCTCACTGATTAGTCATCTTGCAGAGCTTGACTTCCAGAGGATTCTCTTGCTGTTTATACCTTGCAAGCCCCTTCTGATTATGAAAAGAAGGATACGTTAAACTGAGCCAGGGTTTAGCCTCTTCGGGTCACCCTTAGAAAATGAAGAGCCCGCACCAGCCTGTTAGACCATGGTAGCACCATGTTTCCTCCCTCCTGTGATAACCCTTGATCAACCATTCACAAAATCGTTCGTTTCAGATCTTCTCCCAAGGGAGACTCTCTGCAAGCCAGCTAACCAACACTGGGGGATATAAGCGTTACCATCTGTTCTTTCCTTTTCTTCTCCTCATCTGGCCGTGCCACTTGTCTTCATGCTGTGTCCATGGCCTGTCTTCCAGCACCCCATTTGTCTATGGTCATTCCCTGCTTGCTACTGCTGATAGCCAGTGAGGCTTCTCAGTAGGTTCCACGGGGACTTCTCCCCAGGCTGCTCTCTGCTAAGAGCTCAGATTCATAAGCTAATTCTCATGGGTATTCCACTTAGATTTTGCTAATGATAGTATGTAGTATTTATCTATAAAACTGACTATTCCTGAAAGCTAAAATGTTACATTTCCTTAACTTATCAAATGCCATGGAGTAGTGCTCTCCAACAGAAATACATGAGCCATATATGTAATTTAAAATTTTCTAGTAGCCACGTTTAAAAAAAATTATAATGATTTTTTTTGTTTTGTTTTGTTTTTGGCTGCATTGGGTCTTTGTTGCTGCGCACGGGCTTTCTCTAGTTGTGTCGAGCGGGGGCTACTCTTTGCTGCGGTACACAGGCTTCTCATTGAAGTGGCTTTTCTTGTTGCAGAGCATGGGCTCTAGGCGTGGGGGCTTCAGTAGTTGTGGCACTCAGGATCAGTAGCTGTGGTTCGCGAGCTCCAGAGCCGCAGGCTCAGTCGTTGTGGCACACAGGCCTAGTTGCTCCGCGGCATGTGGGATCTTCCCAGACCAGGGCTTGAACCCGTAACCCCTGCTTTGGCAGGTGGATTCTCAACCACTGCACCACCAAGGAAGTCCCTATAATGATATTTTATTTAATCAAGTATATGTATATAATGGTATTTTAACATGTAATCAATATGAAAAATTTTTTTCATACTGAGTCTTCAAAATTCATTGACTATTTTACATTTATAGTACATCTCATTTCAGATTAGCCACATCTCAAGTGCCCAAGAGCCGTTGTGGCTACCATAGAATGCCTCCCAGTGAATAAAATCTTGCTGTCAAAAATGGTGAGATAGAACATTATAGAAAAGCAATAGTGCTGTTAACCCTCCATATGATCTTTATACTACTTCTAGAAATCTGGATTTTTATTTCTGTTCATGTTAAAGGTGATTTTCTCTGTCAACCCTGGGTTAAGTTAGTTTTCATAGCTTTTTTTTTTTTTTTGTGGTACGCGGGCCTCTCACTGTTGTGGCCTCTCCCGTTGCGGAGCACAGGCTCCGGACGCGCAGGCTCAGCAGCCATGGCTCACGGGCCCAGCCACTCCGCGGCATGTAGGATCTTCCCGGACCGGGGCATGAACCCGTGTCCCCTGCATTGGCAGGCAGACTCTCAACCACTGCGCCACCAGGGAAGCCCAGTTTTCATAGCTTTTAAGGTGGACTCTGTTTTCTGAGCTACTGTCAGGAATGTGGTTCCTGAATTTCCTAACTTCTCTGTATTTTAATTTGGGTCCCAGAAAGATTATCTTTTTTTAAAAAATAATTTTATTTGTTTTTATTTATTTATTTTTGGCTCTTGGGTCTTCGTTGCTGCGCGCTGGCTTCCTCTAGTTGCGGCACACGGGCTTCTCATTGCGGTGGCTTCTCTTGTTGCGGAGCTCTAGGCGTGCAGACTTCAGTAGTTGTGGCACGGGGGCTCAGTAGTTGTGGCATGGGGGCTCAGTAGTTGTGGCTTACAGGCTCTAGAGCGCAGGCTCAGTAGTTATGGCACATGGGCTTAGCTGCTCCGCAGCATGTGAGATCTTCCCGGACCAAGGATAGAACCCGTGTCTGCTTCATCGGCAGGTGTTTTCTTAACCACTGTGCCACCAGGGAAGCCCCCAGAAAGATTATCTTGAGTATTGAAATGCTTATATTCTTCAAACCACGATTCATGTAAGTTTTTATTTAGGCTTCTAAAATATACTATGAAGGTGTCACCCAGTATAATTTTGGGTACCTGGAAGCTAAGATTTACAATGGTACCACCAAAGTTCCAATATAGAAAATGTGTATCTTTGCAGCTAAGGCCACGTCCACTCATCCAGAGGATTTAACTCTGGTGTCACATTCTAAAATAGTAACCAAAAGGATCACATGCAGAAGAGAGCACACCTGGAAATGTTGGTTGGACTTGAAATACTAGTATCTAAGGAACTATTAAGAGGACAGGAGAGGCTTGTTTCACTTGGGGAAGAGTAAGGCAGTCAAGGAAACTGTTTTTTTAAATATCTGAAGGCCTGCCAAACAGAGGGAATTACAAGTGTCCTGAGTATAATAGCCCCCCACCAGGTGAAGGTTCCAGGGAAAGGCAGACCTTATACTTAATGTAGAGAAGAACTTGACTTCATTCTACTCAGGAAATAATGCCTTTTCTCTCACTGTGGTTGTTTCAGGAGAGGAGGTGACTATGTAACTGTGATGAGCTATGGGGAACTTAGGCATCATGTAGATATCCTGTGTTGGCATCCAATCCTGAAAGCCTCTCCTGGTTTCATTTCTCTTCCCCTTACTTTCTTAACAGTTAGAACAACAGAGGCAGCAGTTGCTTACTGAACGCCAGAACTTCCACATGGAACAGCTGAAATACGCTGAGTTGCGAGCCCGACAGCAAATGGAACAGCAGCAGCATGGGCAGAACCCTCAACAGGCACACCAGCACTCAGGAGGACCTGGCCTGGCACCACTGGGAGCAGCAGGGCACCCTGGCATGATGCCTCATCAGCAGCCCCCTCCCTACCCTCTGATGCACCACCAGATGCCACCACCTCATCCACCCCAGCCAGGTGAGAGGAAGGCTCTGCTCACCACTCAGTCTGGGGTCATCCCTGTGGCACAGAGCATCAGAGGGGCAAACCACACTGTTGGTGATTTCTGACTAAAACTGTTCAGAATGTCCATTGTCATCTAGGATATTACACACAAGTGAATCTGGTTTTATAGCCATCACCACATAATGCCTGCCATGTTCTCTTTCCAGGGTCCTCTTGGCATTATGCCTTTTTCTTGGGTGGGTCCGCAATATATCCCAGAGATCCTTAAAAATTCGTCCTTGGATTGTCTACATTTTTTAAAAAAATTTATAGACATTCTCAAAGATAGACACACACACAAAGAATAGCACAATGAACTCTTATGATAGCAATCATCACCTTTCTGCCATTCTTAGCTTTTTGTTATAGAAATCTTCTACTGTAGACAAAAGTAGAGAGAATAGCATAATAATCCCCCAAATACCTATTGCACAGCTTCAAAATTATCAACATTTTATCTCTTCCTCCTCACTTTGGTGTGAGAGAGAGACTTCAAAACGTATCTCTAGGGCTTCCCTGGTGGCACAGTGGTTGAGAGTCCGCCTGCCGATGCAGGGGACACAGGTTCATGCCTCGGTCCGGGAGGATCCCACATGCCGCGGAGCAGCTAGGCCTGTGAGCCATGGCTGCTGAGCCTGCACGTCCGGAGCCTGTGCTCCACAACGGGAGAGGCCACAACAGTGAGAGTCCCACGTTCTGCAAAAAACAAAAAAAAACAAAAAAAAGGTATCTCTAACCAATGGAAATCTTATTCTTTAACATAACCTACTATATTACACCCAACAAAAGTAACCATAATTCCTAATAACATTAATTAAATGTCTTTGAATGCTTCATTTGTTTGAATTCACTAATAGTTCTCTTAAATCTATTTTTACATGTTAACAATTCACCCTCCCTTTTTTCTTTCTTTTTTAAAATGCCATTCATGTGTTTGGCTGTGCCCGATCGTGCACTCCAAGTGCATGGTGTCATTTCACATATCCTTCCCCCTCTCCTCCCTCCCACACATCTCCCATAAATAAACCACAGGATGGCGCTGGATATTTTAGCAGGTTCAAGTTCACTTTGGCAGTGCAGGCATTTTTCCTGTAATGTTGGTTCTTGGTGGCGTTCATATTGGTCAGTGGTTCTGGTGTTGCAGAGTTCTCCATTAGACTCACTTAAGATTTTACCTGCCATTGAGACCTAGGTCAGTTATTTTATCAAGTGTTGCAAAATGGTAAGATTTCTAAATTTATTATTCTGTCTGCATTTATTTATATTCTACATTTATTAGCAGTGATTCTTTTATTTAAAAAGCTTTTCTTCACCAATCATTTAGTTACCTTGAAAATCAATCCTTAGGAAAGACTGGATAAATGCTTCATCCTTTCCCTTTATTTATCAGTTACCTTAATAATGAGTTCAACCCCTCTGCCAAGTTACCCCCGCCACACACACAGTCTCCAAAGGTTACCAATAAGGGTTTTTTTTCTGTTGTGTGTGTATGTTTTTAGTATTGTGAATTTATATATTCTTACGTGTTTCAATCTATTATGGACCTTACTCATTTTCATGCTCAAATTGTCTCATCTTTTAGCTCACGGGTTCCCCTTCAGGTTGGCAACTATTCACCACATTTTAACAACCTTGGAAGTCGAGCTCTCGATTCTTCCAAACTTAACTACTGACATCATTAAACCTAAAATATACCTTTAATTTCAGCATCCCCCCCCCACCCCCTGCAATATTCCTTCCCTTCCTAGACGGTAATATGTATGGCTGTGTGCTGTGTATTACATTGCTTTAGTAACAGTCTTCCTGTAAGATTTTTATAGGTACTTTATACATGTGTCAAGTGCCTGCCAGAGCCAAAATTTGTGCTTTCTGGGGAGGAATGCAAGTTCTCTGGCCAGGGCATGTAGAGATGAGCTGAAATAAAAATAGAAAGACCCTTGGAGGCCTGAGAAGATTCCCAACATGACTAATGTCAGTTGCCCTGACTTCCTCAAATGACAGAATTTCTAAATCTCATGGAAATAACCAGGCATGTTTGCCTGAGGAAGCCATGACAAAAAAAACTATGATCTGACAATTTATGTTACCAACATGAATTTTTAATTTACAACCCCAAACATGTTTAGACATTAGTTCTTACTGCATTGACCGAAAAATGGGGCTAGGTTGACTTTGGGAAGCATTCATTTTCATACGCACTTGCGCGCACACACACACACACACACACACTCTCTCTCTCTCTCTCTCTCTCTCTCTCTCTCTCTCTCTCTCTCTCTCTCTCTCTCTCTCTCTCTCTCACACTATTAAATTGCAGTTGTGGAATTTGCTACCATCATCCGACTTGCCACTTGGTCTAAATGACATTTGTGGAGATAGTTTTAGAAGTCTGCCAGGCTCATGACACAGGATACTTTATTTCTCAGTTTTCCTGTCTGTCAGCTTGAGTGGATCTTAAAACCTCTCTGAGATCTAATTTTCTTCCAAGTTAAAAGTTATGAATGCTTAACAGAGTGATGATCACAAAGTGATTTTTCAAAAACAGTTACTTTAAAAATTTAATTCCTAAAACTCTTGGGATAAATGTTTAGGAAGGGGTTCGCTGTGGCTCCTTGGTATTTGGTTCTTAATGTTGCTAAAGCATCATCATCCACAGTAACTGTTCACAGAGAACTTCTCAGGAGCTCCACCATCTGCATTTAGAAGATACCCTTCTACCTTTTTTTCTAAATTACATCCTGGTGAGAACAGGTGTTTGTATGCCAGGCCCTTCACCCCCAGTATTTTTGCTTACTTCTCATTGTCCTGCCTTTACAGTTGAAGAGCTGGTGCATGCCAAGGCCATGTCTCCTTGCTGCATGGTGGAGCCAGGGTTCATACTGGGCTCCTTCTATTCCAAAATGATGTCACGATGCCACCTCCCGTGATGGAGGACCAAGGGGATTTAGAGCAGACTCAGATACAGCTCTTCTTTTAGGGAGAGAGTGGTAAAAAACTAGGGTTCATAAAATAGCCTTTAGAATAAAAATAGTTTATGTTTCTCTTTTTACTTTCTCACAGAAATAGACTTTCCTTCAGTGAATTTTAAAGAAAATGATCATTGTGTGTATGATGAGAGTGTTATTTAAAATCTATTTTAAAAACTATTCTTCCTTCCTCCCTTCCTCCCTCCCTCCCTCCCTCCCTCCCTCCCTTCTTCCTTCCCTCCCTCCCTTTTTTTTTGGCCACGCCATGCTGTGTGTGGGATTTTAGTCCCCCTAACCAGGGATCGAACCCGCACCCCCTGCAGTGGAAACATGGACTCTTAATCACTGGACCTCCAGAGAAGTCCCTCTTTTCTTAAACATTTTTTATTGAAATGTAATGTACATATGGAAAAATACACAAGCCATAAGTATTTTGCTTGATGATTTTTTTTTTTTTTTTTTTTTTTTTTTTTTGCGGTATGCGGGCCTCTCACTGCTGTGGCCTCTCCCGTTGCGGAGCACAGGCTCCGGACGCGCAGGCCTAGCGGCCATGGCTCACGGGCTTAGTTGCTCCGCGGCATGTGGGATCTTCCCGGACCAGGGCACGAACCCGTGTCTCCTGCATCGGCAGGCGGATTCTCAACCACTGTGCCACCAGGGAAGCCCTGCTTGATGATTTTTAACAAAGAGAATATACCTGTGTAACTAGTACCCAGAAGCCCCCTCATACCCATCTCAGTCTCCTTCCTGCCCTTGGGTAACAACTGTCCCGATGTCTAATATCATAGACTAGGTGGGCTGGGGATTTGGGGGATTTTTGGGGGGTTTCTTGGGGGGGTGCGTTGGGTCTTCATTGCTGCACGCGGTCTTTCTCTAGTTGTGGCAAGTGGGAGCTACTCTTCATTGCAGCGCATGGGCTTCTCATTTCAGTGGCTTCCTTTGTTGCAGAGCACAGGCTGTAGGCACGTGGGCTTCAGTAGTCATGGTGTGTGGGCTCAGTAGTTGCGGCGCGCGGGCTCTAGGATGTGAGGGCTTCAGTAGTTGTGGCACGCGGGGTCTAGAGTGCAGGCTCAGTAGTTGTGGCGCACGTGCTTAGTTGCTCCTCTGCATGTGGGGTCTTCCTGGGCCAGGGATCGAACCCATGTCCCCTGCATTGGCAGGCAGATTCTTAACCACTGCATCGCCAGGGAAGTCCCTGGGCTGGTTTTGAATGTTATCTGGATAGAATCACATACTGATTTTTGTTTGTTTGCCTTCTTTCATTCTTGCTGTACATGTCTTTGGCTCTTGCTGTTCTTTCTTCTTGTTGTATGTGTCTACTGTGGGGCTCTACCATGATTTATTAATCCATTCTCCTGTTGATGGACATTTGATTCATTTCCATTTTAGTTACTACGAATAGTAACTCCTGCTGTGAACATGAATGTGCACATGTCTTTTGGAGACATAGGTATACATTTCTGTTGTGTGTGCCCCTAAGTGGTGGAATTTGTTATGTGTCTAGAATGGGTCTTAGGATATCCGTGTATTCACATTAGTTGATGCTGCCAAAATTTTGCCAAAATGATAATGCCAGTTTATATTCTCTCTAGCAGTGTATGAGAGTTCCAGCAGCTCAAGGTAGTCATTTTTCATAGTTTCCCCTTTTGTGAGATTGTTTTGGAGTTACAATGTAGAAATCGGGTGTGTTGGAATGTAAAATGAATAAAAATAAATTGAACGCACTAATTAAAGGCTTTCTTAATATCGACAGTTCAGAAAAGGCTGATTGTATTGTAACAGCTGAGTCTCGTACACCATATTCTAGAAATTGGCTAAAGAGGCCTTATATATCAAAGCAAGTGAGGGAGTTGGTAGTGTTTTAGGTGGAGAAGAGCTTTAGTCTCTTATTTGCCACAGGTGTAAGTTAATGAATGGGAGCATGGTCCTTCCAACTAATATTTCCTAGGTTCTAGAAAAGTTAGCGGGCCTCAGCGTTTATGTTAGGAGCTGAGGGTAATTATCCAGTCAGTTTGCTAGGTTTTGGTGTTTGGTCAGAATTTATGGTGTGTGAAGGAAGGAGAAAAATCAACCTCTGAAAACCAGCAAGGTTGGGGAACTGGTGAGAAGAAGGTCAAGACAAATTTATTACTGAGTGGTGAATTTGTCCAGCTCTCTGACTTCTTAGAATTTAAATAATTTTGTAGATAAATCACATGTAATCTTTCTCCACATAACTGGCCATCAGTTAGTGGTAGAGCCCATTAAAATATGGCTCATTGTTGTGAATCTCCCAGACTGTCAAACACGTATGGACCCAGGCACCAGTGGGGCTAGTATAAACTGACACCTGTACATATTCCATTTAGTTTGTACCTCTGCAGTCCTCCCCTCCACCCCTTTAATTCATTCAAATGCTTAGAATTTTTGTATAGAGAATACCATCTGCATGCTGCTGTCTCTCTTCCTGGGCTTTTATTATTTGGTCCTACTCGTAACTCACCTGGGAGATCCAGCTTTTTGTAGGTTTTGTTCTTACCTGTGATAGTGTCCCAAGTTGATTTGTTTCCACCAAACAGATAGATAGTCAAAGGAAGAATCTATAGTATAAAGTTGGCAAATGGAAACTGGAGGTGGCCATAGCCATCCTTATACCACCCTTAGGTTTTGTTGATCTTCATAAAATACACAGCACTACACGTCGTCTTTTCATTTAAATCGAAAAACAGTGTGATTTCATGAAGTGATTCCTAAATTAAAGGCGTACTAGCTCTTCCTGTAACACTGCCATTCTAAATGGCACAAGGTGAATAGTCATGACAGCCATCACTTCTTGAGCACATGCATGGTATCCCTTGCCCACACCCTGGACCATTGTGTTCATGACAGCACATGGGGAACGAAGGAGAGTGGCCTGGGTAGTGGCTGCTGTTTTCTGAGGTGTTCTTGATTGTCAGCAAGGAGGACATTTCTGACTGCAGGGGGTACCCTCCAGGGGCCTTGGCACCTACAGTCATCCCTCAGTATCCACCAGGGATTGGTTCCAGGAGCCCCAATGGGGGATGCATGAGTATTCATGGATTCTCAAGTCTCTTATATAAAATGGCACTGTACAGTGAATTCAGTCAGCCCTCTATATCCATGGATGCAGATCCCATGGATATGGAGGAACGGAGGGCCAGGTGTATTTACAGGAGGATTACCTAAATATCCAGTATGTAAGTGCAGTGTAAGCTCTGCCCTCCCCATTGGGCTTTTGAACCTAGTTGCAGGGCAGGAATAAAGAGGTAGACATAGAGAATGGACTTGATGATGTGGGGTGGAAGGGTGAAGCTGGGGCAAAGTGAGAGTAGCATCGACATATATAAACTCCCAAACGTACAATAGTTGGCTGGTGGGAAGCAACAGTGTAGCACAGTGAGATCAGCTTGGTGCTTTGCGATGACCTAGAGGGGTGGGATAGGGAGGATGGGAGGGAGGCTCAAGAGGGAGGGGATATGGGGACATGTGTATGCATATGGCTGATTCACTTTGTTGTACAACAGAAACTAACACAGTATTGTAAAGCAATTATACTCCAATAAAGTTCTATTAAAAGTAAATAGTAGGGGGCTTCCTTGGTGGCGCAGTGGTTGAGAATCCGCCTGCCAATGCAGGGGATTACAGGTTCGTGCCCCGGTCCGGGAAGATCCCACATGCCGCGGAGCGGCTGGGCCCGTGAGCCATGGCCGCTGAGCCTGCGCATCCGGAGCCTGTGCCCCGCAACGGGAGAGGCCACAACAGTGAGAGGCCCGCATACCAAAAAATAAAAAAATAAAAAAATAAAAAATAAATAGTAGGGCTTCCCTGGTGGCGCAGTGGTTGAGAGTCCGCCTGCTGATGCAGGGGACACGGGTTCGTGCCCTGGTCTGGGAAGATCCCACATGCCGCGGAGCGGCTGGGCCTGTGAGCCATGGCCGCTGAGCCTGCGCGTCCGGAGCCTGTGCTCCTCAACGGGAGAGGCCACAACAGTGAGAGGCCCGCATACCGCAAAAAAAAAAAAAGTAAATGAGGCATTCTTGAGTATTCGTGCCTCATGGATCTGGAGTGAGCCACCTGCATTGGGGAAGCCTTTGTTATGTGTCTCTGTGTGTGAAAAGTAGAGAGAAAAGGACATGTTGGTTTAAATATCTTCATGGTTTCCTCATTAATAATATAAGAATTTTTAGAAGTGCCTAAGAAAAATCAGAGTAGGAATTGATCTGATTTGATGAGAACTCAGGGATGGTAGAGATGTTTTAATAATAAAACAAGAATATTTTGCATCAGTTAGTAAAATATTGGTTGTTCAAGGAAATTTCAAGCAAGGCATTAGGCACTTGACTTTTAAGCCCCCAAGTTAGACCCACTTACAGAACCCTCCCTGTGGGAAATACTACTTAGGAAAGGATTACAACTACTCATCACTTCCCAGCTTCCTCTCTCCACCCAACTCAGAGCCCTACACTGAAGAGGAAAAAGGACTAGCTCGTCACATCAGTCAAGTCTTTATTATCTGCGGTGCCTTTGGTCCTACTTGCATGATGTGATAACAAGGCTGCTGTGCCACTTTCCGGAGTAGCAGGTTATCCTCACAGAGAGAACAGTGAGGGCACAGTCTTCAACAAAGAGCCTCTGTGCCCCCCGGAAGCTGCTGCAGGAGGAGCAATCTCCGAGGAGCCTGGGCTTCCCCTCGCTTGGCCCCGATTGTTAGTTCTGTTCTCTGGGAGACTCAGCCAGAGAGTTTGCCATGGATGGTTAGAAACAGCAATGAAATGTGCTTAAGATTGGAAATTCATAGGTTCCCTTTCCTAGTTTTGTGTTCCTTACCCACCTGCCTCTCCCATCCCAAAGAATAAAAATAAAATCCTTAATATTCTCTTAGGCATGGTGGCCGTAATGCTTTAGTATAAGATCTAATAAACCTGAGAGTGTGAGGGATTTTTTCACTAGGCAAAGCCTAATTTTAGCAAACCTTTCCATTTTTCAGGCTTCAGATGCCTGCTGTTTAAAAAAAAAAAAAAAAAGCTTGTATGTAGGTCAGACTCCCACCAGTATATGCTTTGATACTGCTGTTCTGAAGCCACATCTCTCTATCTCTCACCTTCCTCTCTACTGGAAAAGGAAACACCTGAATTTTTTTTTTAATGGAAAGTACATATACACACCCTTTATTTTGTTTGGTAAGGCCTGCTCCGGTTTATTTTCGGTATCTGTAGGTCAGACTTCTTCATGTTTATTAAGAGTTAATGGAAATGCCTTCAGACATTGTCATCCATTTAAAAGTGGTGAGGGGCTTCCCTGGTGGTACGATCTGCCTGCCAATGCAGGGGACACGGGTTCAAGCCCTGGTCTGGGAAGATCCCACATGCTGTGGAGCAACTAAGCCAGTGCGCCACAACTACTGAGCCCACGTGCCACAACTGTTGAAGCCCGTGTGTGTAGAGCCTGTGCTCTGCAACAAGAGAAGCCACCCCAATGAGAAGCCCACGCACCGCAATGAAGAGTGGCCCCCGCTTGCCACAACTAGAGGAAGCCTGCGTGCAGCAATGAAGAATCAACACAAACAAAAATAAATAAATAAAAATAAATAAATTCAAAAAAAAAAGTGGTGAGCCCTATATCAGAAACCAGAAAACCCCAAGGACATTTAGATTTCAAAAGGACAGGTGTTGGGTTTCCCTGGTGGCGCAGTGGTTAAGAATCCACCTGCCAGTGCAGGGGACACGGGTTCGAGCCCTGGTCCGGGAAGATCCCACATGTTGTGGAGCAACTGAGCCCTTGCACCACAACTGCTGAGCCTACACTCTAGAGCCCGCGAGCCACAACTACTGAGCCTGCATGCCACAACTACTGAGCCCGTGCGCCGCAACAAGAGAAGCCACTGCAATGAGAAGCCCACACACCGCAACAAAGCGTAGCCCCTGCCTGCTGCAAATAGAGAAAGCCCGCGCGCGGCAACAAAGACCCAACACAGTCAAAAACAAAATAAATAAATTTATTTTTTTAAAAAACAGAAATCGGCTTTTCCACGGAAAGAAATACCCTTTTAAGGCAGAGTGGTGTAAAGAAAAGGAGAATGAGCCTCAGGGTCAGACAGCTCAGTCTCTTGTTCCTTGTGACTTTCAACCAAATTCCATAGCCTCTCTGAGATTTAGTCCTTATCTTGAAACTGGGCTCTTACTTCAGTCTTCCTAACAACCTGAAGGATTCCATGAGACAACTGTCTTTGCCTGGGACGTGACAGGCCCCAGCTCAGAGCAACATTCTGTCCCCTCCTTGTCCTCTAAATCCACTGCCGTAGGCACACCAGCACCTCTGGATGGCACAGGGGCATTGCCTCACTCTTGGTGCTTCTTGCTTTCCTGAGAAATGTTTGTCTGTGCAAGGTCCCACAGTGGAAGTAAACTGTTTTTCTTCTACTTCTTCCTTTTTGCTGCCACCTTTCCCAAGGAGCCATTGTCCTCTCATACCTTAAACACCCATACCCCAGTGGCTTTATGGCTCTGTTTGTGATAGGAGGATAGAAGAACTTTGTTTTACAGAAAGCTTCAGGATTTATAGCAGAGAAAGGAAAGGTTTTTTCCAGCTGTTGGGCAAATAGCCTTGGAAAACCCTAAAGCTACTCTATCCCAGCTTGTCGTAAAGATGTAGGGAAATAGGTAAATGGGCCACTGCCGCTGAGCAGGTAGCTTTGGAAACAGCACTGATGGGCCTGACAGCCGAGTCTGCAAGGCTTATCCCAGTGTGTTTTGGTAGGTATCATCTTGTGTCCATGTGCCACTGATTCCTCTTTGCCAGATTGTTTCTAGAGCTAGGTGTGGGTTGAATAACTGACCCATCACTTTATTGGCAGCAGGGTTTGTATCACATAGTCTGCTGGAAGACAGATGGGCCCCCTTTCTCCAGACCTTCATCCTCAGAGTGTACTGTATTGCAAACACCAGATCTGAAGCCAGAGTACCCAGGTCAGAGCTGGGCTCCCCTATTTATACACTTTATGACATTGGGTGAGCTACTCAGTCTTTGTTTTCCCCTTTCATAAACGTGATAACTTACAACAACAGAAATGTAGGTCTCACAATTCTGGGAGCTGCTAGAGCAAGGTCATGTTCCCTCCAGGGGCTCTAGGGAAGAGTGTTCATTGCATCTTCCAGCTTCTGGTGTCTGGTAGCATTCCTTGGCTTGTGGCCACATCTCTCTTTACTCTGTCTTTACCTTCCTTCTCCTCTGTGTCTTTTCCTCCATGTGTCCCATATAAGAACACTTGTCATTGGATATAAGGCCCACCAGGATAATCTAGGATGATCTTAACTCAAGGTCCTTAACTTAAATCTGCAAAGATGCTTTTTCCAAATATGGTTACATTTACAGGTTCCAGATATAAGAACGTGTGCATTATCTGTTTGGGGGCCACCATCCAACCCACTGCAAGGTGCTGGAAAGTATATTTGATAAAATTATTTATTGCAGGAAGCAGAGCAGTTTCCTTATTGTTGATATAGTGAAGAAGAAAACATGGTGTTTGGAATTAAAGTTTACATCTTAGTTGTTTTTTTTTTAAATGCTGACTGTTATATTAAGTCCTTTCACAGGAACTGTTTCATTTGAGCACAGAATAGTGTGGTAGAAAGAGAATTGGATTTAGAATCAGAAGACTTGGATCTCATTCCTCTTACAAGTTCTGTAACTGTAAAGAAGTCTCTTAACTTTTCTGAGCTTCTGTTTACTGTCTGTAAAATGAGAATATTTGCCCTGTCTCTCATAAGGCAGAGCCAGTGACATAATAAGGCACCATACGAAATAAACAGTTTCCCCAATCATACAGAGAGAATACAGCAGATATTTAGCATCACTCTTTATAATAATCTCAGGAAACTGAGGCTCCAGGCATCCTAAATGACTTGTCCAAAACCCACTCATCTGGGTCGGCGTGAAGTGGAAGTGAGATTGCACTGTTCAGCTTCCAGTCACGTTCATCTTCACTTTCCCTGTCGAGATGGTATTGGTATGTGACTGGGATGTTCACTGGTCAGCCAGGAGTTTGGACAACTAGACATCAAACTATAAAAACTCTGTCAGACTGTTGTGGATGACATTGGTTAGGACTGAACAGTTGTGTGTCTTATCACTTAGCACACACCTGGTCTATGCTCTTCTTTCTTTCTCCCTTACTCAGTACTCTTTCTGGCCTTTTTGTAAAGGCATTCTTCAGTGTTCTGCTGTCAGTTTTCTGGCGAGAGAGACCTGAGACAGGCTGGCAAAATGTTCTTCCTGACTTGCTCAAGGCCTCTTGTCCAGGTTGAACTGGATAGAAGGAGGGAATCTGCACCCATTGATAAACACGGGCCGTATTATCTGTTCTAGTGAATAGCTTCCATTCATCACAGCAAGTCCATTGAAAGTGTTCTTTCATCTCCAGGTTGGGATTCTGTAGGTCTGGACATCATACTAGGCCACCTGCCCCCAACAATAGCAAAAGTATCTCCTCTTGCCCTGTCTCACCACCTGGAATACCATCAGAGAATCATTAGTAGAGACTCAAGAGAGTGGGGAAAAAAAGCATTGTGTTTAGTAATGGCCTCACAGGTGTTTGGTAGGAAGGAAGCTGGGAGAGTTACAGAGGACAGACCCTGATTCTTAGAATAATAAGCCTCTGTGTGTGCTACTTATTGCCTATTGGAAACTTTGAGAGTTCTCTATCTTCCCTTCACCCCATGTCTGTGTTCCACTGGAATGACAGTCAATTCTGCACCTCCTGTTCCCAAAGCAAAAGTCCTTCCCCATTCTCTACACTTCACATGCCAGTTAGGTGCCAAACCCGAATTCTTTCTCCTTCTCATCGTCATACTCACTCCTCCTCGTTCTCTTACCCATCCTCAGGAAGCCTGTAGGGTGCTGTTCTCAGCTCTTATCTACTTATCCTGCCCTCATGTAGCCCCTGCTTCTCTGCAAAAGCTCTCTTCCTCTGCTCTAGGCTCAGACTCCTCTGCATCCCTTCTTTTTTTTTTTTTTTTTTTTTTTGCGTTATGTGGGCCTCTCACTGTTGTGGCCCCTCCCATTGCGGAGCACAGGCTCCGGACGCGCAGGCCCAGCGGCCATGGCTCACGGGCTTAGTTGCTCCGAGGCATGTGGGATCTTCCCGGACCAGGGCACGAACCCGTGTTTCCTGCATCGGCAGGCGGACTCTCAACCACTGCGCCACCAGGGAAGCCCTGCATCCCTTCTTAAAGCTTTCCATCACACAGAAAATCAGGCCCATGTTCTTCCTCATTTCTCCAAAGCCTTTCACCCAGTCCCCTGTAGCCTTACCGGCCAAGTCCCTCATCCCATTCTGTGTGTGTGACTCATCCGGTCGCCTTTGCTTTGATTCATGTCACACAAACCAAGCGTGGACAATTTGGCTCTGTAGCCTGGGCATTTTTTTAAATAACCTTTTGAGCTTGTTACTCCTTGGTGAAATGCAGGTAATAGATAATAAGGTGATGCAGTTACCTCAGAGGGGATGGTGAGTATGAAGATGCTACGTATAAATGGAACAATATTATTTTCTGATTGTGTAACTCAGGCTAGGCCTTGTGCTTAGGATAGTCTGCTGTTATCCTGTTCCTAATTCCCCTCCTTCACTTTATATACACGTTATCCAAAGTCCCAAGTCATTCACAAAGTTGGTCTTAGTTAATCAGAAGGTATTGTTTTCTTTTACTTGCTTCTTCCATAGTTTTCCCTTGATTTGCCTGCCACACCTTCATGTGTACTCATCCTTGTATGGCTTGTAATATACTTGGCATTTGTTTTTTTTTATCTCTTGTGTCATTCCCTACGTGGATAGACTCTTCAGCACGGCCTAAATCTGTCCTAGCACTGTGGCACAGGCACCCAGCTTTAATTACTGAAGTTCAGTGGTGTAGGAGTAGTGGTAGTGTCAGCCCAGCACCTGCTCTTGCTTTCTCTGAGGTGATTTGATCAAGTTGTCCTCCAGCAGATGGGCCTCTGGGGCTCCTCTGCTGCACTTTTGCATGATTGCATTATAGAGCACAGGAAGGTGGGCCAGAGGACCCAAAACTTGCTGTTCTTTTCATTCTGAGGCATAAAGTTGATGCCTCCCTATGCTTTTAAAAAGTAGTCCCCCAAAGACAGTGGACCACTTCTCTTCCTGACTCTTGTATCTCACTGGGGTTCTCTTCATTGACATCCTGTAGTGAAAGGCTCCACTCTTTGAGTCCTGGCTCATGGAACAGACACTGGAAATAGACGGTGTGAGCCTTGAAGCTTTGTGTGTCTTTCTTAAGACAGGCGTTTTTCTAAGCACTGACAGAATTCTTCATTTGAGTTATCTCCAGTACTGCTCTATATATTTTAGTTGCCAGTTAGCTGTCCGGTAGTCCCATCTTCCAAGCTTGAACCTCAAGCGTTCTTATTTCCAGCTGTCTCAGGACTGTGCCTAGAAGCCTGTATTCAGTTTCATATAGTTGACCTTACATAGGTGTGTTAATGTCCCTAGATTTAAAAAAGAAAGAAAGAAAAAACTACAATAGATTCTCTTTCCTTATTCTGTAGAGATTATAATTTGTCTTTATATATAGCTTCAGCCTTGGTTTGTGCCCATTAAACAATTCTCCTTTGTTTGTGGCTCTTTAAAGCCAAGCCCAGGAGCCAGACTGCTGAGTTGAAGAACTAATACATATCCACCACCATATCTAAGGGAGGATTGGCTAACTGCAACCAAATCTGGCCTATCTCCGGGCCATAGGCTAAGAATGGTTTTTACAGTTTAAGTGGTTGGGGAAAACTTGAAAGAATGTTTATGTCACATGAAAATTATGTGAAATTCACATTTCAGAGTCCATAAATAAAGATGTCTAGGTAACCTATTTGTTACACATTGTCTGACTGCCTTCATACTACAGTAGCAAAGTTAAATAGTTGTGAAAGAGGCCATATGGCCTGCCAAGTCCAAATACTTACTATCTGGCTCTTTACAGAAAGAGTTTGCTGAAAGTTCTAAAGACTCAGTGTGAAACTGAATGCAGGAGATGTTTCATTGTCCTTATATCTAGCGTCTCCCATTATGCACATCAAAGCAATAGGAAGAGGTGAAGGAGTTGCATGTTTCCCGTGTGTCTCCCCCACCATGTTTCTCCAGAGCTGGTGCTTCCTGGTTGGGGGGAGAGGGAGAGATTTTTTGTGAACAGGACTTTAGGATTCCAATTAGAATCCCTTTTTAATTGTGATTTCACAGTAGTGATCAATACCCTTTCAGGCATACACATTCCCACATAGCCTGTGCGTGAAGCTCAATCTGGACTGAGCTTCAGTCCTTGGACTGTGCACTGACTTGCTGTTAAAGTCCTTCTCTCCACTCCCTGTGGTCTTTGCTTGGCATTTTGTGTCGGGAAGATATTGGACAATCCATTGTTCACCCAAACTAACCAGAATGAATGCTTTCTTTTAAGGATGTTTGGTAACTGCTGCTTACAGCTACTGCCTACCTATAGCAGGGTTTAGGGTAATCATTCACTTCACAGATCTGCCCCATTATCCCTCTGTCCCCCCACCCCACCCCAAATTAAAAGCTGGACAGAGAGATTATTACAGATTATTGCTCTGTTGATCTAATTGTTTTGGGGGGTTAGGTATTTGTCTGTATTTAGTAGTCTCGGGCAGTGAATTGATTCCTTTTTTTCCTAGTACATTTACCTCAGTACTTTAAATCTCCCTCCACAGGTCAGATACCAGGTCCAGGTTCCATGATGCCTGGGCAGCCCATGCCAGGCCGCATGATGTCCACCGTTGCAGCCAACATCCACCCCCCTGGGAGTGGCCCTACCCCTCCTGGTATGCCTCCAATCCCAGGAAACATCTTAGGACCCCGGGTACCCCTCTCGGCACCTAACGGCATGTGTAAGTAGCAAGGTGGGAGATGCATTACCCCCGGGTCTTTTAGGGAGGGCTGTACACAGGGAGGCAGGCTTTTTGTTCTCTCTGGGGTTTGACAGGTCCATGGACAGTATGACCTGTAAGAGTGGGTTCCAAAAGACTGATTTTTTAGTCATTGCTCTTCAGCACCCCTGATGGACAGGTACCCAGGTGATGAGTGCAAAGTGCTCCCAGTTAGTCGGGCTCTTATGCCATACATAGCCTTCATGGCATGCACTTGTGACTCCAGGGTCTGTTGGGAGGCCAGGGGCATGCCTTGCCCACGCCTTATTAAGCCTATGTAATTTGAATCTTGGAAGACATACAGAGCTACTGGCAGTTATTTTCCCTATAGGAGCCTTTTATGGATTCAGGGTTTAAAAGTGGTAGGTACAAAGAAAAGAATAGGATCTGGTTTAGGGCAGGAATAACAAGTTTCTTGTAGCCATTTGATAACATTCGTAGTGGCTGCTTAGACTAAGGAAGGAGTATGCGGGGCTGTGTTGAGAAGGAATTTGAGGTCTTAGCAGGCTCCATGGAGAAAGCAGATGCTGCTGAACGATGTCTGCCTGGTGGTATGTGCAAAGCCAGCTAGCTCATTCCTGCCATGGGGCCCTTGTTGTGCTCCAACCCTGGCCTCCAGAGGATTGCATAAGAGCCTGGCCTGCTCTTTACTCCTGTAGACCAGGAGTAATGATCTCAAAATGCAGCTGATAGTGGCCATGTTCCCAGCCACATCTCTGATCCCAGGTCCATTTAGAAGTCACATATGTGAGGAGGAGTTAGCTCCTGTTCACAATACAGAGAGCTAGGACACATAGGAATTCCTGGCCTCCAGGAGCTTTAGTTGGGAAAATAGGAAATGAACAAGTGGATAGTAGTACAGGGTTTACCATAAGTTACGCGAGGCTATGAAGTGACTTGAGTTCACTGTAGTTCTCTGGGAGACTTCATAGGGCCAGGAGGCAGGGACTATCGACAGAGGTACATCTCCTTTCTCATTGGACCCACAGGGGCAAGGACAAAGTAGGTGCACAGAAGAAAGACAGCAATTGAGCTGGGTCAGTATAGGATCACAACAATAGAAAAAGGTATCTCTGTTGAGTCAGTGGTCAGAGGCCGTAGTCTAGTGGGTACCTCTTTTCCTTGGCAAGAAAATCCTTGCCTTGCCGCCTTACAGGCAGTATACAAATGTGCTGGCTGATAAGGAGGTTTGACCAGTTTGCCCATCCCCTTTGCAGAGATAATGTCATTGGTCTTTACCACTGTCATGTGCTGCTGGTAACCCGCAATTTGTGTACAGGATTCCATCCTAAAGGGCCCTCAGTGGAGCACCTTGAGAATGTGGAAGGTTTGCTCCCGATCACTTCCTGCCACAAGTGAATTTCAGGGATTCTGAACCGCTGACTTGGCTCCAGGGCACTGGGCAGGCCTCATCAGGCGAGTCGCTTCCTGTCTTCAGGCCCTGGTTTTCTCCACTGCAAGATGACACAAGGGATTAGATCAGTGGGCTTCAAAATGCTTTGAAGAGCCTTAGCAGTTTGGTGGAAACCTCCTAGGGGGAAAGTTGGGTGAATTGACTGGTGAGGAAGGCTGCAGTTTAATTATTTGTTTCATGTTTTCATTTCTGGAAAAATCTAGTTAAAAAATCCCTGGATTAAATTATATCTGGGGCTCCTTTGAAAAGCAGCTAAAATTGAAACAGGAAAGAGCCCCAGACACTCATACTAATTGTTCCCTTCAGGACCTGACCTAGTTTTGGCCAAAAATCCAAGGACTGCAGTTCAGGAGCTGTGGGGCCTCCCAGGACTGTCCAACTTGTCAGCAGCTGCCTCAAGTGAAGCTGTCTGGCCCTGCTGGAGATAGTTAATATCAGCAAGAAGTTTCTGATAATCTATTTTGTGCCCAGCTAGGCTAGGCACTATGAGAGAAAGAAAAGAAGACACAGAACTTGCCCAGGAACGAGCTTATCATTTAACTGAAGAAATAAAATTAGCAGCGAGAACCATTAAAATACAATAAAATCAAAATATAATTAAGTTCTGAAAAGGTCTGGAGTGATTCTTGGAAGGGGTGGGCCTTGAAGGAGATTGGGGCAGATTCAGACACCTCCCCACTCCCCCAACCTCATGGGTCAGGGGAAGCAACATGAGCAGTGACCTGGAGGTCCAGATGGACCTGCACCATGTAGATCACAGCAGCAGCAGTGCCTCACAGGCGATAAAGAAACCTCCTTCTCAAGTCGTTTTCTCTGAATGGGCTCTTCCCCGAGCCCCTGTGTTTCCAGCAATGATGAGTTACTTCTGGATGTGTTTGCAGATCCCCCTCCGCCGCAGCAGCAGCCACCTCCTCCACCACCTGCAGATGGAGTCCCTCCACCTCCTGCTCCAGGCCCACCAGCCTCGGCTGCGCCCTAACCTGGAAGATGCAGGGGACGTCCACGCCCTGCGCCACCAGCTGGAGTGGGGATGACAGGACTTGTGTTCCTCAGCTTCCTTGGGTTTCTTTCAGGATTTTTCTTCTTGCAGCCCCAAGCACACATCCCATATTTCCCCATTTCTCTTGCCACCCCTGTCCGTGCTCTGACATGTCTTGGGTTAGGTCCTCCTCCAACTCTCAGGGGGAAGCCTGTGGTGACAGTGTGCCCTGGTCATCCTAAAAATACCCAGCGTCTCCCTGTCCTGGTATGGGGTATGCTGACAGTTTATCTGCAGGTCCTGTCAACATTAGTGTTTCTATGTCTGTCATTTTTGCTCTCCTGCAGTTTTTTTGCTTTGTCTTATGCTTTTATGGATAATGCTTTATAATCATTATCTTTTTCTTTTGGGGGTGGGGAGGCGGGTTGTTATTGCTTTAAAGGAGAGCATCCTAAGTTAATAGGAACCAAAAAATAGTGATGGGCAGAGGGGATAGCCAGAAGGGATAAACCTTAAGGCATTTTAAGTGACCTTATTTCTGCTTATCTGAGCTAAGAATGGTGCTGATGGTGAAGGTTCATGAGACTTTTGCCACACATGGATGCACCAGAATTAAAAAGAGATGGGGAAAGTGATCCCACTGATTTCATCCCTAGTGGGGACTGTGAGCGCCTCCAGCCTGCCTGGCAGAACATCCCCCTTTAGTCCCTGGTAGGGGAGAGCACAAGCATTAGAATAGATCCACTTCTTCCCCAGGCCCACTGTTCTGGTTTTCTATGCAGATGGTTCGTTAGATTCCAGGGGCGGGGGGGGCTTGTTTTCCTGAGGGCAGTGTGAGCTTTGAGGGCTGCACTTGGGAGGCATTCCTTAGTTCCCTAGACTAGCCAGGAAAGTTTAGGGCATCTAGGGCAACGGCCACCCAATGAATCTAGCCCACTATTCACTGCTTTGTATGCATTCTTTTTTTTCTCCCTCTTTAAAAAAAAAAAAAAACCTTAAAAAAAAGTAAGTAGATAGTGCTGATAAACATTTTAGCTCATGGAACTTGGTTAGGTTGGCTGGGGGTACAAGTCCCCAAACTACCTCTTGCAGTAGCCAGGGTGAAGGATTTCGTGAAGCGGTACTTTAGGTTTGGGGTGGGATTGGAGAACTGGGGCAGGATCAACAGCCTCTCATCCCTCTCCCTTCCCTGTCTAAGATCTCACATTCCATCTATCACAGGGTTGTCAGGGAGATGCTGTGGGTACCAAGGAACTCACTTGGCAATCAGAGCATCATGCTTTGAGGGTGAGGTGCTCGGGCTAGGAGAGTGGAATACCATTCCAGAGGAAGAGCCACAAAAATGCCTTAATATGAGCCCATTTCTACCCCTGCTGATGAGTGACTTAAGAGTTCTTGGTTTTCTCTTCTTGTCCTTCTTCCCTCCCCTCTGTCTTTCCATGGGTGGGGAAAGGGTGTTTTGAGTAGAGCTTGATTTCCAAAGCACCTGGCCTCTTCACAGTCTCAAGTGGCAGTTTCATTTAGAATGCAAAGTGGAACATCTTTTGGATACCTTTTCTATATATTCTATAAAGCTTTACATATGTGAGGGTGTGGGAAGGTGTTTATAAAACACCCTCGAACTTTCTTCCTTAATATCAGAAAGCAAAAAAAAAAATTAAACCACAATTAAGATTTGCCTTTCAAACCCTCAGGTGTTACCTCTAACCAGGTGGCCCTGGTCACCATCAGAATACTGGAACCAAGGAGACCTTGTTCCTTTTTTGAGTTTATTCTGGACTCTTGGAGTGGAAATGAGCTTGTTCCTACTGGAGTTTAATTCCATTGCTTTTGACTCCAGAAAGACCCCCGTGCCTTTTGACAATGGCCAGGGTTTTACTTTCACACCAGTCTTTCCCAAAGGAAACTCATTCCAAATACTTACCTTTTCCACTGAGGTCTTAGAAGGAAAATGGAATTCTGGTTCATACTGTGGTCTCTTGTAACCTCAGGTCTTTAATGTGATCACTTTCAAATTTAAAAGATCCAGGTGGAAGTATTTTTACTATGCTGGTAATCTACAGAATACCTGAATTCTTACACTGTTATGTTTCAGTATAAGTGGTGACTTTTTCTCTTTATGTCTGATCTGGTTTCATTCCTGTAATACAGCCACCCGATTTTGTGGGGGGGGGGAATAATATGTGGTTTTTGTACAAACATGTTTCTCAGTGTGTTATTTTGGAAAAGTGAAGAGAGGGAGTTTTGGGAGATTGGAAGAAGTTCATCAAGAAGGCCTAATCTCCCTCTTTTTCAGTGAATAAATGGAACATCATTTCTGGATTCTAGTCCCATTCTCTGCGTTCATGTACCAGTTTCTTCATGTGTCCCAAGAAGTCTAAATATTCAGCCTCACCTGGTCTTGGTCATCAATAGATGTTCAGTGGTGCGGGTTTCATGACTGACTGACCGCCTTCCCACCTTCATGAGGCTTAAGGAACATATGGTTGATGTGCCTTGCCGACTTTTTATTTCCATGGTCAAAGTGGAGAAAGATGAGTGGAAGTTCTCCAGGAAGGGTGGCCAACATCCTGGCACCTCCAAGAGAGGAGTAGTTCTGCTTGGTGCAGTAGAGAATGTTTGTCAGGTTGCAGTTTAGACAGCCTGAAGTTGGAGGCCAGCATTGAGGGCAGATGATTCTGTGAACTTTGATACGCTCTCATGGACAGCCTTTGAGCACCCACAGGGGCACACCCTGTGCAGAAAACAGAAACCAGTGCTTTCAAGGTGCTTGTGAACCCAGTGGAGCAAAAGAAGCAGATTCTGTGTCTGCCAGGAGGTGAACACTTGGCTCTTGACGGAAGTATGTCACCTGATTGTGCTGTGCTTTCTGACCTGTTCGACTCTTCCCTCTAGTAAAGAGTGCTAGAGCCAGCTGGGTCTCACAGGACTCCTACACTTCCCTCAGGGTTATGAGGAAAGTTAATCCTTGATTCAGTCTGAAGACTGGTTTATTGGTTTATAAACCTGAGTGTGAATTCTTTTTAGAGCACACCAAGATATGTACAATTAACCAGGTTTCCACAGGTTCCTCAGATCCTTCCTGTGGAATGATTCCCCCAAATGCGAATAAGAAGAGCAGTTTTCCAACTTCAGTGCAGGTCAGGATCACCTGGGAGTTTAGCATAGTGCTTCTGGGCCCTATCCTCAAAGCTTCTGATTCAGCAGGTTTGGGGTATGTTCTGAAATTTTGCCTTTTTAACAGATTCCCAGGAGATCCTGATGCAGCTAGTCATGGGACCACTCTTTGAGAACTACTGGTAAGAAGATTGTATGGTAGAGCAAGCTCTCTGCAGTTCCTGGCAGCCATTCTGTGAGCCCGTTAGCCTAGTAAACATTTGAGAGCCTACTGTGTGGCAGGCACTAGAACTTGGATGCAGTCATTATTATGAATAAGGTAAGGCAAGGCCCCTGTACTCCAGGCCGCTTACATTTTTGTAGAAAAATGGGGGATGAGGTATATGGTCTGGAGGATACGAGACCATAGTTTAGATAGTGCCAAGTGTTCATGAAGTAAAAGGAACAGTCTAATCAGTTGTTTTCTGGGGGACAGTGTATATTAGTCTGTGAATTGGATGTTCTTCCGTGATTTCTGTCCTGCGAGGTTTGGTAACCTGAGGGTTGACTTTGAATCCTGAAAACCTCCATCTGAATAATAGAGAACTCTTTCATCTGGATACCCAATGTATCCAGTGCCAACTAACCCCTGTTCTTTCTGCAAACCTCTGCCTGTGATTTTTATTATAAAGCCTCTGCTTTCTACAGTTCCAAGAGCATAGCTGTTATTCAGTTGTTCCACTATTGTTGAAGGGGGACTTCTTCCTGGGAACAATGTGAAAGCACCTTGATCCCCTGTTAATGGATTATGTCCGCTTAAGTCATCTTTCAGAAAGAGATGGAAAGATACCTTTTTTTTTTTTTTTTTTTTTTTTTGCTGTACGCGGGCCTCTCACTGTTGTGGCCTCTTCTGTTGTGGAGCACAGGCTCTGGACGCGCAGGCCCAGTGGGCACGGCTCACGGGCCCAGCCGCTCCGCGGCATGTGGGATCCACCCAGACCAGGGCATGAACCCATCTCCCCTGCATCGGCAGGCAGACTCTCAACCACTGTGCCACCAGGGAAGCCCAGAAAGATACATTCTTGAAGGAAATGCTGCCTGCCTTCAAGCCCAGGACGCTTGATGTTGGACCTCCTTGTGAACAGCTCCCCTGAACTTCATTTCCCTGTGGCTCACTTTAGCCCTGCCACTACTCTTGTCATTGGGAAGCACCTTTGATCCTGAACCCCTTAATACAGAGCTGAGACAGGACTGCCATACCCAAAGGGTGACTAAAAGGCTAGAAGGAGAGAGTTCTATAAATCGACCTAGACAAAGTTTCCAAAATTAATTACAGCTACTTCTCTCTTGGACCGCCCATCCCTATTCCAGCTCTCATGGGAGCCCAGCGGAAGAGAGCCTTGTCTTGTCCCCTGTCTTCTTGCTCCTGGCCTGCCCTGTAGAACTGGAGCCATCTTTATGCCTTACTGCCCCCAGAGGCCTTTCCAGGCCCCTCCAAACCCATGGGGAGCAGCCAGGTGACTGATTTCTGGCAGCCACCTTACACCACCACCTACCCCTAGGGTACAGCCTTTGCAGGCCTCAGCAAAATCACCATGCCTGAATAGTCAAATAGTAGTCACCACTACTGTCAAACAGCTGTGACACGAAGGAAAACACCTCCCACTCTGGTTCTGCGGCTGTCTTCCCTCACTATCAGGTGGTCCTGAAGGGCTTAGGAAGTGGGCGGGGCTCTTGATTTCTTTGGCTGGTTTGGCCCTGACACTAATGGATTTCCCATGGCCATCCAAATTGACTGTGGCGTTTCTTGTTCCAGTCTGCGTATTCTGCGTTAGCTGTGGGGTTCCTGAGAAGCACTTGGGTTGCCTGCTGAGGCAGCAGGACTCTTCTGCAAGAAGACAAGCCTGGTTGCTCCATGTCTGAGGCTGTGTTGACATGTGCTGTGTGGCTTTCTCGCAGCTGACTCGGCCTTGGGGTAGTGAAGTTCAGGGGACTTACGAATTTTGTAGCAGACCCACTCCCCAAACAAGATGCCCGCCTCCAGCTTGTAAAGTCATTTTCTAAGATGGGAGCACTTGTGCAAGTTGAGAATCCAGAGCTTCCAGAGAGAGGAGGTGGTGGTCAGCACAAAGAACTCAGGCCCCCGCACTTGGCCCTTCCCTTCTGGTAAAGGTGCAAGAAGGACCATTCCCAGCAGCCCATCACCAAAAATGTCACAGAGCTGACTGCCCTGCAGCCCATAACCAGGTATCTCTATGAAGCACACCGGCAGGAGAGAAGCCATGCTAGATGTCCCTTTGTTTGTTTGTTTTTTTGCGGTACGCGGGCCTCTCACTGCTGTGGCCTCTCCCGCCGCGGAGCACAGGCTCCGGACGCGCAGGCCCAGCAGCCACGGCTCACGGGCCCAGCCGCTCCAAGGCATGCAGGATCCTCCCGGACCGGGGCACGAACCCGCGTCCCCTGCATCGGCAGGCAGACTCTCAACCGCTGCGCCACCAGGGAAGCCTAGATGTCCCTTTTTGACTGATACAGGACGTAAGTCTGGACTGCCGTGTTGTACTCTGTTAAGAGAACACAGCATTAACTTTTAAATACCCAGGTGGAAGTGGTGGGCAGGGAGAGAGGCTGGGCTTCCATTCTACCAAGTGAGGCCCTACCTCTGCATCCTGATTCCTTTTCTGAAATTAAGAAGCAAGAATGAAAAGCCTCCATATTAAAATGAAAAGATTTGAAATTAAGATCTTAGCTCAAATCCTAGTCTTACCACTTCATTAGCATGATCTCAGCGTCCATTCGCAAGTGTGTAAAATGACCAGTAAAACATTAGTAGTATGGTTAGTGCAGAATAAGACAAAGCACCAAGAAAACTAAAAACTCAGAAAAATGGTAGTGGTTACTACTGAGGACTTAAAGCCAGGAACTGTGCTACTTCCTGTTCAGACTGAAGTATTCCCCCAGTCGCGGCAACAGGAGCAGCTATGCCCTGGACAGCAGCCCCCTGGCGAAGTCAGTGGCTTTCTATGCACAGGGCGGCAGGCTGTAGCCATGGCAATGGGCCTTGTGCCTTCCTTGGTACTGCCAAACCCAGTGGGAACTTCAGAGGCATGCAGAAGCCATTGCCTCAAAGCATCCCTGATGCCCAAATGCATGAGACTTGAATGTGGGGACATGGGTGTAAGCTCTAGAGAGAGGTCAATTTCCCTTTCACTCTCCAGTTTCTTTGCCTACCCTAGTAGCCCTTGTGCCCAGGGAAAAAAAAATCACATTCATTTGACACTGTAAGGTTATTGCCACTTTCACACATAAGACAGGATACTGACTCTCCCAAGGTCACACAGATCTGATGCCAAATCCTGCTGTTACAGTCACACTCCACTGCCTTGATGAGCTTCTGCTATCTGTCTTGTGGAGGTGTCACCTAACCAGGTGTGCTGTGCTCGGCTCTGAAACCGCTAGTGAGATCTGCTAGGGAGGATCAGAATGAAACTGAATGGCAACAGTTGAGTTAAAATCCCCAAATGAAGAAAGTAGTAACAGAATCTGTCTCCAGGGAAGGGAAGATGGTCATTGAGGAAGGAGATAGTTCATATTTTAACTTTATTTTATACCATGTGCTTGTTTTACTTAATTCAGAAATTGAATTTAAAAGGATATACTTAAATATTTAACACAGTATATTAAAATGAGCTAATAAACTGAGGTAGGTAGAGCTTTAACAGAGGGCTGGGAAAAGGGACCCCATCCAGACCTTTCTTGTGAAAAACACAGGAGTGGTTGTCATGCTCTAGGGACCAAAGGACCCATCTGTGAGGCTTCCCACAAAGACTGGCCTCAGGAAGGAGGAGGTAGGCAAGTACACCAAGGTCCTCCACTCTGACAGCCATCACCCAAGAGTCAAGGAGACACAGAGAAGAGCAACACAGAGACTTGTACATAAGGCCAAAAAAAAAAAAAAAGCTACAGGAAAGCAGAGATGGTGTTGGAGGGTGCATTAGTGCCTCTGGCAACAGGCAAGTGCAAAGTCCTGCCTGGCCCTCTGCTCAGAAAAGGTTGTATTTCAAACTGGTATTTACTCTCCCAGTGGCAACATGAAGCCATGGAAAGAACTTCAGCAAGTCAGCCCCTTTGCAGGAAGGCTCCAGACCCACGGTTCTGGGGTAGGAGTACGATAGTTGCCATGCATTCACTTATGCCTCCTCCCCACCTTAGGGAGCCTCCCTGTGCACAAGGAGCTGTACACTCAAGTGTCTTGCAATCCAATAGAGAATTGCTGTAGACAATGAGATCAGGGCCAAAGTGTCTAACTACTTGGGTCAGGCTGAGAAAGCTTCAGGGATGGGGAGGTGATAGGAACTGAGCTTTCTGGGTTAAGGAGTTTGCCAGGCAGACCTGGAGAGGGGGAACAACCAGGACCAGCAAGTAGACTGCAGCAGATCTAGTTCCAGTGAGAGAAACGAACTTTGAATCAAGGCAACCCCATCCAGAGACATGTACTAGAAAGAGATTAGGAGAATCTCCATCTTGGTCACTTACGTGATTCCCTAGTGACAGAAACGAGAGTTTCTCAAATACCAGAGTTGCCACATCTCGAGCAGTGACCCCAGATATCATTTGGGTTACTAAAAGATCAAGAGGCAGACAGTCGGTTTGGTGGACAAATTAGGTGACTAGGCCGTGACTCCCCAACAAGCAGGGATCCAGAGATGAGTGGTTTTGGACGACAGAGTGAGCTTTGGACAGGGCCCACAGACTTTAACACGTGGCCTGGCGTCCGCGTGTCCCCAGGGTGTGATCTAGGCCGCTAGCGACTACCCACCAACCTGAGCTTTGGTGGCCCGGGACACATGGGCGGGGGGGGCGAGGTATCCTGGAGAGGGAGGAAGGAACCCAGCGGTATTAAAGGCCGCTCCCCAGGCTGCCCTGAGGAGGCGAGAAGGAAGGCATTGTAGCCACAGTTCTAGGAAGGTCTTGCCCCCTGCCCCCGGGATGCGTTCCAGCCGGCCTGGCTTTGCAAGGTCGGGGGCTTTGGCTGCAGACGGATTAGGTCTGATCCGATTAGGGCCTGGGAGGTCCACTTCGCCCCCTTGCCTGGCGCTGTCAGCGACCGTCCCGCCCTCGTGGGGACTCGGAGACCTCCCGGGGACCCTTCTCTGCCCCGAACACAGGGTTGGCGCAGAAATCCGCGAGGCTCCGTGCCCCCCCGGGTTTGACTCACTGCCACACCGCGGGCTCGGTCTTCCGCCCCCTGCGGCCCTTCCGAGCCCCGCCCCGAGCCTGCGGGTGTCTGCGCCCCCGCCGCCTTGCTTGTCGCTTCGCGGGTGGGTTCCTCGCGGGTGGGGGCCCCATGCCAGCCCTCCACGGGGAGGGCAGGACAGCGGCCCCGCCCCGCAGGTCTCCGGCCAATGCACCTGGCAGCTAACGCCACCCGCGGCGCTGTGCGCCTGCATCCGCGCTACCCAACGTCCGTTTGTCTCCGCATCCGGAGCCGGGGGTCTGTCTGTCCCCCTGGCAGGCGGACTGAGCAGGGCAGGCGTCAGAGCTACGTGCGGCGGGGCGGGCGGGGGTGGGGGCGGCGCTGAGCGCGGCAGCCGCGGCGAGGGAGGCGGGGAGGCGCGGCGCGCGGGGGACAGCGGCGGACGGCGGCGACGGCATGCGGCTTCTCCCGTTGCCCATCGTGGGCTGATACGCCCGCAGCACCGGCGGGAGGCGCGGCGGCCGGCGAGCCGAGGGCGCAGCCAGCCGGGCAGACCGCGGACAGCGGTCGGGACGCCGCGCCATGGGTCGAGCCGAGGGCGGGGGCCCGGGTCGGGGGCCGCCGCCGCTGCTGCTGCTTCTGGGGGCCACGCTGGTCCTCGCCACTGGGGCCGCACCGGGTAGGTACCGACAGCGACCGGGACCCCAGAAGCTCTCGCGCCCCACCCTAAGCCAGGGTCCCACTGGCTTCGGGTACAGGCGGAGTCCGCGAGCTGTAGCAAGGGGGCGGGGCAGCGCCTTGCCTGCAGCCCGGGCGGGGGAAGGGGTGCACGAGGAGATGGGGGACTTGGGGGAGGCCGAGTGGTGGGTGGCGGCCCCGACTCTGGTGTGCGGACCCAGGTGTTGGCTGGGGGAGGGGCCTGGTGGGCGGAGCCTGAGGGTGAGACTTCGGGGCGGGATCTGTAGGTGATGGGTGGGCGAGAGGATGCGAGCTTGGGGCGGGGCCCTAAGGGTGCGACTTCTGGGCGGGGCCTGGAGGTGGAATGGAGCCCCGAGGGTAACACTTATGCCAGGAGCTGTAGTCGGGGGCCTCCCTGGTTAGACTGCGGGTGGTGTAGGGGGCGGGGCCTTACGCTTGGGGCGGGGCCTGAGGGAGGAAACTTCTGTCTGGGTGTGTTCCCTGGCTTATGGGGCGGGCTCGGGGCGGGACATAAAGATGGGGCGTGGCCTTGGGAAATCGTGAAGCTGAGGCTTAGGGCTGGCGGGGGTCTGGGAGAGCAGCCGCGGCAGGGCGGGGCGCAGCCCAAGGCCCTACCACGCCCGCTGCCCTGACGCCAGGTCCTTCTCCCTCCCGCCCACAGTGCGTGAGGCGGGCAGAGCCGTCGAGGCAGACAGGCAGGTGAAGAGAGTCCTGGCATGGGAGCCGCGTGCTAACGACACGCGGGAGAAGGCCGGCCCACCAGCAGCTGGGGAAGGTGAGACCTCTCGGACTGCGCCCGGCGGCGAGCATGCCGTGGTGGGCCCTGGGGTCGGGCCAGAGGAGGCTCTGGAGGCATCGGCGGCGGTGACGGACACAACCTGGCTGGAGGCGGACAGCCCAGGCCTGGGCGGAGTGACGGCAGAGGCGGGCAGCGGCGACACCCAGGCCCTTCCAGCCACGCTCCCGGCTCCCGACGAGGCCCTCGGGCAGTCATCGACGCCCCCCGCCACCCCCGAGGCTACAGAGGCCAGCGGGCCACCCTCCCCCACCCCTGGCGACAAGCTGAGCCCAGACCCTGAGCTTCCCAAGGAGAGCCCCTTGGAGGTTTGGCTGAACCTGGGAGGCAGCACACCTGACCCTCATGGGCCAGAGCCCACGTACCCCTTTCAGGGCACCCTGGAGCCCCACACGGCGTCAGATATAATTGACATCGACTACTTCGAAGGATTGGATGGTGAGGGCCGTGGCGCCGACCTGGGGAGCTTACCCGGGTCTCCAGGTACCTCAGAGCACCACCCTGATCCTGGGGGAGAGACCCCTTCCTGGAGCCTGCTTGACTTATACGATGACTTCACCCCCTTTGATGAGTCTGATTTCTACCCTACCACATCCTTCTATGATGACCTGGATGAAGAAGAGGAGGAAGAGGAGGATGACAAGGATGCAGCAGGAGGCAGAGACCTGGAAGAT
Organism: Kogia breviceps; assembly: GCF_026419965.1. Classification (NCBI taxonomy): domain Eukaryota; kingdom Metazoa; phylum Chordata; class Mammalia; order Artiodactyla; family Physeteridae; genus Kogia; species Kogia breviceps. Next base: position 40,750,004 of record NC_081319.1, read on the forward strand.
GAAAATGACCTTCTAGTGCCCACTGAGAAACCTGGTCTGGGACCCGGGACAGGCCAGCCCACCGGTCGGTGGCATGCTGTCCCTCCACAGCATACTCTGGGGATGGTCCCCGGCAGCAGCATCGCCCTCAGGCCCCGCCCAGGAGAGCCAGGCAGGGACCTGGCCCCAAGCGAGAATGGCACTGAGTGCCGCAGTGGCTTTGTGCGACATAATGGCTCCTGCCGGTCAGTGTGTGACCTCTTCCCAAGTTACTGTCACAATGGCGGCCAGTGCTACCTGGTGGAGAACATAGGGGCCTTCTGCAGGTAAGGGTGTGGCAGGCAGTTTCCCCGGGGGCTTGTCAGAGAACTCCTGGAGAGGGCATGGGAGACTGTCTCAGCAGAGAGGGGAATGTGACAGGCACAGCTTCCCAGAGGTTGTGCATTCACGGAAGTCCCAGGTCAAGGGATAGTCACAGCAAATATTCTATAGAATTACATCTTACGTGCACTTCCTATGATCTCATCGCTAGGAGAGTTTCCTCAGAAATAAGATTGTGTATTTTCCTCTAAGTGTTGTGTCCTTTACCAAACCAGTAAACTATAGAGGCAAAATGAAGGGACTCAGCTAAAGATTTTAGGAAAGGCCTTTGCTGGCTTGAGGGCAAGTTCTTGTTGGCGAGTTCTGACTAAGCTAGTAGAAGGAGTGGGCCCATAAACGTACTGGGAGGAGAGATAACTGCTGACCAGTCCCTCAGAGCCATGTGTGTGGCAGGAGGAAGGCCCTGTGACCCTGTGGGGCACATGCCTGGGGTGGCACGTAAAGTCACAGTGAAAACCTTCTCGTTGGGAGCAGACCCAGAGAACAGCCACTCGAACAGGTCAAGTCAAGCAGAGTGTCTTTCCTGGCATAGCAGTTGTGGTGGGCTTTCTTGACTTTGGGTAGTGGCTTTGCCCCTCCTACCTTGATTGTTGTCTTTCTGGGGATAACCCAATCCAGCATATTTTAAAGACCCAGAGACTTTAGTGTCAGAGTAAGGATATTGTCTGCAACGACCATCTCATGCCTCATCAGTAATTACCCCATACACCTGCCGTCACGGCAAGGTAGTTAACCTGCTGGAGAGCTCACTGGCTTATTCTGGAAAAAGCACAAGTCCAGGGTGACCTGGATAGTTTGCTTGTCTCCATCCTTTACAGGCCCTAGAAGTGGCATGGAGTCCTCAGATTCTTCCTGGAACTTGTTTCCACTGGTCCTAGGAGGAGCATTTCTGTAATCTGGGTGTCTCTTTCTCAAGTGTCATTCCTGATGTTTCTTTTTCTTGGTCTCTTTGGAGGTATGTGAAAAATTCAAATTTCTGTAGGTCTTAATGTTCTGGTAGAAGAATAACATACAGAATGCATGAATGCTGTGCCTTTGGCATTAAAGCTTAAGTTCCAGTTCCTTCCCATGAAGTTCTTCTTACCTATAAATGATCATGACGTTAGCATCACTCATATAGGATGTGTCCACACAGTTCTGATTGGAGTTGTCCAGCCATTGCCAAAAAGAGGAACTGTGATCAAGAAATTATGGCAACGAGACCTTGCTGGTTGGTTAAGGGCACCAGAAATATGAGGAAACCCTGTGATTTTGCTCCTCAGCCTCTAGTTGGGGGGACTACAGTAATGATTTTAGCCTGGGAACTATGGAATCTGCAAAATCGTAATCTTTCAACCTATTGGGGGCCTGAGTTTTCACCTTCAAAGTAAGCTCCCCATCAGAGTATGAAATTTGGAGCCCTTGCTGCCTCTGGAGAGCTAGACAGTTCCCAGAACCTCCTGGAGCTATCAGAGGACTCCCAAATGGAAGAATAAGCGTGTCCTCACTGAGCAGCATGCCTGTACTGACCATGGATCCTCCAGTGGGTCCTGCCTCAGAAGGGCTTCACACAAGTCCACTGCAGCTCCCCTTGCACAGCTTCCATCCCAGGATCACACTCGGCCTCCCTACCAGAGATTCCTCCTCTGGTGGGTACACCCAGGCCCAGCCCTGGCTTGGAAACTGTTTTGCATTCCACTCACAGGAGGCTGCTGAGCCCTTGGTTGCAGACTGCAGCATGCCTTTGTCTCTGTCACACTGACCACTGCAGAGAAATGAGCAGAGCTATGGCAGAACTTCTCTAGAATGGTCAGTTAGAGGGATCTTCTTTCCCTGCCATCCTCCAACAGCCCCGCAAGACTGCAAAGGGGCAGTTGGAAAAGAGAGAATTCCCTGCTAGCCTTGTATCCCTGCCCTATTCTAGGTGTGGAGTACCTAATTCTTCCATGCAAGATCTCCCCGTTTCTGGACCCCTTTCTCTTGTCTGTCATTCACCCTGAGGTTCATGTCCTCCCTCCTTTGCCTGCCTCTGTATCCTTCCACATTTTTCCTCTTTGAAGCAGCCTGGTTCCCATGGAAACAGCAATGTCACTGGAAGAGTTGGAGCCTGGGAATGTCCCAAGGGCAGGAGAAAGTCACTCAACGAAAGGACTGAAACCCACCCAGAGGGTTGATTCTCACTCTGCTTTCATGACATTTCTCATGGTAATAGGACTGAAAGCTTTAGGGGCAGCACTTTGGGGGCTGCAGAGATAAGGGAGAATATACATCTGTCTTTGTGCTTGTCCTTGTCTGTCGCTTCCTTATTTTTCAGTGTCTGGTTAGCCACGTGAACTAGATGGGACTGCAATGCCACAAGATAGGTTTTTCATGTTGTGTAGGGTGGATCCTACTACTTTGTAGCTGTAGCTCCTATTGGTCTTGTTTTCCATCTTTTTTTTTTTCACCAGAGCCTAGGGGGGTTGGGGCGGTCTGGGGGGGTCTGGGAGAATCCTGTGATTATTCTCACTGAGGGTGAAAAACGAGGGTTCCCTTCCCTCCTCGAAACAGTTTGCTCAGTTTCTCAGCTCCCCGGTTACCTCATTTGTGTCATGAACCTCTTCATGGAATGGTTGTAAGGACAAGGCAACAATAGCAACCATAAGGTCTGCACAGATGGGGGCCCCAAAGTCCCACTAGGAGCAGGCTGTTGAGGGAAGTCCTGGGGTCAGGGGTCAGGCCCTCACTGTGGCCACGGCTGCCAGCCCGTCGCCTCAGTCTCACCCTGTCACCGCTGCAGGTGCAACACGCAGGACTACATCTGGCACAAGGGGATGCGCTGCGAGTCCATCATCACTGACTTCCAGGTGATGTGTGTGGCCGTAGGCTCGGCCGCCCTTGTGCTGCTCCTGCTTTTCATGATGACGGTGTTCTTCGCCAAGAAGCTCTATCTGCTCAAGACAGAGAACACCAAGCTGCGCAGGACCAAGTGAGTCTGTGACAGCCAACCCCACCCCATCTGATCCAGGGATGTGGTCCTGAGGGTTTCTGGCACCTGCTCTCCATCCCTGGTTGTGTTTTTCATACCAAAAATTCACCCAAGCAGAGGTTAAGCCCCTGTGGCACAAGTAAGTTACTGTGCTCGGTCCCCCACCCCCACCTGACTGCACCTGCTTCCTGGGTCTCTGACAGCCAGTGGCCAGCGTGAGGATTTCGCTCACAAATCAGCATGAAGTGACTCCAGCTCCCTCAGATCTGCCCTCACTCAATACCAGCTCCTCCTCAGTGAGAGAGTCTAGCACTGCAGTGCATTGCTTTCCAAACTTGTCAACCCTTGGTCCAGGCAGAAGGGCAGAGGACTCAAGGAAGCCCTCCTTCCCCCTCCTAAGTAGAACGTGGGGGGTGGTGAGACCCCGGCCCTCACTTTCTCCATTGTGGATTCTAAGGGCTGTGTGGGGATATGGAGTCTCATTTCAGCTCTTCTCTTAGCAGAGGAGTGACTGCTGTGCACATGTGAGAATCAGCATACATTTACCCTTTAAGTCCATGCTTGAACATCGAATGTGACCTTACACACTATGAGAGAATCACTGTGATCACTAAGCAAAGTAAAGAACCTTCTGAAATGTCACAGGAGTCACAGAAGGAGACTGGAGTTCAGCTTCCTCGGGACCCAAGAGACAATTTATGCAGAACTGCCGCACACCCCCCCTTTCAACCTGTTGTCCAAGTAATCCCCTCCCCCTGACCCGAGACTCCCTCCGGAGAACGTGACCAAAGGACTTGCCCCGGGTCCTGGGAAAAGGACAAAACGCCATCTGTTGCTTCTTTGCTGTGTGAACTCGTGAGATGTGCAGGTGCCAGCAGCTCTCTGCAGCCTTTCAGCTAACCGTTGTGGGCCTGCAAGGGCCTCTGCATTGTGCCTGTGCATTGAGGCAGGGCTGCATCTGTGTCTGTGATCACAAGCCAAGACCCTTGGCTCCTCACGCTGACACCAGGGGGTTGGAGTGACGGGGAGGGTCAGGGTGGGGATGGGACCACCGATCAGGGCTGCTGCTGATAGGAGAGAAGAAGCAGCTGCCAGGCGAGTGGAGAAGCAAGAGCTGAGGCCCAGGGAAGGGCCTCCTTCTAGGTCATCCTCCTGTAGCTGGTTATGCGTTTTGTGCAAAACATGGCTCCTGCAGCCCTTCAGCTCAAATGCCACCTCCCTTTTTTCCCTCTGCATACCTTCTTTCTTTCCCCAGCCTGGTTACTGCTCTGAAAATGCTACATGTACCCAGTGCACTACAGATACTGCTGCAGTTTATTGATTCTAATATACACGGCTTTTTTCACATATTAACATCTCTGAAACTGGATTGTGTCTTACAGTGGCTGGCGTCTTATAACCACTGTTGGCCTGATGGCAGTCATGATGTAGTTGTAATTGTCTAGCATGCACAAACGTGCTCATAGCTGTTCATGACATTCTCAGTTCTTTATCTAAAGTCTAAATGAGCTCCTTAAAGTGTGTAATAAAAACTCTAGTTGATAAGAAAGCATTGGATCATGGTTTAAATGATAGAAGATTTTTCTTAGTGGTACATCAAATAGTGGTGCATCTGTGGCATTTGATGAAATACAGTACCTGACCTATGAAGCTTCTATCAGATTTCGCTGTGATCGTTTCACTTACATTTTTCCCTTCTCTCTTCTGTCCTAACTAGCAAATTCCGGACCCCATCGGAGCTCCACAACGATAACTTCTCCCTCTCCACCATTGCCGAGGGCTCTCACCCAAATGTAAGGAAACTTTGCAACACTCCCCATACCTGCTCCCCGCCCCATGCCTGTGCCTTGGCTGTCTATGATAATGTTATCTGTCCGGTAACTTGTTTTCTTCACATCTGTCCTTGTGCAGGCTCCAGCCCCTGGCCACATCTCTGGTCCACTCAGAGTGTGGAGCCAGTCTTCAGAGCTCTGAGGATCAGGATAGGGCAGGCAGTTGGGGCCACGAAAGTGAGAATAAGGGCGTGATGGTGTACCACTTCCTGGACAAGCAAAGTTATACAAAGTACAGAAGATCTGTTTCTAGGATGACACATGATTTTTAGCTTCATCTAGGCTTTAGAAGTCTGATTTTTGTCTTTCTATTTTCTATATCAAGGAGAAAGGCTCCTCTTTCATTGCTAGGGAATTTCCTGCTGATCATTGAAGCAAATGGTGGTTGCTCTTTGGGATGAGTGGGAAAACCTCTGGGATGGCTGGAAAAACAGTGTCTTTGACACTGTTTTGAGGACCCTAAAAATGAGCAGGCTTATATACATTGGTTACGGCTGAGGTAAGCACAAAACAGTTATGGTAAGGTGGAAGCATAAGTCTAGGGGTAAATCTGTCCAGGAGGATAGGCTCATAAATATAAGTTGAAACCCAATAAAAGGTCCCAATAGACCATTTTCTAAAGACACTGGCCCAGTGTGTTATCTGGACCAGACCAACCAGTCAAATACTATGTACTGTCAGAATTTCAGAAATAAAGCAGAAACCATCCAAGCCCCAAATCATATCAGATCCAAACGGAAGAAATCTGCACATGACACAGGCTCCATACCTCCAGGTAAATGCATCATTACACAGATAACAGAGTGAAACTAAGACTTTTCAGATGGAAACAGTGGAGTTTAAGAGGAAATTTTGAAGAAGTTCTTTGACATAATGGGCCATAGAGTATAAGAGCTCACAGGGGCCTTCACAGTCTAGGCCAGTGCTGTCCAGAGGGACTTTCTGTGAGATAGAAAAGTTGTGTGTCTGTACTGTCCACTACAGTAGCCATCAGCTACCTGTGGCTTCAGAACTCTCGGAATGTGGCTAGCGCCACCGTATTGGACAGCACAGATCTAGACCATTGTCTTCTTTTTATAGGTGGGGAGAGTGTAGCCCCAGAAGGGGAAAGAGAGAATAATAGTACAGGAGACCTTGATCACCAAATCCCAGAAAAGAAAAGCTTGGTCTGGTGGAGGAGGAGCAAAGGGGTCTATTTAAAATAAGAAATGAAAGAGGCCAATTTAGGATAATTTTTTAAACTCTTTGATATAAAGGGTAGAGAAAGAACATACTTAGTATGCACCAAGATATTAATAAGTTCAAGATGGACATAATAACCAAGAGAACAACATGTCCTGTAATCGCTGAAATTGGTAAACACTTTAATCAACCCACAAGGATATAGGATGAGCCTTATCTTGGGACACACTATCCCTACCTTACCAGGCCCCTTGCAGTGATGTGCATTTAGTTGTCATTTATGGACTACTAGTGAATGATGGCCTGCCATGGGGTCTCTCAGGTCCACTGTCTGATCTGCCATCTCGTACATGTGGGACAGCAGGCCTGACCTGTACAGTGGTGCCTGCAGTCAGGGTGTTTATTGTCCATGGAGTGCAAGGGTCCTTAGCAAAGTTTCTGACTCATGCATTTCGGGCACCCTTGTTATGTCCACCTTTCCTCTTCACAAAGATGGAGGGGAAAGAAATAGCTCCTCTTGGAGGCCTTGGTTGCATGAGCCAATACAAAGGTTTCCAGTTCTTCTTGGCTGAGTCAACTTTGTGAAAGCAAGGCATTTGTCCATGGAAGCTACCACTGACCTTGAGTTCAGAATATGGCAAAACAGAGGGGCTTCCCAGGTGGGGCAGTGGTTAAGAACCCTCCTGCCAACGCAGGAGACATGGGTTTGAGCCCCGATCCGGGAAGATGCCACATGCCACGGAGCAACTAAGCCCGTGCGCCACAACTACTGAGCCTGCGCTCTAGAGCGCACGAGCCACAACTACTGAGCCCGTGTGCTACAACTGCTGAAGCCAGCCCTCCTAGAGCCCGTGCTCCCAACAAAAGAATCCACCACAATGAGAAGCCCGAGCACAGCAACGAAGAGTAGCCCCCATGCACCGCAACTAGAGAAAAAAGCACATACAAAGACCCAGTGCAGCGAAAAATAAATAGATAAATAAATTTTTTAAAAAAAGAATATGGCAAAACAAAAATGGAATGGAGCAGCGTGGTCAGCCATGGTAGACTCTGCCTGAGAAGGGCCATGGGGTTGTCTGGGCAGCACTCGGGGCATCCCTCAGCGAAGTCGTGCTCTCTGGCTCCTCTTGGATCTTGAGGGCCATTTCCACCTGGCATCCTTCCCTCAGCTTGTGCCCCAGGACACATCCTGTCCTCCCTGCCAAAGCTCTGAGCATGTGAGGGGGTGACTCTCCTGTCCAGCAGGTGGATTTTCTACAAACTTCATCTCTAATTCCCTCCACCCAGCCCAGAAGTCAGACTCGGTCATAGTCAAGATCTTGTGGGCATTGACAGTTAAGACAGTTGCCACTTTATGATGAAGTGGAGCGCTAGCCCTTGCTTCAGCCACCACAGTGATTGCTTGCAAGCGATGCTAGCAGTAGGATGAAAGGGAGAAAACCTCCAGGTGAGCTAGGAGCTGAAACGAGGGCACCTGAGTCAAGCCTGCTCATTTAGTCTCCCCATCCCTCTCCCTTCACCCCTCAAATTTCCTTGTTGGTTTGGGCATCTCCTAAAGTTTTGGAGAGTTTTATTTATCTTAGTAGAGGGGTTATTTCTTCTACATAAGTCAAGGAGATTGAATGAGTCATTTTCCTACCCAGTTTCAGTAATCTCTATAAGCCACACTCTGAAAAGATTTCAAACAAACAAACAAACAAAAAGCATGCTGCTTTGGGTCTGGTGGGGGAAGGGTCCGTGGCTGGTGTCGGTGTAGGGGGGCACGTCCCTTTCCTTTGCTACACGCATCACTCTGTGCTGCTCCTCGCCTGGGCCCTCTGGACTGACCTGGGGCCCTGTGGCTGGTGAGCCAGCGGCCGAGTGCATGTGAGTCTTCTGGAGCTGAGCAGCCAGCCTAGGAAAGGAACTTCGGGAGGAAAGGGAAAAGCCCAAAGCTCCTCAGCCCCTGCTGTGGAAGTTTGCCGTTTTTCAGGAGGAATGGCGAGTGTGTAGGAAGCCAGGTACTCTCCAGCTGCACAGCATGAATGAAGTCACCTGAACTCCACGGGCAAACTGCGCAAGCGCTGAGAGCCGCCCTGTTGGTTCTCACAGCTGTGCTGTTAGAGCAATGCCATGGCTGTAACTTGGTCCTCCTGCGATTTGACAGACTTTCCAAGATGTCCCTTAGTGTTTCCCACTGCTATCCCACCCCCCAACTGAAACCTTTCTTACTTCCCAGTCTCTGTTTCTTCCGTGTATTTGGTGAAACAATGACTGCCTGCCCCATTCTGATAGAGGCTTGTGTCTGGACAAGTAGGCGTCCAGGCCTGAACCCGTGGCTGAAGGATGCCCATGTGGCTGGGGCAGAATGCCAGAAATAGTTCCCAGGACGTAGCCCAGAGGGAAGTCCAGTTCCCTCTTGATGAGGCATTTCCACCAAATCAAAGGTGCATAATCCTGCTGAGGGATTCAGCAACCCTAGGCTTAAGAGGATAGAGTTCTGAGAGAAACACTTGGACTAGGATAGCTCCATCTTGGTCTAGACATGCCCTCACCTGTTCTACATGTTGAAGGTACTTAGCTCATCTCATAGCATTGTCTGGATACCTGTGTTCCTTATTTTTAGGATCTACTTCTTCCTCCTATTGACCCAGAAGGCAGCTTTCTCATCTGTCCAAATCCCATAAGCCCTCATGGGTGCCAGTTTTAATTTGGGTCCCCACCTTCATGGCATCACAGTTTTGATGCCCAGGTCTATAAGACTCACTAAATCCACTTTTTTCACATTATGAGAATATCCCTGTGCCCCTGCATCCCCCCAAGGTGTGTGTGATGGGGCGGGAGTGGGGGCAGTTATCTTGAAAAACATGAAAGTGAGTTCCACACTTGTAAGAGGAGAGGTGAGTACAGGCCATCCTGTTTTGCTTCAAGTTTTGCTGTGATCCAAAGTCCATTCTACTCAGGGTCTCAAGCGGTCATGCCCAGCATCTTCCCCCACACAATACAGAAGTTCTGCCTCATTCTGCTTCCCTCTCTATAAAAAACCTGTGTGTGTGTGTGTGTGTGTGTGTGTGTGTGTGTGTGTGTGTGTGTGTGTGTGTGTGTGTACAAAATACACTTAATATATCAGGGCAATCTTTCCATCTCAGCACATATACATTTATGCCATTGAACAGTTTTTTCTAAACCTCTGCAAGCAGTGGTAGAAAATATCAAGTGCCTATGCGTGCTGTGTGCAGCTGCCTTGCCTGAAACCTGCCTCAGCACAGAATGAAGTTCATTTCCTCTTGTGCTTGTCTCACTGGAAATAGGGAACATGTGTTCCGCTGTTGTCTGTTAATTACTCCTGAGGTCTTTGAAACTCTATCAGATTGTTCTGTTCAAGCTGGTCTCCTGGGAAAGTGCTAAATGAGGCTGGAGCAAGGGGCAGGTAACAGTGATTTCTACATGCACAATAGGTTTAAACACCCGTAGCAACCGATGTAGGCCTGGAGCCTTTCCCTACTTTCCAACTAGTCACTTGCCTGACCTAGTGCCATTATGGGTCAAATTCAGTTGCAGGGAGCATGGACAAGAGCTCACAGTTCTTTGTATTTTTTAAAATTTATTTTATTTATTTGTTTATTTTTGGCTGTATTGGGTCTTCGTTGCTGTGCACGGGCTTTCTCTAGTTGCGGTGAGCAGGGGCTTCTCTTTGTTGCAGTGCACGGGCTTCTCATTGTGGTGTCTTCTCTTGTTGCAGAGCCCAGGCTCTGGGTGCACGGGCTCAGTAGTTGTAGCTCATGGGCTCTAGAGCGCAGGCTCAGTAGTTGTGGCGCACGGGCTTAGTTGCTCCGCGGCATTGTGGGATCTTCCCAGACCAGGGCTGGAACCTGTGTCCTCTGCATTGTCAGGTGGATTCTTAACCATTGCGCCACCAGGGAAGCCCAAGCTCACAGTTTTGTGGAGAATGCCCTGGTCCTTAAGCATGATGAGTACCTTGAATTTTGGTTAAAGCAAGAAAGGTCTGAGCTAGCTGATCAGATAGGGACGTTACCCTTCTTGCCATCCATGAACCTGCCTGGGTAGCTAGCTACACGATCTCTTTGATCAGCACAGTTCCAAGCACTTGCAAAAGAACTGAGGCCCATTGAGTGGCACAGGGTAAAATCCCCTCAGGCCGTCCTAAAGGAAAAGAGTAGTGGGAAGGCAGGCACTGCTGTAAGAGTTCTCTGAATGCAGAGCCGGAGCACTGTGTACTGGTGTGGGTTTCCTGAAAACCTTTAACAAATTCACTTCAGGTTCAGGAGCTTGTCATAGGGCTGCAGGCAGCACACATGGATAGGCAGGAGGGCACGGGTACCAGTCAGAGATGGGTCGTGAACCAGCAGCACAGGGCTTGGATTAAGGAAACACCTTGTAAGTTAGCATCTTTTGGTAGATAAATTCTGATAGGAAGAGGCTCACACATCTCCAGCCTCTAGTCAGAGAACATATTTGCTGTGGGGAGAGAGGCCCTAATTTTGCTGGGAACAGCTCTGCGCCTGACCACAGTCCAGTTTGTGCCCCACTGAATACACCGACAAGTCACGTTCCTGATCAAGACCTTTTTGTGAGAGCAGAACTCAACAAGATGGAGGGCCGTGTGAAGAGGGGCCAGGCAGAGCTCACCAACAGGTGAGGCTTTAGAGGGACCAGGCCAAGTATTAAAAGGGACTGTTTCTCCCCAGTCTCTGCCAAAGAGAAAACCTCACACTGGCCTAAGTTAAAGATATTTGTAATGCAATTACCTGTCAAGTTTTCATCTATATCTGGCCAGTGTTTTTGAGGATGATGTTCCTATAAAGTAGCTGCTAATGAGTCTCTTTGGTTCATTCACGTCGCAGAGCTTTCTTCCTTTTTAAAGTTACGATTCTTTCAGCCAAATTGAAAAGTCCGAGATGTTATTTGACCCCTCTACCCACTGTCTCCTTCCCACCCCTCCCTCACCTTTTCTTTCCTCTTTCAGGATGATTCTAGTGCTCCCCATAAAATCCAGGAAGCTCTCAAGTCCTGCCTGAAAGAGGAGGAGCCATTTAACATTCAGAACTCCATGTCGCCCAAACTCGAGGGTGGCAAAGGTGACCAAGCCGACTTGGAGGTGAATTGTCTTCAGAACAATTTAACCTAAAGCAGAGCAAGAAGAGAGGAAATGGGAAGGGGGGGTGGGTAGGGGAAGAAGAATTATCTCCTCTTGTACAGAGTATTTCTTGTAACCATTTGTTAAACTCCTTTCTTTTTTCTGATCTCATGGCATGCTTTGGTGTATTTTGTACAGGAGGGAAAAAACACAAAATATGCAAAGAACCTAAAGAGAATTGCATACATTGGATTGTTTTGTCTGTGCTGTCTGTACATTGCTTCTGCTGCTGTGATTTCTAAACCTAGGCTGTTATTCAACTGACTTTTTTTTTTGTATTTTGACCCACCTTTTTTTGAAATACCAGTAAAAAACAAAGTTCTTGAAATAAAACTTTTTTAAAAGCCATTTTCCTGATGTAATTTTTTCTACTCCTTACCCCTTCTTGTCAGTTTGAGTTGAATTCTTCCCTTCATTAAAGATGTGTATATGGGGCTTCCCTGGTGGCACAGTGGTTGGGAGTCTGCTTGCCGATGCAGGGGACGCAGGTTCGTGCCCCAGTCCGGGAAGATCCCACATGCCGCGGAGCAGCTGGGCCCGTGAGCCATGGCCGCTGAGCCTGCGCGTCCGGAACCTGTGCTCCGCAACGGGAGACGCCACAGCAGTGAGAGGCCCGCATACTGCAAAAAAAAAAGATGTGTATATATACATGTTTGAAATCCCAGAAATGGTCTATGTATTAGTCTGCTTGAGCCACCATAACAAAATACTACAGACTGGGAGTCTTAAACAACAGACATTTATTTTCTGAGAGTTCTGGAGACTGGAAGTCCAAGATCAAAGTGCCAACAGAGTTGGTTTCTGGTGAGGCCTCTCTATCTGGCTTACAAACAGCCACCTTCTTACTGTGTCCACACATGGCCTTTTCTCTGTGTGCATATGGAGAGAGAGAGAGAGCTCTCTGATGTCTGTTCCTCTTTTTATAAGGACACCAGTCCTATTAGATTACGGCCCTACTCTGATGACCTCATTTAACCTTAATTGCCTTATCTCCAAATACAGTCACGTTAGGGGTTAGGTCTTCAACATGTGATATTTGGGGGTACACAGTTCAGTCCATAACAGTCTGTAGCACCTGTTAAGAATAAGAATAGTCTTTCCTTCTTTTCTTAAAAAAAATTTTTTTTTAAATTATTCATTTATTTTATTTTTGGCTGCATTGGTCTTCGTTGCTGTGTGCAGGCTTTCTCCAGTTGCAGCGAGTGCGGGCTACTCTTCGTTGCGGTGCTCAGGCTTCTCACTGTGGTGGCTTCTCTTGTTGCAGAGCACGGGCTCTAGGCACGCAGGCTCAGTAGTTGTGGCGCATGGGCTTAGCTGCCCTGTGGCATGTGGAATCTTCCTGGACCAGGGCTCGAACCCATGAACCCTGCATTGGCAGGTGGATTCTTAACCACTGCACCACCAGGGAAGCCCTGTCTTTCCTTCTTTCATAAATATTTATTCAGCACATACTCAGCCAGGTGTTATGCTAGATGCCAGGAACTCTAGATGAATAAGATAGACCCTAACCTCAAGAAGTTAACAGTGTACTTGAGAAACAGTCTTATAAACAAATAATTATAATACAGTGTGTCAATACTTAATAGAGGTATATACAGAGCTGTGAGAGTTGGAGTTATGAATTCAGAAAGGCTTCAAGGAGAGAGGTTTAAATTGGACTTTGAAGGATGAGGGGGCATTTTTCAGGAAGATGCAGGAGAAGACATTCAAGGTAGAGGGAGAATACTCATAGGAAAGTCATACTATGTGACTAAAGGTTGTGAGAGAGAAAGGTCTTAGGTGATGAGGTTGTAAAGGGCAATTTAGGACAGATTGCCAAGGTAGACGATGGTAAAGGCAGAGAGAATGTGGATTGTAGCAATCCAGGCAACAACTGAGGATGGATTAGAGAGAGTGTTAAGAGTTCAAATAGCCAGAATTACTGACTACTGGTGGGGAGAGTTTTCTAGAACTTTGCCTGTGTTCAATCTGTGATAATTCCAATAACTGGAATCCCCGTATGTTTCTTTTGCCTAATTTCTGCTGATTCCCCCTGATTTGTCTCCTCTTGTGCCTCATTATTTTTTATTTTGTGCTGGACATTGTATTTGAAAAATTGTTTATTGAGATTTTCAGATCTAGGATGACTCTTCCTTTAGAGGGGGTTTTTGTTTGCTTCTCTCACATGGCCGGGGCACTAGAATTCTGAGATCACATTATTCCAGATTCAAAGTTGGAGATTTCCTGGCCACTGAAGGCAGACTGTGGACCTATCAGATTGTGCAAGGGCTGGTTTGCTTTTGGTTCATCCTTACCCCTTAGGGCACAATCATCTGGGGTCTCAGCCCAAAACAGGCAGTGGTTTATCAGTGTCCCACCTTTGGTGGACCCTGAACTCCAACACCCCCCAACCCCCAACCCTGCAAGACTTTCAGAAACACACAGCTCATTCTCTTAGTCACCTCTTCCAAATGGGCAAGCGCCTCCAGGGAAAAGTGGCCCTGAATGCTGGGCCTACCTGTCTGGATTCCTATCCTCTCTGGGATGTCAGCCTAACAATTCTTTAGAATCTTGTTTGCTTGTTGGTGCTTTTAAGATGTTTGTACAGCCTCTTTTTAATTAAATTAAATTAATTAATTAATTTATGGTACGCGGGCCTCTCACTGTTGTGGCCTCTCCGGTTGAGGAGCACAGGCTCCGGACGCGCAGGCTCAGCGGCCATGGCTCACGGGCCCAGCCGCTCCACGGCACGTGGGATCCTCCCGGACCGGGGCACGAATCTGTGTCCCCTGCATCGGCAGGCGGATTCTCAACCACTGCGCCACCAGAAGCCCTGTACAGCCTTTTGATTGTCCTTAGTGGAAGGGTTGGTCCAATTCACCTAGTCTCCCATTTACTGACAACAGAAGTCCTCTGTTTTCATCTTGGGACTCTTGCCCAGATGGCATTCCACTGGTACCATAAGCCCAGTCTGCTCCATGCTATTGGATAAGGCTGCATATTGGGATTGTTGGCCTGTGTGTATTATGGTTTCCTAACCTGACCCATATCCACTTTGGGAGGTTGGCATGGTTCTGCTTAGGACTTCCTGTAATCTCTGATTTAGGGGACAGACCTGTGTTTCATGGATAAGCACCTCTGGATCGTTCACAAGGAGGCCCAATCAAGAGGGATTGTATGTGAAAGCACTTTGTAAATTCTAAATCCCATCCAGACACAAGGGTTTGTTAGTATTGTGTTTGTTTTGTTTTTCCCACAAGAATATTATGAAATGCAGATCAAAGCCCTTGGCCCTATCCTACCTTCATAGCACATGCAGGAGGGATAGGAAAACCCAGATCAGAAGGCAACAGGAGGTAGTGCAGGCCTAATGAATAGACTTACCTCGTATTGCCAAGAGTCTTTGACCCAAAGAAGGGGCTGACATGTTGGAACAGGATATATCGATGTGTATCTGTGCCGGCCCTCTTTCCTGCCTTGTGCTTGTGCTTCTCGGTGCTTATGCTCCATGGGGCCGGCCAGCATCCTCTCTGGGGACCTCCAGCTCTGCTGTTCCCTCCCTCATCTGTGCCCACAGTAATTGCCTGGCACTGGGACATGCCCCTTCAGCATCCCCCTTGGTGCTTTTTTTAATAGAGGATAGTCCCTGGAGACCTTCTTTGTGCTTTTTCCACCCCACTCCACAGCTTGTCCTGTGTCCTTCTCGCTGAAGAAGGGACAAACTGAAAATGTTGGTAACTTAGGCAGCATGGAAGGAAAATCATTAGTCTGGGGAGCCTTTCAGCACTGATCGGTCGTTTCGCTTGGGAGAAGTGTACGTGCGATGCTGAACCATCCGTTGATACAAGGCGTATCCTTTACACACATGACACACCACCTGTGTTAGTTTCCTGGGGCTGCCATAACAAATTACCACAAACTGAATGGCTTCAAACAGCAGAAACGTATTATTCTCTCACTGTTCTGAAGGCTAGAAGGCTGAAATCAAGGTGTCAGCAGGACTATGGTCCCTCAGACAGCTCCAGGGAAGAATCCTTCGTTGCCTCTTCCTAGCTTCTGGTGGTTGCCAGTAATCCCTGGCATTCTTTTTTTTTTTTTTTTTTTTTTTTTTTTTGTGGTACACGGGCCTCTCACTGTTGTGGCCTCTCCCACTGCGGAGCACAGGCTCTGAACACGGAGGCTCAGCGGCCATGGCTCACGGGCCCGGCTGCTCCGCGGCATGTGGGATCTTCCCGGACCGGGGCAAGAACCTGTGTCCCCTGCATCGGCAGGCAGATTCTCGACCACTGCACCACCAGGGAAGCCCTCCCTGGCATTCTTTGGCCTGTAGTTACTCCAGCTTCTGCCTCTGCCTTCACACGGTTGTCTTCCCTCTGTGTGTGTCTTTGTCTCTGTGTCTTCATAAGGCCTTCTTTGAAGGACACAAGTCATTGGATGTAAGGCCCACCCTAATCAGTATGACCTTGTCTTAACTTGATTACAACTGCAGAGTCCCTATTTCCAAATAAGGTTACACTCACAGGTACTGGGAGTTAGGCCTTCAACATACCTTTTTGCAGGGGGCGGGGGACACACATTTCAACCCCCACACACACCTTACTATTTATAGCACACTTTCAGATTCGTGTTCTCATCACATCCTCACCAGAGCCTGGAGACCAGGCCTTAAGACAGGAAAGCAGCAGTGACAGTATTAGAAACCAGACCTTGAACTTTTTCAGTGTCCTTTCCTCTGTATGACATCACACTGTAGACACTAAATTTACAGTTCCTTGTCCTTTCTCATATCATATGTAGAAATAAAAAAGTTATCCTGTACTCCAAAAAGCAACACTACACACCAGACTCAGGGCTAGAAGGTCTCTCCATTTAGGAGTCAAGTGACCTCTCTGATCCTCAGGTTCTTCACCTGTAAAATCTCTATCTTTTAACAGGACTACCTGGGCATCAGGAATAGAGCAATGACCAAAACGGACAAAAAGCCCCGCCTGGTGGAGCTTACTTCCCATGTCACGGGGTCATACGAGGTAAAGTACGTGGAGGGATTCTGAGACACAGAAGGGGCTATACAAAACCACCTTCAGGCCCAAGGGAAAGGGTGAGTCCCTGCAGGGGAATGAAGGTGGATTTACTGAGATGTGTAAGTACCGCCACTGCTGAGAACTGTAGCAAAGGGTCTTCCCTCAGCACAGGTACCAGAGAGGCTTGGGGGAAGAATGTGGGGCTCCGCTAAAGCAAACTTGGAAGTAATTTTGTCTCCTGAGTGTGTTAACAATGAGATTCTGCAAAGTACATGGGAGCAAAGATATGCATAGATACCCAAAGAGATCAGATGGCCAGCCAGACTCAGCAGTACTCTGGCCAAAGGTTTATCAAAGCCAAGGAGGAATGTGTCCATAAGAGGAGTTAGCCTCCTGGTACACATGTCCTGCAATTCTGAGGTGTATACCTAGGAGCAGAATTGCTAGGATGGAATTTAGCCTGTCTTTACCTTTACAAGATAATGTCGAAAGTGCTTGTTATCAACTAATAACTCTCACCAACAGTGGAGGAGAGTTGCTTTGCTCCACATCCTTGCCAAAACTTGATATTGTCACACATTTTCAACTTTAGCCATTTTTATAGGCTCCCTCATGGTGTGTAATTGTGATCTTAATTTGCATTCCCTAATTATTAATGAAATGGCACCCCTTTTCATATGTTTATTCATCATCTATATTTCTGCTTTTGTGAAGCAACTGTTTAACTGTTTAGTCAGTTTATCTATTAGATTATCTTTTCCTTACTGATTCCCGGGTATTCTTTTTTCTTAATTTTGTTGAAGTATAGATGATTTACAATGTTGTGTTAATTTCTTCTATACAGCAACATGACTCAGTTATACATATATATTCTTTTTCATATTCTTTTCCATTGTGGTTTGTCACATGATATTGAATATAGTTCCCTGTGCTATACAGTAGGACCTTATATCCATTCTATATATAACAGTTTGACAGGCATTCTTTATATATCCCATTTATGAGCTTTTTATTGGTCCTATGTATTGCAAATATCTTTTCCCACTCTGTATCTTGCAATTTCATACTCTTCATGTTAACTAAGTTAATTTTTAATTTTTTTTTTTTTTTTTTTTTTTTTTTGCTATGCTGCATGGCTTGCAGGATCTTAGTTCCCTAACCAGGGATTAAACCCATGCCCCCTGCAGTGGAAGCACAGAGTCCTAACCACTGGACCACCAGGCAATTCCCTTAAAGTTAATTTTTATGAAGTCAAATTTACCAATCATCCTTTCTGGTTACAAAATCATTCCTGAAGAGTTGCTTCCACCTAGGATACTGAAAGTCACATAAGAACATCACTCACACCCTAATGGCAAGAAAAAGTCAGATAACCTACACAGTCACAACTTCGTGAGCCCAATCAAAGGGCTAAGGTCACAAAGCAGCTAGATAATTTGAATTCCAAAGGGTGATAAACCCCTTCAAAGAGACACAGAGCACATGTACTTTATCCATGGCAGAGCCCAGGAGGAAGAGGTAGTACCACAAAAGTAGGAAAGAAGACAGCTAAAATGTCAATGAATTCATAAAGGCAGAGTGTGAGCTAGCCTGACAGTTCAGAATCCCAGCTCCAGAGTTCCAGACATAAGGGTTGTCTACAGCCATTCACAAGGTATTTTCCACAAGCCTCAATTGGGTGCTCACAAGAAAAACAGGAGTGAAGTGGCAGAAGACCTGAGAGCTCCCTAGTTACTAGTGCACAGGAAAAAAACACCAACCAACTATCAATCAAAGCAAAAGCCTTAAGCTGCTAGAAATCTTCATGTTCCCATGACCAGGAAAAATGAAATGGGTAAAAGCAAAGCTGTCTGCCTCTGAAAGGAACAGGAAGCCTCTCTCCCCACTGTAAGCCTTGCTTCAAAAACTCTCTGGGGGACTTCCCTGGTGGTCTGGTGGTAAAGAATCACCTTCCAATGCAGGGGATGTGGGTTTGATCCCCGGTCAGGGAACTAAGATCTCACATGCTGCAGGGCAACTAACCCGCGTGCCACAACTACTGAGCTCACACGCCTCAATTAAAGAGCCTGCGTGCTGCAAACTACAGAGCCCATGCACCCTGGAGCCTGCGCACTGCAACAAAAGATCCCGCATGCCTCAACGATGATCCCATGTGCTGCAACTAAGACCTAACGCAGCCAATAAATAAATAAAATTTTTAAGAAATTTTAAAAAAACCTCTCGGGTGTAGGGGGAGAGCAAGAATCCTTCTTCCATCAGTTCCAAGCAAAAGTATGGGGGAGGATAAAAGTAAACCCATACAACCCTGGGAGGGGTGGGGCCACACCCTGCACTGATGCAAAGGTCTGCTACCACTGCAGGAGGATCTGAAATCTTGCTCCCACCTAAGACTACTCTCAGATACAAATCTGTTTAGCTGGCAAAGAAGGGAAGGGAAAGAAAGTTAAGAAACCCCACCTTGAGACTCAGGTGCACAAGGCCTGCCTCAGACTGAAGCTAGACCAGGAAAGCTGATAAAAGCTGCCCTCACCACAGGCCTCACCCTGATTAACAAGCAACAACAGTTTACTGCTGGGGAGTGGAAAAAGCATGAAGAAATTTCCCCTTCTCTGAGGTTCAAGAATACAGGGCCTGCTGAAACTGGAATGCAGAAACAGAAAAATACTCCAGTGTCCCAGGCCTCCCATTAATCCAAAGGCAGCAGTAGCCCACCATGGGAGGAATTACAGCAACAAAAAACTCACACTCAACCCTACTACCAGCTTGACTGACTCAATCCCTATACTGAGAACTTAACAGAAAAAAGGGCATGCCCAACTCTGGACATAAATACTATTTACCTGTCTCTACTGTTCTTTTACACACAATATCTAGCATTCATTAAAAACCCAGAGACAAACAAAAAAGAAAAGAAAAACAAACCACTGTCAAATGATAAAATGGTCAAAACAACCAGACCCAGAGATGATCCAGATAATGAACCTATCAGACAGAGATTGATCCGTATGTTAAAGGATCTAGTAGAAAAAAATAACGGCATGCGTAAACAGATGGGGAATTTGAGTAGAAACATGGAAATTACAAGAAAAGTAATGAAAATGCTAGAAATAACACTAAAAAGATCAACACAAAATGGGAAATTTAAAAATCCTTCAACTACATTAATAACTTACAAAAGACTTCAAAACAAGAAATATTACAGGGATAAAGAGGATTGTTACATAATGATAAGTTCATCAAGAATACATGATAATTCTAAAAATGTATATACCTAATGACAGCTTCAAAATATATATATTGAGAATTATATCCCTTTATTGAAATAAAAGGATAAATAGCTAAACTACACTTATAGTTGGTGTTTTCAATGCTCCTCCCTCAGTATATGGAAACCAAGAACCATTAAAGATATGGAAGACATGAATAACACTATCATCCAACATAATCTAATTGACCTTTCTAGAACGTTCCTCCCTCCAACAGCAAAATACAAACTATTTTCAAGTTCACATAGAACTTTTGTCAAGATAGATGATATTCTGGACCATAAAATAAATCTCAAAGTTTTAAATGTATTGAAATCATACAAAGCATGTTCTCTGATTACAATATAATTAAATTAGAAATCAATAACAAAGATATCTAGAAACCCCCACCTCTAAGCATTTGGCAATTAAACAACACATTTTTGACCCATGGTTCAAAGACTAAATCACAAGAGAAATAAGAAAATATTTTGAACTGATTGAAAATGAAAGCACATCAAAATTTGGGGAATACAGCTAAAGCAGTGCTTAGATAGAGATTTATAGCATTAAATGCTCTTATTAGAAAAGAAGATTTCAAATAAATAATTTAAGAGTCCATCTTAATAAACTAGTAAAAAATGAACCCAAAGCAAGGAGAATGAGGAAATAATAAAGATCAGTGCTAACATCAATGATACAGAAAACCAGAAAACAACAGAGAACATAAATGAAACAAAAACTAAATCTTTGAAACAATTAATAAAATTTATAATCTCTAGCCAAGACTGATCAAGAAAAACAAAGAGAGAAGACACCAAGTACGTAATAATCAAGAATGAAGAATGGAAAAAAAAAAAGAATGAAGAAAGGGTCATGCAGCACAAGTCCTACAAACATTAAAATAATAACGAAGGAACTCTGTGAACAATTTAATTGCCAATACCTTTGTTAATCTCAATTAAAGAGTCAAATTCCTTCAAAGACAAATAGTACTAAGCTCAATCAGAAAGAAATACATAGCCATAATAACCCTATATTTATTAAAGTAATTTATAGTTAAACTGAACTTGATAAAATTTTTATAGCATTTTTAATTTTGATAAAAATTGAGAATTTCTGTCCTTTGAAAAACATTGTTAAGAAAATGAAATGAAAAGGAAAAGAAGATGAGCCAGAGAGGGGAGAAAATATTTACAAAACACATATCTGATAAAGGACTTGTACTCAAAATATATAAAGAATTCTTACAGTTCACTTATAAGAAGACAACCCAACATTTTAAATGAGCAAAGATTTGCACAGACATGTCAACATAAAAGATGTGGGTAGCAAATAACCTACCAAAGATACATGTATATCATGGAAAGATATACAACATTTAGGGAAAAGCAAATTAGAACTATAGTAAGATACCATTACATACCTAGTAGAATTGCTAAAATTAAAAAGACTGACAATACCAAGTGCTGGTGAGGATGTGGAGCCACTGGAACTCTCAAACAATGTTTCTGAGAAAGCAAATTGGTATAACCACTGTGGTAAATACTTTGGTATTTTCTTATAAGGATAAATATACATGCAACACAGTAATCACACTCCTAGATATTTACTCAGAAGTAAACTATATGTTTATACAAAGACCTGTATATGTATGTATATAGCAGCTTTATTCATAATCACCAAAAAAAGAAAACCCAAATGTACATAAACTGTGAATGGATAAATAAACCATGGTACAGCCGTATGATGGAATACTATTCAGCAACAAAAGGGAATGAATTACTCATACACACAGCAACATGGATGAATGTCAAAAACATGAGGCTGAGTGAAAGAAGCCAGAATCACAAAGCTTCATCCTGTATGAATCCATTTATTTTGCATCCTGGGAAAGGCAACACTATAGTGACAGAGAATAGATCAGTGGTTGCCAGGGGATGAAGGTGGATGGAGAGACTTGATTGCAAAGATGCATAAGGAAACTTGTAGTAATGGAAATGTTCTATAACTTGCTTGCGATGATGACTGTACAAATATACATATTTGTCAAAATTCATGAAACTGTACACTTTAAAAAGATGAATTTTATACCTTGTGTCAGGACTCCCCAAGATCATTCACAGCTTTAATGATTCACTAGTAGGATTTATACAACTGGGCATGTGGCCAGACTCACAGCTAAGATTTATTATAGTGAAAGGATACAAAGCAAAATCAGCAAATCAAAAAGGCACACAGGGAAAAGTCCAGAGAAAACCAGGAGCTTTCGGCAGATTCAACACAGCATACGCTTAATTCCTCCAGCAATGAATTGTGACAACACGTTTGAAATGGTCACTATCAGGGAAGCTCGTAGGAGACTCAGAGTTTTTACTGGGGAGTGGTTATGTAGGCACCCACTGCTTAGCACGTACCAAAATTCCAGTCTCTCGGAAAGAAGGCGGGTGTTCAGCATAAACTGCATTGTTTGCAGAACAGTTTAGGCACAGTGGGTAGTGTCTAAACACTTACCACTTAGGGAACAGTGAGAACCCTTCCAAAATCTTAAGTTTCCAGATGCTAGCCAAGGGCCAATCTTGTAAGCAGGTCTTTCTAAGGACAGAATGCTCAGGCCTGCTATGTTAACTCTTTTCTCCATATACCTCAAGAAACCTACCCCAAAAAGAAAAGAAATTGTTCCCTATCTTGAGATCATGAAAGTATTTTCCTAAATAATCTTTTTTTCATAATAAATTTTCAAAAATTGAAGAATAATTCCATATTAAAAAAAAAACTTTGTTTGCCTTTCACATTCAGGTCTAAAATCAGTGGTGCATTAGAGGTGACTCATACTGGCTCATGAGAAAGTTGTTCAATTTTCATGCATTTTGTGAGCCTGTTGTTAAACATAGAAATTATTTAAAAATTAACCTGTATAAACTTACAATCAACAAAAATATTAAAAACAGGGCTTCCCTGGTGGCGCAGTGGTTGAGAGTCCGCCTGCCGATGCAGGGGACGCGGGTTCGTGCCCCGGTCCGGGAAGATCCCACATGCCGTGGAGCGGCTGGGCCCGTGAGCCATGGCCGCTGAACCTGCGTGTCCAGAGCCTGTGCTCCGCAACGGAAGAGACCACAGCAGTAAGAGGCCCGCGTACCGAAAAAAAAAAAAAAATTAAAAACAAATGTAAGGGGAGACTTACCTGGTGGTCCAGTGGGTAAGACTCCGCACTCCCAAAGCAGGGAGCTCGGGTTTGATCCCTGGTCAAGGAACGAGATCCCGTGTGCTGCAACTAAGACCAGGTGCAGCCAATAAATAAATATTAAAAAACAAAACAACAACAACAACAAAAAAACAAAGGTAAGGGAATTCCCTAGTGGTCCAGGGGTTAGGACTCTGCGCTTCCACTGCAGGGGGGCATGCGTTGTATCCCTGGTCGGGGAACTAGGATCCCACAAGCAGTGGGGCGCGAACAAAACAAACCAACCAACCAACCCAAAGGTAATAAATAGTCAAAATTCATCACTTCCTTCTCTTCATGTCAATTGAATCTGTATGTTGGAAATACCATCTATGTAGTGCTTCTGTGGATTTTTTCCCTTACTCTGCTTTCTATGACCTTACGCTGGTTACTTGGAATAAGCCATGGTAGGAGTATTTATAATGTGGAACTCAGTAAACACTGAAAGTCAGGGATTGTTTCCTTTGGGGAATTAGTGGTTAAACATTCATCAGCACACTGCTGTCTGTAATCCACCTGCAATTGATTTTTATAAATTATATTAGGTAGGGATCCCATTTCTTTCTTTTTTTTCTTTTGCAAGTAGATATCTTGTTGGCCCAGCATCATTTATTGAAAAGCCTACCATTTCTCATTTTCCCACTTCTCTGAAGTGCCACTTTTGCATTATTCAAATGTGTGCATATGAATGGGTCTGTCTCTGAGTTCTTTACTTTATTCCTTTGGTCTACTGCATTTGTCCTCTGCATTGTCAGGTGGATTCTTAACCACTGCACCACCAGGGAAGCCCCTCCATGTCTTTTCTATGGCTCAATAGCTCATTTCTTTTTTCCATTGTCTGGATGGACAGCTTATTTATTGATTCACCTGTTGAAGAACATCTTGGTTGCTTCCAAGTTTTGGCAATTATGAATAAAGCTGCTATAAACATCCTTGTACAGATTTTTGTGTGCATATAGTCTTTGACTCCTTTGGGTAAATATCAAGGAGCATGATTGCTGGGTCATATGGTAAGAGTACGTTTAGTCTATTACGAAACCGTCAAACTATCTTCAAAGTGACTGCTATTTTATGTTCCCACCATCCCACCAGCAATGTATCAGAGTTCTTGTTGCTCCACATTCCTGTCAGCATGTGGTGTTGTCAGTGCTCTGGATTTTGGCCATTCTAACAGATGTGTAGTGGTATCTCATTGCTGTTTTAATTTGCATTTCCCTGATGACATGTGTTATGGACGGTCTTTTCATATGCTTATTTGTCTTTGGTGAGGTCTCTGTTAAGGTTTTTGGCTTATTTTTTAATCAGGTTGTTTTTTTTAATTGTTGAGTTTTTAAGAGTTCCTTGTATATTTTTGATAATAGTCCTTTATCAGATGTGTCTTTTGCAAATAATTTCTCCAAGTCTGTGGCTTGTCTCCTAATTCTCTTGATATTGTCTACTGTAGAGCAAAAGTTTTCATTGTAGTGAAACCCAGCTTATCAATTATTTCTTTCATAGATAGTGTTTTTAGTATTGTATCTAAATGGGCATCACCATAGCCAAGGTCATCTAAGTTTTCACTTATGTCTCCTCTAGGAGTTTTATAGTTTTGCGTTTTACATTTACATCTATGATTCATTTTGAGTTAAATTTTGTGAAGCATGTAAGATCCATATCTAGATTCATTATTTTTGCATGTGGATGTCCAGTTGTTCCAGCACCATTTGTTAGAGAGATTATCTTTGCTCTCTTGTGTTGTCTTTGCTCCTTTGTCAAAGATCAGTTGACTATATTTATATAGGTCTATTTCTGGTTTTCTATTCTGTTCCATTGATTTGTTTATCTGTTCTTTTGTTTATAGTATTTCTTTATTATCTATTTAATTTCTATGGGATCTGTAGTGATGTCCTCACTTTAATTTCTGATATTAGTAATTTATCTTCTTTTTGTCATAGTTAGCCTGACTAGAGGCTTGTTGATTTTATTGATCTTTTAAAAAAACCAACTTTTGGTTTCATTGATTTTCTCTATTGTTTTCCTGTTTCCAATTTCAGTTATTTCTGCTCTAATTCCTATTTTCTTCTGCTTATTTTGGATTTAATTTGCATTTCTTTTTCTAGTTTCCTAAGGTAGAAACTTAGATGATTGATTTTATACCATTTATCATTTATCATTTATGTTATCATTTTACACCACCTCCCCCTTGTTCAGTCCATTTTACAGCCACTTTGGACTTCCTTCTGTTCCTTGAAAAGCAAGCTCATAGTTGTATGGATGGCTCATTCTCCTCCCTGGTCAAATGGATATCCTTAATGAGGCCTTGCCTTACACTCTGTTGCAGAATTTGTTAATTGCCTACACCACTACCATATGGTGTCCCAGTCCTAAGAACATTGTTCTTGTTTCATTATTAGGCCTCCTCTGAAAGACCCCATGTTCAGAGTAGATCCTGATTGGTAACCCAGTCAAAGTGATCCCTGCTACCTTGCCAGTGATTGGTTTTAATCTCGAGCATGTGACGCTGCTCTGATACATGAGGTGAGAAGGAAAGTTTGCTAGAGGAATTCTGGGGAAATTTTCCTATCACCAGAAAGAGCTGCTCTCTTCAGTGAATAATATGTCATGCATGAATGCAATGCCTGGCACTGCAGCAGCTGTCTTGAGACTCTGAGGGGCCCTAGCCTGAGGGCAAGGCTAAGGATAACAAAACAGAGAGATTAAAAGTGCCTGGTTCTTCAAAGATATTTAGCACCAGAGCTGGCTAGTTCTGGAGCTTCCCAGCCTCCAGGTTTCTTGTTACTTGAAACCAAAAGCATTTCAACTTTCACCCTCTCTAATGTGCTCCCCCCCACCCAACACACACATCTTCCCCAGGAGGGTCCTCATAATATTTATTGTTACCTGACACTTTTTATTTTTTATCTGACAAATATTTACTGGTATTTACTATATGCCAGACACAGTTTGAAGTACTTTACAATTATTAACTCATTTAATCTTTATAACTACCCTGTGCAATGGATACTTTTATTATCCCCACTTTCCAGAGAAGGAAGCTGAGGCACAGAGGTTAAATAGCTTCCTCCTGGTCAGAAGCTAGAGTTGGAGCTGGGATTTGAACCCAGGCCTTCTGACTCCAGAGTCAGTGTTCACAACCACTCTCTTGCCTCTCTGGTTTTTCATTATTGGGTTATTGTTTTCTGTCTGACTTCCATATCGCTTATTGAGAGCAGAGATCCTGACTGTCTTGTTCACAGCCATGGCCCCAGGGTTCGGTTGGTAGGCAGCAGTTTTGTTGAATGGGTGAATGAATGAATGAATGAATGGTAGACTCTGGTTCCTGGAGAACAGGGCAGTTTCTTGTTTGCATCCATGGCCCCCAGGGCTGGAATAGGGCTGAGCTTTCCTCAGGGTGTACTGACTGGGGCCTGTGGAGTGAACCCATCTCTGGATCCACGTGATACCCGTCTTTGGGGCCCCCAGGGGAAGCCTGTGCAGAGGTCCCAGGAGGCCTCAAAAGCATGGCCCTTTGTTTGGCTTTGCCCTCTTGTAGCTGGGTGCTCTCACACCGGCTCCCTTTCACCCCTTCCCTGCAGAAGAAAGGGAGCTGGCCTGCTTCCCCCTTGGCGCTAATGTGCTCATTTGAAGTTCCTGAGGCTAGGCCCAGTGGGCGGCTGGGGCTGCCACCGTTAATCACACTGCCTGCTACTGCCTGCCCACGCGTCCGGCTTTGAGGGCTGGCCAGAGCCTCTGGTGGGAACTGCTCATTGGCCTAATTGGGCCTCTCTTGGGAGGCGGCAGGCCCTGCTTCTCACTTGTCTTTGCTCTGGCTGCTGCTTCGCCCTCTCAAGGAGGACAGCATGCTTCCTGATCCAGCCGGCTCTGTGGCCAGCCAGGGCAGGAGTTCACCCTTGTTTTACAGATGGAGAAACAGAAACCCTGGGGTAGACTGGGTCCCTGCCCTAGGCCACAGCAAGGCCAGGCAAGGTTGCCAGGAGTAAGCCCTAAAAAGCCAAGTGACATGGCTCTGTTCCTCACTCTGCTGGCAACTGGAATGAGTTCCCACAGGAAAAGACCTCCTTTTGGCTCCTATGGCCACCCGAGTACTGCCAAGTACCAGGCACAGGACTCTGGCTTCTGGCATTCATGAAGATGTGTCCATGTGAGAATTGTCACACCCCCCAGAGACCCTGCCAAAGCCACAAAAAGGCAGACAACAACATGGCCAATAAAAGTAGAGGGCAGATCCCCTCTGAAGCATCACGGGGAAAGCTGGGCAGCCAGGCACTCCTGTGACTTCTCTGCTCTGTGGCTCCGTTTACCCTTCCTGGAAAATGGAAAGAGTTTTCAGATGTGTGATGGCAGGGCCGGGGGATCCTTGTCTGTGAGAGGCTTGCAACATGACTTACACTAGTCACACTCACAGAGCCTCTCAGGTAGGGAAGAGCTTAATTATCAGCTGGTCCTGGTCCTCTAGCTGTGGCTTAAATCAACTCTAGGAAATCCCCAAAGATCCTGAGCCAGCACAGCTGGCCTTCTTTCAGCAAGAAGGTACTCACTTCCTCCCACCATTGTCCATTCTTTTTTTTTTTTTTCCTTCTGCCACCTTCCCTGCCTTCTTGTTAAATGGGTCTTTTCTTTCCTGAGTCACTGCCAGCTCCTATAGTTCTACTCTGGGTGCACTTAGAATGAATCAGTTCTCTTTCTTCCTTTGATGATCTTTTCAGGACCAAAACACAACCAGAATGCTGTGCCTGAACCTTCTCTCCTCCTGGCTGAAGGTCTTCAGTCCCTTCAGCCACCTTCATGCGACAGCTCTGTTGGCTGACACCTGGGTGCTCTTCTCAGAGCATCCTGGTGGGACCAGAAGGGGTCTCTGTACCCCAGGTGTGAACCCAGAGGCGCTACTTGCCCCAGGTCAACCCAGACATTCACAGGGCTGGGGCAGATCCGTGCCTGAAAATTTGGAAGTTATGATTCAAGCTAACCATTCAATGAGCAAACCTCAGCTTTGACCTTCACACCTTCCCAATGACTTGGAAGGCTAAGCTTGAACTTAGGGTTCTTGGACTCAGGAGTTCTGTCCTAGAATGTGGTGGGGCGGTGAGAGCAGCCCTGCTGTCCCCAGCCTGGTCCCCTTCCCTCTTACCCCTGGCTCCACCTTCCACGTGAGATATTTCAGGAACATGCATGGGGACGCCTCAGTTAACATGTCCCATCTTTGTTCACACCACTTGGCCTCTCAGACACCATCCTAGGGAAGAGGGCCAGGCAAGTAGGCTTGGAGCCATTTGGGCAAGAGATTCTGGGGTCCCAGGTAACAAGTGTGGTCTGGAGGGGAGAGTATGTGCCCTGAGCAGGCATGTCCCTAGGCCCATGAGGACAGTGAGGGCCCTCCTTACCTGGGTTTGAGGGCCTCACTGACTGGCCCTGTTCCCACAACGAGCATCACACATCCCTCTGTTGAGTCATCCTGAGCTGATACTCATACCATCGCTGATGTCATTTTCCTGAGGGAGGTGATGACTCTATTTGTTCAACTGGGTTTGGGGGCCCATATGCTGGATGGGGCCTTATGAAAACTGAGTTTCCTGTTTCTAACCTGTTAGGACTGTTTCAAGCCCCAGTTCTGTCCTCCAGGAACCACAGAGGAGCTAACTACTCGTGTCTCTGCCATCTGTACATTTGCTGGATGTGCCATTCACACCCCAGCCAAACCCATCATAAGTAATCACCCAGCCCCAAACCTGGCTCTTTCACCTGGTGTCCCTTCATCTCCGGCTATGCTGGTCCCAGGATGTCGGCTTAGTGATGCTGAAAGCCAGCTCATGATGCAGGGGAGGGTGATCAGCCCTGTGTAAACTGTAAAGCTCCTTCTGTGCGGCTGCTTCCTTGGTGGCTAGTTGACTTTCTGGGCCCATCAGCTGGGCTCTAGGTGGCAGATTGCCCAGCGCGGCACTTCAGGCTGTGATGGCTCACGGGCCCCACCTCCCAAGCACTGCTCCAGATCCGGCTGGTCAGGGTCCAGCCCCAGGCCAAGCTTCGCTGTCAGTCATCCCCCACTACCCAGTTCCTGTCATCTCTGCCCTCCCCATCCACATGGTCTGGTTCTGTCCCTCCAGCCCGTCTCTGCCATGTGCCCACCCAGATCCCCCCAAGAGTCTGGTCAGAAGCCAGTCCCTTGGGTACTGTCCCAGCTGCACAGAGCCACCTTTCCTGAGATCACCCCCTTCCCAGGATGGCCCACATCCAATGACTGATCCAAGTGGGGGTAAAAAGCTGGCCATCTGGACCCAGTGCCAGACAACCCTGATGGCCCATTTTGGCTCCAGACCTCCCTGTGTGGTCAGCCGAGGCTGCCACTGGCCTGCATCATATCTTGACTTCTCTGGCATATTTGCAGACAGGAGTGTGTCAGTGACAGCAGCTTGATGACAAAACGTGAAAGGTTTCTGCTTAACCCTTGGATGACCAGCATATTCCTTCACGGAGACCCTCAGTTATTCAAGCTTTTTTGAACTGTGATTAGTAAACTTCATAATAGCTACCAGGTGTTATGCAACATACTCAACAGCATAATTTCATTTCATTCTCATGATAGCCCTCAGATGTATGTAGGCATTGCCTTTTCTGTTTGTTTTTTTTTTAATTTTAGTTAAATTTTAAATTTTTTTAAATTTAAATTTTTAAATTTAAATTTTTTAGGTGTACCACGTAATGATTTGATGTTCAAATACATTACAAAATCATCACCACGATAAGGGCTAGTAACCATCTGTCACCATACAAAGTTATTACAGTATTATTGACTACATTCTTTACACTGTACATTACATCCCTGTGACTTATTTATTCCCTCACCTATTTCCCCAACCCCCTCTCCTCTTAAAACCACCAGTTTCTTCTCTGTATCTATGAATCTGTTTTGTTTGTTTTGTTTTTTAGATTCTCTATATAAGTAAGGTCATATGGTATTTGTCTTTCTCTATCTGACTTATTTCACTTTAACATAATACCCTCTAGGTCCATCTACGTTGTAACAAATGGCAGGATTTCCTTCTTTTTTTAGTTTAATTTAATTTTTTTTTTTTTTTTTTTTTTTTTGCCACTCTGCACGGCATGCAGGATCCCAGTTCCCTGACCAGGGATTGAACCCATGTCCCCTACAGTGGAAGCTCAAGTCTTAATCACTGGACTGCCAGGGAAGTCTCAGGATTTCCTTCTTTTTTATGCTGAGTAGGAACCTGAAGGTCAGTGAAATTAATAGAGGGCGCACTGCTGGGAAGTGACTATTTCACTCAAGATGTCACACTTCAGACCAGCATTTCATATTTTCCACTGCTTTTGTGTGTGTGTGTGTGTGTGTGTGTGTGTGTACACGGGCCTCTCACTGTTGTGGCCTCTCCTGTTGCAGAGCACAGGCTCCAGATGCTCAGGCTCGGTGGCCATGGCTCACGGGCCCAGCCGCTCCGTGGCATGTGGGATCTTCCCGGACCGGGGCACGAACCCGTGTCCCCTGCATCGGCAGGCGGACTCTCAACCACTGCGCCACCAGGGAAGCCCGGGAAGCCCTTCCACTGCTTTTGATGTTTATTAGGTTTATACAAACTGTACATTTTTTCTTAAGAAAAAAACATGAACTTAGTCACATTATTCCCAAGTACACAGTTACAATAATGTCACATATCCCTATATGATTTTCTTATTTATTTTACTTTTTTTTTACAAAGTGTACAGAGAGAGGGACCTATGATATTTAATAGGGTATTTCTATAGGTTTTATTCTTTTCCCCCCAGACTGGTATTTCTTATCTCTTAACCTTCCTATCTGTTTGTTCAAATATCTTTACCCAGGCAGAATCTTTATGCTTTTATTAATCCTTTAGGGAAAAATATTTTGAAATTTCTTAAAAAAAAAAAAAATCTATCCTTTGGGCACAGTGCTTATTTTCTGGTTTCTCAGTGAAGTCTTCCTCGGTGCATTTCCCATGGGGCCTGGGAGAAGTGAATCCATGTGAGTCGAATGAGTGACGATGAATGAATGAATGGTTGGATCAACAGGGGTGTGAAGTGCTGTGATGGTGTGCGATGAGTGTCAAGTACAGTGAGAAATCTTTGGAGAGCTATTTTAACCTTTCTGCTCTAAGCCACACCGTGGTTACTGTGTAACACCCAGGCACACCACATGGCAGCTGTGTTTGGAGCACAGGATGCGTGTTGAGCAGGGTCCCAGCAGCGCATCAGGGCTGTGAGGGTAGGAGGAAGGAGGGGGCACTGTTCTTTTTCTGATGCCAAACAGAGAGCCCTCCACACTGGCTGTAATTATTTTAAAAGCAGAAGCCACTGCGGGCTCCAAGCCTGTGCCCTGGGGTCCACCATGGTGAGGAGGTCTGGGGAAAGAGGAGGAACCCACAAAGGGAGTGGAAAAGGAGCAGTCAGGGAGGTAGGAGGGTCACCAGGTGAGTGAGCCAAGGAACTGTGTCGAGGAGTGATGGTCTGTGTGATGTGTTGCTGCTGCTGAACTGAGATGATGGCAATGGGACCTGATGGTGGCTTAGCAACATGGAGGTCGCTGGGGACCTTGAACGAGCAGGTCCATGGGGTTGGTGAGGTTGGAAGCGTGATTAGAGCAGGCTCAGGAGGGAATAGGAGGAGAGGCAGCCCACAGTGCGCCGGGAGCCCATTGCCTGGGGGTTCTTTGTGTGGAGGCTGTGAGGCCCAACGTTTTGGGCCCCATGGGTCTCCAGCACAGACATGTTGCAGTGTCTTGTGTGACCATGGCCAGCTGTTCTCCCCAAACCCTTGGAAAGCCATTCTCAGGGCTGCAGCTCCTTCCTCCTGAGAGGGGCTGTCTTCTCCTCTTCTCCCAGCCGATGCCAGCCACCTGTGCATCTCCTGTTCACTCAACCAAGTCCGCACAGCCTTGCCCAGCCTCCTTGGGGGTCAGGCAGGTTGGGTGCACCCTCGCATGGCCACACTGGGGCTGTGGTGCTTCTGGCTTCATGGGAAGTGTCTGTCCCTTCACTCCTCGGAGACCCTGGGTGGGTGCCCCATCGCCCACCTCTTCAGGGCCCTGTCAGCCTCAGCTGAGAGCTGGGCTCAGTCTATGCTTCCTGAAGGAATGGGTGAGCCCAGAGAGACCCCGTGACTACCCAGTCGAGGCCCCCCTTATTGCTTGAGGAAATGTCTGGGCTCCCAGGGGAGGGAGGCAGAGCCCCGCGCCAATTCACACTCGGCGGACTTGGGTCTCTGAACTGGCCTGTAGATCTTGGGCAGGCAGGTGCTCAGACTTTCCTGGGCCGTCCAGTCCCGATAGATCCCTTCATCACGGTCTGATCCCTTCATCATCAGAGGCCCAAGTGGTGGTTACATTCAGCTGTGCAGTGAGTTGGCCGGGGCACCGGCCCTTTGTGATGGGACTGGGCTGGCAGAACCGTGTGGGGCGAGGGACGGCTGGCAGGGAAATCAGAGCAGCCCTCTGCCACCAGCTCCGGCTTTCCGCTGGCGATACGATACATAAGAGGATTAGGGCTCAGAACTCAGGACAAGGGGCTTTTATTCTCAGCACTGCATTTTCATTGGCTGGCAAAGCCTTAGAAACAGGGAAAAAAAGTTGAGGAGGGACAGCCAGATCTCTCACCTTCCAAGCCCTGTGCTTTAGGGGAGCACAGGGAGCCCCAGCCCCACAAGTGGGATGGTTGACACCCAGCCCAGTCCAGGTTTGCCTGAGGTCGGATCTCCAGGGCCTGGGGGCACATCCTCCCCTGCTGCAGAGGCCTGAGCCACCTGCAGTCTGCACAGGAATCCCAGGATCCTGGAGTGTTAGGATGGAAGGAAACGTACAGTCACGTATTCCAGCCTCCATTGAAATTCCCATGGGGGAAACTGAGCCCCAGAGAGAGGCCATGACTTGCCCAGGGTCACTCATTGACAGAGGGCCTGGGCTGGGCCTGGAGGGAGGAATGTGAAGGACAGGGGCTGCTGGGCTGGCCTGGGAGCCAGGTCTCGTCCTCCAGGACTGCACTGAGGCTGATTTCTTTCCACCGTTGGTTGGGTTTGCCTGCTTTAGAATTTCTTAAAAACATAATCATAAAGTACGTGCTCTTTTGGATAAGACTTCTTTCTCTCAGTATAATGGTTTTGGATGTCAAATGGATCAGTACTTTGTTCCTTTTTTATTGCTGAGTATATTCCACAGCTTATCTATTCACCAACTGACGGACATTTGATTTATTCCCACTTTTTTGTCTATTACAAAGGAAGCTGTTATGAACATTCATGTACAAATCGTATTTTTATCAAAAAAATTTTATGATGGGGAGTATCATAAAATTTTTTATGCGGAGTATAGAGAATAATGTAGCAAACACATTCTTTAATCAAGTATAAACATCTTGCCATATTTGCTTTTTTCTTTTAAGAAGAAAACACATACATTTAAAGCCTCTGATATATGCTTCCTCTTCCTCCCTCCCCAGAGATAACCCCATTCAGACTCCAGTGTTTATTATTCTCATGTATGCAGTTGGCTGTTTTACTGGGGAGAGTCACTCATTCCATTCAACAAATACTGAGCACCTACTATATGCAAAGCACTGATCTAGGCACTGGGGGTACAGCAATGAACCTGACAGGAAAAAATCCCTGTTCTTGGAGGGATGACATACTAGTATGGAGATATTAAATAATTAAATCTATACTGTGTCAGGCAGTGGTATATGCTGGGGAGAAAAATAAAGCAGAAAAGGGAGACAAGGAATGATAAGGTGGGGGAGTGGCTTGAAATTTTAAATAGGGTAGTCAGAGAAGGCCTCTCTGAGAAAGTGTTCCAGTGTCTATGGCTGTGTAAGAAATAATTCAAAACAAGTGGCTTCAACACAAGAATCATTTATTACCTCCCATGGTTTCTGTGGGTCAGGAATTTGGGAGGATCTCAGCTGGGTGGTTCTGACTTGGGGTGTCTCATGAGGTTGCAGTCAGAGGGGGGATGGGCTGGGATCACCATCTCAAAATCTCCTTCACTCATATGTCTGGTGTCTGGCCTGGGTTAAGACCAAAAAGCTGGAGACTAGCCCAGCTGGGGCTCCCTGGGCATCTCCCTCTGTCTCTTTGTGGTCTTTCCCCTTGGACTCTCCAGTAGAGCAACTCCAAGGCAGCCAGACTTTTTTTTTTCTTTTAATTTATTTTTGGCTGCGTTGAGTCCTTGTTGCTGCACGCAGGGCTTTCTCTAGTTGCGGCGAGCGGGGGCTACTCTTCTTCATTGTGGTGCGCGGGCTTCTCGTTGCGGTGGCTTCTCTTGTTGCAGAGCACGGGCTCTAGGTGTGCGGGCTTCAGTAGTTGTGGCGCACCCTTTCAGCCAGGTCTGCCTGAGGCACACCCACAGTCATTCTGGGATATCAGTAGTTTTGGCAGGATTCTCTTTCACTATCTCTTTCCCTGACCACACCTGGCTGTTAAGCTCCACTAATTGCAAACTGATTGCTCTACTGCTTTCAATACTCCCCTGGGGTATAAATTGTACAGACTAATCCAATTAAATTCGGGCTCCTTTGAAGGGATATCTCTTAAGGTCAGTGTTTGAGATTTGTTCTGACCCCAAGGTAGCTCTTCTTAGCTATATCTTTCCCTGGTTCTCTCTGGTAAACCAACCAACCTACCTACAGTTTTGCTTATATCTCTAGTGAATATACCAATCTCTTAATTGCTTTTCACTTACAACCTCCATTGCTTTTGAAAGCACCTCTAGGCTTGAACTTCTGTTGCAAATGAAGTCAATCCTTTTGGGAAGAATTGTGGGACTCCCTGCCTTCTCCTCACCCGGGCCAAAATCTCTGAGCTGTGGCTCTGGAAAATGGCTGGGACAAGGCACATCTCCGGGAGCTGGTCACTCTGTGGAGGTGGGGAAGTACCTTCAACTCTTCTTGGCTTATGTTCACCTTATGAGCCAGGTTGAGGACAATCAGGACCCTGGTATTCTCAGTGGCACTGCACCCAAGCTAGAGCCTCCGTCTCACCAGTGGAACCTGGGTGGGCTAAGGGAGCCACCACCTGAGTTGCACTCACCCAGAACTTAGCCTCAGCAACAGGTAACAGGATGAAAAATGCTGGCATCCTGTCCCTTGGGTGAAGATGGTTCTCCAACTGGGATCTGGGGGGAGAGGAAGCCCTAGTGTTCTTGGCTGCGCAGTCTGGAGTGGAGTTTCCATCTTGCTGAACTAGGATGGGATTGGGGTGGGAATGGGACTGGTTCAAATGCCATAGCTTTCATTTTTCTTACCCAGTAGATTTTTTGAATAAATGTTTCTTCATTTGCTGAATGCCCTTAGAACAATTTCCAGGGACTTTTTTTTTGTTTGTTTGTTTGCGGTACTTAACCTCTCACTGTTGTGGCTTCTCCCGTTGCGGAGCACAGGCTCCGGACGCGCAGGCTCAGCGGCCATGGCTCACGGGCTTTGTTGCTCCACGGCATGTGGGATCTTCCCGGACCGGGACACGAACCCACGTCCCCTGCATCAGCAGGCAGACTCTCAACCACTGCGCCACCAGGGAAGCCCTCCAGGGACTTTAAATGGCTGGGTTTCTTTTTATAATTGTCACCAATTTGACTGGGGAATGGGAATGCAGGGCTTCTCACATTGTTATGCCAGAGGTGGAAAACCGATGGACAGTTAAGAGTACCAGGATTTTGGTTTGGATATTGCAAGATGTCAAATCACCAGGTGACTTTCATAGGCAATGAAGTAACATTTATATTTTCTGCATCTCTGTAGTTCTTTCCTGTAAAAAGACTTTGAGGGTATGCAGAACAGAAAGCATAAGACAATCCCCCCGCCCCCGTTTTCACCCATTTTTTTGGTCTTCTCGCCCATCTTGGCACACAGTGCGCTGGGTAAGACAATGCAGCAGCAACAGGTAGAACGCAGGGCCCAAGACTGGTGAGCGCATGTGGCCAGGTGTCCCCCTCAGGCATCTCATCTGAGAGCAACTAGACTTTGAGAAGGAAAAAGAGTTGATGGGCGTATGAAGATGGTCTGGCTGAAAGAGCACAGGAACTGGGGCCTCGAGCACCTCTGGTTTAAACTCATCCTGGGGCCCCCCTCCTCCTCCTCTTGTGTTGCCAGTGATGCCTCTCTCCCCCTCTTAGCCCTTCACCCCTGCCCCAAGGTCTTCTCACTTCTCCAGCCTGCACAGGTTTTGTTTTGTTTTGTTTTAATTAATTTGTTTGTTTATTTTTGGCTGCATTGGGTTTTCGTTGCTGCTCCCAAGCTTTCTCCAGTTGTGGTTAGCGGGGGCTACTCTTCATTGTGGTGCACAGGCTTCTCCTTGCAGTGGCTTCTCTTGTTGCGGAACATGGGTTCTAGATGCGCGGGCTCAGTAGCTGCGGCTCGTGGCTCTAGAGCACAGGCTCAGTAGTTGTGGGGCACGGGCTTAGTTGCTGGGCGGCATGTGGGATCTTTCCGGCCCAAGGCTCGAACCCATGTCCCCAGCATTGGCAGGCAGATTCCCAACCACTGCGCCACCAGGGAAGTCCCCTGCACCGGTTTTTAAGGTTTCTCCCCTCCCCACCACCACACAGCTAGGCCCAGTTCAGCCCCTCCTGGCCTCCTGCCCCACCCCTCCTAATGCAGTCGGTGCTGTGGCTTCCGTGCCCGGTCTAAACTCCCACCTCCGTCAGCACGGCACCAACGCCCCGCCTTCCTCCCTCCGTCGTTGTAGCCCCTCACGGACTCTCTGCTGACATCAGCTCTGACTCCCCCTGTGTGCTCTCCCTCTCACCCCAAGCACAGTCTCATGTGCCCTGAAGCTCCTCCAACAAGAGGGGCAGGCTCAGCAGACCACTTGGGGCACTGGCAACCCACACTCCCGGGCAGACCCTCGATCAGCAGGGAGGAAGCTGAAAGAAAAGTAAGTGCTCCAGTCACCTGTCCTTCAGGGGCACCGTTCTGGGGGGCTCTCTGCATGCTCTTCCCAGACCCCAGATCGACAACACACCTCCACCCAGGCCTCTCCAACTTCTGTCTCCCTCTCTGCTCTGGAGTTCCCTTCCCAGTAAGTGATGTCATCTCAGCTCAGCCTTTTGGGGAAGCCAGGCTAAGGACTCTCCTCTCTCATCTTCTGCAACCTTCTCAAAAGCACACATCCTCCCGCTTTACCAGAACAACCACAGGTCCATGTCCCCTTCACTCATTCATTCATTACACTTATTTAGCACCTACTGTGTCACAGGCCCTCTTTTAGGTGCTTCGTTAATAAAGAGAATCCCTGCCCTCACCCAGCTTACATTCTAGTGAGGAGAGGCACTGGGTAGTAAACTGAATTGTGAGTTAGACGATAAGTTCTACAGAGAAAAATAATGCAGGGTGGGAGGTGGGGAGTGCTAGGGGTCACACTAGCTGAAGCACATGCTCAGGTGGATTTCGGGGTCAATGCCTGTGAAAGGAAGGGGGAGGAAACAGGACTGGGCCGAGGGAGAACCTGAACAGTGACACAAGTCCAACAAGACCCCGCTAGGGCGTTCTGGAGCAAGTATACTCTGCCGGAGCGCGGCTCCCCAACCCCGGGGTGGAAACCACCGGCCGCAGGCCCCGCGCTTCCCTCCGTCAGCAGACGAGGGCGTTCTGTGAAGCCGAGGTGGACTCTGGCAGAACTGGCAGCTGTAGGTTGTATGGCCATGGCTCCTGCCTGCAGATACTTCTGGAAAGGGGGTCTGGGTGGTGTGACTCCATGTCTACTACATGGGACGTGCTCAGGGAAGGCCTCAGGGGGCAAAGCCATGAAGGAGTTCGGGGAAGGAGCCCCGCACACCCGTGGAGGAAGAGTCTGACAGGCAGAGGGAACAAAAGCGCGAGGCTCTGAGTGTGGTTGCGTCTGAGGCCTCGAGAAGCAGCAGGGAGGCCGACGGGCCTGGAGCGCGTGAGCAGAGAGCAAGGAGTCCGGAGCAGGAGCAGGCCAGCCCTGGGAGGCCAGGTGAGGACTCCAGCCTTTGAGCGGGAGTGAGCCATGTGGGGTGAGGGGTCAGGGCGGTGGGGACACTACTGAGGAACAGGAGAGCCCATGAAAAGTCCACTGCGGGTTGGGGAGGTAAGGACGCCAGTGATCCGGGACCCTGGTCAAAGGCCTGCGAATCAACTGTGCAATGAACGCTCGGGGTTTGTCAGCCCGGCAGCTTTAGCCGGTGTCTGTTGCCCTCTGGTGGACGTGCTTGGGATTACCCAAGCCTGCTTTCAGCTTTGCTTCTCTACTTTTGTATCCTTTTTTTTTTTTTTCTTTTGCGGTACGCGGGCCTCTCACCGTTGTGGCCTCTCCGGTTGCGGAGCACAGGCTCCGGATGCGCAGGCTCAGCGGCCATGGCTCACGGGCCCAGCTGCTCCGCGGCATGTGGGATCTTCCCAGACCAGACTGGGGCACGAACCTGTGTCCCCTGCAATGGCAGGCGGACTCCCAACCACTGCGCCACCAGGGAAGCCCATCGGATTCTCTTTTTGTGTAGGTTATTACTGAGTGTTGAATAGAGTTCCCTCTGGGGTACAGTAGGTCATCTTTGTTTATGTTTTATATGTATTAGTGTGTATATGTTAACCCCAACCTCATTTAATCCTCTCACTGCGCTTTTTCTGTTTGGTAACCCTAAGTTTATTTTCTCCTTGTGTGATTCTGCTTCTGTTTTATAAATTAGTTCATTTGCATCAATTTTTCACTTCTACCTATAAGTGATATCATATGATTTTTCTTTTTCTCATTTTACTTTGTATGGTCATCTCTATGTATATCTATGTTCCTACCAATGGCATTATTTCATTCCTTTTTTTTTTTTTTTTTTTTTTAATTTTTGTGGTACGTGGGCCTCTCACTGTTGTGGCCTCTCCCGTTGCAGAGCACAGGCTCCGGATGCGCAGGCTCAGCGGCCATGGCTCACGGGCCCAGCCGCTCCACGGCATGTGGGATCTTCCCGGACCGGGGCACGAACCCGTGTCTCCTGCATCAGCAGGCGGACTCTCAACCACTGCGCCACCAGGGAAGCCCTATTTCATTCTTTTTATGGCTGAGCAATAGGATTAAATTCTTCGGTTCACTATGTTAATATGTACTAGTATAGGATGGTCTAACTCAC
This sequence comes from Kogia breviceps, assembly GCF_026419965.1. Taxonomy (NCBI): domain Eukaryota; kingdom Metazoa; phylum Chordata; class Mammalia; order Artiodactyla; family Physeteridae; genus Kogia; species Kogia breviceps. The sequence goes on from NC_081319.1 coordinate 40,789,020, forward strand.
GTGGGCTATATTAGTGGTATGAAGCAGCACTCATTTTCTGGGAAAGGGGATATTTCGGTTTTGTCTTAGACAACGTTCATGTTCCGTGGTCAACATTATGATGGATTTGTGTAGTTTTGTCTTTATCCATCACAATGAGGCTGATGTTGTTGTTTTGTGAAACTGTTCACACTTGACAGGAAAACATGGAGACCTAGCTTTGAGTGTCAGGGCAGCCCCTGGATGCCCCTGCCTGCTTTCCTCTTTCTCACACAGCAGTAATCATGAAACATCCACTCTCGGCTGGAGGATCTAAGTGATTTTGACATAGAGACAGGAGCCTCCATTTCCAGCCTAGATGCAGAGCTTCAGGTAAGTGACTACATTCCACATCTATCTTTTTTAAAAAAAAATAAATTTATTTATTTATATTTTATTTTTGGCTGCGTTGGGTCTTCGTTGCCATGCACGGGCTTCTCATTGCAGTGGTTTCTCTTGTTGCAGAGCACAGGCTCTAGGTGCGTGGGCTTCAGTAGTTTTGGCTCGCAGGCCCTAGAGCGCAGGCTCAGTAGTTGTGGCGCACGGGCTTTAGTTGCTCCGAGGCATGTGGGACCTTCCTGGACCAGGGCTCGAACCCGTGTCCCCTGCATTGGAAGGCGGATTCTCAACCACTGCGCCATCCAGGGAAGACTCACATCTATCTTAATCTTCTCATTTCCATGGAACCCCTGGGCTACTTTGCAGTCCAGGCCACATTTTGACTTTTTCTTCAAACAGCTGTGCTCTGATGTGAACGCATCAAAACACTGCTTCATTTAAATTTCCCCTGAACCCAGATCCTCATACAACTTTCTTCTGTGCTTGTTGATAGGCCTGTGGGCTCCACTTGTTTGCTATCTCCCTCACTGTAATGATCAAATAAACTTGACTTATTCGAATTACACGTTTATCCCTGGGGATCTGAGGTTGATTGGGCTAGAAGAAAACTATACATGGTATACTAGATATAAATGGTATGGAAAAAAAAAAGCGGGGGAAAGGATAAGAAGTGCTGGGGAAGGGGCTGTTTGCGATTTAAATAGAATGCTTACGAAACACCTCGGTGATAAAGTGACATCTGAGCAAAGATCTGAAAGAAGTGGGTGATGTTTTGAACGGTTGAGTAGGAAAAGAGCAGTAGAGGAAGGGGAAACAGTGCAAAAGCCCCGAGAAGGAGCTTGTAGAGCGTGTTTCAACCACACTTGGTCAGTGACCCTACGTTGACAACCTCTTTAATTCCGAAACCTACCCCCACTCCATCGTTACCCCCTTATCCTTCTTTTTCGTTTTTCCATAGAACTTTTCAATATATCATTCCGTGTTCATTATGTTTGTTTTCTGCTTTGCGCGAGGGAGGGCATCTTCGCCAGTCTGGGTCACCGATGCAGCTCGAGCATCTAGCAGTGTAGGGCACGCCGCAGGAGCTCGACAGGACGTACTGTTCGGAGGCCCCGGGCCGGAGAGAGAGCGGTCAAGGTAAGGAGGAAGTGACCGGTCTCCTGGGGCCTCGGAGGGGGGAAGCCCCAGCTGGGGATCTGCAGGTAAGGAGCCGCACCTCCCAGCGTCCCAGTCTCCCGGCCGGATGCGCAGCCCCGCGCGTGCGCCGGGTGCCCGGATCAAGGCGCCCGCCCGATTGGCTGCGGCCAGTGACTAGAAGCGGCGTTGCGCGTGCGCGCTCCTTCCCCGCAGTCTTGAGGCGTGGTTTTGCTCTTAAGCCTCCGCTGTTTCCGCGGCAGCTCCACCTTCACCTGTAGAGTGCTCGTTCCCGTTGCTCGGAATGTTCCCGGAACTCAATAACCTTCTCAACACCACCCCTGACCAGGCGGAGCAGGTAAGAGATTGCACGGTCGGGAAGGGGGCGCGTCCTGGGAGCGTGGCGGAAGACCGTACGGGAAGCGCACGCGGACCCGTGAGAAATAACGCGACGTCCGGGGACCCCGGAGTGCCTGGGAGTTGTAGTCCAAAGAGGGCCCGCCGGGGCTGGCCTGGACATTTGGGCTTGTGGGAGGTGGGCATCTGGCGCCTTCTCAAAGGTCGTGCGTGCCCTTGAAAGTCCATAGGAAGCATGTCCGATGTTTGGATTGGCTTAAGTTCACAGACGTGTACCGGGCGAGCCCTTTGCGTGTTCAGTGTGGGAGTTCCGGCGCCCCAAAAGAGGCTGCCTGAGAGGAGAAGAGAGTTCGACACTCCATCCATCACGTGGGACCATCTTCTTAACCACCCTGAGCTTCCCTCTGGCTCGGGAGCGCTCGGCAGGTCGCAGTGAATGCTGCTGCACCTCTTCCTCCTTGTGTTCTCGAATAGTGCTTTTTGAAGCTGCTCTCAGCCAACGTTGGATTGTAGGAGTCCACCTTCGGCACCACAGGCTCGCTACTCTTGCTTTCTTCTCCCTCCTCACACTCTAGGGCATTTCGAAAATTTCCACGCTTTCGCCCAAGGGTTACCTCTCCTAGGAATATACCTGACTTATTTCATAGCTGTTGTCTTTCTGATGAAATGGTAAGCTCTTCCAGAAAGGCAAGGCACCAAGTGTGTAAAGCCTTTTTATGATTCTCTAATGCCTGGAAAATAGTATTCGGTGGATACTTGCGCATCTTAATTGCCCAGCAGTTCTTCTCTGCCCAAGCCTCCAGATGGCGCTGGTTACCTTGCCAGTTACTACTAGCACCTCCAAAGTCCAAGCCCAGGGCCACCGGGAATGGAGGATAGAAGTGGGCGCCAGCAAATGACAAATGGCGCTAGGGTTAACACTCAAGTTCTGCTAGTGTGATCTTTCATATTTTATAAGTGAAAAAAATCACAACAGCACAGAGACGACCTTCCCTGTCACTGAGAAGGAACTAGGGGTGGCTGGAGCAGGGCAGCCAGGCCCTGCAAAGACCATTGTTAGAGGTCTTTCCAGGGCTCTCCATGATCAGAGCTCTGCCTGAAGCAGTTTCCAGGGCCTTTGGGAGGAGGACTTTGATACTGGAAGTCTCTGTCAACAACTACTTCTTCACTCTCCCCTATCTAGGGGACAGAATTGGAAGCAGGATTAGAAATAGGGAGGAAGCTGGATCAGATGACTTTTTTAGAAGACCCCTTGAAATCTTGGCAGTCAGTGATTTTTGTTGGATTCCATGATGAAAGCTTCCTTTGTTCAGGATTTAATTCTCTCCAAGACTGGTGAGGAAGAGAAGGGATTCTATTCTTTATTGCCTTGGGAATTATGTGGTTGAGATATGCTTGCCCATAATGAGTGACTTAATACCATTCATTTTTATTATTAGTTTTTCCATAATTTTGACTTATTTTCTTCTTTTTGTGGTTAAATACACACACACACACACACACACACACACACACACACACACGCAGAGTCTCCAGGTGTAGAAATTTAGGGGTGGATACAACCGACTAGATTTTGATACTCAGCTGACCTCTTTCCTGGGAGTCTAATTCATCTTTTTGTGTTCTTCTTAACTTTTAGGGGAAACTGACTCTACTCTGTGATGCCAAGACAGATGGCAGCTTCCTTGTGCACCATTTTCTCTCCTTCTATCTCAAAGGTATGGACTGTAGATAAAGAAAACCCAAGGCAAAAAAAAAAAAAAAAAAAGCCTGATTCAGGAAGCAATAGGAATCATATTAACTAGCCAGGGCTTTGGTGTTCGGGCAGCTAGATGGCTGTTTATCAGGTAACTGATTACTGGACCATCTTGTTCCGTCTCCTACTCTGCCAGAGAGTGGTATGTACTCCCTGTATCCAGTCCCGCCTTCCACTTCTCCACGTCCTGCATAGGCAGTGCCTCCCTGAGGTCCTTGTGTTGCTTTCTCATTTAGTTGCTCCTTGGTCCTTGTCTATTTTGAAGTCTCTAGGCACTTGACCCATTAACACTTTGCCCTGGCAGTAGATGCTTCCTAAAGAACACAGGGAAGAAAACAGCATGGCCACTGCAATTCACACACAGAGATTGATTAGAAGAAGAAAACAGCCAAATGAAAAAAAAAAGACTTACTGATTCTCATTGAGTCCCCACTGAGGCAGGCCAGGAAACAAGGTAGACCTTTGGCACTCTTTTTTTTTTTTTTTTTGCGGTATGCGGGCCTCTCACTGTTGTGGCCTCTCCCGTTGCGGAGCACAGGCTCCGGACGCACAGGCCCAGCGGCCATGGCTCACGGGCTTAGTTGCTCCGCGGCATGTGGGATCTTCCCGGACCAGGGCACGAACCCGTGTCTCCTGCATCGGCAGGCGGATTCTCAACCACTGCGCCACCAGGGAAGCCCTGGCACTCTTAATTGTAATAATTTACAGCTTTGAAAGTTATTTTCCTTTCCAGATGATGTTACTGTCAGCTTATAAAGAGCAAGAGAATCTACAGATAAATTATTAGAATTAATTATGTTCATAAGGTAGCTAGAGCTTCTTTGTGTTCTCCTTGTCTCCTCTTGGGTATAAGACTAGTTTAAAAAATCCATTGTATCTCTCTACACCAACAAGCAATTAGAAAAATATAATTTTTTAAAAACCCACAATTTATTTTCAGTGGAACAAATTAAGATTCCTAGTAATACCTCTCACAGAGGAAGTACATCTAAGAATCAGTGAAATAAGGTATAATTATTAAATACGAAAAAAAGTACATCTTAGAATCAAATTGGGTATGTCAGGTTGCAAGGCCTCGGTTCTCTAGATCTGCCTCATTGCTTTTGTTTCCAGAGGTATGAAGTATACGAGACTGATTGTAAGTAGAGACTTTATTAAAAATCAGTTTATTTTATTTTCCAGCTAATTGTAAAGTCTGCTTTGTGGCACTCATCCAGTCCTTCAGTCACTACAATATCGTGGGACAGAAGCTGGTAAATATTTTAGAACTCCGTGATGAGATCCCTGAGTGAGTGTGTGTGCCAAGCATGTGTGAGTGTGCTGTCAGGCTGGGCTTCCCTGTTTGGGTTGTGGAGAATTTAGCAAGGGAGGGACTAAGGAAATCATGGAATCCTGAACCCCTTCTCTGAAGGGCTAAGGCAGCATCTCTATGTGTTTTGTTAATTTATAAAGTTTGTAGAATCAGATCTGGTGTGTGTTTTTATTTTATTTTATTTTTTTTTTAATTTTTTTTTTTTGGTGTGTGTTTTTAAAAAATATTTATTTATTTGGTTGCACTGGGTCTTAGTTTCGGCAGGCGGGCTTCTTAGTTGCGGCATGTGAACTCTTAGTTGCGGCATGCATGTGGGATCTAGTTCCCTGACCAGGGATCGAACCTGGGCCCCCTGCATTGGGAGCACGGAGTTTTATCCACTGCCCCACAAGGGAAGTCCCAGATCTGTTGTTAATTAATCAAACCCGTCTCTGTTGAGTCTGGACCAGTTAAGGTTTTCTCCTTCTTGGTGTGAGGTTTAATCTTGTTCCTAGTGAATGAGAGATCACAGCTTGGTCTGCTGCCAAGTTGAGTGCCTCCCACTGTGTCTCCCTAAGTCTAGGGCTTAGGACCCAAATGTGGGGAGAGGCAGGTGCTTTTGTCATGTGCCCCTTACCTCATCTTGGTTTGCCCCTTATCTCATCAGATGCAGCCAAGCAAGAATAAGATGGCCCAGAGGCTGGTGAACCTCCAAGCCTGGCTTGGCCCATTACTTGTGACCTGTGACCTGGTGAATCTACTGGGTTGTTATTGTAGTGTGGTTTTTTTTGTTTGTTTGTTTTTTTAAAGTCCTGCTAGGATTTATTTTAAAATTTATTTTATTTATTTTTTGGCTGCGTTGGGTTTTTGTTGCTGTGCGCGGGCTTTCTCTAGTTGCGGCGAGCAAGTGCTACTGTTCGTTGCAGTGCGCGGGCTTCTCGTCGCGGTGGCTTCTTTTTGTTGCAGAACATGGGCTCTAGGCGCGCGGGATTCAGTAGTTGCAGCATGCAGGCTCAGTAGTTGTGGCTCACGGGCTTAGTTTCTCTGCGGCATGTGGGATCTTCCCGGACCAGGGCTCGAACCTGTGTCCCCTGCATTGGCAGGCAGATTCTTAACCACTGCGCCACCAGGGAAGTCCCTTGTAGTGTGTTTTTGCTTTTTGTTTTGATTAGGTCAGCCTCAGAGAGGGAGAGAACCAGGCCACCCATCAGCAGTGATCTTTGAAGTGCCAGTCATACTATTGGGCCACATCACTGCCTCTTCTCTGATGGGGAGAAAACAATAAGAGAGTGAGAGAAGGGTAAGCTCTTTCTCATCCTTTGCAGGGAAGGGAGAAGTTCCTGTGTTAGAGGTCAGATCGTGAGCTCAGGGAGCACTGTCATGTCATGAACATGTATTGCATTCCAGGTCTTTGAGGCATGTCTGTGGCCCTAGCATCTGTTTTTATAGATGAGAAAGTTGTGTATTCTCATATCCAGTTTGGCTGCTTTTTCTGTTACCTTGCAGTCATCAACACAGCAGGAATGACATGCACAGCAGTGGGTGTGCAAAGTGCTAGAGCATGAGCTTCCATCCTCTTGGTGTATTATTGTTCTTACATCAGGAGAATGGTAATGAGTGAGAGCAAAGGTGATGATCAGGAATCCTTCTCTCTGCCAGGGTGCCTACTGTTGCTAATGGTGTTACATATAGTGAACTCTGGTGTATGAATGAGTGATAGAGGCCTGGTCTAGGGGCATGAGGAGTCTAAGGAGTTCCATGTCACCTGTTTCTGCACAGACAGAACGGTGGGTTGCACATTTAGATGGTGTCACCATCTCTGGGTGTTTGTTGAAATGCACATTCTTGGGCCCTGCCCCCAAGGCTTCTGGTTCTGGAGATCTGGAGTGGGGCTCAGGGATCTGCATTTTAATCAGGTATCTCAAGTGATTGTTAATGCGTGTTTCATGAAGACCTATATTTAAGAAGTGCTGGTCTAGAGCAGGGGTTGACCAACCACAGCCTGCACCCCCTGTTTTTTGTAGATAAAGTTTTATTAGAACACAGCCAGCCCCATCTGTTCATGAATGGTCTATGGCTGCTCTTGCTCTACGGTAGCAGAGTTGAGTAGTTGCAGTAGAGAATGTCATCCTGCCACCGTCTTTACTGTTATTATTTACTTACTGTATTTTTCTTTGAATATTTGAATTTTATTTAATTTATTTTTTTATACAGCAGGTTCTTATTAGTTATCTATTTTATACATATTAGTGTATACATGTCAATCCCAATCTCCCAATTCATCCCACCCCCCCTTAGTGTTTTTAAAATTTTGTAACTACATGCCCTTAAAAAAGAAACTTTATATTACTATTATAAATTAAAAACCAGTACTGAGTAATCATAAAAATAAATATATAAGCAAAAGAAAGTAAATTTTTAAAAAATGTGACAGGTAGATGTAAATGCACATCTGAAAGCAGAACGGGGACTGTGTGTTGGGAACACCCAGGGGAGGCAAGACATGGGCTCCTCTGGAGGGTGGACAGGCACACGTCTGCAGGGTTCAGAACGTGTCTGGAGCCCTCTCGTGAGCTGGAGTCTAGCCTCTCTGATGGGTCCCCTGCAAGGCGCAGGAACTCACTCGCCTCTCCGTTGGGTGTAGGGTGTCAGCCTGACCACAGCGCGGGAATGCGGGCAGCTCGTGTTCCTCGAGGGTCTCAAGTCCGCGGTGGACGTCTTCTTTCGGCCTCAGGAGGAGCCACACCCCCTGCAGTTCCTCAGGTCAGTCAGCCCACGACCCAGCCCAGAGCACACCTGGCAGGTAGGCCCAGCCCAGGGTTGCTGTGTGATTCCTTCTCCTCATTGTATGGGAGGGCAGAGCTGGCTTCAGGAGTCAGATACCTCCCTGGTATCACAGCATTATCGGAAGGTCCTTGGCTCTGACCGTGGGCCAGAGGGTGTGTGGCTGTCCCTGAAGCGATAGAAAGCATTATTTGCTGGACATGTGGCAGAACAGTGTGCTTTGCTGGTTTTTCCAACCCTGGCTCAGAGCCCTAGCACGCACCTCTGTTCTGTTCTTGGTTTGATACGCGGTCAGCAAACTATGAGCCATGGGCCAGCTACCTGTTTTGGTAAATAAAGTTTTGTTGGAATAGCCACATTCATTTGCTCGCATATTGTCCCTGGCTGTGTGGCACTACAGCAGCAGAGGTGAGAGTTGAGACAGGGAGTGTATGACCCACAAGCCTAAAATATTTACTGTTGGCCCTTTAAGAAAACGTTTGTTGCCTGCAGTTTGGTGTTCCTGCTTCTTGTCTTTCATGAGCATCAGTCACAGATGTAGCAGATGCCGCGCCTGGCGGCTGTGTTTCCTCCACCCCAGGGAGTCTGTAAGGGACCTCTCCCTGCCCTGCCCTCCCTCAGACTCAGCCTTACATAGTGGCCGGGCTCAGTGTGGAGTCAGAAGGCCACGTGTCCTGACCCTGTGTGTGTGGCCTGGGGCACAGCCCTTCGCGTCTCTGAACCTGGGTGTCTTTGTCTGAATGCGTGGGCCTGGTTTACACCTGAGCCCAGGTTATAGGGCACTGTTGTCCCTGCTGTCAGTGGGGCTCAGCCCTGGAGTGTGGGGCAGTGGGGCCAGTGCCTGGGCCCCAGGCCCCGACCTATTGCTGGGAGACAACTGCTGTAGTCACTGGAGAGATGGAGGTAGCAGGGCCATGTGTGTCAGAAACAGGTCGGACCTGGTACGCACACGAGCACACCGGTAGCCCTTAGACTGCTGCCCTCACCCCCGGACACCTGAACCATTGCTTAGCTTTCATACCCAATTGTGACCTCCTGGGAAGGCCTCTCCTGCCCAGTCCCAATGAGTCTTTCAGATGCCTTAAGCTCTTGGATTGAGAGGCTGTATGAGCCTCGGGGGCTGCTTATTACTGTGTCCACCAGTTTTTAGCACAGTTCTTTGTACCTAGTAGACCTCAGGGAATATTTGAACTGAAGTAAATGTACTCAGGTGTGCATGCGTACCTTTTCTTTCCAGCCAGATCGTGAGCCCCTTGGTGCCAAGGACTGGAATCCAGTTCCTTCCCTCCCCCTAACCCTTTCCTGTGGTGCTGCACAGTCTCATAAACACTTGTAGAGCACGTGAGCTCTCTGGTAACTTTTGCCCTGTGTCCCAGGGAGGCCAACTCTGGGAACCTGCAGCCACTGTATGAGTTTGTGCAGGAGGCCCTGAAGCCCATGGACAGTGGAGAGGTGGCCTGGAGGTGCCCGGTGCTGCTGGTGGACGACCTCAGTGTGCTGCTAAGCCTGGGCGTGGGGGCAGTGGCGGTGCTGGACTTCGTCCACTACTGCAGAGCCACTGTGTGCCGGGAATGGAAGGTAATCATGGGCCTGATCCCTGGGCTCCTGCTTGTGACCCGTATGGGCCGACAGGCCCAGGCCTCACTTGCTTGCAGTGATCTTTTCTGTTTAATTGCTTGGGGCTTTGGCTTTACCCTGGCAGGCCCAGGAACCTTTCAGTCAACGCACCTTGCTCTCCACTACCTGCCATTGATGAAAAATAAGGCCCTGAAAACTAAAAGGGTACCTGGCACTGTCTTTAACGGGGCTGGTCATTTGCGGTACTGTGGCTGTCCCCGCTCTGCCACGCGCTGTCCTATCGCTCTGAGTGTGTTTTGAAGGTTGGCTGAGATAATGGGTGTAAAACTGCTTTAAAAGTTGTGAGGTGAAAAAAAAAAAATTGTGAGGTGAAAGGACCTCCTTGGCGGTCCAGTGGTTAAAACTCTGTGCTTCCACTGCAGGGGCACGGGTTCGATCCCATCCCGCATGCCGCAAGGGGCAGCCAAAAAAAACGAATATGAAAATTGTGAGGTGCAATACAGGGATAGGTTGTAACCTACATTGTCAAGTGGTGAGGCAAAAATAGAAATTCTGCCATACTAGAGATTTTATTTTATTTATTTTTAAATTTTTATTTATTTATTTGCGTTGCGTGGGCCTCTCACTGTTGTGGCCTCTCCCATTGTGGAGCACAGGCTCAGAGGCCATGGCTCACGGGCCCAGCCGCTCCGCGGCGTGTGGGATCTTCCTGTACCCAGGCATGAACCCGTGACTCCTGCATCGGCAGGCGGATTCTCAACCACTGCGCCACCAGGGAAGCCCCCATACTAGAGATTTTAACAAACGAGAACAGCTGTGGTGCCCGTCTCCCAGGAACCAGACTGCAAGAGTTACGTGAGGGGAAGCTTGTAGCATGGCAGCTCAGCATGTGGCCCACAGGGCCAGGCTGGGTGCAGAGCAGTGGGGGGAGGGTAAATGGGTTGGCCAGGCGTGTGTGGATCCAGCAGTGCATGTTGCTCACCTCTGCGTGCAAGGTCCTGCCTGGAAGCTGGGGTCAGGGGACCTTCTGAGGCCGTCCTGGCTACAGTCAGAGGGACAGGTGCCAGGGTGATGGGGAAAGAAGAGAAGGAGGAGGAAATGTATGGGGCTTGGAGGACACAGTTCACTGGGGCTTATGGAGGGAGTGAAGCAGTCAGAGTCAGCTGCTGCAGCTCAGCCTGCTCTGTGGCCCACTACCAACCTCTTTTTGTAGAAATACTTCTTTTAGTTGAAAAAGTAAAACTTAGGAATAGTTCAGTAAAGAAAAAAAGAAGATATAAACAGTATAAAGGCTATTTTAGCCAAAAGTAATTGTGTTTTCCTCCGTTGTATATCCTTCCAGAGAGTCTATGCAGTCATGAACATGTTTGTATGTACACTTGTCTCCCTGCATTTTTCTTCACATTATTGGTAACCTACCATTCACACAGTTTGGTACTTCTTTTCTTTTACTAACACACAGTATGTTTTGCTGTCCATTGCCCCAAAACAGAACACACAGATCTGCTTTATTCTTTTTAATAATTGGACACTATTCCTTGCTTGTGGATGAATTGAGCTGGAAGTACAGGTTGGATGTCCTGGTGAAACTATCCAGCAGATGATTGCAGTTATGGTCCTGGAGCCCAGGCACGGGTTGCTTCCCACAAAGCGGATGCTACAGCTGGGAGGCTGATCTGTGAGAGGGGTGCAGGGCAGTGGAGGCTCTGAGAGCCCAGCACACCCTGGTCCTGGCATCCCTTCCCATCAGTCTCCATCATGGTCTCTGTTGCAGGGAAATGTAGTGGCCCTTGTGCACGACAGTGGAGATGCCGAGGACGAGGAGAATGACATCCTGCTGAATGGCCTTGCTCACCAGAGCCACCTGATACTTCGGGCTGAAGGCCTGGCCACTGGCTTCTGCAAGGACGTGCATGGGCAGGTGCGCAGGGACTGGGGCTCACTGGGAGATGCTCGCCTCCTGAGTCTAGGCTGCCCATGGGATAGTGTCCAGCTGTGGGGTGGTCTGGTTGGGGTGTGCCCTCAGGTGGAAGGGAAGCCTCAGAAGTTGTGTGAATGCAGGTCAGAGTCCACCCCAGGTGGTGCTTGGCCCCGTGCACCAAGGCAGGTTTTCCATGGTGGTCCATTTGCAGCCAAAGGGGAGCTCCTGAAGAGAAGATGGCTGTCTACAGGGGAAGGCAGTAAACAGCGGAATTCCTCTGCAGGACCACAGCAGGCTTTGTATATTCAGGCCAACACTGTTCCTTTTAAAATAGAGACTTAGGACTTCCCTGGTGGAGCAGTGGTTAAGAATCTGCCTGCCCATGCAGCGGACATGGGTTTGAGCCCTGGTCCGGGAAGATCCTGCATGCCGCGGAGCAACTAAGCCCGTGTGCCACAACCACTGAGCCTGCGCTCTAGAGCCCACGAGCCACAACTACTGAAGCCCGCACGCCTAGAGCCCGTGCTCAACAACAAGAGAAGCCACCACAATGAGAAGCCCGTGCACCGCAACTAGAGTAGCCCCTGCTCACTGAAACTAGAGAAAGCCTGCGTGCAACAAGGAAGATGCAACACAGCTAAAAAATATTTTTTTTAATAAAAATATAATAAAATAGAGACTTGGGGAGGCCATTCCCCTGGCTGGCGTTGCCTCCCCCACTGCTACCTCTGCTTGGGGTGTTTGGAGTACTGAGGTGGAAGCTGAGTCCTGCCCTGGGAGGGAGGTCAGGTTCTCCCCATGCCCAGGGGCTGCCGTGGTTCTCTGCCTTCTGAAACTTCTCTTTTGGGATCACCCCAAAGCCTTTACCACCTCTTCCAGGTTAACTTCATGTTGACCACTTTTGACCCTTTAAGGGTGGGTGGGCGTTTTGGCCCAGAGTCGTTCAGAGTCCCGTGTGGAAAACAAAGCACAGGCCCAGAGATGCTGTGCTGGTGGTGCGCCTCAGGCATAGCCTGAGGAGAAGCTTCTGCTGGCAGCTTATGGCTCTGAAGCCAGTCAGCCCGCCAGAGCTTTCTAGTCACTAGAGACAAATGTCCAGTCTTCCTGAGACTCGGAATTGAGTGTACACATTCTGTTGTGTTGATCTTCAAAATTCATCTAGCCAAAAAGTACAAAACCACGCACACAGAAAAGACCAAAGGGAAATACACAAAAATACTTTAATGGTTCTTCTCTGGATGGGTTTTTTCTACCTTTTACTTTTCTTTGTCTCTCATGTTTCCTGTAATGAGCAAATATTACTATTGTAATGGAGGGGAAACATTTATTTTTTGGTGGCTGGTAATAAACTTTGTTTTGGAAGTCGGTCCCATTACTGCATGGTGCATGACCTCAATTGAAGGTCACCGATGAGGCAGGAAGGGTTCACAGTGGAGCAGGTATTTGGGGGTGCCTTTCCTCTTTCACTCTTCTCTTTGTCACTTAGCTGAGGATCCTGTGGAGGAGACCATCACAGCCCACAGCCCAGCGTGATCGGAGCCTCACTTACCAGTACAAGATACAGGACAAGAATGTGTCCTTTTTTGCCAAAGGAATGTCTCCTGCTGTTCTGTGACCTGATTTAGGGGCAGCTGAAGCTACCTTGGACTACTTTTAGTTGTGAAAGATAAAGCAACTGAGCAGAAATGGATCTTTACACCTTTGTTGTGGACTGGCAGTTCCACTGTGACCCAGGGATGGTGGAATGGTGCTGTGATGGTTTGCCTTTGTTGCCCTGGGCCCTGTTTAGAAAACACATGAGGAAAACACATGAGGAAAAAAACACATGTGTTTAGAAAACACATGTTGAACTGGGTAAAATGGGTCCTTTGGAGCCTTCCTTGTAAACACGCTTTAGCCCCACTGCCCATTTTTGGTTGTGGTGCCTTTCAGAGCCTGAACGGGTGTGGATGTACTAGCCAGGAGGCAGTCCTGGATGGCAGGTGTCCAAAGTGACAACTAGAATATTCGTGGCCGGCACAAAGTGAGTTCCCACCTCATGGCTTCCTGTGGATTGTCTCATTTATTTTTCACCTTCATCCTGAAAAAGTATTTTCTTCAGTCTAGTCAGGAAATAGGCTTCGAGAGGTTTGGAAGCATGCTCAAAACTGTAGAGCCTGCTGCCAGTAATGGAGGCCCGACTGAAGTCCACTCTTGCTGACTGACTCTCATGGAAACCAGAGGCAGGCTCCTGCCCAGTTCACAAGTTGGCTCTTCTTGTTTCTGTTGTAGCTGAGCACCTGGCCCATATGGTGAGGAGACCAAGCCATCGTGGGCCCGGCACCCTGGCCTTGGCCACACGAGGCCCCATGTAGGGCACAGGTGTTCATGGCCTTGGTGAGGGGGGGAAGGAATGTTCTTGCTGCCAGGTAGGCTAGGACCTTGGGGCGGAGCCAGTGCCTCCCTCACCTGTGAAGACTGAAGGCAGTGAGCTCTTCCCCAGCATCCTGTAGATGCCACTTGCCACACTCAGCCCAAGGTCACCTCTGAGTATTCTCTTAGAATGGGTACATTTTATTGTATGTACATTATACCACAAAGAATCTGATTTTTAAAATAAATGGAAAAATAACACAGCTTTGCAGGGACTAAGGAAGTTTCATATCCATTGTTTAATTTTAACTTTTTTTTTTTTTTTTTTTGTGGTACGCGGGCCTCTCACTGCTGCAGCCCCTCCTGCTGCAGAGCACAGGCTCCGGATGCGCAGTCTCAGCGGCCATGGCTCATGGGCCCAGCCGCTCCACGGCATGTGGGATCTTCCCAGACCAGGGCACGAACCTGTGTCCCCTGCATTGGCAGGCGGACTCTCAACCACTGCGCCACCAGGGAAAGCCCTAATTTTAACTTTTATAAAACATTTTTTAGTCTTTGCAAAAGGGAACAACTTTTCACCCTGCTCCTCAAGTCATACTGACTATTGTGTTAGTTTTTCCATTGAAACAGTAGCTGCTTTTCTTCTCAAAATACTGCAGACTTGATAGAATATTTTAAAATTATGTGTGTAACTTAAAAGAAAGTAGTCATGAAAGAATCCAATGATTCTTTTATTAATATGTCAGTATTTACACAGCTTCCTATGAGCTGCAGTTCTGAATAGGTAAGGCACCACAAAACATTTTTTGCATGATATGCTATTATATTTCTTCACTTGATTTATAAATGTTTTCGTTAAATTTTTAATGTTTAATGGCTACTTGGCATTTTTTGGTGTCATTATATTCTAATTTGCTTAGGTATTCTCTGAGCATGTCGGGTTCTGATTTTTGTAATTATAAATTATGCTGTTAGGAATTTTACATCTATACCTGTTTGGGGATGGGGGTAAGTATTTGTTTCCTTAGAACATTCATTCATTCAACAAATACTGAGCACCTTCTGAGGGTATGACAGTGACAAAATAGGTCACTGATGTTCTAGTAGAGGAGACAGAGACAGTCAACAGAATTGAGAATTAAGAGATACAGAGTTAGACCATGATAAGTGCTCTAAATCAGGGAGGAGGCCTACAATGGGTGAGGAATGATGACATTTTAGAGCCTACTCCCTGAAGTGGAATTTCTGAATGAAAGCATGGACTGACCCTCACATGTCATCAAGTTGTTCTTCAGGATGATGGCGCCAGTTACCAGTGATCTATAGGTTTCTTCCACCAACATTGGGTTAATGACTAGGATATAATTTTCTCTGTTTTCCCATATGTACAGAGCCCATTCCTCACCCTTAATTATTTATCAATTAAAATCTGGTGTCAACGTTATTTTTTATTCTTTGTAATATTCTGTTTTATTTTAAATTTTTTCTTTTTTTAAAAATTACTTTTTGGCTGTGTTGGGTCTTCGTTGCTGCATGCAGGCTTTCTCTAGTTGCTACGAGTGGGGGCTACTCTTCGCTGCGGTACATGGGCTTCTTATTGCGGTGGCTTCTCTTTGTTACGGAGCATGGTCTCTAGGCGCGTGGGCTTCAGTAGTTGCAGCGCATGGGCTCAGTAGTTGTGGCTTGGGCTCTAGAGCACAGGCTCAGTTGCTCTGCAGCATGTGGGATCTTCCCGGACCAGGGCTTAAACCTGTGTCCCCTGCATTGGCAGGCAGATTCTTAACCACTGTGCCACCAGGGAAGTTTTTGTAATATTTTGGAAAGTAAGATTTTATCATTGTCTTTGTTCGTGTATATTTTTCTACATTCTGTTTTTTAAAAACTAACCTTCAGAAACATTTTTTTTTTTTTTTTTTTTTTTTTTCGGTATGCGGGCCTCTCACTGTTGTGGCCTCTCCCGTTGCGGAGCACAGGCTCCGGACGCACAGGCTCAGCGGCCATAGCTCACGGGCTTAGTTGCTCCGCGGCACGTGGGATCTTCCCGGACCAGGGCACGAACCCGTGTCTCCTGCATCGGCAGGCGGATTCTCAACCACTGCGCCACCAGGGAAGCCCCAGAAACATTTTTTAAATATTCGGATATATTCATATATATTCATTAATTCAAGAAATATTTGTAGAACATCTATTTTATATAAGGGGTTATTAAGATAACACATCTGCTGCACTCTAATGGGCATAGAAAATAGGAACTTAATGTGATGCAGTGGAGAAGGTGATGTCCTATACATTATATTGTATAATGTCCTATAAATGTCAATTAAATCTAGTCTACTGTGTCATTTAAAAATTGTGTTTCCTTATTAATTTTTTGTCTGGATGGTCTGTCCATTGGTGTAGGTGAGGTGTTAAAAGTCCTCCACTATTATTGTGTTACCGTTGATTTCCTCTATTTTTTTTTTTTTTTTTTTGTGTGTGTGTGTGGTATGCGGGCCTCTCACTGTTGTGACCTCTCATTGCGGAGCACAGGCTCCGGACACGCAGGCTCAGTGGCCATGGCTCACGGGCCCAGCCGCTCCATGGCACGTGGGATCTTCCCGGACCGGGGCATGAACCCGTGTCCCCTGCATCGGCAGGCGGACTCTCAACCACTGCGCCACCAGGGAAGCCCTGATTTCCTCTTTTATAGCTGTTAGCAGTTGTCTTATGTATTGTGGTGTTCCTATGTTGAGTGCATATATATTTATAATTGTTATATTTTCTTCTTGGATTGATCCCTTGATCATTATGTAGTGTCCTCCTTGTCTCTTGTAACATTCTTTATTTGAAAGTCTATTTTATCTGATATGAGTATTGCTACTCCAGCTTCCTTTTGATTTCCATTTGCATGGAATATCTTTTTCCATCCCCTTACTTTCAGTCTGTATGTGTCCCTAGGTCTGAAGTGGGTCTGTTGTAGACCGCATATATATGGATCTTGATTTTGTATCCATTCAGTGAGCCTGTGTCTTTCGGTTGGAGCATTTAATCCATTCACGTTTAAGGTAATTATTGATATGTATGTTCCTCTTACCATTTTCTTAATTGTTATGGGTTTGTTTTTGTAGGTCCTTTTCTTCTCTTTTGTTTCCCACTTAGAGAAGTTCCTTTAGCATTTGTTGTAGAGCTGGTTTGGTGGTGCTGAATTCTCTTAGCTTTTGCTTCTCTGTAAAGCTTTTGATTTCTCCTTCGAATCTGAATGAGATCCTTGCCGGGTAGAGTAATCTTGGTTGTAGGTTCTTCCTTTTCATCATTTAAAATATATCGTGCCACTCCCTTCTGGCTTGTAGAGTTTCTGCTGAGAAATCAGCTGTTAATGTTATGGGAGTTCCCTTGTGTGTTATTTGTTGTTATTCCCTTGTTGCTTTCAACAATTTTTCTTTGTCTTTAATTTTTGTCAGTTTGATTACTGTGTGTCTTGGCGTGTTTCTCCTTGGGTTTATCCTGCCTAGGTCTCTCTGTGCTTCCTGGACTTAGGTGCCTATTTCTTTCCCATGTTAGGGAAGTTTTCGACTGTAATCTCTTCAAATATTTTCTCAGGTCCTTTCTCTCTTCTCCTTCTGGGGGGACCCCTATAATGCGAATGTTGTTGCATTTAATGTTGTCCCAGAGGTCTCTTAGGCTGTCTTCATTTCTTTTCATTCTTTTTTCTTTATTCTGTTCCATAGCAGTGAATTCCACCATTGTGTCTTCCAGGTCACTTATCTGTTCTTCTGCCTCAGTTATCCTGCTATTGATTCCTTCTATTCAGTTATTGTATTGTTCATCTCTGTTTGTTTGGTCTTTAATTCTTCTAGGTGTTTGTTCTTTAATTCTTCTAGGTCTTTGTTAAACATTTCTTGCATCTTCTCAATGTTTGCCTCCATTCTTTTTCCGAGGTCCTGGATCATCTTCACTTTCATTACTCTGAATTCTTTTTCTGGATGGTTGCCTATCTCCACTTCATTTAGTTGTGTTTCTGGGGTTTTTATCTTGTTCCTTCATCTGGTACAAAGTCCTCTGCCTTTTCATTTTGTCTGTCTTTCTGTGAATGTGGTTTTCCTTCCACAGGCTGCAGGATTGTAGTTCTTCTTGCTTCTGCTGTCTGCCCTCTAGTGGATGAGGCTGTCTTAAACACTCATGTTGATGTTCATAGCAGTATTATTCATAATTGCCAAAAAGTGGAAACAACCCACCAATCATCCAGTGAATGGATAAACAAAATGTGCTAAATCCATACAATGAAATGCTGTTTGGCATAATTAGAAGTGAAGTACTGATACATGCTATAACATGGGTGAACTTCAAAAACTATGCCAGACACAAAGATTATGTATTGCACAATTCTGTGGGACTGGAGGTGAGAAAGGGAAACAATCCACTGGGTTTCTTTTGGGGATTATGAAAATGTTCTAAAGTTAGATTATGGTGATAGTTGCACTTTGCTATACTAAAAATCATTGTACAGTTAAAAGAGGTAAATTTTATGGCATTTAAATTATAGCTACTGAGGTTAGGATCCTGACGCCCTCACTTAGAGCTCTGCTTTAGTAACAAACAGTCCCCAAATCCTAGTGACTTACACTGACAAACATATTCTTCACTCACATTACAAGTCCAGGGGCTATGGGTCATTGCTACAGTTCTGCTCCATGGCCTTTTGGTCCGGGACCCAGGTGGAAGGAGCAGTCCCAATCTGGGACTGCTGTTTTCCTGGCCAAGGGAAAGAACAGGAGGCTCTTCCACACAAGCAGTGGCTCTTAAAGCTTCTTCCAAACCTCTGTAGATCACGTTCATTCACACTCCATTGGTCAAAGCAAGACACATGGCCAAGGCTGACAATGAAGTCACTCACCCTGCAGGGATGCACCACAGTCACTGGACAGTGGGCTGGGCTGTGTGTATGATCCGCTTACAGAGATGGGAACAATGAAGTAATCGACTATAATCACCTTGCTCAAGTGACTTAACCTCTCCAGGCCTCAATTTCATCATCTACAAAGTGGGGAGATAATAAGCCTGTTTCATGGGTTTAAAGAGTTGTCAGGGTGAAATAAGTGATGACGTTTAAGGTAGCCCTGGCATGTAGTTTAAGCATTAGCTATTGCTGCAAAGCCTTACCTTACAAGGCCCTGCTCATAGAGCATCCCCTTGGTGATCCCTGCTCTTTGGTTTCCTGCCAACTAACTCCCTTCCATCCACAGCACTTGGAAATTCAGTGACAGAATTTCAGGGGCTTTGGGGTTGTGCAGATTGACATTTGATGCTGCCTCTCCGTGACCTCCAACAAGTTGTTAAAGCTCTAGGCGCTTTACTTTTTGCATCCTTAAAATGAGGTGTATCTTACCTGCCTCTAAAGGTCATCATGACGATTTTATGAGGTAATATATTGTAAAGCCCATCTCTGGTAAGGAGCCAACAATCAATAGTTTGTCATTATTATTGGCAGCTATTATGACCTTAGTAATATTCTTTATCATATTGCCTGTAAGGTTTTGTTTAAAGGTATGCACTAAGATAACTTCTCTAGTGCAGAGAACTTATATCCCTGGCCTCTGACACATAGTAGGAACTTGACAGGTAATAAAGGCATTGAATGACTACTACTAATACAACTTGAAGATTTTGAATTTTTTTTTTTTTTTTTTTTTTTTTTTTTGCAGTACGCGGGCCTCTCACTGCCGTGGCCTCTCCCGTTGCGGAGCACAGGCTCCGGACGCGCAGGCTCGGCGGCCATGGCTCACGGGCCCAGCCGCTCTGCGGCATGTGGGATCCTCCTGGACTGGGCACGAACCCGTGTCCCCTGCATTGGCAGGCGGACTCTCAACCACTGCGCCACCCAGGAAGCCCGATTTTGAATATTTTTAATGACTGTATCATGGTTATTAAAATGGCTACTGGAGGGGCTTCCCTGGTGGCACAGTGGTTAAGAATCCACCTGCCAATGCAGGGGACACGGGTTCGAGCCCTGGTCTGGGAAGACCCCGCGTGCGTGGAGCAGCTGGGCCCGTGCGCCACAACTACTGAGCCCGTGTGCCACAACCACTGAAGCCCATGCGCCTAGAGCCCGTGCTCTGCAACAAGATAGGCCGCCATAGTGAGAAGCCTGCACGCCGCATCAGACCCCAACGTAACCAAATATAAGTGAATAAATAAATAAATTTAAAAAAAAAAATAAAAATAAAAATAAAAAAATAAATAAAATGGCTACTGGTTATCAGAATCTCAGTGTTTTACATGTGTTCATAGCGATGTAATTTTTTTGAAAACCCCAGAGGTCAGTATTCTTGGTTGCATCTTGGAACCTGACTCCTATGTCCAGGTTCCCTGAGGTTGAGTTAATTTTCCTGGCTGCAGAGCAGCTGGTGCTGCATGTCAGAACCTAAATTCAAACCCAAGGAGTCCAGTCCTGAAGCAGCCCTTTCCACTTTATCACATTGCCAGCTGCTATCACTAATGCTTAATTCAGGGTGAGCATGAGTGTTAGTGCAAGTGATTGCAAGGACAGAGCCCTATCATTGTGAAACACCCTTCTCTGTGTCCATGACAGGCTGAGGTGGCTGGGCAGTGGGCTGGAACCCAGAGTCCTGTGGTGGCCTGCTTGGTCAGTTATCAGAGTGACCTTGGGCAAATCTCTTCACCTCTCAAGGAAGTCTGCTTCATCTGTGAAATAGACCCAGCCCCTATTTTTCAAGATTGTCCTGAGGTTTGGCCCAGCATGGAATCCCAAGAACTGGGAATTGTTATCACTTCTGGATGATCTCTAAGCTCCATTTAGTTTTTT
This sequence comes from Kogia breviceps, assembly GCF_026419965.1. Classification (NCBI taxonomy): domain Eukaryota; kingdom Metazoa; phylum Chordata; class Mammalia; order Artiodactyla; family Physeteridae; genus Kogia; species Kogia breviceps. The sequence goes on from NC_081319.1 coordinate 40,809,352, forward strand.
TTTTTAAATTTTGAATTTACCGTGGGGAGCAATCTGAAGTAAGGTTGAGCTTTGGCTAGTTAGGGCAAAATGGAGCTTGAAGACAAAAAAATATTGCCGACCTTTTCAGTAAACAACACATGTTGCCCACCATCAAGGCATCAGCCACCGCAGCTGCCTGCCTCCCAACAACCGTGCACCCCGAGGGGCATTCAGGATGGATGCCCCTCATAGTTAAGATGCTTATCAAAGGAATGATTTCAATGAGCCGACTCTTGCGTCTTCCCATACTTGAGATATCTGTTTTTGTGATTAGCAGTAGTTTTTTGGATATTTGACTACTTCCCCCACCCCCCAGCAAAAACTGCTATATATCCTGGCTCCTCCCTTACCTCTTTGAAACAGTTCCTCAGAGCTATCTGAGAGGCTGTTTTCAGGCTATAGTCCTCAATAATGTCCGCAAGTAATACACCATTTTCAACTTTTAGGTTTTGTGTTGTTTTTCAGTCAACTTTTAGGTTGTGTGTTGAGTTATAAAAACTAAAATTAGGTATCTGCAACTTACCTGGATATGCATAACAAATAAGATGGATAGGTGGATAAAGGTTTTTTGGTTTTTTTTTTTTTAAGAAAAACGTGATACTAAGCAAAACATTCATAGTTGTAGAATCTAGAATATATAGTTGTTAACTGTATGGTTCTTTCAGCTTTTCCCTATGTTTTCATCATAAATTGTTGGAAAAGCCCTAAAATCATGGCCACTTCATTCAGCTCACGGGGGACATTCAGTAGTGGATTCACCTCGGTCCCATGAGCCTTAGGTTCCTCAGAGGGTCCCCAGTGGTTCTTGTGCAGTGGGGGACTCTTGATAGTGCTGCAAGGCACAGAGGCACTTAAGTGCTTGTCAGTTTTGGAGGCCCTTGTTTTGGGGGGAAGGTATCCAGAGCTTGTTGAGCGTCATTCCCCCGTAAACACACGGTGGGTGAAATGGTTGGGTGGGGAGGGGACGGGGAGTGGTGAGGGTGACAGGAGTGCCCAAAAGACAGTCTAGCTAACTCCCTGTGGTAGGGGTTGTGAAAAGACAGGTCTCCAGCAATCTCTGGAGAGAAGACTTTGGTCCAGTGGGCCTGGGGTGGTGCTCAGGGAGAATCCGACTTCACTTTAAACATTCCCCAAGGTGACTCTGCTGTAAGGGAAGCTTGGAACTGCATTCTTTGTAGGAACTTGACAGTAAAGGGAAGAAACTGGGACTTGGTCTGCACGGTGACATTCACTCAGAAAACTAAAAAAATTGGGTAGACTTTATATTTGCCAAAAGGAATGAGGCAGTGGAGAGAGAAGGAAAAACTGGTGACAGAGATCTGAGGTCCTTTTTGCCCAAGTTTTCTGAGGGGCCGGATGATGGCACTGCAAGGGATCAGACACGGAGTGATGTGAGATAATGGGTGTAGGTAAGGCTCCCCACACTGTTCTCTGTTGTTGCCTCTCTAATTTAAAAATAACAAAAAAGAGTTCTTCCTTTATAAACATTCTCATCTAAAGCCAAAAGCCAACTCTGAATACAGGGCAAAATCTTAAAGGTCACTCTGAGCCAAGGTCAGTTGTCCCCACCTGTATGGTCAGGCTACTCAAGATGGCTGCTCTCTTGCTCTCTGTACATTCCCCTGCCCAACCAGTGCCTGCTTCACCTATATCTTATGCACCTGACTGACCTTCCTACGCTCCTGCCCCCACCCCAGCTGGTGATTATTCTTATCAAACGGGTGGTGCCCCTCTGCTGGTTTCCCTGGTACCTAATGAGCCCACCTGACATCAATTCCCTTATAACTGGTAACCTCTCCTTCCACTTGGGAGTGAAGACTGCCGCCATGTCCTGTCCACCGTCCACCGCACACAGTGGGGGTGTCGCTCCAGGACCTTGCTTCAGCTGTGTAAGTTCCCCCATCCATTACACCACGGACGTCTCTGTTGCTGACTCTGGGCTCTTTCTTCGGTCTTGAAGCTGGGCAAGCACAGGGCTTGTAGGCCTGTGGGGTACAGCCCAACACCATTATTGTTTAATTTTACCATGATAGTACTGTGGTGGGCAAGGAGGAGGGCAAGACTTTGGAGAATTTGGAACAGGGTTGATGGGAAAAAGCTGTGAAGAACGCCTGTGAAGGGTGAGGTGGCTGGAGCTGCCTGAAGGGCCACCTCTGATTTTAGCCTTGCACTCTGATTATATCTGCCCTTTATGCAACCCCAGTGCTGCCACCCTCAAGGGCAGGAACAGGATCTATCTGCCATATCCATATAGCACCAGGGTGGGTGCGGGTAAGCTGAGGGGAGCATGCCCAGGGCAGCAGGGTGGGGTGAGGCTGCCCCCTGACACTTGAGACCTGTGTTCACGAGTACATGGGGTGGTGTGATCAAGGTCCCCTGGGCTGGCCCACAGGCAATCACCACAGGCAGCGTCCCAGGATGGGGCAGCGTCCTAGGATGGGCCAGCACTGGGCCCGCTGGGACCTGCACCCTCAACTTGGGCAAAGCCTCCCCTTCTCTTGTGAGACCAGGTAACGAGACTTACCTTGGGGTTTTCAGGAAGGTCAGATGAGAGGACATGTGCAAAGTGCTCAGCTCAGCATGTGGTCCAACCGAAGTTCATGTGCTGGGCGCACAGTGAGGCCAAACAAATGGAAACGTAGGCGTTTGGAGCAGAGAAAGGTTTATTCCAAGGGCCACGCGAGAATGGGCAGCTCGTGCTCGAAAGACCTGAACTCCCTGATGGTTTTCAGGGAAGAGTTTGTATAGGCAAAATTGGGGTGAGGGCTGCAGGGTGGTGTTCCAGGAATCTTGTGCTCAACCTGAAGTTATTATCCTCCACTGGGTGGGGGCCTTAGTTCCAGTAGAAGAACTCAAAGTTATATAATGTTACATAAATTCCTCAGGAGGAACTAGGATTGTTTTCACTTGTTTCTGCATTCCCTCACTTCCTTGATTAGTAACTTTGAATTTGCCCTTTGGAACTCAGGGAAGGTCAAGGAAGCTGAAGCCTTTTTCCTACAAACAAGAAACGGGGACGCGGAAAGGCTTTGCTACCTGGGAGTGTTACCTGAAAACTGGGCTCGCCTCTTGGTGGGTATCAAGCCAATAGACACAACCAAGCCAAAGATTGGGAGAAGGAATGATTATTACTCGCAGCAAGTAAGGAGAACACCAGGGATCTTTCCCAAAGCAGCGTCTCCCTGAACAGCAAAATTGGGGAAGTTTTAAGCTAAGGGTACATGCATATTCATGAAGGGGCTTTAAGCACAAGAGAATTCAACATAGAATTGGAGCAAAGGTCGACAGAGTCCAAGCTTTAGTTGATTGAAGTCAGGAGGGTCAACATTATCATTCTGTCCTCCACCTGGATGGGGGCCTTGGTTCTTGCAGAACTGAAAGATACACTTTGTGTGTATCCCTTGAGGAGGAACTAGAACTCTGCTGTATCACTGCACTATTGTTTGATTGCCTTTTCTCTGTTCCTGCATCCCTTTCATCCCTTAGATCATTAATTACTAAGACCTGTTCAAGGGCAAGCATTGTGGCCAGGCTTAGATCACAAAATATCATGAAAGCCATTCCTGGTTCTCCTTCTCCGGGGACCCCCTAACTTATCTGCTTATAGGAGGGCCCCACAGGGTCCTGCTCGGTTTCAATGCCCCCTTTTCTCTGCTACTCCTCAGTCTTGAGGGAAACATGTATTGGACAAGAAAGGGAGTAACATTTTGGGTAGAGAGGATAATAATAAACCCGGCAGAGGAACTCGGTTTTAGGGGGACTTGGTTTCAAGCACCTGGTGAAGAGTAAACACTCGATGGACATAGCTGTTGCTATTACAACAAATATGTGTTCCATGTAGAGGATGGTTACATGCCCATGAGCAAATGGAAAAATCCTAACACCTTAATCCTCCACCCAGAGATATCCACCGACCACACATCAGCATTGCCCCAGACCCTTCTTGGATTGTTATTAACAAAACTCATACCCTACAGCTCATTTTGAACATTCTTTCAAGAACATCTTTCCACATTAGTTAAGTATTCATAAAACTTACCCTTTTAAAAGGCCTTAAGGAAATCCAGTTTATGGACATAATTTATTCGACCCATCTGCATTTGTTGTATATCTTGGCTGCTTTTAGTTTTTCGCTGTTATGAAACAAGGAACATGGGCAGCCTGTGCGTGTTCTTGCTAATTCCGCGGAACATGTTAAAAGCTGTGGTGCTCTACTCAAGGCTCTGTCCTAGCTTCGCGGTCCGCCTCGCCGGGTCCCGCCCCACCCCAGACCTCTCCCCAGGGGTCGTGTGACCGGTGTCCACCAGGGGGCGAGCGGGAGCCGCGGTTGGGGGCTCGACCACGCATGCGCACGCCACTGGGAGCACATGCGAAGGACGGCGGGGGCGGGGGCGGGAGGGGAAAGGTAGGAGGTGAGAGGTGAAGGGGCGGAGAGCTGCGCGGGCGCTTGGTGGCCGGGAGAGAGAGGGCGGGCGCCACGCCCGGACCGCGCGGGCCGGGAGCGCGCACGCCGCGCCCCGCCCCCGTCCCCGCCGCCGCCACCGCCGCCGCCGCCGCCGCCGCCGCCCGAGAGCTGTTGCCGCCACAGGTACCGCTGCGCGCGTCCCCACAGCGTCCGCCCGCGGGCCCGGCTCGGGCCTCCAGCTGCGCGACCCGGGGAGTTCCGGGATGGGGGCCGCCGGGGGCACTGGCGCGCCGGCGTGGGCGCTGTCCAGCAGCCGTGCGGGCCGGGCTGAGAGACTGTAGCCAGAGAGGGGGCCAGGTTGCCGCGTCCCCAATCCCACCCTGGCCGCGCCCCTGTCCGGGCCAACCGCGCGCCCGCAGCCCTCCGCCTGGCCCCGGGGACCACTGGCCTGAGAGGGGGTCGCGCTGTTTCCCCCACTGGCCCCGCCGTCCCCTGGGAAGATGCCGGTTCTAGAACCTGCTTTTGGGCTGTCTGGTTTTTCCGGAGTGCGGAGGAGAGAGCACGCTGTCCGCACCTGCCTCCTTTGCAAGATCTGAGTGAGAGGCCACACGTAGCTTCTTTGCTGGGTTTTGCTTGGTTTCTAGTTTTCTCTTTCGCTCAGACCTAAACATTGCTCCCTGATGTTGCCTCTGTTTATTCTAGGTGGTTTATTACCTCCGTTCATCATGCAGGATCCTAACGTCAGGATAGCATTAGCTGCAGGGAGCCAGGGATCCAGACTGTTTGAGCCGTAGGTAGTTGTACAGGTGGAAATTCTCGTGGCCTAGGGGAGCAGTGAGTCCCCTCCTGGCAGGAGTTTGCCCTGTTTCGTGTCACTAACTGCCCCACCTTCTGTGGTGACAGAGCTGGGTGACTAAACTCCTTTTGAGGATTTTGTAATAATTTTTGTGAAGAGGACTTAAAGGTTTCTTTAATGATACATAGCTTTGAGTGTGTTTCTGAACAAACGTTTGTGAAGTTTGGTTATGCAGTGTCCTTATTGCGGTGCTGCCATTTCAGGGTATTGTGCTAAACACTGAAGCCTTTATAAGGGTGACTGAGAGTATTTTAGGTGTTCCTCTAATTGACGACCTATATCTTTTTAATGTATGTTGATAGAATTTAGGTTTTAGGTGTTTTACATATTTGCAGCATTCCCCGGGGTACACGATGTAAAAAACACAAAGTATATTTAAATATATCTCCACACTCATTCTTTTGGTGATTTATTGAAATTGAAAGAATTAATTCTCATTTATTATGAACGCGTCTGGTGTTTGAGAGCTCTCTTTTCTTTTGCTATTGTGGCAATAACTACCTCTCCAGAGGTCTCCATGTGCTTTATAATCACTGGTTTAGGTCCCCCGCGCCTATCATCTAGATTAGTTTACTGTCGCGAGGTGGGTATAAAAAGTCTACTACTGGGCTTCTCTGGTGGCGCAGTGGTTGAGAGTCTGCCTGCCGATGCACGGGACACGGGTTCGTGCCCCAGTCCGGGAAGATCCCACATGTTGCGGAGCGGCTGGGCCCGTGAGCCATGGCCGCTGAGCCTGCGCGCCCGGAGCCTGTGCTCCGCAACGGGAGAGGCCGCAACAGTGAGAGGCCCGCGTACCGCAAAAAAAAAAAAAAAAAAAAGTCTACTATTCCTAGTTTATGCATAGAAAAATGGAGACATAAAGATGGTGAATTGCTTGAGGTCATATATGAACAAGTAAACTGTCCAGTTGGGAAATGAACCATACCTGTGGGGTTCAGTACACATGCATTTATTAACATTTGGTGGTAGACTTTAGGGGATGCTTATTGTCTTAGTGTATACATGAATGTGTCCCAAGGACCCTGGAATGAAATTTAGGTTTTTATGTGTTATTTGTTTACCCTCACCATCAGTGGCCATTTGGTGGCCACCAGTGTTAGTTTTACTGGCTCCGATAGGTACTTCATGTACAGTTTGTGTCATCGCTCCCATTAAGCAGATGAGAAGACTCCCCCTCATAGAGAAACTGGGTTGCCAGTGTCACCCAGCTTGGCATTGGGGATCAGGCCTTCAAACCAGGTCTACTGAACTGCACCACCTAGCTACTTCCACTGTAACTTGCTCCCTTCCTGAGTTGGCCACTGAAGCAAAGTCCAGGTGACTTCTTTTGGCGCCTGAAGTAATAATTCTGGGTAAAATATTTATCCAGCACTTGGGCTGTCTAGATTCTGTGCTAGGTGCTCTCATAACAGCGTATCTCACTTAATCTTCATAATAATCAGGGGCGATGACACTGTTATCACCTCCTTAACCGATTAGTTTTAGAGATGTTATCTGACTGGCTCTGGGTCACCTAGTGACTTAGAAGCTGAGGCCAGGTGGAAACCCAGGTTTGTCTGAAAACAGAGTCCATGCTTTTATGCTGTTCTTGGACCTGCTGGCTTCACAGTCTTCTCCACTGCCTACCAAGTGAAAGGTAGCAGAGAAGGGTGTTGGGGTGAAGGAAGGAACCCAGTGTCACAGACTTGAGTCAGAGATGTTGGAACTCTGCAGGAAGGAGACATTCATTTGGTCACTGTGTTTGACAGCTTCCCCTTGAGTGGTCAGGGGCACTGCCTGAGAATGTTTGCAGGGTTGCTGGGCCATGCAGCTTTGCAGTAGAGTCCAAAGAGGGGTGTGTGTATGTGTAAGCACCAAGGGTGCACGTGGGTCTCAGGAAAAAAAATTAAAACGAATCTTTGTGTTTATTTCAGCCTTATTTAATTTTTATTTAGTATTTTATAATGTACACTCTGTATTATCACAGTAGTACATATATATAATTTATGTTTAAGTATATGTATATTGGGGATATGTACTTGAATTTTTGTTGTTGGGGATTCATAATCAAAAAATATTAAGAAACCACTGATTTATTTGATATTTAGCATTTTCTGAATTCATAAAATATGTGAAGTGTTATTTGTCCCATTTGTTCCTAAGCTGGAAGTCTAGTGAAGTTCAGTGTAATTCCACATAATCAGAGAAAGTGTATTTCATATTAATAACCAATTATAAATTATTTTAGAAATTGCAGTCTGAGTGTGAAAGAGGATCTGGTATTTCAATAGTCTTTTTTTTTTTTTTTTCAATAGTCTTTACGTCTCAAATATAGTAGCGCTCTTACTTTTGACACTATAGTGACTGATAAAGCCCTTCAGAAGTTAAAATTTGGGGGAATACCCTGGCGTTCCAGTGGTTACGACTCTGCACTTTCACTGCTGAGGGCCTTGGTTCAATCCCTGGTCAGGAAACTAAGGTCCCACAAGTCACGCAGTGCGGCCAAAAAAAAAAAAGTTGTTACAGTTTTGTTGTTGAACCTTTTCTATTTTAAACATGTTAATTCAGTCTGAAGCCAGAGAGACTATTCAGTTTTCACAAATATGGCAGTTGTAATAGTCGTATTTGCACTATTTCCCAACTTTAGAGTATTTTCAAATCATCTAAGTATTGAAATTTCAAATACGTTGATTCCTTATCATTTTTTACAAACTAGATTCTTCAGTTCATTCCACTGCAGTGGTTAGTACATTATTTCAAAATGAGCGGTTCCAGAATTATACCTAATTAAAAAATATCTTTGTCATCTTCTAGCTTATCATTTCACAATTGAATAGATTAGTGTTTGTTTAGGAGTTTAGGTTAAAATAACAGAATGGGTTTTGAGCAAGAAGTATATTTTCCTAATTATATAAGCTGTTTTACCGGTCAGATTGGCCATCATCAAAAACTCTAGAAACAATAAATGCTGGAGAGGGTGTGGAGAAAAGGGAACCCTCTTGCACTGCTGGTGGGAATGTAAATTGATACAGCCACTATGGAGAACAGTATGGAAGTTCCTTAAAAAACTACAAATAGAACTACCATACGACCCAGCAATCCCACTACTGGGCATATACCCTGAGAAAACCATAATTCAAAAAGAGTCATGTACCAAAATGTTCATTGCAGCTCTATTTACGATAGCCAGGACATGGAAGCAACCTAAGTGTCCATCAACAGATGAATGGATAAAGAAGATGTGGCACATATATACAATGGAATATTACTCAGCCATAAAAAGAAATGAAACTGAGTTATTTGTAATGAGGTGGATAGACCTGGAGTCTGTCATACAGAGTGAAGTAAGTCAGAAGGAGAAAAACAAATACCGTATGCTAACACATATATATGGACTCTAAGGGAAAAAAAATGTCATGAAGAGATTAGTGGTAGGACGGGAATAAAACAGACTTACTAGAGCATGGACTTGAGGATATGGGGAGGGGGAAGGGTAAGCTGTGATGAAGTGAGAGAGTGGCAGGGACATATATACACTATCAAATGTAAATTAGATCGCCAGTGGGAAGCTGCCGCATAGCACAGGGAGATCACCTCTGTGCTTTGTGACCACCTAGAGGGGTGGGATAGGGAGGGTGGGAGAAAGGGTGATGCAAGAGGGAAGAGATATGGGAACATATGTGTATGTATAACTGATTCACTTTGTTGTAAAGGAAAAACTAACACACTATTGTAAAACAGTTATACTCCAATAAAGATGTTTAAAAAAATAAAATAAAATAAAAAATAAATATAAGCTGTTTTTATCCAGATGAGTTATCATTACTTTGTAACTAGGTTCTCAAACATTAGTGTGAATTAAAATTACCTGGAGGGATTGTTTTAACCCCACCTCCAGAGTCCATAGGTGAGAGGTAGGCACTGGAATTTGAATTACAAACAAGTTACCAGGTGCTGCTACTGTTGGCCTGGGGAACTACACTTTGAGAGCCATGGCTCTAAAACCAGAGTACGATGTCAGTGCTTTCATGTTTCACTCTGAATCTCATCAGCTTCAGTCTTTTTTTTTTTTTTTTTTTTAAATTATTTATTTATTTGGCTGCTTTGGGTCTTAGTTGCAGCACGCGAGATCTTCATTGTGGCATACGGGATCTTTTTAGTTGCGGCATGTGGAATCTTTTTTTTTTAGTTGTGGCATGCGGGATCTTTTGTTGCAGCATGTGGGATCTAGTTCCCTGATCAGGGATTAAACTCAGGCCCCCTGCATTGGGAGTGTGGAATCTTAGCCACTGGACCACCAGGGAAGTCCCCAGCATCAGTTAGTCTTATGGTGTAGTTTTGCCAAGTATGGTTGGTCCCCGAATTAATGATGATTCAGCTTAGAGTTTTTCCACGATATGACGGTGCCAAAGCAATCATGCATTCGGTAGAAACCATACTTCAGATTTTGAATTTTGATCTTTTCTGGGGTAATGATATGCGTGCGGTACATGCTTTTTCTTGTGATGCTGGACAGCAGCATCGAGCCACAGCTCCCAGTCAGACATGCAATCATGAGGGTAAACAACTGATACACTTACAGCCATTCTTTACTCAGACAGTCATTCTGTTTTTCATTTTCAGTATGGTATTCAATAAGTTACATGAGATATTCAACACTTTATTATAAAATGGGCTTTGTGTTAGATGCTTTTGCCCAATTGTAGACTAACATAAGTAATCTGAGCACATCTAAGGTAGGCTAGGCTAAGCTATGATGTTCAGCAGGCTAGGTGTATTAAATACATTTTCGACTTACAATATTTTCAACTTAGGATGGGTTTATTAGTATGTAACTTCATTGTAAATTGAGGAAGATCTGTACATAACTGGCTCTTGTTTTTAGTCAATTTCCTTTTTATTTTTAGATGATGTCATAATTAAGATTGTATTCTCAGTTATAGTGCTATTTGTTTTCCCTGAAGTTTCTAAGGTTTTTGAGGAATTAGAGTTTTTTTTTAAATTTGAGTCACCCAGGTTGAATAAAAATTAATAGGCGCGCACATACACACACATGCACACTCACACATTTCAATTGTCTGTAATACCAGTGGTAACCACTAGCAGACTTCTTCTCAGGCTTCTTTCTTGCTCATTCTCTTGTTCTCTCTTTGTATAATGAGATCATACTGTTTTGTATCCATTTTCTGTTGTGTGAACATTTTTTCATGTATAAAACTATTCTAGAACATTTTTGGATTTTTAAAAACATGAGCTCTCATTTATTTATTTATTTATTTATTTATTTATTTATTTTTTGCGGTACGCGGGCCTCTCACTGTTGTGGCCTCTCCCGTTGCGGAGCACAGACTCCGGATGCACAGGCTCAGTGGCCATGGCTCACGGGCCCAGCCGCTCCACGGCATGTGGGATCTTCCTGGACCAGGGCACAAACCCGTGTCCCCTGCATCAGCAGGCAGACTCTCAACCACTGCACCACCAGGGAAGCCCTCATTTATTTATTTTTTTAAAAAATATTTATTTATTTATTTGGCTGCGCCTGGTCTTAGTTGCGGCATGTGGGGTCTTTAGTTGTGGCACACGGGATCTGGTTCCCTGACCAAGGATTGAACCTGGGCCCCCTGCATTGAGAGCGCGGAATCTTAATGGCTGGACCACCAGGGAAGTCCTCTCTCATTTATTTTTATGTTTTCCAATGACTTTGTCTTTGAGCAGCCTTGCTCACAGTTTGGCGTGGGCTTCATTTGCACCTTTCAGAAGACTGCATTGTCACTCAGGAAGTCTTCAATCATCGTTTCTCTCCTCTTCAACAATCTTCAGTAGCTCCCCACTCTCATGATCTGCCCCAAGCTGGCCTACCCACTCCTTCCCTCTACCAGCCTGTATTTATGCCACCTCATCTCCATGGGGTGATTAGTTATCTTCTTTCAGGTATGAGCCGTGGTTCGGTTTGACATTCATTCTTCTTGGTTGTCACCCCAGTGACAGTGACTGTTAGAAACATCAAGACCTGCCTTCCTTCAGCAGGCAACAGAGAACATTGCATCTCATATTCTTGTCAGGGAGGATAATCTTGAATTCTTCACCTCCCAAAAGCTATCCTGAGCTCAACTTTGGTAAAGGACATCCATGGGATTGTGCTGGAACATGCTTCAATGTACCTGTTTTAGGCAATGTTTTGTCTTTGGATGAAAGTGGATCATTAGGAAGCAGCATATTTCTGGCCTCCTTCCAGTTGTTTTGTTTTTGTTTTAACTAAACTCACTTTGCATGGCCCCATCAGCTTGCGTTGAGATCTATATTAGAAGTCCCCAAGAAAATCTGGAGGCCAATTAGAAATTTCCTTCAGGTCCAGTGCCTGGAATGCTCATGCCTCTTCTGAACCATTGGGCCATTGGTTTGATTAAACCATACTGTGAACTGTGTCAAAATGGTTCCCTCTTTGCCTTGGCCTCTAGGGAGCTCAGAGTCTCTTTTATATTCAGTCCTCTGGCTTGTGCTTTCTGTATTAACCTTACTTCTGGCATATAACTTTTTTTTTTTTTTTTTTTACAGCTAGATGTTTTGCTCTTTCTCTCAAATTTTACCATAAAATATATAACACATTTCATCTCTATTCTAAACATTACATTCTTGTAGCCAAATTTATGTTCTCATCTATTTCCTTTCATTTTTTTCGTACACTTGAATCCCTCTGAGCCCTGCTTTCCCTTGCCCCCTCCTATGTACTAATTCTTTTTTGTTATTGTTCATTTTTAAAATTGTGGTAAATACACAACTTAGCATATTAACCATTTTTAAGTGTACAGTTCAGTGGTATTAAAAGTACATTCATAATTTTTTTTGCAACATCAACACCGTTCTCTCCATATCTCTTTTCGTCTTGCAAAACTGAAACTCTGTACCCATTAAACAATAACTCCTCATTTCTCCTCTCCTAAGTCCCTGGCAGTCACCATCCTACTTTCTATGATTTTGACTACTCTAAGTATAAGTGGACTTATACAGTATTAATCTTTTTATGGCTGGCTTATTTCACTTAGCATAATATCCTCATGGTTCAAGCATGTTGTAGCATGTATCAGAATTTCTTTACTTTTTAAGGTTGAATAATATTCCATGTATATACCACATTTTGTTTATCCATTCATCCGTTGACAGACATTTGAATTGTTTCCACCTGTTGTGAATGATGCTGCTATAAACATGGGTATACACATATTTGTTCAAGTCCTTGTTTTCAGTTCTCTTGTGCCAGTATGGAAGTGGAATTGCTGGATGGTAATTCTATGATTAATTTTTTGGGAACCACCATACTGTTTTCCACGGAGGCTGTGCCGTTTTATATTCTTACCAGCAGCGTACAAGGGTTCCAGTTTCTCCACATCCTTGCTAACACTTGTTGTTTTCTGTCTTTTTTTAAGCTTTATTATTATTATTTTAAATTTATTTTATTTATTTTGTTTTTGGCTCCATTGGGTGTTCATTCCTGTATGTGGGATTTCTCTAGTTGTGGTGAACAGGAGCTATTCTTCGTTGTGGTGCGTGTGCTTCTCATTGTGGTGGCTTCTCGTTGCACAGCACGGGCTCTAGGGCACATGGGCTTTGGTAGTTGTGGCATGTGGGCTCTAGAACGCAGGCTCAGTAAGTAGCTGCGGTGCACGGGCTTAGTTATTCCGCGGCATGTGGGATCTTCCTGGACCAGGGATCAAACCCGTGTCCCCTGCATTGGCAGGCATATTCTTAATCACTGTGCCACCAGGGAAGTCCCATTTTCTGGGATTTTTGATAGTAGTCATTGTAATGGGTATGAGGTGGTATCTCTCCTTGTAGTTTTTTGGTTTTTTGCTAAGAAGTTTTTTAAAGATCACTTAAAATCAACACAGAAAGTGGTTGCTTAGTACAGATCTCAACTATTCACTGAGAATAAATTTTAAGAATAACTTTCTTCTTTTTTTGGTTTTTTTATATATAAACATTTTATTTTAATAATACTGTTTATCACTTCAGTTTACATCATTCCATTATGAAAATGTTTAACTGAAGAGAGGATATTTCTTCAAAACTCTAGATAAGCAGAGCTTTATCAGTTAAATTTACAGCAATACAGCATTTAGAAATACATAATTCTTCATTTTACAATAATAATTCCTCTTTAAAAATTTGTCATGGTTTGTCACAGATTTAAAGTACCAGGCACCTAATGCTATGAAAGGATAATACAGTCTACGTAATGTAAGTGAACCAGATCTTTTCTCAAATATAGAGTTTCTAAAATCCTGCCAAATTTGTGTGAACATATTTGTTGAATAAATTAAACATTTTTTGTGTTGTTAATTTGTAATATTGTACAAAACTCAAAAATAACACCTGTACCTATTATAGGAAGCTTATTTTAGCATTTTACCTGTAAGAAACGCTGATCTGTGTACTTAAAATGATTTCTTGAAAACATTTTCATAATATAGTCCAGCATTTAACAAATAATATGTGAAAATAAAGTCTCCAGAACATTAAAATATTATCCCTTGATTAGTATTCAAATTAAGAATAACTTTCTTAATGTTATTATACAAATGAGTAGTTACGACACATTGATTCAGAAAGATATCTTCAATAACTAAGGCAGGAGTGAAAGTGTACTCTAGAAAAATATGAGCCTAGAAAAGAGCAGCATTTCTAAATCTCATTTTACATGTGTATTTTTAAATTTATAGGGACTTCCCTGGTGGTCCAGTGGTTAAGAATCCACCTTCCAGTGATGTGGGTTTGATCCCTGGTCAGGGAACTAAGATCCCACATGCCGCAGGGCAACTAAGCCCACACGCTGCAACTAAGATCTGAGGCAGCCAAAAATAAATAAATATTTTTTTAAAAAATAATAAAATTTATAGCATAAGGAATTTAACAATTAAATATAATTACAGAGTTGACCATTTTATTAATATTCTTGAAGTTCATATGCTCAATTTGGCCTTAAAACCTTTTAAAATTCTTTTCATAATTTAAATGGCAAATACTGCCTTATATTTGTGCTTGTACACTTTATAAAATGGATGAAAGAAACTACAGAAGAGATTTCTAATAAATTTATTTAAGGTAGCAGCAGTGTGTATTTAAGGATCTGCTTTAATTCACCTAAAGAAAGAAGTTATGAGTTTATATTCTGAACCACACAACCTAGTATTGATTGTACATTGTTTCAAATTACTGGCCCCCTGCTCACTTTAGATTGCTAAATCCTGCCTTCTTGAATGTTTATAAATGGGAAGTAGTCCGGTTAGATATAGTTCAGTGGTTTTTTTATACCAGCAGCTCTAGCACTAACACTGTCCTAGGTGCAGAGCAAGCTCTATTTTATTAATATTTCTGAGGTATTTTCAGTGGTTGCTACTGAGTCATTGTAATTTTGATTTGCATTTCCCTAGTGATTAGTGATGTTGAGCATCTTTTCATGTCTTTATTAGCCATCTGTATATCTTTGGGGAAATGTCTATTCAAGTCCTCTGCCCATTTTTTAATCAGATTGTTTTTTTGTTGTTGAGTTTTAGGACTTTTCTGTATATTCTATATATTAATCCCTTATCAGATGTATGATTTGTAAGTATTTTCTCCCATTCTGTGGGTTGCCTTTTTACTCTTTTGATAGGTTTTTGGTGTTTTTTTTTGCCATGCTGCATGGCTTATGGGATCTTAGTTCCCCAACCAGGGATGGAACCCGGGCCCTCAGAACTGAGAGTGCGGAGCCCTAACCACTGGACCACAAAGGAATTCCCTGTTGATAGTATCTTTTAAAAAATTTTTATTTGTGTTTACTTTTAAAAATTATGTATTTATTTATTTTGGCTGTGCTGGGTCTTAGCTGCAACATGTGGGATGTTCATTGTCACATGTGGACTTCTTAGTTGCAGCATGCGGACTCCTAGTGGCGGCATGCATTCGGTATCTAGTTCCCTGACCAGGGATCAAACCTGGCCACCCTGCATTGGGAGCGTAGTCTTACCCACTGGACCACCAGGGAAGTCCTCAATAGTATCTTTTGATACACACAGTCTAAAAATTTTTATGAAGTTCAGTCCGTTTATTTTTTCTTTTGTTGCCATTGCTTTTGGTCGTATACCAAGGAATTTCCAAATCCAATGTCATAAAGCTTTTGCCTTATGTTCTCTTCTAAGAGTTTTTATACTTTTAAGTCTTAAGTTTAGATCTTTGATCCTTGTGTATTCATTGTTGCTAAATTTTGTAAAGGGATAAATTCGGAAAAGGCCTTGCACATTACAAAGGACTTCTCTATTTATTAATGTTTATTATCATAAAATTGAAATAAACACAAAAGCAGAGAGCAGTATTCCATTGTGTATGTATCACTTACTTATGTCTGTCATTTACTCATTAACTTGAGGGCACTCGTTTCATCTATATCATCCACTCTTCTCATTATTGTATTTTTAAATTATTTGGTGATTTTTTTATTGAGGCAAAATATACATAACAAAATTCAACGTCTTAACCCGTGCATTGGAAGCACAGAGTCTTAACTGCTGGACTGCCAGGGTAGTCTCCATTTTAACCATTTTTAAGTGTAGCATTCAGTGTCATCAAATATATTCACAGTGTTGTGCAGCCATCACCACTTTCCATTTCCAGAACGTTTTCATCATTCCAGACAGAAACTCTGTACCCATTAAACAACTCTCCATTCTCCCCTCCCTGCCAGGCCTTGGCAATCACCATTCTACTTTCTGCCTCTATGAATTTGCCCATTCTAGGTCCTACATATAAGTGGAATCATACTATATTTGTTCTTTTGTGTCTGGCTTATTTCACTTTACATGTTTCCAGTATTCATCCAGGTTGTAGAATTTCATTCCTTTTTCAGGCCAAATAATATTCTGTTGTACGTACATCCACATTTTGTTTATCTCTCCATCTGTCAATGAATATTTGAGCAATTTCTGCCTTTTGCCTGTTGTGAATAATGCTGTTTATAAATATCTGTAAAGATATCTGTACAGATATCTGTTTGAGTCCCTAATTTCAGTTCTTTGGATATATACCCAGGAGAGGAATTGCTGGATCATATGGTAATTTTATGTTTAACTTTTTGAAGAACTGCCAAACTGTCTTCCACAGGGGCTGTACCGTTTTTCATTCCTACCAGCAGTGCACAAAAGTTCCAATTTCTTCACATCCTTACCAACACTTTTTATTTTATATTTTGCCCGCACCACGCAGCATGTGAGATCAAACCCGCACCCCCTGCATTGGAAGTGCGGAGTCTTAGCCACTGGACTGCCAGGGAAGTCCATTTTTTTCTTTTCCAACACTTGTTATTTTTTTGTTTTTGTTTTTTTTAATAAGAGCCATCCTAGTGGGTGTGAAATGGTATCTCATTATGGTTTTGATTTGTATTTTCATAATGATTAGTGATGTCGAGCATCTTTTTATGTACTTTTTGGCCATTTGTGTATCTTCTTTAAAGAAATGCCTATTCAAGTCCTTTGCCCATTTCTTTTTTAAACATCTTTATTGGAGTATAATTGCTTTACATTGTTGTGTTAGTTTCTGCTTTATAACAAAGTGAATCAGCTATACGTATACATATATCCCCATATCCCTTCCCTCTTGCGTCTCCCTCCCATCCTCCCTATCCCACCCCTCTAGGTGGTCACAAAGCACTGAGCTGACCTCCCTGTGCTATGCAGCTGCTTCCCACTAGATATCTGTTTTACATTTGGTAGTGTATATATGTCCATGCCACTCTCTCACTTCTTCCCAGCTTAGCCTTCCCTCGCCCTGTGTCCTCAAGTCCCCTTTGCCCATTTTTGAATCCGGTTTGTTTGCTTGTTTGTTTGCCGAGTTGTAGGAGTTCTTCTTATATTCTGGATATTAATTCCTTCTTAGATATATGATTTGCAAATATTTTCTCCCATTATGTGGGTTTTCTTCACTCTATTGATAGTTTCCTTTGATGTACAAAAATGATTAGTTTTTATGAACTCTAATTTGTCTGTTTTTTCTTTTGCCTGTGCTTTTAGTGTCATATCTAAGAAATCCTTTCAAAATCGAGTATCATGAAGCTTTTAACCCTGTATTTTCTCTTTTAAAACATTTTTAAAAAATAAATTTATTCATTTTTGGCTGCTTTGGTTCTTCGTTGCTGTGCGTGGCTTTCTCTAGTTGCGACAAGCAGGGGCTACTCTTCCTTGCAGTGCGCGTGCTTCTCATTGCGGTGGCTTCTCTTGTTGCCGAGCACAGGCTCTAGGCATGTGGGGTTCAGTAGTTGTTGCATGCAGGCTCAGTAGTTGTGGCTCGTGGGCTCTAGAGCGCAGGCTCAGTAGTTAATGGCGCATGGGCTTATTTGCTTCATGGCATGTGGTATCCTCCCGGACCAGGGCTCGAACACGTGTCCCCTGCATTGGCAGGTGGATTCTTAAACACTGCGCCACCAGGGAAGCCCTATGTTTTCTTTTAAGAGTTTTATAGTTTTAGCTCTTTGTTTAGGTCTTTGATCCATTTTGAATTAATTTTTGTATATGATGTAAGGTAAGGGTCCAGTTTAATGTTTTTTTGCATGTGACTATCCAGTTTTCCCAGCACCGTTTGTTGAAAAACTGTTACAAGGAGAAGGGCCCCAGGTGACCCTCATCTCTTGGCTCTCTTTGGCACTATCCCCCTCACAAACAGGTCTTTTTCATATTTTGTGTTTGGAATGGAACCATCTTCCATGTGGCATTTATATTAAAATCTCTTGAGATAGTAATAAAATAAGAGACTCGTCACAACTTCACTTTTGGGTAAACTATCAAGAACCGTGCTGCTTTCCAGCAGACCACACTTCTGTCAGGAAACCAGGCAAGAGGCCACCATTCTGTGTGGCTTGGATGTGCCCATTTGTGGCTGAGAGCAGGAGGCTGGTCCTGGCCATGCTCCTGCCAGCTGGGACCAAGGCTGAGGGCACCCTACCTCTGCACCAAAGGTCCTATCTTGTGGAATGACAAAGCTGCCCCATTGAGCTCCTGGGTTGTTTCTAGCTTTAAAACAGATTCTTTGCCCATGTTCTTAGCAGTGGTCAGTTCAATCCCTTTGTTAGTCATTGCTGACCAGGTCAAAAGGGAATGAAAATGTAGGTAGCTGGCGTTGTGGATGAAAATCTTTAATATGTTTGTTGATGCTGAATTGTGAAGAGGGTTGGTATCTTGTACATGGTTATTTGTGACGAACATCACAAACAGTGTAATTTAGTCTTCCTTCAATATGGGTATTGCTGTGCCATCACAATTATTCTAAATGTGACAGTAGTCATCCTCTTGAATATATGTGTTTTCAGGCTTCAAATTCTCTGAAATCAGCTTTCACTCATTAACTGAAACTCCTTTCTTTTTTTAGTACTGTTAATTTAGTCTGCTGAAAATTCTTCCAGCTTATTTGGGTAATTTTGATGCTTAGAGAAGCAGAATTTCCTGTACTGATCATTGGTCCACTTTGCAAAGCAACTTCCCCCAAAGATGAATTGTTTGCACCAGTGGACTAGTTTAGCACAGTGAACAGACCTACAGTGACTTTCTTCTTGGCACCAAATGAGGTGCTGGCTGCTCTAGGGAAACAAAGGTGATTCAGCTTTGACCTCCCAAGAGGGACCACACTCAATCAAGGGAGGGTGAGAAAGTCAGAATGCACACAGAGCAGTGTGGAAATACAGTTACAGAAGCTCAGAGTAGAAGGCTGCTGCTCCTACAGGGAGGCTTTCATTATTTTTTAATTTTAGCTTTTCAGTGCAGTACTACATTCACATAGCACAAAATTTAAAGGGTACAACAGGGTATACCCGGGAACGTTTCCCTTCCACCTTGCCCCTGGCCACCAGATCCTTTCCCCAGAGGCAGCCAGTGTTACAAGTTCTCGAGTGTCAGTTCAGGGCTTTCTGTGCATAATACAGACGAATACACAGAGAGCTTCTTTCTTTCTTTCTTTCTTTTTTAAAATTTATTTATTTTTGGCTGTGTTGGGTCTTCATTGCTGTGCACGGGCTTTCTGTAGTTGAGGCAAGTGGGGACTACTCTTTGTTGCAGTGCATGGGCTCTAGGCACGCAGGCTTCAGTAGCTGTGGCTCGCGGGTTTAGTTGCTCTGCAGTATGTGGGATTTTCCTGGACCAGGGATCGAACCTGTGTCCCCTGCATTGGCAGGCGGATTCTTAACCACTGCGCCACCAGGGAAGTCCTGAGAGCTCTTTTCTTTTACATGAAAGTAGCACACTATATCCCTTGCTTTTTCCTCTGTTTGTGATAGTTCATTATCAATACATAAGAACTTTTTCATTGTCTTTTACAACTGGATAATATTCCATTGTCAGGATGTACCTTAATTTATTTAGCCTGAGCTTTATTGATGGACATGTAAGGTGTTTTAAACTTTGCTAACACAGACACCATTGACTAATGTTCTATATGCATTAGTCCATGCATGGCCAAGTGCACCTATCCATTTACTCACCTGAGGCAGGAAGGCTGTGTTGGTGAGTATGTACTTTTGTGATTTTGATCACTCTTACCAGATAAACATCCATAGAGGTTTTGTCTACATATGCTCCCAGCCGTGTGTGGCAGTGCCTGTTTATTCATACCCTCACCAACACTGTGGTACCTCACAGTTTGGTTTTTGCCAATTTGATAGGCGAAAAAATGGTTTATCTCTGCAGATTCCCCCCCCCCCCCCAAACTTCTTAGTTCAGCCTGTGGAAAAGTTAAGAGTAATAGAATGAACACTCAGGGGTAGTTTTAGTTTCAGGTTGAAGGACCATTTCTGTTTTCTGTGAAAAAGCTGTGTGTATCCTTGGCCTATTTTTCTACTGGCCTTTGGTTTTTTAAAAATTAATTTTGTAAAAATTACGTATATATGAAGGAACTTTGTACTTTGTCAGTGGTATGAATTGCAGTTATTTTTTATAGATTGTTATTTATTTTTTTACTTAGGATGGTTTTGTCATGGAAAAAAATTAGTTTTTAATTGGGTTGTATTTATTGACTTTTTAAGGCTTCTGGGCTCTCTGTCATACCTAGAAAGATTTTCCCTAGTAGAAGAGTATGAAAAATTATCTTGTGGTTTCTTTTTTTAAAAAAATAAATTTATTTAATTTTGGCTGTGTTGAGTCTTTGTTGCTGCACGTGGGCTTTCTCTAGTTGCGAGAGCAGGGGCTACTCTTTGTTGTGGTGCGCAGGCTTCTCACTGTGGTGGCTTCTCTTGTTGCAGAGCACGGGCTCTAGGTGCGCAGGCTTCAGTAGTTGTGGCTCGCGCTCTCAGTAGTTGTGGCTCACGGGCTATAGAGAGCAGCCTCAGTAGTTGTGCCGCACGGGCTTAGTTGCTCTGCGGCATGTGAGATCTTCCCAGACCAGGGCTTGAACCTGTGTCCCCTGCATTGACAGGCGGATTCTTTTTTTTTACGGTACGCGGGCCTCTCACTGTTGTGGCCTCTCCCGTTGCGGAGCACAGGCTCTGGATGCACAGGCTCAGCGGCCATGGCTCACGGGCCCAACCGCTCCGCGGCATGTGGGATCTTCCTGGACCGGGGCACGAACCCGCGTCCCCTGCATAGGCAGGCGGACTCTCAACCACTGCGCCACCAGGGAAGCCCTGACAGGCGGATTCTTAATCACTGTGCCACCAGGGAAGTCCCCGTTCTGTGGTTTCTTAAAGTACTTTTTCTATTTCATTTTTTACCTTTTAGTCTTTTATCCATTTGGAATTTATTTTGGTGTGAAGTGTGGGTCCAACTTAATTATTTTTTCCCAATTGGCTACCCATTTCTTGCAGTACCTGTTATTGAACAATTCATCTTTTTCCTACTTGTTTAAATATCCCCTTTCATTTACGACATATGATATACTTTGCCACATATCATGTACGTTTGGGTCTGTTTCTGGACTTTCTGTTGTATACATTAATCCATGTTTTAGTGTGTTGTTATCACAGTTTTAATTACCCAAGTTTTATAGCGTGTTTCGATATTTGGTAAAGTTAATTCTCATTCATTATCTTTATTTTTCAGAACTTTCCTGGCTATTTATGTTTTTCTATATGAACTTTAAAATAACTTTGCTAGTTAAAAGTCCTGTTTGTTTTTATTGGGTCTAAGTTACATTTTTAGGTTAATGTAGGAAGAGTGACATTTTGATGATGTCTTCCCCACTAAGAAGATTGCATGCCTTTCTCTTTGAGTCTTCTTTTATTTTTGAGAGATGTCTTGACATTTCTTGTCAAGTTTATTCTCAGGTCTTTTTTTGTTTTTAGTGCTGAAGCATTTTGTCTTCTACCTACTTGTTGATGATGTATGTGAAGACACTGATTTCTCTATATTAATTTTCATCACCTTACCTGATTCTTTTATCAACTATAAAAGGTTTTCAGTTGATTCTTTTGGATTTTTCAGGTATATAATAATATTATCTGCAAATAATGATACTTTAATCATTTTTCCCTCGGTTGTATACCTACGTTTTCTTTCTGTTGCCTAATTGTGATAGGTAGTACCTCCACAACAGTAGTAAATAGTGGTGGTGAAGTGCATAGATAGCTGTGTTTGTCCACTGACGTTAGTGGGAATTCTTCTAATGTGTTCCCATTGGGCTTGGTTTTAGCTTTGAGGTGGAGAAGGTTGTAAATATATGGTTGACGTCTGTATCTTACTGTATATTTTTAAATGTAAATATGTATGTAAATATTTGCCAGGCATTTGTCTATTCTTATTTAATTTTTTCAGTTTTACTGAAGTATAATTGATAAAATTGTGTATATTTAAATTATACAACATAGTGATTTGACATATGTATATTTTGTGAAATAATTACCACAATCAGGTTAATTAATACATCCATCACCTCAGTTACCTTTTTTTTTTTTGATAGTGAGAATACTTGTAGTCTATTCTCTCAGTAAATTTTAAGTACAAACAGTATTGTTAACTATAGTCACTCTGCTCTATGTTAGATTCCTCAGAGCTTATTCATCTTATAAATTAAGCCTTCTACCCTTTGACCAGCATATCTCCATCTCTCCGAGGCCCTGGTAACCACCATTCTACTCTGTTTCTATGAGTTTGACACTTGTTTTTTTCTTTTTAAGATTTCATATAGAAGAGAGATCATGCAGTATTTGTCTTTCTGGCTAATTTCACTTACTGTCATGTTCTCTAGGTTCTTCCATGTTTTGCAAATGGCAGGATTTCCTTCTTTCTTATGGCTGAATAATATTCCAATACCCGCCCCCACATCTTCCTTATCCATTTATCTGTTAATGGACAGTTAGGTTGTTTCCATAGCTTGGCTATTATGAATAATGCGGCAGTGAACATACACATGCCAGATACCTCTTCAAGAAGTGATTTCATTTTCTTTGGATGTATACCCAGAAGTGGAATTGCTGGATTATATGGTAGTTGTTTTTTTTTTTTAATTTTTATTGGAGTATAGTTGATTTACAATGTTGTGTTAGTTTCAAGTGTACTGCACAGTTATACACATACATATATCTACTCTTTTTTAGATTCTTTTCCCGTATAGGCCATTACAGAGTATTGAGTAGAGGTCCCTGTGCTATACAGTAGATCCATATTAATGATCTGTTTTATGTATAGAGGTGTGTATATGTCAGTCCCAATCTCCCAATTTATCCCCCCACCCATACCCCAAGTGACCATAAATTTGTTTTCTACATCTGTAACTCCATTTCTGTTTTGTTGATAAGTTCATTTGTACCCTTTTTTTAGGTTCTACATATAAGTAATATCATGTGATATTTGTCTTTCTCTGTGTGACTGACTTCATTCAGTATGACAATTTCTAGGTGCATCCATGTTGCTGCAGATGGCATTATTTCATTCTTTTTTATGGCTGAGTAATATTCCAACGTATATATGCACCACATCTTCTTTATCCATTCCTCTGTTGCTTCTGTGTCTTGGCTATTGTAAATAGTGCTGCAGTGAACATTGGGGTACATGTATCTTTTCAAATGATGGGTTTCTCTGGATATATGCACAGGAGTGGGATTGCTGGATCATATGGTAGCTCTACTTTTAGTTTTTCAAGGAACCTCCATACTCTTTTCCATAGTGGCTGTACCAATTTACGTTCCCACCCACAGTGTAGGAGGGTTCCTTTTTCTCCACACCCTCTCCAGCATTTATTGTTTGTAGATTTTAAATTTAAAAAAATTTTTTTTTGCAGTACGTGGGCCTGTCACTGTTGTGGCCTCTCCCGTTGCGGAGCACAGGCTCCAGGCGCACAGACTCAGCAGCCATGGCTCACGGGCCTAGCCGCTCTGTGGCCTGTGGGATCTTCCTGGACTGGGGCACGAACCCGTGTCTCCTGCATCAGCAGGCGGACTCTCTACCACTGCACCACCAGGGAAGCCCTATTGTTTGTAGATTTTTTTGAAGATGGCCATTCTGACCGGTGTGAGGTAATACCTCACTGTAGTTCTTATTTGCATTTCTCTGATAATTGGTGATGTTGAGCATCTTTTCATGTGCTTTTTGGCCATCTGTATTTCTTCTTTGGAGAAATGTCTATTTAGATCTTCTGCCCATTTTTTGATTAGATTGTTTGTTGTTTTGACATTGAGCTGCATGAGCTGTTTGTATGCTTTAGAGATTAATCCCTTGTCGGTTGCTTCGTTTGCAAATATTTTCTCGTATTCTGAGGGTTGTCTTTTCATTTTGTTTATGGTTTCCTGTGCTGTGCAAAAGCTTGAGTTTCATTAGGTCCCATTTGTTTATTTTTATTTTTATTTTCATTACTGTAGGAGGTGGATCGAAGATCTTGCTGCGATTTATGTCAAAGAGTTTTCTGCCCATGTTTCCTGTAAGGGTTTTATAGTATCTGACCTTACATTTAGGTCTTTAATTCATTTTGAGTTTATTTTTGTGTATGGTGTTAGGAAATGTTCTGATTTCATTTGTTTACATGTAGCTGTCCAGTTTTCCCAGCACCACTTATTGAAGAGATGGTAACTTGATTTTTAAATTTTGGGGGAACCTCCGTACTGTTTTCCATAATGGTTGTACCAATTTACATTCCCACCAACATTGTACAAGGATTCTATTTTCTCCACATCCTTGCCAACATATGTTCTTTTTATAGAAGCCATCCTAACAGGTGTGTGATGATATCTTATTGTGGTTTTGATTTGCATTTCCCTGATCACTAATGATGTTGAGCATCTTTTCATGTATCTGTTGACCACTTCTGTGTCTTCTTTGGAAAAATGTCTATTTTAGTCCTTTGCCCAGTTTTTAATTAAGTTATTTTTTGTTTTGTTTTGTGTTGTTTTGCTATTGAGTGGTATATGTTTGGATATTAACCCCTTATCAGATATATGGTTTGCAAATATTTTCTCCCTTTCCATACATTGTCTTTTCATTTTGTTGATTGTTTCCTTTGCTGTGCAGAGCCTTTTAATTCAATGTAGTACTTTGTGTGTGTGTGTGTGTGTGTGTGTGTGCTGTTTGGCAATGCCAAATAGCATTGCCAAGACCAGTGTCAAGGAGCTTATTCTCTATGTTTTCTTCTAGGGTTTTTATGGTTTTAGATTTTACACTTAAGTCTTTAATCCATTTTAAGTTAACTTTTGTGAGTGGTGACAATATATGGATCCAGTTTTATTCTTTCATGTGTGGATATCCTGTTTTTGTAATGCCATTTATTGAAGAGACTGTCCATTTTCCATTGCATATTCTTGGTTCCTTGTCAAAGTTTAGTTGACCGTACATGTGTGCGTTTATATCTGGGTTCACTGTCATGTTCCATTGGTCTGTGTGTTTGTTTTTATGCCAGTACCACACTGTTTGATTAATATAGCTTTTGTTGTTGTTGAATTTTTGAATTTTATTTTATTTATTTTTTAATACAGCAGGTTCTTATTAGTTATCCATTTTATACATATTAGTGTATATATGTCAATCCAATCTCCGAATTTATCACACCACCACCACCCCCGCCCCTTTCCCCCTTTGGTGTCCATACGTTTGTTCTCTGCATCTGTGTCTCAATTTCTGCCCTGCAAACTGGCTCATCTGTACCATTTCTCTAGGGTCCACATATAAGTGTTAATATATGATATTTGTTTTTCTCTTTCTGACTTACTTCACTCTGTATGACAGTCTCTAGATTCATCCACGTCTCTACAAATGACCCAATTTCATTCCTTTTTATGGCCGAGTAGTATTCCATTGTATATATGTACCACATCTTCTTTATCCATTCCTCTGTTGATTGACATTTAGGTTGCTTCCACGTCCTGGCTATTGTAAATAGTGCTGCAATGAACATTGGGGTGCATGTGTCTTTTTGAATTATGGTTTTCTCTGGGTATATGCCCAGAAGTGGGATTGCTGGGTCATATGGTAATTCTATTTTTAGCTTTTTAAGGAACCTCCATACTGTTCTCTGTACTCTGTAGTGGCTGTATCAATTTACATTCCCACCAACAGAGTAAGAGGGTTCCCTTTTCTCCACATGCTCTACAGCATTTGTTGTTTTTAGATTTTCTGGTGATGCCCATTCTAACTGGTGTGAGGTGATATCTCATTGTAGTTTTGATTTGCATTTCTCTAATAGTGATGTTGAGCAGCTTTTCATGTGCTTCTTGGCCATGTGTATGTCTTCTTTGGAGAAATGTCTATTTAGGTCTTCTGCCCAATTTTGGATTGGGTTGTTTGATTTTTTAAATACTGAGCTGCATGAGCTGTTAATATATTCTGGAGATTAATCCTTTGTCCGTTGATTCGTTTGCAAATATTTTCTCCCATTCTGAGGGTTGTCTTTTTGTCTTGTTTGTAGTTCCTTTGCTGTGCAAAAGCTTTTGTTTCACTAGGTCCCATTTGTTTATTTTTGTTTTTATTTCCATTTACTCTAGGACGTGGATCAAAAAAGATCTTGCTGTGATTTATGTCAAAGAGTGTTCTTCCTATGTTTTCCTCTAATAAGAGTTTTATACTGTCCGGTCTTACATTTAAGTCTCTAATCCATTTTGAGTTTATTTTTGTGTATGATATTACAGCTTGTTCTAATTTCATTCTTTTACATGTAACTGTCCAGTTTTTCCAGCACCACTTATTGAAGAGACCCTCTTTTCTCCATTGTGTATCCTTGCCTCCTTTGTCATAGATTAGTTGACCATAGGTGTGTGGGTTTATGTCTGCACTTTCTATCCTGTTCCATTGATCTATATTTCTGTTTTTGTGCCAGTACCATATTGTGTTGATTACTGTAGCTTTGTAGTATAGTGTGAAGTCAGGGAGTCTGATTCCTCCAGCTCCATTTTTTTCCCTCAAGATTGCTTTGGCTATTCGGGGTCTTTTGTGTCTCCATACAAATTTTAAGATATTTTTTTGTAGTTCTGTAAAAAATGCCATTGGTAATTTGATAGGGATTGCATTGAATCTGTAGATTGCTTTGGGTACTATAGTCATTTTCACAATGTTGATTCTTCCAATCCAAGAACATGGTATATCTCTCCATCTGTTTGTATCATCTTTAATTTCTTTCATCAGTGTTTTATAGTTTTCTGCATACAGATCTTTTGTCTCCCTAGGTAGGTTTATTTCTAGGTATTTTATTCTTTTTGTTGCAGTGGTAAATGGGAGTGTTTCCTTAATTTCTCTTTCAGATTTTTCATCATTAGTGTATAGGAATCCAAGAGATTTCTGTGCATTAATTGTGTATCCTGCAACTTTACGGAATTTATTGATTAGTTCTAGTAGTTTTCTGGTGGCATCTTTAGGATTCTCTGTGTATACTATCATGTCATCTGCAAAGAATGACAATTTTCCTTTTTTTTTTTCCAATTTGTATTCCTTATATTTCTTTTTCTTCTCTGATTGCCATGGCTAGGACTTCCAAAACTATGTGAATAATAGTGGCAAGAGTGGACATCCTTGTCTTGTTCCTGATCTTAGAGGAAATGCTTTGTTTTTTACCATTGAGGATGATGTTTGCTGTGGGTTAGTCATATATGGCCTTTATTATGTTGAGGTAGGTTCCCTCTATGCCAGTTTGTGGAGTGTTTTTATCATAAATGGGTGTTGAATTTTGTCAAAAGCTTTCTCTGCATCTATTAAGGTGATCATATGGTTTTTCTCCTTCAATTTTGGTAATATGGTATATCACATTGATTGATTTGCATATATTGAAGAATCCTTGCATCCCTGGGATAAATCCCACTTGATCATGGTGTATGAGTCTTTTAATGTGTTGTTGGATTCTGTTTGCCAGTATTTTGTTGAGGATTTTTGCATCTATATTCATCAGTGAAGTTGGTCTGTAATTTTCTTTTTTTGTAGTATCTTTGTCTGGTTTTGGTATCAGGGTGATGGTGGCCTCGTAAAATGAGTTTGGGAGTGTTCCTTCCTCTGCAATTTTTGGAAGAGTTTGAGAAGGATGGGTGTTAGCTCTTCTCTAAATGTCTGATAGAATTCACCTGTGAAGCCATCTGGTCCTGGACTTTTGTTTGTTGGAAGATTTTTAATCACAGTTTCGATTTCATTACTTGTAATTGGTCTGTTCTTATATTCTTTTTCTTCCTGGTTCAGTCTTGGAAGGTTATGCCTAAGAATTTGTCCATTTCTTCCAGGTTGTCCATTTTATTGGCATAGAGTTGCTTGTAGTAGTGTCTTAGGATGCTTTGAATTTCTGTGGTGTCTGTTGTAACTTCTCCTTTTTCAGTTCTAATTTTATTGATTTAAGTCCTCTCCCTCTTTTTCTTGATAAGTCTGGCTAAAAGGTTTATCAATTCTGTTGATCTTCTCAAACAACCAGCTTTTAGTTTTATTGATCTTTGCTATTGTTTTCTTTGTTTCTATTTCATTTATTTCTGCTCTGATCTTTATGATTTCTTTCCTTCTACTAACTTTGGGTTTTGTTTGCTCTTCTTTCTCAAGTTCCTTTAGGTGTGTTTAGATTGTTTATTTGAGATTTTTCTTGTTTCTTGAGGTAGGATTGTATTGCTATAAAACTTCCCTCTTAGAACTGCTTTTGCTGCATCCCATCGGTTTTGGATCATTGTGTTTTCATTGTCATTTGTCTCTAGGTATTTTTTGATTTCCTGTTGATTTCCTCAGTGATCTCTTGGTTATTTCATAACGTATTGTTTAGCCTCCATGTGTTTGTGTTTTTTATGTATTTTTTTCCCTGTAATTCACTTCTAATCTTATACCATTGTGGTCAGAAAAGATGCTTGATATGATTTCAATTATCTTAAATTTGCTGGCTTGATATGCGACCCAAGATGTGATCTGTTCTGGAGAATGTTCCATGTACACTTGAGCAGAAAGTGTAATCTATTGTTTTTGGATAGAATGTCCTATAAATATCAAATCTATCTGGTCTATTGTGTAATTTAAAGCTTGTGTTCCCTTATTTTCTGTTTGGATGATCTGTCCATTGGTGTAAGTGAGGTGTTAAAGTCCCCTACTATTATTGTGATACTGTTGATTTCCTCTTTTATAGCTGTTAGCAGTTGCTTTATGTATTGAGGTGCTCCTATGTTGGGTGCATATATATTTATAATTGTTATATTTTCTTCTTGGATTGATCCCTTGATCGTTATGTAGTGTCCTTCCTTGTCTCTTGTAACATTCTTTATTTGAAAGTCTATTTTATCTGATATGAATATTGCTACTCCAGCTTCCTTTTGATTTCCATTTGCATGGAATATCTTTTTCCGTCCCCTCACTTTCAGTCTGTATGTGTCCCAAGGTCTGAAGTGGGTATCTTGTAGACAGCATATATATGGATCTTGATTTTGTATCCATTTAGCGAGCCTGTGTCTTTAGGTTGGAGCATTTAATCCATTCACGTTTAAGGTAATTATTGATATATATGTTCCTATTGCCATTTTATTAATTGTTTTGGGTTTGTTTTTGTAGGTCCTTCTCTTGTGTTTCCCACTTAGAGAAGTTCCTTTAGCATTTGTTGTAGAGCTAGTTTGGTGGTGCTGAATTCTCTTAGCTTTTGCTTATCTGTACTTTTGGTTTCTCTGTTGAATCTGAATGAGATCCTTGCCTGTAGAGTAATCTTGGTTGTAATTTCTTCCCTTTCATCACTTTAAATATATCATGCCACTCCCTTCTGGCTTGTAGAGTTTCTGCTGAGAAATCAGCTGTTAACCTTATGGGAATTCCCTTGTATGTTATTTGTTGTTTTTTCCTTGCTGCTTTCAATAATTTTTTTTGTCTATAATTTTTGCCAATTTGATTACTGTGTGTCTTGCGTGTTTCTTCTGGTGTTTATCCTGTATAGGACTCTCTGAGCTTTCTGGACTTGGGTGGCTATTTTCTTTCCCATATTAGGGAAGTTTTCGAGTATAATCTCTTCAGATATTTTCTTGGGTCCTTTCTCTCTCTCTTCTCTTTCTGGGACCCCTATAATGCAAATGTTGTTGCATTTAATGTTGTCCCAGAAGTCTCTTAGGTTGTTTCATTTCTTTTCATTCTTTTTTCTTTATTCTGTTCTGGAGCATTGAATTCCACCATTCTGTCTTCCAGGTCACTTATCTGTTCTTCTGCCTCAGTTATTCTGCTATTGATTCCTTTTAGTGTATTTTTCATTTCAGTTATCGTATTGTCCATCTCTGTTCTTTAATTCTTCTAGGTCTTTGTTAAACATTTCTTGCATCTTCTCGATGTTTGCCTCCATTCATTTTCCGAGGTCCTAGACCATCTTCACTATCATTATTCTGAATTCTTTTTCTGGAAGATTGCCTATCTCCATGTAATTTAGTTGTTTTTCTGGGGTTTTATCGTGTTCCTTCATCTGGTACCTAGCCCTCTGCCTTTTCATCTGGTCTGTCATTCTGTGAATATTGTTTTTTGTCCCACAGTCTGCAGGATTGTAGTTCTTCTTGCTTCTGTTGTCTGCCTTCTGGTGGATGAAGCTATCTAGAGCCTTGAGCAAGTTTCCTGATGGGAGGGACTGGTGGTGGGTAGAGCTAGCTGTTTCTCTGGTTGCCAGAGCTCAGTAAAACTTTAATCCACTTGTCTGCTAATGGGTGGGGCTGGGTTCCCTCCCTGTTGGTTGTTTGGCCTGAGGCAACCCAACACTGGAGCCTACCTGGTCTCTTTGGTGGAGCTAATGGTGGACTCTGAGAGCTCACACCTAGGAGTACTTCCCAGAACTTCTGCTGCTAGTGTCCTTGTCCTCACGGTGAGACACAGCCACCCCCTGTCTCTGCAGGAGACCCTCCAACACTAGCAGGTAGGTGTTTCAGTCTCCTGTGGGGTTATTGCTCCTTCTCCTGGGTCCCGTTGCGCACACTACTTTGTTTGTGCCCTCCAAGAGTGGAGTCTCTGTTTCCCCCAGTCCTGTTGAAGTCCTGCAATCAAATCCTGCTAGCCTTCATTATCTGATTCTCTAGGAATTCCTCCTCCCGTTGCCAGACCCCCAGGCTAGGAAGCCTGACATGGGGCTCAGAACCTTCAATCCAGTGGGTGGACTTTTATGGTATAAGTGTTCTCCAGTTTGAGAGTCACCCACCCAGCAGTTATGGGATTTGATTTCGTTGTGATTGTGCCCCTCCTACCGTCTCATTGTGGTTTCTCCTTTGTCTTTGGATGTGGGGTATCTTTTTTGGTAAGTTCCAGTGTCCTCCTGTAGATGATTGTTCAGCAGTTAGTTGTGATTCCCTATAGCTTTTTAATATAGTTTGAAATTGGGACGCATGATGCCTATAGCTTTGTTGTTCTTTCTCAAGATTGCTTTGGCTATTGGGGATCTTTTTGTGGTTCCATACGAATTATAGGATTATTTTTCTTGTTTCTGTGAAAAATGCTGATGGAATTTTGATAGAGGTTTCATTGAATCTGTAGATTGGGTAGTATGGACATTTTAACAATATTAGTTTTTCCAGTCCACGAACTTGGGATATTTTTCCATTTATCTGTGTCTTCCTCAATTCCTTTCATCAGTGTCTTTTTTTTTTTTTTAACTTACTAATTTTTTAAATTTTTATTTTTTATTTTTGGCTGTGTTGGATCTTCATTGCTGCATGTGGGCTTTCTCTAGTTGCGGTGAGCAGAGGGTACTCTTCGTTGCAGTGTGAGGGCATCTCATTGCAGTGGCTTCTCTTGTGGAGCACGGGCTCCAGGCATGTGGGCTTCAGTAGTTATAGCACGCGGGCCCAGTAGTTGTGGCACACGGGCTCCAGGGTGTGCGGGCTTCAGTAGTCGTGGCTCATTGGCTCTAGAGCACAGGCTCAGTAGTTGTGGCCCAGGGACCTAGTTGCTCCACGACATGTGGGATCTTCCCAGACCAGGACTCAAACCCATGTCCCTTGCATTGGCAGGTGGATTCTTAACCACTGTGCCACCAGGGAAGTCCCCATCAGTGTCTTATAGTTTTCAGGGTACAGGTCTTCACCTCTTTGGTTAAATTTATCCCCAAGTATTTTATTCTTTTTGATGCTCTTGTAAATGGGTTTGTTTTCTTATTTCCTTTTCTGATAGTTTGTTGTTATTACATAAAATGCAACTGACTTTTGTATATTGACTTTATATACTGCAGCTTTACCGAATTTGTCAGTTTGAATAGTTTTTTTGCCGGAGTTTCGGACATATGATCATGTCATCTGCAAGCAGAGACAGTTTTGATTCTTCCTTTCCAATTTGAATATTAAACAATTGTTTCCCCCGTCTAATTGCTTTGGCTAGGATTTCCAGTCCTATGTTGAATAGAAGTGGTAATAGTGGGCACACATGGGAATTCCCTGGCGGTCCAGTGGTTAGGACTCCATGCTCTCACTGCTGAGAGCTTGGGTTCGATCCCAGGTAGGGGAACTAAAAGCCCACAAGCCGAGCAGCACGCCCCCCCCCCCAAAATGGAGTGGCACCCTTGTCTTGTTCCAGCTCTTAGAGGAAAAGCTCTTAGCTTTTCATCATTGCTTATGATGTTAGCTGTGGGCTTGTCATATGTGGCCTTTATTATGTTGAGATACATTCCTTCTATACCCAGTTAGTTTTTTAATCTTGAAAGGATGTTGAATTTGGCATGCTTATTTTGCATCTATTGAGATGATCATAGGATTTTTATCTTTCATTCTGTTAATGTGGCATATCACATTTATTAAGTTGCATGTGTCGAACCATCTTCATTCACATCCCTGGAATAAATCCACTTGATCATAGTGTGTGATATTTTTAATGTGCTGTTGAATTCAATTTACTAAATTTTGTTGAGGTTTTTTGAATCTTTTTTCATCAGTGATATTGGCCTATAATTTTCTTGTTGTGTCCTTGTCCGGCTTTGGTATCAGGGTAATGCTGGCCTCATAAAATGAGCTTGGAAGTGTTTCCTCCTCTTCAGTTTTTTTTTTTTTGAAGAGTGTGAAAAGGATTGGTATTAATTCCTCTTTAAATGTTTGGTAGAATTCACCACTAAAGCCATCTAATCCTGGACTTCTGTTTGTTGGGAGGTTTTTTTTGTTTTGTTTTGTTTTTTTTTTTTTTTTTTTGCGATACGCGGGCCTCTCACTGTTGTGGCCTCTCCCGTTGCGGAGCACAGGCTCCGGACGCGCAGGCTCAGCGGCCATGGCTCACGGCCGCTCCGCGGCATGTGGGATCTTCCCGGACCGGGGCACAAACCCGTGTCTCCTGCATCAGCAGGCGGATTCTCAACCGCTGCGCCACCAGGGAAGCCCTGTTGGGAGGTTTTTGATTACTGATTCAGTCTCCTTACTGGTAATCAGCCTGTTCAGATTTTCTGTTTCTTCATAATTTAGTCTTGTTGGTCACATGTTTCTAGGAATCTATTCATTTCTTCTTGTCAAATTTGTTGACATCTAATTTTTCATAGTAGTCTCTGTGATCCTTTATATTTCTGTGGTATCATCTCCTCTTTCATTTCTGATTTTGTTTGACTTCTCTCTCTTTTGTCTTGGTGAGTCTAGCTAAGGGTGTGTCGGTTTTGTTTGTCTTTTCAAGAAACCAGCTCTTGGTTTCATCCATCTTTTCTATTGTGTTTTTAGACTCTATTTATTTCCACTCTGCCACTCTGCTCTTTATTTCCTTCCTTGTAAGTAGAAGGCTTAGTTTGTTGTTCTTTTTCTAGTTCCTTGAGGCATAAAGTTAGCTTTGTCTATTTGAGATTATTCTTTTTTCTAAACATAGACCTTTATCATTAAAAACTTTCTTTTTAAAAACTGCTTTTGCTGCATTCCATAATTTTTGGTATGTTGTGTTTCCATTTTAGTTTGTTTCATAATTTTTAAAATTTCTTTTTTGATTTCTTCTTTGGTCTATTGGTTCTTCAAGAGTGTGTTGTTTACTTTATACATATTTGTGAATTTTCCAGTTTTCCTCCTGTTACTGATTCCTAGTTTCATACCATTGTGGTCAGAAAAGATACTTCATTCTTATGAAATTTGCTAATACTTGTTTTGTGACCTAACATAGGATCTATCCTGGAGAATGTTCCATGTGTGCTTGAGAAGAATGTGTATTCTGGTGCTGTTTGGATGAAATATTCTGTATGTCTGTTTGGTCCATTTGGTCTAGAGCATAGTTCAAGTTCAGATGTTTCCTTATTGATTTTCTGTCTGGACAGTCTTTTGTTGAAAGTAGGATATTGAAGTCTCCTACTATTACTGTATTGTTGTCTATTTCTCCCTTCATCTTTTAGTATTTGCTTAATATATTTAGGTGCTCTGATAATGGGTATGTATATTTACCAGTGTTAAATCCTCTTGATGAACTGACTTCTTTTTTTTTTTTTTTTCCGGTATGCGGGCCTCTCCCGTTGTGGAGCACAGGCTCCAGACACACAGGCTCAGCGGCCATGGCTCACGGGCCCAGCTGCTCTGCAGCATGTGGGATCCTCCCGGACTGGGGCACGAATCCATGTCCCCTGCATCGGCAGGCGGACTCTCAACCACTGCGCCACGAGGGAAGCCCCTGACTTCTTTATCATTATATAATGACCTTTTTTGTCTCTTGTTAAGTTTTTGATCTAAAGTCTATTTTGTCTGGTGTAAGTATAGCCACTCCTGCTCTCCTTTGGTTTTCATTTTCATGAAATACCTTTTTCCATCCCTTCACTTTGAGTCTTTTTGTGTCCTTAAAGCTGAAGTGAGTCTCTTGTGGGAAGCCTATAGTTGGGTCTTTTTTTTTTTTTTTTAAATATATTCAGCTACTGTATGCCTTTCGAATAGATGATTTAATGAATTTAAATTTAAAGTAGTTATTGATAGGTAAGGACTTACTAAAGCTATCTTGTTAATTACGTTCTGGCTGTTTTGTAATTCCTTTGTTCCTTTCTTCCTCTCTTGCTGTCTTCCTTTTTGAATTGATGATTTTCCTTAGTGGTATGTTTTGATCTTGATCTTTTGTCTATCTGCTGTAGTGTTTTGCTTTGTGATTACCATGAGGGTTACATAAAACATCTTATAGTTATAACAATCTATTTTAAGCTGATAACAACTTAACTTCCATAGCATACAAAAATTCTATGCTTTCCTCTCCCATTTTATGTTTTTGATATCACAGTTTACATATTTTTATATTGTGTATTCATAAGGAAATTATTGTCACTGTAGTCATTTTTAATACTTCTGTGCTTTAGTCTTTATACTAGAGTTAAGAGATTAACATATTAGCATATTACAGTATTAAAGTCATTCTCGGTGTCTGCGGGAGCTTGGTTCCATGACACTCTTGCCCCCCATGTATACCAGAAACCATGGATGCTCAAGGCCCTTGGATAAAATGAAGTAGTATTTACATACAGCCTTTAAATTCTCTCTAGATCACTTATAATACCTAATATCATGTAAATATAATGTAGATAGTTGTAAATGCTATGTAAATTGTTACCAGAGTGGGGCAATCAAGGTTTGCTTTTTGGAACTTCCTGAGTTTTTTTTTTTTCCTCAAATATTTTCATTCAGCTGCTTCAATCTGTGGATGTGGAATTCTCGAATACGGAGGGCCAACTGTATTTTGAATTTGACTATATATATATATATACTTACCTTTAGCAGTGTGTTTTATATTCTATGTTTCTGTGTTATTAGTTAGTGTACATTCATTTCAGCTTGAAGAACTTTTAGCATTCTTGTAAGGCAGGTCTAGTGATGATGAATGCTCTACACATTTGTTTGCCTGACAAAGTCTTTATCTCTCCTTTATTTCTGAAGGACAGCTTTGCTGGGTAAAGTATTCTTGGTTGGAAGGTTTTTTTTTTAATTGAAGTATAGTCAACTTATAATGTGGTGTTAGTTTCAGGTGTACAACAAAGTGATTTGTATACACACACACACACACACACACAAACACGCACTGTGCCTATACAGTAGGTCTTTGTTATTTATTTTATATATAGTAATGTGTATCTGTTAATCCCAAACTCCTAATTTATCCCTCTCTCCATCTCCCACTTCCCCTTTAGAAAACTGTTAAGTTTGTTTTCTATGTCTGAGGTTTTTTTGTTTTTGCTTTTTAACTTTTCATTTCATATTGGAGTACAGTTGATTAACAATGTTGTGTTAGTTTCAGGTGTACAGCAGAGTGATTCAGTTATACATATACATGTATCTATTCTTTCTGAAATTCTTTTTCCATTTAGGTTGTTACATAATATTGATCAGAGTTCTCTGTGCTGTATAGTAGGTCTTTGTTTGTTATCTATTTTAAATATAGCAGTGTACATGTCAGTTCCAAACTCCTTAACTGTCCCTCCCTCCCCATTCCCCCTGGTAACCATAAGTTCCTTCTCTAAGTCCGAGTCTGTTTCTGTTTTTTTTTTTTTTTAATAAATTTTATTTATTTTTAAATTTATTTTTGGCTGCATTGGATCTTCGGGCTGTGCACGGGCTTTCTTTTAGTTGTGGCAAGTGGGGGCTACTCTTCGTTGCAGTGCGCAGGCTTCTCATTGTCGTGGCTTCACTTGTTGCAGAGCACAGTCTCTAGGTGTGCAGGCTTCAGTAGTGGCGCATGGGCTCAGTAGTTGTGGCTCACAGGCTCTAGAGCACAGGCTCAGTAGTTGTGGTTCACGGGCTTAGTTGCTCCGCAGTGTGTGGGATATTCCCGGACCAGGGCTCAAACCTGTGTCCCCTGCATTGGCAGGTGGATTCATAACCACTGTGCCACCAGGGAAGCCCTAGTTTCTGTTTTGTAAATAAGTTCATTTGTATAATTTTTTTAAGATTCTGCATGTAAGTGATGTCATATGATATTTCTGTTTCTCTATCTGACTTCAGTCAGTATGACAAGCTCTAGGTCCATTCATGTTGCTGTAAATGGCATTATTTTATTCTTTTTACTGGCTGAGTAATATTCCATTGTATATATGTACCCCATTTTCTTTATCCATTCTTCTGTTGATGGACATTTAGGTTGATTCCACGTCTTGGCTATTTTAAAAGGCACTGCAATGAAGATTGGGGTGCATGTATCCCTTCGGACCATATTTTTCTCTGGATACATGCCCAGGAGTGGGATTGCAGGATCATATGGAAGCTCTGTTTTTAGTTTCTTTATTTTAATATTTATTTATTTATTTGGCTGTGCCGGGTCTTTGTTGTGCCTTGAGGGATCTTTTAGTTGCAGCATGTGGGCTCTTAGTTGTGGCATGTGGGATCTAGTTCCCTGACCAGGGATCATACCCAGGCCCCCTGCATTGGGAGCATGGAGTCTTAAACCGCTGGACCACCAGGAAGTCCCTGTTTTTAGTTTCTTAAGGAACCTCTATACTGTTTTCCATAGTGGCTGCACCAATTTACATTCCCACCCACAGTGTAGGAGAGTTCCTTTTCTCCACACCCTCTCCAGCATTTATTGTTTGTGGATTTTTGGATGATAGACATTCTGACTGGTGTGATGTGATAGCTCATTGTAGTTTTGATTTGCATTTCTCTAATAATCAGTGATACTGAACATCTTTTCATGTGCTTCTTGGCCATCTGTATGTCTTCTTTTGAGAAATGTCTCTTTAGGTCTTCTGCCCATTTTTTGATTCGGTTGTTTGTTTTGATGATATTAAGCCACATGAGCCGTTTGTAAATTTTGGAGACTTACCCCTTGTTGGTCACATATTTGCAAGTATTTTCTCCTATTCTGTGGGTTGTGTTTTCATTTTGTTTATGGTTTCCTTTGCTGCACAAAAGCTTTGAGTTTAATTAGGTCCCATTTGTTTATTTTTGTTTTTATTTCCATTACTCTGGGAGATAGATCGAAAAAGATATTGCTTTAATTTATGTCAAGGAGTGTTCTGTGTATGTTTGCCTCTAGAAGTTTTGTAGTGTCCTGTCTCACATTCAGGTTTTTAATCCATTTGGAGTTTATTTTAGTGCATGGTGTTAGGGAGTATTCTAATTTCATTCTTTCACATGTAACTGTCCAGTTTTCCCAGCACCATTTATCGAAGAGACTGCTTTTCCTCCATTGTATAGTCTTGCCTCCTTTGTTATAGCTTAATTAACCATAGGTAATTAATGGGTGGGTTTATTTCTGGGCTTTTTGTCCTGTTCCATTGATCTATATTAGTTTTTATGCCAGTACCATACTGTTTTGATGACTGTAGCTTTGTAGTATAGTTTGAAGTCTGGGAGCCTGATTCCTCCACCTGTTTTTCTTTCTCAAGATTGCTTTGGCTATTTGGGGTCTTTGGTGTCTCTACACAAATTTTAAGATTTTTTTGTTCTAGTTCTGTGAAAATTGCCATTGGTAATTTGATAGGGATTGCATTGAATCTGTAGATTGCCTTGGGTAATATAGTCATTTTGACAATATTGATTTTTCCAATCCAAGAACATGGTATACCTTTCCACCTGTTTCATTTTCGATTTCTTTCATCAGTGTCTTACAGTTTTCAGAGTACAGGTCTTTTGTCTCCTTAGGTAGCTTTATTCCTAGGTACAGTATTTTATTCTTTTTGGTTCCATGGTAAATGGAATTGTTTCTTGAATTTCTCTTTCTGATCTTCCATTGTTAGTGTACAGAAATTCAACAGATTTCTGTGTATTAATTTTGTAACTTGCAAATTTATCAAATTCATTGATGAGTTCTAGTAGTTTTATGGTATCGTATTTAGGATTTTCTATGTATAGTATCATGTCATCTGCAAACAGTGACAGTTTAACTTTTCCAATTTGGATTCCTTTTATTTCTTTTTCTTCTCTGATTGCTGTAGCTAGGACTTCCAAAACCATGTTGAATAAAAGTGGCGAGAGTGGGCATCCTTGTCTTGTTCCTAAGCGTAGAGGAGATGCTTTCAGCCTTTCTCCATTGAGTATGATGTTAACTGTAGGTTTGTCATATATGGGCTTTATTTTGTAGAGGTATGTCCCCTCTATGCCCATTTTCTGGAGAGTTTTTATCATAAATGGGTGTTGAATTTTGTCAAAAGCTTTTTCTGCATGTATTGAGATGATCATATGGGTTTTTTTTTTTTTTTTTTTTTTTGTGGTACGCGGGCTTCTCACTGTTGTGGCCTCTCCCATTGTGGAGCACAGGCTCCAGATGCACAGGCTCAGTGGCCATGGCTCACAGGCCCAGCTGCTCCGCAGCATGTGGGATCTTCCCAGACTGGGGTACGAACCCGTATCCCCTGCATCGGCAGGCGGACTCTCAACCACTGTGCCACCAGGGAAGCCTGATCATATGGTTTTTATTCTTCAATTTGTTGATGTGGTATATCACACTGATTGATTTGTGGATATTGAAAAATCCTTGCATCCCTGGGATAAATCCCACTTGATCATGGTGTGTGATCCTTTTAATGTATTGTTGGATTCGGATTCCCTAGTATTTTGTTGAGGATTTTTGCGTCTGTGTTCATCAGTGATAGTGGCCTGTAATTTTCTTTTTTGTGTGTGGTATCTTTGTTTGGTTTTGGTATCAGGGTGATGGTGGCATCATAGAATGAGTTTGGGAGATTTCCTTCCTGTGAAGTTTTTTGGAACAGTATCAGAAGGGTAGGTGTTAGCTCTTCTCTAAATGTTTGCTAGAATTCGCCTGTTAAGCCATCTGGTCCTGTACTTCTGTCTGTTGGAAGTTTTTTCATCATTGTTTCAATTTCAGTACTTGTGATTGGTCTGTTCATATTTTCTGCTTCTTCCTGGTTCAGTCTTGGGAGATTGTACGTTTCTAAGAATTTGTTCATTTCTTCCAGGTTGTTCATTTTATTGGCATACAGTTGCTTGTAGTAGTCTCTTATGATCCTTTGTATTTCTCTGGTGCCAGTTGTAACTCCTTCATTTTCATTTCTAATTTTATTGAATTGAGTCCTTTTCCTTTTTTACTTGATGAATCTGGTTAAGGTTTATCAATTTTGTTTATCTTTTAAAAGAACCAGCTTTTAGTTTCATTGATCTTTGCTATTGTTTTCTTCAACTTTATATCATTTGTTTCTTTTTATTAATTTTTATTGGAGTATAGTTGCATTACTCTATATCATTTATTTCTGCTCTGTTCTTTATGATTTGTGTACTTCTACTAACTTTAGGTTTTGTTTGTTCTTTCTGTAGTTTCTTCAGGTATAAGGTTATGTTGTTTATTTGAGATTTTTCTGGTTTCCTGAGGTAAGATTGTATTGCTATAAACTTACGTCTTAGAACTGCTTTTGCTGTATCCCATAGGTTTTGGATCGTTGTGCTTTCGTTTTCATTTGTCTCTAGGTATTTTTTTATTTCCTCTTTGATTTCTTCAGTGATCCATTGGTTGTTTAGTAGCATATTGTTT
The DNA here is from genome assembly GCF_026419965.1 of Kogia breviceps. Classification (NCBI taxonomy): domain Eukaryota; kingdom Metazoa; phylum Chordata; class Mammalia; order Artiodactyla; family Physeteridae; genus Kogia; species Kogia breviceps. The sequence goes on from NC_081319.1 coordinate 40,849,334, forward strand.
AGCCTCCATGTGTTTGCACATGTTTGTGTTTATTACAGTTTTTTTCTGGTAGTTTATTTCTAATCTCATAGCATTTTTGGTCAGAAAAGATGCTTGATATCATTTCAGTTTTCTTAAGTTTACTGAGACTTGCTTTGTGGTCCTGTTTTTGTTTTGTAAATAAGTTCATTTGTATTATTTTTTAGACTTCACATTTAAGTTATATCATGTAATACCTGTCATTCTGACTTACTTCACTTAGTGTGATAATCTCTAGGTCCATCCATGTTGCTGCAAACATGGCCATATTTCATTCTTTTTTTAATCTTTATCCATTCATCTTCTGATGGACACTTAGGTTGTTTCCATGTCTTCTGTATTGTACATAGTGCTGCTAAGAACATTGGGGTGCATGTATCTATCTTTTCAAATTAGAGTTTTCCTCTTTTCTGGATATAGGTTGGCAGTTTTTTCTTGCAGCACTTTGAATAAATCATTCCACTCTCTCCTGGCCTATAAGGTGTTTGCTGAGAAATCCACTGATAGCCTTACAGGAATTCCCTTGTATGTGAGGAATTTTTTTCTCTTGTTGCTTTTAAAATTTTTTGTCTTTGATTTTAGATGATTTCATTATAGTGTCTCTCGGAGGAGATCTTTTGGGGGACCTCTAAGATTTATTTTTTAAAATAAATTTTTAAAATAAACTTGGACTTCCAAATCTCTTTCCCGATTGGGAAGATCTCAGCTGTTATTTCTTTAAATAAGCTTTCTGCCCCTTTCTTCCTCTCTTCTCCTTTGGGGACTCCAGCAGTGCTTATATTGTGTCTCTTGATGATATCTCATGATACTTGAAGGCTTTCTTCACTCTTTTTCATTATTTTCTCTTTGTTCACCTTGAACTGGATAATTTCAAATCACCTGTCATTGACATGATGGATTTTTTTCTTCTGCGTGATCAAGTCTGCTGTTAATACTTTCTAGTACATTTTCATTTCATTCATTTTATTTTTTTCAGCTCTAGGATTTGTTTGGTTCTTTTTTTTCTGTTTGGTTCTTTTTAATGATTTCTGTGTCTTTGTTAAATGTTTTGTTTTGTTAATGTATTGTTTTTCTGACTTCACTGAATTGCTTTTGTGTGTTTTCTTGCAGCTCACTGAGGCCTTCATTAAAAGAACTATTTTGAATTTTTTATTGGGCAGATTGCAGATCTCCATTTTTGGGGGGTCAGTAACTGGAAAATTACTGTGTTCCTTTGGTGGTGCTATGTTTCATTGAGTTTTCATGTTCCTTGAAGTCTTGTGTTGCTGTCTTCGCATCTGAAGCAATCATCTTTTCCAGTCTTTACTGACTGGCTTCAGGAGAGATATACCTTTTGTCAGCCCTGCTAAGGATTCCCAGGCTTTCTCAGTAAATGAAAATTGCATTAGCAGATATTCCAATTGCTTTTTAAATGGTTATCAAGTTTTAGAATTAACCTGTAGAAAACACACAGAAGATTTTGTTTTATTTTATTTTTTGGGTTGACTTAAACAACAACATTTATTTTCTCACAATTGTGGAGGCCTGAAGTCTGAGAGCAAGGTGTCCACTGGGTTCATTTCTCCTAAGACCGCTGTCCTTTGTGGAAATTTTTATAAGAGTTGAAAAAGTGAGTATGAAAAACCTTGACAATGTATGAAGACATAAGCATTAAAATAACTAAAATCAGAAATACATTCCAGTACTCTTTGATAGAAATGTGTGTATACTACTTATATAAATGAAAAGTAATGACTTGCAGCTCATAAAGAGGAACTTTGGGGTGATAGTCATTTCTTGATTGAGTGGTATTTAGATTAAATGGCTATGTTTACTTTCATGGAGCTGCTAGCTGTTAATTTGTATAGTTTTCTGTAATATTTAATGCGAAGCTTTAAAAGTTTATTTAAAGTTAAAACTCAGTACACTTCACTTAAATTGTCTCTGCATGTAAGCATATCACATGAAGACCAACAACCACTATTCACGTTGTCTTCCATTCTTTTGTACATTTTTTGCTTATAATCTTTATTTAATTTTTTTTTTGTTTTGTGAAAGTACATGCTCTGTACTTTCACAGAGCACAGTGGATTGATGATATGATTGACAGAAAGATGCTAAGAACCATAGTATGGGAAGTTTCTTTAATTGCAAAGAATCCAGAAATTTATTAAGGTTTTTACATTAAAAATATAAGGGTTCTGATTCTGGTCAACATGTAGTAAGCACACTCTACCCTTTCCCTCTGACTAAATGCAGTTAAAATCCTAGGACAGACTACATGGACCAGCTCTCTGAGTACCATGAAAGATAAATGGTAGCAGATAGAATGGGAAAGGAAATTGTTTTTGCTTTTTCTCTCCATAGAATACCTTCCAGCCTGGACTCAAAGGTAACCCAAAATCTGGAACTGGACACTAGGTGCAGACAGAAAGAAGTCTGAGATAAGCCCTGTCTTTATAGTCTGAGGAGTGAGAAAGGGGATTCTTAAAGACGTTGGAAGGAAGGGATGGAGGAAGAGAATCTTTTGTGTTTTGTTTGGTTTTTTTTTTCCATTTTGTCCTGCTCTTGTCCCCCATGAAATTCTGTGGTGGTGAAGGCAGCAGTGACATTGGCAGCCAGGTGGGAGCAGAATCCTTTTATTTAGAGGGATTATGGTCCTAAGAGCATGGATATATTTGCTGATTTTGTCCTCTCAATTCTCACCACTTTACCCGGAAGCAATCACAGTTGTGGGAGGTGCTCAGCAGAGCAGGAAAACAAAAGCCCTTCCCTTCTAGCCAGACCCAGAAAAGGTCCTCTAGGAGCTGGAATGTCTTGGGATTGTAGAGAGGTAGGAACTCAACAAAGTGAACCCATAATATTGTGTATGAACTCCTGGGTTCTTTTCCAAAATAGCATATGTGCATCTGGCTCTAAACAGCATGCCATAGGCTACACTACTGCCCAAGTCCTGTGTTGACCGTTGCACAATATGCATGAGACAAATCAGAATGGTACTGCAAGGGCTTTGAAAACTAAACTGACATTGGAACCACAGCCCAGGGAAATTGGATATGAATTTGTGGATTGGACTTAATCAGGTAGATTGCTGCTAAAACAAAATCCAACAGTTTCCATTGGATTTAAATAAGGTTCAGAGTAACATAGCATAGTATCTAAACATTCAAAATTATTCCACATATAAAGAATCAGGAAAATCTCACCATCTCTCTTTTTTTTTTTTTTTTTTTTTTTTTAATGTTACGCGGGCCTCTCACTGTTGTGGCCTCTCCTGCTGCAGAGCACAGGCTCTGGACGCGCAGGTTCAGTGGCACTGGCTCATGGGCCTAGCCGCTCCGTGGCATGTGGGATCTTCCCGGACCAGGGTACAAACACATGTCCCCTGCATCAGCAGGCAGACTCTCAACCACTGCGCCACCAGGGAAGCCCCTCTCACCATCTCTTAAGAAGAAAAGATAGTCAACAGATGGCAACCATGACATGACATAGATGTTGGAATTATCAAAGAGTTTAAAGTGTAATTATTAATTAAAACCTTGCTCTAATAATTGAGGGTAAACCTCCTTGAAACAAATGGAAAGTTATAAATTTAAAATTGGAAGTTTTGGGACTTCCCTGGTGGTGCAGTGGATAAGACTTTGCGCTCCCAAAGCAGGGGGCCTGAGTTTGATTGCTGGTCAGGGAACTAGATCTCACATGCATGCCGCAACTAAGAGTTTGCCTGCCACAACTAAGGGGCTTGCCTGCCACAGCTAAGGAACCCACCTGCTGCAACTAAGGAGCCTTTGAGCTGCAACTGAGCCCATGAGCCACAACTAAGGAGCCTGCCTGCTGCAACTAAGACCTGGTGCAACTAAATATATATTTTTATAAAACATTAAAAATAAAATTTGAAGTTTTATAACTAAAACTAAATTTAAAATTCATTGAGTGGTATCAGTGACAGAATAGGGATATATTAACTCAGTTAACTTGAAGGTAGAAGAATAAAAACTATTTAGTCTGACCAACAGGGATTTAAAATAAGCTGAAGAAAGATGAGGAGAGCTTCAGGGACCCATGGGACAATAACAGAAAGTTTATCTTTCATGTTATTGAAGTCCCAAAAGGAGTGGAGATGGAGTGGTGCAGAAAAAGTGTTTGTGGAAATTACAGAAAGAAAGAAAGAAATATGTTTCTATTTGCAGTTGACATGATAGTCTGCTAAGAAAATCCCAAGGAATGTACAAAAAAGACCGTGGAACTAATTAGTGAGTTCACAATTGTAGGATACAAGATCAACATATTAAAATCAGTTATATTTCTTTGTACTAGCAATTAACATGGGGAAACTGAAATTGAAAACACAACCATTCAAAAAACGATTAGGTGTAAATCTAACAAAACATGTACAGCGCTTGTATGTTGAAAACTATACAATAATGATTAAAGAGGGAATTCCCTGGCAGTCCAGTGGTTAGGACTCCACGCTTCCATTGCAAGGGTTGTGGGTTCGGTACCTTGTCAGGAAACTAAGATTCCCACAAGCCATGGCTTGGCAAAAAAAAAAAGAAAAATGGTTAAAGAAATTAAAGGTCTAAATAAATGGAGAAGGATATCATGTTCATAGATTGGAACACTAAACATAGTAGTGATGTCAATTCTCAAATTGATACGTATGTTTAATGTAATTCCTATCAAAATTCTAGCAAGATTTTTGTAGACATAGACTACATTACTGTAAAATGTATATGGAAAGCAAATAAAGTAGAATGGGTAAAACAATTTTGAAGAAGAATAAAATGGAAGGAATCTCTTTACTCATTTCAAGACTTTATAGCTATTGTAATCCAGACTGTGCAGTATTGGTGGAGGGCTAGACACGTAGATCACTGGAACATTATAGAAAACCCAGAAATAGACTCATAAAGTACAGCCAACTGTTTTTTTTAATTTGGTTGCACCAGGTCTTAGTTGCAGCACATGGGATCCTTAGTTGCAGCTTGCCAGCTCCTTAGTTGTGACATGCAAACTCTTAGTTGTGGCATGTATGTGGGATCTAGTTCCCTGACCAGGGATAGAACCCAGGACTTCTACGTTGGGAGCATGGAGTCTTATCCACTGTGCCACCAGGGAAGTCCCCAGCCAACTGCTCTTTGACTGAATGTTTGTGTCCCCCCTGCCCCAAATTCGTATGTTGAAATCTTAACCCTTGGTGTGATTGTATTAGGGAGTTGGGGCCTTTGGGAGGTAATTAAATCATGAGGGTAGAGTCCTCATGAATGGGATTACTGCCCTTATAAAAGAAACCCCAGAGAACTCTCACTCCCTTTTCTGCCGTGTGAGGACACAGTGAGAAGATGGCCAGTTATGAACCAGGAAGTGGGCCCTCACCAGAAACTGAATCTGCCAGTGCCTTGATCTTGGACTTCCTAGCCTTTAGAACAGTGAGAAGTAAATATTTGTTGTTTAAGCCACCCAGTATATGCTATTTTTATTATAGCAGCACAAAGGACTAAGACAGGTGCTAAAGCAATTCATTGGAGGAAAGGTAGTCTTCTCAATAGTTGGTGCTAGAACAATTGGTTCTCCATAGGGAAAAACAAAATGCAAAAATCCTAGATCTAATCTCACATCTTACAGAAAAAGTTACTCAAATGTATCATAGGTTTAAATGTAAAACTATAAAAAATTTTAGGAGAAAACCTCAGAGAAAAAATTCAGAATTGTTTTACATGACACCTAAAGCATGATCCATTCCACCTAAAGGAAAAAAAATAAATTAGACTTCATCAAAATTAAAAGCTTCGGCTCTATCACAGAGTCTGTGAAAAGAATTTTTAAAAGAGGTTATAGACTTGAAGAAAATATTTGTGAACAACATACCTGGTAGAGATTTACATCTAGAATATATAAGGAAATCTCAACAACTCCTAAATACCAAGGGGATCAAAGAAGAAAGTACAAGAGAAGTTAGAAAATACTTTGAGGTAAATGAAAACAGAAATCACAAATACAGAAACTATGGGATGCAGCAAAAGTAGTGTTTGGAGGGAAATTTACAGCTGTAAATGCCTGTATTAAGAAAGAAGAGGGCTTCCCTGGTGGCGCAGTGGTTGAGAATCCGCCTGCCGATGCAGGGGACGCAGGTTCGTGCCCCGGTCCAGGAAGATCCCACATGCCGCTGAGCGGCTGGGCCTGTGAGCCATGGCCGCTGAGCCTGGGCGTCCGGAGCCTGTGCTCCGCAACGGGAGAGGCCACAACAGTGAGAGGCCCGCAAAAAAAAAAAAAAAAAAAGAAAGAAAGAAGAAAGAGTGGAGACAGCAGAAGCTAGAAGAACTACAGTCCTGCAGCCTGTGGAACGAAAACTACATTTACAGAACGATAGACAAAATTAAAAGGCAGAGGACTATGTACAGATGAAGGAACAAGATAAAACCCCAGAAAAAGAACTAAATGAAGTGGAGATAGGCAATTTTCCAGAAAAAGAATTCAGAATAATGATAGTGAAAATGATCCAGGACCTAGAAAAAAGAATGGAGGCAAAGATGGAGAAATTGCAAGAAATGTTTAACAAAGACCTAGAAGAATTAAAAAACAAACAGAGATGAACATTACAATAATTGAAATGAAAAATGCACTAGAAGGAATAAATAACAGAATAACTGAGGCAGAAGAACGGATAAGTGACCTGGAAGACAGAATGGTGGAATTCACTGCTATGGAACAGAATAAAGAAAAAAGAATGAAAAGAAATGAAGACAGCCTAAGAGACCCCTGGGACAACATTAAATGCACCAACATTCATCTTATAGAGGTCACAGAAGGAGAGGAGAGAGAGAAAGGACCCAAGAAAACATATGAAGAGATTATAGTCGAAAACTTCCTTAACACGGGAAAGGAAATAGCCACCCAGGTCCAGGAAGCACAGAGTCCCAGGCAGGATAAACCCAAGGAGAAACACGCTGAGACACATAGTAATCAAAATGACAAAAATTAAAGACAAAGAAAAATTATTAGAAGCAATAAGGGGGAAATGACAACATACAAGGGAACTCCCATAAGGATAACAGCTGATTTCTCAGCAGAAACACTATATGCCAGAAGGGAGTGGCATGACATTTTTAAAGTGATGAAAGGAAAGAACCTACAACCAAGATTACACTACCCGGCAAGGATCTCATTCAGATTCGACAGAGAAATCAAAAGCTTTACAGACAAGCAAAAGCTAGGAGAATTTCGCACCACCAAACCAGCTCTACAACAAATGCTAAAGGAACTTCTCTAAGTGGGAAACAAAAGAGAAGAAAAGGACCTACAAAAACAAACCCAAAACAATTAAGAAAACTCATAAGAACTTCACATATCGATAATTACCTTAAATGTGAATGGATTAAATGCTCCAACCAAAAGACACAGGCTCACTGAATGGATACAAAAACAAGACCCATATATATGTTGTCTACAAGAGACCCACTTCAGACCTAGGGACACATACAGACTGAAACTGAGGGGATGGTAAAAGATATTCTATGCAAATGGAAATCAAAAGAAAGCTGGAGTAGCAATACTCACATCAGATAAAATAGACTTTTATTTTTTAATAAATTTATTTTTTAGTTTTGGCGTTTTGGCTCTTCATTGCTGCACGTGGGCTTTCTCTAGTTGCAATGAGTGGGTGCTACTCTTCCTTGCGATGCAAGGGCTTCTCATTGCGGTGGCTTCTCTTGTTTCAGAGTACTGGCTCTAGGCGCGTGGGCTTCAGTAGTTGTGACTCACAACTCTAGAGCACAGTCTCAGTAGTTGTGGTGCATAGGCTTAGTTGCTCCATGGCATGCGGGATCTTCCCAAACCAGGGCTCGAACCCATGTCCCCTGCATTGGCAGGCAGATTCTTAACCACTGCGCCACCAGGGAAGCCCAAAAATAGATTTTAAAATAAAGACTGTTACAAGAGAGAAGAAAGGACACTATATAATAATCAACGGATCAATCCAAGAAGAAGATACGGCAATTATAAATATATATGCACCCAACATAGGAGCACCTCAATACATAAGGCAAATGCTAAGAGCTATAAAAGAGGAAATCGACAGTAACACAGTAATAGTGGGGGGGCTTCCCTGGTGGCACAGTGGTTGAGAGTCCGCCGGCTGATGCAGGGGACACGGGTTCGTGCCCTGGTCCGGGAAGATCCCACATGCCGCAGAGCGGCTAGGCCTGTGAGCCATGGCCACTGAGCCTGTGCGTCCGGAGCCTGTGCTCCACAACGGGAGAGGCCACAACAGTGAGAGGCCCGCGTACAGCAAAAAAAAAAAAAAAAAAAAAAAAAAATAGTGGGGACTTTAACACCTCACTTACCCCAATGGACAGATCATCCAGACAGAAAATTAGCAAGGAAACACTAGCTTTAAATGACACAGTAGACCACATAGATTTAACTGATATTTATAGGGCATTCCACCTGAAAACAACTGATTACACTTTCTTCTCAAGTGCATACGGAACATTCTCCAGGATACATCACATCTTAGGTCACAAATCAAGCCTTGGTAAATTTAAGAAAATTGAAATCATATTAAGCATCTTTTCCAACCACAATGCTATGAGATTAGAAATGAGTTACAGGGAAAAAAATGTAAAAAACACAAACACATGGAGGCAAAACAATACATTACTAAATAACCAAGAGATCACTGAAGAAATCAAAGAGGAAATAAAAAAATATCTAGAGACAAATGACAATGTAAACACGACGATCCAAAACCTATGGGATGCAGCAAAAGCAGTTCCAAGAGGAAGTTTATAGCAATACAATCCTACCTCAAGAAACAAGAAAAATCTCAAACAATCTAACCTTACACCTAAAGGAACTTAAGAAGAACAAACAAAACCCAAAGTTAGTAGAAGGAAAGAAGTCATAAAGATCAGAGCAGAAATAAATGAAATAGAAAAGAAAATAGCAAAGATCAATAAATCTAAAAGCTGGTTGTTTGAGAAGATCAACAAAATTGATAAACCTTTAGCGCGAGACTCATCAAGAAAAAGAGGGAGAGGACTCAAATCAATAAAATTGGAAGTGAAAAAGGAGAAGTCACAGTGGACACCTCAGAAATACAAAGCATCCTAAGAGACTACTACAGGCAACTCTATGCCAATAAAATGGACAACCTGGAAGAAATGGACAAATTCTTAGAAAGGTATAGCCTTCCAAGACTGAACCAGGAAGAAATAGAAAATATGAGAAGACCAATCACAAGTAATGAAATTGAAACTGTGATTAAAAGTCTTCCAACAGGGCTTCCCTGGTGGCACAGTGGTTGGGAGTCCACTTGCCAATGCAGGGGGCGTGGGTTCATGCCCCGGTCCAGGAGGATCGCATGTGCTGTGGAGTGGCTCGGCTTGTGAGCCATGGCCACTGAGCCTGCGCGTCTGGAGCCTGTGCTCCGTGACGGGAGAGGCCGAGGTGTTGAGAGGCACATGTACCCCCCCACACACACACAAAGCCTTCCAACAAACAAAAGTCCAGGACCAGATGGCATCACAGGTGCATTCTATCAAACGTTTAGAGAAGAGCTAACACCCATCCTTCTCAAACTCTTCCAGAAAATTTCAGAGGAAGGAACGCTCCCAAACTCATTCTGTGAGGCCACCATCACCCTGATACCAAAACCAAACAAAGATACTACAAAGAGAATTACAGACCAGTATCACTGATGAATATAGATGCAAAAATTCTCAACAAAATACTAGCAAATAGAATCTATGGGTGCAAGGGGTGCAAAGGGGTGCAAGGATTCTTCCGTATATGCAAATTAATCAGTGTGATACACCATATTAAAAAACTGAAGAATAAAAAGCATATGATCATCTCGATGGATGCAGAGAAAGCTTTTGACAAAATTCAACACCCATTTATGATAAAAAAAACCTCTCCAGAATGTGGGCATAGAGGGAACCTACGTCAAGATAATAAAGGCCATATACGACAAACCCACAGCAAACATTGTTGTCAGTGGTGAAAAACTGAAAGCATTTCCTCTAAGATCAGGAACAAGACAAGGATGTCCACTCTTGCCACGCTTATTCAACATAGTTTTGGTAGTCTTAGCCACAGTAATCAGAGAAAAAAAAGAAATAAAAGGAATCCAAATTGGAAAACAGGAAGTAAAACTGTCACTGTTTGCAGATGACATGAATACTATACATAGATAATCCTAAAGATGCCAGAAAACTCAAGTTAATCAATGAATTTGGTAAAGGTGCAGGATACAAAATTAATGTGCAAAAATCTCTTGCATTCCTATAACAACCAAAGATCAGAAAGAGAAATTAAGGAAACAATCTCATTCACCATTGCAACAAAAAGAATAAAATACCTAGGAATAAATCTGCCTAAGGAGGTAAAAGACCTGTACTCAGGAAACTATAAGTCACTGATGAAAGAAATCAAAGATGACAGATACAAATGAAGAGATATATCATGTTCTTGGATTGGAAGAATCAATATTGTGAAAATGACTTTACTACTCAAAGCAATCTACAGATTCAATGCAATCCCTATCAAATTACCAATGGCATTTTTTACAGAACTAGAACAAAAAATCTTAAAATTTGTATGTAGACACAAAAGATCCCAAACTGCCAAAGCAATCTTGAGGGAAAAAAACAAAGCTGGAGAAATGAGACCCCCTGACTTCAGACTATACTACAAAACTACAGTGATCAACACAATATGGTACTCGCACAAAAACAGAAATGGAACAGGATAGAAAACCCAGAGATAAACCCATGCACCAGTGGTCAACTAATCTATGACAAAGGAGACAAGGATATACACTGGAAAAAAGACAGTCTCCTCAATAAGTGGTGCTGGGAAAACTGGACAGCTGCATGTAAAAGAATGAAATTAGAACTCTCCCTAACACCGTGCAAAAAAAAAAAAACTCAAAATGGATTAAAGACCTAAATGAAAGACCAGACACTATTAAACTCTTAGAGGAAAACATAGGAAGAACACTCTGACATAAATCACAGCAAGATCTTTTTTGATCCGTCTCCCAGAGTAATGGAAATAAAAACAAAAATAAACAAATGGGAACTAATGAAACAAAAGCTTTTGCACAGCAAAGGAAACCACAAACAAGATGAAAAGACAACCCTCAGAATGGGAGAAAATATTTGCAAATGAATCAACGGACAAAGGATTAATCTCCAGAATATATAAATAGCTTATGCAGCTCAGTATTAAAAAAAAACCACCCAATCCAAAAATGGGCAGAAGACCTAAATAGACATTTCTCCAAAGAAGACATGCAGATGGCCAAGAAGCACACGAAAAGCTTCTCAACGTCACTAATTATTAGAGAAATGCAAATCAAAACTACAATGAGGTATCACCTCACACCAGTTAGAATGGGCATCATCAGAAAATCTACAAACAACAAATGCTGGAGAGAGTGTGGAGAAAAGGGAACCCTCTTGCACTGTTTGTGGGAATGTAAATTGATACAGCCACTACAGAGAACAGTATGGAGGTTCCTTAAAAGACTAAAAATAGAATTACCATATGACCCAGCAATCCCACTACTGGGTATATACCCAGAGAAAACCATAATTCAAAAAAACACATGCACCCCAATGTTCAGTGCAGCACTGTTTACAATAGCCAGGACATGGAAGCAACCTAAATGCCCATCGACAGACAAATGGATAAAGAAGATATGGTACATATATACAATGGAATATTTCTCGGCCATAAAAAGGAACGAAATTGGGTCATTTGTAGAGACGCGGAAGTAAGAAAGAAAAACAAATATCGCATATTAACGCATATATGTGGAATCTAGAAAAATGGTACAGATGAACCATTTTGCAGGGAAGGAATAGAGACACAGGTGTAGAGAACAAACATATGGACACCAAGGTGGAAAGCAGGGGGTGGTGGTCGTGGTGGTGGGATGAACTGGGATATTGGGATTGACATATATACACTAATATGTATAAAATAGATAACTAATAAGAACCTGCTGTATAAAAAAAATTAAAATAAGAAAGAAGGAAGAGCTCAAATCAGTAACTTTAAGAAACTAGAGAAAGAAGAAAAAGAAGAGCAAAATAAACCCAAAGCAAACAGAAGGAAGAAAATAATAAAGACTAGAGTGGAAACAAATGAATAGAAACTAGGAAAATAACAGAGTAAATAAGAGCAAAAGTTTGCTCTTTTAAAAGATCAACAACTGAGAAAAAAAAAGAGGAGACTCAAACAGCTAGAATCATTAATGAAAGTGGGGACGTTAACACCAAGCTTTCAGAAATAAAAATGATTTATAATACTTGGAACAGGAAATATGCCAATAAATTAGCCTAGGTGAAAATGGGCCTATTCCTAGAAACACACAAACTAACAAAATTTACTCAAGAAGAAATAGAAAATCTGAATAGATGTAACAAGTAAAGAGGTTAATAGTTTATAAACTTCCCACACAGAAAAAAAAAAAAAAAAAGCCCAAGGACTTCCCTGGTGGCACAGTGGTTAAGAATCCACCTGCCAGTGCAGGGGACATGGGTTCGAGCCCTGGTCCGGGAAGATCCCACATGCTGCAGAGCAACTAAGCCTGTGTGCCACAACTACTGAGCCTGTGCTCTAGAGCCTGCAAGCCACAACTACGGAGCTCACGTGCCACAGCTACTGAAGCCTGCACGCCTAGAGCCCGTGCTCCGCAACAAGAGAAGCCACCACAGTGAGAAGCATGCACACCACAACGAAGAGTAGCCCCCCACTCTCTGCAACTAGAGAAAGCCGGTGCACAACAATGAAGACCCAATGCAGCCAGAAATAAATAAATAAATAAATAAAATTAAACCAAAAAAAGCCCAAGATCAGCTGGCTCCACTAGTAAATTCTACCACATGTTTAAAGAAGATTTATCATGAACTGTTCTATAAAAGTACAAAGGAGCACTTTCCAAGTTATTCTACAAGGCCAGCATTACCCTAATGCCAAAGCCAGACAAATACATATAAAAAGAAAGCTACACACCAGTATCCCTTATGAATATAGACGCAGAAGTTCTCAATATTATTAAACCGAGTCTAGCAACATTTAAAAGGATTATACCCAGGAATGCAAAGTTGGTTCAATACAAGAAAAAATCAATCAGTGTAATACACCTTATTAGTAGGATAAATAAAAAACCACATGATCATCTCAAAAGACACAAAGCATAATACACTTTCATGATTAAAAAAAACCCAACAAACTAGGAATAGATGGGGACTCCCTCAACTTGATAAAGGGCTTATATGAAAAACTTCCATGTAATACCATACTTAAGGTGAAAGACTGAATGCTCCTTTCCTAAGATCAGGAATAAGATGCATTCTCACCACTGCAATTCAACATTGTACCAGAAGTTCTAGCCACAACAATTTTACAAGAAAAACAAAAGGCATCCAGATTGGAAAAGAAGTTAAACTATCTCTATTTGCAAATTACATGATCTCATATATATAACATCTTAAGGAATACACACACAGACACATGCACACATGCACAGGTTCAGTGTCACTAGCCATTAATTAGGGAAATGCAAATTAAGATCCAATAAGATACTAATACACTCTTATTAGTAGAGCTAAAATAAAGAGTAGTGACAATACCAAATGCTGGTGAGGATGCTAAGAAACGAAGTCTCTCATGCTGCTAGTGAAAATGTAAAATGGTATGGCCACTCTGGAAAATATTTTGGCAGTTTCTTAGGATAAATTTTGCTTTGGAAAAGCTTTGTGTTAAAATGAATGCAGTGGAGTAAAGATGAATATCCCCTCTTGCTCGGTTCAGGTAGGTGGGCTGTGTAATGAACTAGAATTTGGATTTTTTTTTAAATTTTGTTTTCCTGGAGCTGTGAAAATTAGCAATTAGTATAACTAATAAGGATTAATGGAAACTGAAAACGACTAAGGTCATGTCAGAAAGATTTGTATTTGCTGCAGAATTGAAGTGAGATGGTTTTTTTCTCATATTAGTAGTTCCATGTATAAGAGAACCCACCCACCCCCCTGCCCCCTGCTTCTTGTGTTACCGATTTGTGTGCGGAAGAGGCCTGAGAAGGAGATTAGGATTAGTAGGATCCAATTTCCTGGAGGGCTTGATTTTGGGACACTTAAGGGAAGAGATGTTGGGCTTGGCAGAGGACTGAGGTTGGAAAAGCTACAACTTGTTCATGGCCATCAGTCTTCAGGGATCCGCTTGACAGCGTCTTTCCACAGGCATATATCTCATTAGTGTTTGTTTTCCCCCTTGAAGAAGAACGGAGGGTTGGGGACACAGGAGCAGAAACGTTGCTTCCCTGGAGTCCTTGTTTATGCTGGGTGGTGAGCACTGTTGCTGGTGTCCTGCTGCAGGTCTACTGCTTGAGACCTTTTTGAGCTGTTATGTTCCAGGTGAGCCTTGTGAATGGTTGAGCTGTTGTCAGCACCTCTGCTCCTTGGGTCAGCAGCTGTCACTTGCCGATTTCTCTCTCTGTTGTCTTCTTAATTGACCCACAAAGGGTTCTTTGTACTATTTCCTCAGCGGGTTCTTGGACTGGAAAATTGCATGTGCGCCTGAGACTTGTGCTTCCAGGAAGGTGGATGGAGTGGTAGCCATTCCTTCTTGTGAACTGGCTGTGGTGTGACTCCATTTGCTTCTCCCTTCTGGTCTCACACTTCTGAGGAATCATCTTCTTGGCCTGGGTGTTCATCAGTGAGCTGAATCAAGCCAAGATACATGTCTGGGCAGGTTCCCTGTAGCACAGACCAAAGAAAACAGCAACATGGAACAGGAGAAATGGATTTGAACTTGAATTTCATTGGTGAGCTCAGCAAGGAAAGGAATTCTAGATTCCTGGGCCCTTCTGCTAGAGTTTTCTATTCTGATTTTATTGGTTTAAGTTTCTCTGCTTGGAAGCAACAGAAATTAACTGGCTCACACAAGCAAAAAGAGTATTTATTGGAAGGATATGGGGTGGCTCACAGACTGGAAAGAAGAGCTGATGATCTCGTCTTCAGAAAGGGCTGGAGCCAGAGCACCTCGTGATCTGGGGAGCAGGAACCTCTTGGGGAAGAATAAACACCACCGTATCCAGTTTTGCTTCTTTCTGCTCAGAAGTCAAAGGCCAGGGAGAGAGGCCTAACCAGCCTGGCGGGGGTCAGGGAGGGGCACCTTAACTGGCCGTTATGTCCAGGCCAAATCCTGTGGTGAAAGGTGGTTCTCAGAGCCACACTGGACTGCTGTTAGTCCAAGGAGACAGCTGCTGGGCAGGCAGAAATAGGAGGGCCCTTTGCCCTCACCCTCTCAGGAACAACTGGAGGACCAGGAACAGAGACTTCTAGCCAATACCACTGTCACAGTGAATTTTGTTTTATGTCAGGGGCCTCGGCTTTTTGGTGTTTTTGTGTTGAGGGCTGACCCCAATGGACTTTCTTTATCAGTGAATCACTGTTTGTGTAAGAGTGTGTTTTTTGAGGGATAAGACCTTGTATAAAGGTTTTTCCCAAGGATTTCTCTTGGTCTGGCCTGTTTACAGAGAATGGGTGGGGGGAGGGTTTCCAGAATGTCCATTTGGCCAAGGGCAGCTGAAGGTGCTGTCTGTTACACAGGAGTGCTTTCCTGTGCCACGTGTGAGAAAAATGCCCTCTCTAGGGAGTGGCCTTTTAGAAGTGCCTAATATGAAAGAGGATTGAGAGTTTATTACCAGAGCTAGAGAGGCAGTTTTTTTGTTTCTTTGGTTAGACTTACTTAGACACTACCCACAGTCACTAGGAGCCGACCAAGATTTTGTGTGTGTGTGTGTGTGTGTGTGTGTGTGTGTGTGTGTGTGTGTGTGTGTGTGTGTGTTGGGATTGATGTCTCCAGATCTTGCATCTAGGCCTCCTGATTCCCTATCCACGTCCCTGCCACCTCCCCCAGCAGCCCTAGTGTTGAGAGCCAAGTACTCTTTGTTAATTGGGCTTTTCTTCCTTCTTGCCAGGTGCCTGCCTGCAGATGGTGTCCATTGTCAGTGCTGTCCAACGTGTGCCAGGCTGATCCATGGTCACTTTCCGGGATGGCAGCAAGGTGACTTCAGCTGAGGATGACCCTGACTGAAAGGCTGCGTGAGAAGATATCTCAGGCCTTCTACAACCATGGGCTGTTTTGTGCGTCCTACCCCATCCCCATCATTCTCTTCACGGGGCTCTGCATCTTAGCCTGCTGGTATGTTTCCAAGTTGCCCTGGATATGGTGGGCCAGTGCCTTGGCACAATAGATTTCCTAACCCTGACTGTTCAGTAGCCCTTGGACTGTGTGCTTTTTACACAGTGGAACTTGAGGCTCATTGGATCTGTCGAGTGGAAAGCTCTAGTCCTGGGGTGTTTAGCCACGACAGTAAAACAGTCCAGGCTGGCCCTGACTTGGTGAGTCACCAGATTTGTTCACATTGCTGGTAATCTGTCTCAAAATAATGTTTAGATGTTTCTAAGAAACTTCAAGATAATTGAAAGCATGGTCTTTTAATTTTCCTTCTCAATAGTGGCAGCTTCCTTTTGGTACCTGGTTAAGAGCAGGAGCCTTGGAATGTTGCAAGGCAAAGTCCATTTGAACAATTCCTTGGACACTGTCTTGTAGGGTAACCCCAGAGACTTGGTTTTCTACTCTCTAGTCATTTTCTTGTGTTCATGTGAACCCTCCTTCTGACCTCTGGTTGATACTTGGGGCCTGCTGTGCTCACCAAGAACTTTTGTGACTGTCATTCTGTCATAGGGCCCCATAGAACCCTGAAGAGTGTGGCTGATGAGGACATTGTGAAAGGAGAGGCTTGATGTAAGATGATATCCAATGGTCCCCTTGGCTCTCAAACACTGACAGTCATGAAAAGAGCCTACCTGATTATCCTTGTCTCTGGAAAGAATTCTGGTTTCCAGATTCATTGTACATCTAACGTTTATAGATGTTTTCAGTGCTGAGCTGGAAGGATGGTTCAGGACAGAACTTGCTATTCAATTGTTAATGATCCCAAGTTCTTCCCTAATCAGGACAAGGAAAGATGAGCATATTCATTGAGAATTTCCTGCTGGGTGCTGTGTTGGTGCTTCAGGTATATAATTAAATGTGTAATTAATCCTCATAAAAACCTTGGGAAGTGATCCAGTTTTATTTCCATTTAACCAATGGGGGATGGAGGATTAGAGGCTTGCGTGGTCTACACAACTAATAAGTAGGGAAACTGGGGTTCAATCCAGCTTTAAAGGGATTCTGGTGCCTGCACCTCTGGCACTCTGTTCCCCCTGACTCTCCTCACTCTGGCTCAGTGTATTTGTACTGATGTTTAAACTTTGTTAATTTGTGTTATACAAGATTAGACACTTGTGGCTATGTCCTGTAACTGATGAATTAGGAGTGTTCTGAGAACCCAGCTCTTGGATTTGCTTGTTTTTTTTTTCCTGTAGGTTAATTGACCCATCTGTCTCTTTCAAAATCATACTTTTCTAGGCCTGGCCTATATGCTAGGGCAGTGGTTCTTAAACCTGAGCTAGCATCAGAATTGCTTGGAGGGCATGTTATATAAGATTGCTGGGCCCTACCCCAGTTTCTCATTCATCAGATCTGGATAAACCCAAGAAAGTGCAGCTCTAAACAAGCTCCCAGGCCTGGGGACTACATGCTGAGAACCACTAGGCTGTGTGTCTTTCTTGAAAATTTCTCTGAAGTTCTACCATGTCTCAGCTGAAAGTATTTTCTCTTTTATTCTAACTTCTAGAGCAGCAGTTTGTGGTGACACTTATGGTTATTATTACTCATATTGCCTTCTGTTAGAGGTGGGTGGGGTCCTGCTCCCCCTTCATAAATTCTCAGTTGATAGCATCTTTATATGTGTATGTGTATGGTAAGTAAATACATAATGGATGAATACATTGAATTAAACTTGTGTTCTCTGTGGCAGAGGTCCCCAACCCCTGGGCCACAGACCGGTACGGCCTGTTAGGAGCCGGGCCGCACAGCAGGAGGTGAGTGGTGGGTGAGCGAGCAAAGCTTCCTCTGTGCTGGCCATCGCTTGCATTACCGCCTGAACCACCCCCACCCACCCCCACACCGGTCCATGGAAAAATTGTCTTCCACGAAACTGGTCCCTGGTGCCAAAACGGTTGGGGACCTCTGCTCTATGCGCAGTGTAAGTTGAGGAGGTGGTTGTGATTCCCCTCCCACAAAGATGGCTCTCTAGCTACCGGAAAAGGGAAGGATGTTTCCTCTTTGCCATTCATCTTCTGAGGATTGGATTTGGCCAGCTGGGACCAGGCAGCTTTCTGGACAGGGAAAGCAGGCTGTGTGTAGCAGCTGCAGTTGTAGCTGGGTGCAGTTGGCCTTTATCTTTGAATGAATAATTTGATATCACACAAGTGTTTCAAAACAGATTGTCCTTGAATTTATGACTTGGGGGCCTCTGGTATTTAAACTTTATGAGATGGCTAAGGTCTCAAGCGTGGAAGACTCCTTCTCAACTCTGGGTAAATTAGAATGGGATGGAGGATGGGGGAAGAGGCAAATGTGATAATAACAATATTTAACAACCAGGACAGCCCAAATGCAGCCAAGCTGGGCAGACACCTGTCTTATATCCCACAGGTGTCTTGGCTGAACATTAGTCCTGAGAAGGGAGTGGGTGAGCCTCAGGGTAGGATTGGGCTGATGGGAGGGAAAGGAAAACTAATCTTCACTGAGCACTGGCTTTGTGGTCAGGTGCTTCCACACACAGTATTTCATTTGGTCGCCTAACATCCTTGGAGAAGGTGGTTATTCCCTAGGTCTTTTGCTGATGATGAAACTAATGTGGAGACATAGTAAGAGGTATGTGCAGCATATGGCCGGTCTGTGTGGCAGATCCAAATCTGTACTTTCTCCACTTTGCTGTGGTGATATGAACTTTATGAAGAACACTGTTTGGTGCTGATGCCTTTCATTGCAGGGAGTCTGCTCCTTGAACGAGAAGCCTCAGAAAGAGAAGCTCAGTTGCAGTGGGCCAGGGACAGGGCCTGGCAGGATCTGCCTGGACAGAGGATAGAGAGGCTTTTTGAGGCAGTGGCCCTACATAACAGAAGTTGAGGAGAGAGCATAAAATTGGGTTTTACAGCCCCCTCAATAAAGATTGCTATAATATATGCCAGGAACTGTGCCAGACCAGTGATGCAGAACACAGTCCCTCCCACAGTCTCGGCCTGAGAGAAGTAACTGCAGTGCCATTGGGTATTGTGCATAGCAGATTTGACCTAACCTTGGTGCAAAGGGAGACAGCGTTAGGGAGACTTCCAGGGAGGAGAACACCTGAGCCGAGCCCTACGGGAAGAATAGGTGGCATCTTCCTTGCTTCCTTTCCTGTTTATGGTTGTGTTCATTCAGCTCGCCGCTCTCCTAACAAAAGCACAGGGAGGCTACTACCCTGGCGCACCCCTCTGAACCTGCTGCTTCTTTTGGTCCCACTCTCTAAGGGCACTATGGTTTCCTCTTATCTTTACAGTCACCCTGTACTGGGGTGTACCGTCACATTCTTAATGCTGTGTACTTATTTTTTCAAACCACCATCTTTGTTATGTGATTGTAAAGGAATTTTTAAAATTTCTTAAAATCTGATTAGTTTAGGAGAAAATTTCTAAGGCTAGATGAAGTCCCTCAACCTCCAAAGATGATAAAGGTTGTACCAGAAAATCCAGAGATTCTGGGCGTTTATGGACAGAAGACCAGATATTGTGGACCCAGGGCACAAGCCTCCCTATCCTCTTCTGTATGGGAAGCTTTTCTATCCAGAACATCTCCCCTTCTGCCAGAGCTTCAGGTTGCCTGCAGAAAATAAAGTGTGGTTAATAGATAGGTTATTTTTTTTTTCATATTCTGTAATTGTTTTTATAATTGAAGGATAGTTGATTTACAATGTTGTATTAGTTTCTGGTGTACAGCAAAGTGATTCGGTTATATTTACACAAATTCTTTTTCATATTCTTTTCCATTATGGTTTATTACAGGATATTGAATATAGTTCCCTGTGCTATACAGTAGGACCTTGTTTTGTCTATTTTATATATAGTAGTTTGTATCTTCTAATCCCAAACTCCTTATTTATCCCTCCCCGACCTCCTTTCCCCTTTTGTAACCATAAGTTTGTCTTCTATGTCTGTGAGTCTATCTCTGTTTCATAAATAAGGCCACATTTGTGTCATATTTTAGATTCCACATATAAGTGATATCATAAAGTATTTGTCTTTCTCTTGCTGACTTCACTTCATATGATCATGTCTAGGTCCATCCATGTTGCTGCAAATGGCATTATTTCATTCTTTTTTTGTGAGTAGTATTCCATTGTATATATTTACCACATCTTCTTTATCCATTCATCTGTCAAGACATTTAGGTTGTTTCCATGTCTTGGCTATTGTAAATAGTGCTGCTGTGAAAATAGGGGTGCATGTATCTTTGAATTTTGGTTTTCTCTGGGTATATGCCCAGGAGTGGGATTGCTGGATCACCTGGCAACTCTATTTTTGTTTTTTTAAGGAACCTCTGTACTGTTTTCTGTAGTGGCTGTACCAATTTAGATTCCCACCAAGAGTGTAGGTGGGTTCCCTTCTCTCCACACCCTCTCTGGCATTTATTGTTGGTGGATTTTTTGATGATACCCTTTCTGACTGGTGTGAGATGGTATACCTCATTGTAGTTTTGATTTGCATTTCTCTAATAATTAGTGATGTTGAGCAGCTTTTCATGTGCTTATTGGCCATCTGTATGTCTTCTTTGGAGAAATGAGTAGACAGCTTTTAGTAGTTTTATTAGATACTCAGATTCCATTTAACTGCTTATCTTTTTTTTTTTTTTTTTTTTTCCGGTATGCGGGCCTCTCACTGTTGTGGCCTCTCCCGTTGCGGAGCACAGGCTCCGGATGCGCAGGCCTAGCGGCCATGGCTCACGGGCTTAGTTGCTCCGCGGCATGTGGGATCTTCCCGGACCAGGGCATGAACCCGTGTCTCCTGCATCGGCAGGCGGATTCTCAACCACTGCACCACCAGGGAAGCCCTAACTGCTTATCTTTATTGTACCTGGAATGAGAGAGTTGTTCAGCTTGAACTGAAAGGACTGCTGCTCTTGTTACCTCTGTCTGGATCTAGCAGCTGCCTGGGCTGTGGACCTGTTTATCCCACTGGATCACCCTGGGAGCCATAAATGCTCTTTCCTCTGGGAAAATCTGATGAAAGTTGTAGCAAGTAGGCACTGTGGCAAGAAGTATCTGTTTACATTTCCTAGAGGTTAGGCCACCAGGACCGGAGGTGTGGCTCAGCAGCAGTCCAGCAAGGCAGAGGGTGCTGTTTCTTGGGACCTGTCCTGAGAAGTGGTAGGTATGCCATGGAATGAAGGAAGAGTGTCTGGGTGCCAGGCCAGCTTAATTGCCCTATGTGTGGGTCAGAGGCTAATGTGAGCGGTCATCAGGTCACCTGTGATTCCATAACCTGCTGGTCATGGTTAGAGAGGGTGGATTTTAACTTGGAGAGCAAGTTGGAATCATGATGAGACCATTCCAGACCTCCTGAAGGAGGATAATCCTACAGCTTGTGTGGGTATCTGAGAGCAGACTTGGCCTCTTCCTCCTTCTTTTTCTCTGGAGGAAAACAGCACCTTCAGGCTGAGGCTAGACATCTCAGTTGTGGTGGCCTCTGCTCTCAACCTCTCTCCCTTGTCTGCCTAGAGCTCAGGTTTCCCCACGATCATCGTGACCCCTTTGTGGGTGGGCACACAGGAGACTATAGAACAGGCTCCCTCTTTTTGTACCTATGTGGCCACTCTCCGGGCACATTTATATTCCTTTCATGAACAAGAAAGAAATCTGAGTAACTGAAGCCCTGTCTGCACCTCTGCTTTGGAGAGCTGGGCTGGATACCTGAGAACAAAGTCCCGGAGCACCACTGACCTCTGCCCCAAAGCCTAGACTCAGGAGCCCAGGGGACCAGCTCCAGCAGCTGCTCCTGGGTCCTGTTCAGCATTCCAAAGCCAGAGCCTCCCTCCAAGCAGAAGTTACCCCTGACCTCACACACGAGCTCTGGAAAAGCTCTGAAAGGCTTGTAGGAGATCAAATACTGCTTTATCACCCCAAATTTCCTCCAACCCCGAATTTCCTCCAACAGAAGAGAGATCTAGAAATCTCAGAAATTTCCCTTTATAGTCTTTCACTACCCCACCCCTAGTCCTGTATTCTCCCCTGAGAAGGGAAGAAAGAAAACATGTCCCACTCCTGATGTCTCCAGAGAGGTGTCCTGTGCCACATCTCGAGTGTCATTTTTCTGGTTGCTCTTCCTGTATGTCTTCAGTGTCTCCTGAGCTCCCATCACAGATGACTGGGAGTGAGAATGGGAGGAGATGTAGAGCCAACATCATCATTTGTGGGACCCAGTGCAACATGAAAATGCAGAGCTACTGCTTCAGAAAGCAGGGGAAAAGTACTGTTAAAGGTACTAAAATGTGCTCGGATGGGAGTGGATGAAAGGCTTCCTCCTGCCCAAATGCCCATCAGATTACTGTGGTGCAGCCAACCTGGGATAGGCAATGGCCAGTGCCTCACCCTGCTCCAGGACACAGTGGGGTATGCTCTTCTGAACAGCCCTCCATGCTTTGGTCAGGCGCCTGCAAGGGGCAGTAGCAAATGGATACGTGGACAGGGAGAGGAGGCCAGATCCTGGGATGCAAGTTAGCAGGGGAACTGGTGGTCAAGCACCTGTCCCAGGGAGGACGGACCACCTGTGAACCTACACTCCAAATCCTCAGCACATGCTCCATTGTGATGGACTCCATTTACAAAGCTCAAGTTGAAACATAGGTTTATTAAGAATTTCCACATATGGTGAGAATGTAAATTGATACAGCCACTATGGAAAACAGTATGGAGGTTCCTTAAAAAACTAAAAATAGAACTACCATACGACCCAGAAATCCCCTACTGGGCATATACCCAGAGAAAACCATAATTCAAAAAGACACATGCACCCCAATGTTCATAGCAGCACTATTTACAATAGCCAGGTCATAGAAGCAACGTAAATATCCATCAACAGAGGAATGGATAAAGAAAATGTGGTACATATATATAATGGAATATTACTCAGCCGTAAAAGGAATGAAATTGGGTCATTTGTAGAGACATGGATGGACCTAGAGACTGTCATATAGAGTGAAGTAAGTCAGAAAGAGAAAAACAAATATCGTATATTAACACATATATGTAGAATCTGGAAAAATGGTATAGATGATCTTACTTGCAAAGCAGAAATAGAAATACAGATTTAGAGAACAAATGTATGGATACCAAGGGGGAAAGGGAGGGGGTGGGAGGAATTGGGAGATTGGGATTGACACGTATACACTATTGATACTATGTATAAAATGGATAACTAATGAGAACCTACTGTATAGCACAGGGAACTCTACTTAATGCACTGTGGTGACCTAAATGGGAAGGAAATCCAAAAAAGAGGGGATATATGTATACATATAGCTGATTCACTTTGTAGTACAGTAGAAACTAACACAACATTGTAAAGCAAGTATACTCCGATAAAAACTTAAAAAGAAACCTTGCATTTTGCATTTTTGTTGAATCTTTTCCTTGGTGTTTTTCTTGGGCTTCTATTAAAAGGAATTTATGATTGTTTAAGTTTTTAAACAAAACAGAAATGTAATACAAGAGTATAGTGTGATGTTAAGAGGGTGGACTCTGGGGCCAGACTGCTTGTGTTCACATACTGGTTCTGTCACTCTCTTGGGGGTTAGAGGGGATATAGCTTCTGCGTGCCTTGTTGGGTTGTGGTGAGGCTTTTTTTTTTTTTTTTAATATTTATTTATTTATTTATTTTGGCTGCGCCGTGTCTTAGTTGCAGCACATGGGATCTTCATTGTGGCATGCCGGCTTCTTAGTTTGCAGCATGTGGACTTCTTAGTTGCAGCATGCACATGGGATCTAGTTCCCCAACCAAGGAACAAACCCAGGCCCCCTGCATTGGGAGTGCAGAGTCTTATCCACTGGACCACCAGGGAAGTCCCTGTGGTGAGTCTTAAATGAGAAAAATGATGGAAGGCACCTGGCACACAGTAGGTACTCAGAGTTAGAAACCATCATCATTGTTACAGAGACAGAAACGGGCAGGTTCACCATCAGTGATAAGAACCGTGTTGGGGTGAGTACAGGACATTTTGGCAGCAAATAGGAGGAGGGGCCTTAACTCAGACTTTGGGGAAAGGGGAAAGACTTCCTAGGCAAATGATACTGTAGTTGAGGCCTTGAAGCTGAGTTGTCTAGGAGAAGAATGAGCAAGAGTGTTCCAGCAAGTACAGAGCCTCAGAAGCAAGAGGGGAGTTGCGTGGCTCCAGGGCAAGGTTGGAGAATGACTGTGAGCCACTTGAAGCATTTCAAGGCCTGTGGACATTTCCTAAGAGACTTTATCCTAAGAAAGTGGATGCTCTGGAGTGTGCTGCCCTTCTTTCTCTTCCTGCTGGAATATTTAGACTCTTGGAATTCACAGATGTTTTACATATTTCAAATCTTGAGAAATAGGCTGCCTTTAGTCAGTGTGTTTTGAGCAGCTACTCTATGGAAAGTGAATGTAGATAAATAAAATGTACTGCTGCCTTCATCTTGTAGTAGAGCTAGAGCTTCAGCAGTCTTAGCTCTGGGCCCCAGGACTCCTCTCTGCACCCAGAGCTCAGGGGTCAGCCCAGGCATTGTGCAGAGCTTTCCCCAGCAAAACCTTAGCTAAGTCCAGAGACAGCCCTTGACATCTACCTCCAAACAGCTGAATCTTAGCTTTTGCAAGAAGCAAAAGAGAAGCAACTCTTCACATAAAAGGGATTCTCGATGGATTAATAGCTGATTTCTTCTCAGAAACCATGGAGGCCAGAAGGCAGTGGGATCACATATTTAAAGTTCTGAAAGGAAAAAAAAAATCAAGAGTTCTAAATTCTATAAAACTATATTTCAGGGACTTCCCTGGCAATCCAGTGGTTAAGACTGTGCTTCCAACACAGGGGGCACAGGTTTTTGTTTTGTTTTTTAAATAAATTTATTTATTTTATTTATTTTTTACTGTGTTGGGTCTTCATTGCTGTGCGTGGGCTTTCTCTAGTTGCAGCAAGCGGGGGCTACTCTTCATTGCAGTGGCTTCTCTTGTTGCAGAGCACGGGCACTAGGCGCGCGGGCTTCAGTAGTTGTGGCGCATGGGCTCATTAGTCGTGGCTCGTGAGCTCTAGAGCACAGGCTCAGTAGTTGTGGTGCATGGGCTTAGTTGCTCTGCAGCATGTGGGATCTTCCTGGACTAGGGCTCAAACCTGTGTCCCCTGCGTTCGCAGGCAGGTTCTTAACCACTGTGCTACCAGGGAAGCCCAGGGGCACAGGTTTGATCTCTGGTCAGGGAACTAAGATACTGTATGTGGCAGGGTGTGGGAAATAAAAAAATAGTGACTGCTTTCAAATTGAAAAAACAAACCAAAAAAAACTATACTTCAGTAATGAAGGAGAAATTAAGACATTTCCAGATAAACAAATTAAGACATTTCCAGATAAATGGGCTCTAGGCCCGCACGCCTAGAGCCCGTGCTCCGCAACAAGAGAAGCCACTGCAATGAGAGAAATTGTTACCAGTGCACCTACCCTACAATTTGAAGCTATAAGAAAAAATAAACACTAGTAAAGATAATCAGTATTGTTGGTTTGGTTTGTAATTTCTTTCTTTTCTTCTGTGATTTAAAGGGCAAGTGTATTAAATAATAATTTAAAATTTACATTAAAGAGATTAAATGTAAAGTGTAATCTGTGACAACAATATAAAAGGGGAGAGACAAGGATGTGTAGACAGAGTGTATATCCTGTTGAAGCTAAGCTGCTCAGACTGCATGATTTCAGTTATCTTATTTTCATGATTGCTGATCCTTTCTTCTCTGCTCAGATTTGCTGTTGAACCCTTCTATTCAACCTAGGTTGTTATTAGTTGTTAATAATAGAATTCCCAAGGTGACCACTAAGAAAATAACTTTTTTTTTTTTTTTTTTTTTTTTTTTTTGTGGTACGCGGGCCTCTCACTGTTGTGGCCTCTCCCATTGCGGAGCGCAGGCTCTGGACGCGCAGGCTCAGCGGCCATGGCTCACGGGCCCAGCCGCTCTGCGGCATGTGGGATCTTCCCGGACCGGGGCATGAACCCGTGTCCCCTGCATCGGCAGGCGGATTCTCAACCACTGCGCCACCAGGGAAGCCCCGAAAATAACTTTTAAAATATGTAGAACAGGGGCTTCCCTGGTGGCGCAGTGGTTGCGAGTCCTCCTGCTGATGCAGGGGACAGGGGTTCGTGCCCTGGTCTGGGAGGATCCCATGTGCCGCGGAGCAGCTGGGCCCATGAGCCATGGCCACTGAGCCTGCGCGTCCAGAGCCTGTGCTCCACAACAGGAGAGGCCACAACCGTGAGAGGCCCACGTACCGCAAAAAAAAAAAAAAAAAAAAGTAGAACAGTAAAGTAGAAGGGAATCAAAGTGGCACACTACAAAAAATCAATACTCCCCCCTTAAAAAAAGGGCAGCAATGGAGGAACTGAGGAACAAAAATCATATAAGACAAACAAAACAAATAGCTAAATGGCATAAATAAATTCTTCCTTGTCAGTAATCACATTAAATGTAAGTGGATCAAACTCTCCTATTAAAAGAATGGCCAATTTGATTTTATAAAGACTTTATCTACATGCTGTCTACAAGACACTTTAGATACACTATGCTTTTTATTTTAACTTTTTTTTCTTGGCTGCACCCTGCAGCATGTGGAATCTCAGTTCCCTGACCAGGGATTGAACCCATACCCCCTACACTGGAAGCACGGAGTCTTAACCACCTGGACCACCAGGGTGGTCCTTAGATATACACTACACTTTAGATATAAGAACACAAACAGGTTGAAAGTAAAAGGATGGAAAATGATATTCCATGCTAAACAGTACCCAAAAGAGAGCTGAAGTGGCTATATTATTATCAGACAACATTAAAAAATTTATTAGAGACAAAGAAGGACATTATATATTGATAAACGCTTCAATACAACAAGAGGATATAACCATTATAAACATATAACACCTAACAACATATCCCTAAAATATATAAAGCAAAAATTGACAGTATTGAAAGGAGAAATACACAGTTCTCCAATAATAGTTGAAGTCTTCAATACTCCAGTTTCAGTGATAGCTAAAAGCAGACAAGATCAATAAGGAAATGGAGGACTTGAGCAACACTGAAACCACCTAGACCAATACACATTCTTCTCAAGTGAACATAAACATTCTCCAGGATAGACCATATGTTAGGCCACAAACAAGTCTCAGTAAATTTAAAAAGATCTAAATCATACAGAGAATCTTTTCCAGTAACAGCAGAATGAAACTAAAAATCAGTAATAGAAGGAAGGCTTCCCCAGCAGTGCAGTGGTTAAGAATCCTCCAGCCAATGCAGGGGACATGGGTTCGAGCCCTGGTCCAGGAAGATCCCACATGCCACGGAGCAACTAAGCCTGTGTGCCACAGCTACTGAGCCTGCACTCTAGAGCCCGCGTGCCACAACTACTGAAGCCTGCGCTCCTAGAGCCCGTGCTCTGCAACAAGAGAAGCCACCGCAATGAGAAGCCCATGCACCGCAATGAAGAGTAGCCCCCACTTGCTGCAACTAGAGAAAGCCTGCGTATAGCAATGAAGACCCAACACAGCCAAAAATAAATAAGTAAAATAAATAAATTTAATTTAAAAAATAATAGAAGGAAAATTCACAAATACATGGAAATTAAACAGTATATTCTAAAACAACCAGTGGGTTGAAGAAGAAATCAGAAAGGAAAATAGAAAATACCTTGAGATGAAAACAAAAACACAATATACCAAAACTTATGGGATGCAGTGAAAGTAGAACTGAGAGGGAAATTTATAGTTGTATAAAGGACTGCAGACTCATATCTAGAATATATAAAGACAACTCAATTAAAAACAGTTAGAGTTGAAGAAGTGCTTCACAAAAGAGGATTTATCCAAATGGCTAATAAGCATATGAAAGAGTTTTCGACACTATTTGCTGTATATTAAAACCACAGAGAGATACCACCACCTCCTCCTCTAAATGGTTAAAATTAATTGGACTGACAATATCAAGAGGTGACAAGGATTTGAAGCAGTTGAAACTCCTATCACACTGCTGATGGGAACATAAATTTAAATAACTACTTTAAATAACTACTTTGGAAAACTGGTGTTATCTACAAAGCTAAGTATAAGTATACTCCACAACCCAGAAATTTCATTCTATGAATATACCCAACAGAAATGAGTGCTTACATTAAAATGAGTGTATACATAAAAATTACCACAATATCTCTATTCTTAATAGCTTCAGCTGGGACCAGCCAAATGTTCCTCAACACTGGAATAGATAGATGCACTGTAATATGTTCATTCAGCGGAATAGTACATATGGAAAAGAACGATCTGCTACATGTACATCTAGTAGATGTAATTTAAGTGAAAACAGCCAGTCACAAAAGAATACACAGTGGAATGGATGATTTCAGTTATATGCCATCAGAAACAGGCAAAACTAATTTATGATGATAGGAATTCTAATAGCGGTTTATGGTAGTGGATACTCTTCACTGGGCCAGGGCACAAGGCCACCTTCTGAGGTTCTGGAGATATTTTATAGCTTGATCTAGGTAGTGGTTACACAGGTGTAGGCATACGTAAAAATTCATTGCACTATATACTTAAGATTTTTTAAAATTTTATTTATATTTTATTTTTGGCTGCATTGGGACTTTGTTGCTGCGTGCAGGCTTTCTCTAGTTGCAGAGAGCAGGGGCTACTCTTCGTTGCGGTGTGCGGGCTTCCCATTGTGGTGGCTTCTCTTGTTGTGGAGCACGGGTTCTAAGCATGCGGGCTTCAGTAGTTGTGGCGTGAGGGCTCAGTAGTTGTGGTGCACGAGCTTAGTTGCTACATGGCATGTGGGATCTTCCCAGACCAGGGCTCGAACCCATGTCCCCTGCATTGGCAGGCGGATTCTTAACCACTGTGCCACCAGGGAAGTACGTATACTTAAGATATGTGCATTGTACTACATAAAAGTTAATTCTCAGTTTTATTTAAAACTGAGAATTAACTTTTATGTAGTACAATTTTCTTTTTTCCCACACCACACTGCATGCGGAACTTCCCCAACCAGGGATCAAAACTGCCCCCCCTGAAGTGGAAGCGTGGAGTCTTAACCACTGGACCACCAGGGAAGTCCTGAAGAAAAAGTTTTAAAAGAAGTGAAACCTGAAACAAAAGCACATTCATTTGCCAACTTTTTGATGTTAGGTCAGGCTTTTTCCTTTGCGTGTGGTGGGTCCATTGACTTCTGTTCAGCCTCATCTAGTATAAACTACACCCTCAATGTGTTATGCACAGTTTCCATGGTCTGTCCCTTTAAATTGGAGCAATTTGCTCAGCAGTCTGAATAAGGATCCTTCTGGATTTTTGTTTCCCCAGTTTTTTGGCTGCACCGCGTGGCATGTAGAACTTCCCAACCAGGGATCGAACCCATGCCCCCTGCAGTGGAAGCACGGAGTCTTAACCACTGGACCACCAGGGAAGTCCCTCCTCAGTTTTTTCTTGTTGTCTTACTTATGTCTAATTTGACCAGAAGTTTGTGTAGCATCTTGCCTTTATTACATCTCCAAAAATATTCAACCAGTAAACTACTTCATAAAATAGTTTATGCATTGGGCTTCCTGTGACTAAAAGGGAGTTTGAAAAATTCTGATATAGAGGCTTCTGAGTTTTCTCCTAGCTCTGAAGTTTTATGACTAATATTTTGTACCTTTGTACAGGTCTCCTAGCATGGAGAATTTAGTGCAACCGCAGTGGTTCCTGAGTCACTGTTACCTCAGCACAGCTTCTCCCTGCCATTGTGTCCTAACTCTTCTCTCCTTTTTGTTCATCCCAGCTACCCACTGCTGAAACTCCCCTTGCCAGGAACAGGACCCGTGGAATTCACCACTCCTGTGAAGGATTACTCGCCCCCGCCTGTGGCCTCTGACCACAAGCCAGAAGAGCCTAATGAGCAGCCAGAGTGGGTAGGTGCTCAGTGTATCGCTGAGGAGAGCCCTGGGCGTTGGGTGCAGACTGGCCGAGGCAGGGGTTCTGTGAGCAAGTGAGGGTGGTCAGCTTCTGATGTGTGAATACATATACTTGAATAGTTTTATAAAAGGCACAGAAAATATTCAGTTATACATTTAATACATCTAGTTATACATTCCTGTTTTGAAAGGAAACACCAAACTATGTAGAAAGAAGTGTGTCTGTCCTAGAAAAGCTGGGGATTGTGGTTGCCGTAGCCGTGGACAGCTGGGCCTGGGTTCATATGTAGGCTGCTCACACAGCATGCACAGGTGCCAGGCAGTGTCCTGGCAAACAGGCTGTCTCCTTCTTGCGCAAGGTAGTTATGGGAACCACTGAGCATCCCTAGAGAATGTTTTATTTATCATCAGAGTCCCAGCACCATTTAATATTTGCAGTGCGCACCTAAGTTTTCAAATCTGCTAGGTCCTGTTTTATCCTCACAATCTAGTCAGGTAAGACGTGCAGGTTTTGTTTATCTCTTTTGCAGTTAAGGAAGCTGGGGCCCAGAGTGATGATGTGCCTCAGTTTAAATTTAGTTTTCATGGGGTCAGCACTGGATTAGAACTTCAGATCTCCTGACCTGAAGCCCACTGCTTCTTCTGAGTCATACTGTTCTCAGCTGACTGTCTCTGAGCTGAGCACTAACGTAAACAAGAAGAAACAATCTTTCCAGTTGAGCGTCTGAGGTGCAGCACTTAACCCACCAGAACTCTGGACTCATTATTTGGAAATCTTCTAAGAGTGATTAGTTCGTCTCTAAAACTTTTACCTGCCAGGTATGGCTGAAGTGTTCTTCCCTCATGTGTTGTGCTCTGGTCCCGTGGATTGGTGCTGGGCTTGCTGAGT
This sequence comes from Kogia breviceps, assembly GCF_026419965.1. Classification (NCBI taxonomy): domain Eukaryota; kingdom Metazoa; phylum Chordata; class Mammalia; order Artiodactyla; family Physeteridae; genus Kogia; species Kogia breviceps. Next base: position 40,880,383 of record NC_081319.1, read on the forward strand.
CTGTTGTTGAGGAACAAAACCAAGCTCAGGGCACAGAGCTTTTCCTCTTCTACCTTCTCTCTGACAGTGATTGCACATTCCTTCCCATTTCCTTTTCGGGTAATGTAGCAGCCAGGTAACTTGTTATAAACTGTGCTCTAATGTTGCTGAAATAGAGACATATCTGGTAAGATAGGCATGTGTTACAGCTACACATGGTGTCAAGAGGAAGTACACAATCCAGGCTCAATGGTACTCTGCCCATGAAGGTCAGATGTGGCAGAAACCAGTTCTGTTGCTTCATGTCTCAGCTTGACCCTTGGCTCACTATGGGACCTTACTGGATCAAGACTTTTGCCTCCATTAACCTCTTCATGCAGATTTATCACATAATGGAGCTGATGGTTCCCAGTCACAACAGGGTCATCTGTGTTTGTGAATGCAGTGTTTTGTGACTAGTAGAGTTCAGTGGACTGGATGGTACAGAATAGATGTTTCATGGTACAGCTGTTGGGGGTTTACTTGTTTGTGAGCCCTTTAAACTTCCTTAATGTTCCATCTTTGGCCTGGGATGGTGATAGTAAGCAGGTGTACAAAATAACTTGAGGGTTCAGGAATAAGAAGATTGTCCCTTTTTTCTCTTTCTGATTGGGGTCCCCAGCCCCTGAAAGGTTGAGAAGGAGACCCATGCCCTGGTGCAGTCACCTTGTGTCATGCAGCTCAGTGGTCAGTTATCTCACCTCCATGGACTGTTCGTCATAAAAGAAAAAGTCGGGCTTCCCTGGTGGCGCAGTGGTTGAGAATCCGCCTGCCGATGCAGGAGACACGGGTTCGTGCCCTGGTCCGGGAAGATCCCACATGCCGCGGAGCAACTAAGCCCGTGAGCCATGGCCACTAGGCCTGTGCGTCCGGAGCCTGTGCTCCGCAACGGGAGAGGCCACAACAGTGAGAGGCCCGCGTACCGGAAAAAAAAAAAAAAAAAAAAAAAAAAGAAAAGGTCAACAATATAGGAATTCTAAGGGTTGCTTTAATTATAAGGAACAGGAAACACAACCCAAACCAGAGTAAGTGAAAAGGGTGGTTTTTGGATCATATAACTCACAGCCACAGGCAGGGCTTACTCAAGGGCAGCATGGTTTAGGCCTCAGAAGGAGTCCACCTCTCAGCTCTGCCCTGTCTGGATCAGCTCACTGTTGTCTCCCTAACAGTGGCTGCAGCAGATTCAGTCCCATGTTCTTGCAACATCCAATCCAGTGGAGGATGAGAGGGTGCCCACTTGGCTCTGAATGGGGTTACCTGCCTGTCCCCACCCCAAACCCTGTGGCCGAGGGAGGTGCTTCGTTGACTGACTTCAGCACCTGATTGTCTTCATCACCAGGCTGGGGATGAGAGAGGATGGTTTCCCAAGGAAAATTAGGACGCTCAGGCACTGGGCGTCTACTGCTCACACCAAGGAACCAAAATGTCCTTCATTCCTCTGTTCATTCCTTTATTCAGCACATGTTTATTGCACGTCTGCAGTGTGCCTGGCAGGATGATCTTGAGCCACACTGCTCCGGAGGAGATCTAGTGTGCTTGGGAAGAGAAGACAAAGATATCAGTTTAAAATAAATTTGGCATATGTCAAAGGGAAATAGGAGCCAACTGAAAGAGCTCCAAATGGCCAATGCTGGAAAATAAAATACATTTTGCAACAAAATAAGTAAAGTAGTATTGGATTATAACCCACAGTGTAAAATAAATATCTGAGTCCATATGATTGAATAAATCAGTGAAGGAAAATAGACAAATCTGGGCAAAAATTCTAAATTTATGTAGCTGGACTTCCCGGTGGTGCAGTGGTTAAGAATCTGCCTGCCAATGCAGGAGACACAGGTTCGATCCCTGGTCCAGGAAGATCCCACATGCCGCAGAGCAGCTAAGCCCATGTGCCACAACTATTGAACCTGCACTCTAGAGCCCATGAGCCACAGCTACTGAGCACGTGCCCCTAGAGCCCGTGCTCTGCAACAAGAGAAGCCACCATAATGAGAAGCCTGCGCACCACAATGAAGAGTAGCCCCCGCTCGCCACAACTAGAGAAAGCCCGCGCGCAGCAACAAAGACCCAATGCAGCCAAAAATAAATAAAATAGAATAAATTAATTTTTTAAAATGCAGTAAAAAGTAATCATTGTATTAAAAAAATATATATATAGGTAGCTACTCTGCCCTCAGGGAGGTGGAATATAATCCCTCTTCCTTAATTATGGACTGTGTGCATAGTGACTTTCTTCCAAAGAGTACCGTGTGGAGAGGGGAGAAAGGAGTCTCTTTACAGTGGAGAACCTGAGCAAGGTGATGAGGGTCAACATCAACCGTGATAAATCAGATTGATGGTATGTACCCTTGATGTGTGATGAGAAGGGGTGCTTTACCTCTCTGGTCTTCCTCCCAAAAACCCGTAACTCCAGTCTAATCATGAGAAGAACTTCAGACGAGTCCCAGTTGAGAGATGGTCTACACAGTTCCTGACTAGTGCTCCTCAAGACTTTCAAAGTCATCAAAAAAGAGTCTGAGCACTTCCCTGGTGGTGCAGTGGTTAAGAATCCGCCTGCCAATGCAGGGGACATGGGTTCTAGCCCTGGTCCAGGAAGATCCCACATGCAGCGGAGCAAATAAGTCCATGCGCCACAACTACTGAGCCTGTGCTATAGAGCCCAAGAACCACAACTACTGAGCCCACATGCCTGCGCACCTAGAGCCCATGCTCCACAACAAGAGAAGCCACTGCAATGAGGTGCCTGTGTACCACAACGAAGAGTAACCCCCACTTGCTGCAACTAGAGAAAGCCCGTGTGCAACAACGAACACCCAATGCAGCCCCACCCCCCCCAAAAAAAAGAGTCTGAGAAACTGTCACAGCCAAGAGAAGCCTCAAGAGACAGGACAACTAAATATAACATGGTATCTAGGATGGGATGTTGGGAGAGGAAGAGAACATAGGTACAAGCTAAGGAAATCTGGTTTCCTTACTTTTCCTTAGTGATAGCGTCTCAGACTTTCCTTGTTCTTGATGAGCTGGATAGTTTTTTTGGTAAATAAGTATTTTAATTTATATTATATTTAATTAATTAATTTATTTTTATTTTGGCTGCGTCAGGTCTTCATTGTGGCATGCAGGATCTTTTTTGTTGTTGTTGTGTTGTGTGGGCTTCTCTATAGTTGTGGTGTGCGGGTTTTCTCTCTCTGGTTGTGGTGCTTGGGCTCCAAAGTATGTGGGCTCTGTAGTTCGTGGCACGCAGGCTCTTTATTTATTTACTTATTTTAAAATTTTATTATTTTTTGGCTGTTGGATCTTGGTTGCTGTGTGCAGGCTTTCTCTCGTTGTGATGAGTGGGGGGCTACTCTTCATTGCAGTGCACGGGCTTCTCATTGAGGTGTCTTCTCTTGTTGTGGAGCACGGGCTCTAGGTGCACGGGCTTCAGTAGTTGCAACACGTGGGCTCAGTAGTTGTGGCACGTGGGCTTTAGTAGCTGTGGTGCCGTCTCAGTAGTTGTGGCTCATGGACTCTAGAGTGCAGGCTCAGTAGTTGTGGCACACAGGCTTAGTTGCTCTGCGGCATGTGGGATCTTCCCAGACCAGGGCTCGAACCCGTGTCCCCTGCATTGGCAGGCAGATTCTTAACCACTGTGCTACCAGGGAAGTCCTGCAGGCTCTTTAGTTGAGGCACGTGAGCTCAGTAACCCTGCAGCATGGGGAATCTTAGTTCCCCAACCAGGGCTCGAACCTGTGTCCCCTGCATTGGAAGGCGGATTCTTAGCCACTGGACCACCAGGGAAGTCCCGATCTGGACGGTTTTGAGGAGTGTTCCTCAAGTGGGATTTGCCTATTTTTCTCTAGATTAGACTGGGGTTATGGGTTTTTGGAAGGAACACTACAGAGGTGAAGTGTCATTCTTTTCACATTTGTCAGCCTCCTAAATTATTTTTTTAATTTCCATACATTAAAGTTCAGTCTTTGTGTTGTAAAGTTCTTGGTACTGTCAGGTTTGTTTGGGTTTTCTTTAAGCCTTTCTAACAGAAGTATGGAACAGTCTAGATGTGTTTTTAATTTGCATTTTCCAGCTGACTACTGTCAAGTGCTTATTGTATTTGCATACCTTCCTTTGTGAAGTGTTTCACTGTTCTGCCCGTTTTGAACTGAGCTGTTTGGATTTCGTTTTATTGAATTGTAATTCTTTCTGTATGCTGGAGGTATCTCTTTCTATATAGTATATAGTCCTCTTTCTCCCCTTTTGCTGAAATATACACCCCCCCCCAGTGGGATGGTGTCTGCACCCTGCAGTTGGGCCTTTCTGTGTCCTCCAGAAAGGACTCCAATCAACTCTACGGGATCCTTGTGCTCTGAGTTAGGTCTGCTCTGTGTTGGAGTCACTGATCAGTGGCCTTGTGGGGTAGGGGAGGACAGTTCTCTCTGGAAGGAGGGATGTTTTTACCAGAGGAAGACCAGAGCAAAGCAGAAAGGTGAAGACTTTCCATTTCACAGGCATGTGACCTTGGGCAGGTTATGTAACACCTGTGTACCTTAGTTTCCACATTCATAAAGTGGGGATAATAATTATACCTGCATTATACATAGTCATAGGATTAAGTGAAAGAATGCAAAAGTTAGGTCAGTGCCTGGCCCATCATTTGCATTCGATAAATGTTTCTGGCTGTCATTGTCATTGATTAGATCTGGTCGGAGCAGAGGGCAGAACAGAGGTTCACATGCTTGGACTGCCCTCTGAGTGCACCAGGCATGCACTCCTTATCTTTTACTCCTTAGTTCACATCACGCTCTCCAGAAAGTCTTCCCCAGCTGTCTTGCAGATGTGTGCTCTGTTTCTCCTTGTGAACTGTAGTGTGACCTAGTTGCAATCATGTTTCATTCAAATTTGTCCAACCTTTTGCACATAGTATATGCTTAAGAAAGGTTTTTTTTGAGTGACTTGTTGAATAAGCACGGCTTATTTAGGAGACAGGGAGTCTGAAGTGAGGCATTTTTCTTGGAGCTTGATAGGTGATAAGTTAGGTGGGACCAAGTTAAATATTGGGCTCTGGAGTTTAAATGAATTCTCTGGGCAGTGGAAAGCCATTCCCTTAGAGGCAATGACATGATGAAAGTGGTGGTAAGGAGGTCAATCTAATTGAACTTAGAGAAACTTGGAGACTGAGTTGACTGTGCCTAGGAGGGAGGGTGAGGGGACAAGAAAGGGGAGGAGAGATAGATTTTAAAGGGATGCCAAACCAATTTTAAGAGTTTTAAGACATAATGATACAACTAGATGTAACTAACATGTATTTGGCCAGACACTTAACTAAATGGTTTTGTGTGTTCTTTTGTTTGGTCCTCACAGTGATTTGCTGAGGTCTGAGAGTTTATTCCCGTTTCCCTCAGGAAGTAAGGGACTGAGGCTTGGAGAGTGTAGAGACCCTTGTCCAAGGCACACAACCACGGGTGGAGCTATAATTTAACCCTGGCATGTCCCCTGAGCCTGCCCTTCCCACCATACCCCACCCCCTCGCCTGTCCAGGGCTGGAGAACAAGGAGTAGGAGCCCTGTTTTCCAGAAGAGCTGAGTAGTGGGAGTCCTCCATATGGTGTTGTAAAGGGAGCCCCTGGGTGTGTCAGTGTAAAGGTGAAATACCTGGAGCTCTAGCTTGCTTTCTCTAAATGTGAAGGAAGGATTGTGTTTAAAACAGCAAAGTTGAGGTGTCCTGCACCGGCTTGGCTCCCCTAGACCAGGTCACCATGGAAACCTGAACCTCACACCAAGACTTATCTGCCGCGTGCACAGAGGTGGCTGGGCTTCCGGCCCAGCACTGCAGTGTTTGGTGGTAGCCTGAGCCTGAATGCAAGGTTTCCAAGGAGCCCTGGTCAGGGACCCACCCCACAGGTCCTCAGGACCTCAGCTCGCCTCCTGCACTGCTTGTGCTGAGCCTTTCCATCTATGTCCTGTTCTTTATGGGAACTCACATAGTTCAGAACTACCCAGGCAGGTAGAATATACCAGCTTGGGAATTAGGCGGCCCTGGGCTTTAATCCTGGTCTGCTGCCTATCAGCTCTGTGTCCTTGGGCATATCCTATTTATCTCTCTGAGACTGGGTTTTCTTATCTGGGTCCTCTAGCTCAGGGTCTCTTACAAACTGCAATCAAGGTGTCAGCCAAGGCTGCAGTTATCTCAAAGCCTGACTGGAGAGAATCTGCTTCCAAGCTCACTCAGACAGTGAGCTGGAAGCAGGTTTCTTACAGGCTGTTGAACTGAGGGACTCTTGTCCCTCATTGGGTGTTGGCTGAAAGCCCCTCAGTTCCTTGACACATGGACCTTTCTGGAGCAACTCATGATATGGCTGACTTCATCAGAGTGGTGGCTCTAAAGGAGGGGGGCAGAGGAGGCTCATAGTCTGTTTTTTCCTTCCATTAAAAAAAAAATTGTGGCAAAATACACACAACATAAAATTTACTCTCTTAACTGTTTTTGTTTGTTTTTGTTTTGTTTTGTTTTTGTTTGTTTGTTTGTTTTGGCTGTGCCATGTGGCTTGCGGGAACTTAGTTCCCTGACCAGAGATTGAACCGGGGCCCCAGCAGTGAAAGCGCTGAGTCCTAACCACAGGACCACCAGGGGATTCCCTCTCTTAACCATTTTTAAGTGTGCAGTTCAGTGGTATTAAATACATTCACCTTATTGTACAGCCATTAACACCATCCATCTTCATAACTCTTGATCTTGTAAAACAGCAACTCTGCATCCATTAAACAGTAACTCCGCATCCCCCCTTTCCCAGCCCCTGGTAACCACCATTCTGCTTTCTGACACTATGAATTTGACAACTTTAGGTACCTCATATAAGTGGAATCATTCGGTATTTGTCTTTTCGTGCCTGGTTTATTTCACTTAGCATAACGGCCTTAAGGGTCATAGTCTTTTGTAACCTAATCTCAGAAATAAGAGCTCATCACTTTTGCTATATTCTGTTTGTCAGAAGCAAGTCACTAGGTCCAGCCCGCTCTCAAGGGGGATTATACTTGGGCATGAGTGCCAGGAGGTGGGGATTACTGGGGCCATGTTAGAAGCCTCCATCTAGTGAGCACTCCTCCCTCTGTACCCAGGGGCATCTGTACTCCACTGGCCCTTACGTTTTCTCCATCACCCACTTAGGATACCTCATGTTGTCTCTGTTTCCATGTCTGTTTCTTACTTGAGTATCAAGTAGGGATTATGATAGGGCCCAGCACAGTGAGTGGTAGGCCCTGCCCACATCTCCTGCCATTTTCGTGCCTGCCTGCTTTCCAGCCACCAGTATCTGCATCTCATTTGTCAAAGGATCTCTGGTACAGAAGGCATGAGGTGCTGGAGAAATCGCACCCCCTAGGAGCAGCCCTCAACCAATTGTAGGAGTTGGTATGTAACCTCAGCTGTCTTCCTTTATGTGGGATAACTCAGCTAAATCCAGTTATCCACAGAGGATGCTTGCTCAGTAGCACATCCTTTGTGGGCTGCCTTCCCTTCCCTACTCCTGTACCTACTCCCCTCCGTGTGTTTCCTCCACCTCCCAAGGAAACTACTTGTCTAAGGGCCTGCTGCTAGGGGAACCCAAACTAAGATAGTGAATGACAAGAGTTAGGCTCATGCCTGTAAATAAACCACCATAAGAAAATTTTGATGCCCAGAATAGGGAGTTTGAGGGTCCATATATTGGACGATGAGTTTGATACAGTCGTATTAAATGACTGACCCAAGATCTTGAAAAGAGCTGGACAGATGTGGAATAGCTGCTTGGAAAGTTCAGTTGGAAATTGGGGAGGTGAATAAGAGCCGGCCAGCAGAGGGAGGTCCAGCCAAGGCTAGAGAGTGTGGCTGTGCCATAGACTCTCTTCTACGTGGTTTTTGTCTGGTAAGGCGTACCAGCTGAGGAGTGAAAACAAATGAGCAGTGGATTTTACCCAGGGCTGGTGGAAGGTCAAAGGAAAAAGAGGTGTCTGGGGCATAGAGGTTACATATTCTTATAAAAATCTGATAAAAACCATGGATCCTCTCCCTAAAAATGATGACAGTGATAATAATAGATACACTTTTGAGAAGAAATATGAGTTCAGCAGGGTGCTCATAGAACTCCTGGAGCCATCCCTAGAGCCCAGAACGAGAGCTCTGGTTCTGAAGTATGTTCATTGTTACTTTGTTGAAATGGTGGCCTGGTTGGTCCTGGGTGGGAAGGGGGCTGGATTTGGACTGGAGGGCCAAGGAGCTGTCCTGCCTGGAAACCAAAGGTTCAGTTGCACAGGCTCAGTGGGCCTAAGGATGGGGGTGGAGTGTGTGACGAGGGCTGTGGGCAGAGGAGGTGGTACGTGCGGAGTCACAGCCTTGTGCCCAGTGGGAACAGATCTGGATCTGGAGACTCCACGGTGCCAGCTCTACCTGGGTGATGTGCTGTGTCCTTCACAGAGTTTGAGGATGATCCCCTGGGTATCGCTCTCCTTGTAGAGCTGTGGGTCTCTGGGCAGCTCCTGCCACACTCAGGCCTGTGTGGTGTGTTGAGTCGATGAGCTGCTGTTTGGGTCAGGACCTGTGGTAGTCAGTTCTGTCTAGGTACCTCTCTACCTCCTGGCAGCTTCTAGTGGGCTGAGTCTGCTGCAGAAGACTAAGTGGGTGAGGACTTCTGTCCCAAGCCTTTCATAAATACACACTTCACAAAGGCTCAGATGGATACCTGGGATTGTTCCTTTGCACCCAGGGGCTCAGGGGCCCAGGAGATGTTAACTTGCTGTGTGTGATCAGCATCTTAACCCTTGCTCGTGCCATAGCCTGGAGTATGGCATCACTGAGTGGCTAGATGTCCTTCCTTTCATCTACACACCTGCCCTTCAGAGTTCCTGATTGCAGCACAGGCATCCGGACAGTCCCCTCATCCCGGCCAGGCCCGGCTCCCTCCAGCCTGCTCTTCACAGTGCCTCACGCCTGTGGGCAGACCATCCCTGTCTCCGGATGGATGAAAGCCTAACTTTAGGGGGGTCTCCAGAGCACTGCTTTGTCAGGTTGTCCCTCCCTCTCAGAGATAGGGGCTTTTGTTTGTCAGCTGGTTAAAATCCAGACGGCTTAGTCAGGTGTCATCCTGGCCACCTCTCATTTTTGCTGTAATTTCCATTATTACCCGCCAGGACTCCTCTGTGCTGTCCAGGCTGCTCCTCAGAAGCCATCACTGCTCCTCTTCCACCAACCCTTCTCCACCTCGTGCCTCCAGTCAGCTCCTCTCTGGCCATAACTCTGCTGCAGCTAGTCCAGTACCTTGTTTTGGGGGTGCTCCTTGACACATCTGTCACTGGAAGTCATTCCTCGCCTATTACATGTGTGTCACTTTTGTCACTTAAGTGCATATTAGCTCTTTAAGGATAGATGGCAGGTTCTAGTGAGAAAAGTGTGGTGTTCAATGAGGAGACCTGGGTTTGAATCCTCACACCATCCTTCTTGAGTCCTGAAACCTTAGACTCACTTTGCTTCTCAAAGGACTGTTTTGGGGGTCAGTGAGACGATGTGCCACACCTGTTATTGCTAGTGTTTCCATCGGCACTTCAGTCCCTGCATGCGCTGTTTATGTGTGTGTGTGTGCGTGTGCTTGTGCGCAAATCATAGTGATGCTGCAGGGTGAATGTCATTATCTCCCTTTCACTGAGGAAATTGAAATCCAGAGAAGTCAAAAACATTTCCAAGGCCATACAGTTGGAGAGTAGAGATTTAGAACTGGGTCTATTGAGCTTCAAAAACCAGTGACCTGCAAGTGGCCAAACCAGGATCGGCAAGATAGGCTACACCCTTTGGGGAGCTTATGCCCTATTGCAGGGTCAGCAGGCATTTTGCATCAAGGGCTATAGATAGGTTTTGTGGGTCATGCCATCTGTCGTGAACACTCACCTCTCATTGTTGCATGAAAGCGGAACAGTGCAGAATGGGGTGGGTATGGCTGTGTTCCAGGAAAACTTTATTTAGAAAAACAGGTACCAGGCTCAATTTATGGCCTGTGGCCATAGTTTGGCAACCTCTATTCTATTGGAAAATGTGTAGGAAAGTGGTCCATTAAGTGGTAAGAAGTCTCTTTGGACATTTTTTTGGTGGTATGCGGGCCTCTCACTGTTGTGGCCTCTCCCGTTGTGGAGCACAGGCTCCGGACACGCAGGCTCAGCAGCCATGGCTCATGGGCCCAGCCGCTCCGCGGGATGTGGGATCCTTCCAGACCGGGGCACGAACCCGTGTCCCCTGAATCGGCAGGCGGGCTCTCAACCACTGCGCCATCAGGGAAGCCCAGACATCTTCATTTTTGAAGGCCTGTCCTGTCGGCCCCGCATTGCTTTGCCCGTAGTAGGCGCTCAGTAAATCCTTCCTGAGTACGGGCCATGTTTCTCCCTCTTGTGCTGAGCTGACCTTTCTAACCCTTACCCATTTCTTCTGCAGTACGTGGGTGCCCCGGTGGCTTATATCCAGCAGATATTTGTGAAGTCTTCAGTATCTCCCTGGCACAAGAACCTCCTGGCAGTAGATGTGTTCCGCTCACCTCTGTCCCGGGCATTCCAGCTGGTGGAGGAGATCCGGAACCATGTGCTGAGAGACAGGTATCCCTCCCTGGGACCGCAGCCTCCCTGATCCAGCTCTGTACTGAAGGGAGGGTGCACAACCCTCAGTGTAAGTCCATTGAGCCAGTCAGCTCTGTGGAAGGTGAACAAGTGAGAAAGAGGTGGGTGGGCTCCCTTTGCTTTTCTCAGCACGCTTGTGGGTCCACTGTGGCTGTGTTCCCCTTGGACCTGTGCAGATGGCACAGGTAGAGCCCTGAGCTTTGTCGGCAGGTCTCAGACAGACTAGGTACACACTGGACCAGCCCTGTGACAAGCCGAGGTCTGTTTGACACGTGACCCAGAGGGCTCACTGCCTAGGGGTTGTGAGATGTGAATCTAATGGTGGTGGCCATGCTGACGAGAAGAAAGCTGTCCCTGGGGGTACACTTCTGAAATCCCAGCCCACCAGTGATTCTCTGGAGTGTGCTGTCTTTGTAAGCTGCCTCACTGCTGGGTTTTAGTTAGCTGAGGGCTTTGACAGGCATTTTGGTGAAAGACAAAGCCCTTGATTTTCACCCTATCCCCTCTGCCTGCTGAACTGGCCGAGGTATTCTAGTGAGTGGGGCTGTGCACACTCCCAGATCTTGCTTCTCCTCGGAGGTGATGGGCTTTTGGGGTCCACATGCACTTTGAAGGTCAGACAGCCACATGGTTTGGTTGTTGACCACCTGGAAGAACTTCCCCTGCTGCCCTGGTCCTCAGGCTCTTTGAGATACCAGGCATCTGGGAGCCTGATGACAGAGGAGACCACGCAGTTGCAGTGGGCCTATCCTGTGCTGGCAGACACAGCAGGTGTGCCTCGTCCTGTCTCCCGCACAGCTCTGGGACCAGGAGCCTGGAGGAGGTATGCCTGCAGGTGACCGACCTGCTGCCAGGCCTCAGGAAGCTCCGGAACCTCCTCCCTGAGCATGGATGCCTGCTGCTGTCCCCTGGGAACTTCTGGCAGAATGACCGGGAACACTTCCATGCCGATCCTGACATCATCGGAACCATCCATCAGCACGAACCTAAAACCCTGCAGACCTCAGCCACGCTCAAAGGTACCCCCAGGGCAGGTTCCTTGAGAACCCGCTGGAGGGCCTGTTGGTCACCATGTCCTCTTTGATGGCTGCTCTAGCAGATCAGGGGTTACCCCTAGTTTCCAAAGATGGGGGTGGAGAGGGGTCCTAATGTCTCTACAGTAGCTGCCGTTCGTTTGTCAGCACCTGCTGTGTTCTGTCTGCAGACTTGCTGTTCGGTGTCCCTGGAAAGTACAGCGGAGTGAGCCTTTACACCAGGAAGAGGCTGGTCTCGTATACCATCACCCTGGTCTTCCAGCACTATGATGCCAAGTAAGGCCATCAACGCTCAGGTTTCTGACGGGGCTGTGGAATGACAGGAGGCTTTGACTAGTCCTTGTTCTGGTTAGAGTGTCCAGAATGCCCCCTGGGAACTTGGAGTTCTCAGGCCTCCTGTAGAAATGTTTATATCCCTTAGGCTGAAGAGTGCTGTCTGCTGGCACTTGAGTGGGATGACCTGACAGCTGGTTAAGAATAAGGGGTGGTGAAAAAATAAAAGAATAAGGGATGCAGGGACTTCCCTGGCGGTCCAGTGGTTAAGACTCCGCACTCCCAATTCCAGGGGCAGTGGTGGCATGGGTTTGATCCCTGGTCGGGGAACTAAGATCCTGCATTCTGCACTGCATGGCCAAAAAAAAAAAAAAAAAAAAAAAGAATAAGGGACGAAGGCAGGGCTGGCACATTCAGTGTCCTGGTGCCTCCAGTGGTCTCTCTTGAGCCTAGGGCAGGGGTCCCCAGCTGGTTACTACTGAGCCCCATGTGACCTCAGAACCTTCCCAGCAGACCGCTGCAGACAGTGCCCAGCAAGGGTCCGTAGGATGCTGCTGATTGGCTGTTCTGGGCCTTTGGCAGTCGGAGTGGGGTGATAGGTTGGGAATGGGGTGTTGAGGGGAAGGTCCTGGGACACCTTTGCAAACTTTTTAATTCTTCCAACCCCCCACCACCCCACCCTGGAGACTGGAGGGAAGGTTAGACACCACAGAGAAGCTCCCTCCAACACAGGGGGAGGAGGGAAGCCCTGAGAGACCTTCCTTTCAGGGATTGTCTTTGTCCCCTGGACCAAGAGGTACAATCCATCTACCCCACCCCACTCCATGACCAGGTTTCTGGGCAGCCTGCGGGCCCGCCTGATGCTCCTGCACCCCAGCCCCAACTGCAGCCTTCGGGCAGAGAGCCTGGTCCACGTGCACTTCAAGGAGGAGATTGGCATCGCTGAGCTCATCCCCCTTGTGACCACCTACATCATCTTGTTTGCCTACATCTACTTCTCCACGCGTAGGTCCACAGCAAGGAGGCTGCGGCTTTCTCTGAGCTAATACGGGCATTTCCAGATCACCCCCTTCCCTGCCTGTGTAGGTGGCCCAGGCAGAGATGTAGAATTTGCTTGGTGGGTACAAAAGCTGGGGATTCACCACCCCACAGAGTCTCAGGGGCTCGGGTGGGTCCAGGGCTCCTCTTACTTCTCAAGAAAAGTCCCTTCTTGGGTAAGGGTTCCCAAAGGATACACTACGCCCCTGAGACTGGGAAGTGTACACCTTCTTTGGTCAAATCGGGGCCTTCCCTTCCTCAACTGTCAGGGCACGCTCCCCTCCTAGGAGCTCAGTTCAGAAGGGACTGTGTGTGCCAGGCTCTGGGGAGATGCTATCCTGATGTGCCCTCTCTGCCCTACAGGCAAGATCGACATGGTCAAGTCCAAGTGGGGGCTGGCTCTGGCCGCCGTGGTCACAGTGCTTAGCTCGCTGCTCATGTCGGTGGGGCTCTGCACACTCTTCGGCCTGACGCCCACCCTCAACGGCGGGTAGGTCCCGAGCAGGCTCCACTGGGTGGCAGGGTGGGACCGCAGGCCGGAGGACCTTGCACCTTTGGGCACTTGGCCTGCCCTGCACTGGACACTTGCTGTTACCCCATATTCTCACATGGTTATTTTGACATTTAAGATGTACATTTTTTTCCTCTTTAAGTTACCTGGTTTGTGTTCATATGTATATACAAAGTATATCTATATTTACATATAATACATATACAGTTATGTGTGTGTATGTACGTTCATGTGTATATTTCTGTGTGTGTATATGGAGTAGGTAGGTATTTATATATGCATATATGTGTGTTTATGCATATATATATATAGGTACATATTGTGTGTGTATAGGGTATATGGATGTGTATATGTGTATTTGTATATTATGTATACACGTGCAAATTGCTTCTTGATGGCTTAAGCCATAGATGGGTGTGACAGAGAAGGTACATTTCTTCCTTTATTACTGTTAAAACATTTAAATGCCTAATAAAATAGGTAACGTTAGAGTAAGCTTTATAAAAGACATAGGACATAAACACATTCTAATTTGTCACCTTTCCACAGTTTGCTTTCCCTGCCATTTCTCTCTGAAACGTGGTCTGAAAACCCTTCCCTGGGTGTGTCCTCGGGCTTCACTCTCCTCAGTTCTGCTGGGCCCCACCCGCCTGTCCGTTAGCGAGTACTGCCAGTTGGGCTGTGCCCTGCCTTTGCTTGTCAGACTGGTCTCAGGAACAGTGATTTTGTGTTTTCTGTCACCTTCCTTGCTCACAGAACTGCTTCCTTTCCTAAAGGTGGTGGTACTAAACACCCCCTCCCAGCAGAGCTGTCAGCTCCACCCTCAGAGCCCCCCACTTCCACTGCTCTACAGTGGAGACCCCAGTGAGGTTTGCCTCGGCTGGTGTTCTTTGTGCCTAGACTTCCCTCATAGAGCGTTACTGGTAGTGGGAACCTCTGGTCTCAGAGAGCTAGGAGAATTTTCTTTAGAAAAAATTGCTCGTCTCCAAACACAGCTTCTCCACAGAGGCGAGTAGGGCTTTAGGCTGGTCTCATCCCCTTCCATTTAGTCCTGATGCCTTGGCGGGGTGGTCCCCTCTGGCCGGTGTGGGAGTCTGGTGTGGGGAGGCCCCGAGATCTGTGCTCTGGCAGCTGGGCAGCCCAGGGGCCTCTCTCCGCCATGCTGGATGGATGGAGATGGGGGTGGTCGCTCTCTCCCTGCACGGCTTCGAAACCTGCCTGAGAGCTGAGAGCCGTGCAGACAGAGGCCCTCCTGGGACAGGGGTCAGTCTTGTGCTGTGCGAGTTGCTCAGCAGCACCCACTATAGGATGCCAACCCCACAGCCCCCCGGGACCCAAACCTGTTGAGAACCAGCTCTGTGTCGGGGGCCCTCCTCAGCGCGCTGCTCACCCTCTCCCTCTCTGTCCCCAGTGAGATTTTCCCCTACCTTGTGGTGGTCATTGGGCTCGAGAACGTGTTGGTGCTCACCAAGTCAGTGGTCTCCACCCCAGTGGACCTCGAGGTGAAGCTGCGCATCGCCCAAGGTAACAGGTGGGGAGTGCGGGGTGCACTAGGGCAGGGGAGGGGGGCTGTGCTACACCTCCTCTGGCTGAGGAAACGGGGAGCCCAGGAGCCTCCCTTGCTGTGGCCTCCAGAGTCACATGGCAGCTTGTTAGCATGAGCCCTGAGGAACCGTGGAGTCACCAGGCCGTGCTTCATCCTGGTTCATGTGTCAGTCAGAAAGCAAACCACACTCTGCTGCGGGGCTCATATGTTTGACCCTTCGTCAGGCTGGCACCTGTCTTTTCTCCTGCCTCACTCCATCACATGAGGCCCAGGCCCCTGAAGCTGGTCACCTCAGAGGCGCTGCCTCCACAGCTGTCAGCAAAGGCCCCTGTGGCCTCCGTGGCAGGAGCTGCGGATCTGGGGTTCTGGCGAAAGCGAGAAAAGAGCCTGGAGGTCTGAACTCTTGCACCTCCTCTTCCTCCTCACCCCCTATCTGTGGGAGCAGGGCTGGGGGCAGGCTGTTCATTCACTCAGCAAACCTCTGTGAGCTTCTGTGAGAGGCCAGGCCCTGCACTAGATGTAGGGTTCCGAGGAGACTAGGGGAAATGGCTGCTGTCCACTAGGCGCTCAGAGCTTTAAACGTGAGACTGTGTGATAGCCTGGGGCCCAGGGCGGGGCTGAGGTAGAACACAGTGACCTTCTCTGTCCCTCGAGCCATTCTCCCACATGCAGACAGACCATGCACACCCAACGAGGACAGCATGTGAGGCTGGATGTGCCAGCTTTGGAGTCACTTGGCTCTCCTCTTGGGTTTGCTCAACTCATATCCTGCTTTTCCCTTCCTCTGATGGTTGTAGCTCTCCCCTGGACCCTCCAAACCCTCCTTCGCTGCAGCAGCTGTGACAGCAGCACCTTGGAGCCCGGGCACTGGCAGGGTCCTGAGGGTTGGGGCACTTCGGTGGGATGGCTGCCGTAGAAGGCTCTCCACGTGGTGTGTGCAGACACGTAGTGGACAGCGGTCACGTGCTGGCCCCATGGTCCTGTTGTCGTCCTCTGCAGGCCTAAGCAATGAGAGCTGGTCCATCATGAAGAACATGGCCACAGAGCTGGGCATCATTCTCATTGGCTACTTTACCCTTGTGCCTGCCATCCAGGTAAGGCCCCTCCAGGGCTGCAGCTTAGGTGAGCGTGGAGCCAGCTGCTGTTTCCCCAGCTGTGCAGGGCACACCCCCTCTACACTGCCACCCTCACCTATGAGGTGGGCCCTCTGCTGGCAAGATGGCTGTCACCGTGCACAGGGTGGTCCTGGCATAGCTGGTTCAGGAGGAGGACTCAGTGAGCTGAGGCTGGGCCATGGGATTGAGCTCCCAGCCTGGCAGCCTCTGCCTTTGACCCTGTCCTTGCCCCTCACTGCCTGTCTCTCATTCACCCAAGCACCCAAGTGGCAGGAGGGGGCTTGGTGGGTGCAGCAGAGGCTGGCTTCCCACTGTGCAGTCCAGTCAGACCTCGTTTCCCAGTTCTCAGGCAGAACACGGTGGGGTCCCTGAACTGGGCCTTCCCTGCCTTTCCTGACCCAAG
The DNA here is from genome assembly GCF_026419965.1 of Kogia breviceps. Taxonomy (NCBI): domain Eukaryota; kingdom Metazoa; phylum Chordata; class Mammalia; order Artiodactyla; family Physeteridae; genus Kogia; species Kogia breviceps. The sequence continues at coordinate 40,896,928 of NC_081319.1, forward strand.
CCCTGACCCACCCCTGCAGCCTCTGAACACATGGCCCGCACCCTGGGAGGGCCATCGGCCATTGCCCAGAGCCCTGGCCCAGCTGTGGGGCTGTGAGCAGAGGTGGGGGTGGACCCACACTGTGTCAGAAGCCCAGACTGTTGCTGCCGGTTTCAGGACGAGTTGTGCGAAGGGAGTGAAGAGCCATCCCCTCCCCGTCCTTCCCCCACAGCATGCAGGCCTGCTGAGGTTTGAGGATGAGCTGAGACCACAGGGGCCCCAGGCTCCCACCCCCGCCAGAGGGCGTCTGCAGGACGCGGGCAGCCTTGGGACATTAGAGCTGACATGACCACGGTGCCACCATGTGCTCCATCCTTCATCTTACCCCACATTTGAGTAGAAGCCATGGTGATGTGCCAGAGGTCGCAACAAGGGCAGGGGAGAAAAACTTAAATCTGAGAAAATTCCATCTATCCACAGGGCTTGGGGAGCAGAGAAACCACCCCTTTTCAGTTTCAGGGCAGAATTAATTCCTCCCTGAGCTCTTCCCCTCCTTTCATTGGTCCAGTGTGGTCACTGGCCAGGAATATTTCTGAGAGCCCCCAAACCAGTCCAGGCCTGGGCTCTAGGTAGGTGTTGGTCTGTGGCACGTGAGCAGGCCAGGGGCTCAGTCAGGGAGGGCTTTTTGGGCAGCAGGCTGGTGGGGCTCAGAACTTTCCAAGTTGGGTCAAGGCACCTCACCTCCAAGTTCGGGCATCAGCCTTCTCTGGGTAAAGGTGGGGGGGCTGGGGGGGGGGTCTCTGCTGCCCCCTAGTGGGGAGGGAGGGAGCTGCTGCATTATCCTCCTTGGCCGCTCCCAGATTTCACAACTACCAGCATCTCTTTTCTTTCTCTCTGCTGTGCCTTGCCTGAAACTGCCCTGCAGATTCCAAGGTGCCTGCAGGCACGGAACTGGTTCTCTAGGTCCTGGGCCGTGAGGTCATGGTGTCCCCTCATCTGCTTAATTCCAGGAGTTCTGTCTTTTTGCCGTCGTGGGCCTGGTGTCTGACTTCTTCCTTCAGATGCTGTTTTTCACCACTGTCCTGTCCATTGACATTCGCCGGATGGAGGTAGGACTGGGCTGAGCCCTGCCCACCCACCTTCTCCGCATCCCTGGCTGTGCTCAGGGGATCTCTGGGTGAGAGAGGGGCTGGGTGAGAGAGGGGCAGGCCTCGGGCAGGGCAGCAGCCCGCTGTGGGCAGCCTCTGGACAGCAGCTTTGGGCCCTGACCGCTGCACCCCCAACAGCTAGCGGACCTGAACAAGCGACTGCCTCCTGAGGCCTGCCTGCCCCCAGCTAAGCCGACGGGGCGGCCAGCACGCTTTGAGCGGCAGCTGGCTGTGCGGCCATCCACGCCCCACACCATCACACTGCAACCGTCCTCCTTCCGAAACCTGCGGCTCCCCAAGAGGCTGCGTGTCGTCTACTTCCTGGCCCGAACCCGCCTGGCACAGCGCCTCATCATGGTACCTGCCACCCCTGCCCGAGGGCCAGCACTCAAGTCCCTCTTGCCTTTTGCATTTGCCTTGGAGGTGGGGGGTGCCCCTCAGGCCTTCATGGCCTCTTGAAGCCTGGCTTTGGGAAGCCACCCACTCTACCCTCCTGCCCAGACCCTGGTGGTTTCTGGGGTGATAAGCCTGTCTTTGGAGAGGTAGCCGAGGTTGTCAGGGAGAGGAGTTGTCTCCCCAGGGTGACCCAGGATGGAGTGCTCTGGGATGGAACCCACCATGGTTGCCCTGAGTCAGGGTTCACTGTGCAGGCATCAGAAAATGCTGGGCTGGGCAGAGGGGAGAAGGAGCAGGGCTGGCCTCTCGTCAGTGGGCCTCTCCTAAGGAGTTGAAGTGAGCAGCGAGGCTGAGGCCCTCTGAGGACTAGGACCAGTGGTGTCTATGGAGCAGGTCATGCAGCTGGTCCCTCTGGCCATGCTGACCATGGGAAAGGTAGCAGCTTTCTGGCCCAAGCTGAGATGGGGGTTGGGGATGGGAAAGTTCTGTAAGAAACCTAAGGGTGAACCTCTGTATTTCCAGGCCAGGAGTCCCAAACCCCGACCATGGAAAGGGAACTAGGTCCCTCTGGGGGGCAGTTGGCCCCCAGTCATAGTGGGAGGACTTGGGGAGGCTGGAGGGAAGGACAGGTTGGGGCTGCCTGTTCCTCCCAGTGGTCCTGCTGAGCACCCGATGCCCCACTGCAGGCTGGCACCGTTGTCTGGATTGGCATCCTGGTGTACACAGACCCAGCAGGGCTGCGCACATACCTCACTGCGCAGGTGACAGAGCAGAGCCCTCTGGGCGAGAGCGCCCTGGCTTCCATGCCTGTGCCTAGTGGTGTGCTGCCTGCCAGCCACCCGGACCCCGCCTTCTCCATCTTCCCACCTGGCGCCTCTAAGTTACCCGAGAACCAGACATTGCCAGGGGAGCTGCCCGAGCCTGGGGCTCCAGCTGAGGGCGTCCATGACAGCCCAGCCCCAGAGGTAACCTGGGGGACTGAGGATGAGGAACTTTGGAGGAAGTTGTCCTTCCGACACTGGCCAACGCTCTTCAGCTACTACAACATCACACTGGCCAAGAGGTGAGTTGGGCTGTGCCAGGTCCCACCTCCCCACCTGGTGATGTCAGCTCACTGTCCCCAGAGCATCCCTTCCCTTTAGGAGGGAGACCCTCTGGCTTGAATTCTGCATTTCCTTTCAAATAAACACCCCTAAGGTTGTGAAGTAGGAGCCAGTGCTCCAAGCATCCACAGCCTAAGAGTAGCCCAGGGCCCTGCTCTGGGGAGTCATAGGTTGCTGTCAGCCACTTGGCCAGAATGAGATCCACCTCACTCACTTCCACCCCCTCTGAGCCAGAATGGGTGACAGACATGGCAATGATGGCTTGGCTGCCAGTTTCTGTGACAGAGCAAGGTTGGGGTGCCAGAGCTGGGCTGGGGAGGGACGTTACCTCTGCTGCCCCAACCCATGCTGGGAAGACTGTCCTGAGAGGGTGTTCTTGGAGCCTGGCAGGTTGAGCTGAGTCCCATGTGAAGAGCAGAGAGGGAGACTGGGGCAGCAGCAGGAGGGGGGTCCCTTCTGAGGGCATCTCTGCTGAGGCTGCCTGCTGCCCGGCCCCAGGTACATCAGCCTGCTGCCTGTCATCCCAGTGACGCTCCGCCTGAACCCGAGGGAGGCCCTGGAGGGGCGGCACCCTCAGGACGGCCGCAGTGCCTGGCCCCCGCCGCGGCCTGGGCAGGGTGGGCTCTGGGAGGCCGGCCCCAAGGGGCCAGGCACGGCGCAGGCGCACAGAGACATCACCCTGTACAAGTAAGGCCCACGAGGGGGGGGGGCGGGCTGGCAGGGACAGGGGGGGCGGGGGGAATGGGGCACACCTCACCAGGCTCCGCCCGGCGCAGGGTGGCGGCACTCGGCTTGGCCTCAGGCATCGTCCTCGTGCTGCTGCTGCTCTGCCTATACCGCGTGCTCTGCCCTCGCAACTACGGGCAACCCGGCTCGGGGCCTGGGCGGCGGCGGCGTGGGGAGCTACCCTGCGATGACTACGGCTACGCGCCACCCGAGACAGAGATTGTGCCCCTGGTGCTGCGCGGGCACCTCATGGTGAGTGCGGGCGGGAGGTGGGGGCGACTGGGGCCTGGGCCGCGCAGACAGCAGCGCCCGTGCCCATGTCCATGCTGTGCTCCCCGCAGGACATCGAGTGTCTGGCCAGTGACGGGATGCTGCTGGTGAGCTGTTGCCTGGCAGGCCACGTGTGTGTGTGGGACGCGCAGACTGGAGACTGCCTCACTCGCATCCCACACCCGGGGTAGGTACCCCCCACCTCCACCCATGCCCTGCCCTGCATCTGTGCCCCACTGTCCTCACTGCACCCTCTCTGCCCCCGCAGCAGGCAGCGCCAGGACAGTGGTGTTGGCAGCGTGTTGGAGGCTCAGGAGAGCTGGGAACGGCTATCGGATGGTGGGAAGGGTGGCCCAGAGGAGCCTGGGGACAGTCCTCCGCTACGGCATCGTCCCCGGGGCCCTCCGCCAGCTTCCCTCTTCAGGGACCAGCCGGACCTCACCTGCTTGATCGACACCAACTTCTCAGCGCAGCCACAGCTCCTAGAGCCCGCTCAGCCCGAGCCCCGGTACCGGGCGGGCTGCCGCCGTGCTCAGGCCTCCCCAGGCTATGACTTCAGCCACCTGGTGCAGCGACTGTACCAGGAGGAGGGAATGGCTCCCGTCCACACACCAGCCCTGCGCCCACCCTCGCCCGGGCCCACGCTGCCCCAGGCCCCTGAGGACGAGGGGGGCTTTCCTCCCGAGAAGGGCTCCCCTTCCCTCGCCTGGGCCCCCAGCGCAGATGGCTCCATCTGGAGCCTGGAGCTGCAGGGCAGCCTCATCGTGGTGGGGCGGAGCAGTGGCCGGCTGGAGGTGGGCAGAGGGGACGTCTGAGCAGGGGGTTTGTGGGCCCTCCAAGCTCGCAGGCGCTCACAACCTCTGGACCTGCAGGTGTGGGACGCCATCGAGGGCACTCTGCGCTGCAGCAGCGAGGAGGTCTCCTCGGGCATCACGGCCCTCATCTTCCTGGACAAAAGGTGCGAGTGCTAGGATGCCTGCCTCAACCCTAGACAGCCCAGCCCAGCCCAGCGCACTCTGAGGTTTGAGCCCTGCTTCCCCTTCACTGGTGTGTGACTTGACTTCCCTACTCGGTGCCAAGCCCCATACCTGTGAACAGCAGGTAGTCCGCCTCAGTGGGAGGGTGACAGCTCAAAGAGTTAACAGGTAGGAAGCACTTAGAATAGGGCCTGGCACATGGAGAGTGAGCAGTTCTCCTCACCCTTCTGAAGTCAAGTTGCTCTAGGTAGCCTGTCAATACTGACCTTTCTAGGTTTCCTGGGTTTTCAGTTCCAGAAAAACGCATTTTCAGAAGAACCGTCTTTTCTTCCCCTTTGATGCTGGACACTGTCCTCGCCTCCCTCCTCAGCACGGCTGTTGGCTGGGTGTTCTCGGGGCTCGATCACACACTCCCTGGGAGAGGAGGATTCCTGGCTTCTTCGGCTTGAGCTCCCACCTCTGGGCTGAGAAACCTGGGCCTCACCCACGACTAGGTGCCTTTGCTGAACGCTTCACCTGCCTGACCCATTCTGGCTCTTCCTTGCAGGGTCCCTGACCATTTGTGGCCCCACCCACCATCTAAGCTAAAGCTGGAGCCTTATTTTCTTGGGGTGGGGACACCCCTTGCTCTTACCTCTCAGTTTCTGTTGGCTGCTGCTGTCCTTCCTGCCATTGCCAGGCTTCTTGCTCAGGACTTACTTAGCTAACATCCTACTCTGCAATCTGGCCAAGTTCACTGGGTTCTCCACACTTGGAAATTCTCCCCTGCTGCTGTTTGTTTGTTTGTTTGTTTGTTTTAATTTTAGGGAAAGCTCACATCTCAGCTCAACCCCCAAAGTTCCGTGGTCTCTCCTCCCTCTCCCTCCCACCTGTGCTTCCCCATCTCTACCATAGATCCTTCAGATTATGGGCAGAGGTGACGATGTGCATTGCCCTTTGCTGGAGTAAGATTTTGAACCCCACTCACTTCAGAGCTTTGGGGCCACAGGGCAAATGTCTCCATCTCTGCCCGTCAACCTGTGCCTAGGAATCAGGGGCAGTGGAGAATAATCCTTATTTCTTTGTGGAAAAAGGAAATGGAGCAGGTGGTGCTTGGGTCGAAGCTGCTTTTCTGTGATGGAGACAGCAACACCTTCTGTGGCTCTAAAACATAGCCCCACCTTAGGTCCTACTTCTCCTCCCCTGAAGCCTTTCCTTTAGCTCCAGGCTGCGGAGGGTGACTGCCCATCCCCCTTGTTTTTAATTTCCAATCTTACATGATGTTCCCTAGGTACCACTTTACACATACTAGCTCATTTACTCCTCATGACCACACTGTAAGGTGGGTACAGTTCCCATTTCACAGATGAAGACTCTGAAGCACAGAGGTTAATAATTGGAGTTGCAACCTGGTCCCCAGCACCTGTGCTTCCCTCTTGGCCATGGTCCCTCATGGCTCCACTGTTCCCACAGCCAGTGGGATGGGCCTGTCAAGGGTCCGCGGTGCTCAGCCCCAAGGCTGGGGGCTCTGAGGGAGAGCCACCTGGCAGCTGCTCTTCTCTTCCAGGATTGTGGCTGCCCGGCTCAACGGTTCCCTTGATTTCTTCTCCTTGGAGACTCACACTGCCCTCAGCCCCCTGCAGTTCCGAGGTCAGGGGACCTGGGCTGGGCTGGTGCCTGCACCTGGTGGGTGGAGCGCAGGGGTTGCCTGCAGGGTGTCTTCTCGGAGATCCCTCACTTGGCCTGTTGTCCCCAGGGGCCCCGGGGCGGGGCAGTTCCCCCACATCCCCTATGTACAGCAGCAGTGACACAGTGGCTTGTCACCTGACCCACACAGTGCCCTGTGCACACCAGAAGCCCATCACAGCCTTGAAGGCAGCTGCCGGGCGCCTCGTGACTGGGAGCCAGGACCACACACTGAGAGTAAGTGTTGGCACCGTCTCTTGGGCACTGGGGTGGCCCAGCACAGGGGGTGGGGAGCACATGGGGTCAGTCAAGGAGTGGCTGGAGGTGTCCTGGATGAACTGTGGAAAGGAATTACTGGCCAGTGTGATTTGGAAAATCCCAGAGAGACCAGAATCTGATACCTGTTCCTGCCCCAGGTGTACCGTCTGGAGGACTCATGCTGCCTCTTCACCCTGCAAGGCCACTCAGGGGCCATCACGACTGTGTACATTGACCAGGTGAGGGCCGTGGGTGGGGCGTGGGGGTACCAAGCGAGGCCCATGGCCCTTGTTTCTAACTCCTGGGAGCTGGTCCCCAAGGGAGGGCCTCTGTAAAGCAGAGTGAGGGGCTCCCACCCACCAGGGCACTAAGCCACCTTTGTGGACAGAGGTGTTTCACCACATGAACAGCTCTCCTGTGCCTGTTCCCTTAGACCATGGTGCTGGCCAGTGGAGGACAAGATGGGGCCATCTGCCTGTGGGATGTGCTGACTGGCAGCCGGGTCAGCCACATGTTCGCTCACCGTGGGGATGTCACCTCCCTCACCTGTACCACCTCCTGTGTCATCAGTAGTGGCCTAGATGACCTCATCAGCATCTGGGACCGCAGCACAGGCATCAGGCTCTACTCCATTCAGCAGGTAGGCAAGTTGGGGGCCATGGGGTTCTCGGTGTTTTAGGAAAGGATTCAAGACACCGAGCCTGTCCTGTCCTTGCCTCCAGGACCTGGGCTGTGGTGCAAGCTTGGGTGTCATCTCAGACAACCTGCTGGTGACCGGCGGCCAGGGCTGTGTTTCCTTTTGGGACCTAAACTACGGGGACCTGTTACAGACAGTCTACCTGGGGAAGAACAGCGAGGCCCAGCCGGCCCGCCAGATCCTGGTGCTGGACAATGCTGCCATTGTCTGCAACTTTGGCAGCGAGCTCAGCCTAGTGTATGTGCCCTCTGTGCTGGAGAAGCTGGACTGAGGGTGGGCCTCCCTGCCCGTCTGGCTGGGGTGCTCTGTGGGGCAATGTGCTGGACCTGGACTGGGGGAAGAGCTGAATCTTTGGGAAGCTGCCTCTGAACTGTCTTGTCCTGCCTCATGACTGTAATATTAAACTTTTTTTAAAAATCACATCAGCCAGGGGCTTTGTGAGCCACTTGCGTCTTCCCCTGGATGAGCTCTGGCATCATTTACACCCTCCCGGTGCCTAAAGTGCAGCACTTGGTTAGACCGTTCTCAGCTCAGAGCAGCTCCTGCCAGAAGCCATACAAGTGAGAGGAACAGTTTACAGGCTGGGGATGTTTAACAAGCCAGCTCTAGAGGCCTTCTTGCATAACCACTTCAGAGGTGTGGAAACCAAGGTGACCCCCTCCACATCCATGCTCACTAAAGGTGGTGCTGCTGGGGCCTGGCCCCCCACCTCCTGGGGAGCAGTGCTGAGCAGACACTGGCCACAGAACAGGTTTGTTTATTCAACAGCAAAGAGCTGAAAATGTCAGGTCCCACAAAGGAGCAGAACCTGACCCAAGACCCGTGATGCATCTCCACCCCATAGAGCTGTGGGCTGGGCCAGGCAGGGCTGAAGGCAGCAGGAATGGGAGTAAGACTAGGCCCCACCTCAAGAGGGGCAGACTGGCATGGGAGACAACATAGTGTAAGGACCAGGCAGGCAAACCCTGTTCAGGTCTTGTTGAGTGTCCAGAGTGGATCCAGAAGGCTGAGGGGGTCATCAGTGGGCCGGGCAGCCCGCAGACCCTGCCCGTTATGGGCCTGTAGAAAGTTCTGCTTGCTCATCCGCTGCTTTCCCCTCAAGGAGCTGTCCAGAGAGAAGGCCTCAGGAGTTAGGGAGGCCAGCAGCTCCAGGGAAGAGGAGGGGGGCCCCAGGCTGGGGACCTCAGGTACCGGCTGCTCCTCCTCAGGCTGGGGGACCTCAGACAGGGGTGAAGAGAGTGGGGGTGGGGAGGAGGATGGGAGCTGGGTGGACTCTGGGAGGCTGGGTGGCGGCAGGCCTGGGGGCTCTACAGGACCTGGCAGGCCGGCAGCTGGGGAATCCAAGCCCCCGGTAGGCCGGATGCTAAGCTTGGCGATAGTAGCCTGGATGGAGCTGATGGGCACATCCCCACCGAGAACCAGGTCCTGGGAGTCCTGAGGAAGGTGATTCTGAGGAGACAAGAGAGGGTGAAGACGGAGTCCAGGAGCCAGTGTCAGTCCCAGCAGCCCCCAGGGGCTCCCTCCCTCACCTTCTGGGTGACACTGGTGCCAGCTGAGGGCTTGCACGGAAGGGGCATGCCGTGGCGCTGCAGGACCTGCTCCACATGTTTCACCACCGCCTCATGGCAGAACCTGAGATGCAGCTGCAGGGGCACATTGGGCCTGGTCAGCCGGGCGGGGCCCATCACCCAGGAATGAAGGGCCCATCCCAGCTCCCGCCCGGGCCCTCACCTTCTCCTGCAGCATGTGTTTCCTCTGCTGCCGCATGCGCCGCACCAGCTGAGGCAGCTCAGGGATCCCACTTCCAGCCTCCACCTCCTGCACAGCCGCGTAGAGCAGCGCGAAGGCTCCTGTGCGGCCCACCCCGGAGCTGCGGCAGGAAGGGGCTGTGAGGCCAGCCCAGGAGCCCCCAGAGGAGGGCCGCTCGGGAGCTACCCACACCTACCTGCAGTGGACGACAACGGGCGTGTGCAGGGGGCGCTGATGCAGGTAATGAGCGTGCACCTCCTGGATGAAGTGCAGCAGGTTGCTGGGGCTGTCTGGCAGGCCTCTGCGGGGTGGGGCGGCGTCTCTGAGCCAGACCTGATCCAAGGCTGCACCACCCTCCCAGCCCCCCCAACCACCGCCCAGGGCAGCAGACGCACAACTCCGGCCATGTGGGGAAGTGGAGGTGCACGAGCGAGCGCTTGAGGCTCTGGTCCCGGAACTGCAGGCTCAGCACCCGCTCCACGTGGGTCTCGGTGGTGCGGACACTGCTCAGGGCCAAGCTCAGGGCACCGTGCACCATGGGCTGGCCTCTCTCGGTAGGGAAGTAGCGAGCCACCTTTTGCTGAAGGACAAGCAGGGCAGTTAGGGCTGGTTTTCCAGTTTCCCTGCTGGGCACCCACCCAACCTCTCCCTCTCACCTTTTCCATCTCAGCCTCGGACACGAGCATCACAATGACTGACACTTTCTGCTCATGCACCATGAGCCAGAAGTCAGCAGCTGTGCCAGGCAGGGGAGCCTGGGTGGCCACCAAAGGTGGGCAGTATGGTGAGAGCCCCTCCACGCGGCTGGCGTTGATGTAGTCGTCCTTGCCCGAGCGCAGCACCACACGGTTGCTGTCGTAGGGCATGACGTCCTGGTGCCGGTTCTTCAGTGAGTAGCAGCGGGCGATGGCGATGGAACGGCCACGAGCATCGTGCTCCTGTGCGTCTTGCAGCTCCCGCCAGACAGCGTCCAGAGCCCCTGCATCGCCCAGCTGGCCCCGAAAGGCCTCCAGCTCCTGCTGCAACTGCTGCAGCCTCTCCGGGTGCTCGTAGGGGTCCTGCTCTATCAGCCGCAGGGCCTGTGGCCGCCGGCCCTCAGCCGCATCCACCTTAGTAGGCTGCAGCAGGGGCTGCCCACCTCCAGGAGGCTGAGCACCTCCATGCTGACTCTCAGGGCTGGAGGAGAGCAGATCTGCACTCGCAGCACCTCGGCGCAGACACACGGCTGGCTCTGCTGCAGGGGGCCGAGGAGGGACGGGGCCGGGCCCCGGTGATGGGGTAGGTGAAGGCACCAGGTGGGGAGTGGGGGTGGGCTGGCTGGCAGGTGGAGGGCCTTGAATGGAGAGGGGCGGGGCCTGGGGGCCCAGGGGCCTGGGGGAAGGCGCAGGACCATATGCCAGGGTGGGATGGGGAGGCTGAGGGGGCCCAGGGCTGGGGAAAGGCAGCGCCCCTGAGTGTGGGGGCAGAGGGTCCTGAGAGGGGCCTGGGTAAATCTGGGTGTGCAGGGTGGGCGGTGGCTGCCCCAGGACACCAGGCTGAGGGGCAAAGGGATAGGGGGTCTGTGGGGGTACCAGTCCCGGAGCCTGGGGTGGGAAGAGGTGCGGATGCTGGAGTGGAAGGGGCTGCTGGGGAGGCTGGGGCCCAAACACTGCTCGTGTGGGGTGAGGCTGGGGCCCAGTCCTCGGGGCTGAAAAACCTGTGGGCATCCCAGGAGAAAAGTGGTGCTGGGCTGGGGGAGCTGCGAGGGGTGGCTTGGCCGCCATCGGGTAGGTGTAGGCCACAGGCAGTGGCTGGGGGGGCGGCCCCGGGAAGCGGGGCCGGGGAGGAGCAGGGGCAGGGTTTGGCCGTGGTGCCATGTGGCTGGAGATGGGGGCCTGGATGCTATCTACTGTGGTGGTGGCTGGCCGAATCCCCACGGCCAACTCAGGGCCTGAGAACTGGGGAGGTGGGGCTGAGGGCAGGCCTGCAGCCTGTGGGGTGGGCCCCACCCCCCCATAGGGACTGCTCACCATGCCATGCTGCGGCGAGGATCGTGGCACAAGGCCCAGCTCTGGTGTGTAGGCCCCGGCTGTGTAGAGAGCAGGTCCAGGTGCCATGGCCACCACAGGGTGCCCTAGGCCCTGGGGAGCCCTGGGCTGCAACAACTGGGCGGGGCCCGAGTAGGTACCAGGTGGTAAGGCGCCTGAGAGATAGTGGGGTCCTGGGCCTGCAGAGCTGGGGAAGGGGCCGGGGGGGAAGTGGAGTGGGGCAGCGGCCCCCAGGTAGGTGTCGGGGGGCAGGCTGCGCAGCTCCTCAGGCAGGTCTCCGGCCTCCACTGCCTCGCCCTCCTCCCTGCGGGGCAGCAGCGGCTTTGGGGCCGTGGGTCGTGGTGGCGGCTTCTTCTTCAGTTCCCTGTAGGACGAGGTAGGGAAGAAGTGGAGCCACACACCCCCTCAGCCCGACCTCAGTCTGGGCTGCAGCCGCACCCCGGCCCCGGGGCCACACTCACCTGTCCAGGAGCTGCTGGCGGGCTGCCTCGCGGGCCTGGCAGGTGGACTGGGCCCGTTCCAGGAGAGCGGCCACCTTGCTCTCCAGGTCTGCATAGAAGTCCTTGCCCTCCTGGGACTTCTTCATCAGGTCTTCATAGGCTTCATAGGAGGCCACCAGGGTCTGCAGCGTGGAGTTCCACCTGGCAGGCAGAAGGGCCAGCAGGAGGTGAGTAACGAGCCCAGCTCTGGGCAGGACTGGGTCGAGGCACAAGGCCAGACACTGACTTTTGGTCCAGTTCACTGAGCACCCGCCGCACAGATGCATACTGCACATTGGCCTCTGTCAGTGCCCGGAGAATGTTGTCCTGGGCGGCCAGGTTCTGCTCCAGGTACACCCTCAGCTGGTCATACTTCTTCAGCTGCTCCTCAAACAGCTTCTGAGGGAGTGTGTTGGGGGGTGGAGGACAGACACTCAGGGCCTCACCACCTAAGGGTGGAGCCTAGAGTCAGCCCCTGCACACTGCTCACCCAGCCCCACCTTTATCTCTGAGTGGTCTGTGGTAACCAATGATGCCGTGATGTCATCCTTCTGGATAAGCTCACGCAGCTGCTGCTCCAGGGACACACGCTGGTCCCGCATCTCCTGCACCTTGGCCAGGATGCGCTTCAGGTTCTGCAGCACTGCCTTGTCCTCTGGGAGCGGCAGTGGTCAGTGAGGCCAGAGAAAACCCCAGCACCAAGCCTCTCCCCACAGGGACAGGAAGGGGGCTCACCTGGGGTGAGGGCTGGTGTGGGCAGGGCGGCCCGGACCTGGTCCAGAGGCCCACTGAGCAGGCGCAGGTTGCCAACATGCAGATTCATGGCGCGGTGCAGCTCACTGTTGGTGAAGGAGGCCTTCTCGTGAACCTCCATGTACTTGGCCCATTCTCGCCTCACCTCTGCCAGCTCGGCCTTGGAGACAGCCGTGCTGGCCCCTGCCTGGCTCACTGCCTCCTGCATCTTCTGTTCTAGCAGCTCATCCTCCTCCAGCAGGTCCCTGATGTCCTTCAGGGAGGCTTCCACATCCGTGAACACACCTGACAGCACTGGGGGCATGTTTAGAGGACGTGGGGTCAGCTCCTGTGGCAGGCAGACCAGGCATCCAATCTGGCCCATCCCCCAGGAGACAGAACTGCCCCCTCAGTCAGGCTTGTGTGCAGCCCAGTGCAGACAGAGGGCACACGGGGTGCGGTGGGTTCACCAAAGTGTGCGGTGGGTGCTGTGACAGGTGCTGGGAGAGGTGAAAACCTCCATCCCTGGTCAACAAGGGATACAGAGAAGGCCGCAGCAGGTGACTCCCACGTTCCCGTCCTCCACCTGCTTGCTTTTCCTCCCTCACTCACCTTGCATGGACTGGACGAGGTTCCTGACAGTGTCTGGCCGGACACTGAGAGCCGCACACTTCTCCATGAGCTGGGGTGGGATGTGGCTGTAGGCATCAAGGTTGTCCACTGTCTCGGGATCCAGCTGCATTGAATCCATGAACTGGCTGTTGGGGGGCAACGGGACCAGGTGGGTGCTGGCTCAACCCCTCAGTTACACGAGGAGCCCACGAGGGTAACCCCCACCACTGAGGCAAGGTCTGAGGTCCTAGCAGACAACAAATCAGCGCCCCAACTGCCACCACAGAACATGCCCAGGGCACTGCTGAAAACGATGGGACATCTTCCTCTCAAGATGCGTGACTCTCGACCTACAAATCTAGCATACAAGACCCTGGGCAGGGAGGGTGCAGCCAGGAGGCCTGCTGGTGCCAACAGACCTTTCATTTACTCCTCTCCCTGTCGCAGGCAGCACTGGGGACCCCACAGAGGTCTGGTGTGTACCCTCCATGCCTCCCACCGCAGCCCTGCACTCACTCCAGGACCTCATTCTTGTCCTCAATCTTGGCCATCATCTCCCGAAGCAGCTTGGCCTTCTCCTCACTGCAGGAGAAGTGACAGCAATTTGCTGGAAGCCCATGTCTCTTGAGATATCCCAACCCGACCTGGGCCAATAGGGCCTGCCTGTCCCGCCCACCTGTACAGCGATGAGGCTTCATGAGCAGCCATGGGTACCAGTTTGGTGAAGATGTCAGGGCCTGTAACAGCTGGGTCTGTGGGGTTCACTGGTAAGGGCTTCACCAAGGGGGCACCTGGGAGGGGTGAGGAAGAATCGTGGAGACCAGGCCCACTCGAACCTTGACTGCCTCTCTTCTGTCCCATCTTCACCCCCTACCCTGATCCTTGGCCTCCCCTCAGCTTCAGACCTTTTACAGGCTGAAGGGTGTCCAGTGCTGGGACAGCCTCATGGTAGATGAAATCATTGTCCTTCTTGGCAGAATTGTATCTGGGGGTCAAGAGAGGGAGGAATGGGGAGTCTTGAGTGATCAGCAGGGATCCAGGACCTAGCCTCCCACATGGGCCACTACTCTCTGGCCCTGGTGGCTTCCTCCCAACGATGCAGGCAAAAGGCCAAGACCCTTCCTAACAAGAAGGAACCAGAGCCACCCTGAACCCCAGAAACTCACTTTCCCCCAATGACGTCCATAGTGAAGCGAAGTGCGTCTTGCACAGTGTCAGGCTGGCCCTGTAGGGTAGGGGATCGAGGTGCTCAGTGCCAACCACAGCCAGTGCCAGGACACCCCTCAGCCCCACCAGGCTTGCTCCTTGTCTTCTCAGGCTCCTCCTCATCTTTACCTTGGCCAGCTTGATGGCTTCATTGAGCTTGTCCAGGGCACTCTGGAAGTACGCGACCTGCGGAGGACAGAGACCAGTCTGTCCTTCCCTGCTCGGACCCTACTCCTTCCGCCACCCCAACCCCCACTGAGCCTGTCTGGCCATCAGGTGATCAGGTGACCCATCAGAAGACAAGGAGCTGAGGAGGTAGCCACACGCCAGCCCAGCCAACAGCACCACACTTAGCGTCTGCCTTCCGGCTCCACCCCACAGCCTACATCTCCCACCAGCCATCCCCTGGGATGAAGGCTGCACAGATTGGACAACACATGAGAAACACCAGGTCTACAGTGGGTGGGGGGAGGGGGGGCGGCCAGGGATGTGGGGGTGAGAGACAGAAGAAGGGTCCCCACGAGGATCTGACCAACAAGGCTGGGACCAGTCCAGAGTCCCCTCCTGGCCACGGCTCACTCACCCGCTCTCCGAACTTCTGCTGCTCCTCAGCCTGCTTCCCCATGTGCAACTGGGAAAGAAGAGATGTCACTACTTACTTCCTGAGCTATGGCAACTCAGCCCAGCCCAGCCCTGGCGGCCACAGTGCCCTCACATGAGCCACAGCCGCAAAGTAGTAGATCTTCATCTGTACCAGCTTCTTCCAGTCCTTCTGGATCCGGCCGAGCAGTGAGGCGGTATCAGGGTTCTCCAAGGCCCGGCACGCCTCCTTGTAGTAATCCACCACCTAGAAGCCAGGACAGGGCTATAAGTTGGGGATCAGGAGTAAACCAAAAGCTTGGCATCAGTCCCTTGTGGGCCACCGTCTATCCCTGTCCCTACCTGTGCACTGATGCGAGCCACCAGAAAGCTCTTCCTGTTGTCCAACATGGACTTCTCCAGAAGGCACTCCTGAGCCTGGCCCTGGAAGAGCAGATGGAGATGCACTCCATTCCTCACTGGCACAGAACACACGGATGCCCTCTCCGCCCAGCCTCCCGCACTCCAAGCAGCACAGTCCCGCTCCTGATCCACCTGGGGCTCAAAAGATCAAAGCCCAGGCCTTTGCTTGTCCCTCACTGCCATGTGCACAGGACCTCTAGGATCCAGCCCTAACCATGCCCGCCCCTGGATTCAACTCAGCCCCAACAAGGGCGTCTCCTCACCAGCATGAGGTTGACATTGAGAGTGAGGATCTGCCGGCTCATGTCAACGCTGTAGGCGTGAGGGAAGTGCTCACGCAGGTAGGCAAAGGCACCTGCTGCGCACTGGAAGTGAGTGCAGGAGACCTTCATGCCCTGGGAGAGAACAGGAGAGGATGCCAGCAGCAGAGCCACAGAGCTGCCTGTATCCACTCCACGGGGCAGGACTCACACTCTGGAGGCTGACAACACTCAGCACCCCTCCCTGGTTCTGTCCTACGACCCAACCACTGCCCCTACCCTCCTCACCTCCTCAGACATGCGCTTGTCCATGGCCCCCAGCATGGAGTGCAGCGCCCCTGGGGAGGCACAGAACATGCGGTCAGGGCTAGCCTGGGGCTGCTGGTGTCACCCATGACCATGACAACAGGGGTCTGAGAACTGGGGCAGTTGGTCCAAGGACACCAAAGCTGGAGTAAATGGGGTCTCGGTCTCTGGCTGTGCACCAGGCAGGGATGGGGTGGAAGGGAAGGGGCTCCTGCCGTCCACAGCCCTCAGCCTACAAGTCCAGTCTCAGAGCCTCACGGATGCCTACACAGGACTCGGGACTCCCCAGGCTGAGGCTGAGCCATCAGGGTTGACGGCAAGGCCAGTCTAGGCCAGCCGCCTTCTCCTCCTGCTGGAAGCGACCCAAAGCCACAAGGGGGGCCGGGATCTATCCAGTCAGAAAAGAGAGGCCACCCCTCTGGGCCGGAGCACACAGTAGCAATACCATGTGGTAGCCAGCCTAGTAGAGCGCTCTCCCCAGCAGGGTGGCTCCCTGTGGGCCCGAAGAGAGGCACCAGCAGAGCTGTGGGAAGGCACTGGGAGGGTCAGAATCCAGGTGTCTTCCATCAGCCCACGGCCCCTGTGGCCGCCTGCTGAGCTGAGATGGGGTGGGCAGGGCTGAGAGGTAGGGCCATGGGGGAGGAGTTAGGTAGCTCACCAAGGTTGTAGAGAATGCAGGCCTGCTCATACTTGATGTCTTCATGGGCCACAGACTTGCCTGAGAAGATCTCAGTCCTGTGGACAGGCCACCCCAGTCACCATGAGTGAAGGAGCTGGTGAAGCGACCAGCCACCTCTAGTGCAGTGTCGGATGGGAGGGAGGCCTGGGGAGACCACACCAAGCCACTCCCCATGCTGTGCAGCAAGGAAAAGAAAGCGGGGGTGGGGGGGAGGGGCATCCCCACCACCCAGACACCCCTGGGCTGTCCCAGGCAACCTCCAGGCTCCCCCCAGCCCTGCCAGCTCTCACCAGGTGACAGAAACAGCGGCCTCCTGGCCTGAGCCCATGGGGACCCGACTCTGCAGGTAGTGGAGCTGGCCCAGGTACTTGCGGAGGACACTGCAGCCCTCAAAGTCCCGTGGGACACGAACAGCATTCTGGGGGATGGATGGGAGAAGCAGGCCTACTGTCATTTGGAGTAGAAGACAGGCAGGGCTGTCCACCCACAAATGCCCAGGAAATAATCGGAGCTGGGGGACTGCACAGCCTAAGGGACCCAAAGAAAGCCCTCAGCTACCTGTAGTCATTCAACAACCATCCTACCAGCCAGGACTGTTGGACTGAATCAGTCCCACTTTTCCAGGAGGCAGTTTAAAACATGCATTAAAAATTTAAATGTACTTAATGTTTGACCCACAGTTCTGTATCTAAAAATGTACAGTAAGAAATCCAGAAAAGCAAATGCTTGGATGAGCATGCAAGGATATTTATCACAACAATAACAGGGTCAAATACTGGATGCCACCAAAACTTCCAGAGGGCTTGCTTAAATAAAGCAAGCCCTCTTTATTTAAAGAGGATTAAATAAATTACATCAAGGCTACCCACAAAAGAGAATACTCTGCAGCCATGAAAATTGAAGACAAAGATCTCTACTGATATGTTAAGACGTCCATAACACATTTATTGTTGGGGGGAAAAAAGCATGTTAACAGATGAGCAACATAATTTCATTTTAATAAAATCATATGGAAATTGATATCAACTAGGCATATAAACAAAAAAATCTAGACAGTTAATTGATTATCCCTGGATAGTAGGGTTTAAGTAATTTATCTTATTCTATACATGCATACAGAGACATATTTGATTCTTTATATTGCTTATGTATTCTTTTATACGAACAATTTTCAATTTTTATAGTAAGCAATAAAGCTAGTCCCATTTGGGGAACAAACAAAACAAAGTGAACCCTCTGCTCAAACAAACGGAAGAAGAGACAGTATAACCTCCAACAAGCAGGTGCACAAAGAGTGGAGGGGCTAGAATCGCTGTGCATACCCTAACCCCACCTGCTGGAGTGACCAGAGAGCCCCACACCAGGGTTCCAGCACCCGAGGGGCCCAGTAGAGAGCTGCTGGGCACCAGCTAGAAGAAATCCTCTAGGGGACTTCCCTGGTGGTGCAGTGGTTCAGACTCTGCACTCCCAATGCAGGGGTGGGGGGCACAGGTCCGACCCCTGGTGGGGGAACTAAGATCCTGCATGCTGCACGGCGCACAGTCCCCCACACCAAAAAAAAAAAAAAAAAAAGAAAAAAAAGAAATCCTCTAGGACAAGATACTCCAGAGCTGGGCTCTGAGCCTTCTTTCTGGGATGCTCAGAAGGGACGCGGATGCCCTGTGGGACATCAGAGGAGGAAGAGTCCAGCACCGGTCCACTCAACACCACTTCCCCACAGTGTCTTGGGGGACCATCTACCCTCTGGGCCTCAGTCTCCTCTTTCAACAGGAATGCTAAGCTCCTCTCTGCCCTCTAGAATGCCCAGTGCAAGGATAAGGCATGTCACAGCCATACTGCTGAGATGCCATCTCGAGGGGCCTATCCCACAGAACAAGGCTTCTCATATAGTCATATCACTCCCCTCCCCATCATACTTCCACCATAACGAAACGGCACTTAACGTTTTTTTTTGGTTTTTTGTTTTTTTTTTGTGGTACGCGGGCCTCTCACTGTTGTGACCTCTCCTGTTGTGGAGCACAGGCTCCGGACGCGCAGGCTCAGCGGTCACAGCTCACGGGCCCAGCCGCTCCGCGGCATGTGGGATCTTCCCAGACCGGGGCACGAACCGGCGTCCCCTGCATCGAGCAGGTGGACTCTCAACCACTGCGCCACCAGGGAAGCCCCCCGTTTTCCATTTTTTAAAGTGGAGCCACATCCTAAGCAGTTAACATCTCTAAAATAACAGGTATGATGTGCTAGATACACATTTTTAAAACACTAAAGCATATACAAAAAGATTAAAAAATGTTTGTCTTTGTACTTCCTAAAACCATCTTTGGGAAACAATGGAAGCAACCCTCCCTCCAGGTCATGGAGATTCACCTGCACCCTTTAATCCAACCAAGAATGCAGCTGCCTCTTGTCCCATCCTGGCCTGTCACACTCTGAGGAACTGCATGTGGTAGGAGTAGAGCAGAACAGGGGAGGAGTCTGAAAGCAAGCCCGGTGCCACACCACACCCACTCCCCCACCCTCCAACAACCCCCTCACCACCTCTGTCAGTTTTATTCCTTGTGATCACAGAACCAAAAATTTATTCCAGAGTAACTGAAAAGTCTTCTTAAAGAATTACTTCAGGGCTTCCCTGGTGGCGCAGTGGTTAAGGATCCGCCTGCCAATGCATGGAACATGGGTTCAAGCCCTGCTCTGGGAAGATCCCACATGCTGCGGAGCAACTAAGCCCGTGTGCCACATCTACTGAGCCTGCGCCCTAGAGCCCATGAGCCACAACTACTGAGCCCACGTGCCACAACTACTGAAGCCCACACGCCTAGAGCCCATGCTCCGCAACAAGAGAAGCCACCACAATGAGAAGTCTGCGCACCGCAATGAAGAGTAGCCCCCGCTCACCGTAAGTAGAGAAAGCCAGCGCGCAGCAACAAAGACCCAATTCAGCCAAAAATTAAATAGATAAATAAAATTTTTTAAAAAATTACTTCAGGCCCAGTTTTACAGATGAGGAAACTGAGGCCCAGATCAGGAAAAGAGAATTGCCTACAGATTTCCAGATTATATCCACTTTCCATTTCCACTGCAAATCAATGAGTTATGGTAAAAGGTTAACTTGACTTATGCTGTCTCTGCTTTCTACATCTCTGTGCTTTCATAAATTTCCTATAACTCACTAAAATAAAACAGAGTAACTAAATGAACTATTACAGAAGTTCTAAAACTTCTGTAATAGTTCATTTAGTTACTCTATTTTATTTTCACTTTATACACTGCTGAATCTGGGAGTTTTCTTGATCTGATAATTTTTTTTTTCACTGAAATAATTATCATCAGTGGCTCTCTGCAGCGCACTGCTCTGTGCAGGCTGCCTGCCCTACACCATAAAGGATTTGCCTCAGAAGAGGCTTTGGAGCTGGGTGACAATGCTCCCTCGAGGGTGTTTTGTGTGCATGTGCACTTGTGTGCACAAAACAATGGTAGTCTTAGGGGTTAAGATTATCTCATTAGTTTTCAAACTCTTAAAACAAAATCTTTTTTTAAAAAATTTAATCTATGCGGAGTATTCTGGGAAGGTAGCAGAGTAGGAAGCACCAGAAATCCGTCTCCCCGCATAGACAACAAATGCACTGGCAGAATCTGTCTGATGTAACTGTTCTGGAACTCCTGGAGTCTACTGAGGACTTGCAAACGTGCAGAGGAATGTTTGGGTAAATTTTGGTGAATTTCAGCCCTTAGCACAATAGCAGCTACCCAGTGCCCATCCCTGTGCAGGCAGCCTTGCATCTGTTCCTGGAGCAGCTTGCACACACAGCCTGTGGGAGCCAGGGTGGGCAATGAGGACACTGTCCTCCAAATATCAGGGATCTGCTCTGATCAGGGCTGATCACGCTGCTTCTGATCTCAGAGGTGCAAAGTGGAGGCGGACACTATTGTTACACCTCCCCCTGCTGTTGCACTCCCCCCTCTGGCTGAAGTGACTTCAAGGAGATTTAAAGCACCAGTGCTTCTCCCCCTCCTCATCCCTTCATTTTTCTCTTTTTCTCCTTTTGGGAGCCAGATATTGAGGACTATTGGATTCAAAAGCAACCACATATTCAGAGGAAGTTAGAAAGTCATCATGCACACTCAGGGGAAGGCAAAGGCTCAGAAAAGACCTGAGAAGACCTTTAAGTCCACACCTCAGACTGATTCTTGGCACAGAGACAGCCTACAACACTCCAAACAAACAAACAAACAAACAGCAAACCCTGGGGAAAGGGGAGATTCTGATTTCCAGAGTCACCACATCATTAGATTCAAATGTCCGGTTTTCAACAACAACAAAAATACAAGACATATAAAGAAATAGGAAAATATGACTCATTCAAAGGGACAAAAAAACCCCCCAAACAAACAGAAACTGTTCCTGAAAAAGATGTGATGACAGCTCTACTAGATAAAGACTTTAAAACAACTGTCTTAAAGATACTCAAAGAACTAAAGGAAGATGTGGAAAAAAGACAAGAAAACGACATAGGGAACAAAATGGAAATATCAATGAGACAGAAAACTTAAAAAGAAACCAAAAAGAAATTCTGAAGCTGAAAAGTACAATAACTGAGTCGAAAAATTCACTAGAGTGATTCAAAGGCAGATTTGAGTAGGAAGATGAAACCATCAGTGAAATCAAAGCTAGGACAATTGAGGGGACTTCCCTGGTGGTCCAGTGGGTAAGACTCTGCGCTCTCAATGCCGGGGTGCTGGATTTGATCCCTGGTTGGGGAACTAGATTCTGCATGCAAGCCACAACTAAGAGTTCACATGCCACAACTAAGAAGTCCGCATGCCACAACTAAGTGTCCACATGCCACAACTAAGAAGTCTGCATGCCACAATAAAGATCCCACATGCCACAATTAAGACCTGGCACAGCCTAAATAAATAAATATTATTTTTAAAAAGTCTAGGACAACTGAAATTATCAAGTCTAAGGAACAGTAAGAAAAATTATTGAAGTGAACAGAGCCTAAGGGACCTGTGAGACACCATCAAACAGATCAACATACACATTGTGGAAGTCCCAGAAGAAGAGAGAGAGAAAGGGGCAGAGAGAATATGTGAAGAAATAATGGCAAAAAAATTTCCAAATTTGACTACAGACATGAATATAAACATCCAAGAAGCTTAATGAACTTCAAGTAAAATGAACTCAGAGACCCACACCAAGA
Source organism: Kogia breviceps (assembly GCF_026419965.1). Lineage (NCBI taxonomy): Eukaryota > Metazoa > Chordata > Mammalia > Artiodactyla > Physeteridae > Kogia > Kogia breviceps. The sequence continues at coordinate 40,918,400 of NC_081319.1, forward strand.
AAAATTATACTCAAACTGTTGAAAGACAAAGAGAACCTGGAAAGCAGCACAAGAGAAGTGACTCATCAAATACAAGGAATCCTCAATGGGATTATCAGCAGATTTCTCATCAGAAACTTTGGAGAACTGAAGGCAGTAGGTTGATATATTCCAAGTGCTAAAAGAAAAACACTGTCAACCAAAAATCCTATATCTGGCAAAACTGAGGAGAAATCCTTCAAACAGGAGAAATCATAAGACATTCCCAGCTAAACAAAAACTGAGGGAACTCACCACCACTAGATCTGCCCTACAAGAAATGCTAAAAGGAGTCCTATAGACTGAAATAAAAGGACACTTGATAGTAACTTGAAGCCATATGAAGAAATAAAGATCCCAGTAAAGGTACACTGTACATGGGTAATTATATAAGCTAATATTATTATAACACTGGTGTGTGACTCCACCTTTTGTTTTCTACATAAGAGACTAATAGTTTTAAAAAATTCAATTTACACACAGTAGTCTTTAAAGAATATATCTTTAGCATATATAAACATACCAATTAATTATCCCTGCTTTGGGGGGAAGATACAATCTCCTACACTTTGAAATTATAAATAAAAATTTTATTTAAATCCTCTTTTGTTATTCAAATAGAAACAGTTGTTTTTAACTACTTTCAAACAGAGTAGCAAATGAGATAATTCACCTTTCTGACAATTTTTTCTTCCTCTTAAGAACAGTGTCACCTTCTTTAAAAGGCAGGTAAGTTCCTCTACTTCAACATAATAAAGGCTATATATGAAAAGCCCTTAGCTAACATCATACTAAGTTAGTAAAAGACTGAAAACTTTTCCTCTCACACAAGAAACAAGACAACAAGGATGCCCACATCAACCACTTGTACTGTCACAGTACTGGAAGTTCCAGCCAGAGCAATCAGGCAAGAAAAAGAAATAAAAGGCATCCAAATTAGAAAGGAAAAAGCAAAATTATCTCTTTTCACAGACATAAACTCATGTGTAAAAATACCCTTAAAGACTGCACCAAAAAAATCTGTTAGAATTAATCAATGAATTCAGTGGAGTTGCAGGATACAGAATCAATACACAAAAATCAGTTGTTTCTAAACAATCACAATTAAAGAAAAAATTTTTTTGAATTTCAATTCCAATAGCATCAAAAAGAATAAATTACTTGGAAGTAAAATTAACCAAGAAGACCAAAGACTTGCGTAGAGAAAAGTACAAAATTTTGCTAAAGAAATTAAAGACATAAATAAATGGAAAGACATCTGATACTCATGTATTAAAAGACTTAATATTGTTAAGGTGGCAAGCCTCCCTAAAGTGATACAGTTTTTGGATTTTACTTTTTTATGGATTCAGTGCAATTCACATCAAAATCCCAATTGCATTTTTTGCAGAAATAGAAAAATCCATCCTAAAAATTCATATGGAATCTCAAGGGACCCCCCCCCAAATAGCCAAAACAATCTTGAAAAAGAACAAAATTGGAGATCCCACAATTCCTCATTTCAAAACCTATTACAAAGCTATAATAATCAAAACAGTTAGGTACTGGCATAAAGACAGATGGACCAATAGAGTAAAAGAGACTGCCCAGAAATAAACCCTCAAATATATGCTGTTATGGACTGAATAATGCCCCCCCTCACCAATTCATACTAAAGTCCTAACTCCCAGTATCTCCGAATGTGACTGTATTTTAGAAAACAGAGCCTTAAAGAGGTAATTACAGTGAAATGAGGTCCTAGAGGTGGGCCCTAAACCAATATGACTGCTGTCCTTCTACAGATATACATAGAGGGACAACCATGTGAAGATACAGGGAGAAGATGGTCATCCACAAGTCAAAGAAAGAATCCTTAGAAGAAGTCAGCTCTGCCAACACCTTGATCTCAGACTACTAGCCTCTACAACTGTGAGAAAATAAATTTCTGTTGTTTAAGCCAGCAGTCTGGGGTACTTGGTTATGGCAGCCAGAGCAAACTAATACACAAAGTGAAATGATTTTTGACAGGGGTGCCAAGACCATTTAATGGGGGACAGTCTTTTCAATTTATGGTGCTGGGAAAACTAAATATGTACATGCAGAAGAGAGAAGCTGGAACCTTACTTTACACCACTTACAAAAATAAACTCAAAATGGAGCAAAGACCTAAATATAAGAACTGAAACTATAAAACTCTTAGAAGAAACAAAAGGGAAAATCTTCATGGCATTGAATTTGGCAATGATTTCTTGGATGTGACTTGAAGAGCATAACCAACAAAAGAAAAAATTGTAAACTGGACTACATCAAAATTTAAAACTTCTGAGCATCAAAAGGACACAACCAACAAAGTGAAAAGGCAACCCATGGAATGGAAGAAAATATTTGCAAATCATATATCTGATAAGTGGTTAATATCCAGAATACATGAAGAACTCCTACAACTTAACAACAGAAACTCAATTCAAAAATGGATAAAGGGGGACTTCGCTGGTGGCACAGTGGTTAAGAATCTGCCTGCCAATGCAGGAGACACGGGTTCGATCCCTGGTCTGGGAAGATCCCACATGCCACAGTGCAACCAAGCTTGTGCGCCACAACTACAGAGCCTATGCTCTAGAGCCCGACAGCCACAACTACTGAGCCCACGTGCCACAACTACTGAAGCCCACGCGCCTGGAGCCCATGTTCCGCAACAAGAGAAGCCACTGCAATGAGAAGCCCGTGCACCACAACGAAGAGCAGCCCCCACTCACCACAACTAGAGCAAGTCTGCGCACAGCAACGAAGACCCAACACAGCCAAAAAAAAAAAAAAAATGGATAAAGGGGATCAGAATCAAGATGGTGGAGGAGTAGGACATGGAACTTATCTCTTCCCACAAATACATCAAGGATACATTTACAGATGGAACAATTCTCACACAACACCTACTGAACACTAGGCAGAAGACCTCAAACACCTGAAAGGACAAGAAGGATCGCCACGTAACTGGGTAAGACAAAAGGAAAAAAAAATAAAGAGAAAGCAGATGGGTCCTGTGCCCCTAGGAGGGAGCTGAAGGAGAGAGGTCCCCACACCCTGGGAAGTCCCCTCACCAGCGGAAAGATCAGCCGGGACAGAAAAGAAGCTTCCAAGGCTCAGAGAGAGCAACAACCAGTTAGTGGCAGGCAGGACAGCCAGAGATTACACAGATGGGCCGTGCCACTGCCCTGTGCATCCCAGCCTTGGAAGCACCTTTGCTGGTATTGGCAGGGGCTGGGTGCTGGAACGTGGGGTTTAGAGGACAGAGCCGGGGAGAGGACTGCTGTTGGCTGCATGGAGACAGCCTAAAGGGGCTGGAGTGTGGGGCACAGCGACCAGGAGTGTTCATGGAAGAAGCCCAGGCTGCCACAGAAGCGAAGTGCCATTGTTAAGTGGCGCAGGAAGGGAGAGGTGGGGCCACCGTTGCAGCCTCTTTCCCCACCCACTGGCTCCTACCTCCATGGGCTCCGGCCGCTTCCCCAGCTCCCTTCTGCCTGGGCAGGCCCGTGCACTCCAGCTGCCACCTCAGTTCCCTCCCACCTGGGCAGGCTCACAAGTTCCAGCCACTGCTTCAGCAGCCCTGGGCGTAGACATCAGTGGGTTGCCCACACACAGAGGTGGGGCTGAAATCACAGCTGAGCCCCAGGGGCCATGTGACTTAGGAAGCAGAGCTGAAATCTCTCCCTGTGGCTGAAAAAACCGCAGATTTACACCTCCGCTGCCAGCTTTGTAAATTCAGTGCCTGCAGAACATCCGAACAGAAAACTGGTGTTCCCATCGCTGGGACAGGTCTGGCCTTAGCAGCTGTGGGCATTGTGGGCGTGTACACCAGGCGGCTGGGATGAGCCAGGGTCTGAGCTGCCTCCATAGCACCCACAGCAGGTCCAGGTACACGACTACTGCAGTCTTGGGACCTGACTTCTGTGGATCTGCGCTGGTGGCATTGTGAAAACAAAGCCTGAGAGGTACCAGGGAGGACTGCCAGCATACCTATGGTTGAGGTGGGGCCGAGGGCAGTGCCAATAACAGTGTACTCTGAGAGTCTGCACAATAGGTGAAAGGTGACACAATGGAGCACACTCACAGGTGAACAGCTCAGGAGGAGGAGGAGTACTCAATGGCTCCTCTCCCAGTGGGAGCACCCCAATCCAACCTACCTCACACCACATACCAGAAATGCAACTCAGAAACGGATCTGGGGGCTTCTACTCCAACAACTGGGGAGCACACCCTGCCCCAGACAAGGCAGTGAAAACCACAGAGCAAAGAGGAGGCCCTGCTCAATATCCAGTGCTGGCTCTGGTCAGCACATCAGTCACACCTCCTATCAAGGGGATGATAGCCAGCATACAGTGAGGAAAGAGTTGGCAGCCATCCATACTAAAAACAGACCTCACACCCAAAAATATTAAACCCACACAGGCTACACAGGGACGTTTCCACATAAAAATAGACCTCCAAGACCACAGTAGATAATTGTTTCTCCTCAACTCATACAGCAAGAGAAATAAAAGTAAAATGAAAAAGGAGAGGAACCACTCCCAATTAAAAGATCAAGAGAATACCCCTGAAGAACAAACAATGAAACAGACCTCTTCAGTCTAATAGACACCAAGTTCAAAAAGGAGATAATGAGGGACTTCTCTGGTGGTGCAGTGCTTAAGAATCCACCTGCCAATACAGGGGACACAGGGAAAATTCCACATGCCGCAGAGCAGCTAAGCCCGTGCACCACAGCTAAGCCTATGCACCACAACTACTGAGCCTGCGCTCTAGAGCCCATGAGCCACAACTACTGAGCCTGTGCACCACAACTACTGAAGCTCATGCACCTAGAGTCCATGCTCCGCAACAAGAGAAGCCACTGCAATGAGAAGCCCACACGCCACAACGAAGAGTAGCCCCCACTCGCCACAACTAGAGAAAGCCGGCGCAGCAATGAAGACCCAACACAGCCAAAACTAAATAAACAAAAATTAAAAGGAAGGTAATGAAAATACTGAAGGAATTGAGAAAGGCTATCGACAGAAATGCAGACTACTGTAAAAAGGAACTAGAAATTATAAGGAGGAGCCAAGAAAAATTAGTGAATTCATTTGAAGAGATGAAAGCTGGACTAAAGGCTATGAACAGAGGAACGAATAATGCAGAAAAACAAAAAAGTGATGTAGAAGACAGAATAATGGAAATCACCCGATTAGAACAGCAGACAGAAACCCAAATGACAAAAAATGAAAGTAATATGAGACCTATGGGATAACATAAAGTGGGCCAATCTATGCAAAATGGGGATCCTAGAAGGAGAAGAAAGAGAAGAAGATAATGAAACTGTATTTGAAGAAATTATGGCTGAAAACTTCCCAAACCTAAAGAAGGAAACATATCCAGATACAGGAAGCACAGAGGGTCCTGAACAAGATAAACCTAAACAGACCTACACCAAGACATATTTTTAAAAAGTTAAAGATAAAAGGATTCTGAAGGCAACAGGAGAAAAACAAAGAATTAATTACAAGGGAACCACCATAATATTATCAGCTGATTTCTCTACAGAAATGCTGCAGGCCAGAAGGGAGTGGCAAGATATATTCAAAGCCCCAAAAGGGAAAAATCTGCAAACCACAATCCTCTACCCAGCAAGGCTATCACTTAGAATAGAAAGAGAGATAAAGAATTTCTCAGATAGCAAAAACTAAAAGAATACAGCAATACTAAACCTATGCTAAAGGAAACAGTGAAAGGTCTTTTCTAAATAGAAAAGTAGAGGGAATTCCCTGGCAGTCCAGTGGTTAGGACTCTGTGCTGCCACTGCAGGGGGGCTGGGTTTGATCCAGGGTCAGGAAAGTAAGATCCCACAGGCCACATGGCACAGCCAAAAAATAAATAAATAAGAAAAGCTCAGGGTGTCAGCGGAAGAGTAAGACGTGGAGATCACCTTCCTCCCCACAGATACATCAGAAATACATCTACACGTGGAACTGCTCCTATAGAACACCCACTGAAAGCTGGCAGAAGACCTCAGACCTCCCAAAAGGCAAGAAACTCCCCACGTACCTGGCTAGGGCAAAAGAAAACAGAATAAACAGAGACAAAAGAATAGGGACGGGACCTGCACCAGTGGGAGGGAGCTGTGAAGGAGGAAAAGTTTCCACACACTAGGAAGCCCCTTCGTGGGTGGAGATTACGGGTGGCAGAGGGGGGAATCTTCGGAGGAGCCGTGGAGGAGAGCGCAGTAACAGGGTGGGGAGGGCAAAGAGGAGAGATTCCCGCATAGAGGACCGGTGCTGACCAGCCCAGCATTCACCAGCCCGAGAGGCTTGTATGCTCACCTGTGGGGGACTGGGCGGCGGCTGGGAGCTGGGGCTGGGAGCTGAGGCTAGGGCTTCGGTCAGATGCACGAACACAGCCTGAAGGTGTTAGTGCACCACGGCTAGGCTAGCCGGGGAGGGAGTCCAGAAGTCTGGAGCTGCCGAAGAGGCAAGAGACTTTTTCTTCCCGGTGCACGAGGAGAGGGGATTAAGCGGGATTAATGGGATTAAGCAGGATCGCGCCACTTAAAGGAGCTCCAGAAACGGGCACAAGCCACAGCTATCAGCACGGACACCAGAGACGGGTATGAGACGCTAAGGCTGCTGCTGCTGCCACCAAGAAGCCTGTGTGCGAGCACAGGTCACTCTCCACACCTCCCCTCCCGGGAGCCTGTGCAGCCCGCCACTGCCAGGGTCCCGGGATCCAGGGACAACTTCCCCAGGAGAACGCACAGTGCGCCTCAGGCTGGTGCAACGTCTTGTTTGCCTCTGCCGCTGCAGGCTCACCCGAATCCATACCCCTCCCTCCGGGGTGAGTGAGCCAGAGCCCCCGAAACAGCTGCTCCTTTAACCCTGTCCTGTCTGAATGAAGAGCAGATGCCCTCAGAAGACCTACACCCAGAGGCGGGGCCAAATCCAAAGCTGAACCCCTGGAGCTGTGCGAACAAAGAAAAGAAAGGGAAATCTCTCGCAGCAGCCTCAGAAGCAGCGGATTAAAGCTCCACAATCAACTTGATGTACCCTGCATCTGTGGAACACCTGAATAGACAACGAATCATCCCAAATTGAGGAGGTGGACTTTGGGAGCAAGATATATTATTTTTTTCCCCTTTTTCTCTTTTTGTGAGTGTGTATGTTATGCTTCTGTGTGAGACTTTGTCTGTATAGCTTTGCTTTCACCATTTGTCCTAGGGTTCTGACCGTCCCGTTTCTTTTTTTTTTTACTTTTTAAATTTTTCTTCTTAATAATTACTTTTTATTTTAATAACTATTTTATTTTATCCTACTTTATTTTATCCTCCCTCTTTTCTTTCTTTCTCTCTCTCTCTCTCTCTCTCTCTCTCTCTCTCTCTCTCTCTTTCTCTCTCTCCCTCCCTCCCTCCCTCCTTCCCTACCTTCCTCTCTCTCTCTCTCTCTCTCTCTCTCTCTCTCTTTCTCTCTTTCTACTTTTTCTCCCTTTTATTCTGAGCCGTGTGGATTAAAGGCTCTTGGTGCTCCAGCCAGGCATCAGGGCTGTGTCTCTGAGGTGGGAGAACCAACTTCAGGACACTGGTCCATAAGAGATCTCCCAGCTCCACATAATATCAAATGGTGAAAATCTCCCAGAGATAACCATCTCAACACCAACACCCAGCTTCACTCATCGACCAACAAGCTACAGTGCTGGACACCCTATGCCAAACAACTAGCAAGACAGGAACGCAGTCCCATCCATTAGCAGACAGGCTGCCTAAAATCATAATAAGGCTACAGACACCTCAAAACACACCACCAGACGTGGACCTGCCCACCAGAGAGACAAGATCCAGCCTCATCCACCAGAACACAGGCACCAGTCCCCTCAACCAGGAAACCTACTCAACCCACTGGACCAACCTTAGCCACTGGGGACAGACACCAAAAACAACGGGAACTACGAACCTGCAGCCTGTGAAAAGGAGACCCCAAACCCAGTAAGATAAGCAAAATGAAAAGACAGAAAAACACACAGCAGATGAAGGAGCAAGATAAAAACCCACCAGACCTAACAAATGAAGAAGAAATAGGCAGTCTACCTGAAAAAGAATTCAGAATGATAGTAAAGATGATCTAAAATCTGGGAAATAGAATAGACAAAATGCAAGAAACATTTAACAAGGAACCAGAAGAACTAAAGAGGAAGCAAGCAACGATGAACAACACAATAAACAAAATTAAAAATACTCTAGATGGGGGCTTTCCTGGTGGCGCAGTGGTTGAGAGTCCGCCTGCCGATGCAGGGAACACAGGTTCGTGCCCCGGTCCAGGAAGATCCCACATGCCGCGGAGCGGCTAGTACCGTGAGCCATGGCCGCTGAGCCTGCGCATCCGGAGCCTGTGCTCCGCAAGGGGAGAGGCCACAACAGTGAGAGGTCCGCGTACCACAAAAAAAAAAAAAAAAACCCAAAACTCTAGATGGGATCAATAGCAGAGTAAGTGAGGCACAAGAACGGATAAGTGACCTGGAAGATAAAATAGTGGAAATAACTACTGCAGAGCAGAATAAAGAAAAAAGAATGAAAAGAACTGAGGACAGTCTCAGAGACCTCTGGGACAACATTAAGTACACCAACATTCGAATTATAGGGGTCCCAGAAGAAGAAGAGAAAAAGAAAGAGACTGAGAAAATATTTGAAGAGATTATAGTTGAAAACTTCCCTAATATGGGAAAGGAAATAGTTAATCAAGTCCAGGAAGCACAGACAGTCCCATACAGGATAAATTCAAGGAAAAACATGCCAAGACACATATTAATCAAACTATCAAAAATTAAATACAAAGAAAACATATTAAAAGCAGTGAGGGAAAAACAACAAATAACACACAAGGGAATCTTCAGTAGAAACTTTGCAAGCCAGAGGGAGTGGCAGGACATATTTAAAGTGATGAAGGAGAAAAACCTACAACCAAGATTACTCTACCCAGCAAGGATCTCATTCAGATCTGATGGAGAAATTAAAAGCTTTACAGACAAGCAAAAGCTGAGAGTTCAGCACCACCAAACCAGCTTTACAATAAATGCTAAAGGAACTTCTCTAGGCAAGAAACACAAGAGACGAAAAAGATCTACAAGAACAAACCCGAAACAATTAAGTAAATGGTAATAGGAACATACATATCGATAATTACCTTAAATGTAAATGGATTAAATGCTCCCACCAAAAGACACAGACTGGCTGAATGGATACAAAAACAAGACCCATATATATGCTGTCTACAAGAGACCCACTTCAGACCTAGGGACATACAGACTGAAAGTGAGGGGATGGAAAAAGATATTCCATGCAAATGGAAATCAAAAGAAAGCTGGAGTAGCAATTCTCATATCAGACAAAACAGACTTTAAAATAAAGACTATTACAGGAGACAAAGAACACTACATCAATCAAGGGATCGATCCATGAAGAAGATATAACAATTGTAAATATTTATGCACCCAACATAGGAGCACCTCAATACACAAGGCAAATACTAACAGCCATAAAAGGGGAAATTGACAGTAACACAATCACAGTAGGGGACTTTAACACCCCACTTTCACCAATGGACAGATCATCCAAAATGAAAATAAATACGGAAACACAAGCTTTAAATGATACATTACACAAGATGGACTTAATTGATATTTATAGGACATTCCATCCAAAAACAACAGAATACACATTTTTCTCAAGTGCTCATGGAACATTCTCCAGGATAGATCACATATTTGGTCACAAATCTAGCCTTGGTAAATTTAAGAAAACTGAAATCGTATCAAGTATCTTTTCTGACCACAACGCTATGAGACTAGCTATCAATTACAGGAAAAAACTCTGTAAAAAATACAAACACATGGAGGCTAAACAATACACTACTTAATAATGAAGTGATCACTGAAGAAATCAAAGAGGAAATCAAAAAATACCTAGAAACAAATGACAATGGAGACATGATGACCCAAAACCTATGGGATGCAGCAAAAGCAGTTCTAAGAGGGAAGTTTATAGCAATACAATCCTACCTTAAGAAACGGGAAACATCTCGAATAAACAACTTAACCTTGCACCTAAAGCAATTAGAGAAAGAAGAACAAAAAAACCCCAAGTTTAGCAAAAGGAAAGAAATCATAAAGATCAGATCAGAAATAAATGAAAAACAAATGAAGGAAACGATAGCAAAGATCAATAAAACTAAAAGCTGGTTCTTTGAGAAGATAAACAAAATTGATAAACCATTAGCCAGACTCATCAAGAAAAAAAGGGAGAAGACTCAAATCGATAGAATCAGAAATGAAAAAGGAGAAGTAACAACTGACACTGCAGAAATACAAAAGATTATGAGAGATTACTACAAGCAACTCTATGCCAATAAAATGGACAACCTGGAAGAAATGGACAAATTCTGAGAAATGCACAACCTGCTGAGACTGAACCAGGAAGAAATAGAAAATATGAACAGACCAATCACAAGCACTGAAATTGAAACTGTGATTCAAAATCTTCCAACAAACAAAAGCCCAGGACCAGACGGTTTCACAGGCGAATTCTATCAAACATTTAGAGAAGAGCTAACACCTATCCTTCTCAAACTCTTCCAAAAGATAGCAGAGGGAGGAACACTCCCAAACTCATTCTATGAGGCCACCATCACCCTGATACTAAAACCCAGATAAAGACGTCACAAAGAAAGAAAACTACAGGCCAATAGCACTGATGAACATAGATGCAAAAATCCTCAACAAAATACTAGCAAACAAAATCCAACAGAACATTAAAAGGATCATACACCATGATCAAGTGGAGTTTATTCCAGGAATGCAAGGATTCTTCAATATATGCAAATCAATCAACGTGACACACCATATCAACAAACTGAAGGAGAAAAACCATATGATCATCTCAATAGATGCAGAGAAAGCTTTTGACAAAATTCAACACCCATTTATGTTAAAAACCCTACAGAAAGTAGGCATAGAGGGAACTTTCCTCAACATAATAAAGGCCATATATGACAAAACCACAGCCAACATCATCCTCAACGGTGAAAAACTGAAACCATTTCCACTAAGATCAGGAAGAAGACAAGGTTGCCCACTCTCACCACTCTTATTCAACATAGTTTTGGAAGTTCTAGCCACAGCAGTCAGAGAAGAAAAAGAAATAAAAGGAATCCAAATTGGAAAAGAAGAAGTAAAGCTGTCACTGTTTGCAGATGACATGATACTACACATAGAAAATCCTAAAGATGCTACCAGAAAACTACTAGAGCTAATCAATGAATTTGGTAAAGTAGCAGGATACAAATGAATGCACAGAAATCTCTGGCATTCTTATACACTAATGATGAAAAATCTGAGAGTGAAATTAAGAAAACACTCCCATTTACCACTGCAACAAAAAGAATAAAATATCTAGGAATAAACCTACCTAAGGAGACAAAAGATCTTTATGCAGAAAATTATAAGACACTGATGAAAGAAATTAAAGATGATACAAATAGATGGAGAGATATACCATGTTCTTGGATTAGAATAATCAACACTGTGAAAATGACTCTACTACCCAAAGCAATCTACAGATTGAATGCAATCCCTATCAAACTACCACTGGCATTTTTTTTACAGAACTAGAACAAAAAATTTCAAAATTTGTATGGAAACACAAAAGACCCCAAATAGCCAAAGCAATCTTGAGAACGAAAAATGGAGCTGGAGGAATCAGGTTCCCTGACTTCAGACGATACTACAAAGCTGCAGTAATCAAGACAGTATGGTACTGGCACAAAAACAGAAATATAGATCAATGGAACAGGACAGAAAGCCCAGAGATAAACCCAAACACATATGGTCACCTTATCTTTGATAAAGGAGGCAAGAATATACAGTGGAGAAAAGACAGCCTCTTCAATAAGTGGTGCTGTGAAAACTGGACAGGAACATGTAAAAGTATGAAATTAGAACACTCCCTAACACCATACACAAAAAGAAACTCAAAATGGGTTAAAGACCTAAATGTAAGGCCAGACACTATCAAACTCTTAGAGGAAAACATAGGCAGAATACTCCAAGACATAAATCACAGCAAGATCCTTTTTGACCCACCTCCTAGAGAAATGGAAATAAAAACAAAAATTAACAAATGGGACCTAATGAAACTTAAAAGCTTTTGCACAGCAAAGGATACCATAAACAAGACCAAAAGACAACCCTCAGAATGGGAGAAAATAGTTGCAAATGAAGCAACTGACAAAGGATTAATCTCCAAAATTTATAAGCAGGTCATGCGGCTCAATAACAAAAAAACAAACAACCCAACCCAAAAATGGGCAGAAGACCTAAACAGACATTTCTCCAAAGAAGTATACAGATTGCGAACAAACACATGAAAGAATGCTCAACATCATTAATCATTAGAGAAATGAAAATGAAAACTACAATGAGATATCATCTCACACCAGTCAGAATGGCCCTCATCAAAAAATCTAGAAACAATAAATGCTGGAGAGGGTGTGGAGAAAAGGGAACACTCTTGCACTGTTGGTGGGAATGTAAATTGATATAGCCACTATGGAGAACAGTATGGAGGTTCCTTAAAAAACTACAAATAGAACTACCATATGACCCAGCAATCCCACTACTGGGCATATACCCTGAGAAAACCATAATTCAAAAAGAGTCATGTACCAAAATGTTCATTGCAGCTCTACTTACAATAGCCAGGACATGGAAGCAACCTAAGTGTCCATCAACAGATGAATGGATAAAGAAGATGTGGCACATATATACAATGGAATATTACTCAGCGATAAAAAGAAACGAAACTGAGTTATTTGTAGTGAGGGAGATGGACCTGGAGTCTGTCATACAGAGTGAAGTAAGTCAGAAGGAGAAAAACAAATACCATATGCTAACATATATATATGGAATTTTTTTAAAAAGTTATGAAGAACCTAGGGGCAGGACAGACACAGATGAATAGAATGGACTTGAGGACACGGGGAGGAGGAAGGGTAAGTTGGGATGAAGTGAGAGAGTGGCATGGACTTATATATACCACCCAATGTAAAAGAGATAGCTAGTGGGAAGCAGCTGCATAGCACAGGGAGATTAGCTCGGTGCTTGTGACAACCTAGAGGTGTGGGATAGGGAGGGTGGGAGGGAGCTGATTCACTTTGTTATAAATCAGGAACTAACTCACCATTGTAAAGCAATTACACTCCAATAAAGATGTAAAAAATAATAATAATAATAAAAACAGAAATAAAAAAATAAAATCAATGGGAAAACAAGGTTTAAAATGGCAATAAACACATACTTATCAATAATTACCTTAAATATCAATGGACTAAATGCTCCAATCAAAAGATACAGAGTGGCAGACTGGATTAAAAAAATAAGTGCCTACAATATGCTGCCTACAAGAGACCCACTTTGGGGCAAAGGACACACATAGATTAAAAATGAGGGGATGGGGCTTCCCTGGTGGTGCAGTGGTTGAGAATCTGCCTGCCAATCAATGCAGGGGACACGGGTTCGAGCCCTGGTCTGGAAAGATCCCACATGCCATGGAGCAACTAGGCCCATGAGGCACAACTACTGAGCCTGCGCATTTGGAGCTTGTGCTCCGCAAAAAGAGAGGCCCTCACACCGCGATGAGGAGTGGCCCCCGCTCGCTGCAACTAGAGAAAGCCCACACACAGAAATGAAGACCCAACATGGCCAAAAATAAATAAATAAATAAATAAAGTTTTAAAAAAGAATAAAGTGAGGGGATGGAAAAAGATATTTCATGCAAACAGAAATGACAAGAAAGCAGGCGTCACAATACACATATCAGACAAAATAGACTTTAAAACAAAGGCTATAAAGAAAGATAAAGAAGGACACTGTACAATGATAAAAAGATCAACACTAGGAGAGGATATTACACTTGTCAACATATATGCACCCAACATAGGAACACCCAAATAAATAAAACAAATACTAACAGACATAAAGAGAGAAACTGACAAGAATACATTAACAGTAGGAGACTTTAATACCCCACTCACATCAATGGACAGATCTTTGAGACAGAAAATCAATAAGGCAACAAAGATCCTAAATAATACAACAGAAAAGTTAAACTTAATTGATATCTTCAGGCCATTACATCCAAAAAAACCCAGAATACACATTCTTTTCAAGTGCACATGGAACATTCTGTAGGACTGACCACATACTAGGGCACAAAACAAGCCTCAACAAATTTAATAGTACAGATATTATTTCAAGCATCTTTTCTGACCACAACAGCATGAAACTAGAAATCAACCATAGAGAAAGAAACAAGAAAAAACCAATTACATGGAGACTAAACAACATACTACTAAAAAAAACCAATGGGTCAACAAGAAAAATCAAAGAAATTAAAAATACCTTGAGGCAAATGACAATGAAAACACAACCATAAATATCTCTGGGATGCAGGAAAAGCAGTTCTTAGAGGGAAGTTCATAGCAATACAGGCCTTCCTTAAGAAACAGGAAAAATCTCAAATAAACAACCTAGCCCACGACCTAAAAAATTAGAAAAAGAAGTACAAACAAAACCGAAAGTCAGCAGAAGGAAGGAGACAATAAAGATCAGAGAGGAAATAAATAAAATAGAGATGAAAAAAACAAAACAAAAAAAATCAATAAAACCAAGAGCTGTTTTTTGAAAGGGTAAACAAAATTGACAAACCTCTAGCCAGGCTCACTAAGAAGAAAAGAGAGCAGACACAAACAAAATAAGAAATGAAAGAGGAGAAATCATAACAGATACTGCAGAAATATAAAAAACCATAAGAGAATACTATGAATAATTATAGGCCAACGAATTTGACAACCTCAAAGAAATGGACAACTTTCTAGAAACATACAGCCCATCAAAACTGAATGAATAAGAAATAGATAACTTGAATAGACCAATCACTAGAAATGAAACAGAATGTGTAATAAAAAAAACCTCCATACAAACAGAAGTCCAGGACCAGATGGCTTCACTGGGGAATTTTACTAAACATACAAAGAACTTATACCAATCCTTCCCAAACTCTTCCAAAAGACTGAAGAGGAAGGAACACTCCCAATAACATGCTTTGAAGCCACCAACACCCTGATACCAAAACCAAAGACACTACCAAAAAAGAAAATTACAGGTCAATATCTTTGATGAATATAGACACAGAAATTCTCAAACCAAATCCAACAATACATAAAAAAGGTCATATACCACAACCAAGTTGGATTCATCCCAGGGTCACAAAGATGGTTCAACATACACAAGTCAATCAATGTGATACACCACATTAACAAAAGAAAGGACAGAAACCAGGACTTCCCTGGTTGCCCAGTGATTAAGACTCCATGCTTCCACTGCAGGGGGCCTGGGTACAATCCCTGGTCAGGGAACTAAGATCCCATGTGCCACATGGCATGGACAAAAAAAAACCCAAAAAAAACGGGGGTGGTGAGGGGCAGAAATGACAGAAGCTACATGATCATCTCAACAGATACAGAAAAAGAATTTTATAAAATTCAACATCCAGGCTTCCCTGGTGGTGCAGTGGTTGAGAGTCCACCTGCCGATGCAGGGGACACGGGTTCATGCCCCGGTCCGGGAAGATCCCACGTGCCGTGGAGCGGCTGGGCCCGTGAGCCATGGCCGCTGAGCCTGCACGTCCGGAGCCTGTGCTCCACAATGGGAGAGGCCACAGCAGTGAGAGGCCCCCGTACCGCAAAAAAAAAAAAAAAAAAAAAAAAAAAAAAAAATCAACATCCATTCCTGATAAAAACCCTTACAAAAGTGGGTATAGAGGGAATATATCTCGACATAATAAAAGCTATTTATGGAGTTCCCTGGTGGTGCAGTGGTTAAGAATTCGCATGCCAAAGCAGGGAACAAGGGTTCGAGACCTGGTCCTGGAAGATCCCACATGCCACAGAGCAACTAAGCTCATGCGCCACAACTACTGAGCCTTGCTCTAGAGCCCGCGAGCCACAACTACTGAGACCATGTGCCACAACTACTGAAGCCTGAGGGCCCAGAGCCCATGCTCCACAACAAGAGAAGCCACCACAATGAGAAGCCTGCTTGCTGTAACTAGAGAAAGCCAGTGTGCAGCAATGAAGACCCAACACAGCCAAAAATTTTTTAAAAAATTATTTTTTAAAAAAACACCTCATGGTAACTGCAAACTGAAAATCTATAATAGATACACACACAAAAAAAAAGAAATCCAAACAAAACACTACAGTGAGTCATCAAATCACAAGAGAAGAGAACAAAAGAGTAGAAAAAAGACTTACAAAAACAAATCAAAGGGGCTTCCCTGGTGGCGCAGTGGTTAAGAATCCGCCTGCCAATGCAGGTGACACGGGTTCGAGCCCTGGCCTGGGAAGATCCAACATGCCATGGAGTAACTAAGCCAGTGCACAACTACTGGGCCTGAGCTCTAGAGCCTGCAAGCCACAACTACTGAGCCCATGTGCCACAACTACTGAAGCCTGAGCACTTAGAGCCCATGCTCTGCAACGAGAGAAGCCATGACAACGAGAAGCCCATGCACAGCAATGAAGAGTAGCCCCCGCTCACCACAGCTAGAGAAAACCCAAGCACAGCAACGAAGACCCAACACAACCAAAAATTAATTAATTAAAAAAACCCAACAAATCCAAAACAATTAACAAAATGGCAATAAGAACATACATATTGATAATTACCTTAAACATAAACAGATTAAATGCTCCAACCAAAAGACACAGACTGGTTGAATAGATACAAAAACAAGACCCATTTACATGCTGTCTACAAGAGACCCACTTCAGATATACGGAAACATACAGACTGAAAGTGATGGGATAGAAAAAGGTATTCCATGAAAATGGAAATCAGAAGAAAGCTGGAGTAGCAATACAGTAAGTCCCCTACATACAAACCTTCAAGTTGCGAACTTTCAAAGATGTGAACGTGCATTCTCATGTCTAAGCACATAAGTCAGTTCATGTGTCTGGCATACATTGTCACGTGCATGCATCCTCTACAAGTGGCTGTGTTTTTGTGTACTTTACTGTACAGTACTGTATAGAGTACAGTAGTATAGTATCTTTATTTCAAGCCCAGGATGTCCAGAAGAAAGCATAAATGCAGCGGTGGTGTAGCTGGTACAGTACTACCCAAACATCACTGGAACATTTTTCTCAAGAGGGTAGATGGAATTGAATCCAGCAAGGAATCAGAACCTGTGCCATCAACTTCAGGCGTGAGTGAAACTGCAGCTTGCCCTCCATCTCCTATTGCTGACGATCCATCAGCCCTACCACCTACCACCTCCTCTCCCTCCTCCAGTCAGTAACTTTTCTTGCCTGTTCACTCGATGCCAGCCCCTGTATGCAGTTGTTGTTCCGTATTACTGTACTTTTCAAGGTACTATATTGTAAGATTAAAAATGTTTTCTTTATTTTTGGTGGGTTTTTAAAAATGTATTATGTGTGTGAAAAGTATTATAAACTTAATACAGTACAGTACTATATAGCTGACTGTGTTAGTTGGGTACCTAGGCTAACTCTGTTGGACTTACAAACAAAATGGGACTTATGAATGCACTCTTGGAACAGAACTCGTTCGTATGTAGAGGACTTACTATACTCATATCAGATAAAACAGACTTTAAAATAAAGAGTGTTACAAGAGACAAAGAAGGACACTACATAATGATCAAGGGATCAATCCAAAAAGAAGATATAACAATTGTAAATATATATGCACCCAACACAGGAGCACATCAATATATAAGGCAAATACTAACAGCCATAAAAGGAGAAATCAACAGTAACACAGTAATAGTGGGGGACTTCAACACCCCACTTTCATCAAGGGACAGATCATCCAGATGGAAAGTCAATAAGGAAACACAGTCCTTAAGACACATCAGACAGATGAACTTATTAATTGATATTTATAGTGCATTCCATCCAAAAGCAGCAGAATACAGATTCTTTTCAAGTGCACATGGAACATTCTCCAGGACTGATCACATGCTGGGCCACAAAGCAAGCCTTAGTAAATTTAAGGAAATTAAATCATATCAAGCATCTTTTCTGTCCACAAGACTGAGATTAGAAATCAACTACAAGGAAAAAATGATAAAAAACACGAACAAGTGGAGGCAAACAATATGGTACTAAACAATCAATGGATCACTGAATAAATCAAAGAGGAAATCAAAAAATTTGTAGAGAAAAATGAAAATGAAAGCACAATGATCCAAAACCTATGGGAGGGCTTCCCTGGTGGCGCAGTGGCTGAGAGTCCGCCTGCTGATGCAGGGGACATGGGTTCGTGCCCTGGTCCGGGAAGATCCCACATGCTGCGGGGCGGCTGGGCCCGTGAGCCATGGCCGCTGAGCCTGCGCATCCGGGGCCTGTGCTCCGCAACCGGAGAGGCCACTACAGTGAGAGGCCCGCGTACCGCAAAAAAAAAAAAAAAAAAAAAAAACCTATGGGACACAGCAAAAGCAATTCTAAAAGGGAAGTTTACAGCAATACAATCTTACCTCAGGAAACAAGAAAAATCTCAAACAAACAACCTATCCTTACACCTAAAGCAACTAGAGAAAGAAGAACAAACAAAATGAAAAGTTAGTAGAAGGAATGAAATCATAAAGACCACAGCAGAAATAAATAAAATAGAGATGAAGAAAACAACAGAAAAGATCAATGAAACTAAAAGCTGGTCCTTTGAAAAGATAAACAAAATTGATGAACCTTTAGCCAGTTTCATCAAGACAAAAAGGGACAGGGCTCAAATCAATAAAATTAGAAATGAAAACTAAGTTACAACTGACAGCACAGAAATATTGGGTTGGCCAAAAAATTTGTTCAGTTTTAAGTAAAAATAAAAAACATTTTTCATTTTCACCAAGAACTGTATTGAACAATGTATTCAGTAACCAAATGAACTTTTTGGCCAACCCAATACAAAGAATCACAAGAGACTACTACAAGCAACTATATGCCAATAAAATGGAAACATAGAAGAAATGGACAAATTCTTAGAAAGGTACAATCTTCCAAGACTGAACCAGGAAGAATGAGAAAATATGAACAGACGAATCACAAGTACTGAAATTGAAACTGTGATTAAAAAACTCCCAAAACGGGCTTCCCTGGTGGCGCAGTGGTTGGAGGTCCGCCTGCCGATGCTGGGGGCATGGGTTCGTGCCCTGGTCTGGGAGGATCCTGTGTGCCACAGAGCGGCTGGGCCCGTGGGCCATGGCCGCTGGGCCTGCGCGTCCGGGGCCTGTGCTCAGCGACAGGAGAGGCCGCGGCGGTGAGAGGCCTGCGTACTGCAAAAAAAACCAAACCAAAACAAAAAAAAACTCCCAACAAACAAAAAGTCCAGGACCAGATGGCTTCACAGGTGAATTCTATCAAACATCTACAGAAAAGAGTTAATACCTGTCCTTCTAAAATGATTCCAAAAAATTGCAGAGGAAGGAACACTCCCAAACTCATTCTATAAGGCCACCATCTTCCTGATACCAAAACCAAAGACACCACAAAAAAAGAAAATTACAGGCCAATATAAGTGATGAACAGAGACACAAAAATCCTCAACAAAATACTCAGCACACCGAATCCAACAGTACAACAAAAGGATCATACACCATGATCAAGTGGGATTTATCCCAGGGATGCAAGGATTTTTCAGTATCAGCAAATCAATCAGTGTGATACACCACCTTAACAAATTGAAGAATAAAAACCATAGGATCATCTCAACAGATGCAGAAAAAGCTTCTGACAAAATTCAATACCCATTTATGTAAAAACTCTCCAGAAAGTGGACATACAGGGAACACACCTCAACATATTAAAGGCCATATATGACAAATCTATACCTAACATCAAACTCAATGGCGAAAAGCTGAAAACATTTCCTCTAAGATCAGGAACAAGACATGGATGTCCACTCTTCCCATTTTTATTCAACATAGTTTTGGAAGCCCTAGCCATGGTGATCAGAGAAGAAGAAGAAATAAAAGCAATCCAAACTGGAAAAGAAGAAGTAAAACTGTCAACTGTTTGTAGATGACATGATACTATACACAGAAAATCCTAAAGAGGCCACCAGAAAACTACTAGAGGTCATCAATGAATTCGTAAAATTGCAGGATACAAAATTAATATACAGAAATCTGTTGCATTTCTATATACTAACAACAAAAGATCAGAAAGATTAATCAAGGAAATGATCCCATTTACCATCACAACAGAAAGAACAAAATACCTAGGAATAGGGCTTCCCTGGTGGCGCAGTGGTTGAGAGTCCACCTGCCGATGCAGGGGACGCGGGTTCGTGTCCCGGTCCGGGAGGATCCCACTTGCCACGGAGCAGCTGGGCCCGTGAGCCACGGCCGCTGAGCCTGCGCGTCCGGAGCCTGTGCTCCGCAACGGGAGAGGTCACAACAGTGAGGCCCACGTACTGCAAAAAAAAAAAAAAAAAAAAAATACCTAGGAATAAACCTACCTAAGGAGGCAAAAGACCTGTACTCAGAAAGCGATAAGATATTGATGAAAGAAATTAAACACGACACAAACAGAAGCGAGATATACCATGTTCTTGGATTGGAAAAATCAATACTGTGAAAATGACTATACTACCCAAAACAGTCTACAGATTTAATGCAATCCCTATCAAATTAACAATGGCATTTTTCCACAGAATTAGGAAAAAAATTTTTTTTTAAGTTTTTTTTTGATGTGGACCATTTTTAAAGTCTTTATTGAATTTGTTACAATATTGCTTCTGTTTTATGTCTTTGGTTTTTTTGGCCGCGAGGCATGTGCGATCGTAGCTCCCCAACCAGGGATCTAACACACAACCCCTGCATTAGAAGACAAAGTCTTAAATTAACCACTGGACTGCAAGGGAAGTCCATAGAACAAAAAATTTTACAATTTGTATGGAAACACAAAAGACCCCATATACCCAAAGCAATCTTGAAAAAGAAAAACAGAGCTGGAGGAATCAGGCTCCCTGACTTTAGACTATACTACAAAGCTACAGTAATCAAAACAGTATGGAACTGACACAAAAACAGAAATACAGATCAATGGAACAGGATAGAAAGCCCAGTGATAAACCCACACACCTATGCTCACCTAATCTATGACAAAGGAGGCAAAAATATACAATGGAGAAAAGACAGTCTCTTCAATAAATGTGTGGAAACTGCTGGGAAAACTGGACAGCTACATGCAGAAGAATAAAATTAGAACACTCCCTAACACCATACACAAAAATAAACTCAAAATGTATTAAAGCGGCTTCCCTCATGGTGCAGTGGTTAAGAATCCACCTGCCAATGCAGGGGACACGGGTTCGAGCCCTGGTCTGGGAAGATCCCACATGCCATGGAGCAACGTGCACCACAAACTACTGAGCCTGCGCACTAGAGCTCGTGAGCCACAACTACTGAAGCCCGCACACCTACGGCCCATGCTCCACCACAAGAGAAGCCACTGCAATGAGAAGCCCGTGCACCACAACAAAGAGTAGCCCCTGCTCACCTCAACTAGAGAAAGCCCGCGTGCAGCAACAAAGACCCAATGCAGCCAAAACTTAATTAATTTTTAAAAATGTATTAAAGACCTAAATGTAAGGCCAGACACTATAAAACTCTTAGAGGAAAATATTGGCAGAACATTTTTTCACATAAATCACAGCAAGATCTTTTTCTATCCATCTCCTACAGTTAATTGAAATAAAAACAAACATAAACAAATGCAACCTGATTAAACTTAAAAACTTTTGCACAGCAAAGGAAACCATAAATAAAACAAAAAGACAACCCTCAGAATGGGAGAAAATATTTGCAAATGAAGCAACTGACAAGGAATTAATCTCCAAAATATACAAACAGCTCATGCAGCTCAATATCAAAAAAACAAATAACCTAATCAAAAATGGGCAGAAGATCTAAATAGACATTTCTCCAAAGAAGACATACAGATGGCCAAAAAGCACATGAAAAGATGCTCAACATCAGTAATTATCAGAGAAATGCAAATCAGAACTACAATGAGGTATCACCTCACACCGGTTCAGAATGGCCATCATCAAAAAATCTACCAACAATAAATGCTGGAGAGGGTGTGGAGAAAAGGGAACCCTTCTACACTGTTGATAGGAATGTAAATTGGTACAGCCACTACTGAGAACAGTACGGAGGTTCCTTAAAAAACTAAAAACAGAGCTACCATATGATCCAGCAATCCCACTCCTGGGCATATACCCAGAGAGAACCATTGTTTGAAAGGATACATGCATCCCAATGCTCACTGCAGCACTATTTAAAATAGCCAAGACATGGAAGCAACCAAAATGTCCATCAACAAATGAATGGCTAAAGAAGATGTGGCGTGTGTGTGTATATATATATAAATACACACACGCACACACACACACACACATATATATATAATGGAATATTACTCAGCCATATAAAATTATGCCATTTGCAGCAACATGGATGAACCTAGAGATGATCATACCAAGTGAAATCAGACAGAGGAAGACAAATATCATGTTATCACTTATAGGTAGATACAAAAAACTGATACAAATGAACTAATTTACAAAACAGAAACAGACTCACAGACTTAGAAAACAAACTTATGATTACCGAAGAGGAAAGGTGGGGGAGGAGGAATATATTAGGAGGTTGGGATTAACCTGTACACACTAATATATATAAAATAGATAATCAGCAAGGACCTACTGTATAGCACAGGGAGCTCTACTCAACACTCTATAATAACCTACATGGGAAAAGAATCCAAAAAAGAATAGATATATGTATATGTATTACTGGATCAGGCTGCTGTACACCTAAAACAAACACAACGTGGTAAATCAACTATACTCCAACATAAAATAAAAATTTTTAAAGAAAGAAAAGAAAAAAAGAAATGCCTACTCTATTCCCCTCAGGCCTCGGTGACCTTGGCTGGTGTCACATCCCTAAAGCCTGAGCAGGCTTGGGTCCCGAGGCTGGACTGTCATGGGGCTGAGGGAGCTGGGGAGGATGTGCCAGCAAACGAGCCCCCCCTCCACCCCTGCAGACATGTAGTGCCTGGTCCCTCTGCACGAAACCACAATCTCCAGATCCAGGTAGGCCCTCCTACAGTTAAACCAAGCCTAGTGTACCCAAAGGATGTTGGACCCTCTGGGCTGAAACAGCTCTGAAAAGTCAGCTAGCCTCCAAGTCTCCTAGTGGGGGGATTCCCACCTTCAGCCTCCTTCCTTAGTTACCCCACCTACGTACAACAGCACCCTCAGCACAGCGGTTTGGCAGGGGTTGGGATTTGTCTTGGGGGTGAAAGGTAAGGGGGAAGAAGTAATGAAACAGAAGCTGGAAAGTTCGAAAGGATACATGCACCCCAATGTTCACTGCAGTGCTGTTTACAATAGCCAGGACATGGAAGCAACCTAAATGTCCACCGAAAGATGAATGGATAAAGAAGATGTGGTACAGGACTTTCCTTGGTGGCACAGTGGTTAAAAATCCGCCTGCCAATGCAGGGGACACAGGTTCAATCCCTCGTCTGGGAAGATCCCACATGCTGTGGAGCAACTAGGCCCATGCACCACAACTTCTGAGACTGCGCTCTAGAGCCCATGATCCACAACTACTGAGCCCACACACTGCAACTACTGAAGTCTGTGCACTCTAGGGCCTGTGTACCGCAACTACTGAGCCTGCATGCTGCAACTACTGAAGCCCGCACGCCTACAGCCCACACTCCACAATAAGAGAAGCCACCACAATGAGAGGCCCGTGCACCACAACAAAGAGTAGTCCCTGTACGCTGAAACTAGAGAAAGCCTGCGTACAGCAACGAAGACCCAATACAGCCAAAAGTAAATAATTTTTTAAAATGTGCTATATATATATATATATATATATATATATATATATATACAATGGAATATTACTCAGCCATTAAAAAGAATAAAATAATGTCATTTGCAGCAACGTGGATGAACCAGGAGATTACCACACTAAGTGAAGTAAGTCAGACAGAGACAAATATCATATGATATCACTTCTATGTGGAATCTTAAAAAAATGATACAAATGAACTTATCTACAAAACAGAAAAAAACTCAGACTTATAAAACCAACTTATGGTTACCAAAGGGGAAAGGTGGTGGGGGAAGGATAAATTGGGAGTTTGGGATTGACATATACACACTACTATATTTAAAATAGATAATCAACAAGGACCTACTGTATAGCACAGGGAACTCTACTCAATATTGTATAATAACCTAAATGGGAAAAGAATTTGAAAAACAACAGATATCTGTATATATATAATTGAATTAGTTTACTGTACACCTAAAACTAACACAACATTGTAAATCAACTATACTCCAATATAAAATAAAACTTAAAGAAAAATTATTAGATAAACCAAGAAAAAAAAAAACCACTGTTGTATGCTCACTGACACAGAAACACAGCCACAGTATGTTAAGGGAAAAAGGCAGGCTACATAGGCAGTATAGGTGGTACATGGTCCTACTGTGGTTTTATATAGTATATATAAATAACATTTAAAAAATATATATATATATACACACAAAATTGTGAAAAGGGTTTTATCTTTTGCTTTTAGTATTTTCAAATTTTTCTATCATTAATTTTGCTGCTTTTACAGAGGAAAAAATACTGAATTAAAATAAGAAGACAGTTCTAGGTGGTTTCTTTACTTCCCTATCAAACCAATTCTGTTCACACCTGCATAAAAACACTATCCTCCTACCTGTCTGAGCAACTCCAGCTTCTTCAGTTCCTCATTGTAGGCTTCTGGATTCTCTCCATAATTCTTCTGGACAAACTAGGGAGAGAGAGAGAAGACTGTAAACCAGGGAGAGCATACTCCCCTGCTCCCGCTCCTGCCCTCTGAGTCCTCGGCATCACCAGTCAGGGCTCAGGATGGAGTCCAGACCCACAACCACGAGCTCATCTCCTGGGCCACTAGAAACTTGACCTCAATAACGGGACAGCACCAAGATGCTGACTGCGGGAGCCTCCTCCATTGAACAAAATGGAAAAGAAGACTGGACAACCTGACTGGAACACCCTGGCTGGCCCTCATCACGCTGCAGCCCGCTCTATGAAGCCCAGGACTCTGCCAGCTCAGGAAGCTGGGGAACTCAGCTGGCTGAAATGGGATCCTACCGAACATCCCAAAATGGGCCACAAATTCAAGCCTCCCTGGAGTACCAGTCCCTGGTGTGTCCTGGGGTCACAATCATAATCCTGACCCAACAGCAAATGTAGTAGGAAGAAGAACCACAGAAGAGTGGGAGCACAAAGCCTTCTTCACCAGCCCACCTTCCTGTGGAAAGGGCACCACAGAAGTAAATGACCTCATTGGTGAGCAAAGGCCTGTGGATGTGTGATGGGAATGACCCAGACATGGGGAGGGGAAGGGAGAGGAGGGGGCTCATATCAGAGAAGCGGCTGGCATGTCTGCCCACAACAGCACTCACCACCTCTTGGACAGTGAGGACACTCACCAGCCTGGAGGCATGGCCTGGACCAAAGGGCCCCTTGTGCACCTAAGATCCACAGACTAAGGCAGCTGGAACTATTCCTGTTGCAGGAGGTCCCGTGGGACAGAGGCCGAAGGGATTGGAGGGATATCTGAGAGTCCTAGAAACAAGGCTTCACCTGACGTCGATGAGAACATCTGTCCCTGTAGTCACACAATGGTAAAGGGGAGAGACATGCTGCCTCTGCTCCCAGCAAACTGCCCATAGAGGAAGCCTTCTACCTGTCTCATTCCTCCTCCAAGATCAGCAGCAAACACTTACTGAGCGCCTACCCACAGGCCAGACACTGTGCCAAGTGCCTGATAAGTCACTCAATCCTAACAACAACCCAAAGAAGTAGACATCATCATCGTCACCATTTTACAGATGAGGAAATGAGGAAACTGAGGCACAGAAGTTAAGGCATTTGCCGAGGTCACACAGCACCAATAACTGATGGGGCAGTGACTGAAATCCAGGCATTTGGGCTCCAGAGCCCATATTCTTAACCACACATTAGACCAATCCATTTCTATTTTTTAAACATGGTTCTCATAAAACAAAAAATGGGAAGCGAAAATGAATCTCCAGCCACACAGTCAGTCAGTGGAGCAGACAGGTTATTGCTTAAATTCTGACAAAATCCTCCATGGCTTGATCACTCCCCCTACTGAACAGAGGAAAGAGGCAGCTGAAGGTTCTAGAGCAAAGGACAGAGACCATCTCTCAGTCAGTCTTTCTATAGCTCACCCCTCTGCACAGCTTGGAACAAGGTCTGGTCAGGATTTAAAGGTCACGGCAGAGTCTGAGAAGGAAGGCCCAGCAGCAGGTAGAGCCTGGGCCTTGGCACCCCAGATCAAGAGTAAGATACTAGAAGGCACTGACAGGACCCCAGTGCACCTACGCAACTAACAGCCTGTTGGGGTTGGGAGGATCAGGGAAACTCCAGAGCCCAGCCAGGCTTTGGAGTAGCTGGGAATCCTTTCCTGAGGGAACAATGAGACCTATAAACAGTTTTATGTTGAAAGCATGTCCAGGGTTCAGAGCCATGGCAGGGGGAAAAAAAGGCAAGGAAGGAGTTATAAGTGAAAACAATAAAACAGAATGAAAAGACCACTTCCAGAGAGAAATACCAAGACTGAGTAAGTCCTGGCTGTGCCCCTGGGTTGCTCTGAGATCTGGGCTTGGTTTTTCATCTGTAAAATGGAGTTAATATTATCTGCTATGAGGCTTCCCTGGTGGCTCAGTGGTTAAGAATCCACCTGCCAATGCAGGGGACACTGGTTCGATCCCTGGTCCAGGAAGATGTCACATGCCACGGAGCAGCTAAGCCTGTGCGCCACAACTACTGAGCCTGTGCTCTAGAACCACAACTACTGAGCCCATGCGCCACAACTACTGAGGCCCACATGCCTAGAGCCCATGCTCCGCAACAAGAGAAGCCACCGCAATGAGAAGCCCGCGCACCGCAAAGAAGAGTAGCCCCCACTCACCGCAACTAGAGAAAGACCATGCATAGCAACAAAGACCCAATGCAGTCAAAAATAAATAAATTTTTAAAAAATTATTTTAAAAAATTACCTATGTCTAACTCACAGAGCTGTCATAGGACTTGAGCTATTCACTAAACAGAGAAAGAGGATGCTAAGTTGAAAATATTGTTTACAATATGCCAAGACCTGTACTAGGGACTCACATGCATTAACTCTCGATTCCCACAAGCTTATAAGGTATATTATTAGTCCATGTTACAGGTGAGAAAAATGAGGCCCAGGTTAGTGATGTAATCATTTGTAGCAGCTGAAAGTCACCAACTATTAAGTCGAAAAGGTGGGACCTAAGGCAAGGTCCGGTCTGTCTGATTCCAACGTCTATACTATTTCCATGACGGTACTCTGCTCTTTTACCGAGCAACAAATGGCCCAGAATTCTGCAGGTAAATTGAGATCACTGGAAACATCCATCCTGGGTCCTGCCATTCTTTTGCAGAGATGAGCAATCGCAGTGCTAGCACTCCAGGCCAAACTTCCTGATTCTTGACCCAGGGATATTCCTTTTGTGTCACCTTCTCTGGTACTATCATGGTCTCATTCTTTCTGTGTATGTTCTTTTTTTTTGTCCTGGATGATGGGGATGTTTAGCTTCTGCTCTTAATTTGATATAACACCTTGGAATTTCATGGTGCTAATTAAAGCAATAACCCAGGAAGAAAAGGCAATAAAAGGCATCACACCTGTTGGCATTGTATTCATTCACCATGCACATTATATTTCTTTTTTTCCTTCCCTTGCAGGATTGACTCAAATATGGGGAATGCCTTGGGCTATTCCACATAAAATTAAGTCCCACTTACAGTGTTGTTAATGAATACAATATATGTTCTGCTACTGAATTTCAAGTGAGATTAATTTTATTCAGAGAAGGAAGTATTATTGCCAAGGGAAATCTTCAGCCCCTTGGTATCAGCGAGCCTAAAACCAAATTACAGGCCAAGAGCATCAGGGATGAGAACAGGCATTCATCCTCACCTAGTCTAACCCCTACATAAGACTCAAGGCTTCTCTCCCACATCTCTTCTGAACGGCCCCTCCAACTGCCTGGATAACACTAGTGAGCATGACTCACGGCACCTCCCCTGCAGGGTTGCTAGAACTAGACTAGGCCATTCAACCTAAGCACTCTCTACACACAAGTATTTATTACTTCCCAAGTAAAGAATCTGGTGTGAAAGGGATATACGGCTTTTATGTATGAGATTAAAGTCAGAGAAGAATGAACTGAACAATCCAGGTCACCTGCACCTGGAGCCATTCTGCAGTAAACTCGAGGGGGCAGATAGGCTCAAGCAGACAGGCTCAGTGACTCCAAATCTGTGATAAAAGATAAGATAGGTCACCACCAAAGGCAACTGGCAACATCCTGTGCTCCTCACTGCTGAGGAGCCAGGCACTTTTAGGCCTCTGGTCGTCTCATTTCCCCATCTATGTGTGGGACAAGTTTTTCAAGAGTGAGCTGTCCCATGAGAAATCTGGAAGGGGAAAAAAACTCCACAAACCTGAAAACCAGACTCTACCTACATGAGAATAAGATGAACAGTAAGAAGAGGCAACAAGAATGTACATTCTGTGGCACAGGTCAACTGAGTGAGGGGAGCAGTAAGATCTGTCTGAATTTGAAGGAAGGTGGCACAATTGCCGGCAGCTAAAGGGACCCCGAGAAAGTAAGGTTCAACCTAGGTGACGAACAGGAGGAAAGGAATTCCAGTAAGGACCGGAACAAGGACAATGACCAGGAAAAGAGGCTGAAAGTTCCTATGGGAGAGGTCTGGTAAGACTGAAGTGTGAAAGGCAGGCTGAAGCGAAGTGGTGGCAGGCCTTGAACAGCGGACAGTTTCTCTGGAGTAACCTGGTGGGAAAGTGGAGATTTAGAGAGATCAATCCATCCAGAGAGGGAAGAGGGGAGAGGCCAAGAAGCCACTTGGTTGGCAGAGTGGCTACCGATGGTACATCTGTCCTTGAGGATGGTTTACTATGTGGATCACTAGAAGGTAAGCTCCATGAGGGCAGAGATTTTTGTCATCACATACAGCTCTGAATTCTCAGGGCTGGCACATAATAGTCACTCAATAACTATTTGTTCAATGAATGAATCAGGGATGGATATAGCACCTGAGTCCAAATGAGCTTGACCTGAGCTCAAGGGCAGTTGGTTAAGGGCAGATGTTTGGGACCACAGGAGGAAAGAACTTCATACATGAACATGTGTGGCCAAATTGCTCACTGATGAAGAGCACAGAGTCATCCTTCATCAGTTTCCAGTAAGTTAGCACTCTAGGCTCCAAAACACAGGTAAGATAAGGGTTAGCAGCATTTCCCCACTAAAAAATTATGTGGGTCCAGGTATCCCAACCTAAAACTTGGCACTGCCATTCAAAACCAGCTTGCTGTTCTCCTGGCTCTTATTTCACATTATTCCATAATTGAAGGCATATCCATCAGGAATGAAAACCAGTACTAACCATTATGAAAGGTTTTTTTCAAAGGCCCAGCTCTCACAAATAAAGAAACCCTTTACCTTCTTGAAAAACTCCTATTCATTCTTCAAAACCCACCTCCTTGGCAAGTCTCCCCTGACGGCCCCTCCTTAGGCTGGTACTTCTGTACACACTGTACATATTTCTACTTTTCCACTGATGTCACAATCTAATTTTTAAATCTCCTCTACCAAACTATGTATTCCATGAAAAAAAGGTCTCTTATTCATCTGTATTTCAGGACTCTGCATGGTGCTCAACAGACTGACCTCAACAGAACCATTTTCATTCTACTATCCTAAATTAAATTCTACTCTTAAGCTCTAAGTCATTGGTGAAGGTTCCTGCAGGTCGGAGCAAGGGTAGGAAAGGACAAGGGTACCAGTGGCAGAAGGTTAAGCGTGGGTTCTAGGGTTGGGGACAGGAGTCCTGGTCAGGGAGAGTTCCCAGCTGCAGTGGCTACTGTAGTCTCCTCTGCAGGAAGACAGTTCCAGAGTACCTGAAGGAGCTGGCCACCCACAAGATTGCTATTCCTTTTCAGTAGGTTCATGTAAAACATGCAACACTTTTAACCTATCAAATAAACGGTGTATTTTTCCCCAACCCCAAAATAAGGAAACAAAGAAAAAGAGCAGATGTCTAGGAAATGAATTTTTCCTCAGCCTCTGATACCACCTTAGTAAATGGCTAATGAGTAACTCCTCCCATGGAGGCCCAGGGGCTCCCAGGAGATCACTGCTCACATAATACCTTGTCGGCTAGGTGTAAGTGACAAGAGCATCAGAGGCTAAGTTCAAACAAAAAGATCTCCAAGGAGTTCCTGGACTAAGATTTTATCCACTGGATTTCCATAAATTTATGGTCACCATCTCTTAATTCCCTCTCAACTGTCAGTCATCTGAGAAACATTTTCCTGCATGCCAACTATGAAAAAGGGACCCTGCTAGGTTCTGAGGAGCAGGGAGATGCCTCTCAGATTACTTACAACAGAACAGCAGGGTTAAAACATAGCACATGTAACTGTCACTTGGAAAAGGATAGAAAGAGTTAGAAATTCAGAGAAGGGAAAGATTAATCCAGATGAAAGAAGGCTTGTGGATGAGACAGAGCTTAAACTGGACCTTGAAAGACTGACAGAACCAATAAATAGAGATTAAAGAAGAGCTCCATCAGGACTTCCCTGGTGGTCCAGTGGTTGAGACTTCGCCTTCCAGTGCATGGGGGGCGGGTTCGATCCCTGGTCGGGGAGCTGAGATCCTGAATGCCTCGGGGCCAGGGGGCCAAGACGTGAAGCACAGGCAATACTGTGACAAATTCAATAAAGACTTTAGAAGTGGTTCATGTCAAAAAAAAAAAAAAAAAACTTTTAAAAAGAAGAGCCGCATCCCCACCCCAGAGGGCAAAGATGTGAGCTCTTCCAGGTGGGAGGAATTCCACAACCAGAGGCACAGAAGAGCAAACATACTAAGAATGTTAAGGGAACAGCAAGTAGCTGTGAACAGAATCTGGGATACTTGTATCAGAAGCACGTAGATCAAGCACATACTGAGCCCTGAAAAAATGCTGAAAGAACTGGGGTAGGTCAGAGTACTCTGAATGGGTTACAGTTGAATTAGAAAATAAAGTTTTGTTGTGTTTTAGAAAAATTCACCTAATTGAATTAAAAGAGCAGACGGAAGATAAATCCAGTGGATAAAAATCTTAGTCCAGGAACTCCTTGCAGATATTTTTGGTTATACTTAGCCTCTGATGCTCTTGTCACCTACACCTAGCCCACAAGGTATTATGTGAGCAATGATCTCCCTGGGAACCCCTGGGCCTCCATGAGAGAAGTTACCAAACTCTGGGAAAGAGGTAACAACATTTTGGAATTTTAGATCAATTAATCTAATTTCCTGGTTTTAGAAATGAGAGAAAAGATGCCCAAAGAGATTAAATGATGGACTCAAAGGGATACAAACTGTTAGTGTCTCAATTGAGGTAGTGGCAGTGTCAAGAGAGAATGGGAGAGCTTCTTCGGAAACTACTTCTCAATCTATTTTCTTTGTCCTATTTTTTTCCTCAAGCACCTTACTAAATGGTACTAAAACCACAAGGATGTCAACCTGCAAGAACCTCCTGGTTGTTCCTTTTCACTTCTGCTCTGACCCCCAATGCTACCAGGTGGTCATTCCCAAGGCAGCAGATGTCTCAGAGGGCATCTGATGCCCAGTTGACACACCTGGCCCCGCTTTGTATCAGCCACACCTGATCTCGCCACAGAGATCCCTTGCTTCCGTCAGCGCCAAACCTGCCAGTCTCTTTCGTCCAACTGAAGGTTCAACAAAGGACTCCTAAAGTCTCTCCGGAAGCTACAACACTGTTTATCCCCTCTGGGCAGTCGTGAAAGGCAGTAACCCTTCCCCAAATGATACGGAACTGTATCTTCTGGTCCAAAGGGTCTCCAAATTAGAGTTCTTCTGGGGAGACCAGACAGAATGGCACCAAGTGTCAGAGAGACTCTTCAATCGCAGAGGTCAGGCATTCCTGTGGCTCACGGAGCTCCCATCTTAAAACACATCCTGAGCCATCCTCAGCGTCTGTCCCAGTCCGGTAGTGGACAGACAGCGCACCGAGGGCTGGGCACAGCCTTTCCACCCAGCCGTTCAGGGAAGGCCGCCCACCGCTCCCCGCAGGGCGGTCCTGTCGTGGATTAGGGGCGGAGCAGAAGGAGATCCAGAGCGTCACACGAGGAAGTGAGGTGCCTGGATGGGAATCTTGGATGGTCGAGGAGACACCCGGTGCTACCCAGGCCCTGCGGGCGCGCAGGGGTGGGTTGGGGTGAGACGGGGGTGGGCCAAGCTAAAGAAAGCCAGCGGAGGCCCCTCCTGGCCTCACCCGACGTCGCGACAGGGCCTGGGGAGATGATGGACGCGCAGGGGGCGTCCCGCGCCGGCAGACGACAGAGATACACGGGAGAAGGGGGGGCGGGGAGGAGGCGCACTCACCTTCTTCACGGCCGGCTGAAAGTGGAAGTCACCGGCCTCTTTCAGGTCCAGCCAAATCATAGGCATGCGGGGCACAGCCTCCATGGCAGCTGCCGGCCACTCGGCCGCTCCCCTCGTTTTCCAGGTACTAGCTCAGCTGTGTGCACCGCGCCGCCCCTCCACGCCGGAAGTCACTGGTCACGCTGGGATAAAAGAATGCCCCCACGGCCTTCTGGGAGATGCGGTCTCCGCCCGCACAACCTTTCGCGCAGGCTCATCTTCCATTGCGCATGCTCAGCCTCCTCCTCTGGGCGTGTGTAGAGGGCAAATCTCCAGCCCGAGGCGAAAGGGTTTCTGGGAGTAGTAGTCTACCTGCACTTACATGCCAGGCAGGGTGGTAACTGGTTTCTTCCTCCTGGGCGAAGTAGACCTGCTGGATTGGCTCTGGCCCGAGGTGCTCCCCACTCAGGGGAAGGGCGTAAAAGAACGTAACCGTGAACTTGTAGACTTAAGTAGTGTCGAGGGCCTTGGTAGATGGGGTCAGGTGCGGTGGTAGAGATAACGTGGCAGCGGGCTGCCGGGAAGAGGTGACTTAAAAACTGAGCCATGGGGTAGGGGCCTCCAGGCCAAGAGGGAGACAGGGCTAAGAAGAGAGCAAGGGGTTTCATTCCAGGTGTCGAGCTTTGGAACAGAGGAGTAACTGGTTGGAGACTGGCACACTCGGTCCAGCCTGTAAGGCCGGGCACTAAGAGACGGGCACGTCCGTTTGTGATGATGAGAAAAGAAGGCGTAGATGATGTGTAAAAAGAAAAAAAAAAAAAAAAAAGAGGCCTAGAGCAATGTGGGTAGATGTGTGGGGGGGTGAATATATATGGCCACAGGAGTACCTTTCAGTACTGTCTGGAAGGGGACCAGGGAGAAGAGAACACTTACTGCCTCTGAAGAGGTAACCTGTAGAGAAGGGATTTTAAACTCATGTATATATTACCTAGCTTTAAAAACAAATAAGATGGAGAATGGTTTGTTAGATAGGGCAAAAGTGGAAGCAAGGAAATCAGTGAGGAGTCTTTTGTAATCTTGCAGGAGACAAGTGATGTCAGGTTGGGGCAAAGGGAGATGAAACGTGGGCAGATTTGAGAAATGTTTTGGAAAAAAGTATCAGAACTTGGGGTGAATGGATGTAGGGGGTTGAGAATATAAAGGATTATTGCCAAGTTTCCAGTTGGTATAGCTGGGTGGCTCCACGACTTGTTTACCGACATGGGAAAATGCGGAGAGGAAAAGGTTTGGAAGGGAAGAGCAAAGGTTCAGGCCTGTTTCTGTTAAGCTGGATATAGACACCCTTACGTTGTTCAAGAGAAGATGTGGAGGAGACCACGGGATGTGGGATCTGGGCTCAGAAGAGGGTGCTCATCCATAATCAAGGGCCCAGGTCCCCTTTGCAATCAAGGATCTTCATGCCAGTTGGAGTTAGAGCAAAAGAAAATGCAAGTACACCAGTGTTCACAGCAGCATTATTTACAATAGCCAGAAGGTGGAAATAAACCAGATGTCCATCAACAGATGAATAGATAAACAAAATGTAGTATAACATACACTGAACTATTTTATTCAGCCTTAGAAAGGGAGGAAATTTGGATGTTGGGTTGGCCAAAAAGTTTGTTCAGGTTTTTCCTGTAACATCTTAGGGAAAAACCCGAACAAACTTTTTGGCTAACCCAGTATATGCCACAACATAAATGAACCTTGAAGACATGATGCTAAGTGAAATAAGCCAGATACAAAATGGCAAATACTGTGTGATTCCACTCAAATCAGTTAACTAAAAGTAGTCAAATTTGTAAAAATAAAAAGTAGAATGGTGATTGCTCAGGGACTGGGAGGAGGAAGGAATGGGGAATTAGTATTCAATGGGTACAGGGTTTTAGGATGGGATGATGAAAAAGTTCTGGAGACGGATAGTGGTGATGGTTGCACAACAATGTGAATGTACTTAGTGCCACTGAACTGTACACTTAAAAATGGCTAAAATGGGGCTTCCCTGGTGGCGCAGTGGTTGAGAGTCCACCTGCCGATGCAGGGGACACGGGTTCGTGCCCCGGTCCGGGAAGATCCCACATGCCACGGAGCAGCTGGGCCCATAAGCCATGGCCACTGAGCCTGCGCGTCTGGAGCCTGTGCTCCGCAACGGGAGAGACCACAACAGTGAGAGGCCCGCGTACCGAAAAACAAAAAAAAAGAAAAAAGGCTAAAATGGTAAACTTTATGTTAGGTATATTTTACCACAATAAAAACTTAAAATAAAAATCCAAGACCTGGGACTTCTCTGGTGGTCCAATGGGTAAGACTCCACGCTCCCAATGCAGGGGTCCGGGTTTGATGCCTGGTCAGGGAACTAGATCCCACATGCTGCAACTAAGAGTTTGCATGCTGCAACTAAGAAGTCCACGTGCCACAACTAAAGATCCTGCATGCCACAACAAAGATCCTGCATGCCTCAACGAAGAACTGGCACCGCCAAAAATAAATAAATACTTTTAAAAAACGCAAGACCTTACAGATAATTTTTTTAAGGAAAGAGAAGAATTTACCAGCATCTTAGAAGAGCTCGTATCTGGAGGACCTTCTTGGGGTCACCTGCTTAGAGGTGGAAGAATTGAGGATAAGACTACAAGTCTGAGGTCAAGGTGTCAGCAGGGTTAGTTTATTCTGAGGCCTTGCTTCTTGGTTTGTAGGTGGATGTCTTCTGCCCACGTCTTCACATGGTCTTCCTTCTGTGAATGTCTGTCCTAATCTCTTCTTATAAGGACACCAGTCATATTGGATTAGGGCCCACCCTCATGACCTCATGTTAACTTAATTACTTCTTTATAGATTCCATCTCCAAATAGTCACACTCTGAGGTACTGGGGGTTATTACTTCAACATATGAATTTGGGGGGACACAATTCAGCCTGTAATATATGGTCTCAGTGACATAAGGGCAATTGGCATGAGAGGCATCAAAGACCAAGAGGTCCTGTGAGGGGGCCTTGAATGCTGAGGCAATGGAATGAAGATGGATCAGTGGAGGTGAGACAGCAGAAAGGATGTCCCTGGGTTAAGGGATGCCCTCCTTATGCACATATTTCCTCACAGAGACGGGCAGAGTTGGGAGTTTGGGGAAATCTAAGACTCACTAGTACTGGGGAAGGGTAGGCCCTGTCACAAGGGGGCAGCAAACACCCCATTCGATCAGGTCAGTTCACCCCTTTCTCAAGACAACCCTCCTGTCACAGTTGGAATGACCTCAAAGACACACAGACATCCTCCCTCATTTTATCGATGTGGATCCATTTTACTGATGTGGAAGCTGAGGCCTGGATTGGGGAGTGGACCACTCAAGTCTCCCAGGAAGTGGATAAAGAGTCCAGGCTGGGCCTGGGTCTCCTCCCTTCTAGTTCATTTATTCAATTAATATTTATTCAACTTCCACTGCCTATGTGCTGTTCTAGGCACTGTTGAATAAAACAGGCAAAGATCTCTGCCCTCATGAGGTTACAATCTAATGAGGCGAGATAGATATTAACACAATAAAAAATATACAGTGTATGAGATGGCAGAAACTGCTATGGTAAAAAGAAAATGCGGAGAAAGGAGGGTGGGAATATGAGGAGGACTTTTACAATTTTATATCTTTTATATTGGGTGGTCACACAGAAGCCTTCACTGAAAAGATACTATTTGAGCAAAGATCTGAAGGACATGAAGGAGCAAGCCAGGGGCTTAGCTAGGGGAACTGTGTTCTAGAAAGAGAGAATAGCAAATGCAAAGTCCCTGAGCCAAGACTGTCCCTGCCATGCCTGAAGGACAGCAAGGAGGCCAGAGTGGCTGAGGTAGAGTGAGTGTGGAAAAGAGTAGTAAATGGGGTCAGAGAGGTAATGGGTAGGGGTTGCAGATGGTGTAGGGCCTCTCAAAAACTGTAATGAGGATTTGGGCTTTTCCTTGGATAACCTGGGGAACCATGGGAGGATTTGGAATAGAGGAGGGATAAATCTGATGTAAGTTTAAGGGTTCTACTGGCTGCTGTATTGATCAACTGTGGAAGGGAGTGGTGACTAGGAGGAAGGGCCCTTAACTGCAGTTGTGGATTCCCAGGACACTATTCTAGGCCCTAAAGTGGAGAGGGTGGAGACAGGAAAACTGCACCACTCAGATACTCCTTCAGGGTCTTTTTAGGGGGTCTGGAATATGGACACACACAGGAAACATGTGAGGGAGGCTTGAAAAAGAAGTATACCACAGGGGCAGCATTAGGGTGGGGTTTGTTGGGCTTAGGCCAGCCAAAGAGGCCAAATCACTTCTATAGAATAGGGTGGGGCGTGTGAGCCCAGAGGGGGCAGAGAGCCTCATGGGGTTGGTAAGGAGTGAAGCCTTCCTGGGAGAAGAGAGGTGATCCACAGGCTCAATGCAATTCCTGTCAAGTTCCCAATGTTTTGGTGTGTGGAAGTTGACAAGCTGTTTCTCAAATTTACATGGAAAAGCAAAGGCCTAAGAAGTCTTAAAGAGGAGAAACAAAATGAGAAGCCCTGTTCCACCAGATGTGTAGTCCTGTTAGAAAGCTGAGTAGGGCTTCCCTGGTGGTGCAGTGGTTGAGAATCCGCCTGCCAGTGCAGGGGACACGGGTTCGAGCCCTGGTCTGGGAAGATCCCACATGCCGCGGAGCAACTAAACCCATGTGCCACAATTACTGAGCCTGCACTCTAGAGCCCACGAGCCACAACTACTGAGCCTGCGTGCCACAACTACTGAAGCCTGTGCACCTAGAGCCCATGCTCCACAACAAAGAGAAGGCACCGCCATGAGAAGTCTGTGCACTGCAACGAAGAGTAGCCCCCACTCGCCACAACTAAAGAAAGCCCACGCCCAGCAATGAGGACCCAACGCAGCCATAAATAAATAAATAAATAAATTTATATTAAAAAAAAGAAAGCTGAGTAACTGGAACAATGTGGGTATTTGCTCAAGAACACAACATTAGACCATTAGAGAACCCGGAAACAGAACCCACGTCCACTTAATGGACTCCAGAGGTGGTATTGCAAGCCAGTGAGGAAAGGAGGTACTACTGAATACATGATGCAGGTCAGTTGGTCATCCAGAGGAAAAAAATTAAATTGGAGTCTGTTATGGGTTGAATTGTACCCCCCCCCCACCAAAGCTATGTCGAAGTCCTAACCCCTAGGGATCTGTGAATGTGACCTTATTTGGAAATAGGGTCTTTGCAGATATAATCAAATTAAGATGAGATAATACTGGATTAGTACGAGCCCTAATCCAATGGCTGGTGTCCTTAACAGAAGAAATTCTGCCTCAAGATGGCCGTATCAACTCATTCCTGAGTCTCTGACCTGCTGGCTGGTCCTACAAATTTTGGACTTGCCAAACCCCACAATCACCTGAGCCAATTCCTTAAAAATAACTCTGTCTATCTATGTGTCTGTCTATCTATCAACTATCTGTCTCCTATTGGTTCTGTTTTTCTGGAAAACCCTGACTGATAGAGAGCCTACTCCACACCATATTTCCAGTAGTATTTGAAGTCAGGAGAACAGTCATCCTTGTGGCTTGGGGGAGAGAAGTGACTGGAAGTGGGGCACACAAGAAGAGCTTGTGGGATCTTATGAATAGTCTGTCTGTTGATCAATCAGGATACTAGTTATAGGATTTTGTTTACTTACTCCTGTAAGAGGTAAATAAACCAAGCTGTACACTTCTCTTTTGCACATTTTTTGTATATATGTTACAGTTTAATAAAAAGAATGTTAACATAAGAAGATAATTCCAGGTATATTAAGGACCAAAATGAGAAAGACAAATATCTCTAACTTTTAAAAAGTAGATACAGGAGAATATCTTTACAAAGTTGATTAGGGAAGAATTTCTTAAACAAGAAATAAAAAGCACTAGCCATGAAGGAAGATCAATAAATTAAATTTCACTTGAGTTAAGAACTGTTGAGCAAAAGACATCATAAAACACAGGAACCAACTTAAGAGGCTTCACCTGCCAAATCTGAGGCAATTTGAGCATCAAAATAAAATAAGGATAGTAAGAGATTTTAACCCATCAAATAAAATAATACATGAATTTACACAGGTTTAAATAAATAACTGGGGGAGAGGACAAAAGCTCTTCTCTACAGTAGAAAGCCAACTACTTGATGTACAAGGAAGGATGAAATTAGAATACCACTATTCAGCAACCATGATATTAATAATTCATGGAAAACCATCAATGGATGTAAAACTAGTGGACTTGAGAAGTAAAGTAACAGGATAATTACAAAGTCCCATAGTATCTCCCCACATATACTTATTATTACAAAGGGAAACATAGTAACTTTATATGGAGAACCTTGAAAGACCTCACCCAAACCTAAGGGATGAAATTTACTATCACCAGCAATGGGATAAACATACATCATGTACCTCCTGGTATGATGCACTGAGAAGGACACAGAATCAAAAATTACCTTAATATAATAGTGAATAAACACTAGACAAACATAAGCTGAGGAACAGTCCAAAAATGTCATGAAACACAATGATATACTCTTCTAGACTAAAGGACACTAAAGAGACCCAACAACTGAAAATAACATATGATATGGGATTTTTCTTTTGCTTTAAAGGGCATTACTAACACAAATGATGAAATCTGAATAAGGTCTGTACGTCAGATAATGGTAGTGTATCAGTGTTAACTGCCTGATTTTGAGATTTGTTCAGTGGTTATGATTACATATAAGAGAATGTTCTTGTTTTTAGGAAATATACACTGAAGTATTTAGGCATAAAAAGGCATCATTCTGCCCCTACCCTTTACTCTCAAGTGTCTTGTGGGGAGGGGAGGGGAGGGGAGAAGGGAGAATATGTGTGTGTGTGTGTGTGTGTGTGTGTGTGTGTGTGTGTGTGTATTTTATATGTAACATAAATATATATATGAAAGAGAGGAAAAGGGAGGGAGGGAGAGAGAAAGGCAAAACAGGAGGATGGAAATGTGGTAAAATGTTAACATTTGGGGAATCTGAGTAAAGGATATAAAGGAATTCTTTGCACTACTTTTGCAACCTTTCTGTGTAAGTCCACAATCATGGCAAAAGAAAAAAGTTAAAAGAAAAACACATAAAGGAAGTGGAGGGCTTCCCTGGTGGCGCAGTGGTTGAGAGTCCGCCTGCCGATGCAGGGGACACGGGTTTGTACCCCTGTCTGGGAAGGTCCCGCATGCCTCGGAACAGCTGGGCCAGTGAGCCTGTGCTCCGCAGCGGAAGAGGCCTCAGCACTTAGAGCAGTTAGAGGCCCGCGTACCACAAAAAAAAAAAAAAAAGTGGAAAGATAAGACCAAATTGGGAGAAGACATTTGAGACATAAGCAAGAAAAGTTTACCATCTAGAATATGTAAAAACTCTCAAGAGTTCTCAAGAAACACAAACAACTCAACAGAAAAATGGCAACTTACAGAAACAGCCAAAAATGTATGGAAAGATGTCAAACCTCATCAGTAACCAGAAAAATGCAAACCCAAACCACAATGAAAGTTCACTTTGTACTCACGGGATGAATGAGTATACATTAGTCAAAAATAAGTGTTGGTGAGGACATGGAGCAACAGGAACTCTCATCCTCTGCGGATGGGATGTAAATTGGTGCCACCACTTTGGAAAACTGGCAAATATTTAGTCATGTTGACACTATGAGAAAAGAATGTCCCCTGCCAATTCAGTAAACAAAGGCTGTTGTGGCCATAAAGCCATCAGCCACTGCAGCCCCCAACTGTGTGCCCTGAGGGGATTCAGGAAGGAGAAAAACAGGATACTGGCCCTGGATAATTAAGGTGCCTATCGAATGATTTCAATAAGCCCAGACTTTTGTATCTTCCCATACATAGAGAAGCCCTGAAATCATTAACTTGAGGTGTGTTTTTGAGACTACCAGTAATCCTTGGATGTCCTACTGCGTGTTTTTTCCTCAGCAAAAACTCCTATGTATTCTGGCTTCTCTTTGGAACAGTCCCTCAGAACTGAGAGGCTGTATCCCAGGCATAAGTCCTCAGTAAGTCTGCCGAATAAAACATAACTCTCAACTTTTAGGTTGTGCTTTTTTTTCTTTCAGTTGGCAACTCTATATGTCCTTTGTGTCCCAGCAATGGAATTGCTGGGACACAGCAATTCAATTGTCTGTATAGCCTGGAAAGATTCCTGCCCACAAACACCAGGAGGCATGTCCAGAAAGAAGGGTCATAGCCACCCATACAGGAAACATGGCGCTCTCTCCCACTGCCACCTTTCTGGGATGCGAATCCAGAATCACTGCATTACAGGTGGGGAAACTGAGGCATGGAGAGGGGAAAGAGGCTGCCCCAATCACCAT
Organism: Kogia breviceps; assembly: GCF_026419965.1. Lineage (NCBI taxonomy): Eukaryota > Metazoa > Chordata > Mammalia > Artiodactyla > Physeteridae > Kogia > Kogia breviceps. The sequence goes on from NC_081319.1 coordinate 40,959,490, forward strand.
GTAGCCTCTGAGGGAAGGTCAGAGGAGAGGTCTGGTGTGGCTGGGGAAGGGAGTTGGGGAGAAGAGTAAAGGGGAAGAGGGGATCTCACCTGGTCTCAGACCTGGTCAGCTGGAGGCCAGAGCCGGAAGAATTCCACTGTATCCCTTCCATCTCAGCCAACATCCGTGTTCCTGGAGCGTGGGGAGGGAACTCTGGGGTGGCCCCTCCTCCCTTGGTTCAGAAAGAGGCTTCTATGGGAGCAGCAAAGAAGCAGCTGCTCCTCCCTCCAGAGGGTCCTGGGCCCTCCAGGAACCCTTGAAGCATTGCTTACTTTCTCCCTAGAAAAGGCTCCAACAAGACAGGTTTGCAAATACGAAGAAGGTTGGGGATCTCTGAGGCCCATTCACAAAACCAGCACCCCTCCCTAGCTCCCAAGTCACTTGGCCAGCAGATGGCACCAAGGCCATAGGGTTGTGACAGCACGGCTGTGATCCTGGGGGTCACTGGCTGCACAAAAGCCCAGCAGATTTGAAATTATGGGTTATTTATTTATTAATTTTTGCTCAGAACCAGGTTTAATTCTTGGGGGAAGGGGGCCCTCCTGGCCCAGTGTCTGTGGGCAGAAAGAGAGCAATGGGGGATTTATTCCTAGGACACCCACCCTCAATCACGCCTTGACAGGGAGGGCCTCCAGGGTAAATGGTGCCTTCGAGATTTCCCAGGTACACTCTCCTGATTGCACGGTGCCAGGAAGTGAGCAGTAGCACAGCCATATGTGGCAGACCCTTGGCAGTGAAAGCCTGGAGGCTGGGTAGCACCCCTAGTTGGGGGTGGGGTGGTGACAGACCTGATGGGTCAGGGCTGAGGTCAGCTTGTGGGAATTTCCGAGACCAGGGTCTTCCCAGCTGAGGTCTCTGTGTCTGTGGGTAGCGTGGGCAACTTGTGTCCACACTGCTGGTTCTAGAACGTCAGGTGTGTGTCCCCAGGGGACCAATGTGGCCACAGCCACTTTCTCCACACCCTCCTTGACTTGCACAGGCCACTTGGGCAAGGGGCTAAGGGTTTCTGAAATCTGTGTCCCCTTGTCCTGACCACCCCATTACAGCAAGGAGGAAGCCAAGGCCCAAGAAGGGCAGAGCTTGCCCAAGGGCCCACCAGGCTTCTTTCTTCATTCTCCAGACCTTGTGAAAGCTTTTTGTTCCAACCGTCTTTTCAAGGAGTTGTGGGAGCCGTGGAGTCATTCAGGAGAAGTCAAGGGCCCCAGCTGCCTGGGGTGCTGGTTGAGCAGATAATTGCAGAGTGGAAATGCTCACCTGAATGGGATCTCTTGCTTTCTGCAAGACATTTCCCTGGAGTGTCCACTCCTGCTCCTGCACCCCCCAGCCACCCTCCGGAGCCTCACCAACACCCTTCTGCAACCTCAGGCCCCAGGGTTGAGTCACAGGCTGGGTGGAGAAACCTCCTGCTGGGCACCTCGAATCCTGCCCTCACCCTCTGCAGCTCAGCTCCCAGCAGCCAGGGGACCAGACACAGCCCCCACGCTGAAGGCAGAGCAGCACGGTGGATGATGCTACCTCGGGCTGGAATCCCAGAACCTCCACTTACCAGCTCTGGGTCAGGGCCCAGTTCGTAACATCCCAGTGCCTGAGTCTCCTCATCTGCAAAATCAGGTCTCCTGGTCAGAGCCTGGAGGGGTAAGAGCTCTGTGCTTCCTAATGGTCTCAGCTGCATCTCTGAGCCATCACCTCCCTAAATAAAAGCCACCACACCTGAGCTTCCTCCACCCACATTAGCTTTAATCCTCTCACCACGCTTACAAGGTTAAGAATTGTTATCTCCGATTTACAGATGAGGCACACAGAATCCCAGAGAGACTGGCCAAGAACCAGTGGGGAAGTGGCAGTGGTGGGATTTGAACCCAGGTCTGTGGAACCCTGAAGCTGAGGCAGGGCTCACACAGCTGTATTCTGAAGATGCTCTGGGTCAACTATCAAGCACAAGTTATTGAAGGATTTTTATGTGGCTATAACAGAGTTTGACCTTTGGAGCTCATACTCTGTAAGGTCCACCTGTCAAAAAAAAAAAAAAAAAACATCCCACCAGAGCCCCCAACCCAAGTTCCCGGGCCTGATTACTGCCACCAACCTCAAACCTTTGGACATGTCATAGAGTCCTATGGTTTGATGAGATTATAAAGTCTACATGGTCTGTTCCCACACCTCTCTATTGGATGCCTGAACCTTACATTTGTTGCGACATTATGTTGCAAGTAACAGAAAAGCCCATTCAAACTAGCTTAAATAGTAACACCTTCAGGCAAGGTGTGACCCAGAAGCTCAGTAAGGTCATAAGGATCTGTTTTTCTCTCTTTCCTCTCTGCCTTCTGTGGTGCTGATCTCATCCTAAGGGGCCCACCTCACATCCTAAGATGTTTTCTTTGTCACATCTAGCCATGCTTCCTTGTTTACTTCCAAGAGGAAGGAAAGTGCCTAGTATTCCCACCAAAAGTTCTGAGATGTATTCTAAGTGGACCAGCTTAATCAATTACCAATGGTGGTGGAGAGATGGAAGGCATTGTTTGACTTAGACCAAGTCGAGTTTTCCTCTCCCAGAGCCATGCAGACCCTCAAAGGGGAATTGTGGCCTCACTGGAAGGGAGAAGGGGTAGGGCAAATGGATGCTGGAGAAACCAGGCATCAAATGGCCCCTACAGTCTCCTACAATTTCCCTGCCAAGTGATCTTCTAGACTCAGTTCAGTGTCTCCCAGGCCACCTCTGCCATGCTGGACTCCAGCTATTATCAAGAGACCTTTCTTGGTTTTGTTTGTTTGTTTGTTTTTGGTTTTGTTTTGTTTCGTTTTGAGAACTTTCTTGTTGACATGCCTCCCCCTGGGAAGAACAATCTGGTCCTCTTGTTCGTGGCAGTCTTTCGGAGACAGAGCAGGGAATCAAGGTCTCCTTGTCAGTCCTCTCCTCCAGGGAAAGCTTCCCAGTTTCCCATCATCCTACACAGGACTCAGCTATGTAGCTTGGACACATTTCCTAACTTTTCCAGGCCTCATTTTCCTCATCTACCAATGCTGGGGACAACCTGAGCTTCTCAAACTGATGGGAGCCATGTGATGGGGGTCCACAAAGTCCCTGAAAAACTACTTTACACATCTAAAGCCTTGATTTTACTGGAGGCTTTTTTTTCCTCCAATGGAAATCTAAAATATTTTAATGTTAAAACAGTGTGTACAACTCAAAATTATAAGGACAAATAACCCAATTAAAAATTGTACAAAGGACTTGAATATACATTTCTCCAAAGAAGATATACAAATGGACAATAAGCACATGGAAAGATACGCAACATCACGAGCTCTTAGGGAAATACAAATCAAAAACACAATGAACTATCACTCCATACCCACTAGGATGGCTATAATAAAAAAGAGAGACAATAAAAATCATTAAGATGTGGAATACCACAGATTGCTGGTGGGAATGTAAAATGGTACAGGCTCTTTGGAAATTACTCTGGCAATTCCTCACAAAATTTAAAACATAGAGTTACCATATGACCCAGAAATTCCATTCCTAGGTATAAGCCCAAGGTAACTGAAAATATATGTCCACATAAAAACTTGTATGTGAATATTCACAGTGGTATGATTCACAATAGCAAAAACATGAAAACAACCCAAATGTCTATCAACTGATGAATGGATCAACAAATGTGATATATCCGTATGATGAAATCTTATTCAGTCATAAAAAGGAATTAATCCACAACATGGATGAACATGAAAACATCATGCTAAGTGAACAAAGCCAGACACCAAAGACCACATATTGTATGATTCCATTTATATGAATATCCAGAATAGCAGACCCATAAAGACAGAAAGTAGATTATTAGCTGCCAGGGGCAAAGGGGAGGGGAAAATGGGGAGTGACTGTTAATTGGCACAAGGTTTATTTGGGGGATGATGAAATGTTGCAAATTGTACACTTTGAAAGGGTAAATTTTATGATATGTGAATTTTATCTCAATAAAAATAGTTCCATTGAACTTAAAAAAATAGTTGCAGATGTGGAATAAAATGTAGACTCCATGTGGGTATTTAAAAAATATTTTTGCTGGGCTTCCCTGGTGGCGCAGTGGTTGAGAGTCCGCCTGCCGATGCAGGGGACACGGGTTCGTGCCCCGGTCTGTGAGGATCCCACGTGCCTCGGAGCGACTGGGCCCGTGAGCCGTGGCCGCTGCGCCTGCGCGTCCGGAGCCTGTGCTCCGCAACGGGAGAGGCCACAACAGTGAGAGGCCCGCGTACCACGGAAAAAAAAAAAAAAAAAAAAATTTTTGCTGTTTTTGTAAAACAAAGTTGTTTATTGTAATTTTTTTTCAAATAATAATGAAAAGTTGAAAGAAGGAATCAAAATCCTTTGCCAGCTCCATACATAGAAAAACTGTATGGATATTTATTATTCATTATATTCATTATTAATATTTTAGTGAACATCCTTTCAGGCACCTTGCTAGTGATACTGTTATGGATATTGATCAGTGTACAATTTTCTTTACAAGGAATCCAACCTTACACTGCGGGCTGCATTGGTGAGTTTTCTTTGGTCTGTGCAAGCCCTCTCTCGGCTTTTTTTTTTTTTTTTTCCAATCTCATTTCCTGCCCTCTCAACCATCATTCATTCTTACCTGTGCCTTGTGGGTGTTATGTTTACCAGTTTGAAGGATGTATTCTGATGTATTCTCCATACACACACACATATATATATATATATATATATATATATATATATATATATATATATAGAGAGAGAGAGAGAGAGAGAGAGAGAGAGAGAGAGAGGGAGGGAGAGTTGTTACACATCTCATTGTTTCTTTCCTTTGTTACCAAGCACCACGTGTTTAAGATTGATCCATCTGGTTGCTCTGTCACAGGACTTCTCAACCTCAGCACTAGTGACATTTGGGGCTGGACCATTCTTCCTTGTTGGGGCTGTCCTGTATTGTAGGGTGTCCTGCATTGTAGGGTGATTATCAGCATCCAGTGGCCTTTATCCACTAGATGTCAGTTGCGCCCTCTCCCCAGTTGTGACACTCAAAAACTGTCTCCAGACACTGACAATTGTCCTGGGGGGTCAAGGGGCAAAGCCACCCCAGTGGAGAACCACTGCTTAACTGCTGCATAGAATTCTACGGTGAGCACCCACCATCCTTCCTTATTCACACTTCCTGTGATGGACACAAGACCAGCTGCAGCAGAACCCTCATTCTTCAGCTAAGAACCTGTGATGAACATAATCACCCACCAATAACTGGATCTGTATTCCAATAAGTAGTAGCAGTATTCCATAGGTGGACATATCACAACCGCTCTAACAATCTGCTCTTGAAGCACATTTATTTATTTATTTTTATTTTTTTGCCAGGTTGGGTCTTCATTGCTGTGTGCGGGCTTTCTCTAGTTGCAGAGAGCAGGGGTTACTCTTTGTTGCGGTGCACAGGCTTCTCACTGCGGTGGCTACTCTTGTTGCGGAGCACGGGCTCTAGGCGTGCGGGCTTCAGTAGTTGTGGCTTGTGGGCTCTAGAGCACAGGCTCAGTAGTTGTGGCGCACGGGCTTAGCTGCTCCGCAGCATGTGGAATCTTCCCAGACCAGGGCTCAAACCCGTGTCCCCTGCATTGGCAGGCAGATTCTTAACCACTGCACCACCAGGGAAGCACATTTAGATTTTTTCTAATTTTTCACCGTTATATGCCATGGCTGCATGGATTTTATGATGAGACTTCGGCCTTTGAAGACCTGTTGGGCCTGCGGAGGACTGTTCTGTGCTCTGCCTTCTCTCCTCACTTCGGGCTCTGACCTTCTCAGCTCTACCCTTAGCTTTGGGGGAAAGTCATGATCTGCTCTGTGCCTTGGTTTCCCCACTGGTGGGCTTCAGTGGGAACACCTGGTAGTTGTTCTCCTCCTCCCCAGTTTCTGAGTCTCCTGCAGAACAGGAGCCCCGCAGCCAAGGAAGGGCTGGGAAGTTAACATGCAGACCCCAGTAACTGAGGGAGCCAAGGAAAACGGGAGCCCTCGGAGGAAGGCGAGCCCCTTACTCTTCCTCTTGTGAGCTGCTGCCTGGGGTTGGCTGTGTCAGCAGCCAGGAATCTCCACCCTGATCCTGTGGGGGACAGCCTCCCTGCTTTGCCAGCAGGGAATGGCCTGGGGGAAGTAGACAGAGAGGCTTTCCCTGGAGAAGTTGCTGACATCACATCCATGAGGCGCTGTGAACCATGCATTGTCAGATCTTACGATTTTTTCAGTCAGGCATCCAGAGTTTTAAGGGTTGACAATCAGTATCTTTAAATGTATGTAACATGGTAGGTGTCAGCCTGAGTACAGCCTCAGATTGGACTGTCTCCTTGTGCTCTCAGCGGAGGAACTGTCACAGAGAGTTCATGGATCCCAGACAGTTGTTTCAGAATCAAACCAGAACAGCCAGGCAGAGATGGCACGGAGTCCTGGACTGTCAGAGGTGGCCTTCTCATGGCACAGGTAGGGACACTGAGGCCAGAGTGAAGGGACTTGCCCAGCACCACACGTCTCCTGCCCCCAGCTCAGGGCTGCCTCACTCCTAGGCCCTGGACTATAACCCAATCCTACTTTCCTCTTAGTCACTGGTATTTTGGAACATTGGCTAATACTGGGTGCCTAGTAAAGGAAAGGAGAGGCCCCTTTCAGGAAGGCCCCAGCCCTGCATGTTGTCAGCAGCCCTTGGGCAAGGCTGCCCGAGTAACACCTAAAAGGGGCTGCAAGTGGCAGTGGATCAAAGAAGGGACAATGGCAGGGGCTTGGAGGGCACTGGTGCTGGTGGCAGGCTTAGCAGCAGTGGCCTGTGTGGCCCAGTGCAGTCTGAGCTATGAAGAGATAGTCACCCAGGCCCTGCAGTTCTTCAACCAGAGGCAACAAGGACAGCGACTCTTTGGCCTGCTGGAAGCCATCCCACCACCGCCTAGCTTGGTGAGTGTTGGGGGCTCAGGCCCAGGAAGCGGGTAACACTCTGTGTTATAGTAGCCTGTGAGGACAGCAGGCAGGAGAGAATGCCTCGCACAGGTACAAAGTGCTTGGTTGACATTAGCTGCTGTTGTTATTATTATGTTTCTCCCCTCAGAAGATAAGACAAAGACCGTAATTTCTCTCTGGCCTGACAGCTGGCTAGCTGGTCAATTCCGGGCTTTGCCCAAGGATGAAGTGTGGGGTCTGGGAGTCCAGCCTGCACTCAGGCCCTGGGCTTGTAGGAGTAAGCAGGGCTGTTTCAAAGTACGGACAGGAGCTGGACTGGTCTCACCAGCGCCTCATCAGGGCCTTCCAGTGTCCCCTTCCCACCCCATTCTCTCTCCTGGCAGCTGAGCATGCGAGGCAAGTATTCTAGTTCCTTTGTCACAGAAGAGGAAACTGAGGGGCAAAGATGGGAAGTGACCCCTCAAGGTGGTCCAGCCATGAGGTGTTAGCCTCAGCTAGTTTCCAGAAGCCCTGCACACCTCAAATCTCTGCTCAGGCCTCTTGAAGAGGCTGCCTCCTTTAGGTGGAAAGTGCAGACCTCAGCTAAGCCCCTTCAACTTGGAACTGTGAACTCTCTCCTCCCTGCCTTTGTTCCCTCTTCTGTAAAAGGGAGATAGATGATCATGAGTCTTCTCTTGATTTTTTAGAACTCCACCACCACGATCCCGCTCAACTTCAGGATTAAAGAGACGGTGTGCTTTTTGCTCTGGCACCGCCGATGGCCCCGAGAATGTCCCTTCAGGCCAGGCGGGGTGAGTCTCCTATCCCCTGGCTCCCTGCCCCGGTGAGCAAGAGAAGGACCTCCCCTCTCTCCCTTCTCCCAGAAGCTGTATTTGCCTCCACCTGCCTCACCTCGCCAGGTGAGGTTTGACTATGGAAGCCATTTAAAAAAAAAAAAAAAAAAAAAAAAATATATATATATATATATATATATATATTTTTTTTTTTTTTTGGCTGCAATGGGTCTTCGTCGGTGCGCGCTGGCTTGCGGGAGCTACTCTTTGCTGCAGTGCACGGGCTTCTCATTGCAGTGGCTTCTCTTGTGGCAGAGCATGGGCTCTAGGCATGCAGGCTTCAGTGGTTGTGGCACATGGGCTTAGTTGCTCCATGGCATGTGGGATCTTCCCGGACCAGGGCTCGAACCTTTGTCCCCTGCAGTGGCAGGTGGATTCTTAACCACTGCACCACCAGGGAAGCCCAGAAGCCATTTTTTAAATTGGGTTTTTCCTTACTGGTTTTTCTTACTAGGTGTAAATTATCAACCCTTATTAGAAAAACAATACATGCTAAAGAAATGACTAAATATTAAAAGAGAAAGAAGGGGACCGTAATGCACCTAGTGATAACTGTTTTTCTAAAATTAGGAAAATATTATAGCAAATTAACAAAATGTGGACAAGCAAACTAAAAACAAACACCCCCCCCCCCCCCCCGCAACCCCACTACCCAGGAGGAGACAACATTAACCGTTGGTGTATCATCTTCTGTATCTTTTTTATGTACACGTGCGTGTTTTAAACAAATATAGCTTCCTCTGAGGCTAATTTATGGATGCCTTTTCCCATTTAATACAACTTGCATGAAAGTCCTTAATTTTACTGGGCGTTCACGGAGCCTGCCCGGGTTCCCCCAGCATTCGCCGCTCCCGCCTGGCTCTGTGGGGGGGGATTAGGGAGGGCGCCGGCCTCGGGAGCCTGGGTACCTGGGCGAAGACGCCAGCCGCTGAGCCCCTGTGCTCACTCACCCTCAGGAGGAGCGGAACTGCACGGGTATCTTCTTCATGCTGCAGCACATCCGCCTTCTGTCCCTCAACTGCCCCGGGGACCCGGACCGCGAGCGTGAGCTCAAGCCGGAGGTGAGCCCCTGCGCCCGCGCTGGCCCCAGTCTGTTTCTGTCGCGGGCGGCGCTCTGCCTGGTGACCACAGATGACCGAGGGGCCCTCACCCGGGCCACTGACTTCGGCGCGTGGGGCCTCAGTTTCCTCCTCTGGAAACCGGGCCGATCGAGCCCTTCTAAACGCAAGTCATCAGGAGGGGAAAGGCTTGTGGAGTGAGGCGCGGTTGGACCTTGATGACTGCTAGTCGTTTAGCAGGAGGGGAGGGGAGGAGAGACTGGTGGTCGAGGCTAAGGGGCATCCTGGGGGTGAGAGGGAGAGCTCAGACTTCTCAGGACACTGCCTCTGCTCTGGGCCCTGAGCTCTGGGAACCCTCCTCCACATCCCACATTTGGAAAAACTGAAGCCGGACGTGCAGCCTCCTAGCAAGTGAGTGGAATAGCCAGAGTGGAAGTGAGCAGCAGAGTTCAGGCCTTCCCAGGCCCTCTGGGCTCCGAGGGGAAGGGCCTCACTGGGGACCACCTCCAGCCCCATCACCAACATCACTGCTGGTGCCTCACACTCATCTCCACCTGGAGAGAGGGGCCACAGGCAGGACAGGAAAGGGGGCCAATCAATTAGGGTGATCACATCTGCATCACTTCTGCAGGTCCGCCGGGTGAGGCGTTCTGCTGGGTCTCCTGGAGAGGACACTCCAGTAACTGAGAGCTCCCAACTGCCACCTGCAGTCAGGGACCTGTACGAGAAAGCCAAGTACGACATCATCACCAACATACTGAGGAATTTCTAGGGCCGCGGAAGGGAAGGGATGCCCTGCAACCCCACCACAACCTCTTATTCCCTCCCGTCCTCTTCCTCTGCTGCCCTCAGCACTCCCTTTCCTGCAGTCTCAGCCCACCCATACTCCTCTGCATTCGCGTACCTACTTCCCTCTGTCTGGAATTCCTGCCCATCCTGTGTCTGTAAATCCTGCTCATCTTTTATGGCATAGAGCTCCAAAGTCACCTCCTCCAGGAAGCCTCTCTGCTCTTCCCTGGGCAGCAGAAGTGTCCTTCCCTCATCTGTGCATTCATGATCCTCAAACCATTGCCTGGCATTACCTGCTGTGTCCCAGGCTATGTAGCACTGTATTTACTCACAGCTGAGCCCTCCTCAGCCAGCTGCAGGAGGCTGGGGAATGACTATCTCAGCAAAGTGCTCCTGAATCCTAGGAGGGCAGTTCCTTCTGTGCAGGACCCTGAGCGCCCCTGTTCCCTGCCCAGTCACTGTGACAATTAAATGTCCCTTCATATATCCAGGTACCTCCAAGGGGGGGTCAGTCCACTCTCTGGTGAGAGCCACAGGTGAGAAACTCAATAAAACTTTTCTAAAATAAACGATTACATGAATGTGAATGAATAAGGTGTTAGAGCTGGGCCAGCTGGACTTGGGGTGAGGAGACAAATGAGACAGGTCCTGGGGGTGATTCCACTGTGCATCATGGGAACACAGACTCCCGGAGGTCAGGGCAGGGACAATAAAGAGAAACACGGGTTGGGGGGACATCTGGGGGCTGCCCTGGAAGCTCAAGAAGGCGGAGTAATCTGCCCCCAGCCTCCTCAACCACCTTTCATTCCTTTATGCTACATTTATGCTTCCTTCTTTATCTAAGCTCCAGCCAGAACCTCTCCCTGAACCCCAGACTTGCATTTCAGATTGCCTCCTGGATGCCTCTCCATGGATGTCCAAGGTGTGCCACACACTCAGTATCTTCCCTCCAAACCACCCTTCCTATAGCCCACCCCAGCCCAGCTGATGGCAGCCTCCATCCAAGCACCTGAGCATCTGGCTCTCCGCTGTCTTTCACAGCCACATCTGGTCCACCAGCAAACCTTGGCCTTGGTTCCTGATGCATCCAGATCTGAGAACAGGGCCTGACACACTGTAGTTGCTCAGTAAATACTTGTTGAATGGATGAATGCCCTTTTCTTCTCACTAGTAGGCTCCTTTTTCAAGAGTCTTTGCTACAGAAATATCTGTGGGAAACTCTCATTTGAGGGGCCATGGTGTAGAGCCCCTTGGGGAAATGGGTTTTTTAGTAATTAACCCAGGAAAGCCAAGGACTCCTCTCCATTAATGATAATAATAGCCATGATTTATGAATGCCACTTCCCATACAGTGAATGGGAATACACTTCTCAGGTCTCAGAACTGCATTGCAAGCTGCATGCATCACCTGCAACTTTTAGTGAGAAAACTAAGCCTCAAGGAAATTGGTTAACTTGCCCATAGTCCACACTCCAACTCCCTTGCCACCTAAATCTCAGGTAGCCCCACTGGTGGGCAAGAGGGGGTGGGGGATGCTGCAGGGAGTGACCCTGGGGTGGGAAATGGGCAGGTTTGGGCTGAACAGGATAAACTAGACCCCAGACCCTCTCCCTATGGTGGGACAATGATGTTCAGCTGGAGAAGGCCACTTCTAGCTCTTGCAGAGAGCAGAAAGCACCAGCCCCGCAGGCACACCACCACATATCACTCCCTTGCCTGACCCCCACCCGGAAAGAGTACTTCCAGGTCTCATCCAGGTCTTCTGGGGGACCCTGGACACTAATGGGCTGAGCAACTTCTCCCAGGAAGCTCAAGGCTCATCTATGGTGGTCAGTGCCACATTACACAAGGCCCATCATGCTGTACCCCGCAAGACAGGCAGGCCTATAGGATCAGCCACAAGGCTCTGCTGGGGCCACTCTGCTGTATTCTCATAGCCCAGACACTATCAGGCCCTGAGATAGTATCAAGGCTCCAAATACAGCTCAGCCTCTTGGCCTTGGCAGCTTCTGAAAGTCTTCAGGCCCACAGAAACAAGACTGAGAAGGAAAAATTCACTGGGGGTTGGGGGTGGGAACACAACGGGTGCATAGACCTCTAGGGCAACATCTAAATGGCTGCAGGAAGCAAATTTCATTACTCATACATACAGGTACAATGTGAGTTTTATTTTTAAAAGAAAAAACGACTTCACAGTCATTTTATGGCCCATTTTACAACTAGCTTATTCTCACTTAACCTGTCAGCTAACACACTTCAGTCACTATTGGCTCACCCCATGTTTTTTTCTGTCTAATTCTCCATTGGGTGGTTAGACCTCCATTTGTTTAAGTCACTCCTGCTGTCGAAGTTGTTTCCATTTTGTTTTGCTTTGAAATTGTTGTAAACAATGCTGAGATGAAAATAAGTTCCTAGAATGGAAATGGCATCAAAGTGTATGACCATATTAAGAATCTAGGGGCTTCCCTGGTGGCGCAGTGGTTAAGAATCCACCTGCCAATTCAGGGGACACGGGTTCAAGCCCTGGTCCGGGAAGATCCCACATGCTGCAGAGCAACTTAGCCTGTGCGCCACAACTACTGAGTCTGAGCTCTAGGGCCTGCGAGCCACAACTACTGAGCCCGTGCCACAACTACTGAAGTCCGTGAGCCTAGAGCCTGTGCTTTGCAACAAGAGAAGCTACCGCAATGAGAAGCCCACGCACTGCAACGAAGAGTAGCCCCCGCTCACCACAACTAGAAAGTCTGTGTGCAGCAACGAAGACCCAAAGCAGCCAAAAATAAATAAATAAATTTAAAAAAAGAAAATTTAACGTATTGCTAAATTACTATCTAGAATTATAGATAATAGTTTAGCAATATTGCTCTTCTGGCAGTTTTATTTATGCTGCTGGGAATTGCCTGAGTACCCAATAGGGGAATGGTTAAGTAATTTGTATTATATTCACTGGATTGAATATTGTACAGACTTTAAGATAAAGTTGAAGACAATGTTATATCAAAGAAAATGCTTGTGTTAGACTGCAGAAAGCCTGATTAAAGAAAACAGGGACAGAAGGTAAAAAGAGCTCAAGTTACATGAAAGCGGATAGCCATAGATACAGGAGTGACAGAATTTAAGAGCTTATGACTACTTACAACTCCACAGAGAATATGAAAACCTGGAGGAAATGAATTCTTTCTTAGCTAAACATGATTTATCAACATTGACTCAGGACCTGAAGGGGAATATGTGAAAAGGCCAATTTTCTCAGAAGAGTCTGGAGAGGTGATTAGAGTTCCAGGACCAGATGGTCCACCGCTGAGATTTATCTAGTCTTTAGAGTGGGTCTTCTCAATGTACATAACAGTCATCTGAGGAGTCTCATGAAACTATAGACTCCAGCCCAGTAGGCCTCGGGTGGGCCCCAAGAATCTGTTTTTGTAACTACCTTCCAGGTGATGCTGACACTGCTGATCCATGAACCAAACTTGGAGTAGGGAGGCTTTAAAGGACATATAATTCCAAAGTTATTTAAACTTTGTTAATAGTTTATATAAAATACACATAAAATTATATATCTATGTATAAGTTATTTAATTCAAAATCAAGGAAAAAGATGGAAAGCTCCTCAATTCATTTTCTTTGTCTCAGAATACACTTAACAGTAGAACCTAAAGATAGTATAGGGGGTGTGGCCAAGATGGTAGCTTAGGAAGACCCTGAGCTCACCTCCTCCCACAGGCGCACCAAAACTACAACCATTTATAGAACAGCTATCTATGAGAATGTCCTGAAGACCAGCAGAAATATTTTCCACAACTAAAGATACAAAGAAGGAACCACAATGAGATGGGGAGGAGGCGTGGAGATGTGATACAAGACCCACACCCTTGGATAGGCAACAAACAAACAGGAGGATAATCACCACTGCAGTTTCTCCCCAAGAAGCAAGGGGTCTAAGCCCCACATCAGGCTCCGGAGCCTAGGGGTCCTGCACCAGAAAGGTGAGCCCCCAAAACATCTGGCTTCGAAGGCCAGCAGGGCTTGCATTCAGAAGAGCTGGGGGGCTGTAGGAAACAGACTCTGCTCTTAAAGGGCATGTGCAAAATCTCACATGATTCAGTGTAGAGGCAGTAATTTGAAAGGAGCCTGAGTCAGACCTACTTGCTCATCTTTTTTTTTTTGGTCATGCCACGCAGCTTGCGGGGGTCTTAGTTCCCCAACCAGGGATCAAACCCAGGCCCTCGGCAGTAATCCTAACCACTGGACCACCATGGAATTCCCACTTGCTTATCTTAGAAAGTCTCCTGGAGAGGCAGGAGGCAACTGGGACTCCCCCTGGGGACACAGATGCTGGCTGGAACCATTTTTGGGAGCTCATTCTACCATGAGAACACCGGTGCTGGCAAGTACCATTTTGGAGTCCTCCCTCTAGTTTACTAGTGCCAGGGCTAACCTGCCCACCAGCAGGCTGGGACCAGCCCCAGGTTCCCCCGGGCTATGCAGCTAGCCACACCAGGACCTGGCATTGTCCACCAAAGATTGGTAGCCACCACACAAGGCAAGGTCTGGCAGCCAGTGGGGGTAGGGGCCAGCCTGACCTACCAGCACACCCACAGTAGTCAGGTCAACCACAACAGAACAGCCCACATAGAGGGCATCCCTACAGTATACAGCTCTGGTGACCAGAGGGAAGTGTGTTGCTGGGCCCCTTAGAATGTCTCCTACACAAGGCCACTTCAAGATCAAAAACAAAACCAACCTACCTAGTACATAGAAATAAATACAAAGAATTAGGCAAAATGAGGAGACAGAGGAATATATTCCAAATGAAGGAACAAGACAAAACACCAGAAGAAAAACGCAGTGAAGAAGAGTTCAAGGTAATGATCATAAAGATGAAGAATGTACTTGGGAGAAGAACGGATGAACACAGTGAGAAGTTTAGTAAAGAGTTAGAAAATATAGAGAAGAACCGAACAGAGCTGAAGAATATAATAACTGAAATAAAAAATACACTAGAAGGAATCAACAGTAAGTTAGATGTTACAGGGGAATGAATCAGTTAACTGGAAGACAGAGTAGTGGAAATCACCCAAGCCAAACAGAAAAAAGAAAAAAAGATTTTAAAAAATGAGGATAGTTTAAGAGAATTCTGGGACTACATCAAGCATACTAACATTTGCATTATAGGGGTCCTGGAAGGAGAAAAGAGAAAGGGGCAGAGAACTTATCTGAAGAAATAATAGCTGAAAACTTCCCTAACCTGGGGAAAAAAAAGACATCCAAGTCAAGGAAGCACAGAGAGTCCCAAACAAGATGAACCCAAAGAGGTCCACACCAAGCACATTATAATTAAAACTGCAAAAATTGGAGATAGAGAATCTTAAAAGCAGCAAGGGAAAAGCAACTAGTTACCTACAAGGGAACTCCCATACGACTATGAGCTGACATTTCAGCAGAAACTCTGCAGGCCAGAGGTAGTGGCATGATATATTCAAAGCAATGAAAGGAAAAAAACCTACAACCACTCTACTCAACAAGGCTATCATTCACATTTGAGAGATACATAGTTTTACAGAGAAGTAAAAGCCAAAAGAATTCAGCACCACTAAACAGGCTTTACAAGAAATGTTAAAAGGACTTTGCTAAATGGAAAAGACCACAGCTAGAAATATGAAAATTAGGAAAGGAAAAATCTTATTGGTAAAGGCAAACATACAGTAAAGGTAGTAGATCAACCACTCATAAAGCTAGTAGGAAGCCTGAAAGACAAAAGTAGTAAAATCATCTATATGTGCAATGAATAGTTAAGGGATACACAAAAATATGTAAAATATGATGTCAAAAACATTAATGTGTGGGGTGGGTAGTAAAAATTGCATTTTTAGGTTGTTAGAATGCATTTGAACTTAAGAGATCATCAACTTAAAATAGCTATATATATATAAAACCACATATACATATAAAATAACCACATATATAAAATAACCATATATATGTTGTTACATATGAACCTCATGGTAACCACAAACCAAAATTTATAATAAATACACACACACGAAAAGAGAAAGGAATCCAAACATAACACTAAAGACAGTTATCTAATCACAAGGGAAGAGAGCAAAAGAAGAAGAAAGGAAACAAAAAGAACTACAAAAACAACCAGAAAACAGTGAACAAATTGCAGTAAGTACATACCTATCAATAATTACTTTATATGGCATGCATGGTCTTCAATAAATAAATGCAAATGATGTAATTGAAAAAAAATTACTATAAATGTAAATGGACTAAATGCTCCAATCAAAAGACAAAGAGTGGCTGAATGGATACAAAAACAAGACCCATATATATGATGCCTACAAGGGACTAATTTCAGCTTTAAAGACATGCATAGACTGAAATTTAGAGGACAGAAAAAGGTATTTTATGCAAATGGAAATCAAAAGAAAGCCTGGCTAGCAATACTTATATCAGACAAAATAGACTTTAAAACAAAGACTGTAACAAGAGATAAAGGACATTATATAATGATAAAGAAATTGATCCAACAAGAAGATATAACAATTATAAATATATATGCACCCAATCAAGGAGCACCTAAATACATAAAGCAAATATTAACACAAAGGGTGAAATTGACATTAATACAATAATAGGGAACTTTAATACCCCATTTACATCAATGGACAGATCATCCAGATAGGAAATCAATAAGGAAATACTGGCTTTAAATGATACAATAGATCAGGTGAACCTGATAGACATATATAGAATATTCCACCAAAAGCAGCAGAATACACATTCTTTTCAAGTGCACATGGAACACTCTCCAGGACAGATCACATGCAAGGCCACAAAACAAGTCTAAATAAATTTAAGAAGACTGAAATCATATCAAGAATCTTTCCTGATCACAACAGTATGAGACTAGAAATAACTACAAGAAAAAAATTGCAAAAAACATAAAAACATGGAGGCTAACCAATATGCTATTAAACAACCAATGGGTCACTGAAGAAACCAAAGAGGAAATTTACAAAAGTAGCTGGAGACAAATGAAAATGGAAACACATGATCTACAATCTATGGGATGCAGCAAAAGAAGTTCTAAGAGGGAAGTTTATTAGCAACACAAGCCTACTTCAGGAAACAAGAAAAATCTCAAATAAACAATCTGAACTTACACCTAAAGGAACTATAAAAAGAAGAACAAACAAAACTCAAAGTTAGTAGAAGGAAAGAAATAATAAATATCAGACCAGAAATAAATGAAATAGAGACTGAAAAAAACAATAGAAAAGATCAATGAAACTAAGAGCTGGTTCTTCGAAAAGATAAGCAAAATTGATACACCTTTAGCCAGACTCATCAAGAGAAGGCCTAGATAAATAAAATCAGAAATGAAAGAGGCAAAGTAACAATTGACACCACAGAAATACAAAGGATTATAAGAGATTACTATGGGGCTTCCCTGGTGGCGCAGTGGTTGAGAGTCCGCCTGCCGATGCAGGGGACATGGGTTTGTGCCCCGGTCCGGGAAGATCCCACATGCCGCGGAGCAGCTGGGCCCGTGAGCCATGGCTGCTGAGCTTGCGCGTCTAGAGCCTGTGCTCCACAGCAGGAGAGGCCACAACAGTGACAGGCCTGTGTACCGCAAAAAAAAAAAAAAAAAAAAAAAAAGATTACTATGAACAATTATATGCCAATAAAATGGATAACATAGAAGAAATGGATAAATTCTTAGAAATGTACATTCTCCTACGACTGAGGAAGAAATAGAAGTATAGGGACTTCCCTGGCCCTGGTGGTCCAGTGGTAAAGAATCTGACTTACAACACAGGGGACGCGGGTTCGATCCCTGGTCAGGGAACTAAGATCCCACATGCCACAGGGCAACTAAGCACGCACACCACAACTACTTCTGCCTCAACTAGAGCCTGCATGCTGCAAACTACAGAACCCACGTGTTCTGGAGCCCGCGCACCACAACTAGAGAGAGAAAACCCACACGCTACAATGAGAAGCCCGTGCACCACAACAAAGATCCTGCATGCCTCAACGAAGATCCCATGTGCTGCAACTAAGACCTGACACAGCCAAATGAAATCAATAAATAATAAAATAAATCTTTTTTTTTTTTTTTTTTTGTGGTACGCGGGCCTCTCACTGTTGTGGCCTCTCCCGTTGCGGAGCACAGGCTCCGGACGCGCAGGCTCAGTGGCCATGGCTCACGGGCCCAGCTGCTCCGCAGCATGTGGGATCCTCCTGAACCGGGGCATGAACCTGCATCCCCTGCATTGGCAGGCAGACTCTCAACCACTGCGCCACCAGGGAAGCCCTAAAATAAATCTTTTAAAAAAAGAAATAGAAATATGATTAGACCAATTAATTATCAGCAGTGAAATTGAATAATAAGAATAAAAAAAACCCTCCCAACAAACAAAAGTCCAAGACCAGATGGCTTCATAGGTGAATTCTACAAAACATTAAAAAATTTGGCTGCACCGTGCAGCATGCAGGATCTTAGTTCCCCAACTGGGGATCAAACCTGGGCCCCGGCAGTGAAAGCGCCAAGTCCTAACCACTGGACCACCAGGAATTCCCTACCAAACATTTACAGAAGAGTTAACACCTATTCTTCTCAAACTATTCCAAAAAATTAAAGAATGATTCTGAACTCATTCTAAAAAGCCTGATGCCAAAACCAAACAAAGATATCACAGAAAAAGAAAATTACAGGCCAATATCACTGATGAACATTGATGTGAAAATCCTCAATAAAATATTAGCAAACAGAATCCAACAATAAAATATCATACATCATGATCAAGTGGGACATAGCCCATGGATTCAAAGATGATTCAATATCAACAAATCAATCAATATGATACACAACATTAATGAACTGAAGAAAAAATCATATGATTATCTCAATAGATGCAGAAAAAGCTTTTGACAAGTTCAACATCCATTGATGATTAAAAAAAAACTCAGGGGTTTGGGATTAGCAGATGCAAACTATTATATATAGGGTAGATAAACAACAAGATCTTACTGTGTAGCACAGGGAACTGTAATTAATATCCTGTGATAAACCATAATGGAAAAGAATATATATGTATATAATTGAATTGCTTTGCTGTACAGCATAAATTAACACAACATTGTAAATCAACTCTACTTCAATAAAATTAAAAAGAAAAAAGAAAAAACCTCTCAACAAAGTGGGTATAGAGGGAATATACCTCAACATAATAAAGGGTGTATATGACAGACCTACAGGCAACATCATATTCAATGTTGAAAGTCTGAAAACATTTCCTCCAAGATCAGGAACAAGACAAGGATGCCCACTCTTGCCACTTTTATTCAATATAGTGCTGGAAGTCCTATAATTCAATATAGTGCTGGAGGGAAGGAGGGAGGAAGAGAGAGGGGGAGGGAGAGAGGGAGGAAGGGAGGAAAGGAGGAAGGAATGGAGGGGGTAGGGAAGGAAGGAATGGAGAGGGGTGGGAAGGAAGGAGGGAGGCAGGAAAAAGAAAAGAAAAGAAAAATGAAAGAGGAAGGAAGGAAGGGAGGGGGGGAGGGAGGGAGGGAGGGAGGGAGGAAGGGAGAAAAGGAATCCAAATTGGAAAGGAAGAAGTGAAACTGTATGCAGATGACAACATTTTCTGTACTTCATATAGAAAATCCTGAAGATGCCACCAAAAAACTATTAGAACTAATAACTGATTTCAGTAAAGTACAGGGTACAGAATTAATATACAGTAATCTGTTGCATTTCTATACACTAACAGTGAACTAGCAGAAAAAGAAGAAAACAATCCCATTTACAATTGCATCAAAAATATTATACCATGCTCATGGATTAGAAGAATTAATACTGTTAAAATGAACATACCCAAGGCAATCTACAGAGTCAATGCAATTCCTATCAAAATCCCTATCAAAGGGCGTTTTCCACAGAACTAGAACAAATGATTCTAAAATTTGTATGGAAACACAAAGGATCCCAAATAGCCAAAACAGTCTTGAGAAAGAAGAATAAAGCTGAAGGTATCACACGCCCTCATTTCGAACTATACTACAGAGCTACAGTAATCAAAACTGTATGGTACTGGCATAAAAACAGACATAAAGATCAATGGAACAGAACAGAGATCCCAGAAATGAACCCACACTTATTTGGTTAATTAATCTATAACAAAAGAGGCAAGAATATACAATGGGGAAAAGACAACTTCTTCAATAAACGGTGTTGGGAAAACTGGACAGCTACCTGCAAAATAATTGAACTAGACAACTTTCCACACCATATACAAAAATAAACTGAAAATGGATTAAATAGTTAAATGGAAGACTTGAAACCATAAAACTCCTAGAAGAAAACATAGGCAGTAAGTTCTAAACTAGCAGTTCAATTCAGTGGGGAAAGGGTGGATTTTTTAATAAATGAGGCAGGCCTAACTGGTTCACCATCTGGAGGAAAAAATACAGTATCTGCTAAAAATTCTAGCTGGATTAAAGACTCACGTGTAAAAAAATAAAACAAAAACATCTTTCAAGAAAACCCAATGGCCAACATATGAAAACAAAGAAACAACCAGCTGAGAAACGACTGAATAAATGATGGGACATATACACCCTGGGACATGACACAGCCTTTAAAAATGGATTAGAGCTTCAGCAGGTGTGGGGAAAAGAAGGCTCCAAAAATTATGTACAATGGAATCCATCTTCTGTAAAACAGAAACTCCCAAATATGGACATGCAGATACATATAGATGCTTTATATTGGTGTAGCGAAAATAGAGAAGATAATACCCCAGGGTATTAACGTGGATTATTGTAGGGGAGCTACTGATACAAGAGGTAGGAGAATGAAGGTTGGAGTCAGCAAAAAAGGAAAAGAAAAAAGTGGGAGCTGCACTTTAGCAAGGATGACTATGAGGCACACTTCTGCATTTATATGAAATAGGAGGGGTATGTATGAGGTGAGCATATGCATAAAGGAATTAAACATTTCAAAACCGTGATAATCTTGAAGCCCATGTAACATCGAGGAAAGTGTTTGTGTCAAAAGACAAAAGCAGGATTCTGAAGTTAACCCACATGGAGGACACACCTGACTCCAGCAAAGGAGCTGCTAAGCAGGGGTTGTCCCCATGTGATGGAGACCACAATGCCCTTGGAGTCCACAGGTCACCTTACCATCTCGGCCTGAACTGCACCCCAGGATCTGGAGCCCCAGAGGAGACAGCAGACCTTGGGGACTCAGAAGCCACAGTGGAAAATCAGTGTCCGACTGTTTCGTTTTTGTTTTTGTTTTTTAAATAGCTTTACTGAGCTATAATTGACATACAATAACTTGCACATATTCAAAGAATACATTTTGGTAAGGCTGACATAGTATACATCTGTGAAACCATAACCACAGACAGTGCACATATCCACCATCCCCCAAAGTTTCCTCACACTCCTTTATATCCCCTGACTCCTCCCCAATACCCTCCTCACCAATCCTGCTGTCCTCAGGCAACCTGTGATCTACTTTCTGTTGCCAAAGATTAGTTTGCATTTTCCAGAGTTTTATATGTTGAAATCCTAACCTCTAAAGTAAGGAGGGGAGGGCGTTTGGGAGGTGATTAGGTCATGAGGGCACAGCCCTCACGAATGGGATCAGTGTCCTTATAAAAGAGACTACGGAGAGCTCCCTTGCCATGCCCATCATGTGAGGACACACAGCAAAAAGACAGCTGTTTGTGAAACAGGAAGCAGGACCTCACTAGACAGTGAATCTGCTGGTCCCTTGATCTTGGACTTCCCATCCTCCAGAACTGTGATAAATAAATTTCTGTTGTTTATAAGCCACCTAGTCTTTGGTATTTTGTTATAGAAGCCTGAACAGACCAAGACAGAGCATACAACATATGCCCCTTTTTTGCCTGGCTCTTTCACTAAGCATCATTATTTTGAGATTCATTCATGTTGTATCAATACATCAGTCATTCCTTTTATTGCCAAGTATGGATGTATCACCATTTGTTATCTGTTTTATCTATTTTCTCTACCACTTACTGAATGGCCTTGAGTAGGTCTCCTCCCCACTCAGCCTTTATTTGCACATCTATAAAATGGGGATATCCCTGCTATCTCTTCAACCAGGCTATTGGGAGGATCTGACAAGACTTGATATGCAATGCTCTATAAAGAACCAAGAAGGGACTTCCCTGGTAGCACAGTGGTTGGGAATTCGCCTGCCAGTGCCGGGGACACGGGTTCAAGCCCTGGTCCGAGAGGATCCCACGTGCCATGGAGCAACCAAGTCCGTGCACCACAACTACTGAGCCTGCACTCTAGAGCCTGCGAGCCACAACTGCTGAAGTCTGCACGCCTACAGCCTGTGCTCCACAACAAGAGAAGCCCCCACTTGCCGCAACTAGAGAAAGCCCGCGCACAGCAACAAAGACCCAATGCAGTCAAAAACACATAAATTAAAAAAAAAAAAAGAACCAAGGAGGGCTCTGTTTGGGATGGAGGGGGCCACACATCTTATCTGCTAAGGCAACTGTGTCTGAACTTCCCCCCAAACTATCCCAAGAAGAGAACAGGCCCTGAAGCCCTG
Source organism: Kogia breviceps (assembly GCF_026419965.1). NCBI lineage: Eukaryota > Metazoa > Chordata > Mammalia > Artiodactyla > Physeteridae > Kogia > Kogia breviceps. The sequence goes on from NC_081319.1 coordinate 40,981,774, forward strand.
GAGAGCCACTGGAGGGGTATGAACAGGAGAGTGACACAATTTTGGTTTACAACTTTACAATTTCACTCTGGCTGCTCTGCTGCCTATAGACTGCAGAGTGCACAAGGGTGGAAGTGGGGGCACAAGGGTGGAAGCAGGGACACCACTTAGGAGGCCACTGTAGTGATCCAGGTTCTAAGGGATATGCTGACGGTGTGGACTAGGATGGAAGCAGAGGATAGAATTGGATTGGAAATAGAGTCAACAGAACTAGGTCATGGTTTAGCTGATGGAGATGATGATGATGAGTAACTTTCATCCCTTCCCCTCTCTGAAACCCAGCACTGGGTTCCTGACTAAACCACTGGGAAGATGAGAGATACACTATGAGGATGGGGAAAACTATGGGCTGACCAGGTTTGAGGTTCCACTTTGGACATGGTCATACTGGGAAATATCCAAGTGCATATGTCAATCTGTGCTAGCCCAGAGATAAGACTCCAGATGCCTTCCTCACATATGGGAAAGGGCAGTATCAGCTAGGGAGAGCTCACTCTGAGCTCTGAGGCCTCTTTATATTTGGGAGTTAGAAAGAGGTGGAAGTGGGCAGTATCAGAGTGGAGAGAAGAGATGATCATGATCTCTGAGACAAGAAGAGGTGAGCATCTCCAGACAAGGGAGAGAGGGAAAGTGAGGGGTTTGTAAGGGCACAGACCAGGCCCATTCTGGTAATATCAATCTCTGTTAACGGGGCAAGAATATCCCTAACCACAAGAGTCCAACCTTCTAAGAGAAGTGGGTACCCACCCTCAAGGAGGCCCTCAGGCAAGTGAAAAAATTGAATTAGAAATTTAAAATCATCCTTCAAATAACAGGCCCAGATGCCTTCACTGGTGAATTGTATCAAATATTTTTAAAAATAATACTAATTCTTCACAAACTCTTAGAGAAATAAGTAGGAAACACTTCACTCATTCTATAAGGCCAGTATCAAAGGCCAAAGACATCACAAGAAAAGAGAACTATAGGAAATAGGTCTAGTGAACACAGATGCAAAAACTACTTTTAAAAAATCAGCAAACCATCCAGCAACATACAAAGGATTACACACCATTACTATGTGAGATTTATCCCAGGAATTCAATGTTGGGTCAACATCTTGAAAATCAGTTAATATCATATACATATTAACAGCTTAAAGGACAAATACCACATGATGATCTCAATAGGTGCAGGAAAAGCATTTGATAAAACCTAACACCCATTCATGACAAAAACTTCTTCAACTTGAAAAAAGACATTGATAAAAAATCCACAGCTTAACATATTTAATGGTGAAGGACTAAATGTTTAATGTTTTCCTCCCTCAGACTGAGAACAAGGCAAGAATGTCCACCTGTGCAACTTCTACACAACATTGTACTGGAGGTTCTTTTTTTTTGGCCAGGCCGCACAGCTTTCAGGATCTCAGTTCCCCACCCAGGGGTTGAACCTGGGCCACGGCAGGTCCTAACCACTAGGTCACCAGGGAACTCCCTGTACTGGAGATTCTAGCCAGTGCAACAAAGCAGGAAAAAATTAAAGGCTTCTAGATTGGAAAGAAAAATGTTAAACTGTCTTTATTCACAGATGACATATCATGCATGTAGAAAATCCCAAGGACTACACATATACAATTTTTGTTTTTAAAAGATAAAATCTAAGAGGGAGTTCCCTGGGAGTCTAGTGGTTAGGTTTCAGCACTTTCACTGCTATGGCCTGGGTTCAATCCCTGGTTGGGGGACATCACTCAAGCCACTGTGGCGCAGCCAAAAGAAAAGAAAAGAAAAACTAATAGATAAATTTAGCAAGGTCACAGGATATAAGATCAATATACAAAAAAAAAAAAGGTATTTCTATATATTAGCACCAAAAAACCCCCCAAATTAAAATTAAGCAAGCATTTCCATCCACAACAGCATAAAAACAAAAATACTTAGGATCAGTTTAACAGAAGGAAGTACAACACTCATACAACAAAAATGAAAAATATTGCTAAGAGAAATAGAGGAAGATCTAAACAAATGACATTCCATGTTCATGGATTAGAAGACTTTGTATTGTCAGTATGGTAATTCTCCCCAAATGAACTATAAATTCAACACAATATCTATTACAAACCCAGAAAACTTTCTGTAGAAATTGACAAGCTGACCTATAAAAGCTATATGGGAATGCAAAGTACCTAAAATATTCAACAGAATTTTTAAAGAGAACAAAGTTGGACAACTTTCATTAGCTAATTTGAAGACTTACTTTAAAGCTGGAAAACTCAGTACCATACTATCAGTGTGGTATTGGCTCATGGACAGGCACAGAGATCAGTGAAACAGAATTGAGAGTCTAGAAGTAGAAGTAAACACTTATATTTATGGTTAACTGATTTCAACAAAGGTACCAAAGCAATTCAATGGAGGAAGAGATAGTCTTTACAACAAATGTGCTGGGACAAATGGATATCCACGCACAAAAAAAGATGAATTTTAAAATTAACTCGAATGGATTATACACCTACACAAGAGCTACAATTATAAAACTTCTAGAAGAATTTCTTCATGACCTTGGGTTGGGCAAAAGCTCTTAAGATATGACATCATAAAGCACAATCCATAAAAGAAATAACTGATAAAACTAAACTTAATCAAAATTTAAAACGTCTACAGCATTATTAAGACACTATTAGGAAAATAAAAAGACAAGCCACAGGCTGGGAGAAAATATTTGCAAATCATTTATCTGATAAAGAATCTGTATCCAGAATATGTGAAGAATTCTTTAACTCAATAAGACATATGACCCAATTTAAAAAAGGGGAAGTTTTCAGTAGATATTATACTACAGATAGACAAATGGCTAACAAGAACATGAAAAGATGCTCAAAAACCATTAGTTGTTAGAGAAATGCAAACTGTCAGTTTCTTAAAAGGTTAAACATAAATGTACCATATGTATGACCCAGCAATTCCACTCCTAGGAATATATTCGAGGAATGAAAACATATGTCACACAAAAACTTGTACATAATAGCAGTACTATTCATAAAAGCCCTAAACTGGAAACAATCTAAATATTCATCAACTGGTGAAAAAAATGGATAAACAAAATGTGGTATATCCATACAGTGGAATACTATTCAGGAACAATAAAATAAAAAGAACAAACTACTGATACATTCTATGACATGAATGAATTTCAAAAACATTATTCTAAGGAAAGCCAGACACAGAAGATCACATATTGTATGATTCCATTTATATGAAACATCTAGAACAGGGAAATCTATAGAGACAGAAAGCAAAATAGTGGTTGCCCAAAGACGGGGGTGAGAATGGGGACTGTGTATGGGCATGAGGAAACTTTATGGGTTGATGAAAATAGTATAAAATGGGGTAGTGGTAGTGGTTGCACAACTGTGCACATTTACTACAAACTACTGAACTGCACTTACAATGAGTGAATGTTAAGGTATGTAAATTATACCTCAATGAAATTGTAAAAAAAAAAAAAAAACAACAACAGTAATGCAAAACAAAGGGAAACTAGGAAGCATGATTAGGTGAACTTTGAGTCTGGCTATACCTGACCTCAAGTTCGTCAAGAAACATAATGGTTGTGTCTCTTCCATGTGTCTGGTGTTGGTACACAATAGTAGAGACTCTTAAGGAGCTCACCATCTAGTGGGTGAGACAAGCAAACAGGCCACTGCCCTGCTGGGATACAGTCAGGGACAAGCATGGAGGAGAAGTACCAGGCTGACCAGAGATGCCAGACCACAGCAGCCTTCTATGTCATGCTAGGTAGTTTGGGTTTTTATCCTGAACTGCAAATCTAGAGAGAGAGAATTAAATAGGGAACTGAGCTCCGTTAGACGAAAACATCTGTGTATCAATAGAGATGAAATAGGAAACAGTAAGCCAGGGATAATTTCTGTAAGAACTGTGAGATTCCCTTGCCATTTTTCCATTGCGTAATTTTATGTTATTGTGAGCAGCAGTAAAAACCAGTACTGTAGATCTTTGGGGTGAAGAGGAGTGGGCTCTGCTGCTAGTTGCGAAAGCAGAGGAGTTCAAAGAACAACAACAACAAAGAAATGGAAAGTCAAGCAGGTGAGTCTAGCTAAAGTTCACTGGTCCACTCTCTACCCATGAGCTTTTTGGTTCTGAGCAAAGAGGTGTAGGTTACATACAAAGGGCTGTTAATACTTTAGAGGCATTTGACCTTTCTCCCACAGTAGAGCCCACAGATAACCTGGTTTCCTGTTTCAACACAAAGGTACCTGTTTCCATAATCCAAACAGCGTTCTTCTCTTTCTCTCGCTGCTCAGTCTGCTTCTCGAAGGCCATCACAGTACTGGGCAGCAGACCTCCACACTCGGGGCATGGAGGCTGGATGGATCAGCTGCTCCAGAGGACGAAGACACTGCTTTCCTCAGGTGAACTGGACTGTGATCAGGTCGGTTACTCAGCCCTTCTGAGACAATTTATGTTGAAATGAGCTATGTCACCTATTGCACAGAGGTTACTGAGAGGACCAAGTGAGAATCAACAGTGTTTATATGTGAAACGTGCTGGGGGGGGGGGTGTATGTGGGAGTGACATACCCTTCCAAAACCTTTTTTAAAAAGTTATAACCCAGGGCTTCTGTGGTGGCACAGGGGATAAGAATCTGCCTGCCAATGCACAGACATGGGTTTGATCCCTGGTCTGGGAAGATCCCACATGCCGCGGAGCAACTAAGCCCGTGAGCCACAACTACTGAGCCTGCGCTCTAGAGCCCGCGTGCCACAACTACTGAAGCCCGCGCGCCTATAGCCCATGCTCCACGACGAGAAGCCACCGCAATGAGAAGCCCGCGCACTGCAACGAAGAGTAGCCCCGGCTCGCCGCAACTAGAGAAAGGCCACATGCAGCGACGAAGACCCAACACAGCCACAAAAAAAAAAAAAAAAAAAAAAAAAGGTTGTCATCCAAGAGTACTACCATTACCCACTGGATGAGGCTGACCATAAGCTGACTTTTGGAAAAGTGTGAATGAAGAGTTTCCTAAAATCCACCACCACAGTAACCAGGATGCAATCTCAGGAAGGCAGATCTGGAATGTGGCTCTATCTGGGAAAGAGGAAACTAAACACTGGAGTCCGGTTCTCACACCGGGATTGAGCATACCAACCATGGTGGAAGCTTGCCTGTACAAGGGCCTGAGCTGCACCCCAGCCCTAGGGAATTGGTCTCTGGGGAGGGTTCTACAAGTCAATCTGTGGTTTAAAAAATTTCCAGTGACTTTTATGTGCACCAAAGCTAAGCTCCTCTGGTTTGGAGGTATAAAAAAGGAGCCGGGGGTTTTGGCTCCAGGTGGTCACAGGCAGTCACGTTCCACTTAGGAACTCTAGGAGTTTTACGGCAGGGAGTGAAGAAAAGGGGAAATCCAAGAGAAGTGGTGATCCGGACAGGAGCAAATATGCAATATGCTCATGAAGTCTCTTGCATATATTTTTCATCAGAACCCATTCCTATAAAATATACACATCTCTCCAAAGACTACTTTTGCCATGCTGCTGGGCTTTTTCCTTATTTTCACAGAAATATTTTCACTTTGTCCAATATTTTTTCACTGAATTACGATAAAAATATGATTTACCTCTAATTTAAAAAATAAAATCAGGAAAGGGCAAGAAGATATTAGGAGTGTACTCTTTATTTCTCTTTGGTTTCTTAACACAAAAGACATGCGTTCTATAAATAAAAGGAATTAAGATTTTTCTGGGAAACAATAAATTGGGGGGAGGGGGAATCAGAATTCCTACCTACTCACATCTCTGTGGCCAAGTCAAAAGGCTGGACTTCAGCTCCCATCCTGGCTTTGCTCTCGGATGAAACCCAGAAGAGAAGGCTCCTTGTATTATCTAAGGGGAAATACCCTAGGACAGCGAATGCCTCAGTCCTCTGCTCGGAGCTGGGCTGGACCCCAAGGTTCACTGTCCACAGTATCTGCCCTATACCCTTTTCACAATATCTATGGGTGGCATCTCTTCTTTTCATGGTTTTACTGGAAAGGCTCCAATACCAAAGGGTCAGACCAGCCACCTGTCAACAGTCATCACCATCAGACTGAGGAACCAACTGTGGAGAGTGTGAAAATGTTAGTGTTTGCTCACTTGTGCTCAGAGCCCAGATCAAGGCACTGGCTTCACCTTACTTGGAAACACTGACCCCAGGTGGAACAGTGTAACTTCTACCCCAGGAGGTGGGAGTAGATGTAGGAAGGCTATCACAAGAGCAGCAGATCATGGGAAAATGATCTCTCAACCCCAATGGCAAAATCTGGGTCAGCATCCTAGGGACCTGGTGAGGCCCCACTGGCTGATTCTTAACACATTCACAACCCAGGTTTGTCAGCGCTGTTGCAAATTCACAAAAGAAAGGGGCTTATAATAAGAAGACAAGCACTGATAACTCCTCTCTAACAGCAAACACAGACCCCACCCTCCTTCCAAGTCCACCTCTAACAGGCAAACCGACAGGGAGCGAGAAATGCCAGAGCTCTACCACGAACCCAGGCTAAACTATATCAGATTGTTAAGTCTTTTAAAATAAAAACATCATTTTCAAGTGCTTTTAGCAGAGGCCCAGCTCCTAAGTGGCAGGTAACAAAGGTACTTCCCTCTGGAAACATGGCGATTGCACACACTGGTAAACCTCACAGTCCCAGGGTACGAGAGACGTCTCAGGTGTCACATTGTGCCTTTCTGAACAGGCTTCCAGGACACCCAGGCAGGCAGCGATGGGCAGGAGACCAACCAAGTAGAGATTGGGACCCTGAGACCCAATCTTGCATTGGAAATGTATCCTCTTTTAGTCTCTACTGGAAGAATTTTAGAAAACCAAATTTTGGCAGCAGCAGTTGAAGGACAGCTCCACTGCCCAGTGCACTGGTAAGAGAAGAGTCCTCCTGTTGGGGGTCCCACTGTGCAGCATCAAGGTCCCATCCAGGGAGGAGGAAGGAGGAGCATGGAGTCTCTTCAAGAGGTCATTAGCTAAGATCATAGGAAGAAATATAAAATCTGTTCTTTGCAGCAGCAAGAGATTCTTTCGGCTTTTAGTTCTTTATGTCATAAAGCCAGCTTTGCTAGAATATAAAGGTCCACCTTGCTGGTCAGTCTGCCAAGGGCTGGAGGGGAGACCAGACCCCTGGAATTGGCGAGTGGATGGAGGAGCAGCGGACTGGCAGGGCAGATAAGCTTACTGGACCAAGCCAGCCATTGGCTGGTGGAAGGACCAAGTCTCTGGTTAGGTTCTAGAGGTACAAAATGGTCAATGTACCTCAGAAGCATCACGATGAAGAAAACTATCCAAGAATGAAAGATGGGCAAATGAGAATCTGGCCAGACCTGCTGTTTCCTGCTGGTCAAATGAGGAAGGAATGAAAGTGGGGTGGGAATCTGCATGAGTGCCATGGTGGCAGTGGGAGATAACCACAGGGGCATCTGGAGCCTCCAGTGACAAGCTGGGAGCTCCCACCTAGAAGAGCGGCAATAACTTAGCCAACTCTCTAAGCCTACGATTAAAAAAGTCCTCTGATAGTGGGTGTGAAGACAAACCCCACGAGCACCTTGCTACAGGACTGGTCGAGTGCGCACTGATTCTGGACACACAGGGGCTCAGAGGGAACCCCGAGTGCCATGCGAGGCCTTAGGACCCTGGGATCCGAATGTGGGAGCAGATACCATCGTTTTCACGTTGGGTGGTTTTCCATTTAAACACATATTTGCCTCTAGTATCTTTTATGTTTTCTTCTTGAAAAAAAATGTTCACTTAAAAAATTATTTTTCTTTTCAGTTTCTTTCAAGTGTTTCTTTCACTTTCCTTCAGTTTCTTTCAAGTATCTTTTATCCTCTCCCTCTGTTTCTCCTGAACAAGATGAAAAAGACCTCACCGAAATCCCAAAATTAGACACAGGAAAAGCTTCTGTTCTTCCTGCTTACTCAGCAACGCAGACAAAATTCTCGGTGCACTCGGATGGAAGGAGGAGGTGCGTGTGTGCAACCGGCACTGCCGTGGCTGCAGCCTCGCAGTGAGGACAACCCGGCCTGTGTCCCTCCTCTCCCACCCACACCCTACAGTTTCCAACACGCTTGGCCACTGAAGCCACCCCATCGCAAACTGGCCACAACACAGCCGGCGAGCAGTGGGCAAGGAGTGTCAGATGGGCGACCCACAGAGCTGTGGCAGGTGGGAGCTGGGCTTGGATGGAGCCTGTGGACATGTGGACCAGCAAAGCAGTCCTGTGTCACCAGCTGCGGGTCACAGAGGGGCTTCTGTCCCACGCTGTGCATCTTGATGACCTAGGCCTGAAGGTCACAAGGGCTGCACAGGGAGGGAGGACTTAAGCACCTGGAAAAACTGTACCTCTGGCGAGCTCATGATTCACCCTGTCTTCTGGTCCACCACCTCTTCCGGGGGGGACTATCCCTGGAAGGAAGTGCCTGTGTTTGTACCAGATCCCTACCCACCACATCCCACCCTTCGCCTTAGATGGTGAGGAGAGGGATGCAGCCCACACCGACCCCTCCCTCGTGACATGCCATGGGGGCCATAAACGTCCAGCGGTCCGTGTCTGGGTCGTACATCTCCACCGAGCTCAGGTTCGACTGTCCGTCGTAGCCCCCCACGGCGTAGAGCCGCCCACAGCTGGCCACCAGGGAGACCCGGCTCCGGCGTGTGTGCATGGGGACTATCAGGCACCACTGGTCCGCCACAGAGCTGTACACCTCGGCGATGCTGAGGAAGCCCGAGCCGTCGTAGCCCCCGCACACAAACATCTTGCTTCCCAGGGAGGCAGCTCCGTGCCGGCAGCGCTTGTTGAGCATGCCGGCCGCCGGGTGCCAGGTGGCTGTGTGGTGGTTGTAGTGCTCCACCTGCAGCGGGGAGAGAGGTGCAGGTTTGGGACAGTCAAAGCCAAAGCTTGGTCACCGGTGGCCCACCCGGCATCAGGCCCCAGGGGGAGGCCTGGGGACAAGGAGCTCTGCCAGTATGTGCTCTGCCCCTGAAGCCCAGTTTCCTCAGCTGCGCACCTGCTCGTGGGCTTATAGGGACAGGCGAGAGAGAGACGGCCTAACCTGACCAGTTCTGTTTACACCTGAGGAAACAAATCAAGAAGTTGCACAGGATGCACTGCTATGTAGTGACAGAGCCGGGATGAGAGCAGGGTCTCCTGAGATCCGTGCAGTGTGTTCCCTCACAGCACTGACTGACTTTGGAATGACGAGTAAGTGGCTCTCGAGATTTTTTTTTTAAAAGAATAAATGCAATTTCAAACAAATTATCCAGAAGAATGCAACTATTTGAAAATTCACCCTCTGTATGTGACTGGGCTTACTTTGGGCAGGAATTTCACCGGGTCTCACGCAGCATCCGCTGGGAAACTGAACGGGGTGGGGGTGGGGGTGGTATGGCCACACCCTACCTCTCTCCTTTGTGCACACTGGTTCCCATTCTTGGAAGCATTTCGGAGCATGTGGCAGATGGCCTGAGGCCTCTAGATGACACCTTACCTAGCAATGGCAAGGCTGAGGCTTTTTCAAAAGAATATCCTTTCAAAATAACTCTCAAGGATAACAAGAGTAGGTGCCCTTAGCCCAGGAGGAGCCCAGACTCACACTATTGAAGATCTGCAAACCGTCATGGCCGCCCGACACGTATATCCTGCCCTCAAAGACTGTAACCCCTGCAGCACTGCGATTGGAGCTCATCGGGGTCACCACAGTCCACCTTCAGGAAAGAGGCAAAGTAGAAGGGGAGCCATGAGATTTGGTGTTCCTGTCCTCCCAAGACAGCTTAGAAGGATTCAGGGGAACTGTGCTGTGTTCCGTCTCACCCTGGACAATCTCCCCACTTCCTACCGCCTCCCACGCCACCTCTGCTAAGGGCTCACTCTGGCTGCCGCCTCTCACTTTAAGCTTCGGGCCCATAACTGGTCATCTCTGCCAGCACTCAAAATTAGCATTGCCCATGCAAGACCTCTCTGACAGATCTGCTCCTCCATCACACTCCCTGGTCTCGATAATGGGACCACTAGCTACCTAGTTGCTATACTTATAATCTCAGCATTTTTATGACCTCTTCTCCATCATCCTCAACATTCTGTGGTCACCACGACCCCCCTGGTTTGCTTCCTAGTCACTGCTTGTCCCCATCCCACTACTGCTGCCCTAGCTCTGGCCTCTCACTGGACCACTGCAACAGTCCCCTTACAGGTGGCCTGGCTTTCAGACCATCCCCATTCCGATCCTGCACAGCACGTCCTCTAGTGAGGACTCCTGTTTCCTCTAAGGCAGACTCTAAGTACCTTAATGTGGTTCTTTACCACTTGGTCCTCATCCACTTTCCAGCTTCGCCTCCTGCCATGCGCCACCCACACCTGCTCCTCAGCCACACACAGCTCTTTCTTATCTCCAAGCCTCTCTTCCTGCTGTCGCCCCACCTGGGAGGCATGTCTCCCACTATCCACAATGGGTCTCCCCTTAGAAGACATCTCAGCAACCTGACTCTCCCTGCCAGCTGTGGGGAAGATGAGAGCCCTCCCCACTCTGTGCCCAAGAGCTCTAGACATAGGCACCCAAGGGAGGACGATCACCTTGTGCTGTGGCCCCAACAGACGAGGTGCTACTTAAGGATCTGAGACACCCTGCTCGCTGCCCGATACATAGTAAGTTGATTAAGTGAATGGAATATTGGCTTAAAAGCAATGTAATGAATCCATTCTACTAATGTACTTATATTGTTATAGTATAAGCAGATTCAAATACTGAAATGAAGAACTCGGGCTAACCTTGCCAGTGTTTTCCAAAGAGTGTTCCGCAAAATAAGTCCACCAGATGGTGACAGGTATTAGATAAAATGAAGTTAAAGAGGTTTCTCTGCCGCATAATTTTTCAGTCTTTAAAATGGTAATATGTATTATGGGAAGATGAGGCCTCTGGTGGTACAGACATCAATGTTTCCCAAGCTTCTTTGAGTATTTGGACGCACAGGCTCAGTGGCCATGGCTCACGGGCCCAGCTGCTCCGCGGCACGTGGGATCTTCCTGGACCGGGGCACGAACCCGTGTCCCCTGCATCGGCAGGCAGAATCTTAACCACTGCGCCACCAGCGAAGCCCCTTCTTTGAGTATTTGAAATGTAACTTTTTTTTCCCAAATCCTATCTTACCCACTTTGGAAAGTGCTGTTCATCTATTTCTCATCACTTTCACTTGCATTTCTGTTAAAATATGCTGATTTAGTTAAGAGGTACAGAGCATTAATAACTGTTTCCAAGTATCTAAGCAGACTGTTTTTAGAATTTATTTAATCATTCATTCATTTAACCAAAGGTTATTAAATACCTATTATATGCAAGGTACTACAGGGGCTAAATAGGTGAGATATTCCCTATCCTTGAGAAGCATGATTAAAAGACTGCAGTTCTGATTTTTCATACTGTTTAGCAAGCTCCAGTTGCCCCAGGGGAGCTGGAGTCCTTACTTGTCTGTCTCAGGTGAGTAGGTCTCCACAGAGTTGAGAGAAGAGTTGCCATCATAGCCACCACAGACGTAGATCTGCCCGTCCAGCACGACCGTCCCCATGGCACTGAAACAGAGGTGTCATCCCGATGGGCCTCAGACTTCTTGGGGCAAACTCTCACGCTCACTGAGAAGTAAACCTAGCCCCCAACTGCCTCTTTCTAGAACAGACCTAAATCCCAGGGATGTGACTAAGCAAAGTGTAACATTGAGGGGAAAGGAGCTGCCCTGTGGTTCCTCTTGCCTCCCACCCCTGGCCTGGGGTTACTTCCTCTCCCTCCTCCTCAGTCCCCGATATGCTCATCTTCCGCCCTCCCGTGCTCAGGGTCTGATTTACCTTTAAGGCCCAGGTCAAATTCCTCTCTCTCCTTCTCCAAAAGCCATCCTGGATCCCCCAGCAAGAATCACTCCCTCCCACCCCCACACTCCCAGAGCAGCTCCTTTATCACAGCTCCTTTATCACAGCTCCTGTCAGTCATCCATTCGTTCAGCAAGTTTTCATCAGGCCCTCATGAGGCACACTGTCCCACGCACCAGGTTTAGAGAAATAAGCGAGCCAGACCACTGCCCACGGGGTACCAGGAATCGACCTGACACCTCTTAACAAGTGGGGACCTCCTGGAAGACTGGGGTCTCTATCAGTGAGACCCTGACAGTACTTAGTGTGGTGCTGCGTACGTAACAAGCCCTCAACATAACGTTTGTTGTGTTACCTCGATTTCCCCACTCAATTCACTGTAAAGTTTGACAGACATCTTTTCATTGCATACATGGCCCTGCACGTCCCCTAATTTGTCTTAGTGGGTGAGGCAACAGCTTCTGTTCGTTTCGTACTTACTACACACATCAGGTGCTCCACACTTGCTATTTTCCACTCTCGCCACATCCTGCATGAAGCATCGCCATCACCACTGTATAGACGAGTAGCTGTGGCTTGGGGAGTCTGGGCTATCCTCTCAGGGCTGCCCGGAGAGAGGCATGCCTTAGATTTCAATGACACAAGTCTGATTCCCACACTGCTCATCATGCCAAGCTCTCCTAAGAATCTTCTACATAAAGCCTCATGAAAAATTAAACATGAATGCCAAGCTGCCCGATTCACTGTTTTCAAACCTGATGCTGGAGATCAAAAATGAATCTGGGTGCCTAACAAACAGGAAAATAAACTATACCAGGCTTTACAGCCCCCTTTCAAATGTACACAGCAGATCAAAGTGATCCACACGATGTCCCTGAACCAGGCTGCAAGAGGAAAAGGACCTGCCTTGGGAGAGGACTGTGGGAGGGTCACAAACTCACCAGACACGTCACTATCCTTCTAGAACTGGACAAAAGTAACAGTTTAGGAGTTCAACAAAAATGTGAGGAAGAATTGAGAGGTGCCACAAAACTGTGTGAGATTAACTATCAACTAAACGGTAAAGACAGTGTGAAGAGATAAGGGGAAGAAATGCTGACCAGTGTGGACTGGAATAAGGCATGGGAGAAGGCTCCACGCAAGCAGCCTGGAAGACTGGAGAAGGACAGGGAATGACGGCAGAAAGGAGGCTGTCACCAACTGGCTGGACAGAGGGTGTGTGGTTCATCAGGGGAGAAGTGACTATGAACATTTTAAGGTAGCCTGTAATTTAAAGGGGACGAAATGGAGCTGGGCCCACGCTACTAATAACAGAGCATTAACCACAGTGAGGGAAAGGGCTACCCCGGAGGGCTCCTCCCAGACAGCACTCCAAACCCTGTGACATCACAGCTAGCAAGTGGCCCAGAGCAGACAGACACACAATGAAGAACAAATGATTGCCATCAAAGCGAAAAAGGCCCTCCTGGTTAGGGATATATATGGAGCAGTGAGTCATCTGAGGCCACAGAAAGCTGCAAAGTATCCAAGGAGCAAGAAGGGGAAGCAAGGAGGCAGAGGTGGCGGGGGGAGGAAGGAACCACGAGAGTGTAGCTTACGGCTTCGGGAGGAGCAGATCTTATATACATATTTTTTCTTCCAAAAACAAAACTACTTTGGCCTTTTGTGAAATCTTACTGGTACAAAGGCAGACTCCCCCCTGCTCAAGGCCACAAACAAACACTACTGAACGTGATACACCATGTGTATCACGGACCATGTGTGACAGTTTCGTGTGACAGTTTCATGTGGCAAAGGACTTCCACACTGAAACATGACTCTTCCTCCTGACCACATGCAGTGACTTGATCTTTTTTTTTGGTGGTCACGTGATCTTACAAGTAGAAAACCCAAATCATGGCCAGACAAAGGGGTCTGTAAGGCAAATACTCAGATGAGAGAATTACAAAGCAGAAAGGCCTTTAAAGGGCAACTGGTTCAGTGGTTTTCGAACTGCCCCTTGCAAAAAAAAATTTAATTTAACTTTTTCCTCCTAAAGTTGGGCATATGTCAAGGAAGCTCAATACATAAAAGGGATAAACACAGAGCTGTTCTGGTTAAATGGGTAGGGGGTCTTGGATGGCTATCCTATCTTCCATTAGTTTTGGAAGAGAAACATCAGAGTGTCATCTGAAAGCAGGATCTCGGGGCTTCCCTGGTGGCGTAGTGGTTAAGAATCTGCCTGCCAATGCAGGGGACACGGGTTTGAGCCCTGGTCTGGGAAGATCCCACATGCCATGGAACAACTAAGCCCATGCGCCACAACTACTGAAGGCCATGCGCCTAGAGCCCATGCTCCACAACAAGAGAAGCCACCGCAATAAGCCCATGCACCGCAACGAAGAGAAGCCCTGGCTCACCACAACTAGAGAAAGCCCACGTGCAGCAACGAAGACCCAACGCAGCCAAAAACAAACAAACAAACAAACAAACAAAAACCACCACAATCTGGGGCAGCTACCCCAAGGGTTGGAGAATACAGAGCCTGTCCAGTTACATTCTCCCCCTCCAAAGCTCCTGCTGTCCAACCATGACAATACCCCACACACAGCTGACATAAGGAAGGATGCTGCCAGTCACTTTGGCACCAAGAAGACTAAATGGAGGCACTATGTTTTCTTACTCAGGAATGTGAGCAGGAGGAGACAAGTGGCTGGAAGGCGTTAAGAGAAATAAGTTCGGGACTTCCCTGGCGGCGCAGTGGTTAAGAATCAGCCTGCCAATGCAGGGGACACAGGTTTGAGCCCTGGTCCGGGAAGATCCCACATGCCACAGAGCAACTCAGCCCATGTGCCACAACTACTGAGCCTGTGCTCTAGAGCCCACAAGCCACAACTACTGAGCCCGGGCGCCTAGAGCCTGTGCTCTGCAACAAGAGAAGCCACCGCAATGAGAAGCCTGCACACTACAAGGAAGAGTAAGCCTGGCCACAACTAGAGAAAGCCTGCACACAGCAACGAAGACCCAACGCAGCCAAAAATAAATAAATAAATAAATAAATTAATTAATTTAAAATTTTATTTTAAAAAAAGAGAGAGACATAAATTCGGTCCACCTCACAACTAGCTGTGTGCTCATGCCCGGGGGACATGTGGCATCCAGAAATAAAGAGCAGTGTTGTGGTTCACACACTCCCTGGTAGTGAAAGCACATGTGGGGCAGGGATCCTGGGGGAAAGAAAGTATAAAGAGGAACACCTTGGATTCCCTTTTATGACTAATAAAGTTAAATCCTCCTTATTCTTCAGGTTTCAACTTTAATCTCACCTCTTCCCTGAAATCTTCCAGACATTCCAGTCCAGCTTCTCTCCTGCCTCGCGTCTTCCATAATACAAACCTTTAGTCCTTACCTGGCACTTAAATAATAATACAACTTCCACACGTCCCTGTCTTCCCTGTCTTGTCTCCCCAAGTTCCTCAAAGGACAAGGCAGGGGTTTTACTTTTAAGCAGATGGGGGCTGGCTTCCAGGAGGTACGGGCAGTGGCTGGCCTGGCTGCAGGGGATCCCCAGGCTGAAGCTAGCGTCTACTTTATAATGTGCGCTGCTTGTCTAGCATGGGGTCCCCCAGATGCCTGGCAGGTATGCTCAGGACATACAGACCGGCTCCCAGAATACCTTCTCTTGCTATTCATGCTCCCCACTCGGGTCCACGTGTCTGTCTCTGGGTTGTAGACCTCCACAGTGCTCAGCCGCAGCTGGCCGTCATACCCCCCGATGGCATAGAGGAGTCCGTTCACCACGGCCACACCGACACGGCTGCGGGCTGTGGTCATGGGATGGCACTTCTCCCAGCGATTGGCGATGGGGTCGAACACTTCCACCACATTCAGTGAATCACCTGCATAAAAATTTGCTACTCAAATTAAAACAAATGAGACCGCTCGTTTAGATCACAGCTGTTGCTCAATGATTATACGGAATGTTCAACTTCGTCCTATCAGCTCTTCCCGCAGAATTACTCAAGCCAGGAGGGCCCACTAAGAAACTGCAGCCATGATAACCTCAAACTTAATTCTTTAAGGAAAATCAGAATCAGACAGGAGGCATTTATGTACTTTCTAGAGAGGGCAGTTTTAAGTTGCAAGGAGGTTCTTCACCTGCTTTAAGGCAAAGGTGAAGGCAAATGGATCCACTATTTCCCCGACACAGAGCAGGAGATGGCTTCCAATGCGACTCTCACTTCCTAGCAGTGACCCTCGGCAAGCTGCCTTGTATCCCCATCTTCTGTTCTCACATGTGAAATAATCTCCATAGCAGAGTTCCCATGAGGATTAAATGATATAATATGTAAAACACTTAGCATAGTTCTAGAATATACCAAGTGCTCAATAAATAATAGTCACAGTAGCAAGGAATAGTAACTACAACCCTACCGTTTTCATCAGTTTTTTAAGATCAAATAAAATAACCCCCTCCCTGTTTTATTCTGCTTTGGGACACTCAGCACCTGCCATGCTCTAGCATTTACTAGTTGAGGACTTACCTTTTCCAGGTCACATGGTTAACAAGTAGCGGAGGGCAGTACCCACCTCCCATTAACTTTCAATTAAAAACGAAACTGCCCGGGACTGCCTGCCAGCTCCCTACCTCCCACCAGCTCCCCACCTCCCACAAGCTTGGGCTGACTCTGAAAAGGCCTGGCCTTCACATCCGAGGTGACGACTCCCTGTGCCACTGCACTGCAAGGATTCAGGGGTCTCCACTGCCCTCTCCTAGATTGCTACTACCCTGCAGTGGTGCCTGGGGTGGGCAGGAGTGGGGGTGCCCCATGGAGGTTTCCTGAAAACTTGACTGTATGATACAAGAACTGCCAATAACACACGGACTACAAGGCATGTGGGTTTCACTGGAGGTAAGAGGTGAAGAGTAAAAAGTATTGATAGTGCAGACCATACGTATTTGGAGAATCTTCCTTCTTATGGTGACACTCTCACAGTCTAAGCCCAGAGATCCACATGACCGAATGTGATTAGCCTGGTAACAGAATTGGGTCTCTGATTATATCCTATCCAAAGCTGAGTAAATCCCATAGGTGACATGATATTAGGGGAAGAGTGTGGGCTCAGGAACCAGGACCTGAGTTCTAGTCCTTGCTCAGCCAAAAGACTTGTGTGAACATAGCTAAAGTTCTCTGGGCCTCGACTGCCCCATTGTGAAGGAAGGGGGCCAGGTCTCTGGGGTTTCTAAAGGTCCCTTTTGCGCTGATATTCTGCTTCAATGGTATTAATATCTGACATGCGCTAACTGCGGAACAATTATATAAAATCAGGAGGGATAAAGGTGGTGACATGCAAGGGGGAGGAAGCAGAGGGCCAGGCTAGGTGGTCTGGTGCTTCTTCAACCACGGCATCCGAGACAGGGCTCTACAAAGGGGAGCTGCAAGATACCTGCTGAGTTGAGGCCCCCCACGGCATAGATGAGCCCAGCGATAGACGTGCAGCAGCGAGGCCGAGTTCTGAAAGCTGGCAGGTGGGGCCGGCGCTCTGGCATGAGGTGGTAGTCCTTTGCTTCATCCACCAGGTCCCTGGAATAAAGTGCAACATACTAGGACAGGAGGTATTCTCTCCACTTGGCCCACATTTGTAGGTCTGAGCCTGGCTCCCCCAACCACAACTGCGGGGGAAACATGGGAGAAGAAGCCTTCTGGAAGGTCTGGTCTCAAAGGACCCAGGTGAGTCCAGGGAAAACTATACACAGCTATCAGGACGTGCTCAGCATTGGAGGGGCAAGATGAGCACAGCCCACCTCTGTTAGTTTAATAGAAGAAAAACAGGGTGTTCCCTAAAATAGCTAGCCTTGGGGAGGTTCAACAAGCTGCTTGCATCCTGTTACCACTCAGAGCCAGCTCTTCCTTTCCATCCCTATGGCTCACATCCAGCAATTAACAATCTCACCTGGACTGTGGCAGCAGAAGCCAACTGCTCCTGAGAGATCTCCCTGCCTCCAGCCCCACCCCTCCATTCCAGCCTCCACACTGGAGTCCAAGCTGGTTTTCTAAGACCCTTTGATAACTACCCACTGCCTACAGAACAAAGCTCAAACTCCCCAACAGCACCCTTGAGACTAATCATCACAGGGTCTCAGCTACCTCCAGCCACAGCTCCACCCCTCCCTGACACACACACTTTCGCGCTGCGTGGACCACGCCACTGACTTCCTCCTGAACCAGCTGTGAGTATGAGGAGCAGTTTGAAGGAAGATGCGTATCTTCCTCTGCTGCTCTACTTTTCTAACAATCCTTCTACGGGGCTGCCGTCTCCTGAGCTGTTTTGGTGGCTCTGCTGCACCCTGTTGCTTTTGATTTACTCTGGGTAACACTTTTGCATGCTGCTAAACATGCCCCACCCCTGCCCATCACTGTAGCTGGGCAGACCCACCTGAGGCCAGCACACTGACTAATGTTTACTGAAGAGGATGAGGAGCCCCAGGAAGTCACCAATAAGTCAGCTGCCGGTGTGGACAGGGTCCGGGCAGGCAGTATAGACGCCTGTAGGTCCATAAACAGCTCAATGGGGGGAGATGCTAGAAAATCCTCAAATAACTTAGGGGAGGAAGCCCCTTTTGCCTTGATGCTCCTATGCGGCACATTTCTTTGCCCAAGGTGAGAGACTGGGGCTCTTCTAGGTTCTAGACAGAAGGCAGATCAATCTGTGTGCTGTGAATTAAGAATGACCACTCCAAATCCTTCCTCCCCCGAGCTAAGTGGCCAAGTTCTCTTCTCTGTCCAGACCCTCAGCATCATCCTTCTGCAGGCCCACCTCTGCTCACCTGCATTTGTGGCAGCAACGCACCAGATCATCCTGCTGCACTCGGTCTGACAGGAACTGGGGCCGGCAGAGGGGCAGGCGGATATTGGACAGCAGCTCAGGCAGGCAGGGTCCCCTCTGCTCCCGGTTGTATCTGACCCAGGCCAACACGGCCTCAAAGACCTGCCACAACAGAGAGGGGAAGCTCTGGCGGCAACTCCTCCACCCAGAGGCCACACCCCTGTACCCCTCAATCTCGAACCCTCTGCTCCCTACACTGGGCCCACCAATCTTTCCTCCTACTTGTCTCCTGAATCCACTGTTTTCTCTCCACGTCCCCAGCTACCCCGTTCAGTCCACTCTCTTGAAAGGCAAGCCTAGGTTACTGCAACTCTTTCCTGGCTTTCATTATGACTTCCTAATGAAAACCTGTCAAAGCTTCCTTCTTCCTTCCTGTACCGTAACAAAGTGCTGTTGACCTTCCCTCCCACTGCTCCTGCACCCCCTTCTCTAGCCAGGCCAGCTGTCCCCTTTACCTCGAATGCCCCCATCTCTTCCTTTCCTTCTAAACCCATTCCCATTTCTTTTAAGGCCTGGATCCAGATCCATGTTCTCCAAGAAGGCTTCCCTGATGGCTCTGGTCACAAGGATACCTCCCTCTAAAGCCCCACAGCCCTTGTAGAATGTATCACTGCAATAGATGTGAGCTGCCCTGGGTCATATTACCTAGTGGAAGAGCCAGGGACAGAACCCCTTGCTCTTGGGATGGGGTTCTTTCCTACAAATCTCAGGGCCAACACTGCTGAGCTCAGAGTTCACTTTTCTAATGGTCACTAATACGGAGGGGTGAGGACTCTTCAGACATAAAGGAAATGAGCTGAGTTGGGACTAACATCCCAGCGGCTTGCCTCCTGGAGCCAGGGGCTCCTTCTGCTGAGGCACAGCTTCATTGATAGGCCAGGACTCATGACCAACTGACCAGATGAGCAGAGGCCATGCCGCAGTGGTGCTCTGGGTGCCTGCAGGGCCAGGTCCAATTCCCCCCACATCCGACACCCTTCACTGCCCAGCCCTCGTCACCCTCTGCTCAAAGAAACATTGACTCACTGTCCTATTAAGACAAGTTGCACCACACTTTTGTTGAACAGAAAGGATGTCCTTCACTCCTCTCTGGCTACTAACACCCTACACTCTCATTTAATCTTTTCTTGACCGCTCCAAGAAGATGTCTTCTTTGTCCTCAGAGGACTGTGATCACCCACACCTCACCTTGCCAATAGCTTCACCTCCTCTTCCATGCAACCAACTCCATTTAGCCTTGGGCATGGCTCCCTCTCAGGTCCCCTGCAGCCTATTTCCTCACCTTTCTCTCACCCGACATGGATTCCAAGGGCCATTATTCCCATGCTAGTCTCCTATCTCTCTTAATCACACTTACCTGGAAAAAAATCTGTACCCTGGTGAAGTCCAGCTCTTTATATCCAATTCACCCTCTACCCTGCACCAGTAGATGCAGCTGACAGAAAACACACAACAGGGCTGACCAGCTCATATTGAACTTGTGACTGAAAATCTCATCTGGCCCTGCTTCCTATCCAGCCCTCTCCATTTCCCGAGCTTCGTCCATTTACTCTCCCCCTTTCCTAGAGGACTGGTTCATACCTTTTCATCTCTCCTCAAACGTCTAACATTCCTCCCTCATCCTCACTCTCAGCTGAGAACACAGAAACAAACAAGAAGAGAATGTGAATAAAACCTCCCAGCATCTCCCTTCCCATCCATCCTCCCCCTGCGCTGGGCATGTGTTCTCCTTCTTCCTCTTGTGGCCGTGGATGTGAACAGCCTAAGCTCCTCTCAAACACACCCCGTGCCTTACACTCTGTCTCTTCTCACTTACCCCAGGACACCATTCTCCCTTTTCTCCTACATTACCAATTCTTCCCTCTCTTCTGCAAAATTCCCATCAGCAGTCCAACGGTACTGTAATTTCTCTCATCTTAAAAAAAACAAAACCCTCTTGACTTCATATTCCCCCCCCAGCAACTGCCCCCACTCTCTACTCTCCTTTAGAGTAAGACTCTTTCAGAAAGTTATCTATGCTCATTTCCGGTTCATAGAAACATTATTTCTAATAGTAAATTTTGGAAATAACCTGAACATTGAAGAATGAGGGTCACAGGATTGATAAAAATCAGCTGAATATTATACAGACACTAAAATGTATAAAAAGTTTTCATGAAAAATGCATATGGTATGATAAAGCAAACCCATAATACACAACAGCTGCACACACACCATGATCTACATTTTGAAAAAAGTAAAACAGAAAACAAAGGTTAGAGAGAGCAGCAGCTCCCATGTCACCGCTGGACTGCTCTACAGACCTGCTCCTCTGATTTCACATTCAGCTCATCCCGAGACACCAGCTCAAGCACGTCTTCCAGGGGCAGGGCCAGGAACTCTTCCGACATGGACACCTCCACAAAGTGCTGGTGGATGAAGCTGTTGGCTGCGTCATATAGCACGGCACACATCATGGTCTCAGCAAACTGGCGTACACCCAGGCAGTTTTTGGGGTGAAGCCTTTTGGCGTAAGAGAAGATAAAAAGAAAAAAGTTAGAGGAAGAATGTTACCTTTGATCATTCTCAAGTTGGTTCTGAGTAGAGTTACAGAATGGAAAAACAAAACAAGCTCTGTCCTCAGCTTTAGTGGAAACCCCCTGTGTGACATCAGGTGAGCTTCTCTGGGACTCAACTTGTAAAGGTATAAAAATAAGGCAGGGGCTTTCTTGGTGGCGCAGTGGTTAAGAATCCGCCTGCCAACGCAGGGGACACGGGTTTGAGCCTTGGTCCGGGAAGATCCCACATGCCGCGGAGCAGCTAAGCCTGTGTGCCACAACTACTGAGTCTGTACTCTACAGCCTGCAAGCCAGAACTACTGAAGTCCACACGCCACAACTATTGAAGCTCGCACGCCTACAGCCCGCGCTCCTCAACAAGAGAAGCCACCACAATGAGAAGCCTGCACACCACAACGAAGAGTAGCCCCTGCTCGCTGCAACTAGAGAAAGCCTGCGTGCAGCAACGAAGACCCAACGCTGCCAAAAAAAAAAAAAAAAAAAGTGCAGATTATCCTCAAAGGAGCCTGCCTCTTGGGCCTAGTGCTCCATGTGTCTATGTGGAGTGAGCTCTCTGGGACGTCCTGAGAAGCAGCTCTCAGGAGAGAAGAACAGAGCACATACTGGAAAACTTTGTTTTCTTTCAGTGGTTGACATTCTTGATTGAATGTCCACCTCTGGTCACCGGGAAGGCCCTGAAGACGTAGAATGAGAGTTTAAACCACGTGGAGACATGACTTCTTTAATATCAGGACTCTTACACCTTTTTCTTTCCTTTTTTTTTTTAAAACAATAAGAGGCTCTATGGGTCTGACTGTTCAGACAACAGCGGCAGCTATCACTTATTTGGCACCATCAGTGAGTCAAGTACTTTGCCAGGGCTTCTAGGCACATTCTCCAGGATCTTTTAAACAACACTCCACAATAGTAATTGCTCTCATTTTTAGGTGGGAAACTGAGGCTCGGAGAAACTAAGAAATGTGCTCATCATCCCTCTACAAGCAAGTGGTGGTGCTGAGATTGAACTCTGGCCTTTTGTGCACATTTCCACAGTCCAGAGACAGACCTGCACTCATCAGGGCCAGGGAAACCCAGGGTAAATTCTGACCCTGCCACACTGGGCAACTTGGGTGGATTCCTTAGGCTCCTCAAGTGTCAGTAATGGCCTCGCCTAGAAAAAGGTGATGACAACAGCTACTCACCTCCTAGGGCTGTGGCCATGACTAAGTAGGAATGTAGGAAATGCATCTGACATGGTGCTTGGTGTGAAGTTAGCTTCTGGTTTAATTTTTATTATGGTTGTTTTTCTTACTACTATTACACCTGAGAAAATTCCAAATGAGCCCAATGTGGTTCCAAAATCTTGGTGACAGCAGTGGACCATGGGGGATGTGGCTTTTCTTATTTTGATTTTGTGACTGACAATCTTGTGGTGGGAGATGGTTCATATTAGATTGAAATTGCCCAGATTTACTCTTCTTTGTGAGAATGCTTTCTCTTCCCCCTCTCCCCCATATTGATTTAAGGGTTACAGTAAGCTATACTTTCTAATCAATATTCACCATTGCCCACTGCCAGTAGCAGACCTGTCAGGGACTGAAAGGGCAAAGCATCTCAGGAGCCTGGCTTTATGACTAGTCTAAATTCTGCATAGCTGTTGTTTCATTCCAGCCTAAACTGGCTCTGTCCATTGCTTTGGAAACCTAGGCCACTTCCAAAGGCCAAGGAAACATAAGCATTGAGCACCCCTGGGCAAGCAGTATGGCCAGGGAGAAATACAGGACTCAGGGTCAGAATGTCAGCTCAGTCATCTGTCAAGTAACATTAGCCTTTCTCCTGGTTGAGACTTGTTAAAAGCACGTATGGCAGATCAGATACAAGGACAGACCCTCCCCGGGCCTCTACAGCATGTGCTTCACTCATCCCTACTACTCTGACATCAAGTCAAGAGGAGGGTTCAAATACCACAGACAGGGAACTGGATAGAGTCCAAAGACGTGGGAAAGGATGATCCACTTTGCTGACTGGCACACATTTCCATCCTTTCCCTCACAGGTTAGGATTCCTGCACCTCACCTTTGGTTGTCTTTGACTGGCTTGGAATAATTGAGCACAAAACACACTTTCCACTGAAGTGAGCTTTCACATCTAAGAGGGTAGGATGTGGGGAGCCTGTCTGCAAGCCAACTGGTGGGGAAAAAGGAGAGAGAGCTGCCATGCAGGAGAGGGGACCATTCAGGAGAAGGAGGAAGACAAGAGGGACAATAACCCAAAGGGCAGATAGAGACCCATATCTGTCAACAGCCACTTCACAACCTCCTTCCTTGCTGACATAGCTTGACCATGATAAGATGTAATGCTTTATCGGAGGTAGGAAGCAGTGACTCGAATTAAATAAGTTATTGGCTTGGTTCACTGACGCATCTGATGCTCTGATCCAGTCCTGAGAGAAGAATTTTGGAAAATACACACCTCCAATCCTCACCTAAAAACAAGGAGGTCCATTCATCTGAAGGCTGGAAAAGGAGCCACAGAAAAAAATCAACCCCAACCTCATGGAAAAAAAAAAAAAATCAGCAGGCCGAATATCTCACAGGCAAAATGGCCTCAGGAACTACTGCTCTAAGAACTCTGACGGCTTTGCAGCTTTTCTGTGCTCAGTCATGCCCTGTCCTTTTCACTACCGCTCAGGATGGTTCCCCTCATGTCTTAGTAATCAAACCTTGAAACTGAAGGGCCCACATGCTTGTTTTCAAGAACACACAGGAAGGGGGCAGCTGGGAGCCTCCATCACACACTGCAGCCAGGCTCAGGGAGAACCACCCCCAGGAACACAGGCAGTGATGGTAGCTATTGAAAAGAAAACAGAAAGGCCAAACCTCTGGGGCCTGTGGCAGAGAATAAAAACAGGAATAAGGTGTGAGTTTAGACTTCAGAAGGGGGCTCCCAGTGCTGAACAGAAAAATGTCAAGGACAGACTCAAAACATCAGGCTTTGTGCTTAAAGTACCTTTTCCCAATATGTCACTGGTGTATGTAAAAACTGCACTGGTCTAAAAATCACTTTTCTAAGCATCTTTTACATGACACTACTTTATAATAGAGCCTGGTGGGCTTCCCTGGTGGCGCAGTGGTTGAGAGTCCGACTGCCGATGCAGGGGATACGGGTTCGTGCCCCGGTCCGGGAAGATCCCACATGCCGCAGAGTGGCTGGGCCTGTGAGCCATGGCCGCTGAGCCTGCGCGTCCGGAGCCTGTGCTCCGCAGCGGGAGAGGCCACAACAGTGAGAGGCCCGCATACCGGGAAAAAAAAAAAAAAAAAAAAGAAATATAATAGAGCCTGGATACAGTGTTGACAGTGAGGAACTCAAAAGCCCCTAGGTGGAGCTATTGTCCCCCTTGTGAGAACGGCCAACTTCATCCTTTCCGCAGGGCCTTACTTAGTCATTCTCCAAATTCTGTGGGAATACAGAGATGAACCAAGTCCAGTCTGTGTCCTTAAGCTCTCAAATGAGTAGGAGAGACAGTATGTGCCCTACAGCCCATCACACGCAGCTCTCTAGCCTGACCCAGAAGGCATCCTAGGGCAGGTCAAGCCAGGCTCTGGGGCTGCACTCACTACGTGGTCGTCAGCTGCAAAACCCAAACAGGACCACCTACCTCCCAATGAAACCAGCACAGAGTGCCCCTGCGTGTTAGCATCATTACCACGGTCGTTAAAGACCATCTGCACACACAGCAGTGCTCACTGATGCCCGTGAGCACCACACAGGCAGGATGTGGACCTCAGGCAGGGTCCACAGAGCTGCTAAGTGAGTTGAGCTGGTGCAATAGAAATGGGGGAGGAAGAGGTCAGCTCTAAGAGGGGATGAGGTTCAGGAGGCCAGGTCTGAGGCAGAGGAACGCTGGTCTTCAGGCCAGGGGCCTTGTGATCAGAGGAGCTCAGGCAGAGCCAGGCCTTGGAGAGACCACAGACAGAGGGGCACTGTTCTGGTTTTTCCCTGCCTGTGTGTAGCCCAGCACTAACCCTCACCCCCAAGCCTCTAGTGGTTAAAGGCGGCTTTTACCTTGTGACTAAGAGCTCTGCCTCTTGAGAGGGAGGAAGAGCTTTCTTATCTGCTCAGCCCTCAAAAGGTCATGGCCAAGTGCTGGACATAGGTAGGGGTATAATCCATGGTCCTTACACTAAAGGAGCATATAATGATTGCTCCCAGGGGACTGAAGGGGACAGAGAATTCCAGGAGGTGAAATTTGGGTGGGCTCTTGCAGAGCAGAAGGAAAAAGGAAGGCCAAGAAATTCAAGGAGGGAGAAGGATCTAAACAAAGAGGGAGACAGCTGTGGAACAGTTAGGGAGCACTGAATAAACCTGGTGGTGGCTGGTTAGATTGGAGAGGGAGGATCAGAAGAAGAGGTACATGTCAGACCGAGGGAGAGTGCAGGCAAGGCTCTATAAATCATGCTCCTGAAAGGTTCATCCCAAAGAACTGGGTACTGCTTGATACTGATTTCAAGAAAGGTCATTTCCGCAGAGTTACCTTCCCAGCTCACTCCCTTCATGAGACTCTCCGTGCCCCCAAAGACTCAGCAAACTGGCAGGGGATCCCAGAAATGAAACGGTCTGCTCCCCGACACAGGCCGGGCCCATCACATCACCTCACCGTTCTCGGAGGAATGTGCAGCAGGCGTCTTTGATGCTCTGCAGCTGCAGGAAACTCGCCCCCATCAGCAATGACTGGACGTTTTGCTGGTCAATGGCAAGGTGGCCGTTGTAGGCAAAGTTGATCAGAGCTTCCAGGGCGCTAGAGGAAAGAGGAAAGATGCTCTTCAGAGATGGTGCTCAGCCCACAGGATACTCAGGCCTTAAGTAAGCTGACATTGTTACCTGAGGAACGGATGGGCCCCGCTCTCAAATACATTTAGCCCATGCCCTTTGAGAATCTACCAGAACGGAATAATTACTTCACCATAGCTATCATTCTACTTCTTAGGTTGTCTTTACTGCCCAAATGATTTTATTACAGAAGGTTCTGAAAAGACAAAGCAACGACCCAGAATCACTACTGAGTTAACTGTAGTCATTTTTCTAGATTAATTTTCATTTCCTATTTGCCTGCATGCTTAAGTTGTATGGATATAATCATGTAATACTTATGAAGGCCTTTCCCATGTTTCTACACTGACTTCATGTTCAACTTTCTTTTTTTTTTTTTGGCCGTGCCGCGCGGTTTGTGGGAACTCAGTTCCCCCCGACTGGGGATTGAACGTGGGCCATGGCAGTGGGAACGCTGAGTCCTAACCACTAGATCGCCAGGGAAGTAGTAATAGTAATATATAATATATAGTAATAGTCATATATAATATACATAATAGTAATCCAACATGCAAATGTGCTATAAAAATTTCCTTTATTGGTAAGCATAATAGTTATTACAAATAATAGCTATTACAAATAACATTTTTGGATTATTTCTTTGGGATAAGTTTCCAGCCTGAGGTTTCCAACATTTTTTTCTGCCTTCCAATTCACACCAAGAATGAAATCCAAATTCTGTCTATAGGGCTGTATGTGGTCTGGCCCCTTTCCTTCTCTCTGACCTCATCACCTTCCACTCTTACCCCCTCACTCTATTCCAATATGCTGAACACACTCTCACTTCAGGGCCTTTGCACTGGCTACTCCCTCTGTTTGGATGGCTCCTCCCCCAGATGTCTTGCTCCCTCACTCCAACTAAGGTCTTGGCTCAAATATCACCTCATCACAGAGGGCTTTCCTGATCACCCTGAAATAGCACAGACCCTCACCATCATTCGCTAGCCTTTATTCTGCTTTACTTTTCTCACATCACTTTCACTTCCCAGCCATATCATGTATATATTTGTTTACGGCCAGATCGCCACTACTAGAAAGTTGGAATAATGAGAGGTGCTTTCTGTTTCCTCAGCTATACCTCAGTACCTACAGCAGCACAGATCACAGGTGCTCAGTCTATCTGTTAAATGAAGCACTTGGACGGTGCATGGTGATTAGCATGGCTCTGTCAAACACAGACCTCAGAGATGAGAGTGTACAACTGCCCTTGGATATAGACACACTTCTATGTCTTTCATTACAAGTAGCTGGCCTGAGATTGCACCCTTGCAGTGGGTATACAGATCCTCTCCATGTACTGGAGCAAATCACCTTCAATCATCTGGAAGGTACCATACAGTTTCCTAGCTCCTTTCCTTCAAGTTTTCACCACAGGAAGATTAAGACATTAGGCAACAAATGACAGCTTACTGGCTTATATTTTGGAGTCGTTGGTTTATTTACTGTCTCTCTCCCAACAAGAATCATCTTGCGTGTCCTGTTTGCTGCTGCATGCCCAGACCCCAGAACAATGCCAGGTACATAGTAGGTGCACAGTGGACTTTTGGATGTAGTCTAGGTTATAAACACACAGCCTCAGTTCACAGACTTGCAGTAAAATCTTTTAAGTCATATAAATATGCCTTTTTCCTTTCAAGGCCCAAAAAGGCATAATGTGGAATATGTTTATATAAAGCCTTCATACAGAAGTCAGGAAAGTATTTCTGTAAAGAGGGTCTAGATATAAGGATGACTTTAAGTAAGTGCATAAATGATGCAATTTCAGGGTTTATAGCACTGCCTCCTGACCCTAAAATTCATCTAGGGCAGAATTTCTCAACCTCAGCACTACTGACATTTGGAGCCAATGATTCCGTTACGGAGGGCTTTCTGGGACACTGAAAGACGTTTAGATGGGATAAACTCTGGGCTTGACCTCCTTGGACTTCAGTTTTCTTCTTTTTTAAATTTTACTTATTTATTTTTTTCACTGCATTTGGTCTTCATTGCTGCACGTAGGCTTTTTCTAGTTGCAGCGTGTGGGGGCTACTCTTCGTTGTGGTACGCAGGCTTCTCATTGCGGTGGTTGCTCTTGTTGCAGAGCATGGGCCCTAAAGCACACGGGTTTCAGCAGTTGTGGCATGCGGGCTCAGCAGTTGTGGCTCGTGGGCTCTAGAGTGCAGGCTCAATAGTTGTGGTGCACGGGCTTAGTTGCTCTGCGGCATGTGGGATCTTCCCAGACCAGGGCTCAAACCCGTGTCCCCTGCATTGGCAGGCGGATTCTTAACCACTGTTCCACCAGGGAAGTCCTGGGCTTCAGTTTTCTCACCCATCAAATAACCATGATTTCTGCTACCTTCTCGACCTGCGTCATCACATTAACAGCCAGTAGACACACATGGCTAATTAAAACTAAATTTATTATTATGTATTATTTACTTATTTATTTATTTTTTGGCCACACTGCGTGGCTTGCAGGATCTTAGTTCTCCGACCAGGGATTGAACCCAGACCCTTGGCAGTGAAAGCATGGAGTCCTAACCACTGGACTGCCAAGGAATTCCCCTAAAATTAAATTTAAATGAATTAAAATGAAATAATATTTAAAATTCAGTCCCTCAGTCCCACTAGTCACATTTCAAGTGCTCAACAGCTACATGTGTTAATGGCTACCAATTTGGAGAGGACAAACAGAACATCTCCATCGAGGCAGAAAGTTGGACAACAGTGAACAACACTGTTCTGGACTGATGGGAAGGGTAATGAATGAAAAAACTTATTTGAAAGACTAGTCTGCCAGCTAAAAAGGCCAGCACAGAAAAGTGAAGAAAATAATATACCACCAACTCTGTACCCAGTCCTAGTTTTAAAAACGTATCTTGGACTCTAGTTCCTATGAGACATGTTACTCTCATTGAGTAAAAACACATCAAAACTCTCCTTATTTTAACCCTGTCTCAGGCCACTGGCTGAGGTTCTAGCTTGTTTACTGGAAACCTACTAAGTGTGTGGAGCTGTGCTAGCTACTGGGTCCTGCTGGAAGGCCCTCAAAGGGCACCAAACACAAAGCTGAAACTGCACCTAGAAAGCAGGCTGTGAAACCTGATGGAGGAATTTAGTACCTTGGGTCCATTCCTTGCATTACAATCTCATCCTGCTTGCACTCCATCATGTCATTTGTAAACATAGCGTGGAAATACGGGATTGAGGCTGCTAAGACGATCCGGTGAGCACTGAATTTGTGGTCCCCAATCTGTGGGCAAAGTAAAATACAAAGACAGATATTGAGGAATGCAAATACAAAAACCCACCCTGCCCCTTCCACAGCTCAACTCTCTGCCCACTGGAGTGCATCCCAGTGCGTGACACCTGAGGCTTTTCATGGAGACCCTGAAGTATTTTAAACTCAACATACGAAGTTATACTAGGAGAATGTAGACAACACATTTTCATAAGGTATTAAAATGGTTAAGTCTTTATTTATATGGCACTCTTCACTGCACCCCTCCAAACTCCCCCCACCAACTCAAAGACCTGATTTCTCAAACACTTGATCCTGATTCCAATTTTATTAGATGGAAGATGGAAGAGACAAACTGGCCAAGAACGCTGAAGCACCTAACAGTAGGCTCCTCCAGAAGAGTAAACAGACAGTGACAGGAAGAGATGAGGAGAAACAAGACCAAGCTTGAATAGGGGGTGCATGTGGGGATCAAGGACAGAGGAGGCATTGTGGGCACAGATATTAGGGCGTCCCTGGGCACCAACCAGGCTGTGGTAGACCACAAGGAGCCCAGAATCCTCTAAGGAACATGACTCTGGCAGCAGCAGCTGGAAGGACTGGGGCTGTGGGACTGGCCAGTGCTCTGCATGGCCTGCAGGGCTCATGTGGACAGAGGCAGACTCTCTCCCTAACTTGTACCAAATGCTCAGGAACACATCCTTAGCCTGGGGAGTTCGTAAAGTGCTTTCCAACTATCTGCCAAAAGGATACTCCCTTTAACTTTGCCATTTATAGCTCCAAGACACATAAACATTTCCACTTCAGAATTTTCTACTCTTCAGAAAGAGCAAACAGTCTTTTTTAAAAAATTCCCCTTCACCTAAGTTCCACATTAGTGAAATGCCAAAGTCATCTCACTATCTGATGCTCATCTCTTTGTGTCATATTTATTCAAGGATTCTAGCTCAGGTTCTGTCACTATGTCCTCTTTTTCACCGAACTTTAGGTTTATTATCTGTAAACTGTCCTTCAAGATCAAGCACACAACCATCCAAATACCAAAAGATCCTCACTAGATTCAGATTCTAGGAGTTCCTCATATAATCCATGTGTTGTTCTACTACCAGTGATGGGGACATTAAATGGCTGCATGCTTTGAGGGTTTTTCATAATTAAAAAAAAAAAATCACAGTAATAAATGCAAATATTCCTTAAAGTTGTTCAAGGCTTATAATGAAAACCAGAAGTTTCTGGTTCCCTGATTTCTGCTCCCAGGGCAGCCACTTTCTTCTGGTATTTATCTCTATCTTTCTAAGTAATATGCCTCTAATATTATTTCTTGAATTTTCACTTTTAGTTATTACTTGTGGTAGTTAGCCTCCAAATAGCTCCCAACTCATCATCCCTGCCTTCTGGTATTCATGTTGTGCAGCTCCTCCCACAATGTCTCAGGGTTGGTCTGTTTGACTGATGGAATGTAGCAGAAGTGATGATGGTATGTCACATTAAGGCTAGGTCGTAAAACACACTGCAAATTCCTCTAATTGTCTCTCCTGGATCACATGCTCTCAGGGAAGCCAGATAACAACATATCCTGAGAGGCCCAGATGACTGCAGCCCAAGGTGACACCTGGACTGTAACCTCATGAGAGCTTCTCAAATCCTGCTTCTCAATTCCTGACCCACAGAAACTATGAGATAATAAGTATCTGTTATTTTAAGTCACTAAGTTTTGGGGTAATTTGTTATCTGGCAAAATATAACTATTATGTTACGTATTTAATTCTTATGATGGAAGATTAGAATTTTGCTCTGACATGCTCTCTTCACATACTACTCCATACTACTTCACATACTATCTCCATTTTCCCATAGAATTATGCCAAATTTTGGTCAAATTAACATTAAGAACTGCATTATTAGATCTATGTGAATACTATTTGTAGACAAGCCAGGATGTATACTATGATTACACTTCTTTGTTGGTATAATTTCTGTTTTCCCTGAAGATAATAATAAAGTGTAAAACTCCCTTTAATATGTTCCATCAGGTACCCTATCAGTTTGTTCTTGTGACATCCATACTGGAACTGTGTTTCTGGGAATTCCTTTCCCCTTGCCTATATTGGAACTCCTGTTTCCTGGATCCCATTTAGTCCTCTTCTTTATTATTCCCTTGTTCTGGTGAAAAGTGTCTTCTAGCAGAGCTTCCTAAGAAAGGGTGTACTATAAACTGTTTTTAACTCACAGCACTTCTTTCATGATATGTGTGGGCTTTGTTCTCACACCAACCGATTCTCCAACTTTCCAGACACCAATTGGTATCCTACAATTTAATTCAAATCTGACACTAACTACCTATAGTGCAGACCCCACAGGTTAAGGACTCAGTCCCACCAGACTGCCCCTGCTTCAGATGTTAACTGGGCCACTCATACTTCTGACCCAGCAGCTATAAGGTCAGGGTGGGGGGGCTCCCCAAAACCTCCTCTTCAGGTTTGATAATTTGCTAGAATGGGATTTTTCTGTAGGCACGACTGATTAACTCATTGGTGATTAACTCAATCTTCAGCCCCTCTCCCCTCCCCAGAGGCAGAGAGGCGGTACTGAAAGTTCCAACCCTCTGATCACATGCTTGGTTCTTCTGGCAACCAGCCCGCCCCCAACCTGAAGCTATCTAGGGGCCCACAAAGTGTTACCTCATTAGCGTAAACTTAGCTGACTTCTCCTCTTACCCCTATCACTCAGAAAATTCCAAGGGTTTTAGAAGCTCTTGTGTCAGGAACTGAGAACAAAGGGCAAATATTATAACAAAAGATGCTCTTATTACTCCTACTACTCAGGAAGTTATAATGATTTTAGGAGCTCTGTGCCAGGAACCAGGGACAAAGACCAAAAACATATTTCTTATTATATCACAATATCAGAGGGCATATGCACAAAATGTCTGAAAATGTCTTTATTATCCTTAAATTTGGGTGATAGTTTAGCAAAGTTGAGAATATTTTTTTGTCAGAATTTTTTTTTTTTTTGCCATGCCATGTGGCTCGTGGGATCTTAGTTCCCCAACCAGGAATCGAACCCATGCCCTCAGCAGTGAAAGCAAGGAGTCCTAACCACTGGACCGCCAGGGAATTCACCTCTGTCAGAATTTTGAAGGTATTGTTCCATTGTCTTCTAGTTTGTGGCTTTTGAGTAAGCTAATGCCATTTTGAATACTAACGTTATATGACTATTCTCTCTAGAGGCTTTTGGGACTTTCTCTTTATCCACAGAGATCTGCAATTTCACAGGGCTGTAACTTGGAGTTGGTTTTCTTTCATTCATTGTGCTGTATCAATCTGTAGATATGATTTTAGTTCTGAAAACATCTTTTCATACCATTTCTTTGATAATTACCTCCTCTCTACTGTTTATTTCTTCTCAAATTTCCATTAGTCAGGTGTTAGGACACTTGGAATGATCCTCTATAATTTATTTGATCTGTTCTCCACAATTTTCCATTTCTTTCATTTGGTCTATCTTCTGGGAATTGTCTTTAACTTTACCTTTCAATATTTCTGTGTTGTATTTTTCACACTTGCTACCATATTTTTATTCTATTTTTGGCGGGGTGGCATGACATATGGCATGCGTGATTCTAGTTCCTCGACCAGGGATTGAACCCGTGCCCCCAACATTGGGAGTGCAGAGTCTCACCACTGGACTGCCAGGGAAGTCATCATATTTTTAATTTCTAAGAGGTCTTGTTTTCTGGAGTTTTTTTTTTTTTTTAAAGAATCTAGTTCATCTTTTATGCATGCAATATTTTCTCTAATCTCTCCCAAGATATTATAGTTAAAATCTTTCCTTCTTCTCCCGGATTTTACTGTTTCCTGAGTTCTTTTCACCTCCATTTGATTTGGACTCTTTTTTTTTTTTTTCCTCTCCTAAGGAACCATTTAGAGTTTCAGAACAGTACTTTTTATTTTATTTTATTTTTTTATTTTTTGGCCACACGGCATGTGGGATCCCAGTTCCCCAAACAGAGATGGAACTTGCGCCCTCTGCATTGGAAGTGCAGAGTCTTAACCACTGGACCGCCAGGGAAGTCCCCTAGACTCTATCTTTTATGTTCTTTAAATGTCTCATGACACTTGGCTATCTGCTCATACTTTTAGAAGCTGTTTGAAAGCTCTGTGTATGGGAGCTAAGCTTGCCAACTTGTGGGCTTCACATTAGGGTGATCAGGCAAGAAGAATCTGCCATTTTATTGAGGATCCCCAAAAGTAGACAGTATCATTAAGACTTTTTCTCTGGGATTAAGTTTATCAGAGAAGGATCTTTCAGTCTCTTGCATGAGAGTACCTGCCTGCAGATATTCTGAAAACTGTGAGAAAGGGGAATGGTCCTATTATTCACTATATAGAACTTTGTCTTAAAGCCCCTATTTTCAGTTTTGCTCCGTATTCCATCTCATTTTCTGTGCTTGGTGTGCCTCTAGTTCAATATCTAAGACTAAAATATCTGTCTCCTGAGAGAGTAGAGGAAGCGTTGTAGGCATCTAACTGCTTTTCACAAAGACTTTCAACTAATCTTCCTGTTTTCAATATTTGGTTTCTCCGATTCTGGAGCTATTCCAGGGTTCTGCATTACAAATCCTCTTTGTTAGTTCCCCCCCACCCCTCCCTGCCAAAGCAGGCACTTTCAGTTCCTCTGGCCCACTAAGTTCATCACACTTGCTTCCTGGCTTCAACATTCCGTTGACCTCTCATTTGCTGATCTCTCTTTTCCCTCTTACTATCATTTTAATGGGATTACAGGAGGAAATGAGGGCAAAATGTGCATTCAGTTTGCTGTGTTACACTGCTATGCATTTATTTTCCATCTACAAAGTAAACAGAAGACAAAAGAACAAGCTGTATGTGCACGAACTAGGTGACCTGATTTCCCAAAAAAGCTCAGCTAAAGAGAAGACAGGCCTATCTTGGGATATGCTAGGCAGATTACATCTGAATTCTGTGTTCAGTTAAGGGGAACAACTAATTTGTCTTTATCTAGAAGAGGGAGACAAAGATGGGAAAGGGTCTGGAAGCTACATCTTATGAGGAATGGCTAAAGGATAGATAATTTAGGGATGACTATAGCTGTCCTCAAAGACTAGAAGGGCTATCACATGGATGAGGGCAGATCTGGAAGTTACAAGGAGGCAGATTTTAGTTAATCACAAAGAATAACAGCTTATTACCTAAGAATGTTTAGGGAAGCCCTTCACTGATTCTAAAACTATTAAGGGACCTTCCAATTCTACAATCCTAGGATAATACACTTTTGTGAAAAGCTTAAAAAAACCCAAATACTCTCACTGTACTCTTAGTTAAAAAAAAAAAAAATGAGATGATCATTTAAGAAGTTCCTTTTGCTAAGTACCCATTACACATATTTTCTCATTTTAGTCCTCACAGCAACCCTCTGCATTAAGTAGCTACTGTGAATTCCATTTTGTAGATGAGGAAACCAAGATTTAGAATTAACTTGTCCCAGTTAAGTAGCTATTATGTGAAAGAAAATTATACTTGAGTTGTTTACTGGTGAAGTTTGAGAGGGACCCAGTAAATAACACACCCCTCCCAGCTCAAGTTCTCAGCCAACTGGGAAATTTTTAGAACTAAAAAATAAACTAATACACATAATAAAAGTATACAGAATTAAATACACACAGGTGAATAAAAGTAAAACTGGGCAAATCTGAATAAGAGTAGCTGATTGTGTCAATGTTAATATTCTGCTTGTGATGCTGTACTATAATTTTGCAAGATATTACCACTGAGGGAAACTGGGCAAAGGGTACACGGGAATCTCACTGTTAATATTTCTTAACTGCATGTGAATCTACAATTATCTCAAAAAGTTCCCTAAAAAAAAAGGGACAAAGCAAATGGGAAATCCAAATGATAAATCTAATATTGTAAACTACAGCTTATACAGGAGGACAGTGTGTTCCCTATTTTAACATCTTGAATTACACATGCCCATGCAAAGGCTACTTTCTCCACTGATCTTCAATTACACACTGTTACTGCAAATCTCCCTTTTCTATCCTTAAGGTGGCAAAGAAATGCGAACTGTTGCTACAGAATTTAGGAAAAAATAATCAATAAGCAACATATAATTGATTGGTCAGAAAAGTTAAGGCTATTTGACATATATCTCTACCTTTAATCACATTTTGCTATACCTACCTTTAGATAAACAATATTATAAATATTAATAAAACAATATTTATTATAATCATAAAGTATTAGCAATGCAATTGAATCAGACAGTAAATTAAATGAATTTAATTAAATGTTAGTGAATTAAATGGAATCAGATAGTAAAGTATTGGGAAGACCCAGGTTCAAAGTCCAAGATAGGAGGGAAGGAAAGAAATGAATCTATGGTGTCATGAAACACTCTGAACTGAAAGAGCTAAACTCATGAACACATATGTAGAAGTTACCCAAGTGGGATCAAGATATTAGGTACACAACACACCTCTAGTGCCCGTGCTCACAGGACCACTTACTACGTGTGTATCAGCGCCAGCCACTTAACCACTGTGGGATGATTTGCAATGACCAGCATCTGTGGGGCAAATTAGGGGCAATCACAAGACTTCCTAGGTATATACAATACTGCCAAATTTGCTTCTAAGAAAAAAAAAAATCAAACTGGAAAGCCCAAACCACTTCCACTAAAACTGCAGCAAAGACTGAGCATTCTTGCCACTTGGCTTCTACAAAGAGTGGACACAGAGCCTTTTCCTCAGCAGTGGTGGTCCACCAGACAGGTGGTGTGGCATCAACATTGGAGTTAGAAGGTCTTCACCAGTTATGTTACCACAGATGTGTCCCCTCCAAGTTTGGCTTCCCCACTAAAAAAGTAAGACCATTCCTATTCATCTGACTTCTCAAGGGTATTTGAGAAGATCTAATTTAAGAATGGTTGATAGGAACATCATTTGACCAAATGACCAGGGTCACTCCAAATTCCTGAAGCTCCAATGGGAAAAAAGTATTGTCCTGTGCAAACCAAGGTGATGTTGCTGTCAATCATGGGTCTTGTTTGGAGGGATGGATCTGTGCTGATTTGTCCCAGCCTGGCCACCAATGGGAATAATTCAAGGGCACTTTTGCAAACCTAACAGAGGTGCTCCATAATGGTGAACAGATAAATAAATAAATGTCTGGATGGATGGGCTTTGGAGCAGAGTGCTATTTAGCTTGTTCTGAGAGGGGCCTCAGCATTGCAACTTTGGTCTCGTTAAATTAAGTTGTATACAATACATGTGAAAACACCCAGCACAGGGTCAGGCACTTAACAGAGATTTAAAAGCTTTTGTTGCACCCAGCTGAGAACAACAGCCATGAAAGACCAAGATATAAATAACTGAAATCCTCTCAAGTTCCGTCTGATTAATAAAACCCTGGTAGACAGATTAAATCTGAGTTTTAGGGCCAGCTCTACTATAGATACAAGCAAGCTGCCTAATTTTACCATACCTCAGGTTTCCAGGTTGGAATATAGGATTATTACTTATATGTGCACAGCAAGGAATATACTAGTTTAAAAAATCTTCTTAAAAGCAGCACCAAAAATACCGGAAAAAATATCACAATCAATCACTCTATTAGGCATTATTAGAAAGTTCAGCATGGCGTCAAAGGTCAAAATACTTGCCAGTCTCTACCTGTGCCCATGCCAGAGAGCACAAACCATATGATACATATAAACTGCACCGATTTCAAGGCCAGCTGTTCTTTTTCTGTATGACCCAGGCAAATCTCTTCCCTTTACCCCTGAGCCTCAGTTTCTTCACCTGTAAATAAAGGGCTTTAACTGGATCAGGGTTCTCAAATGGTAGTAGTTGTGTTAATAACAGTAGCCTAACACAAATTCAGTAAAGCTTTCTTTTTAATCATGATGGAATCTACATGCATTTGAAAAATAACTATGTACACCTAAACGATATAATTTATCTGGCCCACAGATTGGTGCACATAAAGATGTGAGGGCCCCCTGCAATAACTCTGCAGAATCCCTGTAGCACAGGAACCCCTGCACCAAAGGTTCTCGGACGTCCCTTCTAGTTAGTAGTGTCTGAGAACTTGACTGAGCAAAAGGAACCAGAAATCCTGATCACCTCATGTCTACCTAAGTTTTGACTTGGTTTAAAACACACACACACACACACACACACACCCCTCCTCCCATTTTCCTCACCTAAGTTTTGACTTGGTTTAAAACACACACACACACACACACACACACACCCCTCCTCCCATTTTCTTCACCTAAGTTTTGACTTGGTTTAAAACACACACACACACACACACACACACACACACACACACACACACACACACACACACACACACACACACACACACACACACACACACACACACACACACCCCTCCTCCCATTTTCTTCATTGGAAAGACTGGGAAATCTTCCATTCCTGACCCTGCCCTAGTGGTATCTTTGGATCAACAGGGAGAGTGTAGCATGACACCACAAATTCTATTCCCTATCACAGGCTGGTGAGGCACAAGATTCAACCAATTGCTTATTCAAGCAGGAAAAGCAGCAGGACAAAATCTGAGTTGGAAGTAATCTGAGACAGGTGTTCCCAAAGAAAGCAAAAGATACACCCAGAATTGATTTCTCTTTGATGGAAAACATTTTGATACTATTGCTCCCACCTTCAAGGAGCCCACAATGAACATAAATTAAACAATAAGTGAACAGTTAAGTGCCCTGCCTGTGCAGACAGAATACCCTCGGTATCAGTGGGGTTTAAGACTAAGCGTTTAGGCTGTCACAAGAGATGCTGAAAGTGCATAAGTAGTAATCCATAATTTTACTAAGGCACACATTTGAATCATAGAGGCTATGAATCTTATGTGTAAGAATGAGTAGCGATGGGTTAATCTCTAAACTTCCTTTGGGCTAGAAAGTCGATAATTAAGAGAGAGAGTATATCATGGTAGATAAAGAACATAAGCTGGAACTAAATTACCTGGGTTCAAATCTAGGTTTTGCCATTTACTAGCAGCGTAACTCTGGGCTAGTTACTTAGCTTCTCTGTGTCTCAATTCTCAAAATCTGCAAAAATGGGGTAAACAGTACCTCCCTCATGGGGTTATTGTGAAGACTAAATCTGCATTTAATGCATGGCATTTAAAACAGTGCGCAGCACATATTAAGTGCTAAATAAGTGCTTGTTAAATAAATAAAATGTCCTTAAATTGAGAACTTTATAGAATTTATTTTTAAGACCTTTAGAGAAAGGGTCGGCAAACCATGGTTATGGGCCAAAATCTGGCCCATAAGATGTTAAACATCTTAAGATGTTTAACATCATTAATCATCTGGAAAATACAAATCAAAACCACAATGAGACACCACTTCACACCACACTCACAAGGATACCTATTATCAAAGAAAAAAAATAAGAAAAGAAAAACCAAACAGAAAATAACAAGTGTTGGTGAAGATGTGGTGATACTGGAACCCTTGTACACTGCTGGTGAGATGCAAAATGGTGTAGCCACTGTGGAAAGCAGTTTGGTGGTTTCTCAAAAAGTTAAACACAGAATAACAATATGACACAGCAATTCCACTCCCAGGTATGTATCCAAAAGAACTGAAAGCAGAGTCTCAAAGAGGTATTTGTACACCCATGTTCACAGCACCATTATTCACAGTAGCCAAAAGATGGAAACAAGTGCCCATCAACAGATGAATGGATAAAGAAAACATGGTATATACATACAACAGATTATCATTCAGCCCTAAAAAGAATGAAATCAAGAAAGAAGCCACAGGGCTTCCCTGGTGGCTCAGTGGTTGAGAGTCCACCTGCCGATGCAGGGGACACGGGCTCGTGCCCCAGTCTGGGAAGATCCCACATGCCGCAGAGCGGCTGGGCCCGTGAGCCATGGCCGCTGAGCCTGTGCATCTGGAGCCTGTGCTCCGCAACGGGAGAGGCCACCACAGTGGAGAGGCCCGTGTACCACAAAAAAAAAAAAAAAGAAAGAAGCCACAGATTGGAAGAAGATATTTGTAAAACACATGTCTGATAAAGGACTGTTATTCAAAATATGCAAAAAATTCTTAAAATCCAACAATAAGAAAACAGCTGAATTTTAAAATGGGCAAAAGATTAACAGAAGTCTCACCAAAGAAGATACACAGATGACAAATAAGCGTATTAAAGAAGCATATTAAGATACTCCACACCACGTCATCAGGGAAATGCAAATTAAAACAATGAGGTAAAAATACACATCTACTAGAATGGCCAAAATCCAGAGCTCTGATAACACCAAATGCTGGCAAGGATGTGGAGCAACAGAAACTCTCATCATCGCTGGCAGGAACGTAAAATGGTACAGACACTTTGGAAAACAGTTTGGCACCTTCTGACAAAACTCAACATATTCTTATCATATAATCCAGCAATCACACTCCCTGGGATTTTCCCAAAGGAGTTAAAAATGTATGTCCACATAAAAATCTGCACATAAATGTTTATAGCAACTTTTTTCATAACTGCTAAAACCTGTAATCAACCAAGATGTCCTTCAGTAGGTGAGTGGATAAATAAACTGTGGTACATCAGGTCAATGGAATATTTTTCAGCATTAAAAAGAAATGAGCTGGGACTTCCCTGGTGGCACAGTGGTTGAGAATCCGCCTGCCAATGCAGGGGACACGGGTTAGAGCCCTAGTCCGGGAAGATCCCACATGCTGCGGAGCAACTAAGCCCATGCGCCACAGCTACTGAGCCTGCACTCTAGAGCCCGCGAGCCACAACTACTGAGCCCACGTGCCACAACTACTGAAGCCCGCGCGCCTAGAGCCCATGCTCTGCAACAAAAGAAGCCACTGCAATGAGAAGCCCATGCACCACAACGAAGAGTAGCCCCTGCTTGCCACAACTAGAGAAAGCCTGCTCGCAGCAACAAAGACCCAACACAGCCAAAAATAAATAAATAAATTAATTTTTTAAGAAAAGAAATGAGCTATCAAGCCATGAAAAGACAGGGAGGAACCTTAAATGCATATTTAAGTGAAAGTAGCCAATCTTAAAAAGTTACATACTGTATGATTCCAACTACATGACATTCTAGAAAAGGCACAACTATGGCTATAGTACAAGGATCACTGGTTGCCAGGGGTTAGGGAGGGACTAATAGGTGGAGCACAGATGATATTTAGGGCAGATTTTTAGGGCACAGAATACGGTTTTTGATAAACGTATGACACATTTATCACAAAAGTGTACCCTAATGTAAATTATGGACTTTGGGTGATAATGATGTCTCAATATAGTTTTATCGATTATAACAAATGTACCACTCTGGTGCAGGATACTGATAGTGGGGGAGGCTGTGTGTGCAGTGGGAATAGGGAGTGTATGGGAAATCTCTGTGTTCTATTCATTTTTGCTGTGAATCTAAAGCTGCTCTAACAAAACAGAAGACTATTTTTTAAAAAAAGGAATGATATTCTAATATATACCACAACATAGATGAACCCTGAAAACATTATACTAAGCCAAATAAACCAGGGACAAAAGGACAATATTTTATGATTCCAGTTATATGAAGGGTCTAGAATAGGGAAAATCATAGGGATAAAAAATAAAACAAAGGCTACCAGGGGCTGGGATAAGGGGCATTGAGGCATTATTGCTTAATGTTTATAGAGTTCTGCTTTGGGTGATGAAAAAGTTTTTATAAATAGATAGCAGTGATGGCTATACAACATTGTAAATGCATTTAATGCCATTGAATTGTACAATTAAAAACAGTTACAATGGGGGATAAAGGTAAAATAAAATAGTACAGTGGGAGGAGTAACTCTACCCATTTCACAATTTATTACACAGACGGCTAGAATAAGCAAAACTGTGCTGTACTCGTGCAGGAATAGGGACACTGACCAATGAAACAGAACAGAGAACCCAGAAGTAGCCCCACACAGGTACAGCCAACTGGTTTTCGACAAAGGTACACAAGCATTTGTGTACCTTGAATGGAGGAAAGACAGTCTTTTCAGCAAATAGGACTGGGGTAATTGGACGTCTTTAGGCAAAAAAAGGAACTTTGACATAAACCTCAGTTTATACAAAAACTCACTGAAATCTGACAGCAAGTGGGAAATAAAGACAGGGTTTCTATGTTGCAACCTGGAAGAACTGTTTCTACTTTGGGAAACCTCAGTTTTTGCTCTTAAGACCTTAGACTGATTGGATGAGGCCCATCACATTACGGAAGGTCATTTGCTTTACTCTAAGTCTACTATTTAAATGTTAATCACATCTAAAAAATATATTCACAGCAACATCTATCTAGACTGGTGTTTGATCAAACAACTGGGCACCAAAGCCTAGTCAGGCTGACACACAAAATTAACCATTGCACTCACATATGCTGGTTGGAATGTAAAATGGTACAGCTACCCTGGAAAGCAGTTTGGTGACTTCTTCTAAAACTGAAAATGAATTTACCATGTGGCACAGCAGTTGTAGTCTTGGGCATTTATTCCAGAGAAATGAATACTTACATTCATAGAAAATCCTGTAAATGAATGTTCACAGCACCTTTACTCCTAATACGCCCAAACTGGAAAGAAGCTAAATGTTCTTCAATGGGTGAGTGGTTAAACAAAACGTGGTGCATCCATACCATGGACTACTACTCAGAACTATAAAGGAAAAAACTATCATACGACAACTTGGATGGCCCTCAAATGCATTATGCTGAGTGCAAAAAGCCAATCTCAAAGGTCAAATACTCTATGTTTCCATTTATATAACACTCTTGAAATGAGAGATAGAGAACAAATTAGTGGTTGCTAGCGATTAGAGATGGTGGGTGGGAGGGAGATGGGCCTGATGATAAAGGGGTAGCACAAGGGAGATCTTTGTGGTCACAGAATAGCTCTACATCGTGGAAGTGGAGGTCACTGGTAACCTTGACAAGAGCAAATGGTGGGTGCCTGACAAAACGAACTTACCTATCCTACTAAAACACGAGTCCCACCAAGGGAGCAATCTTTCATGTTTCCTGAAATAGTCTAGCAATTAACACTCAGTATATGTTGAATGAATGAAGCTTCTCAATGAATCAACTCGATTTAAAATTGAGTCTGGTCGTGTCAGTCTCCATTTTGTTGAGCTCCCTACTGCCTGAGTCAGATCCAAATTCTAAAGTGGCGCCAATCTACCCTAACCAGTTTTATTCCCCACCATGCCTCTCTTCCAAGCCTCTGCCAATTCCCTTACATCACTCTATTCCCTCTGCTTGGATCCTTATCCCCTACTTTTCTGCCTGGTGAATTATTCCTCATCCTTGAAGATCCAGCTCAAATGCTCCCTCTTGAGGGGCTAACCTGACTTCCAGGCAGTCAGCTCTCCCCTTCCTGTAGCACCTGGTACAAGCCTCAAGATACCACACTATGTTGTCCCTAATGAATGTCTCCCCATCAAGGCTGAATATTCTTCCCATGGAAAGGAAGGATTGTATCCTAGCACTTAATGCCTCACTCTCGAGTCTTTTTAATGAATCCTAAAACGATTTCATCTAAAAGGTAGCTCTCAGTCCTTCATCTGAGATAAAAATAACATAACTTCTATGAGTTTCACCTCTTCTTTTTAATCCTGGTCTTCTGGCTCAGGGCTGGTGGAACTGGTGGGAGGAGGGCACTGGCCCTTAACTAAAGAAAGCATAAGGAGTGTTACTCTCTAACCTTATCTGAAAATTTATTAGTTGAAGTAAAAGCCTCAAGAAAAAGATGATAAGGCTTGGGGCCAACTGGCGGAGGGCTTGCCTTCCAAGCTAACAGTGCATTCTCAACCCTGGAAGAAATAAACCACTCCACAGTTGTCTAGCTCAGGTGCATGTCTAACAAGGTGGCATGTAATGAAATGGGGTGTGGGGGGGTGTCACTTCATCTTGAATGCTGGATAGCTTGCCTGCCAGCACAGAACACGGTCAGAGGGATGCTCATCCATCCTACTCTACGCAGCAATGTTTAGTCCTCACAAACCCATGGGGCCGGGAAACAGATGA
This sequence comes from Kogia breviceps, assembly GCF_026419965.1. Taxonomy (NCBI): domain Eukaryota; kingdom Metazoa; phylum Chordata; class Mammalia; order Artiodactyla; family Physeteridae; genus Kogia; species Kogia breviceps. The sequence continues at coordinate 41,025,288 of NC_081319.1, forward strand.
CAAGTACAACGAAACATACGGAATTGGTTTGGTCTGGGGTTTTGATGGCATTTAAAGCACACTGTGTGAAACCCTCTGTGATGGAGCTTGGGTGTCTCTGCTTTAGGGGGGCCCCACGGGGTAAGTGATTCAGGAAGGGGGTGAGGGAGGAAGTGGCCGACCAGCTAGCACTATAAAAAGACCTGGGGCTATGGTCCCACGGAAAGAGCCAGTAAAGAGCTGGCTAAACACTCAGGCCTGTCCCCACCTCTTCCAAACCCTCCTCTGGCTCACCCATGTCCAGCAAGGTAGAATGGGAGTTAAGTAGGAGACGGGAGGGAGGAGCCATCAGAAATCACTCAAGATCTAACTGTACCAACCACATGTGATTTGCAAATGTTTCTTACCAGTTCAGACTCCTGACCATGAGAATTCAAGTTCAGTCTGCATTCAACCCACCTCCCCAACCACACCTTCCACCTTGCTCCTCCATGCCTTACCTGTTCAAGAAACATCCTGCATATGCACTTTCATGCCTGGGCCCTTGAACAGGCTCTCCCCAGCATGGAATGCCTCTTCCTACCATATCTGTCTGTCAAAGTCCTATTCATCTTACAAGGTACCAATCAGACACCATCCTCTCCATGAAACCATCACAAACCCTCTAAACTGGAAATAACTGCCGTCTCTCTGGTGTTCCCTCAGGCCTCTGGTGATACTGGGGCAGTTACAGAATTTATCACACTCTGCCTTGTCTCATAGTTAACTGATGGGTAGCTCTCTCTCTTACCAATCTTTAAATGCCAAAGATAGGGGCTGACTCCTGCTCATAGCAGGGTGCCTCACATACCTAGCAAAGCACCATGCACAGCTAAATGCACTTCAACAATATGTTGACTGAAGGAGCGTCTCAAACATAATGCCAGGGCCCCTTGAGGGTAATTCAGCAAACACTTTCGAACACTTGAAACATGCCAAAAACTGTGTTAACTAATGGATGCTTCACATGCTTCCAAAGCTCAACATCTAGAGGTGGAGAAAGACTCTCTAACACATCTACATTCTGCTCAGTATGCTAACGGGGGTAGGTGCAAAGTGTTAAGGCAATGCTTCTCAAACTTTCAGGTGCACAGGACGTTAAGAATCACCAGATTCTAGCTTAGCAGGTCCAACATCCTGTATTTCGCACAGGCTCTCAGGCAATGCTGATGCAATGACAATACTCTGAGTAACGAGGGGTTACGGTGGGAGAGGGAGAGATTAACTCAACTTGGAGGAATATGAGAAAACTGTCTTCAGAGAGATGGGATTTCACACGACAACTTCCCACTGTGATAGGGCAAAAGAAAGAAGATGGCACGGGTCTCTGCCCAACAGAAACACAGGTTGGCAGGGAGTAAGGCAAGCAAACTTTCGACCACAAGACAATGCTGAACAGACACAAATGCAAAGTGCTTTAGGAGAACAGAGGAAGAAGTGTTTGGCTGCTTCTCTCCCCTTAAGAAGAGAAAACTACTAAAGGAGCTTTGAAGCGTGGGTAGGACTCTGCTGGCCGAGGTGAGTGGGTACTCCAAGGCAAAGGAATACTAGAGCAGAGCCCCAGAAGTTGGAGAACTTAGGTCCTTAGAGACAGCCAGTAGGCGGAGACTGTGGGCAACTAGGGGAGAAAGGCTGAGAGGGGCCAAGTCTGAAGGAACTGGACTATCAAGAACACAGGTGGAGGGCTTCCCTGGTAGTGCAGTGGTTAAGAATCCGCCTGCCAACTCAGGAGACATGGGTTAGAGCCCTGATCTGGGACGACCCCACATGCCGCAGAGCAACTAAGCCCGTGTGCCACAACTACTGAGCCTGCACTCTAGAGCCCACGAGCCCACATGCCACAACTACTGAAGCCCGAGCACCTAGAGCCCGTGCTCCACAAGAAGACAAGCCACCGCCAATGAGAAACCTGCACACCGCAACAAAGAGTAGCCCCCGCTCATCACAACTAGAGAAAGCCTGCGCACAGCAACGAAGACCTAACACAGCTAAAAATAAATTTATAAAAAAGAACACAGGTGGAGATCCTAGAAAATTCACCCAGAGTGGCAGTCGACACCAACAGAACATCCTTAAGCTTCTCCCTCTTGTATCTCACAGAAGGTAGTGACAGATTTCTGTGAGCAGCTTAGAATAATCAGAGATTCAGTTAAATCAGCAGTCCTTCCATTAATCCTAGAGAAAACCAGCCAGCAGCTGCTGCTCCTGCACTGCCACTACCCCATGGCTCTTCCCAGATGTCTTGCTGACTTAAAGTGATAGCCTAGGGACATGTGGAAAAAAAGGCAAGCTTTACCCAACATGGGTAGGACCAACTTTGAAAACCACCAAGAGCTGAGCAGCTCTGTTCTACTTCCTGCTCCCCTGACAAGTTTCTAACCTCTGCTTTTCTCTGTGGTGTGGAAGAACAGATGTTCCTTCAAGGACAAGCCAGAATTGGTCTCTCTTGCTCTGGCCATTACCATTATCTCTCCTGAAAGGACAAGAAGGGGAAAGTGGAAACAATATTCTGTGCTTGCTTCATGAACTATGGAAAATGCATCCTACCTCTCTTAGATACACCTCTAAGTCTCACCCTGCCCTGCCCTGATTCTTCACTCACTCATTCATAAATAAATAAATACTGTCTAGCTTCATTCATTCATTCACTCACTCACTCATTCAACAACTATCTACTGAGCTGTACTGTACTGTGCAAGGAATTATGCTGGGCTTGGGGGCCACCTCTCCGACCTTGCGTCCTTCCACTTTTCTCCTGGGTCATGCTATTCTTATCCCACCAGCTGCCTGCTGTTTCCCCAAAATGCCAACTACGCTCCTGCTTCAGCTGTGCTGATTATTCCCTATGCCTAGAATACTCTTCCCTCAGATACACTTGTGGATCCCTCCTTCCCTTCCTTCAGGTCTCTACTCAGAGAGACTGGCTCTGGTCCCTCTGAGAAAACAGCACTCAGTCCCCTTATTATCCTTTATTTTTCTCCATAGTACACATCACCACTGGACATTTTATATCTGTTCATTTGTTTATTGTATCGTCCTGTCCCCCACACCCCCAGGCTGGAAGGTAAGCTCACACTCACAGAGGTTCTGCCTACTCTGCTCGCTGCTGCGGCCCCAGCACTGAGGACAGTACTTGGCTCATGGAAGGCGCTGACATATCTGCTGATACACTGTTGAATGAGAATGAAAGGCAAGTCACTCAGAGCAGGAGAATGACATGATCAGAGCTGAAAAACAATCCCTTAGCTATACCAGGATCATCCCCTAAAGGCTTTATAAGAATTCTCAGCAAGCTGCTAGAGTTAAAGAAACCCCAGGTTAGGTAAAAGGTGAAGAGGGTCTTAATTAGGACAGTGGGTTACTGAGCACCTGTTATGCAGACACCTCAGTAAATGATTCAGTCACAGTCCCTGCTCTCACAGAGTTACAATACTGTAAATAATTATGTGACTGTCATTATAAATGCCACAGATACACCTAAAAGAGAGGGGACAAGCCAAAGCCAATCCTAGAGTTTCGATCCTACATGACTAGATGGATGGTGTGCCATCTTTACACAAAGGGAACAAAAGAAGAGATTGTTGAGAAGGAATGAGCATAAGGATCAACAGGACAAATGGAAATGCAGGTCTAGTGTTTAGGACCAAGATAAGTGGTTGGAGCAAAGATCTGAAAGTCATTTGTAACTTGTAGACTATGCCAACAGTGGAAGACAGGTTAGCATAGTATGTTTTGCTGATCCTCAGGATAGCTCTGTTAAAGGTTACATGACATTTAGATTTTGCAAATCAGTACAGGAAAAATAAGCTTATAACATGTGTGCATCACTTAAATGTGTATCTCTTACAAGTCAATTCCTTTTAAGTGACCATTTGAAGTGCAGCCACAGGGCTGAGCTAATAAAATGTGGCTCTTAACAGCTGAAGCAAACTTTAACTGCAAAAGCTAAAGAAGAAAGATTACTCCTTAGTATGAAATGTTTTTGATCAGTGGATCTGGATAGAGACAAATTCTGTTTTTAGTGTCTCTCCAATCACAAAGCACTATGAGCAATCTCATTTGCCGACCTGCTAACAAGTCTTCTTCAGCTTCTCTCTTCTTTTTTACTTGTAGTAAAATATACATAAAATTTACCATTTAAACCATTTTTAAGTGTACAATTCAGTGGCATTAAGTACATTCACACTATTGTACAACCATTACCACCATCCATCTCCAGAACTTCTTCATCTTCCTAAACTGAGATTCTGTACCCATTAAACACTAACTCCCGATTCCCTCCTTCTCCCAAGCACTGCGAAATCTGCATTCTACTTTTTATTTTTATGAATTTGACTAGTCTAGTTACCTCATTTAAGAAGAATTGTACGATATTTGTCCTTCTGTGATGGGCTTATTTCAAAACTTAGAACAATGCCTTTAAGGTTCATCCATGTTGCAGTATGTGTCAGAATTTCCTTCCTTTTAAAGGCTGAATAATATTCCAATGTATATATGGAATATTATTCCATTGTATGTATGGAACAAAATGTACCACATTTTATCCATTCAACCACTGATGCAGTTCACCACTGGGTTGCTTCCATCTTTTGCATATTGTGAACAACAATGCTATGAACATGCTTGCACAAATATCTGTTCTTGAGCTTATTTTCTGAAAAGCATTTTTGTGTTCTCATCAGATATGCAGCACACTGCCCAGACATATTGGGCCATACCTGAACTACTGATCTACTTTGCCTGCCAAAAGCCCAAACTCTGGCCCTTACCTTCACGGCCCTGCACACAGCCGCTCAGGTCCACTGGAGCACAGGAGCCAACACGGTCTCCTCTGGCCTGCCATTGTGCAAGCAGCTAAGCATCCTCAGCTTCAACTAAGACAGAAAGGGAGCACGGTGTCTTTAGTTAATGCTTTGGAATAGTCTGCTTCAATCTTCAGCAGAGCTACAAGACTTTAAAGATGAGATGCAAAATGTAACAGTAACTTCTCCTATGTCAGTTATTCAGTCACCGACCAGGACAGTCCCATGATCACCTGCAGTAAGCTGGAAAAAAACAGTTTTTCACTTCTGGTTCACCTGTACTCTTTAACGAGATGCTTCCAATTTCTGAAGTATACACCGGGGCAATAAAGCAAGTGTAATCTACTCCAAAAACCTTAAACTTTACAAAGGCCATATCAGCACACAATATGGGTCAGGCAACGGGTCTGGCCCACACCTGTTTTTGTAAATAAAATTTTACTGGAACACAGCCAGACCCATTCGTTTATGTACTGTGTACAGCTGCTCTAGTGCTATAACACCAGAGTTGAGTAGCTGCAACTGAAAGTGTATGACCCACAAAACCTAAAATATTTACTATGTGGCTCTTTACAGAAAATGCTTGCCAACTCCTGGTTCACACATCATGGTTCATTCTCTCTTCCCTCCACCTAGAAACAAGTAATGATGTGATCAGCTGTTTGGGTAGAAGAGGCCTAAACTGATTGTGAGGAAGCTGGCTGCTTTCTATGCCAAGGAGGCAATGTAAGTGACAACAGTCAACAAACCAAAAGTAGGAAGGTAGGTGCCATACTTGTAATTCAGGAGGGGCTACAGGAACACATCTTCAGAAAAACAATGTGGTCTCATTTTCCGTCAACCAGCCCACAAGCTGAACCAGGCACGGCCAAGGGGCAAACAATGGAATGTCATGCACAAAATAGAGGAACCACCTGCAGTAAGAAGCATCCCCAAACACAGGCTTCTTAAATTCACCCAACTGGCCGGCCAAGCTCCAGAAGCCTCAGGATGAATGCCATGAATGTTGCTCAGCTAGTAACTGATTTTCCAAGATACCTCTGTTGGGCTGCACACAGCAGGCAACATGGCCTGCAGTTGCCCAGCTTTAAGACCAAGAAAGAGCCCAGAGTCTGCAGCAAAAGAGACATCAATGGTGTAATGGATGGGGGACCTTACATATCTGAAGTAAGGTCCTGGAGCGACACCCCACCGTGTGCGGCAGACAGCGGGCAGGACAGGATGGCAGTCTTCACTCCCACATGGAAGGGGAGATTACTAGTTATAGGGGAATTGACGTCAGGTGGGCTCATTAGTTACCACGGAAACCAGCAGAGGGGCACGCCCCTCCCAGCTCCTTTGATAAGAACAATCACCAGCTGGGGTGGGGAAAAGAGTGTAGGCAGGTCAGTCATACCAGTAGGGTACAGGTGAAGCAGGCACTGGCCGGGCAGGGGATGTACAGAGAGCAAGAGAACAGCCATCTTGAGTGCCCTAACCATACGATCTCCAACCCTCTTTCCCCACCTACGTGTCAGGAAGCATCAGAGTCTCTCATTCATCTAATTGGTGTCCAAATTTAACAGCATCACCTACAACATAACTCACAGAAAAGAGCAAAACTGACTTTTTGATGAATATGAATTCATATCACAAGTGCACAATGTGATACGTGCGCATGTGCTCTAAAGGAGCACATTCTTGCCCTTAGTTTTAATTACTCATTAAAAAGAGGCAAGGCTGAAAATGAAACACAATGACCTGAAAAAAGACAGTAGAAAGCCCCGGGAATGAGCAATATTCAGAGGCACAATATCTCCCAATACAGTGTCATTTCCAAATCGAAACAGTCAAAAATTCATATGTCCAGAAGACTAGCAGAAAAAGCCTGCATCTGTCTTCTCTCCTGAAATAGAACAGTGGTGTTGCATCTGGCCATACACATCACTGTCCTCCATGCTCACAGATGACACTGCAGATGGTGTTTGTTCCCTGCTCTGCTTTATACCATTAGCAGGGCAGGTGAGTAATCTGACAGAGGATGTAAAAGCAACACGTCCACCAAACAGCTGTGTTGGATCTCAGATAATATAGCTTTGTGCCTTGGGCAACCCCTTAATATCACTAAGCCTCAGGGTTTTTTCACCTGTAAAATGGATGGCTTTGATAGAAGACCTCTATGGCTCCTTTTAACATGATTATTCTAGCTCTATAATTACACCCATGTAACTCACTACACTACACATAACATAAAAATGGCATGCATCAACAAGTCCTTACCTCACTTCCTGATATCCTTCTCCACCTACTCTTTCATCACAAAATCAGCATGACAGCAAATTAAGCAAGATTCCACACTCAAGTGTGAGGCTCTTGAAGTCAGTTTCAGTGAAAATTGTGTACCTGGATTCAGTGGGGCAAAAGGAAATATTCTAATACTGTGCCTTTCACCCATGGAAAAGATATTTCCTTCTGAAGGCTAAATTCTCAGATCTGGGTTCAAAACTTTAGCAAGGGCCTTGGGAAAATGCTGGGAAGACTGATGCCAGCAGATCTTTGAGGAACCCTTTATTAGTGGTTGCAAAACAGAGTGTGTGTGAGTGTGTGAGTGTGTGAGTGTGTGAGTGTGTGTGTGTGTGTGTGTGTGTGTGTGTGTAGAGGAGGTTCCTGTCTCTTCTAAGCTTATGGGTCAGCGAATAGTATGTATATGCGGTGATTCCATTCCGCTCTCACAAACAAAGAAAAAGAAAGGAGTATGTGAGGAAAGAATAGAAATATAGGAATCTGGTGAGTCTAAATCTCATGAATAAGAGATTGTGGAGAACACGCATTGCATCTGGGGAGTCTGCCCAATTTGCTGGACCCAGAGGAACGTGACAGATGCGGCCTGAGCACTGGTCTCCCAGTAGCCCAGAGGAAAGGGGATGAAACCAACTGTTTGGAAGAGGAGATAAGAGCCTCTTTGACTGCAAACCTCTCTACCCAGACTAAGTCTTATGTTACAGGCTGACAAGAAGTCTTGCACTACTATCCTTCTAACCTTTAAGATAAAATGATTTGCCAAGGAGAAAGACATGGGCTTTCCCTGATAGGAGAATAATACTCAGTTCTATTCATAACCCAAGATCCAAAGGTGGGCTCCAGGGGAACTGCTCTTATGACTGAATGCAAAAGTTTGCACATATGTAAGTATGTGCATTTTTCTGGGGAGAGGGTTCATTGTTTTCAGTTTTTCAAAGAAGTTCGAGTCACCACAGATATAAAATGTGATTTTTAAAAATCCAATATATCAATATTACTCTTTTCTGTTATGCCTCTACTTAACTATCCAACAGGCACCTAAGGAATTTAAATTTCATATATTTCCAAAAAGAAAATTAAGCAAGGTTCAAGAGTTGGCAGTGAATTTTGAGAAAGTGGCATGCTTGCTAATGCTGTCACACTCTCCCTAAAACTTGGAAAGATCGAAAAGGTGACATGTTGTTAAGGATGATTACAGTTGACCTGAGGTAGATTAATTCAAATGGTAGCAGCTGAAATCAGTTCAGTCACTGTCACTGATAGAAGAGGCAACAGGAGAGCAGGAACACCTGACCTGGAGTCTGGACACCAGGAGTCTAGTCTCTAGTTCTAGCTCTGCCCAATTTAATCTGTGACCTTGGATGAGTCTCCTCTCCCTCTAGGCTTGGTCCTCATCTGTAAAATGCAAGCTATGGAGGTAGATCAGTGCTTTGCAAATGCTTTTAAGGCAATGAACATAATGTTTAGATAAAACCATCTAGAATTAAACCGAGTCTAAAACGAATTCAAAATGGCAGGCAGAACACATGCATTTATCTCCACTTCCCCTTAATAGGAAATCCCATTAAGTTATTATTCATAAATATCTTCTACTTACTGAATATTTACTACATGATTGTTTTAAGTGCATTAACTAGTGGAATCCTCAACACTCTTACTAGGTAGGTGATGATCCCCATTTTATAGATGAAGGAACTGAATCACCACCATTTAAGGAACTTGTCCAAGTTTTCACTGCTAATAAGTGGCAGAGCCAGTATTCAAACCCAGGCGATCTGGCTCGAGTCTGTGTCGTGCTACCTCTCAGACTGACAATCAAGGAATAGCAAAGCTCCCAAGTACAAGGAAGCTGAGAGAGCAGATTAGAAATGTCACCACATTTTGGAAGATGAAAAGCAGACAAATGGATAGTAACTGACTTATATGGAGAAGACTGAGTGCTCCAGATGGCAAGTCACTCCAGAACACCCTCCAAAACTCAACTGTTGAAGATATACGTTTCCTCCGAAGGTGTGAACATGAGGAAGGCTGTAAACAGGCAGTACTAGTTCCCTGCCCCAGGCAAGTGCCCCGTCACTGCCCCAGAAGTCTGGAGGTTTATTCTCTGGACAGGATGAACCAGAGACTCCAGACTTGGGTAACCAGAGCACCAAGGAAGACATGAAGTGGTACTATTCAGGGGGATTAAGGGAAAGTCTGCATACAGAAGCAAGAGCTCCCAGTCCCCTCCCACCATCAGCTCCTAGAATAACAACCAGGCTTACTCCATGTAGGCAGAAGCCTGAAAGAAGATCCATGGACTCTGAACATATCCCATAGAAAAGGACAGGTCCACCACCTTACAGGTGTGGCTCTCAGAATGTGGCCCGAGACCAGGAGTAGTATCACTGCGGAAGTTATCAGAAATGTGAATTCTCAGGTCCATTCCAGACCTACTGAATAAGAAATTCTGGGGTGAACAATGTTTGAACAACTGTTTTTTTTAACAAGGCTGCCAGGTGATTCTAATGTCTGCTAAAGTTTGAGAACCACTGCCCTACTGGGAGGCCCACTAATCAATAAACCCACCCCACACCAAAAACCTTCCAACCAGCTTTTCAGTTTCTATTTATTTGTAAGAAAGCCTGGAATCACCAGAAGGTTCAGGAAAGACTCTATCTTGAAACAGAGAGACCGAGGGACTTCCCTGATGGTCCAGTGGTTGAGACTCCGCGCTGCCAGTGCAGAGGACCCAGGTTCCATCCCTGGTCGGGGAACTAGATACTGCATGCCGCAACTAAGACCCGGCGCAGCCAAATATTAATTAATTAATTAAAATGTTAAAAAAGAGAGAGAGAGACTGAAACAGATTTCACAGAGCAGCTCTAGGGAAGGCGAGTGAAATGAGGCAGAGCTTGGTTTGCTTGTCCTCTCTCTGGGTCCTACCATCACAGGGCATTGAACTACTCCTCAGGCTCCACAGAATAGTCAGAAAACCAATGAAGCAGAGCTTTCTACAGTCCTGTCCAGCTCTAGCCTATGCCTTTACACTGGTCCTTATGTCCCAGATCCTTGAAACTAATGTAGCAATTTAGACAGACAGTCTCAGCTGGAATCACTTCTGATAATTTACTTGTCCCTTTGAGTGAACAAAAAGTATTTCAATGGAAAAAACACACAAGCATTTTTATGCTACGGGGTTGCTATACTCTATATGTGCATTAAGTGCAGAGGCAAAATGCAATGCTTTAACTTACATAGTGTGACCATCTCACTCTATCATTCCCTATTTGCTTCTCTGTGTCTTATAAGCTTTCCCTGGCTTACCCTTACAGCCTAAATCTTAATCCGAAAATTCGCCCCCATTACTGCTTTTCACTAGTCTCTACTCACCCCAAGTGTTACTGTCACAACCAGATCATTCTTTTGCTTACAAATCTCTAGTAGCCTCGACATCTACTACCATGTAATCACTGTGGACAAAAATCTCTCATTTATATTTACCTTCTCGGCTTCCTTTCAGCTCATTTTTCTCAAACCCTTTGGTTCCCCACTAAAGATGCTCTCCCCTCTCAGTCCACTTCACTTCTCTACTGGAAAACTAATCTCCTTCAGGAGGGGTTTAGAGTGATGAAAACCTTAGGCTAGGCATTATGCAAAGAATACCAAATTTTCTCATTTAATCCTTGTATAAATACTAAGAATTAGGAATCATCCTATTTTTACATTTGGAAAGCTGATGCTTAGAGAGATTAAGTAACTTTCCCAAGGATTTTAGGATTTTAATCCAAATCCTTCTATCTCCAAAGCCACACTCTTTTTTTTTTTTTTTTTTTTTTTTAGTCTTTGGTTGAACCATATACCATTCTCAAAGCCACACTCTTAACCATTCTACTTTACTGTCTCCAGAGGTCTGACTCAAATATGTGGAAGAGGAAGTTTCCTTAACGCTGTCTAAAATAAGAAGAGCAAACAGATCTCTGCATAGTTTTATTTTTTAAACAGGGTCTTTCACAGATGCTGACAGCCTTCTAGCCAAAGCCCAACAGGGAACAGGGTTTGCAGCAGCATCTCCCCGCCTGGAGAGCTCCACCTGGCTCAACAGCTTGGCCAAGGGGAAGCACAGCATGCCTCTCTAGCAGGAATGGATGCAAAGCACGGGAAGAAGCCTGGCTCTCGCGCCCAGAATGCCAATAGGGAACAGGTGGTTAAGAGAGCCCTCTCCCCACGCAGCCCATCAGTCCATTCTCCGAGACCTTTGTGGTGCTGCTGGTGGTGGTGTGTGCCTTCTAGTTCAAGGCAGAGTGGTTGCCCACCTCAAAAGATTTCCAGATGCGATTTTAAAAGCTCTTAAGAGACAAGGTAGTAATCTATCAGTCAAGGGCAAGCAATGACTCCTCAGGAAAAGCCCACGCCTATACCACAGCGCAGCTAACTTCGAGGGGCACAAAGAAACGTCTGTAGTGGCAAGAAAAGGTGCTTCCTAGTGCCCATCAGAATGTAGAGAGAGCCACAGCCCCTTCGTCCATAGAGGAGCTGCAAGTCCATTTTCTCTCGTCTGAGTGACAGAAAAGGGAGGCGGGCACCCCAATGTCTCCACTCCGAGGGCCTCAGCGGCGCACCTCTCAGCCTTTCTTTCTAAGGGCTGAGAGGCTGTCCCTGTCCGTCTCCCCACTCAGCCCCAATCCCACTCTCCAAGTCAGCACCCCTCTCTCCCCTACTCGCTCTCCCTCCAACCTCCTTTCCCCACCCCGCTGAGCCCTAGACCTCTCTTCCCTTATCCCCCGCCTCCCTTCCCTCCCCAATCGGTCCCCTGGCCCTCAGCCTCGCGCCGCCCAGCACCCGGGACCTTTAGCGTCACGTCGCACAGCTTGCCCTGCCGCCGGATCTCCTCCATGACGCCGTAGCCGCGACTAGGCAACTCGGACACGGAGAAGTGCACCAGATCCTCCAGCTCCTCCGCGCCGTCCTCCACCATCTTCCCCGGCCGCCGCGACTGCGCAGGCCTGGCCGGCTGGCTCGAAGCTAAGCTGGGCGGGGCGAGGGCGCCTATGGACGGAGCGCAGGGCTGGAGTTAGACGGGCCTGCGCGGCCGCCGTAGTCTCAATCTGCTGTGCGCCGGAAGCCCGGCTGCCCCGTTTCCTGGTTCTTGCGCATCCTTCGTTCCCCCGCTACCCCTACTTCCCCTACCCCGCTTCCCCTGGCTTCGCGACTGCAGCTGCCGCAGGCTTTTTAGATTAATCGGTCCCATTTCCCGTCCTCCTAATTCGGCCCTGGCCTTACTCGTATCTCAACAGAGGACCGCGGACTTCATTTCCGCCACCACCCCTACTTCCGGAATCTCCGGAAGCGGCCCGTTGCCACGGCGACTGTGTACACAGCCCGGCAGCAGAGCTTGCTGGGTTTCTGTAGCTGCTAATGCAGTGGTCGGGCTGCGGAAGGGCTCCAGCCTCCGGAGCAGTAAGCAGGGGTCACGCGCGGTCCGAGTGGGGAGAAGGAAGGCCGAAAAGGGGGTTTCCGCCCGGGCGGCGGGCAGCTGCTGGAATCTGAACACCGCTCCACCCGAGAGTCCGCCAGCTTTGGCTCGCTGATCTGTGAAACCCGGGCGGAGGAGGGTGAGGCGTCGAGGGGACCCTTTAAGCCTTGCTGCGGCTTAGGGTCTTCGGATCTAACGTTCCCTGGCCCCACGGGGGTCCTACGTCGCCCCTGAGGTTCAAAGCTCTCTGGTCTTCTGGACTTTTCTGTATTCGGTTTTCTAACTGGAGGGGGCTTCGGGATTGCCATCCCGGCCCTTCGCTTTACAAATGCGGAAATCGCTCCAGAGAGGCACAGGAAGGGTCCCAAGGCCCACTGCCTCCCAGACACCACACAGGGGTCCAGCATGTTGGGTTAGAAAAAGGAGAAAGACCAGTTTGGCCTGGGTCCGAGTCTTTTGTTTAGTACAAGGCCTGGTGCGTTTGGACCCTCTTTTGGTGGGTTCAGATGCTGCTACCTTGCTGTTGGCTATGAGTGTTCTCCTTGAGAGCCTCTGTTCTGGACAGGAGCGCTGGAAGATAGGGACCCACCTGGTCCTCTCCTTTTGTTGAGCTTTCAGAGGTGCTTGGTGGCAATCTGTTCATTCCCACCCCTAAAACAAATGAGGAAACTGTGAGCCTTTCAGCAGAGAGGGCGCCTGGTGGCCACTCAAAGGTTCACTTATTTACACCAGAAATATCTAAGGGTGGTGTCCACGAGGGAGAGGCATTCCACACAAGGTCCTGAGAGAGAAGGAACCTACTAAAAGGGAGAGTGTGGTGAGGGGGCTGAAGTTGGCTTCTTGCAAGTGGGCCTGGGAACCCAGAGTCCTCCTGGAAGGGCTGTGGGCTCAGGGGTTGGAGGCGGTGAGGGAGGCGAGTGACATCATGTGCCCTTTGGGACTCTCTCAGTAGTGACCGAAGATGCACCCACATATGGAGATTCCGCCACCCTCTGACTTCCAGTCATGACCATCACCACCAATCACCATTTCTTAAGCACCTGCTCTGTGCTGGGCACTGTTCCAGACTTTGAGGGGGGATTCAAAAGAAATGAAAGGCACAGTCCTGTCCCTCAAACAGCTTGTAATTTAATTTGGGAGGTGAAACCCACTCAAATGATGTGGCATAAAAACGGTAACAAGCATTATTTCAGTAAGTGCAAGTTGGCATGGGGTCTCCAAATGACTGGGTGTTGAGCGGCTGCTGGGTAGTGGACTCGCAGGAGGGATGTAGTTAATAGAGAAGGCTTATGTCAGGTGGATATGGCTCCTGGCATGCCTGGAGCCATGGGCATGAGTATGGGGAGAATTGGGAAGCACAGATAGAACGACTGCATGTGCATGTTGGCAAATTTCTGGGCAGAAAAGGGGCAGGCTCTGAGGGGAGGGTAATGCTTGGAGCTGGCCTGTGCTGCCCTTGGGCTGTCAGTGGGTAGGGGCTTCCAGGAGGGAGGCTTGAGCAACCGCCCTACTTCTTCATGGTCCCTTTCAGAGAACACCCTGGGCAGCATCTTAACTTCCCTGGTCAGCAGGATGGGCCATCGGACTGGTATGGGGAATGGTTCCCAGAACTTTAGAAATTGAGTGTAAGTGTTTGCTTGAGTCAGCACACCTCTCTCCACTCTCCACTTCCCAAAAGCCTAGATCAAAGTGAACTTGGAGATGAGATCATCTCTTAAGTTTCCTCATTTGGGGAGTCCTGTTAGAGCTATTTGTGGCTTTTTATTTCTAGAGCTCAATTTTGCAAACAAAAATCTTAGACCTGAAATTGGACAAGCCATTATCCTTACTCACCTGAATACCTTACAGATTCATTTTCTAAAAATTAAAAGATCTGAGTGATCCCACAGTGGCCAGGAAAAGACTTCCATGAAATAATTACTTGAGGAATGTGGGAAGTGGACTCACACTCTACAGCAGGCAGGTGTGAAAGTAGTTTGCTTATTTAATGTGACATCTGAAGGGTTTGTAATAGGGGTTAGAGTTTTATTTTGCCCACTTCATTGAAACTGTAAACTGAAAGGGCAGGGCTTGTCTCTATATAATTTGCTTCTGTAGAGATACTTAATGCCACTTGATGATAGCTAAGATAATTGTATGAGGAAATCAAGTAGTCACCACAAGTTGTGTCTAGAAATGTGGAGGAACATTAATTTTTTAACAGTCAAGGTCTTGAAAATTAGCTTTTTAAAAATATTGACCATCTGATCAGTTTATTTGTTAGAACACTTTGCAGTAGCACAAACAAGCTATTTTTTCCTGAACAACTGTGATGATATTGCTATTTACCAATTTGAAGATGAAATTGAGTCAGCTCCCCATCCCTCATGTTTCCCTACCTCTTCATAAATTCAGCAATTCCTTTGCTGGTTGTCTTTTTTTTTTTTTTTTTTGCGATACGCGGGCCTCTCCCGTTGCGGAGCACAGGCTCCGGACGCGCAGGCTCCGGACGCGCAGGCTCAGCGGCCATGGCTCACGGGCCCAGCCGCTCCGCGGCATGTGGGATCTTCCCGGACCGGGGCACGAACCCGTGTCCCCTGCATCGGCAGGCGGATTCTCAACCACTGCGCCACCAGGGAAGCCCCTGCTGGTTGTCCTTTTCAGAAGTATCTAGGAGTTTTCTTTAGCCTCAACTCCTCTGTCCTACCCCATGAAAGCACAGGTTATTTTAGGGGCAAATGCCTCATTTCTTATGGAACTGGCCCAACCCTGTCAGGGACATCAAAAGAGAAGTGCATGATGCAGCACACATCCTGACCCTCAGGCATTGTCTCTATTCAAAGTCTGTTTTGTACTTTGTGGAGCATTAACTCTAAATGAGTTTTGGGTTTTTTAAAATAAATTTATTTATTTATTATTTTTGGCTGCGTTGGGTCTTGGTTGCTGCGCGCGGGCTTTCTCTAGTTGCGGCGAGCGGGGCTACTCTTTTGTTGCAGTGTGCGGACTTCTCATTGCAGTGGCTTCTCGTTGTGGAGCACGGGCTCTAGGTGCACGGGCTTCAGTAGTTGTGGCACGCAGGCTCAGTAGTTGTGGCTTGCGGGCTCTAGAGCGTAGGCTCTGTAGTTGTGGCGCACAGCTTAGTTGCTCTGGGGCATGTGGGATCTTCCCAGACTAGGGATTGAACCCATGTCCCCTGCGTTGGCAGGTGGATTCTTAACCACTGCACCACCAGGGAATTCCTGTACAATTCAATTTTTTAAAATGTTTATGAAATACTTTAGTTGGACAGGATATTAGAGATCAATTAACTCTCCCTGTAATACAAACAATCCCTTTTGTAGCATCTCTGCTAGTTGGCATCTTGCTTGACTGTTCATAGTGTTTATGGTCCTTACTTTGAGAAAGTCTTTCCCACTATAGAAAAACTCCACATAATAAGAAGTTAATTTACCTAACTCTCCCTCCCTGTCATTTATAACTATGAGCTTTCAACCTATTTGATGAAGTTACATTCAATGTTGATTTTAACATTTTATTATACATGGTAATTACTTGTGATAGTATAAATGAAGGAATACAAATATATGTGTGCCTGCCTGAAAGAAAATGATGAGAATATACATAATTACATTTTAGGAGAGGCAGAGGAGGTAGGGGACTGAGATTTTTCTCTCAATGGAGTGGCAGAGAAGAAAGAATATTAGACTATGGGCTAGATTAAATGTACTTCCAGGGAATCTTTTTCTGATCTAAGTTAGTCTAATGGAGGTAGAGAAGGAGATGCTACATCTGAAGTAAGGTATATTAATGAAAAAAAGAAAATTAGTTCTAATGTATTTCATAGTCAGTATTTTAGAGGAAAATATAGTGAATAAGGCAAAGTGTAGGTAAACTCTGATACGGAACATTTCTAGAAACCACATCTAAAATTAGGCCACTAAAGGGAGCATTCTTTTTGCTTTGTATTTCAGTCTCTTAGGGGGTTGTTGGTGGAGAGTGGTGAGGCACCCTGTAAAGGAGGATGTACACGGACTTGTTGAACAGCGTCCTGTGGACAGATCGCTGAAATGCTGGGGGGCAAAAGGAAGACTGGTTCTCAGTGGGAGAGGAAAACATGGACTGCACATCATGTTTTCTGATCTTCTTGATGAATGACACCTCCGTTTTAATGGTTGTTGGAGGATGACTACTGAAAATTTTGCTGTTTTCTTCTTTTTAGCTACAATGGGTACTAGGAAAAAAGTTCATGCGTTTGTCCGTGTCAAACCTACTGATGACTTTGCTCATGAAATGATCAAATATGGAGATGACAACAAAGTAAGTACAGCGTGTTTGCCTTCACCTGCCTGGGCATCTCTCTGTCCCTCCTCACTACAACCTCTAAGGTTTCCAAGCAACCTTTTAAGGACCAACACAGAATTGGTAAAAGTTCAGATGGAATCTAGAGTCATTTAAGGCCAAAGCACTCCCCCACAATGCTGTTGATGAGGGAACTCATGAAACTCCCATTTTTAATGGTAGTAGGTCCTTGTTGGTTATCCATTTTAGATACAGCAGTGTGTACATGTCAATCTCAAAATGGGAAAAGAATTTGAAAAAGAATAGATAGATGTATAAGTGAATCACTTTGCTGTACACCTGAAACTAACACAACACTGTTAATCAACTATACTCCAATATAAAATAAAAAATTTTTTTAAAAAGTTTACCTTTATCCTTATATCTGACACAGGAAGCTGACATTTGTCCACACTCATAAAACTTTCTGGTGATCAGATCTCCCAGGAAGTACAATAGGAATGTCTTCAGATGATTATTATTAAACTTACCAAAGAGAGGAAGAAACTTATGGAGAGAACTGGAAAGATCTGCCCATCCCCCTGTGCCCACCACTGTCCTGACAACTCTTCTGAAGGCTGTGACAGGCTTAGGGCACCTCGAGACTATGGGATGTTTTCATTCAGCAAACATTTGTGGATCTACTATGGGCAGCATGGAGACATTAAGAGAGGAATTCAAAGGCCAACTTCTCAAGTTTCGAAAGTCCTAGCAGTCAGAAAGAAACTCACATGCAGCGCTGTGAAGTGCACCCTGCTGGACATGGGTTCAGTGACGACTGAAGCACAGAGCATTTAATGTATGAATAGACCAAGCCTTTCTCTGTTGATCTTAGTTTTTCTGCATGTGGCTGTGTCTTGGCTTCTGGACTAGGGCAGCCAGTTTAAGATTCCAGTGAGAGTCTGTTTACATCAGAAGTCCCCCATTTCGAAGATTGGAATCTACCATTGACCTAACCCATCATGTTTCTAAACTAGCTGCTGCCACAGTGGCTTGCTATGGAGGGATCTAAAACTCTAAAAAAATTTTTTAGAAATCTTTGCATCTAAAAATCTGCTGATTACAAGTAAGTAGTCACCCTCAATTTAATACCAGTGAGTAACTGTGTCTGAGGAGTCCAGAGCCTTTCCCGTGGCTATCATTTCATCATTGCTCACATTAGCCCATAGTGTGTGTGTGGAAGTAAGTGCTCACCACAGTGCTGAGGGAGGCCCACCGCCAGTCACCAGGGAGATGGGGCTCAAACCCAGGCCTGTCACCAAGCCCGCTATTCTCTCTGGCCTATTTCAAGGCCTCCCTGTGCTTATTGAATTTATCTAAAGCTTGTTTAATGTGATAAATATTGATATGTGATAAATATGCTTGACCCCATATCAGAAATGGGGGAACCAAGACAGACAGCACCCTGAACACTAGGGTGAGATGTGCTGAAACCAGCAAGTGCTCCAGTCTCCTGATCCTTCCACTTTGAGGGTGTGTGGCCTCCCTGCAGTGCCTTCCTTCCCACCTCCCAAAGGCCGTCCAGAATATGTGCAAGTCCCTGTTCTTCCTAAAGTTCACATCCTCTGTTTCCTCCAGGTCAGGCCTTGGCTATCAGTGACTTTTTTTGTGTGTGTGGTATGCGGGCCTCTCACTGTTGTGGCCTCTCCCATTGTGGAGCACAGGGTCCGGACGCACAGGCTCAGTGGCCATGGCTCACAGGCCCAGCCACTCCGCGGCATGTGGGATCTTCCCGGACCGGGGCACGAACCCGTGTCCCCTGCGTTGGCAGGCGGATTCTCAACCACTGCGCCACCAGGGAAGCCCCATCAGTGACTTTTTTATACCAGTTTCTTAACAACTATCTCTCTCTCTTCCTAGACCATTGATATTCACTTGAAAAAAGATACTCGGAGAGGAGTTGTCAATAACCAGCAGACAGACTGGTCATTCAAGCTGGATGGAGTTCTCCATGATGCCTCCCAGGACTTGGTTTATGAGACAGTCGCAAAGGATGTGGTTTCTCAAGCCCTCAATGGCTATAATGGTAATTTAGTTATAACTGTTGTTTTACATAAGAACATGTGGAACCCCCGCCCACCCAGGAAGAGGTACAAGTATTTTATGGTGAATAAAATACAACTTCACTTACTAACTTTTGTTTGATTATTTGTCTGTCTCCATGTTCTTATGGTGGAAAACTTATTTGCTTGGTGATACTGTGGGCATGGCTTGATCCATGGTTCTGGAATCCTACCTTCATAGGAAGATTAAATGACCCTGACTCTCTGTAGGTCATGGGGATTCAACTATTATCCCATTTCAGATCCCCTGAATATTAATTTTGAACATAATGTCTTTATGATAAATTTGATGGAGTCAAAACATTTTTCTCTTGGCTACCTGCTAGGAGATATTTCCATTCATTCTACCAGCACAATCAATCTATTCTATTGTGTATAGTATTATCTACATATATCACTAAAGACTTGAGTACAGTTTGACTTTCTTAAAAGCTTAACTAAAAAGCTTTTTTAACAAATTAAAATTTATTGGGAAATTTTTACAAACTAGTTCACTCTAAGACTGTTTCAAAATCTTTTTAAAAAAATATTTATTTATTTATTTGGCTGCGCCAGGTCTTAGTTGTGGCATGTGGGATCTAGTTCCCTGACCAGGGATCAAACCTGCCCCCCCTGCATTGGGAGCACAGAGTCTTAGCTGCTGGACCACCAGGGAAGTCCCTTAAAATCTTAAAAAGATTAAAAAATCCATAGAGGGACTTCCCTGGTGGTCCAGTGGTTAAGACTCTGTGCTTCCACTGTAGGGAGGGCGGGTTTGATCCTTGGTCGGGGAACTAAGATCCCGTATGCCATGCAGCGTGACCAAAAAAAAAAAAAAAAATCCATAGAAAAAAATATATCACTGTCTGTAGACTTTGCCCGTCTGGTGGCTCCTGACTAGAATGTTCCCTGTTTGCAAGTTTTAGGACTTCTGCTTAAAAGTCTGTTGAGTGTAGATGCCTAAATGTTGTAATGTATCCTGTGTGTGATATATAGCTATGGTCCCCATTGGTCCTGAGGGGATGTGGCCCTGAGGAAGTAGGGACAAAAGAGCTAAGGCCCAGGGAGGCTAAGAGTCTTGGGCTCTGAGTGCTGTGGAGCCACAAATGGGCTCTGAGTCCCAGCTGAACTGACTCCTTCCCGTACTTTTCTGCAGGATTAATAGACACCGCTTCTGACTCCAGCTCAGATGCTGAATTAAGACCCCTTGTGTAAAACCTACCAATCCCAGGAACTAGAGCATTCATGTAGCAAAGGCAAACACTGATTTCCACGGCCCAGCATTGCCTGGGCAGATCTGCTTTGTAAATGCCCAGAAGCAGCCTTTAGGTTGGGTCTGGCTCAGGCTGCTCAAGCCGGGAAGAAGAGCAGATGGGAACCAGAGCCCAGGGTGACTGGTTTGTGTCCCAGAGCCTAGTGATGGTAGACCTAAAGCATGACAGAGGTGCAAGTGAAAGTCTTCCCAGAGAGGGTAATGGGACAGATCAGGGCTTGGTCATGGTGTTCCCTTTCTGAAAGTGGCCTGGGACCAACTAGCAGCCCTTTAGTCCAGTGGGAACTTGCATTCTACAAAGAACTCCCACCACTAACAGAAAATACCCTTCTGACTCCTATCTCTTCCTGGGGATTTTTTTTTTTTTTTTTTTGTGGTACGTGGGCCTCTACTGTTGTGGCCTCTCCCGTTGCAGAGCACAGGCTCCAGACGCGCAGGCTCAGTGGCCGTGGCTCACATGCCCAGCCGCTCCGCAGCATGTGGGATCTGCCCGGACCGGGGCACGAACCCGTGTCCCCTGCATCGGCAGGCGGACTCTCAACCACTGCGCCACCAGGGAAGCCCTCCTGGGGATTTTGAAAGCCCTTCTTTCCTCCTGCCTGGGCTGCCCTGCAGGGAGGCCAAGCCCTGAGAGCCTGGCTGTTCATGATCTTGCTAAAGAAGGGCTGAGTTCAATGCTCTTATCTCCCTCATCTTTCTAAGAAAATTCCCAGTTCCTCTGTTCTCTGGAATTCCCTGCTCTCCTCAGAAGCCCTAGGATCAGATACCCTCTTGGGAGAGGAAGCAGTAGAGCACTACGTGGACCACAGATTCAGAGCAGCTGTCTGTGTTTTGACCATTTATATCCCTGTTTCCCTGCTCACCCACCCTCCATGGCAGGAATTCCTGCTGTCCTTGGCTGCTCCTGATGGCCACCTTCACACTAGGGTTCTGGCTGGCACTGGGCATGCTGGGGGATGGGAGAGCTATCCTTGGATCTGTTTTTCTGGATGTCACCAAGACGTGTTTTGAAATGTTTGCAGGCACCATCATGTGTTATGGGCAGACGGGAGCTGGCAAGACATACACCATGATGGGGGCAACTGAGAATTACAAGCACCGGGGGATCCTCCCTCGTGTCCTACAACAGGTAGAGAGTGGGCCCGTGGGTGGGATGCCACATAGGTCCCCTCTTTCTACCATACATGCTGCCCATCCCAGGCAAGCTCCTGGAGACAGTGGGGTCCAGCCTCAAAGGAGTTGCAGCCTGTAGGGGAGACAGGTTACCCATGGTGAGGTGTGTGTGTGTGTGTGTAAACCAAGAGTTTAGGTTCCAGGCTCTGACCTACGCTCATGCTGAGCCTGTTTTCTCATTTGTTAAAGAGGGAGTCAGATGTGTTGACTGGCTTCTTGCTGCTCTGATGGTCTGTGACCCTGTAATTGAGGATTTGGAGGTCCTAATCCTGTTCCTTCCTGGTTTTAATGAGGGAGATATGAACCCTTGCAGAGCTTTCTTACTGGCCTGCTCTGGTTTCTTGCACCACCACAGCCCCAGAAAGAGCAAAGGGAAGAAGCAGGGCACGACATGAGCTTTCAGGACCGAGTCAGCCTTGGGAGTCTGGGAAGTGTGACTGAAGAAAGGACAAATGGGCCTTCCTTCAGAGTCTGCTAGCCTGTGTTCTGTGAGGACCCTCTTTTTGAAGGTGGGAGGCAAAGGACTTTTCCCTAAAAAGCATCTTGAGGTTTTATAGCCCTGTGCTGTAAGAAGTGTAGATGTCCCTCTAGTGTATGACCATCCATGCGATAATTTCTTGAAGCAATATCCTTAACATCCCACTGTCAACGCTTCAGTATCTCAGCATCTTAGACTTTATAGTCTAGCCCAGCGCTGCCCAATAGAAATGTAATGTAAGTCACATGTGCAATTTTAGGTTTTCCAATAGCCACATTTAAAAAAGTAAAACCAGTGAAATCATTTTTAAATAATATATAATATATGATATATAATAATATATTTTATTTAACTCAGTATAGCCAAAATATCATTTCCACATGTAATCAATATGAAAATTATTGAGATATTTTACATTCTTTTTCTTTATACTGAGTCTTTGAAATCTGGTATGTATTTTACATTTACAGCCCATTTCTATTTAAGACACTAAATATTCATCAGAAAGAGTTGCTCTGTATTTAGAGTTCATGAAATTTACAGTTGAGAAGGTAGATTTATAAACCCAGGTTGTTCCAAACATACTTAAAGGTTTACCAATAACTGAATTTAGTATCAGTTTTAAATTTTCAGTTAAAATTAAATAAAATTTAAAATCCAGTTCCTCATTTGCACGAGCCAGATTTCAAGCGCTCAGCAGCCACCTGTGGCTAGTGTCTAGCATATTGGACAGCACAGATCTAGCCTGTTAGAGCAAGGGGGGGACTTCAGGGATCATCCAGCCCAACTCCCCATTTAACAGATAAGAAAGGTAAGATCTAGAGAGGGGAGAAGACCAGCCCAAAGTCACCTGCTGATAAGGTATTAGGAGTCGAGAAGGCTGAGTTCTGGCTTGACTTCTTCCCTTAGTAGCTGAGCCACCGTAGATGGGTATTGCCCCTGCCCTGCTTCAGTCGCAGTGGCATCATGAGGGTAGAATTTAAAAATGGATGTGAAAGAAGTTTATATGTGGTGAAACCCCACAAAACAAGAGATCTTCACTCTGGAGTCCTTTCTGTTCATCCTGCCTCTACTTCTTGAGACTGTACAAGTATTAGCCAATCTGTAAGTCAGGCCTCAAAAAAACTAGAAGATGATAATAAATACTGCCCAATAGACTGCAGCTACTAATAATTGTTGTTGCTGATGACCATCACACCAACTAGACTGTAAATTCTTCTAGGGCAAGGATTCCCTCCTAAGGTAAGAACTCTCTTAGCACTGGCTGACTGGCCGTTGGAGTTCCACTCTCAGTGACTGCTGTCCAATCTCCCATCTAGGTTTTTAAGATGATCGAAGAACGCCCCACACAGGCCATCACTGTGCGTGTTTCCTACCTGGAAATCTATAATGAGAGCCTGTTTGATCTCCTGTCCACTCTGCCTTACGTTGGATCCTTGGTCACACCTGTGACCATCGTGGAAAGTCCTCAGGGGGTCTTCATTAAGGGCTTGTCGGTCCACCTCACAAGTCAGGAGGAGGATGCGTTCAGCCTCCTTTTTGAGGTGAGATGATCAAGTCTACGGGTTCCTTCCTCCTTACCTTCCCTCCCTCCTTTCCTTTTTTTTCTCTTTTCCTCCCTCCTTAGTTTTTTACTTACTTTGACAACCAGAATGAAAATTAATATATGCTTGTTTAGCAAGTTCAGATAGTAATGAAAAATACAGAAGCAAAAAAGGAATTCACTCATCTGTTTTCTACATATGGCAACAATAATGTGTATTTTGGCTTATTTCCTTCTAGTCTTTTTTCTTGTGAAGTTTTTTCTTTACTTAGTGAAACTGTCCTTTTTTTTTTTTTTTTTTTTGTGGTACGTGGGCCTCTCACTGTTGTGGCCTCTCCCATTGCGGAGCGCAGGCTCCGGACGCGCAGGCTCAGCGGCCATGGCTCACGGGCCCAGCCGCTCTGCGGCATGTGGGATCTTCCCGGACCGGGGCACGAACCCGTGTCCCCTGCATCGGCAGGCGGATTCTCAACCACTGCGCCACCAGGGAAGCCCTGTCCTTTTTTTTAAGTCAACATTAAATCACAGGCATTTGTGGTATAGAAAAAAATAAGAATTAATGTCCTTGGTATATAAAAGCTCTTACAAATCAATAAAAAAATTCCCCGGGATATGTTATTCTTTTAAAAATCATGTAGATTAAAACTCTATGCATTGCTGGTGAAATGTAAAATGGTGCAACCATTGTGGCAGTTTCCTAAAAAGTTAAACATTAATTTTATCATAGGACCTAGCACTTCTACTTCTAGAAATCTACCCAAGAGAAATGAAATGTGCACACAAAGACTTGTATACAAATATTCATAATAAGATTATTCATAATAACCAAAGACGGGAAATAACCAAAATATTCATCAACAGAGAATGGATGAACAAAATGTGGTGCATCCATACAACAGAAAACTGTTTAGCAGTAAAAAGAAATGGAGCACTGATACATGATACAGCTTGGATGAATCTCAAAAAAATGCTAAGTAAAAGAACTTAAAAAGTTACCTGTTATATGATTCCATTCATTTGAAACATCCACATCTATAGAGACAGAAAGCAGATTAGTAGTTGCCTGGGGGAGGGGACAGGCAGTGACTGCAAACGGGCCTGAGAGAACTTTTTGGAGTGATACAACATTTTAAAAATAGAGCTGTGGGGCTTCCCTGGTGGCGCGGTGGTTGAGCGCCCGCCTGCCAATTCAGGGGACATGGGTTCATGCCCCGGTCCGGGAGGATCCCACATGCCACAGAGTAGCTAGGCCCGTGAGCCATGGCCACTGAGCCTGTGCGTCCAGAGCCTGTGCTCCGCAACGCGAGAGGCCACAACAGTGAGAGGCCCGTGTACCTAAAAAAAAAAAAAAAATAGAGTTGTGGTGATGGTTGCACAACCCTGTAATTTTACTGATTTTAAAAATCATTGAATTGTATACTTAAAACAATGAGTCTTATGGTATTTAAAATATATGCCGGGGACTTCCCTGGTGGTCCAGTGGCTAAGACTCCACACTCCCAATTCAGGGGGCATGGATTCAATCCCTGGTTGGGGAACTAAGATCCCGCATGCCACGCGTTACAGCCTAAAAAAAAAAAAAAAAAAATATATATATATATATATATATATATATACACATATATATGTATATTTATGTCAAATAAAACTTTTTTTTAAAAAGTCATTTAGGTGTCCTCAGGGGTGATATAAACCTGGATCCCTTGCATGTACACAGAAGAAAGAGCCTCCCAGGTGGCAGCAATGAGGCATTCTCGTCTTATTGTTGCTCCTGACATTTCCCAATGAAGAATGATGTTTGCAGTAGGTTTTTGGTGGCTTAAGTTTAAAGAAGGTCCAAGTTTGTGAAGAGTTTTTGTTTTGTTTTGTTTGTTTTGTTTTCTGTACGCGGGCCTCTCACTGTTGTGGCCTCTCCCGTTGCAGAGCACAGGCTCCGGATGCGCAGGCTCAGCGGCCATGGCTCACAGGCCCAGCCGCTCCGCGGCATGTGGGATCTTCCCGGACCCGGGCACGAACCCGTGTCCCCTGCATAGGCAGGCGGACTCTCAACCACTGCACCACCAGGGAAGCCCAGTCTTTATCTTTTAACTAAAGCATTTCATTCCATTTGCACCTAATGTAGTTTCTGAAATACTTGGGTTTAAATCTGTTGTTTTACTGCGGGCCTCTCACTGTTGTGGCCTCTCCCGTTGCGGAGCACAGGCTCCGGACGCGCAGGCCCAGCGGCCATGGCTCATGGGCCTAGCCGCTCCGCGGCATGTGGGATCCTCCCAGACCAGGGCACGAAGCCGTGTCCTCTGCATCGGCAGGCGGACTCTCAACCACTGCGCTACCAGGGAAACTCAATCTGTCGTTTGATTGTGTGTTCTTTATCCCATTTATTTTTCTTACCTGTTTTGCCTTCTTTTTCATTGGATATTTTTTTATTATATTTGTTTCCCTCTTTACTAGTTTGGAAGTTATATATTCGTTCATATTTATATTTTCTCGTTTTTCCTAGAAATAACAACTTGCATAGTTAGTTAATGCACACACATACAGACATACATACACAAATAAGTTGTATAACTGGTGAAATCTGAATAAGCTCTGTGGATTATACCAATGTCAATTCTTGGTTTTGACATTGTACTACCATTTTAGAAGATGTTAATCCTAGGGAGAGGCTGAGTAGAAGGTAGAGAGGACCTCCATGTATATTTCTTCCAAACGTTCTATGAATCAAAATAAAATGTTACATTATCATAACAAGTATATTTTGTAATTTGATTATAAGCTCTACTCCTTTGGCCCTTTATCAGTGGGTCTTTTTTGAGGCTTGGGTTGAGACTGTATTACTTTAGAGGATAGTTTTTTCTTTCAGGAGCCTAGGGAACATTACCAATCCAGTGTCTCTTTAAATCAGATTTAAAAAAATTTTAAAATTTATTTTATTTATTTATTTTTGGCTGCATTGGGTCTTCGTTGCTGCACACGGGCTTTCTCTAGTTGCAGCGAGCGGGGGCTACTTTTCGTTGCGGTGCGCAGGCTTCTCATTGCAGTGGCTTCTCTTGTTGTGGAGCATGGGCTGTAGGCGTGCAGGCTTCAGTAGTTGTGGCACGTGGGCTCGGTAGTTGTGACTCGTGGGCTCTAGAGTGCAGGGTCAGTAGTTGTGGCGCACGGGCTTAGTTGCTCGGCAGCATGTGGGATCTTCCCGGACCAGGTATCGAACCCGTGTCCCCTGCATTGGCAGGAGGATTCCTAACCACTGCACCACCAGGGAAGCCCTACAGAGGGGAGAGGGTGTCTGTACTATTGGAGGGGAATTCCAAAGTTACGAATCTCAGAGCTTATATAGGAGCTGGTACATTTACTCCTCTTCCCCTCTGTTAGGATAGAGAGATTGCAGAGCGGGATGGGGCAGAGGTGGGGGGAGGGGTTGCAGCTAGAGACAGAAAGGGAGGATGAGAGAGAGCTTGTGCTTTTATCTTGAAATGTAAGTAAATCCTCTCTTAGGAAAGGAGGGCAAGGTCTCTACCTGGAACTTAAGCTTTTGGTTCTGAAGGAGAAAGAGCTTATCACCCTTTGAATGTAAGAGATGGTTTGGGTGGGGGGATGGGAGTGGAGGGAGGTGAGGGAAGATACAAGTGGCTCTAGGTCTACCACCCTCAGAATGTGAAGAGCAAATGGCTTTGGGAGCAAAAGGAGATATTCTCTATCTTTATAACATGTCAATTTCATTGCTCAGAGAATCACCAAGAAATCCAGCAAGGACTATCTTACAGCACCTCCGTCTACAGGTGCCCTCAGGGCAATAAGAGCATTTGTTCTAGCTTGCAGTTCCTGGATTCCTGCTCCTGCTTTGTGTCTGGCCCTGGGTACTGGCCTTACTTTCTTGCAGCCTCAGCCATGCATTCAAAAGGAATTTTAAAATATTCTCTCTATCATCTTTAGGTGTTTTGCAGTAGGAAGTTTTCTGAATATTTAGTCCATCGTATTCCTGGAAGGCTCCCTTGATGTTTTGGGCTGTGATACAGTGCAAAAGGTGTAAAACTTAGAATTGGGGACTTGGGCTCAAATTCAGGTTTCTTTCAATCTATGAAGCCTTAATGTCGAGCAAATCATTAATCTCTTCAAGCTGCAGCTTGCTAATCTATAAAAGTGGAGACACTGTTTTTAAACCTACCCCAAAACATTGTTATGAGAATGAGCTGGGATCAGGCATTTTTAAAAATTGAGGTATAATCGGCTTGTAACATTATATTAGTTTCAGGTGTACAACATAATAATTCAATATTTGTATATATTGCAAAATGATCACCATAATAACTCTAGTTAACATCCATCACTGTATATAGTTACACATTTTTTCTGTGTGTTGACAACTTCTAAGATCTACTCTCTTTGCAACTTTCAAACTTTCAAATATGCAATAGAGTATTATTAATAGTCACCATGCTGTACATTACATCCCCATGATTTATTTTATAAATACTCTGAAGTGAGATTGCTGGATCATATGGTAGTTCTATTTTTAAATTTTTGAAGAGGCCTCCCCTGGTGGCACAGTGGTTAAGAATCCGCCTGTGAATGCAGGGGACACGGGTTTGATCCCTGGTCCGGGAAGATCCCACATGCCGCGGAGCAACTAAGCCCGTGTGCCACAACTACTGAGCCTGCGAGCCACAACTACTGAAGCCCATGTGCCCTAGGGCCCATGTTCCGCAACAAGAGAAACCACTGCAATGAGAAGTCTACACACCGCAACAAAGAGTAGCCCCCACTCACCACAACTAGAGAAAGCCTGTGTGCCCCAACAAAGACCAACGCATCCAAAGATAAATAAAATAAATTAAAAAAAATTTTTTTTGAAGAGCCTCCACATTGTTTCCCATAGCAGAGGCACCAGATGGGATCAAGCATTTTGAGCACTGACTACAGAGCCTTGCACACAATAAGTGCTCAGTGGATGCTGTTCAGAAGCATGATTGGCACTGCCTGAGCACTCATATTTAGAATTGAACCAGGAATTTTGTTTGCAGCAGTAGTTCCTCAAGGGCCATGTCCTTGCTAGGCAATGATGGTGGAAGGATAAATGTGAGGCCTAAAGAGGCTCACCGTGGGGTGGAGAAGGACGAGGAAGAAACCCGTGACAACCACAGCACAATCTGAACTGTGTTCCAGGAGTGACAGACACCTGGATGGATGTGGCTAGGGTGAGGGCGGTCAGCAAAGGACTCTTCATGGAGGAAAGGACACTTTTCTGGCCTTCAGAGGTTGCTTAATTAGAAGGCAGAAAGACAAGCAAAGAGGGCACTTCAGAAAGGGGACTGAAGGATAAAGGTGAAGTGACCCCTTGTACTCTTGGTGAATGTCACTGAATTTACAGGAGAGGTGGACAGTATGAGGCAATGAGGGTATAGCCTGGAGGCCAGCCAGGCCTCCTCCACAGCCCAGGGCCTCCCCTCCTCTTCGGGTTTTCCACTCTCCCCAGGGGAACATGGCATCACTGATTTGAGGCTTGTTCATAGCACCTCTCAGGGGCCTTCAAGGAGACGGAGTCCCTCCTGCAAGGATCGCTTTCTCGAGGAACAGCCATTTCCACCACATTTCCTTTTAAGTGTATTCTGGTCATAGTGCCCAATCCTATGAATTAGAGGCAAGGGCCTGCTGTCCCTTTAAAGAAACAAATCATTGACTTTTCCTAACTTTTAAAAGTAATATGTGTTCACTGTAAAAAAAAAAAATATGAAAGCACAAGCCTGTATATATAAAAAATTCACCTGTAAACTCCAACCCAGAAGTGACCATTATTAACATCTTGGCAGCACCATCTGTTTATTCTTTCTTCTATGAATGCTTCTGCATTCCTTAGATTGTACCATCATATGATTTTGTCCTTCATTTTGTCTTTTTTTTTTTGCACGCTATGCGGTCCTTTCACTGCTGTGGCCTCTCCCGTTGCGGAGCACAAGGCACAAGCTCTGGACGTGCAGGTTCAGCCGCTCCGCGGCATGTGGGATCTTCCCGGACCGGGGCACGAACCTGTGTCCCCTGCATCGGCAGGCGGACTCGCAACCACTGCGCCACCGGGGAAGCCCTGTCCTTCATTTTGTTAATGAAGTGTATTACATTGATTGATTTGTGTATGTCAAACCATCCTTGCATCCCGGGGTATGCAAGGATGTGGTTGTTGTGTATAGTCCTTTTATTGTGCTGTGGAAGTCAGTTTGCTATGATTTTGGATTCTGCATTTTTCTGTTATTAAAAACTATTTGTCGGGACTTCCCAGGTAGCTCTGTGGTTAAGAATCTGCCTGTCAATGCAGGGGACATGGGTTCGAGCCCTGGTCCCAGAAGATCCCACATGCTGTGGAACAACTAAGCCCATGTGCCACACTACTAAGCCTGCACTCTAGAGCCCATGAGCCACAACTACTGAAGCCCGTGCACACAGAGCCCGTGCTCCACAACAAGAGAAACCACTGCAATGAGAAGCCCGCACGCTGCAACAAAGAGTAGCCCCCGCTTGCCGCAACTAGAGAAAGCCCGCATGCAGCAACGAAGACCCAACACAGCTGAAAATAAATAAATAAATAAATTTATTTATTTATTTTAAAAAAACCAGCAACAACAAACTATTTGTCAGCATTCTCCTGGCTGCATAACATTCCATTGTACAGCTAGACCATTCCCTAATTGTTGGATATGTAGGTTGGTTATGATTCAATATTCATGAACATTTTTAAGGCTCTTAATTCTTATTGCTGCTTTGCCTTTCAGAAAGCTATTATACAGGGAATTCCCTAGTGGTCCACTGGTGAGGACTTGGAGCTTTCACTCACGAGGGCGCGGGTTCAGTCCCTGGTCAGGGAACTAAGATCCCGCAAGCTGCATGACGTGGTCAAAAAAAAATGAAAGGGGGCTTCCCTAGTGGTGCAGTGGTTGAGAATCTGCCTGCCAATGCAGGGGACATGGGTTCGAGCCCTGGTCTGGGAAGATCCCACATGCCACGGAGCAACTAGGCCCGTGAGCCACAATTACTGAGCCTGCGCGTCTGGAGCCTGTGCTCCACAGCAAGAGAGGCCGCGATAGTGAGAGGCCCGCGCACAGCTATGAATAGTGGCTCCCACTTGCCACAACTAGAGAAAGCCCTCGCACAGAAACGAAGACCCAACACAGCCATAAATAAATAAATAAATAAATAAATAAAATAAAATAAAATAAAAAGAAAGAAAGAAAACTATTATACAGATTCACACATCTCTAGCAGTGAGTGAAAGTATAGGTCTGGACTCCAATTTGTCTTCTATTCTACTAGTTTATAAATGAGATTTCCCTGGAAGGGCTGGCTGATTGCAGTGATATAAATATCGTTTCTGCATAATTGAAAAATGATCCAAATGCCATGTTATTTTAATATTTCAAAAAGTTGTCTGTGTTTTCCGTCTTCTTCAGGGAGAGACCAACAGGATTATAGCCTCCCACACAATGAACAAGAACTCATCTAGGTCACACTGCATTTTCACGATCTACGTGGAGGTAAATGCAAGCTCTTTGAAGAGCCGAGAGGGGCCGTTGATTCCCATGGGGCCTGCTCAGTAAGAACCTTCTCCCTGTGACAGTTTAACCTCTTTTTGGGTGTTTCATAGGCCCATTCGCGGACCTTATCAGACGAAAAGTACATCACTTCCAAAATTAACTTGGTGGATCTAGCAGGCTCTGAGAGGCTGGGGAAGTCCGGGGTAAGTGGGGGAGCAGGAAGTTCTTCCTCAAGAAGCCACAGCTGTTTCCGGCTTAGTTTCTGTGTACCTTGGCCGTCCCTCATTGGGCGTTCGTGAGCACCATCTCGAGCTAGGCGCAGTGGAGCTGGAGGGGCAGAACTAGCAGAGGTGAAACAGAGAGGCAGTTCCTTCCTGGCAGGATTTTTGTAAACATTAAATGAGATGATGGCTCCTAAATTCTTAGCAAAGTTCCTGGCACTCGGTCAGTGCTCAGTCAATGCTCCATGCTCTTATTAGCATTTCTCTATGTATCAGTGTGAGTGTTCACACAATGAATATTTGCATGAATTTTTCATCTCACATAAATATTCATGTGAGCGTATTAACATAAGTATTCACAAGAGCATTCAGATGAGCATTCCTATGTGCGTTCATATGAATGTTTGTATTTGTGTATTGAATGAATGTATATTCCCAGGATTATTTGCTCAAGTATCTGCACAAATATTCCCATGTGTATTCATAATAATGTGACTCTTAAGAGAGTATTCATATAAATATTCACATAAGTATTCATATTCACATGAGTACTCATTCATAAGAATATATGCACGAGTGTTCCTGTGAGTGTTCCCATTAGCCCAAGGCGGATACAACACAATCCCATGACAGGGAGAGAAGACGTGGTTCTGGGAAGGAGGCTCTGGCCTGGCCACAGACCTGCAGTGTTCTTTGTGGGGCAGCCTCTCCACTTGGTCTGATGAGGAACTGACCTTTGGTTTGTAGTCTGAGGGCCGAGTCCTGAAGGAAGCCACCTACATCAACAAGTCGCTGTCATTCCTGGAGCAGGCCATCATTGCCCTCGGGGACCAGAAGCGAGACCACATCCCCTTCCGGCAGTGCAAGCTCACCCACGCCCTGAAGGATTCCTTAGGTGAGGGTATGGTTGGTGCACAGCGGGGACAGACAGGCCTGGCATGTCTGTTACTGGTGATAATGGAATTGCTCCCTCCTGGTGGCATAGACTTACCTGCAGCCTTTTCACAGTGACTTTAGGCACACCTGGAAAGGCAGAATCAAGCACAGTGCCCTCTCATGTCCCCCATGCCATTGTCTTCACTCCTCAGAACCTTTGCTTAAGCTTTTGCCTCTACCGGAAGTACCTTCTCATTTCCCCTCATCCCTGAACCAGCTGGCAGAATCCTTCATCACCTTGAAGACGAAGGTGGAGGGCTTCTCCTGTGACGTGTTCCCTTCCCTGACTGAGCTGGGGCTGTGTCTTGTCATCCTTGTGTTCCCAGGCTTTCGCATTGGGCCCAATAGCATGGTGGTTGGTGTGTGATTATTAACTGAGTGCTCCCCCCCACACCCCCATAAGGAAAGCCCTGGCCTAGAGGCCTCTGCCCTATCCCAGGCCTTCTCTCCTCTGCTTTTCCCCCAGCTCCTCTTTTAGGTACCTTTGACAGCCTCTCCTGCTTCTCTTCTTCTTCCCCTTGCCTCCCAGCCTCATGCATGCTTGTGTGTGTCCTCTCTGACCCTGTGTCAGTCAGCTCAGGCTGCTAGAACAAAATATCATGGACTGGGTGGCTTAAACAACAGACATCTATTTCTCACAGTCCTGGAACCTGGAAGTCCCAGGTCAAGATCTGACAGGAATGGCTCCTGGTGAAAACTCTCTTCCTGGCCTGTAGATGGCCACTTTCTCGTTGTGTCTTCACATGGCAAAGAGAGAGAGAGAGAAAGAAAAGAAAGAGATCAGAAAGGGAGACAGGGCTCTGGTCTCTTTTTCTTTTCTTACAAGGGCACTAATCCCATCATGGGGCTCCACCCTCATGACCTCATGTACTTAATTACTTCCTGCAGGCGCCACCTCCAAATACCATCACATTGAGGGTTAGGACTTCAACATATGAATTTTGAAGGGACACAAATGTTCAGAGCCCTCCTGCCCCCGCTGCTCACCAGCCTCAAAGGAATCTCTTGGCAGAAAACCCACATGGTTCATGGCCCTTCTGTGTCCTTTCTGCAGGGGGCAATTGCAATATGGTCCTTGTGACAAACATCTATGGAGAAGCCGCCCAGTTAGAAGAGACGGTATGTAAAGACAGCCAGTGCAACCGGGATGGAATCCCTCCTCGGATGCATGCCAGGGCTGGGTAAACTGACACAGTAGTTATAGACATGGTCAAGGGTGGAGGGATCCAGGGATGAGTCTGAGCCAAAATTGCTGAAGGGGGCCCGGCCAGGATCCAAATACCAAGTACCAAGGGGCAGAAGGCATGTCAAGGAAGAGGCAAGGCAGGTGGCAAGCTCAGTGTGGGGACCTATGTGAGAAGAGAAGGCTGAGAGCCGGCTTTGTGGGGCAAGGACTGTGTTTTCTGGCCCATGCCAGGAGTATTTTGCCACTGCAGCGAGGAGCTTGAGAAGGAGAGGAAGAAGAAGAAGGTGCAGCAGCTGGATGGGCCCTGGCGGCCATGCTGAAGCCTTGGCTATTCTGCTCCAGGCGGCTGGGGCTATCACAGGGTTTTAGTAGGAGAGGGCTGTGGCCAGAGTTGTGACTCGGGGAGATTAATCCAGCAGCAGGAAACAGGTGACCCGGGGAGGTGAGAAGCTTATGAGAACCAGAGGCAGGAATACGAAGTGAGCCAGTGACACAGGTGAGTCCACATAGCTAAGCACCCAGGCTGGGGCTCCCCGCCTCTCCTCCCTACCCATCCTAAATAAGATAGGTTTGGAAATCTCTCCCTAGACATTTTGCTCAAATGTGGATGTTTGGGGCAAGCTTCAGTCATCTGGAGAATCCACTAGGTGAAACAGTTCATTTCCAGGGACATTGCAGGGCAAGATGCTCCTGCAGGGCCTCCCAGCTTGGTGCATCAGGGAACATCCCAGCTTCCAGGGGGAGTTCTCCTGCTGCATACCCAGTGCCCTGGGACTTGGGAGGCCAGGGAAGGGAGCTCCAGCTGACGTGCAGACAGCATCCCCAGAGGAAGGCTTCAGGCACCTACTGGTCTCACAGCATAACAAAGCAGGAATGAACCCCAAGAGGAGTCATATGAATATTGGGCCTCCTGGCTGCCTGGTTAAGAAATAAGTCCTCCAAGACCGTGGAAGACCCTTTCTCCCCTTATCCCCACCCCTGAGATGGTCACACAGGAAGCAGCTCTCCTGGTACCTGCTGTCCCCCGAGGCTTGTGGCCACACCACCTGGGATCTCTGATTAGGACTGAGCCCATAGGAACCCTAAGGAGCTGCTGGAAGAGTATCAGCGGTTGGGACAAAGGCATATTGGGGGTGCAGAAGCTCATGAATCTCTTCTCCAAATGCTTTAAAACTTTAAAACTGTTCCTGTCATGATTTGTGTTGCTTTATGCAGTGACCATGCATGTGTGTACGAGGGAGTCTTGGCCACACTTGCTGCTGTGCTTACATCAGCTTACAGCAGGAGAGTCTGATTTCACCCTCACACAGAAGCAACTCCAACTAAAATGACAGGGGTCTCTTCCTGAGGGCTCTCTGTGGGCCAATTCTGTCCAGAGCACATTACCTACCTCAGCACTAAGTCTCCCAGTGACCTTGTGAGGCAGGTCTTCCCAACTTTACAGAGAAGTTACAAGACCTGTCTGAGGTTGTGCAGTCAGTTGGTTGGTGGCAGAGCTCTTAACTACTAGGCAAGACTGTCCAATGGAAGAGCCCTTTCAGGCCTTCCTCAGGCTACTTCTGGGTTACCCATCCCCCCTCCAAGTCGGCTTCCCTGTTTCAGGGCTCCGAGTCAGCCCAGCACAGTATGAGGCTGGGATGTCAGGGCTCACTGGCTGCTCATGTGCCACTGGCTGCCCCTCACTGCCAGGGAGCAGCCCTCCATTCCTCATGGAACATCAGCGCAGGGGGGCTGTTTCCCAAGTGCCCGCTTCTGTGGCCACCCCATGGGCCCCCAGCCATAATTACCCCTGGCTGGCTGTGCCCCCAGAGGGACTCGGGCAGGACCCCCAAACGTTACTCCATGGGCCCATGGAGCATTCCTCTCTGCAGGGAGACTTGTTTTCTAGTGGAATCCTTTAACCTGTTTTGCAAATATCTCTACTCACAAGTATTTGACCAAGAACATAGAGGTCTGTCTGATCTGTTTTTCAGCTGTCTTCACTGCGATTTGCCAGCAGGATGAAGCTGGTCACCACTGAGCCTGCCATCAACGAAAAGTATGACGCTGAGGTACTAAGGGGCTTGTAGGCAGGTATCTTGCTGTGGGGAAGGTGTATGGGTTTGCTGCCTGGGTCACAGAGCCTGGCTTCTCTTCCTGCCTTGACCAAAGATACACATGTGATCCTGGGTCAGTCCCTTTCTGCTCTGGGATAGGCCAGTGTTTAGAGTCCCTTGGGGGCTGCCACAAAGGTGAAAGGGCTAGGTCAGGCCCCCACCCAATTCATATGTGGGGCTTCAAGGCCTCTGAGTGCCCCAGGGCTTCTGCATGAGAGTCCTTAGAGCTAATTGTTTCTGAGCTAAATCAGTGTGGACCATCTCTCAGACTCATCTGGTTAGGTCACTACAGAACCGCTTTCTTCCCAGCCTGAGCGATCCCTCTCAGCAAACAGCTGACCAATCAGAAGAATGATCAGCCTCACCATTAGCCAAGGAAATGCAAGTTAAAACCTTAGTGGAATTCCACCCTCAGACTAGCAAAAATTAGAAAATTTCTGACAATGTAGAAACAATGGTGAGTATGTGCAGAAACAGCAATGCTTATTTATTTCTGGTCAAAGTGTAATTGACAACCACTTGGGAGAGCATTTTGGCAACATCTAGTAAAGTAAAAACACATTTACCAATAATTTGGTTTTCCTTTAAGATGCTTATACAATCATAGTTACTGGAGACAGGAGCATATACATGCTCTAAACCCATGACAAACCAGCTAAACTTTCTAGATTCTAAATCCTGAAGGAAAATAACATTCCGGGGGCTCTGTGGATCTAACCCATGGTTTGGAGGTTGAGGAGGAAGTAAAGCTTAGAGCAGTGGTTCTCAAACTTGAGTGGGTATCAGAATCACCCTGCAGGCTCATTGAACCACAGGTCACTGCACCCGTTCCCAGAGTTCCTGATTCCATCGGTCTGGGGTGGGGGCTGAGGATTCAAATTTTTCATGAGTGTCCCCAGTGCTGCTGCTGCTGCTGCTGTTCTGGGACCACACTTGGAGAATGACGGGCACAGTAGTTAAGAGCGCTGGCCCCTGCATTGGGCTATCCTTGTTCAGCAGCCTGCTCTTTCCTTTGTCGGCTGTATAACCTCAGTGAGATACTTATTCTTTCTAAGGCAGGAGTAACAGAGTTCACTCTCAAAAAGATGTGAAGAACAAGATAATGGGTAGGAATCTTTTAGCACAGCGCTGTCATGGAGTAAATGCTCAGGAAATGTTAGCTAGCACTCTACAGTCACTTCTGCAGACCAGCAGTATCACTTCTAGGTATATAGTCTAGCAGCATTCTCACATATGCACATAAAGAGACTTATAGAAGATGGTGCTGCACTGCTTGTTGTAATGGTGAAAAGTTAGGAACATGATTAATAGCCTTTAACAGAAGAGTAGCTAAGTGGGTTGCAGAGGGAGGAAGCCAGAGCTAGAGCTGTGAGCATGGATAATCTCTAGTGAGAAAACAACTTGGGGATTGAACGGTGGCATCTCTCGTTTATACCAAGTATAAGAACATACAAAGCAATGCTGATCATCATTAGTGGATAGATGTGCATACAAAGAAAAAATGCACAGGAGTGAAAAGACCAAACTGAGCAGAGGTTCCTTCTGGATGTCAGGGTGGGGAATGGATTTGAAGTGGGGTAGCCAGGGGCTTCACATTTATCTGAAATGTTTTATTTCTTAAAAAAACAAAAACAAAAACACCTGAAGCCAATATGGTGGCATGCTGTTAAAGTCAGATTTTAGGGTGGTCTTCCCAAGGTTTCATGGCATTATTTTCTATGCTTTTCTGTAGCTTGGAGTTTTTCTTATTTCTTTTTCTTATTTTCTTATTTGGTGCTCTCTTAGCTTAGGACTACCACATTACCACCTGTGAACCTGGCTGAGTGGGCGTTGCATCTGGCAGTGAGGACTTTCATTTTAATGTAATTCCTGTTCTGAAATCTGCACCGTTTTTCCTGGACAGCCAAGTTGCCATGTCACCAAATGCAAATCTTTATGATAAGCATTTTCCTTTATATGTATGAGTTCTCGAGAGAGACCTAGAAAATTATTTTGGTTGTTGCCTTTCCTAGACTGTAGCCAGTATTCCCAGGTGGTTTCCAGCACCATTTTCAGTACTGATACCTGTTTTCAAGGGGGTGGAATAGCTTCTGTAGAGTTTCCTTGGTTGGTGGGGCTGGCTGGAAGGTGGGAGATTGAGTTCCTGATCCACCTCTGCTACCAGCTCTCTGTGGTGAGTTGCTCAGGCTCTGAGCCTCAGGATATTCATCTGTGAACTAGCAGGTTGGACTGATGACTTCCAGAAACCCTCCCACTATGTCATTCTGTGATTCTGTGAGGTGATGTAAGGGTTGTGAGCCACGGGCATAAACAGACAGCAGAGAGACTTGGGGTACCCTATTCTGCCAAGAGGAAGCACACCTGCACGCTGCCGTGGGGTCAAAATGGGGAAACTTCTTAGGCTGATAGCTGCTCACAACCTGGCGTGGACTTAAGCAGAACTCTCTGAATTATCCTCATTACATTTATGATGGAAACACCTAACCATCAAGGAACTTACGTGGGTCTGTGCTGTCTCTGAGGCGTTTTTTTTTCCATCCAGAAAATGCCCCTGTTTCTTATAAGGGAGTTGGTTAGCCAGGAGGTGCTGCCAGACCCTATTCTGTGGGGTCTTCTGCTTCAGCCCTATTTCCAAGCAGCTTCTTTCCAGTCAGTAGAAGAGGGCAAGTTAGAGGCCACTAAGCCTGCCAGGCACTAGGAGAAGTGGCTTCCATACTCTCGGGGTGCAGCATAGAGGCTGGTGACCCATGGGAGCAGATGGCTCATTTCCACCATCACCTGATTGGCCCAGAGGTCTAACCTGGCTCCTCATACCACACTGGACAGAGTCATCCAGCTGGAGGTCCCCAGCAGCTCAGCCAGACTTTTCCTAGCTGGGCATAGCACATTTTCTAGAGCTGAGATCCCTCAGCTGAGAGGAGGGGATAGAGATGAGTAGGGGCCGGCCACCAGTCCTCTCCCGTTCACCTCACTGGGAGTCCCCCTGAAGGACCATCTTGAGGATGCCCATAGGGGCAGAGTCATAATCTGGACCCTGGTCATGTGTCTTGAGTTCAGGCTTTGTGCCCTGATTTGCCACTGAGCCACCAGGATACCAGGACCCCTTGCTACAGACTGGTCACAGCTTTGGTCACCAGTCCTGAGAACCAGCTGTCAGGGGCTCCCTCCAGTGGCCAGTTTTTGACAACTAAAGGAAGCCCTGTTGTTCACAGTGAAGGTTCTCAGCATGAAGTCCCTTGTGCTTCTTATATGAAAAACACTAGGACAGTATCTATCAAATGTTAAAATGACTAAGCAATTCTGCTTCTAGAAATGTATCATTTATTCATTCAGCTAAAATTTATGGAGTACTTACTATGTGCCAGGCACTTTTTGAAGCCCTTGGGATGTATCAGTGTACCAACAGAAACACAAATCTCTGTCTTTTGAAGAGCTGACAGTCTGCTGGGGGTGGGAGAGATAGATATAATAAATATAAGAAATCAGTCATTTCTAGATTTGCTATTTATGACAACATGGATGAACCTAGAGGACATTATGCTAAGTGAAATAAGCCAGACACAGAAATAAATACTGCATGATCTCATTTATATGTGGAACCTAACAAAGTCAAATTCATAGAAGCAGAAAGTAGAGCAGTGATTACCAGGAGTGGGGTGGGGGCAGGCTGAGAAATGGGGAGATGTTGGTCAAAGGGTACATATTTTTAGTTCTAAGATGAATTAGTTCTAGGGACCTAATGTATAGTAGCATGGTGACTATAATTAATAGTAGTGTATTGTGTACTGAAAATTTGCTAGGAAAGTAGATCTCAGATGTTCATACCACACACAAAAAAATGGTAACTAGTGGATATGTTAATTAGCTTGACTGTAGTAATCATTTCACTGTGTACATGTATATCAAAACATCATGTTGGAGCTTCCCTGGTGGCCCAGTGGTTGAGAGTCCGCCTGCCGATGCAGGGGACACAGGTTCATGTCCCGGTCCGGGAAGATCCCACATGCCACGGAGCGGCTGGGCCCGTGAGCCATGGCCACTGAGCCTGCGTGTCCGGAGCCTGTGTTCCACAACGGGAGAGGCCACAACAGTGAGAGTCCTGCGTACCGCAAAAAAAAAAAAAAAAAAAACCAAAAAAACCACCACATCATGTTGTACACCTTAAATATATATAATTTTTCTTAAAACCAAAATAAGTTGTAGAGCTTCACTGTTCAATACAGTAGCCACTACTCACATGTGGCTACTGAAATCGGTAAAAAAATTCTTTTTTTTCGGCTGTGCTACCCGGCATGCGGGATCCTAATTCCCCAACCAGGGATCGAACTCATGCCCACTGCGGTGGAAGTGCGGAGACTTAACCACTGGACCACCAGGGAAGTCCCCTAAAATCAGTAAAATTAAATAAAATCAAAAATTCACTTCCTTGGTCCCACCAGTCACATTTTAAGTGTTCGATAGCTTTATGTGGCTTGCAGCACAAACACAGAACATTTTCATCATTACAGCAAGTTCTATTAGACAACACTGCTCTAGGGTATGTTCTATGAAAGAAAAGTAGAGCAAGATTTTAAATAAGAGTGGTGTGAGGGTGGGGAAGGGATTGCAGTTATACATGGGGTGATAGAGGTGCGCCTGATTTAGAAGCTTTTGAACAAAGACTTGAGGGAGTTGAGCCATGGAAATACCTGGGAGAAGAGTGTCCCAGGCAGAGGGGACAGACAATGCAGAGGCAGGAATGTGCCCATTTGGTGGGAATGGAGTGAGCAGGGGGAAAAGAGTAGGAAAGAAGTAACGGGGCAGATCACATAGACCTCATACATCACTGTGTTCTCGTACACAAAGATGTAAGTGCAAAGATGTTTTGCAGCATTTTTTGTAGCAGCAATAAATTGGAGGTGGCATACCTGATTATCAGCGGGGAATGGTAATGCTTTGTGTAGTGGTTGGGAAGGATGAGGGTCAGTGCATCCTGGAGGCATGGGCTGCACTGAGAGGGCCATTACCCTGTTGGACTGGAGTATCCTGGAGCTCCTGGGAGTCAGGGTTTGAGGTGGCCCTAGGGGTGCCTGTGCTCACTCTGTTCTCATTCTCCTCTGCAGTAAGAGGCAGAGGCCAGAGGACTGCTGAGATGCCCTCAAACCCTAAAGTCACCCAGTTGGGGAAAAGTCACCAGTGGGGAGGGAATCATCCAGATGCTGAGATCACACCCCATGGACTACCTGGAAGAGCCAGGATGTCCAGGCACGGGTAGGGAATTATAGGCTTGATATGAAAGAGGCAGGGTGGCTTCGCTGACCGTCCTCCCTGCTTTCCCCCTCACACCCCCCACAACCCCACAATATGTTTCCCTGGCAGCGAATGGTCAAGAACCTGGAGAAGGAGCTGGCACTGCTCAAGCAGGAACTAGCCATCCATGACAGTCTGGTAAGGGGCTAGAGGTGGTGGTGGGGTGTGGTTGCCAGAATGCTAGAGGGACTAGGGTCAGGGTACCAGGTGGGCAGAAGGGCTAGGTTGGGAGGGGGCAGAGGGTCAGGGCAGGGATGCTGGATGAGCAGAGCCGGTTGGGTGGACAGTGGGCCAGATGGGTTGGGGGCCGAGCAGAGAGACTCGGGGGTGAGGCAGAAGTGCTGGGGGACCGGGAATGCCTGGTAGGCAGGGACACTGGACAAACAAGATGTGGACAGGGGTGTCAGATGGTCAGGCAGTAGGCAGGGGGGATGAGGGGCAGGGGCCAGAGGCCTGGCAGGGATACAGGGGCAGACAGCATGATGGGTCAAGGTCAGGAGAGGTGGCCCCTGACCAAAGCTGGATGGTCAGGTGGGGACAGCAGCAGGGAGCCATGAAGGTAGGGGGTGGGGGCAGGAGTCCTCCAGTAGCCTGTCTGAGCTAATGCTCATGGTCCAGAGGAGCCTCAAGGCAGAGGCTGCCCCCTCCCTCCTGTGGCCCTCATCCTACAGAGTCTGCTGAGACTCAGTCAGCAGAACCCCCTTGTTTGGAGTAGCAGGCCCTGTGTTGGGCAGCCTTTCCTTCCCCGCCCTACCTGGTTGTCCCTTGCTGACCTGAACACCTGGCCTGTGAGTCAGGCCCTCCTTGCCAGGACGTGATGATGAAGGGAATGGAGCTGGCTTGGGCGGCCAGGGTCTGTGCCCAACCTCCCCACTTTGGTTCTCAGAATGGTCCCTGCCACCCCGCTTGGGCTCGGGTGCTTGGAGCTTAACAATATGTTCCTTTTCCTCCTCCAAGGCCAACCGTACCCTTGTGAACTATGACCCCATGGATGAAATTCAGATTGCCAAGATCAACTCCCAGGTGCGGAGGTACCTGGAGGGAACGCTCGACGAGATTGACGTAAGGAGCCCCTCAGGACCACCGTGTCCAGCTGGCCCGGGCCCCCATCTCCCGGCCACACCCCGACGCGTGCTGTGCTAGCCTTGGAACCTCACACTGAGAGGGTACAGGGGGTGTAGGGTAGGTGGTGCTG
Organism: Kogia breviceps; assembly: GCF_026419965.1. NCBI lineage: Eukaryota > Metazoa > Chordata > Mammalia > Artiodactyla > Physeteridae > Kogia > Kogia breviceps. The sequence continues at coordinate 41,067,112 of NC_081319.1, forward strand.
GACTCCTGGCCTCAGGGCCCTTCAGCCCATCTCAGGGCCTCGGCATCCATGTTTAGGGTTGCAGGGCTGTGGGTGACCCACAGAGTGGCTGACAGCCTTAAACAGCCTTGAATACACAGGAGGTGGTCCATCACTGGGGGCAAGTGTGGACCCTGGAGTTAGGCTGCCCTGGATCGAATCTCAGCTCAGCTATCTCCTTGCTGAGTGACCTCAGGAAAATGCTCAAGCTTGTGTACTCTGGTGGCCTCGCCTGTACGGTGTGGTGGGGAGGGAAAACCGAGCTGCGATGAGCTGAGATGCAGCACCGCAGGGGCTTGACTGTTCCAGGCAGAGTGAGGGCATTAAAGGATGATGGTCATGCTGGTTATCTACAAGGCAGACCCCCTAGGGCCCATGATGGAGTGGGCCAAGGAGGAGACAGCAGCCACACAGGGAAAGATGCATTGTTTTTATAGCACAGGCTGGCAGACCTCTCATCAGGGAGCTCGTGGGCAGAACCTTGCCTGACCTGTTACTGTGAGCAGCTGCCAGAGGCAAGCCTGGAACAACTGAGGGGCAGGCTGCTCTGGTCTTCCTAATAAGGGCAGCCCCAGACTGACCAAGGCGTCGAGGGTAATGCTGGCGGGCTATAGGCCCAAGAGGGAGGCTGATGGCTCTCCTCCAGCCACAGGTGAGTGTGTCTGTGCCCACACAGAAAGGTTCGTAATGGAACCTTTTGGAAGCAGGAGAGAGCTGAGGACAATAAATTTTATTTAAATGTTTTCTTAGTATTTTCAAGAACTAGAGTCATTTTAATTTTATAGAGGTCTTCACTCAGAAAAGGTGATTTTTATAGTCACTGTAAATAGTTTTAAAACTACTAATCAGGTGTTTCTCTGTTCTTGAGGAGGGCTGGACTGCCACTTTGCTGAGAGGGTGTTGGCAGATGTCCAATTCTTTTTTTATATATATTTATTTATTTTTGGCTGTGTTGGGTCTTTGTTGCTGCGCACAGGCTTTCTCTAGTTGCGGTGAGTGGGGGCTACTCTTCGTCATGGTGTGCGGGCTTCTCATTGCGGTGGCTTCTCTTGTGGAGCACAGGCTCTACGTGCGCGGGCTTCAGTAGCTGTGGCTCGCAGGCTCTAAAGTGCAGACTCAGTAGTTGTGGCGCACTGGCCTAGTTGCTCTACGGCATGTGGCATCTTCCCGGACCAGGGATCAAACCCGTGTCTCCTGCATTGGCAGGTGGATTCTTAACTGCTGTGCTACCAGGGAAGTCCCAGATGTCCCATTCTTGAGACAGATGGTCCACGGGTTAGCCAAGGGGTCCTGGTTTCTCTACTAACACAGACACAGCCTTGGTCCCGTGGTGCCCTTGGTCTAACCTCTGCCTTGTTCTCTTCCCCCCAGATAATCAACCTCAGACAGATCCAGGAGGTGTTCAACCAGTTCCGGGTGGTTCTGAGGTAAGGGGCCCACCCCATCCACCCCACTGCTACATCAGGCAGCCACTTTCATTTCCCATGGTATGGATGCCGGTCTCCAAGTGCACTGCCTTCTCTCTGGTGTGTGAGGAGCCAGATCAGAGGCCTCTGGGTATGGCAGGCCCTGGGTGTCCCCGACAGCCTCTGCCCCTGAGCTCTCATATCCTCCTGTCCTTCCCTCCCCCTGGGGGAAGTGGGGAGGACAGCCCTCCATTCAAGGGCTACTCAGAGATGAAGTGGTCCCTGGTTTCCTGAGTTTATTAATTGGACAGGAGGTCCTTATGGAGCGCCAGCCCTGAAGATGGCCGGAGCAGGACACCTTGATACTCCCCACACCCCCCTCCCCACCTCAGGAGGGATTTGTGGTTTATTTGGGTACAGACATACCTGTAGCCTGACTGGCTGATGCTGGATGGTATCACAGAAGCTGGGTGTGTGATTTTGAAGGGCCTGTTAGAGACAGACAGGTGGGGAAGCATGGTGCTGAGGCAGGCTTACGGTCCTTGTTAAAAGTCATCTTAGAGCAGGTGTGCTTGGCACATAAGGTGGCCCCTACAGGTTTGGGGGCTGGACAATGGGTACATGCACTGGGGAATGGGGAGCAGGGGAATCAGTGTTTTTGGTCTGGTCTGGTTCATGATGAGGATGTGGCTCTGTCGCAGGGGCCACACACAAACAACTTCTAACTCCAGTACTTGGTGCTTGCCCCAGTGGGTTCAGCATGGCCCCAGCTGTGAGGAGTTCTTTCACTCTCTCTCCCAAGCCAACAGGAACAGGAAGTGGAGTCCACTTTGCGCAGGAAGTACACCCTCGTAGACAAGAATGACTTTGCAGCCATCTCTGCTGTCCAGAAGGTAAGCACAATTGCCTCTTGCCGACAAGACTCACATCAGATTTTTCCATCCCCAGATCTTTCCAGAGACAGTGAGTGTCTTGCATTAAAGCAGACCTAGGGTTGCGACAGATAAAGGTAACACCAGCATGAGCATGGGGTGACCCAGGCAGGAGTAAACCGCATATGAGTTCAAAATGTTCTCCATAAAATGGAGATGTGGCTAGTAGTAAACAAGACCAATTCCCAGAGTTAGGTTGGAAACGGGCCCCAAGAGCCTTAGCGTATGGAATGAGACACCAGACCATGAGAGGAGTTGATGTAGGAAGTGGACATTGGGTAGGGTGGTCAGAGACAGCTCTGCTGGGGACAGCCTGAAGTGACATCAGCAGGAGCCACATCTCGGTGTGTGGGATGACCATGTCCACCTTTGGTCCATATATGCCTGGTTCCCCAGGGAGCCTGAACCCTTAATCTAACCATAGACCTGCAACTGGCCTCTGTCCAGGCAGGGCTCGTGGACGTTGATGGCCACCTAGTGGGCGAGCCTGACGGACAAGGCTTTGGACTCGGAGTCGCCCCTTTCTCCACCAGACCCGGGAAGAAATCCAAGCCCAAGAAGATGTTCAAAGAGCAGCTCAGGTGAGTGACCTTCCTGCTGCTCCAGCTGATCAGCACCTGGCCCTCCTTGGCTGGTGAAAGGGAGGGCATAAGCTGTCCCTCCCTTTCCCCGGTATCTTAGTTATGGGGTGGTCACAATGGATACCTCTCCTGCCAATACTAGCAGCATCTGCAGGGCCCAGGCTGGGCCTGGTCACCTGTCATCCTCACAGCAGTTCCACGAGGTGGGAGTTCATGTCTCCATTTTAGCTAATGAGGAAACCAAGGCTCAGAGAGGGGAATTCATTCCAAGGTCACATTGCTAAGGTGTGGTAGAGTGGAAGTGAGAAGACAGGCTGGCACTCGCCCTCTGGTACTTCATGTGGAAACCCAGCCCCCACCACCAGGTTCCTTCTGTGACCTGGCTAATTGGCACCCACGTCACCTAAAAACTCCAACTCACCTTTCAGACAAGACTCATTTGTAGATGCAGAATGTCAAGGTTCCCTTAATGAACCAGCCTCCCTGGGAAGTGCTGTGTCGTGGTGGACAAAGCACATGCTCTGGAGGTAATAATGCCTGGGCTCACCTCCCTGCTCAGTAGTTCTTTCACCAAAGGGAGTCACCTCTGTGAGGTGTAAGAGCCTCTCTGCCTCTGTTTCCTCATCCCTAAAATGGGTATAATAATAATAGCATCAGTCACTGGGGTGGTTTTGAGGATAAGTGAGTAAATGCAATCCCTGTCCCTGGAAGACCTCAATACAAATATGTTGTTACCATTATTATCACTTGTAAAAGGACACGGGCCAGAGCTGATTGTAGAAAACTCACATGCAGTACTGGTCGGGTAGGAGGATGCCCTGGCCTCCTCCTGCCTCTTCAGGAAGGGCAGTCACACCCCCACCCTCTCTGTTCTGCTGTTGGGTAATTAGTGCGGTAACAAATGGATCGAGGCTTGGTTCCCCCAAGCCACACCTGTTGCAAGAAGAAGAAAAGAGAAGCAAACAGTGGAAGGAGCCATGGATATCGTCCCTTTAGTTCAGTCCTGCTCACATGTACCTCTCTGGGAGGGAGGACCCCGGGTGCCATCAGTTGGAGAGGGAGGATGGCTACTTTCTGGGGAGCTGGTGTGGGCACTGATAGAGGTGGGAGAGCAAGTTGTGGACTGATCAGAGCAATGGGGCAGACATGTCTCTCTTTACTGTTGGTCCGCAGACAGATGCACCCTGGGTGGGGGCTCTGCTACTCCTTCCCAGGGATGCCTTTGTGACTAATACCTTAGCAGCCATGATGCTCCTTAGAGCCTGTGGCCCACCCCAAAGGTCCTTATGCTTCCGAACTGGAGACTGCCCATTCTTCCCAGGTGTCTCCTGCTGAGACTGCTGGAAGGAGGACTTCTTGTTCTGATAAAAGGGAGAGATATTCTCTCCTCTTCCTCCCCATATGCATGGCTTAGGGTTGTACTCTTTGCCCTTTGGCCTGGGTTTATGTTCAAGATGGGAGCTGAGCGGGCTGGGGCTTCTGGTGTATGAGTGCTGAGCAAGATTACTCCCCTCAGCATCAGAGACACTGAGCCTGGGGTCTCCCTGCCTTCTTCTTCCAGCTCCTTGGCAAGAAAGGAGGGTGCCAGCAGCCCTGTGAGTGGCAAGGACTTGGATGCTTCCACCTCCAAGACCCAGTTGACCCCATCCTCCAAGGATGGAGATGTCAAAGACATGCTTCTGCAGGACCAGGAGACCTCCAGTATTGAGCCCCTTGCCTCGGAATCCCCAAAGGAGGAATTACGCCCACCCAGGTGACCATCTAACAGTAACTCCTGCACCAGATCATACAAAATCAGAGTATGACAAGGAAAGAGCACCTGCAGATAGAAGAGAAATAAAATGGGGGTAATAGGCAAAGACTAGGAGCACAGTCCAAAAAAGAAGAAATATGATGGCTTATACACGTGCAAAATGGTTCAACCTCAGGAGTCATCCAAGATACACAATTATACACGGAATCATTTTAGACACTCCAAATAGCAATTATTTGAATAATTAAATTTGCATATTTTGAATAAGTAATGTATTCAAAAGATACAAAGTTCTCAGGTATGAGACCCTTCCTCTAGCCACCCAGTTCCTCTCTGTGGTGAGTCAGTGATTGAGTTTTTAGGAAGCTATTTTTAGGAATCTATCCTGAGGAAATAATTAGAGATGTGGACAAAGATTTATACAAAAAGATTGTGTCATTAATTTAAAAAGCAAAAGAAAAAATTTTTGGTAACACCTTCAATAGTTGACATTAGGGGGCTTCCCTGGTGGCGCAGTGGTTGAGAGTCCGCCTGCCGATGCAGGGGACACGGGTTCGTGCCCCAGTCCAGGAAGATCCCATATGCCGCAGAGCGGACACATGATGAAATACTATAGTAACATTGATGGTAGAATCAAGAGGGTGTTCACTATACAATTCTTCCAACTTCTCTGAATGTTTGGAAGTGTTCACAGGCTGGGGGAAAATTCTTTATGTACATCTTTGTACATTTCAAGGGCAGAAAAAATAATTCACTTAGTGCCCTTTCCCTAATGTCAACTTTTTTTTTTTTTTTTTTTTTTTGCGGTATACGGGCCTCTCACTGCTGTGCCCTCTTCCTTTGCGGAGCACAGGCTCCGGATGCACAGGCTCAACGGCCATGGCTCATGGGCCCAGCCGTTCCGCGGCATGTGGGATCTTCCCGGACCGGGGCACGAACCTGTGTCCCCTGCATCCGTAGGCGGACTCTCAACCACTGCGCCACCAGGGAAGCCCCATCCATCTTTTTTTAAAAAATAGATTTTAGGGCTTCCCTGGTGGCGCAGTGGTTGAGAGTCCGCCTGCCGATGCAGGGGACACGGGTTCGTGCCCCGGTCCGGGAAGATCCCACATGCCGCGGAGTGGCTGGGTCCGTGAGCCATGGCCGCTGAGCCTGCGCGTCTGGGGCCTGTGCTCCGCAAAGGTAGAAGCCACAACAGTGACAGGCCCGCGTACCACAAAAAAAAAAAAAAAAAAAAAAAAAAAAAAAAAAAAATAGATTTTAAAGTAAGTTGCAGACAATCTACTTTCCCCTGCCCAACACTTCATCTTACATCTTATTAACTAGAGTTCTCAAAGATTTTTAATAGCATGAAAGAATGCTTCTGTGAAAAAAGTAAGATGTAAAATTATATATATTGCATGACTCCAAATATTAAAAGTTATCAAAGAAATGAAGGAGATACACCAAAGTGTGGTTGCCAATAGGTAATGAGTGGTATTTTGGGGGGGTATTTTTGGTAACTTTTCCTTACTTTCCTCATTTTCTGCAACAGTCACGTGCCCTTGTGTGCTCAGTAAAACAGAGATGAGAGAATGATTCCTACACAGTTTAGCTCCCATCTGGGGTAGGTGGTGCCCAGGAATTCTGACCTCCTGCTTACAGAAGCCCCAGGAGAGAAAGGTGAAGTGCCTGGTGGCTCCAAGACAGCTGCCCCATTTCTCCCTCCTCCTTCCCCTCCATCTTCAGGCCCAGCACCCCACCCACCAAGCCTGTGGCCTTTGAGGACTTTAAGAATGAACGGGGTAGTGAGATCAACCGCATCTTCAAAGAAAACAAATCCATTTTGAACGAGCGGAGGAAAAGGGCCAGCGAGACCACACAGCGCATCAATGCCATCAAGCGGGAGATCGACGTGACCAAGGAGGCACTAAATTTCCAGAAGTCACTACGAGAGAAGCAAGGTAAAGGTGAGGGGAAGATAGTTGGGGGACAGTGGAATCTGAGTCATCCTGCTTGGGATGGGGCAGCCTTGGGCACTGGAGGACTGAGTTGGAAGGGGGCCAGCAGGGGATGTTGGGGTGCAGGCTTCATCCCTGGGTCATCACTTGGCTCTAGACAGCCCTGAGGAACCACAGAGTCCTTCCCTGTCAGCTAGCTTCTGCTTGCAAGTCCCCCTTCTTGCATTATCTCAGATCTAAGTGCTGGACCTTCCATTTGATATGTGCTTCTGCCCATGGAGGGACAGAATGTTGGTCTTGTAGACACTTCCCCAGGGAGATGGGTGGCTGGCTACCGTCACAAAGTCCATGGGTCCTGGTGTTTTCTCCTCACTGACCACAGTGGTCTGATTGGGGTAGGGGTGCTGGTCAAGACATGAGAAACTGAGGAGGGAATGAGAATGTGGATACCAGGGGCCAAGTGATTCACTGTCACTAAGACCGTTCCTCACACCAACCCCGCAACAAACTGGCCTAGCAGAGTCTTGTCTCTTAAGGCAGGTGGTGTGGGAAGCCCTCAGGCTCAACGAGCAGGGACCCCTGTGTGGGGAGTGGGGAGAGTGCTCACCTGGTTACCCTGACCTGTTGCCCCTGTCCCAGTGGCAGACACTGCCCATACCTTCAATGTGCACCAAGAACCCTCAAGCTTGATTGAGCAGAGGACTCATTTGGGAAGGCTGGTCAAGTGCAGATTCCTAGGCTGCAATCAGTGGCTCTGACTCAGGAAATCTGGAGCAGGGCCTAGAACCTGCATTTTAACGAGTAACCATACCAACACTGAGGCTGGTGGTTCAGAGGCCACACTCTTGTTCACAGGCAGGGCACAGCACCGGTTACTGGGCTTTCCCTTGCTAAATCGCAACCCTATGCTAGGCCGGCCTTCTTGAATGATCTCACTGATCACCTGGGCATCCCCAGGTGGCACTTGGTTTTCTGCAGGTCAGGGGGATCATCTCACTCACAGAGGTTGCATTTTACTCACTTATTTCTCAGAGGTCAACTTTATTTCCAAATTCTTGGAGCTACTTTGCTCATACCCTACGGACCAAGCATAACACACTGTTCCAGAGGGCAAAGCCCTCCATGGGTTTGGGCAATAGGGGAAGGTGGGTGATGGTGGCTCCAGACATGCCCCCACCCAGAACCTCTAGAATGAAGGCCTTGCAGGACCAACAAGTACTTCTTTGTGCCTTCTGCCTACACCGTTTTTTAATTGTTTTTTTTTGTGTGGTATGCGGGCCTCTCACTGTTGCGGCCTCTCCCGTTGCGGGGCACAGGCTCCGGACACACAGGCTCAGCGGCCATGGCTCACGGGCCCAGCCACTCCGCGGCACGTGGGATCTTCCCGGACCGGGGCACGAACCCGTGTCCCCTGCATCAGCAGGCGGACTCCCAACCACTGCGCCACCAGGGAAGCCCTACACCTTTAAAAAAAAAAAAAAAAAAATTTATTTATTTATTTGGTTGTACCAGTTTTTAGTTGTGTCAGGTGGGCTCCTTAGTTGCAGCTCCAGGGCTCCTTAGTTGTGGCACGTGGGCTCCTTAGTTGTGGCATGCGAACTCTTAGTTGTGGCACGCATTTGGGATCTAGTTCCCTGACCAGGAATGGAACCCAGGCCCCCTGCATTGGGAGCGTGGAGTCTTAACCACTGCGCCATCAGGGAAGTCCCCCCACACCTCCTTTGAATATGTAACCCCTTATTATATATTTACATATTTTAAATAATATATATGCATTCTATGCTGATATATCACTTACTCCTCAATATACCTGAAAATGGATATTTTTAAAGGATGGGATGAAGAAGAAATAAATATTTTAAAATATTTAAACTTTTATCAGTATCAAAAAACATTTTTGCTCTTTCCCCCCCAAAAGCAGTTGTTTCCCCACTGGTTGTTAAAATAGCAAGTAAAACACCTTTATCTTAAGGGAACAGATTGAGTAAATTCATTTTTAAAAATATTTTCTAGGTACCTTGACTGACAGCCACTTATCAGCCCAGAACAGTCACTGAATTTGAGACATTAATTAGTCTTTTGTGAAAAAAAAAATCATCTTAAGTTCAGCTCTCAAAAGTGTTTTCTGTGGAGATAATCAGAGAACCTCTGGGTAGTACAAAAGATGTTGTCACTCCCCATGTCAACAGAGTACTGTAAAGACTCTACTCTGTGATTGATGGATTTATCTATATCAAAGTGACCACATCAGGCCCACGGCATGCAAACCAGGTTGCTCTGCACTGAAGGTGAGGGCGACCCTGGACACCCCTCCCCGCCCCCACTGCAAACACCTTGAATTGGAACGCTTGCCTCTCCATGAATGGTGTCAGTGACACTTAATGTGCCTCACTTCTCCCCTGTAAACATCAGCGTAAGTGCTAATGCTTTCCTCCGGTACCTGGGGACTGCCTCATGCACCCTGGCCACACACCTTGGTCACACACAGGACTCACTCTCCAGGGGTCCTCGGGCTGGGTGTTGACACGACGCCTTTGCTGAACTTTCAAGGTGCTATGAGCAGTAGACAGCCAGGTGAGTGGCTCCACAGATACTGTTATTTTGTCTTAACCTAACAACCTTAATCAAACTGACAGACCTTAAAAGGTCCATACAAAGAGACAGTAATTGGAGGAGATGACTAATAGCACGACTGACCCCTCTCCTCCTGGACCCCTCTGACAGCCATCCGACAAGATGTCTGATGGTCTCTGACAAGAAGGTAGTCGACGAATGCTGAAATCGTCAAGAAGACAATTTGAAATGTGGGTTTACATCTACTGTTCCTAATAAGGAGCCCTGCCCAATTGCCTTGTGGTACTAGCCAGTGGTGGCAGCTTGTTTACATAATTTATAAAAAAGGTAAACACCTGTATAATAGAGGTATTTACTGGATATCTTTGGCTAGTGGGGTTTAAGATCAAAATAATTGTGGAATGTGGGCCATCTCTACCCTTTCCTCTGCCCACCCCTCCTGTTTGTCCTAAAAATGCCAGTGTGGTCCTCTGACCTGAGCTCCCTCTCCCTGTGAGACATATCCTCGTAGCCTGGCCTTCTCATGCCTTGTCCACCTCCATGCTGCACCCCAGCCCTTCCCCAGGTCCTGTCTTCATGCTTTTCCAGCACTCTCCCCTCTTTCTGACCACCTCAGGTGGGCACCTCATTCCCTAACCTCCTCCTTCCCCCTGCAGGCGAGTGTGAGCAGAAGGGGCTGATGATCATTGATGAGGAAGAATTCCTGCTGATCTTGAAGCTTAAAGACCTCAAGAAGCAGTACCGGACAGAGTATCAGGACCTACAGGACCTCAGGGCTGAGATCCAGTACTGCCAGCACCTGGTGGATCAGTGTCGACATCGCCTGCTCACGGGTGTGCTGTTTGGGAAGGTTGGCTGGCCACCTGGGGTTCCAGGAGGCACAGGGAAGGGCTACTGTCTGGGTTCTAGAAGTGGCTTCAGAACTTTTCTCTGGCAGAGGCAGGGGCTGGACAGGACTTTTTTTTTTTTTGGCTATGCCCTGGGGCATGCAGGATCCTAGTTCCCCTAGTTCCGGCTGCAGGGATCAAAGCCTGCAGTGGAGTCTTAACCACTGGACTGCCAGGGAAGTCCCTGGACAGGGCTTTAGATGTGTGTTTCCAGGATTCTGAGGGCAGGAGATGGAGATGGGAAAGGGTGAGGCCCTGGAGCAGGAAGTGAAGAGAGGGTGAGCTGTGACAAGCACAAGACAGACAGACACACACAGCCTTGACCTGCTTCCTCAGGGACTCCCCACCCTCACACTGCCATCTCCCTGTCTCCCTGCAGAATTTGACATCTGGTACAATGAGTCCTTCTTTATCCCTGAGGACCTGCAGGCAGCACTGAAGCCAGGTGGCAGCATCCGGCCAGGCATGATGCCTCTCAGCAGGATTGTGTCTCTGGTGAGTGGCACAGGGCAGGGGTGGGGATGGTGGACGAGCACAGGGCAGTGGGCAGTGCCCCTTGTCCTCTGTTCTCTCCACAAGCTTGGCAGTGTACCGGCTGCTCCCAGCCTCTCCTACAGCTGGCCCAGGCAGGTGGGCAGGTACAGGTCTCTCCCCTGTTATCAAGGATGAGGACACAGAAAACACCACATGCTGCTGCACCTCTTCTTGAGTGGCTCATCTTGCCCTGGTGGCGGTTACAGGGTGTCTGTGATGACACTGGAAAACATGAGGCTGGGGGATTGTGAGCTATCCTGGGTGGAGGTCTGCAGACCCAGTGAGAGGCTGCCCTAATGCCCACCACAGGCCCTGTCAGAGTGGATCCTGACAATGCCAGGCTGAAGGGACTGTGCTGTGTTGGGCCTCTTGTAGGGAGAAGATGACCAGGACAGGTTCAGCCGGCTGCAGCAGACGATGCTGCCAGAGGGCCCTGATTCTGTCTCCTTCTACAATGCCAAAGTCAAGACAGAACAGAAGGTAACTCGGGGGATTCATGTCTCCAGGAAGGCAAGGCCTCAGGGACCTCATTACTAGGACACCCAGGATTACACTCCCCACTGTAGAGAGGCAGAGGAGGAATATGCTGGCCCAGGGAAATCCAGAGTCACCCAGAGTCAGTGTGTATCTTCTGCCAACTCCAGAGTCCTGGGGCTGGGCTGGAACCAATAGGGGTCCCACAGACTTTGGCCAGGCCTGGAAATGGCTGGTGAGTGCTAAGACAGCCCATGTGTGAATAACATGCCAGGACAGGGCCTGGAGCTGCCCTGAGGCCACTTCCTGTTGGGGAGAACCTCTCCAATGGAGGCCACTGTGCACAGGTGGCAGGGGACCAGAGGACCACAGGAAGCCAAGGCAAAGCTAGACATGGCCTGGTACTCCCCTCACTGAGCGGGCGGGGCTAGAACAGAGGGTCTCCACTCTGCTGAGGCTCAGCCTGGAGCCAGAACACACGAGGCCTGTATGCTGTGTGCTTTTCTGTGCCCAGAGGCAGTTCTTATACGGCAGGTGGCAGAGCTGCACATGGGGTGACTGCCCGAGTGAGCTCATTGTTTTAAAAATATTTTTGTGGTATTCATTTACATTTTCAATAGGATGATACAATTGAAGCATTAAAAAGCACAAAAATACTAATACCCAGTCCCCCATCAGTCCAGCTCCCACCAGTCCCCTCTGACAAGCAACCGCTGTCACTTATTTCTAGTGTTCCTCCTGCACATTGTTCTGTATCTCACTTTTTCCACTTAACAGTCTATCCTGAAGATCGTCCCCTTTCAACCTGTTGGTGCTGCTGTGTTCTTTTTCACAGCTGCACAGTAGTACTCTGTTGCAAGGATCTATCAGAATTCATTTAATGCATCTCATATTGAGGGATTTTAGGAGGTTCCATTTCTTTACTATGACAAACATTGCTGTGATAATTAACCGTGTACAAATGTGAATTCACACAGGAGTGAAAGGCAAGTTTGTAGGAGTGAATTTCTTGGCCAAAAGGACATTTGTACTTTTAATAGATGGTGCCGAATTGCCTGCCTAGAGCTGAACCCATCACCCACCCCCCACCCCCCAGCAGCTAGTTCCCCACAGCCTCCCCGCAAGATGCAGTATCATGATTTTTGGTTTTTTCCAAACTGAAAGGTGAAAAATGGTCCCTTAGTCTAGCCTTGATTTGTATTTCTCTTATTATCAGTAAAGTCAAGCTTCTTTTCATATGTTTAAGGGCCATTTTAATTTCTTTTCCTATAAACTACCTGTTGATATTTTTGCCCATTTTTCTATTGGTTGTTGATCTTTTTCTTATTAATATATAGGAACTCTTGATATATTGGGGAGATTAGCTCTTTATGATATGAGTTGCAAATATTTTCCCCTATTTGTCTTTTGGCTTTACTTATGGTTTTTTTGTAGTTATTTTGCTGATTTTTATGAAATCAAGTGTATCAGTCTTCTCTTTCTTGGCTTCTGTATTTTGTGTTATAGTTAGAAAGCCCTTCTCCTGACTGAGTTCATTCTTTACATTTATAGTTAAACTGATACCTTCACTGACCTTTGATGGCTGTAAGGAGTTGAAGCCCACTCAAAGAAGCTTGAGTGAAGGGGTTTTATTAACACAAATTCTGAAGGTTCCATAGTAGCACCTCTCACCCTGTACTGTGTACATACATCACCAGGAGTCTTGTTAGAATGCAGATTCTGATGCAGCAGGTCCAGGGTGAATCTGAGAGTCTGCACTTTTAATAAGTACCCAGATGGTGCCCGTGCAGCTAGTCCAAGACCACACTTTGATTAGCAGGTCACAGAACTCATCTGTAGGAAGCAGGGCCCAGGCTCCTCTCCCTCCAGGCCCTTCTCCTTCTAGATCTGACCTTAGCTTCTCCCTGAGGTTTGATCCTTCATCTATCTGTTCTCCCCTCCCCACCTCTCATTTTCTAGCTCTAGCCTTGGCCCTGGCATGCCCTTATTTTCCAAGACTTCACAGCCCCAGTGCCCAGTATCACCTGACTTATTACTTTGTGTCTCTCTCTGGAGGGAGAAGCCTAACTGACTCTTCTTGGGTTAAGTGTGCATTCTTGGTTCAATCAGCTGTGGCTTGGGGCAGGGTCACCTGCCCATCCTAGTTCCCTGGGCCCACTCCTTCAGCAGGAGAGAGGATGGCTTTATCCAGGCAGCCATTTAGCCTTATGCTGTGAGCATCAAGCTTTATTAACTCTGGCCCCTGAAGGGAAGCCCAGATCAGCCCTGGATCAAGGAAGCCCAGACCTGTAGGAGGGCAGGGCTCTATGGGAGAGAATGGAGTGGGGTCAAATAGGCATAGGCAGCCCAGCCTCGGACATTGTTTGACTGTGACCACTATGCAGGAGCTTCCTTGTCTGACCACAGAGAGGCCTACCCCTTCTGGGCTCAGAGGAGGGGGCATATGATGTGAGGCAGGGGTCCAACTTTATTCTTTTCCATGTGGATATCCAGTTTTGCCAGTACCAATTGTTGAAAAAATGATTCTTTCTCCGTTGAATTGTCTGGCACCCTTGTTGAAATTCAATTGACCATAAATGTGATTGAACTTAAGCTCTAAGAGTCCTGAATGTATAAGCTGAAATTACTTTCCTCCTGAAAGAGTTTGCACCTGCTTTTGCCATGTGGCATTACCAACCCAGGACCATTTTAAACTCCTTCAAGAATTCCAGCCTGATAAGGGATTAATATCCAGAATATACAGATAATTCTTAAAACTCAACAACCAGAAAACAAAATCCAATTCAAAAATGGGCAAAGGATTTGAATAGACATTTCTCCAAAGAAGATATACAGATGGACAGTAAACACATGAAAAGATGCTCAACATTACTAATCATTAGAGAAATGCAAATCAAAACTACAATGAGATACCACCTGACACGCATTAGGATGGCTACTAATAAAAAAAAAAGAAGAAGAAAATAACAAGTGTTGGCAAGGATGTGGAGTAATTGGAACCCTTGTGTGCTGTTGGTAGGAATGTAAAACGGTACAGCCACTATGTGAAATAAACCAGTCACAGAAAGACAAATAACTGTATGGTTCCACTTACATGATGTACCTAGAGTAGTCAGAAATCATAAAGATAGACTATTATACATAGAAAATCCTAAAGATGCTACCAGAGAACTACTAGAGTTCATCAATGAATTTGGTAAAGTTGCAGGATACAAAATTAATACACAGAAATCTGTTGCATTTCTATACGCTAACAACAAAAGATCAGAAAGAGTAATTAAGGAAACAATCCCATTTACCATTGCAACAAAAAGAATAAAATACCAGGAATAATTCTACATAAGGAGGCAAAAGACCTGTACTCGGAAAATGATAAGATACTGATGAAAGAAATCAAACATGACACAAACAAATGGAGGGATATACCATGTTCTTGGGTTGGAAGAGTCAATATTGTGAAAATGACTATACTACTCAAAGCATTCTACAGATTCAGTGCAATCCCTATTGAATTACCAATGGCATTTTTCACAGAATTAGAACAAAAAATTTTACAATTTGTATGGAAACACAAAAGACCCCGAATAGCCAAAGCAATCTTGAGAAAGAAAAACGGAGCTGGAGGAATCAGGCTTCCTGACTTCAGACGATACTACAAAGCTGCAGTAATCAAGACAGTATGGTACTGGCACAAAAACAGACATATAGATCAATGGAACAGGATAGAAAACCCAGAGATAAACCCACGCACATATCGTCACCTTATCTTTGATAAAGGAGGCAAGAATATACAGTGGAGAAAAGACAGCCTCTTCAATAAGTGGTGCTGGGAAAACTGGACAGGTACATGTAAAAGTATGAAATTAGAACACTCCCTAACACCATGCACAAAAAGAAACTCAAAATGGATTAAAGACCTAAATGTAAGGCCAGACACTATCAAACTCTTAGAGGAAAACATAGGCAGAACACTCTATTATGACATAAATCACAGCAAGATCCTTTTTGACCCACCTCCTAGAGAAATGGAAATAAAAACAAAAATTAACAAATGGGACCTAATGAAACTTAAAAGCTTTTGCACAGCAAAGGAAACCATAAACAAGATCAAAAGACAACCCTCAGAATGGGAGAAAATATTTGCAAATGAAGCAACTGACAAAGGATTAATCTCCAAGATTTACAAGCAGCTCATGCAGCTCAATATCAAAAAAAACCCAACCCAATCCAAAAATGGGCAGAAGACCTAAACAGACATTTTTCCAAAGAAGATATACAGATTGCCAACAAACACATGAAAGAATGCTCAACATCATTAATCATTAGAGAAATGCAAATCAAAGCTACAATGTGATATCATCTCACACCAGTCAGAATGGCCCTCATCAAAAAATCTAGAAACAATAAATGCTGGAGAGGGTGGGGAGAAAAGGGAACACTCTTGCACTGTTGGTGGGAATGTAAATTGATATAGCCACTATGGAGAACAGTATGGAGGTTCCTTAAAAAACTACAAATAGAACTACCATATGACCCAGCAATCCCACTACTGGGCATATACCCTGAGAAAACCATAATTCAAAAAGAGTCCTGTACCAAAATGTTCATTGCAGCTCTACTTACAATAGCCAGGACATGGAAGCAACCTAAGTGTCCATCAACAGATGAATGGATAAAGAAGATGTGGCACATATATACAATGGAATATTACTCAGCCATAAAAAGAAATGAAATTGAGATATTTGTAGTGAGGTGGATGGACCTAGAGTCTGTCATACAGAGTGAAGTAAGTCAGAAAGAGAAAAACAAATACCATATGCTAACACATATATATGGAATCTAAGAAAAAAAAAGGTCATGAAGCAGCTAGGGGTAAGATGGGAATAAAGACACACACCTACTAGAGAATGGACTTGAGGATATGGGGAGGGGGAAGGGTAAGCTGTGACAAAGTGAGAGAGTGGCATGGACATATATACACTACCAAACGTGAAATAGATAGCTAGTGGGAAGCAGCCGCATAGCACAGGGAGATCAGCTGGGTGGTTTGTGACCACCTAGAGGGGTGGGATAGGGAGGGTGGGAGGGAGGGAGATGCAAGAGGGAAGAGATATGGGAACATATGTATATGTATAACTGATTCACTTTGTTATAAAGCAGAAACTAACACACCATTGTAAAGCAATTATACTCCAATAAAGATGGTAAAAAAAACACAACCAACAAAAAAACCCAGTATGGTACTGGCACAAAAACAGAAATATAGATCATTGGAACAGAATGGAAAGTCCAGAGATAAACCCACGCACCTATGGTCACCTAATCTATGACAAAGGAGACAAGAATATACAATGAAGAAAATAACAGCCTCTTCAATAAGTGGTGCTGGGAAAACTGTACAGCTACATGTAAGAATGAAATTAGAACACTCCCTAACACCATACACAAAAATAAACTCAAAATGGATTAGAGACCTAAATGTAAGGCTGGACACTATAAAACTCTTAGAGGAAAACATAGGAAGAACACTGTTTGACATAAATTGCAGCAAGATCTTTTTTGATCCACCTCCTAGAGTAATGAAAATAAACACAAAAATAAACAAATGGGATCAAATTAAACTTAAAAGCTTTTGCACAGAAATAGAAACCATAAACAAAGCAAAAAGAGAACCCTCAGAATGGGAGAAAATATTTGCAAGTCAAGCAACCTTAATCTCCAAAATACACAACCAGCTCATGCAGCTCAATATCAAAAAAAAGACAACCCAATTAAAAAAATGGGCAGAAGATCTAAATAGACATTTTTCCAAAGAAGACATACAGATGGCCAAAAAGCACATGAAAAGATGCTCAACATCACTAATTATTAGAGAAGTGCAAATCAAAACCTCAATGAGGGAACTTCCCTCGTGCTGGTTAAGACTCCCTGCTTCCAACATGGGATGCAGGTTTGATCCTTGGTCAGGGAACTAAGATCCCACATGCTGCGCTGCTTGGCCAAAATAACTAACTAAATAAAACAAATAAACAAATGAACAAAAACTATCAATACAATGAGGTATCCCCTCACACTGGTGAGAATGGAGATCATCAGAAAGTCTACAAACAAAATGCTGAACTCATAGAAACAGAGATTAGAATGGTGGTTACCAGGGGCTGGGGGTGGGAGTGGGGAATGGGGAGATGTTGGTCAAAGGACACAAACTCCCAGTTATAAGATGAATAAGTTCTGGGGATCTAATGTATAGCATGGTAATTATAGTTAATAATGCTGTAGTATATACTTGAAAGTTGCTAAGAGAGTAGATCTTAAATGTTCTTACCACAAAAAAGAAATAGTACTTATATGATATGATGGAGGTGTTAGCTAATGCTATGGTTGCAGTCATTTTGCAATATATAAGTGTGTCAAATCAACACACTGTACACCTTAAACTTATGCAATATTATATTATATGGCAATTACATCTCAATAAGTCTGGGGGGAAAAAGTCCACAAAAAATAAATGCTGGTGGACATATACATACTACCAAATGTAAAACAGATAGCTAGTGGGAAGCAGCTGCATAGCACAGGGAGGTCAGCTCGGTGCTTTGTGACCACCTAGAGGGGTGGGATAGGGAATGGGAGGGAAACGCAAGAGGGAGGAGATATGAGGTATGTGTATATATATATATATATATATATATATATATATATATATATACACATATATATATAGCTGATTCACTTTGTTATAAAGCAGAAACTAACACACCAAAAAATAAATAAATAAATAAAAATGAATAAGTAAATAAATGCTGGAGAGGGTGTGGAGAAAAGGGAACCCTCCTACACTGCTGGTGGGAATGTAAATTGGTACAACCACTATACAGAACAGTATGGCAGTTCCTTAAAAAACTAAAAATAGAACTACTATATGACCCAGCAATGCCACTCCTGGGCATATATACCCAGAGAAAACCAAAATCCGAAAAGGTACATGCACCCCAATGTTCATTGCAGCACTATTTACAATAGCCAAGATATGGAAGCAACCTAAATGTACATCGACAGAGGAATGGATAAAGATGTGGTACATATATACAATGGAATACTACTCAGCCATAAAAAAGAACGAAATAATGCCATTTGCAGCAACATGGTATGACCTAGAGATTATCATACTAAGTGAAGTAAGTCAGACAGAAAAAGACAAATATCATATGATGTCACTCATATGTGGAATCTAATTTTTTTAAATGATACAAATGAACTTATTTACAAAATTGAACAGACTTACAGATATTGAAAACAAACTTATGGTTACCAAAGGGGAAATGTGGCAGGGAGGGATAAATCAGGAGCTTGGGATTAACGGACAACACACTACAATATATAAGATAGATAACCAACAGAGACCTACTATATGGCACAGGGAACTCTACTCAATATTCTGGGACAACCTATATTCTGGGATAACCTATATGTGAAAAGAATCTAAAAAAGAAAGAATATATGTATATGTATAATTGAATCACTTTGCTGTACACCTGAAACTAACACAACATTGTAAATCAACTACATTCCAATAAAACTTAAAAAAATAATTTAAAAATTAAATGATTGACTTAAAAAATCATAAAGATTGAAAGTATAGTGATGATTTTCAGGGTCTGTGGGGAGAGGGGAATGGGGAGTTATTGTTCAAAGCATATGCAATTTCACTTTGGGATGATGAAAAGAGTTATGGAGATAGATGGTAGTGATGGTTGCACAACATTATCAATGTATTTAATACCACTAAACTGTACACTTAAACACAGTTAAGATGGAAATTTTTATGTTGTGTGTATTTTACCACAATAAAAAATTGGGGTAAAATAATTCCAGCTTCATGTGGGAGCTTCAGTTTCAGTTCACATTCACCATGTGAGGAATCTAGGATTCACCTCCAAATTCCATGTTGGTTTTAGCATTTGCTTGCTCACTGCCCTGCCCACTGATTCTGTTTCAGCTTACTTTTTCCACATGCTTTCCAAGAGCCTAGCAGTTCATTAAAAGGGTAGGATTCACGAACATCTAGTTGATTTGCAGAGGGAAGACCCTTCAGAATACATGGGCCCCCACCCCTCTGGAGAAAGAGCCCTTTTCTTTTATTTTTTTGAACCTGCTTCTTGTCAGAAACTTTCAAGTGGGCCCTTGAAACATGCCTGTCTCCTTTTAAACATTTAAAAACAGTTTTACACACTTGCTTTAGGATGAAAGAATGAGAGGGATTGAATGGAACATTATTTCTCACAGAACTGGGGCTAGTCAAAGGGAATCCTTGTCCTCAAACAGTGATATTTGCAGGAAGAATGATGGGGTCGATATAAGTGGTGTGGCTTCTGAGTCCTTGTTAGGTCCGCATGTCCTAATCAACTTCTGTTTTCTCCCCTTTTCTGTGTCTAGCACAATTATTTGAAAACTATGATGGGCCTCCAGCAGACACACAGAAAATAGGGACTCACTGCCAGTGCATTGAAGGACGAAACCCCCAGCTACTCCTGCCTGCTCTAGAGGCACTGCCAAAGCACCTGCCCAGACTCCAGTCCCTCTGCTCCAGGCCTGGGCGCAGCCCAGAGAACACACAATGGCCTGCCTACCAGGAGGAACAGCCTTCAAAGGACACCTTCGAATACCTTCACAGAACACTTTTGGTTTTGATTCACTGTCTTATATGCAGGGACAGGATAAAATAACTTTCTAGTTTGGCTTTCAGTGCTCATCCAAGAACTTTATTTCCTATCTGGGAGGATGTCTTCCCTATGTACAGGTGGGGTCCTAACTGAGTCTCCAGTAAGAAAGTGAAGAAGTAGCTCAGCCAGTCGTCTCCCTCTGGTAGGCCTTTGTCACATTGGTCAGCCTCTTTCCTTTCCTGGATGGCCATCCTGGGGATGAGCTGGGTCCGAGGAGCCCTGGTTCTCATGGAGACTGTAGGTTCTCGCAGGGAATCCTCCCTGTGTTCCTGAGCCAGTGAAGGCAGAAGGTGCTTCTTCCTCAGCAACCTGGAGAGGATGGGGTGTAGGTGGAAATGACTGAAAGGCAGATTTTTACCTCAAAATAAGAAGAGGCTTAAAATGAGATCATTCCTACCATGAAGTTTGCAGTGATAACCCCATGGTGGGAGGCTGTCTGGCAAGGAGATTGCAGAACCTGCACTAGCTGGAAGGTTGAACTAAATGGCATCTTTCCAGTCAAAGACCCTATGGTTCTGTTCTTCAGCCCATTAATGAGCAGCCAGATGGGGGTTTTGTTGAAGAGAGAAAGCTGAAGGCTTTCCTTAAGGTCTCTGCCCTCTCTCCTATCCACCCCCTTTCTCTTTCACTGACTGGCAGATACACAATGGTCCTGAAACAGCTTTCAGAGACTCCTATGCCAAGGCTTCCCGGAGCAGCTTTGAAGTCCCCTGACTTCATTCCCCTGGATGACACATGGGGGGCTGTCACTGATCAGCACTTATGGTGTACACACAGCCCTGTTGGTCAGTCCTCATGTTTCCTTCAAATGTGGCCAAACAGGGCTTCCCTGGTGGCGCAGTGGTTGAGAGTCCGCCTGCCGATGCAGGGGACACGGGTTCGTGCCCCGGTCTGGGAAGATCCCACATGTCACGGAGCAGCTAGGCCCGTGAGCCATGGCCGCTGAGCCTGCGCATCCTGAGCCTGTGCTCCACAATGGGAGAGGCCACAACAGTGAGAGGCCCGCGTACCGAGAAAAAAAAAAAAATGTGGCCAAACAGGCAGATATGCCCAGGCTCTGCTCATCATCCCAGCTGATGAGTTGGAGGCCTTAGAGAGCTCAGATTCTTTCCCTTCTTGGCTGCCCTTGCTCTTACCAGGACTTGTTTGGGGTTCCCGTGTCTTTGGAGCAGCTCAGGAAATAGAACATAGTAAACAGGGGTACATCATCCTGCTGGAGCGACAGGAAGCAGCCATTTATGGTATAACCATTCCCCCTTCCCTACATTCCCTGTCACTGGCTAGAATGGCATGTGGCATGCTGGACGTCCCAGCACAGAATTCCTGGACAGCCAGTCCTGGGGCCTGCAGGCCAGGGCAGGCTGGGCCTCTGTCATGGCAGTTGGTCCCATGTGTCTCATTCATCACCACATACGCCTCAGTCAGTTCTGGCACAAACTGAAACAAGTAATCATCAGCGTGGGCAGAGCCACAGGAATAAGCCAAACGGTGCTCTGTAGATCACCCTCCACGCAAACTCCTCACAGGAGCAGATGCTTCCAACATGACAGGGAGCTAGGGGACATGATGTCCATTCAAATATGCCTGTTGGTCTGGAAAATAGTTCCTGCTGAGCTAATCTGACCATCACAATCACCCCTAAAGGGACTTCCAATTCCATCAATGTGACAGATAAGATAACCTGAAAACACTCTGGCTACAAACAGAGATACTGTCTAAAGTATAACATTCTTTTAAATGCAAAGCTAAATTTGCAGGAAAGAAACGGAACTGCCAGGAGCTGGAGAATTGAAAACCAGAGTGGTCAGTGTGTGAACTGGCAGTGGCTGGTAGAAGGTGTGTGAGCGGACAGTTGCTCTTGAGTGTTAATGCCCACATAAGTGTGAGAAATAAGACTATGGCCCATGCCTCATAGGAAGATGGAAATGGGACCCCTTGCATAACGGTAGCACATGATGAAGAGGTGAGCTAAAAAAATTTCCCCACTGACATGGAGAAATAACAAGGAAACTATCCCCAGGGATGAGGGAGAACAGGTCCTGTGAGAATTTGCAACCATGCACGGGTTTGGGATTCAAATTTACACTGTGTGGTCCAGGAACCACCAGGCTGAAGAATTAGCATAAAAATTAGCCCAAGGCTTCAATAAAACTGGAAATCTAAATGTTTGGTTTTAGACAGAAAAGAAATATTTTCCCAAGGTTGAAACACCTAGTAGAAACAAATTTTAAAATCTAGTGTTCAGGCCCTTTATCCAGCTACACAGCATTCCCACAAAGCCCTAGTAAAATGAGCTCCAAAGATTAAACCCACACACAGACACACACATGCACATGCATGCACATGTGTGTGCATGTGGCATACATGGAAACAATGTACAATGATGGAGGCACAGTGTAAACAGAATCAGAGTTTCAGAGTTATAAGAACTTCGGATAACAAATTACTGGATAAAGATTATACAATATATATGTTATGTTTTAAAGACAAAGTATATGTCAAACATATGATAAAGGCTATTAAAATAGAGAGCATATTTTTTTAAAAAGAATTTCTAGGAATGAAGAAAATGTAGTTCTAAAAGTTAAAATGACAGACTAGAAACAGTGAAAGAGAGAATTAATGACCTGGATGTTGGATCTGAAGAAACCGTTGGGACTTGTAGCATAGAGGGAAGAAGAGAAAGAAAATTGAAAGCACGGATAAGAGTCATGGTGGAGAGAATGAGAAGATTTAGGAAACATCTAATCACAGATCCAGAGGAGATAATAGGGAGATCACTCTCTTGGTGATCTCATCCAGCCTTGTGGCTTTAAACATCATCCATGTGCCAACTCTCAATTTTATATATCTAGCTTAGGCTGCTCTCCTGATCTCCAAAACTGTATAGGAATACCTTGGAGATACTGTGGGTTTGACTCCAGACCACTGCAATGAAGTGAATATCTCAATAAAGCGAGTCATATGAATTTTTTAGTTTCCCAGTGCATATAAGTTATGTTTACACTGTAGTCTAATAAGTGTATAATAGCATTATGTCTAAAAAAGTACATATCTTAATTTAAAAATACTTTATTACTAAAAAATGTAAACCGGGGCTTCCCTGGTGGCGCAGTGGTTGAGAGTCCGCCTGCCGATGCAGGGGACACGGGTTCGTGCCTTGGTCCGGGAAGATCCCACATGCCGCGGAGCAACTAAGCCCATGAGCCATGGCCGCTAGGCCTGCGCGTCCGGAGTCTGTGCTCCGCAACGGGAGAGGCCACAACAGTGAGAGGCCCGCATACCGAAAAAAAAAAAAAAAAAAAAAATGTAAACCATCATTTGAGCCTTCAGTGAGTTGTAATCTTTCACAATAGTAACATCAAAGATCACTGATCACAGATCACCATAACAAGTATAATAATGAAAAAATTTTAAATATTGTGAGAATTACCAAAATGTGACACAGAGATGCAAGTTGAGCAAATGCTGTTAGAAAAATTGCACCAATAGATTTGCTCAATGCAGCATTGCCATAAATCTTCAATTTGTAAAAAGCTCAGTATCTGCAAAGTGCAAAAAGCAAAACGTAATAAAACAAGGTATACTTGTATAGCTAACTGCTAACTTGGCATCTCCACTTGAGTATCTATTAAGATATCTACAAATCATCATGTTTAAAACTAAATGCTCGGACTTCCCTGGTGGTGCAGTGGTTAAGAATCCACATGCCAATGCAGGGGATGCGGGTTCGAGCCCTGGTCCGGGAAGATTCCACATGCTGCAGAGCAACTAAGCCCATGAGCCACAACTACTGAGCCTGCGCTCTAGAGCCCATGAGCCACAACTACTGAGCCCATGTGCCACAACTACTGAAGCCCGCGCACCTAGAGCCTGTGCTCCGCAACAAGAGAAGCCACTGCAATGAGAAGCCAGCACACCATGACGAAGAGTAGCCCCCACTCGCTCCAACTGGAGAAAAGCCCACATTCAGCTACGACCCAACACAGCCAAAAATAAATAAATAAATTTATTTATTTTTTAAAAAACAAAAAAACCCCTAAATGCTCAAATGCCACCCCAAAACATGCTCCACCCACAGCCTTCTTTATCTCAGCCCTATTACTCAGGCTAAAATCCGTAGTTTTGTATTTCGCTCCTCTTACATCCCACATTGAATCTGTCAAGAAATTCAGTGGACTTTAACCTTTGAACTATATTAAAAATCTGATCATTTATCAGCTTGCAGGATCTCCGCAGTGAAAGCACATAGTCTTTAGCCACTGCACTGCCAGGGAATTCCTGGGAGTCTCACTCTGAATTTGACTGTTGATCAGTGGTTGCACTTTTCTGAGGCAATACGATATAGGGGTAGAACATGGGCGTAAACATCTTACTGGTGTGGGACCTTGCAACAAGTTGTCCAATTTCCCTGCCTTCCTTTCGTCATGTGTAAAACAACAATTAATTATCCTGGGGCTCTGTGAAATGAAATTAATGTATGTCTAGTGCACAGTAGGACCTCAACCAACTGAAACTGCCATGACAGTAACAATAGCTATAATTATAATAAAGATATGAATGTGCTCAGCATTACATCTGATAGATGGTGAACAAACACACACATGCGTGCGCGTGCACACACACACACACACACAAACACACACACAAACACACACACACCCCAACCAATGTTAGGCTCCCTTTCCGCTCCCCAAAATAGATTTTGGATTTGAAAAGGCAGCATTCAGACTGGCATTATCTTTCTCCAATTAATGCTGACTGATGACTTTTTAAGACCAACCCAAAAGTTTACAGTAAAAGTAGCTGCTAAAAATACAGTGCCATCCTGGGCAGTGTTACTGGAGGTCAAGTGTCTGGGGTTAGGGAAGTAGCAGCCCCACTGCACACCACATCTGCCAGGCTGCACTTGGGACTTAATGTCAGGGACTGGAGGCAGTGTTATAAGTGAACAGACTCCCCTGGGGAGGGTGACCAGCATCATGAGTGGCTCTGAAAATTCTGTCAAGCAAGGAATAATCATGGATACCAGTGATATTCAATCTGAGAAGAGAAATCCAAATAGGACATATTCATATTCATATTCTGTCATTTCAGGAGACAAAAACAGAATGAGAATTTTCCAACGCAGAAATGGACTGTCTTGGTACAAACTGGGCTCCCAGTTCCTGGAGGATACAAGCAGTGTCTAGGCAGACCCAATCAAAGCCCTCAAACTAGGAAGAAAGATCTTGAAGGTCTCGAGTTTTCTTCTAAATCTAGATTCTGTGATTCTATAAAACCAATTGTGGAAAAGTTACTTAACATATCAGTTGAAAATTATATACAGAGATATTCACACATATATATGAATAAAAAAACCTAAAATGTCAAAAGTGGTTATTTCTGGATGAAACTGAAAGTGATTTTTCCCCTTAAATTTTAAAATATTTTTACATTTTTCTGTTAAATATAATGTTTTTCTTAACAAACATAATATTTAATTTAGAAAGATATATTTATATGAGCAGACATTTTTACCAGCTCAGCTTTCCAACAATAAAGGGAGAGGCACCCTATTTGCAGAAATGTATCAGCAACGGCTGGAAGAAAAAAGAGGAAGTATTGCATGCAGGGAAGGGGCTTACCTCAAAGGCCAGCCATGACTGTGTGATTTGATAACTAAATGGCTTTTAAGAGACAAGTGGGATTTTCCTATTATACACCCCTTGAAGGAGAATCTGCTCTGTCCAGAAAGGCTGTAAAAAGCATTAGGATGCTAGAGTTGAGTGTGTGTGGAGTGGACAAGTATTGTTCTTTTATTATTATTATCATTTATTTATTTTGGCTGCACCGGGTCTTAGTTGAGGCATGCAGGATCTTCGTTGCGGCATGAGGGATCTTTTAGTTGCAGCATGTGGACTTCTTAGTTGTGGAATGCATGCAGGATCTAGTTCCATGAACAGGGATTGAAGCCAGGCCCTCTGCATTGGGAGCATGGAGTCTTACCCACTGGACCACCAGGGTAGTCCCAGTGGACAAGTATTGTTCTTAAATTTGGGAATGATGGCAAGGGCAGAGATGGCAAGGGTGGAAGAAACTGTCTTTGCTATAGGGCTGTGCCTGGCCTTCTCCTGCAGAAGATGAGAGGGGCTGAAGGAGGAACTGGAAGGCTCGCAAAGACGCTGAGAGCATAGAGAACGTGGTCACATATGTGGCCACGTACATGAAAAAGGAACACAGGGCCTGAGAATGCCATGCCAAGTCCACATGCTACCCTCAGAGTCTTTGACCTTAGGTGCCACTTCTCTGAGGCTCAATTTCTGCATTTGTAAAATGGAGGCAGCAGCTGTTACTGCCCTCCCTACTACATGGATGCTAAAAGGACCAGGCAAGTTAATGTCTATGAAGACTTTGCAATTCATAAATGCCCATTATTTATTCCTGTTCACGATTATAACTTTTTTGAAAAGTTCTCCTTTAACAACAGATAAATGGACATTCTTCTTCAGTGTTGCAGAATCAACTGGCTCATGTTTTCTGGAGGACAGTTAGGTAGTCTATCTCCAGAGCCTCAAAAATGTATATTGGTACATACTTTTTACATTAGTACAAACTTTTTGGATAAAAAGTTGGTGATACCTTTAACAATTTTAATTGTATATAACAGAGGTATACCATAAACACATTTTGTTCAAATACAAATTTTAATTAGAATTATTTTAAAATTATTATTATATAGTAATTTTTATTTTTATAAATAATTATAATTATTTTATTTTAGTAGCCATATATTTTAAGTTTTACATTTTAATACTTATGGGCACCATAATTTCCAAGTAACATGGGCTGCTCGATTGTTACGTGTACTTCTGTGATACTGAACAGTCATTCATTTTCAGTATAGTCAGCAAAGGTGAGTGGAGGAGCCAGATTTATTTCCGTAGGTTCTGCAATAAAGTGTTCAGCTGACAGTGATGTTGTCATCAAGTTATTAAAGTTTCCTTTCTCTCTAATAGTGAGCTGACTGGGTAAAGATTTATCTCCTCTTCAATTCCTGGACTTGAGGCTAAGTTGATGATACAATTTCACTGAAGCAAACACACAAACTGAAGAGTTTTGCTTTACTTGAAGACAACACTTACTAAATAGTAGATTTAACATTGCTACTTTAACTTACATATTTTTATTTCTAATAAATAGATTCCTTTGACTTTGGACCTAGAACTTTTGCTGTGGAGCAAGGTGACTTGTGTTTAAGGAAACAAAACTGTTTATGAATATCCATGTGATACTCAGCTTCCACTGCATACACACCAACTTCAGTATCTTCCCTGGAGTGAGAATATAGGAGAATCTTTAGAGTAGGGATCATGGAAAGTATACTAGCACTCTCAAGGTTACCTCTATCGGGAAAAGACTCTCCAAAAGATCCCCCTGAAAACCTGTTCAAGTTAAATTTAATAAACTTACAGCATTAAAGAGAATGCCAAATTGACAAAGTCATAAAAATTTCTCAGAAGGGGAAAGTCAGGGAAGGATGTTTACAGGCCTTTAGGGCCCAAACTGGGTAGTTTAAAGGAGGGTCTTGCAAAGCAGGAAACTGATCGAGATTAGGCAGAATTTGTAACAATAATTTTGGATTGGTAGGCACAGTGAGGCAACAGTCTTTAAGCAAGTGTCCATGAGTAAAATGCTAGTTTTCATAAGTAAGCTCTTTTTGTTAGTTCATAGTCTTCTAGGAGCAAGTATTTGTTGGAACAAATAGCTAAGTTATTTTTGCTTGTTCTCAGTGTAGAATGACAGGAAAGTATGCCTGGCCCCAGTACTTTTTTTAATCCAGAGAGGAAATTAAATTGGTTTCAGTTCTCTTTATCAGGTTCCTTCAAACTATTTTTATCGTAAGCAACAACTGGTTGTTAGTAAGTCCTACTGTGTTGGTATTATTATTAAAAAATAGTGATGTCTTCTTGTTATCGTTGTACTTAAACACCTAATGGCTGCCATTTCAACTTGTATATGTATGACAAGACAGTTCCCAAATCTCTTTGACAGGTCAGGCAATGTCTTTGCCTGAAGAAAAATGATAAAAGCAGCCCATTCTCTGCCTTTGACCAACACATCCTGCTGCACTAAAGGGACTGTCTGAAGAAACAGCTGAAAGGTATAGACAAAGCACTGTATGCCTCTGATTCCAAAACCACTCACAAGATTTACCATGTGTGTTCCATGGTCAACGACGCTCATGAAACATTTTCTTCATTGATTTTCCATCCTATAAATACTTACTTAAGCAGATTAGCTCTGTTAGACCAGAAATCTCTTGATCACAGTGTTAGTTTTCTATTGCTGCTGTAACAAATTACCACGAATTTAGTAGCTTGAAACAATACAAATTTATTATTTTATAGTTTGAAGTCTGATGTTGGGCTAAAATCAAGGTGACAATAGGGAAGAATCCATTTCCTTGCCTTTTCCAATTTCTAGAAGCTGCCTACATTCCTTGGCTCATGGCCCCTTTCCTCCATCTACAAAGCCATCTCTCTGACTGTTCTTCTATAGTCTTGTCTTCCTCTGACCCTTCTTTTCAGCTTCCTTCTTTCACTTTTAAGGACCTTTGTGATTATCTTGTACCCATCCAGATAATCCAGGATAATCTATTTTAAAATCAGTTGATTAGTAAACTTGATTCTGTCTGCACCTTTGATCCCCCTTTGCTATGTAACCTAATATATTCACTGTTTCACTTAATAGAAATGGACATCTTGGGCTTCCCTGGTGGCACAGTGGTTAAGAATCTGCCTGCCAATGCAGGGGACAGGGGTTCGAGCCCTGGTCCGGGAAGATCCCACATGCCGCGGAGCAACTAAGTTCGTGTGCCACAACTAATGAGCCTGTGCTATAGAGCCCGCGAGCCACAACTACTGAAGCCCGTGCGCCTAGAGCCCATGATCTGCGACAAGAGAAGCCACCGCAATGAGAAGTCCTCGCACCGCGATGAAGAGTAGTCCCCGCTCGCCACAACAAGAGAAAGCCCACGTGCAGCAACGAAGACCCAACGCAGCCAAAAATAAATAAGTAAAATAAATAAATAAAATAAATTTTTTTAAAAAGAGACAAATGGACATCTTTGGGGGAGGGGCATTATTCTACCTACCAGAGTCAATAAGCGAAGCAGGAGCTTGGTTGACTAGATGGACTTGTTGATGTCCAGGGCTACCATGTGATCACTGATGACGAGGTCAGGAAAGTCAGAAGTGATCACAAGACAGGCATTTTGCTATTTGGCTGAAACCAAACTCAAATATCAAATTTTGGTAGAATACCAAGGCTGAGACTGAACTTCAGTATGTTTCTAACACATTTTGACCCAGAAATCCACTTCTAGAAATGTATCCTAAAGGATTACTCACACAAGTGTGCAAAGTTATACAAACAAGAATATTTACTGCCACACAATTTATATGAGAGAAAAACTGTAAGCAACTTAAATGTATGTCCACTGGGGAATGGCTTACAAAATGTACCTTTATTCTGGAATACTCTGCAACTTAAAATGAGGTAAACTTATAGACTAGGAGGATGTTCATGATCTACTCTAGTTTTTATAAGAGCAAGCTGTGGAACAATATGCATAGTATGATACCATTTTACCTTTTATAAATGTGTGTCTGTGTGTGGGCACACATATGTGTGTGGACATGCAGAGAAAAATGGCTGGAAGTGTTTATACCTATTAGCAATATAAACTTCTGTATTGTTTGAATTTTTACAGTGAGCATGCATCACTTTAGTTTTTCCCTTGACCCAGAAATTCTAATTCTAGGAAATTTACTAATGAAAACATCGTGGTGATGAACAGAGATTTCTCTGCAAGGATACACACCACTGTTTATATAAGAGTGAACAATTGTTAGCACCCAAAATGAAGAGGGAATTGATTAAATGAGTTGTACATTTATACTATGGAAGCATATACAGCCATTAAAAATAAAGATAATTTACAAAACAGAAATAGACTCACAAACATAGAAAACAAACTTATGGTTACCAAAGGGGAAAGGCAGGGGAGGGATAAATTTGGAGTTCGGGATTAAAATATACACACCACTATATGTAAAATAGATTTAAAAAAAGGACTGTATAGCACAGGGAACTATACTCAATATCTTGTAATAACCTATAATGAAAAAGAATCTAAAAAAGAATATATATATACATATATATCTGAATCATTTTGCTGTACACCTGAAACTAACACAACATTGTAAATCAATTAAATTTCAAGAAAAATTAAAATAAATAAATAAATCTCTCTCACACACGCACATACACCCACAGTAAAGACTGACAAATATACTACTAAATAAAAATATTATAAAACATTATGTATAACGTGTACCATTTCATTCAAATGTACACACAAATAAAAATATTATTATGCAAATATCATCAGTAGCTATCTATGTAGGGTGGAATGATGGGTGATTTTTACTTTCTTATGATTTTTTGGAAGAGAGGAAGAAGTCAGAGATGGGGCTCTAGTTCCACACTTCTCTCAGGGTTGAACTTCCAAGGACAGTATGTGTATTAAGGACCCACAGTTTTGGGGTGGGATGAGAAATCCCAGAGTAGACAGCTTGTCCTGGATTCCCTGGAGCAGTCATTTAGAGAGCCCGTGCAGCACTCAGTAATCAAAGATGGCCCACCAACATGCCCCCATCAACTTGGTGCCACTGCCAACATGGTGCTACATCCAACATGGCACTGCTGCCAGTGTGGCACTCTACCCAACATGGAATTCCTCTAACATGCTGCCACCACCAACATAGTGCTGCATCTGAAGGGCCCTACCACACAGTGGTACTCTATTCAACATGGTGCTACACTCAACATGACATCAGAACCAACAAGGCAACTGAGCTGTAGAGTAACTGTGGCTGAGGAAGACTCCCAGGCAGTGGAGCTTGAGGTCAGCTTCCCTGGCCAGCACATCCCAGTGAGATGCCAGAGCAGAGGCAGAATCCAAGTGGGATAAATAGGTTAATGAGCAAGGACCAACCACTCCCCCTATTCAAGCTTCCTTACCCAGGATTCCAGGAAGGAGGGAAAGAGGAAAGAGGAGAACCCTTGAGAAGGGGGCAAATGCTGAAACACAGAGGCAGAGGTTTACACACATTTGATATGTGGTTGTTGAGTTTATACACACTACATTTCCCTTTGCCTTGGCTAGTTTTCTTGCTTTGAGAAGTGATGTCAAAAAATATTCAAGCTTATCAATAGCAACAGGTCCTTGGACCTTCATTCTGCAGATTTGTTCGTTACCCCATAAGCCTATTACTTTGGCCTTTCTTGAATTTACTCCCTGGAGAGATGTTTTAGGGTCTCTTTGGCAGCCTTTTGACAAATAGGTTTTTCTATAACCAACTCTCCCTTTTATAACTTAAGCTCATTGCCCTTTGAAAGTCCTTTTACTTACTAATTAATTTGCAAGGAACACTTTTGTTTACTCATTAACAGTGATCACTGCTCTCAACATACACAGCATATTTTTATTGTACAACACACATTTTAACCACATTAAGAAAATGATTTAAGGGAAAAAATTCCTCATATATCTCCCGCTTAATATGTTAAATTTCTCCAATTCAGCTCTGAACCAACATAACCTGACTCACTGATATCAATGTTCTAGTTTCTGCATTTAAGATGCTTTGTAAGCTTGGGATTAACAGATACACACTACTATATATAAAATAAATAACCAATAAGGACTTACTGTATAGCACGGGGAACTATACTCAATATTCTGTAATAACTTATATGGGAAAAAAAATCTGAAAAAGAATGAATATATGTATATGTATAACTGAATCACTATGTGGTACACCTAAAACTAATACAACATTGTAAATCTATTATACTCCAATAAAATTTTTTAAAATGCTATTATACACAACCACATCATTTGCCTTCAACATTGCCGTTTCTGTTGACTGCGTGGTATTTCATTATGTTGATAAATTAGCATCTCTTGAGCCATTTCCCAAGTGTAACAGTTTAGGTAGATTGATCCTTTAAAAAGTGTTCTGGGGTGATCTCAATAGAGGAACTTAAACAAAGTCACAAAATGATTACAGATCTTCAAACAAAAACGTTCTGAAGAGAAAATCAAATTTTGGCTAACTATTAAAAGAATTAAAAGATCTCTCTTGTCAATTTTAATGTCAAGTAAACATGGAAACCAGTGTGTGTGAGCACTAGGCATAAATAATAAAGTATATAGTTTATTCATGAAAACCTATGAATAAATTAAGAAGAAAAGGTATTATTATTATTATTAATTACTCATTAAAAGGTCATAGTCCCTCCCTTTTCTGGCCGAGGGATTTACCTCCAAATCCTTCTGGATCTGGTAGAGTGAAGAGGCAATATCACTTCACCAGCTCCATTATGACCAAGATGTGTGGTCTTCAAACCAGGATCTGATTCCACTGGGGCATGAGAAGGCCTTCTTAGGGCTTTGATACATGTTTCCAGCTCTTCGTTGCCCATACATTTTCTAACATTGGTTGGCCCAAGTCTAGGCCTGGATCACCAATAGCCCTCTGTCCCTTTATAAGAAAAAGGCATTACCCTTCTTTACTCTTGGAGAGGGCTTCCTGTCTCTCCCTGTCTTGGGCTCATTTGTGTTAAGAGTAAAGTTAAATTAAGACCAGGGCATTCTGCCCCAAGTTTTGAATTCGGATAAATGATAGAGGCAGCGGGAGTATTGACAATTTTTATTCAATAATTTTGCCTCTTCTATCCCCTGACTATTGCCCAAGAATGCCTAGCTCTTGTTAGATAATCACTTGAGAGCAGAACAAAAAAGGCAAGAGTATCAGCCATAAAAAAGCATGAAATAATGCCATTTGCAGAAACATGGATGGACCTAGAGATTATCATACTAAGTGAAGTCAGAAAGAGAAAGACAAATACCATATGCCATCACTTACATGTGAAATCTAAAATATGATACAGGGACTTCCCTCGCGGTCCAGTGGTTAAGACTCCAAGTTTCCGATGCAGGGGGCGCAGGTTCAATCCCTGGTCGGGGAACATGCCACGTGGCTTGGCCAAAAAAAAAAGATACAAGTGAACTTATTTACAAAACAGAAAGAGACTCACAGACATAGAAAACCAACTTATGGTTACCAAAGGGGAAAGGGGGGTGACGGAGGGATAAAATAGGAGATTTGGATTGACATATACACACTACTATATATAAAATAACCAACAGGGACCTTCTGCACAGCACAGGGAACTGTACTCAATATTTTGTAATAACCTGTAAGGGAAAATAATCTGAAAAAGAATATATATATGTAAAACTAAATCACTGTGTTGTACACCTGAAATTAACACGATTTTGTAAATCAACTATACTTCAATTTTAAAAAAGCACGATAAGAAATTCTGTCCTGAATGCCAAAAATGTCTTTCTATATGTATATAATGTAAGCAGGTCTTTAAATGATCATTCTTGGAAAGAAAAAAAGTATGGACTATTGACAGTGATTCTTTTAAATATACCTGGAACGTTTTCATGGGACTAATAAATCTTTCCAGATATCTTGGAAAAAACTTTTATCTGATTTATTTTAGATTTGTTGTGCATTACTTGATTAGGTAGTTAAAATCATTTTTATCAAATCATATCATGATGGGCTTCCTTGGTGGCGCAGTGGTTGAGAATCCACCTGCCAATGCAGGGCACATGGCTTTGAGCTCTGGTCTGGGAAGATCCCATATGCCGCGGAGCAACTAAGCCTGTGTGCCACAACTACTGAGCCTGCGCTCTGGAGCCCGCGAGCCACAGCTATTAAGCCTGCAAGCCACAACTACTGAAGCCCGTTCGCCTAGAACCCGTGCTCTGCAATGAGAAGCCACCGCAATGAGAGGCCCAAGCACCGCGGTGAAAGTAGCCCCCGCTCGCCGCAGCTAGAGAAAGCCTCCGCGCAGCAATGAAGACCCAAAACGCAGCCAAAAAAATAAATCATATCATGAAGTATTTGTTATAATGGTAAATCCTTATTGTTTTAAAAATTGGTTTTGTTCTGGTCGCGTCATGTAGCTTGCGGGATCTTATTTCCCTGACCAGGGACTGAACCCTGGCCATGGCAGTGAAAGCACTGAGTGCTTCCACTGGACAGCAAGGGAACTCCCTAAAAATTGTTAAATACTGTCTACCTTCTATTGACCAAAAAAAAAAAAAAGAAATTACATGTTAGTTTAATTAGTGTTTAGCAGTAAATACTTTTCTCTTTCATTAAATAGGAAAATATTTCCTATAATGGAGTTATTTACTGTTTTTATACTTGGTTTTAATTTTTTTAAAAAGCTAAACAGAATTTGAATCACATCCACATACACATATGTACTCTTTACCCAGGGAAACCATGCATTTATCATACTCCTTGTTTCACAAGTAATGTATAAATTTAGCTACACATTATATTGCATT
Source organism: Kogia breviceps (assembly GCF_026419965.1). Taxonomy (NCBI): domain Eukaryota; kingdom Metazoa; phylum Chordata; class Mammalia; order Artiodactyla; family Physeteridae; genus Kogia; species Kogia breviceps. Next base: position 41,101,419 of record NC_081319.1, read on the forward strand.
ATTAGAAATTAGTAAGAAACAATATATTGATGTATTATCTTATATTTAATAAAATTATAAAATGGATAACTTAATTATATTAGATCTATATCACTTTATTTTATTTATTTATTTAGTTAGTTAGTTAGTTAGTTTTGGCTGCATTGGGTCTTCGTTGCTGCGCGGGGGCTTTCTCTAGTTGCGGCGAGCGGGGGCTACTCTTCGTTGTAGTGCACAGGCTTCTCATTGCGGTGGCTTCTCCTGCTGTGGAGCACAGGCTCTAAGCGTGTGGGCTTCAGTAGTTGTGGCTCACGGGCTCCAGAGCGCAGGTTCAGTAGTTGTGGCACACGGGCTTCTTAGTTGCAGCATGTATGTGGGATCTAGTTCCCTGACCAGGCATTGAACCGGGGCTACCTGCATTGGGAGCACGGAGTCTTAACCACTGAGCCACCAAGGAAGTCCCTGCTAGTGCATTCTTGACTGCTTTGATAAAAGGAGTGTCCTCTAGGCTCTCCCATGGAACAGAGTTAATGCAGAGAGTGGGTTGAGAGAATAGTCAATGGATTAGACACAAGTGGATTCAGCACAAGAAGGAAGTGAGCCCCATGTGATACGGGGAGAATAGGCACAAATCCCACAGAAGACAAAGACTCCTCATTAAAACAGAAAAGTACCTCCTTCTAGGACTTACCTGTGGGCTGAGCTGACCTTAGGGTAGCATCAACACAATTTTATGTTGTCTTTAAGTGGCTGGTAGAAGTATCCAAGGATCATAACCAGTCTCAGACTAAGACTCCATTATAAAAATCAGAATTTTTTGGCCACACTGCACAGCTTGTAGGACCTTAGTTCCCCAACCAGGGATTGAAGTCGGGTCCACGGCAGTTAAAGCCCGAGTCTTTTTTTTTTTTTTTGGCTGTGTTGGGTTTTGGTTACTGCGTGCAGGCTTTCTCTTGTTGCGGTGAGCGGGGGCTTCTCTTGTTGTGGAGCATGGACTCTAGGAGCGCAGGCTCAGTAGTTGTGGCGCACGGGCTTAACTGCTCCGTGGCATGTGGAATCTTCCCGGACCAGGGATCAAACCTGTGTCCCCTGCATTGGCAGACAGATTCTTAACCACTGCACCACCAGGTAAGTCCCAAGCCCAAGTCTTAACCACTGGACAGCCAGGGAATTCCCCTTGAGCTTATATTTTTTATGAGGTCAATTTATCAACTGTCTTAAGTTCAATACTCAAGGAGGAAAGCAACACATAACTAAATCACAACTGCCACTTGAAGTTGATGAACTGAAAGGAAGCAACTCAGAGAGATCCTGCGATTTCTTTTTACTTGGACCATTCAGCCCCTAAACACACAGGCCAGAAGTAAAAGGTCTAGCTCAGAACCTTCTCACACCATGTGGTCTCTTCATTCCCAGTAAGCTGTTCCCAGGACCTGTTTCTAGCGCCAAAATGCCAGCTGCCCTTACCTGTTCTAATTCTGCTCCTTGAGCTCCACCTCCTGTGTGATGCTGAATACTTGTCTGACACCACTGCCTGCAGTCTAGACTTCTTTCCCTCTAGTGGATTCTGTGGGGCTCTATCCCATCCTCTCTTCAGAGCTGATGCACCCATCCCTCAGCTGCTGAAAGTATTAATTGTTGACAGTTCATAGCTACACTTCTCACAGGAAACTGCCCTCAGCTACAGGGAACTGGCCATGTAGGCTATGCCTCGTTCCAGGGGCCAGCCCATAGCCAATGGTGGGCTGATGTGGAGATAAAAAAGCCAGCTCCTCATCTCACAACTTGAGTCAACTTTGGGGGCTACCCCAGCTCCAGATCTGGTTGTAGGGTGATCTGAGGCCTCATTTCCAACCTTGGTTGGCTTCTCCTTCTGCCCAGTTCTGCCTCCTTTGCCCCTTACAGTTGTGTCTACTGAGCATGTTCTCTAAAAGACTTGCTGTACAAGTTTGTGGAACAAACTCTCTGCAGTTCAGAGTCTGTTTCAAGGGCAGCCAATCTAAGATATCCTCCTACTGGGAGTCAGGTCTGTGCTTGCTGTGGAATCACAGGAAACAATCAATCCCATCAGGGGGTGGGGAGGCCTGTGTTCAGCAAGGCCTGTGTCCATCACTAATAGAATGATCTTGGGAATGTTCCTTGACCTCTTGGGTTCCCAGTTAGAACATAAGGAAAGAAGACAGTCTGTCTCTGATAGTCACAGAGATGATGGAAAGTCCAATCCTACCATACATAAATATATAGAGACTAATATAGTATATAGTGTATAGATATAGACACAGCTATAACTATCTATTTATATAAAATATATAAACATATAGGTATATTAAGGAATATGTAAGCCACGTTTCTCATTGCAAAGAAGGGAGTAACAAATATGGAAATGAAGAAAACTGGAAGAACTCTGTGGTATTGGATTAGAACTAGTGGATTCAGTGTGAACTACTCATGAATGTTAATATAGGTATATACATATATAATATACAAATATACACAGACAATGACATAAATAATAAACAGATATAAATGTGTATGTGTGTGTATATAGGGGATTTACTTATGTATCTATTCATTTATTTATTTATTTATATTCAAATATACCCTAGCTCTGTGCACTGAGAGGGCTTTGGAGTAGTAACATCCCCAATAGCAATGTACCAAGATCTAGTACTAAGTACCAAAATTTTGACTCCACTGAAAGAACCAGAACTCCTTGGCTGTGACAAGAAAAATTATGAAATGAGCTTGAAATAATTTATGCCAGAAAGCAAGGGAGTGCTAAAAAATGATACAGTTCTTATCAAAAGGACACATAAGACAGTTGAAGAGGTTTTCACTAGTAAAATATCAGACAATTTGAGATTAATTAAAAAATGATCTCCTCAATTTGACTTATAAATTTAACACAATCATTATCAAAATCCAGCAGGTCTTTCTGGAAAAATTGACATGCTGATCTTAAAATTTATATGGAAATGCAAAGGACCCAGGATAGCCAAAACAATTTTTAAAAAGAACAGAGTTAGGGCTTCCCTGGTGGCGCAGTGGTTGAGAGTCCGCCTGCCGATGCAGGAGACGCGGGTTCGTGCCCTGGTCCGGGAGGATCCCACATGCCGCGGAGCGGCTGGGCCCGTGAGCCATGGCCGCTGAGCCTGTGCGTCCGGAGCCTGTGCTCCACGGCGGGAGAGGCCACAGCAGTGAGAGGCCCGCATAACGAAAAAAAAAAAAAAAAAAAAAAAAAAAAAAAAAAAAAAAAAAAGAACAGAGTTGGAGGGCTCACACATTTCAATTTAAAACTTACTATAAGGGAGAAATTGACAAACTTTCCTGTAAAGAGCTCAATAGTAAATATATTAGGCTTTGTGGACCATATGGTCTCTATCACAACTATTCAACTCTTTTTAGTATATTCATAGTGTGGTACAATCATCACCACAATCTAATATTAGGCCATTTTGTTACCCTCTTAAAAACTACGAACTTATTAGCAGTTGCTCCCGATTTCCTCATTCTATCTCCCCCAGCCACAGGCAACCACCACTCTACTTTCTGTCTCTAGAGATTTGCCTATTCTGGCCACTTCACATAAATGAAATCACACAATATGTGGTCTTTGGTGACTGACTTCTTTCATTTAGCATGTTTTCAAGGTTAATCTATATTGTAGCATGTATCAGTATTTCATTCCTTTTTATAGAGGAATAATATTTAAATGATGGGTATACCACAATTGTTCATCCATTATTCAGCTGATGGAAATTTGGATTGTTTCCACTTTTTGGCTATTATGAATAGTGTTGTTATGACCCCAATACAAGTTTTTGTGTAGACATACGTGTACATTCCTCTTGGTATATACCTAGGAGTGGAACTGCTGGGTGAAATAGTAGCTCTATGTTTAACCTTTTCAGTAGTTGCCAGACTGTTTTCCAAAGTGGCTCTACCATTTTATCTTCCCTCAGCAGTGTATAAGGGTTTCAATTTCTCCACATTCTAAACAACAGTTATTATCTGTCTTTTTTATTACAGCTGCCCCGGGGGTATGAAGTATCTCATTTGGTTTTGATTTCCATTTCCGTAATGACTAATGATGCTGAGTGTCTTTTCATGTGCTTATTGGCCATTTTAATATCTTCTTTGTAGAAATGTCTATTCAAGTCCTTTGTCCATTTTTAACGGGTTATCTTTCATTATTAAGTTGTAAGAGTTTATATAGTCTAGGAGCTTCCCCCCCCCAGTGGCGCAGTGGTTGAGAATCTGCCTGCTAATGCAGGGGACACGGGTTCGAGCCCTGGTCTGGGAAGATCCCACATGCCGCAGAGCAACTAGGCCTGTGAGCCACAACTACTGAGCCTGCGTGTCTGGAGCCTATGCTCCTTAACAAGAGAGGCCGAGATAGTGAGAGGCCCACGCACGGCAATGACGAGTGGCCTCCGCTCGCTGCAACTAGAGAAAGCCCTCGCACAGAAATGAAGACCCAACACAGCCAAAAAAAAAAAAAGAAAAAAGTTTATATAGTCTAGATACATGTTCATTATCAGATATATGATTTGCAAATATTTTCTCCTATATGTGGGTTCAGTTTCTTGGTGGTGTCCTTTGAAGCACAAAAGTTTTAAATTTTGATGAAGTCCAGATTTTTTTTTCTTTTACTTGTACTTTTGGTACCATATCTAAGAAAACATTGACAAATTCATGGTCATGAAGATTTACACCTATGTTTTCATCTAAGAGTTTTACAGTTTTATTTAGGTCTTTGGTCCATTCTGAGTTAATTCCGTGAGATAGTAGTCCAAATTCATTCATTCTTTTTTTTTTTTGCATTAAAATTTTTCCTTACTGAAATAGAGTTGATTTATAATGTTGTGTTAGTTTCAGATATACAGCAAAGTGATTCACTTATACATATACATAAATATATATATTCATTTTTCATGTTTTTTTCCATTATAGGTTATTACAAGACACTGAGTATAGTTCCCTGTGCTATACAGTAGGTCTTTGTTGGTTATCTATTTTATATATAGTAGTTTGTACATTTTAATCTGAAACTCCTCTTTATCCCTCACCCCTCTTTTCCCTTTGGTAACTGTGTTTGTTTTCTATGTCTGTGAGTCTTTTTCTATTTTGTAAATAAGTTCATTTGTATCGTTTTTTTTTAGATTCCATGTATAAGCGATATCATATGATATTTGCCTTTGCCTGGCTTACTTCACTAGTATAACAAATTCATTCTTTTGCATGTGGATATGCAGTTGTCCCATTATCAACTGCCAGAATTAATGGTCTATCATCCTTCTTTTTGTGGCCCAATTTCCAAAGTTCCTTGATTTTTTTTTGCATCAAAAATTCAGTCAAGGGCTTCCCTGGTAGCGCAGTGGTTAAGAATCTGCTTTTAATGCAGGGGACATGGGTTCAAGCCCTTGTCCGGGAAGACCCCACATGCTGCAGAGCAACTAAGCCTGTGTGCCACAACTACTGAGCCTGCACTCTAGAGCCTGCGAGCTACAACCACCGAAGCCGGTGCGCCTAGAGCCCATGCTCCGCAACAAGAGAAGTCACCACAATGAGAAGCCTGTGCACCGCAATGAAGAGTAGCCCCTGCTCTCCGCAACTAGAGAGAAGCCCACGTCCACGTGTAGCAACAAAGACCCAATGCAGCCAAAAAGAAAAAAAAACCTGTCAAAGCTGAATTTAGTCATTATAAGTCTCAACCTGATATCACAAATTTTCCACCAATTGTACAAAATGTCCCCTTGGGCCAGTTTTAAATTAGGCTCATGCAACAGAATGTGCATTTCATTTAAAAGCTTTAGTGCAGGTGTGCCCAAGCCATCAAATCCAATTAAACAGGACCAAATACCTTAATAGCTGAAGACTTAAGTTTTTCAGCAGGCTGTCTCTAGAGAGGTTTCAAGCATATAAAATGGTGAAATCCCAAGAAACCATTTTTTTTTAGACCAGCCAAGAAAGATTGGTACTAAGTAATTTGGAAGGGTGTCAAGGGTGATTCAATTTATTACAGCACTGATTCTGAGGGGAGAGTGCCAAGTGCACTTGCCCTTGAAGGATAAGTTGTACTCTGACCTCTGGCAGTGAACGGCTGGGTCTTTGGTTGATGGGAGAGGATGGGCAATAGTTCTGAAGTAGAAGAGTGTGGTATACATGGACGGTAAGGTGTAGAGGGCAGCTGGACTTAAAAAGGCATGCTGGGACAGATGTGGGCTGGGTGGGAAAGAGAACTCAAATGCTTGGTTGAAGAAATATGAAATGTTAAGAAAAATTACTTGGAAAAAAAGGCAAGAAGGTAGGTGGCATGTACTTTCAATGCATTTGGGGATGGATGGTGGTCTCATCTAAGAGTTAATTCATTACCTAGTCTAAGGGAATGTAGCATTGTTATTACTATCAAGTATAGGCTTAGACTCTGAAGTTATATGCTAGATATTATCCAGTACAAAAGATAACCCCAAAGGGTACAGCTTGAATGCCCTCCTGGATATGAACCAGTTTTATATCTAATCTAACGTTTTAATTCTAACATTGCTTTTTTAATTTTTTTATTTTATTTTATTTTATTTTTGCAGTACGCGGGCCTCTCACCGTTGTGGCCTCTCGCGTTGCGGAGCACAGGCTCCGGACGCGCAGGCTCAGCGGCCATGGCTCACGGGGCTAGCCACTCCACGGCATGTGGGATCTTCCCGGACCGGGGCACGAACCCGTGTCCCCTGCATCGGCAGGCGGACTCCCAACCACTGCGCCATCAGGGAAGCCCTAACATTCCTTTTTTACTCCTAGTTTTCTTTTATAAACGTCTATGAATACCCAGTTCCTCAACATGCTCTTATAACCAGCTTTAACTTACTGGCTCCCTTATTAATAAGTTAATAAATCTTGACATATGTTTATTCTGTGTTTGTATGAATCATGTTTTAAACATTTTAAAAAATTATACTTTGCCAGCATTCAACCGTGATGACCCAAACTATCAAGGGTTGCTAAGCATCCTTTGGGAAAAAAAGCAGCACTCACTCCACCAAGGAGCTCAACTCTAAATAGTCATTGGGGGCTTCCCTGGTGGCGCAGTGGTTGGGAGTCCGCCTGCCGATGCAGGGGACACGGGTTCGTGCCCCGGTCCGGGAAGATCCCACATGCCGCGGAGTGGCTGGGCCCGTGGGCCATGGCCGCTGAGTCTGCGCGTCCAGAGCCTGTGCTCTGCAACGGGAGAGGTCACAGCGGTGAGAGGCCCGCGTACCGCAAATAAATAAATAAATAGTCATTGGGTTCCTCATTCTTCATGAATTAGTAAAGGATTAAAAAAATTTTAAAGCTGTGAAAATGTATTACAAGGGAATGGGAGGCTCATTCCTGATGGCTGTGTTATTACACCATCCTAGATAGTACAAACCCTAGGAAGCCAGACATTCTCACATGAGCATGTATTTAAGAATGATTTCAGGCAGTCTTTCACCTTAGCCCCTGCCTTGGCTAGCTGCTGCTCCATTGCTGAAAGTCTATAACCCAGATTCAGATTCTCATAACCTAGCACATAAAGCTATCTAACCACTTGCTTTGGTTCTCTGTAGGAAAGGAGAGAACAGCCCTCTTGGCTTCAAGTATGCTCCAAAGTTACTAACAAACTCGCTAATAGGGCTAATGTTCACTGCCTGGAAATGCCCTCACCTGCCCCCTTTCTGGTCAGATAAATAGTTACTATTTAGTGCTCAACTTATGTACCATGTCCTTCCTAAACTCCAGGCATGAGGAGTTACTTCCTTTTCCCTTAGCACTCTGGTCCCATCTTTACAGTACGTTCAATACAGCACTACCCCTTAACTGTTTGAAGTGTTTCTCCAGTTACTTTGAGAGCCTCCCAAAGGCAGACATTATCTTACTTATTTCTGTACCCTCTATTTCTACCCACAGGTTTTGGCATATAGAGAGGATTCAATAAATTGCTGTTGAGAGAGCACTTTGATCTGAACACCAGTTCTCTAGATACAAACCATTTCTCAATTTAAAAAAAGCATGGAAAATTATTGTACTTCCATGGAGTATACATACAAGTTTTCTCTCTGAGATGTACATAGTTATGAGTGCTGTCTGGTGAGGCAGAAATTAGATTGTATTAGGAATAAAATGACCAAAAATTGTCTCTACCATATGGGGTACTTGGATATGCTGAATTATGTTCGTTCATATGCTAGGGATAAATAGTGTGAACTAAATGAATAGACACTTTGCATATTACAATAGGGTTAAAAGAGTTTGTAAACATTAGATAATCCCTAATCTCAAAAACAGTTCACATTCATTTGAAATGGACAACAGTACACATTTACAGTTTTGCCCAAAGCTATCTTAACTCTCATGACTTCGGTCAAACTATAAAATAAAGAGATCTAAATAATCTGGACATTCTTCAGAATATCACATTGGTCCACTATATTGATGACATCATATTAATTGGACCAAACAAGCAATAAATGGCTAGCATGATGGAGTCTTTGTCATGTGCTACAATGGCTGGGAGAAAAATCCTATGAAGATTTGGGGGCCACCACATCAGTAAAACTTTCAGGGGTCCAGTAGTCTGGGACATCACCTCCAAAATAGAAGACAAATTATTGCATCTTGCACCTCCCACCACCAAGAAGAAAGCAAAATGCATACTTGCCAATATTTAATATGGTCAGTCTTTAGCTATTCTGATAGGTGTGTGTGTAGTGGAATGTTCCGTTTTATATGTTGAGCACCTTTTCATGTTCTTATTTGCCATGCGGATATCTTCTTTGATGAAGTGCCTGTTCAAATCCTTTGCTCATTTAAAAAATGGTGCTGTTTTCTTATTGATTTTTGAGAATTCTTTACATATTCTTGATTCAAGTTCTTTATCAGATATATGTATTGCAATGGTTTTCTCCTACATTATGCTTTGTTTTTTCATTTTCCTAAGAGTGTTATTTGAGGAGCAGGAGTTTTTAATTTTGATGAAGTGCAATTTATCAGTTTGTTCTGTGCTTTTATTGCCTAAGTCAAGGTCACAAAGGGTTTCTTCTGTTTTCTTTTAGAAATTTTATAATATGAGGTTTGACATTTAGGTCTATGATTCATCTAGAGTTAGTTTTTTTATGGTGTGAGATATGGATCCAAGTTTGTTTATTTTTGCATATGGATGTCCAACTGTCTAAGCACCAGTGTTGGAATGGTATCCTTTCTCCACTAAATTGCCTTTATGCCTTTGTTAAAAATCAATTGTCTAGGGGTTTCCCTGATGGCACAGTGGTTGAGAGCTTGCCTGCCGATGCAGGGGACACGGGTTCGTGCCCTGGTCCGGGAAGATCCCACATGCCATGGAGCAGCTAGGCCCATGAGCCATGGCCGCTGAGCCTGCGCATCCGGAGCCTGTGCTCCGCAACGGGAGAGGCCACAACAGTGAGAGGCCTGCGTACTGCAAAAAAAAAAAAAAAAAAAAAAATCAATTGTCTATACATGTGTGGGGTTTTTTGGGACTCTATTCTGTTCCTTTGATATATGTGCCTATCTTTATGTCAAAACCAAACTGTTGGGACTTCCCTGCTGGCGCAGTGGTTAAGAATCTGCCTGCCAATGCAGAGACTACGGGTTCGATTCCTGGTCCGGGAAGATCCCACGTGCCATAGAGCAACTAAGCCCCGGCACTACAACTACTGAGCCTGAGCTCTGGAGCCCGCGCGCCTAGAGCCGGTGCTCCGCAACGAGAAGCCGCAAGAAGCCCACGCACCACAATGAAGAGCAGCCCCCGCTCGCTGCAACTAGAGAAAGCCCGTGCGCAGCAATGAAGAACCAACGTAGCCAAAAAAAAAAAAAAAAAAAAAAAAAAAAAAATTAAATAAATTTACTTAAAAAAACCAAACTGTTTTAGGAATACCCTGGCAGTCCAGCGGTTAGGACTCAGTGCTTTCACTGCCATGGCCTGGCTTCGATTCTTGGTTGGGGAACTAAGATCCCACAGGTCATGAGGTGTGACTGAAAACAAAACAACAACAAAAACCCTTTTGATTTACTGTAGCTTTATAATAACTCTTATGATTAGGTAGTTATTAGCCTTCCAAATTTGTTCTTCTTTTTCACAGTTGTTTTGATTGTTCTAGTTCTTTGAATTTCTGTGTGAATTTAAGAATCAGTAAGACAATGTTTTCAAAAAAGCTTGCTGGGATTTTGATTAGTACTGCACCTAATCTGTAGTTAAATTTGGGGAGAATTGACACCTTAATAATATTGAGTCTTTCAATAATAAAGAAGGTATATCTCTCCATTTACATATCTTCTTTTTCTCAGCAGTATTTTATAGTTTTCAGTGTACAAGTCTTCCATATCCTTTGAAAATTTATCCATATTTTTATATTATTGCTAATGACACTTTTTTAAAACATTTTTATTGGAGTATAATTGCTTTACAATGGTGTGTTAGTTTCTGCTGTATAACAAAGTGAATCACTTATACATATACATATATCCCCATATCTGCTCCCCCTTTCATTTCTCTCCTACCCTCCCTATCCCACCCTTCTAGCTGGTCACAAAGCACCGAGCTGATCTACCTATGCTATGCTACTGCTTCCCACTAGCTATCTATTTTACATTTGGTAGTGTATATATGTCCATATATACACTACCACTCTGTCACTTTGTCCCAGCTTACCCTTCCCCCTCCCCGTGTGCTCAGGTACATTCTCTAGTAGGTCTGCGTCTTTATTCCCATCTTGCCCCTAGGTTCTTCATGACTTTTTAAAAATTCCATACATATGTGTTAGCATACAGTATTTGTTTTTCCCTTTCTGACTTACTTCACTATGTATGACAGACTCTAGGTCCATCCACCTCACTACAAATAACTCAATTTTGTTTCTTTTTATGGCTGAGTAATATTCCATTGTATATATGCGCCACATCTTCTTTATCCATTCATCTGTCGACTGACACTTAGGTTGTTTCCATGTCCTGGCTATTGAAAATAGAGCTGCAATGAACATTATGGTACATGACTCTTTTTGATGGTTTTCTCAGGGTATAATCCCAGTAGTGGGATTGCTGGGTCGTATGGTAGTTCTATTTTTAGTTTTCTAAGGAACCTCCATACTGTTCTCCATAGTGGCTGTATCAATTTACATTCCCACCACAGTGCAAGAGTGTTCCCTTTACTCCACACCCTCTCCAGCATTTATTGTTTGTAGATTTTTTTTTTTTTTTTTTTTTTTTTTTTTTTGCGGTATGCGGGCCTCTCACTGTTGTGGCCTCTCCCGTTGCGGAGCACAGGCTCCGGATGCGCAGGCCCAGCGGCCATGGCTCACGGGCCCAGCTGCTCCGCGGCATGTGGGATCTTCCCGGACCAGGGCACGAACCCGTGTCTCCTGCATCGGCAGGCGGATTCTCAACCACTGCACCACCAGGGAAGCCAGTTTGTAGATTTTTTGATGATGGCCATTCTGACTGGTGTGAGATGATATCGCATTGTAGTTTTGATTTGCATTTCTCTAATGATTAATGATGTTGAGCATTCTTTCATGTGTTTGTTGGCAATCTGTATATCTTCTTTGGAAAAATGTCTATTTAGGTCTTCTGCCCATTTTTGGATTGGGTTGTTTGTTTTTTTGATATTGAGCTGCATGAGGTGCTTGTAAATTTTGGAGATTAATCCTTTGTCAGTTGCTTCATTTGCAAATATTTTCCCCCATTCTGAGGGTTGTCTTTTCGTCTTGTTTATGGATACCTTTGCTGTACAAAAGCTTTTAAGTTTCATTAGGTCCCATTTGTTTATTTTTGTTTTTATTTCCATTTCTCTAGGAGCTGGGTCAAAAAGGTTCTTGCTGTGATTTATGTCATTGAGTGTTCTGCCTATGTTTTCCTCTAAGAGTTTGATAGTGTCTGGCCTTACATTTAGGTCTTTAATCCATTTTGAGTTTCTTTTTGTGCATGGTGTTAGGGAGTGTTCTAATTTCATACTTTTACATGTACCTGTCCAGTTTTCCCAGCACCACTTATTGAAGAGGCTGTCTTTTCTCCACTGTATATTCTTGCCTCCTTTATCAAAGATAAGGTGACGATATGTGTGTGGGTTTATCTCTGGGCTTTCTATCGTGTTCCACTGATCTATATTTCTGTTTTTGTGCCAGTACCACACTGTCTTGATTACTGTAGCTTTATGGTATCATCTGAAGTCTTGGAGCCTGATTCCTCCAGCTCCGTTTTTCTTTCTCAAGATTGCTTTGGCTATTCGGGGTCTTTTGTGTTTCCATACAAATTGTGAAATTTTTTGTTCTAGTTCTGTGAAAAATGCCCGTGATAGTTTGACAGGGATTGCATTGAATCTGTAGATTGTTTTGGGTAGTATAGTCTTTTGGGTAGTATAGTCATTTTCACAATGTTGATTCTTCCAATCCAAGAATGTGGTATATCTCTCCATCTGTTGGTATCATCTTTAATTTCTTTCATCAGTGTCTTATACTTTTCTGCATACAGGTCTTTTGTCTCCTTAGGTAGGTTTATTCCTAGGTATTTTATTCTTTTTGTTGCAATGGTAAATGGGAGTGTTTTCTTAATTTCACTTTCAGATTTTTCATCATTAGTGTATAGGAATGCAAGAGATTTCTGTGCATTAGTTTTGTATCCTGCTACTTTACCAAATTCATTGATTAGCTTTAGTAGTTTTCTGGTAGCATCTTTATAATTCTCTATGTATAGTATCATGTCATCTGCAAACAGTGACAGCTTTACTTCTTTTCTGATTAGGATTCCTTTTATTTCTTTTTCTTCTCTGATTGCTGTGGCTAAAACTTCCAAAACTAGGTTGAATAATAGTGGTGAGAGTGGGCGACGTTGTCTTGTTCCTGATCTTAGTGGAAATGGTTTCAGTTTTTCACCATTGAGGACGATGTTGGCTGTGGGTTTGTCATATATGGCCTTTATTATGTTGAGGAAAGTTCCCTCTATGCCTACTGTCTGGACCGTTTTTTATCATAAATGGGTGTTGAATTTTGTCAAAAGCTTTCTCTGCATCTATTGAGATGATCATATAGTTTTTCTCCTTCAATTTGTTGATATGGTATATCACATTGATTGATTTGTGTATATTGAAGAATCCTTGAATTCCTGGGATAAACCCCACTTGATCATGGTGTATGATCTTTTTAATGTGCTGTTGGATTCTGTTTGCTAGTATTTTGTTGAGGATTTTTGCATCTATGTCCATCAGTGATATTGGTCTGTAGTTTTCTTTTTTTGCAACATCTTTGTCTGGCTTTGGTATCAGGGTGATGGTGGCCTCATAGAATGAATTTGGGAGTGTTCTTCCTGCTGCTCTATTTTGGAAGAGTTTGAGAGGGATAGGTGTCAGCTCTTCTCTAAATGTTTGACAGAATTTGCATGTGAAGCCATCTAATCCTGGGCTTTTGTTTGTTGGAAGATTTTTAATCTGTTTCAATATCACTACTTGTGATTGGTCTGTTCATATTTTCTATTTCTTCCTGGTTCAGTCTCAGAAGGTTGTGCTTTTCTAAGAATTTGTCCATTTCTTCCAGGTTATCCATTTTATTGGCACAGAGTTGATTGTAGTAATCTCTCATGATCCTTTGTATTTCTGCAGTGTCAGTTATTACTTCTCCTTTTTTATTTCTAATTCTATTGATTTGAGTCTTCTCCCTTTTTTTCTTGATGAGTCTGGTTAATGGTTTATCAATTTTTTTTATCTTCTCAAAGAAACTGCTTTTTGTTTTATTGATCTTTGCTATCATTTCCTTTATTTCTTTTTCATTTATTTCTGATCTGATCTTTATTTCTTTCCTTCTGCCAACTTTGGGGTTGTTTTTTTCTTCTTTCTCTAATTGCTTTAGGTGTAAGAGTAGGTTGTTTATTTGAGATGTTTCTTGTTTCGTAAGGTAGGATTGAATTGCTATAAACTTCCCTCTTAGAACTGCTTTTGCTGTATCCCATAGGTTTTCGGTCGTCGTGTTTTCATTGTCTTTTGTTTCTAGGTATTTTTTGGTTTCCTCTTTGATTTCTTCATTGATCACTTCGTTATTAAGTAGTGTATTGTTTAGTCTCCATGTGTTTGTATTTTTTACAGATTTTTTTCCTGTAATTGATATCTAGTCTCATAGCGTTATGGTCAGAAAAGATACTTGATATGATTTTGGTTTTCTTAAATTTACCGAGGCTTGATTTGTGACCCAAGATGTGATCTATCCTGGAAATGTTCCATGAGCACTTAAGAAGAAAGTGTATTCTGTTGTTTTTGGATGGAATGTCCTACAAATATCAATTAAGTCCATCTTGTTTAATGTATCATTTAAAGCTTGTGTTTCCTTATTTATTTTCATTTTGGATGATCTGTCCATTGGTGAAAGTGGGGTGTTAAAGTCCCCCACTATTATTCTATTACTGTCAATTTCCCCTTTTATGGCTGTTAGAATTTACCTTGTGCATTGAGGTGCTCCTATGCTGGATGCATAAATGCTTACAATTGTTATATCTTCTTCTTGGATTGATCCCTTGATCATTATGTAGTGTCCTTCTTTGTCTCTTTTAATAGTCTTTTTTTTAAAGTCTATTTTCTCTGATATGAGAATTGCTACTCCAGCTTTCTTTTGATTTCCATTTGCATAGAATATCTTTTTCCATCCCTTCACTTTCAGTCTGTATGTGTCCCGAGGTCTGAAGTGGGTCTCTTGTAGACAGCACATAGACGGGTCTTGTTTTTGTATCCATTCAGCCAGTCTATGTCTTTTGGTTGGAGCATTTAATCCATTTACATTTAAGGTAATTATCCATAGGTATGTTCCTATTACCATAGGAATTGTTTTGCGTTTGTTATTGTAGGTCTTTTCCTTCTCTTCTGTTTCCTGCCTAGAGAAGTTCCTTTAGCATTTGTTGTAAAGCTGGTGTGGTTGTGGTGAATTCTCTTAGCTTTTGCTTGTCTTTAAAGGTTTTAATTTCTCCATCAAATCTGAATGAGATCATTGCTGGGTTGAGCAATCTTGGTTGTAGGTTTTTCCCTTTCATCACTTTAAATATGTCCAGCCACTACCTTCTGGCTTGCAGAGTTTCTGCTGAAAGATTAGCTGTTAACCTTATGGGGACTCCGTTGTGTGTTATTTGTTGTTTTTCCCTTGCTGCTTTTAATATTTTTTCTTTGCATTTAATTTTTGATAGTTTGATTAGTATGTGTCTTGGTGTGTTTCTCCTTGGATTTATCCTGTATGGGACTCTCTGTGCTTCCTGGACTTGATTAACTATTTCCTTTCCGATATTAGGGAAGTTTTCAAGTATAAGCTCTTCAAATATTTTCTCAGTCCATTCCTTTTTCTCTTCTTCTTCTGGGAGCCCTATAATTCAAATGTTGGTGCGTTTTATATTGTCCCAGAGGTCTCTGAGACTGTCCTCAATTCTTTTCATTCTTTTTTCTTTATTCTGCTCTGCGGTAGTTATTTCCACTATTTTATCTTCCAGGTCACTTATCCGTTCTTCTGCCTCAGTCATTCTGCTGTTGATTCCTTGTAGAGAATTATTAATTTCATTTATTGTGTTGTTCATGATTGTTTGCTGTTTAGTTCTTCTAGGTCCTTGTTAAACGTTTCTTGTATTTTCTCCATTCTGTTTCCAAGATTTTGGATCATCTTTATTATCATAATTCTGAATTCTTTTTCAGGTAGGCTGCCTATTTCCTCTTCATTTGTTAGGTCTGGTGGGTTTTTATCTTGCTCCTTCATCTGCTGTGTGTTTCTTTTTCTTCTCATTTTGCTTAAGTTACTGTGTTTGGGGTCTCCTTTTTGCAGGCGGCAGGTTCATAGTTCCAGTTGTTTTTCATGTCTGCCCCCAATGGCTAAGGTGGGTTCAGTGGGTTGTGTAGGCTTCCTGGTGGAGGGGACTAGTATCGGTGTTCTGGTGGATGAGGCTGGATCTTGTCTTTCTGGTGGGCAGGTCCACATCTGGTGGTGTGTTTTGGGGTGTCTGTGACCTTACTATGATTTTAGGCAGCCTCTCTGCTAATGGGTGGTGTTGTGTTCCTGTCTTGCTAGTTGTTTGGCATAGGGTGTCCAGCACTCTAGCTTGCTGGTCATTGAGTGGAGCTGGGTCTTTGCATTGAGATGGTGATCTCTGGGAGATTTTCCCCATTTGATATTACATGGAGCTGGGAGGTCTCTGGTGGACCAGTGTCCTGAACTTGGCTCTCCCACATCAGAGGCACAGCCCTGATGCCTGGCTGGAGCACCAAGAGCCTGTCATCCACATGGCTCAGAATAAAAGGGAGAAAGAAAAGAAAGAAAGAAAGAAAGAAAGAAAGAAAGAAAGAAAGAAAGAAAGAAAGAAAGAAAGAAAGAAAGAAAGAAAGAAAGAAAGAAAGAAAGAAAGAAAGAAAGAAAGAAAGAAAGAAAGAAAGAAAAGAAAGAAAGGAAGGAAGGAAGGAAGGAAAGGAAGGAAGAAAGGCAGAAAGAAAGAAAGAGGTAGAAGAAAAGTTATTAAAATAAAAAATTTAAAAAATTATTAAAAATTTTTTAAGTAATTAAAAGAAGGAAAGAAAGAATCAAAGAAACAAATCCACCAATGATAAGAAGCTCTGAAAATAATAAAAAACCAAAAATAGACAGACAGAACCCTAGGACAAATGGTAAAAGCACAGCTATACAGACAAAATCACACACAGAAGCATACACATACACACTCACAAAAAGAGAAAAAGGGAAAAAAAAATATATATATATATATCATTGCTCCCAAAGTCCACCTCCTCAGTTTGGGATGATTCATTGTCTCTTCAGGTATTCCACAGATGCAGGGTACATCAAGTTGACTGTAGAGATTTAATCCGCTGCTCCTGAGGCTGCTGTGAGAGATTTCCCTTTCTCTTGCTTCTTCGCACAGCTCCTGGGGTTCAGCTTTGGATTTGGCCCCGCCTCTACGTGTAGGTCGCCTGAGGGCGTCTGTTCTTCGCTCAGACAGGACAGGGTTAAAGGAGCTGCTGATTAGGGGGCTCTGGCTCCCACAGGCGGGGGGAGGGAGGGGTACGGAATGTGGGGCGAGCCTGCAGCGGCAGACGCCGGTGTGATGTTGCACCAGCCTGAGGCACGCCATGTGTTCTCACAGGGAAGTTGTCCCTGGATCATGGGACACTGGCAGTAGCGGGCTGCACAGGCTCCTGGGAGGGGAGGTGTGGATAGTGACCTGTGCTTGCACACAGGCTTTTTGGTGGCTGCTGCAGCGGCAGCCTTAGCTTCTCATGCCTGTCTCTGGGGTCCGTTCTGGTAGCCACGGCTTATGCCCTTCTTGGAGCTCCTTTAAGCAGCGCTCTTAATCTCCTCTCCTCGCGCACCAGGAAACAAAGAGGCAAGAAAAAGTCTCTTGCCTCTTCGGCAGTTCCAGACCTTTTCCCAGACTCCCTCCCAGCTAGCCGTGGCGCACTAGCCCCCTTCAGGCTGTGTTCACGCAGCCAACCCCAGGCCTCTCCCTGGAATCTGACTGAAGCTGGAGCCTCAGCTCCCAGCCCCCATCCATCTCGGGTGAGCAGACAAGCCTCTCAGGCTGGTGGGTGCTGGTCGGCACCCATCCTCTGTGTGGCAATCTCTCCGCTTTGCCCTCTGCACCCCTGTTGCTGTGCTCTCCTCTGCGGTTCCGAATCTCCCCCCTCTGCCACCCACAGTCTCCGCCTGCGAAGTGGCTTCCTAGTGTGTGGAAACCTTTCCTCCTTCACAGCTCCCTCCCACTGATGCAGGTCCCATCCCTATTCTTTTGTCTCTGTTTTTTCTTTTTTCTTTTGCCCTACCCAGGTACGTGGGGAGTTTCTTGCCTTTTGAGAGGTCTGAGGTCTTCTTCCAGCATTCAGTAGGTGTTCTGTAGGAGTTGTTCCACATGTAGAAGTACTTCTGATGTATTTGTGCTGAGGAAGGTGACCTCCACATATTACTCTTCCACCATCTTGAAGCTCCTCTCTGATATTGCTTTTTAAATTTCAATTTCCAACTGTTCATTGGTAGCATATAGAAATACAGTTGACTCTTATCTGTGGTTTCCTCTTTTAACAGCTTTATTGAGATATAATTCACACACAAAATATTCACCCATTTAAGAAAATAATTCAATGGATTTTAGTATATCAATAGACCATCACCACAGCCAAATTTGTGAACATTTGTCCACCCACAAAAAAAACCATGTATCTATTGGCAGTTGCTTCCCATTTCTCCACCCCACCTCCATCAGCCATCAGCAACCACTACTCTACCTTCTGTTGCTATGGATTTGCCTATTCTTACATTTCACATGTATAGGATCATACAATATGTGGTTTTTTGTGGTTGACTTCCCTCACATAAAACAATGTTTTAACAGCTCATCTATATAGTAACATATATCAGACTTCCTTTTTACTGCTGAATAATATTCCATTGTATGGATATACCACATTTTGTTTATCCATTCATGAATTAATGTAAGTTTTTGGGTTGGTTCCACTTTTGCTTATTATGAATAATGCTGCTGTGAACATTCATGTACAAGTTTTGTAGGAATGTATTTTTTCAATTACTCAACAGTGGAATTGTTGGTTCATGTATTAACTCTATATTCACTATTCTGAGGAACTTCCAGAGTGTTTTCCAAAGTGGATTCATAATTTTACATTCCAGCAATGTATGAGAGTTCCAATTTCTCCATATCCTGTCAACACGTAGTGTTGTCTTTTTTATTCTAGCCATCTTAGTGCATAAAAAGTAGTATTTCATTGTGGTTTTGATTGGCATTGCCCTAATGACTACTGATCTTGAGCATTTTCTTCATATAAGTATTGGCAATTTGCATATTTTTAAGGAACCTCCATACTGTTCTCCATAGTGGCTGTATCAATTTACATTCCCACCAATAGTGCAGGAGGGTTCCCTTTTCTCCACACCCTCTCCAGCACTTATTGCTTGCAGAGTTTTTGATGATGGCCATTCTGACCAGTGTGAGGTGATACCTCATTGTGGTTTTGATTTGCATTTCTCTAATGATTAGTGATGCTGAGGATCTTCTCATGTGTTTGTTGGAAATCTGTATACCTTCTTTGGAGAAATGTCTATTTAGGTCTTCTGCCCATCTTTGGATTGGAGCACAACAGTTTTAAATTTTACGAAGTCAAAAGTATTTGGCTATTCTATTGTACTTCCTTTGCCTTTTCATATAGTTGAGTCATGATTTTCAAAAATTTACTCTCCTATGCTCTCACTCCCTATTTCGAGAACACCAGAATCACAACTAACTGCTGAACAATCATCAACAGGAGGACACTGGAACTCACCAAAAAAGCTACCCTACACGCAAAGACAAAGGAGAAGCCGCAGTGAGACGGTAGGAGGGGTGCTATCACAATAAAATCAAATCTCGTAACTGCTGGGTGGGTGACTCACAAACTGGAGAACACTTACACCACAGAAGTCCACCCACTGGAGGGAAGGTTCTGAGCCACACATCAGGCTTCCCAAGCTGAGGGTCTGGCAATGGGAGGAGGAATTCCTAGAGAATCAGACTTTGAAGGCTAGCAGGATTTGACTGCAGGACTTTGGCAGGACTGCAGGAAACAGAGACTCCACTCTTGGAGGGCATACACAAAGTAGTGTGCTCATCGGGACCCAGGGGAAGGAGCAGTGACCCCACAGGTGACTGAACCAGACCTACTTGCTAGTGTTGCAGGATCTCTTGCAGAGGCGGGGGGCGGCTGTGGCTCACCAAGGGACAAGGACACTGGCAGCAGAAGGTCTGGGAAGTACTCCTTGGCATGAGCCCTTCCAGAGTCTGCCAATAGCCCCACCAAACAGCCCAGCTAGGCTCCAGTGTTGGGTCGCCTCAGGCCAAACAACCAACAGGGAGGGAACCCAGCCCCACCCATCAGCAGATAAGCGGATTAAAGTTTTACTGAGCTCTGCCCACCAGAGCAACAGCCAGCTCTACCCAACACCAGTCCCTCCCATCAGGAAACTTGTATAAGACTCTTAGATAGCCTCATCCACCAGAGAGCAGACAGCAGAAGCAAGAAGAACTACAATCCTGCAGCCAGTGGAACAAAAGCCACATTCACAGAAAGATAGACAAGATGAAAAGGCAGAGGGCTATGTACCAGATGAAGGAACAAGATAAAACCCTAGAAAAACAAATAAATGAAATAGAGATAGGCAATCTTCCAGAAAAAGAATTCAGAATAATGATAGTGAAGATGATCCAGGACCTCAGAAAAAGAATGGAGGCAAACATCGAGAAGATGCAAGAAATGTTTAACAAAGACCTAGAAGAATTAAACAACAAACAAACAGAGATGAACAATACAATAACTGAAATGAAAAATACACTAGAAGGAATCAATAGCAGAATAACTGAGGCAGAAGAACGGATAGGTGACCTGGAAGACAGAATGATGGAATTCACTGCTGCGGAACAGAATGAAGAAAAAAGAATGAAAAGGAATGAAGACAGCCTAGGAGACCTCTGGGACAACATTAAATGCAACAACATTCGCATTATAGGGGTCCCAGAAGGAGAAGAGAGAGGGAAAGGTCCTGAGAAAATATTTGAAGAGATTATAGTCGAAAATTTCCCTAACATGGGAAAGGAAAGAGCCACGCAGGTCCAGGAAGCGCAGAGAATCCCATACAGGATAAATCCAAGGAGAAACATGCTGAGACACACAGTAATCAAATTGGCAAAAATTAAAGACAAAGAAAAATTCCTGAAAGCAGCAAGGGAAAAATGACAAATAACATAAAAGGGCATTCCCATAAGGTTAACAGCTGATTTCTCAGCAGAAACTCTACAAATCAGAAGGGTATGGCATGATATACTTAAAGTGATGAAAGGGAAGAACCTACAACCAAGAACCCAGCAAGGATCTCATTCAGATTCGATGGAGAAATCAAAAGCTTTACAGACAGGCAAAAGCTAAGAGAATTCAGCACTACCAAACCAGCTCTATAACAAATGCTAAAGGAACTTCTCAGTAAAACTGACACTGTTTGCAGATGATATGATACTATACATGGAGAATTCTAAAGATGCTACCAGAAAACTAGTAGAGCTATTCAATGAATTTGGTAAAGTTGCAGGATACAAAATTAATGTACAGAAATCTCTTGCATTCTTATACACTAATGATGAAAAATCTGAAAGTGAAATTAAGGAAACACTCCCATTTACCACTGCAACAAAAAGAATAAAATACCTAGGAATAAACCTACCTAAGGAGACAAAAGACCTGTATGCAGAAAAGTATAAGACACTGATGAAAGAAATTAAAGATGATACCAAGAGATGGAGAGATATACCACATTCTTGGATTGGAAGAATCAATATTGTGAAAATGACTACACTACCCAAAGCAATCTACAGATTCAATGCAATCCCTATCAAATTACCAATGGCATTTTTTTACAGAACTAGAACTAAAAATCTTAAAATTTGTATGGAGACACGAAAGACCCCAAATAGCCAAAGCAGTCTTGAGGGATAAAAATGGAGCTGGAGAAATCAGACTCCCTGACTTCACATTATACTACAAAGCTACAGTAAGCAAGACAATATGGCACTGGCACAAAGACAGAAATACAGATCAATGGAACAGGATAGAAAGCCCAGAGATAAACCCACGCACCTATGGTCAACTAATCTATGACAAAAGAGGCAAGGATATACAATGGAGAAAAAAACAGCCTCTTCATTAAGTGGTGCTGGGAATACTGGACAGCTACATGTAAAAGAATGAAATTAGAACACTCCCTAACACCATGCACAAAAATAAACTCAAAATGGATTAGAGACATAAATTTAAGAGAGGGCACTCTAAAACTCTTAGAGGAAAACATAGGAAGAACACTCTTTGACATAAATCACAGCAAGATCTTTTTTGATCCACCTCCTAGAGTAATGGAGATAAAAACAAAAATAAACAAAGGGACCTAATGAAACTTAAAAGCTTTTGCACAGCAAAGGAAACCATAAACAAGACGAAAAGACAGCCCTCAGAATGGGAGAAAATATTTGCAAATGAAGCAACTGACAAAGGATTAATCTCCAAAATATATAAACAGCTCATGCAGCTCAATATTAAAAAAACAAACAACCCAATCCAAAAACGGGCAGAAGACCTAAATAAACATTTTTCCAAAGAAGACATACAGATGGCCAAGAAGCACATGAAAAGCTGCTCAACATCACTAATTATTAGAGAAATGCAAATCAAAACTACAATGAGGTATCACCTCACACCAGTTAGAACAGGTATCATCAGAAAATCTACAAAGAACAAATGCTGGAGAGGGTGTGGAGAAAAGGGAACCCTCTTGCACTGTTGGTGGGAATGTAAATTGATACAGCCACTATGGAGAACAGTATGGAGGTTCCTTAAAGAACTAAAAATAGAATTACCATATGACCCAGCAATCCCACTACTGGGCATACACCCAGAGAAAACCATAATTCAAAAAGACACATGCACCCCAATGTTCATTGCAGCACTATTTACAATAGCCAGGTCATGCAAGCAACCTAAATGCCCATCAACAGACTAATGGATAAAGATGTGGTATATATATACAATGGGATATTACTCAGCCATAAAAAGGAATGAAACTGTGTGATTTGTAGAGACATGGATGCATCTAGAGACTGTCATACAGAGTGAAGTCAGAAAGAGAAAAACAAATATCGTATATTAACGCATATATGTGGAACCTAGAAAATGGTAGATGAACTGGTATGCAGAACAGAAATTGAGACACAGAAGGAGAGAACAAATGTATGGACACCAAGGGGGGAAAGCGGTGGGGGATGGGGCTTGAGTTGTGATGAATTGGGAGAGTGGGATTGACATGTATACACTGATGTGTATAAAATGGATGACTAATAAGAAAAAAAAATAAACATTAAAAAAATTTACTCTCCTAATCTCCGTTTTTTATTTTTTTGGCCATGCCATGTGGGATCTTAGTTCCCTGACCAGGGATCAAAACCGATCCCCCTGCATTGGAAGCACAGAGTCTTAACCACTGGACCACCAGGGAAGTCCCTCTCTGTCTTTCAATTACTGTATTTAGATCGTTTACATTTAATGTATCGATGTGTTCTGACTTAAGTCTGCCATTTTATTTCGTTTTGTTTGTTCCTCCTTTTGTCTTCCTGTGTTAATTGAATATATATATTTTTTTAGAATTGCATTTTGATTTATCTATGTTTTGAGTGTATCTCTTTGTATAGATTTTGGGGGGGTACTCTAAGTATTACATTACATATACATTACTTACCACAGTCTATTGTTTTAAATATTTTACCAGTTCAAATGAAGTATAGAAAATTATCCTCTCTTTAAGTCCCTTTACCCTCCCCTATTTACAATTGTCTTAAACATTTTTCTATATACACTGCAAACCAAATCAGACAATGTTATATACATATATATATTTGTTTCAACTGTCAAACATAATTTAGAAAACTTGAGTGCAGGAAGTCTGATGTATTTACTAATATTTTTGCTCTATTGTGCTTTCATTCTTCTTGACAGTCTAAGTTTCCATTTTCCATCATTTCCTTTATATTTGAAGAATATTCTTCAGCAATTTTTATAGCAGACTTAGCGGTGATAATTCTTAGTTTTTCTAAGTTTTGTGTAGTTTCCTTTCATTCCTGAAGGATAATTTCACCATATGTAGAATGGAATCGACAGTTTTCTTTTGGCAATTGAATTTTTTTTTTTGTTTTGGTATGCAGGCCTCTCACTGCTGTGGCCTCGCCCATTGCGGCGCACAGGCTCCGGATGTACAGGCTCAGCAGTCATGGCTCACAGGCCCAGCCGATCCACAGCATGTGGGATCTTCCCAACTGGGGCACGAACCCGTGTCCCCTGCATCGGCAGGCGGACTCTCAACCACTGCGCCACCAGGGAAGCCCATGACCACCATGGTTTTGATGAGAAATCTGCCATCCAAAAAAAGCTCCCTATAGATGGCATTTCTCTTTCATTGCGTTCAGAAGTTTAAATATGATGTATCTTGGTATAGATTTCTTTGAGTCTATTCTGTCTATTCAACTACTTGAATCTGTAGGTTTACGTATTTTGACAAATTTGGAAATTTTCAGCCATCATATCTTTGAATACTTTTCAGCTCTACTCTCTTTCTCACTTTTTCTGAGACTCTGATTACACAAATGTAGATCTTCTGTTATAGTTCCACTGGTCCCTGAGGACCAGTTCTTTTTTTTTTTTTGTCAGTCTATTTTCTCTTTGTGGTTCAGACTGGATAGTTTTTGTTGTTGTTTTTGTTTTGTTTTTGTTTTTTTTGGTCCTATCTTCAAGTTCACTGGTTATTTCCTCTATCGTCTCCATTCTGCTGTTGAGCTCCTCTATTTAGTTTAAAATTTCCATTTGGTTGTTCTTTATATCTTCTATATTTTTGCTGAGACTTTCTATTTATTTCTTTCAAGTGTGTTCATAATTGCTTGTTGAAGCATTTTTATGACAGTTGCTTTAAAATCTGTCAGATAGTTCTGACATCTGATTTATCTTGGTGTCAGCATCTTTTAATTGAGGTATAGTTGATTTACTATGTTGATTTCTGTTGTACAGCAAAGTGATTTAGTTATACATATATTCTTTATTATATTCTTTCCATTATGGTTTGTCTCGGGATACTGAATATAGTTCCTTGTGCTATACAGTAGGACCCTGTTGTTTATCCATTCTATATGTAATAGTTTGCAACTGCTAACTCCAAACTCCCAGTCCATCCCTTCCCCCACCCCTGTCCCCCTTGGCAACCACAAGTCTGTTCTCTATGTCTGTAAGTCTTTGTTTTGTAGATAGGTTCGTGTCATATTAGATTCCACACGTAAGTGATATATGATATTTGTCTTTCTCTTTCTGGTGTCAGCATCTGTTAAAATTGTATTTTGTCATTCAATTTGAAATTTTCCTGGTTCTTGGTGTATGATGAATGATTTTATTTTTAATTTTTTTAATATTCTAGGCTTAAAAAATTATTTTGGCTGTGCTGGGTCTTCATTGCTGCGCCTGGCTTTCTCTAATTGCAGCGATCAGGGGCTACTCCTCATTGTGGTGCACGGGCTTCTCATTGCGGTAGCTTCTCTTGTTGTGAAGCGTGGGCTCTAGGCACGAGGGCTTCAGTAGTTGTGGCCCATGGGCTCAGTAGTTGTGGCTCACAGGCTTTAGAGCACAGGCTCAGTAGTTGTGGCGCACGGGCCTAGTTGCTCCTGTAGGATCTTCCCAGACCAGGGATCAAACCCACGTCCCCTGCACTGGCAGGCGGATTCTTAACCACTGTGCTACCAGGGAAGTCCCAATGAATGACTTTTAAAAAATGGTATCCTGGACATTTAGAGCATTATAAGACTCTGGATCTTGTGTAAACCTTCTATTTTAGAAGGACCACTCTGACACTAGGCCAGATGGAATGGAGTGCCACCTCCTGACTGCCAGGTGGGGGTGAAATTTCAGGTTTCCCATTTCTCCTTCTTTCATACCCCAGAGGGGAGTGGTGCCTTGTTCCTGTTGGATGGAAGTGCAGATTTCTGGCTGCCCACTATGCTGGACAACTGATAACTGATATAAGGATAAATCTGAAAAGTAACTGAGAGTAGAAAGCAATATTGCTTTTGAATTTCTTTGTTCATTCATTTAAATGCTTTCTTTTCATGGCCTCCATGAGATCACACTCTCCTGTTTGTCGTTAACTTCACCTCTGTCCCTTTGCTGGTTTATCATTCTTTGACCTGTAAGCACTCAGTTCTCAATGCTCAATCCTGAGCACTGTCCTTTTATCTGTTTTTTTCTCTAGCTGTACTTTTTCCCTAGGAAATCTTATGCAGTCCTATAGCTTTAAATATCAGTTGTATATTGAGGACTCCAAAATTTGTATTTCCTTATGAGAAATCCTCTAAATTCATGACTGGCATTTTGAACTGCTCACTTGACATCTCCATTTGAAGTTTATCAGCATTCTCTGCCTTAATACATTCAAAGCATAATTATTAATTCCATAACCCCTAAGCTATTTCTCCCAGTCTCGTGTCCACCAGTCATCCAGTTGCTGAGGTAAAAAATTTAGGATTCATCTTTGATTTCTTTCTTTCTCTCATATCCCACATCCAAAACATCAGCAATAGTATCAGACTAGTCTGTACCTTTTTGCACCTTTCTCATTGTTTGGATATACTTACACAAGCATTTACAATAATATGCATATCTTGGTTTAAAGAAATAGACTCCAAATACTTTTTTAAATTGAAATCCCTATAATTCAGTAGATACATACTTTGTTCTTCTAATTTCTTAATGGAGCTCTAAATATATCCAAACATCTATAGATCAATATTTATTTACTGGGGTGTGGTGGTAGTAATTTTTCCTTATTTTTTCTCTCACTTCCTCCCCTTCAACTCCCAACTCAATATAACTTGACTAAATGACATATAGTTAAAGATATGCTCATATCTTTTATCACACTCACAAAATCAAATAAATATTTTCATGTATATATACACATTTTTATTATGTCTCAAAATCCTGCTTTTCCTATTCAACAAACCCCCAAACCTCATGAAAACTCCTCTAGAACACCAAGCATGGTGAAAATTCTTTTCAATGACAATATAATATTCCTTGGTATGGATATTCTATGAAGTAGAAGTTCATAAATAGAATTTGCTGTGTCAAAGGATGCACACATACGAAGTTTTTATTAAATAGTAAATAGATACAAATATTAATCATGCATAGGGTAGACAAAATAATAAAATATCTATGTACTTAGCATCTAGTTTAAGAAATAGAACTTTACCTATTCTCTGAAACCTTCTGGGTGCCTCCATGTGATCCTTTTACCCCTTTAGAAAAAAAATTATCCCGAATTTTTTACTTTTCCCTTTCCTTCTTGAGTTCTGCCATTTTTTTTTCCTTTTTTTCCCCTACGGGTCAGGTCCTGTGCAGGGACCCCGGATCTCTGATTCCAGTGGGTGATCCTCCTTGCCAGCCTGCCCACTTCAGCTCTGTGGTCCGCAAATCCTGGAGTGGATGAATCCTGGCAGAAGTGGGAGAGCCCGGCTCTCATGAGCAGCCTAGCTCCAAGTTCTGCCATGTTTAATTCCTTGTACAATCTGTTGTTTAATTTTGACTTGTAAAACTTCATATAAAGGGAAAAATATATTCATTTATTCCTTTTTATCTTGCTCATTATGTTCCTGAGACTTAACCATTTTGATAGGTGTAGCTATGTTAACATCAGACAAAATAGAAATAAAGCTCACTAAATAATGATAAAAAGTTGAGGGCCCTAGAACGTTGGAATTCTAAACATATATGCACCTAATTACAAATCCTTAAAATAAGAAAAGCAAAATTTGACAAATTACAAGGAAAAATGGATATATTTACCACTATAGTGGAGATTTTAAAACACCTCAAAATAATACATAGATCTTACAGACAAGAATCAGAAGATACGAGCAACATAATTAAGATTGAATTAACACACATTTGGTGTTGCACTATACAATTAGAGCATTCACATCCTTCTAATGCACATGTGAAATATTTATGAAAATTGACCACATATAAGTTCAGGTAGTAATTCTCAACAAATTTCAAATGATTGATGTTATATAGGCCATATTCTATGAGCACTATGCAATTAAGTTAGAAATTACTAACTAGGGGGGAAAAACACTTCTGAAGTTTCAAAAGGAGACTTGTAAATAACTCATTGGTTATTTAGTTCTAATAACTGGTTATTTAGTTCTAATAACTAATTAGAACTAAAGATCAATGAAATAACTAAACAACAAAATTGTATAATACAGCTAAAGTAATAACAGGGAAATTAAGAAATTTAAATGCTTATGTTACAGGGGGAAAAAAGACAAAACTAACAAATTATGTCAAACTTAAGAACTAAAGTAGAAGTAAAATAGTGAAGATGAAAATACAAAATTAATGAAAGAAATAAAAGATATACGGTGGAGAAGGTGCATAAAGCCAAGAATTGGTTCTTCTAAAAGACTGTTGACCAATTTCTGGCAAATTGGGGAAAAAATATACAAATAATGAGAAGTGGGACAAAACTGTGGAAATTGCAGAGACTATAAAATTAACTGAAAAAATGAACAATTTGATGCCAAAAAATTTGAGAACTTCGTTCAATTTGGACGACTTTCTTTTTTTTTTTTTTTTTTTTTTTTTTTGTGGTACGCGGGCCTCTCACTGTTGTGGCCTCTCCCATTGCGGGGCACAGGCTCCGGACGCGCAGGCTCAGCGGCCATGGCTCACGGGCCCAGCCGCTCCGCGGCATGTGGGATCTTCCCGGACCGGGGCACGAACCCGTGTCCCCTGCATCGGCAGGCGGATTCTCAACCACTGCGCCACCAGGGAAGCCCCTTGGACGACTTTCTAAGATAACATAAATTAGCAACTGACTAATGAGAAATAGAAAACCTATTTGGTCCCAGAACCATTAAAAAATGAATTATCGGTCAATTTTTCTTCAAAAAAGGAAGGCAGGGAGGAAAGGATAGACAGACGGATGAACATACAGACCCAGACAGGCAAGGATAGGATGAGAAAGAAAAATTATAAGCTATTCTCACTCTTAAATAAAGATGCAATGATCCCGAACAAAATACTATTAAAGCAAATCCAGCAATTTGTTTACAAGGTAAAAATCATGACCAAATTGAGTTTGTTTCAGGAATGAAAGTTTGGGTTCAATATTGCAAGTTTATTTCATGTAATTCACCATATTAAAAAGTTATGATGGTGTGGTAGGCAGAATAATAGCTCCCCAAAGATGTCCACTCCCTAATCCCTGGAACCTGTGAATATATTACCTTAAGTGGCAGGGACTTCCATGTGATTGAATTACAGACCTTGGGGTGGGGAGATTATCCTGGATTACCTGGGCTCAATCTAATCACAAATCCTTAAAAATGGAAGACAAAAAGAGTTGAACACAGAGACAAGGACAAGGATTTAACATGCCTGTTGCTAGCTTTGAAAATGGAAGAAAGGGGCCATAAGCCAAGGAATGTGGCAGACTCTACAAGATGGGAATGACCCTTACTCATTTTATAGCCAGCAAGAAAGTGGGACTATGGTCCTATAATTTAAGGAACTGAATTCTGCCAACAATCCAGAGGAGCAGGAAACAGATTTTCCTGTTGTTCTGCACAGTCTTCTCATTGTCGTGGCTTCTCTTGTTGCAGTGCACAGGCTTTAGGCACGTGGACTTCAGTAGTTGTGGCTCGCAGGCTCTTGAGTGCAGGCTCAGAAGTTGTGGCAAATGGGCTTAGTTGCTCTGTGGCATGTGGGATTTTCCCGGGTCAGGACTTGAACCTGTGTCCCCTGCATTGGCAGGCAGATTCTTAACCACTGCGCCACCAGGGAAGCACTAGCCTGACATCTTTTTCTATCCATTTACATCTTTCTGTGTTTTGTTTTTGGTTTTATGTTTCCCTATTTCTTTTTTCTACATATCTTGCTTTTTTAAAAAAAATTGATTTTCTCCCTCCATTAATTTGGAAATGATACACTCTTTTAGTAGTTACTCAAGACATTTTAACTTGTACACTTAAAAGAGTAAAGCTTAATCAGTATGTTTACCCTCTTCCCAAACAGTACAAGGACCTTGGAAAACTTCATATCCAATCATCACCCCACCCATCCCACTTCCAAATTATGACTTTGTTATCCAGGATATTAGTTCTAACTTGCTTTACTTTATTAACAACACAAATTATGTATTATTATTACTTTCTATGGTAAATATTTTTTAGTTTTAACCACTTATTTACCAATTTCTTTGCTCATGATTCTTTCTTATATCAGGGATTATGATCTATTGGTGACACACTCCAGATTTTCTGCCTGAAGATGTCTTGAATTGGATAACCAAGTTCAAATCCTGGCTTTACCACTTCTTAGTCATGTGATTTAACCTTTGGGATTTTTGGTTTATTTTGTAAAGCAGAGATAATCTTGAGCAGTTTGATCCTCTGCTAGAAGGGAAGAAGCCAGCTCAGGAGATGAGTTCTCTGAAAGGGTGCCAATATTCAAAATAAAACAGGACAAAAGCAAACACTATAATCATTTCTCTGAGTGCTTGATAATCTTGTAGGGAAGACAAGTTTAACACATATTGCAAAAAAATTTACCTAATAACAATATTCCTGTATACTTAAGGGCTAAAGTATGTGGTTCTTTTTTAAAAATTAATTTATTTAATTTATCAATTTTATTTATTTATTTAGGCTGTGTTGGGTCTTTGCTGCTGCGTGCGGGCTTTCTCTAGTTGCTGTGAACGGAGCTATTCTTTTTGCAGTGTGCAGGCAAGACTCATTGCAGTGGCTTCTCTTGTTGCGAAGCATGGGCTCTAGGCACACGGGCTTCAGTAGTTGTGGCTCGCGGGGTCAAGAGTTGTGGCTCACAGGTTCTAGAGCACAGGCACACGGGCTTAGTTGCTCCATGGCATGGG
This sequence comes from Kogia breviceps, assembly GCF_026419965.1. Taxonomy (NCBI): domain Eukaryota; kingdom Metazoa; phylum Chordata; class Mammalia; order Artiodactyla; family Physeteridae; genus Kogia; species Kogia breviceps. The sequence continues at coordinate 41,131,928 of NC_081319.1, forward strand.
GGATCTTCCCGAAGCAGGGATTGAACCCGTGTCCCCTGCATTGGCAGGCGGATTCTTAACCACTGTGCCACCAGGGAAGTCCCCGTGGTTCTTTTTTTTTTTACCATCTTTATTGGAGTATAACTGTTTTACAATGGTGTGTTAGTTTCTGCTTTACAACAAAGTGAATCAGTTATACATACACATATGTTCCCATATCTCTTCCTTTTTGCGTTTCCCTCCCTTCCACCCTCCCTATCCCACCCCTCTAGGTGGTCACAAAGCACAGAGCTGATTTCCCTGTGCTGTGTGGCTGCTTCCCACTAGCTATCTATTTTACATTTGGTAGTGTATACATGTCCATGCCACTCTCTCACTTCGTCACAGTTTACCATTCCCCCTCCCCATATCCTCAGGTCCATGCTCTAGTAGGTCTGTGTTTTATTCCCGTCCTACCACTAATCTCTTCATGACACATTATTTTTTCTTAGATTCCATATATATGTGTTAGCATACGGTATTTGTTTTTCTCCTTCTGACTTACTTCACTCTGTATGCCCAATGATACGGTTGGCTTGTAGGAACTTATGAAGGAGACTTACAGAAGCCTGTTAACTGCTCAACAATCTAGTCCCGACAGAAAGATTCAAAGTGAACATTTTGAGAGCTTCTAAAAGAAAAAGAAAAGTAAAGAAAGTAAGGTTTTCAAAAAAGTAGCAAAGTAATAAAACAAACTTAAAGAGTTGGGAAGATAGACTTATGTCATGAAAGTCAGTTAACAAAGCAGTATGAAACAGAAAAGACAACTACAGAGTATAATACTATATATATATATATATATATGAAGGTTCTTGGCTTGATACAAATAATATATGTAATAGGGCTCAATGTAGGTCTTGTATTGCTTTCTATTTTTTTAACTTGTGTTGAAATGTGCTAATTAAACATGAATAAAAATCAACTATAATTACACCTCCCCAAGGAGGGTATTCCAGAACCAAAGAGTGTGAAAGATTTGTGTAGAACAGTTAAAATAACCATTATTTTAAATGATGCTGTCTTTTTTTGGTATACTGATTAAATCTAAAATAACTTTCAATTCTGTTGAGTCTCATGTAGCTACATAAATTTATAAGGTATCTAATTTTTTACTGTATGGCTGTATGGTTTACATGTGCTAGGTACTTTCTCAGACATTATCCCATTTCATGGTCCCCAAATGCTGAGATGTTGGTTATATATATTTCTGTCCTACAGAAGAGTAAATATACATTAACCACTTGATCCAAGTCTTTCATTTGTAGAGTAACATACTTTATATTTTGAAAACCACCTTACTCATTATATTTTTAATTAATGGAAAATAATTAGTTTCGGTTACAACAGAATGACATATTGATCTATTAAAATTAAGCAGTAAATCAGCATTAAAAAACTGTATGTAACAGCTTATAGACACCCAAATCATGTTTCTATTCTAATGCTAGGATGTACCTGTTCGTAATCATGACATAATGGTTAATGTGCAACTACAGTAACAGCCAATTTTGGTTTCCTAGAGACCAAATAAAGAAAAATACATTTTTGGAATATGTAACACAATTCCTCTATTCAAAAGAACACTGGACTAGAAAAAAACAAACTGATGACAGGATCATTAACATCAGGGAATAGATTCAAGATAATATTTAAATAATCAAGGAAATTAATTAGGTGTCTCACAAACTGTTGTGATCTTCATAAACCTTGTACTGGCAAGCTTCAACTTTCAAACATTTGATCTTGATATAACCCATCCTTCTGTATAACATTCATGTATACTCCCAAACTGCATCTCTGATATTAAATTCAACCTTTTATACATGGGCAGACCATTATTAACCATAGGCTATGGCCATTAAGAATGGGCCTAATTCTGCCAACCTGAGGGTGTTTGTGGGAGCACATGGGTAGAGATATGGTTTCCCACATTGCCCTGCTCACACTGTCCTGCTCACGCTGCCCACATTGACTTTGTTGCCACTGTCAACCCTGTCCCCTCTTGGCAAAGCCAGGAACTTTGGGGAGTTGTAGGACTGAAGGCCTGGGGCTTGCATGCCCTTCCCACGTTGGCATTTCTTGAGGAATACAGTCTTCTGACAATCCTTAGGTCAGCGAAGGATTTGGTGAGGGAAGAATGGGACAGGAAGAGGCAAGGGTAAGTAGGTAGGGGCAGCTTCCCCACTCAGCCCCAGCTGTAGGTTCGAGGGGTAACAACCTTTTCTCCCTCTCTCTCCTAGAGCCTTAGCCAGGTTCCCATTTGAAGCCAGCAGAGCTCTGACTTGGGCACATTGAAAAGAGGCAACACCCAGCGGTACCTCAGACTACCTCTGTGTCTTGATTTTATTGCTTCTGTGTTTTATCAGTCCTAAGAACTGTCTTGTCAACATATGACCTGAAAAATTTTGTTTACACATAGTAGTTTTGAAGAATGTGCTCAAGCAATCAACTGGTGCTCTCTCCTCCACCTCAATTATATTTTTTCTTTTCCCATCCAGGTACCAGGAGTATAACTGTGGGCAATATCGGATGTTTGGCCTTCCATCTCCCCTAAGGCAAGAGATGCCCTAGTCAACTTTGTTTCAGGGTCACTACTGGCTATGTTTGGGTCACCCTGAGATGGGAGTGCTCTGGGCCTACAGCAGTAGTAATGGCAGGAGCAATTATGAAAATTTCTATGGTTTTAGCACTCTGAGAATAGAATGCCTTTTATAATATGTTTTACTTTAAGACTTTTGACATTTTTCCTTCAAACATATTTGTAAAATGTTTTATGTAAGAAAGTAGGAGATAGTCAATTATAAGCTAAAAACCAAATTATCCCACAGCTCTGATCAAGAGGCCAGGCCCAAGTATGTGTTCCAAGGATGCCTTCTCTTTGAATTTAAAATACGTGTACAGAGAACTTCTAGGACAGTGATAGATGAGGCCATTAAATAGTACTCAGTCTGCCAACAATCTTGCCTGTAAAAACTCGGTTCATTTATTTATGTTTGGGGCTTAGTATTTCCCACTGAATCCCATAGTTTGGCATGCTTATTGCATTGGGTTCTAACCAGACTAATGCTATCTTAAGACCAGGTATTATCAAGACCAGCTGCACCTCCTGCAAGAGAACTATTTACTTTGTTATTTAGGAAACAGGAAACTTGTAACTGACTGCTTTTTTCTCATTCACCTCAGTTTAGGTCCTTATCACCTCATACTTAAATTATTTTAGCCACCTCCACCTATAATTAAAGTAGCCCTTTCCTGTCTGTCCAATTTCAAGTGCCTCCCAATGGCCTATGTGGCATCTAAGGCACAGGGCTCCAATCTGTTCTTTCAAAGCCTAAAACATAACACTTACTCGATGAGAGGTATTGTGCAAGCATGTTTTATACAATTTAGTTCAATAATCACAACACTCTGCAGTGGATAATACCTCTATTTTACAAATGAGGCACTGGAAGCATGAAAAGTAACCATGCCTAATGTCACAAAGTCAGAAAGTGGTGGGCTGGTATACAATGCCTTGTAGCTCTTAACCACTGTACTATAACATCTGAGTGAGTGCTTGTTATCTATTGAAGGTTTAAAGCTTTACAAATATTATCTCATTGGATCTTTACAACAGTGAGGTCCTGTCCACATTAATATTCTCATCTTACAATGAGAAAAAGCAGATAAATTAGATAATATTCATAGTTTGTAAAGAAGTGGCCATGGGAGACTTGAACCAAGGGAGTGAGACAGGCTCTGGACCTGCATGACATGCCTAAAAACCAACAAAAAAGCCAAAATAATCCCCAAGTGAGAAACAATGATGATAAAGCACTAACAGACAGTGACAACATACATATGTGTGTTTACACACACACGCACACACACAATATAAAAAAGAGTTAGTAAAGGATGTCTAGTCTCTTATACTGTCGGTTGCTAAAACGGAATACCATAGACTGGGTGGCTATAAACTACAGAAATTTATTTCTCACAGTTTTGGAGGCTGAAAGTTGGAGATCAGGGTGACAGAACGGCTAAGTTCTGGTGAGGACCTTCTTCTGGGTTGCACACTGTTTTCTCCTTGTATCCTCAGGGCAGACAAGGAGAGAACTCAACGGACTTTTATAAGGGCACTAATCCCATTATTCATGCACGCTCCACTCTCATGACCTAATCACCTCCCAAACATCCCACCTTCTAATACTATTATCTTGGGGGACAGAATTTCACATATAAATTTGTGGGGTGGAGTACACATTCAGTCCATAACACATACCTCCATCCAATTGTTCGCTGGTAAAATCCGATTCAAAATTACAGTGGAAATTAAAAAACTACAAAAAATCTGATCTTATGAACCTCCCTTAGAGTTTAGCTAATAGCTTTATGTATTCTTGTTTCTCCTTCCAAAAATAAGACTCACAGCCCTTTCAAGTTATCCTACTTCATCTTACCATGTCATTTTTGCAGGAAAGTGATTAATAACCTTTTCTTAAAAGACATTTCCTCCAAGGCCTTTAAGAACCACGCAGAGGACGGGATCCGCAGCTCCCAGATGCTGGGGGGCAGAACACGTACAGTTCCAGGTGGAGGTGTGGGTGGTGGAACGCAGCCCGGCGACAGGCGGACGGGGCCCAGCCGACCCAGTGGGGGCGGGAGGTAGGAAGGGGCGTCCCCAGAGCTCAGCTTTAGGGCGAATCCCCAGCCTAGCTCCGCTTCCGTACTTGTTGAGGGGACGAGATGAAGAGGCAACAGGGAGAAAAAGCGAGGAAAAATAAAGGAGAGAGGGGCGAGAGGCACGGGAGAAGCGGCAACCGCCTTACCTCAGAGCCCGCAGGCCCGGGGGAGGGGCCCTCGGCGCCGCTGCGGACTCCGGCGCTCCGGGAGGGCAGGTCTTCGAGAGCGGCGGAGCAGGCAGGCTAGTGTCCCGGTGGGCTCGGGCTGTTTCCCCGTCGTCGCCGGCAAACAACCCCGGGGCACGCCGGGTCACGCCTCAGCGCCCCGCCGCCACAGCGGGCCCGAGGGAAGGTTCGCGGCGCAGCGGCTCTCGGCCCGGGGCGGGCCAACGGCGCTCAGGCCTGGGGTTTATTGTTCCAGGAAGTCGCTGGCGAAGTCGGGCCGGGTCCGCGGGCTGCGCACAGCCCCTCCCGCTTCTCCCGCTGCGGCCTGAGGACAACCGGCAGCTGCCGGCGCGCCGACTGGCGGCGGACTCGCGGCGGGTGCGTGTCTCTTTAAGGGGCCGGGCCTGTGCTGCAGAGGGGAGGGCGGGGTAAGCGTCGCTCCCGGTGTGAGTGTGTGGGGGAGAGAGCGGCGGGCGGGCGCCGGAGGGAGGGAGCGAGCGAGCGAGGGAGCGAGCGACGCGGGCCGCCCCTGCCGCCGCTGCCGCCGCCGCCGCCGCCGCCGCGGTCGGACCAGCGGCCTCCTCCCCTCCCCTCCCTCCCGTCGCCCTGCCGCGGGGAGGGGGCTCGCGTCGCCGTCTCCAGCCGCTCCCGATGAAGCAGCTGCCGCCACAGCCGCCTCCGAAGATGGGGGATTTCTACGACCCCGAGCACCCGACCCCTGAGTAAGTATCAGCTCAGCGGCTTCCCGCTGCCCTCGGCCGTCTCAGCGCAAGCCGAGGGCGGCGCGTCCTGACGGGTTGTGGCGCGGGGAGTAACGGGCTTGCGGTGGACTCGCGCAGGCGGCGTGGGGAGCAGGCCCGCGCCGCCGCCACCGGCCCCTTGTCCCGGCCGCCGCGGGCCGGCAGTTGGGCCCGGCGTTGGCGCCGCTACTCGCGTCGCAGCGGCGGTTGGGCCGGGCCGGTGGGGGAGGGGCGGCGCGGCCTCTGCCGCCACCGCCGCGTCTGCACCGACCCGGCCGGCCCGAGGCTCGGCGGTCTCCTCCGGCTCCTCGCGGCCTGCGCGGACCGCGCTACAGACGAAGGAGCCAAGTCGGATGAGCAGCCGGTGCCAGACTCGGCGAGAGGGCACCGGCGAGGGTAGGCCGCGAATCCCCGAGCTCGGGTGAAAGCCTGGCCCGTTGCCTGGCGTACCGGCGACGGCGGCTCCGACCGGAAGGGCCTAGCCTGCGTCTCTCGGCCCAGGGCGGCCGAGGGCCCCGCGTTGCACTCTCGGTTTTGATTTTTTTTCTCTTGGAACTCGATCCTGGCCTGGTAGTGCTTCCGGCTTCATATTCTGCACCTTTGGCATTTCGATTTTGTAATGGTGGCGAGGTTTGAGTGGCCCCAATGTTGAGGTGACACCGGGTTGGTTTTTCCGCCCGAAGGTGAAAGCATCCGCAGGGGCAACGTTCTCTACTAGATTATGAGATTTGCACACTTTCGGACACTCTACTTCCTTGGTAGCAGCAATCTCTTACCCTGAACAGATGACTTTCTACTCCTTTTGAAGACTTTGTTAAAAAGCAAGAATCGTTTGAGGATTCTCTAACTAAACAAGCAGTTTTCTAGAAAACCGAAATATCGTTTTGCCCAATAGTACGTTTTCAGCCTAGGACATTTTTACATTTCTGTTGTGGGCTATGTCTGCTACTGTATCTGGTATCTCAAGAGAGCTTCTACTCCAGAGCCTGGATTCACTCTTTCTCTGCATCCTCACAAGACTATTGTTTTACTATCCTTAAACTCCATTTGCTGGTGTTGGTTGAAGTCTAGACCTACGAATATGACTCATTTCAAACTTCACAGTTGATAGGGATTTCAAATGAAATTCACTTTTATGACCAGAATGATTCCAAGAGATATGCTCTTTTGACACATTTTTCCTTAGTTTTGGTGTGGCTCTTTATAGGCTTTTGGTTTGAGACTTGGAAAACCTCAAAAAAAAATTCTGTATCACGATCCAATAAACGCTTATTGAGCACTTGTCCTGTCTAAAATAACATGCTAGCTCCTGAATGGGCTAAGTGGCTGCTTTCAGTTCCTTTTTACCAGGTTGTTTGGTGAAGTCCAGAAGCTTTAAGTATCACATTCTTACACTTCTTGGGGGAAAACATAATTTTTCATACTGCGTGGGAAAATGGACTCAGAAGTGCATCTCTGATAGACGTGAATGTGGGGAGGAATCAAGAATGTTTTATTTTTTTATATAAGGTCTTGGAGTTTTTATTTTCACTGCTTTTTGGCAGTGGAGGTTTCTAATTTCTAGCAGTGACTAAGTGCTAAACTACGTGTGTGTGTATGTGTTAACCTATTTGGAGTATAAAAAGAATTATAAAATGTTTTATTTCATAATACTATAAGAATTGGAAGGGGTCTTGATAGGCATCCTGAACGATATCCCCTCTTTTACAGATGCCGGAATTGAAGCCTAGATAAGTGAAGTGACAAATCCTATGAGGTAGTATGTATAAACTAGTTAGGGTTTGTAATATTGGAGAGAAAAGCGTTATAGTGGAGGGTTAAAGAACTTGGATTTCAGAGTCAGGCAGACCTGTGTTTGAACACTCGTTGAACCTTGAACAAGTGATTTGATCTCTCCAAGTTTGAGTTTTCTCGTCTTTGAAATAGGTGTCATAATGGAAGCAACCTCATAGGGCTTTTGGGAGAATCAAATGAGAACATATGGAAAGCACTTGGCCCAGAGCATGGCACGGGTAAGTGCTTCTAGCTGGGGTCATCAAGGAACACTTAAGAGGATTTTAAGTCAAGCATGAAAAGATTAGGTGGGCTAGAGAGGTGGTGCCATGGCTGGGGGAGAGGAATGACCAAGTGACCTTTTTAGACTTCAGATAGTTTGAAATGCTTCTTAGACACATGAAGAAATGAAGCATGAAACTTAAACTCAGTTTGATTGAAGTAACAGTTGGAACCTGATGTTCTGTGTTTGCCTTCTACCATTTAATCAGACACAGCTGTAAGATCTGGCTTTTCCTGTGGCATATAGGATTGTGTTTCAGGTGAAAGTGGCTGTATTCACCTGAGTATCTGTGTGTTAGGTGTCTGCTGTTGGGCAGGCCCTGGGCCAGGTGTTGAGGGCACTACAAATTAGATCCAGTCAGAGTCTTCAAGGAATTCTTCTAATGAGAGACACAGGCAAGTACTTTACAATGATAGAAGTGCTGTTTTTTTAAGATATGCATGTTTACTTTGTGCCAAACATAGGCATACTAGAGGTGAGTGGTATACAAAACAATTTTGCTTGTGTGGGCACCCCTCCTAGTGCGGGGTGATAATAAATAATAATGGAATGTTCAAATATAAGTGCTTTGGAAAATGGAGCACGGTAAGGGAGATTCAGAATTTCTGGGGTAGATGTTGAAATTTAAAATGAGGTGAACTGGGTGAGCCTTCTTGAGAGTGATATTTAGGCAAAGACTTAAAAGGGAGGAAGTTAGCCTTGTTGACATCTGGGGGAAAAAGCTTTCCAAGTAGAGGGAATAGTTTGTTCCAAGGTGCTGAGGCCGACCTAGTGAGTTCTGCTCAGTATGGCTAGAATGGAATGAACAAAAAAGTAATAGTACATTATGTTGGGGTGGGATACAGATTTCACAGGGCTTGGTAGAGGCTTTATAAGGACTTTGCCTGGAGTTTTCAACCAGGGAGTGACATGATCTGCTTTCAGCTTCTGAAGGATCACTCAGTTTGCAGGGGAACAACAGTAGAGGCAGGGAGACTTGTAATTGTAAGGAATCTAGGGGAGAGATGCTGGTGACTTGTATCAAGGCAGTAACAGGAGATAGAAATGGTTGAATTCTGGTATATTTTGAAGATCAAACCAGTACAATTGGTTGATAGATCAGATGTGGCATGTAAGAGAGGAGTCAAGGATGATTCCAAGAGTTTTGGTCTGAGCAGTGAGAAAGATGGAGTTGCCATCAACTAAGATAGGGATGACTGTGAGAAGAGCAGGTTTGGGGAATAGATTAGGAGTTCAGTTTTAGACGTGGTAAGTTTGAGATGCCTGTTACATATTCTGGTTGAATTGATATCCAAGTCTGGAATTTAGGGGAAGGGTCTGGACTAGAGATAAACTTTGTAGTCATCAACTTAAGTAGTATTCAAAGCCACAAGACTATATGAGATCACCAAGAGATCCAGTGTAGAAAGAGAAGGACTCAGGATTGGTCCTTTTTTAAACCGCAGTGTTAAGAGGATTGATATAGTGGGCAGTGTTAACATGGATGGCATCCATAAACTTAGGGGGAAAATTACCTCTTCACTAACCTCTAACTAGAAGTTAGCATTCCTTTTAATTATTAATGTAAACAGCAAACTACAGCCCTATTAACAGTACCTGTGATTTACTACTAGTACAAATCACAGATATTATATTGTGATTATTGTAGATATCTCAAAATATTATTTATGTTCATCATTACATAGAAATTACAGTAAATAGGAGCTCCACCACTAGATTGTTGAGAAGCATATATATATTACTATGTCATACATTTGAGTATTTTGTCCCCAAGGTAATTGGTCTCCTTTGTTTATTTCATATATTTAAAAATACTAAGCTGAGAAGGAATTTGCAGGCTTCATCAGACTGCAGAATGGTCCACGGCAGAAAAAATGTTAAACCCTTGAGCTCTGGATCCTAATTCCTGGTTTAGAATCTCACCTCTTTTACTTAATAGCATTATGAACCTGGGCAAATTTTGTAATGACTCTGTGCCTTAGTGTCCTTATATGTAAAGTCAGGATCATAACAGTATTTTCTACAAAGGGTTTTATGAGGATTTAAGAATTAGGACAGTGTTAACTCTTTTATTATTAGTATTGGATGGAAAGATGCAGCTAGAAAGAACAGTACTTTACAAGGCACCATGATATGAAAAGCATGGTGAATTTGGCAAAAAATAAAGTTTATTAACTGGGAAAAAATACTTTAGCATGTCAAATAAAATATAAAGCAGTGAGGATAGTCGTGTTCTCATAAAATTCTCATAATTCATCTAAGTTACAATGGGGATAGAGATGCCCTAGGAAGCCAACTGAAAGAATAACGTGGTCACCAGATTCCACATATGGTCTGGACCTTTAGTAGCTTTGCAGCTAGTACATAATTCAGTTTTTGTTATTTTATAAGAGAGAAATAGCTTTGTAGTGATTGAAGTATGTTCTACAGGCCAGGGACAGTCTTTGGTCGGTACATGGGAGGCCAAAATATTACTTGGAGGCTTTCCTGGTGATCACAGAAAGCCCGGTGGAACTATTCTAGTACTTAGGATAGAGTATACCTCTCCAGAATTCATGTCCCTCTTTGCTCTTGCCTTATCTAGATTTCAGGCCCACCATTCTTCTGCTGACACACTATGTCTTTAGAAAGGTGTCAAGCAACTGTTCATACAGTTGTGTTTTCCTAAGAAATGTTCAAACTGCCAAGACATATCTATCAATCTTACTTTTCTAGTGTTAGTGGGACTTTTGTGTTTCAAATCTTCTCTGCCACTTTTCACTGTGGTGTTTAATTGATTTAATCTATTCCCCTTTAAATTGAAATGCATTATGATTTACTTTTTATTTATATTTATTTATTTATTTTTTTGTGGTACACGGGCTTCTCACTGCTGTGGCCTCTCCCGTAGCGGAGCATAGGCTCTGGACGTGCAGGCTCAGCGGCCATGGCTCACGGGCCTAGCCGCTCCGCGGCATGTGGGATCTTCCCGGACTGGGGCACGAACCTGTGTCCTCTGCATCGGCAGGCGGACTCTCAACCACTGTGCCACCATGGAAGCCCTATGATTTACTTTTTAAACAGATATTTATAATAATTTTTCTTAACCCTGACATTTAGTGTTGTTCTATGAGCATTGTCAGTTTTTTCAGAGAAGCTATAGTAGTCATATGCTAGAATCAAAAGTTGACTAGCTTCATCGTTTCTATTAATTTTTCCAGGATACTATAGAGCACCTTGTTTTGTAATGCACTAAGGGCTATTATTGTAAGACCCTGAGAAACGTTTCATATTAGAAACTGAAACATTTACACCTAGAGTAACTGAAAGTCAGGTTTAGAATTCTTCCTTTCCCTTTCTGAGAGAGATCCACTCTCTAGGGGGAAGGAATCTTTTATTTTGAAAAAAAATTCAAACTTGCAGGGAAGTTTTAAGAATAGTATAGTGAACTCCCATATTTTCACCTAGATTGACCAGTAGTTGAAATTTCACATTTGCTTTATCTTTCTGTATAAAAACATATATACCTGTGTTTGTTTATTTTTGGCTGAACCATTTGAGAGTAAGGTGTAGGCACCATCACCCTTCACCGCTGAATAGTTCATAGTATTACCTAAGAATAAGCATTCTCTTAGATAACCAACGTGCAGTGATTAAATTCAGGCAATTTAACATTTATAGTATTACACCTGATATATGTTCATATTTAAAATGTGCCTGTTATCCCAATAGTGTCCTCTTTTTTCAGTCTGGGATTACACATTGGATTTAATTGTCATGTCTCTTAGTCTTCTTTATTCTGAGGATAGAGCTTTAAATTCAAGGTTTGAAGGTACTTTACTACTATTATCTCTTTGTACTAACCATCAGTGTGATATTTTGAAAACAATAACAATGTCTGGTAATAGGTTTGAAATGGTTTCTTTTTTTATTTTTATTTATTTTTTTGGCATGCTGAGCGACATGCTGGATCTTAGTTCCCTGACCAGCGTTAGAACCTGTGCCCCCTGCATGGAAGCACGCAGTCTTAACCACTGGACAACCAGGGAAGCCCTGAAATGGTTTGTTTTTTTAATTACCAAAACAATAAATGCTTATTGCAAAAGAGTAAGATAATACAGATGTTTATAGAGGAAAAAGTAAAAAACCATCTTTAGCATCTCTTTCTGGCTCCATCTCTTCAAATCCCACATCCAAGAGGTAACCACTACTGACAATTTAGTGTGTACCTTTCCAGACCTTTTGTTTTTGTCTACTACACATATTGTATCATCTACATGCTTGCATTTATGTATAAGATGTGCTTATGTTTTTTTAACAGGGAATATTCTATACTGTGGATGTACTATGTTAAGATGCTTTGTTTTCTTACCATGTTACAGAGTTTAAAAGGGCCTTAGGATATGTGCTGTGTGGAAAGTGTCTCCTAAGTACATCTGGTAATTTATGATGGTGTTTTGCATTTCTCTTTAGAGTTTGATTCCTATATTTTTCTCTTTTCTTTCTTTCTTTTTTTTTTTTTTTTTTTTTTTTGTGGTACGCGGGCCTCTCACTGTTGTGGCCTCTCCCCTTGCGGAGCGCAGGCTCTGGACGCGCAGGCCCAGCGGCCATGGCTCACGGGGCTAGCCACTCCACGGCATGTGGGATCTTCCCGGACCGGGGCACGAACCCGTGTCCCCTGCATCGGCAGGCGGATTCTCAACCACTGCGCCACCAGGGAAGCCCTCTTTTCTTTTTTAAAATTTTATTTTTTTGTCCATACTTATTTCTGTTTATCCTGTCTGGTGCTGATGGATTAAATAGCTTTTATTCCTGCCCTTTGATTAGTTGGTTGCTTATTTTAAAAACTCAAGGTATTTAAGTATAGTCTCTTGAAAATGGTTGATTTGAAGCTAGCCAACAAACTAGCCAACTGAAAATTCAATAGGTTTGGTTTTTTTTCATAATGGGAATTATATTTGGAAGTGTACTTTCATGGATTCAAATGAGAGGCAATTTTTGTCATTCTTGGTTACCATACATTAATCAGGTGTTGTATTTGAGTCCCTTAGCTTTAGAATTAATGTATAATGTCCTTTACGTATGATTTGGTAGTTTTTTTTTTTTTTTTTTTTTTTTTAAATCAAGCTCAGTGGTTGCTTCAGTATCTTTTCCAACTGAGCAAATACTTTGGTCATTAGATGGAGGTTTAAAGTTGGTGTGAATTCCTAAAGATGCTTTTTATTTTAGAATGCGTTTTCTGTCCGATGCTAACATCTCACAAGTGAAAATATCCTTAAAATCGTGTGAGTATTGATAGGAATTTGATCGTGCTGGCCGGCTGCTACCAGGTCTGCTTACTGGGAGCACTGCTGTGAGCTTGTAAGAACCTGGAGCAAGTGGTGGTTTCTGACTGTAGCTCTTCCTGCTGCCCACTTCCTGCAAAGTACAGTTAGACTCTTTGGGGAGGGCTGTATAGTAATCACCAATATTTGTTTCATGATTAGCTCTTTGGAGACTCATGGACTAACTTGTATTTTGAGTCTTTTGTGTGATATTTTGCTTCTTGGTGGATAGTTGTTAATTACATATGCTCTACTTTAGTAGGCAGAAGATGCCATGTTTAAAATTTTTATGGATTTTGTATGAATGTAAATTAGAGCTAACATTTTTCATAAATTGTATAGATGGATGCAAAAACCTTTCTTTGGAAGTCCATTTTTCTGAACCTGAGCGCACACACAGACTTTCTAAAATTGCCTGGTTAAATATATAACTCTTCGATTAATTTCTCAATTCTAGTATCTATATCAACTCTAAAACATAAGCTACACATTTTATGGTACTGCTTCTGTGCTGAAAATTTAGTTAAGGATTATCTATAGTAAACAGTTGAATTTTGTTGAGGTACAGTAAAACATTTTGTTAGAAATAGGTGAATATGTACTACTGAAGTTTTCCTCAAGGTCACCATCATAGGTATCTTATTTAAGCTTAAGTTTACTGTATCCATTAAAAAATTAAAAAATCTGTTATGGGTGTATTATTATTTAGGAAACCAATTGTATAAATTATGAGAAATATAGGGTGGAGTTTTCTTGGCAGATTACAGCAGTTTGACGAATTAATGTTAATAACTAAATAGTAACATTGAAACAGTGGTAGTTGAGTATAAAACAAGTATTTCCCCAGTTATAGAATGCTCACGTGTATTATAGAGAGACAGTGAGACTACCAAAAAATACTTGGTGCTCACCTTTCTTTGACTCCTTTTCTTTATTACTAGAGAAGATAATGATAGTGTCAGAGGATATGAAATTGGAGCAGGAGTTGGAACCTATGATAGGACATTTTTTTCAGCTGTGCATATGCTAGCTGCAAAATTTGTTAGCTATGTGCTTTTGTGAAATGTACTCATTGCTTAAGTATTTTCATTATTATTTCCATATAAATATTTTAAAAGATATATTTGTATACATGTGTATTTTTATAATTCTCCAACTTTTAAGATACTTTGGGTGGTTACTAATACACAGCATCAAGAAAGACTAACATTTCATCGGAGCCTGTCTGTCTTAACATTCATCTATTCTCTTGCATGATCTGGACTTGTTGGTTCTGTTGCTAGGACCTAAGGAATTTTGTAGTCCTATGTACCAGAAAATCCAAGGACCATGATGAATATGTTTTAGAGACTTATTCTTTTAAATGGAGTAATTCCAGTAACTAGCAGCTGGGAACATAGTAGTATGTGCTTAGTATTGATAAATGTTTGAGTTGACCTGATTCTTCATAGCTATCATTATTCTGTTTTCCTTATAGAGTGAATAGCAGCATTAATAATAACTGACATTGAAAGACCGTCACTATTAGATTAGGAGAGAGGAGGTCAGGGTACTGAGTGGTATGTGTTGAGCTGATGAGAGTGATTGGTGCTCAAGACACTTTTTAGCCTTCTTCTGTTGATCCTGGTGGAGACAAACTAATGAAAATTAGAGATCTCATGGTGGTGTTCTGAGAGAGATTATGACAGCTGCCTTTGGTGGGACAGTGTAGTGTGCTTTGTATATCCCCCGCGCCCCCGCCCCAGTCTTTTTAGTTGTTTTATACTTGTGTATTTTCCGGAATGGATAACCTATTTAAACGAGGCCCCTGTGCTTTACTCTTGTTTGTCTTTTATTCAAATTCTTCAGATCAATAGTTTCTTTTATCTCTTTATGAATATTAGGGGCCAAAAGGAAGTGAGGAAGCTACAAATGCAGTGATAAATCAAGGGGTGTTTTTGGATATACCATAAAGCTGTGACATTGAAAAATGGTAGAAAACTTGGTACTCTAAAAATGGAGGCTTTTGTTGTTCTGTAGGATAGTTGATGCTGTTTTCTTAAAGTGTAATTGCTTAGCTCTATAATTTTTAAAAAATTTTTTATTGAAGTATAGTTGATTTACAGTGTTGTGCCAGTCTCTGCTGTACAGCATAGTGACTCAGTTATACACATATAGATGTTCTCTTTTTTATATTGTTTTCCATTATGGTTTATCCCAGGAGATTGGATATAGTTCCCTGTGCCTAGGACCTTGTTATTTATCCATTCTAAATGTAATAGTTTGCTTCTACCAACCCCAAACTCCCAGTCCACCCCTCTCCCTCCCCCACTCCCCCTTGGCAACCACAAATCTGATCTTTATGTCTGTGAGTCTGTTTCTGTTTTGTAGCTAAGTTCATTTGTGCCATACTTTAAGATTCCATATATAAGTGATATTATATGGTATTTGCCTTTCTCTTTCTGACTTACTTCACTTAGTATGATAGTCTCTAGGTCCATCCATGTTGTTACAGATGGCATTATTTCTTTCTTTTTTTTTTTTTTTTTTTTTTTTTGCGGTATGTGGGCCTCTCACTGCTGTGGCCTCTCCCGTTGCGGAGCACAGGCTCCAGACGCGCAGGCTCACTGGCCATGGCTCATGGCCCTAGCCGCTCCACGGCATGTGGGATCTTCCCAGACCGGGGCACGAACCCGTGCCCCCTGCATCGGCAGGCGGACTCTCAACCACTGCACCACCAGGGAAGCCCTATTTCATTCTTTTTTATGGCTGAGTAGTATTCCATTGTACATATGTATCATATCTTCTTTATTCATTTCTCTGTCGATGGACATTTAGGTGGTTTCTGTGTCTTGGTCACTGTGAATAGTGCTGCTCTGAACATAGGGGTGCATATATCTTTTTGAATTATAGTTTTGTCTGGATATATGCCAAGGATTGGGATTGCTGGATCATATGGCAACTCTATTTTTAGCTTTTTGAGGAACCTCCATACTGTTTTCCACAGTGGTTGCACCAATTTACATTCCCACCAACAGTGTAGGAGGGTTCCCTTTTCTCCACACCCTCTCCAGCATTTGTTATTTGTAGACTTTTAAAGTTTTATTTATTTAATTAATTTATTTTTTGCTGCATTGGGTCTTCGTTGCTGCGTGTGGGCTTTCTCTAGTTGGCGGCGGGCAGGGTGCTACTCTTTATTGCGGTGCGTGGGCTTCGCGTTGTGGTGGCTTCTCTTGTTGCAGAACAGAGGCTCTAGGCGCACGGGCTTCAGTGCCTGTGGCTCGCGGGCTCCAGAGCACAGGCTCAGTTGTAGCACATGGGCTTAGTTGCTCCGTGGCATGTGGTATCTTCCTGGACCAGGGCTCCAACCTGTGTCCCCTCCATTGGCAGACAGATTCTTAACCACTGCACCACCAGGGAAGCCCTATTTGTGGACTTTTTAATGATGGCCATTCTGACCGGTATGAGGTGGTACTTCATTGTAGTTTTGATTTGCATTTCTCTAATAATTAGCAGTGTTGAGCATCTTTTCATGTGGCTATTGGCCATCAGTATGTCTTCTTTGGAGAAAAGTCTAGTTAGGTCTTCTGCCCATTTTTTGATTGGGTTGTTTGTTTTTTTGTTATTGAGTTGTATGACCTGTTTATATAATTTGGAAATTAAGCCCTTTTCCATCACATCATTTGCAAATATTTTCTCCCAGTCTGTGGGTTGTCTTTTTTGTTTATGGTTTCCTTTGCTGTGCAAAAGCTTAAAAGTTTGATTAGGTCCTATTTGTTTATTTTTGCTTTTATTTCTATTGCCTTGGGAGACTGACCTAAGAAAACATTTCTAGGATTTATGTCAGAATGTTTTGCTTACCTTCTCTTCTAGGAATTTTATGGTGTCATGTCTTATATTTAAGTCTTTACGCTCCATGGCTGTGATTTTAAAGGGCATGGGAGCTAGTGCCTCTCACTTTACAGAGTAAGGAAGGAAAAGAAGTTCCAAAGAAGTTCACGCTATGCTCACCAGCTAGTTTAATGGTAGTACCACAACTTGAGCAAAGGTCTCTTCATTTACCAATTTGTCAAAGACTATCTTCTTAACGGTATTAAGAAATAATATTTGGAATAGCTGCCATTCATAATCAGCTGGATTTCTTTATTCTGAGTTGTTTTCCTAGAGGTCTTCTGGATTAGTTTTGAGGTGCTTATAATAGTTCAATTTGGAAGGTGCAGGGGATTCCCTAGTTGAGTTGGTTCTTTCGTCTGACTTTGCAGATATGTATTCTAGAGGATTAGAGGCCTGGACATCATTTCAGCAGAAGGTACACTGGATATGTGGATCATCCAGGTCTGCCTCTTTGGCCAAGTGCCTTTAGTCTGAAATCTGCATTGGAAATGAGCTTCTAGGAACTTTTAATCCCATATGAAACTCAAGCCTTGGTTTGTTGTCTTTCCATAAACTAAGGAAAACCATGAGAGGTACACATGTAGAGAACTTGCCTTTTGTTGAGAGGTGTAATGTTTGTTTTTATGCCTTTCACGTATCATGCATACTACTGCACTGCTGCTTGTGCTTTTTTTTTTTTTTTTTTTTTTGTCTTACCAATGCATACTGTGTCCAGGCCTTGAGGTAGTCCTAGTTCAAGGGTGCTCTTAGGACTTTAACTCATAGTTTTTGGACAGATGGACACAGTTCATAAGTAGCAATAATGAATATATCTGTGGGAGCATAAGATGCCAAAGAGACTTCCTCATTGTTGATACTAAGGAATCAAAGTAGTTGCGGATTAACAGGAGAGGCTATACAGTCATGGTTACTTTGAAATAAGAAACTTGAGTGTAATTTGCTAATGTCTGTAGATGTTTTTTCTACTTGAAGAATTGTTTGAGAAATGGGGACCATTATTACTTTAACAACCTAAGTTCTTCTCAGTTGAACATCATTAAGACCCTAATTCAATTAATCTCTGATTTAGAAATTTACATTATTCAAGGTTAATTTTAAAACCAGTGCTTATTTTATGGTGCTGTAGAGGTAGAAAAAAGGTACACAAGTTTGGCAGATATTTAAATTGAACCTGCATCATAACTTTGAAATTTCCCTGTTAGTAAATTTTCGTATCTTTAGTCTTCATTAAAAGAAAGTTTGAGGAGGGTAAGTAACATTGTTTTGTTTGTTTCATTAACCTTTCAGGTTAGTTATATTATAGTTTAAACCTAGTTGCTAGAGTAATTTTTTTTTCTTTTTTTTTTTTTTTTTTTTAAGTCCATCAATGAACATAATACTTTGATTTTGTAAGAGGCACAATCTAGAACAGGGTCGGCAAACAGGCCACTGGGCCAAATCCAGCCTGCCTGCATGTTTTCGTACAGCCTGTGAACTAAGAATGATTTTCTATTTTTAGATGGTTAAAAAAATCAAAAGAATAATATTTTGTGACATGTTAGAAATTTCAGCTTCATATCATTTTATGTCCATAAATAAAGTGTTATTGGAACACAGCTATGCTCACTCATTCACAGCAGTCTGTGGCCCCTCCCGCCAGCCCTCCTTCCATCCTTCCCTCTCTCTCCCTCCCTTCCTTCCTTCCTCTCTTTCTCTCTCTCTCTTGTCTTTATTGAATTCGTTACAATATTGCTTCTGTTTTATGTTTTAGTTTTTGGCAAGGGAGGCATGTAGGATCTTAGCTCCCCAACCCGGGATCAAACCCGCACCCCCTGCATTGGAAGGCGAAGTCTTAACCATTGGACCACCAGGGAATATGGCTGTTTTCACAAAAAAAAGTTGGGAGTTGAGTAGTTGTGAGAGACTGCAGGGCCTGCAAAGCCTAAAATACTTACTTTCTGTCTCTTTATAAAAAAATTTGCATACACTTGCTCCAGAGCACTAATGAACAATCATATATCGAGTGTCTCATTTTCTTTTTTTTTTTTTTTTTTTTTTTTACGGTACGCAGGCCTCTCACTCCTGTGGCCTCTCCCGTTGCGGAGCACAGGCTCCGGACGCGCAGGCTCAGCGGCCATGGCTCATGGGCCCAGCCGCTCCGTGGCATGTGGGATCTTCCCGGACCGGGGCATGAACCCGCGTTCCCTGCATCGGCAGGCGGACTCCCAACCACTGCGCCACCAGGGAAGCCCGAGTGTCTCATTTTCAAGACTGCTTAAGTACAGTTTTTAAATGTGTTACGTTTTCCAGAAAGCATAATCCATCCCAGTTTCATGCTTTTATTTTATTATTTATTTACTTTTTTTTTTTTTTTTTTTTTGCGTTACGTGGGCCTCTCACTGTTGTGGCCTCTCCAGTTGTGGAGCACAGGCTCTGGACGCGCAGGCTCAGCGGCCATGGCTCACGGGCCCAGCCGCTCCGCGGCATGTGGGATCTTCCCGGACCGGGGCACGAACCCGTGTCCCCTGCATCGGCAGGCGGACTCTCAACCACTGCGCCACCAGGGAAGCCCTTATTTAAAAATTTACTTGTTTATTCATTTAATTTTGGCTGCTTTGGGTCTTTGTTGTTGCACGCAGGAGCTCTCTAGTTGTGGCGAGCAGGGGCTACTCTATTGTGGTGCATGGGCTTCTCATTGAGGTGGCTTCTCTTGTTGCGGAGCATGGGCTCTAGGCGTGCAGGCTTCAATAGTTGTGGCACATGGGCTCAGTAGTTGTGGCTCACGGGATCTAGAGCTCAGGCTCAGTAGTTGTGGCTCATGGGCTTCGTTGCTCTGCGGCATGTGGGATCTTCCCGGATCAGGGCTCGAACCCATGTCCCCTGCATTGGCAGGCTGATTCTTAACCACTGCGCCACCAGGGAAGTCCCCAGTTTCATGCTTTTAGAGTGGCTTGGTAAGAAGCCCCAACTTGGCATTAGAGTGATGATATCACAAGTTGGAATAATTACTTGTACTTTATATTTCTCTTTTATGGTAAGCTTTCAAGGAAAGAGTTTTAAACGTTCATGTTGTTCTTCTCATACTAGTCAGGAGAACAGAATTTAACGTGAGGAATTGGTTTAAAGTGGTTTTGGAGAACTAAGAAAATGAAAAGGGGACACTGGGGTAACAGAAAGGCAGAAATAGCTACTTGCCCTAGGGCTGGGAGAAAAAAGGGAAGAGGGTGTGGTTACTAGAACCCAGAAGCTTGGAGTAGGGCCCCTCTTGGAGCTGAAATTTCCAAAGGAGGGCTATTGGACAACTGGTGCTTGTGTGTGAGGAATTGCAGTCAGGCTGGTCTGGGATTTGGAAAAAAGGTAGAAACTGGAATCAACGCCAGGATGAAATGCATTAATGGGTCCATACACATAGGAACTGTGACCAATAAGAAGGAGCATATATATTCCCTCTTCTTCTTCCAGCCTTTGATTCTTCCTCTAGCACATGCTATTACTATCAAAGGAGAAATGTAGTTTATAGGGTCCTAATCATACTTTAACAAACTAGAATGTGGAAGTGAAAGGAGTGAAGAATAGAACTTCATTAGCAGTTAAACCCTAACATACAGAAAGTGGAGACTTTTTCAATTTAGCATTGTCCACTACCCCAAAGTAGAAAAATAAATACTTTCTCATTGTGGTGGCTTCTCTTGTTTTGGAGCATGGGCTCTAGGGGCGCAATTATCGGTTATTTAGAAAGTACGGGGTTCCAAATAGAATAAAGACAATTCATGCATGTTCTGGTTTAGTTAGTGTTTCTCAAACTATCTGTAATGAAAGACCATATGTTTTTTTTTTTAAATTAATTAATTTATTTAATTTATTTATTTTTGGCTGCGTTGGGTCTTCGTTGCTGTGCACGGGCTTTCTCTAGTTGTGGTGAGCTGGGGGGGGGTGGCTATCTTTGTTGCCGTGCGTGGGCTTCTCAATGCGGTGGCTTTTCTTGTTGCAGAGCATGGGCTCTAGGCACGCCGGCTTCTGTAGTTGTGGCTTGTGGGCTCTGGAGCGCAGGCTCAGTAGTTGTGGCACATGGGCTTAGTTGCTCTGCAGCATCTGGGATCTTCCCGGACCAGGGCCCGAACCCGTGTCCCCTGCATTGGCAGGCGGATTCCTAACCACTACACTACCAGGGAAGCCCCATGCTTATTTTCTAGTAGTGAAGACTTGTTAGAGAATATTTCAAATACATAATTCAGATAGCTCACAGTTCTTATTTGTTGAGCACTATGTGGCAGGTGCTCTATGGAGGGTTTCACTTTTTATTTTTTTAACTGAAGTGTAGTTGATTTACAATATTGTGTTAGTTTCAGGTGTACAGCATAGTGATTTGGTTTTTTTGCAGATTATATTCCATTATAGGTTATATTACAAGATACTGGGTATAATTCCCTGTGCTCTACAGTAAATCCCTGTTGCTTATCTACTTTATGTATAGTAGTTTGTATCTGTTAATCCTATACTCCTCATTTGTCCCCTCCCCACCTTGGTAACCATAAATCTGATTTCTGTGTCTGTGAGTCTCTTTCTGTTTTGTATAAAGATTCATTTGTATTATTTTTTAGATTGTACATATAAATAATATCATATAGTATTTGTTTTTGTCTGATTTATTTCACTAAGCATAATATTCTTTAGGTCCATCCACATTGCTACAAGTGGCAATATTTCATTCTTTTTTATGGCTGAGTAATACTCCACTGTGTGTATATATCCCATTATCTTAAGCCAGTCTTCTGTTGATGGGCACTTGGGTTGCTTCCATGTCTTAGCTATTGTAAATAGTGCTGCTATGAACATTGGTGTATATGTATCTTTTCGAAATAGAGTTTTCATTTTTTTCCAGATATATGCCCAGGAGTGGAATTGTTGGATCATACTGTAGTTCTGTTTTTAGTTTTTTAAGGAACCTCCATACTGTTTTCCATAGTGCCTGCACCAGGTTACATTCCCACCAACAGTGTATAAGGGTTCCCTTTTATCTACATCCTCTCTAGCATTATTTGTAGACTTTTTGATGATGGGCATTCTGCCCTGTTTGAAGTGATACCATATTGTGCTTTTGATTTGCACTTCTCTAATGATTAGCAATGTTGAGCATCTTTTCATGTACCTGTTAGCCATCTGTATGTCATTTTTTGGGGGAAATGTCTGTATTTAGGTCTTCTGCCCATATGTTGATTGGGTTGGTTGTTCTTTCTGATATTGAGTTGTATAAGCTGTTTGTATGTTTTGAATATTAGCCCCTTGTCCGTTGCATTGTTTGCAGATATTTTCTGTACGGAGGATTTTAAATAGATATTCCCCGCTCATCATCTTTGAAGTAATTACAGTACTACTATCTCAGTTTTATAGATAATCTGTTTGGCCACCATTTCTCTTAGCATCTTAGGTTAAAAAGTATTAAAAAGTATTGGAGTTGGTTTTCAAATCCAGTTTGACTGACTTTTCAAGCTTTTGCTCTTATATATATTACTGTTATGCCACCTCATCAGGTGTTTTGAAAACATATAATGCGGGAGAAGAGGAATTGGATGGAGCATGCCTTCTGGACAGAGGGCCCTAGAACAGAAAACTTTGGCTGAACCGTGTACTGCTTACAGTGTTTACATAGTGTCAGCTTTGATTTTCAGTGCTCTCATCGGTGTAGATGGTAGGCATGAAAACCAGCTGCCTAGTTCAACTTCTGGGTATGGTATTAGTTACTGTTAATTCTAAGTCATAGACCTGTCATGGTCCTTTTATCATTTTATTTTACCCTTTGTTGTTTCTCTGTGAGGTGTGCATCTGCCTTGTCAACTTGCAGTATTTCTTTGTCATAGAGCATAGGATTTGACCTCTTACAGTGAGTTGTTTATTTCACTTACTGCCCCTCTGTGATGGCTGGAATATTTTAGAGTGGCTAGGGACTTGACGGCTAGGGCTGTAGATGAGCTACATTTTCTAAATTGTAATATAGTATAACTTGACATTTGAGATACAAAACAAAACAAAACAAAAAACCCATGGTATAGAAGTTCTGATAAAATTCTATTTTATGGAATAGCTAGATTTATTATCAGTATACATTATTATTATAATATAGTATATATCTGGAATTTGGTATCTGGAAGTGGAAATTGCATCCAGACTTTTCATTTGATGTACAAAATACTCTATTGTTCTTAGGTTTACCTTGAGAACTCAAAAGATAATTTTCACATGAAATGAAAATTTCCACAGTGGTGCCTTATCCAGAAAGACTGTCAAATGGGTGGAAAATGGATTCAAATATTCAGAATGTTAATATTCTTCTTTCCAAACACAAAACAGTTTTATATTTACCATTGCTGAGTTTTTTTTTTTTTTTTTTAAGTTTCTCACCTTGAGTCTTTTCAAATAAAATGACTCTAAAGTAGGGACTTCCCTGGTGGTCTAGTGGCTAAGGTTCCACGCTCCCAATGCAGGGGGCCCAGGTTCAATCCCTGGTCAGGGAACTAGGTCCCACCTGCCACATCTAAGAGTTCGCATGCTGCAACTACAGATCCCACATGCCGCAACTAGGACCTGGAGCAGCCAAATAAATATTTCTTAAAAATGACTCTAAAGTAGAACTGTGTATTGATGTTATTTGGCAAAAGTTAATTTATGGAAAATACTTCCCATCATAGCATAATGTTTACTGTGGTTACATATTTATGATTTTTAGGGGGGAGATTATTGTTGGGGAGTTAAATTCTTAACAACCATAGAGATAGATGCTAAATCAGGTGGGTGAATCCTGGTGATTACTTTTGCTTGGGTCAAGGGATTAATGCTTAGCCACAACCAGGTAAATGGGCCCTGATTGTGGGTAAGTGAGTGATTGGATGGTAACAGGAATACATATCTTTTGCCAGCACACTTCTTTGCTTGCTGCATGTGCACACATGGTCTCCTGTTGTTTATTTGTTTGGAGATTTGTTATCCTCTTTCATATTGCAATTAAACATTAAAAAATTTTTATTATGGAAAATTTCAAACATTCATACAAGAGAGAATGGTATAATGAATACCCCTTGCCCTTGCCCAGTGTACTTACCCAGCTTCAACAGTTATTAACGTTTTGCCATTCTGTTTTCATCTGTCCCCTACTTTTTTGTTGTTGTTACTGGAATATTTTAAAGCATGTCAGATATTCTCTCATTTCATACTTTAATATATAGAAATAAGAGAGGCTTTAAAAATAACTACAGTGCCATTATCATATCTAATGCAATTGGCAGGAAATATTTAATGTTATTTAGTATACCATCCCTGTTCATTAAAAAAATAGTTATATAATTTTTTTAAAGAATTTTTAAAAATATTTATTTATTTATTTATTTGGCTGCATCAGGTCTTAGTTGTGGCACACGGCATCTTCGTTGCTGCATGCAGGATCTTTCATTGTGGCGCACAGGCTTCTCTCTAGTTGTGGTGCATGAGCTCCATAGAGCGCTGGCTCAGTAG
The DNA here is from genome assembly GCF_026419965.1 of Kogia breviceps. NCBI lineage: Eukaryota > Metazoa > Chordata > Mammalia > Artiodactyla > Physeteridae > Kogia > Kogia breviceps. The sequence goes on from NC_081319.1 coordinate 41,156,229, forward strand.
TTGCGGCGAAAGGGCCCAGTTGCCCTGCGGCATGTGGGATCCGAGTTCCCTGACCAGGGATCGAGCTTTGGAAGGTGGATTCTCAACCACTGGACCACCAGGGAAGTCCCATTATGTGATTACTAGATTTCAAATCTGTCTTTATCTGTGATAGTCTCCTTATATGTTTGCTATATATATTTTTGAGACTGGTAGTTACATCAGACCCCTCACCCCCACAACTGCCAGTAGTTTATCAGTTACCTATTGCATCATATGTGGGGGGCACATACCCTGTTGTCTTACTTTTAGTGATATCAGAATCAGTGGATTCTGGTGTAGTCACTCTGATCCATTCATTACAAAGTTCCTCATCAAACTTCCATCTACTGGGTTTTGCTACCATTGACGATTGTTGCATTTATTAGCTCGAATTCTGCTATAAAGTACAGCTATTACTCACCATCTGTTTGATTGCCCTGAAACACAGACACGTGATCATCAGGACTCTAGTTTGAACACTTCTGTTACTCTTTATTTCATGATACAGCCCCTTCTGTTGTTAGGCAGATACATTTACTATTACACTGAATCAAAACACTTTTCTCTGAAACTTTTTACCCTTTTTCTCCCAGTTTTGTGTAATAGCTAATAAATATTTGACTTAAGGAGCAAGGACTCTGCAGTCAAACACCCTGGATACTTGGCTCTGCCACTTTGCCAGCTATAACTGTAAGTTTCTTCATTTGTAAAAGTGGGAATACAAATATGTAGTGTACCCTTCTTAGGTTTGAGGATCAAATGAGCTAGATGTATGTAAAGTATTTAACGAAGTACCTGAAAAATGGAAGATATTCTGTTAGCTACTATAATGGTGATGGTGGTCTAATAATGGGGCTATAAGACAGTAGTATACATAATGTAATGAGGTTACTGAGAACTGTCTTCAGCTCTTTCTGTTGTGATTTATTGACTAGCAGTAAAAATGAATTTCAGCATATATGCATTCTGTGTTTTGAAGGTTATTTGGTAATGGATATCCCCTCTCCTACAATTTGCTAATGAGGAAAATAAAACAGATAATTTAAGAGATGTAACTCAAAGTAATGAATAAAAGTAGTGAAACTCATTTGTATGTAACAAGCCCTAAAATGTTCAAATTAGATCCCCATGCAGCCTAATTATGGGTTTTGGAGAACAAATTGTTTTAACAGGAGAACATAATTCACTTCATTCAAGTGTTCCTGCAAGCTGATTTGGAAGACAAATTTAGAAACAGAGTTCAGGTATATACAATTGTTAATATTAGGGATCTTATTCTTGCCTTTCCTCACTGACTAGGAAATGTACAGTGATACATTCGAGATCAGCTGTGTTTGTTTACAAAGTGATTTCTTGTTTAAAGAAAATAGCTTTACTTACTATCTATATAGACACTCTGCATTAAAGTTGCAACTATTTGGGGGTATAAGGGTAGTTGAGTATGACATGGGGGAGAGAAGTGCTGTTTTGACCTATATCAGAGATAGCTTTGATCAGATGACATACTGTGAGAATATTCCTGCTGTGTAAATGCTGTAATTTTAATGACATTTGTTTTTATTAATTTTTTTCTAGATTTAATCTGTGTACATGTCAGTCGAAACTCTATGTTTGAGATACTATGTAAGTTGAAGATGTGGACTTTAGGGCAAGTGAGAAATAGTGCTTGTGTTTATCAAGTCCATTGGCACCAGTTCAGGTTAGCATATTCATTCCAAAGTGCTTTGCCTAAAGTTTCCAGGCCTTTGATAAAAAGCAGTGGTATTCATGACTTTTTTGTCCACATAAATCACATATATTTCTCATCAGTGTTTTAATTCACTTGTCCTCATGTGTCCTATTTCTTGGATGAAAGTATGGCAAATGTTATAAATTAATTTATGGCCTGTATGGCTTGGTTTTTTCCACAGGTCAGTTTTGAGGTATTTCCCTCTTTTCCTTTGAGAATTGCTTGAAATGAGAAAGCTAAAACCTGGTATTATTGTTAAGGAATTTCTTTGATTCAAAAAGTAATGAGAGGGCTTCCCTGGTGGCGCAGTGGTTGAGAGTCCGCCAGCCGATGCAGGGGATACGGGTTCGTGCCCAGGTCCGGGAGGATCCCGCGTGCCGCGGAGAGGCTGGGCCCGTGAGCCGTGGCCGCTGAGCCTGCGCGTCCGGAGCCTGTGCTCCGCAACGGGAGAGGCCACAGCAGTGAGAGGCCCGCGTACCACAAAAAAAAAAAAAAAAAAAGTAATGAGAATTTATGCTAGGAATGGGACTGGTAAACCCAGGGGAGATTTTACAGTAAGGACAAGATTTTGCCTTTGTCTCTTTGTAGCTTAAACTCTATTTGGGAAGGCAGGAACAATAAATGCAAGTCAAGGCTACGTATGTGATTGTCATTCTGCAAAGTACATGATGTAGGAGTCGAGTTTATTAGTGGCGTCTGGAATGTTAAGGAAAGGCATAGGCACTCAGATAATTGTCAAGTGAATGAAAGTGACTGAGAGGACTAAGATGAGTATGGGAGCTGATAATGTGTATGTGAATGCTGAGAGAGGGAAGGTGGTTGAGAAGAGCAGTTTGCAAAATTATTGAAGTCAAGACTGATATATGTTTGAACTTAGAGGAGACCATTTAACTATTGAAATTTTTAGTGGGGAGTAGTGTAAAGCAAGCCTAAATAGATAGGAAAGTGAGTATGATGCCAGCCAAATATTTACTGAGTACTTTCTATGTTCTGAGTTTTGGGCACTTAAATGCACCTGTGAGCAAGATAAACCCAATCCCTGCCCTAAAGCAGCTTGTATTCTAGTGGGAGGAAACAGGCACTACATTAAAACAAAACAAAGGGAAAAAAACCTCATATTGATAAAGGCCAGGAATAAAGTAAGGCACTATAAGTTAGAATGATGGGGGAATCTCAGAGGGGATAACATTTGGGATGTCATCTTACGATTGAGAAGTAGTCGTCAAAGATCGAGGGTGAACTGTATTCTAAAAGAACTGTATTCTAAAAGAGAACCTTCGGGAATGTTTGAGGAATGGAAAGAAGGCTAATGTGGCTAGAAGCTAGGGAATGAGGAGGAGGGACTGAAAAGAGCTAAGGTCAGAGAGGGTGAGCAGATATGTGCCATATGATTTATGTTTTTGAAAGACCACCTGGCTGTTATGTAAAATTCATAATATGTGTCTATAACAATCATCTTAATTGGTGTATGGGGTTATCATCATTAGTTGCATTTTGACCATGTTACATTTGGGATAAATGAGACATCCAAGGAGAAATGTCCAGTGAGCATTTAGGTAAATAAGTGCAAAAGGTTTGGTTTGGAGATGTGGAAGTCAACAGTCTATAGATGACACTTAAAGCCATGAATTTGGATGAGATGAGGTAGGAGGGAAAAAAGTAGATGGAGAAGAGAAGGAAGGCCAAGTAGGGATCAGGTTTTGGGACACTCCCAACGGGAGGACATTCAGAAGACGCCAACAGATAAGATTAATAGGAGTAGCCAGTGAGGGTAGGTGGAAAAACAGGAGAATATGGCCTGTGAAAGCCTAGGAAAGAAATTGCCATTGGCCCCCTCTTTTTTTAAGGTAAGGCATATAAAAATCTGTTTGACTAATGAGAATGGAGAGAGACAAAGACAGAGACTGATGATAGAGGAGAGGGAATTAATTAGGAAATGAAAGTCCTTGAGAAGGCAAGAAATAGGACACTGAGCAAAGTGGTGGTATCAGTTGAGAGTGGTCAGGGAGATGGTGGTGACTGAGATTTGGGGTAGGGGGATGTGTGAAGTAGGCATCTAGGAAGGTGAGAAAGGGAATTGAATGGCGCAAATCATAGAGTTAGTAAATGTAGAGAAAGGATTCCAACATAGTTATCAAAGTTTGATCTCTTTGCTCTGTTGCATTGACATCCTTATAAGCAAAGTAATAAATACTAAAGAAGGAGAATCAGGAAGTGAGTCTAAGTTGAACTGAAGAAAGAAAAATTAATACGAAAGCCCCTTATTAGCCATTTCATTTATGGCAATAATTATTTATTACCTTGTATCATGGTTATTTGATATACCTCTATGCCATATTACTTCAATAGAGTGTGAAAATCCTGATGGGGTAAGGATTGTGAACTTGACATCTTGCCTTTATAGAACTAATATTGCCTCCTTCAATGGGGTAGATCCTTAAATAATTGTTGAACAAATAGCCTTGTGATTGAGATGTGTACTGATACTTACAATTAACAGTGTTGCTCTTCTAAAATAAGTCATTGGTCAATCCATCAGTGTGGTTGTGTGCTATGGAAAGATATGTTCTGATGCAGTTTCCACATTTCCCTTAAGCCTAGCTAACTCATGGTAGTTAGCTAGGACACCTACTCTGTACCAAAACTTTAGTTTACAGAACTCATTTTATTTGGAAGAGGTTTGCAAACGTGTATGACCGTAGGCCAAGCAGTGAACTAGGTAGATGTGATCTTTTGTGGTAAAAGTTTTACTTATGAAGACTTTATCCCTTATGTACTTTTTCATATCATTGAAGATCTGAGGCATTTTAAGTCTTGAATGTATGACACTGTAAGTGCCTTAATGCATAAGTGTCAAAACATGCATGACTTCAGTGCATTCATTCCGACTTTTTTTTTCCATGACAGATATTTTCATTTGTACCTGTTGGGGAGCAGGTCAAAGATTTAGAAATCTTAAAAGGGAACAAATGGAGGGGCAGGAGGTGGGTGGCTGGAGCTGTGAAATTCCATTTCTTTCTTAATGTCGGGGATAATCACTTGGTACTTGAGTAGGGTTCCTTGCCAGTACTTCTGCGTGGCTCTTACTTGGGCCAGGGTATATACAGCAAACCAATTTTCTTCTAGAGAGCTCAGAGTACTACTTGAAGTGAACCTCTGGGCTAGGATGTGTCATAAGCAATGTTATGAAATACTAGTTTTCGGTTTTGTCCTTGGTGGCATCCTTCCTTTTGTTATCAATCAGTTCTCCTGTCTTATCTCTGAGTTTTCACCTCTTCACAATACTACCTCTGCAATTTTATACTCTATTTATTATAAGGTCTAGTTTTTATGTAGCTTATTCTAATCAGTGCCTACCAGAGTATGAATTTTGAAAGATTTCAAGTAGTGTTTCTTCAGGTAGTGTTTCTCCAGCTGAGGCTCTAGGATCTCCAGAAGTCCATTAGTATTTTTTTTTCTTAACACATTCTTAAGGGGTGAAGGAGTCTGTGAGGATATTTAATAGTTTTTTATATTTTACCTTACGTTGAAAATATACTTTAAAAAATCCATTATTTATTTATTTTTTTGGATTGCTTTGGGTCTTTGTTGCTGCGTGCGAGCTTTCTCTAGTTGTGTCGAGCGGGGGCTGCTCTTCCTTGCAGTGCACGGGCTTCTCATTGTGGTGCCTTCTCTTGTTGCGGAGCATGGGCTCCAGGCACGTGGGCTTCAGTAGTTGTGGCACACGGGCTCAGTAGTTGTGGCTTGTGGACTCTAGAGTGCAGGCTCGGTAGTTGTGGCACATGGGCTTAGTTGCTCCATGGCATGTGGGATCTTCCCGGACCAGGGATGGAGCCCATGTCCCTTGCATTGGCAGGTGGATTCTTAACCACTGTGCCACCAGGGAAATTCCAAAAAAATAATTTTTAATTTTTGAAATAATTTCAGACTTATAGAATGGTTTCAGAAACAATAAGGATTTCTTTCTTATATACCCTTCATCTAGATCCCCCAAATGTGAACATTTTCCCACTTACCTTTCTCTTTTTATACACACACACACACACACACACACACACACACACACAATTACTTCTTTTTTTCTGAAATGTTTGAAAGTTGCAGACATGATGCCTTTTTATCCCTGTGTCTTCCAATGTGTATTTCTTAAAAACAAGGTCATTCTCATATAATCACTGTACAACTCAATTTCAAGAAAGTAACAATACGATTTTCTAACCTACAGACCTTAACAATTATTTTTAAGTTTTAAAATTTATTTCACTTGAAAACTACCATTACCTTTCAGTGGTAATTTTCAAGTACAGTTGACCCTGAACAACATGGGTTTGAACTGCGAAAGTCCACTTATACATGGATTTTTATCAGTAAATGGGTACTACACAATCTGCAGTTTATTGAATCCACAGGTGCAGAACCATAGATATGGAGGATTATAAAATATAAGCATAGAGTTTATGTTCATAAACATATAAACTAGAATTATATGCAGATTTTCAACTGTGCGGGGGTTGGCACCCCAACCCCCCATGTTGTTCAAGGATAAAATATAAAATAAATTTAGATTTAGAAAACAAACTTATGGTTACCAAAGGGAAAAGGTGGAGGAGAGGGATAAGGGAGGTTGGGATTAACACATATATACAATAGATAATCAGCAAGGACCTGTATAGCACAGGGAACTCTACTCAGTACTCTGTAATACCTATATGGAAAAGAATCTGAGAAAGAATAGATATATGTATATGAAAAAAAAAGTGTGGACTTCTGAGATTCTCCCTGAATGTTTTTTATTTGACATATGCATTGTAATTCTATTAGAGGGACTAAAGCTTTCATTCAGTAGACCAAAGTCCTCAGGGTGAATGTTCAATACAGAATCTAAAAGACAGTATTTTGTAAAAATCTACTGCTCTGAATAAAAAATTCATACACATTCAAACTTACTAGGAAAAAAAAGGCCCCTGCATCACTCAGATGTGAGAAACACTGGCTTTAAGTATTATATTTGAGGAATATTTGAATTTTAGTAAGAAATCTTTAAAGATTAAGTAGAAGTTACTCTTTAAAGTCTTTACTTATTAAAATCAAGATAAAATGCTGTTCCTGATTTGTGGTTCAGAAAATTCAATAAACTGAAGGCCCGGATTGAGACCTTCTAGGGCCTCACTTTTGTAGCCTTATATCTCGGTTAGGAATTCTGTCAGATCTTAGGTAAGTTCTCATCCAGATTCTTCTTAAACATTTCTGAGGACAAGGAAACTTAAGTACCCTGTACAGTGACACATTCCAGCTGCAGCTTCCTCACATATTGTTTTTATAAAGCAGTAAGAAGGACTGACAACTCAATAGGTAATCGATTGACAAAGGACCTGAAAAAGCACTTGCCAGAAAAAAGAAAATACCAATGACTTATGAAAAGCTATTATGCCAGTAGAACTACAACTGAAGCTGTATCTAAATATGTTGATATGTAATTATATCCAGGGCTTTAAGTGGAGAAAAGGTAGAGAAGGGTATGTTTCCATTTGTGTATGTCTTTTCTCCTTTAAAAGTAATGTATTTGCTCATATATGCACACAGTTTTTAGAAGGATGTACAAAACTTAACAATAGTTGCCACTATGTAGAGAGATCTAATTTTAGTTGTATATCTTTTTGTATTATAAAGTTTTCCCCTGCGTACATGTGTTACTTTTTCAAATAGAGAAAGAAAACTAATTTAAAATGTTCTAAATTAAAATGAGGTAGAATCTGTCATTCTATACTTCTCTCGGTCACAGGTCCAAGTTTTGGAATTGAGCAAAATAAGACTATTTTATCTTGGAAGTTTTCTGATATTTTGAAATAAATCACTAAGGTTCTGTAAATCAGGGGTCCCCAATGCCTGGGCCAAGGACCGGTAGCGGTCCACAGCCTGTTAGGAACCCGGCTGCACAGCAGGAGTTGAGTGGCGGGCCAGCGAGCAAAGCTTCATCTGCCGCTCCCCAGTGCTCGCATTACTGCATGAACCCCCCCACACACCCGCACCCCAGTCCGTGGAAAAATTGTCTTCCACGAAACTGGTCCCTGGTACCCAAAAGGTTGGGGACTACTGCTTTAAATTGTCTTTTTTCCACAGTAAACAAAAATACTTCCGTTTTAACTATAACCATTTCCTGTGTAACATGGTATTTAGAATAGATTCTTTTACTATCCAACTTGTTTATATTTATGAATATTGTTGATATGGCCAAATATCTCTCATTATACCAAGCCTCCCTTTGGAAACGTCTTATGTTCTAGCCTGAGAAGTTGGTTGGTTGTTGATTTGAATAATCATGTCATTCTTTGGTTCTTTGAGATTGCTATGACTAAAACTCTTAATTAAGTCTTTTCCCACATGTGTCCTGTGACCTAATAGAGATTTGTCTCTGTGTTGACATGGATTAGTCAGAATTCTTTATAGTTCTTTAGTAAGCTGCAGATCTGCATACTGTACGTTTTTGACAGAAAACTGGCTGCGGTATTCCTCTGGTTTTTCTTCTGTAGTAGCTTTTCAAAAGAAGAAATAAGGCACTCTAGCACAATCCCATGCTGGAGACTTAAATGCCTGTTTTCGCATGCCTCATTTTTTATGGCAGGGGCACAGGAGGCTCAGTACTCTTACCTGTGGCTTCCATACCCTTGTTCCAGCAACTTTCCTTTAAAAACCCTGTTCTTTGCTCTTGACATTATATTATTTACCAAAGCAAGTGTTCTTTTTTTTAAAAAAAATAAATTTATTTTTTATTTTTGGCTGCGTTGGGTCTTTGTTGCTGCACATGGGGTTTCTCTAGTTGCGGTGAGCAGGGGCTACTCTTTGTTGCGGTGTGCAGGCTTCTCATTGTGGTGGCTTCCCTTGTTGCGGAGCACGGTCTCTAGGAACGCGGGCTTCAGTAGTTGTGGCTCGCGGGCTCTAGAGCACAGGCTCAGTAGTTGTGGTGCATGGGCATAATTGCTCCATTTTATGTGGGATCTTCCTCAACCCGGGATTGAACCCGTGTCCCCTGCATTGGCAGGCGGATTCTTAACCACTGCGCCACCAGGGAAGTCCCCGCAAGTGTTCTTTTATAAGAAACATTTGTGGCTGATTCTTGCTATTAATTATGGCCTCACAATTTCATTAATATCTTCAAACAGGGCTTGTCCTCTTATTGCTGTGGCATTCTACTCCCCTGGCCACACCTAGGTATTATCTCCTGAAGGGTACTCCAACTCTGAAATATTAGTCTGACCATAATATCCAATTCCTTCATGATACCCTTCTACTTCTCTTTCTGGTTTCTACCAAATCTACTCTTTGAAGCTGCTGCTGTCTTGTCCCTACCCTGTTCCTTCAGTTTATCAGCTTCCTTCAGATTCTACTCCCTATTCTATTATCTGTGGCTCATTCTTGGCAATGCCTTCAATTCTCTCAGCCCCTTGCCTTCTTCTTCCTCTCTTCTAGATATAATGCTGCAAGGGGAAATAACATAAGTGTGCCAATGACTCCGATTATAAATTAGTAATGTCCAACTTGGGGCAGCAACATTGAAGATTATAGTCTGCTTCCATTTTTGTTCCCCACACTTTAATTTAAAAAAATTTTTTCAAGTCTTTTACCTTGTCCCTGCCCCTAACTTTCAACTAATGATGTCAGAGAGAAATATAGGCCAAAAGGAATATTCTTGCTTTATTTTGAAACTTAACTATGTCTTTACTCATCTATATCCCCTTCTCTCAAGATCATTCCCTCCATCACTTGCAGTGATTCCATTTTTTCTTTGATCTAAACACCTCGTTTGCTCACCTGCTGTATTTATGATGAGGGGGGGAAGCAAGGTACAGAATGGCTTGTAATGGTATGATTACTATACTCAAAAAGAAAAACAAAAATCTCTGTTGTAACGCCCTCCCCACACACAAAAGAAGTGTTAGAAGGCTCTGTATACCAAGGTGTTTGCAGCAGTTGTCTCTGGATGGGTTGGATTATGGACTTTTCTTTTTGCTTGTGTGTAATTTGATTTCTATTAACATGAAATGATTTTAAGATGAGAAAAATTTGATATTTTCCCCCACATTTTCTGTATGTGCTTATATTGTTTTTATTATAAATTTATTTTTGAAAATATTTATTTATTTATTTGGCTGCACTGGGTCTTTGTTGCGGCATGCAGGATCTAGTTCCCTGACCAGGTATCAAACCCGGGCCCCCTGCATTGGGAGCGTGGAGTCTTAACCACTGGACCACGAGGGAAGTCCCCTTTTAATTATAAATTAAAAAAATATTATCAAGTTATGGGACATGCCTTGCTATCTTTGTCAAGCAGTTTTCTGATTTCTGAATTGAAATTTTATTTCCTCCCCTCACATGCCCACTCAAGTCCCACATTTATAATGTTTCTTTAGCCCTTTGATCATGTGTTAACTTTGATTACAGCTTGTCAGAATTCTTTTCACTTGTTTATCCAAAGTATAAGTGCTGAGACTTAGGAAAGGGTTCTGGTAACCTTAGTATTTCCAGCACTTTGTGTGTATGGCTACCGTGAAGAAAACCATGAATGCTTTTTCAAAAACGTCCACTGAAAAGAGGAGTACAAATATGAATGACATTCCAAATGCTTGGACATCTCCAGGTTTCTTTTTCTAGTCTTTAAAAAAAATTTCACATGGTACTAATTTAAATCGAATCTAGTATGCCGTATTGTGAGACACAATTATTTTTTTTAATCACTAAGAAAGGAAAAAACTCTGCCAATTAGACTGTGATGTTATTGATAATATGATGCATTGTATAGAGGTGTTATATATGGGAAAAATGTATATCATAGAATTGATGAAATACAACAGTTCTAAGGTCACATCTCTGTAGTCTGTGGTTTTAGAGTAGAAAAAAGTGTTTAACCCTGGCAGTGCTTTAGATCTCATCCATGTATTGCCAACTTTGTTTCTCCTTCATTACTTTGTTTTGTATGGCTACCATGGACTCTGGTGAATGGACTGAATTACGGTGGAGTAAAGCCTACATTTAGGAAAAGGATTTTTAGTACATTTCTTTTAAGAGGCCTTTAAGACAGATTATTGTACTCCAGTCTTGCCACATAGCCTACAGAGACACCGGCTTAAAATACAAATCTGGCTGTTATAGCCTAAAACCCTTTCGTATCTTCTCTTCCCCCAGTGTGCTTCAGTGTACTGGTATACACCAGACTTTGAGCTTTTGATTACTCAGTCAGGACATAGTGTGGTTATCTTTGTTAGAATATAACTGTGAGCTCAGAAAGCCACATGCTCTGATGTAGAGTGTAAACCTTGCATTAAGCAAAGGGACTGCTGAATGGATACCAGAACAGGTTGAGAACCACCAATTCATAAGATAAAATGTTTCTCATCGTAAGAGACCTGGCCTCTGGACCTGGCCACTGCTCCCTACTTTGGCTAATTATTGGCTTCTTTCTGCCTTATGCTTTATACTCAGATAACATTATTTTATAGTTTCCTTGCTCATATTGTTCTGTTTTAATCTCTATATCTTTGCCTGGGATCTTCCTTCATTTAGGATCTCCCTTCAAATACATTCTTCAAAAACTAATTTTTCTTTTAGGAAGGATTCTTTGCATTCCTATCCTTCCACTAAACTGAGTTGCTTATCTTCCTCATTGCTGTTACATTTGTGCATATTTCTATCCTTGTATTTACTCCATTATGTTGGAATTACTTTTATAACAAACTTATATTTTGTATTTACAGGAAACTGTAAGAACTTCTTGAGGGCAGGAACTCTGCTTTATTCACCTTTTCTTTTCATCACCTAACACAGTGCATGACACTATCTTCATTAAACATTTGCTATGCTAAATGTAACTAAGGCTATGAAGGAATGGACAGCCTATATAGAATATACCTGGAGGTTGTAGGTATCCTAAGTTTTAATAAAAAACAACTTACATTTCAATCGGTTTTAAGTATTTATGATTTCTTTTTATTCTTTTGCATGCTTTCTTGGCTGGATGACAATAGAGAAGAAGAAAATGAGGTAAGTATAATTTAATTAGATATTCAGAGATCATGAGCTTGAAAACATTCAAAATTTAGCTATCATTTTGAATGTGAAATGAAGTAATAGTTTTTGCTTAGTTTTGTTTTTGGATCTATAGTAATTCATTCCAGTGAGGGATGTTGTATATCTCAAGAAAATGGTTTTTCAGACTTTGGAGTTTCAAGAGCTTTAGTTCAAGGTAAAGGAAGCTGGCAACTTTGGAGACAGCTTTTTACCTGTTTTTACGCATTGAGCTTCCATGTAAGATTCAATTTGAGAAGTGAATTTTCTTTCTTAAAAAGTATTTGAAGACCACTGCTCTGTGATAATGCGTGTGAAAACATTTACTTTCCCACTTGAATGGTAACTGTATAATTTTGAAAACTGATCTCAGATTTTACCATGTTGAAGTGGAAAACTGTTCTCTTAAATAGCCAGAGTTGATTAAAGAATGTCAGTTAGAAAAATGTTGTAGATGGCAAGTGTACTATCTTTAATTTAGGCTTGAGTTTGTTGCTGTAGACTTTTCTGCTGTTCTGTCTACAACCGAGGTTATGCCTTTAACTTCTAACGCCCATCAGTTCCTTTGGTGGTTTGGCAAATATTGAAGGGTGAAGTCTTCTTCGATGTATACTTTGTAGTTGTCACTTACGGTAGCATCAGACTGTAAATCAGCATGGCCTGGGTGTGTGGGGCCCAGGCAGATGCAGTGGTAGTGTGCCAGGACAGAGTAATTTCCAGGAAGGCAGAAAGGCCTGGTCCCCATTTGGTTACCTCATCTGTGAAATGAGTGAGATGGGAGACTGCTTTATACCAGTGGCTTCCCAAATCTAGGAAATCCCTCAGAATTGCCTGAGATGCTTGTTCTCAAAAAACAAAACAAAATAAACTTTTTTATTCACCTTAGAGCTATTGAATTGTTATTTCCTGGAGTTTTGTCACAGATCTATATTTCTACCAAGTACCCAAGTGATTCTGTGTGATACCAGAAGACCACTGGTTATAATGACTTCTGATGTTTCTTCTCAGATAGGACACAAGAACAAAGTATTTTCATTACTGAGATGTTAGCTGTTGCTCTCTATCCACATGTCCTCTTGTAGTATATCTTGAAATACACATCAGATTATTTTTTAAATTCTCATTAAAAATTCTGCCTGGAAAATAGTTATAAAACTGGATAAAATTCTTTAAGATAAGAATGGAAAAATATGGATAATTGTTGAAACTGAGGATGTGTACTTAGAGGTTTATTAAACTATTCTCTGTACTTTTGGGTATGTTTGAAAATTTCCATAATAAAGAGTTTTTAAAAATGCATGTATAGCTTAATGAAATTCATGCTGTTTGTCATTAAAAAGGACTTTTCATTTCCCTGACATTTTAAACTGTGATGCTAGCCATTTGAAAGTAACTTTATTGTAGTAGTAACTGCTTTTTTTGTTCATTTATAGGCAAAGATTGAAAATGTGCAGAAAACAGGTTTCATCAAAGGACCAATGTTCAAAGGTGTTGCTTCTAGTCGGTTTTTGCCCAAAGGCACCAAGACAAAAGTTAATTTGGAGGAACAGGGACGACAGAAGGTGTCATTCAGCTTCAGCCTTACAAAGAAAACTTTGCAGAACAGGTTTCTGACGGCACTTGGCAGTGAAAAGCAAAATGATACTCCAAATTCCCCAGTTGTACCTCTTCAAGTAGACTCGACCCCTAAAATTAAAATGGACATGGGAGATACATTATCTACTACAGAAGAATCTTCCCCACCAAAATCAAGGGTAGAATTGGGCAAAATCCATTTTAAGAAACATCTGCTTCATGTAACATCCAGGCCACTGCTGACTTCTACCGCAGCAGTGGCATCTCCATCTCCTCCCATAGTACCATTACCAGCAGTCATAGCAGAATCAACAACTGTAGACTCGCCACCCTCATCTCCACCTCCACCACCTCCACCTCCCCAAGTCACAACACCCTCATTACCAGCACCAGTAACAGAGCCAGTGGCCTTGCCACACACACCAGTGACAGTTCTGATGACAGCACCAATAGATGTAGCTGCTAGAGCGTTGAAGGAACCACCAGTTACAATTGTACCAGAATCATCAGAAGTGGACACTAAGCAGGACCCTGTATCTAATAGTTCAGAAGAACACATAACTCAGAATTTGAATGAGCAAGCAGATATTCCTTCACAAAAAGAAGATTCCCATATTGGGAAAGAAGAAGAAATTCCAGATAGTTCTAAGAGTAGTCTGGGCTCTAAAAAAACAGGTTCTAAGAAGAAATCCTCACAATCTGAAGGCACCTTTCTTGGTTCAGAATCTGATGAAGATTCTGTACGGACTTCCTCAAGTCAAAGATCACATGATTTAAAATTTTCAGCCAACATTGAAAAAGAAAGAGATTCAAAAAAGAGCTTAGCAACTTTAAAAAGTGAGGATTTAGGGAAATCTTCACGATCTAAAACAGAGAGAGATGATAAATATTTTAGCTACTCAAAACTTGAAAGAGATGCTCGTTATGTATCTTCTCGCTGTAGATCAGAGAGAGAGCGAAGGCGGAGCAGGTCTCGTTCTAGATCTGACAGAGGTTCTAGAACTAGTTCATCCTATTCTCGGTCAGAACGATCCCATTATTATGACTCTGATCGTCGCTACCATAGGAGTTCCCCTTATCGAGAGAGGGCACGCTATTCTCGGCCATATACAGATAACAGGGCAAGAGAAAGTTCTGACTCAGAAGATGAGTATAAGAAGACATACTCAAGGCGCACCTCATCTCATTCCTCCTCTTACAGAGACCTAAGGACATCATCCTATTCTAAATCTGATCGAGACTGTAAATCTGAGTCCTCTTACTTAGAGATGGAGAAAAGAGGAAAGCATTCTTCAAAATTAGAAAGAGAATCCAAAAGGACTTCAGAAAATGAAGCAATGAAAAGATGTTGTTCTCCCACTAATGAACTGGGATTCCGACGGGGGTCCTCATATTCCAAGCATGGTAACAGTGCTTCCCGTTATAAATCTGCCCCTTCAAAATCTGTACCCAAGTCTGATAAATTTAAAAATTCTTTCTGTTGTACAGAATTGAATGAGGAAATCAAACAGTCTCATTCTTTTAGTTTACAGGCTCCTTGTTCAAAAGGTAGTGAATTAAGAATGATTAGTAAAGTTCCTGAAAGAGAGAAGATTGGGTCTCCATCTCCATCAAATCGATTAAATGATTCACCTACTTTTAAAAAGCTAGATGAATCACCTGTTTTTAAATCTGAATTTATAGGACATGATAGCCATGATAGTATTAAGGAATTAGACTCTTTATGTAAAGTGAAGAATGATCAATTAAGAAGTTATTGTCCCACAGAATTTAATATAAACGGATCTCCTGGGGCAGAATCTGATTTGGCAACATTTTGCACTTCTAAACGTGACACTGTTTTGATGTCTTCTGATGATAGTGTGACTGGATCAGAGGTATCCCCTTTGGTAAAAACGTGCATGCTTTCATCAAATGGATTTCAAAATATTAATAGATGTAAAGAAAAAGACTTGGATGATACTCGCATGCAGCATAGTAAGTCAGAAAGCCCATTTAGAGAAACAGAACCTCCAGTGTCACCACACCAGGATCAACTCATATCTCTGCCAGTTATGACTATAGATTATTCCAAAACAAAAGTTAAAGAACCAGTTGATGTGAGAGTTTCTTGCTGTAAAACCAAAGATTCAGATATATACTGTACTTCAAACGACAACCGCCCTTCTTTGTGTCATTCCGGAGCTGAAAATACTGAGCCTTTAGTAACGAAGATTTCTTCAAATAGCTTTATGAATGTGCATTTGAAATCAAAAACAGTTATATGTGATAATGGAAGTCTGACAGATCAGCACTCAAAATTTGCATGTGGAGAATATAAGCAGAGTGTTGGTAGTACTAGTTCAGCTTCTGTTAATCATTTTGATGATTTATATCAACCTACAGGGAGCTCATATATTGCTTCATCTCTTCAGAGTCTTCCACCAGGAATAAAAGTAGACAGTTTAACTGTCTTGCAATGTGGAGAAAATACATCTACAGTTTTGGATGCTGTGTTGAAGAGTAAAAGCTCAGAGTTTTTAAAGCATTCAGAGAAAGAAATAATAGAAGTAGGTAGTGGCCTTCCTGATTCAGGAAGAGGATTTGCTTCCTGGGAAAACAGGCATAATAATGGACTATCTGGGAAATGTGTGCAAGAGGCTCAAGAAGAAGGGAATTCCATACTGCCTGATAGAAGAGGAAGACCAGAAATCTCTTTAGATGAAGAAGGTGGAAGAGGACATGCACATACTTCTGATGATTCAGAAGTTGTATTTTCTTCTTGTGATTTGAATTTAATCATGGAGGACAGTGATGGTGTAACATATACCTTAAAATGTGACAGTAGTGGTCATGCCTCAGAGATTGTATCTACTGTCCATGAAGATTATTCTGGTTCTTCCGAAAGTTCAAGTGATGAAAGTGATTCAGAAGATACAGATTCTGATGATAGCAGTATTCCAAGAAACCGTCTTCAGTCTGTTGTGGTTGTGCCAAAGAATTCTACTTTGCCCATGGAAGAAACAAGTCCTTGTTCTTCTCGGAGCAGTCAAAGTTACAGACACTATTCTGACCACTGGGAAGATGAGCGATTGGAGCCAAGGAGGCATTCATATGAGGAAAAATTTGAGAGTATAGCAAGTAAAGCCTGTCCTCAAACTGAGAAGTTTTTCTTTCATAAAGCAACAGAGAAGAATTCAGAAATTTCTTTTATACAGCCCAGCCGAAAACAGATAGATAATCACCTGTCTGAAATTGCTCATCCTCAGAGTGATGGGGTTGATAGTACAAGTCATACAGACATAAAATCTGACCCTCTAGGTCATCCAAATTCTGAGGAAACAGTGAAAGCCAAAATAACTTCTAGGCAGCAAGAAGAGCTGCCCGTTTATTCTTCTGATGATTTTGAAGATGTCTCAAGTAAGTCTCGGCCACAGACCACTTTCCCTAACAGGCCAGATAGTAGACTGGGAAAAACAGAGTCAAATTTTTCTTCCTGTGACATCTCCCGAGTGGATGGTTTCCATTCATCCGAAGAGCTCAGAAATCTAGGGTGGGACTTCTCTCAACAAGAAAAGCCTACTACCACGTATCAGCAACCTGACAGCAGCTATGGAGCCTATGGTGGACACAAGTATCAGCAAAGTGCAGAACAGTATAGTGGGACACGTAATTACTGGCAAGGCAATGGCTACTGGGATCCAAGATCAGCAGGTAGACCGCCTGGAACTGGGGTTGTGTATGATCGAATTCAAGGGCAGGTACCAGATTCCTTAACAGATGACCGTGAAGAGGAGGAGAATTGGGATCAACGTGGAGGATCTCACTTTTCAGGCCAGTCCAGTAAATTTTTTCTGTCCCTTCAGAAGGACAAGGGGTCAGTGCAAGCACCTGAAATAAGCAGCAATTCCATTAAGGACTCTTTAGCTGTGAATGAGAAGAAAGATCTTTCGAAAAACTTAGAAAAAAATGATATGAAAGATAGAGGGCCTCTTAAAAAAAGGAGACAGGAATTGGAGAGTGATTCTGAAAGTGATGGTGAGCTTCAGGACAGAAAGAAAGTTAGAGTGGAGATAGAGCAGGGAGAGACAGCAGTGCCTCTAGGCTCAGCATTGGTTGGGCCTTCGTGTGTCATGGAGGACTTCAGGGACCCACAGCGGTGGAAGGAATGTGCCAAGCAAGGGAAGATGCCTTGTTACTTTGATCTGATTGAAGAAAATGTTTATTTAACAGAAAGGTAAGCCAAATTAATACTTGTCGGACAAGTATTAACCTCGTTTTATAGGAAAAAAATTAACTTTCAAAAGTTCAGAATATATGAGCTCAATTGTATGAAATATGGTTGTGTGATAAAATGTAACTTAAAAAATTTAAAACGTGTATTTACCTATTTAAATTTGATGGTGTACAGTCCCCAAATTCCCCCCCGCCCCGCCGGAAGGGGATGTCTAAATTTTTTTTTTTTTTTGATCCCATTACCTCTTTGGTTCTAGAAGTACATTTAAAAAAGTATTTAGACCAGCCCAGGTTTTCTTAAATTTCTTTTACATGTGAAACTGTGGCAGAAAGTGAAACAAAACTCCAGCAAAATGTCTGCTTTTAGAGAAGAAAAAAGTTACGTTGGATATTTTTTTCCTTACTTCTTCATTCTGAACATTTTTTTAACATCTTTATTGAAGTATAATTGCTTTACAGTAGTGTGTTAGTTTCTGCTGTATAACAAAGTGAATCAGCTATACAGATACATATATCCCCATATCTCCTTCCTCTTGCGTCTCCCTCCCACTCTCCCTATCCCACCCCTCTGTGGACACGAAGCACCGAGCTGACCTCCCTATGCTATGCGGCTGCTTCCCACTAGATACCTATTGTACATTTGGTAGTGTATATATGTCCATGCCACTCTCTCACTTCATCTCAGCTTACCCTTCCCCCTCCCCATGTCCTCAAGTCCAGTCTCTACGTCTGCGTTTTTATTCCTGTCCTGCCCATAGGTTCTTCAGAACCTTTTTTTTTTTTTTTTTTTTTTTTACATTCCATATATATGAGTTAGCATACGGTATTTGTTTTTTCTCTTTCTGACTTACTTCACTCTGTATGACAGTCTCTGGGTCCATCCACGTCACTAGAAATAACTCAACTTCGTTTCTTTTTAAAAATATGGAACCCTTCACAAATTTGTGTGTCGTCCTTGCGCAGGGGCCGTGCTAATTTTCTCTGTATCGTTCCAATTTTAGTATATATGCTACAGAAGCGAGCACTGTTCTGAACGTTTTTGAAAAATATCTTTAGGTACTTTACAAGCTGGAACTAGATTAGAATATAGTTTTCTTTTGTCGTGTTTCAAAATCTGTTGCTAGTAGATTAAACTTGGTAATAGCATAACAAGTTTTTAAGTTTTAAATGGTGAAATCCCTAACATGAAACAAGGTATAATGAGACTAGAATAATAAAAACAAATTCCTCTAGAGCACAGATTCTCAGTCGACTTTCTTTCACCTCTCTTCGATAATCTTGTTTTCCCAATGTAAATATATGTTGAATATGCCTTTAAAAAAATTTTTATAGTCTCCTAACCACCTACCTCCTTTTGGAAATTTCTCCTCTAGTTGAGAATCAACTTAGCCATCATCCCTTTAAGCATTCAGAATTTTTTAAAATGAAGACATTTTCCACTGTGGATAAGGTAAAAGACTTCATCTTAAAGTTAGACCCATCAGAAGTTTTTCCTATTTAAAAAGCAAAAACAAAAACACTTTTTTTTAAAGCATAAAGCGGGCCTCTTACAATTACGTTCATTTATAACTAGCTGTAAATTAGGTTTAACATCAAAATATTGAATATTTTAAGTGGTACTCCATAAGAATTTTGTGAGTTGAGTGATGCAACTTACATGATCTTTGTGAAAGAATAGAAATAAAATTAATCAACCCAACCCTCTGGATTTTATTCAGTGAGTTTCATATACATGATTGGTTTGTGAGAGTCGTTTTAAAGTGCTTGATATAAGCTGGGCATTTATAGAAGCCACTAAGAAGACAAATTTTTGTAAAATAGTATGTGCATTCTTATGTCTAGTGAAAATAGGCTTACCTGAAGGAAATCTGTGCCCATTAGTCCTCATCTGGCCTTTTGGAGCAATACAGAATAAAGCTACTGGTTTTATACATAGCTCTTAAGTACTTGTAGAAAGATAATTTGTTTATCTTTAATCATCTTTCTTCAGGCTAAGCATATTCTTATGCTCATTAATGAATGATATCTTTAATTGATCCAGATGAATCATTCTTGTTACTCAAACTTAGTGGAAACTACCATGACACACTAGGTACTTTATAAAACTGGGACTGTAGTAGAATATACGTTGGAGGTGAAAGCAGATTAGTTAAGAGATTAAGACAGTCACTTAGAGCAGCTGTGCTCTTCACTTGTCTACTAGCTGAAGAGTAAGTCATAGTTCCCTAATCTTAAGCAGGGGATCTTATTCGTCCTTGAATTTTTTTCCTTTTTGAAAAGATCAAAAAATAGAGTTCAGCAAAAAGGCCAGTAAATAATCACATTTTCACTTTTGCTTTGCGAACTCTCGCTTAGGTTTTTATGAACCCAGTCAGTTTCGAACAGTTTATCTTCTCCCCCCAAATCTACACTGAGAAAGTTTAGTCCTCTGTAGTAATGCTATTCTATAATAATATATACATCATTCTTTTTTAAAAAAAAGTTATTCAGTTTTCTTTTAAACAGGATTTGTACAAAAGTGATGTTGCTGAAGGATTCTCTAAATGATTTGATTGAGTTAAATGTTTAATTAAAAACTCCTATTTCAAAAAAACCCAGAAAAACTCCTTTTTCTGTCTAAAGCAACTCCTTTTCTTCCTTAGCCTTGTATCTCAACTATTATTTGTACCATGAGGACTGATTCTTTTTTGGGGGGGGGCTGCTCCACTGCATGCAGGATCCTAGTTCCTTGACCAGGGATTGATCCCTCGCCCCCTGCAGTGGAATCGTGGAGTCTTAACCACTGGATTGCAGGGAAGTCCATGAAGATTGATTCTTAAACCTAACTTCAGTTAATCAGCTATGTTATTATTTGATATTCATGAGTTTTCCTATTTTTCTGTGGAGCCAAATATGACTATTAACATTTGAAACTGCTCAGAATTCAAGGTTTAGATGACAAGGACTAGGAAATAAGGACTGAGTCCAAAATGATAGACTTGAACTTAACCCAGCTTCCCATTTGCCAAGGCTGAGGTTGTCTCTCTCACCTGTTTTGCAATACAATTCTTAGTGTTTTCAGTCTCAAATGCTTAGTGGTTAGATGTTTTCTTCTTTCTGAATGATTGACTTAACCAGAATCATTAAATGGGAAACTAGTGAGATTTAGCACATTTTTGATTGTGTATGTTGTATCATTGCCAGGACATTTATTTAACCAATTTTAATAAAATTTTACCCAATAGAAAGAAGAATAAATCCCATCGGGATATTAAGCGAATGCAGTGTGAGTGTACACCTCTTTCTAAAGATGAAAGAGCTCAAGGTGAAATAGCATGTGGGGAAGATTGTCTCAATCGTCTCCTCATGATTGAATGGTAAGTAAATTAGAATACTCTGCTTTTGTTCAACTATTCTATTAAATGTCTCTAAATTTTAAGAAGAATTATTAGGAGTAAAATTTAACTTTTCTCCTCTACCTATTGTTGAGTATTTCTGAGCAATGAAATCTCCAACGTGTAATAGTGTTTATAAGGAGGCAAATTTCCCTTGCATTGTGCATTAGATTATAGTACATATTGTAAGTGCTCTGTAAAGTAGCCCTAATGCTAACACAGTAGTACTAATTTTACCCAGTCTCCTTTTATCTCTTTTAAGGTTCACGTCCTGAGAGGTAAATGTTGGTATTTTTTAGCTTTTACTATAAAATAAGCTAAAACCCTAACATTTCAAAAGTGCTTAAAGTAAAATGTCTTGCTCCCCCAAGCCTCAATCCCTCTATTTATAGTCTTTCCAGATAATTTTTATGCCTATACCAGCATGGGTAGACATTTCCTCTTTTTATGTGTAGAAATGAAATCCTTACTATGTGTACTTTTTTTTTTTTTTTTTTTTTTTGGTACACGGGCCTCTCACTGTCATGGCCTCTACCGTTGCGGAGCACAGGCTCCGGACACATAGGCTCAGCGGCCATGGCTCACGGGCCCAGCCGCTCCACGGCATGTGGGATCCTCCCGGACCAGGGCACGAACCCGTGTCCCCTGCATTGGCAGGTGGACTCTCAACCACTGCACCACCAGGAAAGCCCACTATGTGTATTTTTTGAAACTTTGTTCCCCCTCCCCTGCTACACATACTTTTCTTTTTTTCTAATAATTTTTTTTTAATGTGATTTTGGCTGCCTTGGGACTTCGTTGCTGTGCGCGGGCTTTCCCTAGTTGTGGCGAGCGGGGGCCACTACCTGCCGCGGTGCACAGGCCCCTCATCATGGTAGCTGCTCTTGTTGCGGAGCATGGGCTCTAGGCATGTGAGCCTCAGCAGCTGTGGCTTGCGGGCTCTAGAGCACAGGCTCAGTAGTTGTGGCACATGAGCTGAGTTGCTCTGCGGCATGTGAGATCCTCCTGGATCAGGGCTTGAACGTGTGTCCCCTGCATTGGTAGGTAGATTCTTAACCACTGTGCCACTAGGGAAGTCCGCACACTTTTATTTATTTATTTATTTTTAATTAATTAATTAATTTATTTTTTGGCTGTGTTGGGTCTTTGTTTCTGTGCGAGGGCTTTCTCCAGTTGCGGCAAGCGGGGGCCACTCTTCATCGCGGTGCGCAGGCCTCTCACTATCGCGGCCTCTCTTGCTGTGGAGCACAGGCTCCAGACGCGCAGGCTCAGTAGTTGTGGCTCACGGGCCCAGTTGCTCCGCGGCATGTGGGATCTTCCCAGACCAGGGCTCGAACCCGTGTCCCCTGCATCGGCAGGCAGATTCTCAACCACTGCGCCACCAGGGAAGCCCACACACTTTTAATTAAATATATTTTGGAGACCTATTCGGAGCTACATATTTAGACCTATCTAAATCTTTCTCTTGACTACATTATGTATTCTATTCATAGTTAACCCATAATTATTAATCTTCTATTGATAGACATTTGCTTCCATATTTTTCATATAAACAGTAAATATCTTTACATTAAAAAATGTGATTTTTTAAAAAAAACCAGTCTGATTGAAAATTGTATCTTTTTTTTTTTTCTCTGTACGCGGGCCTCTCACTGTTGTGGCCTCTCCCATCACGGAGCACAGGCTCTGGACGCGCAGGCTCAGCAGCCATGGCTCACGGGCCCAGCTGCTCCGCGGCATGTGGGATCTTCCCAGACTGGGACACGAACCCGTGTCCCCTGCATCAGCAGGCGGACTCTCAACCACTGCGCCACCAGGAAAGCCCCAAATTGTATCATTTTTAACATGCAAAGAATATAAGGTGATTTATAGTATAGGTACCTTATTTTTAGTGTTAATGAAGTGTTTTTTTTCAAAATTCAGTTTTTGGTTTTGCTTTTGTAATAGTGTTACAAAAATAAAACATATACTTCAAAAAATAGAAAAGAGAAAGCATTTTTGGTGTTTTTAAATGTAAACTAAAAGTAGAGATGACAGTAAACATATAAGAAGAGAAGAGAGATTTCCCTGGTGGTGCAGTGGTTAAGAGTCTGCCTGCCGATGCAGGGGACACGGGTTCGAGCCCTGGTCTGGGAAGATCCCACATGCCGCGGAGCAACTAAGCCCGTGTGCCACAACTG
Source organism: Kogia breviceps (assembly GCF_026419965.1). Taxonomy (NCBI): domain Eukaryota; kingdom Metazoa; phylum Chordata; class Mammalia; order Artiodactyla; family Physeteridae; genus Kogia; species Kogia breviceps. Next base: position 41,179,382 of record NC_081319.1, read on the forward strand.
CTGAGCTCACGTGCCACAACTACTGAAGCCTGTGAGCCTAGAGCCCGTGCTACGCAACGAGAAGCCACCACAATGAGAAACCTGCACACTGCAACTAAGAGTAGCCACCGCTCGCCACAACCAGAGAAAGCCCACACACAGCAAAGAAGACCCAACACAGCCAAGTTAATTAATTAATTAATTAAAAAAGAAGAGAAGACATAAAAACAGTATTCTCCTAATTTGACATTGTTGCCCTTGTCTCTGCATTCTTCGGTTTTTCCTGCCAACCTTGTTGAACAGATATGAAGTACAGAAATTCTTTTTTCTTGTTATTCCCACGCTCAAAACTTTTAGTGGTTCTCAAGATAAGGTTCAAATGTAACCTTGGTATTGAGAGCCCTTCATACTACATCAACAACGTGCCTTTTCATCTTCCAGCAAACCACCTTTCTTATCAGTTATCCTTAGCTATTTTATTCCCCTTTTCTCAAGTAGGCCTTGTTTCCTATTTCTGCACACAGGTGGGCACTGTCATTGTACCTCTTGTTTTCCTTATCTGTCCATATCCTCTGTGTCATTAGAGATTCTGCTTTAATCCTACTTCTTCCGGAAAGCTTTCCTTCACTGCTTCTCTCCAGAGTGAATCCCTTATCCTTTAGACATCTGTAAAAATGTTGCTTACTACTACTGGTTTGGCAATAAATAATAATATATTGGAAATAATAGGTAATTTTTATTGTAGCCTTACTGGGTATTAAAAGCCTTTGTATCTGTCAGCTTTGGAATATTAAGAATTCAGTAAATTTTTGATTTTATTTTTATTCTAGGATCCATGAGGGAAGAGCCTTGCCAGTTTATATTGTGCTTACTCTGAACAAAGATATGTTTAATGACGACTTTGGTTTCTCTTAAATGTAGCTCAAGTAGTTAGCTACATTCAAAAGATGAAATTAGTGATAATTGGAGTAGAATATAAGAGAAGGTGCACTGATTGAAAATAAGTTAGCTCTGCATAGTTGTCAGAGTACTGCAAACTTACATGCAGCCTCGAAATGTATCTTAGACACTCAGGGAGGGGTAATGACCAGTTGACAAGACTGTATTTTGGGCATCATCTGTTTAACTATGTAGACACTCAACTTTAAGGAATCCCTTCATGATGGAAAGAATTATTGAGGAAGGCTCACTTGGATGTTTACCACACATATGCTGAGTATGCCATAAAGATATGGATATATTTACATAACATTCTTGTGAACGTGTTTTTGGTTCTTTTGCTGCTTTGAAGAATTAATTTTCTCCTTTTCTCATTTCAGTTCTTCTCGGTGTCCAAATGGGGATTATTGTTCCAATAGACGGTTTCAAAGAAAACAGCATGCAGATGTGGAAGTCATACTCACAGAAAAGAAAGGCTGGGGCTTGAGAGCTGCTAAAGACCTTCCTTCGTAAGTTATGTTTTAATTGCCTTTCACTTCATTTGTGTTGTTGAAGTTGGTTAGATACTTTTTAGGAAAATAATTTGCCTATTACACTGAAGTTTAATAATGATTATTGTGCAGAATGACCACTTGGTAGCTAGTTTGTTCGTTTTAAATTCACTTCTTTTAGGAAATTAAATAGAAATCTCTTCTGTCTATATATGAGAGAACAGTTTGTCCCTTGTGATATTTGGACTAGGCCGGTCCTTCTTTGTCTGATAGTTATGTTACCTTTAATTCCAAGTAATTACCAAGTGTTTGCTGTAGATCCCCAGAATCCCTATGAAACTCTATAAAAAGGAGTTAGGACAGAATCTATAAAGTTGAATCTATATAAAGTTTAGTTGGGATAAGAGTAGTGGAGGGTGTCTGAGAATATTGAGATAGAGAATTAAAGCATACTTGATAGACACTCATTAAACATTTTTGAATGAATAAATGTTGCCTTCTAAAGTCATGTAACTTTTATATGTAATGCAATAAAAGGTTCAGTTTTATTTTCTACCATATTCGGTATTTCCTTTAACCACTCATTTTCTTACATATAGTATATTTCAGTATTCTTATGAGAGTTGAGTACCTTTTTCTTTAAAGTTAAGTATATACAGATTACATGTGTTTATGATTGAAGAATTTTTTTTTTTTTTTTTTTTTTTTGCGGTACGCGGGCCTCTCACTGTTGTGGCCTCTCCCGTTGCAGAGCACAGGCTCCGGACGCGCAGGCTCAGCGGCCATGGCTCACGGGCCCAGCCACTCCGTGGCACGTGGGATCCTCCCAGACCAGGGCACGAACCCGCGTCCCCTGCATCGGCAGGCGGACTCTCAACCACTGCGCCACCAGGGAAGCCCTGATTGAAGAATTTTTAAAAATACATCAAAGGAATAAAGGAATAAAATAAAACAGTTGCTGATTCTATTGACTCAGGCACAACTATTCTTTCAGAATCCTAAGCATATGGCCACACTTGAATGGGAATTGGGATGGAGTGAGGGGTTTTAGTCTGTTTATTGTGGGGATTCAAAGCAACCAGATAGCAAACAACTTAATAATAATCACCACCACCACTACCAGGTAATTTAGTTTTCTGACAGGAACCTCATATATCTTTTTTTTTTTCCATATATCTTTTGAAAGCCAAATCATTTGGTTTTTATTGTGAAAATAGGAAATGATATTCATGTCACTTTATCCTTTTGAGAACCAACCAGAAAAAAATCCATGTTTTATTATATAAAAAAGTAGAAGGGCTTCCCTGGTGGCGCAGTGGTTGAGAGTCCGCCTGCCAATGCAGGGGACATGGGTTCGTGCCCCGGTCCGGGAAGATCCCACATGCCGCCGAGCGGCTGGGCCCGTGGGCCATGGCCGTTGAGCCTGCGTGTCTGGAGCTTGTGCTCCACAACGGAAGAGGACACAACAGTGAGAGGCCCGCATACCACAAACAAACAAAAAGTAGATAGTAGGAACCTCATATATTTCTCTTTTCTGCAAAGTATTATCAAAGTATTTTGGTTTATAACCATTTTTAAATTGTTTCTTTGAAACAAATACCTCAGTATGTTTCATATTCAAATTCATTGGATCCTTTATAATATTTTAAATAAATAATAGACTAAGTTTCCCTTGAACACTGTTAACAACACTGAACTCTGTACTTCCCAAGGCAGTCTGGTGCATTTCTAAAATCACTAACTCTGGTCTAGATGCAGGTTTTCAGGTATGCTTTCTTTTATTCTACTCAAGCCAGCCAGGCTTTTCTTTTGGAGAGTCTTTTAAAAATTTTTTTAAAGGAACTCCAGTTTGGACATAACCCTCTCTTACAGGGGTGGTAGTGGACACTGCCTCTTGGCAGAGTCTGCACTAACATAGCTTCAACTTTAACATAAATTCTTGTTGTATGCAACAGAGACTATTTGATGGCTCAGGAGTCCGTGTCTGTTATGGGGAAGGAGATGGGAGAAGAGAGGAGAGAATGCGTGACTGGTTCACGTAGCAGGTTAAAATTTCCTAAAGCTCTTTAGCTTTCCTCAGCTACTCACAAAGAACCCTGCTTTGGTAAAAATATACTAGGACTTGGGCTTCCCTGGTGGCGTAGTGGTAAAGAGTCTGCCTGCCGATGCAGGGGACACGGGTTCGTGCCCCGGTCCGGGAAGATCCCACACGCCGCGGAGCGGCTGGGCCCGTGAGCCATGGCCGCTGAGCCTGCGCATCCGGAGCCTGTGCTCCGCAACGGGAGAGGCCACAACAGTGAGAGGCCCGCGTACTGCAAAAAAAAATTAAAAAAAAAAAAAAAAAAAAAAAAATACTAGGACTTAATGTTTCCATGATTCCCACACCTTCACTCATGTACTTCCATGTGCTGATGGTAATACCAGTTTTATAAATTTTTAACTCTAAGCTATTTAGGTGTACACTGGTAGAGTATTCCCACTTAAGAAGGGCATACTGTCAGATGTGCACAGTATGAGGAGGCGGTATTTGGAGCAAAGCTGCTAGTTACTGTTAAAATACCATGACAGACTCCACCAAAAAAATAAGCAAAACCCTCAAGTTTTAGGCTGTAGGAATGGAAGGCAGTGCTGTCCAGGTTGACTTAATGTTATTGGATACCAAATGGGACTTTGTTTTTTTGGGGGGGGGGTGTGGAGTAAAATTCACACAATATATTATTAGCCTTTTTAAAGTGCACAATTCAGTGGCATTTAGTACATTCATAATATTGGGCAGCTATCACCTCTGTCTAGTTCCAAAAATTTTTATCACCCCAAAAGGAAACCCCTTACCCATTAAGCAGATTCCCCCTATTGCCCTCTCTTCCCAGCCCTTGGCAACCTCTAAATCTGCCATCTCTATGGATTTACCTATTCTAGATATTTATATGAAATATAAATGTGGCTTTTTGTTTCTGGCTTCTTAAAGAAAGCTGTTAAACATAGCATTTTCTTAGCATGGCCAAAAAAAGAAAAAAAGAAGAAGTATACTGATTATGTCAGTATATCATAACAGATACAAATGATTTACATTTTTACATTTAAAAAATCTCTTTGGTTAGTGTTATTAGGGCACGTTTGTTTATTTTCTCTCTGCGCGCCTTGTGGTGTCTTAGCTCCCTGACCAGGGAATGAGCCCAGGCCCCAGCAATGAAAGCGCTGAGTCCTAGCCACTGGACAGCCAGGGTATTCCAGGTCATGTTTATTTTGAAAGGGTAAAACAAGACTTCCAGGTAGGTCATTTCAGGTCAGAACTTGGGAGTAAACCGTACAGAAGCATTTGTTTACGTGGAGGTAATACTTGAATTCATTGGTGAGAATGAGCTTTCATAAAATAAAGGGAGAGGGAAGAGACTGAGAATATCTTCAGTGGAGAAGAAATAGGTAAATAACCATGAAAGAACAATCAGAGGTAGAAGGTAACTGAAAGAAGCCAAGGAGAGAGCTTAATCATGATTGTTGATAAATGCTAGAGAAAACTCAGAAAGAATGCAGTCAGAGAAAAGGTATATTTGACCTTTAACATCATTAGAGACCTTTGAGAGTAAAGGTAGTAGAAGGGCTGCTGTATTTAGGTTGCCTTCTTTTTTCTTAGGACATAAAGCCTCTAAGTTTTTACTGCTTCTGATTTCTTCACAACTGTTTCTCAGTTGTGAATCACTGTTTTCATGATAATGTAAACCAGACTTGAAAGTTCATTTTAATATCTAGTGAGAGCAAGGATATGCATTTTGGTATAAGTGTAAATTATAAAAGCTTCTTAGAGTCAACATTCTTTGAAAAGTATTAGGAAGGAGAAAATTAACCTTGATTAGTTGCTAGGCACTTTACATATATTTTAATTACATCTTGTGTAATTACAAATCTGTCCACTTTACAATCGTTTTTGAAATTCATTATTTTTGCATGGAAGTATGTGTTTTCCGTATATCTCCTAGGCAGGAAATACTGTTTTTCTTTTGCCAGGAACACCTTTGTCCTGGAATATTGTGGAGAGGTACTTGATCATAAAGAGTTTAAAGCCCGGGTAAAGGAGTATGCACGAAACAAGAACATCCACTACTATTTCATGGCCCTGAAGAATGATGAGGTAAGTGGCATGAATGTGTTTGTTTTGAAACAGATCTGGAAATTCTTGAGTTTGAAAGGGTTCATTGATATGGGCTGATCTCTAAAATATATTAAGTGACCAAAATAAGGAGCTGAACAGTGTGGATAGTTTTTTTTTCTATTTGCTTACAAAAAGGATGAGAGAGAGGGGGGTATTTACATGTATATGTAAATGTAAACATACATGCTTCATACTACAATTCTTAAAAATTATTGATGGCCCCCAAAGAGCTTTTGTTTATGTGGATTATACTTACCAATATTTATATTAAAGACGAAAGCTGAGAAGTTGAAAATACTTATTTTTTATTAAACCATTTAAAAGTGACAGTAAGGCTATTATGTTGACACAAATAACATATGCTTTTGTGAAAATTAAGTACTTTCCAAAAAGTTTTTTTTTTTTTAGTGAGGAGTACCATTTACAAATCTCTTTAATGTCTGGCTTACTAGAATTTAGCTAGATTCTCATGTCTGCCTCTACATTCAGTCTGGAAATGCAAGTTGTAGGGACCCATCCTAGGACCTGTTGAATCTCACTCTGAGGGTGGGCTCAGCAAGAGTTTTAACAAGCTCTCCAGTGGATTCAGATACATACTCAAGTTTGAGAGCTACTGCACTGTGGTATTGCATGCATTTGAAAATGAAGTTTTAAACACATGAAGTAAGATTGGAATATAATAGGATATAAGAAATAGCTAAAAGAAAATGAGACATTGATAGATATGGAGATAATTTTGCCCCCTAGGTAAAATGTTGATAGTTAGAGATCTTTCTGAGGAAGAAGTTGGATATTTGTCACTTTGATGTGTAAAGTAATATGAGAGAGTTCTCTAAAGGAACGGGGGATTAGGGATAAGGGTTTTAAATTTGCCAGATGCCTTGCCTTTGCAAAGTGCACATATGTTTTTTTTTTTTTTTTTTTTTTTTTTTTTTGCGGTATGCGGGCCTCTCACTGTTGTGGCCTCTCCCGTTGCGGAGCACAGGCTCCGGACGCGCAGGCCTAGTGGCCATGGCTCACGGGCTTAGTTGCTCCGCGGCATGTGGGATCTTCCCGGACCAGGGCACGAACCCGTGTCTCCTGCATCGGCAGGCGGATTCTCAACCGCTGCGCCACCAGGGAAGCCCCACATATGTTTTAAGGTCTCATTTTTAACTGTTAAATTGTCCTTTTCCCTAGATAATAGATGCCACTCAGAAAGGAAATTGCTCCCGGTTCATGAATCACAGCTGTGAACCAAACTGTGAGACTCAAAAAGTAAGTTGAGGTAGATTAAGTTTGGGATATTTGTTCAAGACTGCTGTTCTGACTATTAATTTTAGATTCTATACAAAAGGTACCCACGGATATTATTTTTTAATCATTTTAATGATTTTTTTCTTACTCTGTTAAAATTTATTTTGAAATAAGTTTAGATGTATAAAATAATAAATAGTGCTGAAATAGTACAGATTTCCCATATATTATCCTTCACTAGCTTCTGCAAATGTCTACATTGAATAAAACCATAATACAATTACCCAATCCAGGAAATACTATTAACTACTAACTAGTCTAAAGACCTTATTCAAGTTTTGCCATATGTCATTTTTCTAGTCTAGGATCCAATCCAGGAACTCTAGTTGCATTTAATTGTCACATCTCTGCCCATAAATTTTAGATATTGTTTAAGTTGCCAAAATGAAAAACTAAATTTTAATTTTGATGAAGTCCAGTGTGTACTATTGTATTCAGATTTTATATCAGTCTTATCCAGGTGCCAAATTTGGTGGTTTTAATAACATTTATAAGGGGCTGAATGGCCACAGATGAGAGAGACGATATATGGTATGCATGTGGATATACTGCTCCTCCTCAGCAAGGCCAGACTTTGGGTCTTGGTTATCTTTATGTCCCTGTGCCTAGCACATAGTTGACACTTGATAAGTCCATTTACCGAATTCGATGTGACATTTTGAGGTAATGATCTTGGTATCCTCTAATTTATGTTTTAAGCTTAGAGTTTTTTAAAAAAGCATATATATATATATATGCATATTAGAATATTGGTTTTTTTAGGTTAAGAAAGCTATGGACCCATGCCCTAGAAAAATATATCAGTGATTTCCTCTCATATTGAATAGTTTTGACTCTTGAATATTTTTTGCCCTTTGATCTCTGTACTAATAGATCTTAGATACAGCTCTTCCAAGAGCCAAAACATATAACGAATAGGAGAACCCAGTGTGAAATTATTTAACCTAATTAAATTCTGGTTCTAGTTTTGCCTGCAGCTGGTGACCACATGTCTAGCTGTGAGATTCCAACTGTACTGTTTCCCTTCACCTCTTTAAGTCTGGGTTTTTCATCAGTAGCGGGTTCAAATGATCTGGACAGGAGCTTTCCAGTCAACTTACATCTTACATATTCTGGAACTACAAGGTCCAATCCCTGTGTATTTACCCCCATTTTAATTTTTGAGTTTTATGTATCTGTTCTGATGCTTCCCTTCCCTTTCTCTATACTCAGCATTATGACCACTGCTTCATGAAATTAAACTTCTGGCATTGTTGTTTCCCTTTTTCCATGCCCCATCTTATCTTATAGTTACTTTTAACATAAGGTAATACAAATTCGCCTGGTACTCAGTGACACCAAGCATTCCATATTTGCCTATTTTTACTACAAGTGAATCTTTACTGTGTGGAAATGTGTATTAAGATAAGTTAAAGTAGCAGGTACTTTTATTAGAGTTAAATTATAGATGATATTTATCTGGTAGCTCATTAAATAAGAGTGATACTTAAGTTTTGTTTTTTTTTTAAATTTCCCTGTTAGCTATTTGGAAAAGCCTTTATTATCTAAAGAGGCACATGCATAATTAAGACAGGTGATGGTGATCTTTAAAAAAAAAAAAAAAACCACACACGCACATAGATTAACCAGTTACTAATTTCTTTTCTTTTAAAAACAACATCTCAGTGGACTGTGAACGGACAACTGAGAGTTGGGTTTTTTACCACCAAACTGGTTCCTTCAGGCTCAGAGTTAACATTTGACTATCAGTTCCAAAGATATGGGTGAGTATTGATTCCGTTCTGTTTTGCTGCTTCTGATGGAGAAATAGACTCTTCAGATATAGGAATCTAAAACTTAGATGTGAATTACTAAGAAGTTATATGTACTGTCAGTTCTTATCTATAGTGTTCTCTTTTAGTTCTGTGTATTTTCTTTCTGTATGACACTTCAGGTCATTAAGGGATATTGTACAGGAACTACAAGTTCCTCCTCTGAACTTCATGCTGCCTTATTTATATAATTACGTTTCTAATGTAATTTTAAAACTTTTTATTACAGAAATGTCAACAGGGTGTTGACATGGTATAAAGAGAACAATATAATGAATCCCAGTGTGGCCATAATTCATCTGTCATTTATCAGTTCATGACTTTATCATGTCTCATCTATACCATATAGTACTCTGAAAAATAATTTGTTACCTAGTTCTACCAAAACCAGTAACTGATGCGATAGCACTGAATACCCCTAGCATTTATATTGTGGTTTTAATAAAACCCCAATAAAAAGAGCCAGGGTTCCTCGCAGAAATGTCTGGTGTCAACTTTGGGACAGGTATTGAACAAGATGACTCTGGATTATCTCCTCATACCAGAAAACCAGTTATAAAAGATTAGGAGGGTCATGTCAAAGGGACTTTGGAGATAGCTTGAATAGAATCTCACTTAACCAAAAGTGGGAGAGTTCTTATTAACTCTTAAGCATCATTAAGAATAATAATGGCAAGTGGTTTGAAACACACTACGTAAAATCCATGAGTTTTAATGACATTTTAAAAATAAAAACACATTAGTCATAATTGAAAGGAACCAATTCATGACTTTGGAAACTACTTTTTGGTTTTTTTAAAATTGAAGTATAGTTGATGTGCAATATTACATAAGTTACAGGTATACAACATAGTGAATCACAATTTTAAAGGTTATATTCCATCTATAGTTACTACAAAACACTGCCTATATTTCCTCTATTGTACAGTACATCCTAGTAGCTTATTTATTTTATGCATAATAGTTATATCTCTTAATCTCCTGTCCCTGTTTCGCCCCTTCCCCTTTCCCTCTCACTACTAGTAACCACTAGTTTAAAAATTAAAAGAAAAAAATCAAGCATTTATCCTTCCTTTCCCAAGTGAATTTTTGATTAAACCAAGCAGTTGGTGAGAGGAAATTCTTTATAGAGGTTATTTTAGCTAATAAATGAAGCAGTAATGGTATCACTATTTTGCAGCACCTCATGAACTAATGGATCTAGGCAATGGTCAGGTATTCTGGGGTTGACCAGGTTCCATGTAGGGCTCCCTTATTTTTTTTTTTTCCTCTTGTGTTTGTACTGTCCTCTTAGAAAAAAAGGAAACTAGAAATTAAGCGCTGTTTGTGATTCCCTGCTGTATTTATCAAATATTTTTGTGCCTCTGATTACTACTGTTATATACTAAATCTATCAGTTTACTTTTGGAATAGTCCTTCGTGTTTTCCTTGGGTAGCTCTGGTTGCAGAGTAAATAAATGGGAGAGGTGGTTTATACACAGGGCTGTAGTTTTAGGCCTGTATTCTTTCCTCCACTTTACCCTTGACTCCATGGTTACATTGATTTATTACTATATTTATTAGTAATGTCTCATCCTTATGTAATGATAACTTTTAATAACCACGTGTTTCCTTCTAAGTGTCCTTTACTAATTATGCATTTTCTATCTGTATATCTGTTCATAATAATACATTTTGTTCTGTGTGTCAGTTAAATATTTACATCTAAGTTACAGGTGTTGATCTATTTAAGCAATTTTGTTCTTAGCCCCAACAGGTATATATGATCTCTTATTTTCATACATTAGTAGAAACTCTCATAAATGGAGAAATTACTTATTAATTTCTTGGCTAGTTTTGTCTAGCTTAATAAAGAATGACTTATTTTTAAGAGCAATTTTCAGGCATTTCCATTAGCTAGTATCAGGTTTGTTGGTGGCTCTTAAAAAAAACTGTTTTTTTTCCTTTAAGCTGGATTGACTCTTCTCCTGTACGTAATTGCTATACTATCAACATTTTTTATGGTTTACTTTCACATAATTGACATCTTTCTTTTGCTCCTCGAACAGGAAAGAAGCTCAGAAATGTTTCTGTGGGTCGGCTAATTGCAGGGGTTACCTGGGAGGAGAGAACAGAGTCAGCATCAGAGCAGCCGGAGGGAAAATGAAGAAAGAACGATCTCGGAAGAAGGATTCGGTAAGTGTTCCATTCTTCTTTCAACTGTCACCATGTGCATTTTAAGAAGGGAGGTAGCTTTCCTGATTGAACTTTGAAAAGTCAAACTACAATCAGAAATTCAGGGTCAAATGAGATAATCATGGAAAAGAAGTACGATTGCTATTTTTGTTTCATGGAGATTAGACGTGGATACTGAGAACTATTGAAGTCATCTTGAAAACAGACAGGCTAATAGTTTTTGAGAGCCTGTAAAACTCCTAATCTTATGTATAAGTAACATGTTTATCTGTTGACTCACATAAGTCTGATCTACATTCCTAATCTTTTAATATAGTTTTGTCTTTTGTTTGCACGTGTTCTTAAAATCTCTAAAATTCTCCTTGGAGCGTAAGGTGAGTTTTGAGAGGTAACAGGCAACCCAAGAGTGAGAAAGGGATAGTCTCAGATGGTCTTTGTATTTAATCCATTAGAACAGTGGTTGATAGCCTTTTTCTACCCCAGTTCACCTGAGTCACAACTGGAGGTGAGTGATATCTTGCTACTACAGAAGCTCTTAACTGGGACAAGAATTTTGTGTCGTTTTTAAAAATTCCCCCTCCCTTTTTCTGAGGATCCTTTTGTCAGAGCAGTGTTTCTCCACCTCAGAACCACTTGGCAGAGTCCATTGTAAAAATGCACATTTTTTGGCCTACCCCCAGACCTATGAATCTTAGTGGAGGGCCAGAAGGAGCCAGGGGGCCAGAGGTGTTAGCCAGCAAATCCACCTGTGAGTCTTTTGCAGTTAGCTCATTCCTAGGCTTTTCAGGAACCCATACTTATGTTAAGAATTATAAATGACAGCAGTCTTACTATTTAGTTGAGCAGATAGAATACATAAGTCAGGAAAGGGATAAAAGTGTAATAGTTAAAAGGTGATGTCAGTAAACCCAAATTAATTGGAGAGAATTAGTTATTGAGAATCTGAATTCTGTAAGAAGACTTAGATAGTAGGAAGCATTAGAAAGGGCCATTTAAAAATTCAAAAAAAAGGATCAAAAAAAGGGTCATAAAAAATGCAAAAAGGGAAAGTTTACAAGAAACACCCATGCTTCTACCACCCAAGATGAACAAATGCTCTTTAGAGTGTTGTTGCTTCAGCTCTATTTTTTAGAGAGCATATATGTTGTAACTGTGTGCTAAGCACTCTTCTAAGTGCCTGACACATTAACTCATTTATTTATTTATTTATTTAATTTTTAAACATCCTTATTGGAGTATAAATGTTTTACAATAGTGTGTTAGTTTTTCCTTTACAACAAAGTGAATCAGTTATACATATACATATGTTCCCATATCTCTTCCCTCTTGCATCACCCTCTCTCCCACCCTCCCTATCCCACCCCTCTAGGTGGTCACAAAGCACAGAGGTGATCTCCCTGTGCTATGTGGCAGCTTCCCACTAGCTATCTAATTTACATTTGGTAGTGTATATATGTCCCTGCCACTCTCCCACTTCATCACAGCCCACCCTTCCCCCTCCCCATATCCTCAAGTCCATGCTCTAGTAAGTCTGTGTTTTATTCCTGTCCTACCACTAATCTCTTCATGACATTTTTTTCCCTTAGAGTCCATATATATGTGTTAGCATACGGTATTTGTTTTTCTCCTGACTTACTTCACTCTGTATGACAGACTCCAGGTCCATCCACCTCATTATAAATAACTCAGTTTCATTTCTTTTTATGGCTGAGTAATATTCCATTGTATATATGTGCCACATCTTCTTTATCCATTCATCTGTTGATGGACACTTAGGTTGCTTCCATGTCCTAGCTATTGTAAATAGAGCTGCAATGAACATTTTGGTACATGAGTCTTTCTGAATTATGGTTTTCTCAGGGTATATGCCCAGTAGTGGGATTGCTGGGTCGTATGGTAGTTCTATTTGTAGTTTTTTAAGGAACCTCCATACTGTTCTCCATAGTGGCTGTATCAACTTACATTCCCACCAGCAGTGCAAGAGGGTTCCCTTTTCTCCACACCCTCTCCAGCATTTATTGTTTCTAGATTTTTTGATGAAGGCCAATCTGACCAGTGTGAGATGATATCTCGTTGTAGTTTTGATTTGCATTTCTCTAATGATTAATGATGTTGAGCATTCTTTCATGTGTTTGTTAGCAATCTGTATATCTTCTCTGGAGAAATGTCTATTTAGTTCTTCTGCCCATTTTTGGATTGGGTTGTTTGGTTTTTTGTTATTGAGCTGCATGAGTTGCTTATAAATTTTGGACATTAATCCTTTGTCAGTTGCTTCATTTGCAAATATTTTCTCCCATTCTGAGGGTTGTCTTTTGGTCTTGTTTATAGTATCTTTTGCTGTGCAAAAGCTTTTAAGTTTTATTAGGTCCCATTTGTTTATTTTTGTTTTGATTTCCATTTCTCTAGGAGATGGGTCAAAAAGGATCTTGCTGTGATTTATGTCGTAGAGTGTTCTGCCTATGTTTTCATCTAAGAGTTTGATAGTGTCTGGCCTTACATTTAGGTCTTTAACCCATTTTGAGTTTATTTTTGTGTGTGGTGTTAGGGATTGTTCTAATTTCATACTTTTACATGTAGCTGTCCAGTTTTCCCAGCACCACTTATTGAAGAGGCTGTCTTTTCTCCACTGTATATCCTTCCCTCCTTTATCAAAGATAAGGTGACCATATGTGTGTGGGTTTATCTCTGGGCTTTCTATCCTGTTCCATTGATCTATATTTCTGTTTTTGTGCCAGTACCATACTGTCTTGATTACTGTAGCCTTGTAGTAGAGTCTAAAGTCAGGGAGCCTAATTCCTCCAGCTCCATTTTTCGTTCTCAAGATTGCTTTGGCTATTCGGGGTCTTTTGTGTTTCCATACAAATTGTGAAATTTTTTGTTCTAGTTCTGTAAAAAATGCCAGTGGTAATTTGATAGGGATAGAATTGAATCTGTAGATTGCTTTGGGTAGTAGAGTCATTTTCACAGTGTTGATTCTTCCAATCCAAGAACATGGTATATTTCTCCACCTATTTGTATCATCTTTCATTTCTTTCATCAGTGTCTTATAGTTTTCTGCATACAAGTCTTTTGTCTCCTTAGGTAGGTTTATTCCTAGATATTTTATTCTTTTTGTTGCAATGGTAAATGGGAGTGTTTTCTTAATTTCACTCTCAGATTTTTCATCATTAGTGTATAAGAATGCCAGAGATTTCTGTGCATTAATTTTGTATTCTGCAACTTTACCAAATTCATTGATTAGCTCTAGTAGTTTTCTGGTAGCATCCTTAGGATTCTCTATGTATAGTATCATGTCATCTGCAAACAGTGACAGCTTTACTTCTTCTTTTCCTATTTGGATTCCTTTTATTTCTTTTTCTTCTCTGATTGCTGTGGCTAGAACTTCCAAAACTATGTTGAATAAGAGTGGTGAGAGTGGGCAACCTTGTCTTGTTCCTGATCTTAGTAGAAATGGTTTCAGTTTTTCACCATTGAGAACGATGCTAGCTGTGGGTTTGTCATATATGGCCTTTATTATGTTGAGGAAAGTTCCCTGTATGCCTACTTTCTGCAGGGTTTTTATCATAAATCAGTGTTGAATTTTGTCAAAAGCTTTCTCTGCATCTATTGAGATGATCATATGGTTTTTCTCTTTCAGTTTGTTGATATGGTGTATCACGTTGATTGATTTGCGTATATTGAAGAATCCTTGCATTCCTGGAATAAACCCCACTTGATCATGGTGTATGATCCTTTTAATGTGCTGTTGGATTCTGTTTGCTAATATTTTGTTGAGGATTTTTGCATCTATGTTCATCAGAGATATTGGCCTGTAGTTTTCTTTCTTTGTGAAATCTTTGTCTGGTTTTGGTATCAGGGTGATGGTGGCCTCATAGAATGAGTTTGGGAGTGTTCCTCCCTCTGCTATCTTTTGGAAGAGTTTGAGAAGGATAGGTGTTAGCTCTTCTCTAAATGTTTGATAGAATTCGCCTGTGAAGCCATCTGGTCCTGGGCTTTTGTTTGTTGGAAGATTTTGAATCACAGTTTCAATTTCAGTGCTTGTGATTGGTCTATTCATATTTTCTCTTTCTTCCTGGTTCAGTCTCGGCAGGTTGTGCATTTCTAAGAATTTGTCCATTTCTTCCAGGTTGTCCATTTTATTGCCATACAGTTGCTTGTAGTAATCTCTAATAATCTTTTGTATTTCTGCAGTGTCAGTTGTTACTTCTCCTTTTTCATTTCTAATTCTATTGATTTGAGTCTTATCCCTTTTATTCTTGATGAGTCTGGCTAATACATTAACTCATTTAATTCTCACAATAAGTCCTTTAAGTTAGGTACAAGGATTTTCCCTCTTTTACAGATGAGAACACTAAAGCACAGAGGTTACAAGGTCACCCATAAGCGATGGGAAGGAGCTAGTCTAGCTCTTTTCTTTGCTTTTAACAGTATTGAGTTCCTTTGTGTAGAGATTCAGAAATTATATATATATATATATATATTTCTACAATTTTAAAAAAATTTTTATTTATGTTTTGGCTGTGTTGGGTCTTCGTTGCTGCATGTGGGCTTTCTCTAGTTGTGGTGAGTGGGGGCTACTGTTCATTGTGGTGTGCGGGCTTCTCATTGCAGTGGCTTCTCTTGTTGCGGAGCACGGGCTCTAGGCATGTGGGCTTCAGTAGTTGTGGCTCACAGGCTCTAGAGTGCAGGCTCAGTAGTTGTGGCTCGCAGGCTTAGTTGCTCCATGGCATGTGGGATCTTCCTGGACCAGGGCTTGAACCTGTGTCCCCTGCACTGGCAGGTGGATTTTTAACCACTGCGCCACCAGGGAAACCCCCACAATTTGTTTTTTACTCTTCCATGTTGATATATGTATATGTATATATATATGTACATTTTTAACTGCTGTAAAGGTTTTCATCATATAACTATTTACATATATTCCTACTGATGAACACTTGTGTTTCCAATCTTTTGCTCTTAATGTTTTTGCACATGTCTCTTCTGTACATGTTTCTTTAAGGTATATCCATGGAAGTGGGGGCACTGGGTCATAGCCTATTAGCTTTTGGACCTATTACAGGAAATTTTTCTTTAAACTTTGTCAAGATTACTTTTATTTTTAACTCTTGTTTCATATAATTGATAGTTTACCAGAGCAACCACAAAGTAGTCGTTAAACATGTTGACCTAAGCTAAAATCTCCATAAAAGCTTCCCTTTGGTTATTTTCTGTTTTCAGAACTTACATTAAAAACTGCATTATTGGTGGGGAGTGTTGTTGTAGTGTGATGGTTTCCTGGGTGGTATTATACTGCCATCATAACAATATCAGATGGCTTTCTACCTTCCTGATAAGATTCAGGAACAACCCCAAGGGACCAAGACATAGATATTCCTGGTTTTTGCTTGCTGTTTTTATTCTGGTAATAGTGTGTCCATATCAGTCTTTTATGGTATTGTAGACTAAATTAGATGTAAAGTGAATCTAGTCAGTTGGTGAGCTGAAGTCATGGTTTGCTCCAGATGTGAAATTTTTAAAAAATTTAATTAATTTATTTATTTTTGGCTGCTTTGGGTCTTCGTTGCTGCACATGGGCTTTTCCTTAGTTGCAGTGAGCAGGGGCTACTCTTTATTGCGATGTGCGGGCTTCTCATTTCAGTGGCTTCTCTTGTTGCGGAGCACAGGCTCTAAGTGCGCAGGCTTCAGCAGCTGTGGCTCGCTGGCTCTAGAGCGCAGGCTCAGTAGTTGTGGCGCATGGGCTTTGTTGCTCCGCGGCATGTGGGATATTCCCGGACCAGGGCTCAAACCCGTTTCCCTGCATTAGCAGGCAGATTCTTAACCACTGCGCCACCAGTGAAGCCCTCCAGTTGTGAATTTGAAGCTGTTCTGGAACAGGGATGTTTTGGATGAAGCTTTGCCCTGATAGAGGAATGACCCAGAGTGAATCTGGATTCCTAGAAGGGTCATTTGTCCTTGACTGTAATGAAGAGTTTAACTTCTCTTTAGTTTTCATTGGATTGGTCTACTGAAATTGCGGCTGGATGCTTAGATTCTGAGTTCTGGTCAGGTACAGTTGAATAGAATCACAAAAGTAGCACCTCTTGAAATTCCCAAGTGTTAGGGAGGTCCCTGGCAGGGAACTCGGTGCTTTCACTGCCGTAGCCCTGGGTTCCATCCCTGGTCGGGGAAGTAAGATCCCACAAACTGCGTGGTACAGCATGAAAAAGAAAAAAAAAAAAGGAAAGAAAGAAATTCCCAAGTGTTAGTTTTTGGAATTCTTTTGGGTAGGGGATGCCATGGAAAGGAAAAGATAGCGGCAGTTTAAGATATAGTTTTGCATATTTTAACTATTAACAAGAATATTTTAATGGCACTGTAGTCTGCATCTGCCCCCCCATATTAACCTTTGATTGGTGAACATTTCTTATTCCTTGCTCTTATGATTGAAGCTATGTACATACAGTTTATCCACTTAAAACAGTAAGCTCTTCCAGGACAGGTGATTGTCTTCTTTGGGTATGTCACAAACTAGGTACTTAATTAAATACTTAGTTGATGGAGGTATAATAAATCCCTACTATTATCTGATGTTATTTGTAGTTTGTAAATTATAAACAGGGAATAGTCTGAAATTTACCTTAATCTCTTTTGAGTTTGTGAAACAAATTAACAGTAACTAATTTACACAACAAAGAGGGTGAAAAGCCACATAAGAAAGGAAATAGTTGCTTTCAGCAGATAACAAACAAATCCTAGTATCTGGAATATATAGAGAGCTCTGTCTAATCAATAAGAAAAAAATAGCCTCAAAAGAAAAATAAACAACTTCCACAGACACTTTAGTAATTCAGATAGCCAGTAAACATGTGGAAAGGTGTTCGACCTCATTAGTAATCAGGGGAGTACAAATTAAAACTACTATCAGATGTTATTTGCATACTGACCACATTGATAAAAATTAAGTGGGATGTGATACACAGGAACAATAGATCTCATACACTGGTGGTGGAGGTGTAAATGGATACAATCACTTTTGAAAACACTTTGTTGTTATTTACTAAAGGTGAATGTATGTATACTATATGAGCCAACAGTTGCACTCCTACGTCTATAACCAGAGAGAGACTTGTTTAAAATGCACATCAGGAATCATAGCAGCATTGCTTACATTAGAAAAATCAGAAACAACTCAAATACCCATGAACATTAGTATGAATAAATTATAGTATAATCATATGATGAAAAACTAGTCACGGAAATAAACTTATGGGGCTTCCCTGGTGGCGCAGTGGTTGAGAGTCTGCCTGCCGATGCAGGGGACAAGGGTTCGTGCCCCGGTCTGGGAAGATCCCACATGCCGCAGAGCGGCTGGGCCCGTGAGCCATGGCCGCTGAGCCTGCGCGTCCAGAGCCTATGCTCCTCAACGGGAGAAGCCACAACAGTGAGAGGCCCGTGTACCGAAAAAAAAAAAAAAAAAAAAGAAAGAAAATAAACTTATGGTTGCATGCAACAATGATGACTTAAAATGTAAAGTTGATTGAAAAAGAACCATGGCACAAAGATTTTTTTGTCCAGTGTGATTTGATTTACATAAAGATTAAAAACAGACAAAATTATAATGTTTAGGGATTTATAATATATGTAGTAAACCTATTTTAAAAATCAGAACTATTTCCTAAAAAGTTAGGAGACATTATCTCTAGAGTTAAGAAGAGAAGGTATTATAACAAGGAAGGGGCACATGGAGCACTTCAGGAACACTGGCAGTGTCCTCCCCATCCCCCCACACTGCCCTTTTACCCGAGTGTTGGTTGCCATGGATATTGCTCAACTGTTTGTTTATTAAACCTGTTTATTTACTAATTGTTTATATACTTTTCTATACATGTTATATTTATCAGAATGTATTAACAATGGTGCTTTAGACTCATTAAAGACAGTTCATACCACAAAATAAAGAATAAACATTTTTCTTGGACTGATTAGGTAATTAACAGAATAAATTTTTAAGTGCTATAGAATTGTGTATATACATATAAATTTTCATTTATCAGTAATTTATTAAAATAACATCCTAATCCTCCTTATACTTACCACAAATCCTTTTTGGAAGGTGTTGACCCATAAATGAAAAATAAATACTTTTAGTAAATTTAATGAAAGCAATCAATGTCAGTCATCTCCTGGCTTCCTCCCCTGCAGGTGTCGTAAAGTTATTAATTCCACAATTGATTGTTCACTTGAGTATCCAAAATATGGAAGCTGTATCATATCACCACTAGGATTGGCATGCTTACTTTTATGTAATACAACCATTAAGCTTATCATTATAGTAGGAATGTTCAAAGGTTGTTCACCTTCTGTATTTTGTTTGCAAAATTTTGTTATTTATACTTCTACATTTTTACTGTTTATTTCCTTAAGAATGCTACTTTTTTATATCCCAGTAGTGCCTTTTTTACAGTAATATCTACTCAATTTATTGATGAATGAAAGTAACAACTCAGTTTTAACTTTTCAGATTACATGCCTAATTATGAAAAGGAAATAATCCCAAAAGGAAATATAAGCTTAGTGAATATTTGCATCTCAAAACTGTCGAAAGCAAGGTTCTTGTATTTGAGAGGGAAAGTAGTATTTTAAAGCCCTTGGTCTTTCCTATGCTAATCCTCTGGAATTTGGGACACAGGAAATTTTTACATTTAGGATATGCAAGGAAAAAAACATCTTTAAGGAATTTGTCTTACATTAAGATTTAACTGTAAATTGGCTTTTCTGTTCATGTATTTAATTTATTCAAAACCTAAGAAATAATACTGGAAATGAAAAAGGATGAGCCTCAAATGTACTTTTTAGAAGGAAAAAATGAGTTTATGTATCTTCAGCTTTTTGCAGGCAGCATTTTATATTTTCTCATTTATATTTGTTCTACATACCATAATAAGAGTTTTGGGGTATAATATGAAATATAAATGTTTCAATGCCTTGCCTAAAATTATATTAAGTGAGACACTTAGCCAGTTAAGTAACAGAAAATTTCAAGATTTTTTTCTTTTAGATTTGCTTTTCTCTAATTTATTATCAGCTCATTCTGTACTTTTATCATTTCATGTCAAGTTGATTTAATGCTATCGTTTATATCTCTTCTCCTTCAATCTCTGTCATGTCTAGATTTCATCCTGTTACTGTCAGACTAATTATTCTCAAATTCCATTCTGATCATATTATTCCTTTTTTGGGATTCAGTCATAGAGCTCTCTTACTTAGTCTCATCAAATCCAGATTCTTTTATATTACATCTGAGATGTTCTAACACCAGCCTTCTTTTTTTTTTTTTTTCCTCGGTACACGGGCCTCTCAGTGTTTTGGCCTCTCCCGTTGCGGAGCACAGGCTCCGGACGCGCAGACTCAGCGGCCATGGCTCACGGGCCCAGCCGCTCTGCGGCATGTGGGATCTTCCCGGACCAGGGCATGAACCCGCTTCCTCTGCATCGGCAGGCGGACTCTCAACCACTGCGCCACCAGGGAAGCCCCACCAGCCTTCTTTTTGATAAGATTTTTCTCAATTCCTCACCACACCTTATCCACTCCAGCCAGGCTGCGCATAGTATGCACTGTCATAATTTTCCATTTCCGGTTGTTCAGACTTTTCCTTCTGCTTCCTCCCTCCTCTTGTTTTTATCTTACCTATTTCTAACCCCACTTCGGTGAATTCATTTCTGGTGACTCTCATTTTAAACGCTCCCTTCATCTTAGACCTCTTAGGTTTTTTAACATTAGCATTTATAGTTAATGCTTCATTGTTCGTTTTCATATGAGTTAATTTTATCTCCCCGATAGTAAGTTCTGTGAGGGTATCCTTATAACTGCTGCAACACAGCTAGAAAATAACCTTTGGAACCTTGATTTTTGTTGCTGTTGTTCTCTATTATTTAATATCTTTGGAACAAAGAATTTATGTAAGTTATAAAGCCTATAATTATATGTGCATGTGAGCACTTCTCTGCTTCCTTCTCTCTGTTTATAGCTCCTGGAGGATACCACCATTTTGAATTTTGTGTCTTACTTCCCTTGCCCTTTTTGAAAAACAAACAAACAAATAAATTAAAAATCATTTATTGATTTATGGCTGTGTTGGGTCTTTGTTGCTGCGCGGGCTTTCTCTAGTTGCGGCGAGCGGGGTCTAATCTTCATTGTGGTATGCGGGCTTCTCATTGTGGTGGCTTCTCTTGTTGCAGAGTGCAGGCTCTAGGTGTGCAGACTTCAGTAGTTGTGGCATGTGAGCTCCTCAGTAGTTGTGGCTCTTGGGCTCTGGAGCGCAGGCTTAGTAGTTGTGGCCACAGGCTTAGTTCCTCTGCAGCATGTGGGATCTTCCCGGATCAGGGATCGAACCTGTGTCCCCTGCATTGGCGCGTGGATTCTTAACCACTGCGTCATCAGGGAAGTCCCCCATGCCATTTTAAAATAGACTTTTCAGATATGTATCTATAAAAAGTTTGTTTTTGAGGTGCAGAGAAACGGATTCATACAGCATGCAATATTCTGAAACCTTATTTTTTTACATAACATTATGTTTGCTAAGATTGATAATTTTTGTTGCATTTGGCTGCACTTGATTCCTTTCATTGTGGTATATGCCATTATGTGAACATGCCGGTTTATCCAGCCTGGCCACAGGCATTTGGGTTGTTGGCAGTTTTTTGCTCTTATGAATGGCTATTCAATGAACATTCTTCTGATTCTCAGAGTACACATGTGCAGAAGTTTCTCTAGGGTTTATTCTTAGGTGTACAACGTCTAGGCATAGGGGATACAAATATTTTATATTTCAAGCTTTATTTCAATGCTTTATTTTTTCTGAGATACTTTTTTTTTTCCTGACATACTTCTCACCTAATATAATTTTTCTTCCTCCCATAAAGGCAGATTTTTTTGTTTTGCTTCTTTGCCATGTCTTCAGTACCTAGAACCATACTTGATGTATAAGTGCTTGGTAAATATTTGGTGATTGAATGAAATGCTTTTCAAATTGATCATACCAATTTATATTTTCATTAGCAGTGTACAAAAGTTTGTTTTGACCCACATCTCTTCCTAGACTTGATTTTATCAGACTTCTTATAGTGAGTGTAATATGGTTTCTTACTGTGGTCTTAGTTTTCCTTATTACTGGTGAGGTCGAGCATCTTTTCAGATTGTTTGATTCTTAGATTAGTGGGGGTTTTGTTGTTGTTGTTGTTGTTGTCTATAACCAGATATTTTTCCTTGCTTTGGCAGGTGGATGGAGAGCTAGAAGCTCTGATGGAGAATGGTGAGGGTCTCTCTGATAAAAACCAGGTGCTCAGCTTATCCCGGCTAATGGTTAGAATTGAAACTTTGGAACAGAAACTTACCTGTCTCAAGCTCATACAGGTGAACATTTTGATATTAATTTATTTTTTATTTCTGAATTTGAGGTGGGACATTTAAACTACAATCCAGAATGATGAATGGAAAAGGAATAATTCTGATATGAGAAGAGTTACTCATTTTTAAAATGGATATGTGAGTTCTATATGACTGAAAACTTGTACTCTTAAACATGTCTTAAGAGTTCAGCATCATTTATTAGTAGATATTGTGTGTTTTCTCTCTAGTCAAAGAACATGGTGGAATTTTTTTTGTGTGTGTGACAATACATGACACTTGATAGAGAGGGTCTCTCCCCACCGCTGCTTCATTAGTAGCATGGCAAAGCCATTTTTACCACAGGATCTCAAAGCAAGAAATTTTAACAGTAAAGATTTTTAAATTTTTTTTTATAGTTTAGCTTTTTCAGTAAAAATGGTGAATATAATTTTTTTCTTAGTCCTTCAAAATTTGAACTTTAGTAAAGTCCAGGTTGACATTTTAAGTATCAAAAAAGATTATAATCTCTCACTTTAAAGCATTTATTAATTGCACAGTTCTAGTAGATTAATCAAAATAGAATTTCTAGGTTTCTTTGTGAATGTAAATGAACTTTCTGGTCCACTCTGTGGGCCCTCTTTAACGCTCTCTCTGGTATTATGTGTCTTCCTTCCCCCACCCCCCAATACACTGCATCCTGCTTCGCTTCCCCCATGGAAGAACACACATTCACAGTCTTGCCTGAAGTCCTTTCTGGAACGTCATGGGCTATCTTTGTTGTGGATCTGGATGGCAGAACTAGGTGATGGCCGGGAAAGTAACCAGAAGCTTCAGGAAGAGGTCAGTTCACATTCAGCTGACCTGCTTGTTTCTTAAAACCACTGTATTTATTATTTAGGTTGAAGGTATTGTGATAATACCAATGATAATGAAATTAGCACTATATTTACCACTCATATTAAATAATTACATCATTTTATCATCCCAGTGTCATTCCTATAACTGTAACTTTACATACACCTTACTGGAAGTGAGTTTGCCCAGTGGTTTTCCCTGTGGTATCTTTTAAAGCTTAGTACTACATAGTTGGGAACTGCAAGAGCAAGATATACTAGTATCATAGTTAAGTGAAAGATCCAGTGTGTTGCTAAAACCATAATTTTTTTTTTTTTTTTTCGGTACACAGGCCCCTCGCTGTTGCGGCCTCTCCCGTTGCGGAGCACAGGCTCCGGACACACAGGCTCAGCGGCCATGGCTCACGGGCCTAGCCGCTCCATGGCATGTGGGATCTTACCGGACTGGGGCACAAACCCCTGTCCCCTGCATCGGCAGGCGGACTCTCAACCACTGCGCCACCAGGGAAGCCCTAAAACCATAATTTTAAAAAGATAGGAAACCATATGGAACTTAAATTCTGGGGTTCTAAAACATTATGAAGAGCTGAATTCTGGATGACAAGAGTAAGAACATTTTGAAGAGTAAATTGTTTTAAAAGATCTAAATAGATGTTCATTGACAATGTCGTTAGTGGAACTGTTATATTTATACCGTCCCATGAAATACACAATATTTTCTAACTTGGTTTAAATGTAGTTCTTTTTAATCATAAGTGCTAATATAATCCCGAAGTCATTTAATAATATACTTTTAAAAACAAAAACGTGAGTGGGCAAATGAGTGATTGTCTTGCCTCCATCCCTTCTCCCAGGAGATTCAGCAATAAGTAGGAGTTGGGGAAGCCTTGGGGTTTCTGTAGAACTACACTGGGGGAGTACTTTGGAAGAAATTCTTGGATTTCAGAGTGTGGGGTTGGGGTGGTTATCTCGGAATGAAGAGAGTGTCTCTCTTTGCTAGACAGCTGTTTGTCAAAGGCTAAGGAGGTTAAGTAATATCTACATTTTTTGTTTGTATGCAAGACATTTAAATATATATTGTTGCTTAGTTCCCAAGCCTTTATCACAGTCACTTGGGAAACTTTTTAGAAAAACATACCCAGGATGAGGTCCAGTAGTGTTGATATTTTAAAAAAATCTACCTGGGTTTGAGAACTACTGGTGGAGAATATTAATTAAATTAGTCCTATTTGATGTGTGAGCAGTCATCTGCTCTACATTTTATTCTTGCTGGTCAGGCTTATTAAAACACTTTTCTGGGACTTCACTGGCAGTCCAGTGGTTGAGACTCTGAGCTTCCACTGCAGGGGGCACGGGTTTGATCCCTGGTTGGGCAACTAAGATCCCACATGCCTCATGGTGCAGCCAAAAAAATAAAAAATCAAACACTTTTCCTTCCATACTAGAGGAAAGTAATATTATGACATTTAAATCTGTCTGTGGTTACAAGATTTAGGTCTTAATTTAATAAGACAGTAAAAAAACCACTGCTTCTGCAGAATTGATCTGAGTCCCATGGAGAGGCTTGAAAAGTCAACTGTACAAAGTGATGTTTATTTGTTTTTTTTAAATTATGTTTAATCAGATTATAAAGACTTTGGAACATTTACCGATTCCTACTAAAAATATGTTGGAGGAAAGCAAAGTACTTCCTATTATTCAACGTTGGTCTCAAACCAAGACTGCTGTCCCTCAGCTGAGTGAAGGAGATGGGTATTCTAGCGAGAATACATCACGTGCTCACACACCACTCAACACACCTGATCCTTCCACCAAGCTGAGCATAGAAGCTGACACAGACACCCCCAAGAAGCTGATGTTTCGCAGACTTAAAATTATAAGTGAAAATAGCATGGACAGTGCGATCTCTGATGCTACCAGTGAGCTAGAAGGCAAGGATGGCAAAGAGGACCTTGACCAGTTAGAAAATGTCCCTGTAGAAGAAGAGGAAGAGTTACAGTCACAACAGCTACTCACACAACAGCTGCCTGAATCTAAAGTGGATAGTGAAATTGCTGTGGAGGCCATTAAGCTACCCACGTCTGAACAAGAGGCTGACACTGAAATAGAGTCTAAAGAGAGCAATGGCACAAAACTAGACGAACCTATTGCTGAGGAAACACCATCCCAAGATGAAGAGGAGGGTGTATCTGATGTGGAGAGTGAGAGGAGCCAGGAACAGCCAGATAAAACAGTAGATATAAGTGATTTGGCCACCAAGCTCCTGGACAGTTGGAAAGACCTAAAGGTAAGAAAACATTTCTGTTCATTTTAACCTGAATTACCCAGGTTTAGAGTTCTATAAACCTTCAGTTGAATTACCTACTTTTCTAGCTATATGTATTTTTGAAAAATGGAATACTATCTCTCTGTCAGCTAATTATAAATGTCTTTATAAATAAATAATGTCTTTTAAACCTTGGCCAGAGATACCAGCCAAACTAGTATACAAACATCCCCCTTTTCCTTGTTTACAAAAGTATATATCACAACAGTAAATTCAGTCATTCAAGTAGTCTTTACATTAAAAACAAAAATCCTTTGAGTAACAAACATGGATTCTACATTTGAGTCTATGTAAGAAATAAATGAATGTTTAAAATAATTGGAAATTAATTTATTGGATTAACTAGAAATTAATTAAAAATAAAATTAATTGGAAGCCAAGGTAATTTTGCAACTTCTCATCAAAAATGATTGAACATATAAAGCTATAGAATCATGCTTATTAGCTTGGTGGAATGTCTCATGACAAAAAACAAAAATGAACTATTGAACATAAATATCTGTTCCAGTAAAACAACATTATATGGAGCTAGTTCATATTCACTTTTATTATTGTTTCTGAAATAGGCCTGGTTTTAAATGCCTATTTTTCTGGCCAGAAGGTGTTATCGAGAGGAAAAATACAGAGTTCTGGAACCCTTACATCTAATACTTGCATAATCACTTGTTAAAGTATGTAGCATGATGTGCAGGGTTTTCTTTGCAGAGAACCCAGTCTGGGTCTTGGATAAACACAGAAGTGAATAACAGGATGAGCCTAGGAGAGATGTGGCAAATTCTGATTGTAAGTGGGATCCTGGGATCCAGGTCTTGAGGACCCTGTGGGAACAGGTTACTACCTAGCCTCTGTTTTTCTGTTCCTCCTTTCTTGCGCCAGAGGTGAAGCAACCAGATAAACCAAGAATACAGATTTGCAGCAAAATGGACACCTGAGTCTTCTCTGTTCCCAATTATGACTACAAAGCTCACCCATTATATCCTACCATTTGACCCATAGGGAACTATCCTTACACTGAGCAGAATGAGTAGTTGGTTGGTTGTGCACTGTGCTTATTTTTGCATTTGTAATTTACTGTGTTGAGACCCTTCTTTAAGTATGGTGTGGTTTCAGCTCTCATTTACCCATTTTGAGCTCTTTCTCATGCTACTCTTTGATCACCTGCAGTTCAGCATAAACTCAGCCTTATTATTTGAAATCTGACCTTTTTATAAATATAAAAGGAAAGATTCAGAGTAAATCTGTTTATGATACAACATGTGAACGCAGGAACTGGAGTTGCAATTAATTGAAAGAGCTGCTGGGACAGTCATTTGTGTGAACCTTTAAGGCCTACTTTGTGAGGGCACAGGAGTCCCTGGACGAAGTCCCTCTTGTGTTTGGAGACTGCTAGTAGAGCCTGTAGTATGATTGGCTCAGTACGGAAGGTGGAAATGGAGACAAGCACTCAGGTGAAGGTAGAAAAGACCTTACAGACATAGTTTTATAGAGAGGGGGGTTGTAGACCTAGTAGTTCACTTTTGCCTGAGAAGGCTCTGGTTGACATAATTAAAAAAAAAAAAAAAAAGACATAATCATCTTAATTTCTTAAAAACCTGTCTCTTCTTAAAATCTGGAATAAGTAAATGTTTTTGTTTCTCTGTATGGTAGTTTTTTAAAAATTATAATTGTAATGATATAAATTATTCTCTGGAATATCCTTAATTAGATATAACTGATACTTTAAACTCACACTCCAGACATATATGTTTTTGAGTCCTACAAAATTATTTCTTCCCTTGCTTGTCCTCTTCACTCCTATCTGAAAGATCGAAGTGGTTGCACAGTACTATGTAGACTGATGATCCTCTTGACTTGAGGTTTAAAATTTTATTTGTACCTAAAATATATTCTTCTTAACCTTCATACTTTGGATTTATCCCAATTCTTAGCATCAAGGAAGTTATTAAATAAAATCCTCCTTCCTCAAACTTTATAGTTTGCTCTGGAATCATTACCCATCTAGAATTGCATTACTGAGAAATGTTTTTGCTTGCTTGAACTGTGATGTTTTGTTATGCATTGGTGCTGGGGTTCTTAATTCATCTGTCATTCTAATTAACATTCACCATGGTTCTAATTTCAAAACCGGTTATAGTTGTCCTTAAAAAATATACTTCAGCTAGGGAACCCATAATTTGAACATGTTTTAGAGAAACACCTTGACTTGATGTGATTACTATATATCCATCCTATTCCCGGCATTGAAAGAGTTAACTACTTCTGTCTGACTTCCACCTGTGTGTTCAAGTAGACGTTGGCAGAAAAGAAAATGTGTTATTCAACCAACCTTTATTAAGCACCTGTTGCCAAACATGTGTTAGTTGCTGATGTTAATTTCAAGATTATACTAAAAAGCATTGATCTAAGATTGTGGTTATGTTAGCCACTCCAAGCTTCCCTGACTTTCCTGGGCCACTGTAACATTGCTGGACATGTGTTCCACTTGTCCTTTCTACATACTGGATGGAGTGAAGAACTGAAAGAGGTTGCTTCAGATTTCTTAATCTTGATTTTGCTGTGAAGGCAGACTATAGGGATCATCAGTAAATGAAAGAGGGTGGGAGGGAAGGGAATGAAGCTTCATGAATTACTCTTTGTCCTCCCAGATCTGATGATGATCCCCCTTGTAACTTGAACCATTTCCATCTAGCTTCTCAGGGCAGCAAGGAGCTTGTTAACATCACCAGCTGACCATGTGTCTCCTTTTCTCAACTCCATTTTCAACTTCGTGCTGAAGAAAAACAAGAACCTAGCGTGCATTCTATGAAGAAAACAGGAAGATGGTTGGGAAGTTGGATGATGCATGAAAAATATAATAGGTGAAAAGAGGACAGAGGTGGTTAACTCACTGGCACCGGCGTTATTTTGGTGCGTCCATTGCCGACAATGGATGTCGTTCTGGGAAAATCCCGACTCCTGGCGAGAAAGGATTAAGTGAGCTATTTTTTCTATACCTCTATACACAGGACCACTGCCTTGGCTCCACAAGGCTTACACATTTTTGACTCCTAAAGTAGACCTCAACAAGAAACATCACTTAGCACATTGCTACACATGAGCATGTATTCATTTTCACATGCAAATTAACTGGGCTACATTTTCAGCAGGGATATGTGCATATATTTCTGTTTGTAAAAGGAATTACTGTACATCATCCCTCATGCTGAAAATATACCCGACACTTCACAGGGCAAAACAGCTGGTTATAAGTGATGATTAATTATAAACTTGACTGGAAAATCTTCATTTGGATCATGAGAAGAAGAGGTAAGGTTCCCATGAACTTGGCAGTTTCAGTTGCAGTTAAACAGCTGAGAAATCTTGTGATGGCTAGTGATTCCAGAGCCTCTCTTATAAACACTTAGGTTACAGGATGTGTGTCTCCTTATAGTGAAGTCTGAGTAGTTATAGTTACATCTGGATTAGATGATTTAGGGACATTCTGTACATGTGATAAGTTGGACTTAAGAACCATCCTTATTATCTTTTTCATCTTTGTCTCAAGACATTATCTTTAATTAAACATTATTTTCCTAGAAAGTTAAGCATTGAATTCTCTACAGAAGTTTTAAATAATTCAGAGAGTTACCCAACTGAAAAGTTTTGAGTCTGGGGGAACTCCCTGGCGGTCCAGTGGTTAGGACTCCGTGCTTCCACTGCTGGGGGCCTGGGTTCAATCCCTGGTCGGGGCACTAAGATCCCAAAAGCCATGTGGTCAAAAAAAATAAAACAAGTTTTGAGTCACTGCTTGGAATTTTGGTTCCTAACTAATATGTGAAATCTGCCATGCAACATTTCAAAATGAAATGATGTGCCCTGAATTTCTGTAATAAATTTCAAAATCCTTAGTAGACATTATTCTGTATCCAAAAGGATCAGTATTACTTATCCTTTTGTTTAAAATACAGAATTGCCCCCAAAGAGCACTATTTTAGGTACCACTACATTGAATTTTTGTAATAAGAATCTCATTTGATAAAAGGAAAACATGGTCTAAAACTTATTAGTAGCCTGGTTTCTTTATTATCAGATAATACTTTCATCTAAATTATGGGTTGGCCTAATCTACCCCGCTGTCTTTTTTCGTAAATGAAGTTTGGGGGGGAGCCCAGCCAAGTTTGTTCATTTACATACGTCTGTGGCTGCTTTTGCACTGCACTGTTAGAGTTGAGTAGTTGCATCAGACTGGATGGCCAACAAAGCCTAAAATATTTATTGCTTTGTCCTTTACAGAAAAGGTTTGCCAACACCTAATTTAAATGATAAAGTACAGAATTGGGCTGCGCTAAACATTCTGATTTTGAATGAAGTCATTTTGACACTTTATTTTGGGTGAGCTTTTAATTCTATTTCCCTAAAGACATAATGACCATGTTTCCATACCCCTTGAAGTTACTTTTCAAAAAAAAAAAAAAAGTCTTCACTCTGTTTAGGAAAAAGTTACTTTAAGTGATTTGGATATAGGACTATCTGAGAAGTGGGAGAGTATATACATTATAGAATTACTGGGCTAGAAGACACCTGTAAGGAATGTCTTTCTTCCCTCAGGACCATGATCAAGTTAGTTGGAAACTTAAGAGACTTTTCGAGAACAGAAAAGTTGGTATAATCTAGTTTTATATATAACCATAATGAAAATATATAAATTTTCCTTCTTAATGTTCTTAACTTTTGGTTTTGATGTAATTTCAGACTTACAGGAAAACTGCAAGAATACTGTTCTTTATGTATTCTTCATGTAATATACATCCAGTGACAGATGTATGTTAAAAACAGTAAAAATTCCTCTAAACCCTTCATCCAGATCCCCCAGTGTTAATATTTTACCAAATTTACCTTAACATTTTCTCTTAATTTCTTTTTAACTTTTAAAGAATAAGTTAGAGGTATCATGCCCACTGTGCCTAAATATTTTTAGTGTGTATTTCCTAAAAACAAGGACATTCTTCTTTATGACTTCAGTGTACTTATCAAAATCAGCAAATTACAGTGACACAATACTATTAATCTGTTAAACAGACCTCATTCAGATTTTGGCCAGTTGTGCACATAATGTCCTCTACAGAAAAAATAAAATTTCTGATCCAGAATCTAACCTGAGATCAAGCGTTACATTGAGTTATCTCTTTAGTATCCTTTAATCTGGAATACTTAGTTCCTCAGGCTTTGGCTTTTATAAACTTCACATTTTTGAATATTTTTAAATTTTTTAGAATATTCCTCAATTTGGGTTTGTCTGAAGTTCTGTTTGGAATGTTCGTTTATACCATTACTGGCATTGTCAACTTCAGTCACTTGGTTAAGTTGGTGTCTGCCAGGTTTCTCCAATGTAAAGTTACTATTTTCCCCTTTATAATTAAAGTATAATATAGGAGCACTTTGGAAATAATAAATACTCTTTTTTTGTGAAATTTATCCATCCAGTGAATTTGCCTGAATCTTGTACAACTATGATTGTTAACAAATGGTGATTTTCTAATCCATCATTCCTTTTTCTGTATTTCTATACAGTGGTAGCAGTCTTAACAGGTTATTAAAATTACTTGCTTAGATGCTTGTTTCTCCTCACAGGACTATGAGATCTTCAAGGGCAGAGACCATTCCTTAATCGTTGGTAGTAAGAGTTACTTTTATCATGGTATCTTTTTAGTAATGGTTGTAATAAGTTACCACTTAATAATAGTGAATGACTACTCTGTGCCCCCTACAGTCTGTGCTACATTCAGTATCCAGAGTGATCTTTTTGGAAATACACATCTGTTCATGTCAAAGTCCTATTTAAAACTTTTAAACGGTTCCTCATTAAATTGTTAAGTAAAATCCATTTTTCTTAACAAGGCTTGCATACCATGGCATAATCTGGTCCTTATTTATGTATGCATTTTCACCTCAAGAGTTTCTGGCCTACCAGAGGGACCATGTTACTATAATGTTCACACACACACACACACACACTCATTGACTTGTTTCTGAGAAGACTTTCTTTTGTTTAGATGTCTCTTCTCATTTTAAGTTTCATCCTTTCCCCTGAAAACCATTCCTGTTCCTCCAAGACAGAGTATTCTGCCTTTTCTGTATGCTCCCATAACATCCTTTCCAATCATAGCAGATAACATTTCATAATTGTACATTGTGCAGAGGCAGAGACTGTTTCTGTCTTGGTCACTTGAGTCTCCCCAGGGCACTGTGAAAGCGTACTATGTAGTTTGGCACTTCATAAATATTTGAATGATGAAGTGAAGAAGGTCCTTCTTTTTCCATGGTGCCACACTGCTGCTATTTTTTTTTTTTAATTTAAATTTTTTGGCCGCACACCATGGCATGTGGTGTCTTCTCTGACCAGGGATCGAACCCACGTCCCTTGTAGTGTAAGCACGGAGTCTTAACCACTGGACCACCAGGGAAGTCCCAATTCTTCTTGAATCCATAATGTGTATATTTTATTTGATAGGTGGTCAGAAAATACTTGAATGAGTGTCATGTAATCTTTACAGTCCTGTAAAGTAAGTGGTGGTGTTTTTATCAACTGTAAAAGGGAAACAAACAGGCCCATGAGTTTGTAACTTAACTTTAAATGACATAGCTGAAAATTATCTTCTGATTTAAATCCTGTGTTCTTTCCATTCCTTTTTCTGATCCAGCAAATAGTGATAGCTACGTCCTTGCTAGACAGTTGATGCAATTATGTATCTTTGCTGAGTACTTTTCAGACTTCTCTCAATCTGTTTCTGTTTTAATAACTGTAATAAGTTCAAATTCATTCTTAAACCATAGAAATTATCATTTTAGTGTTCAAGTATCTTTTTTTCCTTAATGCTGCAGAGATCAACCTGTGATCCATGATTGAATTTCAAGGGATTTTCATAATGCTTGAAATCATATGTAAAACTGTGGGGTTTTCTGGGGCAGGGGTCCACAAACACGAGCAGTTTCTCAAATGGGTGTGTATATATGTGGGTTGGGAAAAGAATAAATTGTGGTCCAAAAAGTGTTTTCTGGATGGTCTTAGCTGCAGTGTTGTATTGACTAGTGCAACATATAACTTCAGTGAAGTCTCTTGGAGGGCTGTGGTGATTTTTAAGTTTTAATTAGAAAAATTATAGAGGAGGTAAATTTGAAAGTGTAAAATAAAATCTTAGATTTGGAATTAACTTGCCAAGAAAACAGAAATCTGAAATTTGAGAAACATTTAATCATCATCACCTTGATGATTCTTCAGTGATTACTTACCAGCATAAAACTTTAATTTTTCTACACACGTTTTACTACTGGGCTGGGGAGGCCTTGAAAGCAGGCACATGTGTCAGGTGTTCGCCTTGTTCTTCAGTACTAGTGGAAGCCCAGCACATTTTAGATGCGTGTTGAATAAAACCGAGTGTTGTTAAGGTAGATTTTTTTGAATTAGAGTCAAAGTGGGTAAGGCTAGAGAAGGAGGAAGTTGGGGGGACAAGTTTAAACTGAATGGCAGGGACTTCCCTGGTAGTGCAGTGGTTAAGAATCTACCCACAAATGCAGGGGAGACGGGTTCGAGCCCCGGTCTGGGAAGATCCCACTTGCTGCGGAACAAAGAAGCCCGTGCGCCACAACTACTGAGCCTGCACTCTGGAGCCCTCAAGCCACAACTACTGAGCCAGCGTGCCACAACTTCTGAAGCCCACACGCCTGGAGCCAGTGCTCCGCAACAAGGGAAGCCACTGCAATGAGAAACCTGCGCACCACGACGAAAAGTAGCCCCCACTTGCTGCAACTAGAGAAAGCCTGGGCACGGCAACGAAGACCCAATGCAGCCAAAAATAAATAAATAAATTTATTTTTTAAAAAAAGAGAAATGGAATATTATCAGCACCCCGGATGCCTTCCTTTAAAAATAAAAATAAAAAATAAACTGAATGTCATTGAACTAGGAAAGCTTTTTAAGGTATGGTACTTGCTAAATAGCAGCATTTAGAAGTTGCCTTGGGAATCCCCATGTTCCTTAGGCCTTTGCCTGAGACTTTACAGCCTCTCATTCTTTACCTTGAATGCAGTCACAATGCACAGAAGTCTTTTGGTACTGTGTCTAGGGCTGCTTCTGAGGCATGTTACCTTTTCTTTTAATTTTTAAAATAGACAGTTCCTACACACGACAGAATTCAAAAGGCATACTGCAAAAGGCAACATTTCACTCCTAACCCTGCCCTGTGTCCTGTTCCCTGGAGGCAACCAATACAACTAGTTTGTTGTGAGTGTTCTAGAGATAATTTGTGCATATTATGTGTGTATATTTTGCCTTTTTTACAAAGCTGGTACCACTGTTTAGCTCCTTTTTACTTAATATATTGTAAAGATTATTTCATACCAGCTTATGAAGAATTTATTTTTCATAATTGCATAGTATTGTATAAATATACCATAATCAGTTTATCATAATCATATTAATTAGTCTTCTGTTTCGGCCATTTAGGTTGATTCCTTTCTTTAGCTTAGCAGCAAGTAATTTTTTGAACATGTTCACATATGTGGGATATACATGTTGGATAAATTACTAAAAGTTGTGTATCTGAGTCATAGTCTGTGTTATTTGTAATTTTGATAGGTACTGCCAAATCTCTCTTCATAGTTGTACCAGTTTAACTCTCATCAGCAATGTTTATGTGTAAGAGTGCCTGTTTCACTACACTCTGGCCAACACAGGTGTTGTCTAACTTTATGTTGGTCAGACTGATAGGCAAAAATGGAATATTGTTATAGTTTTAATTTGCATTTCTCTTATGCATGAAGTATTGAATATATTTATGTTTATATTTCCTATTGTAAGAACTATGTCCATATCCTTTGCCCATTTTTCTGAGTGGCTGAAAACTGAAATTGGATCTTACTATCTTTTGTTTGTTGGGAGCCCAGCTGTCTGAAGTTAAGAGTGTTTCTTCAGGGCTTTAAAAGAATAAATAAAATTATTCTACTCCCTTTCCCCCTTACTCTCCCTTCCTCTGCCCTTCTCGTGTGTGATTTTATAAAACTTCCAGACATGTGTATTATCTTCTAAGTTATTTTTCCAGTCACATCTCAGGACCTCTGAGACCTAATGGAGATACCCCTACTCACACTTTTTGTAATACAATTTATGAGATAAAATCATAGACTCTTAACACTTTACAGGGGTATGATGATCGAGGTACAGTTCTTCCTGCTATTAAAGGAAGCTAAATCCGGGTTATAGAACCATTACCACTGAAAGCGTTTCACAGAATTATGCTGAGGGAAAAGGAGCCTAGAGTATTTACATATCAGTATTTGCCCAGTAATTTCTTTCTTTCTTTTTCTTTTTTTTTGTTTTTAACCTTAGAGTGGTATATGGCCATAGACATTGAAGTTATATGTTCATTTTTAAAATTTTGTTGTTAATCAAGAAAATGGATTTTTAAAATCTTTATGCTAGTATATAGAATTGTGAATCAGGTTCCAAGACAGTCATATATTACCCAAAGATGTGCTTTTATTTCTCTAGATCAAGGGTTGGCAGTTTTTTTTCTGTAAAAAGTCAGATAGTAAATATTAAAATACTTAAATTTAAAATGTGACTGTGAGGCCTCAGTCTCCTCCTCCCTTCTACTTCCCTTCTTTCTGCCTTTTTCTTCTCCTTCCTTTTTCTTCTTCCCTCCCCTTTTCTCCCTCTCTTTAAAAATGTAAAAAACCATTCTTAGCTGGGGTTGAAGGGGCACTTAAAGAACCAGGCTGCAGGTCAGACTTTAGGGTGTAGTTTGCTGACCCCTGCACTGGTGTGTGGAATTGTGAATCAGGTTTCTTTACAGTCTGATATTACCCAGATATAAGTGTTTTAATATCCTTAGCCTAAATAACTAACAATTGATTTAACCATGTATTTTCCAAGATGATTTGTCTATAAGCCATATGGTTTCAATGGGAACCAAATGAGCTTAGTTTTTTCTGTTGTCATGTTTTGGCTGCTCCGCACAGCTTGTGAGATCTTAGTTCCCCCACCAGGGATTGAACCCAGGGCATGGCAGTGAAAGTGCCAAGTCTTAACCACTGGACTGCCAGGGAATTCCCGAGTTTATTTATTTATTATTTTATTTCTCTAAGTTCTTACCTCTTTTTCTAGATTTTCAGTGTTCAGTAAATTCACGTAAATATTTGGTTTCTTTGCTTCTAACCCTGGAACTTCACAAATACCTGAAAATCCTGGGAAAAATGATTTTTTTTTAATGGGGTTTAAAGTGGGGTTTTAAAAAATCTTCTAATACATTCAGTTATCTTGGAGAAACTTACCTCTCACATGTAACTAAATACATAAACATTCATATATACATATACACACATGTGGTATTCTCAGTATCTTCACAGTTTCAGAATTGCTTAGAGAAACAAAAATTATGACAAAAAAACTAGTGAACTGAACACTTAAAAAAATTCTTATTCAAACATCCCTTCTCAGTTAACATCAGCATGTATCGTTGTCCAATAGGTTATTTTCTTTTTCAGCCAGTCTCACTGTTATAAAAGTTGGCAGACCTATTATGAAATAAAAATGCACTGATTTCATAAAGTCAGTAAAAATAATATTGAAGAAGTTGGAAAAGAAATATATAAGACCACTAGTGTACTAGAAGCATTTTCAGAAAAAGTAATGAAAAGATTCTGAGATACTCTTGGGAAAAGAATGTTGCATCATGTTATCAGTTAATTATTTGGAAAAAGTATACCAAAAAATATCAACAATTGATTCATGGGGGGAAGAGTTGGTGAAATTTTGTCTCATGTATTGATTTGGGGATTACAAATAAATGTTAGTGAGTTGGTGAATTTGCAGATACAGAATCTGAATAATGAGGATAAATGGAATCATGAAATCTGTGGCTTTTTGTGTCTGGCTGCTTTTACTTAGCATAGTGTTTTCAGGCTTTATCCATGTTGTAGTATGGATCAGTATCAGTAGTTAATTATACTTTATAGCTGAATAATACTCCATTGTATGGATATCATTTTTTACATATCGTTATATGAGCCATTATGAAATTTGGCGGGGGATGGATGGATAAACGTAGATGCAGAATTGCTAGGTCATAGTCTTTTTATTTCTTATTTGATGCTCTTTGCCTTTTTAATCAAAGGTATTTTATGTTTCTTTAATTCTGAAAAGCTCATCTTCATTATTTCTCAAAAAAGTTCCTTTTCTCCTAGAATTCCTTTTACCTGAAGTTGGCACTTTAACTTCTAGCCTCCATATCGCATAGCTTTGCTTTCACATTTTCTTTTTGTCCCTTCCTGCTGCTTTTTATCTCCTCTTCCAGTTGTAAAAATGGCACCTTGCTCAGAGTCTCTTTCTCTTTTTTGTTCTTAGTCTTGCTGTCATTTAGGAATAAAGATTTGTTTGACACATACACTACACAATTTTATCTGTACTTGCTAATAACAAGTAAAAATAGTCTTAGTTGTAAAAAGTATATCTGTTATTACAGAATATATAATCTGATCTGTATATAATAAAAGGTAAAAAATTATACTCTCATTGTAAATTATTTTGTTGTCAAAGTCTTGTTTAGCTAAAGAACAGTCTAAGTCAGTGTTAAATTTTTACACTTTCCAGAAAAAGTATTGTTTTGATCCTGTTTTTTCCTACAGTCTCTTCTATTTGAGTCTATTCTATTTGAGTCTATTCTATATCATTTGAGATGTGTTAAAAATGTGCTGGAGTACTTTGCCAACAAACTTCCAATGAGTACTTTTTGAGACTGTTGGAAGAAAACATCCCAGTTTAGACCCATTTAGTGTGACTTATTAGCAGTAGGTAACCTTTTCAAGTGTTGTGTTTTTTTAACTAAAAATGGGTAGTATAAAAACTGTATAATTAAAAGTAAACTTTTTTTTCCATAAGAGAATCCGTTTACTCAGAATCTATTTACTGTACTTTAAATATAATCTAACTGTTTTTAGGGAATCATGATTCACATACAATAAAGACAAAAACATCGAACTCACAGCTATATAATATTTCTTGAGTTAAAATGGTCCTTTGTTTTAGTATCTACATTCTTTTCTTTTCTCCCCAGCTTTATTGTGATATAACTAACATTTAACATTGTGTAAGTTTAATGTGTACACCTGTTGATTTGATAACATATATATTGCAAACTGGTTACCACCATAGTGTTAGCTAACACCTGCATTATTACCATTTCTTTTTTTCGGGGAGCATATTAAAGATCTATTCTCTTGGCAACTTTCAAGTATATAATACAGTATTATTAACTGTATCACTATGCTGTACATTAGATCCCTGGAACTTA
Organism: Kogia breviceps; assembly: GCF_026419965.1. Classification (NCBI taxonomy): domain Eukaryota; kingdom Metazoa; phylum Chordata; class Mammalia; order Artiodactyla; family Physeteridae; genus Kogia; species Kogia breviceps. Next base: position 41,217,099 of record NC_081319.1, read on the forward strand.
CTCATCTTATAATTGGAAGTTTGTAACTCTTTGACCAAGTTTGTAACTCTACCTCCCTTTACCCCTGTTTTAGTCTCTGTTTCTATGAGTTCAGCTATTTTGGATTACATATAATAAGTGATATTGTACAGTGTTTGTCTTTCTCTGTCTTATTTCATTTAACATAATACCCTCAGGGTCTATCCATGTCACAAATGGCAAGGTGCCCTTCTTTCTCCTGATTGAATGATATCCATTGTATACATATACCATAGCTTCTCTATGCATTCATCTCTTGATGGACACTTAGGTTGTTTCTGTATTTTGGCTATTGTGAATAATGCTGCAGTGAACATGGGAGTCAGGCATCTCTTTGAGATCTGCTTTTCATTTTGTTTGGATACATACCCAGAAGTGGGATTGCTGGCAGGTGTTTATTAAGAAATGGAAAACTTACAGTATGAATCAGGTATAAAGACTTCCCACCTTTTAATTTCATTTTCCTTCAAGTCAGCCTGTTTTTTTCTATGTACCTTCTGTCTTGGCAATCTTTGACAGTAACACAATATATCGATCGTTTTCTAAGGTTTTCCCAAATTGTGGATCTCTTGCTTTAGCCTATTTCCTGAATTTTAGGTCTATATTTTCGTCTTTCTCTCTCTCTTCTTTTTTAAAAAAATGAATTTATTTACTTATTTATTTTTGGCTGCATTGGGTCTTCGTTGCTGTGCATGGGCTTTGTCTAGTTGTGGTGAGCAGGGGATACTCTTTGTTACAGTGTGCAGCCTTCCCATTGCGGTGGCTTCTCTTGTTGCAGAGCATGGGCTCTAGGTGCACAGGCTTCACTAGTTGTGACATGTGGGCTCAGTACTTGTGGCTTGTGGGCTCTAGAGTGCAGGCTCAGTAGTTGTGGCACACGGGCTTAGTTGCTCTGCGTCATGTGGGGTCTTCCCGGACCAGGGCTTGAACCTGTGTCCCCTGAATTGGCAGGCAGACTCTTAACCACTGCACCACCAGGGAAGTCCCTTCAGGCTTCTCTTGGCTCTCTCCTCCACTTGCCCTTCAGACTCAACCTCATAATCTTGTTTTATAAGCTAATTCTTCGTCTTTGGTGTACATTTTTGTTAACATCTTCATCATTTTTCAAGTAACCCATAGTCAAAACATGTACCCCTTTTGTAATTTAAAAAATTTCTATTGCTAATTATAACAGTTGCTTTAAAAACACTTTCTAGATAACTAAACTTTTCAGTTAGGGACAGTATTGTTGGAAGACAACTTTTTTTGAAATTATGACAGGTTAGAATACATCTTCAGATCTTTTGCAGATGTTATTTTAAATAGCCACCACCGCCTAGTTATTTGCACAGAAGTAGAGCTTGGACATTTGATCTATTTTGAGTGCCCCATTGTTGAATTTATATGCATATATTTATTAATCTATTCCTATATCATCTAAATGCTGGATAATTCATTTACAGTAACTTCCGAAAGATTTTCCATCACTCTGTCAGGAATTGTTAGGTCTTATAAATTATTGTGCCTAGTATGGTACAGTGTACACTCTAGACAGTTTATGCGATGTATTTCACACAATCTAGAATCTTGAATTTTAGGCCCTCCACATTGGAGTGTCTTTAACATTCTCTTCTGGTAGACAATATTTTGAGACCTTATAACTCTGAAAAATACCTTTATTCTATTGTTTGGCAAATCATATAATTAACCATTTGGAAATAAATTTTGCTTCAAAATGTTCAAGATGTCATTGCATCATTTTCCAGCTTACAGTGTTGCTATTTTGATACCATTTCGACTCTTTTGTTGTGGGAGGTGCTCTGAGCCCTCTCTGGTGACTTAATATGTCTTTCAGTTCTAAAAAATTTTCTTTTTCTTTTCTTTTTTAAAATACTTTCTTACCCTCAGTTTTCTCTCTCCCTGCTTTCTGGCTACCTGTTAGGAGATGTAGGACTTCTAACTCTTATCCTCTAATTTTATTTTTTTAATCTCCCATTTAGATAAAGGATTAGTGTAAATGAAGGCAACTCAGATAGCATTTTTAGCAGTGGATTCTGTGCCATGTGGGTGTGACATTATTCCAAACGTTTTCATATCATGTAGGCTAACACTATTGCTGTTTATTCAGAAGACAATGATCCTAAGAAATGTTACAGTAATCATTATAGGGCTGCTTCCTTCTTACTTTTTGCTGTTGTGGGACTTTGGAAAAATTCTGTTGCATATCAGGTATCAAAGTAGATAATCTTAGTTTCCAGCTTAAATTTTGTATACAGCTTTGACAATATGAAGAGGAGCAAGTTAGTAATTCCTAGTGCTTGGGTGCATGTTGATAGAACTTCCCCATAGTGTTAGGCATACTGTACTAGTCAGTAGCTCTTGGTCACTAATCAGTAGTAATCAGCCATTTTGTGAACATCAGAATACTTAAAATTTTTTTTTATTATTTATTTACTTATTTATTTTGGCTGCACTGGATCTTCGTTGCAGCGTGTGAACTTCTTAGTTGTGGCATGCATGCAGGCTCTAGTTCCCCAACCAAGGATTGAACCTGGGCTTCCTGCATTGGGAGCACAGAGTCTTACCCGTTGGACCACCAGGGAAGTCTCTGAATCCTTTTTTTTTAAATTGAAGTATGTTTGACATACTATATTAGTTTCATGTGTACAACTTAGTGATCAGAATACATTTTCTAGTTAGCAGCTGCTCTAAACTTTTGAATGGAATTAAGAGAATGTATCTTTGAGAAGCATTACCTCAGTATATTAACCGCCGCTGTAGAATGGGTCCCAAACTTGAGGTCTGTAATAAATTGCTATAAATGTTTGTAATGAATACTTGTAATGCTGAGACCTTCTGCAAAAGCAACTAACTAAGTTAAAATTGTGTAATTCTTAATTGACTCAAATATCCCTCAATACATCTGTTCTGAGCACTGAGTACCTAATGCAACAGTCATTTTCAAACTTTTAAAATTAGCAGAATACCTGTTTTTCCCTATAATGTGGGTAGGTGATGATAAGTGGCGTTCTTTTTCCTGAGTTTGTTAACCTCTCCAAGAGGTGGTAGAGAACTCAGAGCTAAAAGTGTTAAGTCCTTCCTCTCTTTTTTTTTTTTTTTTTTTGCGGTACACGGTCCTCTCGCTGCTGTGGCCTCTCCTGTTGCGGAGCACAGGCTCCAGACGCGCAGGTTCAGCGGCCATGGCTCATGGGCCTAGCTGCTCCACGGCATGTGGGATCTTCCCTGACCGGGGCACGAGCCCGTGTCCCCTGCATCGGCAGGCAGACTCTCAACCACTGCGCCATCAGGGAAGCCCCGAGTCCTTCCTCTCTTTATCTCTGATTCATACCCACAGGTACACATTGAATTAGACAACTCCAGGCATCCCTCAGAAATAGATTGGAATGTATCCTCTCTACAGGCAGAAGCAGGCCAAGAAGAGAAAGAGCCCACATGGCTCTGAGCTGAGGACAGACACACATAGTTCTTTCTCTCAAATTCTCCCTTGTGAGGAAGGAATGAGTGAGGGCTGTTAAGAGAAGCCAGTAGTTCAGTGATGTCCACTTTCTCTGGACATCAGAATCATCTGGGGAACTTCTAAAATATACGGAGGCCTGGGACCCATTCCCAGAATTTTAGATTCAATTTGTTTTGGATAGTATTTCTATAAAAGTTTCCTGAAGTGGTTTAATTCTGCAGCCAGAATTGAGAATCCCAGCTGTAGTGGAAAAGGCTAGGGGGATGGTAGATGTTACCTACATTTGTGGATAAATCCCCAAAATGGTACTCCTTCCCAGAATAATGCCACTGTGTCATCTGGTACAGATGATAAAAGTGCATCATAACCTTGGGCAGGTTGCTAAACTTTTTAAGTAAGTTTTCCCATTTGTAAAATGGAGATAACAACCTCATAGGGTTGTTTTGAAATTCAAATAAGATAATGCATTCATACAGATTGCCCTGTGTCTGTAAAGTCCACATTGGCATTTTTAATGGCAGCTGAATATTACATCTTGAACTTTCCTCAGTTGTGTGACATGTGGATTATTTCATTTTCCACAAATGCTGATAGAACCAAAAATCATGTGAAAAGATTTTTCTTGGATTACAGTTCCTAAAAAATGGGATTATCAGGTCATATAGGTATGCTCAATATTATTAGATTACTCTGAAGGAAGGGTTTTATATGATGTACCATTGAGATTGTGTGGGTTTGCCATTTACCCACCTAACAAGGTGAGTGGATAAGGAAATATGTGCCCAAGAGCTACTTGATGGACTTAGAACAGTGAGAGATTGTCAGGGAACAGAATTGTTGCTAGGCTTAGATTCATACAGCAAGAAAAGGTACCTCAAGGTTTAAAAACATAGTTTATATTTCTCAAGAACAATTTTGATAAAGTATTAGATAGTATTTGAAGAGCAACAATGATCTAAAACTTTCTTTTTTTAAAATAACAGCAGTATGAAAGTAGATTACACTTGGCCATTAGCCAAGTTGATTTCGTATTTATAGAAAAATATGCTGAATAGCAGGAATTGTCTTTACACATAATTTTTCTGAAGTGTGTTTATATAGCTGAGTTATTACTAACCTTTTCTTCCCTTAAGTAGGGATGGCAAGTGAGATGTTTGACTTGTTCATATGAATACTCTCAGTAAAGGAACTGTAAATGACTTCATTTTATGTGCAGAAGGCATATAGAAATTAAGATTATCAGGAGGTGTATTCCTGCCAGAAATAAAATGTCTTAGTTACTTAGTCTGCTACTTGGCTAATGAGGTCATACAAGCCTGGTAGACGTTTAGAAATAAATATGTATTTGTGCTATATGTTTTTACTTGTTTTTTAAGGGACCAGGATCTATTTTTATTTAAAGCCAAACATAAGTAAAATTTTGGACAATAATTAAATACCAGATTGTTCCTCCCCATTTCTTTGTTGCCATGTGAAATCACTCAGCTTCAAAGCAATCACCACTTCCATACTACACTGATAACTCTTCTTTTGGTTTATTTTTTGCAGGAGGTATATCGAATTCCAAAGAAAAGTCAAACTGAAAAGGAGAGCACAAGTAGGTATTCAGAGATACTTTGTGCATATGGCTTTACAAATATTCTTTTAGAAATATGCAGATGTAACTGATAAGAACTTTATTTTGTTTTTGAAACCAGATAATATGTCATTAGGTAAATGAAATATTTGGTATAAGTTTGAAAACATGCGTTTTTAAAAAAAATTTCTTGGTGTATAGTTGATTTACAATGTTGTGTTAGTTTCAGGTGTACTGCAAAGTGAATCAGTTACACATATACATATATCCACTCTTTTTTAGATTCTTTTCGCATATAGGCCATTACAGAGTATTGAGTAGAGTTCCCTGTGCTATACAGTAGGTCCTTATTAGTTATCTATTTTATGAATAGTAATGTGTATATGTCAATCCCAGTTTCTCAATTTATCCTTCCCTGCCTTCCCTCCTGGTAACCATAAGTTTATTTTCTACATGTGTGACTCTCTCTCTGTTTTGTAAATAAGTTCATTTGTACCATTTTTTTTAGATTCCACAGATAAGTGATGTCATATGATATTTGTCTTTCTCTATCTGACTTCACTCAGTATGACAATCTCTAGGTCCATCATGTTACTGCAAATGGCATTATTTCATTCTTTTTTATGGCTGAGTAATATTCCATTGTAGATATGTACTGTATCTTCTTTATCCATTCCTCTGTTGATGGACATTTAGGTTGCTTCCCTGTCCTGGCTCTTGTAAATAGTACTGCAGTGAACATTGGGGTGCATGTATCTTTTTGAATTACGGTTGTCTCTGGATATATGCCCATGAGTGGGATTGCTGGATCATATGGTAGCTCTATTTTTAGTTTTTTAAGGAACCTCCATAGTACTGTTCTGCATAGGGGCTATACCAGTTTACATTTCCACCAACAGTGTAGCAGGGTTCCCTTTTCTCCACGCCCTCTGCAGCATTTATTGTTTGTAGATTTTTTTGATGATGGCCATTCTGACCAGTGTAAGGTGATACCTCATTGTAGTTTTGATTTGCATTTTTCTAATAATTAGTGATGTTGAGCATCTTTTCATGTACTTTTTGGCCATCTGTATGTCTTCTTTGGAGAAATGTCTATTTAGATTTTCCATCCATGTTTTCTTTGGGTTGTTTTTTTTGATATACAAACAAGCTGTTTGTATATTTTGGAGATTAATCCCTTGTCTATCACTTCGTTTGCAAATATTTTCTCCCATTCTGAGGGTTGTCTTTTCATCTTGTTTGTAGTTTCCTTTGTTGTGCAAAAGCTTTTAAGTTGAATTAGGTCCCATTTGTTAATTTTTATTTTTATTTTCATTGCTCTAGGAGGCGGATCTGTGCATTTTTATTCTTAGTGAATTTTTGTCAAAGGAGATGTCCCTTTATATTCCCTGTGTTGTTTCTTTCCTTGAAGTCATGGCCTTTGAGTAGCTTTTCTTCCATTCATTTCTTCCTCTAGAGCAGACATTCTTAAACCTGTACTCCTTAGGTGTGTGTAAGTTTTTACCTGTAGATGTTTATATGTAAAATCCTTGGTATACATTCATTTTACTGGGGAAAATTCAAAACTTTCATCAGATTCTCAAGGAATCAGTGACCCCTTACAAGATTAAGAATCATTATTACAGAACAGATAACAGGGAGACCATTGCAGTATGGTTTCTGGGCTTTACCACTTAGCTATGTTTCCAACATACTTTAGAGATTAAAGCAATGGTATAAATTATGGTGGCTCTTGTTAGTCTCTTGTGCTCCTCCAGCAGTGACCCAATATAAATAGAGTAAAAGAGCCAGTGTGATCATGTTTTTGATCTTTTTCTTTATTTTTGGCATGAAGAACTTTTTGTAATCTTAAATCTTACTGGTTAAATAATCTTACTGGTTAAAGCCCTGTAAAGTATCCTTTACATCACTTTTGTATCTTTTGGATAGTTTTAGTTCTACTGGTTTAGTCTCTTCATAGCCATACATCCTACTTACGGCTGCAAAGAATTCTTCCCATAAGAAAGAAAGCTGGGTTGAGTAGTACTGGTTGGCAGTATCAGCAGCACCACTGTAGAGTTGATCATCAGACACTAGCTTCTCTGGGCCCACTGAGTTGAAAACATTAGCAAGACAGGCAAAGTTTTAATACCTATGAAGGTCCCCCCACCCCACCCTGCCACCATTATTTTGTAAATATCTAGTCTGGTATGGCCCTCTGAGAGAAGCAGGACATGGTCTGTAGTGGACAATTATAATCTTTTCAGGGAGCAGCCTTTTGTGTGCCAACTTCAGTCTCATCCTCACATGTGGGGAACCTCCGCCTCCATCTCAGTCTCAGGCTTTTAGATTAGAGAAATGCTTATAATGCAAACCTGACTTCCTATGTTACTCCTCAATGTCAAGCTATTAAAAAGCTTAGAACTTTTAAAATTCATAAGGATGGTGAAATACTTTGGGAAATATGCAGTCTAGCTTTATCCTCGTTTTAAAATATGAGAAAATCAGCCTGAGTATATAAGATGATTCCTCTGCCTCACATATTCAAGATGCAGAGTCAGAATATACTGTTGGTATGATTCCTTTTCTTGTTTTACCAGTATATAGTGAAGAAATAGCCACATTTTAAGGAAATTAACACCAGGGTAAGGAACCTGGGTTTGAAGGAGGAAATAGAGTAGTCATGGGCAGATCCAGATGAAACTAGATAATAATACTTCACAAAAGGATGTTGTGCTAATACCTTCTGAGCTGAACAGTTGTTTTAATTGTTTAGTATTTTCTGCCAGCATGTGGTATTAGATGAGTTAGTTCTGTTAGCTTCTCACTGACAAATACTCATACATGGCTGTAGATTAGTAACTTTTTTGTAAATGAGGTTTTTGCCAGCTAAAAGAACTGTGAGAATGGTATATGTAAACCTGATCCTACTGCTGGGGAAAAAACAACTGATAGCACATTTTTCTGAGATGAGAAAAGAAAAAACAATGTTTATTGAGAATCTGCTTTGCACTATGAGAGATATTTTATAAGAAATTCTCTCCTTATGAAGAGAGCAATATGATTAGTAGGTAGCAGTACTAACATACACAAAGCAACAGCATATAATACCGGTCAGTTTATATTGAAATGTTCATTGGTGAGATCTAGACTGCTTAGGAAAATGAAAGACTAGGTGGTGTGATCAGTGAAAAGTAGTACTTAGGGCAGCTTTTGGGAGCAGTGGCAATGGAACTGGGTGAGAACCATTTTAGGTAAAGAGACTGAAGAAGGTTAGCTTCCATCTTTTTTAAAATTTATTTTATTTTTGGCTGCGTTGGGTCTTTGTTGCTGCGCACGGGCTTTCTCTAGTTGTGAGCAGGGGCTACTCTTCATTGCGGTGCGCGGGCTTCTCACTGCAGTGGCTTCTCTTGTTGCGGAGCACGGGCTCTAGGTACACAGGCTTCAGTAGTTGTGGTTTGCGAGTTCTAGAGTGCAGGCTCAGTAGTTGTGGCGCATGCGCTTAGGTGCTCCGCGGCATGTGGGATCCTCCCGGACCAGGGCTCAAACCTGTGTCCCCTGCATTGGCAGGCCGATTCTTAACCACTATGCCATCAGGGAAGCCCCAGATTCCATCTTTGAATAGGAAACTGGCGTTCTTTTTTTTGAAGATGTAGCTCTCTGGTTTTGATAACTTACTGAATTACCACCTGTTTCACCTGTGTTTGAAATATTTTTCTTTTGAAATTGTAGTTCATAAAAAGTTGTCTAATTTTTTTTTAATTAAAGAGATTTTTCTATTGAGGTTTTTATGTTTAGCGTGCCAGGCTGTTTTTATACCAATTGTAAATATGCAGAGTTATAAGGGCAGGGGAAGGCCTTTACATTTTGAACTGACAAGCAGACTGCCTTACTAAAGGCATCAGGAACATCTTGCATGCATGTGTTCCACAGAACTTGTTAGAAATGATGAAAGCTTGGACTGAGACTTTGGTGGAAAAAGATAGAGAAGGGCATTCATGGAAGAGACTTTTAGGAAGTAGAGCACACAACCATATAAGACCTTATGTCTCATCCAAATTCGGGACTGGGTATGTGAAGGAGGAGTCCATAGATCTGTTTGTTGGATAGAGATTTTATTATATAGTTGGTATACTATCATGATGGAGAAAAGTCTACCAAGTAAATTTTTTAAAAAACCCTTTTCTCTTAGTAACCGAACGAGGAAGGGATGCTGTTGGCTTCAGAGATCAAACAGTTGCCCCAAAGACTCCTAACAGGTCAAGAGAGAGAGACCCAGACAAACAAACTCAAAATAAAGAGAAAAGGAAACGAAGGGGCTCCCTCTCACCACCTTCTTCTGCCTATGAGCGGGGAACAAAAAGACCAGATGACAGGTAAGTGGCCTATGTGAGTTACTTTCTTTTCTGAGCAAGTCAAAAAGTACCCAAGTGATACACTTCTGATTTGGGGCAACAAGTGCTTTTGTAATAAATGTATTCTCTTGTGAGTGAGTATAAAAGGAAACTCTACTCATAACTATTGAGAGTCTCTTGTGACAGTAATAATAGCTATGAAGACTAATAGATTTTTGGTACCCGAATGGCTTCTACTTCATAACGTTTAAATGCTATTTGAGGAGCCAGAGATTTGTTCTTTAAAGGGGAATGGGGGTTGATGGGAGATAACCCTATGTTTTCTAGTGAATCTTAACACCATACCAGTTCAAAATGTTGTTTGATCCCTTTGTCAGAGGCTGTCTTGTGATGCTGGTAGAAAAACAGGCCACATAATCACCTGCTGGGTACTAGAAAACATTTGTTCCTGAGAACTTATTTTTAAATTAAATATACTTTTAAAAAAATTGAGATAAAGCAGTTGTCAGAATTTTAAATTTTGGGTTCTCTGGGTATGTAATAGTAATTCATCATGATTTTAATTTACATTCCTCTAATTACTAAATAGATTGAACATTTTGCCATATGTTTATTGAACATTCCTGTTTACTCTTCTGTGAAGTGTCTTTTTATATGTGGTGTTCATTTATTAAATTTTGTCTTTTTAAGCTCTAGGCGTTCTTTTTTTATATTCTAAATATAATTCTGCAAGTATTTTTTCCCAATTTATGACTCGTGTTTTGACTCTCTCTGTATCTTTCGATACAAAGAATTTATTAATTATGTTGTAATTGAATATATCATATATATTGTATGTTTCCTTTATGGTTAGTGTTTACAGTGTTTTAAGAAATTCTTCCCAACTCTTGAGATGACTTTGTGTGTGTGTATACATTTTTTAAAGCAAGAGTTAAGTCCTTAATCCATTGGGAATTAATTTTTGTATATATTTTCAGGTAGGAATCTGGTTTCATTTTTCTCTAGGTGAACACCCAGTTGTCCCATCATCATTTACCACTTGAAAGCTCCTCCTTTCCCCACTGATCTGCAGTGCTGCCTCTTTCCAACAGGTTTTCACATATGGGAGGATCTGTTTCTGGGCTCCTATGACTATCTTATATTTAAGTCTTGATAAGCAGGTACAGCACATCCCTACTTGATCTTCTGGGATGCCCTGTCTTTTCTCAGATTTATTCTTCCTTAGAATTTGCTTTGAGTATTTGAATATTCTCTGTCTAGTTAGGTCTTTAATTTTTTTTTGTGTGTGTGCTACGCGGGCATCTCACTGCTGTGGCCTCTCCTGTTGTGGAGCACGGGGTCCGGACATGCAGGCTCAGCGGCCATGGCTCACGGGCCCAGCCGTTCCGCGGCATGGGGGATCTTCCTGGACCGGGGCACGAACCCGTGTCCCCTGCATCGACAGACAGACTCTCAACCACTGCGCCACCAGGGAAGTCCCCAACTGATTTTTTTGGTTTGTTTACATTTACTAATTTCTTCTCTTTCTTATCTCAGACCCCTTTAAATGCTTTCTTTTTTAAAATTATTGTTTATTTATTTATTTTTGGCTGCGTTGGGTCTTCGTTGCTGCATGCGGGCTTTCTCTAGTTGCGGCAAGAGGGGGCTACTCTTCGTTGCAGTGCACGGGCTTCTCATTGAGGTGGCTTCTCTTGTTGCGGAGCACCAGCTCTAGGTGTGCGGGCTTCAGTAGTTGTGGCTCGCAGGCTCCAGAGCTCAGGCTCAGTAGTTGTGGTGCTCGGGCTTAGTTGCTCCCTGGCATGTAGGATCTTCCCAGACCAGGGATTGAACCAGTGTCCCCTGCATTGGCAGACAGATTCTTAACCACTGCGCCACCAGGGAAGTCCCTAAATGGTTTATTTTAGTGAGTTTCTCTTCATAATATTTCAGTTTTTGTCTAAAAAGTCTTTTTCATATTTTGTTTGCATTGCTCACCCTCAGTTTTAAAAATCAGCTTTATTTAACCAGCAAGTATAAATAGCTTACAGTAAAATTCATGATTTTAAGTGTATTGTTCATTGAGTTTTGTCAGATGCACACAGTTATGTAACTACAACCACAGAGGTTATATATTGGGTTGGCCCAAAAGTTCATTCGGGTTTTTCCATAACATCTTACAGAAAAACCCAAATGAACTTTTGGGCCAACCCAATAGAACATTTCATCACCTCATAAAATTATCTCTTACCCCTTTGTAGTGCATCCCCTTCTTCTACTCCTAGTCCCTGGCCACCACTGATCTCCTTTCTGACTTGGTTTTTTTTTTTCCACAATGTCATATATATGATACCATATACTATAAAATATATTCTGTCTTCTTTCACTTAGCATATTATATTTGAGATATTCATCCATGTTATTATGTGTCTCAGTTCTTTTTTAGTGCTTAGTAGTAGTCCATTGTATAGATATACTATAGTTTGTTTATAAATTCATTAGCTGATAGGTGTTTGGATTGTTTCCAGATGACTGTTGTGAATATTACTGGCTATGAACAAGTCTTTATGTGAACATTTATTCTCATTTTTGATTTTTTTTTTGCGGTACACGGGCCTCTCACCCCTGTGGCTTCTTCCATTGCGGAGCACAGGCTCCAGACGCGCAGGCCCAGCGGCCATGGCTCACGGGCCCAGCCGCTCTGCGGCATGTGGGATCTTCCCAGGCCAGGGCACGAACCCGTGTCCCCTGCATCGGCAGGCGGACTCTCAACCACTGTGCCACCAGGGAAGCCCCTATTCTCATTTTTGAAAGGAAGTTCTTTTGGGTTGATAGTTCTTCTGAACACTTTGAAGCTGTTATTCTTCATTCTTCTGACTTTCCATATTGATTTTACAAAACTTTTTGGTTGCTTTTCTTAAGTAACCTGGCTTTTCTCTTGTCCTGCTTTTAAGAAGTTCTCTTTGTATTTGGTGTTCTGCATTATCGCTACCCTGTGTTTATATGAGGATTTCCTTTTTTTTCAACCTGGTTGAAATTCATTGAACTTTCAAAATTTGAAGATCATCTTCCAAGTTAGTAATTCTCTTCAGATCTAATCTCTTGCTTAACCATACCATGGCTCTTATGGGCACTGAATTGAATATTAGGTTATTTCTTGGTTCATGACACTTATTTCTATCCATGGACCTTTTCTCCATACATTTATTATAATGTAATGAGCCCTGGAGGTCTCAGCACAAAAGTCAGGATCTTAACAATTATATAAATCTTGCTATGTCACTTATTTCTGTACCGTCCCCTGTCTTTACTACTTGCGATAACAAGTAGTATCTGTTGGATTCTGTGTTCATTGTACCCTGGCCTGCCTCTTTTAAAATATAGTTTTATGTCATCTAATGTATATTTCTTAAAAATATGTTAGTTTTAACTGTATGAAAAGGCTATTAGTTTGCATTTAATTTGATGGTACTTTGTTTTGACTTGATATTTATTTACTAAGACTTATTCATAATAGTGTCAGTTTATTCTTTTCTATTACTGTATAATGTTTTGTTATAAAGCTTTTTCTATTACGTATAGTGCTGTTATCTTATTTTGGTGTACATGTGCAAAAGTTTCTCTTGGATATTTAAGTAGAATTTTGCCAGGTATGTGCAATTTCAATTTTGTATGACAATTGAGTTTTAATTTTCATTCTTTTTCCTTTCTAGATGCTTCATGGGGTTCTTATTCAAATCTGCCTGATAGTATTTTATGGTCCTGTTCCTTAGGCATATTTTTAATAGCCTCTTTTATCTTATTAAACATATTAAACATCTCTAATATTTTGTGTGTGATAATTCAGTAGCAGCAGTCTTTGTATGTCTCTTCCTCTCACTTGTGTGTGTGTGTGGGGGGGTATTTTATAATTTTATAATTATATACCTTTTTTTGCTTTCAGTGAGATATAATTGACGTACAGCACAGTATAAGTTTAAGATGTTAAGCATATGATTTGACTTACATGCATCATGAAATGATCATCACAATAAGTTTAGTGAACATCCATCATCTCATGTAGATACAGAATTATAGAAATAGGGGAAAATACCTTTTTTTGTGATGAGAACTCTTAGGATTTAGTCTCTTAACTTTCATATAGAACATACAGCAGTGTTCATTGTATATGTATCATGTGGTACATTATATCCCTAGTACATGTTTATCTTCTATGAGTTTGTTTCTGTGAGTTTTTTTGAAGTATAATCGACCTACAGCACTGTTAGTTCCTGTTACACAGCATAGTAATTTGATATTTCTATACCAAAATGATCACCACAATAAGTCTAGTTACGGTGTGTCACCTTACAAAGACATTACATAGTTTTTTACTATATTCCCCACACTGTACATTTCATACCGTGTGATTCATTTATTTTGCAACTGAATTTTTGTACCTCTTAATCTCCCTTACCTGTTTCTTTCTTCCCCTCTCTCCTCTGGCAACCAGCTGTTTGTTCTCTGTATCTGTAACTCTGTTTTGTTTGTTCATTTGTTTTGTTTTTTAGATTCCACATACAAATGAAATCATACAGTATTTATCTTTCTTTGTGTTACTTATTTTTCTCAGCATAATACCCTCTCGGTCCATCCATGTTGTTACAAATGGCAAGATTAATTTTATTTTCTAATGAACTCCTGTTCCTTAGAACTTAATCTGTAGGAATTCATTGAGGCCTGGATTTAAGGTGCTCTCTTCTGTAGACTGTTTACATTTGTTTTTGCCAGGCAGCTAAGGGTACTACCACCCCACTAACACTTTAAAGGAAGTTTTCAACTAAGAGGTTTTTAGACCATATATTTTTTGTTGTTTGGATAAATGTTGTACCCTTATCCATGAATCTGTTATTAGATGTTTCTTTGCAATGAAACATCTTGAAATTAGTTGTCATTTTTCATTTTTGCCAAGAGCCTTTCTCAAAAGTTCAATTCAGTCCATAGAACTTCACAAAAGAATCTTTTAAGTCCTCAGTTCTCTTGTGAATGTTAGAGTTGATGGTTTCTTGGGGGCTTACTGGGGATAGTTGTCAAAACTATCACCAGGGTATTAGGTTTAGCAATATGATATTATACTTGGTACTGCACAAAGAAGAGTATGTGAATATAACTCCCCATACTTTCATGTGTACATGCTTATCTTTCACTTAACTAACCTGTGTTGATATTAATGGGTGTGGTCAGACATACATCAAATTCTATAGCTTTTATTAATGTATTTGGGTTTTTGTTTTAATTTTAGAATTTGTAGTTACAGAACTACAGAACTTAACTATAAAGAAGAATCTATTTAGGATACTACATGTATCTTTATTTTGAAGTTCTAGAAGCTGAGGATAAGAATAAAGTTATTATTTTCATCTAAGTGTCTGTTTCCTTGAGGTTCTCTCCTATCTGCAAAACTCCTTAAGTAATTTTGAGTATGATTTTCAGCCAGTGCCAAATTGGAGTTGGTATGGTTAATGGTTTAGTATCAAGTGGCATAACATTTATTAGTGCTTTGGTTATGTCTCTGATTTAGGGAAAAACTTTCTGTGGTGCTCTTATTGTTTTCTTTCTAGATATGATACACCAACTTCTAAAAAGAAAGTACGAATTAAAGATCGCAATAAACTTTCTACAGAGGAGCGTCGAAAGTTGTTTGAGCAGGAGGTAGCTCAGCGGGAGGCTCAAAAACAACAGCAGCAGATGCAGAACCTGGGAATGACGTCTCCACTGCCCTATGACTCTCTTGGCTACAATGCCCCTCATCACCCCTTTGCTGGCTACCCACCAGGTTATCCCATGCAGGCCTATGTGGATCCCAGCAATCCTAATGCTGGAAAGGTGCTCCTCCCCACACCCAGCATGGATCCTGTGTGTTCTCCTGCTCCTTATGATCATTCTCAGCCCTTGGTGGGACATTCTACAGAACCCCTTGCTGCCCCTCCACCTGTGCCAGTGGTGCCACATGTGGCAGCCCCTGTGGAAGTTTCCAGTTCACAGTATGTGGCCCAAAGTGACGGTGTGGTACACCAAGACTCCAGTGTCACCGTCTTGCCAGTGCCAGCCCCAGGCCCAGTCCAGGGACAGAATTATGGTGTTTGGGATTCAAACCAACAGTCCGTGAGTGTACAGCAGCAGTACTCTCCTGCACAGTCTCAAGCAACCATATATTATCAAGGACAGGCTTGTCCAACTGTCTATGGTGTGACATCACCCTATTCACAGACAACTCCACCAATTGTACAGGTAACTAATTTTGGAAATTCTCTTGTCTGTTTTACTGTCTGTTTATGGGATGTTAAATCTGATGTGAGGGGGAAGTCCTGCCATTGATCACTTTTACATATTGGCTAATTTTATATATACTAATTATCTATTGTGTCACAAATTACTTAGCAGTTGAAAACAGTAAGTAATTATTATCTCATAGTTTCTGTGCATCAGGAATTCAGAAGCAATTTGGCTGGGTGGTTCTGGCTCAGAGTCATGAAATTACAGTCAAGCTATTAAGCAGGGTTGTAGTCATCTGAAGACTAGACAGGGGATGGAAGGTTTACTTTCAGGCTCACTCACATGGTTGTTAGCTGTCCTTGGTTCCTTACCAGTCTCAATAGCGCTGCTTACAACATGCCAGCTGGCTTCACCAAAAGCAAGTGATCAGCGAGAGAGAGAGAGAATAACTTAAGTATATTTGTGGTTTTTAATCAAATTTCTTTTCTTTTTTATAAACCAGTACATTAAAAAAAAAAAAAAAAGACTCTTTAAGGCATCATCTTCACCACATTTCTATGTCTCTCCCGTCATTCCTTGTCACCCCTTAAAGGTGAATTATTGTGGATGGCAGAAACTCCCAGAGATGTTTCCTGTACACATTACTTAGTATTGAAGTAACAGAAGTAATTTTTACTTCTGTTCGTATTTTTGTTATGAAGCTGTATCAAAATTTTGTCTAAAAGGCCGTGACAAAGTGTCCTGCTTTAATTCTGAAAACCTTAACTGTATTAACTGCCTTCATTTTTTATTATCTCTTTAACCACATGTTTATATATTTTATGAATTTGTAATTTTGAAGACTTGGAAGTTTTTTTAGCCTGTGTTTTTCTGTGTAACATGATTCTTAACCATTTTTCCAGATTACTCTATTTTTATGTGTGTGTATATATATATGCATACATACACATACACATTTTAACGTCTGTATAATACCACATTTTCCTGGGGTAGTTATTTAAATTGAAAGTTCTTTTTCATAATTATAAATAATACTGCACTGAACATTCTTATACTTAGTTTTTGTGTGTGTGTGTTTTTCCTTTCATGTTTGGCTTAAAATTAATGTTATAGGGCTAAATACAGCAGGTAAGAAAATGGGCATTATTGGTTATTGGCTATCAATTTTCTTAGCTTTTTATTATTGTTGTTGGTGGTGTTTGTTATGCATAATTCTGCCTCCTACAGAATTAAAGACTCTTCAGTAGAGAGCTCAGTGATCTTATAGTGGTTCTTCTAAAATAGAATTTATTTTTTCCATCCCAGTGAGCAAAAGATTTCTCTAGGGTTTAGTCGTAGCCTTAAGACTCAAGTATTACAATTTTATTTCCAGTTTTCAGTCTGTTCCTATGAAGGAGTCATTTATTGACTCCCTAATCTGCTTTTCGTGTGCTAGAGTAGTTGATAAATGGACTAAGATGGTTCAGACTATCTTTCCCTTGTTTATGAGATTAGTTGATCAGAGATGATGTTCGACTCTGGGTAATGAGAAGCATAGAGCATGTTGTTAGCGTGTGTATTTTAAGTCCTAGTCTGTCACTTAACTGTGTGTCCTGGAGACAGGCACTTAGATTCTTCAGTTTTAGTTTTCTCATTTATTAAATGAGCAGAATGCCTCAGAGTGGTTGAGGTTTGTATGAGATAATGGATATTAGTAATGATAAATTTAAAGCACCATATACCTTGAAGGTTTAATTATAGTTCTTACTTAGTTACCTTAATAATGAGAGTATTGACATTAGTGGGCTGTGAACTACAGCTGATCATGGTCATCTATCTGGTGTCTGGCTCATGTATCTGGTCTATGTTGAGGCCTGTGTTGTTCAAATCAAATATCAACCATACCAACATGAGCTAAGGTATAATAACCTAGACAATGAAGTAGTATGTGATATGGTATAATATAAATTTGTGAGTGTGTGTACATATGCAGTATCTTTGAAATTTGGAGCAGATGTGTTATCAGAAGGTGACTTTAATTTTTTGCCACAGCTGCTTATTAGACATAAAAGCTCAGTTTGAACTGAGGCCATGTGCTTTATAGTGGTCTTGTGACATTAGAGTGACCTATTCTTAAAAAGTTACACTAAATTACATCTCAAAAAATTGAGTGCTTAGACTATAAATTGTTCACATAAGTGAAGTGACTCAGATATAAAGTAATAGCTGTTTTTTTGCTTTCCCCTCTATAACATTGGACTCTCTCTTAAAATTCCCATTAGAAGTCACATTTTAAAGATATTTCTAGACTGGATTTACGTTTGAGAAATTAGCTTTTGTGTAATTTCAAGTCCCTTGTAGGTAGAGCCAATCTCCAACAGACTTTCTTCCAGCAAATGGATAAATTTCACAGGCACATGCTATTTGGATATCTCACAAATGTGTACATCTTCTGTATTATTTCAGTGGGACTGCAAACCAATTTCCCCTTTTTATTGCTGTTAATTGTTCTGGCTTTGGCGTATGATTGTCAGCTAGTTTGGGTAGGTACTACAGAACCCTGGAAAATGTTTATTTTCCCTCTACTTTTTGACAGTTTGAGTTTCAAACACTATATCTGCGAATGAATGTTGCAATTTTGGGTGTTTGGGGTTTTTGTTTAGGGGTTTTTTTGTTGTTGTTTTTCGCAGTGATATTGTTAAGATGTTTTTGGCATTTCCTTTGGGAATTATTTTCAGTATGTGTAACATTCCTTCCTGTTGATAAATTGTTATCCTTTAAATATATCTTTGCATTTTAGAAACAGATAAAATTTGTCTGGAGCCATATCTAGTAAATACAGGGAATGATCAAGCTGGGTAATGCCATTTCAGTTTAGAAGTTATCTCACAACGAACATTTGTAGCCAGACTTTTCATGCTAAAGAAACCACAGCTTTACTACACATTAATTGAATCCTTTAGAGTGTCTCCATGACAAGCCTTATACAACTGTGATCTTGTCAGATAAATTCTTCATGAACATAGTTTCACTGAGGGTCAAAGAAATTTTACCCTCCAAAATATTAGCATTTTTCTATTGTAGATTTGGGTGTTTAACCTCTTGATCACTCTGAAGATAACATGGTTCATCCTATTGACAGTTCTCAAAATTAGTATTTTGATCTAGCTTAAAAATTTTTTTTTTTCAAAATCAGGATATAAAATGTCATTCAAAATGTGTGATATAATTGTGAAGCCCTTCCTTTTCCAAAGGAGTTAAGGTGACAGTACAGGCACACCTCATTTTATTGTGCTTTGCAGATACTGCATTTTTTACACATTGAAGGTTTGTGGCAACGCTGTGTCACATTAAGTCTGTTGGCGCCATTTTTCCAACAGCATTTGCTTACTTCATGTCTGTGTGTCACAAATTGATAATTTTTGCACTATTTCAGACTTTTTCATTATTATTATATTTGTTATGGTGAGCTGTGATCAGTGATCTTTGACATTATTATTGTAATTGTTTTGGGGTGTCATGAACTGAGCTTATGTAAGCCAGCGAGCTTAATCGGTAAATGTGTTTTGTCTGCTCCGCCGACTGGCCATTTTCCGATCTCTCACCCTCTCCTTGGGCCTCCCTACTCCCTGAGACAAAATAATATTAAAATTAGGCCAATTAATAACCCTACGATGGCCTCTAAATATCAAGTGAAAGGAAGAGTCGTACATCTCTCACTTTAAATCAAAACCTAGAAATGATGACGTTTAGTGAGGAAAGCCAAGTTGAAAGCTGAGATAGGCCAAAAGCTAGGCCTCTTGTGCCAGTTAGCCAACTTGTGAATGCAAAGGAAAAGTTCTTGAAGGAAATTGATAAGAAAGCAAAATAGTCTTATCAGCCTTATTGCTGATATATATGAAGAAAGTTTTAGTGGTCTGGATAGAAGATCATACCAGCCACAACATTCCCTTAAGCCAAAGCCTAATCCAGAACCAGGTCCCTAACTCTCTTCAGTTCTGTGAAGGCTGAGATGGGGGAGGAAGCTGTAGAAGAAAAGTTTGAAGCTTAGCAGAGGTTGGTTCATGAGGTTGGAGGAAAGAAGCCATCTCTGCAACATTAAAGTGCAAGGTGAAGTAGCAAGTGCTCATGTAGAAACTGCAGCAAGTTATCCAGAAGATATAGTTGATTCCAACTCTAATTGATAACTTGGAGGGGTTGAAGACTTCAGTGCTGGAAGTAATTGCAGATGTGGTAGAAATAGCAAGTGAACTAAAATTAGAAGCAGAGCCTGAAGATGTGACTGAACTACTGTAGTCTCATGATAAAATTTGAATGGATGAGGAGTTACTTCTTATGGATGAGCAAAAAGGAAAGTAGTTTCTTGAGATGGAATCTACTCCTGGTAAAGAGGCTGTGAAGGGGCTTCCCTGGTGGCGCAGTGGTTGAGAATCCGCCTGCCGATGCAGGGGTCACGGGTTCGTGCCCTGGTCCGGGAAGATCCCACATGCCGCGGAGCAACTAAGCCCGTGAGCCATGGCCGCTAGGCTTGCGCGTCCGGAGCCTGTGCTCCGCAACGGGAGAGGCCACAGCAGTGAGAGGCCCGCATACCACAAAAAAAAAAAAAAAAAAAGAGGCTGTGAAGATTGTTGAAATGATATCAGAGGATTTAGAATATTACATATATTTAGTTGATAAAGCAGAGGCAAGTTTAAGAAGATTGACTCCAATTTTGAAAACAGTTCTACTGTGGGTAAAATGCTATCAAATAGCATCACATACTGTAGAGAAATGGTGAAAGGAAGAGTCAGTCAATGTGGCAAAAGCTTCATTGTCTTATTTTAAGAAATTGCCACAGCCACCCAGTCAGCAGCCATCAACATCGAGGCCACACCCTCTACCAGCAGATAGATCATGACTCTCTGAAGGCTCAGAGGATGGTCAGCATTTTTAAGCAGTAAAGCATTTTAAAATTAAGGTATGTACATTGTTTTTTAGACCTAATGTTACTGCACACTTAATAGAGTACAGTATAATGAAGCATAACTTTTATATGTTCTGGGAAACCAAAATATTCATGTGATTCACTTTTTATTGCAATATTCACTTTATTGCATGTTCTGAAACTGAACCCACAATATCTCTGAGGTATACCTGTAGTAGGAAATGAGGTCAAGGCCTTGGGGAGGAACAAGATGGTCAGGGCTTTGTGAGGATTTGGGCTGTTAGTCTGAATAATGTAAAAATCCACTGGAGCAGTTACAGCAGACTGGCATGATTTGATGTATTTTAAGAGAATCACTCTGGTTGCTCTGGGTGAAGAGATTGTGGGAGTCAAGGGCAGAAGTAGGGAGATCAGTTAAAAGACTGTTGAATAATCTAGGCAAAAGAATATGGCCACTTATACTGGAATAGTAGAAGGAGAGATGTAAGAAATGATCAGATTTTATTTTGTATTTATATATACGTATTCACACACATATATAAACTCATACGTACAGATCCACATACACATGTACATACATATATAAAAAATGCAGAGCCAACAGAATTTGCCAATCGATTAGATTCGGAGAGTGGGTCAGGAAGAAATTAAATTTGGGATTCGTTACAGTATCTGGTGTTTGTGGGTTGGGAAAATTCCAGTTTATCCATCTGTCCTCTTCAGCCTCCCAGAAACTGTTTCTACTCAGAATCAGGGTTACCAGCACATATGTGTTAACCTCCTACATGCACAATAACTTGCCTCTTGAGGATGCTTCCTTCTGGGCATCAGCCCTTAGAAACTTCCTTGGAAACTTAACTTTCCAGATAAATTGGTGATCATAGAATAGAGGCCAGTTAGATATGTTTTGTTTTACGGTTTATTTTATCAAAGTTAAAGTAGAACTTTAAGAATTATTTATATTTTATCTTAATGCTTTTTAATTTTGTAAGCAGTATTTGGTCATCTTTGTTGCTAATACTTCTTTGGTACTGACTTCTGATTCAGTATTGTCTGGTTATGTGTCAGTGTTGAAAAGTGTTTTGGATTTAATCAAATTCAGGCTTTGGGACAGGAGTTAGGTGAGGAGATACATTTCTACAAAATGTTTGATGTTGCACATATTTCCCATCTTGTATCCAAATACCTAGAGATGAAAATATTTCTAAGGTATACATTTTTCTCTCAGCTTCGTGATACTATTCTGACAATTCTGCTTTGACAGTTAGCATTGAATCTGGTTTATGATATGTGTAGATTAAGCTGTTTGCAATACTGAATCAAGTATTATATTCTTCCTCTTTCTGTGTGTCTTCTCAGTAATTATTCATCCAGAAATCTGCTGGGCAGCTACATTTACCTATTCAGACTCCTTGGGTCTTTACTGGTATCATTTGGAATAATTATATTTTGATTATATTTTATATTTTGAGTACTTATCAATTAATACTTCTGAATCATTTTACCTGATAGAATCTCAGTTTATAGGGTCAAAATCTGTCCTTAAATACGTATCTGTTCAGCTCCTTGATAGTCATCACTTTTTAACAAAACAAGGTTGTTTTCAGGGCTTCTTGTCACCTCTTTAAACAGTTTTTCTATCATAATTTCAGAGTAGGTTTAAGTCCTAGCTAGCCATGGTACTTATCTGTTATATAACTCCAGGTGTAGGAGATACACCCACCTCTGATGGTGGTCAGGATTGAGTGAGATAATATATGCAAAAGGGCTTTTCTGCTTGATAAAGCACTATATATATAAATCAGTGTGTCATAAGGATTTTAGATACATTGAATTACGCTGTCTTTCTTATAGAAGCCTACAAAAAGCTAGAAAACTAGTTTAAATTTTGATCACCTTCAACTTCCTCTACTGTGGATCGCTCCTTTTGACCTTTTCCAGTCAAAACAAGCTGTTAGTCATTAGGAGTTGGTAGTTAAAACACTGTCTGTAAAGAGCACTGTGTGGAGGAGCTCTTTCTCAGATATCCTAGGAGTAGCACTTCAGTTGTTATTCAAGTCTCATTGAAGCCAAACAATTGGACAGGTTTCTTGTGTACTCTACCCCACCCCCATCCCCGCCTCTGCCTCAAAAAAGTTTTCTAACTTTTTATGATAAAGTAAAATCAAAGTAAGTAAATGACTAGGGAATTATTCAAAAAAGAAAAAAAGTTTGAAGTAAAAGATTGTTTTACACATTTGTATTAAAATATTCACATTGAAAGTTAAAAAAAATTAATGGATGTATCTTTCAATAAGATTTGTCTACTTGGAAGTCAGATATTGCTTATTAAGAGCTAGAAAACTATAAATTGTGAATTTCTTCATTTTATCTTTTAGAGTTATGCCCAGCCAAGTCTTCAGTACATCCAGGGACAACAGATTTTCACAGCTCACCCACAAGGAGTGGTGGTACAGCCAGCCACAGCCGTGACTACAATAGTTGCACCAGGGCAGCCTCAGCCCTTACAGCCAGTAAGAAATATTTTGGTTGCTCAACCTCTCCTTGGCTACCTACCTTATCTTTAGAAAGATTACTTTTTGTTTGGTTTAGTTAGGGGGTTTTTACTCCTTTTTTGTTTGTTTTTTATAAAAATTTTTGTAGTAGCCAATTTCACTCAAGGGCCTGTGTACCCTCAGTGAGCACTACTCGACAGTTTTGTCAATTAAAAAAAATTCTGTGGAACTTACAGCTATGTGAATTTATATGTACTTTGCCCTTAGGATCCTTTTTATTTGTAATTTAAACTGACTGATCTTGTATTCTTATACTTTGCTATGAATTTCTGAAGTAATAGTTTTCTAGACTAGCTCCATCATTATTTATGGAGAACTAGACTATGATACTGTACTGGGGACTAGAGATATAAAATTGAATGATATAGTTCACTTTACATGTTATACAATATATATTGAAAGAAGCTTTTGGTATTCTGCAGCATATATTGAAGGATATGATGAAATCTTGATGAAATGATGTTTTTAGATGAAATGGGAAATAGGAGCTGGCACTAGAAGAAGTTGAGAAACTAAACATGACCAAATTAGCAGTTTAGAATACTGACAATTCCAGAGAAGGCTCTTGTTGTGTTCTGGTGAGTGATGGTGGCTTTCGATAAGTAGGGCAGTTGGTGGAGATGGAGTAAAAAGACTACATGTGAAACACTTAGAAATAAGACAGTGTGTATGGCAGGTATTTGAGGGCTTGCTATGAATTGGGTCCTTCTAGGCATTTTGAAAACAAACATAAGATTCCATTCCTGTGCTTAAAAGCTGACATTCCAGTAAGAGAGATGAGGATCACAATGAATAATACTAAAAGTAGTCAGAGTTTAGTGTCATGAAATATGCAGATAGAATTTGAGGAGGGGAAAAAATTATTCCCAAATTGGAGAAGGATTGGTAATCTAGTAGATATTGAATAATTTGGAATATTCTTAAGTGACATGAAAGCTTAGGGGAAAGAGATCACCTTATAGGCTAGATAGAGGACTACAGGAATGGAGAAATGGAACTTAAGTGGGGCCAACAAAAAGCAGCTCTGTGAAGTAGGGCTTGGGGGGTATGCACAAAGCAGCCATGCTCGGAGACTTAGATTTGCTTAAAAGTGGCCATGTTTTATCCGAGCCTGGGATCTCAGGTTCCTCTTTAACTGCTCAAGCAAAGGTAAAGTTGGAAATTTTTTTATTAACTGGCTTACATAGAATGAACAATTCAGGGTATATATCCTTACCGTGATTATATTATCAGTTTACTAGAGCTGCTTTAACAAAATACCACAGAGTATGTAGCTTAACTAACAGAAGTTTATTTTCTCATAGTCTTGGAGCCTGCAGGTCTAAAATCAAGGTGTCAGCAGGTTTGCTGTCTCCTGAGGCTGCTCCTGTTTTGCAGATGGCTGCTTTCTCACTGTGCCCTCACCTGGTCTTTTCTCTGCGCACATTCCCTGATGCCTCTTCCACTTCTTATAAGGACTGTTGCGTTAGGGCTGCAGTCTCATGACCTCATTTAACCTTAATTACCTATTTAAAGATGCTGTCTTCAAATACAATCACATTGGGGTTTAGGGCTTCCTATGAATTTGGGGGAAGCACAGTTCAGTTTATAACAGTGATTACGAAGTTTTTATGTTTTTCAAAATGTGGCATTAAATTTTTAAAAGCTATTTATTTAGAAAAATTGTTTTCAATTAAACTAAAAAACAAAAAGCTGTTCACCCATTTCTATATTTTGAAAATATAAATATGAGGTTTCAAACATACAAAAAATATATAATGGATAAATGTTAATATTCTATCATATTTGCTTCTATCTAAAGCCCATTCAGCTAATTGGTATCTTGGAGTTGGTTATATGCCATTTAGCATTGGTTTTTTTAAGGTTGAAAAATACTGTTCTAGATAATGAGCTGCTGAATATTTTAAAATATGGTGTATTGGATGGTGAACTCGGAGCCTGCTGTGAATTTTCTGATAGATCCCTAAAGCTCTTCATATACACTGTCTCTGATCATTTCCCATATTGTACCTTTACTTTTTATCTTTTTTTAAAAGAAGAGGTAGATGTATGTTTTTCATACTGCTTAAGTAGACTATTTTTGTCCTTCTCAGCCAGATTAAAAGAAATGTCACTGATCAAGAACTTGTGTGTCTTTTTAGCCTGAAATGGTTGTGACAAATAATCTCCTGGAGTTACCACCCCCATCTCCTCCCAAACCAAAAACTATTGTCTTACCTCCCAACTGGAAGACAGCCCGAGACCCAGAAGGGAAGATTTACTACTACCATGTGATCACAAGGTAAGAAAAGCTGTCTGAGCATCCCTAAATCAGCTTTCAGTTGGTCAAAGAAGCTGCCACTGTAAGGGGAGTTTTACTGTTATAGACTTGTTATTAGCTGTTAACTGTGCCTGAAGGCTGCTGGTTTTCCAGAATCCCATCATAAATGTTATGACATACATTAGACTTTGGTCCTTTTTAGGTATGTTCTGGTGTTTTTAATCTGCAAGACTCTTGGAGAAAACTAAGGAATTTATTTAATTTAATTTATGTATTTGGTTGCACCAGGTCTTAGTAGCAGCAGGCGGGCTCCTTAGTTGAGGCATGTGAACTCTTAGTTGCAGCATGTGGGATCTGGTTCCCTAACCAGGGATTGAACTGGGGCCCCCTGCGTTGGGAGCGTGGAGTCCCAACCACTGTGCCACCAGGGAAGTCCCAAACTAAGGAATTTTTTTAGAAAATGGTAATGACTTCATCTAACATTGTAGATAATCAGGGGTCATGGGCAAACCTTTTCTGTAAAAGGCCAGATAATAAATATTTTAGGCTTTGCTTGCCAAACATTCTTTGTCACAACTGTTCAGTTCTTCTATTGTTGTGGAAGCAGCCATAGACAATACATAAATGAATGGGTATGTCTCTGTTCCAATAAAACTTTATTTGGTTCGTGAGCCATAGTTTGATGACTCCTGCAATTTATATAAAAAACCTGATTTATCTTTTTCTTAGAATTAAAAAAATATATTTTAGGCAGATAGCTTTATGTGAATATATGTGTTTTCTGTGTATGTATGTATTCATTGGTGTATAATGTGAGTTATTGGGGTGCATGTTTTGTCATCTGCTTTGTTTACCAATCTATTTATAGAACTTTGTATCAATTAATGAAAAACTACATTATTTTTAATACTTGCTTATTTGTTGCAGGGCTCAGCAAACTATTCCATGGGCTACTTGTTTTGGTAAATAAAGCTTTTTTGGAACACAGCCACACCCATTT
Source organism: Kogia breviceps (assembly GCF_026419965.1). Taxonomy (NCBI): domain Eukaryota; kingdom Metazoa; phylum Chordata; class Mammalia; order Artiodactyla; family Physeteridae; genus Kogia; species Kogia breviceps. Next base: position 41,243,433 of record NC_081319.1, read on the forward strand.
ATTTAGGAATTGTTGATGGCTACTTTCATACTTCAATGACAGTAGACTAGTTGTGACAGTGATCATTTGGTCCACAAGGTCAAGGGTTTTTTTTGTTTGTTTGTTTGTTTGGTTTTTTTTTTGCTGTACGCGGGCCTCTCACTGTTGTGGCCTCTCCCGTTGTGGAGCACAGGCTCAGCGGCCATGGCTCACGGGCCCAGCTGCTCCTCGGCATGTGGGATCTTCCCGGACCAGGGCACGAACCCGTGTCCCCTGCACTGGCAGGTGGACTCTCAACCACTGCGCCACCAGGGAAGCCCCAGGTCAAGGGTATTTATTCTCTGTTCCTTTATAGAAGAAGTTTGCCTAACCCCTGCTCTTCTGTATGGCTATACCAAATTTTGTCTAACCCACCCTGATCGATGGATTTTCACTATTTTATATATAACTCTAAACCTGGACATCCTTACAGACACTAATACTAATCTTATTGCCTTCTTCAGGCAGATTCTTAGAGGCAAAATATTTGATCAAAAGAGATACACATTTTAAGTTGATAAGTATTGTCAGCTTACCATTAAAAAAACATCGTACCAATTTAGACTCCTACAAAAGATACATAAAAGTGCCTTTTTCTTCATGTAGGTTCTTTAACTCATGTAAAATAGTAGATGAGAAATCTTATTTTTATTTTCAATTCTTTTATTTTTGAGATGGAACGTCTTCATTAGATTATTGGCTATATGTATCTTTTGTGAATTGCTTGTTTGGGTCATCTACCCATTTTCTGTCAGCATTGTTAATCTCTATCAAGAATATTGCAAATGTTTTTGTTTGTAATGTCTTGTGACGTGAAGAAGTTAAAAATTTCATGCAAATATTTTTCCTTTATGTATTCTACTTAGAAAGGTCTTCATTATTCCCATAAAAATACCTTTATAAAACAAGCCCTTGGGACTTCCCTGGTGGCACAGTGGTTACGAATCCCCATGCCAGTGCAGGGGACACGGGTTTGATCCCTGGTCCGGGAAGATCCCACATGCCGTGGAGCAACTAATCCCATGCGCCACAACTACTGAGCCTGCACTCTAGAGCCTGCACGCCACAACTAATGAGCCCACACACCACAACTACTGAGGCCCGTGCGCTCTAGGGCCCATGTGCCGCAACTACTGAGCCCGCGTGCTGCAACTACTGAATCCCGCGTGCCTAGAGCCTGTGCTCCACAACAAGAGAAGCCACCACAATGAGAAGCCCACTTGCCACAACTAGGAGAAAGCTGGCACGCAGCAATGAAGACCCAGTGCAGCCAAAAAAACCCAAAAAAACAAGCCTTTGTTATGCTGCTGACTGAAAGTGTTGTGACTTTAAAAACCAGTGTCTGCAAATTTGTCCAGAACTTTTTTTCAATACCAAAGCAAGCTTTTTAATGGACTATCACTTTAAAAAAAAAAAAAATGTATTTCTTATTTATGTGTGTAATTTTTTCATCTTTTTTTCTAGGTTTTCCTTAGCTAGCACCTAAGAGCATAATACCTCCTGCTCTGTTTAATTCCCATAATAAAACCCACAGCTGCTTGTGGTTCTTTGATTACAATAGAAATCTTGAGCCCATTTTATAATGAGTTCTATCGGTTAGAGATAAACCTATTTTCATAATCATCTACAAAACTTATTTACATCAAATGCCTTTAATGTTGCTAACTAAAGATTGCTGTTGTAGGAAAGCACAAGACTGTAATGGCAGGATAGACCTGTTAGATATGTCGCTAGCTTCTTGGAGGCTTTTGACGTTTTAAGTGATTCCCCTTAGAGCATTTCCTGTGACAGCTGACTTCTGACTCTTGAATAGAATTTCCTTACTTCCATATGTTACTTCACAGGTCTAGCTTAAAAAAAAAAAAAAAAAAAAAAACCATCTTTGCCTGCTAACTTTCAAAACAGCCATAAACATGCAATGAGGGAATTCCCTGGTCGGGAACTAAGATCCCCAAGAGCTACGTGGCGTAGCCAAAATAAAAAACATGCAAAGAGTTAACGTGGTTGAACTCTTTGCAGCCAGCTGAAAATATTTTTAGTAGAGGGCACAGGTTTTTAACCTATACATCTTTTCCATGCTGTAAGTCATCAAGCCAGAGGGGCAAAACTACAAACAAGAAGACTCCTAAGGCAAGGAACGGTTTTCTCACATGATCAAGGATTGTGAGGAGGGTGTTGTGATTTATTTTATTTTGCTCCGGGTACATGCCAGGTACAATCATGATTGATCACCTGCACAGGGGTGGCATAGGCAGGCACGTACTCCATGTACTCTCCTTAGACTTTGCTGAATCCTGTTTTCAGGACATTAATAGTCAGGTGAGAGACAAAGATGTTTGGTTTTACTGTTGTCTTTGATACCCAGCAAATGTTGCCACAGCATTGGCTACAGAAATACAGTGGGCTAAAAATAAAAATGTATGTCTCTGGTATAGAATCATTGCTGCTGGGAAGAATATCTTACGGAGCTGACTTGTTCTGTTTCATTGCATGTTGTATATTATGTATATATGAGCAGAGATACCTATGCCAGAGTTCTCTGTTTTCTGGCCATGACAGCATGGCTGTTCTTACCTTCTTCTAGGCAGACTCAGTGGGATCCTCCTACTTGGGAAAGCCCAGGAGATGATGCCAGCCTTGAGCATGAAGCTGAGATGGACCTGGGAACCCCAACATATGATGAAAATCCCATGAAGGTGAGTATGGCTTACAGATATGTTTCCTGATCATTTGGGATTCTTTGTCTTGTCATTTTGTAGAGTCAGTAGCCACGTTATCTTGGAATTCTGTTTTTCTTATTGTTCTGGAGAATTATGCATATAAAAAAATGCTTGGGGATGGTAGGACGTCCAAACAATACAGAAGTATAGTATATAGAATAAAAAATAAAAGCCCTTAATTTCTATTTAGTTGCTCCCCTTTCATCATACTTCCCTCTCCGGAGATAAATACTGTTAAATTTTTAGTGCACAGGTTCTTAACCAAGAGCAGTTTTGCTCCTCAGGAGACTTTTGATAATATTTAGAGACATTTTTGGTTGTTAGAGCTGTGGAGATACTACTAGCTTCTAGTGTGTACAGAGGCCAGAGAAGCCACTAAACATCTTAGAGTGCACAGGATAATCCCCTACAACAAAGAACTGGCCCAAATGTCAGTAGTGCCAAAGTTGCAAAGCCTTGTTTTGTTGTATGTTCTTCCGGACCTTTATGGAAAACACACACAGGTGTTTTTCTTTCTTTTCATTTTAAACATACAAATAGAATCATAGTATTCTTATTTCATTATAACTTCCTTTAATATATCTTAGCTCTTTCCCTGGAAAGAATTTAAACTGGTTGCATTAAAACCTCACCAAAGGGATGCCCTGGTGGCGCAGTGGTTGAGAATCCACCTGCCGATGCAGGGGACACGGGTTCGTGCCCCGGTCCGGGAAGATCCCACATGCCGCGGAGCGGCTGGGCCCGTGAGCCATGGCCGCTGAGCCTGCGCATCCGGAGCCTGTGCTCCTTAACGGGAGAGGCCACAACAGTGAGAGGCCTGCGTATCACAAAAAAAAAAAAAAAAACAACCTCACCAAAAAAGTATAACTGGGCCCCCCCTTTTTTTAAGATTTGAAACATTTTATTCTGGAAATACTATTCTAGAGTAAGGCGAAAGAGAGCGTATTCCTCGTCTCTCCTTTTAACAAGAGAGTAATCGGGATTAGAGGTCATGTAAATCAGTGTGACTCTCAATGCTTGAATTAAAAATTTTTATCCTTTTCCACTTGGAACAGGACTCACTGTCTTCAAGGATGTGGTGTCTTGAATGAAATCAAAGACAATATATCTATGCTCTAAGATTTGAATAGTATTTAATTTTGAAAATAAGAGACACTTTTAACTAGTTAAATCAGTGGAAAGAGGTGGAAGAGGGAAGGAAGGAATGGAAGTAAGGAAAGTGGAAACAAATCCATACCTCCTTTTATATTTTATTCACTTTGGGGGAAATGTTTTTCTTTCTTCAGCATTATATTTAGCATTCCTTTAGTTTGAAGAATTTCATTTTTTGAAAAAAATAAATTCTATCCACTTAAAAAAATTTTATTTGGCTGCGTCAGGTCTTAGTTGCGGCATGTGGGAATCTTCCCGTTGAGGCGTGAGGGCTCTTCATTGCAGTGCACGGGCTTCTCTGTAGTTATGGCACGTGGGCTCAGTAGTTGCGGTGTGCAGGCTTAGTTGCCCCGTGGCGTGTGGAATCTTAGTTCCCTGACCAGGGATCAAACCTGTGTCTCCTTCATTGGAATGCGGATTCTTAACCACTGGACCACCAGGGAAGTCCCAGTCTGAAGAATTTCCTTTAATATTTTGAGTATTTCAGGTCTAATTGTGATGAGCTCTCTCATTTTTGTTTGTCTGAAAAGGTCCTTATATACCTCTTTTTCTTAATATATTTTATTTTCAGACAGTTTTAGGTTCCCTTTAAATTTGAGCAGAAAGTACAGAGTTTCCATACACCCCCTGTCATCACACATGCATAGCGTCCTCCACTATAAACAGCCTGCCGGAGTATGGTACATTTATTGCAATCAGTGAATCTACATTATTATCACTCAGTCTGTAGTTCACATTAGTGTTCTTGGTATTGTATATTCTGTGGGTTTTGACAAATGTATAATGGCACGTATCCACCATTATCGTCTACAGAATAGTTTCACTGCGTTGAAAATCTCTGTGCTCCCCCTATTCATCTCGTCCTCTCTCCCCGCCTCCCCCCATCCCCATCCCTGTCCCTGACAACCTCTGATCTTTTTACTGTCTCCAGTTTTGCCTTTTATAGAATGTCACATATTTGGACTTGTAGCCTTTTCAGATTTGCTTCATTCACCTAGCAATATACATTTAAGGCTCTTCCATGCCTTTTTATGGCTTGGTAGCTCGTTTCTTTTTAGCATTGAATAATATCCCATTGTATTAGATGTGCCACATTTTATTTATCCATTCACCAGTTGATGGACATTTGGGTTGTTTCCACTCTTTGGCTGTTATGAATAATGGTATATGAACAATTGTGTACAAATCTTTGGACATACATTTTCAGTTCTCTTGGGTAGATACCTAGGAGTGGAGTTGCTGGATCAAAGTTAGACAGTCTATGTCTAACTTTTTAAGAAACTGTCAAACTGTTTTCTAAAGTTGCTATATCATTGTACATTTCTATGGGCAGTGTATGAAGTGTGGGAGAGTTTTTATAGAGACAGGTACCTAAGGGAAAAAAACCCCATAACCGCCATGTGCTTCCAGTACAAAACTATCTGGATGTTCATTCACTCACTATCTTAGCTTCTTAGGCTTTTGTCTCTGACTTGTCAGCTTTACCTTTTCTTGTATTTCTAATGAGAAAATATAAATGAAGTCATATATTTTGTTATTAACCCTTTGATAGTTTATGAAGGAACAAATGAATTTTGATATTCCATCCAACCTTGCCATGATGCACAAGTCAAAGGCTTGAGATGTCGGTCTTTGGATTTCTTTCTAGACCATTGTCTCTATCATTAGGACCTAGTCTGACTTGGATAGCCAGGGACTTATTTGGATCTAACCTTCCTAACCAGTTTACTACTGTATTCACCTAGCTAGCATCTCAGACAGGAGAAGGACGCCTGTGGGTTATGTGTTTATTACTTCAGCTCCAATTTTTTTTTTTTTTCATCTTTAGGGCCTTCATTTAGATTTTAAAGCCCTTGGAAATGAAGACTGTAACAATGTAAATTTTCATTAATTCACAGGCCTTGTGTAAGGTATTACAGATAGAAAGAGAAATAAATCTGAGTACTAATCTTCATGAAGTTCAATCTAAGGAAATAACCACATCTATAAACCAAGAACACAATGGGATAATTGCTGTAGTAGAAGTATGTACAGAATGCTATGGGAGCACAGTGATTAATGGTCTAAGAAAATGCACTAGTGATATGTCACAGAAAACATGATTTTACCTATAGCTAAGGTGAGCAGGAAAGAGGATTCTGGGCAAATAAAGCCATTTTTGCAGAGGTATAAAGTCAGTACAAGACAGAGCCTATATAGGGAACAATAAAAATAATTTGGTTATGGTGAGAATTTAGATACATATGGGGTAGGTAGTGAGCAAGACAAAAATATGGAAAAGTAGGTCAGATTTAAATTGTCTAAGATCTTGGTGTCCTACCAATATGATTATTATATGCTTAAAAGCCAGTGAATGCTTTTAAAGCAGCAAGACAGGCAATCAAATATGTGTTCCTTGAGTGAAACAGGCCCATTTGAAAAGGTGAGATTGGTAGCACTGGAGATCAGAGTGAAGGCTATTTTAATAGTTTAGGCAGAGTGAGGAACTAAGAATGGAGATGTTGAAGATGCATGCAAAGGCAGCTGAGAGGCATCATTTGGGGCTAAGCAAATAAGTGGATATGGAAGAGGCAAGGAATGCCCTGCTAGTTTCTTGAAAGTGTCGTAGAGATGATTTGTTCCTGTCCTCTCACTTCCTGCACCTCCTCTCCCATGCCTCATTTGACAAACTGAGGTGTGGTATATAGTGCCTGATCTAGAACCAAACAAATTATTTTGCTCTTTTTGTTACCAAAGGTGGCAGCAACTTCAAAACAGAATATACTGAGTTTTTATTATTTTCAAGGATCTTTCTTTGTTAACCTTTTAATTGGTGTGTACAGGTTCATGTGTTGCAGAATTTAGTACAGGTTCGTGTGTTGCAGAATTTAGGTTGAATCGTGTAGTGTTTCTGATACCTCAACTTCTTCTGGACCAGGAAAGCTCCTAGAGAGAGCTCAGGGGTTTGTGTGTTTTTAAAGCCCTACAACCTCACCAAGTCAGAGATTAAATTAGAAATGCACTGGAATTATTTAGCTTTCTGAACACATACCCCATTCAGAGGGAAGCACAACATTTCTGTTTGCACAGTGCCCTCACTGAGAGCCTGGCCTCTTCTATAGGAGCCAGAGCCTTGAGATCATTGTTATACCTTAAGGGGCTTTCTGTACTCATTGCTGCTGCTACTCATTTCTGAGATCCACAAGACAGCAGCTGAGGGTGTGTTGAAATTACCTTGGCTTATTCAGGCAATTCTTGATCCCTTGCTACATGAGGTCTTATTGTGAAGCACACCCACACTCTCTACTGCTAGAAAAAATAACCACAAAATCTCAAAGCAAAACATTTGAAAACAGAGTTATTTGCGTTTTGTTTCCTAAAACCAGAGGTAGAATCTGTATGTTGTTTCTACCCTGCCCTCCCTTTCCTGCTCCCACAGCCACAGAAAGAAAGTAGAAAAGTAGAAAATATGCAAAGCTTTTATAACAAATCAGGGAAAGCTGATGTGTAGAAGCCCCAAAGCCCGGGGAGTGCCACCTTTCTCTGGAGCCAGTCCAGAGCAGAGGGAGTTGAACAGTCCCTTCATCACCAGCACCTTCATACTGTTTCTGGAAAGAGAGGAATCAGAAGTGGGGATAGGTTGAAAAAATTTTGTGCTCTAAGCAGCTAGCAAAAAAATGAAATACCTGTAATGCCAACTGCTTCTACATCCATCTGAAGTGAGTTGCATTCAAAGGGGAATGCTCATAATCTTTTCCATGGAGAAGTACATTTACTAGGAAGGGGCTTGATGACTGGTGGTGAGCAAAGGTATGGGGAGATGGCCTTGCATGGCAGGTGCTCTGAATGCCAGGGCTGCTGGCGCCTCACCTCTCAGCAGTGCCTAATCAGGCAGGGGGCGGGGGGCAGGGGGACTGGCAGCCTCCCCCTTGCAGTGCTGGAAGGGAGCATTCCTAGGTTTGTCATCATCTTAGCATCTTGGGACAGAGTATCTTTTGTCTTAGGATCTCCTCATCTGTTCACTGACTTGCATGACCCTCATCTCCTCCCCCGCAACACCTTGATACCTCTTTAGTCTTTCCATTCCTGAACCGGGGATACCAACCTTTAAGGAGCCTCTCTTGCATGCTGAGACTGTCTCCTACAGTCTAGGGGACTTGGATGAGGAGCATGGTATTTGGACCATGGTTGTGTGGCTAAAGCATTTTGCCTTTGTCCAGGAGTCCTAGAATGTCAAAGACAGGAGAGGTGGAGCCCGTTGAGTCTGGGCCTCTCTTCACAGTTTGGGATACTGCAGCTCAGAACAGGGACCTGAGTGGTCCAAATCACACAGCACATTTCTCTGCAGAGAAGATGACCCTGAAACAAATGTTTAGCTACATCAAGAATGTAGCTTTCACTTAGGGTAGAGAATTAGAACTTGGTTTATAGGAGCAAGGCCAGTGCCAGATGACAAGATTTAAACATGAAGTGAGAGTGGTAACAGCAGCTAAGTTGACTCCAGGCCATGTCCCTTTAAGATTCTAATACCAAGAGTCATGCATCCCATTTGCGGGAAAGAAAGGAGGTTCTGGAAGAGCAGGGCATCACTGACTTGACCTCTCATTCTCACAGTGGTGTTTTCCATTTCTAGACCTCAAAAAAGCCTAAGACAGCAGAAGCAGACACCTCCAGTGAGCTGGCTAAGAAAAGCAAAGAAGTATTCAGAAAAGAGGTAAGGTTTGGTGGGATGTGGACACTACGTTCTGAAGGCTTAAACTGAGACCCTTTCTTTCTCATCCTAAGTGTGTACAGCTGTTTGTAGTACTAGGTGGCCCTGCCTTTGGGTATTCCCTTGCTTCTGTGATTGGACTGTGTAGTTGTTATGTGATGACATATTGGTATGGTCCTTTACAGTGGGATAATAAGCACTTTCATATCCATTATATCATTTTATCCCCACAACAGCGCGTGAGGTAGGCAAGACCGGAATTGTCATTCCTCTTATGCTGGTGGAGGAGCTCTTGAGGTTCAGAGAAGGCAAGCTCTGGACAGAAGACTTGAACTCGGGCCTCTGGCTCAAAGTCCATTTCTTTTTCTATGATATCTCATTTGGTGGCTGCCTAATCCTCAAGTGATTGATTGGGAGAAAGCAGCTCCTCTTCATGCTGCTGAAAGTGCAGTACAGCTCTCAGGACACTAACCTTTTCTGCTTCAGGGCATCCAGATTCTGAACTCCAGTCCTTGTTCACTGAAGGGGCTCATAGTCTGTTGGAGGAAGTAGACCTGTAAATAAGTAATGGCATTAAAAGAAAAAAAAAAAAGTAATGGCAGCTGTGTGAGGAATGTGCCACGATAGGGCTTGGAGGTCTCTGTTCAGGGTGTCAGGAAGGTCTCTTGAATCAGTGGTAGGAATTAGCCAGATAGATCAGGAGGGATGTAATTCAGGCAGTAGAGTGTACAGAGGCAGAAGAAGGCATCATCCCTTTCAGGGAATCTGTGGGCTGTAGCACCGGTGAGGGGTGAGGGGTGAGGGGTGTTGGAAGATGAGACTGCACAGTATTGTGCTGCTTTGTACTGTGAGTTGCAGGGAGTATTGCAGGATTTGAAGCTGGGAATAATGAAATCCCCTATTTTATTTGGGGAAATGGATTGAAGGGATAGAGTATGGAAGCAGGAGACCACAGAAAAATTTTGAGTAAAAGCCTTCTCTAGAGTTAAAACTTAAGTTTCTCACTGTCCCTTTGTGATTATTGGCATTTCAGCCCAGCCAACTAGCAGCTGTTTATTTAGTGCCTACCTTGTGATATAGCCTTGTTCTTTGAACGTCTGAAAACTCACTGACTTTTCAGGGATGGGTAGACCCTGTTCATGGTGCTCCCTGGTGAAGTGGCTGTCACTGACCTCCTCGCTCCCCTTTTCCCCGGGGGTCAACTTTGTGGCTTAGCGCCACAAATACTTCCAGAAATCCTGTGCCTGGATCTGTTTTGAGAGCCACTGGGTAGGACAGACACTACAGAGATAGCTCAGGAGGACCTGGGAATTTGTGTATTGAAAAGGGTCTTACCCCAGATGTTCTCTAACCAACTGTCATATCGTGTCCCTCTGCTTCACACCGATGTAGTATGAATCAAATGAAGTGCAACACTTACAGAATCTAAGTAGCCTTCAGTAACAAAATGCCTGTATTTCCTGGAGTCACTGAGCCTCCTGGTAGCACAGAAAGGCCCTCTCTGCCCTGCCTGCAGGGGCCAGAGAATTTAGCTACAGTCTCTTTATGCCAAGAACATGAGATTTGTTAGCTGAAATCTGGGGCTGCCGTGAGATTCAGTGTGGAGTCCTGCTGCTTTGTCCCTCCATCTGCAAGTGAGGCTTGCGAAGTCCATCCAAGGGAACCCTTTCCCTCTTGAGGCTGACCCAGGATTATTTTCTCTTATATCCTTTCTTGCCTTCTCTGGACCTACTGAGCAGTGTGCTCTTCTCCCCATACCTGCAGATGTCCCAGTTCATCGTCCAGTGCCTGAACCCTTACCGGAAACCTGACTGCAAAGTGGGAAGAATTACCACAACTGAAGATTTCAAACACCTAGCTCGCAAGGTATTCCCCCCTGCTTGTGGTCTGACAATGTTCTGGGCAAACTATACCTTCTAAGAAGGCCCCTTTCATCATAAAAAGTGGGTTTTCCTTGACACATGCCCAGGCTGGAGACCCAGGAAGAGGGGGAAGGTTTGGGAAGAGAGGGTACCCTACTTGATGGTTGCGGTTCTCTGAAAGCTGAGCTTCCCCTTTCTGGAGATCCCAGCACCAGCCTGTCCCAACCTCCCCCTCCGGTTCACCTCCCAGTCTTTGTGAGAAGGGGCCCGAGGCAGCAGACTGGCCTTCCCCCCTCAAATCATTTCCACTCTGACTGGTGGCTGTGATCTCTCTTCCTGTGTCCTGGACAGCTGACTCACGGCGTTATGAATAAGGAGCTGAAGTACTGTAAGAACCCCGAGGACCTGGAGTGCAATGAGAATGTGAAACACAAAACCAAGGAGTACATTAAGAAGTACATGCAAAAGTTTGGGGCTGTTTACAAACCCAAAGAGGACACTGAATTAGAGTGACCTTCAGGGCCAGGGTGGGAGGATGGGCAAGCTGGTAGGAGAGACTCTGGGGAGAAGAAATCACGTGGGCCCTCTCCCCACCCCACTGTCAGGGCTGTGCTACTGATGACACATCACCCTGGGGAATTCAGACCTGCAGATTTCAACTGAAAGCCACAAAAATGAGCTCCATCTACAAGTGGTCCCTGGTTGTGAGCTGTTGGTAGAGGCCATCTGAGGCAAGGGTTTAGGCCCTTGAGACCTTCCCTTCTGAGACCCTGGCCAGGCCTGACCCCACTCTCAAGCCTGGGTCTCCTCCTTGGCGGTGCTGTCAGCGCACAGACTCATGCGCATCCCCACCCACGACCCCTTACCCTGACGATCTGTATTATATTTTAATGTATATGTGAATATATTGAAAATAATTTGTTTTTTCCTGGTTTTTGGTTTTTGTTTTGCTTTTAAGCCTCTACGTGCTAGGATCACAGAAGACTTTGTAAGGATGGTTTAAGTTCTCCTGCAAGGTTTAATTTGTTATCATGTAAATATTCCAGAGCAGGCTGCCTTGTGGTTTCGGCCAGCCTTGTGCTATGTTGATAAGATTGATTTACGGCTTAAAATCACTTTACTTTATCCAATTTTTACTGAACTTTTTATGTAAAAAATAAAATCAATTAAAGAACTTGGCACGTGTGTTCCCTAAAAGCTAGTCAGGCATGTTTGTATATAGTGTTGGCACTGAGAGAGAAAAGAGGTGGTGGCCGTAGGTGTGTGAAACATTTGAAGTGTTGATAGCACATATTTTTATTTTTATTTTTAGGCTGTGTTGGGTCTGTTGCTGCGCGTGGGCTTTCTCTAGTGGCGAGAAGGGACTACTCTGTTACAGTGCGCGGGCGTCTCACTGCGGTGGCTTCTCTTGTTGCGGAGCAGGGGCTCTAGGCGTGCAGGCTCAGCAGTTGTCACTAGCAGGCTCTAGAGCACAGGCTCAGTTGTTGTGGCTCACGGGTCTAGTTGCTTCGCGGCATGTGGGATCTTCCCGGACTGGGGCTCGAACCTGTGTCCCCTGCATTGGCAGGCGGATTCTTAACCACTGTGCCACCAGGGAAGTTCCCCCCCTTAACAGTAAAGAAAATGTTTCAACTAATGTGCTTGAGCACATTAAAAGAAAGTGTTTCTCTTTTGGGTAGGTCTCCCATGCAGAAGTGCAGCCACATCCACTGCTGCTGGCAACCAAGTCAAACTCACTCATGGTTTTACCTGAGGGTCTGGGTTTCAGATTTTCCAAGGAAATCTAGGTAGCCGTTCATTAAAGGGTGGTGACCAGAGAGCTGTCAAGATTCAGAAAGGACCTCTTTGCAGAGGAATTCTGTTATTTTACCTCCTCTGGCGTTTGCGAGGGGAAGATCTTGAAACACACACCCCTTGAAACCTTTAGGCTCAAATCCCCTCAGTGGTAAAGAGAGTTACTGGCTAATCCAGGACCTGTTCATTCCTCTCAATGCAGGATTTCACCCTCATTGCCAATCTAATCCTTGATAGCCCTCTGGCCAACTCCCTGCCAAAGTAGGTGTGATGTCTCCAGTGCTTTGGCCTGTTTATAGCTGACCAAACACCAAGCTTTTCCTGCTTTCATCTCTGGATCATGGTGGCTCCAAACCTGCCCTGATTTTAAGTATAAGATTTACAGGGTTAAGCAGTCCTGGTAAACTCTTGAGGCATAGGAATAGCAGCAGTCTGATGAGTTTGGTACTCACAGAACAGCCAATGCAGGTCACATCTCAGCTAGCGGACAGGCTCTGGCCCGGGCCCCTGGATCATGACTGGACCCAAGTCTCCTGAGTTTAGGTGACTGTGCTTCTTAAGTGCCCTGATCCTGATGGCTACCAGGATGGCAGCCATTGTTTCTTCCTAGGCAGGACCCGTCTGCTGTAGCAACCCCCTCCAAAGGCACAGTAGCTGACCTGCCTGCTCCTCCATTGAGGGTGGGCATATGCGAGGGGTGCAGGTGGTCTGGCTGCAGATGCTCTGTCCTCAACAGCCCCTCAGGTAGCTGGGATGACCTGCCTGTCCTTGGCTTGTGTGGAAGCATGTTTGGACCTCCCTCTTCCGAGTCTGGAGTACGGGTCTTGAAAGAACACTTTCTTCCTTTTCCTCACCTAGAGATGACCTGAGGCCCTTGGTAACTAGCTTCCCAGGACCAGTTCAGAGGCAGTTCACTTTGCTTCTGAACCACCTCTTGCTTTCTGCCTAGGGGTGGGGCAGGCTTCCAGCCCTTCAGGCTAGTCACAGCACAAGTCAGGAAAATGGTCTTAAACCCAAGGCCTGAGAGTCTTGGTGGGAGGCTTCTGAATGTGCCAGTCTGTTTATTGTTCTCCAGCTAAGGAAGCTGAAGTTCAAAAAGGTAAAATGCTTCCTAACACAGTTCAGCCAGTGAATGGCAGATGCAGGATGTGAACTACTCTGCCCCCAGAGTGCACACATCTTCTGCGGGCACACACTGCCTGCCAACTCAGGGGCTCCTCCCACCTTCTAGGGATCCCATCCTTTTTCTGGGCCTCTGCCACATAGCTACCCAACTGTCTCACAGGCCCACAGAACCAGACAGAGCCAGGACAATAGTCCAAAGTTGCCTTTAGTATGGGATACAAAAGTAGAAAAAACAGTTGAGGCCTAAGGGGAGGTGGAGTGGGGATCAGGAGAGCAGGACTGCTCCTCACTATCAACCCCTCCCCCCAATATCCTGGTCCCTGTCCTGAAGGAATGTAGGGCGAGGGGAGGTGAGTGGTGCCTGGGTCTTCCGTGTCCCCCCAGAACAGCAGGCCGAGGTCACCAATGCCTGGAAGCCCGTGAAAGGGAAGGTGTATGAGCTGGGGGTGGAGGGAGTACCACAGCAGATTCCCTGAGAGGCCAGGCTGTGGAGCGTCACACCACGGAGCAGTCCTCAACCAGTGGGCCCAGGGCCTGGACCATATCTTCACGGCCCAGGACAGCCAGCGCATCTGCTAGCACCCTTAAGGCTGGCACCACTGCCTTCTTGGACAGCCCAGTACCTCAGCAGGGTATAGGCTGGCGCCTGGCTCTGAGCCATGGTCTCCACTGCCTCAGCCTGGTAGCCCAGGTGGCCCGCTAGGCCCCGCCAGCCTGCGTCGGGTTCACCCGACGCCTCCAGGAGCTGTTCCACTTCCTCCTGCTGCTGCCGAGGGAGATGGAGGTAAAGCCAGCAGCCAAGTTCAGGATGTGGCCCTGGGATGGGAGACATGAGGGACACGTGAGGGTTAGGCAGGCTTTGTGGTGGGGCAGAGCTAGGTAGGTCTGAAGGACTACAGTTTGGGGAAAGGGGCTCACCCTGGCTGGGGACACAGGGCTCCAGGCTGCTAGGAGAGTCCCGGAAGACACTGCTCTCCCCATGCATCTGGTCCCTGTTGAAGGCCCCCAGCTCTGCAGTCTGAGCTTTGGCCAGCTGCTGTCTTTGTTTACATGAGCACGAGCTGTGGGGAGCAGGGGGAACCTGCCAGCCTGCTCCAGCCTTCACGGAGACAGAGAGGGAGCTGGTTGGGAGCCCAGACAGGGAGGGAGGTTACCAGAGGGCAATGCCCAGACCACACCTACCACTTGAAGGCCACGTAGGCAAGCAGACCGAGGACCACAGAAGCCAGGAGGGCACAGTAGACAGGGATATTGCTGCCCAAGGCCCCTGGAGGCTCAGGGGGGAATGGGGAGGAGGTACCGGGGGCCAGGGCTCCCCCTGCCCCTACCAACACCCCTTCCCTGTCCCTGTCCTGCTCCCTCCAGGACTTATCTGTGGAGGAAAGGACAGACAAGATCAGGGGCAAGGAGGCAGCAGACATAAGACTTTGCTGCTAGAAAGACTGGAAACCATAGTCCCTACTGTGTAGAGTCAGAAGTTCATACCATGGCGTCAAAAGCTGACTGGTTCGTTCCCCACCCTCATCTCCCACAGCCTCCCCTTGGCTCGCCACTCTTGGACACCTAGCCCTTCCCTGATGTACCTTCTCCAGGCTTCCAGACCTCTGCTCTTGCTGGTCTACCTTTGCCATCTGACAAACTGGCAGGAAATCTCCTACTCTGGGAAGTCTCTCCTGATCTCTCCCAGGCTCCCTTTTCTGGCTCCTGGTGCATCTCCTCTGCCTACTATGGCACTAAAGTGTGTCCTGTCTCCCCCACCAACTCTGGACTGTGAGAGCTCACTGATTCGTTTTGGTCCCTGTGGGAGCCTCTGTGCACAGGAGACCTTGTAGATTTTTGCAAAATAAAACTGACCCGGAAGGCAAGGAAATGCTGCTGCTAACTTCTGCCTGCAGGCCAGTTATCCCCACAATCCAGTGCAAGAAGGGCACAAGAAACAGGGACTCCAAAGCCTGTGACTGGACTTGTGCGTGGCCTGCAAGGCCAGGGGCCCATGGATACCTCTCATCCTACCCTCTCAGTGTCCAAAATCTGGATCAAGAAGTACTTACCCACATGGACCACGCCTTTCCTGTGGCTGGAGTTGTGAAGCATGGTCCTGCCAGCTAGCAGTGCCCCCAGTGCCTGCATCTCTTAGAGAAGGGCTTGGAATGTCATGGGCAGCACTCAGAAAAAGGAGCTGGGAGACTTCTCTGAGTCCAGAAGGGGCTGTGTATAGGGACATGGGGGAAATTCCTCAAGACTGAAGTCAGGAGTCCCTTGGGGTAGTCTGTCCCCCTTTCCTGGCTCACTTCATCCTGATTCATTCCAGGGCTGGGTACCTCCCCCTCAATCTCCCCAGTCACCAATCTGGACCAGTTTCCTCCAGTGTCAAATGGGATGGAAGTGATATTGCTGGCTCCAGCTGGCCAAAGCGGGAGGAGACCATATTGCAGCTCTGGATGGAAAAGGGCACACTGGAAACCACCGTGTCTCAAAGACCATGGCAAACCCCTGGTCTGAGTCCAGGGATGGCATGGGGAGACTCCCATCCCCATCTAAGCCAGAGCCAGGTAGAGACTTCCTGGCTGGTAGGGGGCTTTCCAAAGTTCTCAGCAAGAGCATAGTCCCTGGAGTGACGAAGCTCCCACTCCTGCCTCTAGGGTCAGTGTCCAGCCCTCACCTCCTGCTCAGGGGCTCGACAGGAGGGTTCCTTGGTGGGTTCAGCAAGGGCAGACGGCATGTGGGCCCAGAGGCCCCCCTGGTCCTTTCTCATCTGGGAATTTGGAGAGGGCCTGGAGGCCAGAAACCTGAAGAACACTCAATCCAGGACCCATCTGTACTTACAAGGCTGATCCTGCTGGGACCTACCTCCTGAGGCCCGGGGAAGAGACCCTGGTCTGGGCAGAGGAGGGGATTTTGCCTGGAAAAGGGACAGAGATGAGACCTGGGGAAAGGTCCTCCAATTCCCACCACATCCACATCCCACCTGGTCCCACCCAGGCACTCCAAACTCACTTCCCTCCACAAGGCCAGAGGCCCATGTGTATGGCAAAGCACACAGTCGGCAAGTGGGTTTGGCACTGAGGCTGTGGTGACCCTTGCCACCTGAAAGATGTGTATGTACATTTGTGTCACTTACCACATAAGGGGCCCTTTCTGGATCCGGGTTGGCGGGTGAGCTTGTGACTAACGCTCGCAGAGACAGCCAAGCCTTGTGCCTGACCCACCCCGAGCTGTGGGACCGGAGCCTCTACCAACTCCCACACACACCCATCTCGAGGCCCACAGAATATGCACACACGCCCATACTACCCCGACTTCCCACAGGCAATCCAACCCAGAAGCCAGACCACAACCGCACAGGATTTCAGGTCTAGAAGTGGGGGGCAGAGAGGCAGTCTCGGCTCCCTCCGTCCAGAAAGACCCGAAGCTCTGTCCCCAACACGCTTCTGACCTGTGGGGCCCGACCCTCCGCGGGTCCCAGGATCTGCTCAGCCGGGCTGGACGGGGCCTCCAGGCCTTGGGCCGGCCGGGAAGACAGAGCGGAGTCCCTGTGGATACCAGGTTCTTACCCGCCCGAGGCTAAAGCTGCAGCGCGGACAGGAGGAGGGCTGGACACCGAGTGGGCGGGGCCGCCCACGATCTTGCCCCGCCCGGCCCCAGAATGCACACACGCCGTGGTGGTGAGTGGTGAGCCCGAAGGGGGGCTGCGTGCAGCTGCCAGAGAAACAGCGGCCGGGGCCCCTAGGGACAGGGGCGGTGTGGTTGGGGAGGGGACGGGTCGCCGCAGGTGCTCATGGACCAGGGGCACGCTAGCCCGGGACTGTGGCCAGGGCGGGTTGAGACGCCGCGCGTGCACACATGCTTGGAGGCGGAACAGCTACAAAACTAGTCCAGGTTTATTGCTGAGATGCGAGAGTGCAGGGCCGCCCTTCGGATTAAGGCCACGGCCCGGCCCCAGTGCTCTGCCGGGACGGGGACTTGGGGGGAACCTGGGCTCCCCACCCCAGGCTGTGCAAAAAGTGCTGTGCGGCTGCTAAGGCCAGCGCTGGGACTCCGGGCGGCCCCTCTGCCGGCGAGGGGCGGGACTTCCTGGAGTGACATCGCCCACCAATCCCTGAGCTGGGCAGAGGTGGGGCCCCGCCCACCCCCTGCCCCAGTGTGGGCTGGACGTCGCCCTCTCCTTGGACTCCTGGGCGGGGCCCTCCCCGTGGCGAAGCCCGCTGGGGGGCGGAGCTGTGCGGCGGGCTGGGGCGGGGCAGGCTGTCAGCGTGCCTCTCCAGGGTTGTACTCTGTCTCCCCAGAGGACACCTGGGAGATGCGCCGAGAGGACCGCCACAGCTTCCGCGCAAACTGGCTGCTGCGCACCTGGTAGAAGCAGGAGCAGGCTGGGGTCAGCCAGGACCGTCGCTTCCCCAGCCCGTTCGAGGCCCTCCCTGCCCTCACACTCACCTCAGAGGGCTGCCCTGCGCCCACCACGATAAGCTTGCCGTCTTCCAGACCCACGAGCACGTGGCTGCGCTCCTTGGTCACAGCCACGCTGCGGATGGGCACCTTCATGGGCAGGGGAGGCGCGGCCGGCAGCAGTCTGGAGGGAGGGAGGGGATACATATATACAAACTCGCAACTACAAGGAAGCTTTGATCCAGCAGATAACTGTCTCTCCATTCTCCCATCTACCTCCCAGTCCTCATTTGAAGGATGACTCGATTAAAATCCTGACACAGAATGGGACCTCCCACAAGTGTGTGGCTAAGGGAGGCCCAGGGCAAGATCTCCCCATTGGGGGATGGGAGGACAGGTGAGAGGCCTTGAAGAATGTGTCCACAGACATGTAAAGGGGATGTGGGTCCACGGGGGCACCTCCTAGTGTCCTCTGCCAATGACCACCACCCTGAAGGATCACAAACCCATAAACAGTGGGGCTCACTTGTTCAAATGGAAGATGTGCAGGGCACACTGGGCTGTACCCAGCAGAACAAAGTCCTCCGTCACCGCGAGGGCTGTGGGCTGCTCTACCAAGGGCAGTGAAGCCCGTAACCTCCCATTCACCGAGTACAGGTGCAAGGAGTAGGTGACCTGCAGGAAGCAGGAGGTGTCAGCAAGGACAGAATCCCAACCACCCCGATCTTGGCTGGGCACCCCTTTCCTGTACCTGGGCCCCCAGATGCTCCCGCGCTGAGCTCTGCACCAGGATCTGGCCCTCAGACCCCAGCGCCAGATGGGACACAGGTCCAGGCAACGTGGCTCCTGGGGGCCTTAGTGCGGCCATAAACTGGCCACGGCGTACAGTGTGGATGATCACAGTTCCATCCTGCAGGAAGGCAGCTTAGGGTGCTAGGCAGGGGTGTGTGAGCTCCAGGGGCAGTGCCCAGCAAACAGCCTCCCCTGGACACAGGCAGACACACACCTCGGATCCAGACACCGCCATGTCAAGTTCAGTGCTGATGGCCACACAGCTCACTGCAGCCTCATGCCCGTATAGGACCTGCACAGGCTTTGATGCCAGCCCCACCGAGAGACCACCCTGTGGGGAACACCGGAGCTGGCTCAGGACTGGGGCCTCCCACTACCTTGGCCCCTGAGTGAGAAGGCTAAAGCTCAGAAAAGTTAAGGTCTTGTCCAAAGCCGGAGAGCTGGAGGGCTGTGGAGCCCCAGACTTGCTCATGGTAGCAGAGGGAAGGGGAAGAGAGCAGGGCAGGACTGGAGAGGCCCACTGAGGGGCAGATGGACTGCAGATCTGGACTATGGGGGCCCCGGAGCGCTGCCACCCAGCATACCTGCTGCAGGAGCCGCCACACCATGCATGTGGTGTCCCGGGAGCCTGAGATGAGGTAGATGCCACAGGTGTCCAGTGCAAGGCAGGTTACTACATCTGAATGGAGAGGGGAGGGGAGGGTACCAGCAAAACAGAGTGGTTACCCCCTCCCTGGCCAGCCTTGGAACCCTACTCCCACCTGCACACCCCGAGCTCCAAGACTGCACATACCGAGGTGGCAGCTGAGCTGCTTCAACAGCTTGCCCCGGGGTAATGCAGTCACCCGCAGGCTGCCATCCCAATGGCCACCACTGAACACCAGCTTTCCGTCTGGGGCTGCTGCCAGGGCCTGCCCACTCACGCCACTGCCTGGCACCCAAGGCCCACTCAGCAGTCGCTGCATCCTGACCCAGTGAGGAGGACCACAGGTAAGGCCAGGCCACACAGGAGAACCCAGGCCCTCAGAAATCTTGGCCAGAGCCTGCAGCTGGCCCTCATTCTGTTTGGGTGGGGAGATGACTTGGGGTGCTGGGTATTTAGAGCCCACCCCTGCCCACAGCCCTCTTACTTGGGGTTGCCCACGGTGGGGTCTTTGCTGAAGCTGAAGTAATTGCTTATGTTACGGTCATAGGGCAACCAGCTGTGGGTGCCCAGCAGCCCATTGGCACTCACGGTCACCTGCGGGCAGGAGGGGACAGAGGTGGGTTTGGGGCAGAGTCAGAAAGGTGATGGAGCTGAGATGGGGCCCCACCCAGTGCACTTACCAACAGGTCTGCAGAGCCCTGGGTGATGAAGGAGTGGGGCTGCCGGTGGGGAACCAGGGCCAGCACTAGGGGCACGCCATCACTGATGACCTGCAGAGGGCAGAGCAAGGCTACAGCACCTGCTCCCTGGAACACGACTCAGTCCCTGGCCCTCAGCCCCCAGGGGTCACAGGCTAGGCATCATACAGACAGAGGTCCCTCAGAGAAATAGGCATCAGAGACCAGTGTGCCTTCAGGGCATCTCAGAAAGTGAGTGAGAAACCAGATGGATAAGGCAGATCCTTCCAGGGTGTCAAGCTTGGTTTCAACTGTGGTCATCCCAACCCATTACTCCACGGCTCTGAGCCTGCTAGCAGGAGGAGAGAAGAGCCTAAACACATCAGACTTGGGGGCATTCTGGGATGCAGATAGGAAGGTGAGGGAGAGGATCTAAGGCCCGACTCCCTCCTTCTGGTCTCCCTCAGGATGGTCAGGTGAGTCAACACCTTGTCCTGACTCTCCCTCACTCCCATCTCCTCTGATGTTTACCTCTTTTTCTAAGATGTCTTAGCATCAGTGACCTTGATTTAGGTTTTCCATCTGCCCCAAGAGATTGGTAAGGACAGTGGGATTAAACGAATTTCACCAAATAGGAAGTCGAGACCCTGCCTCCTCTCACCTCTGCGAAGAAGGCCTTGAGCTGGTCCAGGTGCTGGAAGACGCTAGGTGAGTTAGTGTCCAGACGTGCAAGGCGTTGGGCTGCTTCCTCAGCTGAAAGCCGAGCCGGATGTGGCTCCTGTGGGCAAGTGGCTGATCAGCACTGTGGCCAGGGCATCCCTGACCACTGTCTTCCAAGCTGGCCTTACCTTCAGCAGCTGACAGGGAGTCTGCCCGAAGTTGCTGATAATGCCCTCCAGAGCCTTCCGTTCCCGCTCATCTGCCACTTGGTCCAGGTCCACGGCCCCTGAGCATCAGACAGGAAGGGCAGGTCAGTCGGGACTCCCTCTGTGCCCACCGCATCCACCCCTCCTCTGTGCCCCGGCTCCCGCTTGAGTCTAGGACACTGCTCACCCTCGTAGGTGCAATAATAGAAGACGTTGAGGGCCTCCTCCGCAGCTGGCCCCCGCTGCTTGTAACCAAAGATGAGGTCGATCCACTCGTGCAGGTGGGCGGACACATATTCTGACTCCTGGGGGCGGGGAGGAGGCAGTCAGTCCGGGAACGGCTGACCCCCGCCACCAAGCCTGGCTGCCCGCCTGTCTGCGTGTGCTCATCTCACCAGAGCCCGGCGGTGCTGCTGGATGAAGTCCTCAGGAGAGCTGGCCCATGGGGGCAGCACCACGTCGCCTACCTTCTCGTTGGTCAGCTGCAGGCAGCCCAGGTCAAAGCCTGGCACAGAAGACTGGGTCAGCTGTCTCTCTGCGCCATCTTCACCTGCTCCCTGGCCACCGCCCCCAACCAGAGCTCTCCGTCCCCACGCCTCCCGCCCCCACGCCAGCTCTTACCGTTCTGGTTCTCCAGGAAATCGGGGAAGTAGAAGAACTCTGGGATGAGCTCCTTCACGTCGGCTGGGCTCTCCAGGCGGGCCTGCCAGGCTGCTGCCACCGAGTGGAACTGCCGGTCAGAGCAGTCAAAGCTGGGGAGGGGCACGGGCCAAAGTGAGGTGGAGAGAAGGGAGACAGCGGGGGAGAAGGTGTGGCTGCAGGAAAGCAGGGAGCCAGAGGGTCCAGGATGCCTGGAAGACCCACCTCTTCCCTTCATCCACCCTGCCCTGCCCTGCACCATCTGCCTGCCCCTCCGCACCGGCCACTCTGCAGCTGGACGTGCAGGGAGGTGAAGGGTTCCACGCGGATGAGGTAGTGCATCACACCTGCCGCGTTGGAATAGTGGGTGCCATAGTGGAATTTGTCAATGGTGCCCGCTGGGTCCTCGAAGCTCTCGTACCTAGAGCCATAGTTGGGGGGAGTCAGCAGAAGCCCTCCTCTTGTCCATCCCAACCCCCGAGCCCAGCCTCGCTCAGGCACTCACTTCTCTCTCACAAGCTGGGCATGCTTGGGATTCACCACACCAATGGGCTTGGACAGGTCCCGGAAGACGACTGGGTTGCTGAGGTCCAACGTTGGGGACACATAGTCCTGTAGGACCCAGGGGAACTGGCCGCCCACCCGGGCAGGAGCTGCATGAGGGTCCTGATGGCCTACCTGCCCTGCCCTCACCCTCAAGAAGACGGGCGGAGCCCGCAGGTGGGGACGCATCACATGGAGGGGCTGCAGGGGAGCCGGAGGGACTGTCTGGGACAGGATTCCCTTGGGGGAGAACAGAGGCCAGGCCTCAGACAGCACCCGCCCAGGACCAAGCTCAGGGCTCGGCCCACCATCAGAACCCACACTTGGGTGAACCAGGACTGGCGGACCAGAGGGGTGGGGGAGGTGGGGAGCAGGCCCTCACCACAGGGTACTGTGACAAGTCATTGTAGGTCCGCCCCGCAATGGTGTTGAGTTGCATCAGGTACTCGAAGTTGGAGATCTCACGCTGTACCCATTTCTGGGGGGCAGAGGCAAGAGGTGAGCCCGCTGGACTGCCAGCCCTCCTCCCAACCACAGGGCCCTGACCTCACCCGATCCTCACACTCCAGGGCTCTCACCTGGGTAAGGCCTGAGGCACGCAGCATCTCCTGGGGGGAGCGGCTGCTCAGGTAGCCTTGGGTAGGGGGCCGCAGGCGCAGGAGCCACGAGTACACCTGGTTCCGTACCTGGGTGTGGGGTGGGATGGGGCAGGGTTGGGGCCTGGGGGCCTGGCACGGAGATGAGGCCGTGGCCCCACCCATCTTGCAGGGGAAGTTGAGGAAGTAGTTGGCCTGATCAATAAAGAAGAGCTCAAGCGCCGAACGGCGCAGGTTGAAACGCCGCAGGTGGACCTCGCGGAGCTGGGCCAGTGGGCGCCGGAAGTCATGGCCGATGCCTGTGGGGACGGACAGCGAGTACAGGAGTCACTCGCCCCGGCCCCACCGGACCCCAGCCATCCCTGCCGTCCCTCCGTCCCGTTCCATCAGAACACACCCTCCTCGGTTTCCACACGCTCAGCGCTGCCGTCGTAGAAATACACGTGCTGTGTGGTGACCTCCAGCAGCCCTGGGACCACAGCCACCACTGTGACCAGCTGGCACTCAGCTGACAGCACCAGCTTCTCGTGCTGCTCATCCAGTTCTGCGGCCTCCAACCTGGGGGCCAGCACCCACTTTAGGCACCAGACTCTGGGATCCCCTTTCTGACCAGTCCAAGGACCACACTCTTGGAGTGCCACCAAGTCATGAGGTACACAGCTCATGACTCCCAGAGGAGGAGGAGCTACCCAGGGTCCAGACTGACCACAGTCTCCGCCCCGAAACCTGGGCCTCTGAATGTCTTGCCAGGACACCAACCCCCGTCCCCAGCTTCCCTCATTCAGCCCCTGCCTGCTCCCATGGGCCCCCATCCTAGTCTGGTTTGTGTTTCTCAGTCCTGCTCTGGGGTGCCGAGCCATGAATGAGCAACTATCCATCCTTTTATAGCTGTGCCCAATACCCCCACCTGATTTTGGACCATCCCTTTCAGCAGGAGGGGAAACAGACTCCGGAGTCAATCCCACCGCCGGCCAGCACACACTGGAACAGACCCGTTGCCCCCAACAATCAGCTCTTTCCCAGCCCCACTCACGCGGTCTCCAGCGCAGCCAGCTCATCCTCACCCAGCTGGTCTTCCTGCAGCTCCTCGGGTAGGCTGCTGACTTTGGCCTCTTTGGTCACTGCTAGAGGCAAGGAGGCCTCCTCTGTGGGTGTCAGGGGGGCCTCACCTGCAATGGGCCCAAGGGTGCTCAGCCAGAGAAAGACAGGACAGGGCGTACGAGGTTGGGTGGACCCAGCTCAGCACACCCTCTCACCCAGGTTGTCGCGTAGGGCACTTGCTTCCAGGTGAGGGTTGAAGTGATGGTTGGGCACCAGCTTCAGACGCATGCGCGAGTATGTCTCCGCACTGGAGAGCTTCCACCGGGGGGTGGGCGGGTCCCTACAGATATGTCCCCAGTGATGGTCACGGGCAGGGGGGCAGAAGGCTGTACACCTCTGGGTTCCTCCCAGGCTTCACCCACAAAGGCACCCTCCCGGCTCCTCCCTCCCAAGCCCCACCCCACCCAGATTCCACCCCGAGCCCCGCCCACCTCAGGGCCCAGGCCCCACAGGGGCTAGAGAGCTGACGCCACAGCGCCCCCCAGTGCAGCAGGGCGGTCGAGTGCTGCGCTGCCTGCTGCTTCAGGGCCGCTGTGTACCGCAGCCCCTCCAAGCGCGCCCGCCGCTGTGCAGGTTCCAGCACCAGCTCCTGAGGAGGTGGGGAGGGGAGGGGGGAGGAACGGGTG
This sequence comes from Kogia breviceps, assembly GCF_026419965.1. Lineage (NCBI taxonomy): Eukaryota > Metazoa > Chordata > Mammalia > Artiodactyla > Physeteridae > Kogia > Kogia breviceps. The sequence continues at coordinate 41,267,666 of NC_081319.1, forward strand.
AGTCCCGCTGGCTGCTTCACGTGCTGTCCCTGTTTCTCCACTCCGTCCCATCAGCCGTCCTCTGGGCCCACGTGTGGAGCAGCTCCCCGCCCCCCGCCTCAGGTCGCACACCTGGAAGGCCCGGCGACCGCGTGCCCGCTCCCGCTGGCGCCGCTGCCCACTGCTCATGAGCATGTCGTAGCAGGCATTCCAGAAGCCTGACATGAGGTCGTGACTCTTAGCGTAGGTGTCCATTTCGAACTGCGACATGGTGGGCTGCACCTGGAGGATGGGACAGGGAGAGGAGAACGGTGCTCGATGTGGGTCCCCAGCTCCCACTTCTCTGCCCGTGCCCCCTGCTCCAGGCACCTGCTTGTCGATGAAGTGACGCCATTCGGGGGTGGCACAAAAGGCCTGGAAGTCCTCGAAGAAGGTGGGGCTGCCGTTGGTGGGAGGCAGGGAAGGCAGCCCCCACTGCAGCCCCAGTGGCCCGTAGGCACGGTTCAGCAGTGTGCGCACCAGCGGTACCAGCCATGAGCAGCGCTCTGCAGCAGCGGCTGCAGCTGGGTGCTCCCCGTCCCCGGTGGGGGTCTCTGAGGGTGGGGTGTTCAGCGCCCGTGCCAGCACCGCTTCCAGCTTGGACAGCACATAGCAAGCCTCCTCCCGGCGCATGGGCACTGCAGTCTGCAGCAGTGCATGCAGCTTCACATAGGCCTGGGCGTGCAGCTGTGGACCGAAGGGGTGGAGGTGTCACCAGCTACTCCCAGAGTTCCCTATACCCACCACACACCCTCCCCTCACACCCACACTGTGCTCACCTGTGGGTCCTCCAGCAGAATGTAGCCAAGCACGAGGCGCAGGCCGATCTGTGCCATCTCTTGGAGATCTGATGTGCCATTGGCCAGGTGCAGCCAGGCCCCCAGGCGATCAAGCAGGCTGCACACACCTTCAAAGAGCTGCCACACACCATATATTCCAGGCAGCCATCACCAGAGGAGGCCAAAAGCCCATGGGGCGAGAGCAAGGTAAGGTATGGGCTGGAGGCCAGGGAGGGTTTGTACATACAGATAAACCTACGCTCACAGATACTGGAGCTGATGCACCCATGACGGCATACGTGTACTCATCTACCTCCCAGACCAGATGCCCTCAGGTGCACAAGAACACTGAGCATGTGCCCCTCTGAGCTGTCATACCTTCTCACTCCACAGCTCCTGGTTACCGTGGCCCTCGGCACACAGGAAGTCCTGCAGCAGGCGCAGCAGCCAGAGCGCCTGCTGGGTGAGGCTGGCTAGGACCCCAAGGGGTGCCTCCTTGATGTCGGTCAGGGCTGACTCCAGCATCATCTCCAGGAGGCTGGAGGGGGGTGAGGGACTCAGGTGTCTACCTGACCGCCTTCTTGGCCCCAGGTTTCCCCAAGGCTCTTCCCCCTCCTGAGTCACCCCCTCACCTGCGCTTGATGCAGTCTGGTGGGCGCACAAGCGTGGCCGAGGCCCCCAGCTGGGTGAGCACGGAGAAAACCTGGCCGCGCTCCCGCCAGGCAGCCTCGTCACTGCCATCCACTCCCCGCCAAGTCACCGAGAACAGCACGTTGGTGAGCAGGTTACAAAGCTCCTCCTCACAGGTTTGCTGCGGACACAGTGGGTGTGTGGGGTGCAGGCTGGGGAGGGAGGCAATCACTGCCCCACTACCATCCCTGTTCAGCACGTCCGCCCACCCACTAGTAGGGACAGCAGGAAGCAGAGCCTTTGGCCAACAGCCGAGCCAGTCTGGTGCTAAAGGCCTAAACAGATGGTGTGGGCCTCAACCACTGCCCGAGTTCCAGGGAGGATCCTGGGATTCCAGGACTCCTAAGAGGAGACGAGGCAGTTCACACGGTTACCTCACAGTCCTCACAGGCCTCAAGGACTGTCCTAGAATTCTCTGCAAGAATGCCACAGAATAAGCAGACACCCATCCCCAGATCCAGAAGCACAAGGCAGGACCCTTAGAGCAATGCTGCCCATGGGCCCTGTAAAGTCCCTGCCTCACAGGCTCTCGAGGGCCTTCTGAAGCCTGGTTAGTGCCCCCAATTCTGTCTCAGCATGACTTGCCCTGTTCCAGAACACCCCCCACCCCCCAGGGAACACACTGCAGATAAAAGCTACGAGGCGGCAGCTCCAGACCCAAATGGCAGTTGTAGCCCTGATGTCAAACAGGGCAACACCTTTGGAAAAGCTACGCTGCCTGCCCTGTGTCCCAGAGGTGCCCTCCCTTGTTGCCATACAGTGGTAGAGGGTGGGCCTGCCTCACCTGAGGGTTGCTTGTATTAGAGGTGTCATCCCCACTGATGGTGGGCTCTGGCAGGCTGCCATCCTCCAGCACATTGGAGAGACTGGAGCTGTGGCGGCCCTGGGCAATAGGGAAGGACCGGGGCCCATCCAGCGGGGAAGGTGTGCCAGGCTGGCTGGCTGGAGTGAGAGTCCCACTGCCACTGCCACCGCCAGCAGTATTGCCTGAACTCACACTGGCCCGTTCCAGGCCCAGCTCCAAGGGTGCAGAGAATGGGGAAAGAGCCTGGTAAAAGGCGTCAGGGTCAGGGCAGGGGACCTCTGCGGGCAGGAAGACGTCCGAAGGCTCAGGTGACTCAGTGGGTGGCTTGTGTAAGGCTGGCTCCGGGGAGGTGGGTGGCTCGGGGGTAAAGGGCAGGGGACTGCCAGCTGTGACGGCTTCCAGGACAAACAGCCGGGTCAGCACATCCTGCCAGCCGGCCTGCTGGGCCAGCAGCCGCACTATGTCTGGCTGTCCGTAGATGAGGTGGAAGAGCTGCCGGGCCAGGGCACAGCAAGTGAGGGACTCATCCGACAGCCTGCCCCAGCCCCTCCTCCTGGGGCCTTTGCATGAGAGGCCTCCAGAGACCCCTCGTCACAGGCTAAGTCCACAGGGTAGAAGCCGCCCCCCCAACAAAGCTTTCACTTCCCACTCACCTGACGACAGATGTCTAGGCGGATGCTGAGGTCAGCCTGGAGGGACAGCTGCACCACAGCCAATAGATCTGAGAGATTCAGGCAATCTGGGAAAACGGCCAGAAAAGGCCTGAGGGACTGACCCCAGAGGGGGACTGTGCTCCTCTGCTGGCTCAGCCTTGGTCCCTTGGTACCAACACCTTCCCTATTCCCACCTGCCCTGGTTCCTGGATCCACATCACCCCTCTACCTGGCCTGCCTCTTGGCCCCAACCAGGTTGTACCTGCCCCCAGGAACAGCTTGAAGAGGCCCTGGCAGAGCTGGGGGGAAACGGCCCCCTCCGGCAGGCAGGCAACGAGACCCTGGAGGCCACACTCTCGCAGCCGGAGCCGCTGGCGGCTGCGCTCAGGTAAGCGCTCATTCTGCTGCAGTCTGCGCAGGATCTGTGTAGGGGTCGTAGGGGGTAGGGGTCGTCATCACGGGTTAAGAGTTACTGTAGGAGGGTGAGTCACCACACAGGTGTGTGGCTTCAAGAGAGGCCTGCAAAGGCAGCTTCACCCACCAGACTAAGGCCTTCTGCACCTCTCTGGACTCAGGCGGGGGCCCCAGTGAATTAGGATGCCAGGGTCAGGAGTGAGCTGAGTGTACCTTGCAGACTCGGTCGGGCAGCAAGGGCATGGGCCTTGGCCGCACCAGCAGTGCCAGCAGCACCTCAAGGTTCCCTGGCTCTAGCAGGAAGACAGCCAAAGACTCCTGTGCTGGGGAGCCCTGTAGCAGTGCCAGCAGCAGGTCCAGCGCACCCAGTACCTGGAGATACAAAGTCTCACACTGAGCCGGCCACCCCCCCAACCCTGAATGTGGTCCACACTCCAACCCTCCCCTTAGTCTCACCCTCGCCAACCTCCAGCCTACCTGGCCATCATCACCCGCAGCCGCCAGAAAGTTCAGCACCACCTGCAGGTCATCAGCGGAAGAGCTCCGCACCAGAAACTCCCGCGCCAGGCCCAGGAGTGAAGTCTGCACCGTGCGCAGGTCATCAGCCGCTAGGGGGCGCTCCCGCTGTAGGCTGGGCAGGTCCCAGCAGAAACAGGCACCCAGGGTCAGAAGAACACAGGGGCATGGAGGGGAGAACAGGGCAAGTGGGCAGGTGAGCTGGGGGACTGAAAAGACCTGCCCGCAAGGCCAGAAGCTGCAGTGTCAGCACCCCACCCTATCTGCCCCCACCAGCCTCACCTGTAGTGAGCGCGCAGAGCATCGAGGATGAACTGGACCCCGTACTTCTTCCGCAGCTTCTGTCTATGCTCACGGACTATGCTAGACACGTACTGGATGTGGCCTAAGTGGGAATCGGCAGAGGGCTCAGGCTACCTGGCTGAGCCGGGTCCCTTCCATCCTCCAAGACAGGGGCCATGCCCCTGCCAGACCTCCCTGCCCACCTCCACCCCCGACCAGGAGAGGGTCATGGTCCCCTCAGATGCCTCAGGGCAGGTATGTCCCCTCAGATCACCCACAGGGCTATAGCTTCTCAGAACCTCCACCAACATCCTGCCTGGCGGCATCCCCTCACCCAAATCCCCACACCTACCCAGGCGCACAGCAAAGTCGCTAAGTGTCCAGAGGTGAAAGTTGAAGAGCAAATGCTGGTAGAGCAGGTACAGGAGGGGCCCACTGCCCTCGGCTGCCACCTGCTCCATCAGAAGCTGCGCAGACATGAGCACATTCATGTCCATGGCCCAGCTGGGGACCTGGGGGAGTACAGAGGAGCTGGGGTGAGATATCAGGCCCTGCCCGCCCACTCTCAGGCCTCCCAGTTTCCACCGTGCCCTGCACAGGCAGATGGACACAAGCATCCTGCCTGCTCAAAACGCTTCGGTGGCTCCCTGCTGTCTCTGAAGCGCAAGCTCCCAGCCTGCTGTGCAGGTGTCCTGCTGTGCTGCTACTTCCCCCAGACCCTCTCAGCCAAACCCTGCCCAGCCTTTCAAGGCCCTGCTCCAATGCCATCTCTCCCAGGAGGCCCTCCCTGACTGATGGCATCAGGCTCCCTTTCTTGGTCCCTCCAATCAGTCCCCTTAGTCAGACAGGGCAGTCCCCTCCCCGCCTGCCCCAGCAGGCCCCACCTTGCGCAGGAGGGCCCCAATGATGGCAGGCCCCTGGCACTGCACCAGGCTCTCCTGGTTCACAGCATGGCCCTGTAGGAAGTTCCGCAGCATCAGCAGAAAGGCAGCCACTGCATTCCTCTCCATTCGCTCCTCTACCGCCACCAGGAAGGGAACAGATGTACATCAAAGGCCTGCCAGTGGCCACAGAGACCTCAAACAGTTCAGCCCCCCGACCATGCCAAGATCTCCTCCCCCCAGTTCAGGCACCAGGGACACTTACCTGAGGACTTGCCCAGTGGGAGCAGCAGTCCCTGGGTGGTGTTGTGGCCCGAGGTCAGTTCGGGCCCCACAAGGTCATGTGTTTCTGCTGGACCTGCCTCGGCTTCTTGGGGCTGTGTAGCCACTCGTTCCAGCAGGGGCAGCAGGGCACCCATGCCTCCCACGCAATTCACCACATCCTGCGGGTGGGGGCCACCATGAGGGGGCAGCACCCAGCCATCTCGTGCCCCACTCCATCCCAGCAGACCCCCCAGCCTGGAAATCTGGGTCTCCTCAAGACCTCCCAGGGCGCAGTGTCACTCCCCAGCCCACCCTGTACACATGTGCACGTGCTCATACTTCCTGCACACACTGCTCACGTGAGCACACACCTTCACATCCCAGGTCTCCACCCTGTGGCCTGTCAGGCGACCATCCAGCCCATGACTAGGGGACAGGTCCAGGCAGATGTTGTTCTTACAGGCCTGGGGACAGGGAGTGAGCAGGCAGCAAGGCTCAGTGGAGGAGGTGGAGGGAGGGAGAGGATGGGAGGCAGGGGGAGGGAGCGGGATTAAGCCAACTGTCCACCCCCCCACCAATACCTGAGGTGAGTAATGGAGGAGCAGCTTGGTGCCAAGTTCATGCAGTTCACCCTCGGGCTTGAAGGGTGCCGTCTCATTGGGCCCTAGGGGGGTGGGTAGGGGGGCTTCAGACCTGGCTGGGCTTCTGGCCAAACCCCACCCACAGCCTGCCTCTTCTCTGCCTGATCAGAGGACAGACTCGCCCTCCCCCCAGGGATAACTTCCCCCTGCCAGACCCCTCGTTTCTGGCCTCGGCACTTGTTGAGACCCAACCAGTTGGGTCCTGGGGCAACGCGGTAGGGGCTGGGGCAGGGCACGGGGACGGCGCCGCATACCCAGGGTGCATAGGACCCGCAGGGCTGCCGCCTGCAGGGCTTCATGGAAGATGGCCACAGCCCCTAGCTCGCCCTCCAGGGATGTGGGGCTGCCCCATCGAGTGTCCTGTGTGCCTGCGAGGGTGGAGCTGATGCTGCCCTCCTGCAGGGGGGCCACCAGCCCGGACCCCCAGCCAAGCCCTGTGGTGGCCGGGACTGACTGGGAGCGGGTGAGGGAGGGGTGAGTGTGAGCCAGGGCAGCAGGGACGGGTGGCGCAGGCAGGCCCGTGGTGGTGGTCGTTGTGCGGTGCCCAGCAGAGCCGATACAGCAGGAGGAGAAAGGCTGTGGGGCCAGGGTTGGGGGAGTGGTCAGGTCACAGCAGAGCCTGGGGTTCCACCTGCATCCAGTTCCTCGGTGACCCCCAAGGCTGCACAGGCCCCAGAGGCCGAGGCCTGTGGGGTGGGAGAGGAGGAACACGGGGCTCCAGGCCCCACCCTGTCCAAGTGCCCCCAGCTGCCCAAGCCTCCCCAAACCCTGCCTGGCACACCTCACTAAGGGAGGGGCAGCGAAGGGGTGCCGTCTTCACCAGATAGCCGTCTTTGTAGACATGCACCAGGTTCTGGCTGAAGGGCCGGCGCCCGGGCACATGGACAATGGCCACACAGTGCTAGAACAGAAGACACATCAGGTCACAGGTTGGGACGTGGTGTCCCCTCCACCTCCCTGGGCCACATGAGGACGGAGGCTCACCCAGGCAGAGTCGGCAAAGGACACTTCAGGCAAGCTCATGGTCAAGTACTCCTTCCGGGTGCACACGGCCACCACCAGGGTCCCAGCCGCCGTGAAGAAGGCTTCAAACCCTGAGCCGCTGCTGGTGAAGAAGCTGGGGGCAGGCCACGCCAGTTATGCCCGCTGGTTCTCCTGTTCACCCTGGCACCATGCCCTGGTCCCTAGCAGTCACCCACCTGTACAGTTGCTTTCGCTGGAGTGGCCGGGTGGGGGCCGGGGCAGGTGTTACAGCCATGGGGTGCAGACACAGCCAGGCATGGAAGGTGAAGCCAGGTCCTGGCCATCGCTGCACGGGGGGTACCATGATACCCGCCATGCTGGGCGTGAGGTCAAAGTAGCACAGGGCTCGTGCCGGGCCCCGGTGCCGGGCCATGCCTGAGAGCGCGCGGATGATGGCACCTGCGTGTCGGGCATCCCCGGCCTCAGTTCCACCCGACCCTGAGTCCAGCCCTGGCGGGGGACGAAGCAAGCGACGGAGCTCCAAGGGCCTTAGTGACACGTGGCCCAATGCTTGCAGCAGCGCCAGCAGCTGCTCCTGGCAGCGGGCCCCCAGGGCTACCCCCTCGCTGAGCGTCTCCAACAGGCAGCCCACCAGACCAGCCTGGACACACGTGGCACGGCTGGCAGGGCAGCTGTCACAGAGCCACCAGAGGCGCTGTGCTAGGAAGAGCCGCAGCTCAGCTGTGGGCAGTGCTGGCAGCCACCGCATTAGCACCAGCACTGGCTGCTCATTGCGGATTGGTGGTGGTGGACACGTACTGTGGTTGCCTTCCACAGCCTGCGGGTGGAGAGAATGATAGTTCCTGGGCAACTGGCATGGAACAGGCCACCCTACCAACAGTGGGACTTCCTGTCTCAGTTTACTTGCCTACAGCATGGGAACACAACGTGTGCTACCCCATCCAGCTCACAGGTTGTGCTAGAGGCTCAGGAAAGCCAGAGGTGCTCAGACAACCATCGCTACCAACAACAACCCTTGGCTTTCGGTCTGGGTTGGCCTAAACCCCAACTGCCTATTCCTAGGATCATCCTGGGGCTTGCTAACATGCAGCAGCTTCCAGGCTCCATGCAACTCAGAATCCTCACCCTGACACACAGGGTCAGGCCCCAGGTCACACATAGTCAACATGGTCCCCTAAGGTGGAGAGCTCACCTTCCGTGATAGCCCTGACTCAGTCCTGGCTGCCCTTGGGACCCTGCCCCCAAGCCCTTGCCCTCACCATGTTGAGCAGCTCTTGCAACAGTCGATGGGTTGGGGGACCTTGACTCTGTAGCACCTCTTGCAGGTGAGGGTAGCCGATGCGCTCCTTAAACACCTCCTGTGCAGGGATGCATGGGAAAGGAGTGAGTGTGTATGTGGGCCCCAGGGCACACTCATACCCCACGGGAACCCTGGAGGAGGCATCACCTTTCAGGGCCCCCTTGCCTGGCTCTGCCTCTGGTCAGTGCTAGCACAGGAATAGGTCTACCTTGGAAGGCTGCAGATGCTGGTCAGCCACAAGCATCCTTCCGCCCTCCAGCTCTGAGCCAGGATGGCCAGCTCCCAGGACTCACTAATGACCATGCTCGCCCAGGGGGCTGAGCCGTACCCCAGTGGGCAGGATGGTCACCTCCCCAGCTCACTTGCTCTGACAGCCATCAGCCAGGCCTGTTCTAGAGACAGTTGGTCAATTTAACTCCCATCCCACACCCCGACTACAGCAGGACCGCAGCATCCTCACCTTGGCGGAGGGGGAGCCGCTCATGATGCAGGTCAACACTCTGACTACATGGACTGCAATAGCGTCTGTGTCCTGGTCCAGTACCTTGGGGTGGGGAGGGGCAGTCAGGAGAGGCAGGTGCCAGGACGTCACAGCTGGCAGCACCCTGCAGTAAAAGGGGTGCAGGGACAGGAACAGATGCCCCAAGGCAAGTAGCTGAGCTGGCTTGGGGCCCTGGGAGTGTGGCAACACTGTCTGGGCCATATAGTGCTAGAACAGAAGCCACCAGGCCCTCTACCCTTGCCCAAACTGCCCTGACCCTCACCCTGACCTTGGGGCCCTGTCTGAGCAGCTTGGTAAGGCCCACTCTGACAGAGAAGCCAGGGAAGAAACCAAGGCTGGGAAGGGCCTCACTGGGAAACTGGGACAGATCACCAGTGAACCCTTTGGCCACAGCACTCTCCCCTCCACTGTCCAGTAGGTTTATGGGCTCCGGTCTCCACCCATCCCCACCCAAGCTGAACACATGTGCAGGCAGGCTGGCAAGTGCCCCATCACCCATGATGATTGACAGGGGGTTGGGGAATTTAGGGACAATCAATCACAGGATGTTAGAACCAGAAGAACCTTCGAGACCTTTAAGTCCTACCCTGCCCCATTCCCCTAGATCCAGGTGGGGATACTGAGGCTCACCCTGGCTGAACCCAACAGCCAGAGGCATGCTACTCCTTCACCCTGCCCTCCCGAGGGGCTGAGAGGTCAGGAGGGCTTGGAGAGTTTGTCAGCAGGTGCCAGGCTGTATTTTGGCTCCATGGGGCCCTTGGTCCCAGCTCTGCCTGACTCCCCAAGGGACCTCAGGCAATCTCTTCCCTCCTCCAGGCCTCAGTTTCCTCATCTGTAAAAAGCAGGGGTCTCACTGGCCTTGCCTACTTTGTAGATGAATGGACATGCAGGTTCTCGGAAAACAGCCAAGTGCAATAGACACACAGGGCTGCTTCATGAGGACAAAGCCAGGGTAGGGCTCTGGAGGTGGGGGCCCAGGTGTTGAGCCACCAGAGAGAGGGTGCCCCATGCAGAGCCCCTGACACCCCGCAGCCTCCTACAGCCCCCATGCAAGGTGAGGTAGGGAGCACGGCATGAGGGCGTGAGGGGATAGGGAACTCCCAGTGACCTGCTTAGGGCAGGTGAAAGGATCTAAGCAAAGAAGTGGCCCCATGTGGGGGACCTCCTTCTCTGTGAGTGACCACAGCCAAATCCCTGAGTGTCTGGCCTCTTGTTTCCCCTTCTGTGCAATGGGGGTGGGGTGCTTGAGTATCGAAGGTTCCTTCCAGGTTGGCATAGCCAAACCCCAGCTCCCAAGACTAATGCAAGGCAGGGAACAGATCACAACTGTGCCATTTCCTAGGATTAGGATTGGGAAGGTAGGTGAGAAAGCATGGGGGACCCAGCCCCATCACTAGGCTATACCAGGCCTGGCATTTATCTGCTCGTTCCCCCTGCATAGTGCAGAAAGGCTCAAAGAGGGAGCCCCGGGGGGTGGGTGCCCAGGGACGTGGGTGCCTGAGCTGGTCAGCCCCAGGGTGGTACCTTCTGGACATCGGGCTCGGTCAGTAACCAGGTAGCCAGGTCACTGTCCCCCTCAGGGGGCGCCCGGGCCTGCAAGTACAGCTGTCGGGGGCGGGGGAGGCACAAGGTGGAGGAGGCAGAGGAGAGAGAAGATGGGGGAAGGGTGGGATTAGAGCAGGACCTGGGGCAGTTGCCAGGGCTCCACCCCATAGGAAAGGATGCGCCCTGAGCCCCAGGCCAAGTGCCCCATCAGGCACTAGGGAAGAATAGGGGAGCTGAGCCACCCATACCCTGCCCAGAGGGACAGAGCTGGGGGCAGATAAGTAGGCAGGGATAGGCACTGCATCCAAAACAGCTGAGCCTTCCTCCTGCCCCTACGTTTGGGGTTGGGGAAAAGGGAAACAAGGGGCCAGGGCTGCTCCCATCCTTCTACAACACCCTCTTCACGTGGGGTCCAGAGCCATCCTGAGCCCCAGGCCCTCCCACTGAAGTGCAAGCCATCCCACCAGCCCAAGTTTGCTCATCAGCAGCTCAGCATCCACACGTGGTGCCCCCAGCCTCTGGGGTCCAGGCCCCCCACCCCGGCCTGGGCCCCGCCCACCTTGCTGTTCTGGATGAGGCGAATAAGGTGTTCAAAGCAATTGTTGCTGAGGAAGGTGGCCTGCAGCACCGGCCGGTCCTCACATGCCAGCATCATGGGGATGGCGTCTGTGGAGAGGTCAAGGGTCAGCCCTGCCCAAGCCTGTCTCAGCAGCACCTCTGGTCAGCCTTAAACCTTCTTCCCATGCTGCCCAGGCCAGCCTTTCCATCATCACTTGGGCCTTCCCCTGCTAGTGCCACCTCCCCAAGAGCCCAAGAGACTATACCCACCGAGCATGCTGACTCGCAGGGTGATGAGGGCCTCTTCGGGGTCCAGGCTTGGCCCGGCCGGCCAGTCGGCATTAAGGACACGGAAGTAGCCCTCAAGCAGGGCTCGGAGCTCTGGCCCCCGGGGGGGCGTGCGGCTGGTGTGCAGGACATGTACTGCACCCACCAGTGCCTCCAGTGCCAGCGGCACTAGGCGGGGGTCCTGGGCTGGCCTGTGGCCCCAGCCCCGCACCACATCCAGCAGGCCCTGAACAGTGCCAGCGCTCACAGCCTTCTGCCCGTTCTCCTGCAGGTGTGGGCAGAGACGGGCAATGGGCAAAGGGCTCAACCAGCAGAGAGACCCTGAGACAGCCACCCTCAGGCCCCCAGGCTCCTCCCAGCCTACCTTCCCTCCTGCAAGGACAGCACCAAAGAGATGGATAAGACGCAGCAGGAGCACAGGAGGCAAGTGATCTGCATCCTGCAGGCTCTCTGGATGGGCGTGGGGAGCAAGACAATGTCACAAAGCTTGCAGGGCTGTGGGTCCAGGGGACCACACAAGAGGTGGGTGCCCTGGGGTGGAAGTCAGGGGCTGGGTCAAGGAACAGGGCTGGGAGGCCCAATCTGAGGGAGAAGACCCGGGTTCTGTGCTGGGAGTCTAAAATGTCATGACTCTATGCTAGGAGGTCTGAGGAGGACACAGCCCTTCGGTGGGGAGCTTGTAGGGGACATGGCCCTGCCCTGAGAGCCTAGCCAGCTCCCTGGAACCTTGAGCCCCAAAATGAGGACCCCAGGGTGAGCACCCCCCATGCACTTCCCCATGGCAACCCAGGGTTTCGTCTCTTAGATGCACGTCTCCTGGTCCCACTGCTCTGTGATGGTTGGAATATCCCGTGACCGGCTCTGGGGGCCCTGCCGTACCTACCATACAGATGCTCCACACACCATCCCCCTACACCCTCACTGGGGACTTCTAGGGGCTTTCACAGCGTCATATCTGGGAGGCCCACCTGGCCCTGCTCCAGTAAAGCTGGACAGGATGCCAGGACACGAACTGAAACCCAGAGAGCAGAAAGGACCAGCCCTGGGTCACATGAGTGTGTGGGCGTTGGAGGGGGGGAATGCAGAGCTGCCTTGATACCAGTGGGATGGGGTGGGGGGGCCTCCCGGGGAACAGGGCTTTCAAGGTGAGGCCTGATAATGCAGTTAGCCTGGAAAGGGAAAGGAAACAGTGTGGGCAAAGACCAAAGGTGGGAAAACTAGCTGGGTTCTAGGAATGAGAGGACAGGACCATGGCTGGAGAGCAGAGAGCAAGCGGGGCTGGAAAGGAAGGCTGTGGAGACAGTTGGATTCTGAGGGTGTCAGGTCCCCACTGAGGAATTTACAGTAGGGGAAACAAAATCCAGTGTGTTTTAAGAAGAGTACTCAGGCTGTGGGAGAACAGAGGCAGGGAGCTTCCCAGGGGCATCTCCCCTCTTGGAGCTGTTGCCCCCGTTCCAAACCCAGGCCCGCAGCTCCCTGGTGCATCCCAGAAACACTGAGATATTTCCTAGGCCACCACCTTCCCAAACCTGGCCTGTCCCTGTCCAGACAGCATCCTGCCACGAGCCCATCTGAAATCCTGGCCAGTGTCTTCCAATGAGAGGAGAGAGGACACTCAGGAGCAGAAGGTACCCAGGGAGAATAGGTGGCCAGAGATGTTCTAGAGGGTCAGCTTCCCTGGGAGTATGGGAGCAGGAAGGGGAGACACCTAATGTAGACACTGTCTTGTGGAAGAGAGGAGACTGGGTGGAGCTACAGGGACAAAGAGATTGGACCAGGGAGTTTTAAGATGGTCCAGATCAGAGTGGGGTACAAGCAATGGGGGGGTCCCAAGAGACAGGAGAGAAAGGGGAAGGGAAATCGATTCCCCCACAAAAAGAAATTACTCATTTTGTGCAGATATGCCTTTCCTCTCCTCTCTGCCCCTGAACTCCTACTTGCCTTTGGAAGCCCACTCAAATTCCACTGGTTCTCCCAGCCCTGAGTGCAGCCACAAGTGGGCCCTATCCTGTATATGCAATGGGAAACCAAAGGAGGGGGCTCATGTTTGGGGGCGGGGCCAGGTGGGCCGGGGGTGGGGCCTGACCTCGGAAGAAGGTGCTGAATCCACAGGGCAAAGCCGCAGGAGGGAATTTGTACTTGCTCTTCTCCTTGGAGCTGATGACCTCCCTGGCAGGTGGGGACAGGGTGGGCAGGGGCCGAGGTGAGGCCAGTACTTCACTCCTCCTGCATCATCCTCCCCTCAGCAGCCTGCACACCGGCCCCTCCCACCTCTGCACTTTGGCCAGTGCGGCCACCCCCATCCTGTCCCGGGCCTCCCCTGGGTCCTCCGCCTGCGGGCCACCTCTCACCCACTGTGCTGGCGCCGCCAGGTCTGGTAGGGGTCGAAGAGGCCCTCACAGAGGAGCAGGGCATGCAGGGCTACATTTTCCAGCTGGGACCCATGGCCCTTCTCCGGTGGTGGGGGTCCTTTCAGCTGTAGGCATGCGGAGAGGGTGAAGGGGGTTAGCTGGGCCGTGGCTACCACCTGCCAACCTCCAGGGTAGAAGCCACCTCACCTTGGCCACCAAGCAAGTCAGCAACGCCAGCACCCGGGGCACCAGCACCTGGCCCCAGCCTGCCTCTACATTCTCCGGGTTCCTGGGAAGTGAAGGACGGGAGAGGTCCCAGTGACAAGCCAGCCCCCGCCCCGGCCCACAACTGCACATTCTCTCACTGTGAAGAAGACAACAGGGACCCACCTGCAGAGGATGACGAAGAGCTTGAGCAGCAGCAGTGCTTGCCCCAGATCCCCCTCGGCCAGCTGCTCGGCCAGCACGTGCAGCGCATCCTGAGGTAGCAGCGGCACCTCCGCGCCTGCCTCTTCCGGCCTGCAGGGAGTGGGGTCACTAGGCACCGAGCACCCCTCAGTCTCCCGCCCTCCATGGAGATCCAGCCTCACCTGCGTGGCTCCAGAGAGGATAGTGAGATGCTCTTCTCGAAGGTACCCACAAAGGCCTTCAGCCACTGCTGCAGATAGCCCAGGTCCTTCTACAGGCAAAGGAGTTCGGGGGAACAGTGGTGGGGGCAGAAGGGGCACAGTGGACAGGGGAGGGACAAGGGGATGTGGACAGAGGTGGAAAGTGAATGGGGGTACACAGAGAATGGAGGCAGAGCAGTGGGGGGTGGAGAAAGAGAGGGATGGGTGGGAGAGGAGGACAGGAAGTGGAAGGTGAGCATCAGAGGACTGCCTTACATATTGACCACTCTCTCAGGGCCCCCATCTGCTTTTCTCAGCCTCCCAGTCTCCTCTCCCACTTCCTGAACCCTTGGGGAGCCAGGCAAGCCTGACACAGGCAGGGGAGGGACTTAAGTGTATACATTCCTAGGGCATGGCTGTGGTTCACAGGGGTGCTGGGGCTAAAGGTCTCCCACTCACCAGCCTCCCCGAACCCAAAGCTATGGGCTGGGCTCTCGCCTGCTACCTTCTCCCAACTCAGCAGCCACCACCTCCAGGAAACCTTCCTCGACTCTATATCCCAGGCTGCATGTGCACTATCGACCAGGCAGACCCACGCACACACAAATCCCCCACCTGTACAGGCAAAATGCCCTGCCTCACCCTGGGAACCTCCGCCCACACCCTGGCTGGTTACCTGGACCCCAGGCCCCAGAGCTGGTTCCATGGGTAAGAGGGACAGCGGCTGAGCCCGAGTTTGGGCGCCACCAGCCAGGGAAGCTTTGGTGTGAACGGGAAACGTCCCCTCCCACCCTGGCCCCCGGGGCAGGAAGCGCAAAGTCACGGTGGGGGAAGGGGGCCGCTTCCTCCCGGCAGACCGCAGGGATGTGGGAGGGCCTGGGGCACCCAGGGCCCAGCAAGAGAAGCTGTGAAGGACCCAGCCTAGCACAAGGGGTGGGGCCTGCAGTACAGAGGGGCGGGGCTCACATTGCCCTGGGTGGAGCTTGTGGACAGAAACTAGTTCTACAGGCATGATGTCCAGGAGAACTCAGGGATAGGAGTCACGGCAAGCCTATCCAGGGATAGGCTGTGGCCCCTGCTACTACAGTGCCCTTCATTCAAGGCACCCACAGCTCCCTGACCTGGTTCCAAGGCCTCAGGCCCAGGCAATGATGTTGAAGGACTCATCCATACCTCTGCCCCACCCTCTTCCCGCATCCAGGCTCCCCATCTGGCCCTGCTGGTCTCTTTGCTCCAGGGACACAGGTAAGCCCTGGACTAGCCCTAATCTGTTCTAACCTCTAAGCCCCTCCCAAGGCATGGAGTGGGTGGTGGCCTGGATCTGAGCTCCTCCTTCCAAACCCCCCCCTTCCCTCCTACCACACCAGCCCCATCTGGAGCACCCACCCTAACCAGCAGGGCCCAGAAGGCAACTTTCTTTCCCAGGGGCAGGGGGGAAGGACAGGGACTATACTGAACATGTAGGGGCAAGGGACACATCACAGACAACACCCTGAGACTGCTCCCCAGGTGCCACGGACCTCAAATCAAGGACCTCCAGAACTACCTTTGCATGGACAGCTAATTTTTTGCCACTTGTGGGCCCCAGACCACAGGGCCAGGGCTGAATGGGCCCCAGACCACAGGGCCAGGGCTGAATGGGCCCCAGGGAAGGGGCCTGACCCCAGCAGACTGGGCCAGGCCGCCCCAAAAACCTAGACAGAGCAGCCCTCCACCCTGTGGTTGGACACCTTCCTTGTACATTTTGTCACAGAGCCAAGGCCCAGGCAATTCAGAGAGGGGCTGGGGCCACCAAGGTGCAGGCCCACACCACTATGACTTTTTGCCTGTCAGTTACCTTTGGCGACCTCTCCACCATCTGCTGCTGGCAGCCTCCCTGCTCACCTACCTCTGTCTATACCGCTCCTCTCCACAAACCAGCAAGGACACCAACCTGCCCAACCCTGAAAACACCAGAGCAGGCCAGGGGTCTTAGACAATTTCTTTTGAACTCTTCCCACTGCAAATGGGAAAATGGGGGGCCCCAGAGGGGATGCCTCATCCACTAGCACAGTTGCAGCTGAACCTCTGTTCTAGGCCAGATCACTCATGGTGGCTAGAGCCAGTCAGCCCAAGCTGACCACATGACCCATGACCCTGCCTCAATGACCCCACACATCCCTACCTACCTTCAAAATTGTCCCAACACCATCCTCCCTTCTTCTAGCCCCAAACCACCCCCAGTCAAGCCACAGTCTCTCCCACCCAAAACCTGAGTCCTTCTTGCCCACTGCAGCTCTGCTGAGCACCTGTAAGCCCACATTTGACCATGTCCTCCCTCCCTAACCCAAAGATAAAAGGCTTAATTGCTAAGCCAGGCATTCTATGCCCCTAGTCCAACCAGGACAGCCTCTCTGCCCTTCCACATCTGTGATTCACATTCTCCTGTGCAGGCCTCTGATCTCACCATGCCCCACTGCCATCTGTGACTTGGGCTTTTGGTACTTAGGCAGGAAACTCCCACCATCCTCACGGCCATCACCTGGATCAGCCCTCCCAGACCTGACGGGCCCTTCAAACTCTGCACACCCCTGCTTTCTGTCCCTAGAACCACACCCTCGGCCTGTCCAGTCCTGCAAACTTCCAGCAGGTCCAGGCTGGGCTGGGTTCAGGTCTGAGGCAATCTAGGCAGCAGCCTTTGTGGGTTCTGGAGGGGCGGGAGGGGTCTCTAAAGCACAGTAGTAGGCAGGGGTAGGGGTAACTGCCGGTCTTGACTCTGGGGGTCTCACCTCTTCTCCCCAGGAATCCTCGGCCTGGCTCTGACCTGGGCCCCATGGCTTGAGGCTGCAGTGCTGGGGGGTGAAGGGGTTCCTGCAGGCACCGGGGCTGGGAGGCAGGGCAGAGCAGGGGCCTCGAGCATGGAGGCAGTGCTGCATGCCGAAGGCTCCAGAACTGGCAAGACGTGGCTGTGCTGCTCAGGATTCCCACACTCCTCTCAAAGCTCTGCCTCGCTGGCTCCTCCTTCCCTTTCCAGCTCTGAACAGGAACGTGGGTGGGCCAGCCCAGTCCCCACCCCAACCTGACTGGGCCAGGGTCCCAACCCTGCCCCTCCCATGAAGGCAGGTCAGGAGTAGTCACACTCCTTCCAGGGCCTTGCAGCAGGGGAGAAAGCTGTGGGTATGGGGGTCTCAGAGTCAGCCCTGTAGGGACCCCAGTCTATGCCCAACCAGCCCTGAGGACACTCAGTGCTGGAGGAGGGGAGCTCCCACGGGTTGGTTAGGTCCTGGGTGAGCATGGAACTGCCACTTCCTCAGAACTCTGAGGTAACCCGGGAGGGCTGAGGGCAGGCGGCTGAGGCTTGGATGGGTGGGTGGGGCTGTCTTTCACAGGGACAGGGACCACTGAGCTCCTGACACTGTGCTGCCTGAGACCTGCGTGCCTTACCCCAAGCCTGACATCAGGCCTGGCTTGCCCTGTGTCTCAGGGACCAGATCTTGCCCTAAATCCCCCATCCCCAAAGTTCCTTAAACAGTCCCCAGAGCCCCCAGTACCCATCAGTTACCACTACTGTCTGAGCAGCCAGTCAGCCACCTTACCACAGGCCCAGGGCACGTCCCCAGCCTCGCCCCGACATCCGAAGCCTCCCACGGGTGGTGCCCACCTCATCTCCAGCCTCACATGCCATATTCACTGGCTGCCCCACTGGATATTACTCACTGTCCCCACTGCCACAAGTCTGCATGTGCTTTGCTCTCCGTGTTTCCTCTGCTTAAATGTATCCCCATCAGAGGCAGCACCTTCCCCAAGATGCAGCCCTGTCTGGTACTTCAGAGGCTGGGAGTGCCAAATTGAATGTGGTTGAGGGCATGGGTTCTGGAGTCCAGACCTGATTCTTACACTTGGTAGCTTACTAAATATTAATCTCTCAAAAGGGAACTCTCCTACACTGTTGGTGGGAATGTAAATTGGTACGCCCACTATGGAGAACAGTATGGAGGTTCCTTAAAAAACTAAAAATAGAGCTATCATGTGGTCCAGCAATCCCACTCCTGGACATATATCCGGAGAAAACCATACTTTGAAAAGATACATGCACCCCAATGTTCACGTATCATGAACAGCACTATTTACAATAGCCAAGATGTGGAAGCAACCTAAATGTCTAACAACAGATGAATGAATAAAGATGTGGTACATATACACAGTGGAATATTATTCAGCCATAAAAAGAATGAAATAATGCCATTTGCAGCAACATGGAACCTAGAGATGATCACACTAAGTCAGAAAACAACAAATATCATGTTATCACTTATATGTGGAATCTAAAAAAATGATACAAATGAACTTATTTACAAAACAGAAACAGACTCACAGATTTAGAAAACAACCTTATGGTTACCAAAGGGGAAAGGTGGGGGGGAGGGATAAATTAGGACATTGGGATTACCATATACACGCTACTATATATAAAACAGATAATCAACAAGGACCTACTGTATAGCACAGGGAACTCTACTCAACACTCTGTAATAACCTATATGAGGAAAGGATATGAAAAAGAATAGATACATGTATAACTAAATCACTGCTGTACAACTGGAACTAACACAAACTGTAAATCAACTATATTCTGATATAAAATAAAAATGAAAAAAACAAAACGAACGATTAATCTCTCTGTTTCAGCTGCCTCTTTAAAACCATCTCTTTGCTTAACAGGTAAAGGCTCTCCAACCACACCCACCAGCATGTGGTAAGGTGAGTGGGAGCTCCACTCCCAAATTCAGGGGCTCTGCCTTCCCAAGCCCTTGGCATTCCAGGGCAACACTCATCTTCTCCCCACCCACCTCCATGAGTGACAGATGAGTGGCAGACCTTGGTTCACTGGCAGAGCCAAGGTCCCATGGGCCACCCCCCAGCTGGCTGTCCCAGGCAGGTGGAATGGGAGGATCTTCATGGACCCCAGGTTAGCGCTAGAAGCAGGGTAGGGAGAGAAGACTGAAGCTCCATAGTGGTGATTCTTCCCAGTCAGAGTTACCTAGGTGGTAGTGAGCACCCCATCTCCTGGAACAGGCAAGCAGAAATGGGATAGGGTGGGGTGGGGCCTGACCAGGATGACCTCCTTCATGTGTGGAGGTCTCCCCACTCAGCATTAGGAGGGGGGTGGCAACGTCAAGCTGAAGGTGGCTTTTGGCTACACCAGGACGACTGGAGGTCAGACTTGGAGGGCCTTGGACCAAGGAACGAAGCAGGAAGATGGGGACTTTGCCAGGGGCAAGGATAACTGAGGTTAGTGGTCCAAGTGCCTAGGTGGCTGGGCCAGTCTCTCCCCCTTACCTGGGGAGGGGATCTTGAAAGGCATGGACCTTCTGGTCTCCATAACACCCCTCAGGGTTTAACCTTCCCCTTGTCCTATCACTTTGGAAAACAGAAATTTCCTTTCAGGGTCCCCATAGTAACTGACCTGTTTCCATGGTGACCCCACACTTCCACATCAGCTCCCCAGTTCCCATAAAAACTCCAGGGATTACCAGCCCCTCCCCCAACCCTGGACTCTGCTACTCTCCCCATCACCTCAGTCCCTCCGTCTTCAGTTGCTTCAGTAATAAAGGCAGGTAGGAGGAAACCTGGTTGCCCCTTTAAGGTACGGAAGAGGGTTGGGGGGGTGGTCAAGCACCAAGGAGGTCCTTTTTCCCATTTCAAGATGGCAAACTGAGGCACAGGAAGAAATATGACCCGGCTAAGGTCTCGGAGGGAGCAGAGGGCCTGACTAGGTTTCCGTGAGACGGTAGAGCTCATCAGTCAGGGGTGAGGGACCAGGGAGGGGCGGGCAGAACAAGGTCAGCTCGGGCTCTGACCTGACCTTCCTAGAACCCTGAGTCCTCAATGGCATAAGCAGAGAGTTCAGCCTAGGCTCCCCAACTGTACCCTGAATGTTTGTCCTGTCCTGACTTTTGGGACCCTAAGTACCCCTCAGCTTTCATGCTCCCCAATGCTCCCTTTCACTGGAGGGCTACTGAACAACACTACTGCTCCAGCCTGCAAGAGGGCTACTCATCTGCATATTTTGCATAACCTTTACATGCCACCCAACTGCTAGCCTACTGGGTGCTGCCCCAGTCCCCTTATCCTCTCCCCCACTTCCTAAGCCCTCACTGGGGAAGCCCTGCTGGGTTGAGTCCTCTGGATGTGCCCCCACCCATCCAACGAACTTGCCTCTCACAGTTCCCACTGCCGTGTGCTTGCTCCTCCTGTTCCTGTGCGCTCAGCCCTCCAGGCCCAAACTCAGTCCTCTGGTAAGACATCCCTGATCAGTCAACCCAGACTTTCAGCTAATACCCAAGGAGCACCTACTAAATGTGAGGCGTGGGGAAACCGCAGAGTAGCAAGCACAATGAGGGTTCAAGTGGGGACACGCCTGGGCTGAGGTCCAGCTTGGGCTGCGGGAACAGGCGGGGAAGGCCTCCTCAGACAGGAGGGAGAAGGCTCCAGGCAGAGGAAACAGCTTGTGCCGTCTCACGGTGCAGGCCCACCTGAGTCTTCCCACCCAGAAGACTAGACCTTTCCTGGATAAAGAAAGGAACACAGGATGGAGGCTGAGCCACAGCTCTGCCAGACTCTGCCCCAAACCTGTCCAACGACCTTGGTACGACCCTGCCTTGGTTTCCCCACTAAGGCTCTGAGGGGCTCAGACTGAGTGATGTCCAGGGGGCACTCAGGCCCTCCTTCCTCCTTCAGTAGCCACCCACAGCCCCCTCGCCCACTCGTGGCCCCAAGAAGTAGGGGGTAAGCAGGCCTGAACCTGGGGTCTGTGAGGGGAAAGGAAGGGCAGAAACAGGGGTGCTCCCAGGGCGGGCCTAGACCCACAACTGGGGAAACAGGTTTACCAGCTGATGTCAGCTCTCACTGTTGAAGGGAGGGGTGAAAGTACTGGGGGAGCCTACTGGCTGGGTAGCTGGCCATTTCAGGGGTCTCTTAATATCCTCTCTCAGTTCTTCCCCTCTCCCCCAAGCACACACACAACAGGTCCCTGGCAGGGCTCAAAGTAGAACAGCCACCACCCCCTGGGAGCTCAGTACAGAGGGTGGAGACCACGTTCCGGGAGAAGCAGGACCTAGCCCGCAGGAAGGCAGTGCTGGGAGGCTGGCTGGAGCTTCCTCTCCCCAGGAAACCTGGCCCCTCCCGGCTCCTGGGTTCACACTCATATCCTGGATTTGTTTGCCTGGCCCCAGGCCGTACCCTGCCTACCCAGGCTTCTAAGGCTACAACCAGCTAGCCTGTGCCCCACACCTGGCCTGTGAGGTGAGGAGCTGGAGGGGGAGAAGGGACTCAGCCCAGATGAATGCTAAACACCTGTGAGGGACTGACCACTTGCTGAGCTCAGCTAGAAGGGGCAGCAGGAGGTAACCACGTCAGAGGTACAATCCTGGGAAACTGCCAAGACACCCTTCCCCAGCAGCATGCCACCCAGCCTGAAGACCCGCCATTAACAACCCTCAGTCTCATCACCTTGTTCAAGCCCCTCGTCGCCTGATCACTGAAGAAAATGAAGACCAAGAACCTGCCCACGACCACGGAGGCAATCAGAAGCTTGATTAACATCCCTCACACTCATCACCTTGTTCAAGCCCCCCTTTGCTTGGTCACAGCTGAAGAAACTGAAAACCAAGAACCTGCCCATGACCACGGGGCAATCAGAAGCATGAGGGCCAGGGGCAGGTTTCCTCCCAAATCTTTTGCTCCTTCACAAGCACTGACCTTTGGAGATGCAGACAGAGAAGCTGAGGTGAGGGGATCCAATGGGGCAGGGAAGCAGGAAACTTCTCTGGCCTGGACCAGCCATACTGGCTAACCCTCTGCACAGTCCAGGCCACCGGAGGCCAGGACTGTGCCAAATTTACAGATATGGAAGCAGAGGCTCAGGGGTGTAAAGAGCGTGCCCTGGGTCACACCAAAGACAGACTCTACTCCATGCACTGCTTCTTGCCGGGTGCCTGGACTTCTCACCACCTAAGCGGGCTCAAGAAGCTATGGCCCTTATGGCCCGGACTCCTGATACCCAGGGCCCAAGTCCCGGCCTGCAGTCCTGGGAGACAGTCGGCTAGCCTCTTCAGAGGGCCGGCTGATTTGAGCATGAACTTCCCCCTAGTGACGAGATCAGGGACACACAATAGTGCATTGTGCCCAAGGCACACCTGAGCCAGGAGTATGATGCCAGGCAGGTGCAGGGAGGAAGGCTGGTGCTGGCTGAAGGGGAGGGGGGGCGTTACCCTGAGTTCTCTCCTTGCTGTGAATACAGAAGGAAAGTGGGGGCCTATGTGTGCGAGCCACAGTTTGGGGTACACCTGGGTCAGAGTTGCTCCCTTCACCTTCTGAGACCACTTGAGGTAGTCTTTGAGAAAGGACGGGGAGCTCAGGAGAAAATGGCCTCCCTCCATCCCTTTCAAACATCCCTCCCACCTCACCCGCATCCCCCATTTTCACGCAAAGCATCCAAGGAGAATCTTTTCTTTGGGCTAGACCTCCCCTCCCCCGTAATCCAGACCCTTCCGCCGGGGGTTGGGGTGGGGCCACCTGGGGTCAAGGAGGAGCTCACCACCGGCAGTTCGCAGCAGGGTATCTGAGGAGTTGACTCAAGTCAGACCGAAGTAGGGACGCCCCCCTTGCATGCCTGGAGCCCCCCAGCTCACTCAGACCCGTCGGCCAAGACCACCCAACTGGGCTGCGCCCACAGGAGGAGCACGCCCAAATTCAAAGTAAGCCTCCCGCCCCTTCCGACCCGGCCAGCCTTTTTTTCCCCCCCGGGCCTCAGTTTCCCCATTTGTAAAAGGGGTAAGTGCCCCGTCTTGGTCCAGGCCCCTCTCCTCAGGAACCACTGAGGCTGCACTGTCCTCACCCAAGAGGCTCCTGTAAGGTGCGCGCCCGCGAGAGCCGACCCCCAGGTATAAGTGCCAGAGGCACCAGCCGGCCGGGGGCGCACACGTGCGTGCGGGGCCAGAGCACGCCCGGCGCGTGCGTATACACGGCCCAGGTGGCGCCGGGCGCAGGTGCAGCAGACGCCGGGCGCGGGCTCACCTGCGCGTAGTAGAGTAGCCACAACTCGTAGAGCCGCTCCGAGGCGGCCATGGCCCGACCAGGCTCCAACCCTGCTGCACGCCACCTGCCGCCGCCGCCGCCGCCTCTTCCGCGCCGCCCGCCGGTTGCCCTCGGCCAGGCCCATGGGCGGAGGGCGTAACTCCAGGGCGGAGAGGCGCGGTACTACTGAGGGAAGTAGTACTGGCCGCCGTCGCGCTCCTCCTCCTCCCGGTCGGCCACCGCCCGGCTTCCTGCGCTTCTGCGGCCGCCACCGCCGCCCCGCCTATCCCGGGACCGTGCAAAGGGCGGGGAGCCCGACAGGAGGAGGAGCCTGAGGTCAGGGCTGCCCGGGAGGGCGCCCAGCAGCCCCGCCCCCCGCAATCCGCGCCCTCCGGAAAGGCCAAGCTGAGCTTCCCGGACTAGGGTCGGGGTCAGGGATTCCAGATTTGCCCTACGTCTAGATCTAACCGGGACGCAGCCCGCCTGGCTGGAATGGCCACCACTCGTGGAAGGGACAGGCTCCCGGGATTGGGGGAAGGGGCTGCGGCCCGCGTGCAGATGGGCAGGGTCCTTCAATAACTGACGAGGACAACAACCGTGACAACCACTTGTAGAGTTTTCCACGTGCCAGGCGTTGGTATAAGCGTTTATGGGGAGACCGAAGTGTCACTTTTTAAATCCTGTTGTTAGTGGGAGCAGGATTGTGTAGCAGGAGTGCGGGGCGGGGGTGGGAGGGAGGGGATCAGAAAACAGCAAGACAAGCCTGAAATAACTCCGGGGGAGCAGTTCCCTCCATCTGTTGGGCAGATCCCTGGAAGATTTAGGTACTCCTCGCCTCACCTGGATCCCCTCCTCCAGGAAGCCTTCCTAGATACTCCAAATGGAGGCACCCTTCACTCCAGGGCTCAGCACTTGATTCACATTTTTTTCTTTAACTTCAAGAGGTTAAAGGCTAAAGGGTACCTCATGCTTCTGTTTAACAGGCAGAGAAACTGGGGCCCAGATGGGCCAAATGAGGACCACCTGGGCAGCATGGACAGGAACAGAGCCCTGACTTTCCAGAACCACTGCCACCATCATCCGTGGGCCTCTTCCCCCGCCTCCCCGTACCCACCCTGGGAGTTGAGGAGGGCCCATAGTGTTGGGCAGGGGTGAGGCCCTTTGTTGGGGCTGGGGGGAAAGTTTGTGGGACCCAGAGAGTTACCATCAATTGGAGGAATTGACCAGCCTGGAGCCCTCTAGACCTTGGATGGCCAAGAAGAGACAGACTCTGTCCCCATACCCATCCTGTTCTGTCCTCCTGGCTTCTTGGGCATCTCCTCCACTCTGGCCTTTTCTTCTGCCCCATCCATCCTACTTCTGACATTTCCTGAACACTTATTACATGCGTATTGGGTACTACCTGCACACCAGGCCCTAGCAGGGCACCCCACCCGATGCAGGGGAGAGGGCACCAAAAGGCCCAAGTTACAGAGGTCAAGAGGGTCGTTTGTGGGGGCCAGCTGGACAGAGGTCTGTGGCACTGGGGGTCTCTGAAGGGAACTGGGAAGCAAGAAGTGGGTGTCCATCTGCTGTCAGCCTGGGAAGGGAGACCACAAGCAGGGAACAGCTTTGCTGAGAGACAAGTCACTCTCCCCAGGTGGGAGGAAATGTGGCTCTGGGAACCTGAATAGGCTGTCAGAAGATACTGACTTAAGCCAAAGTGGTCTCTCGGTGGTCAGGGCACGCTAATTAACTTGGGAAAGGATACCCTGGCAGCTCCTGCTGGGAAGCAGTGCACCTATTGGCGGAGGCCAAACCAACTCTCAGCTTAGTTCTCAGGAACTAAGCTCAGGGTGGTCCCTTAGGGCCCACGGGGCCCAAGTTGGGGTTTGCTCTTCTCCAGGTTAGGTAGTCTGACCCTGGGTACTTTGCCACCCCGGGGGCTGGGGACACGGGCGGGGGGGTTGGAGGTGGGAGGGTATCATCCATGAACCCAGAGGAAAATGGCCATTCAGCCAAGCCCTGCTCTGCTTAGGTTTTGTCTGAGCTGAGAGTGTACAGAGAAGGGCCGAGAGGCCCATGAACAAGTGCATCCAGGAAGCCACAGATAGCTTAAGAGGAAAGGACAGGCAGACCTCTTAGGCTGGGATCGGAGTAGAGAGTCAGGGGAGGCTTCTTGAAGGCATTCGAGCCTTTAAGAATCAGGACAAGTGGACAAAGATGGGTAAGCGCATTCCAAGTGGCCAGCATGGTTGGCGCTTAGGTAAAACCAGAGCGATTGACGCGCTCTATCCTCCTTCACTCAGGTCTGGTTCCTCTTGCCGCTTTTTCCCTGATTGGTATTGGACGAATCGAGCCTTAAAGCCTTCTTTGCCGACCCCCGACGAGTTAGACGTTTTGTGGGGAAGGAAGAGGGCGGGTCCTCCTGTAGCAACTCAGCATTGGTTGGCTTTCAGGACTTCCTGCTCTCCCATTCCCGTCCCTGGATTGGCCGTGAGGGGTTCGACTAACACCTTGGGCCTGCGCGCTGCGGGACGAGAAGAGTAGGGGCGGGGGGATGTCTGCGGGCAAGATGGCGGCTACTGCGCCCGGTGTGGGCCGGTTGGAGGAAGAGGCGTTGCGGAGAAAGGAACGGCTGAAGGCCCTACGGGAGAAAACCGGGCGCAAGGTGAGGAATGCAGAGTGAGGGCCGTTGCTGAGGTACCCAGCGTTTGGTTCCGGGATCAGGGCGAGAGGGCAGGGGACTACTGGGAAAAGGCTAGTGCCAGGGACGCGCATGCGCGCTGCTGGAGCATGCGCACGGCTTCGGCGCCCGCCTAAGTCTGGGTCTGTGAGAGCGGTACTGTGCTTGCGCTAGTGCTGTCGCGCGTGCGTTGGTATGGTAGGGCAGTGGTCGACGCGCCGCAGGCCCTTTGGCTCCTGGCCGGTGTTTCCCGTGTGGATTTCCAGGGCCAGTTTTAGTTTCATATGCTCGTTGGTTTAGGCGTGATTTGTTCTTGTCTGAGCACGCTCGCTGAATCTTCCGTTTTCCCATGACCAGCCGGCCTCCCATCCCTGGTGAAATACCGCGAGTCTGGCCGACTCTTCTCTGTGTGCCAGAGCGCCTTGGGCAGGGCAGTACGAGACTGCTCTTGGGCGCCCGGCTGGATCGTTGAGTACAAAAAACCAGAAGGAAAGATCCATGCCTGGGTTAGGGTAGACCTAAGGGAAAGAGACGGGTGCTTAGTTCTTTACCAGGCTCTTCTTTGGGGATGGACCTCCTATTCCTGTTAGTTGCCAAACTTGGAAGCATTTTTCCTTGGTCTTGTTTGACACCAAAATGGTCTGATTCCATTTCTACTTCGTTGTTCTTTCCGAAGTAATCGAGAGGAAGGAGAACTCTGAAGTTCACTACTTCTGTGCCAATCCTGATCCTGTCACTTGGGGTTGTAGGATTTGGGACTAATTGCTTCATCTCATGAGCTCCGGTTTCTTCATATCTCCAGTGGAGGATAACAGCCCCTAAACATTCATTCTCACTGGGTTATTTTGAGATCTAACAGGATAATCTGTTAGATTATCTGTATGCAAGAGCCCTAGAGAGTATATGGAGTACAGAGGATGGACGTTGTTCGTTCTGCTGTTTTGGGGTGGGCAAAAACTTTGTCCTCAACTGTACAAAATACAAAGGATATTAAATATCTAGACCTGCAGTGGATGGGGGGAAACAGGGACTCCATTTTCCAACTTAAAAATATCAGGCAGGTTGGTTTGGCCCGTCTCCTTTCTCCATGGCTGTCTGGTGTCCTGCGAGAAAGTGTAAGGGGAAGTAATAGAAAGTGAAAGCCAGCGGGATTGGCTTCTGTTTTTGTTGGCAGTTTGTCGGCTCTGTCAGTTATCCCTGCAAATTGCCTGGCCTAGGGATGCTCAAGACCTCAGCCTTTCAAACAATAGCTAGTCAGCCCGAGCTGTTTCCTTGGATTTAGGGTCCAGATTATGGAATTGTGTTTGAGGGCAGAATACAAAGGACAAAATGGCATCCTCAGGCCGCCTTACAATGGGAAGGATGCCCAAGGCTATCAGGAAAACTGGCCTTTTAAGAGGGATTCTCTCAATGCGCTGAAAATATGGACCTATTTTTTTTCCTTTACTTTAAAAAAAATTGTAGTAGAATATACATAACATAAAATTTACCATTTTAAGTGTACAAATCCGTGACATTAAGGATATTCACAATGTTATATAATTAAACCACTATTTCCAGAACTTTTTATCATCCCAAATGGAAACTCTGTACCCATTAAATGATAACTCCCCTTCCCCTTCTCTCCCCAGTTCCTGGCAACCACCATTTTTTCTGTCTCATTGAATTTGACTACTCTAAGTATCTCATATAAGAGAATCATATACTACTTGTCTCTCTGTGACTGGCTTATTCATTCAGCATAATGTTGTCAGGGTTCAGCCATGTTGCAGCATGTATCAGAATTTCATTCCTTTTTAAGGCTGAATAATATTACATTGTTTGTATATACCACATTTTGTTTATCCATTTATCTGTTAGTGGGCATTTGGGTTGCTTCTAGCTTTTGGCTGTTGTAAGTAGTGGGTATACAAATATCTGTTTGAGTCCCTGTTTTCAGTTCTTTTGTGTATATATCCAGAAGTGGAATTTTGGGATCATACAGTAATTCTATGTTTAACTTTTTGAGGAACCGCCGTGTTTTCCATAGCTGCCACATTATTTTACATTCCCACCAGCAATGCACAAGGGTTCCAGTTTCTCCACACCCTTGCCAACACTTTTTTTTTTAATGTTTTGTTGGTTATACACGTTCTAATTGTGGTTGTAGTTTTGATTTGCATTTCCCTGATGAGTAGTGATATTGAGCATCTTCTCATGTGCCTATGGCCATTTGTGTATCTTCTTTGGAGAAATGTCTATTTGATCCTTTGCCCATTTTAAAATTGGGTTTTGGTGGTTGTTGTTGAATTGTAGGAGTTCTTAATGTATTCTGGATATTAACCCTTTATCAGATTGGTGACTTGCAAATATTTTCTCCCATTCCCAAGGTTGTCTTTTTACTTTCCTGATAATGTCCTTTGATGCACAAAGTTTTAAATTTTAATGTTCAGTTTATCTTTTTCTATTGTTGACCCTGCTTTTGGTATCATACCTAATAAACCATCGTCAAATCCAAGATCATGAAGCTTTTCCCCTGTGTTTTCTTTTAAGAGTTTTATAGTTTTAGCTGCTACATTTAGGTCTTTGATCCGTTCTAAGTTAATACTTGTATATGGTATAACATTAAGGATCCGGTACATTCTTTTGCATGTGAAGATCCAGCTTTCCCGGTACCATTTGTTGAAAAGACTGTCCTTTCTCTATTGAATGTTCTTTGTACCCCTGTTGAAAATCATTTAACCATATATGCAAGGGTTTGTTTCTAGACTCTCTATTCTATCCCATTGGTCTGTATGTCTGTCCTTATGCCAATATCGCATTGTTTTGATTACTGTAGCTTTGTAGTAAGTTTTGAAATCAGGAAGAGTGAGTCCTCCAACTTAGTTCTCTTTCAAGATTGTTTTGGCTGTTTGGGATTCCTTGAGATTCCATATGAATTTGAGGATAGATTTTTCTATTTGTGCAAAGAACACCATTGAGATTTTGATAGGGATTGCACTGAATCTGTAGATCATTTTGGGTAGTATTGTCATCCTAACAATATTAAGTCTTCCAATTCGTGAGCATAGGATGTCTTTATGTTTATTTAAGTCTTTAATTTCTCTCAACAATACTCTTTAATTTACATTGTACAAGTCTTTAGCCTCCTTGGTAAATGTATTCCAAAGTATTTCATTCTTTTTAGTGTTGTTGTAAATGGGGTTGTTTTCCTAATTTCCTTTTCAGATTGTTCATTGCCAGCATAGAGAAATGCTGCTGATTTTTGTTCATTGATTTTGTATCCTGGAACTTTGCTGAATTTATTATATATTCTAAAGGGGTTTTTTGTTTGTTTGTTTGTTTTTGTGGACTCTTTAGGGTTTTCTGCATATAAGATCATGTCATCATTGAAGAGAGATAATTTTACTTCTCTTTCAATTTGGATGCCTTTTATTTATTTTCTTGCCTAATTGCTCTGGCTGGAACTTTCAGTACCATATTGAATAGAAGTGTTGCAAGCAGGCATCTTGTTTTGTTCCTGACCTTAGGGAAAGAGTATTCAGTCTTTCACCATTGAGTGTGATGTTCACTATGGGTTTTTCATATATGATCTTTATCGTGTTGAGGAAGTTTCCTTCTATTTCTAGTGTTGAGTGTTTTTATCATGAAGGGGAATTGGATTTCATCAAATGCTTTTTCTTAATCAATTGAGATGATGTGTTTTTTTCCCTACATTTTATTATTGTATTATGTTGATTAATTTTGTAAGTTGAACCATCCTTGCATTTCACGAGTAAATTCCACTTAGCCGTGGTGTGTAAACCTTTTAATATGCTGCTAAATTCAGTTTGCTAGTATTTTGTTAAAGATTTTTGCAACAGTATTCATAAGGGATATTGATCTGTAGTTTGTCTGGCTTTGCTGTCAGGGTAGTGCTGATGTTATAGAATGATTTAGGAAGTATTTCCTTCTCTTCATTTTTTTCGAAGAGTTTTAGAAGGTTTGGTGTTAACTCTTTAAGTGTTTGGTGGAATTCACCATTAAAGCCATCTGGCCCTGGGCTTTTCTTTGCTGGGAGGTTTTTGGTTACTTATTCAGTCATCTTTTTAATTATAGGTCTATTCAAATTTTTTATTTCTTCATGAGTCAGTTTAGTTACATCGTGTGTTTCTAGGAATTTGTCCATTTCATCTAGGTTATCCAGTTTGTTGGCAAACTGATTACTACTTTAACTGGTTTAATCTTCACAGTTCTGACTTCAGAAAGCTCATGACTGTGAACTCATTTCTGAAAAATGTACATTTGGAAATCACATGACTTTCCTCTTGGAGTTGAGAGCTCACTGGCCTTTGGAGTTTCCTTGCATTCATTTTAAGAAACAAGATTTACTGTGAAGCCACAATTTTGATTCCATTGGAAGCTTTTTCCTTTCTTGGCATGCGTATCTAGGAGCTCCTGATTTTTCCACTCGTATAGTCCTTTTCCTGCTTAGAAAGCGAAGTTAGAATTTTTAGTTGACTCTTCGATTTCCATGCAGTGGTGTCAATGGTGCATTAGCAGTAGGTGATGAAATATTGTTTGGTTTGTTTCAAAATGGGTTATTAGAGCTAGTAATCCATTCCTTCAATAGAGGTGTACTGAGCACCTACTGTGCACCAGTGATTCAGGCACTGGAGGTACCACAGTGAACAAAGCACACAGAAGTCTGTGCCCCAAGCAGCTTCCATTTAGCTGGGGGCACAGATGGTCAAGCAAAATATATCTAGTGTTAGACAGAGATGGTGTTTTGAAGAAAAGGAAAGAAGAAAAGAGAGATGGGGAGTACATGGTGCTCCTATTTTACTCTATAGCTCTGGCAGTTTAATTTCTTTATTAAAGGCAACAGTGTTTTCAGATTTAACATGGCTAATGATACCACCTGCCTGGCTTATCTTATCTGGTCTTGATGACAGCCTTGAGAAGGAAGAAGGAGGGCTAATTTATAGGTGGCAGCACTAAGGCCAATAAATGGGAGATGGTTTTATTTGTCACATAAGGAGGAGGTATCCCAGGTGAGTGCTGGGGTTAGGAGGGACCATGAGAACAGGTGGTGGCTCTCTTTATGCACTGGCTTGGGCTGGTTTCTCAGAGGCAGGGTGAGGGCAAGTTGAAAAGCTTTCCTATATAATTTCTGATTCCTTGAGGTTTTATGAATTACATCCCCAAAAAACAATAGTGGAAAAAGAGTATAGGCCCAGGACTTTCCTAGCAGTCCAGTGGTTAAGAATCCGTGCTTCCACTGCAGGGGGCACAGGTTTGATGCCTGGCTGGGGAACTAAGATTCTGTATGATGCATGGTGTGGCCAAAAATAAATAAATAAATTTAAAAATAAAGTTAAAAAAAAAAAAGCATATAGGCCATAAGTCCAAGCTGCCCATATGTACATGCCTTAATCATTACTGATTAAGATCCCAATTAGTCCTGATTCTGGCCCTTCTTCCCACTGATGGGTGTAGCCTTATTTGCCACAGTTCTTTTTATTTTTGGTATTTTTTTTATTATGGTAAAATATATATGACATAAAATTTGCCATTTAACCATTTTTCATCGGCATTAAGTATATTCACAATGTTGTGCAACCGTCACCACTATTTCTAAAACGTTTTCATCACTCTAAACAGAAACTCTGCACTCATTAAGCAATAACTCCCTATTCCTCTCTTACCCCGGTGCCTTATAGCCTCTAACCTACTTTCTGTCTCTCTGAATTTGCCTGATGTAAATACCTCATATAAATGGAATCTTGCAGTATTTGTTCTTTTGTGTTTGGCTTATTTCACTTAGCAAAAGTTTTCAAGGTTCATCCATTCTAGTATGTAACAGAGTTTCAATTCCTTTTTAAGGCTGAATAATATTCCATTATATGTACATACCACATTTTGTTTATCCAGTCATCTGTTGATGGACACCTTTTGGCAGTTGTGACTAATGCTGTCATTGGTGTATTGGTGTACTTTTTGGTGTATAAGTATTTGTTGGAGTCCCTGTTTTCATTTCTTTTGGGTATATACCTAAGGAGTGGAATTGCTTATAATTCTGAGTTTAACTTTTTGAGAAACTGCCAGACTATTCGCCAGAGCAGCTGTACCATTTTCCACTACTACCTGCAATGCATGAGGGTTCCAATTTCTCTACATACTTGCCAACACTTGTGATTTTCCTTTAAAAAAAATAATTATAGCTCTCCTAGTAGGTGTGAAGTGGTATCTCACTATCGTGTTGTTGTTGTTTTTTAAATTTTATTTATTTTTTGTCTGCTTTGGGTCTTCGTTGCTGTGTGTGGGCTTTCTCTAGTTGTGGCAAGTGAGGGCTACTCTTCGTTGTGGTGCACGGGCTTCTCATTGTGGTGGCTTTTCTTGTTGCAGAGCACGGGCTCTAGGAATGCAGGTTTCAGTAGTTGCGGCATGCAGGCTCAGTAGTTGTGGCACATGGGCTCAGTAGTTGTGGCGCATGGGCTTAGTTGCTCCGTAGCATGTGGGATCTTCCTGGACCAGGGATTGAACCCATGTCCCTTACATTGGCAGGCAGATTCTTAACCACTGCGCCACCAGGGAAGTCCACTATTGTGGTTTTGATTTGCATTTCCCTAATGATTATTGCTGTTGAGCATCTTTTTATGTGCTTATTTGCCATTTGTATATGTTCTTTGGAGAAATATCTACTCATGTCCTTTGCCCATTTTTTAATTGGGTGGCTTGTCTTTCTGTTGTTGAGTTGTTGATTTTTTAATATACACTGGATATTAAACCATTATCAGGTATGGGATTTGCAAATATTTTCTCCCATTCTGTAGGTTGTCTTTTCACTCTCTTGCACAAAAGTTTTTAAAATCTTGATAAAGTCCAAATTATCTTTTCTTATATTTTGTTACCTGTGTTTTTAGTGTTATATGTAATCTCCACAGTTCTTGAGTGACGTTACTTTTGGGGTAGATGCCTGGGGAAAAGACAGTCCTGGGTCTAAAGTCTGAGTTAATTTTTCAGTCCACAGTCATTTCTTGTGGGACCTTTGAGTGGGGAGGAAGTACGGCCTACCTACTGCCAGCAGATAGGAAGCAAGTGGTCTCCTCCCTCAGGGAGGAAGTGGTGCCCCACTTTTAGTTCAGTCTTCTGATGTTAGACGAGGCCTCTGTGGGACAGACTCCAGGGTCGAGCGCTGCCTCAGCCTGCCCCTGTTGATGGAGAGTGCCTGTCGGCCCCATGGGGTGGCTCCCTGCTGGCCCCCTAAACTCTGTGCAGGTCCTTCATTGATACCTTCTGTGCACATGGTATTGCTGGAGGCATCAGGGTTTCAGGCATGAGGTTGATTTTCCTCATGGTGTTATCTTCCTTTCCTCCCTCACAAGACTATAAACTTATATTTAGTGTAGTGTGGAGGAATCAGTGCTGAGATTGTGACAGATGGACTCAAAATTATAGTCATGAAGTTTCTGTGTATTATTCAGCAGTAAAGCTCCATCATGGTTGTGCAGCTTAGCAGTTTTACAAAGTGCTTCCTTGCTAGCCCACCTGATGCAGTTGATTTGAGAGGGGGCAAGACAAGAAGAGGTTCAGGTGCTCAAGGTTATGGAACATAAGTGACTCTTCTGGATTCCAGCCCAAGCAAGACCCCCTGCTAGAGTAGGCTTTTATGCAGGGACAGCCTTGCTTGTAGCAGCATCCTGTAGGTCAGCCAACTGAGGTTGACAGGTGGAAAGACCACATATGATGTTTGACTGTGCTCCTGGGGTTCATTTCCTGGGAAAGCCAAGCTGGGTCCAGGGAGGCTTCATGGGAAGGCAGAATGGAACATGGGCTGAGTTGTGGTGGATGGGACTGGGAAGGGAGTATTAAAGTAGCTGGAGAGGAATGTTCCAGGGGAGCAGTTCAGAGATGGGAACATTCAGGAGCACAGAAAGGAGAGTGGGGGATGCTCCAGAGGGTTTGACAGCAAGCAGTTGGCAGGGATTGGGGCAGGGATGAGGTCTGAAAGTGCTGCTGGGTGCTTTGGTGGCCAAGTTCTGCAGGAGCCAGGGCTTGCAGCTGCAAGGGCAGCCAGCTTGCCCGGGCACATATTTCTGTATTGCAGTATTTGAACCTCATTTCTTGATTCTCATCCAGAAGTTTCAAGCTGGGTGAGTAGGTGAATAGTTCAAGGCTGTAGGTGAAGTTCTGTGGCATCTCTCTACCATGCCATCCAGCAGGGCACTGTGAGGCCACTTTCTTTTCTGACCTCTTCCTCAGCAGCCAAATGGTGGCTTCTGAAGGTGATTCACTTGGCACAAACACTTGCCCCTTGGCTGTTGGCTCTACCGACATTTGGCCTGGATTGGGCTGTCTCTTTCTGCCCTGAGACAGGGAGACTGGTTGTCGGCCTGGCCAGCCCCTCAGGGGTTGGGTGTGATCTCAGGGCCAAGGTCTGGCTGTCAGCTTTCAGGTTCAACAGCAGTTCCTGTTTTTCACCTGGCTCTAGAGACCAGAGCAGCACTGTTCAGTGTTCTACATATAATCTGTGCCGTCCAGTACCATAGCCAGAAACCACATGTGGCTCTTGAGCCCTTGAAATGTGGCTAAAAGGACATTAATTTTATTCCATTTTAATTAGTTTACATTTGAACAGCTACACTTGACTTATGGCTGTCTTATAGGATACTGCATCTCTGGAGGACTTGCTTCCTCTAGAGCATCTCATAAGAGACCATGTCTCTACCTAACTCCCATTTATTGAGAGCTAAGAGGGAGAGGGCAGGTGGAAACCCAGGGGACCATCAGATCAGCCTGGGGGGCCTAAAAGTCCAATGTGCTACCCATTGCACCACAGAGCCAGGTCTTGGGGGGCCTAGAGTTAGGGCAGAGGGCTTTGAAGTCGTCAGTCTTCGTGACTGGTGTCTCCAGCACATGCATATCCCTGACCTTCTGTGTGTGCACCCAGTGCAGTTAAATGCTGACCATTCAGCGGTACAGTTGTGATCTTCACACTCAAGGAATGTGCATGTGGAGAGTGGGAGCAGTGCCAAGGCAAAGGGGAGCACATTGAAACTTTCTGACTTTGGTGTGCCGGGGAAGGTCCTGGCCAGATGGGGGCAGAAGAGGGAACTGGAGGGAAGGGCTAGCAAGTTGGGGGGGCAGAGTAGGGCAGTGAGGGGGGCGGTGGAGGAGAGCCCAGTAAGCTGGGGGGAGTCTGACTTGTCCATGTCCTGAGCACCTCTCAGGAAGTTGTCTCTGTCCCCACCCCATGTGGCCACATCCCATGCCCAACACCCTGATTGCTAAGTCACTTGAGGAGGTGACTGCCTCTTGGGTTGACAGCCTTTTGCAGGTTGGCAGTCACAACATTTACACAGCCATTTGTGACAGGATCTCGTGACTTGTTCAGTCCCCAAAGCAGCCCTTTGAGGTAGGTGTTGCTTTCTCCCTATTTAATAGACAAGGAAACCTGAGGCTGAAGGGGCCTCTTGTGCCTATGCTTTGCCGTGTTGCCAATCCTGGATGGTCCCTTAGGCCCTGGCCCTGTATCCCTCTCCACTCCTCAGCCCCAGGTGCTTGGGAACAAGCGGCCCCCAGGAAGCTGTCTCCTTCCCATCACACACAGAAATTGCCACCAGGCTGCCTGGTGGGAGCTGCCTGGCTTAGCGGAGAGCATCTGCTTTGGAGCCAGGTAATGTGGTTCAAATCTCGGCTCCATTCATCACATCTTTGGGATAGAAGCAGATCTTCAAAACTCTGAGCCTCCCTATCCTAGACATGGCTTCTGACCTCTTCAGTAGCTAGGAGCACAGAGAAAGAGGTCCAAGAAGTGTCCAGCTCAAGATCTTGCCCATGGGCCTTTTATAAACATGGGTGTCTGTCCTTTATCCTCTGCCCTCTTGGAAGCAGGGAAGTCAAGTGGTCCTCCAGCCCTCTCTGCTGAGTGACAGTGGGTGGAGCCCGCTCTGTTTCCAACGGAAGCAAAGAGGACATCCTCCTGGTACCCTGGCTTTACTCAGTCTAGCCCTAATTCCTTGAAGGTGGAATTCATTTTTAGTGCAAAATGTTAGATTAACAAAGTGGATTTGCAGAGCTGCAACCTTGACGAGGTTTGCAGTTCCCATTCATCTTAAGGACTGACCTCTTCTACACCTCTGCTCAGACCCTAAGGTCTTAGAGCCAGTGAGAGAGAGAACCTTGTGGGTGGGAGGTTTGGGCTCCCAACACAGATACCTGTTGATGAACCAGTGTTGAAACTGGATTCAGTCATCCCCTTGGAGGACCCTAACTTGTTCATTTGTAAAATAAAGATGTTGGTTCAGTCAGAGGTCCTCAGACCTACCAGTTCATCAGGATCACCTGGGGAGACAATTTGCAATCTCTTCTCTGGCCCCATCCCAAACCTCCTGTCAGGATCTTAGAATCAAAGCATTTTTAAAGTTCCCCAGATGATTCTGATACAGCATTTTTCTGGAAATCTCTGATCACTCCCCTGACATTCTCCCTTGACAAAAGGAAGTAGAACATCTTTCCCTGGAGCATTAGCTGCCCTTTCTGACTGCAGGAACTCTGCAGCCAGCCACCAAACAAGTATTATTGAGCACCAGCTGTGTGCCAGGCCCTGGGGATCCAGCCTGTGAATAAGACTGCCTCCCTGCCTTCAGGGGCTTCCATGGGAGGAATGGGTGGTTAGTAAAGTACATGTAAACAGGGAAGATAAGATAACTTGTGAGGGCTAGGATTGTGTGTGTGTGTGTGTGTGTGTGGGGGGGGGGGGCTAGGATTGGGGGGGGGTGTATGTGTGAGGGCTAGGATTGGGGTGTGTGTGTGTGTGTGTGTGTGTGTGTGTGTGTGTGTGTCTGAGGGCTAGGATTGGGGTGTGTGTGTCTGAGGGCTAGGATTGGGGTGTGTGTGTGTGTGTGTGTGTGTGTGAGTGAGACAGCCGGCCTTCGGTTGGGAAGATCTCTCTGAGTGGGAGATTTGAGATAGGGGGGTAGGAGTGAGGGGTGGGGGTGGGAGGGATGGGATGCCAAGATCTAGGGAAGAGCATTCCGAGCTAGGTGGAGCTTGGCTTGTTTCAGGGGCAGAAAGAATCCCTGTGTGGCAAGAGTAGAGTCAAAGGTTGGGGTGTAGGGTGGGCATGAGAGTAGAGAGGCCCTGGGAGGCTGGGGCCACAGGGGCTGGACCTTCCTCTGAGGGTGATAGGGAGCCACTGGAGGCCTGAGCGAGCAGCAGTGCCCTGCCGTGACATTGTGTGGCGGTAGGAGGCTGCTGCATTAGCCCAGGTGTGAGGCAGTGGCCCTCGGACAAGGTTCCGGGACGTCCTGATAGATGGGCTGTGGGGTGAGTGAGCTGAGTGGATGGCGGGGCCTGTTCCTGAGATAAGTCCAGGGCATATTGGTCTTGAAGGGGAAATCAGGAGTCCAGTTTAGGTCACTTTAGGCCTGAGACAACTATTAGACGTCTAAGTGGAGAGAGACTGGCAGGCGGGCATCTGGACTGTTGAGAGGTGCTTGTGTAGTAGGGTTTGAAGCTGTGGGGCTAGATGAGGGCCCCTGGGTTCAGAGCTTAGACAGCAAAGGGGGAGAACTGGGGGCACCATCAGTGCTCTGAGGCTCACCCTGCGGGCTTTTCAGAGGAGTTGGCGGAGGAAACTTAGAGGGAGGGGGCAGTGGGGCTAAGGGAAGCCAGGTGAGGACTGGGATGGCTTTGGGCAGGACAAAGTGGCAGGCGAGCTTGGTCCAGCTGTTTCAGGGAAGTGTGTGTGGGAGGGGAGGGTGCCAGTGGGGTCCAGGCCGGCTGGATAGGGGTGCAGCATGGCAACCACAGCCTCACTGTGAATTGGGCCTCCTTTCCACTGTAGCAAGGCCTCACTGGACCCCAGCTGTAAGACTCACTGGTCTCTCAGGAGAGGTAGCACAGGCTGAGGCAGTGCCCCTGTGGCTCGGCTCTCTGGGCTGGCCCAGTGTTGTGGAGCAGGCGGCCTTCCCGCTTCCTTCTCTTTTGCCTTTACCCATCCCTGTGGGTGGGCAGGCCCGGAGGGCTGCTCCCATTTGAACTGAGTGCTGCTTCTGAGTCAGGCTGGTGGCTTCTCTGAGGTTCCCTGCACCAGGGTTGCCTAGGCAGATTGCATTTGCCACCTTGCCTGCTACTCTGCTAATTCTGAGACCGATAGGTAAATCTCATTTTCCTGAGCTTACACTTCTTCAGCCGGCCACGGTAACCCCGGCCCCCCAGGATGAAGATGAAGTGGGGTGGTGGGTGCAGAAAGGTGTTGAGAAATGAGAAGTGTGTATGTGCGTTTATTCTTTCTGCTGTACTCTTGTTCTACCCCCAGTGAGGACCCCTTTACTTTACAGATGTGACAGTGGAGACCCAGAGAGGGTCAGGGGCTGTACAACGTCACACAGGACCGCCCCCCTGGAGATGGGCACAGAGGAGCCCACCACCTCATGGCTGAGTCCCGTGGAGCTCTCCCGATGGGGTGGAACTGGTGCAGCCTCCCCCTTGGAGCTGTGCAGGGAGGGTCTTTGCCATGGGCTGCAGGGAAGAGAACGAGACCTTCCCTCAGCTTGCTCTGCTATCGTGGGGAGAAGCTACTGAGCTGGGCAAAGGGTGAACTTCTTTCTAAGTTCCCGGGAGGGTAGGGCTTCCCGAGGTAGATGCACAGCTGTTCTGGCTCCTTTACAGTTTAGCTCACCTGTGGTGGCTGAGGCAGCCTCATGTAGCAGAAGGGACCATGGACAGGAAGCCAGAAGACAAGATCCCTCTTTCTTGCTCCTCCACTGCACTGACACAGTTACTCGGGCCTCAGTTTCCCTTTCCGGTGACTTCTGTGGCATTACAAGATGTAGCCAGGTGTTCTCAAGACCCCACTGATGGGAGACAGAATTGGAAAGCAAAGGAATCTTGAGATTCAAGCTGGTGTGTAATCTTTCTGTTAGCTTTTGCAACAAAAGAATTTGTGTGACCATGATGGTGAATCCCTCAGTTGTATTCGCTTGTCTCCTAGAGTCAGGAGGGTGTGAGGGAGTGTGCTTCCCTCTTGGTGTCCAGGTAGCTGTCTTCTTAGTGTGCTTTGGGGCCCTGAGATATTCTTCTCTTTGGAGAACTTACTTTTTACTGTCATCTAGACAGAATTAGCCCCCGCTTTAGGTTTTAATGATTTATTTTTGGTTTCTAAATGGATGTCAGTTTTTCTGTTTTAACAACAATGAAATGGCACTAAAATTTTTTTTAAAAACCCTCTTAATTGAAGTATATTATACATGAAGAAAAGTACACAAATCATCTCCGTTATTTTCACTAAGTGAATACACCCATGTAATCAGTAACTCAGATCAAGAAACGTGGCAGCATTCCAGAATCCCCCTCCTGCCCCCACCCAGGTGCTTACATCTTAAGAGTAATCAATCCCTTGGGACTTTTAACACCAGAGTGGCTTTTCTTACTTTTGAACCTTATGTAAATGGAATCATACAGCACATACTCTTGTATCTGGCTTCTTTCATTCATCATTATGTATGTGGGCTGTTTTATTGAGTGTGGCATTACTTCATTCTTAACTGCTGTACAGTATTCCATTGTTTGAATACACTGCACTTTATCCATTCCACTCTAGATTTTCAGGGTGGGGCTATTATGGATTATGCTGCTATACCCAATCTTGTGCATGTCTTGGTGAATCTATGTACATATGTCTGCTGGGTGTATGCCTGTGTGTAGAATTGCTAGGTCATAGGGCATATATAGGGTAGATACTGCCTAACAGTTTTCCAAAACGCCTGTACCATTTTACACTCCTACTAGCAGTGTGTATGAGAGGTCTCTCTAGCACCTTTGTGGTTTAAATCTGCATTTTCTTCAACTAATAGAGTTCTGTATCTTTTCATATGTTTATATGAAGTACCTGTTTAGGCCTTTTATTAGATTGCCTGATACTTTTTCCTATTGATTTTTAGGAGTTCTTTATTCCAGTCCTGGGTGAGTCCTTTGTTCTATATGTGTGCTGCAAACTGTCTCTTCTACCACTTCTGGGCCTTCACTTTTCTTGCTTTTAATTGCATTCTTTAATGAACAGAAGTTCTTCATTTAATGTACGCCAGTTTATCAATTTTTCCCCCTAATACCTTCTATGGCCTATTTAAGGAAATGGTTGCATACTCTGGGTCATGATGATATTCTCTTACATTATATTCTAGAAGTTTTACTGTTTTACCTTTCACCTTTAGATTGCCAGTCCATCTGGAATTTATTTATTTTTACATGGTGTGAGGTAGAGGGCAAGATTTTTCCCCCATATGGATATCAGTGACTCAGCACTACTTATTATTTGTCATTTGTTTTTTTAGAAAGAAGGCTTTCCTTGTGAATGGTTGGCATGCAGTGTCATTGATAAGCCATACTGCTAACCTCCCACATCTTGATAATAGTTGTAGTTATTATAATAATAATAGTAGTAACTAATTTTTTTTTTTTTGAATGTTACGGAGTCCCAGTTCATGCCAGCCCCTCAGTAGGCAGGCAGCTCCTTGGGGCAGGGACAGCTCAAACTTATTTTAATAAAGCATTTAGATATTTCATGGCATTGGCAGTTGTCCTGGGTGTTCTATGTCCCAAGATTCTGAGCCCCTTGGCTTTGTGCACCAGACCACAGACTCACACAGAGGGCAGGGACCTGCTGAGCCTGGCTCCGCAAAGCTGCTTAGAGTTGCCATCCACTCTCTCCATGTTCTGGACCAACTGACTGGGGTATTCTGACTAGAAATATGAGTTGCCTCGAACAGTTGCTTCTAGGTCAGCTGTTTCAAACTCGGGCTGTATGTTTTAAATTCACTCCTGCTAACACTTGGACCGGGATGTGGTTGCTCCATAGTACTAAGTATTGTAATACAGGATTGAAATGCAATTTGTGTTCTTTGTTATTATTTTTAAAATTTTTATTGGAGT
The DNA here is from genome assembly GCF_026419965.1 of Kogia breviceps. NCBI lineage: Eukaryota > Metazoa > Chordata > Mammalia > Artiodactyla > Physeteridae > Kogia > Kogia breviceps. The sequence goes on from NC_081319.1 coordinate 41,308,362, forward strand.
ATAATTGATTTACAATGATGTGTTAGTTTCAGGTGTACAGCAAAGTGAATCAGTTATACATATACATGTGTCCACTCTTTTTTAGATTCTTTTCCCAGGTAGGCCATTACAGAGTATTGAGTAGAGTTCCCTGTGCTATACAGTAGGTCCTTTTTTTTTTTTTTTTTTTTTTTTGCGGTACGCGGGCATCTCACTGTTGTGGCCTCTCCCGTTGCGGAGCACAGGCTCCCGACGCGCAGGCTCAGTGGCCATGGCTCACGGGCCCAGCCTCTCCGTGGCATGTGGGATCTTCCCAGACTGGGACATGAACTCGTGTCCCCTGCTCTCAACCACTGCGCCACCAGGGAAGCCCAGTAGGTCCTTCTTAGTTACCTATTTTATGTTTATTAATGTGTATTTGTCAATCTCAATCTCCCCATTTGTCCCTCCCCGACTTTGCCCAGTGTTCGTTTTTGTGGTTTTTTTTTTTAACTTTATTTTTGGCTGCACTGGGTCTTCATTGCTGCACGCTGTCGTTCTCTAGTTGTGGCGCGCAGGGGCTACTCTTCGTTGCGGTGTGCGGGCTTCTCATTGCAGTGGCTTCCCTTGTTGTGAAGCACGGGCTCTAGGCGCGCGGGCTTCAGTAGTTGTGGCTCACGGGCTTAGTTGCTCCGCGGCATGTGAGATCTTCCAGGACCAGGGCTCGAACCCGTGTCCCCTGCATCGGCAGGCGTATTCTTAACCATGGCGTCACCAGGGAAGCACCATCACCCCCAACCCTGTGTTCTTGTTTCAGGGGAAGATATGTCCCGTGTTTCATCTTGGGATACTGAAGAACACCTCCCCCCAACCCACACCCACATACTTCCCCACACCCCCCTCACATACCCCCAACCCCCACACCCTCCAACCCCCGCTCACTCCCTTACATCATCGTGTCCCACACCTCCTCACACTTCCCCAGCCCCTCCCCACGTACCCCACACAGCAACCTGCCAGACTACACCCACTCCCCCTGCATTCTCAACCCTCAGTACCTCCATCCCACACCTCTACACATCTCATAACTCCCCAAAACACACACATGAACCACACCCCACACCCTCAACACTGTCTCCTCCCCACCCCCCAACACATACAACCTTCAACAGCTGGGAGGGACTCGCCATTTCTAGTTCCTAAGCCATTGCAGAGATCTGGGAGACCCCAAGGCAGAGCTTGCTGTGGCTTGCTCACGTCAGGCCCTCCTGCTTTCAGGGCCTTCCCTTACTCCTCGGTGCCCTGGCTTCTCCCCGGTTTTGTTTTTGAGGGAAGCAACAGCTTGTACTCTTGAAAGAATTCCAAGATGAAAAACAGTTACTGTGGTAATGAGGCCCCGTGGCCAGTAAAATCCACACTCCAGGGCTGTTTTGATTCCGGACTCTCAAGCTGCTCTGTCTAGAGAAAATATGAGTGGCTGGAGCAGAAAACATTTGTCCTTTCAAGGATGGCACTCCCTCTCCCCCACACCCTGTGTTCAGGGCAGGGCCACACTCCAGTTCTGGCAGGGCAGTCTGAATCCTAAAGAAGAAGCACCTGTGTGTTTGATAGCTGGGAGAGGCAGTCCTTTGGTGAGAGCAGGACTTTCCTGCCCCGGGTCCAGGAGTCCATGACTTCTTAGAGAGTGGGGCTTGAGGCTTGGGCTCTTTGGGGCGAGGCATAAGTTTCCAAGCCCTTCTTTGCAGCCGCTGTCCTTACTCTTACTGAGGAGCGCCGGCTGTGTGCTGGGCTTGTGAAGAGCTTGGGGACCAGTGTCAGTGAGGCTGGGCCCAGTGGGGTGACAGACCCGCGCACACCAGTTATAATACTGCGTCTTGCTGTGCATTGCGGAGGGACGGGAGGGGTGTCTGAGAGAGCTGTGAGCCTCCTGGGCTTGCAGCAGGGCATGGGGCGGCTGCATGGAGGAGGGAGTCCTGAGCCCAGTGTGAATTGCTTTCCCCGCTGTGTCTTATTGGTTGGCTTTGTGCCCCAGGCAGCATAACTGACCCAGCAGAGGTGCTGAGAAAACACTTGAGGAGGGATTGAGTGGAAGGCAGTCTGGAGGCCTGGGAGAAGGCGAGCAGCAGGAGCAGAACAGGCACGTGTGGAGGTGTCTGACTTGGGGGAGAAGCTCCTGCCCCAGTTCACCCGCCCACTGTGGTTAGCTTTTCTGACCTGGACTCATGTCCTCTGCACACGTGATGGATCTGCCCTTCTAAACTGAGGTCAGCTCAAGGGCAAGGGTTCGGTCCTCCTCTAGATGAAGTGAGGGGAGGGGAGAGGCATGCGTGTGGGGATCTGTCATATGACCCCTTTCAGGGATGGGGTTGGGGGAGCAGGCCTCACTTGGGCGGTAGAATTTCCGGGCCTCACATGGAGGGTGCAGGTGAGAGCGTCCGGCCCCACTGTCAGTCATCACCGTGTTGGCGCCTAATGATCGAGGACTTCTTGGTGCGGCCATAGCACAGAGCTGCACACATCACATACACTCCCTCATTTAACGCCCCTCTGCAGTTTTGGAGAGTGCAGCTCTGAGAAGTTCAAGAACTCAGCGTAGTCCCACAGCACAGCTTCCTTGTGTGGTTCTGCCTTCTCAACCTTTCAGCCCAGCACATGGTTAAAAAGAAAAAAAGGCTTTGCTTCCAGAGGAAATACGTGTAGGTGAAGACCGAAAGACCTTGTTTAAGCGATATTTTCCGCAACAAATAAATGTGCCAATTCTGGCTTGTAGTTTAAATTTGGTTTAATTAGGATTTTATCACTTGGAGATCACACGAGCGAGGAGACAGCTGTCTTACGTTTACTTCTCAGACTGTGACACTCTAAGAAGCAGCTGATCAGAGGTTAAAATAGCTTCTAGTCTCCTAGGAGCTTCAGCGCACTTTGTTGCTCTGTAAACCTCTGACTTACCTGGGAATTGACTTGTAAAGAATTTGCTTTTTGAACTGGGGTGCCAGTGTTGGGACCCTGCACATTTCAAGCTCAGCTCCAGCTTGGGATGGAAGGATGGTGACAGGGACCCCAGGCCAGGTGAGCGCCTTGGCTTGCCTGAATCACCCATTGGCCTTTGTGTTGGACTTGGGGGAATGCTGGGATCAAGTCCACAGTACACTTTACATCCTGAGCCCAGCTTCTCCATTTGCAAGCTAGGCATCAGAACCTTTGCCTGCTTGCATCCAGGGTCTCCCTGTGGATCAGATGAGTCAGGGAATTTAAGAAACTTGGAATGCTTAAAGTGATGCCCATAATTATTGTTAGGCTATTGCTGTAAGTGGTCACATGAAGCTAGGGTACTTAGTTGCAAGCAACAGAAATCTATTCTGACTGGTTTGTTTGTTCATTTTTGAAAAAAGAGAGAGCCTACCTTCGAGGTTTGCAGTCAGAAAGAAGCCCAGCATTTCACAGGAAAATGGCTTGCTCTCAAGTACTAGACACTGCAGCTTGCTCTGCTCCTGATGCCACCAGAGAGAAGTCTGTGCTGCTGGCGCCTCCCCACAGCTGGGACAGTGAGTGGGGGGCCCTTTATAGCCTGCAGCTGGCTCTTCCTCCCTCGAGGCTCCACGTGGAGCCTTCCCAAGTAAGGGAGGGGCGTGGGCATTGGGCAGCCCATAGAATGACTTGGGAATTGAAGTTCCAGTCACCTTCCTCCATGGCTCCAGGCAACATGGTAAAAGAGACAACATACCAGTCAAATTGAAGTCCAGAGACCTGAGGTCTAGTTTAGCCCTAGCTCTTGCCCTTCTTGTCCTGTACTTTACTTGGGTCTCTTGTGGCCCTCAGGATGTCTATGTTGTATGAGAGATTTCTGGTGTTTCTTCTCATCCTGCCTGCTCTGATCCAGAGCCCACCCACCCTGGTGACCACAGTAGGCACTCAGGCAGCTTGGGGTGGCATCATGCAGGTCACTTCCTCCCGTGGGTCAGCCTCTTGGAGAGGAGGGATGTGGTCTGACTCAGAAGCTCCTCAATCGGGCCATGTGGTAGAATCATGACTTGGGAGTGGGCAGGCTCTTGAAACATTCAGATTCCTGGGTCTTACCCTGGAAGATTCTGATTTGGTCAGTTTGGTTTCTAACACCCTCCCTGGGCCACTGGATCTAGTTCATGTTGTACCGGATGATATCTGAGGTCTTTGCAGCCCTAACAGTTTATGGTTTTGTCACTTTTCTCACTTGGTAGTGGACATGGTCACACTTCTCTGACTACTGTGCAGAAAGCACACCCAAGCCTTGAGGCTATTTATTTGAGTTTTGGAAGCATGATGCAATCAGAAACTTCAGTTTAAATGCTGACCTGTCTTTTATTAGCTGTGAACTGTTGAGTAAGTTCCTTAGTTGTTCCGAACCTCATTGTTTGGGCAGGATGATAACGCCTGATCCCAGGGTAGTTGTGGGGACCAGAGGCCCTGTGTGCCTGAGTGAAGTGTGGGCAGTTTTGCGAGCACAGCATGGTACTACTGTGCAGCTGGAAGGGGCTATCCCTCCAGAGAGACTCAGAGGCAGCTGCCATCTGCCATCCTTGGGGTAAGGAGGTGGCTTTTTGGACCCATATGTGGCTTGTTTTTCCAGTGGCCTCAACCAGTGAGCCCTGCACTTTCCTTTCTGGCCCTTTCTGAATGTTCTTTATAATAACACTCTCAGCACATTTTTGCCACCTCCTTGCCTGTCCTTTCGCTGGCTTCTCAGTGCTCATGGGATAAAGTCTGTAGCCCATGGGACAGGCCTTCCCATGCTGGGTCTCTCCTCCAGGTGCACCTTGGGCACCTCTGCCCTCTCCATGGACACAGGGCCCAGCCTCAGTACACCCGCTCCTGCCAGTAACTCTGGCGCTCCCTGCCATGCCCACTCTGCCTTGACTGTTCCTCCAGGTGAGCTGAGGTTTCGTCTTCCCCTCAGCTGTGAGTCACTCTGCATTCCCCTAGCACCCAGGAATTCACCTGTCTGCTTCCCCTTTCACCTGCCCCTCAAGTCCCTGAGGACAGCAGTCACGTCTTAGTCACCTTTTTGTCTGCCAGATGACAAGACCCAGAGGCACTCTGTAAACATTCGAATGAAGAAGTGAAGCGATGTGGCAGGCACATGGACTTGGGAGCTGGCTAGGCTGAGATTTTTCTGAAGGAAAAGCAGACCTGCCCTTTGGGAGGAGTTCAGGGGCTTATTTCAACGTCTGCAGGCAGCAGCCATGTCAGCAAGATCAAGTTCACCGTGTGTGAAGTCTACTAAGACAGTTAAGTTTCCAAAATCTCTTGTTCAGGCGTGGACTGGGGTTGTTTTGACACCTGTCCACGTAGAGAAGAGCTGCTCATGTTAGCTGGTCACAGGCTTTTAATAAGCCAGCCGTGTGATGCCGGTAACAGGATCCCTGATTTTGTCCTGTTGGTGGCTGTTGGGGAACCGCTTGGGGGCACCCAGCATCGGTGTGAACAGGCACATGTGCTTAGGTGTGTGGGCGGGGTGTGGAAGGGTGTCATTTCAGGAGCCACTCACTGGGGTTTTCAGGCCCTTGCTTGCTGCTTCCACTGGATCCACTGGGATGGTGAACACACGGGAGATAGGCTCCCTGGGACCTCCCTCCGGGACTCCGCCTCAGAATCCCGCCCACCAGCCACAATTCAGGTGCAAGGGGGAGGTCTGTTTGCTCTTCAGCCCGGCAGATCTGAAGAGGGTCAGACACCAGCGGCGTGTCCTCAGGACCTGAGCTTCCGGGTGGCTCTTCCATTCCCCACAACTGATCGCCTGGGCCCCCCATTCCCCGTGCCTGGTGACTCTGGCTCTCCCCTGTGAGAGAGGGAGGGGGCTCCAGGCCAACTCCCCCCGGAGTGCCATGTGAGGCTGTCCCATACCAGGGCAGGGGAGCTTCAGGGACCTTATCATTTGCCTTTGGGATTCGCTTGCTCTTGTTTCCACTGTGAGTCTAGCATGGTGAGGAAGTCCTGGTGGTTGTGAGTTCTGCTTTGTGGCAGGGGAGACGTTTTGCCCCTCCTTCCACAAAAGGGAAATGGTGGGGCAGGGTGAGGGTAGGGGAGGTAACCTCATCATTCGCCATCAGTTAATTTCTTAACTGAAATTTTCATGCTGATTATTCAGCAGGAGATGTTTGGCCTGATTGGAGGCCCCTCGGCCCATAGTGTGACTGCGGGGCCTGTCCCTGGGCGCACAGGGACGCTGGTGTGTGCAGGCCTCAGTCTGTCCTCCTCTTCCCCAGCAATGCTAGGTTTTTAGTTTTTTTTTTTTTTTTTCCTAAGCTTGAGAAAGGTCATTAAACATTGACTGGGCCATGTTGGGCCTGAGGGCCACCCATGGTTTCCTGCTTTCCTGTTGAGCTAGGTGAAGGTCAGGAAAGTCTGTTTATGGTGTGAGTACAGTCAAACAGTGAGCCACAGGCAGCTGGGTTCCTCGTGTCACTCTTGTTTTTAAATCATTTTGTTATTAAGTCATATTGACAACAGAATTAAAGGAAACGGAAGAAGCACTGCCCACAGTCTTGCTGTGTGAGCCTGTGAAGTCTGTGACCGTTCTGCGTCAGGTGTTGCCACGGTTTCACTCATGGTTACGTGTGTGGGCTCCACACCCCTCATAGTCCTATTCTGTCTCACGGTGATGCCCATCAGGTTGCTACTTCAGTGGGCAGCTGGCCTGCCTCACTGTGTCCAGCAGGTCACATCTACCTCATGGCTCCACTTCTGCCTGTTATGAGAAACGCAGCTGTGAATACCTCTACATACATTGCTCTTTTGTCTCCTTTGGTGCTTTCCTGGGATTGGAGTTCCTGGCCCAGAAATGTCTGTATCTGGGGCTCCTGATGGTTTGGTCATGTCTCTCTGAAATGTCACTGGGAAGAGATACCAGCCCTGTGATGTGATGCTGAGTGCCATCAGTTGCCAGTGAGACCACCTGTGTATTTGAGGTGGGTGGGAGTAGGATCAGAGCAGAGGGCTGGGCTTTGTGGGGGAGCCACCTAGGCATGGGGCCCACACTACCCTTTGGGCGCTGGCAGCCCCAAGCAGTGTGACTCTGGGTGGGTTACTTAATAGTAACAGCATTGGGCCTCCAGTTTTATCTGTGAAAGGAGAAAGTGGCATTGACCTTATGAAATTTTTATGCTGATTAATTAAAATGTTATTTCAATTAATTGAATAATCAATTGCCTGGCATTCTCTTATAACTGCTGTTGTAGGAAATACGGTAGAACAGAGTTGAATAACAATTGGGTCCAGCCCTCCGCAGAGCTCACCTTTTATTGGGAAGTCTTCTAATTTTATGGAACCTAGTCAGATTTGATTCTTACCACTCTCTTAGGGAGTGGGCATGGTTGAGATTTTTGCCCTCATTCTCCGGGAAAGAAGCAGAGGCGCGGGTAATTGCCAGAGGGGAGGATAGAACAGACAGCTTAGGGGTGAACAAGCAGATGTGTTGGTAAAAGGAACTGTGTGTGTAGAGGCAGGGAAGTGGGCTTCCAGTTGTCTGTCTCCTCAAACTGACGGAAAGAGTGTAGGGTCCGACAGCACAAGCCTAGTGATGCCTGAGGCACGGGTGCTATTTGGAGGCTCAGACAACCAACTTGGGGAGGAGAACCTCATCTGTAAGCAGGGGAATTAACGTGTGCATCCTGCCCCCCCCCACACTTGTCAATTCATTCATTGGCTATTGTTTCCCTGCTGTCATGTGCCAGGTGCTGGGGAACAGTGATGGACAGGCCTCTTGAAGCTTGAATCTAGGAGGGAAGACAGGTGACAAACAAAATCTCCTGTAGGCAAATCCAGGTAAAATCGAATGTCTGGGACAGTTATCATTAGAGGGCCTGCCTGGGAAGAATGCCTTCTGCTAAAAAGGGGTGTAACCTTCAGCCCGCACAGACAGGGGAAAGTACTGTAATCCACCAACCATCTTTCAGCTGCCCTCGAGTTTTGTGGTGGGTGCAGAACAAGGTTTCTGTAGGGAAGCCTCACAGATGTAGTGTCTGCTTTTCCAGGCTGGAGCCCCTGAAGGAATCAGACAGGTCATTCTTAATTTGAGTCTCAATTTTAAAAATTAAATTTTGTCATTTACAGAAACTTGGCAGAAAATAAAGAAGCACTATCAGAAAAGGATATTGAGGGGTCAGGCAAGCAGGTGGTGGCAGAGGAAGGAGAGGGAACATCTGGTTCCCCAGGAGGATGCAGCAAGATTCAGGCTCACTGCTGATGGATGGCAGGACTCAGAACACCCCAGGATGCCAGCAGGTTGTTTCCCATAATGGGTGTCATGGGGGGTCCTGCACCAGATGGTGGACCCCAAATTAGCTTGTTTAATCCTCAAACACCCTGTGACATAGCACCAGCCCCACTTTAACAGGGGAGGGAGCAAGAGCCTCAGAGAGGTCCTGCAGGTGCCCACGGTCTCACCATTGGTAAGCAGTGAAGAGTGATTTTCCACCGTCCGGCCTGTCCAGTCCTGCTGCCCGGCTTCCTGCAAACCACAGTGCCCCCTACAGGTGTCTGAGTGGGAGTTGGGAGTCTTGCTTGGCTGCCCAGAGGAACTGGTCCAGGCTGACTGTGTATGAAGGAAAGGAGGGGTCTGGTCTTTGCTCTGCCCTCAGTGTGACCTTCCAAAGGCTTTCCTGCAGGGGATGTGGGAGCAGTGGAAGGGCCCTAGCAAGCCTCTGCACACTCACAGTGATAGTTGTTCCCTCTGCTGCCCATCCCCCAGCCCCTCTTCCCACTCAGCCTTTAAAATGCAAGACAGAGGGCTTCCCTGGTGGCACAGTGGTTAAGAATCCGCCTGCCAATGCAGGGGACATGGGTTCAGGCCCTGGTCCGGGAAGATCCCACATGCCGTGGAGCAACTAAGCCCGTGCGCCGCAGCTACTGAAGCCCGCGCACCTAGAGCCCATGCTCCGCAACAAGGGAAGCCACCGCAATGAGAAGACCCCGCACCGCAATGAAGAGTAGCCCCCGCTTGCCACAGCTAGAGAAAGCCTGTGTGCAGCAACGAAGACCCAACGCAGCCAAAAATAAATAAATTAATTAAAAAATATAAAAATAAAATGCAAGACAGGAGGTACTGTACTTCCTTTGGAGAGCCTCCCCAGATACCTCAAGTGCCACCCAAAGAACCTACTTCCCCACCATGCTGTTGTCACCTTCCCTTTCCTCCTCTGGGCCGTTACCCCCTTGAGAATCTGAAGAGCTGTGGATTCTTACTCCAGAAAAATGAGCCTTTGCACACCTGGCCTGTGTGTGTGTCTGATCATGGACCTCTGGAATCCTGTCCATGGACCCAGGCTGAGTCCCCACCCTGGTCTGTGAACACTAGGTGCCTACTTGTTCTTTTTTTCTCCTCGGCCAGTGTGGAGTACCTAGCAGGAGGGAGCCAGTCAATATTTGTTGACTAATAGTCTACTGGAGGGGTTATCTGCCACCCCCTTTGAGCACGACTGGTTCCCCAGTTGCACTTGTGGCAAGAAAAGGACCCGATTTGGCTTGGGGCCACCTCCCCACACTAATCTGCCACACACAGGACGTCAGCAGACATCTGGGGCGAGGCCATGTGTTGGCCTGCATGCTGTTGCCTGGGCCTCGGGATGGGGTATCAGTGGTGGGGCCAGTCCTGCCTCTGCTGAGGAGTGGGTCCATTTTCTGCTGCTGAGGACGCCTTGACAGGCACTGGAACCTCAGCCTTTGTCTGCACAAGCCATCGCCAGACTCCAGCATTAGGCCTCAACCCTGGTCATCCTGAAAGCTGCCGCACCCTTTCTCTTTGTCCCCTAAACACTGCCACCTTTTTTGTTAAAGGCGCCTTCATTCTCCCAGTGAGTCTCGGTCAGGACCTCAGTCGTACCTGACTTCTCCCTGTCCCCTCGCAGCATTCAGGCACCCCCTTGTTCTATCCCATCGCCACTGACCTAGTTCCGGCTCTTATCTGCAGTCCTTATCTCCCGCTCCCTTTCTGTTCTCCCAGCCCTCAACTCCCTGGGCTTTGTTCGCTTTGTTCGCTTTGTTCTCTCCGCTCACAAGCCTTTAGGGAATGTCCACACCCACTGGAGAGCAGTGGCTCTCAGCTCTGGGCCGTTAGTCCCCACCCTCCCCTTCTGAACTCTCTGATCCTTGGTGAAGCACTGAACGGGGAATCAGAAGACCTGTTCCCCCTGTACAGATTGTCTGACATGTCTTCTGACGTCTTCGTGGAGCAGATGTTATAATACTGCCCATCTCGGGATTGCAGAGAAAGCCTGGTGAAAACAATGAAAGTGAAAACTTACCGTGACCTCTGCAGGTGCCAGCAGTCTGGGCCTGTGGGCTCTGGCTTCTCTGCGGCCCTTCCCTCCTTGCCCTGGCCCAATTCTCCCTGCCCCTCAGGGTCTGCTATCCTGTTACCCAAGCCGCAGGCCTTCCTCCTTCCTCCCTGGTCATTTCTTTCTTGTAATAGCGCCATGATGTTGGTATGATAGTCCTGGTTTTCATACATGGGGAAACCCAGACTAGACAGGTTGAATGACTTGCCCAAGGTCACACAGCAAGGTGAAATTGAGCCCAGCTTACCAGACACGTTCCCGCCCAGAGCCCATGAGCTCAACCACTGTGCTGTGCCTGCTGTAGGCAGTGTCAGGCCCACGGGTACAGGTGGGTAAGACAAGCAACTGCCTTTAAGGATCTCTCCGCCTACTGAGCGGGCAGTGAGCACATCGGCCAGGTCATCCTAGCAGCAAACTGAGTGCCAGGGCCCAGAGTCAGGGGCCCTGCCGCCCAAGCTGCCTGTTGGAACCTCCCCTCCCCACCCCCTTCCCTGGTCTCTGGGCAGTAGAGAGCCATGCAGTTTCTGTGCCCAGGCGTGGTGGTGTTCGGCCCAGGGCCTATCTTTGCATCTTCGGGGTGAGTCAGACTCTGGGTGACTGCCCTGCCCCCTAAGTGCCCTTGGAGCACAGCTCCCGCTGCAGCTGCACCCAACAGGAAGTCCCTTTGCCCCACGTGGGGCTACCCTGGCTCTGAGGATGGGCAGCAGGGTGATGCTGTGAAACCTGCCAGGTTTGCCCTCAGCATTGTCAGTGCCTTCCTGCTCCCCACTTCCTGGCATCTGTGCCCATGTCTCTTTGACTTTTCCCCACCCTGGGCCAAGTTGGAACTGGAAAGGCTCAAACCGGGGCCAGTTTCACCTCTTCTTAGGGAACTAGGGTTTGGAGCCTGTTCTCTTGATTGTTGAACAGAAGGGCTGTTTCCATGGACAGTACCCCAGGCATACTTAGAGCTAATGAGGCATGTTTGCCTGGGCACTGGAAAGTGTTTCTGTACCTGTGAGTGTCTGTTGGCTCTTCAGCTGCTTCAGTAATGGTCTCATGGTGGGAGGAACCTAGACCAGAAGTTGAAGTGTCTCTCTGTTAACCCTTTCCTGCCTCCCTCTTTTTCTTCTGGAAGGGAGGGCTCCAGGCAGCAGCTCCTCTTCGGACGAGGGAGGGGCTTGTTCCTTGTCCCCTCAAAGCAAGCGCCCCTGCCTCAGCACATCTGCCCCTGATGGCACCCACCCGGCCCTCAGTTACTCTTAACCACCCTCCCCAGCGCATACACACAAAGAACAGGTAGGGACAGGTCCAGGCTGGGAGTGGAGCATCTCACCTAGTTTCTAGTCTCCGTCTCCTACCACCACTCACTCTCCAGGCTGCCAAAGTGCCTTTCCGAGCATCAGCCTCGGCCCACCCAGAGCACTGGAGGAAGACCCTGTCAGCACCCCCTCTACTCCTGACCCCCTCAGTCTTGGGTGGTCCAGCCACCTGGGTCTGCCCTGCAGGTCTTATCAGTGCCCTTGGTCTGCTCTCATGTCTGCCAGGCAGTCACCATTCCCAGGAATGTTCTGCCTTCTTTAGCCACTTGGCAAGTCCCCATTCGACATTTAGAGTTGAGTTGAAGGGTTACCTCCTTGCCCTGACAACACCTATTCCTTGCCAATTCTCCAAGAATACAAAACATTGAGTGAAGCTTTCCTCCTCACTCTTGGCACAGTTACCATTGTCTAAACCTGCTCCTTGAGCTCCTTGTGGGCCGGGTTCTTGTTTCCTTTATCCTAGTGCCTAAGGCAGACCCAGCACACAGAGGGGTCCAGGGGTACAAGGAAAGAGGGACCCTTGTCTTTGCCTGGGTGGGGAGGTCAGCAGGAGGAGATGCAGCAGTCTCCCTTCTCCGCCTACTTTTCTACATTTCTGGTAGTTAATTGAGCTACTTCTGGTAGTCGCCCTACGTTCAGGCAGCAAGTATGGATTGATCTCCCCGCCCCCCATTTTGTATACCATCCAGAGGCAGGTGCATTCAGCTAGTGAGGGCTCCTTCTGAGAGGGGACTGAGGAGCAAACACGGAGTTAAAACACCAAGTCTCGGGACTTCTAGTGGTTAAGACTCCGCACTTCCACTGCTGGGGGCATGGATTCGATCCCTGGTTGGGGAACTAAGATCCTGCATGCCACGTGTTGTGGCCAAAAAATTTAAAAACCAAAAACAAAAAAACCCACCAAGTCTGGACATGTCCCCAAATTGATAAATCTTCAGCTGGTCTAATAAGGAAAGAGAAAAAACAAATTATCAATGTCAGTGGATATCACCACAGATCCTACAGACATTAAAAGGATAATCAGGGGGGCTTCCCTGGTGGCACAGTGGTTAAGAATCCACCTGCCAATGCAGGGGACACAGGTTCGAGCCCTGGTCCGGGAAGATCCCACATGCCGCGGAGCAACTAAGCCTGTGTGCCACAACTATTGAGCCTGTGCTCTAGAGCCCACAAGCCACAACTGCTGAGCCCATGTGCCACAACTACTGAAGCCCGCGCCCTAGAGCCTGTGCTCTGCAACAAGAGAAGCCATCACAATGAGAAGTCCGCGCACCGCAACGAAGAGCAGCCCCTGCTCACCGCAGCTAGAGAAAGCCTGCGCACAGCGACGAGGACCCAACGCAGCCAAAAATAAATAAATAAAATAAATTTTTTTAAAAAGGATAATAAGGGAATATTATAAGTGACTTTATGCCAGTAAATTCAGTATGAATGGATATTCCTTGAAAGACACAAAATAATAAGACTGACTCAGGAGGAAATAGAAAATCTAATGAGCCCCCATACCTAAAACCTCACAAAGAAAACTTCAGGCCAAGATGAAGTCTTGTCATATATTTAAGGAAGAAATAACACCAATCTTGCACAACGCTAATTGTATTTGTAAAAGTGTTGTTCCTGACAAAAGGATTTCAAACTTTATGAAACAGGTCGGTCAGGCTCTGTTTGGGGCAGGGCTGTTTTTGAGAGCCCCTGAAGTCCTGCCTCAGAGGCCCCTTCCTCCTGTGGGTTCTGAGGGAGGTGAGAGCACGGGCAGGGCCTAGGTGTGGAAACCTGGGTCGGGGTCAGAAATGTGGGGTACCTCCAGTAACAGGCACACGGTCTGTGGGGAGGACCCCAGTCCAGGCCATGGCTTTCCTGCCCTCCAGCCACCAGTGTTCTAAGAATTTGGCTCTTCTGGAGTTGGGGGAGAGAGTAGTAAAGTTAACAAAGAGTTAATGAAGGTGATGTAGTCCAGGCTCAGGGCTACGCCTGCAAGAGCCCTAGGAGATGTCCCCACACTGAGAGGGACTTGAGGAAGGGACACAGAGGCCTGATTATGAGTAGGAATGACCACAGGCCTGTGTCTTGGGCCCAGAGGAGTGGCAGAGCCCATTGCCTGGGAACCTCGGAAGGCTGCCTTGAGGAGGTAGCCTTTGAGCTGGAGTCCAGAACTGGCCAGAGGGTGGGCTTTGTTCAGGGTAGTCAGAATGGACAGATCAGGATTTGGGACAGAGGGTCCAGTGTCAGGGTATTCTGGACAAGGCCAGTATGGATGGGCTACAGGGAGAGTGCTTAGGAGGCTGCACCTTCAGGAGAATGCTGTTCCTGAGGGTATGGGGACCAATGAGAGCTTTGAGTAGAGGACACCCTCCGTCCATGTGGATGGATAAGGTTGAGAGAGATGTAGGGGAGATGGATTAGAAAGAGGAGGAGGAGGGTGCAGCAGGCTGATCTGTTCTCCAGAGTGTAGGGGGTAGCTGGCGGCAGGCAAGGCTGGGGAGAATAGCTGTGGGCTTGGCCGTGGTGGGGACCTATGGGGGTGGGATAGAACATGGGGTTGGAGGGAGGGAGAAAGGCGGGAGATTGGGGAAGGGTGTGTGTAGGTGGGGCTAGGCAGCGAGTTACATTTAAGGGTCTGGGGGTGGGTGAGATGTCTGTAGATTCCCTGGGATGCTGTGTACCTCGGGCCCTGCCTGCACTCCCATGGGTGTCCCCCAGGGCTTAGACCTAGGCCCAGGCTGGCTGTGACTGGTCTGAATGCACATGGCCAAATCTGAACCGTGAGGGGAGCATGGGAGAGGTGACTGGGTTCAGAGTGGGTTTTAGAAACTAAGTGCCTCTCCCGTCTCCTTGGCAAGAATGCAAGAGTTCAGGAGGACCTTGATCCAAAACCCCAGCTACCAGCGACAGATTCTGTGACCTTGGGACAATCTTTCCTTTCCGTGGCAGTCATTTGCCAGCTTCCCCCATGGGTTGAATTGAGGACTCGGAGGCGGTGGTCCTGTGAGCCCTCCAGTTCTGAGGGCCTTCGAGTCTCTCAGGCTGGGTGGGCCATGAAACTGGTCAGTGCCTCCTACCACTATCCCAAGCATTGCAAGTCCTGCCTTGTGACCTAGGCCAGGGTTGCCCCAACGCCATTGCCCTGCTCGAAGATGCTCACCGTGCTACCTGTGTTGCCTTTGAGTGGGCAGACTGGAACGCGCCTCATCCCTGCACTTATGTGGCCTGTTCATTTGTTCACTGGCTCCCGCTCCACGCACATGTGGGTGCCATTCTTGAGCCCCTGCTCTTGCACAGCATCCCAGGCTGGGGTCTTCCTTAACCTTAGCAGTCTGCATGGTCCACCAGACTGCGGGGCATGTTTTTAAAATGTCATTTAGATCACTGGGTGTTTTCTCATTTATTAATGAATAACTTGGCCTTTGCCGAGACACTTGAGTGTCTCCAGGCCCCAGGAGGGTGGTGGCAGCTGTGCCGCTGAGTTTGCCCTTGCTCAGGGGCTGTGAACGGGCATGGTGTTTGCAAAGGAGTCGCTCCCAAAGGCTGTTTCCACAGTCCCCAACCTCTACGTCCATCTGTCCCAGGTTCACAGGGCCCTCATGGAAAGAAGCCTTCCTGTGGACTTGCCCATCAGCACACTTCGGGGGAAAGCTGAGCCTTTGCTGCTCTTCCACCTCTGTCCTTTCTCACCAAGCGGAGGTGTCTGCCACCATCTTCCCCTGCTGCAGGACCTCTGGCCATCAGGGAGTCCACTGGCTAGCAATTAGGAAGGAGCTTTTAGTTCCAATGTCCTGGCTTCTGGCTTAACGTAATCACTAGCATTTGTCAGGGAGGGGTGCATGCAGCCTGGGAGCCATGTGGGGAGCCTTAACTTGTTTCTCAGTTGAGAGTTCCTACGGCTGCTCCCCTTACCTCTTTGGCCATCACCAAACAAATGCTTCTGCCCCAGGGCCTCCCTGCCCAGCCTGTCAGCAGCCTTTCCTCTTGGGAAAGGCCTCTGGTCCTTCCTCCAGCAGCTCTGCTCCTGTTGCCCTAGAACACTGGCCCGAGCCCTCTGTGATTGGCCCCACCCCTTGACAACCTTACCTGCATTCACCTGTGCCCTGACTGCTGCTCCAACCACCTGTGTGTTCTTCAGACCACACCCCGCCTTTGCTCAAGCTTGCTTCCCTCTGGGAGTGCCCTTCCTGCTCCTGTCTCCCCATCCTATAACACCCAAATTCTGTCCACCCCTTAGTAGGAAGGTAGGAAGCCCCCTACCCACCCCACAGACCCATGTCGACCTCACTCATGTAGCTGTTGTCACTCGTTCCTGCTGCCTCATCCCCAGGAGACTGAGCTGCCCTGGGTTGGAGAGCCAGGGGAACATCTTGCTCTGTTCACATCACAGAAACCTTTCTCTGGTCCAGGACTCCAAGCCTGGTTTGGGTGGTCTCCTTGCCCTTAGGTGTGTGGCCAATGAATGGCGCAATCTGGTGGTTTCCAGGGTCTCCACGACGAACACTGGCAGGAAGTGACTCATAATGTGAATGCCACTCTTGGGGAGGCCGTTGTCAGTGACATAAACAAACCTCTAGGAGAGGTGGTACAAGCAGCTATTTTACTTATCATTTTTATGTTCTTTTCTCCGTTGCAGCAGGTCCCCCATGGCAGGGGCTTCCAAATGTCTCCTCAGAACATGCTCCAGCAAGTCAAAGGCAGGTCATGGCCAGTTATCAGGGGCACATTGATCCCCTCTGGAGGGCCAGCCCTGGCACGCAGGGAGACCCCGGGCAGGGCTGTGTCCCAGATTTTCTCAGGACAGACACTGGGGGCGTGGGCGCGTGCGAGAGCATACCCAGTGCACGCCCTCCATGTTCGTTTGTCTGCAGGCAGGTCTGATCCAACTGCGTGGTCACATGGTAAGGAAGAAAGCCCAGGAAGGTGTTTCCTGCTGCAGGTGGAAGCAGCATGGGGGTGCCCTTCTGCTGGGCCCTCGGCGCACCTGGAGAGCAAGCATACTCTGTCAGGGTTGAGATGAACATGGCTTCTCTAGACTTACAAAGAGGTGGGGAAGGGGGGAAGAGGAAGATAACCACATTTAGAAATTTTTCCCATGGAAACTTCAAACTAATTCCCCTTCCCTCCGTCCCCCTGAATACACTGCAGGAGTGAACCTGTTATGAGCGTGGTCCTAATTCGAGTTATGCTGCTCCTAAAGGGAACCAAATAGGTGTTTCTGGAGAGGCCTCTGGCCTGGAAGGCGGGGGGTGGCGGTCAGAAGACCTGAGCTCTTGTGCTGCTCTGGTTGCTGGTGACTGCTCTTTGCCCCATCTCTCCCGATGCCTGAGGGTGGCTGGTGGCCTGCCAGCGTGGGCCCTCTGCGGCACTGACCAGCATCATCTCTCGCCACCTAAGACCTTCCAGCTCTTCCTGCTAGTGTTCTCTGAGGGCCACCCTGGTCTGGGCCTGGGCTGGGATCATGGTTTTGTTTTGTTTTGTTTTGTTTTTAAAATTTATTTAGTTTATTTATTTTTGGCTGCATTGGGTCTTCGTTGCTGTGCCCGGGCTTTCTCTAGTGGCAGCAAGTGGAGGCTACTCTTCGTTGTGGTGTGCGGGCTTCTCATTGTGGTGGCTTCCCTTGTTGTGGAGCACGGACTCTAGGCGCGTGGGCTCAGTAGTTGTGGCGCGTGGGCTTCAGCAGTTGTGGCTCGGCTCAGTAGTTGTGGCACACAGGCTTAGTTGCTCTGCGGCATGTGGGATCTTCCCGGACCAGGGTTCGAACCCGTGTCCCCTGCATTGGCAGGCAGATTCTCAACCACTGCGCCACTGGGGAAGCCCAGGGTCATGGGTTTTAAATTCTGCTGAGGGAGTTGAGGGGTGGGAATTGTGGCTCCAGCGTTGTGCCCCATCAGTTGCAGCAGGCATGTGCCCCGCTTGGAGGCTGGAATGCCAAGCTGGTCCTGGCCAGGCTGTCTAGCTCCTGGAAGGAGGAGTGTTCATTTGAGCAGCTGGTTTTCTCCCTTCCTTTGCAGGACAAGGAAGATGGGGAGCCAAAGACCAAGCAGCTCAGAGAAGGGGAGGAGGAAGGCGAGAAGCACAGGTAATGCCCCACACACAGCTCTCTGCTCTGTGCTTTCCTCCAGTACCTGTTGGCGTCCACATCCTCCCAACTCTGCGTTCAGTCTCCCCCGTTGCTTCCTCTCCACCCCGTGGCTGCCTTGTTCAGACAGGACAGTCTTACAGTTGGAACCTTCTCTGCACCCTTTCTCCCACTGGCTATCTGACTCTTAGCCACCAGCCTTTTATTCCAGACCATCATACTATGTCCCCTCACTCTTCTCCTAAAACACTTTGGGTGACATGGTTCTACAGCACCTGCAGAATCAGGTCCAGACTCTCCCTGGTGTGTGAAGCTCTGTCTGAGCCAGCAGCCTGGGCACCTGCTCACTTGGGAGAGTAGATCTTGATGCCCTGAGAAAGCTTATCTCGGTGGGCTGTGCTTTGAGGGGGTGCAGCAGGTGGGGAGGGGTGCTTCCCAGAGGAAGCTGGACCAGCACTTGGAAGCAGGCCTTCCTGATGCCACAGCCTGCTGTTCCCTTCACCAGTGTGAGTGGAACCCTCCCCAGGTGCAGGCCCCTCATCCCTGCCTTCTTATTCAGGAGCTGATCTCAGACGAGATGGGGCTTTTTCAAGTCCACAGGGGTGCGTGTGTATCTGTGCATGTGTGACTTAACACTTTACAAAGTATGTTCACGCCTTCCTCACGGCAGCCCTGCAGGGTCCTTGCCATCTCCCTTGTTATCACAGAAGGCGACAGCGCTGTGCTAAGAGGCTGGTGATGCTCAGTGGTGCTAGCACTGGGCTCTGTGGTGTCTTGTTGGACCTTGTCCCTCCCAGCACAGCATGCAACCCTCTCTGGTGACAGAGACGAAGGCCAGGTCATTGCTCTTTTGCTAAGTGACTGCACACTTGGGGGCTTGGGGGTGGGTGCCTGCACAATTTCCCCCATTCTGTGGTAACTACTGAGAGACCCTTTGGTTTTCTTCTGATTTGTTCTTAGGTTTGTTGTGGGTTTTTTTTAACATCTTTATTGGAGTATAATTGCTTTACAATGGTGAGTTAGTTTCTGCTTTACAACAAAGTGAATCAGTTATACATATACATATGTTCCCATATCTCTTCCCTTAGGTTTTTGATTACTGGCTGGAGCCTTGAGTCATTTTGCAGATTCAGTTGTCTAACCAGACACAGTGTGGGACCAGGGGTTGTGGCTGAGGAAATGGGAAAATCCAGCAGGACTGGAGGCAGGCACCCCAGGACCTCACCCCTCACCAGCCATGCTGGAGAATCACCCACCTTCCTCTCTGCCCATGCTCCTACCCATCTGTCCAAGGAGACCTTTTTAGAATCGTGGCTGTTTTAGTTCCTTTGGCTTTCCTTATACATTTTAGAATCAGCTTGTTAATATCTATTTTAAAAGCTTGCTAAAGGTGACTGAGAGTAGAGTGACAGAGGAGGACAATGATGTGTTGTGGAAACCAGGAGAGGAAGGGGTGGCTTTCTGGAGACGTTGCCCCTCCCTTCATCCTAACCCATTCCTTAGTGGCCCTGTGCATGGGTATTTCAAGGAGTATGGAAGGGATGGACTGTCTCATGTCAGTTCCTCTTAAAATTTCAGAACGTAGGCATCATTCAAGTGTACGTGTTTGTATTGTTGCCTACTTATTAAAAATAAACTAATACAAAAAAGAATAAGATAAAAATAAAAAGTTTGCTAGAGTTTTGATTGGTATTGCATGGAATCTATAGATCAAAATACCTTTAAAAATTGTTTTATTACTCTCTTCAGGATAAATCCTACCGCATTCCCCTACAACCAAATCCCCATTGAGTGGGAGTCCGTCCCTTGAAGGTCGACTGGCGTAGGCCAGGCTCTGTGGGAAGGAAAGACCAGTTCCCACCCCCAGAAGGACCCCTGCTTCTCCTCTGGGCTGGATCTGCCCTCTCCCAGCCAACCTTCCCTCGTGGTTAACTGCAGGGGCTCCCATGACTCATCTCTAACACAGCCCCCTGCTTGCTGTCTAGGTAAGATGTGATATGGCAGCCCTGGAAACCTGGCCGCAAAAAAGGGGCATTTATGTCAGTTGCTGTTGTTTTTTGTAAGCCCTCAGTCACTTCCTCCTGATGGCAGGTTGGCTGGTGTGTGCCGTGGATGTATGTCTAGGGTAGGGTTTGTGGCCAACAATCGTGGCCATCCTACCAGGTGGGAGGAGAGGGCCGGTGTTGCACACTCTGTTAGGCATTGAGCAGGAGAGCGTGTCTTAAGTGCCTGAACAAGCAAGCCCCAAACCCTCAGCTCCCACAGCCGTCGCCTCCCCTTGGCTTAGGATTGAGGTCTGCACCCAGCCAGAGCCATCACCATTCAGGGACACCCTGGGTGAGTGTCAGTACTGGAGAAGGAACTAGGCCACGAACCTTCCTTCCTCGGGGATGGAAAACCGGTTCTCCAACTCCATGTGGAGAAAGGTCCCACCCCAGCTGAGGCCCCGCCCAGCCTTGTCCCAGTGCCCAGGCCCTTTAGGCTGGCAAGTGCCAGGCCTTCTCTCATCTGCCGGTTGGGTCCCCAGGATGGTGGCTTTGCACCAGGGCGTGCTCGCAGACCCATGATGTCACCTTGATTCGGCAGACATTGCTGTGCTCTCGCGGTGATTCTCAGAGAGGCCCCTGCCCCCACTTGCTGAGTTACCTCACTCCGGCTCCAGGCCGGAATGTCCCGGCCCTGGATAGAGGGGCTGGACTGTGGCTCCATGACTCGTGCTGAGGCAGCAGCACAGAGACCTGCGGCCGCCCTGTTTTTCCTGATCCTGTTGCTCAGGACTAGGCACAGGAATGTGAACGAGTGAATCAAGAGAGAACTGGTGTAAGGAATGTGGTGTCGTGGGAAGCTGACTCGATGTGTGACTGGGCCAGGTGCTTCCCTTCATGTAGGGGGAGAGTGGGACTGGGGCCTTTCTACATGGAAGACAGTCTTCATCTTGTATGTTGTGATCTCCAGTGCCTCGAAAGCCCTTCTCATTAAACCTGTTCTGGGGGAAGGTTGTGGTCCACCGTGAGGTGAGGAAACCACAGTTCACACAAGTGAAGTGACTCGTCTAAGATCTCCCAGCTGAGAGGGAGGGGAGCGTCTCTGGGACCCCTCCACCATCCCTGACTGGTGTGCAGGCAGGGTGGAGAACGGCTGAGCTCACCCAGCTGTCACGTCACAGATGGGGAAACGGAGCCCTTCCCGTCCTCCGCGTGTGAGCTCCCAGGCAGGCCATGCCTGGTTCCGTTGCACCGCCTTCACTCTTAGTGCTGTGGCCTTTATCCCATGTGTCCTCTTGGCTGGGGCTGGAGGGGTGGGCATCAGGGCTGCCGACAGCTATGCGGTGGAGAGAGAGTATTTCTCTTGGGCAGCCTGCAGCCGGCATTCTGCAGCCCAGGGCGGCACCCAAAGTGGTCTGAGGGATAGATTGGGCCCCAGGAGAGTGGCGGGCAGTGAACTGTGCAGGCTCCAGGCC
The DNA here is from genome assembly GCF_026419965.1 of Kogia breviceps. Lineage (NCBI taxonomy): Eukaryota > Metazoa > Chordata > Mammalia > Artiodactyla > Physeteridae > Kogia > Kogia breviceps. The sequence goes on from NC_081319.1 coordinate 41,329,455, forward strand.
CCGCCACCCAGTGTGGCCACTTCAGTTCTCATCTTGTGGGCCCTTTGGGATTCAGCTTAGCTGCCATAAACCTTTACTCCACGCCTCTTTTAAAATTTAAATTGGTATTGAAAGAACTTAAAGATTTTTTTCAATTTTCGGAAATTTAGTAAATCCTATTAGCCTGTATCTGTGAATATCCTTCTGTTTGTAACCTTTTTTTTTTTTTTGCGGTACTCAGGCCTCTCACTGTTGTGGCCTCTCCCGTTGCGGAGCACAGGCTCCGGACGCGCAGGCCCAGCGGCCATGGCTCACAGGCCCAGCCGCTCCGCGGCATGTGGGATCTTCCCGGACCGGGGCACAAACCCATGTCCCCTGTGTCGGCAGGCGGACTCTTCAACCACTGAGCCACCAGGGAAGCCCTGTTTTGTAACCTTTTTCACATACCGTATCTTGATCATCTTTTGATAAATATGCTTCTATAAAATTCTCAATGGCTCCTTAGTATTTCTTTGAGAGTGCCATGATTAATTTTTCAGTCCTTGAGTTTTGGCATATCAGCTGTTTCTACTTCTTTAAGTGCCCATCAGCTATGCATTTTCAGGTGGATTTGGGGCAAATCTCAGCCTGTAAGTTTATTTATTTATTTACTTTAAAATTTATTTATTTTATTTATTTATTGTTTTTGGCTGCGTTGGGTCTTCGTTGTGGCGTATGGGCTTTTCTCTGATTGTGGTGAGCAGGGGCTACTTTTCGTTGCGGTGCGCGGGCTTCTGATTGTGGTGGCTTCTCTTGTTGCGGAGCACAGGCTCTAGGCACATGGGCTCAGTAGTTGTGGCTCGTGGGCTGTAGAGCACAGGCTCAGTAGTTGTGGTGCATGGGCTTAGTTGCTCCGCAGCATGTGGGATCTTCCGGGACCAGGGCTTGAACCCGTGTGCCCTGCATTGGCAGGCGGATTCCCAACCACTGTGCCACCAGGGAAGCCCCTCAGCCTGTAAATTTCGAGAAGCTGGGCTGGGCTCTGTAGAATCTTGGGTAGGAGTGGGTGCAGACCATGTGGTTCAGATGTGATGGCAGCTCCAGCTGGGCAGGGGCCTGACTTAACTAGTGCGTGGCACATTCAAAATAACCAAGTGAAAAATCACTCTTAGATAATCATTGTCAACTTTTTAAAAAATTAACTAATTAATTAATTTTATTTTTGGCTGCATTGGGTCTTTGTTGCTGCGTGCGGGCTTTCTCTAGCTGCGGCGAGCCGGGGCTGCTCCTCGTTGTGGTGCACGGGCTCTAGGCATGCGGGCTTCAGTAGTTGTGGCACATGGCCTTAGTAGTTGTGGCTCACGGGCTCTAGAGCACAGGCTCATTAGTTGTGGCACATGGGCTTAGTTGCTCCACGGCATGTGGGATCTTCCCAGACCAGGGCTCAAACCCCTGTCCCCTGCGCTGGCAGGTGGATTCTTAACCACTGTGCCACCAGGGAAGTCCCTCATTGTCAACGTTTGGTTGTTGTTTTCTATCTGTTAAATTTCTGTTATATGTTCAGAACAATCCTTTGCAGACATTATTTTCAGTGGTTATATAATGATCCATGTAATGTCCGGGTGTATCTTTATGTATTTTATATATATATTATTTTATTTTTTGAGTATGTAAAGGACTCATGATTCATAATGCAAAAGGTGTTAAAAGACACACGGGGGAAAAAATATCTTCCTTCACTCCCAACCAAGGTGGTTGCAAGACCACCTTGAGGGCCAGCTGCTTGGCTCCTTTCAGAGGTGGACTGTGCACAGATATTCAAATATGCTGATATATATCCCCCCAACCCCCCACATACACATGCTTATTTTTACACACGTGATAGCACACTATACTGCCATACTGCTGTTCCTCACCTCGCTCATGTCAATTTGACAGTACATCTTGACATTCATTACACAAAAGTTCATAAGAAGCATCTTCCTTGCCCCTTTGGTCATGTGGTGTTCTATTGTTCATATGGGCCAAAGGGCACATAACCAGGGTTTGCATGATGCACTCTCCCCGCTAGGAGAGGGTTAGCTCCAGAAGGGGGCTCTTGATGTCTGTGTCCTCCAGAGCACCTTAGCACAGAACTCTCCTGTTTTGCAGCCTTAGACTGGGGGAGTCTGAAAGGCTCCTGGTTCTCCTCTGGACTGGCTGTCTCCACCATCTCTGCCTTTGGCTCCTGGAGAGCTGGGGATCTGCTCACGTTTCCTCAGTGTTTGGGCATTGCCTTAGGTGTAGGAAGAGCCCATGCAGTTGGAATCTGTCTTCCCTTATCCAGAAGATTTCAGTCCTGGTCCATTTCACACCCAGTGCTGAGCAGAAAGGGATGTAGAGATAAGCAGTAAGATAAGAAGCCAGGCTCCTGGACTTACTAGTAACAATGCCAAGTTCATGGAGATCAGACATACTGGAGAGGCAGGTAGGTAGTAGGCTGTTCTTTGGCTGGGCCTCAACTGCTGGGGTATGTCCTGGCCAGCCCTGCCACTTGATGTGCAATGTGCAGAAATAGGCGCATCCCTGCCACCCTGTGGGCCACACGAGGACCACTTTCGATCTGCTTGGGCAGTATTTTGAGAAGGCTTGGTAGGCCATGCAGGCTGGGCATGGCCCAGCCATGGGCTGCTGTGCTGCTTGTTCCCACCTGCCCTCAAGGGTTACTCTCTGGGCTTTGGAGGGTTGACCGTCCCATTTTGGGACAGTCTGCCATATTCCCCTCCTAGCAGCTAGAGAGCTCTCAGGGTTTGGGAAGGGGCTTCTGGGGCAGTAGTGTGGAGTGGGAAGGTAGCACTTCTGGGCAATTTGACCTTTGTTCTGCAGGACACCACTCTGTGCAGTGTTGATGTCCACATTCTGTGTCACCTACAGCCTCATGAGAAATAATACCTTTGATTTCCATATGGAAGCCTTTGAAAACATGACCCTTTCCATCCTGTCTCAAAAGCTTCAAAGCTGGATTTGAACCTAGGTCACACTGTTGGAAGGCCAAGGCTCTTGTACCCTCTCCCCTGAGCAGCTTCCTCGTTCTAAAATGGGGATAGCAGAACCAGCATTTGGCTCTAGTGGCCTCCAGAAGGGTGAATTCCAGATGCCAGTGCCTGCCTGATGAGTGCAGTCACATCCCACCCAGTCTCCAAGAGCTGTGGCAGTTCCAGTCACTGCAGGGGGAAGCCCCCAGGACGGCAGCCTGGGCCCACCTCGTGACCCTCTTGTCTTACCGTTTGTTTCTTGGCTTTCCTGTTGTGTCTCAAGTCTGGTCTTCTTTTGGATTTTTTGATTTTAATCTTTCCATTTCCTTCCTGTTATCGTGCTAATAATATACTCTTTTCCCTTTTAGTGGTTTCCACAGCGATACAACATACATCCTTAACTTATCAAAGTCTAATAACAAGTCACATTTTACCATTTCCCATACAGTGCCATGACCTCAGAACACTTTAAGGCCATTTGCCTCTCTTCCTGTCTTCCGTACTGTTGTTGCTATATTGGAAATCCCACAAATCATTATTACTGTTTTATACAGTCAATATTCATTTAAATTTACCCACATATTTACTCCTTCATGCTTCTCAAGGAATGCATTTCATTCCTTCCTGAGTTCCATGCTTCCATATGAGATCATTTTCCTTCAGTCTAAAGCATTACCTTTAGTATTTCATAAAGAACAGATCCTCTGATGACTAATTTTCCCAACTTTTCTTTATCTGCAAAAGTCTTTCTTTGAAGGCTGTTTAACCTAGCTTTATAATTCTGGTGTGGCATTTTACTTTCGGCCCTTCCCATGTATCTCTCCATTATCTTACGATTTTCATGGCTTCTGTTGAAAAATCAGCTGTCGTTTTCAGTTTCTCCTTTGAAGTTTGGGTGTCTTTGTCTAATTTAAGAATATGTCTTTGGTGTTAAGTAGTTTGACAGTGATTTGCCTAGTTATGCTTTTCTTTGGAGTTCATAGAGTTTCTTTAATCTATGGCTTAATGTTTTTAATTAATTCTGTAAATTTTTCACTCATTATCTCTTTAATTATTGTTTTGGGGACTCTAATTACATGTATGTTAGATCTTTTCACCATGTTCCATATGTTTCTTAAGTTATTTTCTGTATTTTTCAACTTTTTTACTTCTGTCCCTCAGCCTGGATATTTTCTGGCTTATCTTACAGTTCACTAATCCTTTCTTTAGCAGTATCCACACTGCTGTTGAACCCATTTATTGATTTATTAATTTTGATTCTATTTTCACTTGTAGAATTTCCATTTGATTGATTTTTACAGTTTACGAAATTTAGATATCTCTGCTAAAATTCTTGATCTTGGGGTATACCTTCCTGAACTTTTAATAATTTCAATTAACTTATATGTCATTTCTGATATTATATTCCAATATCTAGATCTCCTGTGAGTGTATTTCTGTTATCTTTATTTTTTTCTCTTGGCTTTGATTGAATTTTGGATATTGCATATGAAAAGTTCCAGAGATAGTTTGGGATTTTGAATAGTTTATTTTCCCCCAGAAGGAGTTTATTCCAGCTTCTCTGGCAGGCATGGATACCCTGACCTACCCTTTCAGGACTGATGAAGAGGCTTCCTCTCACTGAACACAAATTTTTGTCTCTTCAGCCTCATGAGATTGCAGGAAGCTCTGCTTGGTCTCTCGGCTTTTCAGCTTCTGCTTGTAAAAAGACAAATGCTTTAAGGGGAAAGAAATGCCCAAAGCCAGGCTCACCTTGTTGCACTTCCCTTCTTTCTGTGATTGCAGCCCCTCAGGTCCTTGTTGCCATGGTAATTCACCAACACACAAATTTTTTTAAGTTTGCAGAAGGAGGGAATTAAACCTTGTTCCTTTGTTAGAAAGGCCAGGCCCCAGAGCAGAACCCAGTGCCCCATGACCTCTCCAGAGACTTCTGCCATTTGGTGGTAAAGGGGGTGGGGTGGGAGGAGCAGTTAATTGGACATTAGTGAGGGTCAGTCTCTTCATTATCTCTCAACAGACTGAACCAGGGAGGGACTTGAACCTAGCTTGACAGAGCTTGACAGAGCTCGACACACCCAGCAGAGCCTCTTGTTTACAGATGTGAAAATCGGAGCCCAGAATGGGGCAGTTCCACAGTGACTGGGACCCAGGTGTTCTTGACTGCTTGACCAGTGCTCAGCTCTAGGGGTGAACAGGGGACAGCGGCCGGCGGGGCTACTGGGAGTGCTGGGGGTGGTTGCTGTGCAGCCAGCCCACCAGATGCTGCTGCTCTTTCCTGTTGCTTCTGGCCCCTCCCTGTCTTCTGCTGTGTCCTCCCTCATTCTGGCTAGTCTTCTGAAGCCTGGGCAGCAAGGGGTGCTGGTACTTGTGGTTACTGCTGTGAGCTCTGGGTACAGCTGCCACCAGAGTCTCCTCTCGCTGATCTCTTACAAGACCCTGGAGCCAGTTTCTGAGAGTGACAGTTTTATTTTTATTCTCACTAATCCCCACAATTTTCTTCCCACACCCAGTTTCTCTTCCACTTTTCTCCCAACCCTGTTATAAATGAAAGTCAGTGTGTACCGATCATGCCCCACCTTCTCTCCCCAGTGCCTTAGTGACCTGGCATTTACCTCCAGGCATTAGGGGATGGGGAACAGGGTGGTGTCCCTGCTCCTTAGAGGGGGTAGACCCTGGGAGTAGGCAGCAGGCTTCCTCCACACAGGCTATGGCGGTACTACTCCCAGGCACACAGGTTTAGCCAAGCCCCAGAACTGCAGGCCCTGGGGGCCCTGGCAGAGGGCAGGGGGCAGGTGAAGCAGGTGAATAGGGGACTGATTTGGTGTCAGAAAACCCCCAAGTTCAGACCACTGTCACTCACTTGCTAACTGTGTAGCCACAGACACCTCCTGCCTCACTTTTGGAAAAGCTTGCTTGCCCAGGGGCTGGAGAGATCGCCACACATTTCCCTGGCACAGACAGTGGGTTCCGTAGATGACAGACCACAGGAGGCCTCCTGTTGGGAAAATGTTCCCAGCACTTCTGAGGCACCAGCAGTCCTGAGAGGGCTCAGAAGAGGTAGTGGGGAAGAAAGAGGACCCACATCCCAGTCCCATCTGGCGAACAGGTTGGGGAGGCCACTTCTGCCTCCCCCAGGGCCTAGATGGTCTGTCCCGGTGTCTCTGTCTTGCCTTTATTAAGCAGCAGCCCCCAGGAACTCTCTCTTTGCTTCCCTGTGGAGTTAGCCAAGGGCCCGTCCTGTGGGCAGGCTGCTGTGTGTGGGAGTCGGGGTTTGATGAGCTGCTGAGCCGGGGAGGCCTCCAGTGAGCACTTGGTACAGCCAGCCCTACCTGAGGAGACTGCGATAAGAGGAAAACAATGCCACGGTCGCTGGTCAATCCCAGCGTGCCATTCTGGCTCCTTGTGGCCGCTCCCCCTTCATAGAGGAGGTCGTGGGATCTGCTCTGGTAGATTTAGAAACCCCCTTGCAGGGGCGAGGTATGTGAACTTCTCATGGCTGTCCAGGTGCATTGTGCCTTTCCCAGCCTTGCACACTGTCATGCCTGTTCCCTCAGCCCTTGCTGGCCACTCCCAGCACACCAGACCCTTGCCACCAGTACCTGAGGCTCTAGGGCACGAAGGCTCTGAGGAGCAGGTGGGGCTTGGAGAACCAGTGGGGGACCACTGACTTTCTCTTTTAGGAGTAGCTCTGTCCCTGGCTTCAAGTCACACCTTGCCTTGTCTCAGATGCTGCGACCACTGCTCTATGACTCTATAAAAATGGTGCAGTCTCTTTGACCCCCAGTTCCCGTAACTGTCAAATGGAGATAATGCTGGAGAGACATCCATTGAATGCTCTCTGTGCACCCCTGACCCCAGCTCTTGATGAGAACCTACAATGCAGGTGGGGCTTTGGGAGAGCACCCAGCCCGGCTGCTAACTGGAAGATGAGGAGGCTGAGGCTCAGAGAAGGGAGCCTATCACAATGAAGCTTCTGTTCCTGTGCTGTCCCCCTTCACCAGGTCATCTCCAGAGAGTCCAGAGGAAAGTCAGGAAGTAGCCAGCTCCTGTGGTTTCATCACATGCCAACCTGCAAGTGTATAAGGTGAATGAGACTGTGTTATACCTTACTTCCTCTCTGCTTGTTCTCTCTGCCCTCAGGGAACTCAGGCTGCGGAACTATGTCCCAGAGGATGAGGACCTGAAGAAGAGAAGGGTGCCCCAGGCCAAGCCAGTCGCAGGTGGGTGGGCTGCATCTCCACCTCTGCTCCGTGGCACTGTTGGTTGCCTCCACCTTGGCAGGTGTCACCCTGTCTTGAAGAATAACTGACAGTGCCAGTTTTATTCTTTGTTGTTATCAATTTTTAATTATATGAGTAATAAACTAATAGATATATTTATCTTATAAAAGAGTAAAGTGTTGCCCATTCAGCCACACTCCAGTCTGCCTCCCCATCTCCTTCGGCCCTGAGATTCACACACTTCCCAGGTGGTCTGCTTCATGGTTTGGGCCTTGCCATGGTGAGGCAGTGGCATGGTGGGGAGAGTAAGGCAGATCAGAGGACAGGGACAGGGAACTGGTCCCATGTCTTAGGGTGAGCACTTGTGGCTGGAGGGAGGTGAGGCAGGGCAGAGGAGCCGTGAGGAGACCCGGGACAACGGTGAGGGGGGTTAGAGGAAGCCCATGGAGCCCAAATTTGTTGTTCTTGACATCTGTCCCCACAGGGTCAGGGCCCTCCTGGCCAGGCCACCCAGAGGCCCGTTGTGCTGTTGGCAGCTGGGTGGAGCTGGGAAGTACACATGGGCAGGACTCCTCAAGGTGGCTGCCCCCCTGGTCTTGGGAGCACAGATCTAAGAGTGGGACGGGAAGAAACGCCACCTGTGCCCTGGCCATTCCCAGGGCACATCCTCAGAGCCCAGGAGCCCCAGGAGGGTATGGGAAAAGCCAGTCCTCAAGGGCCTTCCCAAAACCGTACTTTGGATATATCCAGGCAACTGTCTCATTTCCCATCTGGGGATCCTGGGACTAAGAGAAGCACCCATGCTTCCTGGCTAGAGGTCTGGGCTCCATTTACTCTAGCTGGCTGCCGCCTGCTGGCCCTCCTTCATCCCCGGATTGCCTTCATCCTGAGAAACCCAAGCCCTTCCTCCAGAGCTGCCTTTACAGGACCTTCACCTCTAGGTAGTTAGGGGCCAAGGGGAGAGGCGGGGCAAGAAAGCCCAGACTCTCCCAGGGACCTGCTGCTGCAGTTTGCCATATCTGGGAGAGTGGTGGCTCCTTTCCGACCTGCCTCCGTTGTTGTCTTGCGCCCTCTAGTGGAAGAGAAAGTGAAGGAGCAGCTGGAGGCCGCCAAGCCAGAGCCCATCATTGAGGAAGTGGTGAGTGCCTGGGGGTGTCCCCGTCCTCCCTTGCTCCTTCTGTGGGTCCTTTTCTCCTTCCCACCTGCTCTCTTCACACATCCTTCCTTCTCGTCACTTCTTTATTCCCTTTCTACCTCCCTGTTTCCCCTCAGCCCCCTCCTTCCTCCTCCCTTTTCTCCCCTTTTCCTACCTCTGTCCCCCGTCTTCTACTTCCCTTCGGGCTAAGCCCTTCCAGCCCTGACATGTGTCTCCTCCCTCCCCAGGACCTGGCCAACCTCGCACCCCGGAAGCCTGATTGGTGAGTGTTGCCCATGTAGGACCAGTGCAGACTGACTGGGACACTCTTGGTGCTAGGCATGGCCTCCGGCTGGGCCTTTCCCAGCCTCGCAACGGGAGGCAGGCAGTGTAGACATACAGCTACAGGAGATTATTAATGTCTGAAGTAAGTGCCGAGAAGGACGTAAGTGGAGAATGAGAGGGACATGACGGGGAATGACACCTAAGGGTGGGGAGGGGCTCGGGCAGAGGGGGCTCAGCAGTCCCCTCCAAAAGTCCCTTCTGAAAGGCTGAGGGCCCGCGCCACCTCAGAGAGCTCTGTTTGAACAAGGCTGACCGTTGCCCTCAGGGAGCCATAGGGTAGAGGCAAGACGGTGGGAAGGGCAGGTTTCTGCCCCAGTTCTGCCACCAGCTAGCCTGTTTGCCTTTGGCCTCAGCTCCCTCTGCCGTGAAATGGGGATGCTCATCCTTCCTGGAACCCCTTTGACTGGGCAGAGAAAGAGGGTGAGAGAGGGCCATGTGTTCACTTCGCCTTGGGCCAGAGGTACCAGCCATTTCCCTCTCACTTGCAATTCTGTGTCAAGTACGGCACTAGCTGAAGGTGTTCTAATTTGATGAAACAAAAGCATGGGGCGTGTGTCCTTGGAAACCCAGAGCCGGGGGAATAGACTGTGTGTGCACTTCTGGAAGCTCCTGGTGGTGAGGGTGAACGTGTGGTTGAAGGAGGAGCAGGACCCCCAGCGGGCTGGGGCAAGTCACTCCCTGATGGAGACCAAGGGGAACAGACAAAGAGAGGACCCTAAGAACCATCTACCTTGTACACCTTGACTCAGTCCCCTGTGTTGGGTGGGTCTGTGGTGCTAGTCCCTGCCTCACTGGGACTGGCAAGGATGGCTGATGCTGGGTTTTGGAGGACACAGAAAGAGAGAGGGAGGAACATCCTGGCCTCGGGTACCCCAGTGGGATTCCTGATGCCGGAGGGGCTGTGGGAGGGGAAGGCCCCAAGGCCACACCAGGCCAGCCTTCAGCCTCCGGCCTCCTCCCACCTCCCTGCTCCAGGGACCTCAAGAGAGATGTAGCCAAGAAGCTGGAGAAGCTAGAAAAGCGGACCCAGAGGGCCATCGCCGAGCTGATCCGTAAGTGCGGGGCCTGGTAAGGCAGGGTTCCCTGCCCTCTGGGTGGTGGCGCGAGCACACGGCCCCTCTCCACTCCTCCTATCTGCCGCCCTTCCAGGTGAGAGGCTGAAGGGCCAGGAGGACAACCTGGCCTCTGCAGTGGCGGCCACCACCACCGAGCAAGAGGCTGGTGACTCCGACTGAGGCACGCCCTATCCCCTCGCCGCCCGCCTTGCAGGTCTGTCCTTCAGGAGGATGGTCTTGGGCAAGGGTGGGGGCTGGGCTTGCCATCACCTCCAGTTTGGCCTCAGAACAGTGACTCCCTGCCTAGCAGTCTGAACCCCACCCCTCCCCATGCTGTGAGGTCGGCTCCTTGTCTCCTGAGTGGTCCCCACTGTGCAGAGTTGGGGCAGAGCCAGCAACAGCTCTGTGGGCTTGCTGTATCTCTACATATATATGTTATTTCGAATTTTTTTAATGTCTGGAAATAGAAACAAGCAGACCCCTGTGTATGGCAGAAACCTGAATATTTGGGATACTCTGGGTTTGGGCCCCAAGACAGGGCAGCTGCAGAGATGATGTTTAATATGAGTAAGCCCTGTGTTGGGCTGAAAATGTTGAGGCTGGAGGGGTGGGGAAGGCCTAGGCCTGACCTTCTGGCTCCAGGTTCTGGTCCAGCCCTTGGTCAGCGGTGATCATCTCAAAATCCTTGGGTGACAGAGATAGGCGTTACAGTAGTTTGTGGGATACCTTGGAGAGGCTCCCACTCTGGTCCTCTGTGGACCCCCCTCGCAGTGAGAAGGAAGCGACTGGGCCCACGAAGGGGGTGAGCTGTGCCTTGGCAAAGCGTCGACTCTGGGCCACTACAGATTCGGGGCCCATGGCACTGCTCGTTCACATTCCACCCACAGCCCCAGCAGCCCGTCTCCCCACTTCACCGGCCAGAGCTGGACGCTGGCTTCCCTGGCAGAGGGTGCCTGTATGGGGGAGGGTGGCCCATTCTGCTAAAGACTGGGGTATTATAGCCTGGGTTTCGGGGGTGGTCTTGGACCCTGGGTCCCCAAGGTCCTGGCTTCAGGACCGTGAGCCTCCTCTGTGGAGCTGACTCTCCAGAATGACCAGCTGGCCACCAGTCTGACTCCAGGTACCTTTGACCATTTAGAGTTTCATGTCCTCCAGGATGATCACACTTCTACGTTTCCTTCATGGTTTCCCCTTGAGCCTCCCGCCCCTGCCCTGAGTCATCCCAGTGTGTTCCTCCCTCCATGCCAGCTTCTAGGAATGCAATGGCCCAGCTCTGGTAGATGGTGCTAAGGACTCCGGCGGTAGAGGTGGAGGGAGTGTGTGCACACAGACTGTCACTCATACAATAAAGTAAATGGTTTAGCTTAAAATTATGCAACTCCTCTAAGAAGAGAATTCTTGGGAAGGGAGCAGAAACTGGCAGCTATGAGTAAGGGCTGAAGTGGTAGGTGGCTGACTGCTGCGGTGGGACAAGACCAGGACTGATTCCCACAGGGACAGGGATCAGACATGCCCCGCAGGTGTCAGGACTGGAGCCAGGCTCCCTCTGCATAGCCAGGGTCTAGAGCTGCGCTTCCCTTCCTAGGAGTAAAGGGTGAAAAGATGCCCCCACCTCCTGGGATTGCAGTTGGAAGCAGGATGTTTGTCTGTGGCAGTGTAGGACTCAGACACCTGTGACTGGCAACTAGGCTCCCACTCAGCACCAGAGTAAGGATATCCCCACTGTATGAGAGCCCAGAGAGTTAATGAAAGGTTTGCTTCTGCATTTATAGCCCTGTGTGCCCTACAGAACAACAGCCCTGCAGGGAGAGAGAAAAGCCAAAACTATCACCCATGAGGGAAACTCAAAAAGTATAAAATGCATGAGAAAATCCAGTGCCGTAAAGAATGGCCAGCAGCCCAACAAGTGGGAGAATTTCTACTTGAAGAAAGTAAAACAATAATATCCTAACAGGCTTTAAAATGAGCATTTGTTTTATCACCAGTGAGATCAAAGAGGGACTGACCCCCCTCACACACACAACTCAAGAACAGGGATTTGGTATAAGAAACAACTGATTAGAAATCTTAGACATAAAGAATGTTTATTTTTTAAATTAATTAATTTATTTATTTTTGGCTGCATTGCGTCTTCGTTGCTGCGTGAGGGCTTTCTCTCGTTGCGGAGAGCGGGGGACTACTCTTCTTGGCGGTGCATGTGCTTCTCATTGCGGTGGCTTCTTGTGTTGCGAAGCACAGGCCCTAGAGTGCGTGGGCTTCGGTAGTTGTGGCATGCGGGCCCAGTAGTTGTGGCACACGGGCTTAGTTGCTCCGCAGCTTGTGGCATCTTCCCAGACCAGGGCTCGAACCCGTGTCTCCTGCATTGGTAGGTGGATTCTTAATTGCTGAACCACCAGGGAAGCCCAAGAATGTTTATTAAAATAAGAAACTCACTGGAGGAGCTAAATGATAACTTATAGTCAAAGAAGGGATTAATAAATTGGAAGTAAAGTTGAAGATCCAAAAGGTGGCAGAGAGAGAGAAAGAAGGAGAGAGAGGGGATAGGTCGAGAACCCTGACATACTGGTAGCTGTCCTTTAGCTGATAGGAATTCGTTTGGGAAAAGAAAACTGGAAAAAAAAGGTACTTGAAGAAGGAGTAGTAATCACTTCTGTTTCTGGCATCTCGGTAGGATGGTTGACTGAACTGATCTTCCCTTGGAAAACAGCTAAAAATACTAGGTAAATAAATATTGACAAATGCTTTTTAAATGAATCAGTGATCTGGCAAGAAAGTAAGGAATACTCAGGCCACAATGTAAGAGAAGTGGCAGAATGCTGAAGCCTGACCTTTGCCCTGAAGGTATTTGACAAGCCAGTTGAAATCGAGCCTTGGTTTTGGAGGCCCTCAGTGCCTGGTGGGGCCCCAAAGGGCAGCACCCTCTGTGAACTAATAATCAGTCTGTACTCTTGGCATCCCAAGGGGAACCTGAACCCTGCCAGTTACTGGAGTAGAATAAAGTCTCCCTTGAGAACTGAGGCAGCCCTCCCTCATGTGGGTTTGCACACGAGAAACCTCAGGCCAAGATTTACAGTGGTCCCAGAATGTGGTGGTCTCAGACACTTGATAGAAGGAAATGCAGATCCGACCGGAATGAATCTTTATTCATCTTAGTCCTCAAAGAATCCCCAGCAGTAAAGTTCCAGGAAAGAGGAATAGCTTACAGAAAAGTTCACCAGATATACTAGGCAACAAAGCACTCAGAGCAAAGGACATCAGAAAGAACATGGTAACATGAGAGTTGCAAAGACTTCAGACATTAGAATTATCAGTGAGATAATTTCAATGTTTAAAAATGATTTAAGAACTAAAAGAGAAGCTTGAAAACCAGAATAGATTTGCAGAAGAACCAAAGTGATGCTCTAGAAGTAAAAATTATTATAGCAATTTAAAACCTTGTACCTGTGAATTAGAGCCAAAGAGAGAGAATTTGTGAATAGGAAGCTAGGTCTGAAGAGGTTATCCAGAATGCAGCCAGCGCGATAAACAGGTCATTAATGTAAAATAAGAGGCTAAGAGATATGAAGGATAGAGTGAGAAGATCCAACTTGTGGTTGGAGTTCCAGGGGGGAAAAAAGGCAAAGATGGGGCAAAGGTCATTTTTGTTTTAAATGACTGAACTTTTCAAAATCACCAGTCCACAGATTCGAGGTCAACAATTCTCAAGCTGGGCAACCAAAAGACATCTGCAGTCAAATGTTCTGTCTCTTGTTATGGGTGGTGTTTCATTAAGTATGTTCACTTTGTGAATATTCATTGAACTGTACATATATGTTTTGTGCACCTTTTGTATGTTCATTACAGCTCAATAAGCAAGTTTGCCTCGAGTTTTTTTCACACTTCGTATTAATTATAAATTGCTACATACAAATTAGCCCAAATCTCTGTGGCTTAAAACAACAAATCATTATTATCTGACAGTTTCTGTGGATCAGGAATCAGGAGCGGCTTAGCTGAGTTGTTCTAGCTTGGGATCTCTTTGAAGTAGCCATCAAGATGTCCTCCAGGGCAGCAGGCATCGCAGGGCTCGACTGGGGCTGGAGGATCTGCTTCAGGACCGTTTCCACTCCCAGGGCTCACAGGAATGCTTAGAGAAGCATTACGCACACACAGTTCTTGCCGCGTGGACCTCTCCATAAGGCTTGCATAAGTGTTCACATGTGGTAGCATCTGGCTTTCCCCAGAATGTGCGATCCCAGAGATGAAGCAGGAGGAAGCTTTAGGGTCTTGTGACCAGGTCTTGGAAGTGATATTCTGCTACAGTCCATTTGTTAGAAGCAAGTCACTGCATCCAGCCCACACTCAAAGGGAAAAGAATTAGGTCCCATCTGGAGGTGGAGTCTAAGAATTTGTGGACGTATTTTAAAACTAGTACATACCTGGACACATTGTAATAAAATGTCGGAACAAAAAGACCAAGAAACAATCTTAAAATTAGAGAAGATTATATTTTCTTTCAAAGAGCAAGCCCACAGCAAATGTCTCAAACACAGCTGGTGTTAACTGGAATGGTACCATCTGGCATCAGTGTTAACTGGACAAAAGGTAATTGTCAACTTGAAATTCTATACCCAGAGAAAATATGTTACAAGTACAAAATATTTTTAGACAAACAAAATCAGAGGTTTTGTCACCAGCAGACTTTTAAAAAAAATCTATCTTGATGTGATGAAAATATTCTAAAATGGATTATATTGGTGGTTGTACAAGTCTGTGAATATGCTAAAAGCCATTGAATTGTACCTTTAAATGGGTGAATTGTATGAGGTATATATTATATCTCAATAAAGCTGTTTTTTAAAAAAAGAAATGAGCATTCTCCTTAAAAAAAAAAAAAGACAATGTCTTTTTTTGAATGAATGTCTTCAGACTGAAGGGTCACAATCCCAGATGGAAAATCTGAGATGTAAGAAGGAATGAAGAGAAAGAAAGTGTAAATTTAAGTAGACATTAACCTTATAAAACAAATACGTGTTGTGAAGTAAAAGTAAAACGAGCTACTTAGAGTACATAACAACAATAATAGTAAGTCCTAAGGTGAGAGGTGGTTGGAATTACAGCCATCTACCAAGCTCACTCAGGAAGAAAGCAAAGACTCTGGTATACAGACAAGCTGACATTTCTAGGATAACCCTAAAAATAGAAATAGAGTGATAGAATGTACCCCTTCTTTTTTTTTTTTTTTTTTTGCTTCACCATGCAGCATGCGGGATCTTAGTTCCCTGACCAGGGATCAAACCCCTGCCACCTGCATTGGGAGCGTAGAGTATTAACCTCTGGACTGCCAGGGAAGTCCCTAGAGTGTACCTCTTCCAAAGAAATTAAGAAAAAAATTGGACTGAGAAAAATAAATTATCCAGAAGAAGGCAAAGAGAGCAAAAGGTGGGACAAATAAATCCAAATATGTCATTAATTACTATTAATGTACCTGTTCGCTTTTTTTAAAAAAACACGGTCTGATGTCATTTAAATAAAGAAACCTAAACCTAGTCTTTCAAACAGATTGAAAGGGATTAGAAAAGCTCTGTCATGCTCAAAATCAACAGAAGGAAGCTCAGGTAGCTGGGGTGATGCCAGACAAGGGAGACTTTCAGACAGAAGGGTTACTAGCTACCCTGGTGTGCTGTGGAGCAGCGGGCCTCCCACCTGCCACATGTGGGAATGCTGGTTAGTAAGACCACTTTTGAAAAAGTTGAACTGGTGCACAGCCAGTGACCAACAATTCCACTATTAGTGTCCTAGAGCACAGTTGCACAGGAATACCAGGAGACAGGGACAGGAACCCTAATAGAAGCAATGTTCCTAATAGCACACATACACACAGTAAAACACAGTGAGTTATTGTTTTGACAGTGGAATACTCTATAGCAAGGAAATGAGCTGTAGCTCCATGTAAGATTGTGGATACATCTCAAAAGAAGCAAGTCAGACTTCCCTGGTGACGCAGTGGTTAAGAATCCACCTGCCCATGCATGGGACACGGATTTGAGCCCTGGTCCCAGAAGATACCACACGCCACAGAGCAACTAAGCCTGTACTCCACGACTACTGAGCCTGCGCTCTAGAGCCCGCGAGCCACAACTGCTGAGCCCACGTACCACAACTACTGAAGCCCGCGCACCTAGAGCCCACACTCCACAAGAGAAGCTACCGCAGTGAGATGCCCGCGCACCACAACGAAGAGCAGCCCCAGCTCGCCACAACTAGAGGAAGCCCGCACACAGCAACGAAGACCCAACGCAGCCAAAAATAAATAAATAAATATTTTTAGAAAAAGAAGCAAGTCACGGAAGAAAAGAAGTATGAGACATTTGTGTGATGTTCCAACACAGGCAGGGTAGAACAATATACTCTCTAAGGATACACACATGGGTGGTAAAGTCGGCACAGAAGAGCAAGGCAATGATCCTCATCATCAGGCCTGTGGTTAGCTCTGGGAAGGGGCCCTTTGAGGTGTTGATAATGTTCTTTTTCTTGGCTTAAGTGGTGGGAATTCATTTTATTCTTTATCCATTCATTTTATACATTTTTTTGGTTGTATATACTGTATTTCACACACTTTTAAAAGAAATTTCCAGAATTCACAACCTAAGTTACTCGATAAGTATGAAGTGGAATTCTTTTAATGGCCACATCTGCGGTTTCACTACAATGGTCAAGATTAGAACATTGAGGGGAAAGAGGAAAATCCAATAAGCTACAGGAGGAAAAAAAAAAAAACATTGGGAAGATTGACTACTAGTGAATGAGTTCCACTTTACATCAATGGTAGATAGTAGAAGACAAACTTATTCCTAAGTGCTGAGGAAACATAAATGTCAGTCTGCTCAATAATAAGGGCAAGATAGACATTTTCCGGCTTATGACACTAAGTGTTTACTCCGCACTGATCTTTGCTGAAAGAACTACTAAAGGATGCTCCATAGCAGAGGAGCAGGGTGGGGGCAGGGAGAAGGATATGGGAATCAGGGCGGCATTTGGCAGATGCTCAGCTACAGGATTTTAAACGAGGAGGGGTTTTTTCTTGTGTTATGTCTAAGGTGGTACAGTGACACCTTGAGACCACCAAGGACGTGGGTCCCTTCTGTGTCCTCAGCTGCCATCCTTAGCTCTCTTGGGAGCCTTCCCTCCCACCCCCACCCCCGACCTCCCAGGTTCGAGCTACAGGCAGGAGGGGGAAGGGCAAAGGGCAAGCCAGCTGAAGAAACCATGGCTTCAAGCCCCGTCCCCCATGCTCTCCTTCACATCTGATCAGCCATTACTGTGTCAGATCCAACCCTAACTGCAGACATGTGAGGAGTAAGGGTATTTTAAGCTGGGCACATTGCCACCATGATTGAAATTGAGGTTCCATGAGAAAGGGAGAGGGTAGAAAGAAAGAGTACCGGGAAGGCAGCCAGCAGTGCCTGCCACAGGATGCAGGAAGAAGTGGTGAGCAAAGAAACTGGTAAACATTGTAGAAATCAGTAATTGACTAACAAGAAATAAAGACTGACGAAGAAAGAGGAGACAGGGACTTCCCTGGTGGTGCAGTGGTTAGGAATCTTCCTGCCAATGCAGGGGACATGGGTTCAATCCCTGGTCCTGGAAGATCCCACATGCTACGGAGCAACTAAGCCTGTGCGCCACAACTACTGAGCCCACGCTCTAGCGCCCACAAGCCACAACTACTGAGCCCATGTGCCACAACTACTGAAGCCCACGTGCCACAACTACTGAAGCCCACACACCTAGAGCCCGTGCTCCGCAACAAAAGAAGCCACTGCAGTGAGAAGCCTGTGCACTGCAATGAAGAGTAGCCCCCGCTCACCACAACTAGAGAAAGCCCACGCGCAGCAACGAAGACCCAATGCAGCCAAAAATAAATAAAAAGAAAAAGGAGACGCACATTAGGCATATTAGAAATGAAATAAGGCTATCACTATAGACCCCATGGACATCAAAAGGACAGTAAAGGGGTACTGTAGATAACTACCCACATTTTGACAAGTTGATGAAATGGACCAATTCCTTGAAAAGTGCAAACTGCCATAACTCGCCCAAAATGAAAAAGATAATTTGCATAGCTCTGTAACTGTTAAGGATATTGAATTTGTAATTTTTAAACCCCTGAAAAAAAAATCTCCAAGCTCAGGTGGTTTTACTGGAGAATGGATACACAGGTTAATGCAATTCATATCAAAATCTCAATAAGATTTTTATATATAGACAAGATTATTCTAGAATATATCAGGAAAGTTACAAGAACTTGAACAGCTTAAACAATTTTTAACTAGAAGAATAAAGCAGGAGGAATCAATCTACCCATTTCAAGACTTATTATACAGCTACAGTAATCAAGATGGTATTGGTGGAAAAGTAGGCACATAGATCAATGGAAGAATACAGAGAACTCAGAAGTAGACCCACATAGGTATGGCTCACTAATTTCTGGCAAAGGTGCAAAATGAGCTCAATGGAGGAAGGATAGTCTTCAGTAAATTGTGCTGGAGTGATTGGATATCCATCCAAAGGCCCCAAAAAGGAACCCCAACCTACACTTCAGACCTTATACAAAAATTAAGGTGGATTATAGGAGAAAACCTTCAGGACCTAGAGGTTGGTGAAGAGCGTTCTTAGACATGAGAAAGCACAATTCATAAAGAAAAAAATGGGCAAATTTGACAACCAAAATGAAAAGCTTTTACTTCAACAAAGACCCTGTTAAAAAGGATGAAGATAAAAGCTACTAAGAAAATACTTGCAAACCCCATATCTGATAAAGGACTCCTACCTAGAATAATAAAGTACTCTCGATTGGAGGGACAGGCCCCAGCAACAGGCTCTCAGGCCCCGGCAGCCCCTTTGTCATAGGGCTGAAGAAATGGGCCAAGTGGCAGTGCCCAGCTCTGTGGATGGAGCCCTGGCGTGCCCACTGCTACCCAGCTCACCAGGCACTCCTCCAGGACAGCCCTGACCTCCCAACACTCCAGGCTTCTCCTCCTGCTTGAAATCCTCGAGGACATCTGGCCTCTGGGTCATCTCAGGAGAGGTGTCAGGCTTGAAATATTCAGCAACAGCATGGATACCCCTTCGCCAAGCAGAGGACAGGGGTACAGGACCTGCTGGCTCAGAGACTCACACTTGATGCCTCTGGGTAAGAGGGGAGGCAGCACGAGGGCTGGGAGGAAGTCATAGCAGGGATTGCAGGGAAAGGACCCTAGAGGCCAGGTGGACATCTGGGCTGGTATAGGGCCTGTAACGCGGTGAGGAATGGCAGACACAGGGTCACAGAGAGGCACAGCCCCTAAAGGTACAAGGGAAAATTCTGTCTAGCCCAGTGGGCTGCAGGTGAATTGTGTGAAGGTGACCAGTTTAGGCAAATCAAGTCCGCTGGACTCGACCTGTGCATCCTCAAGCCCCAGGCATCGTCCAGGCCAAGTCCCCTGTTGGGGTTTCATGCTGCTCTTCCCCACCTCTGGGCTTCAGTGTGAGAGACTCCTCACCTTCAGGTGACCTCTCCATGGGGCTCTGAGCTGCATTTGGGGCCTGCTGCAGCACCCTTACAGGAGCTGGGGATTCAGGCATTAATTCATCCTGTTTCCTGAGTATCTACCTTGTGCTGGACACTGTTCTAGGGGCTAAGGATGCAGCTGTAAACCTGATGTTGCCCTGCTCTCCAGGAGTTGACCTTCAAGTGGTCTCGGGATCTGTGCTAGGGGCCACGTTCCTTCCCTCAGACCAGTCTAAAAGACTTCGCTTTCCCCAAACCATCTCACTAGGCATTACAGTGGGGTGTAGTGAGTGGTGGGCATCTAGGACCAAGAGCCCAGCGATTCTATTCAGCCAGCAGACCTTTATGGATAAGAATCTCCGCGTAGCCTTTATTTCCCCCGTTGCCCTCACATGGCCACTGGGGGGCAGCAGAAGACACTGACCCAGGGCCCCTGCAGGGGAGTGTGGGTCAGCATAGCCTGCTTTTCCCGCTGCTGAAGTGGATCTTCTGTAAGGAACCTCACCCCAACAGAGGAAGCACCCCTCCCTTTCCCGTGGGGCCTGTGTCATTTAAGGGGCTGATATCAGAGGTGATCCCGGGAGTGGGGCTCAGTCAGCCCGAAACCCAGAACAGTGGTGGCCATGTCCTGGGGAGTAATAGAACCCTCCACTCGGCCCCGCCGACACCAGCCTTCCCCAGGTTCCAGGCACCAGGCACTTTCGGGTGTGTGGGCTCCAAGTGGAGTGTATTGCGTACCCTCCCAATCCTGTGGGGAGGACCAACCCTGCCAGGTCACAGGCAGCCTCATCCCTCCCGAGGGAGGGTCTACATATGTGTGAGACGTGTGTGGACAGAATACTCAGGGATGTGGACCCACTGTAGCCTGGCTGGGAAAGGGGCCCCACCTGGAGGGTCAGGTCCCCTTAGCCCCTGGGCCAGGTCTGACATGGCATCCCCTGGGCCTGTCCTGAGCATCTGTTGCTCAGAGCCAAGCTGCGAAGATGCCTAGATCCAGGGGCCATCCAGGTGGTATAGGGGACTCACCCACTGGATGGGCAGAAGTGGGTATCCATAGGGCACAGTGGTTGAGCACGCTGGGTTCTAGGGTTGCTTCCCTCCCTGCCTTAGGCCTGGACTCGGGGCCTCTGGCAGCTGTGGGCTGGGCAGGGGTGTCCAGCCTATTTCCCGGCCAGCCTGCCCTTTCTCTGTGTATTTACTGGTTTTCTTAAAATGTTCCCATTACTCAGGCCTCCGGTCGGCACTGAGACAGAAATAAATCCCACAAGGCGGCCCAGCCAGAAGCCCGGAATCCGATTCCCCCTCAAAGGCCAAAAGAAGCTCCTGTGCAGAGCATGCTCAGACCGCAGTGGCTCACACACTCCACACGGCCACAAATATGTCCACGCAAACCCCATGCACACACACCTGCAAATGCATGCATTCACACACCTAAACGTCCACACGCACAGATGTCCTACACACATGCAGGCACTCACACGTCCCCCACACACTTACATTTGCCTAATGCACACACGCACACATTCACACATGCGCTCAGCCCACTGACACAGATTGACCTCATGCACACACGCATTCACGTGTACACGCCCCCCATTGCAAAACGGATTTATGCACACACACATACACTCACACACCCTCCCCCCTACATACACACACACACGAACTCATCCCATACACTCATGCACACACTCCCTGGCAACCAGGCTTACACTCAGTCATGACCGCACACTCTGGGATCACAAACTCAGTCATCCTCAAGGTGCTGCTGGACAAGAAAAGTGGTGAGGCTGTGGAGGGTGGGAGGATGAGGCAGCCCCTGAGCAGCTCTGGAGGAGAGTGACCCCTTGGGAACGCAGGCCCGAGGCTGCCAGGGCTTCTGAATTTTTAAAAGAAACTGAAAAGCTGAATTTTTATGTGAAATATCCTGATTTTTAAATGTTGGCTCAAGATGTTGAAAATACTATGAGGGCCAAACCAAACATGTCTCTGGGCCAAATTCCACCCACAGGCGGCGTCTCAGACCACGGGTCCACACAGACACACACACACACACACACAAATAGACACACACATATACACAGACATACCAATAAATACAGACACATTGGTACACACACAATACAGTCACAGACACACCAAAAGACACACATGCAAATGGACACACAGATACATAATACAAACATGAGCACATCTACAAACACACAGACACAGGATACAAATAGAACTACAAACTGACAGTACAAATAGACACAACAGATACATATAACTAGGCACATATACAAACACATAGACAAGTACATATACAAACACATAACAACAGACACACAACACACCTCTCTATCTCACTGGTGGGGGTGAGCTTGTTGGGGGCAGGTAGCCTGACAGTTTCGCCTCTGGGCAGGGCCAGGATGTGGTTCACACCAAGGCTGTCCCCTGACTCATACACGCTGCAGCAGGAAAAGGGTGCTGGGGCAGAGGCCCCCAAGGAGGGCTGACTGGTGAGCACAGCGTGGGGAGTGGAGAGGAGCAGGTGGAGGGCCTTGTGCACCAGGGCCTGGGAGTCTGGAGCCACAGGTACTGAAGCTCTGAGCCTTGAGAGCTTGCAGTGGTCACAAACCCAGCGTCCCATGCCCAGAACCCCGTCCTCCCAGCCTGGCCTCATCCCCTCTTCCTCACCATTGGGAAGCAAAGCCAACAGGAGCCCCATGGGGCTGTCCATCAACAGAGTCCCCTACCAGAACCGCTGGCCGTGTCCCCACCCTGCAGTCTGAGAACTGGGACTGCGAACCATCAGGCCTTCCAGTCAGGAAGCCTTTGGGGGGGGCGCATTGAAACTCTCCTCTCTACCCTCCTAAAACAGATGCTGCAGGTGGCGGGGGCATAATTAATTCAGGCACACGAAGGGCCCCCACCTCCCCTCCCTTCACGCACAGATGGAAGGCTGAGGCCCGAAGGGATGGTTTTAGGGCTGGGATACAATTTTCTGCCTCCCAGACCCTGGCCCCTTTCCTGACCCACAGCCTTTGGATGGGGAGGAGATGCACAGAATCCACACCCACCCTCTTGGCCCCGCCTGCCTGCATGACCGGGATGCGGAAGGAGGGAGCCTCTCACCTGGGGATGTCCTGGCCTTCAGTGCTGAGGGCCCCAGGTCTGCCCAAGGGAAAGAAAGTCCTTGGCCAGGCAGCCAAAAGCTAGCCTGGGGGCCCACCAGGGAGCAGGTTGGGGTACTGAGACCACACAGGCCAAGAGACCTAGACAGGAGCCCGACCTCAGAAGTGAAGCTGAGGCTCAGAGAGGGAAGGCAGCTTGCCCTGGATCACACAGCAAACATGGGAAGCCAGCCAGGGCCCAGACCCCTGTCTGGCTCTAGAGTCCCCTACGCTGCTAAAGAAGGGGCTCCTCTGCCCCAGGCAAGGCTTGTTTCAGTTGGCCGTGGGAGCCTCAGGCTGGGATCATTCTGGAGCTGGCTGAGGAAACAACAGGGTTATAGCTGAACACAGTCCAGCCTATGTGCCCTAGTGCTCAATGAGAGCCAGACTCAGCACCCTCTGACCAGGTCCCCACAGCCAGACCTCACTTCTAAAAATGAAGGCAGAGCCAGGACCCTATTAGAACCCCTGAGGGATGGATGGTCCATGTCCCCTCAAGTACCCTCAGAGCAGGGCTGCATCCCCTCAGACCACCGCCCCTGCCTCCCCGGCAGGTCCATGACCCCTCACACCCCCTAGGAGCAAAACTGTATCCCTTAGGCTCCCCCCTGGGGGTCAGGGTCAGGCAGGGTCAGGTCACTTCATGTGCCCTTGGAGCAGAGCTGTGTCCCTGCTGACCCCCACAGAAGGTCTGTGCCCCATCAAGCACCCTCAGCGCTGCTTTTTCCCCTCAGAACCCCTCAGGAAGTCCATGCCCACAAGCACCCTCAGTGTAGGGCTGTGTCTCCGCAGTGTTTCCCACCCCAACGGCTCCATGTCCCTTCATGTGCCCTCAGGGAAGGATGGTGTCTTCACACCACACAGGGCAGTTCTTGCCCCTCGCGCGCCGTTGGAGCAGAGCTGAGTCCCCTCAGACTCCCCGTGGAGGTCCATATCCCTCACGTGCCCTCAGGGAAGGATTGTGTCTCCTCAGACCACACAAGGCAAGTCTTGTCCCCTCTTGCGCCCTCGGAGCAGAACTGTGCCCCCTCAGACCCCCACGGAAGGTCGGTGTCCCTTCCGGTGCCCTCAGGGAAGGATTGTGTCTCTTCAGGCCACACAGGGCAGGTCTTGTCTCCTTACACGCCCTTGGAGCAGAACTGTGTCCCCTGAGGCCCCCTCAGGAGGTCCGGTGTCCCCTCATGTGCCCTCAGAGAAAGATTGTGTGTCCTCAGACCCCACAGGGCAGGTCTTGTCGCCTCACGTGCCCTTGGAGCAGAGATGTTTCCCCTCAGACCCTCTCAGAAAGTCCATCTCCCCTCACATGTCCTCGGAGCAGAGCTGTGGCCCTTCAGACCCACTCAGGAGGTCCGATGTCACCTTACACGCCCTCGGGGCAGAGCTGTGTCCCCTCAACCCCTCAGGAGGTCCAATGTCCCCTGAGGCGCCCTCAGAACAAAGCTGTATCCCTTTAGATCCCCCTCAGGAGATTCAATGCACCCTCACACGCCCTCGGAGCAGAACTGTGTCCCATCAGACCCCGTGAGGAAATTCAGTGTCACTTTACACGCCCTAGGAGCAGAATGTGTCCCCACACACTGCCATGGAAGGTCCAGTGTCCCCTCATGTGCTCAGGGAAGGATTGTGTCTCCTCAGACCACACAGGACAGGTGTTGTCCCCTCACGCGCCCTTGGAGCAGTGCTGAGTCCCCTAGACCCCCAAAGAAGGTCCATGTCCCCTCATGCACCCTCGGAGCAGAATTGTGGCCCCTCAGACCACACAGAAAGTCCGTGTCCTCTCCCTCACCCTTGGAGCAGAGCTGTATCCCCTGAGAGCCCCTCAGGAGATTCAGTGTCCCCTCAGGTGCCCTCGGAGCAGAGATGTGTCCCTAAAACCCCCTCAGGAGGCCCAATGTCCCCTCATGTGCCCTCAGAGCAGAGCTGTTTCCCCTCAGACTCCCTCAGAAGGTCCATGTCCACTCACATGCCCTCGGAGCAGAGATGTGTCCCCTCAGACCCACTCGGGAAGTTCATGTCCCCTCACACGCCAGCAGAGCAGAGCTGTGTCCCCTCGACTCCCCCGGTTCAATGTCCCCTCACGCTCCCCCGGAGCAGAGCTGTGTTCCCTCAGGCCCAAGCACGAAGTTCAATGTCCCCTCACATGCCCGCAGAGCAGAGCTGTTTCACCTCAGACCCCCTCAGGAGGTCCAGAATCCCCTCACACGCCCTCAGAGCAAAGCTGTGTCCCCTCTAATCCCCTCAGGTTGTTCAATGTCCCCTTACATGCCCTCGGAGCAGAGCTGTGTCCCCTGAGACCCCCACGGAGGGTCCATGTCCCCTCACGTGCCCTCAGGGAAGGATTCTGTCTCCTCAGACCACACAGGGCAGGTCTTGTGCCTTCACGCACCCTTGGAACAGAGCTGTGTCCCCGCAGACCCGCAAGGACGGTCCATGTCCCTTCACGTGCCCTCAGAACCGAGCTGTTTCCACTCAGACCTCTTCAGAAGGTCCAGTGTCACCTGTCATGCCCTCGGAGCAGAAAGTGTCTCCTCAGACCCCCTCAGGAAGTCCAAATTCCCCTCACCTGCCCTCGGAGCAGAGCTGTGTCCCCTCAGACTCCCACGGAGGGTCCATTTCCCCTCAGCTGCCCTCGGAGTAGATCTGTGTCCCCACAGACCGCTCAGGAGGTCCAATGTCCCCTCACGTACCCTCAGAGCAGAGTTGTGTAACCTCAGACCACACAGAAGGTCTATGTCCCCTCACGCACCCTCAGAGCAGAGCTGTGTCCCCTCAGACCCCCATGGAAGGTCGATGTCCCTTCATGTGCCCTCAGGGAAGGATTGTGTCTCCTCAGACCACACAGGGTAGGTCCTGTCCCCTCATGTGTCCTTGGAGCAGAGATGTGTCCCCTCGGGAGGTTCATGTCCCCTCACACCAACAGAACAGAGCTGTTTCCCCTAAGACCCACTCAGGTTGTTCAATGTCCCCTCGCATGCTCTCGGAGCGGAGCTGTGTCCCCTCAGACTCCCTCAGAATGTTCAGTGTTCCCTCATGTGCCCTCGGAGCAGAGCTGTGTCCCCTCAGACCCAAGCACGAGATCCATAGTCCCTTCACATGCCCTCAGAGCAAAGCTGTTCACCTCAGACCCCCGCAGGCTGTCCAGTGTCCCCTCACACGCCCTCGGAGCAAAGCTGTGGCCCCTCTGATCCCCTCAGGTGGTTCAGTGTCCCTTTACATGCCTTTGGAGCAGAGCTGTGTCCCCTGACACCCCCACGGAGGGTCCATGTCCCCTCACGTGCCCTCAGGGAAGGATTGTGTCTCTTCAGACCACACAGGGCTGGTCTTGTCCCCTCACATGCCCTTGGAGCCGAGCTGTGTCCCTTCAGACCCCCTTGGGAGGTTCCTGTCCCCTCACACACCAACAGAGCAGTGTGTCCCCTCAGACCCCCTCGGGAGGTTCAATGTCCCTCACATGCCAAGAGCAGAGCTGTGTCCCCTCACACCACCTCAGGACGTTCAATGTCACCTCATGCACCCTCGGAGCAGAGCTGTGTCCCCTCAGACCCAAGCACAAGGTCCAATGTCCCCTCACATGCCTGCAGAGCAGAGCTGTGTCTCCTCAGACCCCCTCGGAAGGTCCATGTCCCCTCACTTGTCCTCTGAGAACAGCTGTGTCCCCTCAGACCCACTCAGGAGGTTCAGTGTCCCCTCACATGCTCTCTGAGCAGAGCTGCGTCCCCGCACACCCGAAAGGACGGTCCATGTCCCTCACGTGCCCTCATAACCGAGCTGTTTCCACTCAGACCTCCTCAGGAGGTCTAATGTCACCTCTCATGTCCTCGGAGCAGAATGTGTCCCCTCACACTCCCTTAGGAGGTCCAAATTCCAGTCACATGCCCTCAGAGCAGAGCCGTGTCCACTGAGACCCCCTCAGGAGGTCCAGTGTCCCCTCACATGCCCTTGGAGCAGAGCTGTGTCCCCTCAGACCACACGGAAAGTCTATGTCACCTCACTCACCCTTGCAGCAGAGCTGTGTCCCCTGAGACCCCCTCAGGAGATTCAGTGTCCCCTCAGGTGCCCTCAGAGCAGAGCTGTGTCCCCTCAGACCCCCAAGGAAGGTCCATGTCCCGTCACCCACCCTCAGAGTAGAGTTTTGTCCCCACAGGCCCCTCAGGAGGTCCAATGTCCCCTCAAGCACCCTCGGAGCAGAGCTGTGTCCCCTCAGACCACACGGAAAGTCTATGTCACCTCACTCACCCTTGCAGCAGAGCTGTGTCCCCTGAGACCCCCTCAGGAGATTCATTGTCCCCTCAGGTGCCCTCAGAGCAGAGCTGTGTCCCCTCAGACCCCCAAGGAAGGTCGATGTCCCTTCATGTGCCCTCAGGGAAGGATTGTGTTTCCTCAGGCCACACAGGGCAGGTCCTGTCCCCTCATGCACCCTCGGAGCAGAGCTGTGTCCCCTCAGACCCAAGCACGAAGTCCAATGTCCCCTCACATGCCCGCAGGGCAGAGTTGTGTCCCCTCTGATCCCCTCAGGTGGTTCAATATCCCCTCACACGCCCTCAGCAGAGCTGTGTCCTCTCAGACCCCCTCAGAAAGTTCAATGTCCCCTCATGCACCCTCGGAGCAGAGTGTGTCCCCTCAGACCCCCTCGGGCGGTTCAATGTCCCCTCACACGCCATCAGAGCAGAGCTATGTCCCCTCACACCACCTCAGGATGTTCAGTGTCCCCTCACGTGCCCTCGAAGCAGAGCTGTGTCCCCTCAGACTCACTCAGGTTGCTCAATGTCCACTTACATGCCCTCAGAGCAGAGCTGTGGCCCCTCAGACATACTCAGGGGGTCCAATGTCCCCTCACACACCCTGGAGCAGAGCTGTGTCCCCATAGACCCACTCAGGAGGCCCAGTGTCTCCTCAGGTGCCCTCGGAACAGAGCTGTATCCCTTCAGACACCCTCAGGAGGCCTAATGTCCCCTCACACACCCTCAGAACAGAGCTGTGTCCCTTACGACCCCCTCAGGAAGTTCAGTGTCTGCTAACACACCCTCAGAGCAGAGCTTTGTCCCCTCAGACACACTCAGGTTGTTAATGGTCTCCTCACGTGCCCTTGGAGGAGAGCTGTGGGCCCTCACACCCTCTCAGGAGGTCCAGTGTCACCTCTCGCGCCTTTGGAGCAGAGCTGTGTCCCCTCAGACCCCCACAGAAGGTCCATGTCCCATCATGTGCCCTCGGGAAAGGATTGTGTCTCCTCAGACTACACAGGGCAAGCCTTGTCCCCTCAGGTGCCCTCGGAGCAGAACTGTGTCCCCTGAGACCTCCTTCAGGAGGTCCAACGTCCCTTCACATGCCCTCGGAGCACAGCTGTGTCCCCTCAGACCCCCTCAGGAGGTTCAATGTCCCCTCCTGTACCCTCAGAGTAGAGCTCTGTCCTCTCAAACCCCCATGGAAGTTCTATGTCTCCTCACCCGCCCTCAGAGCAGGGTTGTGTCCCCTCGGACAACCTCGGCAGGTCTATGTCCCCTTATGTGCCCTCAGAGCATGGTCGTGTCCCCTTCTGCCCCCAAGGAAGGTCAATTTTCCCTCACAAACTGTCTGAACAAGGCTCTCATCAGACCGCTGGACTGGGTCATGTCCCTTTCATCTTCCAGGGAACTCAGTCCCCTTTCTCCTCATTTTGTTCTCTGTCCTACCACCACCCCAGGTTGGGTGGTAATGGGGGTGGACTGTCAAAGCCTGCTCACTCTCCGCTGACATATGGGCCCCACTTAGTCTTTCCTTCTCCACAGGCTTGCATGTTGTGGGCGGTTAGAGGCCTCTCTTCTATGACCTGGACCCTGTAGATCCTGCTCTGAGCTAAAGCTTCCTCTTGAAGCCTGGCCTATGTTCTAGGAGCCCCCAGCAGGGTATATTCCTTCCATGGGTCTTCAGGGGTCCCTCTCTCAGCCTGGGCTGGGGGGAGACAGGCCAGAAAAGGCCAGGCCTATCTCCATGCCCAAGACAGGTGGGAGCTGGAGCTCGTCTTACTGGCCTGACTTGGAGTCTGGAGCAGCACCTTGAGGTGTCCAGACACCATGGCCAAGGAGGCTGACGAGTCAGGGTCTTTTGGTCTTCCCCTCCCTGCCTGCCTGCCGCCCGGCTCAGCTGGTGTTTACGTGTTCCCTGCGGCTTGGCTGGGCTGTGAGGCCTTGAAGGGAGAAATGACCACCTGGCTGCAGCCCCTGTTCAAGGTAAACAGGGACTTGACTGCCTGCCAGGCCCTCTGAGGGCTCCCATTTCCTCTGCCAACACCTGCATGGCCCAGGTGGGGCTCAGGGTCTCTCTGAGTCGGGGGGGCTTGCCCTGGCCCAGGAGCTCCAGGTCTAAGGGAGGAGACCTTGTCCTGGACTAGGAGCTTAGACTGAGGTAAGAGATCCAGTTCTATCCTGGACATCCAGTCAAGGGGGCAAATGTTGCTCAGTCTAAAGGGGGAGGCCTGGCCTTGTCCTGGGTGCAAAAGTCCTGAGGAAGGAGGGCCAGCCCTTGGGGAGGAGCTATCCAAGTGGTTATGGAGGAACCTTGCCCTGCTTGGGATCACCAAACCTGAGGGGGGTACCCAGCATGTCTTGGGGGCATTTAGTTCAAAGGGAAAGCACAGCCTTGTCTTGGGGGTTCATCTAAAGGGAAGGTGGTAACAAGTCTGGGGGGTGAGCATAGCGCCGTTCTGGGGGGTGCCCGGTCTGAAGGATGAACACAGCTCTGTCCTGGGGGTATCCAGTCTGAGGAGTAAACACAGCCCTGGTCCTCAGTCTGTGGGAAGAGGCTAAACCATGTTCTAGAGGAAATCCAGTTTGAGAGGAGAGGTTCCACTCTGTCCTGGGGGGCACCCAGTCTGAAAGGAAGACATAGCTCTGTCCTAGAGGTGGCCAGTATGAATGTTTCAGGGTGAGTAAGTGTGTGGACTCTACTCCGGAAGCCTCCTGAGGAGGAGTCTGGGCTGGAAGATGGGGTCCTGAGGCCCAGCCAGCTGGGGGCCTCAGTGACTCTCCCTGTGGGGTGGGTGGGATGGGTTGCCCTGAAAGCCCAGTGATCTGGAGGTCCCATGGCTTAAGCCCTGGAGGGGGATATCAGACTCCCCTGGGGCCTGGTGGGGGGAATGGGGGGGTCTGTCCTGCTTAGGTCTCCTTCCCCCAGCCAGTACCTCATCCAGGAGGCTTCCAGAACAGTACTTCCCACCCCTATCCCCATCCCCCCACCCAGCCACCAGCCCCTGCAAGGCTACCTCTCCCCTGACCTCTCTGTAACCTTCTCGGGCCTCTACATTGGAGCATGTTGCTCACACCTTGTTGCTCTCCCTCTAGAATTTCCAATGGCTCTCAGCATTCACAGGAACCCTTGATGCTCAACCTGGTGGCTCAGTGGGCTTCAGGTCCTGCCCTGTGCCTCTCTCACACTATTCCAAGCAGGTGGTGCCACAGAGAGCTCCATGGGTGCACCAGGCCTTTGGATAGCTGTTTGCCTTGCCCACCATCTAGAAGGGCAGGCGGGAAGGGCCTGAGGCCTCTGAGTATGCCTACAGCACCCACCAACTGAGTTTGTGGTCCTGGCCTCATGACCCCTCTCCCAGCCCTCCGTGTGGGGTGGGGAGCTGGAAGGGAGTTGGAGACGAGGAGCACTCCCCACATGCTGAGTCCATGGAAAAGAACAAGAGTTGGAGCTGGAGATGAGAGGAAAGAAGGGCCAGGCAGGGTACCTATGCTTGTGCATAGGCCCAGAGGCAGGGCCATCTTCAGGTCTGAGCAAGAACATGGAGTGGAGAGGCAGTTGGCTCAATTCTCAGAGTGTCAGGCCAAGGAGGGCCTGTGCCATTCTAGAGTCCAAGACTGTGGTGAGCAGGGACTGAGGGGGCAAGGAATGTGGTGGGTGGGTATCGGGTGGGGATGCTAGTGACCACCTTGGATCCACAGTGGTGGATGTGCTGCGCCTTGCAGAAACCCACCCCGGCCAGCCTCTGGCCTCAGGTCCCTGGCTCCCCCACAGTTCCTTAGCCAGAGCAGAGACCCCAGCCCACTTCTCACCCGATGGCCTTGGCACTGGCCCTGCACCCTCTCTCTGGTTGCTAGAGGTGTGTCAGGTCCAGGGTAGGGGCTGAGGGTCACGTTTGGAGGGGTCCCTGAGGGCCCCAGCCTCCAAAGGGCATAGCATGGCCACTAGACAGGCAGGAAGGGGCCTGTAGCAGGGCCCAAGGCTTGAGGGTGTGGCCAGGGACCCAAGGGATCTGCTGTCAGCCCTGGGTGACAGTGACTGGGGGCCAGCAGGAGGAGAGATGGCCTGGAGAAGCCTGGGCCAAAGGCAGCTTGGGTGCCCATGGAGCCTGGGTACAAGTGCAGGGAGCAGCCGAGGTGACAAGTGGAGACAGGGAAGGGCTGGGGCCCTCCTCCTGCATGGGTCCACTGGGGTGCTGATGACCCAGCAAACTTGAGCTTCTCTAGGCTTAGACAGGGGCCTCTCTCAGGCCCTTTCTGCCGGGCTGGGTCCCGACCCCCCAAGGGACTGGCCCATGGTTCCTAGACTCCCTCCTGAGGTAAGACCAAGAACACCCCCATGGCTCCCAGCTCCTCCCCTCCTAGAATAAGTGCCCAGTTCAGACCACAGGAAGCCACACGCTGCTTCCTTTTCCCTTTTTTTTTTTTTTTTTTTTCCTGTTTTGTCCTCCAAGCCCCAGTCCTGAGTGGGCAACTGTCCAACAACCTGTCTCTTGGTCCGCTTGTCCACCCTTATGTCCACAGGTCCAACCCTCGGGTCCCCAATCACATGACTGTCTCCCATTCCTCCTGCAATAGGACAGGTGGCCTCTCCGGTGCAGACGCCTCCTCATCCAGCCCCGAGCAAGAGCCGTTGAGGAACCCATCGTCCTTAGGAGCGGCCACGGCAGGTGGTGTGGTCTGAAGGGCTGGGGACCCTGGCTTGGTGTGGCCGGGCAGCTGGGGGTGGCCGTTGGCTGTGGCAGCGGGCAGCAGGCGGGGGCTGAGGGGCAGGCCAAGTCCCGTGCGGGGCCCTACATTGGTCACACTTGTGTGAGACACCATCGGACCGTAGCTGTAGCTGCTGCTCCCGCTGCGTGCCTTGCGCTTGAAGTCCAGTGCCAGTGTCCAGCGGCTCCAGGATTTCTTGATCTCAGCCTGTACCTGGGATGGCAGGAGGAGGGTGGGCGGTCAGGTGTGCCCCTAACCCCTCTGCCACACGTCCCCAAGCCCAGCGGTGCCCCCATCCCTGCCCCTGAAACACTCAGCACTGAATGTAAAGAGGTGCAGGCTATTACTGGAAAATGTCAAGGCCAAGAAGAATCCCGTCATTCTCAGAACATGGCGCCTGGCTGCAGGCAATGGACACAGCCAGAATCTAGAAAGCTCAAATGACCCCAAGGGTGGATGAGTGTTCAATCCGGATGACAGACGATTCAACCGTGGGGCTGGCAAGATACTTGGCTTTGCCCACAAATCCTAGCACATCCTCAGCCTGAATCATCTGTAAAGACTTCTCTCTGCCTTCAGAACGTCCTCAGGGATGATCTTGGAGGAACAGAGTAAGAACCAGGCAGAAGAATGAAGGGACAGGACTCGGGAACACCCTGGCACTTCTTTTTCATTTTTTAATTACTTTTTTTTTTTTTTTTTTTTTTGGCTGCGACTTGCGGCTTGTGGGATCTTAGTTCCCCGACCAGGGATCGAACCCGGGACCCCTGCAGTGGAAGCACGGAGTCCTAACCACCAGACCACATGGAATTCCACCCACCCTCCCCCGGCACTTCTGCGTCCTTCCTGCCTTGCCCCAGCGTGGCCCACCACTTACCTCGCCGTTGCAGAAACAGTATATGATGGCGACAAAAAATCCCTGTGGAGAGAGGGTACTGGGTCAAGGCCCAGAGCTGCATCTGGAGAGGGTGGAAGCAGCCTCCCCAACCCCACCCGCCCCTCACCCTCAGACAGGGCTGCGCACCTGGAAGGAGTTGAAGAGCATCTCGTAGTGCATCTGGACTTGCCAGAGCGTCCCTGAGACCTCGGTGTATGGCGTGGCCATGAAGACGATGTAGTGGACGCCAAAGAGCGGCATGAGCACCAGTGTGGATTTGAGCAGCTTCCTGGGCCAGCGGGGCAGGGGGGTCAGGGCGGAGCCACTTCCCCCTCAACAGGCACTGTGTACCCCGACCTGCCAACCCCAGGCTCCAGAAGCCACTAAAAGGCCCGAGGCTCTGGCAGCCAGTGGGGGAGCCCACTTCACCTGAGCCAATGACACTTTGTTTTCTCAGCAAAGTGTTAACAGGGCCCCTTGATTCTGAGGTGTCCCAGAGTGGACCATAAGTTATGTCGCCGTGTCCCAGGGCCCTTTGCACCTGCTGGTCCCTCTGCAGGCACTCCCCCACTCCCCCATGGCCTTACCTCGGTATCCCAAGGTCCCTCCTCAGGTTTCAGTCGAGCTTCCACCTTCTCAAGGCCACCCACTGCCCACCTGTCTCTCAGACTGCCTGCGACCAGCTCTCTGAGGAGAAGTCTGGGTTTGTCTGCCCAGACCCCAGCTCTAGTGCAGGGCCCAGCACCAAGAGGCCCAGCCTGGCTCTGGGGTGCCCTCAGAAGCCAGGCAAGATCCCATCACTGCTGGCAGGGCCAGCCAGGGAGTCAGGAGCTGAGTCCTTCCTTGAGACAGGCTCATTCTTGGAGCCTCCGTCTGCTTTTGTACATGGTGCTGGGGTTGGATGACCCCTGACCTCTGAGGAGCCTGGGCATGGTGGGTGTGGCTCACCGGTACTGCTGCCGCGTGTCACACCTGCCAGCGTTTGTCTCCCGCAGCTTGGTGGCGAGGACCCGGACAATGTTGATGAAGAGGATGAAGTTGAGCTGTGGGAGTGAGGGAGGGCTGCGTCTCGAGGCCGCACCCTAGCAGAGAGGGGCAAGGACTCTGGGACCCATGACCCTGCTCAGGCTCTGCTCTGCCACTGTGTCTCCAGGTGGCTCCTCAGGCCCTTGGTTTCCCCACGTGGACTGGGGTGGGGATCAGCTGCTTCGTGGGCCTTGTGGCTCCAACGTCCCTGTCAGGGGCCGGTCACTGGGACCCATGGTCCATACCCCGACCCAGCTCTGTGGCCACCCCTGCTTACCACAATGGAGGCCAGGATGGGCACCTGGATGATCCACTTCTTGTTGCCGGAGCTCAAGTCCCAGCACCTGAGGGAGGTTGAGGCATCAGCCCCCGCAACCCTGCCGTTCCCAACCTGAGCCTTCCCATAGGGAGGCTCCAGAGCTGGTCTGCTCCGACGTTAGCTGTCCCCCAACTCCCACCGAGAGCACAGGACAGGGGAGTGGCATATATGGCCAGGCCTGAGGCCATCCTCAGAGGTCCCTTTTGAAGTAGCCTCTGCTGACCCTGAGCGGGTACCCAGCTTGAAGCTGAACTGAGAACTCCTGAAACTGGGCCACTCAGGGCCAGGGTACAGGAGGTGCCCCTCATATGCTCTACAGAGAGAGGGTAGCAGGGTTGTTTCCGGCCTGTGTCAGAGCCTCCTGCCCACTTCTGCACCTGGACCTACCCGGTGTTTGCCAGGGTGGCTCTCACACTGACCCACACAGCCACGAAGATGGCGGGCAGACCTGTGGGCACAGAGGGAGACAGTGTGTGAGGGACTGTTCATGATGTCTCTCTCCTCAGCCCACCTTGCCAGTCCCATTCCCCTCATCCCTGGTGACCCCCAGCTTAGCCCACCATTGTCACTAACCCCCCTCCCCCTGGGCACATGGGCTAATTGGTGACAGAGCCCTACTCTTGCATGTGCTGCCCTGCTGTCCACACAGCCTCCCCTCAGGGCTCCAGCCCTCAGGATGCTGTTCAGCCCTCTGCCCTCATCTTGGTTCTGCATCTTGTACCACACATGCACTCCTGCTGGGCACTTGGTGAATAAGGTATCACTAATTTATCCTCACCCAGTCCATTATGCCCTCCCCTTCCCTAAAGGGTGCTGCTCTGGGCTAGGGGTTCCCTTTGAGGGAGGGAGCTTATCATCACGGGTTTTCTATTCCAGCACTGCCACCCTTTAAAAAGTCCTAGCCCCAGGGATGAAGCTGGATAGGGTGTGCTGTTGTTCCAGGCTGGGTAAAGGGCTACAGGGAAATCTCAGTGTGCCCAGGCCCAAGTCAACTCAGATGGTACATGGTACCTCTGAGTGAGTTTTGCCTCTAGGAAGGAGCCCAAATCCCCACCCTCTGCCCCCACACACTTCATTCTAGGCCCAGGGCACCCTTGGGAAGGGCAGGGCATGACCTGGGTTTATGCGAGGAAAAGAGCTGTGACGTTCCTGTGCCACAAAGTTCTCTGTGTTCCCCTATCTGTATGCTTCCTGCCCACACTGATAACCTCTAGCCCCAGAGCCCACATCAGCCTGCAACTCTGGGGCTTGCCACAGATGAGGTCAAGGTCAGAGTGTCCACCAAAGGGCAGGGAGGCTATGGCTGTTGATGTGAGGGCCTCTAGGTGCTGAGCGCAGGGAGGGCTCCAGCCACCCAGCCTACCCCTCTGCAGTCTGGCCAGCTGCCCCGGAGCCTGGCCAAGCTCTGGAGCTGCCAACAATAATGGACAATTATTGGTAACTCGAGCCCGTGGTGGGAGGAGTGCAGAACCCCAGCAACCCATTCTGCAGAGGAGCTGCTGAAGCCTAGATGATGCTAGAGCCAGGGCCTGCAGTTCTGGGCCATGGACCCTGTGGGCAGGGTGGCGGAAGCATGGGCAGCTAGCTCCATGCAGCGTGGGGACTGGTGGAGAAGTGGGGCTCAGGGTGGAGGGAGGGTTCCAGATCCCTACTCCAGCCCCAGCAGTGGTGATACAGTGGTGAAAATAGCTGCCTTCCAACTCCAGCCCCAGGCTGACCTCTGACCCAAGATCCACTCTGATCCTGAGTGGAATCTTGACCTGAGAGTCCCCCCATCCCTATCCTGGGCTGAGCCTCAGCCCGGGTGAATCTGCCTCCAGGTGAGCCCCAACTCCAGGCTGAGACAACCCCAAGTGAACCCTAACCCTTGGCCAAGCCCTGTTCCCTGAGCTTGGGGCGGGGGGGGCAGTCAGTCACAGAAGGCTCACCACCTGCTGCCCCACATCCGGCACAGGATACGCTGTATGGGTGCCTTCCCCTCAGTGGCACTCTCTGACCCTGCCGCCCATGGTCCCACCCTGCTTGCACCTCACTGCCTGCGTGCCTGCGTACCCCAGCCGAAGATCGTGAAGCCCCAGAGGTACTTCTTCTCTGAGAAGAAGGCCATGAAGATGAGACTGTGCAGGTACAGCCCCTCCACCAAAATCCAGTAGTAGTTGGTAGCCAGGAAGTAAAGGAAGAAGGTCACAGTCACCCGGCAGCCCACCTAGGAGACCAGCTGGTGTTAGCCAGAAAGCGGGGCCTGCATCTGGGGAGGGATAGGCTGGGGGCTGGGCCATGGGAGGGGGTCCTGGTAAGATATGCCAGGTGCTGGTCAAGCTGGTGAGGAAGGGACAGGCTCTACCAAGGACAGGGGCTGAGGGGTGTGTGTGGAGACGATGTTGCCCAGGCAGGAGGGCACTGACGACGGGGGTGGGGGATCAAGGTGAAGCGGTGGGGTGACTGGGGGTCCTGGGCCGAGGCGGAAGTGTTGATGAAAGTGCGGGGAGGGGGAACACTCACAAAGCTCTGGGCAACAGGGCCTGGAAGCAGGGCTGAGAGGTGCAATGGACGCAGAGAGGTGGGTGTGAGTGGCCTGAAGCGCGTGACTGCAGGAGACAGGCGGGGGCGAGGGCAGAGGCGCCGCAGGGTGAGTGGGGCTCCCGCGAAGCCATTGGTGGCGAGGGGCCCCGGGTGGGGGCGGGCCGCCGGAGGGGGCACTCACGTAGCCGGCGGCGGCGGCGGGCGGTGGCGGTGCCTGGGCGATGGCGCGCAGCTCTTCCTCCGTGAGGCGCTCAGCCTCATCAAGCGTGGCGCCGGAGTAGAGCACCGCGTCCTTGACGAAGATGCTCACGGCGCGAAGCATGAAGGACAGGAACAGGTGCATGTGGATGTAGTTGCGTGTGCAGTGCAGCCTCCTGCGGAGCGCGCGACAACACCGTGGGTGGGGGCACGGGGACGCGCGGCGGGAGGGCACGAAGCGGGGCTTGGTGTGCAGGGGTACAGTGAGGGGAAGAGAGACCTCATGCCTCCGCCCCGTCCAATCACGCCCTTGGCCACGCCCCACGCCCCCCACCTCGGCCCCTCCCCGACCACGTCCCCTCCCCACCCCAGACCCCCGCCCACCTAAAGTAGGCCAGGATGAGGACAGCCACGGTGAGAGAGGCCAGCGAGACGGAGTAGCCCACGGTGTAGATCATGCCTAGGCGGTCAAACACCTCCTGTGCAGGTGGGGAGTTACTGTCAGAGCCCTGGGACTGGGGTGAGCATCAGGTTAAGGGTCAGAGGCCACTTTAAGGTTACTGGAGGAGTCAGGATTAGGTTCAGGGGTCAACAGTGGAGTGGGGTGGCCTTATACGGGTCAGGTTAGGGAGGGGGAAGCCTCGCACCCGTTCACGAGTCTCATTGGTCAGGAACTTGACGCACTCGCTGTAGTTGGCCCATGTCCTGTTGTGCCCTGGCACCAGCTCCCAGCTGCCATTACGGTCACAGCGACGGTAGGCATGGCCTGCAGGTCCGTGGGAGGGTCAGGGCAAGCAGAGAGGTCTGGAACCATTGAAGCCCGGAGCTCCAAGTCCTGACATCCCTGTGGTCCCCACCCTACTCCAGCCTGCCTTACCTTTATGATTGAAGTCATAAATGTAGTCAGGACAGGGCATGGCCACCACCTCACCTGGTGCCCCTAGCGGCCAGCACAGGATGTGGTCCCACTCTGGCAGGCAGGGGCGCCCTGTGACCACAGAGGTAGACAGAATAGGTGGGGGACATCAGTCAGATCCATGGTTAATGACCCAGAGGAATAAACACACCTGTGGTCTCTGGCTCCCTCAGGGATAGGTGTGCCCCAAGACTGGAGAACTCAGGCCTGGAGCATTCTGGAGAGAATGTATTGAACCCTTACTCCCTACTGTGCCCTGCACACACCTGGCCTCATAGAATTCCCTACAGACCCTCTATGCAGGTGCTGGTAATGGTCCTATTTTCTAGATTGGCTGGCGGAAGCCAAGAGAGGTGAGTGATTTACCAAGGTCCTACAGCCCAGAGCCCTGTCCTCCTCTGGTGCTCAACCCCTAGCCAGGCCTCTTTCTTTTCTCTCTGTTCTTGGTCCCACCTTCCAGGTGTCCCTAAAGAAGGAGCAAGTTCCCAGACTAACTGTTCCTCAGCAGAGAATGTTTCCTATGTGCTCCTTGCCCAGGGACCATGGACTAGAGGAAGAAGGTCTAGTTTCCAGTGCCAGCTGGACTCCTGAAGAGCTGCCCACCTCATGCAGGTGTCTACCCTCTTTGCACTTCAGTTTCTTCATTGGGAAATTGGGATTGATATGCACTTCCACCACTATCCAAGACCCGCCCTGAGCACCTGTTATGAGACTCTGGTGACCACTCATGGGGGTACATATAATCCCCCAAATCTAAGTGCTAACTGGGATTCAAGGCAGGCGACACATCCCACTTTGGGGCTCCAGCCTTACAGCAGAGATGCTAAGTGACCTTGGAGAGTCTCCAGCCTCTGAATCTTCCACTTTCCACTCCCAGCTTCCTTCTTTCCCCCTGCAGAGCTCCAACCACAGGACTCTCCAGCCACCCTGGAAGGTTGCCTTGATGGCTAGACCCACCCCAGCTTGGTGAAAGGCTCTCTGTCCTGGGCACCATATTCCCAGCCCCGCCTGGCCAGGCCCACAATTCCCTCTGATCCCTGGGGAGCCACAGGGTGACCACAGCCTCCCAGATGTGGCCCATCTGGAATCTGCTGCCCACCCAGCCGGTTCAAACTGGCCCTGTGGCTGCAGCCTGGGCTCTGCGTTTGTCTCCTTACCTCCCTGAGGGACAATGCAGCCCGCATCTCCCTCCCTCTCTTCTCTTCTGCCCTCCTTGTCCCGCTGTCTGACCCCACCCCTTCACAGCCGCCCTTCTGTCCTGCTCTGTCTCTATGGCCAACCCCACTATGTGTCTTGTTGCACCCTCCTCTGACACCCTGAGTCCCAGTCCCAGTGTGTGCCTCCTGGTCCCCTCTCTGTCTCTTCCTGCCTCCCTTTTTCTCTGGGTCTCTCCCAGCCTCTCCCTGCCCCTCTGTCTCCCAGGTTCTCTGTCATCTCTCTCCATGGGAGGGGCCACAGCCCTGGGTTCACCCCTGAGGTGTGCGGTTAAGTTCTCTGCCCACATCTCCTGGGGGCCCTAGTCCATCCAGCGTGCCTGCCCCCTCCACACTCTGCCCACTCGGCTGAGTCTCCTCCTAGCACCTCCCCTTCTACAAGAGCCAAGGAGCATGAGCTCACATGAAGGCTGTAGAGCAGTGGGGCAAGTGGGTCCGAGTTGGTCTCAGATGGATGCATGGAAGCACAGACGTACCTCGGTGCCTGGTGCCAGTGGACACCTCCTTGTCCTCCTCAGACTCAGGGTAGAGCTTCCCAGATGCCTTCTCTTTCTTGGGCTTCCCTGATGTGGATGCAGATGCCCATCCTTTGTCTGATTCCATTATGTCAGCTGGAGAAATTAGGGCAGTTATGGCTGTCAACAGCACTGCAGCAGAAGATCCAGGGTACCCTCCTGCGTCAGACTCCCCCTTTGTACAATGGGGGTTGTCCCCTGCCCTGCTGACACCTAGGCTGATGACGGGTAGGGACGTGCTTTACAAACTGTAAAGTGCTTGCCAGGTGCAGAAGTAATCAGTCGGCATGGAGACTGTAAACAAGGGGTTCAAATGGTAATGAACACAATTCAGGTGTGGGATCAACTAGTGAGTGGGTTGAGCGGTAAATCTGGGCAGAAATGTCTGACCCAGGAGTCATAGCCAAAGCCCACGCAGGAGGCGAAGGCCCCACCAGGGGGCGCATGGCAAAAGTAGACAGTAGTGGTGATGTCAACAGAGGTGAAACAGTGAAAATGAAGCCAGGCCAGAGTGCTGTGTAGGTCGAGAAGCTGGTGGTGCGAAAGACAAGAGCAAGAGTGCAGTTGTCAAGGGAAGACAGATGAGCCCACCTACCCCATCCCCTGCCCTAGGATACCCGAGTAAGGGGTTCACAGCTTCCACAAGGGACCCTGGAGACTCCATCTGAGATGGGGCCTGGCCTTTCCCTCCACTGGAGAGATGCCTGAGGTTTCTCTTTCTTGCTGAAAGTCTTCCTCATTATCTAACCTTCAGCTACAGCCCAAGCCAAGGCCCCCTGGCCCTCCCATGTCGGGGTTTGTGGCAACAACGAGAAGCTGAGTGCAGACACCCTGGGCTGGGATAGAATGGCTGTGCCCATTTTTCTGCCTGCACCCTGGGGCATCAGTAGGGTGGGGGTAGCAGGATGAGGTATAGTGGGAAGGGAAGGCCTCCATCGTGGACAAAGAGAGGACAGAGGGAGATGCCTCCATGCTTCCACAACCAGAAAGACGGCTGGGTTCAGGACCACCCGGACCCTGATGTGACTGGGGCACGGGACCAGGGAGCCACTGGTGAGGCCAGTGTGGGCAGGGCTGTGACTGCAGAGACCATGTGAGTCCCTGTGAATGGAAGCAAAGTCTGGGGGCTCCAGTGTATGTCACTGTGTGCTTGCGTCCTGGGTGTAAATCAGCATCCTCTCCCCGCAGTCTGAGGGCCAGCTCAGGGGAGGAAGCTGGTCTTGCCTGCCAGTCAGGTGGGGTCTGGGCCTCTTCCAGGTTGAGGAGATTAATCAGACAGAAGTCAGAGGCCTGGATGGTTGCTAATGAAGCTCCATTTCTGCTTCCAGGAAATGGACTCAAGGAAGAGACCAGCTTGAGACCTGGGGCAGGAGCTGTGAGGTCAGGTGAGTGCCCCTCCCAGCTTCACCATGGCAGGGGTCCCATGGAGATGCTGTGTTGGTAGAAGGAAGCCTTCCTACCCCATCAAGAACCCTCTACTGGACAGTGGCTGTGAATGACATAGAAACCCATCCGTATCCCTCTATTCTCCCCCCCTTCCAGCCCCATTCTCCTGACCCTGGACACCTCTGCCTTGCCCTTTGCCCAGGGGGCCTTTTTCAAAGACCGAGTCTTCCTTCTGCCCCTGCACTGGATACCTCCTCCTCCTGCAGGAAGCTGTCCCAGCCCACTCCAGCGGGGTCTGGAGCCCTAGTCAGTGCTCATGATCGTGGCGTGGCTCACTAGATCTAAGCCAGTTTGAGGTAATTCAGACAGTAGTTGCCTCCATAACCTCCTGTGCCCACCCTGGGAGGGGAGGCTCAGTGCATCTCTGAGCCTGCTGACTTTAATCTCACCTGACTCACCCCATTTTTGGTCCTCACTTTGGCCTGGCCCACTTTACCTGGACCTACTCTCCCTTGGTGCCACTTGGTTCTGCATCATGGACTCCCACCTTCCTCTGGCCCCTCTGTCTCCTGACCTTGCCCCCAGACCCTCCTCCTTTGGCCCCGCCCCCACCTGGCCTCTGCAGGACTTCTTTGAGCCGCTTCTCACATTGGGCCTGGGCACGGTGCAGCAAGAAGATCTGCTCCTCTTTGGTCATGACGTCATCTGCATCCACCTACCAAGCCGAAGGTCAGATTGCAGGCAGGACTTCCCAGCAGAGCGGCAGACTCCACAACTATCCCAACCTCCTTGAGGGATTCCCCCCCTTTCCAAAGAATGCGGGAAATCTGCCTTATGTAGCTCCATTGTACAGATGGGAAGCCTCGGCTTCAAGGGGAAGGGCCTGCCCCACCATAGGGAAAAAAGGCGGAGGGGTGCTGTCCCCTGCTTGCCCGATAGTAACCCCATAGGCTGCAGCCACTGATATTCTCTATCCAGTCTGTTCCCCAGGGGTACGTGGGAAAGGGATGGAATGTCCCAGGGTGGATCCTCACAGAATCCTGGCTGTCTATTGGGGACCTGGGTGGAGAGGGGGTGGATAAGGGGTGGTGAACTCTGGGGAAACAAACGGGGCCTGGATTCCTTCAAGTCCTAGTGCCCTCGGGACCTTGGGAGTCACCAATTTCCATCCTGGCCCTCTCCCCAATCAGTGCTTTCCCCGTGAATGGAGAGTGGCTCAGCTCCTCCTACCCTTGAGGTCCCAAGAGGGAGAGGATGGAGAAATTACTGGCAAGTGGTCTGGGTTGGGCGGGGCACTCCTGTGCAGGCTGTGGGTGGGAGTCACCCACATCCATTGCTTATCTGGAAGTTTCCCTACATCCAAGTAGACCCTGTGTTCTGATGATGTGGACAGGCCTTTGCTCCTGCTGTTCCCTCTGCCTGGAATGTCCTTCCTTTCTTTCCTTCCAGCACGTACACCCTGGGTATTGGCTGCCACCCACGAGCATTCACTGGCATCATTTTAGGGAAGGGAGCAGGAACATCATGGAGGTGGGGGTGAGATGGGATTCACTCTGAGCCTCTTGTTTCCCTGACTTAGGGTTGGAAGGAAATCAGAGGGTAAAGGCAGCATCCTGCCCTGGGAACAACTCAGTGTGCCCAAGCCCAGCCACTCCCATGAGTGGGACCCACAAGAGGTTAATGCATCCCCTCAGACCCCACCTTCACCCCCAAGTCAGGGCCATGTCCCTGCAGACCCCCAGGACAGCGCCTGGTTCCCTTAGACCTTCAACAGGCGGAGCTGCATCCCCTCAGACATCCCCTGTCAGGGCCGGGTCCCTTCAGTCTGAGCGGGGCTTTGGAGGGTGGGAGAGCCCAGAGGAGGCAGGGGAGGGAGGTGGAGGTGGGGGGAAAGGGCAGGCCCCAGCATGCAGGGGTGGGCGGCCTGCCGGGAGGGTCAGGGAGCCCGCTGCAGGGAGAAGTTAATTGACCGAGTCTCTCGGTGGCAGCAGCAAGGGCTTCTAGGGCCAAGGAGTCTCCAGTTGGCCCGGCTGGGCTTGGGTTCTGCTGGTTTCACTTAGCAGAGGCGCGTGCGCGTCTTTGCGTGTGTGCGTGTGAGTGGCGGCAGAGCCTTGAGTGGCCGTGCACAACGCTGCCTGGCTGGTGTGTGCACTTGTGTGTGTCCCTCTCTCTGTATATTCTCACGTGGGGATTGTCCAGCATGCACATTTGGGACGTGAGCCTGAGGTGTCTGTGAACGTGCACGTGTACCTATGTTTTTGGGCAAAGGTCCCCGTGTGTGTGTCTGTGAGTATGTGATACGGTTGCTCGTTAGCCTGCATGTCTGTGGGTGTCTGTGCTTTCGCGGATCACTGGCGTCTGAGTTGGACCCTGAGATCTCAGCTGGACCCAATGCCCAGGAAGGGCTGGAGAGATTCCCACGTGCTTGCCGCTGGCCCCTACAGCTCCTCTAACTTCCCCCACCCACAGCTAAGGCTGAGCAGGCTGGGGCAGAAGTAGCCCTGGGGAGATGGGGCTTGAGGGAGGACAACTCGGGCTTTCCCTAACCCAGGGGGCTCCAAGACTAACCTGAGGTTCTCTTTGTGCCTCTGGCATTGGGGATCCAAGCTGCTGAGGGGTCTGATCCCTGGGTAGCTGCCCTGCCCATCCCACCCCCACTACGGCACCCTTTCACCTCCATTTCGATGACTGCAGCTAGTACCTCTGTCAGTAACCACCACCACCATCACCACCACGACCACCACCACCAACACAACCATGCCGCCCACCGCCAACACCACCGATACCACCAGCAGCGGCAGCAGCACCATTACCACCATGAGCACTAACTACTATTACCGTCGGTATACCCACCATCATCACCATCACAACTGGTAGAACATCATTACCATCACCACCACCAGTGCTGTTTCCACCAGCACGGTTACCACCGTGACCATCACCACCACCTCCAGTGTTACCACCAGCGTTGCCCTCACCGTCCGCACCAGCACCATTACCACCAAAGGCAACATCGGCACCATCACTGCCACCAGCCCCATAACCACTGTCAGTACTACCTTTCCTACCGTCTTACCCTTACTCCCTCAGCACGCCCCCTTCCCCACCACCCCTTCTCGCTCTGCCCACCTTCATCTCTTTCAAGATGAACAGATAATCACCAGATTTTTTCCAGCTGAGGAAAAGCTCCTGAGTGTCTGACAGGCTCCCACCAGTCCCCAAAGTCTGGCATGCCAGCCCTCCCGATAGACAGACTAGCCCACTGATGTGACCCACTGAGGGCTATGGCTGATGGCCTCTAGACTAAAGGCAGGCAGCCGTGGGTTGAAACCTGCCCATTTGGCAGACTGGCAAACAGACAGGTGTGCAGCTGGGTGACGACCAGGAACTGACCCACACACCCTCTCACAGGCCCAAGGCATCTGCTCAGCTGCCACCTACTGCTACGGCTGCACTCTATGGCCAAGAGGAGGCACAGCCTCTTTTCTGGAGTCTCATTTCCTGGTGGGCCTGGGAATGCCCAGGAGAGGGGAAGGTATGTGCTTCAGGCACCAGATAGCCCCCAGATTCCTTCAGCCACAGGGACACTGGCACCACCTCTGGCCTCCCTGGACTGTACGACCCATTTCTCTGTCACCCAATCATGGCAGAACTGCCATTGCAGCAAGAAGAATTCAAGCCAAGGAGTCAAGAAAGCACTTTCCCAAGGAGTGGAGGGCAGCTCTACACCAAGAGCATCCCCACTTTCTTTAGAGTACAGCTCCCCTGCCTGGAATTCATCCATCACCTCTCCCTCCAGCTGCACCCTCTCCTCATCTAAGGAGATTCTGCCACCAGCACCGGAACTTGAATCCTGTCTCCACCACTGACTGGCTTTGAATCTTTGGCAAAGCTGT
Organism: Kogia breviceps; assembly: GCF_026419965.1. Taxonomy (NCBI): domain Eukaryota; kingdom Metazoa; phylum Chordata; class Mammalia; order Artiodactyla; family Physeteridae; genus Kogia; species Kogia breviceps. The sequence continues at coordinate 41,373,669 of NC_081319.1, forward strand.
TTAACCCTGTGCCTCAGTCTCCCACATGTAAAATCAGGATAATAATAGGGCTGTTGTGAGGGTTAAATGAGGTCCTGTATGAAAAGCTTGGGCAGGGGAGGGGCCCACAAAAAGCTAGTTGCTATTATCACCACTGGGTCAGCAGCAGCACCAAGTCATGGCTCCCCGCCTCCGGCTATGGGCCACCGTGCTGCCAGGCACCATGGGTGCCCCCAGGCTCAGGACCCAGAGAGGCAAGAGGAGACTGTCTGAGTAGATGACTGAGACCAGGGGGCCACAGTGAGGAGCACGTAGGTGGTGGGACTCCAAGGAGGATTAGGAGCAAGGAGTACAGGAGGGCCTGCAGGTGAGGTGGCACGCTATTGGGGTGAAAGGACACCCCAATGACTCCCTGCATTTCTGGATCCACCCTGGACTCACATTAAGATTCAGGGTCACTGCCAGACCCCCATACTTGGGCTTAAGGGGCAGGAGGGCCCCTCCTCTGCCTCTGCCCTGAGTGAGGTCTTTTCTAGTGGAGCGATGCAGAAAATGCTGATAGCTCTGATTCTCCTCCTGGCCTGGCCACTCCATCCGCTGCGCCCTCCCCGACCAGCCCCTTTCCCCCTGCAGAGTTCGGTTCTTCCTGGTCTAGCTCCTGGTAAGGAGGACTCAGACTTGTATAATTTTATATCCAGAGAGTCTGTGCATCTCAGGTCTCACGGATGAGGACTGAGGGACCTGGAGCTGGGTCATGGCCAAGGGTCAGTTAGTCCATACCCACCACTGATAGGGTCACCTAGCCCTGGTGCCAGGTGTCCCAAACCCCTCTTCCTCCCACACCCCTCCTATGGTCTTGGGTTAGGGCTGACTTCCCCTGACCTAACCATTGTAGGGCTTGGCTGTATCACTCTCCCCATGTTCAACCCTCCAACATGGAACCTTCCTGTGTGCACACATGTGCATGATCTGCAGTTTGTGAATATGCAGGGAGAGAAGTGGCCTGAGAGCCTGGGGCTGGTATTTGTGGGGCCACAGGCAGGGTGCAGATGGGGGCTGGAAGCCAGTATGTTATCTACAAACATAGAAGCTGCTGTCTCAGGGAGAAAGTAATGTGTGGTCAAGAAGCCCGGATGTGTTTCTCATTTCCTGAGTTCAGAAGCTCAAAGGAAGAGAAGAGCCATTTGCTGCTCAGTACCCCTCCCACTCCGGGGCAAGCAGCTCCTTCTAACTCAGCTCCCAGGGAGACCCCACTGAGAATGGTGTTGGAGCTGCAGATGGCAGTGATGGTGGCAGTGGGGGTGGACGTGAAGACAATGAGTGGGGCAATGTGAAGGCTAGTGATGGTGATGGAGGTGTGATGGTGCCAGTAGTGGTGGAGAGTCAGTTTCGTGCCACTGACCAAATGAGGGCCACTCCTCTCAGTTCCTCTCCTAACTGCCAAATTCCACACACTTGCTGTCTGTGATCCCAGACATGCCTACATTTTCCTCCTCGGGGCAAAACAAAGGAGGAAATACAAGGGATCCTTCTTCAGCTGCTGACACCTCTGTCTCTGGGAAGGAGGGTCCTTCTGCTGCTTGGTGTCAGGCTCAGGAGGCCCTCCTGGGTCATCTCATCCATCACTCTGACTGAGGTCGGCCTGCTCCCCCAGGGGAAGGCAGCTGCTGGCTTCTTGCTCACCTCTGGAGAAAGCAGATCTACCAACATTCATCCCTGGATGTGAGCAGTGTCTCCCACCCCATGAGAGCCCCTCTACATGTTGGCACCAGCCATTGCCCCTGGAGCTTTAACCACATCTCCTTCAACATCCCCATCTTACAAATGAGGCCACTGAGGCGAGAGTACAGTTAGAAAGAAGAGGGCCAGGAATGGAGCTAAGGTCTGCTTGATACTGAAGCAGCAACCCCAGAGGAAGGGAAAGAAAGGAGGAAGGAAGTACCCTGCCACATGGATCCTCTAGTGCCAGCCTCGATACCAGTTTTCCACAGAGTTCTTCCGGATTTTATCTTTCACTGTGTCAAGCAAGAGCCTCTTTGCAGAGCACCTAAGGCAGCTTCCACAAAGGTAATTCAGGAATGGAGGTAGACGTAGAGGTGATCAGATGGTGATGGCGTTGGTGATGGCAGCTTGTGTTCAGCTCTAACTGGGCAGAGGATAGTTGCACCCTCGTTTTAGGAGGAAGGAGAGTTTGTACCTTCAGAAAAGCCAGAAGGAGAAAACCTTGGCTAACAGGAGACCCCCTTGTGACCTCCTGGCCTTCCTGCCCCTCTTCTCCAGGTTCCACTACTGGGACCTGTGCTGGCACCCCTCGATGTCTCCCATGCCAGCTGGCTAGGGACTGCTCCCTGCCCTTGCTGCCTTCTGTCTGTCTGTCTGGCCCGAGCAGGCTGGGACGGGTTCCCTGCCGGGGACGCTCCTGGCCCACCACGCCACGGCCGACAAGTGCTGACTTTTCCTCCCCTTCGCCTGGCCTTCCTGAACAGGCTGCCTGTGTTCGGGGCTGGGAGGGGCTGGGGGGAGGCACTGTGACGCCTCTCATCCTGGCCAGCGTGGAGGCCTTCAGGGCAGACAGTGGGATAGAGCCTGGGGTGGCAGAGTTGGCTGCTAGGACCCTGTGGACCTTCATAAGTGGCCTCTACCTGGGCTTGGGGACCAAGGCCCAGAAGGATGGTATAACCTAACCTAACCATAACCTGGTCAGCAGAACAGAATCCTACCAGGTCTCACCTCTGCACAAGGCAGGTCCCAGAGTTGGGGTTCTGAAAGGTTTGGAGGTTTCTGATGTCTTTGAGAACCTGAGCAAAACTTTGCACCCTCTCCCAGTCACACTATATTTTGCAGACAATTTCAGGCATCTGCAAACCCCCCACTCCACCCTTTCTTTTTCCTGGGGGCTCTCTGAAAGAGCTGCCTTCCTGATGTGGTGGCCGGACCAGGGAGTGTCCCCAGAAGGCCCACAACAGGAATCTGGGGGAGGCCTCTTGATGCCTCATTAAAACATTCCGAAGAAAACCCAAGTTCCCAGGAGGGCTCGGCCCCCCTCCTCCTGCTCTGTCCACAGGCAGCTCCGAGAGCTGGGGGTGGAGGGTGGAGGTGTTTAAGGGCAGGTGATATAAAAAGCTTCAACGAATCAATACGAAAAAGACAAATAACCCATAGAAAAATGGGTAATGGCTCTGAGCAAGCTCTTAGAAGATGGACAATAAGCCAATGTAAAAGTCCAAAAGCTCACCGGTAATTGGCAAATTAAAATGACAAGAGACACCATGGCAAAGGTGAGGAAAAGAAAATTCAGGCTACCCTATGAGACAGAGGGTGTGGGGAAGAGACCTCCTCCGTCATTCCTAGTGTTGAGTATAAACCCACACAGGCTTTTTAGAGGGGAGTTTGGCCATATCTATTAAAATAAAAAATATGCATGTTCTCAGACCCAGCAATGACAGAATCTAGAAATATCCTACAGGGAAATGGTCACACAAGGACATGAGAAGGCACTTCAAGGAGTTTCCCTGCCACCATCTGGAATCTCTCTCTCTCTCATACACACACACACACACACACACACTCATGAAACTATCTAAATGTACATTCCTAGGGACTGCTTAATGAATCTCAGGTTTTGGAACACTATGCAGCATTTTAAAAGATAGATTTATATTTACTGACATGAAGATCTCCAAGACACACCTTTAAGTAGAAAAATGCATATGGCAGAGCCCTATCTACAAACTGCTGTCATTTACTAAAAAAACAAATAGAGGGGCTTCCCTGGTAGCACAGTGGTTAGAAATCCACCTGCCAATTCAGGGGACATGGGTTAGAGCCCTGGTCCGGGAAGATCCCATATGCCACGGAGCAGCTAAGCCCGTGCACCACAACTACTGAGCCTGTGCTCTAGAGCCCACGAGCCACAACTACTGAAGCCCATGCACAGCAATGAACCCAATGCAGCCAAAGATAATAAATAAATAAAATAAATAAATTTATAAAAACAAACAGACAGCAAATGACAGAATAAAACTATCTACTTTATATGCACACAAAAAGGTACCTGTTTGGAAATACACAGAAGAAGACCTGGGAGGACATCCCCCACCCACACTGTTTAAAATTGTTTTCTCTAGAATAGGGAATGGGTTTGGGAGTAATCAAGGATAACTTCTGTTTAATCTGTATTACTTGACTCTTTTATAAGAAAGAACATATTCAAGTATTAGTTATGACATTAAAATAAGAAAATAAAAGTAAAATAATCAAAGGATCCTACTTAAAAAAAGAGAGAGAGAGAAAAGGAAGAAAAAGAAAACCTGAGTGGGACATAGGGATCTCCTGCCAGCACAAGCCCTGACCCTGCTTTGGAGGAAGAAGCTCAGTGCAGGAGTCTGAAGACTTGGGTTCAAATCCCACCTCTGTCACAGACTCACTGTATGACCCTCAGGGCCCTTTCCTATAAAATGGGTGGATGAACAGATGGAATGAGAAAATATTTGTGACCATTTCTAGGTCAGAATCTGGGGACGGCCACTGTTCAATACGTGTTGGTTCCTTCCTGTCTTTAAAAGTGAGCCCCTTGGCTGAGCTGCCCTTGGAACCTGCTGAGAATGGTTCCCTGGGTTCCACCTACCACAGTCTCTCCTGAGTCTGACCCTGAGGTCATATCTCTGTACTCCAAGCCTCCCAATCCCACAATGCTGACCTTCAGCTTCTCCCACTGCAGTTTCTCCTTCACAAGTGTGCATGCTGAGGGTGTCCTTAGGATGAGGCATCCCCAAAGATAAGACCACCCCTTTTCTCCCACTCACAATCTGGGGGCCCATCCCTTCCTCCAAACTTCACCCCACCTGACTCCCAACCTCACAGCTACTCTTTTCTGTAAGGCACAAGATGGACCAGCTGAGTCTGGCCACAGCCAGTGTCCTCCCAGTGGGACACTTTCTGGTCCTCCAACCATGAGGTCCCTCATAGAGGAAGATGTGAGCCTGGTCCTGGAGCCAGCTGGGCAGGCAGCATATAGGTTTGGTGACAGGGTCTATCAGCTGAGGGTGGAAGCAGTATTCCCTGGGTTTAGGAGAGGGAGCTGGCGGACTCTCAGTTTCTTGCTGGCTCCAGCTGAGGCCAGGGGGGCCTACAGGGTGTTGGGTGACCCTCAGGCCATATCCTCTATCCCCGGAGCCATGGAAGGTTCATTGCATTCACGGCCTGAGTGTCCAGCCATAGATGTCCCAACAAGGTCCCAGGGCAGACCCAGCCCTGGCATCCCTCCTCCTTTCCTACCCTCAGCCTTGGGCCAGGGCTAAGCTGGGCAAATTCTCTGCATGTGCCTCAGCTTGCCTGGAAATCAGTGTGGGTCCCTCATAGAGGCACAGGGCTCGGCACTGGTTGACATACAACAAATAATGGTCATATCAGTTGTGTGAAGGTCAGTTAAAGGGGACAATAACAGAACCTTTCTCAGAGGGTTGTTGGAAAGATTAAACTAGCTAATATTGTAAAGTGCTTAGAACAGTTTCTGGCAAGCAGACAGCACTATAGAAGCATTTATTAAATAAAAACAAGAAAACAATAGACCTGGATGCACATGTGACCACCAACATACACACACATGCATAACCATGCTTCTACAAGTCATGTGCAGACCACAGCCTCAGACACACGTGAGCTCACACAAGGTCTCAGACACTCGCACTTACGCAGACCCAGAGAATACCATGCTGAGTCCCACAGAGCCCTGCTCGGACACACAGATATACTCACAGGTCACCCACGCCCATCACCCTGTCTATTCTTCTACAGTCACTTGCACACATGTGTGCACACAGACCACACTGGCTGGCTCTGCGCAGTGGCTATGCTCACACACCCTGGAAGGGGCCCTGGGAAAGGTGAGCCTGGCCCGAGGGGAGGCTGGGGAAATGGCTCTGGGCCCTGGCATTCACCAGTGTTTGGAGCATCCCTGCACAAGGTGCTGATCTTCTCTGAACCTCAGTTTCCTTAGCAACAAATCCTTGTATGGGGCGATGTCTCTGGCCATGCTGTGTGGGCATGGACGACAGTGAATGGGGTGTACTGAGGCCAGCAGAGGAGAGGAGAGCCTCAGATCAAGGGATTCTTAGGCAAATGTTTCTTTCTTGGTGTCTTTTTACAGATAGGGAAACTGAGGCGTGGAGAAGGATAGCCCAAGGTTACACAGGCATTGGCAGAGCTGGAGGAATCCAAGAGCTCCTGCCTTCCCGCCTGGGGCTCCGCCTGGATAGGGAGCTGGTCAGGGGAAGGCTGCCTGCCCGTGTCTCTAGATGGCAAATAGCCGCACCTGGGAGGTGACGGGGAGGCAGCGGGGGCCTTGAAGTCAGACACAGGCAGACAGTCTCCTCAGCAATGGCTGATCCCCCAGGACAGGGCTGCTGTGGGATCTGACTGACTCCCCAGGAAATGGTCCCCAGACCCTGGCCCAGTCTGAGGAGGGTACTCGGCTCTTTGTCTCCAGCTGTTGGCCTCCGCCAGTCTCTCCCTATTTTTCTTTGCTATTCTTGGTCTATCTACTCCTCCTGCTCTGGGGAGTTCTCACCCCCATCTTCTTTGTCTCTGTCTCTCTCTTCTCTCTCTCTAACCTTATCTGTCGCTTCTTCTCTCTCTGGTCCCCTCTTGGCCTCTGCTCTCAGGAGGGTACCAGTGTGGGTCTCCTCACTCACCGGAGCATGTTCCTCCTGTGAGAGTGTTCTGTGAGGTCAGTCTCCTTCAGGGGAGCTCCATCCCTCCTCCATGCCACACCATACCCGCCTCCCTGGGCAGACATCTTCCAGTCTGGGTGAAGTTGGGCATGAGTGCACGCATGTGTGTGTGCATGCGAAGGTGAGAGCTTGAGGGGTCCTTAAATCCTACCCCCTGACCACAGCCCCACAGCCCTGTGTCCCAGATTGCAAACAAAACTTGCAGAAAACAGAGGACTCCAGAGCAAAGTCTGTGTGACCCTACTTCAGGGCCAAAGCCTAATCTGCTAGATCACACTGTCATCTTCCAGGGAGACACAGAGCAGTGATGCTCAGAGAAGCAGAAGATAGGAGAACCCTAACCACAGATTTCCAGACCTGGGACCCCAACCCAGTCTTCATAAATAGGGAAATCTTAGGCATCTGGAACCCAGAGTCCAGACACCCCAGAGACAGCAGGCACCGAGGATCCCGGGCCAAAGGGGACGCCCACCCAAAGTTCAGGTTACTGGGGGAACTCAAGCCTCTGAGCCCTGGACACCTTCCCCCGACCCCCAGCCCCCGCCCAGGGACCCCAGAGCAAGCCCGAAGCTTGTCCTGGACTGCGAGCGGGGGACTTACCAGCACGTATGCGGAGCTGAGCACTGGGCAGCACAGCAGGAGCGCCAGGCCGGGCGCGATCCGGGCGGCCCCCATCGCCACCGCCTAGGGCCCCGTCCCTCGGGGCAGCCGCCGCCGCCGGCCCTGGTGGTGGTGGTGGTGGTGGTGGTGGGGTACAGAGCTGCGTCAGGCCGGGCTGCCCCGCCCACGCCAGGGCCTAGGGGACCCCGGAGGCCCGGCGGCCCGAGGCCCCGGGGCCCGGCGCGGGGCCCATGCGCTGAGGGCTAGGGAGCGAGCGCAAAGGAGAGAGAGGGAGGGAGGAAGGGAGGCAGCCGGGGGCCGGGCGGGCGGCGGGCGGGCGCCGAGAGCTGCGGAGCTGCCCGTCTGCCTCGGAGAGGAGAAATCACATCCATATGGCCGGGCCCCCCGCCCCCGGCCCGCCCCCCGCCCCCCGCCCCCCTCTCCCCCCGCGCCGCCTTTTCTTTTCTTTTCTTTTTTTTTTCTTTTGGGGAACTGGGAGCTGTGGCTTTGCCCCACGCCCAGTGGGGGAGGGGTCGGGGGAGGGGTTGGGGTCGCGGTCTGCAGGGGGCGAACGGGCTGTTATTTTTAGCTCCGCGGCTAGCGCAAGTAGGGGGGCGGGGTGGGGGGACGCGTTTTGCGCAGCTCCGGGCGTGCAGCTTGGGTACTCGATCCCAACTTTGCAAAGACACTGAGCCCTTCGGCGATCGGGCCGCCAGCTCCTTGCCCCTCGGCCCCCTCTGATCCTCATCCCGTCCGCGGCCGCCTCCGGCACTCCCTCCCCATCCTCGTCCAGAGCCCCGCCTGCGCCCGCGCCGCTAGAGCGCGCCTGCGGCCGGGACGCCCGGTCTCTCTGCCTGTCTGTCAGTCCGTCTCTAGCTCCCCCGGCCTTGGCCTCCGTTCTTCCAGCAGCCCCGAGCTCCGTTTCGGTCACTCCCTCGCTCCCTCCCTCTCCTCCCCCTTTTCTCTCTACGAAAACATTTGCAAGTTTCCAAAAAAGCCACGGAGCCGAGCGGCGCGGGGCTGGCGGCTCCACGGGGCTCCGAAGAGGCGCCGCTGACTGACACCGAGACAAACCAGCCCGCCGCCTCGGTCAGGCCCGGAGTCACCCTGCCCAACTCCCGCCCGCTCCCCTCGCCGCTGGCCCCCAACCCCGACTTACTCCGAGCGCGCCGCCGCGGCCCCCGCCTAGCCATGGGTGTCGGGGATCCCCCGACAGCCTCCCCAGGACAGCGCCCTGTCCGCGGCCCCGGGGAGACTTCATGGAGCTCTTGGGATTCCCCCCGGCCGGCCTGGCCTCCAGCGCCCCCCGCCCGGCCGCCTCTCGGAGCCGCCGCCCGCCGCGCGCGTCCCTCGCCTCGGCGTCTGCCGCTCCCCCTCCCCCCCGCGGCCCGGGCGCCTCTTCCCTCCCCTGCGCCCTCCCTGGGCCTCTCCCGCCCCCGCCCCCCCTCCGTCTTCTCCGACGCTGGTGTGTGGAGCGGCAGAGCGGAGCCCGCCGCCCCGTGCCCCGGGACCTTTCTCTAGAGGCCGCGCCGGGGGTCGCACAGCGGCGGGATGTGAGTGTGGAGGGAACGGGGCCCGGGGAGCTCTGACATCGGGGCCCGGGAACGTGGCCCGAGCCGCTCCCGCCGCTTCATTTTCCTCTCCGGGAAGGCACAGACGTTATTTTTTCTGATCGTCCGGCCCCGGTCGGTGAATAGGGGCCCTCAGCCGCGAAGCAGGCCCTCTTCACTGGAGGTACCCCGCGCGCCCCCGGCCACAGCGCTGTCTGTCTGCCCGCGGGACTCCCGCTCAGGCTGGACCGGGATCCCCGGGGAGGCTGCTCTGCCGCCAGCCCCAGAGCCTGGCTCCGCCACCGCCCTCCTGCCCGCCCCGCCCTCGCCTGGACCCCCAGCCTCAGGAATCTCCCGAGTGGGTCGGTCTGCTGTGCCCCAGACCCGCCCCCGTCCCTGCCCGCTTCTCTGGGCTCACGTCCCTCTCTCTCCCTCCCCAGTCTCTCCCGGGTCCGGGTCTCTCCGAGTCTCTACCCATCCAGACGCCGGCCCGGCCTCTCTAGCTCCGCCCCTGACTCCACCCCGGGCGGCTAGGGGCCGCAAGATCAAGGGCTCAGCCGGGACCCCCACCGTGGGGTTCCGCCTCCCTCTCCCACTCCTTCACACCCCCAAAAGCTCTTGGCCGGCTCTGGCCCACTGGGGACCCTCAACTTGGGAAAAGGGCGGGAGGAGACCTTGGGGGCAGAGGCCAGATGGGGGCGGGGCTTATGTGCTCCCGCCCAGTGGGGGATGCAGGAGTGCTCAGAGGAGGGGACCTCGGACCCCAAGCCTACCTACGACCTCTAAGTATCAGGTGGGGAAGCTGAGGTGCAGGGAGGGCCTGGGGATGCCTGGAGCAAAGGGCTTTAAGGATGTTCAGGAGGAAGCTAATGCAGGGCCCTAGGAAATATCCGGGCTAAGTGGCAACCCCAGCTCACCCACTTACCAATTGTGTATCCTGGACACGATGACTCTCCTGCTGTCTGAGCCTCAGTTTCCTCATCTGTAAAATGGGGAGCTGACCAGCTGATTCAAAGGGCACTTTTAACTTTACTGTTTCAGTGCCTCCGAGGGTGGGTATCTCTCTGGGTTTCTGAGAGACCCATGGACTCTGGGGGCTCCCCAGGCTCAGCCTGTGGAAATTGAGCTCCTCAGAGCCCTCAAACCGGCCCCCCGTCTCAGGGATGACCCCTCTCTTCAAAGTGAATGAGTGCCCAAGCCCAAGCCCTAAGGCCACTGGAGTCCAACTGCAGCCAATTTTCCTGGCAACCCACCCCCTCCTCCTGCTCAAACCCACCCATCTCCCAGACTGCACCCACAAGGGTCTTCTCCATACATTTCTATGGCCATACTCTCTTCCATGCCCCACTACCCTCAACTTTCTTGTCCTGGTGTTTAGACTGCTGTTTGAGGCAGTTTCCTCCAAAGGTGACTCTCCCCAACAGGCACTGTTGACTAGACTCCTGGTCTTCTTTCTGTGTTCACTGCACTGCCTTTGCCTTTGTAGTTTCCTCAGCCAGGATCATACTTCTTTGCCTGGTGTAAAGGACATCCCTCTCTCCTTGTGTCTCCATCTCTTCCATTATTGGGGGAGGGGTGGCTGTGGTTTGGGGACTGCTTTCTATGGTGTGTGGGCTCTTTGGGAACAGGGACAGAGGCTCAGGTGCCCAGAGCAGGCACTTAAAGAACACTCATGGTTCTTCAAAGAAGCTTTATGTCTCTGTTTCTAAGCAATTCGATTCCAAGTTTTATGATTTGATGACCCATACCCCTTGATGATAGGAAAAGGACATTCATGGAGGGATTGGAGGTACTGAGAGGTGAAACTAGGAGTTGATGGAGGAAGTCCTTCTCAGATCTGACACCAGCAAGCTTGAGCTTGAGAAACAAACAATACCCTGTGCTTGGGAGGACCAGGGTGGGCTGTGCATAGGGCTGCACAGAGGGATCATGGGCTCTGGGACCCTTAAGGGTGTTTCCCTAGCCATAATTCATGTGCCTCACTCCAGAGTCTCCTGCTGGACATTCCACCACTGTGGGCGGGGCCACTGACCCCCTAAATCACCCCCAGGCCTCTGGTTAAAGTGCCACCATGGGGGTGGGGGTGTCACATATTAACTGGTAGCACCCCAGTGCCTGGCAGAGCACAGCCCACCCTTTTTGACAGGCAAGCCCCAGGGCCCCAGGGTCAGTTTCTGGTCAGTTTCAGGTCAGTTTCAATGGTGTTTAGAAAGTTCTGGTTGGGGGTGGGGAGTGGGAGTAAGTCTCTGTGGGGACTCCCCTGTTTGATCCCCAGGCTGGAGCTTAGGAGGAGGAGCCAAGGCTGTCACTGGAGCTCAGAACTGGAGCAGGGGCTGCACTCTGGTTCAGCAGCCCTAGGCTGACAGGCCTCTGCTGCTGCCACGGCCACCATGAGTAGGGCTCTGGCCAAGGTACACAGACCCTGGGGCCTGGGTGGGCACCAGACTCAAACAGGAAAAACAGAGGCTCTCTGAGACCTGCAGCCTGGCCTCACTCCCTCAGAAAATCCCTTGCCCGAGCCTGGAAGCTATCTGGTAAAATTAGCCCATGGACCCTGACCCTTCATTCCCTCAACCCTAGCCCCAAAGTCAGCCTGAAACCCAATCTCAGCCCTGATCCCAGAGTTAGCTTTACCCCCAGGCTGAGTCCTTTTCTTGTCAGATCTCTAACCCCTGGTTGAACTCTGACCCCAGGCTGAGCCCCCACCAAGCCTCAATCCCAGACCTCTTTCTGGGTTCCCAAGCCCCTCTGGAAGCTTTTCAAGGCAAGGGGCCAGTAGGGGAGGGGATGGCCGGCCATAAGTGAACCTAGGTGCCACTTTTACAGCCATTTCAGCTGCTCATAAACACCCCCCACCCGGATGAGTCACTGGAGGTTCCCAGGGAGCTGGTCAAGCAGCCCCCTCCCCTTGCAGCAGGAAGCCTGGCTTTCTCACTTCTCAGAAAGGTGAATGGCAGGAAGCTGGGACACAGGGGGCCAGATTGCCCTGTCCCAGGCAGGGAGCACTCCCGGGACAGGCGGCTGGGAGTGTAGGATTCCTGTCCCTTCTGATCACATGGTCACAGGCCCCTGATTCGGTAGCACCAGATCTATAGATATCTCCTAGTGGGCATACGTTGTCTGCCCTACAGGCACAGGTACACACACACACTAACCCAACTGGGTGCCCCAGCCTCACCCCTTCCAGCTACACTCAGGTCTCAGGGCTCCCCTGAACCCCACTCACCTGGAGCCCACAGGACGTTCCAAATGGGGCCTAGAGCCACAGAGTAGACTCAAATTGGCCATGGGGAGGCTGTGGATAGCCCTGAGCAGCTTCTGTGGTTCAGGCCTAAGCAAGGATGTTGCTGTTCGGGACAGGAAAAGGCCTGAGTCAGAGCTTTCACTTGAAGAGAAAAATTAATTATTTTTTACCAAACCCTGCACCAGCCTAGGACTTTGTCCCAGACCCCTGGTCAGGAAGCAGAGGCAGGTCCAAGTGTACCAGTGTTCAGGTGCCCTGGGCTGGGCCCTCCCTGCCACTGTCCATGGGCTTGCCTGCCAGGTGCCCATGCCCGTTCAGTCCTCAGGTGTGTGTGTACCTTAATGGTCCTCTCCTTGCCCTGCCAAGACCTTCTCTGATTAGCTCTCCTTCTCTCTGTTCCTGTGTCCCTGCCTGCCCCTTCCAGCCTTTTCCACATCCCAGAAATTTCAGGCCACCATGAGGTATGAGCACAGCCCCTATGAGTGACTTCATTCAAGTTTTGGGCGCCTGGAGCAATCAAATGGTGGATGAGGGTAGTTCAAACCCAGGTCACAAGCAGGAAAACTGAGGCTGAGAAGGCTTCCCCTCCAAGCACTGAGCACCCGGTGTCCCCCAGCTAGGAGAGATGGGGACCCTTGTCCACCCAGCCCTTGTCCTGATCCCTGCAGACCCATAGCCACCCTCTCTCTATCAGACTCTTTACTTACTGTAACATGGGCTCCTGGTGTTTAACCAGCCAGGAAGCCCTGACTGGCTGCCCCCCTACCCCGGTTCCCCCCAGGCTCAGGGCCTGCTTATGTAGTTAGAGGTCACAGAGGCAGGGGATTGTAGACAGGATGACCTCTCTCTGTGGTTCTGCAGAATGAGCTGTAGCAGAACCAGTGCTGGACCTGGACGCTAAGGGTGAGGACGTGGACAGATGGTGAGGAAGAGACCATGCAAGATCCTGGAACCTCACCTCAGGGCCCAGAGATCCTAGTTGCAGGCTGCCCTTCTGCCAGAGCCCAGTCTGAGCTGGTTTGAGTCTGGAACTCCCAGGCTCAGCCTGATGAGGTGTAATGATTCACGTGGCAGCTGCCTCTCCACACATTCCAGCCACAGCCCCCAGTGCTTAGCATGTGAGGCGGCTGGCCTGGAACCACCCAGTGGCTGGGGCATGTTCCTAGGGCCCCCGCACTCAGGGGCGAACTCTCCCCAGATCTCCCAGGCTCCTGGGGAGGGTAGCACTCTTTATAGTTTCCAAAGTACTTTCTAGTTCACAAGCTGGAAAGAGGGGCAGGGAACTTGCCAATACCTGGCCTTCAGGTAGGGAAAATGAGGCTTAGAGAGTAGACTGGGCTGGCCAGGGCCATATAGCGAGACTATGACAAATAGCACTTAACAGGGCTCCTGCCCCTGGCCTGGGCTACTCCCAAGTGTCTGGCTCCAAGGGGTATCCCAGGGCATGTAGGACCCATTCTGTGACCAGGGCCAATGGAGGTGGGGGCAGACTTCACCTTTACAGGTCAGTGGGCCGCTGTGTCCCAGGGGGAAGACCTCCTTTGCCCTCTGTAAAGCTTCCCACTACCCTGAGCCTCCCCCCACGGAGCCTCTCCCTCCTCTGAGCCCACACACACCCCCTGCTCTTCCCACTGCTCCCATCCTCACTGGCCAGAGAAGCAAGAGACTGGGGCTCAGTGCCTGTTCTGTCCTGACCTGTGGATCCCCTTCCTATTCATGGCCCCAGTTTCCCAGTCTGTCATTTACAGATGGGCAGTTCCAGGCTTGAAGGAGCCCCATAAAGTGCCCAAGCCCTCGGGTCCTGCATGCAGACCCATGACTCTGAAAACCTGAGGTCCCGTCTCCCCCGCAACCTTGGGGGCTTCCCGTGCAGGCCAGGCTATGCTCCTCCCATGGGCCCCAGCCCAGGGCTCTGAGGGGCAAACCTAGCCCTCAGCTCCAGGGACAGGAAGTCGTATTTTCGTCCTGGGTCCTGAGGAAGGAGGCAGGGGGAGAATGGCAGCTCAGACCCAGTCATGTTTACTAGGGCCCGGCCCCCTCTGAGCTCAACAGGCCCATTCATTAGGAGCCCCATAAACCCTTCGGGGCTCCCTGAGGTTCAGAGCGCCTGGACGCCAGGCCTGGCTGCTGCCCCCAGGCCTGTGGGGGACCATGGACAGCAGGTGGGGCACAAGTGAGGCAGAACTGGGGAAGACCATGGGGTACTCAGACACGCCTTGGCTTCCCAGTCTTTGCATTGGAGTAGCGGTTCCTGCCTATGCATACTGTGGAGCAGTTGGGAAAATCAAAGGAGGCTTCATGGCTGTGTTCCCTCAGACCAGGCTCCTGAGAGCATCTCTTCAAAGCATATGGCCTTCAAGGCAAACCTGAGACTGCAGTGGCCCAAACCAGAGCTGAATTCCTTGTGAAGACCCTACACCTGGCCTTGGGTTGTCCACAAGCCACACCCTGGCAAGGTGGGCATGGGTGTGCAGCCCTCTGGGGTGGGGGGAATCCTTTGCCCTCTCCAGAGCTCCCTTCCTCACCTGTTCAAAGGCAGATCTTCGTCAGAAGTGGAAACGTGGGGACTGGATGGGCTGTTGAGAGATGAGGCCCTAGGGTCTGCTCACCCCCAGATCAGGAGGGGATGACTCATATCAGGGGCCCCTCCACACAGTCCTCCAGCTGTGCTTAATCAGGTGGGGTAAGGTGTTGTTCTGTGGTCCCTCAAAATGGAAGGGATGCAGCAGCAGCATTTGGTGAAAAGAACTGTTGGTTGGGGGTCTGAATCCTACCCAGCTCCTGTGTGACCTTGGAATAATCCCTTCTTCACCCTGGGCTTATGCTGACTGGGGTTAGAGGGGATGCAATCCAAAACTCCTCTCAGCCCCCGGGGTTACCGTGTTGGGCAGAGAGGGAGAGGGTAGGAGTAAGGCCTCCCACCCCAAACCTCTTTCAGCAGTGCCCCCGTGTGCCTGGGGCAACCTGGCCAACCGCTCAGGGACCCTGGCTCGGGGCAAGAGCAGAGCCTCCTTTCCCAGATACCTTCCAGGTGGGGTGTGACTTCCCACTCCAGGGGTTGTAAAATCCCCTGAAGCCTGGTGAGTCCCTAGTGGTGGTGAGGAGGGGGTCTATGCCTTGGAATACCACCTCCCATGTGTGTTTGACACGTGTTTCCGCCTCTCCCGGCATGGGCTCCTGCTGCTGCTATTTATAACCTTTAAGAGCTCCTGCCGACTGCAAAGTTTTCTTAAACTCAAAATATCACCGAGGTCCTGGGCACGCTTTCCAGAGGCCGGATGGGCCCTGTGGTTTGAAGGGACGAGGGGGCCAGGAAGGAGGAGGCAGTGGGAAGGGGGTTAGCTCAGACACTGGGTCTTGCCTGGGGGCGGTGGTGGGGAGACCTTGGGTAGGGGACCCTTAGTTCTTGACACTGGGTCCTGCTTGGCCTGGAGGGACCGTCTATGTGGGTGGTCCTTGTTCAGATTGGGCCATCTGGGGACTGCTGGGCCATCTCTCTGGGCCTCAGTTTCCTCCCACCCTGAATGCCTCAGGGCACGCTAGCTGAGCTAAGCAATGAACTGGCAATGACACTGGGTACCTCTCGGGCTGGGACCAGGGCTGTGTCTGCCTGGCTGTCTGACACCCGGCACAGAGCCTGGCCCACAGGCACCATGGACGTGGCTGAACTGGCCAGATGGGGAAGTTTATAAAACTGTGTGGGAGAACAATGTTCAGAGAGGGGCAATGGCATGCTAGAGGTCACCCAGCTCATCCAGACCAGGTCCCCAGCCCTTCCCAACACCCAGGGCCCTCTCAGGCTGTGGAAGAGGCTGAAGGGCCCCAGATGGAGACAGGTGAGTTGCAACCTTGGAGGAGGTTCCAGGGTAACAGAAGAATGGCTATGTATATCTCAGAGACCTCCCCCGAGCTGGAGGAGGCACTGGTCACCAGCTGGGCCCAGTAAGGACGAGGCAGCTCAAAGTCACACACCCAGCTCCTACCTGCCCTGGGCCACTGCTCCATCTCCGGGGCCCCTCTGCCTCTTCAGAAGTGAATGAAAACCTCAAGCCCCGTTTCCCAGGTGGGAAGCAGAAGCCCCGGCGACTATGGACTCAGTCATGCTCTCTCCATAGGGAGACTGGTGGTTTAGCCTCCCCCCACCTCCACTGCTCCCCTTTCCTTCCCTGCCTTCCTGAGCTGGTGTGGGCGTGCAGAGGCAGGGAACAGGAGTGCTGACTTCTGGGCCAACTAGCATACGCCGCCCCTCTGCAACACCCTTCATCCCACAGCTGGCTCTGGAAGCCATTCCTGGCCCAGGGAGCAGAGCTGGGTCCCTGACGGAAGAGTGGCCACCTCCGCCCCTCCCACTTAGTGCTCCACATATATTTTCCAATTTAAGCATGATCACAGAGGGCTATTTGGGGGAAGATGGGGGCAAAGACGTGATGACCTAGCAGAGAGAGGAGAGGGATGAGAGAGAAAGAAAAGTGTTCTGGAAGGTCAGACCTGATGGAGCCACTCCTTTGCTCAGACGCCTTCCTGTGAGCCCCCTGGATCAGATCACTTACTCCCCAAACGCTTGAGAACTTATTGTGTGCAGGGCTGGGCTCAGAGACTTGGAGGCTCCACTTCTGGGAGCCACTTCCCTGCAGGCACCACTGCCCTGGGGTTCCCATTGCCTGAACCCTGGTGAGTCTCTACCCCTGCTTCTCACTGTCTGACTTGCCCTCCCCTTCTTGGCTTGGGGGGGATGTCTCAAATACCCTTCAAATGTCCCCTTTTCTCCTAGGTCTTCCTGGATCTGCTTCTGAGCCCCCAGCAGAGTAAGACCTCAGATTCTTGATTCTTGCCTCTCTCTTGATAGACTGCGAGCCCTGAGGGCAGGGACTGGGTCATATCTGTGGTCCTGCTGAGTCTTTCATGGTAGAAAAAAAAGCATTATCTTGTCCCATGTCTCTGCAGGAGGGGAGAATTAGTGGCTGGAGTTTTGGACTTCAAATACTCTTGCGGCCCCTTGCCCCTCTTATCTCTCAGTTGCTATGGAGACAGCCTTCCTCTTCTGAGCCTCAGTTTCCCCAAGAGGAGGGAGGGAATCCCAGGATCTCAGAAAGACCCTCGTCTGGCCTCTGGACAAGTCTCTTGTCATGCGCTGTTAGAAAGTTCTTCTCCAGGGAGCCTTAGGAGATTAAACCTGGTGGATTGGAAAGTTCTTAGCAAATCAGGGAGCAGCCCAAGGGTCAAGCTGGCAGGACTGGAGCCCAACTCCTAGGTGGGAGACTGAGGTTTGGGAGGCCTGGGGCTGCAGGGAGGGCCCGACCCCAGTGCTCCAGCCCATCTGAACCTGTGGCCTCTGTTCTCAGTGGGATGATGGGTTTGGGGGGACCCCAGGGCCAGGCAGGGGGAGTGTGAAGGTGGTGAGGGCTCTTGACTGATGCAATCAATGGTTCCTCTTCATGGTTCCGGATCCCAAACTGCATCTACAGTGATTATAGGTCAGGCAGGGAACTGCAGGCAGGCTAGGTGGGGGAGGGGCTGGGGGAGGGGCCTGCTACACCTACCTGAGAGGTTCCTGCTTATCCCCTCAGACCAGGACTCCTGAAGGCAGGGCCCCCCTTCAGTGGGGTGGGGCTTGCAGTCAGATAAGGCTCCCAGGGGACACAGGAATCCCCCAGTCCCTCCTCGATGATCTCTGTAGCCTTGGATGAGCCCTGTATTCATGCAGAATTCCAGCCGATTGTTCCCTTGTTGACTTGACTCTTAGCTCTAAGCTCCAGCAAAGAAGCTCCAGCCTTCTCTGAGGCACTGAGACCTGGGCAGGGGGCAAAGGTTGGTGCAAGTGGGGGAAGGAGGAGAGTCAGGTCTGAAGATGCCCCAAACTGACTGTGCTGGGGGGACTGTGTGTCTGCTGAGCTGACCTAAGACCCCACTCCATTGTACAGGTGTGAACACTGAGGTCTCCAGAGGACAAGAGTCTCTAGGAGTCAGTGATGGGACCAGGACCAGAACTGGGTCCCCTGCTGGCCCCGATAACCAATCCCAGGACCAACACCTGGATTTGCTTTGGCTGGGACATGGTGCTTTGATGTCGCCTAACACTCCATCCATCTCCTCAAAACAGCCTCTCCATCCAGCTAAGCTGCAGACTTCTCAGACACTGAGTCTCTGACCATTAGTCCTGGCTCCAGAACCTAATGAGGTTCCCTGGAGCAGAGGGTCTCAAGTCCAGATTTTGCAGAGAGCAGGGTGTCTGGTATCATCCCTTTCTGTCTGCTCCAGGCCTGACAATTGGAGGTCCCTGGGCTGGTTTGAGGGGTCACTGCACATTCCTGGGCATCTGTGAATCTGAATCTGCTGTGGACCCCCTCCAGTTCTCCAGCCCAGCGTGATGGGGCCCTACCTGTCCCCCAGCCATCCCCTTTGCCCTCCTGCTGCCTGCTCTGGGGTCCAACATCTGGGAAAGAATGGGTCGGGAGCCTTCCAGAGAGTCCTTTCCCACGAGAGCCGAGCTCTGACCCCAGTCCTTATCTGGCCTGGGTGTTCCAAGAACAACACAGATGCTAAGGCTTGCAGGCCCCAAACTTGGGGACGCTGACCTCCCGAGGCCCAGCTGCTCTGCTCTGGCCTCTGTTTCCTTCTGTGAGCAGGGTGGGGGTGGGGATGGCCCTCCAGGGGGTTTGGAGAGGAGGCAGTGGAAAGGTTCCAAAATACTGGACACACACTTTCAAACTCACATACACACACGAGCAGTCACACTGCCACCTACCCACACCTCACCAGGCAGGCCTACTACAGTTCCCTGATTTCTATTGCCCTCAGCCTCTCTCCTCCCTCCCAGCACTCCTAATTCCCACCCAGAGCTCTTCCTATGCCGTGAGCTTGAAGGTGTGATGTGTTAGGGATATGTGTATGCAGAGGCATGTGAATGTGTGTATGTACGCACGCAAAGGGAATGTGTGGGGCTTCCCTGGTGGCGCAGTGGTTGAGGGTCGGCCTGCCGATGCAGGGGATGTGGGTTCGTGCCCCGGTCCGGGAAGATCCCACATGCCGCGGAGCGGCTGGGCCCGTGAGCCATGGCCGCTGAGCCTGCGCGTCGGGAGCCTGTGCTCCGCAACGGGAGAGGCCACAACTGTGAGAGGCCCGCATACCGCAAAAAAAAAAAAAAAAAAAAAAGGGAATGTGTGGGCAAAGTGCATGTGCACCTGTGTATGAAGGGGTGTGTACACAAAGTCATCTCTAGAGTGTGAGGGTTTGTGTTTAAAGATGTGTGCATAGGAGTGTGCCTGCTCTGGGTCCAAGCACCCGTGGGTGGGGTTCCTGAGTGACTGTGAGTGTGTGAGTATGTATGTGTGCATGGGTGCACATACACACTTCATTGTGGTTCCTGTTGGCCCCTGTATTGGTAGAAAGGGACCAGGTGACGTGAGGGGTGTCCAGGGACCAGTAGGTATCTTTAGACAGACACAGACACACACCGGGGGTGGGTTAGCCTGACTGGGGTATCCTGTGAGTGAGTGTGTGTGTGTGTGTGTGTGAGTGTGCATGTGTGTGTTGTACTTTAGACATGAATACACCAGGTGGGCGGGCAGATATATAAATATCCACACAGGCGGGTACGGCAATTGACCCTAACTATTCCTGGCTGGGGGCTTGGGCCATTTGCAATGCAGCTCCACACCCTGAGCCACAGAGGGTGTTTGTGTGGCCACTGGAGGCAAGGACACAGCTGGTGCTCGCTGGGGTGGGCTGGGGACAACCCTAGGTCTGTGGGGCCACCACAGCTACGTGTGGTCTGCAAGGGGACAGGGAGGGAGGCTCTCCCAGCTACCATTCCCTCTTCTGCTGTCATCACTACCGTCACCTCCTGCTTTCACTTCCACCACGGCCATCCTGGTCCCCTGCACTGCCTTCATTCCTGTCACTGTCTCCTTGTCATAGCTGCCCATCCCACCTTCCCTTCCTGCATCCCAGTCTGTTGCCCCCTTCTGGTCCACCTTGGGCTGCTTGAGGGTGAGTGGGAGGAAAGAATGAGTCTGCCTTCGACCCGGCTTGCAGCTGGGACTGGGGGCCAGAGGGCTGTGTACACACGCATTGTCTGTAGGCTCTGGGAAGCTCCATCCTGCCCCGGGAGCTCCCTTTGTCTCTGGTCCTCCTCAACAACCCTCCCTCCACTCTTTCTGAATCTGTCCCCACCTCTGTCTCTGTCTTGGTCTCTGTGTGTCGGTCTCTGCCGTAGTTGGGGTCCCCGTCTCCAGTTTCTCCATGATGGCCCAGGGGAGCTGGTTCCTCCTCCCAGCCAGTGCAAACTGTTTGCCTGAGACAGTTGGTCCATCCAGTCAAACAACCACCCAATTCAGACTTCTCGTCTGACTGACAGGGTTTTTTTTCCTCTGCTAAATTTACTGGCATTTTTGACTGAATTGGCCATTCAACAGAGGTTGTGTCCACATGCCCCTACCCCGCCCCATGCCAACAGATGAACAAGCTCCCAGATGGACACGCACACAGAGCCAGGAGTGCCCAGGCGTGCTCCTACACACATGTGGTCACAGCCTCGTGTGACACACGCCCATAGGATCACACATGTGTTCCCATCCTCCTGCCCACAGTGATGCATCTGAGCACACACAGACTGCACACATCTACCCGCTCACACACACGTTCGTACCTCATGCCGTGAGGACAGAGTCTGTACACCCTCAGACCTATTCTGGGGAAATCTTGGGGAGATGGAGATCTGGGCAGAGACCCTGCCCAGCAGCCTGGGGCAGCCATGGCCCCTCTCCTCTGAGGCCAGCTCATCCTCCTTCCTCTGCCTTCAGCCTCTAGGTCGGGTTTCTGGTCATCTCAGGCCGCTGCTGAACCCCTGCAAGCCTCAGTAACAGCTCCCAGACCCTGATCCTAAAAGGGGACTCTTTTTTTTCTTCCAAGGACAATAAATATTTGCTCTTTGGGAAACTGCTGGTGGGAGAGTACAGGGTTTGGCCCAACGGCGGGGAATGTCCAGGGCAGTTCAGAGAGCCCGCAGGCCATGCTGGGGGAGGGGCTGGGCCCCTCTAGAAGCTAGACCAGCAGGCAGAACCGGGAAGCCAGGGCCAGGGCTGCACCTCACTCCCTTCCCTTGGATCCCGGCTTCCGGGCCTTTTGTTTTCTCCATCCCTTTGCGTAGCACGTTGGCACACCCTCCTCCTATCCCTCGCATCTCAGACCCCTCTGCCCCAGACCTTGCCCTTCGAGAGCCTTTATCCCACTCCCATGCATCTTGTCAGCACCCCCCTCCCCTTTCTCATGTACTGAGACTTTCAATCTACTTCCTTAGACCAGCCATTGAGGGCAGGGATGATGACCCCCAGGCCGGGCCCCTGAGAGCAGAGCACGCCCCTCAGATTGGGCCCCTGAAGTCACGGCTGTGCCCTCCTTCCATAAGCGAACAAGCCTGGCCAACAGTGTCCCCCACCCCGTCCCCCGTGAGACACTGGTCCCTGGAGGCTCCTGCCTTCCCACCCCTCCCTCATCCTCAATTGGGCTCCCAAATATAGCGGCCGTGGCCACAGCCGGCCAGAACACCACAGCCCCAAGCGTCAGTCCTGGGCCGGGATCAGAGGGGCAGGAGCTGATTATAGGTCCCTGGGCCAAACCCAGGGCTTGTCTGCCAGCCCTCTGGGCCCTGCCCCCCCCACCCCCAGAACCACAAGGTTGGAGCATCTGGTCCCCGTCAGCACAGTAGGCAGAAGGAGGGGCCTGAGGGGTGTGTTTGGCCTGCCGAGGACAGAGTTGTCTGTGTGTGGCATGGGGGTGGTGAGGACGGGCTCATCACTGCTCAGGGGCAGTGACTGCCTTTCGAACTCAGGATCACTTTGCCCCACCCATGGCCATTGTACAGATGGGGAAACTGAGGACAAAAGGAGCCAGGACCGGCCTGGGTCACAAGAGCATATGAAGTCTCCTGCCTCCCCCTTGGCCACTCCTTCCCATCTTTCAAGGCCTGGGTCTGTGCCTCCGGGAAGCAGGCCACATCCTGTTGGTGGCAGAGCAGCCCTGCTGGGAAGTCCTCCTTGGAGTCAGACTTTCACCCAAGGCTCCAGGGGTGTGGGATGGTGCAGAAATTCCTCTCCTTCTCTGGGTCCTCGTGGCTGCCTCGTGCCACCTCTATCCAGAGTTGCCGGGCAGCTCCTGCCCCTCTTGGGGCTTCAGTCCCCTCATCTGAGCAGTTGGGCAGGAAGTAGCGGCCCTGTGTAGGGTCTGTATTTATGGGCGTGTAGTGGTGAGTCCACATCTATGTGAATATATGCGTGTGCCCTGGTGGGTGAGCTGCAGCCCGTGGGCCTGCCCATGCCCAGATGGGGTCCCAGGACCTGCTGCACAGCAACATTTGACCTACTTCTAAGGCTCTGGGTCTGGCCCAGGCCGCGTTCTTGACTCCTCCGGGAAGTTTGGGCCTGCGTCCCAGCCCAAAGGCCTTGGGCAGGAGGGGCGGTCCTGCGCGGGCCAGGGCAGTCTGCGAAGCCTGCGGCCAGGGGGACAAGGGCACGTGAGGAGCCTGACCCTCCTTCCCTGACTTTGGTTCCTGGGCCCAGGGGATAGCCAGGCCTCACCTATCCATCCCTCTCCTCACTCCCCACCATTCCCTCCATGTGGCCACCATATTCTGAGTTCCCCAAATTGGCTCTGACAGGATGAGGGACATTCCTCATACCCCTCTGAACACTAGCAGGAAGGTCTGCCAAGCACTCACCCCTGCTGTTAGCCAAGAGCTAACCCCTCCCCTGCTTCACCCTTGTCTACACAGGGCAGGAGGCAGTGCCCGTTTGGAAAGCCGGCAGCCCCTGTCCTGGGTCCAGGGTCTGGGGTCTTGGTTTGGGTTTATAGGCCTGGAGTCTGGGTTTAGAGTCCTGGGTCCTGGGTCCTGGGTCTTGAGTCCTGGATCTAGATTCTGGGCTTAGAGTCTTGGGTCCTGGGCCTGCTATCTAGGGTTTGGAGTCTTTGTTGAAGGTCTGGCTTTGGCATCCTAGGTTTTGGACTCTGGGTCCCCAGAGCGGAATCCAGTCCTGGGCTCTGAGTTCCAGGATCTAAGTTTGGGGTTCGGATTCTGAGGCCTGAGTCTGTGGCCTGGTTTTGGCATTCCAGGTTCCAGGTTTGGAGTCTGGGATCTGGGTCGGGATCCCGGTTTCTGGGGTTTGGGTTCAGGATCCAAAGACCAGTTCCTATCCCTTTTACGCCCCCTGCTGGCTGGTCATCATGGTCAAGTCACTGCCTATACCATCCGGTGGTCCCTACCACTTCAGGCTCTTGAGAGGAGTCTTAGCAACGGATGGGGAGTGGCATGAAGAGCAGGCCTGCGTGAAGGGGGTGCGGCAGGTGGGCTGAGGGGCAGCAACGGCTGCATTGCTCTCCGGGGTGCCCCTGGCAGACACAAGTAATGTCAGTCAGTCAGCAAATCTCCCCTTGCCTTACTCCAGAGATGGGGTTTGGCAAAGGGTTCCAGTCCCGCTGTGAGAGGTGGGTAAATTGAGATGTTTGGGACATTTGCTCATCTGACATTTATGGAGTGCCTACTGTGTACCAGGCTCTGTTCTAGACCCTACGGATATGCAGCCATGGGAGACCAAAAACTCCTCCTATGCCAGCTGGCATTCATGGGAGGGGGGACACACATAAGAGACAAGATAACAGGGAAACAGCTCATTTTAGGGTGTGCAGGGATGGGGAGTCCAGCTGAGAGGCAGGGCAGAGGGGTCAGGTCCAGGGTAGTCTGAGGAG
Organism: Kogia breviceps; assembly: GCF_026419965.1. Taxonomy (NCBI): domain Eukaryota; kingdom Metazoa; phylum Chordata; class Mammalia; order Artiodactyla; family Physeteridae; genus Kogia; species Kogia breviceps. The sequence goes on from NC_081319.1 coordinate 41,397,512, forward strand.
GCTTCTCGTAGGAGGTGACATCTCACTGAGACCCAGAGGTGACAAGGAACAAGCCATGGCCAGGGTCCCAGACAAGGGCACCAGAGGGAGGAAAGCCTGTGCAAAGGCATGGGGGCTGGAAAGGACAAAGAAGGAGGCCAGCGTAGCCAGGGGTCTCCTGCCTCTGTTCATGGGCTTCTCAGAAGTCAGGGCCCACAGTTTCCTGAGGTGGGGGATGGGGAGGTAAGGTGGTTGCCCCCAGAGAGGGCTCTGGGATGTGCTGTCTGCCTCAGACTGGGCCACAACTCAGACACTGGAGCTGGGGGAGTCAAAGAAGAGGGATCCAGACCCCTGTCTCTCCCCCAAGGCTCTGCCAGGATCTCGTCTGCTGGGCTGGCATTCCTAAGGGGCATGGAGCCCAGGCTGGGACCTGGGAGAGAGAGGTGAGTGCCAAGCCTTGTGTGGCTCGTCTTGGCTACCCAGTGCCTGCCTCTCCCTGTCACTAAGTCCCCTCTCCTGTTCACCTGCCTGCTCACCTGCCCAGCCCTTAATTTCCTCCTGTCCTCGATAGGCATGTTGCTGGCAGTCAAGGGGTGGGGGTGATCCCTGCAGAGTCCCTGCTGGGGTCTGGGCATTAGTTATGGGTTGAGAGTGGCCCTGTGGGGTGAGCCTAGGGCACTGCTGCTTCCAGGAGCCAGAGCTCGGACAGTCAAAGGCCCATCTGAGCCCTGGGGAGGGAGTGGAGGATGGCTCTGTACCCGGCGTCCCCACTATAGGACCGTATCTGTCCTGTGCTCGAAGGAAGAGGACCAAGACACCCCCTCACCAAGCAGAGGAAGGTGGCTCTGTGTGGCTCTAGCAGGCTGCATGAGTCTGCAAACCTGGGAACCAAGCCTCAGGAGGCCCATGTCACTCATCTACTTCTGTTCCCACTGATGCTGAGTGGTTTCCAAGGGATACCAATTGTGTGTGGATGCATCAGTGAGATTGGGGTTCTGGGTGCCCCTGCATATGTCCAAGGCTCTGGGCCTCGGTTTCCCCCATGATGAGTGAAAGGGGATTGGGTGGTGTCTTGTTGGCTGTGCCTGTGGCTGGTGGGAGCCCTCGAGGGTGTCCAGTCAGTTGTCCTGAGGGTCAGCAGGTCTGGGTGATGGGGCCGCCCAGAGGTCTCTCTCTGTGTGTCCCCCTCTGTCTGTCTTCTCCTCTTGTGGTATTTCTGGCTGGTCTCTGAGGACCCTCCTCCACCCCTTTCTTTCTTAATACTCTTGCCAGACATCTGGAAGAAAAGTGAAAAACTTGCCTCTCCCCCAGCGCCGGATGTTGTCAGATTTCCAGATGTGGGGTGTTCTGCCCTCCAGATGAGGGGAGGAATGTCCTGTGTTCCAGCTAGGAGGGGACCCAGCCCTATCCCTGGACTGCTCTTCCCCTCACCATGAGACTGAGTGACAGAATGAGAGAGACCTGGGCTCAGCAGGGGGACGTTGGGGTCATCCAGGTAGAGGCCCAAGTGAATCTTCCCCTCAGGCTCCACCCCCTGTGACTCCCTACACCTGGGAAATCCCCAGGGGCCAGGAGGGGGGGGCAATGCCTCTGAAGTTTCTATCAAAGGCTCCAGGCATTTAAAAATAACAGGGGGGCTTCCCTGGTGGCGCAGTGGTTGAGAGTCCGCCTGCCGATGCAGGGGACACGGGTTCGTGCCCCGGTCCGGGAAGATCCCACATGCCGCGGAGCGGCTGGGCCTGTGAGCCATGGCCGCTGAGCCTGTGCGTCCGGAGCCTGTGCTCTGCGACTGGAGAGGCCACAGCAGTGAGAGGCCTGCGTACCGCAAAAAAACCCCACAAACAAACAGGGAACACCTCCTTCCCACCCCCCGGCACAGACACTGGGCAAGGAATGGAGGCCAATGTGTTTGCAAGATGTCTCCACTCTCCGAGTTCTGTGCCTGGAAGGGCCTTATGCCACCTCAGCCTTCCCTCCTCCCCCCAACTCCTGAAATGGTAGACCAGGCAGGCTGCCCTCTGTCACTGCCATCTGGGGTGGCATTGTGGGTAGCAACTGTGGCGGGGTGGGGGCGTACACTAGACCGGGCACCCGGAGGCAAACCTCTCCCAGTGCCCTGGGGTCCTTCAGAGAGGCAGATCCCCTCAGGACCTCACCAAAAGTGTCAGCAGAGGGCAACATGGGGCAGTGGAAACAGCTTCCTGGAGGAGGGTGCAGTGCGGCTGAGCCTTGAATGCTCCAAGCAGGGGGGCAAGGGCAGAGGGTACAGTGTGTGCAAGGGTCTGGCGGGGAGCAGGCCTTGGGGTGTGTGGGGAAAGTGGGTAACGGGGAGCTGTGGAAGAGGGGCAATAGGAAGTGAGGGTGAACCCAAGAAACCGACCTCAGGGTCAGGCAGGTGCTGATGCGGGAGGCTGTGGAGGCTGCTTGGCTGTTGAACTAGGCTGGGTGACCACCCTCGAGGGAGCAGAGTCCATCCTACTGCCATTTAGGGTGTTCCCAGAGATGGGCTGCAGCTGCCTGCGAGCCATGACCAGACACTCATGCAGGCACGATAAACACCCAGACACAGACACACAGAAGCAACACCCGCGGACCGGGGTGGGGGGTCATCCCCCACATGGACACAGACCCTCCCACCATAGATACACAGAGACCCCCTCTGCATACAAACACCTAGCCAAATGGAGACAACACACATGGACACACACAGACCTCCCTCTCCCCCTCCGTGTAGACACACGGGCACAGACACATGGGAATTCGATGCACAGATGGGAAGTTTAACTCAAGGGGTGCCCTTAGGTAATCCCAGTCCTCCTGCCCCCAACACAACACTCAACACATGCTCAGGGCAACCTTCTGCACCCTTTCAGTTTATTGACCCGCTGAGGGGCAGCAGGGCCCCTGTGTGTGTGCGTGTGCTTTTTTTTTTTTTTTTTTTTTGCAGTACGCGGGCCTCTCACTGTTGTGGCCTCTCCCGTTGCGGAGCACAGGCTCCAGACATGCAGGCTCAGCGGCCATGGCTCACGGGCCTAGCTGCTCTGCGGCATGTGGGATCTTCCCAGACCGGGGCACGAACCCGTGTCCCCTGCATCAGCAGGCAGACTCTCAACCACTGCGCCACCAGGGAAGCCCGTGCATGTGCTTTTGAGGGTATGTGTGGGGGCTGAGCAGTGACCTCTGTCCTACCCTCCCCCACTCTCTCCCCAACAGGTGATTGGGAGGAAAGGAGAGCCCTCCCTCTCCTCCACCCATTCCTGAGCCTGAACAATGCCCCCCCAGGCCCCAAAATAGCCCCTGAGCCTAGCCAATGTCCTTTTATGGCCCTGTCCCCATTGTGCCCTGCAGGGGTGGGGCTGGGGTCATGAGGTGTCCAGGCAGGATAAAGGCCAGTTACGGGAGGCTCACCTACCCAGCTCTCTGCTTCCTTCTCTCCACGTCCCTCTCTGCTTACAACCTCCATGGCTCCCAAAAAGCCAGAGCTCAAGAAGAATGAGCCCAAGGCAGCCGCCAAGGCAGCTCCAGCTTCCACACCTGCACCTGCACCCGCACCCGCACCTGTACCAGAGCCCCCCAAGGAACCTGAGTTTGATGTCTCCAAGGTCAAGGTGGGTGTGGGAGCTGGGTTTCGGTGGGAAGGGCAGGGTAGGTAAGTGAATCCCAGAGTGGATCTACCCCATGGAAGACCAGGCTCCAGAAAGTGAGTACTGAACTATCAGGAGGGTTGCAGCAGGAGGGATTGTGGTCAGACATCAGGCAGGACTCCCCCAGTGCTGCTGAAGGGACTATCTTTTTGGTGGTTGGAAACTGGCTCTCCCTTGTCCTTTTCCCTGGACCTCACATCCTTGGGGAATCCTGGACCTGCCTGTGCCCTTCCCCCCTGCAGCCAGGCAGGGATCTTTCTTGTCCAGCTCTGGGGTCTTAAGTCCATACCAAGTTCCCCAGGGTGGACAGGGTGGGGAGTAAAGGGAAGCAGGGCTCCTGTCCAGGCTGGATCACACTCACCCCTGCCAAGGTCCCTGAGCCCCAGAGCTGGTGGGGCCTCAGCTTTGAGCTGGCGATACTGAGCCAGTCTGGGTAGGTCATGGAGGAAGCTGGTCTTGGAACTGTGACCAGTGGCCCCAGGAGCCCTTCCCCGGCTTGGCTTGAAAGCCTTTCTCAGAGTCTAAACCTGGAGAATGAGCCCTGACTCCCACCTGCGGCGTCTGCATAGTGGCACGTAGCTGTGTCCAGCCTGTTGCCTGTTCTTGGCTGGCCACTGGCCACTGCTGCCCTGGCTGCTGCTGGCTGAGGGGCCCCATGGAGCCCTCCCAGCCCTTCACGGTCCCCAGCAAGAACTGCAGCCCATCTGCACAGATCCATCTCCATTCCTGAGCCCTTCCTGGAGGCACCTACCTTGTCCCTCAGTACACGGGTTCAAATCCCAACTCTGCTCCATTCCCATCACTGCTCTAAGGCTTGGTTTCCTCAACTGTAAAATGGGACAATAAGTCTTCCTCACAGGCTGTTGGGAACCACTCATGGCAAGTGCTCCCTGGAGTTGACTCTGACTCCTGACCATCCCCAGACCCCAGGTTTGTGTCCCACAGGCCCCCTGGTGAGGGTCAGACAACCCTAGGGCCCAAGGTGGCATTGTGTGGTCTCACCGGATCTGAGGCTGCACAGACTACCCTCTGAACAGAGGAACTAGTGAGGCCTCTCCCGTGACCCCAGCAGAAAGCTGTGCCAGGGGCCCAGGGCCCATAATCTCAGCAGGCTTCTTGGTGGAGAGAGCTCTCGGCAGGGCCAGGAACAACAACTTGGTCTTCCCAACACAGGGTTAAGCCAGAGGGTTGGGAGGGACAACGCAGCAGGGTGGCAGGGGCAGGATCCCCCTCTGCACTGGTGTGCACTACGGAGGATGGTGGAGGGGACACCAGGAGAGCAACAGTGGGTTAGGCGCCAGTCAAGTCCCCCTCCCCCAAGCTCCTTTCCCTTGGGCGACCTTGACCTTGGGGCGAGTGACTGCAGTGATAAAAATAGACCTGGTATCCAAGTGAGGAGGGGGAAACCAGGTCCCAGGAGGCCTCCTGACCTCAGGTGGCCCTGATGTGGCCTCAGCAAACACTCAACTGCTGGGCCCTGGCCCCCTGCTGTGCCACGCTGGGGGCTGCCCTGCGCTTATGGATGGGACTGTGTAAGACTCAGGTGTAGGCAGGGCCACGTGACCGAAAGCGCCCAGCCTGAGGGCTCTGTGGGGGGCAGACACATGCAAACAGATGCACCCACAGGTGTGTGAACGCACATGCACACCGCACACGCACCAGCTCCTGCAAATATGTTCTCATGTTGACAGGGCTCTCTGGCCTGCCCCCTTGCCTTTGTTCCTCCTGCCACCTCCCGCCCCCGCCCTGGTGAGATGAGGCCTCCCGTCTCACTTATGTGGACAGTCCTGCCCACTGGGCCCCAGGCCTGGCAGAGCTGGCAAAGCCAGTCTGTGCTTCAGGCACGTCTGTCCAGGACCAGGGGCCTCAGGTAAGGCCCACCCTGGGCTGGGGATTCAGGGCACCAGGCCTCCCTCTTCACCCCTTCTCCTGCCTGATGAGGCCTACCTGGTGTCAGGGTCTGGGCACATGCAGACCCAAGGTCCTCAGGTGGGCTGGGGGGAGGGGTAAGGAGGCAGGAGGGAGTCAAGGTGGACTGCAGGAGGTCCTGGGCAGTGGAAGCTGGAGTCCTGGAATGTGGACGGGTTGGGGCAGCTGAGGGGTTGAGGCCTGGTCCGGACACGGAGGGACCAGGAGGAGGCCTGGCCCCATCCTCTGAACCAGACACTCAGAATCTTTGGGGGTCTCCTTTCAGATCGAGTTTACACCGGAGCAGATTGAAGGTGAGTGGGGGTTTTGAGCCAGGGGCTGCAGGGTTGGGGCCCGGGTCCCCCAGGCTGAGAGCCCTCCCCTGCAGTGTGGGGCGAGTCGGGGGGGGCTGACTCTAGAAGTGTCCGCAGCTCACGCCCTCTCCTGGCAGAGTTCAAGGAAGCCTTCACGCTGTACGACCGCACACCCAAGTGTGAGATGAAGATCACGTATGGGCAGTGTGGAGATGTCCTGCGGGCGCTGGGCCAGAACCCTACACAGGCCGAGGTGCTCCGAGTCCTAGGGAAGCCAAAGCAGGAAGGTTGGTACGCCCAGCCTGACACGTCCCCATTAGTGCCAGACCCGGGGGAGACCACCGGGGTGGGCTGCCATCGCTGGTGGGACAACATGGGAGCTCCCCTGCTGTGCATTCTCCTAACATCCTCCCATTGTCTGGAGGAGGACCTGGAGGCCAGTCTCCGGTGATGCTGACAAGGTGACGAGCAGTGATAGTTCCTATGCCATCTGGGCCCATGCCTATTTGCCAGGCCTCCTGGTCGTAGGGGACTGACAACAGCGCAAACTAGCTTCAGTGGCAGGTGTGAGGGCAGGCCAGGGTGTGCCTGGCCTCAGCATCCCATATGCTCTCCCTGTCCTTCCTGGCCTCCTGGGCATTCCTCTGTGGGGCAGGGCCAGCTTCCCTCACCACCATGGCCAGAGAGGGTTGCCTGCTTTGCCCCAAGGAGGAGTGAGACCCAAGCCCTCACCACAGGTACAGAAGTCCCAGAGAAGGTCTCTGATCGGCCCAGCTGCTCTTGACCAATCACAGGTGTGGAGAGAGCGGGCTTGATAAGAAAAATAGAGAGACGCTAGAGAGAACTGTTCCCCCAGAGAAGAGCAGAGGTGCTAGTCAGAGCCCACTGTCGTGCCACTGTCCTTGTGAACAGCAAAGGACAACGTAAATAATGCATTTCTCAGTCGACTGTAAAGTGCCTTGTGACAGAGGAGTGCTTTGTAAATGACTAACTGGTGTAAAGTGCATTGGGAGCTGGGTGAGGGCAATAGCTCCTCACTGTCAGACACAGGGGAGGGGTGCCCATCTGCCCCTCAGAGCCTGATGCTTGGGCCATCTCTCCACAGAGCTTCACTCCAAGATGATGGACTTTGACACGTTCCTGCCCATGCTCCAGCACATCTCCAAGAACAAGGACACGGGCACCTACGAGGACTTTGTGGAAGGGTTGCGGGTCTTCGACAAGGAGGGCAATGGCACGGTCATGGGCGCCGAGCTCCGCCACGTGCTGGCCACGCTGGGTGAGGGCAGCCTCCTCCCCACCCCACTGTCTCCTTCCTGGGGCATCCGGGAGAAAGCACTCTGCCACCCACCGGGCCTGTTTCTCACTTGTGAAATGGAGGGTGATGCAGTCAAGGTGCCTCGATGGCAGGTGACAGAAATGTGGGGAATTTAGAAATTTAGGTGGAGAATAAAGAAAGCCAGCTGGTGCAGCTCACAGAACTGGAGGGGGATAGGAACAGCTCTGGGGACAGGGTGGGGCAGAGCGGTACATCCAGGGGGATCAATCCAGTCCTTGTGTTCATTGCCTCAAGGTCAAATTCCAGAGCCAAGGAGGTACTGTGCCTGCCTCTTGGGCATCTTGACCCCCGCTGTCAGGTGCCTGGCTGGCAGGAGCGTTCCTTTCTCAAAGAGAAATTTTCCTACGGCAAATGTTCACTGAGCACCAATTGTGTCTGTGCAAAGTGAACTTTTCCTGCACCAAACATTTACTGAGTACCTACTGTGTGCTCAGCCCTGTGCTGGTGTGTGTGTGTGTGTGTGTGTGTGTGTGTGTGTGTGTGTGTGTGAGACTGGGGGCTAGGAGGTGTGAGGGAAACTGCAGTGGGCATTCCAGTGGGGGAAACAACACAACACTTACAAAAGCACAGAGGCAGGAAAGTGCCAGACTTGTCTGGGGAATAGTGGTGGTGTCTCTTGGTCTCCTCCATGCTCATCCCCTAAGGTCCCCAGCTCTATTTTATGCATCCTTCCTCTAGCCTTGAAGGGCTGTCCCTGCTTCCAGGGAGATGGGGGACCTGGCCTACTCCTGATGGAGGGAGTCCCGCCAGCCTATTGAGGACAGAGGACAGTATGTGCTGGTGACCTGAACAACAAAATGGCACTGTTACAGACAGAGCCCAGGCTCGGAGGCAGTGCCAGGCCTGCACCCCAGGCCTTGCCCTTTTTGACTTGTCACTGATTCTTCTGGTTTCAGAAATCGGGGTGACAGCCCAGGCCTTGTGTCTACCAATATGAGGTGTGGGAATACTGGAGAGGCACACCCACCATCCAGAGGGGCTCAGGGGGCCCCCCACCCTTCACACCTCAACAATGCTGACTCAGCTTTCCACTCCTGCCAGGTGAAAGGCTGACAGAAGATGAGGTGGAGAAGTTGATGGCTGGGCAAGAGGATCCCAATGGCTGCATCAACTACAAAGGTAAACTCAGCAGGGCAGGGAGTCTGCTGGCGGGAGTGGGGCATTAGGATCCTAGGTCCCCACCTTTGGCTACCCAGGGCCGAACCCCTGCTGCTCACTCTTTCCTTCTTTTCAGCATTTGTCAAGCACATCATGTCCAGCTGAACCTCTTGCCCCAGGTGAGACCTACCACCCTCCCTTCCAAACCTGCTACCACCTTTGGCACCTCTGCTGATTTCAGCCCTATTGTCCCCCTCCTGCCTCTGTCATCCAGATCCCCTGTTGCCACCTCTCCAACTCCACCAATTCCAGTTCTCAGCCGACATCCCGCAGCCTTGCTTGCCCCCCCTCCACTGTAACCTGTGACCGCCTTTGCTCTCAGGGAGCCCAGGGGAGGCTGTGCTGGGGACAGCTCGTCTTCCACTCGAGTCGCTGACACCAGTGGCCTGGAGTTTGTGGGATGGAGGGGAGCACATCGAGACTCCTGCACAGGCTCTCTCTGCACAGCTCTGCGGGGCTGTCATCTCTCCCCATCAGGCTGCACTGGCCTGTGACTGCATCTCTGTCCCCACCCCTTGGGCCTCATGAATAAATGGCTTCTTTCCTTCTTTCTTTCCTCCCTCCCTCCTTCCTTCTCTCTTCTCTGTGGCCCTTTGGTTGACTTTTATAAAAATCTATGATCCACACACGGTGAGCCCTGGACAAAACAAGAGGAATCACTTTGAAATCTTGCCTCCTTGCTCACCGCATCAAAACTGTCCCGGGCTTCCCTGGTGGCGCAGTGGTTGAGAGTCCGCCTGCCGATGCAGGGGACGCGGGTCCGTGTCCTGGTCCGGGAAGATCCCACATGCCGTGGAGCGGCTGGGCCCGTGAGCCATGGCCACTGAGCCTGAGCGTCCGGAGCCTGTGCTCCGCAACGGGAGAAGCCGCAACAGTGAGAGGCCCGCATACCACAAAAACCAAAAAACAAAAAACAAAAAAACTGTCCCATCTGGGCTGCCAAACCCTCCGAGCCTGCCCACCAGGACACTGGGCTGAGCTGGACGAGGACTGGGTGCCCTGCCCCACTTCTGGAGACAGTAGCCATGCTCTGGCCTCTAACACAGGGTTGCCACTGGGTGCCTGAGAGCACTGTCTGAGCTGTCTCACTCCACAACCAGCAATCAGGGAACTGCTGGGCACTGGCCCAGAGCCACCCATGTCACAGGTGGGGAAACTGAAGCCCAGAGCAGAGAATGGCTTTGCCTGACTCACTGTCCCCAGGCTGTCAGAGCTGAAGAGGCCTTAGACCCCTTCCTGACTCCAGTCTCTCTGCCTGTGCTGTGGCTCTAGGCCAGAGGGCGAGAATCCGGTGTCCACCAGTGGTTTCTCAGCCCTGGGCTTCTCAGCAGAAGACAAGTGCACAACCCCTGCGATGACAGGAAGAGATGCACACACCCTTGCAAGTGCCAGCCCCACTGTCACACCCTGCTCCGGGGCCAGGCCCTCCCCTCCTTTTGGAGCTCAGTGGGGAGGGTGAGGGTAGGCTTCCTGGAGGAGGTCATCCACTCCTGTTTGAAGGGAAGGAAGAGCAATGCCCTGTAGAGAGTCTTGGGGGCCCTAGAGATAAGGGTTGTGGATAGATCAAGGGCCCAGAGTGTGGAGCGGGCCACACAGGGTAGGAAACAGCTTCCAGGCCAGGAGGACTCAGGAGGTCAGGGCAGCCCCGCTAGGGTACATTTGGATGTGAATGCATCTGCTTGTGAGATGAGTATGTGGGTGTGTGAGAGCGGGTTTGAGGCTTGCACGGATCAGGCTGCCTCAGGGTGTTTGTGTGGTGCGGTGAGCATGGCAGGACTGTGAGTGTTGAGAGTATGTGTGCGCGTATGTGTGGGAGGAGGAGTGGCGGTAGTGTATGTGAGAGTCTGTGAGGGGCTGTGAGTGTGTATGCAGGAGTCAGTTTCCCCTCCTTTCATCCTTTCAACATTTATGGAGCACCTACTGTGTGCCAGACTCTTTAGGCCCTGGGAACACTGCAGTGGAGGAAGCAGCCAAACCTTTCATCCTTGTGGCACTCATACAAAGCTGACAAGTCACCAAAGCCATAAAGTGTGTCAACCAGTGATAAAGGCTGGGGAGGGACCCAAAGTAGGGGAGGGAATGTGCAGTGTGTGTACAGTGTGTGTGTGTGTGTGTGTGTGTGTGTGTGTGTGTGTGTGTTTTGGGAGGCAAATGACATGTTAAATAATGAGGTCAGTGAGTATCTGAGAAGGCAATGGCTGGGCAAAAATTGAAAAGAGGAGAGAGAATATTCTGAATATATAAAGGGTTCCTATAACAACAACAAAATGAACAAACCAATTCAAAAATGGGCAAAGGACTTGAATAGACATTTCTTTAAGGAAGATAGACAAATGGCCAATAAGCACGTGAAAGATGCTCAACGTCACTAATTAGGGAAATGCAAATCGAAAGCACGATGAGATACCACTTCACACCCATTAGGATGGTTATTATCCAGAAAACAGAAAATAACAAGGGTTGGCGAGAAGGTAGAGAAATTGGATCCCTTGGGCACTGTAGGTGGGAATGTAAAATGGTGCAGCTGCTGTGGAAAAAGTATGGAAAGTCCTCAAAAAATTAAAAACATAATTACCATATGACCCAGAAATTCCGCTTCTGAGTATATATCCAAAAGAATTGAAAGCAGGGACTTGAAGAGATATTTGTAAACTCATGTTCACAGCAGCATTATGCACAATAGCTGAAAGGTGGAAACAACCCAAGTGGCCACCAATAGATGAATGGATAAACAAAATGTGGTCTATACATACAATGGAATATTATTCTGATTTAAAAAGGAAAGAAATTCTGCCACATGGTACAACATGGATGAACTTTGAGGACAGTATGTTAAGTGAAATAAGCCAGACATAGAAGGACAAATGCAATATGATTCCACTCAAATGAGGTTCCTAGAGCGGTCAAATTCATAGAGGCAGAGAGTAGAATGGTGGTTGCTGCGGGTTGGGGGCAGGGAGGAATGGGGAATCATTGTTGAAGATAAGAAACACGAAAAACAGAGGCGAGACGGAGTGTCTTAGGTTGGACGTCCCCAGAAGCAGAGCTGAGACAAGGACCTGAATGTAAGTAGTGTCCCTGGGAGGTGGCCCCAGGGGGCACGGGAGAGCAGCTGGGCAGGGAAGGAAGTCCTTAGGGTGCATGGGAGCAGAAGACCCTGTGGACAACGGGGGCTCAGCCCCACTGGGGACCTCCAGGAGATGGTGGTGTTGTCTCACTGAGGGCATGAGGAAACCAGACTATTTATCTACCAGCTCCCACCTTCGCTGGTTAGGGCAGGGCCCCAGAGGCAGGCTGGAATATTTGTGTGGGGCAATACTTCAGCATCTGCTCCAGGGAGCCATGAGGGCATCAGAGAGAAGACATTCCAGCAGAGACAGGAGCAGAGTGTGTGGTGGGGAGGCGACAGGATGTGGTGGAGGGTCCTTGGGCCGTGGGAAGGGCTTTGGTGTGTGCTCTGGGGAGATGTGTTATCAGCATCACTCTGGCTGCTATGTGGAGAATAGACTGGGGCATATGAGAGGAAGCAGGGACCACAGGTAGGAGGGTCCAGGAGAGAGAAGGAGATGCATGCGTGGTTCAGTGGAAATGGTGAGAAGTGATCAGATTTCAGGTCATTTTTTAAGACACTCTCAGCAACATTTTGGGCAGATTTTGAGGTTTTCTTCTTCCTTTCCTTGTCTAAACACAGTCCACTCCAGCCCCAGGTCTGGTGTGGGGTGGGAGTGAGGGACCGTGGTCTGCCCTTTCATGGTGCATAGTCTGGCTGGCTGGTAGGGCAGGGAATGGAGGCACTAGTGGACTTGCTGCAGTGGTCTCTGCTAGTAAGGGCGTCTCCTTGTGCATGTTTGACTTTGCTGGACTCTGGCTAGCCTCCCTGGCCAATTGGTGGCCGCGGACCCCCACAGAGGAGAGCAGGGTCTCCCTTTGGCCCCAGTCAGGGCAGACAGACTGGCCAATATCCTTCTGGGCAGGCCCCAGCCCCCTTGCTCTTGGACACCAAGCCCAGGAACAGCTGAGCTCCCCTTCAAAAGTCCCCAGGATCCACACGGGACTGAGTGGTCCCAGCTTTTTCTTTCCACCCTTGGCTGAGTCCTGTAGGCAGGGATCACACCTGTTCTCAGCCATCCCCAGGCAAGAAGAGGTCCTGCCTCCAAGTTTCCATGTGTCTGGGATCCCAGGGAATATGTGTCCTGCTCTCGCAAGAAAGCCTGCCCCCTCCTCTTGTTTCCAGAATGGTCCTGCAGCGCCCCCAGCCCTCCCCCAAACACACCCTCCTTCTTGCAGGCTCCCCTAGTTCCTGGGAGCTACCACCCTACTCAGCTTGGCCTGGCAGTGGAAGGGAGTGTCCCACACATCCCCTGAGACCCTCTGCAGCTCCCACCCGCCAGTCTTCAATTGTGGAGAGAGTAGACAGGCTGTGGGGGGCTGGTGCGGGCAGAGCTGGGGCTTTTGTGTCTGCTGAGCTCTGCCTGGGGCTGTTTGGTCCCCCTTGTTGGGGCTCTACTCCACTTAGAATGTGTCTCTGTCCCAGTCATGGCCGTGATGCCACTCTGGGGCATTTTGCCTGTTATATGTGGCTGTGCTGATCATGTGTGGGCTCAGGTCACTGGCTGTGGGTGTGAGTGTCAGAGTGGAGGGGCCTAGAGGGTAGAACTCAGCTGCAGGGGTGAGGCTTCTCCTCACTCAGGAGCCTCTCACCTACCTTGGCTGGGTGAAATGTGTTTGCATTTCTGTGTGTCCCCCTGTGTCTGTGTGTGCATACATGCACAAGTTTGCCTGTGTACTTGTGTCTGTGAGTGTGTGTCTGTGTGTATACCAGCAAATGCAGGTGTCCATTTGTCTGTGCACATGCACATGTACGTTTACCTCTGTGTGTGTGTTTGTGTCTGTTTCTGTGCATCTCTGAGTGTGTACGTGCTGGGGGCTCTGCTGAGTCAGTGCTTGTGTTGGGCGGGCAGCACTGCCAGCCAGGCTGTGGCCTCCCCACAGTTGCATAAACACTGGTCCCAGCTCCCCGCTCAAGCAGGGTGGTCCAGCCTATGTCCCTGCGGCCGGTGGAAAGGGGTCGGTGTGGCAAAGGGTTTGCCCTCACGTCAGCCTGGTCCCCTCCATGCCTCAGGTGCCAAGTCATATGCCCCATAAGGCTGGAGTCTGGTCTGGGGTCTCTCTATGCCTTACTTCCCCCATCTGGCCCAAGGCCTCATCTCTGAGGTCTCTGTAAGGTGTCAGGAACATTTACCTCTCCAGTCTTGGTCCAGGCTGAACCAGAGGGTCAGTGGGGCAGTCAGGGGACTAGGGGGCCAGGGGCAGAGTTCAGCCTCACTACCCCAGGACCAACCATCCCTCCTCTGCTCTGACGTCTCTGCACGGCTCCCTGCTGCAGCCGGCATCTTCTCTCCAGATGCCATCTGCAGGGATCCTGGGGTCACCACTGGGACATGGATTAGGTAGCACTAAGTGGGGGGACAAGAAGGCCAGAAATTCAAGTCGAGGCAGAATGAAGTCAGGCAGAGTCTTGAGGAAATCAAGTATTGGAGGAAATCCTTAACCAAGTCACAAGAAGGAAGGAAATCAAACTGTAAGGATGAGGCCCTGGACTCTAGGGCTCAAAGCGCCCAGTGGCACAGGGGCTGACAGACGGCAGATAAAGATCTTAAGAGAATGTGGGGAGGGGCGGGTAGACTAAACGGGTCCAAGCAGTGGCGTGCACAAAATCAGAGGGGGTGTGAAAATGAGGTGGGAGGGAGGAGGAGGGGCAACAAAAACTGGGCAGCCCTCATGCTGCATAAGGGGTGCTTGGGGAGGTGCCAGGCCGGAGTGCTGGGCTGTTGTTTCCAAGGCCTTGAGTGGTAAGGAGGGTTTAGGGGAGGGGGCTAGGGTGAGCCTGCCTGGGTACAGGACCAGCCACACCCCAGGGAACCCAGGTACCTCAGGGAACAGCAGGAAAACCCTAGACCCTGAACCCGGTGACCCAGCACAGAAGAGCCTCCCTGGGGTTCCCCTTCCAACCAGCCCCAGGCCCGCCCTTGCCCAAGTTTGGGGGTTATTTGCTCCTGCCCTCCCAAAGCCACACAATGCTGGTTTGCCCAAATGCTGACAGAGCGCAGCTGGAATGTAGAGTGTGTGTGTGTACACGAGGCTCCCCAGGGTCGCCTGCCCAACAGGCCCCTCTAGTCTCAGAAGCCAGGGCCAGGTCCCCTTGGATGGAGAAGGGCCTAGAAGGTCAGGGCTGGGAAGGGCGCCTGCCTTCCACTCCTCCCCAACCTGGCTGTGGACACCTGAGGTTCCACCATTTTCTTCCAATCTCCACTCTCTTCTTCGGACTGTGGGTCCGGGTACTTTGCATATCTACTGAGGCTTTGGTGAGAATGAGAATGGGTGTGTCAGAGCCTTTCTGGAGGGCTGGGGAATGGAGTGAGGCAGTAGAAGACTTTGGAACTCCAGAGATGGGGAAGACCCTGCTCCCTGGGAAGTCTCAGATCTTTGCCAACTTCCTAATTTTTTTTTTTTTTTTTTTTTTTTTTCGGTATGCGGGCCTCTCACTGTTGCGGCCTCTCCCGTTGCGGAGCACAGGCTCCGGACGCTGCAGGCTCAGAGGCCATGGCTCACGGGCCTAGCTGCTCTGCGGCATGTGGGATCTTCCCAGACCGGGGCACGAACCGGCGTCCCCTGCATCGGCAGGCAGACTCTCAACCACTGCGCCACCAGGGAAGCCCTCCAGCTTCCTAATTTTTATACTTTGGTCCAGTTGAACACGAGCACCCCTTTTCCCCACCACTCCTATGCCCTGGGTCTGGAGGTCTGTCTTCCCTCCCATCAGTACCTTGTCCATCTCACTCCCTTCTTCATCTCTTTCCCTCTCTCCCATAGTAGGCTTGCTTGGAAGCCACTTAAAGGTGCTTAGAATGCCATCCTTAGCTCCCAAGCTAACTTGGAGAGACAGCGAGCGCCCTGTCCCAAGGGGTGTGCAAGCAGAGGGGAACCAATTCCAGTCAGGAAGGTTGCAGAAGGGATTCTTGCTCTGCTGGAGACTGGAAGCATTTGGGTGTCCACAGGCTCCAGGGCCCAACGTGTGACAATATCCAAGACAATTTTCATGGGAGAAGAATAAGGCCCGTGTTGCGTGTTTTCTGTGAAGCTCAGTTTATGCATCTTCAAGGCCTGGCTGTTTTTCTTCAGGGACTGCATCCTGCCTTACTTTATTTTTTTTTTTCTTTGCCTTAAGAATATTATTTTGTTCATAAAACAATGGTGATGATAGCTGGTGGCAGTTGTTTTCCATGTCTTTACTTGGCAAAATAAGACCTTACAAGTCCATTTTTAAGTTCTGAGGCAATCGCACAGTTTGTTGCAGTGAAAATCACCCCAAATCCCTGGATAGATACCCTTGAATGGGGCAGGTCCTTTCCAGGCTCAAGGCTCATCTGAATCAGGTGCTGACTGTGCTCCACCGTGATGACTGACAGAGGCCTGGCCCTACTAGTTGGGATGGAGTGGTGAGTGGAGACGTGGCAGGGCCAGTGCAGGTGAGCTTGGGGGTGAGGCACATGAGTGAAGATGCCTCAGCTCCCTTCGCTGGAGTGTCTGGGACCCTGAGATTCCAGGTGTCCCCAGATCGCTGGATACCCATACCTGTGTGCACCTCTGGTGGGAAGCCAGTGGCAGTGACCTTTCATTCCTTGCTGCAGCACATGGTGTGGGACGGTGGCTGCTGGGCAGGAAGGCAAACACTGAATGGCTTCTAGCTTTTGTGAAGAGTAACCGTGCTCAGGGATGAGGGATAAGAAGGGAAGCTGGGCACATCCCAGGAGTACCAGTGGGTTCCTCTGCACGGCCTGGGCTGGGGGCCCCCAAGAAGGTAACACACCCAGATCCCAAAGCTCTAGGTGGAGACAGCTTGGGCCAGCTAGTAGCAAGCTGCTCCCTCTCTCAAGGGCTCAGGTTCTGTGTAGTCCATCCCCCAAAGGGTGCTTTCCTTGTAGTAAGGGGGTCCCTGGGGTTGGTCTGGAGAGTAGAGCTGGAGGTGTGGGCAGGCCCTGGGCCCCCAGGCTTGCTGTGGCTGCAGGGCCACATCACAGAGTGATTCCTACCCTCCTGGTCACCTGAGGATTCAGCCGTCAAGCCCCATACTCAGGGTGGACAGGCCTGGCTATAGGGTCAGCAGGGGCAAAATGGTTACAGAGTACCAAGAATGACCTTGAAATTCATTCCCCAGCACGCCCAGGTTGCCTGCCCCGCCTGGGCTCCTGCCTCAGTTTCCACTGTGGTCAGAGTCCCTCTCCTAGGTGGAGGCCCTGAACCCTGCAGGCTGCCTTCCTCCCCTAACTCTAGTAGGGCCCATTTAACTCATCAGTACACAGTGATCACACATCTATTGTGCTCCTAGCGCTTCCCCAGGTGCCAGGAGCTTGTAGTGAACTCACAAAGAAAACGCTTTGGCCGGGTCCTACTCTGGCTCTGGCCCAGCTCCCAGGTCTCCTGTTCTTGTGTCGTGCCTGTGACTTCAGACCTGAGTGAACATGGAGGGGCACCTAATTCCGTTCATCTGGAGTGGGTACTGTGCCTGCCAGCCCGATTCTGACCTCAAAGTTGGGCAGGAAGGGCCCTCAGATACCCAGGCCAACATCTTTTCCAGGGTAAGACTGATGAGCTGCTGCTTGCTTGAACACCCCCCGAAACAGGGAGCTCACTCCCTGTTGAGGCAGCTTGGCCAGGCAGGCAGCTCTCTGACATAGGGCCAAAATCTGTCCAGGTGTCTCTAGTCCTCAGAAACTGGATCCTTAGAACTGATTTTCCCCTGACCTGAACCCTCTGTGATCCACTAGGCTGACCCCAGCCCTGCTATTTTCTAGGTTGATCCCTTGTTCCAGGATGGGCCTTGCCCTCTGTAAGGCTGCTGACCCAGTGGGGGTTCAGGGGTGTTGTTTTTTTTTTAATAGAAATCTTTTTTTTTTTTCTAAAGCACCCCAGCGTTTTCTTTCTCCCTCCCTCCCTCCCTTTCGTCCTTTCTTTCTTGCAGGTCTTACTTGCCTCATGCAGGATCTTCGTTGCAGCATGAGGGATCTTTTTTTTGTTGTTGCAGAATGAGGACTTAGTTGCGGCATACATGTGGGATCTAGTTCCCCGACCAGGGATCGAACACGGGCCCCCTGCATTGGGAGCATGGAGTCTTATCCACTGCGCCACCAGGGAAGTCCCAGTACTCGGTTTTTTAGGGCCCTGAGAATTATTGCAGCACCTGCTCCTGGAGCTGGACGGCAAGGGCTGGCTCTGCAGTGTAGAGGGCCCTGAGGTCACCTTTGTGGAGGGTGGCCAGGAGGGGGTGTTTCCGGGCAAGGAAGGCAGTGTTATAGGAGAGGGAGGTCCCTGCAGGTTGCCCTGGGGCTTCTTCTCTGGGCCTCAGTTTCCCTCTGGTGCTGGCTGGAAGTGTTCTGAGCTCCCACCAGAGGTGGGAACCTCTGGTGTTCTGAGCCCTGGAGAGGCCCCTTCTGGACTCTGAGCTTCGGGCTGGGGGCGGTCGGGGGAGGCGACAGCTGCTTTGAAACGTGGAGAATAATAAAGCAAGGAATGTCTGAGC
Organism: Kogia breviceps; assembly: GCF_026419965.1. Taxonomy (NCBI): domain Eukaryota; kingdom Metazoa; phylum Chordata; class Mammalia; order Artiodactyla; family Physeteridae; genus Kogia; species Kogia breviceps. Next base: position 41,415,434 of record NC_081319.1, read on the forward strand.
TCAGGGGAAAAATAACCCCCGCCCTCTGGGCCTCCCACCCTGCACATAATGAATTAAGTACAGGGAGGCATGTTTCATGTCGGGGTGCTGGCTGGGGGAGGCCAGAAGGCTCCTAATGAGAAACAGGGCCCTGGATGGGGCCACTGGGAGCTGGGGGTTTGAGGTCACCTAACCTGACCCCTGGGGGTGCTCTCACTCCCCAGAAGCTTCCTCTCAATCTCCCTTTGTCTGCATGGGTGAGGGGGTGGTCATCCTGTCCCATCTCCATGCTGACCTCTGATCCCAGGCTGCACCCCAGTGCTGGCCCTGAAAGGTCAGAAAGGGGAGATGGTGTGGCTGATTTGGATGGATCATCTCATTCTCTCCTTTCTTCAAGCATTTACTGAGTACCTACTGGGTAGGTATCTTGCCAGCAGGATGGTGGGGTCAACGCTGCCCCCTGATGGACTGATCAAATAAACAGAGCCCATCAGCATCTGACCTGCAAGCCCCCAGGCCCCAGGCCACCTCCTGTCTCCAGTCTCCACAGCCCTTCCCCTTCCTCTGCCAATTCCTCTGTCCCCCATGGCCTCACCCGCCTTCCACCCCTATGTTCCTGGCTCCAGCTCAGTACTACCCCTGCCCCCTTAGGTGGGGCTTGGACATCAGTGGCTCTGGGTCCAGCTCTACCTTTCCAGTCCATCAGGGATCTGGCTTTATTATGGGTCACCTCCCCCCACCTCCTTTCTCTCCCTCCCCAGTAAACTTAATGTTCCCCCAACAAGGTCCACACTCCCGAACTTCACTCATACTCTTCCTTCTGTCTGGTGGAACCCCATTCATCTACTCCCCAAGACTGCTTTCTAAAAAAACCCCACTCCTTCCAGAGGGGCCCAGGGAACAGTGGATAAGTGAGTAATTAAACTGTCAGCAAAAGGGTAAATTCTCAGCAAGGGAGCTGTAGAGGAGTGGAGTCAGGTAGGGATGTTCCTAAGGCCGCCCACCTCTGCCAGCTTGGGGCAAGTCTCCCATTTTATTTTTAAGAAGTCTGACCAGCACCCTGGAGCTTGAAATATTCTCCCCCACCATCACTTCTCTCCCCCCACCCATTTTAATTAAAACCATTGTTTTTCAAGCACATGTTAATTAAAAAGCAAACATGTTTTGCTAAGTAATTTGGAAGCTCTGGTTATGCAAACCAGAGTCATTCCAGTTAAAAAAATCCCTCACCCAGCTTGCCCCAGTGTCTTGGGAGCTGAGGACCCTTGTGGCTACAGTAGATGCACATCCCTTTAGACTTTACATTCCCTGTGGAGGTCTAGCTAGGGCAGGTGTCCTCTATGTTTCACAGGTGGGAACACAGAGGGGTTACAGAGGCCTAGAGTTCCTAGCAAGCGTAGCATCACCAACCCCCTGCAAATGTGTGCTCTGGGCCTGGGGAGCAATATCTGGTGAGGAGGGCGATCGACTCCTGTGCCCCATCCTGCAGGCAGGGTCTTTGTCTCAGAGCCTCTGCCCAGCTGTGGGCTGAGGGGAGGAGGATGCAGGCATGACAATGCTGCGAGCCCAGCCAGGAAGGCTGACGGGTGCTGGGCCACCTCCCTGAGGTCTTCAGCACAGCTCTGGCTACGATTAACCAAAGCTGGGACGGTAGGTCCCTGAGGTGAGGGCCCAAGGTAAGGACCAGCCGTCTGGGATGGGGGAGCCCTGGATGCTCAGAGGTACCTGCTGCAGCCCCAGCTCCCCACTCTGTGTCTGGTCTTGCCCACAGTGTGCCCACCCTGACTCCTGGTCCTGGGAGTCTTGTAGTTCTGGGGCCCTTCACTTCTTGTGCAGTAGCCTCAGGGCCCATTTCAAGGAGCTGGAGCCCCCAAGATGCAGGGTTCAGTGACCTCTAGTCCCTCCTGCTCCCTCTCCCTGGCAGGCAGGGATGGGGGCATTGCACCAAGAGGCCTTTCCAAACCCTGTCACCACTTTGCAACCTGCTTGTTGGCTCTCCCAGCTCAGAGTCCTACCAACAGAAGGGTGTCTCACATGTGTGCCGGTGTGTGCTCCATGTGCGTGCGAGTCTGTACCCAGGTGTGTGTCACTGTTCACCAGGGCCCTGGTGTGAAGGGGTCTCTTCCTGCTTCCTGAAGGAGACCAGTGTCGAGGTCCCGCAGGGATGGGGGAGGGTGGTGGTGCGGTAGTGACCAGGAAGAGGATGTCTAATGCGGGAGGGAAGGCGGATACCCACACCCCCCGCCCGGCACTGGGGAACACGATGGGCCGGCTCGCACCTTCTGCACACACACAGGGACACAAGCTGAGGGGCGGGACGCCTGAAGACCTGGCCCTGTGCCACCCAGCCGGCCCTCTCTCTCCCCTGCACTCAGCCTTCTTCTCTGTAAAATGAGAACTATGTGCTCTGATGTTTGCAACTTATGACACGCAGTGTCTCCCCATCGGGGACACACACACCCTCACAAGCCACGACACACGGTGTCACACAGCGACGCACGCTGGCAGCCGGCTCCCAGGGCCCGCCCTCCCTGGGCGACGCGCCAGTGACACACACACTGTCGCCGCGCCAGTGACACACACACACTGTAGCCGCTCCGGCTCACACCCACGTCCCGGGAGGAGCTGTGCTACCGCCGCACTCCCCTGGGTACCGCGGCGCAGCGCTTCTGTGCTCTGCTCCCTCCGCCGCGCCTAGAAACCGCAGTGGGCCGGCCGGGATGAGCTCACGCCGCCTTCCGCCGCCCAGGTCTAACACGCTCCAGATGCCCCGCGGCCCGAGCCGGGAGCGCGGAGGACGGCCCTCTGGCTCCCCCTGCAGGGCTCAGCTGCTCTCGGCGGTGCAGGCACCCGCGGGACGGGGTGGGGCTGCCTCCGGAAGGGGCGGGGCTTAGCTCACCCGCCCGCTTTTCCTCCGGTTCTGCCCGCCGCCTGAGTTCGGAGCCGGGGGTGTGCTGCTGCGAAAGCTGTCCCGCTTTTCCCGCGCGGCTTCCAGGTCCCAGCCCACGACCCCCGTGGGCGGCTCAGCGGCCACGTGCTGGGTGGCGGTCCCTTCACCGGCTGCCCTCGCCAAAACATGGGATTCCACCCCACTCCACCCCCAGTTACTCGGACCAGCCCGGACCCTTCACCAGGTACTGCAACTCAGGCCCCCGCGCGGCCCTGACTAGGCCCTGCCCACTCTTGCTCCTCTCGGAACAAACAGCCTAGTTTCTACTGGGAAAGCAGCAGGGGCCTGACCACCGCCTGTTTTTAATAAGCAGATGGTATTTCCCCGAAATCGCGGCCCCGTGGCTGACCTCACGGGGATGACGGCTGGCTGTGGGCCAGGGGGCGGGAGCCGCCTCAGGGTGAGCCCCTGATGCCTGGCCTTACAGAGAAGTCGGGCAGAGAGGAGGAGCTCTGGTTTCCAGTCCCAGCTCAGCTGCCGGCTCATCCAAAAATCTGTCCCTCTGTCTGTCTGTAGTGTTGTGCATCCCAGGCCAGTGCTTCCAGCGCCCCTCCTCCTCAGCCATGCCTAGGTTCCCACTTTCCTCCTGCCTCGTTGTATGGTCCTGGTAAACTGCTTAACCTCTCACCTCTCATTTCCTCCACTGTGGGATGGGGTCATTGTGGGATTTGAGAGGGGACCAGCAAGGGAGAGCAGATGGACCCCAGGAACAAGTAATTTCCAGAGGGCTGGAGGAGGGGTCTCTCGGGAGCTAAGGGGCCAGGGATCAGGCCTTGGTCTTCCTGGGGCAGAGTTGGGGAGGTAGAGGAAGGGCCTCCGGGGAGATAGATAGATAGGGCACCACAGATGTCCTGGCAGAATGACAGTGTTCAATGAAGGGTCAGCAGAGGGGGCTTGGGACACCTGGAGTCAGGGAAGGGTGTCAGGAAAGGCTTTCCAGAGGAGGAGGTTCTGAGTGAGGTGCAGTTAGTCAGGCTAAGACCCGGGGCTGGGCACAGAGTACTTAGGCAATGAAGGGGTGGGGTGGGGGACAGAATGGAGAGTGGAACCAGACAGTTGGGTCCAAGCCATCTCTGGTAGTGAGTGGAGACTCTGCTGGAGGCACCGTAGGGGGTGACGGCCCTTGGGAACTGGTCCTGAAGCCCCATCTGTAACTGAGGGACAAAGACAGAAAGCCAGAGGAGGGCACTGGGTCCAGTGGAGGGACAGAGGCCAGGAGCCACAGGGGGAGCAGGGGGACAGGGAGAGGAGTTGTAGCAGGCAGATAGGTGTGCGTTGGACATATCTGGTGGCTGGAAGATTTGTTTGCTCTGGAGCTTGCACTTTGCAGATGCTTGGGGCCCCTCCTCAAAGGAACAACAGTAACAGTGAGTAATACTTTTTGAGCAAAGCATGTGCCAGGCAATGCTCTGAGCACTTACAGGTATTAACTCATTCTCTCTTCACTAGAATTTTATTCATTTGTTCATTCATTCAGCAGATGTTTGTTGAGTACCTGCTGTGTGCCAGACATGTTCCAGGTGCTGGGAATCCAGCAGTGACAAGACATACAAAAACCCTGTCCACAGAAAGCTTACATGTGGAAGGGGAAGACAGCTCGTGCATATGTGAGTAAAATGTATAGTATTTCAGATTGTGAGAAGCGCTACAGAGAAAATTAGAGGATAAGGGGGATCAAGAGGGCAGAGTAGGGGGGCACACTTTTTGAGAGGGTGTCCTGGGAGAGCCTCAATGGGGAGGTGATGTTTGAGTACAGACCAAATCTGGCTCACCACCTCTTAGCTGAGAATAGTTTTTACAGAAGAGCATTTGCAATCATTTACAAGATAGGGAACACTAATTTTGATGTTATCCCCCTAAAAGAATTCCATTCTTCTTAGTAGACCTGTATTACCCCAAACCAAAACCAAAACCAAAAAAACAACAACCCCCTCCCCCCCAAACTAGTACTTAGTTCTTCTAATTATATTTTGAGTTTCATCAATAACATTGATGGGTGGCTTCCCTGGTGGCGCAGTGGTTGGGGGCCCGCCTGCCGATGCAGGGGACGCGGGTTTGTGCCCCGGTCCGGGAGGATCCCACATGTCGCAGAGCAGCTGGGCCCGTGAGCCATAGCCGCTGGGCCTGCTCGTCCGGAGCCTGTGCTCCGCAACGGGAGAGGCCACAACAGTGAGAGGCCCGCATACCGCAAAAAAAAAAAAAAAAAAAAAAAAAAAAAAGTGTGTGGCTGTCATTAATGGAATATCTTTTTTTTTCTATTACATTTTCTAATTTATTATTGTTTCAGGGTAGAAAGTTATTGATTTTGTATATTGATCTTTTCCCCAGCCCTCTTATTCTCTTACAGTTTTATTAATTTTTCAGTTGGTTTGTTTGGCTTTGTTTTAGAAAGCAGTTATATCTTCCACAAATGATGCATTTTGGTCTTCCTACCTATGTATAGCTCAGTTTCTTCCTTTCTTTACCTTCCTCCACTCCCCTTCTGCTTGTCTCCCTACTCTCTCCCCTTACTTCCTTCCTCTGTCTTCTCCATAATGCACAGGGTTTCAATCTCTTCACATCCTTACCAACACTTGTTATTTTCTGTGTTGTTGATCTTGGATTGTTTATTTTTAGCCATCATAATGGGTGTGAAATAGTATCATATTGTGGTTTTTTTTTTTTTTTTTTTTTTTTTTTTTGCGGGCCTCTCACTGTTGTGGCCTCTCCCATTGCGGAGCACAGGCTCCGGACGCGCAGGCCCAGCGGCCATGGCTCACGGGCTCAGTCGCTCTGCGGCATGTGGGATCTTCCCGGACCAGGGCACGAACCCGTGTCTCCTGCATCGGCAGGCGGATTCTCAACCGCTGCACCACCAGGGAAGCCCCATATTGTGGTTTTGATCTGTATTTTCCTAATGTTAGTGATGTTGGTTATCTTTTCATGTGCTTACTGTACATTTTTGTATCTTCTTTGGATAAATGTCTATTCAATTTCTATGTCCATTTTTAAATTGGGTTTTTGTTGTTGAATGTAGGAGTTCTTTATATGCTCTGGATATCAATCCTATATCAGATACATGAATTGCAAATATTTTCTCCCATTCTGTGGATTATCTTTCACTCTACTGATAGTGTTTTTTGCAGCACAAAAGCTATTAATTTTTTTAATTACTAATTAATTAGTTAATTTATTTTTGGCTGCGTTGGGTCTTCGTTGTTGCACGCGGGCTTTCTCTAGTTGTAGTGAGCGGGGACTACTCTTCATTGCAGCGCGCGGGCTTCTCATTGCGGTGGCTTCTTGTTGCAGAGCATGGGCTCTAGGTGCGCGGGCTTCAGTAGTGTGGCACACGGGCTCAGTAGTTGTGGCTCACGGGCTTTAGAGCACAGGCTCTGTAGTTGTGGCGCACGGGCTTAGTTGCTCCATGGCATGTGGGATCTTCCTGGACCAGGGCTTCAACCCGTGTGCCCTGCATTGGCAGGTGGATTCTCAACCACTGTGCCACCAGGGAAGTCCTGGAATTGTTTTCTTAATTTCCCTTTTTATCCCAATTTTATTTTTATTTATTTTTAAAAATCAATTTTAGTGAGGTATAATTTAAATGAAATAAATTGCACATATTTGACTAGTTTTGAGAGATACATATTTTTTTAAAGCCACAACAATAATCAAGATACAGAACAATTCCATCCCTTGTAAAAGTGTCCGTGTGTCCCTTCACAGTTCATTCTTCCCTCTGTCCCTGGCCCAAGGCAACCACTGCTCTACCTTCTGTCACTCTAGATTGGTCTACATTTTCTGGAATTTTATATGAATTTTTATATAAATGGAATAATTCTGTATGGGTCTGACTTCCTTCACTCAACATAATGATTTTGAGATTTACCCATACATTTGTATGTATCAGGAGTTAGTTAATTAATTCATTAGTTAACTTTTTTTTTTTTTTTTTTTCGGTACGCGGGCCTCTCTCCAGCTGCAGAGCACAGGCTCCGGACGCACAGGCCCAGCGGCCATGGCTCACGGGCCTAGCCGCTCCGCGACATGTGGGATCCCCCCGGACTGGGGCACGAACCTGCGTCCCCTGCATCGGCAGGCGGGCCCCCAACCACTGCGCCACCAGGGAAGCCCATTAGTATGGATGTCATACTTTGTTTATCCAGTTACCTGTCAGTGGTCATTGTTTTTTTTTTTTTTTTTTTCCTAGTATTTGGCTTTTGTTCAGTTTTTACTGGGCCATTTGTCTTCTTACAGAGCTGTTAAGTGTTCTTTATATGTTCTAGATACAAATATTTTGTCATAGATGTACTGCAAATATTTTCTTTCAATCTCTACCTTGAATTTTCATTCTTTTAACAGTAGTTTTCAAAGAGCAAAATTTTAAAATTTTGATAAAGTGCAATTTATCAATTTTTTTCTCCTATCACTTGTTTTTATGTCTTATTAAAATATATTTGCCTACTTCAAGGTTACACAAATTTTCCCTTATAGTTTTTTCTAGGAGTTTTATAGTTTTTGGTTTGACATTTAAGTCTGTCATTGATTTCTGGTTAATTTTCGGCTTAATTTCCTTTTTGATTGTTCACTGTTAGTACATAGAAATGCAACAAATATTTGCATGTTAATTTTGTATCCTGCAACTTTTCTGAATTCATTTATTATCTCTAACAGGATTTTTATGGAATCTTTAGGGTTTTCTATATATAAGATCATTTTGCCTAATTGGCTGGCTAGAACTTTCAGTACAATGCTGAGTAGAAGTGGTGAAAGTGAGCATCCTTGTCTAGTTCCTGATCTTAGGGAAAAGCTTTTAGTCTTTTGCCATTAATTATGATATTCATTGTGGGTTTTTCATATATGGCCTTCATCATATTGAGGAAGTTTCTTTTTGTTCCTAGTTTATTGATTTTTTTTTTATCATGAAAGGGTGTTAAATTTTGCCAAATGCTTATTGCCTCAATTGAGATGACATGTATGTGTATGTATGTGTGTTTCTTTTTCTTCTTTGAACATGTGTAAAATAACTATTTTGAAGTCTTTGTCTACTATGTCCAACACATGGGGCCCCTCGAAGACCCCATAAGTTAAGTTTCTCCTATCTGCTTCTTCTCCTATGTATTGGTTAAACTTTCCTATATCTTTTGCTGACAAAAAATTAATAGTCGATCTAAGAAAGAAGTAGAAAATTTTATTTGAGCCAGCCTGAGGATTATAACCTGGGAGACAGTTTTTCAGAAAATTCTAAGGGGGCTTCCCTGGTGGCACAGTGGTTAAGAATCCACCTGCCAATGCAGAGGACATGGGTTCGAGCCCTGGTCGGGGAAGATTCCACATGCCACGGAGCAACTAGGCCCGTGTGCCACAACTACTGAGCCTGTGCTCTAGAGCAGGGGAGCCACAACTACTGAAGCCCGCGTGTCTAGAGCCCGTGCTCCGCAGCAAGAGAAAGCCACCACAATGAGAAGCCTGCGCACCGCAAAGAAGAGTAGCCCGCGCACCGCAAAGAAGAGTAGCCTCCGCTCACGGCAACTAGAGAAAGCCCGCGTGCAGCAATGAAGACCCAACACAGCCAAAAATAAATAAATACATAAATTTAAAAAAAAAAAGAAAGTTCTGAGGACTGTTCTGCCTGTTAGAGATCAAAGCACAGTGATATAAGATTTTGAGACAAAGTTTTATGCATCGAAGTCCCATATTGACAGTTTACTAGTTCACCAAGGTGAGTAGTGGGTTATTGTAAGCCCTTACAGAATTGAGAAAGGAATGTTATCTCCTAAGGAGTTACCTTCTGGAGCCAGGAGGAAATTGGTTTTCTTTTGGCGAGTAGGCATTTCTGTGTCTTCTGAGGGGAGCTAATTAGTGTATAATGCAGATGCACAATGCACACTAAAGGGGAGGGGGTAGTGGCTCAAACAGGCAGAGAGAGAATTTTATGTTTAAAATTTTTCTGGTCCTGCCTTAAAAATAATTTTATTTCATCACTTTGCATGTCTTGTAATTTTTTCATTGAAAAGCAAAAATCATAGGTAATATAGTATAGCAAATCGGGATACTGATTCCTGCCCACCCAGGATTTGTGGTGATCATTTGTCTATTTGTTTAGTACTTGGGTGAGATAATTTTGTGAAGTCGATATTTCCACCTCAATTTGCAGCCTCTGATATCCCTGCTTAGGTTTTTTCCTTATTTTTATATTTTAGCCTGGCTTCCTAGGGTTAACTCCTGGATCACTGTAAGCTAGCTTCTCATTGGTCAATGGTTGTGTGTAAGCCCCTTTGGTCAGTTTTATTTTGACTATTTATCGTTGGAAGTGTGTGCGTGTCTTGGAGATGGCTTTCACCATTTAGGGAATTTACTCTCCCCTCCGTCACCGCATGTTCATCCAATGACTGGAAACTTGGAAATTCCCTATCCATTCATTCTTTTTTTTTTTTTTTTTTTTTTTTTTTTTTTTTTTTCCGGTACGCGGGCCTCTCTCCGCTGTAGCCTCTCCCATTGAGGAGCACAGGCTCTGGACGTGCAGGCCCAGAGGCCATGACTCACGGGCCAAGCCACTCCGCGGCATGTGGGCTCCTTCCGGACCGGGGCACGAATCCGTGTCCCCTGCATCGGCAGGTGGACTCTCAACCACTGCGCCACCAGGGAAGCCCTCCATTCATTGTTGAAAAGACACAGGCTTGGGTATGTGCACCGTCTCTCAGCCTACTAAGGATGAGTGTGATTTTATTTTTAAGCTGGGCTTATTAGGAGTTGCCCCTGGGTCAGAGAAGCTCACTGTGCAGCCAGTATTTGGTCAGAGGTTGTGCTTAAATCCATTGCACTAGCAAGGTTTCTGCACTTTGCTGATCTGTGTTTGGTTTGGGAAATACATTTAAATTTGCTCTACTTCCTGCTCTTATTGTTCATGAGTTGGTGTAGCCTAGTGCACGCACAGTGTTTTAGACCCCTGGGGATGAGTGTGATCCCAGGAGAACTCTTCTTGGCTGCTTCTTTCACTAGTTTTCTCTGTTAAACTTCTGGTTAGTCTGCTGTTTCACTTTTTGTTGCTAGTTATCATGGAGCTACTGACCCTCTCTTAACTGCTCACCAAGAAGATCCCTGTTGTTCTTAACAACTCCATTAGGCATGAATTTCTCCACCCTCTGTTCCAAATAAATTCAGCTATTTCAAGCAGAGTTGCAGAGCATTTCTTTCAGCCTGCCTATCCTCCTGGGCAGAATGTTTGTGCTGTTGTAGCAGAGCTAGGGATGGGGATGGCAGCCTGTTTCTCCTGGAATGGAACTCCTGTTCTATTAGTGGGCAATGGGGAGAGAGTTGGTATCTCACTTGCCCCTCCCATGGAACCTCTGCTCTGTGAGTGAGCTGAGATGGGACAATTGAAGACCCAGGATTCTTAGCCTGCTGTACCTGGGGTAGATCTTCTGCTGTATGAGTAGGGGCTAAGTGAGGGAAGGAAGCTCTAGTCCTCTTGGTCATGCCTTCTAGAACAGAGCTTCTGCAAAATGGTCTTGGGAGAATGAAAGACACCAGCTATCTACTTCTCCTGGGGTGAAACCATAGCTGGGGGAGAGGGAGACCCCATTGTCTTGGCCACTTGCCCAGAACAGAGTTCCATAATATGAAGCTAAGGAGTAAGCATGGGAGCTGGTCGTGGCTCAAATACCACAGACTCTCGCCAAGAACTCTTGGTTCTTACCAAGAATTTTTAAATTTTCTTGCATAAATATTTCTCAATTTTCTGTATGCCATTAGGACAATTTCCACAGAACTTAAATAGTTATTTTTAAAAAAATAATTTTCACCAGCTAAATAGCTTTCTCTCTGGAGAATCAACTGAGCTCCTCATGCAGCCATTCTGGAAGTCCAAAATAAAAGTTTTAAAATCTGTCCAAACATTTGGCAATTTTCAAGATATTTTTCTATTATTGGTTTCTAGTTTAATACTGTTATAATTTGAAGACATATTCTGTACAATTTTAATTCTTTCAAATATGCTACTATTTGTTTAATGGCCCCGTAATATGCTCTATTTTGGTGTATGTTCCATGTACACTCAAAAAAAGGTATATTCTGTTGTTGCTAGGATATAGTATTCTATAAATGTCATTTAGGTCTAATTCATTGATAGTATTTTACAGATCTTATATATACTTAGTAGCTCTCTGTATAGTTGTTCTATCAATTATGAAAGACATGTTAAAGTTCCAAATTCTAATTGTGGTTAGAATGTCTTTTTCCCCTTGCTCTGTAAATTTTGAAGATCTGTTGTTAGCTCCATTTAGGATCCTAACATATTTAGGATTTTGTTTATCATTATGCAATTAATGTCTTTATTTATCCCTGACAATATTCTTTGTTCTGGTGTTGACTTTGCCTGATAGTAATCTAGACATTTCTTCTTTTGATTAGTGTTTGCATCATATATCATATTCTATACTTTCCCCCATAACCCGTCTATATTTAATGTGGGTAAATAGTTGTGCTTTTTAAAAAAATCCTGTCTGACAGTCTGTCTTAATTCATATACTACAACATGAATGTGAATTAATAGAATCGCTAATTCATCTAATAGATTCATTTACCTTTGGTGTAAGTATTTTTATTGTTGGATTAAAGTGTACCATCTTTCTAGTTGTTTTCTATTTGTCCCATCTCTTGTTTCTCTTTTCCTCTCTGCTTTTCTTTAAGTTAATGGAGTATATTTTATGATTCTATTTTATCCTCACTATTGGCTTACTTATTATAGTTATTTAACTTTTCTCTAGTTTCCCTTGAGTTTACAGTGAATATCTTTAGTTAATTGTCCTCTTTCTTCAAATAACAGGATTAGTTTTTTAGGTAGTGCAAGGGCTTTATAACAGTATCTCCCATCCTTTATTAGTTTTCTTTTGCTATCTATACTATGGTAAAATCACTTTGATGATAAGTAATGTTTTTTGAATCACATGTTATATCAAGCTACTTTAAAAAAGTCCCTATGTTGTCCATAGTTAAAACAAGGAGCAAGATGCATTTCCACACACATTTGCAGTAGATATATTTTCTGAGCTTTCTGCTACAGTTCGAGAAGCAGTTTTTGGACCTTAATGCAAGTGCAAAGGAGATTTACATATTTCAAAAATCCACTTAACATTGCAGTTGAGGAGCTTCCACCTAAACTTCAGTGAAGTGATTAATTTGCAGTGTAATGACAGGATAAAAGGCACATATCAAGAGAAAAATCCAAAAGAACTCAATAAATGCCTTCCAAGTGAAGATTTTTTTTTTTGCTCAAAGCCATATGTTCATAGATTAATAGCAGCATTTGATGATGGCACTTATCTGCATGAAAAGACATGCTTAAAGATGAAAAGCATAGGGACTTCCCTGGTGGTCCAGTGGTAAAGAACCTGGCTTCCAATGCAGGGGATGCGGGTTCGATCCCTGGTCAGGGAACTAAGATCCCACATGCCACGGGGCAACTAAGCCTGCGTGCCACAACTACTGAGCTTGTGCGCCTCAACTGGAGCCTGCGTGCAGCAAATTACAGAGCCCACACACCCTGGAGCCTGCGCGCCACAACTAGACAGAGAAAAAACCCGCACGCCACAGCCAGGGAGGTCTGCCCACCGCAACTAGAGAGAAGTCTGAGCAGAATGCGCAGGGTAATGAAAAGATCCTGCATGCCTCAACAAAGATCCCATGTGCTACAACTAAGACCCGACGCAGCCAAAAAAAAAAAAAAAAAACAAAAGATGAAAAGCGTAACATATAGGGTTGGCCAAAAAGTTCTGGCCAACCCAGTATCATTACAGTTCACCATTAACAGAACATTTACAATTGATTTTGATGATAGAGAATGCTAACTTTGGACCCCAATTAAGTAAAATGTTATTCCTCCCCTCTCCAAAATTTCAATCTTCTCATTAGTAGATTTATATTATAAAATATTATATCCAATTTATATTATTACTGTTTTTGAGGAAATGGTTCTTTCTTATAAGAAATCCACATAATATCCTTAATTTTATCTTATGGTTGGCAAATTCTAAAATATTTGCTATCTGGTCCTTTATAGAAAATGTTTATGGACCTCTGAACTAAAGCCTTCAAATATATTCGTCATAGCATTTAAAATTCCTTGTGTGATAGTTCCAAAATCCATGTTATGTCTTACTCTAGTTCTGTTGATTGGTTTGTCTCTTGAAAGAGCGTTGTTTATTTTTTGTTTGTTTTATTGTGTGTCTTGTCATTTTTGGTTGAAAGTTAGCTATCTTGTGTAGAATAGTAGAGACTTAAGCAATACCACTTATGTCCAGAAATGGGCATGTATTTTCTTTAGTGGGGAGTGTTGAGATAATTGTGTCCTGATTGTCTCTGATTTTTGTTATTGCTATGGTTACCCTCAATATGCAGCAGGCTTCAAACTCTTCTAGTGTTATTTTTTGCTTAGAGTGGTAGCTGATTTGTTTTTCTCAGTGTCTTCTCCACTCTCACCTATCTGTCCTCTCTTTGTGCCTGTGTCTCACAGAAGATGTCTCTCCATGCTTTTACTCTCTCTTCTAGCAATAGACTGCTGTTACTTGTTCCTGGACACTTGCTAGTGGAGGGAGGAGGTGGGGCATTCTTTGTTGTCCTGATTCAGCCTCCCCCTAAGTCAGGTGCTATATTCTTGGCTCTCAGAGAAGAGGCCTTCTCAGTGACCTTGACCTTCTTGCAGTATAGGAGATCTCTATAAGTCTGGTCCAGGAGAATTTCCTGCTCCTCCCCCAGGGACAGAGGTTATTTTATGTTCTCTTCACCCAGCTACAGTAGGCTTTAAACTGTGTCCTGAAAATTACAGTTTTATGCCCTTCCCCTAGTTGCATAAGGCAGCATCTCCTCTGTTTCCTCCTTCTTCTCCTCCTTCTCCTTCTTCTTTGGCAGCACAGCGGGGAGAAGAAACAGAATAGAAGGACCCAGGCCAGACTTCATACTTTCCCGTAGTGATTCCTGCTTACCTCTCCAAAGACTACACTGTAATTAAGGCTTACAATGTTAACTTCTCAGTTTAAAAGCTTCCATGACTTCCCTAAAATATTTTCATATGCCTTATAACTGCAGGGTTGATGTAGTTGATAATAAGATGTAGTATCTGATCTTTTGGCTCACTGAATTTCAACATAAATTGAATTAAGAGCTTCATCAGAACTCTTACAAAAAAGTTAGGGCATTGATTGGGAGTGAGACCCTGAAAATTTACATGGGAATACATTTGGATAGATTTAGGACACCCTTACCCCCAGCCACGTTGAACCACTCTTGCTAACAGAAACAGCGCCTCCTCCCATTTGATAAGGCTGGTCCTCTCCACCTTAGAGACACTGTAATGACTTCATGTGAGTAAATTACATTATAAGGGCATACCAGTTCTCTGCCTGAATCACCCCAGTCTTCACTGCCTCTAGACCTAATAACTAGAGTAAGATCCCAGCATGCTCTAGGACAGGTGCAAAGTATAACCCAGGGGTAGAAGGCTTCCTTACAAAAGGAACTGCAAGATTTTGCTGATCTACATTGGAAGGAACAAGGGGTATATATATAGGATGGGATTCAAAGGATTCTTGATTGGGAAGGCTTGGTCCCAAATTTATCAACAGTATACTTGCTAGAAATTTGGAATTCAGTTTGCTGGTTCAGATAGGTGGGAATGATTCTGCATGTTTACTGGGTTGTTTTAAACCTGAACGCAATAGTGGACCACACTAAAGGAAATTGATATGTCAGAAATTCCTTAGCCTAATGTGGAGAAAGGAATGCAAAGAGAGAGAGCTTTAGAGAATAACCCCTTCATCAAGACATTGAAAAATAAATTGTGAGGGGAACACCCATATCCTTGAAAAACACTGTAACTGGCTGTCCTCTTTTGGCTGGGGAAAAGTGGGAAGTACTGCAACTCAGAAGTTGTTATTGTTGTCTTTCCCCTGACTTCAACAGGGATGATGAAATCCAGAGAGGCAGAGGCCTGGTAGAAGCACTTAAGCAACAAAGACAAAGAGACATCAGGGGCATAGAGCTAATAAGAATGGATTGACCTGCGGGTATCTTTGGTGGTGGCTTATTTTTACAGGCATCCCCACGACTGAAATTGCATAGCAGCCAGCTCCTTTGTCCAACCCACACCCACTTCATCTATAGTCCCCCTCCCCGCAAATCTAGGTTTGGTGAATGAGGCCCTGCCTTGAGGAACCGTTATGGAGAACTAAGGCTCCTCAGCTAGTTCCCAGACCTGCCCATCCTCACCAGCTCCAGGCTAGGTACCACACCAAGAAGGGCAGGGACGTCAGAAAGCACCCGCCTTTTAGAGCCGATGTTAAATTGGAAGGTCCCTAGCAAGGACAGTCTCCTCAGATGTACCCTTACCCCTTGGGCCTGGGCAGCATTTTGGCTGGACACAGTCTGGCGTGAGGATCTGAGAGCACGACCCTGCACTCTCAGGCAGGAGACTTCGTGGGCAGGGGCACACAGAGCGCTGAGGCCGTCGCCGAGCGCATGGCGTCCCCGGGCGGCCCCCGCAGCCTGGCTCCTGCCCCTTCAGCGCTGCCTCAGGGAGGCCCCAGTGGGCGGGTCAGCGACGCCCTTGCCCACTTCACCCCTCTCGGGAGGTGGCCTCGAGGACCCCAGGGCGGAACAGCCAAACCCTGGAGGGGGTCAGGGAGCCCCTGGGAACCCTGGGTCCCCTGGGGCTCCGGGAGCCTCCAAGTTGGTGGAGTTTTGGCCAACTCTTCTCATTGGCCTTCTGGAGGGGCGGGCTGAGGCGCCAGTGTGGGGGCCGGTGCTCCCTGGGAGTTTGAGGGGATCGGGGTCAAAATTAGCGCAGCCCTGCTGTGGAGCCTGAGGGAGATGCGCTTCATCTGTGGGTCCATGGCCTGCGGACTTGGAAGCGCTGTCCTGGAGCCTAGGAGGACATGACCTTCTCGGCTGTCTGAGGGGCTCCAGGGAGACAGGGACTGTTCCTTTGAGGTTCTCCTTGCTACCCTGTCCTCACCCCATCGTGTGGCCAAGTGTTCCTGAAAATCGTGGGAGGAAATCAGAGCGAAAGAAGGGAAGTGGCCTTGGCAGGTGAGTCTGAGGGTCAGTGGCAGACGTGTGTGGAGGTTCCCTCACACAGCTCAGTGGGTGCTGACTGCAGCCCACTGTATTTTAAGGTGAGTAATGACAAGTTGAGATGTGAGAGTTCTGGAGTCAGTCCTGCCCTCCTCAGATACCCACTAGTTTCTGCTGCCCTGCAAGTTGATAAAAACCCAACCCAAACCAAAGCACACACAATAAAAATGGGAGGGATTCTGCACTGGTAGTCTTGTTACTAGGAATACTAGTTTGGTGGACAAAACCAATTGTTTGGGTGAGCAAACCAATTTTGAGAGTCAGTAGGAGGGTTTTTTGGTGATAGGATCGTAGCGAGAGTGGTGAGAGAGGTTG
Organism: Kogia breviceps; assembly: GCF_026419965.1. NCBI lineage: Eukaryota > Metazoa > Chordata > Mammalia > Artiodactyla > Physeteridae > Kogia > Kogia breviceps. The sequence goes on from NC_081319.1 coordinate 41,431,782, forward strand.
GGGCCAGATTGGGAAACCGCTGATATGTGTGGAAAGGCACAAGGGATGCTTCCCAGGGTCTCTATGAGGGACAAGTCCTCCTCCCACAGCTGTTACTGCTACAATGTCATGATGGGAGATCAGAGTGTCTATGGTGAAATCTCAGGGTTGGTGGTTCCTATCAGCTGAGTCGTTCACCCTCAGTTCTCAACACGTGGAACTGTTAAACACGTGGAACTGTTCTCAACATGTGGAACGTTGCTCTTCTCCGGCTCTTCTTCGCTGTAAATTTCACTGGGGTCATCCAGCCTATATGCATCCCTGAGAAGACTTTCCAGGTGGAAGCTGGGACCAGGTGCTGGGTGACTGGATGGGGCAAGCAACAAGAATTCGGTGAGACTGTGAGGCAGGAAGTAACCTTGGGCAGAGAGGGAGGCAGCCTTATCCCTGGAGTTGGCAACAACACTAGAGGGAGGGGTAGCGAAGCACGCCACCTGGCAGGTGGGTTAGGGGGCAGCCAGGCTAATGGTTCCCGATTGGCTTGAGCCCAGAAATTGGTTGAGGCCTTTTGTTGCCACACCAATATTTGATGGCAGCCGTTTAAGCAAGGCACCAGTCCTGGGAACTAGAACTGCTCAGGAGAAGAAGAAATACATGGGTGAAGTCCCCTGCAGATTTGTGGGGAACTGTGCCTGGCTGGTTTGGGGTCATTTTTAGGTTCCCTGGGGACAGAGCCAGATGCTCTGGAGTTCTCTCCAGGGTGCATTTCTGCTCAGGGGGTGATGAGCTGTCTGCCAGGCAGAGCTGCCCCTCGTTGGAAGTACCTGCCTTGGTGCCCAGGTACTTTCCTGTCCTTGGGAGTGTTGGCAGAGCCTGAGGACCCCAGTTGGTGAGGCTATAGGGCCTGCTATCTCTGGGAAGAGGCTGAATTGTTCCTTTGGGCACTACCTGTCCGAGAGTCTGTGATTCTGCTTTAAAGTAAAGACACTTTGCTGATGCACCGGACACCTTTCATTATTACTATTGATGTGCAGAGTGACAGATGCTTGGTTATCATTTCTCAGGCTGGTAAGGCCTTGCCTCTTCCTGTCCTGATCTGTTCTTCCTTCTCGTCCTGGTTTTGTTTCCTACCTTCTATTCTCCCCATGTCAGCTTTGGGCTGCAGTTTCCTCTGTTGTCAAATGGGGACAATATCCTCTGTGCTGCCTTCTTCAAGGGGGATTCAAGGTGTTTGGGGGCTTACTGTCCACCTGTGCAGATCTACCCACTGCTGAGTTTCTTTGCTTGTAGGTGGCCCATTTGTCTCAGTCTTACTCCGGGAGATGGACCAATATATCATCTACTATGAAGAATGTAATGGGATGGTCCAGAAGGCCATGCCAACAGATAAGGATGTAGTACTGGAAGGAATGATCTGTGGCTATAATAGTATAGGAAAGGATTCTTGTCAGGTAGGTTCATGGGTCTCTTGCCACCTCCGCATTGAGGTTGTTCCCTCAAAGTTTCCTCATTCCCCAGTGGCGGAGCCTGGGTTATTTGCCAACTCCCCTTTCAGCCTTTACTTAAGGAGATTCAGGGGAGAACCCCTTAAGACCCCCCTGAGCTGGCCTGGCCTGTTCCTTCAATAGGGAGCAGCCCTCGCATCCTGGGCGTGCTGCCAGGGTGTGGTGAAGTTGGGGGTGATAATGATAATAAATGTAAGTTCGTATAATTGAGTTCCTTCTATGGCGACTTACTGTGCCAGTGTGAGCATTCACCCACATTAGCTCAGTTACCCAGCTCACAACCCTGCAACATAATTATACACATTATTATACAGATGTGGTCCCTAAAAGACATAAGTTCAAGGTTCCCCTGGGAGTGCCTGGGCCCACAGTCTCCCCTTTGCACCAAGCAGCCTTTCTGAGCAGGGGGCATCTGAGCCAGGTCTTAGAGGATGAGTATTTGGAGTCTTGGAAAGAGGAGAACATCACTGGTGGGAGAGAGAACAGCAAGTACAGAGGCTCAGAGTTCTGAAGTACGTGTCATGTTTAGGGAATGTGTTTCAGGTCTGGAGCATATTAAGGGTATGGAACAGAAATTCAGAAGGAACTTGACTCCTTGGAATTTATAGGGCTGCCATCACAGCTCTTTATACAAGAGAGAAATAAACTTCTCTTTTAATTAAGCCACCATCATCTTCAGTCTCACTTGCTCACAGAAAAACCTCAATCTAACTAATTCAGTTGATATTATCTGGAGCTTTATTTCTGGATTGTTAGGAATATAAGTTTTTAAAGTCATTTCTTATTTAGACTAAATTCGTCTTTATTCCTACTTTGCTGTATGCCATTGCTTCCTTCTCTATTCATATTTAAAAATTGGTAAGGTTAAAAGTTTATGTTGATGAATGACTGTATTATCTCAATGCATTTCTATATTATTTTCTTTACTGAGGTATAATTTATTCATAGTACAATGCACACATTGCACTGTACAATTTTATGTGTTTTAACAAATGTATACCCATGCTAACATCACCCAAATCATGATAGAGAACATTTCCATCAATCCAGGATGTCCCCTTTTATTCCCTTCTATCATCCCCTCCCAGAGGTAACCTTTGTTCTGTTTACTGTCAGATTAGATTTGCAGATTATTGCATCTCACATTAATGGAATCATACAGTAAGTGTTCTTTTGGGTCTACCTTCCACATAGGTAGGGGAAGTTTTTGTCTTCTTTTTTCTTTCAGTTTTATTGAGATATAATTGACATATAGCACTGTATAAGTTTAAGGGCTACAGCATAATGATTTGACATATATACGTCATGAAATGATTACCACAGTAAGTTTAGTGAACATCCATCATCTCATATAAACACAAAATTAAAGAAATAGCAAAATAGTTTTCTTTGTGAGAACTCTTATGATTAGCTCTCTTAACAACTTTGATATATAGCATACAATAGTGTTAATTATACATATCATGTTGTACATTACATCCCTAGTACTTATTTATCTTTTTTCAAGAATTTTTTTTTTATTCATTTATTTATTTATTTTGGCTGTGTTGGGTCTTCATAGCTACTCGCGGGCTTTCTCTAGTTGTGGCGAGCAGGGGCTACTCTTCGTTGAGGTACGCAGGCTTCTTATTGTGGTGGCTTCTCTTGTCGTGGAGCATGAGCTCTAGGCACGTGGGCTTCAGTAGTTGTGGCATGCGGGTTCAGTAGTTGTGGCTTGTGGGCTCTAGAGTGCAGGCTCAGTAGTTGTGGCTCATGGGCTTAGTTGCTCCACGGCATGTGGGATCTTCCTGGACCAGGGCTCGAACCAGTGTCCCCTGCATTGGCAGGCAGATTCTTAACCACTGCGCCACCAGGAAAGCTCACTTATTTATCTTATAACTGGAAGTTTATACCTTTTGACTGCCTTCATCAAATTCCACGTATTGTTTTTGAGATTCATTCATGTTGTCATGTGTATCATCAGTTCATTCCTTTTTACTGCAGAATAGTTACCCATTATGTGAATTTTCCACAGTTTGTTTATTCTTCTGTTGATGGACATTTGGGTTGTTTCTAGTTTGGGGTTATTATGAATAAAGCTGCTGATAAACATTCTAGTACAGGACTTATTGTGCCTATATGCTTTTGCTTCTATTGGGAATAAACCTAGGAGTGGAACTGCTGGTTCATAGAATAGATGTATGGTTAACTTTATTAGAAATTTCCAAAGTTTTCCGAATCAGTTGTACCATTTTATACTCCTACTAGCAATAAATGAGACTTCCACTTGATCCACGTCCTCATCGGTAGTTGATGAGGATTCCCAGTTCTAATAGGTATGAAATGGTATCTCACTGAGGTTTGAATTTTGCTTTTCCCTGTAACTAATGATATTGAGCACCTTTTCATATTCTCATATGTATATTTTCTTTTGTGAATCATCTTTTCAATTCTTTTGCTCATTTTATTTATTTATTTATTTTTCTTAAAAAAATTTTTTTTTCATTTGCTCATTTTAAATCAAGATGCTTGTCTTTTTATTGCTGGGTTGTAAGTAGTCTTCATATATTCTGATTAGAGTCCTAAGTCTGAGCCTTATAATTTTAGCTTTTACATTTAGGTCTATGGCCTACAGATTTTGGGGAGCAGAGTGAGATAGGGAACAACGTGTAATTTTCTCTATCTTTAATGTTTATCCAGTTCCAGTACCATTTATTGAAAATACATTTATTTTCACATTGATTTGCATTGGTACTTTAGTAAAAATTAATTGGCAGTATATATGTGCATCTATTTCTGGACTCTATTCAGTTCCTTATCTATTTGCATATTCTTATGTCAACTTCCCAGTGTCCTAGTTACTATAGCTTTGTAGTTAGTCTTGAAATTTGGTAGTGTTATACCTCCAAATTTGTTCATGTTTTTCAATCTGGAGCTTTTTTTTGTAAAAATTGACAAGCTGATTCTAAAATATATATGGAAAAGCAAAGGACTTAGAATAACTGAAATAAAGAACTACTGGATGTCAAGACTTAGTATAAAGGTATAGCAATCAAGACAGTGTGGTATTGGCATAAGGGCAGACATATAGATCAGTGGAACAGGATAGAGAGTCCAGAAATAGATCCACATGTATATGGCCAGTTGATTTTAACACAGGTGCCAAGATAATTCAACTGGAGATAGGATCGTCTTTTTAGTAAATGATGCTGTAACAATGGGACATTCCTATACAAAAATAAAATAAAACAAAGTGACTCAATCCTTACCTTGCATTATGTAGAAAAAATAACTCAAAATGGATTATAGAACTAAATGTAAAAAACTTAAAAGAAAAATCTTCGTGACCCTTGAGTAGGCAAAGATTCTTTATATAGGATGCAAAAAGCATGAACCATACAAGAAAAATAAAAAGATTGGATTTTATCAAAATGAAAATCTTCTGTTCTTTGAAAGACACTGTTAAGAAAATGAAAATAAAAGCCACAGACTGGAAGAAAGTAGCAACAATGACTACTCAAAGACTTACATATGAATGTTCATAGCATCTTTATTCATAATAGCTTGAATCTGGAAACAACTCAAATGTCTGTCAGCAGATAAATGATAGCCACTGAAATACTACTTGGCAATTAAAAAGAATAAACTGCTGTTATACACAGGAACATGAATGAATTCAAAAACATTATGTTGAGTGAAAGAAGCCAGAGCTGAAAGAGTACAATAAAGTGAAAAGACAAATCATGATTGTGAAATGATATTTGAAACACACATTACCAACAAAGGATTAGTATACTTAAAAAAAACTAAACAAAAAATACTTTAAAAGCAGCTCAAATGTAAAATTGAGTAGATGTTATAAACATTTTATAGAAAGAAGGCACAAATGATAAGTAAAGAGATGAAAATATACTGAACTTTAGGGAAATGCAAATTAAAACCATAACAAGGTATAATTTTATGCCCATCATGTGGGAAAAGCTAATAACTGTGGGATAATAGAGTCACACTGATAGTGGGAGTGTAATTTGGTAAAACTACTTTGAAAATTGTCATTATAAACTAAAAAATACAGATGAACGTATTTACACATGAATCGTTGACATCGAAGGTCATAACTCAGAAGACACAGGTAATTCAAAAGACACACATTGAAACAGAGGACTCATAATCAAAAGTGAAAATATACCATGAGTATGTATAGAAAACCAGTTGTTCTACTTTTTTGAAAGACTGGAATTGTTAAGAGTTAGTATTTCTCTCAGCTATACTCTTACCCTCCTATATCTAACATCCTCAGCAGGTATTTAATAGTTTCTCCTTTCAGATCAGAATTCTTGATCACTTTAAAGGCCCAATGAGGTACCTCTCTCAATTTAGACTGGTAAGCAATTCCCAGTTAGGAGAACAATTTAGGACTTTCTTAATGCTGGTGGGGAACTGTCCCTCTACACACATTTGTCCTTTGTGACTTCTTTGATGTAGGCACTGTGTCTTCATTCAATGGCCTTTAAGATTCCTCCCAAAGGTCAACAACAGTATGAGCTTTAAAAGCTGCTTTAACTTTTCAGACACTTTTTACCTCCCTGCAGGTTTCCAGTTGCAAAGCAGAGAGAATTTTCAACTCAAACTACCAAGCACTTAGGTCTTCAGTAGCCAGAGTAGTAATGAGAAGGAAAGGACAAAGACTCCCAAACTCTCCAACCTTTTTCCTTCCCTGCATTTCTAAGTGACTGCCTCTCTAAGAAGTCAGGATTCCCAGAGCAAGCAAGGTAGAAAGAGAAGGGAGTCACCAAGGAGTCAGATTCCAACTCCATTACCAGATTTTTTAGGAATTTGTCAAAACCTGGGCTAACCCCAGGCTTTGAATTAAGCATTTTTTTAAAAAAGCAAAAAACTGAGGTGAACGTTTCAGGACACCAAGAGACCTAGAGATCAGTCTAAGCTTTCTGTTATCTTTTTAAAAAAAGAAACTCTAAGTTATATTTTAGGGCATTGAAGGAATATCCAGTGTGGAATTTGATTTCCCATTATAAACAACTAGAAAACTAGATGGAGTAAAAGAAATGATTTTTCAGACATCAGGACAATAGGCAGCAAAGCACAGTGATCCTGGAGAGAAGGAAACAAGTGAGACAAACCCTGTAACTGTCCTGGATTCCTAAGCAGAGGCAATTTTCAGATGGCACAGGGAGAGAAACCCAAACAGAACATGATGATATCACAAAGTTAAGGAGACAAGAGATTGGAGTTCAGGAAGGCTAGGTATCTGGAGTTTGCAGGTCAGAATACTGTAGAGAAGTGTTGGTAAACTATGATTTGTGGGCCAGTTCCAGACATAGCCTGTTTTTGTACTGACCTAAGAATGATTTACACACTTTTAGGGAGTTTTAAAAAAAGAATATGTGGCAGAGCCCATGTGTGACCTGCAAAGCCTAAAATATTTACTATTTGTCTCTTTACAGAGAAAGTTTGCCAATCCCTGCTGGGTAGGATGGAGATATGCAGAGAAAGAACTCCAGAAACCTGCAGAACAATCCCCTTTAGTCTTTGGCTGAATACTGATCTGTACACACGTAGGTTAAATTTCCAGGAGGCTAGGCAAAAGAACAAAGAACATCTGCCAGGGAACTATAAGCCTCAGAGCCCACAAGGCACTAGGAAACATTCCAGTTTCATCCATCCAGAGGGGAGGGACTTCACTGTCTACTCAGGTTATCAGTAGAGACCCTGCAAGGCTCACACCTTAGTATTAAGGCTGAGGTAACCTTAGAGTAAAGGCACACTTAACAGAAGACAGCTGGGTTATCATTCTCTTCCAAAATGTATTGTTCTGGTTAAGTATATGAAAAGACTCAGTCTCACATAGATATACAGCTGGAAAAGGGAGGAGTATTTTAATAAACTTTTTAAGTAATTGAGGATTTTAAAAAATCATTTTATAATACACCAAAACTTGACAAGTGGTAGTTTTTTACAATGTGGAATATAAAACTTTTTGTCCTTATTACATTAAAATCCATTGGTCTACCTTTCACTCCAAATGGATCTTTTGAAGCTATGCATAATTTTGTAAATCATTGAAAAATATTGGTTCACTTAGTTATGCAGAGTTTCCAAATGTTGACACATTTCATTACACAATATCAAAATATCACATTCACTCATATTACCACTACTGTTGTCAGAAAAGTATTTAATTATTGGAAAGCTGTTGAGCTCATGGTAGCAAATATAAATTTTCCAAAATTCAAATTTTCACCTGTAAGCCCAAATTTTATCATTGTAACAAGTACTGTCAGTTGTTTTCTTCAAAGTTGCAGACTCTAACTTTATTTTTGAGAATATGTCTGCCAAATATGCGTCTAAATAACTGCAGTTTATTAGTCACTCTTTTTAAGTAAAAATGATGTCCCATGATAAAAGCAGCTAATTCAGCTAACAACTCAAACAATTGTACAGCTTGCTTGAGTTAACATCCTACTTCTTTATACAGCAGTAGTGCTTTGTGCATAATTGTCATTTCATAACACAAAATCTTAAATGTGGATTAAAGTGTCAATGCTTAATAAAATTAATAATTTTTACTTCTCCATCAAGGACATTTGAAAAGTGAATCTGGACTGATTGATTCCAGGAGTGGGATGTCACCCTATATTGTCATACTACAATATGTAAGACTCTGTCTGGCTGGAAGACTCACTCTATGTGTCTTCCTCTCCTTGCTAGCTTTGAAGAAGCAAGCCGCCATGAATCCTACAGCCAAAGGAAACAAATTCAGGCAACAACTGATTGAGCTTGGAAGCAAACTCTTCTGTAGTCGAGGCTCCTGATGGATGAGAACCCAGCCCTGGCTGATACCTTGATTGCAGCCTTACAAAAGACCCAGGTAAGCTGTACCTGGACTCCTGGCCCACAGGAACTGTGAGATAATAAACGTCTGTTTTTTTAAGCCACTGAATTTGTGATTATTTGTTACAAAGCAGAGAAAACGAATACAGAGGCCATTCCCATATGTGATAAAGCCTCTAGCTTCTGTATAACGAAGTTCATGATAGTTCCGGTGGCTCTTTTAATCATGTACCTACTTTGCACCTTCCTGGCCCAAAAGCAGGTCCCTATGTCTAAGGTGATGTTACTCAGGATTCCATGATGGTAAGTCAGACCTTCCATGAGTCCACTGATAGTGGTGTCAGCAAAGGCATTACAGGCAGGCAATGCTAGCTATATATAGAATATATATGTATATATATAACCCCTGAATGTGTATATATAACCCCTGAATAACTAGCGCAACAGTAGTCTACTTTCAGCTGGCACCAAGATTTTGAGCCCATCTGTGAACCAGGCCCAGGTTTTTTCTTCTTTCATCTGTTGGTCATAGGATATACCCTATCAGGCTATGGGTGTGAACTGATGGAGAATTGTTTCGGTTCAATACAAATAAGTGACATGGGGGTCTAGGCCTTTTCTCTGCACAACTTACTTGTGTCTTCAAGACTGCCATGATCCAATCCCAAATGTATCACTTCCAGTGAGTCATGAATTGCTTTTTCCAACTGAGTTTATGACTTAGTGAATTTGGCTAAATTTCCATCTTATGATAGGAGGTGCTGGTCTCTTAGTCATTTAATGTCCCATGGTCTGGCATTTAGTTTCTTTTTAGGATTCAGTAGTGTGCCAGGAGTTGCTTTTCAAAGGATATACAGTTTCTTTGCAGCAGAGAGTATGGTCGTGCTCCAGAACTGTAGGGATCTATACTGTGACTCTAATTAGGACATAGCAGACTCCTTACGGCATTTTAATTCACCACAGCAAACTCTAGCACCATAGGATTTGCCAGGTCATGTAGACAAAGTGACATGGCTGCTTATATCACAGTCTGACTTTGTCTCTTGACGGAGGAACTGCAAAACATTGTGGCCACTTTTATGTATGTCATCTAGGTTAGTCTCCTTTTCTCAAGATTAAAAAATTTTATCACATTCTTTTTTGCGATGTAAGGTAATATATTCACAGATTCCAGGGATCAGAATGTGGATTTCTTTGGGAAGCCATTATTCTGTCTACTACAAGGTTGTTTCCAAATGTTGGCTATCATGAATTTAGCTACTGTAAACATTTGTAAAAGTATTTGTGTGTGTGTGTTTGTGCATGTGTGAATGTGTACATAAATCTTTATTTCTCTGGGATAAATGCCCAGGAGTACAATTACTGAGTCATATAGTAATTGTATGTTTTGTTTTCTAAGAAACTGTTGATCCATTTTCCAAAGTGGCTGAAATATTTTATATTCCTACCACGGTGTATGAGTGATCCAATATCTTTGCATCCGTGTCAGTATTGGTGTTGTCATTATTTTTAAATTTTAGCTAGCCTGTTAGATGTGTGGTGATATTTCACTGTTGTTTTAATTTGCATTCCACTAATGGCTCTTTTCACGTGGATGTTGATTTTTAAAAAGATATCGGTATCATTTCTAACTCAGTGGTTAGTAATGTCCAGCGCAACATTTATATTGAGGAATTTAAATTTCTTTCTTTTTTTTTTTTGCGGTACGCGGGCCTCTCATTGTTGTGGCCTCTCCCGTTGCGGAGCACAGGCTCCGGACGCGCAAGCTCAGTGGCCATGGCTCACGGGCCCAGCTGCTCCGCGGCATGTGGGATCTTCCCGGACTGGGGCACGAACCCGTGTCCCCTGCAACGGCAGGCGGACTCTCTGACCCTGCGCCACCAGGGAGGCCCAGGAACTTAAATTTTTACTGCCAACAAGAAGGGGAGGGAAACGCCGGTAAAGGCCTGATGCAGCCCGACAGGGAGTTCCGGGTACATCTCTGTGCGGCAGTGGCGCGGCTGCCGCTCTCTGTGGCCAGCGACCTAGGCCAGGGGACGCTGAGCGCCTGGGAGGCACAACGTTAATGAGTCCACGCAGAGCTGGGAAGAGAAAGGAGTCGCCTGAGTCATGACTCAGAGGTCCCGCCCGGCCCAGGCCCTGAGCCTCAGATGACCCCACGGGCGCTGGGGACCGGTTTCCCCCGCCCATCCTGATTTCCCGCCAACAGGAGGGCAGGCGCGGAGCCGCCGCGAGGGGGCGCCTCAGAGCGCGGAGGTGACCAGAGGTGCCATGGCGTCCCCCGGCGTCCTCCACAGCGGCGGATCCCTGGGCCTCCTGGTCTGGCTCCTGGTCCTTCAGCCTCGGCTCAGTGAGGCCCGGGTGGGCGGGGAGGGGGCGCAGGGCTGGTCGACGCTGACCTCGGGCTCTCCACCCACCTCGGGGGGCGGCCGCGAGGACGCCAGGGCACGCCCGTGGAAGCTGCCTCCTCGAGGGCTTCCGGGAACTTCGGGGGCCTCGGAATCCATTATGACTGCGGCAGCCCCCGATTTGGTGGCGTTTACCCTAGGTGACTCTGATTCCTACAAGGCTTTGACACCTCCACATACACCAGCACCAGGAGGGACCAAACGACCACAGCTCTTTCCTTCAGGTGACGTTTCCGGGCCAAGCCCTGCGGCAGAGAACCGACCTGGTCTGAGGGGCATGGGCCCCTGCCCTGGAGGAGGAGGCTCTCAGGGGGACACGAGTTTTCCCTGGGGGGGTCTGAGTGGACCCAACCCTGTCCTTGAGATCTGAGAGGACATGACTATTCTCTGAGGAGTCTTAGGGGATACAGACCTGCCCTGGGGGTCAGAGGGGACATGGCATTGCTCTGAGGGTTCTGAGATTTATGAGGATTATCTGGCTCTGGTCGTGGTGGCGTCAGCAGCCTTACTTTCAGTCCTCTCCCTTCATTGACCTGCTCTAGTGTGTGGCCATCGGACTTCAAGGGTAGTTGGCGGAAGGCCGGCCCCAGAGAGGAAGTGGCCTTGGCAAGTCAGCCTGCAGATCAATGATAAACACATATGCGGAGGCTCCCTCATTGCCAGTTGGTGGGTGCTGACTGCGGCCCACTGCATATTTGGGTGAGTTTTCGGGGTTCCAGGCTTGGGCTCCTGGTCAGGCTGTATGACCTGGAGCCAGTCCTGACCTCTTCCTGAGCTTCCTCTTCCTCATCTGAAAAAGAGGGTCACAGTCCCTGCCTATAGCTCTTCAGGGTACAGTCAGAAGTAGATGATGTTAGGGCCCTTGGTAGCCTGGAAAGTCAAAATGCAAAATCAAGCTCAAAACTACATTTTTTTAACCCTGTGCTGATTAGCCTTCAAACCAAGTGGCAAGAAGCGGGGAGAGATGCAAGTTGGGAAACAGTGTGTGGGCAGAAACTTGCAAGAGGGAATATTTAAGGGGAATAGATTGTAGCTGACCAATTTGGCTAGCTCAGTGGTCTCAAACTTTAATGAGTATGGGAACACCCGCAGAGCTTGTTAAAACAATAATTGCCTGTCCCCAACCCCAGAGTTTCTGATTCAGTAGGTCAGGAGTGGGACCTGAGAATTTGCATCTCTGACAAGTTCCCAGGTGATGTTGATGCTGCTCATCTGGGGACCAAACGTTGAGAATCACTGTTTAGAGTGGCCAGGGGTCCGGGAAGGGATGTGGTCGGGAGGGAGGGAGGTGACTGATAAGCCACTCCAAAGTGGCTTTGGAGATAGGACCAGGCTGGGAAGAACATAGAAGATGTGGAAGGGGAGTGTAGAGCCTCGAAGATCTCTCTGCAGCCATGTGGAATACACAGTGAAGATGGGAGACATACGCTTGATGCATACCTCCAGGATGGCAATCAAGGTTCCAGTCCGAGACATCGTTATCCACAAATATTTTAATCCTATTGGAACAGTGGAAAATGACATTGCCCTTGCTCTGCTTGCCTTCCCTGTGAATTTCTCCTCGCACATCCAACCTGTGTGCCTCCCTGAAAAGGCTTTCATGGTCCAAGCTGGTACAGAGTGCTGGGTGACTGGCTGGGGAAAACTAGATGAAAGAGGTGAGACTGTGAAGCAAGATGGCAGCAAACTCAGGCCAGGGAAGGGGCTGCCTGGTACCCTGGTGTTGGCCTACAAGCTAAAGGGAGAGACAGGGAGGCAATTTTCTAGCAAGTGGGCAAGGGAGGGGGGTGGAGAAGATGCTGGTGGGAGTCATTTGATGGCTTTAGAAATTTTTATTAGTATGTCAGGACCTGGGGCTTGAGTGACAAGCAAAGTGGGTTCTCTCTAGGGTGGATTTAAACTCAGGAGGTGTTGATCTGTCTGTTAATCTGAGCTGTCCCAAACTGAAAGTACCTGCCTTGGTGGATAGGGAGCGTCCTGTGAGTGAGAAGAGGCCAGAGAACTCCTCTGAATGAAACTGTGGGGCCTCCTATCCCTGGGGCAAGACTGGATTTGGTACCTTTGGAGCATTACCTGTCTGAGATTCTGATCCCGCTCTAAACTATAGATGCTTTTCTGATGTACAGGATACCTGTCACTATTACTAATGATACTCAGAGTGACAGACACTTGGTTTTGACTTCTCAGGTTGCCTCTTCCTGTCCTGATCTGTTCTTCTTTACCTGTCTTGGTTTTGATTCTTACCAGTTCCTCTCACCATGTCAACTCTGGGCCTCATTTCATCTAGTGTCAAATGGGGACAATATCCACTACCCTAAGAGGGCATCTGTATGTGAACACACTGTATTGAGACCCAGCGTGGGTACCAGGGGCTCCTGTTTTGTCCCACTAGGCAGATCCATCTACTCCTAAATTCTCTCTACAGAACCATCACAAGCATCTACACTACTGCTTCAGGAGGCCGAGCTAAGCATTCTTCGCTATGAGAGATGTAATGAGGTGCTCAAAGAAAAGATGGAAAGTCGATTTGACATGGTCAAGAAGGGGGCTATCTGTGGTACCAGCCCCACAGGAAAGGATGCCTGCCAGGTCAGTTCATGGGCCCTTTGTTGCCTCTGCATTTTGGTTGTCCTCCCAGATGTTCCTCATCCACAGGCAGTAGGACCTACGTTATCTGGCAGCACCTCCATTCACCTGTCTTCAAGTTAAGAGGATTAAAGGGGACAAGCCACCAAAGCTCTGCCAGGCTGGCCTGACCTGATCCTTCAGTAGAGAGGATCTGATGCTGCCAAGAGGGAGACAGGGGAGGAGGGGAGATTCAGGCATGAAATACCAATAATACAAGTCAAGTGACAGGAAATGTATACAAGTAAGGACTTTATTCGTTATTAATATCTCAGAGTACATACATTTTCTTTGAGAATATTCAATTTTTTGTATACAATTTACCGATGACATATACAAATTTTGTTTGTAAAATTTTTTCAACTCTCACATCTCAGATTCATGGAAACCTAGGGCTGGTGGAGCTTTAGTGGAGCCTGGGGAGCCCCATGCATGCAATTTCCCAGCGTCTTGCAGTGCATTGAGCCTGTTATGATGTTGATTCTCTTCCATCACTGTGTTTGTTTCTCTTTCTCTAGGGAGATTCTGGGGGCCCCCTGGTCTGTCAACTTAATGACTCATGGGTCCAGGTGGGGATAGTGAGCTGGGGCATTGGCTGTGGTCACAAAGGGTATCCAGGAGTTTTTACAGAAGTGAGTTTCTACAAGGATTGGGTCATTGCTAAAATGAGTCAGGCCTCTCATACAGACTCAGCAGGCTACTTCAGCCTAACGCTGTGTCTGGTGCTGCCTCTGGGCATCCTGCTGACCCCATGATCACCCTGGCCCACACCCCCTCCTGTTTCTGAGTCTCACACTAGCCCTGCCTCTGACCTCCCACTCCTACTCAATGCCCTTTCCTCAATTTCGTTTGGGATCCACTGACCCTGTGGAGATCCACATGACAGAGAGTGGCAGCAGGAAAGGAACCCTGGAAGTTTCCTGGCCTGGTGATCCAGGAACCTGCGTTGTCCACACCTACGCCTTGGCTGTGCTCTGCCTGCCGGGAAGAAGTGGGTGAAACCATCCCAGCTGGATGGCCAGCGACCTGCGAGTGATGCTTCAGCCACATTTTGAAGAACATCTAACAAAGAAGGGACATCATCACCGGTGAAACAGCGTTAGACTTGACACTTTATCAAACCAGTCCGCTTGGTGATTGTTGGGAGAGAGTGAGGAGGCATCACCATGTCCACATCTGACTCAGCTGTCTGGGTTGGGAGAGGGTCCCCTGCTGCCCAGTGCGGATGCATCTGTGAGTGTCCAGCGTCTGCCACACAAGCCCTCCTGGGGCAACTCAGTCTAGGAACCCCTTTCCCAGTGCTCCAGTGGCCACATCCAGGCTCACCCCAAGTTGTGTTGAAGCATTAAGGAGTGTGGAGATTTCAGATGTCAACTGAATAAATGCTTGGAGAGTCTCTTGTGTGTTCTGAAGCTCTGCTCTCCTGGCGGTTGTGGGGTTGCACACAACATACTCTAGAGAACTAGTTTTCCACTTAGCCGAGGGAGCTTGCATAGATTCCATTACTCTCTAGAAAGTGTGAGATGAGGAGCCTGACTACCTGGATAGAAGTCTGATGGACGTCTTAGGCAGTGGGTCCAGCAGCCTGTGCTCCTCTTGTAGATGCCGGCATCACCATAACTGGGGGCATTGCAGTTGAGTCTGGCAGCCTCTGTAGACAAGAACAGGGGAGCAAGAGGGCAGAGACTGGGGTATGGCCCACTCACACAGCCTCGTACCTCTTGTGCTGCCCCGTAACAGGAATGCCTGGAGGAGACCCCATGGGCTTGGTGTCAAGACACTTTGAGCCCAAAGAGCTGAGGTCCCACAGGGGAGGATAGGAGGAAGGGCCTGGCTGTGTGTGTGTGTGTGTGTGTGTGTGTGTGTGTGTGTGTGTGTGTGTGTGTAGCTTCTTTGTCCCTATCAGTAGACCTAGTGTCCCATAGTCACCTGGACTGGCTGCTGATCTTCCCCCGGCCTTTGCCTCCTGCCCACCCATCCTTCCTTGGTCAGTGTTCAGGCTTCCAGATATCAGTGGACCTCAGAGAGCCATGTGTGATAGTCCCACCTGCTGCCTGAGGGAGGCTGGGACGGGACACTCTGCTTTTCACACCCCAGCTGGTTATAGTTAATCTAGTAAAGTCTAGTACCGTCCTTTTACAGAAATGCACAGTTGGGCAGACTTGGAGGCCGGAGTTTGGCTACATACCACTCTCACGTGGAGCTTTCTTTCAGAACAAGATACCTTGTTCTTTTCTGTGATGTTCTCTTGCTGAGAATGTCAGTATGGCTTCTCATTTCCCTTTGTCTTCCTCCTCACTGACCAAGACTCAGTATCAGCACTGAGTCCTCCCTAGAGCGTCTCCTATGGACTACCCTGGTCTGTGTAATGTGCTTTCTTCTGGGCCCCCCTGACTCTGTTGGTCCTGGGCCGGTTCCTGTCTCTTGTTTCCACTGGGTGACATTTTGTACTCAAGGTTAAGGAGACTCTGTGTCATCATTCTCTACCTTCCCCCCTCCAGCTCCAGGTTTGGGATAGAGCAAGATTTCAGGAAATATTTGGTGAATGAGTGAATGAATGGAAAAGTGAATACTCACATCTCCTCTGTCACCTTACTCCTTTCTCTCAGGGCCCTCTCAGCTCATTGCTCTGTCCCCATTTTACTTTCCAGGTTGACTCGTCAAGGAGGGAAAATCCCACCGGGGAAGTAAGTGTTACAGCCCTTGCTGTAGGAGAAGTCCCAAGCTTTGGGAAGTTTATGGTCCTAGCCTGGGTGCACTTTGGTGTGCTGATATTTGAATGTGCTTTTTGTGGTGGGGGAAAGGATTTGAGTTCAAGCAGCTTAGATATTGAGAATTAGCATCTGGCTCCCAGAAAAGTCAGGCCTGGCCTCTCAGAAACCAGAATAGCAACCTCCAACTGAATGGTAGCCATTTTTATCCTTTCCGGCAAATATTTATGGAGTACTTTTTGTGAATGAGGCACTGGGCTGTGGCCATAAAGATGTGGAGCTCAGGTGGGAGGGAAGAAGTGGTCATTAGGATGACCCTTTGGTGAGGGGCTTGGTGGCTGGGTAGAACCGCCCTCTGAAAGAGCTAGGTAACACAGGGAGAGGAGGAGGTTGAGAGGCAGGCAGTGCGTTCTAGTAAAAATATTGGACTTCAAAGGACAAGGACACAAAGCCCAACAAAAAACGCTGCGGGTTTCAAGTCATAAGGATTAATGAGGCATACCAATGTGAGTTTCTAATGCCCAAATTGTGGTTTGAAATATGATTTTCCACCCAAAGAAACCAGGGCTTCTTGGAGAAATGGCTTGAGAAATGTCCAGGTGTGGGCCAGGAAATGTATAAATTCAGCCTGGAATTTCCTGTCACACCAGATGGTGAAGAAGTTCTCCAAATGACTAGGATCATGTCAAAAGGACTCAGGAGCTGATTGGTACAAGTACCCTGTAGTGAAGTGTGGCATTTCTGCTAAATCCCACTTGCAGAAAAGTCACACCTATTCCGCAGCATCTGTGAATACTGACTCACAGCTGCTTTGCTCGCAAAAACTCAGCTGCAGAAACATATTGACTCAAGATGACACCCCTTCACAGGGAGTAGCCCATAGTAAATGACTGGCAAGCAGGGATAGGAAGGCCCAACCTCTTTGCCTCCTTTTCGACAAATTGGAAGGGCTTCTTTAGGATCAGCTGAGAACCGCAGTTGCAACTGCATGGCAGCTCAGCTTCTCCCATTGCCAAGTTCTGCCTCACATGCTCCCTGCCAGGTATGAATCCTCCCAAGAGCACTCCTCAACAAACCCTTGCATACAGGTCTCTCTCGGAGTCTGTTTCCAGGGAACCAACCTATGACACTTGGCCTGGCCAAGGTAAGACAGTCTGACTTTCAGTAAGTGTTTGTTACGTATTGCTGTGTGACAAACCACCCTAAGACCTGGTAGCCAAAATCACCAGGGTTTCTTGCGGTTGATATGTTCTATGAAGTAGCTCTGAGCACTGATTAGCTGACACTGAACAGTTGCTTCTCAGGGAAATGCAGGATTAGACTCCTGGGAACCTCTGATCACAACATTTTCATCAAGTGATCAATATGGAACCTTATTTTATGTTTCTTTTTGGTTAAAAACACCTTATTTAATGTACTCTGTTGATTCAGTATCATTGAACTCATGGCCAACAGCAGTGTAATTCATGCCTGTAAGAAGCAGACCTAACCCATCTGTTTCCTCTGCAATGCATATCCCAGGCTGGAGTCCTCAGGAGTGCTAGACAGCACTCCAGCAATATGCGTGGGGCCTTTTTTTTTTTTTTTTTTGTGGTGCGCGGGCCTCTCAGTGTTGTGTCCTCTCCCGTTGCGGAGCACAGGATCCGGATGCGCAGGCTCAGCGGCCATGGCTCACGGGCCCAGCCGCTCCGCGGCATGTGGGATCTTCCCAGACCGGGGCACGAACCCGTGTCCCCTGAATCGGCAGGCGGACTCTCAACGACTGCGCCACCAGGGAAGCCCAGGGAAGCCCCGATGTGGACCATTTTAAAAGTCTTTATTGAATTTGTTACAATATTGCTTATGTTTTATGTTTTGGTTTCTTGGCTGCAAAGCATGTGGGATCTTAGCTCTCTGACCAGGGATCAAAGCTGCACCCCATGCATTGGATGGTGAAGTCTTAACCACTGCACCACCAGGGAAGTCACATGATTTCCTTTTTAAAGGAGGACCATTGTCTAGGGTTTTGGCTTTGTTTCAGATAAATGGGATTTTTAAAAAGTTGTTCTTATTTCTAATATATTTATTTATTTATTTATGGCTGCATTGGATCTTTGTTGCGGTGTGTGGGCTTCTCATTGCGGTGGCTCCTCTTCTTGCAGAGCATGGGCTCTAGGCACACAGGCTTCAGGAGCTGTGGCTCAGTAGTTGCTTGCGGGCTCAGAAGTTGTGGCTCATGGGCTCTAGAGTGCAGGCTCAGCAGTTGTGGTGCATGGGTTTAGTTGCTCTGTGGCATGTGGGATCTCCCTGGACCAGGGCTTGAACCCATGTCCCCTGCATTGGCAGGCGGAGTCTTAACCACTGCGCCACCAGGGAAATCCCAAAAGTTGATTTTAATGTTATTGATGTGCGGCTCATGAACAGAATGTGTATCGCATTGATTACTTGAGATACTGGTTTTCTTAGGGCCTTGATTCTGAAAGTTCCCTGTGTGTTCAATGAGTGTTTTCTGTTGGTAGTTGTAAAATTCATCATAGTGCTGTTAGGTGTAGATGATAAGGTGTGAGAGTCAAATAGTCTATATTTTTGCTTAATTTTGCCTACATAAATTTTGCCTAAGAAGAGCATATCAGAAACTCCAGTTTCCCATAAATTGATCCTCTTTGCTTTACCTTTAAAGGCTTGTCATTGTGTTTTCTCCTTCATGTCTTCTTCTTACTGTATCTAACTCCTTCTGTCCCTTATACAATCTTTGCTTTAAATGCTATGATTTAATAACCAAATTGCAATCCTAGCTTTATTTTTGCACCAGTGTGACCTGGCATTTCACCTTATATTCCTTTATTTCCCATGTATCTGTATCTCTCTGTTGTAAATTTGTCTCTTCAGAGAGTCTGTTTCTGGACTTTGCCTTTTCCTCCAACATGAAAGTCCTTATGTTGTTTGGTATGTTCAACTCATTTGGGCTTATTGCAGATGCTACTGCCGTTTTGTCCTGTATTTTCTATTTACCATACTTTCCTTTGTTTTTCTTTTATCTTTCATTGGGAAGATTGCATTTCTTTTTCTTTTTCTTTTATTTCTATATATATTTTTAAGGGCTCCAGTGATTAGATCACGCTGAGGTATATGATCCAGAATATCTCTACTACAAAATGGAGAAATTACTTACATGTTCAAGGACCTTAAGAACATGACCTGGAATAGGTTTGGTTGAATATGCATGAGGTGAAGATCTTGGAGAAGCAGCTTTGGGATTCGTCCCTGGCCCCATGTTCCTGCCAACAGGAGGGCAGGCGCGGAGTTGCAGCGAGGGGGCGTCGCAGAGTGCGGAGGCGACCAGAGGTGCCATAGCGTCCCCGGGCGTCCCCTGCAGCGGTGGCAGATCCCTGGGCCTCCTGGTCTGGCTCCTGGACCTTCAGCCTCTGCTTAGTGAGGCCCGGGCAAGCAGGAAAAAGAGAAGGCTGGGCTGGGCTGCTTGTCTGGGGGTGGTTGTGGGTAATGGGGTTTGGCAGGTGGGTCTTGGGGGATGGAAGGTGGGGTTTGAGGTTGAGTAGTGTGCGATGGGAAGAGGCCAGTGATGTGGGGGATGCACTCCGATCAGCTCCTCTTCTCATTGTTCTTTCATCTTATCCAGGTGAGGGTGATGGACCCAAGGAGGATTCTGCAATGAGCCTGGCAATCAGGAGGCCCCCTCAGCTTCAGGACACCTAAATCCCTGAAGATTCCAGTACCCACTGTGTCTCCTGTGCCACCCGCACTCCCAGTGGGAGACACTTTGAAATCATTATAGGACCTTGTATTTGGATGCTTGCCTCTTCAAGGTACTGCTTCTGTACTGGACTGTACAGGCCCGCCTGGGATCCAATGGGGAACACGGCCTGGCTGGGGGGTTGAAGGGTCAGACTATCCTGGTGGAATTGAGAGTAAACGTGGCTCTGCCCTGGGGCAGGGTGGAGATGGTGTACGTGGGGCTAGTGGAGGTGGTGGAGGACGTGGAGGTGGAGGTAGTGGAGGTGGTGGAGGTGTAGGAGGTGTAGGTGCTAGTAGAGGAGGCGGAGGTGGAGGAGCTGGAGGTGGTGGTGGTGGAGGAGGAGGAGTTGGTGGTGGTGGAGGTGGAGGAAGACGTGGTGGAGGTGTAGTTGGAGGAGGAGGAGCAGGATGTGGCGATGGTGGAGGTGGAGGAGGTGGAGGTGGGGGAGGTAGTGGAAGGGAGGTAGCAGCTTCACCTCTAGTCCTCTTTTCACTGAGCCAAGGAGCATGTGGCCATCAGATTATGAGGATAGATGATGGAATGGCAGCCCCAGAGAGTAAGTGGCCCTGGCCTGTGAGCCTGCAGATCAGAAATGTCCAGGAATGTTGAGGTTCCCTCATTTCCCCACTGTCGGTGCTGATTGCAGCTCACTGTGTAAAAGGGTGAGAATTTGGGGTGGTGGGATTGGGCTGCTGCTCAGCCTGTCTCCCTACCTGAGCTTTCCTTTCCTCACCTTAAAACAAGGCCAAAGCCCCTGGTTTGTGCTCACTATAAATGAAACATGAGTTTTGCATTTCTACCAAGGTCCCAGGTACTGCTTTGGTGGTCCTGGGACCTCACTTGGAGAAGCACTAGCTCGAGTGGTTAGGGGTCTGTGGAGGGGATGTGGTTTAGAGGGAGAAAATGGCTGATGGCTGGTGTAGGAGATGGGAACAGGCTGGAAAGAACCTGGAAGGGGTGGAGGGGAGTGTAGATGCTCCAGCATCTCTCTGAGGTGCATGTTGTCTTCCCACAGCTATAAGGACCTTACAGTGAAGATGGGAAACATATTTTTATATTCGGATTGCCTAAGTGCAGTGGTCCTTCCAGTTCAAGACATCATTTGGCATAGGGATTTTAATGCGAGCCTTATCACTAACGACGTTGCCCTTCTTCAGCTGGCCGACTCTGTGAATTATTCTTCGTACATCCAGCCAGTGTGCCTCCCTGAAAAGAAGTTTGAAGTGAAAGCTGGGACACAGTGTTGGGCGACTGGATGGGGCCAAACTTTAGAATTCGGTGAGACTGGCAGGCAGGATCTGAGGTGGGCAGCCTGGTGCCGTGGGGTTGGCCTGCAGGCTGGAGGGAGGGACAGGGAGGCTGATTCTCTAAGAGGTGGGCAAAGGGGGAGGTGGAGAGGATGCTGCCTGGGAGAGATTGAAGTGCAATAGGGATTTCTATTGTTATGTTAGGACCTGGGGGCTTGGGTCCAGGTATCATGGGTTCTCTCCAGGGTGGATTTCAGCTCCAGGGTGATGAGCTGTCTGCCAGTCAGAGCTCTCCTTCTCTGGAATTACCTGGCAGGGGGCAGGGAGCTTCTTGTACGTGGGATGTAGGTCTAGCCAGAGCAGGCCTGTTGATGAGTCTGTAAGGCCTCCTGTGTGGGAAGAGGCTGGTTGGGTACCTTTGGGTACTACCTGTCCTGGAGTCTGTGACGCTTCCCTGTACAGGCACCTGTCACTGTTACTGTTGATACTTGGAGTGACAGACACTTGCTTTTGTATCAGGCTGGTAAGGCCTTGCCTCTTTCTCACCTGATGTGTTCCTCCTTTTGACTTGGCTTTGCTTCTTACCTCCTCTGTTCCCCATGTCAGCATTTGGCCTCAGGTCCTTCTTTGTCAAATGAGACAATACCCACTGTCCTTCCTTTCTCTAAGGGGGCAACAGAGTGTGAATGCGCTGATCAAGACCCAGGATACAGGACTTCCTTGGTGGTTCAGTGGTTAAGACTCCACGCATCCACTGCAGGGGTCGCGGGTTCGATCCCTGGTTGGGGAACTAAGATCCCGCGTGCTGAGCGGTGTGGCCAAAAAACAAACAAACAAAAGTTAAAAAAATAAAAAGACTCAGAATGGGATCTGGGGGCCCCTGTTCTATTCTACTCATGCAATCCTTTTACTTCTGAATTGTCTCTCTGTAGCCACATCACTGCCACATGTTCTTCAGGAGACTGAGCAAATCATTCTTCACCACAAGAAATGTAATCAGAAGATACAGACACAGTTAGGAGTCCATCGCCAAGTAGTTGGAAGAAGGATGATCTGTGGCTATCACGAAAAGATTAAAAGTCCCTGCAAGGTGAGTTCACGGGTCCCTGGCCACCTCTGCCATGAGGTTGTCCCCTCAAAGTTTCCTCATTCCCCAGTGGCGGAGCCTGGGTTATTTGCCACCTCCCCTTTCAGCCTTTACTTAAGGAGATTCGGGGGGAGAACCCCTCAGGATGCCCCTGAGCTGGCCTGGCCTGTTCCTTCAATAGGGAGCAGCCCTCGCATCCTGGGCGTGCTGCCAGGGTGTGGTGAAGTTGGGGGTGATAATGATAATAATGTAAGTTCGTATAATTGAGTTCCTTCTATGGCGACTTACTGTGCCAGTGTGAGCATTCACCCACATTAGCTCAGTTACCCAGCTCACAACCCTGCAACATAATTATACACATTATTATACAGATGTGGTCCCTAAAAGACATAAGTTCAAGGTTCCCCTGGGAGTGCCTGGGCCCACAGTCTCCCCTTTGCACCAAGCAGCCTTTCTGAGCAGGGGGCATCTGAGCCAGGTCTTAGAGGATGAGTATTTGGAGTCTTGGAAAGAGGAGAACATCCCTGTTGGGAGAGGGAACAGCAAGTACAGAGGCTCAGAGTTCTGAAGAATGTGTCATGTTTAGGGAATGTGTTTCAGGTCTGGAGCAATGAGGTGGCAAATATGGCCAGAGAAGGTGATTGGAATCAGAATATGTGTGGCCTGCAACGCTGTGCTATGTTTCTCGTTCCTGTCCATGCAGGACTGTAGGCCACGAGTTTGTTTTCACCATGTAGGCAGTGGTGTTGAGCCCCAGACAGGACCTGGGCCGGTGGGGCGGTGAAGGGGTTGTGTTTGAGGTTGAGTCATCAGTTTTTGGTGACTGACTGTATGTGAGGGTGCGGGTGAGGAACAGCTTAAGGAGGACTCTGAGTTTCTGACTGAGCTGGTTGGTGGGGGGCTACCAGAGCAGTTTTGGGAAAGGATGTGCAGCGTGTGTGAGGTGGGGTTTAGCATGACTGGTTGTGTTTGGAGAGAGGGGGAACTGGTGAGAGGATGTTATTGGCTATGTGGGTTTAGGGGCAGGGAGAGATTTCAGGGTAGATGTGTTGATTTTGAGTCCCCATGCAGAAATGATACTCAAAATATTTTACAGCTGTGGAGGCCTAGGACTGACTAGTTGGAATTGACTCTGACCTTAGAGTTGGAGAGGGGCTCTGGAAGCTGTTCACAGTGCCAGGGGATGCCCCTCTAGTTGCTGGCTGTTGGGAGGTTTGAAGAGGGTCATGGGGAAGGGGTCAGGCAGTGAAGGATTAGGGTCACTGAAAGAGAATTTGAGTATATCCTGGCAGGACTGATGTACAGGGCTTACTGGCTTTATAGCTCCTGTGGGTCCCTGAGCACCTGGGAAGGAGTAATATTTCTCAGATGATGTTAAAGTTTCCAACTCTCAAATCTCATTCACAGAAACCTGGGCCTGGTGGGTACCTAGGAAAGGACCTAGGTGCCTATCTCCCTAGTGCCTTGCTAGCAATCAGCCTGCTCTGATGATGATCCCCTTCCATTCCTGCATTTGTTCCTTCTTTTTCTCCAGGGAGATTCTGGAGGTCCCCTGGTCTGTCACTTTACTGACTCATGGGTCCAGGCGGGGATTGTGAGCTGGGGTGTTCACTGTGGTCACACAGAACTGCCTGCAGTTTATACAGAAGTTAGTTACTACAAAGACTGGGTCATTGATCACATCATTAAGGTGTCCTCTTGTGGCTCAGCAGGGTCCTTTATCCTACTGGTGTGTCTGGTGCTGCCTCTGGGCATCCTGCCGACCCCATGATCACCCTGGCCCACACTCCCTCCTGTTTCTGAGTCTCACACTAGCCCTGCATCTGACCTTCCACTCCTACTCAATGCACTTTCCTCAAACCTGTTTGGGATTCACTGACCCTGTGGAGATCCACATGACAGAGAGTGGCAGCAAGAAAGGAACCCTGGAAGTTTCCCAGCCTGGTGCTCCAGGAACCGGCCTTATCCACACCTACACCGTGACTGTGCTCTACAAGCCGGAAAGGAGTGGGTGAAACCATCCCAGCTGGATGGCCAGCGACCTGCCAGGTGACTCTTCATGATGCTTCAGCCACATCTTGGAGAACATCTAGCAAAGAAGGGACATCATCACTGGTGAAACAGCATTAGACCTGACACTTTATCAAACCAGTCCGCTTGGTGATTGTTGGGAGAGAGTGAGGAGGCATCACCATGTCCACATCTGACTCAGCTGTCTGCGTTGGGAGAAGGTCCCCTGCTGCCCAGTGCGGATGCATCTGTGAGTGTCCAGCGTGTGCCACACAAGCCCTCCTGGGGCAACTCAGTCTAGGAACCCCTTTCCCAGTGCTCCAGTGGCCACATCCAGGCTCTGTGCTGAGGCATTAAGGAGTGTGGAGATTTCTGATGTCAACTGAATAAATGTTTGGTTTGTTCTTTTGTGTTCTTATGCTCTGCTCTCCTTGGGACTGTGGGGTTGCATATAACATGCTCTGTAGAAAACTATTTTCTCATTTGGCTTAGAAACTATTCATGGTTCTTATTAAGCCCTAGAGGGAGAGGTGAGTCTAAACCTGCTCATTTGTGAGTCTAAGGATGGTTTTAGCCAGCTGGGTCCTGTTCCCTGTACTCCTGTTATAGTCATCAGCATGTCTGCGGGGAGCTTTGTAGCCTAATTTCATAGCCTTTATAGCCCAGAGTAGAGAATCAAGATAGATTGGAACTAGACTGGAACATGAGCAATATTATTCCTCCTCTCCTGCTTCTACGTGCTGCTCACCTCCACTGTTACCAAAGATTGCATTCTCACAGGGAGGATTATAAGAGAGATTCCCTATATAAGGTACTGGCTCTTTACCATTTTTTCCAGGACAGAGTGTCCCAGAGTGTCTGTGTCTTGCTGGTGATTAATTCCCTCTCAATCTCCTGTCACCTGCCCTTCCAGGGGTCAGCGTTTCAGCTCCCAGATATCCCTGGGCTTCAGAGTGCAGTCTGTCTCATGTGTTGCCCGAGGAAGGCTGGGGTTGAGACACTGGGAACTTACATGAAATACAGTCTATTAATAAGTATCGAGCCAGCTGCTTTAAGAAGCCACTGAAAATCAAAACAGCATGGTAGGGGCACAAAAAAAGACATATGGATCAATGGAACAGTATAGAGAGCCCAGAAACAAACCCACACACGTATGTTCAATTATTCTTCGACAAAAGAGGCAAGAATATACAATGGGAAAGAGTCTCTTCAGCAAGTGGTGTTGGGAAAGTTGGACAGCCGCATGTAAATCAATGAAGTTAGAACACACCCTCACACTATACACAAAAATAAACTCAAAATGGCTTAAAGGGGACTTCCCTGGTGGTCCAGTGTAAAGAATCCGCCTTCCAATGCAGTAGATGTGGGTTCTATCCCTGGTCAGGGAACTAAGATCCCACATGCAGTGGGGCAATTAAACCCTTGCGCCACAACTACCAAGCTTGCGTGCTTCAACTACAGAGGCTGTGTGCCACAAACTACAGAGCCCATGCACTCTGGAACCCACATGCCACAACTACAGAGCCCACGTGCCCTGGAGCCTGTGTGCCACAACTGGAGATGAGAAAAACCCATGTGCCACAACTAGAGAGAAGCCAGCGTGCCGCTGCGAAAGATCCCGCACACCTCAACAAAGATCCCATGTACTGCAACTAAGACCTGACGCAGCTAAAATTAAACAAATAAATAAATAAAATAATAAATAAATCTTTAAAAATATGGCTTAAAGACTTAAATATAAGACATAACACCATACAACTCCTAGAAGAGAACATAGGCAAAACTTTCTGACATAAATCATACAACTTTTACTTAGGTCAGCCTCCCAAGGCAATAGAAATAAAAACAAAAATAAACAAATGGGACCTAATCAAATTTACAAGCTTTTGTACAGCAAAGGAAACCATAAACGAAAGGAAAAGAGAACCTACTGACTGGGAGAATATATTTGGAAATGAAGCGACCGACAAGGGCTTAATTACCAAAATACACAAACAGCTCATACAACTCAACAGCAAAAAAATGAACAACCCAATCGAAAAATGGGCAGACCTAAGTAGACATTTCTCCAAAGAAGACATACAGATGGCCAACAGGCACATGAAAAGATGCTCAACATCGCTAATTAGTATAGAAATGCAAATCAGAACTACAATGAGGTATCACCTCACACCAGCCAGAATGGCCATCATCAAAAAATCTACAAATAACAAATGCTGGAGAGAGTGTAGAGAAAAGGGAACCCTCCTACACTGTTGGTGGGAATGTAAATTGGTGCAGCCACAATGGAAAACAGTATGGAGATTCCTCAAAAAGCTGAAAATAGAGTTTCCATATCATTCAGCAGTCCCACTTCTGGACATATATCTGGACAAAACTATAATTCAAAAAGATACATGTGGACTTCCCCCCTGGTGGCACAGTGGTTAAGAATCCGCCTGCCATTGCAGGGGACACGGGTTTGATCCCTGGTCCAGAAAGATCCCACATGCCATGGAGCAACTAAACCCATGCACCGCAACTACTGAGCCTGTGCTCTAGAGCCCGTGAGCCACAACTACTGAGCCCGCGTGCCACAACTACTGAAGCCCATGCGCCTAGAGCCTGTGCTCCGCAACAAGACAAACCACCAAAATGAGAAGCCTGTGCACCGCAACAAAGAGTAGCCTCTGCTCACTGGAACTAGAGAAAGCCTGTGCGCAGCAATGAAGACCCAATGCAGCCAAAAAAAAAAAAAAAAAGATACACGCACCCCTATGTTAAGAGCAGCACTATTCACAATAGCCAAGACATGGAAACAACCTAAATATCCATTGACAGATGAATGGATAAAGAAGATGTGGTACATATATATAAAGGAATACCACTCAGCCATAAAAAAGAATGGAACAATGCCATTTGCAGCAACATGGATGGACCTAGAGATTATCATACTAAGTGAAGTAAGTCAGAAAGAGAAAGACAAATACCATATGATATCACTTATATGTAGAATCTAAAATATGACACAAATGAACTTATCTACGAAACAGAAACAGACTCACAGACAGAGAACAGACTTGTGGTTGCCCAGGTGGGGAGGAGGAGGGATGGATTGGGAGTTTGGGATTAGCAGATGCAAACTATTATATATAGAATGGATAAACAATAAGGTCCTATTGTATAGCACAGGGAACTATATTCAGTATTCTGTGATAAACCATAATGGAAAAGAATATGAAAAAGAATATCTATACCTATATAACTGAATCACTTTGCTGTACTGTAGAAACTAACGCAACATTGTAAATCAACTATACTTCAATAAAATAAATTTTTTAAAAAGAAGCCACTGAGTATTTATGGGTTAAAAATAAATTTAACTTCTTGTTCCTATATCATCCCTATCAGGTCTTCTTGATCAGCAGGTGGCTTTTCTCCATCTTATAGCTCCACTCAACCCTATGGCTCATGTTTACCTACCTCAGAATTCCCTGGAGGGCTTGTTAAGCTACAGAGCACTGATTCTACTGCCGGAGTTTTCAATCCTATAAGTCTGGGGTGGGTCCTGAGAATGTACAACTCTAACAAGTTCCCAGGTGATGCTGCTGCTGCTCTGCAGACCACACTTTGAGAACCATTGCTCTGCATCAACAGATGTAGAGAAGTGAACCTCCTCTCTACTGCCTTGGCATGGAAGTGGCATCTGTAACCTCTCCTCACCTCCTATTGGTGCAGCTCATCATCTGGACCCCTTTAGATGCTAGGGTGGGGAATGTGGTCCCCAGAGCTGGATCCCCCACTCTGGATAGGAGCAGCAAGAATCTTGGTTGTCATCTCCCAATCTTGGACACACTGATCAGATCCAAAGACCACATTCTTCTACAAAAACACCCTGTGAAAGCCCAAGAAATGGTGGTATTCGCCACCGTTTCTTTCAGTTTCCACCATCCCACTGACGGTTTGTGGAAGAGGATAAATGCCTTTCCTTTGGGTTCTCCCCCAAGACTCTTTGTTCATCTTAGGTCCAGCTTAAATGTCACTTTTGTAAAGACATCCTCCCTGATTCCCTAGCCTTACTGTTCTTGTGCTTTCTACACCTTTTCAGATTCTCAAATCAATATAAATTATGAAGTTCTCCAATGCACGAAGCCCAGGGAAACAAGGTTATGATCAGAGGCTGGGCGACAAGGTGCCAACACCAGTCCAGGGATTTGGATATGCCTTCACCGGCCAGGTTTTGCGGGACAGTCACCCACTTAAGGCACTTGGGGGTACTTCCATGGGACTGGACACTGCGGAAGCAATGACAGGTCCAGGGCTCTGCAGTCATCTTCAAGGAACCGGCACGAGGTGGGGTACATGCAGAGGAACGTTCAGCGTTCCAGCGGCACCATCACGGATCCGCGACGTCATCACGTGACGGAAGGGCTGTCACGTGCCGGAACTTCGTCACGTGCCGGAACTTCGTCACGTGCGTCATGTGTGGGAGACGTAGTCGCGGCGTCCAGGGCTCGTGCGAGCCGTCCGTGCTGCAGCTAGCGGACGCCTCAGGGGCCTCATGGCCACATCGTTGTCCTGCCTCAGCGCTGGGCCTGCAGCCTCGAGGTCCTCGGGCCTGAGCTGCCGCCTCCTGGTGCTGCTGCTGCTGCTGCTGCTGAACTCCGGTGAGGCGGCGCCTGCTCTGCGCCGCTCCCGTTCTGGGTCCTTCTTCCCCGACGCCGCCACGTCCCCCCAAAACCCACACTCGAGGCCGGGACAGGCCCCGCGGCGCCCACCCGAAGCCCCTTCTCCTCTGCTACCCCTCCGGGCATCTCCCAGGGCGGTTCCGGGGATCTCAGACTCCTGCGCTCTCAGCTTCCGCCCTCAGACCCGTCGGCCCTGTAGCCTCCTGGGGCCTTGTGGTGCGGGGGGGCACCCCTGCGTTTCCTCCTGGAGGCGTGGATTTCGCGGCTGAGACCCGAACCACCCTCTTGACGGCATCCTCAGGCCTCTCACGCTCTACACCCCCAGCCCAGCCTCCCTCATCTTCCCACGCAGCAGGGCGCTGCTGGAGACCCCGCTCCAGGCAGGCGGTCCGGGCCAAACTCATGGTCTCCAAACACTTAAACGAATGTTCCTCACCTCACTTGCTTCTCAGACCCTCAGCTCCTACCGAGGGTGCCTCACTAGTAGCGGCTTCCTTCCCTCAGGAAACGCATGCCCTCAGGTGCTGTCCCCTTGACTCCCTCAGCCCGGGGGCCCCTCCAAACCTGACAACTCAGTGCCACCCTCTCCCCTTTCCTTAGGAATCAAAGACAGGCCTCCTGTTCAAGGTCGGCCTGCTCACCCCTGCTCTGGACTCTGGGCCCTTGTTCTCTCATCAATCTTTATCCTCTCCCTTTCTATTTGCTGTGTTTCTTCACCCTATCTCTTCCCCTCACTGCCACATTTCTCTAAGTTTTCACTTCATGTTTCCTTCAGGTGCCTCCTCACTTCTCACTTAACCCTTAGGCCATTCCTGGCATGTCTCTGTCCTAACATCCCTAACCTTTTTGCTCCTCCCTTTTTTTTCATTTTCTCTAGTCCCTTGGCTTCTCTCAGGCCATGCCTCCTAATTCTCCTCTACCTCAGGGTGAGTCCCTTGCCCTTCTGTGTCCCTCCCAGGCCACTCATGCTCTGTTCATACCTGACATATTGGTGTTCCCTAAGATGCTGTCTGGGTTCCTTCTTCACCGCTCCCTGGGTGAACTCACTTGCTCTGGGCATTGAGCTGCAATGTATGTGATGCTGCCTCACAAAACAATGTGCATGGATGTGCAGCCACCTGCTGGACATCTGTACCTGGATGACCTAGAGCCATCTCAACTCCTTGGGTTCCAAAGTTGGGGCCCTCTTCTTCCTATAAACTGGGTTCTCTTACTCAGTGGATAGTAGTCACTCTTCTCTAAAATCAGAAACTGGGGGGTCATCCTAGACTCATCCTTCTCCCCCAGTCCCACATCCAGCTCACTAAGTCTGTTCTCAGTGCCACTTCTTCATTCAGCCCTCATTTCTTGCCTGGGTTCAGCAGAGCCTATGGTGGGATCTTACTGCATTCAGTCTTGTTACCTTCCTATCTATTCTCCATACTGCCTTCACAATACAAGTGTGACCATGTCACACCTCCATTGGCCTCCCTCCTCCCAGGGAGTCTCACTCAGGCTTCTAGGCCTGGCTTATGAAGGCACTTGTGATTGACCCCTGACTTTCTTCCCCTGGCATCATTTCTTGTCATCATGGGCCTTGCCCTTTATCCTCTGGAGTCTCCAGCTTACACCATGGTGTTTCTTTCATGAAGAGTGTCGTTGTCACTTTTCATTTCTGTTTTACCTTCTCATCTTTAAGATCTGGCACAATAACCCCTCTTCCTAGAAGCCTCCCTGTCCACCACCTCTTCTGGGCTTACCTGACACCTGTGGCCTTGTACCCGCATTGATCGCACATGGGTGATTGTGTGTTTACTTATGTCTCCTCTGCTTGGAAACCTGCTCCTCAAGGGCAAATACAGGATGTATCTGTCTGATACACCTCTGTACACCCCCGCTCCCTGCCCCCAGCCCCCCGACCTTGGGCTCCAGGCTGGGAACAGAGTGGGAGGTGGGGAAATATTTGGTGAATGAATGAATTAACTGATTAATGAAGAATGCACCTTTTCACTGTCATCCTGTTACAACCTGTACTTCATCTCTGTCCCTCTTTCTCCTCCAGGTTACAAAGGAGACAACACCAAACCAGGTGGGTAAGGTGAGCCCCTGCTTCAAGAAAACCTTGGATCCTGGGAGGGTATGTTCTGAAGAGGGTCACAGAGATAATGTTTCTGGGTCTATAAGAAGCAGGAATTCAGTCTAAATGGCCTGCCTTCTAAAGAACAGCCTGTGCTGTTCAGGATGTACAGACTCAACAGTGCACATTAAAAGAGTATTTGGGCCTCCTGTGGGAATGCAGAACCTCTTCAAGTTCAACCCAGGCTGCATCCCATCAGGGAACATGTCCAGGAAGCTGATGCAGATCCTTTTCCACACAGGAACATTTTGAACTCTAAACTGTTCATTTGCAAATGGAGCCTCTTGGGCCCTGTGGCAGTGTCTGCAGAGCCTGGCTCTTCTGGGGTCTTCCTGTCTTTTTACTTAGACTTCAGGGGTGGAGGGTTGGGTTGCTCCTGCTTGTTCACGGGCTTCCTTTGTCACAGGTGCACCCTGATTTGTTATGGATTGTTTGGTTGAGTAAGTTAGTTATTTCTACTTGTGTCCATGCCCCACCCCTATTCCCCCTCTTCACCCTTCTCCCAGCCTTTCTTGTATATTTGATGTGTATCTTTCTGTTTGTGTGTGTTTTTGTTTTGTTTTGTTTTGTTTTTTGCGGTATGCGGACCTCTCACTGTTGTGGCCTTTCCCGCTACGGAGCACAGGCTCCAGACGCACAGGCTCAGCGGCCATGGCTCATGGGCCCAGCCGCTCCACGGCACTTGGGATCCTTCCAGACCGGGTCATGAACCCGTGTCCCCTGCATCGGCAGGCGGACTCTCAACCACTGTGCCACCAGGGAAGCCCTGTGTGTGTTTTTGTAAAAATACATATTGTGGTTTTGTGTGCATGTATTTCTAACTTACGCAAATAGTATGTTCTCTAGATCTCTTTCTGTTTCCTTCTCTTTTCATTCAGTCCCATTTAAAAAAACATTTGGAAATAATTTTAAACTTACAAAAAAGACTGCAAAAATAGTACAAGGAACACACACACACAAAATTTTTTTCAGAATCAGTTGAGGGTAACATACAGCATGGCTCTTTATCTCTAAATACTCTGGTGTGTGTTTTCTACGAATATTCTCAGATAACCACAGTACAAGTTATCAGTTTCAGAAATTTACATTGATAGCATATTTTAATCTATTGTCCATATTCCAATTGAGTCGGCCCTCTGCATTCCTACCAGCAGAAGGTGTATATATTGCTACAGACCTCCCACCCCTTGGCATGATCCAGCTTTTACATTTTTTGCCTATCTAATAGACAAAAAAATGACTTCTTAGTTTAACTGACATTTTTCTCATTACTAATGAGTTTGAACATGTCTCATTGTGCTGTTGGCTTCTTGAGTTTCCTCTTCTAATAAATTGACTGTCTTTATCCTTTGCATATTGTCTATTCTTTTTTCTTGTTGATTTCCTAGAGTTCCTTGTATATTCCTAATAAAAGTCTTATATTGATTTTAGATATTGCAAATATTACCTCCTAATCTGTCATCTGATGGTTAACTTTGTTCCTGGGGTCAAAAATCCTTGATTTTGATGTAATCAAGTTAATCAGTTTAATGCTTTATGGATTGTGGTTTGAGGTTTTGTTTAAAGAGTCCTTTCCCATGCCATGCCACATGGTTGGTTGTTAACTTTACAGTTTTACCTTTCACGTTTAGGTCTTCAAGTACTACTAGAGAGGAATCCAGTTTTGTTTTTCTTATTTCTTTTATAGTGAGCGAGTTTTCCCAGCACCATCTGCTCAACAATCCATCCTTTACTCACTGATTGTGGTGGCTCCTTTATTTACATTAAGTTCCTGTATTCTCTGAAACAATCTCAAGCTCTCTATTCCTTTTTTTTTTTTGGTCCACTTGTCTGTCCTTGTCAATACCACACTGCTTTTGTCACTATGGCTTTGATGTGTGCCTGAATATCTGCTAGGACAATTGTCCCTTCTTTGCTCTGCTTTGTCAAAGATGGAACTATTTATGGACTTCGTTTCTCTTTTTCAATTTTAGAGTAAGTTTATCAAATTTCTTAAAAATTCTAACCGGGTAAGTGACTTTATAGATTAATTTTGGGAAAAATTACACCTGAAATATTTAGTTATTCCATTTTAAAGCAATGGCTCTTTCTCCATTTATGCCAGTCATTTTCAGTGTCCTTTATTAGAGTTTAAAATGTATTACTGCAAAAATCTTGCTTAGTGTTGGATACTTTAATTCCAGGGTATTTTATAATTTTTAGCTATAAACTGTATCTTATTTTGAATATAGTTGTGCTATACTCAGGTTGGTTGGTATAGAGAAATATTATTGATTTTAAAAGTCAGTTACTGAAGTATTATATGAATACACAAAAAAAGTGCACAAATTATGTGTCCAGCTCAAGAAATGATCACATAGTGAATGCACCTGTGCAGTCTCCACCGAGGTCAGAAAGTAGAGCAGTACCAGCACCCAGAAGCTCTCTTATGTCCTCCCAGTTACTTCCTTTGTCCTCCTCCCACAAAGTATCATTATTCCTGGCTTCAGAAAGTATAATTTTTTTGGCCTGTTTCTTAATGTTATATGATGTTTGCTGTAGGTTTGTGGCATACAACTTGTATAAATAAGGATTTTCTTTCTGTTCCCAGTTTGCTAAGTAAGAGTGTTTTGTTTTTTAGTCGTAAATCTGTGTTGAATTTTTCAGATGCCTTTTTCTGTGTCTATTGAGAAAAGCACAGTTCTTTTAGAGAAAAAGAACTGTTTATGTGGGGAATACACAGCGCTTCCATTGTGGGACCACCCTCGTACCCCAGGACAATCTCTATATGATCATCGTGCATTATTTTTAAAAATATAATATTGGCTAATATTTTATTTACAATTTCTACATCTGTGTTCATATTCATGCAGTCATACAACTTGATTGTTGGAACTACTTGCAAACTGATAGTGTGTAAGCTGTTACACAGAGTGGGAGGCCTCTGTTGGCTCCATGCTGGGACTTTTTCTTGAATGGTCTATGTAAAGACTTCTGACATAGAAGTCTGGAGCTTTTCTTGACTCTGAGTAGTGTGGAGACAGAGGCCTTTTGCATCTAAGAGATGCAGAAAGCTTTATAGCCTTTCAGGAACATGGCCTAGGGACTTACCCTGACACAAGAAAATACATTTCCTGTCCTGGGGCTCCTCCTATGCTTCTCCCTTGTTTTGAGGTTCTGTGCTCTTGCTCCCTGTGTGTCTCAGTATCTCTCTCCTCCTCCTGTCATGTCTCTGTGTTTCTGTCTTGATGCTTTTTATCTCTGTCATTGTCATTTTCTGTCAGCTCAGCGCCTTTGCGCAGGCCACTGCTCTTCTCTCACTTTCAGTCTCCCCTTCTTTGAAATGGAAGCAAGTCCCCAAGTTTACAGCCTCATGCAAATTACCCTGGAGGGCATCTTGGTCACAGTCATTCTTATCCTCCTCTATGCGGCCACTGTATCTCCCTGTCATGCTTGCTCCTGAAGCTTGTGGCAAACCCTGGTGGCCGAAGAATTTGGATGTGACACGCCATTGGCCCTGGGAGGTGAGCCTCCGAGTGGAAAATAAGCATGTGTGTGGAGGTGCCCTCATTGATCTCGACTGGGTGGTGACTGCTGCCCACTGCATCCAAGGGTGAGTGTGGCCCATGGAGACCCAGGGCTGCAGCGGGCCCAGCCTAGACTCCTCATTTCCTCTGTGAAACAACGTGGCAGTGGGGGAGGTGGGGCGGAGTGGGAAGGGATGTCCCAAACAGGGAAGAGTCATGCTCACGATCTCACAGAGGCCAGGGACTCAGCTTGGGCAGGAGCCCCAAGCAACAAAGACTATATCCTAACCAGGGCAACAACATACACCCTGTATACACCCCACCCCTCACACACATTAGAACATGCGTGCATGCTAATAGCTGCACACTCGAATACACAGCACATAGACCAGGCCACTTGAATCAGCTTGACTGATGAATGAGGAGGCGGTCATATCTCTGACTCTGAGGGACCCCTGGCCGGATGAGCAAGATGGAGTGATCAGGGCAAATCAGGCAGGACTTCTGCTAAGGGGAACGTCCTTGGCGGAGGTAGGAGCATAGTGTTGCTTGAGAACTTTACATCTACCAGGTGGGGCTCTGTGTCTCCTGTAGCACAAAAGAGTATTCAGTGATTCTCGGCACCTCCAAGCTGAAGCCCACGGACTCCACGAGGGCCCTCTTGATCCCTGTGAGAGACATCATTATGCACCCCAAGTACTGGGGCCGGAACTTCATCACGGGTGATGTTGCCCTCCTCCAGCTTCACACTCCTGTCGTCGTCAGCAAGTACGTGCAGCCCATCTGCCTCCCAGAGCCCAACTACAACCTGAAGGTTGGGACGCAGTGCTGGGTGACCGGCTGGGGCCAGGTTAAACAGCGCCTCTCAGGTGAGGAGGATGGGGTCGGGGGTGATGTGTGGTACCCCAGAGGGTACACTCCTTTCCTCTGGGGCCTCTCCTGCTGAGCCCCCTCATGGTGCCTCTCAGGAAGCTTGTGGCTGTTACCTCTGGCCCCTGGTTCTTTGGATGTGTTAGTATTGTTCCTCACATGGGAACCGTTGCCATGGTTTACATCATTGTATTTGCTATGGGCACTTCATTTAGTTCTAGGAAAACCTGATCATTTGCCTCTTACGGAAGCTCAGAGTCAGGGATTCATAAATTCACTCACTCACTGATTTGTTCACCTGAGAAACTTCGATGTTCAGGCATCTGCCATACGCCAAACCCTTGTCACTGGTAATGCATGCCTTGCCTCTAGGGAACTCATAACTGAGTATGGGTAGAAGCACAGATTAACAAGGAAAGAGGCAAAGACTTCGTCAGGTGATCTTGAGAGCAAGTCGGGAGGGATCTGGGATGAGCTCTGGCAGAAAGTCTGCCTGCGATGCCTGAAGGAAGAGCGAATGTCAATCAGGTGGCAGAGGGCACAGCCAGTATAGAGCTCAGAGGCTGGAGAGAAGCAGCATGGGGGTGGGGTCTCAATTTCTGAGTGGTTACATTGAAACTTGGATTGTAGCCTGCTTGGTTCAGGAACAAAAGATTCCCAGAGAAAGGGATCCTGAAATAGAGGGCAAGGTGCTTGCCTGACATGGTCCACACCACAGGGGGAAGGGCCAAGTGAAGGAGGGCATGGAGGTGTGAAGGGGTGTGGCTGGGTCTTGAGGATGGAGGTGACAAGACCCTGGGAATAGGCAGGGCTGAGTAGAGTGAGGAGTCAGTTCTCACCCCACTGGACTCCTCCTCAGGCAACTCCACGCTGACCCCAGAGTTGCAGGAGGCCGAGGTGTTTATCATGGACAACAAGATGTGTGACCGGATTTACCGCAAGAAGTCCCTCATCCCCCGTGTTGTCCCCCTAATCCTGGGGGACATGATCTGTGCCACCAATTATGAAGAAAACTTGTGCTATGTGAGTTTCTGGGAGATTCTGGCAGCTCTCCTTCAGTTGGGATGACTCCAGGTGGGGGGCATTTCCCCAGGGAGAGGTTTGCTTGGCCTAGCTCTTTGTCATCATCATCAGGTAGTGCTCTGCTCCCATCTTCCTTCCCTGTGACTTTGATTTTGCCTGATATTCTGGGATGGGATCCCCAACTGAGGAGTGAAGGAGGACTCCAGGTAGTGAGATCCTCAAGGAATGAGAGAAGCTTCCAAGCAGAATTCAGAGGGTGGGCATTCTGGGTCCCCCAATCCTTTGGGTCCCAGCTGGGTCCAGAGCCTCCATCACTCCTCTCTCTTTGCCTAGGGGGACTCTGGGAGTCCGTTGGCTTGTGAAGTCGAGGGCAGATGGATTCTTGCTGGGGTGTTGTCCTGGGAAAAGGCCTGCGCCCAAGTACATAATCCAGGCGTGTACACGCATATCACCAAATACAGCAAATGGATCAAGAAACAAATAAGCAATGGGGTTCTCTCAGTCCCCTGCACCTCCTCCTGGCTCCTACTCCTGTCCTGGCTGCTGCAGCCCCAAATGGGCCCCTGATCTCCCTTCTCCTTTCTTCTCCGTGCTTTGCCTTTGCCGAATGGGACCAGATCAAGGTTAGACCAAGGTCATGGGTCTGTATTCAACAAGGGTCAAGGTGGGGAAAGAGTGGCCCCTGGGAGACTGGGTCCTGCTTTGACCTCCTAGTGGGGAGGGATGTGGTGGATGACTAGGCCTTGAGTGACCAGGAGGAGGGAAGTGTGGCCTAGAAGGGCTTTGGAATTAGGGACCAGGATAGCAGGGATTAAATCTGTGCAAACATGAGCTGGCTCTGTTCTCTTTTCTGGGTGGCCCTGGGAGTTGGGGGTTGGTGCGTGGGTAAGGCCTCCTGGAATTAATTCTGCCAGGAGGCTCCCCAGAGTGGGGACTGATGGTTTTTGCTATATCACTGTGCTGGGGCTTTGGGAAAGGGCCTGGGCCTGAGGCTTCAGTTTCCTCAACTGTAAATTGGGCATGCTGTAAGAGAGCAGTTGAGACATGCACTGTAGGTGACAGTAGGAAGGACCCACATATCGTGCTCCAAAATCAGCCTTCGTTTTTTAAAAAAATGGCATTAAAAAAAATAACTGATTACAAAAGTTCCCCTCCTACATTTTTTTTTTTTTTTTTGTGGTATGCGGGCCTCACTGTTGTGGCCTCTCCCGTTGCGGAGCACAGGCTCTGGACGCGCAGGCTCAGTGGCCATGGCTCACGGGCCCAGCCGCTCCACGGCATGTGGGATCTTCCCGGACCGGGGCACGAACCCGTGTCCCCTGCATCGGCAGGTGGATTCTCAACCACTGCGCCACCAGGGAAGCCCCCCCTCCTACATTTTTAAAAAAATTTTTATTTATTTATTTTTGGCTGTGTTGGGTCTTCGTTTCTGTGCGAGGGCTTTCTCTAGTTGCGGCAAGCGGGGGCCGCTCTTCATCGCGGTGCGCAGGCCTCTCACTGTCACGGCCTCTCTTGTTGTGGAGCACAAGCTCCAGACACGCAGGCTCAGTAGTTGTGGCTCACAGGCCTAGTTGCTCTGCGGCATGTGGGATCTTCCCAGACCAGGGCTCGAACCCGTGTCCCCTGCATTGGCAGGCAGAGTCTCAACCACTGTGCCACCAGGGAAGCCCCCACTCCTACATTTAAAAAAAAATAAGAATAATTAAAAGCAATGTCTGAATTTTTGTTGTGATTTACCAAAAAAATTCAGAAATACATGTAAAGATTCTCCCTTGCTCATTCACCCCCACCACCAATGCTGCTCCCCTCTCCAGAAGTAATCATTGTTAGCATCCTTAAATAAAATACCTTTATGGTTTTTTAAATAAATAGAATCTTATATATGTATTATTAATAACCTACATTTAAAAAGACTATATGCCTTGAAAACCTATGTCAGTACCTAGAGCTGTTCATAATTTTACATTAATGCATGTGTACCGTGTGGATGTAATGTATGTTATTTAACCAGCACCAGGTGTTAGGCTGTTTTTGACTTGTCAGCATTGTAACAGTGCTGCCATGAGCATATTCCTGCATGCCCAGGGGTGGGGTGGGGAAGGGCAGTCTGAAGCATTTCTGCAGCAGTCTTCCTAGGAATGGACGGACTCAGGGGAGGACCATCACAAGAAACACAAATTTAGTAATTTTGGATGACTATAACTTACTCCTCCCAAAAGCTGAACCAGTATACATTCACACCTACAGTATACAAGAATGAACGCTTCTCCTTTTTGCTAAAAATGGATATTATTAATCTTCAAAAATTTTGCCCATCCAGTGATAGAAAGTTATATTGCTGTTTTAATTTGCATTTTCTTGATTGGAAAAATGTCTTTTCATGTGTTTATTGAAAAAAAGGTATACCTTTTCACTAGTAAATCCTCTGTTCATTTGCTTATTTTAGAAATTAAGTTGTTTATCTTTTTCTCATGGAAGGTCTTTATCTTTTCTGAATATTAAGCTTTTGTCAATTATTTTACAAATATTTTCTCCAGTTGTTGCCACTTATCTTTTACAAATATGTGGACTATATGGGTAATTTTCTTCTAAAGACTTTAAAAATTATTATTGAATGAAGTCAGTCAGTGTTTACTTTCTTTATGGATTTTGTGGCTTGCTTAACTTGGCCTTCTCCATCTCCAGATTATAAAACTATCTTCACATATTTCTTTTAATATTTTGATAAATTTATTTTTTATGTGTAATTGTAATCCTTTTGAAATTTCTGTTATGTATACTGTGAGTCAGGCGCTAACTCTGTTTTCAATTGGAAAACCAACTCAGTTGACATTATTTCTTGTAGAGTCCATACTTTCCTGCTGATTTGAATGTCCACATTTATAATAACGAAATCCTAATATATTTGTGGGTATGCTTTTGAAACCTTTATTATTTCCCATTAATCTGTTTGTCTGTCCCTGGGCTAGTGCTGTACTGTTTCAATCAGCTTCATGTTATGTTTTGTTAAATGGTAGCAAAAGCTCTCCTCTTCTTTAAAAAAAAAAATTGCCTAATCTACAAAGTTTGCCTTCCATATAAACTTGTCGGTTTTCATTAAAAATGTTATTGGTATTTGAACTGAAATTAAATATACAGAATAATTTGGGGAGAACTGTCACTTTTACAGTGTTGAGTTCCTAACCAGGAATATGGTATATGTCTCCATTCATTCAGCTCTTCTATTCATGGATGTCTGGAAAACCATTGAGTTTATTTCTAAGTAGTTTACAAAGTTTGATTATGTCTGTTATGGGTGGTATCTTTTCCCATTACACTTTTTCTAATTCTGCATATTAGGTATTTTAAAGCTGTTGATGGATTTTAAAAAAACAGTGATCTTGATTCCTGGTCATCTTGCAAAACTGTGTATTAAATTCAGTAGTTTTTCAGTTGATTCTCTTGGCTTATTTTGGGGTAATCACATCACCTAAAATGGTGACAGCTCCCTCTTGTCCTTTTTGAAAGTCACACCGTTTATTTCTTTTGCAATCTCATTGCTGGAGACTCCAGCACAATATGAAATAGTAGCAATAATGATGAGGGTACATGTGCTGACCCTGACTTCATTCTTTCATTCATTCCCCAGATACTTGGAACTTCCCCTGTGTCAGGCACTGTTTTGGGCCCAGGTGACACAGTTCTGAACTGTTAAGATGATTTTTCTTATTTAATTTGTTTACTTAGTGAAACACATGACTAGATCTCCGGTAGATTGCTTAGGTAAATCCTGTAATACACTCTGGATTAAATTTCTACTGTTTTGTTTAGAATTTTTGTTCCAATATTGGATTGGCCTCCAATTTTCCTTTCTGTTCCACCCTTGGTGCCATTGCTATGCTAGCATCTTAAAACATGCTGAGTAGCTTTCTAGTCTTTTCCTGTGCCCTAGAACAGTTTATATAACACCAGCATTATTTGTTCCTTATGTTTGGTAGATTGTGCGCATAAAACTTATTGGGCCTGATGCCTTTTTTAGGGGACAAATCTTTGACTATTTAAAAAAAAACTTTCATAGCTATAGGCTTAGTTGGGTTTCCCACCTCTTTTTGCATTAATTTTAGTAAAATAAATCAATTTAGCTTAGATTTAAAAATTTTTAACTGATATGTAAAATTTGAACCTATGGCTCCTTTCCTATTTTTAATATTATTTACATGTGTACTCTTTCACTTTTCTTAATTATTAAAGATTAAAATTGCCAAATTTTTGTCTATTTCATAGGTATTTTCCAAAAAAACACCTGGTGTACTGTTATTGGTTAGCTTTATGGTATCCATCCTTCCCTTATATTACTACAGGTCCTAGTCATTAGTCCACACTGTCTGCCATGTTGCTCATCATCTTCAGGGAGAAGCTGTCACACTACCAGCTTCCAAATGGGTGGCTCATTGGCTTGATCTAATTAGCATAGTCCAGTGCCCGGCCACCTGACCCCAGTTAGGTTATCCCAATAAGCATAAGGTATGGTTAGAGGAGAGAAATGCATACTGTCTCTCTCTCTCTCTTTTTTTAAAAAAATTTTTTATTTATTTATTTATTTTTGGCTGTGTTGGGTCCTCGTTGTTGCACGCGGGCTTTCTCTAGTTGTGGTGAGCGGGGGCTACTCTTCCTTGTGGTGCGCGGGCTTCTCATTGCGGTGGCTTCTCTTGTTGCAGAGCGGGAACTCTAGGCACATGGGCTCAGTAGTTGTGGCGCATGGGCTTTGTTACTCCACGGCATATGGGAATTTTCCCGGACCAGGGCTCGAACCCATGTCGCCTGCATTGGTAGGCAGATTCTTAACCATTGCACCACCAGGGAAGTCCCCATACTGTCTCTCTTAATGTGGAGGAGGAAGCAGAAGGATGTTGGCAACCATTTTTCAATAAGGGGATAAACTCAGAATGAAGCCACCATCACTGAAGAGAGGAGACAGAAATTTTAAGCCTGTTTGAGTGGAAGTTTCTCTTACTTGTCAACTCCTAAATGGTACAAACTACCTTTTGATTCTAGTGATCAAATATGATTCTTTTTGTTTATTTTATTTCATGAAAGTTCTTTTAGCTTTAGTAATTCAGTCTTCTCCTTTGGGGAGATACACTTTATTCTTTTTCTAACTTCTTGAGTAGTATGCTTAGTTCATTATTATAGACTTTTTTCATTTCTAATATTTTCACTAATTCCATAAAATTTCCTGTGAGTCTCACTTTGGCTGTATTTCACAGGATTTTATATGTACTGACCTCATTGCCATTCATTCTATATTGTTTATTATTTCACACTGTATTTCTTACTTAACCCAAGAGTACTATATGGATGTTATTTAATCTCCTGACAGATAGTTTGGGGGAGGGATAGAGGCTTCTCCTTTTTCTCTATTAAAAATTATATCAATATGGATTTAATTATTTCCACATTCTGAAATGTATTGAGGTTTTCTTTGTGCCTAGTATTTGGTCAGTTTTATTGAATATTTCATGTGCGTTTGAAGTAAAAGTGTGTGTTTTGAAACAGAGTTCTAGCTATAACGGACTGGATCAGGCTTGTTGATTGTGTTATTCAAATCCTCTCAACACTTCAAATATTTTATATGTATAAATCTGTTGATTTCTGAGCAGTTTGTCATGAGAATTCAGAGTGTCTATTTCTTCCTGCAGTTCTAACAATTCTTGCTTCATATTTGAAAGCTGTGTTGTTACGAGTGCAAGGTTCATGCCTGCTGTGCCATCTTGATGAGTTATACCC
This sequence comes from Kogia breviceps, assembly GCF_026419965.1. Taxonomy (NCBI): domain Eukaryota; kingdom Metazoa; phylum Chordata; class Mammalia; order Artiodactyla; family Physeteridae; genus Kogia; species Kogia breviceps. The sequence continues at coordinate 41,473,866 of NC_081319.1, forward strand.
TATCAGTGTAAAATACTCCTGTTGTCCTATTTAATATTATTTCTTTTTACAAAGATCCAGATCATAGAGTTCATTCCTAACTCTGCTGTAATAATTGATTAGGGTATAATTTTATATTTTGTACATGTTTCTTACAGATTTTTCTTGGTGTTATTTTGTACCTTTTAGTTTCTTGCTTTGAACATTTAATTCATTTATTTTCATTCTTTGTTATTCAATAATAACAGATTTAAGGTTATAGATTTGCCTTGAACACACTCAAAAAGTTTTTTTAATGCATTGCTCTAATGATTAGTATTTTCTAAATAGTTTATAGAATGTTTTTATTTCCTTGAAATAAGTTAGCCAACTTTATTTTTAAAATTTTCAAGTCATTTGTTTTATTTCACTTACTCATTCTTTTTTTAAAAAAATTATTTATTTATGGCTGTGTTGAGTCTTCGTTTCTGTGCGAGGGCTTTCTCTAGTTGTGTCAAACGCGGGCCACTCTTCATCATGGTGCGTGGGCCTCTGACTGTCGCGGCCTCTCTTGTTGCGGAGCACAGGCTCCAGATGCGCAGGCTCAGTAATTGTGGCTCACGGGCCTAGTTGCTCTGCGGCATGTGGGATCTTCCCAGACCAGGGCTCGAACCCGTGTCCCCTGCATTGGCAGGCAGATACTCAACCACTGCGCCACCAGGGAAGCCCCTACTTACTCATTAAATCTTTGTTACATTGCATCATGGTAAAAAATGTGGCCCAAACTATTTCCACTTTTAGGGAAGTTATTGTGGTTTTCTTAGTAGTCTAGTGTGCAGTTGATTTTTATAGATGTTCAGTCCCTCAAAAATAGACAAAGCTGGAGAAGACTCTCCCACTGCAGGTGAGGTTTTTCCATTTCTCGTGTATCACTGTTTGATGTTGTTATTGATGAACAGAACTTTAATGTTACATAGTCATTATAATTTTTATCTTTTATCAACAGAAAGTAATTTTATTTTTCGGTTTAAAGCTTTTGTCCTGAATTACATCTTTAGAGATTAATATTGTCATTTCTATTTTTGCTTACATATACTTAATATATTTTTGCCCATCTTTTACTTTCAACTGCTTCATATCACTTTGTTTTAGGTGAGTCTCTGTTGAGTAGCATGTGAGTGGATTTTTTTCTACCCAATGTAAGAATCTCTGACTTGTAAAAGTAGAGGTTTTTCTTTGTATTCACATTGGCAGTGGTAACGGATATGCTTGGTTTTTATTCAATTATCTTGGTTTTATTGGTTGATCATTACCCCGCAAAGCATTACTTTCCACAAAGGCAGAAGAGTAGAGAGAGTTTTGCTTCTCTGGATTTTCTTTCTTCTCTCTCTCCCTCCCTCTTTCTCCCTCTTTCCCCCAGAGGAAATCTGATTGTAGGAAATCTGATTTTCTACCATGTATCCTTAAAAATAGTTTGTGTTGCCTGTTTTTGAATTTCATGCAATATGTAACATTTGGTGTCTGAATTCTTTCACTCAGCAATATGTTTTATGAGATTCCCATGTCGCTACATGTAGTGGTCTGTTCTCATTGCTCGAGTATTCTATGCATTCATCCTGCCTTTGATGGCAGCTGGGTAGTTTCTAGTTGGGGCCCTACCCAACAGTGCTGCTGCCAACAGTCTCACGTGTCTTTCCTCCTGCATATGTGCATGATGTTTCTAGGGCTCACAACCAGGAGTGGAACTGCAGGTTGTGAGGTAGGCACATTTTCTGCTTTGCTAAATGATTCCAAAGTTTTCCACAATACTGGCCCCAGTCCATCTCCTCTAGCAGTGTAATGAGCAGCAATCTCATTACCCATGATCTTGACAATACTGGCAACGGGGTGGAGCAGGAGTGAGCTGTCCTCATGGACAGTCCCTCATGGGATTCTTGGGGTGGGGACTTCAATGGAGTGGTGGCTCCCCACCACTGCTGATTCATGAAGACCCAGGCTTGCAAGCTGCTTCCTCTCAGGAATTCACCTCCCAGGCCCAAAACACCTGGCCTCTACCCATGAGCTGTTCTCTTAAAAATGCAGAGTGGGGAAAAGGAAAACTTAAGTTCCAGCTCAATCAATCACAGCAGGAACTAGCCATCCGCCTCTCAGAGCCTCGGTTTCCATACCTCCAGGGGAGCCATGAGAAGGGCTTCATAAAGGAACTTGAACTGGACACTGGGAGTGCCTCACAGGCCAGGCACTAGGCACTGTCACAAGCCAGATACCTGGTGCTATCACAGACTTAGGGTTAGGGATACAGGGGCCCCGTCAAGGCCAAGGCTGAGCCCAGGAGGCACTGTCTCAGGCCAGACAGCACGTGCTGTCACAGGCTCAGGGCAAGACATCAGCAGCACCATTCCAGAGAGGTGTCTGGCAGTAGCATCACATCATGGCTCTGGCAGGCCATGACCCAGACCACAATGTCTACTTAGCCTCCTGCTGCTGCTCCAGCTGGGTGAGCCCCCAACCCTGGGGCAGAGGCTCACTCCCTGCTGCCCTGCATAAACAAACCATGAGTTCTAGAATTCTCACACAGTAGAGATGCCCTGCCCCACCCTGCCTCCAAGTCCCATAATGAGGACCAGTGAGGGCCGTGCAGTTGCTTGCCATGGCATGTGGGCAGGGAGATCTTCAGGGCCTCGCATCTCCATTTCCTTCTGCCAGGGCTGAGAATAATCTCTATGTTGAAGGTAGAGCTTTGGGAACATGGGAGAGAGGCAGGAGGGCTTTGTTTGCCTGGGTGCCTATATCAACTGTCCTCATGCCTGCACGGCCTCCATTTGTTGCTGATGGGCATCTCCTCGTCAGACTGCGTGGTGTGCCAAACCTGGGGACCCAGACAGTGTCAAGGCAGTTCCTGTTTGCCAGTGACCATGAACATGAGGAAAGAGCCTTATTAAAAATGGAAACAAAGTAATATCCATGGAACAGATTTGGGAGGCACAATCTCAGAGAACTGGGACTTGTGATGAGGACGATGTGATATGTGGGTGACTGCTCATCCCACATAAGGCATCATTCACATGGCTTATATCTCAACACCCCTTGAAGTAGGCTTTATCAATATCCCCATTTCACAATAGGAAACTGAGGCCCAGAGAACTAAGTGCTTGTGGTGCCAGGATTCAATACCAGTTTTCAGTAGACTCTTTGGGGGTAAAAAGTGTGGGACCCCATGTGACAAGGTCTCTGGTCTCCCACCCTAACTGACCACATGTAATCTTGTGGTGGCAGCCCTGATTCAGGTCACCTGCCAGCTGTCCATTCTGCCCCTTGGCAGAAAATTTGCTGGCGTGGCATCTGTTAGTGGGGATGTGTTCCCCAACTTAGGGAATTTGTCCTTTTCCTTCACTGTGTGATTACCCTTCCCAGACCAGTTCCTTGAGTGAGTGAGTAAATGAATGAGTGCTCTCCTACTCTGTGCTGTCCTCAGGCATCTGTGATGTCTGGGGGTGGTGAGGATGTGCACTGCTCCTTGTAGCTAACTGCTGTGCCTGTGATGATGTGGGGGTGAGGGTCTGGGACCTTGTAGGGGCGGAGGTCATGAACCAAGACACGCATTCCCATTGCCACGTGTGAGTGCATGGGGTGACATCGGAATACAGATTGTCGGTGGGAGTACTTGGACTCTGGAACTCCAAGAAGGGGTAGAGGTGGTCCACAGTGGAATCTGTTTGAGCCACTGAGTGTCCCCCGTGTATGGAATGGTATCACTGTGTCTATGACAAGATTGATCCGCAACACCTCATGCCCCCAAATTAATCCATCATGGCTCCCTCCAGATTCAGCTGCTGTTCTTGGTACTGGCATCTGGTGCTGGCATCTCCAGGCTGGATCCTGCACGTCTTGTATAAGGTTTGGGGGAAGGAGATCAGAGTCAATGTTGTCCTGGACATGAGTTCTGAAGAGTACTGTTCTCTGAAACTGAGGAACCCACTGAGGACGTGGAGCACAGAAGCAAAGCCCAACCCTACCTCTTAGAGCTGTCGCTTTTTAAGTGGCAAAGTTCATTCTGTGGGACCCTGGGTCTCCAGGGCCTAAGCTTTGTGAGAGAGGCAAGGGCAAGGCTTTGGAAGTCCTCTCTTTCCTCCCAAAGTCTCCATTGGAGCAGGCTGTAATCTGAAACAAGGTAGCCATAAACCCACCACAGTATATGAGAAGGGCTGGAAATGTGGCTCCCCCTTGGGGGAGACAGAAAATAAGACAGCAAGCCATTGGAGAGAAACATGGACAAGAATGGAGCAATGAGAGGGCAAGGCAGACAAAACTCCATGGAGATGTTGGGGCTTGTGCAGGTGCCTGTGGATCCCTGTGGGGAGCCACTGGTTGAGGGTAAAGGTGACCAGCCATGGGAGAGTGTGGCAAGGGAACCAGCCATCCACATCTGATAGCAGTACCAGGAGCCCTGGGACATGGTGGAACAAGACCAAACATCAATGGTTTGGGACCCTCTGAGGGACTGCTATGAGGCAGAGCCCAGTAGATGTTTCTGCTAATGTGCATGAGTTGCAATAGATTATTAGCCTGGTCTGTTGATAGTTGTACCCTCTCCACCACCACCACGGAATGCAACTCTGCCGCCCCCCTTCACCCCCCTCCCCATTACCAGGCAAGGACGAACCTTGCTTGCTGCTGCTGAGTCCCTGAAGCTCTGGTTGGCACTGCATGCTGAACTGCTGAGGGAAACACTTTCTGGAACCACGTCTGTTTGAGACAGTGTAAATACATGTCCAACTTTGCCTGTATGAGGAGGTCCATGACCGCCTGTGACAGCTTCTTGGCCAGCCCAAACTTTACAGCAGGCTATACATAAGGAACCTTTTAATTTGTCTTTAATCTTGGTCTCCAACCTTTGCTGTAGAATTTCTCCCTTTCCTGTCCTCAGTGATGTTCAGTTATTAAATACCAGTCCAAGGTGGTCCAGTTCAGAATCTCAATCTCCTATCCAGTTCAATGCAGCCCCCACTGCTCCCACTCCTGCTGTTGGGGCCAGGTGAGGGGCAAGGAGGAAATTGACAAGCATCTCTACTCATTTCCTGGTATGGTTGCAGAGAGCGCACCTCCAGGGCTGGTGGTCTATGGAGGCAGGCCCTGGAGTTGTGCAATGTGACATCACTGTCCATTGCTTTCTGGCTATAACTGACTAGCAGCCCTGCTCATTGTGCCCCATCACTTAGCGCTTACTGACACTCACCCCTCTGATGATTCTCTCTTCTCCTTCACTTGTGTAAACAAGGGAGAAGGGATGAATCCTGGGCTGATGGATTGTAAGAAGCCCTGGAGGGGTTGTCTGGTCCCCATTGTTTGGAGGCTCTCTTTATAACATGGGGCTCCTGCTGCCTCTGGGCCTTTGGTTGCCACTTTGGGGGTGGTGAGAAAAGCCCCTCCCCACATGTGCATGTGGCAGTGGCTGCTTGTGACGGCTGGAAGTCTGAGGGCTGCCCTTTGCTGCCTGAGAGTCTGCATGGGGCTGTGATGGCCCCCTCTCTACCTTTTTTCTAAGGGTCCTGGTTCCAGGCCTGTGGTCAGACTAGCATCTCCTGCAAGAATGTGAAGGGGAAGCTAGTAGAGGCAGGCAAATGGCCATGGCAGGTGAGCATCCTATTCCTGGGCGCGAACAACTGCAGCAGCTCCCTCTTCCACCACCAGTGGGTCCTTAGAGCTGTGCGCTGCTTTCAGAGGTCAGTCAGTGTGGCCAGCCAGTCTCAGGGGCTTTGCTTTCTGGCCTGGGAGGCCCTGCTGAACCTGGGCATCCGGGAGTAGGGGCCTGGCTGGGTAGTCCTGTGCTCAGCCTGTGTCTCTCCAACCATTCCATGTTTGACCTCACTGCTGGTGATCTGCCTCCTACCTGTGACCCTGCAGATCCAAGGACTCCAGATCATACTCCGTGAAGATGGGAATTCAACACCTCTCAGAAAATGGCACCGACCTCTCAGTCACTCGCAGCGTGATTCATAAGGATTTCACCAGCTTCATGTCTCAGGATATTGCCCTCCTGAAGGTCAGGGACTCTGTCTCCTGGTCCCCCCTCATCCAGCCTGTCTGTCTACCTAACCCTAAACTCAAGCCGTCTCTTGGATCCATGTGCTGGATGATCGGGTGGGGACAAACATATACCCGAGGTAAGTGAAGGCAGGCCGAGGTCCCAAGACACCTGCCTCTTCAGAACATAACTCCACCACGGGCTCCTCCATCCATTCCTTTATTCACTCATTCACTCCATCAGCAAATATTTCCTGAGCACCTACACATGCTGCACATTGCCCTGAACTCTGTTGATAGGATATACACAGTGCCCTGGTGTAAAAGACACTCATGGCGTGTATGGACCTCAGTTCCCAAAGTTAAGTTAACTCCAATGTCAAGCTCTCACCTTGCAGCCTGGAAGGAAATTAATCTTTGGCTATTAATGGGATTTCCTGTCTGCAGGTGGCACAAGGGCTGTGGTCTCAGGGGGGTACCTAGGCATTGGGTAGCCATTGTACACACTTGTTACCTTGAGCACCAATAATTCCTGTCCCTTGTTGGTGTCATTCTGAGGTCCTAGAATCGAGGAATCTTTGTGGGGTCCTGCCCTCCAGGGGGTGGCTCACTCTGGGCTCTAGAGTCTTGCCACGTTGGCAGGTAGCCATGGAGCAGTGCCCAGCCATTCACCCTCATGGAACGTGAATTACTGGGGTAATCTCTCCTTGGCTTCATTCAGTGCCTGGATGTTGGTCTGAGCCCCTCGGGAGACTTTTTAATGAGCTCAGGCTTCTTCAAAAGTCAGATTGTGGTTTGGGGCCTTTTTACATCACTATCCCAGGAGATGGCCCTGCCTCCCACATTACGAATCTGGATAGCTCCAAGATGGAGATGTGCCAAAGAGCTGAAGGGATGACGAGGCAGGATCTCTCTCTCTTCAGAGACCCCACAGCCCTCCTACAGTCTTAAGGAGGTGGCTGTCAAGATTGTAAACAACGAGATCTGCGATCAACAGTACAAGTTCCTTTTCTTGAAGGGCCAGAAAAAGTTAATCAGGAATGACATGATTTGTGCCAGCTTACAGTGGGGCATGGACACCTGTCAGGTGCGCAGTGTCTAGACCCGGGCAAGAAGACGACTTTCAGTGGTCATGCATTCCTTTCCACATGGCACTGGGAGACCTTATGAAAATCTCCTTTCCCTGGGCTTCAGTTTCCCAATATGTAAAATAAGGGTGAAAATACTTTTCACTCCTCTCCACAATTATGGTTAATAATGGCAGTACCTCTCAGGTTATTTGAGCACTTCTGAACATCAGTCACATGCCCAGATCTGGACCAGATGCTGGCAGAACGAGTTTAGCATAAATGGCATCATTCTGTAAGCAGCTTCTGCCTTGCATCTTCTAGTCAACATTGTTTTTGAGATTTATCCATATTGATACATGCCTCTGTAATTCATTAATTAACAGCTCTATCTACAATATTCTCTTTTGTGACTATTCCACAGTTTATTCGTTCTCTTGTTTATAAACATTGAGGTAGCTTCTAATTTTTTCATATCGCATACTCTGCTGCTCTGAATATTCTTACACACATCTCCCTATTTACATGTTCCAGAATTTCTCAGTATGGTGCATCCTGCAAGGAACTGATGGGTCATAGGCTGTGCATACTTTCATCTTTAATAGTCATTGCCAAATTGTATTCCAAAGTGATTGTATTAATCTATATTCTTACAGCAGTGTTTGAGAATTCCATTGTTCCATATCCTTGCCAACTTTTGGTATTGGTCAGACTGTACAATGTTTTCCATTCTGAGGATGAGAACTAGAGAAATAGTATCCCTTTGCAGTTGCATGTATCTGTCCCAGTTACTAGTGCAACTGTGCATCCTTTCATATGTTTATTCACCATTCATAATTCTTTTTCTGTGAATCACTTGTTGAGATAGTTTACACCTTTTTCTATTGTTTGCCATTTTCTTTTATTATATTTTAATGTTTTGGATACTGATTTTATGTTCATTGTGTATATTGCAAATATTTTCTTTCTTTTTGATCATTTTGTATATACTCTCCTTTGCTCAACAGCAATTTAGATTTTTTAAAACAAATTTTTATTGGAGTATAGTTGACATAATGTTGTGTTAGATTTTGTTTCAATCAAACATATCGTTTTCTTCCTTTTTGGTTTATGCTTATTTAAGAAATCCTTCATTTTCCTGAGGTTATAAGGACATTTTCCTATGTTTTCTTTTTCCTAAAAGTTTGGGAATTTTGGTTTCCACATTTGGGTCTTGAATCCATGTGCATTCATTTTGTAAATGGTGTAATTTAGGGCTCTATTTTTATTTATTTTGTGTATGGACTACCAATTGTCCCAGTGTTGTTTGCTGAAAAAAACATTTCCTGTACTGGCTGCCACCACTTCTCTCATAAATCAAATTTCTATAGACACGGGATAATTTCTTGAGTTGGACACCTTCAAAAATTTTTTCATTTTTAAGACGAGTATTTCTTGTGGTTTTTAAAATTGAAGTCTAGTTGATTTATTGTGTTAGTTTCAGGTGTATAGCATAGTGATTCAGTGTTTTTGCAGATTATATTCCATTATAGGTTATTATAAGATAATCAGTATAATTCTCTGTGCTCTACAATATATCTTTGTTGCCTATCTATTTTATATATATTGAATAGTAGTTTGTATCTGTTAATCCCATACCCCTAATTTGTCCCTCACTGCTTCCCTCTTCCCTTTGGTAACCACAAGATTGTTTTCTATATCCGTGACTCTGTTTCTGTTTTGTGTATACATTCATTTGTATTATTTTTTAGATTCCACATATAAGTGATATCAGCAGTATTTGTCTTTATCTGACTTATTTCACTAAGCATGATATTCTCTAGATTCATCCATGTTGCAGATGGCAGTATTTCATTCTTTTTATGACTGAGTTATATTCCATTGTTTTATATATATATATAACATATATATATGTTATATATCTATCTATCTATATCTATATATATCTCACATCTTCTTAAGCCAATTGTCTGTGGATGGGCACTTGGGTTGCTTCCATGTCTTGGCTATTGTAAATAGTGCTGCTATGAATATTGGGGATGCATGTATATTTTTAAATTAGTGTTTTTGTTTTTTCCAAGGAGTGGAATTACTGGATTATATGGTAGCTCTATTTTTAGTTGCTTAAGGAACCTCCATACTATTTTCTGTAATGGCTGCACCAATTTACATTCCGACCAACAGTGTACAAGGGTTCCCTTTTCTCTACATCCTCTCTAACATTTGTTATTCGTAGATTTTTTGATGATAGCCTTGCTGACAGGTGTGAGGTGATACCTCACTGTGGTTTTGATTTGTGTTTCTCTAATAATTAGCAATGTTGAGCATCTCTTCATGTGCCTGTTGGCCTGTCTTCTTTGGAAAAATGCCCAGTCAGGTCTTCTGCCCATTTGATTGGATTATTTGTTTTTGTGATATTGAGTTGTATGAGCTCTTTGTATATTTTGGATATTAACCCTTTGTCAGTCACATCATTTGCAAATATTTTCTCCCATTCCATAGCTTGTCTTATTGTTTTGTCAAGGTTTCCTTTGCTGTGTAAAAGTTTTTAAGTTTAATAAGGTTCCATTTGTTTATTTTTGCTTTTATTTCTTTTGCCTTAGGAGACTGATCCAAGAAAAAAATTGCTGTGATTTATGTCAAAGAGTGTTTCACCTATGTTCTCTTCTAGGAGTTTTATGGTTTCATGTCTTACATTTAGGTCTTTAAATCATTTTTTTTTAAAGAAGATGTTAGGTTGGAGTTTATTAATTAATTTATTTATTTTTGCTATGGTAGGTCTTCGTTTCTGCACGAGGGCTTTCTCTAGTTGTGGCAAGCGGGGGCCACTCTTCATCGCGGTGCATGGGCCTCTCACTATCGCGGCCCCTCTTGTTGCGGAGCACAGGCTCCAGACACGCAGGCTCAGTAGTTGTGGCTCATGGGCCCAGTTGCTCTGTGGCATGTGGGATCCTCCCAGACCAGGGCTCAAAACCCCTGTCCTCTGCATTAGCAGGCAGATTCTCAACCACTGCACCACCAGGGAAGCCCCTTTAAATCATTTTGAATTTATCCTTATGTATGATGCGAGGGAATGTTCTAACTTCATTGTTTTACATGTGGCTGTCCAGTTTTCTCAGTACCGCTTGTTGAAGAGAATGTGTTTTTTCCATTGTATATTCTTGCCTCCTTTGTCATAGATTGACTGTAGGTTTGTGGGTTTCTCTCTGGGCTCTATTTCTGTTCCATTGATCTCTGTGTCCATTTTTTGTGCCAGTATCATGCTGTTTTGATTAACGTAGCTTTGTAGTATAGTCTGAAGTCTGGGAGAGTTATGTCTCCAGTTTTGTTCTTTTTTCTCAGGATTGTTTTGGCATTTTGATATTTTTTGTTGTTCCATATAAGTTTTAGGATTATTTATTCTAGTTCTGTGAAAATTTTCCTGGGTATTTTTATAGGGAGTGCATTAAATCTGTAGATTGCTTTGAATAGTATGGCCATCTTAATAACATTAATTTTTGAAATCTAATAGCACAGGATATCTTTGCATTTCTTTCAGTCTTCTTCAGTTTCCTTCATTAATGTTTTATAGTTCTCAGTGTATAGGTCTTTCACCTCTTTGGTTAAGATTAGCCCTAGTTTTTTGTTTGTTTGTTTGTTTGTTTTTGACACTATTTTAAACAGGATTTTAAAAAACTTTCTCTTTCAGGTATTTCATTATTAGAGTATAAAAATGCAACCAATTTCTGTATATTAAACTTGTATCCTGCAAACTTACTGAATTCATTTATTAGTTCTAATAGTTTTGGATGGAAAGTTTAGGGTTCTCTATATAGAGTATCATGTCATCTGCAAATGTGACAGTTTTACCTCTCCCCTTTCAATTTGGATACCTTTTATTTATTTTTCTTGTCTGATTGCTTTGGCTAGGACTTTCAATACTATGTTAAATAGCAGTGACAAGAGTGGGCTTCCTTGTCTTGTTTCTGAATTAAGGAGGAATGCTTTCAGCTTTTCACTGTTGAATATTATGTTGGCCCTGGGTTTGTTATAAATGGACTTTATTATGTTGAGATATGTTCCCATATGTTGTTGAGATACCCACTTTGATGAGGGTTTTTATCATGAATGGATGTTGAATTTTATAAAAGGCTTTTTCTGTGTCTACTGAGACGATCATGTGGTTTTTGTCTTTCCTTTTGTTAATGTGGTGTATCACATTGATTGATTTGTGTATGTTAAACCATCCGTGGGACCCTGGAATAAATCCAAGTTGATCATAGTGTATGATCCTTTTTATGTATTGTTGGATTCAGTTTGCTAATATTTTGTTGAGGATGTTTGCATCTATATTCATCAAAGATATTGGCCTGTAATTTTCTTTTTTGGTAGTGTCTTTTTCTGGCTTTGGTATCAGGGTAATGGTGGCCTCATAGAATGAATTTGGGAGTGTCCTCTCCTCTTCAAGTTTTTGGAATAGTTGAGGATAGGTGTAACCTGTTCTTCCTATGCTTGGTAGAATTCCCCAGTGAAGCTGTCCAGACCTGGACTTGTGTTTGCAGGGAATTTGTTTGTTTGTTTGTTTGTTTGTTTTACAGATTCTATTCTGATCTATTCTGATCACTTGTAGTGATCAGTCTGTTCAAATTGTCTGTTTCTTCTTGACTCAGTCTTGGCAGGCTATATGTTTCTAGAAATTTGTCCATTTCCTCTGTATTGTCCAATTTGTTAGCATATAACTGTTCATAGTATTCTCTTATGATTTTTTGTATTTCTGTGATATTGGTTGTTATTTCTCCTCTTTCTTTCTTATTTTGTTTATTTGGGTCCTCTTTTCTTCTTCATGAGCCTGGATAAAGGTTTATCAATTTCATTTATCTTTAAAAAAAACCGGCTCTTGGTTTCATCATTCTTTTATGTATATATATCTTTTAAATCTCTATTTTACTTAAATCCTTTCTGGTCTTTATGATTTCCTTCCTTCTGCCAACTTTGGGCTTTCTTTGTTTTTTGTTTTGTTTCTAATTCTTTTAGGTGGTAGGTTAGGTTGTTTATTTGAGATTTTTCTTTTTTTCTTGAGGAAGGCCTGTATCACTATAAACTTCCCTCTTAGAACTCTTTTGCTACATCCTGAAGATTTTGGAAAGTTGTGTTTTCATTTTCATTTGTCTTGAGGTATTTTCTGATTTCCTCATTGATTTCATCATTGACCCATTGGTTTTTTAGTAGCATGTTGTTTAGTCTCCACGTGTTTGTTCTTTTCCTATTTTTCTTTCTGTAGTTGATTCCTAGTTTTATATCACTGTGGTCAGAAACATGCTTGATGTAATTTCTATCCTGTTAAATTTGTTGAGGCTGGTTTTGTGACCTAGTGTGTGATCTAACCTGGAGAACATTGAAAAGAGTGTGTATTCTACTTTTTTTTTTCTTTTTTAGATGTAGTGTCCTACAGATATCAATTAAGTCCAACTGGTCTTTGGTGTCACTTATGAACTCTGTTGCCTTACTGTTTTTCTTTCTGGATTATCTGTCCATTGAGGTCAGTAGGGTGTTAAAGTCTCCTACTATTATTGTATTATTGTTAATTTCTTCCTTTATGTCTGTTAGTATTTACTTTATATATTTAGTTGCTCCTGTATTGAGTGTATATGTTAACAACTGTAATATCCTCTTCTTGTATTGATCCCTTTATCATTATATAATATGCTTCTTTGTCTTTCATTATGGTCTTTGTTTTAATGTCTATTTTGTCTGATATGAGTATTGCTACCCCCACCTTCTTGTCATTTACATTTGCATGAAATATCTTTTTCTATCCCCTCACTTTCAATCTGTGTGTGTCTTTTGCCCTGAAGTGAGTCCCTTGTAGGCAGCATAATGAAGGGTCTTGTTTTGTTTTGTTTGTATCCAATCAGTCACCCTATGTCTTTTGATCAGAGGATTTAGTCCATTGACATTTAAAGTAATTATTGACAGGTATGTACTTATTGCCATTTTATTCCTTGCTTTCCAGTGTTTTTGTAGTTCTTATTTTTTCCTTTCCTCTTCTTTTTGTTTTTCCCATTGTGGTTTGATTATTTTCTTTTATAGTATTCTTGAGGTCCTTTCTTTTTGGTTTTTGTGCATACAAAACCTACAATAGGTGGGTTTTTGATTTGTGGTTACCATGGGGTTTATATTATATTAACCCATAATTATATCTATTTGCTTTAAACTGAAGTCATTCAAGTTCAAATACATTCTAAAAGATCTACATTTTTTACTCCCCTCCTCCAGATTTTGTTTTTGATGTCAATATTTTATATCTTCTTGCTTATCCCTTTACTGTTTATTGTAGTTATAGTTGCTTTTACAATATTTTTTGGTTTTTTATTCTATGTACTGGCTTACTTAAGTTATCTTCAATCCTTACTATATATTTGTTTTTCCTTTTGGGATTTTCCCTTTGCTACAGATTATTTCTTCTTTTCCATTTAGACAATGTCCTTCAACATTTCTTGTAGGGTAGGTTTGGTATTGCTGAATTCTTTTAGTTTTGCTTGTCTGAGAAATTATTTCTCTCTTTTTCTGTTCTAAATTAATCTTGTTGGATAGAGTATCCTACGTTTCAGGTTTTTCCTTTTCATGAGTTTGAGTATATCATGCCACTCCCTTCTGGTCTGCAAAGTTTTTGCAGAGAAATCAGTTGATAGCTTTATGGGGTTTCTCTTGTACATGACTCTGTTTTTCTCTTGCTGCTTTTAGGAGTCTCTTTATCTTTAACTTTTGACGTTTTAACTATGATATGTCTTGGTGTGGGTCTGTTTGGATTCATCTTGTTTGGGACCCTCTGTTCTTTCTGTACCTTGATATCTGTTTCCTCCTTTAGGCTTAGGAAGTTTCCAGTCATAATTTCTTCAAATACATTTTCAATCCCCTTCTCTCTCTCTTCTCCTTCCAGAACCCCTATTATGCATATGTTGGCACATTTTATATTATCCCATAGATCTCATATTTTGCTTTCTTTTTTTTTCCATTTGTCTGTCTGTCTCCTGTTCTGATTGCGTTATTTCCATTATTCTATCTTCCAGATCTCTTATGTGTTCTTCTTTGTCATTTAATTGGCTATTCATTGCTTCTAGAGTGCTTTTTATCTCAGAAATTGAATTATCTACTTTTGATTAGGTCTTCTTTATAGTTTCTAGTTCCTTGTTAAAAAAATCTGTGTTTATATTGATACTCTTTCTTAATTCACCTAGCATTTCCCTTAGCAACTTTATTTTTTGAAATTTCCCCCTTTTCTTTTTTAAAATAAATTTATTTATTTTATTTATTTATTTTTGGCTGCATTGGGTCTTCGTTGCTGCACGCGGGCTTTCTCTAGTTGTGGTGAGCAGGGGCTACTCTTTGTTGTGGTACGCAGACTTCTTATTGTGGTGGCTTCTCTTGTTGCTGAGCACAGGCTCTAGGCATGTGGGCTTCAGTAGTTGTGGCACGTGGGTATTAGCAACTTTTTGAAGTCAGCATCTGGTAGACTGATTATCTGTTTCATTATTTGGTTTTTCAAGGGTTTTCTTTTGCTCTTTCAGCTGGGAGTAGTTCCTCTTTCTTTTCATTTTACTTAACTTTCTCTGTTTCTGTGAATTTAGGTGAAACAGTTATCTATTGTGGTCTTGAAGTGGTGTTTTTATGTGGGAGTGTCCCTACATAGACTCTGTGTGCCCAGTGTCTTTCGTGTGAGGGCCGGATTTAATGCGGATGCCAGCCACGTCTTTCCTCATGGTGTGCTGGCCACTATCACCTTGATAGAGGGTGTGGCTGGTGATGGAGGAGCTAGAGCCTGCACAGGGTATGAGGTGGGACTTCCTCTCTGCTCCCTGGCTGTGGCTGCCCTGTCAGGGGTGGAGTCTGCTCCCACATTGCTAGAGTGGAAACTCTGAGGTCAGGCTTGAGCCAGCTCTGTTCCCTTTAAGTGTGTGTTTTTCCTTCTCCCTGCACTGGGGCTTTTGCCCCAAAGGAGGGGAGTGCTGAAGTAAATGGAACTGAATTGGAATATAGTTGATTTATAATGTTGTGTTGGTTTCAGGTGTACAGCAAAGTGAATCAGTTATCTATATCTATATATCTATGTCTATATCTCCACTCTTATTTAGATTCTTTTCCCATATAGGATGTTACAGAATATTGAGTAGAGTTCCCTGTGCTATACAGTAGGTCCTAATTAGTTATCTATTGAGAAGTTTGACTTTAAATCAAGTCTAGCTTTGTGATTATTGCGTGGCTATGGATATTCTGATTTCTGGACTGAGATGTTTATGTGACAGCGTAATCATACTGATTATGATTACATTAATCACAGTGAGCAAAACGTTCTGACTCTGCCCAGTTGTTACCCAGGATCAGGAAAAGAACTCACCCCTTAAATACATTTTAAAGGGACAAAGGGGGTTCCAGTGCAGATGCCTGTTGTGTTCAATGTACCATTTACACTTTTCCCTGTCCTTTGCCCATGTTTTTCTGTTAAACTACTTTTCTTTTTATTGATTTGTAAAAACTGTAGATATTATATGCTGTGGTAATTGGTAAAGGAACATCATGTCTTTTTCAACTTAATTTTAAGTGGTTCATAAGTATAGGTGTATACACACACATACTTATGGAGAGAGAGAGAAGATAAAACAAACATGATTAAACATTAAATTAGTGAGTCTAGGTAAAAATATTATACTTGTATATTTTCTGTAAGTCTTAAATTATTTCAAAATAAAAAGTTTAAAAAATAACTTTAGGAACCGGAAGTTTTAACCCTTTTTGAAATGCTTTACAATATTTTACGCTACTTGTCCATGATTTACCTTATTTGTGTGTGGATTTCTTCCCATAGAGTTAATTATTAAAATTTTCATATGTTCATATTTATTGTTATTTCCCTTAATGATTGTAGTTTTTATGCTGTGCTTAGAAATATCTTTCCCACCTTAAGATTATAAAATTCTTTACTCATACATGTTCTTAATTCTTTTCTTTAAATATTTGAATTTTGATTCGAGAGGACACCAGTTTTATTTTTCTCCAAATATAGCCAGTTATGTCAATAATTTTTATTGAATACTTTTTTTTGGCAATGAATTAGAAATGCCCTCTTTATTATATCCTACATTCCCATGTTAATTTTGTGTATTTCTGCCCTTTGCAGTCTCATTCGTGTGCCACCACTCTTTTTAAATTATTGTAGCTTTATAATTCCTTTTTGTATGTGGTAAGGCAAGTCCTCCTTCATTATTCTTCTTTTAAAGAATTTACCTTGCTCTTCTCCCATGTTCATTCTAATTGAACAATCTTTGTCTTGAGGTACTTTCTGATTTCTTCTTTGATTTCATTGTTGACCCATTGGTTGTTTTTTTTAAAATTAATTAATTCATTTTTTACTGCATTGGGTCTTTGTTGCTGTGTGTGGGCTTTCTCTAGCTGCGGCGAGCGGGGGCTACTCTTCATTGCAGTGCATGGGGTTCTCATTGCAGTGGCTTCTCTTGTTGCAGAGCACAGGCTCTAGGCACGCGGGCTTCAGTAGTTGTGGTGCATGGGCTTAGTTGCTCCGCGGCATGTGGGATCTTCCCCAGCCAGGGCTGGAACCCGAGTCCCCTGCATTGGCAGGCAGATTCTTAACCACTCTGCCACCAGGAAAGCCTGACCCATTGGTTTTTTAGTAGCATGTTGTTTAGTCTCCATGTGTTTGGGTTTTTTCCCATTTTCTTTTGAACAATCTCAGTATAATACTAAAAGGAAAATCATGTGGTGATTTTGGGAGAATAGACTCTATTTTGCTGTATTTTATTTGTGTCCCTAGAGCAGGAGTTTATATAGCTTTCTCCATATAATTACTGCATGCTGCTTCTTAACTTTATTCCTAAATATTTTTTATTACATCTCTATTGTAATATAAAATGTTTTTAGTGTATTTTCCATTTGCATTATATATTGATTTTTTTGTGTATTTACTTTGTAATAAGCAAAATTCCTAGATACAGTGGGTATAATGGATTCTCTTTAATTTTGAGACATACCATCTGCAAACAATGGTAAATTTGTCTCCTACTTTTCTTTTTTTTTTTTTTTTTTAATTGTTTTTATTTATTTATTTATTTTTCTGTGGTACGCGGACCTCTCCCGTTGCGGAGCACAGGCTCCGGACGCACAGGCCCAGCGGCCATGGCTCACGGGCCCAGCCGCTCCACGGCACGCGGGATCCTCCCGGACCGGGGCACGAACCCGCGTCCCCCGCATCGGCAGGCGGACTCTCAACCACTGCGCCACCAGGGAAGCCCCACTCCTACTTTTCAATATGTATGTCTCTTACATTTTTTTCTTGTTTAGTGCAATGTCAAGAATCATATTCCAGAACAATTGCTCTGTCTTCCAGGAGACACTGTGCTATCTTGTTTTAGGTATGTCTCTTAATAAACAGTATAATGCTCAGTGCTATATTTTTCAACACATTTGGGAGGCTTTCCTTTAATCCATTTACCAAGAAGAATGTTTCTTTTTATCCCCCTACTTTATGTATTGGTTTGATTTTTTTTTCCACTCCACTTTTCCCCTGTAGTGGTTTAAAAGTTGTCATATCTCAATGTCATTCTACTACAGATATTTTCCACACACGTATTTAAACTTGACTTAACACTTAGAGTTAATCAACATCTACTGCTTCCTCCTTAGCAGGACAAGAGCCTTCCTTCTTTTTCACTTGCCTCATTTCCATCCCCCAGATTCATCTTGTTGAAAACATCTGGGAGTTCAACTCACTGAACCCTTCTATTATATCTAAGAGTTTTTAGTTGACTCTCTTGGGCTTTCCAGGTCTATGCCCGTATGAGCTACAATTAGTGATGATCTTGCCTCTTTCGTTTTCATGATTTTTACTTTTTTCATTATTTTGGGTACTGCTTCCCAGAAGCAACCTGGAATTGTAGCTCTACTTTTTCTTGTTGATTACCTTCCTGGAGGTCCTTCCCACACTTCATCATGAAGCATGTTGCTAACATGGCATATCATCTGTCAAGGAGAGAGCCATTCTTTTGTTTCACTGTGGCATTTTATTTCAGGAATTAATGCTATGCTTCATAAAATGTGTTTTCTGCAGCTATTACGATGACTGTACATTCTAACTCAGCTAGAGTGAGATAGAGATATGGTTGACTGGACTCCATATCTAGAGTGCTGAGTCGGTTCCATGAACAGATTCTTCATGTCCATTTACCCTGCCTGCCAGGATTAGCCCTCCCTGGTCATGGTGTGCTTTGGTTTCATTCATCTGTTGGATTCAGATTTATAATATCTTTTTTTAGAATACATTTAATTTATTTGTTCATCCAACAAGACACCCTGTGCTGGGCTCTGGGCCAGGCACAGGATAGTGTTTGTGCATGGCCCAGGAAAGGTACTGGCCCTGGAACAGCAGTCCTATGAGACACCAACCACGCAGCCTTTGCGTTTTGTTTTGTCTTCCTCCAGTGAGGCTGGGCTCCACTGAAGGTGTGTTGAGGAAGGCACCCCCTTTCTCAAGTTATAGAATCATGACTATGCTTCACTTGAAAGCACAGTCTATGTTCTGGAACATTTGAAATAACATAAATTATCTGCTCCTTGAATGTTGGATAGAAGTTGCTTGTGAAACCATTTGGCCTGTTTTCCTTTGAAGGGGTAGTTCTTGAGCAATACTTTAAGTTGTTTTGTCCATGATTATTGAATTTTCTTAGAAATTATTCATTTCATCCAGTTTTAGATCCATAAAGAGAAAGTTATAAATAGTTTTCAGATACTAGAAAGTATATTTTCCCTGGATCTGATTCTAGTCTCTTTTCTACTTATACCACAAAGTATTTGAATTTTCCTCCTCTTTGAGTTTTTCTTGGTAGGACTTAACAAGATATTTATTTTGTTGTTATTTTTTAAGTACAATTTATTGATTTTATTCCTCAAGTCTGTGATTTTTTTTGCTTTCTAATGCATGACATCTGCTTTTTGTCTTTATTAATTCCTTTTCAAGTGCGTTCAGCTGAATGTGCAGTGGTAAATAATTGATGATGATAATAAATAATTTATTTTCATTCTCTCTTGTTTGGTGTTAAAGTATTTAGACTAAGACTCTTCTGTGTGAAATTCAGGCCCACATCGCATGGACTTTGCAATGTATGGCCTTCTTATCTTTCTACACTCTATAACTGTAGATTTTAATTCTGTTTTTACTTTAACATTTTTGAAAGTTAATTTATTTTCTTTGATGGGGGTGGTTCACATTTTGTTACTGGATTCTGGCTTAATTTCACTGTGGTAAGAGAATGTCCAAATATAAGATCTTTCTCTCTGTCTTCTATTTTCTCTCTCTCTCCCTCTGAGTTCTCTTTTTCTCTGGATTGCCAGAGTCCAGTCAACCATATCTCTATCACTAGCTTGATTATCACTGGCTTGATTTTCCCCTTCATCTTACATTTTCTCTTGCCACAAAAGGCCCCTACTGAAATCTGTTTAATACATGTCTTTAAAGAAGTCTGTATCTTTGAAAAATGTGTAGTGTTGCTATATGTGTATTTTACTTTGCATAAATGATGTTGTGCTACAGTTCCCTCCTGTATTTGTTTGTTGAGGAATCTCAATTTGTTCGAGAATCCACATTAAATAGTTTTATTCTTTCCAGTCATTGCCCCCATATGCCCTGTGTCAAATCTTCCTCCCTTCTCCAAACATCATTTTGGGCAGAGCCCATAATTTTCAGTTACTTTCAGTTATTAAATACCTTGTCCTATTGTAAGTCTCAATTTAAAAATCAATTTGATTGGATCTTCCCTGGTGGCACAGTGGTTAAGAATCCGCCTGCCAATGCAGGGGACACGGGTTGGAGCCCTGCTCCAGGAAGATCCCACATGCCGCGGAGCAACTGAGTCTGTGCACCACAACTACTGAGCCTGCACTCTAGAGCATGTGAGCCAAAGCTACTGAGCCCGCGTGCCACAACTACTGAAGCCTGCGTGCCTAGAGCCAGTGCTCTGCAACAAGAGAAGCCACCTCAGGGCTTCCCTGGTGGCACAGTGGTTGAGAGTCCGCCTGCCGATGCAGGGGACACGGGTTTGTGCCCCGGTCCGGGAAGATCCCACATGCCGAGGAGCAGCTAGGCCCGTGAGCCATGGCCACTGAGCCTGCGCATCCGGAGCCGCAACGGGAGAGGCCACAACAGTGAGAGGCCCGCGTACGGCAAAAAAAAAAAAAAAAAAAAAAGAAAAAAAAGAGAAGCCACCTCAATAAGAAGCCCAGGCACCACAAGGAAGCGTGGCCCCCGCTTGTGGCAACTAGAGAAAGACCACGTGCAGCAATGAAGACCCAACGCAACCAAAAAGTAAATAAATAAATAAAAGTCAATTTGATTTAAACTTCGCCAAGCCCTACTCCATCTCCCTCCTCTGGAGCATGGGGGTCTGGACACTGGGAGCTGACAACTGGGTCAGCCTAGACATAGAAACCTTCAAGTCTCCCTCAACTCACTTTCTCTGCTTGTTAATTTTCAGGGTTTCCCTAGATATGCTAAAATGGACCTCTAGTTGGTTTTAGACAGAGAAAATGCCCTATCTTAATTCATCATCTATCTTCATTGAGATTTGGTGTCTTTCATTGAACAGATGGTCTTAACTTTGATGTAATTAAGCCTAACACATTTGCCCTCTTGGGGTTTGTGGGGTTTTATCTTATTTTAAAACATGTGCTTCATCCCAAGTCATGAAGTCATGGCCCTACATTTTTAATTAGCTTTATCTTTCTAACTTTTCACATTTACAGTTTTATTTCCTCTGGAGTTTTGTTATGGCAGGGTCCAACTTCATTTTTCTCCATCCGTTTCTCCACCATCTACAGCAGAGACCTCCTTTCTCCCAGTCATGGCACTTTCTGGAGCATGTGCCAAGTTTCCTCCACCTGCAGGCATCTGGCTGGCTCTCCATTGCCCCATTGGTCTATTTTTCAGTTTCTATGCTAGTACCGTGGTTTCTATAATTATAGCTTTGAAATATATCTCTGTTTAGATATTTCTCCAGTCCCCAGCCTCTCCAATTTGCTCTTTTTTTCTCAAAACTGTCATAGAATTCATGGACTATTGTTGTTTTTTGTTTTTTTTTTTTGGTACGCGGGCCTCTCACTATTGTGGCCTCTCCCGTTGCGGAGCACAGGCTCCAGACGCACAGGTTCCGACGCACAGGCTCAGAGGCCATGGCTCACGGGCCCAGCCGCTCCGCGGCATGTGGGATCTTCCCGGACCGGGGCACGAACCCGTGTCCCCTGCATCGGCAGGCAGATTCTCAACCACTGCGCCACCAGGGAAGCCCAGAATTCATGGACTAGTATCCTTCAATATCAATTCTAGAATCAGATTGTCAAGGTACTGAAAAAATCCTGCTGGCATTTTATTTGGAATCGCTTGAACTTTAGAGGTCAACATAAGGAGAAGTGACATTGTTATAATTTTTAACTCTTTTACTCTCTATTGAATACAGATAAAAGAATATTTATAAAATGTGTATGGAGAGTAAAGAATAACACAACCAACACCCATACCCTCAGCACCAAGCCTATAAAATAGTGCATTACCAGAAACTGTTAGGCTTCCACGTGATGATTTCTGAATCTCAAACCATGAAGGCTCTGATGCTGCTTTTGTTTTTTTCTGCTGGCTGGCATTTGCTCTTGGTGCCTCAGCTTCCCTGTGTGCAGGGTGATGTTTTAAGAGTGAGGACATGTTCTTTAGAGTGTTTTTTTATGGGAGTTCACTGAAGCATGGCTTGAAAGTGGGTTCCTTCAGTCAGAATCTATATTTGCTTCTGCCAGATACCTGGATATAAAACCAGCCCAGGACCTCTTGAAACGATTTTCTTGGCTCAAGTTTTTTTAACCACCCAGACAGTGTGAATTCAAGTTGCAAGTTCACATGAGGGCAGGTGTTCCTAGTTTATCGTCACTCGGAAGGTGTGGTCCTTTCTGGGAGGTATAGTTTTTTGCAGGAGGTTTCCTCTTAGGCTCCCCTCCTTGGGCAGGCCCTGGGTTTTGCCTTTTGTCTTCTGCACCCACGAATGAGGCTGTGAAAACTAAAGCTCAGTTTCACTGGGTTTGGCCTATGGCCTTGGGGCAAAAGTCATCTTCTGGGCTTTGCTGATGGCTCTCTGTGTTTCAGCCCTCCCTTGGGTTTGGCACTCTGAGGAGTCTTTATTTTCCTGCCAGCTCACCCATGCATTTAAAATCTCACAGGTCTAGTTATCTTCAGCACGGTGGGAAAGGGGGTCTAGTCTTCCACACTGTAGGAAGCCAATGTTGAGATCTGACATTTTTACTTTGTTTTAAGTTGCCCCATCTAAGAACAACGCTATATCCGTACATTAACGTAGGTCTTCTTTTGTGTTCTTAAGTATAGTTCTATTATTTTTTCCTTACATGTCTTATGCACTCTTCATTAGATTATGTCTTATAAATCTTGGTTTGCACTACATTAAAAAATATATGTGGGGCTTCCCTGGTGGCGCAGTGGTTGAGAATCCGCCTGCCGATGCAGGGGACACGGGTTCGTGCCCTGGTCCGGGAAGATCCCACATGCCGCGGAGCGGCTGGGCCCGTGAGCCATGGCCGCTGAGCCTGCGCGTCCGGAGCCTGTGCTCCGCAACGGGAGAGGCCACAACAGTGAGAGGCCCGCATATCACAAAAAAAAAAAAAAAAAAAAAAAAAAAAAAAATATATATATATATATATATATATATATATATATATATATATATGTGGGGGAGGGAGGGAGGGAGAGCATGAGCTGTTTTTCAGATTTATGAAACTTTTCAACAATACAGAAGAATGTAAGAAAGTTTTAAGAAAATCATAAAGCCACCATCAGCAGAAATAACAACTACTACTTTTTGATGTATGCTGTTGTAAACATTATTCTTATACATGCACCTGCTTTGCACAGAGAGAGAGGGGGCAGGTTTGCATTTCAAATGACTCATTCTGTAAGGAGGATTGTAGGAAAGAAGAAAGTCAAGGGCAACACCTTGGAGGCCCACCACGATTTAAAGAGAAGGCAGAGGAGGGGACCGGTAGTTATGGTCAGAGAGCTAGCAGGGGAATGCAGAGAGAGGCCATTGTGATCCTGAGCTTGGGCCCCAGTGCAGTGCTTCCATGTCACAGAGCAGGTTCATAGCCATGCCTCGATATCAGGGACAGCACGGGCCTAACACAGCTCATGCTAAGGATATGGCCCAGGAAGGTGCAAGTTTATTTGTCCGGGACTTGCAGGGAGGCCTTCCTGCTGCCTCCTTTATGCCTCCCTTCCTCCCCTCCACCGGGTAACTCTGGCAGTTCCCTTGTCTGCCAAGTGAACCACACCTGGATTCAGATGGGGGTGCTGAACTGGAGCTTTAGCAGCAGCCGGCACCACTTCCCGGGCATCTACACCAGCACCTCCCACTTCACCGACTGGATCAAGAAACAGATCAGTGATGTGAGGTTTGTCAGCAGGGCCAGGCCAGGCTTCCTGAGCCTGGTCTTCCTCACTGGCTACATTCTGCTGGTTTCCTTGGGCTCCCTGTGGCTCCTGTGAGTGATGTTTCCAGGGCAGTCGCTCCCAGAGGCCACTTCTTCCTCCCCTCTGTCTGTCCTCAGGAGAAGTGGAGGCTGGAGGAGCACAGGACATCAGGGCAGAGTACTCTGGGGGAGGGTCCCAGAGCCACTGTTTTTTCAATTGTTCAATGAAGATGCTCTTGAACTTTGTGTCACTGAAGTCATCATCTTTCTTCTTGATTATGGCCAGACCCTTCCAAGCCTCCCCAGCCCCAAGAGGCCTGGCTGTCCTCTCCAGGGGAGCCTCCCTGATAGTCCTCCTTGTACTTGTGCTCATCACGTTCCCCTCTCTGGGCTACAGTTTCCTCTTCTGCCAAATATGGAGCTGGACTTTGTGATCTCACTCCCTGCTTAGTCATCCCAGCACTCCAGCAATCCCCAGGTCCCCATGACCCTCTCCTGGGTCTCTGACCCAACAGTTTTCCCTCAGGCCTTACTGTGAGGGCTGGCCTCTTCCCAAGAAACTCACAATGACCAGACCTGCACTTGTGGACCTGGTTCCAGAACGTGTGGGTCTCTCCCAAGCCCTCATATCACCCTAGGAGTCTACAGAACCTGACTGGTTCCTCCTCCCTCCTTGGCAGGGGTGGGTGATGATGGGGGGCAGGGAGGGGTAAGGCAGAGTGCCTGCTTAGGTGATTGTGTGAGGTGACTGCACCCTGAGTTCCTGAGCTGCCTTAGTGACCTCCATCATACTCTGCAGAGGAAGGACAGGCGCAAGCTAGCCAGACTGAGAGGGCAGAGCTCTGCCACCCTTGTGGAAGGTAGCATGGGGGCCCCCTCAGATCTGGTAGGCCTCTGGTTCACAGTAGCCAGCTACCCTTGCCCTCTGGCTCCAGAGTGTAGTAGGTGTGGTTTGCAGGAGATTGGAGTACTGAATGGCCAGCCCTATTGTCTCTCCCAAGACAGCAGGAGCTGGCAAATGTTAGATTGTCCTGGCTTGATTTAGCTTTCACCTTATCTTTTATTAGGCTAGAATTTTTCAACAGCTTTGAACCAAAGCTTCTCATAGGATTTCCCCAGAATACTTTTTAATTGTGTTATCCATCTGTGTCACTGAGCCATCAAAATGTTCCCCAAATTCCAACATAACAAGTGGCCTTTTGCTCCCAGAAGGGCCCAATGGTTACTATCCCTCTTTCTCTGTTTATGGAAACCACACCTGTGTCATCTTTCTAAGCAGATGGATCTGTAAGGGAAGGGCATTTGCTGAATGGCGACAATGCTTAAAATTATGCAGTCTTGAAATATTATTATTGAAAACATTTCAATCTGCTTAATTTCAGTGCCCTGGGGCAAGGCCCCACCATAATTACCAGGCTCTAGGGCAGGTGGGACCGCTTGGAAATCCCGGATGCCAGCCCCAGGGATTGGGCCTTCATCTCACGGGGAAGGGATGGAAGTGGGCTGCCGGAGGAAGAGGTGCAAGAACCGGCCGAGGTGAGGTTAAGGGACTCCAGGAAACTGCTTGGCCAGGCCGACTGGGAGACACGGGGTCCCAGGAGGGCAGAGGCGTGGCCAGAAGCCAGGCAGTCCTGAGCACCACCAAGCCAGACAGTGGGCGGCCGGGACACTAGGAGCACCATCGCGGGGGGGCCACTGGGGGGCGCCACGCGGACGGGGTCGGGAGCGCCCGCGCCCACCACACCAAAGAAGCTGCCGCTGGCTGCCAATGGGGGGCG
Organism: Kogia breviceps; assembly: GCF_026419965.1. Lineage (NCBI taxonomy): Eukaryota > Metazoa > Chordata > Mammalia > Artiodactyla > Physeteridae > Kogia > Kogia breviceps. The sequence goes on from NC_081319.1 coordinate 41,499,196, forward strand.
CCGTCGTGGGGCGAGCCCTGGGAACGGCGTCGCGAGAGGAGCGCCGCGGCTTATCGCTGCTTCTCGGGGATGGAGCTCTGGTGTGGGGCGCTGGCCGTCAGCCGCAGTCCCCCGCGCCCCCGGACGTCCGCCCTTGACCACGCCGGGCTCCTGCTGATGCTACTGCTGTTACTGCTGCTGCTGCTTCGGCCCGCGGGTGAGCCCCGCCCCCGCCCCTCCTCCCACAGGCCTGGCCTCCACCTCTGATCCTCTGCGTCCTTCCACAGGTTGCTTGGGCGCTGGCGAAGTGCCGGGGGCACTGTCCACGGATGCCCCCGCCGACCTTGGCGCCCCCTGTGCCCCCAGTGCCACCTGTCCCTCGGGCGGATGTCACTTTCCCCGGAAGGCTGCCACTAGCCAGCCGCCCAGGACCCTTCAGTACTCTGCTTCAACAGCCGACGAGGGTGAGTTCCTTCCCCGTTTGAGTACTGTGGCCTCCACGCTGGAGAAGGGTGCCCAAGCAGCCTTGAGGACCTTAAGGGACAGCGGAAGAAGGGGCACGGAGAGTGAGAGGGGACCTTCCTTTTACCAGTGCTTATTGAGCACCTATTGTGGGCCAGGCCTCCCATGCTGTTGAGGTAGGAGGCAAGGAAGGTCGGGGGAGCCTGGGGTGTGCTCACGTCCTGCCTCCCTGAACGGTCTGTGGGGACAGCGCCTCTCCATCCGGCCCATTCCCTGATCCAGGCTCCCAGCCAAGGCCTTTGGGGGTCTCCAGCATGGCTTTCAGGGAACCTTCCCTTGTGTGTCTCGGGGCACACCCACAAGACATTCTCTCCAGCAGTGGCTTCCAAGCATGTTGAAGTAAGACCCACATAAGAAATACTTCTCATCCTGGAACTGAGTGCACAGAATTTAACTGTCACAGAAAGTCACACACAGGACCCAGCTGCACCCTGCTGTGCATGCTGCTATTCCCTCTCCTGTGTTAGCCTTTACAGCCACTGGTGACAGCCCACTTACATTGATCTCACAACCCTCTAATCCATTTGGAACACGTAGGAGCGGGACTGCTGTGGTGTTGGATATGTGCATCTTCAGTTTAAAGAACTTTTTCCATAAAAGCTTTTCCAAAGTGGCTGCACCCATTGACCCTCCCTCCAGCAGTGAGTGAGCAGTCTGGGGCCGTGCTCCTCACCAACACTTGGTATCAGGGACATTTAGTTTTGCCTGGCAGGTGGTGGTGAGCAGAACCTCACTGTGATTTAAGTCCACGCTTCCCTGAGGACTAATGGGGCTGAAGAGCTTCTGCGTTCGTTTGCTATTGGGGTTTTGTCCTCAGATGTATGTGTTCATGCACACTACCCATTTTTCTCTTAGGTCACCTGCCTTTCTCTCACTGAATCACAGGAGAAGGATCCTAGAGGCGGGGGAGTGGTCTTCCTTGGCTGAAGTAAGGGAACCAGATGGAAACTCAGATGGGTTTGTGAAGGGCCTGGCCAGAGCTGAGGTCTGCTTGACCAGGACAAAGGAACTAGTGGCGCACCAGGCTGGTCAGCTGGGAACGCCCTGGGCCCTAAGCTGTGGGACCAGAGAGAGGGATACCTGGGGAGTGCTGAGGCCCTTCTGAGGCTGGAGACCCCAGTCCTCATGTGAACAACATCATTGTGTGATGACCAATGAAGAAGGAGAATCATTGGATGGCTGCAGGCCAGCTAGAGAGGTGAGAGATCAGGCTGAGGGGAGGGAGGAGGGAGAGGTGCTGTGGGATGTGGCTGGAAGGGCCCATTCGTTATCAAGCTCCTTTCGTTTTCCTCCTTAGCCTATGGCTTCTCCTATGAGCGGGACCCCACCCTCAGGGATCCGGAGGCCATGGCTTGGCGGTGGCCATGGATGGTCAGTGTGCGGGCCAATGGCACACATATCTATGCAGGCACCCTCACTGACTCCGAGTGGGTGCTGACCGTGGCCCACTGCATGATCCAGTGAGTCGGGGCCTAGATGGATGGGTGGAAAGTCATTGGAGCCACCAGGGCCCCAGTCATCTTGCCAGCTGGCCCATCAGTGGCAGACACCATAGTCCTAGCCCCACCTCACCCTAGCTCTGAGCAGGTGGGGGATGAGTCCTGCAGATTCCTTCCTGGGAGCTGGGGGTTTCCTCCCCTCACCTTGCCCCCTCCAGTCCTGTGCAGTCATTCCATAGATAGGAAATGGAGGCTTGCAGCCACTGTCTAGGCCTCCTTCCTCCTATTCGCAGAAAGAATGTCCTAATTCTTCTGCTCCACACCCTTTGTTTCACTTACGCATTCCTTCCTTCATTCAACCAACAGCTTTGGCACTCTTTGAAGCCAGGCCTGGCCTGGGCACTGGGGGCAGAAAAGGGCTGCACCACTCCTCTCAGGTTGCTGGGGAAGACAGACAAGAAGATAGATGCTCACAGGGGAATCTGGTCAGTGTGGGGATGAGAGAGTGAGCATGCCCATGTTCTGGGGCCAGGGAGCGGCCTGAGGGTCACATCTGGCCATGAGGGCTGACCAGTGGAGAAGCGAGCTCCAAGCCTAAGGGACACACTGAGAAAGGAGGCTGGAGGGCAAGGCAGGGCTGATTGCACAAGGTCTCTGTCACTTCCAGGGCCCAACATGGGATGCTGGACAGAGTCCAGAGTTTGGAACCAGAGAAAACTGGGTCCACATCCCAGCTCCACACTTCTTAGCTGTGTAACCTTGAGTCAGTCACTTGAGCCCCATTTTCCCTCTCCATAAAATGAAGGGTTGTTGTGAGGACTGGACCATACAGTGTGTGTGCAGGGCCCCATTCACATCTGTTGTGAGGAGTGGGCTCTGGGGCTTGAAGCAGGTGGGTGACCTACCTGGATTTGCTCAGGGTGCAACAGTGTGGTGGAGGGTAGGGGGTACAGGCTGAGGTAGGGTTCTTGGAGCTGATGGAGGACTCTCCTTGCTGTTCCCCTAAGAGTGATGTTACCTATTCAGTGAGGGTGGGGAGTCCATGGGTTGACCAGATATCCAAGTCTACTGTCGACGTCCTGGCACAGCAGGTCATCGTGAACAGCCATCATTGGTCCCATCGGTACTGGTCCGGGGTCACCCAGGCCAAGGACATTGCATTGCCCTACTTAAGCTTGAGCGGCCACTTAAGTACAACAAGTATATCTGGCCCATCTGCCTGCCTGGCTTGGACTATGCGCTAAAGGACCACGCCCTCTGCACTGTGACAGGCTGGGGACTCCCCAGGGTTGATGGTAAGTCAGAGCCTCCCCACAGCAGGGTGGGTGGTGTGGGAGAGGACCTGGGTGCAGACCAGGGTCTACCATGGGCAGATATTTCTGAGACACCTCCCCCAGGGACCCCACCCCCACCCCCGTCAGGCTCTCATCTCTGAGGTCTCTTTCCCTTTGAGGGTCTCAGCAGTGAATGTATCATGGCCATTTAGGCCTTATGGGACCCAGATTGCCCTTGAACCCTCAGGCCCAGGCCAGGGTTGTAAATAGGACTTCCTTGAAGGTAGAGGGGGCACAGAGTAGTATCTTACTGTCTGCACACAATCCCAGGGCATCCATGTCTTGAGGCAGAACAGCCAAGGTGAGAGGAGCAGGGTTCTGTGTCTGTAAAAGGCTCCCCAGAAGATCCCATGTGGCTGGCTAAGGGTAATCTGCACCTGGAAGGTGGGAGTCACTGAGGGTCCACTCATGGTTCCCTCCCCCAGGAGTGGCCCTCAGTCCCTCATCATACCAACTTAGGAGCCCAAAGAGCAAGAGTGTTGTCCCAGGGCTGTCCAAGGGACCATTTCCTTATGAGCCCCAGGAATGTCCATTTCCTTCAGGGAACCCCTATTCTTTTCCCACAAAAGAGGCGCCCTTCCCTGTGGCCTCATAGAGCCAGCTTGCCTGAAAGCACCCACAGGGTCTCCAGCCTGGGGTGGGGTGGCTTTTTGTTATGCCTGCCATGGCCTATCTGAGGAATGGCTGGGAATGGTTGGAAGTCACCTGTCCCCTAGGAGCTCAGACTAGGGACAGAGATACAATCGAGAGAGCGGGGAGGGGAGTAAAGAGTGCCTGAGACCCACGGAGGGGAGTCTAGGGAAGCTTAGAGAAGGAAGAGGCCTTTGGGGAAAGCTTGAAGAAAAGGCAGGATTTGGACCTTAGATAGGCCTGGTAGGCTTTGGGGATAGAAGGAACGCAGGAGCCAAGAAGCTGAGATCAGAATGGACTCAATGGATAGTACTCTGCAGGATGTGGGACCAGGTCCAACAAGGCCAGATCATGGGTAGCCTGCTCCCAAGGTCTCTATGTCAAGGGGCCCTTGGGAAGCATCAGCTGGAGTGGTGGGTGGCTTAAGCCTGGAGAGGTCTCCAGAGCTGCTGTGTGGCAAGGAGAAGAGGCTGGAGGAGTGGCAAAGAACAAAGGGAGGATGGACACAAGGCTGGTGGCAGTGGGCAGGAGCGAAACCACCAAGCCTGAATGAGGGCCCCTGTCCCACAGGTGTGTGGCCCCAGTTTAGGACCATCCAGGAGAAGGAAGTCACTATCCTGAACAGCACAGAGTGTGAAAGCCTCTACCACAGGTTCTCCAAAATCCCCTCTCTGATTCAGATCATCAACTCCCAGATGATTTGTGCAAAGGACGTCAACAGGAACAGTTTTGCTATGTGAGCATCTCGTCCCCCTTGCTCACCTGCCTCCAAGGGCACCTGGCCAGGAATGGGGCTGGGCGCACAGGCAACGCAGGACCTGCGGGGAGGTGGGGAAGGGGATGGGGATGAGCAGGGGTGCCTGAGGGGGAAGATAGGAAGATGGGGGAGGGGAGATTTGATGAGGAATGGAGATTGGGAGGACAGAGATGAAGGTTGGGGTGAGAGAGATGGGGAGAGGGGATGGAGGTTGGAGATGAGGGAGAAGAATGGGAGGTAGTGGGAAGATGGAGGGTGGGTGTTAAAGAGATGGGGGATGGAGAACTGGCAAGAGAGAGATGGGAGGTGGAGCCCTTGGAGGAAGGTCTCCTGGGTCAGGACCTCAAGGGCACCCCTCAGCTATGTGACACTCGGGGGCTGCAGGGAAGGTCTGATGTGAGGGCACCCTGCTTCTTCCTGAGCTGGATTAAGTCTCCCTTGGACCACATCTGGCCTCCTTTTTTGTTTCCCCCACCCCTCCCCTCAGGAGATAAGTGGTGAGCCCTTGGCCTGTCCTGTGGAGAGCATATGGTACCTGGTGGGAATGGTGAGCTGGGGCCCAGGCTGCAAGAAGAGCAAGGCCCTGCCCATCTACCCACACATCTCCTCCTGCCAGCAGTGGGAACGCCTCAATGGGCAGACTCTGCCAGCCCCATCCAGGGCCCTGCTTCTGGCACTCTTGCTGCCCCTCAACCTCCTTGCTGTCCTCTGACACTCGTGCCGTTGTCTCTGGGTGCACCCTCCCTTGCCCAGGCCCCTCCTCACCCTCTGTGCCTAGAATGCTACGGGTGCAGCTCTCACGGCCCCGCAAGGCAGGGCAGAGACTAGGTGCTCAATTAAATGTTTCTTTTCCCCATGCTTCCTCCTTCCTGGGCCTGCTCCAGTGGGAGATGAGAGAACCAGACAGGGGTGGGATGGGTGACTCCGGGCAGTTTATACTGAAAAGTACAGAGCACCGGGATCCGCCTCCATCCAAAGGTTCAGGGTGGCTCCCACAGAAGGTGGAGGGAGTGTGTAGGGATGATATTGGGGTCTGATGATGGAGGGCCTAGATGTTGGGGTCAGATGATGGAGGGTCAGGCTGAAGCTGGAGCTTCCAGGACACAATGTGAGGCTGGGCATGAGGGTGCAGCTCTGTCTGGGCCGGGGAGGTAAGTGTGTTCTCCTTGACTTTGGCCCATCTTCTGGCTGGTGGCTAGAACATACCTTGTTATTGCCCTGAAGCACTGTAGTAGACTTTGACCTTCCAGCCCTGTCCCCTGTCTGGAGACTGGGGCAGATGCCCACTGGGATCAGATATTATCCCCACCATCAGCAGACATGCCAGTCCATAAAGGGCTAGTGGAGGCCCAGGTCAGAGGTCAGGGAGGCAGCTGGCAGCGCAGATGTAGCCCGGGCCTGGACTTACCTCTGGCATTACCAGCTGCTTCTCTGACTTATAGTGGCCCCTGCTCCTCTGGGCTTCTGCTGCCCAGCCAACAGGAGGGCTCTGGCTTGGATGAGTAGAATGATCTTTGCCACAGCCATATGTATGAGAAGCCCATAGGCTGGAGCCCAAGGACAGAGTCAGGGTTCCCACTTGGTGGCGCAGTGAGTACTCAGCTTCCACAGCAGGGCCTTCTGTAATCTCTCTGCCCACTCATGGCTCTAAGACCCCCTGCTCCTTCCCCCATGTTAGCCTGGTTCTCTCTTCTTGTGTAATAATGGTCCAGGTCCAGGTCAGAATCCAGGTTTGACTCCTCTGTGTCCCAAGCACCCACTTATTGAAACCCAGGGTGTGGAGCAGAGGCAAGTGGAGAGCAGGCAGCTTCCTCCCTGGTCCTGATGCCCTGCCTCAGGGCTAGGCCCCACTAGCTGCAGCTGACCCTCTGCCTCTTGGCCACCACCTCTCCCACCAGCTCATCCGAATTCAGGCTGGGAGAAAAGTCAGGAGAGGGAACGTCAGCCTGGCCTACACCACCTGTCACTGATCACTGCATCACCCTCCATGTAAATGCTCCAGGGATGGGGCATCCTGAGGGGTCATCTCAGGTCACTCAGTTTTGAGAAGGCACTCAGCTTTATTTACAAATCTCTGCAGGCTGCAGAGGCAGCGTGAGCTTTGTCAGCAGCTCCCCCTGGCTCGGAAATCTCCAGTGTCTCCTTAGTCTCCAGGCCCAGGTCTGAGTACCTCAGTTGATGTTCGCTGCCATCTAGAAACCCCTCTCTGCATCTCCCCTCCCCAAGGATTCAGTCCCCAGGTCAAGTTTGAGCCTTCACCTTCTGGCTAGCAGTGCTTCTTTTAGGCACCATAGTTAAGAATGGAAGAGGAAGCTCTGTGCTGATATATTCAGCAGGTAGAAGGCTGGTTGCTGCCTCAATCCCTCACTGTCCCCTGCAGTGATCTGGGGCCCTGACACCTGCTACCACAGCTGAGCCTAGAAAGGGCCAGCAGAAAAACCCAAAGTCCCCCTTGGCTTCTCAAATTTTCCCTGGATTCCCAAGATGGGGCCCTTCTCTCTCTGGCCCACTGGCCTCAGCCTTCTGCATCCCTGCAGCCCCTAGCCCTGAGCCCATGGGCCTCATGCTAGGCCCTCCAGCAGCCTCAGCTGCATCACAGCGTGTAAGACAAGTGTATCCATTGCTTAGAGCTCGGTATCTGCTATGCTGGGGGTTCTGCTTCTGGTCTCCCTCTGCTCACTGCCCTGGACCAGAACCCCTGCCAGGCTTGGGGCAGCCCCCTCACCACCAGAGCTGCTATCCAGCTAAGTCCGAGAACCTTCTGCTGCCCCTGCTTCCCCCAGTCACCCTCTCCCTCCTCATGGCCAGCCTGGTGTGGCCTCACATCTAGCCCATCCAGGTCAGCCATCCCCTTCCAGAAGGAAACCCACATCCCATTACCCCTTTAGCCACTGCTGTTCCTGGCAGAAGAGGGGACAGAGGCATGTCTGGGTGGGTAGAGGCCACTTTGGATCTACAGAGGGACAGTGGCCCAAGACCACCTCTGCTGAGTGGCCACGTGGATGGGGTGAAAGGAGTGGAGTCCAGGCTGGGAGGCAGCACACCTGGTACAGTCATATCCTTGCCCCAGTAGGCTCTAGGACAGGGTCCTGGGCCTCAGCAACCCCCTCTGAGCAGGGAGAGGTGTTCTTCAACCTCTATGGTCCATGTATGAGCTTGGAGTCTACGATGTCTGGACTCTGGCCAGGGCCAGCTAGCCCCAGCCTCCACCTCCAGGAAGCTCTCCTCATTTCTCTTCTTTCTTCTTGGCCTCATTCTTCTCATCCTCCTCTACCTTGATGGCCACTGTATCCACACTGTCCTTCTTCTTCTTCTTCTTATCACCTGTGGAGCAGAGGAAAAAGAGTGCAACAGGAGTGAGACAGGGTCCTAGGGCCTGCACCAGAGGCTCCCAGTCCAGCCCTTCATTCCTTCTTCCTTCCAAACCTCTCCTACCTGCAAAATACCTCCTTGTTTTCCCTGCCTCACTCTGACCCATTTCGTTGCTCTGGTCTCCAGAAACAGGGCTGGGTCCCCTCCCCCCCCGAACCAGGTAGAGGGGCAGAATAGGGCAACTGTGGGTGGCAGGATCGAGGAACTGGCCAGCGTGGCAGAGTCGGACGGTGGCGGGGCTGGGGGCCAGGACTGCTCACCTCCAGGGATTTCTGTGAGCTCATTGAGGGGTGGTACAGTCTCTAGTTTGTCCGTGTACATCTTGGCTGCCTTTCGCTGTAGGTACCGGGCTTCAATCTCCTTCCGGGTCCGTGGCACGCGGCAGTTGAAGACACAGCAAAGAGTGATAACTACGGGGAGGACAGAGAAGGCTTGGCAAGGGCCAGAGCTCAGACACCCAGGAGTGGGTCCCAAATTTCAGGCCTGTCTCCGTCTATCTATGTGTGTCCTACCCAAGAGACCCTCTCAGGAGGCTCCACATTTTGACAAAACCCCTGTGGGCTCTGGGATTTTCAAAATATCTTTCCTGAGCTGGGCTGGCTTCACATAGTAGGCCCACTTTCAGGAGGGCCTTGTGCTTGGTTTGTTATTCTGCTGTCACTTTCTTGAAATTCTTAATAATTTTTGAACAGAGGGGCTCACAATTTCATTTTGCACTGGCCCTGTATATTATGTTACCAGTCCTGGTTCTGGGGGGGTCTTTCTGACTAGACTGAGAGGTCCTGGAGGGCAGGCAGTGGGCTAGACCATGACTCAAGCTACAGCCTCCTGGAGGGTGTCCTGTGCTTCTAACCCAGGCCTCTGGGCTCCTGTGCATCCTAGTTTTTCCTCCCCAGGCTCCTGAGAGCACCTCAGACCCTGGAGGACATGGCTGCATCCTCCTCAACCTCCCTGAGGACAAGCCAGGGCTGCTCCTGGCTGTGAGAGCGTGAAAGAGGGCACAGACCTTGCCCCGGCGCGTTCACCTCAGACAGAGTTATTCCAGGAGTGGTTTTCTGGCTCAGGGCAGCTGTGCCCACGCAAGCTGGGCCAGGGCATGGAGCTGGCCTGTCTAGGGATGGGCAGGGCAGGGCTGCCAGGACCTGGCTGGACTGAGTTTATTTTTCTAAGGCCCCTACAGTCTGACCACCTTGGCCCCAGCCTCAGGGGAGGGGATGGAGCTGCTTCCTATTATAAATCAGATGACCAGACATAACTTCCTGACAGACTCCTAGGGGCAGGAGGGCCAGGCAGGACAAGTCAGGCCTATTTTAGGGAAGGTAGATCAGACCCATGTGGCCTGGGCTGGAGCACCCCTTGGGGTCATCTTGTGCAACCCCGTCAGCCAATGTTGTGGTCCCACTGAGTCTCCCCCAGACTCACAGAATGAAAGAAAACAAATGAATGAGATGGTTCAAAGCCTTTGTGGCTGAGGACAGGACTGGACTCCTGAATAAATGGATGGGGTGTCAACAGCATCCAGGAACACATGGTGGGGGGTTAGTTGTGCAAGGGTCCCAGCAGTAGGTCTGCCTTTCTTACCCAAACAACTGGGTTCTGGTCCTCTCCAGACCCCTGTGTGCCAGAGGTCCAAGGTTGGACCTCTACCCTACTGGCTTGGACCACCTCTTCCAGCTACCCCACCAGGTGCCTCCTCAGGACCATGCCCATGCTCTCTGCAAAGGCTGGAGGCCTGGGCTTTAAAGGGAGCTCAGCCACAGCTATTGGCAGTCAGAGCAGGACTCAAGCACCGCCCCTCACTCCAGGCCTGCCCCACCCAGCCTGGCCTGTTTGCTTCTCTTCAAAGAGGAGAGAAACAAAGTTCCTTGGATCGAGTTCCAGGCCCAGGCAGGGGCTTGGGATAGGGGTACCCAGGCTGGAGGGGACCCCGAAGAGGTACCCCATCCAACTCCAGCTCTCTCCACAAGGTTCTGGGGGTGATGTTCCACAAACAGCTGTACCACCTATGCCCAAGCAGACAGGGAAGTGGGAAAGATGTTTCCTCCCCAGGAGATGGCGTTCCCTACTCCCTAGAGCCCTGCATATAGAGGGTAACAAATGCTAACCTGTTGCTCAGAGGCCTTTGGGACTATCCCTTACCTTTCTCTAGGAAATGGGTTTGGGAGTGGAAGTCAGTCTGTGTGGTTGAGGTCCAAGTGCCTTTTGGGGCCTGACACTGCAACTTTCCTATGTGGCCCCAGGTACCTCTACCATCTAGGGCCAAGCAGAGCCCTGGAGAAACCATTGTGTGTCTTGAGGCCCCATGGTGCCCTCATCCCTGCTTCTTGGGGTGCCCCAGAGCTGCTCCTTGGACCTGCACCCTGGATTGCTCCTGTGGCCCCTGCAGGGCAGATACCACCCCCAACCCTGCCTCTTGGTACTAGGGGTTATTCCCCTCTCTGGACACCTGAGGTGGGGCTGCAGCCACACCTGTTTTTCTATGGGCCCTCCACTCAGAAGCCTGACTCATCATTGGCCTTGGCTAGGAACAAAATGCAGGCTCTTGCTCAGATCTTGCTCCCACTCCAGCCGGGAAGACATGGGGGCGTGGAAGGGCACTTCTGGTGCCAGGAGAAGCACATGCAGATTAGAGGGTCCTTGTCTCCCCTGGAGCCCCTGCATCTGGATGCGCCCTTGTGATCAGCCCTGCCCCCAGGATAGCTCCAGCTAGAACTTAAATGCTCCTTTAGCCCCTGACCCGGGTGCACTCAGTAAACGTCTTATAGGGGTTATCTGAGACCTGTGTGGAGGCCATTTCCTTGCACCTCTGCCCACACTGTACCTCTCTGCCTGTAATGCCTTTCCAGCTGCCTAACACAAAACCACTCATCCATCCTACCGATCTACAGCTTGGAGGACCCCTCCTCCATGAACCCTTTGCTGGGGGAGTGTGTTTTCTTTCTCTTTACTGCCTGTGCCCCACTACTCCTCCCTTTGGCCTGTAGGAACCTCTGTCAGACTCTGCTTTGTACCCTGGCAGCCTCTGCCATCCAGTAGGCGTTTCTCGGCCCCCTTTTCCCCAATTCCAGACCCCAACTCTGGAAGGACAACTGAAGGGAGCATGCCAAACCGGCTTCTGTTGCGACTTCACATCAAGCAACTCCCAGGTCCAAGAGAGGAAGGGGTTTCCTGCTTTTGACTGAGGTGGGTGTGAGTCATTCCAGGGAAATGGTATTTGACAATGCAGGGTTTGCAGCCTGGGAGCCACATTTGCTGGGTGTCTGGGGAGCCTTTGGGCTGAGCTGCAGCCAAGGGTGGCCTTGCTGGGGCCCCTGGGTGTGGGTGTTTTAAGCTGGCCAAACTGCAGAAAAAGCATGAGGAGGCCAACGATAGGGAAAAATGACACGTCTTCGTCCTGGTTCAGTGGAGTCCCCTGTAATTACCATAATTGCCATGTGGCTGCATCGCGGGTCGGGCAGAATACTTCAGGTCACCACCGGCCTGTCAGCCCTCCACAGGGACTTTGTGTAGATCAGGAGGTGCCAGAAACCACAGCGGGCCTCCTGTGGGCGCCTGGCCTGCCTGCCCTGCCCGGAATTGCTGCTCTGAGCCCCTGGGGGTGGAGCGGGGGTGTGGTGGGGGTGATGAGGCGGTGCCGGGCTCCCGCTGTGTTGTGGCAGCGGCAGGGGGCAGTGATGGGGGGAGCAGCTACTCACTGATGGACAACACGAAGAGCGAGAAGATGCCCACCACGTGCCACAGGCGCATATCCCAGAACACCACCGTCTCCTTGGTCAGCGGGGGCGGCTTGGGCTTGGGTGGGGCCGTGCTGGGCTGTGGGTCAGGAGAGAGTGGAATGAGCCAGGCAGAGGCCAGGGGCTGGGACGGGGCCGAGAGAGGCCCAGCTCTCAGCAAGCACTCACTCAGTCCAAACATTTCAGAATCTCCTAGAATCAAGTGTCTTAGACATTCATAAACAATGCCTCAGAGCTTGGGAAGTTCTAGATTTAGAACGGGAAGAGGGTAAAGCCCCAGAACCATGGAGCTGGGAACTTGGAGTGCAAGGGTGGTTGATGCTTGAGGAAACCAAAGCCCAAGGGGCAAAGGTGGATGGTTTGTCCCAATCAGGTTCAAGGCCCCTTCTCTCCTGCTCCAGCCCTGGGCTCCTCCACACAGGCAGATGGGGTCTCAGGACCAAGGCCAGAGACAAGGCGAGTCCTGTCCTGTGGGACATTGTTCACATGTACCTCCCGTGTGGGGTGGGGTGTGCAACTGGAGTCAGGGCCCCCTGACTCTGTAACTTGACCAGGACTCCCACCAGGTGGCCTCAGCAGTCACCTGTCCTACCTGAGTCACCGCCTCTGACCAGAAGGCTAGGCCAGAATCCTCACAAAACGGGTCTAGATAATTTGTCTGAAATGCAGTAGCGACACCTGGAGGCCAAAAGCTGTAAGCATGGCTGGAGCAATCGTGAGCAGAGCACAGGGCGCCACTTCCCACCTTCCCAGTAGGACACCACCCTGTCCTGGGGGTCTGAGGGGACATGGCCCTGCTCTGGTGGGTGGGAGCAAGACCTATCCATGACCTGTGGGGCTGAGAGGGATATGACCCTATCTCTGTCACCAGGTTTGGCTGAGGGGTGTGGATGGGGGTTAGTACTTGGAGGGAGAGGGGATCCTGGGGCATCTGTGCAGTGCCTTGTCCCCTGATTAACCAAATAAGGACAGACATGAGGAGTCTCTTCCAGCTCTCTGGGAAGGAAAAGCCACCCACAGCTCAACCATCTGTCCAGTCTTTCCTCTGGTCCATAAGCATAGATGGGGCACCTACCAAAAGCCAGGTACTTCTTCATCTAATGGACACCACCCTTCAGTATGTATTGGGGACACTTGGAGAGGATCAGCAACCTGTCCCAGGTAACCCAGGGGGTCTTTGTGCCCAGGAGTGGTACATGATTCTCGGCCCTTAACCAAGGCAAACTGGAGTAGGAGACTTATTTTCTCTAGGCCTCAGTTTCTCCGTCTGTTAACTTGAGTGGGATGGTTCCAGTGGTCTCTGGGAAGCTCTCTACACAACCTGAGCGGTAAAACTGACACGATATCCTTCCTCAGCATCATCCCAGGGACCTGGACCCATTTGCAGGCTCAGATACATGTCTGTGAGGTCTGGCCCACGTGTGTGGGGTTGGGGCACACATATGGGGTTAGGGCTGGGCACTGTGGGTATAGGGCACGTGCAGTTGGATACACATGCATGTGTTTGGGCACCCATCTGTAGAGTCAGGGCCAAGGTCTGGGCAGTGGCAGGGTTCCCTGAAACTAAGGCTCAGTGTGTTGGCCCAGTTGGGTTGTATAACCGGAAGATTCTGAGGGCCACGGTAAAGATCTCAGATTCAGAGCCTGGGCAGCCAAGAGCTCACTTCTTACACATTCTCGTTCCAGCTTTGTTCAAGACACGCTGATAGGGGTCTTGGGTAGAGGGAAACAGGTAACAGTCGGGCATCTCCTTGTGGGCACTGCTGGGGGTCTGAACGTAAGCTTGGAGGCCTGGCCTCCATCAGAACCTCACAGGCTGATGGAGGGTGATGCCTGTGGGTGGGGTGGGTGGTGCCATGGACCCCAGCCCTGCTCATCTTTCTGGTGCTTCCCTGGATCGCATGGACTCAGCCAGGCCCTCGTTCAGGCTGTAGGCAGATGGCAAGCAGATGGACTTGAAATGCAGTTTCCCTTGATGGGCTGGGAGAAGATGTTTTCCTGGGGGCTGAGGGAAGAATCCTTGGCTCAGAATTGAGTTGACCCCTACGCTCAGGCTTCTCCTACACCCAGACCAGCTCAGTTTCTGTGCCTGAGGCTTCAGGGCAGCTGGTGAGGGGACCAAGTACACTCCATGGGGCTCAAGCCAGCCTGGCTCCCCTTACAGGGACACTAGAGCTGACATCTGACTCCAGCTCAGCCTTCTGATCACACCCCCTGGTCAGCAGCAGGAACAGGGCATGCAGGGTTCTGTCTCCATGTACCTCAGACCCACCAGTTCAGGGCTGCGTCCCCTCAGACCCCACGGATAAGGCCCTGTCCTCCCTCTCCCATCTCGTCCCCCAGCACCTGCCCCTTGAGGGGTCTCCTGGGTGCTTGGCTGTCTCTTACACTTCTGTTTCCCTGTTATCTCCACTCTGCCACTGCCTACAAGGCTCCGACCCCACTCCTCCCTTGTCCTGCCTCTTGGGCCTTCTCCCTCCAGCCTAATGCTCCAGAATTTTGGGTCTGGTCAGCCTCTTTGACTCCCCTTCCTGGCTCAGCAGGAATGGGGTACAGAGGGGCCAGCCAAGGAGGCTGCAGATGGCCCCCACCCTTCCCTCCCTGGCCCCAGCCAGGCTCCTGGCCAACCCCCCCAGCCATCCTCTTCACCTCTTCCTGATCTGTCTTAGCAGCTCCTTACAGTTCTCCCAACTGTGTGCCCTCTTCTGATTTATCCTCCTTCCAAACCAGGACTCATGACTCTTGCCGGCTCAGAAACGTTTGCTAGCTCCCAGTTATCACCAGGACCAAGTAAGACCCTGAGTCCTTGGGCCCTGCCCTGCTTGCCCCTCCCCTCCAGGGCCTAGTGTGCAGCATGGAGTCTAACTCAACACATGGCTGGTCTAGGAAGGGTGTCCTCACCCTCCTGCCTCCCACCCACCACCTTCGACCTCACTAGACCAAAGATTAGAATATAGGGGCTGAGTGTCCCCCATCAGACACTCGCTGATGCCCGGCTGTATCTCCAATCAGACCGGTAATCCCTAAGGTCAGAGAGAGTCTCCCCCATCAGAATAATGTTCCTGAAATCAGAGGCTGTGCCCTCCCATCCGACCAAGAACACTAAGACTGGGGGCTGGGTCTCCTCCACAGCCTGGAAGCACTTGGGATAGAGCTGTGTCTCCCCATTAAGTCAGGTCCTCTAGGGCAAGAGGAAGGGAAAAACCAGCTCCTGGTCAGAAAGGTTCCCCCCAACCCTCTGCCTGGAGGGTGACAGCCACCCCGAGCCCCTCCGCGCCGCCCCGCCTCACCTCCACCAGCTGCCCGGCGACCCCCGCGAGGCAAACCCCCAGGGCGGCGCCGCCCAGCGCCCAGAGCGGCCCCGCGCCTAGCCGCTGCCCCGCCATCTTCGCGCACTCCGCGCAGCTCGGCAGCAGGTCAGGGGAGCCGAGGGATGCCTGCCGGGCCGCCTTGGCTCGGTGGCCAGCCGGCGCTCGGCAGTGGTGATCTGGTCGCAGGCAGGCTGCGAGTGGGCATCATTTATTCATTGTCGGTGTCTGGTTCCTGTGCTGCCCGCTCCCACACCACTCTGGGTGGAGGGCCCTCCCCTCTCCGGAGATCACACTCCAGACTCCGCACTCCCCTAACCCGACCGAGACCGACATAGGGCCGGGAGTGGGTGGGAGGGAGGACAGGCTGGGGTCAGGTCCTTGAACAACAGGTCCCACCGTCCCTTCCCCACTCCGGCCTCAGTTTATTCATTTGGGACAAAAGGGAGGGGCTGGAATCTGCTGATCTAGGAGGCCCTTACCATTCTGACGTTCTGTATTTGAAAAACTGTACTGGACCCAGATTGGGGGGGTTGGGAATGGCACGGCAGGCAGGTTGCCATGGTGACAGGTGCTCGGGGATGTCCTGGGCTTTCTGGGCTGGCTTCCTGCCCAGAGGCAGCTCTGGTCACCCTGGACACCAGAGCAGGGGGGAGGGAGAGGGGAAACAGGGGATGGCATGGTCAGAGTGGCCAGCTGCGGCTGTGATGGAAGGTTCCTGAAGGAGCCAGCATCTGTGACCCTACAGGACAGGGTGGGCTTCCCCTGGAAGGGCTGGAGGACCATGTTCTGTTTCTGATTGATCCTCAGCCTCTACCCCAGCCTGAGCTCTGACTCTCACTCCAGTCTGAGCCATGACCCTGACCTCACACTGAACCTGGCCCACACTGCACTCTGGTCCTGACCTCAGAGTGAGCCTTGACAACCCAGGGATTGAGGGAGGGAGGCTCGGAGGAGCTGTGGAGACCTGGGGAGGACTTTGGAAGAGGAGTGGGGAGGACTGCGATAGGGAGACTCCTCTGATCCATCCTCCCCCCCCTCCTTTCCTTCCTTCCTACCATTATTATTAATCTGAGAAGCAGCCCAGGTGTTGAACCCCTGCATTCCTCATCACCAAGGGCACCAGTGGAGACCTGTGCAGGCTGGGGTGCTTTGGGCCTTGGGCCTGCCCTCAGAACTGGGGACCCTGTAGATCCAGAGTCTTTTGCGGCTCCTGCCTGGCAGTGCCACAGATGAGCAAGGACCAAGGCAGGCTGCAGCAGAGAGGAGACGGCCAGCTGCGGATATCTACGGGCCTCAGGGCTAGGAGATGACAGGGCACGCAGGAAAATGAGAAAACCACTGGCAAAGGACAACTAGCCCATCGAGAAGACCCCTGATGGTGGGTGGAAAAGTCTGGGGACTGGGTGGGCTGGGCCACCCCGCACTCCCCAGGCTTGCCCTCATCATGCAAACAAGAATTTCACTGAAGCCCAGATCACTTGCTGCAGCTCTCTGCCCACCATTTCTTCAGGCCATCTGTTATGAAAGCCACACTGACCAGCCAGGGAGGTCACCCTTGGGATAATGGGGTCAGAGAAGCCTTGGCTGGACTGGGCTGAGGTTAGTGAGCCTGACAGTGGCCTTGAGTAAACCATTACTCCTCTCTGCTTTGATGTCCTCATCTATGGAATGGAGAGGACAAGACTCTCATCACAGGGCTGATGGGAGGATTATATGATCTAATGATTATGGGAGTGATGAGTACAAGCTGGCTCTCCTTGATGGGACAGCTCAGCCCAGGAGGGGAGGATGTCATTGCTTCTTTCCATCCAAAAGGTAGGGAAAACCCAGTGAAGAAATCTGAAAAGAAATACAATCATGTGTGTTCCCAGTGTCCCCTGATATGGCCTCTGCTCCAAGTGGGCTTTACTTCTCAGCAGGCTGTTGAACACAGCTGAAATCTCACTATATGCTATTTATCATATACCTTTTTCCCAGAGCTTTTTCCCAATATAACATCCTAAATCCCCACATCCCCCAAACACAGTGTCAATACTGTCATGCAGGCTTTGGAGTCAAACTGACTTAAAATAACAAGATGGCCCAAAAGGCTTAGTGCAGTTTTAAGGTTTAATAACCTCAGAAGTATAAGGCTGCAAACTTACAAGAGACACCATTTGAAAGTTTAATTATTTAAATTTTCTTTTTTCCCTTTGAAGATGGCAAAACTTGACAGAAAAAAATTAGTTATCCAAAATTCACAATGAAATTAGCATAAAGAAAATATAAAGAATGAAACTTTCAAATTATGTGTCTTATAAATTTGTAGTTTTATACTTTATAACTTCTGAAGTTATTAAAGCTGAAAACGAAGACTTATGGGTCATGGTCTTATTGACAGCTGTGAGCTCTCAGTGGGCTACTGAACCTCTCCAAGCTTCAATCCCTCATCTGTAAAATGGGTATAACTACAGTATCATGGCACCTGCACATTACAAGCCTTCAGTAAATGCAAGTCG
Organism: Kogia breviceps; assembly: GCF_026419965.1. Lineage (NCBI taxonomy): Eukaryota > Metazoa > Chordata > Mammalia > Artiodactyla > Physeteridae > Kogia > Kogia breviceps. The sequence goes on from NC_081319.1 coordinate 41,516,772, forward strand.
TTATGATTATTGCTGTCACTGTTGTTAAAGGCAGTGTGAAATTACATTGTATAAAACCCAACTATACTTTGTTCAATCAATTCCTTATTCTTGAATATTTGCGTGTTTCCAGTTTTCCAGTGTTAAACACCATAGTGAGAGGGACATCCTGAAAGCTAAAGCCTTTTCCACCTTTTTATTCCTCGCCCCTGTTTACTTGTGAAGAATTGAGGCCCAGAGAGGGGTTGTGTCCTACCTAAGGTCGCTCAGGAACTGGGGCCTGAAAGTCAGTTTTCAGCTCCTAACCCAGAGCTCTGCTCACTGTCCAGTACTGTTTCTACTTCTTATGAGGGTCCCCATATATTCCTGCACCCCACTCCCAGTTGGGCCCATCAGGTCTGGGGTGGCGGAGCTCTGGACCCCCATGGTCTCCAGCCTGGCTTGCCTGGAAGATAGTGTTCCCTCCATGCATGGTGGCATGAATGCTGGCCTGCAGAATCCTGTTTGTCCCTTGTGTATTATTTTTAGCTCCTATGGGTTTCCTGTAGGGATCCAGTCCAGCCTCCAGGGCCTCTGGGTTGGAAGCTGTGGGCAGAGTTATTTGGCAGGGGCCAGGGGACCCTGTGGACATTCTCTTCTGGAGCCTGAAACCCCAGAGCTTAAGGTTCAGCTCTGGGGAAGCAGGGGGTAGGGAGCGAGGATCCCCCTAGTCACAGAGCCAGGCTGAGATCCAGTGCATCTTGGACTCAGCCTGGGCTGGGGGTGGGGGCTGGGTGGCCTAGGCCTGTGACACAGTGGCTGGGGCCTGTTGGGAGCTGACATTCTCTGACCTTGTTGGCCTCGGGCCTGGCCCAGAATAGCTCTGGGGCTGAGCTGGGCCTGGGTGAGACCTGTGTGTTCATCAGCATGCGTTTATGTTCCAGGGCACTCAAGTACGTGGGAGTACACACGCACTCTGCACTGGCCTCTCTGCGTGCCTGGGTCTCTCAGTGCCATTCCATGGAGCAGTGTGTGAGTCTGCACACATGTGCACATGTACAGAGCTGCCACCCAAGTTATGCAATATGGAGGCCCTGCCAGTGTGTTCAATAGCAGATGGGTCCGTGTGACACAGGTAAGTGTACACACCACAGCACTGCCTTCCCTCAGCTACAGGTACAGATAAGGAAACTGAGGCCCAGAGAAGGGGAAGGGCTGGCCCAGAGACACCCAGCACAAGATTGGATCCCTTCTGCTCAGGGTCTGGCCTGCCCGCCCTGTTTGTTGCCAAGTGGTGGGACCATACGCTCCTGGATCACCTTGCTCTCTCCACATGTGGCTATGGCCACTCTTCAGCCCTTGGCCCTTCCTCCCAAGGCCCAGAGACCTCTTGCCTGCCCACCACAATGTGCCAGGCCACTCACAAACCCGCCAAGACCCTGCTAATCTGTGACAGAAGACTTGCAACCCGCCATGTACTCCACTCCACTGGGGATCTCTCTTCAGCCTGGCAGGATGGGGCATGCCTCCCACCAGCTCAGACTTGAGTAGAGCATTGGTGGGCCATCCTTTCTGCATTTCCACTGCCTGTCTCTGGATGGGGCCTCTCAGCCTCAGTGTTGTCAGCCGTGAAAGGGGCAGTGACGTGGGTCATTCCCTGGAATCCGCGTGCTTCTGTAAGTGAATGGAGAACCGGAGGCAGACAGCAGACTTCTTTGTTACAGGCTTGAACCGTGGGTCCTCTCCCTGCGGGAAGTCCGCTGGAACAATGCTTCCCTCCACCTTTTCTAAGGTCGCAGGCCCTGGCGCGCAGACAACCGCTGGCTTCACGCTCTACCGGGCCATGTTGAGACTCAGAAGTGCGGGCAGGGGACTTCCCCAAGCTCACTCAGGAGTGGCCGCTGACCACGGACACCCTGCCCACCGGGGGCAGCCTCGGTTTACCCTACTCTCGGCCACAGGTTTCATGAATCCACCTGGTGCTCCTCTTGTGCCGGGCCCTGTGACTGGTGCGGGCGGAGGAAGGTCACCGGGCTGCACCTAGGCCCGCAGGGAGTCAGAATGGGGGCGGGGGGGGAGGGGAGGGGGATTGGAAAAGACCACGCCGGGACGAGGAAACCAAGACTGCTTCCTAGACACACCCCGGCTCTCCTGGGCGTGAGCAAGAGCGTGTGCGTGTGTGTGTGTGTTGGGGGGAGCGAGGGGCGGCTCAAGCTCCCACCTCCTCTCCTTCTCCCCCCCCCCCCCACTGTGTCCCAGGAGACTTCAGACCCTGGAAGACAGCAGACTGAGACCTCAGGAGAGCCCTAGTGCGCAGGGCAGATGGACGCCAAGCCCCCCACTACTTCCAGGCAGGCCCCAGCCCTCGACTCGGAGCGGTACTCAGAGTCGAGGCGGAGATGGGGGTGGGGGTGGGTGCAGTGGCCTTCGGGGGCGGGGCGGACGTGGGGCGGGGCGGACGTGGGGCGGGCGTCCGCGAGAGAGCAACCGCGGCGGCTTTCTCGGCGTGGCCTCCTGCGCCGCACAGGTAAGGGAGAGGTGGAGGTCGCGCCTCTGGGGTAGAGCCCTTCTGCTCTCCGCCCCTCCCCGCTCCAGGTGGGACTTTAGTCTCCGCGCCCCCTCGGGCCGTCGCGCGCCGCCTCTCCATGACTCCTCAGTACCTGGCAGCACTCACACCCGGGCCGTCCGAGTTTGTCCGAAGGCCCCTCCCTCCCAGCGGGGTTCAGCTTCGTCCTCCCTGCCCTTTGGTTACCCTGTCACCACGGGACAGCCTCCCTGGGCCCGTGCCTGACACGAGGGCAGACAAACACGTGGGCAGTGCCCAGGGGCTTGGCCTGGGCTGTGGGGCGACCCCGCGGGGCCTCACCCAGCCTGAGAGACTGCCAGGAGGAGGTGACGCAGGTTAGTGTTGCTTTCAGTGAGAACGGCATGGGCAAATGCCTGGTGGTGGGAACTGGATCCCATGTTTGGGAAATTCCAGTGACTGCGTATGCCTGGCCAGGAAGAGGAAGGAAAGCTGTGAAAAAAGCGACCAGAGAGATTGGGAAAGTGGGGGGTGGGGGTGGGGTCTAGGACAAGAAGCCTGGAGCCACGGAAGGGCAGAGGAAGGGTGCGGGGGTAGGGTGGGGGGAGAGGCCCAGGTGGAGGCTGGAACCCGTCAGCTGTGACAGTTCAGCGCCCCCTCCCTTGGGCAGCTACTCCCTCCTCTGCCTACCACTGAGTTTGCTGGATGATCAAGGGGGTTCCAGGGCAGCCCAAGAAAAAGCCTCCACAACAAGCAGCACTTCCTTGCCTGTCCAGACCGGGAAATAACAGAGTGAGTACCATGACAGGGTGTGGCCCAGGGGCCTGAGGGGCCAGGCCTTGGAGGAGGCAAGGGAGAGAGGGACCCAGCATGGACAGAGTCCAAGAATGCAAGAGAGAGAGAGAGAGAGAGAGAGAGAGAGAGAGAGAAGGAGGGAGGGAGGGAGGAGGAGGGGGAGGGGGAGAGGGAGGGAGGGAGAGAGAGAGAGCGCGAGCGCGAGCGCGCGTGCGCGAGCGGTAGCTAGCGAGCACGTCTGGCTGCTTGTTAGATTGCCACGGGGACTGGCAGCTGACTCACCTGGACACGCCAAGACTAGCCAGTCTGACCACCACCACCCCCCCCGCCCCGTGGTGAACATGAAGGCTGCCTGGGAAGCCTAGGTACTTGCTGTGTGCCCTAAGGTGAGTCGCCCAGCCTTTCAGGTGAGCTTGGTGGGACTGGGAGCCAGAGGCCTGGGTCTGAGCCCTGTACATGCTCTATAGTTAGTGTCTCGGGGCCCTCTCATTCCTTTCTGGGCCTCAGTTTCCCCATATGTACAAAATGTGCAGTCTGCTACTAAGGAACCTTAGAGCTGGATGGAGTGAGAGGGTAATGAGGCCATGCCCTTAACCAGAGAGGAGTGGGTTGGAGGTGGGACTGGGGTTTGAAACGGGAGACTCCTGCCAAGTCCCCTTGGTGTTAGGTTCAGCACCTCTTCCTCCTCCCTCGCCAATGTACACACTCAGGCACACTCACGCCTGGCCTGGCCCCTGTCCTCACTCTCCTCATTGCCTTCGGGATGAAGCCCCAGAACTCCCTAGCCTGGGAGCAGAGGCTCTCGGGACCACCAGACCAGATGTCTACCCTCAACTGCAGTCTTCTCCCCACCCACCGTCTCACCAGCCATGCTTAACCCCTGGCCTTTCCTCTGGGCAGTGTGACTCGGTTTCCTAGGGTTAGAGATCCTTTTGGGGCCACAGACCTGGAAGGGTCCCAGAGTAGTGTTGCCAGTTTGTGTCGGTAAGACTCATCCTCAGGGTCCCCAGGCTGCATTGAGAGATAAGGGAGACTGAAGAGCAGGTCCCCATACCCAGAGGAGCTCCCCTCCACTGTTTTATCCTTTCTAGGGAGGACTAAAATAGTTTGAAAAGCTGTGATTTAATCAGCCCTTCATTTCACAGAGGAGGTGATTGAAGCCCAGAGAAGAGCAGGGCTCTGGATAAGCTGGGGCATGGCCAGGGCCGAATAGCTGGGCAGAGGTCAGGAGGGGGTACTGTGGGAGCTGCTGAGGTGTGAGCCATGGGTCCAGGGTAGGGGAGCTTCTGCCAGCCCCATGGGGGCAAGGGGAGGAAGCCTAAGGGGGAGAGGAGCGCCCTGGGTGTGGCATTGGTTGGGGTGGGCCCCAGGTAAATGTCGGGGATCTGATGTGCAAGGCCTCCCAACAGTGAGTTATCTGCTGCAGGTCCCCAGCTCACCCTGATCTGGTTCCTAGTCTGTACCTCCCATCCTGGCTGCACCCTCCCCCCCTCCACCTTTAGCTGGTGTCCTCACCTCTCAGCTCAGACCCCGACAGACTGCCAGCTGAGGGTGGAAAGGTCACTTCCCAAGGTTCTTTCCATTCAACCAGTTTCTGGAGATATGGGTGAGGGTCAGATGGACCCAGGCCTCACTTGCTGTACCCCTGACTCCTTGGCTGTGTTGTCCTGGTATGTCTGAGCTGACTTGGAGCAACCCTCCCCCAGTCCTCCACAGGGGTCTGGGGCTGCTGCAGGGCGCCAGCAGAAAGAGAAGCCTGCAGTTGGGTGTCCAGCCATTTCTCCTTCCTGCTTCTCCCTCCCAAGGCCTCACCCTCCTGAAGCAACAACAGCAGGAAAGGTGGGGCAGGAATGCCTGGGCCTGGGCCCTTGGCCAGAGTTCTGAGGCACTCGTCTCACTCTGCCCCAGAGCCAATTCCCTGGGAATTGTAGGCTCTGTCAGGGGCCTGGAATGCCCTTTGGTGTCTTTGGGGTTGGGTGAGGAGGGATGAGACCCCTTCGCATTTGGTCCTTTGGGTCTGTCTGTATTGCCTCATATTATGTCTACAGCCCCACCCAGGTCAACCAACTCAGAGCCTCAGAGTGTCAGAGTCGGAGAGAGGCTGAGTCTGAGGGTCTGGGGGTTAAAAGACTCTCTAATTCTCAACCCTGAGACGTACAGTCACGTAATCTGGGCAGATGACCTCCTTTGCCAGGTCTGGTAGGAGAGGGCTGTGTCTGATTGGAGGATGCAGCCTGGCTATGGGGGTGGGTTTGAACCCAGGCCCCTTGCTCCCCCTCCCTCCAGTCAGGAGGCTGTGTCCTCAGGTGATCCTGCTTTCTTGGAGGGTCCTGCTCTCTAGGGCAGGAGGTCCAAAGACCTGCCAACCCCCATGGCCCCCACGTCTGGAGTAGAACCCATCCTGCAGGTTGCAGGTGGGCATGAAGTGTCTGGCTCCTTCCCACACTCACCTCACCCTCTCATGGCTTGGAATCATCTCCTTTGCAACTGTCACCAAGTCCGTGTCCCCAAGTCTGACTTTGAATCCCATCACTCCCCCACTCTGAGGCCCTCCATGGCTCCTCTGTTAGCCACTCAGGCAGCTCTTGGTGGGCTACCTGCAGAGCCTGGGCCTTCATGCCCATGAGCCTTTGCTCTCATGGTTCCCCACCTGCATGCCTTGTCCTCCTCTCTGCCTCTTTATTTCTTGCCCATCCTTCATGGCTCCAGTGGGAAATTTCCCACTTCCCCCAGACCTCTCCTACATAGCCCTATTGGGTGACAGGGAGTCATGAGCCATGGCCTTGAGATAAAGGCTGTGCTCCTCCGAGAGTATGTCCTTGTTTCCAGAGAGTCAGTGGAGAGAGGGCTAGGTCGGAGTACTACTAGATGTTACTCTGAGCCTTTGGGAGCCATGGTGGGTGTTTGAGCAGAGGAATGGGCAGGCCAGAGGGCTTAAGGAGCATCTGCCTTTTGGGTAAAAAATAGATGCTTCCCTTAGCAGTTCTGAACCCTCTTTCTCACTCCTTCAGGCTCCCCTCAGCTGGGCCCAAGTGGGGCATGAGCAGGGGTCACTGGCCAGTTCAGAAACTCCCCTTTGGGGTGACCTGGGCTCCTTGCTCAGTTCTGAGGTAGGGTGGTCATGGGCCTTGCTTTTGGGCATATGGCCTGAGAGGGCACCCTGCTCCCATGGCTGCTGTTCGCTCTAATCTGTGCTTGGTTCTCAGGCCCTGAGTCTGGCACCCTGGCCATGTGCAGCCCTGAGGAGGCAGCCCTGCTGCGGCTGGAGGAGGTCTTCTCAGCCACACTCGCACGCGTCAACAGCTTTGTCCTCCAGCCCCTTCTGGAGGCCGGTGAGTTGAGGGGAGGGTGGGGGATGCAGGAAACGTCCTAGGGACAGGAGTCCTCCCTTGTTGGACCTTCTGAGCTACAGCTTTCTCAGCTCCAAATGGGAGTGGTGACATTTGGTGTGGGTGTCTTCGGATGGGTCCAGGGCCCTCACCCCCAGTTGCTGGCTCTTTCCTTCTCAAAGGGACCCCAGGGAACCTGGCTGTGAACCCCATTCTAGCCCAGACCTGCTGTGAACGGAGATGATGTTCCATCTCTCCCAGGGCACAGGCCTGGATTCTCTGCCTGAATTCTCATCTTGCTTTCACCCAGAGAATGACTGGAAGGCAGGATGCCCGGTTTACGAAGTGATCTTGGGCAGGTGCCTTCCTCTTGGGGGCTCTGTGAATGCCTCTGTGGTGCATCTGTGAATGGTAGGAGACTATAGGACCCTATGGACTCCACATTCTGGACCTGAGGAAGCTCTGAAACTCGGGGGGGTTCTTGTACTTGGTGGCTCTAGGTCATCAGTGTTGTTACTGTTTAGTGTGGAGGTGGACACATGCCCCTGTTGAATCCACAAGGGTGCTGCCCACTGCTGTAGCCTGCCCATCCCTTGCTGAGCTCAAGGGGGCACATGGGCTTCCAGTTCTGTCCCAAGGACCCCAGGAATGTGGGACCCTAGCTGCAGCTCCAGGGCTAGGGGTGCTGCTGCCCCTCGGGTGACCACCCAGGGCCTCTGCGTGCTCCCTGGAAGGCGGAGCGGCCCTGTTCCCCTCACAGTGTGCTGTGCTCCTGCCCCAGCTCCAGAGCCCTCAGATCCCTGGGGCAGAGAGTGCCTACATCTCCTGCAGCAGCTGCACAGGAGCTCCCAGCAGCTGTGGGAGGTGACGGAGGAAAGCCTGCACTCCCTGCAGGAGAGGCTGCGCCACCCGGACTCCATCAGTCTGGAATCCCTGCTGCTGCTGCACAGCGCTGACCGTGTCTTGCAAGTCCACCTGGAGTAAGATGGCCGAGGCGGGGCTGGGGCTGGAATTCTCCTGGGTCGGGGCTTTGACAGAGGTTTGGGTTCAGCCCTGGGTTTGGGTGTTAGCCTGGTGGCAGGCTCAGGCACCCCAGATCTGAGCCTGGTGGCCTCCCAGGGAAAAGAGACTTGGAGTTAGAATTGTCTAGTTGGGTCAGTTAAGACTCAAGGTCATCAGTGCCCAGAGCCAGGCCCTCAGGGCTGCAGCCACTCAGTGGGTGGAATCTGGGGACACCAGAAGGGCAGGGGCTTGGGTCTGGAGCTGAGGGTTGGGCTTGCTGGGTGTCCCCTGTGCTACCTACAGGTACATCGAGTCCTACACAAGCTGTGTGGCAGTGCAGGCCTTTCAGAAGGCAGTAAAGTGGAGGAGGTGAGCACGGAGTGCTGCAGCGGGCCTCTGAGTTCGGGGTGTCTGGGAGAGAGGGCTTGGGGAAGCCACGTCCCCAGAGCAGTGAGTGTCACAGCCCGGGACTCATCCTGAGCAATCCTGGCTCTAGCAATTACACGCTGATCCACACTGAAGAGAGGGAGGGAAGCCTAGTGAGGCTGTGAGCAGAATCCATATACCAACTAACGGGAGTGACCCTGGGGCAGGGAAGCATTCCTAATTGCTACTCAGGGTGGGCTTTAATCTCTGAGATACTGCTACCAAATCTCCAAGAGGGTCACTCAGCCACTGTTTTTCTGATGGGAGAGAGGTTTGGGGTCTGGGACTGGTCCTGGGATCTGGGGGATTAGCCAGGGCAAGGGGACAATGGTGGCAGGTGTGGGAACAGAGGAGGGGAGAGTAAAGGGGTGTGTGGCCCTCCCTCCACTCAGCAAGTACTGGCAGGGCCAGCGGAAGGTGCTGCAGCAGCTCCTGTCGGGCGTGAGCTCAGAGGGCTCGGTGGGCACGGCGCTGGTCCAGGCTCTCCGCCAGCCACTCACCCATCATGTGCATCAGTACGTGCTCCTCCTGCTGAGCCTCGGGGACACTGTCGGGGAGGTAGGTAGCAGGGGTGACGGGGAGTGGGGGGGAATTGCTGGTTATCAGGCCTGTCTCCCGTGGGGAAGCTGAGGGATGGGAGAAACGGGCCTCTGGCTCAGGGAACCTGCCTACTCAGGAACCCTGGTTTGAGAAGGACCTGGCCATGCCTTGGGGACATGGTCTTGTTCTGGGGGGTTTGAAGGGACATGTCCTTGCCCTGGGGTATCTGAGGTACATGGCCCTGCCCTGGTGGAGCCAGCAGAGACCCAGAGAACAGATGTACTGGGTGTGAGGACACATGGCCCAGCCCCAGCTGGAGGAGTCATCGAATGGTCCTAAATCCCCTGGAAGCATCCTCCTACTACCAGAGGAGGGGCCGGCAGGGAGAAAAGGGAAAACTTAAGACTTAGACCCAGACCTCCTGACCAGCTGGGGCCAGGCCACGGCTGGGGCAGTCATTACAGGGTGAGAGAGGATTCTGATAATATCCCACCCCGGCTGCTCTGTCCTCCTACAGCGTCACCCCACCCAGGAGCTGTTGGTGCACACAGCCACAGTCTTTGGGAACTTGCAGTCCTTCATGAGGCAGGAGCTGGACCAGGCCATGGCCACGCAGGCCCTCTGGCACACTCTGAGCAACCGGCTGCGGGTGAGCTCGAGGCCTGGTGGGCAGTGAGGGAAGGGGTTGCCGTCCGGCAGGGGCCCGTTGGGTAGCTTGAGCTGCCTGCTGCATTCTCCATGCCTCAGCTTTCCCACCTGGGTGGGGGGGCAGTGGCTAAAGCAGGTGTCTGTGATGTTCCCCTGTCCAGCCATCCTCACCCATTTGCTGAGTACCTCCTGGGCTGGGATGTGAGTGTCTGGCTCTGGGGAAGAGTGGTCAGCAGAACTGACCCTCTCTCCTGGGATGTCACTGAATGATTGCACCCCCAAGTCACTTCCTGTATTGCCCCTGCAGGAGGGAAAGTCCCCTGTGCTCTGACAGGGCGTGACAGGCTTGGGGCCCAGTGCAGAGAATTAGGAGGACAAGTGAAGGGGACAAGAATTGCCAGAGAGAGGCAGGGATTGTAGAACCCTGGTGAGAGTTGATGGGGTCTTGGCTGGGGCCGTGGCCTGAGATGGGGTGGAGGAGGACAAAGTAAGGCTTCAAGAGAAGTTGTGCTGTGCTGCTGAATATAGCCAGGAATGAACCCCACCACCACACCTTGGAGCCCCAGTGCCCATCACTGACCTGGGAGCCTCCAGGAGATGCTCAGAGTGTTGGGGGAGGTGCCTGGGGCAGAGGCGGGCAGTGGAGTGGCCGGCAGCATCCAGGACAGAGGTCCCTGAACCTTGCACCTCCCTCCTTGCCTCACCAGGATGTGCTCTGTACCCCTGCTCACCGACTCTTGCAAGACAGCCAGGACATACCTGTGACGGTCACCCCGCTGAGGGCAGAGCGTGTGCTGCTCTTTGATGATGCCCTTGTCCTGCTACAGGTAGGGTGGGGCTGGCCAAAGGTCTTGGGGTCACAGTGGGGGTCTGGGGTCTGGTTGAAAAAAGGCGTAGGAGAGAGACATGTGGCTGGGAGCAAGAACTTGGGCCTGGGGAGGTGATAGGGGAAGAAAGGCAGAGTGCTAGGGTGGGGGCAGCAGGTGGAGCCATCCCTGAAGGAGTGTGGGCTGTGGAGAAGGGCCCTTCCAGTCTCAACTCTCCACAGCTGGTATCCCTGTTAAATGTCTTCACCTCAGTTTCCTTATCTGTAAAGTGAGACAGTTGTCAGTTTGTCCTTCAGCAGATGGCAGACAACTCCTAGTTCTCTTCCTCCAATAGGAGAGGAACCTCAAGCAACAGTCATAGGTGGCCCATAGTGGCTGAGGAGGGCTGTGTGAGCCATTCAGGGCACATGCAAGGCTTCTAGAGAGGAGTTTCATGTAGCAGCAGTGCCTGGGCTCAGCATTACAGAAGTCAGGAGGGAACCAGTACTAGGGTTTGGGATTTGTTATGTGGCCGATAACCTTGGCTGTGCCTAGTTCCCCCTGAACGTGTATTGCCCTTGTGATAGCCAGAGCACTGTCTTCTCTGTCCCCCCTAGAGTGTCAGCCTGGAACTCCCCTGCAGATAGGGAGGCTGAGACCTAGAAGGGATGCTACTTGCCCATCCAAACCTGTGTCTCCTGAAGCCTGGTTTTGGGGTTTTGATTCAGTTTGAGTTTCCCTCCACTCCCGATTTCACCCTCTGTGCTCCAGGTACACTGACGAGATACTGTCACTAAAAGGTGCTGAGCCCTTTCCCACCTCTGGACCTTGGCACGTCCTGTTGTCTGTGCTGGACCCTCTCTTGTCCTGGCCCGTGTCTGGCACACTCCTCCTCCCCTTCAGACCTGGGCCTGGTGCCGCTTCTACCTGTGTCTGTTGCCAGGCGAAAGATCACTCTGCAAAATCTTCCAGAGGAAGGGAGGTTTGGACTGCCTCTCAGAGCAGGGATGACATTCCAAGTAGAAGGAATAGCACATGCAAAGGTTCAGGCTGAGGAAAATTTGTCGCAAACTGGAGGAGGCCTGGGCAGCGGAGGGGAGTGGTCTGTGTGGTCTCAGGTGTCAGGCTCAGCCGTAGGGACCTTAGAGAGGTTTCCAGCAGGGGCTAACAAGATCCACGCTGCATTTCCAGAAGACCACTCTGGTGGCCCTGATGGAGCAGAATGTCGGGGGTGCGGGAGGCTGGTCCTGGGTTTCTGGCCAGGCCTTTGGGTGGGAAGGGAGATGGAAGAGCTGCCCTGGAGATGGGGAACTGGCAGGGGTGGTGTGGGACTCAGTGCTGGGCGTGCTGCACTGAGCATGCTGGGGACACCCAGCAGTGTGCCAGCGAGCTGGTGCTTGTGAGCAAGGCCAGACCGGAGAGTTGGTGAGCATATTGCCCACCTGTGCCCCATCTTCTTCCAGGGCCACAGTGTCCACACCTTTGATCTGAAGCTGGTGTGGGTGGAACCTGGGCAGGACAGGTGAGCACCCCCATCCAGTGACACCCGAGGCCTTCCCTCCCTCTACCCCATGAAACCTGCCCACCCCAGGGCTCTGACTTGGGCCCTCCCTCAGCACCCTCCTGGACAGAGCTGGGGCCTACTCATCACCTCCATCTGTCTAGGTGCATGTTTCACATCCTCACGCCTGAGGAAGAGTTCTCCTTGTGCTCCAAGGACCCGCAGGGCCGGGTGAGCATGGGCAGACTGTGAATTCGGGGAGTGGAGTCAGGGGAGTGAGGGAAGGCGACAGGAGGGTAAGGGGAGGGTGCAGGTATACAACCCTGGAGGCTCGTTGGGAATGTCAAGCCTCTGGAGTCATGGTCAGAGTGAGTCAGGGGTCAGCCTGGGCTCAGGCATCAGAATGCCGAAGAGAACAGGTGTTTTTCTCTGTGAAGCCAGGGTTGGGACCTGTTCGAAGGTTCTGTTTGGCCTCTCTGGGCAGGCCCGAAGCTGCAAACAAGTATTCAGGTCTGGATGAGGCCCCAGGGAGCAGCACGGGAGCTGTTGGAGGTCCCCGCAAGTGATAAGAGTGGGGTGTGGGTAGGGTGATACCTGATGCCGCCCCAGGAGGCTTCCTAGAGGGGCTGCCTCCAGCAGCAGTGGCCTGTCCTGTGTTTCCCTGTCCCCCTGCAGGTGGCCTGGCAGTGGAAGGTTACCCAGGCTGTGTGCCAGACCTTGCGTGGGAAGAAGGACTTCCCGGTGCTGGGGGCGGGCCTGGAGCCTTCTGAACCCCCCACCTGCCGCTGTGGAGCATACACTTTCCGTGCAGAGGGCCGCTTCAGCCAGGCCACCTATGAGGGCGAGTGGTACTGGGGCAGGCCCCATGGCAAGTGAGTGATCGAGGCTCTGGGCCAAGCAAGGCAGGGATCCTCCTGAGAGTCTGAGGGGCAGACAGGACCCCTATGGACCTCATTGCCTTGGGGCATGAACCAAAGGCTGTTACCCACTGTGGTGAATTCTGTTTGTCCCCCAGAGTCTCTCTTAAGTCCTCTCGGACAGGACCTGGCCCACTGTAGGTTTGTGCCAGATACAGTCTTAATGGCAGTGAGGCTACCAAGCGTGGGGCAGACATCAGGAAGCCGACCTGCAGGGCCCACGGTTACCATTCTGTTCTCAGGCGGGTGGAAGAAAACTTTAGTGTCTACATAGCATTGTCTGGTGGTGGTAGAAATGTTTTGCAGACATTCTGTCTTCATCAGTCCTTACAAGAATGCTCTGGGGGAGTGTTATCACCCCCTTTATAGGTGCAGAAGCTGAGGCCCAGAGGCTGGCATGACTTTCCCCAGGCCTCAGGGCAGGTTCTAGGGTGAACCTGGCCTCAGTTGCAGGTCGACACGACCCCACAGGCAGATAGGCTTTTGAAGAACGTGACCCCAACTTGTGCTACAGCTGGTGAAACCAAGGCCCAGAAAACAGAAAGGACTCGCCAAGGTTACGCTTGCAGGCATTCCACTCGTTTCTGATACCCTGCCTGCTTCCAGAAAGGGCTTGAGGAAGCTTATGAACAAAAACACAGAAAAAGCAATGCTGTGTCAGAGGAGGAGACAAGGATGGTAGAAACCCCGCTGACTAGCACTTGGCTTGAGCTTGAAGGTTAGCTCTGAGCTTCCTGTTGGTCAAGGGAAAAAGGCAACCTGGATGCTTCCAGAGCTCTCCCTGCTGGGTGTGGAGCACACTCTGTGAGGTTGCTGGGGCCATTGTGCCAGGAGTAGAGAAGGGCTGAGAGCCCATGTGGGGTCATAAAGCTCAGAGAAGAAGGCCGAGTTGGGGCAGAGAGTCCAGTCCAAGGGGGATCGAGGCTTCGGAGAGTTTGCGGCGGAGGCTGGCTGGGAGTCTTGTGTGTGTTGAAGGTCTGGTGGGTCTGATGCCCATGGACCTGATGCCTGTGGACCTCAACTGTGTTCCAGAGGAACCCTGAAGTGGCCAGACGGGCAGAATCATGTGGGGGATTTCTGCCAGGGCCTGGAGCACGGGTAAGGCTGGGGCTGACATGGGACTGTGTGGTGGGCAGGCAGGGAGTGGTTTCCACCCCTCTCCACTGTCACCAGCCTGGCCCCATCCCTACATTCCCAAACCTCAAGCAGAAACTTGGAGGCCATGTGGTCCAGCTTCACTCACTGTCCTAAAGGGGAAACTAGGCCTGAGGAGGGGGGCAGGTCATGAAGGGAGTCGTCCAGGGCCAGAAGGCCCTCCCAGGGTGCATGGGGGTTGGGGTGGATATGGGGTGTCCTGAGGGGCCCTTGGGGACAAGATGGGGCTCAGCACCTCTCAGATTCTCCCCATCGTCTGAGAAGACCCCTTGGAAGAGCAGGGACACTCCTGGGCATGGAGGGGGTGTGAGAGGTGTCTTGGGCCAGGGATGTGGCCCCAGTGCTGACTTCCCTCCCTGCCCACCCACACTGACAGCTTTGGCATCCGCCTGGTGCCCCAGGCCTCCGAGGATAAGTTTGACTGTTACAAGTGCCACTGGCGGGAAGGCAGCATGTGCGGCTATGGCATCTGTGAGTAAGTGACCCTTGGCCTGATGGCAGGACGGGCTCGTGGGACAGGCTTGTCCTCTGGGAGGCAGGGCCAGCCATTGGTGACCCTCCCCAGGTACAGCACCAACGAGGTGTACAAGGGCTACTTTCAGGAAGGCCTGCGGCATGGATTTGGGGTCCTTGAGAGCACCCCGCAGACCCCTCAGCCCTGCAGGTACACGGGCCACTGGGAGAGGGGCCAGAGGAGTGGCTATGGCATCGAGGAGGACGGCGACAGGTGAATGCTCTGCAGCCCCGCACCAGGATTGAGGGGCAGAGAGGGCCCTCACAGACCAAATGCCTCAGGGCACGGGTTCCCTGTCATCACTGGATCCATTCTGTCTGGGTCTGTCCCCCAGAGTCTCTCTGAAGCCCCTCACTTTCTTTCCCCTCCCTCGGTTGTTTCTGAGGCTCAGGATGAGGAACCCCGACCTTAACTGCAGGAGCCCCCCCACTCTGGCCCCTCCCTGAGCTTTCAGAGAGGAGTTTCTGATCCCCTGATCTGGTCCTGTCAAAGGATCACAGCCTTTCCAGGCTCTCTGGGCTGAGACAGAGCCCAGTGTCCTTGGCCTGATGTTTGAGGCCTTGCCTGCTCCTCTGACCTCATGCCTGCCATGCCACCTGTGTACACCCCAGCCTTTTAGACCACTGAATGTCCCCACATATCTATCGTACACTCCTACCTCAATGACTTTGCATATGTTAAATGGCACCCTTACTGCATCTGTCCTTCCTGCCACCTCTCCCGGGAAGCCTGCCAGGATGCCCTCCCCCAGGCAGGCTCCCTTCCTCCTCCACCCTCGTTCCTCTTGCGGGTCCTCACCTCACCTGCCCTATGTCTGACTTGAGTGGATTCAGGCCGTGTCATTGCTCCTTATCTGACCCCTGCCCGCCACCCCGGTCCCACGCCAGCAGAACACACAGAAGGTGCATGGGAAAATTCTGATCCAACTCTGGCCCTACTCTCTCCTCCCCCAGGGGTGAGCGCTATATTGGCATGTGGCAGGCTGACCAGCGCCATGGCCCAGGGGTCATGGTCACCCAGGCAGGTTTCTGCTACCAGGGGACCTTCCAGGCAGACAAGATGGTGGTGAGTGCAGTGACCCACGTGTGTCCTGAGCTATCCTTTCCCTGCTCTGGGGGTTCCAAAGCTGAACTGAGACTGGTCAGGGGTGGATGGGGCAGGAAGCGGGGTTCCGACGTGCTGGAGGGAGCCAGAACCTGGGCAGGAATCCAGTTCTGCCACCTACCTACCCTGGCCTTGGCCAAGTCCCTGCCCCTTCCGGCCTCAGTTTTCCCATCAGCAGCTCAGGTGAACTACTTACCGTAATGACTCACTAAAATAGCAACAGTGAAGTGCATAGTAATGAGGATGCCAGCAGCCTCTACTACCCATGTTTATAGACCCCTAACTGGGTGTCTAGCTCTGGGCTCAGCTTCCTAACATGATCTCATGGGATCCTACCAGTAGCCCTGAGGTCATGTTATTGTCCCTAGTGTAAAAATGACAAACGTGAGGCTCAGAGAGGTCAGAGAACCTGCCCAATGTCGCATTCTGTTTAGTGTCAGAACTGAGGCTCAAGCCCAGGTCTCCTGCACCTGGGCATAGCCCTCACCTTCTGCCTCACCCACACCCTGCCAGGTGCTTGGCACATAGTGAGGTTTTGGCCTGATGGCTGTTATTGGTATTGTGGCCTGTTTGTTTATCTATACTTTGTCCTGGAAAGGATTGAAGGAGGAAGGAAAGGTAAGAATAGGCACATAAAATAGATTCAGAAATAAGTAGAACATGAATTGTATCCCATTTGGTTCTGAGCTTCCTGGCAGCCAATGCAGCACAGGAGCCTGATCAGCTCCACTGTCCCCGGGGTCAGTGACAGGGAAGTGGGTATGGTTCAGGGAAAGCCCAGTACTTCCTGAGCTGTAGGTGGGAAGGAATGGTCCCCCAGGAGGCTTCTTGAGAGAGGCTGCTGGAGGGGAGGAGCCAGGTCCCAGGGTGTCGGTCAAGGTAACCCAGGGTCGAGGTCCATGGGCCCTGTGCTCAGTGCTCAGAAGGCCAGGGGCTGGCATCCCACCTAGGCACAGTCCTGGGAGGTATGTCAGGGCTCAGGACCCTTCTGCCCCTGGGTCACTGCCCACCTCCCCTCCCCACCGCCAGTCTTCTGGCCCTTCCTAACCCACTGCTCCTACCCTCCCCACTTCCTTCCCTAGGGCCCAGGAATCCTTCTCTCTGAAGATGACTCCTTGTATGAGGGCACCTTCACCAGGGACCTGACCTTCGTGGGGAAGGTGAGAGCCACTGAGACCTTACTCCACTCCCTGCTGAGACCTTGGCCGGGGTCTTTTATCTCCCTGTTTGGATCCAGTGCTGAGGGTAGGTGGAGCAGGTAAGGGAGGGCCTCTCCCATCTCCACTACATCTAGAGGGTGGGTGCAACGACCATTCCCTGCTGCGGAGGTGTCATTTGATCGGGTGCGAGTCAAGAGGGGATAGGTAGGCTTGCCTTGGGTGCAGAGGGTGCTGGTGGTCTCCTGGCTGTGTCCCCTCCTGGCCCCCAGGATAAGGATCCACCCCCTCCACCACCACCATCAGTGCCTTGGGCAGGTGCCCCTGGAGGCATTGTCCTTCACTATGTTTCTGCCTGAGCTGACCTCGCAGAAGGCGGTTGTATCCCTGCTGCAGCCTTTGGAAATGTGGGGGCTATTTGACTGGCGGGTACGATGGCATCTAATTGATGGAGACTAGGAATGCTGTGAATGGGACAGTCCCATGCAGCAAGGAATTGCCCCTCCTCAAGGCTGGTAACACCTCATGTCCTCCCTAGGCCTCTGCCTACTTCTGGACCCAGTGGTGGTCCTCCCCACTCTGACCTGTGAGTCCCTCCTCTGTCTCGCTTGCCATTTCCTGCCTCAGAGATGAGCCCCTTGGTTGTGGGCACAGGCAGGGGCTCCTGCAGGGGTGGAGGATTATGAGCCCCTTGGGGTGGGGCAGATTGAATGGATGGTGGGAAGGCTATCCATCAGTTTCTAGCCTCTGTGACCCGGGATGGACAGGCATGAGGCCTTTCATGATGGGATGGAAGGGCACCTGGACAGACTGATGGACAGACATCTCTGCATCTGTCTTCCGGCTTCCAGGGCAAGGTCACCTTCCCTAATGGCTTCACCCTGGAGGGCTCTTTTGGCAGTGGGGCAGGGAGAGGACTGCATACCCAGGGTGTGCTGGACACAGCTGCCCTCCCTCCAGATCCAGGCAGTACCCGCAAGAGGTGAGAGACTGACCATCTGGCCTCTATATTCTGAAGCCTTTTTGGGGGGGGTGTCTGTGTGTGTCTGTGTTTCTACCCTAAAGACTCAGGTTTCATTAGAACGGCTTTTCTGTACCTCCTCTTAGCTCTTTGGAGAGTTCAGAGAGCTCAGGTCATATAACCCTTGTCAGAGATTCTTGGAATTAAGGGCTATGTGACGGTAACTCCACATGCCACAAAACTGGAGAAAAATACTATGTGTAGGCTTTGCTTAGACCCTGCTTTTTTTCTAGGAAGGGTACAAGACAGTTTATGAAACAAAACAAACAAGAATAAGAGAGAAAATTAAAGTGTGAGTTGAGCTTACAAGAAAGGGAGGTGCAGATAGGCCTTATAATCAAGCATTAGCCTGGCTCTGAGTTCCCTGGCAGCCAGGGTAAAGAAGGAAACTTACTAAGTGGAATCACTGTCCCTGTCCTGGGGTATTTGAGAAGGGGATGGACTTCTTCCCTATGGGGACAGAGTTCTTCCTTGGAAAACCGTTGTTCAAGTGGTGACTCTTACTATATCTGTTGAGGTGTGGTGCCAGCCAGCATTTCACATGTTGACTACTTGACACATTGTCCCTGCATGTTTCTTTTCCCTGACAGCAGGAGCTAGAAGTGGATTGCAAACCCTAGGGGTGTGAGCCCGGGTCGGGTGCAGGTGTAGGAAAATCTATGAGCATACATGGAGAGCAGTGCTCCATTAGACACTGCACCAGACACACACATGGCCAGACCCCTAGGCCTATTGGCTGAGACAGGATCAAGCTCAGGAAGGACCCAGGTGTGGTAGGAGGGAGAGCGGGGTCCCGTGGCGGGGGAGTCCTGGGATTTGGGCCCTGGTCTCTCTTAGGCCAAGACCCCACTCTCTGGACTTGGCCTTCAGCTCTCCAGATCTTTCTGTTTCTTTTCCAGTGCTCTGTGTGCCCCTGTCTCTTTTCTCTACCGTGGAGTAGATTCTCTCTGACCCTCTCTGCCTCCCGTTTCTCCTCCTGGAGCCTTGGAGGTCAGGCCGCTCTGCATCCCCACTCCATCCACCCCACCTGGGCCCTGACTCTGGGCCAGGCTGGATATCCCCACCTCTCCAAGGGCTGGACAGGGTCCTGCCCAGCATGGCTCCATCCCTATCCATGTCCCCCACTGCCTCCATCGCAGGCAGCTGGGCCTGGGCGTCTTCCCTGTGGAGAGCCGCTGGCAGGGCGTCTATGGCCCCTTCCAGGACTTTGTTCAAGCCGGCTGCCCTGGAGACCTGCAGGAGGCCCTGCTGGGCTTCCACGTGCAGAGCTCAAGGGAGCTGCGCAAGTCCCAGGAGTACCTGTGCTGCAAGAGGTGAGGCCCAGGCATGCGTGGGCGTGTGCACCCATAGGGCATCCAGAGCTCAGTGTTGGGGTCAGTGGGGCTCTGAGTGGGCTAGGGGAGGAAGGCTTCCCAGAGGGGGCAGGCCTGGGCGTGGGTGAGAGACGTGTGTGTGTGTGTGTGTGTGTGTGGTGCCCCAGGACCCACCCCGAGGACCACGCAGCCAGAATGGAGGACATCCTGGAGGAGCTGCTGCAGCATCGGACACCCGAGGCCCTGCAGCAGTGCCTCAGGAAGGTAAGGGCTCCAGGGGAGGGTGCTGACCAGAGGGGACAGGCCTGCCTGTGGGCCCTTGCTGAGAGGGCCTCGGTGCTCCCATCTGAGAAGTGGGGTCTTGTGTGAGCATGCTGTGCTCCAGCCCACGGTGCTGAGTATCTCTTTGTTGCCTTTGCCCCTGCCCAGGCCCTGAACAACTCTCTGCATCCCCTGGGAAAGCTGCTCCGGACTCTGATGCTGACCTTCCAGGCCACATACTCAGGCATTGGGGCCAACAAGCACCTTCAGGGGCTGGCACAGGAGGAGGTGAAGCAGCACGCCCAGGAACTCTGGGCCGCCTACAGGTGAGCTTGGTGTCACATGGGGACAACCACTGCCCTGTGACCCCAGGGTGGGGGATAAGGGGAGCTCTGCCCTTTCCAAGCATCAGCTCTGCCTGGTGCACTGGGTAGGAAGGGTGCCTTTGCCTTGGGTCTGGATTGAGAGAGAAACAGAGGGTGAGTTGGTTAATATGCAGCTGGTGAGCATAGGGGTTAGAGGGTGGGGAGGTGATAGCAAGGCCTGACTGCAGCCAGAGTCCAAGCCCCAGCCAGGCCCTGGGCTAGCCCTGACCCCAGGAGAACTCTAATCCCACTGCAAGCTGAGCCTGACCTGGGCTCAGACACCATCTCCTGTCCTGTCCTGGCTGAGCTGTGACCTCGTCAAACGCTATAAACTGAAACCTTAGATGCTGCAGTTAGTTCTGTTGTAGGGTTCCAGGACACTCAGGCGGACATCCCGTACTCCCAACCTCCTCACTGCTGGGGTTTGGGCCCCTGGGCTCTGCAGGCCTCAGGTTCCATGGTTCTGGGGGCGGAGCCCACCTGCCTGGCCTTTGGTGACTCCCATTCTGTGGGAGATGGCAACCACACCGCCCCTCCCTTTGGTTTGCAGGGGTCTGCTGCAGGTTGCCTTACAGTGCAAGGGCCAGGCCCCAGAGAAAGATGAAGATGCAGAGACAAGGTGACTGCCCCCATTAGGTCTGTGGGTTTCTCTGCCCTGGTGCAGCCAGGCTCGGGTCCTGGGAGTCCTTATACTTTTGCTTCTGGGCCCTCCTTCAGGGGAAAAGGGTATTTCTTGGGAAATGTTAGGGGTTCATGCTGTTGACCAAATATTGTTCATTGACCATTCAAGAATCAGAATGATCCATGACCTCTTTTCCTTGAGCAACCTGGGGAGGGGCACTGCCATAGTGCATCAAATGCATCTTTGTTCTAAACATGTTATCCCACCCTCATCTCTTGAGCGTATGGAGGGTGAGCAGCTGCCTCAGGCACCTCCTTCTCCCTGTGCACAGATGTGGAAACTGAGGCCTGGCAGGGGCTGAGCCTGAGGTCACACAGAGCAGGAATTAAGTGGGTCGCTAAATCTGTCTCCCCAGTCCCCCGAGACCAAACCTTACAATTTGCCTTCAGATTCCAGGCCCAGAGATCCTGATCAGAGAGGTCTTTCTGTTACTGCATTGCAGGAGGCATGGGAAATGGGGTTAGACATTAGGGAGAACTTCCCCCTGAGTCCTAGGAAGCACAGAAAACTAGGAGGCAGAACTGGACTAGCTTGGAACGGCTGCTGAGAGCTTTGCTGTAGGTCACTCGTCTATCAAGGCCCTGGTTTTGCTTTCAATTAGATGGGGATCAAAATTTTGCCTCAGCTGCCATATTGGTTCTCAAAGTCAAGTGAAAGCGTGACATAGTCACAGATGACAATTGGTTGTGAAATGACTAAGAACAGGCTGGGAAGGGTTTTCTCTGGGATGGAGGAGGCTGGAGGCAGGAACACTGGTGGGACGATGAATTCTGTGGGCTCTTTGAGGGGCAGCCCAAGTAGATCCCCACGCCCACGCTGCTGACCCTACCTGTCCTGGTGACTCTCACTCAGGGACCTGCAGGTGCACAGATTGGTGCTACCCCTTGTCCTGCCCAGCTTCTACTCGGAGCTCTTCACTCTCTACCTGCTTCTTCATGAGAGGGAGGACAGCCTGTACAGCCAGGGCATTGCCAACCTTAGCCTCTTCCCCGACACCAAGCTGCTTGAGTTCCTGGACATACAGAAGTAAGCCTCCCTACCATGCCACATTTGCCAGAGTTCTTGTGTAGCAGGGGGTACAAACCCAAATTGTCTTCAGCAAAAAAGCGGGGAGGTTAATTGGCTCGTGTACCCATGAAGTTCTAAGGTGTGGCTGGATCTGAGTGTCCAGCTGCATGATAAAGGAAGCAACGTCTCTCTTTCTCTGTTGGGCTGTCTCTGGCTCCCCCATATGGTGACAAATATGGCACCAGCCACTCGAGGTTTATATTCTCCCAGCTCAGGCCCCACAGGGAGCTAGCTGGTGTCTCCTTCCCAACCTTTCCAGCAGAGCCTCTGAAGTTCCTCCCTGGCTTGGCTGGGGTCTTGAATGTACCCCGAATGCTGGCTGTGGCCCAGATTGGCCAGGCTGGCTTCAATATCTACCACTGGGGCTGGGGCAAGGTCGGCTGCTCCCAGCTCTTGGACTGAGAGTGGGAGAGGGGAGATCCTCAAGGGGAAACCGAGGACTGTTCCGGAAGTAGGTCAGGGCCTCCCTTCCACCCTCAGTCATCAAAATGTTCTTTCTCCTCCATGCCCCTTTGATCCATTGATACTACCAATGTTGAGGGCATGAACGCACTCTCTCCTCCCACACCTGGTTCCCTTTGTCTCAAGGTGATGGCGCTTCCCACTCCCCTTCCTGCTAAAAAACCTTGTTTCCCCTTCTGATGTGGTGAGTGTTTCCTGTATCTGATCAGGCACCAGCCCAGAGACCTGGTTGTCCATGGCTTTGCAAGAGTCCCTCCTCCCCACCCCTCCTGCTGCCTCAGTGCCGCCTCCTCCATGCTGGCCTCCCTGCTCCATTGGCTCTACTTGCTTTGCGTGGCATCGCTACTCCTCGCCAGCCTGGGCCAGCTCACTGAGCCCCTGGAGCAGTCTCCAGCACTGAGCTCTCTGGCCTGACCCCCAGTACTTTGCCCAGGAGGGTCCCCTGGCCTGCAGCACTGCCCCTCTGTCTCCTCATTGTGTCCCAGTCCCACTCGTGTTTTGGGGGTGCTTGGAGGGCTGCCCTCTCAGGGAATCCCTCCTGCCCTCCTCTTGCCTGGGCTTCACACAACCGTTCCCAGATGCCATTGTGCATCCCCTGCCCCTTTCCCCTGCTCAGCCCTCCTGGGGGACATGGAGGTGCAGGGAATTTGCCCTCTGACCTCAGACCCCACACCCTGGTCCTGGCAAAGCTTCCCATCTTGCTTTAATTTCAGGCACCTCTGGCCCCTCAAGGACCTCACACTGACGACCAATCAGGTGAGAGTGTGGGCCCATTACTTGCCCAGGAGAGAGGCCTGAGCCTGAGCTGGGCCCCCAGGTTTGCCCAGGCTTCTGAGCAGCTCTCTGCCTCATGGTCACTGGTCAGAAGCTGCAGAGGTGGGTGAGGGAGGAGATGGCAGGCTTTCTGCACTGTTCTGATTTCCCATGTGGGTGAGTGTACAGCCCAGTGACCAGGTTCAAGCATAGGTTCCACCCTTTTACTGGCTGTATGACTTTGGGTGAGATACTTGATCTCCGTGCCTCAGTTTTCCCATCTGTAGAAGTAGTCCCTGACGCAGTACTAGTACTATCTCATGTGATTGTTGTCGGGTGATGTGGGCCAGAACACAAGGGGCATTGGTTCTCCAAGTGTGTTTGCTGGATTGGCAGCATCAGCATTGTCTGGGAGCCTGTTAGTGAAGCAGATTCTTGGAACCATCCCAGACCTCCTGAGTCAGAAACTCAGGGAGTGAACTTGGAATTTGTGTTTCAACAAGCCCTGGGACTCAAGAGCCATTGGCATAGAACTGGGTGGCACCCAGTGACCATTGGCTGTTACGATTCTTAACTTCTTTTTCCATTTTGATCCTCCCAGCTTCCTGGAGACCATTTACCCCACTTTACAGTTGAGTAAACTGAGGCTTACATTGGATCTGTGACTTGCCCTGGGTCACTCAACCCTCTGGTCAGAGCTGTGCTGAAGCCAGTGATGGGGAAGGGGTGGGTGGTGAGAGGTTCAGGGGCCAGCCCTGACCCTGGGAAAGAGGAGGTGACAGAGCTGGGGGGCTGCGGCCTCATCTAACCCACTCCCCCAACCACGCAGAGATACTCCCTGGTCAGAGACAAGTGCTTCCTGTCAGCCACAGAATGTCTGCAGAAGATGATGTGAGTCCATACCCCAGGGCGGGTGGGCGTGGGTGGCAGGTTTGTTGGGGCCCCTGGTTGGGACTGGACCTGAGGGCCTTGATCTGGAGCCAGCTACCCTGCTGCAGCACCACGGTGGACCCCTGGGAGAAGCTGGAGGTGCTGGAGAGGACATATGGGGAAATTGAGGCCACTGTGTCGCGGGTGCTCGGCCAGGAGCACAAGCTGCCCATGGACGACCTGCTGCCGCTGCTCATCTACGTGGTGTCACGTGCCCAGTGAGCCCCAGCTGGGGGTGGGCTGCAGGAGGTTCCTTCCCCACCCTGCCCAGCCCCAACCAAGACATACTCCAAAGTCTTTGAACATGGGGGTTTATGGACACAGCCTTTTTTGGTACACATGGGAAAGCTGAGGCCCAGAGAGGCCCACCCAGGGTCCTGTGGGTGCCAGACTCAGAGCAGGGACTACACCCCAGGTGTCCAGCCACCCAGGCCAGAGCTCCTTCCCGGCTGCTGGATGCCTGTCCCTGATAGGTCCCCTTTTCCCTCTCGTTGTGGTGGCGGTGGTTCTCCAGAATCCAGCACCTGGGAGCCGAGATCCACCTGATCCGTGATATGATGGCCCCTATCCACACAGGAGGCCTGTATGACTTCTTGCTCACGGCCCTGGAGGTGAGGGACAGAGACGGTAGGACCAGGTAGAAATGCCCTGGCCACTGAGGCAGACCCCTTTCACCCCAGACACCATCATGGGGATGAGCTCAAATTCACAGCTTCTGTGTGTCTCCATGGGAAGGGTCCTCACAGAGCCACTGCTGTTGCCCTTGTTAAAAGGGGCTGGGTGGGGGGAGGTGGGTACAGTGCATCCCGGCCTTCGGATCCCTAGGGCTGAGTGTGTTCCAGGCTGCATCCCTGAGCACAGTAGGAGAGGGAAGGACCCATTTCCTTGCAGACTGTGGCTGAGGGCTGAGTTGGAGACACAGTGGTCCAGGCCCGGGAGGTGGGTGCACCCCAGTGTCAGGCCCTAGAGCCTGTGCATGTGGCTGAAGCGGGCAGGCCAGCTGGCTTCAGCCTCGCCTCTCTCCCGCCAGTCCTGCTACGAGCACATCCAGAAGGAGGACATGAGGCTGCATCGCTTGCCCAGCCGCTAGAACTTCAGGAAGCCGTGGTAGCTCAGCTTCTCCTGGACAAACTGCAGAGCTGAGAGGGGCCACCGTGGAATTCCTGTGGAGTGAGCGTGGCCCACTCTGGCCCTTGTGGCCCACAGGACAGAAGGCAGGATGAGCCCTGGAGGTGGCTCTTGGAGGAGATGAGCGTATAATTTCTCGCAGGGAGATGCTGCTGCTGCCCTGACTAGGAGGAGGGTGAGGGTGATGGGTGTGGCCCCAGAGCTGGTGGTTTCCCCTGCCCCCTGCCACTCTCTAGGCCAGCCTCGGATGACCTTCTTGGCCTGCAGCAGCTCATGGACTGGGGGCAAGGAGCCCCTGGCCTCTCCTTGCCTCATCCTTGCCTCCAAGTTATTGAGCCTCTCTGGGCCTCAGTGTTGCCATCTGTAAAATGGTGGACTACATGGTCTGTAAAGGGCCTTCCATCCATCTTGCTGACTTCTGGCGTCCTTCCGTAAGTCTGACTTTGGTCTGTTGGGCTGTAACTGAAGTTCTTATGTCTCGGGTGGTGTCAATCTATTTCTCCTCTCCTGGTCAGAGGCTCCAAGTTGCTAGTGATGGCTCCGTTTATTGGGCTTTTTTCTCATGAGTTGTCTCCTGTGGACCTGCCTTCTTCCCAACTGCCCCAGGGCAGAGCTGGCCTCTCAGGGCTGCAAGGCAGGAACAGCTCCAGCTCCACCCTGACCTGCTGGGTGGCCTCTGGCAAGGCCCTTCCCCTTGCTGGGTATGCAGTTGAGAGCGTGGGCTTGGGGGTCTCTGAACTACAGTCCGCATATCATGACCGTGCTGGAGCAGGCTGGGGGTGGGGGAGGAAACTCACCTTGCTTTCCTCACTGCCAGCAGGTAGGTGCCAAGGGGATTAACACACCTGTGACCTCTGGGCCTGCGTGCAGGAGGGACAGCGGAGGCATGAGGTTGGCCTATGCCCTGACCGATAGGCACCTCTGGCTCAGGGCCCCAACAGGAGTTGGGGAGGGAGGTGTTGGGAGCTCCTTTGCCTTTGGGAGGGGGGGACTTTATTTAAATAGTGGTTCTAGCGTGGAACCAGAAAACACAGAACTGGGTCTTGGGGCAACTTTATCCCTGCTGGGCCTCAGTTTCTCCTCCCCACGTGGAGGAGTTTGGGCCAGGTGGCCTGCAGGGCCTCCCCCTGCCCTAACAGGAGATGTGTGACAGTAGGCAGGGTGACTGTGTTCTGAAGTGGTCCAAGGGCAAAGCATGGGGAGAGGGTGGGTTTATGCAGGGGCATAGCCCTGGAGGACAAGCTGGGCCTAGCTGCCAGGCCCATGCCTTAGAGTGTAAGCAAATTGGGTCACACATCTTGGCTCTGGGTGTGCCTTCCATAAGAAAACCCTGAGGGAGGCTCCAAGAAAGCCTGGGCCCAAGGCCGAATCCCCAAGGATTTAGCAGGGGGCGATCCAAGGACCCTCAGAGATACTGTGGAGCATTGAGTGGAGAGACTCAGCTGCTTCCATGCACTGCCACCTCCAGAGGAAGAGGTGGGGGTGAGTTTTCCCTGGCTGTTCCGCCAAATGTGGCAGCTTGAATGGAAAAAGGTCCTGGGCTCTGGTTTTGCCAGACACTCCTGCCTGTGGTGTCCCCGCAGAGTCCCTGGAAGAGGGTTGAACTGAGGAAGGGTAAGGATATCCAGGCTGCTGTGGGCATGCACCTCACCCAAGACTATGGGAACTCTCCAGCAGTTGTCAGGTAGTTCTTGTCCCTTAACAAGTGACAACAGCCTTGCCCAAGGGCAGCCCTGAGTTGGTGCGATGCTGCAGCCTCACTCCAGACAGCACCGCACACTCCCCAGCTCCATCAAGATCAGTGCACACTCACCACAGTGCAGATTCACCAGGACCTTTCATCCATCCTCTTGCTGGGCCTCCCCAACACCTACTGAATTGGGGCTCCTGGACAGGGCTTCAGGAGATTCCCGGGGCAGCTCAGGCTGCTGTGTCAGACCCTTTCAGCACAACTATAAGGGCAGCTTGGGCTGCTGTGTCAGACCCTTTCAGCACAACCGTAAAGCCCGCAGGGGCCTTCGAATTAGACAGTGAGCGAATTGACAACTGAGGTCAGTTCTTCATTTACAGAAGAGATACCTGGAGCCAGGTAACCACCTGCCGCGTGGGTGCCTGGGGAGGCTGATGGAGATGGCCACCTGCGGGCAGGCGAGTCCCCGCTCCAGTGATGGCCTCCCCCGGCTGCTGCAGGAGCCCCTTCGCTGCAGTGAGAGCACTGGTGTCCACTCTGTGAGTCTGGTTGGGAACCAGGAACTCTAGCGCCTCGGGTGATCCAGCTGATGTCAAAAGCAGCCTCTGCCCTCCGTCTTTCTGGTCCCCATCTCTTCTCCAGGATGAGGATTCTGCTTTCAGCAGTGATCGTGAGGAAGTGGTAAAATTCTTCACAATCTCAATCAGGACTTCATGATCACCAGGGCCAGAGAGGAGAGAGGCCAAGGGAGATGCTTTTCACTGACGGCATTCTGACAGGCTACAAAGAGCCACACTGGCCCTGCCCTCAAGGGCCTGGACTTGGGGCTGAGAAAGACAGAGACACCTGAGAGTTATTAAATGGCCTCTCAGTGAGCAGATGTGTCCGAGTCACACGCCGCCCCCCCCCCACTTTTCTCCCCCAGTGCAGCCCTGGTCCTGCATGCAGTCTCTCATGCAACCTCTCAACCCCTGCTTCCCCCTCACCCTTTACTTCGCTTCAACAGTCAAACCTATCTGCTGCCACCTCTTGCTCTCCAGCCCCTGCCCCTCCTTTTTCTGTCCCCTAGAAATGTCCTGTTCCAGTTCCACTGAGTCCCAGGCTGCTCCATCCTCGCAGGCCCAGCTCTCATGAAGCCCCGTCTCCCAGGGCAGGAGTCTCCCTGCTCCCCAGCCCTTCTCCGGGTCCCCTTCCCTGGCCTCATCACGTTACTGGTGTGTGACTGGTGGGTGCCTGCGTCCCCCCAGTTCGCCAGGCACACGGCTCACTGCTTGCTAGGCCGAGAGAAGGGGGGAGCTGGATCCGAGTTCTGACCAAGTCTCTGTTTATTCAGACCACCCCTGAGGGTGCTGGGAGCTAGTGCACAGTCTGGGCAGCCCCTTGCCCACTGCGGCCCCAGAGAAGTCTGGAAGGAGTCGGGGTTAGGGGTGAGAGAGCAGTCGGAGCAATGCTGTGTAACCCGAGCAGGGACCTGAGTGAGGGCCACATGGCCTCAGCTGTCAGGGCTCCCAGAGGGATGGCTGCTTACTGTGGGGTCAGCGAATGGCAGGGACTGCCCTCCTGTGGGCACTAGGGAAGGGATAAGTTCAGGGTTAGGGTCAAGGTCAGAGTCAGGGTCAGTGTCAGGTTAGGGTTAGGGGTTAGGATTGAAGTGAGAGTGAGAGTCAAGGTCAGGTTCAGGTCAGCTCAGGGTCCTAGTGCAGGTCAGGGCTTTCCTGGTTGGCTTGGTGAAGAGTTGTGCAGAAGTGAGCTCTGGCTTTTATCTCACTGTGAGCAAGAACCAGGGATGGGGACCAGGCTGCCAAGGCCTTGATCTGTCCATGCCCTTGGCCAAGTCCTTCCCCTAACTGGGTCCTCTGGGCTGTGTGTAAGGAAGGTTGCTGCTAGACTCTATTGTTCTGCCATCCAGGAAGGAGGAGGAGACTTGGAGCGGAGGAACATATGTTCTGCTCCTGGAGAAACACAGGACTGAGCGGCTAGGTCAGGATGGGGACTGAACCCAGACAGCCTCACTCCAGAGCCCAAGCTCCACCTGGGGGTGAGCTGGAGCCCAGGAGTCGGGGCCACCTCCCGTCTCCCCACGTGCACAGGAGGTGCCTCGAGATGGGCAAGTCTCTCCCAAAGCCACCTCCACATGTGCCCCTGGATGAGGCCTGCCCCCTCAGATCCAAGGAGGGCTGGCAAGAGATCGGGAGAGGGGGAGGTGGTCCTGTCAGCAGGACCAGGTGGGGGGTGACAGATTCAGCAATCAGTTTAGTTTAGAGCACTAGCTGTGGTCTGGAGGAAGCACACAAGAGAAGTTTGGTTTTGCTCTTGTTCTGACAGTAGAGGGAGACCACAGGGCACCCGCAGTAATAAGATGACGCTAAGGGAGATCATATCAGCATCTAGAAAATTAATCTTATTTTGTCATTTTGGTGGAGGCCATCCTGCCTCCTGAGTCAGTTGTCCTTAGTTCAGAGTGTCCCGAGAGTGGGTGTCCAGGACTTAAATCGAAGACAGTGGTGATGGTCTGGGACGAGGTTGCCAAAGCATTCTGAGACGACAGGCTGGGCCAGGTGTCCTGCAGGTGAGAGCCAAGTCGCTAATGCCCCCCTCCCCAACGTTTCTGACCTTCGGGAGTCTGAGGTGCTCCTTCCCCACCAGCGGAGCAGTTGTCCTTTCACGACCGCACGGTCAGTATATGTATGACCTGTCCCTGCAGCACAGGGACTTTATCCTTTTAGAAGTCTTCGCCATTTCTTACTCTGGCTGGATTCATCCCTAGGAGATTCCTATGTGGCATCCCAGAACGTGGTGGCCATGCCGGCAGGAGTGCCTTAGGGGCTGTCACCTCATACTCATTGTCAGCAATGTCCACAAGTGCCTGATCCAGCACACATAGGCATGAGGTAAGGGAAGCCCGAGGCTTGTCATCTCAGAATGTTTTGGCAACCTCGTCCCAGACCATCACTACTGCCTTCAGGAAACCAGGCTACGGGACCTGTGGGTGGCAGAGCAGAGCTGAAGGTGGACACAGGAGGGGAAAAGGGAAGTGGGCAAAGGCTCGTTACGTGAAAGGTCCCATGAGTGCCAGATAGTTGTCTGCTGTTGGCACTCGTGACCGTGAGGGTGGCATCACTGTCTGACTGGATGTGTGCAGGGAGTTCAAATATGTAGCAGCACATTAAGGAGTTCTCAAATGGCATGGCCTGCATTTGCTCTGCAAGTGGGAATTGTTGTGTTGTACCCAGAAAGGGTATCACTGTAGTCAGCACCCTGTGGTACCCCTGGGACAAGGGTAAAGGGTTTCTAGAGTCTACTTGCCAGGACTGGCCAGGTCTAGTGCACTGGACCGTGCACCCCAGAGTTCCCTTTGTCACTTGCTGGTGGAGCTGCCAGTCAGGCACATTAGCCAGGCTTCCTTGGCCTCAGGTGCTGGCATTGCCAGGCTTTGATCTATGGCTTGATTGCCATGCCCTTTGTGATGATGTATCCAGGTGGCTGTGGTCTTTACCTGTGTGATGCAGAATTGGTCAGCATGTCGGTTCCACTGATGTTCATTGCCAAAGCATCCTTTTCCATGGGTCATGGACAGAGTGCATGGGTCCTGTGCAGTCTGCTGCCACAGTGTTTGTCCCTAAGGGGCTGGGATTCGATCCAGGTTGTTTGGTTGTCAGGTGCTACACTGATGTCCATTGGGTACTGGCTGCAAGTTGGTGAAAATGTAACAGGGTGTGTTCAGGGGATGTCTTCCAGGACAAGCACCAGTCTGCATCTCTGTCCACGGGCAGAGTTTTTTCTTTTCTACATGCTTTGGCTTTTTCCTGTGGCTGCCCAGCCACAGTGGAGCGTTTAATATAACTGGTCTGACTGTGCATCGGGCCTAGGCATCCTCTGGGACCTTGGTGTACTGAAGACCCCACGTCTGAGGGTCACCCATTCATGCAGGTGAGAGAGTCCATTGATGGCTGGTTTACTCCTTTCTTGGATGTACCAGTTTCATTTAATAACAGGTGCTTGCTGGGCAGGGCCCACTTTATCCCATAACACATGTGCTGGGGAGGAGCAACACAAGGGGAGCTGGTCTCTCATTGTCCACCTGTGCCCGGTTACGAGCCAAGTTTATTGGCCCTCACATGGGGTATGCTGAGCCGTGACTGTCAGGCAACTGCCACTCAAAGTACCAGGGGTCGCCTTTGCTGCGTGTCAACTTCCTTCTGCCCCAGGCTCCAGGCTGCATATCTCAGTCCCCCACACTGTCGTTGGAAAGGCTCTTTAGGACAAATCGGCATGAGCCGGATGCAGTCTGTACAGCCTGCTGGTTGCTTTCTTTAAGCACTTCTGCGTCCACAGCTCTTTAGTTGGTGTGTGGTGATCTCCTTCCCCGTCCACCCTTGTCTTTAAACTGCTTTACTGCCACCACGTGGCTGGGCCGGGGAGTGTGGCTTTTTTCCCTGTTAAGACAACCTTCTGACTAGAGTTACAAACCCAGCACACAGTGATAGCTTTTGCATCAGAAACATAGGTTCCTCCACCTTGTGAGGGACAGCAGTTCTTTTCTTGCTGCCCGAGGGAGGCACCCTTCTCAGAGTTCTGGGTTCCTTCCCCATAAGGCCCGTCTTCCAAATTTCTATGTTTTCATATCTTTAGCCTCCTCCATTTCTTCCTCCAGCCCTAGGGAGAGGAAGCTGCTTTATATAACTGTTAGAGCATTCTTTTTTTTTTGCCTTTTTAGTTCTTCAGTTGCTGGGTGTGGTAGGCAGAATAATTGTCCTCCGAAGATGTCCACAACCTAATCCCTGGAAGCTGAGAATAGGTCACCTTACATGGCAGAAGGGACTCTGTAAATGTGGTTAAGTTGAGGACCTTGCAATGGGGAGCTGATCCTGGGTTATCTGGGTGGGTTCAATCTAATTATGTGGTTCCTTAGAAGTTGAGGAGGGAGACAGAAGAGAATCAGAGGGAGATGTGACCACCGAGGAATGGCCCGGGAGATGGCAGCGTTGGAGCATGGGAGTGTGAGAGCCTCTAGAAACTGGAAAAGGCAAAGAACTGGATTCTCTCCTAGAGCTTCCAGAAAGGAACACAGCCCAGTGAGAGCCATGTTGGATTTCTAACCTACAGAACTGAAAGAGAATGCATTTGTGTTGTTTTAAGTGAGCAAATTTGTGATAATTTGCTCTTGCAGCAATAAAAAACACATAACTGGTTAATGCTTTTATATTAAATTCTCTATTAATATAACTGGTGAGGTTTCATCCTCCCTGCCCTGGGCTAATTCAGAGACTCCCTCCAACTCCCTCACGTCCTGCATATTCCTGTCACTCCAGATGGTGGACAGTGTGAGCTCAGGGCAGATCCCATCTCTCCCACCTCTATCTCATGCTGGGTGGCTCTGACGTGCAGGAAATTCTTCCCTCTGATGAACTTCTGTGTGTCTCTAATCTTGTGTGTCCTATAACTGGCCCCTGGATGGCACAGACCCCACAGGACTCCCAGGCTCCCAGGAAGCTAAGATTCTATTCCTTCCTTGCTTGTGACATCTTCAACTTATAAAGTACCCTGTCATCATGTAGGGCCTCCCCAGACCTGGAGCTTTTGGCCTCAAACCCTCTTCAGCCTTTCACTTTAGACCCTTCTGGTCACATAGACCCAACTCACTTAGGGCAGGTAACAAACCACAGGCCCTCCAGTTCTCTCTCATAAAAAGGGATGGTGTAGCTTCCTCCATAGACCACAAAAACAAGCACCAGATAAACTGAATAGTTAAAAGGTAAAAATAAAACTAAATATATTAGAAGAAGAGATAGCAGAATAAGTCCCCAAATTAGTATACGAAAGACCACTTTATTTAAGGATGAGCATGAACTCCTGTTGATGCTGCCTAATGGTTTTGGGGACCAAATTAAAATAGTAGACCACCTGGTAGACTGTACCAACTATCAGTGCATAGGCTAGAAAATTCATTCAAGAAGTAGAGGGTAAAATGATGTTCTTGTACATGTAAATAGATAATAGATTTAATGTTGGTGAGCAGAATATCCAAGATGACCTTGAAGTTTCAGGAACTGTTGACTGAGCATGGCTGTGCCCCTGGTATACTAGAGAACATAGAAAAAAAACCTTTGTTAATTGAAAAAGAGAAATTATAAATTTGGCTTTGATTCACTGTCTCTATAAAAATGGTGATTCATTTTCATGTGTCTGTTACTCATATATTTGAGAGCCATGAGTTAAATCTTTGGAATGCTTACTGGCTTTAGGACCTGTTTTACTCCTTATCCCTTGCAAGATGTTCTTATCAGGACTCAGCAGAAGACTAATGTAGCACTTGGGGGCAAAGATTCAGCTTAGTAGTCCTGCACTGGAGGCCGAGATGGAAAAGATCTCCATGGCCACCATGGTGCTGTGATAGACAGGGAAGGATGTGACCCAGACACTGCGGAACACCAGCATGCTTGAACTTGACTTCATTGAAGGTGTCAGGTAGATTCCTGGCCCAGAAAGCCATAGCAGTGCTCCCCAGGGTCAAGGATCCCATGTACCCCAGGACACAGTAGAAGGCAGTGACAGAGCCCTTAATG
Source organism: Kogia breviceps (assembly GCF_026419965.1). NCBI lineage: Eukaryota > Metazoa > Chordata > Mammalia > Artiodactyla > Physeteridae > Kogia > Kogia breviceps. The sequence continues at coordinate 41,549,387 of NC_081319.1, forward strand.
CAACCAGTGATGTGTGTAGGGTCAGAGTGTGTGTTCATTTCAATGAAAGGAGGAGAGAGTCCCAATCTGGTTCTAGATAGTGACTTGGATCAAGGCACAGATGGGAAGGACAGAGTCAGGTGCTCCTGATATCAACCACTGCCTCATCCTTTTCCCTTTGTTTTGAAAGCCAAAACCACAGTAATGATTTTACCCAAAACAGTGGAAATAGCCACAGGAAACACAAATGCAAATGTTGTTTGCTGAGTTATGCAAATGCCTGTGTTGGGAAGGCCAGTGGAGAGTAAGAAACAGGGAACCCAGGAAGAGGGAGGTGAGCAGGATGTAGCTGTGGGTTGGTTGTTGGCCTTGATGATGGGAGTGTCTCTGCTTCCCAGAGACCCCAAGGACCACAGCTGTGAGAACAGAGAAGCACAGAGCAGTGCAGGCCAGAGCCATCCTCGGTGGATCTTGATAAGGTAGGGAAGTCACTTTCTTTGGGAGACAGTGGTTTTGGGTTTGGGTTTGAGTAATGATGATCTGGACACCTCACACACTGGTGTCTATCTGACAAGAAAAGATGTGCAGTGTCTCCAGTTCAGGGACTCCTACTAATTCCCAAGAAAAAGAGTCCCCTTTGGGAACTTTGGACATATTGTCCATCCTGATGCACATTCAGATAATAGCAATGAAATTTACAATTTTCCATTGATGCTATCTAAAGGTTTTTTGGACAAAATGAAAATTTCTGTCACTTATCATTTCCTATGTATAAGGGAGCTATTTTGTTTCTTTTCACAGGGAAACTATTATAGATTCTTAGAGATATAAATATTATATCTTCAGGTTATATCCTGGATCACAATGTTTCCCCACCTTAGGTGAGTAATTTATTCTTGAAAAACATGTTTTTACTGAGTATTAGATAAGTTTAAGGAATGACTCTTGGTTTCGTTAGGTGTGATAATTTTGTACTGATTATATGGGAAAATTTCATATTTTCAGAGAAACCTAAGGAGTGGAATGTCAATATATCTAATTTATTCTCAAAAACATTTGCAGAAGAATAATAAATGAAGCAAACATGGCAAAATGTTAGCAGTTAAAATTTTGATCACATATATATGCATATTCATTATAGTTTAAATTTGAAAATGCTTATAACATAAAGATCAGAAGAGGAAAAAAACCATAAACATCATTTGGGGCAAATTCTCCTAAGTTAAAAGCATAATTAAGTTTAATTTCAGTGGAAAATTGTTAATTCATTCCAGAGCCCCAAATTTAAGCACTGAGTTAAAATAACACAAAATTCCTTTAAAAGTAGGCACACAGTTATTCCAGGTTTTAATGTTATCTATCATAAACTGACATAATGAGACAGGCTCACTTTTATTAACTTATGTCTGCCTACCTACACTGCTTCAAGTCCTTTGTGTCTCACATATTATACACCTAAATTTCTGCTTATAAATTATGCACTTGATAATCAGTGTATGTTACTTGAGTCTTTCATCGAAGAATCCATCAGAAAACACAGGATAGAATTAAAAAGTCTATAAAAATAATGTTAATAAAGCGCCAAGATTGCCACCACAGGAAACCAGCAAACCAGGAGTAAATCAATGAGACATGCTTTTTTTTTAAGTGGGGTATAGTTGTTTTACAATGTTGTGTTAGTTTCTACTGTACAGCAAAGTGGAGTTCCCTGTGCTATATAGCAGGTTCTCATTATTTATCTATTTTATGCGTATTATTATATATAAATTAATCCCAATCTCCCAATTCATCCCATCCCCCTTTTCCCCCCTTGGTGTCCATATGTTTGTTCTCTACCTTGCAAACTGGTTCATCTGTACCATTTTTCTTTCTGCCTTGCAAACTGGTTCATCTGTACCATTTTTCTAGATTCCACAAATATGCTTTAATATACGATATTTGTTTTTCTTTTTCTGACTTACTTCATTCTGTATGACAGTCTCTAGGTCCATCCATGTCTCTACAAATGACCCAATTTCGTTCCGTTTTTTGGCTGAGTAATATTCCGCTGTATATATGTACCACATCTTCTTTATCCATTCATCTGTCGATGGACATTTAGATTGCTTCCATGACCTGGCTATTGTAAATAGTGCTGCAGTGAACATTGGGGTGCATGTGTCTTTGAATTATGATTTTCTCAGGGTATATGCCCAGTAGTGGGATTGCTGGGTCGTATGGTAATTCTATTTTTAGTTTTTTAAGGAACCTCTATACTGTTCTCCATAGTGGCTGTATCAATTTACATTCCCACCAACAGTGCAAGAGGGTTCCCTTTTCTTCACACCCTCTCCAGCATTTGTTGTTTGTAGATTTTCTGATGATGCCCATCCTAACTGGTGTGAGATGATACCTCATTGTAGTTTTGATTTGCATTTCAGTGAGACATGATATTGATCCATCCCTCCATCCCCCTCTGTCCTCACTGAAGCTCCTTTAAGGAGAAAGATTCTTAGGGGCCGGGCAGAGGTCTCCCTTTCCCCAAGAGGGATCAAAGGCTATACACACCTCTTCAAGTATGCTGGGGAAACTCAGAGAAGGGAAAGACTTAATCTTTCAGGGTTCTGTTGGATACAGACACCTGTCTCCATCTTATCAGGCCCGTAGGTAACTTGTATCTTGGGGGTGTCATAAGAGACCTTTGAGTGCTTAAAGAAACACCACCAGTGGCTCCTGTAGCCCTCTGACAACTGCCAAGAGCTCTTCAAAATGAGGCTACCATTGTTTTCTCAGACTCACTATGTATGTGCACCTTGAGGGCATTCCGCCCCTCTCCCCGCAATGGGAATCATCCAATTAGAAAAGGTGGTGTGAAAATTTGTCTCTGATTTCAGCTGAAGTGACCGATGACACCACCTCAGCTCTGGAAGGCATTCAGGACAGCCTCAGCTCACAGGCCAGGGTTGTTATCGATGACACAATCTCCCTAGGCTTCCTCCTTACAGGAGAAAGTAGGGTCTGCAGTCGCTAATATACCCTGCCCACCTCTGTTAATGCCTCGGGCCAAGAGGAAAGGTCAATACGGAGACTTAAGGGGAAAGCCACCTGGCTTTCTAGAGTACACATCCGTCATGGTTGGTGGGATTTGTTCAGCTGGTGGGATCCTGGACCCTGGGGTACATGGTTGAGTCAATACTGTAGGAGAGTTTCATCCTGCAGCTTGAGGTCCTGTTCACGGTTGGCTTAATTAACTGCTGTGTGAATCAAACAAAATGCACTTGGCTGGCCTGTCAGTCAGATGTATCAGATCAAGAATAAATTCTTCTAAACCCTTTGCATGATTCTTTCCAAAAACTATTCTATCTCTCTCATTTGTGGGTTTTACTTCCCTCGGTTCGTTCTCTGCCTTCTTTGTATCCCTCCCTCTTCTTTTTTCTTTCTTTTTTTTTTTTTTTGCGGTACGCGGGCCTCTCACTGTTGTGGCCTCTCCCGTTGCGGAGCACAGGCTCCGGACACACAGGCCCAGCGGCCATGGCTCACGGGCCCAGCTGCTCCGCGGCATGTGGGATCCTCCCGGACCGGGGCACGAACCCGTGTCCCCTGCATCGGCAAGCAGACTCTCAACCACTGCGCCACCAGAGAAGCCCCCTCCCTTTTCTTGTCCCAAGTCTTCCGTAGACTCTGGAGCTGTCCTCCAAGATAGCCTTCTGGGGCTGAGAGGATCTGAATGGGGCCACTGTCATGAACAAGGGGCAGGGACCACCCATCAGTAAAGCGACTCAGGGCATACATATACAATTATGTTTATTAGGGAGAAACTACCAGCAGATAAGCCACAGAGCACACCCAGAGGTGGGTTCAGGCCTGGCACAGCTGGGCTGGGCACATGTGAGAAGGTTCCAGAAGCACCACACCCCTGTAATGCCCTTCATTTTATAGGCTGAATGGAAACACTTGGACAATTATGAAATTATGAAATCTTCCTGGTCAGGAAGTGCCCTTGTAAAAAGAAGCCTCTGAAGCTTAGCCACTGACATCAGCCTGTTTTATGTGGACTAATTCAGACAAGCTGAGCTAGCTCTGCTAAAAGGGGAAAGAAATAAGCCTGGGGTGACAACCGTTCGGTCTCCTCTGCCCTGCTGTGAATGGGGTATTGTTGAGGAGTTTCTCATAGAGCAGTGTGCTTTTGCAAACCCTCCATTCATTCATCCAACAGATAAGTTTCATGTCTCATAACATGTTATGAGTGTTGTTCCAGATCCTAGGGCTATACCAGATGCCAAGGTTTCTGCCTTCATATTCAGCCTCTGAGCCCCCTGAGGTGGGTCCTGGGTCTTCCTGGCCCTAACTTATCTTACCCTTTCCCCATAGCCATACTGTGTAGCTGGAACCTTCCTTTCATGGTCTTCTCCTGTTGCCTTTCTCAAGTTCTCCCAAAGCTGGTCTCCAGCCTAGTGGATGCATTATACTGGTGACCTTTCCATAGATTAGAGAAAAGGAAGCAGTGTCTGCTCATTTCCAAGGAGCAACAACTAGGACTATTCAGATCTCTGAGAGGACACCAAGCCACTGGGGAAGAATGGATTGAGAGCTGAGTTTCAAGGCCTGATTCGTCCCCTAAGGCTCTTTTTTGACCTTGAACAAACTAATCCTATGTCATACATCTGTTATTTTCAAGGACTAAACAAGGTTCCAAAAACACGTTTTTCCTAGAAGAGAATTCCATTGGAGCTTTAAAAATGATGAGTTACATCCATATAGGTGGACATGACAAGTTGATTTTATGATCAATCTTAAAAGAAGAATTTCATTCTGCTTATATTCATTTGCTTTACAAAAACACTAAACTAAAACACACCAGTCAATAAAAATTTCTTCAGGACATATTCAACCTGGGAATAGGATAGAGCCCCACCCAGTCAGCAACACTTGGGTATTTCCAAGGAGAGACATCCCTTTTTAATACTCAGAGTTGAGACATTCACAGACTGTTTCACCTGCCAGCACACCCATAAAACCTCTCCCCATGGAAATGGGATCTCCAAGTCCAAAACCTCTTCTTCCCACTCATCACCTCCTTGACCATGAATTCGTCATTCTTTCTGCTGGGTGGAGACCAGCATGGAATCAGCCAAGATTTCTGCCAAGTCTCTATCGCCCATTTAGAAGACCAGATAGACATCAGAACAGAGGGTCCTAAGATAGCCACTTTTACAGTATCTAAAAAGTGTTCTGAGGAGGTAGTGCTCCAGAATATATGAGCAGTAACCTGGGAATAGAATTCCTTCTGTGTTTCACACTCTATTTAAAAAGTACCGCTTCCACCAAGCTTTCTGAGTGACCTACAACCCATCAACCCATCTCCCTTGTACCCACCCTGAGTGAGCCATCGTTTATGGAAAGAGGACAGCAACTGCCTGGAGGAGGTGACCTTGGGGAGGCTGGGAGACTCTGACCTTCTCTTATAAATTAAGCAGTATAAAGACGATAAATTTTAATTGTGTTAAAATTACTGTCACCCTTGAACTAGGGTGTAGTGGTCTGATTCTAAATCTTGTGAATTTTGAAGGTAGAACTGGCAGGATTTGTGAGTAGCTTAGATGAAAGGTTTAAGAGAAAAAGAGGAGACGGGGTGACTAGGTTTTAACCTGAGTAACAGGGTGAATGGGGCAACATTTATGGAGATAATGAGATTGGGGGCGGTGGAAGATGGGGGTGGGTGTGGAGAAGTCTTCTGGAAAAATATTAGAAGAAGGAATGCTTTGATCTTGAAATTTTAAATGTAGGAACAGCCTTTAAGTGCACTCACTTTAAGCCCATTTGTAATTCTAGAAATTATCATTCTTAGAAGCTTAGCAATATATTCAGTTGGTTTACACCAACATTTGCACCATCTGTTTGCCTACCGTAAGTTATTATGTGTCAGCACTGTATTTTACTTATGAGGAAGGTAATTATTAACTGTATTATAAAGATGAGGAAACTGAAGCTCACATCTTAAATAACTTGACTAAGGTTACTTAGCTAGAATTATGCACAGTAGAATTCTCTTTCTGTATAGATAATATGTAATATGGAAAGTTGGCCCAACACAGTAGGTGCTTTGTGGCTTCAAAACAAACAGCACCAGGTCCCTGGTCCCTGTGGAATATGTGCTCCCCCATCCAGTAGCTTCCTGATGACTAAATCCTTTATCCAGTGAGTGCACAGTACTTAACTTGCTGAGCAAAGAGAATCTAAGAGAGATGTCTTTGAAAAATTCTTGGACTCCAGTTGGAGTATATTTATGATGACCACATTTCTTCACCAAAAATGGTGACATGGGATCAGATATTGGCAGCACATTTGAAATCGGGACTGCTCTGGAGAGCCCAGGTTATTAGGCTGCCCTTGAGATAGAACTGGGAGCGGTTTTTTTGCAGAATTTAGTCCTTGAGTTGAGTGGATTCTGGGTGCTCTCCTCCCAGTAAGTAACACAGTACCTAACTTCTCAGACTGATGCTTTCCCCTAGAGGTGTAACTTGGCATTCTAGAGCATTGCTCACATCTGGGGCCTCACGTCCCAGCAGACTTTACAGGTGATGTGGGAGGCCCTGTCTCTAAAGAACAGCCCCATTCCCTGATGCAGACTCTGAAATCTCCTTTCAATCCACATTACTTGTAACCTTCTTTGTGAATAAGAGAAATGTGCAGGCAGCTTAATAAAGGGAATTTATCCCTGGTGGTGCAGTGGTTGGGAATCTGCCTGCCAGTGCAGGGGACACAGGTTTGAGCCCTGGTCCGGGAAGGTCCCACATGCCGCGGAGCAACTAAGCCCATGCAGCACAACTACTGAGCCTGCATGCCACAACTACTGAAGCCCACGTGCCTAGAGCCCATGCTCATCAACAAGAGAAGCCACCTCAATGAGAAGCCCGTGCACCACAGCAGAGTAGCCTCCGCTCTCTGCAACTAGAGAAAGCCTGCGTGTAGCAGTGAAGACCCAAAACAGCCAAAAATAAATAAATCTATTTAAAATTTTTAAAAATAAATGTATTTAAAAATTAAAAAAATAAATTTATAAAAAAATTTTAAGTAAATTATTTTAAAATTTTTAAATAAATTATTTTTAAAATTTTAAATAAATAAATAAATTCCCTTATTTATTTTTGGCTGCTTTGGGTCTTCATTGCTACACGCGGGCTTTCTCTGGTTGCGGCGAGTGGGGCTACTCTTCGTTGCTGTGCGCGGGCTTCTCATTGCAGTGGCTTCTCTTGTTGCTGAGCACAGGCTCTAGGCGCGAGGCTTCAGTAGTTGTGGCTCGTGGTCTCTAGAGCGCAGGCTCAGTAGTTGTGGCTCACGGGCTTAGTTGCTCCACGGCATGTGGGATCTTCCCGGACCAGGGCTCGAACCCGTGTCCCCTGCATTGGCAGGTGGATTCCCAACCGCTGCGCCCCCAAGGAAGCCCCAGTAAGGGAATTTATTATACAGATGCAGCAGTACCTCGTGGAGCCCAAGTTGGGAAAGCGGCCAGATTATGAGAAGGACCAGAAGTGGGAGTGAAAGGCTGCCAAGAATCATGGAGGGTGCTTTTGTCACCCCTATGTTTTTCACCAGGTGTCTACTTCCCTCTCATTTCCTAGCAGTTAGACTTTCCAGTCTGCAGGCAGTGGTGGCCCCTGGAGCTCTCAGACCTCCATGGTATTAGTTCAGATGCTCGGAAGGAAATGGATTCTTCCTTGGCCCCACCCTGGGGAAATGTCCGCTGGATCTGTGCCATTCTCTCTTCTGAACCTGAGTCAGGACAGGATTTTGTGGTACAAGCATGGCTGTTGTGGGGACCACAGATCTGGAGAGGAATAGCCAGAAAGAAACTTCTCTGAGTTTAGCTCTGGGCAGACACTGCTCAGAACAGTTAAGGGTGAAAGCGTGACTGGGTTCCAACAGGAGGTCTGTTGAGGTCCTGTGGGTGTTTGCCATTTGGTCATGGTCCCCTTGGATCTATGAGGACTAATTATTTTCTACTCAGTACACTTTTATTTGAGAAACTGATCCTTCCCCATTCCATGTAGGCCTGGTGGGAATCATACAGTATTTGTTCCTTCATGACTGGCTTATTCCACTTAGCCTAATGTCCTCAAGATTTATTTATCCATATTGTAGCATGTGTCAGACATCTCTTCCTTTTTAAGGCTCCATCGTGTTCCATTGTATGGATATACCACATTTTGCTTATCCATTCATTCATTGATGGATACTTGTGTTGCTTCCACCTTTTGGCTATTGTGAATAAGACTGCTATGAACATAAGTGTACAAACATCATTTCAAGATCCTGCTTTCAGTTTTTTTGGTGTATACACAGAAGTGGAATTGCTGGATCATATGATAATTCTATGTTTAATTTTCTGAGGAACTGATATATTTTTTCCACAACAATTGCACCATTTTACATTCCCACTAATAGTGCACAGGCTTTCAATTTCTCCACATCCTCACCAACACTTCTTATTTTCTGTATTTTTTTATAGTAGCTATCTTGTGGGTGTGAGGTGGTATCTCATTGTAATTTTGATTTGCATTTCCCTAATGATTAATGACGTTGAGCACATTTTCATGTGTTTATTGGCTACTTGCATATTTTCTTTGGAGATTTATATTGAATTTCTACTTAAATATGTCTACTCAAATCCATTACCCATTTTTGAATTAAGTTGTTTATTTTTTGTTGTTGAGTTCTAGGAGTTCTTTATATGTTCTGGATATGAATCCCTTATCAGATACATGATTTGTAAATGATTTCTCCCATTCCATGGGTTGCCTTTTCACTCTGTCAATTGTGTCCTTTGATGTAGAGAAGTTTTTAATTTTGATGTAGTCCAATTTATCTGTTTTTATTTGTTATCGTATCCAAGTCAAATCCAACAAATCATTGTCAAATTCAATGTCATAAAGTTTCCGCCTGTTTTCTTCTAAGATTTTTATAGTTTTAGACCTTATGTTTAGGTCTTTGATCCATTTTGAGTTTATTTTTGTAAATGGTATAAGGTATGTGTCCAACTTCATTCTTTTCCATGTGGGTATCCAGTTTTTCTAGCACCATTTGCTGAAAAGACTGTCCTTTCCCTATTGAATGGTCTTCCCACCCTTGTTGAAAATCATCTGACCACATATGCAAGAGTTTATTTCTTGGCTCTCTATTCTATTCCATTGGCCTATGTGTCCAGCACCACATTGTTTTGATTATTTTAGCTTTGTAGAAAGTTTTGAAGTCAGCAAGTATGAGACCTCCAACTTTCTTCTTCTTTTCTAAGATTGTTTTGGTTATTTGGAGTTCCTTGAGATTCCATGTGAATTTTAGGGCAGGTTTTTCTGTTTCTGTAAAAATCACCATTGAGATTTTGATTGGATTGCATTGAATCTGTAGATTGCTTTGGGTGGTATTGACATCTTAACAATATTAAATTTTCCAATCCATAAACATGGGATGTCTTTCCATTCATTTGCATCTTCTTTAATTTCCTTCAGCAATGTTTTGTAGTTTTCAGTGTACAAGTCTTTTGCCTCTTCGGTTAATTCCTAAGTATTTTATTCTTTTTGATGCTATTACAAGTGGAATTTTTTTCATAATCTTTTTCAGATGTTTCATTGTTGGTGTATTAGAAATGCAACTAATATGTTTTGTTTTGTGTATTTATTTTGTATCCTGCAACTTTTCTGAATTCATTTATTATTAGTTCTAACAGTTTCTTTTGTATGTGTATGTAATCTTTAGGGTTATCTGTATATAAGATCATGTCATCTGTGAACAGAGATAAACCTTTTATTTTCTTTTTCTTGCCTAATTGCTCTGGCTAGACGTCCAGTACTATGTTGAATAGAAGTCATGAAAGTGGGCATCCTCTTCTTTTGGGACTCCAGTGACACAAGTTTCAGATCTTCTGTTATTGTCCCACAGGTCCCGACACTCTGTTTCTTTCTTTTTTTTTTTTTTAAAGAAAACTATTTTCTCTTTCTCATTCAAATTAGATAATTTTATTAACTATCTGAAACTTCACTGATCCTTTTTTCTGTATTTTCCATTTTGCTGTTGAGCTCATCCAGTGTTATTTTTGTTGTTTGTTTATTTTGGTTATTGTAGCATTCATTTCTAAAAGTTCCATTCGGTTCTTCTTTATATCTTTTGTTTCTTTGCTGATATTTTTACTTTTTCCATTTGCTTAAAGAGTGCTTGTAGTTGCTTGTTGAAGCATTTATATAACTGCTTTAAAATCCTTGTCATATAATTTCAACCCCTGTGTCATCTCAGTACTAAGTGTCTGTTGATTATCCTTTCTCATTTGAGTTGAGATTTTCTTGGCTCTTGGTATGAGTCATTTTGGACTATATCCTGGACATTTTGAGTGCAAGGCTAGGAGACTCTCCTTTTTATGTATCTATTTTAGTAGGCAGTTAATCTATTTATGTTAAGAACACATGTCCTGGCCCACTTTTGTGGGCTATGCTTTAAATGTCAATTACTTTTCAAAACCTTTGCTTTTGTGGTGTGTTGCTTGTGTGCTACACAGAGGCCAATTTGAAACCTATGCTATTCCACACCATAGTTCAGCTCTCAAAGTTTTTGCTGTTTGAGCCTGGTCAATTTTATAAATGGGATGTGTCCAGGACTTGATACATAGTTTGAAAGCATCCCATTCTGCTATGGACTGAATTGTGTCCTCCCTGCCCCTCAAACCCTACCCTGCCCCAAATTTATATGCTGAAGCCCTAACCCTTCATGTGATGGTATTTGGAAATGAAGCCTTTGGGGGGTAATTAGGTTTAGATAAGGTCATGCAAGTGGGGCCCTTGTGATGGGATTAGTGTCCTTATAAGAAGAGACACCAGAGAGCTTGTTCTCTCTGTCTCTCTCTCCCCCTCTTCCTCTCTCCCTTTCTCTCTTTCTCTCTCCCCATGCCATGTGAGGACACAGTGAGAAGCAGCCATCTACAAGACAGGAAAGAGCTCTCACCAGAAACCGACCATGCTGCCACTTTGATCTTTGACCTCAAGCCTCTAGTACTGTGAGAAAAGGCACTCATGCTTCTCTCCCTGTCTCTTTCCCCCCAGTCCCTGCTGCGAGGGCACTGAGGACTTAGTGTAGCCCTTCTTACCTCTTGGGAGGCATCTGCAGAACCTCCTGGCTGGGCTTCCCACCTTTGTCCTTCCATCTTTCTGTGCAAAAGTAATCCTCCTGAACCATGGCTACTGTGGCTCTCCCCTGGCCAACACCCTTCAGTGGCTTCCTATGCCCTTGGGAGAAGCTCATACTCTCAGCCAGCAAGGCCCTGAATGCTGATTTATGCCGATTCAGCTCTTGCTACACCTTCTCCTCACTCCCATTCTAGCTTAGCTAAATGTATTCCCTCAAGGCACCCAGGACCTGAGCCCCGAATCTTGCCTTCACTGGATCATGCTTACTTGGGTTTAACTACCCTGTTCTTAAGAAGCCCTCCCTAGACCAGAATGGGTCCCCATATCAGGTGGGCACCTTTGCCTGCCGTGGCTCTCAGTGCTATTTAGTGCCTCACACTTATTGCCTTGGCTTTTCTGCCATCTTCCCTAGACCGTAGCCTCCAGAGTCATCACTTCTGGTTTACTCTGCTGTATTTGGTCATACAGCACAGTGCCAGGTATGCGGTGAATGAATTAATGCACAACGAATCTTCACATGCATTATCTGCCTCACTTGACTGCATTTAGATTCCAGCAGCAGCGTTCTGCAGTTCATGATGGTAGGCCTTTTCTTCTGAGAGCCTCTCAGCCTGAAAGCTCTGTCTTTTCTTCTCCTTCTATTTAATTCCTATTTCCCTCTTATACCCAACAAAAATTCCTCTTTCATCAATCTCAGATAAACCCAGCTGGGATTCATGGTTTATTAGTTGAATTGAATCCCAGGTTGAATGAGAGACCATAGCAGGAAGGAGGGCTCTAAGCCCTGTTTCCTGGATCATATAAGTGTGGAATCTGAGGAAATGCTCCCCCAACTCTTCTTGCCTCCTGGTGGCTCCCATCTGGGCTCCCTGGGGATGTGGATGGAAGCACTTTAGGGCACATCAGGGCATTTAGAGGACTGGAACACCACCCTTATCTGTTCAGAATTGCCTCTGCCTTGCTCTCTATGTCTCCTAGTAACACTGTCCCTTGAATATGTAAGGCTTTGCAGGCACTGCCTACAACCATCAAGTACTCTACAGCATGTATCTCTCTGCTCCTTTGTCCTGGTTGGGAAATGTTGCACCAGGCCTAGTTACAGTTTGCACTTTTAGAAGCAGCAACCCTGTATGGGGACCTGAGAGATGGCTGGGCAGTGACAATGATATTTCAAAGTCCAGAATCTATGTGACAAGCACTTTGTTGGGGTGGCCAGATATATTTTGGCTGAGCTGACAGAGAGCCAACCAGTGCCAGCATGTGGAGATTTAAAAGAAAGCAACAAAAACAAATACCAGTGATGGCATGGCAACCAAGTTTTATTAAAATTATCCCGATCTTAGTGAATGGTTCTACATAAACATGTTTTTGAATAAGCCTATTAAATTCATGTGAAGAAAAATAATATTAGATCAGTTAATTTGCAAACCTTATTTTAATGACTACTTACAATATTTTTATTTCTGCCGATAGGTTCATTTCTCTTCTCATAAAAAGAAAACAAGAGAAAGGATTACATGGTGCTGTTTCCTGGGAGAAATGTGGAGCAAAACTAATGTGTGATGTTTAAAGTATGACCGTGAAAATCATCCCCCCTCATGTGCTTAGAATTTCAAATACTGGGATTTCATAATTAGAAGATAATTATATGGAAATAAAGTATGCTGCCTGGAGCTTTGCTGTTAGATAATCTCGTCTTTAGACACATTGGGGATAATATTCTGGTCCCCATGCAGAGAGGACTGCCTTGGCTAATAATTCCCACTCAGCAGTGGGGAAGGATTCACAGGTAAATCCCCACAGGATTTACAGGTAGGGGAAACAATAGTATGGGATCTGTATGGTGTAGCAAAGGGACTCAGAGATTTGCACTGGCTTGTCCTGGCAGAGTGACCTCAGTGCTTTGTATCCTCTTGTGTCAGTGAAGCTCTTGGCCAACATTGGCCTGCTTTTCTGTCTCATCTGAATTGTTCCGTAGTCTCAGCTTTGTTTCCAGTTTCTGCTTCCATTCTTCTCTGAGCCTGAAAATAGAAACAAAATATACACAAATGGAGTATTCATCTCCATGGCTTTTGGTTCAGGGAAGCTTCCTTCCTTTTTATTCTGAAAGTGTCTGTGTATGCATGTGTGTGCATGCATGTGTTCAGGTTTTAAAAGGCATGCAGAAGACTTGCAAATTTAAATACATACATATTTGAACTCTCACTTCTGTTTGAGCGCTATTCTAGTGTTAATTCTCTGAAATTTCCCTTGAAAGTGCAATATCTTTAAAGTATAGGAGGGGGAAAAAACCTTCAATCTAGAATTATTTACCCATCAAAGCTATCTTTCAAAAACAGAGGTGAGATAAAGTTGTTTTCAGATATGCAAAAACTGGAAGAATTCACTACCAGCAGATTGTCACATATGACATGTTAAAGGAAGTCCTTCAAGCAGACGGAAAAATGACACCACATGGAAATCTGCACAGTGGAATGAAGAGCACCTGGAAGGACATCTGTGTGTGTGCGTATGAATACTTTTTGTTTCTTACTATTTAAATCTCTTTAAAAGATAGTCAGTGGTTCATGGGTATTCCCTGGCGGTCCAGTGGTTGGGACTCTGTGCTCCCGCTGTAGGGGGCACGAGTTCTATCCCTGGTCAGTGAACTAGGATCCCTCAAGCCGCACGGCACAGCCGAAAAAAAAAAAAAAAATAATCAGTTCAAAGCAAAACTGTTAATGATGTAATATGGTGTTTATAACATATGTGGAAGTCAAATTGTACTCTGTATAATAACACAAAGATCAGGAGCGGAGAGATGGGACTATATGATTGTAAGGTTCTTACCCTCTTCAGGAAATAATGTATCACTTGAAGGTAGACAGTGATAAGTTAAAGATGTATATGTAAATGTTAAAGCAACCACTAAAATAACACACAGAGATATAGTTAAAAAGCTGAAAGAGGAGATAAAATGGAATCATAAAAAATATTTAATTCAAAAGTAGGCAGAAAAAGAAAGGGAATAAATAACTGTTGAGAGAAAAAGGTGACAAATAACAAGATGGTAGATTTAAACCCAATCATACCAATTAATGTTAATGACATAAGTAATCCAATTGAAATGCAAAGGTTGACAGATTGCATTAAAAAATATCCAAATATATGTTGCCTATAAGAAACTCATTTTAAATATGAAGACACAAATAGGTTAAAAGTAAAAAGATGGAAAAATATCCCATCTTAACCCTAATCAACGAAGGCTGGAGTGGGGTGGGTATATTAACAACAGACAAGGTAGAGTTCATAGCAAAGAATATTACCAAAGAGAAAGAGGGTTGTTTTGTAATAAAAGGTTTAATTCATCAAGAGTATATAATAATCCTAAACATTTATGTACCTAATACAGAGCTTCAAAATACATGAAACAAAATGTGATAGATCTGTACGGAGAAATAGACAGATCTGCAAATCTTCAGTACCCATATTTCAACCATCAGTAAAACAGACAAGAAATCAGTAAGGATATAGTTGAACAACACTATCAACCTACTGCTCCCCAGTAATTAAAGGCAGTAACACCCCAACATCCCTCTTCTGTCAGTGTTTGTTTCTCTATGATAAAAATAACAAGGAGGAAACTGAGGCACAGGGAGACTTGCTACTCATCGGAGGGCTCTTCCTTTGGCATCTTGCAGCTGCTATATTCAATCCTGGATTAAGTGGGAGTGTGGAGGAGGCAGGGGACCTGACATTTGTGAGCCCTGACCTTGGGCCCTGCCCCATGCTGGGTGCTTTAGGCACATTTTCTTTTTTCTTTTTTTTTTTAAGAATTTTTTGATGTGGACCATTTTTAAAGTCTTTATTGAATTTGTTACAATATTGCTTTTGTTTTATGTTTTGGTTTTTTGGCCACGAGGCATGTGGGATCTTAGCTCCTGGACTAGGAATCAAACCTGCACCCCCTGCATTGGAAGGCAGAGTCTTAACTAGTGGACCATCAGGGAAGTCTCTAGGCACATTTTCTTATTCAAGCCTCAGAACAACCTAATGGGCCAGAACTGTCTTCTACAATTTATGAAGGGACAACGTGGAGTAGTGGTGAGGAGCAGAGACTCTCTGGAGCCAGACTGCCCAGGTTCAGATTAGAAGAGGCAGGAGAAGGATAAATAAGAAGTTAGAGTTTTGCGACCTCACCAACCAGAAAGTGTCTCCTGCAGTCTCTTTTATGTGCATGGAGAGATCCTGCACACATATATTTTAATGTTTTAATAAACCACAGTTTGTTTCAGAGCTTATTTTATTCACCCCTTGGCTTACTCCTTGCTTAGAGACAAGGTTTTTGCATCTTCCACAGGTCAGTTTCACTCCACCTGAGGCCTTCTGTGTACTGCCCCGGAGGACACACACGTGGCACAGGCCTCAGTGTGGCCTCTGGTGTGCAGCATGCTGAGTGGCCTGGCCTTGGGGGAGGAAGATGGCAGGGACTCCCCAGATGACTGGCCACCTGACTCAGCTTCTCTGAGAATCCCTGGACAAGATGCCCTAACACAACGCCTCAGCAGGTAGGACAGTCTGCTTTTTCTTACCTGTGGCCAGGAATATGGCTGAGCAGGTCTCTGCATGTGGAAGAGGCTGGGTTCGCCTCTAGGGCTCAGGACGGGGTTTTGGAACGTAACAGTGAATTTAACTCTTGTGAGTTCATGCATGTTCTCAGCCCAGCAACCACGGACTGACAGTATGGAGTCACGGGCCCTGCCGTTGGGCCAGCACACAACTGCCCCACCAGCAACTGGCTACACACTAGCTGTGGTCTTAGTGAACAGACAGCAGCTGAGCTGTTCCCTATGAGGGGGTAGACAACCCGACCTGTCCTTCCCTGTGTCCTGTGGGTGACCCCCTGCAGTCATCGAGAGGCAGTATGTGTGAGTGTGGTGAGGTGCCACTGTTTCCAGAGACAGCAACCCTGGTCTGCTCATGTGAGTTACTGCTCTCCACTCGACTTGCTTGGCTAGAACAGGGATGCAACCAGAGGGCTGAGAGCCCATTGTCCCTCCTCCTAGAACCACGCAGGACATCCTGTGTCTTTACCCAAGCGAGCACTAAGAATTAATTGGTCTCCTTGGCTTGATTGCTCTTCACGGATACATCTGCTGATCTGCTCCCCAAATTTAGTGTAACCCTCACACACTAGAAATGGTGACAGAGAGGGGAGATTTTTCTGTTTATACAGATAAGAACTAGAGTGTACATTTGTTAGCTTAGAAGAATTTATTTATTTATTTATTTATTTATTTTTTGCCGTCATGCGGCATGTGGGATCTCAGTTCCCCCACCAGGGATTCAACCTGCATCTCCTGCAGTGGAAACACGGAGTCACCGGGGAAGTCCTAAAGAATTTTTAAAATTACTGCCCATAACCATAGATGGTGACAGGACCATATGCATGGAAAATCAAAATAATTATGTCCTCTAGGTTGCCCATCTGGCATTCCTCTGGGGAAATCAATTTTGCTTTTAAAAAACAGACAAGTAAGGGTGGGTATGATGTGTCCATGTGGGTTCATGGATTGTAACAGATGCACCTCTGTGGTGGGGCATGTTGCTGGTAGGGGAGGCTGTGTATGGCAGGGGAGAGGGTGTATGAAAGCTCTCTACTTTCTGCTCAGTTTTGCTGTGAACCTAAAACTGCCCTAAAAATTAAAGTCTATTTTTAAAAATTAATTATCAATAATAAAAAATAGACAAGCCACATACTTTCCCAGTGCACTTCTTCCCAGGCGATGCTCTTCTGATTCTCGGTAATAAGTCTGTTTGCCAATTTCTCTTTCCCAGAAGCGTTTGAGCTCGTGGCAGGTGTTCCGGCAGAAGACCTCCCGGCGGACATACTGATTGTTCATCCCCTGAAAAAGAAAATATCAGCCGAACCCCCATAGAACACGCTCTCTTGGACTCTGGAAGGTACAGACCCTGCTATTTACCTGAGGGACACCCAGGTCAGGCACAGAACCTCACGGGAAGATACACTGGTTTGTTGACAGTATCCAGGGATGTGAAGGCAGAAGCTCCCTGCTGGAGCCTGGCGTGTCACAGGCACCTAGCAAATAGCTCTTTCCTTCCTTCCTCCTTAGAGATGAACGGCCCCTCAGCTTTTTATCAGCAAGTAGTGTGTGACAGACATTTTATGTCTTTAGTTATCACCACATCCCCATGAGTCAACATTCTCTGCCTCATTTTATAGATGAGACATTTGAGGAGTGATAGAATTCGCTTGTGGTCCCACAGCTGTAACTGGCAGAAGGCAGGCTGCACACTTCTGAATGTTTTCAAGCCCTTTACTAAAGAGGTTTGTCACAGAAAATGGTCTCAACATCTGACACAGCCGAGCAAGCAGCTTTGAGGTTTGTGCATGCCTGTGTGTGTGTGAAATCATACATATCAGATACTCAAAAATGCTCACTTTTTTACATGAAGAAACCCCTCCCCAACTCCTAGACCTTGGTTGGTCTAGCAGACAGGTCAAAATCGGGGGCTGGAGCATGAGAGTGGGTACGGGGAAAGGAGTTAGTGGGCTACGGGAAATGTCCAGGGAGGAGCTATGACCAGGTGGTAGAGGCAAGGGTAATGAAGGCATTCTGGAGGTGGTCAGCGCCACGTGGTAAACAAAGGTGAGGGATGTCAGTGGAGCTGCACTGGCTGTGCCTGTGCAAAGATGGGCAACCAGAGGAGGAGGGCCGTGCAGAGTGACCTTGAGCAGTGCTGGACAGAGTTTGAGTTGTCTGGGCGTTAACATCCAAGGTGAAGTACTGAAGGGGCGTCTGGACACCTGGGTCTGGAATCAGCATGAAGGTCTGGATCACAGCTCTCCCAGAGGGACTGACAAGGGCAGTGGGGCAGGGTGGAAGCGGAGAGGGGTTTGAAGCCAGACATTCACTGCAGACCTATTTGTCCATTAACTTGATGCACCTTCTGTTTGACAATAAGTTCTCCAGGCCTCAGGCTCCTCATCTTTAAAGTTTCTCTGAAGATTAAATTTGATCATGAATATTCAATTGTTTCGCAGTTTATCAAGTTCTGAATAAATATAACTTTTGTAGTTCTAAAACCTCAAACTGTATAGGTCATAGTGTAATAATTAACAATAAGTAATCATCACAACCTCCCCCAACTTTCTTTCTGTAGACATGAAATAATTCTACTTCTCTTCTCTTTTCTTTCTGGATCAGTGTCTACTGACCTTGGCTGACCTTGGAATCACGTGGGGAGCTTTACAAAAAATGAATGCCAGTCCCCAGGGAGTCTGATTTCATCAGCCTGGGATGTGGCCTGGTTGTCAGGATTTTTAAAAGCACCCCCTGTGATTCTAATGTGCAGCCAAGGTGAGAACTCGGTCTTTGATCCTGTCCTCTTATGCGATGGTCATGTCTGGGTCAGAGCTGGCCCCAGGGATGCTGAGGTAGTGAGGGCTGAGCATAGGGATGTCACAGCAACAGCTGTCTTGCAAGGTAAGCACTATTCTGCAGGTAAGAAAGTTGAGTAGCAATTTGGCTTTATCGAGGTCATACAGCTCGTAAGTGGGGCAGCTGTCATACTCAGGGCCCAGGCCCCACCCACTGCCCCCAGTTGTCCCCTTAGGAGGAGGAAAGTGACTTTCTTATCCCCTGAAAGTGCTCAGTGATCTCATACTTTCCTGGCAAAACAGCAGAGATCCAACTGACCTTGCAGTAAGCCCCCAGAGTTTTTAGGAAATGTGATTATCCTATGTTTTATTTAAATATATTAAAGCATGTACTGGTGCTCAATAAGTATTTGTTGAATTGAATAAATGCCCCCCGTCTCCAAGTTATCTTAATCCTGAAGAGCTGACCTGAAAGTGGCAGTGGTCCCTGTGGCAGTGCTTCAGGCATTGAGGGGAAGTCTGTGGGGCCAGTGAGGGGCACCTTGGAGTCACCTGGCCTGGTCTGAGGGCTTCAGGGTGCTTCCTAGGGGCAGGGACACGCAGGATGAGTGGGTGGGTAGGAGCACCCAGGATGCAGGAGGTGGACTGTGCAGAGGCCTGTGGTGAGAGCCCCACAGAACCAGAGTGACAGAGGCAGATGGGGTGGCCTGGGGTCGAGGTGAGGGAGGGGACTGACTGCAAAGGGGCCTGGGGAACCTTTTTTTTTTTTTTTTTTTTGCCGTACGCGGGCCTCCCACTGTTGTGGTCTCTCCCGTTGCGGAGCACAGGCTCCGGACGCGCAGGCTCAGCGGCCATGGCTCACGGGCCCAGCCGCTCCGCGGCATGTGGCATCTTCCCAGACCGGGGCGTGAACCCGTATCCCCTGCATCGGCAGGCAGACTCTCAACCACTGCGCCACCAGGGAAGGCCCCTGGGGAACCTTTTAAGGTTGTGGAAATGTTCTGTATCTTGCTTCTCATTATGGTTAAACAACTGTATGCAATTGCCGAAACTTATCAAACTGTACATCTAAAGCAGGTGGATTTTATTACACAAAAGTTATGCCTAAATAAACGTAGAAAGGGACTTCCCTGGTGGTCCAATGGGTAAGACTCCACGTTCCCAATGCAGGGGACCTGGGTTCGATCCCTGGTCTGGGAACTAGATCCTGCATGCATGCCGCAACTAAGAAGTCCTCATGCTGCAACAAAAAGATCCCATGTGCTGCAACTAAGACCCGGTGCAGCAAAAATAAAAGAAATAAATATTTTAAAAATAAAATAAAATAAGCGTAGAGAAAAATTGTCTTCTGTCTTTGGACTGGAGATTCATCCAAGCTCCCCAGTTCTAACCTCCTGGGAGACCCAGCATCTCATTGTTAGGGTTTAGCCCATTCCTTCATGGGTAATGTTTCTGGGAACATTTGTGTTTTGGTTTTCTGGCTTCTAAAATGTGGACAACTACTCTACCTTGCAGAAATGTGATGAGGAAGATATCAATAGTTGGAAAGACCTTTGGAAACACAGGGGATTGTACTTGATAAATAAATGGCTCTATTTGTCTGTATCTGCTCAGCCAAGAATACCATCCACCAGACTGCACTCCTCTCAAGAGAATCAATAGTATTCCTTCCAGTCAATCACCACCAACCCAGAAAAACCATAACTTCATTGACAATTATGAACTTCACAAAATTAATGAGTGCTTAAAGAGAACGACAGAGTGTAACACCTTCACAGAATTCAGTTAAACAAAGTGTGTTGAACTTGTCACCATCTGTGAGGCATTTGTGCTGCACAAAGTTCCAAATGATGTTGGTGAGTCAACTGAAACAAAGGCACATTTGTCCATTGTGAGCGCTAATTGCTGTGCCAACCATTTAATCTCCTAAGTCTCTGGTTACTCAGAGTATTAAACCCAAACTGAGGAATGTGAGAGTTATTTTAAGAAGAATTTTGACGTTATCAATTATTCCTGTGACTCTCGGCTAGTGTGGCTCACTGCATCCCAGCTGACTATGTGTGCCACCAACGTACTTCGTGCATACCCAACACCTCATAAGAGTAACTATTTCATGGTTCTTTTTTTTTAACAACATTTCAAAAAGCTTCATAAAGATCATGGTTTGAAATAGGGTTCCAGTTCCAGATAAAATGGAGGAAGCACACTCTACCCGTCTCTCCAAAGAACGCAGCTCCAAAACCTGGACAGAATACTCAGTGCAACTGCTTGTGGACTCCAAGAAGTAAACAGTAGTAGGTGGATTGGAGAAGAAGGCCAGAATTCCAGTTACCATTGAATGGTGCTAAATTTTCTATTTTTATTCTGGTATCCCCAGTTTAGACTCAAGTCAACAGGACACTCAGAAGTGGGAACGTGGACAGAGAGAGCTCCAAGCAGTCCTCTGATTCTAGGAAGAAAGGAGACTCCTGATGCTCAGAGAATGAGGGAAATCACTAGTTTTCCTTTTCCCTATTCTTGCCGGTCTCCAGGAAATTCCAAGGCAAGGGACCTTGGCAGCAGCAATGGAATTGACCAGCAGCAGGGCCTGCAGAGATGCAAAACCCACCTGCTCTGGTAGGAGGAGCTGTGGTCCTACTGGATGGAGCGGACCCTCGCTGCTTTTCTCTCTCTTTCTCTCTCTCTCTCTCTCTCTGTCCTCTCAGCACATGACCCAGGTGTGGGTGCAGCCTCTAGAAGTGCACAGCAGAGCAGGTAACTAAAGCCCTAAGTTTCTGGCCAGAGGATTGAAAAAGGGGAGTCCAGGGAATTGGAAATTACCAGGGATACCACAGATGTGGGTATCCTTAAAAATTGCTCATGAGCGCCTAGGCTGGCCTGTGGGCTGCACATGTGTGGATCTGATCCCAAACAGCAGAACTTAGTAGAGAGGAAATCACCAATATAGAAAAATTGAGCAGCAGCAGCCAACTAGATCTAAGTGTAATTTTTAGATCTCTATCCAGTGACGACAGAATACAGATTCTTTTCAAGTGTCCATGAAGCAAATCACAAAAAATAAATTCCTGGAACTAGTGAGTTTGGCAAAGATGCAGGATATGAGTTTAATACATAGAAATTAGTATATGCTACCAGTAGACAATTGGAAATTGAAAGTAAAAAGACAATACCGGGCTTCCCTGGTGGCACAGTGGTTGAGAGTCCGCCTGCTGATGCAGGGGACACGGGTTCGTTCCACGGTCCGGGAAGATCCCACATGCCACGGAGCGGCTGGGCCCGTGAGCCGTGGCCACTGAGCCTGCGCGTCCGGAGCCTGTGCTCCGCAACGGGAGAGGCCACAGCAGTGAGAGGCCTGCGTACCGCCAAAAAAATAATTAATTAATTAAAAAAAAAAGACAATCCCATTTACAATAACTCCCCCCAAATTAAATACTTAGATATAAATCTAACAAAACGTGTGTAAAATATGGTTGCTAAAAACTGCAAAATGCTGATGAATGAAATAAAAGAAAACTTAAATAAATGCAGAGACATATCATGTTTTTTTTTTTTTG
Organism: Kogia breviceps; assembly: GCF_026419965.1. NCBI lineage: Eukaryota > Metazoa > Chordata > Mammalia > Artiodactyla > Physeteridae > Kogia > Kogia breviceps. The sequence goes on from NC_081319.1 coordinate 41,571,451, forward strand.
CGGTATGCGGGCCTCTCACCGAGGCGCAGGCGGCATGTGGGATCTTCGCGGAAGGGGGCACGAACCCGCGTCCGCTGCATCGGCAGGCGGACTCTTAACCACTGCGCCACCAGGGAAGCCCGACATATCATGTTAATGGATTGGAAGACAACATAGCAGAGATATCAGTTCTCCCAAAATTAATCTATAGATTTATTGCAATTCTAATAAAAATCCAAACTGGATTTTAAAAAATAGATAAAGACAAACTGATTATAAAACTTATGGAAAGGCAAAAGGACTAGAGTAACTAAAGCCCTTTTGAAAATGAAGAATGAAGTTGAAGGAATTACACTACCTGGTTTTAAGTCTTACTATAAAGCTACAATAATGAAGATGTGTGATATCGGCAAAAAAAAAAGACACATCAGAGAGAGATATGTCTCAACAAATAGTGTTGGAACAATAAGATACAATATGCAAAAATAAAAACAAAAACAAAACCCCCCTAAACCCCACACCTTATATAAAAATTAACTCAAATGGATTATAGATCGAATATAAAATGTAAAGCTGTAAAACTTTTAAGAGAAAATATAGGAGAAATTTTTTTGTGGCTTGAGGCTAGGCAAATAATTCTTAGACATGACAAAAAGCACACTTCATGAAAGAAAAATTAATAAATTGGGCTTCACCAAAATTAGAAAATTTTGCTCTCCAAAAGGAATGAAAAGACAAGATACAAACTGAGAAAAAAATATTTGCAAATCACATATATGATAAAGGATTTGTGTCCAGAATATATGAAGAACTTTCAAAACTCAACAATTTTAAAGCAAGCAACCCAGTTAAAAGATGGGCAAAACACTTTAGTAGACACTTCACCAAAGAGGATGCACAGATATCAATTAAGCATGTTAAAAGATGTTGAACATCATTAGCCACAAGGGAAATACAAATTAAATGAAAAATGCAGAGATACTGCTACATCCTTATAAGAATAGCCAAAATTAAAATTTATATATTGACAATATCAAGTGCTAGAGAGGAGAGGTATGGAGCAATTGGAACTCTCCTATGTTATAACTTATCAAGTTAAACATATTCCCACCATATGACCCAGCAATCCCGTTGCTAGTTATTTAGCTTAGAGAAATGCAAACTTACGTTCTAGCAAAAACCTATACACCCACACACAGTTCTATCTGTCATTGCCAAAATGTGGAGACAACCAATAGTCATTGAATGTGTGAATAACTGTTGAACATCCATAGAGTGGAATACTATGCAGTAATAAAAAGGAACAAACTGTTGCTACTTTCAATAACTTTGATGAACCTCAAAGGCATTCATGCTGAGTGGAAGAAGCCAGTCTCAGTAGTCTATATACCCTCTATGATTCCATTTATATGACATTCTCAAAAAGACAAGGCTATAATAATTGCCTGGGGTTAGAGGTAGGGGGAGAGTATAACTGCAAAGCCATAGCATGAGGAAACTGGTCTGTGGGAGGGGAGGGGGTGATGTAATTGTTCTGTATCCTGATTGTGATGGTGGTTACACAGAGCTGAATGTGTGGTAAATTCTTAGAACTGAGAACACACAAAAGAGTCATTTTGCTCTATGTTAATATAAAAATCAAAATTTAAAAACAGAACTATTTTTGCTATTTGATAAGATTCAGTCATTGCAAAGTCTAAAGATTATTTACCATCCCTGAAACACCACTGAACCCTGCTTCTCAATTGTCTCATGGACCAGCAGCGCTGGCATCACCTAGGAGTTGTTATGAAAGCAGAGTTTATCAAGACCAAAATCTGAATCAAAATTTGCATTTTAACCTGATCCCTAGATGATTCACGTGCATAGGAAAGTTTAAGAAGCTCTGCTTCAGAATTACAAAGACCAGAATTTAGCACATCCTCTTAAGCATCAGTCTTCTGAGGAGCCCACTGTGGTTGAGAGTCTCTATCGAACATTCCTTGAGGATGTTGGTTCCTCTGGGGGTTTTAGCATCTCTCCCTCCGTATGCACTGTTTTCATTTACAAGATTTCATCTTATCAGTGCCGTGTTAAATGAACACTGGCACTGATTTCTGGCGCTCTCACAGAGTTTAGCTTGTTTTGAATGCATCACTTAAATATATAAATTAGATATGGAAAATCCCCATTAAGATTTCTAAGTCATTCCCAAGCAGATGCAAGGTGAGTGTTCAGAGGGAAAGATGAACCCCAGTGGCTGAAAAAGACAGGATTACAAGGAGTCTATCCATTTGCTTCCCCCAAGAAGTGCAAGATGAACTTCCATCCCAGGCACACTCAAGTTCAAAATCCTTTACCTTTGAGATGAATCTGCTGCTGTCTTGATACAGTGTCAAGGAGGGTGAGTATTGCAGCTCTAGGATTTGCAAAGTCCACGGCCTGTCCTGAAACCTCGGGGCCTCGACCCTTTATATGCCGAGTGGAGGTGTTTCAGAAATGCCTCAGCCTTTCAAGGTTACAGGCACCAAATTAGTAGCAGAATCACAGAGGTCTCATTCCAGGGACATGGTGACCTGTTTCCTGGTGAAAAATAGCTCCCATGGCCTGTTCCCCCTACCCACCCAAGGGCAGGCGAGCTTCTGCCCTGGCAGGCCCTGCAAGGACCATGACTTGGCTGGAACCAGTTATTGTTCAGAACATGCTCTGGATTATCCGTGAGCTTAAACCTGCTGTGCATCAGGCAAAGCAGCCCTCTGCCCTTCAGAGGGTAAACGAGCCCAGGATGTGTGACAAGTCACACTTTGGGGTCACTTTACAGGATGACTTAGAGATGTGTGTTGCCCTTTGGAGCTGCTAATCCACTCGGGGAGCTTGGTGATGACATTTCACAGTTTGCTTAGTTGTCCCCCAGCAGGAGCAGGAACTGGACACCCATGACCATCTACCAGCAAAGGCATTAAACTGAGAAGGGCTTCTCAGTTGAAAGGGGCCTTCAAGCCATTTCAAGGAGCTTGTTGTGTTCTTGGGTTAAACGTCTGGGATGGTCCCTGTCTGAGAACAGTCAGGTCATCATCAAACCCTGCTAGGCTACTAGTAAGCATGCTTATAACTTAGTTACATGAGTTTCAGTGTCAAAGCTCAAACCTCCACTGCAAAATCTGAGGGCAGTGAAGCAAGTGGAATTGCTGATGTTGAATCTGCAGAGGTATTTTAATAAGTCTTTTCTCTCTGAATATGAATGCCTAATGGAGCAGCAGAACCAGATAGTGCAGTGGAGGTTTTCTCATTGGGGAAAGAGGGAGGTAGATTTGGAAGCAACCCCTCAAAGCCTCACCTATTCAAAATGATAGCAAGAGCGGTGCTGATATCACTGGATTATATGTAAAGTAAAAATACCCATTTTGCTTTTAGTGTTTTTCTCTTGATACATATTATATGCAAACAGAGAGGATAGGATAAAAAAGCTAGTAAAATATTTCTACTGTAAGTTTTTTTTGTTTTTTGTTTTTTTTCTTTCTGTGGTACGCGGGCCTCTCACTGCTGTGGCCTCTCCCGTTGCGGAGCACAGGCTCTGGACGCGCAGGCTCAGTGTCCATGGCTCACGGGCCCAGCCGCTCCGCGGCATGTGGGATCTTCCTGGACCGGGGCATGAACCTGTGTCCCCTGCATCAGCAGGCGGACTCTCAACCACTGCGCCACCAGGGAAGCCCCCTACTGTAAGTTTTGAGTACCCTTTTCCTCTTTAAAAGAAATCCACAGTGGAACAATATTTAATAGGTGAAAGATTAACTTTAAATTTTTTTTTTTTTTTTTTTTTTTTTTTTTTTTTTTTACAGACATGTTATATGCTGGGAAAACCGTTTTGGTTACATGAGCTTCTTCAAATTTTAGTGAAGCCATAAGCAAGTCCTTTAAGAAAAAACTTATATCAAACTAAGCTTCTGAAATGTTGCTGTTTCCTCTATGCTCACAAGTGATCTGAAAACCTACTTAATGCCCTGGCATGGAATTTCACAGCCTCTATAATTTGTTTACTCCAAAGGACAAACATTTATGATTTTCCTAATTTGACTGAATTGACAACACAGAGTCGAAAGATAGACCCATATGATCCATGACATTGCTGAGCCACTGAATTCACCAACCCTAGAGGCTCCCTACCTTAGGAACTCAAAATAGTGGGAAGGTAAATTTCCTTTATAGTCTAAGTCAGTTGAGATGTTCTTTCACATCTTTCTTCCTAGAATATAATCTATTCTTTCTCCTTTTCTCTGCTTTCTGAATTTTTCCCCTCCTCCTCTTTCTGGTAAGGCTTCCACACACACTGACTCAGACAGGTGTATTGGAAAGGGCATGCACTTGGAGGCTCTGGATTTGGGTCTCAGCTCTGTCACTAGTCGATCCACACTAGCTAATTAGTTTTGCTAAGTCCCAGCTTCTTCATTGTAAAATAGGAATGAGTAAACCTGTAGAGAGATATAGTAATGGTAAACAATTGTTTTTATTTGTATTATAAATAACAACTAACATTTATTAACTTTCTAGGTGTCTGGTACTGTTCTAAGATTTATAGGTACAAACACAGTATGATATACATCATATACCTATGATCAGGGACTGTCATCACTCCTACTTCATAGATAAGAAAACTGTGGCACAAAAGGGTAAGCATCTTATCTGAGGCCTTATGGATAGTAAGAGACAGATTGGGGTTTGAATCCAAGCAGCCTGACTTCAAAGCCCTTAATCCAATGTGAGCTCCAGTATTGTTAAAGGTCATACCCAGATTTCTCCAGGTCTCTGCCCTGTGTTTCCATCATCTCTGTTCCCCAGGGATAAGCTACATAGTGAAGGGGGTTGAGACTTCATGCAAAGCTGTGGGGCTGCCAGATAAAGTGAGAAGAAAGGACACCACTCAGGCCAGACTCCCCAAGGGACGTCTCTTGGGAGCAGAGGTCATGGCAGTGTCAGCAGGAGGGCAGCCCATACAGGCTCTGTTGGGGGCTTGCTGTTTTCTTGGTTTGAACTTTTTATTTTGGAATAATTATAGGTTCACAGAGAGTTGCAAAGAAATGTACGGGGTGGTACCGCACATCCTTCACCCAGTTTCCCCCAGAGTTAGCACCTTTCATAACTATAGTACAATAGCAAAACCAGGAAACTGTCATTGGTACCATCCACACAGCTTCTTCAAGTTTCACCCATTTCACACGCACTTGTGTGTGTGTGTGTGTGTGTAGCTCTGTGCAGTTTTATCATATGTGCAGATTATGTGTCCACCATTGCAGTCAAGATACAGACTTGTTCCATCGTAAGGATCCCTTGTGTTGTCCTTTTATACTCACAGCCACTTCCTTCCTTCCCTCCACCCACAACCTCTGGCAACCACTAATTTGTTCTTCATCTCTACAATTTTGTCATTTTGATAATGCTATATAAATGGAAATCATGCAGTGTGTAAATTTTTGACATTGACTTTCTGCACTCAGCCTGATTTCCTTGAGATCCATTTAAACTGTTGTGTGTATCAGTAGTTTGTTCCTTTGCTGAGTAGTACTCCATGATGTGACTGCATCAGCTTCTTTAATTTTTTACCTATTGAAGGATGGTTTAGTGCTTTCCAGTTTGGGGCTATTATACACAAAGCTTCTATGAACATCTGTGTACAGGCTTTTTATGAACAGAAGTTTTCTTTCTCTGGAATAAATACCCAAGAGTTCAATTGCTGGGTCATATGGTAAGTACATGTTTAGGTTTTTAGGAAACTGCCAAACTACTTTCTGGAGTGGCTGTACCACTTTATATTCCCATCCTCCATATATTTTTTTAGTATCTTCCTTTTCACTTGTCATGTTTTGCTTTGCTTTTTAAAAAAATTTTTGTTTTAAAATAATTTCACAGGCTTCCCTGGTGGCGCAGTGGTTGAGAATTTGCCTGCCAATGCAGGGGACACGGGTTCGAGCCCTGGTCTGGGAAGATCCCACATGCCGCGGAGCAACTGGGCCCGTGAGCCACCATTACTGAGCCTGCGCGTCTGGAGCCTGTGCTCCGCAACAGGAGAGGCCGCGATAGTGAGAGGCCCACACACCGCAATGAAGAGTGGCCCCCGCTTGCCACAACTGGAGAAAGCCCTCACACAGAAACGAAGACCCAACACAGCCATAAATAAATAAACAAATAAATTTTAAAATAATTTCACACTTAACAGAAACTTTGTAAGAATAGTACAGAGAATTCCATATCATCACCAAGATTAACCAAATGTTCATTTTGCCACATTTGCTGTAGCATTTCCTACATCTGTCTCTCTATATATACCTATCATCTCTATCCATCCATCCATTCATACATACATACATCATCTCCTTTCTGAACTGTTTAAAAGTAAGTTGCAGACATCATGCCCCTTTACTCTTAAGTACTTCATACTTCAGTGTGTATTTCCTAAGAACAAGGACGTTCACTTACATAACCACCATATAGTGGTCAAAATGAGGAAATTTAAAATTATCTTACATACAAACGTTTTTCAGATTTTCTCAATGCGGCTGATAGCAATTTGGAATCCAATCCCAGATCGTGTGTATACTGCATTCACTTGTCACATCTCCATTAATCTGGAACATTTCCTCAACCTTTTAATTAATTTATTTATTTGGGTCTTTCATCACACTGACAGTTTTTAATTCTGTAGGTGAGTATTTTGTAGAATACCCCTCAACTTGGTTTTGTTTGCTCTCCTGTCATCATTAGAATCAGGTTATGGGGTTTTGGCATAAGTACCACTGGAGTGATGTTTCCTGTTCAGGGCACGCTAGCAGGACGCACAGATAGCCATTTGTTTCTGTGTTGGTGGTGTCTCTGTTGATAATTGATTAACACAGTGTCTGCCAGTTTTATCCACTGTAAAGTTATTATTTCTCCCTTAATTAATAAGTATTTTGTGGGGAACAAGTAGGAGGCTGTAAATATCCTGTTGCTCATCAAATTTTCAGCCTCCAGGTTTAGCACCCACTGATGACTCCTGCCTGAAACATTTTTTGTTATAATGGTTGCAACTGTAATTTTCTAATACCATCTTTCCTTCTACATGTGTTAGTTGGCATTCTATAGTAGAGTTTGCTCTTCTTAACTATCTCTCAATCTATTGGTCTGTCTATATATTGTCAGTGTGGATTCATAGATTATTATTTTATTCAATGGATTATAATCCATACTACCATTTAAAAGCTTGATGCCCAGATTGTTGCAGATTTGGCCAGGGGAGCCTCTTCAAGCTGGCTTCTGTGTCTTTTGACATGTCCCCATCCTTCTTTGAGGACCTCCTTACTTCTTGGCTCATCTTATACCTTTCCTGCCCCTGCAATGGAATCAGCCATTTCTCTTTGCAGCCTTGGCTCCTTAAGACCTGGGTGCTGGGTGTGCTTGCAGTGGAAGAGTCACAGCTTCCGAGCCCTCTCAGCACCCAGTCGTGGGGACGCTGCAGAGCCTGATGCGGCTTGGTTGGTTTCTAGTTGCATTTATTCCTAAGACAGCCCAATACAGTGGAAATAGGACATTTTCTGAGTTGAGGGTTTGAACAACTCCCTCCTTGAACTTGGCCTGACCTAGTAGGGCAGCTGCAAGAGCCGTGCGGCTGAAGCAGTCCTTGGGGGACAGGAGAGAAGCAGGGGCCACAGTACTAGGAGAAGACTCTGCCACCAGGCAGAGCATTTGGAAAATGTAGCTGCTTTGCTCCTCACATAGCTCTTGTCCCAGAGGAGACCCTGATAGATGGAGATGTTTTTGCTTCCGCTATTGCTGCTGTTGTCATCGTACACAGTCTTTCTCCTTTCTTGGAAACGAGGGATTTGTACTGATTCAGTTTTTGATATGGGTTGTCCCAAAATGGTGAAGGAGAATTCGAGGGGTTGCCAGGGCCCAACTGAATCTTGAGATGTTTGCATTCAGCGCAGCATATACTCTTGGCTCTGAGAACTGTGTTATTAGATGTGGTGGGGATGGGCAGGAAGAGAGCAAAAGAAATAGCATGAAAACATGCCTCTCCTGCAGGAGATAAAACAACCCAGCTTAAAAAACCCTCCCTCCAAACAGTCCAAGGGAAACCCAGTTAGAGAGACCAGCCTGCACACCAGGAACTCTAACCATCAAGAGTCATTCAGCTCCAGGCAAGTGGGGACCTGGTCCAGCCATCCAGGTGGAACCTGGTCCACCTGGTTCACAAGTGAGACTTTGTGAGACACCCCACTTATAAGGAAGGGGGCTGCTTTACTAAGCTTGGAGGTTGAGTGGAAGAAAGAAGGTATGAGTCATCGGTCAGAAGAGGGCTGGCAGGAAACACACTTGCAGCCCAGACTGAGGAAGTGGCAAAGCCCCCAGGAAGGGCCATCTCTGTCCTTTGCGACAGGGCTCTAAGAAACCCCTCATTAGAGGAAGGTGCTTTCATTCAACGCTGAGCTGTAAGTACTGCCCCTCAACAATGTTAGGCCTTTTACAGGCAAGTTCAAGGTCAATAAGGCAGAAATTGGGGAGCCAACACATTTCTTTAGCTGATCCCAACCTCTTACTAACCTGGGTTTTGCAACACTGGAAGTATTTATGTGGGTTGCATGGTGTTTCTAGCCCTTATTTGGCTGCTTTTCTGGGTTAAGCTGACTGGACCAGGAAAGGCCTTCCCAGGGCTGGTAGCCCCGAACTTTCCTGTTAACGTAATGATGGTCTCTCTTCCTAATGCTCCATGGAGTGAGTTCCATTCCCTGCAAAAGCTCACAATGCTTTACACATGACATATTAGTTATCCTGTTGTTTCCTATTTGGAAGGAATGTAAAATTAGTAAGAAGATAGAATGTTTGAATTTAAGTAGAGGAGACTAATTTCTATGAGAGAGGGTAGGGGAAGATGAAACTAATATTTATGTATGTTATATTGTGAAGCATTGGATGTTATATTGTGGTTCTTCACTGACTGTCCTCACATGAGGTTCTTGTCCCTGTTTTATAGACATGAAAACTGAGTCTGGGAAAGACTGAACAATATGACCGTGATCCCACAGCTGTAAGTAGCAGAGCTGAGGCTCAAACCTATGTCAGTCTGACCTCAAAGCCTGCGGGTGCTCTTAAAGCTGGTATGTTTGTATCTGGTTGAAATTGGCCCATATATTAGGCACACAGAATATAAATAGTAACTAGCCTTATAAAACACGATTAACATTGTGTCATTTGAGCCATACTTGACTAAGACATGTCAGCATCCCTGGTCATCTTCATAGGGAGGAGGGTAGGGGATTCAAAGTTAAATCTTTGACACTTAAATAGAAAATGACTATAGCCAATGTGGTCAATTAAAAAAAACAGATGACCAAATAAATGTCCAAATAGAGTGGGATTGTTGGGGTTTGATCAACAGACAGTGAGGGCTTGGAGTCTAACACTGTGGGTTCTGGAATCCAGTTTATTCCAAGTGATTCCTGACAGCTCAAGTTCATTAGCTGTGCAATCTCTGTTAGGATGTGGCCAAGCATTGAATAGGAAACAAGAAACTCTGATGAGTGTACAGCCCAAAGACCATACCACCAAGCACAGACAGTTAAAAGGGGTTTACGTGGCCAAGATTACGAAGGTATGATGACTTTCCCACACAGCCTCTTGGGGAAAGTCCTGACTGCAAATATTCTAGCCCATTATCCCTTGAGGATGATGCTACCTAAAGATTATGGTCTGTCTTTTTTCGGTTTTTGAAATATGGTCACCATAAGCAAAGAGGTCTCTGTATGGCTAGGCCAAATCCTAGAGGAGTCTGGAGGTTGTGTTAGGAGACTACTGCAAGGCTCTGTCCCTGACTCTGCCATCTCTGGGTGACTTTAACCTTAAACCTGTGCTCCTTCGCCAGGACCCATGGGTTGTTAAATAGCAAGCAGCTGAACATCTTTCATCTCCCTCTATCTTCTCTCAGCAATTCCTTTCCGAGGCCTGATTCCTTACTTCCAGGCTCCACTTGACCTAGTGGAGCCGTCAGGAGCCCTGAGTCATGATTGTGATCCTGCATAGCTAAGCATTTAATACTGGTTTTGTAGGACATTTTTTACTTCACAAAGTGCTTTCAATCACATTGTCTAATGAGTTATCAACAAGGGTGAGGAGAAGTGATAAGAAGTGCGGCAAAGATGACAAAAGGTGTAAGATGAGCTTGGGAAGTGACCTAAATGATGCCGCTCCTCTGGTGAAGGAGGATAGTGTTTGTGAGCCGGCCCCTGAGTGCCAGGCAGCCTGGGCAGAAGCAGAACAGGACTTGACAATCACTGACCCATGGGTCAGTGATTTTTCCAAGACCCTTGCCTACAGTAGACCCCAACTGATACAGAGCCGGGAACTGGAATTTCTCTAAGAGACATACATGGCAAATGCTGACAGAAACTTTCCTCTGAGGCTTCAAAATGCCTTCATGTGGTCAGGACCACGGGCCCGCTTTATGATGCATTTATCTGTCCTCCTGGAGGTTTACCTTTAAGAACCTCATTTAGAAGCATGCCTTGCAGAAGATAAGAGTTGTGAAATTGACAGGGCCTGGGCTTGTGTCTCTCTTGGCCTGACCTTTTCCACCCCTTTATGAATCTGATCCATATTCATTACCTTCGGAGAAGCTGTTCTTACTTGGCAGGGAGGGGGTGCCAGTGAGTGAGCCGCCTGGATTACACCAGCATTTTCGCCAGAGTCTTCCGTGTCATCCTCTAAAGAAAAATGAGAGTAGGGGAAGATTTTCTGGCAGTGGCATGGGGGAGATTATTTTGGGCAAGGACTTTCTGAGGTCTTTCCAGACACTAAAAATGAGGCTGCTGAGTCCAGGCACCTCTGGCCAAGCACGTCCTTACTGTTTCAAGGGTACAGCTCGGGAAAGGTGGAGGCGGCCTGCAGAGCAGCAGCTCTCTGGCCAGCCCCTAGGCTGGCTGCATGGAGAGGGTGTCGGGCTGGTAACAGTGTGATGGAACTCCTCCTCCGCTCCCCGCGCAGGATATGGGTGAGTGAGAACATGTGTGCGGGGAGTGGCGTGCTGATGCCCTCTGTCAGGAGCGCAGCTGGTGATCCGTGAGCCAGCACCCAGCAGGGCTGCCTCTGCACAGTGGTGATGCCAGCAGTTGGACCTGAGGACCTCCCTCCACCCACAGTCAGGACCCTGTGCTCTACAGGATTTCCTGTCAATGGTCTGCTCACTGTAGTGATGAGATGTGACCTGCTGCATAAAATGGGGCTTTATACCCCATAGAGCGATAATACTATTGTTTCAGGTTTGAATGGTGAACTTGACTATTTCCAGTTGCTCCATTCTCAGCACCTCCTGCTCTGTGCTTTTTCCCTTTGTGCAACTTTGTCTCTTCAGGCTACGGGCGCCATGGTCTGTGGGGGTTATGTCCTGTGTGTCCTGGTGTGTTTGCCCCAGGTACCTAGGACAATGCTTTGCATATAGTGAGCATGTTGTTTTTTTCCCCCTACTAAATGTTTTTAGCTTAAAGAAAATCAGTAACAGTAGATTTACTTTGATCCAAGTCCACATGTTTGGGGTGAGAATGGGGCTGGGGATGAAGAGTTATAATGTAGTATGGGATTTAAGGGCCTAGAATGTGGAATCAGTGTTGGAATCTATCTTCACCTACCAGCTGTGTGGTCTTGGGCAGGTTAGTCACCCTCTCTGAGTTTCAGTTTCTTTTTCTGTGAAATAGAGGTAATAATAGTTACCCAACACTATCGTTGAAAGCATCAAATGGGATCATGTGTGTACAAGTTTTCTAGCACAGTTCCTGGCAGAGTAAGCCCACAATAGATGGATGAGTATTAGAAGCAATAATGAGAACATTAAGAACGAGAGGGGTTCAATGAATTGCCCCAATGAGTAGTATTTGTTCTATTACACTACATTGTGGGGATAAAAAGCCAATAGAAAAGCAGTACAGGCCTGGAGGCTACATATACACAGACAGAAGGTTAATGTAAATCCTTAAGAGATAATCTAATACAAAATTAGGCAAAGGACATGAAGGAGAAATATGGGTAGTCAATAAACACACAAAAGGACGTTCAGCCTCATTTTCAAACAATGCTAATGACAATAATAATGTAATATTAGGCTAAAGTATTTGCTGAAGATTAAAAGGGCTGATGTCCAATGTTGAGATGATGTGGGAAAACAGGCACTTTCGGAGTCATTTAGTGGAAAAGTAAGCTTAAAAACATATTATTACATCAATTTATTAGGGTTAATGAGTTGCTTTATTTTTATAATAAGTAATATATGCATGCTTTTTTTGTTTTTTGTTTTGTTTTGTTGTGTTGGTATAAAATGTTCAAAGAACACAGAGATACCTAGAATTAGACATGAATGCCCCCCTTCACCACCATATCCTTTTGCCCCAACTCAATCCCGCTTTCCTTTTCAGGTACAACCACTCCTGAATTTGATGTGTCTCCTGGTCCTTCTTCTAGGTATACGTACAAACATATGTAGAAATAAGACATGTGGCTTTTAAAATATAAGTGCAATGTTATACACGCATGTTTTACCCTAAGTTCTTTCCAAGTCTATTCATATAGATTCATGCTCTCTTTTTAACCAGTACATGTTAAGATGTACCATATACCTTGTTATGGATACACGATACCTGTTTAATCGTTCCCTTATTTATAAGCATTTAGATTATTCCTAGAATTTTATACATACATGTGCTATTCTTTTGCGGGGGGATAAATTCAAAGTGTAGCCCATGTAAATTGGGGGCAATCCCACCAGGTTGTCCTAACAAAGGCTCTAGGAACTTATTTTCACCACAGACTTATAAGAAGCCCTACTTTTATAAGCAAAAAAATATTTTTAAGGATAATTTGGTAGTTCGTGTCCAACTTTTACAATTCCACTAAAGCAATTACACAAGTGTACAAATATACAGGCATAAGGATGATCTTTGCAGAGACAGTGAAGAGCTGGAAACCAACCAAACACCCCACAAAAGATAAAAATTCTGGGAGCCTCTGTCCTGTGTGCAGGGTAAGGATGGTTAGATGTGTCAGGAGAGGCCCAGGGTAGGGAGGGGGTGTTTAAGCCCATGCACCCTACCCTCGCTGCACTGAGCTTCACAGAATCCCAGCACCTCTGGATCTCTCCCTGAACATGCCCAGCACCCTCTATACTGAGATGGTGGCAGGGGGCCAATCCAATGTAGATCCCACACCAGCCATCAGGGGCCACAGTTGGGTGACTTGTTGGGTGGGCTCAGGACTGGGCAGATGAAGCCTGGGCAGGGGTTCAATCCAGCTCTGGGAACTGCGGATTCGCAGAGCTGCAGAGGTCCCTGTGGTGTGTGAACAGACAGAGGGTCAGGCTCACCTGTGGTAGGAGCACCACCTGTCCTATTTCCACGGTCCCTTCCTCGGGATCTGCTGCAGCAACACGGCAGGGGAAGTGGTGAAAGCACTCTGCAAACCCAAATCCACTAGGAGTAGAGTCCATGCAGCTTGCGGAAGCCTCCCCACTCTGCCTTGCACGTCCTGCCCTGCCTCGCGTACAACCATGCACTGCAAATAGTGTTGGGCAGGCACAAGTTTTTTTGTAATTTTAAAAAAGAAGGGAAGTAGGAAAAATGCAGCAGGCACATAAAGAAAGCCCTGACCCTAAGAATAAATAAAGGAAGAGCACTCTCATTAGTTAGTCTATGAAGTTCTACCTTAAAATACCTGGGGAGAGAGGGGGTTAGGAACTTAAATAATTTGTCTTTATCTCCCATCACATTGCAAGGCCTAGAGGAGGAGCAAACCAGGACTTTGTCAGGTACCTGGGCCTCACCTGCCCCAGAGAATGAAGAGACCAGTCTCACCGTGCAGTCTGGGCAAGACACCAGGGTGGTGAGGTAGGTGGTTGGTCAGTTTGCCCTGAAGAATACAGACAGCAGCCCTGGATTCTGGGAAGATGGTGACACACGTGTTTGTCCTGCCTTCCTTGTCCTCTCTGCACTTTTTTTGGGTCACACCGCTACCTCGAAGGCTATCTGAGCATCATGTTCTCCTGAGATGCACAGGGAAGAGAGTGGATCTGAGCTTCATTCTCTAAACTTCCAGGTGAAGGCAGTTGACCAGAAGCCATGGTGGGGGGGCTCTCCTCTCCTCTAGGTGTGGGGCAAAGTCCAAGCTGGTCAGACCCTGTCTCTCCCTGACAGGAGACAAACTATCTGCTGCCCAGAGGGGCCTTGGTGACCCTGGAGGAAATAGAGGGGCCTGTGGGGCTGGACTGACTTGTTCCAGGACCTCGCTGCTAGGACAGCAGCCCCTGGTCCTCACCCCCAGGGTGCTTCTTCTGGTCCTCCAGCAGAGGTCCTAGTTTGCCAGGCCATGTTCAGCAAACCTACAGAAAACTGACTGGGAGAACTACAGACCACAGAAGGAAAAGGAAACCGCAAAACCCACTCGCCAGCTGATCCCCTTCTAGTTCATATTTTACAGCACATCTTTTTTTTTGCAGTATGCGGGCCTCTCACTGTTGTGGCCTCTCCTGTTGCAGAGCACAGGCTCCGGACACGCAGGCTCAGCGGCCATGGCTCAAGGGCCCAGCCACTCTGCGGCATGTGGGATCTTCCCAGACCGGGGCACAAACCTGTGTCCCCTGCATCGGCAGGTGGACTCTCAACCACTGCGCCACCAGGGAAGCCCACGGCACATCTTAAAGGAGTCGGCACGAACCAGAGACGCCTAGAATGTGGTCCAAACACCAGGCGCTTCAAGTGAGGAGCAGTCGAAGAGCTGAAACAGAATCTCGAGGGTGAGAACAGCATCTCGATCTCACTCTGAAAAAGAGGGGGGAAAAGTGTAATGTGGATGGAAAACTCCAATGAGAGGAGTTGGGGCCATGAAAGTGCTAACATGAGAGTTTGGAAAAGCACATCAAGTAGGAAAAGTGAGCAGCCAAAGAAGTCAGGAAGGAAACAGAAAGGGAAAAAAAAGCCTTGGGAAGCAGTGAGAAAGCTTGTCAGGTTCAGGAACTTGGGGAGAAGGCAGAAAGGGGTCTGTGAAGGTCACTTGGGGTCACTTGGAGTTGGCTTTGGGCTCTTGGGTGACAAGTCAGAAACCATCTTGCACTTGGTTCCAAACACTTTGAGAAATGCAAAAAGTCAGAGCCACAGAGATTTTGGAGCCCGTGTGTCAGCTGGTCTCAACTCGCTGGTAAGAAATTGAGAAGTGGTGTGATGTGCCCCAGGGCCTCATGGCCAGGACGGGACAGAGGGGTCATGAACTGGATTTTGGTTTTGAGTCACTTCCTCCCACCCCCATGTTTCTTGCATTGGAGGCGGATCCTGGGCATTGCTGGGCATGAAGTCCCTGCCCTGCACTGTCCTGAGTCTTGACTCTGAATGAGGCATTGTGTCCTTACTGGGTGCAGGACTCAGTCTAGTGGGGCCCCTGCCTGCTCTTGCTCTCATGTCATCCTCACAATAATCCTTCGATCGTGGATATTGGTATCATCCCCAGTATAGACACAAGGAAAGTGAGATCTAGAGAATTAATGTCTGCGCATGGTCACGGAGCCACTGGGTTTTCTCCACAGCGAACCCATCACTGTTCAGTTTCTAGATGTGGTTTGCCTTGTTAAGAAAGTTTCCATACAAGTCAGTACAGACTCAAAACTGGCCAACTTCTTTACTCCTCACCTGTGCCTGGTCCAGGCCTCTCCGGGGTCCCAGGGGACTTGGTGGATGCTCAGTCATTGCTGTACCGTTGTCATGACAGCAGCTGGAGGAAAGGTAACGTGTGACTCTGAGTATGACCTTAGGCCACCTGCCTTGCCCCTTCAGCTGGCTGAGGGCTGTAGTGGGGCCTAACTCTGTTTTATAAGGTAGCTGGATAAACAGCTGAAACCCTGATTAAAGAAGTAAGAGCCCCAAATACAAAACCTTTCAAGATAACAATATAGGACGGGGCTCCTTCACTTACTCTTTCAAAGATTTGTTTGTCACCTACTGTTACTGAACCAAACTTGGGTCCACTTGCCCTTGCACGGTAAAGCCAATCTACTGACACTGGTCTGTGATGAAGGAAGGTGCAGCGTTTATTGCAGGATGCCAAACAAGGAGTCTAGGCAGCTAGTGCTTAAAAAACCCAAACTCCCCAAAGGCTTTCAGGGAAAGGTTTTTAAAGACAGGGTGAGGGAGAGGGTTGAGGGGTGTGTGGTCAGCTCATGGACATTCTTCTGATGGGTTGGTGGTGAGGTAATTGGGAGTCAACATCATCAACCTTCTGGTTCCTACGGGTCTAGGGTCTATGTGCTGGTGGTCAGCATAGAGTTAACTTCTTCCCGCTGGTGAGGTTTTCAGTGTCTGCAAAACAGCTCAAAGGACATGGCTCAGAATACTACCTATAGCCCTTGAGAAGGAACTAAAGTTCCCTGACTGTTTAATGGCTAAACTATTATTATTTTGTCTTGCTTGACTGTTTTCCTTTGTTTCTGAATTTTCTCACTTCTCTGATTAAATTTATTCTTTGGAACTCAGGGAAGGCCTGGGAGCCCAAAGTTTTACTACAAACAAGAGGCAGGTGGAGGACATGGGGGGGTCTGTACTGGGAAGGCCCCATAGGGTACTGCTTGGTTACATTACTATGTGCTAAGCATTTTTCTAGATACAGCAGTGAACAAAGCACAAGAGACCTCAGCCTCATGGAACTCAAATCCCTGTCCTTGTGGAGCGACACAGACAACACATAAGTAAGTATGATGACAATGAACCAACACAAGGATGAGAAAGACCTTGTGATGGAAGGTGTTGGGAGGGGTGACCTTAGAGAGGCCAGGGGTCTCTGAAAAGAAAACCTCTCAGTGGGGCCCCAAATGGTGAGGGTGAGCCCTCACTGAGGGGACCCCCATTCATGTCAAAGTGGGGGAGCCCACAGTCGGGGTGCTGAGTTCAGGGAGGGAATGCCTGGGTTTTCAGACTCCAGGACACAGTACTGCTATCCTGGTGGGTCAGAAGAGGCCAGCTGGGGCAGAGAGTGGAGTCCCAGGCAGCTGCTGTTCCTCCTGCCTCCAGCCTGGGAGCCAGGAGGTGGGCCTGGTCTTTGCCCTCACCTTGGGGAAGGATGAACCCCTCTACATGCTGGGGCCACCACCTTGGGCAGGTGCAAACATTGTTTTCAGGCAAGAACAACAAAGAGTGAGCTACCCCTGACATATTCAGGGAAATCAGCTATTGGATTTTCATCCAAATATCTCCCGAGGTGGAGGCGGGGCACAGAAAGGCTTGGGTGAGCCTGGCCACCTCCTGCCATGCCACGGGTCCGGCTCAGAAGTGGAGCAGAAGGGCGCTGGGAGCTGAATGAGTTGCCCTGAGGTGTGAACTCAAGTTGCTCAGCACTGCTCTGTGGGGGTTGAACTCAAATGTTTTGCCAAAACAACTGCAGAAGAATAAATAAACAAAAGGAAGGAAAGTAGAAAGGGATACAACCCTCTTAATAATCGAATTAAAATGAGAACCTAATCTGCCTACTTTCTTTTTTTTTGAATTTTATTTACCTTTTTTATATAGCAGGTTCCTACTAGTTATCCATTTTATTTTATACCTATTAGTGTATATATGTCAATCCCAATCTCCCAGTTCATCACACCACCACCACCCCCGCCACTTTCCCCCCTTTAATCTGCCTACTTTCTAAAGCCATTGCTTTAGAACCAGGCCACGTGCTCAGCATTGCCCTGTGGTTTGGCAAGGACTGTTTAGCACACGCTGCAGCAAGGCAGCCCAGGGGAAATATTTGAAAGAGACTTACAAGAAGAGAGGTGATTACTGGGAAGCACGGTGGTAGGACCTCCCCCACTCCCTTCCAAAACATTTCTTGAGCACCACTTACATGCTGGCACAAGTACCACCAGGACAACGATGAAGAAACTGCCTGGGCTCTCATTCTGCCCACAGCACGTGGAGGCACAGGCCTTTAAGGAGACTTGCTAGCAATGGGTGGGGCTGAGACTTGCTTCTAGGCTGTCAGAGTCCAAACCCACTGTGTTGGGAAAAAGACCAAGGTTTGGATGGCCAGCTCTTGGCAGCCTGAAAAGCTGTGTCTGCGGTTTCCTGCTCTTCTCCATCCCGTTTAAAGGCCCTTCTTTCTCACCACTCATCCTCTTCCTAGCAGAGGCCCCACCCAAGAAGGAGGCTTTTCTCCCTGTGTTCCAGGAAAGGGCTCACTTGATTTCTTCCAGGTCCAAAGGGGAAACTGGCCCTTCAAAAATATTATCCGAGCCGCTACATGATCTCCAGGAGCACGCTTGAATGGGTGTATATATGTATCTATTGAGCTACCTATGGCTCTGAACCCCGCTTTGGCCATCTTTCAATGGGCGGTTGGAACAACTTGCTTCCCAGTGAGAGCACCTGCCCCAGTGATTGACAGACGCCAGGGGAAGGGCCACATCCATCTCAAAGAACATCAGTCAGGTCTGCCCACCTAGCAGTTTCAAGTTGGAAGGAGGCTGGGGACTGGTAACATGGCCATATGGGGAGAAGGTGCAGTCTTTCCAACTCTGCACACTAGGTGTGCTTGCTTGCCCTGCAGACCAGTGCACACCGGGCAACTGTTATTCCCTCACCTAAGAAGTGAGATGAGGCACAGCTGAATTCAGAACTAGCTCCAAAGAGCTGCTCTGAGTGAGTCTTACAGAGAAAATAATAAGCTTCCATGCATTTCCCAGGCTGGAGGGCACATCACCAGTTGCAATCGTCTGATGTTTCTCACTTGGGGCTTTTAGGGGCTCATGGAGTTACAAAGCAATTAGTCTTATCTCTCTTTGTGGACTTCCCTCCTCCTTCCCCTGCCCAGAGATGGAGGAGTCTTGGACTTGGGGGTGACACTGACCTTTGGCTAGGCTGTGCCTGTGCTGACAGAGATGGAGCCAAGACTCAGCAACTGAGTGGAGAGAGAGCCGAAGCTTCAAGGCAAGGGCCTTACGCAAAGGATCTAACCATCTTTTGTCTGGTGGGACTGTCAACATTTCTGTTTATAACTGATGCATTTGTACAACCGGGACACATTTAGAGGGGGAAACACCCTTTATCCAAATATTCAAGAACTATAGAAAAATGAACATCTTACTTTTCACAATACCAAGCAAGATTTGATTTTCTTTTCATAGCACATGGGTTTTATTTTGATGGGCTAATCTGGTAAATCCTATAGTAATGTCAGTTCTTCTGATTGACATTGATTACATGATTTATCATGGCTTTTTTTTTCTTTTTCCAAATAAAAACAAACTGGAGTGATTTGGAATTACAATAGATAATCTCTCCCTTGTCTTTTGATTCCTAGTGCATGGAGGGCTCCCTATGCAACTGGGACTAATCTGTGATGGGTTCATTTACATCACACATTGAGCATAAGACATAATTGTGTGGCTTAGTAGTGCCGTATCACTTAGAAGAAGAATTGTGAGCTCCCTCTTCTGCTTTCATTTCTCCTTATCTATCTGTCTATTTATTTATTTATTTCTGGATCAGAGTTGACATAGTGGGTAAAGTTGCCCAAGTCTGCTGGGAGATGCCGAGGCTCCTGGAAGCAAGCAGAACTGGAGAGGACCCTCTCCTCTGAAGGAGCCCCAGGCCATGCTGATGACAGTTTTGTCAAACAGCAGGCTGCCTTGTTCTTCCTCTCTTTATCATCTTCCCTCTGTGTGGGGATGTAGGAGATGGTCTCAAGAAGTGTTAATTGTCTTTAACACAGCCATTAATGAGAAATGAGAAGATAAGGAACCAGCTCCCTTCCTGCCTCCCTCCCCCTCTTCTTCCCTCCTTCTCTCCCTCTTCCTTCTCTCTCCCTCCCTCTCCTGTCCTCCCTCCTCCATCTACAGCATCCACAGACCAGCTCTAGGGTCCCTGGAGGTTGCCATCCAGGGGCTGAGGATGCTGACAGACCAGTGGGGGAGACAGACATGAAAACAAATCAGGGTGTTGGAGTATTATGGGATCTATGAGAGACCTGTGAGGGGATTCAGCTCACAGAGTGGTCCTTCCCCCACAGTAGTTGGAGTGGGGGTGGGGAGATAGGAGGAGTGGGGGTGGGGAGAAAGGAAAAGTGGGAGGGGGAGGAGGGGTGGAGGCACAGATTGTGTTCACCCCCCTCCATGCAAGATACTTGTATTATACAGGCACAGCTCTATCTCTGCCAAGGTGGGTGTTAACATTTTTTTTTTTTCTTTTCCATCATGGATTATTTTAGGATATTGAATATAGTTCCCTGTGCTATACAGTAGGACCTTGTTGTTTATCCATTCTGTATATAATAGTTTGCATCTGCTAATCCCAAACTCCCAATACTTCCCTCCCCCACCCTACCCCTTTGGCAACCACAAGTCTATTCTCTATATCTGTGAGCCGGTTTCTGTTTTGTAGATAAGTTCGTGTCATATTTTAAATTCCATATATAAGAGATATCATATGGTATTTGTCTTTCTCTTTCTGACTTACTTCACTTAATATGATCATCTCTAGGTCCATCCATGTTGCTGCAAATGGCATTGTTCCGTTCTTTTTTATGAGTAGTATTCTGTTGTTTATATGTACCACATCTTCTTTATCCATTCATCTGTCGATGGACATTTAGGTTGTTTCCATGTCTTGGCTATTGTAAATAGTGCTGCTGTGAACATAGGGGTGCGTGTGTATTTTTGAAGTATGGTTTACTCAGGATATATGCCCAGGAGTGGGATTGCTGGATCATATGGCAACTCTATTTTTAGTTTTTTGAGGAACCGCCATACTGACTTGTTGACTCAGGAGTCCAAAGGCCCAGCCCCTTGCTTCAACTGGGAATGGCTCTGAAGGGTCAACCAGCCCTGGAGCTCCCATGGCATCAGCCGAGGCCTCCGTTACACGTAGCATCACTCCTACGGTGCAACATCGCAATTAACTTCTCCTTCCCTGAGGCAGCTCCCTTCAAGTGTTATTCCCGGGAGCTCCCCCCAGGGATCCCCTGCTGCACACCAGCAGCTCAGCTTCCTGGGAACCTGACCTAAGACTCATCCCAGAGCAACCATCTTCCCCTACACTGTTTCCTTTTATTTATTGACATCATCATAGCATAATTCTGTCATCATTTTCACTGAAAAAGAGACAACTTTTCTCCATCTAGCCATTCATCTTGAAGTTGATTTTCTTTCCTTGTAATTTTATAGTTGTCCCTGGTTAACTGCCTCACTCTCCCATATGAACACCTCTGTGGACCTCACTAGGATTATTTGTAACCTCACAAAGACAAACATCATAAAGAAATCTTGCCTTTAGTCTTTACAAAACCTTAATTTCCCAGTTATGAAATCAATTATATGCAATTGTAGATAGCTTAGAAAATAGGATGAAAAGTTACTCATAATCCCCCTACTTGGAAATGACCACTTCAGTATTTCCATGTTTCCGACCTTTTAAGAATTCTGGTTAAGGCCACACTGTGCCCTGCCTTTCTCACCTGACATTGTGTTTTATACATTTCAAGTCATTAAAAATTCTTTCTAAAGATGGTATTTTAAAGGTGGTTGTATTCCAAGGTTAAGGTTGAGTCCTTGTGCAATAAACCCTTCTCTGATGTCAGGCCTCTAGGTCAGCAACAGTGATTTGAGTGACCCAGGGCAAGTCCACGCACATGGAGTAACAGGGTCAAAGGCCAAAATGCTTTCCAGTCGGTGTGGACCCAGGTGTGTCCTTCTTGGATCCCATGTGGACACTTTGCTTTGAGAAGTCTGTAAGGCTTTTGAGGGTAGAATCTAGAGTCTTTTGCATCCCCTTGCACACCATTTCCCAAAATGTACCTCTGGTTCATGATTTTAGATGGCATACAGGTGAACGTTATTATTATTCATTATTATTTTTTTTTAATTTCAAGACTAGTATAAATTATCCAGGGCTTCCCAAACAAATGCTATTGTTTGGGACGAGTAAAAAGCACTTAAGTGGATAGATGTTCAACATCACCAGTCATTAGGGAAATGCACATCAAAACCATGTAAGATACTACTCTACACTCACTATGATAGCTGTTTAGAAAGAATAAAAGCAAAGCCCAGAAAGCAGTGAGTGTTGGTGAGGATGTGTGGGGAAATTGGAACCCTTGGGCACTGCTGGTGGGAATGCAAAATGGTGCAGCTGTTACGAGAAACAGTATGGTGGTTCTTCACAAAATTAAAACATAGAATTACCATTTGATCCAACAATTCCACTTCTGAGTATACAGATCAAAGAACTGAAAGCAGTGACTGGAAGAGATATTTATACACCAATGTTCATAGCACATTATTTACAATAGCCAAAAGGTGGAAACAACCCAAAGGCCATTAATGGAGGATAACAAAATGTGGCATATACATACAATGGAATATTACTTAGCCTTTAAAAGGAATGAAGTTCTGACACATGCTACAACATAGATGAACCTGAAGACAGTATGCTAAGTGAAGTATACCAGTCGCAAAAGGATATACATGACTCTACTTATGTGAAGTGTCTAGAATAAATTCATGGACCCAGAAAGTAGACTAGTGGTTGCCAGGGGTTGTGGGGAGGAGGAATGGGGAGTTAGTGTTTAATAAGTTTCAGTTCGAAAAGGTGAAAAAGTTGTGGAAATGGTTGGTGGTGATGGTTGCCCAACAATGTGAATGTACGTAATGCCACTGAAATTTATACTTAAAAATGGTTGAAACGATAAGTTTTATGTTGTGTATATTTTACTGCAATACACAAATGAGTTGATGGAAAGAAAACAATTAAGCACAGGTGATGTGGCCTGTATAAGGTAGAGTGTGAATGCCCAACTTTGGAAAACACGGTCCAGCCTTGCCCAGTGTGGATAGGGATTACAGTAGTTGCATGCAAATGAGAAGCCTTCTTTCAATACTCTGAAGTTTTTTTTGTTTAAAAAAATTTTTCCATTTCTGGGCTAAAAAATGTTTTACACTATTTTGTGGTAAATAGGAAGGTAGAAAGAGAAGAAATATGCCATTTGTTGAGAAACTTTTTGTGCTAGTGTTTTATTTTGTTCACTTCATTCTAACAACACTGTGGTGTAGGGACTAACTAACCCGGTTCAAACTGGGAAACTGGGCCCCACTGCCAGTAAGTGGACAGAACAGCCCTCCCCACTGGGTGGCCCATCCTCACGCTCTGTATCCCTCACTGCTTCCCTGCCTATCCCATTTTCACCTTCTGTCATTGGACATTGAAAAAAAAAATTCCACTCGTTTGGAATTTTCCATCTGCAGGACACTAATTTGGAAAAACACGAATTGTGGATCCAGCAGTACATAAATAATGGAAGCAAATCTTGTCCCTCACAGAACACACACACTAAAGCCGGAAACAAAACTGGGCACCACTCTGAGCTCTTGGCGCTTCCAGTTTCCTCAGTTTTAAGCCTGTTGTAGTCATCTCGTTCCATATGAAAACAAAAATACGCCCTCACCGTGGAAAACAGAGAAGTGCAAAGGAAAAAAATCCCACCACCTAGAAATAACCACAGTTCACACATTGGTCAACGTACTTCCCACTTTTACTGGGCAGACCAGATACACCAGATACATATTTTCAAAATGAGCTTTACAATGTATAGTTTTATCACCTGGCTTACAACTAAATATATTGTGAACATTTTCTCTTTTACCACTGTTAAAATAATTGCTTGGTATGGAGACATCATAATGTATTAAGAACTCTTAATACATTGAGGGAATTTAGATATAATTTTTTTTCAAGGAAACTTTATTCTCTTTCCAAATCCTTGAGAAAACAAGTGTCCTTGTCTTATAGTTTCCTACTGATGATAGAAACTTGCCCTTCAACTTAGCTTTTTAATCTGCTTCTCTGTACCATCTGATCAATCAAGTAATGCATTTTATGTTCTCAAATCTCTCATTTGCTCCCACTTTTCTACCTAGTTTCCCAGGGATACGCACACATTTCCATTACTCCAGCATCCTGTCTCTCACCTCTGATGTCTGCGCCCTCTCTTCTCCTGTGCTCCCCTTACAAACGTTTCCTTTCATTTACAAGCTACTATCTTTTTTAAAAATTAATTTATTTTATTTTGTTTATTTTTAGCTGCATTGGGTCTTTGTTGCGGTGCGCAGGCCTCTCATTGTGGTGGCTTCTCTTGTTGTGGACCCCAGGCGCTAGGCGCGTGGGCTTCAGTACTTGTGGCACCTGGGCTCAGTAGTTGTGGTGCACAGGCTTAGTTGCTCTGCGGCACGTGGGATCTTCCAGGACCAGGGCTTGAACCTGTGTTGCCTGCATTGGCAGGTGGATTCTTAACCACTGCGCCACCAGGGAAGCCCTTAAGATACTATCTTAATTGAGTCTGATTACAACTCTATTCAATGCTTTGTGCTCAGTTCCACATTGGGAGTAACCTTTAATAATCTGAAGATAGAATTCAATTGTTTAAAAGAAACTATTAATAAGCCCTTGGTAGAGTTACATATATCAAGAAACACAGGACTTGGGAACAAGATATGGCATTTTTTTTTTTTAAGTAGTTTTTTGGAGAGGGCAGGGAAGAGGAAAGTAGTTGGTACTTTAAGGAAGTGTTAGGGACCATAGGGAAATCTATTCACCATTTCAAGGCTACTAACAAATGATCATCTCTCAGTTGGGACATTGGAGAGACAGCCTTTTTAAAGGTCATGAAACCTGCATGGCAAATGCTGCACACAAATGTGGGTTAATAATAACTTTGTATAGCAAAGCAGATGCCAGGTAGCATAAGAGCACATGCAGACAGTGTTAATTCTGGAGTCCCGGAAGCTGTGCGGTGCTCATCCATCACATGGCCATCTGCAAGGTAGAGACACTTGGTCATTAAAGGAAATCCCTCTGGCACTTTATCCTGTTGCCCACACACGTGGCACATCTACACGAACCCCGAAGCAGTTAGGTCCCAAGATTTGATGAGTACAATGTGCTTATGGGATCAACAGTACCGATTATGTGCAATTAGACTCCCCTGAGAAAATATTCTGACAAACTGTTAACTTGATCTTCCCTGAATACATGCTCTCACCCTGGTAACCTACACCAGCCTGTGACGCCTATAATTGCTGGCGTGTGGCAGAACTTGGTTAGGCTCTGATGCTAAGGAGACAGCACATTTTGTGTCCCGAGTTCCAGGGAGAAAATATGGTCCCCACCTATTCCAGCCATTCCACCCCCACCTTCCAGTCACCTATCCTGGGCCTGATACCATACCCAATGCAAAAGGAAAAGACAATCCCTGCCTGGATCGGGGTCCCATCTTGTACTCAAGGAAGCATTTGTTTTCATTTTCAATTGGTTGAACATTTTCAATTTCTGAAACCTGCAGGGTCAGAAGTAGGAGAGGCCTCTGAACTAAGGTGGCCCTAGAAATCTGGCTCAGGTTGGGGTAGGGAGCAAACCCTCTTCTCTTGTTCTCTTCTAGGTCCCTGCCCTTGCCATTGTTTTCCTCAGATCAGTAGAAATCAATGAGGTGAAAGGGTTATGAGACCAATAGGGGCCTTTTAGGATCCCTGAGGAAGTTCCTGAGAAAGGAGAGTGGGATCAGTTCCTCTGGTGGAATTTAAGGGCAATAATTGGAGTTGGGTGCCCCCAACCCTGCTGTCGGGTGGGCACTAACTGAGCTGCCCCCCTGGAGCCTCTCTGGGTCTCCCTGCCCAAAGAAAGGAATGCCAGTGTCTCTTCATGTTTAAGAGGCCAAGTCTTTTCTTGTTTATTTGCCTCTACAGAATTTCACATACTGTAGAACGTCAAATAGACTTGAAACACCTCTCCACCTGAAAGGCAGCACGACTGGCCACATATTGAGGAAGGAAATATCAAGGACACCAGGGCGACCATCCCATCTGGAGTCCTCGATGCTTTTACAAGCAGAGCTTTGGCTGCCAGTCTTCAGCAAGCCATGAGGTAAGAGGAGAGACCCTGTTAATTAAGTGTCCACAGGCAACTAACTAACCTGAGAGGGCAAAAGAGGCAACCCTTTGCTTACCACAACCAGGTAGGAACGGCTGAGGAAAGCAGCGGAGCTGGCCGTGCCAGCATTTACACATGGAACACTTCCTGGGCAGCCAGGTGTCATGGGGCACAGACCCACAGTTCCTGAGGGTGAACGGACATGCGGAGTTTAAATCCCCACCCCTCCTTCCCTCTCCTCTCCACCCCCAGCCCCTTTCAGTGGCTTACTGTTTGCGCATGTCATGCTCACAGTTCCGTCCATAGAAAGAGGGGGGGCAGGCACAAAAGGACCCCAGCATGCAGGTTCCCCCATTCAGACAGCAGGTTCTGTTTAGCTCCTTACCTGAAATGTAAGAAAAGGTGGCTGAGAGGGTGGAAGGATTGAAAAGCTGAGTTCCCGTATGGCGGTAAGGACTTAATCTCCCCAAGTGTTGACAGATGTCTATAAACCTCACAGAATAAGACTCTCCTTTTTAGTGTTCCTTTGGCTACCCGTGCTTGTGATCAGAGAAATCTTTTTCCATGCATAAGCCAGTGGTGGTACCTGGAGTCCCCAGCATGAAGTGGGATCAGGTGAGGGAAACTGCATTCTGTGGAGGTGAAGTACACAATGCATGTCTGGCCCCCAGAATCAAAACCAGTCCAACTATTCATCTGCCCAGCTCCAGAATCAGGTGCCCACTCTCTTAGGTGAAAGAGGGTCTAAAAGATACTCAGGAAACATGTGAAGGACCAGGATAGCAATACCGCACTGTAGATCTAAGGCAGATACGTCTTACTGTTCTGGATTCCCGTGGATGGTACAAACTGGGAAGGCCGATGACGAATTGCAGGCTCCTCCCGGGACTGAAAGCCGTCGTCTCTGAAGGCCAGGTCTCCCTGTGACGGACGGGCAAGTTCACAGTGGCCCAATCCTGAATGACAAAATTAACTCCTTACATCTGTATTTCAGGCCACGTGAAAATTGCTAGTGATCAAAAAAGCAAAATCTCTTACCAGTGACTAATCCCAGTTCAAATGCTCTGGAAAAGGCCAGGATCAAAATCATACTAGGAAGAGGAAATCAGACCTCCATTAGCAAAACAAAGCAAATAAAATCCCTTCGAATTAACACCTGGGTCTTCTCATCACAGGACCACAGACCACTAGGGAGAAATTGTAGAGCACCACTTTCCTTTTTTTCTTTTAAAATGGCTGACTAATTCATGTAACAACACAAAGAAAGATGATGAGAATAAAGTCCACCTAATCTCCAACTCTTTCCAATACGTATTATTACTTCTTAGGCTCTGTCCTCATATGTACATAATTTTAAGTAGGTATAAATCTTTTATCTTCTATTTCACATGTTTTTTCTCCTGCATATGGTTTTCACATAGGAATTTTAAATGCCTGGATGACATTCTGTGTAATTTATGAATCACATTTTACAAACTATTTCATTTAAACCAGTCATTTAAAAGATGTTCAAGGTTTAAAAAAAAAAAGATGTTCAAGGTTTAAAAAAATTTCCCATTATTCTTAACGGTTCCCAAATATTGAAAACCTGCCTATATCTTTAACCTTCTCAGAAGCAGATTCTTAATTTCGTTGTAATATTGACCTTTTCTAACAAAAGAGTAGGAAAATACTAGTCATTTCAGAGGCAGAGCCAGTAACCTGTTTGAAGATGTGAAAAGCCAATAGCAAAGGTGGATGCAACTTTAAGTTCCAGGTCTTTCGGAAAAACAGCAGCACTGTTGGCAGCTCTTTAAGGTTTGAATGAGATGAAATCAAACAACAGAGAGGTGTAGGACATGTTTCCTAAGCTGGGAAACTAGGAGTCAAAAGCTCACACTCAAGATTTGTTCATACCTGGAAGAAAAGCGCTCCATCTTTCTTTGGTCCATGGCTCCTAACAATTTAGAAAGAAAAAGATATTAGGCTGGCTTTAATTCACAATCATTGCCAAAACACCCAAAGGAAAACGTTAATTTCTTGAAGTGAAAATGGGCATTTAAAGAGAAAAATATCCCAGATGAGAAATATGGTCTCCCCAGAAGGTCTCAGAAGCAGGAGCCAGGATGTCGGAAGAAACTGGGGGGTTCCTCAGGTCGGTCCTAATAAATGCCTTGAATAAAACCTTCAGGGAGATTCTCCTTCCTCAGCCACAAGCCCCTGGGTGGCGGGGACAGCCCTCTGGTGGGCGGGGAGGCGGAGGCCAGTGCGCATTACAATGCTTAAACACTCGGGGGTGGAGGTGAGAGGCGGTGAAGCAGCCAAACAGAGAGAGAATGGAAAAGGCCATTCTGGTAAAACTGTTGTTAATTAGCCCTAATGTCTCTATCATTAGTTTCGAGTTAAAAAGATCAGAATTACTCTTTGAAAGAAAGAAAGAAGAAAAAAAAGAGCAAACCAATTACTCTTAACTGGGTGGCGATTCCAAGTTGGAGGAGTGGTGGAAAGTATTGCTGTAATCGGGAAAACCTGAACACCGTGTGTGGGTCTCCCAAGGCGTTTGATATATTATTGAAAAGTTTTATTTCCCGAAATTTGCTTTCATCTTTGGTTTTCCAAGAAAGGTGTGTTGAGCCCGTGCTCCGCTCCAGGCAGACTCAGGTGGTCGAGAAGGGTGTGTCTCAGCGGGCGGGAGGGAAAGGCAAGGAAGCAGGTAGTCCAAACAGAAGTTCAGGGTCAGGAGGGGGTTCCTGCCCTCGCAGGAGTGAGTGGGTGTAAATTCCAGGCGCACCTGAATTTGCAAGCGAGACTGGAAGGAAGCGGAGCCGGCGCCAGGGGGCGGGGTGTGGGGTGAGGGGACGCGGGCAGGGAAGTGCGAGTGTGCGTCCAGGGCCTGCGCCTTCTTGGTGGCCTGCGCATCGGGGTGCCAGGCCTGCTCTAGGAAAAAGTTCTGGAAACGTGGCAGTCCGGCCTGGGAGGCCATTTCAGCCTTGCCACTGGGTTTCACTGCATTTTAACAGTCTCCCAGTGCCCACAGTGTGGCCTCTTCCATCCCTCCTCCGCCCTGCCCCCAACAACACGGGAATTAACCCTAGATTCAGCTGTGTCCCCTGTTACCCTGTAAGCATTTATTTGGTGGTTCCCTGAAGCCCCAGACGCTGCTGCTGGAGAGGCATGTCACTTAGCCCAAGGCAAGGCTTCTTGAAACCAAGCAGGACCCTGAGGGGCCCTCCCAGGTACAAAAAGCCCCTCCATGTCCCTTGTCTCCTGTTGAATCACAAAGGAGCAGGCTCAAGCAGTTAATGATTAGGACAACAGAGTCACAGAATCTTCAGTTCCTCCCTGAAGGACGCAGTGTCTGATGCACATTCCTGAGCTGTGTTGCAGATACTATAACTGCCACCAGAGGGAAAAAGCTAACTGCATGATGACCAGGCTGTAGCCATGACATAAGCTGCTCCGCTAGCACAATTCCAAGAACTGGCCTCAAGAGAATGGGAAAAAACTGACCCTGGAGTTGAAGATTAACTGTGCTTAAAGCAATCAAGATGACGCTGACACAACAGGCCACCTGGCTCCAACAGATCTTAGCCCACCATACTCCCCTATTTCAAGGTGGATGGGATTGGTTTATGAACCTATTTTCTTGGATTTCTTCTGGGATTAGGTCAATGCTTGAAGGAATCCTTAAGTTGGGATTTTATCTTCTAGTCAAGGGATCATAATTTGGGATGCCAACTCTTTGCAAAACAGTTACTTAAAATGTTAGTAATGAGATGCCTCTTTTGGAATCTCAGCAGGCACGTAAGGGAGCCAAAGAATATTTCTTACACCATGTCAGGTCCTTCCACTCTAAGAATCCTTCATCGCCCATGCTCAGCTTGAAGTTACAGAAGATGTCTTCACCCCTTTTCCCTAGACATGGAAGGAAAATCTGGCAGTGGGGATTGTAACTGAGGAAATGAGATTGTAACTAGGGACTGTCAGCTACTCAGCATTTTTCCAAATCTATTTCTTTCTCTTTTTTTTTTTGCCGCTCCACAAGGCTGGTGGGATCTTAGTTCCTTGACCAGGGATCAGACCCATGACCCCGACAGTGGAAGCATGTAGTCCTAACCACTGGACTGCCAGGGAATTTCCCCCAATATATTTCTTAATTATTACTATGCCTGACTTCTACCATTAGCTTAGCTTAGCTTGCTGCTGATGAAGAAAGCTGTTGATGTGTATCGAGACTGAGGATTAGTTTTTCTATAGGCTTCACCCTTGTTCCTTATTCTCCAGGACTAAGTGACCAAAGATTTATGGGTCAGATAATGTTCCAACCACAAGCGAGACCTGACGGCTACTTGGAACTGAGTGATGGAGACAATCATCTCTGAAGATAGAAGACTGACCCCTCCCCTGCACGTAACCCCTTTCCCTCTCTTCCCAAGCAAAACCATGAGGTAAGAGGAGGTTTGGGTCTTTGTGACATGACTCTACCATCTCCCCAGGGTTGCTAGCTTCCTCAGTAAGGCTATCTTTCCTTTTACACAACACTTGTCTTCCAGTACTGGACTCTTGAGCAACGAGCCACAGAGCCTGGGTTTGGTAACACTCTCACCTAACATCTGAGTGCTCCAGATCATTTAGTTCGTTATTAAATATGTCCAAAGTCATAAGTAGTTTCTCAATATCATTCACTCCTAATTTCTAAAGTAAAAGCCTGGTGTTTACCTAATATTGCCAGGCACACAAGTGTGAAGCTTTTATCTGGTGCTGAAATGGCACAACTTGTCTCAGGACTTAATGAAGCTCAGGTTCTTTATGTCTTAGTGCAGAAGGAATTCAGCGAGAGGCAAAGTGCTGGGTAAGAAGTAGACTTATTAATGTAAAGAGGTTGCAGGAAAACGGGGCTAGAAAGGACGGCCATGTCCCAGATTTGGGGAGAGTTCCTGGGATGGGCCACCAAGTGAGGGTGCTTGGCTTTGAGCAGGAAGGAATTCAAGAGCGAGCCATAGTAAAGTGAAAGCAGAGATACACATTCCATAGGCAGAATGCAGTCCATTTCAAAAGGCGAGAGGGCCCCGAAATATGGGTTGGTTAGTTTTTATGGGCTGGGTAATTTCATAGGCTAACGAGTGGGGAAGAGGCAGGGATTTCCAGGAGTTAGGCCATCGCCCACATTTTGGCCTTTTATGGTCAGCCTTGGAACTGTCATGGTGCCTGTGGGTGTGTCATTTAGCGTATGCTAATGTATTACAATGAGTGCATAATGACCTCAAGGTCTACCGGGAGTCAAATCTTCTGCCATCTTGGGCCTTGTTGGCTCTAACCAGTTTTTTTTTTTTTAAACATCTTTATTGGAGTATAATTGTTTTACAATGTTGTGTTAGTTTCTGCTGTATAACAAAGTGAATCAGCTATATGCATACATATATCCCCATATCCCCTCCCTCTTGCGTCTCCCTCCCACCCTCCCTATCCCACCCCTCTAGGTGGTCACGAAGCACCGAGCTGATCTCCCTATGCTCTGCAGCTGCTTCCCACTAGCTATCTATTTTACATTTGGTAGTGTATATAGAGAGAGTCCACGCTACTCTCTCACTTCGTCCCAGCTTACCCTTCCCCCTCCTCGTGACCTCAAGTCCATTCTCTACATCTGCGTCTTTAACCGGTTTTTGTCGTCTTCAGTTTTTCTCAACCACTGTGTTATTCTTGAAGGGTTGTGTCCTGCCCCCTTCCCTCCTGTTTCAGTTTTCTTGTCACCCATCTCTGTCCATTGGATTTACACCGTGACAAAACGAATTGGTAGCAGCATCTGAAGCCATTTCAGCATCAGTGTTTACCTCTGTGAAGGCAACGGGTCCACAGTTGCTAAAGAAGAGCCGTTATTTGCTTCTACACCTGCATCTTGGGAGAATTAAACTTTAAATTATTTTTAGTGGGAGGTAGGTCCCCATCAAGGCAACGGTGGGATGCGATGCAGCCCATTTACTTATAGCTGGTAGCATTTTTACTCCACAGCAGCTCACTAATTCCTGCTGTTCTTCAACTCCCTGTGTGGCCTTTCAGCTTGTTAAAAAGCTTCAAGTGTCACGCTGAGATTCAGAGAGAATGGGGAACTTGGCCTGAAGCTCTAGAAACTGGATATGGGGAAGGCCAGTGCAGAGGAGAAAGCTAATCACCCAACCCCAGGAGTTGCACGGAGGCTTAAAGAAAGTACAGTACATTCTTTGTACACTTTGTACTTCACAGTCCTCAACAATCCGGTGTGCTAAGTAGATAACAGCATTGGCAATATTAGTCTCATTTTATGGATGAAACAAAGAATCCCATCTGTAGACTTAAATGTCTTTTTCCACAGAGGCTGGGCAGGTCTGTGGCAGAACTGGCAGCAGGACACCACCCCTGCATTGACACTTCCTTATTTAAAGGGGCTCTTGTGGAACTTTTAGGACTTGAATTAGGATCCCTGGAAATCACCTCCCCACTTTCAGGAGGGAACCAAGGCCCTGAGTCTGCATGGCTGGTGTGTTCGGCCTGCAGCCCACACAGAATCTCTGTGTACCCAAAGACTGGAACTCACTGAAAAGATCTGTATTCCCCACGGGTACAGAGGGCAAAGAAAGTCAAGTGTATGCACTAGACAGAATCTGGGCAAAGTTTTGAGTTAGGAAGAAGATGAGGGGGAGGGGAGGGCAGAGGTGCCTGAGTGGCCAGACATTTGCTATCGGGCTGGCGGCCTGCAGACTGTTCATTCAACAAGTGTTTAATGAGTCTACTATGTTACCGGTCAAGGGCTGGGCTCTGGGGACACAGTGGTGAGAGGTGACCCCACCGCGTAGTGGGGGGATAAAGGACGATAATCAGTGATGGTAGTTGTGAGGCTGTGTCTGGGTGGGGAGTTGATTGGTGACTCTAGGACAGCCACTGGACACCTCTGCTCGGTCATTGCTGACTGACAGATGCCACCCAGCATCTGGCCAGTGAGTACTGTGTTAGAGACCCACGGAGGGCCTGGGGATGGGAGACCCTGGAATGGGGGTTCTCCAGTCACCAGCAGCCCACCTCCTCCCTTGTGGAGGGCACTGACAAACAAATGATCTTGGTCTCAGGACGGTTCAGTATTGCCTTCTTGTCAAACCCAAGTTTGTGTGCCAATGCACAAAGGGGCAAAACAGACTGAAACATGCATTGGGCACACGAACTTGGCTTCCACAGCTCTGAGCTGTCCCGTGTTAAACACTGGGGCAAGAGAGACAGAGTTGTGTGTGTTTAAAATATGCAAGTAAGAATTTGCCTTAAAACCATCCAACCAACCAAGAATAGTCGAAACAAAAAAACATCGTAATCAAAAGAGAAACTTCCAGTGTCTGTCTCCAATTCAAGGAAGAAAACACATTTGGAGGTAGGATAGTTTTAAAAAGCCAACTCGAACATTTCAGTGGTCGAGACCATTTAGAATTAAACCCCAACTGAATAGTTAATAAACAGAGCAGCCATTTCTGCAGCACAATGAGGAGGTTTTAAGGTCAAAGCCTACTTTTATCATAGGATTCCTAGGGACACGTGTCTTCTGTCATTGTCCCCTCAGGCCAGAAGATGGGGGAGAGCAGAGCGGCAAGCCAGGCTGGGGAATATCTCCAGCTGAGGAATGTGAGGCCTCTTATCCCACCAAGCTCAACGCCCAACAGCTTCTGATAAAACTCAAGTAACACTCTGTCAGAAGTGGAGCCCTCGCCCGTTCATCAAGTAAATGGCTTTCTGTTTTCACCAGTTAACAAACAGCCGCTGGAAACCTATTCTGTATTTGCTGCAGACCTCTGTGTGGGGTTTAGAAGAACAGATTCTTGCTCTCAAAAATCTTCAATCTCAGTAGGGAAGACTGCTGAAACGAGCCATTTTAGAGCTATACTGTTACAGAAATTGGGTAAGAGGGACAGAGAAGGGCTTAAGAGGGGACTCCATCTGTGTTATATGTGTACAGGGGGTGGGGACTGTATCATATGAATTTCTATGTAGACGTATCACAAACTATCTTATCAGGAATCACTTGGTGTGTTTCTGTGTTCTGCAGTGAACTCCCTTATATGTATATCCTGGTGATTGCTTGGGAATATATCTAGCCTATAAACTTCTGGCACTGGAATTGCTTGGTTAAAGGGTGGACGTCTCCAAATTATTTTCCAAAAAGGCAGCACCGGTCTCCTGTCCCTCCCTTCTCCTCCCTTCCCCACAGATCCTCCAGGTCCTTACCAGCTGGCTGCAGCAAGCATCTTAATTTTTGCCAATTCCATATGTGAAGATAGTATCCTATTGTTGTTTAGATTTGCACTGTTATGTTTATTGGATGCTTGTATTTCTTTTTCTAGGGACTGGCAGGTGGTTCTTAGAGGGAACTTGAACTGGAGTTTCCCTCATTTTGTCAACACTGTGGTAAATTGCTGGTTTTCTTGTCTTTCACCAGCCCCTCCCCCTATGCCTTAGCCCTCAGACTAGGAGATCCAGAAACCTGGTCTTCTGGATATCTCGCTTCCCCAGCCTCTAGTGCAGTGTCTGCCTGTGCTGGTTTCCTTTTGGCTAAATCTTATTCCATCTGCCACATTTGTGGCTGACGCAACGTTACATTTCAGCCTGACTTTCTAAAAGGGAAGGTGGGGCGGGCGTGAACTAGGTTTTTGAGAAGCTCCAAAGGAAAACAAATTGGGCCTCCTAGCCTGAGCCAGGAAATACAACAAAGAATACTCCCTCCCCGCAACAGTGAAGGGAAAAAAAAGGCAATCCTAAGTACTCCAAGCAGTGCCAAATTCTGGGCAACTTATTCAAGAGAGTTCACCATATACAAGATGAGGTAGTCCTGATGTATTTACTGGAAACCATGTTAAGGTAGGGGATTCTGATTTAGACTTTTAGACATGACTATAGTTTAGAAATCTCGCCAAAATTTTTTTCCTTCCCATCTAATTCAACAAATATTTACTGACCAGCTATATGTGCTGAGCGTATTGGGGGAGACAGCGATCTCCAAGATTGGGCTTCTGCTCCCTTTCCTCTTCCCCTTAGATAAGATGAGCCCGGTAATCTATGCCAAGTGCCATTTTAGTGTTATCAAAAAACTGTTGATGGGGAAGGAGCAGTCACTTCCTGATGGCCGCTGACCAGGTCAAGGTCAGTGGCCCCTGACAGACAAATGGATGGGCAGACAGACTTCTTGGAGTGAGACTTGGGAAGGCAAGCTGGGGTCCCACTTGGTTTCACAAGACCTGGAGGATCTCATTTTAAAGTGCTTCTTAAGTGGATTCTGTATCTGATTGCATTCAGGCATTCTTCACAGCTCTTAATGGTTTTGAAATGGATGAAATGCAAGTGGAGGGAGGAAGGAGACCAAAGTGTAAAACCCAAGCTGTGTCAGAGATGGGTTAAGGTGCTCCAGGGAGAAGATTTCCTGTATGCAAATGACCCTGGGCCCTTTGAAGTGCACCCCGCTCTGGAAACTCTGGAAACCTATGGGAACTGTGAGATGATAAATGATGTTCTATTAAGCCACTAAGTTTGTGAGAATTTGTTACAGCAATATAAAACAAATACTTTAAAACTTTTTTAGTGAAGTATATTGTGCTTTCATAAAAGTGTACAAATAGGGTTACAGGTTAGTGAATTTTTCCAAAGTCAGTACCGTGGAACCACGACCCAGGTCAAGAAAAAGAATATTACTACAACCCCAGAAGTTCACCTCTGCTTCTTCACAACCACTGCCTATTCCCTCTTACCCAAAGCTTTTACATTTCTAATTTCTAATCCCATAGGTTCGTTTTCCATGGGTTTGACCTTTTTATAATCATCAGTGTACATGTATGTCTGCTTCTTTTTGCTCAACATTGTGTTGGTGAAAGTCATCCATATTGTTTGTAGAAGTTTGTTCACATTCACTGTTGTATAGTATTCCATTGCACTGAATCTATACAAAGATTCAGCACCACTTATTGAAAAGATCATTCCTATAATACTGATCTATCATGCTATTTCATCAGGAATCAATTGTTCATGTGTTTGTGTGGTTGAGGTGGTTTTTTCTTTTTTAATCCTTATTCTGTCTGTCTCTTATATTAATACCATTCTGTCTTCAATCCTGTAGCTTTATACTTTATAAAAGTCCTTGCTATTTGGCATGGTAATCAGTCCTCTCCCTTTGTTCTTCATATTTAAGGTTATATCAGCTATTCTTGACCTTTAAATTTCTACATAATTTTTAAACCATTTTCTAAATTTCCAAAAAATTCTGCCAGGATTTTGTGATTGGAGTGCATTCCTTTAGAATTACTATCTGTATCATATTGAGTCTTCCAGTCCATGAAGATTTGTTTAGGTGCTGTTTAATTTCTTTTAATAACTTTTTATAGTTTTCTGTATAGAGGTATTATACAGTTTTGTTGGGTTATTCCTAAATATTTATTCTTTTAATGTTAAAGTAAATGGTATCTTTTACTTCCACTTTTGTGGTGCTGATTTTTATATTAATCTTGTATCCAATATGCTTAGGAAATTTACTTATTATTAGTCAGCTAGAGTTGACATAACAAATACCACAGACTGAATGGCTTAAATAACAGAAATTTATTTTCTCACAGTTCTGGAGACTAGAAGTCCAAGATCAAGGTATCACCAGTTTTGATTTCTTCTTAGGCCTCTCTCTTTGGCTTGCATATGGCCATCTTCTTTCTGTGTCTCCCAGAAATTTTACAAGCCGAGAACTCTGACCAACACAAGAGATCAGATCATCACTGACTATTCCATTATTCTCTTTTTCATAACACCCAGTTTTTTGGATTCATAGCATTAACCACAGTTTACAGTTGGATATTTAAATGTTTGTTTAGAGGACCCTCTTCCAACAAACTGTGACTTTCAAAAGGGCAAGATCCTTCCTTGTTTAATTCACTATCAAATATTTAATACCAAACATACTTCTAGGAACATAGTAGGCACTTAATAAATATTTGGAAAATTAATAAATGAATCCCTACTAAAGGAAAATAAGTATGTATGAGAGATTTCTTTAAATTATTTTTATGATTGTAGTTTCCACTTTCAGTAATGATAGAATAGGTAATTCAGACCTGCAGAAAACAATTAGAAAGTTGGACAAAATAATTTTGAAAAATTGGCTTAATAATCAATAGATCACCTGAATTCAATAACCAGCACAACCTTCCTGAACCCAGGGTGCTGTGCTCGGGATTTTTAGCCAGCAAATGTGAAGTGGTGAGTCAGGAGCCCTTACCACTTGCTCCCACTTCAGTGGGAGCCATTTAGTAATGGTCACTGAAGTAGGATGAAGCAGTTTATAAAAATTTGGGTTTTTCATCCTTCTATAATTAGGTCATGAATCGGGGGCAATGGTCTGATGAGACCAGGTATTTACTTGGAAGAAAGCTTTGTGGTGCGTGTGACTCAATGTTCCAACAGGAATCCTAGACTCAGAGTGGCTGTGAGAAAGCATTCAGTCCCCTGTGGGTATCTGGGTGAGCTTGTGTGTGGAACCCCTTTGGATGTGAGGCAAACATGTACACCTCCCTGTGGAGAAGCAGGAGCTGTGGTCTTTGGACTGTGTTTCATGAGTTTACAAGCCCAGCTGGAGCTGAATTGCATAAAAAAGTGTTGAGCTCTGAGAAAGTGGCCAGAGTTGGTAATAATAAGGCTGTTAGGAGTTGGGCTGCTTCCAGCTGTAAGGGGACACTGGGATGTGAAGACCGCAGGGCACAATCCTATCTGCTGCCCCTTGGGAGCTCAGAAACTGGAAGGTCTTTCTGGACACACTTAGCCCAGCAATACAACAATCTGCACAGAGTGAGTTTAATGCAATAATAACAATTCCTTGCATGAACATAGTACCTTTTGTATTTTAAAATATTTCCTGTTTCACATCCCTGCCTGTGAATCAGAAACAACAACTCCTGTGGAGCATGCTGAAAATATCGACCCCTGGACCCCTGTCCCAGACTTACTGAGTCAGAACTTCTGAGGAGCAGAGGGGTCAATCCAGGCCATGCCAGTGAGAAGCCAGTCCTGGGTATCACTGCACCAGACTCTGCTAATTCTAGATCCTTGCCGCTCACAGTATGGTCTCTGGACCAGCAACTTCCACATCACCTGGAACTTGTTAGAGATACAGACTCTCAGCCCTTCTCTGGCCTCTTGAATCAGACTCAGCATTTTAGTAAGGTCCTGGGTGGTTTGGGTGGAGGGTTGCCATGTAAAATACAGGACACTCACTTATATTTAAATTTCAGAGAAACAACAAATAATTTTTTAGTATGACTCATGTAGTATTTGAGACACATTATTAAAAAATTATTTGTTATTTTTCTGAAATTCAAATGTAACTGAAAGTTATTTTCATTTGCTAAATTTCTCAATCCTGTTGAGTGCACATCATTATAGTCTGAGGAGTCTGCACTATACAATGGCCTGTTCATCCAATCAGCATCATAAAGGCATCCCATTGTATTTTTTTTTTAATTTTATTTTTATTTATTTATTTTTGGCTGTGTTGGGTCTTCATTGCTGCGCGCAGGCTTTCTCTAGTTGTGGAGAGCGGGGGCTACTCTTCGTTGTGGTGCACGGGCTTCTCATTGCGTTGGCTTCTCTCGTTGCAGAGCACGGGCTCTAGGCACACGGGCTTCAGTAGTTGTGGCTTATGGGCTCAGTAGTTGTGGTTTGTGGGCTGTAGCGTGCAGGCTCAGTAGTTGTGGCGCACGGGTTTAGTTGCTCCACGGCATGTGGGATCTTCCCGTACCAGGGCTCGAACCTGTGTCCCCTGCATTGGCGGGTGGATTCTTAACCACTGCACCACCAGGGAAGCCCAATCCCATTGTATTCTGAATGCATTTGTGGGAAAAAATTTTTTCCACTTAAATATGATTAAGCTTTTGAATGTTTCTCTCTCTTATAAATTGAAATAGTATTCAAGTAGAATCTGAACTGAAACTGCTTTTTCAATTTATATTCTCTAGTTCAGGATGCCAGAAAAAAAAAAGAAAACAAAATGCAAACTAAACATTAATTACTGAATAGGTAACTTACATTATTTATCAAAAGAGAAACATAATATGAAAATTCTATCCTAAGTAATAAAAAGCACATCTAACATTTTAGAGGTATGATTCAGTATAGTCACAAAGATATATTTGAGCCCCACTAACTTAGTATTGAGTTAAAAATGGTCATTTAATTAAAATGTAAACAAACAGAAAATGTTCCATTATAGAAGATAGTCCTTCAGAAATCAAACTGTTTTGTAATTAGAGTTATTATGTATATATTAGACAAAAGGTGTTTTTCTGTTTTAGGGTGAAGGTGTATGAGGAACTGTTGCCGTGAAGGGGCACCAAGGGGTTGTGTAGGCACGATTGCTGCTTATTAACTGTCATATTGTCCCACTGTTGGATATCAGAGAAACATATTTGCCAAAATAGTAAAATCTCTAAAGAGAACTTAAACTCACATATGTTTTAGGAAATTAATTTCTTAAATTAAATTAATTTAAGAAAAAAAATGTAAGGATGAAATCAAGACCTTGGACATCTGCTTCAAATACTGAAAAAAAAAATTACATTTCCATGGTCATATGGCTTTCAGTTTGGTTTCCAGCTTAGCGGGCTAAGAATATGGCACCCTTTGCCTTCTCTGACCCGTTTTCTTTTTTTTAGCACACTTCAGGATGTCCAATGTTGAAAGGCCCCCCGCCATCTGCAGGGAGGTGCAGATAATCCCGGTTTATATGGCTCAGATTGCCCGGCACATCGTTTACGCTGTGACAAGCCCTCCCCGCCCAAGTCTGTTTTGTCTCATGCTGGGCTGAGTCACATAGAATAGATAGATAGTTTATCAGCACATGGCCTACAGATCATATTATCAGCTTACAAACATAGCCCGTTAGCGCACAAGCCGGGAAGCTGGGGCAGTTGGAGCGCTTCCGGCCCCAGCGTGTCGCTGCTGCGGAGTAAACAGGCTCGGATTCCACTCGGCAGGCAGCGGCAGGGGCTCAGGGCTGCAGCCCATTCACGGGTAGGTGGGCGTTGAGGGGTGAGTGTGCGGCTGCTCCTGAAACCTGAGGATTGTGGGGAAGGCGAGGGTAGGGGCATGGGGCACCTGTGAAGGGGGCGGGGGACAGTGCTTCCTTGTTTATGTCTGTCCCTGCTGTGCGGAGGCTTGACAGGGGTGAACCTCCCAAACGAACACAGATTGAGGATTATGCAGGGCCTGGAATTGAATGAGGACGGAGAGCCTGTGAGCCGGCAGGTCTAGGTAGCCGGGCTGCTGCTGTGGCCGGGTCTCCACACTACGGCTCCTGTCAGTGGGTTACTCCCAGCATCACCCTTGTTCTCAAGGCTGAGCTCAAAACTTTCTGGTCCACAGTGCTGTCCAGGGGTGATAAATCAACTCTGTTTATGCTTCTTCAGTGCCCTGAAAGGGATGATTGACATCTGGACGGGGAAGTCTGTCCTCCAGGAGAGGCGTGGGGGTGAGGGTGGGAAAGTGATTAGAAACCCGGAAGAGAATTGTCTAGTTTTGTAAGCAGTTTGACTGTGCTGGCGGCTCTTCTTTTATATATATATATATATATATATATATATATATATATATATTTTTTTTTTTTTTTTGGCTGCGTTGGGTCTTCGTTGCTGCGCACGGGCTTTCTCTAGTTGCCACGAGCAGGTGCTACTCCTTTTTGCTGTGCACAGGCTTCTCATTGCGGTGGCTTCTCTTTGTTGCAGAGCACAGGCTTTAGGCGCGCGGGCTTCAGTAGTTGTGGCTCGTGGGCTCTAGAGCGCAGGCTCAGTAATTGTGGCACACGGGCTTAGTTGCTCTGCTGCAGGTGGGATCTTCCCGGACCAGGGCTCGAATCCGTGTCGCCTGCATTGGCAGGTGAATTCTTAACCACCGCGTGGCGGCTCTTCTGATGGACCAAATCCTCTCCCATAACTTAGGAGCTGGGTGTTCTCCCAAAGAACCTCTGTAAGCATACCTGATAGAGAAAAATCCCCAGATGCTCATGTACCTTTTGTTCTTATATATAACAGAACAATGTCTGTCTTAATTTCTTTTTTTTTCCTTTAAATAACTGACATTTTTTGAGGTTTACTAGGTGCCAGGTACTGTCTTAAGCACGTGACACAAATTATCATGCCTGATCCTTCCACTAATCCTATGAGCTCAGTGCTGCTGTTGCACCGTGTCCGGATGAGAACACCGAGATTCAGAGAGGTTAGGTAGCCGTCTCAGGGACATGCAGCAGTAGGGCGGGTAGGCAGGACTCTAGCCCTGAGACTGTCCTCTTAATCCTGTTTGGAGCCTCTGCCTCCCTTGGCCAGATTTTCTAGTTTAACAAATTACCGTAAAATAATGGGTGTCCCCAGGGAAACTCTGATCAGGTGACATAAAATGTAATTTAATTTAGACTTTGGCTGAAATATTGTGACTACTGTGACTGACCTCACTTGAATATTGACCCTCTATTTCCCCCACTGTTTCTATCAGAAAACTCACTCTGCGTTCCAACTCTGGGGTCCAGGCAGAGGCCTTATGTGAGGATAGAAAGGCATTTGTGGGCCATTAAAGCCCCTGGTCTGTCATAGTATTGCCTCCGCTGTACCTTGGTGTCGCCAGAAGTTCCCATTTGTTACAGTCGTTCCCTTGGATCCAGCAAGGCTGATGATAGGTGTCTTCTGCACCTGGCGGATACACCTGGAAAATGCTGTGGAAGACCTGGAGCTGGTCAGTCCAAAGGAAAGAGGGATCTGGGGGGCTCTAAGGGGCAGGTGGGGAGGAGGGGAGCCAGGCCTCTCTCCCCATGGCTGGTCCAGGTGACCCCCCTGTCACCAGCTCCATGCTCTTCTCCCCTCTCCCCCTCTGCTGCTGTCCCCCTCCCAGCCTTGCAGAGGGAGCACCAAGGATGGCTTGGCACCTGTATTGTGGACTTTGTTGAGTCTCCTCCCAGACTCTCCCAGAGCCTTCACACCTCAAATTCTCTGAGATAGAAGCCCTGTACCCCACCCCGCCCTCTTCCAGCCCAGCCTGTCATTTGACAAGAAGTGAGAGGACTAGGTGACCAGAAAGTCCCCCCTCCCACCTGGAACCCTGGCATATGATTCT
Source organism: Kogia breviceps (assembly GCF_026419965.1). Classification (NCBI taxonomy): domain Eukaryota; kingdom Metazoa; phylum Chordata; class Mammalia; order Artiodactyla; family Physeteridae; genus Kogia; species Kogia breviceps. The sequence goes on from NC_081319.1 coordinate 41,613,474, forward strand.
AAGTGGAGACTAGTGTTCCGCTGCCAAAGGATGTGTTTTTCCAGTCACGTCCTCTGGCTCGGGATCGCAGATGGTTCTGTCAAGTGATTCTGATATACCTGGCTTGGGGAGGGAGCATGGAAAACAATTCGATCAAACCCAGAAGAGTGGTCCTTTCGCCTTCCTCACAGTCCCTGCATGACTCTCCCTGCCCCCCTACTCCCACCCCCCCATCCCGCACTGGAGGGCATCTCTCCTCTTCTGGCTCGCACAGCAGCTCCTTCAGTCTCTGTTGTCGAATCCACATGCTGCATTGAAATGTATCCCTTTAAACATCTGTTCGCCCCTCCAGATTGAGAGCTCAGAGGCAAGGACATTCATCTTTCTGCGTTTAATGAGTGTCCCCAAATGTCAGTTATTTAGGATTCCTGAGCATCAAAGAACAGAAATACACACCAAGTAAACTGGCTCCATACCCAGGGTTTCTGGGTTGAGGTTCAGAAGTGGGAGCCTGGCGTCTGTTACTGCGTGACCTCTAGTGTCGGTGGCTGACTTGAGGGGCCAGGCTCTGAGCCCAAGTCTGGGGCCCCTCAGGTGGCTGCTTCCGTCAGTAAACCGTGGTTCTGTCCATGGACAGATAAAGTATAATTAAACAAATGGTCAAATGATTCAACTTGTATTATGTGTTGTGAAGAAAGTAAGCAACAGTCTGAGAGAGAGAATAGCAGGAGGCTCTACCTTAGATGAAGAGGCAGGGGAGACCACGCTGAGGAGGGAATGCAAAAGTTGAATTCAGGGGTGTCAGCATGGGGAGAGTCGTGTGAATGGGGGGAATGTCTAGGCATAGGGAACAGCGTTTGCAGGGACTGAGATGGGAAGAAGCAGGTGGTGGACAGGCTCGGAGGAGGAGAGCAGTGGGGGTGAGTGGGAGGGGCTGTCTGAGGGCAGGTCGTGCCAGGGTCTTACTGGGCCCTGTGAGGAGCTGGGATCTCCCTCTCATTCCAAAGGGAAGTCTCTGGAGGACTTGGGCCAGGGGGCAGCATGATCTAGTTCTCTTTGGTGATGGTGACGCTCACCGTCGTGTAGCAAATGGATTGGATGTGGGTGAGTGGGAAGTCAGGAGACCGGCTGAGAGGCTTTCGCACATCTGAGGCCAGATGTGGCAGTAATTGGTGGTGAGAAACCCATGGCCCTACAGAATAAATTGGATGTGTGAATGAGAGAGAGAGAGAGAGAGAGAGAGAGAGAGAGAGAGTGTGTGTGTGTGTGTGTGTGTGTGTGTGTGTGTGTGTACATGTCCATATATTGGGTGGTTAGGGTGAGGAAACAAAGTATAAGGGAGTGACCTCCAGATAAATATGGAGTCATTGTCGAGATGGGGAATTAAGGCAGACAGGGATGGATAGATTCTAAGTGAGTAAGTTTGGAGGGAATCATGTTTCTTTTGAGATATGCGTGAGATATCCAAGTGGGTATGTCAAGGAAGCAGCTGGATATAAACACCAGATGTCACTGTAAATGAAGACTGAGTTTTATAAGTGCCTTTTATTTTACTGTTCACTTGATTAGTTATTTATTGCTGCATAAAAATTACCCCAGCACTTAACATCTTCAAATGATAAACATTTGTTATCCCACAGCTTCTAAGGGTCAGAAACCTGGTTTCTGGCTCAGGTTCTGGCTCAGGGTCTTTCATGAGGTTTAGATTTTAGCCAGGGCTACAGTCATCTGAAGGCTTGACTGGGGCTTTAGGATCTGCTGTTAAGACAGCGTCCACCCACACGGCTGTTGGCAGGAGGCCTCAGTTTCTCTCCACAGGAAGCTTCTCCATAGAGCTGCTTGATCATCCTCAGGACATGGTGGCTGGCTTTCCTCAGAGTAAATAATCTGAGAGAGAGAGCAATACCTTATGGGACTGAGTCTCAGAACTCACACACCATCACTTTCACCACATTATATTCATTAGAAGTGAGTCACTAAGTCCAGCCCAAGCTCAAGGAGAGAGGAATTAAGCTCTACCTTTTCAGAGGGAAGAATGTCAACTAATTTGTGCATATAATTTAAAGCCATCACATCCACCAAAGCTTTTTTTCCAGAAAAAAAGGCATTTTCAGGAGCAGAGGAGAGGCAGATTCAGGGACAGATGCAGGTGCCACTCACTTAGCACCTTGCTAAGTGGGAATGAAAGCTGCTGCCATTTTTTGTTCACGAAAACTGGGATCAGCAAATGATCACCCTCAGGCCTGGCACTGCCAGAGCAGGCTAGCACTGTGAGCCATGGAGACCAAACTGGAGTAACCCCCTCCATCCCCATTCCCCCAGACTCTCAGCACCTGTCTACCTGGCCAGCTGTATCTCACTGCTGCCCAAGGCCCGCGCTGGTTGCCATTCACATATTGGAGACTCTACTATTGGCAACTGCCAGGCACCAAGCAGTCGAATCTCTGTGCAAGAGCTGGTGACTTACCAGGTGTCCAACTTGAGGTGAGTGGGAGGAGAGGACACACAGGCACCTGGGTGTCACTGGGGCAGAGAGCGAAGCTGACTGTAGCAGGTCCCCCCTCGCCTGCTCCGTGCTCGTGGCCTGCCTGGCCTTTCCCTCTTGGGCCAGTCGCTCTTGTCCTGAGAATGTCTCCAGTAGGTGGCAACTGGGCAGAAGCATGGACACAAGGTCAGTGCTCAGTCAGGGTCACTCCAGGCAAGCAGGGAGGTCAAGCGTTTTCTCTTTTGTTATGTAAGTGTTATACTTACATAAAATATTTACTATCTTGCCCTTTCCAAAAAAGTTTGCTGACCCTTGCAATAAAGCAAACAGTTTTTCCAGGAAAGAATTTTTTTTTTTTCCTCTGTGAATCCAACCTTTGAGAGTCTCTGATTGTTGACATTTCATTCAGAGCCTGAAACACTCGGCACTGGAGGGGAATGAACCTGACCACACTCTGTGCCAGTGTCCTTTCTGTTGCAGTGAGGGACACCGCGGTTCCCTCCTTTCTCATAGTCCCAACTTGTTCTCGTGATTCTGTGCTCACCATGGGAATCCAGATCTTTAGCGAAGAACTGGAATGAGAGTCCTGGAACCATGCATCTTTGCTGTCAAGTTCAGTGCAGGCCCAGCCTAAAGCTCTGCGTTCTTATGCTGCCTCTGAAGAGTCTCCTTGGTTGTAAACGTTTTCTCTGAGAGGTTATTGTCTTATTTGTGCTGAGGGCTTCCAGACCGGATCCTGGAGAGGGTAATTTTTCTCTCTTCTGCTTTGGTATAGCATATGTGATATTTCTATAGCTCTGCATAAAGTTAATGCTTAGAAAACTACATCTTATGTAATTGCCTGAAAGACTGGGTTGAGTGGAGTTCATGCTATGAAGAAGAGATTAGCTTGGTGAATTTGCCAGGGGACTCTCCTTCCCCCAAGCTGCTAAGTGACTGGCATCTGCATCTGACCCCGAATCTGCCTCCTCTCTGCTCCCCAAAGGGGCTTTTTTTCCTGGATGGAATGACTCACGGGCTCTTGTCATAAAACCACTTTCCCAATCTCAGCACCCGCCCATGGGGCTACTACCTCCTGGGTTAAGGTCCATCCTGTCCAGTTGTCTAGGGAGGCCTGGACTCAGCCCTGTCCTGCACAGGATGCCAGCAGCTGGGCTGGACCTGGGATTTAGGAGCTGGTATTTCTTAGCTTCGCAGGATCTCTGGAGGTTGCAGTGTAGATCCCCAGCATACATGGTCATCACTTACCATTCTTAGAGTCTCTAGTTTTCATTACACATATTTGTAAACAGAACATCTGATAGGCAAAACCCTGGTTTAAATCCTAGCACTTTCAAAACCCCCTTAGTTGAAGGATAGTACCTCTTTCTCTGCTTGGCAAAAACACAGAGAAAACAGTGAACGTGGTTAGATGACAGACAGGATAGACTCTTTTCCACCAAAATACTGAGACTAATGTTGGTTTACAAATATTTTAAAATAGAACACAAAGGCATCAAGAATAGACCATTTCTCTAATATAGGGACTTGAATTATATTTCTCTAAATTAATGCATAGAAATTAATGTACATGTTAATGTACAGGTCTGGTTACTTTTCAAGGATTTATTGGCCTAAGAAAATAAAGGAAACTCCACAAAAGAATCAGAGCCATGACTGGCTGATCTAGAACACACACGCCCTGGACAGCAGGTGGGTCTTCCAGCTTCAGGCACTCTTGGATGACTGATTGTCCACACTGTTCAAAAGCAGTTCATTTTACTTTGGCTTTTTGGTTTGCTTTTATGTGTAGACTTGGATTATGTGCAGAGATTTCCTTAAAGGAGCTAGGCTGCTTAATTCTTTTTCTTTAAAAAAATTTTCTCCATTAATGGCTAAAGTCTTTAATCTCTTGTTTTCAGGCTGATGCTTGGCATCCCTTTATGGTGGCTTTTATGTCAAAAGTCAAAGCCTTAAGACCTGTGCAGCTTAGGTGCTCCTGAGCTGAAGGTAACAGAGTAAGGAAAGTGGTAAAAGAAAAATTAAATGCAGAGATTTATGGTTTGGGGTAAGATGGAGTAGGCACACATCACCTTGTCTCTCCCACTAAATGTAGCTATAAAACCTGGACTTATTACACAGGACAGCAATGTGAAGACCCTTAAAAGCAAGCAGCTACAAGAGAAGAAGGGAAGGACACCCTAATTCAAAGTAGAACAGAACCTGTGGTCTGTTTCCCATTTTTCCAATCCAGTATTCCCCAGCCTGGACTCAAGGCAGCCTGAAACCCAGAATTGAGGACAAAGCACCTAATTTTGTTCCAGGAGTGAGAAACAGGCTCCTAATGCTCAGAGAGTGAGGGTAAATCCCTGCCTTTTTTCTTTTTCTTTTCTCCACCCTCTAATGCCTTAGGCCCCCATGGGATTGTGTAGTAGTAGCAGCAGTGAGGGGCGACGGGGAGATGTTGGTAATGGAGGACCTCAGTCACCCATACTTGGGGATAAGGGATCCTTCCTTTCTGAGTAGAGGAGCTGTGGTCCCCAGAGGGTGGAGGAAACTCTCATTGCTTTTTTCCTTGCACTGTCCTCCCACTGTTTGGCCCAACACAGTGCAGTTGTAGGACATGCACAGCAAAGCAGGGTAGCTAAAGCACCAGGTCTCTGGCCAGAGGACTGAAAAGCAAGCCCCAAGAATCTAGAAGGACCAGAGAGATCACCGAGAGGGAGAAGCTCTGGAGAACAACCCCAAAAGGTTGCTTATGAGCTCCTGGGCTCATTCCCGAGCTGCACCTGCATGGATCTGACCCTAACCAGCGTTGGCAGTCTGTTAGAACCCCTGTCCCAGATGGCCACTGGGTGGCGCCCTCAGAACGGCTGAAGAGCACTGCAAAGTCAAGACTGATCTGACGTGGGGTTAACCTCAGAGGGCAGGTTGGAATGTGAGGTCTGAACCCAACCAAATTGATCACTTACTGTGTTAGTTATCCACTTACTGCCTCTCAACTTGGAATGCACTCTTCATTGTGTGTATTCTGTGATATATAATGAAATTCCTTTAAGTATTCATCCTTTGAAGTGAACACCATTGTTAACCTTTCTCAGTAAAGGCCACTGGAGTGACAGTGTAGTAGGAAGAGGTTTCCTGCCTTTCCCAGGGGAGGATCAGCATTGTGGGACATCTACTGGAGCCTGCCCCAGTCATGGGCACAGAATATGGTGGTCCCTTTGCAACCTGGCAGCCTTGGCTAGCAATAACTTTCTGCAGTTCTTTTGACACAGAAAACACAGCCTTGTGTGGCCTGTTTGCCCTGTGAGCCTCCTGCCCTCCTTCAGAAGGAAAATGGAGAATTTGCCAGCAGACCTCCTTTAAAAGAATTGTTAAGGGAAGTTTTTTAGACAGAAAGCAAATGATACCAGAGGGGAACTTGGAACAATAGGAATGAAGGAAGAACAACAGATATGGTAAATATCAGGGTAGACATGACAGGCTAGCTTCCTCCTCATGAGTTCTTTGAAATAAGTTTGATGATCTGAAGCCAAGAAATCTAACACTGACTGATGTAATACATAGGACAACTACAACATAAAGGTGAGAGCATAAGGGGACCTATATGGCAATAAGGTTTCTTTTTTATTTTAATAAATTTATTTATTTAATTTATTTATTTTTGGCTGAGTTGGGTCTTCGTTGCTGCTCGCAGGCTTTCCCTAGTTGCGGTGAGCACGGGCTACTCTTTGTTGTGGTGCGTGGGCTTCTCGTTGCAGTGGCTTCTCTTGTTGCGGAGCACCGTCTCTAGGTGCGCGGGCTTCAGTAGTTGCGGCACACGGGCTCAGTAGTTGTGGCTCGCGGGCTGTAGAGTGCAGGCTCAGTAGTTGTGGCACACAGGCTTAGCTGCTCCGCGGCATGTGGGATCTTCCTGGACCAGGGCTCGAACCCACATCCCCTGCATTGGTAGGCGGGCTCTCAACCACTGTGCCAACCAGGGAAGCCCAGGTAATAAGCTTTCTATAGCTCACTTGAAGTGGTTAAAATATTGTTTTTAAGTAGACCACGATAGGTTAAGCATGTATCTTATACTCCCTAGGGCAACGGTGAAAAAGAAAAGACGAAGAAGCATAGTCAAAAATACAATAGAGAAAATAAGATGGAATAGTAAAAAATGTTCAGATAACACAAAAGAAGGCAGGAAAATATAAAAGAGGAGAACAAAAGAGGGCTCAAACAGAAAATGAATAATAAAATGGTAGACCTGAATCTAAATATATCCTTAATTCTACTAAATGTAAATTGCCTAACCATACCAATTAAAAGACAGAAATTGTCCAAATGAGTTAAATAAGCGAACCAACAGGATTCTGTCTATAAAATCTCATATAGATTATAACCATATATTTAGGTTAAAAGTAAAAGGTTGGAATTAAGAAAGTGAAAAGACAGCTCACAAGATGGGAAGAAATTTTTGCAAATCATATATCTGGCAAAGGACCAGTGTCTAGACTATATAAAGAACTATTACAACTCAACACTAAAAAGACAAATAGCCCAATTAAAAAATGGGCAACGGATCTGAATAGACATTTCTCCCAAGAAGGTATACACATAAAAAGATGCTCAACACATAAAGCACATAAAAAGATGCTCAACATCATTAGCTCTCAGGGAAATGCTAACAAAAGACAACCTTCACATTCACTGGGATGGCTACAATACAAAGATAGATAATAACAAGTGTCAGCAGGGATGTGGGGATACTGGAACCCTCGTACAATGCAGGTGAGAATGTAAAATGGTGCAACTGCTTTGTAAAACAGTCTGGTAGTTCCTGAAAAGGTTAAACAGAGTTAACATATGACCCTCCAATTCTACTCATATGTATTTACCCAAGAGAATTGAACACTTATGTCCACACAAAACTTGCACCATTTGCATCTTTGTCAAAAATCTTCTTTAGGTAAAAGAATTTTAAGGGAGACAAAAGACAGTCCCAGATGTCAGAAATTAAAGGAAAGAGGGAAATTAACTGGGGTCAGTGTTTTCAGCTCTTCAGACTAAACTTACTGACCTCAAATGTTCAGCTGCATAAACATAAGCCATTTCTGCCACTCATATTGGCAAGCCATTTGTGGAGAGCACAAACTTGAGTCAGAAGATTTAAATATTTGGTTTTGTATCCCCACTGACTGCTATTTAGAAGTGTCTGGAATTGGAACAGAGAATATTCAACAGCCTTACTGTTTGCCAACTGACACTCCGTGTATCTGTGCGCATCAGGAAATGGATTTAGCCAGATTTTGATGCTGTAGGTAGGGGAAGTTTAAAACAATATATAGAAACTTATTTTACTTCGATAAGGGAGATAAGTATAGCTTCGTGGAATGAATGTTGAAATGCACTCTTATGTCCTGATAATTTTTTTTTTTTTTTGCAGTGAGCAAATAATGACTTAAAACAAATAGTAAATATGAGGTGGGAAAATAAAGAGAAGAGAGAAAGTTCACTGAGTGGGCTGAGAGTGAAGCAATCTGGATGCAAATCTTTTATTCACTTTCATTCATTCATTTACTCACTTATTCTTTCAACAAATATTTATGGAGGGTCCACTATGTGCCACACACTGTGCTAGTTCTCACTAAGAGGTGATGACCAAGATGTACCTGAGTCTGACTTTCCTTGTGTTTGAGAAACCACATAAACAGAGATCAGCAGCTGTGAGGGTTCATGTCACAGGGGAAACCTACAGGACAAGTGCCCAGGCTGTGTGGTCAGTCCCAGGAGGAAAGGTGCTCAGTGGGGTTTGGTACGATGCTTGGTACACTTAATGGTGGCTGGTGTTTAGCCTCAGATAACTGGTGTGTGTGTGTGTGTGTGTGTGTGTGTGTGTGTGTGTGTGTGTGTATCTTCTAATTAACTCATCAAACTCACCTCTGAGTATGTTACAACCTACTGAGAAGATCAGATGCCAGTAAATTCAATAGAATGTGGAACCATAAAGCTTGAGGGATGCCCAGGGGGCTCTGGGAACCCACATGTCAGCTGAGGGGTAGAGACAAGTGTGACATTCTAGAGGAGAGGACCCCAGTTGAGTGCTGAACTTTGACTTACAAACAAGAGTACTCTCAGACTCTAAGAACATTAGCAACTGCCATCCTGGAAGAAACAAGGTATTTCATCATTATTGATGAAATTGATTCACTCATATTTTAATTTAAAGTTCAAGTTAATACTATTTTCTTCTGTGTGTGTATGAAGCTGACATATATATATATATATAATTTTTTTTAAACAGGTAATTTCATGCTCTTAAAATGGGGCATAAAGTGGTCGTATTCGACATTTCTGTCATCAGAGCCTTGTGGGAAACTCGTGTCAAGAAGCACAAAGCCTGGCAGAAGCAGGAGGCAGAAAGGCTCGAGAAAAGCGCATTGGAAAAGTATGTGTTCTCTGTACTTGCTCTGTAGCTCTTTAGCGAATAAGACAGGCTGCATTTGTGTTGTGGAGGGGAATGCCTTTCCTCTGAGATTTCTTCCTGTCCGTGACACTTGCTCATTGGACTTCAGAATCTTCATGCTGTTGCCTACAATGAATATTCGATTCCTCTAACAGTAACACTCACAGCTGTAAGGACCCACATACATTCCAGGTACTGTGCTAGGCATGGAAAAGACAGCAATGACACGACAAATTCCTCTACGGGAAATTCTGAAAGACCGCCTCGCTGCCCTCAGCAGGCTAATGCTGTCCACCCATGTGACCACATAAGGCTGCTCTATGTCCTGCACTCAGCTCTCACCCGTTGAGCTGAACGTTAGATAAGATTCACTGTGTTGATGCAATTTTTACTTGGATCGGAATGATGTGGTTTGACTACTGTCATACACTCATGAAGTATGAGTAAAAGAGAGTTACTGTGTATATGAAAACTAAGTTGAGGGCTTCGGAAAAACTACGTGTGTGATCAATAGGAACCACCCAATTGAATTAACACCGTACAAGACGGATAAAAGTACAATGAGCTAGAAAACTTGCACATTCAGGTGGCTTTGCATGTCTGTAATTTTTATGCCCTGTGAGGAAACCCAAACTGGAAGTCTTGGATGATGTGTTATGGGTGTGGTTTATATAAGAAAGGCAGAGTGGGATTCTAATTGGCAGACCCATTCTCAAAGGTGGTCCATGACCCTACATCAAATTGGCAAATTGTGACATATGTCTATGCTTTAGGTTAAAAACAAAATGTGTAGGATATGAATGTCTCTTTATTCTTGGTTCTCCACTTCTATGAACTATTTCGATCAAACAAATACTTATTCTGATCATGCTTGATAAGTAAGCTGCTACTGTAAGCATCACAGCTGTTCCAGGTGGTTATAATTATCCCCAGTCTGAAGATGAAGTTAGGACCTAAGTAACTTGCCCAAATTGACAGGGCTGGTAAATGGAGGATTTGGCCAAACGTTTCCCCCTATATAATGCTGTAATCACAGATAGCTGGACTGTCTTTTCACTTGCCACTAATATGAGATTATCCACTATGACATGAATCTTAAATTTAAGAATTGGAACCCTCAGGTCAGGCAACACGCATGGCAGAGGATCTTAGGGATCTACATGAACATGAATTACACAAGGTCCCAGGGCCCTAGGAGCCCAAAGTGGTTCTCAGCCCTGCTCCAGCTTCCTCCCACCCCCAGCATCTGGGGTTACTCTAGGGTGGGACAACTTGCTGAATGGGGGCCCAAGCCCTGGGAGGTTTATGGAGGTGTCTGTAGCTGAGGTAACCCCCTGTGGATTCTGGGAACAGCAGCCATCTGCAGGAGCTTTGGTCTGAGAACCGTACCCTGGAAGCCACTTTGCAGTCTCGTTTGACTCTTGATCTCTGTCTTCCATCGTGGCGCCAAATGGCTTTGTGTCCACATTCACACGTCTCATGTACACAGGGTTGGTCCTGCATTAGGCTCAGTGCCATAGGGCTTGTGCTGTGCCTTATCTTAACCTAAGACAGAAAACTTCTTGGGAATTTGTTAGGATTTTCTAGCTCAAGATAAGAAAAACAGCCACCAAACTGGCTGGGTGGTGAGGAGGAACTGGGAGGGTGGCTGGAGAAATGTGATGTTCAGGAAGAAGCATTAATTTCCCAGGACCTGCAAAAATGAATGTAGTGAATTTACCTTTTTCTGGCAGGTGTTTTTGAAGTTTCATAATATGATTTATACTGTTGTTAGGACTATTTGAAGTTCCCCTTTAGTTTCTCAAAATTTGTTTCCTGTGGGAAAGTTAATATCTACATATATATATTTAAATGAATTTATTTATTCGGTTGCACTGGGTCTTAGTTGTGGCAGGTGGGCTCCTTAGTTGAGGCATGTGAACTCTTGGTTGAAGCATGCATGTGGGATCTAGTTCCCTGACCAGGGATCGAACCTGGGTCCCCTGCATTGGGAGCACAGAGTCTTAACCACTGGACCACCAGGGAAGTCCTGAAAGTTAATGTACTGATGACTGCTTTGTATAAAAGGCAGTTATCTGGTTAATTTAAATGTACTAAACCAGGCAAAACCCTTTAGCTTGTTCTGTTACCTCACTTCATGGTATTTCATTTTGTAATACTGTATTTGTTCCATGAGGTATATACCAACACTTAACATTTATGAGTGGAGAACATCACTCTACTTGAATGAAACTCAGTCATTTAGATGGAGAGATAGAGATGCTTTCGTTAGGCTCTAAATGAGGAATTTTTCATCCAGTGAGGCTATTTGCCATCTAGACTAAGATTGTGGGCTCATTTCCTAAGGAAAGAGTATTTTATTTGCACACTTACTGATTTAATTAATAGAGCTCTAATGGCATTGTTTTGTATGTTTATCTTGTATTTGAAATACTACTAAAATTGACTTAAGGGGACAATTATTCAATTATGTGGGCGATAAAGTATAAAGACAATGACATTTTATTTATGTTAATTACTCTCAAGGAAGAGAATGGATTTGTAAAAATAATTTATATTCTCATTGTGACTTTCTCTAGGTTTCAAGGGGACTAAGACATCAAACATTTAAAACAGAAATCCAAAAAATATTTGGTATTTAACTATTTTTTAAGTAGTGCATCTAATTTCCTTTTTCCCTCCACTTACGTTGGCTGTACCAAGATATGTGAAATAGTTACATCAATTTGTAATTTGTGATATAGGAAAGATGTGTTGGGTAGGGCTTAACCAGTATCATTTCATTACCTTGCTAGACTCTACCTTCAGGTTCAGTCTAAGAAATGAAGAAAGAAAAGTTAGAGACATTAATCTGAAAATCGCTCATTGAATACAAGAACTCGCTGTGGCTGTGCTGCTGGTTGTGAAAATTCTGGGAGGATTTCTTTTATTATTTCAATCAGTGTCTTGGATCTAGGGTCTGCCCTGTATCCCTGACTGCTACAGTCAGAGCTAGAGCTACAGGTAGATATTTCAACTAATTTTTATCATATGGTATTAAAAATATTTAAATTACACAGAAGAGCTAATAATGAAAAGCAAATCACCCCAAGCCCTTGCTAGTATTTCCCAGAGGAGCTCACTTCTAACTCTTCCAGCACTTTCTCCTGGTATTAAATTAAATTCCTATTTCTCCATGTGCTGGTATTTTAAAATTTGTCTGTTTTATTACATTATTTGTAGACTTCATATGTAGATCCTGAAGCCCCAGGTAGTTGAATACCCAGTGCTTTTCCCCAGCTCAGCAACCTGTGACTAGGACCTGGGTAGGGTAGTAGCTGTGCTAGCCAATGCCATCAGCAAGATAGTTTTTTTCCAGTGCTCCTGTTCTCCTAGATTAATGGCAAGCATGAAACTCCACTGATACCTGAAGTGGTGTCTGAAGAGCAAAAAGTCTGATTAAGGGGGAAACATTTGCACACAGTCCTGGGGAACCAGCCCTGCAGAAATCTGGGATCAGGAACTCCAGGTAGACATAAGAGCAAGTGCAAATACCCTGAGGCAGGGGTTTGCCTGGGTGGTTCAGGGAAGAACCAGGAGGCTAGAGTGACTGGGCCAGAAAAAGAAAGTGAGGGTGCAGTAGTGGATGAGGTCAGACAGGCAAGGGGAACGCACAGATCCACAGGGCCTTGTAGGCCATAGTGAGACATTTGCTTTTATTGGGTGAAATGAGAAACCAATGAGAGGTATGGGCAGAGGCATGACATGGTGTGACTGACACTGTCACAAGCTCACTCAAAATGCTGGATGAGTTTAGACTGTAGGGAGGCAAGAGTGGTGCCTACATGACGATGCTGGTGACTTGGACCAGGATGGAAGCAGTGAAGGTGGTGAGAAATGGTCAGATTCTGGTAGAAATGACCCTATTTGTTGATGGATTTGATGTGAGATATGAAAGAAAGCACAGAGTCAAAGATGACCCTGAGGTTTTTGACCAGAGCAACTGGCAGGCTTTTTCTAAGATGGAGGAAAAAGCAAATTTTGCAGGTGAAGATCAGGAGTTTGGGTTGGAATATGTAAATGTGGGGGATGCCTTTTAGATATTCACGTGGAGATGCTGGGAGGCAAGGAGGCTGGATTCATTGAGGACGTGTTGGCTGGAGATATATAATTGCACGTCATCAGCATATAGATGTATTTAACACCAAGAGACAAGAATGTCTGTAGACAAGAATGATTTGTATTGCTATCAATTTTCTACAAGTTAACTTCAATCTCTGCCGAGTTGTAAAATAGCTTAGTCAGCGACAAAGGTGCATACCCTTACAGGATCAGATAAAATCCACCAAGTCTCCAGTATTCCAGAGAAATGATATCCACCAGTCTCTTGCTTTTTTCAGCCTTACATTTCTTCTTACAATTGACAGTGCCTGGTAGTCCAGGCCAGGACTTTCCACATGCCCAGTCCTCAAAGATGTTTCTGCCCCAGACTCTTTCTTCTGTTCCTGCCCCTCCTGATGACTTGGCTCCTGGGCTTTACTGCGACAACAGAGCCACTGTGATTCTAGTGCACTTTTCCTTCAGGTACCACCTGAGAGTTTCCATACTAGGACTGACCCTCTACTACAGGGTTTTTTGTTTTGTTTTGTTTTATTCAGCATTTGTATTGCTTCAGGCCCTGTAGAGACCAGGGCTGCATCTGCAGCCTGCTTCTAAAAGAGTCCTCTTTTAGAAGCCTGGGATCCTGTCTGTCACCAAGTCTCTGAGTTGGGCTGAGTAGGGCCCAGATGCCTTCCTGAGTGTGGAATGCACCAAGTTCCTATCCAAGGCAGGCTACCTTATTTTGAGACAATGTCTCTGTGTGATAGATTTGAAGGAAAACCACAACAAACCTTGGTTTTGTACCACATAGAATGTTAACCTGTTAAAGGCTCCAAGCAGATATCAAATCTCTACATGGAGAAAGGCCCCCAGGTGCAAAACACTGTTCTAATGACTGCGTGAGCATCTGGAGGGCAGCAAGATGTGGTCCATCATGATGGAGCTTATGACCAAGCTGGGGGGATATAAAATAATGTGTCAGAGAAGTAGCAACAAGAAGGTGCTGGGAGTGATGGGGAGGCTGAGGAGTCCTGGGCCAGCTCCAGTGTCAGATTGGAACTGGAGTTTATGAATAACAGGTTCATCTGCAGGAATGAAGTTTCCCAAGGTGGCTGATGGATGATCTTCTAAAATCGAATTTTATAAACTGGGGCTGCCTGTATATTTCTATCCATATGCTCCTGAAAGATCATCAGATTCCTGTGGCCTTGCATTTTTAAAAAATTTGGGTGTCACCTCATAATCTCAAGGGATATTGTAATTAATCAAAGGCATAGGTAATTTTGGTAGAAATTTTAGCCATGTTAACTCACCTCCTCTACTTTTAAAGTCAGATTTGCTAATACTTCACAACTCTGAGGGTTTAAGATTCCCCCGCACCCCATATCCACCACAGCAGAGGAAACAAGAAAGGAGGGGCGGGAGAGGGGGCGGAAGTGGAGGGGAGGGCTTGTTTCCTGCTGGGAAACTGCAGGTGATAAGGACTGCGCTTGCGCTTGGGCCCAGGTGGCCCGCCTGACTTCTCCAGGCAGGTGATGGCGATTCCCCAGGAGATAACCGAGACCTCTGCTGCCCGGTTTAGGATAAAGGAGGAGTGGAACTTCGTGGCCGAGTGCAGAAGGAAGGGCATCCCCCAGGCTGCGTACTGCAAGAATGGCTTCATAGACACCAGCGTGAGGCTTCTGGACAAGATTGAAAGGAACTCCCTCGCAAGGCAGAGTGCAGTTTCCAAGGAGAGAGACAAACGGAGCAGTGAGTTTGTGTTTGAACTTACGGGGGAGCACTGGAAGGTGAGTCCATGCGTTTCGGTCCCTACCTACAGCACGCCGAGGCTCTTTGCATTGCTGCGGCCGACGTCAGCTGCTAGGCTGAGCTCAGCCCGTTGACCTTGGCCCAGTGCGCGCTGTTGCTGTTGTCTTTAGAGAGCTTTCCCTTGGATGCGGAGGAGCCATTGCCAGCTCTGAACCGGGTTCTCGCGTCTTTTCCGCGGGGAAAGACTGTGCAGTCTTGAAAAGAGCGGCGGGATCCCCTTGGATCCTTCCGACGCTGCGAGGGACTGGGACCCCAGCGGCTCCTCAGGATGACACAGCCTTTACAATGCTTGATTCTGGGAATTCCCTGGCGGTCCAGGGGTTGGGACTCCGCGCTTCCATTGCCGAGAACGCGAGTTCAATGTCTGGTTGGGGAGCTAAGATTCCGCCAAGCCGCGGGGTGCGGCCAAGTAAAAAAAAAAACAAAAAACAACGTTCGATTCTGCGTCTCCTTGCTACCCCTCCCCGCCCATTAAAAATAACTCCTTGCCGCTTTTTTTTTTTTTTTTTTTAATGCTCTAAACCCTTGACTTGCCTAATACCCCTCTGTGGGCGGTGGCTTTGCTGACTTGTCACAGAGTGTAGAGCCGCAAAGGAATTTCGCAGACCCTTTAGCCAGTTTTCCTCTGAGTTTATGCGGCCAGGACAAAGATGTCCCCTCTTTCTTTCCTCAGGTGTGTACAGGTGCTTCCTGCTCCCACTCCCCCAGGTTACTGCTGGCTTGGAGAGGCATCTCAGGGCTGCCTGTGCTCTGATGTTTCTTGGTTGAAGCAGCACGTGGTGTGTGTGCGCTGGGTGGCGGCACAAATGAGCTCGGTCTATCTTCCGTTCAGTGGGACAGAGATGTCTGGGACCTGCCCTCCATCTCTTTTTATCCCACCATTTTTGTGGCTGAAAGGACTCTGGACTGGGAGACCATATATTTTGGGTGACCCTTTATTGGCCGTGTGACCTGAGGCTGTTTGCTCCATTTGTATACATTTTATCTCCTTCTCTGTTCAGTGGTGCTGATGCTTGCCTTGACCCCCTCTGAGGGCTGTTGTGAGGATTAAACGAGCGGATATTCTGTGACACTGTCTTGTTAGCGACACAGCCCTATAAAACTGGGAGAGACTATGACCGAAACCTCTTTGGTGGTCTTTCTCCTGCATCTGCATCATTGAGATCCGTGGATACATGGATACTGTCTTTTCTGGGGCAAGATGGAGGGCCTGTCTGGATTTCTAATTAAATACCGCTGCTAAATCATTCTCGTGTGCCGTGGTCAAACACGATTCCAGCCCGCTTGGGGAACCTGTTGATTCCTCTCGGCTCACAGCACCTTTGGAAAAAACCACTTCAAAGGGCATTTTGCGAGTGCCTCTAGTGTGGTCGGGGGATAGGAAGAGGGTTATGAGTCAGCAGGCTAGGGAGACCCCAGGGTGAACTATGTGGATGTTGTCTTCATTACTTACAGCCTTCTTGTCCCCTGCATTTGGTTCCCTGAGCTGGTACCTTATCCTCATGGGTACCCACCGAAGGCAAGACTCTGGGGCCTCAGGCATTCATTAGTATGAATTTCAGTTACTGTTTTCCTTCCCCAGAGAGATTTGTGTTTCAGTCTTGCCTCTACTTAAGGAGTGAAAAGCTCCATTAAAGGATGTTTGCAGTCTTAGAGTGCTCACGGCAGTGAGGGAGTTCTGGCCTCTAACATCACACCAGGCAGCAGGTCTGGCCCCTGCAGGAGGTCAGCAAGAGGTGGACAGGGCGGTGGAGCTTCTGGGACCTTGGGAACTGGGTGGGGAGAGCTCCCCTGGGGTTCCTTGGAGCGGCTGTGGGGCTGTGACCTATGACTTGGGTACCCGATTAGGATGGGGGTGTCGGGAGTCAGGCATTCTTTGTGAGCTGGATGCCCCCAGGCCCTGGGCCCTGCTCTTTCAGGGAGATTTCTCTAATTTTACTGAACAACTTTTCAATAGAAAATTTCACTTCTACTGTCAAGTTTTTTTTTTTTTTTTTTTTGCGGTACGCGGGCCTCTCACTGCTGTGGCCTCTCCTGTTACGGAGCACAGGCTCCGGACGTGCAGGCCCAGCGGCCATGGCTCACGGGCCCAGCCGTTCCGCGGCATGTGGGATCTTTCCGGACCGGGGCACGAACCCGCGTCCCCTGCATCGGCAGGCGGACTCTCAACCACTGCGCCACCAGGGAAGCCCTACTGTTA
This sequence comes from Kogia breviceps, assembly GCF_026419965.1. NCBI lineage: Eukaryota > Metazoa > Chordata > Mammalia > Artiodactyla > Physeteridae > Kogia > Kogia breviceps. The sequence goes on from NC_081319.1 coordinate 41,630,457, forward strand.
AGTTTTTAATTTCCAAGAGCTGTCTGTTTGTTTTGTGAATGAATGAGTCCTGTAATGTGGCTTTATATTTCTACTTTTATGGATGAGTCTTAAATTTTCCTTTAAAAATTTTGTCCTGTTTTCATTTCATGGGGGCTGTTCTTACTTATCTTGGGATTGATAGCTTTTTTTGGAGGAAGTTTCCATCTTTCAGAGTCTCCTTTTTCATTTTGGGGTGTTTGTGTTGGTCTGGCATGTTGGGACTCTCTGGGAGGTCTGGAGACACGGGGTGTCAGGAGCACTGAGGTACTGGAAGCTCCAAGTGTGTGTTAGGTGAGGGCTTCGTTTTTGGAGGGCGTTGCTATGGAGCCCCATGACTCCAGCATGTTCCCCCCACCCCCTGCCCCAGGAGTGCATATTTATGATTTGTCTGCAGCTGGTGAGTGCCCACAGAGAGGATCCTCTCACATCCTGCAGGTAGGGACAGGCCTGGCAGCCAGTGCTCTGGACAGAGAGGCGGGCTGGGTGGGGAAGTCTCAGCATCCATCACTCATCCTGTGGTTGCTGCCTCCCTCCCTAGATGTGCCTGATGGTCCCCAATCCAGACACTCTGTTTAATCCCTCCAGTGGATAAGCCTCAGTCTTCTAGAGGGGCAGTAGTTCTGTGACATTGATTGGGGGGCAGAGATCTGGTCCTAAACTTTGAACTGGACCTCATTCTTTTAGCCCTGCCTTCTGCTCTCACCTCCAGACATGCCTGGCTCTTCCACTTCCTGAGCCTTGGGAGCCTCTGGTGAGAAGTTCAGGTTATGTCTCATTGTTCCTCCTGCTGGTGGTCTAAGATTGAGCCGATCAAGGGAGGTGGGTTACTATCTTCCAGTTTTCCAGCTACAAACATTTTCCTGCTGCTGCCTCCCTTCTCTTTCTCTTTGCCCTCTGTAAGGTTTATATCTTCAAAAATAACTCCTCTACTGTCATCTTTTGTGGTTTTAGAGAGGAGCAAAAGTGTACGTGTTGTGTTCAATCTGCCATCTTTACCCTGTTCCTTTTATTTATTTTTATTTTTTTATTTTATTTTATTTTTTTTTGCGGTATGCGGGCCTCTCACTGTCGCGGCCTCTCCCGTTGCGGAGCACAGGCTCCGGACGCGCAGGCCCAGCGGCCATGGCTCACGGGCCCAGCCGCTCCGCGGCATGTGGGATCCTCCCGGACCAGGGCACGAACCCGTGTTTCCTGCATCGGCAGGCGGACTCTCAACCACTGCGCCACCAGGGAAGCCCTCCTTTTATTTTTATTTAACACACTATCTTGAGATTTTCCCATGTTATTAAAAATAGTTATGGATATAATTTTAGAAGGCATAATAACCTTTCCAAGTGTGCCATTATTGGAAGAGCAATATGAGAGAAGTTTTTATGAGACACTTGATAACTGAAGCTTCAAAAGAGAGAGTGTTTTTATGACCTAGGGTCAGCTCCCTGATGCCCCAGCTCGTCGTCTTGTCTCAGCGGCAGGAGGAAACCATCTGATATGGTGTGGGTTGCATTCAGATAAGGATCAGGAGGTTCCAAGATGGGTTTGCCAGGCCCGGGTACTGGGGGCAGTCACACAGGGCCCTGTGCTGGGAGGGGCCCTGTACTTGATTTAATGCTCTGCTGTCACCATCTTGAAATTCTTAATTTTTAGAAGGGGGCTGCATTTTCATTTTGTACTAGTTCCTGAAACTATGTAGCCTGTCCTTACTCTAAGTGACCCATTTAAATGTCTTTGGGTTTCAGCGTCCCTCTTTTAAGTGGGCCTTAATCATGCCCACTCTGCCTATCTTATGGTACTGTTACGTGAAAGCATATTTAAGATGAAAGTACTTTTGCAAGTTAAAAGCTTAATCCACATATCCAATAGCAATGATCATAAAGCCCATTACAAGCACCAGGTACCAAGCAAGGGTCACTGTGGACCTTCTGATTGCTACCTCCACCCCACCCGACCTCTCCCCTGTACATTCCTGCCCCCCTTTGCTGATGATGTGCTGTGGTCGGCTCCATGAGGTCAGGGGACATGCATGTCCCTCAGTGCTCAGCACACCTCGTTGCAGTGGGGACTCGTAATCCTGTGAACTGAATTTCTTCAACTGGACAAATAGCCCCCTCTAAAGCCTTAAGCACTTCTCAACACCTTTACAATTTTATCTCAGAACACTAGAGCCAGGCGAGGCCCTGGATACAGCCGAGTTCCTCTCTGTCACTTCAGAAGTGAGGGCCCAGGGAGGGGGTGCCCCTAGAACATGGCTTGGCATCCAGGTCTCCACACTGTCCTTCTGGGCTCTTTCCCTGTTAAAGACTCATAAAAACATTTAGAAATTTGGCACAGCAAGTATTAGGTGTTGATCAAATATTTTAAAAAGCGATTAGTTTCAGAGCTGCCTGATTCCTTCTTGTATCTCTAGTGCCAAACATGAATCTGCCTGGACATAACATGGCTCACAAGATGTCCGAAGGATACAAACTACTATATGAAAAATAGATAAACAACAAGTTCCCACTGTATAGCACAGGGAACTATATTAAATATCTTATAATATAAAACTATAATGGAAAGGAATATATATATTCTTTTCTGTATATATGTATAACTGAATCACTTTGCCATACGCCTGAAACTAACACAACATTGTAGATTAACTATACTTCAGTAAAAAAAAGATGTCTGCTGAAAAAAAAAAGCGATTAGTACAGAGGAAGGGAAATGCAGCACACATTTTAAAATCTAAGACATGGCCAGATTTTATTTTTAGAAAATGTTGAATCCATATGTTGTAAATAAATAATACATGTGTGGCTTTGGGTGGGAGCCTGGTTGTCAGTGTTCACTTGGCATTTGACTTTAATAGAATCATGAATTCATGGCCCTTTTGAAATTTGGCTAATCTGCTAGTGTGAAATTAATGACATCGGCAGCATCTTGCTTTCTTTTTGGAATGGCTATAGAGCTGGCAGTTAAGCTCTCACCCATGCTCTCTCCCCTCTTGTTTTTGAAATAAATGCACATTTTCCTTGGCTCTGTGTGCTCTGCCTCTGAACTTCGACCTATGGAGGAGCTAGTTCTGATCGATGGGATCCATTCTATTCCAGGAGCTCCCAGATTCCTTGAAGGAGCAGACGCACCTGAAAGAATGGCACATAAGCAATACCCTGATTCAGATCATTCCTAAGTATATCGAGCTGTTTCAAGCCGTGAGGATTCTGGATCTGCCAAAAAACCAAATCTCCTGTCTTCCAGCTGAAATTGGTATGTTGCTTAGCTGGAGCCTTCAGACCCCTTGTCTGGGAAGTAGGCAATTCTGAGAACTCTTCCTCCTCCTGCTGCCCCAGGAAGTTGCTGGGCTGGGCTGTTTTGGGCGTTCCCAGAGCTGCTGGTTCGTGGCGTCCCCTCTGGATGTTGATGCCAGGGTCTCACCTGTGTAACTCAGCAGTACTGACATCTGCCAGTTTCTCAGAAACAAGTCTCATGAGTGAGCGGTGCTGTGTTTAGAAACTTTTTGTTTTTTCTTCCTTTTAGTTTTAGAAATGCAAACATGCAATAATATATTTATTGTAAACATGAGACACAGTATATTGTTCCCACATATTAGTCCATTGATAAGTTTAGTTTAGCTTATTGTATTAATTTGATCAAGGTTCTATTATTTTCAATCATTTTGTTGTTCACTTGCTTCACTGTAAGTGAAGTCCACAGCGATCATCATCACTGTTTCTCTTTGTCTTGTGTGTGAGGCACATAGTTGTGCTGGGCATATAGTTGTTACGATTCTTCTAAGACACTCAAGTCTTCTTGGAGACATATCATCCCCATAAACCTCAGTCGTGAGCAGGGCAAAATAATTAAACATTCTAGAAAGGAATAAAATGTAAAGTCAACTCTCTCAGTAAGGATTGTTAACAGTTTCCTGGGTATCAAAATTGTACACACAACCCATGTTCTTCTAGATATCTACATTGTAGCCATATCTATTTATAAATATGTATTAAAATATATATGCATGTTAAAAATATTTATATATACATATGTTAAAATATATGCACGCTAAACATATTTACATACAAGGGCTTACAGCATGTTCTCCGGCCTAAGCCTTGTTTCCCCTTATCATACCATGAAGGTGGGGGTGGACTCTAGGGTCAGGCTGCCTGGGTCTTTCACTTACTGGCAGGTCACCTTAGGCAGGTCACTCACTGGTTTTCAGTCTCCCTATCTGTAAAATGGGTATAATAATCGTACCTACTTCACAAGGTTATTGTAAGGATTAAATAGTTAATACAAAGAAAGCATTTAGAACAGATAAACCCCCAACATTTGCTAGCCACCTCCATCATCATCATTGTGTTTTTCTTAAGTTTTTTAAAAATGTTACTTAATTTATTTAATACAGCAGGTTCTTATTAGTTATCTATTTTATACATGAGTGTATATATGTCAATTCCAATCTCCCAGTTCATCACACCACCACTCTATTGTTGTTTTTACGTAAATGTTATTTTTCAATATTAGAATATCCAAACTTTTGTCATTCTCCCTAATGGCTAAGTGATGATTATGGCATGATTTATTTAACTTGTTCTTCAAATATTTTAAATTTAAACTAAGTAATTGGATACTAGGTCTGAGACTCTGAAGGTACGATTCTAGTCTGACTTTGAGTAACTTGGGCAAATACTTAAAAAAATACTCAGCTACAGGATGAGATAGTCAAGAAAGAGGACCATGGGAATGAAGAGTTTAGAGCTCTTTTCTGTTGCATGGCTGTATTTTGTAAAGGAGGTGGAGTTGGATCTCTTACAGTGCTGTCTTAGAGAACTACTGAGCATTGGCTCAGCAGAGGGGGTGCGGGGAAAGTGGTCACCAAATGGGGTCTTCTTTTTCTCATTATCAGGACAGTTATTTCTGACATTTGACATCAAGGAATTAAGCATGGCAGTGGGTGGTCCTCTTAACTCCTTTGTGGAACTCCTGAGAAAGTATCATTAAATGGGTTTAAAATAACTAATTATTGAAATCATTTAATAATGTTTACTCAAATAATTTAAAATATGTAAATTCCTTAATGTATTCCTTGGGCTCTAGAAACAAGAAGCGTCTGGACAAAAAATTGTGTCTCAGTTGGGTTATATTCCCCTCACTGGAAATTAGGTCTGAGGGCCCTGGGAGAATGGGCTATAAGTAGGGAGATTTCATTTCAGTTGGAAAAGATCCTGGAACATTCTAGGAAGGGATGGACTCATTAGCTATTTAGAAATATAACGTGCTGGAGCTATGACACCTGTCTTAGTCTGTTCAGTCTGCTATAAAAAAAATACCACAGACTGGGTGGTTCATAAACAAAATAAATTTATTGCTTGCAGTTCTAGAGTCCGAGATCAGGGTGCCAGCATGGTGGGCTGAGGGCCTTTTTCTGGGTTGCAGACTTCTCGGTGAATCCTCACATGGTGGAAGGGGCCAGGGAGCTCTGTGGGATCTTTTTACAAGAGCATGAATCCCATCGTGGGGACTCCACCCTCATGACTTTATCCAAACCTGATTACCTCCCAGAGACCCCACCTACTAACAACATCACCTTTGGGCATTAGGATTTCAACATACTAATTTTCAGACCATAGCAGTGCCTTAAAAGTTTTATTTTAGTTGTTGTGACGTGGGACCCTTGTCACACCGAAAAACCGTTTTTTCCGGAACCTCAAGCTTATGGTGCTTGAAGATAATGCTGTTCACCACGTCTGATGGAGACAGTTGAGCCCATCTCCGATGAATAATGCCAAGTTCTTACCAGAATGTTGAGAAAGAAAAAATAGTGTTTCTATAATGAGATCAGGCATTGTGGAAATAAGTGGCATGGAGAACAACAATTTGAATACAAACATATACAATTTCTTAGTGTCTATACATTATTAAAATGTTATATTTGAGGCAGACTTTCTAAAGCTATTGCTTTTCCTTTGAGCTAGGAAAGTTACTTTTTCTTTGAGCTAGCTAGAAGGAGCTCATATACAGCTTTCTCTCCAGTTACCTCATCTTCTCTTTGCATCCCCTTATGATAAACAAATGCATATACAGTTGGTATAAACGTGTCCCTAATGCAAATGCCTCCATCAACCAGATCAGGTAACTCTTTAATAGATAAGTTTACTCTCCTGTGTCTGGAAGCTAGACAGCTTAGAACATTCACACCATCTATGCCAATCCTCTACTTTCCTTATTTAAAGAAGGACTGTGCAATACATTGTCTTACAGAAGCTGGGGCTGTGGCGATCATTAGTCTGATTACATGCTCTCCGGTCCTCCCCAGAAAAGCAGTCTTTCCTTATTTTTTATTAGCCCCCATATCCATCCTGCTATTTTGACACCAATACCTGACTGTAAGGTTGCAGTGTATACCAGGTGGGTAAGTTAGAGGGGCCACTGATTTCCACAGCATCACCATTATCTTCTAACAGTGAGACCACCAAAGTTGACTCAGAAGTGGCCCTGCCTCCAACATACTGTCTTTGTATTTTTCCCTTTCTCATTTATAAAATGGCAGGAAATTTGTATTTTGAGTGCCTGCTCTGCAAAAGGAAACAATAATTTTGGTTTTCTAATTTTAAAAATTAGGTTAAGAATGTTAAGGTATTCAATGCCTTAGAACATGCGTGACATGATTTTTGGAATATTAAATATATTTACTCTTGTGCTAGTTTCTGGTTTGGAATTGGTCATGTATTTATTCAGTCAAGACAGAATTGGGTTTCAGTGTTTCTCCATCAATCCAGTTATTGCCTGATATTCTTAGTGTGTTCGCTTCCTGCCTGTGAAATGGACTTAGGCTTTTTTAAAGCATATTCTTCAGGAAGCACGATACATCATAATTAGTAAATGCAAATCTGAAGCCAAAGATAAATGAATTACATGCAGCCTATAAACAATGACTCCTTGTTTGGGTCATTTAGCACGTACATAGAGGTTTGTGTGTATTTCAGTACCTAGCTCACTTCCCATTAGAGTCCACCGTTAGGCCATAGCTTGTCACTGTGCTTCCTAGGAACTGGACCATTTCAAAGCCATTGCCTGTTACTTCATTCATCATGTGATTTCAAATGGGTTTGCGCTCTGTGGGTGCTGGGCCCTGACCCACTCTACATAGGGGACAAATGCCCCACACTCTCCTAGCCTGTAGTTTCACAAAGGGTTAAACAGATAAAGAAAAAGCAAAAAATGCTCTGCAAGGACCAAAATGCTCAGGATAAAAGATGAGCAGACATTCAGTCAGAGTGCTTAAAAAACAAACACAGAATTATATTTAATGCCTTTCCCACCATCATTTATACAAATGTCATACATCTTCGTTGTGCTTTTTGTCCTTAAAAGACCTTAACGGACCTACACCATGCATGTTGTTTTTTTCTGATGACAGGTCGTTTGAAGAACCTGAAGGAACTCAATGTGCATTTCAACCGTCTGAAGAGCATTCCTCCAGAACTGGGAGACTGTGAAAATCTAGAGAAACTGGATTGTTCTGGAAATCTAGAATTAACTGAGCTCCCCTTTGAAGTAAGAAGAAAAATGTTTGCACTATGATTTACTTTTATTTGGTTTATGACATGGAATGGTCTGTAATATGGGGAAGAATTTTAAAAGATGAAATTCATTTTTATTTATATCACTTTTCCTGACATTTTAATCACCCTAAACCAGCTATTATCAAGTCTTTAAAAATGTTCTTACACTTGGCCACAACCTGAATTTAAGTTCAAAAAAGCTATCAAAGGAAAACTAGGCAAAAAATCCTATTTTCATGCAATATATTTTTATTTAATGCCTATTTAATACATGAGGCCTGTTGTCTGTAATGCAGATCCTGATTTATTTATCCATAGTGGAGGAATAAATTGAAAACAGTTGGAAATAAATAAAGGGGATAAAATTTAAAAATGTATATACTCGTAACAAAACTTATAGATAACTAAAGCAGTTCTACAGATAGGATTTGAGAAGTCCATTAATTTAAAAATATCCATTAGTTTCTTTTTGTCTGTATTCATTGGGGAAATGATTTTAAATTACTTTTCTGATAAAAAAGAACATATGAAAGTGAACAGTTTTTATTGCCAGATAAAACTCAACAACGTTCTTGTGCTTGAAGAGAGAGATGGATCTCACAAATTTTGCTGGTAATGAATAGGCTAAAAATAGTATCGCTGGTGAGGCTCTGACAAGGCCGTGGCCACTGATTCTATCTAGTCCTAGAAGGCGTATTCTTCTCCTTTCCTGAAAACTTCCGGGTTGGAGGAAGAGGCCCCTTCCGCTCTTAGCACCCATGTCACCCAGGAAATGCTGGGCAGTGGTCCCGGTGAGGGTTCACAGCCAGGGCTCAGGATTCCCCACACAAGCTGCTCGTTCCCCAGTCCTCCCCCTCTGAGAGAGAGGCCCAGTCCTCTCTCAGATGTTCAGGCTGGAAGCAAGCCAACTCACCTTTGACCTCTCTTGCTCCCATGCCCCATGTCCACTCCGTGAGTGAGTCCTGTTGGGCACGCGCTTCAGAGTAACAGCGGAGATTTCTGATCATTTGCCACATCACTTTACCAGTTCACATGTGAGTCTTCTGAAGATTTGCCAAAACCCATTAAGACAGTCTTCCCCAGGTCATCCTACTCTTTGAGGCTTGCACTTTCTGTCTTCTTTGACTTTGCACATGCTGTTCCCCACCTGGAGTTTCCTGCCCGACCTTTCCATCTGTCAGGGAACCTCAGGACCGAATTCAAATACTCCATTCTCTGTGAAATCTTTCCTGACCCCTGACCCTCACCTCACTGTGTTGCTGGGCAGATTAACCACTTCTTTCTTTGTGTTACTGAACATTGCAAATTGGAAACTTCACACTAGTTCTTACTGCATAAAATTGCATTGCTTGTTTATGAAAGTATAAACTCCTCAAGGGCAGCCACGGTGTGCTTTTCATCCTAGCACCCCCAGCGTGTAGCACAGTGAATGACACCTAGTAGATGCTCAACCTACATACTGTATTGATCTGGTTTGCATATGTTCATAGAAATGCCTTTGGGAAGAGACATCAATCTCAAAATTATTAGTTGAACTTAAGTCCCACTCTTAAAAAGTAATTAAAATATTTTGTTATTCCTTCCTAGTTAAGTAATTTGAAGCAAGTTTCATTCGTAGATATCTCAGCAAACAAGTTTTCCAGTGTCCCGATCTGTGTCCTGCGGATGTCTAATTTGCAGTGGTTGGATATCAGCAACAATAACCTGAATGACCTGCCACAAGACATAGACAGGTAGCTACTTGCATTCTGAAGGTGAGGTGTATGAATTAGTCACTAACATTTTAAACATGCATAACACGTGAATGTTCTCTGAGATCAACTAATTTTCCAGAGTTTCGTGTTTCCAGGAAATCAGTTTGATTCTTTATAGAATAAGACAATTCCCAGTCTGCACCATACATATACAAGTACAGTTGACCCTTGAACAATGAGGTGGTTAACCTGCATGTAATTTCTAGTCAGCCTCCGTACCTGGGGTTCCTCTGCATCTGTGAATTCAACCAACCTTGGACCCATGCAGTACTGTAATGTTTACTACTGAAACATATCTGCATATGAGTGGACCCACACAGTTCAGACCTGTGTTGGTCAAGGGTCAACTGTATATATACATACATATGTATATATATATATATACACACACACACACACACACACATATATATATACACACACACATATATATATACACGCACACACATATATATATACACATATATATATATACACACACACATATATATGTGTGTGTGTATGTATATATATATATATATATATATATATATATATATATATATATATAAAAATATAGTTTGAACACATCTTTAATTTACTTTAGTTCTCAATAGAATGGAACCATTAACTTTCCTTTCCTCCCCAGAGTAGAAAAGTAAATTTATTATGTACGGAATCAAAACATATTATTCTATTTGGGATATCAGGATAATTTTTATTAGTTTCATTTACTGCTTTGATTGATATGCTTAGTAATGTCTTCAAATTATATCCTTACAGCTATTTCTTATTTAAAAAGTAACTATTATACTAAATCATGTAAGATTCCTTCATTCATTCATTCTACCAATATTACTAGGCAGGCCCAGAGAGTGGGCTGGGTTCAAAGTAGTAAATGAAACAAACTGTCTGGCCTCCTGGAATCCACAGTGTTCGTTATAAAGTAGCATAAGTAAGCTATTGGGACATAGGAACCGAAAATGGCTTGGTCCCGAATGCTGTCTCGTATGACCTTTCTCTACTCCTGGTACATATGATGTGTATGGATGCTTTCCTGGTTTATGAGGCTAAATGGGAATTGTTTGTTTGAAACACAAGGGGAACTTTGTGAAATATTTTGTGGGATCAGTCAAAATTTTGCAAATGAATGAAAGAAAAAACTAGAGAGGGGGCACTGAGAACAAAATGGAAAACAGAGTAAAACACATTTGGAGCATATTTTTCTCATTTCCTTTTCACTCTGCAGGTTTGTTCCTGTTTTAAAGTTAAAATATGATGAGAGAAGAGTAACTGTGTTTTCAAGACATACAAAAGGAAATATGTTGCCAAAATTTGTTTATTCTCACTCCAACTCTAATATGATTTCTTTCCCATGACCTGTTAACCCTTGGGAATGCAGTAGACACTTGAATATATTGATTTTTTTAAGTTCCATCTTGGCCTACTCTATATTGTATAATTTGCTTATCCTGCTGCTATATCTCTGCCTTCACCTGTCAATTAAGTCAGTAAAAACTTAAAAAAGAAACCCAAATCATGTCACCCAGCATGACTTTATTCATTTAAATTGTAAAGTCAGTTTATTCTTGAGTCACTTAAAAAAATAAACTAGGGATCTCCTACTAGAATTTATTTATAATTCACTTTGGTTTTCTTGCTATGAGGCTAAGTCCTTGTGTTCTAATCCCTTTTACATCTTCTTAGGCTACAAGAACTGCAGACCTTTCTCCTGTATAAGAACAAGCTGACCTATCTTCCCTTTGCCTTGCTGAACTTAAAGAAGCTTACCTTGTTAGTCGTCAGCGGGAACCACTTGGTGAAGATCCCGACAGCCCTTTGTGACTCATCCACACCTTTAAAGTGAGTAGACAGAGAGCCCAGTAGAGACCCATTCAGACACAAGGGAAGAGCAAGAAGCACCTGGAGCCTGGGTGCCCGTCTCAGGAACCAGATTAGATGGTTCTTGTACTCTGAGAACAAGAAGTTCTGGTGCCTTACAGGATTTTGAAGTTTTGGGCCAATGGCATGGGGAGGTAGAGCTCAGAGGATTTCTAGACAAATGCTACCTGCTGGTTGAAGGCATCAGGGCTCCCTGGTCGGATACTCAGCACTCCCATCACCGCTGGCCTGGATGGGTCAGTGGCTGTTGAATCTTTCAAAATTGTGAAGAAATTAGATCAAATGCCATTTTGGATTGTCTCCTTTAGCTTCTTTTTTTGTTGCAGTAGTCCATCTTTTTTTTTTTTTTTTTTTGCGGTATGCGGGCCTCTCACTGTTGTGGCCTCTCCCGTTGCGGAGCACAGGCTCCGGACGCGCAGGCTCAGCAGTCATGGCTCACGGGCCCAGCCGCTCCGCGGCATGTGGGATCTTCCCGGACCGGGGCACAAACCCGTGTCCCCTGCATCGGCAGGCGGACTCTCAACCACTGCGCCACCAGGGAAGCCCTAGTCCATCTTTTAAATACCTTCTTGGTGGGGATTTTATGAGTCCTTTTCAATGTAGCCACATCATTTTAGAGTTTGATGTCACTAATTGGGAGTAATATCAAACAGACATAGTAAGACATCATATATGACGGAGAGACTAAATGTTATTGTTCACCTCAAGGCTTCCTGCCCGCTGTCCTCTGTCTGTGGCTAAGTAACTGTCATTTCCCCATCAAACCTCTGTACAGTCTCTGCTGTAAACTGACTCCATAATCCTGTTGGATTATTGCACAGTAGAATTCCACCGGTGACACATATTATGTGGTTAGCTGTGACTTCTAAGAAGTGAGAACTTGGGATTTAACGCCACAAAGGTTGACTTCTTCTGAGAGGATTTTTGCACAATACAAATACATAGGTGAAAATGTGATATTTTCCATACTCTCTTGAATAGATTTGTAAGTCTTATGGACAATCCTATTGAGAATACCCAGTGTCAAGATGGTAATGAAACGATGGAAAGTGAACAAGATCGCCAACATTTTGATAAAGAAGTTATGAAAGCCTATATTGAAGATCTTAAAGAAAGAAGTAGGTTATTCATATTCAAAATTATTTAAAATGAGTATATAGTATTCCATTCACTCATGCCATACATTTATTGCTATAAGTCAAACTGACAAATAGTTAATTGCTTAGGGGCAGTAACCAATAAATAAAAATAATTTGTAAATTATTTTTCTATTTACCAAAAAAAAAAAAAGAAGATACATTGCCTTTCCTTAAATAATGAAATTTTCCTAGTGCGTTAGCATGCTTAATACCTCTACAACCATGTGACAGAGAGGCTGGGAAACAAGCACTTAAAATGTGAAGATTGTGTTACTAACTTTACATGGCTTTTCAATGAAATGATATTGATAAAACAGTATTCTAGTTAATTGGAAAAGAAGATTCCATGTCAAAATCCATAAATTCAACTTAAAAAAAAAGTCATCTCGTATAAATCAAGGTACACCTATGTAAAAATCACAAAAGGAAAAAACAAGATGGCAGATTAGTAAGTAGATGCATTTAGTTTTGGTTTCCCATAGGGTGGTAAAGATACAGAGAAACAGGGTGGTCACAGTACCTCAGGAAAGAGCAGAAGTGTTTTCCCCACTGGCTATTTCTGAAGTGTTTCAGAAGCCTTAGAACCCCTTCCTTCTGTCACATCTAGACACAGGAAAAGGCATAAATCAGCCTTTGTTCTTCTAATCCCCACCTCTTTTCTGGGTGTGGATGCCTGCAAGTTACCCCTTAATTTTTCAGGTCTCTTTTTCTGATAAGCTGGGTGCAGACCTGAAAGAAAGATGTCACGCATGTTGGTTTAGGGAGAAGGTAGCCCTGGCCCCCAAGACTTTGAAGACAAGCACCTGGGGGCAGGTTCCATCAGTCACACTCAGAAGACATGCATGTGAGCTTATTTCTCCCTCCTGAGTAGGCGTCCAAAGATGATGAGTCACATTCAGATACTCAGCTGTCTCATGACATTAATGAAAAATACCACTTATTGGCAAATTAAAAGTTTTTCAATTAGATTAAGAAAATTTCTATACAGTTACCTCTAATCTGTTTCTCCATCCCTAATTTTGAATGCTGAAATATTATGAAATAAATTAGAAATTTATGTTAAACATGAAACTGAAAGAACCATTTATCAACATTTATCTTTGGGTCATATAACTTTCCTCTTGTGAAAAACCTTCTTGTATTTTATTCATTTCTTTATAATTGTATTATAGTGCTATTATATAAAAATGCAAGAACAATTTAGAGAAAATAAGTATTAATCTTTCGATCTATGTGGCCAGCAATAAAATAATTTGATTTTCAAAGTTAACTTTAGTAATGATAGATTTTGATTCCATTCATTTATTTCTAAATAATTATCGTAATTCTATCCTTCACATATTCATAGTAGGTTGAACTAAATGATATTGCCAATATTCAGCTGGTTTTGACCTACGAAAATGGTGATTTCTTAATAGTTCAACCTATGCTGGACATATGCTTTGAATTTTTTGAAGTTTGTTTCTTTTTTCTTCATCATGTTGTCTTCTTTCTTTTTCCTCCTTCCCCATAAGACTAATGTCTGAGTTAGAGAGTTCATCACTCTAAGGAAAAAAAGTAGATTTAGTGAGTCTACATGGGCATCCAACCTGATATGATTCAAGAATGATGAGGAAGTGAAGCCCTTTGCTGTTTCTCACACTTTAGTGCACATAAGAATCAGCTGCAGGCCTCACTCTCAGAGTTTTTGAGTCATCAGGTCTGGGTGGGGCCTGAGAAAGTACATTTCTAACAAGTTCCCAGGTGATACTGATGCCTTGAGTCTGAGAAACACACCTTGAGAACCATTGGTATAGACCATCCTTTGACAAAAATTGGCTGTGAAGAGAGAGAGAGAGAGTGAGGAGTAACGAGTTGGAAGAGTAAGAATGATAAAAGGGTTATTAATAAGATGGTGCTTCATTTAGGAATAGCCTAAACTTCTCTTGTAAACCGTATTCCCTTCCACCTGGCATCCCCAGTCCCAAATCCTTAACCATCTATTTCTGTTTTGTCAACTTTTATTATTTTAGGATCATACAGTTTCCAAGATGTTGATGTAGCTGTGTGAGTTGGTTGGAAAGATTGCAAAAGAATGAGAGTTAAAAATAATGTATTCTTCTTAGATCTAAATATCTCTAACGCCAGACTATACATTTGCGGTGGTTGACTTAGTGATAATAAATGCATTTATCTCTAAACTTGAAGTATGAAGTGGCAATAATTTGTGTTTTGACATAGTTACACTTCATAATAAAATGGGGAATGGTTGAGTATATATTTTCTTTTTGTTACAGAATCTGTTCCCAGCTATGCCACCAAAGTATCTTTCAGCCTTCAGCTTTGAGGCCATCCATCAGAAGACTACAGAATTTTCCTGACTTGTGGAGCTGTAAATCTTCCTGTTGTGGGTCATGTCATAGAGGAATAATGGCTTGTGCTTAAAGGCAAAGTCTAGAAACCACGGTCATAGTTGTTAGGAAAGATGATTTTCAAATTTCAAATATGTGAGTACCTCTCTCTGTGGACTGGAGAATTGATAAATGGGTTTATATATTGATATTTAAAGGTTCATTTGCATACAGTTGTTTCCAAATAATACACATTTAATATTTTAGAAAATGTGTTATTTTAAAAAAATTATCACTTAAAGACCAAATTTTGAAGTTAATTGCATTGTTTTCAGGAATCTGGAGGTAAAGGGATGATGAGAAGAGTATTTATACTGGACTAGTCAGATGAGACTTTATTTTATTTTGTTATTTAGAAAGAGTTTTAATGCATTATTTCTTTTACTGAGGACAGTTTTCCTTGGGTTTATACAAATGGCTATTTTCATGTTTTAAGTTATATTTTACAAGTGTAGGCTTTCAGGAAAGACTTTAGGTATAATCTGGACCTTGAGGGCAGAAAGAAGGGCTGGATTGTCTGCCCAGGCCTGGGGTTTAGATGGTGTGCTGGTGGCCCTAGAGGAGCAAGTGTGGGCCTGGCTGGTCCTGGGAAGCCTTGCATGCCTGCATGGATGGTCAGCCTGCCTTGAGTGGGCCCCTTGGGGGTCCTGGGGTGCCTGCCAGAGCACAGAGCAGAGGCCTTGCTTCCAGGGACCTGTCCTCCAAGGTGGCCATGTAAGTAGTGGGAATGACTAGTCCACACTGATGAGGAGTCCCTAGCAAGGCTTCCCTGCAGATACTACAGGAGAACTCTGCCTGTGGCCGAGATGCTGCGGTCCAGAGGGAGCTCAGGAGACTGGGTTTACATTGGCAAAGAAGGTATTCATTACAGGGCTTTGAACTTCGATATCACATTGTAGGATTTGGAGAAATTGTACAAATATCTATTTTTATTCTGTTATCTTGGGCTAAAATAAACAGGATTGTGAATGTGTTGAAGCTAAGTTTAAACAAGTAGCTTTTGTGACTAAGATGGAAAAAATGCATATCTTCACATATATTTATATATGAATCGACTCCTATATGGTCTAGCCCAGTGGTGTCCAGTAGTACTTTATGCAGTGAAGGAAATGTTCTGCATCTGTGCTGTCTAATTTAGTAACCACCAGATGCATGTGCTTCTTGAGCTCTTGAACAGTGTCTGGTGTGACTGAAGAGCTAAATTTTTAATTACATTTAAATTTAAATAGCCAAATGTAGCTACCATATCGTACAACACGATCGAGCCATTTGGGTTTTTCCGAAGTTAATCTGGGCTACAAATGAAGAGGGATTTTAATTTTCTTATCTGAAGAACCAGTCTACACCCAGAGGGGTTAATACTGACACCCAACATTTTGTCTTAATAGGTTTAATCATAACTCTAAATATTTTATCCTCAACAGACATAAAGCAGGCAGAACAGTCTAAAGCCACATACTAATGCTTCAGTAGAGTACTGCTTCAACTTAAAGACAAACTCTGAGAAGTAGGTTAAGAGATGGAAAGAGTAGGAAAATGAGAAATCACTTTAACTGAACCTCAAACAATTGTATTTTTCTTTATAACACTTTACAAATATAATGCAAATTTATTAGTTGTACTACGTGAATGATTTTGGAATTTTATTTCATGCTACAGTATATGTTACATACAGCCAAATGGAAAATATATCTGAAAAGGGGGGAAATGAGGGCTTTTGCATAAATTGACTGTCCATAACTCATGTAAAATTTATTTCAGTAAAACCAGTCTTTTGTGCAAAAACCTTATCTCGATGTTACATAAAAATAACTGAAAAAGTACTACATTGATATATAATTATTTCATGTTATATAACATCCCCAAAGAAATATATTTTTTAAATATGAGGCTTGTAGAAATACTATTTACTTTATTCATATTAATGTAAAAATGCAGAAAGATTCTAAAGTAGAATAAGCATCTTAGTGGAAATAATAGAAATTTGAACATTTTGCATGATGCATATGGACTGATTCATAATTTGGAAAAGTAATTTGCATAGTAGAATATGTGTATGAACATTAAAGCAATATGAATGAAAGAAAATATAATTCTTAGGAGAAAAATGTTCTGGTTCCAAAAGCTTATTATTATACCCATTTTTCATATGCTGGAAGTTAAGGGGCAAAGACACTTAGGTGAAATCATTGAGTAGAGCATTTTAATTAATAGCAAGACTTACACCAGATTTCTTGACTCTAGCTTTCTAGAATGACCATTTGGCATGCTTGCCAAACACCAGTTTAGGGTAACTCATGATGATTGTGAGCAGTAGTCTCCAGAAATCAGTTACTGTCTTTCCCTTTCTGTCAATGACTGTCTTTCCCTTTCTGAGTGGGAAGGAAACTTAGAGATTTTTAGTTTTCTTTTTTTTTTTTTATTGGAGTATAGTCAATTTACAATGTTGTTTTAGTTTCAGGTGTACAGGAAAGTGATTCAGTTATACATATACATATATTCATTCTTTTTCAGATTCTTTACCCATATAGGTTATTACAGAATATTGAGTAGAGTTCCCTGTGCTATCTGGTCGGTCCTTGTTGGTTATCTATTTTATAGTGTGTGTATGTTAATCTCAAGATCCTAATTTATCCCTTCCCACAACGTTTCCCCATTGGTAACCATAAGTTTTTTTTTTTTTTTTTTTTTTTTGCGGTATGCGGGCCTCTCACTGTTGTGGCCTCTCCCGCTCCGGACGCGCAGGCCTAGCGGCCATGGCTCACGGGCTTAGTTGCTCCGCGGCATGTGGGATCTTCCCGGACCAGGGCACGAACCCGTGTCTCCTGCATCGGCAGGCGGATTCTCAACCACTGCGCCACCAGGGAAGCCCCATAAGTTTGTTTTTGAAATCTGTGAGTTTCTGTTTTGTAAATAAGTTCATTTGTATCATTTTTAAAAATTAGATTCCACATATGAGTGATATCATATGATATTTGTCTTTCTGTCTGACTTACTACTCTTAGTATGATCATCTCTAGGTCCATGCATGTTGCTGCAAATGGCATTATTTCATTCTTTTTTATGACTGAATAATATTCCATTGTATATATGTACCACTTCTTTATCCATTCCTCTGTCAATGGACATTTAGGTTGCTTCCATGTCTTGGCTATTGCAAATAGTGCTACAATGAACATTGGGGTGCATGTATCTTTTTGAAGTATGGTTTACTCCAGATATATGCCCAAGAGTGGGATTGCTGGGTCATATGATAGTTCTATTTTTAGTTTTTCATACCTCCATACTATTCTCCATAGTGGTTGTACCAATTTACATTCTCCCCAACAGTGTAGGATGGTTCCCTTTTCTCCATGCCCTCTCTAGCATTTATTGTTTGTAGACTTTTTGATGATGGCCGTTCTGACCGGTGTGAGGTGATACCTCATTGTAGTTTTGATTTGTATTTCTCTAATAATTAGTGATGTTGAGTATCTTTTCATGTGCTTTTGGTCATCTGTATGTTTTCTTAGTTATTGTTCTGTGGTGTATGTAGGTTTAAATGCTTATTTTATGGTATGTATATTGAATTTGTTTCTAAAAATTAGGAAATTAAATCTAAGCTTTAAAACTTGAAATGATGCCGAACTGCAGTATTAATAGGCAGCTCAAATATCTCTGCTTAGAGTCTCCACCTGTTTCATCAGAATGAAAAATTGAGATGCTTATGTCATTTTATTGCAGCGTAATATAAATTATAGGTGAAGCAAATTATAGTTGAGCACTGGGCCTTACCACCACTCATAATTCTTAGGAAAGAAAGCAGCTAAACACTGGTAATAGGACCAAAGAAGACATGATGTTAAATAGATGAACTTGCCTTGATTGTAAAATTCACCAGGGAGACAAAGAGGACCCAAGGCAGAGCTTGCACCAGTAGAGCTGTGGCTTTGAGGGAAGGATGGACACTGGGGTTAGGACTTCAGTCTTTAGTAATCAGCTGCTACACTACAGTCTAATTTCAGTTGTGACTGGTCAACCCCAGGTAGCTCCTGTAACCCCAGGTACGAGCAATGAAGTGGTCCAAAACAAGATCTGGTTCTCACTTTTTTTTTTTTTAATTCCATCACTGATTTTTAAAAAAAATTATTTATTTGTTTATTTATTTAACTGCACTAGTTGCAGCAGTGCAGGTCTTAGTTGCAGCACGCAGGATCTTCAGTCTTCGTTGCGGCATGTGGGATCTTTAGTTGCAGTGTGTGAACTCTTGGTTGAGGCATGTGGGATCTAGTTCCCTAACCAGGGGTCACACCTGGGCCGCCTGCATTGGGAGTGCAGAGCCTTAGCCACTGGACCACTGGGGAAGTCCCTGGTTCTCACTTAGGACATGTTTATTTTTTTGACTCTCTGAACATATTTTGTAACGTCCTGAAGGGGCCGATAGTCAACATTGGAACTCAGGGAGCCAGGACTGCAAGGCCATCTCTTTCACAAATGCACTGTATAATCCTGGGAAAAATCACTTCACTTTGGGTGAGCCTCATTTTCCCCACCTGCAAAAAATAGAGTTGGAGAAGACAGTTTCTAAGGCTGATCCCCACTTTAATATTTTATCATTTGCTTTCTACTAAGAACCCCTTTTTATATTAATGACCCAGCATGCCTTCCCCACCTCACTGGTCACTCAGCTTCCAGCTATTTATGGGCTGCTGGGGCACCCTCTTTGCTCTTAGATGTTTGTTTCTTAGGCATGTGTTTGTTCTGTCTTGTCCCACTATTACATTTTAAGTTCCTGGAGTTTGCCTAATACAGATACGTAGACTGTGCTCAAACATTTGAACATGAATAGCAAGTCTGTGAAGAATGTAGCTACACAGTTCTGTTGTGTTGCCAGTAGTTATCTCTGTGCTGAGTTGTATAAATATTATTTCAGATATTGCCTTGAAAGTGTAAACTTACATCATAAAAATTTGCATTTTCTAGAAATGCAAATCGAAGGCACTATGAGATATCACCTTACACCGTGTACATTGATATGACTATTATATTTTAAAAAACAGGAAATAAGGGCTTCCCTGGTGGCGCAGTGGTTGAGAGTCCACCTGCCAATGCAGGGGACACGGGTTCGTGCCCCGGTCTGGGAAGATCCCACGTGCCGCGGAGCGGCTGGGCCCGTGAGCCGTGGCCGCTGAGCCTGCGCGTCCGGAGCCTGTGCTCCGCAATGGGAGAGGCCGCAGCAGTGAGAGGCCCGCGTACCGCAAAAAATAAAAAATAAATAAAAATAAAATTCTTTAAAAAAAAAAAAAAAAAAAAAAAAACAGGAAATAAGTGTTGGTTAGAATGTGAGGAAATTGGAATCCTCATGGTGGGACTGTAAAACGGTGCAGCTGCTGTAGAAAACGTTATGGCAGTTCCTCAAAAAATTAAAGTAGAATTACCATATGATCTTGCAATTCCACTTCTGAGTATATAGCCAAAAAAGTTGCAAGCAGAGTCTCAAAGAGATAATTGTACACCCATGTTCACAGCAGCACTACTCACAATAGCCAAAAGGTGGAAGCAACCCAAGCGTCTATCAATGGATGACTGGATGTGGTACATACATACAGTGGAATATTATTCAGTCCCCAAAAGGAAGGAAATCCTGTCACGTGCTACAACATGGATGAACCTTGAGGACATTATACTAAGTGAAATAAGCCAGTTAACCAGAAGACAAACACTATATAATTCTACATGTATGAGGTATCTAAAGTAGGCAGGTTCATACAAACAGGAAGAAGAATGATAGTTAGTAGGGCCTAGGGGGAGGGAGAAAAGGGGAGTTGTTGTTTAATGGCTACAGAGTTTCAGTTTTGCAAAATGAAAAAGTTCTAGAGACTGTCCCAGCAGGAGCAGCCTGCAGGCTAGGGCTCAGCCAGACCAACCCTGTGCTTTCAGGAACCACTGTCATTGATGAGAGAGGCAGGCAGATGAGAAGGAGACAAGGGCGAGTGAAAAGGAGCATTTGTTGTAAATGACAACTGCTTTCATTTTAGCTACATATACAGAAGGATTCCTATTTCTAGATAAAAAAGATGTGAGAATGAGTCTTAAAATTATTCTCATTAATCAGAACAGAAAACTTGTGTAGAAAGCAACTTGGTCTCAGAATCCTGGAGAGAATCCATGGACAGACTTCCACCCTTGGTCCTTCAGAACAGGGTCCCCCTGTAATGACGTTTTTGATTTTGCAACCCTGTCAATGAGAAACTGAACACCCACTCCAAATGGGTGTGTATTTATTCATCATGTCACTATACCATTCTACTAATATAGTAACATACATGATAAAACATGTGACAAGAAATAGTTAAGTACAAACAAAAATTAAATGGAGTTGTAAGGATATCTCCCCACCTTGGCGGATGGTCTTGCCTCAGCACTCAGCTGTGTGTAGCTCCTCGGTGGAGACCACTGCTCTAGAACCCGGCTTTTCAGACTAATGCTTTGGATGGCAAATGTCTCCACAGATTGACATCAGGAGGTCTGTGCAAAATCGTCTGGGGAGAGGGCCCCCGGGTTACCTAAGATTTCCAAACAGTTCTGTGAGCCATAAACTCCTCAGTCTCAGTTCTCTAGAGAATGAATGAAATTGCAACGTTCTTTTCTTTTTAAATTGAGGTGAAATTTACATTAAATTAACCATCTTAAAGTGAACAAATAAATGGCATTTGGTGCATTCACAGTCTTGTGCAACCATCACCTCTAAAATATTTTCATCCCCCCCAAAAAAACCCCCATACAGATTAAATAGTTGCTCCCGACTTCCCCTGTCCCCCAAGTCCCTTGTTTGGCAGCCACAAATCTACTTGCCATCTCTAGACTTACCTATTCTGAATATTTTGCATCAGTGGGATTATACGATAGATGACTGCGTGTCTGATTTTTTTAACTCAGCATCATGTTTTCCAGGCTCAGATAGTGGTTTTTACCACAATTACAATGATGATTATTAGGATGAGACAGCAGCAGCTCATGCCTGAGCTCCTGGTATGCCGGGCTATGTGGGAATAGAAAGTGCAATTGTTGAAGGAGTTCTGGTCTCTTCTCTCTGCCTGGAAGTTGATGTTTGCTCTCGGGCTCCAGAAAATGGGGAGTCTCTCAGCTTGTGTGGTCTCAGGGAACGACTGTCTGGGTAATACCTTCTTTTTCTTCACTGCATCCCCTCTGGTGATACTCCTCGTGGAAGAAGGTATTTCGGTGGTGGTGATCCCGAGGATGGGTGAGCTTACTGTGGGAGGTAATGGGGATATTGGTGACCGCATGGCCAGACCTAACTCACTCTGCACACAAAAGCCCTGCAGACATGCCTCGCAATTGTCACTGTCATGTGGCCCTTCAAGAGAGATTTCCTTGATCATAGGAATCTTCACCAACGTAAATCCTTCTCTATAGCATTTCTTCAGAATTTGCAATACCAGGTTGTTCAGGATCCTTGAGATGTTCTTTTCTGTGAACTCGGGAATCTCAAACGAAGGCTGGGAGCACTTCTGACATCTCTGGGCAAAGACCCTCATCTTCACCTGGCCCCTGGATTCCCCCTCGCTCCAGTGCATGTGGAAAAGGACCTGAACTTGGGCAGAGGCCCAATTTCGAGAGCATGAAGAACACTGGAACCTGTGGAGAAAGAAGACAAGACCCTCAGCCTGGCTCAGTATGGCCCCATTGTGGGCTGTGCCGGAGGGACACACAGAAACATGATTTGATCCGGGTCATGGATTAGTGGGGAAGAAATCCCGAGCCCCTTGTCCCTATCTCCATTGTGCCACCAACATGCTCTGTGACCCACAGGTGTGTCTGCCATGAAAACAGCAAATCACAAGCCGTCAGAGCTGGAAGGAGTCTTGGGCAAATTCGAAGTCCGGCGTGATCATTTTAGAGATGAGGCACACGCTGGGAACTTGTCACGCCCAGAGACCCAGTGAGTGGAAGAGGCAGGACTGGAACTGCAGTCTCTTGACCCCAGATCAAGGCTTCTTCAAATGTAGATTTAAGTGGGTCAAAGGCTACAAGTGCAACAGCCCCAAGAACCCTGAACTGAAATCCAAAAATAGATACAAGTGGGTGTGGATAAGTGCTATAGTCTGAATGTTTGTGTCCCCCCACAAATTCCCATGTTGGGATCCTAACGTTGAAGATGATGGTGTTAGAAAGTGGAGCCTTGGGGAGGTGATTAGGTTGTGAGGGTGGAGCCCTTGGGAATGGGATTAGCCCCCTTATAATAGCGACCCCACAGAGCGCCCTATGAGAAGCCTGTGGCTCAGAAGAGCAGCTGGCACCTTGATCCTGGACTTCCAGCCTCCAGAATTGGGAGAAATGAGCTGAGACTCTGCTCCCGTGCTCTTGGCCTGGGAAAACCACGCGCCACCAGGAGAAGAGAGCTCTGCTTCCTCTGCCCGGACCCTCTCCTCGTGAGGGGTCGGTGGGCAGGCAATGAGCACGGCCCCAGTCCCAGGATAGAGTCCCAGCCTCCCACCCCCAATCCTTGGGGCTCTGCTTTCCCAACTGGAAAAGAGAGGGTGCGACTTTGGATGACTTCTGAGGGTCCTTATTTTTTTATTTTTATTTTTTTCGGTACATGGGCCTCTCACTGCTGTGGCCTCTCCCGTCGCGGAGCACAGGCTCCGGACGCGCAGGCTCAGCGGCCATGGCTCACGGGCCCAGCTGCTCCGCGGCATGTGGGATCTTCCCGCACCGGGGCACGAACCCACGTCCCCTGCATTGGCAGGCGGACTCTCAACCACTGCACCACCAGGGAAGCCTGGAAAAATTTTTTAATGAAGCCAAAACATCTTGAATCAAGGGCACCTTGCTTCCTGTAATCTTCAATTTACAAGCATGAGTAGAACAAGACAAGGAACGAGTGTGCACCGTAAGAGATAAGCAAGAATTTTCTGGAATATTGCTATTGCATTCCCTACTCACCTAGCAAAGGCCCACTGCTGGTATTGTGTCCACCCTGGCTTCAGGATGTTAGGAAGAAGGCTTTTGTCTAGTTTCAGTTCCCATGTGTGCCGTGGTTTCACCTCCTGGATTAATTCCTGGAACACCTGCTTCCATACCTCCATGTCCTGACGCATCGCCGCTGTCCCCGTGAGCTGGGTGCGACAGTGTCTCCCGGGCTCTGACGGATCTGGAGCAGGACATGAGGTTTCCCACTTTAGAGAGCAAGGGTTCAGACCCACTCTCCCTTTATGTCCCTGGACTGGGCTCGTGGACCAGGTCTTTGCCCCAAGGACAAAGGTCAGTTGATGCTGGCTCCAAGTTCCGAGAACAGCCCTAGGCTCCACAGGGAATTTTGAAAGACACGGAATGCATGGCTTCATCCAGCAAAATATTACCAAAGGAGGGCCCCGGACTCCGTGTCAGGAGGGGTAGATCTCAGCCTGGCTCTGCTATTCGCCCACCTTCAACTGGGAACACACCTTTTTACCTCTGAAGCCCTATAGATGGTGGAGACAGGCTGCAGTTTCCCTTTCTAGAAGTAACTTGAAAATCCTCATCCATTGGGCTGCTGTGCTCACGATCTGGGAGGAGAGTCGCAAAGAAGGACACGGCCATCCTGGGACCTTGCTCAAATTCCTGCATCCCTGCATCCTCGCTCTTGCTCTTTACTCCCTTGCTTGCGCCAAGTCTCTGTGGGACCGTGTTTCACAGACACTAAGCTGCCCGAGGCAACTCCCAAGCCCACGCTTCCACCCACTGGAGACCATGCCCCGGAGATGAAGCTACAAAGTCCCCACGTGGGTGGGAGGTCATGGCCACACCCCGAGGTGCTTCATCATCTCCTACTTCCTGCAGGAGAGGCTAGGGAAGGAGAGAGGAGCGGGGCTGATGCCGGGGTGGGTGCTAAAGCAGGAGACACTACCTCTCACGAGGAAAGCCCTGCCCTCAGCAAGTCCTCCAGGCTGACAGCTCCTACCTCAGGTCAGGCCCGCAGAACAGCCTCCGTCCTGGCCTGCCAGCGCCTCCAGGGCTGCTTGAGCCACTTTCCACACTGCAGCTGCGGGTCTTTCCAGAGGTGGAAACCCCCACCTACATGGGGCTGTAGCATGGCATTCAGAGCCCTCACAGGCCAGCCCTGCCTTTCTACCAGCCTTAGCCATGCCAGGCTAATGCTCCCCCAAGAACATATCCGCGCCTCCACCCTAAACCCCAGCCCCGCACTCCGGGACATCCTCTGAACACTCCTGCCCTCCCTGCCCTCCTGCCTTGTAACGCAGATCCACCCCACCCAGAGCACCCACCTTCCCTCCCTCCTACGGCTCCTGCTCACCTTCAGGTTGTAAGGCCCGCTCAGAACATGTTCCACTGTCCACTCCCTGGTCCTGCCTGGTGTTAACTAAAGAAATTCCTGTGCCCACCTCCTAACTGCTGCTGGAGAAAGAGATCTCCTGAAGGGGAGAATGGCCTCCTCCTTTTCCCTTGCAGTTGAACAAATGCAGATACTCTTCTGCAGCGTAAAGCTCATTCGGATAACAAGGTGGTGACCAGAGAATAGTTAAACAAAGGATCGGTCTGACTTTGTAGCTGGTGTGAAATATTGTGTGAAAATGTCATATCCTGTTCTGTTTCATTAAAACCACCTTTGAAAAATAATTGTGTAAGGAGATCTTGAAAGATACCCAGATAGTGTTTCTGGGTCACGTAAAGATTACCTTTAGCCGCTTGCTCTGGTGAGAATATTCTAATTTGAAAACCCTGTGTGCTTAAATGATATAAATATTTGAACACAAGTATTAGAGTGTGAGAGTGTCTGTCGCAATTAAATTAACGTAGGCCGAATGTCTTCTCTCTAACTACCAGGAGTAACATCACTTACCCGTTTTTCCAGAGAATTCTGGGTTTCTGGGGTAGGGGTGGGGTATGCCAAGGCCTGGGAAAGCTCCGTGGGGCCGAAGAGAAGATAGCGGGATATTCATATTTGTGTCTCACAGGGACACTACTAGTCCCAGCCCCAGAAGTTCTCACTGAGTTGATCTGGGCATCAGCGTTTCTAAAAAGCTCCCCAAGTGCTTCTGATGCTTGGTTAGGGTTACAGTGGAGACCACACGAGGAAGCGGAAGGGAGGGGAGACCTGGAGAGATCCTGGTAGCAATCACACGAGAGGGAGACGGAGGTGTCCCTCCTTCCTGCAAAGTTTACAGAGCCTGCTTTTGGGGGAACCAGTCCTAGGGCTGCCTGGTGGCATCCACCCGCTGGGTCAGGCACTGGCAGTCTGAGCAGTGGGCTGTAGAAGGAAAAGGAAGGGACAGAAGCGGGAGGGAGGGAGGCAGTAGGGGTGGGTGGGGAGGAAAAGGAAGGGGGGAGGGGGAGGGGCTGTCCATGGCAGCATTTGGCAACCTCACAGGCACCTCTTCACCGCCCTCTGCTGCTGCACCAGACTTCAGCTCCTTCAACAGCAGGCCCACCCTGGGCCATCTGAGTCTGCCCTCCTCACCCTCCAGTTTTGTTTTCTCTGTATTACTTGGCTCAGTCACAAATTAACCAGATTTGGGGAGCCCGCTTAATCAATTTCTCCCTTTCAAATTCTTTTTCTGTACTCCTCCCACGTACTCTCAACCTCAGGGCAGATTAGGAGAAGATTTGGGAAGAGCATGAGGGTACAGGGGAGAGTCTGGACTGGAAGTCGGGGTCTTTGGTCTGTGTGGCAGTGAACAAGTGGCTTCAGGCTTTTGGAGGATGAAATGTGCCTTTTATGTGGAAGGATTCTAGGTGTGCCTGGTACAGAAAAGAGCCCTTAGATGCTGGTCTCTTTTTTTTTTTTTTTTTTTTGCGGTACGCGGGCCTCTCACTGTTGTGGCCTCTCCCGTTGCGGAGCACAGGCTCTAGACGCGCAGGCTCAGTAGCCATGGCTTACCGGCCCAGCCGCTCCGCGGCATGTGGGATCTTCCCAGACCAGGGCACGAACCCGCGTCCTCTGCATCGGCAGGCGGATTCTCAACTGCTGCGCCACCAGGGAAGCCCAGATGCTGGTCTCTTATGTGGAGAGCTTGACAAACACAATTTCCAGGACCTCATTTGGAGCACCCTCAACTCTCACAGGGACCCATCCACTCTGGAAACGGAAATTGATGTGTATAAATAGGAGTTTGCATCACTGCCTCTTATCTGGCCAGGACACAGCAGGGTTCTGTCCCTTCTTCATGGGGAATGGCTGTGGCTGGTCCCTCTGGACATTCATCTCAGCTTCTAAGCCAGGGGCCATTCTCTTTCAAACAAGGTCAAGACCCAGCCTAGACACTCGCTGACACTCTTTCTGAACCCTGGGCTGGGCCCTGGGTCAGCTGCTCTGAGGAGGCCATCTCTGAAAGCTTGGGACATGCACAGAGTGGGAAAAATTTGAGTTACCCAATGCACATGCTCCCAGCTGAAAGGGAACAAGACAGCACTCTGCCTTCTTGAATCAGCTCTCATGCTGTAAACAGGTGTCCTTTTCATGGTCTACTTGTGCCATGTTTTTCGAATTTTTGTGCTTTTTTTGGTGATTCTGTTGTTTAAAGTGGCCCAAAGTGTAGTGCTGAAGTAGTGTCTTGAGTTCCTAAGAGCACAAAGGCTGTGCTGTGCCCTATGGAGAAAACATGTGTGCTAGATGATCTTTATTCAGACGTGAGTCATAATGCTGACAACTTGATTTCAGATTTCCAGCCTCCAGGACTGTAAGATAATAAATTTTCATTGTTTTAAGCCACCCAGCTTGTGGTAGTAAGTGAAGAAACGAATACAGAAGGGTTTAAAGCCTCCTGACACTTCCCAGAAGTCCTGAGGGTTGGGGCCACCTGCCTGCTTTTCCAACAGGTGCAAGGAGCAGGAAGCAACTTCAGCATATAGTGCATTCCTTCTTTTCCCTACCTACTACCACTTCCCGTTATTTGTTGGAATAATGAGAAAAGATTCTCATTATTTGTTGGCCGGACAATTTTGATAGCCCCTTGATTCATATTCTTCCCCTAGTGTTCTCTCTGAAAAATCAGCCTTTACAGAGTTGCCAAAGAGCTCTTTTTAAAATCCAGATACCCGAGCCACAACTAGGGAGCCCGCCTGCCACTACTAAGACCCGGCGCAACCAAATTAAAATACATAAATACATAAATAAATAATCCATCCATCAGTCAAGCAATCCGGATGCCACACCCTGGCCGGACCGGCCTCCTCACTCCTCCATGAACGTGGTAAGCTGGAGCAGGGCTTGCTCAGTTACTTCCTCCATGTCTCCCCTCAAATGTCACCCCCGTAGGGAGGCCTTCCTCAATCCCTAGATATAGTAGCACCCTTCACCTCCCCTCCCACACTCTTCCCCTCTCACCATTCTATATTTACCTTTTTGGGGGTTTGTTTTTAAATCACGTCCTGACATAGCCTTAGTTTCTAGGAAACAACCAATTTGAAATAGGAGAGCAGGGAATTTTTATCCACCCAGACAGTGCCTGGGTGCTCAAGAATTACTTGAATGAATGTTAAATGAATTCTGTCCAAATTCCGTTGCTGCTCTGTAGAACAATCCCAGTCCGGGGCCTGGGGGTGGGGTGAGGGAGAAATGGGCATGGTCCTGCAATTGCTCCTGTCGGTTTTTCCAAGGCAACTGTCCACAGCTTGCCAATCTGTGGGATCATTTCCATTTTCTCTCTAATAATTTGCCTCTTTTTCTGTTGGGTCTTGCTGGGACATGTCATCATCCCTGATCTATCCATCCCCAAATAATGCCCTCTTTCAGAGTTCCAGCTTTAAGAGCATTTGGGTCAGGACGGGTCTCTTTTTCAAATCTGGCCACCTTAGCCTCTAGGATCTTATTCCCCAAGGAAATTTCTCTTTAAGTCAACTTTAATACAAATGTCTTCCATGGTTTTTCTTTCATTTTGCTCTGTCCCTGTCCTGTGCTGAGTTCAAGAAGAAGAAAAAGAAATAAAAAGCTTTGTAAACCAATTTAGTTCCTCCTTCAGACTGATAAAACCCTAACCAGTCTCCTAATCAGTAATTAATTCCTAAGAACAGAATTTTCCATCTTTGGGACTTTAATTTTTTTTATTTTTTTGCCGTACGCGGGCCTCTCACTGTTGTGGCCACTCCCGTTGCGGAGCACAGGCTCCGGACGTGCAGGCTCAGCGGCCATGGCTCACGGGCCCAGTCGCTCCGCGGCATGTGGGATCTTCCCAGACCGGGGCACGAACCCGTGCCCCCTGCATCGGCAGGTAGACTCTCAACCACAGCGCCACCAGGGAAGCCCGGGACTTTTTTTTTTTGCCCGGGACTTTTAAAAGTTCCATTTGAACTTCCGTTTTTATTATCATTCAACTGAGAATTTTTTACTTCTCATTAAGACAACTTGCTCTCTCTATTATAAAAGTTCTCATTACTGATTATCTGTTTATTGACTGAAATTCACCATCCCTGTGAGTTAAAATTCAGAGCCTGGGCCAGGGCTAACGTAATGAACAATCCAGAATGAATGTGAGACCAAGTGACTGGCCACATGAATGCCTTCCTAAGCACAGCAGTTGGGGCAGCTCAGTGGGACCTACTGACATCTGGATGAGATGTACAGGCCAGTGCAGTACTCAGGAGTGCTCTGAGGCCCGAGGTACCTGACTGCAGAGCTCCCAGCCTGCTCTGTCCGTGAAAATGGAGACCCCCATAGTGGGCAGGGACCCTCACTGCTCAGCCCCTTTGTCTTCTCTTGGAGCATCTTTCTTTGTGTTTTGAGTTTTAGTTTTTCATAATTCTGTTGTTAATAGTGCAAAAAAAAGTGAAAACTTAAATGACCATTTTTTAAAAATAAAAATTATTATTAAAATGTTTAACACAGCCCCCTGTTTCTGTTAAGGTAATTAAACAAGGAGTCCGTTAGACTAGGGTGGTTTTTCTGCCTTGGTAGTCTTTGTAAGCAAACTGAAACCTCAGCCAGAATCAATGCACTGGAATCCGAGAAAACAAAACCTAAGAACAACCTATCACAAAGAACCAACTAGGCTTTCCCAAATTAGGCAACCACATAAGCTATAGCCAATCAGATAGTCTCCTTGTTTAGCTTCTGTGTCTTTTCTAAAAAAGCCTCCCGCAGCCCCTCTTGGTGGAGCATAGCCAGCCAGCCAAACTTCACTTTGGTGCTGCCTGATTCCGGTTGATATATGCTCAAACTCTTGAAAATTTTAATGTGCCTCAGTTTATCTTTTAACATTTCTTTTCCCCAATAGTATGTACGTGAGATTTATCCATGTTGTGCCATGCCGCCATAATTTATTGATTCCTAATCGTGTATATTCCATTGAATGAAGATCGCAATGTATTTATCCACACCAATGTTTGCTTATTACAAATAATGGGACTCTGCATATTCTTAAGACATGTCTTCTTATACACCTTTATATGCCCTTTTTTTGGTGTATGGTCGGGCCATTCAAGATGGCTCTCTGTACCTCCCCTGGCCTACCAGTGTCTGCTTCACCTATGTCTTACACACGACTGACCTTCCCCAACTCCTGCCCCCGCCCCAGCTGGTGATTGTTCTTATCAAAGGGGCGGTGAGGGGCGTGCCCCTCTGCTGGTTTCCCTGGTAACTAATGAGCCCACCTGACATCAATTCCCCTGTAACTGGTAATCTTCCCTTCCCCGCCGGGAGCGAAGACTGCCACCATGTTCCTTTTCCCCTCCGTCCACCGCACACAGTGGGGTGTCGCTCCAGGACCTTGCTTCAGACGTGTAAGCTCCCCCATCCATTACACCACTGACGTCTCTGTTGCTGACTCCGGGCTCTTTCTTTGGTCTTAAAGTGGGGCAGGCACAGGCCTTGTAGGTCTGTGGGGTGCAGCCCAGCAGTTGGGTAGATAAGCCAGTTTTCTGAAAGTTCATGAGTGTTTCAATTGCTCTAATCCTCACCAACACTTGGAATTGTCCTGCCACCAGCCCAGGGGTAGGGCCACCAACCTGAGTCTGCATTTCTCATCCCACTGGTCTTGGTCCCAAGGTGTCATAATTGGGCTGCTTTATTACATTAGGACACATTCCTCTGGGGCCGAGGCTAACCTTCTCTCCCGGAGGGAGTGCTCCTAGGGCAGCAGAAGAGTCAATAAAAAACTAAAATAATCCAAGAGTAACTCTAAGGTATAAGGAATCTTAGGGCTGAGGGAGAATCCTTAAGGGGGGACAAACTTGGAAGGGGTTCGGGTCTCCTTGGAGAAGGTGCGGTCAGCCCAGGGATAGCAGAGACGTTCACTGGGGGCCATGGGGCCAGGAGGCCTTCTGAGTGCCTGAGCCATGTGGAGGCTTGCGCAGGGGCTGCAGCTCAATGTGTGACCCTGGGCTTGGAGAGGAAGTCCGGGTGCCAGCGCACAGGAGGCCACGCAGGCTGCACGGGGCTCCCAGCTCTGTATGGAGAGGGCTCTGGAAAAGGTCATCACCAGACCCAGGCTGCAAATGGGCAGCCCAGAATGCCTGTCCTCACGCCTACCCTGCCCTCCCCTGGCCCTCCCTGGAACTGGCAGGAGGACGCCTTTCTCCTGCAATGTCCTTCTGGCGCCCTCTACTGAGAAAGCTCACCATCGCGCTCACTCTGGAATTCCAGCTCAGTGCACATGCTGAAGGGTGCATTCAGAACTGGGAGGTGGTAAGTTGATGATTGACACAAACTTTATATAAATGCATGACATGACCTCATTGAAGCGGCTGGAGGGAAAAGGGGCTGATCTGAATCACTTTAGAAAACAGTGTTTTGCCTGGAAATTGTAAGGCTGAAGATGAAAAGGAGCTGTAAAGAGCATACTCTAATTGGTAAATTTGTTTCCCAGAGGACTGCAATTCCAAAATTGCTTCACAGATGTGCTGGGGTAGAACAAAGAAGTAAATGGATGATAGAAAGTTGTGTATAGCGCAGGAGGGGGAAGTTACAGACACACAAGGAAGGAAGGCTGGAGTGAATCCCGAGGACGGGTTAGACTGGAGACATCAGTATGCAGCTCAGTACGTGCACAGCTGGCTAGATATGTGAGTACATCTGTGTACTTTACGTGTCTGACTTTTACTTATATTACCTCACTCTGCTGAGACAGCCCAGTAGCAACAAGTATACCCGGTGTTAAGGCTTTGATTTCTGACTATCATTGTCCAGTAAAAGGAAGGAAGGCAGGCTTGGTAAAATGGCTGATTCTAGGCTGGGGGAGGGGAACATACAAGATGAGTCTGTAGCATCTTGTGGTGCCAGAAAATAAGGAGGTTCTCAAAAAAACAAAAGGATGGGGGCATGCCAAAAGGTTGCGGGAACCAACCTGAAACAGATCCCAACAGCCAAAGCTGGAGCCAACATTTCCCTAATGGGCCAGACACAGTGCCAAGGTTTTTAAAAACTATAAATATCGAATCCTTGCTACAGCCCTGGGAGATTTTTACTCCCATTTTATGAACACTTTTTTTTTTTTGCGGTACGCGGGGCTCTCACTGTTGTGGCCTCTCCCGTTGCGGAGCACAGGATCCGGACGCGCAGGCTCAGCGGCCATGGCTCACGGGCCCAGCTGCTCCGCGGCACGTGGGATCTTCCCGGACCGGGGCGCGAACCCGTGTCCCCTGCATCGGCAGGCGGACTCTCAACCACTGCACCACCAGGGAAGCCCTTTACTCCCATTTTAGAGATGAGAAAACTGAGGTTTGAAGAGGTGAATTAGAAATGCCTCTCCTGTAGCCCAGGTGCACTGTTGGAAGCTGAAGGCTGCCATTCATCTTGTGGCTGGTCTATGTCATCCCCAAGCTCCAGGTGCCTGGCTCGTCTGAGGCCATCCCTTCCCAACCTTGGCATCATTTCTCCCTCGGGCCATTCCTCCCTCCGCAGCGTGAAAGAGCACTGCTGTGGGTAAGAAAGCAGGAAACCAGGCTGCTTCCTTGTTCCTGCCCAGCCTGAGAATGGGGATGGGGGTCTGTCGGAGGGGCCACAGGAGGGTAGGCTTTCCCTGCAGAGGAACTCCCCCGAGGTGGAGCACAGCTTCTCCTTGTAGCAGCAGGCTCTCTTCACAGAACCCAAACACCTGTGCTCACTCCTTCTCTCACTTCTAGAGGACAGGCCAGCCCTCTTCCTTGGCTGTGACAGGCCTTCAAAGATTCCGAGGAAGGTTCCCCAGGACATTTTCTCTTCTAAGTTCCTTCCTGAGCCCTTTGCATGGTGGGTGGCAGTTCTGGTTGTATCTCACTGAAGTCCTCCCAGCTTCAATTCAGACCGCTGCTTCAGCCCCAGCCTCCCTGGGGAAGAGAGCCCGGGATGCCTTGGTTCCCACCTAGCCAATGGTAGCAACAATTAATGCACCACAAATGGCCAGCATCACAGCAATGAACCCTGACCCAAAAGTTTGAGGGAGATGACGTAGGAAGAACCACCACTTCACAGGTGTGACGGACAACACCCGTGGGGGCAAAGGAGCCAGTCGGCATGAGTGGGTTCTCTAAAGAGGGAGGGGCTCAGCACAGGAAGGGTGTGGCTTGAGGGCTTCCTAGGGGGACAGGTACCTCCTGCAGTCTCTTTCCTCTGAGGAGGCCCCCTACTCTCCTTAGGAGCCGTGTGGGTCCTCAGAACCCCACCCCACTCCCACCAGCCTCAGCTTGGGACCTTGGCATCCCTGCTTGGTGACTGACATTAAGCAAGCGGGTGGTCCTCCATTGCCACCAGCAGCTGTCACAGGAACTGTGGGGGCATCCTGCCCTGCAGGGCTCCCTGCTTCCCACCAGTTCTCCTTCTTTGCCCCGCACCCCATTCCTGCTCTCTCTTTCTCCCCAGCAGAGAGCTCTACTTCCCGCCCCAGTGGACAGTGTCTTGCAGGCCTCGTGGCTGGTCTGGGCCCAGAGCACAACCGGAACCCAGGAGAACAAAGCCTGGAGCCCAGCCAGCAGGCCTTGTCATCACCTTCCAGGCTGCCTGCCTCTGGCTTAGCCAGCTTGCACCCCTGAGCTTTCTTCTCCCAGCTTCCCTGGTCCCTGATCCAGCTGAGCGCTGGACTGAGGTCTGACTTGATGCAGAATTTAATCCACAAAAGGAAAGGAAGAAGGCTCGCTCCTCCTGGGGCTGGCAGGGGATTGAGAGAGCAGGAGCCTGGCCAGGAAGGAAGCACGGCCTTGGAGCCAGACCCAGAGGTCATGGAGACTCTTTCCAGTCTGGAGCTAGCTCAGCAGCCCCCAAAGGCATGGAAGAGTTGGCCTCTCTGCTCCAAGGCGGCAGGTTCTTGCCCTGCTTGACTCGAGGTGGGTGGGGCTGGGGGGCGAGAGATGAGACAGATTGTGGAGCTCGAGGTGTCAGCATTTGCTGGGAACATTTGACTCGATTTTTCATTTGTTTCCTTGTTCCTCCTGCGGGCCCCTTTGACGTCCCTGCTTCATCAGGCACAGCTAATTTTGATTAACAGCAATATGCTGGGGCTCCCAGATTACGAAGGCTCAGTGCCAGTGAGGGCGGGAGGTGAACACTGGCGGAAGATTCAGGCCCTTCTTGGCACTGCCTTCCCAGCAGAGACACATAGTTTCCTAGGGTAGTTGGGGGTGGGGCGGGGTGAGGAGAGCACAGCTCCCGGGACCTGAGGCTGCCTAGAGGGCGCTTTGGGGTGTCACCTCACCCCTGAGCCTTGGTGTCCTCATCTGTGAGACGGGCAGAGTGTGGGCAGGACCTACCTCACGGGGGTGGCTCAGGATCCAGCGTGTTGTGCACACACAGCGTCCAGAACAGCCCCTGTCGCCGTGCTCAGGCGCTGGGCAGAGTCGGACACACATGCTCGTTTCTTTTCCTCTCCCTCCCTCCCTCCTTCTCTCCCTTCCGTCCTTTTCCTGAGCCCAGGCCCAGCTCAAACGCCATCCCACTGTGACTTGGGTAACCACAACGTTTGTCCATTTACAAATATCCATCCCCTTCCTCTCCCCTCCCCTTTCTCTCTTCGGCCACTGTCAAGGGTTGACGTTTGAGGGAGGAGGTTGTTTATCAAGGAAAGATTTGCCCTGCAGGTTCCAGAGGGCCTCCCAGCACAGCATTTTTGACACATCCCCTTTGGGGGATGCAGTCATTTGCCTTCATGCTGGTGGCATTTAAAAAGAAACGTTTAATTGATGTAAAACCGTTAATATATGTACAGGTTCTTGAGCTTTATATAAACACAGCCAGAGCTATGCACAAAGGTAGACACACCTTTGTGTCTGATCATCTCTTTCACGCAGCATTGTAGTTTTGAGATTCAGCCCTGTTATAGTGGGTAGCAGCAATTCTTGTTGCTTTATAATTTATTTTTCCTGTCTACCACTAAGAGACATTTTGAATGTTAGGGGTAATGCTCCCGTGAACATTCCTGTTTGTGTTTTGGTGCTTGCGTGCACACAGTTCTATTAGGGGTACACTTAGGCAGTGCTGCGCAGGAGCTGGCTCATCTGGGTTCATGAAAACCAGCTGTTAGATTGCCAGGAGCTTGCAGAGTTTTGCCCCATTCTGACCTTTTTCCCTTGCATTCCTGTCGTTCTCGATGTTATTTATGTCTGCTGTACCTGTTTGGCAGGAACACCGTATAACATATTACTCATCTCTTCCC
This sequence comes from Kogia breviceps, assembly GCF_026419965.1. NCBI lineage: Eukaryota > Metazoa > Chordata > Mammalia > Artiodactyla > Physeteridae > Kogia > Kogia breviceps. The sequence continues at coordinate 41,665,747 of NC_081319.1, forward strand.
AACTCCAGATTCAGTGATGTCCATCCACGTTGGCAATATGAAACCAGTCACCTTGGAAATTGGCAAATGCTACAAATCAGGACTTGATAGAGTGTTGTTTTGTCTAGAGTTAGACTTAAGAAAGTGATAGAGAAAATGTCCACAATGCAGATTAAACTAATAAGTGTGTCATCTCTGTAGCCATAGCATCATAAATAGCACAAACAATTGAGAAAATATTTTTCAATTATATAGTACTGGAAAACGATTATGTATCTGATTCAGGAAAGACATTGCTCACGTCACCGACAAATAGGTGAAGTTCTGACATGCATCTAGTCGTTTCTCTTTCATCTTGCTCTTTAACATGAAAAAATACATCAAACAATAGTCATGCTGGAATTACACTCCCAGAACCAGTTATTAAGCCCTTAGCAGCCCAGCCCTGGTCATGGGGCTTATTGTGCTTCAGGTGATACTGCCAAATGGTTCTCCAAATGGGTTGTACCCATTCATATGTCTGTTTGTGGGGTTTTAAACAAAATTCAGTTGTACTTTGTAGTCCTATCTCAAGACCAGCAGTTTCCTAGAAACTGAGGCCATGGCGGAGCAAACTAGCTGACCCGGTCTGGGTGATAATTATCCGCAAAAGATTCCATAAGCAAACGCTACTTCCATAGGGCCACTTGCTGACGTGTGATCTGGGCAGGGAGGTGGTCTGCAGGAAGGAAGAGGTCACGCAGGTGCAGCTACTTGGCTTCCTGGAGGGGGCTGCCCTCTGCTGGCTCTGAGAATTTGAGTGAGGAGGGGAGGTACCAGGCATCAGGGCAGGAACAGTCCGTGAGCATTGCAGGGCAAGGAGTATGGCTGGAGTATCTTCCCATGAACAATGGCAGAGGGCACAGAGCTGGGGGCAACTCCCCTGGTAGCTGTATCCCTACTGCCCAGGTCTCCTGTCCTTTATGTATCAGCCCCATGGCCCACCTGGAAGGAAGCCTGAACTAGGCTGTCCCTGGGGCAGAAGCCCAGTGTGAGAAAGCTCTGCTCCTTCTCAAGGCTTCTCTCATGGGTTTAATTCTCACATCTTATGGATCACTGCTCAGCTCTGATCTCAGTAAATTATTTAGTGCCCTGAAATCTGTGGCCAACACAAAGTGGCCCATAAAATGATGAATAAACATTGTGCAAAAATGTGCACAAGCCCTTCAGAAGCCGGTGAATGCACCCATTGTTCTCCCTGCAGCCAGAGTAGATGTTTCCTTCTCTTTAGCTCAGGGATAAGCCAACAATCAATCACAAAGCAGTGTTAGTCATGAAGCTCACAGAGGCAGGCTCTGTGCTAGATGTGGACCCTGCAGAGAAACAACACTTCAGCCCTTCTGGGTCCCTGTACAAGGAAGGAACCAACATGCATGGAACAGTGCCGATAAGCTGAAGGCTTGAATGGGAGATTGTCTGCATTCCACTGCTGCAGGCATGGGTAGGGCAGGGGCAGAAGGGTCAGAGTGGGACTTGAGGGGGCCATTTAGGAAAGTTGTCCCAGGCTCCTAACATGTAAGAATGATCCATCAACATGTTACAGAGTGTTTCATGAGGCCCTGGAGTTGGACAGTGTTTTGCATAATTAGACATCAGCATTATCGTGGGGAGAAAATGGATCCATGGCCCCCAAAATAATTTTAAATAAAGCTCCAGACTTCTGCATTTGACTCCTGCAGTACCAGTGCATTCTGAATGGTGGCGAGTCAGGGAGTTTTCCTCTCTCACAATCCATCTGGAGGTCCAGGGGTCTAGAGTCAATCTGATGGTGTCCAGAATGGAACTTCTGGTCCACCCCCTCCCAATCTGTTCCATCCAGTCTTCCAAATCTCAGTTAATGGAAGTCCATCCTTTAGCTTCTCAGGCCAAGCACCTTGGAGTCATCTTCCACTCCTGACCTTCACACCCCATATCCCCTGGTAATGTAAGCAAATCCCATGGTGTCCACCTATCAAATGTGCCTAGAATTCAACCTGTCTTTCCACTTCCCTGCTGCTGCACCCCAGGCGAAGCTGTCTCATCTCTGTCCCTGATTATCGCTGAGCCTCCACAATTGCCTCTCTGCTCCCTCTCAGTCTAGTTTTAGCCCCCACCCCCACCCCGCAGTGGCTCCTACCTCCCCAGAGTAAAAGTAAAACTAGAAGTTCTTCCAGTTACCCACAAGGCCCCACAATTCCTGGTCCCTATACGGTCTCTCTCAGTCACTTGGTTCCAGCAAGGCCACCTTGTGGCCAACTTCGTGGAGGTTGCTGGAAGATGCCAGAGTGAGGGTGTGTGGGGACTTTCCCTGCCCCTTTCAGAGCTGCCACAGGTGGGAGGCAGACCCCCTCTCCCATTTATAGGGCACTGAGCACAGGCATCTCTTTCCAGGCCTTTTCCTGGACATTCTCATCTTCCATCATGGCAACTGCCTGCTCACTTGTCTGTTGCCATTGGGGGCAGGGACCAGGTCTGGTTCATTTTGGTGACACAGCCCTTGACAATTGCCTGGACCAGAATAAATGCTCAATGAGGATGTTTTTAACTGAAAGGAACCCCACTCCTCCCCTAGTGCAAGGAGTCAGGAAGCCAGATTCTACCTAGCCCTCCCTGGGCAAGTCTGGGCAGGCCACATGCCCCCTCTGGGCTTAGAGACCCTACTTGTAAAATAGCATCAAAGGAAACATTCAATTCTGAGAGTGTCTGATTTTTTTTTTGTTCACGTTATTTCATAGGAACAACCTCAAGCCATAATATTTCCAAATACCCCGGAAATTGCTCACTTCTCTGACTCTTTCCTCCATTTGCAAATAGCCATCAGGCTCTGCTTCATCTAACAGGTCCCCAGGCTTTGCTACCAGTTCCTCATTCTACGAATCATCTTCTGCCTTTAAACCCTCATCTTGGCCATCTGGCATCCATGTTGCATCCTGCTGCTGCTTCCTCAACAAGGTGAACCATTCTCGATGACTAGGGAATGATGGTTCAGAACAAGCTAGTCCTGGACTCACCCCTCAGTCCGTGGCACTCTCCGCGGCCCCTGCAAAGCACATCACCTGTCCTTAGTCACCAACATAGTGACCCTCAGCTCTTGAGAAAGTGGCCAAGTGACCACATGGGCTCTGGGAAATCTTTCCTGGTAGCCCAGAGAATTTTGGAGGTAGGACCTAAGAGTCAGGAGGCAGCTGACTGGAAGACGGATTAGAAAAATGCCAAGATGGGCTTCCCTGGTGGTGCAGTGGTTGAGAATCTGCGTGCCAATGCAGGGGACACGGGTTTGAGCCCTGGTCTGGGAAGATCCCACATGCCGCAGAGCAACTAGGCCCATGAACCACAACTACTGAGCCTGCGCGTCTGGAGCTTGTGCCCTGCAACAGGAGAGGCTGCAATAGCGAGAGGCCCGTGCATCACGATGAAGAGTGGCCCCCGCTTGCCACAACTAGAGAAAGCCCTTGCACAGAAACGAAGACCCAATGCAGCAAAAATAAATAAATTAATTTTAAAAAATTTAAACTAACATTAAAAAAAAAAAAGAAAATGCCAAGATGAGCCACTGAGGCTGCTAGGAGGGGCCTTAGAATTAATAAGTGAATTTAATGAGGTTGCCAGAGATATAAGGATAATATCCAAAAATAGATTGTATTTGTAATACTAGCAATTATTAGGAAACAAAATAAAAATCAGAAAATAAAAAAAAAAAGATGATCTCACTAACAATGTTCAATGAAAGGAATCAGATACAAGAAAATATATATTGTATGATTCAATTTACATAAAGTGCAAACAGAGGCAAAAGTAAACTATAGTGTTAAAAATTAGAATAGTAGTTAACTTTGGGGACAGAGAGAGGGTGTTGGTTTGAGTGGAGGTATAAAGAGGCTTCTGAAAATTGGCAATGTTTTCTTTTTAGACCTGAGTGGTGGTTAAGTAAGTGTTCTTTTTGGGATAATTTATTGAGCTGTACACTTACATTGGTGTACACTTTTCTGTATGACAGTCATTTTTTTAAAAGTTAAGAAAAGACTCCTTGGGCTTCCCTGGTGGCGCAGTGGTTGAGAATCCGCCTGCCGATGCAGGAGACACGGGTTCGTGCCCGGGTCCGGGAAGATCCCACATGCCGCGGAGCGGCTGGGCCCGTGAGCCATGGCCTCTGAGCCTGCGCATCAGGAGCCTGTGCTCCGCAACGGGAGAGGCCACAACAGTGAGAGGCCCGCGTACCACAAAAAAAAAAAAAAAAAAAAAAGACTCCTTGGCCAGCTTGAGTAGGTGATCCACAATTTAAGTCAGTTGGCTATAGCCAGATCAAAAGAGCCATGGGATTCAAGAATAGCCCTTTGCAGGACAGTATGGGAGGGGAAAAGGGAGATGTGGGGGAGGAGAGAGCCAGAAGAAAGTGATCTCATTTCACAGGGGGCTTCTGCAAAGAATAATGGGTTCTCATTCTCTTTGTCTCTGTCTCTTGTGTGTGTGTCTCCCCCATATCTGAACATTCACACCTGAGTTTCTCAAAATGTTGGCTTGGCTGCTTGTTTTAAAACTACCTAGGTTCTTATTCAAAGTTATGACTTTGTTGTCTTTTGGGAGGAACTCAAGCTCCCCATTTCTGACTCTTTGACCCATTGATTATTTAGAAGCGTGAAGCTTAGTTTCTGAGGGTTTGGAGGTGTTCCTATCTCTGTTCTTGATTTCTAGTTTGATTTAATTGTGATCAAACACATTTTGTACGATTTAAATTCTTTTAAATTTGTTTAAGTTTGTTTTATGTCCCAGGATGTGGTCTATATTGATAAGTGTTCTGTGGACACTTGAGGAGAATGTGTATTCTGCTGTTGTTGGGCAGTGTTCCATAAATGTTGATTAGATCTTCGTTGGTGGTGTTGTTGGATTGGTCCTTACCCTTGCTGATTTGCTGTCTCCCTGTTCTATCAGTTGTTGAGAGAGGAGTTTGATGCTTCCAACTATAATTATAAATTTATCTATTTCTCCTTTTAGTTCTATCAGCTCTGTTTTTTGGTGCATACCCATTTAGGATTGTTATGATCTCTTGGTGTGTTGACTCTTACCATTATGTAATATTCCAAGCTGCCCCTAATAATTTTCTTTGCTCTGAATTTGACTTTATCTGATATTAATACAGCCACTCCAACTTTCTTTTCTATTAACATTTGCATGGTATATATATTTCCATTATTTTCAACCATTACTTTCAACCTAGATATGTTGTTATATATTTTAGTGAGTTTCTTGTAGACAGCCAATGCAGGGTTGTTTTTTTTAAAACACTCTGCCAATCCCAGTCTTTTAATTGGAATAGTTAGACTATTCATAGTTGATATAATTATTGATATATTAGGGTTAAGTCTGTCATTTTATTTTAATTTTTGTTTTCACTATTTTTACATTTTCACTGTTTTCTTTTACCTACTGTCTTGTGGGTTACTTAAACATGTTTTAGAATTCCATTTTGATTTATCTGTAGTGGTTTTTTTTTTTTTTGATGTGGACCATTTTTAAAGTCTTTATGGAATTTGTTACATTATTGCTTCTGTTTTACGTTTTGGTTTTTTGGCTGTGAGGATGCATGATCTTAGCTCCCAACTGGGGATCAAACCCGCACCCCCTGCATTGGAAGGTGAAGTCTTAACCACTGGACCACCAGGGAAGTCCCTATCTATAGTGTTTTTGAGTGTATCTCTTTGTATAGTTACGTAGTGGTTGCTCTAGGTATTACTTCGCACACACAATTTTTCACAATATACTGACCTGTTAGGTTGAATATGGACCCCAGAGATGTACATGTCCTGATTCCTGGAACCTATAAGTATGTTACCTCACGTGGCAAAAGGGACTTTGCAAGTATGATTGAATTACAGATCTTGAGATGGGGAGATTATACTGGTGGGCCCAATGTAACCACAGGGTTTTTATAAGAAGGAGGCAGGAGAGTCAGCTTGAGAGACTGAGATACGATGATGGAAACAGAAGTGGGAGTGAGGTGGGGCCAAGATGCAAGAAATATGGTGGGCCTCTAGAAGATGGAAAAGGCCAGGAAGTGGGCTCCTCTGGAGTCTCCAGAAGGAGCACAGCCTGGTGTTCTTTAGCCCACTGAGGATAACTTGAACCTCTACCTTTACAACTTTAAGATGATTCATTCATATTGTTTAAACCACTATATCTGTCATCTCTAGGGTTAAGCTGTACTTAGCAGGAGGAGCAGGGAGAGATGTGCCTACTCAATCTTTGTCCAGCACTGGAAGTTGGGTGTGCTGCTTTGGGGTGCTGGTGGTATTTCAGGCTGAGTTGTCTGGTTCATGGCTGAGCGCACCTCCAAGTAGGCATGAGATCTGGGTGGGCAATACAGTTCTGGGGGTTTTGGGCACAGAGTGGGTTGTTTAATCCAAAGGGGGAAGGGGGTTGAGATTGCTTAGGGACAGAGTGTAGCGGCGGGGTGTTCGGGGGGCAAGGGGAGATGACTTGGAACCACTGTTAGCTTTGTGGTTCTGAAAGATTCCCTTGGGGACGGACTGCAGTGGGGGAGCCAAGGGGCAAGGGAGTGGTCAGGAGCCCAGGCAGGAGCCCAGGGCCATCTTGTGACCATGGAAGAGAAAGGAACATGTGGACATAAGGGCAGAATGAAGAAAGACTGGGTGCATTTGGGCCCTGGATCACACATAGTGGGTGAAGGAGAAAGGGAATCCGAAAGACACACAAATATCAACCCAGAGAGACTGAGAATATGGGCCCAGACCTACCAGACTGGAGTGAAGAGAAGACCACAAGGAAGGGCAGGGGTTCCGGGGCGTGGGGTGTGGGCACAAGGAGAAAGGGCAGGAAGGACAAGCAGAGAAGCTCTTGATTGCCGAGTTTCCTTTACAAATGGGGCAACATTGGGCAGCACCGCAATTGGTTCAGAGCCCTTGCTCTCCTGTCCCCCAGCCCCCTCCCCTCAGATGCCTCAGAGTCACCCACAAACACCACAACTCCAGGGGGCAGCTCTTTTCAAGAGGGCCAACTGGGTGGCTGAACTTTAAGTCTTTTCCTGAATGGAGTTTTGGAAATTGATTCTCGCTGGAGGAAGATTTTCCTCAGGGTCAATATCCGCTTGGTGGATCAAGAAAAGGAGGCATCCTGCTCCGCCCCTACCCCTCCTCTCACTCTCAATATGAACACACAGGAGGTTAAGGATGAGTGGATGGGTTGCCCGGAGGGAACCCTGAGCTAGTGCCTGCTGAGCAACCTTGGGAGAGTGTCATTTCCGCGATAAGACACACTTGTAGGATAAATGCCACAGCTCACGGGCAAGCACTTCCTGAAGGGCCCTGGGTTTGTGGTAGTTTTACTTCTGGTTGCAGCTGAATAGAAGATGCATAGGAATAGAACGAGGACTGAGGAGGCTAGAATCTAGAGCTGGGAGGGAAGGGAATGGAATGGAAGGGGTGTGTCCCCACGGAAGGCCCACCTGGCAGGTGCTAGTGAGAGGCCCTAGGCTGCCAAGGACCCCTCTGGAGATTCCAACAAGCCTTTGACTGCAAACTAACCCATGAAGTGGAAAGCACCTCTGGCCTTGAAAGGGAGGCACATGAGGGTTTGGGGGTGTCTGGAACCCTGCCTCCACGGTTCTCCCAGCTCATCACTGGCATTTCCCTGGTGCTCTCCTGCTGCCCTCTCATTTTGTCTTTGGAAGCTGATGTGGGGAGGAAAGAGGCCTTTTGGTAGAAGTAGGTCCTAGCTTCCCTGTAGGAGAGCGCTGGGTGCCGGGGTTGATGGAGGAATCTCCTCTTCAGCCTTTCCCATCCACTCCCTGCTGCCATGCTCTTACCTACCCTCCTCAGGACACCAGGCAGGCAGGTGCCGCACAGCACAGGGTGGGGCCACTTCTCAACTCTCCTGTGCTTTTGTGCAGGGCTCATCCTCCTTGGTTCCATTAGATGAGGTCTTGGGTGCTACTCAGCTCTGATGTTCCTGCTCCCTCCCAAGGTCCGAGGCAGGACCAGAATGTCCCCCCTGCTGGGAGGCCTCTGCAGGGCACAGGGTAGGGAGGAGGAAAGATGGGTGCAGCCACCCCCCACCATGCTGTGCTGGGGCTTCTTCCCACCTCCTGGGGGATGAGAAGGGTACCATCAATTAGAGTTGTAACCAAAGGGTTTGGTGCGGGGGGGTTTATTGGCTTCTCACCCCAGCTTTCTCCACACTCACTCAGTCAACAAGCCCTCAGTGAGGCTCTTCCTGGGCCAGAGATGGGTCAGCCACAGTCCCCTCCCCCTGGAGCTCAGCACTGGGGGCTGTGGGTGCCGGAGATGGGCCAGTAATTGCAATGACTGTGGTAGAAGGAGGCTGAGTCAGGGTCAGTGCAGCCTCCCAGAGCAGGGGCACCCAGGACAACTGCAGACACATGTTTAAGAAGGAGGGAGGGAGAGGCAGAGCTAGAGATGCAAAAAGAAGCCAAGGAGAGAGAGAAAGAAAGTGAGAAGGAGAGGGGAGGAGGCCGCTATTAGAGCAGGACAGGGTAAGACTGAACACTTTGGAACATGGGGGCACCTGGGGCAACCATGTGTTCTGTGATCAGGAGGGGCATGTGGGAAAACTACCTCTGCCATTGTCTCCACCCCAGGTGCGCCGTTCCCTTCGCTGTCAAAGCTCCCTGCGACACCTCTGTCTGTAAATCTGCACACTGGAAGGCAGCTCTCAGCACACACAGCCCGTCCCGCTGGACCAGGTGCCCCCGGAGGCCATTTCTGCTCCCCTTGTACCCTTGTGCCCAGCTGAGCCCCACACGGCGAGGGCTCATGAGTGTCTGCAAATACGGACAATAGCTTGCCTGTACTGAGCCTGTGCGTGCATCTCAAACATCAGGTTTCAACGCTGCCCACTTCACAAGGTGGGTATTATTTGTGTCCCTTTTTTACACCTGGGGAAACCGAGGCTTAGAAAGGTTGAGAGACTGGCCCAGGTCCAGGTGGCTGTTTAGGGTGGAACAGGTTGAAACCCAGTTGTCCAAACCCACCTCCTGAGCTTCTAACCACATCTCCCCTGGGCCCTCCAGCCTGCCAGACTGTCCAGGGAAGAAGTGAATGCAGGGGTGAGGAAGGGAAGCCCACCTGGAGCCGTGGTCTGGGGGCGGAGCACTCCTGGCCCAGAGGAGCTGGAGAGATGGAGCATCGGCCTCACCCAGGGAAATGGAGGAAAACGGTGGTTCCTTGTGCCTCTAAGTACCCACCTCAAGCTCCTTCTCAGCAAAAGCCCATCTGACCCTCCCTCGTGGTGTGCAGACAGCAGACATGGAGGCCTCTGGCCAGCTGAGCTGAGATGCTAAAGGCCACTGGGCAGGACCCCTCCCTCCCAGAATGTGGCCTCAGGACAGGGGCAGCAAAAGGGGCCCCAGGGCTCAGGTGCTTCCCACCTGGGCATTTCCCTGGGCAAGGGGCCTCATTCCTTCTGGGAAGAAATTCGCATGGCTGGCCCTGGGCCAGCCTCCACCATTGTCCAGGCTGCCCTTTGCTGACACCTTCCTGGAAAACCCTCTCCGGGCCTGCCCGTTCTCATCTCAGTGATGTCACGATTAGGTGCTCATGGAACCCGATTTCTGCCAGGGACATGGGGTGCCACCCTGACCAGCAAGACTGAAATCTTGCAATTGGGCCAACCTGGGGTGTTTCCACTGCCCCTTCGACTGCTGGGGAGAGTGTCCCTCAGCAGATCTGCGGGTGCTGGCCCCGGGGGGGCCCGGCCCTGGGAGGAGAGGGTCCCCGCGGGGCAAGGGTCCTGACGTGAGGAGGGGTAGGTGAGGAGGAGGAAGAGGAAGAAGTTTGTGCATGGAGATAGAAACTCTTTTGTCTCTGTGGGTTCTTTGTAAATTGGGCAACAATTGGCAATAAGACCTATTAGTTCACAAAAGCACGGTTTTCCTGCCACTGTGCTTCAGCTGAGCTCCCTCCGGATGGCACCCCAAACCCCACAGACATGTCCGAAGACTCTCGGGGAACTTCCTTCGACTCTATGCAAGGGCCCAGCTCCAGCGAAGGCCCAGCTCCAGAAATCACGGTCATCACAGTGGCTGGAAAGCAGGGAGCTCTCCATCCATCTCTTGCTCATTCTTGCTTACTTCCTGATCTCTCTTCAGGGTGGTCAGCACAGGATTGACCAAACCGATAAGAGATCACGGGCCAGGAGTCAGGGGTCAGTGACAGATTTCTAGCTGCATGACGGTGGACGAGCTACTTTGCCTGAATCCCCTCGTCTGGAATGAGGTCTAATGAGGCCATCATGGTGCTTCTGTGAAGCCATGGCTGATGTGTGAAGGGGCTGGACAGTGCCCGATCCACAGGAGGGTCCAATACTGCCGCTGAGATCAAGAGCGGAGGCCGTCCCTGGGCCCCAGTCTCTGTATCCGGCGCTCTCAGAGAGTTCTGGGCCCAGTGGAAAAGAGCACGCCTGGCTGCGGGCCTAACGGGAGACTCGGGGTTAGTCATTTGGTCTCCATATCTCACTCACTGCGTGACCACAGGCAAGCCTCAGTTTCCCTCATTTTAGAGCGGAAACAGTGACTTCCTTACCTCAGAGAGCTATAGTTAGAGTCACAGGAGACAAAGTGACTGACAGCTCTGTTCAGAGTTGAAAGTGCCATCTAAACGCTAAGGATTATTATCTTCTCTCTCCTGGGATGCCCCCCACCCCTCCCTCACACACACACACACACACACACACACACACACACACACACACGGGCACTGCATGCCTCCAAATAATGACAAACGTAGGCAGAGGTGTGCTGTAAACTGGCTTTCTTGGAGGGAAAAATGACGTGATTTATAGAATTCGCTAATTTCCATGGTGTAAATATTCCCACCATGACTGATTCCAAGCTATCAATGGTTTAACAAACCACCACGACATCCCTAAATATTTAACAAGTGGCTCTCTACCAGGCCAGTAACCTCACACCACTGGCAGGGGCAGGAAACAAGGCCTTCGTCTCCTGTCAGCCAGCCTGGAAGCCCCCATGTGAGTGGATGTCTTGGGAACTCCTTTTTACCTTTACTCCATCTGGAGTTGATTCTGCCCAGATCCCTCATTTCCTTCCAACACTTCTCTTGGGGGTTGAAGCTGGAGGACTCCAGAGAGGGCAGGGTGTGGGGTTCGCTGCCCATATGTGGGGAGGGCTTAGCTTGGACCGGCAAAGGGTCGCTGTGTGAATCTCGGGAGTGGAGAGAGGGTGGGGTCCTTGGGGAAGAGCCTCCCTCACCTGCCTGGGAAACACCAGCTCCTGCCATTACACTCGGGTTTGCACCACATCCACCTTCTTTGTATTCCTTATATTCATGCCATGCTACCGTCTGAGCATCTAGAAACCTGCATCCTACTTCCCTGCAGGCTTTTCAAGATCTGGCCCAGCTCCTGGCACATCAGAGGTGCCCCATAGATGGATGTTCAGTTAACGGGTAAATCAATGACTCCAGGCACACAGGCTCTGGGGCGGCCGGCATAGCCAGACCAGGCTCTTACTGTCCTTCAGGTTTGACACACTGCAGGCAGGATCTTTTGCCCTGCTCTGTCCTTCCTCCTCACTCATTCGCTCATCCTTTCAACCAATATTAACCATTAAGTGCCCGGCGCACATGTAGGGCTACCTGGCCAGAGGATTTGAGGATGACTTCGAGGTTCTTTGCCTGGTGGGTTTGGTGGAAAATGGTAGGAAATATGAGAGGAGATGCAGGGCTGGAGGGAGCAGAGGAGTTCCATTTTAGATGCATTGACCGCAGTGCTTGCAGGACCTGCAGGAAGAGCTATCCAGGGGCACAGAGACACCTGTGTGGAGCTGAGGATGGAGGAGGTGACTTTGTTAATCCTTCTTCAATAAGCGTTCCAGGCCAGAAAGCCCAGAGCGACTTTTTGTTGTTCCTCCAGGTCACTGAATCCACGCTCCCGAGACTTTACTTGGCTATTTCCTCTACCTGAAATACTCTTTGTAGAAACCCTACCTTTCCTTCAGGTACCCAGGTCAAATGCTCTTCTTCAAGGTCTTCTGGGACCCTCATGATGTGAACCGGTCAGTTGGTTCTCCTTTGGCTTCCACCCTCACTCTGTTCATGCTGCCTTGCCTCTTTCCAGGTGGCCTGTGCCTACCCCTGTCCCTCATGAGCTCCTGAGGGCAAGGACGGAACCCTCTTCCCTGTGTCCCTCATGGCACCCACCAGTTCTGGCATGAAAGAGTGAATGAATGAACGTTGATAACAGATCATTTGAACTTTGTCTTCTGGGCAGGCCCACCCCCTTCATCAGCTTCCCCTGCAGATGGCCTGGGGGCTGCTCTGCAGGTGTTCAGCTGAGCACATCCCTGGCCCGAGGCTGGGCTGTTCCCGGAAGACACAGCATGCAAACAGTCTGCCCTGTTGCCTGCAGTCCTGCTTCCAGGGCGGCCCTTAAGCTCAGCCTCTCGGTTTTGGCCCCAGGTTCTCTGTGTTCCGCCAGCAGACATGAGAGGATCTAGAGGCCTCTGACCTCCCAACACCTCCTTTTTCTAATTTGCATCTGGAGATACAGACATGGGTTGTGACATGTCTTAATTCTTTTATAATCATGGAAAGGCAAAGCCAAATTGCTAATTTATGTAAAAAGATGTTTCAGTGCTCCTGAGAACTAGCCAATTTTGTATTACTTCATTATTTTTGAAACAGCTTATTGCAGTTATTGATGACAGCAACTTTTAATGTTGCGACACTATATTTCCAAACAATGAGAGACACTGGATCTGTCACCCCAAAGCCTGGCTGGGGATTCTAGTGCTGAACCTTGGACCCCACTCTCGTGCCCATCAAGCAGGATCCCTGGTCAGACACCACTCTTGTGCCTTGGCAGGATCCACACCCAAGACAGAAGGGCCCCACAGCCTCCTTGAGGGCCTCCAAGACTTGGGCTAGCTCTGCTTCTCCATGGCCAAGTGCTGCTTGCTACACACCCACTCTCAACAGTGCTGTCTCCCTAGGTCTTGCCCCTCTGCTCCAAGAAATGCTTTTTGTACCAAGTAGTCTAAGCAAAGAATCAAGACCAGCTTTTCAGGACAAGCAGATTTCAGAATAACATATTGTCCAGACCAAACAGTAGAGGGAATGTTTAGATGACCTGCGATTTCCCTCATGGTTAGTACCTGACTTCTTCACTTAGCATCTCCTGGAGCTAAGTTCACGTCGATACATGCAGGGTGGCCTGCTCTTTCTGGGGCCCCCAGTGTGTCCCACTGCAGGCACAGCACCATGCTCTGTGTCAGTGGTTCCCAACCTTTCTGGCACCAGGGACCAGTTTCGTGGAAGACAATATTTTCATGGAACGGGGCGGGGGCGGGCTGGTGAAGGGATATTGTTCAGGCGGTAATGTGAGCCATGGGGAGCGACGGGGAGCAGCAGATGAAGCTTTGCTCGCTTGCGCGCCGCTCACCTCCTGCCGTGCGGCCCGGTTCCTAACAGGCCACGGACCAGTACTTGTCCGCGGCCGGGGGGGTCGGGGACCCCTGCTCTGTGTGACCCCCCCCCCCACCGTGATGGACATTTAGTTTGCTTGCAATCAGTGAATGATAAGCAGGGCTGCACTGGAGACCCCTGTATGTGAGCCGTTGTGCATCAAGGGAGTGTATTTCAAAGATGTAGAAGCAGAATTCTAGTTTTAGAATTTAAAACCAGCTTCGTGAAAAAGGGTCAGCTTGGGTACTGAGGACAAAGTGGGACATTTATCAAAATGAGACTCCCACCTCCCATCTCATACTGCCACGAAACAAAACAAAAACAAAACAAGTGGTAGGATATCCTTCACATTGGTTAAACGAGGGAACTGGGAGACAGCTGTTGGTCACTGAGGCCTCTGGCTCTGTTTTCTGGGAGTTGTGTTGTGGTCTCAATAGGGCCAGGAGGGCCCCATGGGCAGCCTGGGTCAGACGGTGGGCAGCCTCTGTTACCCCTGCTAGCTGTGCCAGCCTGCTGCGGACCTCGGGGCCGGCAGCGAGTCCTCTTTCGAACGCTGGGCTGGCTGCTGCGTGCAGATGGAGGGGCACCCTTCTGTCCTAACTGGCTCCGAAGCACTTTAGATACCATCTCTACAGTCAAGATGATCCACAAAGATTCACCTTAGGACCGCTTCTCTGTGTCCCACTCTATAGGAACCACTGAGACCAGAGGGAGGGCAAAACTTAGGGGCTGCCACTCCCCAGGGGCTGCAGACTAGTGGGAGAGGAAAAACATCCCAAATCCAGGCAGCGCTAGGGCAGACTTGAGAGGTGTGTGTGGGCTGGGTATCCTCTCGGGTGTGCCAAGCCCAGCCCAGGCACCATTCCCGCTTCCTCTGTCCTCTCCCCGCTGCTGCTTCCCTTCAAGGAACTAGTAGACCTGGGGGGGGGGGGAGGCGGGGGGCGCTTATTGGGCCACAGGGCGTGGCTAACCTCGTGAGGTCACCAAGCGCTGGATAAACGGGTGCAGAGCGAGCGCAGGTGGCAGAGCCTTCGTTCCCGGAGTCGCCTCAAGAGCCCAGACATGAAGCTCTTCTTCCCCGCCCTGCTGTCCCTTGGGGCCCTTGGTGAGTGCGGGTACCTGGGGGCACGCCCCTCCGGGTGGGCGTCCGGCTCCCCTGGCCTCTCAGTGTGGGCATCCCGGTCCTGCGCGCCGCCAGGTTGGCACCAGCGCCTGCAGTGGGGGAGGAGCCCGGGAATGAGCCGGCTCCCGCCCACTCACCTGGGGAGGGGCCCCAGCAGGGCTCAGCGAAGCAGGTGGGGTCTTTTCCCTAGAGCTGGCACAGCTCCCCGAAGGGTCTTCTGGGTCCCTGTCCCATTTTGTCCTACCCATAGTACTGTTACATGCGTACACATGGGGGGACAATGAGACTCAGAGAGGGTGAGTGACTTGTCCAAGACACACAGGAGACTGGAGATAGGATCCCAGCTCCTGCAAGGACTGTGTAACTTGGGCAAGAGAGAGTCTTTCTGAACCTTAGTTTCATTAAAAAATGGTGCAATCCTCTTCCCACACAGCTGTGAGGAGGGGGCAGGGGCCACCTGCTCTGTGGTAGGCAAAGGTGTACACAAGCCTCCCACTGTAGAAGGTCAGGGGTGGTGGCACAGAGCCTGCTGATGGGACCCTTCTGCCAGAGGGTGTGGGAGAAGTGATTGGTTTCTGGTTTTTAATGTGCCAGGACTAGAAGGGGACTAAATAGAAGGGACTAAACAATCATTAGTTCTGTACCCAAGTATCTGAAATAATTTCTGGGGTGCTCCGGGAACACTCACCTATGATGAACATTAGTGATGTAAATGTGAGGGCAGGGCTTCCTGCAGTGGAGGGGGAGGGTCCAGGGCAGCAGCGGTAAGGACTCGAGGGCGTCAGCACCTAGGCAGTGTGTGTGCATGGGGCTCAGAGTGAAAGCCCAGGTGTCACCCCCTCCCCCCAGCGGCAGCCCAGTGCAGCCTCCTCCTGTCCTAGGGCATCTACTCTGGGCTGGGAGCTTCCTGGATGAAAAGGGGTAGCTAAAGGATAGCAATGAGCTTATGCCCCCAAACCCGTCCCTGTCTTTTCTGGTCCCCTTCTCCAAATTCCTTCCTGTGGGTATTGGTTATTTCTCTCTTCTCTAAAGCAGGATTGGCCTAGCCAGGACCAACTTCCCTTCTGCTCCCTGACGCGTGGCCTGCTGGGCCCACAGCACAGGGTCAGGGCCACTTGGGAGAGGCCCGAGGGGTAGGAAGCCTTGCTTTCCTAGAGGTGGTTACGGGCGGTGGTGTGGATTCTGGCTCCGAGTTGCACCACTGGGTTCCATTTTCATTTGAATCTTTTGTTGTCTTGGCCCCCACAGAGGTCTGCAGTTTAAATCCTGCAGTCCATGGGATGGTGGCCAATGTCCCAAAGTGTCACGGAATCCCTTGTCCTCCTCAGTGGAAGGAGTGGCTGCTGCCCTTAGCGGATTTCTGAGACAGGGGCACCACATGTCTGCACAGAAGGAATCTGAGGATTTGTACTTTCAGGAAGATTCCTCCGAGGCTCAGATGGGCAGCATCTTCTGCATGGGGTGTGGTATATTTTCCTTTGTTCCTTTGGCATCCTCTGGGAGATGCTCGGAGCCACAACAATCTAGAGAGACCCAGATTCCAGGTGGGACGTTGCCACTGCTGAGCAGCCATCACTCAGTGTCCTCAAGAGTCAGATTCCACACCAGAAACACAGGAGTATTAATCCCTTCCCTGCCTGCCACCCGGGTTCCAGGGGGAGAAAGCAGGTAGAAGAACTCCATAAACTGATGGAAGGCAGCATCGTTGTTTTTTTCTGGGAATAGGAAGTATGTCAGTCATAGGAGGGCAAAGAATCCAGAGAGACAATCCAGATTGTCTCCTCTAATTTGTTGAGAATTACAGCCCTCTGGCCAGCAGGGTGTTGTCATTAGGCTAGCAAGACACCTCCATTTGAGGAGAGTGGCCTGTCTTAGCCACAGAATGGAGAGGGAAGGGGAGGACAACTCCATGAGAGGGTGAGGCAGTCTCTTCCATGGGCAGTGGTGGAGCCCTCACTCCTTGGCCTCTTTCTCCCAGGACTGTGTCTGGCTGTCCCTAAGAAAAATGTTCAATGGTGCACCATATCACAACCAGAGTGGCTTAAATGCAACCAATGGCAATGGAGGATGAAAAAACTGGGTACTCCCTCTGTCACCTGTGTGAGGAGGACCTCTCGCTTTGAATGTATCCAGGCCATTGCAGTAAGTCCATGCTGTAGGTTGGGTGGGACCAGACTGAAAGGGACAGGACCTGAGTGCAATAGCATATGTGCTCTCCCTGCTCTCCCTCTGTTCTTCCTGGACACCAGTAAGCTGGGAGCTGTCCTCTCTCACAGGACACAATGCTACTGTGAAAGCAGAAATTAACATTCTGAAGCGGAGAACCACGTGTAGGGAATCTGGGCTTGCCACAGAAATTGTGAATAAGCAAAAAATGTGAAAGCACCAGAGTGAATATGCAACAGCTCTGACGAGTGACTGCTATTTACACTCTATAAAGAACTAAGTCAACTGTAAGAAACGTAGGATCATATAAGAAGAACAATATGAGGAGATGGAGTTCATAATGAATAAAAAATACTTATGAAAATGTTCCCCTTAATAATCAAGAGAAATACAAATCTAAGCAATTTGTTAGCACTTGCATTTCCTAAAGAATAACCCTTAATAAGATGAAACCCTGTCCCACTGGTGATTCTATAGTGAAATTGAGCCTCATAGTGAGGGCCGTTACAAATTAGAAAGGAATCAGCTGGAGAGCAGGATGGCAATGACAGCAGGTCATCAGAAGGAAAAACAAGCTATGAGGACAAAGCTGTCCATAAAAGTACAGTTTTAACAGCAAAGAGTTAGAAGGAACCCAAGTGGTGAACATTGGAGGGAATTTTTAAAATTTAGCTTAATAAATTATGGAACAGCCACATTTATAATAAAATAGCATGCAGTCAATAAAATCAATAAAGGCACTACAGAAGTAAGAAAATGTAGTCAGTTTTAGATGAATAAAACAGTCCGCAAAATATTGTCTCTACCAGGTTGCAAATATGAGAAATAGGTAAGCATATGAGGAGTAATATGCCAAAGAGAATGAGCGTGGTTTATTATTATGATAAGTGTAAGATATATTAAGAGTTAAAATTTCTTTTCAATAAACAAGAACTTAAAAGAAATAAATATAGAGCAAAAACAGGGGAGAAAGCATCTAGAACAACTTTTAATATAAATGACCGCGAAGGTTGCTATCCGCGGAGAGATCTAAGCCACGTGAAAAAGCGGCCACCCGCAGCCTCAGGAGTTAAAGCAGTTCCGCTGGGGCTCATTACCCAAAAAGAGGGGCCTTGGGCTTGTGCCACCTCTCATGGCACCTGCGAGGACATGACTGAAAGCTGACCCTTTGGAAGATCCTTCCAGCCATGGAGACGTCTGACCTTCTGAAGTTCACTTGTGTGGCTTATGGCGGGTTTTCTCCTGAAGCCGGTCTGGCCTCTGCTTTCAGGCAAAAAAGGCAGATGCTGTGACCCTGGATGGTGGTTTGGTGTTTGAGGCAGGCCTGGGCCCCTACAAACTGCGGCCGGTAGCGGCGGAGGTCTACGGGACGGAAAAGCGTGAGTTGTCCCTGGGGACCCAGAAGTTGGGGTGGCCTGGGCCCTGGGCTCCGTGGAGTCAGGGTGGATAAGCCACAGAGGTGGTGTCTCGGGCAGCATCACACTTACAGGGAACGGAGTCCCTGGGCTCTTTGGGCCGGTCGCTGACCCACTGGGGAAACAGAGCAGGCTCTGGGCTGCAGTGACCAAATGAAACGGCAGCATACATTCCCCTTCCCGCTGGGGGCTTGGTCAGGGTGAGCTGTTTCTCTCCCTCCGGTCCAGGCTAAGAGCTGTCGATTCTTTCTGCCCTTTTGCAGAGCCCCAAACCCAGTATTATGCCGTGGCTGTAGTGAAGAAGGGCAGCAACTTTCAGCTGAACCAGCTGCAAGGCCGGAAGTCCTGCCACACGGGCCTTGGAAGGTCCGCCGGGTGGAACATCCCTATGGGGATACTTCGCCCGTTCTTGAACTGGACAGGGCCACCTGAGCCCCTCCAGAAAGGTAAGATGGCTGGGGGAGGGGAGCTGGGGGTGATCTCAGGCTGGGGTCTCTACTCCAGTGGCACATACACAAGCCACTTTGGGCTGGCCCAGGTGAACATGTGGGATGACTCCAAGGCAGGGGTGAAGTTAACTGATGCGAAACCTGCAGGGGCAGGGTCTACCCGCATCAGCAGCCCTGGGAGGTGGCAGCTGAGTCTGTTCTCAGCCAAAGTACATCTCTCTGAGCTGCTAACTTTGCAAAGGCTGACAGGCAGGGGTGGAGAGAGCGCACAGTGGGGCTTGCCACCGGCTGTGGCCCGGTGGGCTCACACTCTGGTTCATTTCTCTCTGTTCAACAGCTGTGGCCAAATTCTTCTCTGCCAGCTGTGTTCCCTGCGTGGATGGAAAAGAGTACCCCAACCTCTGTCAACTGTGCACAGGGACAGGGGGAAATAAATGTGCCTGCTCCTCCCAGGAACCATATTTTGGCTATTCTGGTGCCTTCAAGTGAGTGAGAGTGTCCTCTTCTCCCCAGTGGCCCACATGTCCTCCGGCTAGGAAGCGCTTTCTCTGGTCCCAAATAGAGCTCAGTCAGCTAGTGGGGACCATCGAGGGGGTCCAGTCCTACTGCTGTGCAGACAGAGAAACTGAGTCTGAAGAGGGTGCCCAGTGCACCTTCCCAGTGCACTTTCCCCTCTAGCCCCCCAGGCCCGACATGTGCCCTCTTACCTCTGCACCAGCCCCATGAGCAGCCACCTGGCCAGCGGCCCCTTCTGTCCCCCCCAGAGAATCCTGAATCGGGCTTTGTCCCTCTGTTGTCCTGGGTTCCTCCTGCTGACTCTGTCCCCTCCATAACCACAAAGGGACTGAAGGAGTCTTGTCACGAGAAGACCAGTCCCAGGCTCCTGGCCAGCCAGGACAGCCTGGCCTGTCCCGGAGCCAGGAGGCGGTGGGCTCTGCCTGACTGACTGGCTCCATCCCCTCTCTGCAAACCCCCCACCCAACTGATGCTGCTCCTGTTTCCCCATCTGCCTCTCGGACTCAGGCATTTTGCGCAGGGAGGCCTCCTTGCTTCTCCGCTGGCCAGGGCACATCTGCCACGCAGTCCTGGGAGAAAAAAGCCACGTGGCCAAGGACACTACTTTTACCCTCTGGTGTAGAGGCTTCGAAACTCTTTTACATAGAAGGACAAAGTTTGGCCCTCTCAGCCCTTAAAGCAGAAAGCAGGGGTCTCTGGCCAGCACCTGAGCCCTTCTTCCTCAGAATTCACCTGGAGGTGACCCCTGAAGCCTTCCCAGTGGGGATGCCCCAAAGACTGAGGGCCCTGCCCTCCACAGATCAGGAGCCCACAGAAGACAAGCCCCAGGACCCTGTTCCACAGGGAGGCACGAGGAAGAAGTCGGGGAGGGCCGCTCTGTGCTGACCCTTCTGGTGCTTTCTCATCCCACAGGTGTCTGCAAGACGGGGCTGGAGACGTGGCTTTCGTCAAAGACAGTACAGTGTTTGGTAAGAGGAGGAAGAGCCACGGGTACTGCCTCCTTTCCTTGTCTTTCCTTATTTTATTTCATTTCACTTTATTATAATTCCAAGTGGTGAGCTAATTTGACTCCTCACTTCCTGGCACACAATCATCAAGGTTCCCTACAGAGCATAGCTCTTATTTTATGTTATTTCACATTTTAAGCGATCAGTTTTCTTCAAATCTCCCAAGCCCGCCGTCTTTCTCTTCCCCCTCAAAGATGCCCATGCCAATGTATTTGACACGTGTCCTCCGAGATATACGTGGTCTTGCAAAATGTGTAGTGCTGGTTTGTGTTTCTGGGTTCTAAGCTCACAGAAGCTTTACTGATCATTATCGATCGTGATGTGATCAAGGTGTTCCACTCAGCATTTTGCTTTGGAGATTTATCCGTGTTGTTGTACTTGTCTGGTTCAGTGGTTCTAATAGATGAGAAATGCTCCATGGAAAGCACACATCACTTTTTTTTTTTTTTTTTTTTTTTTTTGGCTGCATTGGGTCTTCGTTGATGTGTGCGGGCATTCTCTAGTTGTAGCAAGTGGGAGCTACTCTTCGTTGCGGTGCCCGGGCTTCTCATTGTGGTGGCTTCTCTTGCTGTGGAGCACGGGCTCTACGCGCATGGGCTTCAGTGGTTGCAGTGTGCAGACTGAGTAGTTGTGGCTTGTGGGCTGTAAAGCGCAGGCTCAGTAGTTGTTGCAACTAAGCGCACGGGCTTAGTTGCTCCGCGGCACGTGGGATCTTCCTGGACCAGGGATCAAACCCGTGTCCCCTGCACTGGCAAGCGGGTTCTTACCCACTGCGCCACCAGGGAAGTCCGCACGCATCACATTTTATTATCTATGGTTGTAAAGCAATGGATATGTCATTGTTGGTTTATTTTGCATTTCTCTGACGTCTAGTGAGTTTGATCATCTCAGTATATTTGCTAGTAGTTTGGGCTTCCCTTTCTTCTTTTATCATCTTTGACTATTTTCCTCTTGATTTTCATGTCTGTTTCTTCATGATTTTGATTCAAGGCTAGGCATTCCTTCTCTCTAGATATCCAGCCATTGTTGGTTCTAGACTTTAGGAGAGTCTTTTTTCAGTCAAAAAATCTGTCGGTAGCACCTTTGTTGAACAGAAGCCCTTGATATTGATAAGGTCAAGTTGGTCACTTTTGCCCTGCTGGTTTGTGTTTTGGGGACTTTTAAAGATGCCCTCTTCCCTCCAAATCATAAAGATTTTCTACAATAAGATTTATAGACTCCCCTCCCTAACACACACTTGTTTGTTCATACGTACTCTATCTAGGAAATCAGGTATGGATTTAGCTTCAGCATTTTCCCCCTTTAGAGTAAGACCATTTTCCTTACAGTAACGACTGTAAAAAATTCCACCCTTTTCCTACTGATATGTGGAGCCTCCTATGCATCAAGCTTGTTTATAATCATGGATCAGTTTCTGAGCTATTTTGTTTCATTGGCTTATTTGTATTTTTCTGCTTTTATTACTCTGGCTTGTAGTGGTTCTTTTTCTTTTTTTTTTTTTTTTGTGGTACGCGGGCCTCTCACTGCTGTGGCCTCTCCCGCCGCGGGGCACAGGCTCCGGACGCGCAGGCCCAGCGGCCATGGCTCACGGGCCCAGCCGCTCCGCGGCACGTGGGATCCTCCCGGACCGGGGCACGAACCCGCATCCCCTGCATCGGCAGGCGCACTCCCAACCACTGAGCCACCAGGGAAGCCCTGTAGTGGTTCTTAATAGCTTGTGGGGGTCTGGGGAGAGAGAGCGTGCACACAAGCGCCTTCCCCCAACACTTTGCTATTTATTTTCTAACTAAAATTTTAGAATTATTTTGTTGAATTTCTAAAAACATCATACTTTAAGTAGAATTGTATTGAATTTAAATTGATTCATGAAAAATTGACATATTTATGTCAAACTGTCCAATCCCTGATCATGATAAATCTCTCCCTTTTGATCACATCTCTTTTTATGTCCCTTAACAGAACTTATAGAACTTAACATTTTTCTCTTGGTCTCCTGCATTGTTTGTTTTTGTTTGATTTTGGCTGCGCAGCATGGCTTGCGGGATCTCAGTTCTCCAACCAGGGACTGAACCCAGGCCACCGCAGTGAAAGCACCGAATCCTAACCCCTAGTCCCCCAGGGAACTCCTTCCTGCATTGTTTAATGAGGCTAATTACCAGCTATTTAATGGTTTTAGTTGCTATTATAGCATCATATTCTGTATTAGTTTCTGTTTTATTATTGCTAATGAGAGTAACACTTGATTTTTGTAGAGTTGCCTTGCTGGACTCTCGTTAGTTTATTAGTTTTTTCTTGGTTTCATTGGCTTTTCTATGTAGGTGAGTACCTCATCTTTAAAAAATTAGAGTTTGTCTTTTTCCCAGTGTTTATATCTCTTATTTCTTTAGTAAATTGTGAAATCCAGGTCGTCTGTTATTGTGTTGGCAACGTGACAGCTGACTTCTTTGCCTTGTTCCTGATTTTGAAGTGACTGTTTAAATTTTCTTCTTTTAGTATGATTTTGCTGTAGATATTTTGATAAGTGGCATTTATCAAGTTTAATACCTTTGCCAAGTTCTCTATGTTACTAGTTTTCCAAAACTAAAAAAAAAAAGCACATATAGTTGTTGAACATATAAATGCTTTTTCTACACCTATTAGGATTAAGATGATCTCATGGTTTTCCTTTAACCCATTCTTGTCATGAATTACTTTAGCTTCTTTGACATTCAGCCATTCTTTTGTGAATGGAATAAACTGATAAACCTTAATCCTGATCTATTAGTTTTAAAATACTGTATTATATTGAGTTTGCTAATTATTTTAGATTTTTGTGTTTATGTTCATAAGTAAAATAGGTCTGTAATTAACCCCTCCTGCACTTCTTTCTCTGATTTTGAGATCAAGATTATACTAAGCTCATAAAACAACTTGGGTCAGTTTCTGTCACTTTATGTTTTCTGAAGCAATTTACATGTGATCTAGATTAACAGTTCCAAATTGGGATGAACTCACTCGTAAAAATAATCTTTTCTCTTCTTTCGATACACCCAAGGGTTGAGAAGTGGCTCAACTGTATTTCTTGCTTTAAAATTTTTCTTGTTTTTATTCTTGCTAGAGATGTGGGTAAGGCAGAAGCCCCTGGCTGGCCCCCTGGGCTTGTCTCCATCATGTGACCCTTTTCTAGGTGGAGTTGCCATGGAAACAGATGGGTCTGGTTCAGCCTCCTTGGCTTGCCAGGCAGGAGTTGCAGCAACCCCGGGGCCTGTATGATCCAATCAGAGGAACATGGCCTTGCCCCTGAGGCTTTTTGGGCACTATCTTTACCTTTCTGGATATTCTGGAGCAATCCACTGCCTTTCTGACCCCCAGTTTTGTCAACTGTGTAAGATGTCTCCTCCAGCTCAAATTCTTTTGGGGAAGGGGGACTACAGCTCATGGCTACTGCCTGGGTTTGCCTCATCTGGGCTCCCCTCCATCTCCCTCTTTCCCTAGAGAACCTGCCAGAGAAGGCTGACAGGGACCAGTATGAGCTGCTCTGCCCAAACAATACTCGGAAGCCAGTGGATGCATTCAAGGAGTGCCACCTAGCCCAGATCCCTTCTCATGCGGTTGTGGCACGAAGTGTGGATGGCAAGGAGGACTTGATCTGGAAGCTTCTCCACAAGGCACAGGTATCCCCACCCAGAGTACCCCTAACCTGCTTGGATTTGGTGGTGGGGAAGTTTCCTTCCTTCCTTCCCTAACTTCCCGCCACTGTAGAAGTCCTCTGTAGCCTCACTGCACAGATGCAGTGGCTTGCCTGTCTCTAGGCCATACTCCACACAGCAGGAACAATGAAGCCCCTTCTAGCATTACGGACTGGAGGTGTCTCATGGGCTGAAGTAGAAGCAGGGGGAGGACAATGCAATATTCTCAGGACTCTAAAGTGCTTGGAACCCAGCAGCTTTTTAAAGATGAAGCCATAACTGAGCTATGTCACAGGGGTGGCTTGAGTCCCTCTATGGGAGGAAGTCAACCAAGGTTCCTCCTCTCAGAATCATCCCTAAATTCCAGATATTCTCTTTCAACATCGTGTTTTTGTTTCCTGTTTACCACTGACATCATAATTCTCCTTTCCCTTAATTAGGAGAAGTTTGGAAAAAGCACTCCACAGGGCTTCCAGCTCTTTGGCTCTCCTCGTGGGCAGAAGGACCTGCTGTTCAAAGACTCTGCCCTTGGGTTTTTGAGGATCCCCTCAAAGATAGACTCTGGACTGTACCTGGGCTTCCGCTACCTCACCGCGTTGCAGGGCCTGAGGGCAAGTGAGTGAGGACCAGGCAGGCCCCAAGGGCAGGCTGGTGTGGGTGGGGAGCACCTCACCCCCAGCCCATGGCCCTGCTCTGTAGTGGTCACTTGGCCATCTCCCAGCCACTGGAGGTCTTCACCATGGTAGGTCTGATGTGAGTGGGAGCATCTTCTGTGGACCAAGTCAGGTGAAAAGTGTCTCCAAAGAAATGTGTTGCCTCCTGATAGTACTGCCACAGGTCCCTGTGTGTGTCAGGCTCCCCAGCCCTGACGGAACAGTCAGTTTGCCTCCCAGGAAGTGAGAAGTATGAACGTGAACCAAGAGAGCCAGAGCCCCTCCTGGGATAAATCCAGAGGCCTGGTGGGACACGGCCCAGTGCCTGGGCCCTGAACTTGGCTGGGATACCACATTGGGCCAGCTCAGCCATGGCTGCTTCTCCACTGGAGGCTTCAGATGGAGTCTGGGTGAACTGGGAAGCTGCGCTGTTGTCAGTGGTTGGTGACTGCCTGCCTTAGGGGGAAGTCAGGACAGGGCTCAAGGTCCCCTAGGCCATCTCTTGGGGCTGCCACTGTTTCTGTGTCCTGGAGCTTTTGTCCCGTAGGACAGAGATATGAGGCAATATCTCTGTATCTCTTTCATTACACTAAAGCTTGAAGGGTGGGTTAGAAGCCGGGGAAGCCTCCAAAGGAACAGAAATGATACACAAGGAGGGCTATGCCTCAAGAAGGGTCTGGGGAGCTGAGAATGGAGGGGGGAGGGGAGCACGTGGAGGGGAAGAGGCGCAGGTGTCTGATTCCACTCTTCCCTGGAGGAAGTAGCTCCCTCCCAGCGAGCGTCGGGGCAGGAAGGGCGCTCTGAGTGGAGCCCGCGGTCCAGGGAGGTCGGCGGGCCTGGGTGTCCCTCGCTGGGCTCAGGGCACCTGCCGACCGTCTTGTCCCCGGGCAGCTGCAGCGGAGGTGGAGGCGCGGCGCGCGCGGGTCGTGTGGTGCGCGGTGGGACCCGAGGAGCAGCGCAAGTGCCAGCAGTGGAGCCTCCAGAGCAGCCAGATCGTGGCCTGCGCCACGGCCTCCACCACCGAGGATTGCATCGCCCTGGTCCTGGTAGGTGGCCAGCGGCGGCCCTGCGGGCGGTGCGGGCAGGGCAGCGCTCCTAGGAGACCGAGGTCACAGGCATCCGGTCTGATGTGCGGCGGACCTTGGAGGCGCTACGGCCCCGGGGGCGGGGTCTGCTCGCGCCTGCGCAGTGTGGGAACAGGCACAGCTTTCCGTCTGCAGCCTGTTTACTGTGGGCTTTCCAATCTGATTTTAAGAACAAGTTGCGATGAATGCAGGTAATTTGGAAAATATAGAAAGATGTGATGTAAAAACAAACAAAACACTGGGACCTCACACAGAGATACCACAGAGTTTTACTAACTTCCCCACTCCAGGATTTCTCGGTTCATCTCAGTTTAGCCTCGGAAAAGTACTGGGTCTTTCCAGTTATGTAGTTTGAGTCCTTTTCACTTAACAGTGTATCATGGCCATTTTCCCACGTGATTTATTCTTTGAAAACACTTTAAAAAGTGATTTCAGGATATCTTTTATATGGTGCGACACAGTTTAGTCATGACCCTATTCTTTGTGTCCTTATTTTGTTGTTAACAATAACCCTGTGCTGTGCAGCCTTGAATAGAAATCTCAATCCACATCTCCTATTAGCTTTAATAATGTTGTAAAAAAATTAGTACTTAGTCAAAGAGGGAGTTTTACAATCTTGATGAGTCCATGTTCCAATTCTGGAGCGTGGGCTCGTTCATTCTGATAGTGAGTGAATTTGTTTCTGCTCACTTGTTGAATAGCTTCTGTGTAGCACTTTGAGTGTCTCGCTAATGAGCAGAGACTAGACAAGACCAGCTGTTCCCATCTGTCTCCTCAGTGAGGGAGGCTGGTCCAGGAGGGCATCCAACAGTACTCCAAGTGCAGAAAGGGATTTTGTTCAGAGGACCGGGCTACCTGTACCCGGTCTTTCCAACGGAAGGGACAGCATGAAAGGCATGTAGGCTGGTAGAGAATTAATAGTGCACATGGCGTTTCCTTGGGGTGCTCAGTTCAACCCTTGCTGCTTTACTGGGGCACCTGACAGCCATTCTCTCAGAGCTGTAAAGACAGGCGGGACAGGAAACAGCCTCACTGTGGTGCTGGAGATATGCTTTGTCTTGGCAGAAAGGAGAAGCTGATGCCCTGAGCTTAGATGGAGGATATGTCTACACTGCGGGCAAGTGTGGTTTGGTGCCTGTCCTGGCAGAGAACCAAAGTAAGTGGAGAAGAGTCCTCTCTGGTTTATTCCCTCAGAGCTTCAGGGGTGGGGTAGAGAGGAGTAACCCCACTCAGTGGGTCCAAGTGGAGACATTAAAATGGACAGGTATGTTCAAACAGGAGAATCAGGGGAAAGAATAGATGAAAGGGGCTGTGTTACCCACACAGCCTATTGTAGTGAGAACTTACAAAGCCCCGATTGGTTTCTTCTTCTTAATTTAAAAAAAGATTTTAGTAAAGTATAATATATATGCAGAAAAGTACACACAAGTGTACAACTCAAGGACATTTCACAAAGAGGTACATCCCCAAGCACTAGGGCCCAGAGCAAGACACAGCAGGTACCACAAGTCTCTTTGTGTCCTCCTGTCACCAGCCCCCTTACTCCAGCAAGGGTAATGACTCCTGACTTCAATTGGCACAGATCAGTTCTGCCCGTTTTTGAATTCTATGTAAATGGAGTTGCACAGCATGTGCTTTTAAAAATGTCTTTTGCTCAGCATTATACCTCGTTTTGTAGTATTCTATTGTGTGACTCCACTGCAGTTATTTTCTACTGTGGATGAGCATTTGGGTAATTTCCAGTTGGCTGCTGTGGATAGCGTTGCTATGAACATCTGTGTCCGTGTCGTTTGGTAAGCACATATATGCATTTCTGCTGCCTGGAACTGCTGCGACAGTCTCTTTGGACTTGATTCTGCAAAGACAAATACCTTCTGATTTCACTCCTATGTGGAATATTAAAAAAATAAGTGAACAAACCAAACCAAATCAAACAAAAACAAACACACAGATTCAGGGAATAGAGTAGTGGATAGCAGAGGGAAAGGGGGAGTGGGGGGAGAGGGAAATGGGTAAAGGGTGTCAGCTGTAGATGGAAACTAAACTTTTGGTAGGTATATAGAAGTCAAAACATAATGCTGTATGCATGAAACTTACATAATGTTGTAAACCAATTAAAAATACTTTTCCAATAAAACAACACCTACAGATTCACATTATCCACCACGTGAAACGAGAGTGATGCGACTTTTTCCCAAGGAGAAGCCAGTTACTGAGTCTGAAAGCATGGATCTCCCCATGCTGAAGGGACATAAGAAATGCTAACTTTATCCTTAGCCTCTCCAGAGGGAACTAGAGGAGGTGAGGCAGGTGAGACAAGGTGCCCCTAACTTCCAACGGGCGAGGATTAGGTAGGAGTACTTTGGTTGCAAATGACACAATCCCATTGCCAACTGGCTTAAACAAAAAAGATAGTTGATTGGTTTATGTGGAGATTGAACTGTCCAGACATTAGTTTCAGCAGTTCCACCCCTGGGTACATCCCCAGACGTGTATGAAGATGTCAGTGACAACACTGGAAGCGTGAACTTAGGAGCCCTAACTCAGCTCAATGAGTTACAGACAGTTAGGCGGTTTGAACTTAAAAACACAATATTGGGACAAATATCATATGATATCACTTATATGTGGAATCTAAAATATGGCACAAATAAACCTATCTACAAAACAGACTCACAGACATAGAGATCAAACGTGTGGTTGCCAAGGGGGAGAGGGAGGAGGAGAGGGATGGACTGGGAGTTTGGAGTTGGTAGATGCAAACTATTACATTTAGAATGGATAAACAACAAGGCCCTACTGTATAGCACAGGGAACTATATCCAGTCTCCTGGGATAAACGATAATGGAAAAGAATATTTAAAAAAGAATGTAGGTATGTGTATAACTGAGTCACTTTGCTGTACAGCAGAGACGGGCACAGCATTGTAAATCATCTATACTTCAATTAGGGAATTCCCTGGTGGCCCAGTGGGGTTAGTACTCAGTGCTTTCACTGTCGGGGCCCAGGTTCGATCCCTGGTCGGGGAACTAAGATCCTGCAAGGCACATGGCACAGCAAAAAAAAAAAAAAAAAAAAAAAAAAAAAGAGCTTAAAAACACAGTATTGGGTTGAAAATAAACAAAGGAGGAAACTTAGTGAAGTCTATAATACAGTGCCATTTATTTATATTAAAAACACATGTACACAAAACCATGCCAGTATATGTTCTTTGATATGTGTGTACCTTTGAAAAATATATGAACACAATAAAACATGTGTTTAATGACGTTTTGCTTATCTTTATTCTTTCAGAATCCTCCAAAAGTAATGGCTCAGATTGTGTGCACAGGCCAAGGGAAGGTGAGTTGGAATCGATCACTTTCAGAGTCAAGGGTAAGTTTTTGTATCTGGAGGAGGAGGTGGTGGGAACTTAAAAAAAACCTCACAGAGATGCAGCCATAGAAGCTGTAAGTGCTTTTGCAGATGCGAATCATTCAGAGATGAGTAACTATAATTATGTTTCTATGGCTCTTCATACATGGCAGAGAAATATCAGAGTTGCTCATTTTGTCCTGACCACGGGGAAGGTGGGGTGTTACACCCCCATCTCATATGGATGCAGAAACAGTGTCCCGGATCTCACTCACAGCCATTGAGAATACTGTGGCAGATCCTGGCCTGGAACCAAGTCCCTTGTGCTAAATCCCTTGCCCTGTGCACCAGCCCACCTGCCTGCCAGAGCTGGTGCTTCCTCAGCTTCGGCAGAGCTCTGCAGTTGCCGACAGCGGAGTCTGCCGGGTGCGTGCTCTCAGGAGGAGGACTGCACCCCATTTACCCTCTGTCAGCACAGGGAAGTCCTTGGGGACACACCCCCTGCATCCACACAGCACTTATTCGGCGACCGTCATTGCTCTGGCCTGATGCAGCTGGTATATTGCATGTTGCAGTTGGCGATTTATGCACTCTTGGGGTCATGCTTCTTGGTCAGTGTTTGTGGCTTTAGTAACCCCCATCAAAAATAGAATGAATTGCCAGTTTATAACTCAGCGACAGTATATGGCTGGTCAAGGACAGTCCCCAGCTATCACTTCAAGGATCAGCTTACAATTTCATTTCATAACCCAGATCAATCTCATCTTAACATAGAGCAGCAGCTTACATTTTGTTGGTCTATCAGACAGTGGCCAGTCATCTGGGGGAATCATTGCCTGGTGATGCTTCTTGACCCTTGTTGGCTTGGGTTGCACACAGCTGCGGTGGAGTCCATGGACCGGGCCCTGGGAGGCTAAGACTTGCTCTTCTCTTGTCCAAGGGTATCTTGCCGTGGCAGTTGTCAAGAAGGCAAATGATGAGCTCACGTGGAATTCTCTGAGAGGCAAGAAGTCCTGCCACACTGCCGTGGACAGGACTGCAGGCTGGAACATCCCCATGGGCCTGATCGCCAACCGGACAGGCTCCTGCAAATTTGGTAGGAGTCCCGAGGGAGTTGTGGGTCAGCCATCCTGAGGAGCAGGCTGGGGTCCTCTGTAGAACTCAAGGAGGGGAGGTGTGGGGTCTTGCAGGCTGACCGTGGCTTACAGGCCTTTTCTGGTGTAAGCAGGAACCCCCTGCGGCTGCTTTCTGCAGCTTCTCCACACAGCACTTCCCATACCCCCTCCACGCCACACGAAGGTGCAAAACTGGAGGATCAGTCTGTTTCTCTGCACCCTAAGAATGGATGCAGGTCCTGAGAAGTACAAAAGGCATTTTTTGCTTCCTGGAGCTCCGGATCTAAATTCCTCCCAGGCACTGGCTTCTCAGTTTGGGAAAAGCCGTCTGCCTTCCTCACGAAAGGTGACTTCTGTTACTAAACAGAACAGACTTCTTACTCCACGCTGTAGAGGAAACTGAGTAAGACCTCCAGGCTTTTGGCTCAGCCTCCCCTCCCTGGCCGCAGGCCGTGCTCACACTCCACACGTGAGCCACGCCCTACCTGCCGTGGGCGTGGAGCTGTGTGCCACGTTCTTGTCGTGGCCCACCTCCCAGGCAGGCGTCTGCTCAAGTGGGGCCCTGCTGCATTTTGAATGGGTCTGCGATCCCGGCTTGGTGGGCTCTCGTGTGGCTCTGTTCCTCACTAGCAGTGCACACTGGTGTCGCTCTCTATGACCCCACGGCAGCCTCCAGCTTGTGGGCAAGCTGCCAGGACCACGGTGGGACACTCCCAGCCCTAGCCCGAGCTTGGCACGTGGCATGGCTCTTCCAGTGGCAGGGGCTGCATGAGTCGGATAATGGGTGCTACTTGCTCGTCGGGGCAGGGCTTTCTTGTCACCTTTATTTCCTCTCTCTTTAATCCGTATTAATCCATGTTAACTCCTTAATGTGGGTTAAATCACATGGTGGGTTGGTTCATATTAGGTTCAGCTGCAAGGACAGAAAACCCCCAGCAGAAGTGAATAGAAGTTTATTTCTCTCCCACGTGAGTGAAGTCCAGACGTGGGTTGTCCAGAGCTGGCAGGACGACCACATGGTGTCAGGGGCCCAGGTTTCAAACATCTGGCTGTTCTGAAACATATGTGGCTTCCGTGCTCAATCAAGGTCGCTCATGGCCCACGTCACATCTGGGGGTCCAGTCCCCACTTCTGCATTCCACGTGCAGAATGAAGGAAGGGAAGGAGACGGGGCAAAACACATGTGCCAACTGTCTTTTAAGGATGTCAGGACACTGGCACCCAACATTCCTGCTCATATTTCACTGGCGATACTTAGCCATGTGGCTTACTAGCCACAGAGTGAGCTTTGTCTCTGTTCTAAGGGACCAGGTGCCCAGGTAAAAAGCAGGGTTCCTATTACTGAGGAAAAGGGGAAATCAGATCCTGGAGTGGACATTTTGCAGCTTCTGCTGAAATGGCCATCAGGTTCATCAAGTTGAGTCCCCAGCTCGAGGCTGTGATGATGGGACCCTTTGTACAATTACACACTCTCTTCCCCATCCCTCATCAGGTTTCCCGTCTCAAGTACCTACAGTCTCAAGTTTTTCTGAACCTTGGTGGGGCCCGGGTTGGTAGTAACATGTTCCTGTGTGTTATATAATGACTGTGTTCTATGTGCCTTGGCCAATATGATGAATGGAAACCAAGCCACATCACCTGTTAGGTAAAGACCGCTTAGCTTGACTCAGGTAAGAGCTGACTCCCCGTGCTTCTTCTCTGCAGATGAATTCTTTGGTCAAAGCTGTGCCCCTGGGGCTGACCCGAGATCCAGTCTCTGTGCACTGTGTGTTGGCGATGACCAGAACATGGACAAGTGTGTGCCCAACAGTAAGGAGAGGTACTATGGCTACACTGGGGCTTTCAGGTGAGTGCTGTGGCCAGGCTTCACCAGGACGGGGCCTTGTTCTCCATCCTCCGGCATCTTGGCACTGCATTTCTAAGGGGCCCAACGTGGCCCATCACAGCAGAGCCAAGGGGCAGCCCGGGGATCAGCTGATGGGCGGGCTGGGGAGGGCTCCTCCCATCGCACCCACCACCCCAAGAGTGGGGACTGGCCCTGGGGCTGGCTGACCTCAGCTCTGCTGGTCTCCCCCTTGTGGCCGGGAGCCAAGGTCAACCTCAGTGGGCCTCAGTGTCCTCATCCTCAGCATCAAATGGGAAGAGGTTGTGGTATCAGTCCTTTCTGCAATTCAGTTTATGCGGAAGAATTCTCTTTCTCACAGGCACTACCCTCTACCCCTACCTAGGTCATTGTTATGTTTCATGTTTTACTTTCCTCTTTGATTTTGGCCTTAGAAATGGCAAGATAGCCCAGTGTTATTCTCCACTAGTGAAAAATAAACCAAAAACTAAGTTTTCAGAATTCACCAATTATAAACACTTAGTAAGTCACAGTATCTTTCCACAGTCTTCATTTTATTTATAATCCAGACGTTACTTCTCAGTGGTACAATTAGGAGTTCGAAGGGCAGAGTTCTCCCCCATCCGTTTTTCTGTGTTCGCCAAGAATATATTTCACCACCAGGTGGCGTCATGTACCTGAGAATGACTGCCCAAACTGGTCTTTGAATTTTTTAATATAAATTCAGTAGCCTTCTCGCCAGTGATGGGATGATCTAAAAGTAGCTTTTGCTATACTCTGAGTGAGTTATAAAACAAAAATTTCGTGAATGTGCAAAAATATCTTTAAGGGGCTAAAGTTTTGCAAATGTAAGAGTTGTGATGTGATTCTACTCAGAAATATTGAATAGACAACACGTCTGATAAAAAACCCTGTGGTTTTCTTTTCCAAACCTTTGGTAAGGTATTATTTCACTGGAAACACCTACACTTTAGCATTCCTATTTATACGAGAAGGAAATGCTTTGTCTTTTGCTCAGATCGAAAGCTGGCATCAGAACCATATTTATCTCTGTTTCTAACTAACATCCGTGTATATTGCTGGCTCTTGATTTTTAGATGTCAGCTATTTTCTGCTGACTTTCCATTATGAAAGAAGAAGATGTAGCCTCTCATACTGCTCCTGTGCTTCTTCCACCCATAACCACAAGCTTCACCTCCTTTTAGTATCCAACAAGAGTATGACATATTTAGTGCTTACTTTATGATGAATATGTAAATATTAGTCTCATATTAAATATGTGATATAATAAGATTATATTTCCATTATTGAAAAGAGTTTTTGTTTACTCTGGAGTTGATACGTGTCTTTTAAAAATTTGCTTAATTTTCTGTACTTCTTTTAAAAAATCACTTATTCATCCCTCAAACCTTCTACTAGTAGCATAAATGTAGCAATCCATGCACAAACAGACTGGAGGCTGTCCCAGATTCATCATTTACCGGGGAGTGTTGCACCTGAAGATCTCCACCCTCCTCCCCAGTCAGGATTGGTCCTCGCGAAGCCCCCTACATATCTGTGGTCTGGGGATTCCCCTTAAGCATCATTCTGGGATTTTTCATTGTCTTACTTCCTCCTAAATGACCAGTTTCCTGGATACCACATCTTTAGTTTTCTTGGTTTTGTTGCAACAGAACACATGTTCTGAGAAAGAACTCCTACATGTGAGTAGGAGCTCTGTTTTTTGAGTATTTACATGTCTAAAAACATCTTTAGTCTACCCTTGAAGTGATTTATAGTTTGGCTGGATAACTAAGTGCAGGCTGGAAAACAATTTCCCTAGGAATTTTGACAGGATTTCCATATCTGGGAAATGAGAGCATTAAGTGTTTTGACCAACTGTCCCACTAAAAACAAGCAAAAATGTTGGGTTAAGTACACACGCACACACACACACACACACACACGCACGTGCGCACACACACCTGTGTTCTTTTTTTTTTTTTTTTTTTTTTATAAATTTATTTATTTATTTTTGGCTGTGTTGGGTCTTCGTTTCTGTGCGAGGGCTTTCTCTAGTTGCGGCGAGCGGGGACCACTCTTCATCGCGGTGCGCGGGCCTCTCACTTTCGCGGCCTCTCTTGTTGAGGAGCACAGGCTCCAGACGCGCAGGCTCAGTAGTTGTGGCTCACGGGCCCAGCTGCTCCGCGGCATGTGGGATCTTCCCGGACCAGGGCTCGAACCCGTGTCCCCTGCATTGGCAGGCGGATTCTCAACCACTGCGCCACTGGGGAAGGCCGCACACCCGTGTTCTTAAGAGCATTGAATAACTGACAAAGTAACAAGGGATTATTAGACTAAAATCTAAGGGGAATAGGAATTCAGAGACCTAGGTGGAGACACTTTGTCCTGAGGGTAGCTATTCTGACAAACTTGAACTCAGAGGTTACATGCACCTTTAAGGTAGGAGTAAACCAGAAGTAACTTCCACCCCACTCCCAGGAGGCTTCAGGTTACCTGGATGCTGAGGAACACTGGGAGGAAAATACATGCCATCCCTGCAAAATTGAAACCATGGGCCAGCTCTTGCATGGATTTGCAGCTCCAACTTGTGTTTCCTAGTATGGTCCAGAAATTCTCAACTCATAATTTTTTAAAAAGTGGTCCCAGACTAGCAGTCCATTTAGGAATCTGTCTGGAAGACAGCATCTTCAGTTTAAGCCTCAAAGACTGCTCAGAAATATTCTATCAGTAACAATGAGCAGGACACAGTAAAAAGTAATTATAACAATGTGAAACAAACACACGGGGGAACAGTTGCCAGAAGCAAAAAACAGCAGAATAAACAGGTTAGTATTTTTAAAAAGGAATAAATAGAACTTCTAGAAAGGATGACAGCAATTGAAGTTTGCTATATAATCGACCAGTTTAACAGATTAAACATAGCTAAAAAGAGAGGTAGCAATGCAGAAAATATGTGAAAAAAATTATGCAGAATGTAACATAGAAAGACAGAAAATCGAGCAAATTCAGAAATTTAAAAGCATTAATCCATTGTCTTCTAAAGCTAGAGTTTCTGTTGAGAAATCTGGTACCATTTTTCAATCCCTGATTCTTTGTATATGATGTTTTTTTCTTCTTGAAAAGAATTTTTTTGAGTTTTCAACAATTTATTTTTGGCTTCCTAATTCTGAGAGAGAAGCTTTAGAAGGCTCATGAGGTGTCTTAGACAAACAGGTCTACACAAAGAATATTTTGTGAAGAGTAAATAAATCAGACACATGTTTTATATTTCTCTCTAAATTTACAGAGATTTAACTATGAATGAAGAATACTCTTTAGGAAAAATTGAGTTTTGTGTTTCATCCGATATAAAATGCTTTGAAAACTATTTTTGTGAAAAGTTTTTGATTTAAAGAAATAAAATAAAAAATAGTTCGAAAAATTATTTTTAAATCTCCCTCCAGTGTTCTGAAACTTCACAATGGTATTTCTCTAGTGGGTCTTCTTTTAATTCATCGATTGGGCATATATATTTACACTGCATGTATATAGGCTCTATCTAGTCCTGCTTTTCTCAGCTACTTTCAGTGGTGCCTAGTACTTCTAATTGTTGAGTCTTTCTGGAGTTCTGCTGTGCACGTCAGCTTTCTCCTGGGCGCCCCCCACTTCCAACTTACGTCACAGCTCTCTTTGCTCTTTTGGGTCAATTACTGCTCACCCATTTGATCTCTACTTCGAAACGTTGTCATTATTATCTTCTCTCTTTCCCTCTTGCCTTCCTCTGGCTCATAGATTTATGGCTTTAAAAAAAATCTCATTCATGTCATTTTATTGGAATTTTAGAAGGAGGGAAGGTACCCATATATCTTCAATCTACCATTTTAAACTCTAAGTTCCTAGAAATATTTGTCCTTATCTTTTCTATGTTTACTTCCATGTTTCAGTTTTTGGAATGTGTATATGAATATTTATGAAAACTCTAATAGTTTTTCTTCGTTGGCAATGTTTTTTTTTTGGCCGTGCTGGGTCTTCGTTGCTGCGCATGGTCTTTCTCTAGTTGTGGCAGGCGGGGCTACTCTTCGTTGTGGTACGCGGGCTTCTCATTGCCGTGGCTTCTCTTGCTGTGGAGCACGGGCTTTAGGCGCGCAGGCTCAGTAGTTGTGGCTCACGGGCTTAGTTGCTCCGTGGCACGTGGGATCTTCCCGGCTCAGGGCTCAAACCCATGTCCCCTGCATTGGCAGGCAGATTCTGAACCACTGCGCCACCAGGGAAGCCCCTCTGGCAATGTTTTTATTCTCTGAAACATTTTAGGTGCCTGGCTGAGGACGCTGGGGATGTTGCATTTGTGAAAGATGTCACTGTCTTGGAGAATACTAATGGTAGGTAAAGATGTTTCCCTTTCCCCTTCAAAGAAGAATCTTTGCCATCACGACACAGATTACTATTCAGATTTGCAATTGGGAAATATTATAACCTTTTCCAGACTTGGATCAAATTAATTCTAAAATACTTTACCTCAATATGCAACATGGTAACATCTATAGGTGTCACATTGATTTTGAAACCAAATTTGCTCCCTCCCTCCCTCCCTCCCTCCCCCCCGCCTCTCTCTCTCTCACACACACACACACACACACACACACACACACACACACACACACACACACACACACACCCCAGCCATACTCAGGCGCAACTATCTCCCCGGCTTTGTCGAGTCAGCCACAGAAGCACACCATCTTCCTGTCTCAGCCTATTGGAAACTGAATGTGGATGACACATGAAAAAAAAATTTGGACATATGCAGGTTAAATTTCCCCTTTTAAACAAGGAAGTAGGAGCCTTCATTCAGCCCATGTGAGCCCTCAGTGTGGAAACTCCTTGGGGAGTTAATGAGGACAAAATCATAGGCAGATGCAGATGATAGAAGGTAAAACCCCCCAGCCAATAGAGGAATAGTCACTCTCTCTTCTGACCTCTGGTGAAAATACTAATTACCAAGTTTAAGACTACCAGCGGTGTGCTGCCTTCCAAACCCAAACCGCACCTCTCTCCTTACCGGCTGCACTTAGCCCTCCACCCCCCACCCCCGCAGAGGACTTGCCACTTCCCCCCTCAAAGGGGCTGCTTCCATTTTCTGCCTCTTCCCTTCAGTGATAGCCACAGCCAGAGCCACTCCTCCAAGTCCCTGGGGAGAGCAATCGAGCCCAGACATGTAAATCTGGGGTGATCTCAGTATCGAATGGACAAAGCCAGGAGAATGCATGAAGTCTTTTCTTTCTTTCTTTTTTTTTTTTTTTTTTTTTTTTTTTGCGGTACGCGGGCCTCTCACTGTTGTGGCCTCTCCCGTTGCGGAGCACAGGCTCCAGATGTGCAGTGGGAAGATTCAGTGGGAAGCTTCCTGGACCGGGACATGAACTCGTGTCCCCTGCATTGGCAGGCGGACTCTCAACCACTGCGCCACCAGGGAAGCCCGGAAGTCTTTTCTTTTTTTTTTTTTTTTTTTTGTGGTACGCGGGCCTCTCACTGTTGTGGCCTCTCCCATTGCAGAGCAGAGGCTCCGGACGCGCAGGCTCAGTGGCCACGGCTCACGGGCCCAGCCGCTTCGCGGCATGTGGGATCTTCCCAGACCGGGGCACGAACCTGTGTCCCCTGCATTGGCAGGCGGATTCTCAACCACTGCGCCACCAGGGAAGCCCCGGAAGTCTTTTCTTGAGTGGACAGGGCAAAAGGAGAGAAGCAGCCACCTGACCACGAAAGCTACATTTGCACACACACAGGCATACCTGTGTACAATTACAGTTTGAATTCAGGAACCATGAATCTAAGTGATCTCCAGGGATCAGATGGGTGTCAAATTTAGTTTTAAGCTTCTCTGGGATTTCACAACTGTATTTTATCAGAGTTGACTGAAAGCATATTTGATAAACCCATAGACGTTCCTATCCTTTCTCTGGTTACACTAAGAGCATTGGAATACGAAAGGAAACAATTTTTTTCTTCTTCTTTTTTAAAAATACTTATTAATTTAATTTATTTATTTGGCTGAGCCAGTTCTTAGTTGCGGCACACGGGATCTTCATTGCGGCATGCAGGATCTAGCTCCCCGACCAGGGATCGAACCTGGGCCCCCTGCCTTGGGAGCTGGTAGTCTTACCCACTTTACCACCAGGGAAGTCCCAACAATTTCTTCTTGAACACAAACCAGCACTTCTTTTTCTGGAACTCACTGGAAAATATGGCATACATGGAGGGTTTTCTTTTAAAGAAATGTAACAGCTTTATGGAGATACAATTTACATACTCCAAAATCCACCCATTCAGAGTGTAGATTCAATGGGATTTAGTGATCTCCAGCACATTCTAAGTTGTGCAGCTGCCAACAGAATCCAATTCTAGAACATTCACAAAACTCCTTAAAGAAACCCTGCACCTATTATCAGTCCCTTCCCCACACCCCCAGAGATGGCAACCATCAATTCACTTTCTGTTTCCATAGATTTGCGTATTCAGGACATTTCACATAAATGGAATCCTACGATATGTGATCTTTTGTGACTGGCTTCTTTTACTTAGCATAATGTTTTCAAGGTTCATCCACATCGTAGCGTGTGTCAGAACTTGACTCCTTTTTATTGCTGAGTAATACTCCATCGTGAGGATATAGCACTAATGTTTGATATGTTTGAAGTTTGTGTATCTGTGGAGCTTTATTTGCTCTCCTTCACATCACTGCAACCCCAGTGTGTGCATTTCAAGAGGCCGGTGGATGGTCACAGCCACCCGGAAAGGATGCTTTGACTCAGGGGCAACCGTGGCTGATGCTGCCTTCTTTATATCTCCAGGAGAGAACACTGCAAACTGGGCTAGGAATTTGAAACGGGAGGACTTTAGTTTGCTGTGTCTCGATGGCACCAGGAAGTCTGTGACAGAGGCTCAGAGCTGCTACCTGGCTGTGGCCCCAAATCATGCCGTGGTGTCTCAGAGCGATAGGGCAGCACACGTGGAACAGGTGCTGCTACTCCAACAGGTATGGGTCACCAGGGCCTCCTGCAGGGGCTCCTGTTAGGTGGGGCAATCACAGAGCTCAGGGAATCCACCCATCCCCAGCCTTTCTGTCCCGTCCCTCTGCTTGAAGCTGGTGATGAGAGTATTTGCTCCACGTTGGGGGGCTGCCCTGAGTCTCATGGCCCTGGACGTGTGCTCACTGCCTGGCTGGGAGATGCTTTCTCTCCTTGAGCCTCCTGTTGTTCTTCAGGCAAATGAGGGAGGCGACTGAGCCTTCCTCCCATAGCCAGGTAGAGAGTGATTTACTCTGCTGATGTTTCCAGAGCCCGGGCCGACTGGGGATGTTCTAGGCAGGGCCCCTGCATTTGCAATCTCCAAAAACAACAAACCCAGAACTTGTATAGATTTAAGGCTATCTACGTGAAGTGGTTTGAAAGAAATCCTATAATTTCCTTGAAGTCTGGGATTCTCTATTAGGACATCTAGCTCTGTATTAAAATGGCATGTTTCTAGATGTACGTTAAAGAAAGTGGCCCTAGAATGTAAAAATAGGCACAATAACTAGCATTTATGGAGCGCCCACTGTGCACACTCATGGGTGCTGGTAAGAGGTCTGCTGCCATGCAGGTGCTTGGTTCTTGCAGCTCTCCTCTGTGGGAGCCCTGGGCATGGAGGAAGAACCATGGCCAAGGGAGGCTAAGTGACCTGCCCAAGGCAATGATCGGGTCCATGGCAGAGAGGATTTCCAATGCAGTCTGCCTCTCTGGGAGAGCTGGCCTATTAGAATGCTAGAGGTGATTACTTTGGGGGTGGATCTCAAAATCCTCAGCTGTCACCTAGTCACACATAAGAAGTTCTAAGGGAAGAGGCCACAGATTAAAAAGAAAGGCAAGATGGCGGGAGGTGAGATCAGAAGTGGTGAGAGGCCTGGGCACTGGGCTGGGGTGTGGAGCAGGGGGACATGGGGCAGGGGAAGACTTAGCCAGGACAGTGGAATGATTCCAGAACTTAGCTCCTTTTGCCCCACGGTTTTCCTGTGGCTGATCCTGTGCAGAAGAAATGCCCTTGGCCTCCCTGAATCCATAACCTCTCCTGTTTTCCTCCGCTGCTCTCTTACTGTCTGCCCTTTTGACACAGGCTCAGTTTGGGAAAAATGGAAAAGACTGCCCGGGCAAGTTTTGCTTGTTCCAGTCTGAAACCAAAAACCTTCTGTTCAATGACAACACTGAGTGTCTGGCCAAACTCGGAGGCAAAACAACATATGAAAAATATTTGGGACCAGAGTATGTCACGGCCATTGCTAACCTGAAAAAATGCTCAACCTCCCGTAAGTGGAACATAGGTAGAATCACTGGGAAACCACCGCAGGTGAAGGTCAAGGTTGGAAGGCCAAACATTCTAGGGATGAAGTGGGTATAAAAATGTTAAGGCAATACAATGTCTCTATACTTTGGGAAATTATACTCTCATTGATGAGGTGAAAGAATTAGAGAATAAAATAAAGCAGTAGTAATATGCTAAATTTTTATAATGCTGATAGCGATTGTAAATATATGTATGTATGTATATACATACACACAAAGGTATACATATATATACATATATATTGACAAATGACAAATTCTAGTTTCTAGGCAGTTACCATAAGTACTAACCATAGAGAATACAAATTCTCAAAAGACATTGTAGCCAGGAAAATGTATTGACAATAATTTAACCCTTTAAAAACATTTAGAAGACATAGCAGAGTGTTGTAAGCCTCCAGGCAACGATTCTCGAGTTTCGGCAAGTTTTGCCTCCTCTGTGCACTGATGTCATCTGGGTTCCTATTCCTGGTCCCTCACCAGGGGAGTTGGAGGCGTTGGTGGGTGTTGTGTGGTGGTCCAGGGGTTGGGGAAGGGCTGAGAATCTCTGTATCAGTGGTTCTCAACCGGGGATGATTTTGCCCCTGAGGCATTTGGCAATGCCGGGAGGTATTTTTAATTCTCATGATATCGGGGGTGCTGCTGGCATCTGTGGGTAGAAGCAGGGATGCTACTAAACAGAGCACAGAACAGCCTTCACAACAAAGAATTCCCCAGCCCCAAATGTCAAGAGTGCCAAGGTTGAGAAACCCTGCTATTTCCACGGACATCTCAGGGAATTGTGATGCAGGTGGATCTAGGGCTACACTTAGAAATCGTGCTGCAGGTCTACCCTTGTGAGCAGCCCACTCAGGACTGCACAGATGGTACACTCCTCGAGGGCAGGGCTTATCTGTCTGTGTTGAATCCCCAGCACTTAACACAGAGGCTCACACAAAGCCAGCGCTCAGGAGGGATTCATAGATGAATGAGTGAATGAGTAGGTGGATATTACTGCAAGCAGATTTGCATGAAGATGATCAATTGCTCACATTCCAGAACAAATTCGAGCACCATCAATACCTTGTGAACTTGAGAGTGTGACAGCTGATTCACCTGGAGACAAGTGGGTGGCAGCTGTGTCACTCAGGCCAGAGCAGGGAATCTCGCAGCTTGATAAGGACCAGAGCTTTTGTGTGCTCCCTTGGGTCCTGTAGCTCTTAGCAGGACGGACAGCGGGGAAAGGTGGGGATGGCAAGCCTTGACCTACAGTGGTGGGAGAAGGGCAGAGGAAAGTCTGTTTTAGCGTCCTGTTTGATTGATGTATTGATTCAAAAAAAAAAGGAATCAGTTTCTGAATCTCCTGCTTTGCTGTGTCCCACAGCGCTTCTGGAAGCCTGCGCCTTCCTGACGAGGTCAAACCCGAAAAGAAGCTGCCCCGCCTCCCTGGGGGCCTCGGCCCCTCCCTGCTTCCAGCCCTGATCCTTCTCCCTTCCTCTCTGAGCGCGGATTTTTGCCAAGCTGATCAGTTTTCACAGATCCCTGCTATCATCTTAACAAGAAATAAAATTAGAAATGCTGTTGATTTTCATTCCCTATAAAGTGCCATTCATCTTTTCTAGAATTTCATACTGAAATCATGTGTCTGACCAAACACCTGCCCAGTGGAACCTTTCCTTCCCTGTATTCCCGGTTCCACACCCACTCTTTCCAGCAGTTTTGGGCTTAGTGCCTGATGGTTTAGGGTCTAAGGTCAGCCCAAGCAACTCTTTTCCTCAAGGGCACCTTTTGGTCCCTCATATAGTTGTGTGTGTGTGTGTGTGTGCGTGTGTGTTTCTAAGGCGGGGGAAGGAATAGAGAGTAGGAATCAAGGGATTAGTGGAAGAAGCTGTGTATCAAGAAGATTTATGAGTATTTGCTATTTTAAGTAAATAGCGTCAGGTATAGTAAATGTACAAATATAGACATAGGAAAATGTGGAACACATTGGGCCCTCCATGTCCATGGGTTACACATCCTTGAATTCAACCAACTGAGGATTGAAAATCTTTGAAAACAAATTACAGAAAGTTCCAGAAAGCAAAACTTGAATTTGCAATTTATATTGTATTAGGTATTATAAGTAGCCCAGAGATGATTTAAAATATATGGGAGGACATGCCTAGGTTATATGCAAATACTACGCCATTTTATATAAGGGACTTGAGCATCCTTGGATTTTGGCATCCACAGGGTGTCCTGGAACCAATCCCTGCAAATACCGAGGTACAGGGGACAACTGTACATCTATCCCTTGACCTTATTGGCCCTCAACCTCCGGTTAACCTCTAGTCACCAGTTTATTCCCACTTTTCTCAGCCAAGCTCTTTAAAGCGCGGCCAAAGAGGGCTGCCTTCACTTCAGCAAGTCAGGTGGGTGTTTGGGTCATTCTCTCTTCACCCCACGGTAGTTTGATTCTAACCTGTTCACTCCCTTGAAGCAGTTCTGGAATAGGACAGCCCCACCTTCCCAAATGGCCAAGCTTAGTAGGGTTCACATCTCTTTTCCCTGAGCCCCTTGCTATCTCTGATCCTGTGGACATGTGCTCCTTGAAGTTCTATTTCCTCAGGTTCCATGCTGTTCCTCCTCCTTCCTTTTTCTGCCTTTTTGAAGGTCCATGCTTTGTCCTTTAAGTGTGTTCCCCATAGTTTTCTTCTCCAGAGTTTCAATTCTGACCCACTATCTTGATGCCAGGGAGGGAATTAAGAGAGAACCAAATGGCTGGGTTTTAGCTGCTAATGCACAGACTCTCCCCACCAGTAAACAGGGTCCATTGGGGTCCTACTAAGCTTAGATTTGTAACTCTTCCCTGAGAAAGGATCATCTTCCTGTTTTTAGTATTTCCAATGGCTCATTGGACCTGTGGCAACCAGGGTGAATCTTCCCTTTCAAAGGCAGAGAGCAGACAAGAATGGCCAGCATTGACCAGTATCAATGAGCTAGGCAGGCATAGCACAGGGAGATCACCTCACTGCTTTGTGACCACCTAGAGGATGCAAGAGGGAGGGGATATGGGGATGTATGTTTACATATAGCTGATTCACTTTGTTATACAGCAGAAACTAACACTACACTGTAAAGCAGTTATACTCCAATAAAGTTGTTAAAACAAAATGAGATGGGCAGTTCTTCTGCTGCCTGCAGAAGCCTCTGAAATCTGTCAGGAAAGAAAGATCGGGACATTAATTACGGTCCCATAATCCTAGA
This sequence comes from Kogia breviceps, assembly GCF_026419965.1. Taxonomy (NCBI): domain Eukaryota; kingdom Metazoa; phylum Chordata; class Mammalia; order Artiodactyla; family Physeteridae; genus Kogia; species Kogia breviceps. The sequence goes on from NC_081319.1 coordinate 41,709,172, forward strand.
ATGAAAACTCCCTTTTTTGCTACTTTGAATTATGGCCCACATATGTAGTCCAGCCTCACTAGTAGACTAGAAGTTTACTGAGGGAACAACATTTGATGGTGTAGCCATATTAGTCATAATACCAGCAAGATAAAACATAATATTTGAACCGTATAAACCTTCTTGTAGAAATAAGATACTCAGGTGAAATTAAAGGCCCATGAAATCCCGTTTTCTGGCTAAAATAAAAATTTCAAAATCTAACATCACTGTATCCATTAACTCATGCTAAGTTATGTCAATGTCTTACACAACAAAGGTTTGTTTCTGTCTCACGTTCAAACCTGTCATGGGTCATCAGTGGCTCTGTTGTTCATCTCTTTATTCTGAGACCCAGGCTGAACCAGCTGCCCCTGCCTGGGGCACATTGGCCTGTAGACAGAGGGGGAAATAAAAGAGAGATGGAGGCAACACACAAAACCCCTTAAAGCTTCCTTCTAGGAGAGGCCATATCATTTCCATCATTTCATCGCCCAAAGCAAGTCAGGCAGCCGTAGCATCAATGAGGGGGGTCTTTAGTCCCGCATTCTTTCACCCTGACACTGAATTGAGTGTGGGGCTGTGTTTGGTGTCCCTGCTTTTACTTCCTCAGACCTCAAGTTCCTTACAGTCTTCAAGGAAAGCTTGCATTCTGCGCGGTCCCCACTCTAAGCTTTTTTTTCTGCCCAACACAGATTTTAACAACCATCTATTGTAATACATTTCAGCAGATTCCACTTCAGATTGTACTGAATTAGTGTTTCCTCAATTTTCTGGAAAATACTTTTGCCTGTAGTTATCCCATGTGGACTATTCCTGGAGGCTAATTCTTTACTCACTTCAAACTCACCACTGATTCCTCAAATAGACAATAGTTAACAGCATCTCTAACATGTGTTTACTCATCAAAAGCCAAGGAAAGCCACTCCAAATCGTTTGTCTTATTTCTTAGTTGACTATTGATATTGTTCCCAATGTTTTCAGCTCTTTAAGCAAGAGTTGTCAGTGAAAGGCTAAAGTCATAAGTTAATTTTCTCTGGGTACATTTGTTTACAGCTGCAATCAAACATGATTTCATTAATTCAACATAGTTAAATGGCTTTTCTTGCTTGGCTAACAAATGAGCTATTTAGAAAGTTACTTTGCTTGCAGCCTCATTTCATTTTTTGTTTTGAAGATTGTTATTTTTCCCGTGCTGCACAACTTGTGGGATCTCAGTTCCCCCACCAAAGATTGAACCCAGGCCCACGGCAGTGAAAGTGCCAAGTCCTAACCACCAGACCTCCAGGGAAGTCCCTTAAAGAAATTCTGTTGTGATGAGATATTTCACTTTAAAATTTGTAATTTTCCTGACCATTTTTCCCCTATGAGTTTGGAATACTGCAATGAATGCTTAGTCTGGAAATGTCAACACATGTTGTATTAATTTAGCACAACTATAGTTTCATTGCATAATAAATACAGCGCTTTGGCATCTAATTTGATAACAAAATAATCCACAATCCATAGTGTCTTATTAGTGTGACATTCAAAATTCACTTTTCTCTCCTTTGCTTGTTTTAACATGATGAATATGCACTGGTAATAGAAATTTAAAAAAAGGTGGTTTGGCTCTATGTATATAAACTGTTCTGTCTACTTGCAACACTTATATTTTTTATATTGAAGTAGAGTTGATTTACAATGTTGTGTTAATTTCTGCTGTACAGCAAAGTGATTCAGTTATATATTCTTTTTCATATTCTTTTCCATTATGGTTTATCACAGGATACTGAATATAGTTCCCTGTGCTATACAGTAGGACCTTGTTGTTTATCCATTCTATAGATAATAGTTTGTATCTGCTAATCCCAAACTCCCAATCCATCCCTCTCCCATTCCCCTCCCCCTTGGCAACCACAAGTCTGTTCTCTATGTCTATCTACTCACAACACTTATGACACCAAATATGTGCAGGTTTTCTACACCAAACAATTCTCTAATTCTCTGTGGACACCAACTGGGTTTCCTGCAAGTCAGTTCAATTCTGACACTAACCACTTGGCGTTAACACAGACCCACAAGGTTAAGGGCTCAGGCCTACAAGACTGCCCTCTTTCTTCAGACACCGACACAAGTAGTGGGTTCCCAGATTACCTATACTTTTGTCCAACTTGGCTGTAAACTGGGGAATCCCACAACCCCCTCCTCAGGTTTGATAATTTGCTATAATGGCTCACAGAACCCAGGGAAACACTTTACTTATTGTTACCTATTTATATTAAAGGATCGTATAAAAGATAGTAAAAGAATAGCCAGATGAAGAGGTGTATAGGCTAAGGGTCTGGAAGGGTCTAGAGTATAGGAGCTTCTGTCCCCGTGGAGTTGGGGTGTACCACTCTTCCAGTACATGAATGTGTCCACTAACCAAGAAGCTCTCTGAATCCTGTAGTTTAGGGTTTGTATGGAAGTTTCACAACACAGACACAATTGACTAAGTCACTGACCATTGGTGATTATCCAGCCACTCTCCCATCCCTGGAAGTCAGGAAGCAGAGCTGAAAGTTCCAATCCTCTCATCACAAGGTTGGTTCTGGGAACCAGCTCTCATCCTGAAGCTATCTAGGGAAGCACAAAGAGTCACCTCATCAGCATACACTCAGGTCTGACTGAAACTCAGGTAGAGGGTTTATTATGAATAACAAAGGACACTCCTATCACCCCATCAGTCAGGGCTGAAGACCGGAGGTATATGTCTTATTGTATCACAACATCACATCATCAGTCTGGTACCTGAAATGCTATTGAATTATAACTGGCTGTAATTTACAATGCACCAAGCAGCAGTGGGAAGCCATGAGAGTGCCACAGACCATCTCTGTCACAACCACTGGACTCAGCCATTGCAGTGCAAAAGCAACCACTGGCAATACATATATAAATGAGTGTGGTCGTGTTCCAATAAAACTTTATTTTATTGAAAATAAAGTTTCTGAAATTCGACACTGAAGTTCGAATTTCATATAATTTTCACATGTCATGAAACATTCTTTTGATTTTTTCCAACTATTAAAAAAAAAGTAAATGCTACTCTTTGCGCATGCGCCCGTCCTTTGGTTGCTGCTCTTTGTCCTGGCGTAGGAACATCCCTGGCTCCTTTCATCCATTCTTGAAAGATGGGCTCTGCCTCTGTCGGATGTGCAGGACCAGTTCCTGGAAGTGCTCTAGAAGTACAGCGGGGACGACTCTTCCTTCCAACGCACCACGTGTTGTGAAGCCTGGAGTTGCTCCGGAGCAGCGATACGTACTCCGCCGTACCCCTCGGCGCTCGGCACCTGGTGCCGCGACTATCGGTGCCGCGGAGGAGTCCAACCTTCTGTCTGCGCCTGCGCGGCGCTACCGCGGAGTGTGGCGTTGCACGAGGGCTGGAAGGTCCACCCGCAGGCGGCTTCCTTAGCAGTTCGCGTTTAGTTTTGAGGGAAAAGCCAGTACTTTGTGGTGCTGGGAGCTTCCTATCACATCACGTCAGGTGGGAAGTCGTGTGTACCTAGGTCGTTGGGAAACGGACTGAGTCTGCATACTTTTTTCTCAGCTGTTAGCCTTAGCGTATTCGGAATCATTTAGCCCGCCATTGTCTCCAGAAATAATTAGGTCAGTCCTGAGTGGGAAAGAAGTGGCATGTGCTGCAGGACGTCTAGAGCAAAGTCGCAGCTCTGCTGCTGTGTGGCTGTATGACCTCGGATAAGTCCTTTACCTTCTCTGGGCTCAGCTTTGTAAGTAAAATGAGGGGTTAGGGCTTGTTCTCTGTACGACTCTAATACAGATTGAGTCTGACCCCAGTCATGAGGGACCAGAAGGCAGGAGACTTTTAAAATTTGTACTTGGGGTTAGTCTTTCTTCTTTGTTTTTATCCAGACAAAATCAAAGTCAGTTTTGCCCTTCAACTTGGTCTTATGAACATTTCCGTTTGTGCAGTGGGGGTCATAGAGGTTTCAGTGGACGTTCATATACCCTCCACGTTGAGTTGACAGGTGTTAACATTTTGATATGGTTTCCTCCTTCTTTGTTATGCACCTGGTGTGTGTATGTGTGTGATTAAATTATTTGAATATGAGTTGTGACTATGACATTTCACTCCTAAATTCTTGAGCGTGCAACCTCTAAGAATAGGGACATTCTCCCACATAATCCCAATTTTATTGTCGTCCTTGAAAATGATAAGTCTATGTCATCTGACATTTTGTTTATAGTCATATTTTTCCGATTTTCTCTGGAATGTCTTTAAGCCTTTTTTTTTTTTTTTTTTTTTTTTTTGCGGTACTTAGGCCTCTCACCATTCTGGCCTTTCCCGTTGCGGAGCACAGGCTCCGGACGCGCAGGCCCAGCGGCCATGGCTCACGGGCCCAGCTGGTCCGTGGCACGCGGGATCCTCCCGGACCGGGGCACAAACCCGTATCCCCTGCATCGGCAGGCGGACTCCCAACCACCACGCCACCAGGGAAGCCCTAAGCCTCTTTTTTTTTTTTTTTTTTTTGTGGTACGTGGGCCTCTCACTGCTGCGGCCTCTCCCGCTGCGGGGCACAGGCTCCGGACGCGCAGGCCCAGCAGCCATGGCTCACGGGCCCAGCCGCTCCGCGGCACGTGGGATCCTCCCGGACCGGGGCACGAACCCGCATCCCCCGCATCGGCAGGCGGACCCCCAACCACTGCGCCACCAGGGAAGCCCCCCTAAGCCTCTTTTTTAAGGAAGTGCTTCCACTACCCATTGGCAGTCAACTACTCCTGCTTGCCTTTCCTCACAGGCATGAGTGTCACCTCTCTGAGGGAATAACAGCACCTGTGTTGGCTGGAGTCTCTCTTTTGGCCACTCCTCAACCATCACCACGTCGCATCTCCTCTAGTCCATTTGGAGATGAATCCCACAGACTCTGCCTTGGAGTCCTTCAGAGACAAAAGAGTGGAGACAGTGAGTATGCATGCAGATAGTCATCTGCTGGAACCAGTGTGAGCTTGGGGACATGGGTTGTGTGCTTTGCTGAGGAGGGAGCGTTTGCACAGGGCAGCTGGGGACGGTCCTGAGCCATGGTGAGCAAGCTGGGTGCACCCCCAGGAAGTGTGTGGCAGGTGTTCTGCAAAGATGGATGCCTGAAAGAGCGTGTGGGCAGGGGCTCTGGTGGGATGGCTGTCCACAGACTCATAGCAAGACTGTTGAGCTGATATATGTATATGTATAGATGATTCACTTTGTTATAAAGCAGAAACTATTGTAAAGCAATTATATCCGAATAAAGTTGCTAAAAACAAAACAAAACAAAAAATTGTTGAGCTGACCACGTGGTTGAGGGCAGAGGAAAACACATTTTGTCATAGGTGATATAACGAGAAGGTCTGATCCTCCCCACCAGTCCTTCAAACAAAGAAGCTGGGGCTGAGCCACATGTCCCCAGATCCTTCTGTCAACATAGTCATTTACCTGGCACAGCAGCAGGAGGCTGACATGGGGACGAGGAGGCCCATCAGAACTGAAATTCAAGCACCATTAGGGTGCAGGCAGCATCTGTGGAGGGTGTGAGGAAAAGTGGTGTGTGGGCAGCGTCCCGTGGGCCATTCACAGTGCTGCTCACTAAGCCCTCATCCTGGCCAGCAGCCCTGTGCGGGGTTGTCTTATTCCCAGTTGTCTGAGGCACAGGGAGGTTAGATGGCCTGTGTTGGGTTCCACAGGAAGAGAGGGACACCCTTTCCTACCCTCTTCCAGAGCAGGCATGGCACGGGACTCCAGGGAGGTGACTCATGGCCCCACTCATAGCTAAAGGCCACACCACGGGGGAAAAAAATCAAAGGGTTCAGAGTCTGAAATTTAGATCAAAGATTTTCTTCTGTTAGATGTGCCAGAGATGGTTCTTTGGCAAAGTTTGCTTTTCACAGGGTCTGTAAATGGGTGGCTGAGGGGAGCAGCAATCCTTGTATCTACCTTCCCCCAATCCTTTGGACTGTTGTGAAAAATCTGGTGCAATAATATACAGGAACTCACTCTATAAACCAAGTTCTGTAGACAAGCCAGGAAGTACTGGGTGGAGGAGAGGAAGGAGCGTGGGATTTGATATCAGCAAATGTCAAGCCCAGATTCTGACCCCTGAAAGCTGTGAGATTTAAGCCTCAGTTTCCACACTTGTAAAATGAGGCTGATGATAGTCAGTTTTCTTTGAAGGACTGTTATGTGGTGCAAATACGTCTGTGAAGGCACTTGGTAAAGGATAAAGTCCTGTTGAAATTCAGGCTTGGTGTGGGAGCCTAAGACCAGGGAAGGGTGAGCAGCCCTTAGGAGGGAGGATAACTTGGGCTGATGTGGCCACAGCGCATTTGTAAAAAACAAAAAAAAACAAGATTATTTGTTGCTTAACTGAAATTCAAAATTAACTGGGCATCCTGTATTTTTTTTTTTCAACTTCATGTTTTATGGCTTTATCATTTACTAAATCAGTCACATTTACCATTTTAAAATTTGTTCCATTTGTACCCGCAAATACATAAATTGAGATGAATCAGAGATTTCTCATGAGATTTCAGTCTTTCTCTCAAATGTCCCAAATCAGAATTATCTTGACCTGATAGGAATTTTTTTTTTGCATTAGAAAATAATTTACAGGCAAAAACAGAAACACTGTCAAATTTTCTTAAATATGTTAGCTACCTTCTCTTTGGCTTTTTACTGGTTGTTAGTTTTCTAATGCAATAGTTTGTACAAAAGTGGAAAAGCATGTGTTATTTTTTAAATTGAAGTATCGTTGATTCACAATATTATTAGTTTCAAGTGTATAGCATAGTGATTCAGTATTTTTTTAAATAAATTTATTTATTTTATTTATTTTTGGCTGCACTGGGTCTTCGTTGCTGTGTGTGGGCTTTCTCTGGTTCTGGCGAGCGGCAGCTACTCTTCGTTGAGGTGCGCAGGCTTCTCATTGCGGTGGCTTCTCTTGTCGCAGAGCATGGGCTCTAGGCACGTAGGCTTCAGTAGTTGTGGCTCGCGGGCTCTAGAGCGCAGGCTCAGTAGTTGTGGCACATGGGCTTTGTTGCTCTGCAGCAGGTGGCATCTTCCCAGACTAGGGAATGAACCCGTGTCCCCTGCATTGGCAGGCGGATTCTTTTTTTTTTTTTTTTGTGGTACGTGGGCCTCTCACTGTTGTGGCCTCTCCCGTTGCGGAGCACAGGCTCCGGACGCGCGGGCTCAGCGGCCATGGCTCACGGGCCTAGCCGCTCCGCGGCATGTGGGATCTTCCTGGACCAGGGCACGAACCTGTATCCCCTGCATCGGCAGGCAGACTCTCAACCACTGCGCCACCAGGGAAACCCACACAAGTTTATTTTCTATATCCGTGAGTCTTTTTCTATTTTGCATGTACATTCGTGTTATTTTCTAGATTCCACATATAAGTGATATCATACAGTATGTCTTTCTCTGTCTGACTTATTTCACGTAGCATAATATTCTGTAGTCCATCCACCTTTCTGCAAATGTCAGAATTTCATTCTTCTTTATGGCTGAGTATTATTCCATTGTGTGTGTGTATCCATTCATCCGATTTGCACTTGATAGGCACTTGGGCTGCTTTTACTGTAAATAGTGCAAGCATGAATCATTTTTATCTTTAGGACAACTGTCTTCTTCTTCTGACAGGGGAAGAAGACCTTGCTGGATATACTGCTTCTGTGTGTGGGCTATTGTAGCTGGATCAGCCATCACAAACTTATGATTTTCTTTTTTTTCTTTTTTTTTTTTTTTTTGCGGTACGCGGGCCTCTCACTGTTGTGGCCTCTCCCTTTGTGGAGCACAGGCTCCGGACGTGCAGGCTCGGCGGCCATGGCTCACGGGCCTAAGCCGCTCCTCGGCATGTGGGATCTTCCCAGACCGGGGCACGAACCCGTGTCCCCTGCATCGGCAGGTGGTCTCTCAACCACTGCGCCACCAGGGAAGCCCAAACTTTTGATTTTCAATAACTATTTCACTCTCAATCACTGTAAGAGTTTATTCTCTATATGCTCCATGTTTTCATTCTGAAAATTCTGAAAGGGTTTGTTCTGTGAATTCATCACTGTGTCTATAAACATCCAAAAACGATGTCATTTTGCCTGAGGTTTCTGTCCCATATGTGGTAGAAGTGAATGGAGAGTCCAGACCTACTCATATCTGGTGAGTATGAGTGTGAAGAAGATATCTCTGTCCCTTCTCCTTCTCCTCTTTTCATATCTGCTGGGGTACTTTCAGCTGAGGTCTTGCTCTTGACTTGTCATGGTGTTTTTATTTGCTATTTAATGTCATTCAGGGTGAGCCCTGTCTTACTCAGCTAAGGCTGTCATAACAAAATACCATAGACTGGGTGACTTAAATAGCAGAAATTTATTTCTCACAGTACTCGAGGCTGGGAAGTCCAAGATCAAGGTGCTGGCATGGTGGGGTTTGTGGTGCAGGCTCTCTTCCTGGCTTGCAGATAGCTGCCTTCTTGCTGTGTCCTCACATGGTGCAGAGAGAGCGCAGGTTCTCTGGTGTCTCTTCTTATAAGGTACTAATCCCATCCTGAGGACTCTGCCTCATCTAAACCTAATTACCTGCCAAAGGTCCCACTTCCAAATACCATCTCACTGGGGCTTGGGCTTCAACATATGAATGTTTTGCGGGACACAGTTCATCCATAGCACCCGGTGAGGACACAGAAGAGCCAGTGACTGGTATAGACTGTGCTCCCTACAGGGTCTCCCCCAGGTGCCCCCTCCTCCTCCTCCCTCCTCAGTGATAGAGGTGAGAGATTGTGGTCCACAGGCATCCTATATGTCATCTGTCAACTCTCCTTGGGATATGTAACAGAAAATGGGCACTGGATCGCCCCAGGCAAACTCTTTTTTTTTTTTTTTTTTTGGCGGTACGTGGGCCTCTCACTGTTGTGGCCTCTCCCATTGTGGAGTACAGGCTCCGGACGTGCAGGCTCAGCGGCCATGGCTCACGGGCCCCGCCACTCCGCAGCATGTGGGATCTTCCCAGACCGGGGCACGAACCCGTGTCCCCTGCATTGGCAGGCGGACTCTCAACCACTGCGCCACCAGGGAAGCCCTCCAGGCAGACTCTTATTGTGACGTTTTGTAGTCACAGGCGGTGAGGCCTGAGGTTTATGTTACACTGAAAAGGACAAAACATGCCTTGTGTTAAACATTTCTAGATATAATCGTACATTTGCTATTGTTAAATAGCAGAAAGTGCTAGAAACCTTGAGAGGCTGAGAGGTTGGGGTTATCTGGGGGCCTCAGGGGTATCTGGGGGCTTCGGGGGGTGTGGCGAATAGCCAAGAAAACCCAGAGAACTTTCCACAGAGCAAGTCCCTTTTCCTCTTTTTATCCAGAGCCTCCAGCTAGCCATCTCTTTCAATTACCTGAAAGAAAATGTGCCTGATAAGTTACTTTTCTGTGAATGGGTTGCTTCTAATTTGGAATGTCCAGTTGGTTTTAAAAGTGCATATTTGCTTTATGTGTCTTCTTGCCTGAAGTTTAGAAGTTCGGCATGCTGGACAAAGCATGGGTTCTGGAGTGAATGGCACCGGGTTTGTGTCCCAGCTTTGCTACTCTAGCTGTGTGATCTTAGACAAATTTCTGAGCCTCAGTTTCCTCCCTCAGAGAAATGAGACTAATTCCACCTACAACATGAGCAGTCAGTGAGGCACGGAGGAGCTCACGTTTGTCAAGAACCTAGCACAGCGCCTGAGACAAATTCAGCGCTTGGTGAACGTTTGTTCACCTCCCCCTTTTCTTCCTGGAGCCTATTTTATATACAAATGTGTAAAAACTATTGCACAAAACAATGCAATGAGGGAAAACTTATTGTTTATTTATCCCGCCTTTGGTAGGAGCTAGTTTACATTTAAGTGGAAAGGTGATATTCTTCCCTTGATGTGCCTTGGGCAGGTTCCTCAGTGGGTTGAGGTGCGGTGTCACTACACAGATGGCAAAGGTGGCAGAGGTGTTTCCTAAATGCCTTGTTGAGAAATACATAGAGGAGAGGGTTGATGCAGCAGTGGGTGGTGGCGATGATTTTCGTCATCTGGACACTTCTGTTCAGGTTGTAACTGCTCTCACAGCCATGCAGGGAGAAGTGTTCGTTGAAAGCAGACAGGAAAAGTGCAATATTGTAGGGTCCCCACATCAGAAGGAAAACAACCATTATGGTGAAAACAAGCTTGAAAAGGTCACAGTTCCTCACCCCACACTTTAGTGTTTTTCTCATTCGCACGTAGCAAAATACGAAAAAAAACAGTGGCAAAAGAAATACCAAAATGTTCATCTTTAAGGTCAGAAAATGCTTCCAGAATGTCTCATCAGCTGGTAGGAAGTGAGGTCTGGTAAAGAAGCACTTGTATTTCTGGCTTTCCATCTGAGGTTTGTAAAAAGCAAGTTCAGGCAAAGTGACCAGAATGGCTGTGAGCCATGCCAGAGCACTTGTGAAGATGCTGCCAGCCACCTTCCTGCAGGCCGAGAAAAGCCTTCTCATGCGGAAAAACTCCTGGTACCTTTGCACAGTCAGAAGGACATTGAAAAATGCCTCACTGTACAGGCCTATGGAGTAGAGTGCCACTAGAATTTTACACAGGGGGTCACCAAGAACCCCCTCACGTGAGGCCGTGTAAGCCCAGAATGGCAGGGTGGGCAAGAAACACAAGTTAGAAATTGCCAAGTTGAGGAAATAGATATTTTCCACTTGCTTGAGTCCTTTGTATTTTACCAGGATAAGCACAACCAAGATATTGTCCAGGAGGCCAGCCGTGAACACCATGGTGTAGAGGTAAGGCACCAGCTGGGCCGAGAGAACCTTGGGCTCGTATGGGGTGCATGGTTCTATTTCGTTGTTACTCAGATTGTCTTCTATGAGGACATCATAATCATCCTCTGGTGCTGACGTGTAATTAGCCATCTCCAGGCTGCCCTGTGGAGAAATGAAAGATGATTTTCCCTTCATACAGCTGTGTGGTCCTGGAGGAAACGGCACACAGGACTAGAGCCCAGGCAGCCATACTTGCCCTTTTCTGGTGTCTGATTTTAGCCAGAGCAAGTCTACAGCTCAGAAGACTGAAAATAAACATTTCTTTAACACGTCCTATATCCTGAGAGCAGCTGCTATGATTCATCCCTTCATTAAGCACTTAAGTGTTTAGTAGTATGCGAGCTACCACAGGCAGACAAAAGTAAGCATTACCCTTCTTTGTATAACTTCCTTCTCTTGGTAGAAACAAGACTTGCCTACCTGAAGCCATGTAGGAAAAAAACACAATTAAAGAGAACCAAGTACCGGGGTTTATCTTCACAAAATTGGTTTCAGTCGCAGTTTCTGTGCATTTAAAAAGTTTGCTCACCTCCCGTAACAGCTTCCTGTGACAGGCAGAGAGGTCTGAGTTCTTCTCTTGAAGGATATAAATAAATGTTTGCAAAAGCGAAACCACCCTAAGCATCAACATGGACATAACTGGTTAAATACGTCGAAGACTTACCACTGACCGAGCTCCAGGGCGGGGAGGGTATGGCCTCCTGACCTACCATCCGAGTTGCTGTGGGAACCGTCTGGGCCAGTTGAAAGGCTGGCTTCCTTCGGAACAACTGGCCCCTGACCTTTAGGGGCAAGAGAAACCACTATTTATCCCCCTGGTGGTTGTGTTCCACCAGTCACACATCTCAGGGACTAACCAAAATAAAGCAACTTGAAAGCTCCCCCAGACCCCCAGAGAGTTTCTTAAGCTGCAAAGAGAAACTGGGAAGTTGTTTTCTCCTGCTGCTTCCACCCCCACCCGTACCCCGCCTTTGATTTCCCTGTGGCCATCCTGCTGGCTGCCCTAGATAAGGGAACTAAGTTACTGCTGCTTCTCAGTGATAGGGAGGGATAGGAAAGTGCTTTGACGTGTAACTGAGCAGGTGGTGGCTAGCAGCAGAGGAGAAAAGCGTCACATACGATGACGGTGCGTCCAGGCCCGGGGGCCTGATGCTCCCATGTAGCATTTCATCAGCATTAGCATATGGGACTTCAAGAACTTGCAGTGAGAACCACTGCTTGGGTTTTCATTGTCCCTTTTGCGAGACGCTGTGTGCTTTGGCTGAGGAATGGGGCCCTAGCAGGGTCTGCTCTGGGGACAGTGGAAGCTACAGAGTGATGTCAGTTGGGAAGGGGGTGGTGCAGAGATGGAGCCTCAGTACCAGTGCCTGGGGGAAATTGATGTGAGGGAACCAAGGAGTTAGGCAGGATGTTAGGAGCTGACCCTGCTCCTAGAAGGAGGGCTCAGCACAGGAAAATTCCATGGTGAGGCTGCAGAGGCTCCATCAAGTCACATGCAGAGAATGTGAGGGGAACAGGTTCAACCCCTGTTTGAGGCTGGGATGGGGTGACGTTTAAGGCCAGAGAAAAAGGAAGCCGAGAGTCCAGATTTGGAGTGGTGGGAGGAGGGCGTGGGGAGGAGGAAGGGGATGGGGGCATTTGGAAGAAAGATGAACTGAGAAAAATAACTTGAAATAACTGGAAAATCTGTATGAACTTCTCTTGGATCAACTCTTTTTGTACCTGTGATGGACCTAATTTGAGGACCAGTCTTGCACGTTGGCTTAGCGTTCATTTTGCTGGTTAAATGACATCTGTTAATGCCGAAGATATGTTTGAGGTGGTAGTCGGTGCGGAATGTGGACCTGCCAAAATAGAAATAGAACTGAGGAAACTATTATGGGAAAGGAAAAATAAACATTAAAAGGACCTGGACAAATATGTGATCGAGCATTAAATTTAACTTAGAGGGAAACTCATGATGTTCCTCCGTATGGAGGGGTTGGGAGGGGTTGGTGCTGGTGGGAACCTGGCTGTGAATGTTTCCCAGCAAGTCTTCCCCCACCGCCCCGCAGTATGGCTTCTGTGAGTGAGTGAGGGCCACCATGCCCTGCTCCTTCCTCCTGGGGCTCAGCCCCCTGCAGCTGGGCTATCTGTAGCCACACCAGTATCCCCAGAACTTTGACGGAGTAAGTGATGGTGGCTCGTGGTGCTTTATTGTCTGATACTCACTGGTCAGTCCCAGGCAGGGGACTGAGGGTCAAGTCAAACTTTGAAACTTGAAAAAACCCATGAACATACACACTGCATTATATGGTTAAGTGGAGGGAAATGGCAGCAAGCAGGCACCTCGTCTGTGTCACAATCATGTGAAATTTGAAGTTTCCTAAAGAAGGCACTGTTTGGTAAATTCAGGATCACCCTCACTTCCTGATATTTGTATGACCTTCACTTTCTGAATTATTTTATTTTGGCTTGATTCCCAGCATTCTGCTTATCCACACCCAGACCATGGGATTCTTTTTTTTTTTTAATTGAAATAATTGACAAATAACATTGTGTAAGTTTAAGGTGTACCGTATTGATTTGATACATTTATATTGCAATATGATTGCCCTGATAATGTTAGCTAACAAAATTATCAACTTTTCTGGTGGTGGGAACAATTAAGGTCTATTCTTAGCAATTTTAATGTTTATAATACAGTTTTGTTGTCTGTAATCACTGTACTGTGTATTAGATCTCTAAGACCGTGGGATTCTTGGAAATTCTAAATTGCTAGGAAGGAATGGTTTAAAGGTCTGAAGTTGAGGCAAGAGGAAAGTTTTATTTACCATTCTAATATCTGGAACAGTAATAGGGTCATCATTATTGGTGAAACTTCACCACATGCTGTGGCTTTGGCATGTAGCTCACAAACCTTACCTTTGAGGGTCTGAATTCCTCTTTATTACTATAATTAAATCCCAGTTTTTTTTTTTTTAAAAAGTATAGTTGATTTACAATATTATATTAGTTTCAGGTATATAACAGTGATTCAGTATTTTTATAGATTACACTCCATTTAAAGTTATTACAGAATAATGGCTATATTTCCCTGTGCTGTACAATATATCCTTGTTGCTTGTTTATTTTATACATAATAGTTTGTATCTTTTAATCCTTTACCCCTGTCTTGACCTTTCTCCCCTTTCCCTTCCCCACTGGTAACCACTAGTTTGTTCTCGGCATCCGTGAGTACCTTTCTATTTTGTTATATTCATTAGTTTGTTTTATTTTTTAGATTCCACATATAAGTGATATAGCATTTGTGATAGGTTACAGTATTTGTCTTTCTCTGACTTATTTCACTAAGCACGATACTCTCTAGGTCTATCCACGTTGTTGCAAATTGCAAAATTTCATTTTTATGGCTAATATATGTGTACACACCACATCATCTTTATCCATTCATCTGTTTATGGACATTTAGGTTGCTTCCACGTCTTAGCTAATGTAAATAATGCTGCTATGAACATTGGAGGGCATATATCTTTTCATATTAGTGCTTTCATTTTGTTCTGATCTATACCCAGGAGTGTAATTGCTCGGTCATATGAAGTTTTATTTTTAGTTTTTTGAAGAACCTCCATACTCTTTTCCACGGTGGTTGTACCAATTTACATTCCCACCAACAGTGTAGGAGGGTTCCCTTTTCTCCACATCCTCACCAACTTTAGTTTTTTGTGGCCTTTTTGATGATAGCCATTCCGACAGGTGTGAGGTGATCATAATTTTATTGTGGTTTTGATTTGCATTTCTCTGATGATTAATGATGTTGAGCAGCTTTTTATGTGCCTGTTGGCCATCTGTATGTCTTTTTTGGAAAAATGTCTATTCAAGTTCAATCCCAGTTTCAGTCTAGGAAACTGTCATGTTATAACTCTCATTCCCCCATACGTGTAGATCACGCATTTATTCAATTCATTTATTCAACAAATGTTTGTAAAGTGCCTAGCTTGTGCCCAGCACTGTTCCGGGTGCTGGGGACACATCAGTAGGCAAACATCCTGACCTTCATGGGACTTACATTACAGACAAAAAGAAAATAAGTAAGTAAATTGTAGGGTAGTAGGAGAGAAGTTCTGTGGAGAAAAGCAAAGCAGGGAAGGAGACTAGGAAGGGCCAGGGTGGTTTGGGGGTTCACATTTTACGTAGGATAGTCAGAGAAAGCTGTGCTGACAGGATGAGCTCTGACAAGATGAAGCAGCAAATGATTAGATCCAATAATTTATACTCATTATCTCATTTTTTTCTTGTTACTAAGTTTTTATATTAGGGAGGTTGGAAAACACACTGGGAGATGACTTTATTAATAATTTTACAGGAGATGCAGAAATATTCTTCATGTTACATTGGCCCTGAGTGAAAAAAAAACAAGCAAAGAATGCGGTGCACCCATTAGTAATTTATTGCCTTTCAGCTCCTAACCCACCCTTCCTTGCCTTGCTTTGTGATCCTTGAGCTGAACCCTATAAACGTTTCTCCTTTGTCAGCTGCTGTAGAAGGCTCTGAGAATCACAGGAAGAGGCTTCTCATTCTGGTTCCAGAATTTTTTTTTTTTTTTTTTTTTTTCTGTACGCGGGCCTCTCACTGCTGTGGCCTCTCCCGTTGAGGAGCACAGGCTCCGGACGTGCAGGCTCAGTGGCCATGGCTCACGGGCCCAGCCGCTCCACGGCATGTGAGATCTTCCCGGACCAGGGCACGAACCCATGTCCCCTGCATCGGCAGGCGGACTCTCAACCACTGCGCTACCAGGGAAGCCCTGTTTGTTTGTTTTTGCTCCTTGGGATGACTTGACAGTGCTGTGTGGAGACTGAGTGGTGCCCACCCTCCTGTGGGTCTCACTGGTACCCCTGCAGGCAGTTTCCTGCTTACCAGCCCCCAAGGGCCTCACCTTCGCAAACTTCCTGACCATCCAGTGGGTTGCAGTCACCCTCTGTAACAGGTCTGAATCTCAGCCTTGGGAGGGAGGGCCTCTTCCATGTGTGTTCCTTCTCGGGTGCTCTGCCTCAGTCTAGAGGCCACTTTCTACCTCTGCTTCCTACTCCCTTAGACAGTTAATCCCCTTTGACTAGTTAATAATTCTTTGTAGTAAATGCTCTTTGGTCAAATTACTGGTATGATTCCTGTCTTTTGACTGGATGCTGACTGATAGATACAACATTAAATTAGTTGAGCGAAGGGATGAGAGGGTGCTAGGATGCTGAATGCTAGCGTGATGACATTTTCAGAGGTCTAACTTTTTATTGAGAAATGGGTATTCAGACTTTAGAATTACAGTAATTTATCTATCCCTTAAAATGGCTTCATCAAATATCAGTGTTCTCCGATTATATATCTAACTAATTTTTATTAGCAAATATTACATTACAGAAAATTTGGTAAGTATAGGGAAAAAATCTATGATAATGATATTCCCAGATAGCAGCTATTATAATTTTTAAATAGCACTACTTTTTTTTAAACATCTTTATTGAAGTATAATTGCTTTACAATGGTGTGTTCGTTTCTGCTTTATAACAAAGTGAATCAGCTATATGTATACATACATCCCCATATCTCCTCCCTTTTGCCTCTCCCTCCCACCCTCCCCATCCCACCCCCCCGACGTGGTCACAAAGCACTGAGCTGATCTCCCTGAATAGCACTACTTCTTAATGGAAAGTGTGTAAAACCTACTCTTAGAAAACAATTTTCCTCTGGATTCATTATTTGGTACTGAGCAGTAGATTGAAGGGGCCCATACCTACGTGTTATAATTTTAGGGATTCTGAGAATGTCTCATCTTGCCCCCACATTTTCTCCCACATCTTGGCTAAGCCTAAAATGTCACCTTAGTGCTTAGTCCTCTCAATACCTGGGCTACCTGGGAGGGCAGCGAGGGGGAAATGATACTTCCAAAAAACAATTGTATTGATGACCAACCCTGAAATACAGATTTTATATGTACTTGCTGGAAGAAAAATAGTTAACTATATCCTTAAAAACCCTTTCTCAATTCATGTCCAGTTTATTCTACTTTGTGCTGAAAGGTGTAAAAAAGGGGGGGGGGTGGACTTCACTCCAGTAGGTTTGAAAAATAGGTGGACTGAAAATGTAAAGCAAGTTTCTTTACTACTGGGCTTCTCAGAACTCTTCAAGTGCTAATAAGCATTAGGATCCTAGAGACAGTATGCAGCATTTCCCAAAATGTTTTGATCATGGAATCCCCTTTTAATTCTTATGCAGTTACTTGTGGACCAAGGACTCTGCAGGCTGTATTTCGAGAAATGTTGCCTCAGACATACAAATACTACTGTGTTGTGTGGCGGCCATGGGAATGAGCATAACGGACTGAGGGTCCCAACTTCCTCACTCTGAAATACATCCTTGCATCCATGCTGAGGCCATGCCGGCCATGGGCTGCTCCCAGTCGGTGGCCCTATTAGGGGCACTGGGACAGGCCCATTCCTGGGAGATGGACTGGTGCTTCTCCCTAACCTCACTTCCTCCTTCTCTCCTTCACTTGTGGTCAGATCTGCGTTGTGATCTGGCAGCTTTCCCAGCTTCTCCCACGTCCCTTTGCAATCTCTCTCAGAGACGTTTCCTCTAATACATTTCTTTTATGCCACGTCCCATCTTAGCATATATATTTTGAAGAACTTGGGCTAACACAGCCTTGGAAGGGAGACATCAGTCTCTAGAGAGTCTTGAGTCCTTTGCTTACTGGAGAATGATACGTTCGGCAGCGTCTTAATACTTCTCTCATCTTCTTAACCACCGTCTACCTGTGGTCTGCTGGGATCAGTCTTTTTGGAACACATAAGACCACTTGATGTCATCGTGCCCCCATCCCCACCATCTTCAGTCAGCGCCTCAGGTCAGGTACCTTCTCACATTTCTCATTGCCATTCTCCTTTGTGCCTCTTCTGCCCTTACCTCACCTCACATCCTAATGTTCCTATCATCTGTTGTCCCTTGAGGATGCTCCTTCTCTCTCTCACCCGCCTCCCCCTTGGGGATCAGAAGGTGATGTCCCTGGCCCCAGTGCCACTTGGTGACCATTACTCCAGTAAGATCTAATAGGTACATATGTAAGAGACTACTGTGGTCTCCAGCCACTACCCTCTACTACACCTCATCATTACCACTGTCTGCCTGATTACCCCCTTCTTTTATTAAGATTAGTGTACGTGGGTAAGGAGCTTCTCTTCACCCCAGTTTTCTCCATCATCCTGGGGACTTAATTGCCCATGTTGACCCCCATGCAGGGCCCAGGGCTTTCAGCTCATTTACTCAGCCTCACTGGCCTTCAGTTTCACTCCACTATCATCCACACTCGTGGTCAGATTTCAGGTTTGTTAAATTGATCCACCACTGGACTTTCACAGTAAAATCGCTCACTCTTCTGATCACAACGTCTCCCCCTTTGGTCTCTCTCGGTCCATTCACTCCTTCTGTAACTGTCATCATTCTTCATCAAGCCCTCCAGCCTCTGCCTCTCAGCCCCTCCTGTGGTTGCATCCCCCTAGTCTAGCTGAGATCTAATAGTCTATCTCATAGTCATTCTCTGGTCAGTACCCTGAGCTCCCTTGACCACCAGCCTTAGATCAATCCATCAATCTGCTACTCCCTGCCATTCTTTCTTTGAGAATGTATTTCTGAGAATATCTGGTTAAAACCACTTAGCCATGAAGACAAGATCCATCACTCATTTATGATCTCCCATCTCAACTGGCTTCCAGAGATTTTTCTAGTTTCCCTCGTAACTCTTCTGAATATCCCCAATTGTCACTTTCTCTCATTTTCCATTGGCTACTTTGAGCAATTTAAAACTCTTCCCGTCGCTTCAAATGCCCACTCCTGTCACCTACATTTATGCTCAGGAGATGAGCTCACCTTCTACATTTTTCAAACTCTCTCACCTCCCTGGTCCCCAGCTTCAAACTCTCCATTCTTCCTCTTCCATGGACAGAGTTACTCCTCTTATATTGAAGGCTGGCATCTCCTCCTGCACTCTGGATCTCATTCTGTCTAACCTCCGATAGTTGTTTCCATGTTTTGCTTTAGCCTCTCTTTCTCTATTGGATTCTCCAAAATTCTAAAATGCTCAGGTATCTCCCTTAAATAAAGACTGTAAATCCACTCTTAATCTCACACATTGCTGTAACTGCTTCCTCTCCCTCTTCCCAGGCAGCCTTCATTAGTTGTCCAGCTGCTTCACATTGTTTACTCCCTACTGAGTCCCCTCCAGCCTGGCTTCTGTCCCCACCGTTCCCCTGAGATTTGTCTCCCAGGGTCACCAACAACATCGTGTGGTGAAATGTAATCAGTTGCTCTGCTGAGTTGGGGCAAATGCCCCATAAACGAGGTGTCCAGTATCTCCCTTCCGCCCACCTGTAAACACCAACCCCACCAACAGAATTCTGAAGTCAGCATACAAACATAGTTACATCTAGGGCTGCCCAAGTTGAAGCAGTGCTTACCCCTATAGAATCTCAAAAACAGTGTGGGGCTTTCTAGTAAAGATAGCAGAGTGAAGCAGGGTCAAGGACTCTTCCTCTTCCACTGCCTTGTAAAATGACTGAAAAATAGTTTCAACAAAAATTCTAAAAATTTGCCAGTAGCGACTGAACAAGAAATAGCGTACAATCTTGTACCACAAGTTTGAAATGTGGTACATTTGAGCTGTACCTAAACCTAATCCTACTATAGATATGGTACTGAAGAAGGAAGGGAAATCGTCCTGAGAATTTTTTCAACACTCTTCAATTAGGAGACAAGGGGACTCAGAGGGTGAGTATGTATCCCTAGGAAAAGAGAAGGGAAACACCTACTGAGTAAAAGCCACCCCCATATTCCAGGTGGGTTTCTAGGATTTTTCATACTCTATGATAGTGTGCTGAGTTAGGGCAATAAGACAGATTCTGTTAGAGTGGAGTATAGCATTGTATACACTGAGTGGGTTACAGTAATAATATTTTTTTCCTTTTTTAAGATTTTGATTCCTTATAAAAATACTTTTAATCAAGTCATGATTTTTTATTTTTTTTATTTTTTGTGGTATGTGGGCCTCTCACTGTTGTGGCCTCTCCCGTTGCGGAGCACAGGCTCCGGACGCGCAGGCCCAGCGGCCATGGCTCACGGGCCCAGCCGCTCCGCGGCATGTGGGATCTTCCCGGACCGGGGCACGAACCCGTGTCCCCTGCATCAGCAGGCGGACTCTCAACCACTGCGCCACCAGGGAAGCCCCTCAAATCATGATTTAATCAACTCTTTCAGAGTTCTAATCCTATAGTTGTTAGGCCGGCCAGCTGTCACTCATGGTGGTCCATTTCCTTGTGTGTTTTGTAGTCTCAATGTGAGTTCATCTTTATTGGGGATTATTTTCTCTGCAGCAGCTTTTTCGTGACCTGAAGTGGGAACACTCCCTTCTGGAGGAGTTTTGCACTTGTTTCAGCCAGGAGCACTAAGATATCAATGGCCTGAGATGAGGTTTCCTGGCCTGTTTTGGGGTCTCCCATTTTGAGGGTATTGTAAAATTGAACCTCAGATTTTCATGAGGTGCAGGTTTTGGATTCTCAGAGATTTTTCCCCTACCACGTAGAACCTAGGCAAAAACAGATAAGCTTACTTATTGTCATCTGCCTCTGGGAAAATTTCTTCTGGTTCACTTTTTCCCAAGCACTAGCTTTATGTCAGGACTTCTCAGTTCCAGATCCCCATCTCACATAGCCTAAGGCCTTATTGTCTGCCCACAGGTTGGAGTTACACTTAGTGGCTTTTTATGTGTGCGGCCTTTGATTTGTCTACATGAAGACAGTGATCAGAGTGATAAATATCCACTGAGTAGTGTTTTAATGCATATTTGTTGAAAAACATCATTCATTTATTCATTTCCCACATATTTAGTGTCTACTGTCTCATAAGTCTTCCTTTTGCTCTTCGGTATCTACTCTCTACTTTCCTCCACCTTGATTTATGTCCAGGGAGCCTTATCTTGTAATAGCAGATTCCTCTATCCTCTGAGTTTCATTTGTGTTTGGCCAATGGAGAGTTTTAGGCAAGAGATTGGAAAGTGAGGTCAAGGGATTTAGCTCCCTGGATCCTTCCTGGTGGGTCTCAGGGGTTACCTTCCTGGCGGGGCTGATGTGTCTCTTGACCTATGAACAGCTTTTGTCAGACAGCAGCCTGTGCCCCTTCCCTTGCCCTGTGCTCCTTGTTCTAGCAGCAGGAATGGTGGCCTGCTCTCACTAGCATCAGGTACTGCACTATGTCCTGTGGTTTCCCCATGCCCTGTCTAAATCTTTGTAAAGAGTCCTTTTACCAAACTTTCCTCAGTTGCCCTACTTGTGTGTGCCGCTTGTTTGCTGCCAGGACCCTGCAGGACACATCTCCCAAGTGCCAGGAACTTTGCCAGGTCCCTGGAGAAAATAGTGAGCAAAGTAGACCCCTTTCTGCCCTCGTGGCATTGACTTTCTGGAGGGAAATGGTCAGGTGCATACCTGGTTATAATTCAGGGAGTCATGTGCTGTACTGGGGGAGAACACAGGAGCTGTGGGAGCTGTCAGCAGGGGCACCTGGCCCAGCCAGAGGGACCAGGCAGGGTTTCCCGGGGTGGGAGTCTTCTAAGCCCAAAGTCTGAATGGGAGTTAGCCAGATGAGGCATGCATAGGCCTCTTCCCCTCTCCTCCCTTTTCCTCCTAGTGTCTTTTTTTTCAGGTCCTTGAGGGACCATCTACTCGAATGTCAGAGGTGGAGCAAGGGAAGGCAAAGTAACACAATTCAAGGTAGAGACATTTTATTACTTGCATCTGTGATTGAGTTTCTGTGGAAGAGAAAGTTGAAACCAAGAATCAGACTACCTTAGATTGCATTCCTGGTAATCCAGAGCTCTCAGGGGCGGAGGTCTTGTTGGGGCGGCTTCCAGGAGACATGCGTGTAAGGGAGTGAGCGAGGCAGGACCAGGCAGAGGGAGGCGCCACCACGATGTGAGTACAGCACACACCTCAGCACAATGTGAGGTCTCAGCCAGTCCTGTGTGCAACTCCGGGGTGGTCCTTGAGTGCCATCCCCCAGTGAGAGAAGGGCCCTGGCCTCTGCAGTCCCACATCAGCCAGTCATCGGCCTCACCCACCCCATGGGCAGGCAGGTCCTGGTGGCTGAGGGTGGTTCCCAGTGAGGTGGGAGCAGCCCTATCCCCAGGACTGAAGTGGGCATCTGGGCAGAGCTCTGCACAGGCTGAAGGTTCTGGTTTCCTGCACATTTCATTTACCCTGAATGACAGGAAATGGAAACTGAAATTTTCAACACCACCATGTCGTAAGACCGTGAAACCCATGTGTACGGTGTACAGAGGAGGAGTCATGGGCACAGCGAGGCCGCACTGCTCCTTTACTCCACTTGACCATTCCCTTGGCTACTCACCGTTGTCATCAGGGTGTGAACAGAAGAGTGGAAGAGGAAGTGGCTCGTCCTTCCTTTCCCCCCCGCCCCCCAACATTCCCTTCTCCTCCTTTCCTTCTCTACCTCACTGGCCACACTCCAGCTTTTGTAGGGTTGGTCGTGTTGGACTGTCACTGATTGGATACTAACCATATCTTAATTAGATAAGAATTTTTTTCTTATAAACAGTGGTAAAAGGTAATAAACTAAGTAGCATCTCACTTTAAAAATAGTTCCTTTGGGGCTTCCCTGGTGGCGCAGTGGTTGAGAGTCCGCCTGCCAATGCAGGGGACGCGGGTTCGTGCCCCGGTCTGGGAGGATCCCATATGCTGCGGAGTGGCTGGGCCTGTGAGCAATGGCCACTGAGCCTGTGTGTCTGGAGCCTGTGCTCTGCAACGGGAGAGGCCACAGCAGTGAGAGGCCCGCGTACCACCAAAAAAAAAAAAAAAAAAAAAAAAAAAGCTCCTTTAACAGAATTAAATCATGGCAGATTTTAATTGTAGGACCGGGTTTGCCTTGGTCCTCAGCCTGGCTGGTTGCTCTGGGCCCTTCCAAGGGCCAAGGCCCATGTGAGCCTCACGTTTTGGAGACTGCAGGCTGTGCTCCCTCCTGCCCAGTGCTCCCTCAGTCTGGTCCTTGAGTCTCCTCAGAGGCTCTGCAGCCATTTCCTTCCAGGCCCTGGGGCCTCTGAGGACTCTATTTGAGGTGGCTCCTGTCTCTGCCTCAGAGTCCATGGTCCCATCCCTTTCTGTCCCATAGGATTCAGCCACAGTCTCTGGAAAGATCATTGGAAAGGGCTCTTCCCTCTACCAGTAAAGCAGGACCTTCAGACTACAAAGGCCAGTCCTGTCCCCTCGGGAGAACCCAAAACTTGGGGACAAAAATCATGTTTTTCTGGGGGAAGGAGGAAATATGATTCTATGCTCCTTTGCCATGAGTTGGTCCAGGAAGAGACAAGGCAGGAGATACTAAGTTATTGTGCCTTTCTGATTGCATCACGGGGTCAGATGTTTTTCCCATTCTTACCTTGCTTGGCAGCATTAGACATCACTGACACTTCCTGTTCCTCCCAGAGCTCTCTTCTCTGCAGTTGGCTTTGCCCTGCCCACTTTCTCCTTCTCCTCCTCTCCGGCTCCTTTGCTGCCTGTGTTCCTCTGGGTTCTGTCTAGAGCCACTTGTCCGCCCCCCCATGGTGTTCACTTCCTATGACCCCAAATGTGGATCTCCACCCATTTGCTCTGCTGGGTTCAAGACCAGCACATCCAGCGTCTCTCGACACTGCCACCTGAATGTCCTCCAGGATTTCTCACTCAACCTGTCCTAAAAATTGAACCCATCATCCCACATCCTGGAGCCAGTGCTCTCCATCCCTTTGGGCTGGGGCCCAAGCCTTGACCTCCGCCACTCACTCACTCCCTAAATCCAAATCTTAATGAGTGGTTCTCCCTCGTTGATTTCAAATACATTAACTTCTCTCCACACAGAGCTCTTTACCTTGGTAGAGGCCACTCTTGTGTCCCAGAAAGAGCACTACCAAAACCTCCGCCTAGGGTCCCTGCCTCCCTTCTCATCTTCTTCCAGCACATCTGCTACTCGCCAGGGCCATTCAGGGTCCAAAGTAGGCATTTACTCCCTGGCGTCAAAGCCCCTCCTCCCCCACTGGTCTATACTCCTTTAGCAGGGTGTGCGAGGCCTGTACTCATTTGTCCTCTACTCACCAGCCTCCAGTCCCAATTTTTTCCACTCCCTTCTCACTTTCCCCTGTCATGAAACCACTCACCATCTGTTCCCTGAAGCCACCTCTTCTCTGTGCCTCTGTGTTTTCTCATACACTGTTTCCATTGAAATTCTTCCATTAATCCCACATATATACACTTTTCCTTGTAATTTCTCCTCGTATAATAGCCCCCTCCCCCCCAGCCCCATATGCACACAAACTGGATCACTGAGAAAGATACCTGGAACTGCTGTGTTCTGAGGTCACCTGGCCAAGGGGGCTTGGGGGTGGACAGAACACACATACTCACTAGGTCTGCACATGCTGTAGGGAAGCTGAGAGCATCTTTGGTGGGACCACTGTGGGCTTGTCCTGCATCATCAGGTGTGGAAAGGCTGTGGAAGTGGTGGAGTGACAGGAACGGGTGCCTGTGGATAGCCTGAGTCTCCTGTGGCCATGCAGAGTGTCCAGAATGTTCCATGAGTCTTGAGTCAGCTGCAGCAGTCTGTGCGGGGCCTGATCCAGGGTCCTCCTTGCTGAGGCTGGAGGAGGGTTCTCAGCTGTGGCACTGCTGACAGTTGGGGTGGATACAGTTTTGTTGTGGGGGATTGTAGGATGCTGAGCAGCACCCCTAGTCTCTTCCCAAGCTGTAACAACCGGAATGTCTCCAGACGTGGCTGGATGGCCCCTGGAGGAAAGTCATCCCCCGGTTGAGATCCACTACACTAGAAGAATCAACCATGGGAATCAGGGCAAAGGGGAAAAAATTTTGGCAATGGAGCACTGAGCAGGAAATGAATTGTATGCATCCTAAATTTAGCAGAAAAATCATGGAGTTGGATTGAACATGCTAGGAAGGATGGAATGGAACTTTGTGTTCTGAAACAAATGCAGCTCAGAATGAGGAAGAGTATGTCTGGTTATAAAATAGTTTCATTCATGCTTCTGAGCATGGGGCCTGATTTAACCCTGAGTTGTCAGAAGGCCCTCCGCTTTCGCTGAGCCATCATCACTGCCAGGAAGCCAACTCTGACAGCCCAGCACTGGGCTGGGAAGCTCTCCTCGGTACTGGAGCATGCCTCACTCTATGTTGTACAATTGTCTGTTTATTTCTCTGGCTCCTGTCTCTAGACTCTTATATCATTCCATGAACACAGGAACTCGCGCCCCATCGTGACCCTAGCACCAGCACACTAGCTTCTCTATAAGTATTTTTGGATATATAAATGATTAACTTAAAATGCAAATCCTCCGGGCTTCCCTGGTGGCACAGTGGTTGAGAGTCCGCCTGCTGATGCAGGGGACATGGGTTCGTCCCCCGGTCCGGGAAGATCCCACATGCCGCGGAGCGGCTGGGCCCGTGAGCCATGGCCGCTGAGCCTGCGCGTCCAGAGCCTGTGCTCCACAACGGGAGAGGCCACAGCAGTGAGAGGCCTGCGTACCGCGAAAAAAATAAAAAAATGCAAATCCCCCGAATTAGTGACACTTTTCCACTGTAATCTGTTAGTTACCCTGTGCTGGGTGAAAAAATGGGAGAGGAGGTTTTGATAGAGGAGGAAAACTATGTGGTAGGGGACAGCACTTTAAGAGGGGCAGAAGGGTTCACTTTCCAAAAATGGTATTATTTTGTAATTAATATAGATCCCTTAAAAAAGAAGTTTCCAAAAGGACAGAGAAACACTTTGGGGTCTTCCCTGGTGGTCCAGTGGGTAAGGCTCCGCGCTCCTAATGCAGGGGCCCAGGTTCGATCCCTGTGGGGAACTAGATCCTGCATGCATGCTGCAACTAAGAGTTCACGTGCTGCAACCAAGGAGTCTGCGTGCTGCAACTAAGAGCCTGTGTGCTGCAACTAAGACCTGGCACAGCCAAAATAGATAGATAGATAGAAACACTTTGTAGAGAAATGCCTGGTGTCTTGGTCACCTTGGGTTGGCTGTAACCAGTCACTGTAGATGGGGTGGCTTAAACAACAGGCATTTATTTCTCACACTTCTGGAAGCTGGGAAGTCCAAGATCAAGGTGCCAGCAGGTCTGGTGTCTGGTGAAAGCCTCCAGATGTCCATCTTCTCCTTGTATCCTCACAGGGGAAGAGCAGAGAAAGAGCAAGCTCTCTTGTCTCTTTTATAAGGGCACTAATGCCAGTCATGAGGGCTCCACCCTCATGACCTAATTACCTCCCAAAGGCCTCACCTCCAAATACATTGGAGTTAGGATTTCACATTGGGGTTACATTGAGGTTAGAATTTCAACAAATGAATGGGAGGCAGGTGGTGGTGGTCACAGACATTCAGTTCACAATAACTGGTGAACAAATATCTGTGCATCTGTGGATGAAACCTTCCACTCAACTGGAAAAAGAAGGGAGCCACTGGAAAGTGTGGTGTGGAGAAGTGCTTCTGCTGCACGTGTGGGAGAAGCAGGGACTTCTACATCTGTGTTGTCTGTATTCCTGAAGGCGCCCTATGTGCAAACAGAGAGCCACTCAGGCTTACCCAGCAATGAAGGGAAATGCTGGCCGATTCTTGGGGTTGGTCACAGGAGAGGAGGAATCGCCAAGCATCTGGCCTTGGGAAAGATGTGACCTGGGGCAATTCTGTGTTGGGACAGCCTCCCCCTGCACCCCGCACCAGGCAGTTATTGGTACTCTCTCCAGGTCACTGCTTGCTGCTCTGGGGCCCAGTCATGGTCATCATCTCTGGGAGCAGGATCTGACTGGCTCACCTGGGTATCATACATCCAGACTTCAGTGTAGGCAGGTCGCTTCTCTAATTTGTGTCCACTGCAGTGCCCTTGAAAGACAACCAAAGGCTGGCAGGGGGGCTCTCTGACTGGCTCAACACTGGCATCACAGTAATGGTGACAGTGCATCCCCTGTGTAGAGAGATGGAAGAGCTCGCCCCATCCATGAGGTGTCTCCCCAGGGAATCACACCTGCAGCTCAAGAGGCTTCCAGATGTAACAACCAATTTGAAGAAAATACAGGGCACAGAGAAACATGTTAAATGGCACCCCAGGATGCAGTCATTTAACTGAAAGTACAGAAGTAGAGCCAGACATTGAGGGGCATTAAAAATATTAGAGAGATGGCATTTTAAGTTAGTAGGAAAATTATTTAACAAATGGTCTTGGGATGATTGTGTGCTCCCTGGGGGTGGGAAAAATGTCTTAGATCTCCTCGTCACTCCATACTCCCAAGATAAATCTCAGAGAGAGCAGTAAAAATTATATATATAAAAAAAATGAAGCCAAGAAAACACGGAGTCTTTTGCAATCTCAGAGTGGGAAAGGCTTTTCTGAACATGCCACAAAACCCAGAATCCAAAGAAAAAGTAAGTTCACTTGCATACAAATAAAATCTTTCTGAATGGCAAACAACAACAATAGCTAAAATTCTCTGAGTGGCTGTCATGGGACAGTTAGTACATGTCACATTTTGTCATATGCCAGTTAATATATTTATTTACTCCTTAGAACAATCTGTGGGGTTGGTATTATCCCTATTTCACAGATGGAGAAAGTGAGGCACAGAGAGCTTAAGTTGCCGAAGATCATAAAGTGAAAAGAACCAAGGTGTAGTATATTGTACTAGCATTTGTGTAAAAGTAGGAGATAGGGATGCAGAATTTGCTTATATATGCAGGAAATATCTCCTGAATGATAAGAATCTGGTAACTTCATTGCCTCTAGGATAGGAAACTGGGGAACTGGAGATAGGAGTGGGAAGGAGACTTAAATTATTCCCTTTGGTACCTGCAAACTAGAGCAAGAGGAGAGACAGGGAAGTTACAAAACCAGATCCAAGAATTCAGAGAGCCTGGGGCCTTGTCTGCAGGCGCAGACATGTCCCCGCCCCTCCACGACCTGCGCTCAGGACAGTGATGCTGGACAGTTAAGGAATGAGTACATTCTGTTCAGTGTAATCTACTTCAGGAGGCGTAGATACAAGCAGGAGGTGGTAGACAGGCTATGCTTATAAAATGGCCATGATAAAAACACTGGCACTAAAAGCAGAGAGCTTTAGATGTCTGGAAATAGCTCTGCTTCCATGGAAACCTCATTCCCTGGGGCCCAAGTGATCCTTGGCTTCTCTCACCCTACCGCCTCTGGTTTGTGATGCCTACTCCTTCCCTGAGTCTCTCCTTTTGTCCTACAGACTTTTTCTGAAAAGCAAAGCTGATGGGGTCTAATGGTGTCAGGGGTTTCCTGTGGCCAGCAGAAAGGAATCCACACCTGAGAGCTGGACACAGACATTTCACACAGTATACACTCAGTAAATGTTGAATTAATGAGTAATTGGGGAATGTGGAATCCTAAGTAGCTAATGCACTTGGGTAGTATGTTGGGGAGACTCCTGGCTCCTCATTACCTTGTGTTTTGCTTCTGCTCAAAGGCAGAGGGTTTGCCCAGGGGAAGCCTGGCGGGGACACTTCCTGGTCCTGCCCTCTCTGTACTGGCCACCACTCCTGACCTCCCTTGGGAGGAATGCCCACTCCTCCCATACCCACATAGTCTGTATATCTGTCTATCCATCTACCTATCTCATTGGCTGTGCCACTTGAGGCCCCTGGCCTGTGCCTTGCTCTCGGTCACCTCTGCATACTTGTTCCCTCTCCCATGACCACCTAAGGAGCTTCTTAGCAGCCCTTGTTCAAGTACACATCGCCTCCTGCAGGCTCTCTTCCCCGGGCCCTTTTACTCGGGCTGGGAGAGCTCACTCTCCTCCCTGTACCTCGTTCAGAGCACGCTCTTCAAACACCAGGTCACTTGGTTTATTTGCCTGCCTTTCTCTCTTAACAGCAAATCTCCTGAGGACAGACTCCCTTTCGTGGAATGGTTGCTGTCTTGCACGTAGTAGGCCCTCCACAGATGTTTGTTGAATGAAGGAATGAATGAATGTTGAGCTGCAGATGGTTAGTGCACAGCTGTATGGTACTAGAGAGACCTCCCTCACTTCCCATTTCCCCAGGTTTCTGCTTCTGCTCCACGGAGGGCAGAGCCTCTGCCCAAGTCCCCTCTCCCTCTCAGCGGAAGGCTGACGGGGACACTTGCCATCCCTCTCCCACCCCTGACTGTCCCAGCTTCCATGGGAGGAGAGTAGGCCAAGGGTCTCTTGATTGGTCCCCTTTCCCCGGGCTCACCTGGGGGTGAGGTCCCAGATCTAGATGGAGGACAGTGGTGAGAAACCCCATTGCCTTCTGCCTAAGCCACATCTGCCCATGTTTCTTTGCCAGAGCTCATTGTACATTCAGTACGTACCTAGTTCTTGATTCTCCTTGTGTGTAAGCTTCTGTCAGAATCCCAGAGGCAGGGGAGGGGAGTTGGCCTGCCACCCACACCTCCATCTCCCATTTTGTGTTGAGCTACAGGGTCTGCATCCAGCCAAAATTACATTATCAGGTTAACTACCCTTGAAAGGCTTTTCGAAGGAGATCCATAAGGTTGAATGGATTGAACACAATGCCATAAAGTTGGGAGGCCCTTTCCATCTATTAGTGTAAATCCATGGTGTTTGATTTCACACCCAAAGAGCCCTCTCCGGTCTGCAGTGCTTCTATTCCACTACAGAAAGTGAGCTGGATCGCCCACCATGTTGAAGAGCATTCTTTCGGGGGGGGGGGCGGTGGGGCCCTAGTGTAAAGAGCAAACAGCCATTATTAGGAAAGCAACCGACAGTTACAAGAGGGTCTTTCTGTGTGCCAGGTACTGCGCTAAGCCATTAACGTACAACTTCTGTTAAATCCTCTGAACGAATCTGTGAGGTAGGTATTATTATTAGCCACATATTACAGATGAGGAAACAGGCTTAGAAATATTTAGTAATGTGCCTAGGAATTTAAACATAGGAATTCCTGATGCCAGTCCAAGTGTTACTGATATTTACAGGTATCTGTTGTATGCCAGACTTGCACTGTCCATTAATATAGCCATTGGCCATATTAAAATTAAATTAATTAAAATAAAAAACCTAGTTCCACAGTCACATTAGCCACATTTTGCACTAGTCTGGTGGCCGCTGTATTGGACAATGCAGATACAGAGCATTTCCATCATTACAGAAAATCCTACTGGACAATGCTGGTCTAGACACTATATAATTCACTGGTGGATATTAACAGTACCCCAAATTACAGGAAAGGAATCTGAGATCCAGAGTCTTTAAGTCACTTCCACAAGCTCCCACAGTCTCAAGGCTGGAGCTCAAGTCAGTCTGATTTTTTTTCCCTTGAATATTTATTTATTTGGTTGCATTGGGTCTTAGTTGCAGCAAGCAGGGTCCTTAGTTGTGGCTCACTGGCTTCCTAGTTGCGTTATGTGGACTCCTTAGTTGCTGCAGGTGGGCTCCTTACTTGTGGCATGCGAACTCTTAGTTGCAGCATGCATGTGGGATCTAGTTCCTGGACCATGGATCAAACCCGGGCCCCCTGCATTGGGAACATGGAGTCTTAACTATTGCACCACCAGGGAAGTCCCAGTCTGATTTTTAAATACCTGCTCTTTCGTCTACCAGGGTCTACTTTGTACCCTGCATGAAGGAGTGAGTTAACCAATCAACAGAGCCCTGATTTGATTATATGTTAGAAAAAGTCATAATTTTCTTAAAAGGAATTTTTGAAGAATATTAGGTAAGTGGCAGTAAACACAAGTAGAGGAATTTTAGACTAAATAGGAACAATTGCTGTTTTAAAACTGTTGATTTCTCTGCAGAATTATCATTGCCTCACCCAGGGTTGACAGGGACTCCCAGAGTTATCTGGTTCTTCGGGTATAATGCTTTTTACTGGTCATGGTTAAAGGTGGGGCTCAGTGGAGGGAGGAGGAAATGGGGGGAGAATTCTTTTGCCAACAGAAGCAAAATTATGTTCACTTGTAAACCATCTCAGACAGACCTTTTGTGCACGATGGACTTGTTCTCTGTTGAAATTGAAGCCGTCGAGCTCAGCATGGGCACCAGACATCCCACTTTTATTTACTTTTCACTTGGAATGGATGGGTCAAAACATAGTCCAAAACCAGAAATGAAAGCAAAATATTTGGAGCCTCAAATACAAATATTTTATATTGCCAATTAAGTCTAGATTTACATGCTTTTAAAACCAGCTTGGGGGAAGACAGAGTCAATGCACTGTTATGAGAATTGAGGATCTGAATCCAGAGTCTACTGGGCCCACATGCCACCCACTTCCAGGCCAGACAGCATCCTTCTCAGACATCAGCTGTCTCTCAAACCTGCTTTTGGTTTGACGGGCTGTAAGCAAGTGGTTTTCAAACTTGGTGGCACTTAGAATCACCTGGGGAATTTCTGAAAGTCAAAACCACAGGCCTCATCGCAGACTGATCAAATCAGAATCCCAGAGATTGGCCAGATCTGTAGAGATTGGCCCTGGGCAGCTGGGATCTTCCCTGCAGGCATCAGTGTGGCCTCCACTGATGCTCCTCTTGTTTTTCACAAATAACAAGAATGAGTTGTGCATCATCCACCCTGAGCTTCTGTGGAAATACTTCTTTTCCACAACAGGAGTGGTGCCAGCAAAGACAGAGATTAAAAGGCTGAGTGTAAAAATGCCCCCTGTCTACATTCTCTGTGGTCAAGGATGGCTGCTGGCCGCCCTGTTGGTTTACTAAGTGGCCACAGGGGGAGCAGTATAGCCCAAGGTTCTTAATGGCTTTGAAGGGCTTCCCATTGAATTTAATGTGAAAAAGATGTTTAAGTGTGTGCTTTAAAAAACTAGTTAACCACTTAAAGAAAGGAGACAAAAATAAGTTCCTGAAACATGACAGAATCACAGTGACACAGAACTTATTCTCAAAGTAGTAACAATATGGAGCCAAATATAAGACTTGTAAATATGCTTACAACAAATTAAGGAAAATGGAAAATGTGGCCCAATTATCATATATACATAATGTAAAATATTAAAGTTTGACAGTATTTTGGAAAAATACAAGCAAGACTTTTATCGTGAATTTTATTTAATTGCAGAGGAGCTATGGAAATGCCTCTTTTTGCCTCTTCTGTTCACTCTCACCCCTGAGGGTTATAGGAGCTCTTCGCAAACCCTGAACTGTAGGTAAAAGATGTGTTATCAGACAATGAGCCAGAGCAGTTAGGAAGTTCAGGACTTGTTCTCTGGCTCACATCTCACTTCAGTGTTGTCTGATGTCTTCATTAGAAGGGTTAACATTTGAACGTTGATGTTCATGTTGGGGAATCTGTCCTTCAGATAGAAAGTAAATGACTTATTAATTTAATCAGTAGAAAGGCCAGTACGTTTTAGTTTAGTCAGAGCTGCTTCTACTGAGAACCCTTGGAATATAGATGTCAACAGAATCCTA
Source organism: Kogia breviceps (assembly GCF_026419965.1). Lineage (NCBI taxonomy): Eukaryota > Metazoa > Chordata > Mammalia > Artiodactyla > Physeteridae > Kogia > Kogia breviceps. The sequence goes on from NC_081319.1 coordinate 41,741,526, forward strand.
GTTTATGAACTTGCACATTATTGCTCCCGGCTAAGGACGTTTACCTTTTCTTTGACTTTCTCCATGGCACGTACAAAACCCCCTCCTTGATGGGGCCACTGAGTTGAGGCAGTGAATGGAGTCAGAACCTGCAGGCCATAATGAGTTCACACTTGTTTGTGGATCTAAGGGCTGGGCAGAGAAGAGGTGGGCAGTGGAGGGGCTTGCAGAGCAAGGGGCATGGAGGATCCAGGCAAACGAGGGGTGAGCATGGGGTATGCACCCTAGAAAGGCTGCAGACACGTTGGGTAGCTTTTTCTTCATGTTAACATTGGATTCATTTTTTCAGAGGGAAAGAGGATAAGAAGTGCATGTGTATCAGCCATAAAAACTGACACTTTGCAGTCTCCCTGTGGCAGCTACCTTTGTCATATGAAGCAGGCCTCCCTTCTCCCTGGCCCTTCCCTCTGCTCTAACCCCAGCCCCCTTCCAGCCTTCATTGGTTCATGCCTCCTTGTAGCCTATGAGACGGAAGGAAGTCTTTCAGGTATTGTTTGGGAGAAGCTGTCCTAAGGACCAGCTCCAGCTGTCCTTATCTGCTGCTCATTTCACAGACCTGCATGTAGGTCGCTGGCCAACTGTAGAGTCCACTCTGGAAGGGGAGAGGACAGCAGGGAGAAAACCAGTGTGACTGTGCCCGGCCAGGTCACCTCCACATGGAGCACCTGTCCTTGAGGGTGAGAGCCACGTGCACAGAAGTTCACATGGGCACCGTTGCCATTGCTGAAATTACAGCCAAGTTTTGGGGAGAGATTTTAAATGAAAGAAAAGTAATCTTTATAGCCACCAACCTCTTCCTCCTGCATTATGTATCTGTAACTCAAGACTACAGATAAATGACCAAGTTATGACATTATATGTCTTGTTCATTTTCAAGCGTAGACAGCTGGCATGTGCTGAATCTCACATTGATTTTCTTTTTAAAAAATATGTCAATTCTTTTGCTTGAGTAGTAGAATTAAGTTTGAAATTTAAAAGTTTTCAGGATCAGTTGTTCAGAATCACCACTCTGGGAAGTAGCATATTTAAAAACAAATTATTTTGGCAATTTGACCCAGGGAGAGGGTCAACTTTTAAAAATAATTAGAAAAAATAATTCTCAACATGTGTGTTTGTGTGTGTGTATGAAATTTTCCAAAACAGCTACACAAAATGCTCTCACAACTTTCATGTGCTATTTTCTAAATGTAAACTTGGCCGAAAAAACAAGAATACAGTCAGTTATTTTACAGGGTTTTTATTAGATACATATTTTCTTCTAAGCAGGTAACTTTCTGTATATGTAAGAATGTCATACACATGTATATGTATATGTGTATATATACATATATATACATTTATACATATATACGCACACAAAGATATCAGAATGTTTGAACTGACTTATAGGCGAGGGTCATGTGTCATATATGCACTCTCAGCAACCTTAAGGGCAAAAGGAAAGGCCCTTCCAGTCACTTCCCATTGACAGCCACAACCCTCAAGATTCACATTTTAGAGCTGGAGAAAAATCAGTAGTACCTCTTCTTTTGACGCTTTAATCTCCTGAGGGATTCTCACTCCTTTACATTTTCTCACCTAATCTTTACAACGATAGTCTTAGCTACCCCTGAATTCAAAACAATTTTAGGCATATACAAAATAGCATAAGTAGCAACTGCAAAAAAATTTTAATTCTCCCTTTGAAATGAATAAGTCTCTTAGTGTTTGGATATACTTTGTTTGGAGATGGTGTCTCGAAGGTGTATCTAAAGCCTCCACACTCAGCCTGAAAAGCAGAGGTTAGTAAATTGCACGTTTTGTGGCTTATAAAGCTTGAGGCAGCCTGTTTCCAAATGAGTGTGTCCTTCTTTCCTTTGTCTATTGATAGTTAAATCGGAAAACCCCGTAAGTAGTGGTGTGCCTGACAGGCAGAAACAGACATTCAGGCTTTCTGCAGCTCTTGGGGACCTCTTTACTCAGTGCTTATAAAGCTCTGGATTTTCATTATGTAATCAGTCCTCACTTAGATGTCATATCTGACCTAAAAGTGTTCCTGGACCTCAGGCTCGTGCAATCATAAATCTGGTGTTTCAAAGCCCCCTGGAGATGCCTCATGATTCAAGCCTGGATGGGATGGACTGCTCTGGGGGCAGGAGCAGTCAGTGACAGGCAGCCAACGGTCTGTGTGCCTAGGGCTGTGTTCAGCTCACAGACCACCAACTTTCTCTTCCACCAACCCCTGTTTTGACCTAAACCCCCTCCTCCTTCTTGGTGTCTCTTTTAGGGCATCTCTGATGCTCGTGTGGAATCTAGGGGTTCACTCTGACTCTTCTCTGCTCCTCACCGCCAAGCCAAATCCGCCACAACTATTGCTGACTCGCATCCTAAATGCTGTGAGAATGCACCCCTCCTTCCCATCTCCTGCGCCTCGACCTAAGTGGAGCCTCCTCACTCGATCAGATTGTTTTGGTCTCCTTGCCCTGAATGCTCACCTTTCCAGGCCATCCTTTGGCTGTGGAATGAGCCTTCTGCAACACTGGCAAGGGCTCCCTGCTCTGCTCTTGGACTTTGATGAGCAGCGCTGTCCAGCTTCCTCATGCTCTCACCTCATCCTTCCTCCCCTGGGGCTCCCCCAACCAGCGCACATCTCCCCACAGCCAATCTTTGCCAGTGCGGTGCCTGCAGCCCGGAGCTCATCTTCCCTCTCCACCAACAGACCATCCACCTCCAATCCTTTCTCTGCGAAGAAGCCTTCCCAGCTCTCAACAGGCCACAGGGCTCTCCCCTGGTGTGAATGTCTGTGGAACTTATTAACCACACCTTGGAGGGGAGATCCCACATGGAAGTTGTCATTTCTTAACTGATCACAGGCATGTCTTTTCTCCCCATTGGCAAGAGAAGGATCTGTTTTAAGCACATTTGCAACCTGGGTGTTGCCCTACACCGATAAGAAACTATACAATACTTTCCTCAGTTCATTTTGTTATTCCCATTCAGGTAACCAAACTCAGGAATTAGCAATTCTCTGAGGATTTTTTTTTTTTATATTGAACTTTTGCAGTGAAGGGAGAGTTTGCCAATAAATCGATGTATGTGGAGGGGAGGTGAGAAGGTTGCTATTTCATCACATATTTTGATTTGGCTTTTTAGAACTGATGAGCTCGAAATATCTAATATACTTAAGAGCTGATGCCAAATAAATGGATGATACCTGGACCTTCTATGACAGTAACTTCCTCTTTAAAAGAACCGCTCCTGCCCCTAGTCTGCATATAAAAACGGAGTCAGGTCAGAAGCCAACAGAGATTTCCTGCTCCCCCGTGGATCGTGTATAAACGGAGCTCGCTCGCTCTGGAGCGTCTCCCTGGAAGACTGGACAGCCTTTGCAGAAGCATCTGGCAACGTGCTTTCGGAAGAACTGTAAGAGGTAGCTTCGGAACTTCTCCCCGACGAAGGCGTAGATGATGGGGTTGATGCAGCAGTGTGTCATCCCCAGGGTCTCTGTCACCTGCATGGCTTGGTCCAGCCTATTAGAGTCACTGCAGTTATTCAGGCCAAAGAATTCCTGGAAGGTGCTCAGAAGAAGGACGATGTTGTAGGGAGCCCAGAAGAGAAAGTAGACAATCATGACAGCAAAGATGAGCCTCACGGCCTTGTGCCTCTTCTTCTCGTTGCGACACCGAAGCAGGGTTTTTAGGATTCCCGAGTAGCAGACGACCATGACAAGCAGTGGCAGCACCAGGCCCAAGATGACTATCTTTAAAGTTTCGAAATTCTTCCAGAAATGATACTGACTGGATGGAAAATGAGGGCTGCATGTATAACGAGAACCCTCTTTTTGGGATTTGGTAAAGATGATTCCTGGGAGAGAGGCGAACACAGCCACCACCCAGGTGACCCCACTTGTCACCACCCCAAAGGTGACCGTCCTGGCTTTCAAAGCAAACACAGCATGGACGATAGCCAGGTACCTATCGATTGTCAAGAGGATGATGAAGAAGATTCCAGAGAAAAAGCCAATGAAATAGAATCCCGTGAAGAACTGGCACATGATATTTCCAAAGTCCCACTGGTCTGCAGCATAGTGAGCCCAGAACGGGATGGTGATGATGAAAAGGAGGTCAGAGATGGCCAAGTTGAGCAGGTAGATGTCAGTCATGCTCTTCAGCTTTTTGCAGTTGATCAGGATGAGGACGACCAGAATGTTACCCACAAAACCAAAGATGAACACCAGCGAGTAGAGCAGGGGCAGGAGCTGGGCTGCAGTTTGTCTCACATTGACTTTTTGGCAGGGCTCTGATATCCCATAATCAATGTCGTAGAGGGGACTTGATGTTTGATAATCCATTTTGCTCGACTCTGTGAATAAAGAAGAGATCTTTTTTTTTTTTTTTTTTTTTTTTTTTTTTTTTGCAGTACGTGAGCATCTCACTGTTGTGGCCTCTCCCACTGCGGAGCACAGGCTCCGGACGCGCAGGCTCAGCGGCCATGGCTCACGGGCCCAGCTGCTCCGCGGCATGTGGGATCCTGCCGGACCGGGGCACGAACCCGTGTCCCCTGCATCGGCAGGCGGACTCTCAACCACTGTGCCCCCAGGGAAGCCCAGAAGAGATCTTTTATAAAGTCGTAGAATGTCCTTAACAGTCAATCATGAATGCAAACTATCTTAAACACCGATAGATTTTAAAAGTTGATACATAGATTTCTACATTTAACTGAAGTCCCTTTTTTGGTCAAACAGTGAACTTCTGTAGTAAGGGATGTTTGTTACCTGCTTCTCTGCTTACTAGATGGAGAGCATCATCTCACCAAATAAAATCTGATGTTGCATAGCCACGTGGAGTGAATGAAGCTGTGATAACAATGTCCAGAAACCAGGTCAGGCACCGTCCGACACTGTCTTACAGTCTGTTCTGAAGCTGCCATTCCTGGGAGTTAGCTTACACACAGCATCATTACGAGCGTGCTGGTGGTAATGAACAGTTCCCAGGGCGCTCTGCCTGCCAAACACTGTTCCAAGCTTCACTTTCATTCATTTAGTTAATCCTCAAGGTGACCCAGTGAGGCAGGTCAGGTTATTGTCCCCGTTTTGCATACAAGGACCTCAGAGCACAGAGAGGTTGAGTAACTTTGCCAAAGACACACAGTGAGGAAGCAACTAATTTTGAACGCAGGCAGCCTGTACTCTTATCCGTCGTGGTCCCCTATCTTTCACTCTTTGGTGAGAGAACTAAAAACAGGACTGTCCGCCTGGTGCCTCAGTGTAGTCAAAATGAAACAGGCTGATGCCTGAGTACCCTGAAAAGGTCATAGGAACCAGCAGCCAGTTGTGAAATCCAGACTGCCATTCTCACATTTTCTCTGAAGTTTGTGTTTGTAGTTCCTGAGCTGCTATGATTAAGAGCTCCCACACATACATAAGAAACGGCCAAGTGGACAGTGTTTCATCTCCCATCATAACATCCTGGGTTAGCTCAGTCCCTTCACAACCCACTGACTTGCCTGGTCTATTTAGGTTCTACTGCTTGATTGATAGTTTTCCCTAATTAGTCCTTGTGAGTCTCAAGCCCCTGGTACCTCAGATTAGGCAGCTGAGAGAAGCACACAGAAAATCTCACCTTTAAATTCTGAGCCAGAAAATAAATCATACACTGAATATGCTGTGAAACTTCATTTAATATTTGCAACTTGTTATTAATTTGGACAATTTTCAGGCTTCCTTCTTTTCTTGGCAAAAAAAAAAAAAAAAAAGAACAAGACTTAGACGCAACTTCTGGTTAGGCATGTGTTCAAGAGGGCATCCTGATGAGGAGGTTTTAGTTCTCCTTACCAGAAGATAATCTCTGTCAAGGTTTTGGCCAATAATCATCATCTCTCTGAAAAATCTTTCTTATGAAATGTGAGGGCTTTTAAAAATAATATTACTCCCTTTAAAGTCTTTCATTCATAATCATGTTTTGTATCTTTGATGTTATCACAGTCTGAAACCATTCTGAATTCTAACTTTTTCCGTAAAGATAATATTTTAAGATAGTTCAGCAAGCACCTGGTGTTTTTCTAATGTCTTCCATGGTTTCCTGCAAAGGCTTTTACTCATCACACAAGCTGAGCTAAGTAATAGGCAAAGTGGCTGAGAGGTGACTTACCGGGAGAGATTCTCGCAGAGGGACAGATGTCTCAGTTCCTCTGACCCGCTGAGCTGTGCAAATCAAACATACAGCATAAAAGTAGGAAATGCAGAGTTTCTTCTGAATTGGGGGCGGAGTTTTAATGAGTAAGTATGTGGGAGTGCAGAAAATCAGAGAACAGTCCTTTTTTCTAAAATAAAAAGAAAAATTGAGCTTGAAATAGACTAGAAAATAGATAGCTGGTCTGAAAACTTATTCATGGGCTTCCCTGATTACACAGTTTCTTTTTGGTTCTCAGTTCATCCAACCACACAGTCTGTTAGAAAACAGAAAGAATTGAAGGGAAAACAGAAAGAATTGAAGGGTAATAGAACTAGAAGAACATTTATGTCCATCTAGTCAAAAGCCCTCATTTTACTGAAAGAAACTGCTGTCCAAGAAGCAAATGATTAGGAGGGCTTAAGACCGCAGGGCTTATCAGTGGGGAGGCTCAAAGGGTGAGAGATTCTGACCCCCTTGCCCTTTGTCTTCCATGAAAGCCAGCTGAAACCAACTTTGAAGTGAAGGGAACATCTCACCTTAACCCCGTGCTCCCCTTTATCTGCTCTCCCCTCACCCCCCTTGCCTGCCACAACTCACACACATATGCTCACCACCCGATACTGTTTTCCTCTGCAAACTAAAATAACTGGTTGCTTAAGGTTTTTTTTACTATCCCTTTACCTGTGAGCTAAACATGTTGCCCGTCTCTCTCCAGATCAAGCATCTTGGGAGCATGTCATTATGAATTTTCACTCTCCCTATCCACTGTTTTGCAGCCCTCCAAGCCAGCAGGCATTTGTGAGTGCCTGTATTCTGCCAGGGATGTAGGCAGCAGAGTTCCTCACTCCAAGGATACAGTCCATCTGGAATTTCTGTGAGAATTTTTCAACATGAAACAGGCAACAAATGGCAGAAGAATAGAGTCAAGTTCAAGATTCTATTTCAATATTATATGCAGTCACCCCAGGCTTCCTTGGTGGTTGGTTACTTATCCATAAACCTTAATTGTAGACCACAAAACCAAGAACATAGTGGAGAGCCAGTCCCGAGCCACAAGAGCGCCCTCTGTGGGCTTCTGTTTCCTCTGCCACAGAATAAGGAGCACTGGCTTGTGATCGGAGGAGACCCCAAACCTGTGGAAGTGGCCTCTAAAGTCAGATTGCCTGAGCTTGAAGCCTCGCCCTACCCTCAGCTTTCTTATCTGTGGAGTGGGCTGAATAATGGTAGTTGCTTCATGGGTTTGTTGGGAGGATTACATGAGGCATCCATATGTCCAGAATTTAGCACATAATATACACTCAATAAACATCAGACTCTTACTCATTCAGTGATCCTTTCTTAGATTTATTATATAAAACTCTAAAAAAATTGGTTCCCTGTGGGGTCCTTGTCTAGAACATATTAGTATAAGCAAAACAGAAGCTTAAAGGGAGAAGCTAATGGCTGGTGCTTACAGAATGGAGGGATATGACTGCTGGGAAAAGCCAGAAAAGCACAGAAGGACCCAGCAACTGGTAATCACAACCAGGACAGTGAGTTATGAAGATGTTCAAGTTCATACAAGAGGCAGCAATTGAGAACTGGACTCTAGTCATGAGGCTGGACTTAACACCCAGCTTCACTCTTTACTACTTGATTTGTACAAGTTACTGAAACTCTCCAGGCCTTAGTTTTCTTACCTGTAAAATGGGGGGGGGGAAGCCCCAAACACAAACCTACTCGACAGATCTGTGGTTGAGATCAAATGACAGAACGAGTTGTAGAGTCTTTTGTAGGTACCAGCTCTCTGTGGGCTAGTTAAGCAGTGACGTACAAAGTATGCTTGAGAAAGCATTCACAAAATGTGTAGCAAATAAAGTAATACAGAATTTCACAGGAAATGGGGAATATCGTTATGGCTAGTTGAAGAGAAGCCTTATGTTCACTGGTAATACACTGGGTAGAACTCTCAGATGCTGCCAGACAGATGTTGCTTTTCTGTGTGTGGCATTGGTTGCTTTGTATTGTATTGATACTTCACCATGTGGAGCTGGGGCTTTGCCCTGTGTTCTGTGGGTCTTGTCATCGGGTGGCTGTGGAGTTGAGGGCACGCTCACCCCCAGAGGGCAGCGTGGAGTAGTGGAGCAAGCTCGAAGTTGCCCATACTGTGCTGTTGGCTCGCTGTGTGCCCTTGGCAAGATACTTCCCCTCTTTGAGCTTCTATTTCCCCATTTTGTGAAATGATGTGCTAGACTTGGGGGCCCCGAGGGACCTCTCCCCTTAAATTCAAAGTGACTCCATGGCCAAGTTGGTTTGGAAAATACCACATTTGGTTAATACAGGGTGAGGATTCACAGGCTGAAACAAGGAAGCACAGCTTAGCAGGGTGCGTGACCCCCTTTTAGGGGGACATTCAGGTCACCTCTTGGGGTAGGGGTTCATCCCAGGGATGCACAAGGAAGGGAGGACCCATGAGAACGTCTTCAGCATTTAATCAATGAAACATTGCTCTGGATACAATAGCAACAGTAAACCAGCAATTTATCATGCTGTGACTTAGTTTTGCCATCTTCGCTTCTTTTTTTACCTTGGCCCTCCCAGTTTCCCAGTTTGCAGGGCTCTGGTTCTGTTATGTATGGCCTTCAGACTCTCCATGAGAAATGATTTTCTGACTGGTTTGCTACTCTGGACTTGATGCCCAGCCCTCCTTGTGGGGTGCTGGCCAGGCTTCCAGTAGCTGCTCCACTTTGAGTCATTGCTCCTGAGTTCCGAGGGCCGCTTCTGTCTGTGGACTCAGAGCTTCATCCACAAGATGGGGAGGACATTGAATCTCTTCCTTGGGTTCAAAGGACCAACTGCATGAGCTCAATGAGCTGAAACCCTGCCACACAGCAGCTTACAGGAGCAGACGGGCTCACGCTGACTCTAGGTCAATGTCAACAGTGAGATGGACTGAAAAAATAGCAAATGAATCTTTTAGTTTTTAAAACAGGTGTCTAATTCTAAAACCAACACATACTTATTGTATCAAGTTAGGAAAAACAAAAATAGAAAGTATGGGAAAAATTAGACATTCCCACAATCTCAAAACAGTCCCTCTTAACACATGATGTGTTTTAATCCACACCTTTTCCCATGCATACTTTCTGATTAATTGTTCTCACACACATTCCAGTTCTTTATGCTCCTTTTTTTGTTTTGCTAAAGATTACAGTATAGGCATGTCCTCATGTTATTAAAAATTCTTTATAAATGCAGCTCTTTAATTGTTATTTTTAATGAGGTATAACATATGTGCAGCAAAGCACACTAGACCTAGGTGTACATCTTGGTGAAGTTTTGATACGCATACTCCCTGTAGCCAGATGATAGGGAGTAGCCTTGTCACCCCAGAACGTGCCCTTGTACCCCACCCAGAGGCAGGGGCCACTCTGACTCCTGTGCCTGGATTAGATGTGCCTCTTCTTTAACTTCATATAAATGGCATCACAGACTCTGTCCTCTTTCTGGTTACTTTCATTCAACAGAATGTAGTAACTATATGTGACAGAGCTCTGTTAATAGACGGTTGAGCCCTTTCTGTGGTTCACTCACATGGACAGCATGTTTTGAGTGTTGCTGTCAGTGCTCTGTTATCTCCACTTAGGAGGAAGCTCCCAGTGTCCCCAAAGCCCCCTTCACCAGGAGAGCCAGAGAATCCCCACAGTCCTCGAAGAAGTAGGAAGAATCCCTCCCCCCACCAACCAGTGTTACATTTTGCACTCATGTGCCTCAGCAGTGATGCTGGGGTCCCATGACTCCCAGCGCCCCTTCACCTTCGACCCCAGACACGCTTCGTGGCGAGCAGGGCTGGGAGGCCACCATGCTGTTCTCTCCACTCCCACTGTGTCTGTTCACTAGACCCTTCCCAGTATGACCCCTTTTCCCAGCCCATGCACCATGTCCCCCTCACCCTGTGCAAATCATCAAACCAAGTAGACACTTACAGGCTGTCCACCTCATTGCTTTATTAGATATGTCCAGACCTGGTGGAAACCCCTTAACTCTGCTGGGAAGTCTGCTTTATGCATTTTGGGTATTTCTTTCAGATCACTGCCCAGACATGGCTCTGATGTAACCTTATGTGCAGTAACAGAAGTCTAAGATGTTGATTAAGGTGTATACTAGACCCGCTGTGGTCTTCAGTGGGTCAGGTCATACCTGCAGCTATGTGTTCAGCTCTCTACATAACAGGATGTGTGGGACTTTTCCTGTTGTCCCAGAGCTGGCAACTGTGGCCTGAGGCTGAGGGCAAAGAGGTGTTAAGTACCTGGCAGTTCTACAAAAAAACCACTGACACCTAGGATCACACACCTCCCCCAGGGCTTACTAAGAGTAACAGAATCAGCCCTGTGCCCTTAGTCACCATGACAACCCTTCTCACCCCATCCTGTGTAAGGAGACAAGTTTGGGCAGGAAAGGGCTATAGAAGTGGGTGGGATTGATGGGAAGGAGGGTGGGGTTCCCCTCCCCAAAGCCAAAGGAGGGGCCTCTGAAAGAACCATGTGAGGAATGGGGGCTTGCAGGAAGGGGAGGCCAGTGCCTCATTCCTGGGTGGGGCATCCACTGGGCAGCAAACCAGCTGCGCAGGGAAGAGGAGATTGGAGACAGGTGATGGTGGAGATGGTGTGGCTGTGAGGCAGCAAGGATATCCCAAGGATGTCAAGTTATAAACATGGTGCTAGACGGGTGGCGTCTGGAGAAATTTCCATTCTCAGTCACTCACCACACCCAGGGCCAGCCTTCCCCTGAATTAATGGGCTGCCTTGTAGAGGTCAGCTCACCAGCCCAGACACCTCTTCGCTCGTGTTGAGTTTCCTCTTGGCAGCCCTTGGTGGCCTTTGCTGCTGGCTAACCTCACCTGAGGCCATTTCAGTTTGTCAGGGAAATTTTAAACTTTTTTTTTTTTAATATTTATTTGGTTGTATCAGGTCTTAGTTGCAGCAGGTGGGCTCCTTAGTTGCAGCTCGAGGGCTCCTTAGTTGTGGCTTGTGGGCTCCTTAGTTGGGCATGCAAACTCTTAGTTGTGGCATGCATGTGGGATCTAGTCCCCACACCAGGGATTGAACCCAGGCCCCCTGCTTTGGGAGCACGGATTCTTAGCCACTGTGCCACCAGGGAATTCCCGGGGAAATTTTAATAATGAGAAAAAGTGAAAGTGGAAAGATAGGGTCTTGATGGCTTACTCCCAGGAGGCTGCAGGGCCTCTCTGAAAAAGTGCTCAAACTGCCCCAGTTGCCACAGATCGAAGAGGATGTCATGGGGTGGACTGTGTCAAGCCCCAGCTCCACCAAAAGTCTTAAGATACCCGTCCCCTGGAATGATCATCTTTCCTGACATCTGCTTAACTAAGCCCACTGCGAACGTTCTCTCTAGAATAAAGGAGACTTGAGGTTTCTTCCACTTCTAGATATGGAGATGATTGGCAACTTTCAAGTGGCAATTTCTTTGGTGGCAATAAAATCCTACTGTAGCTATTATAACTGTGATGCAGGACTGTCACCGGATTAGTCACCTTCTCGGGGCTCTCAACAAACTACACGTGCACCTCTGTTTCTGTGCTTTGCACAGTGCATTGTGATTATTAATACTCTGTTCTCTCCCCCGCGCCTCCCCATCAGCCATCCCTGGACTAGGAGGTCTAAGGGCGTGGGAATAACATATCCGTCGTTATGAACCCGCGCCAGTCTGACTCATGGTAGATCCTCAGGTGTGCTCGTCACATTGAATTCCATGATGGAAAAACAAATAGACACATTTCCAAATTTTACCTCTGAGGGCACCAGCTGCCGTATGCATCCATTACCTTTTCTGCTTCTTAGCAGGCAACCCCCACAAGTCAGGGGCGTACCACAGCGAACATGGACCTCTTACTCCTGTGACATGGGGCCGCTGTGTGGCCGGTGCCCTGGCTCTGCTCTCTGCGTCTTCCCGCTCACTCACCAGGCACCTGGGCTGAACTTGTGTTCTGGGACGGGCCTTCCTGTGGCTGAGCAGGGAGAGCCAGAGGCTCCACCCAGTCACTCGACACTGTCAGTTCTGCTCACTTTCTATTGGCTGAGCTGGCTGTGGCTTGCGGCGGAGGAGGGGGGGGGTTGTCCCTCTTGTAGGGTGCGCTGCAAGTCACACGGCAAGGACTGGCATGTGTAATGACAGGGGGAAGGGAGTGAAAAGCTGTGAACCGTAAGACAGTCTCTTGCACCACAGCATAACAAAGCAGGCAATTTAAAGACTTTTTTATTGTGGTAGGAATACAGTATGAGATTTACCCTTTTAACAGATCTTTAAGTGTACAATACAGTATTATAGGCACACTGTTGTAAAACAGATATTTAGAACTTATACATCCTGTATAACTGAAATTCTATGCACGTTGATAAATGGATAAAGAAAGTGTGGTCAGTACATCTAAGGATTCTTATTTCACCTTAAGAAAGAGGGAAATCCTGCAGTATGCAACAACATGGATGTACCTGGAGGACAGGATACTAAGTGAAATAAGTCAATCACAGAAAGATAAGAACTGCATAATTCCACTTATATGAGGAATCTAAAATCATCAAACTCGTAGATGGAAAGAATAGAATGGTGGTTGTTAGAATTTTGGGAGAAGAAGGACCAGGGTAGTTGGCAATCAGACAGTTTTTCTTTTAAAACAATATAGAGTATTGATTCATTTTCCAAGTCATAGTTTTTTAAAACAATATTTATGTTTCATCATCATCAAAACAAAATTTAATGCATTCATTAAGATAATATAAATATCTGCAGGTGAAGCACCCCCACCCCCGCAACATACACACATCTTTCTGAAACCTTCTGCAGCTATGAGGCAAGAAAGTAAAACCTTAGTAACTTCCAGCTCCCCAGTTGCCAGGTTCCAGGAGCCTTGTGTTTCTTGCCTGCATCAGATAGGAAATGCACTAACGTATATTTGTATTCTTAGCTCAGCCAAGATGAAAAATCTTTGCTTATTTAAGTGAGCTTCTCCAATGTCTCTCCTTTACAAATAGGATTTAAAAGCTTTGATTAGGAGTCAGCTTGAATTAGAAGTTCCCACCGGCCAAAGAGGGGACCATTTGAGCATCAATAAGGACACTGGCAGAGCATGAAGCATTCAAATAGGATTAAATCCACGACTTCCTAGACTTCCTAACGAGGCAAAAAAGATTTTTGGTAGCAAGTCAGAGAGAATAAAGACCGTTGAGATGACAGTTGTGGAGTGTGTGCTGTCATCCGACTGAGATTATTTAGATGCTACATCACCATAAACTAGTAAATCCACAGATTAGAGACCTCCAACTCCCTAAACAACATTTATTTATGAACCGGTGGTCTCCCAAACATACCACATGCTCCACCAACACCAGAATTGTCTCTATGACTAATACAGTATTTTTAGGCATGGCATAATAGTAACTCTTAAAATGACACTTTACCACAATTGCAAGTTGAAGTTTTCAGCTTTTATTAAATTTTTACTTTACATTTAAAAAAATGTGTGTGTGTGTGTATATCTGAACTCTTTTCCTGTATGCAAAAATGAGGTGCTGGAGGGTAATTTGGAAGACATTTTTTTCCACCCTATCTAGCGTCTTCCTCATCTAGGCCTGCCCTGCCTGGTAATAGACCCTGAGGTTACAGGCCAATGTTTGATTTCCAAGACAGGCCCCTTCTCTGCTCTGAGCACACACCCCAGTATCCTCACCGATTGTCTTCCCTCTACGGGGCCCAACAGGGGGTTCTTGTTGCAACAGTTTCCTTCACATTCTCCCCAAAGCTACTCTCCTAGACCTCTACAAACCGGCTTTTGGAGTAGGGTAATCCTCCAGGCAGAGTTATGTGATAAAGGCTGCAGGGGGACAGGTGGGCAGTGGCAGCAGGAAAGCAGGAAGAGCCACAAGGAAACAGACACCATCAGATCCAGAGACACGAGGCGTATTAAGTGTCCTGACGCATCCTTCCTGGCTTCTGCTCTTAGCTGATTCTGGAAACATTCCTGCACATCCTGCTGGGAGCTTGCCCCTCCACTCCTGATGGAGGAACTCACTAGTGCCTACCCCTTTCTCATAATCATGACCTCCAACCCTCCCGTTTCCAAGTGAGGGCTTTTATTTTTTCATCTCATTAAAGATTATGCATATTTTTATAAACAAACACTTTAGTAAATTTTTAAAAGAGATTTATTTATTCATTTTATATTTTATTATTGCTGCGTTGGGTCTTTGTTGCTGCACACGGGCGTTCTCTAGTTGTGGTGAGTGGGGGCTACTCTTCATTGCAGTGTGTGGACTTCACATCACGCTTGCTTCTCGTTGCAGAGCACGGGCTCTAGGCGCGCAGGCTTCAGTAGTTGTGGCTTGTGGGCTCTAGAGCGCAGGCTTAGTAGTTGTGGTGCACGGGCTTAGTTGCTCCGCGTCATGTGGGATCTTCCCGGACCAGGGCTCGAACCCGTGTCCCCTGCATCGGCAGGCGGATTCTTAACCACTGCGCCACCAGGGAAGTGCTTTAGTAAATTTTTGTATAGGGGAATGAGGCCTAAGAAGCATATGAACAATGGGGCAAAATACTGAATGCATTTCAAATGTAGGGTGCGTGGTTGTCATAGCTAAACCATAGTAAAGCATAAATGTGTCATACACTTAGCAGAAGGGGGATCATGGACCCAACCAAAGCTTCCAGGAAGTTCTTACAGTTCCTAAGCTCTCCATGAGCTGGGGAAGCCTCCAAAGTTAAATACTGTAGGAGATGGCGCTAAGGGAGAGCGAAGCCCTTACCTGCATCCTCATCCAGGCTCACCCTTGTTGCTACTTCCTCCTTCTCCTTGGTCCTGACCCCACCCCCCCTTGTTCCATTCGCCTGTGCCTGTCTCGTTCTCTTCCCCACCTCCAGCTGATTAAAGAGATTGATAGAATCAGAGAGCAAAGTAGTGACGAGAGGGGAAAGAGCAAAAGCATAAGGCAAAGTGACGTTTTCCAGGAACTGCGATGAGCTCATTGGAGAGTCCAGGTCTCTGCCCACAGTTGTTCTGGAATACTCCCTGAGCACGTGTTGGCTCTACAAGGAATGACACAAGTCTGTCTTGGTTCACGCAACCCTGAGGTTCCTGGGCACTTGCTTTAGAGACTTAGAGTCCTCTATTCTTCAACAAACCGTGGAGGCTTATCATCATATATAGATTGCTGTCTCCCTTTGAAAATAACAAGCGAACTGCTACTCCTCTACAAAACAGCCGAGACTTCCTGCTCCCCAGTGGAAGGGGTATATGTTGAACTCACTCGATCTCCTGTTTCCCTGTAGAAGACTGGGCATTGTTTGCAGAGGTGTTTGGCAACGTGCTTTCGGAAAAACACAGAGAGATACCTTCTGAACTTCTCCCCGACGAAGGCATAGATGATGGGGTTGATGCAGCAGTGCATCAGCCCCAGGGTCTCGGTCACCTGCATTGCTTGGTCCAGCTGACTGCTGTTCGTACAGTTACTCAGGCCAAAGAATTCCTGGAAGGTGCTCAGAAGAAGGACGATGTTGTAGGGAGCCCAGAAGAGAAAGTAGACAATCATGATCACGAAGATGAGCCTCACGGCCTTGTGCCTCTTCTTCTCGTTGCGACACCGAAGCAGAGTTTTTAGGATTCCCGAGTAGCAGACGACCATGACAAGCAGTGGCAGCACCAGGCCCAAGATGCTTCTCATTATTGTATGGAAATTCTTCCATCCTAGTGGAAAATAAGGGGCGCAGGCATAACCAGAATGTTCTTCTTGGGATTTGATAAAGATGATTCCTGGGAGAGAGGCGAACACAGCCACCACCCAGGTGACCCCACTTGTCACCACCCCAAAGGTGACCGTCCTGGCTTTTAAAGCAAACACAGCATGGACGATAGCCAGGTACCTATCGATTGTCAAGAGGATGATGAAGAAGATTCCACCAAAATAACCAATGTGATATAGCCCTGTGAAAAATTTACACATCACGTTCCCAAAGACCCACTGGCCTGCAGCATAGTGAGCCCAGAACGGGATGGTGATGATGAAAAGGAGGTCAGAGATGGCCAGGTTGAGCAGGTAGATGTCAGTCATGCTCTTCAGCTTTTTGCAGTTGATCAGGATGAGGACGACCAGCAAGTTGCCCACAAAACCAAAGATGAACACCAGCGAGTAGAGCGGGGGCAGGAACTGGGCTTCGATTTGTCCCACGGCGGTCTTTTGGCAGGGCTCACTGTAATCATAGTCATAACTGGTGGTGGGTTCTTCATCGTTCCCCTTGATATTCGTTGTAAACAGAGAATGAGGTGTGGGAAGCGCATTGTGGCTGAACTGGGGAAACGTATCATTGCCATCCATCTTCCTTTGTCCTGTAAACAAGAGGACTAGATGATGACACACAACACAACGGCTGCAATCCCCAATCTTACCAAGGTCCCTGCTCCACTTAAGCAACGTCCTAGGCTTTGTCTTTGCTTCACAGCCATCTCCTTGAAAGTGTGTGTGCTAGTTCACCACTTCCCCTTATTCCTGGTTGCAGACACCAGTCATCTCCGCACAGCTGTTTCCCAACACCCTTGGCCTTCCCAGAGAGCCTGACTCTCATGATAAGGCTGACCAAACTGGAGACTTGCTTTGTCTAGCTCCTCTGCAGTGGCACAAGGCGTGTGACCCATTCCTGGATGATAGTATTTAAGGGGACTCCGCTGGGGGCTTCTGGGGATGCTCATAATGAGCCACTATGAGTTGCACTTTCTTTTACCTGCCACCCAGAGTGTTCTGATTTCTCTCTCAAATTTCTGTCTCCATCAGAATACTTCTCTTGCCAGGGTTGCAATGCCAACCCGGTTTTAAAACACTCTGGCTTCCAGTTTCGTTTTCATCAAGCGTTTTATCCTTCTGCTGACTTCTTCCATTTAAAACTTTTGGCTTGGGAATTCCCTGGCTGTCCAGTGGTTAGGACTCCATGCTTTCACTGTTGAGGGTGTGGGTTCGATCCCTGGTCAGGGAACTAAGATCAAAATATCTTGATATTACAGTGAATATCAAGGCCCCCCCAAAAAAGTTAAAAAACAAACAAACAAAAACTTTTGCCTTCCAGGAGAAAAAGTGGCTCACCACTTCTTTTTCATTTTCTTTGTTGGTGTCTCTTCCCTCTGCCACACTGTAAGTGTCCCAGGCAGCATCCTTGGCTCCCACTTCTCTACCATTTACCTCTTTACCCTTGCTCCAAAGTTCTTCCTGAATTGTGTTGTCTAATCTCAAGGTTCTAAGTTTCCTGTAGGCTAATGCTTCCCAAAGCTCTGCCTTCCAGTCCCACCTCAGAGTTGAATTTTCCATTGCCGACTGCATATCTCCCCATGGATTTATTCATTTAACCAATATTTGTTGAGCACCTGCCAGAAGCCATACTCTATTTTAGGCACTGGAGATACAGCAGAGAGCAAAGTGGGTATCATATAGCTATACCTCAAATTCAACCCACCCCAAACTGAACACCCCTGGAAAGTTGCTTCAATTTGTGGATTCCTCATCTTGGCTATTGTCATTTACTCCATTTCTTAAGAAGTAAGATTTGACATTGTCCTGGGTCCCCTCTTCTTCAGAAGATTAGGAGCCAGGCCTTTGGAGCCAAAAAGACCTAGATTTGAATCCTGCTTCCAAACTACAGTTGTGTAATTCGGGGCTAATTACTTCTTCAACTATCAGTTTCTTGATGTGTAAAATAACAACTAAACTGAGTTGCTATGGAAACAAAGACATAGTGCAGCATCTGATACAGAGAAATGCGTTGTATTATTATAACTAAGTCTTATGAATTCTCCCTCCTAAACACCTCTGAGTCATCCCCTCTGCACTTCTTTCAACTGCCACTCTCTTGGCCTCCTATACTTCTCACTTCTGGCTTTGCTGAGCTTTTTCATTTGTTCATGCCTTATTCTTAGCCATGCTCCCATTCAGTCTGTCTTCTCTGAAGCTGAAATTGGATCATGCACTTCTCAGTTTAAAACTGGAGTAGCCCCACGATTGTATGTGGCGGGGCCTCAAAGGCAATGCCCAGACTACTCATCATGGCTTTTCTAAGCTCACTTCTTCTCAGCTTCATCTCTAATGACTTCTCAAATCCCAGATCCTGTGCTCCAGCCATACCCATCTTTTTTCCATTTCCCCCAGACTCATCATTTCCTTCAGGCTTTAGTGGTTTTGCACATGCTTGCCCCTCTGCTTAAAATGGCTAGTGAGCTCCTATTCATCCTGCAATACATCCTGCTCAAATTCCTCTTCTCCTTGAAGCCCAACCGACTTCCTCTGTCAAATCATTCTTATAACACCGTGTGTGCCTCTAAATAAGCACATTATCTTCTACACATTGTGTGCTCCTTGAGAGCAAGGACTAGGTCATGTTTCTGTCTTCAGCTCTTATGATGGCACCTGGCTAAAGGAGGCACCAATAAATGTTCATGGACAAAATACACAAAACTCGTAATAAGTGTGACAACTAATATCATTAGAATTGGTTCTCAAGAATATTCATTTTTTCCTGGCGATGACTGTGACTTTGTTTTTATCTGTGTATACACCTTATTCTTCAGTTTCTCTTGTGATTGATACATTTCACAGATTTTGAATTTCACAGCACTGAACTAGATTCTTTAAATCAGCAGCAACTAAATAATACCTCTGATCAAACTTGGGGAAAAAAATGTATCCACCTAAAGAATTAAAACTATAGTAATTAATTGAGTGTTCCTTAAGCTCCAAGTGCTATGCTAAATACTTTGCATACATTAATTAATTTAATCCTCGCAACAGTTTTGTGAGATCAGTATACATTTTACAAGTGAAGAAATAGAAGCATGGGTGGATTAAATGATTTTTCCCAAACTCACAAAGCAAGTTATGGCCGAGCTGGAATTTGAACCTTGGACTATACAATTTCAAAGGCCCTCAGGGGTTTTCATCTTCAGGCTCTGAGAGCAGAGGTGAATGTAGAAGAACAAGTAACAGATTTTCTAGTTATTCTTCCATGCCTTGAACAGAACTTCTTTGGCATTTTAGCCTGAAAATCCACACACTTTCCCATACAAGTGTGCCCCACCCATACATACACAAGCGCGCGCACACACACACACACACACACACACACACACACACACACACACACACTCAGAGACATTTCTGCCAGAAGATAAGCTCCATGAGGGCAGAGAGATTTGTTTTGCATTGAGCTATCTTGGTGCCCTAGAACCCAGCCTAGCAGATAGAAGCTGCTAAATAAATATCAATTGAAAAAGTGAATAACAGTGAACTAGCAGGCTGCAAGCTGCTGCGAAACAAAGGGCTACCCTGTGGACTCGACTTCCAGGTAATCCAGTGGGAGATCTTGTAAAGACTAAAATATTGGAGATCCTTGCACACAGCCTTTTAGCTGCAGCAAGCCCTCTGGGCCGTTCTGTAGGTTAGTCTCCTCATCTGTACAGGAAAGTGTGGACTGGATCAGTGATTCTGAAACGCTGGCTTTCAGTATCACACAGGAAGCCTGTCAGTCAGAAATATACAGCCCAGACCCTCACTCTGGTGATTCAGATTGTGGGTCAACTGCCCCAGCCACATCCACCATGTGTTTCCTATGCGTTGCTCTTCACCTGCCCTGGCCTCCCAAGTGCCAGCTACCTTCTCCTTTTAATTACCTATTCTCATGTCACCCCAGTACACCTAGCTCGTACCACAGCCGACACGTAGCAAGGGTGCAGAAGGGCACTGGTTAATGTGTCACTTTCAGGTGTCAAGACACATCATCCAGAATTGATTAAAAGCTGCCTCCCAGAAAAGTGAATCCCTCACTTCAGCCTCTGAATTGAGGCAAGAGGTGCATTTTGGTGCAGGGCCTGAACCATCACATATATGGACTAAAGGGGGGGAAATGTGAGGTAGAAAGCTCCAGCTCTTCACAGTCCTTGGCGGCTGGGAGGGGGAGAGTGAGAGGAGCAGTAGTTGAGAAACCTGATTGTCCTACTTTCTTAATTGTCTTCTTTTAGCCCACTCTGTCCTACCACCTGAGCTCTGAGGGGGGTCTCCGCTTTGCACTTCCTCACTGCCATTGGGGTCTCTCTGACATTCCTGGTACAGATGCTGCCCTCCACCCATTTCTCCTATCTTGATCGTCTCCCAAGTTCCTGGGCTGTGGAGACCCCCAGGGTGCTCCCAGTCCCTGCATCTCTAGCACTGAGGTGCTTCAAGCCTTTGGTTCATAAAGTGATAGAAAAAGCACCCCCAACTCACCGGTAGGTGGCTTCTTCCAAGTGGCACTGGTGTGTCAGGCTTCTCAGCAACTGAACCAAACAGATCTGGAGGTAGAAACTTGGTGTGCAGAGTAGGAAATAAAGTTTCCTGCAGAAAGAGAAGGCGGAGATACAAGGGCAAGTAATGGTAAAGGTTTGAAAAAAATGAATGATATAGTTCTTCTTTTCCAGCCAGGAACATTGTATACTAGGTTGAAGTCTCCAGAGTAGAATTAATTTTGAAATCTTGCTTATGCAACCTTGAGGGTAAGTTAGGCACACCCTGTGTCTGCTGCTGGATCTAACAGCTCTGGGCTTCTTTATCTTGTGGGTCTCTATATCTGGAAATCTTCCACTCTCTTCTGCCAGTAATAATTTGCATGAAACGAGCACATCAGAATTTCATTTCCCAAGAAGATAAATGCTAATGAGGGCTGTTGGTGGTGGTGGAGGAAATATAATTACGTTTTTTGTGACCATATGCACTGATTTCAGTGGCATCAAGGATTTGGGACTTCGTTAGAAATGTTATTTAGATACAGCTTCTTAACGAAAAGGGAAGGCTAAGTAGTCTCTTGTGTCAGAGATGTCCTTAGTAAGAAGGTGCTTAGCTGTTATAGGTTCCACTCCTCAGAAAGAAGTTTTGCTAAAAGAAAACACCGTTGAGATTCTGGGAAGATGGTGTTGTAGGAAGTACCAGCAATCTCTCTCCTCACCTAGACAGCAATTCTACTCTGATCTAACTCTTGGAACTCAGGAGTCTATTTTTCAAAAAATTTATTTATTTATTTTTGGTTGGGTCTTCGTTGCTGTGGGCGGACTTTCTCTAGTTGTGGGGAGTGGGGGCCACTCTTCCTTGCAGTGCACGGGCTTCTCATTGCAGTAGCTTCTCTTGTGGCGGAGCACAGGCTCTAGGCGTGCGGGCTCCAGTAGTTGTGGCTTACGGACTCCAGTAGTCGTGGCTCACGGGCTCCAGTAGTTGTGGCTCATGGGCTCTAGAGTGCAGGCTCAGTAGTTGTGGCACACGGGCTTAGTTGTTCCATGGCTTGTGGGCTCGGACCCGTGTCCCCTACATTGGCAGGTGGATTCTTAACCACTGTGCCACCAGGGAAGTCCAAGAACTCTGGAGTCTATTGAGGGTCTGCAACTTTTAGGGGAAGGCTTGGATGACCAATTGCAGTAAACTTTGGCCAATTTCAGCTCTTAGCACAGTAGCAGCCACCCATCCCCCACCCCAGGCACCTTGGCAGGCAGCTGTGCACATGTTCCTGGAGCAGCTTGCACATAGCTTGCAGGAGCCAGGGTGGGTACAAATTGAACCCTGTCTTCCAAATATCAGGGATCTGTGCTCTGATCACTGATGACTACTTCTAATCTTAGAAGTGCAGACAAAGAGAAGGGCAGCCATTGTTGTTGCATTTACCCCCATTGTTGCAAGCCCCTACCCCTCTGGCTGAAGTGACTTTCAGGGGATTTAAAGAGCCAATGCCCTTTATTTTTCTCCCTTTTATTTTTCTCCTTTTCCTTTTTTGGAAGCCACACATTAAAGACTGGGACCTTCAAAAGCAGGTGCATTTTCAGGGAAAATTAGAAAGTGACCACACATACCCAGGGAAAAGCACAGGCTCAGAAACGACCTCCTGAGAAGACCTTAAGTTCACACTTCAGGCTGATGCTTGGCATGGAGAGAGATTATAGCAATCAAAACAAAAACAAACAAACAAAAAATAATTATATAAGAAAAACAGAAAACCCTGGAGAAGGAGGAGAATCTGATTTCCAGAATTACCATGTTATTAGATTCAAATGTCGAGCAGGAAAGTATGGTCCCTTCAAAGGGAAAAAATAAATCAACAGAAACTGTTCCTGAAAAAGATGTGATGGCAGATTTATTAGATAAAGACTTAAAGATTCTCAAAGACTTAAAGGGAGAGGTGGAGAAAATCAAGAAAACCATGTATGATCAAAATGCAGATATCAATGAAGAGATAGAAAACCTAAAAATTCAAAAATAAATTCTGGAACTGAAAAATACAATAACTGAAATGCAGAATTCAGTAAAGGGATTCAAAGGTAGATGTGAACAGGCAGGAGAAAGAATCAACAAACTTGAAAATAGAACAATGGAAGTTGTTGAGTCTGAGGAACAGAAAGAAAAGATTGAAGAAAAATGAGCAGAGCTTAAGGGACTTGTGGGAGTCCCAGGAGAAAAGAGAGAGAGAAAGGGGCAGAGAGAATAATTAAAGAAATAATATCTGAAAACTTCCCAAATTTGAAGAAAGACGTTAATGTAAACATCCAAGAAGCTCAATGAACTCCAAGTAAGATAAATTCAAACCCACACCAGGACACATTATAATCAAACTTTCAAAAGGGAAAGACACAGGGAGGATCTTGAAAGCAGCAGGAGAGAAGCAAATTGTCACATACAAGGGATTCTCAATAAGATAAAATGTTTTTCCTATAACCAGCAAAACTATCCTTCAAGAGTGAGGGAGAAATTAGGACATTGCAGATAAAAGAGTTTTTGTATGTTAGTGAAGTTAAGCTATATATTTAAATGAAAACTTTGGGAGGTTAAATGTGACCCTCATTGTACCCACAAAGAAAATAGCTATAGAACATATACAAAAGAAAATAAAAAACAATATAAACATTCCACTACAAAAAAAATCAACTAAACACAAAGACAGTAATGCAGGAAATGAAGGACAAAAAAGCTATAAGGCACATAGAAAACAAATAGCAAAGACAGAATGAAGTCCTTCCTTGTCAGTAACTACTTGAAATGTAAGTGGATTAAACCCTCCAATCAAAAGATAGAGAATGAAAGAATGAATTGACAAAACAAAAACATGGTCTAACTATACACTGTCAATAAGAGACTTTAGATCCAAAGACAAAAATAGATTGACAGTGAAGGATTTTCATTGCAAATCTTAACCAAAAGAGAACAGAGGTAGCTATGCTAATATCAGACAAAATAGACATTATGTTTGCAAGAGATAATGAAGAAGGACACTATATATTAATAAAAGGTTCTGTACAGCAAGAAGATATAACAATTACAAACATTTACACCTAATGACAGATCATCAAAATATATGAAGCCAAAACTGACAGAACTAAAGACAGTTGTACAATAATAATTGGCAACTTCAATACACCACTTTCAGTAATGGATAAAACAACCATATAGAAGTAAGGAAATAGAGCACTTGAACGACACAATGAACCAACCAGATTTAACAGATGTATATACACAACTCTACCAGACAGCAGCATATGTGTTCTTCCCAAATGCACAGGGGACATTTTCCAGGATAGGCCATATAGAAAGAAGGATCTCATGCTGTAGGCTAGGCAAATTTCTAAGCTTTGATTTCCCTAGCTATGAAACAAATAATAAGGCCTCTGGGGTCTGTGAGGTTTAAATAAATGTAAAGCAGCTAGTACAGTGCCTGTTGTGTAGTAGACTCTCCGTAAATCATAGTGAATAACAATAAAACACTCAGGGAAGTTCATGTGTCCTTTCTAGATTTCAGTAAGTTGTGACCATGTATCCTGCATAAGACCTGTTTTTCGTGCTAAGCAAAAGGGCCTCAGGTTGTTCCTTAGGAGCAATTCCTTGCTTGAACAGGAACAGGGAAAGTTCCCCAATTATCTCCTAATGAGGTCTCTGGGCAGGGATCAGAAGGGTCTTTCTGAGGTTTCAGTAACAAAATGGATGATACTCACCCCAGTTTACTGGGTCCACTTCCACTTAGGAAATCTCCTGATTCCAGCATCTCACTGCTATTTCCTTTGAGTCAGTCTGGGATGGGGAAGGTCAAGACCCAGGAATTTTGCTGTTGCTGATTAGGACTACTCTACATTTCTGTCTACATACAAGACATCATTGATTCCAGCTCTGTAATTTTATAAACAGAGAGATGCATAGAGGTAGTTAGTGGTAGAGCCAGGATTCAAATCTTTGTCTTATCTCTAGGGCAGGGAACAGAAGACACTCAGCTGGCTGAGATTTTGAAGACTCGATAAGGATGAGAATGTGTACAGAGGGGTTGGTGGGGTTAAAAGGACCAACAGGGGTGTTGAGGTGCCCAGAGATGCTAGCAAAAGTGGTAGCTGTTAAGAGTCAAAAGAAAAAGCAGTATCACCTGAGCCCTGTTGATAGCTGAAGATTGAAGGATACAGGCCCTACTAGAAGTTAAGCTAGGCAGGAGAGCAGGATCAGAAAGTACCCTAACCTCCTGCACCCACTCTGATCTCCTGCCAGTGCTTCCTGGTGATTGAACCCAACTAGAAGAGGGAGCAGCAGGGAGTCTAGGTGATGTAACCCATAGAAGTCAACTTCCCAGGGCCCAGCGGATCTGGGGAGAATGGCAAACACCCACACAGCTATCGAGTCAAACATATTTTTTATTGTCACTTTGTTTTCACATGGTCCATGTAGACAGTCATAAAACTGGAAACTGAAGTAAGTACACCTTAGAATTATTTATGCACATGGAAAGAATTAGGAAAGATACTTTTCCTTGAGCTTGAGAACCCCACATCTGCTTGTTGGCACTAGGTTCATGGTTTCTGACATTCTCAGTCTGGCAAAGGAGTATGACCTTTTGAGCAGACTTTAGGGAAAACACACCACCAGCCTCCTGTCTCTAGTGTGACTGCTGACTAAGCAGGGTCACATAGAAGGCATGGCCGTGGTCATCTCAAGGTGACCTGGGCCAGCGATGAAGAGATGCTCACTTCTTCTGTAAACCAATGAAATAAAAATAGTTTGGGACTTCCCTGGTGGCACAGTGGTTAAGAATCCGCCTTCCAATGCAGGGCACACGGGTTCTACCCTGGTCCGGAAGATCCCACATGCCATGGAGCAACTAAGCCTGTGCACAACAACTGAGCCTGTGCTCTAGAGCCCACGAGCCACAACGACTGAGCCTGCGCTCTAGAGCCCGTGAGCCATAACTACAGAGCCTGTGTGCCTAGAGCCCGTGCTCTGCAATGAAGAGTAGACCCCGCTCGCTGCAACTAGAGAAAGCCCATGTGCAGCAGCAAAGACCCAATGCATCCAAAAATAAATAAATAAATAAATTTATTTACTAAAAACAAAAAAAATAGTTCATTCTCCCTGAACGAAGAGGGAAGAACCAGACCAACACTGGCCATGAGAAGTTTAAGATTCTCGTTTTTTCATACTCTGAAGGTCAGCAGCTGAGTTGGGGGTTAGACCATTGAAGCTGAAAGTTAGGTGTGTTCCAAGAACCTCTCTGCCCCTCCATGGATGGCATTACTCAACCAATGAAAACATGGGGAAAAGCATGGCTGGAGAGAATGCTGCTGGGGCAAGGAGATTGGAAAGGTTTATCAACAACCTGAGGGAACTTTGAGGATGCCCCCTTGACATCATCAGTTGGATTTGTTCAGTTGACACCTTTAGAAGATAAAATTTGCTGGTTTTTCAGCAATGATGCTTTTGGTTGATTGTGGTTTCTATAGTTTGCCTGCTTACTGTGACCTACTAAAATAGATTAGTGAGTTCTAGGATTTTACATCTTCAGTTTTGGTTAAAAACAATCATCTGGACTAATAACCATAGAAGAAGCACAGTTATATGTTCCTACATGTTCTGGTCATGTCTTCATAATAAAAATTGTGCAAACTTTTTCTACTGTTTTTGTTCCAAGTGACAAAGCAACACAACAGGGCATATAGTCACAGCAGGAAAGCCCAGAAACTACACATGATTTTTGGAAAGGAAAAGTGTCAAGTAACAGACAGAGGCGAGACATGAATTTCTCCTTTGTTCTCCAAGTTCACTACCGTCTCCAAGTGAACCAAGAACAGACTAGAATATGTGATGAAAAATAGAAATAAAAATTACATCAAAAATGGCAATTTAAGTCTTTATTAATTTAAGAATGTAAGGGTAGCAGATTGGATATTTCCATACCTTCAGGCCAAATAAACGTTGGGGAAATAGATGTGAAGTCAGAATCTTTAATACATTCACTTGCTGTGAAGCCCCCTCAAGTGACTTAAGGTGATGTCACTTGAACTGTGTAGTAGGAAGATAATGCTGTGTTCTTCTGTAGCCCAGATACTTGCAACTACTCTGTGACTAGAATCAGATCTTAGTCTAGATGCCTCAGAAGTGGCCTGCTCTGGAGAGGAAGCCTTGGCTGGGGATGGGTCAGAACAGAGTACTTAGAAGGCATTTTTAGCTGCCTCTCAGTACATGACAGCAGTGGGTTGGGGGCTGGTTCTAGGGAATGCGAAGCTAGAATTCACTCTCACCACCATTACCTGCCCCCCACCCCAAGGCATGGTGAGTAGGAGGAGGATGGGGCGAGTACCTACAGAATGAGGTTTCATACATGGCATTAAGGGCCATAGCTACTCCTTTCCTACCTCTGACATCATCTACTATTTGCCTGTGTCTTCTGAGGTGTCCCAGGGAAGGGCATTATGCTGTACCCAACTGCAAGAAACCCAGATAATGCTCTTTGCAGGCACAAGTGGCATGAGAAGAAACCCATAAAGCTGGACGTGGCAGATTCTGATTAGAGGACATGACTGAGGCCTCATCCTGGGTTGCTGGGTGGGCAGTGGGTGATGGAAGATAGTAAGAGAGACCCTGATCAAGTGTGGGCTAGTTGGAGATATATACATATCTATGCTTTCTGCATTATATATATATATATACATATATATATACATACATATATATATATATATATATATATAGCATGCTGAAAGCAAAAGTTGGTTCTTTGAAAAGATGAACAAAGTTGACAAACCTCTAGCAACACTGATTAAAAAGAAAAGATACAAATAACTAAAATCAGGTGAAAGTGTTTATTACTATCAACTTTACAGAAATAAAAAAAAATTATAAGAGAAAACTATGAGCAACGTCCACCAATAAATTAAATAACCTAGATAAAATGAAACAATTTCTAGAAGCACATAAATCACCCAAGACTGACTCAAGAAGAAATAGAAAAATCTGAAAAGATCTTTTAAAAAATAAAGAGATTGAATCAGAAATCAAAAACCTCCCAACAGAAAACATCCAGGACCAGATGGCTTCACTGGTGAGTTCTACCAAACGTTTCAAGAAAAGTTAACATCAATCCTTCTCAAACTCTTCCTAAAAATAGAAGAGGAGGGAACATTTTCTAATTTATACTGTGAAACCAGTATTACTGTGATAGCAAAGCCAGACAGAGACACCACAAGGAAACTGCAAGTCAATATCCCTTATGAATATAAATGCAAAACTCACAACGAAATACTAGCAAACTGAATTCAATAGCACGTTAAAAAGATTGTACTCTGTTGTCAGCTGGGATTTATCCAAAGAATGCAAGCATGGTTCAATAAAAGAAAATCAACCAGTGTAATACACAACATTAACAGAATGAGAGAAAAAAATATGATTATCTCAATTAACACAGCAAAAGCATTTGACAAAATCCAATACCCTTTCATAACAAAAACACTCAAAAAAGTACAAATAATGAGGAAACTTCCTCAACGTGATAAAGGGCATATGTGAAACCTCACAGGTAGTATCATACTCAGTGGTAAAAGACTAAAAGCTTTCTCTCTAAGGTCAAAAACAAGACAAGAATAACCACTTTCACTACTGCTATTCAGCACCATACTGAAAGTTCTAGCCAGAGCAATCAGGCAAGAAAAGGAAATAAAAGTAATCCATATTGGAAAGAAAGAAGTAAAACTATCTCTATTCACATATGACATGATCCTATATACAGAAAACCCTGAAGAATTCACAAAAACCCTGCTAGGGCTAATAAACAAATTTAACAAAGTTGCAGGAAACAAAATCAGTGCACAAAATCAGTTATGTTTTTATACACCAGCAGTGAACAATCCGAAAAGGAAATTAAGAAAACAGTTCTACTTATAATAGCATAAAAAAGAATAAAATACCTAGGAATAAATGTAACTAAGGAGGTGAAAGATTTGTACACCCTAACTACAAAGCACTGTTGAAAGAAATTAAAGAAGGTCTAAATAAATGGAAGGATGGGACATGTCCCTTTATTGGAAGACTTAAATTGTTGAGATGGCAGTATTGCCCAAAGCTATCTAAAGATTTAATGCAATCCCTGTCAAAATTCCAGTGGCATTTTGCAGAAATGGAAAAACTGATCCTCAGACTCATATGAAATTGCAAGGGACGTTGAATAGTCAAAACAATCGAAACAGCGACAGCAACAACAAAGCAACTTTGGAGGACTTCAACTTCCCAATTTCATAACTTACTGCAAAGCTACAGTAATTTATGCCAGTTTATCCTGGCATAAGAATAAACATATAGATCAATGGACTATAATTGAGAGTCTAGAAATAAACTTCTACACCTATTGCCAATTGATTTTCAACAAAGGTGCCAAGACCATGGAATGAAGAAAGAATATTCTCTTCAACAAATGGTGCTGGGACAACTGTATATCCACATGCAAAAGAATGAAGTTGGACCTCTTCTGCTCTTCATTTATAAAAGTTAAATCAAATGAATCAATAATGTAAATATAAGAGCTAAAACAATAAAATTCTTAGAAGAAAATATAGAGGTAAGTCTTTATGACCTTTGATTTTGAATGAAATCTTAGATATGACACCAAAAGCAAGAGTAACAAATGAAAAAAATTGATAACATTGGACTTCATCAAAATTTAAAACATTTGTGTGTCAAAAAGACGTTACCAATAAAGTGAAAAGACAGCCTATGGAAAAATAGAAAATATTTGCAAATCATGTATCTGTTAAGGATCTAGCGTCCAGAAAATATAAAAAGTGCCTACATCTCAACAACGAAGAGGCAAACAACCCAGTTTAAAAGTGGACAAAGCACTTGAAGACACATTTCTCCAAAGATATACAAATGCTCAACAAACACATGAAAAGGTACTCAATATCATTAGTTATGAAGGAAATGCAAATCAAAACTACACTGAGGTGTAGTTCCCTGCTGGCGCAGTAGTTGAGAATCTGCCTGCTAATGCAGGGGACACGGGTTTGAGCCGTGGTCTGGGAAAGTCCCACATGCCACGGAGCAGCTGGGCCCGTGAGCCACAACTACTGAGCCTGCGCGTCTGGAGCTTGTGCCCTGAAACAAGAGAGGCCGTGACAGTGAGAGGCCCGCACACTGTGATGAAGAGTGGCCCCCGCTTGCCGCAACTAGAGAAAGCCCTCGCGCAGAAACGAAGACCCAACACAGCCAAAAATAAATAAATAAATACATAAAAATTAAAAAAAAAACACAACAAACTACACTGAGATACCACTTTACACCTACTAAGATGGCTATAATTTTTTTTAAAGGAAATAATATGTGTTGGTGAGTATGTGGAGAAATTGGAACTCAATGTTACTGTTGTGAATGTGTAATGATACATATCAGATTTGGAAAGCAGTTTGACAATTCCTAAAAAAAATCCTAAACATAGAACTATCATATGACCCTGTGATTCCAGTCCTAGATATATACCCCACCCCGCAAATGAAAACATAATCAAATGCTAGTACATGAATGTTCATAGCAGCACTATTCACAATAACCAAAAGATGGAAACAACCCAAATGTTCATCAAAGGATGGACAGATAAATAAATTGTGGCTTATCCATATAATTATCCATAAAAGGAATGAAATACTGATACATGTTACAATGTAGATGGACCTCACTAGCATCATGCTAAGTGAAGGAAACCAGACATAGCAAGTCCCATGTTGTGTGACTTCATTTATATGGAATGTCCAGGATAAGTAAATCCATAGAGACAGAAAACAAATTGGTGGTGGCTGGGCCTGGGGGAGAGGAGAATTAGGAGTAACAACCTAATGGGCACAGGGTTTTATTTGGTGGTGTTGAAAATGTTTTGGAAGTAGATAAAAGTGGTGATTTCACAACAGAGTGAATGTGCATCTCCCCTCTTTTTCCCCAATTTATAGGTTTGTTGTTATTTGTATGGCATTGTAGTCATCATATTTATACTTTTGTACCTTTTAGTTTTTCCACTAAGCAAGCCAAAAGATTTTCCGTGTTGTAAATCCTTCATAAACATAATTTCAATGGCTGCATACTGGTCAAATGATAAAATGATTCATGTATTTATTCATGTAACAAGTAGTCAGAATCTATACTGTTATTATTCATTGTCCAGCCTAGACTGGACAATGTATTTAAAAAAGTGAATAAAACATACTCAGCCTTGGCCCTCAAGAACTTTTGTATTCAAATGTGGTAGAGAGATGTTAAACAAATTAAAACACGTATAAATATGTAACTATAAATTCTAATAAGTGCATGGTCAAAAAAGGGCAGGGTCCTATGAAATCTAATTTATATTGTAGAGTCAGGGTAGATTTCTTTGAAAAGTAATATTTTAACTGATACCTAAAATATGAAGGACAAATGGGAGTTGACTAGACAAAGACATTTAATAATGATGTTGGTGATGATGGTGATGATGATAGTAATATTGGTGATGGTGGTGATGGTAATGGCAGACATTTATTAAATGCTTCTAGGCACTGTTATAGTGCTTTATATATACTGGCCACATTTAATCCTTGTAACAACCCTATGAGGTCAATACTATTATTATACCCAATTTTCAACTGAGAAATTGAGGAACTAAGAATCTCCCTAAATCAATTCAGCACTGGGACTCAAGCCCAGGTAGTCTGTCTCTTTCCCCCACTCTCAACCACCACATAGAGAATTCAAGCAGAGGGAGCCATATTGGTAAAGGCGAGAAAGTAGAAAAGAGCTAGTTAAAAAAATTACATGTGTGTTCTTATTTTTTAAATGGACTTTTAAATATACAGAAATATTCAAAAAATGATAGAAAGGTTGTGTACTTACTGCCCAAATTTAACAAATCTTATTTTGCCATATTCAGTCTGCTTTTTAAAAAGTAAAAATTTAGAGCTACAACTGAAATTACTTTATCTTCCCGTAGTCCCCATTTATCTTTCTCTCTCTTTCCCTTCCCAGTGTCAACACTGTTCTGAATTAGGTGATTATTATTCTCGTGCATAATTTATTTATTTTTACTATATAGGTAGTATTGTTTTATACATTTTGAAATTTAAAAATGATATACTGCTTCTATTGTCTGCAGCTTACTTTATGATTTTAAGATTTATCTCACTGGTATAACTGTCTCTTTCGGGCACATTGCCAAAAGCAGGTTTCACGAGATCAAAGAATATGTTCACTTTAAATTTTCATGCGTAATAGAGAAACTCAGTATTCAGACCGTGGTTGGAATGATCTTAGTGCAGAAGGTTTTCATCTGGTGAAATAAAACACCAATTACTTCATGAAATATTCCATTGCATGAATAAACCACAATTTAAAAAAATCTCCTGCTGTTGGGTATATTAACTGATTTCAGTTTTTCACTATTCAAGCAATGCAACAATGAGCCCTCTTTGGATATTTAGCAGAATTCTCTAGGCAACATGCCCAGGAATGGAATTGTTGGGCCAGCTCAGTACCAGGTGTTATCAGACTTAAATGTACTTGTCAGTCTGATGAGCCATAGTGTTTCACTGTGGTTATTATTTGCATTTCCCAGATTATTAGTAAAGTTTGTTGGAGATGTTTACAAATTCTGGATACTAATCTTTTTGTTTTTTATTATCAGTGGCAAATATATTCTTACAGTTTGTGGTTTTAATTTTATTCATGGTGTCTTTCGATGGACAGAGGTTTTTATTGTAATGCAACTTATTAAAATATTTCTTGGTGAGTAGTGTTTTTTGGTATCTTGTCAGAAAAATCCTTTTCTACCTTAAAGTCATAAAGCTTATCTTTGAAAAGCATTAAATTTTTGCTTTTCACATTTAGGTAATATGATTCACCTGAAATTTATTTTATTTTATTTTACTTTAGTTTACTTTTACTTCACGTAACTTTACGCCGCACAGCATGTGGGATCTTAGTTCCTCAGACCAGGGATCGAACCTGCACCCCCTGTGCTGGCAGCACAGAGTTTTAACCACTGGACTGCCAGGAAAGTCCCTGAAATTTATTTTTGTATATAGTGTGCACTAAGGATCTAATATTTTCCTGTATGCTAATCAGTTAACTGTCATTAATGAATAGTCCATTTCCCCTGATTTTTAAAAACAGTTTTATTGAGATATAATTCACAAACCATAAAATCTACCCATTTAAAGTGTAAATTTAATTTTTTTAGTATATTCACAGTTGTGCAACCATCACCATAAGCTAATTTTAAAATATTTTCATCACTCCCAAAAGAAGCCCTGTACCCATTATCAGTCACTCTCCATTAGCTTTCCCACTCCCTGTCCCTCTGCCATGCCCAGAACTAGGCAAACTTCTGTTTCTATAAATTTGTCTCTTCTGGACATTTCATATGAATGGAATCATACAATATGTGGTTTTTCATGACTGGCTTCTTTCACATAACTTAATGTTTTCAAGCTTCATCCATGTTGTAGTATGTATCAGTACTTCATACCTTTTGTGGCTGAATAGTATTGTATAGATAAACCACATTTTATTTATCCACTCATTAGTTGACATATTTGGGTTGTTTTCACTTTTTGGCTATTATGAATAAAGCTGTTATGATCATTTGTATACAAGTTTTTGTGTGGACATATGTTTTCATTTCCCTTGCATATATACCTAGGAGTTGGATGGCTAGCTCATAGAGCAACTCTGTGTTTAAGTTTTTGAGAAGCTGCCAAACTGTTTTCAAAGCTGCCGCTGTACATGTTACATTCCTACCAGCGATGTATTAGAGTTTCAATTTCTCTACATCCTTGCTGACAATAGTTATCTGTGTTTTTGATTATAACCACACGGAAGTGTGAATTGGTATCACATTGTGGTTGTGATTTGCATTTCCCCAATAGATAATGATGTTGAGCATCTTTTCATGTGCTTATTGGCCATTTTTATATCTTCTTTGGAAGAATATTCATATCCTTGGCTTACTTTTTGGTTGGGTTATTTATGTTTTCAGTATTGAGTTGTAAGCATTCTTTGTGTATTCTGGATACAAGTCTCTTATTAGATATATTTTGTGCTAATATTTTCTCCCATTCTGTGGGTTGTTTTTTCACTTTCTTGATGGTATCATTTGCAGCACAAAGGTTCTTTCAATATTGATGAAGTCCAATTCATCTGTTTTTTCTTTTGTTCTTGGTGCTTTTGGTGTCATATCTAAGAAGCCATTGCCTAACCCAAGGTCATGAAGATTTACTCTGTTTTCTTCTAGGAGTTTTATGTGTTACATTTAGTTTGGGTTAATTTTTGCATATAGTATGAGATAAGCATTCAAATATATTTGTTTTTTGAGGGGAGATTTGTAAACTGTCACATTGCTGGCACAGCCCTGGGTAACA
The DNA here is from genome assembly GCF_026419965.1 of Kogia breviceps. Taxonomy (NCBI): domain Eukaryota; kingdom Metazoa; phylum Chordata; class Mammalia; order Artiodactyla; family Physeteridae; genus Kogia; species Kogia breviceps. The sequence continues at coordinate 41,775,429 of NC_081319.1, forward strand.
GAGCATCAGTAGTCTCACTGGACCCACAGCCCAGTTGGCTGCAGGTTGGGGCTCAGATTCATTCTTTTGCATGTGGCTACTCAATTATCCCAGCAGCATTTGTTGCAAAGACTATTCTTTCCCCCACTGAATGATCTTGCCACCCTTGTTGAAAATCAATTGACCATAAATAAAAAGTTTTATTTCTAGACTCTCAATTCCATTCCATAGATCTATATGTCTATTCTTATACCAGTAACTCACTGTCTTGATTACTGTAGCTTTGTAATAAGTTTTGAAATCAGCAAGTATGAATCTTCCAACTTTGTTTATTCTTTTCAAGATTGTTTTGGCCATTCTGGGTCCCTTGCATTGCCATATCGATTTTATGATCAGTGTATCAGTTTCTGCAAAAACCAGCTGGAATTTAATAGGGATTGAGTTGAATCTGTAGATCGGTTTGGGGAATATTGCCATCTTAACAATATCGAGGCTTATTATTACCTCTGTTTTTGCTACCCCACCATCTCTAGTACAGAACTGCTATCCTCAAGGTCAGTTGGTGGTCTAAAATGACCCCAGCTATCTTGCCCACATTCAGACAGCAGAAAAGAGCAAGTGAGGAAGAGAAAAATAGGAATTCATCGCTTTGCTTTTAAAGTTAATTTGCAGAAGTTCTTCGCAACAGTTCTGTTCACTTCTCATTGGCCCAAACTCAGTGATACTTAGTAGCAAGGGAAGCTGAGAAAAGTCATCTTTTGACTGGCTATAATTGCCCTGTGCAGGATTTTGTTACTCAGTAGGATAGGGTACTATGAAAGAAGAGCTATTAGAAGGCAACCAATAGTCTCTATTAGAGTCAGACATTTGGATGTATTTCTACCTCCTCCCACATCCTTCTATCAGGCGTGGTAGAACCCTGTTCTCTGACTTAAGAGACTCTTACAACAGAGAATCCTCTGACTTTAAGCTTTGAGCATTGGGTGTGTTAATTACCATTTGATTTCTTTACAAACTGTGGAATTTTGACTTGTAGTCTCATTTTGAATAAAAGAACATTTGGTCTTCTTCCTCCTTTTATGCTTCTCTCTCCCTATCCAGCTATTTTGTGGTTGTCTTTGTCTAGTCCCCCAAGCCAGAACCAGGCTTCATGCATTGGTTCAGAGTGCTTGCCCTGAGAGGATATTGTGGCTATAACAGCAGGTGACGTGGTTCGTGCCCAGTTTCCAAGTGACATCTGGGTCCTCTTGCCTCCGTAGGCCTGCCGCTCTGTATAAGCTGTGCACCTGGGAAAGGGCGGCAACAGCTGCCAGCCTTCATTCAGGAGTTGTAGAAACTCATCCTGCCTTTGATTTTAAGACTCAGCCTGGCTCCAATCTCCATCTCAAGCATGCATTTTTTTTAGTATCTATTACCCATCAGATGCCATACTCCTGGCTGCTATCACCCACTTTTGGACCTGGGCTCATGGTTTAGCTCTACTCACTGCAATGGTTTTCTGCTCCACTTCTGGTTCCAAGATGCTTGTTTTAGAACTGGGATTTGTCATATATATTTTTTTCTTTTTTTTTTTTAACCACTGCCATATCTTCACAATAGAAACAGCAAAACCAGAGATGAAGTTACTAAGCCATAGATAAAAAATCAGTGTTTTCAAGGAACTGAAAGAAGGCCAGTGTGGCCAGAGCAGTCAGTCTGGTAGAATGTGTGTGAATGTTTGTGGGGTTAGAAGCAACCAGACTGTTTAATGCTTTGTTAAGGAGTTTAAGTATAATACAAGATAGTAAAGGCTTTTGGATCAGGAGCGTATAGAAGGGAAGCAAGAAACTACATTTTCCAGAATCCCTCTCCTTGTATGGACTTTACATGGCTTCCCTTCTCTGTATGGTTAGAGGTCTCCAGTGAGAAGAATTTACTTACGGTTTGGAAGGCAGAAGGGAGGAAAGGCCATTATTCTCAGAAGTTTGTGGTAGTCAGATACAAGGGTTATTCAGACTTCTCTCTCATTTCTTGCTTTACTGTCAAGCACTTCTACTGTTCATGAAATATTATCATAGGGCCTCAGTTTATTACCTGGGGCTCTAGGGATTGTGGGGGCTTTTCATTATATTTTACTGTCTTTTCCTCTAGACTCATTAACTTGGCCAATATTTAGCTGGCTTCAGGTAGATGAGCATTGCAGTGTGTAATGATTAGCCCTTAGAATTTTTCAGTAAGTTGTCCTTAATGTTTGTTAATGAATTTGCACTGACCTTTATTATTTATTCTTTAGATCCCTATGAGGGGAAACTGATGGTTCACTTGAAATATATACAAATACGACTAGAAACAGAACATATGCGTTCATGCATCAAATGCTGACTGAGCACCAGAAGTGTTTTGGGTACTGTGCTGATGAAACACAAAGATGCATAAAGCATAATAAAGTGTCTGCCCTTAAGCGAATGACGATGTGGCAAGATGGAGAAAATTTAATACAAGGCAACATAAGATAATGGCCACCAGTGTAGACTTCTGTGTTTTGGAGACCTCAGAGGAAAAAGAACCTCCCGCTGGGGGTTTCCACGAAAGACTTCCTAAAAGGAAGGTCATTTGAGATGAGCTCTGAAGAATTTAAATCTGGGGAGATGGTGAGGGAGAACATTTCAAGTAGAGGAGATGGCATAAACAAAGTTAGAAAGAGTGACAAAGTATGTGGTGAAGACATGTCACTGGAGATAAAGCTAAAATGTTAGGTTGACTCATGGAAGTCATGGAAAACCTTCAATGATAAGTTCAGGAGTTTTAGGCCTTACATGAATTGATTGGTGCTCTGACAAGGTAAATCTGCTGGAAGTGGGCAGCATGGATTGAGGCCAAAGAAACCTACTGGTTGGTGAGCTAGGAGGCCATTATAAGAGTTACCTGGTGTGAGGTAACTGGACAGAAGGCAATGGAAGGGAAAGGAGGGATGGATGTAGATGAGAAGCTAAAGGGAAAATGCATGGGATTGTGTGTACGTTACTGATTAGGACTGGCAGTGAAGATATTAGACTCAGAACTTTGGTTCTTATTCATTTGCTGCATCAGAGGCTTCTCAGCCTCAGTTCCTTCTCTGAGGTGGGAGGGATGGATGTTTTTAAGAAAAGCCCTTTCAGTTCAAACACACCTTTAGTCAAGAAATTGCCCAACTCTTCTGTTCAGGTTGTTTGAATTCTCAACTGTAATGGTGCAGAGACTTATTTTTCTCAGAGCTGTTTCCCATTGACTATTTTTTCCCCTTTTTTGATGGAGTAGTCAGGGAGGAGGGGGAAGCTTCTGGACCTTCTTTGTAAGAAAATTCAATTTCCATTCCTCTTTTTTTCTAAGTAGAATTTTACCTTCCTCTTTTTGTTTCTTGCTCCTTCTCTGAAATGTTTCAGTTCCCTCTCTTGTATTTTTAGACAAACTTACCATCTTTCAATAAATGTGGCCGGGGTTGTTTATGCATAGCTTGTTAGGGGCCAGGACCCCAGAGGGAGACCCCTTCTGGCCCTTCTGGAATAGACATGGAGTGGTCCCCCAATTCCTTCTTCATTCTTCAAGGCTTCTGGTTTTAGGTGCTGGGTTTGTTGTTGTTGTCTGTTTGTTTGTTTAGCTTACAATCAAGGCTGGAGTCTTCTTGGGAAGTCATTCATGGAAATAAAGGCAAAGCCATTTCATTTAGTGATGCTTAGTCAACTTTAAGACTTTTGCCTCTCCTACTATGTTGATTCATTTTTCATTCTTTCTTTTGCAATCTGTTTAATACCTATGGAAAATTAGAAGTATATGCAGCCCACTCAACCCTTTATACTCACCAGATACTTCTCACCCCTTCTCTTTCTTTTCTGATCTCAGCATTGTTGCCCATTGGGTTAATAAAGCGGTCTCCTACTTAGCAAACTTTTGAAGTTCTTTAACCCCAAGAATAGATTAAGGGCAGTGGCGCAGTGGATAAGAATCTGCCTGACAATGAAGGGGACACAGGTTCGAGCCCTGGTCTGGGAAGATCCCACATGCAACGGAGCAACTAAGCCCGTGTGCCACAACTACTGAGCCTGCACTCTACAGCCCGCGAGCCACAACTGCTGGGTCTGTGTGCCGCAACTACTGAAGCCTGCGCACCTAGAGACGGTGCTTCGCAACAAGAGAAGCCACTGCAATGAGAAGCCCGCGCACCACAACAAAGAGTAGCCTGCGCTCGCCGCAACTAGAGAAAGCCTGCACGCAGCAACGAAGACCCTACACAGCTAAAAAAAAAACTCTTTCAGACCATGAAAGACCAAAATCTTTCCCTCCAGGATCAGGGGTGAGACAAGGATGCCTGTTTTCACCACTTCTATTCAACATGTAGTGGAAGACCTATCCAGGGAAATTAGACAAGGAAAAGAAATAAAAGCATCAAAACTGGAAAGAAAGAAGTAAAATTGTCTCTGTTTGCAGATGACATGATCTCATATGTGGAAAATCCCAAAGATTCTACAAAAAATCTGTTGGAACTAATAAATGAATTCAGCAAAGATGCAGGATACAAAATCAATACGTGAAAATCAGTTACATTTCTACACGCTAATAATGAGGAAAACAGAAAGGAAATTAAGAAAATAATTCCATTTAAAATAGCATCAGAAAGAATAAAATACTTAGGAGTGAACTTAACCAAGGAGGTGAAAAACTTGTACACTGAAAGTACAAAACACTGCTGAAAGAAATTAAAGAAGACAAAAATAAATGAAAGATTCTGTATTCATGGATTGGATGACTTAATTTTGTTAATATGTCAGTATTTACTAAAATGATCTGCAGATTCAATGCAATCCTCATAAAAACCCCAGCAACATTTTTTTTTTTGCAGAAAAAGAAAAATCCATCCTAAAATTCATATGGACTTTCAGAAGATCCTAAATAGTCAAATAATCTTAAAAGAGAACAAAATTAAAGGTCTCACATTTCCTGATTTCAAACTTATATAAAGCTACAGTAATCAAAACAGTGGTTCTGGCATAAAGACAAATAAATGGGATAAAATAGAGAGATCAAAAATAAACCCTCACGGGCTTCCCTGGTGGCACAGTGGTTGAGAATCCGCCTGCCGATTCTGGGGACACGGGTTCGTGCCCCAGTCTGGGAAGATCCCACATGTCGCGGAGCGGCTGGGCCCGTGAGCCATGGCCGCTGAGCCTGCGTGTCCGGAGCCTGTGCTTCGCAACGAGAGAGGCCACAACAGTGAGAGGCCCGCGGACCGCAAAAAAAAAAAAACAAATAAATAAAAATAAACCCTCACATATGTGGTCAAATGATTTTTGACAAGGGCTCTGAGATCATTCAATAGGGAAAGGGACACTATTTTCAGCATGGTGTTGGGAAAACTGGATATCCAAATGCAAAAGAATTAAATTGGACCCTTATGTTACCCCATATACAAAGATTAACTCAAAATGGATCAAAGACCCAAATGTAAGAGCTAAAACTGTAAAAATCTTAGAGGAAAACATTAAGGGGAAAGCCTCATGACATTGGATTTGGCAGTGACTTCTTGGATCTGACACCAAAGAAACAGGCGACAAAAGTAAAAATAAGTTAGACTCCATCAAAATTAAAAACATCTGTTCATCAAAGGTACTATCAACAGAATGAAAAAGCACCCCCCACTGAATGGAAAACAATGTGTAAATCATATATCTGATAAGGGATTAATATCTAAAATATATAAAGAACTCCTACAGCTGAACAATGAAAAAGCAAACAACCCAATTCAAAAATGGGCAAAGGGCTTGAATAGCTTAAAAGTCCAAAGAAGAAAATGGCCAATAAGCACGTGAAAAGCTGTTCCACATTACTAATCATTAGGGAAATATAAATCAAAATCACAATGAGATTACACTCCACACCCATTAGGATGGTATTATCAAAAAGCCAGAAAATAACAGGTGTTGATGAAGTTTGGGGAAATTGGAACCCTTGTGCATAGCTTGTGGGAATGTAAAATGCTGTAGTAGCCACTGTGGAAAACAGTTTTGGCAGTGCCTCAAAAAATTAAATATAGAATTACCATATGATCCAGCGGTTCCACTTCTAGGTATATTCTCAAAAGAATTGAAAGCAGGACTTTCCCTAAACATATGTTTGTACACCCATCTTTATAGTAGCATTATTCTCAATAGCCAAAGGTAGAAGCAACCCAAGTGTTTGTCAAGAGATGAATAGATGAACAAAATGTGATATATAAATTCCATAGAAGGAAATTCTGACACAAGCTTCAGTAAGGATGAACCTTGAAGGCATTATGTTAAGTGAAACAAGCCAGTCACAAATGAATAAATACTCTATGATTCCACTTGTATGAGGTACTAGAATAGTCAAATTCATAGAGCCAGAAAGCAGAATAGTGGTTTCCAGGGGCTGGGAGGAGGAGGAAATGGGGAGTTAATGTTTAATGGGTGCAGAGTTTCAGCTGAGTAAGATAAAAATGTTCTGAAGATGGATCGTGGCGGTGATGGTTGCACAACAATGTGGATGTACTTCATAACACTGAACTGTATACTTAAAAATGGTAAAGTTTACATTATGTGTATTTTACCACAATTTAAAAAAATCAGACTAAATTTCACCACATCATGCGCTTGTAGCGCTGAGAATGATCTTTCTGGTTATGTGGTACAAACCGCCCACGTTACAGATGAAGAGACTGAGGCCTTGGGAAATGGCATGACTCAGTGGAGGCTGCATAGCAACAAGCAGCAGAACCAAGTCATGACAGTTGTCTTTCTGTCACTCTGCATAAGGCTTCTCTAACTAGCCTTCTTGCACTCGACTCTCGTGCCCTCAGCCCCACCCCCATCTTACCACACATCCTCTGCAAAACGTCCAGACTCCTCATTTGAGACTCAAGTTCAGATCTGCATTCCCAATTAAAATCTCCATACTGTCCTCCTGCACCCCTTTATGTGGTTAAGACCAACTTCTCTAGTGTGGCATAGCTGATTTCTGAAATCTGGCCCTCTGCCTAACCATCCTCTCCTCCTGATGCCACCCTGCACAAGCTCCAGCCACACTAAATTCACTCTAGTTCCCCGAAGGTGTTACGAAGCTTCACACCGTGTCTCCTGCCTGCGTATCTTTCTTCCTCTCATCTACCTACAAAACATTTCAGCTGTTCTCTCCTCCAGCCAGCCTCCTGGATGTCCTGTCCAGGATCAGCCCACCCATGTTGATGTCAACACTCTCCTGAGTACCGCAGCTCCCACCTCATGCTGTCATTGCCTTCACACCCTGCTTGGCTGGGCCATGAGTGTCCAGAAGACAGGGGTCGTGTCTCTGATCTTGTTAACAAGTGTTTCTCAGTCATGGCTGTGCATCAGCTTTACAAAAATACGTTGCTCAGGCCTCTTCCTAGACCTGCTGAAACAGGTTCCAGCAGCAAAGCGCTTGGCACATTTAAAGGACAGTCCAGCTTCAGGGATTGGTAGGTCTATATAGGAAAATTCTGAGAGATAGGCCAGCAAATAAAGAAGGTTGGCACACTGAGAGCATCTGGTCCAAGGGAGTGACACTTGAAATACATATTCTGAGGTTAGTCTGGTGCAGTAGGCAGTGTGAATTGGGAGGACGAGAGGCTGTGGGCAGAGGCTTGAGCAACAATCTGAAGTGTTGTTTCACATTTGTATTTGTGGTGCCTGCTACAAAATCGATGCTCAATGAATGAATGAGTGAATGAATGAACTAGAGTCATGATGGCAGGAATGGAGCAGAAAACTGTCCTGGATGTATCTCAGCTGCAGAGAGTGAGCTCAAGGGTCAGTACAAAATTTCCTTCAGCATCTTTTAGAATTTTGACTATTTTTCTTTTTTTAAACATCTAAGATAGCATCCATTAGGCTATGGCTCAATGGTGCTCTGACAGGAATGGAACAACATGTACACTACCCCCCCACCCACCCACCGCCTCCCGCTGTCTTCAAGTGTAAATAGTGGTTGTAGCTGAGCTCAGCAGATTTCTGCCCCACTTCCCCTGCTTCTCTGAGTCAACCACAGGGAGGGAAGAGTCATGCCTTTTTCTGGACACACATAGGTTTTGTTTAGGTCAGAGAGGAGTTGGAGTTCAAGGTTAGGGTTGTTAAAACCAGTGTTTCTCAGTCTTTCATTGGCACACAAGTCTTCTGGAGATCTTGTTAGAATGCTGCTTCAGGGGTCTGGGGAGGGCCTGAGATATGCATTTTTAACAAGCTCTTGGTTGATGCTGAAGCTGTTTGTCCCCAGACCACTGTTTGAATATCAGGGTTCTGCAGAGTGTTCCAACTGGTGTTTCCAGTGAATGAAAAGATCATTGGTGGGCCAAGAGTTTGAGTTCCTTGACTACAAGTAGCTTCATCTTGTTTACTCCAATATGCTCAATAGGTATCATGCTCTGTGATGGTTCAACTTGAAAAAGGTTGATAAGCACTGCACAAAAGCGTTAGTTCTCCAGTTTGGGTTGGTATTAGAATCACCTGGGGAACTTAGTAAAACTACAAAGGCCTAGGCCCTATGGTACATCAAAGAACCTGGGCCTCTAGGTGATTCTGATACACACCAATTTGAGAACCACCTCACTAATAGATAACTTTAGATGCCCCAGGCGTTGAGCTCTAGGCTGCAGGAAAATAGCAAAGCAACTGATCCACTGTCAGAAACAGGGAGGCTCATTCCCCACCTCCCCAGCTTTATTGAGGTGTAATTGATAAATAAAATTTAGGGAGGCTCTTGTTGTTCATTCATGCACACGTGCATTCAAGTCATTCAGCAAACTCATACTGAATGCTTACTCTGTTTTGAATACAGGGAGCAGGGGGGACCAAGATAAGTCAGACACGGATTTCTCTCTCAGGAAGTTCACAGTTCAGTGAGGGAGACAGGTGCTCAACAGATCATAAGAATACTGTTATCCGTACTTGGAGCTTATACTCTGGAAGAAATAGGATGAGACATGCATGTTTATAATTCACCACACCTTGAGGGAACAGTTCTTCTGGGTCAGTTGCTAAGGTTACAGAATGAATAGGACAGAGTCTTGCCACCCCCCCACCCCCTTCCAGAAACTCCTAGGCTAGTGGCAAAAAAAGGAATCCAGAAAGGTTAATGTGTTGGGGTTCTTTGGAGTCCTGGACAATAACTTGGAGAAGACAAGGACTCTTCTGACTCATGGATTTTTAGAAACAATACCCAGTGGGTCACCATGGAAATAGGATGGGTTCTCATTCAGAGAAGCTAGCTCTCACAAACATTTTAAAATGCCTAGTTGATAATATTTTCTCCAGCTCCATCCCAGTTATGCTCCATCAACGATCGTAATCCACATCCCACAGGGAACTGGAAGAGGGGAGGGTTTTGATGTTTAATCTTACCAGGGTTTCACTTTTTGACATTCCATGGCCTACCACACCACCAGTGTTGTCCCCAACCACTCCATCTCCAATGCTTGATATTTCAAATGCATATAGGTCCTAAGTCCTAAATTATACAGACTTTACATACTAGGGAAAGGGAGGTGTGCATCTTGCTTTTTTTCATTAGAAGCCTGCAACTTGCATCAAGCAGAAATGAGTCACTTCCTCTGGCCTTCCTCTGCTTTGGTGTTAAGGTCCAGAACTACAAGGCCAAAGTCAAGACTGTGAGAAGTTCTTCTGGTAGGACCTGGTGTCTTCAGCTGTAATCACTCTTGTGTTGAGCCCAGGAGAAATGTCACGCACCTGAAATAGAATGTGTTTGCATCTCAGCCTTTGAATTGTTTCACCAAATATAATCAAATGAAAAGAGGAAATTATCATCTCCAGCCTTAGGAGTGAGGAGCCAGTGTATAGTTTGCATTCAATAAAGCATTACCATCAAAAATTGGAATAGTTGTCGTTTTCAAAAAAAGAATGAAATTACTGCATTTGTGTGTACCAGTGACACTATTTCACATACTCCGTCTTTTCACATGTGTAATTTTCCCTTGGCCCCATCTGTACAAAACCCACAAGAATTTCCTCTCTCTTCTCTTGTACAAAAATCCCTTTCTCCTCTTGCTTTTTCTCTAAAATAATTTGTGGATGTACTCAATGTCTTATCTGTGTAGTGATGGGTCAGCAAGTGCTAAGGACCATGGGAAGTGCTTTGAGGAGACAAATGTTGAGGCTTCTGTCCTCAAGAAGGATGCCTTCTGATGAAAAAGGCAGGACATAACAGACCTGGAAGGGCAGCCAACAATGCTGAATTGCTTGTATTTGTAGGACAGTGTGAAGTCTTAATTTATGCATGGGGTAGCTTGTATCTCATTTATGTTCATGGAGGATATGGACCTGTTGTTTTCTTACACTGTCTTTGTATGATTTTGGTGTCAGGGTAATGCTAGTCTCATAAAATGAGTTGGGAAGTATTTTTCCGTTTCAATTTTTTTTCCAATTTTAAATAAGAGTTTGTTAGAAATGGTATTGTTTCTTCTTTAAATGTCTAGTAGAATTGAAGCCATCTGGAGTTTTCTTTATGGGTTTTTTTTTTAACCTACAATTTAAATTTCTCTAATAGCTCTTGGGCTATTCAGTTTATCTGTTTCTTTTGGGGGTGATCTTGTTTGTGTCTTTCAAGTAATTTGTTTTATTTTAACTGCCTAATTTATTTGTATAAAATTGTTCATAATATTCCCTTAGTATCTTTAGGATCTGTAGTGATGTTATCTTCCTCACTTTTGGTAATTTGTGTCTTCTTCCTTTTTTTGACTTTTTGACAGTTTCGTTAGATTTTATTAATTTTATTGATCTCCAAGAACTAGCTTTTCATTGATTTTTCTCTATTTTTTTAGTTGGTTGTTTTCTGTTGTATTGATTTATGCTCTTATTTTTATTATTTTCTTATGTTTACTTTGGTTGTAAACTCCTTTTGGTTGTCCTCCTTTTTCTAGTTTTTTAAAGCATAGGCTGAGGTCATTGATTTGTGACTTTTTTTCTTTTTTAATATTGGAGTTTAGGGCTATCAACTTCCCTCTAAGCATTGTTAGCTTCATCCCACAAATAGATTGCAATGTAGAGCAAAGCAAAATCTAAATAAAAGCAAAAAAACATTATTGAAAATCCTTAGAAAGACTACAAAGAAAAACTGTTTTTCCTGTACTCTGCTCATAACACTTCAACTAAAGGAAAACCCTGTTTCCTCCCCCCACAGAATACTTCTGACACCAAATAATGTGGGAGTTTTCCCCGCATCAACCAATCATCAATATATATATATTCCATCATATCGCAATATTGTGGAAGACAAACGTAGGAGACTGACGACTTGTTGGTAAGTACAGCACAGCCATTCAGGACCCGTGAGAATGGTGTGATTGGGGTGCTGCTGGGTGCTGAGATGCAGCCCAGCCTCTGCTCTAACTGAATATGTCAAATGTGGCTCCTTAGAAGGAATACCCTTTTCTAATTTTTCTGAAGGTTCTGTGTAGCTGCTCCGCCAGTGTTTCCCTTCACTGTTGGCACAGGTCAGTGGTTTGTTTGTTTGTCTTAGGTTGGCTTAAGATGAAGTATTTGTCTTGCTTTGAGGAGCCATGTGGGGTCAAATAAAGAGATATCCCTATGTGGAGGTGCTCTTATCATATGAGGCTAAATGATAATCTTTGGCCTGTAAAATGTAGTGACTATTTACTTCTGCTCTGTTGCCTGTATTTTTTAACTTGGTTTATTGTGTCCAGCTGTCATTTATTGCTGTGATTTTGTGTTTTATTTAGTAAGGGCTTCCCTATCCCAAAGGAATAAAAATATTCTCCTATATTTTCTTCTAGTCCGTATGGAGGTTTTTTGTTTTGTTTTGTTTTTTTGCATTTATATATTTAATCCATCTGGAGTCTATTTTTTACATATAGTATGAAGAGTTTATTTTTTTCCAATGTAGAATCAATTTTTCCAGCAGCATTTATTGAATAACCCATCTTTTCTCACCTGATCTGAAATGCCGCCTTTATTATATACTAAATCCCTATATACACATGAGTTTGTTTTGACTGTTTCATTTCATTCGTTTCCCTACTTCTGCACTGGTATCCCACATTTTAATTACAGTTGCTTCATAATATGTTTTGATCTCTGAATGGATGAGACTTTATTCTTCTGTTTCAGATATTGTTTGGGGTCTCACATTTTCTTTGTAAACTTTGAATCACTTTGTCCAGTTTAAAAAAAAAAAACTATTAAATTGTACTGAATTTCTAGTTTAACTTGAGGAAAATGGGCATCTTTACAACAGTAGTCTCTCTATCCGGGAAGGTGTTAGGACTCTACACTTACTCAAGCCCTGTTTTGTGTCCTTCATGTAGGAAGCATTTCAGATACACTGTGGCATTTTGAGTTTTTGCAACAACGGTATGAGGTTAAATGATGGTATTCTCATTTTAAAGATGAGGAACTCAAGGCTCAAACCGTTTATGTAATTGGTCTGAGGCCAAATACTATCAGAAGCAAGGTACCAATACACTTGCCATTATCAGTCATTTCTTCATACTAAAAATATTAATCAGATACTCTCCTGAATGTAGGTTTTGATCTGGAGAGAAAGAAGAGAATGTGACCTCATTTGAGCCTTTAAGAGAAAGGAGAATGTGTAATTGGTGGGGTAAAATGAGCATGTATTATTTTGGCTGCCCAGTATGAAAACACTCTTCCTATTTTCAGAAATAACCCAGATAAGGAGGGGGCAGCTCTGCTTTCCACTTTGGAAGCCAAAGCAGGGGAGAAATGCCCCCGTCTCACTTTCTGACACCTTGTGGCTGAGCATGTGATCTAGGCCTGACCATTTGCTGCCCTCTGGAAATTTTCATCTTGAGGGAGTGGTTGCCAGGTTAGAGCTCATTCACAGTGGCTGTGGTGTCATTGATTGACCAGTGTTGGGTGACAGGGTCTTCAGCAATAGCAGAAGTAAAACATTTATGTCACCAGGATAATGGATGTGCCTTAGTTTATGCCCAAACCTAGATCCTTAGTCTCCTCATCAATTATGGCAGCTACTGATACCCTTCCAATAAAATTATTTGCTCCTATATCAATTAGAATTGTTTCTATTGCTCACTCTAAGAACCTTGACCAAGTAGAAGTTGGTATCTAGAGGAGCACAGACCACAGACCATCAGGGAAATGAGGGGACTGGGATTGATTCCCTGGCCTGGTTGGGGCTAAAGGTGATGAAAATCCAGCTGGTATTAAGGCATCGGCTTTTGAAACAGCTAATGAAAGTACCACCTGTGGTCACCTGTAATAAAATGCTATTGTGTTGTCTGGAATTTAATTTAAAACACTTCAGTTTTAAACATGTAATATAGAGGTGTTATTTAGTTTTAATCCATATCCTGGGAGCACTAGTTAACATTTGAAATACCTCAATCAAGAATATACCCTCCTGTATGACGACATACACTACCAAATGTAAAATAGATAGCTAGTGGGAAGAGGCCACATAGCACAGGGAGATCAGCTCGGTGCTTTGTGACCACCTAGAGGGGTGGAAGGGAGGGAGATGCAAGAGGGAGGAGATATGGGGACATATGAATATGTATAGCTGATTCACTTTGTTATAAAGCAGAAACTAACACACCATTGTAAAGCAATTCTACTCCAATAAAGATGTTTAAAAAAAAAAAAGAATATACCCTCCTGGGGTTAGTTAGTTAACTTGAGAAGACTTTAGTTAAGAGCCTCATTCCAAGAAAGTATCTGTCTTTCCCCCACTGCTTTGCAATGCCACGTTTATCATATATTAAATTTTCTTATATTTATGAATTTGTTACTATACTTTGTATTCTGTTCTATTGATATATTTGTCCACTTTTGTACCAGCACCACAGTTTTAAAAAAAATAACTGTGGTGTTTCGATACAAAGTAGAAAAATACCCTTGTACTGTTTTAATTTGGGGTGGACTGAACTGGTCCTGGCAGTCAGATTCTGGTTCCAGAGTGGGCAGAAGAGAGAAGCCACACCTATTATGGAATGTCATCAAGGATTAGTCCTGTAGAGATGTGCTCCATCTTATGATGACCCCTAGACTTCCATAAAATATTCCAGACATTCCAGTAGAAGGAGATTTTTTTTACCTCATTTGCTCAGGGTTTTGATCTCTGTGTAGATTTCTGGTTAACTCTTTTTTGGGGGACATAACTCTTCTTCCATTTAAACATGTGCTTTGGCGCTGAGAGGTGGGCGGAGCAGAGTTGATCAGACCCTGCCTGCCCTGCCTAGGGCTGAAGACAGGAGGTGGGGTGGGTACGCTGGGATCTGCCGGGGTGGGCTGGGGTGGGCGAGGGTTGTTGAGGATCCAGGTGGGGAGGGGCGTCACTGGAGCACCCTGGCTGACCTGGGTGGCGGCGGCCTCGTGCCCTCCCTGCCCGGTGCAGCATTTATTGCTAAATTATTGTCCACGAGGGGCAGCACTGGGCGGGCCCCTGGGTATTTATTGCTGTAAATAGTGTATGTTTGTGATATATAAGGTTTTCTTTATTTTGTATATGATCAATAAACACCTTTTAAAGAGAAAAGAACAAACCAACAAACATGTGCTTTGCCCCTAATAAAAACTATTAGGTATCTTATGAGCATAAACTGATAACAGGTTAGATATCTCATCCTGTCTTGTGCAGCTAAAAATTCATTAATTTATATGCTATTGAAATAATATTAGAGGAGAAAAAAATCACAATATTCTAACAGATTGCTTTCATTTTCTGTTTTTATGCAGTTCTTGTTCATAATTCTTGTTGAAAATATACATAAGCACATATAATTTTGCAGTTGTATTCATAGAATGGGAAATAATTTTGTTTTAATCACATACTGTAAGATTTATTTCTGGTGCTGTATTGTCTTTAGAATAACACCTCTTCCTTTAAAAATCTCCTCACCTTTTTAAGGTACATAATGTGGTTGATATATATCAAATTACTAAGCATTATCACTATTATTGTACATTTGTCTCCAGGTTTTTGCTATTATAAGTAGTGCTGTAATGAGCTTCTTTTTGCATTTGGCATTTTCTTCTTTTTAGACCAGTATAAATCCTGAGGAATGGAGTAACTGTGTCAAAGAGAAAAAAATAGTTTATGACTGTTGAAACATTTGCCCCATTACTTTCCAATAATATTATGACAATTTATAAAATATAAATGGATCATGTTTACTATAAACTTACATACTTTAGCTATTATCATTATTTGACATTTTTGAGAGGTTAGTTTTTAATGCATCTAAAAATGAGACTTTATATTTATTCCTATTAAATTTTATCCTCTTAGTTTTAACCAAGCACAAGCTGTCAAGATGTTTTTGAAATCTGGTTCTGTTATTTCATTAGCTGTCATTCCCAACTTTGTGCCAGTTGTCATTCCAGCAAGCCACAGCTTTAGTGCCCTCATTCAAGTAACTGCTAAATCATTGACTAGAAAATAGTTCACCGTGATAGATTTAGCTTACCCCTAAAGATCTTCTTTGAGGGTAATATTAACCCATTAATCAACTCTTGTTAGATACCATTATTGAACTGGTCTTCATTTCTCCTTTGACTAAGCTATGCCATAGGTCTCTATTCAGTCCAATCCAGTCCAATTAAATCTGTTTCTCATTATTTGAACTCCAAATGCCAAGATATGTACTAGGCAGTAGAGAGCCTGCCAGATATCTTGTTGTCATTGGGGTTCATTGGCATTCCTGGATTTACCAATTGAGTAACTTCATTGAAAAGGGAAATGTAGTTGGTATGGCATGAATTGTTATTAGAGGATGTATGTTGTCCTATAGTGGAAGAGTTGGTTGCTCTGCCAGGGGGGTAGGGTGGCACTAGGCCAAGGGATTAAGCGACAAAAAACGACAGGGTGGGCAAGTAGGGTGGAACTGAGAAGTGTTGCTTAGGCATGCACAAGAGGGGCTAAACCAGAAGTTCATAAGCATGGTGGACTAACTGCAGGGAAATCTAGGTCAGAAGTTGGGGGTGGAAATGAAAGAGTGATATTCAAGAAGTTCATGAACTTTGGACATTGAGTTTACCAGAGGGAGTGAGTAAGTATTTGTTTTGTAAATTCCCCTCCATTTCTCCACCCCTACCTCTCATTCCTATCATATCTGGGGGCTTAACCTTACCACTTTACCTTGGCAAGCTCCTCATAATTAGTGTCTTTTAACTAGTATCTTTTAACTAGCATCTAATTATTCTGCCCAGCATTTGTGAAGTTTCAGTACCAGTCTCACTTAAGTAAATACTCAACAATCTCTCCTTTTATATAAGTGAAGCAAGGATATCTTCCCAACTCCGTCCAGTCTTTTGCCTCCTCTCTTACTCTCTGAGTATTATTGACAACAGTTTTCTAGTTATACCTGCAAATCCTTTCCATACCTCTAATGTGACTTATCTGAATCTGGAGAGTAAATCTCTTTTGGAAAAAATGGATGCTCTCAATATATCTTCACCTATCTTGGGCAATTTCTTCTGTTAAAAAGCTCATTTCTTCTATTATAAAGGTGATACATGCTAATTTTAGAAAAATTGTTCGATGCATAGAGAGAGAGAGGGGGAAAATCACTATTGTTCTACCATCAAAAGTCTACACTGTAGGAGGTCAGCTAGGTGGTTTGTGACCACCTAGAGGGTTGGGGTAGGGAGGGTGGGAGGGAGGGAGACACAAGAGGGAAGAGATATGGGAGCATATGTATATGTATAACTGATTCACTTTGTATAAAGCAGAAGCTAACACACCATTGTAAAGCAATTATACTCCAATAAAGATGTTTTAAAAAAAGTCTACACCGTAAAGATTTAATTCTATTTCCTTTTAGTACTTTTCATGCATTCATTATCAAGCACCCACAATCACCTGGACATTGTATCGGTTCCTGGAATTGCTATAGTAGACAAAACAGACACAGCTCTTACAGTCTAGCTGTGGGACAAGGACATAAAATTAAACAAATAGGAACTTCCAGGAAGATGGAGTAAAAGTACTTTTCCCTATTCTTCCCACTGAATACAACTAAAACCTCTGATCATCGTATATAAAACAAACATAAGAAAACTCTGAGGGACTTCCCTGGTGGTGCAGTGGTTAAGAATCTGCCTGCCAACCAATGCAGGGGACATGGGTTCGATCCCTGGTCCGGGAAGATCCCACATGCCACAGAACAACTAAGCCTGTGTGCCACAACTACTGAGCCTGTGCTCTAGAATCCATGAGCCACAACTGTTGAGCCTGTGTGCCACAACTACTGAAGCCCATGCGCCTAGAGCCTATGCTCTGCAGCAAGAGAAGCCACTATAATGAGAAGCCCATGCACTGCACTGAAGAATAGCCCCTGCTCGCCACAACTAGAGAAAGGCTGCACGGCAACGAAGACCCAACACAGCCAAAAATAATAAATAAATAAATAATCATAAGTTTAATTAAAAAAAAGAAAACTCTGAAAGGTGGAGAGAAGAAGGCAAACCAGCTAGAGACCTCAGGACCCAAGGTACAACACGGTGATGAGTTCATTGGGTTTTCTTTGCATCTCATATATCCCAGGCTGGGTGCTGGAAAAGCTAGGAACCTAGAAATGACAACAGATACAGACAAAAAATAGCTCCAATGAATTTCTACTCTCTCTGGCCCAAGGACTAGAAAGACAGAAAACTTTCAGACATTATACGCTCTATTCCAGCCAAATGCCTCAGAGAGAACTGTGACCCCCAACCCCACCCAGGCTGTCAAAGACCAGTGGTGAGCATGACCACAGGCTTTAATGAGACTGCCCAAACTTCTCCCCTCCTCTCATGGAAGAATGGTGTCAAGAAAACCAGGTGGGGAGCAGGGACTTTCATCCCCACCAGGGAATGAGGCTCATCCCCACCACCCTTCAGTGTCAGTGGAGACTATGTGAGGAGCCTGGAATTCAGTTCCCATCCAGCAGTAAAAAAGGATCCCTCCCACTCCCCAGTGGGGTGGTGTCAGAGGAAAACTAGTGGGAAGACAGGACTTTTACCACCACTCATTAACAAGGTCCAGTGGTAATGTGGTATCAGTGGAGGCCACATGGAGGAACAATAATGAGGCACTCTCACCCCTCCCATCCAGAATGGTATTAGCGGAAACCTAGTGGGTACTCTCACTTCCACCTAGCAGTAACAAGAGCCCCTCCTCCCCCTTGGGTGTCAATGAAGACCAAGTGGAAAAACCCGGACATTTACCCCTACGTGGCACTAACAAGGCAGTACCACCCTTTCCCCTGCTAGAGCAGTGTTAAAGAAGCCAACTAAAACAGAGGGTTTAAATAAGATCCAGAGTCCTATATTACGCTACTCAAAATGTCCAGGTTTCAATAGAAAGTCACTTGTCATACCAAGAAGCAATAAAATCTCAATTTGAAAGAATAGAGACAATCAACAGTTTCCAACAGTGAGACGATACAGATGTTAGAAATACAAGTAATGAAAAGCAGCCATCATATAAAAGGCTTCAATAAGCAATTATAAACACACTTGAAACATGAATAAACTGAACATCTCAGCAAAGAAAATATATCCTCTATTTCTCAGAAAGAAATAGAGGATATAAAGAAGAACCACATGGAGATTATAAAACTGAAAAATACAACAATAAGAACAACAAAAAATTGCTGCATGGGCTCAACAGCAGAAGTGGAAGTGACAGAGGAAAAAAAAAATCAGTGAACTTAAAATTTGAACAATAGAAATAACAGAAAGAAAAAAGACTGAGGAAAAAGAAAAGAACAGGGCCTCAGGAATCTGAGGGACTATAACAAAAGAATCCAGCATTCATTCGTCAGACTTCCAGAAGGGGAGGAGAAAGAGAATGAGTCTGAAAAAGTACTCAAACAAATAATGGATGAAACTTTATAAACTTAGCAAAAGATACAATCAAGACACATCATTGTCAAACTTCGGAAAACTGAAGACATTAAAAAAATCTTGAAAGCAGTTTGAAACACATTACCTATAGAGGGCAAACAAAAATAGTATGACAGTGAATTTCTCATCAGAAATCATAAAGGCTCAAAGTTAGTGGCACAATATTTTAAGTGCTGAAAAAAAGAACTATTTGATCCAGAAACCTATATCCAGTGAAAATATCCAGCAGGAGTGAAGGGAAAATCAAGACATCAGATGAGAGAAAAGAGAGCATTTGCTGCCTCTCTTTTCTCACAAGGGAATGGCTAAAGGAAATTCCCTAAACAGAAAGGAAATAATAAGATTAAGAATTCTTAGAACATCAGGAAGAGGGCAAGAACAATGGAAAGAGTAAAAATATGGGTCAGAACAACACATCTTCCTGCTGATATCAAGTTTCATAAATGACTTTTGATGATTGAAGCAGAACTTATAATGCTGTTTGGTGTGGTTTGAGATATATGTAGAGGAAATATGTTAAGAGAATTAAAATATAAATGAGGAAGGATAAAGGGAAGTAGAAGGAGGTAGGGTTCTGCATGTCATTTGAACTGGTGAAATGTCAATACCAGTAAACTGTTATGTTTATATATCAAGTAATATTTAGAATGACCACCACCAAAAAAAACCAAAAACAAAAACCAAAAAGTATACAAAGAGGTACACTCAAAAACACAATGGATAGATCAAAATTGAATTCTAAAAAAAAATGTTCAAATAATCCGCAGAAAGGCAGGAAAAGAAAATTGAGAAATGGTAAACAGAACAAATAGAGATTAAAAAGTAAATGGCAGACGTAAGCGCTGACACGGTCAACAATAACATTAAATATAAATATACCTTTTAAAACACAAATATAGGCAGAATGGATTTTTAAAAAATGACCCAACTGTATCCTGCCTACAAGAATCTCAATTCAAATATAATAACACATGTAGATTGAAAGTAAAGAAATGGAAATATATATATCATGCCAACAGCAGTCAAAAGAAACAATAATGGCTCTTAATATCAGAATTCAGAGCAAAGAAAATTAACAGGGACAGAGAGGGACATTAACCAGGATAGAAAGGGACAGAGAGGACATAATGATAAAAGGGACACTCTACCAAGAAGACATAGAGATCCTAAATGTGTCTGCACCAGACATCAGAACTGCAAAGTAAGTGAAGCAAAGACTGAAAGAACTGAAAGGAGAAGTAGATAAATTTACAATTATAGTCGGAGACCTCAGCATCCTACTGTCAACAACTGATAGAACAATCAGACAGAAAATCATCAAGGTTATAGAAGAGCTTAATAGCCCCACCCATTAACAGGATCTGACATTTAAAGAACACTCCACTGTACAGAGGTAGAACACACATTCTTTTTAAGCACCACAGGGCACACATGAAGGTAGACTATGTCCTAGGCCATAAAACAAACCTCAACACATTTAAGAGTTGAAATAATACAGAGTGTTTTCTCAGACCACAGTGGAATCAAATAGAAATTAATAATAGATAACAGGAAAAACAAACATTTGGAAATTAAGCAACATACTTCTAAATAATCCATGCATCAAAAAGGAAGTCTTAAAGGAAATAAAAAATACATTCAGGGGCTTCCCTGTGTGGCGCAGTGGTTAAGAATCTGCCTGCCAATGCAGGGAACACGGGTTTGAGCTCTCATCCGGGAAGATCCCACATGCTGCGAAGCAGCTAAGCCCCTGTGCTACAACTACTGAGCCTGCGCTCTAGAGCCCACAAGCTACAACTAAGCCTGCGAGCCACAACTACTGAGCCCACGTTCCACGACTGCTGAAGCCGCGTGCCTAGAGGCCATGCTCCTCAACAAGAAAAGCCATTGCAATGAGAAGCCTGTGCACTGCAGTGAAGAGTAGCCGAGTAGCCCCCACTCGCCACAACTAGAGAAAGCCCATGCGCAGCAACAAAGACCCAATGCAGCCAAAAATAAAATAAATAAAAATAAATAAAATTTAAAAAATACATTCAACTAAATTAAAAAGAGAATACGATATATCAAAATCTGTGGGACACTGCTAATGCAGTGCCAAGAGAGAAATTTATAGCAATAAATGCTTACATTAGAAAAGAATAGAAATTTCATATCAATTATTTAAGCTCCCACTTCCAAAAGCTAGAAAAAGAAGAGTTAAATAAACCCAAAGCAAGAAACAGTAAGAAAATACTAAAAATAAGGGCAGAGATAGACCTGGAGTCTGTCATACAGAGTGAAGTAAGTCAGAAGGACAAAAACAAATACCGTATGCTAACACATATATATGGAATCTAAGAAAAAAAATGTCATGAAGAGATTACTGGTAGGACGGGAATAAAACAGACCTACTAGAGCATGGACTTGAGGATATGGGGAGGGGGAAGGGTAAGCTGTGACGAAGTGAGAGAGTGGCAGGGACATATACACACTACCAAATGTAAATTAGATAGCTAGTGAGAAGCTGCCACATAGCACACGGAGATCACCTCTGTGCTTTGTGACCACCTAGAGGGGTGGGATAGGGAGGGTGGGAGGGAGGGTGACGCAAGAGGGAAGAGATATGGGAACATATGTATATGTAGAACTGATTCACTTTGTTGTAAGGGAGAAACTAACACACTATTGTAAAACAGTTTTACTCAAATAAAGATATTAAGAAAAAAATAAGGGCAAAAATCAATGAAACTGAAAAGAGAAAAACAATAAAGGAAATCATTGAAACAAAAGAAACTGCTAAAAGATCAATAACATTGACAACAAAGAGGAAAAATAAGGCAGTTCTACAAACCGAAATCTCATAACTTAGATGAAATGCACCGATTTCTTCAAAAGCACATACTGTCAAAACTCACCCAGTATGAAATAGATAATTTGAATATTCTTATAACTATTAAGGAAATTAAATTAATAATTTAAAACATTCCCAAAAAAGAAATTTCCAGGTCTGTATGGTTTCACTGGAGAATTAAAGCCAATTCTATTCAGTAGCTCCCAGAAAGTAGAAGTGGAGGGAACACTTATAATTTAATATAGCTAGAACTATCTTTTTACCAAAATCAGGAAAAGTTAATACAATAAAAGATAACTATAGGGCTTCCCTGGTGGCGTAGTGGTTGAGAGTCCGCCTGCCGATGCAGGGGACCACAGGTTCGTGCCCTGGTCTGGGAAGATCCCACATGCCGCAGAGCGGCTGGGCCCATGAGTCATGGCCACTGAGCCTGCGCGTCCGGAGCCTGTGCTCCGCAATGGAAGAGGCCACAACAGTGAGAGTCCCGTGTACCGCAAAAAAAAAAAAAAAAAAAAAAGATAACTATAGACCAATATTCCGCATGATTACACACATAAAAATCCTTAAGAAAATATTAACGAATAGAATTCATCAATATTTAAAAACAATTATATAACACGACCCAGGGAGGTTTGTTCCAGGGATGCAAGGCTGGCTTAATATTCCAAAAATGGGCAGAAGACCTAAATAGACATTTCTCCAAAGAAGATATACCGATTGCCAACAAACACATGAAAGAATGCTCAACATCATTAATCGTCAGAGAAATGCAAATCAAAACTACAATGAGATATCATCTCACACTGGTCAGAATGGCCATCATCAAAAAACCTAGAAACAATAAATGCTGGAGAGGATGTGGAGAAAAGGGAACCCTCTTGCACTGCTGGTGGGATTGTGAATTGGTACAGTCACTATGGAGAACAGTATGGAGGTTCCTTAAAAAACTACAAATAGAACTACCATACGACCCAGCAATCCCACTACTGGGCATATACCCTGAGAAAACCATAATTCAAAAAGAGTCATGTACCAAAATGTTCATTGCAGCTCTATTTACGATAGCCAGGACATGGAAGCAACCTAAGTGTCCATCAACAGATGAATGGATAAAGAAGATGTGGCACATACATACAATGGAATATTACTCAGCCATAAAAAGAAACGAATTTGAGTTATTTGTAGTGAGGTGGATGGACCTGGAGTCTGTCATACAGAGTGAAGTAAGTCAAATACAGTATGCTAACACATATATATGGAATCTAAGGAAAAATATGTCATGAAGAGATTACTGGTAGGACGGGAATAAAACACAGACCTACTAGAGCATGGACTTGAGGATATGGGGAGGGGGAAGGGTAAGCTGTGACGAAGTGAGAGAGTGGCATGGACATATATACACTACCAAACGTAGGGTGGATAGCTAGTGGGAAGCAGCCACATGGCACAGGGAGATCAGCTAGGTGGTTTGTGACCACCTAGAGGGGTGGGATAGGGAGGGTGGGATGGAGGGAGACACAAGAGGGAAGAGATATGGGAACATATGTATATGTATAACTGATTCACTTTGTTGTAAGGCACAAACTAACACACCATTGTAAAGCAACTATACTCCAATAAAGATGTTTAAAAAAATTGTAAAAAAAAAGAAAATCAGTTAATGTAATCCACTACATTAAAGGCTAAAGAAGAAAATCACATGATTGTATCAATTGATGAAGAAAAGCGTTTGAGAGAATTCAACATGCATCCATGAAAAAAATCTCAGAAAACCAGAAATAAAGCAAAACTTTCTGCTACAAAAAACCTACAGCTTAGGGTTATGCTTAATGGTGAATGACTTAATGCTTTCCTTATAAAGTCAGGAACAAGGCAAGAATGTGCACTTTTACCACTCTTATTCACCATCATAATGAGTCTTTTGCCCAGTGCAGTATGGAAGAAAAGAAAACAAAAATATACAGATCCAACAGTAAGAAATAAAGTGTCCCTATTTGCAGATAATATAATTGTCTACATAGGAAATTTCAAGGAATCTACAAAGAAAACTTCTAGAAATAATGAGTTCGATAAAGTTGGAGGATGCAAGATAAGCAAGTAAAAAGCAATTGTGTTTCTGTATTAGCAATGAATATGGACACAGAAGTTAAAAATACAACACAATTTACAGTTGCTCAAAAAATGAAATATTTTAGGTATAGCTCCAACAAAACATGTACAGGATGACTATGCTGAAAACTACAAAACACTGATGAAAGAAATCAAAGATCTTTCTAAATGCAGAGACTTACTATGATCATGAATTAGAAGGCTCAACATAGTAATGTTGTCAGTTATCCCCAAACTAATATACAGGTTTAATGCGGTTCATTTCAAAATCTCAGCAAGATTATTCGTAGATATAAGCAAGATTATTCTATAGTTTATGTGGGAAAGCAAAGGAACTAGAATAGCTATAACAATCTTGAAAATGAACTAAGTGAGAAGAATTAGTATACTAGATTTTAAGACATTATATAGCTACAGTAATCAATATGTGAAATTAGTGGAGGTATATTCACATAGATAAATGGAACAAAATAGAGAATCCAGAAATAGACCCACGTAAATATGGCCAACTGATTGTTGACAAAAGTAATTCATTGGAGGGAGAATAAACTTTTCAACAAATGGTGCTCGAGCAAATAGTTATCCTAGGAAAGAAAAAAAATACAAAAATCAACTCAAAATGGATCATGGACTTAAATGTTAAATGTTTTTTTACATCTTTTGTAAAAACAAAGAAACGTTGGGATCTAGCATTAGGCAGAGATCTTAGACTTAACACAAAAAACAGGATCCATAAAAGAAAAAAATTGATAAGTTGAACTTCAAGGTAAAAGCTTTTAGTTTGCAAAATATTCTCTTAAGAAGGTAAAAAGGCAAGCTACAGAGTGGAGAAAATATTTGCAACCCACATATCCAACAAAGGGAACGTATAAAGAACTCTCAGAACTCACCAGTTAAAAATCCAACAAACAACTCACCTAAAAAGGACAAAAAAACACGAACAGACATTTTACCAAAGTGGAAATGGCCAAAAAGCACATGAAAAAATGTTCAACATCACTTTCCACTAGGGAAATGCAAATTAAGTCATGATGAGCTATCACTAAATATCTATCAGGGTGGCTAAAATCAAATGCTGGTGACAATGCAGAAGAGTGCTTATATATTGCATTGCTGGTGAGAATGTAAAACTTGACAGCCATCCCAGAAAATAAGTTGGCAGTCTCTTAAAATTAAACATGCAAATGCTGTATGACACAGCTACTGAATTTCTAAGCATTGATTTCCAGAGAAATGAAAACTTAGGTTCATAACAGAAACCTATACATGAATGTTTATAGTGGCTTTATTCATAATAGTCAAAAACTGGAAACCACTGAGATGGCTGTCAGTGGCTGACTGGTTAAAACAAGTTGAGGCACATCCACACCAGAGAATACTACTCAGTAATAAATAGAAACAAATTATTGATACCACAACATAGATGAATCTCAAGGAAATTATACTGAAAGAAGGCATTTCAAAATGTTACATACTGTGTGATTCAGTTTACATAACATTCTTGAAATTACAAAATTTTAGAAATGAATATTAGATTAGCAGTTGCCAGGGATAAGGAATGTGGATGAGGAGGGATAGGGAGGGGAGTGGTATGGCTCTAAGAAAAGCAACCCAGGGTTCCTTCTGGAGATGGAATTGTTCTGTATCTCAACTGTATTGATGTCAATATCATGGTTGTGATGTTGTATTATATTTTTCTAAGATGTTGCCATGAAGGAAACTGGTAAGGGGTACATAAGATTTTTCTGTATTATTTCTTATAACTAAAAGCATGTGAATCTACAGTTAACTTTAATTAAAAGCACACACACAAATAAATGGGTAATTGCAGTATGTGATTGGGGATATGAAAGTAAAGAAGAATGCTTTATTAGAATAGCATTTGGCACAAAGTTGGGAGTGACAACAGATGATTTAAAAGACAGGTACAGAATTCAAAAACAGGTAACAGCTTGGAATAATGGACCAAAAATATAATGGTTTTTAATGTAAAATGCTGTTTTATATACATAAAATTTTCCTGCTCAAAAATTTACGCAATGAAATTCCTGTCCTTAACCTTGAGAATTTCAATCCTTTCAGTTCTCAGTGCTATTGAAAATTGTCTAAGAAAGATCAAAAGTAAGAGAGTCTTTCTCCCTTTCTCTTTTTCTACCAACAACCCTACCTCTCAGCAGCTGCAGAGGGTAGACGAAGTTCTGAACCATAAATGCAATTCAAGAGTCAGTTCTAATAACATATTAAGCTGAAAACGTTCACTTAATATGTAAAGAATATTGATCCTACTTCTTTGTCTGTTAAGGAACAGGGTGAGAAAATTTGTTAACTGTGAGCACCTTTTTCTTTTATCATAAAAAAATCATCCTTGCAGTGCATTTGTAACAGATTTTCAAGTCACTTGGACTTTTGATGTTACTATAACTGCTGTGAAATGCAACTTTAGGTATCCAAGTCTGGTTTGTGAAATTGGTTCTCTTGCTTGATAATTTGTTGCCCTTGGTAATAATAAGCCATTTTTTTTTCTGATTTCTGCCAGTGTAAATACTTGTAAAGAAAAGGGCATGTATGATTTGTTTATTAGCTAAAAGAATGAATAAGGTAAAATAAGCTAATGATGCAGGTAGATTTTTTGTCTTAAAACATTGTGTATGACTGATCATTGTATGACATTATCTTACCTCTCGACCGCTTGTTATGTGAAATAATAACTCTCCTAATTGTTTAAGCCATTATTTTGGTTGTCTTTTCTGTTAGTTGTGTCCTGAATCATACTGATTCAAATTTACTCCAGATGAAATTAGTTATTAATTAATTGAAAAAGTACTTTAAAATAAATATATTAAGTGGTTCACAATCATATGTCTAGGCATATCTTGAATGGAGATGGAGCCAAGATATGCTTAAATATATTATTGTGAAACTGCAGCACATCAGTGATACAGAGAAACTCTTCAAAGATGTCAAAGAGAGAAGACTGTTTTTATGCCAGATGACAAAGTACTGTCATCAAAGTATTTACGGAAAATGACTGTCAACCTAGAGATTTTATAGCCTGCTAATTTATCATTCAAGAATGAAGACAAGGGCTTCCCTGGTGGCGCAGTGGTTGGGAGTCCGCCTGCCGATGCAGGGCACACGGGTTCGTGCCCCGGTCCGGGAAGATCCCACATGGTGCGGAGCAGCTAGGCCTGTGAGCCATGGCCGCTGAGGCTGCCAGGCGTCCGGAGCCTGTGCTCCGCAACGGGAGAGGCCACAACAGTGAGAGGCCCGCCTACCGCAAAAACAAAAACAAAAACAAAGAATGAAGACAAATGAAAAAGATCTTAAGACATACAAGGATTAGGGAATTCCACTGTCTATAGACACTCAATAAAAGAACTATCTCCCCAAAATATGCTCTAACAAGAAGAGGAGTGAACTTGGAAGGAAACGATGGGATATAAAAAACTGCTGTAAGATAGAAACTGATAAAAATATATTGGTAAATTTAAAGACTGATGGAAGAAAACTTTTTTGTTTTTGCTGTTTAAAAATGTGAAAAAAAACCAAAAACAAGCCTCCAAGCAGTAATGACTAGATAGTAGGGAGGTGATGTTCAGTGGGTAAAGTGAGCAAAAATCCATGTTGCATTTAGGAGGAAAATAGAAAATATTAAATAACTTCAAAATCTGTTAGAAAAATCTGTAATTAAATATGGATGCTTAAAAAAATAAAGAGTAACTGTGAAGAGAATTGACTATAATCTGTAGCCTCCAAAGTAGCAGGGGAATAAATACAGGGAATGAGATTTAAGAAAAAAAAAAAAGGAAAAAAGTTGGTAAAGAGAAAATAAAGCAAAATGGCTAAAGTAAGTCAGATTATGTCAATAGCCACAAAAGAAGTAAAAAGTAAGTGGATTAACATGATATCAATAGCCACAAAAGAAGTAAAAAGTAAGTGGATTAACATGATATCAATAGCCACAAAAGAAGTAAAAAGTAAGTGGATTAACATGATTTGTTGAAAGCAAACTATCACTCACTGCTTATATAAGAACTCCTATAAGAACACCATGTAGACTGAAAATAAAGGGGTTGGAAAGAGTTATTCTGTAAAACAATTTGTCAAAAGAACACTGACATATAATATCAAAGTAGAATTTAAGGCAAAATCCTAAATTTGGGAAAGAAGAAGACTACATACTATTAAAGGAATGATCTGTTAAGAAAGTAATTTTCATTTTATTAGTATTATAATTATAATAAGGTGTAAAATTCATAATATAAAATATTAACATTGGTTTTAAAATAAATTTTACAAATAAAATATTTTCCCATTTTTTAAAATGAGAAATAAAGTTGCTCCCACAAACATAAGCCATTATCATATTTTATGCGTGAAACTGCTGGACACGTTCCAGATCAAGATTTTTGATGACAATAATTTCAAATTCTTTTTTATTTTTTAACATCTTTATTTGAGTATAACTGTTTTACAATAGTGTGTTAGTTTCTCCTTTACAACAAAGTGAATCAGTTATACATATACATATGTTCCCATATCTCTTCCCTCTTGCGTCACCCTCCCTCCCACCCTCCCTATCCCACCCCTCTAGGTGGTCACAAAGCACAGAGGTGATCTCCCTGTGCTATGTGGCAGCTTCCCACTAGCTATCTAATTTACATTTGGTAGTGTGTATATGTCCCTGCCACTCTCTCACTTCGTCACAGCTTACCCTTCCCCCTCCCCATATCCTCAAGTCCATGCTCTAGTAGGTCTGTGTTTTATTCCCGTCCTACCAGTAATCTCTTCATGACATTTTTTTTCTTAGATTCCATATATATGTGTTAGCATACGGTATTTGTTTTTATCCTTCTGACTTACTTCACTCTGTATGACAGACTCCAGGTCCATCCACCTCACTACAAATAACTCAAATTCATTTCTTTTTATGGCCGAGTAATATTCCATTGTATATATGTGCCACATCTTCTTTATCCATTCATCTGTTGATGGACACTTAGGTTGCTTCCATGTCCTGGCTATCGTAAATAGAGCTGCAATAAACATTTTGGTACATGACTCTTTTTGAATTATGGTTTTCTCAGGGTATATGCCCAGTAGCGGGATTGCTGGGTCATATGGTAGTTCTATTTGTAGTTTTTTCAGGAACCTCCTTACTGTTCTCCATAGTGGCTGTATCAATTTACATTCCCACCAGCAGTGCAAGAGTGTTCCCTTTTCTCCACACCCTCTCCAGCATTTATTGTTTCTAGATTTTTTGATGATGGCTATTCTGACCGGTGTGAGATGATATCTCATCGTAGTTTTGATTCGCATTTCTCTAATGATTAATGATGTTGAGCATTCTTTCATGTGTTTGTTGGCAATTGGTATATCTTCTTTGGAGAAATGTCTATTTAGGTCTTCTGCCCATTTTTGGATTGGGTTGTTTGTTTTTTTGTTATTGAGCTGCATGAGTTGCTTATAAATTTTAGAGATTAATCCTTTGTCAATTGCTTCATTTGCAACTATTTTCTCCCATTCTGAGGGGTGTCTTTTGGTTTTGTTTATGGTATCCTTTGCTGTGCAAAAGCTTTTAAGTTTCATTAGGTCCCATTTGTTTATTTTTGTTTTTATTTCCATTTCTCTAGGAGATGGGTCAAAAAGGATCTTGCTGTGATTTATGTCAGAGTGTTCTGCCTATGTTTTCCTCTAAGCGTTTGATAGTGTCTGGCCTTACATTTAGGTCTTTAACCCATTTTGAGTTTATTTTTGTGTGTGGTGTTAGGGAGTGTTCTAATTTCATACTTTTACAGGTAGCTGTCCAGTTTTCCCAGCACCACTTATTGAAGAGGCTGTCTTCTCCACTGTATATCCTTCCCACCTTTATCAAAGATAAGGTGACCATATGTGTGTGGGTTTATCTCTGGGCTTTCTATCCTGTTCCATTGATCTATATTTCTGTTTTTGTGCCAGTACCATACTATCTTGATTACTGTAGCCTTGTAGTAGAGTCTGAAGTAAGGGAGCCTGATTCCTCCAGCTCCATTTTTCATTCTCAAGATTGCTTTGGCTATTCGGGGTCTTTTGTGTTTCCATACAAATTGTGAAATTTTTTGTTCTAGTTCTATAAAAAATGCCAGTGGTAATTTGATAGGGATTGCATTGAATCTGTAGATTGCTTTGGGTAGTAGAGTCATTTTCACAATGTTGATCCTTCCAATCCAAGAACATGGTATATTTCTCCACCTATTTGTATGATGTTTAATTTCTTTCATCAGTGTCTTATAGTTTTCTGCATACAAGTCTTTTGTCTCCTTAGGTAGGTTTATTCCTAGATATCTTATTCTTTTTGTTGCAATGTAAATGGGAGTGTTTTCTTAATTTCACTCTCAGATTTTTCGTTAGTGTATAAGAATGCCAGAGATTTCTGTGCATTAATTTTGTATCCTGCTACTTTACCAAATTCATTGATTAGCTCTAGTAGTTTTCTGGTAGCATCCTTAGTATTCTCTATGTGTAGTATCATGTCATCTGCAAACAGTGACAGCTTTACCTCTTCTTTTCCTATCTGGATTCCTTTTATTTTTTTTTTTTCTCTGATTGCTGTGGCTAGAACTTCCAAAACTAGGTTTAATAAGAGTGGTGAGAGTGGGAAACCTTGTCTTGTTCCTGATCTTAGTGGAAATGGTTTCAGTTTTTCACCATTGAGGACAATGCTGGCTGTGGGTTTGTCATATATGGCCTTTATTATGTTGAGGAAAGTTCCCTCTATGCCTGCTTTCTGCAGGGTTTTTATCATAAATGGGTGTTGAATTTTGTCAAAAGCTTTCTCTGCATCTACTGAGATGATCATATGGTTTTTCTCCTTCAGTTTATTGATATGGTGTATCACGTTGATGATCAAATTCTTGATAATCACAATAAATGAGAAACTTTATTCACATAAATAATAATTTTTTAATCAAAATAAAGCACAGTATTTACAACCATACAAAATTTTGCAGCAGTTGAAATTATATGTGAAGAATCTAATAGTTCTCTTTCATTAACAAATGTAATATTGAAATTTTTTATAATGTTGAAATACAAATGAATATCAAAGGCAATCAAATGTGTTATGTAAAGGATCTAGAAGATGATGTAGTTCTACTTTACAAAGCACACATAACATTGTTGGAACAGTCACCCCTCCAGCTGGTTTGGATGCCACTGAAAGGGTACATCAGGCACAAATGGACAGAAGTGACTGAAATACGTAAAGCAGAGAGTTGATGCTGCTACCTGAAGCTGCGTCAGCTGGGAGCCCCACTGAGCCTCCCTGGGCCCCAGTCTCTACCAGAGGCCTTGGCTGTGCTCCATCTCCTGGGCACCTGGAATATGAATATCAGTTCCACAGACCCCTTGTCCTTGCTGGGCAGCCATGAGCTCTGCAGCTGGCTGGTGATGTGAGTGTCACCTTGTCTGGGCTCTTAGCACATTACCATAGAGCACAAGGTCTGGAAGGAGGTCGTGAGTTTACTGCCCATGGAGGCTACTGCATGAGCTTCTTGGGCAAGGGGCTGCCCTCCAGGAAACCCAGATGAGGTTGCTTATGAGAAGGCCCTGCTCAACTGTCCTGAGGGCTGAAGAAATCAATATGTTACAACACCCACAGTCCATTCATGAGTCACCAGAAGAGAAGCTCTGGAACTGAGACTATATAGAGAACTTTGATAAACACTGACCAGATCCGAGTTCATAATGGAGTTATTAGCAAATAAGAACGAAATGGTATCACACAGACCACATTCTCTGACCACAGTTTGTTAAATTAGAAACCGTCTTTGCATAAATTATAAAAACCAAAAACACATGTTTTTGAAAACTAAATAATTTTCTAAATGCCTTATGAAAGCAGAACAAAGATTATAAAGTAATTAGAGCTGAATGAAAATGAAAGCATCGATCCATAATCTGTAGTCCACAAGTCTGAAATCCAGAAGATTCTGAAAACTGAAAACTTTTGTTCATAACTCATTCAGTGGCAAAACCTGACCTGAGACCGTTCACAGTCTCAGTGATCCCACCTCCAACAAAATGGATGAAGGAAAAAAAAAAGAGAAGAGGCACAAATAAGCAATATTAGCAACAACAGCAATAAAAGACTAAGTAGAACAGAGAATAACCATCATAAGAGAATGCCTGGAGCAACTTTATGCCAATACATTTGGAAATTTGGACAAAATGCGTAATTTCCTAGAAATTATACATTGGTGAAATTGACTCATGAAAAATAGAAAAACCGAATAAACTTAGTTCTAAGAAATTGAGTTATTAAAGTCTCCTCTCTCCCCCATCAGCTTTTCGGAATAAGAAATACAAATGGCCAATAAACAGGAAAATATGCTAAATCTCCATCCTAATCAAGAAAATGCAAACTGAAATAGTATCGGGCGAACCGTTCCCACCTGTCTGATTAGTAAAGATGAAAATGCCAATGTTGCTGAGGATGTGGAGAAACCAGCCCTCTTCCATAATGTGGGTAGGAATGTAAATTGGCAAATCAATTTGTAGAGCAATTTGGCAGTATCTAGAAAATGTAGAGATGCTCTGATCCAGCAGTTCCTGTTTTAGATATATGTCCGACCTGAGGAAATTTCAGTACTTTTGCACAGAGGAACAGCAAGGGGGCCAGAGTAGCTGGAACAGAGGGAGTGAGCGGGGGGAGTGTGCAGGGACCCATGGCAGAGAGGTGGTTGGGAGTCGTGTTGTGTAGGGCTGGCAGGCCTTGGGGAGGGCTTTGCCCTTTAGTGGACATCAGCTGGGGAGCTGTTGGAGGGCCCTGGGTAGCAGGGGGACAGATGTTTCAACAGGATCATATCACTCTGGCGCTGCATTGAGCACAGCTTGTTAAGGCAGACACAGGCAGGGAAACAAGTTAGGTGAAGTTCCCACGACGACGATGAGGCTTGTTAAGGATGGGAGCAGTGGAGGTGGAGATGAATGGTCAGATCCTGAATAACCCAGGACCACGTGACTGAAGCTGAGCACACATGTAGCACCGGCCTCACCCCCACACACCGTCCAGATATGTGGGTTAGAAATCTTCCAGCAGCAAACAAGTCAACTCCCTTTCGTTTGTACTTCTTAGAATCCAGTTCCTCCCCCGGAAAGCAGCGCTTCTTTCCCATTCCTTGTGCAGGTGAGGAGGCCACTACTATTCCTGCTTGTTTAATTTTGACCCTTTAAAGAGTGTTGGGGAAGGATTTCTATAAGTGAATCAGTCTGACAGTTTCTAGTCACGTAGAGCATGGAGGTGTCATGGAATGAAGCAAGAAAGCAGATCCCCAAATATATCTTCAAAATCCTAAGATCTTGAGAAGAGTCGCTGCAGAAACAAACAAGGTAAAAATTTTAAAAATAATGAGGGGAGTTATGAAGGACTGCACTGTAGTTGGTGCCTCTTCCTGAAAGTAGATCTGCTCATGTTGTTCTCTGAGGGGAGATTCTCACTTTGCTCTGTCTCAATGCCAAGATAGGGACTCTGAATGGTTGGTTGGATCTACTGAGTTTGGGAGTTTACAAAGAAAATAAGGAAATTATTTGAAAAGAACCCATCATTTGTTTAAAGGTATGGGTTGCCAAGCAGTTACTTTGAACAGACTTAATTACGAATATTAAAAGGCAACCCAGCAGCATGATTCTGTCGTTTGGTCTTATGAGCTTAGGAACACGTGCCACCCTGTGCTGGTCTGGGCGTGGCTGGGTGAGCCGAGGGGCACATGGATTTCAGTTGTCGCCTGCCCCATGGGTAGGGGCAGCAGGCTTGTTTAGGGCAGAACATACAAAACTGTCCTTGCTCACCCCTCGTCCAGTCACATCTTGGTAAAACCCAGAGCTAAGAGCAACCAAAGATCTCTTTGGTTCAGTCTGGCTCCTCTTTTTAAATCCTTAATGTTTTGTTCTCATCTGCTCACTTCTTTCTGCATCCCACACAGTGAGGGCACATTGACCCGCCCTAACTCAGGCTGGACTCACCACTTCCTTTCGTTAAGGCTGACACATTAACTGACAAGAATATCTTTCTTTTTTGTAGTTTCACAAAGTTCAAACTTACAGTAGATAGTTTTTACAACTCTATGCAATTTAGCTATTTCCCCCATCACAGATCCATTTAAATATAAGAACTTAGGAGCTGTAGTTTTCTTTTGTATGGCTCTGTAAAATGTCTCTTGCTTCTTTCTCCCCTCTCCTCCTCTTCCTTCCTTTTATAATTAAAGCCTTATGGATATTCTTATTTTGAGGAAGGAGTGGTTTAGGTTTGCCTGGTTTGTCGTGTATGAAAAGCTCTTAATTATAATGGTGGAATATGGGGCTTAACGGTGGATGTTGGGTTGATAATTTTGGTTGGGGATTCTGCAAAATGGTACTGTAGATGCAACCCTTTTGCTCCCTAACTCCACTAGCTGGTTTTGAATTGCTCTTGATTATTCACCCAGGTCTCCTATGGTGTCATTTTGATCTACTGTCTCATTTACTTTCCTCTTTGACCAGAACAGTTCCATTTTTTAACCATCAGATAGTTTGAAGCTGGGAAGCCTGAGCTTCAGTCCTGACTCTGCCAATGAATCTGAGACACTGGTCACAGCTTGTTACCCCTCAGGACCTCAGTTTCTCCAAAAGTAAAGAAAAGAATGTCGGGCTCCATCCCAGATCTAACGGTCTGTGGAATTTGGGAAGTTGTCTCTTGCTCCGTACCACACATTAAAGGAAGAAGAGTAAAGGGGGGCCACTGCCCTGGCTGTTTCTTCTTCTGATGTCTCTTTTGCATATTTCATTATGAATCTGAGGAAGTGGAGTAAAAGGCAAGGTTACGGAAATGATTCATCTCTCTCACCAGATGGGCTTTTTGCACTGTTTCCAAGCCCTTCCTGACAGTGGTTCTCTAACTCGTCCTTGCTGAAGCACAGATTTGACAGGCCCACCAAGAGAGTTTCTGGCTCAGTAGGCCTGGGGTGAGTGGGGCCCAAGACTGCTTTTCTAACAATATGTTACTGATGCTGCTGGTCTGAGGACCTAACCTTGAGCACCACTGGCTTAAACAACAGCCTCCTCAATATCTCTTCTTGTGTGATAACAACTAGAGTATCAGTTGAGCCTCAGGCTTCTCCAGGTGTCTGTGTAGTGGTCTACATGTCTTAGCTACTCAATCCCCATGACAGCCCTTTGGGAAAAGGGGATGTATAATTACTATTGTGCAGATGAGAAAGTCATGGTTGTGAGAGGTTAAGCAATATGCCTGATCCCCCTCTTTCAGAGAAGGCAGACCTGGGAGTCAAGTCCTGACTGTCTGACTTGGAACTGGTGCTCAATTTCACTTCTCATTCTGGCCAAACTGGATGTGTTACTACCCTCTGGACATTTGCTTATGCTGGCCCTGCCTGGGGTGCTTCTCTGCCATGGGCTCTGCCCTGTCATCCTCAGAGGTCATTTCAAAGGCTCCCTCTCCTGAGAAGCTCCTACAGATTTCCTAGTCTCTTACTACTCTGATGCAGACCGTTGATAACATCTTCCTCCTCTGAACATCCATTGTACTTTATATTTGCCTTACTCTGTTTTGTCCTGTGTCTTAGCTGCTTGTTTTCCCAGCTCCATTGCTCAAGCCTGTGGGCTCCTTAAAGGCAGGGACTGATGCTTGTTCCTGTTTGGATTCACTGCCCCCTCTATTCCCAGTACCTGGCTCAGGGCTTCAGACATACGCACATTCACCAGACACACCTGTTAGGTTGAACTTGAAAAAGAAAGAAGTGGCTTATTCCCTGGTGCAGGCTGTGCCCCTGGGAAATTAGCCTGCCACATGTTTATTAGGAGTGCTTAGGAATAACTCAGGTGGGAGGGAAAGGCAGGAAGTAGGATGAGAAGAGGGCAATCTCAACAAAGGCCTCAGCTGACTCCCTGGGGAGCTCTGGAGCTGGGAGGACCCTTCATAGTTATGAAGAGATGAGGCAATGGATGAAGGCTGTCCTGGGAAGGGAATGTGACTCTTTTCAGCAGAGGTGATGCCCAAAGGAGGCTGACAGCTGTGGCTGTGTTAGCCACTCCCAGCACGAGGGGGAATGAGCCCTTCAGATCTGAAGGGGAGCCTGGGGTGCAGCACAGTGACCCTGGATGCACCCCCTAGATGACTCAGCCAACCCTCTCAGCCCTGGTGTTCCCCTTCTAGTCCCTGCTGCCTGCTTTCTGCATTTTGTACTCAGCTCAAGCATTTGGGGTGGCCTCTGGTGTGGAAGATCACACCAGCTGACTGCCCCAACCTCATGCTCTTCCTTCCTTTCTAACTGTGATTACATTCAGGTCAGCCTCCCTCCTAGCTAGAGGTGGTAGTGTGGCACCATCCTCGCCAATGAAACTAAAGGGGAAATCTGCTAGGGATTCCTGGGAAATTGTTCTTCCTTCCTATTCTTGCTGTCCCTTCCCCCTCCTCTTAATTTATTCTCCTTTTGTCTTTCTGCTTAGAATGCCAATATGAGGCTGGCAGTAGGCCAGCCATCTGGAACCCATGTGGCAGCCAGGGAGATGAAAGCATCACTCCAGGGATGCAGAGTAGAGAGCTGGACAAAGCAGCTGGGGTATTTGTGTGAGTCAGACAAGGCCATAATGAGTCAAGCCACCCCTGTGCCTGGGTTTCTGTTGTGTGCAGGTGGGGGAGACTCAGCTGGAATGGTCACCCCGTTATTATGGCTGGTGTCTGTGCTGACCACTCAGTACATTGTTCTCCTATATCTGGTTATCTAGAAGTACGTGGGCTGGATCTGTGAGTCATAGATTAGGGATCTTGGACTTGGGGAGCTGATGAAAAGTCTTGGAAAGTAGGGAAGGGGTCCTAAAGGGTGGATGTGGAGGAGGCTAGGCAGCAAGAAACAAGCAAAGGCAGAAGGAAAGATTAAGCCAAATCATTGTTGTTCAATAACAGTCATTTCCTACCAGCTCCCAGTGTCACCAACACACCCAGAACTTTCATGGGCCCACACAGCACTAGGAAGGTGGCCTAGGAGAGCTTAGGCCTGCCTCAAAGATAGGCGGAACTGAGGCTGAGTCTTGGATTCCTCTCTGATAAGCTGTGTGACCTTGTGCAAGTCGCTTAGCCTCTCTGAATTTTTGTTTGGAAAAAGATTTAATGCAACTTACAAATGGAGCTAGGCCAAGAGAAACATTTCAGATAAATTGTTGAGGAAATGGAGGAAAACAAGTGGACACCAGTGAGTCAGGCCACAGAGGGTATGCTCCAAGTTTCAGTATACTTGCTGGAGGCCTTCCAACATCTTGCCCTCAGCCCCAGCAGCCAATGAAGAGTAAAACACATTTAGTTTCGAATTCTCAGGCAGGGTAGTTCCGCAGGAGACACATAGCCATTCTTGGTATTGGATTCAAGGAGAGAGGTATCTTCCACGGGTCTTCTTTGAGAAGACATGGACATGGTGAAGTCTGTACTAAAATGTTTTACACAAGACCATCCTGAAAAAGGTGGTTAAATAAGTTTGGAAAGCCCCGTCTATCAGACCTCCTTCTTGGAGAGTCCCACATCAGTGAATTAAAGGCCCTGTAAATTTCACGGTGGACAGACTAGCTTCCAGAGCTTCTGGAGCACAGAAGAGTATCTTCAACTTCTTCTTCCTCTTGCTCCTAATTTTCTTTTGTAGCTGTTGACTGGTGTATCATGGAGCTCATGATGGCAGCTACTAGGGCAATGTAATCAATTTTCTTTAACGAGATCCGTGGAGTAGATACAGCAGAGCACTTCAAAGAGCCATTTAAAAGTGAAACACTCTTCAATGTATGTCAGTTGCAGAGCAAAGTTCAGGAAGAGGTATTCTTGGGGGCGGGGTGGGGGGGAGTGGGGTGTGGAGGGCTGCATCTGCATCATACAAAGCATCTAGTAAGTGTGCATGGATTAATCTTCCCTTTCTGGACATAGAGAACAGCCCCTTGCTAAGGGATTAGGGCCATTCTTAATGTATGAGCTATTCCTTTCTTATGGATTGAGTTGAAGTTTCCCTTTTATGGGTTTCCTAAAAGCAAAAGTAACAGTCCCAGGCACTTTAATGGGGGGGAAGTATGTTACTTGTACCTAAACACATATTTACCCCAATAGGAATGTCATGCCAGTAAGGGAAAGAAAGGCCTGGTGTGGTGAGGTCATTCTGGGGCCCCTTGCAGAAACCCCAGACCCACTTCTGGAGTGCAGCCAAAAAGCAATGGCAGAATGGCCTTGGTAGCCCAGGCCAGTTTCTTTTACTGGATCAGTTCACACCTGATAACCAGGACCATTTCCTGAGTTAAAACATCCCAGGGAAGTTTGCTGGGGAGAGGACAGGCAGGGTGGATGTATCCTCCTGAGTTCATATGTGTGGAGCATTTGAAATAGGCCTAGAGGATATCTTCAGTTCTTCCATCCCAGCACTTCTCAGTCCACTCGGCATCCATACTCAAGGTTTGTCCAAGATCCAACTTGTCCCTGAAGCTTTGGATAGCAACCCTGCCTCCAGGCAGTCTCTCCATTCTGCCTCATTGCCTGTATCAGTGTTTCTCAAACACGACCTCGGGGGAATCTTGCTAAAAATGCAAATTCTGAGTCAGTAAGGAATGGAGTGGGACTTGAGATTGGGCCTTTCTGATAAACTCCCAGGTGGTGTGGATGTTGCTGGACCACCATGCTGAAGATAAAAGGTCCTACATAAAACCAGTCAGCACTGCTGTTTAGTGCCTTCCAGTAGTTCATGCAGAGTAGGTCTTACATTTCCCCTGTACCTACCATGATGCTTAGCTCAGCACTCCATCCATGAGCACTGCTTCCTAAATGTTTGGTGTGGACACCATGAGAGCTATGAGAAAATCGCAAAAACCCACCTGATTCTTCATGGATTGGAGCTAGGATCATGGGCCATTAGCAGAAAACATCTTTGCCCTTCTCTCAGCCCCCGGCTGCCTCAGTTTTGATTTCTGCGTTGAAATCCCCTCTCCTTACCTGTTCTTTTTTTTTGCCTTTTTGTCTTAACCTGTAAAGAAGGATTGAAACTAACAACCTTTGATTTTAAGTGTTTAGTGTAGTTTCCTTCTTGCAGGTTTTGAATTATCTGCATGACTCATCTCTCCCCATGCTTTTTGAAAGTCTGCATTTCCCTGTCCCCTGCTTAACCTCCAAGGCCACTCACTCCTGGGATGTGTCACAGTTGCTTTGTCAGTTTTGAGAGAGTCTCTCTCCTTGAGAGACTCCCCACCTTGCTTTTGTCGTATCCACCTTCTCTCTGGGGCAGAGAGACTGTTGATGCCTCAGCCATCCACACCATATTAACCCCTTCTTGGTTGTTTCCACACATTCCCTCCACTGTCACTCTTGGATTGCTGTGCTTTCTGTAGAAGACACACACAACCTCCGGGAGAAAGGGTATGAGTCACAGGTCATGGAGGCTGTACACATGGGCTGGGACCAAGAGGCAGCTCAGAAACTGGTGGGCTGTGAACATTTCACTCAGTGCTGTTCACCTCAGCCCAGGTCACTGGGCAATGTCCAAGTTGTCACAACTAACACGTGTGGATCAACACATAACAGGAGGGAGTGGGGACTGGGCTGGACAGGGGAGTGGCTGGGCTGCTGTTTTGCACCTGAAGAAGTGTCCTGTGGTGCATTCTACACAGGGTATAATGGGGTGTTCTGACCCAGGGTCCTGATTCCATCCAAACAGCCCAGTCTAGTGGGTGGGGCCTGGTGGTAAAACTACAGACACCACCTAAATCTGCATCCAAAATGCAGGTGATCTGTCCTTCAGGGCTACACTACGGATCGGGAGTATAAAGAGTGCTGAGGACATCCAGGGCCAGGGGGAACCTCTTCAGCAGCTCAGCAGGATTTCAGGGCCCCACATATGTGAACTGGAATTCACAGGGGTACTATCAAGCCAGAGTCAGAAATCACTGCTCCAGAGACTTAAAGGGTGCCTGTGTTTCTATTTCCTCCACAACCAAGACAGCCTGGTATGAAGTATAAGACTAGAATTTGAGGGCATAGGATTTTAGGTGGTGGTGGT
Organism: Kogia breviceps; assembly: GCF_026419965.1. Lineage (NCBI taxonomy): Eukaryota > Metazoa > Chordata > Mammalia > Artiodactyla > Physeteridae > Kogia > Kogia breviceps. Next base: position 41,815,280 of record NC_081319.1, read on the forward strand.
GCGAGGGGGTTTGAAAGGTGGCACATATGCTTCCTCCTTTATATTATTATTTTTTAAAGTGTGCTGAAAGCAGAGTTACAATCTGATTGTTAACCTGGCATGCTTTGCTTTGCTAGAAGCAACCGTTTTGAGGGGAAACCTGCTCTTTGTGGTATAATGTCTAGTTCTTTATCTCATCAAGGTGTGACTTTCAATACTTGTTTCTAGTGGGTTGTTTGTCTTTTTCTTGCAAATGTGTAAGAACTCTATGTATTATAGATATCAATACTTTATTGATCATCTTTGTTGCAAACGTATTTTCTCCGAACAGTTTTTTTTTTTTTGCGGTATGCGGGCCTCCCACTGCTGTGGCCTCTCCCGTTGCGGAGCACAGGCTCCGGACGCGCAGGCCCAGCGGCCATGGCTCACGGGCTTAGTTGCTCCGCGGCATGTGGGATCTTCCCGGACCAGGGCACGAACCCGTGTCCCCTGCATCGGCAGGCGGATTCTCAACCACTGCGCCACCAGGGAAGCCCGAACAGTTATTTTTATATTGGGTTTGCTATGGTCTATTCTGTTCTACAAAATGTTGAAAAATTTATAAAATCAAATATGCTTACCTGTTCTTTTATAGCTTCTGGATTCTTGTGCCATATCACTAATATAAGGAAAAGCTATTTATTTTTGTGTGTTCCAGAAGTTTCTTTCTCTTTGATTTTCTAGGTATATGAACATGCAAAGTTTTATCAACATTTTTCTTCGTGTTTTTTAGACCCTCTAAAATAATATTAAATTATAATGGTGGCGGCAGGCATTGATACATGGTGCTTGACTTATTTGACTTAGCTTTAATATTTCACTATTTGGGGTGATTTTTTTTTTTGAGGATTTTTGGTAACAGATTTCATCACAGTTTCCCCCATTTTGGAGATAATTGCTGAGCTTTTTTCTTTTTTAATACATTTATTTATGTATTTATTTATTTATTTATGGCTGTGTTGGGTCTTCACTGCTGCACACAGGCTTTCTCTAGTTGCAGAGAGCAGGGGCTACTCTTCGTTGCAGTGCGCGGGCTTCTCATTGCGGTGGCTTCTCTTGTTGCGGAGCATGGGCCCTAGGCATGTGGGCTTTAGTAGCTGTGGCACATGGGCTCAGTAGTTGTGGCTTGTGGGCTATAGAGAGCAGGCTCAGTTCTTGTGGCGCACGGGCTTAGATGCTCTGTGGCATGTGGGATCTTCCTGGACCAGGGATTGATCCTGTGTCCCTGGCACTGGCAGGCGGATTCTCAACCACTACACCACCAGGGAAGTCCAATTGCTGAGCTTTTATCAAATAATTTTTCAGTATCTATTAATGCAATCATTTGGTTTTTGCCATTTAATTTGTTAATCTAATGTATTAAGAGAATAGAGCTCCTAATTCAGACCATCTTTTCATGTTTAGATACCATCACTTGACCACAGTATATTATTCTTTTGATGTACTGCTAGATTTTATTCCCCAGTATTTTGACTTTTACTTACAAATGTATAAGTGAGATTGATATATTTATAAGTGAGAATTGCACTCTAACTCTATCTTTAAAAACAGACTGACTTCACAAAATTAAATGGGAATTTTTCCATAGTTTTCTATGAGCTACAATAATTTAAATATCATAGAAATTATCTCTTCTTTAAAGGTTAAGTAGAACTTAGCTATGAAAATATCCGGTTCTGGTATCTTTTTAAAAGTAGATATTAATTTACCTTTGTGATTTTTCTATGTTATTCAGCCCATTTGTATTTTCTACTTCTTTTTGGGTGAATTTTGATACATAAAAATTTTCTAGGCATCCTCCCATTTCTTCAAGGTTTTCCAGTGAGTTGTCATAGTGCTGTATGTAGAATTCATCTATAATTGTTCATCCCTCCCGTCTTTGTGTGTCTCCTTTCTTATCTAATGAATGTGCAGCTCATAGAAGAGCAAATCCAAGTGACTGAAAAATATACAAATATGCACAAACACAGAAATTACATTCAAAGTGAAAAATCACTTTACGTCCACTATACAGAACACATTAGGAAGAGTGGAAATGCCTGGTATAATGAGTTAGTGAGGAGTAGGGAGGAGTGAGAGGTTTCTTCATATGCTGTCTGTGGAAAAGTAAATTACTGTTATTGCTTTATAAAATAATCTGCCAGGTTCTTTCAAATTTAAAACACATATCTTGTGCCCCACCAATCCCATGCCTGGGAACCAATGCCATAGAAATAAAAGTACCAGTGACTGGCATGTAAGGATATGTAAGTAAAAAAGAAAAATTTTGAAAAGCCATTAATTCTGAATACTAGAAAGGTTCAATAAATTATGGCCCATCCACACCCTAGAATATTATTATGCAATTAAAAAGAAGGAATTAGAGCCAAACTGGCTGATTAGGAAGAATTTCCACAAAGTATTATGGAATTCAAAAGCAAGAGGCAAAGAACAGTGTACTGCGTATTGTAAACAATGGCAGAAAAAGAAAAAGAAAAACCCAAACAACTGTGTATGGATATGGTACATTAGGACAGAAAACATGGGTCATTTGTGAGACTTGGGGGATATCAGAAGAAGAAAGAGTGGAGATGGAAAGATCATCTTAGGAAAAAAAGGAGAGAAACAAAAAACTGTACTACCAAGAAAAAGATACCCTCAGATGTGCATGTATAATATGATCCCACAAATGTAAAATTATATATGTTAATGTGTGTTTTGGAGAATAGCCCAAAGTGATCAACGACTGCTGCATCTAGAAATGAGTACTTGAGTTCACTGTCATCCAAGCCCGTGCTCTCCCAGTGATGTGAGTTTCTACTGGGGTTTCACTTAAGCCCAAATGATAATCTGTAACCAATGAACCAAATGTTAAACTTAACCATAACCAACGTAACTCATACACAATGCTGGGAGAAATAAAGAGGGACAAGAACTGCAGGCAGAGACAATACATATTTTTGCAACTGGTTTTTAAGACCCCCGTCCTCCGCTACTATTTCAGGTTCCCCTTTCCTGTGGCCACCACCTGCATGGATGGAGTCCTTTGAGGTGGCCCAGTCTGTCATTCCTCAGTCCCTTGAGACATCCACAGACCTGTCTGTATAGGACTGGGGTAGTTTCTGTTAATCCTACTTTTGGGTATAACAGTTTAAGGTGATGCATAAAACATTCCCCTACGTTTCATATATGATATATACTCTTCCAGAATATATATATTTGTATGTATTTTTTAAAAAATTCTTTCTCTTGTTCACCATTTCTCTAATTGTGTAAGGAAATGACAGTGGGGTCAGGTGGCATTCTCAGTTTCCTTAATAACTTTTTTGGGTCACTTGGCCACTAAAACCTTGAGATCAGTGGAGCTTCATGGTGTGAGGACAGGAAACAACACTTGTGAGTGGATCATTAGGTAAAAACATGAGATGTGTCACAGCCTCCTGCGTCTCCCCACCCAACTTCATCTTGTGGTTCCTACCTCTGGTTTAGAGGCGAGGTCATCTCAATCTTCAAGATGCTGTCTCAGCTGGTAACTTAGTTAAAAGTTTACATAATTTGAAAAGAATGTATTGACTTTTCAGGCACAGTAATAGATAGAAAAGCATTACACCAGTGTATCTTTAGGCTTCTTATAAGACTTCCTGAAATATCTATAGTTCTGGAAATAACCACACAGATGTTGCTCTCTTTTTTTCTGTTTTAACTTCTTGTGAGTCACAAGAGACAAAACACATAGATTTTGGACCAATACCCAATATGGATATAGTTGATGTAAGAATTCAATGCCATTCAAAAATGTGGTTGAGATAATATGAGGCAGGTAAAAAATGTGGTTAATTGAATCTAATTTTTGCTTCAGCTTTTTTTTTTTTTTTTTGCGGTATGCGGGCCTCTCACTGTTGGGGCCTCGCCCGTTGCGGAGCACAGGCTCCGGACGCGCAGGCTCAGCGGCCATGGCTCACGGGCCCAGCCGCTCCGCTGCATGTGGGATCTTCCCGGACCGGGACACGAACCCGTGTCCCCTGCATCGGCAGGCGGACTCTCAACCACTGTGCCACCAGGTAAGCCCTTGGCTTCAGCTTTGACCTTAGTCATTGGAAGGGCAAAAAGCTATTTGCCTGCATCAATGTTAATTTTGGGATTTCTGAACTTTTGCATGATCAATGGTCATGTGATTATGCAGATCCCCATCATATAAATGTATGAAACACAAGAACAAGCTTATTATAAATAATTGAATTCAGTTCCAAACATACATAAGCATTTGGAAGTAACTTAGAGTGAAAAATCTCTTTATGTGCTTTATATGTTGAAATTCTATCAACCAGTTGAAATATAAACGTACATTGAATATTGCAAGAGTAAGATGCTGTAAAAACTGATAGTAATAAGCTGTCAATTTTATGTACAAAAATTAAGATGTTTCAAATAGTTAAATAAATAGAAAAATTAGACTGGAGTTAAAACCAGAAATCAGGGAGAATTTGATTTATTTGGATACTGTAGGAAGTACATTGTATCAGTTTTAGGCTGAGAAATGTTTATAAACATATAAATAACATTAAAAGGTAGAACAGAAAAAAAGAATAGAGATTATGGAGAGTCAGTTATATAATTTTGATATTTGTAGTTGTTGACTTCCTAGAATTATTCATAAAATTAAACAAAATAAGCTTTAAGAACTGTAATTGATTCTTAGTTTAGTTAATTCAATTTTAGCCAAGAATCTTGCCATAAGGTTTTTGTGTGTTTGTTTTTAATTAATTAATTTATTTTGTTTATTTTATTTTTGGCTACATTGGGTCTTCATTGCTGCACGCGGGCTTTCTCTAGTTGCGGCGAGTGGGGGCTACTCTTCGTTGTGGTGCGCGGGCTTTGCATTGCGGTGGCTTCTCCTGTTGTGGAGCATAGGATCTAGGCACGTGAGCTTCAGTAGTTGTGGCACGCGGGCTCTGTAGTTGTGGCTCATGGGCTCTAGAGCGCAGGCTCAGTAGTTGCGGTGCACGGGCTTAATTGCTCCGCGGCATGTGGGATCTTCCCGGACCAGGGGTCGAACCTGTGTCCCCTGCTTTGGCAGGTGGATTCTTAACCACTGTGCTACCAGGGAAGCCCCTCCATAAGGTTTTCTATTTGAGAATTCTTCTCATCCTGTGAAGATGAATTAAAAGCAAAATGTGAAGGTTTTCACCTTAAAATTTCCTAAAAGAACTTCAGAAGAATGTATGAAAATATCCATGATAAATTTTCTTTGATCCAGTCATTAAAAAGAATATGAGGTATTCAAAAAAGAAAATGTTGAGGTGAAAGGGAAACATTCTATTTTATTAATCAAACTTTGAAACAGTCTACCTCACAAGACTGTTTTACAAAGGCACAATCTTTGTTTTCAAAAGACAATTGAAAACAGAGGCTAAAATTTAACAAAAACCTTGTCAAAGTGATTGCTAGAGGTTCCCAACCATTTTCAGAAGTTGAAGAATTTTGAGATTTGTCCAGGCTGTGAATTCTAGATGCAAATATTCTTCTAGAAAACATGGATTACTGACAATCCTAAAGTTTGTGTACGATGCACCTGATATTTGGGCATGCAGAGACTACCAGATAGCTTTTTTTTTTTTTTTAAGTTTGAGAGCACCATGGAATCAGACGGAATTCTATTATGTTTTACTTTATTTGCTTGTCAAGAGATTTCTAAGTCTCATATGGATAACAACTTAGTGAATCTGAAGGAAAGAAAAAACACGTATTGAATGGAAAATCAAAAATGCAAAATGTTCTGTTATTGTCATTGATAATGGAAAACACTTGGTGAGACTATGAGTGATTTAGGGATCACAAGCATGCAGTGTTTTGTTCACACCTTTCAGTTGTGTTTTCAGAAAGTACCTATGACATTGCATAATGTAGCAGAATTGCTGATCATAAGCAAAAAGGTAGATGGCCACTAGTATTATTCAGTGTTTAGCCAAAGGTAAACTATATGACATACACGAGATAGTAAAACTGCTTTAATACACATTTCTCCAAAATGCTCAAATGGCATAGCATCCTTGATGTGTTAGAGAGGCTGCTTGATCAAAAGGAAGTGGATTAATACACTTCACAAATAACAGTGCTGGCACAGTAAAACTTGGTAACAACCAATAGTTGCTTGTGGAAAAATAACTGATTTACTGGAACCCACTGAAGAAGTCATCTTGAAAGCACAAGTATTTCTGACCCAATATTGCTGTGAAGATCCTGCTATCCTTCCACTCCAGAGGTGTGCCTGCGATGAGAGCTGAGGTGCAGGTGGAATCTGAGACAGTTTTTTAAAATATTTAATGCCAGTTGGATTGCTTATGGCACATTATTAGATTCAAGGCTTAAGAACAACCCTTTCTCGAGTGCTTGTATGGAACAAGCATGGGAAAATATTAGAAATCTAAAATGAAAAAGTGAAGGCAATAATCGTAATCCCTTGTCTTCACTTGGGTTTCCCAGAAGGCAGAGCTCAAGATCAAGATCAAGGTTTATGTGCCAGAACTTCATCAGGGTATGTGATCTCAGGCAGCAGAGGTGAAGGATGGGGTAGTAAAGCAGGAAAAGAGTCAGGGCCAGTACAAGGATGCATTGTGACCACTACCATGCATGCTGGAAGCTATGAGATGCTTCTCAGGATTGTCTATCTGGGGGTGGAGGCAGACACATTTCCCCATCAGCTCCTATCTTCCATTGGTCAAGGCTTTGCCCCACTGGACATAAGTCGCCTGCACTCCCAGCTTGCACATGCATGGTGCTGAGTGTCAGTGGAGGAGTCCTGGGGTAGGTGGTGAGAGGCATGGTCCGAGCCCAGACCAGGTGCCATCAGGCTGCACCTGTGAGAGGCTGACAGGTGCCCCAGCAGAAAAGGCTGAGAGGATTGGAAGTGGCTCCTAAGAGGTGTCCAAATAGTCAGCTTTTAAGAACACTCTTCAGAAGGCACCCTCTTCAAGCAGTGCACTAATAGTGAAATTGCATTATCAATCAGTGATGGTATCTTTAATTCCAAGAGTTGAAGAGGAGACTGTCACCTTAGTTGATTACCACGAGAGATCAGGAAAGGAAAGCTTAGTAAGTCTGTGACAACATCACCGTGAGCACTTCCCCACACTGGTACAGTAAGCACAAGACCTTGCTCCTCCGCTAGCCTCGGCTGGAAGCCATAACTGTGTAGGATCTTACATGTGCTGCGTGGTGACCTCTGGAGCCGCTGAATGCTGACAGTGCAGAAAAGTGATTGTCTCTGCACCATGATGTCAATCTTTAAAAATGAGAGCACTTGGGCTTCCCTGGTGGCACAGTGGTTGAGAATCTGCCTGCTAATGCAGGGACCACGGGTTCAAGCCCTGGTCTGGGAAGATCCCACATGCCACGGAGCAACTGGGCCCGTGAGCCACAATTGCTGAGCCTGTGTATCTGGAGCCTGTGCTCCGCAACAAGAGAGGCCGGGATAGTGAGAGGCCAGTGCACGGCGATGAAGAGTGGCCCCCGCTTGCCACAACTAGAGAAAGCCCTCGCACAGAAACGAAGACCCAACACAACCATTAAAAAAAAAAAAATGAGAGCACTCACCTTTACTATTACAACTGCAATTATAATTAAATTTTAAAATAAGATTTCAGATTTATGTAAATCCCAGCAATTTTTTTTCTGTGATAGTGACCATCAGTTTTGGACTTAGCTGTGGCCAGGTATTTTAGCCAGTGTTATACCATTCAGCATTTACCAAAAATGTGTAGTTGATTAGCCTCTAATTTAATAGTGTTCTGATCATCTAATTATGTTTTAGTTACTGTTCTGGACAGTGTTTTGTTCTTTGTTTGGGTTACTAAGAAGTGAGGACATGGATCCTTACTCATATGCAGTAAGGGATTCTGTTTATGGCTTACTCTTACTCTCCTATTCTTATTTTCTGTTTGCACTTTCTTTCTCATATAATAACATCAAAATTTTTAAATTTGTTTTTATGAAGGTTATGAGTGCATAGTTAAGAAAATCAGATACTGGCCTACAGAGGACAGAAAAAAAAAAAAAAGAAATTAGAAATAGCATCTCCTGCTCCACCTCTCCCCATCTCTGCCCACTCTTCCCAGGCAACCACTTTGATTTCCATTGGCCATTTCTCTTGCTGCTTACCTACATGTTGTTAAGTAATATGCTTATGTTGATTCCTCACGGTGTACCAGTTTTAGGTATTATTATTGATTTCCTGTTCTTGTAGGTGAGGACTAACTCACTCACACTTCCTTCCCCTCTCTACATCTCAGTCTGGTTATTTTCTGGTTTCTGGTTAAATCACTAATTAGTGCTCATGCCATGATAACTGCATAAATAGTATTCACTGTGAAGCCAGTGTGTTGTGTTCCTGCGGTTTATTGGCTCCCCACACCCTCCATCTACTAGTTGTTTTCATACCTATCACCAATTTTCCAAAATGCTCCAATTTGATCTGTCAGTTATTGCCCAACGATAATTTTTCAGAATGTTCAAAACCCATATGTTCTATGTTTCATCCTCGAGACTAATCTGGACTGTCTCTGGGGGTCCTGGAGTTCCCTTTGCTGTTCACCTGTATTAAACCCTGTTTTGGGGATCCTGGGACCCCCTCTTTCTTGCTAACTGCTCATTTTACTGAAGCATATCTCTTGTCTCTTCCTGAGAAAAAGGGTAAATTGGAGGAAAAGTTTAAAGTCCTCTCATGCCTAGAAGTACCTGTATTATACCTTCCTACTTGATCAAAACTCTGGTTCTGTATAGATTTCCAGGTTGAATGTAGTGTTTTCTCAAAACTGTGCAGCTGCTGCCCCACTGTCTTTTGTCAGTGTTGTGTCGATGTTTGGTCCATTTCTGTTCCTTTCTGTTGCCCATTATTTTCTCCTTGAAAACTCTCAATATACTTATTTATCCCTGCAGTTACGAAAGTTCATAAGGATGTGTTATGGAGGGGATTTCTACATAAGAGGATTGTTATGAGGATTAAATGAGTTAATATATATAAAACTCTTAGACCAGCTCCTGGGAAAATAATAAAAGTTGTATTATGGGCTATTACCTATTAGTTTTTCTATTCACCTTTATCTTTCAAACCCTCTGTTAACTTTTCTTTAAAATTTATATTTTTAATTTCCAAGAGTTTTTTCCTCTTCTCTGAGTGTTCTCCCTCTCTTTCCCTTTTCTGCTTGCTTCTAGGAGCCATACTTTTCTTTATCTCTCTGAGAATTGATTACATGTTTGGTGGGGTTTTTTTTGATTTTTCATGCCCTCATATTTCTCTTGCCTCTGAGCTCCTTTTCTCCTAGACATTCATTCCAGATGCTGTCTTCCATGTAGGCAGTTGTCCTCAGAGTCTGACAGTCCTTGGCATTCCATTTATATTTAAGAGTGAGATACCAAAGCTGACGGGAAGCCCTGACTGGGCAGGACTTGTCCGCTGGTGGCTTATCACAGGTGTTTAGTGAGCTGGTCCTTATGTTGGGGGACCCCTGAACTGCAGAACCTGTAGGTATCTTTCTGTGGGTAGGTATCTTTCATTTGTTTCTGCAAAGAAGAATCTTATCTCCTGCGCTGCCTGGCTGCAGAGTTTTTGAAAGTGGTATTTTTGAAGTGGGGCTAGCAGTCTCAATATTTGGCACAAGCCAAATTTGGCACAAGCCAGTGTGCTAAATCCCTTTGGTTTGAGTCCAGTACTCACCCCTGGCCCTCTACTGTGTGCCTCTGAATGTGGAGAACCTTGGGTTTATTTACTCTTGGAGATACATGAGTATCTCCTATGGGGATGGGTAAGAGAGTCACCTGGCCTGGCAGGGGGGAGAAGGGTGTGGGGCATCTAACTACTCCTTTTGCAGACTTTTAACTAACTGCCCTGTTTTTAGCCTTGAGATTCAATCCCAGCTTCCACTTGGTACCCCTGAGTCTCAAAAATGGCTAAAGTTCTGAAGGGCTCAACTGGCTTCCTTCTCATTGTTCTAAGCAAATTCTTCAGTAGGCCTTCCCACCATTCTACAGGTCCAATTGATTCTAAATGAATGTGGGTTCATACCAGAGCCAAGACCAAGAGGCCACATCGGACATCAGCCTAAACCCTCCACCTTATGCTGTGAAATAAACTCCTTGCCTGCAGTTAGGATACTGTGATGATGTATAAGGCCTTCAGAAGGTGTGGGGATAGATGGAGTTAGCAGAGGTACGACAAGGGAAGCAGTTTAATTATAGAATATTTAGTCCACTGAGGGCAAATCCCATCTCCCTCCTTGATACAACTGGAAGCTGGCTGGTCTGCACTGAGCATGCTGCCATATGGTAGTTTTATCAACTAATCAAATTTGTTGATTTTTCCTGAAGGAAATTTGGCATACAGCCAAGGTAGAAACCAAGACAACCTCAACCAGTAGAAGTCTGTGCTTTTAAGTCTGTGCTTTGTCTCCTTCCCTGTACCATTGTTTAGTTTGTTCATGAGCCCGTGATAAATCATCTGACTGCTATAGGGAGGGCAACCAGCATACCGTATTATCAGAGCCGCTTCTACTATGAGAGCCTTTTGAGGAGCGTTTACATGAGATATGAATATTTTTAGGTTTGGAGCTCATTCCAAGACATCTATTGACATGGTCCTCCATACTTTCTTGACCAGAATTTTAAAATCTTATTCCTTCCTTTTTCAACATTTGGCTAGATCGTAAGCTACTGTCTAGGAATAGGTATAGATTCTGACCCTAGATAATCTCTCCTTCCAGGCAAAGTGGATGATATCATAAACTCATCGAATTCTACCACCTGGGAGGCGTCTTCTCCTTTACTGTCCTTTAGGGCTACCCCGAGAGGGCCTGTGACTGACTCAGTTTACTTCATGCTCATTCAAGCAAAGTGCAGGGCCGTCTATTCCTGGGCCAGGAATTAGGTGGCCCAGGAACAAGGGTTTCCATCCTAAGTCAACCAGTCAGAGGGGACACCCTGTGAGGTCACAGGTCCAGATTGAGGGATGGTGGTGGCAGGTTGTTGTTGGGGGTAGGGATGCTGTGGGTGTGAGCAACCTGCCCATACTTTCTTCAGCGCCTGCTTGGATTAGATCTGTATACATCACTTCCACTTTACGAGGCAGTGTTCATAGGTCTCCCTGCTTTGTTGCTAAGTGGGTCAGATGGCAGTTAGTTCAAAATAAACAACTTGAGTGTCATGGTAACCTGGTGTCCTGTAGTCAAAAACTCTTAGTCTCCCCTGGAGTCCAGTAGCAGTCCAGGAGTTCTTTCTTGCAGATGGGGACAAGGCCTTACTCCACTCTCCTAGGAGCTGCTGCCGTGTTCATTCAAGGCTGGCTGCAGACTCCATACAGTATCCTGATATGCTCTGTACACTGCCCACAGCATTTCATCTGATGGGTTGTCACAGTGGTGACAAAGCCACTAGACTTACACCCCCTGGTTATCTTTAGAACTTTCTCTTGCTCTGGACCCCCAAAATGAAAGTTTTAGGGGTAACCCAGTAATTGGGTAGAGCAGAACACACAAATATGGTATATGCTGCTCCATCATCCAAAAGACCCCTCAGTTATTGATATTCCTTTATTGGTGGAATAAAGGTATATGTGGCAATTTGAAAACATAGCTACGCATTCTTTAGCATACTTCCCTTCAAGGCTAATCATCCTCACCTAGAATGTGGGCTGGAAGTGATGCTTTGTGACTCATGAGGCCAGTTTAGAAAGAGGGGACAGGAGCTTCCCTGGTGGCGCAGTGGTTGGGAGTCCGCCTGCCGATGCAGGGCACACGCGTTCGTGTCCCGGTCTGGGAGGATCCCGCATGCCACGGAGCGGCTGGACCCGTGAGCCATGGCCGTTGAGCCTGCGCATCCGGAGCCTGTGTTCCTCAGCGGGAGAGGCTACAACAGTGAGAGGCATAAGTATCGGGAAAAAAAAAAAAAAGAAAGAGGGGACAGCTTCTGCCTGGCTCACTCTCTCCTGGGATGTTTGCCCTTGGAATCTAGTCACCGTGTTATGAGGAAACCCACGTCACATGGAGAGAGCATATGTGGGTGTTCTGGCCAACAGTTCCAGTTAGACCGTAAGCCAATGGAAGCCGCCATCAGCTGCCAGACATATGAGTGAGTGAGCCTTCAGATGATTCCAGCTACAGCCTTTGAGTCTTCTGACTGAGGACCCAGACATCATGGAGCAGATCCAAGCCGTTCCCATTGTGCCATGTCCAAATTCCTGACCCTGAGATAATAAATGAGTGCTATTGTTTTAAGCCACTGTGTTTTGGGGTAATTTGTTATGCAGTCATAGATAACCAACACAGTGCAGCAACTTGTCCTTCAGAAATATTTGACAGCCCCTATTCTAGATGAATATCTACATGCTGATTACCAGGACTGTAATGATTTGCTTCAGCAACAGAACCAAACTTAAAAGAACACATACAGTTAAAGGCACTATCTGATTTAGTTGTAATATTCCACTGTAATTTTCTAAGACCCACTGGTTTTTTATGTCGGCCATCTGGAGAATTATAAGGAGGTGCTATCATAGGAATTGATATGTCTGCACCTTTCTTATCTGTGATGGGACACTGATTTCTGCTCTTTTCCTCATAGGGTAATGTTCTGATCTTGATTGGGAGGACAGGATGCCTGTAGTGGCTTCCACTTGGACCGTCCTCTCATAGTAACCTTTCTGTACTGTCTGAAAGCCAGTGTGGGAATCCCACCCTTCGCTGAGTATATTTCTTCCTGCCCTGCCCTTGAGGTCTGGTGAAAAAATCGCAAGGTAGGTTCAGAGCTCTATCCAGTCCACAGTGATACAAAATCACATCAAAACTCTGTCACCTGACTCTCATGAGCACCTACTCTGAGGCTGACTTCAGTGATTCCTTGGGTCTTTTGGAATTACTGTAATTTACAACTGGCATCCACTAAAAAGTGTATTTCTTTCCCCAGTGCCTGTTATTCCAGAAAAATTGGCTGTGGGTCCACTCGAGAAAGGCTAGGGCAGAGGTTTTCACGACTGGCAATATTTTAAAGCTCTTCCTCAAAGATGTGTGTTTTCCTTTTCATTCAAGAGGCCCTGGTTTTGTGAAATGACTCCCTTCTGAGAATTTGGACAGCGACCGCATTCTCTACCAGAGCAATCAGGACAGGTCTGATTTTTGCCATACTTGAAATTTTCTTAAGTCAGACATGATTTAATTCCTGGGATCCCCATGATGAATGAACACAGAGCTTTCTGGATGTCAGATCACTCTTTGGGCCCAGATCACTGTCCTGTTCCTGTTGGCTTCCTTAATGGCCACACCTCTGTTGTTTCTGGCAGGTAAAACATCCACTCTTAATATACTCCCTACTCATTGATGTCAAGGATTGTATTTCAGTTATAGCCCCTCCTACCACCATTCCAGATGACCTTCCCTCTCCAATCTTGTCTTCAAGACAAAAGAGAGAAGGGTCTTCTCTGCTCTAGAGAGGAAGCGAGTGAGGTAGACTAATCAGAACCCATGTGTTAGTAGTATAGTGTTAGTAATATAGTAGTTAGTAGTTAGTAGTATAGTTAGTAGTATAGTGTTCAGTCTTCCTCTAGGTTATTCCAGAGGATCCCTGGCCCTTCACACTTGCCTAGCATGGACAAGCATTTGGTCTAAGTCTGTATTCGCCCAATCAGCAAACTCATAGAACTTTAGCCATTGAGTTCAGTATTTCTGATGAGTCCATGTATCAGTAAATTCAGCCGAGTCCAAAATTCACTTCTCACTTTTATTAAGCACTCAAAATCCAAACTCAGATTTTTGATAATATGTATTGAACAATTTCTGTAATTCCTTATGGAATTTTCTTCCGTACTCTGATTCTGCATTTTATCTTCTGGGTCATGTTGAATTTGAATCCTGTTTATTAGGTGAGCAGCCTTGAAGAGTGGGACATGGGGTGAACTGTTAACTTTGTCATACTAAGGAAAAATGGTTTTCTTTGGAAAGAAAGGTATAGATGAGAGTGTGCCAGAGAGCAGTGAGGATCAGGGTTTCCCAGGTCCTCTGCGTCCATCCAGATAGCCCCATTCCCGCCGGTTCTTGGTCTGTCTCAGTTAATGCCTTAACATTCATACATGCTTTTTGGCAAATGTGTGAATTCAACTCATATTATAATTAAGACACCTGCCAATTCGGGCTCTGAATTGGTTTCCAACAGTCGTAACCTGGAAACTTCAAGTAATAAGAGTTTTGTTTTTGTTTTTGTTTTTCCTCCCGACATGGTCACAGAACGGCTCTGTTTCACTCTGACTTGTAGAAGAAAACTTCAGTATTTGAGTGTTTGGTTTTTTTCCCCTTGCTTTAAGTTGCTCAGTGCCTTTGGAAACAGCCATCCTACCCTCTGGTTCTGGCATCCCTCATCCTTTTAGGTTGGTAAATAGCAGCACCTTCCTGCCACCTGCCCTCACCCCTGGCCAGGCTCTGTCCTCAGTGGGCACATAGTGCAAGGTGATAGCCTGACTAATTGTTCGATTGCTCTATCCCATGGGCTGCTGTTTGCCCATTCTGGGATATGGATGTGAGTCTCATTTCCCTGGAAGTCTGATGCCTGCAGCCTGTTTTCTAGCACTCATTTCCACATCAGTTTATCTTGATTTATAAACGACCCCAACTTCAGCCAAGAATGACTGTATGCATGTGGTTTGGACAGCTCACAGAATGTGAGAAGGACCTCAGGAGGAGGTCATGGAGCCCCTCTCTAGGCCACAGCCACAGATTGCCGCCCATCCATCTCTGTGTGTCTTCATTTGAGTTTTCAAATTCCAGTTGGCCTAGTTTAGGTCAGGCTAGGATCTATCACTCTTGGATCAAACAAGTCAAGAGGAGCGTGGTGATGGCCACAGTAGGAATCATTATGAACCAAGCAACCACCCCCTCACCCCGCCCTGGTTGGTATCTATAGCAGTGTTATTTCCCATTGCCAATAGTGTACATCCAAACCCTTGACACGTTCTTAATTCAGGCATCAAAGTGCCCTTGCTTCTTCACCTGCCGATTTCTCCCATCCACATCGACTGTTAGTCTCTATTCCCTGAACATCATCTGTTCATTTTCAACTCTGCCTTTGTATAACCCCTTCCTACAGCTTTCCTCAGAGGTGTAGTTTCCTGTTCTTAGGACCCATCCTCACCCCTCCTCTTTCAGGAGGGCTTCCCTGAACACTTACTTGACAGTTTCCGTATTTTTTCTTTTGTTGCCAACTTGTTTTCCTGTGCCATATATTGTCTCCTCATGTCACTCAGGGTCCCAGCAGGAAATGACACACTCAAATTGGGCAGTCTGAGGAGAGTTTAATCAAGGGACCATATACAAAGATGATAGCAGGGTGGAGGGAGAATGCAGTCCCCTGAGATGAGCAACAGAGTTTATTACCAGCCCTAGGTTGAAAGGGGCTAGGGGTGGGAGGATCTGGCAAGGTCCAGAACTCAGAGATGGGACCTGCTGTTTCACCAGCCCCCAGTGCTGCTGCAGGGAGGGGGCTGGGGGAATAAATACTCTGATCTCACTCTCCTCCCTTCTTCCAGTCTCCTGTAAGTGTTCCGCATGGACCTAGTCCAGAGAACAAGGGAGAAAACTGGTGTGGTCCATACAGGGCAGCTTTTCAGGCACAGAGCAGGGCAGAGCAGGGTGGAGAGTGGATCTGGGTGGGGCAGCAGAATATCCCACACACTCCCAAATTTGATAAATTCTCATCTTCTTGAGGCCAGCAACCATGTTTTTCTTTTACCATCCCCTTTACCTCCCTGCGTAAAGACTAGGACAATTACAGATGTTGAAGAAGTGTGACCAGTTGGGGTTCAACTGATGAACAGCATCCTGATTGAACAACAGTAGGGTGAACAGAACATCTGTCCATCTGTCCATTCTCACTTGTCCTGGGTCAGAGGAGTGGCTATTCTGATTTACAGATTTCAGAAAATGGATTGGGCCACACTTATTAGCAGTTGGGGCTTTTGTGTGTTAAAAAATCCCACACATGCACTAGCAAGTCTAGTCTATTTCCACCCTCCAAGCAGCAGTATGTGGAATCAGGGTGGGCCCCATGGAGTCAGGTTCTGCCATCCTGCAGCTCTCTTCTGGTGCACATGTTTTCAGCCTACCCATTGCTTGTGTGTGGCCCCCTGGAATTAGATTTGAATTTTTGTTTAAGAGGAGATAAGGTAATTTCATAGACTTTGAACTATAACCAGCTTTACCAAAGCCCTACACCCAGGAACTAGGAATTAGCCCTGGTACTAACAAAGTGAAACTGTGTTTCCTATCCTCTGTTCCTCCCTCCTGTGGCCACTGTATTGCACAATTCCTAGGGATATAAATGGCATCCCCTAGAGTTTTGCAACCCAGTTGGACAAGATCAGATATAGGCATTCCTGATTTCTTGCTGTGATATCATCAAAACCTCACCTCCCACCTAGCATATGGGCATATTTTCTGCTTCACTATTTTCTTGAATGACTGCACAGGGCTAGCTGCAGCTGTAGCATGCGAAGGCCCCCTTGTGTTCACATTTCCCACTACACCTGTAACTGAAACAGGTGTTAGCAAGGGACAGTCTTAGGCTTGGGGTCAATTTCCCAGGATCCATACTAAGCCGGGAAGAATCTTGTCCTATCTGAAAACTGAGAGGCTTTCCTCAGTTCAGAAAGTCTAGATTGCAGGAGGCAAC
Organism: Kogia breviceps; assembly: GCF_026419965.1. NCBI lineage: Eukaryota > Metazoa > Chordata > Mammalia > Artiodactyla > Physeteridae > Kogia > Kogia breviceps. The sequence continues at coordinate 41,831,978 of NC_081319.1, forward strand.
CACTCTTCTTATGGCATAGGGAAGTGGCCAGTGGACTAGCTCTTGCTTAGCCAGGGAAGGTTAACTTTGAAAATAGGCAAAATCTAGGTATGTAGAATTTTACAGGCATTAATAAGTATTTCTCTATTCAAGCCCATATTAATATCCATATGTGTATTTATATCTCTCTATATATTAAATATCATTGCTTTTTTCCCCTCTGCCTTATTTCTCAGCCAGGATCTGGGGCTCTAACATCCATTTAGAGCCTGTCCTGCAGGACAGTCCTGCAAATTCATGTAAGCCGTCTGTGGACCTCAAGAGCTGAAATTTGGGGTCTTTGAATTTGCCACCAGTACGTTGAACCAACAGGGCTTATGAGGTATGAACAGAAAGAATCTACTTTTGTGTCTCACATCTCTTCAAAAAAAATTAAAGGCTGAAGTTATTACAGCCACAGTAAAAAGTTGGGCAGTCCCATGACTTTTATCATCATGCTTGGGTACAAAAATGTCCCATGATCATTTGAACTCACTAAAAGGAGAGAGTTTCAATTCAGAAATTGAAGGGTTGATCCCCATAAGAATATCAAAACTCAACTTGATTTGACATTTAAATCTTCCCGCCACCTCCCAGCTGGCTGAGGGATGAACCACGTTCAGGAGAGAGGAGTGAGGGGTGCTGTCCTACTTATCTCTCTTCTTCCCTGGCATTTCTACTCCTTCCCCTACTTGCTAAGCATGGTTTCTAGTCCCCTGACTGGTAGGCACTGGGAAAGGAAGGAAAGTTTTTGCTTGACTGGTCCTGTCATAAAATGATGACTTCCCCTCCAGCTCCACCCCTGGGACCAGCAGGTGTAAAAGTTGATTCTTTCTCTCAAGGACTGCTTTTGTAGAGTAATTGGAGACATCCCTGGGAATATTCACATTCAACATAACAGGGATACTCTGCTGTTTCGGCAGTCCACTGCACACATTTTTCTCATCCTACAGACAAGCTCCATCCAGGCAGTCTTCTTGGACAAGGTTAGAAATCCTCTATTCAGCTCTTTCTCATCTGGTCCATGGAAAAGAATCCCACGTTCTTTGCCAAAATCAACTCTGAAAGCATAGATCCATCCCAAAGTAGTGGCAGTTTTTGTCTACACCACCCCCAAAGCAGCTGGCTGGCCTGTCTCTGTTCTCCTAGTTTCCTGGGTGAGAGTCAGATCTTCTTTAACCTCAATGAGTTGTATCAAGCTCTTGCGTGGTCCCATTGGCATCACCCTTATCAGGCTTGATGTGAGAGACAGCACCCGCTATGACTTCCTTCCTCCCGTCCCTGGTGTAGAGGTGGCACCAGCAGCCCTCGACAAACAGCTCCTATTCAAGTATCTCCCTAATTTTCACAGTCCAATCTCTTTGTCCCCAGTATAGGTGAGGGGTCTCAAGAGTTGTGAAATGTGTTTTAACAATTCCTGTGTCAATTCTGCGTATAGCCTAGTTTGGAATACAGCATCTGTGGGGTCTGGCTGCCCCAGTTAAAACTTCCAATGTACTATGTTGGTACAGACTGATAGCATTTTGCATTAGTGAGCAGCATTTGACTACTACACCATCTAGCCCTGGTTTGGTTGTTTAGAACTGCATCCAGGGTCAAGCTAGAACTAACCTGGGGATTTAAGCAGCTTGTCCACAGACCTCACATCCTTAGTTTCCCCCTGCCCCCCCCAAATCTGGTATCCCTCATCATGGCTATGCATATCAGAGCCCCACATCCTGTAGGGCATAGATTATCAGGGATCAGGAAACTTCTGTAAAGATAAGAAAGTAAATACTTGAGGATTTGTGGGCTGTACGGTCTCTGTCACAATTACTCGACTTTGTTGTAACACAAAAGCAGCCAGACAATTCATAAACAAACAAGCATGGCTGTGCTCCAGTGAAACTCTTTACAGAGCAGGCAGTGGGCTGCATTTGGCCCATGGGTCACAGTTCACTGACCCTTGGATTAGATCCGTGAATAGAGAAAGAGAAATGGTGACCTTAACTATACTGGGGATTTATCTGGGCAGAAAGGGAAGAAAATCTCAGTGATTGAAAGCCCATAGCCTGTGGAGGACATAAACCTGCTTTGTCCAGAAGATGTGAAGACTTTAGAATTTTACCCTTGGAATTCTGAAAACCTCAGAAACTCAAGCTGGAAAAGGATCATATTTTTTAAACCAGCAGATTATGATGCTCAACAAAAAAAGAGCAGCAGGGAAGTCAACACTGAGGTGTGTTCAAGGTCACCTGCCACTGTCAAGGTCACCCTAGTTTTCAACACAGCAGGCTCTCTCTAGTGTAGACAGTGCTCTCACTTCCACCCTTTGGTTCACGAAAAAGTTGTTCAAACATGTAGCAAATGCTTTATCCCTCAAGCCTTAACTGAGTTTGCCTAGCTGGCGTCCAACATCCAGTATCTGCATCTTGTTGCTGGGGAGCTTTCCTCAAAGCTGGAAGGCCTCTTGAGAGCCAGGCAGGCTGGAAATCCTGAGGAATTAAGCGCCAATCAGCCAATGACCAACAGGAGTGGAGTGTTAATACCCCAACTGTCTTCCCCCTCGAATGGGATAACTGAGGAGTGTGAGTTACACTGTTTCCCAGAGTTTTCTAGTGGTTTTGAGCTCCAGTCACCCCAGTGGAAGGTACTTTGTAATGTACCCTTTATTGGCATCTTCCTCTTCTGTTGTACTTCCCCACTCCCTCCTGGAGTTTCCTTTCGAATAAACTCTTTGCTCTCCACTTCTTGCTCAGGAACTGCTTTTGGGGGAACCCAGCCTAAGCAGAATATCACTTTCTCTGTGTAACTTTCTTCAGTGACTGCATTCTACTTTCTGCTGAGGGGCCTTTGGGCACCTGTCACATTTCATTATAGTCATTTGAGTCAGATGGATCTTTTCCACTGAATGGTGAGTTTTCTAGAAATGAATCTTATTCATCTTTGCATCACTGGCATTTTCCTCAGCCCGTTGCACAGTGTTCAAGACGCGATTGCTGACTACAGGAAGCTTGATGCCTAGGCAGAGTTGATATGAAGAGGCAAGTTTAAAGGGACTAGTGCTGTACCACTAACCACATACAGTAGCCACTAGCCACATGTTGGCTATTTCAGTTAAAATTGAATCGGAGTAAAAAATTCAGTTCCTCAATCTCACTAGCCACATTTCAGGTGCTCAATAGCGGCATATGATCAGTGGTGATTATATTGGACCACATAGATGTAGAACTTTTCTATCGTAGAGAGTTGCATCGGACAGCATGAGGCTGGGGAACACGGTTGGAACACACTGAATGTGTGATTTGGTTATGTGCAGTTTTGTGTCGGTCACGGAACTCCTAAAAGCTTTCAGGGATCAGGGGAGTATGAGCTATCACCTGTATCCTGCACTTGTGATTACCTAAGGGCAAACAGTACTTCACAATGCAAGAGAGAACCAGTGTGATGTATAGTTTTTAAATGATTGCTTTGTTTACATTTTGGCTGAACCACAAAAAAGAGAAAAAGTAACTTCAAAGTTTCCTAGCCAAACTGAGGTTCATGTTGCATGGTTTAGTGTTACAAAGTTCACATCCTGTGCTGCCCGTGTAGGGTTGGATTGAGGTAAGACCTTTCAGACAGGGGTGAAGGTAAGAAAAATTAAGGCCATTCACTAGCAGTCAAGGCTGGATGGCATGGAAGGCCGAGAGCATGTACATCCCTTCTCCAAGCATTTGATTAGGATGTGAAATGTTCTGGAAATGGAATGTTTTCTGGTCTTCACAGTGGAAGTCTCTCTCATTTGGGTTGAATTTAGGTATTGGCAGTTTTCTTTTTAAGACATGATTTTGATCTTGGGCAGTGTAGGACAGAACAGTGTCCAATTCAGTCTGACAGTGAGCTTCCTGAGGGACTTAGCTGAGAACATGGCAGGTGCTTAGCAAATGTTTACTGAATGAATGAATGATAAGTGAGCAGATGAATGAATGAACACAGGAAACTTGAGTATACCTTAGTGAACGATGGAAAATGAACTTGGTCTCATGGCCAGTAGGAGGTGATGCTGTGGAATTGTCTGTCATGCCCCAACCTCCTTTTTTTTTTACAATATATTTTGTAGACTTTGAGCATCCGGCTTCTAAAACTTTAGCAAGATCAGAGTTTACTTGGGCTGTAAGGGGGCTTAGAGATAATCTAACCAGGTCACAGAGTTAATTCATGGCAGAGGCTTCTAATCTCCTTATGGCTAGAATGGATTCCACATCTGAGTAGTAGTCTAGCCTTTCATTTTTTTACATAATTCTAAAGTGTTGGTTTTTTTTGAAAAATGTGTTGCCATGTTTCAAAATCTAAAAGACACAGAAGGGTATTCAGAGAAAGATCCCTCCTTCTATTCTCTATGCACGCCCCTCCCTAAAGATGACATCTGTTACTTCTTTCTTTTGTATCCTTAAAGAGGATGGTCAGTGCATCTAAGCAAGTGTCTCCTTTTTTTTTTTTTTTTTTTTTTAACATACATTCTGTTTTGCCCTTTGTTTTTTCCAATCACCCATATACTGCTCCTGGTGCTTTAACTATTCCTTCACACTGTCTCTTGTCTAAGTTCTTCTTGGCATGTTCTTGGCACCTCTCTTGATCAGCCATTGATCTTTTCCTTGCCTCCACACTTGCATTTGTCTCCTAACTTACCTCCCTGCCTGGTTCTGGGGCCTGTACTCCAGGGGTCCCCAACCTTGTTGGCACAAGGGGCCAGTTTCATGGAAGACAGTTTTTCTATGGACCAGTGGCGGGGGGAGGGGGAGGGGCGGTTCAGGCAGTAATGTGAGCGATGCGGAGCTGCTCACCTCCTGCTTGCAGCCTGGTTCCTAACAGGCCGTGGACTGGTACCGGTCCATGGCCCGGGGGTTGGGGACCCCTGCTCTACTCCTTCCTCTGTGTGATACCAGATTTATCTTCCTGACACACCATTTTGACTGCTTTGTTCCCCTTGCCTTCCCGATAAAGCCCAAGATGCTCTGCCTGAAAATCACCCCCCATCCCAGCCTTCCCACCTCACCCTGCCATCCACACATGTTGGTGCCTTCCCCACTCACCTTTGTATTGGGCATACATTGGCTTAGGGTGCCTTCCCCCCAACCCTCTCCCTTTCTAAATCCTGTCCCTCCTTCAGAGACCTACTCAAAAGCCCCTTCCTCCATGAAGTCTTCCTCCCTCAGACTCCAGCTGGAAATGGTCTTTTTCTTCCTGGCCCAGGCGTAGCATCGAGTGTGTTCCTCTTTGCACTAAAGTTATTTGTTTCTGTCTTAAACATCCTCTACTACAGGGAAGGTTTCGTGGGGGCAAGGATTGTGTTTGTCTTACACAGTTTTGCATCCTTCACTTAACCTAAGGCAGTGTTTGTGCATCCTGTCTGTATCACCTAACACACAGTTACTGGATGAACAGTGAGACTGGTGTAAAAGAGGACAGTGTCTGCACATTTCAGGACTCTTGAGAAGTTTCTATGAGCAGGGCCTTTATTCTCTATATTGAAAATACCAAATTGCTTTTCTTCTGTCAAGTAGCTCATGGGAAATGTGGTCATTCAGTGTGAATAGGAGATCTGTTCATTATTAAGAATATTCAAAACAGGTGTGACCTGCCATTATGGTGCTTGAGAGTACATACGCATAAATTTTTTACAAGTCTTTTCATCAAGCAAGGAAAGAGCTAGGCACATTAAGAAATAATGTAATTGATTTATTGTATTTTGTGAAGTGTGTTTCATTTATATCAATAACTGGCTGAAGTTAAGGTTTAAGATATAAAAAGCTTTACCTGTGTGTAGCTGCACATAGTAACTGTGTAACATTCAGTTGCATTAAAATATATTTAACTCTTGAAAGAATCAAGCAAAGCTCTACTTCTCAGGTTTGACAATAAGTCACTGCCCAGCTGCTGACCTTTGGTAATGACTTTGGGGTGCATAGATATACTGCTACCATTGGATATATATTTTAATGTCTTTAAGAACTTCAGTGTTGTGCTGGAAGTTCAGAGGACTGGTGCAGAGGTTGATCTGTTTGCTTCATCTGCCCCGTCCATCTTCTTTAGGCAATGTTCTGCATCTGACCTAAAATACAGCAGAGAGTTCCTGCTCCCCTGTTGATGGGGAGACAGAGCTGGATCTTTCCCGTTTTTCACTAGGAAGAAATGGGATGAATTTTCCAAGGTAGATGGCCACATGCCTGTAGAAAAAGTGGCGGAGGTGCTTCTGGAACCTCTCACCAACGAAGGCATAGATCACGGGGTTGACACAGCAGTGGGTGTAGGCGATCATCTCCGTCACCAGCATGGCCAGGTCCAGCTTTCTGCTCTGCTCACAGTCTGCCTCCAGGTGCATTTGAAAAGTTGAGAGAAGGACAACCAGGTTGTAGGGTGTCCAGAAAACAAAGAAGACCACCATGATGACAAAAATGAGCCGGATGGCCTTATATTTTTTTTTACTGGGGCATCTCAGCAGTGTTTTAACTATTCCTGAGTAGCAGACGGCCATAACAAGCAGAGGCAGAGCGAGACCCAAGATGTTCATCCTCAGAGCATGGAAACACTTCCAGGTGTTTTCTCCATTATATGGGTAAAGAGGACTGCAGGAAGTCTGTTCAGAATCCTCTTGGGACTCATGGAAGATAAATTCAGGGAGGGCTGCTAACCCTGCCAGGCCCCAGGTGAAGATGCTGGTGACGATACCAAAAGTGACCGTCCGGGCTCGAAGGGCAAACACAGCGTGAACAATGGCCAGATACCGGTCTATGGTCAGGAGTATGATGAAGAAGATCTCACTGTACAAGCCCATGTAATAGAGCCCAGAGAGCAACTTACACATATGGTGGCCAAAAACCCACTCATTCCACCCAACATAGTGAATCCAGAATGGCAGAGTGAATAAGAAGAGCAAGTCCGAAATGGCCAAATTGAGCAGGTAGATGTTGGTCATAACCCGGAGCTTATTGTATTTTGTGAGGATCACCACCACCACTACATTGCCCAGCAGACCAACCGTGAACACCAGGGAATACAGTGGGGGCAGGAACTGAGCCCCCAGCTCCTTGATGTTGCTTTTTTCACATGGCAGTGCCCCCTCATAGTCATAGGGTGTGGTCCCAGCAGCTTCACCTACAGTCTCAGTCCCATCGACTGAGGTCGCCATTTTCCTTGTCCCTGTGATAGAAGAAGGAAAAAGCAACCCCACAATTAGCCATGATCACCCCTTGTGACCCACACCAGGTGGTTTATACATTTACTTAATAACACCACATGGGATAAACAGCCTATACATTCCTCAGCATGTATTTCCAAAGGTATATCAGAGATGCTATGGGGGGAGATCTCAGAAGTGAAAGATCTAACGTTTTGAAAGTCAGCATGATCCGGGATGGGAAAGGAAACAGAAGAGTTGTGGGTGGTGGTGAAGAGTGGGCGTGTTGCTTTCAGAAAGCATTTGAAGGAAGAAATACAAAACGGCAAGAGACAGGTTGGGTAATGATAACAATAATATTATACTAATTTTATTATTACTGTATCTTTTAAGGTATTTTGTATTTTATGTGTTATGGTTTATACATGACTTTCAAAATCATCTTACCTATTTAAAAACCAAGTGCTAATAATAATAATAGTGATAATAATGATAATAGTGATTATTATCATTAGAAATAACTACCCCCTCTCCATGACTCCATAACAATGCGCTGTTCATCATAGCTAACGGGGAGATTGAACCTTAAAGAAATTTAGTAATTAGCCTAAAATCCTCTAGTAAGTAATTGCAAAAGTTCAGGCTAGATCTTCAGTGTCTATGTCCAGTTCTTTCATCCCTAGTTCAAGTGCAGTGATTTTAAACTTTTTTTTTCTTACATCTTTATTGGAGTATAATTGCTGTACATTGTTGTGTTAGTTTCTGCTGTACAACAAAGTGAATCAGCTATACATATACATATATCCCCATATCCCCTCCCTCTTGCGTCTCCCTCCCACCCTCCCTATCCCGCCCCTCTAGGTGGATACAAAGCACTGAGCTGATCTCCCTGTGCTATGTGGCTCCTTCCCACTAGCCATCTGTTTTACATTTGGTAGTGTATATATGTCCTTGCCACTCTCTATGACCCAGCAATCCCACTATTGGGCATATACCCCGAGAAAACCATAATTCAAAAAGAGTCATGTACCACAGTGTTCATTGCAGCACTATTTACAATAGCCAGGACATGGAAGCAACCTAAGTGTCCATCGACAGATGAATGGATAAAGAAGATGTGGCACATATATACAATGGAACATTACTCAGCCATAAGAAGAAACGAAACTGAGTTATTTGTAGTGAGGTGGATGGACCTAGAGTCTGTCATACAGAGTGAATTAAGTCAGAAAGAGAAAAACAAATACCATATGCTAATACATATACATGGAATCTAAAAAAAAAAAAAGGTCTGAAGAACCTAGGGACAGGATAGGAATAAAGATGCAGATGTAGAGAATGGACTTGAGGACATGGGGAGGGGGAAGGGTAAGCTGGGATGATCTTTAACTTTTGAAGACTTAGCTATTATAATAGTTACTAACTATTGTAATAATTATAAGCAGCATTCCCTTTTCCTGTTCATGACATAAGCCAGTCATGTGACAAGAGCAAACCCCTTAGAGCTTCTCCTTCATCAAGGAGCTGAACATAGGCCAATGGGACTTCATATTAGATTTGATATTTTTTAGAGCAGGATCCCTAGGGCCAGTGTCTGCTTTTCTTAAGATTACAGACTTGGCTGGAGAAGAAGGAAAAACAGACAAGGGAGGAGTCCATGAAGGGCATTTAATCCCTGCACTGCCTCCTCAGAAGGAGTCCTACTGACTTTCTCCTTTCTATAAAGGCACAAATGTGAGGTCATGAATGTAGGTCACCAGGCATTTCTCAAGGCAAGTCTTCGAACTACAATAATTGGAGCCAATGGCAAGGATTGTCTTTGCTTCTTAAGAGAATACTGGGACCCCAGAGGTCAGCACCTGTCAGGGTTCTGTGTAGTCCAGGTGAGAGTAGAGAGGGGAGACACAGGGGCTGTTCCTGGCTGTTCTGCTTGCCAGCAATAGGACTTGGATGGGCCTTTAACTCTGAGCCTCGTTTACTCATCTCTAAAATAAGGATCATGGTAGCACCCAAGGTTGTGGTGAGCATCAAATCAGACAGTCTACATGAGATCACATTTTAAATTAGAAAAAAACTGTAAAATTGGTAGGAAGCAGAAGTGAAAGAAAGGCAATGAGAAGCCATTTCATATGAAATCAGGAAAAAGTAGGGACTGTTGGATAGAACTTGATCTATTTTCATAGCTCTGTCCTGGTACATCATCTACTGATAAGTGACACCTTCAGGCTTTTGAGGTGAAAAATGGAATTGAGGAACAACTGATTTGTATGATCTTATCAGCATTCTTATTCCTAATGGCAAAATCCACAGCAGCTGAGAAAAAATACCCGTCATTTTGTCTGTTATGCATTTTCAATCATGAGTGTCTCTCTAAATCTTAATGTCTAAAGCAAGAAACAAACAGAGCTTCTACTCACCATTAATTATTTGTATATTCCTTCCTTTTCTCCCAGACTGATCTAAAAACACATCAGACTTTTAAAAAAATTTCACTGAAGTTTTGTTCAACTTGAGGATCGTCTTTAATTCATGTGTCACTTCCATAAATCCAACATGATCAGTATAAGATTATAGAATCTTGGTGGGGGGGGTGCCTAGACTGCAAAGCACAGGGAAGCAAGCAGGTTCTGTAGAGTCAGAAGCCAAGTTGTTGATTACTAGTTACATGGGGTCAGAGACACAAAAACAGATAGGGTTTTTTACCTGTCTGCAGTCCTAATCACAGTCCTTACAGTTTAGAAAAATGATACAGTAATAGTAAACAACATCAACAATAAAGAAAGGTGTGCACGCGCGCGCACACACACACACACACACACACACACACACACAGAGTGACAACCATCCCAAATCTCACCATGATGAGTTTACCACCAATAACATTTCTCTATGTAGATATGCATATGCAGATACTAAGTTTTACAAAAATTGAGATCATACTCCTTTAGCTGGTTCACTAAAATTGCTCACAGTACAACTCAACTGTGCACTGTAAATGAAGTTTCTTTAGTCTCCAAAACTATCTGGATCTCTGTTACTAGCTTCCCACCTGCTGGGTAGCAGGAAAAAGTATTCACAAATTTTAGTCCTAAGTGGTTTAAATTTAGTCTGATCCATCTGTTGATTTGAATGATGACTAGGTTTTACTCATCCTCTGATGCCAGCTTATAATTTCGGTTCCTTGTCTTCTCTCATTGGTTCTTTCTAAGATGGCAGTGGAGATATGGGGGAAGGGCCAGCATGACTCGATGCGTGGACGGAGGGAGAAGGGGGCACCCTAATCTCCTGTTGGTTCTTGATTTACGTGGCTTGTGTCTGCTGAGGCGGGTCACCCTAGTCCCAACCCTGAGCCTTGTGCTGGCATCTGCTGCAATGGTTTGTAGCTAATGGCTTCAGGATCGATTCATTCCCAGTCCTCCCCAGGCACAGTGACGTCTCCCAGGTGATGGAGTGTTCCCTCGGCTCTGGCTGGAATGGAGAACCAAATCTCCATCAGGTTTCTGGCCCAGGCTATGCTCTTTCTTCTGAACTGGCAGGTGCCCAGGCAGACATGCTCCTCCTTGACTCCATGTCCATGCCATGTACAAACCAAGGGACACGCAAGACTGCAAACCAGATCTTTTTTCTGCCTGACCACCAGCTTAACTGTGCTAGCCACCCCATGTGGGTAAGGAGGTTCCTTGCAGAGAGACATCCTTTGGGGGTACCTCCAATTTATCAAACAGCCCTCCACACCCCCCAACTCTGGTCAAAGCCTGGATGGGAGAGAGAGGGGTACACAGATGTGACTGCTTCCTTCCATAGTCTCTTTTCTCACAATTCCTGGACTCAGAAGGAGAGGAGCCCTCTCCCTGCCATTCTTTTCTGGCCAGGTCCAGCTAAATATATATGCAACCTTCATTTATACTGTGGTAAATGGTATGAGGTAATTGATACCTCATAATTTCACATTCACCAGTATAAAATTTTAATGAGTGTTGCAAAACTGAATTGAAAAATATTTAGAATTGGAGACCCTTCTTTAGAAAATATATTTAAGTTTGAAATGCCATTTTAATTATCAAAAAAATGTAATGATGATACTCAATGCTAGTGAATTTGCAGTGAACCTTATTCATTGCTGGAGCGCTTATTCATTGATGATGCAATGTAACTTGCTTTAATAAGTTTTATATATAACAGAAACCATCAAGATACACATGGCTTTGATCCAGTAGTTTTAATCCTGGGAATTTACCCTAAGGGGAAAAGGTCCAATACATAATGTGCACAAAGGTGTTCACTGCGGCATTGTTATTGTAGTAGAAAAACAAGAAATGGGAACAATCTAAATGTTTGACACATGAAGGATATTTTGAATAAATTGTAGTCCATTTACACAATAGATTATTATGTAGTCATTAAAACTAGTTTTGGATACCAGATAGAATCACAGACAAATGTTTATAAAAATGAAGAGAACATAAAGTGTATAAACGAAGATTGCAATAGCATGAAATTATATGTACATATAAAAGGCAACAGGCAAATAATCAAAATAGCTGTGGGGGGGTAGGTGGATTATTATTATTATTTTTTTTTTGTGGTACGCAGGCCTCTCACTGTTTGTGGCCTCTCCCGTTGCGGAGCACAGGCTCCGGATGCACAGGCTCAGCAGCCATGGCTCACGGGCCCAGCCGCTCCGCGGCATGTGGGATCTTCCCGGACCAGGACACAAACCCGTGTCCCCTGCATCAGCAGGCGGATTCTCAACCACTGTGCCACCAGGGAAGCCCTATCATTTTTAAAGCTGTAAAATTTAAAATTTTTCTATATTCCCTTATCAGTTAAACTCTCATTGAAAGCTAGTGCTTTTAGGTAGGGACTGCTGGAAGATTTGGCAGACACATTTTCTAAAGGTAATTGGGTTGAAAACCCAGGCAAATTAAAAGATGAAGGATTTCCTCATCAGAACTTGAAACCACAAACTGAGATCTAAGAAACTTGAAGAAGAGGGCACACTAGATAAAGCACTTGAATTTTGTTTTGAAATTTGGAGATCTTAGTAGCCAGGTTCTCCACTTTGATCTTGGGTGGAGCCGACAGACAACTGCCAAACTGGGGTAGGAGAGGCATCTTTTAGGGTCTTGAGACCTGCTTTGGCTGAGGCTCAGCCGGCCTCCACGGGAAGAGTGAGAAGGCCTTTTGGATGACCACGGCGGGCACCTTCTTGTGGACAGGTGGGCTGTGAGGACACCTGCTCCCAGGATGCCTCCACATTATTCAGAGTGTGGTACTCTCATGCCCACATTTTCTCTTTTTCCCACTTCACAATTCTTAGCGCTTTTGGCAAATTCTGAACTTGGAGGATATTCACAGGGCCCCTGCTCTTCTCTTGCTGGGCCAGCCTTTCAGCCTATATAGCTGGACACTGTGCTTAAATATCCAGAGTGCACATCAGAAGGCCACCCCCCAGGGTTTACAGTAATTCAAACCTTCCTGTCTTTGAAGACGTGGAGACCATTTCTCTGGACCCTCCCCAAATGCAAGCCAGAGCCCCTCCTAATGAGAATCCACTCAAAGAATCTTATTAAACTCTAAAGACACCCCAAATCAAATCAGTGCTCTGGGCCTCCAGCTCCTTGGTTCTGAGCCCCAGCCAGCACAGTGCCTCTGACTGAAAGAAATATTTATTTCTCAGCATGGATCAAATAATGCATGATATCGTCAGAAGCTTTCTTTGTGTGATGTAGTTTTTTTCCCCTTATTGTCAGCAACCACCTGGGAAGGAAAAAATACTGAGAAGAAAATGTCCTCTGAGTTCAGGAAGTTTACGTTCTTTACACATAACCAATGTGAGACAAGAGTGAGTAATAACTGTGCCTTCCTTAGGCCAGCACTTTATATAGGCTTGTTTGTCTTACCAGCTTTGCAAGGTAGGTTTTTATATCCCCATTTTATAGATGAGCAAACAGAGGCTTGGCAAGGCTCAGTCACTATTCCATTGATGCACGGCAGGGCTGGGACTCTGTGTCTCCAAAGACCACACTGTTATAGCCTTAGGTTTCCATTTAATAAGGGCCTCCACACCCCAAGATTACATAAATGTTTATATATATTCTAGTATCTTTATGGTTCCATTTTTATACATGCAGATCACTAATATGTTTTAGTTTGGTTTGATATATGGTGTGAAGGTGCATTTCTATTTTATTTCTCTCTGAATGGTTGACCAATTTAAAAACACCATATGTTGAGTAACTACCCTCTCTCTCCTCCTTGGGCTGGAAACATCACCTTTGCCATATGTTCCCTCAAGTTCCTGATTCTGCTTGTGTACTTTACATTCCATTGATTTCTGTGCCAGAAACATTCTTTTAATTACTGTAGATTTATTAGATTATTTATATAGATTATCCAATTATACAGCTGCCTTTCATTATTCATTTTGCAGTACGTCTTATCTGTTAGAGCCGTTTGTCCTATTAGATAAACTTTTGGATCACTTGGTCAGTTACTTACAAAAACATAATTTTGAGTGGAATTTTGTTACATTTGTAAATAAGTTTAGGAAGAATTGATAAGTTTACATATCAAACGTTTATATCTGGGAACATGCTGTGTCTGCTTACCATAGGGCTTTAAGTTATTGGCTTTGCACATTTCTTTTTAAATTTTTATCTGCCTTTATATTTCTGAGGTTACTGTGAATGATATATTTTTCCCTAGCAAATTTTCTAACCAATTGTTGGTAGTATAAAAAAATTATTTTACATGTTTTAAGCTGATTACCTTACTGATTTTTAAAAATAAATTCCTTTAGGACTCCTAGATAGATAATCATATTATCTGTGAAACAGTGATACGATTATATCCTCCTTTCTGGTATTTATTTGTTTCTCTCACCTTCTTGCTTTGGCTGGAACTTCCACAGTGATGTTCAATAATAGTGGTGTTAGTACGTTTGTCTGGTTCCTGATTATAATTGGACATCCTACCCCCCAACCTTTCAAAGTCCCCAAAGTACAAAAAAAATACTATTAATTTGAAATCTCTTTTATTCTAAAACTTCGCTAAAGTGGAAAACTGTCGTGCCTATGATGAAGAGTGCTGATCCTTGACAGTAGCGGGAGTTTGGTTAAAACCAGACATGTCTAATAGAAGGCCACATGCTGAATGATATCCCAGTTTAGTAACATCACTAATCAGGTGTGTGTGTTTGTGTGTGTGTGTGTGTGTGTGTGTGTGTGTAAGTGCTTAGTCTCTTTGAGGGGATCCGCCTCTCAGTTGAACTTGATAAATCATCTAAAGAATATAGAGAAGAGAGCAGGTGTGAAGGCAGTGCTTACCATCCTGAAACTGCCTGTCCATGTGGAAGATCCCTGCCTACAGGTGACTCTGGTGGCGATCACTCCTGCAGGACCACCTGCTGTTAAGATCAGGTTCCATGCCTAAGTCCTTAGATACTTTTGGTTTCATGGGTATTTGGTGCCAAGGAATCATAGTTGTAAGATTTTCTTGCTTATATATCCTTGGTCCTCCTCAGTCTAGGATAATTATTCAATTCCTGAGTCTGAAGAAATGACTGTGTGACCTAGAGCAAGTAGGTTAACCTCTCTGTGCTTCAGAATCTTTATGTGTAACCTGGTGATAAGAAGAGTTACTGTCTCATGGGGTTCTCCAGTCATTCATTCAGCAAATACTTAGTAGCACCTATGATATGCCAGGCACTATTCCAGGGACACAGGCATATCAGTGAACAGAATAGACAAAACTCTCTGACCTCATGAAGCTTATATTCTAGTTGGGGAATAATATATAACTAAAAACTACAGTGTCTCAGATGGTCATGAGTGCTACAGAGAAAGATAAAGTAGGAGATGAGGAAAGGCAGTAGGATGGGGTTGGAGAGGTGCAGTTTAAATTGGAGAGGGTCAACAAGGAGCTCGTGAGATGACATTTGAGAAAAGTCTTGAGGAAGGTGAGGGAGTAAGGTTGTAGAAAACACAGTGATTGGTATCCAGTAATGTTTTAACAAGACATTTCAGCCTTCATTAAAATCTTTAGTTACAGTCAATGAGGATTTTGAATTTCCACAAATGGTTTTGTATCTCAAGCAAATTAAATAACCTAATGGGAACCCAAGATTATATTAATCCATTTACTGACTGACATTCCAGTGAAGAATCATCGAGGTTAGATTATCTTTCACAAAGATGACAGGAAATAGATAGGTAAGTAGGTAGGTAGGTAGGTAGATAGATAGATAGATGGATGATACACTGCACCCTCCTAAATTTTTTGAATCTGTTTACTGTCTCTGAGTTACATCCCTCCAACCTCCTTAAGCTTAAGTGAGAAGAAAAGAGGAAATTTAGGGTTTGAACTAAGAGTATCTTCAGTTGCAGGCTTTTTAGAAGCCAAACCCAAGAGCTAATTCAGTCTTCGTCTATGTTAAAAGATCATCCAGAACAAAGGAAATCTACCCATCTGATTCTCCATGTTCCTCTCTACCCAGCTAGCCCTTCATTTATTCATCCAATTACCTATCCATCTAGCTCCTCAAATTGCTTCCCACTTACACAGTTTTAAACCAGTCCCCCTCCCCTTGCACTTCTTTCCACAGCAAACCTGGGATAGTCAGAAAAAATAATGATCTGGTACAGCACTATCCAGTAGAACTTTTCCGCAGTGATGGAGTGTTCTGTATCTGTGCTGTTCAATAAAGCACCGACACGCCACATGGCTATTGAGCACTTCGAATGTGGCTACTGCTGCTGAAGAACTGAGCTTTTCATGTTATTTACATTTAATTAAGTTCAATTGGAATAGCCACATGTGGCAAGTAGCCACCATATTGGACAGTGCAAGACTAGTGCCCCGTATAATGCCTGACAAGTAATAGTTGCTTAATAAATGCTTCTTAAATGGATACAAGGATGGAGCAGAATAATTTTACCTTGCTTTTCACTTTTCAGACTACACGTTTGAAATATTAGGTTCAGTTCCAGGTACCACATTTTAAGAAGGAGCATAGGATCAACCTGGAGCATGGACAGGCTAGGATGATAAAGGTCCAGAAACATCAGCTGTCATTGGCAGAACTTCAATGTTTTGTATGAAAAAAGTCTTCAGATTTATTTTAGTTTCTTTTCTTTTCCTTTTTATCCCAGTATTTATACATCTTTAATCTGGACCAAAATTTTCTAATCTTTTTTTTTATCAAAGAATTGGATTAGGCGATGTTTTGGATTCCTTTGAGAAGGGAAAGCCTGTAATGGAATAGCTTTTCCTGTAGAGGGAGTAGACTGTCCAGAGAGCAGGAATTTGATGGTATTGGAAGAAACTACATTCAGTCACATATGGGGAAGAACTTGCTGAGAACCAAGTTGTGCAGGAACAGAATGGGTTGTCTTGTGAGCCAGTAAGCTCCCTCCCTAGAAATACACAAGAACCTCTCAAGGTTGAAATCATGAATAAATGCAGTCTTCTTCCCAGCTGCAGACATCTCCCAGCCTTTATATTTTAGAGCAGCACATGGGCTTGCACAGCTGCCACTCATATTATTAGTTCCTAGAGCAAAGTTTACATGCTTCTTGGAGTGTAGTCAGTTAAGTGACTTGGTTTCATCCACCTGCCAAGTGACTTAGGATATTTTTACCAACTTCCTTGTTCAAAGATTAGATTTACACTTTATATTCCAGTAGCAGGTGTTTCCAATGTGGCTGATTTTTAGTGTTTGTATACAGGCTGATATGTTACTTAGTTGAAAGAGATGATCGTAAAGAAATGTTTTATGGGGAAATTATGCCTATGCAGTCAAAATAACATGGTTGGGATGTTCAGCATACTGGAGGGTCAGCTTCCTGGCCCCTGGTATTTCCACCTCCACCTGTGCCTTGGAGAGAGAACCACCACTGCCTCTTTTCTAGGCCCCATGTTTGTTACAGTTGATATCACATTTGTATGCCCTGCACCTAGTTCCATGTGGTTAAAAATTATTTGAAAATATAATTTGTAACAGCTTCAACATATTGTATATTTATGGTTATTTAATCATTGTCTTACTGTTGTGTGATTAGGTTGTTTCCAGTTTGCACCTTTACAAATAATGCTGCAGTAATCATCTTTGTCTGTGTGTTTATTATTTCCTTAAAGTAGATTGCCCAAAGCACAGTTTCTACCGCTAGTCATATTTCTAAGACTCTTGATGCATTTTGCCAAATTGCTTCCAGAAGGTGTGTAACAATATATATACGAGTAGGTGATGGTGCCAGTCTCAGCAAGCATCCATCAATATGGAGATCTAAGAGAAAAAAATTCCGCAGCCAATTTTCAGGCAGCAAAGATGTCATTATTTATGTAACTAACACTTATTCAATTACTGAGGGGTTTTTTTTAGCTGTAATTATTAATAATTTGTATTTCCTTTTCTGCGAATTATCTGTTTGTGCCCTTTACCCATTTTATTCTGCTGGGTATATCTGCTTTTTTCTTATTAAGTCATGCAGTTATTCCCCTAGGAGAAATAACTCTGTCTGCATAGTTCATGGTAATCATCACCATTTTCTGAAAAGAGCTTCAGATACACTCCAACTCCTATCACTTCCATGTACCAAAGACCCCATAATCCCACCGCCTCCCCTTGAAACACTTGTCACACAACAGTTAACTTTCATCCCCAACAAACTGAAGATTTCCCAGAAAATTAGGAAGGCTTTCTCTTCCTACCCTCTAATATAGATCCAGGAAAAGCAAACAGTCAGCTTTGTAGATCCAGATAAAAAGACACCAAATCAGCCGAACAACTGATCCATCTAATAGCCAGACTTAGAGTGGATTTTCAGTGAAAAATTGTAATATATATGTATATATACAGATGTAATATATAAAAGTATGTACACACATATGTCAATTATACTTTCACTGAATGTTTCTTACAAATCAATATCAATAACACAAAACTACTAAGTATAACCTTTTTGGAGTGGTCATCCCCTCAATAGTTGAGAATTTATGAAAGCCCAGGGAAGGCAGCATGGACAGAGCCTTGGGCATGTTGACCGAAGAGGATAAAAGGCCAAGTTTGGATGAGTGAAAGAGGCAAACACGTCATGGTATGGGTGAGAGAAAGGCAGAATGGGAGAAAGCAAGAAGAAAATGGACATATTTCACAATCTGCTCTCCCAATTTTGTCCCACACTACCTACTGCATTGCAGCAGGCCTCCCTATCTACCTCCTCCATCCAAGAGTACTCCTGGGAGGAATTGCTTCCGCCTGGCTACACCCCTTGCTCCATCTCCTTTCTCCTAGGAACCTGACGATCTACCTGGAAACCTCTCCTGAATAAACAACTTCTGTTGCATTTAATAAGTTCTCGCCCAGATGAGAACAAAAAGAAGACAGTGGTACCTACCAATTTAGCAAAGTCCTTTATGCGTCCAGTGATAGCTTAGGTCTTGCTACTCATGAAACGGAGATACCATCTGATACCACCAGAGACACTAGTAAGGTAGGAAGGAACACAGCTTCCTGTTTCAAATGGGCTTAGCTTCTACGGTTTTGCAAATTTTTAAAAAGGTAATCGAGCTTAAGAGCAGTTCTTCTTTTCTTCGATTGAGATCACACACTAAGCACTCAGTCGAGTAATCCTTGAGATGAACGCTGTTGATGTTTAGCAGCTATTTTAGGGGTTCTGCCTTCCCTTGGAATTGCTCATTGTTCTGGAAGGGGGGATAATTCTTGAATAAGCATGGCTTTGACCTTTGAGGAGACAGGATAAAAAATGAAATCGGGATTTCCTTGTAAAGAAAGACTGATGGCTAGGGGATAACCTAATTATTCTGCAGAGCTCAATGGGAGACTTTGATGAGGCGAGTTGTAGTATGGGTTTACACAACCCAAGAAGACTTGAGCTTGAGTTTCAGTTGGGGCGCCCACAGCTGCATGACCTTGGGTTAATCATTTAATCCTGCTGGACCTCAGCTTTCTCATCTGTCAACTGGGAATAATAATAACTACGTCATAGGGTTGCCATGGAACCAACTAAGATAAATATGTAAAAAGTCTTTGTGGACTATCCATGGCCAAGCAACCATAACAGGTGGGTAGAACACCACCATTACAGAAGCCTCACAGGGCAGAGCCATGTGCCTGCTCTATGTGCTGATGTGTCCACAAGACCTAGGATGGTCCTGGGCACAGACCAGTGTTCACCCAATACTTGTTGGGAGAGGTCTGACCATGGATGGTATGATCTGTGATACACTGGTTAAGTGGACAAGACAATGAAATTCACCAGGTGTTTATCAAGCATCTGCTGTGTATGCAGGACTGTGCTATATGCTTCAAATGATAAAGAAAAGATAGGAAGAAAAGACAAAGACTCTGCTGGGAGGGCTCATGGGCATACTGGGGGCCCCAGTTTGAGGGAGCTTGACAGCCAACATTCAACCTCAGGTGGTCAGTAGAACCCCCATCAGGGAAGAGTTAGGAGAACTGCAAGCCTCTGCTCTGAATAAGAGAAAGAAAACAAGAAGTCTTCTGTTGCTTTCTGTTATTATAGGGTTGGCCTTTCCCATGGGCCAATTCTCCAAGAATCATGATCACATTGGATTCTTGTTAGAAATGTGACTTAGGAGCCTGTGTGGACTCTGGAAGGGCCCTGGTGACCCTGGGAGATCTTGGTCAGATTCGTCACGCATGTCAGGGATTTCTCCTGGGCTTTTTTTTTTTTTTTTTTTTTGTATCAAGAGCGTTTGGTCTGCCAGGTTGTAGCCCCATATCAACTCTCCATTGGTTAAATGAACTCATCTGTCTTTCAAGTTTCTTATGATCCAAGCATCAGCATGGGGCTGGCACCAAGTCTGACACCTACGTCCTCCACTCAGGGACCATCATGTTATCTAATACAGCACTTCCAACGGACGGTGTGGTGTGGGAGCCCACAGGTTTGCACAGAAAGCATATCCTCTCAGACACTGTGTGGAAACACTCTTGGAGATCCATAGGATGTTAAAGTCTCTGAGAAATCTACAGTGAGGAACAGGTTTAAACATGGTTAACCTTGCATTCCTTCAACGTTTTTTAAGGTAGAAAAAACATTTTTTTTTTTCAAATAACACCTGTTATCATCCCTCAAGACTAAGGTTGGGTAGGAGAACTCTGTGGGGTGCTTGTCTGATGACTGGTCATCACATGGGCACAGCACAGTACAGTTGCCAACTGCCTTTCTGGCCTATCCTCTCATTTTGACAAGGGTCTCCATAGCAGCCCCACGAGGTTGATAGGGATGCTGTTGATACCCCATGTTGTAGATGAGGAAACTGAGATTCAACAAGGGACTTGGCAAACACCACAGAGAGGCTGAAAGGCAGAGCTGGGCTCCACCCCAGAGTTTTGACTGTTCACTGGTGGTCATTTTTCCTGCACTGTACCACCATCTGAAGGACTGGTGCCTTCAGCTGAAGATGAGGATGGCAAAATGTAAAGGCAGAACCCAAAGTGGTTTCCCCAAGGTCCAGAGTGGCTTGTTCTGTCTGGCTCTTCCCAAGATAGGCAGGGGATTTTGGGTGCTTCTTTCAGGCTACTCAAGGCATTCAACTCACAGGTTCCCAAGGTACACAGGAAAACCTGACACCAAACACTGATACCTCTGATCTTTCAGATTCTCAATGCACATAAGAAACATTTTGGAGGAAAAACCACCAGAATGACAACAACAACAAACCAAACAGAATACAACTTAGGAATATGGGAGCATCTGAGGGGAAACAAACAAACAAACAAGCAAAAGATGTTCAGAAGCTATGAAGGGGCCAGAAGTTTCTTGCGGAAGGCTCAGGTCAACCATGGCTTTGAGTGTGTGAAAGGAAGTGATTGCCAGAGCAGCAGGGAGAAGTACGTGGCTTCCTTTAATTACTCCCATCTTCGACACGAGCTCTTGGGTGCAGGGTCCTGGGGCAGGAAGGTGGGCTCCAGCCATTTACCTCCTCTCACTAACATGTCCCCAGTGGAGTTAAGGGAAGGATTCATGCAGCCAGCGGCTCCTGCCTCTGGCACTTGGTAGTCCAGTGTATTTCTGAGTTCCCTCCATCGACAGCACCCTGCCCTTCTGTAAAGCCCCCAAATCAACAGAAGCAAGCCTGTACAAAAAGGACTCTCCCCCATCATAGACTCCTCTGCAAGACAAATTGGAGTGACCACGTGGAAGCTGTGTTATTTGGGGAGGTAGTGGGTGTCTCAAGATTTGAACAGAAGAGCAGAGTCTAGACTTAGTATTGGCCTCCAACTGCCATCTAGAAGTAAACCAAGGATGCAACGAACCACCCACTGGGCGGCAGTGAGCATGCACCTGGCACACCTCTAACTGCAGGGTGTGTGACTGACCAAGCCCCACTGCTGGGCTCTGAAACCAATGCTCTGTTTGTCCCAAGGCCACGCTTCCTGTGGCCTGCACCACCCCTGACCCAGCCCACAAGGAAACCAAGCATGCCCACTTCTGGGAGACATGGCTTCCTCTGATGGCTGGCTTTAGCTCGAGGGCTCCCCAGTGGACATGCAAAACTCCCCTTAGTCTATACAACAGCCTGGGAGTCTTCTGCCACCCTTCCCTTGCTCCCTGCTTCACTTGGGGCCTGACAGCACCCGCTCATTTTCCCTCACAGGTTCCTCCTCTAATAAAGGTATAAAACCTGCTGGGTGTCTGCTTTTCAGAGATCTGGACTAACGCAACCTGCATATTCAAACTAGCTTCAAAACGGAGCCCAGGTCCCTTTAGGCCATTCCCATGAGAAATTGGGTTTTTGCTGTTGTTCCTCTCACTATTCTATATGTTTTATTTTGCTCTGTTTCATTCTGTTATGTCAATATTGAAGAAAAAAATCTAGTCTCAAAATTGAAGAGAAAAGTGAACAACGATTTAGAAGTGATGTAGAAAATACAGTTTTCTCCCCGAGGTATGGTAAGGGAAAACCTGCATAATACCTGTCAAGTAGAATAAGTGATGTCCTTTCTTCCTTGGTTTCTCAAACTATGAGATGGGCCCTTGGAAATGTCAGAGAGGAGAGAGAAAGGATAAATAAACAGATAAGAGAAACCGCAGATATGAGGGATGGGGAGATACTAGATCTTTAAGCTAATCCCTTTCCTCTTCTCAAATGTCAGCCAGAAATGTTTCCATCAAATGAGAAAGTTTAATTTCTGCTTTGTTCACAACTCAGTAATATGGTGTTTTGGAGGTTTCTATAAACCCCAGTGGCTAGAAGGACACCTAGAAGTGTAACTTGGGTTGGAGAGGACTGGATGGTTAGTTTTCCTATGGGGTGTTGTTTTGCATCCCACCCCCAAGATTAATCTGGGTACTTTCTAAACATGTCAAGCCTCTGTTTTGACCTGTACAAATTCTGAATGAATCCTAAAATGTGCCAGAGCTTCTGCTCTGGAAAAGCTAAAAGAGCTAGCGTGAGGGTTGGAGGGAAGGTGTGTCAGTCCTGAGCTCCAGATGGCATCAGCGGACGCAGACGGTGACCAGGAGTGGCGGGGTGGGGGCTGCCGTGGACGGCAGGGAAGTTGTGGGGGGAGGAGAGAAATGATTGTTCAGGGATATGAGCAGTTCTTCCTGAGCACGTGTGTCACATGTCACACCAGGGACCTGCTAAGGGCTTTACATATTTTGTCTCTTTAAACCTCTCGGTGACCCTGTGAGGTAAATGAGTTTGTTTTTACCATTTCTCAGAGGAGGAAGTGAGGCGAGTGGGTTAAGCAACAGCTGCAGGACCACACAACCAGAAAATGGTGGGGCTCGTCCTGGAACCCACATCTGTCTGCTTCCAGCTCCTCCCCCAACCACTGTGTCTGCTCTCCCCCCAGGGGTCTGTGGATGTGGCCCAAGCCGGTGGGCTGCTGCCATGGGTCAGTTGGTGCTGGCCCTTCATCCCACGCCAGTGGTCCGTGCCCAAGATTCTGCAGATGATTTTCATGTCAGAACACCTTTGCTTTAGTAATTCGACATTTAGAAAACAATCTGAAGAAAGCAGGCATATTATACTTCATCAAAATAAGGAACGAGTCTTCTAGGAGGGTGTAATGGATATTGGCGGTGCTCTGCTGGATCCCCTTGAATCCCTTTCCCATTTCTGGCTCTCATTCCCCAGCTTCTGTGCTCTTTTGTTTCCAGCCGCTACACCTGTGACTCACTGTGGAGGATTGTCCTCAGGCTCTGGGAGGAATCTCTCCTACTGCCTTGTCTTGAAACAGGGCACACTGTGAGGCTTATGCCCCAGAGCCCCCCTCAGGATCAGGTGGAGGCCACTGGGGGGAACTCTGCCTGAGACCACAGTCCTGCTGCTTCCTCCCTCTTTGTCCCGCTCTCTCACTCCCTTGCTAGTGTCTTCTGGGAGCACTCACTGAGTAAATCACTCACACATTGAATCCTCACCTCAGGGTCTGGGAACCTGATGCTTGTAAGATAGGTCATTTGACATAGATGGGAGTTGGTTTTTTTCCAACAACTTATTGAGATATAATTTTTGGACAATAAATTATATCCATTTAATGTCTCCAATTTGAATGAATTTTGACAGTCATATACATCTGGGATACAACTCCCATAGTCAAGATACGAATGTTTCCATCGCCTCCAAGAGACTCCCTGGGCCCCTTTGAAATCTATCCCTTCCTCTACCCCCCAACTCCAGGCAACCACGTCTTTCCAGTTCTTAAGATCAGTTTCTTTGCAGCCCACTGCGTGAACATTAAGCCAGTGCTATATGTTTTAGATTTTTGTATGGCACCACTTCAAGGTACCAATTTTTATGTTAGTTTAGAAAATGCTAGCTACTAACACACAAACTCTAAAATGTACAGTGAACTTTAACATGTAGAAGTGTTTCCTGATCACCTATAGCTAATCAGGATTGTTAATTCGTGGCAGTCTGTCTCCAGTCATTCATTCAGGGACCTAGGCACCTACATACTGTGTCTGCTGTCCCTAAACTTGGCATTCAAGACCCAGACGTATACAGCTGCATCACCTGAGAGGAAGGGGAAGAGTATGAAGGAATGCTCCTGGAAGGGTCTTATGAGTGAGCTGGTGGAGAATCGCTCACATCATTTCTGTCCACATCCCATTGGCTAGAACTCAGTCATATGACCACACCTAAGTGCAAGAGAGGCTAGAATATAGTCTGTCTGTGTGTCCAGAAATTACTAATGCTCACCGTTTGCATGTAGTTATCTGACCAGAAAAGGAAAAGCTCAAAAGAGGAAGATAAAAGAGATACTGACATATAATTCCATTATCATCAGTAACAGCAACAACATAACAACGAAATAATACACAATAACTATCATCTTTTGACGAGTTTCATACCAAGTGCTTTATCACATTTATCCTTACGATTCTATAGGTGTGCAATTTCCAGATGAGGATTAAAGTCATGGGAGATTATGTGACCCACTGTGGTTGCCAGATGGCTACCAACTGAATGGCAGAGGATAAATTTGTGCCCAGGTCTTTCTTGACTCCTAAGCTTCTGCGGTTAGCATGAAGCAGAACAAATCAATTACAGGATTTTCCCACTTTGATGAGAGCTATGAATTACCAGAGGCAGATTTCAACATAACCCAGGGCATCAAGAATATCAAGAACCTATCATTATTCAGAGATTCTAGAAGGACCAGTGAATAAGCTTCCCACAACTTAGACCTCTGGGCCAATGGCCAACAAGACACCTGCACCACAGATACAAGGGTGGGGTCACACTTAGCCCTAGGAGAGCAAGAAAGTTATTCGCTGTTTACCATCCCCCGTGCATTCTAAGGAGGGTGAATCACAAAGAAAATTCTTAATGAGCTGATGGCAGGGGTGCAGAGAAGAGCCACATGTTTTAATTTGAGAGAGAAGAAAACAATTCTTTAGGTAAGAAAGGATATAGAGAGAGTGGGATGGGAAGTGGGTGTGGCGTGAGATCTGGAAAGAAAGATGAGGCTGGCACCAGGGAGACTGGAATGGCTGTGTGGGGCCAGAAGGGAGAAAGGAAGACACCCAGCAAGGGGGCAGAAGATGAGAAAGGATTTAGGAAAAGAAGACAAAGTTCAGCAGGATTTCAGGATGGGTTGCCGTGTAGTGTGAGGTGTAACCTTCTATCTCAGTTAGGGTTTGGTCTTGAAAAAGGCTTCTGTAGGTATTTTGGCCAGGAGGGGAATTTATATAGGATTCCACTGCCTTGACAACTAGCAAATGTTTTCAAGTGTTCATGGAACATTCACCAAGATAAACTATATCCAGTACCTCAGAAAGTTTTTAAATTTTAAATTCTACAGAATATGTTCTCAGACCAAAATGCAGTATTAAAAACAGAAAGATAACAAACACTTCTAAACATGTGAAAAATTTAAAACACTTCTAAATAATCCATGGGTCAAAGAGGAAGTCTCAAAGGAAATAACAAAAAAACTTTGAACTAAGTGAAAACAAAAATACAGCATATCAAGATATGTGGGGTGTAGCTAAGGAGTTCTGAGAGGAAAATATTGCCACATTGAATGCTTGCATTAGAAAAGAAGAACAGACTCAAATCAATAGTCTAAGTTTCTTCCTCTGGAAACTAGAGAAAGGGCAAAATAAACCCAAATGAAGCAGAAAGAAGGAAAAACGAAAATAAGAGCACAGATAAATAAAATTTAAAACAGAAACAACAGACCAAAGTAATGAAACAAAAAGCTGGTTCTTCAAAAAGTCATTAACAGTGAATGATAAACCTCTAGCAAGACCTGAGAGAGAGAGAGGTGACACAAATCAGCAATATCAGGAAGGAAACGGGATACCACTACAGGTTCTGCAGCCATTAAAAGAGATAAGAAAATACTGTGAACAACTTTATGCTCATAAATGCAACAATTTAGAAGAAATAGACCAATTTGTTGATTATTAACACAGATAAGACATTTGACAAAATATTTCACCCACTCATGATAAAAAATGCTCAGCAAACTGATAACTTGATAAACAGCATCTACAAGGAGCCTAGAGATGGCATCATACGTAACAATGAAAGATGAATGCTTTCCTCCAAGATCATGAACAAAGCAAGGATTTCTGTTCAACCACTCCTATCCAACCATAAGTCCTAGCTAGTGCAGTGAGGAAGAAAACAGAATAAAAGGCATACAGATTGGAAAGGAGGAAATAAACTGTCCCTATTTGAGGATGACATTGTTGTCTACAGAGAAGATCCCAGGGGATCCACCCAAAAACTCTTAGAACTAACAAGTTCAGCTAGGTTGCAGGAAAAAAAACCAACAAACAAAAATCAACCACAGGGCTTCCCTGGTGGCGCAGTGGTTGAGAATCCGCCTGCAGATGCAGGGGACACGGGTTCGTGCCCCGGTCCGGGAAGATCCCACATGCCGCGGAGCGGCTGGAACCGTGAGCCGTGGCCGCTGGGCCTGTGCGTCTGGAGCCTGTGCTCCGCAACGGGAGAGGCCACAGCAGTGAGAGGCCCGCGTACCACCAAAAAAAAAAAAAATAAATCACATTTTTATGTATCAGTGAACACTTGGAGACCAAAATTAAAAACAAAATACCATTTACAATTGCTCCCAAAAGCTTTCAGATTATACCTAGGTATAAATCTAACAAAACATGGACGGGACTTATATGCTGAAAACTGCAAAATGAAACGACTCAACGTATAGTAAAGATGTCCGTTTTTCCCCAGATTGATCTGTTAAGGCAATTTATATCAAAATCCCATCAAGGTTTTTTGTAGATACAGATAAGCTTATTATTCTTAACTTTATATGGAAAGTCACAGGACTTGGTGTAGCTAAAACATTTTTGAAGAAAAATAAAGTAAGAGGAATCATTTTATCTGATTTCAGGACTTATTATATAGCTAGAGTAATCTAGACAGTATGGTTTTGGCAGAGGGATAGACACATAGATTAATGGAACAAAATAGAGAATTACAGAACTAGACTCACGAATATATCCAACTGCTTTCTGACAAAGGTGCAGTGCCATTCAACAGAAGAACAATAGCCTTTTCCACAAATAGTGCTGGAGCAGTTAGATGTCCACAGACTGAAAAAACAAAAAAACAAAAAAAACCCCCTCAACCTAAACTTCACATTTTATCAACTATACTTCAATTAAAAAATTTAATAAATATCAACTATACTTCAATGAAGAATAAAACTTAAAAAACCACATCTTATACAAAAATTAACTCCAAGTTTATTACAGACTTAATTGTAAAATGTAAAACTGTAAAACTTTAGAAGATAACAAAGGAGAAATCTTTGGGATCTAAAATTTGGTGAAGAGTTCTTAGACTTGATGCTAAAAGTGCTATCCATAAAAAGAAGGATCGATAAATTTGACTTCATCAAAATTAAAAACTCCTCTCTGTGAAAGACCCTGTTAAGCAGGTGAAAATATAATCCAGAGTCTCAGAGAAAATATTTGTAAAGAACATATCCAATAAAATATTTGTATCTAAAATATAAAGCACTCTCAAAATTCAAAAACAAAGAACCAATCTGATTAGAAAATGGGCAAAATTTTTTCCAACAAGGTAGAAATTTTAAAAGGACTTATCTCAAATGAATAAAGAAATCTCCAGATGGTTTAAAAACAAAAAAAGAAAAACTGGGCAAAGACACAAACAGATATTTCACTGAAGAAGACATACAGATAGCAACTAAACACATGAAGACATGTTTAATATCATTAGCTGTTAGGGAAATGCAAATTAAAACTACCATGAGATGTTATTACACACCTTTCAGAATGGCTGAAATAAAAAGTAGTGACAAAACCAAATGCTGGAGAGGATAGGGAGAAACTGGATCACTCCTACATTGATGTTGGGGATATAAAATTATACAGACACTCTGGAAAAGAGTATGGCAGTTTCTTATAAAAGTCAAACATGTGCTTAGAATACAATCCAGCAGTCACATTCTTGGGCAATTTATCTCAAAATAAAAAAATTTTTAAAGATTTTTAAATTGAAATGTAGCATGCATATGTTAAAGTGCCTAACGTACAGTAATCTAAGTTTTTGCATGTATATACACCTGTGTAACCACCAGTCAGGACATTGCCAGAACGCTAGACCGACCATTCCATAGTGCTTCTTCCCAGTCTGTATGCACAGAGTAATTGTTATTTTGTTTCTATCACTATAGATTAGTTTTGACTGTTCTTGAACTCAGTATAAATGGAGTTGTACAGTATGTAGTAGTAGTAGATTGTTCTTTTATATTGTTGTGTAGTGCTTTATTACATGAAGATACTATAATTTACCCATTTTATTGTTGATAAAAATTTGGAATTCTCAGTTTGAGACTGTTAATGAATAAAATTACTAGCTACATTCTTGTGCATATATTGTGGGTTCACATACACTTCTTTCTCTGGAGTATATACCTTGAAGTAGAATTTTTGGGTCATAGAGAAAGCATGTTTAGCTTTTCATACCACTAAACAGTTTTCTAAGTGGTTGTACCAGTTTATGCTTCCACCCGCAATGTGTGAGAACTCAAGTTGATCCCCATTTTCATCAACCCTTGGTATTGTCTGTTGTTAGAAATTTTTCTTTTACACTTTAGCTTTAGCTCCTCTGGCGGGTATGTGCTGCTCTCTCATTGTGGTTTTAATTTGCATTTCTCAAATGATTAATGATATTGATCACGTTTTTGCATATGTGTTGGTTATTTGGTTATCACTTTCTGTGAGGTGGCTAATCAGATCTTTTGCTGATCTACAAATAATTAGGTTGTTTGTCATTTTCATACTGACTTGTAGGAGTTTGTAATCTATTCTGTATATGAGCTCTTTATCCAAGAGAGGTATCTCTGACCTATTTCTGGTTATAGGCACTTCTGCTTTTTTCTACCCAGCTCCTGCCTACCTCCCCCCAATCATTCCTGATAGTGATTCTATTTGTAAACATCTCTAGGCTTAAGTTTCCAAATCCTGCTGGAGTCACCAACCATTCTCCAGTACCTCCATCTGTGTCTCAGACTCACACCAGCACACTGCCCGCCCCTGCCCAGATTCTGGGCCAGCCGTAGGATACAAAATCACTGTCTCACTGGTCCCTTCACCTCTCACTTATTTCTCAGGAGCAGGAAGATTTCTTGTTCACTGAGGCAGGATGAAAAGGGGAAATGAATTTATTCAAGCAGATATATGATAATGTCACTCTGAATAAAAGATATCAGACTGTACCCTCGCCTTTGGTCACACACACACACACACACACACACACACACACACACACACACGAGGCACCAAACTTAATCAACAAGTCTTCATATCAGCTGCCTCTTATGCATGGAGCTCAGTGCTGAGCACTGCGGAAAACCCACAAAGAAGGTCTGGACGTGGGTCCAGCTGTCAAGAAACTTACAATCGAGTTGGAGAGAAAAGACGTAATAGAGGTTATGTGATATAATAAAATAATGCATGTTAGTTAGTACATAACTCTTCAGAATCAAAGAGATTAGAACTGGGCATGCAAGACCATAAGTGCTAATTCAGGCTGGCCCTGGACAGGAAGTTTTTAGAGAACTTCCTTTAGATACTCTCTCCTTCCCCTTTTCAGCATGGGTGTGCAGGGAGGGGGTTTCTTGGACAGCTTTTTTGCACATAGGAGACATTCAACACATGTTGGCGGGTTTGATTGAGGCTTGGGTCAAAGAAATAGATAGCTACATGGCTTCCATCAGCCGAACGCCTACCAAGTACCAGGCATGTAGTAAATCACATTTAATTCTTGCCATAATTCTGAGAAGGCAGTATTATTGCTCCTATTTTACAGGTGGGGAAACCGAGGCTCAGGTATGTGGTAAAGAAAAAACATGGCATCTGGTAGAGCCATGATTCAAAGCAGGTCTGACATACTGGGGTGCTTGTTGCTTGCTGTGAGAAACTGCCATTGCTTGTTGCTTGGCTAAAGGGAAGGGAACAGTGGGCCTGGCCACTCATGATGTCAGAGATTAAAGCCCAGGCCCTGGGGTACCAGGTCTCTGAGGCAGGGCCCAATAGAAGGGGCAGACCCTTCAAGGCAGGCCTAAGGCTGCCTGATTGGTGGCTTTGGATAGGAAGGCAGGAGCAAGAGGGAAGCAAATTAGATAAGAGAAAGTAACGCAGCCAGGCTGTCTGTCAGGCCCCCTCCCTGTAACTTCCCAAATAATAATGCTCGATCCCTCACGTGCCCAGTTTGGCTGGAAGTCCGTCTGTCTCGTGAAATCCCCCTCTCCTCACCTCCACCTTGCCCGTTCAGGAGTGCCCTAGCCATGCCATATATACCATGGAGCCGTAGGGTGTGGAGCCATGGCTGCTGGGCTGCTGTGGACTGGAAGTGACATGTGGCACTTGGTCCTCCTTCCCCTCATCTCATTGTTCCAAAACAGGAGTTCAGACGTCAGCCCTTTGAGCTGGAGACTGCCAACACCCATCCCCCAGAGGGGGGGGCCTGGGAGGCCCTGCCTATCTGGACACTGCCAGACCCAGGAGGAGTCTTCGGGGTCAGGGCCTGGAGGAAGCCTTTGTCAGGGCCCAAGGCCTCATTCTGGAGGACCAGGTCATGGCCCTTCAAACCTGGAGCCATGGTCCTTTCTGCTCAGTGCACAGCTCTGGGAGGGGCAGGCCACTGACTCTGTCTCTCCCTCGTGGGGTAATTTGTTTAGTGGTCAGACCCCAGTGGGCCCTACTGCCAGACCACCCTCCTTGAGCTTCTGAAAGAAGGATCAGAGCTCTTTGTCCCTTCTCCCAGGAATCATCCCTCCCCAGCCCTCTGTTTAACTAAAGCCACTGAAAACTGAAAGCCCAGGGTGAGGAGGCTTAATTGACTTCAAGTTTACCCAACCCGTGGAGGCTCCGAAATGACTATCTTTGTAAAGACCTTTGTAGGGTCCCCTTTACAGCAACATCGTTGTGGAACAGGCATGACTGGAAGTATCAGAAAGAGAAAAGGATGCTCAAAATGGGAATTGAAGATGAGAAAGGAGCACTGTCTGCACAGCAGTGAAGAGGGAGGGAGGCACCGGAGGAGAGTGGGGGCACTTGGTGGTGGTGGGCGCTGCAGGAGGAAAAGCTAGCAGAGTTAAGCACGCGACAGAGGCCAGGGGCCCCAGAAGATGCATCCCGTTGGGGATCCACCCCTTCCTTGTCTTCAGTGGCCTTGGGCAGGTCCGGTCTGCAAGGGGTAAAAGGATAGAAGATTATCGCGTGAAAATTTGAACATGCCTTTCAGTGACAGGGAAACTGCCAGGGGGTGCCTGGCAGAGAGTAAACATCAAAAATGAAGGCCAATTTGCAGCAACATGGATGGACCTAGAGGTGATCATACTAAGTGAAGTAAGTCAGACACAGAAAGAGAAATATCATATGATATCACTTGTATGTGGAATCTAAAATATGATACAAATGAACTTACTTACAAAACAGAAACAGACTTGCAGACATACAAAACAAACTTATGGTTACCAAAGGGGAATAGCACAGGGAGCTATATTCAATATGCTGTAATAAATTGTAATGGAAAGGAATATGAAAAAGAATATATGTGTGTGTGTATATATATATATATATATATATATATATATATATATATATAAAACTGAGTCACTTTGCTGTATACCAGAAACTAATCAACATTGTAAATCAACTATGCTTCAATTTAAAAAAAAAAAAAATGAAGGCCAGAAAACAGAAGAAAATACCGCCAACCCCACCTCCCCCCAAAAAACCCACAGAGGGAAAAGGAAGATAGTAACGAGACTAGGAAGTTCAGAAAAGGGGAAGTATGAACTGGGTACAAGATGCCTCACTCCTAGGCACAAACACATGGTTTGAACTTCTGTTTGTGTGGCACGAAGCAGAGCCCACGCAAGATGACCGTGGGGCAAGACCTGCACAAGCCTCCAGGGAGAGAACTCATCTAGTGGAGGTCTCGTAAGCTGGTGCATCTAGAATGTAAGGAATTCCCCTGCAAATAGGGAATTGAGCCCCAGCTAGCTGTATGAAGGGCAGGCATTTAAGTAAAAACCAGTTTCTGCCCAAACCAAAGATTTGTGGACTCAGTCACAAAACCTGCTATGTTATCAGATCGCTTTGCTCTTGCAGATTTAAGATTAAAGAGATGCAAACATCTGTCCTGTACATTCATGGCCTTTAGGTAGCAGTAATGTGCTGGTAAATGTTTAACAATCCACTAGGAAAAAAAAAAAAAAACGCAAAAAAAGTCATTGACATGTCATGTTTGCTGATTTCCAGTTCCCCTGGTGTAAAGACTCTCCCCGTGGCCGAGTGCAAGCTGCCGACCTAACGTCACTGAAGGTGGAGCTGGGTAGCCAGAGCCTACCACAGTGTTAAATAACCATAGTGTCGAGTTTACCTTTTGCGCTAAATGCTATATGTTCATCCTTGTATTAATGTTCATAGATGAGAAAAGTGAGGCTCAGAAAAATAGTTAATTTACCCTGGGTTATTAGCTACTAATTGGTGGAAACAGGAGTTTAAAATAAATTAGAATTGGGACTTCCCTGGTGGCGCAGTGGTTAGGAATCCGCCTGCAAGTGCAGGGGACACGGGTTCAAGCCCTGGTTGGGGAACTAAGATCCCACATGCTGCAGAGCAACTGAGCCCATGCACCACAGCTACTGAGCCTGCGCTCTAGAGCCTGCGCTCTAGAGCCTGCGAGCCACAACTACTGAGCCTGCATGCCTAGAGCCCGTGCACCGCAACGAAGAGTGGACCCCGCTCGCCGCAGCTGGAGAAGACCTGTGTCCAGCAATGAAGACCCAGTGAAGCCAAGAATAAATAAATTTAAAATATTAATAATTAATTAATTAGAATTGGTCTGTCCTAGATCAGTAGTTCTCAAGGTTTTGCTCAGGAACTTTTATCCTCTAAGGTATAATTGCAGACGTCAAAGAACTTTTTGTTTTTGTGCATGACTAATATTTACTGCAGTAGAAATTAAAATTGACAAATTTTTAAAATTCACTTAAAATAACTGTAATAAAAATGATACATATTATCAAAAATAATGCTTTCATAAAACAATTATATTTTCCAAAATGAAAACATTTTAGGGAGAAAAGTGGCTGGATCCCCATAGCTGTTTCTGCATGGGGTCTGCT
Organism: Kogia breviceps; assembly: GCF_026419965.1. Lineage (NCBI taxonomy): Eukaryota > Metazoa > Chordata > Mammalia > Artiodactyla > Physeteridae > Kogia > Kogia breviceps. The sequence continues at coordinate 41,865,274 of NC_081319.1, forward strand.
GTGATGTGTTGCTTTGGTTGAAATCTATGAAGAAAAACCAGCCTCACATAGATACATAGTTGGAAAAAGGAAGACACTTGGGACCCCTTGAATGGGTTTTGGAAATCCCCAGGAGTCCTTGGACCACATTTTGAGAACTGCTAGGCAAATAATAATTGCACTGGTACAAAAACCAAATGATACAAAATAACATACAGTGATGGGCTTCCCTGGTAGCGCAGTGGTTGAGAGTCCGCCTGCCGATGCAGGGGACACGGGTTCGTGCCCCGGTCCGGGAGGATCCCGCGTGCCGCGGAGCGGCTGGGCCCGTGAGCCATGGCCGCTGGGCCTGCGCGTCCGGAGCCTGTGCTCCGCAACGGGAGAGGCCACAGCAGTGAGAGGCCCGCGTACCGCAAAAAAAAAAAAAAAAATAACATACAGTGAGAAATAAGACTGCCTCTTTCCCAGGTATCCAGTTCTCTCACCAGATACCACAAATACTAGCCTTTCACTGTACCACCTTCCAGAGACACGGTACCTTCACAGCCAACGCCTCGCCAGTTCCCCCGCCCGCGGCATCCTGCATGAGGCACACTGCCTTTGCCTGTTCACTCCAGCCTGGGGCTGTTTTGTACCAACACAGAAGGTTGCCCAGTATTCCCTGGGATCTTAATCAGTCCCCACAACACAGGGAACATTCTTGTAACCTGTATCTTCCACTACATGTGCAAATGTTTGAATAATAATTCCTCAAAGTAGAATTGGAACCGAAGCTGCACACATTTGGAGTTTTGATAGGGCCAAACAGCCCTCCGTGGAGGGGGACCGATTCCACTCCCACCAGCATCGGGTAGGCATGACTTCCTCCGCAGCCTCACCAACTCAGCATGGCAGCCACATCTGAGGTCAGGGGTCTGCCTCCAGGACCCAGGCATCCCCACTAAACTTCAGGGTGGGTCTCAGAGGCCGCCGTCTATCTGGGCAGCCCAGTGAGTGAGCACCCTCTGTCCAGTAACCAGTCAACCAGTGTGTGCTGAATACCTACATTCCGAAAGGTGCTGGGGGGTGCCAGGTTGTTTGTTCACCCATCTCCTACTGAAACCGTGTACAAGCCCCTGTGTCCTTGCCTTTTGAAGCAAAATGCTGACTCAAGAGTTAATGATTGGGAAGTGTGAAGATGTGGAAACAAAGAATAGCTGTTGGACTGGGGAACTGGTAACAATTTAGGCTATTATTCTGCCACATAGCAGAATCACCAAACTCACAGTTCCCTGAAAGATACAGACAGAGGCTTGACACACATTCCTAAGTTGTTTTTACAGGAAGCAGACCCCCTCCCCAGTTGAAAACTGCTGACAAGAACAAACCCTAGACTCATTGAAACCAGAAGGTTGATGATGCTTGAAACTTCGCCTTGTTGCCAACCAATCTGAGAATCGTCCACGAGCTGTTCCTGCCCTGCTTCCTGAACACTATTAAAATCCTCACTGGCCCCTCCAGGGGGTTCACACAGTCTTGAGGGCATTAGCCAACTGTAGCCCCCTTTGTCTGGCGAAGAAATAAAAAGCTGCTCTTCTCTACTTCACGCAAAACTGGGTCCCCAAGTTTCTATTCAGCACTGGTGAACAGAGGCCGTTTCGACAACACTACACCTGGTCCTCTGCCTGGTCCTCTGATAGACTCCAACTCATTGTTTGTACTCTCACATTAACTGTCAGTGTCTCTGCAAAGCACTTGGGACCCCACCTACCTTCCTCTGTGCATCTCTTGAAGCCAAGCAGATTCCTGTCCCACTAGACTGTGATCTTCTAGACCAGAGTGCCTCACAGTGTGATGCGCAAACAGATCCCGGGGTCGGGGGAAGGCCGATAAAAGTGCAGATTCTCCTTCAGTAGGCCTGTGCTGGGGCATGAGAGTCTGCATTTCTGACAAGCACTCAGGTCTTACCATTACATTTTATAGGGCAAGGGTCCAGCACCGATTCTCAAACTCCAGCACAAATACGAAGCACCTGGAGGGCTTGTTCATCTGGGTGCAACACCCCACCCCCACACCTGCCCTGAGACTTCCATTCTGCAGGTCTGAAGGTGGCACCTGAGAATCTTTATTTCCACCAAGCTCCCAGGTGATGCTGCTGCTGCTGCTGGCCCACAGACCTGACCTTGAGTTAACACTATTTCCAGGCCTTGCCTAACTCATCTTTGAGACCCCTTAACTGGCAGAGAAGGAGGGCATTTAATAGACGTATGATAAATGAGATAGAAGGGAATGAATACCCACGTGCACCAACCAGGTAATTAGAGCTTTTAGACAAGGTGGAGGAGGTAATGGGTGCTACATGTACATGTAATAGTCTGCAGGTTAGACTTGAGGTACCAAGGGTCATTATCAGCCTCTTCATTCCTCCCTGCCTTCCCCCCAGGCTCAGGCCACAATTAGCCAGTACCCAGTGCTTGCGGGTACTTGGTTCACGGAACTGCCATGGTCTAGTCATCAGCCCTTGGCACCAGCTTTTGCAGGCTCAGTGGCCACACCCTGGGCTCTCTACCAGCAGGAACCACCCCCAGAGACCCGTGTATTTGAGCAGGTTGTGGGGAGAGGAAAGAGTCTGGGAGGAGATAACTCGTTCCCCTTTGTTCTTTGCCTCTCAGATCCTGCCCCCCAGTGTCTGCTTTCTGCTAAGCAGTTCGCTGAGGCAGAAGAACTGCAGACAGGAGTTCTTCCCCGTGTCACCATTGCCCAGCCCTGCCCTGGGAGGCCGGGTAGAGGGGCTGTCTCCTGGTTTCACTGCAGAGAATCCACCTCCCATGTGACTGTTTTCTCACAAAACCTCTCAGAGCTTCCCTGTTTCTAAAAACTGACAAAAAGAAGAGGCGGCCCTTTTTTCTGTTAGGTGTCATCTTGCCTGGATGAGTTCAGCTGTCTCGTGGCTGTGAACACAGCTGGTCTTAATGTGTTAGAAAGATGGAAAGGTCCCTGGGTCCTGGATAAGCTGTAGAATGGTTATTAAACAGCTCTGTAGCCATCCTGCCTCTGAACTACTTGCGATTTATCCATTCCAAAATGCTTATTCAGCACCTTCTATTTGGGGATACGGCAGTGAACAAAAGAGGGAACATTCCAGCCCTCAGGAAGTTGGCATTACATTGGAGGAAAACAGTGGACAATAAGTACATATTAAGTATATATATTTGTTAAATATATATATTTTTTTATTTATATATAGCTCAGGTGGTAATAAGTAAATCTGGGAAGGGGGTCATTGATTTCTGAGGTAGGGGAGGAGGAGATTCAATTTTAATTAACATGGTTAGAGAATACCTCCTGCGAAAGTAATGCACATGTATAGAAATGAAGGAGGTGAGGGAGCAGGCTTTCCAGGCATCTGGGGGAAGGGCATCTTGGCAGAGGAAACAGCAAATGTAAAGGCCCTGAGGTGGAAATGTACCTGGTGTGTTCAGGGACATCCTGGAAGCCAGTTTGGCTGGAGCAGAGTGAGCAAAGGGGAGAGTAATAGGAGTTGAAGTCAGAGAGGGAATGAGGGCAGGTGGTGAACCGCCTTGCAGGCCAGTGTAGGGACTTGGAAGAGGAGTGCCTGACTTGAAATAACTTTTGAAGAATCACTCTGACTGCTATATTGGAAAGAGACTATGGCCTTGGGTGGTTTGGACCAAAACGGTGCCAGTGGATTTAGCAGGAAAGGATTGGAGTCTTTATATATTTGAAAATGGAGTCAACAGATTTTGCAAAAAGATCACATGTCAAGTTCAAAAGAGTAGAGTCAAGTGTTACTCCAAGGTTTTGGTAGGTTCAGTGGAAAGGATGGAGCTGCCATTTACCTCTAGATATGGATGACAGTGGCAACAGAGAATTTGGGGGAAAGATCAGGAACTCAGTTTGAAATGCTTTTGAGAAACCCAAGTGGAGACATTGAGCAGAGTGTTGGGTATGAGTCTGGATTGGGGGTGGGGGTGGGGGCGGGCTGGAGATGTACACTTGGGCGTCTTCAGCATGGATATGATGTTCAGAGCCATGAGAGAGATGGTGCCACCAAAGATGTGAGTGTAGATTGGGAAGGGGGGGGGGGGTCAAGGACTGTGCCCTGGGGCATGCCAAGGTTAAGAAGTTGGAACGTTGAGCAGAAACCAGTAGTGGGAACTGAGAAGGGGTTGCCTGTGAAACAAGAGAAAAACCAGGAGAGTGTGATGTCCTGCACACACGGAGGAAGAGTTTCAAGAAGAGGGAGCCATAATGGTGTCAAGTGTGCTGAGCACTCAAGTCCAGTGAGGCCTGAGAATTGACCATTGGATTTAGCCACATGGAGGTCACTGGTGACCCTGACAAAAGTGGTGGAGGTGGGGGAAAAGAGCCTGAGAAGAGTGGGTTCCAGAAACTTGGGTGGAGTGGAACTGGATGCAAATAAAGACAACTCTTTTGGGCTTCCCTGGTGGCGCAGTGGTTGAGAATCCGCCTGCCGATGCAGGGGACACGGGTTCGTGCCCCGGTCCGGGAAGATCCCACATGCCGCGGAGCGGCTGGGCCCGTGAGCCACGGCAGCTGAGCCTGCGCGTCTGGAGCCTGTGCTCCGCAACGGGAGAGGCCACAACAGTGAGAGGCCCGCGTACCACCAAAAAAAAAAAAAAAAAAAAAAAGACAACTCTTTTAAGTATTGTAAAAAGCTGTGCAGAAAAGAATCAGTAATTAGAGATGAAAGTGCAGTCAAGGGAGACTGTGCATGTTTACTTGTTTGTTTGTTTGCTTATTTATTTCGGATAGAAGTAAGAGCATGTGTATACTGATGGCAATAATCCGGCAGAGCAGGGAAAACTGGTGATACCGGAGAAAATGACTAGAGTGATGTCCTCGTGCTAATGAGAGAGGATGAGATTCCGGGCAAAGTGGAAGAGATGGACTTGGATGGGAGCCTGGAGAATCCATCCACACAGCAAGAGGGAAACAGGTAGAAGGACCAGGAAGGGGTGCGTGGGAAGAGGGGAGGTGTGATGTGTAAAAAGTCTCTTCTGATGCCTTCTGTTTTCTCAGTGATGTAGGGAATAAGGTCATCAGCTAAGACTGAGGGTGGTGGAGGTGGTGTTAGAGGTTCAAGGAAAAGGTAGAAGGTGTGAAATAATGTCTAAGAGAGGGAAATGCAGTTGATGGGCATGAAGGACCCTTTGAATATGGCCACCACTAATTCAGAGCGATCCCAGTCAGTACCGTTGTGTGGTTTCCTCCGGCTGCATTCAACTTCACGGGTGCCAGTGGGGATTTGGATCTAACCAGGACTGGGATTTTGCACAGTGGACACAACAAGATCAGAAAAGAGTAAAGGCGTTGAGGATTTATGTAAAGGAGGGACTGTAATGATGGCTCCTGGACTTTAAGATGATGGAAAGTAAGTGCATGAGGAGGCTGAGGGTCAGGAGAAAATTAAAATGTCAGTGGTTGCAGTGAGGTCAAAGAACCATTGGAGGTGAGGTGCTAGAGGCATTGAGCAGTAAAGGTGGATGTGGGATCAGGGGCTGGGATACTGGGAACTGAGACAAGAAAGGCTACAGATGTTGGTGATGGTAAGATCCAGGGATTAGGGAGGATCACAGGAGTGAGTGGCTAAGGCTGAGGGAAGACAAGACCATTAGAGGAGAGGAATTCAAGGAACCCCTTTGCGAGGCAGCTAGAGGAAGCCTGTGCTTTTTGTAGAAGGTAAATATGGCTTCAGAGTCCTTCCATCCTGGTATACACAGGCTTTTACAATGTGACTTTATTGTTTTTCCTAAAAGACAGATTCTGTTTCCTGATTCCCTTCTCTGTGGCTGGGCTCTGTGACTTGCTCTGACTGATAGACTGTAGCAGAAGTGATCCTATGTGACTTCTGAGGCTTTGCCTTAAGATGCTTTGCAGCTTCTGCTCATGCCTGAGACCATCATGCAGAAAGCCAGTCTGGCTGACTGGAAGATGAGAGCCACATGGAGAATTGAGGCACTCCAGTCGACAGCCAGCACCCACTGTCAGATGTGGGAGTGAGGCTCTGTGGGAACACCTGCCTAGTCCACACAATCATAGAACAATCTCATTGTGACTTTACGCCCCCATGTTTTGAGATTATTTATTAGGCTGCAAAGAAGGAGATGTATGTGGATAGTGAAATCGAGAATTATTACAAGAGAACGTTAGAGAGTACTACCAAACCAGAGCTAACATCCAGGTTTTTTAGAAAATAATAGTTTCTATTCTTTTCATTTTTTGAGTTATTTTGAGTAATGCCTTGCTGTTTATTGTCGAAATGTCCAACGTATACAACTAGGTGTGAATGAAGAAAGCCCTACTGCCCCCCCCAAAAAACTTAAAATTCTCAGAGCTCCAGCACCTGTCTCTCATGGATGACTTCCTGCTGTGGGGGGTAGGAAGGCTTCATGGAGGAGGTGCCTTCTTGGGTGATCTGGGCAGGATGGGAGGGATCTGATGTGGACGTGCCCAATACCCTCTTTCACTTTGGGACCTGACCCAGCACAACGGGGCAGCTGAGCAGAACAGAGGGACTATTAGACCTTCCCTTTGGTTTGTCAGGTTGGGGGGTGTAGGATTCTGGGAGTGGGGGTGCAAGAGAGCCCGAAGAAGCCAAGCCGGCAAGGAGAGGCAAAAACTAAGGAGATAGAAGAGATATGGAATGAGGGAGAGTGGTGGGAAGAGAGGCTGGGGAAGGAAATTAGACAAGGAGGAATGGGGTAGGAGGGTAGGGTATGAAATGGTGTGGTGTGGAGGGGGCAGGGGTGAGCTACTGCCTAGGAGCCACTTGTGTCACTCAAAGGCCCTCTTGTCCATCTGTGGGACACTCACCAGTTGGGCTTTGGTGTCTGAATGTGACCTAAGATCAGAAGCAACCTCCTTTGCCGTGTCGCCAGACAGTGCGTCCCAGGATTAGGCAACAGAGAGATCTCCAAGGTCATGACACTGCCACCTCCTCTCTTGGAGATTAACCTACTGGTGTAACATTTGAACCTGAAAGATGTGCCTCATTGACAGGCAGGCTCCCGGCAGCGAAGGAGCCTGGCCTGACCCCGTCTTGGTTACACAGAGTATAAGGTTTCTGGGGTGTTGCCATTGTGACAGGAAAGGAGAAGCAGAAACAGGGCTGGGTCAGGATCAGATGTCATGGATGAGACGCAAACGGGAAGTCTGTGAGATCAAAGAGGAGAGGCCAATGGGCCAGGTCATGGGGTTGACACTAGAGGGGTTGTTGAATTAAGGAATCAGAGTCCTAAACAAAGTCAAGTTCAGAATCTTGTGGTGTGTGCCTTACTGATACTCTGTCTGTTTCCACCACGTCAGGGGCCACAGGTCCTATGTGGTGGTGGGGAAGAATCTCCTGGGTATGATGTTCAGTGACAAAAGCAAGATGGAAAACAACATGTATCATATGCTCCACCTGTATTTAAAAAAAAAAAAAGGCTAGGGCTTCCCTGGTGGCGCAGTGGTTGGGAGTCCGCCTGCCAATGCAGGGGACGCGGGTTCGTGCCCTGGTCCGGGAGGATCCCACATGCCGTGGAGCGGCTGGGCTCGTGAGCCGTGGCCACTGAGCCTGCGCGTCTGGAGCCTGTGCTCCGCAACGGGAGGGGCCGCGGCGGTGAGAGGCCCGCGTACCACAAAAAAAAAAAAAAAAAAAAAAGGCTATGTGTACATGTGTGCACGTGTGTGCATGTTTTTTTCCCCACTATCAAATATTCTTTTTTCTTATTAGTCATCCATTTTATACACATCAGTGTATACACGTCAATCCCAATCTCCCAATTCATCACACCACCAACCCCAACCCCCGGTGCTTTCCTCCCTTGGTGTCCATATGTTTTTTCTCTACTTCTGTGTCTCAATTTCTGCTCGACAAACCGGTTCATCTGTACCATTCTCTAGGTTCCACATGTATGTGTTAATATACGATATTTGTTTTTCTCTTTCTGACTTCACTCTGTATGACAGTCTCTATATCCATCCACGTCTCTACAAATGACCCAATTTCGTTCCTTTTTATGGCTGAGTAATATCCCATTGTATATATGTACCACATTTTCTTTATCCATTCGTCTGTCGATGGGCATTTAGGTTGCTTCCATGGCCTGGCTATTGTAAATAGTGCTGCAATGAACATTGGGGTGCATGTGTCTTGTTGAATTATGGTTTTCTCTGGGTATATGCCCAGTAGTGGGATTGCTGGGTCATATGGTAATTCTATTTTTAGTTCTCTAAGCAACCTCCATACTGTTCTCCATAGGGGCTGTATCAGTTTACATTCCCACAAACAGTGCAAGAGGATTCCCTTTTCTCCACACCCTCTTCAGCATTTGTTGTTTGTAGATTTTCTGATGATGCCCATTCTAACTGGTGTGAGGTGATACCTCACTGTAGTTTTGATTTGCATTTCTCTATAATTAGTGATGTTGAACAGCTTTTCATGTGCTTCTTGGCCATCTGTATGTCTTTTTTGGAGAAATGTCTGTTTAAGTCTTCTGACCATTTTTTGATTCGGTGGTTTGTTTTTTTAATATTGAGCTACATGAGCTGTTTATATATTTTGGAGATTAATCCTTTGTCCGATGATTCATTTGCAAATATTTTCTCCCATTCTTAGGGTTGTCTTTTCGTCTTGTTTATGGTTTCCTTTGCTGTGCAAACGCTTTTAAGTTTCATTAGATCCCATTTGTTTATTTTTGTTTTTATTTCCATTACTCTAGGCGGTGGATCAAAAAAGATCTTGCTGTGATTTATGTCAAAGAGTGTTCTTCCTATGTTTTCCTCTAAGAGTTTTATAGTGTCCGGTCTTACATTTAGGTCTCGAATCCATTTTGAGTTGATTTTTGTGTATGGTGTTAGGGAGTGTTCTAATTTCATTCTTTTACATGTAGCTGTCCAGTTTTCCCATCACCATTTATTGAAGAGACTGTCTTTTCTCCATTATATATCATTGCCTCCTTTGTCATAGATTAGTTGACCATATGTGTGTGGGTTTATCTCTGGGCTTTCCATCCTGTTCCATTGATCTATATTTCTGTTTTTGTGCCAGTACCATATTGTCTTGATTAGTGTAGCTTTGTAGTATAGTCTGAAGTCAGGGAGTCTGATTCCTCCAGCTCCGTTTTTTTCCCTCAAGACTGCTTTGGCTATTCGGGGTCTTTTGTGTCTCCATACAAATTTTAAGACATTTTGTTCTAGTTCTGTATAAAATGCCATTGGTAATTTGATAGGGATTGCATTGAATCTGTAGATTGCTTTGGGTAGTATAGTCATTTTCACAATATTGATTCTTCCAATCCAAGAACATAGTATATCTCTCCATCTGTTGGTATCATCTTTGATTTCTTTCATCAGTGTCTTATAGTTTTCTGCATACAGGTCTTTTGTCTCCCTAGGTAGGTTTATTCCTAGGTATTTTATTCTTTTTGTTGCAATGGTAAATGGGAGCGTTTCCTTAATTTCTCTTTCAGATTTTTCATCATTAGTGTTTAGGAATGCAAGAGATTTCTGTGCATTAATTTTGTATCCTGCAACATTACCAAGTTCATTGATTAGCTCTAGTAGTTTTCTGGTGGCATCTTTAGGATTCTCTATGTATAGTATCATGTCATCTGCAAACAGTGACAGTTTTACTTCTTCTTTTCCAATTTCGATTCCTTTTATTTCTTTTTCTTCTCTGACTGCTGTGGTTAGGGCTTCCAAAACTATGCTGAATAATAGTGGTCAGAGTGGACATCCTTGTCTTGTTCCTGATCTTAGAAGAAATGCTTTCAGTTTTTCACCATTGAGAATGATGTTTGCTGTGGGTTTCTCACATATGGCCTTTATTATGTTAAAGTAGGTTCCCTTTACGCCCAATTTCTAGAGAGTTTTTTTGTGTTTGTTTGTTTGTTTTTTGCAGTACACAGTCCTCTCACTGCTGTGACCTCTCCCATTGAGGAGCACAGCATCCGGACGCTCAGGCTCAGTGGCCATGGCTCATGGGCCCAGCCGCTCCATGGCATGTGGGATCTTCCCATACCGGGGCACAAACCCATGTCCCCTGCATCAGCAGGCAGACTCTCAACCACTGCACCACCAGGGAAGGCCCTCTGGAGAGTTTTTATCAGAATGGGTGTTGAATTTTGTCAAAAGCCTTTTCTGGGGCTTCCCTGGTGGTGCAGTGGTTGAGAATCTGCCTGCCGATGCAGGAGACACGGGTTCATGCACTGGTCTGGGAAGATCCCACATGCTGCAGAGTGGCTCGGTCTGTGAGTTATGGCTGCTGAGCCTGCGCATCTGGAGCCTGTGCTCCACAATGGGAGAGGCCACAACAGTGAGAGGCCCGCGTACCACAAAAAAAACAAAAACAAAAAAAAGTTTTTTCTGCATCTATTGAGATGATCATACGGTTTTTATTCTTCAGTTTGTTAATATGGTGTATCACATTGATTGATTTGCATATATTGAAGAATCCTTGCATCTCTGGGATAAATCCCACTTGATCATGGTGTATGATCCTTTTAATGTGTGGTTGGATTCTGTTTGCTAGTATTTTGTTGAGGATTTTTGCATCTATATCCATCAGTGATATTGGTCTGTAGTTTTTTTGTACTGTCTTTGTCTGGTTTTGGTATCAGGGTGATGATGGCCTCATAGAATGAGTTTGGAACTGTTCCTTCCTCTGCGATTTTTTGGAAGAGATTGAGAAGTATGGGTGTTAGTTCTTCTCTAAATGTTTGATAGCATTCACCCGTGAAGCCATCTGGTCCTGGACTTTTGTTTGGTGGAAGATTTTTAATCACAGTTTCAATTTCATAACTTGTGATTGGTCTGTTCATATTTTCTATTTCTTCCTGGTTCAGTCTTGGAAGGTTATACCTTTCTAAGAATTTGTCCATTTCTTCCAGGTTGTCCATTTTATTGGCGTAGAGTTGCTTGTAGTAGTCTCTTAGGATGCTTTGTATTTCTGTGGTGTCTGTTGTAACTTCTCCTTTTTCATTTCTAATTTTATTGATTTGAGTCCTCTCCTTCTTTTTCTTGATGAGTCTGGCTAATGGTTTATCAGTTTTGTTTATCCTCTCAAAGAACCAGCTGTTAGTTTTATTGATCTTTGCTATTGTTTTCTTTGTTTCTGTTTCATGTATTTCTGTTCTGATCTTTATGATTTCTTTCCTTCTGCTAACTTTGGGTTTTGTTTGTTCTTCTTTCTCTAGTTGCTTTAAGTGTAATGTTAGAATGTTTATTTGAGATTTTTCTTGTTTCTTGAGGTAGGCTTGTATTGCTATAAACTTCCTTCTTAGAATTGCTTTTGCTGCATCCCATAGGTTTTGGATCATCGTGTTTTCATTGTCATTTGTCTCTAGGTATTTTTTGATTTCTTCAGTGATCTCTTGGTTATTTAGTAACGTATTGTTTAGCCTCCATGTGTTTGTGTTTTTTACGTTTTTTTCCCTGTAATTGATTTCTAATCTCGTAGCATTGTGCTCAGAAAGGATGCTTGATATGATTTAAATTTTCTTAAATTTACTGAGGCTTGGTTTGTGACCCAAGATGTAATCTATCCTGGAGAATGTTCCGTGCTCACTTGAGAAGAAAGTGTAATCTGCTGTTTTGGGATGGAATGTCCTATAAATATCAATTAAATCTATCTGGTCTGTTGTGTCATTTAAAGCTTGTGTTTCCTTATTAATATCCTGTTTGGCTGATCTGTCCATTGGTGTAAGTGAGGTGTTATTTAAAGTCCCCCACTATTATTGTGTTACTGTCGATTTCCTCTATTAGAGCTGTTAGCAGTTGCCTTATGTATTGAAGTGCTCCTATGTTGGGTGCATGTATATTTATAATTGTTATATCTTTTTCTTGGATTGATCCCTTGATCATTACGTAGTGTCCTTCCTTGTCTCTTGTAACATTCTTTATTTGAAAGTCTATTTTACCTGATATGAGTATTGCTACTCCAGCTTTCTTCTGATTTTCATTTGCATGGAATATCTTTTTCCATCCCCTCACTTTCAGTCTGTATGTGTCCGTAGGTCTGAAGTGGGTCTCTTGTAGACAGCGTATATATGGGTCTTGTTTTTGTATCCATTCAGCAAGCCTGTGTCTTTTTGGTTGGAGCATTTAATCCATTCACGTTTAAGGTAATTATTGATATGTATGTTCCTATTACCATTTTCTTAATTGATTTGGGTTTGTTTTTGTAGCTCCTTTTCTTCTCTTGTGTTTCCCACTGAGAGAAGTTCCTTTAGCCTTTGTTGTAGAGCTGGTTTGGTGGTGCTGAATTCTCTTAGCTTTTGCTTGTCTGTAAAGCTTTTGATTTCACCATAGAATCTGAATGAGATCCTTGCCAGATAGAGTAATCTTGGTTGTAGGTTCTTCTTTTTCATCACTTTAAGTATATCATGCCACTCCCTTCTGGCTTGCAGAGTTTCTGCTGAGAAATCAGCTGTTAACCTTATGGGAGTTCCCTTGTATGTTATTTGTCTCTTTTCCCTTGCTGCTTTCAATAATTTTTCTTTGTCTTTAATTTTTGCCAGTTTGATTACTATGTGACTCGGCGTGTTTCTCCTTGGATTTATCCTGTATGCGACTCTCTGAGCTTCCTGGACTTGGGTGGCTGTTTCCTTTCCCATGTTAGGGAAGTTTTCGACTATAATCTCTTCAAATATTTTCTCGGGTCCTTTCTCTCTTCTCCTTCTGGGACCCCTATAATGCGAATGTTGTTGCGTTTAATGTTATCCCAGAGGTCCCTTAGGCTGTCTTCATTTCTTTTCATTCTTTTTTCTTTATTCTGTTCTGCAGCAATGAATTCCACCATTCTGTCTTCCAGGTCACTTATCTGTTCTTCTGCCTCGGTTATTCTGCTATGGAGTCCTTCTAGTGTAGTTTTCTTTTCAGTTATTGTATTGTTCATCTCTGTTTGTTTGTTCTTTAATTCTTCTAGGTCTTTGTTAAACACGTCTTGCATCTTCTCAATCTTTGCCTCCATTCTTTTTCCAAGGTCCTGTATCATGTTCACTATCATTATTCTGAATTCTTTTTCTGGAAAGTTGCCCATCTCCACTTCCTTTAGTTGTTTTTCTGGGGTTTTATCTTGTTCCTTCATCTGGTACATAGCCCTCTGCCTTTTCATCTTGTCTGTTTTTCTGTGAATGTGGTTATTGTTCCACAGGCTACAGGATTGTAATTCTTCTTGTTTCTGCTGTTTGCCCTCTCATGGATGAGGCTATCTAAGAGGTTTGTGGAAGTTTTCTGATGGGAGGGACTGGTGGTGGGTAGAGCTGGCTGTTGCTCTGGTGGGCAGAGCTCAGTAAAACTTTAATCTGCTTGTCTGCTGTTGGATGGGGCTGGGTTCCTTCCCTGTTGGTTGTTTGGCCTGAGGTGACACAGCACTGGAGCCTACCTGGGCTCTTTGGTGGGGCTAATGGCAGACTCTGGGAGGGCTCATGCCAAGGAGTACTTCCCAGAACTTCTGCTGCCAGTGTCCTTGTCCCTTGTTGAGCCACAGCTGCCCCCCGCCTCTGCAGGAGACCCTCCAACACTAGCAGATAGGTCTGGTTCAGACTCCCCTGGGGTCACTGCTCCTTCCCCTGGGTCCCGATGTGCACACTACTTTGTGTGTGCCCTCCAAGAGTGCAGTCTCTGTTTCCCCAAGTCCTGCTGAAGTCCTGCAATCAAATCCTGTTAGCCCTCAAAGTCTGATTCTCTAGGAATTCCTCTTCCCGTTGCCAGACCCCCAGGTTGGGGAGCCTGACGTGTGGCTCAGAACCTTCATTCCAGTGGGTGGACTTCTGCGGTATAAGTGTTCTCCAGTTTGTGGGTCACCCACCCAGCAGTTATGGGATTTGCTTTTATTGTAATAGCACCCCTCCTACCATCTCATTGCAGCTTCTCCTTTGTCTTTGCATGTGGGGTGTCTGTTTTGGTGAGTTCCAGTGTCTTCCTGTCAATGCTTGCTCAGCAGTTAGTTGTGATTCTGGTGCTCTCGAAAGAGGGAGTGAGAGCATGTCCTTCTACTCCACCATCTTGAACCAGTCTCTGTGTTTGTGTATGTTTGCATTAAGAAGTTTGCCTCTCACCCTCGAAAGGCCATAGGTGCCCTGGGTGTGGGTGTCAGGAAGAGGAAACAGAATGGGCCACTGAGCAGCCTCTTGTTTTGGCCTCTAGCTGAAAGTAAAAGAAGTCTTCCCAGGTCACATCAGGTCCAGCCAAGCTCTCCTAGAGAGAGATCATATAAAACTTTGAGCCACAGGCCTGGCAGAAATCCAGATCCATGGTTCCCAAACATTTATGTGGAGGGCGTGTTAAAACACAGAATTTCTGATTCAGTGGGTCCAGGATGGGAGCGCAGAATTTGCATCACTAGCAGGTTCTCAGAGGTGTTGATGCTCTTGGTCCAGGGTCCTCACCTTGAGAACCTCTGCTCTGGAGGGCTCCCTCACCCCCTCCCACCACCCAGGTGCACCCTTCCTTGGCCCTGGGTACTTCCCAGGTCTTACTGTAGTGACTTACTTAATTGTCTGTGATATCTCGAAGAATGGCATGTGCCTCTCTTGGTCACCACTATATCTGTAGCACCTAACACAGTGCCTGGCACATCATGGGAACTCAATCAGTATTTGTTAAATGAACAAGTACATTTGCCCGCATGTCCTCTCTGTGGCATGGGTCCTACAGAAGCCTAGCACAGAGCTGAAAGGCCAGTCAAGGACTGACCATGTCTCTTTCCTTAGACTTGACCAAGGAAGAGGCGGGCCTCGCAAACCTGTGTTGTCTGGAAACTCGTCTGGCAGCAAAGTACTACAAATAGGCAGATGCAGACCTCCCATTGACTACCATTGGGGGTAGGGCTGAGAGATGATCAATTCAGCAGAGTCCTGTAGTGGGGCAGGGGCTGGGTGTTTAGCTGTGCTGACACTAGCTGCTACGCATCAGAATTTCCTGGGCCCTATTCAGGGTCCCTGGCCACACATCTCAACATGCGCCTCTACACATTGTAGGCTGTTTCCTGAAAATACGAGGCTCCCTGCTTGTGGAGCAAGCTTGACCAACGTGCAGGCAGACTGGAAGTCAGAATACCCCAAGAAGCAGCCCTCAACCAGCGGTGAGTGGGTAGAGATTTGATGGACACATGCTCAGTTTCCTCACCCCTCTGGCCGCCCCAAAGTTGGGATGACTCTGAGGGGTGTCCTAAGTTCCCTAGTAGGACCAAGCTCCTGGCTCACAGCGGCACTGGCTCTCTAACACCCTCTTCATCAGCTCCTTCCCTTCCCCATCCCACTTTTCCCTTCCCTGAAGTGTTTCCTGGGATCCCCTGCAGACATATTACTGGAATCTGCATCAGGGTTTGAACCTGAGAGATTCTAAAGTAAGACAGGCATTTTTAATGTCTTCAGCAGCATACCGAATCATGCATTCAGATATGTGTGTGTGTGTGTGTGTGTGTGTGTGTGTGTGTCTTCATTTAATCCTCTCTATGAAGTAAGTATTATTAGCTTTGTATTACAGAAGAGGAAAGAGACACTCGAGAATAAATAAATTACACGCCCAAAGTCAGTGAAAGGTGGACCTGGGATCTGAATGCAGGACTCTCTGATATGTGAGGCCCATCACTGGCGCTCCCCTCGCGCCCTGGTTTTTGCATCAGGCGGCAGGTTCCAGGCTCACCCATAGCTGTCTGTCAGTCTAGTTACTTTCTGCCTCCTGCTTCCTCCATTTCTCGAAGATGAGCTGCCGAAGAAGGAAGACCCAACCCCAGAAGACTCACGGAATATTGTACCGAAGGGCCCACTGTCACCTCGTCTGAAGTCTTCATTTTACAAAGGAGCAAAGGAGGGAACTGAGCCTTGAGGGACAAGTGACATTTTCAAAGCACATTCACATTTGTGATTTCTGCAATGGGCACTTTTGCAGCAATCCTATGGGGAAGGTTCAAGCATGCCCATTTTACAGAGAAGGAAATGGAAACCCAGAGGGGCACAAGCACAGTGGCAGCAGGAATTGGTAACTGTGGGGAGAATCCTAATAAGCCTCATCCATCAGCCATTTTTCCTGGTGCCAGGCACTCTGTGACACTTTTCATGTACAAGCTGACCTCGTGCATCCTCCTCTGAGCGTAAGTATTCAGTGTTCTTCTTTGATGGAGTGGTATCCAAGGCTTCAAAAGACACAGTGATCCGTCCACATCTCAAGCAGAGAGCTTGGGCCACTGCGTAAACCAGGAACCCAGCATCAGAAAGGGACAGCCGAAACCCAACCAGCAGACCTGCATTCACTCTAGGCTGGAGGCTCCTCATGGTAAAACCGCTCTGTGGGGCTTGTGGGGCAGAGACTGGGGAGCAGTCACTGGCACAGGCGCGTAGGGGTGCCAAAGAGAAGCGGCCTCCTGCCTCTCTCAGCCTGAATGAGCCAGATCGTTTTGAGGAACAGGACCCAGGGTTCCTATTTAAATCCTTTTGCAACCTTAAAAAAAAAGTCTACTAAGTGAGGGCAGGAACTCTGTGCCCTGCCCCCACACCATACACATTCCCACCCTTCTGTGTGCTTCACCAAGTTCTGGGAACACCTCATTGCCACCCACCTCACCCTGCTCAACTCCACCCAGTCCCCTTAAGGCAGAGAGCCCAAAGGAGAAGTGAAGCTGAGTGAGCAGACAAATACCTCAGAGTGCATTTG
Source organism: Kogia breviceps (assembly GCF_026419965.1). Lineage (NCBI taxonomy): Eukaryota > Metazoa > Chordata > Mammalia > Artiodactyla > Physeteridae > Kogia > Kogia breviceps. Next base: position 41,881,915 of record NC_081319.1, read on the forward strand.
GCGTTTCAGGAACGGGCCACCAGTCCGTGTTGTGGCCGTTCATGGACACCCAATGGTACAAGAAAGAAGAACGTTGTCCCCTTCTTGTTGTTCTGAAAGACTGAGATCCCAAGTTCTATCTCCATCAGCACACAGGAAGCTGAGAACTTCTGACTCAGTCAGGACATTGACCTTGAATTCATAAAGATTCTAAAAGCTCCAGGAACAAACGCTTCGTGGACACAATTCCCTGAAACTAGTGTAAGTGGCACTTGTCTTTTCTGTTCATCAGTCACTGTTGAGAGGGCAGTGTTGTTTGCATGTGGCCAGGTTGGACTGTAGTCCTTCTCCCATTGCAGGAGATGTCTTGTTTACCTGGCTGTCTCCTCAAAGGTGAGGAATTCTTCGAAGGCCAGGCAAATGTCTAAGTAACCCACCCATGCACCTGTAAGGCAATGAATTGTATAGCAATACTGAGGATGGAAGGATTTATAAGACTGGGTGCTCAGATGTAAAATAGGCTGTTCTTTTTGTTTTTGGGGGGGGTTGGTTTTGCTAAAAAACAAGGTGCTTTCTTGTATGATTGGTTGTTGGTGACTAATTAAGAAAGTCAGCCCAGTATTAGGGGATAGGAGGCACTTTCTCTGGAAAGCTATTCAAGACACTGACAGTTGCCAAATTTCCCCACGTAAACAAAACCCAAACATTGGGTAAGAAGAAATTGTAGCAAAAGGCAAGTATTAATTAGAAAAACTTTGCAGTTGCAAGGACTATTTGATACTGAGACAATTTCTTAAGAAGACTAGACCCAAGGATCCTCAAAATCAGGACTGTGGGATGTCTTTGGAGGAGGTAGGATTTCACCTACGGGAAGGCAGGGAGCTAGGCAGGTGACCTCCTGGGAGGCATCCATTCTGTTCTAACAAAGAGGAAGGTCAGAATTTGGTTCTGAAAATACAGGGACATGGGGGCTACTTGGAGGTATTTACTTCAACCTTTCCTCCTCTAAATCTGAAGGGTCCCAGACTTTCAGAATTAGAAATTCCCAGAAGGTTGCATAGCCTGCCCCCAGGCTGTGTGCCACTCAGTGCCCCTTTAGCTGGCTCACAGGACAGCTCTAGGCTATTCCGACTGCAGGGCATTGATGTGCTGGTACATGTTTAATAGCTGACTCTCCTGAAAAAGTGCCCTGATATCTAGTGTTTCCTGATTTCCATGTGTAAATATTCCCATTCCGGTTGACTTCAAAGCTACCAACATGCTGAATGCAGAGCCGGGAAGAGGTACACACTGCTGGCTCTTATGAATTAGTGTAAGGCCCCTCCTGCACGCCACCAGGTCAAGGTGTCTTCTACCATCCCAGACTGCCCTTTGTCTGTTCAGAGACTTCCCCAACTCCGAGGTTAAAGGATGCTGGCACTGGAAAGTTCCAGGCTCCAGGGCTGCAGCTGAGCACTAGTGCAGTGACCTGGGGCGGACTTTTGTAGCAGACTTCAGCAGGGCTGGCACATGGCATACCGACATGCTCCTTTGGTCTCTCCTCCAAGGCCTGACCTCAGCCCATCTCCCTTTAGGAGCGACGTACTCTGGAGCTGTTGCCTGGTGCCTGACAAGTTGGGGAAATGGTGAATGGAGTTGGAGGTGGGGAGTGGTATGAAGGTGACTCTCCGTTCAAATGGCACCGGACAGTGCTGACTCAGTTTGCCTTCACCTTGGCCAAAATTCCCCAGGAACTGGGCTCACGGGCTCAGCCTTGCATCCCTTGCTCACCGTGCTGCCTGCTGCTAACACTGTAAACCTGGCCGCCCAGCCACAAGTGCTGACTGTCAAGCAGAGCTGTCAGCACTGGCAGTGGCAGCAAAAACCAGAAATTGCCAACACAGCTTGTTTAGTGGCTGGCAGCTTAGGTTTCTCCAGAAAGAGGCTTGACCGGGATATGCAAGTTCGGAGATGGTGGAGTGAGCCATAGGGATGGATGTGATGGGAAATGACAGTCCCCCAGCCAGGGTGCCCAGCAACCCCTCCCCCAGCCCCACATGCCTTAATCTCCGATTGCCACTGCAGAAATGTGAATTTTGTGAGCAGGAAACTTTCATTAAGTACTGTAGAAGGAAGAGCACTGGAGACTCCAGCTTCAAGATGGGAATTATGATGTAGGTTCCACTCACTTTACTGATTGGTGTTTAGGTCAAATCAATTTAGATGGATGGCCACATTTTGGAAATTTCAAAGTGTAGCACAGATGGAAGGGACTGTCAGTGTCCATCACTTTCAAGCAGGATTCATCTTCCAGATTAACTACAGAGAGACCTGGTAGGGAGTGGGGTACATTGGCCAGAATAGAATTGAAGCTTGGGACATTCCTGGTGGTGCTGGGCCTCAGAACGGGACCCCTGCAGGGAAGGAGGTCCCCTAATATTTACTGAGGGCACCATAATTGCCAGGGGGTGGCTCAGACATTGCCTTAGAGTAGCCCTGCACGGTAAGGCTTACTTTCCCACATTACAGATGAGGAACCGAGGCTCAGAGAGGTTGGTTAACTTATCCGAGGTCACAGAGCCAGTAGGTTACACCAAAGCCTGTGCTCCCTTTGTGGAGGCGTCTTCAATAAGTGATTGGAAAGGAGTGCTAAAAACAGGGTCTGGGAAAGTTCTACAAAGGCAAGCTATCTAGTGGTTTTTTGTTTTGTTTTGTTTTGAGGCAACCTTGGTTAAAAATATCTAAAACTTATTTTAGGAGAATTCCAGCCTGTCTGGTCACTGTGTGTGACACTTCCTGGCTTGAGGCTGTTCTGAGCCGTTCTTCCCGCAAAGCCCTCTCTTCTCCATACCATGTCACCCCACTCCTCCTAGCCTGTGCTTTCCTTGAATCCTCCTCACGGCTATCACAGGGGGTCTACAATGTTACCTGTGTAACCTCAGAAGACCGTGTGACATGGGCCAGGCTGGGCCCACTCTGGTGCCCTCAGTTGTCCTCATCTGCTGAGGGATGGGTTGACCTTCTAGGATTTCACTATGGATGCACTATTGGTGTTTGGTATAGGGTAATTTTGACATTACAGGACATCCTTGGCCCTGCCTACCAAATGACAGTAGTGTCCCCCCAGTCTTTGTGATGACCAGAAAAAAAAAAATACACATTTTCATGTGCCCCCAGGGCACTGTGTCACCCCTGGCTGAGAATCTTTTTAGCCCTAAAAGCCATAAAGATCCGTTTGTAAGTTCTTGACTCTCAGTCTTGACTATTTTCCTTCCTAGCATCCCTCTGGGGACACCATGGTACAGACTCAATGCTTGTGATTGGGGGCAGGAGAGCCAGATGGTTTCAGGAATGGGCCTGAGAGTGGTACACACCTGTGTTTGAGCTCCAGCTCTTGTTCTCACTACCTTTGTGTCCTAACTACTCCCAGTTTGTGTGTCATCACCTCTAAAATGGAGAACGATAGTGGTACCCCCTCAAAGGTTGTTTAACACTAAGTCCAGGGCCCAGTTCATCAGAAGCACCGGGGAAGCATTGGTCGTGAAGAGTGTGGTGAGGCCTCCCTTTGTCTGCGCTCTCCATCCACCGGACTTTTCCTTCACAACGCTCATTGCCAAAGCAATGAGTAACGTGTATACTCCTCGTTTATTGATGTGTTAGATTACCAGTTGCATGAGGGCAGAGAGGACCTGGGTCTCCCTTGCTCAGCAGGGCATGGTACACAGTAGGCACTCGGTAAACAGTTGCCTAGTGGTTACAGACATATAATCACTGCCTTGTTTTTGTTATCCAGACCCCACTGCCTTTAATAGCAAAGTAAACACGGAAACCATTTCGCTTGACCCATGGCAGAAGCCAGGATGGAAACTTCCACCGCCCCAAAGGACTATGGCATGATCACAGAGTACGACTATGGGGACGCAACCCCGTGCCAGAAGGTAAAGGAGAGGGCTATTGGGGCCCAGCTGCTGCCCCCCTTGTACTCAGTGGTATTTGTCATTGGCCTGGTAGGCAACATCCTAGTGGTCCTGGTCCTCATGCAATACAAGAGGCTCAGAAGCATGACCAGCATCTACCTCCTCAACCTGGCCATGTCTGACCTGATCTTCCTCTTCACGCTGCCCTTCTGGATTGACTACAAGCTGAAGGATGACTGGATTTTCGGTGATCACATGTGCAAGTTGCTCTCTGGGCTCTATTTCATGGGCTTGTACGGCGGGATCTTCTTCATCATCCTGCTGACCATCGACAGGTACCTGGCCATTGTCCATGCTGTGTTTGCCCTGCGGGCGCGGACCATCACCTTTGGTATCATCACCAGCATTGTCACCTGGGTCCTGGCCATCTTGGCTTCTGTCCCGGGCTTGTACTTTTCCAAGACCCAGTGGGAAGTCACTCACTACACCTGCAGTCTTCATTTTCCTCCTGAAAGCCTCAGAAAGTGGAAGCAGTTCCAGGCTCTGAAACTGAACATCTTAGGGCTGGTGTTGCCTCTGTTGGTCATGGTCGTCTCCTACACGGGGATTATAAAGGTTCTGCTCAGACGACCAAATGAGAAGAAGTCCAAAGCTGTGCGTCTGATTTTTGTCATCATGATCATCTTCTTTCTCTTTTGGACTCCGTACAATCTGAGTGTGTTCGTGTGTGCTTTCCAAGACTCCCTGTTCATCCATGGGTGTGAGCAGAGCAGACAGCTGGACATGGCCATACAAGTGACAGAGGTGATCGCCTACACACACTGTTGCATCAACCCCGTGATCTACGTCTTTGTCGGGGAAAGGTTCCGCAAGTATCTACGGCAGCTGTTCCATCAGCTGGTGGCTGTTCGCCTGGCTAAATGTCTCCCATTCCTCTCCACGGAGAGGCTGGAGAGGGTCAGCTCCATGTCCCCCTCCACCGGGGAGCATGAACTCTCTGCTGGGTTCTGACTCAGGCAGGACCCAACAAGAGTGACCTGCCTGGCATGCCAGCTGGGGAGGAGGCAGCTTGGGTGTCCTGGCCAGATTATGATGCCTGATGCAGATGGAATGGCAGCCACGTGGGTTGAGAGAGCTCCAGGTGCTCCAGACCAAATTACCTCTGGGGCTTGAGTTTGCTCTGTGAACTTCCCTTTGGTAGAAGGGAGATGAATAAATGAAACGGGACATTCCAGAGGACTGGGACAAAGGATGACCAAGAAGGGCTTAGTCCCAAACAGGAATTCAGATTTGTGAACATTAACATTTGTAAACCAAACCACTGAGCATCTGCCACCCTTGCCCCGTCACCAGTGAACTTGGAAATAGTGATTTCCACCACGGACTCCACTCTGAGCTGAGAGCCAATCAGGAGCCGGCCGCTGCCTCCACCCACCCACCCACCCCACTCCCACTGCAGGGTTTAGGCTCTTGGAAACCCTGAGGAACCTAGGACTCACGATGGAAGAACTTGACATCTAATGGGAAGTAGGGTTGGGGAACTGCTTTTGGCAGTGGAACTAAGAAAGCCCTTGGATGGAATTTTTATATTCACTAAAATTGAACAATTCACGCAGTGGGCTGGACACAGACGAAATGTATAAAATGCTGTACTTCTTGAAATAACCAGGGAGCGTAGGAAGTCATTACTTCCATTTAGCATCCCCTTCTTTCTGAATATTTTTCAGAATCTCCCTTCTCTGTAAGTTGAGGGATGTGGCAGTAAATTCTGACAGCTTTATTGCAGAAATTATTAACAGGCAAAAGGAGACCGGATTGATTTTCTTCCTCTCGTTCTCCATCCAGACCTTTTAGTTGTGTGGCTCAGAGTTCTGGCAGCCACCTTGCACACATCAGCAGAACAGGGTCCTGGTGTGCAAGCTGATGGGGTTTGAGGCTGGGAGGGTAACAGCTGCCAGGAAGGGTGGGGACTCTGTCGATGTAGGAAGTTGAGGAGCCCTTAACTCAAAGAAACTTATTCACCCTAAAGGTCCTTAACACTTCAGCTCTCACCTGAAGTGCAAGAGGACTTCCTGTCCATTATGTCTTCTTCCCTTTTCCCTCAGACATAGATTTCTTTTAAAATAATTTTCCCAATAACAAAAATTGTTTTCTAGAAAAGCTTAAAAACACAAAGGGAATAAAAACCATCAAAAGCATTCATAATTCCCCTACCCAAAGACAACCACTGTACATTCTTTGATGTATTTTCTTTTATTTATTTTTTCTCCTATGCATATCTGTGTTCATGAGCAAGATGGACTTCAGCTGTATTTACTCTTCTACTGTTGTTTTTAAGTAGCAGTATGTTGGGAACACTTTTCCTAGGCAATAAATTATTTCAAAGCATTGGTTTTGGTGCCTGCGCTGAATTCTACCACAGGAATTCACCCTAATTTACTCCGCCTACTTCCCCGTGATTGCTTGTGCAAATCAATTCAGTCTGGCAGCAGTGACTAAGGGCCCTGCTTTGTTCAGAGCCAGCTCTTTGGGACCTGGGAGACATGGATGCAAGAGGGATGTCTGTTCTCACAGAGCTGTCAGTGCAGTGGACAGGTACAGGGATGCCATCTGAGCCCAGGCGAGACGGGTGGACCTGCCGCAGAGCCCATGGTGCCAGGGCAGCAAAGGGGAAGAAGGACTCCATCAGTCAGAAAGCACCCTAAGTGAATGGGTGTCCCACCTTACATCACAGTGACACCATTGAGCTGTCCTCTCATGGACACTAGAATTTTGTGCTCTTACCATGTCACCCTCTCCTTCAGTCAGGGACCTACTGTGTTTTCCTGCTGTCCTTATGCAAATAAGCTGGTGTCATGAAAGTTCAGGAAATTTTTGTCTGGGGAAGAAGAGGTCACGCTGCACTGGGTTTATGCTTCCACACAGGAAACGTGGACAAATATAGGCTTCAGGAGCAAGGTAGTTGTCAATTCTCCACTTGTAAACCTGCCAGGCCTCTCTGCGGTGTGAAGAGAAGAAGGTTTAATGGACTTAAGAAACATTTATTTTGTCCACTACTTTGGTAAAATAACACTGCCTCAGAAAGTACTATTGGATCCACAGCAATATCATAATGAAGACTATTTCACAACATCCTCTAGTTCAATTTTTGAAATAATACTTATCTTTAAACTTGTTACAAAGGCAGTCTTTGTTCATTGTAGAAAACTGGAAACAGGCAAAAAGCCCAAAGAAGAAAATGGAAGCACCTGTAATTCCACTACCCAAATGCAACCTCTCTTAGCGTAGTAGTGATTTAGTGTGTTACCTTCCAATGTTGTTTTCTAAATGCGCGTGCGCGCGCGCACACACACACGCATATCCAATCACACTTAATCTTTTTTTGTGTATCCTCAGTAAAGTTTGACACATAGCAAGCACTCAGTAAATGCTGGTTGAATGGATGTTTCTCTTAACCTCCAGTTTCTTTATCTATAACATGAGGATAAGAGTAGTATATACTCCATGGGGCTGTTCTGAGGATTAAATGAAATAAAGGAAGAAAAGTGGGGCGATTTTTCTCCAGCTCCATCAGATAAGAGATCGGACTCCTCCTGCCAGGGCCCCTCCTTGGTCACTCAGGACGCCTCCAGCCCTTCCCAACTGCCTGCATCCCATCACCTCCCCTCCCTGCCCCTGTGTGAACGGGCTCACACCCCACGTCCTTGTTATTGTGGTTCTTACTCTTTTCTCCTTTTCATCCTTTCCCTAAGATGGATGCATAGCACAAAGAATTTCCATCTACCCCACTCCAAACTCCCCTACTGTCAGCTTTTTACCACATTTGCCCTAAATTCCTTATTATCTTTTTTTCCTCCCTCTCTCAAAAGATGGACAAATAGGCACAGAGATACTTTTTTTTTTTTCCAGAACCATTTGAGAGCAAGTTGCAAATAGGATGCCTCATCACCCATTAGTACTTCAGGATGGTTTTATTTAGACAAGGATGCACTCCCACACAATCAAAACAGGAAACTAACACAGACGCAATATGACCATGTAATTCACAACCCTCTTTCCAATGATGCCCACTTTGCAAATGGTGTCCTTTATAGTCCCAGGGTCTGGAACCACTTGTTTTACTTAGTTGCCATGGCTTTCTAGTTTCCTTCATTCAGGAACAATTCTTCAGGCCTTTTGTGACTTCATTAGCTTTTATTGTAACACTTCAGTAACCTGGCAGGTGGTTCCTTGTTTGGGGTTTACTGATGTTTTCCTGATGATTAGATTCAGGTTATTCAGCTAGGGCAGGAAAATCACAGAAGTGATGCTGTTTTCTTCTCAGTATCAGGAGGCACATGGTGCCAACTTGCCTCATGACTAAAGACGTTAAACTTTATCACTTGTTTTAGAAGGTGTCTACCAAGTTTCCCCACTATAAAGACTTTTGTACGTATTAATTAATTAGTGACTATTAGTTGGCATTCTACTGTAAAGTAAATCTTTTCTCTTCCACTTACATATTATTCATTTGTTTACTTAAATCACCATGACCTCCTGGATTCCTTTTTTATCCAGTTGAATACAGTCTAAAATTGTCTTTATTTTGATGCACAAATTGTCCCAGATTTATCTGTGGGAGTCCCTTCAAGTTGTATCCTATGTCCTTTTGCTATGCTTTCCAATCCTTTTTTGAGCACTTTCTTACTTTTTGGCACATGAGGTTCCAACTTCTGCACAGAAAAAAAAAAACTATCAGTAAAATGAAAAGGCAGCCTATGGAATGGGAGAAAATATTTGCAAACCACAAATCCCATAATGGGTTTATATCCAAAATATACAAGAAACTCATTCAACTCAATAGCAGAAAAAAACAACCCAATTTAAAAATGGGTGAAGGACCTAAATAGACATTTTTTTCAAAGAAGACATACAATTCTCCAACAACATGAAAAAGTACTCAACATAACTAATCATCCAGGAAATGCAAGTCAGAACTACAGTGAGATATCACCTGTTATCAAGAAGACAAGAGATTACAAGTGTTGGTGAGGATGTAGAGAAAAGGGAACCCCTTGTGCATTGTTGGTGGGAATGTAAATTGGTGCAGCCACTGTGGAGAACAGTATGGAGGTTCCTCAAGAAATTAAAAATAGAGCTACCGTATGACACAGCAGTCCCACTTCTGGGTACGCAGTATATCCAAATGAAACAGAGTCATTATCTCGAAGAGATAAATGTTCTCCCATGTTCATTGCAGCATTACTCACAATAACCAAGGTATTGAAACAACCTAAGTGTCTGTTGACAGATGAATGGGAAAAATTGAATGACCAAAAGCAGAAATCCCATTCTAAGGTTTTTAAAAAAAATTTTTAACATACATTTATTTATTTATTTATTTATTTTTCAGGCTGAGTTGGGTGTTTGCTGCTCCGCACGGGCTTTCTCTAGTTGCAGCAAGCGGGGATTACTCTTCATTGCAGTGTGCAGGCTTCTCATTGTACTGGCTTCTCTTGTTGCGGAGCACGGGCTGTAGGCGCGTGGGCTTCAGTAGTTGCTGCAGATGGGTTCAGTAGTTGCAGCACTCAGGCCCTAGAGCGTGCGGGCTTCAGTGGTTGTGGCGCACGGGCTTAGTTGCTCCGTGGCATGTGGGATCTTCCTGGACCAGGGCTCGAATCTGTGTCCCCTGCATTGGCAGGCAGATTCTTAACCACCATGCCACTAGGGAAGTCCCCATTCTAAGGTTTTTAATGAATATCATTTTCTTTTTTTGTTCCCCCATTTTTATTGTGGTAAAATACACATAAAATGTACCATCTTAACCATAAAGTTACAGTTCAGTGGTATTAACTACATTCATCATGTTTCGCAACCATCACTACCATCCATCTCCAGAACTCTTCTCATCTTGTAAAACTGAAACTGCTTACCCATTAAACAATAACTTCCCATTCCTTCCTCCTCCCAGGTCCTCATTTTTGTGGAATCATATAATATATGTCGTTTTGTGACTGGCCCTTTCACTTATGTTCTCAAGGTTTATCCATGTTGTAGCATTTATCAGATATTCCTTCTTTTTAAAGCTCCATAGTGTTCCATTGTATGGATATACAGCATTTCGCTTATCCATTCATTCATTGGTGGACACTTGAGTTGCTTCCATGTTTTAGCCAATGTGAATAATGCTGCTGTGAACATCAATGTACAGATATCTCTTCAAGACCCTGCTTTCAGTTCTTTAGGGTATACACCCAGAAGTGAAAATGCTGGGTCATAATGTAATTCTATTTCATTTTCTTTTTATGTGTTCAAAATATTTATTGTTTTGTGTAGTATTTTTAATTTAGGTAAATGGTATCTGTTCCTTATTCTTCAACATGGCACTTGGTTTGCATGCCCATCCATGTTGCTATGTAGACCATCCAATCCATATCTTTTCCCTGCTGCACAGTACTGCACAGAGTATATCTTCCATGTTTTACTTGTCTGCTCTCCCAAGGATGGACACCAAGATTTCTTCCAACTCTCTGCTCTTACAAATAAAGCTGCAATAGTCTCATACAGAGTTGGCCTGAAAACGGGAATGTAAGTGAGTTCAGTCTATATCTCCACTAACTGCATGCAGGTTCCTTGTAACCACTTGGTGTTATACTGCTTTCTAATATTTGCTAGTCTAACAAGTAAAGACAGAGTTTTCATTTTATATTTCTCTGAATACTGATGAGTTAGGACATCTGTTTACATACTTGGTAGGCTTTTGAGATTCTTCTTGAAATTACTTGTTCTTATCTTTGATCATTTTGTATTGGGTTTGCTGTCATTTCTTGTTGACTTGCAAAAGATCTTTGTATATTCTGGATTTTAATTTCTTTATGCTTTAGACATTGCAAATGGCTTTTATCATAGTTTCAGCTGTATATTATCAATACTTTATGTATAGTTTCCTTTGTTGAATGGAAATCCTTCACCTTGGTGTAATGAAACTCATCAAGTTTTGTCTTTTGGTATATGCTCTTTAAATTGTAGTTTAAAGGTTCCTTTCCAACCTAGAGGTACTGGTGTTTTCTTGGTTTGTCCTGTATTTTCTTCTCTTGGCATAAGAGTACTCCATCTCTTATTGAGGCCTTTAATCATGTGTGTGACTAAGGCAAATCACTTCACATCTCAGAAAGAGTAGGTACCCAAAAGTTTAATGAGATTTTTTAATGTATCATTTAGGGTTTCATCAGAGAAATGACATATGAGATAAGGCCATGGTTCCCAAACTGTGGACTGAGACACCCCAGGGGCTTCAGTGAATTCACAAGAGTGCTATGGAATATTTCCAATTTTCAAGGGCTATAAATTGATACCTGACATTTCTTGGACACCACAGGAACTACTATTTTGAGATAGTTTACAGTTTCCATGTTAGATTGTAGTACATGCCTTTCAAAGTTGTCATATCTTTGCAGAGCTGGGTTTCCAGTGGTTTGAGATAAGCAATGAGGAACAGGAAATGAGGGTGGCAGTGTCCATTGGGATTCCAGGGTTTGAGAAGTTGGGCCACGCCCAACAGCTCTATATATCCCACTGGTACTATTTAAAAATATAAAATCAGGGAATTCCCTGGCGGACCAGTGGTTAGGACGCTGTGCTCTCACTACCGAGGGCCCAGGTTCAGTTCCTGGTCGGGGAAGGAAGATCCCACAAACTGTGCAGCGCAGCCAGAAAAAAATTTTTTTTTTCAATTTATATGTATTTTATTTTCAAACATAACTTCAGTTGTTTGGATGTAACCACTTAATGAGTAGAATTGTTTGGTATTTCTTTTGGCCCAGGGCACTGAGAAAAAAAAAGTATGAAGGCAATAAAGGCACGGAGAGCTGAGAAGCCTTGGGAACCTCTGGAATAAGGGATTTGTTTGAGAATTGGATTGTATGCCATTGTGGGAGCTGGTAGGTGAGTCTGTGCAGGCTGTCGCCTTTGCATCCGATGCTGAGTCATCGCTCTAGAGAAAGTCTCTATAGGCCAACCTAGAGATAACTGTAGGACTACTGGACCACATGAGGACAAACTATGCAGAGAATGACCTACAAGGGAACCTGCACTCTTACCATATTGATACATAGGTGGCCCAGGATGCAGGAGCAGCGGGACTTGTACTGGCTGTGGGTCCAGGCACTGCCCTACACCCACAAGAGTAGCCTGTGAGCCAGCACACTGACCACTGTTTTCACCTTTGGAGCAGCATTGTAGCTTGCTTCACTCTTGCAGATCGCTCGCTAATGATCTCTTGCAGACGCTAACCAGACCGCTACAGGCAGGGGATTCTGGGAAATGTCGTTTCAGCATAACTCCAAGGATGCTGTACAAAGCACCACACCGGTGGTTTGTTTTCTTCCGTGCACTCTTTCAGAGCTCTCCAATATTTTATTTTATTTATTATTTTATTTTATTTTGTAAAATATTTATTTATTTATTCGGTTGTGCCGGGTCTTAATTGTGGCAGGCGGGCTCCTTAGTGGTGGCTCGCCGGCTGCTTTGTTGGGACATGAGAACTCTTAGTTGCAGCATGCATGTGGGATCTAGTTCTCTGACCAGGCAGTGAACCCAGGCGGAGCCTTATCCACTGCGCCACTGGGGAGGTCCCTCTCCAGTATTTTAAATGAGCACATCATAAGAAAAACTGTTCTTTGTGAAAAGAAAGAAATGAAGAAGAAATAGAGAGAGGGAAGGGAAGAGAGAAGGAGAGTAGGGAAAAAGATTGAGAAAAGAAAAGGATTCAATGCTTCTTCCAAGAATATCCAGGATCAGCATTCGTGGATGAAGGTATGGTGTGAATAAGGACCCAGAAGCATGACACCCTCTGGGAACTGTAAAACATTGGGTAAGACTTCCAGTGGGGGGGTTGGGTGGGGAGTGCTGGGCTGGGGGCAGAGTGTGGAGCGGCCGGGAGACGGGCTAGAGCAGGAGCCATGAGAAAATACTGAGTTTGAGTTTTCTATTCAGGAGGGGACTCAGTGCACACATTAAGCACAGGTTTAAAACACAGGTATCTAAATGCCAGGAGACTCTGGAGAAGCACTTTAGTATCTCCCTGAGCCTTGCTTTTCATATTAATTGAAAAGGGTAGCTTAAATAGTGGTAGTTATAAAGACTTGGGGTAAAGCCTCGTGGGGTAGTGGCAATTGCTCAAAGCCCTCTTGTCCCCACTCCACTCAGTGATGGGTGTCCCCTGACCCTCTCATTGCTAACCCTCCACTGCCTCCCAGGCCTCTGCCCCTTCCCCGCCTTGTAACAATGTGGGTAGAGCTGTGTCGATTGCACAGAACTCCAAACGGGGATTTAATAACTACTCTCTATGAAAAACATCTACCCCAGAGTGCCCTCTCATTTTATTTTCACTTCTTACAAGGTTTTCCTCAAAAGGAAGGTTTGGTACATTTTCTTTGAAACAGTGTTGACAGTTGTTTCGCCCTGCAACATTTGCTTAATTCAGTACTTGGTTCCTGAGCAGGAGTAAAGGAGAAGTCACCCCCTTAATTTAAATGTTGAATATGTGTCTTTGCAAAATTGCAGAAGTTCAAGCAGCTTTGTACTTCTGTTTGGTCAAAACTCAGTTTTCTTTATCTTCCCCAGGAAGCAAGGTGAGGAGTTGTCCTGAAAGTAAATATGATGGGCATTACTAAATCTGATCACAGGAAGGCTGCAAGAATGTTAACCATAGCTGTGCTCATTATAAGAGAAGAAATTCCCTGGAGGGCCAGCATTCATTTATAGCAGGCAATAAAAATAGGCTGCTTCTTCCTGCTTGGAGGGGCACTTCTCTATATTGAGGGTAAAAGGTGGAAAAACAAGAAGCAAACAAAACCCCCTCAAATCGCGGGGTATTGGTTAAATACATTCAGTAATGTGCTGCAGCCAGCTTGTAGCAGTTTATAAGAACCAACTGTGAGATCTCTTCCCAACTCCATGATGTTATGTAACATTGGTACCTTGAAATTGGAAATGGTTGGATTATTTACACCAGGGGAATTGGCAAATACTACATATTAGGGCTGTTGGGTTTTTGTTTATCTGGTTTTGTTTCTTTTGCGAGACACTTGTTAAACACTTATCAGGATCCTGCTATTTATAGTATGTTCATGAAATGGAATATTAAGTTGCTATCAACATTGACGTTATAGAAAAATATTTCATAGTAAGTATGTGTATGCAGAAAGATGAATAAGACCCTCACCTCACACCATACACAAAGATTAACTCAAATGAATCGTAGACTTAGATGTAAGAGATAAAACAAACTTTTAGAAGAAAATACAAAAGAAAATCTTGAGACTTTGAGCTAGGCAAAGATTTCCTAGATGCAGTACCCAAAGCATAGTTCATAAATGGGAAAAAAATTGATAAAGTGGACCTCATCAAAATTCAAAACTTTTGCACTTCAAAAGACAACATTAAGAACATGTAAAGACAGGGACTTCCCCGGCGGTCCAATGGTTGGGGGTCCGCGCTTCCACTGCAGGGGGCATGGGTTCTATCCCTGGTCGGGGAACTAGGATCCCACATGCTGTGTGGCACGCCACCCCCCCACAAAAAACATGTAAAAACAGGAAATAGACGGGGAGAAAATATTTGCAAAACACATATCTGATAAAAGACTTGTTTCCAGAATTTACGAAGAACTCATGCAACTCTATAGTAAGCAAACAACGGACCCAAGCAAAAAATAGGCAAAAGATATGAACAGATATTCCACCAAAGAATATTTATGAATGGCCATTAAAATATGAAAAGATGCTCAACATTTTTAGTCATTAAAGAAATGCAAATTGCAAATTAAAACCACAATGAGATACCATTTCACACCCACAGACACCAACCAAGGTCACAGCTTCCATCCTTCCTAGAGCTGGTCACAATTAGTTAGGAGTTGGCACTTTACTCCTCCTTTCCCACCCAGATACTTGATCCCAAGATGTCCTCATGGCATCTATTATTTTTAATATTTGAAATTTTTAAAAAATAATTTATTGACAACTATTGAGATAGATGTTTCAAGACTAGGGTGAAAACTCACTCATGATTTTCAGTTCCATATTTGACCCTTTTGGAGGTTGAAAGATTCCTTGGAAGGTCATATCCAGTGTGGAAATACGCTCTGCAATAAGCCAACAGAAGGTCGTCCCACCCCTTTAGCGTTTTTCCACTAACTGAGAATTTGCTTTTTATCATGCATTTACAAGGAGAGGGTGCCCTTGTTCAGGGTCAGCCAATATCTGACCAGCCTGAGACAAGAACTGGACAACAGATGTTGAGAACAGAAGAGCATTTGGAAAAAGACCAGGATCAAAATTGAGACCTTATTTCTAACCACCCACATCTAGAGGAGTTGACCAGCTACTTAGTGTGAAGGGGCTACTGGGTTGTACCTGTGATAGTCAGTGGGTATTTTCCCAAGCTAGTTCTTAATTTAATCCAGAGGTGATTTATCCATTGTAGCCCTTTGATTTTTCCCAGGTGTTGGTGGGGGTGGGAAAGGGGAGTAGAGTCCATTTGTTTTCTAAGCCCAGAGATAATCAGGTCTTTGCAGTGAATTTTCTAGCAAATGTCACACAATTGGTTCTTATTGACCTAGTTTTAAGGTAAGACCTTGTCACTTATGGCCTGATCGCAAGATAACTTTTCCCTGAATTGCCATCCATCACAGATCTTACCATCTAGTTCTTGTGCATGACTAATGTTCTAAGTATCAGAGCATGAATTTACTTTCTTTCTTCTTAAATCTCATCTTGTTGGTTTCAGTTCAGTGACCCAGTCTATCAAGATCTGTTTTAATCTTCATCTTTGCATTGAGTTCCTAACCTGTGTTCTTGTCCTCAAAATTGACAAACAGTAAATGCTACGTGGAACATAAATCTGTAAACTGTTATAAAATAATCACTGTAAGAGAACTATAAGGTTGACAGGCATTGTTAAGTTGTATTCACTTCCTCACCCTTGAGGAAGCCAAAGATCAATGCTGAAGAGAATGAAGTAGCACAAAGTTCACTGGGCACCGTGGCATAGGAGTGGTGGGTACAGAGCAGAGGGAGTTGTGGATCCTGGCATGTGCTCACATGTGTGTACCTGGGTGTGCAAAGGGCAAAAGGAGGAGGCTTCTGTGGGGCTCGCTGTGAAAGACTAAAAGGAATGAGACCTAGGGGGGTGGCGCTAGCACGTTTGGATAAAGACCGGGAACAGTGAACCCCAAGACTCTTGGAAGTGTCTCATAACCATTTCCACAGTGTTAATTTTGTTATCTGCTCTGTTTCCCTGTTTTGATATGCGATGTTCCTTGGAAAGACAGCTGTGTGTTTTTTCGGTCCCTGTGTAGTGAAGGGGTCGGGGAGCCTCGGCAACTCTAATGCCCTTTGCAGAGAGATCAACTCAGGGAGAAGGGGAAGCAGAGGCACGCAAGGTGATGCGGGCCAAACCCAAAGCAGTTGAGGGAGGAAGGGGGCACTTGTATACCAAGCTCAGACCCTTTGGCAGAGCCGTCCCTGTCTCGCACAGGTGGGCTGTTTTCTCCTTTGAAAGGGAGGCAGCGGGATAGAGTAGGAAGCAAAGGTCTCTACACTTCTGATTGCAGGCTGCTGTCAGTTACAGCGCTGCGCAGGTACCTCCAACATGTGAGTATTTATTTATTCATTATCACATGTGTGTTCTACTGTGCTGGTATCTTATGTATAGAATAACACCAAAAGAAGATAAAAGTATGATATGTATAGAATAACAACAAAAGAAGATAAAAGTATGATATAAAAATAAATACAAAGAGCAGTTCTGTTTTCTTCCCACGTACCAGTGGAAGGTCTTGTACTCCCTTGCCCACATCTACCCCTTCAGGCATCTGCCTTTTTAATGTGGGGGAATTACATGGCATGTGAATTATATATCAATAAAGTTGTTATGTGACAGAAAGAAAGGGCACCGGGCTGGCAGGAGTTGGGGACATCTGGGAAAGCTTTCTAACTCTAAAATTAGGTACAAAGAAGAGTTTGTCAGTTTGTGGAATGAAGTGAAGGATGTGCTAGATCAGTCGACGCAAAGACCTGGAAGTGAGAGGGGGACTTCCCTTGTTTTAGGAACTGAAAGTAGCCACAAAGGCCGACACAGAGTGAGGTGGGGTGAACAAGGGGAAGAGAGCCTGAAGAGCCCAGCAGGAGCCAGACCCCCAGATGCCTTGTGAGCCAACCGAAGTTTAGGACCTCTTCCAATTAGCAAATGAGTCAAACTTGGGAGTGACATGCCCAGATTTGCATCTTAGGAAGATCATTTTGGCTGCAGAACAGATTAAAAGAGGATAAGACAGGGACTCTTTATCAGGAGGAGGTTGTCCTCAAGGGATGAAATAATGGGGACCCAACACAGCAAGTGGCATTGAGGACAGAGCCAGGTGGACAGGGTGTGAGGGCAGGGACCCCCAGGTATCCGTTTCTGGCAGTTTAGTCAAGGGCATTGCCATTTGCTGAGATTGTGAACCCAACTTGGGCAGGGAGTCTGCTAATGAATTGGGTTCTGGGTGTACCACATGTGGCCACAAGATGCTTGGTGGGTACCTGGAGACAGGCGCTGCCGGAGATCTTCTAAATGCAGGCGTTTAATAACTAAAAGATTTCAAACAAAATCCAGCTTTCTGGCTTCTCTGGGAAACCTGAAGATTTGGTCATTCTGCGTTTGTGTTCACTCTTGAGCAGGGATCAGCAAACTACAGTCTGAATGCCAGATCCAGCCCTTGGCTCGTGTTTATATGACCCTAGACGTAAGCTTTTTTTTTTTTTTTTTTTTTACGTTTCTAGAGGGTTGTTAAAACAAAGAAGAATATATGACAGAGGTTGTACATGGCCCACAAAGTCTACAATATTTGCTCTCTGGCCCTTTAAAGAAAACGTTTGCTGACCCTGCTCCTGGCAGCCATCCGCTAGTGCTGAGTCGCTGCTGCCACCTTTCCACCATACGTGCCCCCAGTTGATTCAGTCCCCACGCTATGCTCCTGCCCAGCCCGACTCAACTCACGTACAATTTCTCCTTGGCCCCTGGCTGGACCCTTGATCCTGAGAATATGTGACAAGAGAAAAGGGCCAGAAGCCAAGGCAAAGACAACCTTTTAGAGACAAACAAAGAAAGACTGAAAGGAACAGTCAGAGAGATAGGAGGGAAACTAAGAGAGGGGGTGTTTTCCAGGTGAGAAAACAGAACTTTTCAAGAAATAAGTGGTGGTCAGGTTCTCTGGTGCAGCTGAGCAGCCAGGCTGGGGGAAGCCTTTAGAACCCCCAGTGGGTTTAGCAAGCGTCACGAATTCATGGGTGCTAATTTCAGTTGGGCCCTCAGAGAGCCCAAGAGAGCTGGATCAATAATTAGACACCATGTGGTCAAGTCCTGGCTCTGTGATTTCAGGCCCTAAAATGTTCGTCCCTTCATCTCCGCGGTGGTGGTGGTGGTGAGGCTTGGTTTCCTCACCACTAAGTGGGAATTCCAAAAGTGTGTGCCTCTCTGGAGGTTTTGAGAGGGTCAGAGCCTGGCACATGGCACGCCCTCAGTAAGTGTTAGTATTAGCAATTGCAGTCGCTGTTGATGGCTGCCATTTACACATGAGCACAGAGAGGTTCCTCTGAAACTACCCATGGCTGTTCCAAGCCTTCATTCTTCTCTGCCAGCCCCTCGCCCTGCACTTCCATAATCACTACCACCCACCTCATCCTTACGGAGGAGATGGAAACTACTGGTGCTGGCCTTCTGTCTCATTCGCATTTACCTGCACCCTCGGTCCATTCCTACCTTCATTTTCAGGATTTATACTTCCCCTTCCCAAGGCTAATCCCTCCAACCTCCAGATCCTAGCCTGACCATTGCCCGACATCGGCTTCCATCAGCAGCTCCCTCCCTCCCTCCTTCCTTCTAGCCCTTGGAACATGCTCAAGTCTCTCCTAACACAAGAGCAAACACCTAAAGAGACTTCCCCTCCTGAGAAAATGGAGTCAGTATACTTTTCCCTATTCCCTTCTTTCAGTACAATGAAAAACCCAGGACATAAATATAAAACAAACATAAGAAGACTGAAAGGTGGAGATGAAACTGCACCTCAGATGGGACTTGAACCCACAGTCTCCCAAATGAAATTGCACACCTGGTCTCAGGACTTAATGAAGGTCAGGTTCTTTATGTATTGGCATAGAAGGAATTCAGCAAGAGGCAAAGTGATAGGTAACAGGTAGATTTATTAAGAGAGATACACATTCCATAGGTAGAATGTGGTTGGTCTTAGAAGGCGAGAGTGGCCCCGAAATATGGGGTGGTTAGTTTTTATGGGCTGGGTAATTTCATAGGCTAATGAGTGGGAGGATTATTCCAACTGTTTGGGGGAAGGGCGGGGATTTCCAGGAATTGGGCCCACCACCCACTTTTTGTCCTTTTATGGTCAGCCTCAGAACTGTCATGGTGCTGGTGGGTGTGTCATTTAGATGCTAATGTATTACAGTGAGTGTATAATGAGCTCAAGGTCTACCGGAAGTCAAATCTTCCTCCATCTTGGGCCTAATTGGTTGGAACCAGTTTTTGTCTCCAGTTTTTCTCTCCAGCTATGTCATTCTTTAAGGGTTGTGCCCTGCCCCCTTCCCTCCTGTTTCAGAGAGAAGAAGGCAGACTGATCAGGGACGCTAGGACTTGACTAATGGCATGGCAGTGAGTTCTCTGGGTTTGTTTTTTTGCCTCATATATCCCAAAATTGGAGCTGAAGAAGCCCGGAACCAGGAAACACCAACAGGCAAGGAGGAAAAAAGCTCCTACCAAAGCCTGCTCTCCCCAACTCTCCTGCTGGGGTGGTGTCAGCAGATGCCCAGTAGGGAGAGGGGCTTTCATCTCCACTGGGCCATAACAACACCCCCACCCTCACTCCCTTAGGTGTCAGAGGAGACCACGTGGGGAGCCCTTACTTCCACCCCTCCTGACAGGAAGCAGGTGTCCCCACCTGGGGGAGTCAGGGCTTTCACCATTGTAAGGGGTAAGAAGGCCACCACCCCATCCGCCATGTTGTCAGTGGGAGCCACATGGGGGCAATAATGAGGCACTCCTACCCCTCTTGGGGTGGGGGAGGTGTACCAGTGGAAGCCCCTGGCGACCGGGGGAGTTGGGACTCCCACCTCTGCTGGCAGTAATGAGGAGTCCACCCCACCCTGGGTGTCAAGAGAGGCCTAGCAGAAGCCTGGGCTTCTGTACATGCCTGATAGAGACCAGGCATCACCTCCCTCCCCCTGCCAAAGCCAGCTCAAACAGAAAGTTTAAATAAGTTCCAAAGTTTTGTAACATAATGCCCTAAACTTCCAGGTTTTTAAAATCGTGATAAAATGTACATAAAATTTATCATTTAACCATTTTTAACTGTGCAGTTCAGTGACATTAAGTACAATCACATTTTTGTGCTACCATCATTACCATTCATCTCTAGAACTTTTTCATCTCATTACACATTAATCATTAAAAAGTCCTTGTTATCAGTCTCTGATAACCACTATTTTAACTTTCTGTCTTTGAATTTGCCTCAGTATTCTAAGTACCTTTTATAAGTGGAATCACACAATATTTATCCTTTTGTGTCTGGTTATTTCACTTAGCATGATGTCTTCAAGATTCATCCTTGTTGTACCATGTGTCAGAATTTCATTCCTTTTTAAGGCTGAATAGTATTCCATTGTATGTATATACCACATTTTCTTTATCCATTCGTCTGTTGATGGACATTTGAGTTGTTTCTACCTTTTGACTATTGTGAGTAATGCTGCTATAAACATTGTTGTACAAAAATCTGTCTGAGTCCCTGCTTTCAATTCTTTTGGATATATACCCCAAAGTGGAATTGCTATGTCATATGGAAATTCTATTTTTAGTTTTTTTGAGGAACTGCCATACTGTTTTCCACAGCAGCTGCACCATATTACATTCCCACCAGCAGTGCACAAGGGTTCCAGTTTCTCCATATTCTCTAAAACACTTGTTATTTTCCAGTGTTTTGATAATAGCCATACTGATGGGTGCGAAGTGGCATCTCAATGTGGGTTTGATTTGTATTTCCCTAATGATTAGTGACATTGAGCATCTTTTCATGTGCTTATTGGCCACTTGTATATCTTCTTCGGAAAAATGTCTATTCAGATCCTTTGCCCATTTTTAGATCATGGTTGGGTTGTCATTGTTAAATTTCAGGAATTCTCTCTATATTTTAGATATTAATCTCTTACCACATATGTGAGTTGCAAATATTTTCTCCCATTCTGTGGGCTGCCTTTTTACTCTCTTGATAATGTCCTTTGATGAACAAAATTTTAAATTTTGATGAAATGCTATTTGTCATATTCAGGAAATCACTGCCAAATCCAATGTCATGAAGATTTCCCCTATGTTTCCTCTAAGAGTTTTATAGTATTAGCTTTTATGTTTAGGTCTGTGATCCATTTTGAGTTAAGTTTTTTAGTATAGTGTAAAAAGTAAGCATCCAGTTTCCTTCTTTTGCATGTGGATATCCAGTTTTCCAAACACAATTTATTGAGAAGACTGTCCTTTCCTCCACTGAATGTTGTATTAGTTTTCTAGGACTGCCATAACAAAACACCACAGACTGGGTGGCTTAAGCAACAGAAATTTATTTTCTTACAGTTCTGGAGGCTGGAAGTACAAGAACTTAGTTTCCTCTGAGGTCTTTTTTCTTGGCTTGCAGATGGCTGCCCTCTTACTATCTTTTAACAAGATCATTCCTCTGTGCACATATGCCCCTCCCCCTGCCCCCACCATGTATCTTCCTCCTTATAAAGACACCAATCGTATTGGATTAAAGCCCCACCCTAAAGGCCTCATTTTAACTTAATCACCTCTTTAAAGACATTTTCTCCAAATATGGTTACATTCTGGGGTCCTGGGGTTGAGACGTCAACATATGCATTTGTCAATCCATAACAAAGGGTCTTGGCTCTCTTGTTGAAAAATCATTTGTGAGAGTTTAATTCTAGGTTCTCTGTTTACCCAGTTGATATGTGTGTCTGTCTTTATGCCATTACCATACTGTTTTGATTATTGTAGCTTTGTCTGTAGTAAGCTATGAATTCAGGAAGTGTGAGACTTCCAACTTTGTTCTTCTTTTTCAAACCTGTTTTGGTTATTCAAGGTTTCTTGAGATTCTGTGTACATTTTAGGGTGGATTTTTCTATTTCTGCAAAAAAAACATAATTTGGATTTTGAATCTGTAGGTCACTTTGGATAGTATTGACATCTTAACAATTTTAACTCTTTCAAGCCATTAATACAGGATATCCTTCCATTTATTGATATCTTCTTTAATTTCTTTTAGCAACATTTATAGTTTTTGGTGTATAAACCTTTCACCTCTGTGGTTAAGTTTGTTCCTAAGTATTTTACTCTATTTGATGCTATTGTAAATGCAATTGTGTTCAGTTTCCTTTTCAGGTTGTTCATTGTTAATGTATAGATATGCAACTAATTTTAGGTTGTTGATTTTATATCCTGCAACTTTGCTAAATTCATTTATCCTAACAGGTTTTTTTGTGTGTGTGTGAGTTTTCTATATATAAGATCATGCCATCTGCAAACAGAGATAATTTTACTTTTCAAATTTGGATGCCTTTTTTTTCCTTACCTAATTGCTCTGTCTAGAACTTCCAGTACTAATGTTAAATAGAAATGGCAAAAGTGGACATCTTTGTTTTGTTCCTAATCTTAAAGGAAAAGCTTTTTTTTTTTTCACCATTGAGTATGACGTTAACTGGGTTTTTCATATATGGCCTTTATTTTGTTGAGGTACTTTCCTTCTATTGCTAGTTTGTTGAGTGTTTTTATCATGAAAAAGTGTTAAAGGGTGTTGAATTTTGTCAAAAGCTTTTTCTACATCAGTTGAGATTATCATGTGGGTTTTTCCTTCATTCTGTTTATGTGGTGTATTATACCGATTGAGTTCCATATGTTGAACCATCATTGCATTCCAAGAATAAATCTCACTTGGTCATAGTATATAATCCTTTTAATATGCTGCTGAATTTGGTTTGCTAGTATTTTGTTGAGGATTTTTGGCATCAATATTCATAAGGGATATTAGTCTATAGTTTTCTTGTCTCTTCATCTGGCTTTGTTATAATGAGATAATGTTGGCCTCATAGATACAAGAGTTTAAGTAGGACTGGTGTTAATTCACCTTTAAATGTTTGGTAGAACTCACTAGTTAAGTCGTCTGATCCAGGACTTTTCTTTGTCAAAGAGTTTTTCGATTACTGATTAAATCCCCTTTCTAGTTATAGGTCTGTTCAGAGTTTCTATTACTAGAAAGCCATACACAGATCTGGGAGGAGAACATTCTGGGCAGATGGAAGAGCGGGTGCAAGGGTCAAGGTGGAAGCATGCTTGAGGAGAAGCAGAGAGATCCATGTGGTTGAAGCACAGTGGTTGGGGTAGGGGAGGGATAGGAGATGGAGTCAGAAAGGTGGTGGGACCAGATGAGGTAAGGTCTTGTAAAGAATATAAACTCCATGGCAAGCCATGGGAAGCTTTCCATGACCCGGCCCCTTCCTCCTCCCCAGTCCCCTTCCACAATGCTCCCCACCTTTGACCCTGCAGTCTGGCTGTCCTGTAATTACCTAGAACACCTGCTCTGTCTGCCTGGCCAAGCCCTACTGTTCCTCACAGACAACCCTGGATGCCCATTCCTCTGAGAGGCTGTCCCTGACACCCTAGGCTACATGGGGTACTCCTCCTTGTGCTTTGATGGTGCCCTGCATCTGGGTCCTGTAAGAGCTCTTATATTTATGAATGGGAACTTTCTCTCTAGGCTGGTCACTTTTGTGTTCCCAGCCTCTGGCTAATAACAGACACTGATATGTTTGAATGAATGACCATCTGGACCCACTGGCCTCTTCTGAGCAGAGAAGCTGATGCCCCAGTTCTTCCTTTGCTCTGAGCATCAGCTCAGTGGAATCCTTTGAAAAGAGAATATAGAAGTCCCTTTAGGATCTCAAGGTAGCAAAGACTCTCTTTAGCAAGAGCAAGACATGTTTTATTTAAATATTTCTGTATTACCAACCAGCTCCAAACTTGATGGCTTGAAGCAACAACCGTTTTTCATTGTTGGTGATTCTGCAGGTTGGCCATTAAGGCTGGGCTTAGCTGGATAGTTCTGACAGTCTTTGCTGGGCTCACTCATGAACTGTGGCCAACTGCCAGGTTAGCTGAGAACTGGCCATTGGCCAGGCCACAGGGTGTCTGGGCCACATGATCTCATCATCCAGTAAGCAGGCTAGCCAGAGTTCATTTCCATGGCAGCTGGCAGGATTCCAAGAGAGAGCAACCCTTAAGATCTCTGTGCTCAGAACTGCCACAGCATTACTTCCACTGCTTTCCCTTGGCCAAAGCAAGTATTGAGATTCAAGAAGGGTAGAGATAGAGTACATCTCCTAACAGGAGGGGCTGCAAAGACACAGCACGGAGGCATGAATCATTGGAACAAAAATAGTGCAGCCATTTATGCAACCTACCACAAGAAATAAAATGCACAAATCATAAAGGAAAAGGCTGATACATTAGAATACATTAAAACAAAAAACTTCTGTATAAAAAATGATACCGGGGGCTTCCCTGGTGGTGCAGTGGTTGAGAATCCGCCTGCCAATGCAGGGGCCACGGGTTCGTGCCCTGGTCCAGGAAGATCCCACATGCTGTGGAGCAACTAAGCCTGTGTGCCACAACAACTGAAGCCCACGCACTGGGAGCCCATGCTCTGCAACAAGAGAAGCCACCACAAAGAGAAGCCTCTGCACCGCAACTAAGAGTAGCTCCCGCTCGCTGCAACTAGAGAAAGCTTACACGCAGCAACGAAGACCCAACACAGCAATAAATAAATAAATAAATAAATAAATAAATAAATAAATAAATAAATAAATAAATAATACCTTGAACATGTATTACTTTTGTAATCACAGAGTAGTAAAAGCAAAATCAATAGGTCATGATGCTGCACCAGACCACATTATTTTTTTAAAAGCACTAAAGAATAACATCTAGTATGTAAACATCTGAACTTTCAAATTGGTGAAAGTATTGGATCAGTAATTTCATTATCCTTGGATGCTTTCTTCTCAAACAGACATATTACAAGATTAAGTTAAATCATAAAGGCCGCCTCCTGCATTTGAAAAGGAATTCCTCCCACAGCCACTGTTATTCCAGGACATACCTATTGTATATAATAAGGTGTACCCAGTTGAAATTGTGTTTCTTCACCTTAATTCTCCTTCAGAAAGATCCTCAAACCAATCACCAGAATCTTGGGAGGAAGTCCTTTTTTTAGAGAAGCAAAACAGTTGAGGGAATTGATAATTTCTGGCTTCAGGAATGAGTGAGAAGGAGCTGAGACCCAGAACAGACTGAGGGGGGTGACAATTTATTTTATTTTTTTCTGAATCTGTACTCAAGAGTGTTACCTCATCCTTGTGTATGACTCGGGATATGCCCAAAACACAGACCTCCCGCCATGGCCCCCTGCAAGGTCACGTATGAACAGTTGAGGGTCAGACCATGTAATGAGTTATCCTAGAGGCTTGTGCCCCGAGCGGTGTGAACAGAGGGGGCTGAGGTTTCTTAAGGAAGTTAATACAAACACACCTTTGTGGGCAGCAAGAAGCTGTGTCAAAATGATTAGAAGAAAAGCCAAGCAGCCCTGGCTCCTAACTGGCTTATATCCACAGAAGAAAAGAGAGAAAAAGAATAACAGAGAGAGAGTAGAGGAGGGCCACAGAATCTTCCAGTTGCCTCTGTTTCACCTGCCCTCGCTTATTTGCCCACCGCACCAGCCAACGTCCTGGAAAGAGCCAGGTTTAGGCTCAGAGATCTTTACGTAAAGAACACGTGGGGGCTTCCCTGGTGGCGCAGTGGTTGAGAGTCCACCTGCCGATGCAGGGGACACGGGTTTGTGCCCCGGGCCGGGAAGATCCCACATGCCGCGGAGCGGCTGGGCCCGTGAGCCATGGCTGCTGAGCCTGCGCGTCCAGAGCCTGTGCTCCGCAACGGGAGAGGCCACAACAGTGAGGGGCCCGCGTACCGCCAAAAAAGAAAAAAGGAAAAAAAAGAACACGTGGGATAGTGAGTCACCTCTGACTTTGAAGAGCCAACAAAGGTGACCGCTGAGTGTTGATGTGGTTTCCTTACCCAGCCATGCACAGCATCTTCCTGCCAAAGTGGAGTGTAACACAAATCATACCTCCTTGCTACCTGCCGGCCCCGCTCTCCAGGGGAGTGGGCAGGATGGTGCCTCATTGGTATATGTCAGGGCCCTGTTTGCAGGGATGCCTCAGTGCTACTTGGTGATAAATCTGGCAGCATCGTGGCCTTGAACAGCTGGTCCAGGGTAGAGAGGCCAGAAAGTGCTGTGTGGCAGGCCTGCAAAACAGGAGAGCCTGGTTACTAAACTAGAAGCAGAGAGCTGCTGCCAGCCTTTGGGCGGGGGCAGGGGTAGGGGTGGGGACTGCCTGGGCACAGTCCACACGTCCTACTTCTATGAGGCCAGGAAGTTGGGACTCGGGGCTGCTCCGGGGCAGAGCCAGCAGAGAACGTGTTCTGAAGCATAAAGCATGGTGTGCTGGAGGACTGCCCACAAGTCGGTATTATTAGTACCGGGTTGTGGATAGTCTTTGTACCAAGCTACAAAGCTGATGCTCATGGATGTTGGGGAAATTAGAAATCCTGCCAATGCAGGGAATCCTCTCCACATAGGTGGAAAGGAAAGAAAACAGTTTTATTACTGAATAAGCATTAAACCAGATCACAATGTGTGTCACAGGCAACCCACTGATGAGATTACAAAGGCAGAAGAAAAGTTTCCAATTTTTGTACTGCCTAGTTGTTACAACCCATTATGAAAATGTGCCCAAGACTAATGGTAGCATGTTTTCCAATAGGAGGAGCTGGCAGCACCATTTGCTGTCATTCTTTCATACTTCACCCAAGTTCACCTGCTAACTGGGGGAGCCAGTGTGCCAGCTAATTGCCTTTATCTGAATTGCCTTTGTCTCTATGACAAGCAGACAAGTACAGCTTAGAACAGGTGCCAGGCTAAACTCCAAGGTGACAGGGAAATAGGGGCAATTTTTATATTTCAAAGAGATCTCAAAAACATTAAATACTTAAAAAACATTGCTGGGTTTTTTTTGTTTGTTCTTGTTTTTTTTGTGTGTGTGTGGTATGCGGGCCTCTCACTGCTGTGGCCTCTCCCGTTGCAGAGCACAGGCTCGGGACGCGCAGGCTCAGCCGCCATGGCTCACGGGCCCAGCCGCTCTGAGGCATGTGGGATCTTCCCGGACCCGGGCATGAACCCGTGTCCCCTGCATCGGCAGGCGGATTCTCAACCACTGCACCACCAGGGAAGCCCACGTTGCTGGGTTTTAAAGCTGCAAGGGACTTTACTTAGCCCTTACAAATACTTAACTACATATCAAAGGGACAGAGTAAGGATCCACAAAGACTAGGTTTCTCACGTACAAAAGGGAGGGGGAAAGTTTCTTTGCTCTTTGGCCACCAGGAAAGCTGAGTTTTAAAATTTGCCCTTACATGGGTGATGGCGAGGCACTAAGACCTGGGCAAGGCTTGGGTCTTCTTCCCTGAATTCTGTGGGAGATTCCACAGCCATTTTCCAAAAGGAAGCAATCAGGGGGTTGGTGGTGACCAACGGATGACACAGAGGGAATTTTTTCCAGGTCTGGGGGATGGGAACTGCTTTCCTGGTGGAGTGGTGGATGCCTCTGGTTCAGTCAGAGGTGATGTTTTTTCAAGGAACCTGCCAGATACAGCTTGCTCTCATCTCTGTGAACAATGTCTGAAGTTCTGTGTGGGGTCCAGAGCCGCTGAGATGCCCTGAGATGAGCTGTGGGACTCAGCACACAGGAAGTCCCGGCCAGGTGCAAAACCAACTCTTGTCACAGGTCCAGCCTTGAAAGGGTCACTCCATGTGCCCTTGGGGTGTCAGTCTCTTTCTGTGGCCTCAGAGTACCCTCGGTTGGGCCCTCTTTTGACAACTAAGCCATCCACCTCTGTGTGCAGTGCAATCATTTCCAGCAATAGAAGATTGCAGACGTTTCCAAAGTTGCTTCTGCAAACCACAGACGTTGCCCACAGCACCCCATTCCCCCACCTCAAATCAAGAGTGTCATGGAGACGGTGTGGCCTGAGCAGCAGGACCCATTCACTCTGTTGCATCTCAGAATCCCCCTACCCAAGAGAAGTGATGCAGACTTGGCAGCACAGGGACTCAAAGAAAGATTCCAAGAGGGGATGGTGACTCTGTGACTCTAGGAAAAAGAAGGTGTGTAGAGCAACAGAAAACCATCATCATGGCCTCAGTGTTTTTCCTTGTGAATTTTGTACCATTCCAAGGCCCAGTTCAAATGCCCCCTCTTTTATGAAGCCTTCCTGCTCTCTACCATCCTCAGCTGCCTGTGCTCTTGCCCACCTCCCACCATTTCAACTGAATAACTAAATGACTGTGATATTTTACATTTTTTTTTACTTCAAAAGCAAGAAATGGTCATTATAGAACATCTAGAAAAGCACAAAGAAGAAAATTAAAATAAAACACAATCCCCCCACCTTGATGGACCTTTTCCTATGCTTTCTCCTGTCCATTTTGTATATACTTAAAAAAAATAAGAACCAGGGCTTCCCTGGTGGCGCAATGGTTGGGAGTCCGCCTGCCGATGCAGGGAACACGGGTTCGTGCCCCGGTCCGGGAAGATGATCCCACATGCCGTGGAGCGGCTGGGCCCGTGAGCCATGGCCACTGAGCCTGCGCATCCACAGCCTGTGCTCCGCAACGGGAGAGGCCACAGCAGTGAGAGGCCCGCGTACCACAAAAAATAAAAATAAAAAAATAAGAACCAGACTGACTGTATTGCTTTGTAAGCCACTTTGTCCCTTTGACCTTATGTACATTTTCCTGTGTTCTTCTAGAACATCATTTTTAAAATTTATTTTATTGACTTATAGTTTATTTATAATGTGTTAATTTCTACTGTACAGCAAAGTAATTCAGTTATACATATATATACATTCTTTTTCATATTCTTTTCCATTATGGTTTATCATAGGATATTGAATATAGCTCCCTGTGCTATACAATAGGACCTTGTTGTCTATCCCTCCTATATGTACTAGTTTGCATCTGCTAATCCCAAACTCCCAGTCCTTCCCTCCCTCTATTCCCCTCCCCCTTGGCAGCCACAAGTCTGTTCTGTATATCTGTGAGTCTATATTTGTTGCATAGATATGTTCATTTGTCCCATATTTTAGATTCTACACATAAGTGATATCATAGAGTATTTGTCTTTCTCTTTCTGACTTACTTGACTTACTATGATAATCTCTGGGTCCATCCATGTTGCTGCAAATGGCATGATTTCATTCTTTTTGATGGCTGAGTAATATTCCATTGTAGATATGTACCACATCTTCTTTATCCATTCATCTATTGATGGACATTTGGGTAGTTTCCAAGTCTTGGCTATTGTAAATAGTGCTGCAGTGAACATTGGGGTAAATGTGTCTTTTCGAGTTGTAGTTTTTTTGTCCAGATATATGCCAAGAAGTGGGATTGCAGGATCATCCAGAAACACTACTTTTAGTTTCTTGAGGAACGTCCATGCTGTTTTCCACAGTGGCTGCACCAATTTACATTCCCACCAGCAGTGTAGGAGGGTTCCCTTTTCTCTACCCCTTCTCCAGCATTTGTTACTTGTAGACTTGTTAATGATCGCCATTCTGACTGGTGTGAGGTGGTACTTCATTGTAGTTTTGATTTGCATTTCCCTAATAATTAACAATGTTGAGCATCTTCTCATGTGCTTGTTGATCATCTATATGTATTCTTCGGAGAAATGTCTAGTTAATTCTTCTGCCCATTTTTCAATTGGGTTGTTTGTTTTTTTGTTATTGAGTTGTATGAGCTGTTTGTATATTTTGGAAATCAAGACCTTGTTGGTCGCATCATTTGCAAATATTTTCTCCCATTCCGTAGGTTGTCTTTTCATTTTATTTATGGTTTCCTTTGCTGTACAAGAGCTTGTAAGTTTGACTAGGTCCCATTTGTTTATTTTTGCTTTTATTTCTATTGCCTTTGGAGACTGACCTAGGAAAACATTGGTATGATTTATGTCAGAGAATGTTTTGCCTATGTTCTCTTCTAAGAGGTTTATGGCGTCATGTCTTATATTTAAGTCTTTAAGCCACTTTGAGTTTATTTTTGTGTATGATGTGAGGGTGTATAGAACATCACCTTGATGCTTATGGACCATGGTTTATTTGAGGCTGTAGAGAACAGTGATTAAAACTGTGGGCTGTGGAGTTGGATCACTGTGTTGAAATCCTGGCTTGGTGACCTGCAGCAAATCAACTTCTCTGAGCCTCAGTTTCCACATCTATATAATGGGGATATCCCTCAGTGGGTTCTGTGAATAATAAAAATATGTAAAGCACTTAGCACAGTGTCTGGCACATATAAGCACTTTACAAACATTAACTACTGTTCTTGATTTGTTCATAATCCTGTAGAGCTGAGTGTTTAATAAGAGTCAGGGTTGCCTTTCTAAGCTTCACGGCAGTGACCATCTATGATTTTCTGGGTTATAGCATTTGCACACTTTAAGGTTTCTGTGTATGCCAAATGGCTTTCCATCAATATGGAACCAGTTTAAGAATCACCAGTGTAGGTACATGTGACAGTGCGTGCTAACACAGGACAATGGTTGGCAGAGATCAGAGAAAAATTAAAACTTGTATAACCATACCCCTCCACTTTCAGACAGTTTAATAAATCAGCTGCATGTTGTTCTTCCCTTGTTAAATCACAGGTCATGCATGTGACAGGCTTTCTGCATCTTCTCTACTAAAGAGGAAGCACTGAGAGGCTGAACTGTCTGCCATTTTTTTCAACCTATTCTTCCCAGAGTGGATAGTCAATAAGTGAGGGGGGAATTGAATTGACTAAATATTTTTAATGTTTTTAAAAGAAACAAACTTGAGCCCTTTAAAGTAAAAGCAAGTCTTTGTTGGAAGTCTAAATTTGAGGAGTTAGTTAAGAATTTCTCTTCTGTCCATTTTGCATTGGCCTTTCTACCAGTAGACTTGCAGCCCTGCATGGGCTGGTCCCCAGCACAAATCCAGTGGGTCCCAAAGCACTGTCCACTTCACCTTATGTGAAGTGTCCACTTCTAGCCTTATGCTTTCAGGTGTAGGGGAGATCCTCCCTTTGAACTGGAAAAATTATCACGTAAAGATCACACAGAGGTGATTACAACCAGTCACATCTACCTTTGGTCAACCTGTGTGGCAAGAAAGCCGAGTTCTCCATCCCACCAAGAAGAACCCAGTAAACAGATCTCAGCTGTTGATACAAGTAGAACTGAGCCTATCGAGAAGAAACAACAGTTCCAACATAAAACAGAAGATTCCCAGAGACCTAGACTTTGACATGATTGGGGCTTCTCAAGGCCTTATGTCTTCACCAGTATTCACAAGAGCCAAGAAATAGGAGTGGGGAGTTTTTCTCTTGCTTTGTAGAACACTTTGCAGTTACAAAGCAAATTCTCATTAGAGTCTCAACACAACTCTTCAGCATAGGTAAGGCAGGGCCAGTGCCTCCATTATGCAGGGGAAACGAGGCCAGTAAGCTAAAGTGACATGTCCAGAGGCAGCACGACTCAGCAGGATAGAGCTGGAACCTGAACTCCAGTCTTCTGGCTCCCAGGTGTTCCCTCCAATATAGATGTGGGGTCTCTGCTTAGGCCAGGGGACTCCAGTCTGGACACCTCTGGACACTTTGTGGGGTGGGCAGGAAGTGATTGTCAGAGTTTAATTTCATTTTGTAAATACACAATATTGATGTTAATTCATCCTTGCATCTTGTGATGGTTTTGAAACATGCTTATGAATTCTTTGACACACCTAACATTAAGGGGTAGAGTCTGTGTCCTCTCATGTTGAACTTGAACAGGCCCTATGGCTGCCTTAATGAATAGAATGTGGTAGGAGTGGTGCTGTGTGACTTCTAAAGTCATATTAGAAAAAGTCATGCAGCTTCTGCTGGTGTCTCTTTAAGACACTTACTCCAAGGTTCCAGCTGTAAGAATTCTGGCAACTCTGAAGCCACTTTGGGGGGAGACCACATAGAGACACTAGATGGATAGATCTGTACATGGGTACATGAACAGGTTGATCTCCATCTGTTCGAGTCTTCTCATCCCAGGCTATAGCCATATGAGTGAAGAACCCTTCACGATAGCTGTCACCCCAGCCACTGTCTTTCTGCAACTGCATGACAAAATGAAAACCGCCTTGCTGAGCCCCATCAACCGCAGGCTGGCTTTGCCTTAAGCCACTGTTTGGGTTGGTTTGTTACACAGCTATAGCTAATCAGAAGAAGTCCTATTATTTGTTTAATAATAGTTCATATTTACAGAAAAAATCGTATACTATCCTGTAATCTGGGACTCCCTCTTCCATGCTTCTGATTTGAGCTCCCTGTCCATATTCTAGACAAAATTATTCCCTTGGTGGCAGTGACCCCAATATTAGAAATTATTTCTGGCCCAGAAACATAAATGGTTCACATGAATGGTAGCTGTTATTTCTATTATTAATGAAACCATAGTAAACAAATTAAGGCCTTCGAATTCTTCCTGTTTACATCCCCTCCTGCCCCAGATGAGGAAACTGAGGCTTCGACTTGCCCCAGGTTGCTCAGTTGTCAACAAGGGAGATAGGACCAGAACCCAGGTCTCCAGGCAACCAGACTGATATCCTCATTACTCCATTTCATCACTTCCTGCGCTGAACTGGAAATGGACTCTGCCATCTTTTGGACCCAAAGCAAGAACCAGCCTGAGGAAGAGGAAGACTCTAGGCCAACTCAACAGGTCATATCAGAGTCAAGAGAAAACCGATTAATGTCCTGCTCATTCACCTACTAGTATTCCAAGTAGTATTTGACTGTAGATCAAATCAGGACCCCATTCAAGCTACTACATTTGTGTAAACAGCTATTTATTAAAAACAAACAGAACCAAACCAACATAAAGCTAAAACAAACAGGGATCTTTTTTCATTGAAAGTGTGAAATCAATGAGAGTTATCTGTGCTTTGTCTGTGTATTAATTACATGAGGAGGCCGGGAAAGATGGGGGAGTTGAAACAGATCTGAAATTCTCCCTCCCCCACAAATCTAATAACCACCAAAGTTTTGTGTTTTTTTTTTTTAAATAGGCAGAAGTACTCCGGCAGCTCTCAAACCAATAAAGGAGCAAATGTCACAACACACGGTACTTTGCAAAGTGCTGTCGAAAGCAGAAGTAGAAAATTCTTGACATCATTGAGTCCCTTCCCCAAAAAACAGTGTGAATGAGAACCAGTTGGGGAGCAGGAGGACTGGAAGCTGAGTGAACAGATCCTGAAAAGTATATTACTTAGATCCCCAATTCTAAAGAAGTGTATGGGGAAGGACAGTTTCCAGAGTAGAAACTCTTTCTACCAACTTATCAAAGATTAAAAACAAACTCATGGGTGTAAAGAAGAAAACAGCACTGCTTACAATCTCTTCCCTCACTGATAACACTGATTAATATGAACAGATATGTTTTACATCATCAAAATCATGTGATACATACAATTTTATGTCCTTCTCACTGAGTAGTCTACCATAAAAATTATCCCACATCATTAAAAATGGCCCACATACATCACTTTTGAGAACTATATAGTATTTGTTGGCTGTACCATAATTTACTTATTTCCTTATTGCTAGATATTTCCAAAATTTTCAGTATTATAAATAATACATCATTAAAGCACATTGTGTCCTATTTATGTTTTCCAGAGATATGCTTCTCTCTTAGCCTTCCCTTATAAGCACCCAGAAATAAGTGGAGCAGAATTTGATAAAGAGACCATTCATGTTGTTACAAAAGTAGAAGTTAGGGCTTCCCTGGTGGCGCAGTGGTTGAGAATCCCCCTGCCAATGCAAGGGACACGGGTTCGTGCCCCGGTCCGGGAGGATCCCACATGCCGCGGAGCGGCTGGGCCCGTGAGCCATGGCCGCTGAGCCTGTACGTCCGGAGCCTGTGCTTCGCAACGGGAGAGGCCACAACAGTGAGAGGCCCACGTACCGCAAAAAGAAAAAAAAAAAAAATAGAGGTTAATGAGCTGGTAAAATGCAATATTATATTATATTACATCATATCATTAGAACATAGTTTTACCCAAAAGCTTCGGAAGGTTGTGGATATTTGAATTATTTAATTATTTACCAAATTATCTACAGTGAATATCACTTTATAACCAAGAAAATAAACTTCATTTAAAAGAAAATTTTATTTTCAAATAATAGTTAACTTACGTTCAAGATGACAACCAGCCACATTTATCAACCCTCTTTATTGAAAACTTGTGGAAATAGCAATAAAGGCTTACAAGGATGAATAAATTCAAAAAAGTACTGTGTATAGGGAAGAGGACAGCAGACCAAAATGATGATGAATTTTGTAAAGATAGCAAGTGGATGGAATACTGTTTGTAAAATCTGATTTTGGAGGCCAATGCTTAGAGCACTTTGGGGGCAGCTGTAGAAGTGGAAGTTAGTGATCAGGGCAGCATGGGTCTTTCTCGTCAGAGCCTCCCAAAGTTGGCAAGTACAGAGACCAGGGTGGGCGTAAAAGGAGGTGATTGATGGAAAGTCTCTACCTAAACTGCTTTGGGAACTACCCTCCCCACCCCATTGACCACCAACACTGTGGGTAAGAAGTGGTAGCTTATACTACAAAGGTGAAGCTGGATAGATCATTTTTCTTAATAAATAAATTGAAAGCTGTCAGGAAGGGGCTAAGGCTCACAGCATTGTGCTGCCATCCCGGAGTAGGGTGGGGAGGGGTGGAGCCTGCTTGTCTTCTCCCCACTCTCCCAGCTGAACGTGAACCACCACCACCACCACCACCACCCTCCAAGCCCCCCTTCCACACCCAGAGCACTCACAATCAGCCTTCTCATTCAGAGAAAAGGAAACGCTCCCCAGTTACCTCAAGTAAACACCCAGCTTGGTGTATATAAATAGGGATGGGCAGTCAAAAGTCCCCATTCACACCCAACAGTAAAAGGGAAGGACCAAGATAGGTAATTAGAACAAATGAGCCTGGAGGAGGTGGAGCTAAGTAAGGAGAACAAAATGAAAACCCTAAACTTGACTTATCCTCGTGGAAAATCAAGAGTATACATCCATAAAACAGCAACAATCTTCTAAAAAGGAGCAGTTGGAAACCAAGAAAGAGTTTGTTTTAAATCCCTTGTGAACTGTATTTACTTTTTAATAATTAAAAGAAACATAATACATGGAATAAAAACCAAAATTCAAACAGTAGAAAGACTACACTAAAAAGTCTAGAGGA
Organism: Kogia breviceps; assembly: GCF_026419965.1. Taxonomy (NCBI): domain Eukaryota; kingdom Metazoa; phylum Chordata; class Mammalia; order Artiodactyla; family Physeteridae; genus Kogia; species Kogia breviceps. Next base: position 41,917,262 of record NC_081319.1, read on the forward strand.
TCTTGCAGAATAGAGAGTAAAATGGTAAGTGGATAATTTGAGGAAAAAATGCATAAAAGGTCAATTCAGATGGGCCAACATTTATGTAACAGGAGTTTTAGGAAAGAAGAGTGAAAAGGGAGAGGAGGAGATAAAGAAATAATTGAAGAAAATCTCCCAGTGTGGAAGAAAGACGAAGGTTCTAATTTGAAAGATCCCAAGTACCCAGCACAATGAATAAAGAATGATCCGGAGGAATAATCTCATGGCATTTCAGAGTACTGATCATAAGAGGAGATGCTAAATGCACTTAGACAGAAGAAACACATAACCAACAAAAGAATAAGAAGATTAACATCATTCTTCTCCTCTGCAACACCAATGCTTGAAGACAATGGAGCAATTACCTTCAAAGATCAAAGAAATAATTTTGTACCTAGAATTTGATATTTTACCAAATTATTGATCCTGTGTGGAGGAGAAATAAGGACTCATTCAGGCATGCAGGAACTCAGACTCCCATACATCTTCTGGAAATAAAATTACTTGATGATATACTACCCAAGAAAGGGAAAGATATGAGAATTAAAAACCATTAAACCAGCCTAGAAATGCAATTAAAAGAAACTCCAGTACAGATGTGCATTTGGCCTAGCCAAAAGTCAGTACATTTTGGAGCACTTAATAAATGATTTAATTAAAAAGCTGGAAGGTATCTGTATTATAAAGAAGGCATATGTTTCTATTGTCAATCAACTAAAAATTTCAGGAACAGTAAGTTGTGAAAAAAATATATAAATATATATAGAGAGATAGAAAGATAAATAAATAGATAATCTCATAGCCCACATATAAAACCAACCAAAAAGTATCATGATTTTGTATAGTTGATGAGGTCCAAGAAAAGAAGATCCACTTGACCTTGACATTGGAACATTCCCCTCTGCAGATCTCAAAATAATACCTGCTTCTGTTGGGAATAATATTTACATCATCTTTGTACTTTAAATACTGTTGGTTCATTGGCTTTCAGTTATCAGAATTAACTTAATGACAAAACATGGAGGACAACTTTACTAAAGAGAATTCTTGTGCTATAAACCTTGACAATGTTAAAGGAGTGATATAGCTGAGAGAGGGTAGGGAATGGGAGAGGGAGGAGAGGGAAGTAAAGGAGTGTTACTTTCCTGTCTCACGTAGTGGAGAATCAAGAATCACTAGCTGCAGTTAATGGGTCAATAAATAGAGATTGAACGTGATGTAAAATCATAAGGTTAACCATCAGAAGAAATAAAAATACACAACTGTGGGCTTCCCTGGTGGTGCAGTGGTTGCGAGTCTGCCTGCCGATGCAGGGGACACGGGTTCATTCCCCGGTCCAGTAAGATCCCACATGCCGTGGAGCGGCTGGGCCCATGAGCCTTGGCCGCTGAGCCTGTGCTTCTGGAGCCTGTGCTCCGCAATGGAAGAGGCCACAGCAGTGAGAGGCCCGCGTACCACAAAAAATACACAACTGTAAATGATTTGGAAGTGGGAGAAGGGGGTCAATAAGTGAATAAGTTACCAGTCAAAACAAAAAGTCTATAAATAGTGCTTCAAGATGATAAATGAAGACATAGATGTGGTAGTTTATTTAGCAATGTCAATCAAGACAAATACCATAAGAAATAGAAAGAATCAAAAGAAGATACCTATTAGAAGAAAAACTAGGAAAGGAGTGAGGAAGAAGACTTACTTTTTGCCTTCGTATTTTTAAAATTCTTTTCCATTATGTTTTACTACAGGATATTGAATATAGTTTCCTGTGCTATACAGTAGGACCTTGTTGTTTATCCATTCTGTATATAATAGTAGTTTGCATCTGCTAGTCCCAAACTGCCAATCCAACTCTTCCCCTCCCCTCTTGGCAACCACAGGTCTGTTTTCTATGTCTGAGTCTGTTTCTGTTTTGTAGGTAAGTTCATTTGTGTCATATTTTAGATTCCATGTATAAGTGATGTATATCATATGGTATTTGTCTTTCTCATTCTGACTTCACTTAGTTTGATAATCTCTAGGTCCATCCATGTTGCTGCAAATGGCCTTATTTCTTTCTTTTTTATGGCTGAGTAGTATTCCATTGTGTATATATACCACATCTTTATCCATTTATCTATAGATGGACGTTTAGCTTGTTTCCATGTATTGACTATTGTAAATAGTGCTTCTGTGAACACTGGGGTGCATGTATCTTTTCAAGTTATAGTTTTGTCTGGATGTATGCCCAGAGGTGGGATTGCAGAATCATCCAGAAACTCTATTTTTAGTTTTTTGAGGAATCTCCATACTGTTTCCCATAGTGGCTGCACCAATTTACATTCCCACCAACAGTGTAGGAGTGTTCCCTTTTTTCTACCCCCTCTCCAGCATTTGTTATTTGTAGACTTGTTAATGATGGCCATTCTGACTTGTGTGAGGTGGTACCTCATTGTAGTTTTGATTTGCATTTCTCTAATAATTAGCGATGTTGAGCATCTTTTTATATGCCTGTTCATCATATGTATGAAGAAGACTTACTTTTTATGGCTTTCTATACTGTTTGAATTTTTATTTCCAGATACCTATATTTTAATAACTAAAAAGCAAAATTTTAAAAATATTGAAAGATTTTATAGTAATAGTTAGGTATCTCAGGTCAAAAAGAGATTGTGTGGGTGATTTTTCTTCCTCTATTTTCCAATTACACAGTAATGTGGTTTTTGTTATTTCCATAATGGAAAAACTCATAAAGAAAAGAGGGAAATGATTAATACATTATTTTTATCACATGGTGGTTATAAGTTGTAGGAAATGGGGATGCCTAAGCAGAGCAATTTTTGTTTGTTTGTTTGTTTTCCTCAAAATGTTTTCAGCTTTTTAAAAAAAATTTTTTTAACATCTTTATTGGAGTATAATTGCTTTACAATGGTGTGTTAGTTTCTGCTTTATAACAAAGTGAATCAGTTATACATATACATATGTTCCCACATCTCTTCCCTCTTGTGTCTCTCTCCCTCCCACCCTCCCTATCCCACCCCTCTAGGCGGTCACAAAGCACCAAGCTGATCTCCCTGTGCTATGCGGCTGCTTCCCACTAGCTATCTATTTTACATTTGGTAGTGTATATATGTCCATGCCACTCTCTTACTTTGTCCCAGCTTACCCTTCCCCCTTCCCATATCCTCAAGTCCATTCTCCAGTAGGTCTGCGTCTTTTTCCCGTCTTGCCCCTAGGTTCTTCATGACCTTTTTTTTTTTTTAGATTCCATATATATGTGTTAGCATACGGTATTTGTCTTTCTCTTTCTGACTTACTTCACTCTGTATGACAGACTCTAGGTCCATCCACCTCACTACAATTAACTCAATTTCATTTCTTTTTATGGCTGAGTAATATTCTATTGTATGTATATGCCACATCTTCTTTAACCATTCATCTGTCGATGGACACTTAGGTTGTTTCCATGTCCTGGCTATTGTGAATAGAGCTGCAATGAACATTTTGGTACATGACTGTTTTTGAATTCTGGTTTTCTCAGGGTATATGCCCAGTAGTGGGATTGCTGGGTCGTATGGTAGTTCTATTTTTAGTTTTTTAAGGAACCTCCATACTGTTCTCCATAGTGGCTGTATCAATTTACATTCCCACCAACAGTGCAAGAGGGTACCCTTTTTTCCACACCTGCTCCAGCATTTATTGTTTGTAGGTTTTTTGATGGTGGCCATTCTGACCGGTGTGAGATGATATCTCATTGTAGTTTTGATTTTAAGCAGAGCAATTTATCTGGACTATTTATGGGATGATCCTACAATAACCATGAAGGCCAAGCTAGCAGTGTAACCTTGGGCAAGTCACTTAACTTCTCTGGACTTTGGTTTCCACCTCTGATTCATAGAGGAGTTAGCTTCAGAAGTTGTCAGGCTCTGTTCAACTCCCATAGTTTATGCATCTCTGAGTTTCTAGCAACTGTGAGCATTGCCATTGAGATCATGTGACCCAGGCAGTCTTGACTACAAAAAATGGCTGGGTTCTATTTTCTGTGCTTGTTGAGGGGCTGAAGAAGTCTTCCACTTGAAATCTGAAGCAGTAAGGTGCTGCAAACCTCATGTTTCTCTAACAGATTTTCAGTTGTTCATTCCAACAGAAAGTAAAGTCCACGTAGATTAATCTCAGGGTTCACATAGAAAAACCAAAGCCAAAGGCCTCACACACTGAGGACCAGCGATGTGCTCCATGCCCTGTGCAAGCCCTCAGAGAAGCCTGTAACCATTTGGGCTGTGGTCTGCAAGAGAGGAATAAGTCATCTCTGTTTTGCAAGAAAAGCAGGAAGTGTGTTAGAGACATAACCACAGCAAAAATTGCCACATCAAACCGAGAGGTGTCTTCTAAACATGGGGAAATATTGCACCACCAGGACCCCAGATAGCATGACATCCTGTTGCCTGCTGGATTAAACATCATCTCTCCATATCGTGGCCAGGATGATATGGACATTTTATCCAAAATGAAGTTCTACGGGTAGTATGTTATTAACAACAACAACAAAACAGAAACCTTGTGGTGAGATCATGTTACAAATGGCAAGTCATTTGCTTTTTGTGATGATAGTGTCTGAAATTGTGAAGTCAAGTTTAGAACGGTTGAAGGACAGTAACTCAGGAATATCCACAAGTCGTTAGTAGAGAGTCTACAATCTTTTTTTTTTTTTTTGAGGTATAGTTGATTTACAATGCTGTGCCAATCTCTGCTGTACAGCACAGTGACTCAGTTACACACATACACTCTTTTTTTTTAAATCTTCTTTTCCACTATAGTTTATCACATGATATTGAATATAGTTCCCTGTACTATACAGTAGGACCTTGTTGTTTATCCATCTTATATATAATAGTTTGCATCTGCTAATCCCAACTCCCAGTCCCTCCCTCTTCCTTCCCCCCTCCCCCTTGGCAACCACAAGTCTGTTCTCTATGTCTGTGAGTCTGTTTCTGTTTTTTATATAGGTTCATTTGTGTCATATTTTAGATTCCACATATAAGTGATATCATATAGTACTTAACTTTCTCTTTCTGACTTCACTTAGTATGATAATCTCTCAGTCCATCCATGTTGCTGCAAATGTCATTATTTCATTCTTTTTTACAGCTGGGTAGTATTCCATGGTAGATATGTACCACATCTTCTTTATCCATTCATCTGTCAGTGGACATTTAGGTTGTTTCCATGTTTTGGCTGTTGTGAATAGTGCTGCTATGAATATAGAGGTGCATGTATCTCTTTTTTAAAAACTCTTTATTGGAGTATAATTGCTTTACAATGGTGTGTTAGTTTCTGCTTTATAACAAAGTGAATCAGCTATACATTGTTGCTGTTGTTATTATTTCTTCTGTGTACAGATGAGGAAGTCCAGGTTAACTTCAGCAGAACTGAGATTTATTAAAAGGCTACCAGAAGCTTGGAGAGAAGGCTTAGAGAGGTTAGAAACTTGTCCTAGGTCAAAAGGTAGTAAAGGGCAGAACTGGGCCTTGAAACAAGATCTCCTTGAACCCCCCTATAACTTTTAGTTGCCTCCCTAGGGTTGAATGTTTTCAGGTGATTCACTTGAACAGTTGCATCCAGTTGGTAGCATGTGGAGAACCATTTTCCAGAATGTCATCCTAAGGATGTCTCCTAAACATCCTTAGGAGCTTTTCCCACCCTTCACCTGACCATCTGGGTGGATATAGATGGGCTGGGAGGGACACTTCCTGGAGTTTTGTACCAGAGGGTGTGACCCTCCTAGGCAGTCAAATCAGAGTCACCATGAGGATGAGTATGACATTCAGCCCCAGAAGCAAAGCCTAGAAATGCCTGTGTTTAAAAACAAGGCCACGGCTTCCAGGAAGGATGATCAATTTTATGATGCCTTAAGGTTTCAGAATGACTGTGGGCCCCCCTCACCTACCTCCTCTGAGCTAAAACACTATCATCTACCTTCTGCCACTCTTGGGTCTGGAGACAGAGGGTGTCAGGGGTGGAGGCAGTTGCATGTGACAGGAAGCTTGCTTTTCAAGAACCGGTGCTCCAGGACAACCTGGTCAAGGTTCCCCAAGCCCCTCATGATATGGCTTGGGGAAATGAGGGTTTGCTGGAGAGCCCTGCATGCAGGGAAAGGAGAAGTGGGAGATTCCAGTAGTGAGCCTCTCAGCAGCCCATTGTTAGCCCCACTTTCTAGAAGACCCCACATGGGAATCATCTGCTCTATGTGCAAGAATTAGATTCAGCTGCCAACAACAGGAAAAGAGTAATAATAATAGTGGCTTAAATCAGTGCTTCTTAAACCATCATGTGCACATGAATCACGCACAGATCTTGTTATGCAGGTTCGGATTCAGAAGGTTCAGCATTTCTAACAAGCTCCTGGGGGGAGCCCATGTTTCTGGTCCACAACACACACTGAGTCGTGAGGGCTTCAACATGATGGAAGTTTATTCCTGACCTAGTAAAGAAAACCTAGAGGCTGACCCTCCAGGCCACTTGGGATCCATAGCAGATCCAACTCTCTCTGCTGCTCCATCTTCAGCATGTGGCTTTCACCCTTAAAATCACCTTACGATCTAAGGTGGATCCTGGAGACCCAGCCCATCCGCGCTCCGAGCCAGCAGCAAGAGGAAGTGGGAGAGGGAAAAATAATGTTCCTACAAGCCAAACCAGCAACTCTGAAAAATTTTCTTGCATTCCCTTACCTTCTGCTTCATCCCTTGACCACCCCCAAGCTAAAAGAGGCTAAAAATTGGATTTCTTTTCCTAAGAAAAGAGGGCAGAATGGGTGGCTGATGGGCAGTTAGATGTCTTCCCCATCTCTCCGGCATGGTTGTCATTTTGAAAGCTTAAGGCGAAGGATCACAGCCTTAGCAGGCCCTCTTTTCTAGCAGTTTCCCTGAGGAGGAAAAAGCCAGACTCTGCCTCGCATTGTCTGGGCAATCAGTGAGCCATGGTTAGAAGCCAGAGTAAGAACAAATGAGAAAATGCTGGCAGCAGTGCAAGATGAAGGATGAATTGAGCAGGGTAGTCTGGAATCTTCTGCTAGAATTTGGCAGAAAATTGGAAAGACCATGGACAGACCTTATGTCCTACTTTTGAAAACTGGCTTCGGTCTTGCTGCTGAGATTTAAGATCTATCTTGTACCCAAGGGGTGGGCCTCTTCCCCTGGGCCTGCCAGACTCTTTTGGTACCCTTGGAACAGAAGTCCTCTTTGCAGTGTTCTAGCTAGACTTTCCCCATCCTCCCTCCCTCCCTACTCAGAGATGGGGTGCTGCCTGTACCCGCCCCTTCTGAAGCCTGGGGCCTCACTTTTGGCTTATGCCATTGGCACCTGGCCTCACCCTTTCCTGGGTCCCTTCTCTTGCTTTGAATAGAACTTCCCCTGTTCTGTAATCTGCCAGAATCACCAGAAGTGGTTGCTGCCAATTCCTTGAGGCTTTCGGTGTTTTTCTTCTATGACCAATGTCCCCTTGAGCTGAAACTGCCTGGCCTGCAGCACACACCCCCTACATACATACCTAGGGAAAGCAGTTGTGGGGTGACTTTGGGCAGGGGTGACCACCTAGGGACCCAGGAGTGGATACCCTACCATGCACTGCTATTGGCTTATGACATGGCCTGATACAAAGGGAACTGACAAACCAAGGTGATAGCATTAAGTCAGCCAATCAGAGTCCCTCACTACAGAATTTGACATGAAGTTACAGCACAGAAAGAGGCAGACCTGTGGCTGCCACAGAATCAGACTAATGATCTTATTTCTGACATCCCCAGCTCCTGGTGCCATTGGGCCTGCATTTCTGAATATTCAACCTGATGGTTTTCCATCCTGCTTGCCATCTAGGAACCCCACAGATTTTTAGACTAGCACAGTTGACATCCCCTTCTATTCATCTAGTGACATGTTGCGACATTTGACTAATGCCATGCAAAGTTCTTGTTTTGATGCCTGCCCAGCCATACTGTTTATCCCTTCCTGGCAGAAACTACCCTTCCCAGAGCTCCGTACCCAGGGAAGCAGTGCTAAACTATTCTCTGTGCAAAGGTGGCCACTGATTGCATCAAGGGTGGGCATCAACCCAAGAGAGCCCAACTATATAAGCTTTCTGGTTGAGGTGGCTGGCTTGAAGGCAACAGTGATTTCCTAAACGTAACAATAGCTCAGCTGCCATGAGAAAACACCAATAACATGGCTAAAACAAATACATGTTTACATTTTTTCTCATGTGGGAGTCTAAGCTAGTATGGAAGCTCTATTCTGCAAAGGTTTCAGGTGCCCAGGCTCTTTCTATCTTGTTGCTCTGCCCTCTGCAGCGTTGTCCTCATAGGCACTGCCCGAGATGGCTCACAGCATGTCCACTTTCCAACAAGTGGGAAAGGAAAAGGGACCCCGAAGGACATGCCCCTTTCCTTTAAAACACAACCTGGAATTTGCACAGATAACTTTCACTCGCATCCCATTGGCCAAAGGAAGACTCAGGTGCAAGGAGAGCTGGGAAATATTAGCTGTATTCTAGGCATCCATGCCTAGCTAAAAATCCAGGGCTATATTATTTTGAGGGAGAATGAATAGTAGGAGACATCTCCAGTCTCTACTGGTCAGACGAGCATTCTCTGGAATCTGGGGCTGGAGAAACCAGAGATGATTGTCTTCCTGAGAGTAGGAGGAGATGGAGGGTGACACACAGAAAGAATCACAGCCACGAGGCCCAGGAGAGAAGTCGAGGGCATGGGCAGGCCCCAAACTCCCTGTGACACCAAAAAGCACTCCCACCCTTGCCCTCACAGGTGGGTGTCCTCTCAGGAAATCCCCTTCTTTTAAAGGGCCTGAGGTACTCAGAAGTCTTTGCTGCAAGTCCGGGGTATTCAGTCCTGTTGTAGGTGAGGTCTGAGCAATGTTTTAATCGTGGTTCCATTCTCTAGATGAGAAAACTAAACCCGAAATGCTTCATCATCTGCCCTCGGGTCCCCTGGCCCTAATGAATCAAAGAAGAAAAGATACATCAGAAACTGTTGCTTTCAGCCTCTTGATTAGTGAGACAGAAACAAACCATTGATACACAGTGCTATATGGCTTCCTCTGTGTGTAAAGTGCAGATGGAGATCTTGAGGGTCTTGTTTGCCAAGGCCACAAGCTCAGGGTGAGTCAGCCATATAATATAACAATAGAAAATATATGAGGCTGGGACGTTTAATGGGCACAGAGCACCAGACACACAGGCCCTCGCTGAGGTTCCATGTGTATGACGCCTCCCTTGGATATCACCGTTCAGTCAGCCAGAGTGCACAGTGGTTCTGGGACATGAAGGAAAGGAGAATGGGGCCAGGACATAACTAGCATGGAGGGGGTAGGATTAGCCTTAGGTCTTGGGGGAAGAAGTCCTTCCCAGAAGGCAGAAATTGTTCTTGAAGGGGTTGGCCAGGGTGACAGCTTGCCTGGCAACGTAACTTTTGAAAATAAGAGTCCAAAATCACTTTACAGGCCTCAACTGATCTACAATATGCATGAGCCAGTTGTGGGCAAGCTTAGAGGTGCAGACATCTTGCTAACCCCAAGAGTGGGCATCTGCCAAACACACTGGCCATAAACCAACTGCTCAGCAATAGTGAGGGTCTCCATTCTGGCCTAGATGGTCCTCAGGTTAGGACCAGGAAGCATCAGGAGGACAGAGTGGGTGATTATGGTCCTTAGCAGCAAGCACCAGAGGTCCCAGTGGCAGCACAGGGCTTCAGCAAGGAAGGTAAAGGTGGTCCTGTAAATCAACTACTGACCATTGCTGGTGGATAAGTTAATCAGAAACTTAAACCAGCTTGCACCAAAAAAGGTCACTGTGGGCTGTATAACCAAACCACACAGCTGGACTCAGGGACAGCTGGATTTAGAGATTCAACTATTGTCAGGACTTCCTGTCTCCCCACCTACATCTTAATCAGCTCAGGCCTCTGTAACAAAATACCATAGACTAGGTGGTTTAAATAGCAGGCATTTATTTTTCATAGCTCTGGAGGCTGGGAAGTCCAAGATCAAGGCACTGGCACATTTAGTTTCCACTTCCTGGCTTGCAGACAGCCACCGTCTCTCTGTATCCTCACATGGTCTCTTCCTTGTGTGAGTGCATGTGGGGAGAGAGAATATGAACTCTGGTGCCTCTTCCTTTTCTGATAAGTGCACTAATCCCAGGAGGGCCCACCCTCATGACCTCATCCAAACCTAATTACCTCCCAATCCCCACCTCCTAATATCACCACCTTGGGAATTAGGACTTCACCATATGAATTTGATGGGAGGGACACAAACATTCATTCCATAACAACGTATGTCTCTGATTCTCTCTGCATATTGGATTTATCCTCACAATTCAGCTGCCTCCACAAGGCCAAAGACATGCCTGCAGGCAGCTTTAAGAGAGTGTCTTTGCGGAACTTCCCTGGCAGTCCAGCGGTTAAGACTTCGCCTTCCAATGCAGGGGGTGCGGGTTCGATCCCTGGTCGGGGAGCTAAGATCCCACATGCCTCGCAGCCAAAAAACCAAAACATAAAACAGAAGCAATATTGTAACAAAATTCAATAAAGACTTAAAAAAAATGGCCACATCAAAAAAAATCTTAGAAAAAATAACAAAAGAGAGTGTCATCACCAACTCTGTATTGAAAAAAATCTCTAGGAAGTCTCTTGATTGACTTTGCAAGCCCCTTGTCCATTCCTGGCCAGTCACTTTGGCCAAAAGGATGAGGCTGTAGTGATTGGCCCAGGAAAGTCACATGCTCATTCCCATAGCCACACGACGGCTGGAGTGGGGAAGAAGCAACTTGCCCCCAACGTGGGGAGTGCTGTTGTAGGCATTCCAAACAACAAATGCCCATTGCAGAGGAAGCTGGAAGTGGAAAGTGATGAAGTGGGGACTGTGCTGAGCTATAGCTAATGAACCCGTTGGTGAGTCCACATGAGACTCCTGGCAGTACCTAGAAATAATTCAGGGGACTTACTTTGCAGGGGGCTGAAAACCATGGAATAACATCTTGTGAGCCAAAGAAATACTGATTATTACTATTATGGAGGCTGGGGTGCCCTAGTACTATGACGTCTGCAGTTTATACTTCAGCACTGACAACGTGCTCTAAATGTGGTTCATTCTTTTTTAATCTATGCCCTAGAGGAGACCAGTTGCACTAATCTGGGCAACTCCACGGGTGGTAATTAGGGCTTAATCAAAAGGCCACATTCCAGAGGAGCTCCCACAAGTGCTTCAGCTATCTTTATAGCTGATCAGTACTAGAGGTTTTGTTAATTAGCATAATGAATGGAGAGAAAGGTGTTCACTGGTGAAGCATGGAGGAACTCCACAAACATATATGAACAGGGTATTAGAATCTAGTGAATCTTTCCTCCTTCCCTGTTAGGAATGTTGCCCACAGTCCAGCTGCTGATTCCGGAGAAGGTGGGCCAACCTGAGTCTGACTAGATGGTTCGCCAATCCCACTACTAGCGTATTATCACATTTGCCCCAAGTGAAACTTTCTTTCACGTGTGATCTTGTTGGAGCACCCTACAGGACAGAGAGTTTGGACTTTATCAAGCTCACAGGAGGTGGTGTGACTTGTGCCTGTTTGCTAATCATTGTCTCTTTGGGGGGAGAATTTAGTCTGAGACTTCCTTTAATGGTAACCCAGAGTGAGGCCATAAGAAGGAGCCAGCCCTTGAATCTTATTGCTAATGGCGGCTGTTGATATTAACCAAACAGAACCTCATGGTTGTGTGTGACCAAATTGGGAAGTAGGAGCTCCCCTTCGAAGACTAGAGACTCATCAGTTTTCCTCAGAAAGACCTGTCATCCATCAGGTCTCAGGGCCCCAGCTGGGCTGGAGTCTGGGCAGGAATCCAACCTCCAAAGAGGTGGAGGAAGGGTGTTGGGTACAAGGCAGGGCTCGTTCATAGTGAGACTGGGGATTGAGCAGGCTTCCTTGAGGGAAGCAGGAGAAGACCCAAGAAATGAGGCAAAGATCTGGTACCCAGAACTGGAGTAGGCCTGGAGCCAGAGCGCACAAGGGGCCTCCATGGATATGAGCCTCAGGATCTGGGCTGTAGCCTCCTTAGAGATCTGGCAGAAGGGAGCTGAAGGTAATGTTGGCTGTAGAAAGAAGGAGGCTGCAGAGAGTGGAAACCAGGCCAAGCCTGACAGCTGTCCATCCATCCCAGCAGCACCCTGGAATTACCACAAGGAAATGCAACGAGATTAGAACTCGTGATGCCTCACTCTGTGTCAACAACTCTGAGTCGTCACCCCTACTTTTCGCTGATCAGCACTTTCAAGGTAATTGCAAAGACTATGGAGAAAACGTCTTTGTAGCTGCTGGCATGAAAATTTCCTGCAAGAGAAACGGTCTTTGAAAAGTCCAATTTTCAAGGGTAGAAAGGGCCCTTCCAGCCTGGACTTGGAGCTTCTCCCCAGTTTTCTGTAGAAGGAAGGAGATTTTCTGGAACACGAAGGAGGAAGAAGTGGGGCTGGGTGCTGTAGGCAGGAGGCCAGGGGAAAAGAGCGATGCCACCATAGCCCAGAGGAAGAGTTCAAGGGACTTGTTGGATACATGCATGTGAGGTTAACTTTCCCTGGTCCACTGCCCCCAACTCAAATCTTTAGTCAATTCTCCACTGCCCATTAATGCACCTCCTACTCCCCAGTGTTAGAACTGACCTAAGCCAATTTAGTCCTATATAACCATTCAGGTCCTTTTGGTTAATAACAACAGCTGCCATGAGCTAAGGGAGTTGACAATCACCTACTCCCCTATAACCTCACTCAGTGTCACCAAAAGTGCAAGTTTCAGAATGAATTCGGCCCTGAATACAGACATTTGTTAGCAAGAAGGCAGTACTTTGAAGTGCAGTCATTTGGGACCACAAAGAGATGGTGAGGATGAAAACAGAGACGTCAGGCGAAGACGAACAGATCTTAGTGGGAACTACTGTAAATGGATTTTCTGTGTATTTATTTATAAACACCTATTACTTCATTCAAAAACTCACTGGAGGGCTTCCCTGGTGGCGCAGTGGTTGAGAATCCGCCCGCCGATGCAGGAGACACGGGTTCGTGCCCTGGTCTGGGAAGATCCCACATGCTGCGGAGCGGCTGGGCCCGTGAGCCATGGCCGCTGAGCCTGCGCGTCCGCAGCCTGTGCTCCACAATGGGAGAGGCCACAACAGTGAGAGGCCCGCATACCGAAAAAAAAAAAAAAACACCTCACTGGAGGGGCTTCCCTGGTGGCTCAATGGTTGAGAGTCCACCTGCCGATGCAGGGGACACTGGTTCGCGCCCTGGTCCGGGAAGATCCCACATGCCACGGAGCAGCTGGGCCCGTGAGCCGTGGCCGCTGAGCCTGCACGTCCGGAGCCTGTGCTCCACAACGGGAGAGGCCACAGCAGTGAGAGGCCCACGTACCGCAAAAAACAAACAAACAAACAAAAAAACTCACTGGAGTCAGGGACTACTTGTTTTGCTTTTAAAATCCCTGTGTGACCTTACTCCCTAACCAGCAAGGGAGAAATACGACAAAACATGAACGACATAAAAATGTGCCTTGTACACTGAGAAACATGAACAATTTTTGTTCTGCTGTAAACACTGCAGGTGAAAATCTAGACTGTTGTCCCTCTCAAACCAAGCATTGTCCCCCAAGGCGTCCACCAGGAAGATCTATAAGGAGATTCCCTTCGGAGGGCAGAAAGGGAAGTGTGGGAGGGGTTTGTCCAATGCAGGTGCAGGGAGAAAGTCCAGTCCAGCAGGCAGGACTGGGTGTCTGGAATCTGGTACAAAAAAACACGGTACAAAACCAGACCTGAACCAGGTGAGCATCCAGCACTGGGGTCCAGCCAGTCAGGCACCGAGAGGGGTAGAACTCAGAACACAACAAAGAAGACCCCAAGAGCAGTGGTCCTCACAAATCCAGGAATATCGGCAGCAGTTAGGAGGGCACCTGGACAGCAGTGGATTATAAGGCTGTAGCCACTGGAGTGAAATTTTGGAAGTGGAGGGAACTGCAGCCCTAAGCAGGAACTGAGAATGACAGGAGTAATGAGAGTGGGTTCCAGAGGGAATGAGCCACTGTCAGGTAGAGGCTGAGTGCAGAGAGTGAGAGAAAATCCCAGAGTAAAAAGAACAAGGAAAGATTCAGAGTCAACTTTGAGAGGCTGTTTCTGATCGTTGCAAAACAGTGAACATTTCTCAATTCCTTTTTTTGGCTATTTAAGGAATCAGTGGAGAGATTCTTTGGAAGCGTTATCTGTGGGCATCTTACCAGGAGGTAATAACGATGGACTTTCATGTTTATGCAGCTCTTTGGAGTTTGTGAAAAGTAAAATAACTAATTAAAATGTCATAACTCAGGGCTAGGGCAAAATTCAACCTTCACCATGACCCAGCACCTCCTCCTGGAATTCCTAAGACTATGACCCACCTGCTTTCCTTAGAAAGAACACTTATGGCTGAGCGCCATATGTAATGGGCACATTGTCAGACACTTTCCTAATTGTCTCCACGTTGTACCTTCATATGGGGACAGCAAAGAGGACTGGAGGCCTCTGAGCTACCACATTCCTGTGTTGGTTCTCCTTTTACTTGTCTCAGAGCTTCCTATGATGGTCTCAGAGTCCAATCTCCAGCAACCCTTTTTACAGCTGTTTTTAGCAGCTGCTGTCTTGACTCTTATCAGGTGCATCCTCTGGTTAATGGTTTTTCTTGCAGTGGGTATGTGAACAAAACCTCCTGATGGCTCTGCGAGATGGGCAGGGCAGATATTACTCATGGTACTAATTACTTCTAAGGTGGTAGCCAGCCTTCATGATGGCGCCCAGTGGTTTGTACCTTCTGGTGTTCACATCCCTGATTAGGGTTGACTTGGGTAACAAGTGAGCTAGTGCAGAAATAACAGTGCTTGACTTCAGAGGTTAGATCATAAAAGATACTGTGACTTCTGTCTTGCTCTCTTCGATTGCTCATTCTAGGGGAAGCCAGCTACCATGTCAGGAGGACACTCAAGCAGCCCCATGGAGAGACTCATGTGGCAAGGAACCGAGGCCTCCTGCCAACAGCCATGTGAACAAAGCTGTCTTGGATGTAGGTCCTCCAGCCCCAGTCAAGCCTTCAGATGACTGCAGCTCCAGTGGACATCTTGACCTCAACCCATGAAAGACCACGAGCCAAAACCACCCAGGTGACTTGTTCTCAAATATCCGACCCACAGACACTGTGTGACATAATAAATACTTATTGTTTAAGCCACTAGGTTTTAAAGGAATTTTGAAAAGAGTGATAGATAATTAATACACCCATTATACAAGTGAGAACCTGAGCCTCAGACACATACAGTGACTAGCCCAAAATTGCACAGCTAGAGCTGTGGCAGAACTGGGAAGAGAGCCCTCATCTTGTGACTGCTGATCCACACCACACGGGTTCTCTTACAGTCCCATGATTCGGCAGTTCTCTAATTTGGATTCAGAAGAGGCAGAGATGAAGTTGCTGGCATGGTGCAGCGACTATCCAGGCACCCATGGCCACACTCAGGGCCTAGACTCACATGGGTCCTTGACCAGGAATCCAGGGTAGGGAGGGGGACTGAGACCCTTTGCTCCCACTTGTGTGTGGCTCTCATGAGAAAGAGACACAAGCCAGAAACAGGGACTTCTTCCCACCTGGGCAGACCCACACCTGTGCAGGCTCACACACGTGTTCGGGCCTCAACCCGAAGTCAAACTACAGTTGACCCACAATGCTGTAGTTCTGCGGGGCTGTGGTGGGGAAGATTTGTGGTGTTAAGGTTTGCACTTAAGATCCCTGCCTGCGACACAGGGTCTGGCCTTGCCTCCCAGCTTCCCCCTGCCTCTGATTCATGCGTCCACTTTAGAGAAGTCACCCCATTGCGGTGTGCTTTCAGTTTCCATGTGACTCACCAGCCGTGTGATCACCGGTCCCCGCTCTGCAAGGGGGGCCTGTGGGCAACGTGAGCTCTCTGTAGTGACAGAGGGTGATGGACACGGGGTCAGCAAGTGATCAGTCTAGCTGGTTCTATTTGCTCATCCTTCCAGCTGGGTTGGACTTATTCCAGCAAGAGCTACGATGGCCCCCTGGGTGGGACTGGAATTGGACAAGTCTAGAGGATAGTTGAAGACAAAAGGGTGAGAAGGGCTCTGTAGTCACTGCTTGCCTCCAGGGTCTCTAGCCAGGCTGTCAGCCCCAAGGAGGAAGCAGCCAGGTAGAGCCCTAAAGCAGGGCTGGGCTTCCTAGCAGGGAGCAGAAAAATGCTCACGGGGTTGGCAGAGGATGCAAGAGGGAGTGGCCCCTGGGCTGTGCAGGAGACCTGTGGAAGCAAACAGCGAGAGACCTGAGGTGGCGACATTTCTTGATAAAGGACCTTAAAGGCCCACAGGACATAGTCTTGTGCGTATGTCATCTTGGCATACAAGGACCTCCATAATAGGAGAGATTTTTTTTAAAAAAGGAATAAATAAATAAATATTTTGAAAAGAAATGTTTTTAGAAAAGGGAAAAAAAGGGTATAGGACACCTGCATTCTAATCTAAACTCAAGATCCCATCACTTAGATCACCTTGGAAAAGTTGTTGGCCCTTGTGGGCCTCAGTTTCTTCATGAGTGGTCAAGTGAATGGTTTTCTAACTGGGTTCCTTGCACACCAAGGGTTCTGCAGACCTCCCTTAGAGTTTGCCATTAGGAGGGAGCCTCTAAACCTATACTGTCCAATAGAAATATGAAGTAAGCCACACATGCAATTTTAAATTGTTTAGTAAACATATTTTTTAAAATCTAAAAAGAAATAGGTAAAATTAATTTCAAGAGTATCTTTATCTAGAATATCATTTCAACATGTAGTCAATTTATTACATTTATTAATAAGATATTTTACATTCTCTCTTTTGTACTAAATCTTCAATATCTAGTGTGTAATTTGTACTTAAGCACATCTCAGTTGGGACCTGCCACATTTCCAGTGCTCAGTAGCTCGCGTTGTGTACCTGACCCGTGAAGAAGGAGGAGGAATCAGGCCTTAAGAGAAGACTTCCCCCTGGTGGACAAAACAGGAAAATATATGAAAGACCAAAAGATTGGAATGAGCAAAATGTCTTGGGATTGAGAACTATCACATCCATTTCCTTGATATAATCATGTATAATATCAGCATTATATGTATAGTGAGGGTGTTTGGAGGGAGCACATACAAATCAGAGAAGCAGGTCAAGGCCAGACTTCTGAGGAATTTGGGAGTGAGAATTGACGGCAGAGTCTCTTGCTTCTGGGAAGAAAGTGAGTGTGGATTATTCTTTCAAGGAATTTTACTGTGAAAGGGAGGGACCTATAAGGGATGGAGCATAGACTTGAAGGTGTTTTAGATGGGGGAAAAGTATTTGGACAAAATACAGGCTGCAGAACAATTGTCATGATCAGACCAAAGTAACCAGAGGCATTCAAGAGTCAGACCTGCAGAGCTGGTTAAGAATACAGACCTTGGAGCCAGCTTCACTGCTTCCTGACTGTGACTTCAGGCAAATTGCTTATCTCCTTGTGCCTCTGTTCTCATATCAATGCAATAGTACCTGCCTCTTGTGTATGCATTGTGTTGAGTTGTGTTTGTTATGAGGATTGATTCTTTTTTTCAAAATAACATATTCAAATGCTAATAATAGACATAAGAAAGTAGCTATATTGTATTAGCTATAGTGTTTAGAGGGATTCCCTTAGAGGGGCAGCATTTTCTGTGAGTGCTGAAACAGCAGTCTACCTTTTCCCCAGTGAGTTGAAGTTCAAATGCTATTACATGGCAAGTCTGAGAATTCTCTACTCAGAAGTGACAATATTGTTTCAACAGGGGGCAGTGGCCAACAATGTATTTCTCTAGCATCTTCAAACTGAAATTGCCAAGAAGGCCAACTTCCTGACCTAGTGGGGACATTCTGGAACATGGTCCAGCCCCTTGTTTTACCTCCTTCCCAGGGAAATATGGAACTTACCAGGATTCACAATTCTTTTTAACTTTGATACTGATGAATTCAATGATCTCCTACTTTTTTTTTTTTCAAAATAATGGCTACTGTCTGTTGAGCCACTACGAAGTGGCAATCAGTGACGAAAATCCTGTCTAATCCATTCAATTCTGCAAGGTGAGATTGGTTTACATAAATGACATTATGCCATAAATATCATTCAGAATACCTTTTTATTCAACATGATGTTTTTGGGGGCTTCCCTGGTGGCGCAGTGGTTGAGAATCCGCCTGCCGATGCAGGGGACACGGGTTCGTGCCCCGGTCCGGGAAGATCTGTACACCCACATGCCGCGGAGCGGTTGGGCCCGTGAGCCATGGCCACTGAGCCTGCGCTCCACAACGGGAGAGGCCACAGCAGTGAGAGGCCCACATACCGGGGGGAAAAAATATATAATTATATATATAATATATATAATTATATATATATAATTATATATATTATATAATATATATAATTATATATATATACATTTATATCCGTGATGCATTTTGAGTTAATTTTTATATAAAATCCAAAATTTAAGTTGAGGTTCTTTTTATTATTTTTTTTAATTTATTGGCCTATGAATATCAAATTGCTCCAGCACTATCTGTTGAAAAGTCAACTATCCTTCCTCCAGTGAATTGCTTTTGCACCTTTGTCAAAAATCAGATGGCCTTACTGGTATGGGGCTATTTCTGGGCTTTCCATTCCCTTCCATTAATCTTGGTGTCTACCCCTCTGCCCATACTATGGTCTTTATTACTATAGCTGCATAATAAGTCCTGAAGTAGAACAGAGGGATTACTCCCATTTCCTTCTTCTCTTTCAAAATGTTTTATTTATTCTCATTCCTTTGCTTTTTATATAAATTTTAGAAAAAGCCTGTCTCTGCCTACAAAAAATCTTGGAGGATTTTGCTAAAAATTTCATTATAACCATATATCATTTGAGGGAGAATTGACATGTTTACTATGATGAATCTTCCAACCCATGAATATCTCTCCATTTATTTACATCCTTTTAATTTATTTCATCAGCATTTTATAATTTTTAGTGTACATGTTTTGTACATTTTGATGATTTATGCACAGGTATTTCTTTTTGGAGAGAGAGATTGTAAATAATATTGTACTTCAAATTTTGCTTTCCATGTGTTTATTGCTAATATATAGAAATACAATTCATTTTTATATGTTGATCTTATATCTTGCAACTTTGCTAAACTTACTTATTATCCTAGGAATTGTTTCAGTTTTGTTTTGTTTTTGGATATTTGGCATTTTCTGGGTAGACCATCATACCATCTGCAAACAGAGACAGTTTTATTTATCCCTTTCCAACCTGTACGCCTTTTGTTTCCTTTTGCTTACTGTGCTGCCCGAGGCTTCCAGTACTATATTGAACAAGAGTGATTAATATAGACACCCTTACCTTGCTCCCAATCTTATGGGAAAACTTTGTCTTTCAACATTAGTATTTTGTCACCTGGTGGTTTTTTTTTTAACATCTTTATTGGAGTATAATTGCTTTACAGTGGTGTGATAGTTTCTGCTTTATAACAAAGTGAATCAGTTATACATATACATATGTTCCCATATCTCTTCCCTCCTGCGTCTCCCTCCCTCTGGCCCTCCCTATCCCACCCGTCTAGGTGGTCACAGAGCACCTAGCTGATCTCCATGTGCTATGTGGCTGCTTCCAACTAGCTAGCTATTTTACGTTAGGTAGTGTATATATGTCCATGTCACTCTCTCACTTTGTCACAACTTACCCTTCCCCCTCCCCATGTCCTCAAGTCCATTCTCTAGTAGGTCTGTGTATTTATTCCCATCTTACCCCTAGGTTCTTTATGACATTTTTTTCCTTACGTTCCATATATATGTGTTAGCATACGGTATTTGTCTTTCTCCTTCTGACTTACTTCACTCTGTATGACAGACTCTAGGTCCATCCACCTCACTACAATTAACTCAATTTCGTTTCTTTTTATGGCTGAGTAATATTCCATTGTATGTATGTGCCACATCTTCTTTATCCATTCATCTGTTGATGGACACTTAGGTTGCTTCCGTGTCCTACCTATTGTAAATAGAGCTGCGATGAACATTTTGGTACATGACTCTTTTTGAATTCTGGTTTTCTCAGGGTATATGCCCAGTAGTGTGATTGCTGGGTCATATGGTAGTTCTATTTGTAGTTTTTTAAGGAACCTCTGTACTGTTCTCCATAGTGGCTGTACCAATTCACATTCCCACCAGCAGTGTAAGAGTGTTCCCTTTTCTCCACACCCTCTCCAGCATTTATTGTTTTTAGATTTTTTGATCATGGCCATTTTGACCAGTGTGAGATGGTATCTCATTGTAGTTTTGATTTGCATTTCTCTAATGATTAATGATGTTGAGCATTCTTTCATGTGTTTGTTGGCAATCTGTATATCTTCTTTGGAGAAATGTCTATTTAGGTCTTCTGCCCATTTTTGGATTGGGTTGTTTGTTTTTTTGTTATTGAGCTGCATGAGTTGCTTATAAATTTTGGAGATCAATCCTTTGTCAGTTGCTTCATTTGCAACTATTTTCTCCCGTTCTGAGGGTTGTCTTTTGGTCTTGTTTATGGTATCCTTTGTTGTGCACAATCTTTTAAGTTTCATTAGGTCCCATTTGTTTATTTTTGTTTTTATTTCCATTTCTCTAGGAGATGGGTCAAAAAGGATCTTCCTGTGATTTATGTCATAGAGTGTTCTGCCTATGTTTTCCTCTAAGAGTTTGATAGTGTCTGGCCTTACATTTAGGTCTTTAACCCATTTTGAGTTTATTTTTGTGTGTGGTGTTAGGGAATGTTCTAATTTCATACTTTTACATGTACCTGTCCAATTTTCCCAGCACCACTTATTGAAGAGGCTGTCCTTTCTCCACTGTACATTGCTGCCTCCTTTATCAAAGATAAGGTGACTGTATGTGCGTGGGTTTATCTCTGGGCTTTCTGTCCTGTTCCATTAATCTATATTTCTGTTTTTTGTGCCAGTACCATACTGTCTTGATTACTGTAGCTTTGTAGTATAGTCTGAAGTTGGGGAGCCTGATTCCTCCCGCTCTGTTTTTTGTTTTCAAGATTGCTTCAGCTATTTGGGGTCTTTTGTGTTTCCATACAAATTGTGAAATTTTTTGTTCTATTTCTGTGAAAAATGCCAGTGGTAGTTTGATAGGGATTGCATTGAATCTGTAGATTGCTTTGGGTAGTAGAGTCATTTTCACAAAGTTGATTCTTCCAATCCAAGAACATGGTATATCTCTCCATCTATTTGTATTATCTTTAATTTCTTTCATCAGTGTCTTATAATTTTCTGCATACAGGTCTTTTGTCTCCTTAGGGAGGTTTATTCCTAGATATTTTATTCTTTTGGTTGCAGTGGTAAATGGGAGTGTTTTCTTAATTTCACTTTCAGATTTTTCATCATTAGTGTATAAAAATGCCAGAGATTTCTGTGCATTAATTTTATATCCTGCTACTTTACCAAATTCATTGATTAGCTCTAGTAGTTTTCTGGTAGCATCCTTAGGATTCTCTATGTATAGTATCATGTCATCTGCAAACAGTGACAGCTTTACTTCTTTTCTGATTTGGATTCCTTTTATTTCCTTTTCTTCTCTGATTGGTATGGCTAGAACTTCCAAAACTATATTGAATAAGAGTGGTGAGAGTGGGCAACCTTGTCTTGTTCCTGATCTTAGTGGAAATGGTTTCAGTTTTTCACCATTGAGGATGATGCTGGCTGTGGGTTTGTCATGTATGGCCTTTATTATGTTGAGGAAAGTTCCCTCTATGCCTACTTTCTGCAGGGTTTTTATCATAAATGAGTGTTGAATTTTGTCGAAAGATTTCTCTGCATCTATTGAGATGATCATATGGTTTTTCTCCTTCAGTTTGTTAATACGGTCGGTGTATCATGTTGATTGATTTGCGTATATTGAAGAATCCTTGCATTCCTGGAATAAACCACACTTGATCATGATGTATGATCCCTTTAATGTGCTGTTGGATTCTGTTTGCTAGTATTTTGTTGAGGATTTTTGCATGTATGTTCATCAGTGACATTGGCCTGTAGTTTTCTTTCTTTGTGACATCTTTGTTTGGTTTTGGTATCAGGGTGATGGTGGCCTTGTAGAATGAGTTTGGGAGTGTTCCTCCCTCTGCTATATTTTGGAAGAGTTTGAGAAGGATAGGTGTTAGCTCTTGTCTAAATGTTTGATGGAATTCACCTGTGAAGCCATCTGGTCCTGGGCTTTTGTTTGTTGGAAGATTTTTAATCACAGTTTCAATTTCAGTGCTTGTGATTGGTCTGTTCATATTTTATGTTTCTTCATGATTCAGTCTTGGCAGGTTGTGCATATCTAAGAATTTGTCCATTTCTTCCAGGTTGTCCATTTTATTGGCATAGAGCTTCTTGTAGTAATCTCTCATGATCTTTTCTATTTTTGCACTGTCAGTTGTTACTTCTTTTTCATTTCTAATTCTATTGATTTGAGTCTTCTCCCTTTTTTTTTTTTTGATGAGTCTAGCTAATGGTTTATCAATTTTGTTTATCTTCTCAAAGAACCAGCTTTTAGTTTTATTGATCTTTGCTATCGTTTCCTCCATTTCTTTTTCTTTTATTTCTGATCTGATCTTTATGATTTCTTTCCTTCTGCCAACTTTGGGGTTTTTTTGTTCTTCTTTCTCTAATTGCTTTAGGTGCAATGTTAGGTTGTTTATTTGAGATGTTTCCTGTTTCTTAAGGTAGGATTGTATTGCTATAAACTTCCCTCTTAGAACTGCTTTTGCTGCATCCCATAGGTTTTGGGTCGTCGTGTCTCCATTGTCATTTGTTTCTAGGTATTTTTTGATTTCCTCTTTGATTTCTTCAGTGATCACTTCGTTATTAAGTAGTGTATTGTTTAGCCTCCATGTGTTTGTATTTTTTACAGAGCTTTTCCTGTAGTTGATATCTAGTCTCATAGTGTTGTGGTCAGAAAAGATACTTGATACTATTTCAATTTTCTTAAATTTACCAAGGCTTGATTTGTGACCCAAGATATGATCTATCCTGGAGAATGTTCCATGAGCACTTGAGAAAAATGTGTATTCTGTTGTTTTTGGATGGAATGTCCTATAAATATCAATTAAGTCCATCTTGTTTAATGTATCATTTAAAGCTTGTGTTTCCTTATTTATTTTCATTTTGGATGATCTGTCCATTGGTGAAAGTGGGGTGTTAAAGTCCCCTACTATGAATGTGTTACTCCCGATTTCCCCTTTTAAGGCTGTTAGTATTTGCCTTATGAGTTGAGGTGCTCCTGTGTTGGGTGCATAAATATTTACAATTGTTATATCTTCTTCTTGGATCGATCTCTTGATCATTATGTAGTGTCCTTCTTTGTCTCTTGTAATAGTCTATTTTAAAGTCTGTTTTATCTGCTATGAGAATTGCTACTCCAGCTTTCTTTTGATTTCCATTTGCATGGAATATCTTTTTCCATCCCCTCACTTTCAGTCTGTATGTGTCCGTAGGTCTGAAGTGGGTCTCTTATAGACAATATATATATGGGTCTTGTTTTTGTATCCATTCAGCCAGTCTGTGTCTTTTGGTGGGAGCATTTAATTCATTTACATTTAAGGTAATTATTGATATGTATGTTCCTATTCCCATTTTCTTAATTGTTTTGAGTTTGTTATTGTAGGTCTTTTCCTTCTCTTGTGTTTCTTGCCTAGAGAAGTTCCTTTAGCATTTGTTGTAAAGCTGGTTTGGTGGTGCTGAACTCTCTCAGCTTTCCCTTGTCTGTAAAGGTTTTAATTGCTCCATCAAATCTCAGTGAGATCCTTTCTAGGTAGAGTAATCTTGGTTGTAGGTTTTTCTCCTTCATCGCTTTAAATATGTCCTGCCACTCCCTTCTGGCTTGCAGAGTTTCTGCTGAAAGATCAGCTGTTAACCTTATGGGGATTCCCTTGTGTGTTATTTGTTGTTTTTCCCTTTCTGCTTTTAATATGTTTTCTTTGTATTTAATTTTTGATAGTTTCATTAATAGGTGTCTTGGTGTCTTTCTCCTGGGTTTATCCTGTGTGGGACTCTCTGTGCTTCCTGGAATTGATTAACTATTTCCTTTCCCATATTAAGGAAGTTTTCAACTATAATCTCTTCAAATATATTCTGAGTCCCTTTCTTTTTCTCTTCTCCTTCTGGGACCCCTATAATTCGAATGTTGGTGCATTTAATGTTGTCCCAGAGTTCTCTGAGACTGTCCTTAGTTCTTTTCATTCTTTTTTCTTTATTCTGCTCTGCAATAGTTATTTCCACTATTTTATCTTTCAGGGCATTTATCCATTCTTCTGCCTCAGTTATTCTGCTATTTCTCCCTTCTTGAGTATTTTAAATTTCATTTATTGTGTTGTTCATCATTGCTTATTCCCTCTTTAGTTCTTCTAGGTCCTTGTAAATGTTTCTTGCATTTTCTCTATTCTATTTCCAAGATTTTGGATCATCTTTACTATCATTATTCTGAATTCTTTTTCAGGTAGACTGCCTATTTCCTCTTCATTTGTTAGGTCTGGTGGGTTTTTATCTTGCTCCTCCATCTGCTGTGTGTTTTTCTGTCTTCTCATTTTGCTTATCTTACTGTGTTTGGGATTTCCTTTTTGCAGGCTGCAGGTTCGTAGTTCCCATTATTTTTAGTGTCTGTCCCCAGTGGCTAAAGTTGGTTCAATGGGTTGTGTAGGCTTCCTGGTGGAGGGGTCTAGTGCCTCTGTTCTGGTGGATGAGGCTGGATCTTGTCTTTCTGGTGGGCAGATCCACGTCTGGTGGTGTGTTTTGGGGTGTCTGTGGCCATATTATGATTTTAGGCAGCCTCTCTGCTAATGGGTGGAGTTGTGTTCCTGTCTTGCTAGTTGTTTGGCGTAGGGTGTCCAGCACTGTAGCTTGCTGGTCGTTGAGTGAAGCTGGGTGTTGGTGTTGAGATGGAGATCTCTGGGAGATTTTCGCCATTTGATATTACATGGAGCTGGGAGGTCTCTTGTGGACCAGTGTCCTGAAGTTGGCTTTCCGACGCCAGAGGCACAGCACTGACTCCTGGCTGCAGCACCAAGAGCCTTTCATGCACATGGCTCAGTATAAAAGGGAGAAAAAGAAGGAAGGGAGGGAGGGAGGAAGGAAGGAAGGAAGAAAATAAAGTAAGGTAAAATAAAGTAACGTTATTAAAATAAAAAATAATTATTAAAAAAAAATTTTAAAACAAACAAAACGGACGGACAGAACCCTAGGACAAATGGTGAAAGCAAGGCTATACAGACAAAATCTCACACAGAAGCATACACATACACACTCACAAAAAGAGGAAAAGGGGAAAAAATAATATATCTTGCTCCCAAAGTCCACCTCCTCAATTTGGTATGATTCACTGTCTATCCAGGTTTTCCACAGATGCAGGGTACATCAAGTTGATTGTGGAGATTTAATCCTCTGCTCCTGAGGCTGCTGGGAGAGATTTCCCTTTCTCTTCTTTGTTTGCACAGCTCCCGGGGTTCAGCTATGGATTGGACCCCGCCTCTGCGTGTAGGTCGCCGGAGGGCGTCTGTTCTTCGCTCAGACAGGACAGGGTTAAAGGAGCAGCTGATTTGGGGGCTCTGGCTCACTCAGGTGGTGGGGAGGGAGGGGCACGGAGTGCGGGGCGAGCCTGCGGCGGCAGAGGCCACCAGGACGTTGCACCAGCCTGAGGCGCGCCGTGCGTTCTCCCGGGGAAGTTGTCGGTGGATCACGGGACCCTGGCAGTGGCGGGCTGCACAGGCTCCCAGGAGGGGAGGTGTGGAGAGTGACCTGTGCTCGCACACAGGCTTCTTGGTGGCAGCAGCGTGGCCTTAGCGTCTCATGCCTGTCTCTGGGGTCCGCGCTGATAGCCGCGGCTCGCACCCGTCTCTGGAGCTCCTTTAAGCAGCGCTCTTAATACCCTCTCCTTGCGCATCAGGAAACAAAGAGAGAAGAAAAAGTCTTTTGCCTCTTCGGCAGCTCCAGACTTCTCCCGGACTCCCTCCTGGCTAGCCGTGGTGCACTAACCCCTTCAGGCTGTGTTCACGCCGCCAGTCCTCTCCGTGCGATCCTACCGAAGCCCGAGCCTCAGCTTCCAGCCCCCGCCCGCCCCGGCGGGTGAGCAGACAAGCCTTTCGGGCTGGTGAGTGCTGGTCGGCACTGATCCTCTGTGCGGGAATCTGTCCGCTTTGCCCTCCGCACCCTGTTACTGTGCTCTCCTCCGCGGCTCCGAAGCTTCCCCCCTCCGTCACCCGCAGTCTCCGCCCGCGAAGGGGCTTCTAATGTTTGGGAACCTTTCCTCCTTCACGGCTCCCTCCCACTGGTTCAGGTCCTGTCCCTATTCTTTGTCTCTGTTTATTCTTTTTTCTTTTGCCCTACCCAGGTACGTGGGGAGTTTCTTGCCTTTTGGGAGGTCTGAGGTCTTCTGCCAGTGTTCAGTGGGTGTTCTGTAGGAGTTGTTCCACGTGTAGATGTATTTCTGATGTGTCTGTGGGGAGGAAGGTGATCTCCGCGTCTTACTCTTCCGCCATCTTCCGCAACCCTCCAGCTGGTGGTTTTTAATAGGTACTTTTTATCAAATTGAGGAAGTTCCCCCCATCCTTAGTTTTTTCTGAGAGTTTTATCATAAAGAGTTAATGAATTTTTTTAAATAAATAGATTTATTTATTTTTGGCTGCATGTGGGCTTTCTCTATTTGCGGTGAGCGGGGTCTAGTCTTCGTTGCGCTGCGTGGACTTCTCATTGTGGTGGCTTCTCGTTGCAAAGCACGGGTTCTAGGCACGTGGGCTTTAGTAGTTGTGGCATGCGGGCTCAGTAGTTGTGGCGTACGGGCTCTCGAGCGCAGGCTCAGTAGTTGTGGCTTATGGGCTCTAGAGTGCAGGCTCAGTAGTTGTGGCACACGGGCTTAGTTGCTCCATGGCATGTGGGATCTTCCCAGACCAGGGATCAAACCTGTGTCCCCTGCATTGGCAGGCAGATTCTTAACCACTGCCCCACCAGTGAAGTCCCAATGGTTGTTGAATTTTGTGGAATGATTTTTCTGTATCAGTTGATATGATCATGTGGTTTTTCTTCTTTAGCCTTTTAATACAGTGGATTTCACTGATTAAGTATTGAACCAGCCTTGCATCTCTGGAAGAAACCCCATATTCTATTCGCTAACATTTATTTAAAAGTTTTTTCATTTGTATTTGTGAAGGATATTCGTCTGTAGTTACACTATGTACTTTTTGGTACCATCTTTATCTAGTTTTGTTACTAGGGTAATACTGGTCTCACAAAATGAGGTGTGAAGTATTCTCTCTTCTTCTATTTTCTGGAAAGGGTTATGTAGAATGGGTGTTAATTCTTCTTTAAACATTTAAAGGAATCCTCCAAATTATCTGGGCCTGGAAATTTCTTCTCAGGAGTTTTAAATTATGACTTCAGTTTCCTTGAAGGGTTTATTGGGTGAGTTTATTTATTTATTTATTTCATATTGGGTGAGTTGTGGTAACCTGCGTTTTTTTGAGGAATTAGTCTACTTCATCTAAGTTATATAGCTGTTCATACTATTTGATTATTATCTTTTTATAAAAAATATGTTTATTTATTTATTTGGCTATGCCAGGTCTAGTTGTGGCATGCAGGATCTTTTAGTTGTGGCACGTGAGATCTAGTTCCCTGACCAGGGATTGAGCCTGGGCCCCCTGCATTGGGAGTGTGGGGTCTTAACCACTGGACCACCAGGAAAGTCATTGATTATTATCTTTGATGTCTGCAGAATCTGTAGCAATATCCACTGTTTCCTTCCTGATATTAGTAATTTGTGTCTTTCTCTTTTTTCGTTAATCTTTCTAGAGGCATATCACTTTTATTGATCTTTTCAAAGAACAAACTTTTTTTCTTTCATTTCTCTTGGGTTTATGTTTGCAATTTTATCAATTCTTCTCTTTATTTTTTCTTTCCTTCTACTTACTTTGAGTTTATTTTGCTTCTTTTTCTAGGTTCTTAAGATAGGTGCTTAGATTATTTATGTGGGACATTTTCTCTTTTCTAATGTAAGCATTTAGTGCTAAAAATTTCCCTCTCAGTGCTGCCTTAACTGTGTCCCACAAAGTTTGATGTTGTATTTTTCACTTTTATGCCATTCAATGTGGTTTTTTTAAAATTCCCCTTGAGTCTTGTTTGATCCTTGGATTGTTGAAAAGTGTGCTATTTATTTTCCAGTAACTCACTTGTTGAAGATTTTCAGGTACAGTAAGTTGGTTTACTATTTTTATTATATTTTTTTCAGCTGTTGATTTCATAGTGAGGGTGGGTTAGAAGGAGACCCATCTTTATCATTGAAGGAGTCCAGAACTTTGCCAGCCAACTTGTATTGACATGGAAATCTATACATACACACACAGGAACACACAACCACACACACACATGCACACACACACACACCCATGGCACATTTATACCCACACCTAACCAGAAGAGCTCAAATTCTCATTTTCAAAAACAAGGCTAATGGCAGAGACCATGGTAGACCAAAAACAGGAAAAGGAAGCTGTTTAGGAAGGAAAAAAAAATACCAAGTCAGCATTGTATCGCTAAAAGAATTAGGCCAAACCAGAAACCTCCAGCAGAAATACCAGTGACATTTCAGGGTCTGGGTTGACTGTGGACAAGCTGAATTTCTTGTATGTTGGCAACACCTGCCTTCTAAGTCAGATTCTTCCCCCCTTTCCACCATCACTGCCGCTATCACAACAAGGTCAATCCAACTAATTCTGCTTTAGAAAACTGAAAGGAAAAAAGACACTATACTGACTACAACAATAGAATAGAAATTCCAGGAACTAAAGATGTATCAAGAAGAAAGCAAGCTATATCCTGCAAACCAATTCACTGACAGATAATAATGCCCTTCTCAAATGACATGTGCTGAAAACCATAGACATACTGTATTTATGTTTATATGCAATATATGTAAATATATGTTTATAAAGTCATTCCCCATCCATCTGATAACTATTTGTTTTCCCCCTTTTTTGGTTTCACTTGTTACATTTCAGTCTATCTAGAACTTCATATGGTTGTAACTTTATAATACATTGACATATCTGGCAGTGTCCAGTGTCCCTTAGCAGCTAAGCCATGAAACTGAATCTCTGGGCTCTTAGCTCCAAACGTGCAGTGACACAACTTCACCTCCATGTATAAGCTAAGGGCACCTAGTCTGTTTGGACCATCGTTTCTCAACCTTGGCATTATTGCCATTTTGGTAATCTTCTCTCATGGGAGTTTGTCCTGTTTGTCAGAATCCCTGGCCTCTACCTGCTAGATGTCAGTACCTCCTTCAAGCTGTGAGAACCAAAAATGCCCCCCAGACATCACAAGATTGACCCCAATGAAAGCTGCTTGTTGAGACATATGCCTCCTTATTTCCTGATTTGGATGCTTTACAAAGCCGTGATGCTTGGTGCCATAGCAGCCATTTTGCAGTTGTGAGGAATGATACTACAGAGGCGCTGAGGCTAGTACAAGAGGTAGAAGGGGCTGTGGTTCTTGATGACATTGCCAGGTTGCTGCACCAACCCTAGCATTACCTTCCTATGGAAAATTAACATCTTTGACCACTTAAGCCTCTTCAGTCCTGTGCTTTGTCACTTGCAGCCAAGAGCATCCTAGTGAACCCACGAATCACCTTATTCCTCTGCTTAAAACCCTTCACTAGTTCTGCATTCAGGATGAATTTCAGACTCCTGAGCTTAGCACCCAAGGGCCTTTGCCTCCCTCTCCTGCTCATCTCCCACCGCCCCTCTCAACACACATCTCGTTTCGAGCCTAAGTTGAGTCCTATGACCCAGCCCCAAGACTTCCTATCTCCTGATGTTTACATTTGCTGGTCCCCAAATGGCACATCCTTCCTCCTTTTCTCTCCCTGTTCAGTCCTACTCACCTTTCAAGACTTGGCCCATGTCCTCTCCTTCAGGAACCTTTCCCTGAATCTCTATGTGGTGATTTTGAAACATGGACTCCAAATTATTTGACACTCCTCCACTTGAGAGTGACTTGGGCAGGGATTTGGACCTCTGTGACTTTTCATACTCTAGACACCGAAGCAGGGTGCTAGCTGACTACCGGGGGACCCTTATTCAGTGACACACAAGGCAACCTTCGTGATAAGGACGTGCAATGCGTGAGATGAGCTAGTCAGACCTGAAGGCAATGGGCAACCCAACTCAGCCCAACCAGCTGATGCTGCTCATCTTTGCAGCCTCAAACCCCAGCGGTATGCTTCTTCCACCACACGTCTCTCTCGCTTCAAGTCATTGGGAGGCTCAGAATGTGCCCTACTGCATAAGTGTTCCCCCACACCTGGCATTCAGCCCCCTTTCCCTGCATAACTCCTACTCATCCTTCAGATCTCCCTTTGACATCACCTCCTCTAGGAAGCCTTCCTTGCCTCTCCAAGGCTGGTATGCCCAGAGCCTGTCCCTCACATCACACTTAACACACTGTATCCTAACCACCCATTTCCACATCTGTGAGCCTGTGAGCATCTTAAGGGCAGAGAATGATTTATTCCTTTTTGAACCACCAGCACCTAGAATAATGCCAGAGCTTGCTATAAAAATAAATGTTCATGGCATGGTTATGCCAGTGGTATGGCTGAATGTGTTTTGCTCTTGTCCTCCATTCAACATTTATTGAGATCTGATTCTGTACTGATGGTACAGCTTCCTGCATTGTATCTACTGCCATCATCCGGGTAGCTGGAGCTCACAGTTATTGAGCACTCACTGAGTATTGTCCTAAGTACCTAACTCATTCACTTTGTCTAATCCTCATAACAAGTCAGTGAAGTTGATGTTGTAATTATCTGCAGTTCACGTGGGGAAACTGAGGTGCCAAAATTCCATGGGCACTGAATCCCGGACTCCACGTTTGTACCCCTGCAGCCTAACTCTGGAGCCCGTGGTGTTAATCTCTACACTGCCTGGCTTCCTTCTGAACCCCCCAGACACTTGTCACAAATGCAGAGGCCCAGGCCTCACCTGAAGAGCTTGTTTCTATAGGTCTGGGTAGGGCCTGGGAATCTGCATTCTCCACGAGCCCCACATAGTGCAGGAATGATGGCTGTGCCAAGGGCGTCCAGGAGCGTCCGAGGCTCTGTGAGGTCTGGCCCTGATGCACCTGTCTCACTGCCTCACGAGCACATCCTGTACTTGCTCTTCTCCGAACTCTTGCTGCCTCTGCCGGGAATGCTGTCACGACGCCCACCCACCCACCCACCCAAGTGTGCTTGAGGAGCGCGGGCGGGAGTGAGAAGAGGGCGACCTTGCTGCTCAGGATGGGCTGGCAGAGCCCCAGGGGCATCCCCGCGTGGCCGCTTCCGGAGGCCCAGGAGAAGGTCAAGAGACCTCAAGCCTCTCAAACGTCTCTGTAGCCTGCGGTGCTGCCAGAAATGTCCAAAAGGCTCCATTCAGAACCCTCCACACCTTCAGAGCACACCCCCAGGGTTTAGTCCTCTAGCTGCAACCCATGTGGCCCTTGGAAGCTCCTCACAGACACGTCCTGGTGATGCCCGCTCTGCCTGGGACGGGACCAGCCGGGGCGCGGGGCAGCAGTGGAAGCCAGGGCAGCCCCGGCCAGCGCCTGATTTCCCCAACTGTCGGCGTGAAAACCATCCATCCAGGCCTGTGCGTGGTCGGGTGGGCAGAGCAGGCCTCCAAGGAAAAGCCCTCTCCCCGGGAGTCGGGGATTTCACTGTCACGAAAGGTTGAAGGGAGCAGCTCAGCTCTCTTTGCTGCCTACTGAGCAGCCAGGCCTGCCCTTGGGGGATTTCCCAGCCATGTTCAAGTGGAAGCTACCTTGAGTGGGCACCTCTGTTAAAGCCACATCAAAGGTAACTTGCTGGAGAGTCAGCAGGACTGTGGGTGATGATAGTCGTCAAGGGGCACGTGGGATGGGTAGAGGTGGGATGGAAAATCAGCATAGGGATTTCCCCCTAACCAGTATTACAAGTTCTGACTATTGTTGTGTAATTAAGCACCCTCAAATATAGAGGTGTAAAATAAGAGCCATTTTATTATATCTCATCAATTGTGACTCAGAAGCCTGAGCAGCACTCAGCTGGCAGTCCCTCGATGCCACTGAGCTAGCATTTGGAGGGCTGCTCCAAGGCAGCTTCCCTCCCAGGTCCAGCCCCAACAGAGAAGGCTGGAGAGCTGGGCTCAGCCAGAACTATCAGCTGCTCCACATGTGGCCTCACCAGCATGGTGGCCTCATGGAGTTGGACTTCATAAATGGTGGTTCAGGGCTATCAATGAGAATGTTAGGGACCCAGCTGAAGTCCCAGAATCTCACTTTCACCACATTCTATCAGTCAAGTAAGTCACCAAGACCAGCAACATTCATGGAGAATGGAGTTAGACTTTGCCTCTCAGTGGAAGGAACAGTAAAACATTTGCAGCCATATGTAATCTCCCATACTACAGACGAGCTAGGAAACACTTGCTAGGGTCATTGTGAGGATTTTTACTCCACATTTGTCAGGCTTCTAGTGTATTCCAGGCTCTGTCCCGGGCACTGGAGAGAGAGAGAGCAATGAACAAGACAGAGACACGGTGCCTGCCTTCTCGAATACAGCCTAACAGTTACACAGTGCCTGGCATGTGGGAAGTGCCGGTAAATGTTGGCTGCTGGTATTTTAATTGTTAAGTGAATCATTATTGGATAAAAATGATAAGCATAATAAGCATAAGCAGAGAATTGCTTTGAAGAATTCCAAGGTGTAAAAGAACACAGTCAACAGGAGGGTGAAGTTTAAGCCAAGGAGGAGGAGTAATGAACTAGCAGAGGAGGGAGGAAGCAGTGTGTGTGGCCACCGAGTGCAGTGGGCAAGGGAAGTGTGCATCAAATGAGCTGGATGGGGACGGACCACTTAAGGCTCTGAACTGGATGCCTTACTTCCATCCCTCCAGGTCTGCCTTCCACCTTCCCCACCCGCCTCTGCTTCTGAGGCTCCCCTGTATGGGCTGCATCAACAGTCTCCCTTGCCTCCCTGCTGGTGCCAGTAGAAGGCACCAGCAGGAGTTTGGGTGGAATGGGGTGGGAGGAGAAAGAGGTTGGCATATTTATTCTTCTGGCTCTCTCTCTGCTGGGCAAGTGGTGGAAGTGAATACTTCCTCTGCCAAAATCCACATCCAATGTCCAGCAACCTTCTTGTAGGGCCCGTCTCACCAGGTCCTTCAGTGGCTCTTTCTCCTGTGCATTCAGCCCTGGGCTCAGTAGCAGCTGCCCACTCTTGCTGGCCCAGGGGTACTTCACCATCGCTGTTTGCATTCCCTACACCCTGCCCACACCTTTGTAAAAGTCCTTTCCTTGCGTTGTCCTCAGTCACCCTCTTGAGAGGGCCATCTGTCCCTTTCTGGAGTCCTGAATGATACCACTACACAGCAAGGATAGGAATTTGGGACTTTATCTCAGGAACAATTCTAAGAAAATGCTAACCTTCTATCCAGTGGTGTGCTGGTAAATTTTAACAGTCAGCTCTCCAGAGGGAAAAGCCCTGATTTGCAGTGATTGCCAGATTCCAAGGTGTCAGTACTTCCACCATGGTTGATTTCATGCTACTGATGCAACAGCAACCAACTCATAAAATTCCTAAAAATAAAATGCACACAAGCTGGTATGAGCCAGCTCCAGCGTACCTCTGCCCAGATCAAACACTAGCTCTAGTCTCTCCCACTAGGGCCACCCCAGCCAGGGGCTAGATGTTCCAACAGAGAGGTGGATGGGCCTTCTGGATGCTGTCAGCCTCCTCCCTCCTGTGCCCTGTGAATGTACTTCCCAGTGAAGCCAGGATGCTGTCTCCAAGGGCTCCCAAAGCTGCGAAACCTTTCATTTGCCCATGCCTGTGCCTGTTCTCATGTGCATGGGGCTGAGGCTCAAACAGAACCATCCATCTTGCTGGACTTGGTCCAATTAGATCATGAGACCCTGGGGATCTAGAGTCAGTGGTTCCCCTCTTAACAGCAATTAATTCCCGCCAAGAGCCCCACTCTGATGCTGATGCCAAAGACCTCTGATGCTGGTCTCTGCCCTGGATCCCACTTGCCCACAGATGGGTCCAGACCCTGAATGTGATCACCAGGCCCTTATCCACATTGTGCTTTACCCAGAACTGAACTTCCTCTTCTGTATGTCGAGTCTGTATGAGGCTGGAACTCAATTCCATCTTTGTCCAGCCTGACCAGTGTTTTAGAACTTTCTGTTTAAGGCGAGAGCATGAACTTTTTTCACAATGAAACCAAATGTGAGGAAATGTGAAAACATTAGTTTCGAGTTGTGTCTTCATATTTAGGGAACAAACATTTGTTAAACACTTGCTATATGTGTCCTTGCAATACCTCAGCAAGGAACAATTACACACACACACAATTGGACAATAAATCTGTAGAGAAAATTCCTAACTCAAAATAACAGTATTTTAATCAAAACAACATGACACAAGTATCCTTTCAGAATGGCCAAAATTTTTTAAGTTAGTAACACCTGATTTTGACCAGGTATACACTATTTTGGAAATGTAAATAAATACAACCATTTTAGAGGTTCTAAATGGTAAGTATTTTGGCAGTACTTACCAAAATGTAAAATGCACATTCCCTATGACCCAGAAATGCACCACTTCTAGAAATCCATCCTACAGTAATTCAACACCATTACATTAAAGGTGTATGTATTAGATATACCTTTAATCCCTGCAGCATTGTGATAATTTTAAAAATTGAAAGCAAACTGGATGTCCATTGACAGCAAAATAGGTAAAGCCTGATACCATAATGCAGTGGAACACTTTCCAGCTGTTACAAAGAAGAAGGCTTGGAAAGACTTTCATGTCATTTTGTTTAATGGGAAAAGGATAAATCAGTATACATGATACGATCCCATTTTTGCAGAGAAAATCAACAGAATTGGAGCCTTCATACATTACTGGTGGGAAAATAAAATGGCACAGCTCTGTGGAAAATGATTTGGATGTTCCTCAAAAAGCTAAACATGGGGTTACCAAACAATCCAGCAATTCCACTCCTAGGTAAATACCCAAGAGCATTGAAAATATATATCCATACAGAAATTTACAAATGAATGTTCAGAGGAGCATTATTCATCATAGCCAAAAAGTAGAAACAGCCCAAATGTCATTCAATTGATGACTGGTTGAAATGTGGCTTATCCATGCAGTGGAATATTATTCAACCATAAGAAGGAATGAAGTACTGATACATGCTACAACATGGATGAACCCTCAAAATATTACGCTAAGTGAAAGTAGCCAGACACAAATGGTCACATATGATTCCACTTACATGAAATGTCCAGAATAGGCAAAACCATAGAGACAGAAAGTAGATTAGTGGTTGCCAAGAGATGGAGCGAGGTAGGGAGTAGGATTTTCTGCTGACAAACAAGCGTGAATTTCTTTCAGGGTGATGGAAATGTACTAAATTGGATAGTAATGGTGGTGTACAACATTGTGAATATGCCCCAAACTACTGAATTGTACAATTTAAAGTGCTAAAGTTTTTATTACATGAATTATTTCAATTTAGAATAATAATAAAGCATTACTGGTACATTAATCAAGTATAATTTTTGATAAGATTAAAATACCACTTTAAAAAAGTACATTATCTTTTACGATCCCTTCCAACTCCAAAATTACCTGCATCTATCCTTGGTGGAACCCAGGGGCTTAGATGACCCCTAAGCTGTGGACCCCACCTTCCTGTGGAGACAGGCTGGGTAACCAGCTCTTTTCCAAGTGACGAGTGACGTAGCCAGGTCCTACACGAGGTCTTGGGTGGAGTGGGGGGTTGAGGGTGGATCAAGCCAGGACGCCTAGTGCTGGGAAGAGGGGGGGTTAGGAAGACTCCCTGTCTCTCCCTCTGTCTCCCTCTGAGACTCTGCACATTAGCCTTCCCCCACCTTCCTCTAGCCTACTGGGCAGGGTAGGTGTTTCGGTTTCTTTGCACAATATATGAAACAAAGAAGCACCATTTCTGCCTCAAGAAGCGTGTAAAGAGGTGCAGATATAGGTGAGTTCCTTTACAAACATTTCAAACATATGTTTTCCTCTACTTCTAATAGCCTATAGCAGGAGTTCTTAAACTCCCGGGTAGGTATCAGAACCAGCTGGAGAGCAGGTAAATAATGCAGATTCCTGAGCCCTCCCTCCAGAGGCTCTGATTCCCTGGATCTGGGGATTCCCAAAAAAACTGTGTTGCTAAAAAGCAGGTCTGTGGACCGTGCTTTGAGTACAACTATCATATATAATGCTTTGCTTTTCCTTGTGCTAAAGAAAGCGGAGGTGTTTGGTTATAAGTCTCTATGTAAGGGATTGTTACTATTAGTGTTTGGGTAATTTAGAGCTGTATTTCTCAATCCAAATTATAATGTGGACAAGAAAACTAAAGTTACTCTGTTAGAATTGAAGTGGGTTTCAGAGATGGGGTGAGAGAGCAATGACAGAGGCAAAGGGAACCAAACCCCTAGGATGTAACTCGGAGAGGTTTGGGGTTTGGCACCATTCTTCTTTCTGTGCCCAAGGCCTACCAGGCCCTGACTGGCAGCCACTCTGAAAATTTGAGTAAATGAATCAATCAAATCAATCAATCAATCAAAAAACTGGCTTGTTTTTTGTAGGTACCTGATATCCCTTTTATTTCTAGTTTGCTGAGTGTTTATATCATGAATGAGTGTTGAGTTTTGTCAAATGCTCTTCTGCATTTATCAAAAAGGATCATATAGTTTTTGTCTTAATATGGTCACTTAAATTGATTGATTTTCAAATATTAAACCAACTTCATACTTCTGCGATAAACACTTGATCATGACGTATTAACCTTTTAAAATATATTGCTGGATTTGATTTGCTAATATTTGGTTAAGGATTTTTATGTCTGTCTTCATGAGGAATATTGGTCTATAGTTTTCTGTTGTTGTAATATTTTTCTCTGGTTTGGTATCAGGGCTATGCTGGCCTCATAAAAACAATTTGGGAATTATTCCATCCTGTATTTCAGGTAGTTTGCCTAAGATCAATGTTATTTCTTTCTTAAATGTTTGCCAGAACGCACTAGAAAAATCATCTGGGACAGTTTTTTAGAGTTAACTGAATTACTGTAATAAAGGTAGGACTATGTCATATCATTTCATGTCAGTTCTGGTAGGTTGAATTTTTAAGGAAATCTGTCCATTTCGTTTAAGTTGTTGAATTTGTTATAACTGATCATAATATTTCTCTGTTATTCTTTTAAAGTCTGTAAGATCTGTAGCAATAAGCACTCTTTCATACCTGCTATTGACAGTTCGTGTTCTTTTTGTTCTCAGTCTAGCTAGAGTTTTAGTACCTTAAAATTTTTTTTTTCACACAACCAGCTTTGGCTTTGTACGATATGAAGGGTGCTTACAAACCCCCATTCCAAAATATCTCCACTTCCAACTTGTCACACTCCAGGAAATCCCAGATATTTGTATCATTTCTGATTTCATTCTAAACTGTAAGCTTCTTGTAGGTAGAGTCTATTACGTTCATACCATATAATCCAGCATCTATCAGCTCCTGACATATGTCCTTGGTCATTAAGGCCTGTTGTATTGAGTCAGTCAAGCTCTTCTTTAAAATGTAAGTACCCAATTTCTAAATGTCAAAAAAGTAAGACCATAAGACATGGTCAAAAGCAGAATGGGTTGACCAGACTAAGTAAAGTGCTTTTAAAAATCCATAAGAAAATCAGTGTTATCCCAAGTAGAAAAATGAATAAAATCCATAAACACTTTAAAAATAAGAAAC
The DNA here is from genome assembly GCF_026419965.1 of Kogia breviceps. NCBI lineage: Eukaryota > Metazoa > Chordata > Mammalia > Artiodactyla > Physeteridae > Kogia > Kogia breviceps. The sequence goes on from NC_081319.1 coordinate 41,955,206, forward strand.
AGAAGTGCAAACATGCAAAAGCATATGTATCCCTCTCTAGATATCAAAAGAATACAAAACAAAACAACCATATTAATATTTTCAACTGTCTTCACTTTTGTGTTTAGAGACACAAGTTGATTTAACTACCTAAAATAGGATACATTTTGAGACTGCACCCTCACCGCTATTTTTCCTCCTGTCCCAAACTAGGAAGTGGGAAATTATTTCTCCAGTTCTCCTCCTCAAAATACAAGGTCATAAAGCCTCGGTTCCAGTCTTGGCCCTCCTTGCTGCTTCCTGGCTTTATAACATTGAGAAGGTCATTTTACCAGTCTGAACCTGTTTCCTCTTCTGTAAAGTGGAAATGGTCACGTCTTAAGAGAGAGCATCACAGGATTAAGGGAGCAGTTGAGTATAGTGTGTTAGTACAGTGCCTGGCACATAGTGGATGATGAGAGCTCTCTCATCTGTTTCAGGCAGCTGCTTCATCCAAGTCTCCCATCCTTCTCTAAGGCCCTGCAGCTTCATTTACCTCTCTCTCAGTGAAATTTCCAGCTCTTCAATAACTTTTTCTCTTTTGTCTCCTTGGCCGTCTAGTCTCACTATTTCTTTCTTTTTGAAAAAAATAAATTTATTTATTTATTTATTTATTTATATTTTTGGCTGCGTTGGGTCTTCACTGCTGCACGCAGGCTTTCTCTAGTTGTGGCGTGCGGGGGCTACTCTTTGTTGCAGTGCGCGGGCTTCTCGTTGCGGTGGCTTCTCTTGTTGCAGAGCACAGACTCTAGGCATGCGGGCTTCAGTAGTTGCGGCGCGTGGGCTCACTAGTTATGGCTCATGGGCTCTAGAGCACAGGCTCAGTAGTTGTGGTGCACGGGCTTAGTTGTTCTGCGGCATGTGGGATCCTCCCGGACCAGCACTCGAAACTGTGTCCCCTGCATTGGCAGGCGGATTCTTAACCACCGCACCACCAGGGAAGTCCTAGTCTCACTACTTCTAAAATCTCACTAGCACAGAGGATTAAATCAATTTGATCATATGTTTTCTTAGCTACTCCCCTCCTATTGGACACTTAGGTTCTTTCCACTTGCTTGTAAGATATTCTGTAGACCAAACTTCCAGATGATGAAGCTTTCTGCTCTGAGAGTTAATCCTCTGTATTATTGGGGATTTGGTCTCCCAGATTCTCAACATTCACTGAAGTGTTGAGATTATTTCATAATTGGATTTACGTGAGAGAGATGTTTGCTCCTTTTGTGTCCTCTCTTTTTGGACCAGTTCCTGGAGACAGCAAGTTTCCTGAAACAATCCTGCCATCAGGGTTTGTACACTTTACGGGAGGAAGAAAAGGAGGGAGCAGAGGAAGAAGGAAAGGAAAGGAGGGACAGAGGGAGAGGAGAGGGAAAGGCAGGTGGGCATAGTAAATGCTTAGTAGATATTTGTTGAATAAATGAAGGAATGACTCTGGGATCATTAGTGCCGTTTTGTAGATGAGGACCCAAGGTTCAGAAAGGTTAAAAAGCTTGCCCAGGAACATGATATTGGGCCCCACATTTGATCTCAGGTCTTTGAATCCAGTTCCACTGTCTTTCTCCTACACCTACTGGGACACTGGTCTAGCTAAGTGTTACTCAAATGACAGTCTTCAAGAAGGGAAAGGGCTTATGACATATTGTAAATTAATGTGTCACTTCCTTCAAGAAAGTCTTGCTAAGAAAAAATGCTAACCAAACTAAACAGCATGCTTAGTGACTTCACGTTTTGGCAAAAGTTCCTAACTTCATTATAAATAGTTCACCAACCAGTAGCTGGACCATGGACCACACTTTTTTGTATCATGGGTCCTATTGCTCTCTAGCCTAACCACATGGCTTTGAACTCCATGTCTGTATCACTTCAGATGCTCTCAACGTCTAGATGGAGCCCTCAGACTTCCCGGAGACCACCACCCCTTTTGAGTATGATCCTCAGAGCTTTCTGTGTGAGAAGAAGACCTTTGTCTTTGCCACCTTCAGCACCACCATCCTGTACTGCCTGGTGTTCTTCCTCAGCATAATGGGCAACAGCCTGGTGTTGTGGGTCCTGGTGAAGTATGAGAGCCTGGAGTCCCTCACCAACGTCTTCATCCTCAACTTGTGTCTCTCAGACCTGGTGTTCTCCTGCTTGTTGCCCGTGTGGATCTTGGGGTACCACGGGGGCTGGTTGCTGGGAGACTTCTTTTGCAAGCTCCTCAACATGATCTTCTCCATCAGCCTCTACAGCAGCATCTCCTTCCTGACCATCATGACCATCCATCGCTACCTGTCCGTGGTGAGTCCCATCTCATCCCTGCGTGTCCACACCCTCCAGTGCCGCGTGCTGGTGACGATAGCTGTGTGGGCAGCCAGCGTCCTGTCCTCCATCCCCGATGCCATCTTCCACAAGGTGTTCCCTTTGGGCTGTGATTATTCAGAACTCAAGTGGTTCCTAGCCTCAGTCTACCAGCACAACATCATCTTCCTTCTCTCCTTGGGGATTATCCTGTTCTGCTACGTGGAGATTCTCAGGACCCTGTTCCGCTCGCGGTCCAAACGGCGCCACCGGACAGTTAGGCTCATCTTCACCGTTGTGGCGGCATACTTCCTCAGCTGGGCTCCCTACAACCTGATCCTGTTTCTGCAGACACTGTTGAAACTTGGGGTCATTCAGAGCTGCGAGGTCAGCCAGCAGCTGGATTATGCCCTGCTCATCTGCCGCAACATTGCCTTCTCCCACTGCTGCTTCAACCCGGTGCTCTATGTCTTTGTCGGGGTCAAGTTCCGCAGACACCTCAAAAGTCTGCTCCGGTGCTTCTGGCTCTGCCGGCAACAGGCACCTGGCCTTCCCCCACCACCTCACCCCCCAGGTGCCTTCACCTATGAGGGCACCTCCTTCTATTGAAAGGGAGTTTGCTGGGGCAGGTGGCGGTAGACAGAGGAGCTGGAGGAGGTGGAGCTGAAGGAGAAGTAGGGCAGGAAGGAGCATAGAAGGCACAGCACTGAGAAATGCTACTACTGCAGCGACGGGAGTGAAAGAAGTACATTATATCAAGGGGTCCTATATGCCCCCTCTTCTGCGAAAAATTTCCCCATCTCGAAATTTTATATTGCCGTCCAGAAAAACGTTTCTTAGATTTTGAGAAAATCTTGTAGCATTTATTCCTTCATTCAGACATGGATTTCTTATCCTTGCTTAGTTCAGAAGACTCTAAAATATGAAAGCATTCCCTGAGAGGAGCATCCCTCAAGACTTCATGAGGGTCTGAAATTCAGTTGTGCAGATGTAGGCTGCTGGCAAGACAGTCTCTCCCCTCCCTGATTGTAGGGCTGTCCCAGCTGATTTTGGAGGGCGTTGGCTCTGGATGACTGCTGGATGGGGCTGTCTGCAGAACAAAAGTAATCACATCCTCAAATAAGCATAGTCAGAAGGAAATCTGGATTCTAAAAGCCCACAGCTGGACTCGAGACGTGTTCTGTATCATAGTTCCAGTTTCTAGCACGTGAACTGGCACTTGCATATTTAGTCTATAAATCTTAAGAATGAATGCAATAAGTGCCATCTTCTGCCGGCATTTATTTGGAGGATATAAAAATGAATGAGATGCAGATGCTACCCTCCAGGGGCCAACAGTCCAGCTCTGAAGGCCCAGATAACTAAACACCCACCTTGATGAAGGCATCCAGAGTGAAGATTCCTCCAGCATCTCCTCCTCTCCAGGTGGAGATTGAGCTGACATTTCCGATTCATCATGTTCCACCTAAAATGTTCTCCCCATCCTGGTTGATGGTCCCAGCTTCCCCCCCAAACCAAGTTATCTTTGAGCCCTGCATTTCCTTTCCCTCCACTCTCACTCCCACGGCCAAGTCCTGCTGATGTTACCTTCCCAGTGTCTGTCACATGCCTGTGGCTTCGTCCCCAAACCACCTCACTTGCTCTGCATCTGCCTGCTGCTATCTCTTTGCCCACCAAGTGTCCTCTGCGTTGACATCAGGGTGCTTCAAAACCCTCAGTGGCTCCGCGTTACATGCAAATAAAGCCCAAACACCTTAGGCTTTATTTGCATGTAAATAAAGGCCCCTACAATCTGATGCCAACGAACTTTTCCCTTCTTTCTAATTTTATTCCAACGTAAGCCCCCACCCACCAAGCAGCCTGGGAATCAGCCACAAAAGACCGTGGGTCCTTTCCCAGATACCCTTCTCCCAGTCTCCTCTGGGCCTTTGTCATGCTGGGCCGTCTACTCCCTAACCCTACAAGCCCCAGCTGAAATGTCAGCTCCTTTAGGAAGGTGTCCACAATCTGTAGCTCAGAAGAGCACTCTCTGGGTTGCCACAGCACTCTGCTTGTTCTCTCTAAAATAGTATTTGGCATTCTCCAACATGTCCTAGTTACACCCATGGATGTCCGATCTCCCTGCCCCATCACACTGCAAACTGCCAGAGGGCAGGAACCTGGTCTTGCACCCTGCCAAGCATGGGCCCTGGTGTTCTATCACTGTGTACTGAGTGGGAGAAAAGAACGATAGCTGTCATTATTCTTACAATTTATGCTCTTTGTAAGAGCCATGCCCATGTGACATATTCTGCCTTGTTTGCCCAGGCTGCTGCTTTATAAATATTAACCTTTCTTTGCTAGTCTCCACTCTCAGAGCACGCTGCTTATCTCTCTCTGTGGCACTGGCTAAACTTGCCCTTGCTTTTTAGTTAGTGGTACACATTCCTGTCTCTTACACTGTCCCAGAGCTTCACATCCAAGGACATAGATGAAAACCACCCTCTGAGCTTCCCCATACCCCACAGACCTGGTCTCAATCTGTGAACCTGATTCAGCTCTGGAGAGGGGCCTTTGGAAAAGCTCCCCATGTGATTCTGACATGCACCCCAGTTAGGAACATTTGGCTGCAACTCCTTGAAAATGGGAATTCCAGAGTCTTCCACAGTCCCTTGAGCAGGACTTTGCACTCAGCAGGCACTCAATACATGCTTGTTGATTAAAGTAGCTACTAATATTGCCCTCATCTGGAGCCTAGAGAGCTTGTAAAGCATTTTCCCCTTCACTTCCAGCTGCAATTGATAATGATCTATTTGCCCCTGGGCAGCCAGCCTTGAAGGAGTTTGACCTGACTGGGGAAGAGTGAGGGTCTAGTTTTAAGAATTAGGCCTGTAGCACCTGTTGGAGAGGGCTAGGGTAGTGCACCCGTGAAGGGATAAAACTCCCGTGGACTTACGGTCAGTTGGTGGGGCCATCACTCACCACGGAAGAAAGGAACAGCAAAAGGAAAGACAGTTATGGGGTCAGAGCTAAGCCTATGAGCTTCTGATCAGGCGAATCATTCTGCACCCCTTCAAACTGATATTATTAAAATTGTATTCAACTTTTGTTCAGAGGGCGGGCTGAGCCCGGGGAGCAGAAGAGCAGAGGACTCCACTGACACATCCACTTCGCCAAACTAAAGCAGGTTTTGAGCCCACTCTTCTTAAAAGGCAGGTTTGGAGAGCTTGTATCACTACAGAGCCTTTGAGAGCCCCACTCCACCGTCTCCTTGCCCCATCCCATTCCTTCACATCCCAAGATACTTACCTAAGTATTCTTTTCAACACATATAGCTGTATCCCTGGGAGCACTTCATCTGTACAATCACATTTGTCTCTTTGCATTTCTAGTGATGTTTTGGCATCCCTTGTAGACTACCTCCCAGGGTAATCTTTTTAATCCAGAGCCTTCTCCTAATCTAGCTCCTTGGGAATCCAAGGGAAGAGGCACAGAGAAGGCGAGGTATGAATGGGAAGATGGAGGGGCATCCATCCTACCAGAAAGGGAACCTGGGCAGGACTGCTGAAGGCAGCAACCCACAAGCTGCACCCCAGTGACCACACTCCACATTTGTTGGCCACACTCTTCATGGACCACAACCTCCTGCTTTCCCCTCCCCCTACCCACTGAAACCACTGCTCAACCTCAATTGGACCATTGTGGGCCTATCCCTCCTACTCCAGTCAAAAAAAGGTGCCCTGGACCCAGTGCTGCAGACCTCCTACCACTCCTGGAACATAAAAAATCCACGACAGCTCTGAGGGAAGATCCTCTTCACAGCATTTCCACCTCCACGCTCTCGGACAAAATCAGCAGGAGAGAAATCTTGCTGATCTCTAAATAGGAACATGCCTCCAAGCCTGGGGCAGCCCCAGACCTCAGATGACCCAAGCCAGAGTGGAAGTTCCTTGAGGGCACAAACCCCATGTTGCATGTCTAGAACCTCCCTCAGTGCCCAGCAGTGTTTGTGGTTGGTTGAGTAAGTGGATAGGAGACCTTTTTTTTTGGCTCTTTTCTACTTCTGTTTCTTCTTCTCACCCTTGCTTATGTCTTCCGGTCAACACCAGGCACCACCCCAATGGGCTTCCCATGAACTCTTCTCTTGGGCCCACCAGCCCGGACAGTGCCTGGTTTGTTGAACTCCCGGCTTTCATTTGTGAAACCTGCCTGTGATGGGACAAATATGAATTATTCTTAAATTCATCTCATTAAAAACAGAAAGCATCACTGGATCATATATGCAAATAAAAGATTAGCATGGACTGACTTAGACTGGTTATGTTCCCCTCATTTCTACCCAAGATCATTATTTAGGATTCTCAAAAGTTCTCTGCTTATGAAGGATCTGGGTTAAGATCTTGGGTGAAAGGAGTGATACAGAAGGAGGACTGTAGATAAAGTTTCAAACAAGCCCTGTGTGGGTCAGGATGGTAGGAAATTGGCTCCACTCAGGCCTTAGGTGAAATTCTCCAGGAGGCCAAGTCTGTCTTGAGAGCTCCTAGCCTCAGCTTTCTGTCCCTGTCTCTTCTGTGGTCTGGCACCCATGTTTTCTGCCTTCAAGTCCAAGGTTTTTTTCTGTCTCATGACCCATGGCGCCTGAACAAGTACCTTCCAAAGATCAACCCTCCAGCCAGAAGGAATGATACCACTTCCTGCTGGGAATTTCAGGCATCCTGAAAACTTGGTAGGATATATTTGGCAGGTTTGCAGGGCATTTTGGTAAGGGAAAGAAAGTTATCCTAAATCCTCACCAAGTTATTCCGAGTACAGAGCTCCCCTCTCCACCTTGGAGTCAGCCCAGATTTTAAGTGTAGGGTTGTTGCAATCGCCCTGCATCCCACACCCCTATCCCCTCCACAAAAGAGTGTGGCTAGAAGGACCAAAGGATGTAAAAGGTGGCCTGGCTCCTTTATCATTTCAGAAAATCAGCCTTGGGAACTTCCCTGGTGGCACAGTGGTTAAGACTCCACGCTCCCAGTGCAGGGGAACCAGCTTCGACCCCTGGCCAGGGAAGTGGATCCCGCATGCATGCCGCAGCTAAGAGTTTGCATGCTGCAACTAAGGAGCCCTTGAGCCGCAACTAAAGAGCCCACCTGCCACAACTAGGACCTGGCACAACCAGATAAATAAATTAATTTTTTTTAAATGTACTAAAAGAAAATCAGCCTTGAGCATCACCCATAGTTAGAGAGAAGACATGGGCAACAGATGGCACGTGGAATTGGATGGTTGCAGGGAGTAGGGATGAAGGTGGGGGTGAGGGAGGGATATGTAGACCTCCAGGAGGTCCCTGGCCACTTTTGTAGAGGGCCTGTTCCGGGCCCTGTGCAAAGGCTATGGGAGGGCCACTTTGTGGGGAGTGAGACCACAAAGCCCCACTCTCAAGTTGGCCAGCCTCTGGTCATTCCTGTGTGGGGAAAGATTTCCATAGGCTTACTTCTGTCCCAGGGAATCTTGGCCCTTTATCCACGTGACCTGGATGAACCCTCTTGACTGAGAGCGAATGACCTGGCTTGATTGTCCACACAACTGGGAACGAACACCTTAAATGTGTCATTAAAATTATTCCAAGGCACTTTGCAGTGAACTGTGGGAGTCTGGGGAAGGAAGTACCCACCTGTGTCTCTTCCCTTGGCAGGGGAAGTCAGTTTTAGGCAGACTGCATTTCAGGAGGAATGATTTCCCTTTGCCATCTCCTTCCCCCTCTTCCCTGTTCCTTTCATTGTTTCCATCCCAACAAGAAGGATGGAAATCACTTCTCCCCAGCCCCCACAAATTGACTATTCCATTCATCTAACTCACTGCCTTCTCTACATCTAACTCAGAAAAGATGGCTAATGAGATGCCGTAGCCCAAATCTATTTCCTTTCCTGAATTATTCTGCCAGATAACTCCCCTCTTTGTGCATTTATAATGTTTGGGCCATGGCTCCTGACTGAACACCAACAGCTAAGTCCTGTGAGGTGAAAGGTGTTTTGGAGCCCAGTCATAGGCTGAAGTACTCCAGGTACTGTTGCTCTCCTCTCTTGTGACCATTCATTACTAATGAGTGCATTTTGTTCTATTGAGTGCAGCCTCAGAGTGCTTCACAACTTATAAATAGAAAATGTAGGGCTTCCCTGGTGGCGCAGTGGTTGAGAGTCCACCTGCCGATACAGGGGACACGGGTTTGTGCCCAGGTCCGGGAGGATCCCACATGCCGCAGAGTGGCTGGGCCCGTGAGCCATGGCCTCTGAGCCTGCGCATCTGGAGCCTGTGCTCTGCAACGGGAGAGGCCCGCGTACCGCAAAAAAAAGAAACATAAATAGAAATTGGGCAGAGAGCAGAGAGTAGGGAGAAGTTAGGGGTGGTAGTTCATTCATTAACATAGTTTTTGAGCAGTGATTTTAAGCAGGTCCCTGTGTTAGCAAGGGGGTATGACAAGATAGACCATTAGGCCCAGCAATATATAATGCTTTTTATTTAGCCCGATATATTAAAACATTATTATTTCAACGTGGAATCAATAGAAAAATGTGAATGAGCTATTTTACATTCTTTGGTAACTCAGGTGTATTTTGCACTTTACAGCACATGTACAATTCAACTCAAACTAGTCACATTTCAAGTTCTCAAAAGCCACACGTGGACAGCACTGCTTTCAGGATCCCAGACATACGATGTGTGGACACACATGCTCCCAGGGATTGCAAGGGTTAATTTAAAGCCGGCCACCCCCGTGGAACCAGTGGGAGTTGTGAGCATCAGCTCTGCGGAGTATGCCGGGAGTTGTAGTCCGCACTCGTCTGTCCGTGGGGTCCGATGGGAGTTGTAGACAGAGGCCCCGTGGAGCATGCTGGAAGTTGTAGTCTGCGCCATCCTGCGGAGGGGTCTGCGTATCATGGCCGCCTACGCCGCGGTCTCGTACTCTTCCGCTTGGCCGCAGAAAGTTTCGGTTCTGTCCAACCGTGGACCCACGAGCGCGTAAGTGCTGCGGGTGGCCGGCCGGACTCATGGGGCACCTCTAGTTGCTGTCGTCTCTGGAGCGGAGAACTTCCCTCCAGGCGCGGCTTGTCACCTGTTGCGCTTACCGCCTCCGCCCTTATGCCGGGTCTCCCACAGACTCCGCCGGAGCCCTTGCCCGATGCCCTTGCCCTTGCCTAGCGGGCCTAGGAAGCACCTAGGGCCGGTGAATCTGACCCTGGAACCCAGGCTGCCTCTGGTAATCAGTTAGAAAGACGAACAGCCCCCCTCCCCCCACCCACCCACCCCCCGCCCAAACACCAGTTCCAAGACACCCAACGGCCAAGGAGCCCACATGTGTGGTCTGAGAACAAGTCTTGGAGTCTTCAAGCACAGGAGGGACAGGTCCCCGAGTTTCTGTTTGCATTGTCTAAGAAGCCGATGACCTGAAGAGGCGTACTTCCTGGCTCAGCTGGGCCGGGACAGCCCAGACCTTAACTTTGCAAAACTCCAAGACTTAACTTTGCCCGGGTCTCTCCCCTCTAGTGAGGGGACGGTTTGTTCACCCTGGGCCATCACCAGGCCATGGCCCATTCTCTTTACCCACTGTCTCTTGTGCTCTGGTGCAGGGTTTCGAGATAGCCCCCAGGTGATTGTTCCTGAAACACCTGTGGATTTTTGGATTGTGGTGTGGCTGCACCGGACTTCGGCTAGGGTCCATGATATGAAGAACTTAGGCCAGAGGGTGTAAGGGGAGGGCTGAATTTTACTTTTCCTGAGAAAAGCATGTGTGGTTGACACCTTAATCACGTGGCTCCCAGATAGTGCACTTGTGTCATCTGATGCCCCTTGTCGCTCTTTCACAGTTCCATCCGCTGCCCGCCTCCAGAGCAAAATAGAGCACTCTTTGAAACTACTGGTGTTGGCCACAGCCTCTCTGCCCCTCTGCCTATCTTACCACAGCAGTTTCCTTTCCCAGCAGAGAAGTGGGTCAGGGGCTCTTTGAGGGCAGAGGATCAGGCGTTAATCTGCTCACTGCTCTCCAGCCACTTCCAGCCTTGTGGTGCTCTGTAGCAAGCTTAACTCCCCTGCCATCTGCCTAATGCGGGCTGCTGGGTATTGTAGCCGGGGAAGAGCTGTCACGCTGAGGTTCTGCTTTCAATGGCTCCCATGCCTCTGAAGTGGGCCCATGTTGAGTAGGTTCCACTTGACCCTCCCTCCCATGAGAGCTACTGTTCACAAATTATTGAATGCCCTGTATCAGTTATGAGCCATTATTATTAATCACCCTGGAAATCAGAGTTAATTGTCTCAGTGATGGGACGTGGCCTTTGATTAAAAGAATTAGGAAAAAGATTTTCTGTTTCTATTAAAAGTGTTCTTTGTGTAATGCTTCATTTAGTTTTTAATTTGGGAAAACAAACATACAAGTTCATTGAAAGAATTGTATAGTGAACATATAGCCACCTGTTAGATTCTACAGTAAATATTTTACTCCAGTTATTTTTGCGTTGCTTTAGAGTCGATCCTCTAGCTACTCTTTGAATGGTCTTTGCTCCTTGTGGCTGGTTTTGGGACACCAGCATGGGTTCAGGAGCCACGCTTTTAACCTGGTCTTTCTGGGATGGGATGGCCCCCACAGACAGCACAAGATCAGAGCAGTTGGTAACTTTGTCCCATGTTGGTCACTGAGGCTGTGGGCTGCTGCCTCTAGAACATACAATAGGGACTCAAGAATGGCAGTCCCCCTCTTCCCTTTAGGGGAGAGGCTTGGCTAATGGGTAACCTGCATTTTGTGGTGATTCCAAGGACAGCTTCGGTGGCTCAAAACCAGAGTGTCTTTAAACCTGAGGCAGAGGAAGCATATTGTCTAGCTGTGGTGTCATGGTGAAAATCACTGATAGGAACTCAAAATCTGGAGCCACATTCACTAGCCAGCCCAGGCGGCAGAACAGGTAAGGTTCATTAACCAGAGGCCGCCTGTGAGCAGAGATGATTCGAGTTTGGCCTTGTGAACATCTGTTCACCTAGTGTGGATGGATGTCATTGTGTTGCTCAAAAGATAAACAGTATTTCCTATTTGTGATCTCAATGCCAGATTTTTTAAAAGCTTTTGATTGGTTTAATAGCCTCTGTTTGAACAGCTAAATCAATCAGTAGGGTGGGCTTTGAACTGTTTCCATGAGTCTCTGTTTATCATGCTGTTTTTAGATGTGTTACTATACTGTCCCCATAAGAGCTTCGGCCTCAGAGTGCATGGGCTCCTTGGCTTTTAGAAGATGAGGATGACAGAAGTGTGCTGATTTGGGCAAGAGGTGTTTCTCCCTCTTCCTCACTTTGGAGCCAGTCCTCCTGGTGGTTTTAGTGGCCGCCAATGGTCCGTCCTGTTCTCTGTGGCATTTGAAAGAAACCAGGTGCCTGTTTCTATTTGGGTCAGATCCTCTTTGCAGGGATGAGGATGTGCGTGTCAGTGTGTTTCTGAGGACAGACTTAAGGAGAGTCTGTGATCTGGGTATAGTCCTGTGGCAGTGTTTCAGAGCCCAAGGGCAGGTCTGGCTAACCATGTTAGGAGCCTGGGGTACTACACCCTTGGCCTGGGGCAGAAAACCGAGTTAGGGGAGCCCTTGGAATCCAGAAGAAAAACCTGAAGGGAAAAAGCATTCCAAGCAAGCCATTAGTCTGCAGAGGGCTAGGCCAAGAGGAGAATCCCTGTAACAGGTCCAGGGTGGGCTGGCAACTGAACCAGAGGTGGTGGCTTAATGTGGAGCTGGAAGGAACTGTAGCCCCAGGTGCTTTTTCCAGGGCATCTACAGCCTGGGTCAGGCTTAGAATCCTCAGCCAAAGTTAACCACTGAGAACGTTTCTTCTTCTCCTTGCGCACCTCCTCCATGGAGCAAGGTAAAGGGTAACCTCTCTACACACACACACACACACACACACACGAAAGACTCTACACACACACACACACACACACACACACACACGAAAGAGGTCATATAACTTCCCCAGGACAGATATGTTCAAATTTCAGCTGTGATTGAGAAGAGAAGAGAAGACACTTTCCTTGCCCATTGCTTCCTGGATGTTTTCTCTGGGCTTTCCAGTGGCAAGACCTCCTCCCTGCACCCCCAAATATGGATATATGGCTCCTTCCTGAGCAACTGCCCACCTTCCTAAAAAAGATAGCTTTCTCCAAGCCCAGAAGCAACACCTCACAACCACAAGTCCCTCTTGACCCCTCTGCTCTCCTGGGTCAGCAGGCTGGAATCGGGGCCAGTTTTGTCTATGTTCCAGGGGGAGTGACCAAGAGACCTGGAATTGTTGGTGGGAGGGAGGGGGCCAAGAGAAGGTTCAAGAAGTGATGGCAAAGTCTCAAGTCTTCATTCCCTTTAAGAAAGAGAAGATCACAAGCAAGGAGTGTTTGGGCGAGCTGACCCAGGCCTGCATTTGGTCGGCCCTTTAATTATAGGTCTTTAATTATAATTGTGTCACCTAATGAGCTTTCGTTCACGTGTGCTGCAATGTTGGCCTCTGAGCTGGCCTCTGACAAACTCTTGAGCACTCTCCTAGGCACCGTCTAGAAGCCCTGGTGAGGGCGGTCTGCCTGACCACTGACCGTCTCAGCACTGAGGCCCAGGACCTCCAGGCCTTCAGAGCTGCAGGTACCAGCCAAGTGTCCCCTTGCCATAGGTGGTAACTAGATAGATGCTGTCGGGTGTGCTGAACCAGGCCAAGGCAATGGACTCTTCGGAAAGGCTTTCTGCTTTTGACTGGTCTGAACTGTCCTTGTTAACATTCTTTCCCGGTCAGGGTGGAATTGACAACTTGTATGCCCCACCTTGTTCAGGAGTCCGGGAGCAGCCGGCTGTATGGTGCCCTCTCTGGGTCATGTCTTAGCTATTGTGCTGGGAGCAAGTATGACCAATTTGGCAGGCAGGGCAGGGTTGTCTTCTATGCCCCAGACCTCCTCCTCCCCTTCTGATCCTTCTTTCCTTATGTGGCTACTCAGATGCTGTTGTCAACTGAAAAAAAAAATACACAACATGAGAGCCGTGAGTTCAGTTTTGTTAAGGGGGAGAAGGTCGGTATCATTAGTGAAGGGGGCTACGTGCAGTCAGTCACACATTTTGGCAAGGCTTGCTGCTGCTAGTCACAAGGAGCAGATGTCACTGTTAATGATTTTAGTGCTTTTCTGTATATGAGAAGATGGAAGAATTTAGGCTCGTAGAATGTTCTCCTGAAAATATCGAAAATATTGGAAGGCTTGTTCTGCCGGTTTATCCCAGAGCACAGAGTGCCTCATTCCTGATCTCCACCCTGAACTCCTTTCAGGATGTCTTGAAGGTCAATGACTGCAGTGGCTTAATCCTTGTAGAGACAGATGGCAAGTGCCAATTTCAGCTGGCACTGTGTTTCTCCTGCCAGAGCCAGTTTGGGGACAACATCATGAGTATTAGTCATTTGTACCATAGTGTAAAGAAGTTTACATGAGTCAGTGTTTTCCTATCTTAATTTGGAACTGAACTGCTGTCTCTGTTGTTTAAGGCACTTAGGGCATCTAGGCAGGCATGGGAGGAATTTGGAGGTCAGGGAAGATCCTTTACCTCTAAAATAATACGTAGGCTGTGACGAGGAACCCAGGCAACAGTACCAGGTAATAAATAAGAATTTTTTAAAACGTGTTTAGTTAGTCCCTTTTCCTCTTTATCAGAAGATTGGATGTTTTCAGACATTCTGGATCAGCTTAAACATAATTTTGAGTTGTTGGCAAGAGAATCCAGTGTTCCCCAAAATTTTATAAAATGAATTTCTCTGGTATTTGAAAGAGCTTGCTAGAGACAGTGATGGAGGTGTTCACAATCTCATGCAACAAGGACCCTGGGTTGATGGAGGTGATTTGCACTTTGGGGGCCTTGCAAGGCCCTGGAGTCCTGGAGCCCATGGCGGTATGGATAGAAGCAATCCCTGAGTGTCTCCTGAGTTAGAAGAGCAGTTTGCCAATGGGTTGTAGAGGTCAGGATCGCACTGGTTCATGCCAGAAGTCTGTGATTCCTGTAATAGAATAAGAAATATGTATTTGGTCTTTTACCCGGGTTCCTGGCACAGAACTTCCAAAACTCTTAGAATTTCCTGAGTGATAGGAGTGTCTTTTGTTATTCATAGTAAAACCCTTTCAACCATAAGCATAACCATATGCTAATAAGATGACTCTTCATAGGCCCCTGGATAGTAGCTTCTGCCTGAGGGCTGGTTGCCAGAGGACTTTCAGCCCCACCCTTAGACCATTCTGGGGAGTAGAGAGGGGCTGAAGGTGGAGTAAATGGCCAGTGGCCAGTGATTTAATCAGTCATGCCTATGTAATGAAACCTCCATAAAAACCTCAAATGACAGGATTCTGAGAAATACTGTGCTGATGAAGGAACACATTGAAGTGCTGGAGGGTGCAGAGCCTTGAGGGTATGGAAGCTCCCACCCCACCCCACTTATCTTTGTATCTCTTCCATTTCACTGTTGCTGAATTGTGTCCTTTAAAATAAACCAGTTATAGTAAAATGTTTCCCCAAGTTTTGTGAGCCGTTCTAGCAAATTATAGAACCTGAGATGGGGATTTTTGGGAACCCCAGTTTATAGCTGGTTGGTCAGAAGTACAGGTAGTGACAGGTACTGGGACCTGTGACCGGTGTCTGAAGCCGGGGCAGTCTTGTGGACTGAGCCTTTAACCTATGGGGTCTGCGCTGACTTCAGGTAGTTAGAGTTAGAATTGAATTGAGGGACTTCCATGGTGGTCCAATGGTTAGGGCTCCGTGCTTTCACTGCCGAGGGCACGGGTTCAGTCCCTGGTCCGGGAACTAAGATCCCGCAAGCCCTGCGGCATGGCCAAAAAGAAAAAGAATTGAATTGAATTACAGGACACCCACTGGTGTCAACTGGATATCGGTGTGGGGGAAAAAGCCACACATTTGGCGTCAGAAGTGTTGTGAGTAAAAAATATCTCATCCCTAAATCAAAGGGCAAGCTTATCTAGAGACACAAGGAAGTTGACCAAGGAGTGGAGAGAGACTGTGCCCCATTCTGTGTCTTTTGAAGTTTAATAATAACCTCAGGCGCAGGAAAAGGGAGGCCAGAATGCGAAGAGTCATTCTTTCAAGTCCATGAAAATAGACTTGAAATAGCATCCCTGTGGTGACCATTTGCTTCCTGAAAACCTGTGAGCTGGTGACCCACAGCCGTGGTGGGTCACTGTGTAGTCACTGTGACCTACAGGCCCAGCAGCGCTTTCTCAGGGCTCATTATCTTCGTGGTGAGGCAGAGGCTCTTTGGAAAATCAGCTTGTGTAATCAGTGGTTGGGCACAGCTCACCCCCGTGACCTGGGAACTTGGCCGCAGCGGAGGGAGGCACTCCGAGGCTCAGGCGGAGAAGGCCGCCTGGGCTCCGGCTGATACTTGCGGCTTCACCGAAGTGCCAAGAAGTCGTGAAGGAGCATGTTTCTGTCTGTTCAGGCTTGTCATTCCAAGATGCCAGTTTAGTTTACAGACACTATTGCCCTTGTGCCAGGCTCCGAAAAGGGCTGGTTTCTAGGAAATCCAGCTGGTTGTATAGTTCATGCGTTGTCCCAGCCAGAGCCTGGATGACGTAACTAAGAATCTGTTGTCATTAGTGCTTCCTTTCCAGGCTCTGCCCTCTCTGTCATTTGCGAGTCTCAGCCTAGTTTTAAGTAAGTATACACAGAGACCCAGTGGACTCATGGGATATAGGTTATCTTCTTACAAGATTATTTCTTCCCGAAGGTACAAAGCTCTCTGGTGACCATAGTCAAATAAGGGGAGTGCAGGTAGAGAAACAGCCTCTACACCTGCCGTGCCCTCCACCCTGGTGCCCTTTCCTCCTCAGCTCTCTTCGATGACCTCCTGTTCATCACCCAACTCAGTTGCCATTACTGAGAGTGTCCACCATCCTCTCCCTTCCCCCAGCAGAATGAAAGTTCCCTTCCTCAGGTCCCATTGCATCTTGCTAAATTCATACCGATGCTGCTCTTTTGTTTGCTGAGATAAGATGTACAGTATGTGAGTTTTGACAAATATATGTTCGTCAAATATATACAGTCATGTAACCAACACCATAATCACGACACAGAGTAGAGTTGCCCACCAAAATTTCTGCATACTCTCTTATAGTCAAACCCTCCTTTCCCCCTCAGCTCCTGGCACCCATGGATCTGATTTCCCCCCAGTGTTTTGCCTTTGTAAGAACAGCATGCAGATGGAATCATAAAGTAGGTAGCTTTTCAGTCTGGCTTCTTTCACTCGGCAAACATCATTTGTTGTGTGTATCCCTGGTTCATTCCCTCTCCTTGCTGAGTACCCATAACTTTTTATGCATGTCTCTGCATGGACCTCTTCTGCCATATCCGCATATCTGGATGCTTTTCTGTCTGTCTTCTTGGTGCACAGTCGAGCTCCTCCAGGGCTGGATGGTGCCTTGTTGCCCCAGTATCCCCAGGCTGCACTTGACAGTGTGGTGCCAGGGCAGCTGTGCATTGACAGTGATGATCTTTGGTCCTCTCCTCCTCGCTGGGGGAGGAGCCAAGTGTCTACCCAGGCAGCAGAGCCCCTGCAGAAGTCTGGCCCATCCTGGGCTCCTGCTCTCTAGGGCCCTGGCTGGTCCCTGCTCAGGCTCTGTGTTCAGCAGCTGACCTAGAGAGCAGCCCAGGGATGGGCAGACTGCCTTCTGGTAAATCACACCCACCCTTGGTTTGGTGTCTGTGATGGCAGGGTGCCAGCACTTGCTAGGGACTTTGGCGGAGTCTTTGTGGATGCCCTGACTGTCTGGGGCTCCATGTCATGAATTACTGGGAGTGTGGTTCAGGTATGTACCTGTCTGGTTCCTCCTAGGCTGGAGAAGCCCTCTTTGGGCCTTGTTTTCACTGAGTCACAGCTGCACTGGCTTGTGAGTTAAAAACAGGCCTAGGCATATCTACGCCATGACAGGCCCTCCCCAGGCCTCAGGCTGACCTGGAATGCTTGTGTAAGTATTTGGAGGAACCTCAGGTTGGCGACCATTTCTCCTCCTGGATCTTCCTGCCTTGCCTCCTGGAGCAGTAAGGTGAGGAGCGTGGTGGGAGAGTGAGGCCCAGTTCATGTTTGAAACACTCAAGGTGGTGGCACATTCGAGAGGCGCTGGAGTTCAGGGCAGTTCCTAGAAGCCAGTGGAAGTGGTTGACATTTGCTGTAGTGACAGTGGCTCCGTTGTAGAGCCAAAGGGGTTGAATTCAGACTGACCAGAGTTCACATCACGGTTCCCCTCCCTACTGGCCGGGGGCCTTAGACAAGTTACACGGCTTCTCTGTATGCCAGTTTCTCCCTCGTACGTTACCTATCTCCCAGGGTGCTGCTGAGAATTAAAATGAGTGAGTGTGTAAAGCACCTAACAGGCCCAGTGCACAGCAGGCCCTCATCTAGGGGTGGCTACTATGGCCACCTCTAGTCTTGCCAGCTGTTTTTGCCAGCAAATGTTACGCCTTTGCAGCAGACATTTAAGGAAAGGGTTAGAGATTCTGAAAGGAGGATATGGTGCATGTCCACACCTCTTCTGATGCTGCTCGTACCTCCTCCTCGTTGTTGGTCTCCAGCCACCACTGCGTCCTTAAATCACTTCAGCAGCTGCCCAAGTAGCGCTGGTAACTAGGGACTCACCAGCCTTGAGAGGACTGTAACCGAGCTTAAAATAGAGACGGCCCTTCACTGGTCCTGAGGGCTGCACAGGCCCCTGACGGCCCCTGGTGTCTGCCCTCCCAAGTTGAGCGGGACTCTGGTGGCTGGAGGCTGCAGACCTCCCTGAGAGGCAAGCCAGGCTCTCCTTGGTCCGGAAGCCCTTAGGGTATGTGTCCTCAACCTCACGCCTCCACCGCTGCCTGCGGAGGGGTAGGGCCGGCCTGGGCCTGGAGGAGACGGCAGATCTGGTGTGGTGGCACCTTAGGCTTAGCAGGTCAGGGAGCGGGGTTGGACTAGTTCTGGCCTTGGTGTAGGGGAATGGGGGGAGCCACTGGGAAGCGTTTTTAAAGGTGGGAAGTGCGGCAGGCCTGTCTAAGGGCAGACTAGGAGGGGAGCTCAGAAAGAATAGGTCATGCTATTTAGTTGATCTTGTTTCTTTTGAAGCTCCCAACCAGGTCCCTGTGTCTGAATATAAGTGTATCAGAGAATGCCCACAGAGCAAGGCCCACACAGAAAGGTCAAGCCCTTCCCATTGAGGGAAGATGCCCAGATGGGGCGACTTTGTGCCCGGAGCAGCGTCCCTCTACTACTGTCTTTAAATTGTGTCCGTGACCGCCTCCTCCACGGCCTCCTTCCTGTGCAGGTGCCACCACGGAGTCTGACCACTGCTGAGCGGCCCCAGGCAGGAGGCCCACAGCCAGGAAAGGCGGCCCCTGACGGTCACGGTTACCATGGCGTCCACCAGCGTGGAGAGCCAGCTGCAGAGAATCATCCGCGATTTGCAAGGTATGGCTTGGCTGCGGGGCACACCGAGCTTGGTGTTGAGAGAGCTGTGACTGTGCTTTTGCTGTTGCCAGCTGAAATTGGCCCTGTGATCCGTGTTTACACGGAGAGTAATCGGAGCCCTCGGGACACATCATATTGAAATATTTGGGGCTCAGATGTCTGCCCTGTTAAGGCTGGGAGACCTTGCCTGGCCCTCCTCTCAGGCACTGTAAAGGCACTTTGTAAACAAAATCAAATACCCCTTTCTGGGTCTGGGTCTGATTTCTCTGTGTGTGTTTGTGTTTTCAAACCACCTGTTAAGTCTTTGAATTGTGAGCCTCTGGGAGATGGCGGAATTGGCTCATTTGCAGAGATATTCTGCCTCCTTCTAAGCAGGCAGATGAGACACCCATCTTTCTTGTTTTGCTCTTCCGCCTGGTTCCGGGTGGAACTCACTCCAGTTCTGGGCCTGCTGCCTCCCAGACTTCCCTGAGCTCAGCGTTGCCCAATGAGAGAGACTTGTAGGCCTTGGCTCACTGGACAAAGGCAAGGCAGGAGGGGGGCGGTGTGTGCACAGAGCAGGCTCGGGAGGAACGCGCTGTGTTCTGTACTGGCTGTGGAGTCCAGGGCCTAGGTTCACCCTTTCAGGTGACGTCCCAAGGGGAGAATTTTGGCGACTTTTCTGTCCCTCATGGATCACCAGGGCAGGTCTTGTAAAAGCCTCTCTGGAGCATCAGCACGTTTGCTACAACACAGTCTGAAGCTGACTCCTTCCTCCACGTCATGGGGGCCCCAGTGACACTCTCCTGACAGACTCAAGGCTCAGGTTCCTAACTGCTCAGACACAGTGATAACCAACTGCAGTTGCTCATACCCAGGCTAGTGGAGGCCACAACAGTCTTCATTGTGAAGGCATATATTGATGAGCTAAAAATCACTTTCTCGGGCTTATCTCCTGTTTATGGAGTATTTGGGGCCTTCATGGCACTTCATGTGTGCCAGGCATGAGTCTCACAGATAATAGCTCATGGAGTCCTCATGTTTGGTCCTATGAGGCAGGGACCATTATTATTCCCATTTTGCAGATGTAGAAACAGCCACAGAGAGGTTAAGTGACTTGCCTACGGTCACACAGCCAGTCAGCCAGAGCCTGGGTTTGCACACACACCTGGTGCCAGGGTCTGTGCTCTTAACCACACCAGTCTACGTCCAGCTAAAAGGTGGGAGATGGCTTTTTTCTTTTTCAATCTATATACACACACACACACGCACACACATACACACAGAAAGTAAAATGACAGTCCCTGCAAATCTGAATTTGCCCCTGGTCTTCAGAGGTTTCTCCACAAAGTAAGCCATCTTCTCTCTGTTTTAGTTTCTGGTTCTCAAGGATGAGTCTGGGACCCAGAGGTCCTTATGGGAGGGAAGAGAGAGGAAGGGAGGAGCCCATGGCAGAGCTCCTGATCCAGGGAGGAGGACAGGCATCAGAAGTGGATCAGTTGCCCTTTCTCACCCCATGTGCTATCCTCGTCTGTCATGCCCCACATCCCAAGGCCATCTCAATGTCCTATACCCAGCCCTCAGAGCACTTTGGTGGGAATTTTTAAAAGGCACCACACTTTCTCAAGACCCTTTCTTTTCATCTGTTGGTAATTATCAGAGATTAGAGCTGGAAATTTCATATTCCATGTCCAAGCCTCCTCCTTGCAAAATTTCAGGAGTTCTCAGGTCAGGTTATGAGCTTTACCCCAGCCTGAGGGTGGGGGAGGAAGGCTGTGTGTCTCTCCTGGTCCCTGGCTGCTGGCTCTCAGTGCCGCCACAGCAGACACTTCTAGTAGGGCACACCAGACCACAGTCACTTGTTGTGAAACTCAGTCCCAAGAACATGTCTTTGCCATTTGCTGACCTTTGCCTGAGGGGTCAGTATGGATTAACTTTTAGCAGCTCAGGCTCAGCTTCAGTCCTGGCAGGTCTGCTTTCTAACCATGGTGTTTGAGAGCAGTGGCTAGGGGTTCCTTTTCTTTCAAGAATTGTCAGAGGAGATAGCTTTGTGCAGCATGACCCAACCATCTCGGCTGGGGACATTTTTCTCAGTGTCTGAACCAAACCCAACTTCTGACAGTCCCTCTGTCCCACGGCAGGGCTGTGAGTGAGAGTCTAAGGGGTTTTTCCTCTTTTTCTACACTGGGAGGTAAATCGTCTTAGAAGTTAAGAGGTGAGCTCTGGGGTCAGAGAGCCCCTGAGAAAACCAGGGTTCTCATTTCAGCTCTGCTGTTTGCCACCCGTGATCTTTGGCTCTGACCTCTCCGTGAGTTCCTCATCTGTAAAGTGGGGATGATAATGCCAGCCTTCATCAGTTCTACCGTGCATTTACTTTTTTTTTTCACATTTTAACAGATCTGACGTTGGGATCATCTTAAAATCAATTGCATCTTAGATTTGTTGAAATAAAGCAGTTCCTGCCTCACAATGCTCTATTGAATGAGAAAGACATGCAGAGGCCTGGTCCCTAACCAGTACTCAGTTAACAGAAGCAGGCGGTGGTGTCATTCTTGGCACTGTCATCATGACCTCTGCATATTCTGGGTCCTCTGGAAACCTGGACTTAACCGTACCGAGCAGTGGGGTTATAGTGAAGAACCAGAAACATGGCTGGAATAGAAGATAAAGTTCTCAGGAAGTCAGTATTAGGGGACTGCTGTATGACCTATCCACACAGCAGACGTTTTTGATGAAATACTACTCGCAAATGATAAGGCCTACGTGGTGGGCCTACAGGGATGACCAAGAAATGTGCCCAGTCAGTGAGCTGTTGTAAAGTACCTGTGGGCTCTGAGGACCTCCTAGCGCCTTCTGACTTGGAGTTCCAGCCCATGGATGTTTATGTAGCACTCCACATGTGCACAGTGCTTTGCCATCATGGGCCACTTACTCCTGTTCTCTCTGAGGCCAGTCTCCATCTGGTGACATGCTCCTGTTTGTTGTCTTAAAGATGCTGTGACAGAATTAAGCAGAGAATTTAAGGAAGCAGGGGAACCCGTCACAGATGACAGCACCAGCTTGCATAAGTTTTCTTATAAACTTGAGTATCTCCTTCAAGTAAGTGACTCCTGTCATTTGTTGATTTCTGCTCTATTGTCTTCTTGTCTCCCTCTTGGCTTCTTCGTCAATATTCAGGATGCAGCTCTGAAAGCTCAGTGCAGCTGTTGAGCCCTCCTGGTTAGGCTGAAGGTCAGAGCTGTCCCCAGCCTCCCATTGTGATCCTCTGGGGAATCTGAATGTTGCCCCCCCTCAGGATGGTTTTGGGAATCGAGAACATTCTTCAGAGATTTGGGTCATCTTAATGCAGGTCACAAGGTCTCTCTGTATAGTAGGGATCTTAACTTTGTGGGAGTCACATACCCCTTTGGCAGTCCCGTGAAAGCTATGGAATCTCTCCCCAAACACATGCATACACACGCAATCACATTTTCCAGGAGTGTGCAGGCCCTTTGAAGATTATCCAGAGGCCTCTGTTTTAGAGCCTCGCTCCTCAAAGTGTGGTCCATAGGCCAGCAGCATCGGCATCACCTGGGAGCAAGTTAGAAGTGTGCTCTTGGTTCCCACCTTGACCTGCTGAATCAGGATCTCTGAGGTCAGCTCAGGAAGTTTTCTTATAACATGTTTACAGTGTAATGCTTATATCTGCTTGGTTCAAGAAGCACAGATCTAGAGAACTCTGCAGATGTGGAAAAATACAGGCAACTACAATAGGCAGGAAGGAAATGGACCAATATGATAACAGAAGTTACCTTAGGGTGATGGTGTAGGCATTATAATTTTTTCTTTTCTTTTTTTTTTTTTTTTTTATCCAGTTGTCCTAACAATGTATGCAAATCTTTTATAATAAAAAAATGCTATAGAACATTACATTATAGGAAGATATCCTCTATCATTTTGAACACCATAAGTTTACAATGTCACCTCCGACCAGCGTGTATAGGATGAGAGCCCACTGGAGGAGGTGTCTGTGTTGAAGGCTCACCTTTCACGTGCCCTTTTTTTTTTTTTTTAATTTTTATTAGAGTATAGTTGCTTTACAATGTGTTAGTTTCTGCTGTACAGCAAAGTGAATCAGCTGTATGTATACATATATCCCCTCTTTTTTGGTCACATGCCTTTTCAGCTGGTTCACTTGTTTTACATTGTGAAAGTATTAATGGGGCATTTTTTTTTTTTCTTAGCCCATTTTGGTTTTGGATTTGAAATGGCTCATGGCTGACATTTCTTTGGATTTATGCTATGTATATTAAAACAGTATTGAAACTTGAGTAACGGATAAAATGTCACTAACACATTTCCCTATGTCAAGACATCATTAACACACTTCATGTTACCCTTAAAATTTTTCATTTGCGTTTCTTTACCATGTCTTAATAGCACCTTTGGTGTCTTCCACCCAACTCTATGCACAGAGGTCCCTTTGGGTGCCTATTATTCCTGAACCTCACTAGTTGTATGACCTTGAGCTAGTTACTTAACCTCTCCTAGCCTCAGTTTCCTCACCTGTAAATTGAGGATGAAAACCCCCTCATTCACCAGTAAATAAAAATAATGCCAATAAAGGGCCTCGCCCAGTGCCAGGCAACTAAGAAGCTGTTATTATTCATCGTTTAAATGGTGGGATAAACAGCAGTGGGTTTGGACGTCCTCACTCTCCTTTCCCTGCCCAGTTCGACCAGAAAGAGAAGGCCACCCTCCTGGGCAACAAGAAGGACTACTGGGATTACTTCTGTGCCTGCCTGGCCAAGGTGAAAGGAGCCAGTGACGGGATCCGATTCGTCAAGTCTATTTCGGAGGTAAGCAGAGCAACCAAGGACCTCACCTCTTTCCCTTGCCTGCCTTAAACCTCTCTCGCTGAGACCTTTGCTGCAAACAGCCAAGTGAGGAAGTGAGGGTTTACGTGTAGGAAGGAAGTAGAGAAATCCAGTCCAGGTACGTGCAGAGCCCACTGAGAGCTCCGGGAAGCCGCCTAGGTGAGCGTTTACCAAGCGGAGGAATGGCTCAGTCCTGACTGTATTAGACCCCAACCCAAACCTAACCTAACAGGGTGGGTGGGCTGCTCACATTGTGGTCTGCTCATGGTGCCCCCGAGAGGTGTACAGCATAGGACATCTTTACCTTTTTGAAAAGAATCAGTTTCTTAGATAAAATTCTTAGAGTTTGCTAGTCTGCTTTCCCTATGATTTGCCCAGGAAACTTGGATTTGAAATGAAGAGAGTGATGTGGGATCTTGAGAGACAACTAAGCAGCTTCCCACATTAAGTTCTGAGCCCCTCAAGATCAACAACAACATGCATACTCTCTCTCTCTCTCTCTCTCTCTCTCTCTCTCTCTCTCTCTCTCTCACACACACACACACACACACACACACACACACACACACACACACACACACACACACACACACACACACACACACCAGCCTAGTCCATCTGGGAGTGAAGAACTTTCTCTAAGATCCCTTTGAAGTCAGCAGACATGCTCCTTGGCCAGCCTTCCCCAAAGGCCACAGGGTCAGGTGCTCTGGGAAGAACTCCCTGGCCGTGCCAGCTGGAGCCAGGTGGGCTTCTCCTTGTAGCGAATCATGGTGTTAGACACGTGGACACTGAGGGCTGGGCGTTTTCCACCAGCTGTACCTTCTGACAGCTGAGAAAATGAGGAAAGATCCTGGCTCAGAGGAGTTGGTTTAATGTCCAGGTAGCACAGATAAGTCCTGTGAGATCTTGCCTGGTGGGACACTCAGGTGCATGATTAAGTGTTATATCGCTTCTTGGTATAGTGCAACGAGTTCTGATTAGATGCTAACAAAAATTAAGAAATTGGATAATGAAAGTGGACACATGATCTCAAAAAGTTCGAAAACAAAAAAACCCAACAAGGCTATGCAGTATATTCATTTGCAGTATAAGGGAACTATTACTGTTCCCTTCCCCAAAGGGTGTTTAAAAAGACCTTTTTTTTTTTTTTTAAATAAATAAATTTATTTATTTATTTTATTTTTGGCTCTGTTGGGTCTTTGCTGTGCACGGGCTTTCTCTAGTTGTGGCGAGCGGGGACTACTCTTTGTTGCAGTGCGTGATCTTCTCATTTTGTTGGCTTCTTTTCTTGCAGAGCATGGGCTCTAGGCGTGCGCGCTTCAGTAGTTGTGGCATGCGGGCTCAGTAGTTGTGGCTTGCAGGCTCTAGAGCGAGGCTCAGTAGTTGTGGCACACGGGCTTACTTGCTCCCCGGCATGTGGGGTCTTCCCAGACCAGGGCTCGAACCCATCTCCCCTGCATTGGCAGGTGGATTCTTAACCACTGCACCACCAGGGAAGTCTCTAAAAAGACCTTTTAAAATAGCTCCTTTTACATATATAATCAATTCAGCTAATAGGCCTGATTTAAAATGTAACCTTAACTGTTTGCCTTTAAAAAATTAAATGTTCTAAGTGCTATTACAATGGCCATTTTATTAATAAGGACAAATCCCGGGACATCCCTGGTGGCGCAGTGGTTAAGGAGCCGCCTGCCACTGCAGCGGACATGGGTTCGAGCCCTGGTCTGAGAAGATCCCGCTTGCCGTGGAGCAGCTGAGCCTGTGCGCCACAACTACTGAAGCCCTCATGCCTAGAGCCCATGCTCCGCAACAAGAGAAGCCACCACAATGAGAAGCCCACGCACAACAAAGAAGAGTAGCCCCTGCTCTCCTCAACTAGAGAAAGCCCGCGCACAGCAATGAAGACCCATCATAGCCAAAAATAAATAATTAATTTAAAACAAAAAAACAAGCCCTTCCCTTGGGAGCTTACAGACATGGGCTGTTATGTGGGGTTCTTTTTAGATTCTGCAGGGCCTATTTGTGGGTGTGCATTTGTATGACCAACACACTTCACTTCAGGATGCCTTGCTCAGCTGTTCTCGGCCTCTTGGGTTTCGTGGTTATCACCACTGAACACTTTGTTCTCACCTCACTTATCAGTGGAAAAGCATTTGGACATAGGGAAGTCATCAAGATTCTCCCCTGGGCACCTGTCTTGATCCACTCCCCACGGACGTGCCATGGTGGTTTTTATAAAGCCAGGTCAGGCTGTTGCCCACCTTCTTTTCCAGACCTCCTGGCTAAACCCCAAACCCACAAAACACATGGAAAACTGTCTTACAGCCTCTTACATAAATGTGTTATGAGGTTTCACACCTTCTTATTTTTTAAAACTACTTCATATTGTGGTATCATTTCCTCGAGTCAGCAATGAGAAGGCATATAGCTCTGAGCTAAAAGGTGCTGGGTACCAGGATGTTTATAGCATCATGAATGTCCCGGTGCTTGAGGTCATACCTCATGTTTCCTGTCTCATTCCAGCACCATGGCTGGCTTTTTTTTTTTTTTTTTTTTTTTTTTGCGGTACATGGGCCTCTCACTGTTGTGGCCTCTCCCGTTGCAGAGCACAGGCTCCGGACACGCAGGCTCAGCAGCCATGGCTCACGGGCCCAGCTGCTCCACGGCATGTGGAATCTTCCCAGACTGGGGCACGAACCTGTGTCCCCTGCATCACCAGGCGGACTCTCAACTGCTGCTCCACCAGGGAAGCCCCATGGCTGGCTTCTTAATAGGATGGAAGATTAGGACCATCATTTGGTCAAACCACTACTGTCCCTTCCCCCAACCACCAAGTTAAACATTTCTGACATTTGAAGAGGTGAGGAGGGAATGGGTCTTGGCTTACCCTGCTCAGAGCCAGCATCTGACAGAACAGGTGCATGTGGTAGGTTGAGAGGTTTTGAGTTCTTGCCTACTTATCTTGAGCTTCTGGGGCTGAAACATTGGGAGCATGAATCCTAATTTGCCTACAGATCTCAAGTGTCTTCTGTAGCTATACCCTTGGACAGCTTAATAGCCCGTGGTCCATCCTGGCAACTAGGGCCAGAGTCTTTGACCAGCATACCCCACCACCATCACAACAAGCTTCCAGAAACCTCTTTAGAAGCCATGTTTTGGCGCTGTGGGGAGAGGTTTTGAAGACAGGCCTGCACCTGGACCCTCCGTCCACCTCAGACTTCCTGAAACAGAACCACACCCATTTTTCATTACTTCAGTGTAACTGGGCCACCTAGACACACCCCTGCCCTCACCCCCTGGGCACCTTCTGACTAAATGCAGTGAGTTGGTATAGCTGAAAATAAATCCAACCAGGAAAGCGTTGACAGATATGTGGATTTTAGTGATGGTTCCACGAGGACACGGAGGAGGCAGTTATACATCCATCACAAGTCCCCCTAACACTCCTCTGCCTTTTGCCCTCCTGTCTCTTCCCCCTTCCACATGGGCTCCAGCCAAGCCCCTTAGGCCTCTTCCCCTGCATCTCTTCTCCCAAAACTTCAAAAGCAAGCCCAGGCGTTAGCGAAACTGAGACCATCTCTTCCTCTTCAAGCATACTTCTGGTATGAGAAGCCCTTCATTTACCTCCAACCTGTTTTCTAAATATTACAAATTAAGTCAGACCGTTTCATCTCTGACTCTAAACCCAGGGATTTTGATGGAGCAGAGGAGGAAGAATGACATTCCGGTAGAATCCACAGTAGATGTTTGAGCTTCTCGTGGCTATATCTTCCTTGACACATTTGCTGGAGTCTACAGATTATTCTCAGACAGAGGCCTGCAAGACGTCCACCCACTTTAGGCCTCCCTCTGTGGGGTGACATTCTCAAATGTTTTGTGTTCTTTGAGGGACATAAGTGAAGGTTATGTGTAGGGTAGGATTGGGTGACGTTTTCTGCCCTGTTTTGTTTCTGCTTTTGTCAGCCATCCATGAGGCCTGTATTTGGAGTTAACAGCTCTTCATTTCTATTTTATCTACATTTTCCAGCTCCGAACATCTCTGGGAAAGGGAAGAGCATTTATTCGCTACTCCTTGGTGCACCAGAGGTTGGCTGACACCTTACAGCAGTGCTTCATGAACACCAAAGTGACCAGGTAAATACATGACAGTGCTGGGCTTTACCCCACACCATTCAGAAATGACCCAAAGTCCCCTCATTAATAATAACGTTACTACTTATAAGTCAGACAGAGAAAGACAAATATCATATGATGTCACTTATATGTGGAACCTAAAAAACAGTATGAATGAATGTATTTATGAAACAGAAACAGACTCACAGACATAGAAAACAAACTTATGGTTACCAAAGGGGGAAGTGGGGAGAGGAATAAATTGGGAATATGGGATTAACAGATGCACATTATCATATATAAAAGATTTACTGTATAGCACAGGGAACTATATTCAATATCTTATAATAAGCTATAACGGAAAGGAATCGAAAAAAAAGACTATAGATATGCACATATATATGTGTAACTGAATCACGTTGCTGTACACCTGAAACTAACACAATATTGTAAATCAACTAGACTTCAATTTTAAAGAAAATGGTGATGCTACTTACAATACACAAGGTGGAAGCCATCAATGTCCAGTGATGAGGGGGCTGTTAAATTACAGCAAATTAGGGCTATGGCTTCCCTGGTGGCTCAGTGGTTAAGAATCTGCCTGCCAATTCATGGGACATGGGTTCGAACCCTTGTCCTGGAAGATCCTACATGCCATGGAGCAGCTAAGCCCATGCGCCACAACTACTGAGCCTGTGCTCTAGAGCTCACGAGCCACAACTACTGAAGCCTGCATGCGTAGGGCCCACGTTCCACAACAAGAGAAGCCACTGCAATGAGAAGCCTGTGCACCACAACAAAGAGTAGCCCCCACTTGCCACAACTAGAGAAAGCCACGTGCAGCAACAAAGACCCAGTGCAACCAAAAAGAAAAAAATAATAAATAAATAAATAAATTTATTTTTTAAAATTACAGCAAATTATTTAAAATGGCATAGCAAGGCATCATTTAAAATTGCAGTAAGGTATACCAAAACCTGAGATGAATTACCATATTTTAGTATATGTTACCACCCTTTTGCTAATATACATAGGATTTAAGTAGCATCATGACAGTCCAGGTTAGACTGTATAGGGTTAAAGGAGGAACTAATTATGTAAGCCTTGATACTTGCCCAAGAGTGAAGAAGAGGTGGTCTTCTCCCCTCCCCACTTTTTCTTTGATTATAAAAATGTAGCCTACTCTGTTCTTGGGGCTGCTGCGCTGCCTTGCCTGCCCACTTGTATCTCTCACAAGTTTCCTATGCTAATAAATTCACTCTTTGCCTGCCAAATAAATAAATAAAATTGCAATAAGGAAGTCCATATAGCAACAAGGAAAATAACAATATAATAATCAATGAAAAAGAATGCAAATCTTACCTATCCTGATGGCAACAATGAAATTACAAAAAATATATAAAAGAATTAGAAAGTATATGAGAACATGGGGAGGTGGAGTCAAGAGGGCAGTGTGGGAAGACGCAGTTAGTGTCTCCCCACAGCTAGGGTGCCTGCCAGCCGCTGGTGGGGGACTCTGATGCCCAAGGAGATGGAAGGAAACCCCAGAGTGAACCAGTAGAAAGTAGGGGGACTGAAGGGGGAGGAGAAGTGGAGGCCAGACAGGATCAGTGCTCCTGAGGCCAGGGAGATCAGTAGAGGCAGGCAGGAGGGACTCTCCGGGAAGAGCGGGAGAGGAGTGGAGGGCAATCACCTGGCCCACTCAGGCTGGAGAGCCTTCTGAGCTCCCAAGCTGATCCCCTGCCCTCCAAGGCCCCCTCCAGGCCGTGTGGGTCCTTGGGGGCATAGGAGGGAGGCTGGGGAGATCAGGAGAGGCAGGTGCGAGGGGCCACCCAGGAGGAGTGGAGGGCATTTACCTTGCCCACTTGAGTCCAGGAAGCCCGCTGGGCATCCAGGAAGCCCACTGGGCTCCCAGGTGAGGTCCCCTGCCCTCTGAGACCAGGGGTGGGGAGCATGCCTGGGCCCTTTCTGTTCCTTGAGCCTAAGCCAGACCCCAACAGCCCCCAGGGTGTTTTCCAGCCCTGTGGGTCCTGAGCATTGGCCCTGCCCAACACCCAAACCTCACCCTTGTTTAGGCCCCACCCTCCACAGGCAAGGCCTTTTCCCCCACCTTTTTAAAATTTTTATTTGTTTATTATTTTTTTTTCCTTTCTCCTCTTTTTTAATATTGTGGTACTAATGTAATTTCCGGTTGTTAATTCATCTATATTTTTATTTTTATATTCTTCTTAACATATCTGTTAGTTTCCTAGTCTAATTTTATTTTTTACTTTTCTATTGTTGTATGTTTCTTTCTTTTCCTGCTGCCCCAGGCAGCTTGCGGGATCTTGGTTCATGAGCCCGGGGTTGGGCCAAAGCTCCTGTGGTGGGAGCTCCAAGTCTGAACCTCTGGACTAACAGAACCTCAGACCCCAGGGAATATTCTTCGGAGTGAGATCTCACGGAGCTCCTCATCTCAGCACCAAGACCTAGCTCTACCCAATAGCCTACAAACCCTAGTGTTAGAAGCCTCAGGCCAAACAACCAGTAAGACAGGAACACAATCCCACTCATTAAAAAAAAAAAAAAAAAAAAATGAGATGGCAAAAAAATATGTCACAAATGAAGGAGCAAGGCAAAAACCTACAAGACCAAATAATGAAGAGGAAATAGGCAATCTACCTGAAAAAGAATTCAGAGTAACAATAGTAAAGATGATCCAGAATCTCGGAAATAGAATGGAGGCATGGATTGAGAAAATACAAGAAGTGTTTAACAAAGATCTAGAAGAACTAAAGAACAAACAAACAGAGAAGAACAACACAATAACTGAAATGAAAAATACACTAGAAGGAATCAATAACAGAATAACTGAAGCAGAAGAACGAATAAGTGAGTTGAAAGACAGAATGGTGGCAATAACTGCCGAGGAGCAGAATAAAGAAAAAAGAATGAAAAGAATTGAAGACAATTTCAGAGACCTCTGGGACAACGCTAAACACACCAACATTCAAATTATAGGGGTCCCAGAAGAAGAAGTGAAAAAGAAAGGGTCTGAGAAAATATTTGAAGAGATTATAGTTGAAAACTTCCCTAACATGGGAAAGGAAATAGTCACCCAAGTCCAGGAAGCACAGAGTCCCATACAGGATAAACCCTAGGAGAAACACACCAAGACACATATTAATCAAACTAACAAAAATTAAATTCAAAGAAAAAACATAAAAAGCAGCAAGAGAAAAGCAAAAGATAACATACAAGAGAATCCCCATAAGGTTATCAGCTGATTTTTAGGCAGAAACTCTGCAGGCCAGAAGGGAGTGGCAGGATATACTTAAAGTGATGAAAGAGAAAAACCTACAACCAACAGTACTCTACCCAGCAAGGATCACATTCAGATTCGATGCCGAAGTCAAAAGCTTTTCAGACAAGCAAAAGCTAAGAGAATTCAGCACCACCAAACCAGCTTTACAACAAATGCTAAAGAAACTTCTCTAAGCGGGGAAACACAAGAGAAGAAAAAGGCCCACAAAAACAAACCCCAAACAGTTAAGAAAATGGTAATAGGCACATACATATCGATAATGACCTTGAATGTAGATGGATTAAATGCCCCAACCAAAAGACACAGACTGGCTGAATGGATTCAAAAACAAGACCCATATATATGCTGTTTACAAGAGACCCACTTCAGACCTAGGGAAACATACAGACTGAAAGTGAAGGGATGGAAAAAGATACTCCATGCAGATGGAAATCAAAAGAAAGCTGGAGTAGCAATACTCATATCAGATAAAATAGACTTTAAAATAAAGAATGTTACAAGAGACAAGGAAGGACACAACATAATGATCAAGGGATCAATCCAAGAAGAAGATATAACAATTATAAATGTTTATGCCCCCAACATAGGAGCACCTCAGTACATAAGGCAAATGCTAAAAAACATGAAAGGAGAAATTGACAGTAACACAACAATAGTAGGGGGCTTTAACACCCTACTTACACCAATGGACAGATCATCCAGACAGAAAATAAATAAGGAAACATAAGCTTTAAATGACACAATAGACCAGATAGATCTAATTGACATTTATAGAACATTCCACCCAAAAGTGGCAGAATACACTTTCTTCTCAAGTGCACATGGAACATTCTCCAGGATAGATCACATCTTGGGTCAGAAATCAAACCTCAGAAAATTTAAGAAAATTGAAATCATATCAGGCATCTTTTCTGACCACAATGCTATGAGATTGGAAATGAATTACAGGAAAAAAACTGTAAAAAACACAAATACATGGAGGCTGAACAGTGTGGTGCTAAATAACCAAGAGATCACTGAAGAAATCAAAGAAGAAATTAAAAAATACATAGAAACAAATGACAATGAAAACACAAGACCCAAAACCTATGGGATGCAGCAAAAGCCGTTCTAAGAGGGAAGTTTATAGCAATACAATGTCATCTCAAGAAGCAAGAAAAATCTCAAATAAACAATCTAACCCTACACTTAAAACAACTAGAGAAAGAAGAACAAAGAAAACCCAAAGTCAGTAGAAGGAAGGAAATCATAAAGATCAGAGCAGAAATAAATGAAATAGAAACAAAGAAAACAATAGCAAAAATCAATAAAAGTAAAATCTGGTTCTTTGAGAAGATAAACAAAATTGATAAACCCTTAGCCAGACTCATCAAGAAAAAAAGGGAGAGGATGCAAATCAATAAAATTAAAAATGAAAAAGGAGAAATCACAGCGGACACTGCAGAAATACAAAGGATTATAAGAGACTACCAGGACTTCCCTGGTGGCACAGTGGTTGAGAGACTGCCTGCCGATGCAGGGGACATGGGTTTGTGCCCTGGTCCGGGAGGATCCCACATGCCACAGAGCGGCTGGGCCCATGAGCCATGGCCGCTGAGCTTGCGCTTCCAGAACCTGCATGTTGGAGCCTGTGCTCCGCAATGGGAGAGACCACAACAGTGAGAGGCCCGTGTACAAAAAAAAAAAGAGAGAGAGAGAGACTACCAGAAACAACTATATGCCAATAAAATGGACAACCACGAAGAAATGGACAAGTTCTTGAAAAGGTACAATTTTCCAAGACTGAACCAGGAAGAATTAGAAAATATAAACAGACCTATCACAAGTAATGAAATTGAAACTGTAATTAAAAACCTTCCAACAAACAAAGGTCCAGGACCAGATGGCTTCACAGGCAAATGCTATCAAACATTTAGATAAGAGCCAACACTGATCCTTTTCAAACTCTTCCAAAAAATTGCAGAGGGAGAAACACTCCCAAATTCATTCTATGAAGCCAGCATCACCCTGATACCAAAACCAGAAAAAGATATCACAAAAAAAGAAAATTATAGACCAATATCACTGATTAACATAGAGGCGGAAATCCTGAACAAAATACTAGGAAACAGAATCCAACAGCACATAAAAGGATCATACACCACGATCAAGTGGGATTTATCCCAGGGATGCAAGGATTCTTCAGTATATGCAAAACAGTCACTGTGATACACCACATTAACAAATCAAGGAATAAAAACCATATGATCATCTCAATAGATGCAGAAAAAGCTTTTGACAAAATTCAACACCCATTTACGATAAAAACCCTCCAGAAAATGGGCATAGAGGGAACCTACCTCAACATAATAAAGGCCGTATATGGCAAACCCACAGCAAGCATCATACTCAATGGTGAAAAACTGAAAGCATTTCCTCTAACATCAGGAACAAGACAAGGATGCCCACTCTCACCACTGTTACTCAACATAGTTTTGGAAGTCCTAGCCACAGCAATCAGAGAAGAAAAAGAAATAAAAGTTATCCAAATTGGAAAAGAAGTAGTAAAACTGTCACTGTTTGCCGATGGCATGATACTAAACATAGAAAATCCTAAAGATGCCACCAGAAAACTACTAGAACTAATCAATGAATTTCGTAAGGTTGCAGGATACAAAATTAATGCACAGAAATCTCTGGCATTCCTATACACCAACAACGAAAAATCAGAAAGAGAAATTAAGGAAACACTCCCGTTTACCATTGCAACAAAAAGAATAAAATACCTAGGAAAAAACCTGCCTAAGGAGGCAAAAGACTTGTACTCAGAAAACTATAAAACACTGATGAAAGAAGTCAAAGATGACAAACAGATGGAATATACCATGTTCTTGGATTGGAAGGATCAATATTGTGAAAATGACTATACTACCCAAAGCACTCTACAGATTCATTGCCATCCCTATCAAACTACCAGTGGCATTCTTCACAGAAATAGAACAAAAAATTTTACAATTCGTATGGAAACACAAAAGACCCTGAATAGCCAAAGCAATCTTGAGAAAGAAAAATGGAGCTGGAGGAATCAAGCTTCCTGACTTCAAACTATACCACAAAGCTACAGTAATCAAGACAGCATGGTACTGGCACAAAAACAGAAATATAGATTAATGGTACAGGATAGATAGCCCAGAGATAAACCCATGCACATATGGGCACCTAATTTATGACAAAGGAGGCAAGAACATACAATGGAGAAAAGACAGCCTCTTCAATAAGTGGTGCTGTGAAAACTGGACAGCTGCATGTAGAAGAATGAAATTAGAACACTCCCTAACACCATACACAAGAATAAACTCCAAATGGATTAAAGACTTAAATGTAAGACCAGACACTATAAAACTCTTAGAGGAAAACATAGGAAAAACACTTGTTGACATAAACCACAGCAAGATCTTTTTTGACCCACCTCGTAGAGTAATGGAAATAAAAAGAAAAAATAAACAAATGGGACTTAATTAAACTTGAAAGCTTTTGCACAGCAAAGGAAACCATAAGCAAGACAAAAGGACAACCCTCAGAATGGGAGAAAATATTTGCAAATGAAACAATGGACAACGGATTAATCTCCAAAATATACAAACAGCTCATGGAGCTCAGTATCAAAAAAACAACCCAATCCAAAAATGGGCAGAACACCTAAATAGACATTTCACCAAGGAAGACATACAGATGGCCAAGAGGTACATGAAAAGATGCTCAACATCACTAGTTATTAGAGAAATGCAAATCAGAACTACAATGAGGTATCCCCTCATGCTGGTTAGAATGGCCATTATCAAAAAATCTAGAAACAATAAATGCTGGAAAGGATGTGGTGAAAAGGGAACACTGCTGTACTGTTGGTGGGATTGTAAATTGATATAACCACTATGGAAAACAGTATGGAGGCTCCTTAAAAAACTGAAAATAGAACTACCATATGACACAGCAATGCCACTACTGGGCATATACCATGAGAAAACCATAATTCCAAAAGAGACATGTACCACAGTGTTCATTGCAGCACTATTTACAATATCCAGGACTTGAAACCGACTTAAATGTCCATTGACAGATGAATAGATAAAGAAGATCTGGAACATATATACAATGGATATTTCTCAGCCATAAAAAGAAGCAAAATTGAGTTATTTGTAGTGAGGTGGATGGACCTAGTGTCTGTCATACAGAGTGAAGTAAGTCAGAAAGAGAAAAACAAATACCATATGCTAATGCATATATATGGAATCTTTTTTTAAAAAAAGGTACTGATGAACCTAGTTGCAGGGCAGGCATAAAGAGGTAGGCATAGAAAATGGACTTGAGGACATGGGGTAGGAGGGTGAAGCTGGGGCGAAGTGAGAGTAGTGTCGACATATATACACTATCGAATGTAAAATAGTTGGCTGGTGGGAAGCAGCAGCGTAGCACAGGGAGATAGGCTCCGTGCTTTGCAATGTCCCTAGAGGGGTGGGATAGGGAGGATGGGAGGGAGGCTCAAGAGAGAGGGGATGTGGGGACATATGTATGCATATGGCTGATTTGCTTTGTTGTGCAACAGAAACGAACCGTATTGTGAAGCAATTATACTCCAGTAAAGATCAATTTTTTAAAAAGTATATGAGAACATGATTTGATAAAGGATAGGATTATGTATATTTTTCTTTTTAAATTACTGTTTTTGCAGTGAACAATTTTTCAGCACTTTTCAGCATGTATTAAAGTGTAACAAGTTCAGAAGACCTCAGATAAATGTGATAAACTAAACAATAATAATGACAACCGCAGCAGCAGTGCCTGTCTGTGTCACACCCTGGCACAAGCAGGGACCTCCACCTGTCGTACACCTCCTCTCCGCTTCCCTACCACAGTCCTTGGCGCACATTGGGCAGGTAGCACTGAGCTTTCACAGGTGAGGAGAGTGAGGCTCAGAGAGGCCAAATGCCTTTCTCTGGACCTCACTAATGCTGAGGCGGAAAGCAGGAGCTTGGTTCTAGGTCTCTGAACTCCTAATGCCAGGTAGTTTCCTCTGGTGGATGGCAGGTCCTTGGTGCTGGCACTAATGGGCAGACCCCACTGGTCACCCTGGACCAGTGGGTTGCAGCCTTGGCCTCTCAGCAGAATCACCTGTGGGGTTTTTAACACCAACGAGCCTGGGGCCTCACCTGAGACACTGAGTCAGCCCCCGCCCCATGGGTCTGGGCTCCCTGGAGATTGTGATGAGTGACCAGACTGGGAGCCTTTGTGCCCCTAGTGCTGAAGCCTCAGCAGGAGGGGAAGGAGAAAGGAGAGGTGGGGTTGAGCGTGTAAGGTGGGGAGAGGGTGTCAGATTAGGAGCCGCAGATCAGCTGCCAATCAGCTGAACCTCTTTGGTTCGCCCAGCACCCCTTTTCCAGCTCTGCCTCCCCTCTACCTCTGGAGTGTTTTTCCAGTTAATTAAAAGAAATACTTCTGAATAAAAGAAAAACCATTGGGGGGGAATATTTTGTTTCATTTTGTCACCTTTAAAATTGATTTGCATAGATGTGTATTGCTCTTGCATGTGCCAGGCTTTGTGAATGCATGTGAGTTGAGAACCTTTGCACATTTAATTTGACGGTTATTTTGTTGTGATGTTTGGTGAAAACTGTCATAAACAGCTTGACTTCCAGTGTATCCCAGTTCACGGATATCAGCTGAGTAGCTCATTAAACTCATCAGTGTTTTTAATTCTTATTGCTTCACGTGAAGTGAAACAACTACTACTTCAAAATGGAGATGTTTTGTTCCTTGCCTTTTATGTTGGTGTCTGGACAGAAATTAGCAGTGAGTTCAGTGTCCTGTATTGAGTTCTCTGGAGGGGATAGAAGACCAGATTTTCTTTTAAAAAAGAAGTGTTCTTTCCCCTACAACTGCCCTTTCTTGGACAGTAATCCAGATTTAAGGTTTCTCGCATTCATTTGGAAATAGGTATGATATAAATAATAAACAAATAAGCATCTAATTCATTTCAGTAATTTCCCTGAAGAAGAGCAAACTTATTTGAGAGTTATATGCTCCTACAGTGAAAATCAAATTGGGATGTATGTGTATGTGTGTCTTTAATTAATTTAGTAATCTGAGTTGGAATTTGATGAGGCAGAGCCTTACTGGGAGGACTGATTAAATGTACTCTTCCCTTTCTTTATGTACTCCTGTACTTGACCCCTTTTTGTGTTTCCCTTCAGTGACTGGTACTACGCAAGGAGCCCCTTTCTGAAGCCAAAGCTGAGCTCTGACATCGTGGGCCAACTCTACGAGCTGACCGACATCCAGTTTGACCTGGCATCGAGGGGCTATGACCTGGATGCTGCCTGGCCGACATTTGCCAGGTACCTTGAAGAATTAACTGCTTGGTTGAAAAGAGGGGAAAGAGATGTTTGAAGTTTTGAAGATTGCCACTAGTCTACTCAAAGCAGTTTTGCTTGTGCAGTAAATTACCTGTAGCTTTGCAACTCTTATGCTTGCTAATTTTACAGACTTGGTTGAATCGTGACTAGCGATAGCATCTGGAGGCTCCAACCTTAAACTAACCTAACTGGCCAGGTGGCATGAGTCAGTGGAGACGCATATGTGAAACCCAAGGTTTTCAGATGTGTTAAGGGACTTGGTGTGGGAGCGAGGGGGGAGCAAGTGGGCTTTTCCCCGATATGTTCTCATAGATACAGTTATCATGGAGGCCAGTAAGAGAGGGAGCAAAGGCTCGTGCATGTAAGGGTTGCTGGAAAGGTTGCTTTGCTGTGTTTTCTTTTCCTACACCAGTACTGCACTCACACACCGTCCAACTGCATCCTCACAGCCATTCCAGGAGCAAGGTGCTGAAGAAGCAGGCCCAGAGAGTGGAGGGACTTGCCCAGAGTCACACAGCAGGCAGGCAGCAGGGCCAGGGCCAGGGTACTAGACTTGAGTTGAACTCAAGTCCAGCATTCTTTGTTTTGTTTTGCTTTCTGTTAATAAGGTGGTGTTTTTTTGTGTTTTTTTTTCCCAATTTTTGTATTTCTTATTAGGGAATTCCTTCTATGGAGGAAAAAATACTGACTATAATGGAACCCATTTGCCAACCACCAGGATTTAAGAGCTAACATTTTTGCCACATTTACTTTGTGTCATTTTTAGAACTGTTCAATTTTAAAATCATTTCAGACTTACAGAAAAGTTGTAAAAGTAGTACACAGTAGTCATTCACTTCAATTCCCCAGTTATCAGTATTTTACTACAAACGTTTTGATCATTCTTTCTCTCTCTCTCTCTCTCTCTCTCTCTCTCTTGTTTTTTTTTTTCTGGCCGTGTCACGTGGCATGTGGGATCTTAGTTCCCCGACCAGGGATTGAACCTGCACCTCCTGCAGTGGTGTGGAGTCTTAACCACTGGACCACCAGGGAATTTCTTATCATTCTTTATCTTTATGTAAACATGTTGGTTTATTTCCTGCATCATTTGAGAATAAGTTACAGACCTGATTCCCCTTTACTCCTAAGTACTTCAATCGTGTATTTCCTAAAATCAGGGACATCCTTTCCTAAAGTCGGGGACACCTATATAACCTCAGTACAATTGTTAAAATCACAGAACATTGATACAATACTGCTGTCTAATCTACAGACTGTGTTCAAATTTTAAAAATTATGCCAGACATGTCTTTTATAATCCAGGATCACATGTCAGTGAATTGTTGGGTCTCTCTAGTCCTTGTTCATTTGGAACAGTTTCTCCTCTTAGCACAGATATTTTTGAAAAGTACAGGCCAGTTATTTTGTAAAATGTTCCTTTATTTGAGTTTGTCTAGTGTTTTCTCATTATTGCATTCAGATTAAGCATTTTTGGCAGAAATACCCCAGGTGTTGCGTCTTCAGCACGTTGTACCCGGAGACACAGGATGTTGGTTTGTTTCATTACTTGCAAGGTTATCCATGATCATTTGGTTAAGGTGGTGTTAGCCAGGTTTCTCCTAAAGTTACTGTTTCTCTGTTTGTGATTAATATGTATCTTATGGGAAGACATTTTGAGACTAGGTTTTTATCCTGTTTCTTTTAAATCTCCCTCCTGTTAGTTTTAGCATCTAGTAAATCTTTCCTGAATCAGTTACTATCATGGTTACCAGAGTAATTTTCTGACGCCATCATTCCTTCTACATTAAAAATTGGCATTCTATTGTAAGGAAGATCTTTTCCTTCTTCCCCATCTATTTATTCATTTATAGCAGTATTGACTCGTGGATTCTTATTTTATTCAATAGGTTATATTTTGTCACTGTAATTATTTTAAACCTTAAGGTGCCTTATATTTGGCCAAAGTCCCTTCAAGCTGGTTCTTGGGGGATTTTTTTGTTATGTCTGATACTTTTTTTTTTAAGAAATAAAATATTATAGATCCAAATAAAGCCCCACCCTATGACCATCCTTTCTCCTTTTCTCCCTTTCTAGAAGTAATTACAACCCTGTAGTTCATGCATGTCATTCCCAAATATTTTGTGTTTCACTACATGTGCCTGTAAATATTACATATGTATAGTTATATTTTATATATATTTTTAAAATTTGCTACATTGATTGAATCATGGGATGGCTATGCTTTTGCAGGTTGCTTTTTTCATTCCACATTGTTTTTGAGATTTTTATCTGTGTCTGTACAGGGAGTTCTATAGATGAGGAGTAGGGCTGGCAAACGACGGCCCATAGGGCCATGTGTAACACACTTTCATTTACCTATTGTCTATGGCTGCTTTCATGCTACAGTGGCAGAGTTGAATTGTGACAGAGCCCATAAGGCTTGCAAACCGAAAATATTCACTATCCGGCCCTTTACAAAAAAGATTGCCAACCTGTGGCATAGAGTGTTCCACTGTGTGAGTAAACAGTTTATCTGTTTCTCTAGTGATGCAGAGTTAGAAAGGTTCTGCTTTTTCCACCATGACGGTGCTGCCAAGAGCATCCCCACATGTCACTTTATGCACATATGTGACTGTCTTTCCGGTAGATACTGAGAAGTGCAGTTGTTGGGTTGTGGAGACTAACAAGGTTTAAAATGCAATAATTGTAGATTAGGGAGAAGATTCTGGTTGTTAAGTAAAAGTGTGTTTCGTTTGCAGTGACTAGTGCCATCAAATAGAACTTTCTGCAGTGAGGGAAATGTCCGGTGTGAACCAGAAGAGGTCTTCCAGCCACATTACTCATGTAACATAACGTAAAGCAGTGACCTCAAGGCCCGAAGCACAGCGTGACCTTTATTTACCGGATTGACTGTTGCTGGTTCCTCCCTAGTAGACAAGTTATGGCTGGCATTGAACGTTCTAGGAAAACTTAAACTAAAAACTGGGAAATACTATGTTCACTTCGTTCTTTTTTGGCAGTGAGAGCAAAGCCATCATGCTTAGACTTCAACAGCGGAGTCCAGCTGCTACGACCAACCTGAATGTGTGCTTTGGTGGAAATTGTTGGACTTTGCCTTCTTAGTGGACCTGGGAGGGCACTGCCGCTACCACCACCCGGTTGCCTAGTGACAACCAAGGCCTCACCGAGTGTGTGTGTGTGTGTGTGTGTGTGTGTGTGTGTGTGTGTGTGTGTGTGTGTGTTTCCTGCTCTGATGCAGGCATGTCTGTTTTGTGGCCCCACAGGAGGACCCTGGGCACTGGCTCTTCTGCTTACCTGTGGAGACCCCCCAGCCGAAGCTCCAGCATGAGCAGTTTGGTGAGCAGCTACCTGCAGGTAATGCCAAGAAGGCTGGGGACTCCCTCTCTGTCGTGTCAACCAGGGCATGTTCTTGCCCCTCCCAGTTCAGGGGGATGTTCTCAGATGTCTGGTGTTCCAACCCGAGCGATATAACCCCTCAGTCCTACCCACTGTTTCCTCGAGTCCAGGTTTTTACAACCAAAAGGAATTTAGGCCTTTTAAAAAATAAATTCTTTTAAAAGCTTTTTGAAGTGTTCCAGAAGAAGTGGTTTGGCACTGTGATTAAAAGTGGCAAGGTCAAATCCTGACTGTCACTCACCCGCCGTGGGACCCCGGGAAGGTGACTTACCCTGTCGAAACTTGAGCCCTCTCATCTGTAAAGTCTCATAGCAGCCTGCAAGGTGGTTGTAGGGAGGAAATGAGGGCACACGCGCACAGTGCTTAAGGGCTTGGCACAGGCTATTGCTCAGTAAATGTTAGTGCGTCAGGTCAGTTTCATTAATTTTCTTAGAAATGTGAATGTATCGTATAGTTTAATGGGAAAGAACACTGAAATTAATCAGCAAAGCAAAATAAGACTAATCAGTATAAGAAGCATTAAGAGTAGCATTTTTACCCTATTTTGTGATTTAATTGCAACAGGAATTGTGGGTACGGTGCAATGGGTAAGCAGTAGTTTACATATAACATCATTTCTCTAAGAGGCAGCATCCATTATGTTACCAAAGCTACAGGAGGCTGAATGGGAAACGCAAGTTCCGAGTCTCAGTGGAGCTCACACGTGTGGCGTTGCATCATATTTTAGGATTTGCTACTGACCTCCCCTGGCAGATGCTTTGAGCAAAGCGGTTCCGGTCCTTTGAATAGATCGATAGACTAACCTTAGGTCATGTAATTGCTGTATTTCTACTTCTGTTCTCATTAACTTCTAAAGTTTTGCCAAGTAGCCATGGAGCTTCATCCCCAAGCCACTTGTTTTTTCGTGTTCCCTCCCCAGACTCAGGACATGGCCTCCCACCTTGACCTAAGCAACCCCTTCAACCACGAGGCACTGGAGGGCTTTGACGAGTTGCGGCTGGAGCTGGACCAGTTGGAGGTGCGGGAGAAGCAGCTGAAGGAGCAGATACAGCAGCGGGACAGAGAGAACCAGGAGCTGAGGGCAGCCGTCAGCCTGCATGCAGAGCAGCTGCAGGCAGAGAGAGAGGGGGGCCGCGCCGCCGCCGAGGACAACCTTCACCTCGCCAGTGTGGTGGCTGTGCTCCAGGGGCAGTGGGAAGTCACCCAGGCCACACAGAACACTGTGAAGGAGCTGCAGATGTGCCTGCAGGCCCTGGAGCTGGGGGCCTCGGAGAGGGAGGAGGATTACCACGCAGCCCTGCGGCGGCTGGAGTCCCTACTGCAGCCCCTGGCTCGGGAGCTTGAGGCCACACGTGACTCCCTGGGCAGGAAGGACCAGCGCTCAGCTGATGTCCCAGACCAGCTGGGTGCAGCCGAGCAGAAGGCTGACGTGGCACTGGATGAAAAGGGGCGACGAAAGCGCATCCCCAGTGACTCGCCCCAGGAGACTCAGGAGCTGGGGGAGAAGCTCCTGGAAAGGGAGAGCACCTGGGTCCAGGAGCTCAACAGGCAGCAGAGCACCCAGCTGGAGCAGCTGGCCAGAGAGCTGCAGCTGAAGGAGGAGGCCCGGGCCAGCCTGGAGCGCCTGGTGCAGGAGATGGCCCCGCTCCGGGAAGAGCTGTCCAGGAAGGGGCAGGAGACGGCCCAGCTCCAGCGTCAGCTGCAGGAGTCGTTGGCCCACCTGAGCTCCCTGGAGGAAGAGCTCGCGGAGGGGAGGCGGGAGGAGCGGCGGCGGCAGGAGGAGAAGGAGCTGCTGGAGCAGGAGGCCAGGTCCCTGACGCGGCAGCTGCAGCTCCTGGAGACCCAGCTGGCCCAGGTGAGCCAGCATGTGAGTGACCTGGAGGAGCAGAAGCAGCAGCTCATCCAGGACAAAGACCACCTGAGCCAGAGGGTGGGGACGCTGGAGCGACTTGCTGCGCGGTCAGGCCCAGATCTGCCCACGGCAGCTGAGGAGCACGAGGCCCTGAGCCCCGCCCTGCAGCAGGCCTGTGAGAAGCTGGAGGAGGAACAGAGGGGCCTGTGGGAGGGACAGGTGGACGATCCCAAGATGCAGGGGGCCGGCCAGGAGAAGAAGCTCCAGGAGGCCAACAAGGAGCTGGAGAAGGAGCTGCAGAATGTGGTGGAGCGCAACCAGCTGTTGGAGGATAAGCTTCAGGCCCTGCAGGCTGACTATCAAGCGCTGCAGCAGCGGGAGGCGGCCATCCAGGGCTCCCTGGCCTCCCTGCAGTCAGAGCAGGCCAGCATCCGGCACATGGGAGACCAGATGGAGGCAAGCCTCCTGGCTGTGAAGAAGGCCAAGGAGACCATGAGGGCCCATATGGCTGAGAAAGAGGCTGCCCTGCAAAGCAAGGAGGCCGAATGCCAACAGCTGCGGGAGCAGGTGGAGCAGTGCCGGCAGCTAGCAGAGTCCCGGGCTGGGGAGGTCAGAGCGCTTGAGGACCGGTGCCGCCAGCACACCCAGCTGATCGAGACCCTCATGGCAGACAAAAGCCAACAGGGGTTCAGCCCACCTCAAGACCATGCGTCCCAGGAGCTAGTAGCCCAGCTGGCCCTGTCTCAGGAGCAGCTGGAGAGCCATCAGGGGGAAGCCCAGAGACTGCAGGCTGGGGTGCTGGACCTCCAGGCCAAGCTGCAGGCAGCCCTGGGTGACCGGGAGAAGGTGCAGAGCCAACTGAGTGTGGCCGAGGCCTCTCTGAGGGAGCACAAGGCCCTCGTGCAGCAACTGAAGGAGCAGAACAAAGCCCTCAACAGGGCCCACGTCCAGGAGCTGCGGCAGTGCTCGGAGTGTGCAGGGGTGCTGCAGGAGGAGAGGGCCGGAGAGGCCCAGCAGAGGGAGGAGGAGTTCCAAGTAGTGTGGGAGGAGCTGTCCCAGGCCAAAGGCAGCTCCGAGGAGGCCCAGCTAGAACATGCTGAGCTGCAGGAGCAGCCGCACCAGGCCAACACGGATATGGCTGAGCTCGGCATCCAGGTCTGCGCGCTGACTGCGGAGAAAGAGCCGGTGGAGGGGCCGCTGGCCCGCGCCATGCGGGAGCTCCAAGATGCCAAAGAGGCAGCCTCCAAGGAACGGGAGGGCCTGGAACACCAAGTGGCAGGGCTGCAGCGAGAGAAGGAGAGCTTGCAGGGGAAACTGAAGGCAGCTGAGGAGGCAGCTGGCTCACTGCCTGGCCTGCAGGCCCAGCTGGCCCAGGCCGAGCAGCAGGCCCAGAGCATCCGAGAGACTGCACGCCAGGAGCTTGACACCCTCAAGTTCCAGCTGAGCACCGAGATCATGGACTACCAGAGCAGACTTAAGGTAACCCTCACCTTGACCGTCTGAGCTGCACCTGTCTCCTGCGGCAGGGCCTGGTGGGTCCATGAGTGGTTGGGACGCACCTTCGGCCAGGTGGCACATGAGGGCCCAAGAATGTCCTGGGGGCCCAGGCCAACATGGTCTCATCCTGGTGTCATAGCTCACAGCATCCTTCTCCCTGCAGGAACATGTTAGGGACACAGCATTGGAGAGGGATGCCTTAACTCAGACGTCTAAATTTAAGGCCATTACAGACAAGTTTGGCTTACATTGGCTTACACAGAATTTTTTTTAACTTAGTAGCCAACATTTCAAGAGCAGGGTGTTTAGAGATTCAGTTTTTGGACTTCTTTTGAAATCTTGGGAGTTCCTAAAGCGTCTGCTCTCATTC
Organism: Kogia breviceps; assembly: GCF_026419965.1. Lineage (NCBI taxonomy): Eukaryota > Metazoa > Chordata > Mammalia > Artiodactyla > Physeteridae > Kogia > Kogia breviceps. Next base: position 41,999,718 of record NC_081319.1, read on the forward strand.
CTACGTGGCAGCAGTCAGCAGGAGCAGGGTGGGGACTGCCCACTTTAAGGAAGCGTGCATCCTCTGTTATTTTCCTTGTACTCATTTATGTACTTGTCCAGCCCCTTTTGGCATGTGAGTTCCTGACTGCCTCGAGTCCTGTCCCTGGATTCTCTGTCCCTTCAGGTGCCTCCTGATAGCAGAGCAGTTGTAGGAAACCAACTCAATTCGTTTTCACAGAGCCCTTGGGATAGACAAGCTTCTGAGAACAGCGTTTAGCATGTGTCTTGAACTGCAGAGAAAAAGGGTTAAGAGTGAGGACACAGGCAGACGTCTACGGGGCTTTGGCTCCTGACGTGTCTGTTTGCTTCTGGGTCTATGCACTCAGACCACTCCTGACCTCTCTCTTAGGCAACTGTTGCGTTCCCACAGATGTGCCTCCCACCTTGTGTCACCCCACCCCTTGCAGTTCCGTGTGGCTCATACTCCACCCTTTCCTTGGCAGAAATGAAATTCTAAGTTTGGGGGCCAAGCTAAGTCTCTTGGCTTGACGGGACTGTGTTACCAGGAAAGGACAGAGTTTATTGAGTTTGGGAGAAAAAGAGAGGTAGCTTGTTTTTACCCATTTTGGGGGAATGGGGCCGAGGGAGTCTCAGAACAAGGACCCCACTTTTCTGATCCCTTTCTCATCCTCTCCAGACCTCCAGTGAAGAATGCAGGAGCCTCAGGGGCCAGTTGGAGGAGCAAGGTCGGCAGCTACAGGCCTCCGAGGAAGCTGTGGGGAAGCTGAAGGTAAGCGTGGCCCCTGAGGCCCAGGGGAGGTGCTCCCGTGAGCCCTGAGCAGCGGCCGGCCCATCCCCATTGTTCTCCTGGTCATTCCACTCCCAGGGTGTGGGCCTGTCGAGGAAGGGGACGTGGCTTGGCTTTCACTGGACCATCAGAGAGGCCTCCCTGCAGGAGTCCCAGTGCCCTGGCTAAAGCTGCCATCAGCTCACCTTTGTAGACAACCTGAGTCTGTGTCATGGTTCTTCCACTCCCTGGACACCTGGCTAGAGCTGTCAAGTGTGATTTTCACTGCCCCTGTGTCTTATGGAAAGGAAATAAGTCATCCCCCTGTGCAGATGTTCTCCAAGTCAGTGTTTCTGACGTGAGCCAGAGCAGGGGTGGGACTGAAACCCGTCTTCAGGGCAGTGACTTTTTTCAGTGACTCCTGTACCCTGCCACCCCACCTCTACCCCCACCCCGGAGATTCTGATACCTGCTGCCCCTCCAGCCACCACAACCGGTTGCAGCTGATGCTTGAGGGACATAATTACAAATGGGAGTCTGTCATACACACACATACTAGTTCATGGTCTCTTGAACTTAAAAACAGAAAAAAGCCCCTCCTGTTAGAAGTGCGCCAGCCAGATGGGGTGGGGAGCATGCCAGTCTCTTGATGGCATCTGGCATGGGCTTCTGCAACCGAGCGTCTTCTCCCTCCTGTCCTGTGCCAGGCTGCCCAGGCCGATGCGGCGGAGAAGCTGAGCTGCACCAGCAAGCACCTTGCCGAGTGCCAGGCCGCCATGCTGAGAAAGGATGAGGAGGGGGCCGCGCTGCACCAAGACTTGGACAGGTTATTTACACGGTCCACCCACGTGGCCAGTGGGAGAGTCCTCAAAGGAGGGGGTGTTTGGTACAGTCATTTAGAAAGTCAACCACTCATATCAGGTTAAAGAAGCCCTTTTGCAAGAAAAACCACAGACTCATAAAGTGCTTATGTCAGAAGCATGCCACAGAACCTTGGCAATCTGCCTGTCACAAACCTATAGAAGGCTGCAGAGACCCTTTCTCTTAATTCCATTGTCTTATCTCTAGCAGGGCATATTTCAGTTCAGTAACTTCATACTTTGGTAAAACTAAAATGAAATAAAAGCTGGGAGATAATCATGGTACTACTAACAGCAAACATTTAAGTAATGCCTAAGATGTGGCAGGTACCGTTTTAAATACTTGGTATTTATTTGCCCATTTAATCCTCCCAATGGTCCTGTGAGGATGGTATTATTATTCATCCCATTTCACAGCTGAGGAAAACAAGGCTCAGAGGAGTGAAGTCACTTGCCCAGGGTCACACAGTGTGTAGTGGTGATGGCAGGGTTGGAACTCAGAACATTTGGCTCCAGAGGCTTTGTCTCAACAACTACCCTAAAAAATATATCGACAGATAGTTTTGTGTTTTGTTTTGTTTTATCTTAGGGTACTGGTGTGAGAGTATTGTGTGTGCATGTTTTCCCTGCTGTGTGTTTTGACTTGAGTTCTTCATTTCCTCTATGAAATGAGAGGCTGCGGGGTTAGGTGTGAGGTTCTCCCAAGCTCATCTGAGAGTGAGTGAGCGAGCCAGGGAGCAGGATCGGCTTGTCGTCCTGGAGACTGTCTGGTGCTATGTCTGTGGAGAGCACATCGTGCTGTCACCCTTTCATCATAATTTTTTTTTTAACCTTAAAATATGGCCCCACCTGTGTCCAACCCCAAGACCTCTTTATCTTCAGGCTTGGGGGCCACCCGGAATTGTGAGCATCATCAGCCCACTGTCTGGTGATGGGGCCAAACTGGTCCCACAGGGGATGCTGGGACCTGATTGCATGTGTGCTCCCAGCAAAAACAGACACACCAAATTCTCCCAAGGCTTTAACTTTTCCACCCATCTCCTACCATCTGCTTCTAGGCCTGGGCCCAGGCTCATTGGGAGATCCAGACCACGCTGGATGTTTAGCAACCTCAATGTACATTTCTTCTCATCTGACTCTTCTCAGCTGACTCCTTACAGAGTTTGAATCCTATAGGACTCTGGCTGCCCTTAGCCAGGTGGTGTTCATGTGACAATTTAAGTAGAACCTCCGAAGTTGGTGGCATTTTTTTTGAATGCTATAACTCTGTGGTTGTGTGTGTGTGTGTGTACCCGAGATCATTTTGGAGGACAGTGCCTAGTAAACAACAACGTCCTGACAACTTTATACTGGACATGGAAAGGCTGGATTAGATACAGATTAATTAGTCTTGCACAGCCCTCTGTTTTAATGGAGCTGTTATGAATGCCTTGCTTTATAAGGCATCCTTGGAAAACCACTGCCTTAGGGGACAGGTCAGTTGAAAGAGAAGTGGGCAAGGGCTGGAAGACCGTGGTTCAGCCGGCCCCTCTGCTGCAGCTTGAGGCTCCGAAGCACCCAGAACAGGATTCCTTAGGCCTCAGGCTTGTCAGGTTGAACGCCTCGCAGTGTAGATTGAGTGCCTGCTGTGTGGCCCATGCCAAGCCCCATGTGTAGAGTCGCAAAGACACATGGAAGATAGGCGCTCCTCTGTGTGGTCATCTCCAGGAAGCTACGCCTCTGTTCTTTCTCTCCTGGCCCTTTTTTCCTCTTGTGTATACCGCCATTACCAGCCCATGTACTTAACCCATTGGGCTCCTCTCAAAACCTCAGTCTCTGCCCAAGAACCAGGTGGTGCAGAGTTTGATGCACCTGGGGTGCTCCTAGTGACCTGAGGTCAACCTCCTCTCCCAAATGTCCCTTGTATTTGTTGTGAGAGGTAGTGGTGTGTGAAGAGTTTGGGTGTGTGAGGGAAGTTTTGAAAGCTTAAGAGAGTATACAGCCTGTGAGTGGAGCAGTGCCAAGGGGCTCCCCCCATGAAGGGGAAAGACTGGTAGGGCAACAGGACCCCCCCATTAGAGGCCTGGGTTAGCCCAGAGGCACCGGGGAAGCTGGAAGTAGTGGGTAATAAGGAAAACTTCCTACTCCTCCACCAGGACCCAGAAGGAACTTGAAAAAGCCACGACAAAGATCCAGGAGTATTACAACAGACTCTGCCAGGAGGCGACAGACAGGGAGAAGAATGACCAGAAGATGCTTGCTGACCTGGATGACCTGAATAGAACCAAGAAGTACCTGGAGGAGCGGCTGATAGAGCTGCTCAGGTGAGTGTCAAACAAGGGGCCAGGGGATCCCCCCAAGCTTGGCTTTTCTTAAAAGAAATGCAACTGTTATTGAAAGGACTCTTCAAGGGAAATGGGCCTCTGTCTGCTTGTGTTCTGTTGTAAGCGCCCACACACGTGAACAGGGTCTGCTCCGGCCCTTGGCAGCCTTGCACCTGGTCCGTGTTTTCTTATTGCTATGCTAACTGTTTTCAAAATCTCCATGTGCTCAGCCACAAGAGTGACAATCAGAGATGTGTAATATCCTCAGGGACTTATCCATTCCCTTGTCCCTCTCTCATGAGCCCTTTTCTCCTTCTCTTCCATCCCACTCTCCCCAGCACCTGGGCCCCCAAACTCCAGTGCCTGCAGGTAGCAGACAGTGATGTAAATGTGTGAAGTGGCCCGGGACAGGGGCTCTGAGAAACAGGAGGACATGACCTGCCCTGCTTTTGCTGACTGTTACCCAGCAGGCATCGAGTCCAGGGTTGCCAGGTCACCTTACTTCTTAAGAGAAGGTGGAAATCTGGATTTTTATGTGAAATTGGCCTGACTTTTAAATGTTGACAAGTCATTCAAAAAGTTTTTAGGGGGCTTCCCTGGTGGCGCAGTGGTTGAGAGTCCGCCTGCTGATGCGGGGGACACGGGTTCGTGCCCTGGTCTGGGAAGATCCCACGTGCCGCGGAGCAGCTGGGCCCGTGAGCCATGGCCGCTGAGCCTGCGCGTCCGGAGCCTGTGCTCCTCAACAGGAGAGGCCACACAGTGAGAGGCCCGCATATCGCAAAAAAAAGTTTTTAAAGGTTTTTGTATGGAATTTTTTTTTTTTTTTTTTTTGGCTGCACCTCGCTGCTTGTGGGATCTTAGTTCCCCAACCAGGGATCAAACCCACACCCCCTGCAGTGGAAACGCGGAATCTTAACTACTGGACCTCCAGGGAAGTCCCGGAAATTTTCAAAAATACAAAAATAGGATAGCAAAATGCACTGCTGTGTACCTGTCACCCAGCTTCAACATTATTCAGCTCATGGCCAGTCTTGTATCATCCAAGAGTCCTACCCTTTTCCCCCACCTCCTCAGATTATTTTGAAGCAAATCTCAGACATCCTGTCGTTTCATCCACAAGTATTTTGATACGTACCTCTCCAACACAAGGTCTCTATTTTAAACGACCACAGTATCATTACCGCACTTGAAAATTAACTAATTCCCAATATCATCAAGTGTCTAGTCAGTTTGAAATTTTTCTAATTGCTTTATAATTTTTTCTAACCAGGATCTATATTAGATCTATACATTGCATGGTGATATGTTTCTTAAATCTCTCTTACTTAGTTGTGGTTCCCCCACCACCTCTCTCTTTCTTTTTCCTTTGCAGTTTGCTTTTTTTTTTTTTTTTGCGGTACGCGGACCTCTCACTGTTGTGGCCTCTCCCGTTGCAGAGCACAGGCTCCGCGGCCATGGCTCCCGGGCCCAGCCGCTCCACGGCATGTGGGACCTTCCCAGACTGGGGCACGAACCCGTATCCCCTGCATTGGCAGGCGGACTCTCAACCACTGCGCCACCAGGGAAGCCCTGCAGTTTGCTTTTAAAGAAAGCAGGCCATTCATCTGGTAGAGTTTCCCATAGCCTGGACTTTGCTGATTACATGCTCATGGTGTCATTTAACATGTTCTTCCATCCTCTATGTTTCCTATAGCCCCTAAAATTAACAGCAGTTTTAAGGAAGGCTTTATACACATCTTCCCTGGTGCATCAGGCACATTCAGATGCTGCCAGAGCCTCCTGAAAAGCCTGCCACTTTTTTCAATGTGCTTGCTTCCTTTAGTGGTTGTGCTGTCTCTCTAAGGAGTGGAGGAGGTCAACATCCCATCGGATTTTTAGGCTGGAAAAGCTTGACTCTCCTCCATTAATTGTTACTTAAACCATGAAAACATGAAGGATCCCAAGCACATTTAAGATTTGGGTTCTTGGGCTCACAGCACACAGATTGTCCTGTAATCATGGCAGCACGTGACAGCTTAAACTCCCAGTGGCCACATGCACTGTCATTTAGACATCTGAGCAGCTGGTGACCCTTGTCAGTGCCAGCAGGTCTTTGCAGTTGCCAGAGCCTTTTATGGACATCGCAGGCCCTCCTGTACCTTCACACGTGTGGTGTCAGATGAGGACTTACACATTGGGAGGCTCCTGCTGAGCCTGGGACTGGTGTGGGGTGACAGAGGAGACCTAGACTGGGGGGTTATTTCCAAGGTAAAAGTGAATTTTTCTTGTGTTTTGGGAAATTTGGAAGCAGTCTCTTGAAATGAACTAGAGATAATTCTATTGTTTTCATGGATTCTTCTGTTTTTCTAATGCGGCTTTTTCCCAGGGACAAGGATGCTCTCTGGCAGAAGTCAGATGCCCTGGAATTCCAACAGAAGCTCAGTGCTGAGGAGAGGTGGCTGGGGGACATGGAGGCCAACTACTGCTTTGACTGCAAGCGGGAGTTCAGCTGGATGGTGCGGCGGCACCACTGCAGGTCAGCAGGCGGCTTGCGGGCAGGGCCCAGCGCTAGAGCAGACGCCTCTGAACGAGGACTCCGTGGCAGGCGTTGGCACCTCAGCCAACTGTCTAGGAAGAGCACGTTGCCTCTTAGTTTCGAGGGAACCAGTTGAGGAGGGTATGTTAGGCAGGGTCCCAGCAGGACACTCAGGGACCCCCTAAAGGGAAGAGAGTTTAATACAGGGGGTGTAGGCAGAGCTAAGGGGACCCACAGGGATGTAGAGCACCCAGAGACCCAACCCGTGGCCCTCTCTTGGCCTGCAGGGGTCAGAGGGGGAACGAAATCCAGAGAGAGCAGGGGCTGAGGCTTCACCAGAGGAACACAGAGCAAAGACCCCCCGCCCCCCAGGGCCCAAAGAAGGGCAGGCAGCAATGAATCTTGGGTTGGGGTGGGGACAGATGGAGAACGGTCAGCACAGGGGGATGGCGTCTGTGGTCTCTTAGAGCCCAGCCCCCGAGGCCTGGAATGCACACCTGCATCGTTGCATCAGGGAAGGGGGCTCGGCCTGCCACCCAGGACCCCAGGAAGTAAAAGTGTCTCCCATCAGGCTTTTCTTGGAATCTTATGAGATAGGCCTTCAGGTCAGGCCCCACTCTAGGGTGGGGGCAGAGCCAGGTCTGACGAGCCATGTGGCGTCCAGAGCCCAGAACAGAGCCCGGTTCCGGTGCCGAGCAGGTCACTCGAGATCTCTAGTGCAGCGCCCTCAGGGCCCGTGCCTGTGTCGTCCCCAGGATTTGCGGCCACATCTTCTGCTACTACTGCTGCAACAACTACGCTGTGAGCAAGCACAGCGGCAAGAAGGAGCGCTGCTGCCAGGCCTGCTTCCAGAAGCTGAGCGAGGGCCCCGGGTCCCCCGACAGCACCAGCTCGGGCACCAGCCAGGGAGAGCCCAGCCCCGCCCGGTCACCAGCCCAGGCCGCACCCCAGGCCACCGGAGGCCAAGGTCAGGCTCCGCCACTGCCCTCGGTGTTCTCCAGGTGCCACTCTCACCGCTACCCCACTGTGGCTGCTTAGCTGGGACAGGCTTAGTTCAGGGTTTATCCAAACTTAGACACTAAAAAGGTAGTACCACCAATCTGAGACTTCCTTTTTGATGTAATTAGGATTGAAGGAGAATTGAAAAGGGAATAACTTTCTCCTGATATGATTCAGTGTTATTTAACGTGGTGTCTGTTTACTTCTCAACTCCCATACCACCAGTGGACCCACAGCTTTGGAAAACGCTGTCTCCCAGGGCCCCAGCCCCATATCCAGCCCTCTCTTTCAGGGTAACCAGAGGCCAGGAGTTGAGTGTGGAAACGAGCACATCCTTCCCTGTCTCCCTGTAGCTCACATTCTCTCTCAGCGGCCAAGAAGGATATATTCTCCTCCATGTCCTCTCACTCAGCTCAGTAAAAGGAAGCGGGATTTGGTTCCTGCTGCTTCTGCCCGGCACAGCCGCGCAGACCAGCCCAGGCTGCCCTCTCAGGACTGGATTGTGGGTGTCTGTTCTAAAGCACGGCCTCTCCCAGGAGCTATGCGGCAGGGCCTGCTGGGAACTGGTAACTCCCATGAACCGTTCTTGCTGACCAGCCCAGGAATCTTCCCCTCGCCTGGCTCACTAGTGGGTGTTCCAGTGACGACAGAGGGTGGCATGGTGCCAGCATGCTGAGGTTGCTTGTTTTGATTTCTGACATTTCCTGTCTCCTCCTCTGTCTGTCTGTCTTACTTTCTGTCTTTCCTTCTTTCATCTCGGGCCTGCCACCACATTTTCCATCACATGCAAGAGACTGCTTGTGGGCGGGGTGGGGGGGTTGACTAAGCACGGCAGCATCGCACAGCATCCTTCCTACTGGATAGCCTGCACAGTTGGGCACAAGTCCCCTGGTCAGAAGCACAATGGCTGCTGTGCAGAGGGAGGTTCTTTTCCACCCCCCCAGTGGATTGAGGTGAAAATGCAGGTCAGACAGAATCCTCCTCTCAAAGAGGCATGAGTGAGGTCTGTGTCTGCTGGAGCAAGGATTCAGCAGCACAGAAGTATGATTACCTTTTTGTTAGGTTCTTTCCTGATAAGGTTTTGATAGGTTTTTTTTCCTTCTAAATAAAGGGCCTCAGAGAACATGTAAGCGCTTAAAACCTCTCCACGCCACTGCCTAAGGGACTTCAGAGAAATCTCTTACATGGTGCATTCAGTTTCTCCTGTAGTCCCCTCATCTGCTTTTCTGGAACATCCCAAGAGCCATTTCTCTCCGTCTGGACAGAGTAGCTGTCGATTAAGTGAGCACTTAGAGTGTGTCCTGGTGGCTCGTCCCATTTAGCTGCACTCCCTCCCCGTACTGTCCATGACTGTGCATTTCTCTTCTCTCCCCACCTGCCTCGGCACCCCAGGTGCTAACACAGACTGCCGGCCGCCAGACGATGCCATGTTTGACATCATCACAGATGAGGAGTTGTGCCAGATACAGGAGTCCGGCTCCTCCTTGCCTGAAACACCCACCGAAACTGATTCTCTTGACCCAAACTTGGCTGAACAGTGAGTAGACCTCACCTCCATTTCCTGAGTGCTCATTAAGTGCCTGGCCTTGTGGTTTCTTATCAAAGGATTAGGAAAGCTTGGAAGCAGGATTGGCTGTCCTTGCTTAAGGGAAGGTGCCTGCGAACAGTGCCCGCCGCAGGGTGCCCTTGAGGAGCACCAGGGCTGGAGGAGTAGTCAGTTTTGAGCCTTGTCAGAGAGTTCCTGGGCATGTCTGTCAGCGGTCCCGCTGATTTCAGCATCTCCAGGAAGGCCTTTCTTGGCTTAGGCAACTGTACTAATCTGCTCAGGCCGCCATAACAAAATACCATAGACCAGGTGACTTAAACAACAGAAATCTATTTTCTCACAGTTCTGGGAGTCCAAGGCCAAGGTATCAGCAGGTTTGGTTTCCTGAGGCCTCTCCTTGGCTTACAGACAGCTGCTATCTTCCTGTCTCTTCACATGGTCATGCCCGCTATGCATGTGCCACCCATGTCTCTCTGTGTTCTAAGCTTTTCTTCTTATGAGGACACCAGTCACGTTGGATTAGGGCTCACCTTATTGGCCTCATTTTAACTAACTTACTTCTTTTAGGTCTCATCTCCCAAAACAGTCACATTCTGAGATACTGGGCGTTAAGACAACAACATAGGAATTTAGGCGGGGGACACAATTCAGCCCATAAGAGCAACGTTTGCTGGGCTGCTGTCGCCACGCTCACAGTAACGCACTGCTCTTTAAAAACCGTGTTCAGGGGCTTCCCTGGTGGCGCAGTGGTTGAGAGTCCGCCTGCCGATGCAGGGGACACGGGTTCGTGCCCCGGTCCGGGAGGATCCCACATGCCGCGGAGCGGCTGGGCCCGTGAGCCATGGCCGCTGAGCCTGCGCGTCCAGAGCCTGTGCTCCGCAACAGGAGAGGCCACAGCAGTGAGAGGCCCACGTACCGCAAAAAAAAAAAGTGTTCATCTTTTGGAACCACTCATCAGGCTTGGTAATGGTGCCACAAGATTAATTTCTGTTTCCTCAAGTAGATGTTTCTCTCAGAAGTCCTCTTTTTTTTTTTTTTTTTTTTTGGCTGAGCCATGCAGCATGCAGGATCTTAGTTCCCTAAGCAGGGATCGAACCCGTGCCCCCTGCAGTGGAAGTGGGGAGTCTTAACCACTGGACTGCCAGGGACATCCACCCCAAAGTTCTAAAAGCAATAAAAATATAACCAAGTTCGTTACCCAGTGCTTTGTGGAACCCGAGGGACTTTCCCCTCCCCCAGCCCATGCCTGCCCCATCACCAGTATCTTGTGCTGCTCTTAATCAGTGACCCAGACCCACCAGATGTTCCCGATGCTGCAGATGGACAGCATCAGGCACAGGGGTGTCCTTTAGTACCGGCTCTCCATTGGCCCTCTCATTTTTCTGGGCCAGCTCTTTTTTATTTTTTATTTTTTTGTGGTACGCGGGCCTCTCACCGTTGTGGCCTCTGCCGTCGCGGAGCACAGGCTCCGGATGCACAGGCTCAGCGGCCATGGCTCACGGGCCCAGCTGCTCCGCGGCATGTGGGATCTTCCCAGACTGGGGCACGAACCCGTGTCCCTGGCATCGGCAGGCGGACTCTCAACCACTGCGCCACCAGGGAAGCCCTGGGCCAGCTCTTTTCCAACAAGACCTGTGAGGAGAATTCTGCAATGGCTAATTTCTAAATATATGAAGTAACTGCACAAAGTGCCATTGTATTAAAGTGTCAAGAGTTTAAGCCAGGGGACCCTTGGGAAAAGTCAAGTTCCCCTACATGGCATCCTGGCTTGGTGTTTCTTGGCCCCTGGAGTCTGGCTTAACTGCGGTTCCTGCAGCAAAGCACTGCCTGTTTAGAAGTTCAAGGGAGAATTGACATGGCTTCTGTGTCCAGATGTTCGTTGACTCACTTTCCATCCAGTTAGGGAGTTTTGTGATGCTCTTGCCGACTTGAATTGAGATCTCTGTTCCTCTATTCCTGCCCAGAGTTCAGAGGAAGGGCTGTCAGATTTATCATTCAGGATTTCTGCTGCATGGGAGGAGATGCACTTAATCTTCGGAAGGTTCTCAGCGCAGGAGATTTTAGGCTCAAGTGTATGTCTCCATACTCTTCTGTTCTCTTGCTTGAGGGTGACTGACCTTGCCTCATGGATAAAGCCAGCCCCATCACCCAACCCAAGAAAGCCTCTGCTCACTGTGACCATGGGCCCTTTCTTTTCCTTCTGAAGCCTTTCCTGGCTGCATGAGCCTGCAGCATTCTCCCCAACCCCCATGGTTCAGTGGTCCCCAGGGCACGTTCTGTTGCATTTGCACTAAGCCATACTCATGCCGTCGTCACCTGGCAACTCTTCACTGACTGTGCCTCAACTGCTGGCCAGGTGGGTAGGTGGGTAAGGGGTCCGGGGAGCAGGACCAGAAGCTCAGGGCCCGGGAGGATGACCTTGGGCTGTGTCACCTGCATGAGAAGGTGCCTCCTGCAGCTCCCTCTTCCTCCCCTTTCTCAGTAGGAACAAAAGCAGAAGGTCTTCTGACCGCTGACGAATAAGTGTGTTTTGGTCGTGGGAAATCAGGAAGCGGTCCAAGGAAAGGAAACTGCTAGCCTGCTGGCCTGCGGCCTCCAGGGGAGATCCAGGGCTAATGGATGGACCTGCAGTCCCCATGCATCATCTGTTTGGGTGAAGGGCCAGCCCTCCAAGTCAGTTCAGGGCCTGCCTTGTCTCACACCTTCCTTTGAGTTAGCCAGAGACAGACCCCTGTGTCTCTGGTGGCTTTTTCTTATGTTCTTCTTCTTCCTAAGCTTAGGACCAATCAAAACCACCAGGAGTCTGAGAAACTCAGACGGGTTTGGTGGGGTGGGGGAATGAGGGGTTGGTATAGAGACTGGGTTTGTGTATGCATCCCTGCCAAGACACTGAGAGAAAGAAATCAGCAAGTCCAAAGGAAGAAGTGGTCCAGGAGGGGTTAAAGGCTGTGAAAGAGCCCTGATGTGGGGGGAAGGAGGCTGCCTGGAGGCAATGTCTGTCAAGCACTTTCCCTGTGTAGCAGCTTTTGCACGTGACCTCACTTAGTCCCTGCCCAACCCTTCAAAGAGTACGGATTATGGTCCCCATTTTACAGGTCAAGGTACTGAAGCTCAGGAGGCCAGCTAACTTGCTCCGGGTCAGGGGGCTGTAAGTGTCAGCACTAAGCTTTGTGCCCAGAGCCCCTCCCTCCAGTCCACAGGCCCGAGATTCATTTTGAAGAGTACAGCCCTTCTCCTGGTCCTGTTTACCTATCTTCACATCAAACACCTGCCAACCTTCCCTGCCTCTTTGTCCACTCCCCCCCCCACACACACACACACACATTCTTAGGACAAACACAGTTGTCTGCCTTGGCCCTCCTGGCCGTGATAGGACAGGAACAGGTCCCAGAATCCAGGCTCTCGGGAGACCTGGCAGGATTCCGCAGATCCCTAAGCAGCCTCCCAGAGGCCCCTGCACGTGGCTCAGGAGCACAGCCCACCTCAGGTGGAGGGGCGATATTCTCCAGAACCCTGCAGGTGTGCACACCCCTCCCAACAGTGACCCAGGCCCACCCTCAGCCGTCTCCCTGACCAGGTGCCCAGCTCTTCTCAGGACTGAGGCAGACAGAGGAGGAAAGAAACTGTTCTCCAGCAACAGGCCTGGCCTTGGGTCCCTTGGCCTCTGCTCTGCTTCCAGCAGCCATTCCCTCCTCCAGGCCCGGCCTCCCTTCTCAAGCAGACCATGCTCATGAAGAGCTTGAGGTCCAGAGTCAGACACTCCTGGTCTGCTGCCTCCAGGTTCCCTGGCTTTGAGCACCACAGCCCCCGAACTCAGTTCCCTCCCTCGTGCAGAAGAGACAGGGACGGCACCTCTAGGGTTGTTAGGAGGATCAGATAGAAATGATGTGGAAAGCCTTCCATGGAATTGCATGGTTTTGGTGATGTTTTCCCTGAGCTGTGAGGTCAAGGGTCACACTGTGGTGTCTACTGCGACGGGCCCTGGTTCCTTACACCTCGTAGCTCAGTTGTGTTTGCCAACGAAAATCCCGCCAGATGCCCAGATGATACTGAGCTCAAACTCACGCACAGAGACTGTCCCTGACCCACAGAGCATCTTTGCCAGAACTTCCTTTAGAACAGGTGCTCTATGGTCAGAGTGCTTCGGGGATCTGTGGCAGGTTTATCACCAACCAGGAGATACGATACCTGGTATCTCAAACCGAGAACAGGATATGGTGATAACGGTTAAGGTTATAACCTAGCATCTCCACCTTCAGACAAGTACAGAGTTGTCAGGTACCCCGGGCCGTCTCAGCCAACATTTGGGGGAAGAGAAAGGGGTTATTCACCGGGGTTCCAGCCCTAGCTCTGCTGTGTGAGCTTTGGCAGGTAGTAATGTCTCTGAACTAGTTTCCTCATCTGGAAAACAGGGATGATAGTACCAGGCATCCTACCAAATGGCATTGGGAGTTGCCGTGCACCACAAAGGACAGGGCCTGTGGAAGGGGTGCTGCCCTGAGAGAACGAGGCTAGAGCCAGCGCCCCAGCCACTCCTGGGCCCTATGCTCTTTGCTCCGCCTCCACTCCTCCAGTACGGGCACCTTCTGTTTTTTCTCTCCTGCAGTACCATTTCCTCAGTCCAGAATGCTCACTGAGAATCCCGGGCTTCTGGCTGCAGGTAGCCCCTGGAATCAGGTCCACCCTGTGTTCACCACATCTCAGACAGTGTGGCCGTCATGGCCTCTAACTGCCCCACCCCCGGCCTGCAAGTGCAGGGACCTGGTGGGGGAGGAGACCCTGAGGCTGCACGTGAGGCCAACTGGACTCACCCAGGGTCCACACCCAGCCTGACCCCCTCCCACCAGTTTCCCCCACACCCCAGGCTGCTTACGTCAAGCACTGGTGCGTGGGAGCAGAGGGGAGAGCCAAGGGGAGAAGGGCGGGTCTGAGCTTGTGCTCCATGGGGCTGTCTTGTGGATGAGTGAAGTCGAGAGTGAAGGCCTTGTTTGGGCTGTGCCCATGTCTGTTGCCCGTAATGGTGTGTACCCAGGAGGGGTTTGGGAAAAAGATCTCTACTCCCAAGTGTGAGCAGGTGAGGGCCCAGAGAGTAGGGCCAACGAGTGACTGGGGAGGCAGAGAAGGTGAAAGAAGATCCAGCTGCTGTGTTTTCCTCAGGACAGGAAGGCAGGGTCTCCTAAGCTGTGGAAGGGCCAGTGCAAAACCTTTTTGCAAGGAGCCTGGAGAGAGGGCATATAATAGGCCTGGGATGGGGCACGGCCTGATGGGTGCCTGGTCTCCCTTGACTCAGCCAGGCAGGCACCGTTTGGGGAGAACCCGGCGGTCCCAGCAGCCGCCCCTCTGTTGCCGTGACCAGCAGCCCCCAGCGTGGCTTGGAGTGCACTGTCTGTGCCTCACAGCGCTCCTGGAACCAGGGCTGTCGTCAGCTCGGGGTGTGGATGGTGAAACGGGCTTGAGGAGGCTACATAGCTTGTCCCGGGATGGACAGATGTGGAGCTCTCTCCCGGGCAGTGTCTGAGTCACCCCAGAGCCCTGCTTTTCCCATCCCACCACACTGCTTTCCTCCGTGGGGACACATGGAGAGGCCGCAGGTCCCCTGGCTCCCTGACTCTTCACTCGTTCCTTCCCAGTTAGGGCCTCTGCCTCTTGTTCTGGGACATTGTTGGGGAGGCCAGGGGCCTGTGGCCCCTCTACCAGAAGTACTCGACATTAAGGTGACAGCACAGAATAGGGTGACCAAAACTCCCCCTCTGAAGCCAACGTAAACAAGTTGACAGTCAGCCTTGTCACCAGGAAAAGGGCAGGATTTGGTGTTTGAGGAGCACTGGGTAGTCCATGCGGCCTGAGCACAGTAAAGCCGCTCTCCCCTTGGGTGTGTTTAGGCATGTGTATGAAACCGTCGGTGGCCCTCTGGGCCCTGCAAGGCTGGCCTGTGCGCAGCTGGACTGTGCCGTGCACCTCTGGAAGGCATGAAGCTGACCCTCCCATGCCCCGCCAGTCCACAGAGAAAGGCAGGCGGCTAACGTTTTGTGTGGCTGGTTCTTGAGAGAATAACAACTACCACCATTTTGAGGGCCCTTCCTCCCATAAATGCAAACCGTGCTAAGTGTTTGTGTGCACCCTCTCCAGTCCTCGCACGACTGCCCTGAGAGGTGGTACTGTTATGGTCCATGTTTCACCAAAGCGGAAGTGATTAAGAGATTACCAGCTGGTCTTACCCGCTCGTGACTTGGGTCTGTCCATGCTGCGAAACCTCACTGTTCGGCCCTTTCTGGCCCACCTCCCTGAGCACTCTTCTTAGCTGTTGTCAACAGGTTCTCCATATTTCAGTGAGTGATTTTGTGACATGTGAGCCCAAAAGGCCACTTTAAGCCTGTTGAGCAAGTTGCTGGGATCTGATAAACATGCACAAACAAGTGACTGACATTTAAAACTCTGCCTCATTCTGTGACCACATCCCAGAGGTAACAAATGTACCTCTTATTCTGGGCAGGAGGTTGAATCCACAGTTGATATCATCGGTGTATTGATAGAGCAGTGCCCTGGAAGTTGACAGTTTTAACTTATTTCCTGTTCTCTGAGCCCACAAGTGATCACTTTTGGTATATTCAGGAATACCACAGTAAGGTGGAATGTGCCTAAGGATAAAAGTAGTTTGGAGACTTTTAAAAAGTTTTATTTCTCAGTCATGAAAATCATGCTGTTTGAGATGTGTGTGTGTGTATTATATATACATTTATATATGATTTGTGTGTGTGTGAGGCATTGGATAAATTCAGGTTTTAAATGAGCAAACCCACCAAAGATCCATTTCAGAGGTGCTGCTTAGACTCATGATAGTCTTAAACTGAGCTTTGCACATTTTTCTAGCATTCTGTGGCCCACTGGAATTCTCAGCCGACCCTAATTTGCTTTGGCCTATTCATATTCCCTGGTGCTAGCCCTTCCAGGATTAAAAGCACCTATCTATATAAAACCAACCACACAAGGCGTGGCAGAACCTGAGCTCATTTCTGTTGGGTGCCTGGTGATGGAGGTCTGAGTGACAGTGTCAGCACTGGTTTTCATGGCTGCTTTAATCTCCCCTGCTTCCCAGTCAGCAGAAGAATCTTCTGAACTTGGGAGCCCAGAGTGTCACCTGCCATCAGGACCTTTGTTGGGCAGGTCCCCCTCTTCAGCCCTTAGTCCCATTCCCATTCCCACTGAAGGAGAAGCTGGGGTCTTGAGAATCATATGTCATTCCCTGGTGTCAGTATTCTCGGGATAGAGGAAGGAAAGCTCTGGCAGCTTTCAGACTCCCCTTTGAGCTTTAGGCCTGGGTGTAAAAGAAGAGAGCACAGTCTGCGCATGCCTGAGAAGAAGCATCCCACCCCAGCTGCACCATTTGATTCTCCTTGAGAATGCTCCTGCTATACACAAAGCCTTAGAGGACACAGCCATGCTCCTGTGACTTCCTGAGCAGCCTCTCCAAGCCCAGCAAGGCCTACAGCTGGAACATGCTGGTCGCCTCCATGTTGCGAGAGGCTGAAGCAGTCCTGGAAGTGTCCTCTGAACACTTCCATTGGCTTGAGTCACCCAGGTAAGGGAGGCAGCCAGCGTCTTTCACAAGTTTCCAGAAGTTCTTCCGAAACTTCAGGCCAACGAAGGCATAGAGCACAGGATTAAGGCAGGCACGCAGGTAGGCGATGGCCTCTGTCACTGTGATGGCATAGTGAAAGCTAGTCATGGTGTGGTACTCCCAGCTCGTGCTGCGGATGAGCTTCACCAGGTTGAAGGGCGTCTGGGTCAGCAGGAACACCGCCACCACCAGGAAGATGATCTTCAGAGACTTGTGCTTCTGGAAGCCTCGGGCCTGAAGCAGTGTCTTGATTATGACTGAGTAGCAGACGGTCATGGCAAGCAGTGGCAGGAAGAACCCCAGTGTCATCTGGGTGGCCAGAACCATGGTGGAAATCTCCTCGTTGTGATAGCCGCAGACAGGCTTGTCAAAGTAAAGGACGTTGCCGTAGATGATCTGCGGCAGGGAAACCAGCAGGGAAACTACCCAGATGGACAAGCAGATGGCCTTACCCCAGGCCATCCACTTGGCCTGCTGGTTATAGGCCTTGGTGGCCTGAACCACTGCAATGAAGCGGTCCACGGTGATGCAGGTGAGGATGAGCATGGACGTGTAGAAGTTCAAGGTGTAGATGCCCAGCAGGGTTTTGCACATGACGTTGCCAAAGACCCACTCGTGGATGCCTGCATAGGCCCAGAAGGGCAGAGTACAGACGAACACCAGGTCAGCCAAGGGCAGGTTCATTAGGAACACGTCCGTCAGGCTCTTCAGCTTCTGGTAGAAGATGTATATGACCAGCACCAGGGAGTTCCCCACCAGGCCACAGATGAACACCACCACATACATGCAGGGCAGGAAGAACTTGCTGAACTGCAGGAAGTGTTCATGCCCCTGGCTGCTGTCATTGGAAGCGTTGAAGAACCCGAGGTCTCCGTAGTCATACTCGGCCATGGTGTCTGTTCTGATGGACCCCTGGGAGTCAAACCACAGGAATTATATATATTCGGGGCTCAGGGTGATCCCTCCTGTCTTCCCATTGCCCACAGTTAGGGGGCAGATAGTCACCTCCTAAACCTACCCACTGTTCGGCTCAGTAGCAGCCCAGTATACTGGGGACAACCAGTTCTGAGGGGAAACTGCTCAGACAGGATGAGGAACCCTTCCCTGGCCCTAAAGTTCTCAAGATCTCACCCATCTGAGAGACAACACGTAACTGACCCCACCCACATTCCATGAAATCCTGTGCTCGATGACCTTGGAAGCAAAGGTCACCACGTGGTGAAATGGGGACTGTGTCCTTTTGGGAGAGCTGCGCTGCTCTTCAGTGGGGAGGGCTGTATTCATCTGCCCATGCCTCGGAGAAGGTGCCCACCCAGCCTGTGCCCCGTCTTCTGTTAAGTTGACCCCTGGACTACGAATTGTGAAAGCTAAGGCAATGCCCCCCCTTTCAGGGGGTCCACCATCAGGGAGGCTCCTGGAGACCAAGAGGTGTTTGGTCCTTTCTGCCTAGGTGGGCCATCCATCCCGCCTCGTCTTGCCGTGATGGGGAGCCAGGGCAGGGAAGAGCCCAGGCTGCCCAGTGCTTTGGCCGAGCGGCTTTCTGACCAGGGAACTGGGCGGTTTTCATCACGCCCAACCCCAGCTTTCCCCTTCATCATCTCTCACAGTGTATGACATTCCACCCTCAGGGCCTCTTTGATCTTCAGGAATCTCTTACAAGGTAGATTCCCCCAGAAGGGAACATTGCTTTAGCTTTTATAACCAGCAGTGTAGGGCTGAGGGTCTCCTTTAACACACGGAAGAGCTGATTGAAATGGGACGTCAGGTGGGTGGGCTACCGCAGCAGGGCTGGTGGCCAGCCTTGCAGTGGGGCTACTTATGGCAAAGACCAAATAGCTGTCTCTCTTGCCTGGTGGTCCCAGCCCTTCAAGGTTATCACTTCCTCTGACCCTTCTCTGGGCCCTGTGACCCTGCTGGGGACCATGGACCAGACACGGGTGATATAATCTGTGGTGTGGGAGTGGGGGCAACTGCGGCAGCATCGGCCTTGGAGGGCCGGGTCAGTCCCTGCCACTGTCCTGCAGGTACTCAGTACGCAGGGACTCTTCCAGTGAGCGGTGCCATATCCCACTGGCACCTCAAGGAAATGTTTAAGAAGAGAGGCATTTGGTTTAGCAAAGTCAGAATATCAACCGGCCAGACAGGGCATAAAAGGAGAGATGATCTCTCCTTTCTGGTCTCCTCGGAGACTTTTCTCTTCCTGATGCTGGGTCCTGACAGGAAGGGATGTCAGCCCTGCTGCCACCTTGGTATTTCATGGGCTTCAAGCACCCTTTCTCTCCAAGGAAGGACCTTGTCTTTGGGCTGAGACTACTCACTGAAAAGTCCCTCCTCCTGGACCACAAAATGTTGGATCTCTAAGAGTGAAAGGCCAACCCATAGGCATTGTGCCCCACCAGCTCTGGGCTGCTAGGTTAAGTGGGTCAGACGATGCTGTGTGTGTGTTACTGCTTCACATGGGGACAAAAATATATTCTTCATCATTTAGAATATTGACATTGAAAGTAATGTCAGACCTCCATTATTGTTTGACTTACTCTTGGCCTTTAAAAGAAATTCTCCTGGGACTTCCCTGGTGGTGCAGTGGTTAAGAATCCTCCTGCCAATACAGGGGACGTGGGTTTGATCCCTGGTCCAGGAAGATCCCACATGCCGCAGAGCAGCTAAGCCTGTGTGCCACAACTACTGAGCCTGTGCTCTAAAGCCTGTGAGCCACAACTACTGAGCCCACGTGCCACAACTTCTGAAGCCCGCGTGCCCTAGAGGCCGTGCTCTGCAACAAGAGAAGCCACCGCAAGCAATGAGAAGCCCACACCACAACAAAGAGTAGCACCCGCTTGCCACAACTACAGAAAGCCCACGCAGCAAGGAAGAGAGCCAAATATAAATAAATAGATAAATTAATTAATAATTCTCCTACTACTAAGGCTGTTGCTGCATCCTTAGGCTGGCATTGCAGTTTCTTCAGATGACCCATGCAAATTCATTTGTAATAATTGGTAAACTAAACAGTGTTTAACAGATTGGGACTGCACAGTTCTGTGCAGATGGAGTATTAAAAATTACTTTCCCTTCTAGAAATATTAAAACCATTTATTTCTTTATTTTCTCTAACCAAAGTCCTAAGTTGATTTGTGAAAATTAAAAAGAAAGTAATATATACAACTTTGGAAATAGTAAGTGTCTGATAATAAATAAATAAGCAAAGTATAATTTAGGCATAAAACAGAATATGACTGAAATGTCTAGGAAGCACCTTTAATGATTTTGGAAAATGCAGTACATTAAAAAAATTTTTATTGGAGTATAGTTGATTGACAACGTTGTGTTAGTTTCAGGTATACAGCAAAGTGAATCAGTTATATATATATAACTGATATATATATATATATAACTCCACTTTTTTTTCTTTTCTTTTTTTTTTTTTTTTTTTTTTGTGCTAGGCGGACCTCTCACTGTTGTGGCCTCTCCCGTTGCGGAGCACAGGCTCCGGACGCGCAGGCTCAGTGGCCATGGCTCACGGGCCCAGCCGCTCGGCGGCATGTGGGATCCTCCCAGACCGGGGCACGAACCCGTGTCCCCTGCATTGGCAGGCGGACTCTCAACCACTGCGCCACCAGGGTAGACCCTCTCCACTATTTTTTCCGATTCTTTTCCCATGTAGCTCATTGCAGAGTACTGAAGAGTTCCCTGTGCTATACAGCAGGTTCTTATTGGTTATCTATTTTTACATATAGTAGTGTGTATATGCCAATCCCAATCTCCCAATTTATCCCTCCCCGCCCCCCAAAAATGCAATATAATATTGGCTGTTACTGTTACAACGAGTAGATCACAAAGTAAATGTAGAATTGATCATGATTCTCAGCGTTCTTTGATCATAAACCCCTTTGATTAGAGTCTTATTAAAGCTGTAGCTCTTTTCCCTCAGTAATAATGTGCAAACATGCCTGCAGCTCCGGGTCCTGAACCCTTTAAATCCTTCTGCCCCATAGTCTATAGACTTTGTTTACAAATCTGTGATAATCTATAAGGTTTTGACTATATTTTTTAAAGCATAGGAAAATGATCAGATTTTATCAGCAGTTCATCCCTGGCTGGTAGAATTAGGGGTGACTTACTTCCATTCCTCCTTTATATTTTTCTGTATTTTCTGAAGTTGCTACAGTTGTATATTGACATATATGGAGAAAAGAAAGTAAACCATAATCTAAGATAACAGCTTGTCTTACAAAATGGAAAAGAAAAACAGAAGAAGAGAGTAGTCAATGAACATACCCAGTGACTAGACTCTCCTTATCTCCTGGGGAGGGTCTAACTATGGCATTACTATCAGCATCATCTTACAAGCATCATCTTACAGAACCAGGTGAAGTCATAATCCTCTCCTCGGACCCTCATGGCAGCAAATAGCAGAGATGGAGTTTGAGCCAAGGGCAGCTGAGCTTGAAAGCCTGGGCGTTTGACACCGTACCGTGCTGCAGGCAGGACTCTGAGAATCCCAACAACCTGGAGTTAGCCCCTCTTTTAACTCTAAAGAAGAAGACCAATGACTCACCAGTAGAGATGCTCTCTCAGTTTGTTCCTGAGATGAGGTTGCTCACAGCAGCCAGGTTGGGCCTCTGCCTCTCTGATGTGGTCCGTGTTTCCGTTGAGTAATTTTAAGAGCCCTCGGTTGGTGATTATAAGAGACCCAGCCCTTCCCCGTCTTGCAGATCATAATCCACATGACCAGCCTGCACCCATGTAATTTGGGGGTCAAAGAGACGAAGCAGTGGCTCTGATGCTGCACGCCCCCTGCAACCTGGCTGGGGTCTTACTCTTTTGCCAGGATCCAAGAGGGTTTTAATTTGTAAACTGAAGGGGAGCAATATGCAGTGTCCGGTAGTCCAGTGAAGCTGGTGGCATTTGTACCCTAAAATTATTTCATTCACTAGTCGTGTGTCTCTGTTGGGCGGTTTGGGTCTGGACCAATGCAAAGTCGATGCTGTGGCCTGGGTTCCCTGTGTGCCTGCAGCTCCAGTATATTTGACAAGCCTGATTCTCATACCAGTCCTGCAAGTAGGTATTACACCATTTTATAGATGAGAATACAGAGGACTGTAGCCAAAGAACAGCCCCACGGACTCACAGCTAATAACTGCCACTTCCAGGATACAAACCCAGGTCTCCGTCATTGCCAGACGGCTTCTAGATGATGGGTCTGCTAGAGGGCCAGACACAGCCCTTCTTCCTAAACCCACACCACTCAGACAGGGCTCACCGCCCTGCTTGTCCAGGCTAGAATCAACAGAGAACAGGCTGAACCAAACAGTGAAGGTCAAAGCACCATCTTCCTGAAAGAAATCTTCTGAGACAAGACATTCCTTCACAGTGAGCCAGCCTGACATCTTGGAATCTTTAAGCTTTGAGAGATGAGTTTTTCCCAGAGACAAACGAACCGTTATCACTTAGGACCAGTTCACAGGGTGACGTTAGAAGGGGCTGAACCTTGTCAGACACACTGGCTCAGCCATGCTCGTCCCTCTCAGCAATCGCTTACCCTCCGTGGGGAAGAACAGGCCTCTGCCTGGTGCCCTCCATGACCACAGACATGCTTGGGAAGGAGGGGTGATGTGTATCTTAGAGAGAGCGTGACCGTACTCGTCATAACCATTCTCCAATGGAAAGTTCTCCGATGGAAAACTTGCAACTAAATCAGAGGATGAGAGCCCCTCACAATTTGGGGGCCAGAATTTTACTTCAAGCACTTTACAAAGTGCCTTCTGTTGTCTTCCAATTTGTAGTGCTTATTGCTTACCTTTGAAACAAAACTCTGAACTTCTTAAGGGCAAGTACCCAACCGTATGTCTTGGGTTTTTCCCAGAATATGTAAACATTTCCGAAACAGAATTGAGGGAGAGGAAAAGGTCTGTGGCAGCCGTGCCCCCCGCAGATTCTCAGAAGTCAGACTGTGCTGACTTGCTTCCTTTTTCTGAACACCTGACATTCTGGAGCCAGGGCCCTGCATAGGACGGCAGTTCAGGACACAGGGACGAGGCAGTTGCTGCTGGTAGAGGAGTAACTGCCAGGCGGTGGTGGGTGGCGGCGGCTGTGGAGGACGAGTTGGAAAAACGCTCAGAAAAGCAGCCTAACCAGAGGGCAGCAGGCGGCAGGTCAGGTGTCAGGACGGGCATGTGGGTCTGCGTGTTTTGGTCAGCCCATAGTTACCAAGTAATCAGAAATCAACACCAGAAGTGGTCTCCTTCACTTGATTTTTAGGCAAAAAAGGAAAACAATGACTAAAAGAAAAACTACTAGGAATTTAATAGTAAAATAGAAAGATGCGCTCAAGCCGCACAGTGAACGTGGCCCACCGTGTGGCTCAGCCTCTCCTTCCAAACCCGAGCTGTTCAGTAGAGCCTTCTGAGATGACAGGCGTGTCCTGTGTCTGTGCATCCAACACAGCGGGCACTAACTCCTGTGGCTGTTAGGCACTCGAAGTGTGGCTAGTGCAACCACAGAGCCAAGCTTTTAGGTTTGTTTTAATTCTGATGAATTTGAATTTAAGCAGCCACGTGAGGCCAGTGGTACTGTATTGAACAGGGCAGTTGTAAACCAAAGACTTCTCCAGTTCACAGGAGACCCCGTGTAACAGGCAGAGCAACACTCCAACCATGCTGGCTTAGCAAGGCGGAGGGGTGGATGGAGCCCTCTGGGGAAGGCTGTCAGCAGGACACTCAGGCCATGAGGCTCTCTGGGCTCCATTCCTTCCTCAGCCAACCTGAACAGCCAGAGAATCTGCTCCCTGGGCAACTGGCAGAATTGAAGTTAAAGAAAAAAGAGGCTAAGGCATTTTGATTTGTGACAGGAGAATACTGTATATATTACAGCTGCAGAGAGCAAGCTGGAGGGACCTCACCTGTGACCCCTAGTCCAGGCAGGCGTGGACCCCTGGACTGCGTTGCTGGGGACTTCCTCAGCGTCCTTGCCTGTGGTCACCACTTTATTCTTACTTGGTTCCAAAGTGGAGCAAGCCTTGGTCATGTCCTTGGGGACGTTTGGGACAGAGGACCACCTTGGCTGTGTGCATGACAGGGGCCCAGGCCAAATATGTCAGGTGTTGCCAAGATGACCACCCTGATAGGGTGGAGCAAGTTGACAGATATACGTGCCTTACGACAGTTCAGCTCGACCAACCACAGGCTCAGGGACAGAAATTCAGATGGACAGGAAGGGATGACGTGCCATCAGCCACGAGAGGCCACCGTAGCTAGCAGTAGGCTCCCATGGCCAGAGCAAGGGGAGGAGGAAGGTCACTTTTGGGTAGTGAGTTTGTCTTGCATCTTTTCTGAGGGAAACACCTCAATGGCAACAGAAGGAGATAGGGTGACCCCTAGTGGCCTTATCTTTGTTCCTTGTCATTCTCAAACTTTAAAATCCTTTGACATCTTCCAACAGAGTTGCTTGAACATTTTCTACTGCATCCCACAGTCAGAAATTTACATGGCTACCCAGGTGTGTATGTGTATAGACAGAGTCAAACAAGAGCCTCATAAAACAGTGCTTATCCTTACCACACGCAATATAATGCAAAAACGCATTCATATTTTCTATTATATCCTATTTCTTTTTCTTTTTTTTTTTTTTTGCGGTATGCGGGCCTCTCACTGCTGTGGCCTCTCCCGTTGCGGAGCACAGGCTCCGGATGCGCAGGCCTAGCGGCCATGGCTCACGGGCTTAGTTGCTCCGCGGCATGTGGGATCTTCCCGGACCAGGGCACGAACCCGTGACCCCTGCATCGGCAGGCGGATTCTCAACCACTGCGCCACCAGGGAAGCCCTTTTTTACCCTTTTATAGGAACATTTTTGCAAAAGCATCAGAGCACACCCAGAACTGTCTGTAAATGACAAAAGACTTAAAAATGACCACGGTTAAAGATTTGATGAAAGTTCATACTAATGCAGTTGACAGGGAAATTTAGTTATTTCTGAGACACACATTTTAAAATAATAACTAGAATTATGACTTATAACATTATACTAGAACATATAAGATTTTTAGGAATTTCATGTAATGTCTAAAACATTTATATTAACATATTTTCCATACAAATAACCCAAAGAAAGTTTAGTATTAGTTTTTTTGTTTTCTTTAAATTTTTTAATTTAATTTTATTTTTTTTATACAGCAGGTTCTTATTAGTCATCAATTTTACACACATCAGTGTATACATGTCAATCGCAATCGCCCAATTCATCACACCACCATCCCCACCCCCCCGCGGCTTTCCCCCCTTGGTGTCCATACGTTTGTTCTCTACATCTGTGTCTCAACTTCTGCCCTGCAAACTGGTTCATCTGTACCATTTTTCTAGGTTCCACGTACATGCGTTAATATACGATGTTTGTTTTTCTCTTTCTGACTTACTTCACTCTATATGACAGTCTCTAGATCCATCCACGTCTCAGCAGATGACCCAATTTCGTTCCTTTTTATGGCTGAGTAATATTCCATTGTATATATGGACTACAACTTCTTTATCCATTCGTCTGTCAATGGGCATTCAGGTTGCTTCCAAGACCTGGCTATTGTAAATAGTGCTGCAATGAACATTGGGTGCATGTGTTGAATTATGGTTTTCTCTGGGTATATGCCCAGTAGTGGGATTGCTGGATCATATGGTAATTCTATTTTTAGTTTTTTAAGGAGCCTCCATACTGTTCTCCATAGTGGCTGTATCAATTTACATTCCCACCAACAGTGCAAGAGGGTTCCCTTTTCTCCACACCCTCTCCAGCATTTATTGTTTGTAGATTTCCTGATGATGCCCATTCTGCCTGGTGTGAGGTGATGATACCTCATTGTAGTTTTGATTTGCATTTCTCTAATAATTAGTGATGTTGAGCAGCTTTTCATGTGCTTCTTGGCCATCTGTATGTCTTCTTTAGAGAAATGTCTATTTGGGTCTTCTGCCCATTTTTGGATTGGGTTGTTTGTTTCTTTAATATTGAGCTGCATGAGCTGTTTATATATTTTGGAGATTAATCCTTTGTCTGTTGATTCATTTGCAAATATTTTCTCCCATTCTGAGGGTTGTCTTTTTGTCTTGTTTATGGTTTCCTTTGCTGTGCAAAAGCTTTGAAGTTTCATTAGGTCCCATTTGTTTATTTTTGTTTTTATTTCCATTACTCCAGGAGGTGGATCAAAAGAGATCTTGCTGTGATTTATGTCAAAGAGTGTTCTTCCTATGTTTTTCTCTAACAGTTTTATAGTGTCCGGTCTTACATTTAGGTCTCAAATCCATTTTGAGTTGATTTTTGTGTATGGTGTTAGGGATGGTTCTAATTTCATTCTTTTCCATGTAGCTGTCCAGTTTTCCCAGCACCACTTATTGAAGAGACTGTCTTTTCTCCATTGTATATCCTTGCCTCCTTTTTCATAGATTAGTTGCCCATAGGTGCATGGGTTTATCTCTGGGCTTTCTATCTTGTTCCATTGATCTATGTTTCTCTTTTTGTGTCAGTACCATATTGTCTTGATTAGTGTAGCTTTGTAGTATAGCCTGAAGTCAGGAAGTCTCATTCCTCCCTCTCCGTTTTTTTCCCTCAAGACTGCTTTGGCTATTTGGGGTCTTTTGTGTCTCCATACAAATTTAAAAATTTTTTGTTCTAGTTCTGTAAAAAATGCCATTGGTAATTTGATAGGGATTGCATTGAATCTGTAGATTGCTTTGGGTAGTATAGTTATTTTCATAATATTGATTCTTCCAATCCAAGAACGTGGTATATCTCTCCATCTGTTGGTATCATCTTTAATTTCTTTCATCAGTGTCTTATAGTTTTCTGCATACAGGTCTTTTGTCTCCCTAGGTAGGTTTATTCCTGGGTATTTTATTCTTTTTGTTGCAGTGGTAAACGGGAGTGTTTCCTTAATTTCTCTTTCAGATTTTTCATCATTAGTGTATAAGAATTCAAGAGATTTCTGTGCATTAATTTTGTATCCTGCAACTTTACCAAATTCATTGATTAGTTCTAGTAGTTTTCTGGTAGCATTTTTAGGATTCTATATGTATAGTATCATGTCATCTGCAACCAGTGACAGTTTTACTTCTTCTTTTCCAATTTGTATTCCTTTTATTTCTTTTTCTTCTCTGATTGCCATGGCTAGGACTTACAAAACTGTGTTGAATAATAGTGGTGAGAATGGACATCCTTGTCTTGTTCCTGATCTTAGAGGAAATGCTTTCAGTTTTTCACCATTGAGAATGATGTTTGCTGTGGGTTTGTCATATATGGCCTTTATTATGTTGAGGTAGGTTCCCTCTATGCCCACTTTCTGGAGAGTTTTTATCATAAATGGGTGTTGAATTTTGTCAAAAGCTTTTTCTGCATCTATTGAGATGATCATATGGTTTTTATTTTTTTTATTTTATTTTATTTTTTTTTTCGGTACGCAGGCCTCTCACTGTTGTGGCCTCTCCCATTGTGGAGCACAGGCTCTGGACACGCAGGCTCAGTGTCCATGGCTCACGGGCCCAGCCGCTCTGCGGCATGTGGGATCTTCCCGGACCAGGGCACAAACCCATGTTCCCTGCATCGGCAGGTGGACTCTTAACCACTGTGCCACCAGGGAAGCCAGATCATATGGGTTTTATTCTTCAATTTGTTAATACGGTGTATTACATCAATTGATTTGTGTATATTGAAGAATCCTTGCATCCCTGGGATAAGTCCCACTTGATCATGGTGTATGATCCTTTT
Source organism: Kogia breviceps (assembly GCF_026419965.1). Taxonomy (NCBI): domain Eukaryota; kingdom Metazoa; phylum Chordata; class Mammalia; order Artiodactyla; family Physeteridae; genus Kogia; species Kogia breviceps. Next base: position 42,027,070 of record NC_081319.1, read on the forward strand.
AATGTGTGGTTGGATTCTGTTTACTAATATTTTGTTGAGGAGTTTTGCATCTATATTCATCAATGATATTGGTCTGTAATTTTCTTTTTTTTTGTAGTATCTTTGTTTGGTTTTGGTATCAGGGTGATGGTGGCCTCATAGAATGAGTTTGGGAGTGTTCCTTCCTCTGCAATTTTTTGGAAGAGTTTGAGAAGGATGGGTGTTAGCTCTTCTCTAAATGTTTGGTAGAATTCACCTGTGAAGCCATCTGGTCCTGAACTTTTGTTTGGTAGAAGATTGTTAATCACAGTTTCAATTTCATTACTATGATTGGTCTGTTCATATTTTCTTTTTCTTCCTGGTTCTATCTTGGAAGGTTATAACCTTTCTAAGAATTTGTCCATTTCTTCCAGGTTGTCCATTTTATTGTCATAGAGTTGCTGTAGTAGTCTCTTAGGATGATTTGTATTTCTGCGGTGTCTGTTGTAACTTCTTTTTCATTTCTAATTTTATTGATTTGAGTCCTCTCCCTCTTTTTCTTTTTTTTTGCGGTACACGGGCCTCTCACTCTTGTGGCCTCTCCCGTTGCAGAGCACAGGCTCCGGACGCACAGGCTCAGCGGCCAGGGCTCACGGACCCAGCCGCTCCGCGGTATGTGGGATCTTCCCAGACCGGGGCACGAACCCATGTTCCCTGCATCGGCAGGCGGATTCTCAACCACTGTGCCACCAGGGAAGCCCTCCCTCTTTTTCTTGATGAGTCTGGCTAATGGTTTATCGGTTTGGTTTTTCTCAAACAACCAGCTTTTACTTTTATTGATCTTTGCTATTGTTTTCTTTGTTTCTATTTCATTTATTTCTGCTCTGATCTTTATGATTTCTTTCCTTCTGGTAACTTTGGGTTTTGTTTGTTCTTCTTTGTCTAGTTCCTTTAGGTGTAAGGTTAGATTGTTTATTTGAGATTTTTCTTGTTTCTTGAGGTAGGCTTGTATAGCTATAAACTTCTGCTTAGAACTGCTTTTGCTGTATCCCATAGGTTTTGGATAGTCATGTTTTCATTGTAATTTGTCTCTAGGTATTTTTTTATTTCTTCAGTGATCTCTTGGTTATTTAGTAACGTATTGTTTAGCCTCCATGTGTTTGTGCTTTTTACGTTTTCTGCCGTGTAATTCATTTCTAATCTCTTAGCATTGTGGTCAGAAAAGATGCCTGATATGATTTCAGTTTTCTTAAATTTACTGAGGCTTGATTTGTGACCCAAGATGTGATCTATCCTGGAGAATGTTCCATGTGCACTTGAGAAGAAAGTGTAATCTGCTGTTTTTGGATGGAATGTCCTGTAAATATCAATTAAATCTATCTGGTGTATTGTGTCATTTAAAGCTTGTGTTTCCTTATGTATTTTCATTTTGGATGATCTGTCCATTGGTGTAAGTGAGGTGTTAAAGTCCCCCACTATTACTGTGTTACTGTCGATTTCCTCTTTTATAGCTGTTAGCAGTGCCTTATGTATTGAGGTGCTCCTATGTTGGGTGCATATATATTTATAATTGTTATATCTTCTTGGATTGATCCCTTGATCATTATGTAGTGTCCTTCCTTGTCTCTTGTAACATTCTTTATTTGAAAGTCTGTTTTTTCTGATATGAGTATTGCTACTCCAGCTTTCTTGTGATTTCCCTTTGCATGGAATATGTTTTTCCATCCCCTCACTTTCAGTCTGTATGTGTCCCTAGGTCTGAAGTGGGTCTCTTGTAGACAGCATATATATGGGTCTTGTTTTTGTGTCCATTCAGCAAGCCTGTGTCTTTTTGGTTGGAGCATTTAATCCATTCACGTTTAACGTAATTATCGATATGTTTGTTCCTATGACCATTTTCTTAATTGATTTGGGTTTGTTTTTGTAGATCCTTTTCTTCTCTTGTGGTTCCCACTTAGAGAAGTTCCTTTAGCCTTTGTTGTAGAGCTGGTTTGGTGGTGCGGAATTCTCTTAGCTTTTGCTTGTCTGTAAAGCGTTTGATTTCTCCATGGAATCTGAATGAGTTCCTTTCCAGCTAGAGTAATCTTGGTTGTAGGGTTCTTCCCTTTCATCACTTTAAGTATATCATGCCACTCCCTTCTGGCTTGTAGAGTTTCTGCTGAGAAATCAGCTGTTAACCTTATGGGAGTTCCCTTGTATGTTATTTGTCTCTTTTCCCTTGCTGCTTTCAATAATTTTTCTTTGTCTTTAATTTTTGCCAGTTTGATTACTATGTGACTCGGCGTGTTTCTCCTTGGATTTATCCTGTATGCGACTCTCTGAGCTTCCTGGACTTGGGTGGCTGTTTCCTTTCCCATGTTAGGGAAGTTTTCGACTATAATCTCTTCAAATATTTTCTCGGGTCCTTTCTCTCTCTCTTCTCCTTCTGGGACCCCTATAATGCGAATGTTGTTGCGTTTAATGTTGTCCCAGAGGTCCCTTAGGCTGTCTTCATTTCTTTTCATTCTTTTTTCTTTATTCTGTTCTGCAGCAATGAATTCCACCATTCTGTCTTCCAGGTCACTTATCTGTTCTTCTGCCTCAGTTATACTGGTATTGATTCCTTCTAGTGTAGTTTTCATTTCAGTTATTGTATTGTTCATCTCTGTTTGTTTGGTCTTTAATTCTTCTAGGTGTTTGTTCTTTAATTCTTCTAGGTCTTTGTTCTTTAATTCTTCTAGGTCTTTGTTAAACATGTCTTGCATCTTCTCGATCTTTGCCTCCATTGTTTTTCCAAGGTCCTGGATCATCTTCACTGTCATTATTCTGAATTCTTTTTCTGGAAGGTTGCCTATCTCCACTTCATTTAGTTGTTTTTCTGGGGTTTTATCTTCTTCCTTCATCTGGTACATAGCCCTCTGCCTTTTCATCTTGTCTATCTTTCTGTGAATGTGGTTGTTGTTCCACAGGCTGCAGGATTGTAGTTCTTCTTGCTTCTGCTGTCTGCCCTCTCTTTCCTATTTCTTTTAATATTCGTCATGACTTACTAAATTAATTCACAGCTGACTGAATGGGTCATGACCCACAGTTTGAAAAGCCATTGAAAGGAAACTCTGTGTCCCTAATCATTGCCTTGGAGACTGCATCACCCACCCATGCACACTCCCACCTCCACCCATCTCCCCTTCCCACCTCACAAAGCTCCCCCATGCAGGGCCTCAGCCAGGACTAGCAAGGATTGCAGGACCTACTATGGTAATAGGGTTGTCTGTGTCGTGATGGTCAGAGAGGTGGGGAGATGGAGGAGGAGGGGGAATAAAAGATTAGGACATCTTAGGGTTTATTTGGCTGCACCCCACCACTTGTGGGATCTTAGTTCCCCAACCAGGGATCAAACCCGTGCCCCTTGCAGTGGGAATGCGGAGTCCCAACCATTGGACCACCAGGGAATTCCCGACATCTTTTATTCTTAATGAGGGAATATTGAGAGAACCAGCCACAGTTTTCAGAGTTCGTTTCATCATATGTTATTTGTCTTTCTCATTTATGGTACTTGCACTTTGCACAAGGATGAGAGCAAATGAAACGAGGCAGGCCTGAGGGGCCTTGGGCCCGTCTCCTCTCCCCTGGCCCTGCCTCCTTAGCCATCAAGTGGGGTTGGACTGGATGGTCCTGTGAGCTTTTTCTTGCACTGACATTCTGTGATGGGGGTGGGGGAATCTGGAAGCCAGTGATTGGAAGATGAACGAGAAAGAGGTGTTGGACAGGAAGGAGGTCAGAGGTGGGCTGGGCTGGGGAGAAAAAGGAGTGACAAGCCTTGCCCTTGGTGGCAGCAGGCACTTGAGGACCCCCGTGCCAGCCACCACCTCCAGCCCCTTGCAGCAGCGCCCTGAGCAGCTTGTCACAGCCAGCGGCCTCAGCACTCCAGCAGTAGACAGGAGGGAGGCCGGGAAGCAGGGCCATATGGCGGAGCGAGCAGGCGTGATGTCTAGCTGTCTGAATGAAGCCAAGTCTCGAGCTCAGAGATTTCCAGAGAGGACGGAGGCCTCCCCTTGTGCAGTGCTGTCCTCCAGACAGAGAGGCTTTGTAAGTTGGCAGCAAACAGTCTGCTTTGTGTCTGAGAAAATCCTGTTCGAGGTGAAGGTGCTGCAGTTTGTCCCCAGGTGTGGCTCTGCTAACCCAGTGTCTGCCACTCCATGTGTGACTCGGGGTCTTCCTCCTTCAGGATCTGTTGCTGATTCTTTTCTTGATTTCATCAGCATTACCTCTGCCCTTTTATCCTGAATTTACACACTAACAATTTACGCCCCCACGTATATTTCTTAGCAAGTAGCACAGACATTCTTTGGTTCCTGCACAGGGCAGTGACCTGTCCTTTGGGACAGGGAAAGCCCAGCCACAGCCCCTGCTTGCAAAGAGCATGTGGACCAGGCGGAGATAAGACCCAAAAGCAGATAGGCAAAGCCCAGCGTGACCAGAGCTGTGACACGTGGGTGGCGGGGAGGAGTATGGGGTTCAGGAGCATGGGGGGTGGGAGCGAGCTGCAGGTGCCGCGTCTGTCACAGCCCCTGGGGTGACGCCACCAGTCACTGACCCCAAACTCTTGGTGCATCGTGGTTGCTGCAGGTGCACTGCATGTTGCACAGATATTCCTGCCCCCAGGGTTGAGTGGCATCCGGGACAGGCTTAGGCGAGACTCACTGGATTTTGCCAACTCTGAACCACCCATCTTCGCATCTGCATGAAGAACACCTGGGTGCTCCCGGGACCTTCCCAGCGTCCTGCTGACTGAGTGAGGAGCCTCAGGCCTCAGACACAGGACGTAGACTTTGGGGGACGGTATCTGCTGCCCCTCCCCATGGGCGGGTTGTGCATCTCTGCCCATCGTTACTGCCTCTCCCTGTGGAAGGATGAGCCTCATGCCCCTGCTGTGGCGTGTTTGGCCACAGGACCCACCCGGCAGTGTAATGTGAGGAGCAGTGTGGTGAGAACCATTTCTGAGCAGAGGCGATGGCCGCCACCTCCAGGCAGAAGCTCTGTGACCATTAGGGTGTGGCCACCCACTGTACTCTCTTGTATTTCTCGTGTTCCAGAGATGGTGTGAGGTCCCAGGCTCACCTGAGCTCTGGGATTCAGGGTCTGTTAACTCCCTGGGAAAGCTGTAGAGCCCCTCCCCAGGCATTACACCTGGCCGCAGCCCGGATAGCGCTGTCAGAGAAGCACACCAGTTTTCCAGCATAAGTTGTAGGTCCACTCTAGGGGCAGCCGTGAACTTGGTGCCCGAGGGGGTGTGAGGGTAGGTGAGGAGGGCCATCTGAGCACGTGGTCTGGACGCTTGCTGTCAGCCGCTGACCTCGCGTGTGCTACTGTATGTGCTGAGACCTCCTTCCAGTCCGGCCGCAGCTGTCTGTCCCTGCCTCAGGTGGAGCGCATCTGTGGGGTAGGGCCCATGCCCGCCTCACGTGTCCTGTGCAGTGCTGGGCCGCCGCCTTAGGACCCGCTCAGCAGCAGGCAGGGTGAGGGTAGGGCAGTTCTGAGTTCACGCAAGTTCACACAGGGCCGCAGGGGTTGAGTGAATGTGCCTGGGAGCCAGGCTGGTGAGAGCCCAGGGGTGTGTGTAGGGGGTGGGATGGGGGAGCAGAACTGGGTGAGGGCATTTTGGGGCCTATTGACCTCACCCCAGAAACATCTGGGGAGAGCCTGCCAGGACAGTTGAGAAGGGGATTATCACAGCATTTTGGGAAAAAGCCATGCTGCTCAGGAGATCTTCCTCATTAACCCTTTCCCATGGGGCAAAGCAGCAAATCATTTCCCTTTCCTGGACCTAGGTTCTTCTCAGGCAGCATTGGGGACTGAAGCTGGTTGGGTTTGAGATCCCTGAGCTCATCATATAAGCGATTGGCCGCACTGGGTGTGGGACCCAGCAAGATGAGCACTGAGCTGGAGTCAGGGTGTCTGACTCTGGCCCTGCCTCTCAAGACCTGCCTGGGCCTTTGTGTCCCCATCAGCGAAGTGTGGGCACTGCTCTGAGGATCAGCAACTCAGCAGGGGTTAAAAATGTTCCATGGGAGCGCTAGAGTTAAAATTCAATAGATGTCTTGGGACTTCCCTGGTGGTCCAGTGATAAAGAATCTGCCTTCCAATGCAGGGGCCTCGAGTTTGATCCCTGGTCAGGGAACTAGGATCCCACATGCCGTGGGGCAACTAATCCCGCGTGCCACAACTACTGAGCTCGCGTGCCTCAACTAGAGAGCCCGTGCGCCACAGCTACAGAGCCCATGCACCCTGGAGCCTATGTGCCACAACTAGAGCGAGAAAACCCCCACGCCACAACTAGAGAGAAGCCCCGAACGCTGCAACGAGCAAAGAGCCCGCACACTGTAACGAAAGATCCCGCATGCCTCAACGAAGATCCCGTGTGCCACAACTAAGAACTGACGCAGCCAAAAAAATAAGGAAAATAAATATTAAAAGAAAATTAATAGATGTCTTTACTGCAGGACATCTCAGAGCTTTGAATTTACTGTTTAAGAATGCCATGAATTTCTAATAAAGAGTGCAGGGTTCCCCTCCCCTGGCAGTGGTGTTCCACAGAGCACACTTTGGGAACCATGGCACCTCTGTACTGCCAGGCAGTTCCCACAGCTGGTTCTCCGCACAGCAGACAGTGGGTTGTGAGGGAAGAGGAGATGTGGCGTGGATCTGCCCTCTTTGTATGAGTCTCTGTCCCACAACCTCCTTCTCAGGCCATGCTGCTTCCTGCCTCATCAGCTCTGGGTACCTGTCCTTGTTCCCCAGCGATGGGCCAGAGCAGGCTCGTCTAGTCAGGGACTGGCGCTGAAAAGGCAGCATCAGTGGTGCTGGAAACTTACCCCGTGGCTGTAGCTGTACTGGCGTGGGACAGGAGGGTGGTCCATTTGTGCTGTGGTCACCCATCCCACGCCCACCGGGAAGACATTGGGGAAGTCACTGCAGCCCTGTTGTCTTCCCTCCCCATCCTGCCTGCCTGGACCTGGCCCCCATGGCTCTCCACCCACAGAGTCTGTGGGGCCTCTGTCCTGGCCTCCATGATTGAAGGGTTCCCCGTGCATTCTGAGGTTGGCTACCAGACTCCAAGACTATGGGCTTCAGGATGCGGGACCCTGTGTGCTAACTTGGCTGTGTTCTCGTTTGTGACATTTCAGGGACACCACGTCCAACTCTCTTACCCCTGAGGACACTGAAGACATGCCCGTGGGGCAGGATGCTGAAATCTGCTTGCTGAAGTCGGGAGAACTGATGTAAGTGATGGGCCCCCAAGCTGGACTTCCCAGGGTGTCACTTTTGGGGAGGAGGAACACCAGAGGAGGCCTGGCCTTCTGGTGTCCCAGCTGGAAAGCACCCCAGAGGCTCAGACTTGGCACCCCTGGTGGTTTTCAAGTTTGTGCTTCTTTTTCTTTCTTTCCCTTCCTCCCTCCCTTCCATTTATATACAGTAAAGGTCTCCATTTGTAGTGTACAGTGCTTGGATTTTGACAAGTAATACAGTGTAATCACCAGGCATCTGCCAGCCCCCACATTGAGCTCTGCCAGTGGCTTTACAGTCTCAGGCGTCAGCACCCAACCAGCTCCACTCCCAAGTCTGCCAAACAGGAAACCTGGGTCCAGAAAAGCAAATTGACCAGAGTGAAGATATAGAGCAGTGCCATCACCGCAAAAAACTTCCCCGTCCTTTTATACTCATCCTTCCCTCACCCGTATGTCCTGTGTTCTTCCTTTTTGAAAATAACTTTATTTTCTTATTGTAAGAAAATTTTCCTTCTAGAAAATCAGGAAACAGAGATAAGCAAACCACTTTGGATATAGCCTTCCAGTCTTGGTTATACTAATATACCTAATTTTTCAACATAAACAAATATCCTACATCTTATTTCACAGTCTTTTTAAACTTAATATTGCATGAGTGTTTCCCCATATCATTCTTTTTCTCCAGTGTTGTGACCAGTGGCTGCATGATTGCATTATGGTCATTGAGTAGATTCAGTCACTCATTCACAGATATTTATCCAGCACCTACTATGTGCTAGATACTCTTCTAGGTTCTTAGAGCACATCAGTGAACAAAGCAGACAGATTCCTGCCCTCATGTTCACTTTACATTCCAGCAGGGGTGACGGACAATAAACATCAATAAATAAGTAAATTATATAGTATGTTACAAGGTGGTGCTTGCTTTGGAAAAGAAACAGAGTAGGATTAGGTGGGAGGGGTTGCAATGTTACTTTTTCTTAATTTTTTAAATTAGTTATCTATTTTATACATATTAGTGTATATACGTCAATCCCAATCTCCCAGTTCATCCCACCACCACTACCATCACCACCACCCCACGCCTGCTTTTCCCCCTTGGTGTCCATACGTTTGTGGGGTTGCAATTTTAAATAGAAAACGCTAAGAAGGTAAGACTTGAAGGAGTTTTCATGCAGATATGTGAGAGACAGCATTCAGGCAGAAGGAACAGTCAGTGCAAAGGCCCTGGGGCAGGATGGTGTCTGGTGTGTTTAAGGAATAGGGATAGGGTCAGTGTGACTGAAGCAGAAAGAGGGAAGGAGACTGGGTCAGAGAGGGAACAGGGCCCACATCACATCAGGCCTTCTTGGCTATTGTAAGGACCTTGGCTTTTAATCTGAGGGGAATGGGAGCTTTAAAATAAGATTTGGAACAGAAATGTGACTTAATATAATTTACATTATAAAAGGGGTCACTCTAGTTGCCATGTGGAGAATGACTATGAAGGGACAGAAGTAGGGAGACCAGTTGAATTTACATTTATGATGTGAGTCTTATGGACAACAGACTTCTTTTATTTAAGATTATATTTGAGCAGAGATGGCAAACCCTTGATTTCTTTTTATTAGCATCTCTTTTGGCGAGACCGAGTATTGTCCTCTCACTGAACAGATGAGGTCTAGAAAGGTAAAAAAGATTAAAGGCACAATCCAAGTAACTCGGTGCAAGGGGAGAATTCTGGAATGTAAAATTATGAAATGACCCAGCATCAGTGGGGCACCCTGTCAGAGTAAGTAATGCAGCAAGATTTCCATGTTGTAAGAGACCTCTTTTCCAAAATGGACCCTTCTGCCTACTTGCAGATTCTTGAAAATTGTAAATATTGGACAAGACCTTTTTTTACTATAATTAGCAATAAAGCTTAAATTAACACATGGGAAAATGGTCCATGGAATTAAATTTTTACACAGGTGAATGACCTATATCAGAGCTGTTCCTTAGAGCATTTTGGTTTTCTAATCATTGATTAGTCTTCTCATTTGCAAAGCTTGGGGAGTATTCCCATCCACCTCTACGCCTTTGGAGCCAACAGGATTCTTAGCGCCACCACTTATTTGCTTTGCAGTCTTGGGCAAGTTACCTACCCTCTCTGAGTTTTGGTTTCCACCCCTGTGTTAAAGCGGACAGTAATATTTTTGTCCACGAAAGGCAGTTTGGTGTAGTAGAAAGGCAGTGGCTTTGGATCAGACCTGTATGGACCTGGATAGACTTGCTTAGTCTTTTTGAATCTTAGCTTCCTCGTGTATAGACGGGAGCATCATGCTTCCTCACACAGCCCTTGTGACAACACCTGAAGGTGGCGAGCAGAGTTAGCCCTTCCTCAGTTGAGGAGAGGAGATGGGACTGTCCAGGGCCGCACACTGCTGAGCTGCAACCCCGCACTGGAGGCCCTGCCCTCGTGGCCCTCGCTCAGCTGCTGCCTCTGGATTTGCTGGGCAGGAGGAGGCACCACTTAATCAGGGAGACTTTGCCCTTCAGCACAGGTTCATCTTCTAATGTAATTGTCACAACCACCAGAGGCAGGCGTGGTTGTCCCTGTCTGCAGGTGAGGAACCTGAGGCTGACGTGAGGGTGAGCCCTGCGGCAGGTACCAGCACCGGGTTCTCTGGTTCCTGCAGAGAAACTCACTGTCCCTAACCCCTTTAAACTTTTGGAACTGGCTCTTAATCCAGATAATGAGAGTTATGATAGGGACACAGCCCCAAGAAGCCTGTCTCCCCAGGGCCCTCAGACTACCCTGCATTAAAGAGTCTGGGGTGTTTGCATTTATGAAAAGTCAGGGTGCCTGCTTGGAATTTTTTGGCAGGCCCCGGATTTCCCCTGAAAAGAGGGACGACTGACCGAAAGGGCAGGAGGTTTCAAACGATGCGTGTGCTTACTTCTGGTGCTAATTAGGTAAAAGCGGGAGGTGAGGAACTGGAAGGAGAAAGGGGAGAGAAAGAGTGGACAGCTGAGCAGCAGGGCAGCTGCAGGAGAGCTGCAGAAAGCTGAGGCCTTGGCACGCGCTTCCCGTCCTTGAGGGGCACAGAGCGGCCCAGGCCGTCCTCTCAGTTCCAGCCGGCTTGCAGGGACCACACCAGCTTCTTGTGGGCAGGGATTATCATCTGTATTTTTTACTTCTGTGTCCCCAGTGCCTAGAGCTATGCCAGGCACCTAGTAAGTGCTCAGGAAACATCTGATGGCGTGAGCTGCACATCAAGAATGAATTCTCCCATGTTTTTAAGCGTGTCAGTCATGGTGACCCAGGGCTTGTCCTCCCAAGAGCCTCCAGGGTTTCCAGTCACCTAGGAGTCACAGACAACCTGGCCAGTGGACTCAAACGCTTTCCCTGCTTTGATCAAGTCCCTCTCTGCATTCGTATTTTAGGATAAAATTACCCCTCACGGTGGAAGAGATCGCCAACTTCGGGGAGGGCAACAGGGAGCTGTTTGTGAGGTCCAGTACCTATAGCCTCATCCCCATCACTGTGGCCGAGGCAGGCCTCACCATCAGCTGGGTCTTCTCCTCCGACCCCAAGAGTATCTCCTTCAGTGTGGTGTACCGGGAGGCGGAGGACACGCCGCTGGATCAATGTAAGGTGAGGCCATCTCCCTGCCAGCAGGATTCCCTGGGCAGACCTTACCTGGGACGTTGTGAGAGGGGCACAGAGAGACCAGAGTGGGAAAAACCCCTGGGCTGCATCATGCAGAGCAGGCAACACACCCGGGCTTGTCCAGCCTGGGGGAGGAGAGCTGTCTGCTAATGTCTGAAGGCCCACTCCTGGCTCAGCTTCAGGCTGACCTTGGAATAGGTCAGTAGGTGAAACTGAAAGGAATACAGATGTGTGACTCAGTTTAAGGATCATTCTTTTAACAGAGCCATGGCGAGCAAGAACGGGTCACCATGGGAGGTGGGGACCAAGATCTTTGCTTCTGGTTATGAGCTTAGGGTGTTCAGCATCTCGCCTCAGAAAGGTCAGTAGAGACTCATAGCCATTGTGTCACTTGGGTGGTTGGGCTGGAAATCTTCGTGGCAGATACCAGTTCATAAACTCCTAAGACATCCTACACATGGGACATTGACAGTGGCCAGGACCATAGTTCTCAACCTTGGCCACACATTAGAAACACCTGGGAAGCTTTTTTTAAAAAAAAAAATTATTTATTTATTTATTTATTTCATTTATTTTTGGCTGCGTTGGGTCTTCATTGCTGTGCACGTGCTTTCTCTAGTTGCGGCGAGCGGGGTCTACTCTTCATTGTGGTGCACGGGCTTCTCATTGCAGTGGCTTCTCTTGTTGCGGAGCACGGGCTTTAGGCATGCGGGCTTCAGTAGTTGTGGCTTGCAGGCTCAGTAGTTGTGGCTCACAGGCTTAGTTGCTCCGTGGCATGTGGGATCTTCCTGGACCAGGGCTCAAACCCATGTCCTGCATTGGCAGGCGGATTCTTAACCACTGCACCACCAGGGAAGAAGCCCTGGGAAGCTTTTTAAAACATACTTCTGAGTCCACACCCCAGACCACTAAACCGGAATCTCTAAGGGGGATCCAGGCATCCTTAGATGGTCCCAGTGGGCAGTCAAGGTTGAGAGCCACTGGTTTAGCTCAAGGGGAAGAAGAGTAGAAAGGATGGAGTAGGATGCAGAGCACAGGACAATGAACAGGCCTCTGTGGGGGCTGCTTCACTGTGGGTCGAGGAAGAGGGAGGGTCTGAGTTCCACACCTGAATCTCTGCAGGGAGGGTGCCAGGGGATGATGGAGGGAGAGCTGGTTTGGGTGGAAACGCGAGTTCCATTTGAAGCACTGTGAGTGGAAGGAATAGTGAGGACAGTCACACAGGCTGGATTGGAGCTCCGGGTAGATCCTAGACTTTTAATACAAAGTCTCCATTTTCTAAGAATGAAGCTAGAGAGGAGCAATTTGAAGTTGTGTGAAAGAAGCCTTCTGTGAAGTCTCTGCGATGACATCCACTGGTCCCTCACGCTTGTGGTCCTCTGGGTGTCCTAAGGGGCTCGCGGTGAGGGCTGGGGAAGGCCCAGAGCCCCAGGAGGGCCGGGCTCGGGCATGCTGGGCACACAGGTCGCCGCTCCAGCTTCGGTATCCACATGGGGGGACATGTGTCCATCTGTGTTTGCTCTCCTGCTATCCCTGTCCTGGTGGTATCTGCCTATTATAGAGATCGCTTTGTCATTTCTGTCCTCTTCAGATTCACTCCTTAAACTTAGTTCTAGCCCCCTGAGTTGGCCTGGATTATTGGAGGCTCATGCTCGTGCTTATTTAAAAACTGCTCTGCCCCTCTTTTCCTTTTGAAGGCTCACAGCCACACCACACATGTAGCCTTGGAGCCCTTCCTTCCCGAGCGGTTCTGAACGTCCACCCGGGAGGTCCTGGGCTTGTGGTCAGAGAGTGGATTCAGGCTCACTGCTGCCACCTGGGCACATGTCTCGGTCCATGAGGCAGGTCTTAGTCCCACTTTGCTGATGAGGAAACTCGGGTGCGGAGCGGCCTGCCTGGGCAGTTGGTTGGGCAGCAGCTTAAGCAGCATGCTTCTCAGCTCTGCACTAGCAACCAGCTGCACCACCTGGAACTCAGCGCCAGCACCTTTGCTGTTCACCTCCTGTTCGCAACGCCCACCGAGCGCCTTGCACTGTGTCTGCCCACGTTAGATACTGGTGGATATTTGTGGGAGGGAGAGAGGGAGGTGACTAGATCAGTCTCCACGCCTCTCTCCTTGCTCAGTCACTCACCAGCCTAATCCTCATGGCCCTGGGAGACCTGTGTGGTTCCTCCCAGGAATCAGGAGCTCAGGGACGCCCAGGAGCCATCCTCATCTCTGGCTCCCTTATTGCCTGAAGGATATGGTTACCATTGTCCTTCCCACAGTGGACGCCAGGGGGCAGAAGGACCCCATCTGCAGGGTGGGTGAGAAGGGTGCTCAGGTGCTCCTCTGCCGTCACAGACCCGACTGTCACCAGCCAGCCGTGGGGATGGGTGTTATGTCTGCCTGAGGTCCTGTACAGACATCAACCTGGAGAACCTACATCCAGGCTCACACCTTTAGCATCTGTCCTGGGGACGCCCCTTTTGATGCCCTGACCAGACTGTACCTTATTGGGAACAGTGGGACATAGTGCAAATTGCAACACTCAGGTTTCGTGATTGTGGAGGTTCAGGCGTGAGGAGCTATGCTGCGTACTTGCACTCTGTTCACAACCATTTACTGTACTGCTGTATACTGGGCTCTGTAGGGTGGGCCCACTGGGGATAAAGAGAGAATGAACAGCATGGAATCTGCCCTTGAGGAGCTCATGGTATGATCAAAGAGAGACCTTATTAAAAGAACAACTGTGGGGGAAAAAAGAATGAAAGAAACAACTGTGATTCCAGGTGGTGACTGTCATGATGGGGTGGCACTTGGGGGTGGGGGGCAGGCACCTAACCTGGGGAAGCAGTGATCAGGGCAGGAGACTCCTGGGCCAAACCAAGAGAAGCTGTGGGGAGGGGATGGCAGGGGGACATGGGTTAGAGGAAAAGCGTACAGGTGGAGGGAACAGCATGGAAGGCCAGTCCCATCTCTAGGAGCATGTCAGACACTCCCACCCGGGACCACCCTCTCTCCAGAGGGACCTCCTCTATCAAGGTCATGCCTCGACACTGAGATTCGAGACTGTGACTTTGGGAAGCACTTGACGAAAGAAGTGGTAAATCAAGGACTTGAGGCTACCCATGTGCAGACTGCTGCCCTGAAGCCTGGGACAAATCAGGGAAGAAGACCTAGGCCCTGCCTCTCTCTTTGGCCAGAGAAGCTCAGAGGCCTGCCTGGGGCTGCTGGGAGCAAGGACCCTTGACTTTTATTTTTTAAACAGCTTTATTGAGGTATAATTTACACACCATATAATTCACCCATTTAAAATGTGCAATTCACTGTTATTTCAGTATTATTCACAGAGTTGTGTAACCATCACCACTGTCTGATTTTAGATCATTTTCATCATCCCCCAAAACAAAAAGAAACCCTGTGCCCATTAGCAGTCACTCCCCAACCTCCACCCAGCAGCCACCAACCTACCTTCTGTCCTTACAGATTCCCTGTTCTGGACATTTCATGTGAATGGAATCATGCAATATATGGCCTTTTGAGACTGACTTTTTCCATTTAACATAGAACCCTGGCTCTGTACCAGGCCGCCAGGTCACTAGAGTCCCTCGAGAAAGCAGTAAAACCAACTCTTTGGACTGTTTTGCAGACATATCACATAAATCAGGTCATGGGCGCCCGAGCACTGCAGGCTGATGGGAGATGCCCCCAGAGCTCACACAGCAGAGACCTGTCTCGCTCAGAGTTACATGAGACCCCAGTCATCTCCCGTCACCTCTGCTGTATGGGCTTTGACACCAGAGCCTTTGTTAATCTCCTCTAGACGTTTCGATTGATTGATTTTAAAATCAGTCTTACAGATTTTGACCGTGGTAGAAAAAAACAGCAGCTGGAATGAACCAAAAGTCCATAGAGTAGACTGTTTAAAGAAATGAAGAGTATTATCTTACACATGTCCTCTTCAGAGAATCTGTCTTAACAAGCTCTTGGGTTTTGCTTTGTAATCAAAGTAGTGTGTGGGAAGGTTGAGGTGCGAGGCACACAGGCGTCCCTGTGTAAAAAGCAAGCCTTTCTCCCCAGCACTTCCTCCTACATGTGGTTGCTGAAGTATTAGGCCAGGCTCAGAATTTTTAGGTTATGCATCACGGGAACAGACCCAACCACCCAACTTCCCAGGATTCTCAGTCCCCAGTGGAATTAGAATATTGTAGAACATTAATGGAACTTGATGAGATAAGAAGTAGCTGCCACAGAGCCCACGCATAGTAGGTCCTCATGCATCTTTGTCCCCTCCAGGCTTGTCTTGGGCCCGTCCTACTCCCTCACCACCACCAGCTTCCAGCCAGAGCAAATGTACTGTGGTGTCAGGAACATACTGTGTGCTCTGTCTCTCTCTCGCATGCCTTTGGGATCTCCCTCTTGACTTCTCTCTGACCCATACGTTATTTAGTTTCCAAATATTTTGGGATTTTCCAGACAACTGCTTTTTTTTTTCTTACTTAATTCCATTGTCAGAAAATGCACTTTGTATAGTTTGAATCCTTTTAAATGTAAGTTTTGGTTTTTTTTTTAATGGCCTAGAATATGGCCTACCTGGTGAATGTTTCAAGTACACTTGAAAAGCATGTGTGTTCTGCTATTGTTGGGTGGAGTGTTCTATACATATCAGTTAGATCAAGTCAGTTGATAGTATTCTTCTATCTCCTTATTGAGTTCCTGTCTACTTATTTCATCAATTATTGAGGGACATTAAAATATCCAACTATAATTATGAATTTATTCTATTTCTCCTTGTAACTCTACCACTTTTTGCTTCATGTGTGTTGAAGCTCTGTCATTAGGGGCATAAATGTTTAGGATTGTTTTGTCCCCCCCCCTTGATGAAACTGACATCTTTATCATTATGAAACTGTCCCTGGCCACATTCTTTGATGTAAAAATCTACTTTGATATTAATATAGTCAATCCCTCTTTCTTTTGACTAGTGTTAGCATGGTATATCTTCTTACATCCTTTTAACTTCTTTGTATCTTTACATTTAAATTGTATTTCTTGTAGGCATGATGGGGTTGGGGCTTGCTTTTATCCAACCTGATAATACCTGCCTTTCAATTGGGATGTTTAGCCTGCTTACATTTAATGTGATTGTCAGTAAGGTTAGGTTTGAGTCTCTCATCTTACTGTTTTTTATTTGTTCCATCTGCTTGTTGTTCTCTTTTGCTCTCAAAGCAGTAAACTAGGGCAATTGCAGGGCTCACCTTGTTCTCTCACAGATCACTGTCCATGATTGCCTGATGTACAGTGTCTTAAAAACTGTTTTGTATATTTTGTCAGTTTTGGTTGTTACTTGAGAGGGTAAATCTTAGCCATTCTCCCATGCTTTTGAATATGTTGTCCCCGCTGCCTGGAGCTGCCAGACTTCCCTATAACTAGCTAAATTGTCCAAGCTCAGTGTTGCCTCTTCCAGGAAGTCTTCCCTGATTCTGCCTCTCCTCCCTCCCACCCAGAGGCTGGGATAGGCACCCCTCCCTGGTAGACCCCTCGTGACAGTCTCACCCAACATAATTGAATGTTTTTTTATCTGTTGTCACCATTAAACCACAAGATCCTTAAGGGCAGCAGAGCCTTTTGTGGGAACTTACTTCACTTTGAGAACTTTGTGGCCACCGTGTAGTGTTTCAAGAAATAGGTAGCTGTATTCAAGTTTGAGTTGAAAAAGTAATCACATCTCTATAACTATTTTGGATTCAGTCATTTTGCACAGGTTAAAAAATATTTAATAGGAAAAAATTAAAACTAAATTTAACAAAAATTGAATTTCCAAAAAAGGAGCAACATTTAATTTTGTAGAGAATGAAGATTTTTACATTGTGGGGCAGCTCACCACCTTAAGAACCCGTTGCTAAGATGTTACATGGTCTGCGTGACCATTTATGTGTAGTCCCAAATGGGAGGCTTATGGATGCTTAATGAGACAAGACCCTCTAAGTGCTTGTCCCTTCAAAAAAATGTTTTTAATTTTGGTTGGCTCTTCTGTTAATTCTTGTCATATCTTCAGTTTTAAAGTATCTTAGCTGGCTAACAGGTTGAAGACTCTGCCCATGGGAAAGAGGTTGGCCATCCATAGACCCCAGCCCTGGCCCTGTCCAGCTCACACCATTTGCTCAGATTTGGCCTCTGACAGTGAGGCCCTTAGAACATGTCCTTAGAAAATAAATGTCTCCTGGGATTAATTTCTCATTCTCAGAGGAGATAGAGAAGAAGCAGGAGACTTGGAAAGATGAAAGGGCTCTGAGGCATATGGACCCACTGGGACCAAGTGAGAAGCCATGGGTGGAGCCAGGGGTGGTCAGCCTGGAGGAAAGTGGGCCCAGTAGCTTCACAAAGTGCTCAAGAGATGTGGAAAGAGGGCTCGGCCTGTCCTGTGAGACCCCCAAAGGTAGCAGCACCAGCACAAAGGAAAGAGCCAGGCAGGATTTCACCTAGAATAAGCCTCACCTTCCTGAAGCCAGAAAGGGGCTGTTCCTCTGGATGGTGGAGCGTTCTGGCACTGGCCATGGTCAGAGGAGGCTGAAGGACCATTCTTTTGGGATGCTGACCAATTCATGATTCTGGATGAAACTCGTGTCTACAGCCTCCCCACTATCTCAAGTTATCGACAAACCCAGGGCATGTGGAAGGTACCCCACCGATCCTGGGGGTTGATCTCAGCCCCAACCCTGCTCAGCTGTGACCTTAGACGAGGCAGGCACTCAGCTTCCCTGGGCCTCAGTTTCCTTCCCCAAGATAAAGAGTCTGCCTAGAGGATCCATGGTGCCCTCTCAGCTTCTGTTTCACTTTTCCTATCTGCTTTGTCTCCCAGGTGCTCATTCCCACAACCCGATGCAATTCCCACAAGGAGAACATCCAGGGCCAGCTCAAGGTCCGCACACCAGGCATCTACATGCTCATCTTCGACAATACCTTTTCCAGGTAGGGGCCACCTCATTCATCAGCATCCAGATGAATCCACCTGGCACCTGGTCCCAAGAACAGAGGTGGATGTTTAAAAGAAGTTATTTAATTATCAGTAGCTTATTATCAGTAGTTCTTTGATTTTAGACCTATGCTTTGGTGTTCCAGTGTCTGTTATAGACTGTGTAACACACAGGCTAATACTTACAGAGTCTTGCCACATGTCAGGTGTGTTCTCCACCCTCCGCTCTTACTTACTCACTTCAGCCCCACATCAGCCTCATGCAATAGGGCCTGTCTTTCTCCTTGTGTTACTACTAAGGGACTGAGGACCAGAAGGATAGAAGAGTGACAATCCCAAGTCACACAGCTGGTGGTGGAGCTGGATTTGAACCCAGGTGGCCAAGCTCCAGACTCTCGGCTCTTACCTGGGACACTCTTCTGCCTCTGCTGTCCAGATTCCCACTCTGCCCAGACCAGAGAGGAGCTCAGTAAATATAGTGGAAGGATTAGGTGGATGGATGGATGGATGGACGAATGAGAGAGAAGCGAAGGAATGAAGGCTAAAGTTTGAGATAATCAGTACCAGATCTGTGAGGTGAGGCCCCTGGGCCCTCCTGTCATGGGAGTGGAGAAGCAGGTACCATCTATGGGAAACACTGTTTCAAAGCACCAGATGCAGATCCAGGAGTGTAGGGCTTGGGGGGCAGGAGGATGGGGATGTAGGGAGATAAGGCTGGAGGGGCGGCCAGGAAAGGAAGTAGGACAGAGGACCACCATTGGTTGAGCATCTGCTGTGAGCCAGGGGCCTACGTCGTGGAGACGTGAGACAGGTTGCTGGGCACCTGTCCCTTTTATGTCTTCTGCTTTAGCATAAGCCCTAAATTGGGGCTTGCCTCTTTTTTTTTTTTTTTTTTTTTTTGCGGTACGCGGGCCTCTCACTGTTGTGGCCTCTCCCGTTGTGGAGCACAGGCTCCAGATGCACAGGCTCAGCGGCCATGGCTCACGGGCCCAGCCGCTCCGCGGCATGTGGGATCTTCCCGGACCAGGGCACGAACCCGTGTCCCCTGCATCGGCAGGCGGACTCTCAACTACTGCGCCACCAGGGAAGCCCTAGCCTCTTTTATAAGACCTGTCTTGTCAGCATCCAGCCACATCCACTCTGAGCGGGACCTTTAGCTAGCGGCCACATCCCTCCACATGAGCACCCTTCCCAGCCCTCTTAATAGGCTGGGAATAACTTAATAGGACGCTCTAGGGGAAAGCTAGACTGCCACCCCCTCACCACCTCCAGGCCTTGAACTCCCAGGGCCTGTGGCCACGGGCATCCACCAATGGAGAGGTTAGAAGAATGAGCTTCCCACTTTGCCCCACTCCTGCCCCTCCCCTGCCCCTCCCCCCAACCCCCCTCCCCCCAATGAACATGAACACACCTTGAGTTAGCAGGACTCTTGGGCACAGGCCCAGCATGTCCAGACAGCTGCTTTCGGACTGGACGTGGGCCTCAGCCCCTCTGGGGCAGCGGTTAGGAGACTGGGTGGAGGCCAGCCAGGCACAGGCTCTGCTCTTCCCTCTGTGGGTTTTAGTTGAACCCCAGTTTCCTCTGCAGTGGCAGCCAGTATTTTTACTACCTCACAGAGCCCCACCGTGTGTTGACGGAGGCCGGTAGAGGCGTGTTGAGGGCAGAGTGCAGCCCCAGGCCGGCCCTCAGTTATCATTAGAAGCGGCCCTGGCGCTGTGACACACTCTGGCCTTAATCCACTGAGGTCATCTCAGGGGCCTACTCGAGATTTCCAAAGCATGGACAGCAAAATGGACTTAGATGCCCAGTCAGAATGAAATCCAGGCTCACTTCCACCGTATATGTCCTCTCCATGCCTGCTCCATTCACTTCCCCAGTGCAGTCCAGACCACCTAGACCCCGGAGACCCCCGGGACTGCTTCAGAGCAGCAAGGCAAGCAGGGGCGGGGCTTCACAGTGTGAGACCAAATGGGCCTTTCTGCACCCAAGCCCCAGGAAAGTCTGTGGCGGTGTCCCAAGACCCCTGATACTTTGCAGGGAGATATCTCTGCTAGACAGACAGGAAGTGGGGGTGAGGGGGCCTGGAAGAGTCCACACGTTCTGCAAGAGGCCCCAGCTTCCGAGCAGAGGTCCCTGCACAAAGACTCACCAGTGCCAGGTCACTGCAGCTGCTGCCCCTCGGGCTTTTAGCCCTCAAGGTAACACCTCCTTTTCCATTTCTGTTTCCTCAGGTTTGTCTCCAAGAAAGTATTTTATCACTTAACGGTTGACCGGCCTGTCATCTACGATGGAAGTGATTTCCCGTAGCCTCAAGCACGTGGATTTTAATAGTTTCCCATTACCCACAGGAAACACTACTCTTCCTCTCCTGTCACATAAAGCACTTACAAAACCCAAAAAACAAAAAACAGCTGCTCTGAAGCTATCAAGATCCACTGTGCAACTTTAAGAGACGGGCCCTTGGCTTCTCCTGGGAGCTGGGTTGTTCCTCGTACTCAGCACCATGCACGTCACTCTTAGCCCTGTGGCTTATAAGGGCTCAAGCAACGTTTCCATTGTCCTTACACCCAGAGGGACACTATGCCAAAGTTTTAAACACTCAGGAGTCCATTGGCCTCTCCTGGGGACACAGTTGGTTCCAGTCCTCCTATGGAGAGTTTCCCAGGTGAGAGAGGATCCCAACTTCTGCTCAGGGAGAAACATGGCCCCCCTGTGCCCAGCCTGGGGCCACGCATCATGGGTGACCATGAGCTGGGATGCCCTGGCCAAACCCTGTGAGGCCCTCGAGTCCTCCCAGGGAAAGGAGGTCGGGGCACCCAGGGGCCCACCCAAGATCCCAACCAGCCTCCTCCATCATGCTCCTGTCCCTTCCTGCCCCGTGAGTCCAGGCCTGCTCCAGAACTCAGCCATTTCAGAGGGGCCTCCAGCTGCACTTGCCTCCTGGCCCTTCTGTCTGGGCAATCCTGTCTTCAAGCAAAGCCCTTCACTCAGCCAGGCCTCTCAACAGCTCAGAACATCACCCTAAGAATCAGAATTGAAGCTAATCCAGGGAACAGAACCCACCTACTGAGGGCCTGCAGTGCTGCTGTCTGTCTACGGACGGCCAGAGCCCAGATGCTGGGTAATGTCAACGCCATGACCAAAACGCAGGGTTGTGCATCAGCCTATAGGGCTCACTCCTTAGCTGACAGCCTGTCTTTGTTTATATCAATAAGAGCTTCTGCCTCACCTGCAGGTATGTTTACTAATGATCATAAATCAGGGTAGAAACCACTTAAAAATTGGGGCTTCTTAACAGAAGTCTTTGGTAACTCAAGTGTAAACAGGCATAATTCATGAATCTGCTCTTTGCTCACCTCTTGGTCCCTCCTCCCCACCTACCAGATTCCCCACGCCCCATTTGCCCACTTCCTGCTGCTCGGTCTGCACCTGACACCTGTGAGCTGCCTCTCTCTGGGGCAAATGAATCCTCTGTCCTTTTCCAGGACAAGAAGGAGATAATCTTCCTGTTCTCTGTGGCCCTCTTCTCCCACCACAGAGGGCTCACCTTTGACGGCCTTTTTGTGCCCTGTTCACAGGGCAGTCAGGACCCAGGTACTTCCACAGTGAGTAGAGCATCTGACAAAGCAGCCCTCCTTGGCTGGGGACAAGGGAGAGGGCGCCGGGCAGGGTGACTGTGGGTCTGAGTCCTGGGCCCAGCCCGCCCTCCAGCTAGACTGGTGACTAAGCCGAGCCGTACCACCTCGAAGCTTCATCTTGTCATTCACAAGCCTGGTCTAACCAGTTCTGAGAGCTGGAGAATGGGTCAGGAACCCCAGGCCAAGTTCAGCTCAGACCCCACACCCACCATGCACCAGCAGAGAGGACTCGTGGGGCAGGGTCAGGAGGAAATGACTTTGGCAGTGGACTCAGAACTTTGATGTAAACAGGAGACTTAGGCACTCCCAGTCACTTTAAGTGGGGTTTGGGACATGGTGCACAGAACCTTCCAGAGAAAAGCTGGACCTCTTGTGCTCTCTTTCCTGGGAGCAGCCGCCTGTGGCAGAAAGCCATGCCTCTAGCATCTCCTCGAGCAAGGTCCTGACAGTGCTCAGCCCCAAAACGGAAATAGTCAGGCCCCCAGAGACTTCCTAGCCTCGTGCTTATCCTCACAGGGTGCCACCCAGCCTAAAGATTGTTCCAGGGCAAATTATCCTGCCTTTAAAGACACCCACCCTCTTGTAAAGGATAATAAGACGTAGCTAGTTCACCACGTGAGATAAACTAACAAAAGAACCCAAAGCAGTCTGGAATCTTGGTTTGAGTGCTTAGCTTTCCCAGGATACCGTGGAGACTCTGGCCAAGCTGATGGCCTTCTGCTGGTATCACCACCATCACCTGCAGCTAGAACCAGCGTTCCAAGAGTAGCTGATGCGTTTCCTGCGAAAGGCCAGGGACATTCCATCTGAGGCTGATTCTGAACCTCTGTCACTCAGCCCACCTGTAGCTTAAAAAAATCACTTGGCTCTTGTGAAACCAACCCAGAGCCACTCCTGCAGGAGAGCGTGGGGCCCTAGTGGCACTACAACAAAAGGTGACTGCAATTGTGCAAAAAAGCCTTTGCTGTGTTCAGAGACCTGCCCCCCGACCCCCGGTCACACTCTGCTTCTGCAGCATATTTATTTTTTGTGCTGAATGGACTCTTGTCCTTTATTACTTTGCTGTGTGAGCTCAGGTTTGCTGTGCACTATGCAGCTAGAGAATATCTATGGCTGCAGATACGCTTGCAGCCATATTTAAGTATGGCTTGTATAAATAGCTTTCTTATTCTAAACAGGTTCCCAATTTTACTGAGGTTTTGGGGTTGCAGTATTTTTTTTTTAATGCAAACGACAGTTAAAGACAGCTATTGAAAGTGGTAGCCCCAGCCAGTAGACTGAATTACACTAGAAGTCAGCAAGAAGGAAACATCCTTGGGATCTCAGATCACTATTTAAAAACAAAAACAAAACCCCAGCAGCCCCTTGATGGCCCAGCTCTCTGAATAAGCGTCACTCTTTAGTATTGATACCAGCCACCTTGCCCACCACTGGCTCAGAAGCCACTGATCACCCTCGCCCATGAACACAGCCTCTGCCAGGCACACTCATAAACCTCAAGGAAAGGCGTTTGGGAGAAAGCGTGGCCTCTGCAGAGCACTTCTGGCTGTAGCCCACTTACTCCAGGTCTCCTGGACCAAGAGCAGGCAAGGAAATTCTCAAAGCAGGAAACTGGAACTGAAACACCACATAGGGTTTAGAAAGTCGACATGAAAAGCCACACTATAGAATTCAAAAATAAAGGGGTTGGTTTTTCTGGAAATTTTCAGTTGTCACCTTCAGTGGTGAAGCCACTGCAGACTCACATGAAAAGAAATCCCCATTTGGGGATGAAATCTCAGAGTCTGTTTTATGATACTGGTTAGATGTCCACTGACATGGTTTTATAGGAGTTTCAATTTCAGAAGCCCACCTTGGTGACTCTACATGGGAGAATCCCATCCTTGACTCAGAGGTTTTGAGAATCAGCAGAGCCGCCATCTGTGATGCTCAGAACCAAGGGTCGCCCAGAGACTGGAGTCAGCCATCCACATTTACAAAATGCTTACCTAAAATGTACTTTTCAGTGGAACCTTGGGTAAGTTTCTCTCTTTTCATTGTGCTTCTTCCAAGGAAACAGGAAAGTCTGAGTTAATGCCTTTTCTCTCTTAAGCACTTTTTCAAAATAATAAAGTACATCTTTAAATTTTGGGAGGCATCTCTGATAAAAAAGGCTTCCTTAGAACCTTAGGACGAGTGTTATCCAGAGATGATCCTGCCCCTGGTGGCTGCAGAGCAACAGTGAAGCCTCAGTTGGATGGCTTCCAAATCGGAATTGCACTTTAATTGACTAATCCTCAGTTCTTGCAGCCTTATGGGATAGCGGGTCTGGCAACCCATCTCATTCTTATCTGCCAAAGAATTACCCAGAAGCACATCAAATGTCAACACTCCACCTACACAGCAGGGGTGAGGAACTTTTGTATCCCAAAACATATTCCTTATAGCATCTGCTGCACCATTTGGGAATGTCTTTATTTTTAACCTCAGGGTTTAAATAAACACTATGTCATTGACAGTAGTGTCATCTTTCATTCTGTTGAGACATAAGGCAAGCGATGAAGTTGCCCACAGCAGAGTCGGGGTCGAGCTGCCCTTCTGGGACACGTCTTGTACCATGACTTTTCAAAAGGGCCCGAGCCAGCAGTTGTCCTGAACTGTTGCCACATGGCCTGATATCTGGACCCACAGTCTGCTCTGAGGCCTGTGTTCAGACCTGCCTGAGCCATCGCAACGCACCAACCCACTGCCTTCTGCCAGATGAGCTTTTGCTTTCAGCAAAATTCCCTAGCCCTCCTCTGGTCCTCAAAGAGCACAATGAGCAAAGAGCAACCTGATTTACCAGAATAATGGGGTGGGGGAGGAGTTCACGGTGACCTAAAGCCACAATTAGTGAATCTGGATACAAATCTGGGCAAAACTGCCAGCACGAGGCAGTACAGATGATCAGCAAAGAGTCTGGCCACAGGCCCCGAGGTGCATGTCCCAGTCACTGCACTGGGCAGACTGAGCTCAGGCTGGGCCGTCCATCTGCACTGACCTCTCCCGAGTGCCTTGTACCCCACAGAGCCCCTCCCAGCCCTACTTCCCTCCACCTCCCCCCAACCCTCCCCCTGCCCCCCGGATTCTCCTGTGGCCTCATCTTTCATCAGTTACTCAGGAGTAAGTTACTTTCCATAATCAGATTGTTCCCGCAAGGGCCAAGACCTGTGTTTCTTCCATCTTCATCTCCCTCTGCCTCACTGCACAGCATCCAGCACTGTGCCAGACACGAGAGCCCTTGCCAGCCTCCGAATCGGCGAGGACAGTCGGTGCCTTGGTCAGCTCTAAGCCATCGACAATCCCACTGGCCAACTTGGCCAGAGACAAAACCCCCATGTCAGAGAAGGACAAAGGGCAAGCCTGCAGGGGAGGTTTGGGGAGAATGGAGGTGAGCTGGTCACTAGATCCGACCCCTCACAACCCCCTATACCCTCAAGTCAAGCCTCTTGCTGTCTAGTAACGGAAGAGTGGTTTATCCAAGTGCCCAAAACAGCACAGCAGAAGGACTTCTTTGTCAATAGGACCGTCCCTCCAGAGACTCAGGTGCCACATGGACTGGGCCTAGAAGGAGAACCGACGGGGACAGGTGGATGTGCAGGCTGCTCTATCTGGGCTGGGATCCTTCGTGGCAGAATCCCTGTGCACCTCACCTCACCCCACCTGCTGAACCGCTGAGTAGTCCAAGGTGACCAAACCAATCCTCCGCTCCAGGGTTTCCCAGCCCCCACTCGATTCCAGGCATTCTGGCCCATATCGGCGTCCGTACGCGCCGTGGCACTCGGTTCCACGCCTCTTCCGCCCGGTCGCCGCGTGGTGCTGGAGAACATAGAGATTCCCCAGATGACTCAGAGGGACACTGCCTGCAGGGTCAGCCCTTTCGGTTTGAAGATGCGTGGGAAAAATCTGGTGAGTGAGGCCCGCCACCCACGCACATCTGAAAAGCAAATAGATGGTGAAACCTATCGACCGAGATGAGAAAACGGACTTTTTCGGGGAGAGAGATTGAAGCCGAAGCCATCAAAACCCAGGGGAGAGCAGAGCTATTATGAAAGCCGCTCAAAGTGGGTTAGGGTTGAAAGAAAGGTCAGCCTTTTACTTTTTCCACACCTGCTGGTTTCTAAAGAAAGATGGTAAAGCCGAGCAGAAGTGTGATTGCCAACCTCTGGTCTTTGATGTGTGTCTCCTGGTCCCTCCCCCATCCCCCTAGCTCTGGGGGAGGATGGAGGCTGGTGTGGTTTCCTCACACCTCCTGGCAGGTTCGTGCTGAGGTTATCGCAGACTTGGCAGCCCCATCTGCAGCCTGGAATGAGTTGTCTTCTTAGCTCAAAAATGAACAAAGGGAGCCAGGCCTTGCCAAAGCTGAGATGCGTGAGTGCCCTTCCCCAAGGAAGGCCTCATTTCCAGAGCAGGTTTGGCTTTAGGCCTGTGGCTCCACAGAATCCTCAAAGGGGAGGTGACTTCAGGAAGGCCTCCCAGCTTTCCACTCCCAAGGTGGCCTCTGACTGAGCCCCAAGGAGAGAAGGACACCATTCCTGGGAGGTCACACATCCGTCTGCCAGGTCAGTGGGTCAGGCGTTGTCTTCTCCCTGGTGTGAGAAAGGAAAGCGGGTGGGGGGTGGGGGAGGGTGAAAGGATAGGAGAGTGAAGAAAGAGTCCGAAAAGAGGACCAGCAGCAGGGAGGGCCTTTCCGGAGGAGGCCTCGAGGGGTGCCACACCGCAGGCCAGCTTAGCAGAAGCCGCCTTTCTCATGGGAGGAAAGGAGCAGTGGGGAAATGGCAGGTTTACTGAACAGACACCAAAGGCAGTGACTGCAGACACAGAGGAGGTAATCCAATTTGTCCCTCTGTCTCAGAGGCTGACTTCAAGGCCCCACGTGCTTTCACAGAACGGCCCTTGGGTGTGGCAGCAGGTCAGCCCTCCAAGTGGCCTTTGCACAACACACAGGGTCCATGTGTAGAACCAAAGGTTTTTGTAAAGACAGCCAGCCCTTCTCCACCAGCAAGGACCCCCCCCACAGGACTGTTGGATGTTCTCAGCAAGAGGATCACATGTTCACACCCCCAGGATGACCCTGTGGAAGAGGGATAGGGACCCATGAGGCACAGATCAGGCACACAGGCTCCTTAGGATCAAGGGTTCAGGTGTTAAGCTATCAGGAAAAGCCCAAGACTCACCCAGGGCTCAATTTTGCTCCAGAGTCAAGCTGTTCATTTATTAAGTGTCAGTAAATACAAAGCAAGTAGCAGAGAGTTTCTTAGAAGAAAGTCCTCTTAATTGGGTTACCTGGTGGCATATTAAAATGCAGAGTCATGGGCACTCCCCACATCAACTCTGGTTCATCAGGTCTCGTTCATTCACAAGTCGGCCAGGTGATTCCGGTGGAGGTGATCCATGGACCACACCAGAAAGTCATTGATGATCACTACTGTGTCACCATTTTGGTTGGAACTTGAAGAAAGGGGTAAAATCAGCTAATAGATATGTCTTCTAATTTAACTCTACCAGTGACCCTCAAATCTTGGAACCAGGACCTATCCCTCAATCCACTGATCCAAGCACTAGGATGCAGTGATGGAAATTTCTTTCTTGGAGAGGAAGGTATTTCTAAATGAATCACCTGATACGAAACGATTCTCCAGGTAAAATCTTTTTACAACCATAATTTTCTTCTTGACGGCTTGTATTTGTATTCAAGGGACATGTTGTTAACTGGTGTCATTTGTAAATGGAAAGACATTCCCTGCCCCAAATCCATAGTAGTCCCATATGTGCCCACAATTTCAGAATTAGAGGAAGAAATACGAGTTTGGTACCAAAGGGTTTGGGTTAAATATGGGTTCCTAAGCTGGTCCATACACAGAATTCAGAAGGTCTATGAACTTGGAAAATGACATCTTTCCCCTATTATCTAATTAAAATTTAGATCTTCCTTCAATTATGAATATAGACTACATGCCACACTAGTATGTATTAGCAAGACCTGTGACTCGGTCACTGGTGGAAATGACAGATATTTTCAAGTTACACGAAAGTTGTTGCAGACTCTCAAAATATCATCTATGCTGATTTCCACTGTGAAATGAAGGTTGTCATTAAGCCTGCTGGCAGATTTTATTTAACGTGTTCATAAAGAGGCATGTGTGTTACTAGTTCCCAAATTTGTTTTAATAGTTAGAGAATTATACGTCAGTGTAATTGGTTTCCTTTATAATCCTATTTATTTTATTTTATTCATTTTAAAACATTCTGAAAAGGAGGCTATAGGCTTTGTCAGATTGTCAAAGGGGTGCATGAGGGGAAAAAAATGGTTAAGGACCTTTGGGTTCTGGCATGTCTTCATGGAAAAGAATAGAAAGATCATCTCATTGCAGCACTGGTTTATTAATAATAACATATAATTAATAGCAGCATATATAATTTAATAGGCCCTTGCCATAAGTCAGCCACCTTTTACAGATGAGGAAACCAAAGACCCAGGGAACTTGATCAGTTAGAACCATTTGGAGAACATGTTACTACTAGGCTGAGACGGCTGTGGGAGTAGTTTTCTCCAAACTGTTACCATTTCACTGGAACATAGATTCTCCAGTGATTAAAAAACAACCTTCCATATACCAGGCTATGCTTTCGCAGCCCTTGATCTTCAGACCCTTACTGTGTATCATCTTCCATACACGAGGCTTTATCAGTTATTTATTGTCACAATAACACTGCATAATGAACAGCCTCAAAACCAGTGGCTTAAACCACTAAGCATTTATTTCGCACACACATCTGTAGGTCGACGAGAAGGTCTTCTGGACTCACTCTTGCCGGGCTCACTGATGTGTCTGCCCTCCGTCGATTGTGTGTCATCTAGGCAGTTCCGCTCATCTCAGCTGTGCTCTCTCACATCTGAGGGCTGGCTGGCTGCTCACTGACCTTGGCTGGACTCACTCCCAACTGACCCATGTCTGTGGTTGGTCCCCTGGGGCTGGCTGGGCTAGCATGGCCTTGGCCAGACGACTGTGCTCTGCTCGTCACAGTCTCCCATTCCCAGCAGATGGCCCAGGCTTGCCCAGATGCCTGCTGGGCAGGTTTCCAAGAGAGCAAGGAGTACACAAGCCTTGGGAGACCTAGTCTCAAGTGCACAGCCTCACTTCAACCACATTCTGTTAGCCAAAGCAAGTCACAGGCCAGCCCAGATTCAAGGTATAGGGAAAGGGACTCCTTGATGGGAGGAACTGCAGGGTCACGTTGTAAAGGCTTTGGGGACAAGGGGTGGAGAATTCGGGCCATTTTTGCTATCATTCTACCGCAGAGTCAGTCGATCTTCCCTTCTTGCACTTCCCCTTCCACCCCAATTCTCACTCTCCTTCAGGAAAACACAGGCCTTCTCCAGATCCACTCATCCCTGTGCACAAAGATACACACAAGACTCTTCATGGACACATTGTCTGTGACAGCAAAACACAGGAAAGAGCATGTTCAAGGTGGGTGGGTTGAAGAATGACTGCCTGTGGAAATGGGGCTTTGGAGATGGTGGCTTTTACTTTTCTCTTATAACTTTTTGTACCATAGAATTATTTTTACCGCATGCCAGTTTAACTTTTAAAATTCGAAAACTAATTTATCAAAAGAACAAATTCACCTCAGTTTATGGTTATCTCAGTTTCCCAGTTAACAACCAAATGCCCAATTCCTCCAAGCTCCAAGTCATAGCAGAGTCGTTAATACCTTCCTACATTCACCAGAGGGCCACTGCTCCTGTAAGCACGACCGCATGAAGCCAGAAAGGGAGGGCCTGTGAGCAAGCCACAATGTGATCAGGCCTTTTGCTCCCCCGACCTCAGGGCTGGCCCCTCTGGGGCCACCACACCATCCTGACTCGACCCACATGAGAAGAGAGCTATTCCAAGGCTCCACGGTGGGAGCTGACCACTGGAACAAAAGTACTTGAACTCCAGTTGGGGAGAAAGTATAGCAGTATCTAGGAGGTCGGATTCTAGTATCAAGAAGGCATGAATGGATTCCTGGTACCACTACCTGCTAGCTATGGCTTGCGGTGATGGGGGTACTCTGTGCCCCACTTTCTCCATCTGTTAAATGGGAGACATAACAGTAGCTACTTCATAAGGATGCTGTGGAAACCACATAAGAACAAAAAGGGCCTTATGGAGTGTTTCCCATAAAGAGCCACTCAGAAATGTGATAGCTGTTGTTATCAGGAAAGCTCTCTGCATACACCTTGTCCAACCCCTTTTCCTCTCCTCTCTGGGTATCAGTCAGCTAGGTAGTTGAGGGACTGAGCGGTTGGGATCACTGAAGACAAGTTAATTTCTAGAATAGCAGCTTCTGGTGGTTGTGAAACACAACCCAAAGTTATTAAGACATTCCTCCGTAAGAGGTGGGTCTGGGGCCACTCCCCCCTTGAACCTGGGCTGGCCTGGCACTGCTCTGACTGGGGAGAACAGCCAAAGTAATGCTATGTGACTGACTTTTCGTGCCAGGTCAGAAAAAGACATACAACTTCCCCCTGGTCCTCTTGGACCCTTGCTCAGGAGAAGCCAGCTGCCGTGTGAGACCCCTGTGCTGAGGGACCATGTGTTGGCTTGGCAGGCAGCTCAGCTTCTGGCCCAGTGGCCTGACCCTCCCAGTGCAGCTTTCAGGTGACCACAACCCCAGCCAGCACCTGACGGCAGCCAGAGGCCTCAAGCTAGACACGCCCAGCCAGCCCCCTTCCAGATTCCTGACCCTCAAAATGGGGAGCACAGTGAATGGTTATTGTTTTATGCTGCTGAGCTTTGTGGCAACAGTAACTGGGACGTAGCTGCACAGAGTACAGGCACGTTCTAAAATCACTCCTTTCATTCAGTTGTGAGTGGGGCAGAAAGAGAACACCGTATCAAAAAGATTGTTTTATTGGATGACCCCTTATGCTTCATCACAGCAGATCTGACATGAATGTTGTCTATACATCCCCTTTCCATATCCTCACTTCCCATTTGCTTCTCACGCAACCCTCATCTGCCTTGGTTAGACCTCAGAAGCCACTCAACATTAAGACCACAGCCAGCTGCCACGGAGCCAAGTCCGGAAGTGCTCCCGGTCCTCATCCTCCAACTTTTAAGCATCTCAACATAGTTGACCCCTCCTTGATCCCCCCTTCCTTGCCTCCCACGGTAGCACTCCTCTCCCATTTCTCTTACCTGTGTGGTCGCTGCTTGGTCCCCCACGCAGGCTCCTCCTCTATCCAGCCTCTAATAGTGGGTTCCTAGAGCTGCCTCCTGCCCTACCCTCAGCCCCCATCCTTTCCACTCTGTCTTGATCGTGGCACTTCCCATGGGCATGACTGTCATCTTCATGTGGGTGACCTCCAGATTTGCATCTTTTCTCTGAACTCCAATCTTGCGTGGAGAGCTAGGTGACATCTCCACTTGGATGGAACTCTTGATTAGATGGAACTCTTGATTTCCACCCCCAAGCTTCTTCTCCACGAATCCTCCCCTCCCCAGTGGTGGCACCACCGACCGCCCAGAAGTTCAAGCTCAAAACCTGAGTCAGCCTTGATTCCTTCCTTTCTGTCAACCCTCACCCGCGCCTGTTGTTTCTACTCCCCGAATGCGTCTCAAAGCCATCACCTCCCTCCACCACCTCTGCCACCATCACCCAAGCCCAGCCACCGTCGCCTCTTTCCTGAACAACTGCAGCAGCCTTCTAATTGGTCTCTCTGCTTCTACCCTTTCCTTCCCACTCCCAGAACCCCTGCCAACCTTTCTTCACCCAGGGGCTTTAGAGATCTTTAAAACATGAGTTAGATCAAGTCACACTCCCACTTAAATATCTTATCCCTGACAGTGGAATAAAATCTAAATTCATCATCTGGGTCTGAGGAAACCCCTACCTTTCTCTCCAGTCTGACCTCCCTCGCGCTCATAACCTCCAATCAACAGTGATAGAAGCCAAAGTCTTCTTTCAGCTCCTTAACTGTGATGATCACTTTCCTGCCTCAGCGACACCAGTGAGGATTAGAGCCGGTGGTCCCACACTGTCTCAGTGAGTCAGATCTCTTCTGGCCCTTGGAGGCTTTCTGGTTCCAAAAGCTGAACGAGAGAAAGTACTGGGGCTCACTCTGCCTTTGTTAGTCTCCCAGGGTATTCTGAGTTCCCTAGATAGTTAGTCCCACTGAGAAGGTGTCGCCCACAGTGTGAGACCTTTTAGAGTCTGCTCATTCATTCCCAGCTGTCTCTGTACCTCCCTTGGTCCCTTTGGTAAGGAGTGGCCCAGCCAGATAGGAAGTTTCCATCCACTATTCATTCATTCATTTGTTTATAGCTGGAGCTTTGAAAGGATAAGAGCATGATTTTTGAGGGAACTTATGTGATGTCTTGGATTTGCTTTAAAATACTCTAGCAAAGATAAAGGAAGGAGCTAAGGGAGAAAGGTAGGAGTGAAGGAAGAAAGAGGGGAAGGAGGAGCAAAGGAAGGAAGGGGGGCAAATGAAACAAAGGGTGAAGAGAAAAGGAAAGAAAGAAGAAAAGAGAGTGGGTGGTATAGGCGGGGTAAGAATGGAGAGAATGTTGATCACTGTTGAAGCTGGGTGAGGGGTATGTGGGGGTTCATTATGCTATTCTCTCTACATTTATGTAAGTTTCCCCCCCCCCCCCCCGGTATGCGGGCCTCTCACTGCTGTGGCCTCTCCCATTGTGGAGCGCAGGCTCAGTGGCCATGGCTTACGGGCCCAACCGCTCCGCGGCATGTGGGATCTTCCCAGACCGGGGTACAAACCCGTATCCCCTGCATCGGCAGGCGGATTCTCAACCACTGCGCCACCAGGGAAGCCCAACAATTGTTTTTTTTTTTCCTCGTATATAAGTTTTTTAATTTCCATAATTAAAGAGTTTAAAAAGAAAAGAACATGAGTGGAGATAACCTGAACCAACTCAATGGCAGGGATACTTTCCTAAATACTTAGCCTGGCATAAGCATGGGTGCTACAGGGCCTTTGCACATACCACTCCCTCCTCCCGGTATACCTTCCCTCCCCTTCTTCCTGTAGGTAATTCCTGCTCATCCTTCAACTCTCAGCTCAATGTCACTTTCTCATGGAAACCTTCCCTGTCTCCCATCCCCAGAGTAGGTCAGAGCCTCCTGTAACGCACTTTCTAGCACCTTAAAACCATCTCTTTGTGACAGTCTGATTAGGGTCTGTCACCTGTGGACTGTGAGCTTCATGAGTGCTGGGCCTGTGTCTGCTTTTGCTCAGCATCACCTAAGCCCAGTGCCTGACACGTAGAAAATGTTCCCTAAGTTTTTGTTGAATGAGATTGTTAACATATTTTTGTCAATTGCTGTATTTTCCCAAGATACAGGGCTTCACGAGGATGGGTGCTTCATGAAACCAAATATTTGAAATTGGAGGGGCTAGTGATTCATTTGACACATGTTTATTGTGTGTCATGTGTGAAGCCTATTGTAGGTGCTAGGGAAATAGCAATGAACAGAACAGAAAAACAATCCCTACCCTGTGAAGTTTACAATTGTTGTGTATCAGGTGGTGTTAAGAATTGGGGGCGGGGGAGGACTGAGGGTGGGCAGGGAAGGCCTGGGGGAGAAGGTGGTGCTTGACCAAAGACCTAAGGAGGCCAGGTAGGAAACTTGACTGGTGGGGATCCAGCCAGAGTCACCTAGAGAACTGCAGGGTGAACTGTCTGATACCTCATCCAGCCTCTTCTTTAACGCTGGGTCTTTGCCGTATGCTCCGGGGCGGGGGGGTGGTGTTCACTCGGGACGGTCACGTTATTGTGTTGGCTCTGAAAGACTTAACACCGGAAATTGTTGGCTTCTCAGCATTCTGTTTACCAACTTCTACATAACGAATTACCTCAAACTCAGTGGCTTAAAACAGTACTAACCATTTTATTATATCTCATGATGTTATGGGTCAGGAGTTTGAGTAGGGCTTGGCAGGGTGATTCTTCTGTTCCATGTGGCATTGACACACTTGGTGGCATTCAGCTGGCGGATGGGCTAGTCAGTTTGTGAGAAAGGAGCTAGTAAAGACAGGTGGGCACAGAGTGGGGTGAGGAGGACAGGGAGGTGTCCAGAAGTGTGGCCAGATTTGGGTGCAGTCTCCTTGGACCTGCACGTCTGCAGGCCTGCAGCGGAATCTGTGGCTCCTTCACAAAGAATCTGAGGCTCCACAACTGCATGTGTTTGGGGAGGAGCACGGGAGGGGGAGCAGGGAGGAACCTTCTTGAGTCTGTGAGGATGATGACATTGTCCTGTTCTGGTCCTGCTGCGTGGCCCACTTTTGAAGGAGGGCTCAGCACGGCCTCAGCTGTCACATGTCATCATTTAGAGTTTGTGCGCGGTGGTATATGAAGCAGTGCCGGCCAAGGCTGTGCCCATCCATCTTTGCATCCCCTGCTACTCAACCTGGTACTTGGCAAATTGTCGGTCGACCCTCCAAAGCAATGGCTGATAGGTCTGACCATGTCAGGCAAGGCGGGACAGCATCACGGGCAAAAGCCAAGGCTTGAGTGCCAGACACGCCCAGGGTCATGTGCTAGCCTTGCCAATTACTAATGGCGTGATGCTCAGCGAGTTCCTGCTCTCTGAAGCTCAGCCCCTTCGTCTGTAAAACGGGGTGAGTTACCATGTCTACCTGGTACAGAGCAAGCAAGCAGGAGATGATGGCTGAAAGGTCCCGAGGGGAGACTGTGTCTATCCTGTACCCGCGGGGCCTGGCAGGCCACTGGCGTGCACGAAGGTCTGCTGAGGGTTGAATTAAGATCAGGCAGGCTCGTGCTCCCAGCCTCCTGAGATGAGTTCTGTGACGGATGCTCACAGAATTCTCTGTAGCTCTGGACACCCCGTGTTCTTTACCCGGCGGGCCTCAAATGCGCTCTTGTAATCGGCAGCCCCTGGTGAAAAGACTGTTGCAGGCTGCCTTCTCTAGAAGCAGATGCTGAGCTGGAATGTGGCGGGCAGGATGTCTATTAGGGATCAACAACTAAGAAGGGAAGTTGGGGGAAACAGGATTGAGGGAGGAGTCAAACCGAGAAGCAAACCCAACA
Organism: Kogia breviceps; assembly: GCF_026419965.1. Classification (NCBI taxonomy): domain Eukaryota; kingdom Metazoa; phylum Chordata; class Mammalia; order Artiodactyla; family Physeteridae; genus Kogia; species Kogia breviceps. The sequence continues at coordinate 42,061,603 of NC_081319.1, forward strand.
GGCGTTGCCGGCCTGGCTGGAAGCTCTGGAGCGGATGCTGCCCATCAGAGCACCCCCGACAGGCTGACACCCTCTACACCCCCCCTTCCAGGTGCTGGACGCAGGGGAGTGGACCTTGGGTCACATGGCTCTGGCCAGGGCTGCACTGTGCAGCGGAGGCGGACCTGAAGGAACTGGCAGCTGGACATTATGTGCCGACCAGGTTCCCTCCAAGTTATTTCACGAAAGGACATCCGGTTGGTGCCTCTCCGTTAACCACAGAGACTTTTTACTTATCCTGTGTACAAGAGCGGAGAGGAACTCATAAAGGGTCTCGTTTTGGAGGAACACATTTGCGTGTCTTTCCTAGGATTTTATAAAACAAACATTGAAAGGGACATTAGCTGTTTGGGTTGTCTGTAGTAATAATACAGAATTGACTAGAGAAACACTCCATGTCCTGAGAGGATGCTGGGCTTAGACCGCAGTTGTTAACAGGAGGGCCACATGGAATGAGGCAGAAGGAGGTGTGTTGCAGAAGCCCCATGTCTTGGTTGTGATGGTAATTCTAAAGCCACAATATTTGTTAATCACACATAGTAAACAATCAGTAAACATTTGCCAAATGAAGAGAGAGACTTGTTTGGAGCATCTAAAATGTGTGAGGTGTGGGTGCTGGAGGCCCTGATTATTTCCCTTTTCTCAGAGTCACTTAGAGCCCCTTGACCAGACCTCACTTTGAGACAGGCTGACCAGAGTGGAGGAGGAGCAGCTACAGTGCAGGGAGGACAAATCCACTGATGGACACGGATCCAGGGGTGGGATGGGGTGATGCCCCTGCCGGCGCTTTGACCTGGAACCCGCGGGCAGCTCCAACCAATGAGGCCAACTCAGAATTGGAAAACCAAGCACACCTGCTGAAAGGTTACAACCACAAAACACATGTGCCAGCTTTTCATTTATTAAAGCAGAAAGACAGTTGGAGGTGTCTGAAGGTTTCAGGCTTCATGGCAGCTTTGCTGTGTGTTTAAGCCCGTCATACAGGCACTCCGCATAACCTCCACGCTACCATGGTGATGGCCTTCTGTGAGGCTGACAGGTCAAAGTGGAAGGAGCTTGCCGGAGCCGGTTGCTTCCTTGCACAGGACTATTTGTAGCAGCCGCTATAGACAGACAGAGGAAATCATAACCACACGCCTCTCCCAGGGGTTGGCGGCGGTGGTCTGAGCCACTCAGCGGACCGTGGGAGGGCAGTGGTGTCCAGTACCACTCTAGCCAGTCCTCCTTGACCACCACCCCCTCTCAAGCTGCTGCGGGTAACGGGACAGCACTACTACCCAACAGCTGTAATGTCCCGTTGCACAATGTTGCTAATTTGGGGGGGGGGGGAGTTTTCCGGCAGCTGATTTCTGATATGTGAAGTACACATTTCAGAAATGACCAATTTTAACAAATTTATTCACTCAGCACAGTGTATCTGCTATATCCAAGGCACTGTGTATGGGGTATGTTTGGCACATAGACCAGATGAGGAACACACACACAAAGTTGTGGTCCAAGGGCTCACTCACCCAAAGACACTGCTTGTCCTGGAAACTGTCTACAAACCAGTTGATAAGCCATACAGTGACACCAGCCTCATGATTCTCAGCTGAGGTGCGGGGGGGGGGTCTCACCTGAGACTTGGCTTTCCCATATTGCTAGCAGGTAAGCATCTTGACAGAAAGGACTGTCATATTCCCATTATAACCTCAGTGAATAGAAAGGGACTGGCTCGCGGTGTGCACACAAATGTTTGCTGAATGAACAAATGAGGATTCTGTAGGCCTGCAAGACAGGCCAAAGACCAAATCTCTGGTCATGCAAGCTGACTACTTCAGAATGGCAATCCCCACTTGAATGTGCATGTTGTGATGTGTCGATTTAAGATTCGTTTTTAAAAATTGTTTTTCAGTAGAAAAGGCAATTTCTTTTTTATAATAAGCACACATCACATTTCATTCAGTTTCTTGATTTTTCTGATTATAGAGTTCCAGTAAAGTATAATTATATTATAATCCTCTTTTATCATTATTTCAGAAAAGTACGCACACAGCGTATTTTACAGAAATGTTGAGTAGATCACAACTTCCTTGTGGGTTTCCCCTTGTTGATTCTTCCAACGTTTTTATCTTGGGATAAATCTGCTACTAAAACCTAGTTTAATTTGAATATACAATGGTCCTACTTATGCAGTCATTTAAAAACTAAGACAATTTGCCAACAAAGGATACTTAAAATCCTTAAAATATAATATAGCTGCAGCATGTCTTTAATCCTGCACTGAAGCTGTGTTAGGGCTGGAACAGTCCAATAGTGACAGTGGGGTCCTAAAAGAAGTCTTTGGAACTAGGCGTGGTCATTGTGCGTTAGGGTGCAATGCAGGGTTCGTAGTTCTTGTGGTGTTCCCACATCTCCTTTCTTAAAAATCAGAGGGGAAAAAAGTAGAGTCCCTGGCATTTTTTTTTTTCCTCAATGAAATGTCACTGAGCAAAGCCTTATCTACCTCTGAACTCCTACTAAGTCTCCATCATGGTGTCCCTTAAGTAACTCTAGGCTGCAGTAGATTGAACAAGCGTAATCATGGCTCACCCCTCCTCCCTCCCATCCCTCCCCCAATCCTCAGCTCCATTGGGACCCCCAGGACATATAGCACCAGAACCACGGTATCAAAATGGCATGGGATCCAAAATATATAAACAGCTCATGCAGCTCAATATTAAAAAAAAACAAACAACCCAATCAAAAAATGGGCAGGGCTTCCCTGGTGGCGCAGTGGTTGAGAATCCGCCTGCCGATGCAGGGGTCACGGGTTCGTGCCCTGGTCCGGGAAGATCCCACATGCCGCGGAGCAACTAAGCCCATGAGCCATGGCCGCTAGGCCTGCACGTCCGGAGCCTGTGCTCCGCAACGGGAGAGGCCACAGCAGTGACAGGCCCGCATACCACAAAAAAAAAAAAAAAAAAAAAAATGGGCAGAAGACCTAAATAGACATTTCTCCAAAGAAGACATACAGATGGCCAAGAGGCATATGAAAAGCTGCTCAACATCAGTAATTATTAGAGAAATGCAAATCAAAACTACAATGAGGTATCACCCCACACCAGTTACACCGGTTAGAAGGGGCGTCATCAGAAAATCTACAAACAATAAGTGCTGGAGAGGGTGTGGAGAAAAGGGAACCCTCTTGCACTGTTGGTGGGAAAGTAAATTGATACAGCCACTATGGAGAACAGTATGGAGGTTCCTTAAAAAACAAAAAATAGAATTACCATATGGCTCAGCAATCCCGCTACTGGGCATATACCCAGAGAGAACCATAATTCAAAAAGACACATGCACCCGAATGTTCACCGCAACACTATGTACAATATCCAGGTCATGGAAGCAACCTAAATGCCCATCGACAGATGAATGGATAAAGAAGGTGTGGTACGTATATACAATGGAATATTACTCAGCCATAAAAAGGAACAAAATTGGATCATTTGTAGAGACGTGGGTGGACCTAGAGACTGTCATACAGAGTGAAGTAAGTCAGAAAGAGAAAAGCAAATATCGTATATTAACGCATATATCCGTTTGCAAGGCAGAAATAGAGACACAGGTGTAGAGGACAAATGTATGGACACCAAGCGGGGAAAGCACAGTGGGAGGTGGTGTGATGAATTGGGAGATTAGGATTGACATGTAATACACTAATATGTATAAAATAGATAACTAAGAAGAACCTGCTGTATAAAAAAAAACAAAAACAAAAAACGGCATGGGATGGAAGAGCCAAACTCAGTTGAGTTCTTCCACTTAACTGAACAGTGTTATTTCGGTTTGGCCCATGCCTATTGCTTATTCTTCTAGGTTCCTCAAAGGTTATCTGGGTCTCCTCCTGGAAAAGGTGGCCATATAGACAGCTCCATCCAGAGACTGCGTTGGGGAAGTCATCCTTCCCTTTGACTGTAGGCAGTTCTTGTTGTGCCGGGACCCATGCTGATGTGCTGGTCCCAGACCGATGCTTATTTGCCACCAACTGCCCACACTCGGTGTGGGTTGGCGCAGCCTTTGTATTACCCTTTGCTCCCCCTTGTTGCTGCCCACTTTCTGCTCACTTTATTTCTCACTAACATGTAATTTAGAAGTGGGTGGGGAGAAGATGGACACCGTGGCAGAGTCTAGAGCTTTTGTGTCCCCTTTGGAAGACATGGCCTTGGAACCGAAACCACAGCAATTCACAGCCTGCTGGGAAAATGAGATGCTTCCTCGGGAGCAAGTGGCAAAGCTGGTGTGGTTTATGGTGCTGCTGTAATTGTCCTTCTTGGAAATTCCATTTGACTAACCTGGAAAAACTTGGAAGATAAGTTTGAACAGAGGAGAAATTAAAAATTGGTCAGCCAAGATGATTTTATGGTATTTTTGGAAATGTTATTTCCCTCTCCTAGCCTCTTATTCTTCACACTCTAATACGGCCATTTGATCTCTAATTGTAGACATTTAAAATATAGAGACAGGGTGAAGAAAGTGAAAAGTAACGGATGTTTTTAAACAGTCATTTAAAAAGCACTTTTCTAATAAATGAAAATTTTAAATGTGATAAATTTGCCGAATAGTTAAAAGAAAGACACAGGGCAAAGGTGAATTCTGTTCACTTTTTTTCAGCCTAATCTCTAAGGTGAAAGCTTTTCTTTAACATGTTAGCATTATGTAGTCTGAAGAAGAGAAGCATGGAAGCAGATAACCTCGCAGCGGCCTCAGAAACAAAAGCGCAAATAGGACCAACCCATTTTATAGGGAGCAGACAGAGTGGACCATCACACAAGCCACTCTACACAGTGAGCCCATAATGGAGCCGGGTTCCCACCAACTGAGGTCCTTAGTCTCCCTGCACGGGCTGAGAGGACCACTTCGTGACACCACTGGACAAGCTGAATCCTTGCCCGGATCAGCGTGGCAGCCAGGTGTGAAATCACAGAACCTCTGGCAGAAATGGGTTGGAAACCAACAGAATCCGGATGACGTGCTGGTACGGCCAGTTACCCAGGGCCTCGCTGACCAGTGCTGCAGATAGCTTCAGAACAGGAACAAGGACCCTCACTGGCCCAAAACAGATCAAGGAGACCAGAAGGGCACTAGATCTGAGGTTGTTTGAAAAGATTCTAGAGCAGGAATCTCTAAGACCTGGCATGGGTATCAGCCCCCCAAACCAGGGTAGAAGTTCTCCAAAGATGGGAGTTCTCCTGGAGCCTTGTGCATTTGTGGGCTTTGGCAGTGGCCAGTGCTTCTGTGTCTTCTTTTGGAAGGGGTGGCATCAGAACTGAAGGCACAGCAATTCACTGTGCACTGAGAAATCAAAGCCTCCTCCGGAGGTCGGCTGCATCAACACTAAGGCAAGTGGCAAAGCCAGGGAGGCTTGCAATGCTGCTCGTTAGTCCTCCTTTGAAAACTGCAGGTACTGCAGCCAGGAGCCAATCAGCAGCCCCCTGGGACGGCCAGTCAATTTTGAAGACTCTGGCTTGGCAAATCCTGACGAAAAGTATAACGAACGTTGTTCAAATTCATCCCTTTCTGAGTTTTTTATTTCCTTTTTTTCACTTCCTTTTCCTTCTCTGCTTTCCCTCTGGCCCTACCAGTAAGGGAAGCCGTAGCTCTATTTCTTGTTACTTCCAAAAGGACCATCCACCTCAGGGAGAAGCCCCCTCAGAGGGAGAGAGCTCCGGAGGTTGTCTCCAGCAACATAGATGACAGCTTCAGGCTTCCTTCTTTCCTTGTAAATGAAACCCACTGAGCCTGGCTGATGCAACCCAAGTTCTTTAGGGTCTTGACGAGATCCCGGCGGAACCTCTCACCCACGAAAACGTAGAGAACAGGGTTGAGGCAACTGTGGAGAAAGGCGATGGTCTGAGTGACCTGGAAGCTGATGTCGATGTTGGTGGAGACAGCACAGCTGGAGATGAACGTGCTGTAGGCATCGATGGTCTGCACCAGCAGAACACAGTTATGGGGGAACTGAGATAGGACAAAGACAGTGAGCACAGTGATGGTCACCTTCAGGGCCTTGTGCTTGGATGACTTCTTGGCTTGCGTCAGGGTGTGAATGACGATGGTATAGCAGCAAGCCATGACCACAAAAGGGAGGAAGAATCCCAGGATGACTTTCAGAGTCAAGACAGCTGACTTCAGTTTGGTACTCTCGTCACTGGGGTAAACCATGGTGCAGATAGCAATCCCGTACTCCTTCTTGACTCGGCTGTACAGGAGTTCCGGGACGCAGAGTGCGGCCGCCATCACCCAGACGGTAAAGCAGACCATTTTGCTGTACAGAAGCCTCTTCTGCCTCCACATCTGCGCTCTCATGGCCTGAGCAATGGCGATGTACCTGTCCACGCTGATGCACGTGATCAGCAGCACACAACTGTAGAAGTTCATCTTGTACATGCTGTTGACCACTCTGCACATGAAGGTCTGGAATTTCCACTGGTCAGCGGCGGCAATGGCCCAGAAGGGAAGGGTGACAAGAAAGAGAAGGTCAGCGATTGCCAAATTCAAAAGGAACATGTCGGTCATGGTCTTCACCCTCGTGCAGTACCAGTAGACAAGGATGACCAGGCTGTTGCCCAAGGCCCCCACGATGAACACGAGCCAGTAGAAGGGTGGAAGGAAGTAGCTTGCGAACTCCCTGACGTGGTTTTTCTTACAGAATAAGTCAGTGATGTTGAAGTTCCCGTAATCTTCCATGGAAGACGTGGTGTCATAGCTGTAGTCATCTGCCATATTCGGGATCAGGCTCTGCAAGGAGACACAGGACGGCAGTGGGTCAAGGGCGTGCTTTTGGAGGTTCTATCTGATGATGGCAGAGGCATGGAGCCCTTGAACCTCCCACTCCCAAAGTCTGTGATAAGACAAAAGAAATGTATGTGTAGGAAGTAGGAATTCTGAGAGCATCTGCTTGGATTGTAAATGATTTATTTATTCATCAAATGTTTACTGAGCACCTACGACACGGTAGGTACTGGGTACATGCTAAAGAGTCAGACATGGTTCCTGCTCTCATGGAACTTATCTACTCTGGGAGGAGACACTCAAGCAAAGGAACAGTCACAGGCTGCATGACAGATGATCTGACGGCATGGGAAAGAGGGTCAGGGACCACTGGTGGGCGGACCTTTATCAAACTAAGTGAATGGCTCTGATTGTCCCTTCTCTGTACTCTACCCTCCCAAAAAGGTCCTCAGCGGCTTTTAAGCTTTTCTGGGTCCAGGTTCCCCTGAGTCTTCTGAAAGCTGTGGATCCTCTGTTTGAGAAGTACCAAAGAGTCACACATGCACCCACTTACACATGTGCACACACACGAACACACACACATATATTCATACACTCACACATACACACACATACACAAGAACCAGGACAGACTACGTGATTTCAGGGTCCGTTGTTCAAAATTTGTTAAGAATTTCAAGATAGTGGAGCATTAAATCAAGCAAGTGACACTTCTAAGCATGAAGTGTGCAGCTTGGGTGTGCGCAACACACCCATGAAAGCAGCCCTCACAAGCACACACACACACATTTACAAACACACGTGCACACATACACACTCACATGTACATACCCACACACATATATGCACACGTTCAGACACGTGCGCACACACCCTCACAATGTGCATACATGTGTGCTCACACACACACCCCTCATTACAGCTTCCGTGGGTTCCTGGCTCAGAAGCCTTCCTAGAACCCCTGCTGTGGGAAGAGGAAATAAAGGCTGGAGATGGAACCCTTGAGTCAGGCCTGGGATGGAGGGAATGGAGGAGAGGGTTGCCTGGTGGAGGGGAAACTCAGTCCCACATCTGACATGTTCCAAGGCCTCCACTTACAAATTCTCACATGCTCTCACTTCCCACCAGCGCCCGCCTCCTAGGGCCCCCATTAGGGCCCCCAATCCTGCCAGGGGCCACTAGCTCTCGTTCCCTTGCCCCAAGGCACATGCCTTGCCAAATCCCATCTCTCCCTTCATTTCTGCTCCAGAAATGCAGCAGTCGTTCAGTCCATCTAGAAGCATGTGGACTAGAAGTAACCTCAGATCCCCACTAGGTTTTCATTTTGTTTTAAATATTAAATATTTAATGCCAGTAAACACTTAAGTAAAAATATTTAGTTTGTGTATTAAACTATTCATGTTGAAATAATAAAACACCTTCTACCAGTCTTCTTTTAGCTGGGAGCTCCCCTTCTACACACATTATAATCTCCATCTATTTTTAATAGTTTCAACCACCGTTTCCCAAACCATGTTTTGGGTGGAACACTAGTAGTTAAAATAGTTGAGAATCTCTGCTTACTATATCACCTTCTTTGAAATTCACAATAATCGTGAGCATATTAAAGGCTCTGAGAAGTCCTGCAGAGCTTGTTTTATTTTAACTGCATGATAGCATAGTAAAGGCTCTGAGAAGTCCTTCAGAATCTGTTGAATTTTGTTTAATAATGTTTCCTAATCTTACATGAGCATGGAACCTGTCGCGTGTGTGTGTGTGTGTGTGTGTGTGTGTGTGTGTGTGTGTGTGTGTTTACTGAGTGCTTATTAAGATATCAGGACACACTGATTGGACTGATAAGGTGCAGTAGATGCCAGGAGGCTGTGGCCTCCTGAATTCTGAAGCTCCTGCCGAGAGCTGAGGTGATGGGTCCATTCCGTTTGGGCCCCGACTGGCAGGAAGTGCCAGGAGGATGCCCAAGGTAACCTGGACGACAATTAGGAAAATCTGGAATCTGGTCCTGATCCACCTCTAGTGTGCGACCAAGAGAAAGTCCTAGTGCAGACAGACCCCTGGGGGCCAGATCCAGTAGCTGGCCCTTCAGGAGCCAGCAGCTGGGAACAGCCTGCTTCTGGGAAGAGCTGAGGAAAACTCTCCATTTTGAATGTGCTTTGTCCCCAGGCCTGGTTCACCCATTCTCAGCATACATTTAAAGATTTCCCTCCCAGCTTTGGCTGTTGTCTACAAGCCCAGATCATTGGGAGGACAGATCTTACGGATGACTCATATTTCAGTGAAGATGCCAGGACCCTTCTGCCAAAGCGGGACATGGGGGCCAGGCACCGTCAATGGCCCCACTGGGAAGGGCATCCCCTAAGAGGTGGGGTTTGAGTAGACTTTGAGAGGAAAAAAAGAACTTTCAGGTGGAAGGAAGAACACGCAGAGCACAGAGACCCACAAAAGTATCACTGGAGATTTAAGAAGTTAGGAGGGTGACCTTTTGGAGGAAAGTCAGTAAAACCATGCAGATGAGCAGGTGTCAACTGTGAATCCACACAGTGAGTAAAGCATCAAACTGCTTTGTAGAGGGTGTTTTTTTTTTTTTTTTTTTTACATTTTGGGGGCGTTAAATATCTTTAATAGACTCTCACATGAGCCTGCACCCAAGGCTGTGTGTTAGGGAGGCAAACAGCATCCCCATTCACAGGTGTGGCACAGAGGGTCTCACAGAGGGGACCCCCAGCAGTCCCGGTGTCCCGGGAGACCCAGTCTTCTCCACGGCCTGGTAAACAAGCCCGTGACCACCACTCCCCAAGACTGTGTCCTAGAGTGGGGACACTGTGTCCTGCTTGAAGCACAAGGAGCACGTTTTCTTGTTGGGTGAGGGTTGGAGGACCCAGTGCTTCAGCATAGAATTATATTTAGTTAGGGACTCCCCAGACATATTTTAAGCGTGACTGAATTCACACACAAAAAACCTGGGTTTGTGTGAATTTTATCAAGACTACAAGGTAAGCCTATATCATCCTTACAAGTTCAAAGCGTTGGCCATCTTTTTGAGGATGACAAAGGAAGAATTCACGTCCCAGGCTAGGGGGAGCCTGGACAAACTGTCCACCTGCATCGAGACTTGTGCTCATAGCTTTGTCCATGCCTGATACGTAAATACCCGAGGATCCTTTGAAAATCTCCCAGCAGATGTAAACGGCGATTATTTACCAATTTATTTGATTCCCTACTGTCAGAGCACCTAGTGCACATCAGACCCGGTGCGGAGTACAGGACATGCATGCATTTAATCCTTGACCTTCCAGGTAGGGGTGGGCCCCTCTTCCAGATGAGGGGCACCTGGCTTCCGGGAGGAATTCTGAGGTTGCCAAGCCATTCCTTCCTTCCTCCCTCCCTCCCTCCCTGCTCTCTGAGTCCTAGAGACACTGCTCTTGCTGGAGAAGCTACCCACAAAGGCTGTTTTCAAAGTCTGGGTCAGAACATCTTGAGAGAAGATCAGTGTAAGGATCTGAAATCCACACGGTTTTGCGTGCATCCAGGAGCACCTGCTGGAGGCTCCTGGCCTGAGCACTGTGTAGAATGACTTCCCACAAGCTGCCATGAGTTTATCCCGGGGTCTGCATCGAGGTGGCATCGAAGGAGCTCCCCGTGGAGCCCACCCTCTCCACCGAGAGGGGACCTCCAAGGGCCTGTCCATATAGCTCTGTGTCCTACTCACCAAGACCTAGCCTAGATATTTATTTGGCATGTAAATATAAAAGAGAAGTGAAGAAAGGCTCTCGTATCTCCTGAAGAACAGGTGAGGGTTTTTTTCTTTTTTCGCCCATGCACCGTATAAATTTTGTGACTTAATCAGGATTCCCTTTTTAATTGGGAAACTCAGTCAAACTGGTAGCCCAATTATAGTAACCAAATAAGACCCTGAACCAGCGCTTGTCCAATAGGAGTATAAGGCAACTCTGGGTTAATTTTGCATTTCCTAGTAGCCAAGTGAAAGAAGTAAAAAAAACACAGGTGGAATTCACCTTAATAATGTATTTTATTGGAACCTAGTATGTCTAAAATATTTTTTCGTTATGTAAGCAATGTAAAAGTTACCAAAATATTTTACATCCTTTTGTTGCGGAGACTATATTTGAATGGAGTGCATTTTACGCTCACGGGGCATCTTAGTTGGAGTGGCCCCATCTCATGTGCTCATGGGCCCCACATGGCTCGTGGCTACCTCACCAGACAGCACAGCTTTAGGCTGAAAACCCAAGTTCTAACTCCTTCTCTTGGTCTTTTCTCCCTAGTCTGTCAATTTCCTCTGACCCTGTTTCAGTGTGTGTCCTTTCTTTTCTATCCTGTTGTACGCACCCAGTAAGGTGCCTCAAGCCTGTTATGGAACACGAGGCAGGCAGTGGAGACGGAGTGAGACAGGGTGTCGTCATTGCTGCGAAGTGTCCAGGCCCTGCTCTCTGTAGGGGCTGACTATTCTCTTCCACATCAAATTAGAATGTCTAGAAATCTTCTCACCTAAAGTTTCTCTTGCATTTCTTAGCAAACTGTGTTGTTCTCAGACACTCTTAAAAACATGGCGTCTTTACCAACTAGACCACTATTCGGAGCCTGTGGACCCCCATGAGCAGAGGTCTGAGCCAGATCTAGAATCTTCTTCCAGTGTGAGGAGTGGTGATTCGCTGGGGTGGACAAGGCCCAGACCTGGCCAGGATGGTGTTTGTGTGAAAATGCCACCATCTCATTCCCCGCCTGACTAAGAAAATGGCATGCTCATCCTAGGCTTGAGAAACAGCTCTTTGTTTCTCGTTCCTTGCTGATAAATAATGTGATTTGCTCACTCATTCGACAGATATTTACTGAGCACAGAGTACATGCCAGGCAAGGAAACCACTTCCAAAGGACACCATTCGCCTCGGTGATGGAAATAGAATTGGAGCAAAACGTTAGAAAGGTCGATGGCTCCTGCGCCAGGCCTCACCTGTCAAGCTCGAGGCTGGGATGGGGGTGGGGGGGTGGGGAGGAGGTCCATCTGCATGCAGGGCCCTGACAGCAGCTCCACAGCTCAGAGGTGCCCCAGACAGGGCGGCATCGTGGGATGGCTCTGTTACTCCCAGGGGGCTACTTAATTGGGGGATTTATATCATTTATTGTGGATGATTTTTAGCATTTTGATCAAGAAAAGAAGCGCATTATAGTCATAGATCTAAGTAGACGTGAGAATGTGTCACAGCCTGCCCAGTGGCCAGCCCGGAACTCAGCAATGGGCTGCCTTCTCCTCACGTAGGCTTTTGTTTCTGCTCTGGAAAATGTTTTTGGAAGCTCAACAGGTTTTAGAATGATGTTCAGATGTTAGAGACCATCTTAGAGAGGAGGAGACAGACCCAAGGAACGGAAGGTTCTGCCCCAAACCCTCAGTCACTGGGGGAGGGTCAAGGCCAGAGCCACCCCCCAGCCCCTCAGTCCCAAGCTGGGGCACCCTTAATCCCTGCTGACCCAAAGCCCAGCTCTCCACGTGCTGATGTTGTCAAAGTGGCCACACCAGACGTGAGCCACGGCATCTGGTCCCAGCACCTGAACTGGGCCTCGCGGAGCCCGAGCAGAGTGGCCGTCAGGTGCCCTACCTCCCCACTCCCCAGCCCGGAAAGACTCTGGGCACCAGAGGATGTCCTGTGGCTTCCTCTACCCGGAGCAGCCGGGAGCTGCCTGATGCTGGGGGCAAACCTCAGTGCACGGCCGGGCAAGGGGCCTGCACTGCCCGCTGGTGCCCCCAGCGAGGCTCTGCCCCACAGGCCCCGGCCCCCGAGCCCGGGCAGGTGTGTCCTCCTCCCCTCAGGAGAACCTTGGCCCAGAAGCAGCAGCCCAGGCAATGAACGTCGTGCTGCTCCTGGAGCAGGAAAAAGGTCTCCAGAGCTTCCCGAGGCCTCCCTCACCGACTCACGTTGTCCTTGGAAACCTTCCCCCAGCTCCAGGCCCCTCATTCTCACCTCTGGAGAGGGGCCAGGGTAGAGGGCAAAAGCTGTGTCCCTCATTGCTCCTTAGTACCAAGGTGGGCGTCTGGAGATAGCAGACGGGGAATCGGAGGGGAGGGAGACAGGCAGGGAGGGACGTGGAGGCGTTAGGAGCAGGCACTGCCCTAAGGTGCTCTGTCCCCGCCCTTGAGGAAGTGAGACTTCCACACAGTGAGGCTTGGACCTCGGCGTGTTGAAATTTGCCCACAGTGGGGAACCCAGTGAAGCCGTGACTCTGAGAGCACCCTCCAGGGCTCCTCCTCCTTTTAGCCACGAGACCTGGAACCTTCCGTTCCTTCTCCCAGCTCGTTTCCTCATCTGTAAGCATGGCTCTGCCTTTACCGTGAGGCTGCAGGAAAGTGGCACCCTGGCTGGTTACTACTGGTACATGGCCGGCGCTCAGAAAAGTGGCCACAGGGACGTCATGGCTATTTCCCAGGGTCATAGCCACAGAGGTCCCATCTTGTCCCCACGTAGGTGGTGCTGGACACCTCTTGACCACAAAAGGTCATTACTGGGGTGCATTTTTCTTCCTCTCTGGAGCTGCCTTGCAGAGTCTGGATATCTTCCAAGATTCCAGAGGATAAAACCGAATGCCTGACAGTGTCAGCCCCGTTTCCAGCATCAGGGATGAAGAGCAAATTCTAACTCAGGAGAAACTAAGGGTCTAATTCTGGTTAGAAAAATAGAGACTTACCTCGTTACTTCTCCAGGTCCAAAATAATTGTCTTGTTGTTGTTGTTACGGGATATGCAATGACGTATGCAATACTAAATATCATTAGCATATGATAAATAACTTTCTTGACATCAGGGGTGGCAGCCACCAATCTCCACAGATGGTGGGAACCTGCAGTGCACTGTGAGGGACAGTTTGTCAGCTCCACTAAGAAGGTTTGATTTCAATACCTCCATGTAAAACCCAGATTCTTACTTTGAGAAAATCAAAATTAAAAGCTTTAGATATTTTTGTGAGCATTTGTGAATATAACAAAAAGCACAGGAATTTGTTTTGATTCTACAATTAGTTAACATTTGACTATAAAATCACAAACAATTCTCTGATGACTTTACTCATTCATCATTTTTGTTGGCCTCTTTTCCTCTTTCAGAGAAATATATATCATTATGTGTTTCTTGTAAAGGCTACATAATGTTATGTAAGAAACAAAACTAATATGCCCACCGTGGGTCTTTTAAAAACAAACTAAATGGATTCTCTCTTGCCGTCTTTTGTCTGAGTTTCAGAACAGACACATGGGACAAAGACATCCTAAAGATCATACAACCCTCACCTAGTAGTAAAATCTAAAATAGCATTTTCCTCTGTCCTCTCACATACCCCAAAGCTCTTCTAGCGCTTCACGTTTGCAGAGCCGCCTGTGCTGGGCATCGACCACCTGGCCTGGGCACTGCTCAGCAGAGCTCTTACCCTGGGAAACCACAGAGAAATCCTTCCGCCACAATGGATTCCTTCCTACTTCCTGAAAAGAGGCCCCCAAATAGAGTGCAGTTTGAGGAACCCGAGGGGTGTGCTGTACTCACTGTGACTTCTGCGGGGACCATGGTGGGTCAGATGCAAGCTTGCTTCTAGAAAGAGAGGGCAAAAATCAAAAAGAGGACTGGCTCTTAACTGAACAGTAACAAGTACCTAAAGATGGAGATTAAGCATTAAAGACTGGCTCTTAACTGAACAGTAACAAGTACCTAAAGATGGAGATTAAGCATTAAATCTGTTTGTTCTCATGGAAAAAAAAAATCCCAAGCAAACGTTAGAGTCCATGTTATACTGATGTCAAGTCAAATAGATTTCAAGTCTAGATTTTAGTATCATCTTGGTTGTTAACCTAGAAATGAAAGAAACCTCTCCTTTGAGAGCCCTTTGTGGCTTTGACATCTTCCCAGCACGTCCTTTTAAACTTAGCCCTTTTTCTCTTGACTCAACTTCTCTATCAGGTGCCACCTACCCCCATTTTATCCACCAAGGGACTCCAGAAGATGGCAGGACAGCAGTGACTTAAGGATGTGCTGGGCTGGCTCTGCAGGGGAGGGGCCTCTGGGTAACCGGGTGGCAAGAACACAGGAGTGAGGTGGCATCTGTCAGTATCAGTCCCTCGCCAGGAGGGGCCCCGTGCCCCAGCGCCTACCTGTGTGCTCTGTTTACAAATTCAGGGCCTATTTACTCTGTACCCCAACTCCAGCAGGAAAAGGAAGTCCTAGGTTTGTTTACCAAAGAAAAGGTATTTGTCTGATGCAAAGGGCCTCCGAGCTAACTGAGGTAAATCTCAGCGGTTGTTTTCCTATGTTGTGAATCTCTGTAAAACCCACCCCTCGGTGACCAAGGGAACGACAGCTTGGCTCCCTTCAAGGAAGGGGTCTGTGCCCATATTTCCAAGAAACATGTTCAGCCCACCCCAAGCTTCTGGAAGGAAACATTCTCCTTCATAAATCCAACCCTAACCTGTTGGGCTTTTTTTTCCTAACACAACGTTGTAACTGTCCCTGCTTTTCTAAAAGTGCAGTTGTTTTAAAAGCATAACATGTGGGACAGCCACTCTGGAAACCCATTAAACATACACGCTGTGATCTAACCATCCCACTCCTAAGTATTTACCTAAGAAAAATGCAAGCTTATATCCACACAAAGACTGATATATGAATGTTCATGGCAGCTTTATTTGTAATAGCCAACTACTGGAAATAGCTCAAATGTCCTTCAAGCATAGCTAATGGATAAGTCACTGTGGAATAGCCATACAATGGAATTGGAACAGCTACTGATACACGCAGCAACATGGGTAAATAATTATGCTAAGTAAAGAAGCCAGGCCCCCAAAAAGCACATACTGTGTGATTCTACTTACAAAAAATTCTAGAAGATGTGAACTAATCAGCAGTGACAGAAAGTAGATCAGTAATTTCATGGTGAGAGAGGGAAGGGGAGGACAGGGCAAGGAAGGAGGGGGAGAAGAGCACACCAGGAAGCCTCTGGGGTGACAAGTATGTTCACTATATTGATTGCGTGACGGTTTCACAGTTATATGCACATGTCAGAGCTTAGGTTCTGCACTTCATATATTTGCAGTGTTTGTAGCTGGACCTCAATAAAGGGGTTAAAGTAGAGAAAGGAAGAACAGCAAGATCTGATGAAAACTTTGTTTCTGTCCCTCCTTAGAGTCATATCTGGCCATTAGCGGGCAAGAAGAAAGGCGGCCAGAACTTCCTCCTGCAACCTTCCTGCCAGTAGCTTCTCCACAGTACCTTGTGCTGTTCTGTGGGAATTGAGGGCTCAGTAGGAACTCATGTATTTTAGGGTTAGATGAGATTAGACAGATGATGATGATGATGATAGAGAGATAGGTGATAGATAGATAGATAAATAGGTAGATAGATAAATTTGTGTGGACAGGTGCTATGTATTTGAGCATATTTCCTGGCTCTGTCTGCTGAGAGGACCTAAAAGCCACGACACACAGTAGAATGACCTAGTGCCCAGATCTTGGTTTCTAAGTACCTGTCTCCCTGCCAAGAAACCAGGATTCCTTGGAGAAATGTCTGATTCCAGAGTTAGGGAAGGGAAACTATAAGATGAATCTGGGACTGATTTTTGCCACAGAAGGCAAGTGTTCAAAGACCGTGAGGACTTGTCAAAGGACATAGGCGCCAACTTGATGGGGTTCCACTAGCCAAATCTGAGGCAATTTAAGCATCGGATTAAATAATGATAGCATCTTTATAGCACATTCAATTAAATGAGGATCCATGAATCCATACTGATGAAAATAAATGAGTAAATACATGAGAAAAGTAATATCCTCTTATGGTGCCAACTAATAAGTACAGAATGAATAACGTAATTGGAAAATCACCAATGGATGTTGAAATTAGTGCGTGAATGTTTGATGAGGAATTTACTTCATCTCAAAGGATCTCCCCCCAAATTACATATTGCCCCGTTGGCTTTATTGTTCTCTCTGGGTTTTTTTTTTTTCTGAATCATGCTCTAAAAAAATAAAATCTTTGTAAAAAATTGCCCAGTCAAGTTTGAAAGATCTCAACTCAGCTAATTTAATTTTAATACAGCTTGGGTAATAGGGAGATGGTTTTTGAGACATTCGGTAGAAAACACTACATATATTTCTAGTACCTGTGGCTTATGTCATTTCCTTTTAACTTGCATGAAGAGACTGAATATTAACCAGATAGTATCTGAGAAAACAAATGCCCAAAGGAGGAAGCCACATGAAAGAATGGCTTTGGTTATAGTTATAGGTTGAAAATAAGGATTGATGGTAATGATGTTGGTAAGAGTTTGGGGGAAAAGCCTCCACTCGGCAGTGGGGAGTGTAAATCTTTGTGACCATTTTGGAGGGTTAAGCCGTATCTTTCAAAACATACAAAGCACAACAGCTCTGACTCAGCAGTTCATCTGCTGAAAACATGGCCTCCTAGTAGTCGCACAAAGAACATAAAGATACATGTACAGGCATATATGTTACAGCATTTTTTTTTTTTTTTTGTAGAACCAAAAAACTAGAAACAACCTACGTATCTAGCAATAGTTAATATTCTTATACATCCATTCAGTAAACCACATGTAGTCAATACATAGAATAAAATAGACCCCACACTGATACAAAGAGGTCAGCAAGATTATTATAGGTAAAAATGCAAGGTGTAGAAGCTTATGATGCATGATCTTTTTAGAAATATGTAAAAGGTTATACACTTCACAGCTGATCAGTACTGAAACGTTCTCTGGAAGGAGCTTGAACAAGGATGACCAGTGGAAAGTGAGACTTTCATTTTTTCCTTTAGGTTTTGTAAACTATTTAAATATTTTACTTTGTGCATGACATTCTATTTTAAGGGCTATCATAAAAATAACTTGTCAGGTTAAAAAACAAAAACAAAAAAAGAAGCCCTAGTGCTAGTCCATTCTGTACACCTGTTTGCAAAACTTGTCCAAAGGAGGAACTCGTAGCCTCCTCCAGCTGGCTTGGAAAGCAGCACTGGAAGAGCAAATCTAGCAAGTAACTTGCTTAGGCTACTTTTTGCAACTTTGGGATCCTACACTAGCTCTTTATAAAGGTTTTTCTTCCTTCCATTATAAATGTGTTTCTGGCTCATAGAAGATTTGGACAGAGCCCAAGAGTAAAAATAAAAACGAAATCTATTCCTCCGTGGACCCACCACCTAAAGAAACCGCTGAGAGCCTTTTCATCTATTCCTCTCTTCCCTTTGTCAGAATACTTTTGGTCTATTTTATTCCACAAACTGTAAAGTCTCAGAGCTTGCTTTCATTTTCTTCTCTCCCCTGAGAAGGAGAGAAAAACAGAGGGGGAAAACCCCACATGTGACAAAACACACTGAAAGCAAGGAACCTCTCAGCCGTCTGTTGGGAGAACACGAGCGCTGGACTCAGCACCGCCCTAAAGCTCTCGCCTTGCTGCTCGGTGTGACCTCATCCAGGCCAGTGCAGCTGCCTAGTCTGAAAAGCCTGCTTGTGTTTCGAAGCCCAGTGGAGTGCGGTGGGGGCAGCACACTGGCCCCCATCTGCTCCTTGGTCCATCCTTTGCTGCCTGTGGGACCTCAGCAAGGAGCGACCTGCCCTCCCCCAGCCTTGGTTTCCTCCTCTGTAAAATGCACGTGATAGCCCAGCCTACTCCAAGGGCTTGTTTCGAGGGTCAAGTGCAATGCTGTGCATTAAGGCTCTTAGCGGAATGCAGAGAACTCTGCAACAGTGAGGGAGAAGTCGTCATCCCACAGCTTACTTGACACCAGATACACTTGCTTGGCTTAAACACTGTACAAGACATGATGCATGTCCTCAAGAAGCTCACATTCAAGTACAGTGAATACATCAGGGCTGCAAATACCAATAATGGGAAATGCTATGAGACGATTTGGGAATTGGGAGAAGGAAGCTGGGTCTCCGGCACTGGGAAAATCCAGGAGGGCTTCATTGAGGAGGTGACATTTTTGCTGGCCCTTGCAGGCTGCAGAGCGTGGGGACATGCATTGAGGGGAGAGAACATGACTCCAGGGCAGGGAAACACAAAACATATCCACAAAGGCATGAACGCCAGAAAGCAGATGGTATGTGCAGGGTCCTTAGAGGTAGGGAGTTGTTAAGTCTCCGAGAGTGGAAAGTGCCTATTAAAAAGTTAGCCTGGGGCTTCCCTGGTGGCACAGTGGTTGAGAGTCTGCCTGCCGATGCAGGGGACATGGGTTCGTGCCCTGGTCCGGGAAGATCCCACATGCCACGGATCGGCTGGGCCCGTGAGCCATGGCCGCTGGGCCTGCACGTCCGGAGCCTGTGCTCTGCAATGGGAGAGGCCACAACAGTGAGAGGCCCGCGTACCGCAAAAAAAAAAAAAAAAAAAAAAAAAAAAAAGCCTGGAATCCACAAATATCTAACCATTATTTTTGTATTCTCTGCTGTCCTTAAAAGTAACCAACATGAAAATCAGCATGGAGTTGCTCGTAGTAGCCCCAGTGAATTGGATACTGATACTAAAGTGAGTCAGGAAGTCAGGTCCTGACTTTTGATCTTTGTCCGACTTTGTGCACTGAGGTTGAATCACCTCTCGCTTTTTTGGTTTTTTTTGGAAGCTCTGCCTTTTTCACCCTGCACAAAAGCAGGGACTCTGAGCTGTCTGTCAGGCTACCTGCTGCCCCAGCCTGGGTCAGATGCCCCCACCCCTCAGGCACTGTGCTGGGCTCGGGGCTGTGAGTGGGTTGCATGTGAGGGGTCTTCTGAACAGACAGACAGATATTGGAAAAAAAGAGGCTGTCAAACTCCGGGTGCTGAAATGGCAGGTGAACTTTGGTTGGTTGGGCGAGGGGAGGGAGGAGCGGGCCTCACCCGCTGGTGGCTGCCCCACATCCCAGCCCCGAACTCAGCAGCCGCTCCCCCGCAGTGCATCCAAGTAGTAAGAGCCAACTAAGAACTAAAGAGGGTGAGTGTGTTGACAGGACAAAACAGTAGTCACTGATGAGTCATTTAAAATAGAGTGGTTTTGCTTTTTTCTGATTATAAAGGAGTATATTCACAATGAACAACAACCAAAAAAAAAAAAAAAAAATCCCCCCAAAGCAAACATATATAATGAAGAAAATAAAAACCCCTCAAACACCTCTCTCCTAGGATAGCCACTGTTCATTTTCTTAGATGCAGCCTTTTAGACATTTTCTCTGTAACGCAATCTCACACACAAGCACGCACACACACACACTCACTCCGAAAGGAAATCAGACTGCACAAGCCGTGTTCTGTCTTGCTCTCTAGGGAACAGTCTTTCATGGACCAGTTTATACGCCAATTCAGTTTGAGGCCGTATCACCAGATTGGGTGGCTGCCAAGTGTTCCACTCTCCGATTCTCTACAGTTCATTTAACCAGTCGCCTCTCGCTGCAGAGTTCATTAGTTTCCAGTTTTTCACTGCTACAGAGAATGCTGCCGAAAGCATGCTTTCCCTGGGACAGTCTCTCAGACCCAGGGACCTCACCGGGGCTTCACTTTCCCAGCCCCTGGCCTCCTTCTTGCCATCTGTGCCCCCTCCTGCTTCTCCCTCCTTTAAGGAACAAATCACAGAACAGACTGCCTTGAACCTAAGCTTGACACATGTGGGTGGGGGGCTGTCCTGGAAGCCTGGCCAGGGCACCACAGGATTCACCTCTGCCTCCCTGGCAGCTTCTAGCCAAGTGCCTGGTTGTCAAGGCCACTGAGCAAACGAGTGGGTTTTAGAAGCCATCGCAGCAGCACACAACGGAGGACACGGGTGACACTGGGATGGGGAGGAGGAGGAAGGGCGATACTCACGGTGGAGGGCAGCGTGTGAGGCTCCTGGAGGAGACCGCCCCGCCAGCTCTGGCCTGCCGTCTGCCTGGGACGAGGGGCAAGCCTTCTGTGATCTCTGAGCTGGCAGCTACCCGACGAAAACACCAGAAAGGAAGCCAGGCCACCCCTGCCTGTGCTGTCACTGGTGGGGTGGCCAGGAGGGTGGAGAGAGGGGAGTCACCAGCTGCAGCTTCTAGCACTCAGCAGAGTCGGTGATCTGCAACCAGAAATGAAAAGCAGAGAAATGCTGGGTTAAGGAAAAACCGTCTTCTCTGAAGACGCACATACAGATTGATCATCTGAGAACGGTTTCTTTTCCTAGACAGCATGGCTACTTTCAGGGAATGGGGCCATGGGAGAGTCCCATCCAGAGAGGTCGGCCTTTTCTGACAGGCTAAAGTGTGTACCTTTATAAGATCTCTTTGGGTAGCGTTGTCTGAACAGGCCTGTGTGGGGTTATCCCCCCTCAGCACTGTGCATCCCAATGTAACCCTTTTGGCCTTAGATATACCTAACCCCCTACAGCTGTGCTGTCTAAGGCCGTAGCTGTTAGTCACATGTGCCTATTTAAATTTAAATTGTTTAAAATGTGACTGGTTCCTTAGTCACACTAGCCACATTTCAAGTGCTCGACAGCCATGTGTACCCGTGGCTACCGCAGTGGACGGCACAGATGCAGAGCAGGCCCATCACCTCTGAAAGTTCCATCGAATGGCGCTCCTTTATTAGAAGGTCATGTACGTGACACATATATGGGAATACAGGGAGTGTTGGAGAACCAGAAACACCTTAAAATTGGGGTCACATACAGTAAGATTTTATTTTGACATGACCACTATCCATCAGATAGAATTAACAGCAAGGATGCATTTCATCTTATTAATCATGGGTGTTTAGGCGAAATTTTGAAAACACCTAAACAAATACATGTTATATTTTTAACAGAGTCACAGAGGAAGTCTTCACCAGCCACGGCTTTGGTGGGGCCTTCGATCATGACACCGTTGCACCCGCTCTGGGTCCCAGGGCCGGGTGCTGTGCCTGGCATTTGAGGGGCCTTTAGGGAATACTTGTGGAAGAGAAGCTGCAGTCTACAACCTCTGATACCCATAACAGAAAAAAGACCCAAGTTGATTCCTTGTTGTCTTTATGGCAAAGAGCTCCTTTTTAGATTTGTTCTGGGGAAAAATCACAACTACACTGCAGTGGAGACTCGTTTCATCTTTTCAGTATACTTATCATCCTGTGGCCTTGGCGGTGCTCTCCTAGGCACATGGCCCGTCAATCACTGTCAATTCCTACAGAACAAAGCGATGCACAAGATGCAGCTTGATTTATTAGCTTATTATCTAAATGGAAAGGCCAACGAATAGCCCATATGAAAGGTGCAGAGAGCAGTGAGCAGTAAGAATGAAAGCAGTGGTTGATTCAGCAGCCTTGAGGGAGCTGTGAATTCCCTTACTTCGTCCACATTCATTGAACATAGTGTCTAAAACGGCACATGACTGAGAATCAGCCAGATTGCTCTCGCCTCTCACTTCTCCCTCTGAATTGGCAAATAATGACAGAGAAGGAAGGGGCAATAGACGGATGAAAATGCTCCCTTAACTGATTTCTGGGTGTCTTGGCAGAGAGAGTAGTGAAGCTGTTTCTCCCTTATGTTTGATTGGGACCTGGGAAAGCTTCCAGGAGGCTGACACACACACACACTACAAGTGCAAGAGCCCTGAGTGAGGAAGATGCTGTACTTTCTACCTCCTCTTGACTCAAGCTGATTCTTCACCGGGTTACGGGCATCCCAAGTAGACAGTGCTTGCCCACGAGACAGCTGGTGAGTCTGGTGGGAAGAAGGGAATTGGGGGAGGTGGTCAGGGAAGAAGAGAAGGGGTAAATATGCTATTGTGGGAAGATGCCCTCTTCTGTGTGGCCCCTCCCCTGTCCCCATGGTCCAGGTGTTCTGGAACTTGGTCCAGGAGTTCTGGATGAGCTGCTTTAGAACTCCCAGGTCCCCTCCCCTGGGCTGCAAAGGAGGCATGAGGCTGGAAGATGCAAGGAGATAGTAGAGAGAATTTCTGATTTCTCTAAGGAGCCTAGGACAAATGGGATTCTTTTTGCTGTCATTCAGTTTGGGTTCATTCCTTGGAGGGAATGCCCCATTCTTTTGCTTTGTTTCTTTTTGTTTGTTTTCTTTGCTGTGTTTCTCTCTCTGCAAGTAGCATTCAGAGCTGGGTGATTATGGGAGGTTGCCAGTTCCCTTTTGCAGTGGGGATTTCTCTTTTTGCATTCTCACCTAGATGAGTTCTAAAGGGCAGGGTGGTGGGTGCAGGCCCTCTGGGTCCCAGGGCCCAGGACTGAGCCTGGAGTTCAGGGTCATTGAGGGACTAATTGTGGAGTGGTAGCTGTACCGCTGAGGTAGTCTTGATGTCTATCTACCTCAGAGGAAAGGCCCAAGTTGGCTTTGTCGCAGGGGCCCTTGGGAGAGCCATGTTTGGGTTCTCCCGTGTTCGTCCTCACATTCCAAGTGTCTGACACGATCTCTGGCAGAGAATAAATGAGTTTTGCTTCAGTCCCCTACTTTCCAGGTTCTCCATATCTAAGTCTCGATTTGTAATCTTGTTCTTCTTCCTGAACCTTCGGTACATATTAAGAAAGTCAGATCCAAAAAGCATGGTGGGGTCTTTGGAAACAGACGATGCTAGATTTCCACTCTTCGTTGATTAAGGCCTTATCTTACCTTGGGAAGTCCAGAGTGTCTTGAAGGGGTTAACAGTCATTTGGCAGTGGGGGTCTGACCAGTGCAGGTACAAGGAGTTCCAGGGGCAAACTTCCGAGGAGTTAAATTCCTAAGGACTTTCCCCACTAACTCCGTGAGGACGGGACCATGAGGTCTTGGCGTAGTTGCAGCTCAGCAGCACATTCCAGGAGCTTATTCGTCATCTTTTGACTACATTAATGAAAAAGACAAACCTCATCTAAGTCCTGGGAATCTAGAGCAATGCCATCCGTTAGACCTTTCTACAAGGTGGTGGAAATGTCCTGCATCTGCACTGTTCATTGCCCAGCTGCCAGCCACATGTAGCTAATGAGCACTTAAGCTGTGGTTGGTGTGACTGAGAAGCTGATTTTTCTAAATTTTATTTAATTGCAGTTGGTTTGAATTTAGATGTAAATAGTACATACAGCTAGTGGCCACCATAGTGCACAGTATAGGTCTAGACTGACCCACATTGCAGCAGCTAATAATCTCTGCCTCTACAATACAGGGCGGGACCACTGTCCTCTCCCCGAGGGCAGAGGGGCTTGAAGGGGAGCCTGTCCCTCCCCAGGAGGCTTAAAGTCAGTGCAGACTTTTCCAGGACACCTGTGGATTCTTTAAATTCTTCGTGTGTTCTGGTTAGCAATTAAAACCATTAAAGGACAAGAAGGAGGAAAAAGTAGTCGTTTTTGCTAATATCAGGTCCCATGAATAGCCACTGAAGGTTGGGAAGCAACTCGGGAGACAGTTGTCAGAGGCAGAGAGCTGGGGGAAAGAGTGGTCCACAGCATGCACAGCAGTAAGGATGAAAGGAATGGGAGAGACATGGCCATGTGACCCACAGGAGCTGGCAAATGATGGGATGTTGCAGGAGGGGGAAGCAAGATCGTTCAGAGGCCCTGGAAAGACTTGGGTGCCTTTAATAGAGAGGGCAGGCGAGGGGAGGTGTTGGTTTTATAAGATAGTGGTACATTTAGCATTGGATGTGCTACGGTTCATGTACTGAAGTGAAGGTATCTGGAGGCCAGAGAGGAGGTCAGGAGTTCACTGTGTGGCTGCCAAGCTCTTGTAGAACATGCGCTATTTATAAAGGAAATAAACATCATCCACACCTCCTGAGGTTTTGTGCTCACAGCATGTGAATCATGAGACCAGTTGCAGGATTTCTGATTTTATTTGCACCATGTATTGATGATAAAAAAACCAGCCCTTCTGCCCTGGCATGCTTTATCTGACTGGAAGATCTCATGTGAGTCCTTCATTCAACATCTGTTTGCCAAGTTCCTGCTCTGTGCCAGCACTGATCTAAAAGCTAGGGATGGAGCAGTAAACAAGCCAAAAAATATCAAGTTGAATGACAGAATTAAAGCAGATAGTTGGTGGAGTGACTGAGGGCTGCTCACACCGGGTGGTTAGGAAGGGCTCGCTGAAGAGGTGACACTTAGGACCCGGATTATAAGTTCCCCTAAGGTGAAGATTGGGGTAACCATTCCCAGCAGAGGGAACAGGTGGCAGGAGGAGCTTGGTGTGTCCAAGGGTGAGAAGACCAATTTGCTGGGAGACAGAGAGATGTGAGGCGGCCGGAGAAATAGGAGGGGTCCAGTGGTACGGGGACTTGGGGCCTGGGTCTGTAGTGTTGATCTGATGCCAGGTGTGATGGAAGCCACCGAAGGGATCTCTGTAGGCAATGACACAATCCGATTTCCATTCCTAAGAGGTCACTGGCTGCTGTGTGGGAAACTTCAGGGAAAAATAGCAAAACCTCATGGTTTCTCTGCAGGCTGTCTCAGCGTGAACTCCCGCCGGCCAGAATCAGCTCCCCGGATTCCAGCTTCCCCTTAGCTGGGCCACTGTCCATCCTCCCAGTTCCGCCTCTAGGGAGGCATCAGGGCAAATTCAGGGCACTTATGTCCCTCCCTCCTTCCCAACAGCCCAGATGGAGGAACCGTCAGGAAACGTTTGCAGTGATGATGACAATTATGCAGCAAGATTCCCGGTGGCCTTTTTAAAAAAACAAATTGACATTCTTTTTTAGAGCAGTTTTAGGTTCACGGCAAAATTGAGTGGAAGGTACAGAGAATTCCCACATATCCCCCTGTTGCTTCACCACGTATATCCTGCACCAGAATGGTATATTTATTACAACTGATGAACCTATGTCAACGTATCATTATCACCCAATGTCTGTAGTTTACACGAGGGTTCACTCTTGGTGTTGTACATTCTCTGGGTTTCGACAAATGTGTAATGGCATGTATCCACCATTACAGTATCACACAGAATAGTTCTGCTGCCCAGAAAATCCTCTGTGTTCCACCTATGCATCCATCCCTCCCCCTAACCTCTGGCAACCAGTGATCTTTTTACTGTCTCCATAATTTTGCCTTGCCAGAATGTCATATAGTTGGACTCGTACAATGTGTACCCTTTTCAGATTGGCTTCTTTCACTTTGTAATATTCATTTAAGTTTCCTTCACGTCTTTTCATGGCTTGATAACTTCTTTCTTTAGCACTGAGTAATATTCCTTGTCATTCACCTACTGAAGGCCATCTTGGTTGCTTTCAAGTTTCGGCAATTATAAACATCCATGTCTAGGTTTTTGTGTGGACATAAGTTTTGAACTCCTTTGGGTAAACACCAAGGAGCTGGATTGCTGGTTTGTATGGTAAAAAGAGTATGTGTGGTTTTGTGAGAACCTTCCAAACTGTCTTCCAAACTGGCTGTACCATTTTGCATTCCCACCAGGAATGCGTGAGTGTTTCTCCTGTTCCACATCCTTGCCAGCCTTTGGTGTTTTGTCAGTGTTCCAGATTTTGGCCATTCTCATAGGTATGTGGTGGTATCTTATGGTTTTTTAAATTTGCATTTCCCTGATGACATATGATAAAGAACATCTGTTCCTATGATTATTTGCCATCTCTATATCTTTTGGGTGAGGTGTCTGATAAGGCCCTTGGCCCATTTTTTAATCAGGTTTTTTGTTTGTTTGTTTTTAAACTGGTGAGTTTTAGAGGTTCTTTGTATATTTTGGATAACAGTCCTTTACCAGGTGTGGCTTCTGCAAATATGTTCTCCCAGTCTGTGGCTTGTCTTCTCATTCTCTTGACATTGTCTTTTGCAGAGCAGTTTTTAATTGGAAGTCTAGCTTTTCAGTTCTTTCTTTCATGGCTTGTGCCTTTGTTGCTATATCTAAAAAGTCATCACCTACCCAAGGTCATCTAGATTTTCTAGTGTTGTCTTCCAGGAGCTTTGCATTTTACATTTAGATCTAAGATCCATTTTGAGTTAATTTTTGTGAAGGGTGTAAGGTCTATGTCTAGATTCATTTTTTTGCACGTGGATGTCCTATTGTTCTGGCACCATTTGTTAAAAAGACGATCTTTGGGCTTCCCTGGTGGCGCAGTGGTTGAGAGTCCGCCTGCCGATGCAGGGGACACGGGTTCGTGCCCCGGTCCGGGAGGATCCCACATGCCGCAGAGCGGCTGGGCCCGTGAGCCATGGCCTCTGAGCCTGCGCATCCGGAGCCTGTGCTCTGCAACGGGAGAGGCCAGAACAGTGAGAGGCCCGCATACCACAAAAAAAAAAAAAAAAAAAAAAAAAAAAGACTATCTTTGCTCCATTGTATTTCCTTTGCTCCTTTGTCAAAGATCAGTTGACTATTCGTGGGGGTCTATTTCTGAGCTCTATTCTGTTCCATTGATCTATTTGTCTCTTTTTTCACCAATACCACACTATCTTGATTACTAAAAGCCTTTTTAAATTTGGAGGCTTTTTGTGACCCTAAAAATCAGTCCATTAAACTTTGAATTCTTCTTTTCCTATAAGAAGTGTAAATAAAATATAGACCCCTATTCCCCAGCCTCATCCTGCCCCCAGTTTTCTTTTTGATGTTGACTCTCACCCTGTCCCTGACCCCGCAACTGCACTGAGACTTGGTCATTTTTTCAAAAGCTCGAAGCTGGTGTTTTTAAAAAGTCAGAAAATTTCCATAGCATTAAACTAGCTGCGTCAAAGTTTCAAAATGGCCACATCAAAACAACCTCATCAAAGGTCAGGTGTCTCTCATGGAGGCCCAGGGAAGCGCTTCTTCATGGGGGGCAGTTAACCTGAGGCCTCCATTCTGATGTTTCCTCTGTAAAGTCACACACATGCTGAACACACAGGTGCTTACTGAATTTCTATGTGCTGGACGTGGAGAAACATGAATTAAGACCCCATCACAGGCTTCAGGTTGCTCACAGGTTTCCATCTGAGAAATAATAGCCCACTTTTCAATATTAGCCACATTTGGGAAAAAAAAAATATGCCCCCAAAACAATGTAGAGCAGCTTTCCCAAACTTGAGTCTTGCGGCCCAGAGATGTGGGTGAGTATTCAGCAAAAGGTAAAAAATTCTTTGCAAAACAGGCAAAGCAGCACATCTAAGGTTCTGAGACATTCTGTAGGAAAGACATCTGCTTGCTATCTTTTAAACTTGGAATTTGTTTTTTAGTAGTGTCAAGTATTTTATTCGACACCTCTCAGGCGATAGGAGCTGGGACCCCCATTCTTTTCCCTCCCTCTTCTGTTGATGAGACCTTTTCCCCTATATTCGAGATTACACAAGAGGGAGAGAGCTGCTGTCTTGGCTTCTACCTCCACCATCTTGCATGCAGGGGTCTGTGCCGAGAGGCTGGGGGATAATTCCACTTCCACTCGATGACCCGCCCTTCCTTTCTGTTGTAGCTAAATCTCAAAGATTTAGCTCAGGGCTTCCCTGGTGGCGCAGTGGTTGAGAATCCGCCTGCCGATGCAGGAGACACGGGTTCGTGCCCTGGTCCGGGAAGATCCCACATGCCGCGGAGCAACTAAGCCCGTGAGCCATGGCCGCTGAGCCTGTGCGTCCGGAGCCTGTGCTCCGCAACGGGAGAGGCCACAACAGTGAGAGGCCCGCATACCGCAAAAAAAAAAAAAAAAAAAAAAAAAAAAAAAGATTTAGCTCATTTCTCTTTCTGGTGTTTTTTTTTTTTTAATTTTTAAAAAGAATTATTTATTTATTTATTTTTGGCTGCATTGGGTCTTCGTTGCTGCACACGGGCTTTCTCTAGTTGCGGCAAGAGTGGGCTACTCTTCATTGCGTGCGCGGGCTTCTCATTGCAGTGGCTTCTCTTGTTGCACGGGCTCTAGACGCGCGGGCTTCAGTAGTTGTGGCATGCCAGCTCATAGTCGTACCTCACGGGCTCTAGAGTGCAGGCTCAGTAGTTGTGGCGCACGTGCTTAGTTGCTCCGCAGCATGTGGGATCTTCCCAGACCAGGGCTCAAACCCGTGTCCCCTACATTGGCAGGCAGATTCTTCACCACTGCGCCACCAGGGAAGTCCCTCTCTTTCTGTTTTAAGGCAACTATCAACTAATTTATTGAACTTTGCTCCATCCCTGGGAATGGTCAAGGAAGAAAGTGAAAGTTCTCTCAGCAGAACAGGGTTGAGATGGCCGGCCATGACTCTGTGACCCGGGGCAAGAGACTTCCCTTATCTCTAAAACATGGTGACAGTCCCCCCTTCCCCCCCTCCCCCGCCCCGGCTGCTATGAGGGTTAAAAGAGCTACTATAAGAAAGGAGCCAGGAAGGGCCTGGCACTTAGCACGTGCTCAGTGAGCAGTACTTTCTATTGAAGGGGGTCGTCCTGATGTTACGGCCATGTCTGAGGTCTGTCCAGTTCCACACTTACTTACAGGGTGGCGTTTGTCTCAAAGCCTCAGTTTCCTCTTTTGTAGAACAGGACATTAATACCTGTTCCTTACGGTTGCTATCAGTGTTGCTATCTGAGAGATTGGCATTCGGGAGGTGCCAAAGCAAAAATACTGGTCCTTTTTTGATAAAAAGACTTCATTTCTAAACGCTACAGAGAAATCTGGTAAATAACAATGCAGGAACATCATTCAAATTCAACTGAGTTAACAGGTTTGCTTTGCTATTTCACCCTGGGTCCCCTTCCTAATGACTTCTCTTCTTAATGGTTACGAAGCCTCTGAGGGCTTTCTTGGGGTTTTCCTTTCTGTTGCTGAGGGAGAATGGCTCAGGCATCTTCTTGACTGAGATCACCACTCTTCTCCAGAGAAAGAGGAAATAAATAAATGTCCTGAGCCCCCAGTTCGTGCCAAGAGCTTTACAAACATCACCTTATGTAATCCCTTAATAAGTATATAAGATAGAGTGTATCCTTTTTAAATATAAGGAAGGAGAGTCTTTTTTTTTTTTTTTTTTTTTTACGTGGGCCTCTCACTGTTGTGGCCTCTCCCATTGCGGAGCACAGGCTCCGGACGCGCAGGCTCAGTGGCCGTGGCTCACGGGCCCAGCCACTCTGCAGCATGTGGGATCTTCCCGGACTGGGGCACGAACCCGTGTCCCCTGCATCGGCAGGCGGACTCTCAACCACTGCGCCACCAGGGAAGCCTGGAAGGAGAGTCTTTGAGCAGCTAACTGAATTTCCTAAGAAGGGCTCTAAAGGAGATAAGCAAGGTGTATCAGTTAGCTATTGCTGCATAAGGAGCCACTGCATAATTTAGTGGCTTAAGATAATGATTGTTACTTAATTCATGATTCTGTAAGTTGCAATTTAAGCTGGGCTCAGCTGGCCAGTTCTTATCTCGGGCAACATCAGCTAACTTTAGCTGGGCCTGCTCATGCAGCTGTGGTCAGCTAACAAGTTGATGAGGGCTGGCTGTCTAGGATGGCCATAGCTCTCATCTGTGTGGTCTCCTATCCTCCACCTGGGTCACCTGGGTTTGTGTATGTGCTGATGATAAGTTTCCGAGGGGTGGCGGGAGACAGAGAATGCACGTGAGAGGAAGTACACAAGGCCTCTCAAGGTCTGGGCTCAGAGCTGGCACACCATCACTTCTGTCACATCTGTTGGTTAAAGCAAGGCACAAGGTCAGCCTAGATTCGGGGGGTGGGGAGATATCCACCTCTTGATGGGAAGAACCGTAAACTCCATCTCAAAGGATACGGAAGGAGGAAGACCATTAGTTAGGAACTTCAATGAAATTAATCTCCCACACAAGGTGATGTGATAGAGGGTGGCTGGGTCATGGGAAAGGGAGAGGATAGGGCTACTTCCAATGGGCGAACAGGAAAGGCTCCTCTAAGGAGGTGACGTTTATGCTGAAGTATGAAAAGGAAGAGCTATTCCAAGGCACGGGAAGGAGCTTCCCCTAAGCTGGAGTTATAAACTATACAATCCCCAAGGCAAAACGTCCATATCCTGCAGACAGACCTATTGGATAAACATACATTAAATAAAGGACCTAACAGCAGGCACACAGGAGAGCAACGTAGCATAAACACAGCATCAAAATGCTCATTCCTTCACCTCCCTCCACCCCCCAAATGGCTACTGAAAGCCTGAGGGTTTTTTCAGTAGCCGTTATTTTCACGAAGTAGTTTTGGTTCCTTAGAGAAAATTGCCTCCTAAAATAAGGATGTGGGAGAGAGGAGGAAGCAGAAAGGAGTATGCATGAAGAATGAAGACAGGAGAGAACAGCAAGAAAGAGGGAGCTGGAAAGACAAGGGTAGAAAAATCTCTAGCACGTGGGAAGCCCTTACAAGTACTTGTAGAATCCATGAACAGATGACGTCACTGTCTGCGGCATAAGATAAAGCAAATTCCAAGTAATTAATATAAGACAGAAAAGGAAAATGTCATGAGGGAAGTATATGTGTTTGTGGACGGGGGGGCGCATGCATGAGTAATGGAGGAATAAGGGAGATAAAGGGAAGCAGAGGAAGACATCTCTGCTGATGCGGGCAGAGAAGCTAAATGTCTTTAGAAGGTTGTGTTACAATTTGAGCTTTGAGCTGTGGGCAGTACTTCAGTAGGTTACATGGAAGCCTGTGGGGAGGAGATTGTAGGAGAGAAGGCATGGTATTTAGGAGGCATGAATGGCTTGAGGAAAGCTCAGAGGCTGGAAGGGTTTGTTTGTCTTTGAATCTGGGGAAGGAGTAAAGTAAGTGGGTGTAGGGAGGTCTTCCAGAGAAAAGGGGACTTGGTAAAATATCCGTTACAGGGAGCTTTGGGTAGGAGACACAGAGGATTATTATGAGCAAGATGCTATAAGAAGAAAAGAAAGGCAATTCAAAACTCCTCAGTGACAGCCTTGACTTATTAGCCACTTTCACAAAGGATGGAAACACAGCCTGCTCCAAGCCTGTTTTCTAAAAATGGCTGGAGCCTTTCCTATCAAATCTTTTAAAACAGTATTTAAAAAACAGAGGGTTCAAGGGATTACATCACACAGATCCAGCTCTTTGCCCCACACCACACCCCATCTTTGGAGTTTATCCTTATTTGTTCCATGACCTCCTCCACAGACACATCAGAACCAACCACAGAGAGGCTGGATCCCCTGCCGCCTTCCTCCTCGGCCCCTCTGTGCCCCGTAAGTGCCCTGTTCTCTCAAGCCCACAGGTTTCAGCTTTCACCCAGGAAGATGCCCTGTGGAGATAAGTTCCCCTGCGGTTGAGAGTGAGTCGTGAGCCCAGGTCTGCCAACTCCTTGCTACCACCTTGTTGCTCCTCTGTCTCTGTCACTACCACCGTCGATGAGCCCCTCAGATAACCCCAGACGAGGGCCACAGACTGACATCACTTCCTTAGGTGGGCAGCAGATGAGCAGGAGCCCAAATCCCAAGCTCCCACCATAGGAAAGATTTCTACGGGAAAGAGTTGGTCCCGGGGTTGCAAACGAAGCTCCTGCAGACTGTGAAAGCTGGACTGCAGCTGTTGGCTGGAAATTGCCCTTCTTGTTATTAAGCATCTGGCAGAGCTACCTCACTTTTCTGTCTTTCATCTTTGCCGTTGCACTCTTTGGGGGCTTCACTCCGTTTACTAAACGTGTGTGGGTGTAAAAGTCACACTATGGAAAACAACATGCATATACACACACCCCGCAGGCTTTTTTTCCTCCATTTCTACACAAACAGGTGCTTTTATAGCTTTTTGCAATCAAGAAAACTGTCTTTTACTACTTGCTGTTGCAATTTCTCTTGGAAAAGAAGTTCTGCTCCTACAAAGTCAAAAGAAGGCAACCCAAACTTTTTAAAATGTGCAAAAGTATGAAGAAGCAGCTTCCAGATGAGGGAAGAAAAACACCTGAAAAGATGCTCTCTAAATGGTCATCAGGGAGATGCACGTTAAACAACAACAATATTTTCATCCTTTACATGGGCAAATCTTTGAGTTTAATAGTGAGCATTAGGGTGGGGAACTAGATACACACTCCCGAGAGTGTGTGAATTGGTTCAGCCATACCGGGAGGGGATGGTGGCAGGATCTGTTAATGTATAATAGTTGCAACAATTCCTTTATAGAATATTCATGCATGCCTGGAAGGAGGTATTATAGCAAAGGTTACTTGTGTTGGTGAAAATGGAAAACCACCTATATGCCCATCAATAAGACAAGGATTTCCTAAAGGATGGCATATCCATTCTATTGAATACTATGTAGAGGTTAAAAAGGAGATGGATCTTTAAGTACTAACATGAAAAAGTCTCCAGAATATGTTTCTGAATGAACAAAGCAAATTGTAGATTTATAATGGTTTTTCTGATAGAAACAAAACAAAACATCACAATGACATTAGCTGTTTGTCTGGGAACATATACATGTTTGTAACTGCGAAGAAAAGACTTCGGAAAGATTCATACCCAAATGGCCACACCGCTTACCTCTGGGAAGAAGTCGGGGTTGGTTGGAAGTGGTTAAGGAGGAATTTAGCTTTGTCTGCAGTCATTGACTGTTTTACTATGAGAGTGTATTCAGGGATAAATTGCATAATTAACATTAAACATTTTAGGATTCTAACAAGTTTTTCCATCGAGTAGCATTAACAAAATCTAATTCATCTTAAATGTTAAGTAGACTTTGTACAAATATATGATTATTTCTCTTTGGAAAGTTATTCTAAAATCATCCCATTTGTCAAAATCTCTCATTGTTCATCTGACAGTTAAAAACAAAGATAGGTTCTCTGTATTCAACCACACACACACACACACACACACACACACACACACACACACCATCGCTCATCCTGGGCATAGCAATTTCCACCCTATGCCACACTGTGCTAACTTTCAGGATATCTAAACCACATCCAAGCAGGCCTTTCTGATTAGCTGATAACTTTGTCTCCAGGCTTCCGTGCCATGTCAACTCATAATTTCAGAGATGCCAAAACCAAGAGACACCTGACTCGGTGGTGATGCCTGGGCCTGTGGGTGTAGCCTGACAGCCAGGCACCTGGTTTCCTGACCCCAAACCACACGGCTCCCCATGTGGCCTCATGAGCATCCTTGTAACATGCTGCCCTGTCCCTCCCACCGGCCTGAGCTTGAGAGCACGGCCCGGGGAGATGGTGAGAGGCCTAGAAGGCCGCTGGTCTGGCAAAAGCCATCTCAGGAATATCTTCAGTACAACCTTCTAATCTATACCCCACTGAACGAGGAAGTGTTGCATAATGGAAAGACACGGAGATTTGGAGGAAAATATAAACCCAAACGTCCAGGGGACTCATCCTCCTTTGTTGGCGTAACCACTCTGTCTCTGTCCATGGGCAGAGCCAAAGGAGAAGCCAAATTATAAACCTGGAGGAAATGGTTTTAGAGAAGAGGTTAGAAAATGATGTAAATGTTATCTTGGATTCTTCCAGACTTTGGGGGTGACCTCATCTTTCTGAATCACACTTACCTGAATTCCTCTTTATTTCATTGAGATGGACTTTTCAGGGCACCAAAGTCAAAGCTTACTTGGGATCTTCACTCCCTACCGATGCAGCGCCACACCACAGCACAGTTTACAAGGTCCTGTAGGTACATTGGCTCTTTGGCCCTGACAACCCTTCTCTGTTCAGGTGACTATTGGGACACAGGGCTTCTCCCCACATCTCCCAAACCTGGAAATAAGACTATCCTCTGCTCTCGTTCTACTCAAAGTGTAAAGTGTGGTGTGAGGGGAAAATTTCGACTGTTACTATAACTTTATATTATACAAATTATTTACTTACTTTGGATTTAAAGAGAGCTGGGTTCATCCCTCTCACAACTTACTAAGTAGGGGTTTGAGCAAGTCAGTCAATCTCAGTTTCCTTAGCTATAAAATGGGAGGTTATCCTTTAAAGAAAGATGTATTTGCAGATATTCTTAAGTGAATATATATTTACATATTCATCTTCTCTTTGTAATCTAAATGAACAAAACCTGTGTGTGTGTGTGTGTGTGTGTGTGTGTGTGTATTTACGTCACTAAACATTTCTGCTAAATGCTGAGAATCTGGAACCAGAACGTGGCTAAAAATCCACTCCAAAACTATTAAATCAAACAGCTCTGTTAAGAGCCGTCTAGTCTTCTAAGGTTTGCAGAGCTGCTTAAGGAACCCAGAATGATTTACGGTTTTGTTACCACAACTCTATGAAGCTAGTGTTTTCAACCAAATTTCACTTACTCCATCCTGAAATTCAGTGGAAAGCTAGGGAAAATCCACTCAAAAAGAAAATTACTCCCCTGAATCCTTCTGATGACCAGAGCTATCAGGGGCAGAACGTGGAATCCATTCCATTGGGACCAACGTTTATCTTTGGCTGACTTGAGTATTCTAAAGAAGTACTAATGCTTTTTTTTTTTTACAAATTTATTTATTTATTTTTTGGCTGTGTTGGGTCTTCGTTGCTGCGCACGGGCTTTTCTCTAGTTATGGCAAGCAGGGGCCGCTCTTCGGTGCAGTGCGCGGGCTTCTCATTGCAGTGGCTTCTCTTTGTTACAGAGCACAGGCTCTAGGCGCGCAGGCTTCAGTAGTTGTGGCACGCACGCTCAGTAGTTGTGGTGCACGGGCTTAGTTGCTCTGGGGCATGTGGGATCTTCCGGGACCAGGGATCGAATCCGTGTCCCCTGCATTGGCAGGCGGGTTCTCAACCACTGCGCCACCAGGGAAGTCCCGGTAGTAGTGCTTTTATTTTTCTCTTTCATTCTTATGTAATTTCCAAATTTTCTATATTAAACATGCATTACCTTTTTTTTTACAGATTCAGAGAGATATGTAATTGGCACACAATAAATTGCACCTATTTAAGACATAAACTGGATAAATTTTGATACAGCAGCGAGCCTGCCACCACGCGAAGGGGGTGAACATATCCGTCACCCCCAAAAGTTTCCTGCATTTCTAGAATTTTGTATAAATTGAAATATATAGTGTGTACTCATTTTGTCTGGCTGCTTTCACTCACCGTCGTTATTTTGAGATTTGTCCAAGCTCTCGTGTATATCAATAGTTGTTTATTCCTGTTGAATAGTATTCCATTATATGGCCATAGCACAGTCTGTTATCCAGTCACCGGTTAGCGGGCATTTTGGTTGCTTCCACTGTTTGGCTTTTACAAATAATGCATCCATAAACATTCATGTCTCTATGCCTGCAGTTATTTCTTTTTCTCTTGTGTAAACAGCTCGAAGCGGAATGGCTGGGTCATATGGTAACTCTGTGTTTAACTCTTTGGGGAACTGCCAAATTGTTTGTAAGTGAACTGTACCATTTTTACATTTCTACCAGGAGCGTACGAGTTCATCTTTCTTTCATTTTAAAAACTGCTTGAGAAGTAAATGAATATCTGTTGCTGTAAAGAGAAAATTCAGAAACATCTAGAGTAAGAAAAGTTAAATTTCCTTTCCATTCCTTTCCTAGCTCCTTATACGTATTTGTCATTAAAAGCTTGGTGTGTGTTCATCCAGAGCCTTTTCTTTGCACGGACAGGCGTGTGTGTGTACACATGTGTTTGCGTGTGAATGTGTATGCACGTGTGTAAGTGGGATTCTGCGGTCCTGTTGCTCTGGCTTCCTTCCTGCACAGTGAAGCCCGGAGACCTTCCTTTTCTGTGCCTGTAGCTCTACTTCAATCTTTTGAATCACCACTGAGCATCATACTTCAATCATCAGGGGAGGAAAGAGGTTTTTAACTCAGCTAGAATTTATTTACCTGTCTCGTGAAAGAGGCAAGCCTCTTGGAAATTTTAAATGAATGTGACACTTGGTGAAGTTTCTTTTTCTTCTCACAACTGAGAAAGGGCCGCCACTGAGGAAGGATTGCGTTTCTAATTGACTTATTACCAGTCAGTCCTGGTCTCCTGGTAGCACCGCAGGCCTGACCGCTCTTCTGGAGAGTGAGGGAATGAATATTCAGTGAACATTTAATGGATAACCATAGATTTAAACAGCTCTGCCATCATGTTATGTGTATGCGTATCTCATGTCTGTCAGAGCAGCATTGCTTTTTCTAGTCCCCAGTGGGGGAGGATTTGGCGGTGAGGGGAGGTACACATACATTTAGTAATTCTGAGAAGGGCAAAAGGGCTTCAGCTCTTCAACTTTCAGCTTTGGAGATGAGTAAAATTCGATTCTTTTCTAATCATGTTGGAACATTTACCACGTCTGCCCAATGTGGTGAGAGAACTTACTCTCTGTTTTAGAACAGACAATAATGTAATCCATGCCTGGTGAACTCGATAATTTTTTGCTGCCTCCTCTAAATGTATTTTTTTCTATTATTTTAACAATCCAGTGTTGCTAGAAATACATTAAATGGTTCCTCTTTATCCCTCTCTCAGCAATTATCTGGAGGCTTAATCACTTACACATACATAAAATTGGGACTGTCCATATAATATAGATCATCAATATGTTTTCATGTTGTTAAATATCAATTCAAAAGTTAAATTAAATCCAAATCTTAACTGTCAGTCACTTCACAATATTTCAGATATGGATATACCATAATTTATCTAACCGTTCCCTTGTGTCTGATTGATTTTTGCTAATAGATGAATATTTTAAGTAGCACTAAGTGAAGAAAAGTTATAAAAATCGTTCATTGTGATCATTGGAAATTAGGTTCTGGCGGCAATACTAAAATTAGGTGAGGTATCACATCTTGAATTTGTTTTTGCTCATCTAATGATAATGCTTTCCTCACTATGTTAGACTAAATATTTTGTGCTACTCTTTTTGACTTTACTCAGTTTAAAGACTTTAGTCTTTAGAAAATGCTGTACAAAATGTTTACTCATTATTTGACAGCAACTGTAGTCTCTGACGAGTGTGGTTCGTTAAAGGTCTATGTGTGTGTGTTCAGCCATTTCATAGGGGACCTGAATGTCACAATCTGTTTCACATGTGGTGTCCCACTATACATCATCTGCAAAGAATAAATTAGAGACATCATGACATTACCCCCTAAGTACCTCAAAATGCATCACTAAAAAAATAAGAACACTTTCCTATGTAGCAAAAAAATAACATTATCACACCTAAAATTAATAATCATTCTTTAACATTATCTAATAGCCTGTATATAGTCAAATTCCCCAAATGTTCCCCCAAATGTCCTTTATAGTTTATTTGTCCAAGCCAGAAACCAATCCCAGACCATGCATTGCACCAGAACAGTGAGGGTTTATTATGTCCCCTCACTGTCTTTTAATCCAGCCTCTAGTTTCTTTTGTCTCTTTCTTCATGGAACCTTCTTGCTGCAGCCACTGGGCCTATAGAGGTTCCCTGCACCACCACTAGCCTGTGGTGTCATTTAGCTTGTTCCTCTTTTCCCCTACATTTCCTGGAAGTTACATCTACAGGCTGATTAGACGCCAGGTAAATATCTTTGGCTAGACTGCATCCCAGGTGATGCTGTGATTTAGAATGCGTGACACCAGAAGACATGTAATATTTGGTTGTCCCACCATTTCTGATGTTAAGATCAACCATTAGATTAGGATGGTGGCAGTCTGATCCATCCATTGTACAACTGTGTTTTTCTCCTGATGACCAGAACTGTATTGTTGTGATATTACTTTGGTTCCATGT
Organism: Kogia breviceps; assembly: GCF_026419965.1. Classification (NCBI taxonomy): domain Eukaryota; kingdom Metazoa; phylum Chordata; class Mammalia; order Artiodactyla; family Physeteridae; genus Kogia; species Kogia breviceps. Next base: position 42,099,881 of record NC_081319.1, read on the forward strand.
GACTTTCCCAGGCCCCATCGACTCTTCACCTGATATTTTCTACACAAGTTGATAGTCCTTGCTTGAATCTACATTCTCATTAAGTGTTGCCAGATTATGATTTTCTAAGTTTCTCATCCTTCTACACCTCTCTGGCATTCTTCTGTAAAATAGAGCTTTATCTCATCAACTGGAGCTATTTGTTTACCCTGCAGTATAGTTCCTACTGGAAAAACATTAAATGTATTTTCCCCTTAATTACATAGTTTCCAAATAAGGGGCTGGTAACTAACTGCCTCACATGAGTTTCTTTTGGCTTTCTCTTTTTAAAGTATCATTATAGACTCATGAATTTTCATATATTCAATGGGTATGTTTTTGTTGAATTATTCTTGGCTTCCATGATAATACTATTCTCATCAGAAACCAGTGCAGGGGGCTTCCCTGGTGGTGCAGTGGTTGAGAGTCCGCCTGCCGATGCAGGGGACGCGGGGTCGTGCCCCGGTCCGGGAAGATCCCACGTGCCGCGGAGCGGCTGGGCCCGTGAGCCATGGCCGCTGAGCCTGCGCGTCCGGAGCCTGCGCTCCGCAATGGGAGAGGCCACAACAGTGAGAGGCCCCCGTACCACAAAAAAAAAAAAAAAAAAAGAAAAGAAACCAGTGCAGCCAAAACTGAGTTTAATTTAAAACAATGTTTCAAAACAAGAGTGCTTCCAAATATAACCTTCTCATGTTCTGGAAAGAGGAAGTGCTACTCTCTAAGAGAACCATGGAAGACAATCGAATAAATTACTGTTATCATTATTATTCACATTTGTGTTCTCTCCTCATCTTCAAGATGTGGGAGGATTCCAGATGTGCACCTGAAGGATGGTCATGTTCACCGATTGTCAGCAAGTTAGGTGTGTATTATTACGAATGCAGCACAGATAAACTCATATTCAAGGTCAAGATCTAGTTGACTGACCGCCACTTTAAGAGGCTTCCAAAGCCACAAAAGTTTAAAAAAAATTTGTCTTACCTGCAGCAAAAGCTGATTGAGGCTCTCTTTCTTCCTCACCTAACAGCTTGTAGAAACAAGAGGATCAGAAGCCATCCCTCAGTAAGTCATGGTTTCCCCACCATAGTTTGCGGAAGAAACAAGGAGGAGACTATGGTTGTTGTTGTTGTTGTTAAAATAACTGTTGAGGAGGGTGTATGTGCAGAGTCCCCTCCCCTTCTCGTCCTCCATGGCTCTGCAGGTGTGCGCTTTGGTTGACTTTGCCCTGTCTCACTCCTGGTCTTTTCCCTGGGGAGCAGATGCATCTGGGGAGAAGCCAGAGCATCCCAGCCCCTTGCCTGGTACATGACCCCATTTCGCCCACCCTCAGCAGAGACTGAGGCACGCTTCCAGGCTACTCCACATGTCCATAATGTGTCAAACGGGGGATGCAGAGGCTACCATTAATCTGCAACTTTCTCCAAAGGAAGAGCAAAATTTTTTATTTTTTAATCAATTTTTAAATTGAAGTATAGTTGATTTACAGTGTTGTATTAATTTCTGATGTATAGCAAAGTGGTTCAGTTATGCGTATATATATATATATATATATATATACGTTCTTTTTAATATTTTTTTCATTGTGGTTTATCATAGGACATTGACTATAGTGCTCTGTGCTGTACAGTAGGCCCTTGTTGTTTATCTCTTCCATATATAAAAGCTTCCATCTGCTAGCACCAACCTCCCACTCCAGCCCTCCCCAGCCCCTACCCACTTGGCAACCACCAGTCTGTTCTCTATGTCATGGTTCTGTTTCTGTTTTACAGATAGGTTTATTTGTGTCATATTTTAGATTCCATGTGTAAGTGATATCATACGGTGTTTGTCCTTCTCTTTCTGACTTACTTCACTTAGTATGATAATCTCTAGTTGCATTCATATTGCTGCAAATGGCATTATTTCATTCTTTTTTATGGCTGAGTAATATTCCATTGTATATATGTACCACATCTTCTTTATCCATTCATTTGTCATTGGACATTTAGGTTGTTTCCATGTCTTGGCTATTGTAAATAGTACTGCTGTGAACATAGGGGTGCATATATCTTTTTTTTAAATTAATTAATTTATTTGTTTGTTTTTATTTTTTGGCTATGTTGGGTCTTCGTTGCTGCGTGTGGGCTTTCTCTAGTTGTGGTGAGTGGGGGCTACTCTTCATTGCGGTGTGCGGGCTTTTCATTGCCATGGCTTCTCTTGTTGCAGAACACGGGCTCTAGGCATGCAGGCTTCAGTAGCTGTGGCACGTGGCCTCAGTAGTTGTGGCTTTGGGGCTCTAGAGTGCAGGCTCAGTAGTTGTGGCACATGGGCTTAGTTGCTCTGCTGCATGTGGGATCTTCCCGGGCCAGGGCTCGAACCCATGTCCCCTGCATTGGCAGGAGGATTCTTAACCACTGCGCCACCAGGGAAGCCCTCATATATCTTTTTGAAGTATAGTTTTGTCTGGATATATGCCCAGGAGTGAGATTGCTGGATCATATGGTAATTCTATTTTTAGTTTTCTGAGGAACCTCCATACTGTTTTTGACAGTGGCTGCACCAACAGTGTAGGAGGGTTCCCTTTTCTCCACACCCTCTCCAGCATTTGTTATTTGTAGACTTTTTAATGATGGCCATTCTGACTCGTGTGAGGTGGTACCTCATTGTAGTCATTTAGTGTTGACTTGCATTTCTCTAATGATTAGCGATTCTGAACATCTTTTCATGTGCCTTTTGGCCATCTGTTCTTGGAAGAGCAAAATTTTAGAACCACTTTGCACAGCTTTAAGACTCACTTTCCCTCACGAGAGGAGAGACCATATCTGTTTTCTTCATCAATGTGACCCCAGAGCCTAAGATAGTGCCTGACGTGTATATCAGGTCTCACTATCCATTTGATGAACAAATAAATAAACTTGATTACCAAGAGTCCGTAGCTGGCCGTATATAATTTTTATTTTCTCAGGAAAAAGAACTCCATAACAATGATAGTGGTACTAAGCACCAGGTAGGGAATCAAATGCTGTGACAGTGCCTTGGTGCCTTAGGCAAGCCCTGTGGCTGTTTCGGATCTCAGTTGTCCCCAAGACAGGTTGTAATAAACGGTATGCATGTCCCTCACAGCTTTCAGTTTCTAAAAATAAATTGCTTTTATAGGTAAAGGGTGAATAAATTCTTCCACTTAGTTACACTGAGAGATGTAATTGGTGAAGCCTATGAAAGTGATGGACCTCAAATCAGTTGTATGCTTTAGCTTGTAATGAAACACCAGTAGGTATTTCTCATGAGGTCTTCTTCATCTGTGATTTTGCTTCTTATATCTGCAAATAAGCAGGCATTGGAACACACACACACACACACACACACACACACACACACACACACACCCCTTTGCAAATACAGTTCACTTATAGGCAGGGTCAACTTACCAATAGGACTATTTTGGTTAAAGATCGCCGCACACCCACCCCGCACAAACGTTGAAGCTGGGGTAAATGGTTTTATGTGAGACTAGCAGCCAGTTAGAAAAACCTTTTAGGAATAAGGTAGATGTATTTGATAGGCTTCTGGCTCAGAAGAAAACAAACACTCAGCAAACCAAACAGCACTTCTGGGCTTTCTGAGCTATTGCATTTTCATCAATGTTCTCGAGTTTACTCACAGAGCATCTTCCCTTTTAACATTAAAAATAAATCCTCCCTTGAACTTTTGCCCTCTGAAGTTTTGATCTCTGAAGGGTGTTTTTTTTCTTTTCCTTCTTTGCATTCTCTCAGAATAACTCTACTACCCACAAAGAGTATCTGTACTGAGATTAAGCAGGTTTGGAATAAATGCTATTGCCAGGCCCGCTCTAGTTTCCCAGAAACGGTGCCTATGTCTCTGGCCTAAACTCCTTCCTACAAGGCCAGTGTACTTGGACCCTGTGCTAAACAGAGTTACATTTTTTTTTCTTCTCTCTAAAAATAACCCCAAATAAAAGACTCAGAAGAAATTATGCCCAAACGAGAGTTAAGTATGGAAATGGTGACAGTGGACCAGACCAGGTGTCAGTTCAGAGACTTAAGCTGAAAATCTCTCCTAGTAGCAGAAAAATAGTGGTTTTTAAAATTAAGGTGGGAAAGATGTCACTTAAGTATTCCATGTTTATTATAAACACTTTAGCTGAGTTTCCTCATTGTGCCAGTGGTAATGAGACCAGATGAGAACCAATCTTTTCTACACTGTAAAGCTCCCCTGGAGCCCTGTCAGGCCTTTATGATCCATTTTCAAGACGATTCTTGTGTTCCACATGGTCTGAAAGTCACATAGTGGCCTTTACTGAAAACATAGGCGCCTGGCCTAAGTGTTTTGAGAAAATCTAAAATAATAAAAGATTGACTTCAGGCAAAGATCATCTTTACCTGCCAAAGAGAACTCCAGAACTCTGTTATGAGAAAATAGATGGTTTTTGTTTGCTGATGCTATTTATTACCTACAAAAAGCATTAAGATAGGCTCGTGATAAATGCCCATCCACTATCGGAATTATCTTCGGGCTCCAAAGTCCTTTCCTATTCATTTCTGTTCCTCCGCACTAATACACACACACACACACACACACACACACACACACCAATACATTCAGGCACATGCATATACACCCATACATATATATACATACACATCCATATACCACACAGATATATGCACATACATACACACATACCACACACGGACATACACTCATGGACATACTCCTCTTTCATTCTCTTGGCATCATTTCTTGAAGAAATTATTACTTGCAGCTGCAAATTTTTAAATCTACATTAAATCTTCATTTTCTCCCTCTAAAATAACAGTGGCTGTTCATCATGCTGTGATCCTTAGAGACTAGCAGAGCCATATTCTATGATTAATATATAATTACTATGCCGTTCCATTTCAAGTTTCCCAAACCCTTATTTTTCAAAAAGGAAGTGAATTTTATTTCAGTTCTTTATGCTATTTAATAAGTATTCCCCGCGATGTTCTCTCTCTGAAAGATCCATGTTCAATCACCTATTACTTTTCGCCATTTGAAAGTGAGAACTAGTGCACTGATGTTTCTTGTTGGTTAAAGATGAAAGTACCAACCTAAATTAGAGGCCTGGAGAGGGTCAGACATTCTTCTGATAGGTGTGAATGGATTAGAACATTTAGACCAGAACTTTAGGTTAATTGTAAGATGAAAAGTTATATCTGCAAAGCAATTTTTTTACATACAGGAAGAGATTAGTTCCCATTTCTGCCCCACATGTTGTATTATAAACTTGCGCTTTCTCAAGAAGAGAGATCCTGCATTTTGTTTTAAGTCCAACTGTTAGAGTCGTATTTTTTTTTACCTGTAAAATAATTTTTACAAGGGGCAACACCTCCAACTGTGTCATCTCTTGGAGAGCTTCCTGGAAGCCTGTGAGTTCCCAGTCAGTGAGAACAAGGTTGGTAAACGAAATCAGCTCTTCTCTGAAACCCATGTTTTATAACTGTAAATGAACAAATACAGATTTCTACTATAAACATCCCATAACAAATATTTGCAAACATTTGAAGCTTGTCAAGCTTCAAATCAGCAATTCTTAGAATTATTTTTTTTAATGATGACATTACAGGAAAACTCTTTGCTCTTTTAGTAAACACAGACTCAGCTTTTTGGCGAGATAAAATATGAGTCCAGATTTAACAAAGTTGACTATTCTTTTCCTTTAGATCTAAACAAGGCACTGTCAAATCTTACATGTCTACAGCTTCTCATTCTTTCAAGATTTCTATTTTTTTAAATTGAGGTTGCTTTTTTTAGTTTTTGTTTTTATAGTATTTATATCATATAAATACAGGTTGTAAAATATGGCATCTGATTTTAACTTTAACAAAGGATAACAAAAGTTATTAGGGGTAATAATAAATTATCTCAATAACACTAAGTAAAAAAGTAAGCAAGTATATTATTTAGTTTACCTGTCACTTTGAATGCTTCTCTGTCACCATGTTTATACCCCAGCAGTCCTATACCCTAGAGTCTCCCAATCTTCCTTTGACCTTGGAGGTAATGTTGAAGGGCTGATTCCTATTTTGGCTAAAGTACTTAGAAATACAAGCCTCTCAAGAATATTTCAGTGTAAAGAAGAGAAACCTAAAATAATTCTTCTGTGAAGCATTGTTTCTTCTTGACAACACACCCTGATAGTTGTTAAAAGAGCCAAAGATGGTAGCATTTCTTTTAAATCTACTATTTATGTGCTTATTCACTGTTCTTGGAGAGGGATATAAATTAGCCAGTATTTTTTTTTCCTGAAAATTGAGTGTGTAAAAGTGTGAAATCCCTGGAAAAGCTTTAAAAAAAAATGATGGCCCATTCATTTAATCCATTTCACAAGAAAAATGCAAAATTAGGAGGTATTCAAACTGGCACATCTTTGATAAAATTATCATTATGATTAACTGATTTGAAAAATCACAAAACTATTTTTTACACATCAGAACTAAAAACTAAAACCAAATGGTCTTTCAGCCTATTTGCCAATAAAATCTCTAGCAGGTTTTTAAATTTTTTACTTTAAATATTTAAATATGAGTTTTAGCCCATTGGGCAATTTTGTCAATATGATTAACTTCTAGGTTGGTGTAATTGATATACCTCTCAGTCCACAGAGTCAGGTGTGCAAGAATCATCACTTTGATTTTCCAAGTCGCAATTAAATTTTTATTTTGAGCTCTCATTTCATGGGGAAGGAAGACAATATCCATCAGTTTGTACCCCACTCACCCAACCTTCCACAACTTTTCCCTGAAGCTTGGTCTAAATTCCAGTAGGAGAAGGCTCTGTAAATTAATAAGTGCTTTAGACAAATCAGAATTTTGTTTTGGTTTTGTTGACATTTTTGTGTGTGTGTTTTTATTGCAGTTAAGAGGAATGGGACTAGGGGAGTAGCTGTGAGAATGAAGAGGAGGGTGGTGATTTTGCAAGTTATTTCAGGAGATGTAATCCCAGGATATGCAGCAGGAGAGAAAGGAGAACTCATGGGGGACTCTGAATCATCTCACTGGTGGATGGTGGTAAAACGATTGGTGATGGAACAGGACCCAGACAGACTGGTGGGTTATGAGTTCTCTTTAGATGTGTTGATTTTACATAGCTTTTGGGACACTCAGTTGGAGAAAACCTAGAAATATAAGTTGTAAGCTTCCAGAAATATAAATTGGGTATGCAGGTGAGAAACATGGCTTGAAGGTGCAGCTTTGATGGTCATCCTCATACGTGAGAGATGAAACCCTAGGAGTGAATTCAATTGCACAGATGAGGAGAGTGCAGTGTTAAGACAAAGCAGTTGAGGAGAGACCCAAGGAACACCACTTTTCAGAGGGGAACAGAAGAGGAGCCAACGGTGGAGAGTAAGAAGAAACAGAGAGGAGAGACTGGAGCAGAAAAAGCCAAGGGAAGTGTAAAGAAGGAAGCGATGAAATTTCACACTGTGAAATGCTGCCAAACTGACTCAGACGACGTATTAGATTTGGCAACTAGGAGATCATTTGATGGCTTTTGAGAAATCTGTTTCAGTAGGGAAGAGGAAAAAAAGCCAGACTGTGGGGTGACTGAGCTATGAAATGTGAACAGTCATCAGGGAGTAATCTCCTCAAAGAGTTTAGCAATAAAGAGAAGGAACAAGTTAGGGGAGCCGATTATAGGAAAAGTTTGGACAAAGGACGCATTGGTTTGGGGTTAACGTCTGTTATTGTTTTGTTTCATTTTTAATCTGGAGGAGACGAGCATAATTTTAAACTGAGGAAGGATCAAAGAGAGAGAAAGAGAATGCAGATATAGGAGCTAAATATATGTATATATTTATGCATATATACATATGTGGGATGGAGTTGAGTCCCAGCAGAGGTAGAAGGAGGTGATGGGACCATGAGAACTGGATCATACTGAGCCTTAGACAAGAGTTTCTCCTGAGAATCAGTGGGGAAAAGAGAAGTTATGTGGGTGTTGTATAAGATAAGGTGAGAACTTAGATTATCTGTGTAGCCCCTGAGATAAATAACATGCACTTAATAATTTTGTCCTCTGTTTCCAGAAAGAATGGTGGCAGTAATAAATCATGATTGATAATCATTGATAATTTTGGTGTAAGGCACACCAAAATTGATATGCACCTTTCCCATAAAAGGTATTCCGTGTAACGCAGTAAAGAAAATGAGCCTAATGGTTTTAATATTCCTGTACAGTGCACCTTTGTGTCCAAAGACACATGCCAGCTTCTTGTTTAATTCTGCTATAAAATATCTGCTCAGTCCTCTGTAGAAAAAAAAAAAAAGAGAAAGAAAGTTAACAGCAGAGGGCTGAGACCAAAGTGAAAATATCTAAATGTCGGCAGTAGCGTTTGGAGTGACCACCTTTGGGTGGTCTCCTTCCAGGTCTCTCGGTGACCTGAAATTTCTGTCTCATTTCTTGTTTAAGGAGAAAAGAAGTGAGGCTTGACCCTCAGAAGGAAGGTGCCTTGATTGTGGTGAGCGCATAAAACAATGACAAATGTAACAAAAACGTGTTTTCGTATCGGATTTTCTTTTATCTTTATGTCACTAAATTGTAAAAGTAATGACTGCTGAATAATGAAATTAAAATTACAGGCACGTATAACATAGGGATCAACCATCTCCCACACCTGTCACCATTCTATTACCCCTGCCTGGATTTGGGTATAAGGAGTTTAGTGCTTCACCTGTCTGAATTTGTCTGTATGTGCATTTACAACTAAGTAAGTGGGATCTTACTATGACTATTCTCCAACTTGATTTTGTCATTTTATTATATATTATAGATATCTTCCCATGTCGGCGCACATGGATTCTTCCTGGGCTTTTTGACAGCTGCAGAAAACTCCACTTCATTGCAGCACAATTTATTTAGTGACTCCCCCAAAAGAGGAACGTTTAAACAGTCTCAGGAGTTTTACCACATCAAAACCACAGTAAACATCTCTGTACATACATCTTTGCACTCTTGTTTTTTCTTGAATAAATTCTTAGAAGCGAAGACAAATCACTGGGTCAAAGGGCATGTGCATTTTCAGTTTTGATACTAATTTCCAGCTTGTCCTCCCAAAAAAGACCCACTATGTCCTTTATCCTCCTACCAAAGTTGTAAAGAATGTGTTTTCCTTATGCCCTAGGCAATACCAAGTGTTAATAATCTTTACTATTTCCTCACTTACTGATGAAGAAAATGTGAGCAGAAATGCAGGGACATCAGGGGAGCTTACCCTTCTGGAAAAGCAGAAGGGGATCATCTGTGGGGATTGAAGAGAAGGGAGAGGGATGACGCTTAAGGACTAGGAAGCTTTAGGGGACAGCCACTTGGGTGACGTCGAACAGGAGCTGAGCCAGAATGTCTAAGCAGCTGTAAAGGCCAGAGGAAAATGAAAAAAAAAAAAAAAAAAAAAGGTCAAAAGATTTTATGAAGTAAATACAGTTATTTATGTGAATTCTCTGGTTTTGGAGCAAGAACAATAACAAGAAAATGGATGTCTGGGAGGATTGAAGGTTGGTCAAGTTGGTGTTGTAACACAGTTAACTGGTGAGAAATAGAAACTTCTCCTGGTGGAGTGATGACCTGGAGGTCTAGAAGTGGGACCAGGAGAAGTGAGTCAAGGAGAAGGGATGCTAGAGCAGAAGAAAATAGAAGGTTCACAAGATCACAGTTAGCTCATTCAGGTGAGAGGCAAGGTTTAAGGAAAGTGCAGGTGTTGGAGCAACTCAGAGAGCTGGTGATGACCAGAGACCGTCACTTCTGAGTTGTCAGCACGGCAATGGAGCAGCTTCAGGCTATGATAGGATGTGGGGAACAGAGTAGGTGCTACAGTGAAATAGGGCTCAAGGTTGCCAGAGAGCATCAGGCAGAGCCAGGACAAAGGGGCGCTCGCCGGGTCATCCTCTGGGATGGCAGGATAGGCTGGAGCCAGATGTGATAGGCCTCGAGGGTGCTTGAATGCATGAATGATCTGGAGGTTGGTGGAAGATGGTCGATGGAAGACAGGTGGCCGTGGGCAACTAGGGACAAGAGCTGTTGAGGGAAGGGTCAGTGGGTGACTGTGAAGGAGGCACAGCCTACCGGTCCTTACAAGGGTTTGTGTGTTGAGGGTCGCAGTGGTGGAAAGAAGGAAGTATCTATCTTCTGGGGTTGCTTTGAGGATTAAACTAAATATCGCATTTTAAACATGAAGCATTCGTTACTGAAACACAGTCCGGTGTGCAAAAAATGACAGCTATAATGACTCACATCATAGAGAGTTTAAAAATACATATCCATTTTAAAGATACAAATCTTGGGCTTCCCTGGTGGCACAATGGTTGAGAATCCGCCTGCCGATGCAGGGGATACGGGTTCATGCTCCGGTCTGGGAAGATGCCACATGCCGCGGAGCGGCTGGGCCCGTGAGCCATGGCCGCTGAGCCTGCGCGTCCGGAGCCTGTGCTCCGCAACGGGAGAGGCCACAACAGTGAGAGGCCCGCGTATCGCAAAAAAAAAGATAAAAAATAATAATAATAATAAAGATACAAATCTTCACAATATTGTAAATTCTCACTGAGGAATACATTGGGCATATGGACTGTCTCTCAACACACAGACAGAACCTTCTTATGCGGATACAAGCAGAGATCCTAGGAAAAAAGCCAACTTTCACGCTTTAAATCTCTTAAAATGCGAAACTGTTGCTGTCCTTAAAGTTTGCGTTGTCTTCTGACTTATGCTCAGGTCTCACTGTTTTAAAATAAGACCAAATTATATCAGATAAGAACAATTAGGGACCATTGATGTCCAATTTTGTTCAGTGAAGCTGTTGATTCCGTGAGTGTTAGATGTTCCGAGTTAGTCTCCACCGGTTTGTTCATGGATGATTTAATAAAGCTGCCCCTACGACACTTCTCTTCCACTGTACCTGATGGTGCTGGGGAGTCTTTGCAGGCTGACCGAGTGCAAGTCAGATAAATACACTCCAGTCCTGGAAAGACATCCTCCCCTTAGGTTATCACCTGTGCCTTTGTTAGGTATCTTAGCCTCAATCATAGCAGTTAACCACATATATAACCTACTTTTTTTTTTAGCATTTTAAAAACCTTTTAATTGAAGTATCTGTACACAGATACATACATACATGTAAAGGCATTTAAATTTTCAAACTCTTTATTGAGGTTATATATGTAAGGGTATAGCTCATTAATTTTCACAAACTAAAAATACATAACTTGCACCTAGATCATGAAACAGAATATTACCATAGCACTAGTACCTGAGATGTCCCCCTCTGCTCCCTTTTAGACAATAACATATGTAGAGATATAACTTATCTTTATATCCCTTTGGTTTTTAGTGTGTTGGGTTATTGTTTTTCCCTGTGAAGGTAGTTTGTTTTTCTACTCATGACTTATTCACCAATATTTTTAGCAAAGCAATGACATTTTTGGCAGCATTAATTCCTAAAAGTAGAGGCTAACCTATTATTTAAGCTTCGTTAGGAATTCACACGCTGGACTGGTTCAGGTTTTGTTGTGTTCCCTCCTACCCTTTCTGCCTTGCTTTCCCAGGCTAACTCTTGCCAATCCCTCAAGATTCAATTCAGGGGTCTTCCTCAGTGGTTTCCTTGAAGTCCTACATTGAACTAAGTGCCCCTTATCTCGTTTCCCGAAAGGTTACCACATTATATGAACGTGACCTTCTAATGGGTCTATCTCTCCTGCTACACAGTTAGGAGTCTGGAGAGCAGGGACCTTGTTTCAATCCTCTTTGCTCTCCCAGCACCCAATAGGCATTTAAGACACAGAGCCTAAGGTCTGTAAAATATGTGAGATCTGAAATAAAATACTGCAGATATTATATAATGTGTATATGATATACAATATGATATATAATAAAATATAATATATAATAAAATGGTGTGAGTCCATGATATGAAAAGAAAAGCACAAAATGTAAATTAGTACTAGTTTTATGGGATATCTTCAAAATGTAACATTAAGTCAACTGATCAACTAGAATTCAATTTGTAGTTTATATAAAAATTTAAATGTTAAATCACAAGAACTAAATAATTCATTCTCAAAGACTCATGATTATAAAAGTTATATAGGAAGACGTGCTAGAGATGTAATATGGCGGAGAACACCCCCTCGGCGGCTCCGAGCCCGCGAGGGCTTGCGGATGGGGAGGATGCGGGTTTCCCGGAGGAGCGGATGGCGGAAACGGCGGGAGAAGATCGGAGCAGTTTGAGTGCCAGGAGCTGCTCGAGTGCCAGGTGCATTTGGGGTCCCCTGAGGAGGAGGAGGACGCGGGCCTGGTGGCTGAGGCCGAGGCGGTAGCTGCCGGCTGGATGCTCGATTTCCTCTGCCTGTCTCTTTGCCGGGCCTTCCGTGACGGCCGCTCGGACGACTTCCACCGCACCCGTGACAGCGCCGAGGCTATTATTCATGGATTGTCCAGTCTAACAGCTTATCAACTGAGAACTATATACATATGTCAATTTTTGACAAGAATTGCAGCTGGAAAAACCCTTGATGCACAGTTTGAAAGTGATGAACGAATTACACCCTTGGAATCAGCCTTGATGATTTGGGCGTCAAATGAAAAGGAACATGACAAGCTTCATGAAGAAATACAGAATTTAATTAAAATTCAGCCTTTAAAAAGGAAATTGCTTATGATAATCTCTCAGAAAGATACATTCCATTCCCTTTTTCAACACTTCAGCTACAACCACATGATGGAGAAAATTAAGAGTTATGTGAATTATGTGCTAAATGAAAAATCATCATCCTTTCTAATGAAGGCAGCAGCAAAAGTAGTGGAAAGTAAAAGAGCAAGAACAACAGCTTCTCAAGATAAACCTAATAGTAATGATATTGAATTGGAAACTGAAGCTAATTTGGATATAGGAGAAAGGTCTCACAAAAATCTCTTCTTATCTAAGTTGAAACATGGAAACCAACAACAAGATGTTAATAAGAAAGAGGAAAGAGTAGAAACTCTTCAAAGTGAAAGAAAGAAAGAAGAGAACAGTAGGCGAGCCACTGAAAGCAAGAGAATACATGTTTTAAACAGTCGGCCTCTAACTCGTGAAAAACATCAATATAGAAAAAAACAGCCGTGGATTTGGGAAGAAGACAACAATCTGAGGTGTGGCGTGAGGACTTACGGAGAGGGAAATTGGTCTATGATATTATCACATTACAAATTCAACAACCGAACCAGCGTCATGTTGAAAGACAGGTGGAGGACTATGAAGAAGCTGAAGCTGGTAAACCAGGATGAAGACTGAGTGTGTTTGCAGAGCCGGATAAGACGGCAGTTAAACATTTTGATTACTGCATTTTGCTTGAAACTTGGTGGTCAGTAATGTAGCTTAGAATTTTGTTTAAAGCATTAGAGTATTTTTCTGTAGCACAGTCATCTAATATGAGGATTTGTGCTGTAAGAGCAAGATTATATACCATCATTGTACTCTTTACGAATCTTTTCACTCTGATAAAAAAATAAACTTTTTGAACCCTAAAAAAAAAAAAAAAAAAAAAAAAAAAAAAAAAAAAAAAAAATTATATAAACCAAACTCACGATTACATTTAATATAGGAAATAGGGATAGCTGGATGTTTGATAATACACGACACGTTTTCTAAGAGGTAGCATGCCCAGGGCCAACCACGTCCCCCGCCAAACATACAGTGCCTGGAACCCAGCAGGAACTCACGAATGTTTGTTGAGATGTTCCTGTTTAATTTCATTTCAATTCTGCAAGCATTGCTCAGAGATATTATAGCCGAGCCCTTGCTGGGGGGCTCAAGTTGATCATGTAATAAAGATTCCATCCTGCAAAGAACTTGAAATGTAGTAGTGGGAAAGACAAACAAGTATAGACCAACCAAGAATGACATTTCCTCTTCCCTTCTATTTACCTATCCCGTCGAGAAAACTTCCATCCATGAACACAGTTTGCACTAGGACGTTCAGACTTTCCAAAGGAACTGCATAGCCCCATCTTTGTAGGCAAAACTTCCTGAGCAAATTTAAGTCTGTTTTCCATTTTCTAAGATGGGGTGCAGTTTGGTGAACATCTTTCCATTGACAGTAGTCCAGGTAAACATTTAGCAAAGATCACAGATCTAGGAAGGCCCACGTTCCTGAATAAGATACTGGAATAGATACTCCATCGTTGTGTATCTCTTTTTGTAGTTTGACCCTTGAAATAATAACAAATTTAAAAGTACGTCTCTGGACAGCTCTTCTGCCTCACCTGATGAAAATTCTGGTTCTTTGCGCAGGACAGCCTTCTCTCCCCTCAATTATCATGCCGACCCACAACTCTTCCACACACCTTTTAAAGCCTAGCCCAAATTCCACTGCCTTCTGAAAGACCCTCCTGAACTACTTTCTACCTTCAGGAGAGGTAACCTTTCTCTTCTCTGAACTCCCATTCCACTTATTGTCTGCTCTGAGATCGTTTTGCAAGCTTGCATTTTCCCTTGACTTGATTATAAGGCCATGTTTGAAAGGGACAAATCCCATCTTGCACATTATTCCCTGCCCCACAATGTCTGTCGTGTATGGGGTTTTCCGTGAACAGTCGCTGAACACAAAGGTTGAGCTTGTGGGTCTAACTCAAATGTATACATGCACAGGAGGGTGTGGAATAAGGATTTGGTGCATATCACCATATTTACAATAAATTTTTCTTGTACTTCACAAGGAGGTATTCCTCATGACCAACTCCTAACTTTTTTTTTAGGTGGTCTTCAGTTTTTGATGTTTTTGATGTTTGTTTCCTGTGGGGTGTTTTAAGTTTGGAGATTTATCAGTGAAACTAATCTATCATTTGGGCTAAGAAATTATCGTCATCCACACGGTCTTAAAGGGAGTTGTAGTATTTTATGGTGAACCACTTCCTTGCCTGACCTCCTTTAAAGCATGTGATATTGATTTCACTAATCTAATTTGTTAGCACCCTCTAATACTCTGCGGGTCACTGTGCATCTTGAAACCAACTGACTGAAGGAGCAAACAGAATAACTGAAAATAGCCTCTTGCCCACCAGAGACCCAATCAAATGCCATAGCTCCTGTAAAGACTCTTTGAATCCTGTGTTCTTCCCTTCTCTAACGTCTTGGCTACTTTCTCAGTTGTAATTGGGCAGGGTGCGGGGAGTTGCAGAGGACCCTGGTAGTATCACATGTACAAGCCATACGCTGAAGGCTCTGCTCCTTCTTCAAGATAATCCACTCCCCCGAAATGATTTTCCCCTAACCGTTTCCTGCCTACTCTCAGTTCAGTGCTTCTCAAACGTCAAACATTCCTTTCCCATGTAATCTTCAAGATTTTTGCCTTTTTGTGTGTACTACCTGTATTAGTTTTTACTTAATCATTTTCTTTATTATTTCCTCTTTTTTTACTTAAGTAAAGCCTCACCTTAGTCCCCCAACCTTACCCAAGATTTACAGGGTAGGGGAATCTGGGGCTCCCTAAATCCCTCCACTTCATCCCTCAGATTCTATCTTGGCCAGAGAACCTTGCACACAAAGGGGCTCTGTAAATAGTGGCGAAAGGAGCAATCTGTCAATACTGCTAAGAAGACCACGATCACCTTCCCGTTCCTCCTTTTGCCTAGTCTAGGTAATAAACACCCTGAAATTGGTGGTCCCAGTGTTAAGACTAGTAATTTATAAACTCAGAAAAGTCTCATTTTGTAGTAATCTAAAAAGACAGAGTTGATCTTCATTTTATTGGTATTGAACTATGCTAAAAGGTATATAATGGCCTTGTTTGTATGCCTCCCATCCAGTCCTTCCAAATGGACATATACATGTATGCACGCACACAAACACATTTTTTAAATTGTCACAGTGATTTAAAAAAAAAAATAGAATGAGGCTGAGAAGCTCACTGCTAAAGAAAGGTGGAGATAGATGTTCTTCCTCACAGCTTGAACTGTTTGTTTTGGTAATCAACTCAAGCTAGTAAACAACCCAAAGCATGGGCTCAGTCTTTTCCTGAGCCAAATTCATCACTTTAAGACCGAAATACATGTTCATATTTGCTGACACTATTTAGACAGCTTATGTAACAACATTCAACTCAGCTGGGTAGATGGGCTAACAGTGATATTATAACATCCTTGGTACAGAAGATTTTAGATTAAAATAGAATTTTAAGTTAAAATAACCAGCTGATGTGGCTTTGCATAACAAAGAATCACCAAGCCCCAAACATATTCGCCAATGAAATACTTGCATTATCCACCCACTGCTTTGGTTCCCCTGCATTAATAACACTTAGTAAGCACAGGAGTTTGCCAGCAGGAAAATACACTTAAGTTTCCTTAGGACTGGTGAACAACTTTGTTCACTTAAATGTCATAAAAGTGTTTATGAAATTCCTTCTTTACCTTGCGTCCACAGCACCTAGTAAAGTGACCTTTCGGTATGTGAATTCAATGAATACCTACTGCAGTAAGAAAAAAACCAAAGATTTTGAGGATTAACTATTGAAATGGAATATGTCTAGCCTATTGTAGGCACTAAATAATGGCAACTATTATTATCAAATTAGACCAGCACTCATTGAACAGAAATGTAAGGGATGGCATGGTAAAGCAGAAATTTAACTGAGCTTGGAGGGAGTCATAATGGGAGGCTGAGAACCTGCCCTTTAGACCATGAAGGGAGACAGAGATTCTGCCCAGATACTACTGGGAGGCCAGTGAAGTGGGGCATACCCAAGCCACTGCCACCAGGCCATCCTTCCATGCCTGGGAGTGCTCCGTTACACACAGGAGAGCCTTGTCAGCTCTTCATGCCCCTGAGGATTGAGATCCTTCCATGGACAACTGCCTGCATATCATTCCTGGATCATCCAAGCAAAGGACTCTTGACTGTGCCCCAAGATTTTGCGAAGCCCCATCCAAATTGGAAAACTGCTCTTTCAACCCCTGCTTTTCAAGTAATGGCACACTCATAAGTTCCCCTAAACAGAGGGGTGAGAGGCCTTACTTATAGAGGGGAAGAGAAAGACCTGTCACCGGTATTTGGTTGGAACTAAATGGTCAAGAAACTCTTGCCAGTAAGTCATGAGATTTGGATTGCAGACCTGGTTCTGCTGCTTCTCTGGCCAAGACAGTTTACTTTTCTGAGCTGCCTTTCCTCATCTGAAAGTATTATTTCCTTGTAGCTCTTACTTTGTCTGAATTGAAAATTATCCATTTAAACTAATTCCATTTTACTGTATTGACCATTTAACTAGTAAATGTTTTCATTGCCACACCTCTTTTTCTAAAGACATCATCCCTTCATAAGTTAGCTTTATTCTACAGAATTTATCTGCTGCCACTTTATTCTAGCAGTTAAAGTGTCAAGTTAAAAAAGTATTGAGCTCAGTTCTTGGGACAATTACTAAGCTTTGTACATAATTTATATTAAATAAAATGAATGTGGTGATAAATGAAAAGAAAAATGAAATTCTTGAAATCAGAATATGAGTTAACATGCACTGTACCAGAATAGTTCACACCTGCTTTCTGGTTTTGCTCTTAAAAACATATTTGTATTAGTTTCATCACTGACTCAAGCTTCAGATGCCCCCACCTAGCCCTCTGAAGTCTTGGACATGTGACCTTGGCTCTCAGTCTCTTCATCCATAAATTAACCAAGTGGAACCAGGTCTCTAAAATCTTGTCTAGGTGTTTAGGTTCCAATTGCAATCCTTTTTTTTTTTCAATTGTGATCCATTTTAAATTGCATTGTGTAGTAGCCAAAATCAACATAAGCCCCATAAGCATTATCTAAATTCGCTTATCTTTTCCTGAGCAGGGATAATGCCAAATATCCTCTCCTCAGTTTTGAGCCTCCCAGATTCTCAGAAAGCTCCCGGCTCTGTGCTCCTTCTCATTTCAATGTCTATGATGAGGGGCTCACTTTTTAGCCTCCCCAGTGATTGTATCTGCTCGTGTTTCTGTCTTCTGAGCCTCTGAAATGCCCACCGAATGGCCTAGGCGCATATTTATTGGCTTTCACCCACCCAGCCCAACACCTCCATCCCCCCTCCACCCCCCCTACCCCCCTCCACCCCCCCATCCCCCCGCCAGTATTTGCAATAATGCATCTCTTCCTACATCTCTGCTTCTTCTAGGGCAGTGTTTCTTTTTTTATATAAATTTATTTGGGGCTGCATTGGGTCTTCGTTGCTGTGCACAGGCTTTCTCTAGTTGTGGCGAGCCCGGGGGCTACTCTTCGTTGTGGTGCGCGGGCTCCTCATTGCGGTGGCTTCTCTTGCTGTGGAGCATGGGCTCCAGGCGCGCAGGCTTCACTAGTTGTGGTCTATGGGCTCAGTAGTTGTGGCTTTCGGGCTGTATAGCGCAGGCTTGGTAGTTGTGGCACACGGGCTTAGTTGCTCCGTGGCATGTGGGATCTTCCAGGACCAGGGATTGAATCCATGTCCCCTGCATTGGCAGGCAGATTCTTAACCACTGAGCCACCAGGGAACTCCCAAGGACAGTGTTTCTTAAAGAGTGATCCATGATCAATCCTGGAGGGTCGGTAAAAGCTGCAGATTCCAAAGACCGGAGTGATTCAGGATTTCTGGGGGTTAGGCCAGGAAAGCATTTGTACAGCATGCTCCCCTGATGATCTAGGCATAATAGTTTGAAATTCACTGCAACTTCACCAATTCCGTTTGCAATTTTTTTTTTTTTTTTTTTTTTTTTTTTTTAAGGAAAAAGGTGCGCCAAGAATATAAGAGGGAAAAAATGGGAGCGGTGGGGAGTGAGTCGTTCAAAGCTCTATCCAGGAACCTGGCAGCGCTGGTACTGTTGGCCTAGCTCGGCCAAGTAGGAACACTTGGGAGAGAACAGAAATAAGTCTGGGACGTCCCACGAGACCGTTAAAAGGTCGGGAGTCAACGGTCGAGGCCACGGCCCTCGGGGCCGCCAGGTCACAGGAAGTGCAGGACAAGCCCTGAGCAGCAAAGCAGACCCAGATGCCCCGCGGCTCCCGGGAGCGGTAGGGAGTCAGGCAGCTCCTCCACTTCCGTTACCATTGGCAACGGCGGCCTCCCCAAAAGTTGGCGTGGCACGAAAAGGAGGGGCTTCCCGGCTCTGGGAGCAAATGCGCATGCGGTTGTCGGCCGGTCACAAGGCACTTCCTGTCGCGTGATCTTGCGGACCAATAAAAGTGTATAATTCCAGGGTCACGTGCGTCGGTTGCCTTTAGCAACCGGAGGCTTCTAAACAACCCGCCCTCCCTCCGAGTCCTCTGCGGTCCAAGTTCTCGTGGAGACGCCGGGCCTGGCGAAGCTACGCCCGGCCTCTCCCGCTTTTCCAGACCGCTGACTCCTGTACGCCGTCATGGTGAGTAGCCGGCCGGGTAACGCCGGCCCGCGCCGAGGAGAGATGCAGAGCCGGGGCCCCGGAGTGCTGCCCTGGCCTGCAGCGAGTGTGAGTCCGGCCCTGGGCCTCCCTTAGGAGGGGAGGCTGCGCCGGGTGCGAGAGGCTGTGTTAGCCTCGGCCGAAGCCCTTCCGGCATAATCCTAGGTGGAGCCCTCTCCTAGCAGGCGCGCTCCGCCGCGTCGCTTCATTCCTCGCCCCTGCCTGAGGTGCCCGGGCCAAGTCACTCTTCACAGGTGGCTGACGAAGAGAGCTGGAGGGAACCGGCTGCCAGCAGAAGGCTCAAAGAGGAATTCTCATTCGATTCCAAAAACTCCAAGTTTATGCGCTCGCAGACACAGATACACACACATACACACACACCCTTTGGCAGCATTAATTATGTTAACGAGCCGAGGAGGCAGAACGTGATTGAATACAACTTCCTGATGTGAGAGTGACTGTAAGAGGCCCAGCCTCTATTTTATAGCTGGGAAAACTTGAGTGACATTTCTTGTGTTTTGACCTGTTCAAAAGAACGCACGTTTTTCCTGTATGCTAGAACATACCCCATTAATCACTCCAGCGTGTATAGAATGTCAACTTAAATAGTAACCGTTCTTAGAAGAAGGCACAGTACTGAAGTGTTCAGAAAAAAAGATGACTCCAGGGTTGGGGGCACCACTGAAATGGGCTGCTAAAATACCTCAGCAACCAGAATTCCTATTTAGCATGCTATGTCCCAAGCACTCTCTTGCATCTGAGGATACAGCTGTGAACAAAACAGACCGTTCCCTACCCTGCTTGAGCTTGTCCCTCTCATTCTCTTGATTTCCCTAAAATATCAGGAACAAGTTGAAAAAATGATGGTGATGTCACAAGAAGGTTAACATTTGCTCCCATTCTATCTTCTGTAATTCCTTTCTATCAATTTGCTTAACGACTGAGGTTTTGGAGTCAGGCTCAGTTTCTTCATTAGTAAATTGCAGATAATAAGTATACTTGGGTTGTTAAAATGATAAATGAGATAATGCATGTAGAACAAATAGCCCAGTACCTGTTAAAATATTAAGCATTCAGTATATAATAGGTTTTATTAGATTGTGTTCATTTTTATCATTACATTTTCATCCTTATACTTCTCATGGTAAAGCTGTATATGGACTTTGGGGTATGGTCGGAGTAGGGAACCATTTCTGGTACCTTCACCACTCTCTCCTCACTTTATGGCACAATTTCAGGACACTAGCTCGGCAGTGCTCTGGTAGGATTCTTGCTCTGTGTTTTAGCTTTTTTTTTTTTTTAATAGAATCTTTCTGCAACAAAATTCAAACATTCTGATTTCCCTATTTGGATACCTTCCACTATCTCTACATATTTTACAGCTGATCATCATATCTTCTCTGATTTAACAGCTGGCAAAACTGGTATCAATGAGGTTAAGTGATTTGCTAACAGAAAGTTGCAGAGCTAGGCTTAAATTTGGTTTTTAATCCAGTGCTTTCTCTACTTACACCATACATCAGCCCATTCCCTTTTCTCTCTAATGATGTGATTCGTGTACATATAGTGTACATATGTGCATATGGGGAAGCAAAGGTTTATGAGTGCTATTTCCCAGGCTAATGCTATTTCTCCTACTGAACTCAGCTGCTTATTTCTGCTCCCTTTCTTCACTCCATCCATTTTAGAGGAATTTTTCTGTCTTTTGTCCTAAAGTTCATCCTCAGTTTTTGTAATTTTTTGTAAATTTTTGTAATTTTTTCTTCTTTGTAATTTTTTGTAATTTTTTCTTCTTGGTCTTGGGACAGTCAGGGATTTTCTTGACAGAAGAGAAAATAATTAACAGATTTGAATTGGCCACTCACTCTGCACAAGGCACTATATGAGGAGCTGTGTGGTATAAGAAATGATTCATGCCCTCAGGAGCTTACAGTCTGCTTGAAGGAGCAACACCTGGAAAAAAAGACTACTAATAGTACAAGGTAGTAATTAGTCCGTGGTGATGCCAAATGAGTAGCAGAGGTGATATGTGCTAATTTTTGGAGGAAGGCATAACTAGAGTCACTGAGGGCATATTGGGAGGCTTCACAGAGTAGGTAAAACAGGTTTGGTCTTGAAGAATGGGTAGGAATTTGGTGATTTTCTGGAGCATGCTTGTACTGGCTGGTGAGAGCCAATCGTGTGCATTTCTTCTCATCTCTGCATTCAGTGGCATTACCTTGGTAGCTTGAAATCAGCCATGCTGGGAGTTTTTATATCACAGAAATCAGCAAGGGCCTCAAATCAGTTTCATACCCCCCACCCAAAAGCCTGTTGTTAAGCATTTACCAGCACACCACTGGGTTGGGCTCAGATTCTTGAATAAGAATGGGGAGGTACTTTTAGTCAAGGATTTTTGGGGCAATGAGAGTGAAAGTATAAGCAGGAAATGTTAAATCATGCTTCTGACGAGCAGACTAGTCTGACTGAAGTAGAGTGTCCTTACGGTAGAATACTGGGAAATGGGGTTAGAGAAAGAGTTTGGGGAGTATGGAGGCCTTATGAATTTAATACTACAAACAAGGAAGAATAATTGAAAATTTGTTTATGGGATTTTTTTTTAGCAAGATGTGACATTGTTTTAAGTTATTTCCTGTTGTAGGATATTCTTGCCCATACTTAATTTTTTTTTTAAACATCTTTATTGGAGTATAACTGTTTTACAATAGTGTGTTAGTTTTTCCTTTACAACAAAGTGAATCAGTTATACATATACATATGTTCCCATATCTCTTCCCTCTTGCATCACCCTCTCTCCCACCCTCCCTATCCCACCCCTCTAGGTGGTCACAAAGCACAGAGGTGATCTCCCTGTTGCCCATACTTAAATGTGACTATAAGAGATAACATCTTTTCTAATGTAGGTATTCAGTTCTTTTTTCAAATGCCTGGTGGAGATCTGTCTTGTTGTGAGTCACAACTCAGGTGCATATGCAACTATAACATGTTTGTGTTCTTTTATTTATTTAAACTCTGACATTTTCCAAAAAGGATTTGAAACAGCCAAGTTGAGTGGGAGCTGTGGAGTTAGACTGCCTGGTTCAGATCCCTGCTCTCCCACTTACCTATTTCAGTAGCATAGAAAATCTTTCTTCTCTGTATCTCAGTTTACTATCTGTAAAGTAGGGGTTTTTTAAAAAAAATTAATTGATTAATTATTTATTTATTTTGGCTGCTCTGGGTCTTAGTTGTGGCGTGCAGGATCTAGTTCACCGACCATGGATCGAACCCAGGCCCCCTGCATTGGGAGCACGGGGTCCTACCTACCGGACCACCAGGGAAGTCCCTGTAAAGCAGGTTTATGCTACCTTTATCATAGGGTTGTATTGAGGATTAAATGAGGTCATGCCTGGCACATTGTAAACTCTGAATGACTTAGCTGTTATCATCATTACTATTATTATTTCTAATGTTCGACATTAGTTCGGGGAGTTGGCTAATAATCAGTATAAACCAAAACCTAAGAAACTTCTTTCCATTCACTTTGTCTAGCTCTAAGGCAAGATCTTAGTTACCATTTTAATCAAATAAGGTAAAGTCCTGAAATTTAAGGTAAGTACATATCTCAAATGTGTTGGTTTACATTGGTCAAAATACCTCAGCTGGTTGTTCTGAAATATTAGATAAATGACCATTAGAGAACATCGTAATATCTTGGGTAATTCTTAAATTATTGAACTTTAACATCTTGAATTGTAAAAATATTAAAAACAACGTGGGGGAGAAAAAGATTTGTTAGAGCCGTTCATCATGCGGTTGGGGGTACATGTCTGTAGGCCAGCCTGTTATATTTGAGAGTCAGGTGAATATAGGTAACAGTTGACACCTTGAGATAGATCGTGTCACCAAGGAGAGGATATAGAATGACAAGAGTAAGGGTCCCCAGGCAGGGCCCTGGGAAGTACAGCTACTTAAGAGGCAAGCCCAAGAGGAGCCTACAGACGAGATCAAGAAGGGAGGTGGGGTTAGCAGCCGAAGAATGGAGCAGGTCAGTGGACAGAAAAGCATCAGCCACGGTAGTTGGATTTGTTATTAAGAAGTTGCTGGTGAGCTTTGCAAAGGCAGTTTGAACAGCATATAGAATGGAGACAGCAAGAGTAGAAGGGAAGTAGAGAAATGCAGCAGTAGCTGGAGGAAATTTCTGGTTTTGTATTTTTTTAGCATGAGTGAGATTTATGTACACAGTCTTCTCTATGGTCCGAGGGGAAGAAGAAACCTATAGAGAGTTGAGATGGGGAGTAATTGGTTAGATAAAGTCCCCCAAGAGCTTGAAAGAGAACAGATTAAGGCCATGATGGCCTTCAAAAGGAGGAATTATTTCAGTTCACTTGTCAGGCACATGTCTGTTGTATGCCAGGCACTATGAGTCGTCCCAGGGATACTCAGGGAACCAGAGGGACAAGGTCATGGCCCTTGTAGACGTCTGTTCTGAAGGAATGGAAACTGCTGAGAGGAGGTAAGGATGTATGTAGATGCAGCAAAGCCATGGTCTGGGGCTTGGGGGGTGAAGGAGGTCATGCCCAGTGACCTTGGTGCTGGCTTCCACAATGCAGCCCAACACTGTACTTAGAATGAGAGTTAGACCTTTGTCTCCCGTCGACAGGTTATTCTTAAAATAAAGATAATCCTGACTTATTCAGTCCCCTGCATTAGATGTTCACTTTTATAATTTCCTTCTTTAATTTTCAGTCTAGCTATAAAATGAAAAAGCTTCATTAATTTCTAGCTTATAGTTGTCAAGCTCTCATCCAGTTTAAAATCAAGACCAATTAGTGGCTATTTCAAAACCAAATATATTTTTTAAAGCTGTATGAGATGGGATAAGGTTAAGTTGCTGTAATAAAGATTTTTTAAAAAAGAAAAAAAAAAAACAGTACCTTAAAGAATACAGAAGTTTGGGCTTCCCTGGTGGCGCAGTGGTTAAGAATCTGCCTGCCAGTGCAAGAGACACAGGTTCGAGCCCTGGTCAGGGAAGATCCCACATGCCACAGACCACCTAAGCCCATGAGCCACAACTACTGAGCCTGCATGCCACAACTACTGAAGCCCACGTGCCTAGAGCCCGTGCTCCACAACTAGAGAAGCCACCACAATGAGAAGCCCGTGCACCGCAATGAAGAGTAGCCCCCGCTCGCCGCAGCTAGAGAAAGCCTAAGCACAGCAACAAAGACCCAACACAGCCAAAAATAAGTAAATTTATTTTTTAAAAAAAGAACTAATATTGTAACAGATTCAGTAAAGATTTTTTTAAAAAAAGAACACAGAAGTTTATTTCTCTCATGCTTAACAGCCCTCTCACTGCTCATCACAGTTAGGTACAAGGTCAGTACTGCCCCACAAAGTCATTCCAGGGATACCAGTCCCTTTCAGCTTGCTGCTCCCCCAGCCCCCAGGGCATTGGGCTGTCGGCATGGTTCAGCGGAGTCACCACCCCCAGGTTTCAGAGAAATAGGGTGTGGCAAAAGTGTGTCCCATGTTTTCAGTCCCAGGCTTTAGAAATAGCTCTTATTATTCTCCTCACATCCATTGCTGAGTAGTCATGTGGCCACACCTGACTTCACGGAGGGCTGGGGAGTGTTTTCTCGTTGGGCAGCCATGTGTCTGGGAAGATGGGAAGAACAGAATTTAGTGGACATCTACCAGTCTCCACCACAGGATAATCTGTATGTTTTCATTGTTGGTTCCTTTATTATATCTTCAAGACTAACAATTAAATTCTTTTTTTCAGGCAGAGTTGGGTCTAAATGAGCACCATCAAAATGAAGTTATTAATTACATGCGTTTTGCTCGTTCAAAAAGAGGCTTGAGACTCAAAACTGTAGATTCCTGCTTCCAAGACCTCAAGGAGAGCAGGTATCAGAGAATTCTAAGGAGACCCCGTGGGAAGGAACATGGATCCCTTCTGGTGGCCAGTATGGGGGTGCTGTAGCAGAGAGGGCTTACAAACCATTGCCAGGATATCATGATCAGTTATTCATTGAGAGCAGCTACACTAAGCCTTATGGATATGTGAAACTCAAGAAGTCAGATTGTGGCGGGAGAAGTCTATTACTAAACATGCATATAATGATAATTGAGGGATTGCAAAGTTTCAGAAGGACAGTCAGGAAATTGTGAAGTGCTTGTGGGTTAATGATTGGCTTGCTGTATTAAAGATTCCAGAACCTTAATTATTTGAGTTAGTAATTAGAAGATTAGAGCCATAAGACATGGCAGTTAGCAAGAAAACACCTATGCAGTATATTGAAGAATTAGAAGAAGAGAAAACAGCTGGAAACCATGAAAAGCTTGCTGACTAGTACCAAAATTATTAGTTGATTTGTAGCAAGAGATGATAATTAGTTTAGTTGGACCAATAGTGGAAGATAATAGAAGTCCATAGAAAATTTAATAATAGAGGATAATAGGGAAGCCAACCAAAAGGACTCAATAATAAACAGACATCACATTACTTGGGGATCAGATTTTGGCGCACTTAAATGTCAAGACATAAATGAAAAAGGTCTCCAAGTGATCTGTAACTGTGATAAAGTCATTAACTTCACTCAGTAGCAGAGACCATCAGCTGTAGGCTGTTACCTGTTTGATCCATTATTCTAATCTGATAATCTGGCTTCCTAACCCACAGCAGAGGTAAGCAGCAATCTGATTGGTGAGTCGGTGAGACAGCCAGAGAAGGTACCCATTATTTACTTTATGCATTGGAGTACCTTAATTGCTGTTCATAATAATGAATTTGGGTTGCTCAAAAAAAAAAACCAAACATTTTTAAGCATATTTGCTTTGTTCTATTAAAGAATATAGAAAGATTGTCAATATATTTAATAAGGACTTGCATCAAAAATAAAGTTTTGGTTTTTTTAGAGTGGTTAAATTCTGCTGGGTAAATGAAACGTTAAAGAATGGTAAATCAAATAAAAGTTTGGTGTAACTCCCTTCGTTATGTCCTTTTGGAATGATGGAGACGATGGCCTGAGGTCAGGGCTGTAGCTCTTCATCTGCTGAGCATCTGAGGGATAAAAGACTTTGAGGCTGGAGGCAGGGAGCGGAGGAGACTGTATTACTACAAAACTGT
Organism: Kogia breviceps; assembly: GCF_026419965.1. Lineage (NCBI taxonomy): Eukaryota > Metazoa > Chordata > Mammalia > Artiodactyla > Physeteridae > Kogia > Kogia breviceps. The sequence goes on from NC_081319.1 coordinate 42,126,405, forward strand.
CATTGGTCGTAGGAGGCATGTGTGGAAGCTTTCTCAAGAATTCAGCTGTTGGAAATGTTCCTGAGATTGTTGGAAATGATTGTGGAGTTGGGACCATGGGCAAGTCACCGCCACCTTCTGAGCCTGTGTTCCATCTGTGAAGTGAGGGAATTGAAGAAAATGGCTCCAGAGTTCCCTTCCAACACAAACGTTCTCTGTGGAAGAGTCAATCTTTAATCCTTTTGATGATGATGTTTGTTTTTAATGGAGCTTTAATTAAGTTAGGGTTTTTTTTCTTTTGGGTCTCAAGAATGCTAAGAGAAGCAATATATAATTACCATTGATTTTCTCATAGGCATTTACTAACATGTGAATTCAGTCATCAAAATGCTAGACAAATGATATAAAGGAAGAAATTACACCTCTCAAGTGACTTATGAAATAATTAAATGTGATAAAATTAATTTTAGGGGAGATTAAAGTTAAAAAGTTTTTCACTGAGAAGCTAAAGAAAAAAGTAGATAGTTTGGGGAATGTTTCTGAGCACGTACTTGTATTAAAGGATGTGCATATTTGAAGAGCGAACCACAGTTTAATCATTTAAATAGACATCAAAAATTAATTGAGCTTAAATTATTTTCAAACTGTTTTATTAATAATATAATTTCCAGAGAGACTTTCACTAAACCCTTTAATCCCTTAGATCAGGGGTCCCCAACCCCTGGGCCATGGACTGGTGCCGGTCCGTGTCCTGTTAGGAACCGGGCCGGACAGCAGGAGGTGAGCAGTGGGCAGGCGGGCGGGCGAGCAAAGCTTCATCTGTATTTACAGCCGCTCCCCTTCACTCGCATTTCTGCCTGAGCTCTGCCTCCTGTCAGATGAGTGGCGGCGTTAGATTCTCATAGGAGCACGAACCCTACTGTGAACTGTGCATGCGAGGGATCTAGGCTGTGCTTATGAGAATCTAATGCCTGATGATCTGAGGTGGAGCTGAGGCGGTGATGCTAGTGCTGGGGAGCAGCTGCAAATACAGATGATCATTAGCAGAGAGATTTGACTGCACAGAGAACATAAGAAATCAATTGCTTGCAGACTCATATCAAAACCTTATCAGTGAGTGGCAAGGGCAAACAAGCTCAGGGCTCCCACTGATTCCACATTATGGTGAGTTGTATAATTATTTCGTTATACATTGCAATGTAATAATCATAGAAATAAAGTACACAATAAATGTAATGAGCTTGAATCATCCTGAAACCATACCCCCACCCCCACCCCCTGATCCATGGAACAGTTGTCTTCCACAAAAGGTTGAGGGCCACTGACTCAGGTGACTTGATGTGGGTTTCTTAGTTTTGTTTTACTTTGTAAATAGTTGTTGTTGTTTATCCAGAGGTTTTGGATTGTGGTTGTTTTTCAGGCTGGTGGAGGAGACCTTCACCATAGATGAAGTCTCTGAAGTCCTGAATGGGTTACAGGCCGTGGTCCACAGCGAGGTGGAGTCTGAGCTCATCAACACGGCCTACACCAATGTGCTACTTCTGCGGCAGCTTTTCTCACAGGCTGAGAAGTGGTACCTCAGGCTACAGACAGACATCTCTGAACTTGAAAACAGGTACTAAAATTTGTATCTACAATTATGACAATAGAGGCCCAAGCATGAACTTAAAAGTTAGTGAATATCTTTGCTGCTTTGCTTGGGCCTGGTGTGTGAGAAACTTTGGGTACGGTAACAGCAGAGCATCCAGTTACTAAGTGATCTCTTAGGTGCCGCTCAGCATCCTCTTCAAAATGCCCTGTTTCCACTATTCCTAGGTGTTATAAAGGCCTCTGAGATTTATGAGATTGCTCTTAAGGCTATAATTAATTATTCCATATGATATCTCTGATTAGCCTGATCAGAATTATAATAAGTCTTCAGAGATAGGTCAACTAAGAAAAAAAGATTATGAAACAGTTGAAAAGTTCATTCAAATACCATCAAATCACACTTAGTAGTATTGGAAGTTTACTTCTAAATAATTGCATTAAAATTATATACTGATCTTTAAAATAGGGAAACTAAAAAAAAAAAGTTTTATTATCTGAACTATATCAAAAAGCTCATTAATTTTTTAAAAATATGGTAGAATCAGTGAAATTGAAACTCAGTCTAAGAAAAGTCATGCCAGAGGTCCGGAAAGACTGATATCGAGCCCAGGGGCCGTTTGCTAAGCACAGGTGCAGCGTAGCTTGCAGACAATGCTTAACAACACTGGCCGTGGCCTCGGGTAGGGAAGGAAACCATTTAGCTTCACCAACTGTCAGTAGATAACTGGTGAGAAAACTTTGAGAAACTGACCTATTAAGAAGCTTAGGAGAGTAGTTACTGCCAATCACTCTGTAAGCTTTTGTATAGTCAGCCCCCAGGTAACTTTGCAAATAAAAGGAAATGTTTGGGTGGATCACCCCCAAACCATCTGTCTTCCTTGAGAATTTACCATACTCTTTTTCAGTAGATGTGAACTAATTTTATTTTTCCGAGGCTACTCTATTAAAAATCAGTTTTCCTTGAACCTCTACTAGCTAACAATGTATATTATAGAGCAGTTTCCCTTTAGTACCTCAGAAATACAGTGTTGACTACAAATTTCAGACATAGTTGTATTAACATTGCAATTTAGTTCTAGCGATTATATTGTACACTCAGTAGGTACAAAATAGTAGATGCTATGGAGATTCAAATTTGACTGCATGGAACTTAGGTTCTCGACCATTAGCAACTAAATATTTTTGATCTGGTGAAGTTTTCTTCATCTTGCTCTGTTGTTTCTGGCATGTGATAGATTGGTACCAGTGCTTTTATTCTTCTTCTTTTTTTTCTTTTTAAATTTTATTTATTTATTTATTTAGCTGCGCCAGGTCTTAGTTGTGGCACGCGGGATCTTTGTTGTGGCATGCGGGATCTTTTTTTAGTTGCAGCGCGCAGGATCTAGTTCCCTGACCAGGGATCGAACCTGGGCCCCCTGCATTGGGAACACGGAGTCTTAACTGCTGGACCACCAGGGAAGTCCTGCTTTTATTCTTCTGGAGTGTATGATACAAATCTATTCTAAACAAATATTTTTTCATATTTTTTTTGCCTTCAAGAGAATTATTGGAACAAGTTGCAGAATTTGAAAAAGCAGAAATTACATCTTCAAATCAAAAGGTAATTTTTGGTCCTTATAAGTCCATACCTTAATAGCCAGTGTTTAAAATCCTCAAGTTGCTCAGAGCGTTCAGAGATTAAAGTGAGAACTCTCAAGGAAAAGCATTCAACTCGAGAGCAGAATTCCAAGCTTGCCTCTCAGATTTTTAGGTGAAAGAAGATAAGTTTTGGAAGTAACTATCAGAAACTTGTTTTTGTCTACTACCTCACACACGCATGCACATGCACACAACATCCCTGCAGTCCACCCGCCTCCCAGCCATGCAAGCTCTTCACTCAGATGATGCGGAGCACAGGCTTTGGGGGCATGCATCCTGGCACTGTCACTCCTCAGCTGTGCGACCTTGAGCAGGTTACCTGAGATGGCTGAGCCTTGTTCTCCTCATCTGTCAAGTGGAGACAGTACTAGTAGTTACCTGCTTGTCTCTTTAATCATTCTCATTACCTGCAGTGACCACTTAGCATTCCATTGTGTAGATGCACCATAAATCCTCTGTGGTGTTACAGGGAAAACACTGCCAAGATCAATCCATGAACATACACGTACAAAACAATTTTCTAATTATTCCTTTGGAACAAATTTCTAGCTAAGAAATTTCTAGGTCAGAGGGCATGAATTGTTTTGTTTTAATACATATTGCTAAACTGCCAGAATGTTTGTGTCAAGTTACTCATCTGTAATGTAGTTTACCTAAATCCTCATCATTACTACAATTTTTCTGGGGTTCATGCAGAAATCTCTGTTTTAGCTCCCACAGTTTAAAATCCCAGTCCCTAGGTACTAGGATCTTTATCAGCTCTGGCTTTGAGTACCTTCCCTCCCTCCTTTCTCTTCCACCTGTTTTTTGTTTTTTTGTTTTTTTAAAGATACAAGGAGGATGGGTTTCGTTTTTATCTCTAATTTGCGCTGGGCACTGTGGGCCAGGCACTGTCCTAAGCACTAGGACGTAGCAGAGATCCAAACCAATGAAAATCTAGCTGACATCTCAGTGAATATATTTACACAGTGTCTTCCACTTAGAAAGTACAAGGGTTCAGTGATTACACGTGTTTTATTCAGTGGTGATTTCAATTTGGTTTCTTTGTTTTGTTTCAGCCCATCAGAGATAACATAAAACCAAAACTTGCTCCACTTAATGAAGGTGGAACAGCAGAACTCCTAAACAAGGTATTGTTGCCATCATTTTGAGAAATGACAAACTCTCTAAGGATGTATGCTCACTGCCTGTCCAGCTCTAGGGTAGAGAGACAGGGTGGAAGGTGTTGATTCAGGCTTTGGTCCCCTGAGGGTAATTAGCCCATCGCAGTAGTTGTACTTAATGGTACCTGATGGGCCAGAAGAGGGCACACTTAATTCCCAGAGAGTCTGAAGCAGCTCTTGATTGCATCTTTTCATAATGAAGTGAAGAGCATAGAATTTTGGAAAGTGTTTACTGATGGACATTTGAAGTTTATGAGCAGTGATAACAATGAAGGGATTTTTTAATTAAAAGGTTTATAAAGATTAATTACCGATATACAACTATTTTTCATGACTCTTGTGTTCTCAACATTATGCTAGATATTGTTACATTAAAAAAGTAATACCTTGCCTTTTGCCCTCAAAACCCTTGTAGTCTCATTGGGAAGGGATAATTAATATTCTAGAAACAGAGACAGCAGACTGCTAACCTGGGTGCCACAGTTGCCACTAACCTGGTGCCAAAGGTGCCACAGGGTGGCAGAGAAGACAGTTCCATGTGGATAAGGGTAGTTGAGGACAGGCTCTTGGGTAAGGTGGTGCCTGAGCTGGGCTGAAGGGTGTAGACAGATTGAATTGTCAGAGGGAAGAGAAATGGTATGGCCAGCAGAGGAACAGAGTGGGCAGCAGTCAGAGGCAGAGAGGAGGCTGGCATGCCTTGGAGCAGAGTGCAGGCTCTCCAGCTGGGCGATGCTGCGTGTGCTGGGGTTTAGTAAGGAGTGAGACTGCACTGACACGTGATGCTTGTGACGGAGCTGCTGATGAGCAAGGCCCTTGGACCTCAGCTCAGTTGGAACCACTTAGGGGCTGGGCACAGGGTATAGAATAATGAAGATTGTGTCTTGAGGATAAACGGCAAGTGGTGTACAGTGTAGGCTGAGAACAAACCCAAGAGTTGCAGGATCAACTAGGTGAGAGATGGCAGGGGAGGGGGACTTTGCAAAAAGGCTGAGGGTGGAGGGCTGAAAAAAGCCTGAGAGACTGCGAAAGAAGGAACTAGAAGTCTTAGAGCCAGAGATGACTCATACGTGTTGAGGCTGGTGGGCTGGGTAAAACTGGAATATTACCAGTAACCAGGGCATGCAGACTTTTGAGCTTTTATGTAATTTAAATTTAATATAAAAATAAAATTTTTAAGTGAAACAAATAATTTCAAGGATTAAAAATACTTTGGCTAACATAATAAAACTTGAATTTACTCACAAAGGAAATTTTAAGACTTCAAGAAGAGAATGAGAAATTAAAGTTAAGGCTGAAGACCCTTGAAACACAGGTAACCGAGAAATACTTTTAACAAAATTTTTGAAAGAGTTACTTACAGACTAAATACTGAATGTATTTTGTTTAATCTTGATTATAGGCAACAAATGCATTGGATGAGAAGTCGAAACTAGAAAGAGCACTGCAAGATTTACAGCTTGATCAAGGAACTCAAAAGGTGAAATCAGTTTTAGCATTTTCACATTTTCTAGTTGATCAAGTTATAAACTTATATTAAGTCTTAGCTACTATCGATATTATGCCCCACAGCCAGCCACTCCCTGAGAGGGAGGCCACCACTGTAGTTCTGCATTGAGACAAACTTGTCCAGGAAAGGCCAGGTGAGAGCCTGTTGAGGGCAGTGGGGGCAGATACACAGCTCATGTGCTTCACATGTCCCAGAGCCCATTGGCATATGAGATATGCTTAAATTTATTTTTTAAAAGTTCTTCTCCCTTTCACTTTGCCCTTCCAATTACAAAGGGAAGAAAGGAAGAGTTTTTAGTTATTATTATACAGAACTTATTATTACTTAAGTTTCCCTTTGGTGAGTGTGACAAAACAATGAATTTACTGGTCATGCATCTTCTAATCCACCTATATCTAGCTGTGCTTCTGTAATACAGTGAAATCCAGTGTCGAAGTTTTCCAAGCTTGTCTGAGTGGAATGACTGAGTATCACTCCGCCCTGGAAGTCATCATGTGCTCAGTTCTGCCTCCTTTGACCTTTCCATTGAGATTAGATGCTGTAATAGGATCCTGTCAGCAGGACCATTTGAGTGAATTTTCGTTGCAGCACTGGCTTTTCTAGTGGTTGTAGTGCCATTGTAAATGTCTACTAAACAATCCCCAAACTTACTTCATTAGACTTTGGTTATACTTTTGTATGTGTTTGAAATTTTCCATAGAAAAAGTAGAGAGAATAGTGTAATGCACCCCAGGTACTCATCACTCTGCTTTACCAGTCAGTCATCAAGACATGGCCAGTCTGGTTTCATATTTACCTCTACTTTCTTCTCCCTTCCCCCATGTTTTTTGTTTTTTTAAAAAATTAATTTATTTTTTGGCTGCATTGGGTCTTCATTGCCGTGCACAGGCTTTCTCTAGTTGCAGCGAGCGCGGGCTTCTCATTGTGGTGGCTTCTCGTTGCGGAGCATGGGCTCTAGGTGCGCAGGCTTCAGTAGCTGTGGCATGCAGGCTTAGTAGTTGTGGCTTACGGGCTCAGTAGTTGTGGTGCATGAGCTTAGTTGCTCCGCGGCATGTGGGATCTTCCCAGACCAGGGCTCAAACCCATGTCCCCTGCATTGGCAGGCAGATTCTTAACCACTGCGCCACCTGGGAAGTCCCCCCCCCCCCCCATGTTTTTTTGAAGCCAGTCTCAGACATTACATTATTTTATCTGTAGGTATTTTTTAAATAAAAGGATGCTTCTTATATGGCTAAAACAAAAGGAAATAGATGTGATTTTCAATCATTATATACCAGGGACCATAAATTGGTAAAACAGCTAAATACTCCAGAACAGCTTTATATTTTCTCAAAAGTAAACCAGTTGCCAACATTTTCAGATGATGAATTTGTTTTAAAAGCCATTGAAGGCTTTGCTCCAACTTTACTTTTAAGATTTGGCAAAAGCAAAATGTGTACAGGCCTTCACTAGATGCAGTGAAATAAAATCTTTTTAAAAACCAGATTTCAAAAATAAGTAAGGAATTCTTCTTTTGTTGGTAGTAGTGCTTCGTCTTCATAGTTAGCAATTATAGACCATTTTCCTGTCATTAATATAACTTTTATCTTTTATAAATTTTATCTAGTTAAAAACATGATCCAGGTAGAGAGAAGATCCAGCTGCTTATATTACACTAAGTGTACAAATATGTGCATATCGAATTAATGTGAAAAACTTAAAATCTTGTAAGTTTAGTAAGCCATATAATCAGTAAGCATTAATTAGACTCATAATATTGTAAAACATGTCTGTTACATTTTTTGTATAAATTGTATTAATTTTATTATTTTTCCATCTGTATCATTAAAAATTCTTCACCAGGATTTTTTTTACCTTGACTTTTCAAAAATAAAGCCTATTTGCCACCCCAACTCTGGGAAACACAATCTTGTCAAATTTAGGATCCCACCTCTCTTGTGCCTCTTTTGGAATTCCAGCAGTTCATAAATCATATTTTACATACCTGGAAATCAGTGACCACTGAGTGTCTGCTGTGCTCAGGACACAGTACACTGGGTGCTGAGGGTGAACTGGGTGTGCTGGTGACCCTTACTCGGCTGCAGTGGCAGAGAAGGCTGGCGGGGGATGCTGACATGCACACGCAACACACAGCATCATCTGTTTCCATCATCTGTGATGCTGAATCTAAAGCAGTTACTATTTAGGATGTCAGCATGAAATCATGCGAGTGTATGTATTTTTCATAGGATTTTATAAAGGCCCAAGACTTGAGTGACTTGGAAAACACAGTTGCTGCTTTAAAGAGTGAGTTTCAGAAGGCACTTAATGACCAGACAGAAAACCAGAAGTGCCTGGAGGAGAATCTAGCGACGGCCAAGCATGACCTACTCAGGGTGCAGGAGCAGCTGAGCATGGCTGAAAAGGTCAGATTTGTCTGTTTATATCCGATTAAGTGATGAATGCAGTGTAACTAAGGGAGACGTTGGACAACTACAGATTCACTTCATTTTTTGTCAAGGTATTAGGCAATTTGTGTTCTAAAGATTTATCATTTGGGGACACTGAGATTCTTCCATCTTTGGCACCAAAATATCTGTGATAATAAAAACCTACACTCCTTCCTGTTCTATGATGAGTACTCCACTGAGGGTGGCGTACACCTGGCACCCTGAACACCCATTTTGCTCTTCCTGATCATCCCTCTTACAGTCTGGCAGAGGGATGGGTGGCTTTTTTCCAAAGGGTTCTGTACCTTTTTCTTAATTTATATGAGATATGTGGCGAACTGGTTTTTTTGCTTTAGGGGTTAGACTCATGGGAGCTAAAATGAAATTAAATTTTAAATCCTCCTCTTCAAATACTGGCAATATTTTGGGATTTGGAAAAAAGAACATGCTTATTTTACCTGAAAATGAATTTACTTTTTCAAATAGACTTCCCATGTCTATGGTATAGTATGTTTGAGTTATTTGCTAATATTGTACTTGGGAAATGTTACTGTTTTATTAGCTTCCCGTTTGAAAGAATGTATTTTTAAAGTTTGCATAGTCTTAATTTTATATAAGTGTATTTTTTAAAAAATTAGAAAATAAAATAAGCAGAATATTAGTAAAATTAGGGCAAAAATATATATTTTCATCAGATACGTTATTTCTTTCCTTAACTATTTCTTATTAATGGGCTGACATTTTTCCACTATGCAGGAATTAGAGAAAAAATTCCAACAAACAGCAGCTTATCGAAACATGAAAGAGATTCTCACCAAGAAGAATGACCAAATCAAAGACCTGAGGAAAAGATTGGCGAAGTAAGCCATACTGATCCTGTCTCTCGGATTGTCTCCCTGCTGGGTTGATGTCTGTCCTTTATTAAGTCTAACCTTATGTCTGGAGAGGTCAGGCCAGTGGGGAGTTGCTCTGTCATTCAGTCCAGAAGCCTGTGTCTGAGGAAGGCAGAGGGGCTTTGGCCAGGCCTCATCTGTAACACCCACCAGGGTTTCTTTCCAGGTTCAGCAGAACCTTTAGCCTCACACAGGGCTATACTAGGCTACCGTGGCCATGGATTCTCTTAGCAGGATATTGGACAGAAACCACAGCAAGCACACAGGGCAGCATTGGGCATTTCTCCTCAATGGTGTCCTTGCTGCAGCCCACAACCTGATCATACTGTGCTCTCACATGACAATTTAGGTGCTAGAAAATGAGGTCCATGTGTGGGTGCCAGAGCCAGCGCGGCTTAGAATTTCCATGCCCCACAGAGGGCCAGTGTCTTTGGTCCAGCCACATGATGCCCAGGCAGGGACATGTCTGGGAGGGAGGGACTCAACTGTACCCAGGGAAGCCGAAGCCGTGGTTTTTGCCATGGATGTATAGTTGTTCACAGTTCTCCTGGTCCAGATGGAGTCTTCTAATCGAGGTCATTTCTGTCATCAGTGGTTCTGCCTGGAAACTCAGCTAACATTTTACCTTTATCAGGGTTCCAGGGTACCAGAGCTAGAAAGTGAATCCCAGATCATATTTTTGCTTAGAGAAGGGGGTCTGTTAACCCTGTACTCACAAAGCCATATCAGCTGTTTGTTCCCATCAGGCCATTGATTAGATAATTACCGCCGAATCCCTAATCTACTAAGCTATCACATCTAGATGCCACATGTAGAAACTTGGAACCTGAAGGTATCTCAGCAGTTATCTGGTCCATTCTCCACCTGTGGCAGGAATCCTGTGAGTCACCCTCGTCATGCCTTGAATGTATCTGACTTCTACCGTAGCAGTGATTTGACGTGAAAAATACATTACTGGTTTAGTCACTGGAGATGTTTCAAGTAAACTTACTTGGTAACAACAACAACAACAACAAAAAGTATCATGACATTATGCTGTTAATTTAATATGTATCTCTTTCCAGGTATGAACCTGAAGATTAAAAGCTGAAGAAGATTTCGCCTGGAAGCTGCCACAGCATGAAAGTACAAGCTGTTTCTCACCTCAGGCATGTATTTGAAGCAGTTTGTTGTATTCCCTCTCTTTATTTTTCTAATATTTAGACTTTGCTTCTAATATTTAGAGCTAGAGTTCCTATTTCAGTTACCTAATTGAGAAGAGAGAAAACCTACTGACTGATTCTGGCCTGTCATCCCAAACTCCTCTCTGCTGAGTGCTCCAGAATCTTAGTTCAAATGCAGTGAGAATTCTTTATAGTAAAGAAGAGGCTTATCCTTTTGCATTAGTGTAAAGAGCACGCCTTTTCAATAAATGTTAAAGCTAGCATTGTCTATACTTGTGCATTCCCCAGAGTAAAAATATAGAATTATTAAAGATAGTTATTACAAATAAACCTTATTTTTTAACATGAAATCTAATTTGTTTTCTCTATGTGATCATCAAAAAATATGAATTTATTGAAAAAAGTAAATACCATCTATTATAGGCATCATTTTTGCCAATTATAATGAAAATTAACAGTGAACATGAGGATTCGGTTAACTCCTTCAGTCTCTCTAGCTAAATGCTGAGGAGGGTCAGACATTTTTTGCAGCATAACTTATGAGTCCGTATTACTAATGGTGAAGGCAGAGCCATCCTGTACTTATACAGTTGAGAAAGTATCTGGATTCAAAATAAATGTAATCTTTATACTTCAGTTTCCAGAATATTCTTTTAATATGTTAAATGAGAACACTTTTTTTTTTTTATAAATTTATTTATTTTTGGCTGTGTTGGGTCTTTGTTGCGGTGCATGGGCTTCTCATTGCGGTGGCTTCTCTTGTTATGGAGCACGGGCTCTAGGCGTGCGGGCTTCAGTAGTTGTGGCTCACGGGCTCTAGAGTGCAGGCTCAGTAGTTGTGGTGCACAGGCTTAGTTGCTCCATGGCCTGTGGGATCTTCCCGGACCAGGGATCGAACCCGTGTTCGATCCCGCAGTGGTTAAGAATCCTCCTGCATTGGCAGGAGGATTCTTAACCACTGCATCACCAGGGAAGCCCTGAGAACACTTTTTAAAAGACCTCTATTTAACATAAAATCAGTTACCAGACCTCAGATTCAACTTTTGATTATAGTTTATTTGTGTGCATCTACAGTAACTGCATTTTCAAGAGGTTTTGATTACATTTCCATTGGTCCTGCTTTTTCTTGTATGATTTTGGATAAATCATTAGAAGTTAGGTATCATATCTGCACTTGTGTAATGCAACAATATACTCTAAGGATAAACAAAATAAAGTCCATAAAGCAATAATGCCTCAGAATGAAAGTGCTTACTTTTAACACATTATTTAGAAAGCAGTTATTCCCACTTCCAAAAGCAGAGTGTCGCACCCTAAATGAATGCCATCTGCTAAGAAAGGTCATCCCATTTCCACAAATGAAAATTTTATTCAGCAAGAAGAGCTTACGATCCAAGGATAAGGCTTCTTGATATCTTTATTCAAGCTCTTAATACTAGCCTTGAATTTGTTGTTTTTCTTGTAGGTTTTATATTAAAGTACTGAAGGAACAAATGATGATGGGTAAGATAATTTCCCCCCAAAAGAACACAGAAGGCAGTCTTTAAAAAGGTGAATGAATGAGAGAAGGGAGGGGAAAAGATCCACTAACAAGCCAGCACTTACTGCATAGTTGTTCCTCACCCGTCCCTCACTCTTCAGGTCACTCATTGGGTTCTGTGTCCTTTTAGAGCTTTCACTGAGGGTTCCAGTCTCACCCCATATTTCTTTAGGCAAAAATTGATTCTCTGAAAACTATTCCATTATTTATGGACCAGAATATGCTATGTAATTCAGAAACAGACCTCTTTAAATGGCTTGTGTATAGTTTTATGTCCATAGGGAAGGAAGTTATGTTGAGAAACCTATGTTGCTAGGTAGAATTTCAACTTGGTTTTCTTTTTTTTTTTTGGTAGCAACTTTGAAATATTCTATATATGCAGTTCAGTAATTCAAAGGTATTTATGAAACCTTAAAACCTAACTAGGCCCTGCATTAATATAAACAAACATTATATTCTTTGACATAGATTAACATGATGATTCTTCCACATATAAATACTTTCTGTGCCTGGTTTTGTCACTCTGTGTGTGTGTGTGTGTGTGTGTGTGTGTGTGTGTGTGTGTTAACTCATGTGCCTAGCAAAATGCAGTGTTAAATTTTTATTTATTGCATGTTTTCCTAGTCTTAAGATTTATCTCATTTAACCAAGAAAGAAAGCCTTTTTAGTTGCTGTATTTTGGGTTTGTAAGAAAGTTGCCTCAAGCCCTGATTGAACTTTCAGTGTGCTAAGCTGTATAGACTGTGCACTGTGGCTGTTATAATGCAGCTTTAGTTTAGCTTAAATATTCAAGGCTCCTGCTAAATTATGACTCAGACCCTTTATTGACAAAAATAAAATATAAAGGGTTTTTGTTATTAATTTCTTCTGTTCAATATTTAAGTGTTCATTTTTTCTCATGTATTACATTTGAGTCATATTAATGTTTAATGATCATTTGTTTATGTCTTATATAACTCATATGGAAAATATTGCTCTACATTGAGTTTGTTATCCTATTTTATAAAACCTTTGCTATTTGTTATTTCCATTCTGATGAGTTGAAAAGGGTTAATAGAGATATTTACATCTTTTTTTTTTATTGAAGTATAGTTGATTTACAATGTTGTGCTAATTTCTGCTGTAGAGCAAAGTGGCTCAGCCACACGCATACACATTCTTTTTTATATTCTTTTCCATTATGGTTTATCTCAGGAGACTGGGTATAGTTCCCTGTGCTATACAGTAGGACCTTGTCATTTATCCATTCTAAATGTAATAGTTTGCATCTACTCACCTCAAACTTTAGTCCATCCCTTTCCCTCCCCCACTCCCCCTTGGCAGTCACAAGTCTGCTCTCTATGTCTGCAAGTCTGTTCCTGTTTTATAGGTAGATTCATTTGTGCCATATTTTAGATTCCACATATAAGCGATATCATATGGTGTTTGTCTTTCTCTGTTTGACTTACTTCACTTAGTATGATAATCTCTATTTGCATCCATGTTACTGCATATGGCATTATTTCGTTCTTTTCTATGGCTGAGTAGTATTCCATTGTATATATGTACCACATATTCTTTATCTTTTCTTCTGTTGATGGACATTTAGGTTGTTTCCATGTCTTGGCTATTGTGAATAGTGCTGCTATGAACATAGGGATGCATGTATCTTTTTGAATTATAGTTTTGTCTGGGTATATGCCCAGGAGTGGGATTGCTGGATCATATGGTAATTCTATTTTTAGTTTTCTGAGGAACCTGCACACCATTTTCCATAGTGGCTGCACCAACTTACATTCCCACTAACAGTGTAGGAGGGTTCCCTTTTCCCCTCACCCTCTCCAGCATTTGTTATTTTTAGACTTTTTAATGATGGCCATTCTGACTGGTGTGATGTGGTACCTCACTGTAATTTTGATTTGCATTTCTCTAAGAAATAGTGATGTTGAGCATCTTTTCATATGCCTACTGACCATCTGTATGTCTTCTTTAGAGAAATGTCTATTTAGGTGTTCTGCCCATTTTTGGATTGGGTTGTGTTTTTTTGTTCTTTTGTTGAGTTGTATGAACGGTTTATGTATTTTGGAGATTAAACCCTTGTCGGTCACATCATTTGCAAATATTTTCTCCCATTCGATAGGTTGTCTTTTTGTTTGCTTTTATGGTTTCCTTTGCTATGCAAAGCTTGTAAGTTTGATTAGGTCCCATTTGCTTATTTTTGTTTTTATTTCTATTGCCTTGGGAGACTGACCTAAGAAAACGTTGGTACAATTTATGTCAGAGAATGTTTTGCCGATGCTCTCTTCTAGGAGTTTTATGGTGTCATGTCTTTTGTTTAAGTCATTAAGCCATTTTGAGTTTATTTTTGTGCATGGTGTGAGGGTATGTTCTAAGTACATTGATTTACATGCAGCTGTCCAACTTTCCTAACACCACTTGCTGAAGGGATTTTTCCCATTTTATATTCTTGCCTCCTTTGTCAAAGATTAATTGACCATAGGTGTAGGTTTATTTCTGGGCTCTCTTTTCTGTTCCTTTGATCTATACGTGTTTTTGTACCAGTACCACACTGCTTTGATTACTGTAGCTTTGTAGTATTGTCTGAAGTCCGGGAGAGTCATGCCCCCTGCTTTTTTCGTTTTTCTTCCTCAGGATTGCTTTGGCAGTTTTGGGTCTTTTATGGTTCCACATAAATTTTTGGATCATTTGTTCTAGTTCTGTGAAAAATGTCATGGATAATTTGTTAGGGATCACATTAAATCTGTAGATTGCTTTGGGTAGTATTGCCATTTTAACAATATTAATTCTTCCAGTCCAAGAGCATGGGATATCTTTCCATTTCTTTGACTCTTCTTTAATTTCCTTTATTAATGTTTTATAATGTTTTCATAAGTCTTTAACCTCCTTGGTCAGGTTTATTCCTAGGTATTTTTTTTTGATGCAATTTTAAAAGGTACTGTTTTCTAACATTTCCTTTCTGATAATTCATTGTTAATATAAAGAAATGCAACCGATTTCTGAAGAGATTTTTACATCTTTAAATGCTTGGTGCTTTTAGATTTATTGGATTGCCCCCCAAAAATTGGCTTTAATGATTTCCCTTTGCTTACGTGTAAATACTTAACACATAAAGCTTTGGCATTATAAATTCAAGACATGATTTCTCTCATGTAAGCAAGTCTTTCAGAAATAAAAACCATCTCAGCAAAATATCTAGTATTTAGACGAAATAATAGTATTTAGGCAATATTTAAAGAAAATGATTTTCAACACCACATAGAAAAAAACGTTTCAGTATTTTACAGATAAAAATCCACCAGTGTTTAAACAAAGCCAAATTAGACATTGAAAATTATTTATAATTTTTACAAAGTAACAATATGCCTACTATCAAATCATAACTTATTAAATGGATTTTCATGAGTACTTAGAAAAGAAACTTATAATCAACAGGAGCCAGCATGGGTTTCCCTAGCAAGAAATCATAGCAGACTAAACTCATTTCTCTTTTAGGAGAGAGAGATATGGTATATGACGATTTCAGCAAGGTGTCTGTCAAAGACCTCATGATAACACTGTTGAAAAGGGTCTTACTGGGTTTCTCCCAAATGCAGACTTTGGGATAGGTATTTGGGTGTAGGTAGTTTATTTGGGAAGTGATTCCAGGAAGTCCTGTGGGAGACTAAAGACTTGAGACAAATTGAGAGAGTCACCACTAATACAACTGGGGCTCAGTCCTGCTGGGGACCCCCGAGACACTGGCAAACATCTCCCCATTCTTCCACTACCTGTACTAGATTCCCCCTCGCCCTCAGCCAACATTTCTTGTCAGAATTGCTTGCTTAGTGAGCCAGACCTTCCTCTTTTAGGGGTCTGAGCCCATGATTATTTTGCTCTTGTCGTGCTGTTATTTGTGAAATTTCCCATTTATTGTTATCCCCAATTATCACCAAGAAGCACACCTATGAATCCTGAGTCCAGAAAAACTTCTTCCTGCCTCACTGTGTAGCAGCAACCCAAGCTCCTCATGATAATTAGGGTCAGTTATCCTTTGCCAGTATGGTAACTCCTTTCTTTGCCTTCTAGTCCACGGACTTGAAGGGCCCCCAGATGAGCAGGCAGCAGTCATAACTTTGGGTCAAGTAGAACCCTTACTGTGTCTAGAAACATTAATCTCCAGTGCCTAAAGCTGTGGAATCATGAAGCACAAAATCCCTGAGTAACAAAATGATGGTGAGAGGACCCACTCTGTTTGCACCTCTTGGTTCCCAGAATTATGTGATCTGGTTGTTGGTTCAATATATATGCCATATCATGAAGGACTACACCTCAGCCCCATAGGGCATCATCTGCTATCAAGTAATTCCAACATTTAATAATCTGGCAATTTCCAAGTGATGTAGTATATGATAGGACCAGTAGACCTTGTGTCCATGTGCCCATTGTCATACTTCTTTGACTTTAGTACCTTTCTGTGGGTCCTTGGTTTGAGATGACGTTATGCAGGATCCCATGTGAGTCCTCAGTAGTGGTATTGTCAGAGGCATGGTTGACAGGTAAGGCAAACCCGTGTTTGAAATACATATAAGTTCCAATAAAGATGAATCACTGCCCGTCCCAGAGTGGAAGAGGTCCAACATAATCAACTTGTATCAAATTGGCTGATTGTTCTCTTAGAGTGATAACACTATATAAAGGATTCAGCACAAATTTCTACTGCTAATAGTTTGGACATTCAGAAGTAGCAGTAACTAAATGAGCATTGTTGAGAGGGGACCCATACAGAGCCTCCAACCCTACCAATATGACTACTTCATTTATGGGTTCATTATCCAAACACTGAAGCAGCTGAGGACAGAGGCTGGCTGACATCTGTGGACAAGTCATTCTGTTCACATAGTAGTTCAGCATCTACAATGGATGTTCTCTGATAGGTATTGACAAGAGATAAAAAGAGCCATCCCTCATACTTAATATTGAGAAACTTGAAGCTTTCCTACTAAGATCAGATACAAGGAAAGGGTGTCTCTTCTCACTATTCCTTTTCAACATTGTATTGGAAGTTCTAGCTAATGCAACAAGACAAGAAAAGGAAATAAAAGGTATTCAGATTGGGAAGGAAGAAATAAAACTGTATTTGTACACAGATGACATGACTATCTAGAAAATATGGAAAGAATCATTAATAACAACAACAAAAACCTCCTGGAACTAGTAAATGATTATAACAGGGTTGCAAAATACACAGTTAATATACAAAAATCAATCTTATTCTTTGTATACACATAATGAACAAGTAGAATTTGAAATTCAAAACACAATACCATATACTTTACCCCAAAATGAAATACTTAGGTTTAAATCTAACAAAAGATGTGAAAGAGCTATATGAGGAAAACTACAAAACTCTGATGAAAGAAATCAATGAAGAACTAAATAAATGGAGAGATATTTCATAGTCACGGATAGGAAGACTCAGTATTGTCAAGATGCCATTTACTCCCAACTTGATCTATAGATTTAATGCAATCCCAATCAAAATCCTAGCAAGTTATTTTGTAGATATGATTTAGTAGATCATTTTGTCTACAAAAATGATTCTAAAGTTTATATGGAGAGGCAAAAGACTCAGAACAGCCAACACAATATTGAAGAACAAAAAAGTTGGAGGACTGACATTAAAACTTACTATAAAGCTATAGTAATCAAGATGGTGTGGTATTGGTGAAAGAACAGACAAATAGATCAATGGAGCAGAATAGAGAGTCCAGAAATAGACCCACATGAATATTGTTAACTGATCTTTGACAGAGGAGCAAAGATTGTACAATGGAGTGAAGGTAGTTTTTTCAACAAAGGATGCTAGAACAATTGGCCATCCACATGCAACAAAATGAATCTTGACACAGACCTAACACCTTTTACAGAAATTAATTCAAAATGGATCACAGACCTAATATAAAGTGCAAAACTATAAAACTCCTAGAAGATAACATAGGAGGAAACCTAGATGGCCTTGGGTATGGTGATGACTTTTTAGATGCAGCACCAATCCATGAAAGAAAGAATTGAGAATCTGGACTTCATTAAAATTAAAAACCTCTGCTCTGCAAAAGACATTGTCTTTTGCAGAATGAGATGATAAGCCACAAACTGGAGAAAATATTTTTAGAAGACACATCTGATAAAGGACTGTTATCCAAAATGTACAAAGAAGACTTAAAACTCACCAATAAGAAAACAACGTGACTTTAAAATGGGCCAAAGATCTTAACAAACACCTCACCAAAAAGATATACAGCTGACAAGCGTATGAAAAGATGCTCTACATCATGTGTCATCAGGGAAATGAAAAGTAAAACAACAGTGAGAAACCACTACATATCTATTAGAATGGCCAAAATTCAGAACACTGACAACACCAAATGCTGGCAAAAATGTGGAGCAACAGGAACTCTCATCCACTGCTGGCAGGAATGCAAAATGGTACAGCCACTTTGGAAGACAGTGCGGCGGTTCCTTACAAAACTAAACAAACTCTTACTGTATGATCCAATAATTGTGCTCCTTAATATTTACCCAAAGGAGTTGAAAACGTATGTCTACACAAAAACCTACACATGGATATTTATAGCAGCTTTGTTCATATTTGCCAAAATTTGGAAACAACCAACATGTCCTTCAATAGGTGAATGCACAAACTATAGTACATCCAGACACTGTTAATAAAGGAGCTATTAGGCCATGAAATGCATTCTAAGTGAAAGAAGCCAATCTGAAAAGATACTATATGATTCCACCTATATGACATTTTGGAAAAGACAAAACTATAGAGACAGTAAAAATATCAGTGGTTTCCAGGGGTTGGGGGTATAGGGAGGGATAAATAGGTGGAACACAAAGGATGGGGGGACAGTGAAAGTACTCTGCATGATACTATAATGATGGATACATGTCATTATACATTGGTTCAAACCCATAGAATGTACAACACCCAGAGTGAGCCCTAAGATAAACTGTGGACTTTGGGTGATGATGTGTCAATGTAGGTTCATCAGTTGTAACAAATGTTCAACTCTGGTAGGGGATGTTATTATCTGGTGAAGGAGGCTATTCATGTGTGGGGACAGGGAGTATATGGGAACTCTGTACCTTCCACTCAACTTTGCTACGAACCTAAAAACTGTTCTAAAAAATTAAATCTTTAAAAAAAAACAAAATCCATCCCCACACTCTCTGTGCTTTTTACCATGAGTCTATCCACATGCCTCTTTCCCAGACCTCCTCATTTTCAGTCTTCCAAACTTGATCCTTCTGGGATCCTGGCCTCCAGTTAAACCATTCACCACTTTCAAAAGTCCATATATAGGGACTTCCCTGGTGGCACAGTTGTTAGGAATCCATCTGCTAATACAGGGCACAAGGGTTCGAGCCCTGGTCCGGGAAGATCCCACATGCCATGGAGCAACTAAGCCCATGCACCACAACTACTAAGCCTGTGCTCTAGATCCTGCGAGCCATAACTACTGAGCCCATGTGCCACAACTTCTGAAGCCCATGCGCCTAGAGCCCGTGCTCCACAACAAGAGAAGCCACCGCAATGTGAAGCCCGTGCACCGCAACGAAGAGTAACCCCACTCACCGCAACTAGAGAAAGACCGTGCGCAGCAACAAAAACCCAATGCAGCCAAAAATAAATAAATAAAATTTTTTAAAAATGTCCATATATATTCTTATGTCTGACCTCTTCTCCCTCCACACCAGGTTGATTAAGTGTACAGCTTGAAGTTCTGCTCACTGGGGGAATTTCCACCCAAACTGTCTTTCAACCACTGAGTGGAATTATACATCAGTGGCAAGCCATTTGGGACTTATCCCCAGCCACTGAGCTGACCCATTCCTTTACCAAACCTGGGCTTTTTTTTTTTTCTTCTCTCTTGCCATAGGTGTGAGCTAAAGGAGAGGTATTAGTGTAATGACATGGGAATCTAGACCATCTGTGCAGTTTGCTTGTGCCCTCTGGACCTTGGCCCAATCCTGAGCATAGCATTTTTATTATATTATGGTTTGATGATGTCCCTCTTGACCATATGATTTAGTGGTTCTGACAAGATTTAGCTCATGATGGATGACTCAGTCTCTACAAGGGCCTAGTAGCATGCCAGGACCTGTTTTTCAAAGTGAATAGTTCTTTGCTGCCTTGCTCCAGAAACCTAGAAGTTTCTGCACCACAGCTGTCATATTGGGGGCTTGTCAGCCCCTTCACCTCAGCTGCCTCTTGCACTGTGGAACTTTTAGGACATGTAGCCCAAGGGGAAGGGCACATTCTGTGCTATAGTCTGAAGCACAGAGGGCTACAGAGCCCTCTCTGATCCTGTGTACCCAAAACTGGAAGCCTTCTGAATGACCCAACAAGTGGTCAGAGCTATATTCCCATATGCTGATTTGTTCTAGTAGAGGTACCACTTCCAGCACAGCATCTGCTCTTTGAAGCTACTTTTTGCTTTGCATTAGTCCTCTGTCATCTTCCATTATCCATTTCATTTGTGTTTCATTTTGTTTTGGTGGGTTTTGTTTGTCTGGGGGTTTGTTGTTGTTTGCAAGAACTATTCAGTGGGATATCATGGGGATCACTGTCATTACACCTGGGACATGGTGTTGCCTCTGATTTTGGCCAGGAGGGGTGATAGGGTAGGAGGGGCATTTTGAGCATAAAATAAGCCTTTTCTACTGTCATGGTTCTACTCAGGTCAGGAAACAAATGTGAGGGTCTATCAGTTAAGTACACTCAACCCAGTTATCTACTCAGGAACCAGGGAAGTAACCACAGGATGGATCCACAGACTCATTGAATCCACTTTGAGATGGATTTGAGCTAGACCTTTGTTTCTGTCTGGCTCCTGTATAGCCCCATTTTAACAGGGGCTGTCATGGTGTTTTGGATCCCCTAAGTATGTCAGCTCAGGCCCTGTGTTCAGCTGCGCTCGAAAGATGTGTATATTCCACTTTCCCAGTGTATGGTTACTCTGATAAATAGCCACAGGGCTCTTTGGGAAAGATTGGGGGGCATATTTCTTATATATGATTGCCATAGCACTGTACGGTTCCTCCTCAGAGGACCCACCTCACCTCCAATTGATGAGCTCTGGAACTGAGAACTGACTCAGGTATGGGAACTGTAGGAGAGATCATGATTTTCCATTATGGTGACTGACATCAATTTTTTACTCATCAGCTGTTTGTTTGGCTTTATAATGCAAAAAAATAACTTCATTGACTGCCCATCCATCTCATCTCTAGCAACATCATAATCTATTAGCTACTGATCCTCAGCCCCCTGGTTGCTATTCTGGCCTTGCAGCCCATTAGGCTACTGCATTCATTTTTCTCTCAAATGGTTAAGTGCTGCCATTAGACTCTTATTGTGGAATCCTATCCATTGACCCTAGATGTACCACCATCTCCTACTCTCAGCTCCGGCCAATAAGACAGCAGCCACTAAGTTCTCAACAGTGCTAATGTTGCATTCCTTATTGTTTCGGTGAAGGGAATTACCCTCTGCCTATGGGTGGGCTTTCCTGTCCTATATCCATTCTAGCATGCTGTCCCTCTGAGCCTTCTGATCCCTCCTCAGTACTCTGCCAAGGAAGTTATGGAATCTCCAACTCATTTTTGGTACACCATCATCTTTGAGCTCCAAGGAGCCATTGCAGCAATGTATTAGGAGTGGCTTCAAGTGTCCTTGCCAAGGTCGTTTTTCCCTTGTTGCTTTTAATAATTTTTCTTTGTCTTTAATTTTTTTCAGTTAGATTACTATTTGTCTCAGCATGTTTCTCCTTGGGTTTTCTGTGCTTCCTGGACTTGGGTGGCTATTTCCTTTCCCATGTTAGGGAAGTTTTCAACTGTAATCTCCTCAAATATTTTCTCAGGTCCTTTTTCTCTCTCTTCTCCTTCTGGGACCCCTATAATGTGAGTGTTATTGCATTCAATGTTGTCCCAGAGGTCTCTTAGGCTGTCTTCATTTCTTTTCATTCTTTTTTCTTTATTCTGTTCCATGGCAGTGGATTCTAGCATTCTGTCTTCCAGGTCACTTATCCGTTCTCTGCCTCAATTATTCTGCTAATGATTCCTTCTGATGTATTTTTCATTTCAGTTATTGTGTTGTTCATCTGTTTGTTTGTTCTTTAATTCTTCTAGGTGTTTGTTCGTTAATTCTTCTAGGTCTTTGTTAAACATTTCTTGCATCTTCTTGATCTTTGCCTCCATTCGTTTTCTGAGGTCCTGCATCATCTTCACTATCATTATTCTGAATTCTTTTTCTGGAAGGTTGCCTATCTCCACTTCATTTAGTTGTTTTTCTGGGGTTTTATCTTGTTCCTTCATCTGGGAAATAGTCTTCTGCCTTTTCATTTTGTCTATCTTTCTGTAAATGTGGTTTTCATTCCACAGGCTGCAAGATTATAGTTATTCTTGCTTCTCTGTTGCCATTTCTAATGTGGTATGGGTTTGGAAAATAAATAGAGAAGCTGATTAGAGTTACATATCCTCAGAGTGAGAGCTTAAGGGACTCCCCTGTGAGTGAAGTGCATAGACTTTGTCACACCTTGGCTGCTCCAAGACCTTTTTAGATTGCTTTATAGCAGAAAGTTAACCTTCCCAGGTTATCAGCTTTGTTTCAAATAGATGTGGTTTCCACGTAATGAATTCTGGATAAGTGAGATAGTATGCCTTTTATTTATTTCTCTTACTTTATTGCACTGGCTAGGACTTCTAGTATGTTGAATAGAAGTGGTAATAGGGGGTATCCTTGCCTTGTTGCCAATTTCTGGGGGAAACTTAAAGTATTTTACCAATAAGGATAATATTCACAATATTCTGTAGCAGAATAAGGAAGCTCTTTTCTATTCCTAGTTTGATAAGAGCTTTCATAAGAATTATAAGTGGGTGTTGAATTTGGCCAAGTGCCTTTACTGCTTTTGTTGGGATGATGATTTAATTCTTCTCTTTTTTTCCTGTTAATGTCATGAATTACAACACTTAATTTTCTAATGTTAACTAATATTAGATTCCTGAAGCATACTCCACTTGGTCATCATGGTGGGTGGTGTGGGCACATAGACCATGCGGGCAAGGGTTGAAATGCAGCTAATTTGAGTCTTGGCAGAACACCTTGTGATTTTCCCAGTAGCACAAGGGTGGGAGGCTGACGAGGAGCTGTTCCAAGGCCATCTCCCCTTCCCCCACCTAAATACCCTGGGAGGAGGACTCCGATGAAGCTCTCATAAATTCGGGGTAGACCTGCTTAGCTGCAGTCTACACTTGGCTCCTCAGCAACGTGGCATCCCACAGCTTCTGTTGTAGCTACCCTGCTGTTTTTGTTTTGGTGCTGCCCTTTCTGGTATGTGCATGAAGGGCCCAGAGAGCTGGCCCTTTTTGCCTTCCTCTCTTCCATTGTGTAAGTAAGTAATAAACCGCCTGAATGTAAAAGTGGCTTATTGTATCTCTACCATGCAACTCAGTCCAGGCACCGCCTCACCTTGGCTGCTGCTGTGTGTTTGGAACAAAGGACTATGGCCCCAGCTACTGGAAACGTCCAAGGCAGTCAGCCCTTTGCGGATTGCCCAGCTAAAGAGAACTGCTTCGCCCAGGTTTACACTCCCCTTCAGGGTGACTGCATCCAACTGTTGATGGAGAAGTATAAATCCCCAGCATGGGACTGTGCTGAAGTGTGCCTCATCCTCAGAACGCCCCTCAGGATCGAGAGCCTTTCCACTGGGCCTGCCAGTCCTGCTTCCTTCCCTTCCCAAGGGCACTCCCTAATAGATGTCCAGCTCACCAGCATACCTCAGTCTGCTTCCCAAAGGGTCTGACCTGCAATGGTCATGTTGTACTGTCCTTTTACACCTTGCTGATTCATTAGTTGATATATTATTTACGGTTTTTGCATCAATATTTATTTTAGAGATCAGTCTGGAATTTTCCTTCCTTGTAAAGCAGCTGTTACTTGAAAGCCACCAATAGTCTTTCTGAATCAATAGCTGATTAACATTCAACTAAACCTTTGAATACTTTAACCAGTGTTTACTCCGCTTTGTATGTAGAGTCAATTATCTATCATCAGAAACAAGCCCATCTTAAAAGAAAGAGCAGACATACAGTGAGGAACATGAGTGAGTTAGATGGCAGGGGGCGGGTAATGAACAACGAACACTACCCCCAGGACAGCTGCCCTATTAACCGTGAAAGGTTTTCTTACATTACTAAGGCCACCGATCTGTGTCCCAGGGCTTCACGCAGAAGGTGAGCAACTTGCTGTGTGGCCTAAATGTGGATTCTGTTAACAGTGCCATTCTGCAAGTGCCTCCTTGGTCAGGCTCCCAGTAGTCGGAACCACCTGCCTTCTGTCACTTCAATTTTATATTTTCTGCTTCCTTCTACTCTACATTTTTTTTTAATTGAAGTATAGTTGATGTACAGTATTATGTTGGTTTCAGGTATACAGCATAGTGATTCAGTATTTTTGCAGGTTATACTCAGTTATAAGTTATTACAAGATAATGGCTATAATTCCCTGTGCTATACAGTATATCCTTGTTGCTTATCTATTTTATACATAGTAGTTTGTATCTGTTAATCCCATACCCCTAATTTGTTCCTCCCCCTTCCCTCTTCCCTTTGGTAACCACAAGTTTGTTTTCTTTATCTGTGAGTCTGTTACTGTTTTGCATACACATTCATTTGTATTATTTTTTAGATTCCACATATAAGTGATATCATACAGCATTTGTCTTTCTTTGTCTTATTTTAGCAAGCATAATAGTCTCTGGGTCCATCCATGTTGCTGCAAATGGCAGGATTTCATTCTTTCTTATGGCTAATACTTCATTTGTGTGTGTGTGTGTGTGTGTGTGTGTGTATATATATACATATATATACACACACACACACATACACACCGCATCTTCTTTATCCATTTGTCTGGTTTTCTTTAATTTTTATTATATATTGTAGTATAGTTGATTAACAATGTTGTGTTAGTTTCAGGTATACAGCAAAGTGATTCAGTTATATGTACATATATGTATCTCTTCTTTTTCAAATCTTTTTCCCATTTAGGTTATTACAGAATATTGAGCAGAGTTCCCTGTGCTATACAGTAGGTCCTTGTTGGTTATCTATTTTACTTTTTTTTTTTTTTTTTTTTTTTTTTTTGCGGTACGCAGCCCTCTCACTGTTGTGGCCTCTCCTGTTGCGGAGCACAGGCTCCGGACGCACAGCCTCAGCGGTCATGGCTCGCGGGCCCAGCCGCTGCGCGGCACGTGGGATCTTCTCGGACCGGGGCACGAACCCGTGTCCCCTGCATCGGCAGGCAGACTTTCAACCACTGCGCCACCAGGGAAGCCCTATTTTACTTTTTAAAAATATTTATTTATTTATTTATTTTGGCTGTGCCGGGTCTTAGTTGCAGCACACAGGATCTTTAGTTGCAGCATGTGGACTTCTTAGTTGTGGCATGCAGACTTGGTTGCAGCATGTGGACTCTTAGTTGCGGCATGTGAACTCTTAGTTGTGGCGTGCATGAGGGATCTAGTTCCGCGACCACGAATCAAACCCAGGCCCCCTGCATTGGGAGCGCGGACTCTTACCCACTGGATCACCAGGGAAGTCGCTGGTTATCTATTTTAAATATAGCAGTGTGTATATGTCAATCACAACCTCCCAATCTATCCCTCCCCACCATCCTTCCCCCACCTTGGTAACCATAAGTTCGTTCTCTAAGTCTGTGATTCTGTTTCTGTTTTATAAATAAGTCATTTGTATCATTTCTTTTAGATTCTGCATATAAGTGGTATCATATGATATTTGTCTTTCTCTGTCTGACTTACTTCACTTAGTATGATAATCTCCAGGTCCATCCATGTTGCTGCAAATGGCATTATTTCATTCTTTTTTATGCCTGAATAGTATTCCATTGTATATATGTACCACATCTTTTTTATCCATTCATCTGTCGATGGACATTTAGGTTGCTTCCATGTCTTGGCTATCGTAAACAGTGCTGCAATGAACATTGGTGTGCATGTATCCTTTCAAACCATGGTTTTCTCTAGATATATGCCCAGGAGTGGGATTGCCAGATCATATGGTAGCTTTTTGGTTTTTTTAGTTTTTTTAAGGAACCTCCATACTGTTCTCCATAGTGGCTGTACCAGTTTACATTCCCATCAACGGTGTAGGAGGGTTCCCTTTTCTCCACACCCTCTCCAGCATTTATTGTTTGTAGACTTTTTGTTGATGGCCATTCTGACTGGTATGAGGTAATAGCTCATTGTAGTTTTGATTTGCATTTCTCTAATAATTAGTGATGTCGAGCATCTTTTCATGTGCCTCTTGGCCATCTGTACATCTTCTTTGGAGAAATGTCTGTTTAGGTCTTCTGCCCATTTTTTGATTGGGTTGTTTGTTTTTTTAATATTGAGCCACATGAGCTGTTTGTAAATTTTGGAGATTAATTCCTTGTCAGTCACATCATTTGCAGATATATTCTCCCATTCTGTGGGTTGTCTTTTCATTTTGTTTATGGTTTCCTCCATTTGTCTGTGATGGGAACTTGGGTTGCTTCCATGTCTTAGCTATTGTAAATAGTGCTGCTGTGAACATTGGGCTGCACGTATCTTTTTGAATTAGTGTTTCGTTTTTTCCAGATATATACCCAGGAGTGAAATTACTGGATCATATGGTAGTTCTGTTTTTAGCTTTTGTGGGGTTTTTTAAGATTTTTATTTATTTTTTATTTATTTATTTTATTTTATTTAGTTTTTGGCTGCTTTGGATGTTCGTTGCTGCGTGCGGGCTCTCTCTAGTTGCAGTGAGCAGGGGCTACTCTTTGTTGCAGTGTGTGGGCTTCTCATTGCAGTGGCTTCTCTTGTTGCAGAGCACAGGCTCTAGGCGTGCAGGCTTCAGTAGTTGTGGCTTGTGGGCTCTAGAGCACAGGGTCAGTAGTTCTGGCACACGGGCGTAGTTGCTCCGTGGTGTGTGGGCTCTTCCCGGACCAGGGATCAAACCCGTGTCACCTACATGTGGATTCTCAACCACTGCGCCACCAGGCAAGTCCCTATTTTTAGCTTTTTGAGTAACCTCTATATTGTTTTCCACAGTGGCTGTGCCAATTTACATTCCTACCACTATACATTCTTGCCACATGTTTTTGGACTCTAACGTAACACCTTTAGACCTGCTCCAGGGTCCACGGTGGGTATTTCCCTTAGATAATTATTACATTATTCTAAACAAATAAAGCACCTTATTTTTAATCACCTTTTTGAGGTAAAATCTACAATAACGTACACCCATTTTAAGGTACAGTTTAATGAGTTTTGGCAGATGCAGACACCCATGATGCAGTCCCACAATCAAGATATAAACATTTTCATCACCTCAAACGTTCCTTCCTATTCCTCTACAGTCAGTCTTCTTTATCCTGGGCCCTGGGAAGCCACTGTTCTGCTTTCTCTCTTGATAGGTTAGATTTGCCTTTTCTAGAATTTCATATGATGATATCACACAGTGTGTCCTCTTTTATGCCTGGCTTCTTTCACTCAGCAAAATGTGTTTAAGATCCATCCATATCGGTGTGTGTATCAGTAGTTCATTTCTGTTATTGTTGAGTCATAGTTCATATGCTGGACTACGATGTGTGATACGTATGGATACTATACTACGATATGGGATACGTACGGATACTATACTACGATATGGGATATGTATGGATACAGATACATACAGATATGTGATGCTACGATATAGACTGTGATATATGGCTATATCACAATTTGTTTATCTACCTAACTAAATCTTAGAATACCTTAACCAGTATTTACTGCACTTCATAAATAAACTGAATTATTTTTCAAGCTTCAGTGTCTACTATGTGCCAATCACTGGTATTTGAAATACACCATGAACAAAATAATAATTTGTTCCCTTATGGAGCTAACAGTGAGAGAATACAGAAAATAAACAATAAATAGTAATAAATAAGTTATATAGTATGTATACTAGTTTCCTAGGGCTGTTTTAATAAATTACCACAAACTTGGTGGCTTAAAGCAACAGAAATTCATTCTTGCACCTTCCTGGAGGCCTGAAGTAGAAAACCAAGCTGTTGGTAGAGTTGGTTCTTTCTGGAGGCTCTGAGGGAGAAAAAAAGAAAAAGACTCCACCTGCCAACGCAGGGGACATTGTTCAAGCCCTGGTCCGGGAAGATCCCACGTGCCGCGGAGCAACTAAGCCCATGTGCCATAACTACTGAGCCTGCACTCTACAGCCCTCTAGCCACAAGTACTGAGCCCACAAGCCACAACTACTGAAGCCTGCATGCCTAGAGCCTGTGCTCTGCAGCAAGAGAAGCCACTGCAGTGAGAAGCCTGCACACCACAATGAAGTGTAGCCCCCGCTCGCTGCAACCAGAGAAAGCCCACTCATAGCAACAAAGACCCAAGGCAGCCAAAAATAAATAAATTAATTAATTAATTAATTTAATTTAATTTTTTAAAAAATAAATTGAAGTAAGACTTACATAAAAGTGCACAGACTCCATCTTGCAAGAGCACCGGAATCACAACTAACCGCTGAACAGTCATTGACAGGAAGACACTGGAACTCACCAAAAATGGTACCCCACATTGAAAGACAAAGGAGAAGCTACAATGAGACGGTAGGAGGGGCGCAATCACAATAAAATAAAATACCATAACTGCTGGTGGGTGACTCACAAACTGGAGAACACTTATACCACAGAAGTCCACCCACTGGAGTGGAGGTTCTGAGCCCCCCATCACGCTTCCCAACCTGGGGGTCCAGCAACAGGAGGAGGAATTCCTAGAGAATCAGATTTTGAAAGCTAGTGGGATTTGATTGCAGGACTTTGACAGGACTGGGGGAAACAGAGACTCCAGTCTTGGAGGGCACACACAAAGTAGTGTGCACGTCAGGGCCCAAGGGAAGGAGCAGTTCCCATAGGAGACTGAACCAGACCTACCTGCTAGTGTTGGAGGGTCTCCTGCAGAGGCGGGGGTTGGCTGTGGCTCACTGTGAGGACAAGGACACTGGCAGAAGAAGTTCTGGGAAATACTCATTGGCGTGAGCCCTCCCAGAGTCCACCATTAGCCCCACCAAAGAGACTGGGTAGGCTCCAGTGTTGGGTCGCCTCAGGTCAAGCAACCAACAGGGAGGGAACCCATCCCCACCCATCAGCAGACAAGTGGATTAAACTTTTACTGAGCTCTACCCACCAGAGCAATAGCCAGCTCTAACCACCAACAGTCCCTCCCATCAGAAACTTGCACAAGCCTCCAGCCTCCAGAGGGCAGACAGCAGAAGCAAGAATAACTACAATCCAGCAGCAGGTGGAACAAAAACCACGTTCATAGAAAGATAGACAAGATGAAAAGGCAGAGAGCTATGTACCAGATGAAGGAACAAGATAAAACCCCAGAAAAACAACTAAATGAAGTGGAGATAGGCAAACTTCCAGTAAAAGAATTCAGAATAATGATAGTGAAGATGATCCAGGAGTTAGGAAAAAGAATGGAGGCAAAGATCAAAAAGATGCAAGAAATGTTTAACAAAGACATAAAATAATTAAAGAACAAACACCTAGAAGAATTAAAGAACAAACAAAAAGAGATGAACAACTCAATAACTGAAATGAAAAATACATCAGAAGGAATCAATAGCAGAATAATTGAGGCAGAAGAATGGATAAGTGACCTGGAAGACAGAAATGGTGGAATTCACTGCTGTGGAACAGAATAAAGAAAAAAGAATGGAAAGAAATGAAGACAGCCTAAGAGACCTCTGGGACAACATTAAATGCAACAACATTCACTTTATAGGTGTCCCAGAAGGAGAAGAGAGAGAGAAAGGACCCGAGAAAATATTGGAAGAGATTATAGTCGAACACTTCCCTAACATGGGAAAGGAAATAGCCACCCAAGTCCAGGAAACGCAGAGTCCCATACAGGATAAACCCAAGGAGAAACATGCTGAGACACATAGTAATCAAATTGACAAAAATTAAAGACAAAGAAAAATTATTGAAAGCAGCAAGGGAAAAACAACAAATAACATACAAGGGAACTCCCATAAGGTTAACAGCTGATTTCTCAGCAGAAACTCTACAAACCAGAAGGGAGTGGCACCATATATTTAAAGTGATGAAAGAGAAGCACGTACAACGAAGATTACTCTACCCAGCAGGGATCTCATTCAGATTCCATGGAGAAATCAAAAGCTTTACAGACAAGCAAAAGCTAAGAGAATTCAGCACCACCAAACCAGCTCTACCGCAAATGCTAAAGGAACTTTTTCTAAGTGGGAAACACAGAGAAGAAAAGGACCTACAAAAACAAACCCATAACAATGAAGAAAGTGGTAACAGAAACATACATATCAATAATTACCTGAAACGTGAATGGATTAAATGCTCCAACCAAAGACACAGGCTCTCTGAATGGATACAAAAACAAGACCCATATGTATGCTGTCTACAAGAGACCCACTTCAGACCTAGGGACACATACAGATGGAAAGTGAGGGGAGGGAAAAAGATATTCCATGCAAATGGAAATCACAAGAAAGCTGGAATAGCTATACTCATATCAGATAAACTAGACTTTCAAATAAAGAATGTTACAAGAGACAAGGAAGGACAGTACATAATGATCAAGGGATCAATCCAAGAAGAAGATATAACAATTATAAATATATATGCACCCAACATAGAACCACCTCAATACATAAGGCACTGCTAACAGCCATAAAAGAGGAAATCAACAGTAACACAAAAATAATGGGGGACTTTAACAGCTCACTTACACCAATTGACACACCATCCAGACAGAAAATTAATAAGGAAACACAAGCTTTAAATGACACAATACACCAGATAGATTTAATTGATATTTATAGGACATTCCATCTGAAAACAGCAGATTACACTTTCTTCTCAAGTGCACATGGAACATTCTCCAGGATAGATCACATGTTGGGTCACAAATTAAGCCTTAGTAAATTTAAGGAAATTGAAATCATATCAAGCATCTTTTCTGACCACAACTCTATGAGATTAGAAATCAGTTACAGGAAAAAAAACCAGAAACACATGGAGGCTAAACAATATGTTACTAAATAACAAAGAGATCACTTAAAAAATAAGAGGAAATCAAAAAATACCTAGAGACAAATTACAGTGGAAACACAATGATCCAAAACCTGTGGGATGCAGCAAAAGCAGTCCTAAGAGGGTAGTTTATAGCAATAAAAGTCTACCTCAAGAAACAAGAAAAATCTCAAATAAACAATATAACCTTACACCTAAAGGAACTAGAGAAAGAAGAACAAACAAAACCCAAAGCTATTAGAAGAAAAGAAATCATAAAGATCAGGGCAGAAATAAATGAAATAGAAACAAAGAAAACAATAGCAAAGATCAATAAAAGTAAAAGCTGGTTCTCTGAGAAGGTAAACAAAATTGATACACCATTAGCCAGACTCATCAAGAAAATTAGGGACAGGACTCAAATCAATAAAATTAGAAATGAAAAAGGAGACCTTACAACAGACATCGCAGAAATACAAAGCATCCTAAGAGACTACTACAACAACTCTATGCCAAAAAAATGGACAGCCTGGAAGAAATGGACAAATTCTTAGAAAGGTATAACCTTCCATGACTGAACCAGGAAGAAATAGAAAATATGAACAGACCAATCACAAGTAATGAAATTGAAACTGTGATTAACAATTTTCTAGCAAACAAAAGTCCAGGACCAGATGGCTTCACAGGTGAATTCTGTCAAACATTTAGAGAAGAGCTAACAGCCGTCCTCCTCAAACTCTTACCAAAAATTACAGAAGAAGGAACACTCCCAAACTCATTCTATGAGGCCGCCATCACCCTGAGACCAAAACCATACAAAAGTACCACAAAAAAGAAAATTACAGACCAAAACCACTGATGAATATGGATGCAAAACTCCTCAACAAAATACTAGCAAGCAGAATCCAACAACACATTAAAAGGATCATACACCATGATCAAGTGGGATTTATCCCAAGGTGCAAGGATTCTTCAGTATACGCAGATCAATCAATGTGATACATATATTAACAAATTGAGGAATAAAAACCATATGATCATCTCAATAGATGCAGAAAAAGCTTTTGACAAAATTCAACACCCATTTAGGGTAAAAACTCTCCAGAAAGTGGGCATAGAGGGAACCTACCTCAACATAATAAGGGCTGTATATGACAGACCCACAGCAAACATTCTCAGTGGTGAAAAACTGAAAGCATTTCCTCTAAGATCAGGAACAAGACAAGGATGTCCACTCCCGCCACTGTTATTCAACATAGTTTTGGAAGTCCTGGCCACGGCAGTCAGAGAAGAAATAGACATAAGGGAATCCAAATAGAAAAAGAGGAAGTAAAACTGTCACTGTTTGCAGATGACATGATGCTATACACAGAGAATCCTAAAGATGCCACCAGAAAACTACTAGAGCTAATCAATGAATTTGGTAAAGTTGCAGGATACAAAATTAATGCACAGAAATCTCTTGCATTCCTATACACTAATGATGAAAAATCTGAAAGACAAATTAAGGAAACACTCCATTTACCATTGCAACAAAAAGAATAAAATACCTAGGAATAAACCTACCAAAGGAGACAAAAGACCTGTATGTAGAAAACTATCAGACACTGATGACAGCTTCCCTGGTGGCACAGTGGTTAAGAATCTGCCTGCCAATGCATGGTACACGGGTTCAAGCCCTGGTCTAGGAAGATCCCACATGCTGCGGAGCAACTAAGCTGGTGCACCACAACTACTGAGCCGGTACTCTAGAGCCCGTGAGCTACAACTACTGAAGCCCACTTGCCTAGAGCCCGTGCTCCGCAAAAAAAGAAGCCACCACAATGAGAAGCCCACGCACCGCAAGAAAGAGTAGCCCCCGCTCTCAGCAACTAGAGAAAGTCCTTGTGCAGCAATGAAGACTCAACACAGCCAAAAATAAATAAATAAAAATTTTTTAAAAAGACACTGATGAAAGAAATTAAAAATGATACCAACAAATGGAAAGATATACCATGTTCTTGGATTGGAAGAATCAACATTGTGAAAATGACTATACTACCCAAAGCAATCTACAGATTCAATGCAATCCCTATCGAATTACTAGGGGCATTTTTTACAGAACGAGAACAAAAAAATCTTAAAATTTTTGTGGAGACACAAAAGACCCCAAATAGCCAAAGCAGTCTTGAGGGAAAAAAACAGAGCTGGAGGAGTCAGACTCCCTGACTTCAGACTATACTACAAAGCTACACTAATCAAGACAATATGGTACTGTCACAAAAACAGAAATATAGATCAGTGGAACAGGATAGAAAGCCCAGAGATAAACCCACGCACCTATGGTCAACTAATCTATGACAAAGGAGGCATGGATATACAATGGAGAAAAGATAGTCTCTTCGATAAGTGGTGCCAGGAAAACTGGCAGCTACATGTAAAAGCATGAAACTAGAACACTCCCTAACACCACACACAAAAATAAACTCAAAATGGATTAGAGACCTAAATGTAAGACCAGACACTATAAAACTCTTAGAGGAAAACATAGGAGGAACACTCTTTGACATAAATCACAGCAAGATCTTTTTTGATCCACCTCCTAGAGTAATGGAAATAAAAACAAAAATAAACAAATGGGACCTAATGAAACTTAAAAGCTTTTGCAAAGAAAAGGAAACTACAAACAAGACGAAAAGACAACCCTGAAAATGGGAGAAAATATTTGCAAATGAATCATCGGACAAATGATTAATCTCCAAAATATATAAACAGCTCATGCAGCTCAATATTGAAAAAAAAAGGAACCCAATCAAAAAATGAGCAGAAGACCTAAATAGACATTTCTCCAAAGAAGATATACATATTGCCAAGAAGCACATGAAAAGCTGCTCAACATCACTAATTTTTAGAGAAATGCAAATCAAAACTACAGTGAGGTATCACCTCACACCAGTTAGAATGGGCATCATCAGAAAATCTACAAACAACAGATGCTGGAGAGGGTGTGGAGAAAAGGGAACCCTCTTGCACTGTTGGTGGGAATGTCAATTGATACAGCCACTATGGAGAATGGTATGGAGGTTCCTCAAAAAACTAAAAATAGAATTACCATATGACCCAACAATCCCACTACTGGGCATATACCCAGAGAAAACCATAATTGAAAAAGTCACATGCACCCCAATGTCCATTGCAGTACTATTTACGATAGTCAGGTCATGGAAGCAACCTAAATGCCCATCGACAGACAAATGGATAAAGAAGATGTGGTCCATATATACAATGGAATATTACTCAGCCATAAAAAGAAACGAAATTGGGTCATCTGCTGAGATGTGGATGGATCTAGAGACTGTCATACAGAGTGAAGTAAGTCAGAAAGAGGAAAACAAATATCATATATTAACGCATATATGTGGAACCTAGAAAAATGGTACAGATGGACCAGTTTGCAGGGCAGAAATAGAGACACAGATGTAGAGAATAAACGTATGGACACCAAGGTGGGAAAGCGGAGGAGCGGATGGTGGGATGAATTGGGAGATTGGGACTGACGTGTATACACTAATATGTATAAAATGGATAACTAATAAGAACCTGCTGTATAAAAAATAAATTCAAAAAAAAGTGCACAAATCATAAGGGCACAGTGCAAAGAATTTTCACAAAGTAAACACTTTGTTTAGGACCAGGATGAAGAATTGCTTATTATCTGCCCCCCAGGACTTCCCTGGTGGCACAGTGGTTAAGAATCTGCCTGTCAATGCAGGGGACACGGGTTTGATCCCTGGTCTGGGAAGATCCCACATGCCGTGGAGCAACTCAGCCCATGCACCACAACTAATGAGCCTGTGCTCTAGAGCCCGTGAGCCACAACTAGTGAGCCCACATACCACAACTACTGAGCCCCCATGCTGCAGCTACTGAAGACTGCGCTGCTAGAGCCTGTGCTCTGCAACAAGAGAAGCCACTGCAATGAGAAGCCCGCGCACCACAACAAAGAGTAGCCCCCGCTCGCCGCAACTAGAGAAAGCCTGTGTGTAGCAGTGAAGACCCAATGCAGCCAAAAAAAATTTTTTTGAAGTACTTCTGTCTGCCCCCCAGAGGTTTCCTGTGCTCCCCCTTTGGGCACCATCTCCCCACAAAGATAACCATTTTCCTGAGTTCTAACACTTGAGATTCATCTTGGCTGGTTTTCAACTTTATATACATGGAATCATACAGTATATATTGTGTCCAGCTTCTTTCAATTCTGTTTGTGAGATTCATCTATGTTATTGTATGTCGCGATTGTTTGTTCATCCTCATTGCTGTATAGTGTTCCCTCAGTGAATAGTCCATAATTTACATATCCATTCTACTGTTGCTGGACACCGGGAGCTGTTCCAGTTCTGGGCCAGTACAGAGAATACTGAGAGTGCTGCCGTAACATCTGGGGTGGATCTTTTGGTGGAGATACATACATCTAGGAGTGCCATTGCCTGATAGCAGCATGTACAAATATTCAGGTACTGCCCCAGAGTTTTCCAGTTTGACAGCTTATACTCCTACTAGCAGTATAGGAGAGTTTGATTCCAGATGTATAGTTTGAAGGTAAACAAAAAGGACAGCAGCTCACATTGGAAGTGAGGATTAGAGAGGAATCAAGAATGACTCCAGGGGCTTCCCTGGTGGCGCAGTGGTTGAGAGTCCGCCTGCCGATGCAGGGGACACGGGTTTGTGCCCCGGTCCTGGAGGATCCCACATGCCGCGGAGCGGCTGGGCCCGTGGGCCATGGCCTATAAGATACAACGTTGGGAGTTATAAATGAATAAGTGGCTTTTAAACCACAATAAAAAACAGATACAGAGATGAGTGTAGGTGAGAAGCCTAATATCACAGATCACGGAAAGAGGAAGAATCAGCAGAGGAGACTGAGCAGGGAATCCAGGAGACAGTGCTGTCCTGGAAGCAAGCTAGGAAAGATGCCCCAGGAGAAAGGAGTGAGCAACTGGGTCAGGAACAGCTGAGCGGGCAAGGGAAGGAGTCCTGAGAATGGACCGCTCGATTTAGCCACGTCTGGGGTCATTGGTGACCTTGACAAGAAAGTTAACTGTAAGAAGCAATGGGAGGAGAGAGACTGAGACAAAGTAGGTATAGACATGTCTTGATGAGTTTTGCTATAAGATAGAGTAGAAACAAACAGAAGCCAGAAGGGAAAGTGGGGTCAAGCAAAGGGATTTTTTTTCTTGAGATGGAGAAGCAGCAGTGTGTTTTCTTGTATTCCTTCCTACTAGAATGTATCCCTGGGGTCTGTGTTGTCTTGTTTACTGCTGCATCCCCAGTACCTAGAACAGGGCCCTGCACGTAGGGACAATCAATAATTACCTCTAAATAAACTAATGAATCAGACCTGATAAATGAGAAACTCACATTATATGCTAAATAGTGATAAGGGCCAAGGAGATAGAATGAAGCAGGAAAGAAGGTATAAAACCTGCGGGTGGCAGTTGCCATTTTAGCTAAGGTTATCACTAAGGCCTCACGAGAAGGAGACTTCTGAGCAAAAATCTGAGGAAGTAAGGAAATTGGCCATGTGGTATCTGGGAGAATAACATTCAGGCAGAGAAAACAGCCAGTGCAAAGGCCCCAAGGCAGGACCAATCTGGTGCTTTGCCTGGGGTAGTTTGAACAAGGCAAAGTAGTAGGAGAGGAGGGCATAGAAACAGTGAGGGGGTCAGGCCTTACAGAGCTTTGTAGGTCACTGCAGGGACTTTGTCTTTTGTGCTGAGTAAGATGGGGAGGCCACCTGTGGGTTTGAGCAGAGGAGTGACCTGTTTTGATTTATATTTGATAAAATTCAGCATCCATACTGAGTAGTGATGTGTGGAATGCTCACCCTTTGATCTTAGGAACACAGTAAAGTCCCCTGCTCTCCCCACTTCTATTCAACATTGTGCTGGAGCTTCAAACCAAAGCATGAGTCCAAGGGAAAAAAAAGTCATCTATAGATGGCAGGCTTGTGAACATAAAAAATACACAACAGGGCTTCCCTGGTGGCGCAGTGGTTGAGAGTCCGCCTGCCGATGCAGGGGACACGGGTTCGTGCCCCGGTCCGGGAGGATCCCACACGCCGTGGAGCGGCTGGGCCCGTGAGCCACGGCCGCTGAGCCTGCGCGTCCGGAGCCTGTGCTCCGCAACGGGAGAGGCCACAACAGTGCGAGGCCCGCATACCAAAAAAAAAAAAAAAAAATACACAACAATCTGCAGGTAAATTATTCAAATAAAAAGAGAATCTAGGGCTTCCCTGGTGGCGCAGTGGTTGAGAGTCCGCCTGCCGATGCAGGAGACGTGGGTTCGTGCCCTGGTCCGGGAAGATCCCACATGCTGCGGAGCGGCTGAGCCCGTGAGCCATGGCCGCTGGGCCTGCGCGTCCGGAGCCTGTGCTCCGCAACGGGAGAGGCCACAACAGTGAGAGGCCCGCATACCGCAAAAAAAAAAAAAAAAAAAAAAAGAGAATCTAACACTGCTAGAGATAAACAGTCACTCTATAAGATAAAAGTTGTATTTCTCCAGGAAGATATAACAATTTAAAGTTTGATTGCCTAACCCCTTCAAAATCTATAAAGTAAAAATGGATGCAATTAAAAGGAGAATTAGGCAAATCCACAGTCATAGTGGAAGATACTAACATCCTTCCCTCAGTGATTGACAGAGCAAGCAGACAAAAAACAAAATCAGTGAGAATATGAAGATAGGAACCATACCAAAGCAGATTTGGCCTAACAGACAAATAAAGCACTGCCCTCAAACTGCTGCATCCAATCTCTCTTTACCCACATAGAGAATATTTGTAAAGATTGGCCACACTAAATGTTGTGAGGCAACTCTCAACAAAGTTCAAGAGACTGAATCAGGACTTCCCTGGTGACGCAGTGGTTAAGAATCCGCCTGCCAATGCAGGGGACATGGGTTCGATCCCTGGTCCGGGAAGATCCCACATGCCGTGGAGCAACTAAGCCCGTGAGTCACAACTACTGAAGCCCGTGTGCCTAGACCCCGTGCTCCGCAACAGGAGAAGGCACTGCGATGAGAAGCCTGCGCACCGCAATGAGGAGTAGCCCCCACTCGCCGCAACTAGAGAAAGCCTGCGTGCAGCAACGAAGACCCAACGCAGTCAAAAAAAAAGACTGAATCACACAAAGTATGTTCTACTGAAAATTCCCATGTGCTACAATCATAAAATTGACTGTCTACAACAATGAAAATACACAAGTGACAGCTACATACAACATGGATGTGTCCCACAGACAGGATGTTAAACAACAGAAGTAAAACACAAAAAGACATTATGATTCCATTTCCATAAAGTTCAAAACCAGGCAAAACCAAGCTACATTTTTTAGGGTATGTGGACAGGTAGTAAAATCATAAAGAAAAGCTAAGAGGGCTTCCCTGGTGGCGCAGTGGTTGAGAGTCCACCTGCCGATGCAGGGGATGCAGGTTCGTGCCCCGGTCGGGGAAGATCCCACATGCTGCGGAGCGGATGGGCCCGTGAGCCATGGCCACTGAGCCTGCGCGTCCGGAGCCTGCGCTCCGCAACGGGAGAGGCCACAACAGTGAGAGGCCCGAGTACTGGAAAAAAAAGAAAAGCTAAGAAACAGATGGGATAGTGGTAATCTCTGGGCGGGTGCGGCGTTGGAGAACTGTAGAGAGGAGGGGTGGAAAGTGCTCTTGAGCACTAGACATTATTTCTTCATTTATGTGGTGGCTACATGGGCACTAACATTATAATTATTTGCTACATTACACACAGGTGAATGTACTTTCCTATAGGTATCCTATATAGTCGGAATTTTAAAGTACTGAATAAATGAAAACAAAACGTGACAGACCGTGATAAAATGTAATTCTGGGTAGGTTGTACGTTGGGAAATGGAAACCAGAAAGTCAGAAATTTGGGAAGCATGTCACTCCCTGTGATACAGCAGGGAATCCATGTAGCAAAATCCCTCCCCAGGGCCTTGAGCTATATCCAGGCAATGTGGCATCTTGGTAAGCAGGGAAGAGATTTCGAGCTCCTCAAGTTCAGGAGGAGAAATTTTTGTTTGCATATACAACAAAATTATCTTTAAGATCTTTTTTCTGTTGACTCAGTGTATTTTAGAGAAGAAATTTGAAAGGTGGAAAATGCCACGCGACTTGTAAACGAACACTCACTTGGCATCCAGCATCTGTGCTTTAAAGCTGCACAGAGGATCCTGCTGTGAAACCAGGTTGAAGAACCAGCGTGCTCCTGAAACTTCAACCTTCCTACACGTCCCCCGGGAGTCTTGCTAAACCGTAGGTTCTGACTCAGGAGGCCTGGAGAGGGGCCCGAGAGTCTGCATTTCTCACAGGCTCCCCAGTGGTGCCCATTCTGGGCCAGAGACCACATTTTGCATATCGACAGGTAAAAGAAATCCAGTGTAATTTGAGCTATTGAGCCTGTGAAACGAAGCATGTGTGATTTCTGGCAGAGTGAGATTCATAGGGCTTCTCCTGTTATGAAATGAGAGAACAGGCACAAAACAGCACA
Source organism: Kogia breviceps (assembly GCF_026419965.1). Lineage (NCBI taxonomy): Eukaryota > Metazoa > Chordata > Mammalia > Artiodactyla > Physeteridae > Kogia > Kogia breviceps. The sequence goes on from NC_081319.1 coordinate 42,165,987, forward strand.
GCAGGACACAGTGAAACTCCTTTGGGGGTCACTAATTGAGAGAGCGTGGCCCCAGGCATACTCTGACCCTTGAAAATATTTTCACAGGGCTCTGTTTTTCTCCACCAGATTATGCCTTCTAGTCGGTCTTGATTGCTTGTTCCCAGCAAAAATATTTGAGGTGAAGAAATAAATTTAGCCAACACCAGCACAAAGTATGGAATGGTTCATCGCTGCTCTCAGGCCGGCGTTTTCATAGCATGAGGCTGGATCTTACTAACGCAGCTGATCAGCTGAGTGGTCATGGTGAGAAGCCACAATGTTTTCCAAATAAGCTTGTTTCTGTATCTGTTCCCTCTGACCTGAAAAATGCCTGTTTGTTCCATTTGGGTCTTTCTAAACAGTGCCTACTCGGTGCTCTTTACCCAAATGAGTTCCTTCAGACAACAGAAGGATCCGTTTACAGAAAAGCCTTTTAGGTTGCTTTCTTGAAACAGCTGTCCTTTGGAAGCGGGCATGTGGACAAAAGGACACAGCATATTAAATTTATTATTTTCTTTAACCTTACTCTGAGTCTCACAAAGCCCTGAGTTTTTACCAGTAAGTAATAGTAAAGTATACAAATTCAAACATTTATGCTATGATTTCCCTATCATTTCAGGTTAAGTCTTCTTTGCTTTCAAGCCTTAGACTTCTCATTTTCTTTTATCGCATTTTTAAAGCTGCCATTAAAGTCATCTGTGTCCCATTCGTTTTTTCATATCTCACAGCAGAAGCAGCCCTAGAAACAGAGCCACAGCCTGCAGCTGCCACCCCAGTCCCAGCTCTGTGCAGTCACTGGACTTCAGTTCTATCCAGTGACTCTTTGCCATCCTAGGAGCATTCTGCCTCACTTAGATGTTCCAGATAGTCTAAATTTAGTGGAGAAGGTCAGTACTGTCTCTCATTTTGTGAACGTAAATCGCAAACTCAGTTTACATACTCATTTTTTTCCCAAAGTCTATCAGTAACAAATACAATTAATTGTCTAAGTGCATTTACAGTGCTATAGTATATATCACACCTGCCATATAAAGACTAAATTGAACATGTTCTCTGCAAGTTATAAGGAGGAAAAAACAGTGTTAAATGGCCCCCAATGAAACAATCAGGCAAATCCTGAATGTAGGACATTCTGCAGTTTAAACAATTAGCCTGGTCACTTCAGAAAGTCAATATCATGACATTTAAAAGGTAGAAAACTGTCCTAAAAGCAACTCTATTCATAACAACCAAATACAATATATGAACACTGATTAGGTCCTGGAGAGCTATAAAAAGCATTTGGGATCAGCTCCCTGAAATGTTCACTTTGCATACCATCACGGAGTCTAAAGTTATTCACCTCTGTAGAACATTTGAATTCTTATCACTCTTCTAAATTATATGCTGTTCTACTTGTCCAGGACCTAAGTTCTACGTTTCTATTTTTTTCAAAATCCCCAAAATTAAACAATCCTCTGCAGTGAGACCTTTGTCATGGATTAAGTGCTCACCATGATGTTCTGGAGCCTCATCATGATGCATCTTGAGATAAACAGATAGATAGATAGATAGATAGATAGATAGATAGATAAGATTTCTTTTTTAATCCTGCATAAGATTGACTGGACTGCATGAATCCATAGTGGAAAATGCTGAGCTCCTAGTACTTTAAGTATGGCTCTGCCTCAGTTTCTTTCTCTTTTTATTCTAGAATTCTAGGTAAGCGTATACTACTTTATTGCCCTGCATAGCTTGTCTGTATATCTTAACTTCTTTTCATATTTTTTACCTATTTATCTCTCTGTGCAATGTTCCAGAAAATTTCTTATGACATACCTTTGAGTTCATCAAATCTCTCCTCAACTGTGTCTAATCTACTTTTAAACCCATTCATTGGGTTTCTAATTTCAGTTATTGCATTTTTCATTTCTAAAAGTTCCATTTGGCTCTTATTCTAATAATCTATATCATTTTCCATTCCTTGTTCTTTACTTCTTATTTTCTGCTTTACCAACAATGGAGAGAGGAGTGCAGAAATCTCCGTCATGATAGCAGATACGTCAGTTTCTCCCGTAGTCTATCACTTGTTGCTTCCTTGTTTTTGAAGCTATTTTACTAATTGTATTCAACTTTCAAAATGTTACATCTTTCTAGTGATAGATGTTCTTTCTATCACTAATACTCTTTGGTTTAAAGTCTATTTTGTCTGATGTAATACAGCTCCTCTTAGCTTTCTTTTGGATAACATTATCCTGCTATATCCTTTTCATCATTTTACTGTAAATCTTTCTGTGATCTTGTTTGATTTTTCTCTTGTAAATGGCATGTAAATGTATATGTGAATTTTTTTATTCTGATCTTATAGTCTCTTTCACCTGGTCCATTTAATCCATTTATATTTATTGTAATTAATGATACATTTAGACTAGGTACAATAAAACTACCATACTCAATATTGATGATGTCAAAGACATCCTCACCAATTAAACCAACAAGACTACACTAACTTTAATACCAGATATTAATTCAATTTTGAATATTTCCCAGATCATGTGAACCTGAAATTCATTCTGATCAGTTTCCTTTGTATTTCCAAGAATTTATATAAGCACTTAAATTTCCTTTAAACCAGTTAAATAGAGCTAATTTACAAATTAATTTTGATAATACCGCCTGAAGGTAAAGACATCATATCTATAATATACACAGACATACATACATCCATGTGGACACAGATATCTCATAGTTTTCCTGCTTGAATTAAAAGGCCTCTTTCCCCACCCCCCTTTCTTTTCAGTCTTAGGAATAGGAGAGGGTCAGATAAGATGAGTTCCTAAGAGCCCTGGTAGAACATTTACATCTCAAAGGCACCCAGAGAAAAAACTAAGTTCCTCGTAGAAAACCAGCTTCTTCTAACTGCACATGCAAAAACCAGTTTTGGAATGTCAAAAGAGCCCATTTTGGCCATTTTCATGGTAGTTTCCTTCAGTTCTCAAGTAGCCAGTTCAGTCTAAACAAACCACAGTAATAGACAATAATACGTATTGTTCACTCACCTTCACACTTCCAGATGAACTTACCTGCTCTGAATCAGACTCAAGACCAAATTTAAACTATCAGTTTCTGGGACTGTCTAGACCACATTCAAGTTACCAGGACCCTCTAATGGTCAAAACCAGAGCCCTCTAACAAGGGTCAATACCAGGAGTGTCTCTGAGAATGATTAATCCTTTCACTTTCTTCCTCTCCTACAGGTTGGGTTTCCCCCAAAACCAGGACCCCTTAATGAGGGTCAAAACCAGGGAGAGAAAACAGGATTTGGACATAATGTACCAAGACACTCATGCACACACCCAAGATAAAAGCCAAACCAATTCCAAAAGGATTACATTGATAGAATATCATAAAAGCCTATACATAAGCAATTTCATCCCATTTTCCTTCCCTTTTACAAAACAGTTCTAATTGAAAGATGGTGTTATAATCTAAAGCACCATCGAGGGGCCATTGTTCTCTAGATCCCAGGGAGTACTGAGGCCAAGCAGTATTACAATAAAATATCATTTTTTCCTTCATGGGAGCATAGCTGAAAATCTCCCAGTTTTTCAAAATACACCCTAGGGTGTCGTGGTCTGAACGCATGTTAGAATTTCCAGACATAAGGCAGAATGTAAAGAAGATAGAATTTATTAGAGGGAAGGGTTGCTGCCAGAACAGCGGGCAGACTTCCTAGTAGTCTGGGAGAGTCAAAACCGAACACGTGCTATTGATCAGTTTTTATAGCCAGAAAACAAAAGAATGTTCCAAGGTGAAATTTTCGTTTGCTGATTGGTTGAGGCACATATACCTTCCTTCTATAGGGTTGGAGTAGGACAGGGCAGATGCCTTTCCTTATTTGGGACAGGTCCCATTACCCAGGTGGGCATCACCCAGGTGGGCTCAGGAATTTCATAACCATCGCAACATGGTGGGGAGGGCAATTAAGAGTCCGGTAGCAGGTGTGACGCTGGCACTTTTTCAGGCAGGGTTGTCCTTTGTCCTTGAAGCACCATTGTCCTTGGAGCACCACATATGGGACTACAAGGTGGAATAGAATTATGGTTTCCCATTATTCTTTCACACGGCTGGTATTACTAGAAACAGGCAGATCAGTATCTGATGGCCTCTCAAGGTTGCAGTTCCCTAGCACAAGAATGGAAAGTTTCCTACTTGCCATTCCAGATGGGAGCGCAGGCAAGCCTTGGTCTGACAGCGAGTTTCCCAATTACCACTCAGGTGGTGCCTGAAGGCCAAGGAACTCCTCAACCCAGAATGGAAACTCCAGTTAAAGCAGCACTCCACTCAAAACCAGATGATCAAGTCCTATGCCTTTCCCTCCCCAAAAAGGGAAATTCCAATCAAGGCAACCCAGTAGGGAAGAATATCCTGATGTTGTCACACACAAGGTTCTGGCACTTCCCAGAGGTGTCTAAAAGACCAGGACCAGAGCCTTGTTTCCTTCACCACAGAACCAAAAGCACCATGGGTCAACAACGCCTGGTCAGCAGCAAGTTCTAGGGTTTGCCCCTGGGATGAAGGTGCTCAGGCAGCTGCTGGGCAGAATCTGAGTGTCACCACCAGCCAGGGGACAGTGTGCCATGGGCAAGATGCCCACTTGGGACAGCTGTCTTTTCATGGTTGCCAAAACTTTAACTGAACTGAACTTGAGTCTGCTCAGCTGCTGCACGACAAACCCAATCTACTGACACCAGGTTGTGGTGAAGGAAAGTACAGCATTTATTGGCAGAGCACCAAGCAAGGAGAGCACCAAGCTCAAAAGACCCTAACTCTCCGATGGCCTTCAGGGAAGGGTTTCTAAAGGCAGTGTTTGGAGTGAGGGCTGCAGGGTGCAAGACTTTCTTCTGATTGGTTGGTGTTGAGGTAACAGGTTGGGGTTTCAAGAATCTTAATTATCGGGCTTCCCTGGTGGCGCAGTGGTTGAGAATCCGCCTGCCGATGCAGGAGACACGGGTTCGTGCCCTGGTCCGGGAAGATCCCACATGCCACGGAGCAACTAAGCCCGTGAGCCATGGCCGCTAGGCCTGCGCGTCCGGAGCCTGTGCTCCGCAATGGGAGAGGCCACAACAGTGAGAGGCCCGCATACCGCAAAAAAAAAAAAAAAAAAGAATCTTAATTATCAACCCTCCCTCTGGTCCCAGTCTGGGGTCTTGGAGTCAGCATGTAGTCCTCCACCTGGGCAGGTGTCTTAGTTTCTACATAAAAACTCAAAGATATGCGGCAGACTGTTATGTTTGTCTCCTGAGGGGAAACTAAGACTCTGTTTTATCACTGAACTAATTGGTTTTCCTATGGAACCATTTGCTTTGTCTTTGTTTCTGCATGCCCTCACTTCCCTAATTAGTAACTGCTTGAGTCTGCTCTTTGGAACTCAGGGAAGGCCTAGGAGACTAAAGCCTTTTCCTACAAACAATAAATGGGGACACGGGGGAACTTCTGTACCCAGGAAGGCCTCAGAGGGTCCTGCTCAGTTTCACTGTCTCCTCAGCGACACACACACACACACACACACACACACACACACACACGCATGTATGCACCCGTATATGCACACATGCAGGCACACACAAATACATGCACATACGTGTGTGCACACACTCAGCCCCAGAGCAGGGGCTCCCCCAGCCCCTTGGGAGGGCCCTCCTCTTCAACACCTGAGCTGGACCAGTCCCCCCAGCAGCTTCAGTGTTTCTTCTGCAGAACCTCCTCCTGGTGGCTTCCACATGCCTATTTGCACTGTGTGTGTCTCTGTGTTCCCCATGGGAGAGTTAGCAGGTGCCTTGGAGAGCAGGGAAGGGAGGGCCATGTGCAGAGGTTTTACCTCGAGTCCCCAAGCTGGCTCCTGGCACACAGCAGTAGGTGGGCAATAAAGACTTGAAATGTCTGAAGAAACCTTCTGCAACACAGACATCTCGGGGTCTTGGATGCTATGGAATTGATACTGAAGTGCTCAGATTATGCAGCAGCCTTCTCTTTTATCAGCTAACTTCAGTGAGACTCAACCGTGCGCCTGGCACTAGGGAAAAAAAGGATGACTTAGACATGATACCAGCCACAGCCCAGAGGCGGCTTGTATCTTACACTTTTCCTGACAAGGCAGCACTGAAAGTGTTAGAAGCCAGATGTACACCCAGGCTTGAGGGCAGGGGAGAGGGAGTGATCTATTCTGGCTGGGAATAGAAGTGCTGGGGCTTCTTAAATAGGGTAGTATTCCATCTGGGTCGAGAAGAAAGGACAGGCTTTTCCTGGGTGAAGAAAGGAGAAGGTGTTCCTGGCTGAGGGAACTGCCCAGAAATATCAAAATGCACAGCATTTTCGAGGAGGTAAAAAGTCTAGCTTCTCCTGGAACCTAGGTAAGCAAGGGTCAAATTCCTCAGGCCCCAATTTTTAAAAATTCCTAGAGCCTTCCAGACCAGGCTGAGGAGTTTGGACTTTTATCTTGTGGGGAACTGGGAGCCACTGAAAGGGGATTAAGTAACAGCAGGATCACTAGGGTGAGCATGTTACCGAAAGCTGTGTGGAGATAGCTGCTGGGTGAGAATCTGGAATGCTGGTGCGGGGCCGTGACCCACACCCACACAGCTGAGTCGGGGCCATCCCCACTTTCTCCACCCTCTTGCCGAAATTTGATAACTCGGGCAGGCTGGCCTATCCTTCAGGGAGTGTGTCCTGCATGACATGGCACAGTGAGACTAGACAGGCCGGGCCAGGGGAAGATTTCTTCCACACTGCCAGTGGAGGCCCCCGGGAAGCACTCGGGGTGGGGCTTAGCTAAGCCGAAAGCCCTGCTGCCCTTGGGACCCTGACCACTGAGAGCTGAACTCGCTCTCCTTGTCCCTGCCACACAGAAGTTGCTTCCCCAGCCCCGGGTCCCCATAGAGTGCTGGGCCAGCACCTACAGGCTGGCGAGTGCCACCTGGTACATTTTCAGGAATTTTGTGAGTTGATTGCTAAACACAGCCTTTTTTTTTTTTTTTTAAGAATTCTTTTTTTTTTCATATTTAAAAAAAATTTTTATTTATTTTATTTTTGGCTGCATTGTGTTTTCGTTGCTGCACGTGGGCTTTCTCTAGTTGCGGCGAGCGAGGGGCTACTCTTCGTTGGGGTACACGGGCATCTTACTGCGGTGGCTTCTCTTGTTGCGGAGCACGGGCTCTAGGCTCATGGGCTCCAGTAGTTGCATCACGAGGGCTCAGTAGTTGTGGCTTGTGGGCTCTAGAGCGCAGGCTCAGTAGTTGTGGCGCACGGGTTTAGTTGCTCCGCGGCATGTGGGATCTTCCCAGACCAGGGCCCGAACCCTCATCCCCTGCATTGGCAGGCGGATTCTTAACCACTGTGCCACCAGGGAAGCCCATAATCACAGCCATTATTAAAAATTAAGTTATATGAACTAACAAATGATTTAAAACAGAGGTAGTCAATATTCAAAGCCCACCAATTCCTAATTATTTTCTATACTATTAGCTCTGTTCTTGAAGTTATCTGTATCATTGCATATGTGTGGTGGACATTCTGTTTAATGGTGAGCTACTGCACTTCTCTCCTAACTTCACGCTCAGTGACAACATGTTGGTAGCTTGGAATCGGCTGTGGTGGGAATATTTACACCATAGAAATTGGTAAACCTACATATCAGAGCTCTTGCCGCAGAGAGCCAGTTGTTAGCCACCTGCCAGCCCACCACCACTAACGTCCACCCCCCTGCTTTGCTGGCTCCCTGGGCAAGCACACCCACCCTTCCCAGGCCTGTTCTGTCCTCTCCTAGCAGCCACAGCAGCACAATGGGTCTTGTCAGGTTAGAGCCTTGTCGGATGGGGTTCAGGAAAGTGTGGGGACGTTACCAGGAGGCCTGAGGTGTTACTTAGTCCTGTTATAGGGATGACTCGTTGTGCTATACCCACAGCCACACCCAGGGCCTCACAGCATGAACAGGCTCCCAGGGAGTCTGCCAGTGTGACTGGACAGTGGTGCTGGCCTGATCCCTGGGGGAGGGAATCGAAGAGGGGCCTTGCTTATGTCAAACCAACAAACACCAAGCCACCTCCTCTTCCAGGTAACAGGCTGGGCATCTCTCCAAGGTGCCCAGTGTCTGAAATGCAGCCACATAGCCAAGTACTGTCTAGGAAAAAGTCATTTATGAGAACAAGAACATGCCAGGCAGATGGCTAGAGGCAGCAACATGCCTTCTTTACTATTTGACAGCATTAAAAGGCAGCCCTCTCTGTGGGTCTCTGAGACTTTTTTTGCCACAAGTTTTACTTATCAGGAATATCATCATGACCTTGGAGCTGGTAAGGGAGGGATCTCTTAAAATGACATAAAAAACAAAAAAACAACTAAAGGAGAACACTAAAGTGAAAGATTGGTAAATTGGGACTTTATTAAAATTAAGAACGTCTGTTCATCAAGACACCACTGATAAAATAAAAAGGCAACTCACAGACTGAGAGAAGAAATCTGTAATACATAAAACTGACAAAGGACCCATATCCAGAATATATAAAGAACTATACAGACAAGCCATTTAAAAGCTGGCAAAAGACTTGAACAGGCACTCCATGAAAGAGGATATGCAAATGACCCAGTCAGCCTGTGGAAAGGTATGCAGCCTTATTAGCACTAGGGAAATTAAGATTAATAGCCACAGCAAACTATCACTACACACCCACAAGACCAGGTGGAACTTTGAAAACAGAATGACAAGTGTTGGTGAGGATTCACAGCAACTGAAACTCTCAGGGGAGTGTAACCTGGTACTACCTCTCTGGAAACAGTTTGGCAACGTCTACTAAAGGTGCACATATGCCTCCCTGATGGCCCGGAGTTCCCAGCAATGGGTGGATTCATGCACCTAAGGACACATACTAGGATGTTCAGTAACGCTTTATTCCTCACAGTCCCAAGCTGGAGACAACACAAACGTCCCTCAGCCATGAACTCGAGTATGTTCACACCTCAGAACCCTAGGGGGCAGGGATAAAGGACATCATACACTGCACGCCAGAATGTGAGTAAATCCCACCGAGGAAGCCAGGCAGCAAAGAGCACATACTGCATGAGTTCAGTTTTGTAGAGGTCGGAGCAGCTGAAACTGACCTCTGGGATAGAAACCAGGATAGTGGGTTCCTCTGGGGAGGAGGCGAGGGGTTAAAAAAACACTCTCTAGAATTCGAAGTCTAAAAATCAAAATCGTCTCCCCTGCTGCATTGAGCACTTTTTCTCCTTTGCTTGTTGGAGGTAGGAAGGTCAAGGACAGGTGGTATGTCTGAGGAGCCCCTATCTTCCTCAGCACACCCCGCTTTCTCTTGTGCCGCTAGCCAGGCAGGAACTCCGGGGAAAGTCCAACCAGGGGTTGAGCCACAGTGGTGATTTCATTTTGGCATCAACTAAGATTTCCACTGGCAACTCTGCTTTTCATCTCTTTAATTTTACATATTTATCAAGTATTTTCTTAGCTCTTACTCTGTACCAGGTGCATTGTTCAAAGTATGTCATTATTTAGTGTGTCATTCATTCATTCAGCCTGTAATAATGGCTTCTTTGTTGAGTACTTAGTATGTGCCTGGTAGTAAGCTAAATTCTCAATTAATTCGCACATGAGCTCATGGAAGGGGAAAATATTTGTTCCCATTATAGATAAGGAAACAGAGGCTCAAAGAGGTTAAATGACTTGTTCAAGGTCACATAGCCAAGTTGGTGGCAGAACTGAGATTCAAAGCCAGATCCTGCTTCACTCCCAAAGCACCTGACTTAGTCGTTTCTAGCGACCTCCTTAAACCAAATCACCTGAGAGACTGGTAGAAACATGAGGTTTCTTAGCCCCCTGCTCGAGCCTAGTGAACCAGAAGCTCTGGCCCCAGGAGTAGAATCTCCCACAGTGGTTGCTCGAAACCTGATTCCTGGCCCCATCCTGCACTACAGAGCCAGACTCCCAGCCCTGCACACAGTAGACACACACAGCCTGTCTGTGGATGGAAGGAGATGGCTGCCTGGATCACCCCTCTTCCGCTGGAGAGGTGGGGGGAGTCCCTCGCTTCCTTCTGGTCTCTGGGCAAATGTAAGTCCCCTCCTCTGGGAAGCCCTCCTTGACCACCCCAGCCTACCCCCCCCCCGCCGCCCCCAGAACTGCTAACCCCTTTGCCTTAGTTGCCTTCCTTGCCTCTCTCTGTCTTAAATATGGACTAGGGTAAACCATATGGAATTATCCTTTCTGTAGGTCAAAAATAGTTGAAAATGGGCTATTTCATCCAGTTCATTTAAGCAATTCCCTTTACCAAAATGTCAGCCCTGGGAGGGCTGGGGATGTTTGTGTTGTTCACAGCCCTGTCCCCAGACAAAGCCTGGCACACAGTAGGCTCTCTGTAAATGCTGGGTAGGTGCTCGAGGGAACCTGACCACTCCCAGGAGCTCCACAGCCGACGCACCAGACCCCACGTCGAGCTGCAGGGGCCCGGGCGCCATCCTGTACGGCGCAATCTCGGGTGCCTTCCCGGCCGCGGCGGCCCGGCGGCGGGGTGGGGCTCGCCGTCATCCATTTACCAGCCTCGCCCCTCCGACGCGAGCGCCGTTAATGAGATTAGCAATTAAAAAGCGGGCGAGCGGCCGCGGCAGAGGCGCGGGGCCATCCCGAGTCCGAGCCGGGCGGGACGGCGCTCCTGGTGGTCGCGCACCCAGCGCGCCGTGCGCCGAGCTCCGGGGCCATGGACGAAGCGCGGCCGCTGTGGGCCACCCCGCTGCAGTTCGTGTTCGCCTGCATCTCGTACGCCGTGGGCCTGGGCAACGTGTGGCGCTTCCCCTACCTGTGCCAGATGTACGGCGGAGGTGAGTGCCGGCGGCCGGGCTGCGCCGTCCCCGCAAGACCCCGCGGGGTCGCCTTCTGTGCCGAGTGGCCTGGGGGTGCGCGCTGGGGTTGGCCCCATATTGCGTGCCAGTAAACTGAGGCTCAGAGAACGAAGTGATTTGCCCAGAGTCACAGAGGCGGGAATCGGACCTAGGACATCTCAGTCCACACAGCTGGAGCTCTTATCCAGAGCGCCTTCCCGAGCCCTCTGCAGCCCCGACCCCATCCCCAGGGCGGCCAAGCCCTCCAGCACGCCCTTGTCACCCTTGTTGGTCAGGCTACGGCTCTGCGAGCAGTAGGCGGCACGGGGTCGGTGGGGGTGGGGGGACACTATTTTCCTCCCTCGGGAGAAGAGGTGGCAGGGGTCTGACGGTGAGCAGGAAATTGTCTTGTTCAGCGGAAACTCGTTATACAACTTTCAGATCAGAAACATTGCTGGCAGCATGATTTGAAACTCAGGATAAAAGGATTTTGAGCTATTTCTTTAAATTTTTTATCACAAGATTGATTTGGGTTTGGGACCACAGTAGGCAGGAAGGCTGTTCACTCTATTGCAGTGTTGTTCGTTTGTTTCGGTTTTTTACAAATTTTTCCTGTGAAGTATCACAGTGCGCTCAGTAGACAGCAGCGCACCCACACAGCATTCGCATACCTTCCAGGGAGCTGGAGACGCCTTCTGTGACGTGCCAGAGGACCTCAGTGAGGGTCAAGTGCCTTTTTGGAAGGCAAGGTGGCAATAGAGATTGAAGTCTCAGCATTAAAAAATGTTTTTCTGAGTTATTCCATTTCTAGCATTCTACATAAAGAAAATAGTTGCGACAGAAGGTAGGCAGTAGAAGGATAACCTCCATCTTTTAATAAGAGCCAGGCATGGGAAACCTCCTAAGCCCTCAGCTAAAGGGGATTGGTTCTATAAATTATGGAACATGCACGTGGTGGTGCTCTTGGAAGCCAGTAAGATGGTTTTTCAAAAAATGTATTTGCGTATTTTTTCATGTCATACATTAAATGGAGGGAGGGAAGTCAGATTCAAAGCTGTATAAAATGGATGATCTCAGTTATGTTTTAAAGTATGCAGAGAAAAGAGAATGAACAAAAACATACCAAAGAGAATAAAACAATAGTTATCTTTGGCTGTGTGTGTGTGTGTGTGTGTGTGTGTGTGTGTGTGTGTGTGTGTGTGTGTGTGTGTTGTGGTGTGTTCTATACTCAGCATGAGTGGGTTTTTTCACCGGAGAGGACAGTGAAAGATGTTAGACCAAAGTGTTTACCAGGTTTAACCTGTTCAAGAAGACCGACGTAAAACACTACTCCCTCACTCTCACCCACCCCTCCCAGCTCAAAAACAAAAAAAAACTTGACAGAAGATTCATGTACAGTTTTATTTAAAAAATAGTGCATTCTTAATCCTCTGACTCCTTTTTTAATTTGAAAGGCATATATATATATATATATATATCTCATAAGTATGTGAAGTGCGTGTATTCCCATATGCTCCAACAGCTTCATAACTGACTTTCGTAAGAATTATTTGTCAGGATGAGATTTCCACATCATTCGGCATTCAGCACACCTACCCATGATACCTTTATCCTGCTACACGTTTCCCAAACATGAGGCCAGGTGAGCCTTGCTGTCACGTGACTATTTAATTCCTTGTTTCTAACAACAGCATTACCTGAGTAGTCTGCAGGTGGACACTGGTAAGGTGGGGGTAGTTCTGAGGTGGAATATAACTGACGCTCGAACAACATGGAGGTGAAGGGCGTCCATCCTGCACGCTGTTGAAAATCCCTGAAAATCCGCATATGATTAACAGTTGGCCCTCCGTATCCACGGTTCCTCCATATCTGCGGTTCAGCCCACTGAAAAAAGTCAGCATTTAAGTGGACCCGTGCAGTTCAAACCCAGTGTTGTTCAAGGGTCAACTGTATATATAAATTGCTAGGGAAACGGCAAAAGCTTCAAGACCCAGGAAAAGAAAGAAGAAATCTTGTGCCTGGTACAGAGTATACTTAAGCTGATAGGTGGAAAGGTAGACGGATGGATGATGGTTGACCAGCAAATGGACACTGGGGAGAGGATGGATTTGTGGGTGGATGGGTCCAGGGTGGCCAGATGTAGATTAGGTGGGTGGCATCCTCTCAGTCATAAGTGTCTACAGAACAAAGACCAAACAGCTTATCCTGGCTTGGTAAGGACTTGACCACCTAACACCTGCCCCGACTTTCCACCTCATTTCCTGTCACTCATCTTCCAGCAGCCCCCCTCCCCGCCAACTATTCGGAACAACTGCCCATTAGTGAATGCCCACTCTACCTCCACACTTCGCCCAAGCTATTCCTCCGCCTGGGATGCCACTGTTAGCCCGGGGCACTTCCAGCACCTGGACAGAAGTCCTGCACTTTGTTCTAGAGTTTCTGTCGCCCACTAGCCCCGTCTCTGTGAAGTGGTGGGGTCAGAGGAGGCACCCAATGGATATTTGTTGCATGAAGAAGCCACGTGTGTTATGAAAAGCCACAGAGGTCGTGAGGCAGGGGTGCTGGTGGTTTCCCCAAGCCTTTCACTGCCCAACGGTGTCACCTACAGTAAGTGATTTCTGTTTACACTCCCGTTCTGTACCTGACGCGTAACCAACCGCATCATGAAAGGCTCCAGAGGGGGGTCTAACTTCCCTCTACACAGAGCCCTGGCTTCCACCACCCCGCCCCCCGGCCGCCAGTCAGCAAAGAGCTTGTTTATAAACCGCAGAGCCAGGCTGCGCCAAAATACTTCCCAGAATAAAAAGGATTAGGGGTCCGTGCTCCTTCCCATGAGGCTTCCTTTCTGCTCTGTGGGCCAGGCGGCACAAGGAATGTTAATTCTCAAGATTACATTCCAGGTGCCAGCACCCCGACGCTGGAACAAAGGAAAGGCAGCTGAAGGAACTGCACGAAATCTGTGCTTGATAGTCAGCAGGCCTTGGAGACCAAGTCAAAGGCTGTGGTTGTTCGGGAAGAAATTGGGATGCAAATGTGCTGTATACCAACGTGTGGAAAATGAGTGCACCTGCTGTTGACTTTTATACAAATGTGCTCAAATCATGGAAGAAACATGGAAGAGTGAGAACATTGATGTGGCTCATAGAAATGTGGATTTTTTTTTCCCCTAAATTTTCTCTATATGATATTTAACCCATCAAGCGGGGCAGTCAGAAGACACCTGACTAGGCAGGGGGACAATGACACTTTTCCTCAAAGCCCTGTCTGCTCCTCCCTGGTGCTTAGATCATTGCATCTCAGACTTTGCCCACCGAAGCTTCTCGATAAACTACAGACTGCTGGCCCCGCCCCTAGAGATTCTGATTTGTAGAACTGTGGGGGAGGACAGGATTCTGCATTTCCGACAAGCTCCTAAGTGTTGCCGATGGATGCTGCTGGGCCATGGACCACACTTTAGAGGAATCCCCCACCCCAGACCACCAGCTGCTGGGAGCCAGGCGGTGGGGCGCCAATAATGTAGAACAACTGGCTTTTGGAGGGAGGAGCAGGACCTAATTTATAGCATATGCTGATGACCATGGTGTAAATACCCCCACTGTGGCCAAGTTCAGACGAACCAGTGGCATGTCTGCGAATGTGGGGTTGGGAGGAGATGTGCAGCTCTGGAGAGCTGGTGTGTGCCAGCCCCGGCATGCCTGGAGCCACAGCCCTGCGGGGCGGCACCCAGCCCGGGATTGAGGCACGCCAGGCCAGTCCACAGATGGACTGGTGGGTAGCACGACGGCTGCTCCCTTGGGTACTGTGTGCATGTGTGTGTTGCACTCAGTCTCTGGCCCTTGGAGTTTCTACAGTGCTCCTGGATGGGACAGAAACCTGAGTTTCAGAGGTTGTAAAGTATCGAACACAATTTGTAAAGTAAGCTCAAGAGGCTGGGTCCCAGCCGTCAGAAAATGTCCCCGGGAGTTCCATGTCAGCTGTTCATCCTGGGATTTCCAAATTCAATCCAGGCACATGTAGGGTGGACACAGGGGACTGAGGTAGAGATGTGATGAGGGTTAGGTTGGGGTTAGGCTGGGCCTGTAATAAGGAAGAACCTTTATATTCTATCACAAGTTAATCAGTAAAGGAATGTTGCCTGTAAGCTTAAATTACACATAATGACCCATCTCTGGGAACCCGGTCTCCCAGGTAAGGAGCATTAAGCTAAAATACCTTTGTTTAGCTCACAGCAAACATCCTGACGAGGCTCACCTGTGAATGGCTGCATCCCCCTCTGGAGGCTGACCGGAACCAGGAAATGCTCGGCTTTACTCCTCCCCTTTAGTATAAAAGAGCCTGAACGCTCACTTAGGCAAGATGGTTCTCTGAGAGACGAGTCCGCCATCTTCTCAGTTTTCTGGTTTTTCCGAGTAAAGTCGCTATTCCTTCCCCCGGCAGCTCATCTCTAGACTTACTGGCCTGTCGTGCAGTACAAGCTTGGACTCGGTAACAAGTTTTGGGTTGGGGAATTCTCCGGTAAGGCCCTAGCAGCTGCCGGGACCACTTGTCCCGAGAATCAGGCCTTCAAAATTCCCCAAAGTGGCGCCGGCTGCCCCAGTGCTAGGCAATTGGAACAAGGAATTGATATTTGGGAGCCGACGGGTTCCATACCGGAGGGTAAGTCACTCCGGCGTGTACAGCCGGAAACTTTATTTCCTCTCCATTTGGGGCTTTTTCTCCAAAATAAGCCAGTTTGTTTTGTAATTGGGGTACCCTGTTGGAGAGAGGAAAGAGTTGTTGGACTTTTACCCGGTTCGTTTGCTTCTTTGGATGCTAGCGTTAGTATATGTGCCATTTGTGTTTTGTCTTGAATTTCTGTCTTTAAAAATGGAGAATGTTTCAACTATCCCTAAAGAAAGTCCTCTGAGGTGTGTTTTGGATAATTGATCTGATTACAGCCATGACCCATGAGTAGAAGATGATGATATTTTATTGTAACATTGTGTGGCCACAGTACCTGTTAGAAACTCCTCAAATGGTTTAGGCAGAGTTATCTTGAGATGCTGCGCACCGTATACTGCTACCCTCGCTGTGTTAATTACGTCGTTTGTGGTCTCCTGTGTCATTGGTATATGTAAAACCCCAAGACCAAACTTGAGGGTTTATTTAGATTTTCTGTTTGTTCTTTGGGTTTTTTGTTTGACTTTGTTTGGTACTCTTCCTCCATTTACAGCCAAATCAATTTTGTGATATTTAAAACTCTTGGGCGGGGGGGGGGGGACTTCTCTGGTGGCGCAGTGGTTGAGAGTCTGCCTGCCGATGCAGGGGACACGGGTTCGTGCCCCGGTCTGGGAAGATCCCACATGCCGCGGAGCGGCTGGGCCCATGAGCCATGGTCTCTGAGCCTGCGCGTCCGGAGCCTGTGCTCCGCAAAGGGAGAGGCCACAACAGTGAGAGGCCCGCGTACCGCAAAAAAACAAAAACAAACAAACAGAAAAAAACAAAAGAACAAGCTCTTACTGATGTCAGATGGAGGAAAGGAATAGAAAAGGGGGGAAAAAAAAAGACCTGTCTGTAGGACATTCCCAGGGAGAAGAGAAAGGTTCCACTTGGTTCCTAAAATCACCAAAAGCCCCAGCCCAGAATTCAGCCCGGTTGGTTGATGCCAAGTCAAAAAGGCATCCTTTTAATTGTTAGAGATGATCAATGGCTATTTATGGTTTGGTGGTGGCTTTTCTGTGAAGAAGTGGGGAAGAATGATGACATTCTTTACGTGCAAGTATTTGTGCTATTACATCAGGGAAAATAAGGAAAAGAAAGGAATGAGAGTGAGGATAGGTTGCTTCAGACCTTCACTCCTCCAGCTGAGCTCGGGACTGCCCCTCCTTCTAGGCATCAACTAGAAAATCCTGTGTTAGTTCCTGGGGCACAGGGGCCTGGTATAGTATTGCCATCTAAGACCCGACAGGGCACCCAGTTGGGGTGAGGAGCCGCTCCCGGGGCAGGGCGGTTTCCCTAACCCCGTTATCTCCTAGGGGGTCTAAATGCCAACAGCCAGCCAGCTGAGTTTCTAGACTTGTTTATTTGAAAAGATTGCACCGCTCCTTTATAGGGAGCTCTCCTACACCTGAACCCACTTGGCAGTACCAACAGCTGAACCAAAGTGGAACCCAATGAGGGAGGACTGCCCTTATTAGAGCATTACTTATCAGTGCATCTTGGCAGGGCTTTGAAAAGGGGGAGCCAAAGCAAAAGAGGTTGAACAAAATTCAGCAAAAAAGCAAATGAAGACCCCTCTGAATTCTTGGAGAAGATTTATCAGGCCTACAGACATTATACTAATGGGGATCGTGTGCCCTCTGAAAATATTAGAATCGTAAATTTTACCTTTTTGTGGGGGGTGGGGGGCAAAGTGCCTTATATCAGGAGAAAGTTGAAAAAATAAGATGGTTCATCTGAAATGAATCCTTCTCAATTGGTAGATGTTGCTTTTTAAAGTGTTCAACAGGGCTTCCCTGGTGGCGCAGTGGTTAAGACTCCGCCTGCCAACGCAGGGGACACGGTTCGAGCCCTGGTCTGGGAAGATCCCACGTGCCGCAGAGCAACTAAGCCCGTGCACCACAACTGCTGAGCCTGTGCTCTACAGCCCGCGAGCCACAACTACTGAGCCCGGAAGCCACGACTACTGAAGCCTGCACACCTAGAGCCCATGCTCCGCAACAAGAGAAGCCACCACAATGAGAAGCCTGTGCACCACAATGAAGAGTAGTCCCCGCTCACCACAACTAGAGAAAGCCTGCACACAGCAACAAAGACCCAACACAGCCAAAAATAAATAAAATAAAATAAATTAAGAAAAAATAAAGTGTTTAGCAGGGAACAACAACAGAAGGAAGAAGATGCAAAATGAAATGCCACTTTTTTGGCAGTGGCATTGAACTCCCGAAGGTGAGTAATTGGGAGAGAGGTAGGTCGCAGTTGGGGTGGGAACAATGCACCTGCTGTAAGGAGGAGGAACTTTGGAAAACAGATTGCCCTAGGCTAAAACGTAAGAAGAAAAACAGAGACCAGAGCCTCTCATAGGATAGAAAGAGAGGAACACTGGTGAATGAAGAGGCCAGGGGCTCCCTTGGACTTGAGGTGCCCAATTCCCTACAGGAACCCTGGGTGAAATTGACAGCGGGGAATGAGCTGATTAACTTTCTGATAGACCTCACCCTGAAGTTTTTCACCAGAACAGCTTGACATCAGAGCCCCACCAGAACACACTTTAAGCCTGAAGATGGTGCTCATGAAAACCCCAGGAAGGGAGGCAGCTCTTCCCCCATGCTCCCCACCCTCCCCAGGTCAATGAAAAGGTAAGACCAGAAGTGTGTGCTAATGGCACCCCAGGCAGGGCCAAAAACACACGACCAACACGAATCCCATTAAAAAGGGATGCTGGGAGGTGAGCGCCCTCCCCCGAGTGGTTAAAGGCACGGCCGGTCGCGGGTGCCGCTGGAGGGGCGCGGGCTGCGAGGGCACCATGAGACCCGAGGCAGCGGCCGGAGCCCGGGAGGCGCAGGGACGCATCTGTCACTGCCCTGGGGATGGTCCCCCGGGACCACCACTACCACGCCTGAGAGCCAAACACCATGGAGACCTTGGATCCTGACACCCAGGCTGCTGACCCCACCAGAACTGGAAGCCAGCTTGAGGCTGGGTATGCCCAACAAACCTCTGGATCGAAGGGGGCCTTTGGGTTTCAGCATCCTGTAAGACTTTATTTTTTTTTTTTTTTAATTTATTTAGGGCTGTGTTAGGTCTTTGTTTCTGTGCGAGGGCTTTCTCTCGTTGTGATAAGCGGGGGCCACTCTTCATCGCGGTGCATGGGCCTCTCATTATTGTGGCCTCTCCCGTTGCGGAGCGCAGGCTCCAGACGCGCAGGCTCAGTAGTTCTGGCTCACGGGCCCAGCCGCTCTGTGGCATGTGGGATCTTCCCAGACCAGGGCTTGAACCCATGTCTCCTGCATTGGCAGGCGGATTCTCAACCACTGCGCCACCAGGGAAGCCCTCCTGTAAGACTTTATTTACCGATTTCTAAGCATCAAGAGTATCTGCAGAGTTCCGGGGAGAAGGTGCTGGCCAGTTTCCCTGTGCAAGCCACCATTGACTTCTATAACAATGAGTCCAGTTCAGATGAGCAGGAGGAAGGAGCCCAGCCCTCCCACCTTCAGTGTCAGGAGGCGCACGACGGCCCAGGAGGAAAGGGCAGAGACTGGCTGACAAACCCAGGATGGCCACCCGGAGGCTGCAGTGGCCTCAGGGGTAAGGGTTCGCCCCACCCGCTGACTCTCGGGAGGAGGATGCGGGATACCCCTCATCCAAAGAAGTCTGTCTCTCCTGCACCCGACCAACCTCACACGTGCCCCATGGGACAACCCTTGGGGACAGACGCGCCAGGACACTTTGCATTTCAACTGGGTGTACGAGGACTTGACTTTCTCTGGCCAGCACCCCACTCGTGGCAAGGACTCAGCTTTTACTAATCCTTCTCCTAGTGATTCTTTGTGCCTCATTTATACCTTTGAGAAAGGATTCTAGGACCAAGAGGTTTGCATCCACATGGGTTGCTCTCAGGCAGGGCCAACTTTCAAAGAACGTTGAGCAATGTCACTGCTGATCAAACAACAAATTATTCCATATCGATTAATAACCCACCCATGCCTCTCACTTAACCTGAGAGCCTTTATTTGGCTATTTTCACTTTTGTAAAAATGATTCAGGGCTTCCCTGGTGGCGCAGTGGTTGGGAGTCCGTCTGCCGATGCAGCGGACGCAGGTTCGTGCCCCGGTCCGGGAGGATCCCACATGCCGCGGAGCGGCTGGGCCCGTGAGCCATGGCCGCTGAGCCTGCGCGTCCGGAGCCTGTGCTCCGCGGCGGGAGAGGCCACAACAGTGAGAGGCCCGCGTACCGCAAACAAACAAACAAACAAAAAACAATGATTCAGATATTGTCTGAGGTTGATGTGGTTGTTTAGTGACATTCTGAAAAATAAAAATTTATAAAAAACACACAAACACACTGAATAATTTCCATATAAGTAACAAAAATAAAAAGATAAGGATTTGGGGGGGGGAACCATTCCGGATAAAAACACATGATGCTTGTCTAAGGGCTGTGTGTATGAATAGAGACGAGCTTTAACTCTTAGTTGGGGACCGCTTTGGGCTTATTACTTGATTAGAGTAACAATGGTTTCAATCAAAGTACCTAATGTAATATTATTTTCAGCTTTTTTTTTTTTTTTTTTCCGCGGTTCACGGGCCTCTCACTGTTGTGGCCTCTCCCGTTGTGGAGCACAGGCTCCGGACGCGCAGGCTCAGCGGCCATGGCTCACGGGCCCAGCCGCTCCACGGCATGTGGGATCTTCCCGGACCGGGGCACGAACCCGTGTCCCCTGCATCGGCAGGCGGACTCTCAACCATTGCGCCACCAGGGAAGCCCAGCTTTTTATATTTTGATGACCAAATGAGTGTATTTGTCAAGATTTTTTTTTTTTTTTTTTTTTTTTTTTTTTTTTTTTTTTTTTTTTTTTTGCGGTATGCGGGCCTCTCACTGCTGTGGCCTCTCCCGTTGCGGAGCACAGGCTCCGGACGTGCAGGCCTAGCGGCCATGGCTCACGGGCTTAGTTGCTCCGCGGCATGTGGGATCTTCCCGGACCAGGGCACGAACCCGTGTCCCCTGCATCGGCAGGCGGATTCTCAACCACTGCGCCACCAGGGAAGCCCTGTCAAGATTTTTTACTTAACTATTTTACATGTTGTTGTCTTACCAGTTTCTACTTGAAATAAATATTTTGAGAGACCAAAAAAAAAAAAAAAAGGGTCGCTGGGACAATCTCCTCTGAGGCAAGGGAATCGCTTCTTCCATTGATAGACTTGTCAAAATATCAGCCAGTGTATTCAGAAAAGGACAAGGTGAGGGCCAAAGAGTGGGGTTTCACCTGAACCACACTTCACGTGGCTGGAAATGTAGTGCACAAGGAATTGTTTTGATCCCTGAGGCACCTTGGACACTGTGCTGCAGCACATTCATAATAGTGTCTATTAGGGAGAGATGCCACTTTACAATGGATTCAAAAGTCAGGGGAGTTCCCATGTGGTCCAGTGGTTAGGACTTGGTGCTTTCACTGCCAAGGGCATGGGTTCAGTCCCTGGTCGAGGAACTAAGTTCCTGCAAGCCACTCAGCACAGCCGTTAGAAAAAAAAAAAAAAAAAAACCAAAAACATATAATGGGGTCTAACCTACAAAAGACCATCCAGCAAGTCACTCAGAATTGCATGATTTGTGCTAAAAATAACCCAAAGGCAGCTATTGGACCTCCCCAGATGGGGACCCAACACAGGAACCTGCACCACTGAGGACTGGACTCAAATGCCTTGAGCGGCAGGAAGTCAAGTCTGTTGAAATGCACAAAGGAAGCTTTGAGTAAAGCCCTTCCCGGGGACAGTGTGGGCCTCAGTGTGTCAAGAGCACGTCTGTCAAAGGTGTTTGTTGTGGCAGTGTGGCTGATGACAGCAAAAATGACCCACCGTTGGAAGCAGCTGGCTTCACAGCTCAAGGGGATTATCTTGAACCATCAAAGCCAAATCAGTGCTGCACGTGCACCTGTACCGAGGTGTCACAGAGCTCACATTGCTTGCAAGTTTGCTGGGCTGAAGCAGATTGATCGTTCTGGGGGACAGGCTGGAAGATGCCCCCCAGTCCTTAATCTGGGGATGCTGCCGTCATTGATATGGTTCCTGGAAAGCCCATGTGTGTTGAGAGCTTCTCTGACTCTCCTCCTCTGCGCCATTTTGCTGTTTGTGACACGAGAGACAGTTGCTTTGGGCGTCATCAAAGCAGTGGACAAAAAGTCGGCTGGAGCTGGCAAGGTCACCAAGTCTGCCCAGAAAGCTCAGAAGACTAAGTGAATATTATTCCCCAATACCTGCCACCCCAGTCTTAATCAGTGGTGGAAGGATGGTCTCAGAACTGCCTGTCTCAATTGACCATTTATGTTTAATAAATGGTAAAAGACTGGTTAATGATAACAATGCATCATAAAACCTTCAGAAGGAAAGGAGAATGTTTTGTGGACCATTTGTTTTCGTGTGTGGCAGTGTAAGGTTCTTAGTTTTTAAACTCGGTACTCTTTAATTGGTTAAAGCCCTCCTTGAGGAAATTATCCCCTGATTTGGATTAAGGCATTGGAACTACATTCATCCTGGAGACCACAATCAACAGGAAAAACTGAGAAAGTGAATACTAATTTGACTTGGGATAAGGCCTTACCAGTTGCCCTGCTGTGTGACTCAGTGGCTCCCAGAAGCAGGCTTAAAATAAGTCCCTTTGAAATGTGTGGTAGGCCATTTCAGGTGTCCGCTCAGGCGAGAGAATCTATAAATGCTCTAAAAGACCTAGCAGTTGCCAACTGTTAAAACTCTGGGCACTATACTCACCTCTGTTCATGAGGTTTGCCTCCAACAGGTCTGCCTATCCAGCTGAAGTAAATGGTAATTTCATCGTAGCTGGAGAAGCATCAACCTATTTAATTTTGTCCAAATAAATAGCACAGGAATTTAGTATATGTATAGGGAACTGGAACCAAAACTCAAGTTCACTTACAAATTAGACAACAAAGTGCTAAGGGGTTTCATCACATTCAAATACTTGTAGATAAAAAAGGAAAGATTCTAAGATTCTAAGGAATATTCATTGTCCCAGAGCAGTCTTCGTCACTTTCCTCACAAAACCGTGGAATGGACATTGACAGTGGGGAATTGTAATATGGAAGAACCTTTGTATTCTACTACAAGTTAATCACTAAAGGGATGTTGCCTGTAAGCTTAAGTTACACATAGTGGCCCATCTCTGGGAACCGTGCCTCTTGGGTAAGGAACGTAAAGCTAAAACACCTTTGTTTAGCTCACAGGAAACATCCTGACCAGGTCCACCTGTGAATGACTGCAGGTAGGAAGAAATTAACACATTCCCTCCAGAGGCTGACCGGAACCAGGGAATACTTGGCTTTACTCCCTCCCTGTTTAGTATAAAAGAAGTCTGAATTCTCAGTCAGCCAAAATGGTTCTTTGGGACACAAGTCCACCATCTTTTTGGTCTGCTGGCTTTCTGAATAAAGTCGCTATTCCTTGCCTTAGCAATTCATCTCGGTTTTATTGGTCTATGTGTGGCGAGCTGTACAAGCTTGGACTCGGTAACAGGCCATCCACACAGGGCTGGGTAGGTGCCTCTGTTACCTGTTTCTGCATGACAGACCACTCTAAAGCTGAAGGACTTAGAAGGAATGATAGAATAAGAAAACCACCATTTGGCAACCAATACAGTAAATAATTGTTTCAGGCAGGATTCTACCCATGGATGCTAAAAGTAGTGGGCAAAGGTCTGATGAGAAATAGGATAGTTACCTGGTCTCAAAATATCTCCCTGCAAGATACATAGTAATTTCAAAGGGGGAAATAGTAACTTTCAGCAGAGAAACCTGGTGGACCCCACGTTAACCTAGTGAGTAAGTTAACATTTCCAAGCATGGGGCAAATCTACATTATGTCCCTCTGGACAAAGAACCAGGTCACTTTAGTGTTCCTGCCAAAACTGAAAATGAGGGGCATTCCACAGAATAACTGGCTAGTGTCTCCAGTGTGTCAAGGTCATGAAAGACAAAGATTGAGGCACTGTCCTAGATTAAAAGAAGCTAACTAGACGTGGCAGATGCCATGTGCGATCGTGAGCTGTATCTGAGACCAGGAAAAGGACATTAGTGGAATAATTGATAAAATTCCAGTAAATTTGTAAAACTGGCAGGTAAAGAATTCTGTATCAGTGTTAATTTCCTGATGTTTTTGCTCAGTGCCCTGGGATTATGTAACAGAATGTCTTTGTTTTTAGGAAAGACATACTGAAGAATGAAGAGGTAGAAAAGAAAGTCATGGCTAAAACAGTTTATTTCTCACACTTCTGTGAGTGGCCGGGCACTTCTCTACTGGTTTAATCAGGCCTGGCTCACGCGGCTACATTTGCTGGTGGGAGGGCTGGGCTGGAAGTGCCCTCACATGTTGGCAGTTGGTGCTGAGTTGGCTGGGCCCCTCGGCTCTCCTCCGTGTGGCCCTTCATCCCCAGGTAGCCTAGACCAGCTTATATACGTGGTGGTCTCAGGGCCATGCTCCAAGAGGACGAAGGTGGAGCTGTAAGGTATCTTGAGGTCTGGGCTCTGGAACCACCATGGTGCCCTCTTCCCCACATTCTACTGGGCGAACGAAGCAAGTCCCAGGGCCAGGCCAGATCCATGGGTGGAAATAGACTCCACCTCTTCCCGGGAGCAGCTGCAAAGAGTGTGTGGCTGGATTTAGTCTCCCACACTATTGCCCCATTGAGATGCATGGGAGCAGATGCACCCTTTTTCAGGCCTCTGTTAGCTTGCCAGGGTCTCCTCATCACAGAGCCAGGGTCAGAATTTTCCCGTAAAAGGAGCATGGGGAACAGTCCAGTTGGAAGAGGGTTGGTTAATGGACTTGTTCTCAAACTGATGACAAAACAAAATTATTTTATTGAGGTATATTTGCATGCAGAAAAATTCATGTTTATTGGCATACAGTTATATGAATTTTGACAAATGCAGGCAGTTGTTATCCCCACAATCATGTCCCCTTGTAATCAGCCCCTCCTTACTCCCAGCCCCCAGCAGGCACAGATCTTTTTCCCTATAGTTTTGCCTGTTCCAGAATGTCATATAAATGGAATCACACAGTACGTTGCCTTTTGAATCTGGCATCTTTCACTTAGCATAATGCTTTTGAGATTCTCCCATGTGGCTGCATGAATCAGTAGTTTGTTTCTTTTTATCGGCTGAGTAACATTCCAGTGTATGGATGTACCAGGTTTATTTATCCATTCACTCACTGAAGGACAATGAGGTTGTTTCTAGTTGGTGACAACTGTGAATACAGACACTGTAGATGTTCATGTACAGGTTTTCGTGTGAACATAAGTTTTCATTTCTCTAGAGTAAATACCCAGGAGTGGGATTGCTGGTCATACAGTAAATGTGTGCTTAACTTTATAAGAAACTGTCATACTGCTTTCCAGAGTGGCTGAACCATCTTACATTCCCACTAGTGATGTATGGGAGTTCCTCCAAATCCTCATCAGCATTTGGTGTTGTCAGCATTTCCTATTTTAGCCATTCTAATAGGTGTGTAGTGTCATCTCATTGTGGGTTGAATATTCAGTCTCCTCGTGAACACCAGTGCTGATCGTCTTTTCATGTGCTATTTTACCATTCATATAGTTTCTTCAGTGAAATGTCTGTTCATATATTTGTACATTTTTGAACGAGTTCTTTTCCATTTTTGAGTTTTTATATATTCTAGATATAAAGATACATGGATATCTTTGTCAAATGTGTTTTGCAAATACTTTCTTCCAGCTTGTAGCTTGTCTGTCCTCTTAACAATGTCTTTCATAAAGCACAGTTTTAAAATGAAGTCTGATATTTTATCAATATTTTCTTTCACAAATAGTGTTTCTGATGTTGTATCTAAGAAATCTTTGCCCAACCTAAGGTCAGAAGGATTTTCTCCTGTGTTTTCTTCTAGAAGTCTTACAGTTTTAAGTTGTACATGTAGGTCTATGATCCATTTTGAGGGCTTTTTTTTTTTGGTATAAAATGTGATATATGGGTTGAGGTTCATTGTTTCTGCATATGGATGTTCAATGTTGAGAAAGTGATCATAGAGCAGATCCACTGGGAATGTGTGTGTGTTTGGATGGTTGGGCAGTGAGAGGGGTAATAGAAATTACTGAAGGGCAGCGCTAAGGAACCCATCTGGGCACCAGGCCTTGAATGTCCAACCTTCCACAGGCAGTGGACCATCACGCAGGCTCTGTGAAAGAGAAGAACCTTCCGTGGACCTCGCCAGGCCTCCTGTGGCTACTGTTTAACATCTTGGGTGAAAATAATCGTTTCTTATAACCACTGAGGGTTCAAATGCTGCTCCAGGCAGGTTGTGCCAACGCAACCTATATTGATGGGTATATGGTGGGTGGGAGCCCGACAGCCTCGTGGACTCCTTGCTGTTGAGAGGAACCGGGTAAGATGCTGCAACACCTTCCTGCTGGGCAGGAAGGGAGCAGGGTCTGGCAGAGTCTTCAAAGCAGGCTCCAGAAATGAGGCGGCAGGATGCGTTGTAGCCTTGATGTGAGCAGGGAGGACTAAGCGGGGTGCGCGGAGGTCTGGTGATGTGGGGCCCGCTCTCCCGAGCACACGCTGGCACCTTTCTCTCCGTCATGAGAGGGCCTTGCGGGGGCTCTGCTTGGCCTTGGTGCCAGCCATTGTCCTGGGATTTCCGTCCCGAGGAAATAATGAAACACGTGGACCAGGCTTTGTTTAGGACGGCAGAAAACTGGCAACAGCCTAAGTGCCCGAGGACTGATGTGATGGAAGAAATTCTAGGCTCATTCTCCCAGTGGAATGTTGTGCAGCTTCTTAAGGGGTGATGGGAAGGTACATGGTGTGGTCAAGAGAATGACTGTGAGATCCTTTCGGGAGAGAAAAGTGGGTTATAGGACAGCACATACGTACAATGGAGGCATTTTTGTAAATATTAGACGTTCCTGTGAACATACCTATTGTATTGTTTACCTTAATACTTCCAGAGCCAGTTCCTTCTGTAACCAGCCTTTAATCCCTGCAGCTGTAGAGTCAGGGTTTTCTTTTAATCAGAAATCCTGCCCTCCTTTCCCAGTGAACGTTTTTTCAGGTCCACTGCCAAGGAGCTAGGGGCTGGGGGAGGGGTGTCCGAGGGGCTGCGGAGGAGGGGGCGGGACCAGCAGGCTGCCATCCTCTGTCCGTGTGTCTGGCAGTGGGGGGAACTTGTGTAGCTCCGTCCACACGTCCTGGCTCCTCACTGTCACCGAGGGCCGTTGTCTGCAGACGGCTCCTTGGGAACCAGTGGGTTTAAAATTTGAACTAGTCATAATACCCTTTATTAAAATGAAAACTTAGGCTGAAGGCCACTGTATAAAATGAATATACATCCAAGAGAGGTGCTCTGTAAAGGGAGCTGGTGGCCTGGGCTCGGTCTATCGGGGACCTCCTTGTCTCCACACGTACATAGCAAGCCCTTGCCTCATCTCTGAAGACAAAGGCCCAGTGGAGTATTCTGTGGCTGCAGACAATCATGAAGCAGCTGAAATTCCTCCGCCCAGGAGATCCCTCGCGGGCAGGGAGCAGGGCTGCTACTCTCCCATCCATCCTACACTCAGCTCAGGGCCCGGCCCAGAGGAAGCGTTTAGTAAAACAGCTGTTTGGTGTAATACCTCCCGTGGGGCACCGTCTGGGCCATGTCAAAAGCCCAAAGGAAGTGTGTGGAGGTGGGTGGCTGGCTGACTGGATTCAGGGGTGATGTTCAAAACATTTAACCACTCAGTGGTCCAGACTCTGATCAACTATTAGTCGCTACAATAGAAATGGAATGGGGGTTTCTGGCAGAGGGGCTGGGGCAGCTGAGGCCTTGAGGAAGGTGCTCAGGGGTCTTGGCATGGTGGCAATTTACCACCCAGGATGGGCGTATTTAACGATCTTAACAACTGATGTGGCTGCATGTCATCCATGGATGGAATGATGAATAGAAAGACAAAAGGATAGAAGGACAGCTGGATGGACGGAAAGACAGAAGAGTGGATGGGTGGAAGGATGGAGGGTGAGTAGAAAGAGGAAGATGGATTCCGAGGGAAAGATAGAATACAAGAAGGAATGGAGCACGGATGGAAAGGTAGAAGGATGAATAGACTAGTGGAACGACGGGAGGGTGGATGGAAGGCCATTTGCACAGAGGTTAGGCGGCTTCCAGAGTAAAGCCCTGGGTGATGGCCTGGTTTCGGCTCTGGACACCCACAGGCAGTTTCCTGGTGCCCTACATCATCATGCTCACCGTGGAGGGCATGCCGCTCCTGTACCTGGAACTGGCAGTGGGGCAGCGCATGCGCCAGGGCAGCATCGGCGCCTGGAGGACCATCAGCCCCTACCTCAGTGGCGTTGGTAAGTGGGTGCTCTCCAGTCCTCTCCCACCTGTGGACCCCCAGACTGTGTTTCGGGCAGGAGAAGGTGACAGGGGGTGGGGGGGGGAGTCCCGTGGCAAAGCAGCTGGAGCAAGGGGCAAGCACGAGGCCCCAGAGAGAGCCCTTGAGTCGGGCGGGCAGCAGGCCCGGGAGGGCTGCCATAGAATGTGCGCGGAGAGGGGCCGGATTCCTCACCCACGGGACGGTGAGAGAGGGAGGATGCGCGCCCCCTGGGGAACGGAGGCCGCGTCGCTTCTCTTCTCTGGGGCTCAGTTTGCTCCTTTGTAACAGGGAAACAGCTGCCCGAGAAAGGAGCTGTAACTCGGTGTCCCGTCCAGCAACCATTCTGGGAACCCGTCTAACGGCTCCCGCTGTGAGTGAGCTCCCGCTCTGTGCCAGGTGCTGGCCTGCCTGTGTATGTGTGTGAGCTCTTCTAATCTTCATCACACCAGGGAGGGTGCGGGTGCCATTAACATCTCCAGTGCATGGAGGCCGAGGCGCAGGGGATGGCAAGAGGGGCACTGCTTTCCATCCTGCCCCCCCTGAGTTACTTTGAGCCGGTGTCCGGGGTGCCCGCAGGAGATCTTTGCCCGACCTGTGCGGCCCTCATGGGCCGGGGCTTCTCTGCTGAACTTTGACCAGCAGTGGCCGTGGTCTGTTCTGCTCACCTCTCCCACCCCCCAGGCAGAAAGGGGGACAGGAAAGTTTCGGGAGCAAGGAGGGTGTGAACTTGGACATGACTTAGTCTCAGATGCAGAAGAAATGTGCCCGGTGGCCTCACAAATCACCTCCATGTCAAACTGCCTCCTCATCTTTAATGGCTGTTAATAGTTAACACAGAGGTGTGTGGTTTTACAATCGGCCGGAGTCATCAATCACAGAGGGCTCCTCTGAGGCAGTATTTGCTGAATAGGAAAGATACCAGATGTTGGTGCCAATCGGGGATGCTGGTGAATGTTTAACAACGAGCTCAGTGAGGTGGCGTGGGGGAGGGGAAGGCCTGGTTGTAGCATTTCCTGATACTGGTGGTGTAACTACCGCCACCACGGCCACCGTCAACTTCTAAGGAGATGTCCCGGAGCATGCGGTTGGGTAGAGACGTGCACCGCGGCTCTCGGGGCTGGTGAGGGCCAGCTCCAGGACACCGCTGGCTGTGGAGCAGCCCTCTCTGTGCTCCGGGTCCCCCGAACATCCCCACTGGTTCCCTGCAGGCCTGACCGGGTCAGGGGTAGCCCCCATCCCCTCCACTCCCGACACACCTCCTCACACCGTGTTCCCCGCCACTGCTGGGCAGGGTTTGGCTCAAGTGACCCAGCTTCACGTGAGCCAAGGAGAGAGCAACTGTTGTGTCTGGCATCAGTGACCAAGTGCTTCTCACACTAGGTGCGAATCCTAGTTGTACCACTTAATAGCTGTGTGGTCGTGGGCAAGTGCTGTGTCTCAGTTTCCCTCTCTGCGAAGTAGGCATAACATCGCCTTTCACAACATCGTTGTGAGGACCTAAGCACATCAAAAGAACCTCACAGGCCTCGTGTCCCAGAAGATGGGGACAGAGGTAGTGGAAGAGACTAACCCTTAGAAAGCGCTCGCAGGTGCCAGGTCACAAACCTGGTTTTGCCGTCCCAGGGCGGGCACTGCAGGTATGTCCTGGGGGCTCTGGGCGGGACCCCTGCTGCCCCGTCCAGGCAGGAGGGGTAGGCGCAGTCCTCAGCACCCTCTGCGTCCTGTCCCTGCAGGCGTGGCCAGTGTGGTGGTGTCCTTCTTCCTCTCCATGTACTACAATGTCATCAACGCCTGGGCCTTCTGGTACCTCTTCCACTCCTTCCAGGTGAGCGCACCCGAGCAGGGGTCAGAGCGGGAAAGGGGGAGGGCAGCAGAGTGCCCACTGCCGGCACATGGGTGGAGCGTGGGGGCGGCAGCCTCAAGGGAGTCAGGAGCTGTCCGGAAGTGGTGCGAAGGGCTGGGGGAGGCTGGGCGCCCCCAACCAAGCGGAGGACTTCTGAGCCAGGGATCCATGGACCCCTGCTGTTGTGTGTGATGTATGTGTACGTTTTGGGGGAGCAGGCCCATGGCTTTCATCGGGTTCTCTCTGAAGGATGTGACCCCCCAAAAAATATTAAGAACCACTGCAGAGGGGGCCCAGGGGAGAACCTGTGGAGAGAACTGATGGGGAAGGGCTCCACCCACTGAGCATAACGGTACCAGCCTCCCTCTTCTTCCCCCTTCCTGCCTCTCATCACTTGTCCTTCTAGGTTTCTGACTCCAGGCTGGGCCCCTCCTTTTCTCTACAAAAGTTCTCCTAGAAGGACCATTGTCACCCCTGTAACACAATAGCAGCTATTCCCAAGATTAAACTCTGATTATAACCATAGCTGATGCTCATTGTAGAAAATGTGGAAGGAAATGGAACATGTAGAGAAGAGAGGACCCTACTTCCACACCGAGAGGTGGTCTTCATATCCAAAATGGGAACTTCCCGTCCACTGCCCAGGTTCACTTCTTTTCCTCGGAGTCTGCCTTTCACTGTCAGGGACCCCACTCCTGCCGCCTCCCATCTCGGCCTCCCCCCAGATAGGAAAAGAGAGGGAGGAGACAGGAGCTCATGGGGTGGATGCCTTATCCTTTGCCACTGAGCCAAGCCTTCATGGGACAGACCCTATCTCCAAGGTCCAAAAGCTAGATGGGGACGGTCATGGACTATGAACTGACCCCAATTTGTGAGGCCAGTATCTGGAGCACTTGGGCACAGCCTTGAATCTTTGGGGCCCCAAGGAATGCTTGGGTTAATGACCTCAGTAATCAGGAGTCAGCATCTACGCTCAGAAGGTGCCATATCCACACCCAACTCTGGCTTCCCAGTCCACCCCACCCAGGTCATCACACTGGAAAATGCCCTGTGCATGTCCCTGACAGGAAGGACTCTGCCCTGAGCATAGCTGTAGCCCCTCATCCTTTCCCTGGCTCAACCTAGAGTTCCGTGAAGACTAGCCATAAACTTGCCTGTCCTCTGCCTTCTGGGTGGAGGGCAGCTCCTCTACTCTCCAGCCTGGTAACCATTTCCCTCCTCTGTGCTGGGCTGTCATGTATGGTTGGGCAGGTTGTGCACTGCACAATGCCATTCCAGTTGAGGGGTTGCCATACATGTCTCAGGCACTATATGTCTGCATACTTAAGATGGTTTTCCAAAGGTGGAAGCAACGTGTCTTGTAACAAATCAGGATAATCTGACCATTTTCTAAAGGCAAAAATAAAGTGTCTCAAGTAAGGGAGTACTTTTTCCTAACCCTCAGAAGTGTGAAAATCAGTGATTCCTGAAAATCACTTGATTGTTCATTCCAGCCTTCAGAGATCCATGGGCCTGTCCCTTATCCCCTCTGCCCTGGAGCCTCCTTCATGGTCACATCATAATGATAGTACCTGCAGCAACAGACACTCACACTTGCTGTGGACCAGGTGGAGTCACAAGCACTTCAAAACTATTCCCTTGTGCGATCATCACCGCACTCCATCGTGCTGACACAGCACGTACCAGAGGCAGAGGGGAGTTGAGTAGCTGGGAGGCTGGATGAGGCAGCCTAGCCACAGGGTCTGTGCTCTTGTCCACTTCCACCAGGCTGGGGTTTCCAGGTTTTCCCTGCGGGAGCACTGGGCCATTACAAATACAGATGCAGGGATCCCTGCCTGACCCACTGATTCAGAGGGGGGAGAGTCTGGGTGCTGAGAATTGGTCAGTTTAAGTCCTTCTGTACTTTAAAGCTTCTCCATGTTGGCTGCTTCCTGGAATCACCTGGGGCAGCTTTTAAAATTCTGAGGCCCGGGCCCTACCCCAGACCAATGAAATCCGAGTCACTGGCGTTGCAGCCGGGCATCCGCGTTTTTAAAGCCTCCCCTCCTCGCAAGTGATTAAGTCATGTATGTGTAGCCAAGGTTGGCAGTCAGGCTGGGCTGGGCTGGCAACAGCAACGGTCCAGTGAATGGACCCAGTCAGTCCCATACGGGCCAGGCAAACCCAAGGGACTGTGGTCTGGGCTTCAGGTCCACAGGGACCCTCCCAACCTGACAGGGGCTTGGTGCTGGCTGTCGCCAGACACCTCAGTTCACTCCACGTGGCCATTCCTTCCACGAGTCCTCCTCGCTCAGCCGTCAAGCCCGAGTGTCTGTACAGGGCAGCTGGTTTCCAAGAGGGTGAAAGTAACAGTTGCAAGGCCTTGGGATGCCAGGGCCAGGAAGTCACACAGCTACACTTCACTGCATTCTGTTGATCAAAGCAAGACACAGGTCAACCCAGGTTCACAGGGAGAGGCAGTGGATGCCACCTCTCGAGAGGAGGAATTGCTGGTGGTCGCCTTTGGAAATATTTTAGGTCGAAGCTAGAAACCAGCTCTTACATTCTAGCGGGTGAGGGGCCCCCTGTTGCTGCCAGGGGTCCTGCCAGCATGGGCCCCAAGCACTTTCCAGATGACAGACCTGGGCTCCAGCTAACTCACGGGCAAAGTGGCCCTGGCCCATCAGGTAGTGATGCCGTTGGGGCTCATTTCTGTTTCCTGTGAAATATAGGGATTGAGCCCAATGGGGTTAGACTTGCTTCTGTCAGTGGAGGGTTTTTGTCTAATGAAATCCGATCAACGAGGGGCTGGTCTCGGCAGAGCAGAGGTGGGACTCCCTAACCCCCTTCCCCCTCCAAGCCAGAATCTACCACCCGCCCCCACTCGGCTCAGAGCTTCTCTTTAGCCCTTGGCCTTGGGTCGTGTTCATTGTACATGCACCATTTAGGCTCTTTTGTTTCTAAGTGACAGAGAGCCCTGTTCAAACTAGCGGAAGCAGAAGAGGCTCTTACTGGCTCTATCTACAAAGTCCAGGAGTGGAACTGCTACAGGCGTAGCTTGACTCAGGTTCAAAGGAAGTCATCAGTGCTGGGTTGTCTCTGTCTTAGATGCAGAAGGCGGCTCTGGTGGGGCTGAAGTGCGTCCCCCCTCTGACTTCCAAACCCAGTGCCCGTTGTAGGGAACGCCTGTCTCCACCACCAGTTAGTGAGGGCAGGACCCAAGTCTTATTCATGCTAGGACTCGCTAGGGGCTTGTGGAAATAAACAGACCACCCAAATGAGAGCAAGCAGAGGCTGTCTATCCAGAGCTCGTTAGCAGGAGGTCAGCACCTTCACTCGTATTTGGCAGAAGCTCCAGGCAGGACAGGCAGAGGAGCGGGAAATCGTGCTAGTGGAAAATGGAAGGCTGCAGGTGTACCCTGATTGGAGCGTGCTGGCATGGAAACTGTAGCCGTGTGATTGGTTAGGGGAGCGTATTCGGCTTTTTCCACTTGGTCCTGAGTTGGAGGGAACACAAATTTGGAAAGCTGCAGCCGGTGACCGAGTCGTGTCCACGCTGGGCTGATTACTGCAGGAAGTGTGGTTTGGGTTCCTGGGCCAGTGGCTGCAGGGTTCGTTTGTCAAAGATGGTCTGGGCATCGTCCCTTTGATTTGGTCTCTCAGACCCACCGTAGAGTTCGGCAGATTGGGAGTGTGGAGCCCCTCCCTGCCTGACTCCTCTGCCCAAGCCCCATCCGTGCCCGTGACAAACCCCTCGATTCCCTGTCTGCCTTCAGGGGCTTCAGCCGCCTGCCCTTTGGGGACCAGCGTCCTCCTCCAAGAGCCTCCTCTCAGGGCCACCTCCCATCCTCCCCACCCCGACCTTTGGCCTCAGCCCTCACCTCTGTGTATAACGTTTGTCTTGATCCCAAAGGATCCCCTGCCGTGGTCCGTGTGCCCACTGAATGGCAACCGTACGGGCTACGATGAGGAGTGTGAGAAGGCTTCCTCGACGCAGTACTTCTGGTACCGGAAAACCCTCAACATCTCGCCGTCCATCCAGGAGAGCGGGGCGGTGCGGTGGGAGCCTGCGCTGTGCCTCATCCTGGCCTGGCTCCTGGTGTACTTGTGTATACTGCGGGGCACGGAGTCCACCGGCAAGGTGGGATGGCGGCACGGGGGACGTGTGTGGGGGGTGGGGGCTCAGCCCCGGACAGTGGCGAGAGGCTGCCTCTGCAGTCGAAGGGCGGAAGCTGCGTTGGGGGGCCGGGGGAGGGGAGGACAGGGATGCTGGCATGATTCACTTGCTAGTGACTCCAGAGATGGCCAGCGGTGCTTGAAGTCACAACCCTAAATCTCGAAATGAGGACCTTTCCATTTCCTAAAACGATGAGCATTTCTGTCCCAGCCCCAAACCCGTACCACCCAAGGGGTGCCAAGCAACTAAACAGAGTTTTCCTTGCTTTGAAAACTTTTCCCTTTGGCAGATGTCCCCAAGACACCCTCGGCTCTCAACCCTAGCTGCACAGCGGGACCACCTAGAGAGCTTTTAAAACCCTGCTGTCTCAGTCCTACCGTCAGAGGTTCCAGAATGATCATTGTGAGGTGCCCCCTGAGCGCTGGGATTTTAAAAGCTCTCCGGGTGATTCTGGCGTGCAGCCGAGTTTCAGAACTCAGCTTTGGTCTAAGCTGCTTTCAGTGACCCTCCAGAGCTGTCGGGCCTGTTATAGAAACTTTTTCTCTTTGGTGTGTCCCCAGGTTTATACTCCTGCTGGGGCTGAGACACCCCTTTAATCTGTTGCATGTAGAAAGTTTTCCTAGAGGGTTTCCCTCATCTTCCGTCTCTCTCAAGTGCAGCAGGCGCTCTGAACCCCAAGTGTGCGTGCACATTGTTTCAATCTTCAGTCCTTCATGGTAGATTTCGCTGTCCCACTGGCCTGAGGCTTGGAGAGGTAAAGTCCTGCCCAAGGGACTGGGCGGAGCCAGGTAGACCCAGCTTTGCCCCAGAAACTCCCCATCATCTCGGTTTGGTGAGCCATCTCCTGTCTGCCGACACTTTTCATGACTTAATCCCCCAGCTTTTCCCTTCTGAAGGTCCCAAGAGTCCACCTGTCCTCATCCTCTTGGCCATCTGAGTTGCCTTCTCCAGCCCCACCATGTGTTTCTTGAGGCATCAAGACCAGAACTACCCACGGTATTTTAGGTGTCCTGTGATGCCCCAGTACCATGCCTAGTAGGACATCTTCTTTTGGTTTCCGAGACCTCATGGTGGCCGGCATCTTAGCCCTAACAACACCCCATCTCACCGCCGAGCTGAGGGACTAGTGAATCTTCCTGGGGAAAGCTTAGAGTCTGCGGCAACTCACTCTGTCCCGTCTTGAAGCTTGCCCGATAGTTTATGCTCATAAAAAAAAGTTCTTTGGTTGGTCTATGCCAGATTATCATGACCATGATCCAAAAGATCTGAGGGCAATATCTGCAAACTTGGAGATTTAATGAGGCCATCCCTTTTCCAGATCATTTAGAAACTTGTTAGATGAGGACATGTCACGCCATGAAAACTTACTCATTCGTAGTGTCTATTTCCTCTGCTTAAACCACACCTCTCTCCATGATAGAAGTGTCCCAACAGCTCTCTTTAGTTATTTTTTTAAATTGAAGTATAGCTGATTTACAATGTTGTGTTAGTTTCTGGGTTATAGCAAAGTGATTCATTTATATATATTCTTTTTCATATCTTTTCCATTATGGTTTATTACAGGATATTTAATATAATTCCCTGTACTATACAATAGGACCTTGTTGTTTATTGATCCTATATATAATAGTTTGCAACTGCTAATCCCAAACTCCCAATCCAACCCTCCCCTGTTCTCTATGTGAGTCTCTGTTTTGTAGATAAGTTCATTTGTGTCATATTTTGGATTCCACATGTAAGTGATATCATATGGTATTTGTCCTTCTCTTTCTGACATACTTCACTTAGTATGATCATCTCTAGGTCCATCCATGTGGCTGCAGATGGCATTATTTCATTCTTTTTATGGCTGAGTAATAGTCCATTGTTTACATATGTACCACATCTTCTTTACCCATTCATCTGTCGATAGACATTTAGGTTGTTTCCATGTCCTGGGTATTGCAAACAGTGCTGCTGTGAACATAGGGGTGCATGTAGCTTTTTGAATTATAATTTTGACTGGATATATGCCCAGGAGTGGGATTGCTGGATCACATGGCAACTCTATTTTTAGTTTTCTGAGGAACTTCCACACTAGTTTTCCATAGTGGCTGCACCAACTTACATTCCCACCAACAGTGTAGGAGGGTTCCCTTTTCTCCATACCCTCTCCAGCATTTGTTATTTGTAGACTTTTTTTTTTTTTTTTTTTTTTTTTTGTGCGGTATGCGGGCCTCTCACTGTTGTGGCCTCTCCCGTTGCGGAGCACAGGCTCCGGACGCGCAGGCTCAGCGGCCATGGCTCACGGGCTTAGTTGCTCCGCGGCATGTGGGATCTTCCCGGACCAGGGCACGAACCCGTGTCTCCTGCATCGGCAGGCGGATTCTCAACCACTGCGCCACCAGGGAAGCCCTTGTAGACTTTTTAATGATAGCCATTCTGACCAGTGTGAGGTGGTACCTCATTGCAGTTTTGATTTGCATTTCTCTAATGATTAGCGATGTTGAGCATCTTTTCATGTGCCTGTTGGCCATCTGTATGTCTTCTTTGGAGAAATGTCTATTTAGGTCTTCTGCCCATTTTTGGATTGGGTTGTGTTTTCTTCTTGTTGTTGAGTTGTATGAGCTCCAACAGCTCTATTTATGGGAATTAATTTTGTTACAGACTGTGTGCCATATCCTGGCCTTCTCTGTTGGAATCTGCTTTTTACCCCTCCAAGATTTTTTTTTTTCAGATTATTTAGAAATGGTTTTTCCCAATAGTTCAGGCTGGATCATGTGTCCAGCAATCCTGCCAGCTTCCCTGAAGGGGGAGAAGTGAGCCAGCCTGGTCTCGACTCCAGAGAGCCTTCCGGGAAACTTGTTCACCTGAGGGAAAGGGGGCAGATTCCAAGGGCTTGCTCTAAGTGCCCTCTAAGTGTCCAGTGGTTACGGACATTGGTCACCCCTCCCCTGTTGTCTCTTGATTTCCTTCAGCTCACTGGCCAGATGCCCTCTCTTTCCACCTATCCACTTCCACCTCAGACCTGGTTTATCTTCTTGTAATCTCAGGTGGATTTATTACTCATCTCAAGTTCTGTGTTTTTGGTTAAGAAGCAGTCACAGAAGACACACCCCACTTCTGCCTGCCATTCCCAGGGTCAGAGGGGACAGAGCACCACTCTGGTGACCTTGGAAATTCATGGGAAGATGGGTGCCACACCTCAGTGGGAATGGAGGGCCAGGTGCAACTCAGGCTCATCTGGACTTGGGTCACCAGCTGTATTTCTCATAGGAGGATGTAAACATTAAGGGAACTGCTCTCACCAAAAACAAACAAACAAAACAAGCTTGCAAAGTATTTCATTGCTTTATATATGGGGCTCTTGTGCACATACAAGTTGATATACAGAAAAAAAATTCCAGTCCTGGATGGACATCCATGCACTTGAAGGTCCCTATTGTAAGGCTTTGTAAAAGTTAAAATTACCCAGAATACAAGAGGCTACTTCTAAATCCACCATGAAAACCAAAGCTAAAACATCATTGAACCCATGACATACGTCAGTAGGGAAAGGTTTTGGTTCACAAAAAATTCCATTGATGTGCAATTTTAAAGCCTCTGGAAGTGAGGCCTTTCATAAAAAATCACTGAATTTCTATTTTATTTATTATAGGAACACCAGTGTCAAGACTTTTCCTTTATAGCACCCATGGCTAAGCTTCTCTCAGGCTCCAGTCCTGGGGATACCTGACCTTCCTCCAAGCTCTTGGACTTTTTTTTTTCCTTTCAGAGACAATATAAATCTTGTGATTGTGCTTCCTGCTTTGCTTGGGCCACGAGGAAGCTCAGAGATCAATCTGGCTCAGAAACTGGGTAGCACCTCACACACCTCTTCTGTGGGCTGCCTTTTTTTCTTCGGGCTTGTCTTACTGGATTGCCCACATTTTCTTTTTACACAGGTATCTTTATCTAGCAGTTTTTAAATGTTAATGTGTGATGTATTTTTGTGGGCTGCCTCAAACCCTTGGAAGAAGCTCAGGTTGAAGGGAGAGTGGAGGACAGAGGTCTCTAGGACCTGTTCCTTCTTCTCCACTAAATAAGAGATTTCCTGGTGGTCACACACGTGGGCATCCACATCCCACCACCCAGTTTCCCAAACTCGGAACCTGTGCCTGACCAAGAATCTCGAAACCTTTCCAGCTATCAGTAGCCCGAACAGCCAAGACAGTGCCATGGTGTTTCGTGGGGATGGCGGGTCTGCCCTGGGCAAAAGGGCCCTGTAGTCACTGCATCTCCAGGAGGCTGACCCTGCCCTCTGGTGCCCGCAGGTGGTGTACTTCACTGCGTTGCTGCCCTACTGCGTGCTCATCATCTACCTGGTCAGGGGCCTCACGCTCCACGGAGCCACCAATGGCCTGGCATACATGTTCACTCCCAAGGTATGGGCTGGAGGGGAGGGGCCCGAGGGCACCCCCATTCATCCTGCCACCTTCCAGGATGGGTGGAAGGGGGAAGACCAAGGGTGAGGGTAACAGTAGTGGACCCGGGGAAGGTGGGTGTGAGCCCGCCAGGCAGTGGAGGGGCGTGGATTCCGTCCTCAAACAGGCAGTCCCTATGCCCTGCTAATTCTGGGACATTACATCTTCCGTCCACCCTCCTCTTTGTCCTCACTGCCCCCAAACGACTGCTGCCCCAGCCCCACGTCTGGCCTTCACCCCAGTCTCACCCCAAACCCTCCCTCCAGCCTGCGGACCAAGTTGTTTACCAGGAGCGCCATGCCAGTCAGCTTGCACCTCCATGCACCCCACTCCCGACAGGGGTGCATCCGTACCCCGCAGGGCTCTCCATGATCCAGTCCCAGGCACCCCGCTCCCCAGTCACCCCACAGCTGATGCTAATCAAGGGAGGCCACCATTGCCTTTGGGGCAAGACAAGTTATTCATTTAGCAAATCTGGTCCCTGGAAACAAAATGACTTTGGCAGCACCCCCCTATTAGTGCCCCCATCACATTCCAAATGCCCCCTAACATTAGTGCTGAGGTACAACCCAGACATAGACACCAGCACCACCATTTCTGGAGGCCCAGACCCGTGCAGTGCCTGGGTCATGGATCAGGGGCTCAATACCTTTAAAAGCTATTTTACCCTACACTTTTCAATTGCACACCTCCTGCGGCTAAGAGGCAGTGGAGGGTAGGACGTGAGGATGCGTTTTATCTGCTGAGGACTGGGCTGGGCACGCATGGGGCCAGGAGAGCTGGGTTCGGGCCCCAGGCCTGCCTCTGGCTGGCTGTGTGCCACGGGCAATTCCTTCCCCTGTCTGGGCCTCCTGCCCCCTGCTGATCTGAGAGTCTGGGATTCCCACCCGGGGTTCTCCAGCCCTGTCCCTGCTGGCTTTCCAGATGGAGCAGCTGGCCAACCCCAAGGCCTGGATCAACGCAGCCACCCAGATCTTCTTCTCGCTCGGCTTGGGGTTTGGCAGCCTCATTGCCTTCGCCAGCTACAACGAGCCCTCCAACAACTGCCAGAAGCACGCCGTCATCGTGTCCGCCATCAACAGCTCCACCTCCATCTTTGCCAGCGTCGTCACCTTCTCTATCTATGGCTTCAAGGCCACCTTCAACTACGAAAGCTGCTTGAACAAGTAAGCCTGGGCCATCTGTTGGGCCCCAGGCCTCAAGCGGGGGTGGGCAGTGAGCCTCCAAAGGCCCGAGCTGAAAGGGTCCCTGGGAGGAGGCAGACACCAGAAGTCAAGGGGTGTGGGGCAAAGGGCACAGGCTTTGCTGTCCTCAATCCAAGGTTCAAATCAGAACCACCAGCAGCTGATGAGCATAAGGCAAGTCGGCGTCTGCCTGAAGGGATGAGGGCAGTTTTGTGTATTCAAACCACTTAGCACCAGTAGGGCATTCAACAGATAAACCTTAGTTTCTTCTACCCCATCTCCCCACCTCAGAGGTAACCAAGAGCTCTCCAGCTGAGCCATGGAGATTGCAGGATCTACTTTCTGCTGCCCCTTACCCAAAATATAAGAAACATCATCAAGAAGGTATGCTGTCCAATACTGTAGTCGCTAGCCACCAGGGGCTAGTGTAAACATTTAAATGTAAATTGATTTTAAATTAACTAAAATTTGGGGGACTTCCCTGGTGGCGCAGTGGTTGAGAATCCGCCTGCCAATGCAGGGGACACGGGTTCGAGCCCTGGTCCGGGAAGATCCCAAATGCCACCGAGCAACTAAGCCCGTGCACCACAACTACTGAGCCTGCAATCTAGAGCCCGCGAGCCACAACTACTGAGCCCACGTGCCACAACTGCTGAAGCCTGTGCGCCTAGAGCCCGTGCTGCGCAACAAGAGAAGCCACGGCAGTGAGAAGCCCCTGCACTGCAATGAAGAGTAGCCCCCGCTCGCCGCAACTAGAGAAAGCCCGCGTGGGGCAATGAAGACCCAACGCAGCCCAAAATAAAATAAGTTAAAAAAAATTAACTAAAATTTTAAATTGATTTAAATTTTGATTTAAATTGGTTTCCATTTCAATGCAAATTCTTTAAAATCAGTTCCTCAGTTGCACTAGCCTCATTCGAGTACTCAGTTGCCACATGTAGCTACTTGGTACCGTATTGGACAGCACTGATGGAGAACATTCCAATCATCACATGAAGTTCTGTCAGACAATGTTGGTCCAGAGGTTAAAATAGCCCAGCTGCGTGGGGTTGGTTCCTTTGATCATCACTGTT
Organism: Kogia breviceps; assembly: GCF_026419965.1. Lineage (NCBI taxonomy): Eukaryota > Metazoa > Chordata > Mammalia > Artiodactyla > Physeteridae > Kogia > Kogia breviceps. The sequence goes on from NC_081319.1 coordinate 42,206,648, forward strand.
CCTATCTGAGGCTTCTTCAAAGCCGTTCACAATCACACTGCCCTTTAAAAGCTCACCAATCAACAGATTCCCTTTGTTGGAGCGACCTCACCTAATCAGAAGAGACAGAGGGTTTGGTGACAGGGGCCTTTGTAATCAGCGAAGGTCAATCAGCTGCTCTGTTCTGCAGGGTGATTCTGCTGCTGACCAATTCTTTCGACCTTGAAGATGGCTTTTTGACAGTCAGCAACCTGGAGGAGGTGAAAAGTTACCTGGCGTCTGCCTACCCCAGCAAGTACAGCGAGGTGTTCCCACAGATGAAAAACTGCAGCTTGGAATCGGAGCTGGAAACGGTAAGGTGCTGGCAAGGTCTCGGCTTGCTTCTCCCCGCACGCTTCACAGGGCCCTTTGGGAGCTGCTCTAGAGAAAGTGCAACTTGAGGGGTGTGCACATCCTGTGAAAATCAGGGAAAACTCGGGACTTCCCTGGCAGTCCAGTGGTTGAGACACCACGCTTTCACTGCAGGGGGCACGGGTTTGATCCCTGGTCGGGGAACTAAGATCCCACATGCTGTGCGTGGTGTGAAAGCAAACAAACAAACCAAACCAAAACAACAACAAAATATATATATCTCTTCCTTATGCCTCTTAGAGGACGAGAACTCTGCCCACTAGTCTCCCCGAGTGCTGCACGCGAATCCCAGTCTCTACACAGTTCCTTTGGGTTCCGTGTCCTTTCTTCCTTTAAATTTTATTTTTAAAATTTAAAAATAGAGGAAAGTATAAAGAATAATATAACAAACACACATCTGCCCATCTCTCAGAATGAAAAATTGTAATATTTTGTCATTTGGGGCTCAGATTTTTTTTATGTAAAAGAAAACATTTCAGGGATAAAGGTAAAATCCCCTTTGTTCCTGTCCCCAAAGCTTTCACTGCTCCCCAGAGGCCAGAACCTTCATTTTGACGTCTTTATTACCCGTATATATTTATGAGTAATATTGTTGTTTTGTTTCAGTTTTTAACTAGAAATGAGAGGTCCTGGGAGATATCTTTCTCATTCAACATTTCATTTTTGAGACTGGTCTATGGTGATACATATGGACTCCCATTCATTCATTGTAAGAGCTACATTTTATTCCATCATTCAAATATCCTACAATTTACTGGACCCAGGCCAGCAGCAGTGGAAGCCCAGAGTCCTAACCACTGGACAACCAGGGAATTCCCTATGGATTCCCTTACTGATAGACATTTGGGTTTTTCCAAAAAACTTTTGCTACTAAAATCACATTTATTTATAATTTACAGAATTATATTTGCTATGCTGGCCACTTTTTTTTTTTGAACAATTGAAGTATTGTGTTACTTTCTTATATACATCAAAGTGAGTCAGTTATACATATATATTCTTTTTCATATTCTTTTCCATTATGGGATATTACAGGATATTGAATATAATTCCCTGTGCTGTAGAATACTACCTTCTGGTTTATCCATTCTATATGTATAGTTTCCATCTGCAGGTACGAAACCCCCAATCAAACCCTCCCCCCATCCCCCTTGGCAACCACAAGTCTATTCTCTATGTATGTGAGTCTTTTGTTCTTTCATAGATAAGTTCATTTCTGTCATATTTTAGTTTGTCAAACTTTGTTGAATTTAATTTTATTTTATATTGGAGTATAGTAGATTTACATTCTTGTGTTTGTTTTAGACACCCAGCAACCGGATTCAGTTATACATAGACATAGATCTATTCTTTTTCAGATTCTTTTCCCCTATAGGCTATTAAAGGGTGTTGAGTAGAATTCCCTGTGCTGTAGAGTAGGTCTTTGTTGGTATCTCTTTTATATATATTAGTGCGTATATGTTAATCCCAACCTCCCAAGTTATACCTCCTCCACCCCACTTTTCCCATTTGGTAACTGTAAGTTTCTTTTCTAAATCTGAGAGTCTCTTTCTGTTTTGTAAATTGGTACATTTGTATCAATTTTCAGAGTCCACCTGTAAATGATGTCATATTTGTCATTATCCGTCTGACTTACTTCATTTAGTATGATCATCTCTAGGTCCATCCTTGTTGCTGCAAATGGCATTATTTCATTTTTTATGGCTGAGTAATATTCCATCGTATATATTCACCACATCTTTTCTATCCATTCCTCTGTCGATGGACATTTTGGTTGCTTCCATGTCTTGGCTATTGTAAACAGTGTGGCAATAAAGGTTGGGGAACATGTGTCTTTCCGAATGATGGTGTTCTCTGGGATTACGCCCATGACTGGGATTGCAGGATCGTATGGTAGCTCTATTTTTAGTTTTTTAAAGAAGCTGCAGATTGTTCGCCATAGTGGCTGTCACAAATTTCCATTCCCACCAGCAGCGTGTAGGCAGCTTCCCTTTTCTCCACACCCTATTCTGCATTTATGCTTTGTGGATGTTTGCTGATGGCCATTCTGACTGGTGCGAGATAATACCTTGTCCAAGTTTTGATTTGCATTTCTCTAATAATCAGCGATGTTGAATATCTATCCCTGTGGGTTTTTTTTTTTTTAACAGTGTGAGTAAAGCTAAACTCTTGAAATTGGCTTCTTGAAAGTTGGCCCTGTTTAGAATTCTTTTTCCGCTACCTACAACAGGACATTTCTTTAGACCAGGGGTCATTTACTGCCCCTCAGGCCTTGCGAATATTAAGTGCCCATAAGCCCCCCTTTTAAAGATGTTATGAGAAACGGCCACAAGGCGGCAGCATTTCTTCATGCCCGACTCTGGTAACTCCGACAACCAGAGGCTTAGAGAAAGTCGTATTCCTGGGTTGTAAATTACATGGAAAATGCCCGAAGAAAACCCCGAGGGCTTACGTCTCGTTACTTCATCCATCCCCAACCCCTGCAAAAATGCTACGCAGATGGTGCTGTGGTACGTACGGGGCGCGCCTCTAAGGAACGAGGATAGAGGTGGGAACCCCACCACCGAACCCGTGAACACCAGGTGACTTTACAAAGCTCTTCCTGCCCAGAGGGTCCACCGTCCTTTGGGTGCACTAGGCTTGCTTCAGCTGTGGGAGGACCTGCCTGGATCTGGAGATTGTAGTCCCATGCAGAGGGGACCAGGCACTACAGGTCCAAGGGGGGGCTCGTTTTCCGGCACATCCTCCCACCCAGCTCCCTCAGCCCCAGTGCACTCCAGCCTTGGGACCCAGGCCTGCTCAGGCTCCAGGGATATGACACCAGCCTGGATCACCGAGGCCTCAGGGCAATATAGCAGGCATTTTTTTCCCTCTTTTTTCTTTAAATTTAATTTTTACTTTCTGTTGGAGTATGGTTGATTTACAATGCTGTGTTTGAGTTTTACAGCAGCTTGATTTAGTTATACATGTACCTGTTCTCTTTCAGATTCTTTTCCCACATAGGTTATTACTGAGTGTTGAGTAGAGGTCCCTGTGCTCTCCAGTAGGTCCTCACTGGTTATCTGTTTTTATACATATATATATATATATATATATATATATATATATATATATATATATATATATATATATATTAGTGTGTATGTGTTAATCCCAACCTCCTAATTTCTCTCTCCCCCCTCTGCAACTTCCCCCTTTGGCAACTCTAAATTTCTAAGGCTGTCTGTTTTTGTTTTGTCAATTATTTCATTTGTATGTTTTTAGATTCCACGTGTAAGTGATATCATATGATATTTGTCTTACTGTGTCTGAGTTACTGGACCTAGTGAGATCATCTCCTGATCCATCCATGTTGGTGCAAATGGCATGATTTCATTGTGTTTTCTGGCTGAGACATAGTCCACTGTGTATATGTAGCGCATCTTGTTTATCCATTCATTCATCTCGGTGGATTTTCGGTAGTTTTGATGCCTCGGCTATCGTAAATCTTACTGCAGTGACCACTGGGGTGCATGTGTGTATTTGAAGGATGGTTTTCTCCGGATACTTGCCCAGGAGTGGGGTTACTGGAGATTATGGGAGCTCTATTTTTCAATTTTTAAGGGCTTTCCCTACTGCTCTTCATTGTGGCTATTACCAATTTACCTTCCTCCCAACAGCATTGTTGGGTTCCCCTTTCTCCATGTCCTCTGCTGCATTTATTCTTTGGAGAATTTTTGATGATTGGTGCCAGGGGACAACTCGTTGTCATTTTGATTTCCATTTTTCTACTCGTTGGTGACGTTGAACATCTTTTCACGTGCTTTAAAAACAAAAAAACACAACAGGGTGAGTAAAGTTAATCTCTTGACATTGTTTTCTTGAAAGTCGGCCCTGTTTTGAGTTCTTTTTCCGTTACCTACAACAGGACATTTCTGGAGAGCAGGGATCATTTAGTGCCTAACAGGTCTTGTGAATATTAAGTGACCATGGGCAGCGTTTTAAGGATGTTGTTATGAGAAGCGGCCACAAGGCGGCAGCATTTCTTCATGCCCCACTCTGGTAACTCGGGCAACCCACAGGCTTAGAGAAAGCCGTGTTCCTGGGTTGTAAGTTACGTGGAAAATGCCCGAAGAAAACCCCAAGGGCCTGTGTCTGGATACTTGCCACCCCCCTCACCCTGCAGACTGATTCCCAACCCCTACAGTAGTGCTATGCTGATGGTGCCGTGGTTCGTAGGTGGGGCGTCTCTAAGGAAGGAGGCTGGAGGTGGGAACCCCACCAGCAGGAGCCGTGGAGATCCGGTGTCTTTTCACAGCTCTTCCCTCCCAGCGGGTCCACCATCCTTTGGGTGCACTAGGCTTGCTTCAGCAGTAGGAGGACCCGTCTGGATCCAGAGACTGTGGTCCCATGCAGAGGGGACTAGGCACCACAGATACAAGGGTGGGGCTCGTTTGCTGGCACATCCTCCCCAGCTCTCTCAGCCCCATGACAGCCGAGCCCTGGATCCCAAGCCTGCTCAGGCTCCAAGAATGTGACACCAGTCCTGGTCACCAAGGCCTCAGGGCAATATAGTCTGCATTTTTTTCCTCTTTTTTCAATTTATTTTTTATTTGCTATTAGAGTATGGTTGATTTACAATGCTGTGTTTGAGTTTTACAGCAGCTTGATTCAGTTATACATATACAAGAACCTATTCTCTTTTGGATTCTTTTCCCACATATGTTATTACTGAGTGTTGAGTAGAGGGCCCTGTGCTCTCCAGTAGGTGCTCAATGATTATCTATTTTATAATTATATATATATATATATTAGTGTGTATGTGTTAATCCCAACCTCCTAATTTCTCCCCCCCCACCCCGCAACTTCCCCCTTTGGTAACTCTAAATTACTTATCTAAGGCTGTGAGTCTGTTTTTGTTTTGTCAATTAGTTCATCTGTATCCTTTTTTAGATTCCACCTGTAAGTGATATCATTTATTTGTCTTACTCTGACTTCCTGGACTTAGTTAGATCATCTCCTGATCCATCCATGTTGCTGCAAATGGCATGATTTTGTTCTGTTTTCTGGCTGAGTAATAGTCCACTGTGTACACGTATGGCGTTTTCTTTATCCATTCATTCAACTCGATGGACATTTCGGTAGTTTCGATGTGTCGGCTATTGTAAATCTTACCTCAGCGACTGCTGGAGTCCATGTGTGTATTCGAAGGATGGTTTTCTACAGATATCTGCCCAGGAGTGTCATTGCTGGACCTTATGGGAGCTCTATTTTTCAATATTTAAGGACCTTCCCTACTGCTGTCCATTGTGCTGTTACCAATTTACCTTCCCACTAACAGGGGTTCCTTGTTCTCCAGACACTGTCTCGTATTTATCCTATGTAGACTTTGTAGGGTTTTTTGACCAGGCTGATTGTCTTTCCTACTGCTGTGAGGTGATAACATTGTAGTTTTGATTTGTATTTGTATCATAATTATATATGTTAAACTTTTTCCTTGTGCCTTTTGGCCATATATATATATATTGGAGAAATGTTTTAGGTCTTTTTTCCATTTTTTTGACTGGGTTGTTTTATTGTTGAGTCGTACGTGCTGTTTGTGTATCTTTGAAATTTAGCCCTTGTAGGTTGCATCATTTTGAAATATTTTCACCTCGTCCGTAGATGTTTTTGTTCATGGTTTCCCTCGATGTGCAAAAGCTTTATGTTTGATTGGGTCCATTGGTAGGTTTGCTTTTATTTCTGTTGCCTTGAGTCTGCCCTAAGAAAATGGTATGATTTATGTCACAGAATGTTGTGCCTATGTTCTCTTCTGGGGTTTTAAGACTTGTATTTAGGACTTTAATCCCTTTTGAGCTTATTTTTGTGTATAGTGTGAGGGTGTGTTCTAACTTTATTTGCGGCTGTTCAGCTTCCAACACTACTTGCTGAAAAGACTGTCTTTTCGCCATTGTATATTCTTGCTTTCTTTGTTGAAGCTTGACTGTAGGTGTGTAGGTTTATTTCTGGCCTCTCTATTCTGTTCCATTGATCCATATGTCTGTTTTTGTGCCCATGACACTGTTTTCTTTACTGCAGCCTAGTAGTATTTTCTGAAGTCTGGGAGAGTTATGTCTCCTGCTGTGTTCTTTTTCCTCAGGATTGCTTTGGCAATTCTGGGTCTTTTCTGGTTCCAAATAAAGGATTATTTGTTCTGGTCTGTGAAAAATGCCATGCATTATTTGATAAGGACCTCATTAAATCTGTAGATTGCTTTGCATAGTGTGGCCATTTTAGCAACATTATTCTAGGACTTCTTTTTTAAAATATTTATTTGGCTGCACCAGCTCTTAATTGCGGCACATGGGCTCCTTAGTTAAGGCTCACGTGCTCCTTGGTTGTGGCACGCATGTGGGATCTAGTTCCCTGACGAGGGATAGAACCCAGGCCCCGTGCATTGGGAGTGTGGAGTCTTATCCACTGTGCCACCAGGGAAGTCCCTAGGACCTTTATTTTTCACATTAATTTTCAGGTCAATTTGACAAGTTCCACTGGTGGGTGGGAAATCCCTTTAACATTTATTAGAATTGCACTGACTCTGTAATATAACTTGGGAACAATCAATATCTTTTCAACTGTGTCTTTGATTTAGGAACAGGCTTTTTCTCATCATTCACTGAAGTCTCCTTTTATATTCTGCAACTAATTTTCTCCACGAAATCCTGGCAGATATTTGATTACCTTTATGTCTGTGAACCTTATTGTTTTGTTCCTATTGTAAATAGTGTCATTCATTTCCCAATTTCTACCATTGCTGGTTTTCATTGCAAAAGAAAGCTAACGGTTTTTGTGTTGGTTTTCTATCTAGCAACCTTGATGAATTCTCTTATTCTCGTATTTGTCTATATTTGCTTTACTTTTCTATGTAACTCTTATGGCACCTGCGGATCCTAGGAATTTTTTTCTAGCACAGTGGAAGTGCAAATGAGAGTGGGCATGTTTGTCTAATTCTTATATTTAATGTAAATACTTCTAGAGACTGCTTCTAGAAAGTGTCTCTAGAGAATGCCTTTCAAGAAGAGGGAACAGTAAAGGCCCATAGCTCTGCTTGCCAGTAAGGTAACTTGGAGTTTTTTTGGCCCTTTGATTTCGTAGGTGGAGCCATTCCAGGTCATTTCATGGATGAGGCAACATTGTTACTCCTTCCTCCCTGCTTACAGTGACCTGTGGCTCGACCCTCCCTACCAGGGTGTCAGCAGCTCCCCAGACCTCAGCCCCTGCCTTTGAGGCCTGGATCCTGTTCACATGATTTCTGAGGCCTGCTTGTGTTCCCGCTCTCAGTTCAAATATCCTTTGTTTTTGGCACCTGGGAATTTTCCTCACTTAGTTTTGAGTTTGGCTCAGTGCCCAAGAATTGTGTGGTTATTGATTTATTTAGACTTTTTTCCACTTGAATTTTTCCATGAATCTTTAACAAAGTCTACAGTTAAACTATACCTTGAGTTCCCTCCCAAACAGTACAAGGACTTTCAGACACTTTCACTCACCCCTCCTGTTTTAAATACCTTTTATGTCCAATTTTTAATTTATTTTTTTTAAAGGTTAACAGATTTTTTTTTTTTTTTTTGGCTGCGTTGGGTCTTCGATGCTGTGCGTGGGGTTGCGGTGAGTGGGGTGGCTACTCTTCTCTGTGGTGTGAGGGCCGGGCTTTTCATTGTGGTGGCTTTTATTGTTGCAGAACACGGGCTCTAGGCGCGCGGGTTCAGTAGTTGTGGCTCACGGGCATAGTTGCTGTGTGGCTTGTGGGATCTTCCTGGACCAGGGTTCGAACCCGTGTCCCCTGAATTGGCAGGTGGATTCTTAACCACTGAGCCACCAGGGAAGTTCCCAATTCTTTTTAAACTGATAAATTGGATGCTATTGTTATTTTATACAACAGTGTCTGTAATGACCTGCATGCTTGCTATTTAATTTGTTCACCTTTATTGCATCCCAGCTCTCTTCTGGGGGCATGTATTATCAGTGACATTGTTTAGCACTGTCGGCTCATGGTAATAAAAAGCAGGCCACCTTCAGTAGGTTCTGTTTTTGTTTTTAAATTCTCTGGAAGTGATCACTCCCTTATGGTCTGCACCCAGGGCGGATGAATACCACTGTCCCCATTGGTAGGCTGTTGAGCTGACCTATATTTTGAATCTTGACAATCCAACATCTGCCATTCCAGGGGAAGGGTGCTGAAATCTTAGTTCTTATTCCTGCTCACTCTTCACTCCTAGTGGCATGTTTTCTGGTCAGTTTATAAATCTCGGGTTGCAAGCTCACTGCTTGATTCATCTCTGGTGGTCTTACAGGTAACCCAATTCAGACCTGCAATGGAAGCTTTCCCCACGGTTTGCTTCTGCTACTGGCAGCCAGGGGGTGCTCTCCCCGCCATGAGCCCTTTCAACCAGGAGTTGAGGCTCTATTTCCACAGTTCAGTATCCCTACAACAGCGTTACCGCCCCAGGCATCTGGCCACAGAGCAGTCTTGTCTGTTTGGTTGCCTGCCGTCCAGGCAAGCTCCCCACCATTCTGGCTCCTATAGCTGTGGTTCCACCATCTCAGCTCCCAGAACCACCTAGTCAGTCATGATACAGGAAGCAGAAATTATCCAACCATTATTTTACTATATTTTATCCATAATGATGTGAGTTGGTGCAGGAGAGAGGAACTCAGTGTTCCAAGTAGACTGAGATGTCTCCTCACACTCTGCAAATAAGGGCTCCTGACAGCTCAACCTGAGTGGGCTGGCGTGCAGATGGAACACCCAACCTCAGAATATGGCTTCTCGTGGCTGATTCTCAGGTTCCCCAAGTAGCTTAGCACCTGGAGAAGGAGTCCTAAGTCCCCCGGGTGTGTAACTGGTGTCTTCATCCTGTGGGCAGGCCGTCCAGGGCACTGGCCTGGCCTTCATCGTCTACACAGAGGCCATTAAAAACATGGAGGTGTCCCAGCTGTGGTCGGTGCTCTACTTCTTCATGCTGTTGATGCTGGGCATTGGAAGCATGCTGGGGAACACGGCCGCCATCCTCACCCCTCTGACCGACAGCAAGGTCATCTCCAGCTACCTGCCCAAGGAGGCCATCTCAGGTGAGCAGGCCAGCGAAGGTGGTGGGGCTCGGGGAGGTGAGCAGAGGGGGAGTCTCCTCGGGGGCCGTGGGCTGCAGCAGCCTCACAGGGGTTCTGCCATGGCTCTCCTCTCGGGCAGTCTGGGACCTGGTACACGTGATTCTCCCCCATGCATCTGGTTCTCCACATCACAGGGAAGTGAAGTGAAGTGGTCACCCCAACCTTGGCAAAGGCCAAACTCCCCAACATGGCCCTCAAAGCTCTCCAGGCTAGCAGAGAACCTGCTTTTGTCTTCATGTGTGTTGACTGACACATAACGAGGGCAACACGTACATTTCTCGCACCAGAGAGCCCTTCCCTGCTCCTGCCCCGTCAGTACGCCCCCACCCCCCTCCTCTGTCCCGTCCGTGTAAGAATCCAGCCTAAGACCATACACCACAATTCATCTACCCATTCTGCAGTTGGCAGACCTTTGCCTTGTGAGGGAAAAGAACCTGTTTACCCAAGCCTGCCTCTCCGCTTCACTCCACCACCCATCTGCTCCAGTGCAACCCGGCAGTGTCCGGAGAACCGTGACTCCTCACCCCCACATCCGGAACCCCTCATCCCAGCCCACATCAAACCCAGCTCCCACCAGAGCCCTCTAGCGCTTAGCCTCCCTGTGCTCAGGAGCCAGCATTATGTGAGCCTCCCCTCCGGCACAGAGCCTGTTCTCCTTGTGTCCGCCTCAGGACAGCGGTGGGGCTCACTGGCTGGTGGTGTAGGGTGTGGCCATGGAAAGGGCTGGTGGGAGCTTTAGAGTCTAATACTTTGTGGGGTGCCCAACTGGGGCCAGAGCTTCGGTTCTGGAGACAGAAGGGCCTGTGTCTGAATTCCAACTCACTCTCTTTCTGTGCTGTGGGATGTTCGGAAAGTTAGCCGACATCTCTGAGCCTTGGCTTCCCCTCTGTAGAAGGGGGCTCCTGATAACCTGCCCCAGAGGCTAAAGGCTCCACTGCATGGCAAGTGCCTGGGGCATAGTGGCAGCTGGGTAAGCATTCGTTTCTTCTCTTCCCCTCCCTACTCCTCTCTTCTGGTCAGATGTGAATCCTCTCTAGGGGGTCCTGTGAGGGGTGCCCTGCAGCTCAAATCTCCTCCCCTGATTCACTTCCCATGAGCTCAGTGGCTGAGTTGCTGGGATAAACAGTCACCAGACCTATAGCCTGGGTGAGATCCCCCTAGACAGCAACACCTACAAGTTTCTTTTCCACCGAGTTTGATTCCCCGCTACTGGACAGCTCCATGAATTAAAAGCAAGAAGTCCTGCTGACACTCCTCGCAACACCTCTGTCCCATGCTGCCCAACACACACACGTGGCGCACACCTGCAGAGAGGCCAATCCATGACGGCTGCCCAGCCCACGCGGATGAACCGAATGGCCAGCGCCTCCTCAGGGTCCATGGCTCTTGGGCCCCACAGAAAGCTGGGTGCACAGGCCCGGGTCTCAGGCAGGTGAGCAGCTGGTCCTGTGTTTCTAGGTCTGGTGTGCCTCGTGAGCTGTGCCATCGGCTTGGTGTTCACCATGGAGGCCGGCAACTACTGGTTCGACATCTTCAACGACTACGCTGCCACGCTGTCCCTGCTGCTCATTGTCCTGGTAGAGACGCTGGCCGTGTGCTATCTGTACGGACTGAGGAGGTAGGAGGCCCTGCCCCTGACAACTGCCCAGGAAACCCGCCCGTGAAGGCCATGCCTCACAACACTTTCTGCCACATGTAGTTTAGAGAATCGCAGGTGTTCACATTATGCACGTGGGTCTTCGTGGTCTACAGTGCAGGGTCCTGCTAGGTCAGTGGCAGCAGGTGGGGAGGTGGTGACAGACACGCCGCAGGGTCCAGGAGAGGCAGGGGCTGTGGTTCTCACTGTGACAGTCTCACCCGGCCCCCTCCCCCCCCCCCCCCATGGCTGCCTCTTCCACCGTGGGGAGCAGTTTCTAAGGCCCTGGACTGGAGGTAAGACACCAATCTGGATGCTGGGCCTGGGTCGGCCACTTCCTGGGTGCCCTCAGGCAAGTCACATCACAGCCCTGGACCTCAGTCCCCTTTCCTGGGAAACGGGGAGGTGGCTGGGTCAGCATTTCCCAAAGTGCTGAGATACTTTCCATACTCATTTGTGTGTGTGTCCCAGAAAAATATATGATTAGCCTATCCAATCCATGGTCCAAAACAGATATTGTCATGCTATTGCTAAATTCAGGTAAAAGGGTCAATTTAAAAAAGCCCACAGATGATGGAAATCACAATGGTGGGCTGCAGGCAGCTACACTTGGGAAGCACTGCTCCATGCCAGCTCCAACGGGTCAGGGCCAAAGTGCTTCTGATTCCTTCAGGTTTGGTTCTCCCTCCCTCCGCCCCAGAAAGCCTGCTCTGGTTTCAGGGGACAAAAGCGATTCCCCGCTGGGGGTGTTTCTAGGGGGAAGGAGAGTTGCTGACAGGGTGGGAGGGGTGCAGTGGGGCTGCCCTCGAGGTCCCCTGGTGTTGAGGACTGGCTTCACAGGTGTCCCGCCAGGCCCTCTGTTCCCACTGTCGCTGCCCTCTGGTGCACAGCAGCAGCCTCCAGCTGAAGGCCGGCACCAGGAGGATGGCCTCTGATGTCCACTCACCTATGGGGGGTTGCTTTGCCCCCTCTGTGGTGGCCTCAGCCCTTCTCCCCTCCCTGCCCCCAGGACCCCCAGAAAGAATCGGAGACGGCCAGTGTGGTAGTGTTCAGCCATCAGTGGCGCCCAGCACAGAATCTTCCTGAGCAGGTGGGGAGGTGTGGCCTGGACTGCCTGGCGCCAACAGCATGGATAATCCAAGCTTTCTCTCCCCACCTCCAAACAGATTCGAAAGCGACCTGAAGGCTATGACTGGGCACGCTCTGAACTGGTACTGGAAGGCCATGTGGGGCGGTGTGAGCCCGCTGCTCATCATCAGCCTCTTCATCTTCTACCTGAGTGACTACATCATCACGGGGACCCTGCAGTACCAAGCCTGGGATGCCTCCCAGGTATCTGCCACCTCGGGCCCCAGGCTCGTGAGCGATCACGGGCCTCTAGTTTTCCGAAACCAAGGCACTCTCTCCAGGGTGGGGATAGGTTATTTGTCACAACATGGAAACATCACCCGGGTATGTAAAACAAACTCAGAGCCCAGCTCTGCTGTCCAGGGCTGAGTTTTTCAACATGGGCTGCAGTGAAAAGAGTGAGATTGCGTCTACAACTTCCTGGTGGCCTCTGTCCACTGAGGCCACTCAGGAAAGGCCAAGCAAGGCTGCAGGGCATGGCCCCTGAGGAGCGGGGTGAGGCAGGGACTGGTGTTTATACTGGAGTTACTAGGACAGCACGGGGGACTGAGGGGGGCACTCAGGTGGCGGGGCTGCATCTGCTCACCCAGCAGAGGGCAGCACATCAGTGCTTTAACAACCTGGACAGCCGTATCACTGCACCGGGCCTGAGGGTCAGCCTTGGCTATCCTTGCACAGGCACTCTCATAAAACAAGATTTACTTTTTAAGGAAAGTAATACAACAGACCAATTTGCATTTCTTTCCCTGTGGGTAGAAGATGCTGCCCCTTAGCATATGGTGTGTGTGGAGTGTGCAGACAGGGTGCACAGGGCCCATGCTCCAGTCCACACACTCCAAGCTGCACCCTGGCTGGGAAGGCGCCCCCTTGTCTGGTTCTGGCAGTGGTGCCGAGCAGGGCTTCCCACCCCGCAGTGGAGGAGCAGGGTGTTTCCTCCAGTCCATGCAGCCTGATACTTTTGGAAAATGCAATTAACAGTGAATTCCTTTAAAAAAAAAAAAAGAGCAAATACAAGCACCAAATACGTATAAGATTCAGCAGACACAGGATTATGCTGTCAAACTGCTAAAATCATTTATGTTTCCTCCCAATTCCTGTAATCTACACAGAGTAACAGACGAGCAACAGTCAAGTCTGTGGGCTGGTTCCCACGGCCACACTCACTGTGGCATTATGTTTACAAACCGTATATGCTTTGGTTGACAGCAAGTACCTGCTCCCTGGACTTAGCTGTCGTCTGGTTCCTTTGTGGAAAGGTAGCGCAGCATTTATTGGCTTTTGGGCCTCAACTGGTTTCTCATCAGTTTTGCATTTAGGGAAACATCCATCATTCTTCCAACTAGGTCCTGAGGTCCATTAACACTTCTCCTGAGATGAGAGCTGTGCTGCTGGACACAGAAGCTAGTAACCACATGTGGCTATTGAAATTTAACTCATTAAAATTAAAATAATTTAAAGTTCACTTCTTGTGCATCACCAGCCACATTCCCAGTGCTCAATGGCCACCTGTGCCTAGTGGCTGCTGTACTGGACAGCACTGGGCAAGGGTAGCCCCTACATTTAGGTCCCCTGCTGCTGCCTTGAACTTAAGCCTTGGATTAGTCTCATGGCTGCTCTTTCCAGGTAACTCCAAACAAACAGGATGCACAGGGGGAGTTAGTCTGCCCAGCAGAGCCACTAGTGACCTGCACGCAGAGCTGGGGCGGCCCAGGGTGTAAGGATGCCCGGCCGCAGATGCTCTCTTCCTCCACCTGGAGGGCCTGAGGCCCAGAGGGGTGGTGCCCCCAGAAGGCTCCGCATGGGAGGTTCTTTCTTCTGACACTCAGGTTCCTTCTTCAGGGCCAGCTTGTGACCAAGGACTACCCCCCGTATGCACTGGCCATCATTGGGCTGCTTGTGGCCTCCTCTACCATGTGCATCCCACTGGGGGCCCTGGGGACTTTCATCGTGCGCCACCTCAAGCGGGGAGACACAGCCTCCGTGGCCTGAGAGCTGGGCTTCCCCGAGACTGCCGTCAGCCGCTATCTTACAGCCACTTACGTACAGATGGAGGCGCCTCGGCTGCTTTTGGAAATATTGACTCCGGAAGCACTCAGCCCATCGTCTTCTCGACTCTAGAGAGGATTAGGAAGGTGAAAAGAAAGACGACTCCCTCAGCAGGACACACAGCCCGCTCACCGAGCCACCCCCAGAGTCACACACGGTGCTTCCTCCCTGTCACCACAAAGGCAGAATTCTCACAGCCAGTCTTGAAGACAACTGCTTGACTCTAGCAAAGTCCTAGAAGTAGGGCACACCGGGAACTGAAATTTGACTAGTTTTTATGGGATAAAATTTAAGGAATTTTTTTTTTTTCCTGAAGAGATCCCAAAATACTAGCGGGCATTCATTTTTAGAGAATTTTGAAAAGGAGTTTTTTAAACTAAGATGACTAATCTGAATGTCATCAATGCAAAATTAATTAGTTCTTTTTTCAGTCACAGTGAACCTGCAATCACGGTGTTCTCCTTAGCTAATAGGATTGACTGGCCATAAAGAAAGAAGGCCTTTGTTTGGAGCTCACAAAAGGAGTCACTTTTCCCTAATCTGAGGCCTCTCAGTGGGTCCAAGACCAGTCCTCTCTACAAACAACCCCAAACCACCTTCGGCCCTGGTGTCTCATGGCACTGAAGAGCTGCCAGAGCCTCTATGAGGATGAAAGTGAAGCAAACTTTCCCATAGACCTAAGGTTATATTTGGACATGATGACCAACTTTTTATAGGAAAGACCATGCCCATAACTAGTTTTAAGTTATTTATCTATACATAAGTTTTCTAAAATATATAGAAAGACGGCTCTCAAACAGAACACCCAGTAAGTGAAGACACCATCTTTATGATACAGCATTAGTCCACCTTGTGAACGTCTCCTGTCTTTTAACTGCAGTAAGTAGGTCAAGGTTATCCCAGAAGTGAGGAGGTCCCTTACTGCTCTAACATTCCTGAATTCCATGTTCTCAGTGAAGCACACAAAGTTTCTTTGAGTAGATTTGTACAGACATCTTTAAGGACACTTAAACATTCACCTGGGACATCAGCAAGGAACGGCTTTTCTTTAAAAACTTCGTTTTCATGCCATAAACTTCCCCATAACAAGAAATAGGCATTAGAAAGGTCTTAGGCAGTCTTGAACTTCCAGCTTCACCTCATGCCCATAAAAAGACCACTTGGTGGTGGTAGGTAAGCTGGACAGCCCAGCCCAGCCCAGCCGCATGTAAGTCAATGAAGTTAGAACACACCCTCACCCCATATACAAAAATAAACTCAAAATGGCTTAAAGACTTAAATATAAGACATGACACCATAAGACTCCTAGAAGAGAACATGCTCTGACATAAATCATACCAATGTTTTCTTAGGTCACTCTCCAGAGACAACAGAGAAAAAAGCAAAAATAAACAAATGGGACCTAAACAAACTTAAGCTGTTACACAGCAAAAGAAACCATAAACACAACAAAAAGACAACCTATGGACTGGAAGAAAATACTTGCAAATGATGTTACCAACAAGGGCTTAATTTCCAAAATATACAAACAGCTCATACAAGTCAACAAAAAATAAACAACCCAATCCAAAAATGGGCAGAAGACCTAAACAGACATTTCTGCAAAGACAACATACAGATGGCCAATGTGCACATGAAAAGATGCTCCACATCATTATTAGAGAAATGCAAATCAAAACTGCAAATCAAAATGTCACACACCAGTTAGAATGACCATCATTAAAAAGTCTACAAATAACAAATGCTGGAGAAGGTGTGGAGAAAGTGGAACCATCCTACACTGTTGGTGGGAATGTAAACTGGTGCAGCTATTATGGAAAACAGTATGGACGTTCCTCAAAAAACTAAAGATAGAGTTGCCATATGATCCAACAATCCCACTCCTGGGCATGTATTCAGACAAAACTATAATTCAGAAAGATACAGGCACCCCTATGTTTATAGCAGCACTATTTACAATATAGCCAAAACATGGAAACAATCTAAATGTCCATCAACAGATGAATGGATAAAGATGTGCTACATAAATACAATGGAATATTACTGAGCCACAAAAAACCAAAATCATGCCATTTGCGGCAACATGGATGGACCTAGAGATTATCATACTAAGTGAAGTACGTCAGAGAGAGACAAATACCATATGATCTCACTTACATGTGGAATCTAAAATATGATACAAATGAACTTATCTATGAAACAGAAACAGACTCACAGAGAACAGACGTGTGGTTGCCAAGGAGTGGGGGTGGAGGAAGGATGGATTGGGAGGCTGGGATCAGCAGATGCCAACTATTATATATAGAATGGGTAAACAACAAGGTCCTCCTCTGGCACAGGGAACTATATACAGTATTCTGTGATAAACCATAATGGAAAAGAAAAAAAAAATCACTTGGCTTTAAAATGCATGAACCAGCATTTACTTACCACAACTAGTCAGTCTTCCGATTTCTCATCAGAAGGTTCTTCAGTGTCACAAAACCTCACCTATCAAGGCTTGGAGAGTGAGCACACTCGA
Organism: Kogia breviceps; assembly: GCF_026419965.1. Classification (NCBI taxonomy): domain Eukaryota; kingdom Metazoa; phylum Chordata; class Mammalia; order Artiodactyla; family Physeteridae; genus Kogia; species Kogia breviceps. The sequence continues at coordinate 42,223,495 of NC_081319.1, forward strand.
CAGCAAATACACAGCACAAAGTCTGTTCCTGAATCCTTACTGGTCAGTCTCCGAGCCTCCAGCCCTGGTCACTGTCTTACAACAGGGGCCGCCCCTCGGGGGTTGGTCATCACCTGGGTATTTCAGCCCTGAATGCTAGGTATCCTCAGGAGCGTAGACACAAATGTTGTTCTAGAGCAGTTCTTTATTCACAGTCGCTCCACCTCAGTGTCCATTCAAACCACCCAGGAGCATTTAAAACTCCTGGTGTCCAGGCCATGCCCTGGAACCTGCCAAATCTGAGAACCAGGGCCCTATTTAAGAGAGAAGGAAAATGTGTCATACATTTAGGCACACTTACATCAAAAGTGACCTTTAAAAGTGTGAAAGCACTTTTGAGCATTTCTAATTGTATGGAAAAGTTACTTCTCCAGAATAATTTTTGCTCACAGAAGTCAAATAGATGAAGTCCCATTATTATAGACTAATGTGCTCCAGATGAAAATGTCTCCAGCTTGGGTTGTTTTATTCTGCTTTCTGAGAACTGCATGAAGAGCAGAACATTTCATAGTAATCCTCTTGAACCACTAAGTCCTGTTTCAAAAACTTCTTTGAATTCTTTGACTATTTTCTAGGGACTGCACAAAAGCAGTCATCTTAACATTTGTCCACACTCTTCCAATAAGCTGGAGAGAAAAAGGCACGTTCCATCCCTGGGCCCTTAGCAGTACAATGACATTAGAGCCAGACACAGACTCCAGAAAGCTTTCTGATTATACTAAAAACACACCTACTCTTCACTTAGTTCTAAAGAATCAGGTAGGGAAGTATTTGGTTTTTTTAGCAATTGTCATAAATAAAACCCTAAATAAATATATCTCTAGGTCTTTTTGGTCACTTATGAGATGTACTTTTGTTTTGAGACCTCTCAACACAAGATTTTCCCTCCTTATGTAAAGATACTAGCTAATTTTGAAAAAAAAAAAAGGAAAATAAAGGAGAATGCATCTGGTCTCTTTTCTACTGCCTTCTCTATGTTTGCTTCCTCACATGCAGTGAAACCGCACCAATGAAGGCCATCACATGAGAAGAGGATCACATGGTAACAGGAAGGGTAGCATCCAAAAGAGAAATTAGGGGAAAAAATTCTAATTTGCTGGATTTAAACAGAATGTGAGCTCTTCCGAATTGCTGCAGAATCTTTCCAACCCTTTTGAGAGGTGCCCTGGGCAGTCTGCCCACCTCAGGATCCCTTGTTGGCTGAGGCCATGAGAACCCACACAATAGGTTTGGGTGTGACCTCAGAACTGTCCTGGGGTGGAAAGAGCATGTAAACTATTGTGTTATATTTCTGTATAAGTTATTTTACATAGAAAAATTAATTTATGGCTGTTCCACTTTATAGATAGAAAAGCTGGGGAAGAGAATTAATTCACCCAACCATTTTCTACTCAACATTCAGTCAGAGGAAGAAAAAAAAACAAGCGATTTAAACAATCCTTTTGTAAGGCAAAAAGTACGTCTACAAATATGAAATTCTCAACCAGAATTTTCTGACCAGTCTCTTACATGTGAATCATGTGTCCTTTCATATTGCCCACCTGCATAGGATCAGCCGTTATGGAGTATATTACAATCCAGTCCCTGTGTAGGCTCTGGGGAAAGTTCTGGTCCCTGGACTTCATGGCTCTTAGATTCTGGAGGGGAAAAGAGACAATGATAGATAACAAATGATATAATTACAGACTGTGATCTTTTCTAAGAAGGAAATAAATGGGCCAAGTGATGGTGTGAGAGAGACAGTGCTTCAATCAGGTGGTCCGAGGAGGAGATTATGTGGACTGAATTTTGAAGAAGAATGAATTAGTTATTGGAATTGCTGGAAGGTCTGTCCAGGCAGAGGCAATGGCAGTGCAAAGACCCTCGGGAGAAAGAGCAGAAGGGAGGCCTGTGGTTGGACTGGGGAGGGGAGCCATGGGAGCTTGGAGAAGTGGGCAGAGACCAGGTCATATAAGCCTTGTAGGCCACAGCAAAGAGCTTCAGTTTTCTTCAAAGAGCAACAGAATCTCACCTGAGGGTTTAACGTGGGGCACTGCGTCATCTAGTTTACACTTGAAAGATCACTTGTAGCTGTGCAGAACGGACTGGAGAGGGCTGTAGCTGGGGACCTTGGAAAATTATTCCAGGAGCTACTTTAGTAAGTCCATGGAAAAGATAATGGTGGCATGGACTTGGAATGAATATGGAGAGGAATAGGTGGGTCTGAGTTATATTTTGGCAGGGGAGAGTTGCCAAGACTTGCTTTATGGACTGGATGCATAGTTGAGAGGAGAGGGATGAAATGTTTGACTTACTGGGTGGATGCTGGTGGCATTTCCTGAGATGGAGAAAACTCGGCATGGAACCAATCTGCAGAGTATAAATCAAGAGCTCGGGGGGTGGGGGGGAAGAGCTCTGCTTGACCGTACTGAGTTTGAGATGCCTGTGAATCAGGTGGGAATATCTGGTAGACAGCAGAACATTAGAATCTGGACCTTTGGGAAAGGTCCGATCTAGAGGTATATATTTGGGGGTCACAACTTAAAGATGCTATTTTAAAACCATGGGTCTAAATGACATCACCTGGGGTAAGTGTGTACATGGAGAAGAGGGTTTAGGACCAAAGCCTACAAAAAAATCCAACATGTGTTCAGACAGGGCCACAGGTTCTTTTCCATCTTTCTCACTGAGAGAGGGGGTCTGTATCCCTGGCCCCTGAATCTGAGTGGGCTTGTGAGTGCTTCGACCAATAGAATATGGCAGAAGGGACACCATTGGACATTAGAGGCTAGATCATAAAAGGCCATGCAAGCTTCCACCTGGCGTGCTGGAACACTCATTCCGGCCGCCGTGAGCCAACCAGGTATGAAGTCCTACGACCTTGAGGCTGCCGTGCTGCAAAGCCACATAGAGGTGCTCCAGCTCACAAAACCAGCTGCTCCACCTTCCAGCCACCCCTGTGCAGCAGCAAACCAGCTTGGACCAGAGACCAGCCCCTCTGTCAGCTGAGTATCACTGAGTGACCTCTGTCAGTGCCATCTGGAACAGATCACCCAGGTGTGCCAGGCTTCATTCCTAACTTGCAACACTGTGAGATTACTTTCCAGAAATAGATAACTAGAACAGGGATAAAGCAGAGAGGAGACATCAGTAGGCAATGGAGTTGTGAGTAAGGCTAGACAGAACCCAGGAGAATGTGTGCTCCCAAAAGGTCAGGAGAAGGACATCTTAAATTCTCCTAAACATGACTTACAACCTGTACTTTCTACTTCTCCTAACCTCAAAGTCTATGTTCAAACCGAAGTCTAATAGGACCTCAATTTAGGACATAAAATGTAACATGATATTTTAATGATACTTTAGCTTCCTACAGCTAGAAAAATAAACACGCAACAGGCATGCATCACTGAAAATGGTGAATGAAGAAAGATGAGGCGGTTCGAGAGAGGACGGCGGAAGAGACACGGAGATCACCTTCCTCCCCACAGATACATCAGAAATACATCTACACGTGGAACTGCTTGTGTAGAACACCCACTGATTGCTGACAGAAGACCTCAGACCTCCCAAAAGGCAAGAAACTCCCCAAGTACCTGAGCAGGGCAAAAGGAAAAAGAATAAAGAGACAAAAGAATAGGGACGGAACCTGCACAGTGGGAGGGAGCTATGAAGGAGGAAAGGTTTCCACACACTAGAAGCCCTCTTCACGGGCGGAGACTGCAGGTGGCACAGGGGGGAAGCTTCAGAGCCACGGAGGAGAGCGCAGTAACAGGGTGCGGAGGGCAGAGAGATTCCCGCACACAGGATGGGTGCCGACTGGCACTCACCAGCCCAAGAGGCTTGTCTGCTCACCCGCCGGGACGGGAGGGGGAGGACTGGCGGCATGAACACAGGCTGAAGGGGTTAGTGCACCATGGCTAGGGAGGACGAAGTCCGAGAAAAAGTCTGGAGCTAGCGAAGAGGCAAGAGATTTTTTTCTTCCCTCTTTGTTTCCTGGTGCACAAGGAGAGGGGATTAAGCGCGCTGCTTAAAGGAGCTCCAGAGACAGGCTTGAGCCGCGGTTATTAGCGCGGACCCCAGAGACAGGCATGAGATGCTAAAGCCGCTGCTGCAGCCACCAAGAAGCCTGTGTGCGAGTACAGGTCACTCTCCACACCTCCCCTCCCGGGACCCTGTGCAGCCCGCCACTGCCAGCGTCCCGTGATCCAGGGACAACTTCCCAGGGAGAACGCAAGGCGCGCCTCAGGCTGGGGCAACGTCATGCTGGCCTCTGCTGCTGTAGGCTCGCCCAGCACTCCGTGCCCCTCCCTCCCCACCACAGCAGTGAGCCAGAGCCCCTGAATCAGCGGCCCCTTTAACCCCGGCTCCTTTAACCCCGTCCTGTCTGAGTAGAAGAACAGACGCCCTCAGGCGACCTACACGCAGAGGCGGGGCCAAATACAAAGCTGAAGCCCGGGAGCTGTGCAAACAAAGAAGAGAAACGGAAATTTCTGCCAGCAGCCTCAGGAGCAGAGGATTAAATCTCCACAATCAACTTGATATATCCTGCATCTGTGGAATGCCTGAATAGACAACAAATCATCCCCAATTGAGGAGGTGGACTATGAGAGCAAGATATATTATTTTTTCCCCTTTTCCTCTTTTTGTGAGTGTGTATGTGTATGCTTCTGTGTGAGATTTTGTCTGTATAGCTTTGCTTTCACATTTGTCCTAGGGCTGTGATGGTCCAGTTCTTTTTGGTTTTTTTTACTTTAAAAATTTTTTCTTAATAATTATATTTTACTTTAAGAACTTCATTTTATTTTATCCTACTGTATTTTATCCTCTTTCTTTCTTTCTTTCTACTTTTTCTCCCTTTTATTCTGAGCCGTGTGGATGAAAGGCTCTTGCTGCTCCAGCCAGCCAGGAGTCAGTGCTGTGCCTCTGAGGTGGGAGAGCCAACTTCAGGACCCTGGTCCACAAGAGACCTCCCAGCTCCACGTAATAGCAAATGGCGAAAATCTCCCAGAGATCTCAATGCCAAGACGCAGCTTCACTCAACGACGAGCAAGCTACAGTGCTGGACACCCTATGCCAAACAACTAGCAAGACAGGAACACAGCCTCATACATTAGCAGAAAGGCTGCCTAAAATCATAAGGCTACAGACACCCCAAAACACACCACCAGATGTGGACCTGCCCACCAGAAAGACAAGATCCAGCCTCATCCAGCAGAACACAGGCACTAGTCCCCTCCATAACGAAACCTACACAACCCACTGAACCAACCTTAGCCACTGGGGACAGACACCAAAAACAACGGGAACTACAAACCTGCAGCCTGCAAAAAGGAGACCCCAAACACAGTAAGATAAGCAAAATGAAAAGACAGAAAAACACACAGCAGATGAAGGAGCAAGGTAAAAACCCACCAGACCTAACAAATGAAGAGGAAATAGGCAGTCTACCTGAAAAAGAATTCAGAATGATAGTAAAGATGATTCAAAATCTTGGAAATAGAAAAAATACCAGAAACATTTAACAAGGACCTAGAAGAACTAGAGAGGAAACAAGCAACAATGAACAACACAATAAATAAAATTAAAAATACTCTAGAAGGGATCAATAGCAGAATAACTGAGGCAGAAGAACGGAGAAGTAACCTGGAAGATAAAGTAGTAGAAATAACTACTGCAGAGCAGAATAAAGAATGAAAAGAACTGAGGACAGTCTCAGAGACCTCTGGGACAACATTAAACACACCAACATTCAAACTATAGCAGTTCCAAAAGAAGAAGAGAAAAAGAAAGGCACTGAGAAAATATTTGAAGAGATTATAGTTCAAAACTTCCCTAATATGGGAAAGGAAATAGTTAATCAAGTCCAGGAAGCACAGAGAGTCCCATACACGATAAATCCAAGGAGAAACACGCCAAGACACATATTTATCAACCTATCAAAAATCAAATACAAAGAAAACATATTAAAAGCAGCAAGGGAGGGCTTCCCTGGTGGCGCAGTGGTTGAGAGTCCGCCTGCCGATGCAGGGGACACGGGTTCGTGCCTTGGTCCGGGAAGATCCCACATGCCGCAGAGCGGCTGGGTCCGTGAGCCGTGGCCGCTGAGCCTGCGCGACCGGAACCTGCTCCGCAACGGGAGAGGCCACAGCGGTGAGAGGCCCGCGTACCGCCAAAAAAAAAAAAAAAAAAGCAGCAAGGGAACAAATAATACACAATGGAATCTCTATAAGCTTAACAGCTGATCTTTCAGCAGAAACTCTGCAAGCCAGAAGGGAGTGGCAGGACATATTTAAAGTGATGAAGGAGAAAAACCTATAACCAAGATTACTCTATCCAGCAAGGATCTCATTCACATTTGATGGAGAAATTAAAACCTTTACAGACAAGCAAAAGCTGAGAGAGTTCAGCACTACCAAACCAGCTTTACAACAAACGCTAAAGGAACTTCTCTAGACAGGAAACACAAGAGAAGGAAAAGACCTACAATAACAAACCCAAAGCAATTAAGAAAATGGTAATAGGAACATACATATCCATAACTACCTTAAATGTAAATGAATTAAATGCTCCCACCAAAAGACACAGAGTGGCTGAATGCATACAAAAACAAGACCCATACATATGCTGTCTACAAGAGACCCACTTCAGACCTAGGAACACATACAGACTGAAAGTGAGGGGATGGAAAAAGATATTCCATGCAAATGGAGATCAGAAGAAAGCTGGAGTAGCAATTCTCATATCAGACAAAACAAACTTTACAATAGACTATTACAAGAGACAAAGAAGGACACTACATAATGATCAAGAGATGGATCCAAGAAGAAGATATAACAATTGTAAATATTTATGCACCCAACATAGGAGCACCTCAATACATAAGGCAAATACTAACAGCTATAAAAGGGGAAATCGACAGTAACACAATCATAGTAGGGGACTTTAACACCCCACTTTCAACAATGGACAGATCATCCAAAATGAAAATAAATAAGAAAACACAAGCTTTAAATGATACATTAAACAAGATGGACTTAATTGATATTTATAGGACATTCCATCCAAAAACAACAGAATACACATTTTTCTCAAGTGCTCATGGAACATTCTCCAGGATAGATCATATCTTGGGTCACAAATCTAGCCTTGGTAACTTTAAGAAAATTGAAATCGTATCAAGTATCTTTTCTGATAACAATGCTATGAGAATGGATATCAATCACAGGAAAACATCTGTAGAAAATACAAACACATGGAGGCTAAACAATACACTACTTAATAATGAAGTTATCACTGAAGAAATCAAAGAGGAAATCAAAAAATACCTAGAAACAAATGACAATGGAGACACGACCACCCAAAAGTTATGGGATATAGCAAAAGCAGTTCTAAGAGGGAAGTTTATAGCAATACAATCCTACCTTAAGAAACAGGAAACATTTCAAATAAACAACCTAAGATTGCACCTAAAGCAATTAGAGAAAGAAGAATTAAAAAACCCCAAATTTAGCAGAAGGAAAGAAATCATAAAGATCAGATCAGAAATAAATGAAAAAGAAATGAAGGAAACAATAGCAAAGATAATAAAACTAAAAACCTGGTTCTTTGAGAAGACAAACAAAATTGATAAACCATTAGCCAGACTCATCAAGGAAAAAAGAGAGAAGACTCAAATCAATAGAATTAGAAATGAAAAAGAAGTAACAACTGACACTGCAGAAATACAAAAGATCATGAGAGATTACTACAAGCAACTCTATGCCAATAAAATGGACAACCTGGAAGAAATGGACAAATTCTTAGAAATGCAAAACCTGCCGAGACTGAACCAGGAAGAAATAGAAAATATGAATAGACCAATCACAAGCACTGAAATTGAAACTGTGATTTAAAATCTTCCAACAAACAAAAGCCCAGGACCAGATGGCTTCACAGGCAAATTCTATCAAACATTCAGAGAAGAGCTAACACCAATCCTTCTCAAACTCTTCCAAAATATAGCAGAGGGAGGAACACTCCCAAACTCATTCTACGATGCCACCATCACCCTGATACCAAAACCAGACAAAGACGTCACAAAGAAAGAAAACTACAGGCCAATATCACTGATGAACACAGATGCAAAAATCCTCAACAAGATACTAGCAAACAGAATCCAACAGCACATTAAAAGGATCATACACCATGATCAAGTGGGGTTTATCTCAGGAATGCAAGGATTCTTCAATATACGCAAATCAATCAACGTGATACACCATATCAACAAACTGAAGAAGAAAAACCATATGATCATCTCAACAGATGCAGAGAAAGCTTTAGACAAAATTCAACACCCATTTATGATAAAAACCCTGCAGAAAGTAGGCATAGAGGGAACTTTCCTCAACATAATAAAGGCCATATATGACAAACCCACAGCCAACAACATCCTCAGTGGTGAAAAACTGAAACCATTTCCACTAAGATCAGGAACAAAACAAGGTTGCCCACTCTCACCACTCTTATTCAACATAGTTTTGGAAGTTCTAGTCACACCAATCAGAGAAGAAAAGGAAATAAAAGGAATCCAAATCAGAAAAGAAGTAAAGCTGTCACTGTTTGCAGATGACATGATACTATACATAGAGAATCCTAAGGATGCTACCAGAAAACTACTAGAGCTAATCAATGAATTTGGTAAAGCTGCAGGATACAATACTAATGCACAGAAATCTCTTGCATTCCTATACACTAATGATGAAAACTCTGAAAGAGAAATTAAGGAAACACTCCCGTTTACCATTGCAACAAAAAGAATAAAATACCTAGGAATAAACCTAGCTGGGGAGACAAAAGACGTGTATGCAGAAAATTATATGACACTGATGAAAGAAATTAAAGATGATACAAATAGATGGAGAGATATACCATGTTTTTGGATTGGAAGAATCAACATTGTGAAAATGACTCTACTACCCAAAGCAATCTACAGATTCAATGCAATCCCTATCAAACTACCACTGGCATTTTTTTACAGAACTAGAACAAAAAATTTCACAATTTGTATGGAAACACAAAAGACCCCGAATAACCAAAGCAATCTTGAGAACGAAAAATGGAGCTGGAGGAATCAGGCTCCCTGACTTCAGACTATACTACAAAGCTACAGTAATCAAGACAGTATGGTACTGGCACAAAAACAGAAATATAGATCAATGGAACAGGATAGAAAGCCCAGAGATAAACCCACGCACATATGGTCACCTTATCTTTGATAAAGGAGGCAAGAATATACAGTGGAGAAAAGACAGCCTCTTCAATAAGTGGTGCTGGGAAAACTGGACAGGTACATGTAAAAGTATGAAACTAGAACACTCCCTAACAGCATACACAAAAATAAATTCAAAATGGATTATAGACCTAAATGTAAGGCCAGACACTATAAAACTCTTAGAGGAAAACATAGGCAGAATACTCCATGACATAAATCATAGCAAGATCCTTTTTGACCCACCTCCTAGAGAAATGGAAATAAAAACAAAAATAAACAAATAGGGCCTAATGAAACTTAAAAGCTTTTGCACATCAAAGGAAACCATAAACAAGACCAAAGGACAACCCTCAGAATGGGAGAAAATAGTTGCAAATGAAGCAACTGACGAAGGATTAATCTCCAAAATTTACAAGCAGCTCATGCAGCTCAGTAACAAAAAAAACAAACAACCCAATCCAAAAATGGGCAGAAGTAAATAGACATTTCTCCAAAGAAGATATACAGATTACCAACAAACACATGAAAGAATGCTCAACATCATTAATCATTAGAGAAATGCAAATCAAACTACAATGAGATATCATCTCACACTGCTCAGAATGGCCACCATCAAAAAATCTACAAACAGTAAATGGTGGAGAGGGTGTGGAGAAAAGGGAACACTCTTGCATTGTTGGTGGGAATGTAAATTGATACAGCCAGTATGGAGAACAGTATGGAGGTTCCTTAAAAAACTAAAAATGGAACTACCATACGACCCAGCAATCCCACTTCTGGGCATATACCCTGAGAAAACCATAATTCAAGAAGAGTCATGTACCAAAATGTTCATTGCAGGTCTGTTTACAATAGCCAGAACATGGAAGCAACCTAAGTGTCCATCAACAGATGAATGGATAAAGAAGGTGTGGCACATACACACAATGGAATATTACTCAGCCATAAAAAGAAACGAAATTGAGTTATTTGTACTGAGGTGGATGGACCTGGAGTCTGTCATACAGAGTGAAGTAAATCAGAAGGAGAAAAACAAATACCGTATGCTAACACATATATATGGAATCTAAGGAAAAAAATATCATGAAGAGCCTAGGGGTAGGACAGGAATAAAGACACAGAGCTACTAGAGCATGGACTTGAGGATATGAGGAGGGGAAAGGGTAAGCTGTGACAAAGTGAGAGAGTGTCATGGACATATATACACTACCAAACATAGGGCGGATAGCTAGTGGGAAGCAGCCGCATGGCACAGGGAGATCAGCGAGGTGGTTTGTGAGCACCTAGAGGGGTGGGATAGGGAGGGTGGGAGGGAGGGAGACGCAAGAGGGAAGAGATATGGGAACATATGTACATGATTCACTTTGTTGTAAAGCAGAAACTAACACACCACTGTAAAGCAATTATACTCCAATAAAGTTTTTTTAAAAAAAAAAGAAAGATGAACATCTGGGCCTTTGGCTAAAACAAACAAAAAGCAGAGACAAAGTCATGCTCAGAATAATCTGTAACTGGAAGTGCTAAGAACCAACAGGCCATCTGACCAGTTCACGCAGGACCAGGGCATTCGTGGTAATAATTAAACATGTCACAACTGCTTTTAATTGTCTCTCCCCCTCCACCCCCGCAGTGAATCCCATTTATGGAGCCTCTGCATGATGTCCAACAGAGGATGAGAGATGGACATCGAGGAAGAGCTCCCACCTGTAGATTTACCTGAGTTTCTCAGCAGGGGGGTGTTTCCATGTGCATGTGTTAGCTTAAGGATCTGCCATATGGATGAGAATCCAAGAATTTATAGTTAAGAGACCAAGTTCAACACAAAAGTAAGGTGCAAATATAAATTAGAGCCCATGTTTTCCTTAACTCCAAGGCCAGAGTGCTCGCCCTCATGCAAGCCTTATTCAAATCAATTTCACAGAATGGTCCTATTGAGATGCTCTGTAAATAAAAAATTCCACAGACCAAAAAGTCTGGGTGCTGCTGTGTTGCACACACCCTCTAGGGGAGTCAAACCTCTGACAAGTCCGAGAATTGAGACAAGTCTTTGACTATGTTTAACCCAATGTTTCCAAACGGTTCTCACCAGAGATCACTACTGTCAAAAAACAGCTCTGAGCACAGAGGACTCATGTTATTCCAAACACACTCAGGAAAATGCTTTGCCAAACAGACTGAGAAGCTGGGGGCTCAGAGCTCAGAGGCCATCCTGTAGGACACGGCTGCGTGAGGAAGAGTTCTCAGTAGTGAAAACACCCAGGCCAACGAGACAGAACAGAAAGCAGAAACCCTGCAAGTGGAGGGGAGCCTGATGTGTGACAGTGGCAGCACCGCACAGCAGGACGGAGGGAGTTGGGAAGGCTCTCTGCTGACTCTTCCCGTTAACCCAGTGGGAAAAGAAAACTGGAGCCTGTGTCGGATGACAGCACACATTCCCTCCCCAGGGGCTACACTCTCCTCCCACCATCACTTCAAGTATGGCCATGTGACTTGCTTTGACCAATGAAATGTGAAGAGAAGAGATTGTCACCTTCAAGCAGAAACTTCTCCCTTTTCTTCCTGCCAGGACAACTGGTAATGTTCCTGTGTGAAGCTGTTCCGTCACTCTGGGTCCCAGGATGCAGATGTCATGTAGCAGAGCTGCAGCAGACCCTTCAAGGATACACAGAATGAGTGAGAAGTAAGTCTTCATTTTTTTTTTAAAGCCACTGAGATTTGGGGATCATTTGTTACCACAGCATAATCTGATCTACCTGGATTGACACAGATCATTTCCTTACTTTATAGAATGGAGAAAAGACCTGAAGTGAAAAAGCAAAATTATGTGAAAAGAAGTCCCTTGGAGTTGAGCAATGTTGTCTTACCCAGGCACAAGGGATGGTAGGAAATTTTTGGTAAATTCAACACCATTGAAATTATACACTTCTTTCACCAAAAGTAACCACAAGAAAATGAAAAGACAAGCCACAAACTAGAAGATACATGTAGTACATACAAGCAACAAAGAATTACTCTCCAGAATATTAAGAATTTCAGAAATCTTTAAGGACAAGCAATCTAACAGAAACAGGCAAAAGACCTCAAAGGCACAGCACAGGAAACACACGATTCCCTCCAGCTCTGAATCAAGACTTTGGATTTTTCTCTCCTTACAGGCTGTGGGAACAGACTTCCAGAGAGCCCCACCTCCCGGTATTCATGCCCTGTGTAATCCCCTCCCCGAGTGAGCTGATCTAGTCGCTTGTTTCTAATGCATAGAATATGGCACAAGTGATGGGATGACACTTCTGATATTAGGTTAAAAAAGACTGTGACTTCCATCTTGCTGGCTTTGGTGAACCAAATTGCCAAGGTGGAGAGGTCCATGTGCCAAAGAACATAATATTTTAAAGATTTATCGTAATTTATCTGTAGTAGGAAAACTTCTGACATCAGGACTCTTAGGCAAGCTGGAGGAAAAACCCCCAAACCCTTGTTTAAGCCACTTCCCCCCAAAACACCCCTTCACACACCACACACACATGCAAGGGTCTCCTAGGCGCCGAGGCGTCTACATCAGCATTTCCCTCGTGCTCCCTGACACCTTCCTGTGGCCTGGGAGGACGTTTTCTAATAAGCATATTGTCCCACTTCTTGGTTGAGAGCCTCTATCATTTTGAAAAAGAAATTACAATTTGGAGGTGGGAATACAGGGGACATCTTTTAATGAACACTATACTTTACTAAATATTCCCCTGGAATATCTGTAACTGAAAAATAATTATAAGGATAAACACAATTTTTCAAGTGGCCATATCTGGAAAGTAGAATTTCAGAAGCTACTCATTTTCTTGCTTACATATATGGTCTAATTCTTTTATAATGACCACACATTGCTTTGCATGATTTTTATAAAAAAGAACATCCCTTTGTAAGACAAGGTATAGGAATGACACCAACATTAGTTAGAAAAGAATATGACATTTTATTTTCACTTATGGATGGACAGTACATGACTTTAGAAATATAATCATTGCAGGGTTCTGAAATATTGATACCTTAAGATCTAACACACCAACATTAGCCCATTCACTGCAAAACAGCCACATCAGCAGTTCAGATTTGGTCTTTGTTGTGGTCATTGAAATAAGTTCTTAATGTGAAATACCCAGTAGCATCAGAGTACTACAATACAGTAGATGTGAACTAAGTTTCGATATTTCCTCTTTGGAACGAATTATGCTTATTTACAAGTTAAGAGTAGGTAGTTCTAATTACTTACCCTATTGTGAGTTTTAATGACTGACTTTAAGCTACAGAGGGTTTTCCAGCTATTATTTCCTTTAGAGTTTCTAAAAGCAACAACTCTTATTAATGTTTATAAAAGATAATGTTGGAAAAAAGGTAATGTTAAAATCAAGGCGCTCTTTACAGATATTTAAGGACAGGAAAAGGTATTACCATTGAAAAAACTGTACATGTTTTCAAGCACAACACAAATATTGTAGCAATATTTAACTGAACTATTTTAAAATAGTGGCAATTATACTTCCTTACATACTTTTCTAATTTTTAAACCTCATAATTACAATTTGAATATACAGTCTGAATTATAATTAGAACTATGCACAGCTTCTAGAGCGTATTTTTCAGATTTATTTCTGCACATAAATTAAAGTTTAAGTTGGTCCTTGATTTGGAGAGCTGTAACTACCTGGAAGCACTAAATTTTAGACTTACTGACAGCTAACAAAAACCCTTGAAGAGGGAAAAGCATCGACACTACCGTGCGTGGAAAAGCAGCTACTGCCTCCAAGTGCAACAGCGGATTCAGCACAAGACCCGCTCAGAGGCCTGCATGTCTCCATGAAAGACCCCCAAGAAACCGAAAGGTCCAGAAGGAAGGAGCTGACCAACCAAGGGTATTTTCCACACTGGGGCAATCCTGAAAACGGAGGAGGCTTTGGACCTCTAGCATAAGAGAGAGACTTCACATTCTTTGATTTCATTTACACTTTTTAAAAAAGGTAAAATACACCTGAACCTTTTTCATCACACTTAAACTGCACAGCTCAAGCTGACTGAACTCATAAGGCAGCCCAACTGAAGCTCCAAAGGAACACCAGACCCTGGTCTCCTCTTTCCTACCATGTAGTCACAGACTATTTCGTCCAACTACTTGATATATGTAAGACATTTTATAAACAGAGTAGTTAGCTTATTATTAAACTAAGGAAAAGTCCAAAGATGTATGGAAAAGTATGCTTGCTAACAGCAACTGCTTCTACAGTGACAATAAACTGAGCTAGAAAAATAATTTCACTGTTTTAAATAAGGAAAGAAGCTAGATTTCTTTAAAATATATTACTTATTCTGCAACAGCTGATTAAATTGACAATGAATAGATTCCTTCCATTCCATGAACTGAATTGAGCTTACATTTTAATTATAGAATAGCTTCAAATTATAAATATAACCATCCCAATAGTAAAGAGACCATCAAGGCAGTAACATCAGATCAATTCTAAGTCATCACCCCCACACAAAGCGCAAGATGTGCTTTTGGATAAAGGATTTAAAAAGACCTTGGGCTGACGTGGAAAGCGGGTCAGTAAAGACTCCAGTTCTGCATAATGGAATCTTCCAAGCCAAGCCGCTTTCCACAGACACAAATTCAGTCTATCTTTTCTTTCTGGACCAATCTGGGAGCATCAACAAAATCTTTGCCATTGTAAAGAATAATAAAAAATGTTCCAATGCTTGCAACTCCCCAGAAGAGCACATATGCCAGTGTTTCTGTCCAGGTGTCACCTGTTGATTTTAAAAAACAAAGAGCTGATAAATAACAAGTCATTTTACTGATACTAGATCCAGCTTTCAGCCATTTAGCACATCTTGACAACATTAAAGTTTACTAACACATCCAAAGGAAAAATATAAGAACCTCTCAATTAAGGTTTAAACCAGTGGTTCTCAAACTCTGGCTGGCATCAGAATCCGCTTCAGGGCTTGATAAAGAATCAGCTGCTGGGCTCAACCCCAGAGTGTCTGTCTGTCTCATTTAGCAGGCCTAGGGTGGTGTCCAAGAATCTGCATTTCTAACAAGTTCCCAGATTATACTGATGCTACGGGTCGAGAGACCACATTTTGAGAACCACTTGACTAAACTAATATCAGGTTATATCAAGCAAACAGTAATTATTAGTTTGAGATTATATACTTTAATATTATAAGAAATTATTACTAATAGTTTAGTTCATAGTCCTATCTATGACAGGTATCAGGTACTACCGAAATGCCTACACAAAAAATACTGGGTTGGCCAAAAAGTTCATTCGGGTTTTTCTGTTATGGAAAATAACTTTACAAATATACATGCTTCAGAAAAGTTATGTATTAAAGTGTATAAAACAAAACTCAATAAATACAACATATTTTAACAACATATTTCACACAACTCTCCTGATATGCATTTTTTTTCAAAGTCTAGAGTACATGAAGGAAGCAGCAGACCAATGGGAAAAGATCTATTTTGTTCTACTCCTTGAATAGGTGAACCCAGTGTTGCTTCCCTCCTGCAATAGTACTGGCCTCACCTGCTGACAGGGAAACATGCAGAGGCCAACAGCCAGTAAGAGAGCACGCCAGAAAGGAAATTCAGAGTGTAGACACTTTCCTAATAAGCTATCAGAGAACATGCTTGCATTTATTTGCTATTCTCTTAAATACCAAAGTAGGGACTAGAAATCACACATGGTCATATCTAAACACCACAAAGATCATTACTTTACAACAATTAACTGACATGAGATGTTACTAACCACAGCATCCAGTATCTTTTCACTTGAAAACATTCAAATTTCCACAATTGCTAATTTTGACAGCTCTGGGGTTTTTTTTGTTTGTTTGTTTTTTGTTTTTTTTTTCTGCGGTATGCAGGCCTCTCTCTGTTGTGGCCTCTCCCGTTGTGGAGCACAGGCTCTGGACACGCAGGCTCAGCGGCCATGGCTCACAGGCCCAGCCGCTCCGCAGCACGTGGGATCTTCCCAGACCGGGGCATGAACCCGTGTCCCCTGCATCGGCAGGCGGACTCTCAACCAATGCGCCACCAGGGAAGCCCGAAAGCTCTGGGTTTTAAAACTCTTTTTGGATAAAGAAAAAAGCAGTTTCTCACAAGCCCACTCTGGGACACTCCCCAAAGGAATGGTCCGTTTGTTCAGGCTGAGTCTTGGTCTTGACTTCCCTGCCTTTCCAGAGGTTCCACAGGGAAATGTGAGTATATAAAAAGACCAAAATAACAAAACTAATTCAGCAGTGGAGTGGCTCCCAGAAAATGGCATCCAATGGGAAATGTTTTAAAGAAAGAAGTCAAAGGATCTGGGATGTGAACTGAACCGTGAGCAGCACATGCCAGCTGGTCCTGTCCTCTTCCTTCCTGCCCCAAATGTGACACAGACACCCTAGTCATGCCACACAGTGATGCTGCACTCGAGAGTCCTCGGCTTGTTTTTGCACTGTGATGGTTTTTACATTTTTAAAGAACTGTAGGGGGCTTCCCTGGTGGCACAGTGGTTGAGAGTCCGCCTGCCAATGCAGGGGACACGGGTTCGTGCCCCGGTCCGGGAAGATCCCACATGCTGCGGAGGGGCTGGGCCCGTGAGCCATGGCCGCTGAGCCTGTGCGTCCGGAGCCTGTGCTCCGCAACAGGAGAGGCCACAGCGGTGAGAGGCCCGCATACCACAAAAAAAAAAAAAAAGAACTGTAAAAACAAACTGTGCAAACAGAGACTGTATGTAGTTTACAAAATCTAAAATATTTACTATCTGACTCTTCAGAAAATGTCTGCTAACCCCTGCCCTAGAGTAACAAGAAGACAGCTCCTTCCTGTGTCATGACGACCTACACTGTTGAACACTGAGGGGATTACAGAGATGAACAGGTTCTGAGCCTCCCCTCAAGAAGCTGGCAGAATTAATGTGGGGTGTGGGGGGTGAACAGGAGTTCTTAATTCAGCAAAGTTTTGCCGAGGGCAAAACTGTATCCCAGACACAGGAGGTAAAACAATAAGTAAGACACTATCTCTGCCTTCAAAAAGTTGCTGATTCAGTGAGAAAGACGAATGAGTATGCAAATCACTACCACACAAACAGAAACACACCTTGGGTGCATTCGGGACCCCAAAGAGTACAGCGCATCTGAAGAAGAATCCCTAGGTGCTTAAAAGGTTAAAAGAAGAAAGTGCTGTAAGAGAGGTAAACAAAATGCTGTGGAAATCAGAAAGGGGGAGATGAGGTCTGTGTGGGAGAACAAAGAGACACTTCATGAGAGGGGAGCCTGAGGATGGCAGAAGTCAGCCAGGCAGAGGAATATCAGCCCAGCGAATTCAGGATAGAGGATGAGACTGCAGGAGCCTAAGGCTGCACCTCCCAGGCACAATGCAACATGTTACAGACTCAAACTCCCAGAGCACTGAACACTACTTAATATGCATTTAAGATGAAAATGTCTCCATTAACTTAGTAACACAGAAAAACACTGAGAGAGAAAAGAAAACCAATAAAGACCTTATTAGCTCAGGTTCTTAGGCAATTTTGCTATTAAAATTCAAGAAGTAATGTATTAATCTATAATAACATTTGTTTGTCCAACATAGGTGGTTGGTTAAATAAATTATACATCCACTAATGGAATACTGTGCAGCCATTAAAAATAAAGAACGTGGGGAAATATTTACATTGCTCAGTGAAAAAACAGATTACAAAAAAATTTGCATCTCACTTTTGAAAAAAAATACACACTTATAAAGATTAACATATCAAAATGTTAAGAGTAATTAGCTTATCTCTGAAAGGCAAGGTGATAAAAAACATTATCTTCTTTTTTGCCCAACTGTATTTTCTGTAATTACTATGTATTACTTTGATAGCAAGAAAAAAATATTTTAAAAAGCTCAAGTGGAAAAAAAAACTTATCAAGCTACTGAGTATACATTTTTCCTTCTGTCACATCTAAGGATGAATCCTCCCATCTGCCCACTTTACTCATTCAATTCAATAGGGAAACATCAAGTACCGAATAGGCGCAAACTTAAGATGCTGTACAGGAAAGTTCAACATTCTAAGAAATGAATGTAAGAATGTGAAACAAGGGCAGACTTACCAGCCATAAGCAAACAGATAATGCACATGGAAAAGGCGACAACCATGATAATAGGCAACTGGAAAAGAAAACGGAAAGAGAAACCATCACATAAGATGCTAATCAATGGTTGTACAATCAGTTATGCATGCTTTGCTTGAAAGCATGCATTGGCTTTCAAGATACAAAGTATCTTTCTTTCAGCAAAACATCATTATTTTAACTGCCCAAATCTTCGAACAGGTTAAAGATCTGAAAAAACATGGCTTTGCTCCAAACCAGGGAGTGCTAAGCAGAGGGAGGTCGCCCAGGTGAGAACCCAGACACTAGGCTCCTCCACTCCAGGACACCCTGCCCACTGGAATGAGACCCCAGAGAGGCTCTTGAAAAGTCTGGTGAACAGAGGAGTCAACTTCCAGGTCACAAGTTTGCCTCTGGCAATCCCTGAACCTCAGGGGAGTAGTCTCCGGAAATGAGAAACCCTCACACTCCCTTTGGTCTGTGTTCTCACTTAAAAAGGATCTACGAAAGACAGTCAAGTTTGAAAGAAGACAAACATTCCAAAGTTATTTTACTCCTCTCCCTGATCTGCTCCTTGGAGACACTTAAATATTTATGTTCCATTTAGAACAATATAAAATGTTTTATTTCAAGGGGAGCTGGCACCATCTATACCTTCAGACACAATGCTTTTAACAACCTGAAAAACATAAAGGTTTCTTACAGCCAGGAATTTCAAATCCCTTGGAACACTTAAAGGACTATGAGATTCTAATTCATCCACTGAATAGTTCCCAAGAAATAAGTCTATGGAATCCTAGAAGAGAAAAAAAGGAAATTAGTAACTCCCAAATTAGATATGATTAAATTACTGAGGAACAGTACAAAGATATAGCCACCTAATAACCAAAAATTAGCATCAAATAACAGACTTACTTGTCTAAATCCATCAGAAAAGTTGTTCTTGTAATACCGTATTAGTGAGTTCCAGCCATCCATTATAAGTCCCAACTGAGTTCTCTTCCCAGTTCTGGTTAAATATGAGGTTAAGTTTTGAGTTACAGATTTGCATATTAAATTCTCACACTGTTTTACAGCCAATAAGTATGTGGTATGGAGATAGGTGAATTATAAAGTTTTTTTTAAAACATCCCTGAGGGCTTCCCTGGTGGCACAGTGGTTGAGGGTCCGCCTGCCAATGCAGGGGATGAGGGTTTGTGCCCCGGTCCGGGAAGATCCCACATGCCGCGGAGCGGCTGGGCCCGTGAGCCATGGCCACTGAGCCTGCGCGTCTGGAGCCTGTGCTCCACAATGGGAGAGGCCACAACAGTGAGAGGCCCGCGTACCGCAAGAAAAAAAAAAAAAAAAAATCCCTGAATATATGAAGGAGACACCTCACAAAAGAAACCAATATCGGGTCCAAGAAATGTGTATCCTATTTCTAAAATATTACCAAAGTAGGCACAAAGAGGAAAAACTCTCAGTTCCACTTGCAAAGACAAGAAATAAGAAGAGAAACACACAGCCCAGGTTAAGTGGCATGAAACAGCAAAGAGACTAGAAGTCTTATCTTGCTCCCAGGGAATCCATATAGCAGAAAAAGACCCAATCACATGTGTAACAAATTCAAAACATTCTAACCTCTCACTACCTAGTGTGGTCCTTGAAAACAGCACCAGCATCACCTGGGTACAGAATCTCAGGCCCTGCCCCAGACCTGCTGAGTGGGACTGGGGTGAGTCTGGTGCACAGTAAGTTTTGAGAAAAGCTAAGGAGCCATGGTTCTCAACACCCACTGTGCATCAGAATCACCCAGGGATGCTAAGAAGCCACCAGTGCCTGGGCCTCATCTCCCTGCAGTCCTGACTCAACTGGTCAGAAATGAGGCCCAGGCACTGGTGGTTTGCTGTTGCTATTGTTTAGAAGTTGCCCGAGTGATCTGCTATGCACCAGAACTGTGAACCACTGGTCTGGAATGTGATTTTAAAGCATGGCTTGCCTGGTAAAGTCAGTTTTCAAGGCACCAGTTCCCGCATACTGTTTGGCACAAGCATTTGCATTGTCAGCCCAGGCTATAAAAAAAAAAAAAAAAAAAAAGTAAAAGTCAGCTGATAATGATTAAAATGACAACCAATGCTCTAAATCCAAATTATTTATTTCAAACTTTGAGTAACCTTGCCTCTGTTAAAGAAATTACCTACCGTTTTTGTAAATCTTCTCAAATTCATCTTGTTCTTCAAGCTTTTGTCCCACATGCAAAACTCCTAGTCTCTGGAATAAGAATCATACCTATGTTTATGTGTAAACATAAACAGATTTCAGCACATATGACTTAGGAAGAAAAAGCATAGTCCCCAGATCATCTGTCACCTGGTTGCAGGTGGGAGATGCTTTCCCTGTACATGGGGACCACAGCACTCTCCCACTCAGGCCAGGCTGCAAAGCCTCTCTTTGGGCTTCCTTCTGCCCATAGCCTCCACTCTCCCTTGAGCCCCAGCACCGCAGGAACAGTGGCAAGACTGTAGACTCAGAGACAGGGGCAGAAGGGAAAGGAGCGGGGAGAGTGAAGGCTGCTGCAGGATTCCAGCCATTACTACCTCCTTTCCTGCCACCCCCAATCTTCCACTGCCTTTACCCCTCTACCTCCTCACAATTCACCATCTCCAGACTTCTGACCTCCAAATTTATCCCCTAACCCTGGGACCCTTTGAGAATTGGGATGAATGCTACCCACCTACCTCCCCACAAACAGCACTTTGCATATAATCTCAGAGGACTCCTGGGCATCCTGAAGCTCTCTATGGTCTCCCCACTGGAGTTCACTGACCACAGATTAGGAACTCCTGCCTTGGTCTTTGTCTTGGACCCACAACCCTCTTAGAACCACCATCTTCACTGCTCACCTCAAATGACATCTCGCTCTCTCTCACTCAGAATGGGGCCTGCCCACACTCAATGACCTGCCTTCACTGGAAGGGAAAAGGCACAACTGGAGTCCCCACATTAGCTGGCACTGAGGCTAGAGAGGTTCCTGCCTAAAGACTCTCTGAAGGTTGGTTAAGTTTTATAATACTATTTTTAGCATGTAAATTAGTTAAATACAGATTACAGAACCTAGTTAAATAGATTTCTGTTAATCAGCCTTGGAAACAACCATTCTTAATATTGTTTCTATTGAAAAATATATTCTGAAGTACAATAAATCCAACAGACTGACAAGGACACAGTACCATACAAGCTAGAGAATGCTCAGATGGCAACCACTCCTTTGGTATGTCCTACTTGAGGATCTGGGGAGGTATTTTCCCTCCATAATTCTTCCCTAAGTCCCATAAAATTGTCATAAACAAAGTTGAATGTTTACAAATTATTTAGGCAGGAAACCATTTGGGATGCATTTTGTTTGCTCCCTACAACAAATGCCAATATGATCTGGAAATCTGGGATATACATATTTTTAATTCCAAATATAAAGAGAAGAAAATATTCATACCTATTCTTTCTCAACAACACAGTCTTGCTGGTAAAGCAGAGCTGTGTCAGAAACTTTATACCTGGGAGTTAATACCCCTTGCCAAACAATAAAAGGTGCAAACGAAAACAACTTTGAGGTACTACTCTGTACTATTAAAGAAGAAAAAAAACCTTTCCAAATAAAAATATTTAATGCTGGCAAGATTCACTTTTCACTGCTGGCTAGTCTTAGGGGTAATTGGTATAACCCTCTTGGAAATTATATATTCTCTTTAACCCAGTAGGAGTTAACCCAAAGGAAATAATTCAAGCTAATAATAATATACATAGGTATATTCTCTATAGTCTTATTTATAAGCCAAAAATGTAGCAACCTAAATGGCTTAGTAAATTATAGCACAACAATGCACCTCTTAAAAACTATGATCACATATAATGCTAGAGCAAAAATGCAAAATTTAAAACTGTGTACATACACTGACCACGGTTATGGACAAAGTGTACATCCATGGATGGCAAGACACAAAACCAAAAAGAATTTGGTTAGGACGGGGGCATGTGAATGTTTCTTGTTAATGGTTTTTAAAGATGAAGTTTCTTTTTTGCTATATTGTTTATCTGATAAAAGAAAAAATGCATTTGTACCTGAAGCTGGGCCTGAAGCGAACGACGAGCTAACAGACTCTGGATCACATTAGTTCTGTCCAGACAATCCATGCAATTGCTGCGGAACACGCCTTCCTGGTTAGTCACCACCTTGCCGTCAGAGTCCACTAGAAAATAACTAAAACATATTTGTATAAACACTCTCATACCAAAGTCAGCCAAGCCTACTAAGGACAGACCTCTTATAACACAGGTCCATGTCAGAGACATTATTAAAACTGGTAAATTAAAAGGTCAGATGGGAAATGTACATTTCAGGTATATTTGATTACCAAAGACCAAAAGGAAGTTTAAACAGAAGAGGCAAGACCACCCCTATCTCAAAACAACTGTAGCATCAAGGTCACTTCACGCAAGAGATGTGAAAAGGGACAGTTGGGAGTATTGTAAAGATGGCTGAGGACATCACCGTGTTTCCCTAAGGCCAGAAGAGGTCTTCCTTTGACATAATTATTGCACCTATGCCCCCTACGTCAGGATTTCTTAAAGCACAGTCCCCTGTGCTGTCTATATCAGAATTCCCTGAGATGTTTGTTAAAAATGAAGATGCTTGGCCTTGAAATAAACTAAGACTCTCTGAAGCAAGGGCTGGATACTGTGCATTAAAAACATTTTAAAATCCCTTCTTAAAGTGGGTAATAGGGCTTCCCTGGTGGTGCAGTGGTTAAGAATGCCAATGCAGGGGACACAGGTTCGTGCCTTGGTCCGGGAAGATCCCACATGCCGCGGAGCAACTAAGCCCGTGAGCCACAACTACTGAAGCCCGCGTGCCTAGTGCTCGTGCTCCACAATAAGAGAAGCCACTGTGATGAGACCATGCACTGCAACGAAGAGTAGCCCCGGCTCGCTGCAACTGGAAAAGCCCATGTACAGCAACAAAGACTCAACACAGCCAAAAATAAAATAAATAAATGAATTAATTTTAAAAAGAAGGGTAATATATGCAAATAGTCATAAATTTATAAGGTATAATAGGGTATTATTTGAAAAATCCATTTTCCTTTCTCCCCTGAACCACCCAGATGTCTGCACTGGAGCCAACCATGGTTACCAGTTCCTGTGTTTCTGTCATTTTTAACAATCTGTTCAGATTATTCTATGAACTCAAAAAGTTGACAATGCTGACACAGTGTGGCAGTAAAGAGCATGGACTTTGGCAGCAAACAACTGGTTTGCTACCCTTAGCTCCTTAGGTAAGTTACTAGCTGTGTAACTTTAAGTAATTAACCTAATCTCTCAGAGCCTAAATATTTTTCACCCACGAAATGGGGATGACAGCACCACCATTAGGTCGCTCTTAGGTTTAAATGAGATAATGTAAAATGCATATAAAGTGCTTAGCCAGAGTGTATGGGACAGAGACTACAATGAATACTAGATAATATTAATTTTATTGCAATTACTCCCCAAAATCAAAAAGTGAGGGAGAAACACAATAGATTCACCAAGGGCTAAAAATCATGACCTTAAAATTAAGGGCTTAAGGGACTTCCCTGGCAGTCCAGTGGTTAAGACTCCGTGCTTCCAATACAGGGGGCATGGGTTTGATCCCTGGTCAGGGAACTAAGTTCCCACATGCCTTGAGGCGTGGCAGAAAAAAAAAAGGCTTAAAAGAATGCGTTTAGAGTAAAACTCTATGTGAGGTTCATGCCAGACTGGTGAAGTTCGATTAGAGTATGTATATATAGAGTGCATGTGGTGTTGGCACCCCAACACTTATAAACTAAATACTACATGTTTTATAAATATTATTTCTTAAACTATACAAGTCTAAGAGATAAGTATTATTATCTCCACTTTACAGATGGAGAAATCAAGATGTGAAGATAACTAATTTGCTCCTTGGTCACATGGCTAAGAGGAGGCAAACTGAGATTTCAAACTTATTGTGTAGGACCCCAAAGCCCAGATTCTTTCTACTTCCCCCCAAATCCCTGGAAACAAATGTGCAGAGAGGTCATCTGAAAGTCACAGGTGAAACGTCTACTGTCCCTGTGGAACAGAGTGAGAGCAATGGACAAAGATTCTGGTGTCAATCCTCCCTTCTTTCTTATACTCTGTGGGGCAACAAGTAACAGATGAACCCAGTGGTTACTTCAGAGGAAGTAACCCTTCTGACAAGGTTTCTCTGCCCCAATAATGATACAGGTCAACTCCCCTTCACTAGCTATGCTCAAA
Organism: Kogia breviceps; assembly: GCF_026419965.1. NCBI lineage: Eukaryota > Metazoa > Chordata > Mammalia > Artiodactyla > Physeteridae > Kogia > Kogia breviceps. The sequence continues at coordinate 42,248,198 of NC_081319.1, forward strand.
ACAAAACCTCATAGAAGAAAAAAAAAAGATTTAACTAACTATAGCTGATGACTTAATATGTATAAAAAAATTTTTTTTTAAAAGCTGAGCAAATGTCTACAGAAGTTTTACTATGTTACTGTGTACCTGAAATTACACAGTGCATTAGAACTACACAGGCAGAACAAAATGAGACTGGTTTCCAGATTCCTACTTCTGGCTTTAAAATAGGTAAAGACTGACATGTGCATAGAGTACAGTGAATATATGAACCCACACAGTAAGTAACACTGTAAACACACACGAGAAGTACCATGAAGATATTCAGACCCTTTGATCCATTATTCTACCCTCAAGAATTTATTTCAAGCAACAGTTTAACGGAAGTAAAAATATATTTATACCCAGAATGATTCACTGCAGCACAATCTTTCATGGCAGGAAGAGAAAAGGAAACAAACCAGATGCCCAATGCAAAGAAAAGCATTTCACTGAAACTGTACTATGACAAAATGGAACACAGAAAAGCCATTAAATGCTATCATTACAAAGACCTGGTAGGCTAATGACAAAATGTGATAAAACGTTTAGTGAAAACAACTGAACATACAACAGTAGCAAACTAACTTCAATTATATAAAAATCTGTAAATGTGTAGAATACATAAAAACATGAAAATACCTGGACTTGGGTCATTTTTAAGAATTTTTAAATATTTAAAAATCACCAAGTCTCATCTTTCAGGGGAAAAAACAACTATGAATGAGAGTATAGACAAGTGCTATCAACCTAGTGAACTATATCTGTAAGTCTGCTAGATAATGCATAATATACATGATTAACATATGCACCTACCTCATCCCTCAACCTCTGTAGGGAAATAACATAGCTTACCTTAATTCATCTTGCATTTCTGCTACTTGATCCAATAAAATACTTAGTCGATCCCATCTCATATTTTTACATTCTTTATGGAAGTCAAAGGCAATATATCTAACCAAAAGAAAAGATACTCAGAAAGTGACTAAAGATTATTCATTTTCCTTCTGTTAATAATACCTTCATAAGCAGATCCTCCTCTCTACATACATATTGCCTGGGAACAGTAGAGCCTCCTTCACTCTGGGTTTACCACTATACATATACACATGCATACAGGCATGCACAGACACAGCCACCTTCTCATGCTCATATCTACTGAAGGAAAAAAATACACACACACTCTCTTCTATCTTCACATGTTTTTCTAGAGGCCCTCAGATAGGAGTAAAGAAGCCCAGCGAAATACTACAGAAGTGAGCTCAGGTACAGCAATCAGGCATGTTAATATAAAGTAGTCTTGTCCAACTGAATATCTACTGTATATTTATTCTCTACCCCCATGTGCAAAGAATAGGGTCTCTTTTTGATTTTCAGATCAATTAAGATGTTCAAAATGGTCAAATGCAATTCAATCCAAGGAGGACTGGACTGTCTGTTGTGTATTAGGGGCTGTGAGAAGAACAGAAGCAGGATGGTCCCCACTCTGGTTAGTTACTGTTCATCCTATCAATATATTCATTATCACTATCCATACATCACACATACATGTGGTAGAGAGAATTTTCTTGTCCATCCATCTGTAATGGGCTGTTTTCAGTTATCTAATATTTAAGAGGTATAAATTTCAAAGTTAGAACACATCTAACAGTGAAGATGCCCTACTATGAACTGGAAAATGTTGCCCCTTGAGAGGGGGAAAAATGATTAACCAACTCCTGAAAGTCAAGAGAGGAAGAAAGAATGAAGAGAATCTGGGCACCAGGGTACATGAAGAGTCTCACACATTCCACTTCTACCCAACTTCCTATTCAGGGATCAAGTCAAGTCATAAAGGAGGAGGACTAGAAGAACATTACACTCTCATCTACAGAGTAAAATTCAGATTACGTGTCTGCTCTCATGGAGCCTTGGCTCCAATGGCTGAAGGGACATCAATGTAGGGTGGGCTTCCAGCAGGTCAAGAGAGGGGCTTCTATCACCTCAATGGTTATCTCAGGGGAGAATGGGGTACTTAGAAATCAGTATAAAAACAGAAGTTAGCCAACTGTGAGGCCAGACTTTGGGAAGACTGGGAGTGGGGGGAAGCATTTTCAAAGGCAGCTCCATTAGAAGTGGTGGTGTGATAGTTATTTTTGGAGTGCTCTGACCATAGCCCTAGACTTGCCTGAAGAATTTAAGTGGCTCACTAGCACATAAATGCACTTGGATTCTTAAGCTTGTATCCTTCTAAAATTACATTTGTATCTTCTAAGAATATCTTACATCATTATATTTTGGTAACAATAGCTTTAGGGTGTTTATTCCTTAGCAGTATGTATCCTCCAAGTGCCCTGGAACACCAAGGGCATAACTTTAGACTCTGACTTATGCCTCAAGTTCTCAAAGTTAGCTGTTGCTACAAACACTAGAGGCAACTCTGGAGGTGAGTATACCTACAGAAACCCTCTGAAGCACACAGGGGCTTAACCAGGGGTGTACAAAAGGAGGCAGCAGATAAACTTTTTCCAGAATAGACATGTTGGACTCTAAACCCAGTGATGCTGATTTTTCAAGTCTTAGGTATATTCTGAGTAATTCCTCTGAGGATTTTGAGGCACATCCTGGATAGGAATCACTTCTCTGACTCATCCAAGTGTGTTTGCGCAGGTTCCACTATGAGAAGGCAGAAATGGGCATGCAGTAAGGGTCTGATAAATTTGCTAGAGTTTTTGAGTTGGACAATAGGCTTAAATTCTTCCCCAAAGGTTCATTATATCATTCTATTTTTGTGTATGTTTAAAATTTTCCACAGGTTAAAAAAAATTCTCCCCAAATAACCGAGTAACATTTCTTTTAAAGTCTTCCCCCAATGCCTGTGACCACTTCCTAACACAGTATACCCCCACCTCCTACCCTGGTTTCCTGATGCATAAGCTCCAAATGGGCTGACTCATTACCCTGCACATTTTCACAGGGCAACTGTTTATGTTTTAGGATCCCCCCTCTTTTGACAAGGCTACACAGAATTTGTAACTGTTGCCTACTGCCTTACAAGAGGGGCAAGCTGCTGCTCCAGACAAGGCCGCCACGCAACAGTAAATTGCTCCAGCTCATGTGGTGGTCAGGACCAGGCAGACCACACCAAACAATCATGACTCACTGAAATCCAAGACCCAATGGGCAGAGCGACGCAAAGCCTCAAGGAGAGGATTTTAATCAAGGACTAAACTTTTACAAAATTAAAATTAAAATTCAACTGTTAAGAAGTTATTCTGCAACATGAATTATGCCAGAGAAAATTTCAAGCTAACAAAATCATGCTTTGAAAACAACAAACTGAAATACATCTAGAGAGATCTATGTACTTACGTATATTTGCATTGCACATCTACTCTGAAAATACCTACAACAGATTTCTAGTGAGGTACCTGATCATTCCATTTGCCAAGGAAGACACCATTGTTGCAAACGCCTGTTCAAGTGGCTTCTCTGAGCCCTTCTGATTAACCTGTAAAAAATTAAAAACACCACAGCCTGCTTTCTTTTTTAAAAAATATTTGTTTGTTTGTTTGTTTATTTATTTATGGCTGCGTTGGGTCTTCATTGCTGCACGCAGGCTTTCTCTAGCTGCAGCGAGCAGGGGCTACTCTTCATTACGGTGCGCGGGCTTCTCGTTGCGGTGGCTTCTCTTGCTGTGGAGCACAGGCTCTAGGCACCCGGGCTTCAGTAGCTGTGGCACGTGGGCTCAGTAGTTGTGGCTCGCGGGCTCTAGAGCACAGGCTCAGTAGTTGTGGCACATGGGCTTAGTTGCTCCGCGGCATATGGTATCTTCCCGGACCAGGGCTCAAACCCGTGTCCCCTGCATTGGCAGGCAGATTCTTAACCACCGCGCCACCAGGGAAGCCCCACCATAGCTGTCTTTTAAGTTTAATTAAAAGGACAGAGTGATATCAGCAAAATGGCAGACTAGGAAGCTTTAAGCTCTTATACCCTCACAAAAACATCAGTAAAAAGAGAAGCTATCTAGGGGCTTCCCTGGTGGTGCAGTGGTTGAGAGTCCACCTGCCAATGCAGGGGACACGGGTTCGTGCCCCGGTCCGGGAGGATCCCACATGCCGCGGAGAGGCTGGGCCCGTGAACCATGGCTGCTGAGCCTGAGTGTCCGGAGCCTGTGCTCCACAACGGGAGAGGCCACAACAGTGAGAGGCCCGCGTACCGCAAAAAAAAAAAAAAAAAAAAAAAAAAAAGAGAAGCTGTCTAAACCAACTTTGTAGGAGCTCTAGAAAACAGGCAAAGGTTTATAGCAACCAGACAAATGTCCAATCAAGATAAAGCCATCCTCAAAATTGTAGGACAATTCTGTAGCATTTTTCTTGCCCTTATCTCATCCTTTCCCCAGTGCAATGACGATCTTAGCTTAAGCAGTGGCAACACAATTCTCAGCCCCCCTCCACAAATCGGAGGAGCAGACCAGACCTTATTTGCACACTGCTCATATAAGCTACAAGAGGACTATAAACCAAGACACCTAGGGCAAGATTTTCAGGTGGAGACATAAAATAGACCATCTAAAGCTTGCAGAAGCAGCTGGGGTGACACTCTTTGAGAAATTAGGATACTCAAAAGCAGCCACGTATATGGAGGGTTTCAGACAGCTGTATGCATACCCAAGCAAGATGCATGCTCACAAAAGTCCTGAAAAGACCTTAAGCCTTCACCTCAGGCTAATCCCTACATTCAGAGCAAGCCTAACTAAATAAGTGCAGGACTGCTCTAACACAGAAGTCTGCAGAGATTAGGAGATGGGGTTGTTCTCTTTTTTGTTTTTTCCTTTGTCTATTTCAGTTCCTTGTATTCAAGGAAATTTCTGTCAAAACATTAGCTGAACACAAGCTAAAAGAACGGAGACTTCAATGAGCATACACAACAAGGAACAGTCTTTGCAAAAATAGTTTGGAAAAGTCTCAAAACAAATAGATTACTACAGCATTCAATAATCAAAACAAAAACAAAACAAAACAGCAGTGAACCCCTGGGAAAGAAGAATCTGACTTCCAGAGTTACTACATTATAAACATCCAATGCCCAGTTTTCAAGAACAACAACAAAATCATAAGGCATACAAAAAAACACAGGAAGACAAGGCTTTTTCTATGGAAAAGGATAAATTGATAGAAACCATCCCTGCAGAAGCCTTATTTATAAAAAGCTTTCAGGGAATTCCCTGGTGGTCCAGTGGTTAGGACTTGGCGCAGCCTGGGTTCCATCCCTCATTGGGGAACTAAGATCCTGAAAGCTGTGTGGTGTGGCCAAATTTAAAAATAAATAAATAGGACTTCCCTGGTGACGCAGTGGTTAAGAATCCTCCTGCCAATGTAGGGGACACGGGTTAGAGCCCTGGTCCAAGAAGATCCCACATGCCTCAGAGCAACTAAGCCCGTGTGCCACAACTACTGAGCCTGTGCTATAGAGCCCTCAAGTCACAACTACTGAGCCTGCGTGCCTAGAGCCCACGCTCCACAACAAGAAAAGCCACTACAATGAGAAGCCCATGCACCACAACGAAGAGCAGCTCCCACTCGCCGCAACTAAAGAAAGCTGGCTCCCAGCAACAAAGTCCCGATGCAGCCAAAAATAAATAAATAAATAATTTTTTAAAATTTAAAAATAAATATAAAAAAACTTTCACAATAACTGTCTTAAATATGCTCAGAGCTAAAAGAAAGCATGGACGAAGAACTAAAGGAAATCAGGAAAACCATATGTGAAAAAAATGAGAATATCAACAAAGAGACAAAGTATTCAAAGGAACCACACAGTAAGTCTGGAGCTGAGAAGTACAAAGTGGAAATTAAAAATTCACTAGAGGGGCTTCCCTGGTGGCGCAGTGGTTGAGAGTCTGCCTGCTGATGCAGGAAACACGGGTTCGTGCCCTGGTCCGGGAAGATTCCACATGCCACGGAGCAACTAGGCCTGTGAGCCATGGCCGCTAGGCCTGCGCGTCCGGAGCCTGTGCTCCGCAACGGGAGAGGCCACAACAGTGAGAGGCCCGCATACCGCAAAAAAAAAAAAAAAAAAAAAAAAAAAAAAATTCACTAGAGGAGTTCAACAGCACATTTGAGCAGGAAGAAAGAAGAATCAGCAAACTTGTATAGGACAAAAGAAATAATCAAGTTGAAGCAGCAGAAAGAAAAAAGAATCGGAAAATTGAACAGAGCCTGGGGGACTTCTGGGACACCATCAAGCAGACAACATATTCATTTGGGAGTCCCAGAAAGAGAAGCGAGAGAGAAAGGGGCAGAGAGATTATTTAAAGAGAAAATGGCAAAAAACCTTCCCAAATTTGATGAACGATATACATCTTCAAATCCAAGAAGTGCCCAATCCCCAGATATGACGAACCCAAGGAAACACACCAAACACATTATAATCAAACTACTTAATGACAAAGAGAGGATCTTGAAAGCAGCAAGAGAAAAGGACTCATCACATACGAGGGATTCTGAATAGTATTATATGCCAATTTCTCTTCAGAAACCTTGGAGGCTAGAAGGCAATGGGATGATATATTTAAAGTACTGAAAGAAAAGAACTGTCAACCAAGAATTCTATACCTGGCAAAACTGTCCTTCAAAAATGAGACAGAAATTAAGACATTCTTGGATAAACAAAAGCTGAGGGAGTTCATTATTCCTAGACCTGCCCTACCAGAAATGCTACAGAGAGTCCTTCAAGTTAAAATGAAAGGACACTACAAAGTAACTTGGAGCCACAAAAACAAAAACATTCTGCTAAGGGAAATAAGAGGCAAAGGAACAAATATTACACAATACAATTTATATGGGATACCTAGAATAGACAAATTTATAGAGACAGAAAGTAGAATAGAGTTACCAGGGGCTGAGGTAAGAGGGATAATAGGAAGTTACTGTTTAATGGATACTGAGTTTCTGTCTGGTATGATGAAAAGTTCTGGAAATGGTCAGTGGTGACGGTTGCACAACACTGTAAAATATTTAATGCCACTGAGTTGCACACTTAAAAATGTTAAAATGATAAATTTTTTTTTAAAAAAGAAAGATGCTAAGGTTTTATTCCCCCCAAAATGTAAGAAACATACCAGATTGATTATGACTTGTTTTCCATAAATAATTATTTGTGAATCAAAATGCCTTTGGAAACCATCCATCTAGAGAGGGGGAAAAAAAAGAGTTATATACTTTACCAGATTACATTATAAGAATATTTATGTTATAAAGTATCTCCTTAAATGTCCTATCTCTATATTCAAGAGAATGACGTTAAGAAGACTATGTCTTCTAGATATTCTAAATGTAGTGAGTAGTAATTATAAGCCATTGTACTCTGACCTACAATATTACTATTTTATTTCTGAGCATGTCAAATAGAATACACTAAATATTCTAAACAGTGTAAGACTGCAAATCTTACTGAGATCTCTAAAATCAAAATTTACCATGTCATTCAGTTTGTTTTTCCACATTTCTAACATGCCGTATACACAGCCCTTTGGTTTAGAAGCTCATTAAGTGCCAGAACCAAGGAGAAAGGCCTCAAATATGTTGAAGTCTGACTTATGAGAAATAAACACATGCTCTATATGCAAACTATAATGCCACTAAGCTATTTATAGCCAATGAAAAAAGCATGGAAGATACACACATGATTTGCTACTTTGTTGATCAGTGGCAGTGGTTTGTACTTGAGATTTGGTCTTTGAGACCAGTAAAGTGGTATTGATCCTCGAGTCTAAAAGAAAAGAAAAGATATGTAAAAAGAAACACACACATAAACTTGTTTTTCTCAGCTTATTGTCAGGGGTATATACAATATCAATGACTGCAAAAGAAAAAATAAAAATGCAATCTACTAACTATGAAAGAAATCCATGCATACCAGCTCCTAAAATTCGGATTTGGGGGCATGCATTTGGAAAGACTTTTTCTGATTTTATATACATGCACTTGTGTAGTAGACAGTTGTGTTTCTCCTAAATTCTAAAATAAATCAATTTTTATCTACAAGTAAAAATTACCAAGTTACGCCTGGTATATAATTTGGCACTATAATAAAACTAGAAATTGCTTTATTCATTCTCAAAAGAATATGTTTATGAACTTAAAAATATTTTTAGCCATTAATACTCTGGAACAGTAAGTGATCCACAACTCAGATATTATGTCACAATGAAGGCAAGGCAGGTAAAGTCAGGCATAAGCCAGCTACTTGTCCTGTCATCACTGCCCTGAAGAAATCTAAGGGGTTAAGCAGACCAGTGGCTCCATTTCCATAACCCTTGCACCTCCTACCCTACCCTCTCCTTTAGCGATTTAATTCAAGGGCAGGAAATGTCAGCAGCTGAGTGCCAGGTTAATGGAATATCCTTGTTTTGGGTGAACTCTTTCCATATTGTAGACAATGATATTACTTTAAAAAGGAGAGAAATTTCAACAGTATGTCAGGAAATTACAATCCAAGTAGAAGAGACCAACTGGCTGCCTGCCTAACAGACACATTAACTTGCCTGTACAAATGAAGCTCTGCTCCCATTGTAGTGCACAATCTGTTCTGTTTCTACAAAGTTAGCTGCATGGCCTTCAGAATCAATTCCTGAATTGGAAAAAAATTAACTATATTTATTACATAAGAAAAACATCAGAAATTCACTAATTCACTCTAACTTGAAGAGAATTAAGTCAGTTCAAATTAGTGGAAAAGTACTATAAAACTAAATTTCAAACAAATGCCTAGTCCACCATCAGAAAGCTAACAAAGCTCACTCACTTAAACAGGCTTAAAGGGAGTATTAACGACCTATTAACACACAAATAATGTTGGCTGCTATTGAATATATCAATTGTTTATATTTACACAATTCCTCTAAAACAGTGTTTCTCAAATTTTGGACATATTTTAAAGAAAAAACAAGTTCTCAAAAACCTCTGGCAGTATACCCATAGATCCCAATTTTGGAAGTTAAAACCATTAAACACAACATTAAATGCAAATGTGGGCCATTATGTTAACAGTATTTTGTTATAACGATGCAAATGGTCCAGCAGATGCTTATAATTTTAATTATCAAAATGAAAGCAAAAACTGTATATGATCCTACAATTTCTACAACTCCATGAAAACACCCAAAAAAACTAATTTGAAAAGCACTGCTCTTAAATATTTAGCCTTGATTTGGTTAGTTCTTTCAAATGTTTGAAGCATTACCTTACTATCTTGTTTACATTATCTTTACTAAGAAAAGCTTGCTAATAAGCAAAGGCCAACTTTCAAGCGGAGTCCCTGACTCAAATTATTAGGAAAGAAAGAAAAAAAAAAATCAACAGATTTTTAATGATCTCAAATATTTCTTAACATCCTTTCTATCTGACATACTTCTAAAACATATAACATTTTTAAGTGTTAACACATAACATCAGTGTTTCTGTTAACATATTAACAGAAGGGGAAAAAATTATGAGTCAAATCAGCAATAAATTCCCTTCTCAGTACATTCTAAAATTACTTGTCAGAAGCATGGGCTATACTTGGTTCTGTCCAGAATTCCCATTAAGGAATAATATGTAGTTATTTTAATAAGTGAGATTGAGAATAAGAGTGAGATTGTGTGTGTGTGTGTGTGTATGTGTGTGTGTGTGTGTGTGTGTGTGTGTGTGTGTGAGAGCGAGTGAGCGTACATCTTTATGAAGCGATTTCCAATATATATTAAGTTAAAAAAACCCAAGGTGTAAGAAAAATGTACACAGTATACAACCACTGTCTGCAAAAGAAGGAGAACATACTAGGAATAGCATAAAAATTATCTGAAGGGTAAAACTAACAACAGATCAGCTGGTCGGGAGGTCAGATGCAGCAGATGAAGTCAGAAATGAGAATTATTTTTTAACTGCATATCTTTTTATACCTTTGATACCTGATCTATGTGACTGCATTAACAATTCAAAACTTTTAATTAAAAAATATGACTCCATCCAAGAAAATCCAGATACAAAGGCATTGCTAACTCTAATCCTGGTTATGTGATCTTAGCCAGGTCACTCACTAAATGTCTTTCTTTCTCTGCTATATCACCTATACTAAAGGAGATTAACCAAATGACTTTTACAACTTCCTGGCCCAAAACTTCTATGATTTACCTAAGGGTCCATAGGATTTTATTCTGATATACCCTGGCTTAAAAAAAAAAAAAAAAAAAGAGTTCGGGAGACTCATTTTCATAATGACAGTAACTTCTAATACAGATTTTAAAAGCTTGGTTTAAGCAAATTAGCGTGTTGCTAGCACAAAGCCTAAAGAATAAATGCTCAAATGTAAATCCTCAAAGTTGAAGGCATAAGGTCAAATGTCTAGCTTTATACATGCAAAGAAACCAAGAGCAATAAAAGAAAATACTTTCTGATATGAGTTTAGGTTATTGAAAACTATAGTGAGTTCAGCTATGCTTTCAGACATCCAGCAAATAAAACGATCAATTCCTCTTAAAGCAGTAAGAAGCAGCCTACAGTGTCTCATTAACATCTGCAATGTAACTACAGTAGCTGGAGTAAAGTACAGAAGACCTACCTAATTATCATAATGAAGCAGGAGATAAATATTTAGTGAGGCTATCAAATGATAATGAAACAAATAAAATACAAAAGGTTACATTCATGTTACCATGAGCCAAACATTAATTAGAGATAGATATAACCCAGTACCAAATCGTGCTGACAAAATTAATCTCACCTCTTACATAATAGCGGACACCAGCTCTGAAACAACTCCTCCTCGAGATGAGAATCCAATCAAAGTATTTTCCATTAATAGAACATGAGTGCATAGTAATAACTTAACTACATTAAGAAAAATATAACATATTGCGAAATCATATGTATTATTTTCAGATGAAATTTGAATCTATCTACCCTAGTAAGAATGACTCTGCCTTTAGAAAATAAAAAGGATAGAGAATATGCAAAATTTCTGGTTCCTCATGAACATTCATAAGCCTTTATACTGATTGTGTAGTTTTGTCAAGTCAGTAACCCTATAATGACATACCGTCAGTCAGTGTGTTTAAGTGTTTCATTACAGTGTTTCTATTTAAATAATATGATTTCCTTTCCCAGATAGTCTCAACCACTTTCTGAAAGTAAAGAATTAAATATTAACCACATCACAAAAAAATCTTTGAATGAAAGACTTACACATTTCAAATAGATTAACCTTCCAATAAGAAATGGAAAAAAAGGGGGGAAAAAGACTAAGCTACTGAAGTTTATATTATATGCGTAATTACAGTTACAAATAACAGTTGCTAAGTATATAAAGACTTACAGATCAAACTGTAAATTAAAGATTATTCAGAAACAGAATGTATCTCTCCCTCATAGGTTTGGGTTTGCCCTATGGTTATTTCCTATACATAACATTTTGCTTAATATAATTTGATTCATCCATTATAAAGCATAAGGGCATAATAAAATAAATATCTATAAACCTACCTCCAATTTGCAAACAGTATCAAAGCCCTGAATCTAATATCTGTTCCTTCTTCATCCCATTCAACTGCCTTCTTGCCCAGAAGCCCTGTGGAGACGATTCCCCTGCCTTCTTAGTTTCATTATATGCAACCATGACTTGAAAACACACAGCTTGCTTTTGAGTTTTATAAAAATGGCACAACACTCTTAATAAACTTCAAGTCCTTGTTTATGGCCCCAGTAAGTACCTACGAGTCATCCTTGCACTGCATGAAGCAGTAGTTTGGTCCTCTTCAGTGTTGTGTGCAATCTATAAGGACCATATCACAACAGCCCTAATTCTTCTGCTGATGGAACTCGTGGTGCTCAGAGTTTGCTGTAACAGTGGTGCCGTGAACATTTTTGAAAAAACTCCTGGTATAAACCTATTGGGTATGTAGAGGGGAAGACCTGGTAAATCCATAAGGAAATGCCAAATAATTTTCACAATAGTGGTACCAAATGATACTAGCAATATGAATGCCTTATGATTCATCCCTCTCTATCACCTGGTATCATCAGACTTAATAAGTCATCTTGAGCTCCCAATTCACAATCCTTTAAAACCACAGTACTACAGAAGACTCCAAAGCCGTATTTACTCATTCATTCCCCCAAATTATCTATTTGCAGTAGGGCACAAAGATGAATCAGACATGGAGTCTGCCTCTGAGAGAACTGAGTATAGCATGGAATATGTCTGTTTTATGAATCATTTTCTTCTGATTACAAGATGAATATCCATCCAAAAGCATGGAAGGAACAAAAGAAAAAGAAAAACCATGCAGAACCCCACCATCATGACACAACTTTTAAAATGTCGATGTATTTACTTCTAATCTTTTATCAATTAATGACTCTCAGGGCCATGCACTCCCACTTGGGATGCCCATTTCACACTTTCTCCTCAACCTCCAGCTACTACTCACAGCTCATGGCACTGCTTCCAAATTCACTGTGAAAATAAAAGCCATCCACATGCTCCCCCCACATCTATCTACCTACTAGCCTCCAAGTCCACCATAGCTGCTTCCTTTCTACTATGGCGGATGAGCTGGATGGTGGATAAGCTGTCTGTGCCAGGCCTTCGACCTGTGTACTTGACCCCACCCCCTCACACACTCAAGGACATTGCTCCAGCATGTGACTGCTCCCACCTTCTCCAAAATCTTTCTTCCCAGCATTTGGTAACGGCCCCCATTTGGGGAGGAGTGGGGGAAACAGGAACATAACCTCCCTCTCTAATGGTCATTTTTAAACAACCAGCAGCATATAAGCTGATGAGACCCTCTGCTTGGAAACCTTATTTTCATTTGCTTCTGGGACACTACTCTCACTTGGTTAGTTCTTCTCTTCCTCACTTGCCTTTGCTGGTTCATTTTTCCAACTTCAAATCTTACAGTAACTCTATATGACTCGTCCTTTCAGTTCACTTACTTTGGTTCCCCCACTTCAGAAGTCCTTTGTCCTGAGGCCTGTAGTCCATGGCTCTAGCATTTATTCACTATCTAGAACCCCCTTCAGGTTGTCTTCTTTCTACACACCTTTTTCTTCTCTATATACATTTCTTCCTTTGATGATCTCATCCCACTTCACGGCTTTAAATGCCATCTATACCCTGTGGACTTTCAAATTTATGTCTCCAAAAAAAAAAAAAATGTATGTCTCCGACATGGACTTCTCTCCTAAACGCCAGTTCCATTAATCTATGTCTTCTTGACAATCTCCACTTGGATATTTACAGAAATCTCAAGCTTAACATGTCCAAATAAAAGTCCAGATACTCTGGCCTGCCTTCCACCTCGGCTCTTCCCCACCACAATGCATGGCTTCCTTCCACTTATTCTGGCCAAAAATCTTAAGACTCATACTCAACCCTCCTTCATTCCCCATGTACAATTTGTCAGAAAATCCTTTTAGCTCCACTTTCAAAACATATCTAGAACCTGACAATTTTTCATCACCATCAGCTACCACCCTGGTCCCAGGCAACATCACCTCCCATCCATATTACTACAACCGCTCCTAGCTATTCCTTGCATCCTCCCCTGCTCACCTTTGGCATATTCTCTACATCACTGTCAGAGTGATCCTGTCTTACCATGGCAATCCTCTACTCAAATCCCAACAGTTTCCCTTAACAGTTAAAGTAAAAGACAAAGCCTCTAAGGCCCTGCATAATGTGGGTCCAACAGCCTCTCTGAACACATCTCCCACTCCCTGTCCATTCTCTGCTCCAGTCACGCTTCCGCCCTGGGCCCTGTTTTCTTGCTGATCTCTCTCTAAGTACACGAAACATCTGAGGGCAGGTCTAGTCAAAAAGCTATACTAAACAAAAGCCAAGGGCTTCCCTGGTGGTGCAGTGGTTGAGAATCCGCCTGCCAATGCAAGGGACACGGGTTTGTGCCCTGGTCCAGGAAGATCCCACATGCCGCGGAGCGGCTGGGCCCGTGAGCCATGGCTGCTGAGCCTGCGCGTCCGGAGGCTGTGCTCCACAACGGGAGAGGCCACAACAGTGAGAGGCCCGCGTACCGCAAAAAAAAAAAAAAAATACAAAAGCCAATGTAAAGCTTCAGATTTAAAGCTAAATAGATAAACTGTTTCTAAAATCACCTAGAAAAAGTGCTCTGTAATCTCATGTTATTATTTGCCCATTCACAATCTCATTTTGGAATTAAAAAAACACATACACACAATTGGCCCAAACTCTTAAAGCACTACCTAAATAGTACGCTTGTTATTATTTTATCCTTCGGAGAACTTAGAGAGCTCCAGGGAAAAACAAAAACCAGAATAGACAAGAGCTTTTATCCTGACATTTTCTGATTTTTATTCCCCCACAACTGTGGAAATTATTTCCTGCATTACTTTTGTTTTTAAGTATAACAAGCATAATAATTTAAGGAAATCACACTAACATAATGAACAAATAAATCACAGACTGTTGTGTTAGTTAATAAGCTTCTTTGGAGGTATGTGATAGAAAGACCCCCCAGTTTCTGCAGGGCAGAGTGCTGACTATCGGTGCTCATCAGCACACTGTGCTTACCCTTTAACAGCCAGCTCACTTTGCTTCCCTATTTTTATGATGATGTCTATGATAAAGATAAGCTTTAAAAATGAACTTACAATTAGATAACCATTACTCATTTTGCATGTGTACTACACCTCACCCCAAGCATCATTCTTTGTACACCATGTATTTTCATTTTTCTGTGGCTATTTCAAATGACAAATATAATTTTTAATTGTAATTCTCCTCTCCAACTTGCTGGTTACCCTAGTTCCTGAGTCTAACTTTTTTAATTGCTAAGGAAAATTTTCAATAGGCTAAAACTATTCTTGTTTATTAATACAAAGTCTAATAAAGCCAAAACACAGTAGACATATTTCTTCTTTTAAAACACCAGCCCCAGAGAGCATTAGTCAGTCTAAAGAGTTCATTCTATTAAAAAAACAATGGTCATCTACAACCAATATTCTAAGATTTTATGTTAATGGTTTGATATTATTATCAAAAGAGATTTCTACTAATTCTAAAATACTCTCCTCATGTAATATTTGAGACTGTCTTTAAATCTAACTTCTCATAATATTTAAATAAAGGCTACTAGAAAACTAAAGAGTAATATGTAAGGATACAGCCATATAATACCGGAAGAGCAAACCGATGGACCTGAAATGAAGATGTATGTTACATTTAGGAATAAATATACTTCAAAAATAATAAACAAAAAGAAGCACTATATAAAAAATATTTACAGATGGGGAGGTAATATACAAATAAAACAAAGTAGGAAGCTTATGGGTAACTTAATTTTAAAGACATTTCTCTAATGTAACATTGTCTTTTTAATTAAAAAAATTTAAGTATGTGCTACAATCATCTGGGCTTGAACATCTGCAGATTTTGGAACACTAATAAAACTACATGAAGTTGCAGAATATTTATCTCCCTCCTTTTCAGTCTTTGCCTGCAACAAGTTCACTGCTCCAGGGAAAAGATATCCCCAAGTTAATGGTTTGCAGTTTAAACTACTTTTCCCAAAAAAGCAAAGCAAATGCCAAGAGATAACGCCATTAGGCAAATCTGTTTACCTAGATTCAATACATTATGCTTCCTAGGTGGCCTCCTTGTTTACATCTCATTTATATAAACCAAGAAAAGAGGAAGGTGAGACGTATGCATGTCTATCCTGGGTGACTGAAGGGAGTCAGGTTCCCATAGGAAGACAAATGCAGAGCTCTCCACTGCCTGGGGAATTAGCTCTGGCCTGATTTCTAACAATATTCATCTACCAAAACCCATTCTCTCTCTCTCACTTATAGAAAGAAACGTATTTATACTGAGGTATTTTTTTCTTTATTTAAGGCTTCTCTAGAAGATCGGAGTAAAATAATTAGGCTCCTTCAACCTACAATGATGTGGGAGGATAGATCGGATCAAAGTCCATAAGTTATAAACAGAGTTAAATTAGAATTCTTTATCAAAATCCTTGGCAATTAGGTAGCCATTTTATAACATGTATTCAATTAAAACTTGAACTGTAACAAATAAGCTGGTTTTATTTAGTGTACATTACCTCTGGCTGAGCAGAAAGTTCTCTTAGAAGATGACCATTCCATACAAACCGCTGGTCTGCCTAAGAGAGAAGTTTTAAAATTAATATTCAGTATCTCCTGTCAATTTGAGTTTCTACAGAAAGAAAAGTACAACAATCAATGTCTCCACCCGGTGGCTAGGAGCAGGTTTCTTTGACTTGCTGCAAAAAGAACCCCACTTCCCCACCAACTTGCCCCTCCTCCGGGTATCCCTGTCTCATTGCCTCAAGCCAGTGCTGCTGGCCCATACAGAAACCTGGCAGTCCTCGCAGACTCTTTCTCTTATATTTAATCAATCATCCAGTCCTAAATCCCCTTCCAGATCCATTTCCTCTTCTACATATCTATTCTCACCACCCCTGGTTAACACCTGACTGCAGCCCAACTACTAAAACAGCCTCCCTAGCCTCAAGCCTTAGCCTGGCCCTTCACACCCTTCCTCCACATGCTGCCAGCAGTTGTCGTCTAACATGAAACGTCTCCTGTCTGCTGGAAATTCTTCACTGGCTCACTGTCATCTAAAGAACCAAATCTTCACATAGCCTAACCAGTCCTGGAATCCGGCAACCCCTACTTAACTCTCTGCTCTCATCTCTGGCCACTCTGACTTTCAAACTATACAGAAGGAACTGAACAACTCAGTAGACTAACCAATTCTCTTCATTCTCTTTATAAAACACAGCAACGGACACTCCCCTGTCCCCCGTCCCCAGCAGAAAGTCACGAGGAGTGGCTCTTGCACTCAGGCGTAACCAGTTGAATGGTACACTTGCTGAGATTCAGACTGTGTGTTCCCAAACAGTTTGTGCCAGTTTTTCTTATTATTCATAACATAATTTAACTATTTTATAAATCAATGAAATATGACTTAAAAATAAACTGCTCTTTCTATAAAGTTGAATGATTTACAACAGAACTTGATAAAAGGCAAGTTGCTAAAACAAAACTGTTGAATTAGGAGTAAAAATGGCAACCATAAAAGATTGGAGAAACACAGTAAAAATATATACTATTCTGCAAACAGACTGCTCTGTGTCAAAATCTTTAAAGAGACTCAAACTGGAAAGCATTATGGATATAATTTATACAGGAAAGACAATTAGGAATCAAGGAACCAAAAACAAAGAAAAGCTTATGATCCTACATCAAAAAATTGACCAATGTAAAATTTTATGTTTTAAGTTGAGATAAAGTGTTTATAGTACATATGGTTCACTTATCACTTTTGTGATTCCCAAAGTTATGGTGACTTTGACTCTTCTGATTAGCTGACAAAAAATTCCCTCCCATCCCAACAGATGAGATGGCTTCTTCTTCAGTTTAGCCTGAAATTGCCACTGCCTCTGACTGGAACCCTCCTTCTCCCACTGCTGCCTGATCAATAAGGCCTATTCATCATTAAGTCTCGGCTCAAAAATCACCTTCCTCTGTACAGTCGTCCCTGACTCCCCCAGACGGAGTGAGTCCCGCCTTCCTTCAGGATCCCACCACACTTGGGTACCTATCTCTGTGACAGCAATTGTCCCTTGTTCTGTGATTGCCTGGACATCCACTTTCCCAGTAGACTGCAGGCTCCCGAGAGGCAGGGGCATGTCTTTTCATCCTGTGTGGCCGATGGCTAGTACAGTGCCTGGTACATAGCAGGCATCTGAGAGACATTTCATAGCGAATGGAGACTGCAGCAAAAAAGCAAGAGTCTCTTTGCAGTTAAAAGCCAAATTTCTTCATTGCTTAGCTTACATCTAAACTTACACTGAAGCCTACATATAATCTTACAAAATTAGACTATAGGGCTTCCCTGGTGGCGCAGTGGTTGAGAATCCGCCTGCCGATGCAGGGGACACGGGTTCGTGCCCCGGTCTGGGAAGATCCCACATGCCGCGGAGCGGCTGGGCCCGTGAGCCATGGCCGCTGAGCCTGAGCGTCCGGAGCCTGTGCTCCACAACAGGAGAGGCCACAACAGTGAGGCCCACATACCACAAAAAAAAAAAAAAAAAAAAATTAGACTATAAAGTCTTAAAAAAGCCAGTCAACTAAAATATCGATTTAGGACTTCCCTGGTGCTGCAGTGGTTAAGAATCCACCTGCCAATGCAGGGGACACAGGTTTGATCCCTGGTCCGGGAAGATCCCACATGCCACGGAGCAACTAAGCCCGTGCACCACGACTACTGAGCCTGTGCTCTAGACCCCACGAACCACAACTACTGAAGCCTGCGCGCCTAGAGCCCATGCTCCGCAACAGGAGAAGCCACCGCAATGAGAAGCCTGTGCACTGCTACGAAGAGTAGCCCCTGCTCGCCGCAACTAGAGAAAGCCCGCGCACAGCAACAAAGACCCAATGCAGAAAAAAAAATTTAGGTTGAGCTATATAAAATGATCATTTTTATTGGTCAAATATGGTCAATTAGTGGCAATTTCGTATGGTCCAACCTAACAGATAACTGACAACTTTTTTTTTTTTTTTGTGGTACGCGGGCCTCTCACTGTTGTGGCCTCTCCCGTTGCGGAGCACAGGCTCCCGACGCACAGGCTCAGAGGCCATGGCTCACAGGCCTAGCCGCTCCGCGGCATGTGGGATCTTCCCGGACTAGGGCACGAACCTGTGTCCCCTGCATCGGCAGGCGGATTCTCAACCACTGCGCCACCAGGGAAGCCCAGACAACTTTTTTTTTTGTTTTGACAGCAACCTTTTAAATGCTGCCTGCCCCCTAAACATATCTACTTTTGCTAACAAAAAATCAAGGCAGCAATTATCTAGGTTCCTGAACAGCAGAAATTTTATGTTGAAATCACCTGAGGTCCAGTTTTAAAGATACACTTAAATCAATAAAATAACCAAAAACTCCACCCTAAAAAAAGCATGTTTTTCAAGTTCTTCACAAGTTGTTAGGCGGACTCTCAACCACTGAGCCACCAGGGAAGCCCCCAACGTTCATGTTTAAGCTAGATTTCTGAAAATGGACCCTGTGGTTCTCAATCCTGTCTGTGCAACATACACAGATTCTGGGGTCCTGAATTTGGAAATGAGAGGTCTATTTGAAACATGGTATACTTTCAAAGCCCCATACATGATCCTGATATAGCCAGGACTGAGAAAAATCAATATATATTTTATGGATGAAATAGAGAGAAGCTCCTTAAAATTTAAAAAAAAAGTAATAATAATTGAAGATTAAGCTTACCCTTTCCAAGAGACTCATTTCCTGGAATTCTGGACTAGTGTTAGACAGCCGCTGCAAAGTATGGGTCAAATCATATGTCGTTGAAAAGTAAAACCCATCCACACTCAAGACATGGTTTATCATTGCTAGGAAAGTTTTGTTATCTTGTAACTGTAAACAAAGGAGAGCAAATAATCAGTCTATCTTGTACTTGAAAAGGAATCTATCAACGTGACAAAAGAGTGAAAATAAAAACCTGCAAGTTCAGCCCTGTTAAATGCCACTGGCACAAAGACTGGGCGAGGAGGACGCTCAACATTTCCCCAGGACGTGGGACAGTTCCTGATACATGGACAATGCTCAACACCATAGGGTATTATATTAACTGATTAGGTAGACCCCCTTTCCCATTGGTATCCTTCACAATTTTTACTTTAAAGGGCAGAAGAGTTACTTTAACGAAACATCACCACCTTAGGTTATGACCTACTGTGTCTCAGACACTTTACAGAGATTCTCCTTTATCTTCACAGCAACCCCTTGCTAGTTTAGCATTAACTATCCTCATTTGACAGAAGAAAAACATAAATTCATGAGGGGCCCAGTAATAGTCAATAACGAGAGAACAATACCATCCTCATTCCTAAGAAACTTCACTGGTTTGGGCTAGTTGGGAAGTAAAATGGAATTCTTTACCAAAAAAAAAAAAAAAAAACAAACAGCAAAGACTGAAAAGAAAAGTCCAGGAGAGAGAGAAGTGGACAAGATGGTAGCATAGGAAGACCCTGAGCTCACCTCCTCCCACAGGCGCACCAAAACTACAACTATTCACAGAACAACTATCTATGAGAGAAACCTGAAGACTAGTAGAACAGATTTTTCACAGCTAAAGATATAAAGAAGAAACCATGATATGGGTAGGAGGGGTGGAGACCTGGTATAGTCAAGACCCACACTCAGGTAGGTGACCCACAAATGGGGAGAATAATCACGACTGCTGAGGTTCTCCCCAGTGAGCAAGGGGTCTGAGCCCCACGTCAGCTACTGAGGCCAAGAATCTTGCACCAGGAAGACAAGCCCCCAGAATGTCTGGCTTTGAAGGCCAGAAGGCCAGCAGGGTTTGTGTGCAGGAGAGCAGGACAACTGTAGGAAACAGAGACTCCACTCTTAAAGGACCCATACAAAATCTCTACATGCTCCAAGTCCTAGCATGGAGGCATTTGAAAGGAGCCTAAGTCAGACCCACTTAGTCATCTTTGTGAGCCTCCTGTAGAGGCAGAAGGCAACTGGGACTGCTACTGGGGATGCAGATGTTGGCAGCAGCTGTCTCAGGGAGTTTGTTCTACCACGAGGACACTGGTGCTAGCAAGTGCCATTTTGGAGTCGTCCTTCTGGCCTATTAGTGCAGGGGCTTACCTGCCCACCAGCAGGCCAGCACCAGTGCCGGGACACCCCAGGGCAAACAAAAGAAAAGAACAATGAAACTAAGACCTGTTTTTCTGAAAAGATAAATAGAAATTGATAAACCTTTAGCCAGACTCATCAAGAAAAAAGGAGGTAGGGCCTAACTAAAATCAGAAATGAAAGAGGACAAATTACAACCAACACCACAGAAATACAAAGGATCATAAGAGATTATTACAAATAATTATACACCAATAAAATGGACAACCAAGAAGAAATGGATAAATTTCTAGAAATGTACAACCTCCCAAGACTGAATCAGGGAGAAACAGAAAATATGAACAGCTTTATTACCAGTAACGAAATTGAATCAGTAATCAAAAAACTACCAACAAAGTCCAGGATGAGATGGCTTCTCAGGTGAATCTACCAAACATTTACAGAAGAGTTAATGCCTATCCTTCTCAAACTATTCCAAGTAATTGAGGAGGAAGGAATGCTTCCAAACTCATTCCATGAGGCTAGCATTACCCTGATACCAAAACCAGATAAAGACACCGCACACACACAAAAAATTACAGGCCAACATTACTGATGAACACAAATGCAAAAATCCTCAGCAAAACATTAGCAAACCAAATTCAACAGTACATTTAAAAGATCACACGCCATGATAAAGTGGTACTGATCCCAAGAACGGAAGGACAGTTTAATATCCACCAATCAATCAATATGATACACCACATTAACAAACTGAAGAGTAAAAATCCTATGATCATCTCAATAGATGCAGAAAAAGCTTTTTACAAAATCCAATATCCATTTATGATAAAACCTCTCAACAAAGTGGGTATACAAGGAACATACCTTAACATTATTAATAAAGACCAAGGAATTCCCTGGCAGTCAAGTGGTTAGGACTCCGTGCTCTCCCTGCTGAGGGCCCAGGTTCAATCCCTGGTCAAAGAACTAAAATCCCACCAACCACGTGACAGGGCAAAAAAAAAAAAAAAGACCATATATGACAAACCTACAGCCAATATCAAGCTCAAAAGTGAAAAGCTAAAAGCATTTCCTCTAAGATCAGGAATAAAACAAGGATGCCCATTCTTACCACTTTTACTCAACATATTATTAGATGTCTTGGCTACAGCAATTAGACAAGAAAAAGAAATCAAAGGAACCCAAACTGAAAAGAAGTAAAACTGTCACTGTTTGCAGATTGACATACTATATTTAGAAAACCCCAAAGTAAAGATGCCACCAAAAAAGTAGTAGAATAGGACTTCCCTGCTGGTGCAGTGGTTAGGAATCTGCCTGCCAATACAGGGGACATGGGTTCAAGTCCTGGTCCGAGAAGATCCCACGTGCTGCGGAGCAACTAAGCCCACATGCCACAACTAAAGCCTGCACTCTAGAGCCCGCGAGCCACAACTACTGAGCCCACGTGCCACAACTACTGAAGCTCGTGTGCCTAAAGCCCACGTTACACACAAGAGAAGCCACTCCAATGAGAAGCCTGCGCACCACAACAGAGAGTAGCCCCCACTCGCCGCAACTAGAGAAAACCCACATGCAGCAACGAAGACCCAATGCAGCCAAAAATAAATTTTAAAAATAAAAATTAAATGGCAGAATATAAAATTAATACATACAGAAGTCTGTTGCATTTCTATACAGTAACAATGAACTAACAGGAAGAGAAACTGAGAAGACAATCCCATTTACAACTGCATGAAAAAGAATAAAATACCTAGGAATAAATATAACCAAGGTGGTAAAAAGACCCATCATTAGAAAACTGTAAGATACTGACAAGAAAACCATAATTCAAAAGGATACATGCACCCCAATGTTCACTGCAGCACTATTTACAATAGCCAGGACATGGAAACAACCTAAATGTCCAATGATAGATGAATGGATAAAGAAGATGTGGTACATATATACAATGGAATATTAGTCAGCCATAAAAAGGAATGAAATTGGGTCATTTGTAGACATGTGGATGGACCTAGAGTCTGTCATACAGAGTGAAGTAAGCCATAGAGAAAAACAAATACCATATATTAACGCATATATGTGGAATCTAGAAAAATGGTACAGATAAACCTATTTGTAGGGCAGGATTAGAGATGTAAACATAGAGAACAGACATGTGGACACGGGCAGCAGTGGGGAGAGGAGGGTGGGATGAACTGGAAGATTAGGTTTGACATAAATACACTACCATGTGTAAAATAGCTAGCTAGTGGGAACCTGCTGTATAGCACAGGGAGCTCAGCTCAGTGCTCTGTGACAACCTACATGGGTGGGATAGGGGCAGGCAGTGGGAGTGAGGTCCAAGAGGGAGGGGATATAGGTATAGCTGACTCACTTCATTGTACAGCAGAAACTATACAACACTGTAAAGTAATTTTACTCGAATTAAAAAAATTTAAAAAGAGGAAAAAAAAAGATACAAACAGACCCATAGACAGAGAACAAACCGGTGGTTGTCAGTGGGGAGGGAGGGATAGGAAGGATGAGTGAAATAGGTAAGGGAGATTAAGAGATACAAACTTCCATTTATAAAATAAGTAAATCATGGGGATATAATATACAGCATACAGAATACAATCACTAATATTTTAGTAAGTTTGTATGGTGACAGATGGTAAGTAGACTTCTCATGGTGATATTTTTATAATGCATAAAAATATTGAATTACCATGTTGTACACCTGAAACTAATATAATATTGTAAGTCAAATATACTTCAATAAGCAATAAAGGAAGATCCAGTAAAAGCAGTATATCTATTTCTTTTCTTTTTTTTTTTTTGAGGTACGCGGGCCTCTCACTGCTGTGGCATCTCCCTCTGCGGAGCACAGGCTCCGGATGTGCAGGCCCTGCGGCCATGGCCCACGGGCCCAGCCACTCCGCGGAACGTGGGATCCTCCTGGACCGGGACACGAACCCGCGTCCCCTGCATTGGCAGGCAGACTCTCAACCACTGTGCCACCAGGGAAGCCCTATTTATTTTCTGATAATCATTTTAGCTGGCTTTCCCAATGAATACCAAGATTGACATTTGTTTTTATCCTTGTTTTAAAAAATAATTTTTAATGTTTGTTACTGTTTAATGTTTAAGCAAATGATTAACATGTTAATTCATGTTACGAATCTACATACAAAATTTTTAATTTGGCCTCAACATTTTTCTAAAAAACAAAAGGTATAAATAAGCAAAGCATATACAGCGAGGAATGCTAAAATTAGTTACATAGCCTGAAAACAAACTATAGCAATAAAAAAGAAACTGTTCAAGTAAATATTACTAGGCTATTAAATGAAAACAACCATTTTTATTGCCTTAAATTAACATGTCTCATAGAGAATGAACTTATTAATATACTGATTGATATGTATACAGTAAGAAAGAAATTTTAAGTTTAAAGTATAAAAACCATATTCTACAGCTTTACTTAGTCAATAAGACAATAGTGCTAGGACTGATTTTTTTTAATGTTTATCATAGGTAAGATACATGTTTTAGAATAATTAGCTTTCTTTTAAAAACAAACTTTTTGTAATCTTGGGAATAAAAATAAAACTTAAAATTTTTAAAAAGCAAATACTATAAATAAAGTACATTTAGAAAACAAGTACTCAATAGATGTAAATCTCTAAACATAATGTTGACTTAAAAAAAGTAATTTTCAGGGCGTCCCTGGTGGTGCAGTGGTTGAGAGTCCACCTGCCGATGCAGGGGACACGGGTTCATGCCCCGGTCCGGGAAGATCCCACATGCGCGGAGCGGCTGGGCCCGTGAGCCATGGCCACTGAGCCTGCACGTCCGGAGACTGCGCTCCACAACGGAAGAGGCCACAACAGTGAGAGGCCCGTGTACCGCCAAAAAAAAAAAAAAAAAAAGTAATTTTCAAAAACTAGAACAGGGTTAATGTCATTCATGTAAGTTTTAAAAAATGCTGGAAGCAAAAAGATATTGTTTGAATATGAAAACAGGCAGTCTTCACTTTGCACAATAGGGTGGGACTATAAAAATGCCCATGTTATCTTAATCTTAATAACCTTAAACTATCTTAATAATCGATAGGAAAGTTAAGATCATTCCGTGACTTAAAATTTTTTTAATCAACACATTAAAATCTCTCCTATTGTAAGTTATAAATGTATAGGGAAATGAAAAAATAGTAAAACGTTATTTAGTATACTGTAATTTGAAACACTGATAATTAAAAATATTTTACTTCTGGTCAAAATTTATAAAGAGTAGCCTGAACAGTGCTTGCATTCTTCTCATCATGTAACTTATGATACCATCTTTTCTACACCCTGATGAAATGTCATACATCTAAGCATAAACTAGCTTCTAATACTTAATCCTTCATACTATTAATATCATGAAATACTTCTGTGAGTTCCTTTAATGTGAAGTTTGTTACAGGCATCACTTGCTCTGGGACACGTTCAACCTTTTCATCACAATCACTTGACCATTAATGTCGATAACGTCACCTTCACTGAGACCTTTGGCTGTGTATCCAGAGTCTCTTATTCCCACAATCAGCTATTTCTTCTCTACTCTATTCATGTTCAATTTGAATTTCACTTCTAGAGTTGTCATTTTTTGTTTCATTGCACTTTCATCTTTGGTGAGCTAATTCTTTAGTCAATATATCATGGTAACTGAAATTTAAACTGTGTTGTTGGGAACTGGTGTTAACTAAACTCTGGTAACTGAAATCCATGCACAGAGGAACTGTGCAAAATAAGGACTGTTTGAACATGTACACATGCACACATACTTATATTCCCATGTGGCAAAACTGAAGAAAGCTTTCTCCCTAGGGAAAGAGGGAATGAAATGGGATGAGTGGAACTTCAAAGATAATTTTTTTTTTTTAGTAATATATAGGAGCATCCCTTTTATTTTTATTTCTTTTAACATCTTTATTGGAGTATAACTGCTTTACAATGGTGGAAAGATATTTAATATTTTATTTCTTCACAAAAAGGATATGAAGTTAGGGCTTCCCTGGTGGCGCAGTGGTTGAGAGTCCACTTGCCGATGCAGGGGACGCGGGTTCGTGCCCCGGTCTGGGGGGATCCCACATGCCGCAGAGCGGCTGGGCCCATGAGCCATGGCCGCTGTGCCTGCGCGTCCAGAGCCTGTGCTCCGCAACGGGAGAGGCCACAGCAGTGAGAGGCCCGCGTACCGCAAAAAAAAAAAAAAAAAAAAAAAGGATATGAAGTTAAATCTACGTGTTGACTACATGTGCATTTTCAGTCTGTCCTCTTCTCTCGTATGAAATTTCATATCTAAGAATTGAGTCAGTTAAAAAAAAAAACCAAGTACAATAAAATATATGAACAGTTTTAAAAAAAATACATTTTAGGGCTAGAGTGACCATGCTCTATGCATTGTTTCAATAATTAGGTTTAAAATAAATCCATCAAACATTCTTTGTGTTCCACCTCCCTTCCCCATCCACCCCATGGGACTTCTTTGGATTTTGCAATTAGTAAGTGCTTCCAGTTCTTACCTGAATATCAGTTAAGTGCAACATTGTCTTCTTATAAGAAAGGACATCAAAATCTATTGCTTTCCAGATTACATGATTGAAAAATTCACCGATTTTTTTCTTTTTGGTAATGACAATTAGATAATTACCTGCAAAAAAGCAAAGCCAAGTACACATAAATAGAAATAAGGCAACTGTAAAGCCAGAAATAGCAGTCCTTTTTCTTTAAAGGCGAGAGTTGCAGGAATTCCCTGGCAGTCCAGTGGTTAGGACTCCGTGCTTTCACTGCCAAGGGTGCAAGTTTGATCTCGGGTCAGGGAACTAAGGTCCTGCGAGCCTTGAGCCGCAGCTAAAATAAATAAAAATAAATAAAGGCGAGAGCTGTGCTAAATAGGTAAAGGACCCATACTTTTTGAAAAGCAATCTTATAATTTATGAATAGAAAGACCAGCATATTATTTAGACAAATTTTTATTGAAAGATCAGATTTTTTTCTTAGAAAGATAAAAGTAAAAGCTTTTGGTAACCAGAGCAGTGATCCCAGCAGATGGGAAGTACAGACAGAAAACGCTTCTCTCTCACTCTCCTGTCATCCCCAAAGCATATGGGCCTCTAATGCATTTCCCAACGTAGCTTAAAGCATCATTGGTCATAATATCTGGCCACTGCAGGTATCTACACCTCCCAGGTCCTTCATGTCATTCTAAATGGTAGAGAAATGTGCTGGGGCAGTATAACTAACTGGTTACTGCAACATTCCAAAGATGAGTGGTCAGGAATCAAGAAGTGATCCCAGCACCATGCATTAATACACCAACCCTGATCCTGGCCACCTCCTCCTCCCACAAATAAACCAGGGTAAGCCTTTACCACTAGATTAATTCTTCACATCTGTTCAAGGCTCTAACCACAAGTGCCCTCTCTGAAAGTTTTCCTATGTACATCTCTCTCCTAGAACTTGTCACACTGTCCTGTAGTAATTTACTATTTAAATACCTCTCTCACTCAACTGTAAGCTACAGGACAAAAGGGACTTGCATCTTTTATAAATAACATCCAGCACAGTGCCTGATACAATAGGAACTTTTCAAAAGTTCAATGAAATAAAATTTAGATTAAAAACCATCACTTTAGGGGCTTTCCTGGTGGCGCAGTGGCTGGGAGTCTGCCTGCCGATGCAGGGGTTGCGGGTTCGTGCCCCAGTCCAGGAAGATCCCAGGTGCTGTGGAGCGGCTGGGCCCGTGGGCTATGGCCACTGGGCCTGCGCTTCCGGAGCCTGTGCTCCACAGCGGGAGAGACCACAGCAGTGAGAGGCCCGCGTACCACAAAAAAAAAAAACAACAACCCATCACTTTCCTAATAACTCAGAACCATGGAGTTGAAAGTTTAGAATACTCTGGTCCAGGACTTCCCTGGTGGCACAGTGGTGAAGAGTCCGCCTGCCAATGCAGAGGACACGGGTTCGAGCCCTGGTCTGGGAAGATCCCACATGCTGCGGAGCAACTAGGCCCATGTGCCACAACTACTGAGCCCATGCGCTGGAGCCCACGAGCTCCAGCTACTGAAGCTTGTGCGCCTAGAGCCTGTGCTCTGCAACAAGAGAAGCCACCACAATGAGAAGCCTGTGCACCACAATGAAGAGTAACCCCCACTCGTCGCAACTAGAGAAAGCACGCACATAGCAACGATGACCCAAAGCAGCCAAAAATAAATAAATAAATTTATTTTTTTTTTTTAAAATAGAACCTCAGGCTTACAAATTTAACCACTTGCTATTTGGGGTATATGAGTTTAGAAATTAATGACAAACACCTACAGATTTATTGCCTAAAGCAAGATATAAAGTGTGCCTTCATCTT
Source organism: Kogia breviceps (assembly GCF_026419965.1). Classification (NCBI taxonomy): domain Eukaryota; kingdom Metazoa; phylum Chordata; class Mammalia; order Artiodactyla; family Physeteridae; genus Kogia; species Kogia breviceps. The sequence goes on from NC_081319.1 coordinate 42,276,290, forward strand.
ATACTCTAATAGAGTCGATTTAATTACCTCCTTGTCCATCTTAGCTCATTTTTCTTACCTGCCACCAGATGAATTGTGCCCAGTATACCAAATATTGGTCTTGTGACAGCTGAAGGAGGAATATCTTTCTTGACTTTAAAGAAGAAAGTAAAGAAAAATCACTTAGAAAAAGCTCACCAACTGAAAGAGAAATGTAGTTTCATTTCAATGGTTACTTCAATATGCACGCTTTGTTCTAAGAAAGCAATATTCCTTCATTATTGTTAGACCTCCACTTTGGCAGAATATAAAATAAAGATGTCCATGTTACATATAAAGGTCTCCGCCTGTCTAGAATATGGTGCCAAAAGTAACATGCTTCAGCAACCTCACTACGTAAATTAAGGGTTATTTCCAATGCCAATTTTCAACCAAATTTATTCAACCTCTTGTCAGAAGCCAAATCTTTACCTCTTTAATTAGAAAGTAAATGGAAGTTGAAACAAGATTTAAATCTCAACATGCAACAAATGGAATGCAAAAAAAGGACTCGCCTAATTCCCTAATAAGAATGTGAGACATGGAGGCCAAGATCCAAGAGGGGAGAAGGAAAAGCTTCCTATTCATGTCTAAAAGAAACTGATACAGGTATCCAGGGAGGCAATATCATGAGCTGCGATTTTATCAATAATGCCGTTATTAATAAAGACTACCTTACATTACAAGGTTCACTTCAAAACTGTTAAACTTGAAGCCAATGTGTTTCACAAAACATATTTTGGACAACTCTAGTTTAGGGAATAATGTCCCAAAAGGGGGGAGGTAGGGTCTCCCAGTCAAAGAAACTTATTTTGATACATCCATACTAACTCTACTCCTTCTCCCAGAGTCACAATGCACAGCAGGAAATTAAAGGCTCTGAGAAGGCCTACAGTAAACGAAAGCTGTTCCACTGTTTAATTCAAAGTTTTCCAAACCTATGTGGCTATAAAATTTTTCTTTCAGTCACAGTTTAATTATCAGCCTGGGACCCATTTTGAAACACTGCTGTAAACTCCAGTCCTGTTTATTAAAGGCAGTCCTGTTTTTCTGAATAAACTAATTCTGAATAAGGTCTAAAAATCACTTCTCTCAATAATTCAATTTACTTAGCAATGCTATGCCATAATTAATTACCATGAAAAATGGAAATACCAGTGCAGTTAAAAGCTCAGAGAAAATTCTGAATATATTGAGATCATTGATAAACATAAATGTACTACTGATACAGCTGTAAGTTACATTAACTGAAGCGTAATAGCAATAACACTATGATAATTCCTAAGACTATGCTGGTTTTTCAGGAAAGAAAAAAACTTCCTCTTTCGGTGGCAATGGTTTGTATTCCCAACGGTAAAAGGAAACTGCCAGAGAAACTGTGATCAATAGCCCCTCATCATCACTAGCTTCAGGTCAAAGTTATCTCTTCATGTATCTTCATGTGTGACTGTTTGGTTATCATTTTTACATCCAAACTATTCAAAACCTTTAGCTTTGTCCACTCAAATGGGTCTGCATTCTCTACTTACAAATAAAATGTCACTGAAAGGAAAAAAAATAATTGAAAATACATCCATACTAAAGCTTTTATAAGACACTAGGTGGTAGGGAATTCTCTGGTGGTCCAGTGGTTAGGACTCCGAGCTTCCACTGCCGGAGGCACGGTATGGATCCCTGGTTGGGGAACTAAGATCCTCGTGGGAAGGCCCACCACCCCCAGGCCCCCCCGCAACAAAAAATAAAAAAGACACTGGGTTGTAGCAATATGTTATAAAGAAGTAGTGGGACTAAACTTCAGAAGTACACTAAGGGTAGTTAAAATCAGTCAGCTATTCTGAGAGAGCAGTCACCAAGCAACAGTCACAGGAAATGCCAAATTATCAAACTAAAACAGCTCTTACTTTATTTGGTCAAAGGAAAAGCTTACCAGAAAAAGCAGACAACCAAGGAAATGGAGATTTATAGTCCTACCTTTCTTACACCTTAGTATCCTATGCAAAATATTTTCATGTTTCACTTAATCCATTCAAAGGATATTTACCATTTACCGAGTGCCAACTCTATGGTTACTCAAATACTGCCCTCCACACAACTGAAAAACAAGTTGCTTTTCACACCCCAGAGAAGCAAAGCTAAATTATAACTGGATTGATAGATAAGATAGATAGATAAGGCTTAGGAAAATCATTCTGCCTAAAACACAAGTTTTACCCAGTGATGTATATATATTATTTTTCATTTATTAAATTATCCTCATAGCAATGAATATTTTCAAAAACAAATCAGCTGTTAACATTCCACACACTTAATGCTAAAACAACTTTCTCACACTCAAATAATTCAAATCTTATAGCTATAAAGGAACCTAACACATCAACAAAACCAATCCTGTTACGGTATTGATAAGGGAACAAATAAAGCTTTTAAATCCTTATGAATAGTAAAATGCTACCTAAAATTTTCAAGATCATTTCTCCATTTCATGAAAAGGAAAAAGTATAAAATTAATGCATAAAAATCAAATGAGGTAGCAAGAATTAAAATTTTCTAAGAAGACACTCAGAAATCCACACACTCACATGGATCTCATTAATTTAACTATTGCAACTTAAGTGTAAAATCTTTCTAGACACTTCTAAATCTGGCCATGAAATACCTGAGAGCGTAACTTCTGTGGACACACGGTCGATGATAAGTACATCATCTGCTCCATCATCACAAGCTTCCACATAAAATTTTTCAGGTGTGATATGCCTAAGAAGAAATTTAAAACCATAAATAACGAAGTGAAATGAAGACTTCCAAAAAAAACTATTATAACAATTTAACAGTGTTTAAATTTGACATCATTTTCCCAGCTTCTGCATAGATAAAGCTATTATGCTGTCCTTATGTGTTCACTGCAACTCTTTTCACCTAATTTAATGCGGATAAGGTTTTAATTTGCTGTAAAACTACCACTCTGACTTACATAAGAAAATCATACTAAAATCTAATTTATACTCAACATGGTGCAGAAGGCAATGAAATGTAGCACAGTAGTCAGGAGCACAGCCTACGGAACCAGACTGACTGTGCTGTGTGAAGTTGGGCATGTTACTCCTCCCCTCTGTTCCTCAGTTCCCTTATCCATAAAATAAGGATAATACCAGACTCATTAAACGGCATTGTTGTGAGGAGGAGATAGATAATCTCTGATAAGCACTTAGAACACATGACACATAGTAACCAAGATTTAAGTATTAGCTAAAAACACTAAGAAACACATTTCCAGGAAATTGTTTAAAATAAACTACTTTAACATTTTTGTATTTTGTTTGAATGCCACTGATGTGTTCTTGGAAAAAAAAACCCTCATCCTGCAAAGTAAAAAATAAAGGGGGTAAAATTAGGGCCGGGACAGAGTACTCAGAATTTATGCAACTTTGTAACCTGAGTCCAACAAAAATTAACAGTTGGCTCCTCAGGAGGTAACATGGATAGATAACTCCAGGCAAGCAATTCAGCGTGGCTGGGGACTGCCTCAGGAAATAACAATCAACAATAACTAAATAAAGTGAAAATAAAGATTTGCAGGCACTGAAACAATGGAGACTGAGGCTGTTGTTAAGGTGGGCACAGGAGTAAATACAGGTATCTGCCTGGGATTGGTTCCAGATACCAAAATCTGTGGATGCTCAAGTCCCTCATACTAAATGGTGCAGTACAGTCAGCCCTCTGCAACCGTGGATTCAACCAACTTGGAACCTGCAGGTATGGAACCCACAGGTATGGAGAGCCTCCAGGAGCTGACCAGAGTTGCAGCGAGAACTAGCTTGTTTGCTTTTCCAGGGACTAATCTCTGCTGTTCTTAAACCACACTTGAAAGAACATCTGTCTGTGCAGCAGCCAATCTGAGGGCTTTTTCCTTTCCTTTTAAATTCTACTCCCTCTATTCTACTCCTCTTGCCAATGAAAAATCTTATATAAACCCACACACCATCACTGACATCATTTCTTACTTAGTGACCATGTATAAGCTATTTGGTGTTATAGAAACAAGTCCTGTAGCAGAACAAACTGTACTGACCATTTTTGACTGTAAGTTTTTGAGGAATAATCAACCCTTAATTATCCAAATATAACTTACATCCTTTTATGGTTCATCTATAACTAACTTCTTAATATTTCCTCCATGGGGTGGGAGTCAGGTATGCCAAGGAAATGAAAGTCAATTTTAATACAAAATAAGAAATGCAACAAAGGAAACAAATCTGCTTCAAATATGGCAGACTTCAATTCAAACTAAATAAATGTTCCTTTTTATTCCTGAATAGTAGTCCACTGTATGGATATATCACAATTTGTTTATTCATTCACTTGCTGATGGACATTTGTGCCGTTTCCAGTTTAGGATATTATGAATAAAGCTTCTATGAACATTCTAGTACAAGTCTTAAGGCAGACATATGAATCATTTCTCTTGGATGACTACCTAGAAGTGGAATGGCTGGGTCATATGGTAATTGTATGTTTAACTTGCACAGAGAAGGGTAAATGGGAGTGATTACAGACACAAGGAAACTTTTAGGGGTAATGACTGTATTCACTTGATACTGGTGATGGTTTCAAGGTGTAAAATATATCAAAATGTATCAAAGTGCATGCTTTAAATATGTGCAGTTTATTGTATGTCAACTATGCTTCAATAAACCTATAAAAAGAAAGCAAAGTGAGAGGTCCTGAAACAAACTAAAGGGTATAAAAAAAACTTCCAGACAATCTAGTCATAGGATAGTTACCTCTAGTCTCGAATCATTAAAAAAAAAAAAAAATCCAACACATCAGTCCATATCTGCAGAAGATGTTTTGTGCAAGGGTAAGTTGCACTCCAGGAGTAAGTCAATAAATTTATTGAAAAGCTACCATGTGCTAAGCATTACACAAACATTAGTGACAAGGAGGTAGGTGATAAATAAAAAAATAAGTAACAAATAGAAACAAAAATTTTAAACAAAAAGTAGACCTGAAAAACAAGACTTCTTTATAAAAGCCTTTGGAAAAAATTCTGTCTCTAAATCAGAGGGCATTTTATAAGCCTCACTCTTTAGAATCCTTCCATACTCTTAACAACCCCCAATCTTTTAAATGCTGTTTAAATGCCTGTGTATCAGATGTCCCACTGCATTTCCAGGTCTTAAACAGGCTCAGGATCTGAAAGAGTCATGTGAGATGCTTTCCTACAATGGAAAATGCTTTCCTACAATGAGGATTTCAATCATGAGAAGGATGTGACAAGTTGTTGGTAGTTCCTGAGATGTTGAGGTCATGTGCAGGGACAGGAGAATGGCCTCAGGCTGACAGCCAGCAAGAAAACAGGGACATCGGTCCAACAACCACAAGAAAATGAATTTGGTCAACACTCTGAATGAGATGGATTCTTCCTCAGACCCTCCACTATGAAACATCTGATTTTGGCCCAGTGAGACTCATAATGGACTTCTAACCGACAGTAACCAAGAGATAATACATTTGTATTGTTTAAAGTTTCTAAGCTTATGGTAATTTGGTACAGCAGCAATAGAAAACTACTACAGTGATCAAATCCCTCCTGGAATGAAATAATCTCCACATTAACCCCTGGCCAAAACACAAAAACACTTTATCTTCCTGGAACAAAGCAAAGAGATGTTTCCTTCAATTGAGTTTGATACCTGGTGTGTGAGTTTCTAAGTGATAAAACATCTTAAAAACCATTTTTAATGGAATGTCTTTAATTTATATTTTATTAAACCAAGGTTTTTTCCTTATGCCTTAACCTAAGTATAAGTAACAATGTTTTCTTGACTGACTAGGATCTTGAACACATCGATTTCTGGGCCATTCTACCAAAAGATGATTTCAAGTTCTAGTAACAATAGTATGGTGAAAAAATTACAGGTTTTAAGCTCTTACAAACCTGGTTTGAATTCCAACTCCATGCTTACTGTCATGAGTCCCTAACAAATAAATGAATGAAGTTCCCAGCTCAGCTTTCTCTCTATTAAAAAGTGGTAAGTGATCGGTGAGGGTAAATGAGAGAATATGCGTGACATGCCTGGCACTAAGAAGAGACTCCACGAAACGGTGGCATTATTTTTTTTTTTACTAAATGACCTCAGACCACTGAGTTTTAGTTTCATTTCTCTTCTGCTCTTCTCAGTCTCTTGACAAAGCCATCACCACTGCTCCTACTCAGCCGCTTTAGTTTTACATTTGAGACAAAGACTGATGAATGCTACACAGTTCTGACCACGAGTGAAGTCCCTGGGTTTTATTATATCCATTTTCTTCATATTGCTCAGGGCCCTAAGCTCTTCTAAATTCACAGCTGTATTTGGGGGGGGGAGGGGGAGCTAGCACAGTTTACTTCACACAAATGGTGTTAACTTCTTTAATAACTAATGTTATTCTTAATATAAGAGATGATTATCAACATACAATCTCAGAAATCAAATTCCTCCACTTTCTCAATACAGTGGACAAAAACACAAAGCTTGCATCTAAATAAACAGCCAGTAGAGAAATGCATACTGTGTTCCCTCAATAGCACCACCCTCTTATACCTTGAATTCTTTTATCTATATACAGTAGGCCCTCCTTATCCATTGGTTCCACAAGGGTGGATTCAACCAACAATGGATTGAAAATATTCAAGAAAAAATAATTCCAGAAAGTTCCAAAAAAGCAAAGCTAGAATTTGCTGAACACCAGCAACTATTTGCATAACATTTACATTGTATTTACAACTATATACATAGCATTTACAACTATTTACATAGTATTTACATTGTATTAGGTATTATAATATAGAGATGATTTCAAGTATACAGGAGGATGTACATAGGTTATATGTAAATACTATGCCATTTATATATGGAACTTGAGCATCTTTGAATTTTGGTAAATGATGGGGGCCCTAGAACCAATGTATTTAAGCTTCTCACCTGCAAAACTTCTACCATAAAAATAAATTATGTGAATGAACTCAATGAATTTTTTAAAATCATACTTGTTTTCATAAACAAGTTTACCTTTTAGTCAGTGATATTTATTATAAAATCAAATGTTTATAAGAGCAGAAAAATCTCCTTTTAAAATTTTAATATGTATAATTATGTAAAAAATATATATAAATCTATAAATAAATATATTAATATAAATGCAACAAAAAGTATCCCTAATATAAGCAATTAAAAATTTTTTCTCAACTTGACATTTAAATTTAAAACTGATCTGGAAGGGTGTGGAACACTGAAAAAATATATACATCTTGGGGACTTCCCTGGTGGTGCAGTGGTTAAGCATACCCCTGCCAATGCAGGGGACACGGGTTTGAGCCCTGGTCTGGGAAGGTCCCACATGCCGTGGAGCAACTAAGCCCGTGAGCCACAACTACTGAGCCCGTACGCCTAGAGCCTGTGCTCCACAACGAGAAGCCACAGCAATGAGAAGCCCACGCACCACAATGAAGAGTAGCCCCTGCCCGCCACAAATAGACAAAGCCCACACGCTGCAATGAAGACCCAATGCAGCTGCAAATAAATAAACTTATTTTTTTAAAATATACATATTATAGGGCTTCCCTGGTGGCGCAGTGGTTGAGAGTCCGCCTGCCGATGCAGGGGACACGGGTTCGTGCCCTGGTCCGGGAGGATCCCACATGCCGCGGAGCGGCTGGGCCCGTGAGCCGTGGCCGCTGAGCCTGCGCGTCCGGAGCCTGTGCTCCGCAACGGGAGAGGCCACAGCAGTGAGAGGCCCGCGTACCACAAAAAAAAAAAAAAAAAAAAAAAACATATTATACATCTTGAATGAAGACTTTACATCATATACAAAAAATATACAGCCACAGAAATAGGCCTTTACTAATTGTTACATTCCTAATAATCGCAAAGTTAATAACCTCACTATGTGTTTAAAATCCTTAAAATTACAAAGTTAGAAATGGAAATTTCTTTTATATGAAGGTGAAATATACTACATATAACACTTCCAGTCTGGCTAGGTACACTTGAAATGAGAAGATCAACAAATTAGCTTTTTAATCGAAGTAAAATGAAATGAATTTCCAAGAGTGAAAAGTCTCCAGAGAAAAAGCCTTGATATTCTTTCAGAAGATGGAATCTGAGTAGTACCAAGAGGTGGGTGCAGGCTGTAGGGCAGATACTAGTCATTCAAATGCAGGTCTGGAAGAAGAAAAGTGCTTGGAAATGGGCTAATTAAGTTACTACAGAATCTAACTGCCTATGGGGTGAGAGCCAACAAAGTAAGCAGATTCCAGCTGTAGAATGCTGAAAAACCTCAAGAACTAAGGACTTGGGTAGGGGATGAGGTGGGGCAGTGAGATTAACTGCAGAGTTGGGGTAAGAATAAGGTGGTTCAAAGTCTGTGTAAGGAACAATCAGATCCCTACCCAAACCTAGAGTCCAGGTACCTCCCTAACCGTATGATTTAATGCTTAGAGCAGTTCAACAAGAGAGGCCCTCAACTCCAGAAACCAGGCACAGCTGAGGACCACAGTGAGTCAAGTAAAGTCTGGAGACACAGAGAAGGTCTGCTTACAGATTGGGAAAATCATCCACCCTCTTCCTCTGCCAGGTTCCCAGAATGCTAGCAGCCAAGCATCCCACTCCCCCAAGGAGCCATGAATACTGTCTCTGAAGAAACTTACTGGCTCAAAAGAAAAGATCTGCAAATGCTGACATTTAGGGCACCTCCCCCAAAGAAACAGATGAGTTCCTGCACAATCACTCTACAGTGAAGGCCACCAATTGACGAATCCTGACCCACAAACAAACCCTTCCAATCAATTTTTTAGTGCCTCATTCTTAAACATGAAATGACAACCAAGGATCACCAGATATTTGAGATAAGCTTCCATCACAGAAGACACAGAACAAAACAAGGAGAAAAATAACTTTGGGTAAACAAACTATGCTGAGAACAGAATAAAACTTCAAAACACATTTATAACTGGCAGCCTCAGAGAGAAGACACTGCACTCATGAAGCAAGAATACCAAAAAGAAGGAGGAGGAGGGGGAGGAGAAGGAGATTCAGCAAGCAAGAACATGTTTTTGGACTGACAGCAGAAATAATAATTTGAATATTCAGTAGAAGGACTGGAAAATAAAACTGAAGAACTCTCCTTGAGAACAGAATAAAAGATAAGAGCTATAAAACAGAAAAGCATAGGAAGGAAGAAAGGGGGAGAGGGAAAGAGACAGGAGGGGGATAAAAGACAGGAAGAAAGAGAGGGGCACAATCCAGGATGTTCAACATCCACTTAACAGGAATTCCAGGAGAGTACACAAGAAAAAAATTTATCAAAGAAATAGTGCAAAAACAAAGAAGAAACCTCAAGCCAAAGGACAAGTTTCCAGATGTAAAAGGCCCACCAAATATATGAAACACACACACACACACACACACACACACACACACACACACACACACAGAGGCACATTAAGCGTAAAACTCAAAACATCATACAGATACAATCCTAAAGTTTCCAGAAAAAAAAAAAAACTAAGAGAAAGAAGCGCTGAAATATTCAACAGCCACACTACTGGATTACTCAACAGCAACACATTGGACTATTCAACAGCAAGGTCTTTAAAATTCTGAAGGATAATAATTTCTGAGAATTCTACACTTAACCACACTAACAAATAGATGTGAGGATAGAATGAAAGCATTTTCAGATGTGCAATATCTCAAAAGATACTTCTCTTTCACTCTTTCTTGGAAAGAAGGAAAAGTTGTTTCATAGACATGGAGTAAATCAAGAGTTAGACTATCAAATGTAAATTAGATAGCTGGTGGGAAGCTGCTGCATAGCACAGGGAGATCACCTCTGTGCTTTGTGACCGCCTGGGGGGGTGGGATAGGGAGGGTGGGAGAGAGGGTGATGCAAGAGGGAGGAGATGTGGGAGCATGTGTATATGTATAACTGATTCAGTTTGTTGTAAAGGAAAAACTAACACACTATTGTAAAACAATTATACTCCAATAAAGATGTTAAAAAAATAAAAAAATAAATTAAAAAAAAAAAATCAAGAGTTAGACTTAGAATCCAAAACAGGAGAGAGGTAAAAGAAATTCTCCTGATGATGGTAAAGGGAGGTTCCAACACAATGCAACAGGCCTAAAGAACAGCCAGCCCAGATTAAAGCAGAGGCGATAGGGCTCCTGGAGGTTAGCCTCACAGAAGAAGATGAATTGACAGTTACTGTCAGCAGAGGAGTTTTACTGCTGTCCCAGAGACTACAGATTAATTAGCAACAGGTACATTAAAGCAAAGTCAAGGGCTTCCCTGGTGGCGCAGTGGTTGAGAGTCCGCCTGCCGATGCAGGGAACACAGGTTCGTGCCCCGGTCCAGGAAGATCCCACATGCCGCGGAGCGCCTAGGCCAGTGAGCCATGGCCGCTGAGCCTGCGCGTCCGGAGCCTGTGCTCCGCAACGGGAGAGGTCACAACAGTGACAGGCCCGCGTAACACACACACACATTAAAAAAAAAAAAAAAGGAAAAAGAAAAGTCAAGCAAACTTTTTAATTCAAGGAAAAACAAAGCATTTTTATAAAAAGGAAATGTAATTATAATACATTACTGACTTCGAGTCATACTTACACAACCATAATAATGTGAACACTGAATATCTTAATATAACCACACTGAGAGGAGAGGAAAGGAAGAGAGGTATAAAAGCTAAATTCTCATCTTCTGAAGTAAAAAGCCATCATATGACTGAAACTGAAAAACAAATCAGGAAATAGCAGTATAAGCATGTTGTTTAGAAGTGTGAAGCAAAATACCAGAAGAAACTCCTTAAAAACATGAAAATACTGGGACTTTCCTGATGGTCCAGTGGGTAAGACTCCACGCTCCCAATGCAGGGGGCACAGGTTCAACCACTTGTCAGGGAACTAGATCCCGCATGCTGCAACTAAGAGTTCACATGCCACAACTAAGAGTTTGCATGCCGCAACTAAGACCCAGCACAACCTAAATAAATAAACATTTTTTTAAAAATGAAAGTATTGGGCTTCCCTGGTGGCGCAGTGGTTGAGAGTCCGCCTGCCGATGCAGGGGATGCGGGTTTGTGCCCCGGTCCGGGAAGATACCACATGCCGCAGAGCAGCTGGGCCGGTGAGCCATGGCCGCTGAGCCTGCGCATCCGGAGCCTGTGCTCTGCAACGGGAGAGGCCACAAAGAGAGGCCCTCGAACGGCCAAAAAAAAAAAGAGTAATTGTGGATCAAGGTAAAGAGTTCTATCTAGCCTAAAGGCTCTGGGACCTTTGCTGAATCTTACCTCTCAGAGAGATGTTGCTAGAATCTAAGCTGCTGGTGCTGCCACCAGGCTGCTCTGATTAAATGTTATTGAAAATGGCTTAAGAACTGGAGATACGAACAGTGACTGCCAGCTAATCAACATTTCTAAGAAGAGTAATTACAAGTAATCGCTCTAATTAATCCAACTAATAAAAGCAAGTGTCATCCGAACTCAGCTATCTACATATGCCTTTGCTGCCTTCCTCTTCTCCTTTCCCTCCTTCCATTTCCCACCACTGTTTAATTGGCCTTAATACTGATCTAAAGTATGTTTTATGTAATACATTTTATTCTGTAAGTTTTATGCTCCGAGGTTTCATTTCAAAAGCTCATGAAATTAACTAACTCTCTAGCACTTACAGTCAGAAACACTTGAGTAAACATTCAGGGGATAATTTTTGCTGGGGTTATGGTTTTATTGTTATTTTTGTTTTTAAATCTTCACCAGGGACTTCCCTGGTGGCGCAGTGGTTAAGAATCCGCCTGCCAATTCAGGGGACATGGGTTCGACCCCTGGTCTGGGAAGATTCCACATGCCACAGAGCAACTAAGCCCATATGCCACAACTACTGAGCCTGCGTGCCACAACTAATGAAGCCCGTGCACCTACAGCCCGAGCTCTGCAACAAGAGAAGCCACCACAATGAGAAGTCCGCGCACCACAACAAAGAGTAGACCCCACTCGCCTCAACTAGAGAAAGCGTGCACGCAGCAATGAAGACCCAACAACAAAGACCCAATGCAGCCATTAATAAATAAACAAATAAATAAATTTATTTATTTAAAAAAAAAATCTTCACCAAACAGGCTACAAGCCTCTGCAGACAAGGACTCTAAGCTTATCCATTCCCACTGGTATTCTCACACAAGATAGTAAAAGCTCAATCAATTTTCTTAGAAAATAGAACACAGTCAGAAAACACATACATTAAGTTGTTTTTTCTATATGGCCCTTAACTAATGTTTTCTTTGGCTCAGTGACAGAATAAACGGAATTTTAAAAATTGTTTCTTTGGGGCTTCCCTGGTGGCGCAGTGGTTGAGAGTCCACCTGCTGATGCAGGGGACACGGGTTCGTGCCCCGTTCGTGCCCCGGTCAGGTAAGATCCCACATGCCACGGAGCGGCTGGGCCCGTGAGCCATGGCCACTGAGCTTGCACATCCTGAGCCTGTGCTCCACAATGGGAGAGGCCCGCCTACCACAAAAAAACAAACAAACAAGAAAAAAACTTGTTTCTTTTCTCTTAGCTGAGGAAATATCATGAGAGGTCAAATTTTAACTGGATTTGAAGTTATACTGTAACACAAGAAGAGAAAGAGGAAGCAGGGTGTTCTCTAAATAGAAAGTCTACAAAGTATCACTAACACCAAGTTCTGCCTGGAGTTCTTCCAAAATTAACCAGTCAACAGGCTCTGCTAAGTTCTCAATGTAATAAGTACGTGGAAACCAAGACAGATGAAACCAAGAAACCAAGACAGATGAACAAATATCTAGGCAAAATCCTCTCCCTGTTGCAAAAAGAATGGCCCTCAACTGGTGTGATGTTTCTCATTTCAGTAAAACTCTCTCACATTACTTATTTACGAAACAGATCTTAGAAGTTAAAGAAATTCCCTCCAAGAAGATTATCTGGTCATTAACTATGCTGTTGATATCAAATCTCTAAAGTTCAAAGTAATACTGTATACTAAAATAAACTGGTGAGGTTACCAGAATCCAATAGGTATCAACTATTAACTAACAGAACAGGAATACTACCTTGTTTCTTTCAAGACAAGGGATTTGATATCAACCCAGAGTCCTAGTTTCTGTTAAGATGACACATATTTTGGAAGATATATCAAAATAGGCATGAGCTTGTACTCTCTCTTCTTGATCCCAGAGACCATGGACTTCAAAGCCTATTAAGCTTTGAAAATAAAGGCCCATGGAGATGTGTGGCCAAGATGGCAGAGTGGGAAGACCTTGAGTTCACCTCTTCCCACAGGCACACCAAATTACAACTCTTTACAGAGCAACTACTGATGAGAAAAACTGGAAGCCTAGCAGTAGAGATCTTCTACAACTAAAGATATAAAAAAGGAACCACAACAAAATGGGTAGGAGGGGAGGAGAGCCAGTGTAACTAAGACCCATACCACAGCGGGGGCGACCCACAAATGGGAGGATAATTACAACTGCAGAGGCTCTCCCCAAGGGGCGAGAGGTCCAGCCTCACATCAGGCTCTCCAGCTCAGGGTTCCTACGTCAGAAAGATTAGCCCCTAGAACGTCTGGCTTTGAAGGCCAGTGGGACCTACTTTCAGAAGAGCCAGAGAGCTGTGGGAAATAAGGGACTCCACTCTTAAAGGACACACACAAAATCTCACAGGCTCCAGGACTCAGGACAGAAGCAAAAATCTGAAAGGAGCCTGGGTCAGATTCACCTGCTGATCCTGGAGAGGCAGGAGGCAACTGGCTCACCCTGGAGACACAGTTGGTGGCAGCCATCTTTAGAAGCTCACTCTACCACGAGGACACTGGGGGTGGCAAGTGCCATTTTGGAGTCCTCCTTCTAGCTTACTAGCACAAGGACCTGGCCTCACCCACTGCCTAAACTGGCTCCATCAGCATCAGTAACGGGACACCTAAGGCCAAGCAACTAGCCAGGCAGAGAAACAGCCCTACCTACCCACCAGCAGACATGCTCTCTCTTAAGACCTCTCTGAGCCCACAGCTGCCCCAAGACCCAGCCCTGTCCACCAAAGGGCACAGGACCACCCCTAGACACCAGGGTCCCAGTACTAGCCCCAGGATCCCCAGGACCCTGCCACCAGAGACCCTGGGACCCAGCTCAGCCCACCAGTGGGCTGGCACTAGCCCTAGGACCAGCCTCACCCACTAATGTGTAGGCACCACCCCTGGGATGCCCTAGGTCCCCACCCCACACACCAGTGGGCAGACAACAGCCCCAGGACCACTGCAGCCCCACAGCCTGCCATATCAGGACCCAGCCCAGCCCCCTGGGCACGGGCTCTGCCCACCAGCAGGCCAACGCGAGCTCTGGGACACCATGAGCTCTGCAGCCAGTGGATATAAGCCAGTAAAATCACCTACATCCACAATAAGTAGTTAAGGGATACACGAAACAAAAAGATATAAAAGATGATATCAAAAGAGTAAATGTGGGGTAAGGAGGAGGAGAGGAGCAAAAATGCAGGGTTGTTAAAATGTGTTTGACTTAAGAGATCAACAGCTTAAAATAATGACAGACAGACAGCTATACATAAACCTCACTGTAACCACAAACCAAAAGTCTATAACAGATATACACATAAACAAAAAGAAAGAACTTCTTTCAAGTGCACATGGAACATTCTCCAGGACAGCATGCTTGGAAAACGAGACTGCTAGATGCAAAAGAATCAAAATGGACTACTCTCTCACACCATGCACAAAAGTAAATTCAAAATGGATTAAAGACTTAAACGTAAGACCTGAAACCATAAAACCTCTAGAAGAAGACAGAGGCAGGATGCTTTCTGACATCAGTCTTATTAATATTTTTTTTGGATATGTCTCCTCAGGTAAGGGAAACAAAAGCAAAAATAAACAAATGTAATTACATCAAATTAAAAAGCTTTTGCACGGTGAAGGAAACTATCAATAAAACAAAAAGGCAGCCTACTGACTGGGAGAAGGTATTTGCAAATGATACATCTGATAAGGGGTTAATATCCAAAATACTTAAAGAACTCAAACAACTCAAGATCAAAAAAAAAAAAAAATGAACAGGGACTTCCCTGGTGGTGCAGTGGTTAAGAATCTGCCTGCCAATGGAGGGGACACGGGTTTGAGCCCTGGTCCCACATGCTGCAGAGCAACTAAGCCGTGCACCACACTACTGAGCCTGAGCTCTAGAGCCTGCGAGCCACAACTACTGAGCCCTCGTGCCACAACTACTGCAGCCCGCTCGCCTGGAGCCTGTGCTCCACAACAAAAGAAGCCACTGCAATGAGAAGTACACATGCTGCAACTAGAGAAAGCCCGTGCGCAGCAGCGAAGACCCAAAGCAACCAAAAATAAATTTAAAACATAAAGTTTAAAAAAAATGAACAACCTGAGTAAAACATGGGCAGAGGACCTGAACAGACATTTTTCCAAAGAATATATTCAGATGGCCAATAGGCACATGAAAAGATGCTCAACACCACTAATCATGAAGGAAATGCAAATCAAAACCACGAGATACCAGCTCTCACCTGTCAGAATGGCTATTATCAAAAAGACAACAAATTCAATAAGTGTTGGCAACAATGTCAAGAAAAGGGAACACTGCACTGTTGGCAAATTAGGGCAACCACTATGGAAAAGAGTATGGAGTTTCCTCAAAAAATTAAAAATAGAACTCATATGATCCAGCAATTCCATTCCTGAGTAATTATCTATAGAAAACAAAACACTAATTAGAAAAGATATACGCACCCTTATGTTCAATGCAACACTGTTTACAAAAGCCAAGATATGGAAGCAACCCAAGTGCCCATCAATAGATGAATGGATAAAAAACATGTGTGATATATATATAAATATATATACACACACACAATGGAATATCACTCAGCCATAACAAAATGAAATCTTGCCATTTGCAACAACCAATGGACCGACAGGGTATTATGTTAAGTAAAATAAGTCAGAAAGAGAAAGACAGTATATGATTTTACCTATACATGGAATCTAAAAAACAAATGAACAAACAAAACAGAAGCAGAGTTAGAGTTACAGAGAACAGAGGGTTGCCAGAGTGGAGGTAGGTAGGGGAAGGAAAGGAATAGGTGAGGGAGATTAAAAGGTTCAAACTTCCAGTTATAAAACACTGTAAATGAGTCAAGGGTATGAAATGTACACTGTGGGAGATATAGTCAATAACTATGTAATATCTTTGTACGATGACATATCATAACGAGACTTATCATGGTGACCATTTTTAAATGTACAAAAATACCAAGTCACTATGTTGTGTACCAAGAATTAACATAGCATTGTAGGTCAATTACACTTCAAAAACAAACTCATAGAAACGAGATAAGATTCCTGGTTATCAAAGATGGGCGGGAGTGGGGGGTAGAAGGGAGAGGTGGGGATTGGATGAAGGCAGTCAAGAAGAGAGAGTGTGAGTAATCTGAATGTTCACTGTACTGTATAAACTACATATATCTTCATCACAGAATTGCTTAGTTTACATCTGTTCTCAGGATTCTATCACCTCTCCCCTGGCTGACCTCACAGCTATAACAATCTTTTAAAAAGAAAGTCCACTTCTTAACTGAGGAAACAATGTTTCTTCAGATAGAAGCTGCAACCTGATTCACTTTCTGAAACATTTCCTGCCTTACACTTTTTACCCCTGACCTTTAAAAGGAAAAAAAAAATGCTTTAAAGGTTTCCAATCATGGATTTCTGTTAATTGTCTTGCAATTTCAAACTTATCAGTGTTTGACATTACAAAGGCTTACACAAATGATTTTAAATGAAAAAAGGAGTTGCAAAATAGGAATATTAAGAACTGCCTAGATGTTTAAATAGTATAAATTTTAAATTCTGAACAAATCAATATTGTTTTCTACATCAAAAATCCATAATGAACATGTCAATTATTTTCAGTTGTTAAGTAACTCATTTCTATACCAGACATGTCCAAGGACTAAGGTGAGAGCAATCTGATAAGAAAAAAGGTAATTTGAATAATGCAATATAATGAAAAGATCATTGGACTCTGGGCCTGCTGTGTTCCACGGCCAGTTCTGCCATGGTTTGGCTGTGTAACCTAACTGTGGGGGCCAAGGGCAATTATCTCCCTGTCTTCAACAATGACAGATGATATATATCAACCTAGACTTCACAGAGGCACTGGAAAGATAATATCATACATAAAATGACTTAAGTTGCTGCTACTTCAAAACAATACATTCCAAATTACCCCAGACTGTGTTTTGGGGTTTATTTTGTTTTTTTCAAGTACTGGTAGGTGTTCTATACTGGAAAGTTCTTTTCATTTACTTAGGTGATCCACTGAAGACCTGTAATGCACCAGGCTTTACGTTAGGAACTGAGGACTAGCGAAGAAATCAATGTTAAGGTGTTTCTGATATGTTCTACATACTTATAACCTAGTTGGAGAAACAAAGTATTTATTAATGACTTCATCATTTCTAGGCGGCAAAGTGAGTGGTTCAAACAGTGCTACGGCTCGATCATTCTTTCAGTTCTCGTGTCCATCAGACAGTAAGTACACTGCTAATGAATCATAAGAGACAGAATGTGAAAACTCATACAGACGTTTGGTGTCTAGTTCCTGTGATAGTAGACCGTTATGGGAGCTCAGTGAAGGAAAAGACATTGGAAAAAAGGCTTCGCAGAGACGAGGAGTATCTGTTAAGTATGATGGTTTCATCTACGCTCTTTCAGTCCTTGTAATACTGTGAAGTAGAAACGTTCCCATTTTATAGATGAAAACCCGATTCAGAGAGATTAAGTAACGTGGTCAGGACACAAAGCAAATAGCAGGTGAATCTAAGTCTAAATAAATCTAAGTCTGTTCTGACTTAAAAAGCCTGAGTTGTCTCAGCTCTACCATAGATGTGATCAGCATGTAGAGGGGAGAGGGGAAGAAAACATTCTGGATAGAAAGATCAAAATAAGCCCAAGCTTGAAGCAAAAAGAGGGTGGCCAAGTCTGGTGAAAGGGAAAAAAAGGAAAAAAAAAAAAAAAAAAAAGGCACTGGGCAGTTATGGGAAATAAGGTTAGAGGATAGACTGTGAAGAGGCTAGAATACAGGTGGCTAAGAAATGTGGGCTTATTCCTGTAAGTCAATAAAATGAAACGAGATTGTAAGCAGGAGAGTAGAGGATGAAACTTAGGGCATTAGGAAGGTGAACACCACAGGACAGAGGTGGACTGGAAAAAATGTATGGCATAACACAGAACAAATTTTTAAAATCCCAAGCACTCCGATATTTAAATAAACCCAGTAACAATACTTTCATAATAAAATAATCAAACTATCTCTTGTATGGATCCTCCTTAAAACATGTCTGGGCACTTTTAAAAATGGCCATTATGTCCTACTAATTATTACATGGGTCAGAAACCACTTCCACCTCCAATGCATCTAAAAAAGAATACACCTTAGGTCAGAGGCCACATTTTAATCCTTTTTTTTTTTTTTTTTTTTTTTTTTTTTTTGCGGTATGCGGGCCTCTCACTGTTGTGGCCTCTCCCGTTGCGGAGCACAGGCTCCGGACGCACAGGCCTGGCGGCCATGGCTCACGGGCTTAGTTGCTCCGCGGCATGTGGGATCTTCCTGGACCGGGGCACGAACCCGTGTCTCCTGCATCGGCAGGCGGATTCTCAACCACTGCGCCACCAGGGAAGCCCAGGAGGCCACATTTTAAAACCACGCCGCAGAGCAGCAAGGGCCAAACAAAAGAAATAACAGCAGAGACTCCAACTCACAAACTCCTTGGCAAAGAAAAACAAAGTTGTAAAAAAGTTGTATCTTCATTTACAGGAGCACTTAGAACTATTTTTTTTTTTTTAGGGAAAAAAAGTTAAGCACTGAAAAATTAGAGAATGACTTTCATATAACCCCAGATTTACTTTTTCCCCCAAACAAATTTATAGTTTCCACTTCTCACAAAAGTCAATACAAAAGCATCAGTGTCACCACTTCAGTGCCAAATTTCCTTTCTCTTTTATGGATATAGAGCTCTTTTTTTTTTTAAGGTCTGGACTGGTGCATTTATTGCCTCCTTGGCAGTTATAATCATAACTCTCAAGTTCTCCATCCCATTCAATCTTTGCCACAGGAAAATTCGATTGCATTTCGTAACCTAACGCTGAGCTGCAATCAAGCCAAGGCTCCATATTTCTCAAACACAACTGAGACCTGGTGTAGGATCACATTAAAACCCTTTAGTGACTATCAGGTAGACAACAATAACCTAATTAGCCAACACAGCACACGTGACACTGGCCTCACCAGTACCTCAGTCAAAAACACTTTCCTAGACTCATTTACCAACAAGGTGATCACCTGGTGAAGGGGAACTGGGAGAGAATAAGGAAACCTAGCAAAGAAAATGTGGAGGGAAGTGTGCAGCTGGGGTTTTTCAAGGCAATTACAGTGAAGAGAAGTGGCAAGGGGGGGTTGACTGAGGAAAAAGTAATCTTCTTTTATGCAAAACATCTGATGTCGAGATGTCCTTACTTCCAATTCTGCAGCCCTAACTTTTAAATGAAACTTCCAGAAAGTTAAGTTAGCTTGAGGTTTTGGGGAGCATAGGAAGTGCCCAAACCACATCTTGATGTCCTCATATCCTTGTATAGGAAATGCGATACCTGTGCCTAAGTCCCAAGATATTTTAACTTATTGAGGAATAGATAAGCTTTCTCAAAAACCACATCTGCTTCTGCTGCCAAAGACTTTCTGAGATGTGGTCACTGGATTTTCAGTCTAGAGGTAAAGCATTAAACACAAAGTAAGTAGAACAAAGTTATTCACAGACAAGAAAAGCATAGGGGGTGACAGTAATGCTAAGGGAAATACATGTTTTTGCTTTTGTTTTAAACCCAGGACGAAGCCCAAACCCTACAAATACCTAATTTACAACTCTAACAACCAGAGCCTATTTCTCAGAGCCTCAAGAGCTTGGCTTTACCGAAAAGTCAATTTGCAGTGCCAAAATTCTCGACAGTAGCCCCTGGCTGTCCACGTGGACTTAATCTGCTTTATGCTTGGGCGGTATAATATTTAAAGGCAAATAAACCTTTTAGGATCTTAAGAGTATTGACTGTACTTTAAATTTTTCCTGCATCCTAAAGGCCGGTCAGTAAGGCTTCAATGCCCAGATAAAGGTTTATCCATTTGTGTGTGGCCTCTAACATGCTGCTATGGGTCCATGAAATAAGAAAAAAACTTCTCGTTTTCTCTCCTAAACAATAAGGATAAATTTAGCCGCCACCTCTCCAAACAATAAAAAATAAAATAAAGTGGGGAGGAGTGTGCCCCAAAAGGCTGCATCCAAACGCCAAGCTCGGCTCGCCAGAAGACGGTGTGCAGCTTCGGTCCCCCGCCGTGGGCTCTGAGGCCGAGTTGAGCGGCGAAAAGCAGGCGGGACTGCCGCTCCCGGGCCTGTGGCGACTTGGGCGCGGCCGCCCCGAATAAGTCGGGGAGCGCGCGGGGTTCCCACACCCGGCCCGCCGCCCCGGGACTCAGGAAGCCTCCCAGCTGCCGGCGGCCCACACCTGCCGCCCCACCCGCCGCCCCACAGACCCCTTCGGGCAACGGCTTCCGGCCCGCGGAACTCACAGCTTCAGCCGCTCGTAGGTTGTTGCCGCCATCCTGCACCACAGCCTCCTCCCTGCTCTTTCCGCCCGCCCCGCCACCTCGAATACGGCGCTACCGGTCACCCTGGCACGGCGGCCGCAACGCCTCGCCTCGCCCCACCTCCTACCCGGCCGGGCTGCTCCCGAACGGGAGACGGCCGTGGACAAACTTAGCGCGCGCTCTAGAGAACGCTAAAGGTGCAGTCCGACGCGGCGGATGGGAGTGCGCCAAAGAGCGCCGTGACGTCACCGCTGAGGATTGGCGGAGCGCATGGTTGAGGAAAGGCGGAGCCTTGGAAGCTGTGGACTAGCACCGCGACGCCCTGCGCAGGGGCGGAAGCGCAACGCTAGTGTCGGGGAGCCTGTTGTAGATGCGTAAGGCGTGATCTATGCTACAGTGCAAAATTCACTAGTACGGGGCCAGTGGCGCAATGGATAACGCGTCTGACTACGGATCAGAAGATTCTAGGTTCGACTCCTGGCTGGCTCGAAGCGTACATTTTAGCCACAATTTTTTGAGTTTGATGGTAAAGGATGTCCTTAGAAAGGACTCTGGTGTAAAGGTTAAATATCTTCAATTTTAACGCTAATGTGCCCGAAATGTCATCTTTTAAGCTGTGTTTGGAAGCCGGAGTTGTGTGAGGTGGTTTGTAAACTGCAAAGCGTCCTAATTAATGATGCACATGAGGAGACTCTGTAAATGGAGTACATGTGGGAAAATACACCTAGAATGGTGGTAGTTTGCAGTAGGGGGGCGTGCTGTGGCCCGAGGTTAGCTAGCGGATGACACAAAAGCGCATTTAAGGTAGCAGTTCTGGCCCTTTTCCCCGTGGAGCGGAACCCCTACGGTGACGTAAAAAGCGGCACAGTCCCAGTTTTACCAGGATCTGGTGAGCTCTGGCTCTAACCTGACCCGGAGACGCGAACGCTGCAGTGCGGCTGCGCGTGTTATAGGGGGTCCGCAAAGTGATCGGAGTCTGCATCCCTGTCCCTTGAGAGCTCCTGGTCCCCAATAAATCGGGAAACCTTAGCACATGGGTGTTTTTGCAGTACGAAGACCCCAGGTAATCTAGTATTATATATTACCCCTCATTTTATTGGCGCCTGGGTGGAAGAACTGAGAAGGACTGAAAGGTCTGTGGCGGAAAGGAGAGTCAAACCTGAAGAGTGGCTGAAACATCCGACACTGTCCATAACTAATCATCCAATCGATCAATTAATCTCTCCAATATAACGGTTTTTCCTCCTGCACAAATTACAGGAAACTTGTAAAATACCTAAAAGTACTGGGAATCAAAAAATCGCAAATTCCCATCCCGAGATAATTATTATTAACGTCATAATCCCCGCCCCCCCACCGTCATTACTATAAACGTCATAATTTTTTTTCCTTATGGACTTTATTTTTCTTCCACACTTTTTAATATAAACCTACACACGTATTTTTCCCAAATTTGGGGTTTTGTCACAAATGTCTTTGTGTTCTCATTTTGTCCCCTTAGCTTTTTGTCTGAGATTTATGGTCATTAAATATTCTTTGAAGATAACCCATCAAAAAACTAGGTATTTTAAACATTACCCTCTTTGTTGGGAATCTGGGTTGTTGTCAGTTTAACATTTTTTTTAAAATAATGCTATGTTGAATTATTTCTGATTCTTATAAATTTTTAGATGTTGAATGATCAGAGAGACATTTTTAAGGTCCATTTCATGACTTTTTAAGACTTTGGTACATATTTTCAAGTTGCCTGCCAAAAAATTTAAACAAATACACATTTCCATCAATAGCATCAGTTTCCTTGCATGCTAACACTGAGTATTATAAATTTCATTATGATTTTCTTGCACTTTTCTTAACAGAAAAACGGAACTTCCTTTCACTTATACTACTTGATGTATATATTTTCTCTTGATATATGTACTCATTTTCTTCTTATAGATGTTAAACTTTTAAATATATTAAGGATATTAATTTTTTTTTTTTTTTTTTTTTTTTTTTTTTTTTTTGCGGTACGCGGGCCCCTCACTGTTGTGGCCTCTCCCGTTGCGGAACACAGGCTCTGGACGCGCAGGCTCAGCGGCCATGGCTCACGGGCCCAGCCGCTCTGCGGCATGTAGGATCTTCCCAGACCGGGGCGCGAACCCGCATCCCCTACATCGGCAGGCAGACTCTCAACCACTGCGCCACCAGGGAAGCCCAAGGATATTTCTTCAGCTATCGAACACATTGCAATTTTTTTAGCTTATCTTTTATATTTTCCTTTTCCTTATAATATTTTTGAACCTCAAGTAATTTTCACTTTTATATATTCCAGTGTACCAGTATTTACCCTATGGTTTCTTCTGTTGCTCTTTTCAAATTTTGTTTGTGTTGTTTTTTCCATGTACTTTAACCCATTTGTAATTTATTTTGTTAGTTGTCGCAATGGAAAGATCAAGTAAGTCTTAAAACCTGTGACTATTATTGAAAAATTAAGAGCTCTAAGCTCGTTACTTAGACTAATTCAGTCAATTCCACAATAGTCCTGTAAGGTAAGTTCGGTTGTTATCCCCATTTTTACAGATGAGGGAACTAAATTTGCTTATATTCATTGAGCAGTTTGGTGGCGGAGCCTGAGTTAGAACTTGAATCCGGGCTTTTGACCCCAAAGCCACCCTGCCTGAGGGCTTATTGTGCACCAGAGGGTTGACCACATGAGTAGACTCAGGGCTACCCAGACAGGCTATACACTGTCTGGGTATAGATGGCAATCACATACCTTGGCTCCCCACCCTTTCTCCCATGCTAGTTAGCAATCGGGAGACCTCATCTCTAGTCCTGGGCACACCCTGGCCCAGAAAACATTTCCCCTGACTACATCTTCATCCCTTGTAGCATCAGGGTCATAGAAAAACAGCAGCCTACATTTGTAAAATCGGAATAGCCACTCTCGTTGCTTGCCCCTTCCCTCTGCAAGTCCTGCCTTCCTGTATGTGGTTGCCTTAAATCTAGAGGGTCATTCACCTCTGGAATTCTTTGGTCATAACCTCATTAGAAAAAACAGTAACATACACAAAAGGGAAGGAGACAAAACGACCACCATTTTGAGCATGACCTGAAAAGTCTCAATAATACGGTCCCAGGTGAAGAAACTGGATGCTTGAAAGACGATTCTCCAAGGGTCTCTCACATTCCTACACATCTTGTGAGGGAGGCACTGCCTTACTTCCAGCCTACCTTTTCAAGGAAATTTGTGTAGTAAACAGATGTGGATGGAAGAGATAGTATCTCTCTCTGGAGCAAAAGTCAGGCAGGTTTACTGCCCATTTATAAAAGATTGTGGTTCTCTAAGCTTGGGTTTCCTCTTGTTACACAGCCCACCGCATGTGCAGGTGTCACCTGGCCCTCTTCACGGGGCCCTGTAGGAACTGGAGCTCAGGCAACTAGTGCAAAGGCTGACAGTGTGAAATGCTACTGCTGCTACTGTGAGTAATAAAGTGTCCTTTGTCTCTGACCCAGGAGTCTTATAACTTCTGCCAGGATCCACAAAACCATGGCATGCTAGCTTATTAGCTTGCCAGTAGGATAAAATCTGAGACCCTACGCAGTTTCAACGCCTGAATATTCCTTTAAGAATCCAGAGCTCTCAGACATAAAAAAGAATGAAATAATGCCATTTGCAACTACACAGATGGACCTAGAGATTATCATACTAAGTGAAGTAAGGCAGAAAGAGAAATGGCAAATATCAAATGATATCACCTTTATGTGGAATCTAAAATATGACACAAATGAACTTATCTACGAAACAGAAACAGACTCACAGACATAGTGAACAGACTTGTGGTTGCCAAGGGGCAAGGGGGCAGGGGAGAGTTGGACTGGGAGTTTAGGATTAGCAGTTGCAAACTATTACATACAGAATGGATAAACAACAAGGTCCTACTGTATAGCACAGGGAACTATATTCAATGTCCTGTGATCAACCATAATGGAAAAGAAAGAAAGAAAAAAAAAAAAGAATCCAGAGCTCTAAAAGACCAAATCCCATTAGCAAAAAGCCCCATCTGCTTACTCCATACACACAAAAGGACACCCAGTAAACATGATTATGTTGGAGATCACTTTAATAGTCTACAAATTAAGGCAGTTTATTGTCATGATATTTGGAATAATTTTATAGTAACAGTAATTTTTGAATAATTTTATAGTAACAATATTCTGAATAATTTATAGTAACAGTAAAATTTTGAATAATTTTACAGGAACAATATTTTGAATCAATTAAAGTAAAAGAAGAGACACAGGGGAAAATAATTTCCCTGCAGAGTGAAATTTTCATACACTATATAGAAATTTCCCACATCTGTCCAGTTCTGGCTCAGAACAATTGATAGCTAACACATCTTCCTCATCTTTTTCCTATTGCTTTTAAAAATTACTTCCAGTAGTAACTGGGAAATTAGGACTCATTCCTGGCACAAAGGAGAATACAAAGCACTTGGTTTCCTGGTTGACAGTTTTAACAAGTGCATCATCAGGCAACAATGGTTTGGGATCAAGTCTTGAACACATTCTTTGCAAGGGCGCTAGCAGCCATCATTGCTCTCATACTTTCACACATGTGGGAAACGGCACACAAAAACATCCTGCAAAGGAGTGTGAATTCCAGATCATTCTCTCAAATTCTAACATGTCTGTTTTTCATCTTGGGTAACTCAAGTCCACGGAAGCAAGGTGATGGCAGTACTTGAAAGCAATCAGAACTCCTTGATAATCCCACCGGACACCCAGACTCAGTGGTACAACTTCAGTGGACTCAGCCAAAAGAGGCTTTCCCTCAAGCACTAACCACGGAGAAATGGAAAGTCCTGCCGCCAAGGGCAGGCAATGACCCAACAGGACTCAATGCCCTTCTGTGTGAAAAATGAACAAATCAATCTCTACTCAACCACAGATGGGAGGATAATGTCAGAGAGAGAGGATCCTGCTATGACAGGCCAAACTGCATTTCTGGCTTTTCTCAGATCACTCAGGCCATTTTTGAATGATCCTAGCTGGGGGGGAAACAATGACAAGAAAAATCTAGAGGGCAAAGTGAGGCAAGGGAGAAGGCTGGAGGCTGGCTTTGGCATCTGGAATCAGGCCATAATTCTTGTTTATCTAAAGTCCAAGAGTCATCTAGGGAACTCAAGATAAGGCTATCTGCTCTACCTTTTAAAACAAACTTATTCATCCTGGTCTATGAAGTGCTTGCGTGTTCTTTCTACATGCCTATAAATACAACCCCATTATAGCTCTATTTGGCTAACAATTTATAGAAAGTTTAAAATACCAGGTAAGTGGGCATCTAATTCATGGCTTTTTTGCAAGGGCCTGAGGAGGAGACAAAACTGGTAGGAGATTCCTACCCAGTACCCTCCCCAGGGACACTGACAGTAAGAGAAGTTGCTGCTCAGATTTCTAGGGTGTCTAGAAATTCTCTTATTGTTCTTCTTCAGCAGTATAAAATATTTGCTGAGATATCAAAATTGCCTCAATCAAGGCCACTTTAAAAATTTCATTTAAAAAATGAATCAGATTTTTAAACTACAGTTATGCCTTGAACAACTTAAGGGTTAATCCTCATATAACTTAGAGTCGGCCGTCCGTAACCATGGTCCCTCTGCAGCATGGATTCAACCAACCACAGATCTCGTGTAGTACTGACTGCAGTATTTACTACTGAAAAATATCCACATATAAATGGACCCATGCAGTTCAAACCCATGCTGTTCAAGGGTTAACTGTTACCCAATTTGCAAACAAATCCCTGCTACTTCTGATGTGGCTCCAAGGCAATTTTCTTTCCTCTGCTTGACTTGATAGTGGAGCAAAGGTGTGTCATCAAGGCCAGAAATAATCCTAGGTTGGCAGAGACAGGTTGAGACATACTGGCTGGCTCCATGTGCCCACCAGCCTTGCCAAGGCTGAGCTGGATGGTGTGCTGGGAAGGGAGGGGGGGACCCCAGGGTTCACCTCCCCAGCCCCCTGGATTTTTAG
This sequence comes from Kogia breviceps, assembly GCF_026419965.1. NCBI lineage: Eukaryota > Metazoa > Chordata > Mammalia > Artiodactyla > Physeteridae > Kogia > Kogia breviceps. Next base: position 42,303,047 of record NC_081319.1, read on the forward strand.
CCCTCCTAAAAACATTCATGGGTTTTTAGGAGGCTCAGCCTACGAAAAGGAACCAATAGAATCAGACAGCTTGGGCTGAAGTGACATCTGGCCAAAGGATTCCAGCAGAATGAATTTAACAAAAATGGAAAAGACAATCCATGGTGCCATGTCTGTGCTTCTTACAGGCAACTGCTACCAACTGAGTCAAAGCATGGTTCAGAAGTAGAACTGGGCCCAGTGAATAGTCTGTGAGTCCCTGTGCCTTTGGGTTCCACTGACGCCCTCCAAGGCCCCAGCCACCCAATCCCCTCCCTCTGGGTGTGAGGTGAGGCGGCAGAGAGCAGATGCTAGCTGCCATGCTCCCAGCCTGGCTGGGAGTGATGAGATGGCCCCTGCCCTCCTGTGACAAGGCCCGGGGTCCCTCCCCGTGGGCTGAGAAGCCAAATGCCAGCCAACCTTTTTCTCACACTTTCTTCTTATTGAAATACCCAGGGGTATTGACCTCTGGCCTCAGGAGTGTGACACACAGGGCACATTTTGCCTCTTCAGTGCAGAGATGGCCTTGAAATCCTGCCAGTAGGTGGCCCTCCCTTAGCCCTTGCCATCCCAGGGAGCCAGCATGATGAAATGCATAAGGCAGGAGCACCCAGTATTGATCAGATCTCTTCCCAGCTGAACTTTAGTTAAGATTACAGTGCCCTGACCTACTGGTCTGACCTGGGTGAAGCCAGAGGTTCCTAACACACACTGGCTGAGTCCAGTGTGATGGCCAAATTTCTCCTTAATCTGAAGCTCTTATCTGTGAGGTATTTTTTGTGTGTGGGAGACTGAAAGTAGAGGGAAACAATTTTTACAGAAAGAAAAAGAAAAAAAAAGACAGACAAAAGCAGTGTACCTTATACTGGTTTCTTCAAGCATAATGCCTGAATTGGCAAGAGAGAAACCTGTGAAATGAATATCATAACTTATGCTCAGGCAGTCTCTCCCAGGCTGGCTTTGAGATCTTACACACAAAAACTCTCCTCATTAATAAGGGGTCAGGTCTCAGTATGTGGGCACACGTCCCCAAAGTCCATTGTTAAAGAAGCGAAAATAGGCATAAGAGGATCCCCACAAAAGATCCCGAGACCAGCCTTTGCAGGGGGAACTCTGAAGTCCCAGATTCTTGAGAGCTCCAGAGGAAAAAAAGCACAACAGGCGGGCAAATAGAGGCCTGGCGCCTGCACCAAGTTCTCATCCCAAAGCACGCTTTCCTAGAACAGGATCAATCAATCCTCCATCAGGCTGCCAGCTGCCTTTAAAGGAGTGAAGATTTCCAGGGGCACACAGAATGCTATCAGGCTACAAGGAGAAAACCCCATCTCACTTATTTCAAACCTTGGCTCTGCTTTACCAAGTGAATTCTTCCTAAGATACAAAGCACACGTCAGAGCATCCCTCTTGCAATGATGCAATTAAAATTTGCGGCCATTCTACAGAAGAACTGAAGCTCTGGAGTGGAAGGAAATCTTAAATTATGGTGGGGGGGGGGGGGAGGGGTTGGGAGGGGGTGTTTGGGTGCAGGTATTTTCCGAAGGGGAGGGAAAGGGTTGAACATATCGGCAGCTGAAATCTCTCTTCAGTGCAAACCTTTCCCACTGAAGTGTGAACTCTTCCCAGAGGGGACAGGAAGGTTCATTCAGTCACACTAATGAGATCTCCTGTCACATGCCAAGCGCTTGCTGGGGCTTCTTCCTGAGTAATCTGATGAGGGTGTGGCAGCAGTGAAAGGCATTTGGAAAATACATAATCCCAGACCAGCAGGGATCCCCTCCTTGTTTAAAGGAAAGGCACCTGCCTCCCCTCCACTCCCTCAACCCCAATCCCTCCCCAGGGGTGAGAGGAATTAACCCCCGGACTTCTCGTCGTGCAACCCTGGCTCCTCCTCCCCACCGTGAGGTCTGCAGGAGGCTCTGGCTAGAAGTGGTGCTGGTGAAGGGCTGTGGATGAGTGACCCTTCTCCAGCCTCTTGATGTGGCAGGAGTGACAGAACAGGTGGTCCTCCAGGGGGTAGCAGCGGTGACCATCTTCATCATTGAGCTCCAGACCGCAGTCCTGGGGTGAGGCAAAAATATCCAGTGGTGACGAAACAAAACAACAGACTGCAAGAGTGACACAAAGGCCACACACAGTCCCGTACAACCAGCAGAGGGCGCTGTGTGATTCTTTCCGGGCAAAAAAAGTGCCGGTGCGGAGACACGCAGCTCCAGCCCAATGAGGGTCTGGACTGTACTGTCCAACACTGGCCACATGAAGCTCTCCGGCACTTGGAATGGGGCTGGTCAGAAATGAGATGTCGTGTCAGTGCAAACACACACACACCAGATTTCCAAAATTTAGGACAGAAAAAGGATATAAAATATCTCGGGAAATTTTTTTCTCTCGACTGCATGTTGAAGCGATAACATTTTGGATATATTGGGTTGAATAAAAGCACAGTTGAGCAAGTGTCTTTACGTTTTTTTCCAGCACCTGGGGTACCAACCGACAGTGATTCCCACCTATTTCTTCAATGCTGGCAGTGAGATCAAGCTCTATGTCACCCACACTGGTTGTTCTCCCTACCCACAGCATCACAAAATAAATCTCCTTCCTTGGGTGAATCCACTTAATTCTGGCTGAAATTCCACGAGTACTTAACGCGTTTGCGCCCTTCACAACCTCTGGCTCTCCTGACATTCACGGGGCACCAGTGACTCCTTCAGCCTGGGGTGTGACACAACAGAGAAGGGACAGATGGGCCCCACCTGCCTCTACACCAACCAGCAACATGCCTGTTTCCAAGGGGGGTTTCTTCATGAGTTTCAGGGCTCGGTTGAGAAAGGGGTTCCAGGCAGATAGAACAGACTACAAGCTGGAGGGGAGGGAGTCTATTCCTCAAATCACACACCTGCCTGGCAATCTGGCTCCCTGAAAGGACCTGAAGCCCACACTCCCCGTGACCCTCCCACCCTGTGGCTTCAGGGAGAGCAGCTGTGACCGGCTCAGGACTTGGTGGTTACAAACATGGAGAAAACAGTAAAGACTTTTATGCATTTTCTCCAACCTTCCTCCCCCCACCACCAAATCAGGCTTCACCCCACTTCTTCCATCAGCTCTGGAGGGCAGCCCCTTGCCCACATCCTGCCTCCATCAACCCGTGATGCTTTCCTCTTGGACTTCTAGGATGAGTTTGGGGGGTCTTCCAGGGCAGGCAGGGGCCTACCTCGCAGTGGTAACACTCCACGTGGTAGTCTCTGTCCATGGACACGACTCGGATGGTTTCATCTGAGCCCTGGATCAAAGGAAAGCAAGAACCAGAGGCTAGCTGGGGGCCCATCGGGCTCCGCTGCCAGGAGGGTGGGGGAGGGTTCTGGGGTAGCAAGTAGGCGGCCTTAGGAGAAGAGCAGGAATCAGTAGTGGATACTAACACCAGCAGAAAAAAGGACACATGTAGTAGATGAGAGGAAGTGAGAGGGATGCAGTGCTACCATCTGGAATGTCAGAGTCAACAGTGAAAAAAACCACCTACTTGGTCTTGTTCATATGCTCATCATCTAATCTGGGAGTTAGTATCAAGTCAGAGAATTTGACCCAATTACAGGGACAAACAGGGCATAAGAAGGACACTGGGCTAGAGAAGGCAGCTAATGAGAAAGGGGCTTCTTGGTGAGGACACCATTTATCTCAGAGTTGAGATTTCAGAAGTATTTTTACAAAGGTGTAAGGACAGGACACAGACCTTGTAAATGACCCAGGGAGATATTCAGCTCTTGGAAGAAGACCCCAGGAGCAGAGTTGAAAAAGCATCTTACCTCAGGTGGAAGGATGGGAAGGCCACAGGCTGCACACTTGGGGGCCAACACCCTGGCGGGAGAAGCAAAGAAGCAGTGAAGGGCATATTGAGGTGTTTTGGGGAGACTTGTGCCTGGAGCCTTCCTCGCTGGCCCGGCCCTGCCTCCCACCCATCGCTCTTCACGTGAATCCCTCTAGTTCGTCTATGAAGACAGACCTGGCACACTCCTGGGACTATTGCTTCGGGATTGTTCCCCAGCGGTAACAAGTGCATTTGCCCCCTCTCACTCTGCTAGGGCTGGAGGCTGACCTGTTTACCCGCCTCATTGCGCCTCATACAGGCCCAGGCAAACTGAAGGTGGTGGAGACCAGCCCTGAATCGGGGCCTTTTGAAGTTTGGTAAGGCTGGAGCCACGGGGCTTGGCACATTCCTCCAGAGGCCTAGCCAGGAATCTGATTATAGGTTTTTGGGTCCTGTTTTTCCAGTAAACATAATTCTTTAACCAGTTCCTGTCTGCACGGGCATCTACTGACCCCCAAGGCCCATGCTACACCCCTCAAAACCATTGCACGTTCGCTGCACTGTCGACAACAGCACAAGCAGCCTGCAGACGTACCTCAGCAGGTCCCCACCCTCCACCCTGCTGAGTTTCGGCCAGTGTGGCTTACACGAGCGGCTCTCCTTACTTGTGGTAATCCCGGACACAGTAGATTTTGTTCTCTGAGTCCACAGTGAAGGGTACCCCGTCCAAACACTCATTACAGATGACACAGCGGAAGCAGCCGGGGTGGTAGGACTTCCCCAGGGCCTGAAGGATCTGGGGGTGCAAAGGAAGAGGTCAGGACTCAGCCGGGATTATAGGGAAGGAAATGCCAGCAGAAGAGAGAGACACATCAGGCTGAGGGTCCATATGAGCAACTGCCACCCTCATCCCAGTTTCACTTGGACCAAGTCAAGAGATGATGGGGGCAGGAAAGGCTAACCTAGTTACAGGTATAAAATAGGAGGAAACCAAATGGGATCCTTCTCCGGCACTTCATAAACCTCCAGAGGGAGGATTCTCTATCAAAAAGCATGATTCTCTGCAGGAAATAATGCAAAGCAGGGCCATGAAAGGCTCCACCTCAGATATGGAAAGCAGCAAATACATGAAAAAGATTAAAGGAAACTCCACAAGGAAATGGAAGAGCTTGGGAAAAACCTCTTAACTTCTCTCTCCTGGGTGCCCCTACTAAGCAGCTTTGACTCTGCAGCATGATAATCCAGAAGCCCGTGACTCAGCCCCGGAATATCTCAAATCCAATTGTACGTAAAGCCTCTTTGTTGCTGCTGCTTTTAAACACAGTGAGGAGAAAGCCCCATGCACCTTCTTCCTCTCGGCATCATTTGATCTGGATGTGACTGATACCTGGAACTGTAAGAGACCATCCTGAAACCAGAACCGAGCCTAGACACGGAGGGTGGGAGAGAGAAGAGAGGGAAAGAACGTCCTGTCTGTGGTGGTGTCAGCGAGTCACCAAATTAACTCACCATGGCACTGCCTCCCTCCAAACCTCTTAGGTGAGATAAAACCCTTTTTCCTATTAAGTCAGTGGTTCTCAAAGTACGGTCCCTGCACCTGCAGCATCAGCAACCCTTGGGAACTTGTTTACCATGCACATTCTTGGGCCCTATTCCAGCAATGGGTGTTTTAATAAAGTGATTCTGATGCATGCTAAAGTTTGAGAAACATTGGTTTGAGTTGAGTCTGGGCTTTCTGTAATCTGCAGTTGAAAGCATCTCTGATGACTCAGTAGCAGATACATTTCTGCGATTACCTGCGCCATGAAACTTAGCACAAACAGCAGAACTATGGAATCAACACCAGCAAGCCTGCACCAAAACACCGAAGGCAAGGAATGTGCAGAATGGCCATGAGCATCCCTGAGTGGGGCCACACAGAAAGCCTTCCGACAGGTAGAAGGAAGGGGACTTGGAACCAACGAGAACCTTGGCAGAGCATCGTTAAGTCCTATGGGAAAGCCATGCTGTGTTCTGGCCGTGCCACACCTCACACACTGCAGCCGGGGGGCACCGGGAGGACGTCGCGCTAGCCCGGCTCTCCTCTGAAAGCTCAGCTTTCAAGCTTCCTCATCCCCTCTGGGATTTCACGCATCTTCCAGGCTCCCCAAGCTGCCAAGGTAGAAAGAACAATCGGCTGGGCTTCAGAGTCCCCTTGGCAATCTGGACCTTGGAATGCATTTGGCCCCCAGACTAATGCTGTCTTGGCAGAAAGAGACCCTTAAATTAATTTAACCCACACTGCGCCAGAAGTATGGTAGGATAAAGATATCATTTTGCTGCATGCTGACTAGGTGTAATAATTTTTTCCATGTGGGAAAATGCCCAACCCCCAAGCCCAGAGTATCCCCCTGTACTAACAAAGATGGAGCAGAGACAGACAATTTACACCAAGGGTTGCACAGCTGAATTCTTCTGGAGAACCACGAATGGTAACTGAAGGAAACTTTCTCTGTATTATTATAATTCTGGGTGGCAATTAAGGGTTCTATTTTTTAAAATAAGTGTCACTACCAGTCATTCGCTGAAAGTTTTCAAGTCTGAGAGGGGTGCGACTTCATGTTATCCCATGAGGTAGAGATGGTCTCCAAAATTCAGCTCCCCGCTTCCCTTGAATTGGGATTGGCCTTGTGACTTTCTTTGATCAATAGAATGAGGAAGAAATGATGTTCTGAGATTTTAAAGTCAAGGATGTAAGAAAATTGGCAGCTGCTACTTCCTCTCTCTTGCTGAAAGGCAGTCCAGGCTAGACTACTGAGTAAGATTAGTAGCCACGGGGAGAGGGGCCTGGAGGGTGAGAGATCATCTTGTGCCATCAGCTGAACACAGCTGAGTAAGTGACCCCAGCTAATGCCACATGGAGAAGAATCGCCCTGCAGAGCCTTGACCTAATTCCTGACCCATGGAATCATGATAAATAATAAATCACTGTTGTTTTAAACCATTAAGTTTTGGGGTGGCTTGTCATGTAGCAATAGGTAAATGAAATACCTTGAGGCCCAAAGAAGGCTTAGGATACCCACAGATAAGAACAGTGTATAGTCATGTTCATAAATTTGGACACTGTTGGCCTCATATGTGGTGGTGTGTCAGAAGGGCTCTAAAACCAGGGACAAAATCTGCTGAAGAAATGGAGCCCAGTGGAGTTGGGCAGGCACTTGAGGAAGGCAGGGGTGAGGGTGTGTGGCTTGCGCCTGCCTCCCCTGGCGGAATGGGTGGAGGGCCACATTCCTAGGGAGGCCTTAGCCGCTTAACAGGACGCGCCTCACAGGGCCAAGCTGTGCCGTGCGGTGTCAGAGCCTGGACGGCAACAGCGTCTGTTCACAAACAGGGACAGCTCTGGTTCACTGTTTTATACCTGTCAGCATAAAACCAGCAGAAATGAGTGTTTACGTCCGCCAAAGACATGCATAAGAGCGTTCACAGCAACTTATTCATAAATTGCCAAAAACTGGAAAACACCCAAGTCCCCATCTGCAGGAGAATGGATAAATAAAGGGTGCTATATCCATACAATGGAATTCTACTTAGCAATGAGAATAAATGAACTACCAACACAGACAACGCATGGATGAATCTCAAAAACAGTTTTCTAAGTGAGAAAAGGCTGACCCAAAGGAATCTATGCTATATGAATCCACCTGTATGAAGTTCCAGCACCAGCCTGGGGCAATAGAGGTCAGAATGGTGGGGATCTTTGTGGGAGAGGGTCTTTCTGGATGTTGGAAATGTTCTATACCTTGATCTGTGTGGTCTTTACACATAGGTATATACATATATAAAAATTCATTCAGCTGTACGCTTAAGATGTGCGCCCTGAGTTGTTTCTCAATAAAAAAGGTAAACAAACAAACAAGCAAAAACAATGACTAGCAATTCCCTTCTCCAGAATGGAATTAGTGGCTCAGCTTAGAGAGGGTTTTAACTCTTTCAACTAATAGAATGTTATATAATGATTTTCTCTGACCAGTATATTAAAGAAATTCGATAGGGCTGTTCTCCAATGGTGAGCAATTTGACCCCCGAGAAAATAAGAGCTCTGTATTCATTAAGCTCACAACCTTACCCTAAAAGGAGACCAGGAAGGAAGAACTGTCCCCACTCAGAAGATAAAGGCACTGAGGCCCAGCACAAGCTCAGTGAGCCATGGCTGAGCGAGGAACGGAATGGATAAAACCTGCTCCCTGTTTTGCTATCTCAGAACTAACAACGGGACCCCAGACCTCATCTTAGGAAATGATCAAGCCGGGAAGTACACGGGGGAAAAAAACTGTGTTATCTGACGTTCTGCCCCCAATTCCAAAGTAGCTGAGATTTCTGCAGCTCCGTTTGGCATCTCACCTGGGACGCCACAAGGATCACGGAAAATCAGAGGGAGGCCGATGTGACAGGAACAGCCCAAAGGAGACAGCGCCAGCAGAAATGACATCATGTGGACTGGATGGCGAAGGATGCTAATTCCAGTAAAAGCCAAATGCGGGTGCTACTACAGCAAGCAAGCGAGCATGGGGTCTTCTTTTAATAAAACCAGATGTAGCCACAAATCAAGGTAGGAAACACTGTTCTCAATTATTAATTTCTTTTTTCTCTGAATGCCTCCCCCTCCCACCATGCTATTATCTTGTTCGGCTGACCCTACTCACCATGTCCATGATCAGATGTCCACAAAGAAAACACCTGTCAGCAGACTGCTGGAAACCAGAGTACTGCAGTGGAAAGAGAAAAGAAAGTTAAACCCAGGCAGGGCAGAGGAATCTTGCTACTTCCCTGCCAGTCATGAGGAGCACAAGGAATTTCTCAGAAAGGTGTGTCACTCTACACAGGATCTGTCATGTCCCCGTGGACAACAGTGTGATGAATCACGGAATATCCTCTGCCACAAAAGCCATTACAAATGCTAATACCACTCGCCTTCAACAGCTGCACCCAGGCACCCATGACACGCCAGGCTCTGCATAAGAGGCTGTGCAGAGAGAGGCGTCAGTCAGTCTCTCATCCGGTGGTTCTCAAAATGGAGTTCCTGGCATCACCTGGGAACTTGTCAGACGTGCAAATTCTTCAGCTCCACCCCAGACCTACTAAACTGGAAACTCATGGGGTGGGGCCTGGCCATCCTGAGTTTTCACAAGCCCTTCAGGGGACTCTGATGCACACTCTAGTTTGAGACCATCACTCTAATTTGCAAAACAATTCTGCAAGGGCTTCCCTGGTGGCGCAGTGGTTGAGAATCCGTCTGCAGATGCAGGGGTCACGGGTTCGTGCCCTGGTCCGGGAAGATCCCACATGCCGCGGAGCAACTAAGCCCGTGAGCCATGGCCGCTGGGCCTGCGCGTCCGGAGCCTGTGCTCCGCAACGGGAGAGGCCACAGCAGTGAGAGGCCCGCATACCACAAAAAAAAAAAAAAAAAACCAATTCTGCAAGGTGTATATTACACCATTTCCCAAATGTAAGCAAAAGGAAGCTCCGAAAGGTTAAGTGACCTTCTCATGGTCACCCAGCCTGTAAGGGGTAAGGACAGGATTCAAATTCAAGTCTGGGTCTGGTTAAAAAGCCAATGCCTTTTACAGTTAGCTTCAAAGAAACTGGATAAATATTATTTACCTTACCTTACCAAAACACACACACACACACACACACACACACACACACACACACACACACAGCTCTAGTCTTGAAAGAAACGAGGAACTCACCTCAGAAAACAGACTAGATACTACACACTGGAAGATACTAGAAGCTTAAATATTGCAAACGCAACTTAATAAGGGAAATGTAACGGAAAGGAAGATGGAAAAGAAAAGGGGAATTTTCTGCAACTCTATACCACATAGTGTGGGGTTTTGCTGCCCAGCACTTCCTCCTGATTCTAGGGGTAACAGTTCTTTATTTTCTTCTGGGATCCAGCCCCATTCCCCATCCTGTGGTCCTGCGATTCCCGTGGGGCTGTCCCCATGATGGGTTCCAAGGCAAGGCACTGGCTCAGACCTGGCCAATCAGAGCCTCGCAGTCGTCCCGCACCCGAGACTTTGCCCAGGGGTGGGCACCTGGCCCACCAAGAGCCCATGAGACTCCAGGAGCAGGACAGGCACTTGGCCCATCAGATGTGAAACTGGGAGACAGTCAACTCTGGTGTGCCACCATCTGACTAACAAACACACAGCGCCGGAGGCTGAAGCGAACATGTGGAGGAAGTGATTCCTGAGGGCACGCAGGAAGCAATTTCCTTGGGTTTGCTTGGCTGTTGCCGGCAAACACGGGTCATACTGAGTCAACCCACACATCCACGGAGAAGCTGGCCCCGAGCCATCTCTGGGTCTCACATTGGTGGTCCCACTGACCAGGCAGCGCTCCACGCCTGGCACTGTGTTAGGGTCTGAAGGTGTAAAGGTGAAGCAGCATGTTCCTCCCTCCCTAGGAAGTTACAGTCAAGTCGGGGAAAGATTTGTAAACAGACACGTGGTACGCTGACCACTGGCAAGCCCGGGGCAGCAGCACGCAGGAGGGGAGATCCACGGCGAGGCGGGGGAACGTGAAGGCCGTTGGGTGATCTGGGCTAACGAAGGGTGAAGACATTCCAAGCAGGGGACCCAGCGCAAGCTAAGGCACACAGGATGGGGCCATGGCGTGCAGAGAGCCGCAAGCCTCAGAGTGAGTGAGACGGGAGGCTGCCCAGACTGCAGAGAGCTCCTGCGCATGCTCTGAACCCTGGATCCCGGGCCTGGGCAGTGACACAGCACAGCAGTGAGGGGGCGGCGGAGCCATGCTGACGTCACGAGCCACACAGGCCTGGGGAGGACGCGGTGGCACCAGGCCCAATGCTTGGCCACACTCTAGGAGAGATAGGAAAGAGGAGGGGTACAGGAGGAACCTAGGACACTGTTCTCAGAGATAAGGTCCCAGGCAAGGGGACTTTTCTGCTTCAGGTGACTCTCAAGTACAGTGGGAGGGGCTGGCAGATGGGCTGGGGTCAACCCTGGGAACTGTCTGATGGGCAGGGAGATTGTGAACAGCTGGCCTCAGAGGCGCCTACATGGCCGGAGTTCAGACGTGGGAGTCACTGGCACATGGACAGACTTTCAATGCGTGGGAGAGGCAGGCAGGATGAGAAGTAAGGGGGCCCAGGTCCCAGACTGAGAGTTAAGAGCTGGGTGGAGTGGGCAGAAATGGGCAAAGCACAAGAGGACAGGCTGAGCGACCCCAAAGTCCCTGAAAAGCACAAAGCTCTGCATTTTGTCATTTGCCTGGGAACGCGGGCCACCCCATGCTTCTGCAGAAGGCAAGTCAGGACCCCTTTCTGCAGCAGTGCGGCTTCCAGATGGCACTAGGGACCACAGAGAGAAACCACCTTCTTCTGCTTAGCCCAGCTTCTCTGCACGCTCCCCGCCTGACTCAGGGCAGGACTGCAAGCAGGGAGAGCTTGGGTGACAAACTCACCAGGAAGTCTTCCTCACAAAACACTTTGCCGTTGACAAAATAAAAGGCTTTTCCTCTCAGCTTCCGGCCTAAGGGAAAAAACACAAAGGCAGGGTAAAAAGAAAATGTTAATATACAGTGAAAAAAGAGAAAAGAAAGGCAAAATCTTTTAAAGCAGAAATAATCATGCAAAAAATGCCAATTATCGGGGCTTCCCTGGTGGCGCAGTGGTTGAGAGTCCGCCTGCCGATGCAGGGGACACGGGTTCGTGCCCCGGTCTGGGAGGATCCCACATGCCGCAGAGCGGCTGGGCCCGTGACCCATGGCTGCTGAGCCTGCACGTCTGGAGCCTGCGCTCCGCAACAGGAGAGGCCACAACAGTGAGAGGCTCGCGTACCTCAAAAAAAAAAAAGCCAATTATCGATAACAGTTTCTGGTTCCTGAAAGCTGCTGTGGTCCTTGGTAACAGGTAGACTCAGGCCTGAAGATAGGGTCCCCTGGTGGTTGCTGCCTGGCAGACTGACTTGGGAATCATCCTACACCCACTTCTCGCACTTCCTCTCTGCTGAGAAAGAAGCCAGCAAGATACTGGGTGACAAGATGGCAGAGGCATCCACATGTGGGGATACCAGGCAACAGTCTCCTGTGACGCTGCCGTTTCCCACAGACATTGGGCATCATCACCTTTGACATGTTCTCCAGGGGATGCTGGTGACAACCTATCAGGAAATTCCTATAAATTGGTCAGCTCTTATCTTCCTTACTTTCACATCTTTTTTCATCTGAACGACAGAAAATACACACTGTTGAAAAGATGATGATTTTTCCTATTTTCTCTTGATCTCAGTGGGGTGGGTGGGAGTGGGAAAAATTCAAAGCACCTTGACTCCTTAGATGTAACTTTAGTTTCCATAGAGCTAGGACACTGACAAGAATAGCACACTATCAATTCCTTGGATCCCTTATGAAAAAACGCAATGGGCCACCCGTTCGAGGTAAGCGGGAGCATCTTTGTGGGAGACCCTGGATCTGTAGTCAGCAGCAACCCCAGATCTGAGAATACCTCCAGGGCCACGCACAAATCACACCCAACAGACTCTGTGGAAGTTTCAAAAACTGAATGAATTCTAAACACTAGTGGAGTCAAGCTCCTTAGGCCTAACATCACCTGAAACCAAAATCACTGATGTCGAAAACATTAACGGTGCTTGAGACACAGAGAAGTCCCCTCCATACACAATGGATGTCCTTGCCTGTGACGCCCCAGAGCAGGCAAAGAGCACAAGGTAACGAGGGAGAGGTTGCTGATGAAGACTCATCAGGGCTCAGAGAGGACTTTGAAAGCATCAATGTAGGGGAAAAGCCACAAAAAAAAAAAAATAAATGAAACTACAAAAGCAAAAAACTCCAGACGGACTAAAGACCTCAGTGTGTAAAACAAAAGCTATTACAAGAAAATACAGGCAACTGTCTTTGACTTTAGCACGGTAAGGATTTTCATGCACTGACCATCCACTTGCCTGCCTCTATACTAAGCTTAACAGGAAGGCCCTGACCTTCTGCTGACCTCGTCAGACCCTTTGAGGGGTGTTAGTTGCTGCCAGATTTACTGTTATCTCAATGTCTCCCCAACCCTCTGATGGGTTCCTCTAGAACGTTTTAATGCTCTGAGCATGTGCTGCATTCCCCGAGGACGTAACTGTAATTTCAACTCAGCCTCTAAGAGGTCTTGGTAACAGTCTAACCAAGGGAAGGGCAATAAATGGAAAAAAAGGAAAGGCAAGTCAGGGATAAGAAGATGGCTACAACATACAACATGGCATCAGTACCTAAAACATACAAAGAATATTAATAATCCTAAGAAAAAGACAAGCAACCCAATGGGGAAAAAGATCAAAGGAAGGTGTAGAGAAGAGAAAACTGTTATTGAATCCAAGCTCGTACTGCTTGCCCCGCGACAGGGCAATAAATGGAGAGACGAGTCGTTGGAACAAGGAATAGCGACTTTATTCGGAAAGCCAGTAGACCAAGAAGATGGTAAACTTCTATTCCAAAGAACCATCGTGCCTGAGTTAGAATTCAGGCTCTTTTATACTAAAGGGGAGGGAGTAAAGCCGAACATTTCCTGGTTCCAGTCAGCCTCCAGAGGGGGATGCAGCCATTCATGGGTGGGCTTGGTCAGGATGTTTCCTGTGAGCTAAACAAAGGTATTTTAGCTTAATGCGCATTACTTGGGAGACCGAGTTCCCAGAGATGGGCCATTATGTATACTTTAAGCTTAAAGGCAACATGCCTTTAAGGATTAACTTGTCATAGAATACAAAGGTTCTTCCCTATTACAAAACCTGTTAAACTCTAGGCAACAACCATTGAAAAAGATGTTCAATCCCATCACCAATCAGCGCATGCAAATTAAAACCACAATGAGAAGATAACTCATTCCTAGATGGGCAAAAATCACCAAGTCTGACAACTCCCTGTCTTGGTGAAGTTGTGAGACAAAAGAGGGGCCCTTTCACACTGTCTGCCAATGCAGGGGACAGGGGTTCAACCCCTGGTCTGGGAAGATCCCACATGCCTCAGAACAACTAAGCCCGTGTGCCACAACTACTGAGCCTGAGCTCTAGAGCCTGCAAGCAACAACTATTGATCCTGCATGACACAACTACTGAAGCCCATGCACCTAGAAGCCCATACTCCACAACAAGAGAAACCACTGCAAGGAGAAGCCCATGCACCACAACGATGAGTGGGAATATCAATTGGCTTGACCACTTTGGGAAGAATTGGCAAGAGCCAGTTGAGCTGAAAATTGACATTACCCACAACACACTGCTAGGGACACTCCTTGAGAAGATCCCCCAGTGTGCAGAAAGAGGTGCATGTATGGCTGTTCACTGCAGGGCTGAAATGAAAACTGAGAAACCCAGAGCATCTTCAGTGTTCACCAATATGGAAATATTGATAAATACATTGAGGAAGTATTTAGAGTTATATTCAATGGATGTGATACTACACAGCAATCAAAATGAATGAACTAGCTCTGTATGTATCATTATGAATTGAACTGAAAATCTTCATATGCAAATGAGGAAAACTGTTCAACAATGCATGATTATGAGAGAGAGTGTATATGTCAGTTACATACACACAAAAACTAGTCCTATATATTGTCTATTGATACTTGTATATGTGGTAATAGTATAAAAGCTAGGATTGGAAGGATCCATACAATCCATTCATAATAGTACCTGCCCTGGGGAAGGGGGAAATGGGACAGGAGGGGGAACCAACATGATTCCAATTTATCTGTAATATTCTTCTTCCTTTATTAAAAATAAGCCAAAATGACAACATATAAATGTTTGTGCATTCTGGGTGGTACGTAAATAAGGACTATTTCCTATGGCACTTTCTTGTAGCTTCTTTTTTTCTTGTCGTTTTTAAACTGCACACACACAGCTTCTTTAGGTGAAACACTATAAACCAAAAGGCAAACAACATGCTAGAAAAAGCACCTGTACTATATGACAAACAGAACTTAACCCCAATATGCAAATTACTCATTAACAGCCCAATATTTTAAAACTGGGCAAAGAATGGCGGGGAAATGACAAAAGTAGTATGAATGACCAATGAATATAAAAGAATCCTTAACTTTTCTCATATTTTTTAATAACTGAAAACTAAAATAGTATACCAAGCTTTGTCTATCCAATTAGCAAAGGCTAAAAAGAATGACAGTGTTAGTAATGACATTGACAGACTGACACTCTCCACTCTGCAAGGAAAAGCAGAAACTGAAACAAGCTTTTTAAGACAAATCTAATATTAAATTTCAACAGAATTTAGAAAGTTTGGATTATTGTGACCCAAAAATTCTACTGCAGGAATTTATTCCAAGGAAATAATCAAATTGTTTAAAGGATCTTCATCTCAGCATCATTTATAACAGCTTACAAAAAAATGAGCGTCGGGCTTCCCTGGTGGCACAGTGGTTAAGAATCCGCCTACCAGTGCAGGGGACACGGATTCGAGCCCTGGTCCAGGAAGATTCCCACATCCCATGGAGCAACTAAGCCCGTGCAGCACAGCTACTGAGCCTGAGCTCTAGAGCCCACGAGCCACAACTACTGAGCCCATGTGCCACAACTACTGAAGCCTGCATGCCTAGAGCCCATGCTCCACAACAAGAGAAGCCACCTCAATGAGAAGCCTGCACACTGCAAGGAAGTGTAGCCCCGCTTGCCGCAGCTAGAGAAAGCCTGCGCGCAACAACAAAGACCCAACACAGCCAAAAATAAAATAAATTCAATAAATAAATTTTTTTAAAAATGAGTGTCAACCAAATATCTAATTCTTATCAGATAAATTATGTACTATTACCAAGCCATTTTAAAGAATGTGTTTCCAACAGGAAGAGGAGAGTGAAGACAAAAAAAAAGAGATTGTTTTCCAAAAATATTTAGTGGAGAAATATTTAAAATACTGCAAAATGGGGTTAAAACATCTGTGTGTGTGTGTGTGTGTGTGTGTGTGTGTGTATACACAGACATGGATATACATACACACTTATATGTTCATACACAGTCATTATCTCTGAGTAAAGGAAATGGTGATGTTATTACTTTTTTTCTGCAATGATTATGTATATTATTTTTATTGCCTGAAACAAACTTTAATGGAGTGAGAGTGTGAATGGCAATGGGGCATACATTACAAGTCTTTAGTTCTCCAAACTTTCCTTCCTGTCCTCACCTCAAAGTTGTTCTAGGAAGTTCTCATTCTAGAACCTTCACAAGCATTTCCCAACTAAACTAGGGTAACAAGAATGAGTACCTACAGCTCAGTGATATCAGGGTTCACTAACAGAACCCTCTGACAGCCATGGAAGTTAAACTTAATTACTTTACTGACTTACAAATTTCCCCTCTATAAAAAGGTTCCACAGGACTCAGAGTTTTAGAAAGGAAAATGAAAACTAACCAGAGTATCCTTTCTACCTTGTGTCCCTGCCAGGCTCGGGGTGAGAGCTTATGTCCTACTTCCAGTCCCTCCCTGGCAGCCAAGGCGACAAGGACACAAACCGCCCACCCTAAGAAGAAAACAATCCCTACACCGTCTGGCTGCAAGTCCGTGGAGCGCCGTTGCTCTGCTGCTCGCTTCTGGGACGTCCCACTGGGATGACCTGGTTCAGATGAGAGGAAGGGAAGCGAGGCTGCAGCTACTGAGGAGGCCACTAGAGGGAGGGAGGAGGCCGCCCGGAAACGCACAGGACTTCCTAGAGAGAGGTGAGGCTTCTGAGGCAAGGCGTGGAGAACGCCCCGCTCTGGCTCCTGGAACAGGGTCAGGGAAGTTCTAAAGAATCTAAGCAGGAATTAGCTTTTTGATTTAATAGAGAGGGTAGATTAACTCTGTTCCAAAAACCATAGAGGAAAATCATCACACGTGCAAAAGTGTCGAACCCTCCAGCACTGTAAGAAACACAAAGTGAACAAGAGCTTTTCCCACTTATGATAACAACAAAGATTTCTTTAAACAGTCATATTCATTTGTGATGGCTGTCAGCGCATATTTCTATAAGCTATAGAGGAGAGTGTAAAATGATTAACTCACCCTGGAGAGGAAACTTAAAATGTTTCTCTCTGACTCAATTGGTATGTCTGGGACTTAGCTTAGGGAAAGAATCGGAAATGTGAATAAATGTTTACTTAGGGGGGCTTCCCTGGGGGCGCAGTGGTTGAGAGTCCGCCTGCCGATGCAGGGGACACGGGTTCGTGCCCCAGTCCGGGAAGATCCCACATGCCGCGGAGCGGCTGGTCTCGTGAGCCATGGCCGCTGAGCCTGCACGTCTGGAGCCTGTGCTCCGCAACGGGAGAGGCCACAGCAGGGAGAGGCCCGCGTACCGCAAAAAAAAGAAGGAAAAATAAAATGTTTACTTAGATCCAAATTGGCAGCCCTAGAGAAATGACCACATAAAACAGAACACATTTAAATGTAATATGTAGCCATTCAAAAAATACCAGTCAAATAAGTGTTTCATTGGTATTCGAAAATGCTTATACTATAGAGGATACTCAAATTACATTAGTAAGTGAAAAAAGCAAGCTAGATAACTATATTTATAGTACAATTCCATTTCAGTAACCTATACCCATACACACACACCACTGATATGAAAAAAAAACTGGAAGACTGCATATTAAAACTAATAGTGGTTAGCACTGGCTGATGGTGTTACAGGAAAATTTCACTTCCTATTTTACAATTTTCTTTTAAAAACTTATCTAATACTATATAGCACTGACAGGTATTAAAGGGAAATTTCACTTACCACTTTATACTTTTCAATATTTAAAAATTTTTTCTAGTATTTAGTACACTGGAAGATGGTATGAGAGAAATTTCACCTTCTGCTTCATACATTTCTAGATTAAATTTTTCTGGAATTATGTACCCATAATCTGAGAAACAATACTTTCTCCTTAATTTTTAAAAGAAAACTCTTATGTAATAATGTGAAAAGTTAAAAAAAAAAAGTAAGCTTCAACTACGTAAAGAAGAAATTCAAAGAAAAAAAGACTGGAAAGGAAATCTGTCCAAGAATGACAGTGCCTCTGAGGAGACATACATGGTAGGTATCTGTAGGATGTGGGGTGGGGGGATGTTAGCTAGTCGTTTGCTTCTTTATACTCTCCTACACATCCCCAAACTTTTAATAATGAACAGATATCACTTTGATCATCATTTTAAAAAGTGCCCACTGGCTAGGCAAATCCTCTCTTTTTTTTTTTTTTTTTTTTGGCCACGTGGCTTGTAGGATCTTAGTTCCCCAACCAGGCATCGAACCCAGGCCCTCGGCAGAGAAAGCGCCAAGACCTAACCACTGGATTTCCAGGGAACTCCCGAGACATATCCTTTTGCTGCCAGGCCCCAGAGCTGAGGAGTCCCATGTCCAGACCCCAGAGGCCAAGGGAGGTCTCAGAGGTTGCATCTGCATTTCCTTTATTTACCAAAAAAAGAAAAAAATATTTAGGACTCCCCCACAGTCCTGAGAAGGTGGGGCCTTCCTCTGCTCTGAAGGACTCAAACTCCAGTTTTCACTAAAGTTTTAAAAGACCCCCTGCGTTTAGAAACTGGCTCCCACACCCATATTTAGTTTGCATTTTGTCAGAGTGAGAGAAAAAAAAATTAACATCTGTTGATTGCCTTCTATGTTTCAAGTACTATATTTAGAACTTTCATATACTAAAAGTAGTTTTAAAGGTGTCTGAAAACACTGCCACACATATCATTAGCCCCCTTTCTGTCCACACCTGCCACATGCCTTTCACAGAGACGTTTCACAGACCACTCCGTGTCACCTACTCTAGGATTCAGCCAGCGTGGAAAAGGTTCACCTAAGAATTAGGCAGAAATAGAACCCATCACGTGTCAACATCACGGAGCAGTGCAAAGATGCAGGAATTGCTTACTCTTGGGAATCACTGGAAATGACACCCAGGGTTGCTCCCAGCTCTCTGGGTTTCCTCTTCTCTTCATAAAAACACCATACTTATAGGTTAAACGTTATCATATCCATTTCATAAATTCCAAGGCTCAGCGAGGCTCGCCCAGACAGTAAGTGGGCAGGTTGGAAGCCAGGTTTTCTGACGCTGACGTGCGTGCTTGTTCCATTGTGCCATGAGCCCGCCCGCACTATTTAATGCTTGCTGAGTGCACACCTCCACGTGGATTCCAGTTTCTCTCTTCCTACCAGGGAACGGAGAAGGGCATTTTCATTTTTTAAAGCACTTTCTACGTACTGGGCACTTTACCTACGTTGTATCTCTTTGTCTTGACAATTCTGTAAAAATCCCCTGCGATGGCACCCATGTGGCTATAACGTGACTGACCCCCATCTTCTACCACAGACACATGGAGTGACAGTGAGGCCAGGCAGAAAACAGCAAGCAAACTCATCTTGAGAAGCAGAGGGGCAGACAGAAGGTATCCTCCCATCTGAATCACTCCAGATCTAGCCAATGAAACAGAAACCAATGAACCTGGAAATTCCTGGAATCACAGCCACTGTCCTGAAAGTTCCAATCAAGTGCAGGACCCAGAACCGCCCTCGTTGACAAATAAGCTAGAGCAGCCAACCACCACTAGGTGGCGCCAGACCACAGCCACGACAGGGACCGGCGGGAGCCGCACAACCAGCTGAGAATTCCAGGCTGGCGGGGGGTCATTTCGTTAATCTTGCAATAATGTGACCCCACGCTTTAAGCAGTTTAACTCCACTTATCGCACTATATGCAGTTTTACTGAGTCTTCGTTTTGCAGATGGGGAAACAAAAGCTAAAGCGGTCAGGCAAACTTGGCTGTGTGTCTGAAGCTAAGCAGAAGTCACTAGTGCTAAGTCAACACTCTTCCCATCACAATATACTATCCCTTTGTCCCGGAACAAGTATTTCTCAGACTGTGAGAGGGCAAGAAGGTGGATTCTTGAGCTTCCTAATCACACCTCTTCCCCAGGCGACTCCCTTGAGTGGTGACAAATCACTGTCCTCACACTTCCTATGGTGGCACATACTTGGAGCCAGCTGTGCCGTGCCAGAGCTCATACACACCAAAAGATAAAACAATGGTCGAGGCGTGAACACCAGAAAATTAAGCCAGCGGTCCCCAAACTTTAGCATGCTTCAGGACCACCTGGTGGGTGTGCTAAAACACAGATTTCTGGGCCCCTCCCCAGAGATTCTGATTTAGTAGGTCTGGGAAGGGCCTGAGGATTTGCTTTTCTAATGAGTTCCCAGGTGATGCTGACTGTGCAGGTCCAGGGACCACACTTGGAGAACCACAGAGTTAGGCTATGCCTCAGGACTGTCTCTGAAGCAGCATCTCCACTTGAAGAGATTCATCTTGTTCAAAGTGCTAAGACCTAGACCATCCCTATAACAATTAGCACCAAACATAAAGCTGTTGAGAGGGAGGGTGTGTCCGGGTTAGGTCTTTATAACTCTAGTTTCAGAATCATCCGCTTCTAGTCCCTGAAACGGGAAACGGATAGTGATATGCACAAGAAAAATATACCAAATAAAGAGCTTTTCCACAGCTTTAGAATACAGTACTCAAAGTTGCTCCTTATTTTCCAATCACAACACTCGTTTATAAAATATTCACTAATAAATGTACAGACTCATCAAGAACCCGTTCCAAAAAGTCACTTCCCATAGATGCAGTGAATGAATATTTTTATATATGCCTTCAGGGGCACCTTCAGATGAAACAGAAAAATGTGGATAAAGTCAGTGTAGCTTGGTGAAGGAAACAGCTGTTGAGGATGACACAAAGAGAGGTTGGCCATTTAATGTGACAAATAAAACTAAACTTGCAATACTCACCATTCTCCCTTGTTTCTAGAAATAGAAACAACTTGTCTATTCTGGAAAAGTAATTTGGCCCTTAGCTGTAAGACTTGACCACAAATTTCAGTTTCTAAAATATCTCCCCGAAAAGTAAAAATGCAAGGTTTTCCCAACAATGAAGATACTTCCTGAGAAAAGTAAAAGCTAGCAATTGTTTAGATCATGTTTTTATTGCACGTTCCAACTGGTAACTTCTACCTGTGCCGTCCACAGTGGCTACCGGCCCATATGTGGCTATTGATATGTAACTGAATTAAATAAAATAACATTAAAAATTCAGTTCAGGGACTTCCCTGGTGGTCCAGTGGTAAAGAATCCGCCTTCCGATGCAGGGGACACGGGTTCGATCCCTGGTCAGGGAACTAAGATCTCACATGCCGCGGGGCAACTAAGCCCACGCGCCACAACTACAGAGCCCACGCTCCCTGGAGCCTGCGCGCCACAACGAGAGAAGAGAAAAAACCCGTGCGCCACAACAAAGAGCCCGTGTGCTCCAACTAAGACCCGAGGCAGCTAGTAAATAAATAAATAATAAATAAATCTTAAAAAGAAAAAAGTTCAACTTGAACAAGCACCATTTCAAGTCCCTGAAAGCCACTTGTGACCAGGGCAGCTATAGAACACTTGCATCATCCACAAAGGTCTACCGGAGCTACTTCTTCAAACAGCTTCTTCCAGAATAGGATGACTGTTAGAAGGTATTGCTAACAACAAAGCAACAGAAAGAAACCAGCCAAATTGGTTCGGCTCCAGTGAACGGATCAACCAGGATTCCCCAGGCTCATCTTGCCCCAGTTGCATGAGGAACAGGAAGAAAGAGGAAAGTGGAAAAGCACTCAGGCTGGGGTCCTTGGCTTTGCTCCTTCCCAAGTGAGAGGCTGGCTGGGCACCTAAACCCCTGGGTTCCTCCAAAGACGGTGCTGAGGAGAGGACAAAATCAGGGATCACAGTGGGGCCCAGCACAGCACCGGCTCATGCTAAGCATGTGACATAAAGCACCGTTGCCAGGATCCCTTCAAAAACCTTCAATTATTGAAGCTAAAAGTCGCACCCACTTCCGTCTCCCTCTTAGTCCAAATCCTTCAGGTCACTGTTCCCTTCTCAGTTTTTCTGTGGAAAAGGGCCAGGTCTTGGGGGTTTTGCTTTTAATTTCCACCTGTCAGACTTATTTTCCTGTAAAATACAATAATGTGGGAAAATGAAACATATGAAATCCAAGCGTCAATATGCTCTGTCAAATTGTTATGAAAGTTTCCAATTTCTGTGGAGAGTGTTATGAAAAGCCTCAATTTCTGTGCTTCTGTCCTTACTGGCCAGCACTGGTTGAGGACCACACTCTGAGTAGCCCACTCCACACTGCAATCCTCTTCTCACTAGCGACTCCCAAGTCTTTTTTTTTTTTCCTTACAGTTTTCCATGCCCACGATTCCAGACCATCATCATCTGAGTCAGAGAAAAGAACGCTGCACAGAGAAAAAATCCTGGAGATTCGCAGAGTGTCTCCTCTGAGGATTTAGCAGAGCACGGATCAGCACATGCATGTGAAGAAAATAACCACCACTGGGGGTAAAAGACATCAGAAAGGATGAGAGAGAACAGTGCCTGGTGTGCACAAGGGCCGGCAACTGTCTATTCCCACCAGACAGACTGGGAAAACACATAATAATCCATGCAACACTGAGTAAAATACTCAGAAAGGTTTTGCCCTGGGAGTGGGGCATAATTACCCCTAGCCTGAGCTCTGCTCTAAACTCACTTAGCAAATCATAAAAACCACACTGGAAAGGATTACTGTTTCTAAATAAGTGATCTGCACCCCAGAAGATTTAATGCTCAAGAAGATTTAATGGAATGTAAAAATATCTAGGACTCAACAAGGTATGATTCACAACGTGCAGCATCCAATCCAAGATGATCAGGCATGTAAAGAGGAAGAAAACACAACCCATCATGAAGAAAATAATCAATCTATGGAAATCCACCCAGATCTGACACAGACATTAGCATTAGTAAAGAAGGACGAGTTATTGTTATTCTATTCCATATGCCCCAGAAGTTAAACAGTGACACAGAAGATATTTTTAAGAGGCCCAAATTGAACTGCTAGAGATGACAACTAAAATGTCAGGTGAAAGATACATTGAATGGGATTAAAAGCAAATTACACATTGCAGGAGAAAACATCTATGACGTTAAAAGCATAGCAATAGAAACTGTCCAAAATGCAACAGAGAGGAAAAGAATCTAAAAAACAAAAAGACCATTAATGAGGGGGAGGGGAGATAAATTAGGAGGTTGGAATTAACATACACACACTACTATATACAAGATAGATGATCAACAAGAAACCACTATATAGCACAGGGAACTCTACTTAACACTCTAACAACCTATATGGGAAAAGAATCTGAAAAAGAATGAATATGTGTATATGTATAACTGAATCACTATGCTGTACACCTGAAACTAACACAACATTGTAAATCAACTATACTCCAATAAAATTTTTAAAGAAAGAAAGAAAGAGAGGGAGGGAGAGAGAGAGAGAGAGAGAGAGAGAGAAAGAGAAAGAAAAAGAAAAAGAAAGAAAGAAAGAACCATTAAAGTGAGCCATGGGACAACTTCAGGATGCCGAACCAAGGGGCCACTGGAGTCCCTGAGGGGAAAGGAGGGGGTGGCAGAAAATTTGAAGAAATAATGGCCAAAAATATTCCAGATTTGATGAAGACCATACACTCACAGATCCAAAAAGTTCAACAAACCCCAAGCACAAGAAACATGAAAAGTGCACCAAGGGACATCATGATCAAACTTCTCAAAATCAATGATAAAGGGAAAATCTTAATCAGAGGAAAAAGACATGTTACATACAAAGAGACAAAGATAAAGATGGCACTGGATTTCTGACTGAAAACAAAGCAAGCAAGAAAACAGTGAAACAACATTTTTTTAAAATGAAAGAAAAAACTATCGACCTAGAATTCCACACATAGCAAAAAATATCTTTTAAAACCAAAGTGAAGGACAGCTGAATTCAGACATTCAAAAGCTGAAACAATTCTTCACGGGCAGATCTGCATTACCAAAAAAAAAAAAAAGTTAAAGGAAGTCTTTTAAGGAGAAAGAAAATGGTACCAGATGAAAATCTGGATTTAAACAAAGGAATGAAGAGGACTAGAAACAATAACTGCATGGCTAAATAAGATTTTGTTCTCATTAGTTAAATCTCTTTAAAAGATAATTGACTAGAGCAATGGAAGAAAACTGAGAGACTGGAAATAAACCCTTATATTTTTTTAAAAAATTTATTTGTTTATTTATTTATGGCTGTGTTGGGTCTTGGTTTCTGTGCAAGGGCTTTCTCTAGTTGTGGCAAGCGGGGGTCACTCTTCATTGCGGTGCACGGGCCTCTCACTATCGTGGGCTCTCTTGTTGTGGCGCACAGGCTCCAGACATGCAGGCTCAGTCATTGTGGCTCACGGGCCCAGTTGCTCCGTGGCATGTGGGATCTTCCCAGACCAGGGCTCGAACCCGTGTCCCCTGCATTGGCAGGCAGATTCTCAACCACTGCGCCACCAGGGAAGCCCAAACCCTTACATTTTAGGGTCAATTAATTTTTGACAAATTTGCCACAACAATACAATTGAGAAAGAATGGCCTTTTCAACAGACGGGGCTGGGAAAACTGGCTATCCACACGCCAGAGAATGAACCTGAACTTCTACCCCAAACCACATACAAGAATTAACTCAAAATGGATCCAAGAGCTCAACCTAAGAGCTAAAAACTATAGCTCTCAGGGCATGAATCTTTGTGACATTTGGTAGGTCTATGTTTTCTTAGATAAAGCACCAAAACCACAAGAAACAAAAGAAAAAATAGATTAGACTATATCAAAATTAAAAACTTCTATGCTGCAAATAATAACATCAGGAAAGTGAAACAACAGTGCACAGAATAAGAGAAAACATTGGTAAATTATATATCTAACAGGATATTTACATGTAGAACATATAAAGAACCATTAGAACTCAATAATAAAAAGACAAATAACCCAATTAAAAATGGCTAAGGGGGGACCTTCCCTGAGAGTCCAGTGGTTAAAACTCCGAGCTTCCAATGCAGAGGGCACGGGTTCAATCCCTGATCAGGGAACTGAGATCCACATGCTGTTCGGTGTGGCCAAGAAAAAAAAGGTAAGGGATCTGAATAGACATTTCTCCAAATAAGACATACAAATAGGCCATTAAAAGATGATCCACATCAGTCATCAGGGAAATGCAAATCAAAACCACACTGAGATTCAACTTCACACTCACTAGGATGGTTAGAATCAAAGTCAGACAATCACAAGTACTGGCAAGAATGTGGAGATGCTGGAACCCTCATACGGAATGTAAAATGGTGCAGCCATTTTGCAAAACAGTGCCTCAAAAAAGTTAAACATAAAAAAAAAAAAAGTTAAACATAGAGTTACCATATGACACAGCAATTCCACTCCTAGATATCTATCCTAAAGAACTGAAAAAATATGTCCACACAGAAACATGCACAGGAATCTCCATAGCAGCCTTATTTATAATGGCCAAAAAGTGGAAACGAGTGTCCACTGACTGATGAATGGAAAAATAAAATGTGGTCTATCCATACGATGGATTATTATTCAGCCATGAAAAGGAACGGGGACTTCCCTGCTGGCGCAGTGGTTAAGAACCCGCCTGCCAATGTAGGGGACACGGGTTTAAGCCCTGGTCCAGGAAGATCCCACATGCCGCGGAGCAACTAAGCCTGTGTGCCACAGCTACTGAGCCTGCTCTCTAGAGCTCACGAGCCACAACTACTGAGCCCGCGTGCTGCAACTACTGAAGCCCGTGCGCCTAGAGCCCATGCTCTGCAACAAAACAAAACAAACAGAAGCCACAGCAATGAGAAGCCCGTGCACCTCAACGAAAAGCAGCTCCGGCTCACCACAACTAGGGAAAGCCCATGCACAGCAATGAAGACCCAACACAGACAAAAATTAATAAATAAATGAATAAATAAGTATTTTAATAAATAAATATAAAAGGAATGAAGTTCTGATACATGCTACAACACGGATGACTCTGGATCATATTACGCTAAGTAAAAGAAGCTAGTTACAAAAGACCACATATATATGACTCTATTTATATGAAACATCCAGAATAGGCACATCTGTACAGGAGTGCTTGCTTAGGGCTAGAAAAAGAGGGATGGGGAATGGGGAGTGAAAGCTTATGGGTACAGGGTAATGGATAATGCCACCTTTATGCCCTCCAACATTTCCTCAGTGCTAACTGCGTGCCCTGCATTATACTAAAGGTGGCAGATCAAGGGTGAATCAAGATGAGTTAAACACTGTCCCCGTCCTCATAAAACTGACCACAGAGGGGGAGGCATAGACCCCTGCCAACAGTTTCAATCTAATCATAATTCAAAACACCACAAGACAGGTAAATGAACAAGGTGTGTATGAAACCTGCATCAGAGGAGCCACAGCAGAGATCACAATGGAGGACATCGCTTGGAGAGTGATGCGGACCTGGTGGGATGAAGTGTGAGGGTGACAAGACAGGGGTAGGAAAGGGTGGGTGATGCTCAGTGTGGTGGAGGTTCCGAAGGACACAGGGTGGAGGAGGAAGTGGCAAGAGAGCAGACAAGAAAGGGTTGGAACTACTTGAAGGAATGTGTTCAATGTCAAGTAAAGCAATCAGACTATGATGTTATGAGAAGAAGTGGCTGAGATCTCAGAGCAGGGGAGTGGCCCCCTCACAGCTGTGCTCAAAGGCCAGCTATGTGGATGGAGGTGGGCAGGGCAGCAAACAGGACCTGAGGCAGTCAGAAGGCAGTCAGCAGTGATCCACAGGAAGAACAGAGAGGGTCTTCCCCCAGTGGGGCCCTGGGCCCCTGCTGGCGTGCAAACCCACCAACAGTGGACACTGCAGGGGCTGCGGCTTGCACGGTCTGTCCTGGCAATGGATCTGCCAGACTCCCAGGCTGCTCGGTGCCCCGGAGGTGCATCTGGTCCTTGAAAACCTGATCACAGGATCCACGCCTGGCTCATGCGGTAATAAGGATTCTCTTCCCCTTTAAACTTTAACTGGCAGGAAGATTGCATTGGCTCTGAGTCATCAAGTCAACAGTATCTTATGCAGCGGATACTTCAGAAGACCACAGAGCAGTGAGGAAGAAGCATATGACATACTTCTAAATGGAACAAACAGAACATAAAAGCAAGTACTGTGATGACAGCCTGGCAAAAATGATGTCCATGTGGGTATAGGCAACATTATTTTGTTTTGTTTTTATTTGGTTTGGGGTTATGGGTGATTTTCTTCTTCCACATGTATTTTTTTTACAATGTGACTATATTGCCTTTGTGACGCATAAAGTAAAAACAATAAACTTACTGATAGTTTCTTATTAATAAGTGAACTATGGCTTAGGAGTAGAGACTTTACCTACAATGTCCAATATGGTAGCCACTAGCCACGTGTGGCCATTTCAATTTAAACTGAATTAATTAAAATGAAATAAAAATGTCAACTCCTCAGTCACGCTAGCCACGTTTCAAGCACTCAAAAGTCACATGTAGGCTGTGGCCGCCCTACTGGACGGTGCACTTCTAGAGCTCAGAAAAGCAGCCAGGGAGCTGGGGGCCAAATGAAGGTAAGTGGGTGGGGGTGAGGCCAGTCACACGGCCACAGACAAGATCCCAGCTGACTGCATCGGACCCCCTGGGATGCTTGGCATGCACGCGCGGGCCTCTGCTCTGTAGACTTCAGGAATCAGGATGTCTGCAGGTGGAACAAGCTTCTCGGGACTGGGGCTGGTGTTCGGTAAAGGGTGAGGACCGGAGAGGTGGCAAAAACATAGACTGTGGAGCCACCTGGACCTGAGTTGGGACCCCAGTCCCCCACAGACCAGCTATGCAACCGCTCTGGGGCTCCACTTCCTCTTGTGCAAATGAGTGTGCCTGGGAAGCAAATGAGGGGCGTGAGGCGACCGAGCAAATATTCTGCAAACAGTGGCTCACAGTACAACCCAAGTCAGAGGCATCAGAGCACCGATAGAAAGCCTGGGTGCAGACGAAATTGTCAGTATATATACGGGGAAGGCAGAGGAGGGAGAGAGAGAGGGAGGGAGGTTGATTGGTTATAAGGAATTGGCTCCCATGATTATGGGGATTGACAAGTCCCAAGATCTGCAGTCAGCAAGCTGGAGGCCCAGGACAGTGATGATGTAGCTCCAGTCCAAAGGCAGGAAACAACTGATGTCCCTGTTCAAGGCAGTCAGGCAGGAGGAAGTCCCCTTATTAAGGAGCGTCCACCTTTTTGTTCTATTGAACAAAACTGATTGGGTGAGGACCACCCACATAAGGGAGAGCTTTACTCAGTCTACCAGTTGTTACTCCCATCAAGAAACCTTCACAGACACCCAGAATAATGTTACACCAAAATCTGGGCACCCCGTGGCCCAGTGAAGTTGACACATAAAATTAACCATCACAGGGCCAGAGGTGGGGACAGAAGTTTAAGACAACATTTGAGAGACAGAACATTTAAGAGAGAAGAGATGCTCTTAGCAAGATGAGGGCACCAAGGAGACCCAAGCAGTAACTGTGGTGCCAGAATAAAGCTCAGTTTTCCATAAAAGATCTCACTCCCTAAATCCAGGATTCTGGGTCTGAGATGAGGCACCCAGTGTAACGTCATGTGCTAATCAGGGTGTGATGAGCCCTGTCGTGTCAGAGCACCCTCCATTCTGCTCTTAAGAGTTGAGGACACACTGGGTACCACCAAGTCGCACCCTTGGTCTGGGTGCAGATTTCCACCCAAACTATGCGTGTGCAAATATAAGGAAAGTGTTTGGAATGCAGGTGTGGCAATTAATGATACTGGAGTTACCCTCACAACATAGCTTAAAAATCCCAGACTCCTTTAATGTCACAGGCACGAAGAAGCTGATGTTCTCTCACTGTCAGGGACATCATGGCTTCTCACTGCATCAACAAAGTCTGATCTGGGAAACCAAGTCTGGTCCCAATTCTGGTGCACGCAGCAGAACTGCATTTGCTGGAGAGAGAGACGTGACCATCTGATAACACGTCAAGTAAAAGCCACCCCTCTGCTCTCCTTCAACCCGCACAGCCCTTTGCCCAGCTCCGTCTATTTTGGTTGTTTCCTGATTTCGCCCTCACCCGCTGATTTCCTTTGTATCTGCCCACTGTCCCTTTCTCACTTTCTTGATCTTCAGCTTTTTCCCTAGATCCAGCTGACTCATTCAGCTCGCACACAAATGCTGAATATGACGGAAATATTGGGATGACTCAACAGCTCAGAAGTTCAGGGATCAAAGCCCTTAAAAAGGAACAGACCTCTAACCAAAGCCCTTAATCCATTTCTCTCCTACGGGTACATCCCACCCACTACTGAATTCTAGCTCCCCTATTCCAAGTCCAAGGCCACTCTTCTGCATTCACAGGTCAAAAGTATCCTCAAACCCAACATTTGCTGTCACATAGCCCCCAGGCAGAGCTGAACCTGAGATGTCATGGCAAGATCTAGCGTCTCTCTAAGCAAAGCTAATTTGATACAGTGGCTGCAAGCAAGGGCTGTGGGTCCACACGGTCCTGGGTTCAAGTGCCAACCGGGCTATTTAACATCGATATAACCAAACACAAGCAAACTAAACTCTCCAAGCCTCTGCTCATCTGTGAAATGAGAGTAATAACAACGCTGAACTCACTGGGCTGTTAACAAGGATTTAGTGAGCTACTGCGAGTGAGAGGATCAGGGCAGGATCAGGCCGAAAGTAAGCTAGAAAGCTCACCTGCGAATTACCTACAAATATTGAGATGACTCAATATGGCAGCGTGCCTGCCATGAATCAAGGGGAGACCTCCCTAATTCAGGCTCAACTATTTCAGAATCTGGGCATCTCCAAAGCCTGGGCTGGTGAGGAGGCGTATACAAAGTCAATGAAAAAGGTTAACATGATTTCAGAGGCAGCGCTTAGACTTGGTAAGAGAAACAAAACAACCGCCAAGGACCCTCCCGCACTTCAGATGTGAACTTACTGATGGATGAATCACCAATCACTGATTTACTCACTAAGTCCCACAGCTCTGGGCTTATTTCTAGTTGTTTCATTTACCTGAAGGAATGAAATGGCACTTTCTAGTGTTCTGGATGCAGAATTTCACTCACTCTGTTAGACAGACTTTCCCAGATGGGGTCTAAATAAATGTGTGAGATTTCACTATAAAATCCCTTCACCACCTTTAACAGGCATGGATGTTTGGTTTTGGGAAGGTGGGATGGACAGTGGCATATATTCTTATTTTTGTTGTGTTTTTTTTTTCCCTAAGGCAGATCACAGTGCACCACCAACTCAGGAACATAAGCACTAGGTCACAACACTCAAGAGTCACCTGTTCTGGCCATGACCCCTGCACATCCCAGCCCTGTTCTGTTAGTGGGCCCCATCCGGCCCTCAGCTGCCTTCCTCTGAGCTCATGCCTGTGCTGGGCATAATCCCCATCAGCCTCAGGACTGCCTGCCCCCCAA
Organism: Kogia breviceps; assembly: GCF_026419965.1. Taxonomy (NCBI): domain Eukaryota; kingdom Metazoa; phylum Chordata; class Mammalia; order Artiodactyla; family Physeteridae; genus Kogia; species Kogia breviceps. The sequence goes on from NC_081319.1 coordinate 42,333,315, forward strand.
GCCCTACCCCCAAGACCAGGGCACCCTTGTGGCCTATGGGCTTCTGGGGAGGAGCATGTCTTATCTTGTCCATCGTTTTCCAACTCACACGGCTGAAAAACAGCAGGGGCCGTGAACATGGCAAACTGGTTTCCCCATGACTGCAGGATGGAATTTATTTAGTCTTTACAAAATGAACAAAATCTTACTTTCTGGGCCTAAAACGGCCTGGGGTGAGGACACAGAGCCTGGCCTCTCTCTGCCTCATAGTCTATTCTGGAAGGTGCTGAGGAGACTTCACTTGACCCCCCTAAGTCCAGCACACTTTTTCTTCCTTCTTGTTTGGCCTCTCTCGAGCCACAGACAGGCGCCAGCTTCTCCTCATTCAGGCCACTTGACACATGGTGTCCAGACACATGGCACATGGCTGCTGGCCAAGGCCATGCCTACCCTCCCCCCACCCCATGCCGTGCCAACGGCTCCTGAGAGCATCCAGTTGGGGGCCTGGCCACCGTGGATGGGCAGAGCCGAGGTGGGAGAAGGAGACCCACAGCACACATCTCCATGGCAACCAAACACACCCGCTGCCGACGGAGGAGCATGTCAAAAAAGAACTTTAACAAACCACATAAACACCCATGCACCGTGCCCTGAATGCTTGCTTCTGGGAACGAACACCAAGGAAACAACTCAGCAGAGGGAGAAAAGCACGCAGGCACAAAGACATTCACTGCGGCCACGTGTAATAACCAACAAACCCGAGACACGGAGACACTCGCTCCCTGCCATCAAACCGTGCAACGGCTCAGTTGACAACTATGTAACTTAAAATGATTATTATGAAGACTACAAAGACAGGGGTGAATTTATGACACAATATTAAATCAAAAAGGATACAATACTGGTTTACACTCCATGATCACAACTCTAAAAAATGTGTATAAATCTGGACAAAATCTAGAAGGGAGAAATATTAGTGAAAATACCTGTTCTAGAATGATAACAAACCAGGTTACTGTCTTTAAAATTTTTTGTGGCCGTCATGTTGTTCCCACAACTAAAAATGAACTAAACATTGTTGCTTTTTTTTTTTTTTTTTTTTGCGGTATGTGGGCCTCTCACTGTTGTGGCCTCTCCCGTTGCGGAGCACAGGCTCGGGACGCGCAGGCTCAGCGGCCATGGCTCACGGGCCCAGCCGCTCCGCGGCATGTGGGATCTTCCCAGACCGGGGCACGAACCTGTGTCCCCTGCACCGGTAGGCGGACTCTCAACCACTGCGCCACCAGGGAAGCCCGAAACATTGTTGCTTGTTGGCAGATGGGGAATCAGCCGAGGTGCCCGGGAGAACTTGCACCATCCAGAGGCAGAGGTTTGTCTGGGTGTGTGAAACACCTTGGGATCCTCCTGGGACAAAGGATGAGCGGCTTGTAAGGAGCTGCTCTAGGACTGTCTCCGGGACACGAGACAGTCTCTCCTCTCTGATGAGGGGAGGGCTCTCTGCCCCACCCCTGTGAAGGGAGCTGCTGACTCATGACCACTCAGCCGCGTCCAGGATTGACTGCTTAGCATCCCATAACTTACACTGCAGTCACCGGCCCTTTTGTTTCAGTGTTGTCCCTTTTGGGGTGTGGGACAGGGACAAAGGCACCTTTGGCGTGTCCTTTTTGTTGCTCACAAAGGGAATAAATTGTCTGAACCTAGAAGTAGCTTGTTTTAGCTTTACTGATCAAATCAGTCGGGCCTTGGCCTTGCCTTGTAAGTGCATGTGAGCTCTCAATAAGATCCCGATATTATGTTTTAATAAAGTACCAATAAGACCCAAGAAGTGAGTGTGTGCACGTGCCGGTGTGTGGGCATGTGTGTGTACCTGCAGAAATACATCTTGACGGTGTTTCAAGCTAGATTATTCTCATAAATGAAATGGGAAAACACACTCACACACATATATACAGTACACTCTCTCACACACTGTAACCAACCAGACAAACAGATGTGCAAGGCTAACCTAATCTAGATTCAGGAGCCATGGATTCAGCTCAACTGCTACGTTTTCAACCTCGAGAAGTCTCTTTCCCTCTCTGACCCCAATTTTCTCTTCCCCAACGAAGGGGGCGACGGACTGGATGAGAGCCCGGCACGCACTGCGCTGTGTCCATGTGCCGAGGCTCATGCAGACATCCTTGAGGACTCACAGAGGCAGGACGTGGGCCACCCTGGCACCTCCTTCTGCTGAAAGCAGGTACTGGCAGCAGTAAGTTAACTGAACAAAGGCAAGTCACTTTCGGCGTCTACGAGAAGCTGCTCAGACACATGCCTGGGTCTCCAACTGCTTCCTGTGAGTGGGGAGGAAGCTGTATGTTTACCTACAACAGGAACGCCACCACACTCACTTTCTGATGGAACTCAGAGCTTCCTTCAGCAACTCTGCTCTAGGGCCTGGTTTGCTGGCACCCGAATCGCAGACAGTGGTTCATTGTTTATGTGAGAAGGTAGGGCATGCCTAGTTCAGGAGAAACGGTTCTTTCCTCCTTGGGGAATAAGGAAGGCTTCCTGGAAGAGGAGGCATTGGAGCTGGGTCCTAAAAGCTGGACAGAATTTAAATGCACGAAGTGAGTGGGGAAAGGAGGTTCCAGGGAGTGAATGGGGAAGAGACAAATTGTCTCACTGTGATAAGGAAGTAGGAAGCAATAAAATACAGACCAGACCACAAGGGCCTTAAATGCTAGAACAAGCAAACTTCCAAAGCAGCTGTCTTCCTGAGTGTTTGTGTTTGTCATAATTTGAAAATAAACTCAGCCCATCAAGGAACTGCCAGCTAGTCAAGCAGCCACTGGTGAAACCAACAGACTCACCAGTAGTTTTTGCCCCCCAACAACTTTCCAGATCAAATGGTAATTGCTTGAGATATAAAAACAGCCTCTACTCAATATTTATTTTCTTTTTTCCTGGAAGATAGAGCAAATATTAAGAAACAGTTACAGGAGCCAAAAGTCAAAGATAATTTTTAAAAGAAGGTGTGATTACAACTCTTTACAGATAAAACGCAAACACAGGTCAAAGATTTTATTTAATTCATCATTGAATGAGATAATAAGGTGTTACAACTGGGAGACAGCAAAGAACCTTCCATATGCAGGCCATCAGAAATGCTGAAGTAAATTTGCTTAATGGATGCAAAACTGGTCAATCTCTGCCAGACACAGTTTGCGTCGCTGTGAACAGGAATCATGGGCCTTGCCGTCAAGGTTCTACAACTTACAGAGTGTAACACAGCTCAAAGGCAAGGAAAGGCCAGAGACCCAGGGAATCCAATAACCAGAAAACTCCTCCATTTCCACTGCGGACGCTCAGGAGCCTGTGTGATCCATCTCAAAGTCTTTCACAATTTTCCCTACAAAGGTGAGTAACGATCAAGGCAGAAACTCTTAGGCATGTGTTTTATGGGAAATCACAGTGAAGATGAAGCCTAAGGTTTGGAACCAGGCATATGCCTGTGCCATCAAGGCATGGCAGGACCATGCCCACCTGGTGAACTTCAGATTGGGAACCAGGGGGCTCTTGAGGGCTGTGCCACAAACCAGCCGAGAAAGTGCCTCCTCTTCCCATCTCCAGAGGCTTCTAAGATGAGAAGCTTGGCACTAATCCCAGGTACTCAGTTCCGGCCACACCTGGGAGTCACCGGAGAAGCTTACAAACAATACATGTGCCCCACTCTAGAAACCCCACCCCTAGGGCTTCTGATTCTGCTGGTCAGGCTGGGGATTGCGGTGGCTTCTCTGATTGTGGAGCACGGACTCCAGGCACGCGGTCTTCAGTAGTTGTGGCTCGCGAGCTCTAGAGCGCAGGCTCAGTAGTTGTGTTGCACATGCTTAGTAGTTGTGGTGCATGGGCTTAGTTGCTCCACAGCATGTGAGATCTTCCCAGACCAGGGCTCAAACCCGTGTCCCCTGCATTGGCAGGCGGATTCTTAACCACTGTGCCACCAGGGAAGTCCATCACTGGCTTTTAAAATCTCTCCCCACAACCCTCCCATGATTCTAATGAACTGCCAGGACTGAGGACTGCTGGGCCAGACAGTAAGATCCCCTGGTCCCAGACTCTCTTTGGCTTTGTTGTAATGTTTCCTTTTAACAGACAGCTGCCAGCCCTGGTGTAGAAGTGGAGGTGTCAGGGGGACATTTTTCAAAAATGCTCCTCAAAATTAATCTTTGGTGGAGACCATGAAACAAGCACAATTCATGGCTCCGTCAGACTTGGCAAACAGCCTGCAATGTGTTCGAATCTTCCACTGTGATGCCATCAGTTCAGTGAGCAGTTTGCTGAGCTGAGCACAGGCCTAGTTTCCTGGTTTGCTGCTTTAGGCATAATGCCCATAATGCAGTACAAAGATGCCCACAGGTGTTTGCTAAGAGGCACCGATACGTGTGTGACATGCATACACACACGCATTCACGCACACGCTCACACTTCCCACTGAACGGCAGCCTCCAAATGAAAGATCGGGGCCAAAGAGTTATGAAAGGACCCTGCTTCACACAGGGGTAACTGACTGACTGGTCCCCACAGTGGCGAGAAAACTGAAAACAGGGCAGACAGTGGTGAATCCCAGCGCTTTCCTCCCGACTCTTCTGAGACCTCTGATATGCATTACAAACCTGATGTTATTCGGGATTGCTCCACTACCAGAGTGGGCCCCAGGCAAACCCTGGTACTCTGTGATAAGTCAGCTTACCCTGACGGGCCTTGTGTTGGTGGTACAAAACTCCGTTCTAGAGGACACTGTCCTGCCTTCCCATAGGACCATGGAGGGACATGGGCCAAGTGTCTCCAGGAAGGATGCTCTTCCATCTCCTCCCTTCCTGGTTCCCTGTGTTCCTTACCCTGTCCCTCAACACACACACACACACACACACACACACACACACACACACACACACACACTTACTGCAGGCCGCACAGGTGAAGCACGCGTCGTGGTAGAGGTTTCCCATGGCCTGGCAGGCCTGGCCGGCCCCGAACACCCCCTTGCTGCATTTCACACAGGCTCCTGCAAGGGAAAGAACACGGCAGTGAGTCAGGAGGGAAACAGTGTAAAGTGAGTGAAAAAAAGCCAATGGACAAAGCAAAGTACCCACCCCTTCCCCTAACCAGCCCATCACCAAATCCGGAGGATTACTCCTTTGCAATGTCTTTCTCTCATGCTCTCTCCCTCCATCAGCCTTTCGACTATCAGTCCTTTCCACTGCAGGAATCAGGCCCCAGGCTCGTGTTCAGGCCCCCTCCACACCAGCGTGCTAATGTTCAGAATACCTCCATTTCTTCCATCTCCTCCCTTGCCCAAAGCTTTCAAAGCCTCCCACCGTTATAAGACAATGTCCAAATGCTGCACCAGGATTACAATATGCCAAATACACAGGTTGGGCAACTTCAACCAAATTATTTCCTTTAATTTACAATGGGAACCACCAACAGGGATTTACTAACCTCACTTTTTACAGAGAGATCAGGCCCCCAAGCCCCAGGTCTCTCAGACTGCAAGTCCAGTGCTCTGCCCTGCCCCTGCCCCTGCCCCTGGCCACTGGGTCTCAGCTCCTCACCTTTGCTTGGGGCTCCCCTGTCTGTGCCCTATGCCCACTCTTCGGTCCCTTTTTACGGTCCCTTATATGGGCCAGTCCACATAAAAGGAGGTCTTGGAGTCTCCCTTCCAAAGAACTCCCCCATTATAGTCAAATGAAAAAGATCACAATTATGTAAATAATGCATGAATTTTTTTTTTTTAAAGATTCAAGAAGGAAATATACCAAAACTGTAAAATTATGGCTGGTTTTACTTCTTTCCATCTTCTGTATTAAAAAAAAAAATTTACAAGGGCAGGCATTGTTATAGCTGAAAAAAGTGTAGTCTCAAAAAGTGTTTGGATCTGTTTTTTTTAATTTTTAAAAAATTTTAATTTTTTGGCTGTGCCGAGTGGCTTGTGGGATCTTAGTTCCCTAGCCAGGGATTGAACCCGGGCCCACGGCACTGAAAGCATCGAGTCCTAACCACCGGACTGCCAGGGAATTCCCCTGGATCTGTTTAAATATACTGTATAATGTTAAAATTTTTGAAAAATCAATTATACATCTCTATACAATTTATATATAAAATATATATAACTAATTTCTCAAAAATTTAAATACGGCTTCCCTGGTGGCGCAGCAGTTGGGAGTCCGCCTGCCGATGCAGGGGACACGGGTTCGTGCCCTGGTCCGGGAAGATCCCACATGCCGCGGAGCGGCTGGGCCCGTGAGCCATGGCCGCTGAGCCTGCGCGTCCGGAGCCTGTGCCCCGCAACGGGAGAGGCCACAACAGTGAGAGACTCGCGTACCACAAAAAAAAAAAAAAAAAAAAATTTAAATATATATAAAAAGATCCCCCAGCATCCATCAGGGTAGCCAGCTCATGTCCTTGGTCAGGGGCTCAGCCAGCCTTTTCTAGCTCTGGTTCCCATCTGTCAGGCTGTTCTCAGGCTGCAAATGCCCAGCCACATTCTGCCTACAGGGCAGAAAGCCCTGTGTTTCAAAGTTCTTATCATTTCAAGTTGATAAACTGCATCGCTTTCAAAGGAAGTCCAAGGTAACACATCCTTCATGAAACACGCCCACACCAACCACACCAGGTCCACAGAGAACACACTAAGCCCAGGGCTCTCACGTCGCTTCACCAACACTCCCTCAGGAAGCAGGTAATGCTGTCTGTAGGAACAGTACTGGGTCAGCCGAGAAAACTGGCTCTTGAGGGAATTTGCTTATGGAAAGTTCTAGGGATCACAAGTAGTGGTTACTTGTAGTTCTTCTGCTTTAACATTTTATTATGAAAACTTTCAAGCATGAAGAAAAATGGGAAAAATCATACAGGGAACATATGCCCACCACCTCAATTCTACAATTGTTAGCATTTTGCTGCCCATCCCTTAATCAATCCAACCATCCATCTTATTTGTGATACATTTCACAGTAAGATGCAGACAGCAGTTCACTTCACCCTGAACACTTCAGCCTGCATATCATTAATGAGTCCATTATTTGCTTACAGTTACTTTTTCAAGATAAAATTCAAACAGTGAAATGCACAAATTATAAGTCTATCATCCAATGAGTTTTGACAAGTAACCTATGTAATGTAAACCCAGATCAAGATATAGAATGTTTCCAACACCCCAGCAAGTTCCCCAAGGCCCTTCCCTTCCACCTTTTCTTGCTGGCTATGAAATTACCTTTGTGTGTGGGTACGCGTGCACATGCACACACATATATGCAGGATGAAACTACCGGACAGCTGGTATTTCTGTACCTAGCAAACAGCATGATGAAATTGAAAACATCAAGGAACTCAAGAGGCATCAGCATTTCTTTTTGTCTGATTATTTCATATACAACTTAGGCTGCACTTAAGTCAAGAAATACATCCGTTCTGGGCAAACTGCATTCCTTTGCTGGCACAATCAGAGCTGTGTCTAGCTAGCAGGGAAGGGTGAAGACGGCAGGGTTCTACCAGTACCAATCCTCTCTAAACCTGTTGCGGGAGGCTCATCACTCTAGAAACCAATGGTGCTGGTGGCCGGCCACGGAAGCAGGCGGCCCAGGTGGGCCAGGCAGGGCCTCAGGCATTTAGGCGTGTGGGTGGACATGGAAGCAATGGGGTTGGTGTGCCCAGCACTGGACACGGCACCTACTATTCTGTGGCAGGTTACTGGTTACCTGGGCACTGCCTGCCTCTCCTAGTGAACTGGGAGCACCTTCAAGATAGGGGCCACATCGATGTAAACTGGTGTAGCCATTATGGAAAACAGTCTGGTGGTTCCTTAAAAAACTAAAACTAGAATTACCATATGATCCAACAATCCCACTCCTGGGCATGGATCCAGAAAAGACAAAAACTCTTATTTGAAAAGATACATGCACCCCGATGTTCATAGCGGTAATATTTACAATAGCCAAGATATGGAAGCAACCCAAGTGCTTCAACAGACGAATGGATAAAGAAGATGTGGTGTATATATATATACACAATGGAATATTACTCAGCCATAAAAAGAATGAACGAATGCCATTTGCAGCAACGTGGATGGACCTAGAGATGATCATATTATGTGAAGTAAGTCAGATAGGGAAAGACAAATATTATTATATGTGAAATCTAAAAAGTAATACAAATGAACTTATTTACAAAAAAGAAATAGACTCAGACACAGAAAACAAACTTATGGTTACTGAAGGGAAAAGAGGGGGAGGGATAAATTAGGAGTATGGGATTAACAGAGACAAACGACTGTATATAAAGTAGATAATAAGGATTAACTGTACAGCACAGGGAATGCATATTCAATATCTTGTAATAACCTATTATGGAAAAGAATCTGAAAAAGAATATATATATTCTTTTCACTTCGCTGTACACCTGAAACTAATACAATATTGTAAATGAACTATACTTCAGTAAAATAAATAAATAAAAATGTTTAACACATAAAATAGAATAAAATTCAAAAAAAGAGAGACAGGGCCACGTCTTAACTGTGGCCTCCACAAGCGTTCAGTGAAGAATTGTTGAGCTGAATCACTTTCTGTGTAGCTCCACGTATAGCCTGTGTCGCCTCGCCTCTGCCCTGGCCCTCACCTCCTTGTACCTTGGGTACACACACCCCTGTAAATGCCTTTTACAGAGTCTTATGCATCTCTGAACACCTGCAGTCCCTGACAAAGTGCACTCCTATGCCCTCAACAAACATACATAAAAATAGAGAAATAGGCAACGTAGGCCTCTGCTGAGCCCTGGTTGATGGTATAATTCAAACATGGTGACAGGGGGAGAACTTTCTCTTGAAAAATGGCAACTATCGGACAATGACAAGGTATTAATTATACTATTTGGTGATCCTGGGGTTGATTTCCAGACCACCCATCCCAAGGGCCCTGGGACTGGACTCTAAACCTTTACAAAGAGCAACACCGGCTGGTTTGGCCGGCAGCAACCAAAGCACGCTCAAAGCAGCCTGGATGGAACCTCAAAGCAACGCGAATGTAATTCTGCTCACGAACATGGAACAAAACCACCCCAAGCGCAACATCACTTCTTCCCTCTCCGTCACTGTGGTCTCTGCGCTTAAGCCCCGTAGAAATGTTAGCTGCAAAGCACAGAGAAGCAGTGAGACTCAACTGAAGCAGTGATCAGCCCCTCCACCTGTCTGCATGGGGAGGGTGGGAAGAGGACCCCCTTGAAGACAGCTTGCCATAGAGGAGAGGTGGAATATATCTCCTGAGACAGAGGGATGCCTCTGGGTCACAAGGACATCAACTCATCTTGCCTGGGCTTGGGAATAAAATCAGACAACCTCTCACTCCAGCTCATAAAGTGACAGGCAGGGTGGGAAGCATCTTCCAGGGGACACTGACAACTGCCCAGGCCTCCCTGAGCTTCCTGCTGCGTTATCTCTCCACATCAGGCCTTCCTCCGCTCCTGCAGCCAGCAGAGTGACACTCTCTCTGGCTTCCTCTTTACCCAAGGGCTGGGATCTACTGACTTCAGCCTCTCCCTCACTCTCTCTCACTCCTTGGGGATGCTGACATCCTTTCTCACCACTCTGAGCATCGAGCGCAGACACAAAACAAGGAAGGAAGCCGCTTGTACTCTAAACCATCAGCCTCACGGATGGAGGAGGTCCCACAGAAGCCAAGTAGGTAAGAAAATATTTCACCCCTGTGCTTGGGGTAAATGGATAGAAAAGTACTTCATGCGCAAGAAAGAGATCTAAAAAAAAAAAAAAAAAAAAGAAATAGATCTAGTCTTCCTTTGGCAGGAAAAAAAAAAAAAAGACAAAGTAAATTTCATATTCTAGGAAATAACGTACCTCCCAGAGCCTGAGCTAGGAGTATTCATCCAGTGCATGCTGGATGTGCATCCCCTTTCTCAAACCCACATTCTAGAAATTCTAAAAAGGTGCTGTAACTTGCTGAAGGTCACACCGCTGGGAGGTTTGAAAGATGGAATTTGAGCCCAAGTTCTAACTCAAAGGTCCCATTTTTCCCATCTAGTTGGCAGCTGTGTGGCTATTCCTGCAACACACACGGGCCCCCCCCAAAAAAGAAGGAGCTCCTTACTCACCACCCGCCTCCCCAACATACAACCTGTTCAGGGATTCAGACCCAAGACCACCCCTGCCCCAGATATCTCCTAGTGGCCACCCAGCCTACCTCCCATGCTGGCCTATCCCACGCACGCAAGGCCATCTTTCTGCCAGGGACCTCCATCCCAAGGCCGTCCCCACGCAGACCCTCTGTTCCTCCTACCCTTCTTCCAAGGACCCTGCAGCTGAAGGATTCACCCCACGAGTGCCTCTCCACCATTCACTCGGAGCCAGGCTCTCCGCAGACGCTGGCAATAGGATGGTGAGCAGCGCGACTGCACTCTGATCCTGCCCTCATGGAATGGTCATCCAAGGAGCCAGGAAACCAGACTATGCCACTACTGATAGGTGAGCTGACCAATCTCACCCAGAGCCCTGTGCTCTAAGTTTGCTTAAGTTGCCAGGGCTGAGCAGAGGCTCGGACTTGTGAAATAATAAGAAATACATATATTCGTCTCTGCCCCCAGGTCCTGCTAATATTTGCTTTTTTGACCCCAGTTCCTGACACAGAGCTCCTAAATCCCTTGGAATTTCCTGGGCAAAATGAGCATCTTTGGTCTAATGAGGAAACACTGCGTGGTCTCCTGGTTGGGGGCTGGTCACCAGAAAGACCCAGTCAGGCTTATAAGTTTGGAACTTTCAGCCCTACCCCTCCGTCCTCCAGGGAGGGGAGAGGAGCTGGAAAATGAGTTAATAACCTATCATGCCTACATGATGAAGCCTCCTCAATGTACAGGATTCAGAGAGCTTCGAGGTTGGTGAACACAACCACATGCCAGGAGGGTAACACACCCCAACTACACCAGGCAGAAGCTTCTGTACTCGGGATCCTTCCGGACCTTTTCCTATGTACCTCCTCATCCAACTGTTCAACTGTATCCTTCATAATAAACTGGTAAATGTGTTTCCCTAAGTTCTGTGAGTCATTAAGGCAAATAATCAAACCCAAGGAGGGGGTGGGGGGAACTCTGATTTACAGCCAGTCAGTCAGAGGCATAGTTGGCAAAGTGGGAGGGGGACTTGTAGGACTGAGTCCTTCCTTAACCTGTGGGGTCTGTGCTAACTCCAGTTAGCATCAGATTGAATTGAATTGTAGGACACCTGGCTGCTGTCAGAGAATTGGTTGGCGTGGGAAAAACCACACATCTGGTGTCAGAAGTGTGAGCACTTAATACCACAGAGAAGAAACAGAAGTTAGTTTTTCCGAGACAGGACTCAACAAGAAGAAAAGACTCCCAGACACCCTTTGCTTTCCACATGGTCCATTAGTTAGAAGATTTTAAAGAAAATCCTTACTTTTCCTCAACAGAGGAAAGTAATAAAATGTCAATCACATATGACTATACTAATCCAAGCTCCAAAACCAGGAGGAAAGTGAGGGAAAGAAGGAATTAAACTTTTAGGAGAAGGGAGGAAAGGATATGCAACTATTGCCCTGTAGTTAGACTCACTGCCCTTTAATCCATTCTCCAAACTCTAGCCAGAGGGATCTTTTTTAAAACAGCTTTAATGAGGTATAAGTGACATCCAATAAACTGCACATATTTAAAGGGTACAATCTGATAACTTTTGACATTTGAATACACCTGTGAAATCATCACCATAATTAGGACAGTGGACACACCCACCATCCCCAAAGATTCCACATGTCCTCACACCTTTTCTAATGCCCCCTTCCTGGGCAACCACTGCTCTGCTTTCTGTCAGCAGAGATCAGTGTGGAAGGCTATGCTCACCACTATACCACCAATGTGAGCTCAGTTTGTATTTTCTAGAGGTTATATAAATGGACCCTAGGGCATGTACTCTTTTTTTGTCTGGTTTCTTTCACTCAGCATAATGATTCTGAGATTCACTCAGCTGCTGTATTTACCAAGAATTCATTCCTTATCATTGCTGAGTAGTAGTCTATTGTGATGGGGCCACCATTTTTTTATCTACTCAGCTGGTGATGAACATGAGTGGTTTCCACTTCGGGGCTGTTGCAGATAAAGCTGCTTGTGTACAAGTGTTTATTTATAGACATATTTCTCCTTTTATCTTGGGTAACAACTTAGGAGTGGATTGGCTCAGGCTTATGGTTAGTGTATATTTAACTTTTTAAAAAGCTGCCCAGACTACCCTGGTGGTCTAGTGGGTAAGACTCCAAGCTCCCAATGCAGGCAGCCAGGGTTCGATCCTGGGTCGGGGAACTAGATCCTGAAGGCTGCAACTAAGAGTTTGCATGCCACAACTAAGAAGCCTGTATGCCGCAACTAAGAGTCCAAGTGCCTCAACTAAAAGATCCTGCATGCTGCAACTATGACCTGGTGCAGCCTAAATAGATAAATAAATATTTTTTTTAAAAAGCTGCCAAACTGTTTCCCAAAGAAGATCTATCATCTCACATTCCCACCAGCAGTTTATGAGAGTTCCAGTTTCTCTGCATCTTTGCCAATACTTGGAATGGCAGTCATCCTGATTTTGTCCATTCCAATAAGGAGGTAGTAGTACCTCACTGTGTTTTTGGTTCTGTTTTGGTTTTTTTTTTTTTTGCTGCTCCGCATGGCACGCAGGATCTTAGTTTCCCGACCAGGGGTTGAACCCATGCCCTCTACAGTGGAAGTGTAGAGTCCTACCCACTTGACCCCCAGGAAAATCCCCCCGCGTTGTGGTTTTAATTTGCATTTCTCCGGTGACTAACGACGTTGCACCAGACCATCTTTTGCTGTGCTTATTTACCATCCTGTATCTTCTTTGGTGAGGTGTCTGTTCAAATCTTTTGCTCACTTTTTTTTTCTTTTTCTTGGGTTATGAGAATTTCCTACATATTCAGGAGACAAGTCCTTTATCAGATATATGCTTTGGAAAGATTTTGCTAGAGCCCTATGAACTCCAGCTGCCTTAGCCTCCCCCAGGATCTCAGCAGCACTTTTAAAAAAAATTAATTAATTTACTTGTATATTTATTTATTTTTGGCTGCGTTGGGTCTTCATTGCTGCACACAGGCTTTCTCTAGTTGCAGCGAACAGGGGCTACTCTTTGGTGTGGTGCACAGGCTTCTCATCGCGGTGGCTTCTCTCGTTGCGGAGCACGGGCTCTAGGCACATGGGCTTCAGCGGTTGTGGCTCATGGGCTCAGTAGCCGGGGCTCGTGGGCTCTAGAGCGCAGGCTCAGTAGTTGTGGCACACGGACTAAGCTGCTCCGTGGCATGTGGGATCTTCCTGGGCCAGGGCTCGAACCCGTGTCCCCTGCATTGGCAAGTGGATTCTTAACCACTGCACCACCAGGGAAGTCCCCTCAGCAGCCTTGTAACTCAAGGAGTCTCCCAGGCTCTCTCTCCCTTCTCCCTCCTTGTGTCAATGTCTGGAAACTCTCTCAAGGCAGTAAGCCTGGGTAATCATAGGGCTTGCCCCATTTGCTTCCCATCTCTCAAGGATCATTGACCATCCTTGCCTGAATCCAGTATCTTGAAAACCTTTTGTTTATATAATAATTCAAGCCGGCCTAACTCTCTTGGTGCACAACAGTGGTTTCTAAACAGCTTAGAGGGGGAGAAATTTTTCTCAAAAAATATATCAGTGGAACCTCAGGAGTATATAACAGACAAAAGGGAAACCACGACACTTGAGATGGGACAGAGCCCACTCTGCCTCCTGGAATGTCCCGGCCCACTGCAACAGTTCCAGGATGATTATTCGAGAACGAATAACACAGCCTAACTGATCAAATGCAGACACCACCCAGCCTAGCCTGGGCAGCATTCCATGTAAGGGAAGTGATCCTAAATTGGCATTCAATGATCTCCTGTACACCCAAAGCCAAAAAACAAATTGGGTTTAGGGCCATGGCATCTTCCCTACTGGCTTGCAAAGGCAGGATTTACAAACAAGGAGGACCGCTAAGCAGCCTCAGCGTGAGGTTTCAGCTACAGCAGAATTCCTGCCTCCTTCCTGCAGACAGGCTGAGGACCCTGCCGCACTCCTTCAACTGAACACACAGCCAAACTGGGCGATGACCAAGTCGCCACCTTTTATTGTTAGGATAAGGTTTGAAATAAAAAAGATTCCATCAGGCCGGCCAATGGGAGTGGCCCTGCACCTCCGGCTCACACCTGGGCCTTGTCCGGGTGACCACTCCTCTCCCAGTGAGGAAGGGAGGCCTCTGAGAGGTGCGGGCATCCTTTTTAGCTCCGAACGGATGCTGCACATCACATGGCATCACACAGCTGTGGACCACATACTACGCTGAAAGGGGGCTGAGGCTAGGGGCAGGGCACGTAGTCAGGTTGTGGGTGGCTGAGAGGGCAGATTTGGATGAATTAGTCTGCACACAAGTTGAGCAAGGCTTTTTCTCAGCAGAAGGTTGCAGCCTATGGACCTGGGCGGCTCTGGGAGTCAACAGGTTCTAGAAGAGGGGCCAAGCGTTTGGCAGAGCTGGACCAATGACCTCAGCAACAGACTTCCTCCTAGCCACAATATAAGCTCATGGAAAAAACCCTGAAGGTGGTGGGTGCCGGGATCCTGCCTCCCAGGCAGAGGGCTGCTTCTCAAGGAAGGAATCAACGTAGACGCCCACCATCACCTCCAGAGACTCTGGTTCCAATCTGGGGGTGGGAGCACAGCACCTCAGTTGACTCTAAGGCTCGGCCAAGGCTGAGAACCATGGATGCAGCTAACACAACAAATCACATCCTCCCCGGCACCCGGGCCTCCCCTGCCTGCCCTCTCTCCCACGCACCCTGTAGTTTCCAGGTCAAGGGGTGATACTCTCACCAAGCTACAAAGGAAGTACTCAAGGCCATTCTGGGCTATGGGGTCATTGCAGCAGGCTACTTTTTTCAATCTCAAAGCAATTCAAAACCAACGATGGGGCTTCCCTGGTGGCGCAGTGGTTGAGGGTCCGCCTGCCGATGCAGGGGACGCGGGTTCGTGCCCCGGTCTGGGAAGATCCCACATGCCATGGAGCGGCTGGGCCCATGAGCCATGGCCACTGAGCCTGCGCGTCCCGAGCCTGTGCTCCGCAACGGGAGAGGCCACAACAGTGAGAGGCCCGCGTACCGCAAAAAAAACAAAACAAAACAAAACAAAACAAAAACCAACAATGGCTTCACTTCATTGCAGTGGGAAAGGAAGTTTTCTCTCGCAGTTTCCCAATCACCACTGTAAGCTCTAGCTAGCATTGCCAGACAACCTGGAGGGGCACTTCTGCCCCGGCGCACTCCCTTCTCTGGCCCGAATCATTCCCTGCCCTCCGCTCTCCTAAAGAAAGAGTTCAACAGCCTCCAGGGCACCCTGTGCTGTGGCTTCTGGGCTCGCCCACCTGCGTACTCCCCGTCTTCCAGTCTCTCTGCTCACAGCCCAGTTATCTTTCTCAACTCTAATCTGAAATAGAAATATGCCAATCAGCACAGGAAACGGTGTTCCACCCAGGAGCCAAAAGCAAAGGTGGGTGCCACTCGTCACTGTCTCAGCGGCAAAGACGAAAACAATGATAATAACAATAGTAAGAGTGTCACAGGCTTCCCTGGTGGCGCAGTGGTTGGGAGTCCGCCTGCCGATGCGGGGGACGCGGGTTCGTGCCCCGGTCCGGGAGGATCCCACATGCTGCGGAGCGGCTGGGCCCGTGAACCACGACTGCTGAGCTTGCATGTCCGGAGCCTGTGCTCCGCAAACAGGAGAGGCCATTAAAAAAAAAAAAAAAAAAAAAAAGAGTGTCACAGAGGCTGCAGAGAAAAGGGCATTCTCGTACACTGTTAGTGGAAGCATAAACGTGGACGACCTCTCTGGAGGGCAGTGTGGCACCACATACCGAAAGCCTTAAAAATGGGACTTCCCTGGCGGTCCAGTGGTTAAGTCTCCGAGCTTCCACTGCAGGGGGCGTGGGTTCGATCCCTGGTCGGGGAACTAAGATCCCGCATGTGGCGTGGCGTGGCGTGGTAAGTAAATAAATAACTAGAAGAAAGCCTTAAAAAGCCTTCATGCCATTTGATCCAAGAACTTAACAGAATTTTTCCCAAGGAAAAAAATCAAAGGTGCTGCCCAAAATGGATAGGCACAGACAGTAAGCAGATAAGTGGCTGCCTCGGACTGGGGGAGAGGGGGCAAGGGGGCATCTGCTAATGGGGGTGGGCTTTCTTTTTGGGATGGTGAAGATGTTCTAAATTAGACAGTGCTGATGGTTGTACAACTCAGTAAATATACTAAAAGCTGTTGAACTGTACACTATCAAAGGGTGGATTTATGGCATGTGGATTATATCTCAGTAAAGCAGTTATTAAAAAAAACAAAAACTCATCAAACTATTATTAAAACACTTAAGCATGGATAATTGAAAACAATATAAATACCCGAATGAAGATGTAAAGTGAAATAAATACTACACAACTTAAAAAAATCATATTCTACAGCGGTGCCACCCAATAGAACTTTTACTGTGATAATGAAAATGTTCTATTCTGGATTGTCCAATATGACGGCTCAAGTGGCGGCTGAGCCCTTGAAATGTGGCTAGTACACCTAAGTAATTGGATTTTTTAAATTTAATTTTAAATAATCCCAGGTATTGAGCAACACAGTTCTAGAGTATTCTTTTATGACACAAACTGTTCACAATACAATGTTAAATGAAAGAAGGGGAGGGGACCACGATGCATATGGACACATTGTTTTCTATTCTGGTTTTTTTTTTTAAATTAATTAATTTATTTATTTTTGGCTGTGTTGGGTCTTTGTTTCTGTGCAAGGGCTTTCTCTAGTTGTGGCAAGCAAGGGCCACTCTTCATCGCGGTACGCGGGCCTCTCACTGTTGTGGCCTCTCCCGTTGCGGAGCACAGGCTCCAGACGAGCAGGCCCAGCGGCCATGGCTCACGGGCCCAGCCGCTCCGCGGCATGCGGGATCTTCCCAGACCAGGGCCCGAACCCGCGTCCCCCGCATCGGCAGGTGGACTCTCAACCACTGTGCCACCAGGGAAGCCCTATTCTGTTTTTTAAAAGAGTATATTTACACATAAAGTCATGACCGTGAGGATGAACACTGATTATTGTCCACGTTTACTGCTGAGAAGTAGGGGTTAGGGAGGATTTTTATGTTATTCTTTAACCTCTTCATATATTTGAAAATGAAGATACATTACCATCATAATCAAAAACAAGGGTTTTTTTAAGATCTAAACAATGTTTTAAATATAATGCAAATCCGCCACCTCACACTCTGATACCTACGGGAAAAGTGCTCCCCAGAGCATCCTGCAGCCCTACAACCAGCCCCTCCCCATGCACAAAGTTGCTGCTCCCCTCACCCCACCCCCAGGTTCATTTGCTTTCAGGGGCTTCTCACGTGATTTTGGACTCACAAGTAAGTTGTAAAAGTAATACAAAGACTTTCTATATACCCTTCATCCAGATTTCCCAAATGTTAACTCTTGTATGACCACAGTACAATTACCAAAGATCAGGAAATTAACACTGATATAATACATATTATATATATTATACACACGCGCACACACACACACACACACACACACACACACACACACACACACACACTAATCTATAGACCTCATTCAAATTTCAACAACTGTCCCACTAATGTCCTTTTCTTTGGACCAGAAGCCAATGCCAGAACTAAATCCACTGCATTTAGTAAGTGTCTCCTCGGTCTCCTTTTATGAGAGACAGATCCTTAATCTGTCTTTGTCTTACATGACCTTGACACTTTTGAAGAGTACTGGTCAATTATTTTGCACACTGTCTCTCACTTTGGTTTTGTCTAATGTTTTCTCATGATCAGATTGAGGTTATGTGTATCTAGCAGGAACACACCAGAAGTAATGATGTGCCCTTTACAGTGCATCATATCAGGATATACATGCTATTGATACATCTTAACTACTGGTGAGATTAACTTTGATCTCTTCTTAAGGTAGAGTCTGCCAGGTTTCTCCACTGTGAAGTTTTACTTTCTCTTTGTAATTATTAAGACATTTATGGGAAAACACTTTGACTTTAAGCAAATACCCTTTTCTTCATCATATATTTTTGCCCACTATTCAGCCTCCACTGATTCTTGCCTGAAACAATTATTACAATGGTGACCTTCCTATCTTCATCTTTCTTTCTACATTTCACTAATAGGATCTTCTGTACAAGAGTTTTCCCCCCAATTCTCCCCATTTATTTATTTCAGTAAGGACTCATGGATATTTATTTTATTCTCTGGGTTATAATCCATTTCTATCATTATTTGTTTTGTTGCTCAAATTGTCACAGATTTTGAAGCCAGTTTCTCAAGGTAGCTCACTTCTAACATCACTCTTTCTTGTGAGAAGGCTCAAAATTGTTCATTTTTCCCAGGATCTTTGCACAAACATAAACTGCTGGAACAAACATCAACCTCCAGCAGAACCCATTTTGAAGGCTGAGTGGTACAGCATTTATATCACTACTCCCTTACCTGTCAGATTATTCTGCATAACCTTCTCTTGACATTGGTTCAATTTCCCTCCAGCATCTCAGAATCCCCCAGCCAACATCCTGCCCCCACCTGCTTTTCTCCTAGATTATTTTCTTGCCTTTGGCCTCAGAATCCTCTGATTTCTCAAATGAGGCTCAGTTGCGTTTCTCACCCCCTTCAGCTCTCAGCTCAAACGAGGGTTGTCAGATAAAATACTATTTGCCCAGTTAACTGTGAATTTTAGATAAACAGTGAGCAATTCTTTAGTGTAAGTATATCGCATGCAAATTTGAATCTCAGGTAAATGAATAACTGTGCAGTATAAGTATGTCCCAAACATTGCATGGTACATACTTACACACTAAAAAAATTATTCATTGTTTCTCTGCAATTCAAATTCAACTGGGTGTCCTATATTTTCATTTGTTAAATCTGACAACCCAAGTTCAAGCATAAAGAAGAGGTGGCATTTATTGTCCACACAATTGGTGCCCAATTTAGGCAAGAAGATAAGCAGCTAAAACACTTTACAGAGTTCATTATCCTTTTCTCAGGAGCATTTTGTTTTTGTTTTTGTTTTTGTTTTTTTTTTAAAACACTTTTACTGAAGTATAACATGCATAAAGAAAACCCCATGGTTTACGACTCAATGATTTTTCCCAAAATAAGCACTCCTGTGTAAACACCAAGCACATCAGAACATGCAGTATCGCCAGCCCCAGGATCAGGGCCCACTCCTGCTGGGCCTGAGGATGGCCCGGCCCCTCTCCTGTGGTGGATCTGGAAAGCCTGGGTCTGGGCATAAACACTGGGTTCAGATTCCACCTTGGGCACAAGCACAGTTTCCTCACCTGCCAGATGAGTTTTAATAACATATACATTTCATGGGGTAACTTTGAGGATTAACTGAGATCATGTAAGTGCCTGCAATTGCTCCCAGCACATGGGAGGTACCCAAAAAAAGTTCATTTCCTTCCCTCCCTCTCCAGGAAAGGGGTTTTCCTCCCTAGTTTCCTACCAGGCCTGAGACTGAGAATGAAAACATTATCAGCCATTCTCCTCACAGTCACCCACACTCCAAATACCTCACAAAACTCCTGAGTCCTTCTGTGGGGGACCCCCAGGCACTCAGATCTGAGCTCCCCCTCCACTCCCCCACTGCATTCTAACCGCACAGAGGGGTAGCTGCTTCTGCCCAGCTCACGTGGGCGCTCAATGGACGTTTGCTCATTGAATGAATGAAGGAATGAATGAGTGGATCAACCTACACACCCCACCCCTGGCTCCTCTCCTGCCCACGCGGCTCCGTGCATTTCCCTACTCGGCCCTTTCCCAACCTCCTGCTGCTCTCCATCCACCCCACAATGGAAAACACAGCAGGCGGGGTGCCCAGTCCACATCTGGGTCAGAGAGGACTGCTGTGGTGCAGAGAAGCTCTGAGATTAGTGACCCCAGATCAGTGAGAAGCCTCAGATGATGGTCCAATGCCACAGGCACAGTTAACCATGTGGAACCAGAAAGGAACAGGAATGAAAATCGTTTTTTTTTTGTTTTTTTTTTTTTGCGGTACGCGGGCCTCTCACTGTTGTGGCCTCTCGCGTTGCGGAGCACAGGCTCCGGACGCGCAGGCTCAGCGGCCGTGGCTCACGGGCCCAGCCGCTCCGCGGCATGTGGGATGTTCCCGGACCGGGGCACGAACCCGCATCCCCTGCACCAGCAGGCGGAATCTCAACCACTGCGCCACCAGGGAAGCCCAAAATCGTTTTTTTAAGGAACAAATAAAGTCCTGAACTTTCCTCAGAAGTAACACGAAGCTTAGTTTAGAGATGCTTTAAATCCACATTCACCCAAGATGAGAAAAGGGTGTGATGGAGCAGGACAAAGACATAGTGAACGGTGCCGGTGGGACCTTGAAGCTGAGGGGACATGTCTGCTCTCTCCAGTTGCCAAACAGAGCCCTTCTTCCTGCCCTTCCCCCCACTCCCTGGGGAATCAGGAGCAGAGACTCTGGTCTCGGTTGAGTCTCCAGCTTCAGTGCCTGTGGCAGAGTAACACCACCAAAAGATTTCCCTTAGAACAAAGGGAAAGCCTGGAAGCAGGCTTTGTTGGGTTCTATGGCTGAGCCAGTGAACCACCCTAGGCAAGCTACTTCATCGCTCTTACTTCCCCCAGCTTCAAAACGGGGAAGTAGTCACGGGCGCACTGCGGGGCTTCAGGGAGCCTGAGAGCCGGCGTCGGTGAAACCCCTGCACATCACTCCTTCATAAACGGTCCTGAGCCTCACATGGGAACGATGGTTTTAAAACAGAGGTTTTAACATCACTTTTAGGCTTGACTGAGAGTGTAACACAGGGTAAATCATTCACTCCCCTTTCTGAGAAAAGACAAAACAGTGCTTTTTAAGACTATCCATTTAGAATCTGCAGGATAGGTGAGCTACCTGCAAGGCACACACAGACATGAGTTTCCTGGGGGACCAAGAACAAGACATCTTTCAGGAAAGGGCCTTAACAACTAACCCACCCAGAGGAAGGAGCTTGGAACAGTAATATCCACCATGCATGGACCAGGAGAGGGGAGGATGTGGAGGGGGAAGGCTAGTTGGACAATGGCTCTAATTCTGGGAGTGAGGAATGGGGTAGAGGGGAATGAAAGATTTTTTCTGAACCCAGGAGTGACAGGATCTGGTCATTTTAACAGGCTCAACCTGGCTGCCAATTGGGTCAGATCTTCAGGAAAACGGTTGGCCAGACAGAAGAAAGACTTTCTGATGATCAGAACTGGCTGACCCTTCTCTGGCTGCCTTGAGACTGAGCCCCCCTGAGTTGCTGGTGATCACAGGAGGAAAGAAGGGTTTCCTGCTGCATGGAGGGGAGAGAGGCCCCCAGCTCTCGGTTCGGACTCCATAATTACTGGCCGCTGGCCCTGCAAAAAAAGTCAAGACAGTAGCTGGGGTGACACAAAGTTCCCTGGGCAGTTCCAGAAACTAAACGGAAGTACGACTTCCAACAGGCAACAGAAATGGAAAGTGCCTCATTCACTGGCTTCTGATCTCTAGTTTTGTGACATACCAAGAGGCCTTCTACCAGTACAATTCTCACCGAAGTCTCAATTCACTCAGATGCTTAAAATATTAAATATCTATGTGTTTAAAAGAGTCTGTCTGGGGCTTCCCTGGTGGCGCAGTGGTTGAGAGTCCGCCTGCCGATGCGGGGGACACGGGTTCGTGCCCCAGTCCAGGAAGATCCCACAAGCTGCAGAGCGGCTGGGCCCGTGAGCCATGGCCGCTGAGCCTGCGCGTCTGGAGCCTGTGCTCCGCAATGGGAGAGGCTACGACAGTGAGACGCCCACATACCGCAAAAAAAAAAAAAAAAAAAAAGAGTCTGTCTTAACAGTGATTATCCCTAGGTAGAACGATGGGTGCCTTTTACTATTATCTTTGTCTATATGTTATGACTTTTCTACAGTTAGTTGTTTGTTTAAATGTCTTAAAAATGACAAAAAACACAGAAGAAAGCTGGTGAAAAAAATCAAACCCTTCAGAGAACATAGTTCTTTTAGCATATATGTATAACTGAGTCACTCTGCTGTACAGAAGAAATTAACACAACATTGTAAATCAACTACACTTCAATAAAATTTTTTAAAAAACAAGAGCATAGTAACTACCAGAAAAGGGATGAAAATCTCTTGTGAAGATATTTCAACAGAAGCAGTTGGAAGGTTATCAGCCAAGCAACAGCAGCTTGGAGAGCAGGTGGTTGAGAAAGCAACAAGCAGAGAGAGCCCAAAGAAACTCCTGAGCCAGCTCGACTCAAGGACCACAGAACTGGTGCAGCCACTATGGAAAACAGTATGGAGGTTCCGGAAAAATATAAAAACAGAACTACTGTATGATCCAGCAATTCCACTTCTGGGTATATATCTGAAGAAAATGAAAACACTGATTCAAAAAGGTACATGCAGGGACTTCCCTGGCGGTCCAGTGGTTAAGACTCTGCGCTTCCCCTGCAGGGGGCACCGGTTTGATCCCTGGTCGGGGAACTGAGATCCCGCATGCCATGTGGTGTGGCCAAAAAAAAAAAATAAAAACAACGCCCAGAAGGTACATGTACCCCAATGTTCATAGCAGCACATTTACAAGAGCCAAGATATGGAAGCAACATAATCACCTATCAACAGATGAGTGGATACAGAAGATGTGCCATTCACACACACACACACACACACACACACACACACACACACACACACACACACAGCGGAATACTACTCAGCCATAAAAAAGAATGAAATTCTGCCATTTGCAGCAACATGGATGGACCTAGAGAATATTATGCTTAACTAAATAAGTCAGAGAAAGACAAATACTGTATGATATCACTTATATAATACAACACAAATAAATGATATGCAAAACAGAGACTCATGATATAGAAAAATAGTACAAAATAGTACAAATGAATGTATATATAAAACAGAAATAGACTCACAAATACAGAAAACAAACTTGTGGTTTAGCCTCAACCGAGACCACAGTCTCTGCTCTGTGGTTTTCCCTCTCCCAAGGGGGAGGAACAAACTAGGGGTATGGGATTAACAGATACAAACTACTACATATAAAATAGATAAACAACAAGGATATACTGTATAGCATAGGGAATTATAGCCATTATCTTGTGATAACTTATAATGGAGAATAATCTGCAAAAATACTGATCACTAAGCTGTATACCTGAAACCAATATAATATTGTAAATCAACCATACTCCAATTAAGTATATATAAAAGAACCATGGGAGGGCTTTCCACACTGCTGGTAGGAATGTTACATGGCACAGTCATGCTGAGAAACTTTCTGGCAGTTTCTGTAAAAGTTAAACATACTCCTACCATATGATCTAGAAATTCTACTCCTAGATACATACCCCAGAGAAATGAGCGCATATGTCCACACAAATGATCAAAGCAGACTTACTCATAATGGCTCTACACTGAAAGAACCCAAGGTTCCTCCACAGGGAGATAGAAAAACTGTGGTGTATTCATACCATGGGCTACTACTCAGCAGTACAAGAGGACCAACCACTGATACAGGCGGCAACAGAGATGAATTTCAGACATTGTCTGAGTGAAGTAAGCCAGACAAAAGAGTACTACAGTAGATTCTCACTATTTGAGGCAGTTATGTTCCATAAGGTCACCGCAAATACCAAATTAGTGAATAGTGAATCACTGCTCCCAGAGGAAACACAAGGTTAGGTTCCTGTGAGCCTCTGGTCACAATGTTTTCATCCAGCAAAAAATACACAACTTGTTTTATCCATTTCTGTTTAAAGATACCTTATTTAGTATATACTGTTCTTCATTAACATTGAACTCATGGCCAACAGCCCTGTAAGTCATGCCTGAAGGAAGCTTATCTAACACATGTATTTTCTCCGTAAGGCACATCACAGCCTTCTCAGGTTTAGGACCACTAGATGTCACTTCAGCCATTTTTTTACACATGGGCCATTTTAAACAGAGAAATCATCAACAAAGAGCACAAAAGATGCAAAACAACCACACTGCACTAAATAGACCATGAAAAGGACACTTGTTTACAATATGAGAGCAGAAACAAGCAGGCAGAACCTCTCCCAGATCAACCTCAGCCGGGTTTGTGTGTGGGGTGACTCAAATTTCTCGCCGTTCTACACATGTTCCCAAATGATCACCAAAGTGCTGTGAGTATTTGTTTTTTTGTTTTTTGGCTGCGTTGGATCGTCATTGCTGGGCACGGGCTTTTTCTATTTGCGGCGAGCGGGGGTTACTCTTCGTTGCGGTGTGCGGGCTTCTCATTGCAGTGGCTTCTCTTGTTGAGGAGCACAGGCTATAGGTGTGGGGGCTTCAGTAGTTGCAGCATGTGGGCTCAGTAGTTGTGCCTCGCAGGCACTAGAGCGCAGGCTCAGTAGTTGTGGCTCGCGGGCTCTAGAGCGCAGGCTCAGTAGTTGTGGCTCACGGGCTCTAGAGCGCAGGCTCAGTAGTTGTGCCTCGCAGGCACTAGAGCGCAGGCTCAGTAGTTGTGGCTCGCGGGCTCTAGAGCGCAGACTCAGTAGTTGTGGCACACGGGCTTAGTTGCTCCGCGGCATGTGGGATCTTCCCGGACCAGGGCTCAAACCCGTGTCCCCTGCATTGGCAGGCGGATTCTTAACCACTGCGCCACCAGGGAGGCCCATGCTGTGAGTATTGATCTGGGGTTACAAATAAATTTTAGCAAGCAGGCAAATTCACAGATACAGAATCCGTGAGTAATGAGGATCAACTGTGTATGAATACCACGTGGATCTATTTACATTATGTTAGGGGGCAGGCAAAACTAATAAATGATTTTTTAAAAAATCAGAACAGGGGTTGCCTGGGGATGGACACTGCCTGGAAGAGGCAGGAGGGAACTTTCTGGGGGCGGAACTGCTCTGTCTTGATAGGAGTGTGGGTTACACGGGTGCATGTGTTTGTCAAAACTCATTGAACTACACGTTATTTCACTGTATGTTATTTCCTTTCTTGGCTTCCTCTGCTCTCTGGCTGTAAACTTGGGCAGAGTTGCCCTCCCCACACCCACACGCCCACGGTCAGGCATGGGTAACGAGGGTGGCAGCCACAGGTGGACCACGGGCAGATGAGGGGCTGCCGTCTCCTGTCCACTGGGCTTCTGAAACTGACCTGTAAGGCTGGCCAACAAAGGGACTCCATCTGAGCTCCGCCACCTGAGAGGGAAGCCTCAGCTACTTCCCAACAAGCCCCAGATAACTGGGTCTTTGGCAGCTGCCTGGAAAGCCACCCTGATGCGGCCACTCTCCTGCACGCCCAGGTGAGGCCACCAGAGCCTGGCTGGAGGCTCACGGGGTGGGCAGCCTGTCAGCGGGGGCCCCCAGAGGGGCCAAATCCCAAAGGGCCCACTTCCCACCTCTTGACAGGAAACACTTGTCTAACTACAGAGACGGGATGGGTGATCTCTTCGGAGGCTCTGCCTGTACTTGAGAAACTGAGGGGGGCTTTACCCGGAAAACTGGCTCAGCTGCAGATACCTCCTGCCCCATCACGCCCTGTGCAGACACCAGCTTCAGACCCCAGAGTATCTGCTTCCTCCATCAGAACACACATGAGCCTCAGTGGGCCTGTTCGGGGGGTGCAGGCGGCAATCATGAAATCAGTCTCCTTTGGACAAACTACAGTCCTTTTGTTTAAGCATCTGTGGGTCTGAATGAATCAAGGGAGCTTGGCTTTCGGGTGGAAAAAGGTAAAGGTGCTTTGATACTTCTGAGAAAATACTAACTGTAAGTGCTTGTCCAGTAAATGATCACCACATGCCAGAGCCTGTTCTAAGTGCTTCATATAGCAAAGCCCCGTCCAACAGAAAAATAATGCGAGCCACGTGTCAGTTTACACTTTCAAGTAGCCACGCTTAAAAAGTAAAAACAGATGAAACTAATTTTAATGATGTACTTTACTTAGCCCAACACATCCAAAGTATTCTCATGTCAACATACGATCAGTATAAAAATATTAAGGAGGTATTTTACTTTTTTCTCCCTACACCAAGTCTTCAAACTCCAGAGTATATTTCACATGTATAGCGCATCTCAACTCGAACCGGCCACCTCTCGAAGTGCTGAGTAGCCTCCTGTGCTGTGGCTCCCGCACTGGCCAGTACAGATTGTACTAATTAATTTAGTCCTCACAGCAACTATATCCACATTTTCCTAATGGGGAAACTGAGGCATGAGGATGATGGCAGTTCCAGAGCCCACAGTCTTATATGGCTTTTCATTCCCACAAAGAGCTCCTCAAATTCTGATTTTTAGTGTAACAGGAATGTCTGCTCAGCTAAGAAAACATCTGCCAGCGCATCTCCCTGCTCCCATCCAAACTTCCCCAGGCCTCTGCTGAGCTGGTCCCTGGAGCTCGGTGAAGTTTCCACCCAGACAAACCTGGCATCCCAACCGCTTCCAGGCCCCCACTCCTCAGCTACCCGAGACACCTTCTGCACACACGGGAAAGCTCTTCCGAGTAACTGCCAGTCAGGGTGAGGGTCGTAGACAGCCAGCCCGGCGCTGTGTGCCCACCACAGGGGTAACACCCCACACTCCAAGCACTGACACTCAGGAGGGCGTCAGGGAACACATCCCTTCCGTCCACTGGCCGGGGCGTTCACCATTTGTTCAAGTACATACTGAGCATCTACTGTGTACCAGGCACCGCCCTAGGCCCTGGGGGTACAACAGTGACCAGCACAGACACCCCACACCCAGCAGAGGGCCAGGCAGTAAGTCTGGCACAAGAGAAGCCCCACAAATGCTAAGCCAGTCTCTTGTATACAGTAGGCGATCCATAATGGCTCTTGAGGGAATACGCTCTTTGCGCTTGGAACTGGAAGTGGTGACGGACAGAGGTGGGGGAAGGGTCTGGGTAGGACTGGGGTTGGGGTTGGTGAGAGCCTTGGGAACCTGGCCGGAAAGTCAGTGCCCCACTCAAGGTTCACGCCCACAACCCCTGCTTCAGGACTGCCTCCAAAGCTCCATCCAGCCAAGCAAGACAGGAAACCATCCAGAGACGCACCCAGGTTCCACGCTGTCCTACCGAAATCCCCTCCTCCTCAAAATGTGGTCATGTCTCAAGTTTGCCCTGGGGAGCAGGACTTCTCCGGGCTTACAGACTAGCCCACCTGCCACCGACCGTGTCACCCAAGTCCTTGCCCAATAAGCTCATCCTCCTCCTCAGACGGGGTAGCACAGATATCAGCACAGCGCGTCACAGCTACCACCGGGAACAAGCGACAAAGAAACTGTGTCTGTAGCATCCACTGCGTCTCAGTCCACGGGCACTGTAACTAAAACATTCTGATTTTTTACTCTGATTGCATAACATTATAAATACACGCCATGATTCATTCATTCAACAAATAGTTCACGAGTAACTTCTATAGACCAGGCCCCGTGTTTTGTGTATTGAATCTTACCACTAAATCAGTGTTTGGTTTTATTTCCTCATTTTCCTTATTTCTTAAGGGCTGCTTTATCATAGAGTGTCCTTTTTTTTTTCCCAAAAGAATAGAGTTCTGAGTTCATGAGCAAGGCCCATGATGACCAAGCATTATTAGTGGGAGAAGGGCATTTTGGAGTCACCTCTGCTGGGACATGATCTCACGGAGGGACCTGGTGGGCCAACCAGACGCACCTGCCATCACCACCCACTGGCCTGCTGCCTGGGGCGTGTCTGTTGTTTTCCATGTCCTTCCCTCCCCGGGCTTCTGCGCTCTGTTGCTGGTTTCTCTGCAAGCCAGTGAGGGACCAGCTTCCATTCAACTGATGCCCGCATGCCTCCCATACAGTGCCTGCAGCAGGTCCTGCCTCCAAACGCTGTCACCCTCAGAGCCAGGAGTCTCCTCCCAGGCAACAGCCCTGAATCAAAAAGTGGCTCTGGCGGCTCGGAGCACAGGAAAGGAAACAGAATTAGAAGGAGCACAGGACCTCCAGTCCCTGTCAGGTGAGGAAACCAAGGGCAGCAAAGTGAAGCAGGGTGTCCAAGCCAGCACAGCCCTCAAGCATCGCCAGGCAGGCCTGCATCTTGCTGAGCCTGCTGCCAGCATGTTCCACGTGACAATAACTCTGTCAGCAAACGCCCTGGGGCCCAGCCCTGAAATCCATCTCTCTCTAAATTCACTACCTTACTGCACCAGCAGGAAGCAATGCAAACTAAGGAGCCGGAGAGGGGAACAGAACAGGCGATGTTTCAGCAGATAGGAAACCTCTACCCGGCTCCCTGGGGCCAGCCCTGATCGTCATGTGAGCAAACACGGCCACGACTTGGCTCCACTCTGCTGAAAGGAAACCATTAACTCAGCTCATGGGGAGGTTTGGGAGAACAGGGAAGCCACTGTCAGGCTCTAGGCAGCGAAAGGCCAGTCTGCTACTGTCTTAGCGTACTGAGGTGACCGTCACATGCAGTTGGGCCCAGAGCCTGCTGTGATGGGTTCACCCCGACTCAGGGCCTGCATTATAAGACGGGGGCCTTGTCCACGACGTCCTGAATGACCTGGGTCACGACACCTCCCAGGATCAGTGGCAGGGCAGACCCACGCTGAACTGAAGTCCCCTCCTCTTGAATGACAGACAGCATCACGGCAGGCTTCCAGAACTTTCAATATGTTACAAAGACATGTGTCGGGGAAGGAAGGTAGAGGCCCTGATACGCTCCTGACCAACTTCCAGTGACCGGGAGTAACCGGACCACGCTCCCCTGGGACACACAGAGACGAACTACAGAACAAAACAGATGAGGGAAGAACTTGGCCAAGTCTAAACCACGGTGGCTCTCAAAATTTAAAAATAACCTGGATCTAAAATACTCCCTCGGAAACACTCAGGCAGAGAGTCTCCAGCCTTCCAGCGTGACCCTGAGATTCTGTGTCCAGCTGGTTTCCCTGGGAGGGGACATATGAAAAACAAAACCCGAAATGGATATAAATATTTGGTGACAAGTACTACCCTGCAGTTGACACGCCTGGGAACTTTTGGAGGCCTGTTTTGTTTTAGGGTAAAGGTTTCTGTTCGGTTTGCCAGATGGACTCTGAGTGTAGTTTCATCCAACGCTGGGTTTTGAGCATCTCCGCACACGGCCTGGGGTGGATACTGACCCTTAGACCAAGGCATCCTAGCTGCCCCCAAGGAAAGTGTGGGCTGGCACACCCCTGTCCTTGCCCACAAACCTTAGGGTGTCACACAGGCACCCCCGAGGGCATGGCCCGCTCGCCCTAACCAACACCCTTCAGGGGAACAGGAGAAGTCAAGGGCCAAGGGGCTGTGGGCAGTCAAGGCCCCTACGCGGCCCATGTATGTGCCTCTGAGCCTCCACGATTCTGTCACTGCCTGGCAGGGAGGGGCTGGTACAAGCCAAGGCTCCCGGCCTGAAGATGAACTTGGGTGCACCCGTAGCTGCAAGAGTGGGATCCGCCCCTCTAGCCAGCTTGGGCAGTCATCCATGGCCTGCCTTCCTCATTGCTCCAGCAGAGAAGCGGGAGACCTCAGGCCTGATTTACTCATAGCCACAATGCCTTCTGGGATCCCTTTGTCAGAAAGCCACTGTGCTCCCAGGAGCTCCGAGCCAGCGCAGCACGGCGGTCAGGATCCTGGACTCAGCAAAGCTCCTTCATAAATGCATTAGGCAGGTTACTTAGGTTCTGTTCTGCATACCTCAGTTTCCCCGTCTATAAAATGGGGATCATAAAATAGAGTTGTTGGAAGGATTAAACAAGTTAATGCGTGTGAGATGATTAGCAAAGTGCCTGACACGGAGCAACTTGCTCAATAAATTTTAGCAAAACTATCTCAGAGCTGTAACCCCAGCTAAACATCCCTTCCTCTTCCCCCTCCACATCCTAACTGAGGCCCCTCCATTCCTTCAACAGACAACCACCCAGCCCCACGATCTGGGGCCCTGACAGTGCCAGGCCCCAAGGCCACTGTCCCATTTCAAGCCTGAGACCCAGAAACGCTGAGGGTACCGCGAGAGCCCTCGGAGATGTCCTGGGATATGCCAGCAAAAACAAGCTCAGTGAGCCCCATGGCCAGTGCTCCCAGCTGTCCCCCACACTAGGGACCCCAAGTTTAATTAGAATGAGAATCTCAAAAGGCCTCTAGAGGGACTTCCCTGGTGCTGCAGTGGTTAAGAATCCACCTGCCAATGCAGGGGACACGGGTTCGATCCCTGATCTGGGAAGATCCCACATGCCGCAGAGCAACTAAGCCCATGAGAGCCACAACTACTGAGCCCTCCAAAAATAAATACATAAAATAAATAAATTAATTTTTTTAAAAAAGGCCTCTTGGGTGGGTGACCCCTGTAATATCAGTGGCTCCCCATGTGTGGTTGTTTCCTACAGGAAATCTTCAGTCCTTCCTAATCTCACTTTCATCAGACACACCACAAAGCAAACTGGCTTCTAGCTCAGTAAACGTTTCTACATCTGGCCAAAGAGCCAAGAACCACAGCACATCCTGCAGCCTGCATCATCGCGGGCTCCAGCCACTACTTGGGACTGGAAACTTTCTGCAGAAAAATCTTAACACTCATTATTCTAAGGGTGGCAGGCATGTCAGTGATTCATGGTTCTTGTTTTAACTGTATGTATTTTCCAGAATACCTACAGTAAAAATGATTACTGCTTACAACTGAAAATGTAACTGTAACTAAAGAAACAAAAAAGTTGTTTTTAATTCTGTAGAGGCCTGGAAGGGAGATGAGATGCTAGGCCATTCAGCCCTCTGCCTTTCCGGGCTCTTGCCACTGTGGACAATACTGCTGCCCAGTCCCTTGTTACTCAGTCAGCTAAAATCAGGCGTCCGATTGTACCCACAGCCAGAGCACTTTGGGGTAGGAAGAGACCTCAGAGGTGGCCCTGGCTCAGCACAGAGGAAGAGCAAGCAGCCCCACATCACACCTGGGGCTGTTGGTAGGCTCGGGCCCAGAACACCTGCTGCCTCACTCCCAAACACACGATGCATTTCTTCCACAGTTCCTTCTCCTGAGCGGGAGATCCAGAGATGTAAAGAAACACAACTTTTTTAAAAAAACCTTTGGCAAGAGTCATGGCTAAAGGTCAACTCGATATTCTGCATTATGAATGGAAAGAGCAGGAAAATTAGATGGAAAAAACAAGACATTTTTTCCTGGTCACAGAGGAACACAGCAGGAACATTCCGAGGAGGGAGAACCTCAGAAAGACAGCCTGATGGGCTGAGGCAGCTGCCGTGGGAAACGGCTGTCAGGACTGGCCAGGGCTACAGCTGGAGACCTGCCGCCGCGAGGGGGATGGCAGGGGGGCAGCACCGCGCTGGCCAGAGGACATCGGCTGGGGAACAGCAAGGGCAAGGGCCCTGTGGTGGGAAAGAACTCCATAAGCTCAGGGACCAGCAACGAGGCCAGTGCGACAGAAGCCGGTGATCACGGCCGGGTTGGGGGGGACACCCCGAGTGCAGGCCTGAGGCCGGGGTGACAGAAGAGTGGCTGTCACTCCAAGTGCAAGGGCTGAGTCTGACCGTCCAGTGTCCTTCCAAGCCCAGTGCTAAGAGCACAGCGGGGAGCGGACAAGCGTGCCTTGCCGACACGTGGACCAGTGAACAGATGAATCACTCTGAATGAACTGTAGGGGCTGCTGATCGTCCCCCTACCCCGAAATCTCAGAAGAGAAATCCTGTGGGGAGAGCGGGCAGTAGGGACAGGGCTAAAGCGTATGATGAAAAGTCCATCCCTTCAACACCAAAACGGTGTTGGAGCCCTGACCACTGACCACACGGGAGCAGCCATTGGTACAGAGTGAGCTGGATGGCCCTGCTGACAGCACCCACTCCTTGCTGTCCCAGCCTCAGCTGCACTCCGATCAGCCACATGCTCTCCATCCATCCAAAGACCTGCATGAAAGGTTTTTTAATTATCTCAAGGTTTCAGAAGTTACTTCAAACCACACAAGTGCTCAGAAACTCATGTTTGGGGACTTCCCTGGTGGTCCAGCGGTTAAGACTCCATGCTCCCAATGCAAGGGGCCAGGGTTCGATCCCTGGTCAGGAAACTAGATTCCGCATGCATGCCGCAACTGAAGATCCAGCGTGCACAACTAAAAAAAGAAAGATCCCATGTGCCACAACTAAGACCCAACCCTGCCAAATAAATAAATAAATATATATTTTTAAAACCCTCATGTTTGCAGTCATAAGTCACAACTCTCCCTGGTGGGTAGTGGTGACTGTAAGGGGGGCACACGGCAGGGGGCTTCTTGGGTGCTGGTCGTGCTCTGTGCTTTGATCTGAGGGCTGCGTGTCTTCACTTTGTGAGCATCTACAATATACGTATACTATACATCAATAGAAATTTAAAATATATACCTTCGTGGTTTTGAGGGGAAGATTACCTGGCCTACAAAAAAACATGCACACAAGCTACCCAATTTCTAAACAGCTGGGAATCCCCATGTCTCAGGGTGCACACCGGCTAGGCTAGACAGGCAGAATTGGATTCTTTTTTTTAAAATAAATTTATTTATTTTATTTATTTATTTTTGGCTGCATTGGGTCTTCGTTGCTGCGTGCGGGCTTTCTCTAGTTGTGGTGAGCGGGGGGCTACTCTTCGTTGTGGTGCGCCGGCTTCTCATTGTGGCAGGTTCTCTTGTTGTGGAGCACGGGCTCTAGGCGTGCAGCCTTCAGTAGTTGTGGCTCACGGGCTCTAGAGCGCAGGCTCAGTAGTTGTGGCGCACGGGCTTAGCTGCTCCGTGGCATGTGGCATCTTCCCAGACCAGGGCTCGAACCTGTGTCCCCTGCTTTGGCAGGCGGATTCTTAACCACTTCGCCACCAGGGAAGCCCAGAATTGGATTCTTGAGTGTCATTTACCAAAGTTACCTAAGGATCAGAAATTTACTTCCATGGCTATAGAAGCCTGGATTCAGCGGGTCCAAATTATGGCACCACGTCTCCACAAGGAATGTGGGCAGAAGTTCCCACACTTGGTCATGCCAGCTACTCAGACAGGGCCAGGTGGTTAATGATCTTCTGCCCGCTTCTGCTACTTCAGCACTTGGTTTGGGTTTACTGCAATGCCTGATATCTGGGGGGTAAGCAGGGCCTCTGGGGTACACACAGGCCCCTATCCTGAATTCTGGAGGGGCCCCTCTTCTACAGGATTGGCCCACGTTGTTTCCTTTTATATGACAAATGCTCTGAAAATCACCCTCAATTTTTCTTTCAAGGCTGGACTTAAGCCCCATATTTCGAGCATCTGTTGCTAATCAAGTCAGATAAGACGGGCTTAAAAGGTCATTAAGACAACAGGCAGCTCGATGTTGAAGAGACTGTCCAATGGGAGGGAGCAGATAGGACACTTACGGGTTCCTTGTCTGGACTGCTTATTTCACCTCCTGTGTTGCTAGTAAAATGAAATCAACTGTGACAGGCTCCCTGGTCCCTGGCGGGGCAGGACCATCCCCAGAAGGAGTCACACTTGTTCTCAGGCTCTCAGGCTAAGGCAGGTCTGCAGTTGCAGTTTTCTGAGTTCAAATACTGCAGCAGGAATGTCCACCCAAGACAAGAGAACTAAAGACAGAGCCAGGTGCTTCTCTCTCTATGCAGGTGGAGAAGGGCCCATCTGTCCACTTGCTGGGGGACAGAGACCCTGAAACCAGCTTCCTCTCACCTCGCCACCCCGCTGGTGCCTCAGAGTGTGGCTCTCGTGGGAGGCACTAGCAGTGCCTGGTCCCCCAGACCCACACACGGCAGGGAGGGAAGGAGCTGGGGGCTGCAGGTCCCGAGTCCTGATCACGGGGAAGAAGGCCTGGAAAGGGCAGGGAGGCCACTGATGCCCCCGCAGCAGCTGGGCGGAGAGTGAATCTGGAGGGGCAAACGGAGAACATCCAATTCAGCCCCGAAAGACCACCTAGTTCTCCCGTGCGAGCGGTCAGAGCCCCACCTGGCATGGCAGCACCACCGCGGACACCTGTGTGGTCCTGAGCACGTCACGGCCTTGGTTTCTCAACGGTAAACAGAGAATAACGGAGTCTGGCTGTGAAGGTTACATACGGACGCTCAACAGACGTCACTATGGTTAAAATCATGGCCAAGGTCACCAGGAATGGGGTCTTCTCTGCCCGGGACCGGGGATGTGGTGGACACCCAGATCCCTTCGCTGAAGGAGTCTTGGCGCAGCCGCTGGGGAGCGGCAGGAGGGAGCATCACCTATCAGCGACTCAGAGCCGCCTGGCCCGGTCACCTCCACGCCGGGGCGGAACGCGGGGCGGCCCTGAAGGGCTTTTCTAGCTCCCGAGCCCCCTTGGGGTCGCCCCAGGCTTGTCAGGCCCGCACAGCAGCTGGGGCTCCTCCCTGCCCACTCCTGCTCCCTCCTCCTCCTCCCTCCACAGTTAGGGTCCCAATAGCACCCTTAGTCAGCCCCCTGCTCGCTACGTTCTGTCTCAGAGTCAGCTTCCCGGGAAACCCAGCCTGCGCAGGTGGTTTATTTGTGTCCTTTCTCCCTAGAAAGGGGGGAGACGACCAGTGTGAAGAGGACAGATGGCTACCGTGGAGGAAAAGACGGGTGAGAGTAAACAAACTCTTCGCTTCCTCTGCAGGGAACACAGTGGTGTGAGAACAACCACACGGGGTGGGGGAGGGGGGGCATCTTCTGAGCGCAAGGCCCAGGGAGCTGGAAACCCAACAGTGCTAAGAAGCATCAAGAGTTTGTTCTTAACTCTTTCCTCAAGGACAGGAAGACACAAAGAGGCCACAGAGGAACATGGGAGAAGAAAGAGGGGGAAGAAATGCCTCCCTGGGACCAGACTGTCCCGAAGCCACAGAGACCTGGCCTTGGAAAGTGCCAGAAGAGTCCTCGGTGATAAGCTGATCAATAACTGGACACTGAGGTGTCTTCAAACCCAAGCGTCCTCCAAGGTGGTAGCAGGGATTCACAAGCTCTTCCCACAAGGTCAAATGCCCAGGAAGGGGTCCAGGTAACCAACCCAAACATCAACTTTGCTTTGCTTCTGGCTAGAATTACATCGACTCCGATGATGACTGTTAACATTACCCTGATTCTCTCTGGCAAGAGCCCTGTATCAATAGATATTCTTCTATTTAGAAGTAAAATTTCATCCTTATGTAATAAATGTAGTGTGTTGGACAGACAGAATCTTTCAAATAACACCAGATCTAGAGAAGGGAAAGACATCTGCCGATGTGAGCCCCTCAACCAGCCAAGAGCCTCATACTGTGGATGAGCGGGGAGGCCTCGAAGGGACAGTTTGTTCAAGGTCCCACAGCAGGTCTGGGCCACATACTGGCGGCCAGGTGCTCAGAGGAGAGACGTCCTCCTTGGCCACGTGGCCAGGCCCGTTAAGAGTGGCTGGAAGCTCAGCTGCCAAAGCAGGTGGGGGCAGGCCCTCTCCTATATGATGAGCAGAGTGGGGTCCCTGGCATGACCTCTGCAGAGGGCAACTAGGCAACATTTAAAGGCCACAAAGCCCCCAGCCCTGCAACCTACCCCCCGCCCTGCCCCCGGGAGTCTGTCACAAAGCTAGGCTTTCACCTTGCAGTTGGCCCTTCTGAAGTCCACCACGAGGCTGCTTACGTGACCTGGGGCCCATCCACAGAGGGTGACACTGAGCCAACTCAACGCGTGCTGATGCAGAACAGCTGCCAAGACGCACTGTTCAGAGGGAAAGGCAAAGAGCAGGTGGACGGCAGGCCCACAGAGATACACACACATATACACTCATCACACCAGGATGCTCGGCTAGAAACCGGGGTGAGAAAGAGACTAATTTTTCACTCTATGTGTTTTCATGTCTTTTGAATTTTCTACATGTGAATGTAATGCTTAGTCAAAAAATAACTTAAATATGATCCCCTCTATATCAAATATCCAGAATAAGTAAAGCCAGAGAGAGAGAATGTACATTGGTGGTTGCCAGGGGCTGGGAGAGTTGGGGGACTGGGGAGCAACAGATTTATGGGGCTGGGTTTCCTCTGGGGGTGATAAAAATGTTTTGCAACTAGATAGGGGTGGTGTTTGCACCACCCCTATGAGTCATGAGTGGCTAAATGCCACTCATTACTTTTTAAATTAATTCCAAATTAATTTAAATGATTACTTTTATGTTATAGGAAGTTCACCTCAATTAAGGAAAAAACAACCATGAAAATAAATAGATAAATAAAGCAGGCTTTCACATCTGTACTTGGGAGGCAGCTGGGCAATGCTGGTTAGAAGAATGGGCAGGGAACCCCAACTGTGGGGCTCAGACTCCAGCTACAACCAGTTCCCCCTGTGAGACCTGGGATCAATAATCTAAGCTCTCTGAGCTTCAGTTTCCAGGTTGGTGAAATGGGCTTCCTAAGATTACATGAGTAAATTAAACAGTCTAGCACATTGCCTGGCACAGCCCAGGTCCCAGGGCCTCTGCTCTCGCTGTCTGCCCTGCTGGGAACGCCCTTTCCCTGGGCAGACTCGGACTCCGGGTTCACCCCCTTGCCTCCTTCAAGCCTAGCTCCAATGCCACCTTCTCGATGGGATCTTCCCTGATCACCTGATTTAAAACCAGAAACCTCCCTGCACCTCCCTGCCACTCCCTGCCCGGAGGCTCCATCCTCTCCTCTTCCTATTTCTCTCCCTCATACTTGCTTATTGCTTTTGTTCATCTCCTGTCTCCCTCTACTGTGCTGTCTGCTCTGGGGAAGCAGGGGTTTCTGTCTGTCCCATTCATTATGTACCCCATGGCCCAAAGTAGGCACTCAATAAACACGGACTGAATGAATGGCTAGTGTTAGCCAGTATCTCTGCTCTGAGGTAATGTATAAACTTGCCTCCCTGAAAAAATAAAACTGCTGTTTTATTGTTCAATGAGCTTGAATTAAAAATTCAAGATAATTATTGTATTTCATGTGTATGTGGAATCTAAAAAAACAACACAAATGAACAAACACAACAAAACATAAACAGAGTTATAGATACAAACAGGTGGTTGCCTGAGGGGAGAGGGGAAGGGAAGGAAAGAAATAGGTGAGGGAAAGAGGTACAAACTTCCAGCTGCAAAACAAATGAGTCATGGGTATGAAATGTACAGTGTACGGTGTGGGGAATATAGTCAATAACTACATACTATCTTTGGAAGGTGACATATCGTAACTAGGCTTGTCGTGGTGGTGATCAGTTTGAAATGTATAGAAATGCTGAATCACTGTGTTGTGTAATAGGAATTAACATAGTGTTGTAGGTCAATTATACTTCAAAATCAAACTCATAGAAAAAGAGATAAGATTTGTGGCTACCAGAGGTGGGAGGGGGGTGGAGCGGGAGAGGGGGAATTGAACAAAGGCAGTCAAAAGTATAAACTTCCAGTTTTAAGGTATATAAGTACTAGGGGTGTAATGTATAACATGATAAATATAATTAACTCTGCTGTGTGTTATATATATGAAAGTTAAGAGAGTAACTCCTGAGTTCTCATCACAAGGAAAAAGTATTTTTTCTATTTCTTTAATTTGTACCTATATGAGATGATGGATATTCACTAACCTTATTGTGATCATCACTTCAGGATGCATGTAAATCAAATCATTATGCTGTACACCTTAAACCAATACAATGCTGTGTCAATTATATCTCAATAAAACTGGAAGAAAAAAATTTAACAACAGTTTGAACTAAAAAACCCACTGTTTTTCCAGCCAAGAGTTATTCCCAAAGTGGGGGATTTGCAAAGGAGAAGAGATGGTTCACAGTAAGAGGATGCTACAGGCTCTAAAACATAAGCCAGTAAAGAGTCACCCCGACCTCTGACTGCCCAGGGTGGTGTGAGAGCTGTTCCCGCGAGGCTCTCGTGAGAAGAACACAGTGCGAGCTTGAGTGCCTCGGACCCCATCCCTCCAAGCACCTTGGGACGAATCACTCAATGACGCAGAATGAGGCAGATGGAAAGGAGCAAGCCGGTCACCCTCCCTGTCCAGGGCCTTCCCGGACCCTGCCTGGCAGAGCTGCCACCCCAGCAGCACTCAGCTTCCCACAGTTCACAGTCCTCATGTGGGAAAATCGTGACCTCAGTTGTGCAGAGTTCAAAAATGAAAAAATAAAATAAAATAAAGGCAACCCTCAGACTCTTCTAAAAGTAGGCCGTCTTTCTAGTTAGCTCTCCTATGAGACCGCTACATCATTACTCAACAGAAGCATATCACTGCTTTCCTGCTGCCTCCAAACCCTGTGAGGAGAACAAACTGAAGCTAGCAGTCTCCAAGAGTTTGTGGCTTTAAAAGAGAAGAAAACAAAACTTGCAAGTTGGAGTGAAACCAGCAAGAAGCATCTTCCATCCTCTTGGGAGCCACGACTGTGGGTGCAACCTGGCTGCCAGCTGAAAGCCGAGGCGGTGGGGGGTTCCTGAGTTAGAAGGTACCCAATGCACAGGTCTCAAATTCCCCAGAACGTCAGGATCCCGGGCTGGCTTGTGAAAATGCTGATTGCTGGGTCCCACCCCACGGTTTCTGATGCCCGTAGGTCTGGGGTGTGGCCTAAGAATTTGCATTTCTAACTAGTTCCCAGGCTAAGGGTCCAAACTACACTTTGTGAACTACTGGTCTAGAACAAAGCCTTCCATGTCAGTGTTTCACCTCCCTCAACTGAACACAGAACCTGCAGGCAGACACACGCACACACAGGGAGCCACAGAGAGCCCCTGCCCGACCAATGGTCCTCAAACAGCCAGAGCCACCTGGCCCAGCCAACTACAGATGAAACACTCACGGGGTACCTGGACCTAAGAAGCCCATTCAAGTCCTGCCTGAGCCAGTCACTGAGAGAGGCTCTAAGTCACCCCAAAAACCTTTGAAATCCGAAATCACAGCATTTCCCTTTTGGGGGAGCAGTCATGAGTAATCCTGCCCTTCGCACATGGGTAACCCCCAGCTGCAAGATCCGCTTTCTGCCTAGGGATACTTTCAAGTTTCAGAAGAAGCAGCTGAAAGAGGAACACACACAGAGAAAGGCAGGCCACTCAAGGAGAGCTACAGCATCCATGGTGGGGGGCACTTCCCCCAAATGCCCAAATGCAGGGACCCCATCACCCATCATGGGCAATCACACCAGTCTCTCACTCACCAAAGTAATCGGCCTTCGGGTGAGCATCCATCTCACGCTCCAGACGTTGGGTGAGGGCTTCTAATTTCAATTCGGCAGCCGTGGGTCCAAGCTCAGGGCCCGGGATGAGGGTCTGGCAGGGCAGTCTCACCCTGGGGGAACCGGGGCTCTCTGGGAGCACAGGCCCCAGGCTGCCATCAGAGGACCAGCCAGAGGGACTTTCTTTACAAGATAACTCAGGCAGGGTGGACATCACTGGATGGACAAGGCTGAGCTTGGGACCAACGCCAGGGTCTGTACAGCCAGGCTTGGGACCTGGCCCAGGCACTGCACCCAGCTGCATATTGTCCATGCTGGCTGGCGAGGATGAAGGGGCAGAGCTAGAAAGGTAAGATTTGGGGCCATCCTGGAACCAGGGTTGAGGGTCCACAGTGGGTTTGGGCATCATGCCTGAAACCTCACTCCCTACCCCCAAGTTTGTTCTTGGAAGAGGCCCCTGACTGGAGCGGTTCAGGGCCAGGGGCGCTGAGAAAGAAGGGGTCCTGGGCTGAGCAGGTCTCGGTAGGGCCCCGTTCTCTGGGCCTGGGGAAGGGAGGCCAGGGCTCACTCGCTGGGAGGAGGCGGTGGTCCAAAGAGCTGCTGGCTTCTCACTGCTGTGGCCACCAACATCACCATCCTGGCTGTTCTGCAATGACCTGCTGGAGCTCAGGGAAAGCTGCTGCTGGTATAGGTGATGGACCCTGGAGGGTGTAGACAGTGGCGGGCCACTCCCTGGCATGCCAGACCACCCACTTCCTACACCCAGCCTGATGCTGGGGGACACTGCTGGTTCATCGCCCCAGTTGGGGCTTGCCAAAAAGAGGTTGTCATAATAGTCTCCGTGGGTGAGGCAGGAAGGATCCTCACAGGGGCCCGGCCGATGGAAAGCAGACATCTCAGAACTCGCCATGCTCTCCTTGGAGCCACAGTCCTGGCTGCCTTGCCTCGCGCCACGGACACACAGCTTGGCCCTCTGTTCCTGGGGTGGGGACAAGGGCTGCCCAGCCGCGATGGTTGTGGCTGTCCCAGGGGCCACTGTCGAGACAGCGAGAGGAGGCTTCGCAGCACCATCCCCCGTCACCTTGCTGCCCCCATCAGCTTCCCGGTGGGCCTGTGGGCCCAGGCGGCCCCCACCATTCACGGGACCTCGGCTCCCCCTGGGCAGGGTCTCCTCCTGTAGGAGCTGGTGCGGCTGGTGCAGGTGGATTTTGGCCATCTTGGTGGCAAACACCCTGCGTGTTTCCTCAAACTCCGGGTTGTTGCTTGCACCCTTGTCCACTCGGAAGAGTCCATCTTTGGAGGCCTCATACATGTTCAGGTCCTCAATGAATTTACTGGCCTCCAGGCCCAGGTCGTCATACTTATCCATGTTGCTGACAAGTGTCCGGGCCAAGCCTAGATGCTGGGTATTGAGTGTGTGGAGGTGGGCCGGTGGAGGTGCTGGCGAAGGGCAGAGACTCACGTCCAGCCCAGGACAGGTAAAACCTTCCACCTGCCCAGCATGAGAGTCATGACCCCAGGCCTTAGAGTCCAGCCGAGGGTGAGGCCTCAAAATCACTTGGACCAAGTCTGCTTCCAATTCCCTTTCCTCTCGGAGGCGTCCACGTGGGGGCAGCTAGTGGCACTTCGCTGTCCGAGCTGGCTGTGAGTTCTTTCCTCTGTTTCAAATCATAAAAGGAAAAAGAAATAAGGTGGGGAAAAATCACATCCTCCTTAAGCAACCAAACTCGGAAATCCACAACAAGGCAGCAGCCGCTGGACGGGGTTAAGTCTCTCAGAGCGAAGAGCGCAGAGGCCGCGGACGCCGGGCCGGAGCAAAGGCGCGGCGGCGGGAGGCGCTGGAACGTCCCGGGCGCTGGGTCCTCCGCTGCTTCCCCTGGTGGCGCGGAACTGCGATCCTGGCCGGCGCGGAGAGGGATCAGGGTCCGGGGCACATGGGCCGGCCGGGCCCCGGCAGGAAGTTCACGGCAGCCGGGCGGGCGGCCTATTGTCCGATGGCGGCGGTGGCTGGGCGCGCGCGGACCGGAGGGCGGCGGGACGCGGAAGTGAGCGCGCCGGACGCCGTCCCTGCAGCTCGGTCGCCGGCCGGGCACGTCGCGGGCCTGCGAAGAGGCGGAGGCGGAGGAGGAGGCCGAGGGGCGGGGGCGCCGGCGAGGGGCGGGGTCGGCGCCCGCAGAGGCTGGCGCCCCTGGGCAGGCCCGCGCCCGACCGGTCTGGGGAACCTGGAGGTGTGTCCCGCGCGCCTCTTCCAGCGCTCGAGCCCGGGGATGGCGCCGAATTCCCCGCCGCCACTGCCGCCCCCTGAGAAGCCCGGCCCAGCTCCGGTCCTCGGGCAGGGCTGGGCGGGGGCCACTCCGTGGAGACGGCTGGCAGGCGGCCTGGACAGCTTGCGTGGAGACTAGACGTGCCGCTTGGAGTTTGCGGGAGTCTGGAGGGCGCGCGCTCCTCTCCCCGCCGTGCCTCAGTTTCCCGGGTGGGAAGCCACCCCTTGTGCCGCCTCTGCCCCAGCTGTACCCTACCCCCTACACGGGGATGCAGGATTGGCGACCCAGGGTGTCACCCGTGGGCTGGCCCAAGTCCTCCTAGACAGGTAGGGAGACTGAGGCACTGAGGGGGAAGTGTCCAAGATGCCATCGTGACCAGCAAAGCGTGGATGCGAGCCCAAGTCCTCTGAAAGGGAGTTAAAAGTCATGTTGT
The DNA here is from genome assembly GCF_026419965.1 of Kogia breviceps. Taxonomy (NCBI): domain Eukaryota; kingdom Metazoa; phylum Chordata; class Mammalia; order Artiodactyla; family Physeteridae; genus Kogia; species Kogia breviceps. The sequence continues at coordinate 42,375,278 of NC_081319.1, forward strand.
TGCCCGGAGCGCGCTTATTTGAGGTCCTCTGTGCGGCAATAAAAACACGTGCCCTGGTGGCTAGTTATTCACGAGGGGACTCCTGACACTCCCACACACACACAATAGATCCACGCGACTCTGAGGGCGCCGGGCCTGACTCCTGGGCGCCCTCGCATGGCCCAGCCCTCCCTGCACCACCTCCGAGGGGATCCTGGAGAGGTTTCATTTCCTGAACAGCAGCCAGCGTGATCCCAAGGCAAATACCAGACCAGTCACTTCCCTGCTTAAACCCTCAATGCTTACCCCGCATTTGGATTGGAATCGGCCCAATACCACGGCCTTCCTGCCCTGGCGGGCCTGGCCTCCACCCCCTCCCCCGTCCGGATTTGGGGGTCTTCCTTCCCTGCCTGCTAGCTGCAGGAGCTTCCTGGTGTCTACCAAGACCTGCCCCTTGAACTTCTCCATGGCTCATCCTTACCGTCACTGCCAAAATCACCTCCTCCTAGAGCCCTTCTTTTTTGGCACCCTCTTTATTTCCTGATCAGTTCTGATCACTATTTATATTTGTTTATCTGTTTACATGTGGGTTTTTTGGTGGCTGGTTGGTTTTCCACCCCATTAGACCATATCTGTATGTCCAGTATATGTATGTTGTAGTACCTAATGGTTGAATAAGTGAATCTGTTTGCCAGGGTTGTAACAAGGAACAAAAAAATGTAATACACATGATAGTGCTTTGTACTCTGTAAATCCAAAGTGTGGTTCATGGGCCAGTAGACTGGAATCACCAGGGAGCTTGTTGAAAATGCAAAATCTCACAGCCCTGCCTCCCCCGCCCCCATCCTACTGAACCAGAATCTGGTTTTTTTTGTTTTTTTTTTTGTGGTACACGGGCCTCTCACTGCTGTGGCCTCTCCTGCTGCGCAGCACAGGCTCCAGACACCCAGGCTCAGCAGCCATGGCTCACAGGCCTAGCCACTCGGCGGCATGTGGGATCCTCCCGGTCCGGGGCACAAACCCACGTCCCCTGCATCAGCAGGCAGACTCTCAACCACTGCGCCACCAGGGAAGCCCGAATCTGCATTTTTAACAAGATTCCTAAATGGTTTGCACAGTAAAGTTTGAGAAGCACTACTCTAAAGAACTATACTAGAATGAGGTATTTATATTTTTAAAATATCTTTTTTTATCTGCAAAAGTAATACATGTTTATAATAACAACTTTGAACAATTCAGAGATACATCAACTTTTAAAAGTTGCCCACAATCCCCTTGTTCAGAGGCAATCACTGTTAAACAGCCCTTAGGTATTCAGTAATACTTGTTATTTAACAACTGGATTTACTCATAACCTACCTGAGTGATTTGCTTGTGAAATTTCTAGAACACTGGTTTTCAAAGTATGGTCCTGGAACACGCAGCAGCAGCATCGCCTGGAACTGGTCTGTATCAGTGGTTCCCAAACTGCAACGCGCATCAGAATTCCTTAGGGAGCTGGTTGCTGGGACCTGCCCCCAGAGTTTCTGATTCAGCAGCTCTGGGCTGGAGCCTAAGAATCTGCATCTCTAACAAGTTCCCAGGTGATGCTGATGCTGCTGGGACCACACTTGAGAACCACTGGTCTAGAGTCCCAAGTTCTGAGCTTCCTAGAAGCACTGTGGCAATGACTCTTGATGCCCAGAGGGGTGAGGACATCTATCAAGGTGGAAGGCTGTGGCCCGCTTTGCCTGACCCTCAGTATTGGGGAAGGAGCTAACGAAGCACTGGGAACACGCAGCCAGCAAAGTCTAACAAGCCCAGCGCCAGCTTCCTGTGTGCTCAGTTATAATAGCTGGGACCCTGGTACAAGAGCCATAAACACCAGCCAGCACCTCTTTAGAATCAGTCTTCTCTTTTCGTCCTAGCTTGGCAGCTGCCGGGGCCCACCATCCTTGGTCCCCTTCTAAGCCCCCATACCCCCATTTTGGCTTGCCTGGAATGCTCAGAGTTGTGGATTTACTCCCCACTCCCACTGAAATTCTAGAAGCAGCTGCACCAACTCCACCAACTAAACACATAGACCTAAACCCACAATCCACATATTTCCTGGCCAGACTATCTTGTCCCCTCTTAGCGAATACCTTATACCTTTACTAAACAGCTTATAAAGATGGCATCTCATGAGCATTGGACCACATAGTATACCGCCTGAAAGGGTACTTAGAAATGCTAGATGTCACCAGGAGACTGCTGGGTGTTTTACTGCTGCTGTTTAATGCTTAACGGGCAGAGACATTTTCAAATTCTGGGCCCAGCATTTAGAATCCCAGCTGTGGTTATTTCATATAGGCCAGTTTTGCCTGTACCGTATGCTCAGAAATGTCTGTTGGTTAATATCTCAAAAAATGTGTTAATACTTGCACACCAGCTGTTTAAAAAGCAACATACTGAAGAGCTAAATATTTTTATCAGTAAGTAGGTGAGCATGGATGGTTCTGTGTAAGTGCTTACCAATAATGTTTTGTTCTGTTGTGTTGCATTTTGCTGAGTGAGAAATGTCCTCCATTTTATTTTACCACCCCTCCCGCCTAATTTCCCCTGCTTAGTTTGCTCCAGCTGCAGTGATTTCCCTGCCGTTCCTTGCCCAGCCCTTACCATGCATTCATTCATTCACCCAACAAACATTGCTGGGCACCTCTGATGCCCTGGGCCCTTTTCCAGGTGCTGGGGATGTGGCAGACAGCTGAACAAATTAGCAGATATCACTGTCCTATTTGGACTTACATCCCAGTAGGGGGGCAGAGTAGATAATCAACAAAATGGATACATGCCTTATAGAGGGTATTAGCAAGTGATGAGAGCTACGGAGAAAAATGAAGCTGGGAAGAGGACATATGGAGGGGGTGCCATGTTCAATACAATGGTCAGGGGAAGGTCTCCCTGAGCAAGTGACATGTGAGCAAAGATGTGGAGAAGCACAAGGAAGGAGAGAGGTTAGAGGCAGGCAGCCATCTGAACAGCTCTGCCCAAGAGTTTTGTTGGGTAAAGTGGAATGGAGGGAAAAGTGCCACTAAGAGAGAGTTAAAAAAAATTTTTTTTTTTAATACAGGAAATGGTACTGCCTGTTTCTATGCAGATGTAAATGCAGTAGTAGCCAGGGAAAGGAGAATTGCTAATATAGGAGAGAGAGAGGAGGATTTGGGGAGTGGCATGCCTGAGAAGCAAAGGGGGGCTGGGCTCCCCTGCACATTTCTTCCATGGGAATAAGGAGCAAGGATTTGAGCAATAATCTATTCGGTAAGTATGTAAGGTGTTGGCATCTTGGAGTGGTAGGTAGCTCTTCTGATTAATTTCCTCAGCGGGATAGGAGGTAAAGAGAGTTAGCTGAGAGTGAGGCCAGGGAGTTGTTGCTGGGAACTGGCTGTCTAGGGGAATGAGAGAGTGAATGGGCTGGAGAAGCATTTGTGATGGAAGCATGAAGCTTCCTCTGTGCTCCCCACCCCAGATCCTGGGCCTGAATTGCTACGAGGCTAGCCAGCATGGGGCACGTGTCTCTCCAGAGGAGGTTCAGCTGCATGGATGTGGGTGTGGAGTAGGTGGAGAGTTGGGTCTAACCAGGGCTGGCCTTTGCCAAGTGAGTGCAACGTAACTACAGTGGGCAAGAGAGTTGCGGTCTCTCTGCCTAGAACCTGCTCCCCAGATATCCCTGTGACCCCTTCACTTACAGTCCTCAGGTCTCCACTCAACACTCACTCCTCTGGGAAGTCTGGATGCCCCTCTATCCATCCCCATCCCTACCTGCCACCGCAGTGAACGGCTGTCTCCTCATCAGGATGCCAACTTCACAAGGCCACAGATCTTTGCGTATTATGTTCATCACTATATCCCAGGAACCCAGAACAGTGCCTGGCACTGTTCCCCAAATGCTTGGTAAGTGAATGCATGAGCCACATCAAAAAAGGGAGTACAAATGTTACCATCTATAGGTAGGAAAGACTTAATTGGACTTAATGGTGACCCAGATTCAGAGAAGCAAAAAAAGGAGGCTGTATTATTACTCTTGTAACTGTGTGTCACTGCAAACCTTCTGCAGATCCTGTTTGATGACCTTGTACCAAATATTTGATCTGCATCGCATATCATATATCTTGCTAGTCAAGAGTATGACTACATAGAATTGTAGGTGTGGGTGTTTGAAAGTATAAAGGATATTGGAGTTAAGAATATCTGTTTGCATGCATACATGTTTTTTATATAAGTGTGTATAAAGAATTATTGACTAAACAGCATTTGAAAAACACTCATCCAATAGGCTGTAGGCAGTAAACGGTGCTTAGACAGCCTATGAATTACCAGGGGGCCCAGGAGGCAAAGGGCTCCTATCTTTGGACAGAGCCCTGCTTATTTTGCAGTTAACTGAAAGGGCCTCTCTGTCACTTTTGCTTGGCTACAGGGAATGTCCCTGCACACAATGCTGTGTGTGTCCTAAAGCTGGAGGGCTACTTCAGGGAGAGCTCTGAAAAGAATCTTTGTATTTCAGCCAGGCAAATGGATGAAGAAATAACCCAGGTTCCTTTGGGCTCTTTCCATCCCACCAATGCCTCAAGCAGGCCAGGAAGCCCTGGTCCTTCCAAATCTGTTTCCTGAGCCTTAGGCTTTTCTGGGCCCAAGTTTCACCGTGGAATTGTCCCATGAATGGAGAGAAGCAGCTGCGATGAAGGCCCTTTCCTGGTGCTTCTAACGAGGCTTTGTCTCATGATTGTCTCCCCTGGAAAGCTGCCCAGGCCAGACCCAGATTTTAGGACCATGACCTTGCTCTGTGTGTGCAGCCCCTGCCAGGTTACTGGAGACCACCCTTCCTCAGTCTCAGTCCCACACCCTGGGCCTCCCGCCACACGGGAAGACCAGCTGCAGGCATGTGCCAGCCACAGGGCCCCACGTGGCTCCCCACACACCCACGGGGAGGGAGGCTGCCCCCTGGCCCTGGCCCAACCCCTCCCGGGCCATCTGCTCGGAGATCAGCGGAATATGTTTAACAGAACAATGAACTGGAATGAATTTTGAATCAGCACCAATTTTCTGCTTACGTTTTTTTTTTTTAAGTAATACATGTATATGGCTTAAAATTCAAAAGGTGCAAATGAGCACCCAATGGAAAAAGGAGTTCCTCCTGCCCCTGAGCCCCAGTGCCCCTCCAGAGACAACCACCGACATATTACCAAAGTACACAGGCACGGGAATTTCTTTTTCTTAACACAGAAAGTAAAAGTGCACTGCCCCTTGCTTTTTGCATTTAACAATACTCTTGGAAATCTTTCCACATCATTTCACATGCAGCTGCTTCATTCTTTCAGAGGGCTAATATTTCTGTCTTTGGGTGAGTCATGGATTTCTTAACCAGTCTCCTATTCACAGAAATCTAGGCTGCTTCCAGGCTTTTGCTATTACGTATTCTGTGGCCATGACTGACTTATAAACCATACCACACCCGTGCAAGCATAGCCATGGGAAAAACACCCACGAGGCAGGTATATTCTTGAGAACTCCACCATGCTGCCTGGATTTCTTCATCTACAACAAGGAGCTCTGCCTTATTTTCTGCTGGTTACCATCTCACTGGGGTCAGGGTTAGAACCGTTGATGAGTCATAACAAGAACAACGATTATCAAAAGCGTCATAGCACCTACGCTTTGCCCAGCACCATTCTCTGTATTCTACATATGTTACAGTGTTGAATCCTCCCAACAGCTCATGAGATAGGTTCTATTATCCCCTCCTTTATACAGGTGAGGAAATTGAGGCACAGAGGAGGTAAGGAACTTGCCTGAAATTCCACAGCTAGGAGGCATCTGGGATCGGAACCCAGGCAGCCCGGCTCTGTGCCACATCACCTCTCATAATAAAATCATCTAAGAACTCACTTGGCTACTGAAGCTGCTTCCAGGGTGTGTATATCAGTGGGTGCTTGCCTGCAAAGCCTGAATGGAAACTCTGTCTTCTGTTCCCAACACCCTGTGTGTCTACAGGGAGGATTGGATTAGCCTGTAAGCTCTGTGACAGTAGGAACAAGCTCTGCCTTGTTCACCTTGGTACCTTGCATACTGCTCATTAGTTACTGTGGAATGAATGAATGAATATTATCCTGAATAATAATAATGCTAGTAATAGCTGATACTTATGGAGCACCAGCTAAGAGTTTGCCATAAATTACCTCATTTAATCCTCACAACAGCTCTGTGAAATAAATTCCATTATACTTCCATTTTACAGATGGAGAAACAAAGGCTCACAGAGGTTAAGTAAATTGCCCAAGGACGCACAGCTGGTAAGTAGATGAGTAGGGATTTGATCCCTGGATGTCTGCTCTCTACCTAGAGTGATTTCTGAATGATGTCAGTCTGCACCTATGTCTGTGAATCCACGAATTTCCCACCTAGGAATTGACCTCCACTGGGTGCAGCCTGAAGATAATAACCACACGTCCTTTTTAAAAAATTAAATAAACTTAATTTTTAGAGCAGTTTTAAGTTGAGTGGAAAGTACACTTTTGTGTACTCAGAAGTACAATTTTTAATTTCATAGAAATATTGAGTGGAAAATACAGAGATTTCCTATATGCCTCCTGACCCTACACACATAGCCTCCTCTACCAACAACATCCTGCACCAGAGTGGTGTATGTGTTACAGTCAATGAACTTATGTTAACACATCATTATCACTCGAAGTCCATAGTTTACATGAAGGCTCAGTCTTGGTGTTGTACATTCTATGGGCTTAGACAAATGTAAAATGATGTGCGTCCACCATTATAGTATCATACAGAGTAGTTTCACTGCTCTAAAATTCCTCTGCCAACGCATCTCTCCGTCTTCCTTAACCCCTGAAAACCACTGATCTTTTTCTGTCTCCATAGTTTTGCATTTTCCAGAATGTCATATAGTTGGAATCATATAGTATGTAGCCTTTGGCTCCTTCAGTTAGTAAATCCTCCATGTCTTTTCACACTTTAGGGTAAATAGGTTACAGTTTGTATTTGTGGGGAGGAAAGACCAGTAAAGTTTAAAGATAGAAAAAAGAAGGATAGCTAAAAATTAAACCATTGAGGGGCTTCCCTGGTGGTGCAGTGGTTGAGAGTCGCCTGCCGATGCAGGGGACACGGGTTCGTGTCCCGGTCTGGGAAGATCCCACATGCCGCGGAGCGGCTGGGCCCATGAGCCATGGCCGCTGAGCCTGCGCGTCCGGAGCCTGTCTCCGCAACGGGAGAGTCCACAACCGTGAGAGGCCCGCGTACTGCAAAAAAAAAAAAATTAAACCATTGAGTCTCTGGTCCACTTGAAAAAACTCAGGCAGACAGAAGCAGAAGGTGGTCTGTCTACCAAAGGGCCGCCAAAGGGGGCTGTCAGCCCTTCACACAGCAACCCAGGCCCACACTTTCATCTGTCTTGAAGCGAAGGCAAACAGAGAAGCACCAAGATTGAATCAAGAAGACATTTATCACACAGCTTCATGCCTCTGTCCCTTTACCAGACACATTGCCCATATTGGGTACAAGGAACTCATTAAAAAAAAAAAAATCCTGGGGGGGAGGGATAAATTAGGAGGCAAGGACCTACCGTAGAGCATAGGGAACTCTACTCAATGCTCTGTAATAACCTATATGGGAAAAGAATCTGAAAAAGAATAGATGTACGTATAATGTCTAACTGAGTCAGGCTGCTGTACACCTAAAACAAACACAACATTGTAAATCAACTATACTCCAATTAAAAAAAAAATCCTGTAATCATGCTATGAGTGTGGAAGTTTTGTGTGAGTTTGAGCATGTTAAACATACTATTTAGTTAAATGTAAATATTTAAAATATGCCACAAACTTTGAACTCTATTTTGATGCTATTTGTTTTCAAATATACTGGGAGTCTCAACGAATCAAAGCAGCCAGGACCTCTCTTGACCCTTAAGAGGCCCCAGCTGCTTGGGATCTGGGAAAAAAGGAGCCAAAAAAGAGTGTGTGTCTCTGTTATCCAGCCCTGTTCCCGCAGAGGATCCAGAATGCTGGAACAGAATGACAAAGGATTTGGGGCATAGCATGGGGCTCCAGTGGGGACAGAGAGGGTACACCCAGCCCACCCACAGCTGGCCCTCTGCTCTGAATGCTCCAAAAGTTCTGTTGCTGCTGCTAAGCATCCTGTCTTCTTTGTGAGACAGGAGATCAACTGTTGTAGGTTAATGAACCACAATTTTTTAAAAAAATTATGTATTTTATTTATGGCTGCATTGAGTCTTCGTTGCCATGTGCAGGCTTTCTCTAGTTGTGGTGAGCAGGGGCTACTCGTCATTGCGGTACGTGGGCTTCTCATTGCAGTGGCTTCTCTTGTTGCGGAGCACGGGCTCTAGGCGCACGGGCTTCAGTAGTTGTGGCTCACGTACGCTAGAGCGCAGGCTCAGTAGTAGTGGTGCACGGGCTTAGTTGCTCCGTGGCATGTGGTATCTTCCCGGACCAGGGCTCAAACCCGTGTCCCTTGCATTGGCAGGTGGACTCTTAACCACTGCGCCACCAGGGAGGCCCCAAAATGCAATTTTTGTTAAGCAAATGAATTTCATGATCAAGGGCTTCAAATTTGCAGAGTGTATGTGAATATCAAGATATCACCTTTATATGTATTTGTGTTTCATGTAAAAGAAAACATGTTTTCTGATGCCAAAAATAATTTGACAAAATTTGGGAAACCATGGCAAGTACACAGAAGAATATCAAAGCCAGCCCCCTGGGCAGCAAAAGCCAAGACAGAGTTAAAGTGCAAATGATTAATTCAAATATCACCTGTGAAATTAAAAGCGGTGAGGGATCAGGAGTGGGTGGGAGAGCCCACAGACTGTGATGCAGGTCTAACACCTGTGAGGGCAAAGGGAGAAGGAAGGAGGATTGGGCAGGAGGAGCCTCAGACTGCAGTGAGCTCTGGGAGAGTTTTGGCCAACCCAGCGTAAAGCTCCAGCACAAAGATTGCCTAGAAGAGTCTCGTGCTAGGCAGGAATGACCAAGCTGGGGTACTCCACCACACTTAGGCATTGGCTGTGGCTGCCAGGAGACAGCGTTGCCTCGGCTCCAATGTTGCAGCTGGAGGCTCTCAGCTAACTACCTCCTCTTGGCAGGTTCGCTCTTAAAGGCAGAGCTGACTATATGTATGTGTATGAATGTGAATATATGTGTGTGTACATAAATTATTTTTGTCTTACAAAATTGTGCTCATATTGTACAGACTGCTTGGTAGTCTGAATTTTTTCTACTCAGTTTATGCCACTGAGTACACCGACACATATCATTAAATGATTTTCAGATCATAATTCATTCAATGGAGCTTCTGTGAATCCACCAGTTTTCTGAAATGATGTGCTAAATTTCGTGAGTGTATTTATGAGCATTTTCCCAAGGACAGGGCTGGTAGTTTTCCTCACATCCTCTAAGGGGTCCAAAAAGGTTAAGACCCACAATCTAAAACATGATTTATGGCAGTGATATACCATGATTTGTGAAACCGGTTCCCTACCATTGAGTGGTTTCCAGTTCTCGGCTATGGTGAACATTGATGTTCATAAATCATAGCATAATATGACTATTCCCTTGGGATAAATTCCTACACAAGCAATGCTGAGTCAGAAGGTATGTGCCTCATCTTTAGGCTTTTGATACTATTGCCAAATACACCAATGCCTGGGAATACAGAGCCCTGGGCAGATGATAAGAAAATCCTGGTTGCCATAACATTTTTATCCCTTTTACCTTCTCCACTGGTGGACATTATTATCCTCATTTTACTGATGAGCTCACTGAGCCTCAGAGAGGTTAAGTGATAAGTCCAGGGTAACACTGGGATCTGTCTGGTTCTAGAGAAGCCAGACTACAGGGGACTTTTTCGTAAAGAGCCCCATTATTTAACCATCCATAGGCTGAATCTTCAAATACTTCCCCTCTGAATTATTTATGATTCTTTTGCTTGCAAGTGACAAAGGCCCATCTCAACCTACCTTAAGAATAAAGGAAGCTGACAGCAGGATATGTCATGGTGCATAAGGCCTGGAATGCGGGTGATGCTGGGTGTGTGAAGGATGGTGCTCAGTCAGGGTGCTTCTCTCTGCTCACCACGGCCACGCCATTGGCTTCTCTGGCTGCATGGTGACCACCCCCAATGCTCAGGTCCTGCCTGCCTGTTGGAGTCCAGGCAATCATTGGAAGATTGACTCTGTTTTTTCTGTCTCAAACCCAAATTCCTGGGAAGGAACTCTGACTGGCCGGGTTAAGTCAGGTGATTCCCCCTCTCAGTCACTGCAGCCAAGGGAGGAGGTGGGGCAGGGGGTGGAGTTGCCCTGTATTAACAAGAGCTCTGTACACTAAGTAGTCACCACAAGCAAGGAGGGAAAATGCCATGACCCCTACAGTTTGCTCTAAAAGAAGGAGAATAGGATTTTTCATGGCCCCTCTTCAGCTCATGGAGATAGTCTTTGGGGAGAAAAGCACATGCCCTTGACCCTGGGCTCCACCTACAAGTGTGGTAGGAGATCTGTGGTGCTGCAAGAGAACAGGTGTCATTTATTTGTTCAGCCAATTCTTTGTGGTACTAACAGTGAGGCCCTGGAGCAGATGAAAATCATCAGTTAGTTAGCCTTTTGGTTATTAGCCTGCCACCCCTCTCCCCCCAAAACACACATGTGGCTCAGAGTCCAAAAGGAAGAGCTTAAGTAAAGGGGGAGATGAAAGTTCTCTGTACAATAAAGGCACAGGCCAGGGAGCCTGTTAGGGAGAATATTTCAGGGGAGATCTGGAAAAGCCAGATACTGGGGGAGCATTCTCACAGAGGGAAAGCAGCTCCCAGTTCTGGGGCAGTAAGGCCAGTGTGGCTGGAGTGCAGGGAGCAGTGGGGGAGAGGGGGCATTGAGGCCAGCAGGGCTGGGACAGGGAGGGGACTCTCAATGGCCTGCCGCTGGGTTTGGCCCTGCAGATTGTTAAGGCAAGTATGTGATTTGAGCTAAGTTCTGAAAAGATCAGCACAACTGCCATGTTAAGAATAGACTTGGGGGCTTCCCTGGTGGCGCAGTGGTTGAGAGTCCGCCTGCCGATGCAGGGGACACGGGTTCGTGCCCCGGTCCGGGAAGATCCCACATGCCGCAGAGTAGCTGGGCCCGTGAGCCATGGCCGCTGAGCCTGTGCGTCCGGAGCCTGCGCTCCGCAATGGGAGAGGCCACAACAGTGAGAGGCCCGCGTACCACAAAAAAAAAAAAAAAAAAAAAAAAAAAAGAATAGACTTGGGAGTGGGGTTGGTGCCAGGAGATGGGTGAGAAGGCGAGGCTGTTGTAGGGCTGGTGAGGGGATGGCACTGAGATCAGGAAGATGGCCCTGGAGCCAGACAACAGTGGACAGACTCAAGATACCTGGAGATTGTGGATGGATATGTGGGAGGCAAGAAAATGGGGAGAATCAAGGATAATTCCTAAGTTTCCCATTTGCACAACTGGATGGTTGGGCGACGGGTGTTGGGTCATTTACTGAAAGGGAGCAGACTTGGAGGGAAATACGGTTGGAGGGAGAAATCAAGAGGAGAGGCAAAGAAGCCAGCTGAGAGGCCAGAAAAGAGGTCTGGCTGGACATTAGATTTGGAGTCATTGGTGTTCGAAGCCGTGAGGCTGAGTGAACTTACCTGGGCAGGGGGTGTAGCTAGAGAAGAACAGAGGGCCCAGGACCAAGTCCTGAAGAGCTCAAAGAGAGGGAAGAGCCAGAAAACGAGCCTGAGGCAGAGCAGCCAGGGAGGTACCAGGAGAAGAAAGAGTGTGAGACATTAAGAGGAGGGTCAATCCCTGTTGTGGGTTTGCACCATGGAGGTCACTGGGGGGGGCAGTTTCCGTGGGGAGGGCCGTGGCTTCCCTGGTGTCATGGGAACAGGGGCTGGATCTATTTCACTTGGGTGATATGGAAGTGGGTGACTCCACGCCAGAGGACTTGGGGACCTTTGTGCTATGTTTGTAGAGCAACGTGAAAAAGATGAAAGTGCCTGTGACATTTTCATCAACCAACATGGTTGGTTGGGGTGTGAGCTGTGAGGGCAGCCCGAGGAATGCCCTTGGAGCTGCTAGAGGAACTGTGAACTGAGGACCTGGGTGTGAAGCCGCTCCCCATCTGCTACCTGGGAGGAGAAATTCCCTGCCACATGGGGAACGTGAGCCCTACAGACAGGAAGGAGGATCGCCCTGTTTATTTCTGTCTGCCTGATTTCACATCTGCTGACGTCTTCACACCCACCCTCGTCCTCTTCTTTGAGCCTCAACGGTTGAGGAGCTAAAAATGTACCCCTGAGGCCAAAGCTATGCCTTACGCTTGGTCAATTTAGCACAACCAGTGTACTGGGGAACTCAAAATGCAAAATACTGAGAAGTAAAAATGCTCACAATCCTCTAACCCTGTAAAAAAACAACCCCAAAAGATGGAAAGGATGTGCTCCATGCCCGCCAAGCACTGTGACCATAAGACACAGCAGGTGTCCACAGGGCGCCCACCACATCTGAGGGCTGGCTGGAGTGACAATTTTTTTTTTCCTGTCAAAATAAATGAGACTTTGTGTTGAAAATGATTTCAAGGTGTCATTTCCTTTGAGGGCATCCTACCCTCATTGACGTGAAAATGCCTCATGGAAACTCCTGCTGTGGGTTGGCTGTCATGGGTGACATTCAGGGCGCCTGGGCCCCCCTCCTGCAGCCCCCACCCACTTGAAAGCTGACCTACCTGGGATCCCCCAGACCCCAGGCTTCTTCCCCTGGTAGGGCCTGAGCTTATGGCAGGGCTGGGAGAGAACTGCTGCCCTTGGGATGCCCTGGTAAGCCCTCCAATCTCCAATTGTGGGGAACACAATTGCCTGATGCCAGGCTCTGAACCCAAGTGTGCCGAGGCTACGTGTCCCATGGGCTGCTCCCAGCCCCTGGCTGAGCTTGGCGGGGACAGATGCTAAGACAGGCCTGTGCCTGGGAGATGCAGGGCTCCTCCAACAGGCAACTTTGGCCTGGGGAGAACCTTTCTTCTCCCTTCCTTCTCTCCTTCCCAGGGGTCAACCAGCATCTCCTTCTCCCAGCCTCCTGCATCTCCCTCCCCATCTCCTGCGCAGGCTTGGAATCTCATCTTGGTATTTGCGTCTCAGAGGATCCAAGTTACCACACCTGGAGCTTCCAGAAATTGATGGGAGTGCAGCAAACAACCTCAGTGTTCATTGCCTGGAGGGCAAGGTCAGTCTTATGCCATAGTCTGTCTCTAATTGGGGTCATCCCTCTGTCGCCTTCTTTTTGAGTTCCTTATATATTTTATTTTATTTTTTAAAATTTTACTTTATTTATTTATTTATTTTTGGCTGCTGTGGGTCTTTGTTGCTGCATGACAGCTTTCTCTAGTTGTAGCGAGTGAGGGCTCCTCTTTGTTGCAGCGCGCGGGCTTCTCATTGCGGTCGGTGGCTTTTCTTGTTGTGGAGCATGGGCTTTAGGCACGTGGGCTTCAGTAGTTGTGGCACGTGGGCTCAGTAGTTGTGGCGCATGGACTTAGTTGCTCTGCGGCATGTGGGATCTTCCCAGGCCAGGGCTCGAACCCATATCCCCTGCATTGGCAGGCGGATTCTTAACCACTGCACCTCCAGGGAAGTCCCCTCTGTCCCCTTCTGAAGAGACAGATTCCCTCATGAGAGGTGCACGTGGCATCCCCATGCCTTTGTGGTGCCTGCTGCAGAGCGCTGACACTGGGCTCCAGCCTGTCTTAATTCACTCCGCCCAAGTCACTGAGTGTCCCCATGATGGGCACCTCAGTGAGCTGGTGATTCCCATGTTCAAGTATTAGGGGACATGTGACTTCACACTGAGAAACATAAAGTGCAATGGGACGCAGTAAGCAGTCCGTCCTCTTGTTTGTCAGGGAACGTGACTTTAACCAGGGATTCTGGGTGCTGGAGATTAGAGAAGAGGGATGGGAGAGGAGGACGGAGCAGGGAGGGATGGTGAAGTAACAGGGTCATTTTATCATTTACCAAGGGGAGGTGTGGGGCTGGCAGTGAGTGGAACATAGGCAGCAGGTAGAGAAATCAGACAGAAAAGAGCAGCTGAAGACTTGTACTGGGTTGAACAGTGTCCACCCCATCCCCAAGAATTCACATCCTTCCTGGAACCTCAGAATGTGCCATTATTTGGAAATAGGGGAGTTGCAGATGTCATTAGTCAAGACGATGTCAAACTGTAGTAGGGTGGGCTCTAAATCCAACATGACTGGTGTCGCTATAAGAAGAGGAGAGACCCAGAGAGCCAGGAGGAGATGCCATGTGGAGACAGAGGCAGAGGTTGGGACAATGCAGGGCCAAGCGAGGAATGTCAAGATTACTGGCAGGCCTTTCCCACCTTCTGAGATGGCCCACACTCTGTAGAGTTTGTATCTCTCTAAATAAATCCACTTCTTACCTAACACTTTGTCTCTCACTGAATTCTTTCTGCGATGAGACATCAAGAACCTGAGCTTCATTAAGTCCTGAAACCACGGAACACGGGGTCGAGCCCTGGTCCAGGAAGATCCCACATGCCGTGGAGCAACTAAGCCCATGCGCCACAACTACTGAGCCCACGTGCCACGACTACTGAAGCTCATGTGCCTAGAGCCCATGGTCCGCAACAGGAGAAGCCACTGCAATGAGAAGCCCGCGTACCGCCAACGAGGAGTAGCCCCCGCTCGCCGCAACCAGAGAAAGCCCATGCACAGCAATGAAGACCCAACACAGCCAAAAATAAAAAAATTAACTTAAAGAAAAAGAATACCCCAATGTAAATGTCCAAATTATATGAACAGGCAAATTACACAAAAATTAACAATATGGAATGTTCACTAAAATTTTAAAAACTTTCAAATTAGAAAAAAAAAAAAAGATTGCTGGCAGCCACCGGAAACTAGGAAAAGGCAAAGAAGATTCTCCCTTAGAGCCTTCAGAGAGGGCACGGCCCTGCCAACACCCTGATTTTGGACTTCTGGTCTCCAGAGATGTGAGAGAATAAATGTTTGCTGTTTCAAGCACTGAGTTTGTGGTACTTTGTTATAGCAGCCCCAGGAACTGATACTGCGGAATCTCGCAGTGAGGCAGATTGGAAAATGCACTGTAATAATAGTTCATTTCATTCATTCAACAATTATTCACTTGCACCTACTCAGTGCCTGGCCCTGTGCTAAGTGCCGAGTAAGCCGTGGGCATGAAGTAGATGTGCTCGTGGCCCCATGGGGCCTCCAGCTAACAGGAGACAGATGCACATGGGACAGTCACGCAATGGATGGAGAATTACAAGTTGTAAAAAGTGCTGGGGAAAGCAAAGAATATGTTCTTATGAGTGCAATCGGGCAGGAGGGACAAAGCATAGGTGAGGAGTGGGATAGTTAGGGAGGACTCTGTGAGGAGGTGACGTTTCAGCCAGGAGTGTGTTGCAGGCGGAGCGGAAGAACCAGAGGAAGGGTGGCTGGGCATCTGGACTGAGCGGGTGGTGGGGCAGTGCTCACCCTCCAGGAACTGAAAGAGGGTGTGGCTGAGCTCAATGGGGAGAGGGGCGCAGCTGGGAGAGGGAGGCAGCCTCCTAGGGCTTACTGGGGCTCTGGGTTTATTCAAAATCAGTGAGAAACACTCCCAGTTAAACCTTCACCCCAGGTGGTCATGCACATGAATGAATTTTAAAATGGGGATGGGGGGCCCCTGGATGAAAGGCCATGATGAAGTGTTATCACCTCCTGGGCAGCAGTGGGTCACCTTGACTGAAAGGGCACCCTTACATCCCTCCTTCAAGTGTGTAAAAACCTCACACCAAATCTATATGGAAAAACAGGCCTACAGGGCTTCCCTGGTGGTGCAGTGGTTGAGAGTCTGCCTGCCGATGCAGGGGACACGGGTTCGTGCCCGGGTCCGGGAAGATCCCACATGCCGCGGAGTGGCTGGGCCCGTGAGCCATGGCCACTGAGCCTGCGCGTCCGGAGCCTGTGCTCCGCAAAGGGAGAGGCCACAAAAGTGAGAGGCCCGCGTACCACAAAAAAAAAAAAAAAAAAAAAAACAGGCCTACATCTGGATTCCAAATTGAGGGGAAAAGGAAGAAAAGCGGAGGTTGGAGGGGCTGCCCTTCTGCCCTTTACAGTAAAGCATCCTAACTATCAAGTCAGCCCTCTGAGGCTGGGTGGTGGCTCTGCAAGTGTGGGTGCCTTACTCAGGGGCAGTGTTTAGAGAACATTCTATGGGTCTCATCTCTCGCTCAGGGCTGCCCTGGATCTCAGAGGCCCTGCTTCTCTTGCGTGTGTGGGTGTCTCTTCCCTGTATAGACAGCAGGAACCTGGGAGGAAGGTGCGAGGGCTGAGAAGCTGGTCTCCCTTGAAGGGTCACAGATGGTGGTGGCCCCAGCTCAGCAGGGCCTCTTTCCCTCTTCTGTGACTTGGCAGGAGCAGGCCAGGGCCCTAGGGGTAAGTGCCACACAGGAAAGAAGCTCTCAGCATCTCTGGCCTCAATTGAAAGTCTCACTGTCCCATTTGGGTCTCCATTTTTATGTCTGTGTGCCTCTCATCTCTTTACTTGATAATATGTATTCATTCACCCACTCACTCATTTTTTCAACCAATATCCATTGTAGTCAGCATTCTCGAACTGCAAATAGCATCAAACTCAAATAAATCCAGAACCCTTAACATAGCTAAACGGGCTCCCACCCACCTCTGCATGGTCCCCTGCCCTCATTCATTATGTCCTGGTCACTCTGGCCTTTCAGTTCCTCAAAGATGCTGAGTACTTTGCTACCACCTAGCATTTGCACAGGCTGTCCCCTCTGCTGGGACCACTCCACCTCTTGTTTTCACCTGACTGACTCCACTCCCCTTCAGAAGCCAGAGATCTCCCACTAGTCCTCACCATCTCCCCTCAGTAGAAGCCAGTATATTACCATCTCACTTTGACATCATCTTGCTGCATCTGCGTCTGTCTCCTGTGTCAGGGGACTCATAACCACTCTTTGGAACCCATCATTCAGACCTGGGGTCCATCTTTTTCTCGCAGAATGGAGAGTACCCATCCACCCTCATTTTCATCATGTGACTCTAGCATGTGTACCGATGGAAACGTTCTTGGAAACAAGTTTACAAGGTGAAACTGGGTAGGTGCCAATGTGCCATCGGTCAGTGAGGAAGGCCGTCTCTGGGTCACCTGCTGCTCACCCCTACTCTTATCCAGTCCTCCACGATGGAAGACAGTGCCTAAATCTTCTTTCCTTCATCAAGGGCATTCCTTAGTTACATCTAGATACGCATAAAATGCTCCAAATATGCTTCTCCTCCCTTAACAACCATCCCCAAAACCTGCCCAGCAAGGTCAGTGTTGATTTCCCTGCCTTCGATTACTTTGTTGTCTCCTTTTCTTAACTGCCTGATAGAGCCGTGTCCTTCAGAAGGACTGGGTGGGTGGATCAAGGTCCTCTCTGCTCTGGGCTTGACTGCAGACCCAGTGCAAAACACTGTTCTAAATGCCGTGTTGACCCTACACCCCTCTGCTAATACGCTCCTCCAGAAGCTTGTTTGTTCATTCAAAAATATTTAGTAAGTGTTAGCTTTTGACCCAATTCACAACCACTATCTACTGATGGAAAACAGAGAGGGAGGAGACACAATCCTTGTTCTTAAGGAGCCTACATGGTGATGGGATTGAGAGAGGGCAGGAGAGAGTAGAAACCCAGGTCATTCCAAAGCAATAGGGCAAAGGCATGGAGGAAGGTGCATGTGGCGGTGGTGGGGGAAGAACTCTGACGTAGCCTAGAAGTTCTGCGAAGGTTTCCTGGAGGGAAGGCTTGTAGATGAACAGTGGTTAGCCTGGTAAAGAAGAATGTCCTTTAGAAATCCAGCAGACTTCCTGGGGATGACATTCAGAATTGCCAGATCTCCTTAGTCACCTGTTCAGAAACCATCTCTGCTAGAGGGAAGGGCCTGACACTCATTCAAGACTTGAAACTAAGTGAACTGAAACTACCAAAGCTATGACTGAGCCCCCAGAGAGTTCAAGTCCTGAGCACGTGAGGAGATCAGCCCCTCTCTCTAGCTTCTCGACAGAAGACAGGGCAAGTTCTTTCTGGGGAGAATATTACCCACCTCATTCTCTAGTGTGCTTTTATACCTACGTCTGGCATACACTAAAAAAAAAATTGTGACACATGAAGAAGCAGGAAAACGTGATCTTTCTTCGGGAAAAAAGAAACAAATAATAGAAACAGACCCACAGATAACCCAGCTGTTGGAATCAGCAGACTAGGTATTTAAAATAACTTTAAATACATTAAAGAATTTATGTAAAGAGATAGACAAATATAGGGAAAAATGGACTAATTCAACAGAAAAATGAAAACTTATTTAAAAAAAAACAAATGGAAAAATTTGAATTAAAATATATAGTATCTGAAATGAAGAATTCCTTATATATGTAAGTTTAACAGTAGACTAGACACAGGATAAGAAAGAATCAGTGAACTCAAAAACATGCCAGTTGGGCTTCCCTGGTGGCACAGTGGTTGAGAGTCTGCCTGCTGATGCAGGGGACACAGGTTCATGCCCCAGTCTGGGAGGATCCCACATGCCGCAGAGCGGCTGGGCCCGTGAGCCATGGCTGCTGAGCCTACGCGTCCGGAGCCTATGCTCCACAACAGGAGAGGCCACAACAGTGAGAGGCCCATGTACCGCAAAAAAAAAAAACCCAAAAACCAACAACAACAACAAAAAACATGCCAGTAAATATACAATTACCACATAACCCAGGAATTGCATTCTTCGGCATTTATCCCAGAGAAATAAAACCTCATGTTCACACAAAAGCCTATACATGAATGTTCATAGCTGCTTTATTGGTAATAGCCAAAAACTGGAAAAAACTCAGACGTCCTTCAGATAGTATGTGCATACCATGGAATGCATCTCAGTAATAAAAAGGAATGAACTACTGATAAATGCAAAAACTTAGATGAATTTCAAGGGAATTGCGCTCAGTAAAAAAAAGCCAATCCCAGAGGTTACATACCATATGATTCCATTTATGTAACATTCTTGAAATGACAAAATTATAGAGATGGAGAACAGATTAGCTATGGTCAGGGGTTAAGGAAGGGGTGGGGATGTGGTAGGGAGGTGGGGTGGTTATAAAAGGGCAACATGAGGAATCCTTATACTGATGGAACTGTTCTGTATCTTGACTATGGTGGGGGACACATGAACCTACTGTTGTGATCAAATTGCACTGGACTAAACACATGCACACACATACATCAGATCAGTACAAGTAAGACTGAGGAAATCTGAATAAGATTGGTAGATTCTATTAATTTCATTATCATGGTTGTGATATTGTACTACAGTTCTGCAAGATTTTATCATTGGGGGAAATGGTACAGGATCTGTTTGTATTACTTTTTTTTCCCCTTTTAAATTTTTATTGGAGTATAGTTCATTTACAATGTTATGTTAGTTTCTGGTGTATAGCAAAGTGAATCAGTTATATAGATATATATATCCACTCTTTCAGATTCTTTTCCCATATAGGTCATTACAGAGTATTGAGTAGAGTTCCCTGTGCTATACAGTAGGTCCTTATTAGTTATCTGTTTTTTTAAAAAATAGCTCTTTATTGGAGTATAATTGCTTCACAATACTGTGTTAGCTTCTGCTGTACAACAAAGCAAATCAGCCACATGCATACACATGTCCCCATACCCCCTCCCTTTTTTTTTTTTTTTTTTTTTTTGCGGTACGCGGGCCTCTCACTGTTGTGGCCTCTCCTGTTGCGGAGCACAGGCTCCTCACGGGCCTAGCCGCTCCGTGGCACGTGGGATCTTCCCGGACCAGGGCACGAACCCATGTCCCCTGCATCGGCAGGAGGACTCTCAACCACTGTGCCACCAGGGAAGCCGCCGCTCCCCTCTTGAGCCTTCCTCCCATCCTCCCTATCCCACTCCCCTCAATCATCGCAAAGCACCAAGCTGATCACCCTGTGCTATGCTTCTGCTTCCCACCAGCCAAATATTTTACATTCAGTAGCGTGTATGTCGATGCTAGTCTCACTTTGCCCCAGCTTTGCCCTCCCACCCCACGTCATCAAGTCCATTCTCTATGTCTACCTCTTTTATTTTTTTAATTGAGAGTCATCTCTATTAATTTATTTATGTATTTTTGCTGTGTTGGGTCTTCGTTTCTGTGTGAGGGCTTTCTCTAGTTGTGGCAAGCGGGGGCCACTCTTCATCGCGGTGTGCGGGCCTCTCACTATCGCGGCCTCTCTTGTTGAGGAGCACAGGCTCCAGACACGCAGGCTCAGTAGTTGTGGCTCACGGGCCTAGTTGCTCCGTGGCATGTGGGATCCTCCCAGACCAGGGCTCGAACCCGTGTCCCCTGCGTTGGCAGGCAGACTCTCAACCACTGCGCCACCAGCGAAGCCCTCTGTGTCTACCTCTTTATTCCTGCCCTGCAACTAGGTACATCAGTACCTTTTTTTTAGATTCCATATGTATGTGTTAGCATACAGTGTTTTTCTCTTTCTGACTTACTTCACTCTGTATGACAGACTCTAGGTCCATCCACCTCACTACAAATAACTCAATTTTGTTTCTTTTTATGGCTGAGTAATATTCCATTGTATATATGTGCCACATCTTCTTTATCCATCTGTCAATGGACATTTAGGTTGATTCCATGTTCTGGCTATTGTAAATAACGCTGCAGTGAACATTGTGGTGCATGTCTCTTTTTGAATTATGGTTTTCTCAGGGTATGTATTATTTCTTACAACTGCATGTGAATCTCTTTTTTAAAAGAGAAAGGAAGGACTTCCCTGGTGGCACAGTGGTTAACAATCCGCCTGCCAATGCAGGGAACACAGGTTCGATCCCTGGTCTGGGAAGATCCCACATGCTGCGGAGCAACTAAGCCTGTGCACCACAACTACTGAGCCTGCGCTCTAGAGCCCGTGCCACAACTACTGAAGCCCGCGCGCCTAGAGCCCATGCTCCACAACAAGAGAAGCCACCGCAACGAGAAGCTTGCGCGCTGCAATGAAGAGTAGCCCCAGCTTGCCGCAACTAGAGAAAGCCTGCGCACAGCAACGAAGACCCAATGCGGCTAAAAATAAATAAATAAATAAATTTATTAAAAAAAAAAAAAAAAAAAAGAAATACCAAAGAAAATTCTTTAAGACAACAGGAAATTATCTCAGACTGAAGGCCAGATCTGCAGGAAGAATAAAGAATATAAGAAATGGTAAGTATTTGGGTAAATATAAAAGACTATTTTTTTTGTCTTTAAAGCAAAAATAATAAGCAATTTGTGTGGGATTTATAACATGTATAAATAATTTTGACAATAGCTCATAATTTGACAATAATTTGACAAAAGGACAGGAAGGGATAGTTCTGTCAGAACAGTTCAATTTGTCCATTGTGAAGTGATTACAAATTAACTCAAGGAAGACTATTATTGGTTAAGGTTGCACATTGTAATGTCTAAAATACCTATGAAAAATAATACAAGGAGATATAATAAATATATAATCTATTCAACTCTCATGACAAGTAGGTAGAATGAGCATTAACACCCAATTTCACAGGTAGAAAAACTGAGGCTTGGAGAGGCTAAAGCTTTGCCTGAGGGCACCAGATGGGAAACGGGTGCACCAGAACTTAAGACAGGTTTTCAGACCCCCAAGCCCAGTGTCCCTCCCATCATTCTGAGGTTCAACAAACTTTCTCTGTGCAGGACCAGATAATAAATATTTTAGGCTTCATGGGCCACAGGGTCTCTGTCACAACTACTGAACTCTGCAAAAACAGCCACAGAAAATTCACAAATAATCGAGCATAGCAGTGTTCCGATAAAACTTTTTATTTATAAAAACAGGTGGTGGGCCAGATTTGGCCCATGGGTCACTGTTTTCCAGTCTTGCATTATGCTACTGTCCAGTGGTTTTGTGGCTCTGGCCCAGAGAAGTCATTGTGATCCACAGCCAGCATCCACAACCACCAACATAGCAACAGGCTCTTTTTGGTCTATGGCTGTCCCCCGCCCATCTCCCCTGCCTGGCTCCCGTGGGCTCTGGCCCCAGCCTTATGATAAATAGAAACCTTAGTTCCTTTTCATTCCTTCCTCAGGGGAAATATCCAGCAACAGGTCAGGGACTGCTGGGCCCCTATTACTGCGTCACATTTTGCTCCCTCACCTCTCCTTTCCAGCCTTAAAAATAAACCCACAGCGCTTCCACCAGCAGCAACTCACTGCCTTCTCACTGTCTCCCTGTGGCCTTTACTTGAAGCTCTCTCCCCTGAGGGCTTCCAGTCCTTAGGGTCAGCTCAGCTCTTGACAACCAAGACTTTAAAACACACACAAACAATATTTGCAAGAGGCTGATGTGCTCCAATAATGCCCCATGACTAACATTTAGCAATGACTCTGTGGCAGCCCAGGCAAGAGAGGCCAGAACTGAAGGCTTAACTGAAAGACAGAGCAGGAAACCATCCGGTTGCTGTCCTTTTGTTCCCCTGGCAGAGAAAGCCCCAGACTGTTACTTAAGGCTGCTCAACAGTTTCTAGTTTACAAAATATCCCCAGACTATTTTCAGCAGATTTCCCTTCCAGGACACCCATCTCACCCACCAGCTGGCATCACTGTGTCAATTTTGTTATACTTTTTTTTTTTTTTTTTTTTTTGGTCTCGCCATATGGCATGTGGGATCTTAGTTCCCTGATCAGGGATCGAATCCGTGCCTCCTGCAGTGGAACCGCGGAGCCCTAACCACTGGATGGCCAGGGAATTCCCTCAATTTGTAATTAAGGAAATAAAAACCTCTGCTGGGTTTAACAACTTGCTCAAGGTCACCGAGCTCACTTAGGACTAGAATCATTCATGCAAATATTTACTGAGCACCTACTGTGTGCCTGAGGGTGTTCTTCTGGGTCTGAGACACACAGAGACTAAAATTGCTGTAAATAAATAAATAAAATAAGGCCGCATGAGTCCCTGCCCTCACGATGCTGACCTTCTGGAAGGAGGGACAAATGATAAGATAAATATGCAAACTGTGTCATTATTTGCTAGGGGGTAGGGGATGCTAGGGGTGGGGTGGTATTTGGTATAGGATGGTCAGGGAAGACCTTACGAGCACAGAGACCAGCAGGAGGTGAGAGAAGGAGCGATCTGGGGAGGTGCTTTCTTGGTAGAGGGACTCCAAGTCTGAGATGTTGAGGCAGGAGTGTGCCCAGTGTGCCCTGGGAACAGCAAAGAAGCCAGTGTTTCTGGAGCAGAGTGACCTCGGAGGAGTGTGGAGATGCAGCGGCGGGAGGGAGTGGACCCATCATGTGGAGACGGCGTCTTATTCATTTCCAGGTACACTTTGCTTAGCACAGCACAGAGCAAAGCACAGCTGATCAGAGGTTTATGGGAGCTTGTCTGGCTGCAGTAACAGATGAGGGGGAGCTCTACCCTGCAGGTGACCTGGTGTTCAGTCCTCACCTGGAATCTGTCCAGGAGCTCCTGCGGGGAGGAGGGGCATAGGTAGAGTGCGTGGGGAGAGGCCTCCAGCTCTCTGCACTGAAAGATCAGCACCTGGATAAAAACGAGATGGGATCTGGGAAGGGAAGACCCCTCCACCCCCTACCCCCACCTCTCCCTGCCCCCCAAGGCCACCCTCTGGGAGGCTCGTGTTTGTTGTTACCCTAGGCAGGCCCCTGCCCAGACCTCTGACCTCTGCCCTGGCCCTGGGGCTGTGCCTCAGCTCACCTGCCCCAACTGTGACCACCTGGCAGTCATCTGTGGCCACAGGGAAAGGGAGGGCTCTGGGAGGGGAAATGGGGAAACCAAGGTCAGGTCTCTGAACCCTTCTCTCCTCTGCTCCCTTCCGCAGGGCCCTGTCTCAGGCCAGGAAAGTGGGGAAAAGGGGAAGAGAAAGGAACTATCCTGTGCTAAGCACTTACTGTGTACCAGAGGTCATGACCTCGCGCATCCTGTTGGGCACCATCCCTGCAGGGCGGGCGGTGGAACCTCTGAGCTATGGGAGGCTGGCCCAGGGTCCTTCTGGGTAGGTCATGACTGGCTTTTTTTGCTTTTAGCACTTGGTGTTATAGATTTTTTTTTCTTGAAGTATAGTTGATGTACAATATTC
The DNA here is from genome assembly GCF_026419965.1 of Kogia breviceps. Taxonomy (NCBI): domain Eukaryota; kingdom Metazoa; phylum Chordata; class Mammalia; order Artiodactyla; family Physeteridae; genus Kogia; species Kogia breviceps. The sequence continues at coordinate 42,399,440 of NC_081319.1, forward strand.
TATAAGTTATAGGTGTACAATACATTGATTCACAGTTTTTAAAGGTCATACTCCATATATAGTTATTATAAAATATTGGCTGTAATCCCTGTGTTGTACAATATATCCTTGTAGCTTATATAGACTTCTTAAAAAAAGTGAACATTTGAGGAAACAGAGATTCTGAAAACTCATACACATTAAGTGTACAGCTCAACAAATCCTCATAAACTCTGCCATCAGCACCCAGATCATGAAACGGAAACCAACAGCACCCACCTCCAGACACTCACCAGCTGGTGACCTCAGGCAGGTTCCCCGACAGCTCCAAGCCTCAGTCTGCCCATCCGTAAAGTGGGGCCCTGCTTGTTAACCTCCTCACAGCACGTCTGGTGAGGATTAAATGGGATAAAGCATTTAATCATAAGAACACTGGCCGAGCCATCAGCCTTTCTACATACATGAACTCATCGAACCCTCGCAACAACGCCAAGGTTAAAACTGTCATCCCCACTTCCCCAGGTGAGGAGACGGAGGCTCGGGGGGTTAAGCGGCCCGCTGAGCTCTCAGGACCAGTACCTGGGAGAGCGGGGACTCCAGCCAAGGCGAGTTCCAGGGTCCCCCATCTCACCCGCCATTTGCCAAGCTCAATCTCTGCACAAAGTTAAGCTTAATACGCAGTAGAGTCCCAACTTATCACTGTGCTTCCATCAACAATACAGATGACTCCCACCATAGGTGGGTGCTGTCACAGGAGGGTTCCCTGCAGTTTGATGCCTCCGGTGATGGTGTCACCTGAGCCCAGGTGAAGATGGGGGCCTCCCTCTGTAACTGTCCGCCTTGGCCCCAGCCTCAGGCCCTTCCCTGACTGGCAGCTGTGGCTTGGATTAATCCTCAAGACTAAATTGCCCTCCCCACAACACTCCTAGTCACCTGGTGTGAAGCTCATCCTCTGTCAGGCAAAACTGAATTACCAGTTACCTCCCCCAAAGCAGGTTTCTGGCTGTGGGCTTGTGCATGTGTTGTATGCTGGCATGTATGGCGCGGGGTGTGTGTGCAGTATGTGTGGTATCGTGTTATGTGTGTGTGTGCGTGTTGAGGTGTGGGTGTGAGTGTGTGTATGTGGGGTGTGTGTGTATGCGGTATGTGTGTGTTGTGTATGGGCTGTATGTGGTCTGAGGAGTGTGTGTGTGGCATGTGTGGTGTGTGTGTGTGTGTGTGTGTGTGTGTGTGAGGTGGGATGGGGTAGGGTGGGGGTGTAAGTCTCCAGGACCAAAACAAGGTGAAGCATTTAGGGCTGTGTCACATTTCTACCGTTAATGAACAGCCCTGACCCTTCAGAAACAGGAATCTGAAGAATTTCCCAGTTTTCCAGCAGGGCACGTGGGAAACGTGCCTTTCTCTACCTTTTAAAATGCCCCACTTCTTCCAAACCAGCAAAACACTCCAAACTGTCTCCATTAATCAATGTGTGAATCTCATGGAGGAAGAAAGTGGGGAGAACTAGAGACCAATAAACGGACCTTTGAAGTAAAAAATCAGTCATTTATAAAGTGGCACAAAGCAGATCTGTGATTTCATTCATTTCTGGAGTGAGTCCTGGAGTCCAGGACAGAGGGCAGGGCCGGCATCAGCAGGCAGGCGATGAATGAGTTATTTCAGAGCCACAGTTAGCAGCGTTCACACTCTTAGAAGGTAAACAGTCGTCACTCAGGAGATGCCTATATACCCAGGTGTCACCAGACAACTGAGATATTTAGAAGATAACAGATTTACAGAGAGCCAAGAATGTAAAAGCAAAGATTGTTCAGGTGGTGGAGGCAGGTGGCTGCCCACCGAAGATTTGGGTTCCCCTTCCCTTAAGCAGAGTTGTTCTTGGGAAGGGGCTGCCCAGCTGGGACCACATTTCCCAGCCCCCTGAAGCCAAGAGAACGTGGGCAGAAGTGATGTATGGCCATTTCCAGACCCGGCCCATAAAAACCACCTTAAGAAATTCCACCTCTCTCTGGCCATATCTGAGGGCTGGATATCAACATCCAGGGTAACTTGAGAGCCAAGAGGTGAAGGTGGTGGAGGTTCCTTCAGCCTGGGTCCCTCCATCAAGCTGGAATGGGATGGAGCAGGATCCCTCCCTGCTCCCTTCTCCAGAGAATTAGACTTAGGGAATGAGAAATAAAGTTTGCTGAGTGAGTAAGCCCACTGTGGCTTAGGGGTTCATCTGTTATAGTTACATTAACAGCTGATAATTTTTGAAAAATTATTGCTCAAGATGATTGGTAGACAATCAAGATACTGGCAGACCACTAAGGTGTTAATGCACAATTAAGGGGTTGCAGGTAATCATGAGGTAACTTGTAACTGAGGTCTACTGCACTCACTAAGAGGGGAACTGACTCCTAAGATGTTAGTAGTTATCTTAGTTCTGGCTGCTGTAACAAAGTACCATAGACTGCATGGCTGAAAAACAACAGAAATTTATTTCTCAAGGCTTGGGAGGCTGAAGTCTGAGATCAGGGTGCCAGTTTGGTCGAGTTCTGGTGAGAACCCTCTTCCGGGTTGCAGACTGCTGACTTCTTGTGTCCTCATGTGGCAGATCGCAGAGAGGAAGCAAGCTCTCTTGTGACTCTCATGAGGACACTAATCCCACCCACGAGGGCTGCACCCTCATGACCTCACCTAGTTACCTCCAAAGCCCCACCTGCTAGTATCATTACATTTGGAAGTACGATTTCAACATATGAATCTTAGGGGGCTACAAACATTCAGGCCATAATAAAAATCAGTTAAGATATTACTAGAAAGCTAACATGTTATCTGATAACTAACAGGTTAACTGACAACTAACCATGGAGATACCTGGTGACATCTGGCTTTTCAGCCTATTTCCACGTGGTGGCTGCCTTGTGTCCTGCTCACTGACAGCGAGCCCCCTGGGGAACCCTCCTCGCAAAGCCCCACTGGCCCACCCTGTCCCTGTTTCTACTGGAAGGGAGCTGCCTTTTCGCTGATGAATGACATTCCAGGTTCAGTGAATAATAGCACCTTTTGGGTGGCCCCGCCTCCCCAGTTGACCCCACAGTGTCCACTATACCCACTGGACACTCGCCCCTCACCTCACCCTGTCTGAGGAAGGGGATCCCTGCCCAGGCCTGGTTCTTCTCCTGGTCCCGAGGCAGCCCATGAGGGTGCAGCTGCAGCAGGTGTGGCAGGCGAGTCCACCTTTAGTGGGGGCTGGGGCGAACCACCCCTAAGTAATCCCAGATGAGGTTCTTCTGTGGGCAGAGGAAAGGATGTTCTGGGGAAGACACCGGCCCGGCTGCTGTGAGGCCAGGCAGCTCTCGCTGTGCCCACAGGCCCAGGCCAGCTCTCCCCTTCCATGGGATTCTCCTCGCAGTATGTGGAGTAGAGCAAAGTTGACCCCCTGACTTCTAGGTCTCACTGATGGGGCTCAAAGGTGAGGGCTCCCTGGGAGTGGTCAGTCCCAGGCTCAGAGAGAAAGCCCAGACCTCTCCCTGGGCAGCAGGGAGGTGCTCACCCAGGTGTCCTCAGATCAGGAAGTGTGGGCTTGGCAGGTTCTAGGGTACTCTGAGAGCCAGAAATCAGGGCTGTCTTGGAAAACCCAGGAGGTTCAGGGCTGGTTTGCATCAAGGCCTTTGGGAAGCAATGTGGTGGGGTAGGGTCGGAATCACGGCTCTGCCAGCCTCTCATGTGGTCTTGAACTGGGCCCCTTTTGTGGTAAGGCCCTTACAACAGGGCCTGGCACATAACTAGTCCTCGCTAAGTGGTAAATGTTATTATTGCTGCTGATATCGGGGCATCTCAGGCATCACTGGGTGTCTGGCACAGGCCTGCTCTTCCAGAAGCCAGACAAGAACTGGAATTCAAGTTCAGGGCTTGAGGCGCATGGAGGTGAGTCATGACTGTTGGGTTCCAGGCGCGTGACTCCAGCAGGCCTGGCTCCCCACCCCAGCAGGGCCTCGTTATCCCTGCATCCGCTCCCTCATGTGGGCAGATGCAATGAAGGCCTGGAGTGAGGTTAACTGTTCTGGATGGCTGTTGGCCCCACCCTTGGATCCGAGGCTGCTGCCCACAGGACTGGCCCTTCCCCGGCCGTTCCAGGCTGCCCCCTCCCTGCCAGCACTGCCTGCCCACCCACCCTGGGGGGATTCCTCCTTGCTCATTGTTGGTCACCCCAGATTCCGATCTCCAGACTCATCAGCTTGGATGAGAGCCTTTGGCCGCCTACCCTCTGAGCTTCAGACAGGGACTCAGCCCATGAAACAGATGTTTTCGGCTTGCTCTTCTCACAGGAAGAAACGGGAGTACAGACTCTACTCATTTTGTCTACCCTGATGGTTTCCACAATTAAGAATATTTATCTCCTGAGCTATGTTTTGCCTGGTGGTATCACCAGGCTTTTCCTGCAGGGTAGGGGCAGGGGCCCCTGAGGGGAATGAGCACAGAATGGGGGTCAAGATACTCCTTCACTTACTGTAGGACCTTAAGCAAGTCACAGCCTGTGTGAGCCATGGTTTTGTCATCTGCAAAAGGGGGAATGACACCTTCCGGTTTGGTCTCACCCACTGCCTTGAATGCAGCAGCACTGCCCAGAGCCACCCAGCCCAGGGCATCAAGGCAGGCCCAAGGCAGCTCAGCTTGTCCTCACTCCACCCTATGTTCATCCACATCTCTTATGGCTCTGCGTCTGTCCAGAGCGTTTCCTCACCCACAGACTCGCTGCTTCTCAGGCTTCTCAGGACTGCTTCTCAGGACTCTCACCTTCTCTCCTTGTGGTGGTCGCCTTGGGTGCTCCACCCGGGTCCTCCTCACAAGCAGGGGTGCCTGTTCCCAGCTCCTGTGCATGCTGGCTGCCGACGGCTCAGCTGTGCTCCTCTTGGGAAACCTTCCCTGAGCCAGTGGGAGTCCCTTCATCCCAAGATGCCCAGGAAATTACTAACTATCCCCCTCCACCCGGTGTTGGCCCACAGCCAGTGATGGACGGATTCAGGGTACAAAAGCCCATCCCCCTTCTTTAAGGAGGGTCTGTGGGGAGGTGAATCACGAGTGTGGGGCTCCAGTCTGCGGGGCCACATACATGCCAGAGCTCCAGTTCAGAATTCCCATGGCAGAAAGAACAAGAGCTGTATTTCCTCCCAAGACATCTCACTTCTTCCCTCTCGGAAGGCAGGCTGGGGCTGCAGAGAAAGCATGAGCTGTGAACAGAAAGGCAGAACTGGGGCTGAATCCTGGCTCGAGCAGTTATCAGTGGCATGATGTAGGTAATCTGCTATACTTTTCTAGGCTTCAGTTTCCTTCTTTATAGGATGTGGGTCATAATTCCCACTTTGTAGCACTGATGTGAGGATTTAAGAGCACCAGCAAACCCCTTGCACGGTTCCTGGTGCACAGAATGACCCTGTAGCCTTGTGTGCCTCCTTCCCTTCCCTCCTAGGGGGAGAAACATCAAGAGGGCAGCTGGTGGTGGAGGCCAGGGCAGCTGGTGCAGGAACCATGCCCTCTTTGGCCTGAGTGATGGCCAACTGTGGCCCAGCAGAAATGTCATCAGCCCAGTGGCATGTTGCTGCGTGTCCGTGTGCACTAGTGGCCTCATAACCCTGACTTGGGCTCAGTTCAGGAATCAAACCACCTGGAAATGAAAACCAAAGCCAACTTCGGATCCTCAGCTTTTGGTTTGGAGGCCATCTTGTCTGAGCATTGGCCTGCCAAGAAGCCTGTGGGCCATGAGTGGATTGCAAGGATTTCTGGTGGACTTCTTTATGTGGCCTCAAACCTCTAGCTCACACCACTGGGCCATCTGCCCCCAGCAGCCTCAGGCCATCAATCAGTAAACCCTAAGCCAAGGCAGCAAAGGCAATAAGAATAATGGCCACTCCATTCAGTCATGAGGCTTCCCTAGTAAGCCCCAAGCTTCTAGCCAACATCTCAATTTTCCTGACTTCAAGCAAGATGGGCAACTAGGTGAGGGGACTGGTAGACACAGTGGATGGCATAAGGGGATTTGGAGGCCAGAGGACCTGGGTTTGGGTTCGGTTCTTCTACTTAGCTGTGGAAACTGAGCAAATTACTGAACCTCAGAACCTGGGTATCTTCATATTTATGAGAGAATAATTCCTTCCCTCTAGGGTTTTAGTGGAAATTAAATGACATAATGCAAGTGAACTTGTTGAGTCCAGTTTTTGACCTAATCAAGGCAGTTAATAAAGGACTGAGATCATTTCCCACCCCAGGGATCAGATTTTTCTGTTCAATTTTTCCATTACACCAACCATCTCAGTAGTACCAATGAGCTCTTGTTTTTAAAAGTTTTATCCTCTTGGAGAAAAAGGTCTGCAAAGACATGCTGGTTAGTCCAGTGGCCTTGAGGCTGGACTCACCATTGCTGTGGCCAGATCATGTGCAGACAAAGGGCTTCCTACACTCATCTTGTCAACAGATTCAAGCCCACTTACCTTGCTTCTGGAATAAACAAGACAATCAAGCAAAAACACTCACCTCTTGTACCAAATATCCTCATCCGTTCACTTATATTTAATCCACGTTTATTGGTACATGGAATTAGATTGTGTACACTCAAGTCAACTCTAGGAACGTCTTAAATATTTGCTCCAGAGTTCCGGTCCCTGCCTTCCCTTCTGGTCCTAGTCTTTCCCAGCTCTACTTCATTGTGTTTTGGTTGTTGCCAAATTCATCTCAGTTAAGCTGAAGGTTAGGGAGAGAAAGGACTAGTTAGACATATGGTTCAAAAGCATCAATTAATCTGGTGGTTTTCAAACTTAGATGTCCGTTAGAATCACCTGTGGAGCTTTTAAGATTTCCCAGATGCCCAAGTGCACTTTAGATCAATTAAAGCAGGATTTCTGGGCATATGGGGATCAGGCAGAATATTAAGTTTGAGCCAAGTGACTTAGCTGCTGTTACTAACGTTCCTGAGTCAGTATGGTCTACCATGTTCTGTAAGTTCCCCATGCATCCCACTTTATAACAGTCCACGTGGAGTCAGGCACACAGCCAGTGCTTCAGATGACGATGGAATACCTCAATCTGTTCCTGATTAACTCCCAGAATTGGAATATGGTGGCTATTCCAGGATCACACATATGTCCCAAAGTCATACATGACAAACATTTTATTCCATTAAAAAAAGTCATCTGTTAACTGCTGAAGTGCAGGGGACCACAGCTGAGGCTACTTCAGAAAAAGGCATCAGAGAATGAATACAGATTTTCAGTGTCACAAAATGGCTAGATTCTCCTCCTCCTCCCCCTATTAAATAGTAATCAGTGGCTTAGGCCAGTTCTGGTAAGAGCACCTGATAGTTGACTTCACAGAAACCCAGGATCACCCTAATATACAATGACACAGGGTCTCCCTGGCAGCCAACTGCTGTGGCTCAAGCACAGGAGGAGACGCCTGGGTGGCATCAGTCCCACCCCCTGCGGTGGACTTGCTCTTCCTAATGACTGGCTCTGGGGGCCACATCCATGGCGGCATCACCATCTGCAGCGCACGTGAGCAGACTCCCTGTTGAGCTGCAGCGGGCTCCGAGATTTGTTCCATCCGAGGCTGGAACCAGCTCCGTTCCATTTCACTTCACAGCAAATTTTACACCCTGAGGGAGTAGTTAGGAAGCGCTGCTCACCATTCACAGTGGGAAGTGGTACTTTGCCCAAGAGCCTGAGTACCAGGATCAGAGAAGGCCGGGCAGGCAAGTCCAGCTGGGCTGGAGTGGGAACAGCCTGCACGGCAGGGCTGAGAAGTGGTGGGAGTGCTGGCAGCCAGACTAGCCCTGCTTGCCTTTTGATTCTGAGCAACTTCTTCTTTTTTTTTGGCTGTGCCAGCCCACAGGATCTTAGTTCTCTGACCAGGGATCGAACCCGGGCCCACGGCAGTGAAAGCGCCGAGTCCTAACCACTGGACCACCAGGGAATCCCCCCGAGCAACTTCTGAAGACCCCAATGTCCATTCCGCATATGGATATTTGGACACGACCCAAATGGCTTCTCCATCTAGCCTGAAGGCGGGAGACAATCCACCACGATGCTGAGGCTCTGTCACCTGTTCAACAGTGACTGCCCACGCTGCTCCTGAGCCCCTGTGCCTCCTCAGTTTAGCCTCATGTTCCTAAGACCTGACTAAGGCAGTGCAATTTCTGGGGTCCAGAAGCTCCCAGGATGCTCGAGAGGCTTCGTGCTCATCCTCACTTGCTTTTCAATTCACCTTCTCGCTCCCACCCAGCTGAATCTCTGGTGGCTTCCTATGGGGCTAGATGCTTCCTCCACCCTGCAAGGGTGGAGGAAGGTACTGGGTCCCCACCCCGCTTCACTCATATTTCTCCTCTGCCTCCACCCACCTTCACCCCTGCACCAGGCCACATCTCAGAGGCACTCTATTGATGCCAGCCCGTCAGAGTACAAAGGCAGACATTCAAGACACTGGGCTTGGGGCTTGGTGGCGCAGTGGTTAAGAATCCGCCTGCCAATGCAGGGGACACGGGTTCGAGCCCTGGTCTGGGAAGATTCCCACATGTCACGGAGCAACTAAGCCTCTGCGCCACAACTACGGACCCTGCGCTCTAGAGCCCATGAGCCACAACTACTGAGCCCACGTGCCACAACTACTGAAGCCTGCGTGCCTAGAGTCCGCACTCCACAACGAGAAGCCACGACAAAGAGAAGCCCGCGTACTGCAACGAAGACCCAACACAGCCATAAATAAATAAATAAATAAAATTTATGTATATATATTAAATAGACATTTGGCTTTTTCCTGCCCCTGGGCCCCAGACTCCTTCCTTCATCCCAGACCTGGAGGAGGTGCCTCAAGCCCTCGTGGTAGCCGCAGCATCCCTGCAGTCACTCCTGCACCAGGAAGTTGATGAGGGCGGTTCGGGGGGAGAGGAAGGCCTTCTTGATGCTTCGCCCCTGTAAGAGCCTGACACCGAGTTCACTTCGGAGAACCAGTTCGTGGACTTTGTCCTGGTCCTGGGCAACTTGTTGGGGCACAGGGATTTTGCCGCAGGCTTTGTTGTTGATCTGAGAAGGTGAAAAGCCGAGTCAAACAATGAGGAAAGTCCTGAGAGTGGCAGGCATCCAGACATCAATACCCACTGCCCCTCCAGGGTACTGCTGCCTCTGTGTGGGGAGGGAGTACGGGAAAAAGGAAAGAAAAGGCAGCACCCAGCTTCTCGGAAGAACAAAGTGCACTTAGATGGGTAGGATTAACGCCTGAACACTTTCGATAAGGAGAGGGAGAGGGCGCCACCTTGTATTTCCTGAGTGCTGCCCCATCACAGCTGTGGTGGAAACTATGTCAAAAAATCCTCAGCATGAGATGGCTTAGGCTGTATCCAGGCGGAGAGGGATTATTGTGTTACTGAAGCTCAAATCAAATTCAGATCTGGCTACAGGGTGTGTCACCGAGGATTTACCTAGATCTCACGTGGACTAATTTCTGGGGCGTGTAGGCAACCTCCCTCCCTGCTGACTGGCTCCAGAAGGGTGCACTCAAGTTTGACCACCTGGAAGCTGGACCCACATCACACACAACTCTTGCCTAAAATGGGCCAGTACGGTTCTAGCCGTATTCACTGAATATTAGTTTCATAAGGATAAACTTCATATCAGATATGAACTGATACTGCCACCGAGGAAAGCGACACATGGCCCAAATAGCTTCTGAACAGCTGTGCTTCATATCCTCCATCCCATCGCTCCTGTAAGAATGCTTATGTTTTTTTCAAAAATGCTCCTGTTTTTAACTTGGAAAATAAAGTCACTGTGTTATGAAAATTTACCAGGAATAACTTCTGAAGTTTCAACCCAAGCACATTTTCCAGGATCCCTTAATCATCCACCTTATCTTTTCAGATTTCTGTAGAATTTAGTGGCATTTTTATGGGCTGCATTAGCCTAGATCACTGCGTGGGAGACAAGTAAGACATCACCTCAAACAGCGGCTGCTTGACTTTAGAAAGGTCTCCCAGTCCCCATTTGGTGGGCTTGCAAGCTTCTGGCCCTTCAGCTTTGCCACCTCCACTTCATCGCTCAGCCTTGGTCCGGGCCTCTGCATTGTTCTCTTGGACTTTTCCAACAGCTGCCTGGAGGGCCCCCGGCCACGAGCACTATCCACCTGCCCCAGCCACCTCTACTCACTGGCAGGAGCCCTGCAATGGCTAGTGACAATAAAAGCTCACGCTGTCTGAGCTCTCACTCTGTGCCAGGCACTGTGCTCCACAATCCACCTGAGTGAACCTGTTTATCCCCACCACAAGCCTGTGAGGTAGGTCACAGCCGTTCCATCCCCGATTCACAGAGGGCAAAGCTAAGGGATAGGAGGTGAAGCCACTTACCCAAGGCCCCTTTCCAGCAAGTGGTGGACACGGGATGACCCCATGGACCCTCTCTCTTCCCTGCCAGCCCCCAACCTCTCGGGATGGAGTCTGGCCTTCTCTCCAGTGCTGCCCTGCCTCTGCCTCTCCTCTGTTCCACCCCCTCCATGGCTCACGGTCCAGTGAGGACTTCCCCCACCTTTGCTCCTTTCTCCACTAGGGAAAGGCTGCTCCTCTTTCAAAGCCAAGGTCCACATCCCCTTCCTCGGATGCCTCCTCCAATCCCCCAACTGCCAGAGGCAGCGATGCTGATGCTAGCAACGGTTAATATTTACTGAGTGAGTTATTAAGCCCTGTTCTGCCACTGTTTCCTCACTTGTGAGATGGGGTTAGGCACGTATCTGCCTCGTCTGTGAAATGGGGAAAGCAGTGGGGTCTGCTTCACAGGGCTGTTGTGCGGGGTTAATGAGTCAGTATCTGGAAAGTTCTAAGGGCAGTCCCTGCCTCTTAGTCGGTACTCACTGCGTGTTAGTGGCTTTTGTCATTAGTGTGTCCAGAAGCAGGCTAAGTACCTCCTGGCGTTATCCCATCTAATTCTTTCAACAACCAGGTAAGGCAGGCCCTGTGTTTTCTGAGGAAACTGAGGCTTAGAGAAATTAAGTATTTTGTAAAACTGAGATGGTCCAACTCCCAAGCTCTTACATCTTAACCTGGACGCTACACAAACTCTCGGTGTGCGTGACAATGCGTGTACCTCGCCAGACTGTCCCTCCTGGGTGCTGGGCTCCATGAAGACGATGTAGTGCCTCTGGGCCCAGAGCACACGGGCACGGCTGAATTGAATTACACCGAGTTACATTGTTCTGTGTTGCAACTTCTATTTCTGGCCATGGCACCAAGTGAGATCACGTGGAGACAGAACACAGAGCTTGGCAGAAGTCCTGCCACATGGCACAGTGCCCCAACCCAGAGGTTCTTGAGTTGGGTGTACTTGCAGGGAGTCCTCCACACATTTTAAATCTTGGATTTTTATTTCAATGATAATCTGAAATTTTACCCATTATCAAAACTAAATTTCTTTTCTTCGGTGGTAATTTAAAATGGAAAGACATTTTCACAGATTAAAACTTCGGTGTCTCAGGTTGGCATTTCTCAGTTGCGCTGAGGATGAGTTCTTAGGGGTACACAGATAGTTATTTCTTAGAAACATCATTCAAGTTAAAGAAATCGCCTCTCTGTGCCACAGGCTGGTTTCGGTTTTGAGGATTTTGGGAAGGAGCCTAGCAGGGCAGCCCCCCACCTCCCCTCCATGGCGGGGGAGAATTGGAGGCAGCGAGGAACTAAGTGTCGGGGAGGTGGTATGGAGACAGAGCATCTGTGAAGGAGCCAGTCTCCTGGGGGAAACTGTCTTTCCCAACATGGATCTGCCCGCAGGGCCCAGGGTTTGCAGACAAAGCAGGTGGGGCCTGGCAGGCCCGTCAGCCCCTGGGTGATTACTTTGTGGTACTTCCCACAGTTTACAATTATTTTGTTTATTTTTCTCTTTCCTTCTTCTTTTCCCCTATCTTTCCCACCAGGCTTTAAGCTCCGTGAGGGCAGGGACCCTGTTTCTTGCATTTCGGTTTGTGTCCCCAGAGCCTAGCACTGTGCCTGATGTATTGATAGCATAGGTAACTTGATAATGACTGAGGAATGAACAAATAAACGTGGGCAAGGTGACGAGCTTCTCTGAGCCTGTGTCCTCAGCTGAAAAAAGTGGGAACAGCTATGCCTATCTTTTAAGGTGGTGAGAGTTAAATTAAACTTGGGATGTAAGTTAGCTGGCCCACGTGTGGTTCAGACTAAAAGGTTCACCCCTTGTTTTCTTTCCCTCTTCAGCCACATCAGCATATTTAAGAGATATTCCTCATAATGGGTCTCAGATTAAACAAATTAAATACATAAAAATTACATAAGGATAAACTATAGGGGAGTTATTTGCTCTATAAACTATAATCAACTACTTTTATGTATTTAAAATGATGCAATTTACCAAAAAATAAATTTCATTTAGCCTTTCTGAAATATATATATATATATATATATATATATATATATATTTTTTTTTTTTTTTTTGTGGTATGCGGGCCTCTCACTGTTGTGGCCTCTCCCGTTGCAGGGCACAGGCTCCGGATGCGCAGGCCCAGCGGCCATGGCTCATGGGCCCAGCCGCTCCGCGGCATGTGGGATCTTCCCGGACCGGGGCACGAACCCGTATCCCCTGCATTGGCAGGCGGATTCTCAACCACTGCGCCACCAGGGAAGCCCTCTGAAATATATTTTGCAGAGCGAGGTGTTCCTTGTCCACCTCCTCACCATCATCCCACCCCCTCCAAGAGCCCAGAACAACTGAATGAAACCTAGAGAGATTGAAACACAGTTGGAAAGGAAGACAATTAGAACCTATAATGCAGGACAGGTTGATACTTTCCACTTTCTGGCCACAAGTTTTATGCTCACAAGCTTTTGGTATGTGGTAACTTCAAAACTGAAGGTGCTGGCAAAGGAAGACAGGCTGGAGGCTTGGGCGTAGAGCTGGATGGGCTAGAAATGCCTGGCGAGAAACTTCCAAACTCATCCGTGTGTGTGTGGCCAGTTCGCCTTGGCCCTGGGGGGTGCAGGAGACACTCACCAGAACCGCCATCTGTACGACATCGGGCTGCTGGAGGAACTGCGGGTCCACAGCTGGCCAGGCTTGAAGCAGCACACTGGTGTCCCAGGCGTAGTGAGTACACAGCTTCCTCGGCACCAGCGCCAGGCCTGCAACGCCAAGGCACAGAGAGTCACTGAGCACATACGAGGCCCTTGGGAGCACTAATAAAGCGTTTGCCCTGACACAGCCTGGCTTGGAGCCGTCTGAGGCCCCAGGAGGCCATACCGTGGCTTTCCACAGCCTACCAGGCGCCCCCTACTTCCTTCAGCCTGGCTCATCATCCCAGTTTATAGGTAGCTTTCTTTTTCTTCGATTTTTTCAAACGACACCCAAAGCCATAACGATGGACGGACACACAGTTCTCAAGTGCATTTGCAAAAGCAAGGCTGCTGATTTTACTCGGTCTCTGTGCAGTCCTGCTTATGAAGGAATCCTCTGTGCTCCTGAGAGTGGATCCCAAAGTAATGAGCTGCATTTGCTTCCTTTCTGGCCCATGAATACTTGTGGCCTGAGAGTACTTTTACTCATAATCACCAGAGCCAACATGCTGAGAACAGCGAGGCAATCCTTCTGGACGCACTCAGAAGGCGCTCAACCTTTCCTCTAAACTCTTCTCAGGAGGGGCTCCGGCCATGACCAAATTGGAAAGAGCTGTCCTTGGCTCAGGGTGGGTCAAACCCGAGGAAGCAGGGAGGAATGAAACCCTCTCCAGTCTCTCTTCCTAGAGTGCTTCACGCTGCAGCTCCCAAAGCAGAGGAGGCTCACCATCCAGAGCTGCTCAGGGCCAACTGTCAGTGCTTTGGGACTTCAACCAGGGGCTTCCTAGAAGGGAAAGTTTGATTTCTAAGCCTCTGTTGATCTCACGTGTACTAAAGATGCCCCCAGATGGGCAGGAAATACACAGAGCAGAAAACAGATCCCTGGGCAACTGTTGTGTGATACATTGCCACTGCCTCCTGGTCCTCCCAGAGGCAAGTCCTGGGCAAGCGGGCAAGTGCATGTGGCCCGTGTGCCCACGCTGGGGGTGGTGCTGTGACAGATGCACAGCCCTCATGCTGTGAATGGCTTTTCCAGGGCTGGTGGAGGTGGGGTGGCCCTTGCATACCTCCCCCTTATTATTAGCCTTGAGACCAGCAGATGCATTTGAGGGACGGGCCCATAGCTCAGGGGACGGTCTGAGGCCAAGTCTGGGACAGAGGGAATGAATCCCACCAATGCCAGTCCCAAACACTGGGCTGTGAATGACAATGTTTTATTTTATTTTCTTTGATGACAAAAGTAATGCATGCTCCTTGCAGAAAATTTGTAAAAAGTCTAAAAGCAAAGAAGAAAATCATGTTCACATGGATAGCATCTTTTAAACTTTTTATTCTGAAAGATACTAATGTAATGTATTTAATGAATACTCGTATGTACAAACCAACTCCACAAAATGAAACCAAACTACCACCAGGATCATGCTGGTGGATTTTGGATTCTCTTTTTTCCTACATTTTAAGCTAATAATCAATTTCATGGAAAAGGATGACACACAATAGTATATACAGTATGGCCACAGTTTTAGTAAATATTTAAATAAACAGATAAAAATTTAGAAGGAAATACATCATAATAGCAGCAAGCATTATTCCTGGAAGGCAGAAGTACAGGTGATCCTTCTATTAAAAACAAATTTATTGGGCTTCCCTGGTGGCGCAGTGGTTGAGTCTGACTGCCGACGCAGGGCACACGGGTTCGTGCCCTGGTCCAGGAGGATCACACGTGCCGCGGAGCGGCTGGGCCCATGAGCCATGGCCGCTGAGCCTGCGCGTCCGGAGCCTGTGCTCCGCAACGGGAGAGGCCACAGCAGTGAGAGGCCCGCGTACCGCAAAAAACAAACAAACAAAAAACAAATTTATTGATGATGATGAAAAACCACCACTGAAACAACACCAATGCTGGTGAGGAAGTGAAACAATGAAATTCTCATGTACTGCCTCTATCTAGGCCTTTAGTAGTATTAGGAAGAAGACAGCTACAAGAGCATTCACTGAAGCATTGTTGACGTTTTTTTAATAGTAAAAATAATTAAAACTTCAAATAGCCCATGTGTCCATTAGTAGGGGACTAGATAAATAAATTGTGAGCTATTTATTCAACAGAATATTATACAGAGTGAAATGGAATAACTAGAACTATAAGAATAAACATAAATTTCAAAAAAAAATTTTATAGATTTTCTACAAGGAATACTTATTACTTTTGTAATTAGAAAATATATTTAAAAACAGTTTTCCCATGCTATAACATCAGTTCAAGATTTTTCTTCTGGTTTCTTTTCAAGGTTTCATTTTCTTGCCCATTTATCCATAATTTATTTTGCATATAATGTGAAAAAACATTCTTAAAAAATACTTGGTCAATTCTCCAAATCCAATCTGTTGAATAAACCTTCTCTTCCCTACTGGTTTGTGATTTTTCTTTTACAATATATTATATTAGGGATGGTTTCAGAACTATTCACTACAAAGATACTCAAAATGCCTGTTTGTGATGAGCTGAAGAACAGGCCAGAATATGAATCAACACACTGCTTCCTGCATTGAGAAATTCTTGCTACCAAAAAAATGGTCAGTCTTACACGAATATGTGCTTAGTAACACAGGTGATGCACCTGCTAAGCTCCTTATCTTGTCTAGAGACAGTTCCTAGACCAGCCTCAGGTCTACGGATCACTCTGAATAGCACTGGTCCATTTTGTTCTGTTGACCTCTGTCTTGGCTCTTGTGCAGGCATCACAGATTTGTTGTAGCTTCCCATGTTTTACTGTCACTCCTATTGTAACCCTGTGCTGCTAGTCAACCTGAGGGAAGGGAAGGCCCATTGGGGTCTGAGAATCAAGTAGCATAAAAGACGTATTCCTGGGGCCCATCTGGCCTCTGTGTCCTGGGGTTCCCATGCTTCTAATGAACCTACTCCATTTCTAACAGATGTGCCTTTTGGCAGAAGCAGAAAGGAGCTTCCTGCTTGTTCCTCAGAAGGGATCCTATTAAGACTCATATCGCAAGACAGAGGTCACAGAAGGAAGATAATTACTTCTTTATTTTAGCTGGCTGGGCCAGCATGCCTTGTCCTGTGACCCAGCTGCAGTGGGAAGCATTCCAAAATCTCAGCATGGCAGTTGTACAGGATGCCTGGGAGATGAAAGGACATTGGACACAAATGTTCTGGGCAGAAGCTGTTACAAATTCCACTTTAAAAAAAATGAGGAAGTCCAGCCTTCCTGGAGCAATCAGGATGCTTATTTATAGCGGCCGCCCCCGCCAGCGATTCCATATAGATGGGAGTGGGGCCATCCTGCTCAGCAGGGAGGAAAAGAAACTTACTACCCCAGGTTCTACGTAGTGTTTTTGCCTTCCTGCTCTTTTTAGGGTAGTAAAAATACTTAATATTTGCATGGCAAATACAATGGTTTTTTTACGTGACACAGGTCAGGTCAAGAGCTGGCCTTTGGGAAGCATGTAGAGAAAAGTCTGAACACAGGCTGGGAAGTGGCAAGGCCCTGGCATACAAGGCCACCATGCAGGGCCAGCTGTCGCTCTCAGCCCACCCCCTTCCTGCCCCTCCTCTGGAGAGCTGTTGTTGCTGACCTTCCCGTGAAATAACTGAAACAAGCCTCCTCTCCCGCTCTGAGAGCTGGCGAAGTCGCCACGCCACCATGGCACCTGGAGTCAGTGCTGGGTGGTCATAGTGCCCGTGGATGGCAGGCCTGTCTCCAGCCCACCCCCATCCTCATATACACACAGGGGAGGACCTGGGGACTCTGTGGTGTCTCATCCCCATCATACCTCGTCCAGCCCTGGCACTTCCAAGTAAGTAGACAGGAAGTGATGCTACTTCACATTAGCCTTTACCCACAGAAAGGGTTCTGTTGACATCATTTTGAAATAACAACACTGATACAGCATACACATTCATGTATAAAACCATCCTAACATCAGCAGATGTCTTACTGTCCCTGACAAGTATCTTAGCATCCCTTACAAGAAGTGTTCCCACACTTCTAGATTATTTGTAGACTTGCAGTTGTTGTTGCTGTTGTTGTGTTTTTTGGCTGCACTGAGTGGCTTGTGTGATCTTAGTTCCCCAACCAGGGATTGAACCTGAACCCTTGGCAGGGAAAGCGTGGAATCCTAACCGCCGGTCCGCCAGGGAATTCCCAAGATTTACAGTTTTGTTGAAATTAATGAATACAGCATATATGTACAGCAAAACAATATAGCTACAATATTTTACCACCATTTTTACAAAGAAAAATGGGTTTATGGTGAGACTATACTTCAAGATTAGAGTTACTTCAGAAACTTAAGAGAGGCAAAGGGTCCCCTTGCTGTGATCCTCACAATTAAAGTACTGATGGAAGACTTGGAGATGACAAGAGGTAGAAGCCGGAGGCAAAAACCAAGATAGATAAATCACTGTTGAAACTGTAACAATGGCCAGAGAAACAGAAATGGAGATCTTATCACCACATTTTAAATAACTTGTATTTTGGACAAGAGGCTCATATCAAAGCAGCACAAAAAAACAGAAAAAGAGGAGAAATCACTCTAATGCCCATCAGTGGATGACTGTTTAATAACCTATGGAATATTCACAGGGTAGGACACCATATAGCTGTTAAAAAAGAACAGGGTCAGCCTGTAAGTGTTGATTTAGAACGACTCTATACACTCCATATGGTAAGAGAGAAACATTTCACATACATGCATGGAGTTCTGTCAAATCAACTATCCAACTGGCAGTGGAGGTGCCTGGGGAGAGCAACTGAGCGTAGGGGTGAGGATGGGAGGGAACTTAGGACACACCCTTTGTAAGAACTGAAGGGTTTACAATATGCGTATACATGTACTTTTTTTTTTTAACATCTTTATTGGAGTATAACTGTTTTACAATGGTGTGTTAGTTTCTGCTTTACAACAAAGTGAATCAGTTATACATATACATATGTTCCCATATCTCTTCCCTCTTGCATCTCTTTCCCTCCCACCCTCCCTATCCCACCCCTTTAGGTGGTCACAGAGCACCAAGCTGATCTCCCTGTGCTATGGCGGCTGCTTCCCTCTAGTTATCTATTTTACATTTGGTAGTGTATATATGTCCCTGCCACTCTCTCACTTAGTCACAGCTTACCCTTCCCCCTCCCCATATCCTCAAGTCCATGCTCTAGTAGGTCTGTGTTGTATTCCCGTCCTACCACTAATCTCTTCATGACATTTTTTTTCTTAGATTCCATATATATGTGTTAGCATACAGTATTTGTTTTTCTCCTTCTGACTTACTTCACTCTGTATGACAGACTCCAGGTCTATCCACCTCATTACAAATAACTCAGTTTCATTTCTTTTTATGGCTGAGTAATATTCCATTGTATACATGTGCCACATCTTCTTTATCCATTCATCGGTTGATGGACACTTAGGTTGCTTCCATGTCCTGGCTATCGTAAATAGAGCTGCAATGAACATTTTGGTACATGACTCTTTTTGAATTATGGTTTTCCCAGGGTATATGCCCAGTAGTGGGATTGCTGGGTCATATGGTAGTTCCATTTTTAGTTTTTTAAGGAACCTCCATACTGTTCTCCATAGTGGCTGTATCAATTTACATTCCCACCAGCAGTGCAAGAGGGTTCCCTTTTCTCCACACCCTCTCCAGCATTTATTGTTTCTAGAGTTTTTGATGATGGCCATTCTGACTGGTGTGAGGTGATATCTCATTGTAGTGTTGATTTGCATTTCTCTAATGATTAATGATGTTGAGCATTCTTTCATGTGTTTGTTGGTAATCTGTATATCTTCTTTGGAGAAATGTCTATTTAGGTCTTCTCCCCATTTTTGGATTGGGTTGTTTGTTTTTTTGTTATTGAGCTGCATGAGTTGCTTATAAATTTTGGATAATAATCCTTTGTCAGTTGCTTCATTTGCAAATATTTTCTCCCATTCTGAGGGTTGTCTTTTGGTCTTATTTATGGTATCCTTTGCTGTGCAAAAGCTTTTAAGTTTCATTAGGTCCCATTTGTTTATTTTTGTTTTTATTTCCATTTCTCTAGGAGGTGGGTCAAAAAGGATCTTGCTGTGATTTATGTCATAGAGTGTTCTGCCTATGTTTTCCTCTAAGAGTTTGATAGTTTCTGGCCTTACATTTAGGTCTTTAACCCATTTTGAGTTTATTTTTGTGTATGGTATTAGGGAGTATTCTAATTTCATACTTTTACATGTACCTGTCCAGTTTTCCCAGCACCACTTATTGAAGAGGTTGTCTTTTCTCCACTGCATATCCTTCCCTCCTATATCAAAGATAAGGTGACCATATGTGTGTGGGTTTATCTCTGGGCTTTCTATCCTGTTCCATTGATCTATATTTCTTCTTTTGTGCCAGTACCATACTGTCTTGATTACTGTAGCTTTGTAGTATAGTCTGAAGTCAGGGAGCCTGATTCCTCCAGCTCCATTTTTCGTTCTCAAGATTGCTTTGGCTATTCGGGGTCTTTTGTGTTTCCATACAAATTGTGAAATTTTTTGTTCTAGTTCTGTAAAAAATGCCAGTGGTAGTAGATGTACTTTTCAATGAAAAATCTAGGTTTTGCTTTTGCTTTAAGAAGCCCAGAGAGGTACACTGGAGGGTGGAGCTATTTTCTGCAGCTGGCTCTACGCACTTTTCTTCGGAAGATGGGCTTGTATAGCTGCGAGGTCACCCTCTAGAAGCAGCGCTCCTTGGGCACTTAGGGCAGACCCACCCCATCACCACGAGCTCCTTCACGCTGCTCTGCAGAGTGATGCAGGAGACACTGGCACCTCACACACTACTGGGATGAATGGCTGCATCTGGTCAGTTGTGTGTGTGTGTGTGTGTGTGTGTGTGTATTAAAACCTTCCACAACAAGAAATAAATTGCTTCTTCCCTTCCTTCCTCTCTCATTGTCTATGACATTCCAGAACCAGAATCTCAACACTCAGGATTTGTGGGTTTAGAAAGGTAATTTAAAACAAACAAACAAACAAAAAAAAACTGAAATAATTATAGATTCATAGGAGGTTGAGAAGAAATGTACAGGAGGTCCTGTGACCCTCCCCCAGCCTCCCTCAGTGGTAACATCTGGCATAACTACAGCACAATATCAAAACCAGGAAATAGACATTGGTACAATCCACAGAGCTCATTCAGATTTCACCAGTTTTATAAGCACTAACGTGTGTGCATGTGGCTTCATATAACCACCACTGCACTCAAGAGACAGAACTGTTCCATCACTACAAGACTCCCTTTCCCCTTTTATGGCCACCACCCCTTCTGCCCAGTCCCTAACCCTACCCTTGGCAACCACTAATGTGTTCTTCATCTCTATAATTTTGTTTTTTCAAGAAAGTTATAAATGGGATCATAGAGTATATAGCCTTTTGAGACTGGCTTTTTTTCACTCACCATAATCCCCTTGAGATCCATCCAAGCTGCTGCCTATTAGAAAGGTCATTTTTTTTAATAGTCAGGCTATAGTTTATTACAGCAAAGGAATAAAAAGCAGGATCAATAAAGGAAAAAGGTACATCAGACAGAAGCTGGAGGATACCAGGTATAAGCTTCCAAGAGTCCTCTCCCAAGTGGAGTCACACAGGACATACTAAATCCCCCAGTAATGAACTGCAGAAACACATGCAAAATGTTTTCTTCCAGGGAAGTTTGCTTGAGCCTAAGAGTCCAGGGTTTTTATTGGGGTAACTGCAGTGCTGACTGCAATTACTGAAACTTCAGACCCCCCAGAAGGAAAGCAGGTGTTTACCATAAATC
Source organism: Kogia breviceps (assembly GCF_026419965.1). NCBI lineage: Eukaryota > Metazoa > Chordata > Mammalia > Artiodactyla > Physeteridae > Kogia > Kogia breviceps. Next base: position 42,420,286 of record NC_081319.1, read on the forward strand.
ACATTTTTTTACACAGACTATCCACACAAGCTGGTATAATGTGGTTCAAGACCTCAAGCATGCACAGTGCCCTAATCAGTTAGTAGCATAGGGAACATTCTAAGACCTCAGTTCCTAGGAGCCAGCCAAAGGCTAGTCATACAAGTAGGCCCTTCTGAGAAGGTACAAGATTTGAGTAACTCAAGTCTGCTGGGTTAATTATTTAGTTCACAGATGGGTATCAAATTATCGTGAATTTAATGTACTATATATACATATATGATAAAGCAGTACATTATAAAATATACACATTAAATTATAATTAAATGTAGATAAATATATCATAAATGTTATAGGACATATCATACATATGATAAGCAGTACATTAAATGCAAGGTGTTATTATTATTACAAATGAGTAATGAGGGCTAGAGCTGTCCTAGGGTGTGACTGAGCAGAGGAATAATGGACATTTGCAAGGCAACTCCTCAGAGCACTGAATGGGAGGCTGTGAAAAAATCCCACTGAAGAGTTTTTCTCTCTGACAGAGATAATCTTGTCACTAGAACCATTTTGTCCCTCTCCAGTTTGACACCGTACATTCTTATCATCATTAGCTACGTATTTCTTGGGGAGGCATGCACAAGCTAAATTGTTCCACCACCCACGATGGAGGTTTGGCAAGGATGTGACCCTTCCAAGGAAGGTGCAGAATTGAGCCTCTGGAAAAAGGCATAGACAGGTGCTTCCTAACAAACCCTGAGCAAGGCTCAGTAAAAGACTGTGATTAATAATATGATGACTAATACCAACAGTGAATTTGAGTCTGAACTGAAGTGAGATGAATTTATGTGAACCTGAATACTGTTGGAATATCATTTTGAGCTAAATACTGGACTAGATGCCCAGCCAAACCCTGATCTTTTTTTTTTCCCCAAAAAAATGTGCTCTCTAAGGATGAAGAAAAAGACTATGGAAATGAAACTTGGGCACTGTGCATTAGAACGATTTCCTTGTGTAGAGGGGGAGGAGGAGGGTCATCCTGAGGAGGCACACTTACTCATGCCTAAAACTGCCAAAAGCATTTACCAAGGGAGAGTCTGTATTATCTGAACCCAGTTACTGGTGGCAGCCAGTAGACTGGAGAACAACTTGGGGGAGGGTGGATCTTACAGATGGACAACAAGCCTCCTGATGGAGCTTTGGTGAGAGAGTGCATGTTAGAGTATTTTAGCTGCTGTCAGGCTCCCCCCCTGCTTTATACCTGCGTAGCTGCTGTAGTTTCCCCCACCAACTGCTCAAGAGCGGGACCTGAGGCAGTTGCCCTTATTCTGCATATAAGATAAAACCAGCTCATCTGTATTGCTGGTATATTCTTAGAAAGGTCAATTTTTTTTTTTTTTGCGGTATGCAGGCCTCTCACTGCTGTGACCTCTCCCGTTGCTCCGGACGCACAGGCTCAGTGGCCATGGCTCACGGGCCCAGCCGCTCTGCGGCATGTGGAATCTTCCCAGACCGGGACACGAACCCGCGTCCCCTGCACCGGCAGGTGGACTCGCAACCACTGCGCCACCAGGGAAGCCCCAGAAAGGTCATTTTTGATGATGATAAGATGATACCTTTAACCAGAGTACCACCAAGGAGCTCCCTGTTTGGTGATTTTCCGCTTTTTTACTATCCACCAACAAAGGAAACCTTGTGTCCTTTGTGTGGAAACAGTATCAGTAACTCCAAATGTGCAAAATTTCCTTAACACCCTCATAGATAGGACAGTATTCTACGATGGTAAACAAAAGATAAGTTTGTAAATTCAGATATGGTCTATTGACCTTCTCAGATCCAAAGTTTCAGGAAGGAAAAAAATATTTCCTCATCCTGTTGAAGTGTGCACACTGCCAAGACACTGGTTCTGTTTCTTGGGTCTCCACTGATTCTTTAAGCGATCGGTAGAGAAGTACTTTGGGCTTCTCTAAAAGTTTCCCTTTATCTAGAGCCATGATGGCCACTTTGCCCAAGGACTCCAAATTGCCCCCCAGAAGACAGATCTCAATTCTGCTGCCCTTGAGGGAGGATCTCTTTTATGAAAACCTGCTTCTCTGGAGAACTCTGAGAAATGGTCATTTCTGAACATGCCCCACTCAATGACCACATTTCCATTATAGTCATTGTGAGGTTGGTTATCTTTCAAAGATGCAGGAATGAAACCAGATGTTATATGAAAGCTATGTTTTTTAGAATAAACCAAATGTGTGTAAAAACTGTCCCAAAGCCTTGAGACAAGAGTGACTGACAGTGTGGGATGGCAATAATGACCCTCACAACATAGCACTTCTGTTTGCTAAGGACTTTCAACACCTTGTGACACTGGCCCTTGTCCGCTGCTGGGAGAGGCAGGAAGGGGTCGTGGCCCCATTCTCTCCAGAAGGCACCTGACAAAGACCTGTGAGTTAATGACCAGGGTGATATGCCTGGTGTGTAGGACTCCTCACTTGACTGCGCTACAGCCCCCGATGCTCATTCAGAGGAGCCACACACATACACATGTGCAGAGCCAGCAGACAAAGGTTTCCCATTGTTTCTTTGAATTAAAAAAAAATAAATTAGTTGCCATGAATTTGTAAAGCTTGAGGGAAGATCTTCTCAAGTGAATGAACACAGACTGCAATGCACGCTGCTCAGAATGCCCTCCCCAGCTTTCGTACCAATGCCTAGAACAGAGCCAGGCACAAAATACATTCTCAATGAATGTCTACTGAATGGCTGAATGAGACATGCTAGCAAAACTAAGACTCAGTCTAGACCCACTCCTTATTATAACACAGCTCACAAAAGCCCACTGGTATTGTATGTGGAAAAAAACATGGAGCAAAGTTTGAAATGGGCCAGTTTCTACCATACTGCTTTAGTGTATGTCCTGCTGGAGATCTTGTCACACAATTGAAGGACAGACTAACAGGGTAACACCAGAGTGTACACCTGTCTGGTAAGACCTGCTGGGCAGGGACAGGACCCTGGAGACAGCAGACCCTCTGTGCCATCCCCCCAAATCCTGGCCCTAAAACACAGAGACTGGAGGAGCAATGCAAGGAGGGAGTTTCTGAAAACCCCATTTACATCAGTCCCTCCTGGGAGAAATGAAATGAAGGAGGCAGACAGATAATGTGGGACAAAAAAGGACGATAACAGGGAGAGATCTGTATATTCTAGGGTCAGAGTAAACACGTTTATTATAAATTAGATAAGTTTTGTTTTAAAAGAAGGGAAGACTAGGAAAGAATTAACAGTATGCCATTTAGAAGACTTAATGTGATCACCAATGCTAAATGAAAGAGGCATGTTTCCTGCCTAAGGAGATAATGAAAGGCTACATAATCTAATATGATATGGCAGTAGCCTGGCAGGGCCTAATACCACCCACCCTTTAGGGCATTCTGTCTATTCAGCAAAGAATGGGTGAACGTCTTGTCCTGTATAGTCTGTTCTAAAGCACAGAAGCAACTCAGTTCACTTGGTGAAGTCAGCAAAACCCTTATTCCCAAACCTGACAATGCAAACTGAGAAAAAACTGGTGTCTCTTAGGCGTATAACTGCAAAATTCTAAATAAAACACTAGCAAATAGAATTTAACAGTATGTTAAAGGTTTACTACCCCATGGTTAAGGTAAATTTATCCTGCAATAGGCTATTAGACGATCAATTAATTGGACATAGGTCATGACAACAGGGCAAAGGGGAAAATTAAAAGCAAAGGATACAACACCTCAACAATTGAAGAATGGATGTTAAGTAAAATCTACCTTCTCAATTCCTAAGATGAGTTCTGGTAAACAAAGTTAGAAGGCCGCTTCCTTAATATGACAGGGAATATCTACTCTAAACCAACAGCCAACACCACAACTAACAGGGAAGTGTTCCATTTAAATCTGGAAATGAAACAAGATTGGCTGTTGCCAGTATTCTTTAACATTACATACGGTTTTCTAAGCAGTATATTAAAGAAAGTAAACAGACACAAGGGCATTACTATCAGAAAGGAGAAAACTTAACCTGATTTGCTGATCATAGACTCCTGGAAAATCCAACAGGATTCTACCCCTTAAATGAAGGAGGAGAGATTGGTAGGGAATCTGGTTAGAAAATAAGGAAGTAAATTAATATTAAAAATTATATGCTAGACATTACCAGTCAAAAATTATTAAAGAAAAAGGATTCCAGTCACAATAACAAAAATAAAATGAAATGAGGCAAGATAAAATACTTGAGAATAATCTTAAGAAATGTGTGGGACCTACATGAAGAAAATTACAAAAGTTGCCCAGGCATGAGGGAAGTCTTGAATGAATGGAGAGACAGATCATGTTTTGGGATGGAAGCCTAGATGCAGTAAAAATGTGAAACTTTCTCAAGTTAATTCTAGGTTTAACCAAATCTCAATCAAAATCTCAAGGAGATTTGGGGAGAACTTAACAGAACTATGCCAGAGTTCTACTGAGAAGAATAAACAGGTGAGAAGAGCTAAAATAATTATGAAAAAGAAATGAATGCTACTTCTCAGAGGCCCCCAGATAAAAGCATGATGTAAACACAGCATCCCTAGGCTGCCTGTCTTCTGCAAGCTCCCTTGAAACATCCGCAGAAGTCACAGGAGACCTCTAAACACAAGGTCTGGAGAACGGGGCCCAGAATAACCATCAAGTCCTCCTGCAGAGCACCTTCTCACTTCATTCCCATTTCCACAGAGAGGTCCCAAGTGCAGATGCCAAATGCTGGACCCCATGGCTGAGGACATCTGAGTCCTGAATAATGCTCAACAAGAGGCTGGAGCACATGCTGGTAGTAACTGGTCAAGCAAGGCCTCCCCACCTACCTGCCCAGAGCTCCGAGGTTATGAGAGGGGCCATGGGAGCAGCCATCACCATCAGGGCGCAGAGAGCATCCTCAAACTCAGGGCTGTGGAGAACAACTCTCTGAGAAGCTTGCTGAGGAACAGAAAAGAACAGCAATGTAAGAACACTGAGGTGTACAAGATAAGGCTGGGGGGGCTTCCCTGGTGGCGCAGTGGTTTGGAGTCCGCCTGCCGATGCAGGGGACGCGGGTTCGTGCCCCGGTCCGGGAGGATCCCACATGCCGCGGAGCGGCTGGGCCCGTGAGCCATGGCCACTGAGCCTGCGCGTCCGGAGCCTGTGCTCCGCAACGGGAGAGGCCACAACAGTGAGAGGCCCGCGTACCACAAAAAAAAAAAAAAGAATGAAAAGAATATACAAAAAAAAAAGTAATGAAGAAAAAAAAAAAAAAGATAAGGCTGGGTAAGAAAGGCCATGAATGTATGTGAAATCCAGAGACACAAACAGGCAGGAAGAAACCCTCTTCAACATCATTTTTGCTCTGGGCAAAGAACTTTCCCCATTTAATCACAGTATTAAAAATAGCTGGAGCAGCAACAGCAGATATATTACTATTTGTCTTTTTGGCCGTGCTGCATGGCTTGCAGGATTTTAGTTTCCCGGACCAGGGATCGAACCTGTGCCCCCTGCAATGGAAGCACAGAGCCCTAACCACTGGACCGCCAGGGAATTCCCGAGCAGATATACTACTGTTGACTGAGTATTTAACCACACCCACGGTCTGATGCTAACTCATTTGGTTTTTACTACCCTTTGAGGGCAGTATTGTTATCCCATTTGACAGATAAAGCAGCTAAGGGTTACAGAGGGAGAGTCATCTGTCCTTGGGTACACGGTTAACTAAGAGATGGAGACCAGATTAGAATCCAGGTCGGTCCTAATTCTTAACCACTCAGCTATGCTTCCTATGTGCACAGACCAATGGGAAATACAGAGACATGCTCAAAGGTTCTGCAATGTGGAACCTCCAGGACAGGGGTCCTCTTGCGCCCCTCAGGGAGCTCAGGGTTCCCCATTCTTCAACAGTTCCTGCAAACACTCAGTGTCTTCCTGAGGTGTGGCTAATCAGTTAACTCAGTCACACCCATTCACTTTACGGGGCACCTACTATACACCAGACTTCGGAGATAAAACGTCCAGAAAGGCATAGTCTCTGCCCTCAAGGAGCTGCAGGCCACCTCACCATGTGACTGGAAGCCAAGCTCCCTCCTCGGTTACCAGCAAATGAGCACAGACGGGCAACTTACCAAGAGGGCATTGCTGAGTCCCATCAGTTGAGAAATCGCAGAATTCAGTGAGAAGTCCTCTGTGAAATGGGCAGTCACCTATTGGTAAAAAGTTGAATTATTCACTGTTCAAATTTCCTTTAAGCTTTCCATAAAAAAACTAAATTATCCAAAAAGTGTGAAACTAAATGCATGCAATAAAAGATATTTATAAATGTATTCACTATCTCAAATGGTCACTTTAATGTTTCGTCAGCACAAAGATTTTTAAAATCATAGTCAATGTTGTGGGCTTCCCTGGTGGCTCAGTGGTTGAGAATCCGCCTGCCAATGCAGGGGACACAGGTTCGTGCCCTGGTCCGGGAAGATCTCACATGCCGCGGAGCAGCTAGGCCTGTGAGCCACGGCCGCTGAGCCTGCGCGTCTGGAGCCTGTGCTCCGCAACGGGAGAGCCCACAACAGTGAGAGGCCCGCGTACCGCAAAAAAAAAAAAAAAAAAAAAAAAAGTCAAGGTTGTTTCCACCACTCAAGACTGGTACTCTTCCCTCATATTTGGGACAGTGTTGGTTTCCATAGTAAGTGCCTAAGAAAACACTGATCATTACCTGAAAAGGAGGCAGGACCCATTTGATGAGCAAACATCAAAATGACAGTAAACAGGAGATGGGGTAAAGGATGTCACCTCTCCATGGTTACATGACTTCAATTCACAGTGAAGATTATTGGTATACGGGATAAGGTCAGTTTTACATTTTCAAATACGGAGTCAACACTAACACAAATACGATTTGTCAAGTTTTCCTGTTGGTGTACTTTTCAATTTTGACCATGGGCAAAGATATAGAAAAATAACACATTCTTAAGATGTCAAGAGTTTCCAACTTGTTGAAATAACCCAATTCCATTATCTGACAGAAGAGAAGAATTTGCCAAATCCAAAGAGAAAATATGGGGTATGAAAACAATCATTCAGGCATCACTCAGATCACTAAATTCAATTCGTGAGCTCTGTTTCTGTACACTATAGTAGAGAGGATAAAAATGAAGCTGAAGAAGTGTCAATAAATGAGACCATGCTGGACCCAGGGCCACTGCAGGTCATACAAACCAGAGGAAAAGCCCTGCTCCTTCAATGTAATCAGTTGCCAGAGTCCAGGGAAGTGACCTTGGCTAACTTTCTAAGTTTGAATCAGCACAACTTAAAAAAAAAAAATTCAGCCTAAGGAGAATTTGGGGTATCTGGTCCCATCAAAAAATGGCTTCAGATTTCCTAAAGGCCTTCTTTCAAAGATATATGACATTTTTTCACAAAGTTCTTAAAAAAGGTGAATGTCTATAGCAGACTTCTAGATGAACAATTTAAAGGGATGCTATCAATGAAGAATCTTTTAAAATGATTTAGACAATGATATACTATTCTCAGGGCTTCCCTGGTGGCGCAGTGGTTAAGAATCCACCTGCCAGTGCAGAGGACACGGGTTCGTGCCCCGGTCCGGAAGATCCCACATGCTGCGGAGTGGCTAGGCCCGTGAGCCACAACTACTGAGCCTGCGTGTCTGGAGCCTGTGCTCCGCAATGGGAGAGGCTGCGACAGTGAGAGGCCCACGCACCATGACGAAGAGTGGCCCCCGCTCGCCGCAACTGGAGAAAGTCCATGCACAGAAAGAAGACCCAACACAGCCAAAAATAAATAAATAAATTTATATATATATTAAAAACATAATATACTATTCTCTAAGAAGATAAAGTGAACAATTATTTTACCTGTAAAATTTAACCCACAATAACTCACGTGAACATTGTGTAACAAAGTACCTGAGTGGGAAAGTACCCGCTATTCTTAGTATCAGGGAACTCTCTGCTCATTCCTCACTGGTTGTGTGACTTTCATAAGACGTTTAACCTCTCTGTGTCTCAGCTCTGCCCATAGACGGGATGATGAGGAGGCTAAAGAAGAGAGTCTTTTCAAGCCCCTTTCAACTCTAAAATTCTGTTTCTGTTTTTATAACATATACAGTGTGTCATCAGTATGATATTAAATTTGGTTCTCTACCTGGATGTGTTAAATATGGAAACATGGAAAGTGGGCAGCTTCTTGAGATCCGGGATGGATAAATGGGAGCCACCATTAGTGGAAGCCATTTTCTGAGAGCATCTCTGTTCATGACAACGTATGCACTGTTGCTCTACCTTGGTGAAATACCCAAACCAGTGAGATCAATAATCAAGGCAAGTGGGCCACCATAATAAGAAAGGAGGAAGACCCAGAGTGCCCACCCCAAGGCAGGGTGAGCCACACAGATCACGAGGGCTCAGTTACAGAATCAACCAGTGTCCCCTGGAAGGTTTCTGACCTGAGAGATGATGGAGTTCTTGTACTCCCACAGCTTCCTGCCCTCGGCTTTCTCCACGTTACTCAACAGCTGAGGCCTGGGAACCTTCCCAGAAACCCTGGCCTCGATAAATCGAGTTGTCAAGGACCAGAGACGCTGCTGCCATCTCAGCACCCCAGGGAGAGCGTCGGCTGAGTGTAATGTCAGTGAATGAGAGAGACAAAGAGAGACATGTGAGAATGATTGGTTTGGTTACACCTAAGTGACAAAGCACCTGTGAATGAAGAGACATTTCATTGTGCCCGGTGGATCTCTCCAAGGGCACGGAGAAGAGTCCTTCCTGGCTTCCAGTGTCTGGGAACTCAGACCAGGACTGACTCTATCATTTTTAAGAGCCCCAGATATTCAGAGTACAGGACGGCAGGGCTACACAAAGGGCTTCCACCATCTGTCACTGGCCCACAACGAGCTTAGAAGCTTGGGCCAGGATGTGCGTCAGGGCACTGCCTCCTTGGTTAAGAAAGCTTGCTGTGACAAAAGTGTCCTCGGAACTAACAGTGTGCTTGGAGACAGGGTTGACCTACACTGGTGCAGGTGCCCCATCTCACGTGGACAGGTAACATGCAGAGGCGGCAGTGGTCCACTGACCACACTCTGAGCCGCAGTGCTGCACAGCCTGAGGTGTTTTAACACAACCCCTATCCTCGTCAGATCTGTGTGTATCACATATTTCAGATGTGTTCATCATATCAGCTGTTCATCTGATCTGGAGAAGTCGAACAGCTTCACCTGGTGGCCCTGGGTCACACGGCTGACCACATTAGGGCCAGTTCAGGTCTTTTACACTTTAGCCACTGGACTAGACATTCCCAAGCCTGGATGCACAGCAGGATCTTCTGCAAGGCTTGTTAGAAACAAATTCCTGGAGCTGGTCCCACAGGGAGGGCTGGGGAGCCAGAACCTGGGCCTAAGTGTCCCCAGGGATGCTAGTTCCAGGACTGGCATCTGTGACCACTGCTCCAGACCACACTTCTCACTAGAAATGGTGTGTTGAACTGAACGGTGATTCCAGGCACCTGATTTCTTTTTCCCATAACACTTGGATAAGACCACATGAAGGAAAACTGAATTACTGATTACTGTTGGACAGCTTATTCTAGGATATCCAGATACCTGAGATTATTTTACCTCACACCATTTTAGGTCTAAACAACTATGGAGGGACAAATCTCCCCTGCGGGGGCCTCTGAAGGCTACTGTGAGTGACTGAAGAGGTCACAGGTAACATCAGGACCAGGCCCCATGCGGGGTTTTCTGGACTGGTGAGAGGCAATGACACCATTCTAGAAAAAACCTTTCAGGTTAGACCAAAAGGGGACTGGCCTCTGTGGACCACAGTGAGCCCAGGAGTACCACAAACGCCAGTCTGGCTCAAGGAAATGTTTTCAAAGTGGGATCCTCGTAGAACCTACATGAGAACGCCACAGACTCATGGAAGGCAGGCTGCGGGGCCCTGCCCTGGGGGCTGGGTCAGCAGGGTTGTGGTGAGGACTGGGAGTCTGCAGTCACAGCGAGCTCCCCCAAAGGTTTGAGGCTCATTACATCTGAGAAAACTGGCCTAGGAATGGCACAGGATGTTGGGCAAGTTGCTACTTGCTTCACAGAGCTGATTCCTAGAACCCTACTATTGACTCAGCAAAGACATTTCCTTCCTTGAATTCCTTCAGCACCGAGGCGGATCACGGAGGGGGCAGGCTGGGAAGAGGAAGGTGACTTACTCTTTACATCCCACAAGATATCCTTCTCAGAAGGGGCGGCGAAAAGGATGTAGAGCCGGATGGTGTCAATGCCGTACTGCTCCACGATGTCCTCGGGGTCCACGCCATTGTGCTTGGATTTGCTCATCTTCTCCCAAGTCACCTCTAACTTCTCCCTCGTGTTTGCATGAACAGGAACAGAACCTAGACACCAGAAAATTGCATCGGTAGGTGATGTGTGATGCCGAATTGGTTCTGTAACAGTATATTCAATGAGAAAATACTGGGTGAGCAATTATAAGTGTCAATTTAAAGAATTCCACTAATTTATTTAACATGACTCGTTCTCTCCCTCTAGACGTCATAAAAATGTTTTTATTTTCAAATAAATGAGGCCCACCTCCCATAACAAATCTTCCTTTTTCTCAATCACAAAACAAGACAAAGTAATTTCCTTTTTTTTAAAAAAGTAAATTACTTATATACAAAAGGGAAAGTGAAAAAGGATAAGGAAGACTCGCATATTGCTCTTTTCTTTATGGATTCAGGGTCTCCTTTGGAAACTGGCAGATGACCAGTCAGGGTCTCGGAGCAGCAAAGCACCTGAGAGGTCACTTCACCTGTGGGCTAGGTCCCCCGTCCGTGTTGAAGTCACCAGAACATGATCTTGCACCACTGAGGCCCATGCATGGAGTTAGCTCGCTGGGCTCACAGTAAACGTGGTGTCCCATTGTGGAGCCCTGTTCTTTGTCTCCTCCCTACCCACACACCATCGGTCCAGATGGTGCTGATGGAGGAGGCCCTTCCATGGGTTTGGATGAGGTGACCTTGCTGCCAAGCTCCAGTGGCTAGGACCAGGAAGGACATCTGAGAAGGCTAAGCCCCCTTCTCAGGAATTGGAACTAAGAGACAGAAACTCTGTCTCAATGCTGTTGGGCACTGGAACCAGAAGGTCCTAAGGAGCTGGGGCAAGACGTGGCTCTGTGGCTGCCAAAGGTCATTTGGTAAACTGAAATTAGGGAGAGCAGAATCCAAGCCTGGAAGAGGAAGGAGAACATGGCAGAAGAACAGAGAGGAGCAGGAAGAGGAACTGGAGGCTCAAGAAACACAGAGGAGAGGAGTGGCTCGGCGGCTTCCTACATGTTGTACTTCCTGCAGCTGGGTTTGGGCGATGTCCCTACATCCCTGTGCGAAACCTGCCTTTGCGTGGATTTCTGTTCCTTCCAGCTAAATATTCCCTCTAACAGCAACCAAACTCACTCCCCAAGGGACCAGCGTCTATATCTACAAGCCAACCCCATACTTCGTGAGAGGGACACCCACTAAGTGACAGGTGCCGGCCCTTGCTGATCCATGTCCATATTCTCCCCCCCCCCCGGAGGCAAGTCTGCGTGGGAGGGGAAAAGATGCTCACAGCAATGCTTGACCCCATGACATCAGAGCAAAGGGAGACTGAAGTCCTGGAAGATGTTTTATCCAAGCTGTGGTGAGGATCAGGGAACCACGGCCCCCGTCCAGGCTGCAGCAGGCCTTTATAACACTGTTGTGAAAACTAGGAAAAAGGCATCTTTCTGGGCAGAGAAGTTGAGAAGTTAGAAAAAGGTGCCCTCTATTGGCAGATGTGGCCCTGAGGTGTATAGTTGGGTGACTGGCTGGATCTCGGGCCCTGTTCACGCCCTCAGCCGGCTGCCTTTGTACATTGCACAAACTGCACAGTCATATGTAGCAGCCCTGCCCATGACACAGAGAGCCCTTCACCAATAGCTAAAAGTTATGTGTCCCCTGGATTTAGCTCCTTTCCCTCTGGCAAGTGTTGGAGAAGCACTGCCAATTTCTGCTTCTCCAGCTTCTTTTTCTCCCAAGGACCACGGTGACCCTTCCAAACCCTGAGGAATTACTGCTTTAACTAGGTATCCCATTGCCTCCTTCCACCTAAACCTTCTCTCTAGTGTTTGGCTTGGGAGGCTGCCTACCATTTAAGGGGTTGTTGGGTTTACCTAATTTCATCCATTAAGCATGAGTTATTCTAAATTTAATGGCCAGAGTTTCTCACAGCCACCTCCCAATTTTCTGACACGTCATTTATTTGTATGCTGGGTGCACATGATACATCCTCATCATACCACCTAGAGATCTTTGAGGATGAGTGAAAACACAGGGTGGAAGGAAAAGGCTCGGGAAAGCTGGGAGAAGGGGAAGTCCAGGGGGTCAGGGGGAGGAATTCCACCAGGGGGCCCAAGTAGAGTGGTGGCCCCTGACGTTCTGAAATGCCCCTCTAGACCACATGGGGAGATGTGCCGAGAATGCCCCAGTTTTACAAGAATGTATCTTGGGTCTGGGGGCTCTGTCCCTGAGATGGGCTGTCAAACACAGGCTAGGACAGGACGTGATGCCAGAGTTGACTCCATGTTATATACAAAAGAAAACACTTCCAGAAAGTGAACTGACACTTGAGCTGGATGGGATGGGGCTGAGGGGCAGCCAGCCTCAGCCTCAGAGGGCACCAGCCCAGAGCCAGCTGAGGCTTTGAGACTATGAGGCTAAAGGGTCACTTTCCTGGATTCCTGCCCAGCCGGGGCCTGGCAGCGTTCACCTGCTTGGTTTTCTGTGAGCACCTGGATGGGACTAGATGGGCCATTCTTACCTGTGAGATCTACTTCCTCTCGCTGTAGATACTGTCCAGATGGTAGGCGGAATGTCTGCCCCTTGACAAGGCCTTGGGCCAGCAGTTTATGAAAAGGCTCTCTGAGGAAAGATAACAGAAAAAGGAAAGTGGTGGGGCAGGGATTCAAAGCATCCAGAAAACAGCAGTACAAACCTTACGAGCTGATGAGTAGAGATAACTGCCCTGCATGAAAACAGGCTGACCAATGCCACTTGTAAATCCAACTTGAACAAATGGCTCCTTACAAATAAGTGATAAGGAAATTAAGTCTAATCAGAAGAAATTAACGACTTTCCAATCTGGTAAAGTGGAAAGAACACCATGCCTCACATCTGGAAGGCCTGGATCTGAATCTCTGTTCTGCTTCTCAAAGACTTTTATGAGGGGCTTCGCTGGTGGCACAGTGGTTGAGAGTCCGCCTGCCGATGCAGGGGACATAGGTTCGTGCCCCGGTCTGGGAAGATCCCACATGCCGCAGAGCGGCTGGGCCTGTGAGCCATGGCCGCTGGGCCTGCGCACCTGGAGCCTGTGCTCCTCAACGGGAGAGGCCACAGCAGTGAGAGGCCCGCGTACCGCAAAAAAAAAAAAAAAAAAAAAAAAAAAAAAAAAAAGACTTTTATGAGCCAAGGCAAGTCACTTACTCTGAGCATCAGTCTGCTCCTCAGGCTCCGGACACGCAGGCTCAGCGGCCATGGCTCACGAGCCCAGCCGCTCCACGGCATGTGGGCGCTTCCCGGACCGGGGCACAAACCCGTGTTCCCTGCATCGGCAGGCAGGCTCCCAACCACTGCGCCACCAGGGAAGCCCTAAAATGGGGATTTAAAAAAACTGCCTCAAAGGGTTGTTGGGAGAATTAAATGAAATGACTGCATGAAAATACTTGTAAATTTTAAAGGTCTGTACAAATGTCAGTTACGCTGAGCCCGGAGTAATGAAGGGCTCAGGAGGACACAGGTTTACTTTGGGGTTTTACTCGTGAAGATTACTCTTTCCTTAACTTTTATATAGTGCCTGCTTACATTCTTTTTTTTTTTTTTTTTAAAAGCTACACTTTCTGAGCACGTGGGCTCAGTAGTTGTGACACGTGGGCTTCAGTAGTTGCGGCTTGCAGGCTCTGGAGCACAGGCTCAGCAGTTGTGGTGCACAGGCTTAGTTGCTCTGTGGCACATGGGATCCTCCCGGACCAGGGCCCGAACCCATGTCCCCTGCATTGGCAGGCGGATTCCTAACCACTGTGCCACCAGGGAAGCCCTACATTCTTTTTAAAATTTTTAAATCATACAAATTATATATGAATGTGCCCTTTCTGTTCAAATTCAAACACCTCTGCCCCCACCTTCCCTTTTTTTTTTTTTTTTTGGCAGGAATTGAACCCGGGGGCCCCAGCAGTGAAAGCACCAAGTCCTAACCAGTGGACGGCCAGGGAATTCCCCAGATCTATTTCATTTTTAAACATCTATTGAGCATTTTACATATGGGTGGATTACAATTTATTTATAGTGCCTATATTTTTAATAGTGCCTATTTTTTAAAAAGCTGTTTTAGTCGCACCCTTACTAGCTGAATAATGAACTATAGATGTTTTCTCTTAAGAGGACAAGAAGGGATTGACCCTCCTACTGAAATTACTTTGTTTCAGATTTGAAATTGTTACTCAGTTTTGAAGCAGGTGAGCAAAAGCTCTTCCAAACTCAAAGTATTTGTGGAAACCTCTGCTGAGAGCATGTGCCTGTATTTCACTCTTACAAAGCAGCAGGTAGGAACATCGGAATGAGGGGACAGATTGATGTTCTCCACCAATATCACCCCCAGCATGACGAGCCTATCGATGTACAAACCCTCCGGTGCTTCAAGCTCACTTACATGGAATAGCTTTTATTTAGAGGCTCAAAAACCCAATAACCTCAGAGGCCAAGCCGACCACAAACCTAGCTCTAGTGATGGAGGTAGAGGGCACTGTCTTTGTTAATTTAACAGGATCTCATTTCACGCTCGAGGCTCATGTAGATGAACCCTGATACAGGGTAAGGCCTCTGGACAGGCCTCTGATTTGTACACTGTGCAGCCCCTGTCACAGCAGCTGTATGGATAGAGGCAGTTTAAAGGAAACTTTCTAGTGGATTCAGAGGGACAGAGTGGAACAAAGAGGCTGACTGGGAAAAAGATGAAGGTCAGTTAGAAAAAAAGGACTCCTGGCCTTCGTATTTTAAAATCTTATTATGAGTGTGTGTATGTATGTGTGTGTGCATGTGTGAGTTTGGTGGTATGTGTGTGTGGGGGGGTATTTTCCAACGTGGAAAAGACCCATATATTTGACATCAAATGGAAATGTAACACGTATTTTTGAAGCCTCAGTCAAATTATTCAGTGTCACAAGGCCTGTCCAGCATGGTACCGTGTTAATTTGGAAGAAATTTCACATGTGCATATACATAAAAATAGTCACCCCATTGTTCCGGCTCTAAGATCTATCTTAATAATAAGCTCTTTTGAGTCATAAAAGTGCCTTCCTTCCACCTCCAAGAAACTCCACCAGCAATGTCACCACTGGCAGAATGACATCCTTTTGTGCCACATCCCAGCAAGATTTCCAGAAAATGTGAGTGATGGAAAGATATGAAAAATGATTTAAAAATAAAATGCACTTGGATCTCACAATGCATTTTAATACAGAAGCACGTTGAAGGGGGAGCGATGGTGTCTGGGGTCCCTGTTTCTCAGGAACACTGGCATAGACACCACAGGAACCTTGTGTCCTTGGGCCACATGAGCCGTATCCAGGGTAGGTTGGGGTTTTGATGCCCGAGGACCCAGATCTGCATTTTCCTCAGGAAGCTCAGGGAATTGTACCCACGGACCAAGCATGCAGTTCTCTCTACCATCAGCCCCATCTACCTTCCTGGCCTCACCTCTCACATCTAAATGCCCCTACTCCTCACAGAGGTCACACTGACACTTGGCCATTTCCAGAATGTGCCATGCTTCCTAGGATTCAGCATGAATGCCCACCTCAGCCTGGGTTCCTGGGGAAACCTGGACCCAACCTTTACCAATGAGCTCAGGCATCCCCTTCTCTGGTGGCTGTCCCTGTACCCTGCACACAGTCCCCTTCATGCAGCTCCGAACCCTCCTTTGTGCCCTGTCATGTCCAGCACACCCTGCTGTGAAGAGCATGACCAGGTTGCACTGTGATTACAACATAAATACCCGCCAGCCCCCCGCCCTACCCCCACCGTGGCAAGGAGCATTCTCTTGTCCTTCCCGCTATCCCCAGTGCTTAGCACTGTACTCAACAGACAACAGGCTTTTTAAACATGTTCAAAACATGGATGGATGGACGAACCAATGCGAATGAACAGACGGATGGCGGGATGGAAGGAGGAAGACACGGGATGTTTGGGGCTGCCAGCTCCTGAAGCCATCTTTGCTTTCCATCCAATTTGGGGTGGCACCTGGATTTTAACCTCATTACAGAAACAATACAACACAGTTTTAAAACAGAAGGAGAAAATCGTATGGCTACGTTTCATTGGGCAGATGAAGAAACTGGTTACAAAGCAAACTGCACAAGGTTCTACACAGAAGGGATGCCTCCCCAACCCCCAGTGGTGCCTTCACTGGCCATCAGTGGCTCTACGGGGCTGATTTCTCACACGCCCAAGATGCACGTTTTTGAGCACTAGCTTATCTTTCAAGAATCTTCCTCAAATAATTTTACATGCTGCTGCCTAACACAAAAGAGACAGACTGCAACCTTGTCCCTGCTGTGCTCAGTGGCAGGAGGATGAATTTGCTGTTACCGTCTTAGGCTCTAGTGTCCCTGTACCAGTTTTTGAGGTTTTTCCTCTCTTTTCTCACTTTGAGTACATCGCTTTGGTCACTCTTAAGAGAAAGAAAAAAGATGTCTTTGGGATGGAAGGAGGGAGGGAATAATCTGGATCCCCAAGATAAAAACCAGTAGGATGATCAAAATCAGTAGCATTAAGCCTCCAGAAGGGGCGGGGTCAGAAACAAGGAGCTTGTTCTCCAGTCTTACAGGTTATCAAGTGGCACAATGCTGCCCCCTTCTGGGAATGGACAGAACTGCAACCTGCTGGAATCTTGACCCTAACTCCAGCCTTTCCACCTAAGGCTGCACTCCACAGGCCTCATCTTTTACAACTTTCTCTTTTTCAAAAGTAAACTTTTAAATGAGGTAAAGCACACATACTGAAAAGCATATAATTTCTACGGGTAAAACTTGAGGAATTTTCACAACATGAACACACCTGTGTAACCAGTACCCAGGTCAAAGATCAGAATGTGACCTACTTTCTGAAGGCCCCCTCCTCCCACTTCCAGGCAACATCTCCCCACCATGGGCACCACCAGCCTGGCTGCTAACACCATAGATAAGTTCTGCCTGTTTCAAAATCACTTCTAAGCCTTTCAGAATGAGGGATCTCAAGGGAGCGTCCACACTGGAGGCCTTCCCCAGAATGGCAGGCGTACCCTCCTCACATAGCAGCACATCCAAAACAAGGCCTGCCAGTTAAACGAATAAATCTTAATTTCCAAAAGTTAGCAACAACACTTGATAGCTGAGGCTCATCTGGGCTACCCTCTTCTCCCAGGGCTGAAGCACTGCAGGGATGGCTGGAAGTGTCATCTAGTGCAGGGATGGCAAGACTGCCCCAGTGCCCCTCCCACCCCATCACTGATCCATGGCAGCACTTCCTGGTGGACTCAGGCTGAGGCTCAGAATTCTTGGTATCATGTCCTCAGAAAGCACAGTTACCCTGTGAAATCTATCATTTATTTATTCGGCAGTTATTTATTGAGCGCTGACTATGATTCCGGCGCTGACCCAGGCATTACGGATGTCATGGTGGGCAAATCAATCCCTGCCCTCAGGGAGCCAGCCACCCGTCTGCTATCACTGAACCAAACCAATGCCTGACCACTCTCAGAGCTAGGAAGGAGGAAGAGAGAGTCCAGTCAGATCTGAAGATCAATTCCTGCCACATCAAGTCCAAACTGCCGGCTTGGCCATCAGACTTCTATCCCTCCCTTTTCAATTCCTTTGCTCTTTCTACATGTTGCCCATATGCGCTTCCATGTCCTCACTCACACACTGTTCCCTGAAGTGCTATCAAAACTGCCCATTTGTCAAAACTCTACTCCCCCTTCCAGGCTTGACTCAAATGCCACCTCCACTGTGAGGGCATCGCAGGCCCTCCTGGTCAGAATTAGTTGCTCTTTCCTCGGTGTGTCCAGTGTTGTGTCTGTGACAGCACTGGGCAGATATTACATGTCACTGTGTATTCAGGTGAATTGCATTGCTGCCCGTCTTCCTCCTGAGAGAGAGGAGGAGGAGGAGGAAAAAGAGGAGGAGCCGTGAAGACCCCTCCCAGCGCCCAGTTCATAGTAGATGCTCAATTAATGTAACTTGTTTGAAATGAATGAATAAATAAATCTGTCAGCAGCAGAGGGGGGGGGGGACAATGTGGAGGGGACAAGAGATGAAGGAAGAAAGGGGATGAAGAGTAGGCACTAGATGCTATGGCTTCCAGGTGGGGCCAGAACCTTTTTGCAGAGAGAGGCACCCTCAAAGATTTCAAACTCTTTCTATTTCAAGCCCTTGGGAAGATCAGCAGGGAATGAGAGTGGGAGAGAAAGAGAAATTCCACAGTGGGGAGGGGCGCTTCCCAGGTCCTGGAGTCCTGCTCACTCCCCAGTGCTTCTCCCTCCACTCTTCCAGGGCCAAAGGGCTCTGGGAAGCTGGTTCTTATTCTATCCATCCTCAGGTATAGTTTAGCCCAGAATGAAGAGTCACATTTGTATTTGAGCGACAACTGGGTACAGAGCCCTCTGAAATTAATCAAAGAGCTTACAGTAAAATGGGTGGCCCAAGACATGCTCAGAAATCGCCACCACCACAAGGAGGAGGCATGAAGTGTGATATAGAGAAGCACGGTACATGGGAATGGGGGACAAGGGGACATCAAGGGCCCTGCTAGACTTGGAGCCTAGTCCTGCTGGAGCAGAGATGACACCACATTGCCAGGTTCACTATTCAGATTCATAACAATGTAACTAATGTATTTCCCATTTGTTCATTCATTCATTCATTCAACAAATGGTACCTGGGAACAAACTTGTATAAGCAAACAAGTTATTCACACATCATAATGACTGTGTATAGCAGGGAGCTTTATAAGAAAGTGAAGAGTGAATGTTTTTAAAGTCTGGGAACAACGTCTCCACTGGGTTAAGATGATGGCCACGCCTGGGCACCCAAGCTTCTACCTTCCTCCATTTGAAGGTAAAAGGAGGTATTCCAGCAAGGTCAGGAGTGCAAACGGCACTTTCTCTTGTAGGTGGCGTCCTCCTCCACTTTGGGTGGGTCACACTGCTGGTGCCCGCAAGGGACCAACATGACCAGGCCATGTACCTGGGTCCCAGACCCCTCCGAAGGAGCCGGAGGACACCTGTCCAGCCAGGCCACGTCCCAGGGACCCGCCCACCATCTCCCTGGTCACTGCTCCCACCCACTCTAGCTCCTGGGCCTTTCTCAACAGCCCTCCTCCAAGCTTCCCTCTGAAGGGAAAACTGGACAACAAATACACAAACCGGGGAACAGGGGGGTGGACAGTATTAATGCACTTTCACCTTGTTTGAATTTTGTTAAACATGCATTTGTCCTTCTGTGATATTTATTTACTTATTTATTTAGTTAGTTAGCTAGTTATTTTTCAAGAGAAGGATTTATTATTACTGGCAGCAAGTAAGGATAACACCGGGGATCTTTCCCAAAGCAGCGTCTCCCTGAACAGCAAAATTGGGAAGTTTTAAGCTAAGGGTACATGCATATTCATGACTTCTGTGATTTTTAATTTTTTTTTTTTTTTTTTTTTTGCGGTATGCGGGCCTCTCACTGTTGTGGCCTCTCCCGTTGCGGAGCACAGGCTCCGGACGCGCAGGCTCAGTGGCCATGGCTCACGGGCCCAGCCGCTCCGCGGCATGTGGCATCTTCCCGGACCGGGGCACGAACCCGTGTCCCCTGCATCGGCAGGCGGACTCTCAACTACTGCGCCACCAGGGAAGCCCAACTTCTGTGATTTTTAAAATAAATTAGATTAAAAACAAGAAAAAGAAAAAGTGAAAAGTCTGCAACTGTGAACCACCAACAAACCCCTTCTGACTCTGAAGCCATTAAAGGTGGAGGCGTTCTGCAGGGCATCTGCTTTGAGGAAGGCCTAGATGGTTTCACTTTCATGAATACAAATCTGTGCTCTTTGCTGAGCCAGCTTTCTTCTCACTCCTTCAATACCACCCCTAGAGATGGATTACCTTTGTTTGTACGGCATGCAGCACAGCTATATGCAATCAGCATGATGAAAAGGGACGGAATTTTCACTGTTTCCTTGATAGTTTGGACTGCACTAATTCAGAAATTACAATGAATACCTGCTGGTCATTGAAAGGCACCTTTGTTCAAGCAAGGAAAGAAGGAAGGAAGGGGGGGTGGGTGTGAGGAAAGGAGGGAGGGAGGAAGGTCACCAATTCTTAGGATCAACAAGGAATTTCAGAACATAGACAGGCTATTTTAAGCACCCTTGTAAAACTCACTGCATAAAGGAATGCATTAACCAAGATGGGCTAAAAGAATCTCAGGATCCATCAGAGCCCTAACTAGTCACTGCAGATGACATTTCCCTACTTAAGAAGACCTGGAGAGCCTGCTACCCACTCTCCTGCCTGGTCAGGCGGCTACTATAGATCTGAAAAGAAGAAAACAGAAAGCCATGGGTCTCTGAAAATAGTTTCTAACTGGGATTTTTCAGACTAAGTTCACCTTGCTCTTCATCCCTGCCCTGAGTCTAGGACCATCATGTTCACATAATTAGCCCATTTCGAAGTATCAAGACATGGCTCATCTTAAAATATCATGGTTTCCATTTCCTAGCAGCTAGCCAGGGACATGGAAGGAAGCCTTAGCATTACGGCGAGACTCAAGTAAGGCTTTTCTTTTCTTCCTTTGCCTTTTCCCAATAGCTCCATTTCTGGTGTGATCAGAAAAAGTTCCCCGGACCATGGATGGGGGCCTGCTGAGCTCTCAATGGTCAGCAGGTGGCTGTTAGCAGGGAGAAGCAGCTTCCGATGCCACCCCACTCTTTGTTGTTTGCGAACTGCAGGGAGAAAGTCGATTCAGGGAATTTAGTGTCTGAGTTGTATGAAAGAGCAAGAACAAAAACTGACAAGATTCCACGTTACAGCTGTCTCTCACAAAGGGGGAGAAGAGGCTTCCTGACCCCACTTCAGTGGAGATGAGCAGAGACACATACCCCCACCGAATGTGCCCCTCTGTGCCTTCCAGCATCCTGGTGACCAGCAGCCAAGGCTGGTGCCAACCTCACACTCACAAGTCACACTGGCAGGCTCAGTGCACTTCCCCGCTTCAGAATATAAACTGTAAACAACTTCGCTTTATTTTCTGTTATAAAGTTACATAATCATTGTATAACATTGGGGAAAAAATTCATTAAAAAATAATAAAATCTGGGGCTTCCCTGGTGGGGCAGTGGTTGAGAGTCCGCCTGCCGATGCAGGGGACGCGGGTTCGTGCCCCGGTCCGGGAAGATCCCACGTGCCGCGGAGCAGCTAGGCCTGTGAGCCATGGCCGCTGAGCCTGAGTGTCCGGAGCCTGTGCTCCGCAACGGGAGAGGCCACAACAGTGAGAGGCCCGCGTACCGCAAAAAAAAAAACAAACAAAAAACCACATCAATAAGCTCATCATCCAGAGAAAAATAGTGTTAGCATGCTGACATAATTTTTTCTAGTCTTTTCTCTTGCTTTGTGTATGTGTATTGGTATGTGTGTACAAATAAAGACAGATAATCAAACTATCTACAATTTTCTATCTTGCTTTTTTCACTTCTCATTACTTCAGATGTATTTCTCCATGTTATTCAACATTCTTTGTAATATAATTTTAAAGAGTTGTACAAGAATCCTCCATACAGATGGGGTATACTTTGCCCTTTCTCAGCATTTTGGGGCATTTAGGTTCGGGGTATTTAGCTACTTGAAGTAATACTTACAGGAACACTTTGCTGTATAAGTTTGCATTTCTGATTATTTCTTTAGGATAGATTTCTAGAAGTGCAAATAGTGTCCAAAAGTGTGACTATTTTTGAAGCTCTCACTATATACTGCCAAAATGCTTTTCATGAAGCCTGCTCGCAATTGCCTTGTAGTATATGAGAGAGCTGCTCTCATTGGGATGCTATATAGAAAACAGTACCTCACTGAGGTTTATTTTGTATTTCTTTTGCTGCCAGCGAGATAAACATTTTATAGTATGTTTATTGATCACTTGTATTTCTCCTTTTGCAAATTTCCTGTTGACATCAATTCCAACTTAATCATTAACCTGGTGTTTCAGACACACAGTAAAGGCACTCGTTGTCCCATGTGATGGCATACCCAACCCAGAGGCCAGTTTCTTATAAAGGGTAAAGAGACCTTCTGAAAGTTCAAACTGCAGACCTAAATGTACAAGTGATGAAAGAAAGGGCCAGGGCTCTTTTAGGAACTAGGAAGATTATTAAATCCACATGAACTTTTACTTTTATATTGATATTTGACGACATTTAACCAGAATCATAGAGTGAAAAGGGTGCTCAGAGGTGACTGAATCCCTAACCTATGAGGCCACTGAGAACCAAAGGGGTTAGGTCTCTTGTCCACACCGCTAATTACAGGCCCACGTGATCACAGGACAGAGGTTTTTTCAGACTCCCAATCCAGAGCTACTACTTGAGACAGTGGCCACGTGGCTGAGAAATGAAAACAAAAGTGGAACAGTTGTAGTCTCAAATCCCTCCTGAAATGACAATGCTAATCAAAAAGAATACAGAAATGGACATGAAATTCCAATGTATACACATTTCAGGAAAAATAGCTAATAAACAGAGAGAAATACACACATGGTTGACAGGTTTCAAAATTTCCTCCTAGGCCAGCTTGATAAAATTGTTTGGAGGCTTTAAAAAATGTTTAATCAGAGAGTTCTGAACTACTCATCATAGAAAGTAGATGATTTCCATTTCATCTGAGGCCAAGTGGTTTACCAAAACACCTCTGATAAACAGGTAACACTCAGAAATAGTTTTCAGAGGCTATTGTTGCCCTGATGTAATTTAAAAGGAGTAATTCTGACAACTGTGCTGAGAAACAGAAATAAGATGATTTTCTGCACCTTCTTCAAAAAAGTCAGCCTTCTAAGTACTTAAAATAAATCTCCCTCTTTTTGGAGGGTGGGAGGGCATGGAATAGAACGTACCATCTTGTGAAGAATTAAAAAAATATATTGCCTAGGTATATTTCCATTTATACCATACAGCTGTCCCTTAAAGTTGATGATAGGGCAAATACCAGGTGTCCCTCCAGGCTTTGCAAATTAGAAATTTATCTGAACAGAAATAAGTCACATCCAAAACTGTATTTTAAATTATGTCAGAATGCTACAAGCATTTTCCCTCCTTGACTATAGTTTTAAAACACTGTAAAGAAATCAGAAAAGTAGCCAGGGCCTGTCCTACATCTTAAATTAGTGAGCCGTTGAATAATTTATTTACTCATTCATTACTTCTACAAATAATCGTTCCAAAGCTGAGAAATGTGCCCTACTGTTAAGGAGCCAGAAGCCATTTATGGTCTTTGTTTCTAGACCTACATGAGAAGGAAATATTTCTCATGTTGTATTTGGTCTTTGAACTTAACTTCTCTTTATCCAACTCTCCCTATCCTAAGAAGAACATTTCCTTTGAACAACATAAACTTTTATCTGTTTATATCAAGGGGTTAAACTCAACTTATTTAAACAAATATTCACTGAGAATATATAATGTCCATGAGATAGTAACAGAACACAGTTTCCATCCTCCAGGGTAATCTTTAGCTAGTGAGGTAAAGAAGTTTCCATAGAGAAAATGCAAGGCAGAATGGTAAATTCTATAATCCAAGTTACAAACATTTTCACTATAGTCAGCCCTCTTTTTTATCTGTGGGTTCCACACTCGTGGATTCAACAAACCGTAGATCAAAAATATTCGAAAAAAAGAAAAATTCCAGAAAGTTCCCAAAAGCAAAACTTGAATTTGGTGCACCCAGGCAACTATTTACATTAGGTATTATAAGTTATCTAGAAATGACTTAAAACATTCAGGAGAATGAGTGTAAGTTATATGCAAATATTACACAATTTGGTATGAAGGACTTGAGCATCCTCAGATTTTGGTATCTTCGGGGATCCTGGGACTAATCCCCTATGGATACCAAGGGATGACTGTAATTTATTTCTCTGAAGATTAACACTGTTAATGTGTTTAGTGTCCTTCTGATGCAGATGGGTTAATTTTTACACATGAAGGTCTCTGGGACTAGTGAGAAGAAATTATTTTAAGCATTTAATTTATATCCTAAATTAGCTTTCTGTAGACTTTTAATCCATGTATGCATGCACAGAATGAGGGAGCAGGTCTGAGCATGGGGTGAAAAGGGAGGGAGCTTTCAAGGTACTTCATTTTAATGAAACTGGATTTTAGTCTGCATTACAGAGGTTCTAAAAGTAATATATTTTTTAAGGATCAAAAATTAAAAAATACATATCCTTTGACCCAGCATTCTCCAGTGTCAGGACTTGAACCTACAGATATGATCCCAAATGCCTGCTAAGAATATGCATAAAGAGCATCATTGGACTTTTTTTTTTTAATAGCAATTAGAAAATTAGGTGACTGCTTAAATAAATTATGGTATATCCATACGACAGAATACTATGCATAAATTGTAAATGCTGATGTAGAACGACAACTGAGATATATCAAAAACGCAAAAGGCATATATATATATAATATATGTAACATTTTAAAATGAGTATCTCAGGGGCTTCCCTGGTGGCGCAGTGGTTGGGAGTCCGCCTGTCGATGCGGGGGACACGGGTTCGTGCCCTGGTCCGGGAGGATCCCGCATGCTGCGGAGTGGCTGGACCCGTGAGCCATGGCCACTGAGCCTGCGCGTCTGGAAAAAAAAAAAAAAGTATATCCATAGAAATACGGAGATATACAAAATATTTTTCTGGAAGAAATCAAAAGAAACTTAACAGGTTGAGGAGATGGGTAGAGGGTGGGATGCAGGGAGGGAGATTTCAATGTTCACTTTCTGTGCTGTTAACTTTTTAAATTTTAACCTTAGATGTATTACTTTTTCATTACTTAATTTTTTTTTTTAAAGAAGATGTTGGGGGTAGGAGTTTATTAATTAATTTATTTTTCCTGTGTTGGGTTTTCGTTTCTGTGCGAGGGCTTTCTCTAGTTGCGGCAAGCGGGGGCCACCCTTCATCACGGTGTGCGGGCCTCTCACCATCGCGGCCTCCCCCGTTGCAGAGCACAGGCTACAGACACGCAGGCTCAGCAGTTGTGGCACACGGGCCCAGCCGCTCTGCGGCACGCGGGATCCTCCCAGACCAGGGCTTGAACCCGTGTCCCCCGCATTAGCAGGCAGACTCTCAACCACTGCACCACCAGGGAAGCCCTACTTAATTTTTTAATTGTTAACATGAAGTTATCTGGACAAGGAAATAACCAGATTTTTTTCCCCTTTTCTTCTCTGCAATTAAAAAATATTCTAAAGGTTGTTGTATTAAAAAAACAAAACACAGCAAAAACTGAAAAAAAATCCCAGGAACTATGCTCCAGGCAGTATGGAAGACAAGGGAGCCTGAATCATTGTCCTGATGAAAAACAAGTGAAAAGGTCAGATAAGATATAAAACGTGTATAAAATGTTTTAAATGTGTTATTGAGCTGGCAAACTCTAAGAAATGAGGTTGAAATAAACGTATTTTTAGATAAAAAATAACTAATAGATGGACCTTCACTAAAAAACATAAGAGATATATTTCAGTATAAGGGAGAGTATATATTTCAGATAAAAGGGAAATGATTTCAGATGTTAAAGTCAGAGATGCAAGAAGGAAGAGTGAGAAAAGATATTAGTAAGTATGTTGATCCAATGCAATTACAGTTGAACTCCCAATAGATAATCTCTGTGGAATTTGACAAGCTAAATCTGAAATTTATATGGAAGAACAAAGGTCCAATTATAGTCAAGATACTCCTAAAGAAAAAGAACAAAGTAGGAGGACTCCCCTTACTGGATACTGAGACTTGTAAAATTAAAATAACAATGCCAGGGCTTCCCTGGTGGCACAGTGGTTGAGAGTCCGCCTGCCGATGCAGGGGATACGGGTTCGAGCCTCGGTCTGGGAGGATCCCACATGCCGTGTAGCGGCTGGGCCTGTGAGCCACGGCCGCTGAGCCTGAGCGTCCAGAGCCTGTGCTCTGCAACGGGAGAGGCCACAACAGTGAGGGGCCCGCGTACCATAAAAAAAAAAAAAAAAAACCAAACAAAAAAAACAATGCCAGTAACTAATGAGCACAGCAAAAAACAAAGACTAATGGACAAAATAAAAACCCTATAAATAGGCCCTCGCATATATATGAAAACTGGATTTATAATGGAGAGGGCACTGCAGATCAGTGGGGAAATGGATGGACTGTTCCATTAAAGGTACTGAGACACTAAAAGCAATAGCCATAAAGGAAAAGATTATTAAAATCTACTACATTAAATTATGAGTTTCTGTTCATCACTAGTGGCAGGGCAGGAATAAAGACACAGATGTAGAGAACGGACTTGAGGACCGCGGGGTCGGGGGGCCGAGCTGGGACGAAGTGAGAGAGTAGCACTGTCATATATACACTACCAAATGTAAAACATGTGGCTATGGGAAACTGCTGCATAGCACAGGGAAATCAGATCGATGCTCTGTGATGACCTAGAGGGGTGGGACAGGGAGGGTGGGAGGGAGGCTCAAGAAGGAGGGAATATGGGGATATATGTATACATATAGCTGATTCACTTTGTTGTACAGAAGAAACTAAGAACATTGTAAAGCAGTTATACTCCAATAAAGATATAAAATAATATATGAAATCCATGTGTGACATGAAAAAAAATAAAAGAGCACAACAATCATTAAAGAAAAAAAAGGAGTTTCTGTTCATCAAAAGACACCATAAAAATAAGACAAGCCAAAAACCGGGAAAAAATATTGCAATACATATAGCTGATAAAGGATTAGCATCCAGAATATTTATAGAACTCCTACAATTGATAAAAGACAACCCAGAAGAAATAAGGGCAAAGGACACAAATAGGGATTTAACAGAAGAGGAAACACAGAAGTCCATAAACATAATAAAAATATGCTAAACTTCATTAAGTAAGCAATGTCTTTAAATTCAAATTTAACTCACAAAGTGATCCATTATATAACCACCAGTTTGACAAAATTTTAAAAGTTAGATAATACAGTCATCCCTCTCTGTGATTATGATCCAAGGTTGGTTGAATGCAAGGATGTGGAACCCACGGATAAGGAGGGCCTACTATGAGAATTGTGCATCTACAGATTTTGGTATCTGTGGCGGGTCCTGGAACCCACCCCCCACAGATACACAGGGATGGCTGTACTATATGTTGTAATGATGAAGATCTTGAGTGATAGGACCCTCACCTCTGTTGGTGCCAGTGTAGGTTTATATAACCAATTTGGAAAATGGTCTGGCATTTCTTAGTGAAGTTGAACATGTGGTTACCCTAATCCTACTCCAGGTACACATCCTAGACAACTGCTAACATGCGTATGTCAGGAAACGTACCGGGATGCTTACGGCAGTTTTGTTCTTAATTGCACAAAACAGCCCAAGGACCATTAACGGTGGTATGGACATAAACTGAGCTCTGTATTAGAAATTCCATTCCATGTAATGGAATACCAGATAGCAGTGAATCACGAATGAAACATAACTCCATGCAGCAACATGGATGAATCCCCAAAAATGCTGAGCAAGAGAAGCAAGAGAGAACACATGAAATATGATTCTACTTATACAAAGTTCAAACACAGAAAACTAAACAACGCATATTGTTTAAAAATATATAAAGAAATAATACATTTAAGAAAAGCAAGAAAATGAATAATTCAAGATTCAGGATAGGGATTGTATGGGGGAGGGGTGGGTGGTGTAGGAAGGGGGATGATCTGATTAGTGAGGGCACCCTGGGTATTCTAAGGGACCTGTAATACTCTATATCCTAATCTGAGGAGGGGGTGCATGGATGTTCATTTTATTTTTTATTTTTTAAATTGTATAATACATTAAATACATATTATATAATACATTATGTATATATTATATATACATATATATGATATATTTCATGGGAAAAAAGCACACACACACATCTTTCTGAACATTATGGGGACTATATTATAGACCAACAAGAACAGAATTTATCAATGGATTTACAATGTGATTCCCTAGCTTTTAATCCATTTTATCAGAATGACATATTGAGACAGGATTCAGTCAAGCTTGGAAACAGAGCTTACACCAAGGGACCAGATGATAAACATGACCTCATATGAGAGGCTATAAAAAGCTGTGTGACATTATGAACCGCTCTTCTCTGCCTCACAAGTGAAAATCTCAACTACTTAACTCAGTTCAACAGAGAAAAGCTGAAGGGAAGATCCCATGCAAGCAGGCAAACACCATGGGCTAGAACTGACTAAGCAACATAAATGGACTTCCAGTGGTTAAGGCTGACAATGACCTCTAAAGTATGCTTGAAAAATAGAGTTCTTCTGCCACATATACTTACCTTCCTTCAGAAGAACCAACACCTGCCTTCAGTTGCTGTTCAAGGAACTGAATTCTTTTGCAAAGCAGTATACATGCTCACCTGTGTTTGACCATTTTTTGATCATGGCAAAAATGACTAAAGAATCTTGCATAGAACAAGTGCATGACAGCATGTTCTTTCCCTCCAATGTACAAATCCACAGGCATCCAGTAATCTGCCAACGCTGTGCTGAAAGGGCTGGGAGGAAGAGAGATGGTCATTTATTTAAAAACCCTGCTTTGTCACAATTGCATAAATCAGACAAATCATAATTTGCATATTCCCTGACATAAATTATGTCAGAGAAAAACAGTGATTTTCTTTTTAAAATATATTGAGAGAAGCTCATATAACAAAGGAGAAAAATGTCAGAGCAGTGTTAATTTATGAAATTAATAAAAATTGTTTCAGAAGCCATTATTGACATATTTTAACAAATGTGATTTTCATAAATAATGAGGACAAAAGGAAAACATACCAGCAAAAAGGGTATTTCTGTACAATGCATATTTGACTATCTGGATTTATTTTAATTTTTATTACCATAGACAATCAAGATTTTTGAATTCTTACCAATAGAGGGCAATATGACATGTACAATGGAGATACTCATGCAGACACTAAAAGTTCATTTTAAGACAGAAATTCATTTGCCTTTCTAGTGTATTAGGAAATGACATGCATGTCATTTCCTAATACACTAGAAAGGGGAAATAAAGTACACAAGTCCAAGTCTAAAATTAGCACTTTTCCATGCAGATTTGTGCACATGTGAGAGGGTGTCCAGTTTGTCTAGTGATTGTTAGAGAGTGGGACCACTATTGTATGTTGCTAATAATCATCGATTGTAGCCCCAAAAAACCCTTGTGAAAATGTTATGCCCTATGTAACAGCAGAGTAACATAAAATAAAATTATATTTTATAAACCAATAAATAAATAAATAAATAAAACAAATTCAATCTTATTTTTAAAGCAGCCTCAAAATGCAGATAGTCAGCAAGAGCCTGCATATGCTTCCTGAATGCACTGAGCATACTTGGAGTAATTAACATGAAACAGCCTAACTCTCTGTCACCTAACAGATACTTTTTAGTCAATAGAGGTCCTAAAAGAAAGGCTTCCTCACTGGAACCATCCATCATTCCCTAGTCCTAATGGATGCTAGGGAGGAAAAGAAATGCCACTCACTTTACTTTCTGGGGGAGTGTGTGTGTGTGTGTGTGTGTGTGTGTGTGTGTGTGTGTGTGTGTGTGTGTGTGTGTGTGTACACTCCATGGTTTCACATATATGTGAATTCTCTTCCCCACACCTCAAGGTACTTTTTTCCCTGGCGCTCAGCAGGTGGGCCTGGCCAAACACCATGTGTTTGCATCTTAATGCAGCTTGGTTTTCTCTCCTCCAGTCACTATGCCAGAATTCTGGTAAAATTGTAAATAATGTTTCTTTGTGAAAAATGCTTCCCCAGAGAAATCTAACTGCTCATGCAGGTGACAGAAAAGCAAGGGAAGTCAAGAATGGTACTCAGCCTGAAAGTAAGTTTGAAATAAATTGAGGAGTGAGATGTTGAAGGTAGCTATAGCTGGGATCTATGATCTTTCCTGGAAACCACCTAGTGAGAATGCAAGCCAGCATGGAAATAAACAGCAGCATTTTATAAGGGAAATGATGTGATACGTCGTATTCCCAAACTGGGGGCTGTGAAGGTCTCGGGACATACCTCTCACCAGTTAAGGGTCCCATCATTAAGTTGGAGTCTATCATCTGTAAGAAGGTTTTCCCTTGAAGCATTCTGAGAGGTGGAGAGCCTGATTTCCC
The DNA here is from genome assembly GCF_026419965.1 of Kogia breviceps. NCBI lineage: Eukaryota > Metazoa > Chordata > Mammalia > Artiodactyla > Physeteridae > Kogia > Kogia breviceps. Next base: position 42,450,764 of record NC_081319.1, read on the forward strand.
CTGCATTCTAAGGCAGCTCTTCCTAACTGGAAGTCACCAAAAGCCCCTTCTAGAAGGAAGACCCAGAAGAGGGGCCCCTTTGTGGGTTAGCCCGGGCTGCCCTGGTGGTTCCCAGCCACAGCAGTCGCCCTGTATCCTTTCTTGCCTCTGCCGGCTGCTATTAACTCCGGATCCTGCTCATTCTGCACAGCCTCAACTCAAATCACAGATTCGCAGGACTGCAGGGCAGGCAGGAGAGCCTGTCTCCCTGGAAATATATTATCTTACAACCAAGGAAGAAAATGGGGGCATTTTCATACGTGGACTACGGGGTTTCAGTATAATTGTTCTCCCGTGGACAAGAGCAAGCTGGCAAGGTCTTTGAAGCACAGTGTCTCTGGTTTTCCTGTGCTCTGCACCAGTTTTCTTTTGTTCTCATTTCCTTCTTTACCTATCTACCTACTGCTCTCTTTCCCTTATTTATTTATTTTTGTCAAAGAAGCACATGCACATAGCTGAAAAAAATCAAATAGTACTAAAAGGTTTATAATTTAAAACACTGGTCTCGGGCTTTCCTGGTGGCGCAGTGGTTGAGGGTCCGCCTGCCGATGCAGGGCACACGGGTTCGTGCCCCGGTCCGGGAGGATCCCATATGCTGCAGAGTGGCTGGGCCCGTGGGCCATGGCTGCTGGGCCTGCGCGTCCGGAGCCTGTGCTCCGCAACGGGAGAGGCCACAGCAGTGAGAGGCCCGCGTACCACAAACAACAACAACAACAACAACAAAAAAACCCACTGGTCTCCAGCCCCATTCCTTCACTAACCTCCCTCCCACCCCTCACCTGTCACTTAGCCACTTTTAATTCTTTCAGATGTTTTTTCTGGCAATTATTAAAAAAATATGTTTATGCTCCTTGTACGTTTATCAATTTTGGAAATTATCTAGCGACTGTATGCGCTAAGAAGTCATGCTTCTCAGCTCTCTCACACTCCCTACCTCCTATCCTCCCTGAATAGTTACATCATTATTTTCAGTTAAGTAAATAACATTACACATGCACAACTGCATAAATGCAGTTCACCACAGGGCCAACGAGGGTATTAGCACTTCCTTCCTTCTTCTGTTTTTCATTTTTCTTGTACCTGGGACTTACTTGGCTGTGAAGGATCTAATTTAATAATCGAACACACTCCCTTTAAGAGCCTGTTTCAAAGAGCACAATTGGTCAACAGCTTCCAGCTCTTCTGTCTTTGGAGCCACTGGGTGTTCATGCCAGCCCATGCCCTCCTATAGAGAGCGGACCACAGCAGGCATTTCCTCCTGACTTGGGACTCTCTAATGGACAAACTTTGCTTGAGGCTTCCCGTCAGCCTGCTCGAGACTTTCTCAAGCTGCACTGCGGTCTAAGGCTCTTCCTGCGCAATTCTCCTACCTTCGCCCTCTCCTTTCACAGGTGTCAGACTGCATCACGGTCGAGGGCTCGCCCTGCCAACTCCTGCTCCCTCACCTCCTTATTCCCTAGAGGCACTTGCCCCAATAAATCTCTTGCCCATCGAATTCCATCTTGGTGTTTGCTTCTTGGAAGACCCAGACTGACACATGCTCACGAATTCAGCAGGGCTTTCTTTACCTCTGAGTATTCTGAGGGTCGGTATATCTGAAGTAGTACCAAGCAGAATCAACAAAGGTATCCATCGTGTCTGTCTCTCTCGTGGCTGCTCCCTTGCACCTAAGAAATAAATGAAGTTCATAGATTGGTTTCTTTTAAAATATTAATGCATTTTCCACCAGCTTTTGAGAAAGCTATGACAATCGTTATGAGTTTAAAATGTCATAAGAACAATGCCCCATCATGAAAAGATAATTCACAGTATGGGCTCTCTTTGTACTGCAGAGTACATGATGTTTTAAAGAAATTTACAAAATAAACATTTAAATCTTCAACAATTAAAAGCCCTATTCTGTACTTCTCTGAATTTAACATGGTAGAATATCTAACAGGAATCTTGTCTCTTTACTGCATTCACTTCTCTTTTAGGCATATCAAGACTGCCTTCAGCCAATGCCTACTCTATGATGCTTATGAGGCAAATCAGTTTATGAAGAAAAGCTGAAAACCAAATGTAGTGAGATACTGTGCTGAAAAAGGAACTTGGGTTTTTTTCTATCTCTGTCTCTTGGGTAAGGGGAGCAGAAATCCACAAGAGGTGACCTTAGGAAGATAAATCACCTTGGGAGCCCAAAGGCAGAGGTGTGCTGGAGCCTCCTCATACCAGCTTGTGAGGATTAACTGTTGGGATCGCTTCCCAACTCTGGGACAAATGATGCCAAGTTGGTAGTCTGAAATTAGCCCTTGGTGGAAGTACCTATACCACAGAAATGGGCTAACACTACAAATCAGAAGCTCCCCTCCAGAGAGCTATTTAGAGCACACTTATCAACACACCACTGCCTAAAGGAAGCTTCCTTATAGAAGGGTGAAGATAGCCCCACTGTTCAAGAAAGTGAATGAAGTGAGATGCTTGGTGTGTAAAGGGTTGAAAAGAAAAGGCAATCCTCATCCTAGGCATGCAGATGCCTGGGGAGGACTAAGGTCGCACAAGGACCCAGCTGCTGAACCAATTTTGAAACATGTTGGTAGGATGATGGCCCTGTGGGACTGAAGCCAAAAGCCACAACCACTGGGAAGCCAAGAGAGAGTACCCTGAGCCAACCCTGGCCAAGGAGGGTGTCTGGCTTCCTTGAAGACCCCCAAAGGCATGGAACAGCAGTGGATGGGGTGAGCCAGCTACTGACAGCTATTAGCAGGGACCCTTTGTGGCCGTGAGAAGCCACAGCAGAAGAACATGGCTCAGACTCCAGGCTCTCCCTTCTGAGGCATGGAAGTGGGACCAACCGCCACTCCAAATGCTGCCCTTTTGGCAGTATGGGTCCTTGGGGGTTCTTGGAGAATTTGAGGAGGGGGATGAGGAACCCCAGGAGGAACTGATGAATCCTCTGCTAATCCTTTAGCATGCAAGGGCTTGAGTCTGTTTTTAATTTAAAAATAAAAGAAGGGTTGCCTTTATATGTTGCATCTGTGAGGCAGTTCATACTGGCTTTCCGAATATTATTGGAGGAAAAAGCCACTCCCCATCTTCTGCTTATTAAAAGGAAGTGGCTCAGCAGAGAGCACAGGAGCCAGATCTGGCAGGGCTCTGGGCTCCCAGGGGCCTCCTCATTTCAGTCAGGGGGCCTCCCACCGGGAAGAGTGGTGGTCCCTGGGGTAGGAGCTTATCGGAGAGAGCCCCAAGGGAACCCTAATCCTGTTTCCTACAGTACATCTCTAAGTGAAAGCCAGGGGACTTCCCTGGTGGTGCAGTGGTTAAGAATCCGCCTGCCAAAGCAGGAAACATGGGTTTGAGCCCTGGTTGGGGAGTATCCCACATGCCGCGGAGGAACTAAGCCCGTGCGCCGCAACTACTGAGCCTGAGCTCTAGAGCCCGTGAGCCACAACTACTGAAGCCCACACGCCTAGAGCCCGTGCTCTGCAACAGGAGAAGCCACCGCAATGAGAAGCCTGTGCACCACAACGAAGAGTAGCCTCCACGCACTATAACTAGAGAAAGCCCACACGCAGCAACAAAAACCCAACGCGTTCTCAGCAAAAAATAGTAATTTAAAAATTAAATAAATCAACAAATAAAATCCAGGTCTTTTTATTTGGAAGGCAATCAACCAGAACACATACTATTCTGGGTAATAATTAGAAGATAACTGTTACTTCTTCTTCCTCACCATTAGGGCACCCATACAAGTTACGAAGAAAATGCAGGATTCAACTGATAAAAGGACTAATATCTGACTAAAACTTGCCATGCTGATTTTCTTTTAAAAGGTCATGTTGGACTTGAAGACAACCAACGTGTTTTCCTGCTGACACTAAAAACTGGATTACACGGAAGAGGCTACTTGGTAAGTGGGACGGACAGATGATGGTGATGGTGACAACGTTATTACCATTATTAGCTCCAATAGTAATAATACTAACACTGGGTGGCAGACACTAAGCCAAATGCTTCATGGGCATTATCTCATTTAATCCCTAGTAACCCTGGGGATTATGAGGTAGACACTACTCATGTCCCCATTTTGCAGTTGAGTAACTAGAGTTCCGCGAGGTTAAGAAATCTGCCCAAGGTCTTGGAGCTCAAGGGTAAGGAATCCACCTTTGCTGGACTCATGCCTGTGGTCCTTACCACCATGCTGTCCCGCTTGGCCACATGGGCTCAGTGGCTCTCAGCCCTGCGTGCTCATTAGAATCATCAGGGAGACTTGACCAAGCCCAAGCCCTGGGCTCTGCCCTCCGGGAATCTGCAGCCAAGGTTGGAAACCTTATCCCCACCACCAAGGCCCTGCGCTGCCACAACTGGCAGGCTGAAGGCTGCTGATGTCTCCGGCAGGGAAACCCTTTGTCACTGCTTATCAACAAAGAGGGTGATACCCTAAAATGGCCCAGACCTTCCTACGTTCCTGACTGCAAGCCCCATCTCAGACCTCAGAACCGCCTGGGTGAGGACCTGGGAGGAGTGTTGGCAGGCCTGGGCAGGATGGCACTAACATTTCAAATTACAGAGTGTCTGCTAGGTGTCGCTCTGCCGTGTTACATGCGTTAATTCTCGTCTTCTGAAATCCCTTCAAGGGGGTTATTTTAGCTCCCGATAAGGGAATCACAGCTCAGAGAGGTTAAGTGACTTTCCCAAGATCACACAGCTAGGGAAGAGGCAGGGCCAGGACTTGAAGCCATTACTGTCTGACTGCCCATTCCTGAGCCATGCACTTGCACTATATGGTTACCTAATTACTGACCTAGAGATACTAAGAAGAGGACTAAGTTATTTTAAAACAACCCCATCATGATCTATAAGGCAGAGAAAAATGGCTTTTCCATAGAAGGAAGAAGGGAAATATTACAGCTTGGTATCTGTTATTTATTTGTTTAATCAGCTGGAATGGTATCACAAAAATCACATGTGAGACATGCCAGTGAATTAACAGAAAAACATAATCCTACTGCCAAAATGAGAAGAAATGAGATATGGTATGTTTCAGTATATTAAAGAATGAGACCCCCTGAGCATACTTGTCCTTGTAGCTACTACTGCTCTGCTACTTGTGATAAAATCCCCACTGTTACCACAGTCACTATGTGGGAAAACGGTAAGGCATTTTTCTCTCATCTCTGAGAAGCTCTTTGGAATATAAAATGGAGGAAAGTGGTCTCTTCCAAAGCTATCATGAAAATGTGTAGCTTTGCCATCAGTTGGATCAGCTGTTTTGGGAAAGATGCGAATTGACATTGCTGCTTCTACCGGATCAGAGGAGAGGACAGGGCGCTCACCACAGGGGCTGGGCCCCAGATTCCAGCCCTTTCTCTCAAAGGTAGCAAAAGACCTAAGACCTATGTTATTCTTTCCAGCCAAGTGGAAGTCTGGGACCAGACATGGTGACAGCTGGGGGACGTGGTTCCTTACCTAGGGCAGGAGCAGTTCACCCACTCTGAAGCCGAGGCCAGTGGGGAGCCTCCTTTGCCAGTGAAAGAGGTGATGCTGGGCAAGGTCACAGGCAAGTCCTCCAGAGGCACAGGCACAGGACCGCAGGCCGGGCAGTGGACCATGGGGATGGGTGTGCCCCAGTACCGCTGCCTAGAGATCAGCCAGTCCTTCAGTTTATCACTGGTCACCTCTCCGCCCACTCTCTTCCTCCGGGCTTTCTGAGTCAGCGCTAGAAATGCATCCGGCCGGTTCATACCTGTGAACTGAGAGGGTAAGGAGAGAGATCGCGTTCCTCCCTTGGTAAGAATGAGCTGCCACCCTGATGCCACCACCCTGGATTGCCATTTTTTGTGTGGTCTGTGCAGGGCTGCATTGTGACTCTCTGTTGCATTTGTGGGCACCGTCCTCCTTACAGTATTAAACCATATATTTTATGATGGTGGTGAATAAAGATGAATATAATTTTTGACCTTAAGAGTTCACTTTTTTCTTCTGATGTTAAAAGAAATTAACACTTTTTGGGGGGCCCCTGAGAGTATTGTGGGTCCTGGTTTGTGGCTCTCCTTATCACCAGAGCCCTGTGGCACCTACAGAGAGGGGCAAATATCAGCATTCAGTTGCCAGTAAAAAAAACTGCATATTTATTTTAATGACTACTCCCCTCTTGAGATAGGGGTAGCCAGAAAAGAAAAGTTCAATATTATCCTAGAGCTGAAAGAATTCAGGCAAGCAGGGGAACAAACTGAGGCCTCAGCTTGAAGGACCACCCCTTTTGTATTTAAATGCTCCCATGTTAAGAGACAGCAGGGCAGGACACTAATAGCAGAAAAGAGGAATTCTCACCGGACACTTTTGAGAGAACCAAACTAATGATAAGAATCGGGCCAGGGTGGCTTGCCAATGAGGGGATCGTGGGAACCTTGGAATTGGTTCAATGCAGGTGTACTGCAAACCTACTAGGTGCCAGGCTTGTGCTAGGCGTTGGGAGCACAAAGATAAATCTGATCTGCCCCTATCCTCAATGAGCTTACAGACATGGGGCATAAAGAATAGGAAAGTACAGCTATGTTTATAAAAAGCAGTCTTTTCCATTAAGCATCTGAAGTGTCCTGAAGACCGAGCTCTCTATCAAGGAACCAATTACACTCTGGGAGAGCACTTTCTTTGTCCTACACTCCCACTATCATGTAATTATGGTGCAGGTGATCACAAGCTCTCTTGAAAGTCTATCTTCTCAATGCATTACTGTTTTCACATCCCAGAAGCTCATGGAGGTTTTCACCATCCATTCTCCTTCCATCCATTGAAAGAATTCCTCCAGCCTAGATATTCAGTCTAGGGCCACCAGAGGATTCAACAGACCACCTGAAGCTATTTGAAAGAAGCCAGGGAGCGTAATTAATACCCAGTCCTATACTAAGGAGGGGGCATTTTCCTGGCTAATTCAGAAGGCTAATTTTGGCCATGACTGTCCCCTTTCTCGCCCCGCAGAGGGTTATCCGGGTCTCCTTTTTGGCACCTTGGCTTGGCTCTGCTCCACATCTAAGAAGCCTGCTCAAACACAGTCTTAAGAAGGGTTTAAGGTTCAGTATCTTAAAACATGACTCATGTCTGGGGATATAATTTATGAAGTGAAGGCACAAACATGAGGTCAGAAAACATTGCCACTCCTTGTAGAGGAAAAAAACCTGGCTATTCCCTTACTTTTTATATACATAATATCCTATAGCCAGGTAGTCCCAAACCTGAAAAACCTGGATCTTCAGGTCTAATGGAATCAGGATCACCTAGGTGGGGCCAGTAAGCATCTCCCAGGTGATTCTGAGACATGGCCGGGTTGCAATCACTATGTTAAGCCAGGAGTTCCCAGGTCCTACTGCACATTAGAATCACCCGGGGAGCACTGAATGCTCCTGATGTCTGATCCATGTCCTCTCTACTCCCCCAACCACTAAATCAGAATATCTGGGGTGGGACTCAAGCATCAGTAGTTTTCAAAACTTTCCAGGTGTTTTCAAAGGGCAGCCAAGTTTAAGAAAGAGTGCTCTAAACCAGAACTCTCAAACTTTAATGTGCACACAAATCACATGGGGTTCTCACTAGACCAGGTGGGGTCTGAGAGTCTACACTTCTGGCAAATGATGCCAATGCTGCTGGTCCTGGGACCAGACTTTGGGTAGCAAAGTTCTAACCCAGGGATTCTCAAAATGTGGTCCATGGATCAGCAGCAGTAGTGGCATCACCTGGAAACTTGTTAGAAATGCAAATTCTTCGGTTGCATCAGGGACTGTGAAGCAGAATCTCCAGATGGGGGCCAGGGAATCTGTGTTCTAACAAGGCCACCAGGTGATTCTGGTGTGTGCTCAAGTTTGAGAGTCACTGTCTAAGCCATTTCCCACTTCCCCCTTCCCCACCTCACCCTACTTCTCCCATCATAATTTCTGGCCTGGTTTGGCGGCAAGGCTGAGCTCAAATCCTGCCAGACTTACTACCTAGCAAGAGACAACCCTGACCAAATAAACATGACTCCAAACTTCTCTGCTGATTTCTAAAAATGAGTCAAACTTTAGGTGGGAATAAGTCAGTAATCTGGGGAGAACAGAGATCTCTAAAAGGAACAGCCAATTTTGGTCACCTGTCCCAAGGAATCAGTTTCCCTGTAAGAGGTCGTTTTTCTTAAGCAGAAGATTTGCAAAATAAAGTTTAGTTACTTCAATAACCACACTATCCTAGGATCAGGTTCAACTTGGAGCTGATAAGCTTTTAGATCTTGAAAAAGAATATTATTTTGTTTTCACAGATTAAGAAACAAGGCTGCAAGACTGTTAGTGTGGGTATGAATGAAATGATAGGTTGTAACTTGCACCCAAAGGAAAATGTGTCATCAAGCTCACGTCAAGGCCCTGAGTTTATAAGTAAGTTCTTCGGCCACCTCCATGGGCACCGACCTCCGCAGAGCTGCTCAGTCTCTCTGTGCCATCTGGCATGGTTTCAATGACTTCAGAGTATGACAGGCCCAGGGTTTGGGCTAAGACAGTGTCCTCTAAGCTGGTGCTGGGAATTCCTGTTTAGGGGAAGAAACACAAAACGTCTCCTTTGCAAATGGCCAAATCACAAAATAATTGACAGCACTGACACTCAGCGTTAGCTTCTGAAGGGAGACTCTAAAACATTTTAGTCACAGAAATTATAAAACCACATCATATTCATTGGGAAAATGGAGAACAGTCTTGGAAAAACTCACTACCGTAACACAGTAGTTTACCATATTGGTACTACTTCCTGTAAGTCTTTTTCCATTGCTTAGTTTCTTTTAAAAAATAGTTGTAATTCTAAAATATACAATTTTGGGTGCTTCTGTCACTTAAATAGTAAATCACAAGCATCTGGGGAAGTGTCTCCTTTGAGTGACACAGGGCAGTGGAGTTCTCTTGAGAAGCAGGGCTGACTCCTCCAGCAGCTCCTAGCACCCCAGAAAAATCCACTTGGTCAGTAAGTGGAAAGCTGGCCACTGTGTTTCTTCAAACTATGCTTTGTTCCCAGAGGCAACAGTACATTCTGAATAGACGTTTATTCTTCAACCCACATATGCCCTTGAGGAGATGGAGTCGAATGTAAGTAAATCACTCATCCAGAGGGCCAAGGCATGCTGTTTCAGCTTCAGCTATTAATAAAAACAGGTTTTTTAGGGCTTCCCTGGTGGCGCAGTGGTTGAGAGTCTGCCTGCGGATGCAGGGGACGCGGGTTCGTGCCCCAGTCCGGGAGGATCCCGCGTGCCGCGGAGCGGCTGGGCCTGAGCGTCCGGAGTCTGTGCTCCGCAACGGGAGATGCCACAGCAAGGAGAGGCCCACGTACCACCAAAAAAAACCAAAAAAACCCCAGGCTTTTTAGTTGTTAGTTCTGTAGGCCAGGGTTTCTCAACCTGGGTCCTACTGACATTCTGAACTTTGCTGGGGGGCCTGTTCTGTGTGCTGTAGGATGTTGAAGAGCATCCCTGGGCTCTACCAGCAGAAATGTTTCGAAAATTGCCAAATGTTGCCTGCTGCCTAATCACCTCTGGTTGAGAACTGCTGTAGGGTCAACTGTCAAAACTGCTGACATCCTTGTGGACACTACACATCACGCTGCAACTGAGAGAGATAAAACTAAGGGTAATACACAAAATGCTTACATCAGATGTCCATGAACAACCTCTCCGGAACGCTGCCCTAAAAGGGTGATTTAATGTTTGGGACACACATTCTAAAGCTCCTTGGTAAGATGGAAAACTCCATGGTATGATGGAAAGTTCTGCAGTGTTCCAGCTGAGATTATGGACGAAAAGCATCTAATGAAGCAAACTCTCAGAGTGGACTTGAAGGTTACTGAAGGGTGAGGACAAATGGCAAGCAATAAAGGTTGCTGAAAAGTGTTCATGGTCAAGAAGGGAAAAAACTCATTTACTGCATTCCAAAAGTTTGTGGTCTGTAGTAACTAGGAGCAATCTTCGAACGGAGACATTGTGGCCACAGAGTTTATTTGATCACATAAAGACTGCTCTGGGCCACGGTGCTGGTCATGTGGGGCCCAGTAGAATGTGAACTATTTGTACCATGCAGGTGAGATGGTGAAAACACCACTTTCACTCTTGTTTACTTTTGTTTCTGTTCTTCTTGGAAGGCAAGAGCCAATAATTCAGAAAACATGATGTGAGAGAGTGGCAGGGACATATACACACTACCAAATGTTAATTAGATAGCTAGTGGGAAGCTGCCACATAGCACAGGGAGTTCACCTCTGTGCTTTGTGACCACCTAGAGGGGTGGGATAGGGAGGGTGGGAGGGAGGGTGATGCAAGAGGGAAGAGATATGGGAACATATGTATATGTATAACTGATTCACTTTGTTGTAAAGTAGAAACTAACACACTATTGTAAAACAGTTATACTCAAATAAAGATGTTAAAAAATAATAATAATAAAATAAAATTTAAAAAAAATAAATAAAATAAAAAAATTTTAAAAAAAGGTTAAATTTAATATGCTACCCAGTCAAGATTTTCTGTTATTAAAATTGTTTATGGTCTGCTAGTAAAAACAAAAACAAAAAAACAAAAAACATTAATTACAAAAGTGTGGGAAATCAAGACAACAGGAAAAATGATTTTCCATGCATACCCAAGAAAATCAGATTTTCCTTTTTCTTTTTCCCTTATCCTTCAGAACTCTCAATATTGTGTTAGGACTTTGACTCAAAATACCAAAAGGGGAGACTTCCCTGGTGGTCCAGTGGGTAGGACTCCGCGATCCCAATGCAGGGGGCCCAGGTTCAATCCCTGATAGGGAACTAGATTCTGCATGCATGCTGAAACTAAGAGCTCGCATGCCACAACTAAGAGTCTGCATGTGGCAACTAAGAAGTCTGCATGCTGCAATTAAAAGATCCCTCAGGGGCTTCCCTGGTGGCGCAGTGGTTGAGAGTCTGCCTGCCAATTCAGGGGACGCGGGTTCGTGCCCCGTTCCGGGAAGATCCCACATGCCGCGGAGCGGCTGGGCCTCTGAGCCATGGTCGCTGAGCCTGCGCGTCTGGAGCCTGTGCTCTGCAACGGGAGAGGCTGCAGCAGTGAGAGGCCTGCGTACCACAAAAAAAACAAAAGGGGAAAAAAAAGCCACATCAACAAGAGCTTCCTTTATTGTTTATCTTGGCTGGTTGTATTAATGAATTTTACTAATTATAAAATGCATTAAAGTAATAGAAGGAATTATTTCCTTTAAGCAACATACTTTCTAGGTTTAAATTGTCAGAGGAGAATGACTTGAGTGGCTTAATATCTGTTTTCCGTGTTGATGTTTCTTCAAATCAGTTTGCCAAAAAAGGATCTGAGAATTGTGAGCAAAAACATGATTTCAATAAGCAATGTTATTTCTTCTGTGTGCTAGGAGATAGAGAGTATGGAAATAACTTTCTCCGCAGGTTTTGGCACATTGGAGACTGGCTGGAATCTACAGTAGGAAAGCTGTAGAGAGATGCTCAGGTCTACCCTGAGGGTAGGTCTTGGATTGGGTATGATTAGGTCTCATGCCTTGGTTCAATCCCAGACTTCCTGTTAGGTTATGATAGGTTAGAACTCTTAGGAATGAGTAAGGCCGCCAAGGATATCCAATTTACAGCTCTAAATATGACTTCGATTTTACTATTTCACGATTCCTTTCTTGCATAGCTGAAGTTCACCTCCTCCACAAAGCCTTCACCAAAAACCCAGCCTACATTGGTCATGTGTGCTTTGAACGCCCACCTCAGCAGTTGCTGTTGGTTCTATGAATTCTGAAATTGGATTTTCATCTGAGTTGTATGGTTCCCCACATTGTATAGGCAAGTCTCACCAACTAGGTCTACTGGCAAAATCCACGGGCCAGACATTTTTCATCATTCTCAGTAGCAACTAGCAAGATGCGATATACTTGGTATGTTTTCAAAATGTGATGCTTAAATAAGAGATGATGAAATGAAGGGACATTCATTTTTACAAAGAGGCAAAACAGATCATGGAATATATAGTCAGCTCTTCCAGGCTAGCATTTTGATCTTAAACCTGCTAAGTACATTATCCTGATTACGTTTTAATGGCTACTTACCTATTTTTGCATCCAGAGAGCCCTCAAAGTCAGCTTTGGCCAAGATGACAACAGGGACTTCCTGCTGGGTGAGCATGTTCACAGCCATCACGGGCGTGAGGCAATCTGAAAATGAGAGCAATCAACTGTGGATGCCAGTCTGCTGGGACTCTAACACCATCTGAATCTCAGAGGAGACAAGTGAGAAAAATAAGCTTTAGAATTTCTGTGGTCTTGTGCTAATTATTATAGAATTTGTTCTTTGAAGGTATTAACAGATAATTCACACTAGTGGAGAATCAAAAGATTAAACAAAAAAATGAAAATATTCATTCGCGCTCCTAACCAAAGACATGAAAATGGCATTTTTACTTTCCAGATGGTGGAGTAAAGATGTTCCCACCACCCACTTTTCCTTTTGGAAAGTACCTCAAGTATACAGAAAAATGAGAAACACAACAATCTATATGGTGAAACTAAAAGATATCTGAAATTTTAAACTACAACACTTGAAGATGGAAGTGGATAGGAAAGGAGAAAATGACTGAACAGAGAGGAGATTTCCACACATACAAGGACAAAACAGTTCCTTCCCATGTACCATTTCTAAGGAGATACCAGAGGTTGTGGTCCAGCAAAAGGAAGGGGTAAATCAAGAAAGAGACAGACATGGGATCTAGGAAACAGAGGCTCCAACAAAGAAAAGAGGGTAGGGACACTTGCAGAGCAGAGACAGAAAGAAGTCCCAGGATGACAGATATACAGAAGTCTGGAGGATGACCAGGTCAGATTTAAGCAGGACAAAGAGGCCCAGGAAGCATCTTCAGGAAAAATAGGCGATGGACAGATTATCTGACAGGCTGGAATATGTAGAAAACTTGAGAGGAGTTTTAAAGAGCTTCTGGGAGGATGTGGGAAGACAGTCAGAAATTCAAAGAACACAAAGTAAATTATAAAAATGAGGACACCATGAACTTCAGGAAAAATAGAAAGTTATGTAAAAAGGAAAATGTAATCATAGTATATTTGGCTCAGGTGACCAATATTTATGTGGTCATAATAAAACACTTAATTTGGAATTATCCAAACAGTGTGTCATCTTAAATGAAGCTTATTACAACTACTGCAGCAGTGAGATAAACCATACATACATGAACCTTCACTGAATATATGTAGGACTGGAAGCATGAAGACCCCCAATAAAGTCCCAAAGGAAGAAGGGATGAGAGGTGGTAAACAATTAGTGAGTTCATTTGAGCTTTTGCAACATAAGCGATTAACTAGTTATAATTTATGAACTATTACTATTTATACCCGCTATGTTTTAAGACTTTATATAGATTTATCTAAAATATGTTCTACAAACCCCAAAGTTAAAATAAGCCTAGGGGGACTTCTCTGGTGGTCCAGTGGTTAAGACTTCGCCTTCCAACACACGGGGTGTAGGTTCAATCCCTGGATGGGGAGCTAAGATCCCACATGCCTCGCAGCCAAAAAACCAAAACATAAAACAGAAGCAATATTGTAACAAATTCAATAAAGACTTTAAAAATGGTCCACATCAGAAAGACCTTAAAAAAAAAAGCCTAAGAATTAGGATTTATTTTTCAGAGAGGTAAAGATAGGCTCTGTAAACATCTAAGCCAGCTCCGACCTTCCTTCACCTTGGGTGTCAGAAAGCACAGGACAGGGTTATGGTGGGGACAGAGTGAAAATGCAACGCAAATGGGTCTCCAGGGATGAGGTTCAACCAGAACCCCGGTACCATGACTGGGAAGCACCTGCTGCTGGAGCTGCTGAAGTGCTGACACCCTCAAAGTGGACAGCCAGATTTCTGATTCCATATGGTCCCTTCTCAAAAAAGAGGTATACATTTGCAAATTCTGCAATTATGGTATGTTATTAGGAGGATGGACAGTGAGGCGTGGTGGAGTGAGAATAAAAGTCACTAGGTAATGTCTAGAACTGGTGAATGGAGAGACAGCAGTGTAGGCATATTATACAGACATGTGGCGGTCTATACCAGAGAAACAGCAGTGGCACAGACTGCCAGTTGACCCCATATCTGTCTCTCCTTCTGATTCAGCAATAGAATGTTTAGTTGGACTCATGACTGCGTAGCTAATGGCAGCACTACTCAGTTTCCCTTGCACTGGCTATGGCCATGGGGTTAAGTGTAGAAGCAACTTGCAGGTCATGCTCTCAACGGGAAGGAGCTGCCCTTCTTCCCCCACCACCTTCTTACTGCAACGCAGATGAAGTGTAGAACAACCTAGAACACACAGATAAGGGCAATGTCCTAGAGGGGCAGAGCAGGAAGACGGAAAGAGCCTCAGCCCCAACCACCCCACAAAGCAGACTTGTTATACCCACTCTGCATGTCACGCGGGCAAGAAATAAACTTCTGTCCTTTTAGTCACTGTTTTTCTAGGACTCTCTCACAGCCATCGAACTTATATCCTAAGTAACAAATTCCCCCCAAAATTAAAAGTGGTTGGGTAAGGAGGCTACTGTCATTGCTGTTGTTAGTACCCTCTGTAATTTCACGTAATATACATATATCACCTAGATTTTTAAAAACACAAATTAATTTTTATAAAGAGAGATGGAAATTAAAGTAATCTTGAAGTATTATTATTTTTTACCTGATAAATTAAGAAAAACTTTTAGAAGGGTACCATCACTGTTTGTGAAGTTGCACTGAAATTCATATATCATTGGATACAGCACTCTAAACTGATATAGCCCTTTCAGAAACCAATAAAAGCAACTTGTAAACAGAACTAGAAAAGGGTTCATAACCTTTGACCAAAAAAATCACACTCTTGGGGATGTTTCCTAAGGAAGTAATTCTACAGAGGCAAAGAGCTGTCTCCATAATAGCCCAAACATGAAAAAGGCCAAATGTTCAACATGATAGGGAAGATTTAGGATATTATGGTACACTTGAGTTGACAGAATATTATGTATGGATTAAAAAACAATTGGGAAGCCTGCCTAAAAACAAAGAAATATTTTCTGATATCATATGAAGTAAAAACCAAAAAATAAAGACAGAAGCAGTCTGATTTTTAAGATAAGCATGTGCGGGAACACGAATTTACAAGATTTATGACACGTACAAAAGAACAAAGTTAAACTCCTACCTTTGCTATATATAAAAATTATACTTAATTTAAAAATGGATTAAAGACCTAAATATAAGATCTAAAACCATAAAAGTCTTAGAAGAGTTTCTTAGAAGAAACAAAGGTATAAATCTTTGTGATCTTTGATTAGGCAATGGTTTCTTAGATATGACACCAAAAGCAAAAACAAAAGAAAAAGTAGATAAATTGGACTTTACCAAAATTCAAAACTTCTATGCTTCAAAGGACACCAGCAAGGAAGTGAAAAGAAAACGCACAGAACTGGAGAACATTTTTGTAAATCATATATCTGATAAAAAACTTGTATCTAGCATAAAAAACTATTATAATTTAATAATAAAGACAACTAAATTTAAAAATGGGCAGATGATCTGAACAGATATTTCTCTAAAGAAGATATATAAATGGCCAATAAGCACATAAAAAGATGCTCAATACCATTAGCCATCAGGTAAATGCAAATCAAAACCACAACGAGATAATGCTTCACACTCACCAGCACGACCATAATAAAAAAGACAGACAATAACAAGCGTAGGCAAAGACGTGGAGAAATTGGAACCCCCATGTACTGCTGCTGGGAATGTAAAATAGAGCAGCTGTTTTAAAAAACAGTCTGATTGTTCCTCAACCAGTTAAAAACAGAGTTACCATAAGACCCAACAATTCTACTCCTAGATATTGGGTTGGCCAAAAAAATTCGTTCGGGTTTTTCCATTCAAGCAGATAGAAAAACCCGAACGAACTTTTTGGCCAAGCTGATATATACACAAGGAAATAAAAACATATATCCACAGAAAAATCTGAACGAACGTTCACAGCAGCTAGTTGGAAAGTGGAAAGAAACAAAATGTCCATCAACTGATGAAGGGATAAATAAGATCTGGTATATACAATGGAATATTATTCTGAAGTAAAAAGGAATGAAGTACTGACTACAACATGGATGAACCTTGAAAACATTGTACTAAATGAAAGAAGCCAGTCACAAAAGACCACATATCGTATGAGTCCATTTATATGAAATGTCCAGAACAGGCAAGTTTATGGAGAAACAAAGTAGATTAGTGGCTGCCTGGGGCTGGGGGAAATAGGAGGAATGGGGGTGACTGCTAAAGGGTATGGGATTTCTTTGGGGGATGATAAAAATGTCCTAAAATTGACAGTGGTGATGGTTGTAAAACTCTGTAGATATACTAAAAACCATTGAATTGCACATTTTAAGTGGGTGAATTTTATGATATGTGAATTATATCTCCATAAAGTCATTAAAAGAAAAATATGAAAAAAAAGTAGAGTACTTGCATTAAAGGGTTGAATTTTTCTCCATTTTCCCACATAAAAGGTCTATTATGACAGTTTTTCAATTAGAAAAAAGTTCTTGGCCAGGCCTAGCATTCTCCACATTTCTCATTAGTCATGTGCTGGTGACATGAAGCAGGAAGCAAAGGAGAAATCCCAAGTAGCTGAAGCACTTCATACAGGGGTTAAGTCACAGCTAAATGCTTTAGAAGATACAAAGGATTACTAACTTAATAGTTAGTAATTACAAAGGAAACATTCCAGTCAAGAAGCTGCCCCCTACTCTCAGGGCCCCCACTGCAAAAAAGGCAGGTCTTTCACGCCCCACGGAAAAACAGACCAAAGTCTCTGTTCATAACTCAGCAAAGCAGTGCTGCTTGCAACCAGGTCCCAGGGTTGCTCTGTGGAAACAGGGTCCTCTGGTCAAGTAAGCGTGAGGAGAACTGCATGATGTCCCCTCGTAGACAGTCGCAGTGCACATTAGAACAGCGAAGGCACTAAAAAGTCCAGAAGCAAAGAAACCTATTTATTTTTGCTTTATGCCAGGTTACCTGAGCACGGAAGCTTTCCTCCACACAGCATCTATTAACATGTGCTGAAAGGATGCTAGTAGGAGCAGTCTGATTCGAGAATAAACTATTATCCACAGGATTCTGTTCCTTACCCTTTGTCCCACCCCATGCTGAATCAATGGAGAAGGGGCAAGACAACAGGAGCAATAAATTATTCAGTGTTCTGGGGCTTCTCTCTAATGTGTCAATAACAACAGGGTTTCTAAGTCACCCATTAGGGAGACCTCATTTACCCTTTTGGCAAAAAATACATTGTGTAGACCACTGGTGACTCAGAGCTGAAATGTGTGGTTCCAAAGCCCCAGGGTTTGCATATTTTAATATTAGGAATGTAAGAAAAGACTCCAGGAAATGTCAGAACAGCTTCTAGAACTCTGATGATATTTCCCTATTGATGCTTTTTATGGTTTCTAGTTCCTATCAAGTCACAGCTTACATAACATGACTTAAATCAGAGGCAGTCAGCTGAGAAAGGAGGTAATGCCAATGATGATGGAAATGCACTCAAATTCAATAACTGTATAGAGAAGGACCTTAATTTTTGCTCTCTTGAAGGAATCTGTGCCAATTATAGTATGCTGAGCAAAAACAGTACATTTAGTCAAAAACATCAGCAACCCAGTCGGACAGGCCAGAAATCAGGGAGTTGTCCCAGGAGCCTTCCAAATACTTCTCAGAGCTGTTCTCGCCCCTCCATTCTGATGGCCACTGTTCTAGGGTCTTCACCATCTCTCACCCTAACTAATGGGGTAAACCAGCTCTCCTGCCTCTACTCTGCGACTCACGCATCACCCTGTCCACATGTGTCATCCTCCTCCTCAGACCCCTCAGGGCTCCCTCTGTTCCCACCAAGCGCTCCACCCCACCTTGCCCGATAGCCCCATCACCTGCGCTGCAGAGAAAACTCAACTTACAAAGGTGAAATGACCATCCTTAAGTCATAGGATGGATCTGGGATCAGAACCTTGATCATCTTGTGCCAACTCAGGAGCCAATATGCAGAAATCAACTTAGCAACTGCAGAAACTCACGTTTGAGAATTTAAACTTGTGCAAGTGATATACTCACTCACAACTGTGTGCTGCCATGACTTGCAGCAGTCACTGCTTTAACAATAGTTACCCTCAAAACTGGACATTTGAGGGAAAACCAAGCTGCTTGCCTGATTTGAGCCAGATGGCAATGGTAAATGACACTGGTGATAAGATGTTCAGGTTTAAAATGTGACCTCAAAGGCCAAAGGAGGCATAAATCCATATTCATATGGTAATTTTAATTCACTGGGAAAACTGCATTACACTCAAGCATTGTACTGGCCATAAATGACTGATTCTACATGTCAACATCCAGAG
Source organism: Kogia breviceps (assembly GCF_026419965.1). Classification (NCBI taxonomy): domain Eukaryota; kingdom Metazoa; phylum Chordata; class Mammalia; order Artiodactyla; family Physeteridae; genus Kogia; species Kogia breviceps. Next base: position 42,469,243 of record NC_081319.1, read on the forward strand.
ACTTGACATGCAAATTAATCTAGAGACTTTGAATAAACTGACATCTGCAAAAAGAATATTTCCATTCTGAAAATTAGAATCAGAAAATTTAGAGCCAAGTGTAGTGTTCCATTTGTAATTATTTCAGAGATTACTAAAAAGAGGGGAAAACAAAGTGAATGAGCCATTCAGCGCCAAAAGGAAATAACCAGGCCAAGTCAGATCTGCTGATATCCAAATATTTGATCATGAAAACATTGCTCTCTGCATATGCTAAAATCATTTCTTAATTTCTTACATATGAAAATGTTTTGGATTTATATAGTGTCTTTCATGTCAGGAACTCCATCTTTTGTAACTTATCAGCTAGTTAATCCTCTACTGCTATTACTTCATTTTAATTTGTGTCCCCAAATTAACCATGGGAAAAAAATCTAAGGCCAGATGTTTATATTTTTCAGTTTTTCAATTTTAGATATTATTCAACCAACATAGCCCTCAAGGAATCTCAAAATGCTCATGAAAGTAAAAACAGGGGCTTCCCTGGTGGCGCAGTGGTTGAGAGTCCACCTGCCGATGGAGGGGACACGGGTTTGTGCCCCGGTCCGGGAAGATCCCACATGGCGCGGAGCAGCTGGGCCCGTGAGCCATGGCCGCTGAGCCTGCGCTCCGCAGCCGGAGAGGCCACAACAGTAAGAGGCCCGCGTACCGCAAAAAAAAAAAAAAAAAAAAAGAAAGTAAAAACAACGAGTTTTCCCTTTAAACTAAACAGTTGAAAACAATTCAATCTTTCTTTTGAATATGTAGAAAATAAAACTGAGAGAGATAGCTACTGGACTTTATAAGCACACGCTGAAATCTTAAGAGTCTTTTCTCCATTTCAATATACAACAACAAAAGAGATGAAATCAAATGATATCTGTCCCGTGCCAGTGAATTACATATGCATCTGGGTCTCCTCTGCTATGACCCTGCCTCCGCCCCTGAAGACAGGACTGTGAATGGCCATCTATGCATCCCAAGTGCTCAGTATGTTGCAGGCTCTCAGTAAGTATTAACTGATCTGAATATTAACGTTGTTTAGTACACAGTTAGAAGTCCTAAGCAGAGATAAGCTGGGATGACATTGTTTATCTTTCCAATGTGATCAGGAAATCTTTCATTCTGACTATTTTAAGAATAGCAATTAAAAAAAAAACTTAATGCCACCATTCAAAAAATTTTATTAAGCAAATAATTTAAATAGACCTCCAATAATTCAGACTGTGTGCTTTGGGTTGAAGTTTATAGTCTATGAAAAGTGAAGTAGGCTGAGATTTTTACAGAAATTTTACATTTCTCTGGAGACCTACTTGTAAATGACAGGGGAGTTCCTTTCGCCTGCCCAGGATCATATCCCCTTCCTCTGGTAAGAGCCTCTAAGTTTTAGAAAGCTACCTCTTCCTCACTGATGACAGTCTTGTTGGTCTATCAAGGAAGGTGCCTGGCCTTCCCTTGGCCAACAAAAAGGCCAGGGTCCCCAGTTATACCAAGTGAATACCCTTCCCTGCAACAGGAATCTCAAACCAAGTGCCCCAAGCACTGAGGGCGAGGTGAGAGCAGATTCACTCAGTCAGTGATATGCAAGAGACTATTAGTTCCTGCTGCCCAAACCCCCATGGCTGTCTGGTCCAAGTCCTCTTCCAGACTGGTTCTTCCCCACAGCTTTCCAGTATGTTCCCCTCCTCCCCTGGGTTAGCCAGAGATGGATTCTGTTGCTTGCAACCCTGGAATATTGACTAATGCGTAGGCACTTCCAAATCCTCACTGACCAACACCCACTATGCCAATTCTAGGTCAGCTTGATCCACTCATTTAAGACGTGTATTGAGCAGGACTCTGCTTGTCTGCTCAGATCACTGTGTGAATTCTTAAAGATACTAAAATTAAGTTATTGAAAATGTTTCCTCTAATTGTCATTGGCTTCCTTCCTGTCCCTGTCAGTATAGTTTTATTTGATGATAAAATTATAAGTTAAGTACCAGATTCTATTCCTATCAGAAAAGCGCTTTAAATCTAGATTATATTTAAAGGGAAAGAGTTGAGCATTCAAACAAAAACTTAAGAAGTGGACGAACTAGTAACTCCAAGTAACTTAACATTTTCAGAGCTCTTTTTGATCCTCAAGATTTAAAAGCAAAACATGAAAAGTTAGGCCAAGGAGAATAACAGATCACACAAGATGACATATGTGAAAGGACCGTGAACTCTGTGAAACATAAGGCATAATGCCCCCGTCGTAACCTTAACTTGCCAACTCACCTTTGCCAGGGATGAGAGACTTCCGAAAGGCTTCCTTCAGAGAGCTGTGCCCATGTAAGAGTCTGTGGCTGGGAGAGATGGTCACGTGGGAGGTGCCGTAAATGGCCTCGGGGGTGGCCGTGTAGGCGCTCAGCTTTTCTCCTGTGACTTGCCCATCAACCTGGCAGGGGGGAAGCAGAGTCATTTCACTTCTCAGTCCTCCCTCTGGGGCTGCTGTGCTCCCCAGCCATATCCCTTCCTCCCACCCCTCCCCAATCCCAGACAGTGGTGACAGTTCTGACCATAGCCACAGGGATGTGGGTACCTGAGGTGGTCCCTGGCAGGGGCAGAAAGGGCAAGAGAGAAGAGGGTCGCAGCTCCTCTTTCAGGAGGCCTCCCCAGTGCCCACAACCAGGTGTACTTGGGGGCCCCAAATCAAAGGGGGTCAAAGCATGCTCAGAAGGATGCCTTCCCCGGTTCTTGGCTCCTCTGTTCACAAATCAATAATAACTGTCAATGTTATTTGTCCTGAGAAAGGAGCTATACTTCCCTCCAGGATTTAAGTTACAAATAAAGGCATCAACATTTCTAACCAGAAAAAGACACTGAGGCTAATTCCATTTTGAATAGGAAAGAAAGGACAGCCTGAGCTGAGCTCAAGAATGAGTGCTCCTAGGGCTGGTTAAATGCCTTTCAAGGAAGAGTCAAACATTACGCACCAACTGAATGCCAACTATGTGACAGACACAGAGGACACAGAGAGGCCAGATCCTCCTTCCTTCACACATTCAAATGTGCTCACAAAGTGCCAATGATGTGCGAAGCACTTGGGGCCCAGAACTAAAAGTCCACACTATGGACTGAGTGCCAATTAGGTGTCACCTATGGAGCCAGGCGTGCGGCCTCAGAAGCACAGCCACATGGCCCTGTATCTGCAGGACTGAGAGTGTTCCCTCCGGAGATGTCTCATTTTCAGGTGGGTCCAGGAATGGAGATGGAAAACACTTTCATGATAAAATATTGGGCAAGGGAGAGAATACAGAAGACATTCCACATACAGTAGCCAGGTGGCTCAGAGACCCGCATCCCTCACCCTGGTGGAGAAGCAAAGGCCTAAGATGTGATCACATCTTGAAATGAAAATTTTGGATGTAATGAGTTAAATAAAATGTTATTAAATTAATTTCACCTGTTTTTTTGCACTTTAAAAAATGTGGCTACTAGAAAATTTGAAATTACATATGTGACTCTCAGTATCTTTCTACTGGATTAGCACTGCTGCAGAGTCTCAAGTTGCTGGTCTCTTCAAAGAGTCCTAAAAATGCAGAAGGGGGTTTCTGAGCAATAATTGCTGGAGATGCTCTTGCTCGATCACCTTTAATGTGAAGTCCAAATGGCAGCCCACACAGTCCCCGATCCAGTGGGCCTGCATGCTTTTTATTCCATACCATTCCGGAAGGTCTGTCAGCGCATCCTGCATGGGCTGTAGGAATGAAAGGAGAACGGAGAGGTAGAAGCACACAGCTTACTTAAGACAAAGCAAGTGATCTGGGGCTCACTAAGGTGGGAGAACTGGGGACACTGAAGGAGGTTCAGGATTTAGCCCTTTTCTCCTTCACTTGTCAATCAGAGGCCCAGCAAAGGTCACACAGATGCACTCATCATGACTCAATTTAGCGAGATGGGTTTCACTCATTTCTCTATTTTGAGTGGGCCAAAGTTTCAGAGAGAGAAGAAAATTAACAAGGAGAAACCACGATTAACATCTCTGATGGATGTGGTTAGTTCATTCTCCTCCATAGTCTGGGACCTAAACAAAAGAAGTTCAAGCTTATGAATTTTTAAACCCTAAGATAAGTCATTCATAGGTATGGCTACTCTACAACTCAACTGTATCATATATAGAACATTATAAGTTTATTTAAAGAATAAAAATTAGCATAAGGAAAACCATCACATTGATTTGTGTAACATTTACTATTAAAAGCACACATTTATTTTCATCGTTGTGTAATTTTAATCCTAAAATCCTACAAAAGGGAGGCTTTTCAATAAACTATTCTCTATGGTCTCAAGCTCATGCCATCGCTTTATTTGAAGATGAGATACATTCTTTCAACAAATAAGTTTAAAAGTAAATCATATATTTATAATAAGAGTCTAATTTTAAATTCCTGACTGTATTATGACTAATACAGGCAACATAACGATGCTTCATTCGTGTAGTGTTTTGTAATTCATAAAGTGCTTTTACACACATCTCTTCTCACACACTCTGGGTAAGGTAGCTCACTTTCAGATTAATGAACCCACATTGAGAAAGGGTATAGCTTTCTCATGTAAGCCTGCAGGAAAGGACAAGCCAGGACTAAAACCCAGACCTTACTAACCGCATTCTTTTGCCTACAATGCAGAGACTTACTCTATCGTGTGATAAACAACACAGAGCATCTTCTATACTTGTCATCTATCTATCTATCCATTCTCATTTATTTGGGAGAGCCTGCAAGTTTCAAGATCCAGAAATTTCTTCTGAGGCAGAAATTGTGGATTATGGACACCATCAAGTTGACCAGCAATGTGTCCAATCATTTGTTTATTCCCAGGAATGTATTAATTCCCCAACCCTAAACACAAGGACCTCATCTAGGCATTGGAGACTTGGGCATACACAAAGCAGGATGTGCCAGAGTCCCTAAAATGAAGTTTAAATAATGCACACATGGAGCCTGCTGCTATTAGTTGGGTAACTGATCAAAATGCAATGCCAAATGCTATTAGCATCAAAGAAGATGGGACACGGGTTGTGGAAATGAATCAAGGGAAAAGATGGGAGGGTAGGGAAGAAAAGTAACAGAGTGAAAAGTAGGGAGAGATATAAAAGATTTGGGGGGGTGGACCACAGAGGAGAAGGAAAGTCATAGGAAGTGGGTGGGTGAGGAAAGAAAAGCTCCGAAAAGAAAAGAAAGGAAGGGAAAAGAAGCAACTAAAGAGTGCCTGCCCAGCCCACAGTAGGGTACAATGACCAGTCAATAACAGGGTGGGCCTTCCTGCCATGGGGCTGTCAATCTTGAGAGAAAAGCAAAGGAAAGAGGGAACGGAGTTACACTAATATTAAAATAGAAACCAGACGTGTGTGCAAAATAGGAAAAGGAGAGCACTGGAAAGCCTCAGTGAAGAGCTCAAGCTGTCCTTTTAACGCAACGTCACACTAAGGCTCAGTAAAGGCAAGTCCCCTTCCTTTTTGCTACCAATAGGAACCTAGCTGTGTGACACTAGGCATAATTCTCATGCAGAGACCCAACTACCCAGCTCATGTTTATAGGTCATCTTCAACAAAATGATTCTAGGGTTCTCCCATTTCCAGACCATTAATCACGAAAGATAAAAACGTTTTTTTTGTGAGGAAATGTCATTAATTAGAAACTGTGGGTATTTTATAGTCTACCTGGTCATTTGGAAAGGAGATCCACAAAAACCAAATAGCTGATGACAAAGATTCAGAAATATTTTAGGTAAGTTTTGAAACTTTATAAATCAGCTTGACCTATGCTTAAGCCAATTCATGATGTTGATGAAACCGTTTTGCCCAATCTCCCAGGGCAGGATCAAGGAAAACCAGAGTTGCTAGTTCTAAGTAAAATAAGCAGGTCAACATGTATCAATGCTATACATATATTCCAACATCTGTGCTTGTGAGATGGCTTTCCATAGGATATACAAAATGCTTTATGGGTCAAGTAAAGTTGCCCAAAAGGACCATTACGTTTCAGTATTTGCCTGAGTGAAAACTGACTTTTGAGAAGGTGGTAAAAGTCCTGCTTCAGGTTCCTGACTGTTCATTACTTGAATTAAAGTGGCTTTCTTTTGGTACAAATTATTATGTATAAAATAAATAAGCCACAAGGATATATTGTACTGCCCAAGGAATATAGCCAATATCTTAAAATAACTATGAATGGAGTATAATTTATAAAAATTTTCAATCACTACATTATATATCTGAAACTAACATAATATTGTAAATCAACTATACCTCAAAAAAAAAAAAAGTAAGAGCAACGAGACTGGTTCAAGATGGTGGAGTAGAAGGACGTGCTCTCACTCCCTCTTGCAAGAACACCAGAATCACAACAAACTGCTGAACAATCATCCATAGGAAGACACTGGAACTCACCAAAAAAGTTACACCACATCCAAACACAAAGGAGAAGCCACAATGAGATGGTAGGAGGGGCACAATCACAATAAAATCAAATTCCATAACTGCCGGCGGGGGGGTGACTCACAAATGGAGAACACTTATAGCACAGAAGTCCACCCACTGGAGTGAAGGTTCTGAGGCCCACGTCAGGCTTCCCAATCTGTGGGTCTGGCAACGGAAGGAGAATTCCTAGAGAGTCAGACTTTGAAGACTAGTGGGATGCAATTGCAGGACTTTGACAGGACTGGGGGAAACAGAGACTCCACTTTTGGAGGGCACACACAAAGTAGTGTGCTCATTGGGAACAAGGGGAAGGAGCAGTGACCCCAGGGGAGACTGAACCAGACCTACCTGCTAGTGTTGGAGTGTCTCCTGCAGAGGCGGGGGGTGGCTGTGGCTCACCGTGGAGACAAGGACACAGGCAGCAGAAGTTCTGGGAAGTACTCCTTGGCGTGAGCCCTCCCAGAGTCAGCCATTAGCCCCACCAAAGAGACCGGGTAGGCTCCAGTGTTGGGTCGCCTCAGGCCAAACAACCAACAGGGAGGGAACCCAGCCCCACCCATCAGCAGACAAGTGAATTTAAGTTTTACTGAGCTCAGCCCACCAAAGCAACAGCCAGGTCTAACCACCATCAGTCCCTCCCATCAGGAAACTTGCACAAGCCTCATCCACCAGAGGGTAGACAGCAGAAGCAAGAAGAACTACAATCCTGCAGCCTGTGGAACAAAAACCACATTCACAGGGCTTCCCTGGTGGCGCAGTGGTTGAGAATCCACCTGCCGATGCAGGAGACACGGGTTCGTGCCCTGGTCCGGGAAGATCCCACATGCCGCAGAGCAACTAAGCCCGTGAGCCATGGCCGCTAGGCCTGTGCGTCCGGAGCCTGTGCTCCGCAACGGGAGAGGCCACAACAGTGAGAGGCCCGCATACCGCAAAAAAAAAAAAAAAAAAAAAAAAAAAAAAAAAAAAAAAACCCACATTCACAGAAAGACAGACAAGATGAAAAGGCAGAGGGCTATGTACCAAATGAAGGAACAAGATACCGCAGAAAAACAACTAAATGAATTGTAGATAGGAAACCTTCCAGAAAAAGAATTCAGAATAATGATAGTGAACATGATCCAGGACCTCACAAAAAGAATGGAGGCAAAGATTGAGAAGATGCAAGAAATGTTTAACAAAGATCTGGAAGAATTAAAGAACAAACAAACAGAGATGAACAACACAATAACTGAAATGAAAAATACACTAGAAGGAATCGATAGCAGAATAACTGAGGCAGAAGAACAGATAAGTGACCTGGAAGACAGAATGGTGGAATTCACTGCTGCAGAACAGAATAAAGAAAAAAGAATGGAAAGAAATGAAGACAGCCTAAGAGACCTCTGGGACAATATTTAACATAACAACATTCGCATTATGGGGGTCCCAAAAGGAGAAGAGAGAGAGAAAGGACCAGAGAAAATATCTGAAGAGATTATAGTCGAAAACTTCCCTAACATGGGAAAGGAAATAGCTACCCAAGTCCAGGAGCGCAGAGAGTCCCATACAGGATAAATCCAAGGAGAAACATGCCAAGACATATAGTGATCAAACTGGCAAAAATTAAAGACAAAGAAAAATTATTGAAAGCAGCAAGGGAAAAGAGACAACATATAAGGGAACTCCCATAAGGTTAACAGCTGATTTCTCAGCAGAAACTCTACAAGTCAGAAGGCAGTGGCATGATATACTTAAAGTCATGAAAGGGAAGAACCTACAACCAAGATTACTCTACCCAGCAAGGATCTCATTCAGATTCGATGGAGAAATCAAAAGCTTTACAGACAAGCAAAAGCTAAGAGAATTCCACTCCGCCAAACCAGCTCTACAACAAATGCTAAAGGAACTTCTCTAAGTGGGAAACACAAGAGAAGAAAAGGACCTATAAAAACCAACTCAAAACAATTAAAAAAATGGAAATAGGAACATACATATCGATAATTACCTTAAACGTGAATGGATTAAATGCTCCAACCAAAAGACACAGGCTTGCTGAATGGATACAAAAATAATACCTGTATATATGCTGTTGACAAGAGACCCACTTCAGACCAAGGGACACATTCAGACTGAAAGTGAGGGGATGGAAAAAGATATTCCATGCAAATGGAAATCAAAAGAAAGCTGGAGTAGCAATACTCATATCAGATAAAATAGACTTTCAAATAAAGAATGTTACAAGAGACAAGGAAGGACACTATGTAATGATCAAGGGATCAATCCAAGAAAAAGATATAACAATTATAAATATATATGCACCCAACATAGGAGCACCTCAATACATAAGGCAACTGCTACCAGCTATAAAAGAGGAAATCGACAGTAACACAAGAGTGGGGGACTTTAACACCTCATTTACACCAATGGACAGATCATCCAAACAGAAAATTAATAAGGAAACACAAGCTTTAATGACACAATGGACCAGATAGATTTAATTGATACTTAAATTCCATCCAAAAACAGCAGATTACACTTTCTTCTCAAGTGCGCACGGAACATTCTATAGGATAGATCACATCTTGGGTCACAAATCAAGCCTCAGTAAATTTTAAAAAATTGAAATCATATCAAGCGTCATTTCTGACCACAATGCTATGAGATTAGAAATCAATTACAGGGAAAAAAATGTAAAAAACATAAACACATGGAGGCTAAACAGTACGTTACTAAGTAACCAAGAGATCACTGAACAAATCAAGAGGAAATCAAAAAATACCTAGAGACAAATGACAATGAAAACACGACGATCCAAAACCTATGGGATGCAGCAAAAGCAGTTGTAAGAGGGAAGTTTATAGCTATATACAAGCCTACCTCAAGAAACAAGAAAAATCTCAAATAAAAAATCAAACCTTACAACTAAAGGAACTAGAGAAAGAAGAACAAACAAAACCCAAAGTTAGCAGAAGGAAAGAAATCATAAAGATCAGAGCAGAAATAAAGGAAATAGAAACAAAGAAAACAATAGCAAAGATCAAAAAAACTAAAAGCTGGTTCTTTGAGAAGATAATCAAAATTGATAAACCACTAGCCAGACTCATCAAGAAAAAGAGGGAGAGGACTCAAATCAATAAAATTAGAAATGGAAAAGGAGACGTTACAACAGACACCGCAGAAATACAAAACATCTCAAGAGATGACTGCAAGCAACTCTATGCCAATAAAATGGACAACCTGGAAGAAATGGACAACCTGGAAGAAATGGACAAATTCTTAGAAAGGTATAAACTTCCAAGACTGAACCAGGAAGAAATAGAAAATACGAAGAGACCAATCACAAGTAATGAAATTGAAACTGTGATGAAAAATCTTTCAACAGGGGCTTCCCTAGTGGCGCAGTGGTTGAGAGTCCACCTGCTGATACAGGGGACACGGGTTCGTGCCCTGGTCTGGGAGGATGCCACATGCTGGGAAGTGGCTGGGCCCGTTAGCCACGGCCGCTGAAACTGCGCGTCTGGAGCCTGTGCTCCGCAACGGGAGAGGCCACAACAGTGAGAGGCTTGCGTACCACACACACACAAAAAAAATCTTCCAACAAACAAAAGTTCAGGACCAGATGGCTTCACAGGTGAATTCTATCAAACATGTAGAGAAGAGCTAACACCCATCCTTCTCAAACTCTTCCAAAAAACTGCAGAGGAAGGAACACTCACACACTCATTCTATGAGGCCACCATCACCCTGATACCAAAACCAGACAAAGATACTACAAAAAAAGAAAATTACAGACCAATATCACTGATGAACATAGATGCAAAAATCCTCAACAAAATATTAGCAAACAGAATCCAACAACATATTAAAAGGATCATGCATCATGATCAAGTGGGATTTATCCCAGGGATGCAAGGATTCTTCAATATACACAAATCAATCAATGTGATACCGCATATTAACAAATTGAAGAATAAAAACCATATGATCATCTCAATAGATGCAGAAAAAGCTTTTGACAAAATTCAACATCCATTTAGGATAAAACCTCTCCAGAAAGTAGGCAAAGAGGGAACCTACCTCAACATAATAAAGGCCATATATGACAAACCCACTGCACACATCATTCTCAATGGTGAAAAATTGAAAGCATTTCCTCTAAGATCAGAAACAAGACAAGGATGTCCACTCTCGCCACTATTATTCAGCATAGTTTTGGAAGGCCTAGCCATGGCAATCAGAGAAGAACAGGGATACAAATTGGAAAAGAAGAAGTAAAACTGTCACTGTTTGCAGATGACATGATACTATACATAGAGAATCCTAAAGATGCCATCAGAAAACTACTAGAGCTAATCAATGAATTTGGTAAAGTTGCAGGATACAAAATTAATGCACAGAAATCTCTTTCATTCCTATACATTAATGATGAAAAATCTGAAAGAGAAATTAAGGAAACACTCCCATTTACCATTGCAACAAAAAGAATACAATACCTAGGAAAAAAACCTACCTAGGGAGACAAAAGTCCTGTATGCAGAAAACTATAAGACACTGTTGAGAGAAATTAAAGATGATACCAACAGATGGAGAGATATACCATGTTCTCGGATTGGAAGAATCAATATTGTGAAAATAACTATACTACCCAAAGCAATCTACAGATTCAATGCAATCCCTATCAAATTACCAGTGGCATTTTTTACAGAACTAGAACAAAAAATCTTAACATTTGTATGGAGACACAAAAGACCCCGAATAGCCAAAGCAGTTTTGAGGGAAAAAAACAGAGCTGGAGGAATCAGACTCCCCGACTTCAGGCTATACTACAAAGCTATAGTAATCAAGACAACATGGTACTGGCACAAAAACAGAAATATAGATCAATGGAACAGGATAGAAAGCCCAGCAATAAACCCATGCACCTATGGTCAAATACTCTATGACAAAGGAGGCAAGGATATACAATGGAGAAAAGACATTCTTTTTCAATAAGTGGTGCTGGGAAAACTGGACAGCTACATGTAAAAGAATGAAATTAGAATACTCCCTAACACCACACACAAAAATAAACTCAAAATGGATTAGAGACCTAAATGTAAGACCAGACACTATACAACTCTTAGAGGAAAACATAGGAAGAACAGTCTTTGACATAAATCACAGCAAGATCTGTTTTGATCCACCTCCTAGAGTAATAGAAATAAAAACAAAAATAAACAAATGGGACCTAATGAAACTTAAAAGCTTTTGCACAGCAAAGCAAACCATAAACAAGACAAAGACAACCCTCAGAATGGGAGAAAATATTTGCAAACGGATCAACGGACAAAGGATTAATCTCCAAAATATATAAACAGCTCATGCAGTTCAATATTAAAAAAACAAACAACCCAATCCAAAAATGGGCAGAAGACCCAGATAGACATTTCTGCAAAGAGGACATAAAGATGGTCAGGAAGCACACGAAAAGCTGCTCAACCTCACTAATTATTAGGGAAATGCAAATCAAAACTACAATGAGGTATCACCTCACACCAGTTAGAATGGGCATCATCAGAAAATCTACAAACAACAAATGCTGGAGAGGGTGTGGAGAAAAGGGAACCCTCTTGCACTGTTGGTGGGAATGTAAATTGGTACAGCCACTATGGAGAACAGTATGGAGGTTCCTTAAAAAACTAAAAATAGAATTACCTTATGACACAGTAATCCCACTACTGGACATATACCCAGAGAAAACCATAATTCAAGAAGACACATGCACCCCAGTGTTCACTGCAGCACTATTTACAATAGCCAGGTCATGGAAGCAACCTAAATGGCCATCGACAGACAAATGGATAAAGAAGATGTGGTACATATATACAATGGAATGTTACTCAGCCATAAAAAGGAACGAAATTGGGTCATTTGTAGAGATGTGGATGAATCTAGAGGTTGTCATACAGAGTGAAGGAAGTCAGAAAGAGAAAAACAAATATTGCATATTTACGCATATATGTGGAACCTAGAAGAATGGTACAGATGAACCAGTTTGCAGGGCAGAAATTGAGACACAGATGTAGAGAACAAACGTATGGACACCAAGGGGGGAAAGCAGTGGTAGGTGGGGGTGGGGTGTTATGAATTGAGAGGTTGGGATTGACATGTATACACTAATATGTATAAAATGGATAACGAATAGGAACCTGCTGTATAAGAAAATAAATAAAATAAAATTAAAAAAAATTAAAGCAACAATCACACAGTGTATAAGTAGTTCTTTTTGTATAAAGAAAAAACAGTCAATAAAATTTATTGTAAAGTTAAAAAAAAAAAGTGGCCTTCTTTCAGTTTCTCAAAAATACCAAGCCTGCCTCACGGCCTTGGCACATGCTATGTTCTTGCCCTGAAACACCGTTTCCTCACCCTCTATATGGTGGCTGCTGAGTCTCCCCATCTAAAGAGGTGCCCCTATCATTCTCCTTGCTCTTCCCACATCCCTAATGGTCCATCTCTTCTCTAGTCTGATTGCTTGTTGATGGTCTGGCTCCATCTCTGCATTATAAGCTCCCTGAGAGTTCTGTTCACCAGTGTAAACTCAGCACCTATAGTTTCTGATATATAATAGGTATTTTGAACATGTGAAGGAAAAAAAATGAGAAATGGGCCTCCTGCCAAGGTAATGTAGAAACCAACCCTTTCCCCTCCTCTTTTCCCTGATAATGATGAGGAAGCCTACCTCTAATAACCTGGGTCAGCCAAGGATCTGGTTTCAATAGACCTGTCTCAGGGGACACACTGCTGCCCACGGACAGGTGGCCTTGTCTTCCTGCAGCACAGCCAACAGGAACCTGGCTCTTCAGTGGGCCCCTTGGTGGCCTTTCAGTTTCATTGGTCTCCCTCTCTTTCCCTCCCTCAGTGATCTCAAGAGGCCTCAATTCCATGATTTTAAGACTGCAAACTTTCTCCTTTAAGAGAAAGTTACAAAAGTCTAAAAAAAATTGATACAGATTTATTTATTTGATACAGGTTTATTTTATTTTTTGTGTGTGTGTGTTTGGTTTTTTTTTTTTTTTTTTTTTTTTGCAGTACGCGGGCCTCTCACTGCTGTGGCCTCTCCCTTTGCGGAGCACAGGCTCCAGATGCGCAGGCTCAGCGGCCATGGCTCACAGGCCCAGCTGCTCCGCGGCATGTGGGATCCTCCTGGACCGGGGCACGAACCCGTGTCCCCTGCATCAGCAGGCGGACTCTCAATCACTGCGCCACTAGGGAAGCCCCAGGTATATTTTTAATTGTGACTTTTGGGGTGTTTAAAAATCACTCATAAGGACTTCCTTGGTGCTTCAGCGGTTAAGACTCTGTGCCCCCAATGCAGGGGGCCTGGGTTCGATCCCTGGTCAGGGAACTAGTTCCTGCATGCTGCAACTAAAAGATCCCACACGCCACAACCAAGACCTGGTGCAGGCAAATAAATAAATATTTTTAAAAAAATCACTCATAGAGGTGGCCGTAAGGCAGCATTAAGATCATGATTCATTGAAGAAAAGTTGAATTATATTCCATATGTAGTGTATATGTATTTAGTTGGATACGAATTCCTTGGAAACTAACCATATACTTAAAGGCACCTATAAATACACTCAGCTAAGGAGAATATTTACTTGATTGAAAGAGCTTATTCCCAAAATCTTTCAGATAAATCATAGTTTCTCCATATTTTCCCTTCCTGGCTGACATAAATGGAACATGAAATTGCAGAGGTACACATACATGTAACAGTTTAAGAATGCTACAAAACAAATATTAGAAACATGGAGTTTCTGTTACTGAAACACAGACTTGAAAAGTCGAACAACTAATTTTAGCATAACCCAGAGGTTAATGGGATTTCTGGGATGCGATCTTTGATATACTCTCCTAAAGATGCACGAGAGATAAAAATGAGTCAGTTGGTAAGAACTGCAATGTAAACTTCATCTAAAATAAGGCTTTCCTAGAAATTCTTTCAAAAGAAACCAGCTGCTATGGACATTAGAAGATGGCATGTGGTATCTCAATTATGAATGAATCATGTACCAAAGTTTCCACGTTCCCATCCATTTCATTTATAATATGGCCACTGAGCATTGTGTTTCGTGAAATAAAAGGTGCCAGGAAATCCAGAGGACACAGGGACATGTTGAACTGCCCCATGAGTTTTCAATCAGCAAAACCCAGGAAACTACGGGCCAAACAGCCCAGGTCCTTCAACTGATAAATTGTAAGAAAAAGAAAGGGATAAAGAGGGAAACCTGTAGATTAAAGTACTTGAAAGACATCAAATTTAAAAAGTGAAGGTAGGAATAAATTATACTCTCTAGGGAAGCACATTTAGGTGATAAAACTATAGAGAAATGTGAGGACGTGACTATCTAAAAGTTAGGACAGTAGCTACTTTGGGGCTAGGGAGGCACTTATGTTGAGATGAGACATGTAGAGGGCTTCTGGAGTGCTCTGGCAAGATCCTCTATCTTGACCTACAAGGGCGGCTGCATTAAAATAATTCAAAAGCTATATATTTGTTTTATATGGTTATCTGCATTTCATTTTAGAATAAAAATGTAAAAACAAAACAAAAACTTACTACTAAGTTTGGTATTACATAGGTCACAACTCTTATCCCACATTGTTCCCAGAGTATGGCATAGAGAAATGTTGGCCTGTGATCTCTATGATTCGAGTGCAAACTCTCTTGTTTTTCTTTAAACCCCACAAGGGGCCTGACCTAGAGCCTAGGACTGTGTCTTGAACTGGGCAAATGCTCACTAAATTCCCATTTAATTCCCTCCACTCAAGGGAGAGTCTCAGAGAGCAAGCAGTACTACAGAACCAGATCCCCAGGCATCTAGGGAGGGAAGTAGTAACCTTTGTAGAACACTTCCTATGTAGCAGGCACTTTTATGTATGTTGCCTCACTTAATCTTCACAACAGGGCAAGTCAAGAAGTATTATCTCCACCTCACAGATGAGAAAACAAGTCTCAGAAACTTCCTCTAAGTCACTCCAGAAGTATGGGGTGGAACAGTGAAAAAGCACTGGCAGCAAGGTGTAGCTGACTCCTAAGTTCATACGCATTCCTATACTCTACTATGCAATGACTACTCTCCAGCAGAGGTCCTTAAATCCAGCTTTCCCACATCCATATTTCAGATAGTTTTGGCTTATCATTCTCTAAGTTAAAAGAGACACTTATTAGAGATATGCCTGCTTCTATTATCCTATTTATATTTTTATTTTTTTCCTGGAAAGAAGACTCTGGTTATAGAGTCATAGGACTGGGGTTGTGATCAAAATTCCCTTTCTTCAGTTAAGGACACAAAGGCTCCCAGAGGTTTAGCAAGCTGCCCAACATCACTTAGCTCATTGGAGTGAAGCTAAAAACTCATTCCTCAGGCCTCATTTAACTACAATGCATCTTCCTCAGAACCTTTCTCCCCAATTGCACAGTGAACTTCTATTGTTTAAGCCTCCCAGCACCTGAAGTCTCTTCTTTCTTGGGGGCAGGGGTAGGGAGAGGAATTGCAAGATGGGGTGAGTGGCAGGGCCCCACCACCAACTATAGAAGCTAGAAAGGGGGTGCTTTTCCCATCCCAATCTCCTCCTCTGTGGAAGCTAAACAAATAGTGTAACCAATCATAGGCTCTGAACAATTGGAACACTGAGGGGGGACCTAGAGGCACGGGGTCAACTGCTTTGAATGCTACACCAGAACTGAGAGGCTAGAGATAATGGTACCAATGGCAGCAATGACTTAACCAGACCATTCCTAGGACAAGATTTCAGCTGTGCCCTTGTTCTTCCTGATTCCTGCCTAGGCCTGGGTCTCCTGCCTTCCCATCCAACTGTGAGGAACCTTATCCTCTCCTGACCAATTCCTTTTTGGCTTAAGTTAACCAGAGTAACTTTAGGTTGTTTCAACCAAGTTTCCTAACTAATAATGGATTTAAAAAGTTTCAACATCCTGATGTGTATCTATATTAGCTGAAACTATACTGTCTGATATCATTGTAGCAAAAGTGTAAAATCTTGAATATATTAATTATATATTAATATTAGAAAAATAAAACAATGCTAATAAACTATTACTCAATCTTCTGATACAATTATATATTTTAGAAAGCTCTTCAATTTATGCAGCGTTTTAAGGGGTCTTAAATGCCAACAAGCAAGTAACTAGGGCATCATGAACTCAGAATGACCCTCAGCTTTTCCTCTCCAAGGATCAGTGAGATTCCATTTAACTTCCAAGCAAACCTATGTGTGGTATCACGGGATCTGATGTCTTTCCATCAGATAAAACCCACGTTACATGATCTGAAGGTTAACCCCAACTCCCACTCCATCCTTTCCTGCCACAGAAAATTTGGAGCTGATGGGGTCCATTTCTGACACACTTTACGCCCCTCCCTTCCCCTGCATTACTGAGCCGCAGTTTACAAACCCTCTCATTGTGTTTTTCTTCTAGATTGAACTGTCAAAGCTGGAAAACTTCCTATGGAGGTGCTTTGCTTAAAATATTCAGATCTTGGGGCTTCCCTGGTGGGGCAGTGGTTGAGAGTCTGCCTGCTAATGCAGGGGACATGGGTTCGAGCCCTGGTCTGGGAGGATCCCACGTGCCGCAGAGCAACTAGGCCCATGAGCCACAACTACTGAGCCTGCGCTGCACAATAAGAGAGGCTGCGATAGTGAGAGGCCCATGTGCCGCGATGAAGAGTGGCCCCCGCTTGCCACAACTAGAGAAAGCACTCGCACAGAAACGAAGACCCAATGCAGCCAAAAATAAATAAATAAAATTTAAAAAAAAATTCAGATCTCAGTGAGGACAAAAGATTCAAATAGAATGAAATGTGAATGTTTTGATATGCTAATTGTGGCAGGGAAAAAAGTCCACCTGCTTAAAACCTTACCAAATCTATGAATATTTTTAAAAATCAAAGAAATGAAAAAGAAAAAATGAAACCAAACTCTTGAGAATAACCCAGCAAGCCCTTTTTAGTCCCCACTATAAAATAAACTCATTATTCACAACTGAATTTTGAAGAACAGGGCTCCAGAAAGCACCTGCCCAACAGCTTCCAACAAGCTCCCCTCAGCCCAGGGCTGGCCCTACCGAGTCTCCACCAGAACAAGACAGCCTGGTGAGCATTTACAGTGCTACAGTTGTTCAATGCAAAGGACTGTTTTCATTTGTTTGTTTGCTTGTTTGGGGTTTTTGTTGAGATTATATCCTTTTTGTGGTGTTTTGCAATTACAGTGACAGTAGATGGTATTCATCTCAAGTCCTTACATTTGCCAGTTGGCAATGCCTCCCTTACCCACTCTGGCCAACCTCAATTTATAGAAATCTTACTGGCTCATAGAATCCAAAAACTTGGGGAAGTACCAGGTTTTGAGACTCTTTATTAAGTGCTATGAAATCCCTTTTCAAATAAAATCTGAGGGAACCCAATATCTAAGAGTTGAAAGCTGAACTATTCTAGGAGATGCCCTGCTCTCTCATCTAACCCCTCTACATCAACTCCCAAGGCTTGGGCACAACTTGGAAACCATTAATTATTCAACTCCCTTCACTTAATTAATGAAAAAATGGCTGACTCGACAAAGTCAACAGCAGACCCCAAATAATGAATTCACCAGATCTGATTTTTCTGGGGCCACCATGCTCAGTTTTCAGGCATCTTTCTGTAAATTAAAAAAAAAAAAAGACAACTTCTTCCATAAGCAAAACCTAGAAATGAACAACGTGAATGGGCTCCTCATTCAATTTTTACAAATAATTATTGTATTTAATACTCAGCTGAAGTCAAATTGTAAAGCTTCCCTGTGGTTATTATTTAGAGTATATAGAAGTATTACGGTTAGGATTAGGGGGGACTTATTATAACCATTTCACTAGGATAAGTCTGAAAAGACGGCCACTGTTGCTCCATAGGTACAGCACGTGAATGAAGATGCTTTCAGAAGTTGAAACAACACTGTACAGGAATGAGTCTCAGTGTGAGCCCGTGTTTAAGAGCATGTACCACCAGGAGATGGGCTGAAGCAAACAGCCAACTGAAAAGGCTTTAGTAATACAAAATAGAATCAGGAATAAGAAGGAAGATCAAAACTACAAAGCTGGGGATAAAAAGAGGATTAGATATAACATGGCTAATCTGACTGTTTCTTCAAAGAAGCAGAAATAATGCCAGGAGGACAGGATGTGAGCTAAAGCATGAAGAACAAGGTGCAACAGGACCGTAAATAAGAATTCTAGAAGACATGGTTTTAAAAACATGACACATTTTAAAGACCTTGGTTAAAATAAAAAAAAAAAAAAAAAAAAGAAAGTTTAGGCAAACTGAGAAATATAGACCTTTTAAAACAAGTGGATTTATTAGCTACTAAGGGGAAAGTTGAGAAACCGGAACCTTGAGAGCTGGTTACAGATTTGAGACAGGATTTAATGAGATTTAATGAAAATGGACATTTTTTTAAAAGCTTAACACGTAGCCTTCTTCTGAATCAGTATGATTTGATTAGCAATTATTTTTGAAAGACAATTGTCTGTATTTTTTCTAAAACTTATTATTGTTGCCAAGATTTCTTTATTCTTTTTGTTTCTGGAATTATTTCAGTGCAGTTGCTCCAAAAACACAGTATATATTTGAGTTGTAATAAAGGAAAGTCAATTCTGGAGGCAGTAAGATGTTTAAAGAAATCTAGATGTCCCCTCTGGAATATTCTAGAGGAATAAACTCTCTCACATCCTAGTCTCCCTCTTCTGCTTTGGCTCTGGGATGAAGTTGTGCATGAAGATTATAAACACATTAAAAAGCTCTGGCATGATGTTTACCTCTCTCTCTTTGATGGTTCTACTTTAACCTCTCTTCTGCAATATAATATGCATTTCCAGCAAAATCCATTTGTTGTGGCATCTCAATGTAAAACATTTATTTACAAATACAATTGTGCTATCCAAGGGTCTCAATTCCAGTGAAGGTGCTATTAACCCAGAAGGGAAATAATCAGTTCTAAGCAAGGCACCCTGCAAATGATGTATGACTTGCCAACAATGTATGGGTCATGGGACTGCAGAGGCAAAAGGAAAAGAAGCACCAAGCAGCCCATGCTTACATCAAGGGTGTATCTCAGAGCCATGTGAAAAGGAGGAACAAACCAAGTGCTATTAAATAGCTTCCAAACAGCTGGAAAGAAGGAAGTGCTTTCTGGGTATGACCAGCATGGATGTCCCGGTGTGCATGCTCTGTGGGAAAGGATGTGGTGAAGGAAACCAGGAAGCTACAGTGGCAGCCATGTATTAACTCACTCATGTATCAACTCAGGCCACACATAAGCCTTTTTGTTTCTTTCCCTCTGTCTCAGGTAACCCACTTTTTCAGCAGCAAAATGATTTAAATTCCACTAACTTCTAAGAGATGGTGACTATAGATTCTGAAATGTCACCACCAAAACCTAAGAGTGCAGATGACAGAGGACAAACTCTCTCAGTGACAGAGCCACCTGTCTGATGAGACAGCTTCTGATTCCCAGAGGCCACCCACATCACCTCACTGCCCCTGGCTCCACAGTACAAGAGAGAGGCTGTAACTGTACCCCTTAGGGGGAGGGAGAAATTAAATCACTATCCTGCAAACAGAACATGGTACTCAGCCCAATCTGTGGCACTAGGCTACCCTTGCCTGAAACGGTGCTTTTGTTCCGAGAAAGGGGAGTTTTGGGAGCAACACTAAGAGCTTTTATTGGTCTAATTAAGAAAAACAAAATGGGGACAGCAGTCCCAGGGGACATTCTGCTCAAATGCCTTCGATTTGGAAGCCTGTTTATAAACTTAAAACTTGCAAGAACATAAGGCCATCCCTTTCCAAGACACTCAGGTCTAAAGAAGATGTGTAAATAAATGCCGACATAACCCTGCTCTCAGGCTGTTTTGTTTTATGATTATCAAAATAACAATAATCATTATGGAAAATTTGGAAAAGACAGAAAAGGATGGGGAAAAAAATTACAGTTACCCAAAATCAACTTAAGCATCCAGGGAGATCACTATTAATATTTGTTCTATATCCTTCCATCCTATTTATATCCCATCTTCCAGTGATACTGAGATGCATATTTGCCCCACAAATTCTGAAATAGAGACATGTCTTACAATCAATGGTGTCTCTGATTGAGCATTTTTCATTCTCAGTGGAGCACAAAATTTAAAACCAATCGTGTGTTAGAACTGATAAAACATAGTAGGAGTGTGTGTACTTGTGCATATGTTTTTACAGTTAAAATTATGCTGTTAATATACTGTTTTTAAATGACTAGAGTTTGCATTTTACCAGAGTTCACAACTTACTACAGCTCTAGAAAGGATTAAATCTCTTTTTAAAGCAATTCTGACACTCAGAATCAGCCACCCTGGAATAGTAAGCAAAATAAATAGAGGAATGGAAAGATACTGTGGAAAATTTTCCCTTTTTATAAGAAAACACATTAAAAAAAATTATTATCATTATTATTATTATTTTTGGTACGCGGGACTCTCACTGTTGTGGCCTCTCCCGTTGCAGAGCACAGGCTCCGGACACGCAGGCTCAGCGGCCATGGCTCACGGGCCCAGCTGCTCTGCGGCACGTGGGACCTTCCCGGACCAGGGCACGAACCCGCGTCCCCTGCATCAGCAGGCGGACACCCAACCGCTGCGCCACCAGGGAAGCCCAGAAAACACATTTTGAAAAACAAAATGGAAAAATATAATATGGGTATGTATGTATATGCTAATGTCTGCTCGCTTCCTTAACAGCAGTGGAAGCCACTGGATCAGTCTCACTGCTCTCCAAGCAGCTGGGTTTAGAAGGCCCTGGGGTAAGGAAAGGGCACTGGATTAGAGAATAATGACATAAAACATGACACTGCTCCAGCTCTGAGGCCAACAAGCCAACTCCATCAAGAACAAACTAGAAAGCCTCTAATCACTATACTTTCTGTTATCTGGCCATTTGTGCCCTCTCCCTGTACCTATAACATTTCCTAACTTGCATTAGCTGGCTTCCTGCAACACTCACCCTCCGACTGTCTGCCCTCTACATGTGGTTGTCAGAAATGCTTGCTTGCTTGGGAACTAGTGCTCAAGAGCAGGTAGACGAAACACAGGCCTAGGGCTTTGGAGACTCAGGTTGGGTCCTGGCTTTCCTAGCCTTGGGGGCCTGAGTTGTAAAATGAGGAATGGGATCAGGCGGTAATATTCAGGGACACCTCAAGCTGGCCATCAGCCCCCCTGGGGAGCAGGAGGAGGGCAGGATGTGGCCTGCTTAAAATAAAGCAACATCTTATCCCTTCGTTTTTGTTTTGTTTTGTTTTGTTTTTGCAGTACGCGGGCCTCTCACTGTTGTGGCCTCTCCTGTTGCGGAGCACAGGCTCCGGACACAAAGGCTCAGCGGCCATGGCTCATGGGCCCAGCCACTCTGCAGCATGTGGGATCTTCCCGGACCGGGGCAAGAACCCACGTCCCCTGCATCGCCAGGCAGACTCTAAACCACTGCGCCACCAGGGAAGCCCTCCCTTCCTTTTTAGACATCATACTGACTTTGTAATTTCCGGCAGCAGTAAAGGCAGGCACGAGGGAGTTTTTTTGTCGGCTTTTATGTTTTTCAGATCAGGACAGTGATTAGAAAGCACAGGAGACTGAGCCTAATGTTGGGGAGCCTGCACAACGTTCTCTCGGGTTTCTTCTAGTGTTAAAATTCAGAGGACTCCCTAAGTTAAAGGAGTTCGTTGGTGACACTCACTAGCCCTCCTGAGCACAACCAGGGGCTGCCCCCAGCAAGGTGCTAATCAATCTCTTTCCTCCCACGGAGTCCAGGCTAACACCTCGAGAAAGAAGGTGGCCTTGACACTCCTAAAGAACCTGGCTGGGAGCTCAGAAAGGCTACTAAGGGTTTAAGAGCAAGATGTAATGTTTACTTTGTTCATTTTTTTTCCTAATCAAATTTATAATTTATTTCATTGTCAGTACACAAATAGAAATATATTATTAATGTATTTCTCCCATTTTCCCCTTGCAATCATTCCATCTTGAAACAAACAAAAAAGGAAACCTTCCCGCTTGCAGAGTATGTGTGCCAAGCTGGAGACTGTGTCTCCTTCCTTCAGAAGTTCTCGTTCATTCTCACACACTCTGGAGTGGGTGTGCAGGCAGGGCTGTCTTCAGTTCCCTGATGGGAGGGACAGGGTGTGGGCAAGAACTCTGGGGTGAGGAAATAAGGTGGCCCTAGAGACCTGACCTAATAGAGGCCACATACAGACGTGATTAGGCATTGGTGGGGGACATTCCCAAGACAGGCAGGAAGGCACTGCATTTAGGGGACAGGAAATCTCATTGCCTGTTCTGTCATGAAATACCATGGTTTCCAAATCCAGAGCTGGAAGCCAGCCCTGCACCAACTCTGGTGAGCTCTTCCAGGCAGAAGTTATCCCTAAGGCCTGCTCAGAGCCAGCCAGCGACCTTCTCCCAGAAGTCTCACCTTCAGCCCCAGCTGGCATTAAGGAGCCTATCCCCTTGGCTGGGGCTGCGGGCCGGGAGGGAGGCTGGCGTGCAAGTCTCCTGATATACCCCAGGCGGCCTCTCGCTCGCCTGCAAAGTGCCGGGGACTGTCAGCCTCAACTCACCTACTTTCCTTTCGCCGCTGTCCCCCTCCCATCCCCACCCCCAGAAGGACTTCACTGCGCTCCTTGGCACCAGCCAATGATCAATCACCCTGAGGAGGACTGAGAGGACAGGACGGAAGGTGAAGAGTAGAGTTCGGCTCATGGTTTAGAAGAGAAAAGATCCCGGAGAGGCAGGTTAAACAGAGAACAGAAGGAAGTATTATGTAAGAAGGAGCAGAATTTAACAATTAATTAGCTCTGTGAGACAGGGAGTCAAAACCAGATCCTGGGGATGGGAGCAGAGTCTGCTGCTTCCAAAAGGAGAGACAGCCAGGGCCTGGGGGAGAACTCAGGCAGGAAGCTGGCTCCGAGGCTGCGTCTGAGCGCTGGTCTGAGTCCTGGGGTCCAGAGCCGTATGGGCTCTGCCCCCCCGACCACGCAGGAGCTGAAAAACTGCTTTTTACAAGGAGGGAGGAATAAGGCCACCCTCAGCCCTTACTGGCCACAGAGGGGCACGGTGGGGGTGAACGCAGTAACAGCTTTAAAGCCACTGGGCTTAACCCTAACCCTCACAGTAGATACACCTCAGCATTAGCGTTGTTAAATCTGGCCCTGGTCTGGATCCTCATGGCTTTTTATCCCAACCACCCTGCAGAGAAGCTGACAGTTCGTTAAACGTTTCTCACTTGCTCCTCTTCGTTCTCAGAAACTTTGCTTCCTCGGCCAACATCTAATCTGTGCACACGCCCACCGGGTGAAGGGTCAGGCTGAACACACAGCAGGCGACACTGGGGCCAAGGGTCTTTTTGGGGGGACAAGGTGGGGTCAAGTCACCAAACCTCACTGATCAATCCCTTTGCAAAGTTTTCTGAGAGCACAGGAGGACTTGCATGCTGTTACGAGGAGGTGCTTCCTGGCACTCTCTCTGTCCTGAGGCTGGGAGAGGACCTGAGGGTAGAAGCAGAAAGCCAGGAGACAGCCCGCTTTCCAGGAGACAGCCAAATGCTTTCATAGGGAACTCAAGACCTCGGGATTAGAACAAGGGGGCCCAAGAGTCCCCATTTCAGAGTGCAGGGGACTCTTAAGCAGCCAGGGGCACCCAGGGGACTAGACCTTTGGACCGCTGCTCCTCCAGGGCTGTCCTTCTGCTCCAGCCTCCTCCTCCACCTCCCCAAAGAGCTCCTGTCATAAGCCTCATTCCCTTCCCTCACCTCTGTGGCTCTCCAACTCCACAGTTTCACTCTTTGCGGTGTCCAAAAAGACCAGTGCGTTCTGGTAAAGGCGTCTCTATTTGACCCACAAGTGCAACATGAAACCAAGATAAGAGGCACAGAGGGGGCAGGGAAATGGGTGGCTTATTACCTCCCATCCTCCCTGATTTCATAAGGGCTCACTGTTGCCCATCTGCTTCTTGCCAGCAGAAATTCTACTTGGAAATACTTGTGAAGCGTGAAGTTTCCTGCATGTCTGGGAGGCAACAAAAAGCTCCCTTACAGATATTCTGCACTTCCCATCTTTCATCACCATCTTGTGATACCTCCTCAGACCACAGGGTAGAGCTGGGGCTTTTCCTCGCATCCCCTGCACTCCCCTGCAATGTGATGTTGATCCCAAGGGCTGTGACCTCTCATGTCTGCGAATGTCTCCTGCACTAGCCTCCAAGCTCCCAAAGAGCCGGGACCTCAGCTTTTCTCACCTGTATTCTTAGCACCTAGTCAAGAACACAGCTGGGGAGAGAAAGAATGAATTCAGGCTACCTGAGAAGTGGCACAGACTGCCAGTTAAGAGCTCAAGCACCTGGATTTGAATCCCAGCGCTGTTACTTATGACCAGTGTGAGCCTCAGTTTCCTCATCAGTAAAACAGGGATAACAGGCGTATCTACCCTCCAAAGAATAATGTGAAGGTTCAGTAAGATGGTGTAAGTGAAAGCCTGAGACCTGATCAGATCAGGGGCAAGCAGATAGGAAGTGGGAGGTGATCACAGACTTGGTTCACATTCTAGCAGTTGCCGGGTAACTCCTGGAAACTTAGAAAACAGAAGCACCAGTTTGGTGTGGGCATATTGACTAAGCACCATCAGGGCATGATTATGTCCATCTTAACGCCAAAGAGGAGTCCATGTATAGTGTCCCAGCAGCCGAGGGCCTGCGAGAAGTCAGCCTCTGGGGGCTACAGGAAGCCGCATGGAAACCAAAACCACAAATCTATCAGAAAAGTTCAAATGGGAAGCTGTCTATTTGTCTCGCCTTCCAATCGTCACCCTGTTGTCAGGAACTGAAGTGTTCGTTCCATCCGGCTCTGAACCCCTCTTGCTTTCTGTATGTATGTCTCCAATCCGCCCTCCTGCCCTTGCTCTCACCTCGTGGTGCTGCCCACAAGAACCCTCCCACACATCTCTGCCAAGACTAATTCATTTTCTTCAGATACTCCTACTGCCAGTTTTCTTTTTCACAGAACGAGTGGCTGAAATCACCTTTAACGTTTCATAAAGCAAACAATCCTAGGAAGACTGGGTGGGGGGTAAAGGGAGGAAAATCAAATACGTCACAGAACAGCCTTAATAAAGGACTCTTATATTTCAGGGTTCCCTGTAATTTTTACATCAGGCATCGTCTTTATAATTTGGAAGTTAAGTGAATGAAAGGAGGGCTCCTTCACAGCCATGCTCCCAAGCAGACCACCAGCTGTACATCACAGAGGCAGCCCTCAGAGCTGCAAAACTAGATGTAAATACAGAGCTCTAAAGATAACTGTGGCAGGCACAGCTCACTGGCCATCCCAGCACCCATTCCCCATCCCCTTCCCCCAACCATCTTGACTATAGAAGCTTAAAAGCCTGAGCCTGCTTTCCTAGTTTTCCTTGAAGCTGGGTGTAGTCACATGACACAACCGGGGTTAACAGCACATCAGTGGAAACTGGCTGTGGGTTTGTGGGAAAGTTCTTGCATTCTAGCCACTCACACTGCCTCTTTTGCTTCTTTCTGTCTTGAATGGAAGCGTGATGTCTGATCTGCAGCAGCCATCTTGCAACCATGAGTGATAGGTAGGAAGGAAAGGTCATGAGAATCACAGAAATGCCAACTTAGAGCCCTCTCCCAATTCGGTCCCAGCAACTGGGACTTCTTGTGTGGGAAGTAACCTCCCATCTGTTAAGCTACTGCTTGGGTTTTTATTTACTTGCAGCTAAAAGCATTGTTGACTCAATAGCTCATCCTTATCTAAATAGGACCTCATCACTAACTCGACACTATTACTGTCATACCAGGTTTTAAAGTAGATGTCCTATCTCATTTGATCTTCTTTGAAGTTTTGGACCCATTTATCCAAGCATCATTTATTTCTACATCTCTACTCAAACGACTCATGGCCACTGCAAACTCAAAAGGGTCAGGTCTATGTCTCTTCCAGGACTCCCTATCCCAGTGAGTAGCGTAATCACTTAATCATTCACTTCGTGTCCAAGTCAGGGTCTTTCTTCTTCTTCTTCTTTTTTTTGCGGTACGCGGGCCTCTCACTGCTGTGGCCCCTCCCGTTGCGGAGCACAGGCTCCGAACGCACAGGCTCAGTGACCATGGCTCACGGGCCAAGCCGCTCCGCGGCATGTGGGATCTTCCCAGTCCGGGGCACAAACCCGTGTCCCCTGCATCGGCAGGCGGACTCTCAACCACTGCGCCACCAGGGAAGCCCCAGGGTCTTTCTTGATGATATCATCTCCTACATACTCTCATTCATTATCACCAAGTTCTACAGATTTCACCATCTGAATATTTTTCTAACCTACCCATCTCTTTCCACTACCATCTAAGTCTAAATTATGCATGCCTGGACCATTGCAATAACCTCCTAACTAGTCTCTCTGCACCCACACTTACCCTTTCCACAGTGAATTTATAAAAGCACAAATCTGACCATGTCATTCCCTTCCTTAGAATCCTTTAATGGCTTCTCAGGGACCCCATGATAAAGTACATATTTCTTAAGACCTAAAAGGCATTGCCTGATCTGGCCCCTAACCACCTAGTCAGGTTCTCCAGCCCTAACTTGAGTTTCTCCTCTTGGGTCTCTTAGTTTCAGATATACTGTCATTATTTCAGCTTCTCAAACATGTCATATCCGTTTCTGTTTTAGGGCTATCACTTGTTATGTTCTCTATGTGGGGGGGTGG
Organism: Kogia breviceps; assembly: GCF_026419965.1. Taxonomy (NCBI): domain Eukaryota; kingdom Metazoa; phylum Chordata; class Mammalia; order Artiodactyla; family Physeteridae; genus Kogia; species Kogia breviceps. The sequence goes on from NC_081319.1 coordinate 42,496,514, forward strand.
GGGTTCCCCTATAGCTTTATGGCCTACTTAACCCTTACTCATCCCTCTGCAGCTCAAACAATAAATTTTCCATTTTAGAAGTTGCACTTTTCTGTTCTAGATTTCTAGTTTTTTTAAAAAAGTTTCCATTTCTCTTCAGAGATTCCCCTGTCCACTCATGACCATCTTTTCCTTTAAGTTCCATTATCTCAGGACCTATTTCTATTGGGCTGACTCCATTTCCCCCCCCCCTTTATTATGAGTCACAATTTCCTGATTCTTTGCAAGTCTAGTAATTTTTTTTTATTATATGTTAGACATTGCAGATGAAACCAACCTTGCAGAAAGTCTGGATTATGTTGTTTCCTTTTAAAGGTGTTGAGTTTTGTTCTGAAAGTTCCTTTTGAAACTGTCAGGCTTACTTTTATTTTTAATTAAGGTGAGTCTATTTTAATTTTGTCCTTGGTCCTAGGGTGTCATCCACACTTGTAATATATAGCCTTTCTGAGGTCTCAACTGCGTACTTTTGGCTGAGCCATAACTCCAAGGTTTCAGAGCACTGTGCAGCCCCTTGGTATCTCTATTCTCCTCTCAATCTCATAGTAATCATTTTCTATTAGGCCTTATGAAGTCTTGCTTTGTGCATGTGCAGACCTCAGCCAAGGACCTGCAGTGAACATGGATTTCTGCCCACCCCTACCTCCCATGCCACCCCCTCTTCTCCTGATTTTCAGGGCAAACCAAGTGTTGACCTCCAAACTCAGCTTTTTCAATAATTCTTCACTGGAGTTCAGCAAGAACCATGCAAGTCACCATGGTAACTAACCGTTTCTGCTGAAGAGCTGAAAATTCACAGCTGACAGTTTAAAGAATAATGCCACTCAGTTAGGTTATTACATTTCCAATTAGAGGCAGAGGACAATTAGGTGGCCTTTCCACCAGTGCCTATTACAGAGTCATCTGACAGGTCCTCGAGGTGACCTGGCATGCCTCCCAGTAATGCAGTCGACCCCAACTGTCAGCAAGTAGGGGCTCTCACTGCCTGGGATGTTATAGAAAGCAATGTCCTCAGCTTTCTTCTTATTATTCAGTCTCTCAATACTACTAGTGTGCTTAAAAGGAGTAAGGCATTATGTTAACAAGTTCTAATTAGTAGTTTTCCAAATCCATATGCTACATTCTGAATAAATTAAAAAGGGAAAACAGTCTCATTTAAGACATGTCTTTTGAGTGAGAGAACTAGAGGTCATATAACCATATGGCATTGGTATGGTGAGCTGGTGTACTACAGTTCTAATTCAGCAAAGTTTTATAGTGATCAGAGGTTATTTATAACTTGTGCTTTCTTTGCATATAAGAAGTGCAGTACTGGATCTGACCCAAAGTCCATTTCCGTCCAGTACCCTCTCTGTGATGGAGCAACCCATGGGCTACTATGGAAAGGTCCAAATATCCTTTGTATGGTGACTACCCCAGGGTAAGAACTACCATGACATACCATCAGAAGCCCTTCATGATGACTTTACCTTTTCAGATCCTGCTTACTTCCTGTCTTATGCTAATACAGAGATTATCAAATTGCCATGGGAAATGCCCCTGATGTGCTCTAACCACTTTTCTCTGGAGTTTCAGGGAGTGATCACTCAATTCCATACCCTGAAACATGGTAGGCTCAAAGAATACCTTACACAGAATGGTTCTGGCATACCCAGAACAAGTTATTTTCTGAAAACATAAAAAGCCAGAGGCACCTTAAAGACCACTTGGTCGCACCCTCTCCTTTTATTGATGAGGAAACTGAGGTGCAGGGACTTGCATCAGTTTACACTATTAATCAGAGACACAACAAGAGTTAAAGTCCAAAGCTTTGGTTCCTGGCTTAGTTCACTTTCACCCTGGCCTGCCCTCATGGAGACTGGCCATCTCTTCACTCCTTTTAGATGGTCTTCTCTGGACCCTCTGAAATGTCATTCTGTCTTTCTGGAGGTCTCACTAGAACTGCACAGGTGAAGATACTTTCTCCCTTTCTAGCTTTATTGTTGATATAATTGCAGATGAAGACGAATGTTTTTTGGCCTCCATGGCAGTACAATGATTTGTTGAAAGGTCAGCAAACAATGGCCTACAATGACCCCCAGGTGCTATTCTTGATTTCCAACTGAAAGACCCAAATCCATCAACCTCTATATGAGTGACCCTGAGGTTCATGTGCTTCCTGTCTGCACACCCATGGCTCTAACAGCTCTAACAAGAGTTCACCCCCAACAGTGAGGCTCTCCAATACCAAGAAGACCTTGGTGCTGCCTGCCAACACGTACGCATTACTGGGGAGCCTCCAGGCTGACACTCACCTTTGCATAAGCAGTTGTCTTAATAAACCACTGTTTGAGGTACTTCTGTTCCACCTTTGCTCCAGAACGCCACGAACAGCCACGTTCATCCACCTGCTCATTGGCAAGCACTGTTTGATCCACTGGGTCCCAGTTAACCAAGGCCTGTTATAATTCATGAAGCAAAATAATGCAATCTGGTAAGTATACTGAATAGGATCATACTGAGGTTCCTTACATGTGAGAGGGTCTGCAAAGGCAGTATCTCTGCTCTGAGACTTGAGTGCATCTCCTTGGAGCATCACTTGGCAAGGAAGCCACTAGCAAGTTGTAAAAAAAGAATGTGAACTGTCTCTGTGCTTTCATTTTATTAGAATAGGCTTGGGAAGGGAGGCTCTAAGCATGGGTCTAACTCATGTTTGGAATCTGCTTATATGAAAGGATGGACTTGCAGATTGGAAATGTTAGTAAACAGAGGAAAAGAAGAAAAAATGGTACATAGAACTTAGCAGAATTGGGTTATTTTAGGGGAAAAAATGTATTTATTTTAATGTAAATAGTTAACACTCACCGAGAGATTACCACGTGCCAGATGCTGTGCTAAGTGCTTTCCTAAGGCTGGCTCTTCTAATCCTCATGACAACATTTTGAGGTAAGAATATTATTATCCCCATATTGCAGAGGAGGAAGTTAAGGAACAGAGAGATTAAATAACTGTGTGCCTAAGGTCACACAGTCAGTAAGTGGCAGAGATAGCAAGGTAGGAACTCAGGTCTCTAGGAACTGTAAACATTTTTGCAATTTTTGAAAACTTCTGTTTAAATTAAGGTACGACATACATAGAGTAATGTGGATAAATCTTAAGTGTACAGCTCAATCAATTTCTACCATCACTCACACCAAGACATAGAACATTCCCAGCAACCCAGAAAATTCTGTCGTGCCTTCTCCCAATCAACATCTACCCCCCTAAAAGGTAACAATATTCTGAGATCTATCTCCATAGATTTCTTTGGCTGATAGAACATGTAGTCTTAACCATCATGAAATTTCTCTACATAGAGTTCTAATTCATCTCTATTTTCATTTAAAATACCTCTGCCATCTACATTCACTCCTTTATGACATGTAGGTACAAGTGAGTACACAGAAGGCAATGAGTACAGAGACATATTTAGGCAGTAAAATACACATTGCTTTTTAAAATTTTAATAAGCAATTTTAATAAGAGATTGTGCTGAATGTTGTCAATTTGCCCATCCAAATCCTCTTTCTACCCTGTTCTGTCCCCCAAGAAGCTGTCCCCTGTGCCAACATTAACCAGGACCCTTGCCCTCTGGCTGGGTTCAACCAATGAGAGGCATCCTGGCTTCTTCCCAGCTGGGCCACGGCCCCCGTTGGGCAGGCCTCTCCTACTGCCCCAGCCACTGCTCTCCCAGTTCCAGTAACAGCTCCTGATGTCACCCCTGCAGCCTGGGGTGGGCAAAAGCTTCCTTCTGTTCCCAGTGCCAGGGGCTTGACCATCCCTTGTGGGTTTCCCTGAACTCTGCACAGAGACAGTCTTTTTTCTTTTTTTTGATGTGGACCATTCTTTTTTTTTAACGTCTTTATTGAATTTGTTACAATATTGCTTCTGTTTTATGTTCTAGCTTTTTTGGCCGCGAGCCATGTGGGATCTTAGCTCCCCGACTAGGGATCAAACCTGCACCCCCTGCATTGGAAGGCAAAGTCTTAACCACTGGACCTCCAGGGAAGTCCCAGAGACAGTATTTTCATTACATTTTCTTCAATGACTGCTTTCAGGTAGGCCCTCTTTTTCCTGCTGGGACCCTGACTGATTCAGAGACATATCTAAAAATTATATAAAAAGTAGGAGTGGAGGAGAGGGTAACCCATCTATGGGTTGTGATTTTACAACTAAAAAGGAGTACATCCACTGAAAAACTTAAGCCTGTGAAGCCTAGAGTCAGAGTGGGAAAGACATGCATTGAATGATTTTCTCCCGATTCTAGGGCCCCCCAAATCCTTGAATCCATAAATAGAGATAGACAAAATATAGGACAAATTACCTTAGACCTAAAAACTTGAGGTGAATAAGGGTGACTTACTTATCTATTATCATTACCCATATTAGGGGTTAGGGGGAAGGACACCACTTAAAATAAAAGATAAAAAGAAAGAGCCAAGTATTGTTTAGTAACAAGGACAGCTCCTTCAAAGGCACCGCCTCCCCCCAAAAAAACCCCCATGTACAACTAAAATGGTATAAAGTATGAAAGGGAGGGAAAAAAGCCCTATATGGCTTCACCTCTGTCTCCTGCCCCCTGCAGGTGACACGGAGAAGCAAACACTCAGCACTGCAGATTGCAAAAACAAATAGGACTTTATTTTCTTATCGACATTCCCACATGGCCTGGCATCTCTCAGACTCCAGGTTACAAAATGCAATAAAACCCTGGTAACGAACAAAAGACAAATAAAAGCAAAACACAAAAGCAATTTTTTCCTCCTGATGACAGTCTTGGGGGCAGGAGAGAAGAGGAAAAACACAAAAGGAAATAAAGTCTCAAATCAAAGATGCATCCTTGTGAGAACCCACTCTCTTTTCTTCCCAGGACTGCGATCCACCTCAAGCACAGAGTTTCAGGGTTCAGACTCAGCCTTTCTGCTGGCAGTAAACCCATGGGTGGTCAAAATGTAGGGCCTGTGGGGTCCAGGGTGCACAGCACCTGTGGCCTCTTGAAGCCCTGGAGTTGCTTCCCAAATACCCTTCTCCGGGTCTCCTCTCTTACGTAATGGTCTCTATCCTACAGCTTCCTCTCAAGCCACAGTCTGTCTTCTCTCATCTGGCATTCTTGGGTTTTCACATTTTGAACACTTACTTTGATAGATGCCCTGATTTTTTTTTTTTTTTTTTTGCGGTACGCGGGCCTCTCACTGTTGTGGCCTCTCCCGTTGCGGAGCACAGGCTCCGAACGCACGGGCTCAGCGGCCATGGCCCATGGGCCCAGCCGCTCCATGGCACGTGGGATCCTCCCGGACCGGGGCACAAACCCGTGTCCCCTGCATCGGCAGGTGGACTCTCAACCACTGCGCCGCCAGGGAAGCCCGATGCCCTGATTTTTAAGCAAGCACAGTCTTGCTACATAGAATATACTTTCTGAACAACTTCACTGACTGCAGTCACTACGCTGGTTGATTCTGGTCTCTATCACCTCCTGAAGCCAACTCCATGCTCCTTATAGTTAACTAGTCTTATTAGTAAAATACAGCCTATCTCTGTAGTTTGAAATCAACTTTAAGTCAATACTGAAATCATTAAAACACGTGCAAAAACACTGGGCTCTAGTCGATTTTGCCCACTGCTTCCCTCACACAAGTTATCTGGCAACATCACAGAATGAGCCATCCCAAATAAGAGAACTTCCCCGGTTGATCAAGGGTTAAACACTAAGATTAACATTTTTTTTTTTGTTTGAGTGATTTGTGGGAAGCTTTCAGAAAGCATTTAAGAAATGCACATCAGGGGCTTCCCTGGTGGCGCAGTGGTTGGGAGTCCGCCTGCCAATGCAGGGGACACGGGTTCGTGCCCCGGTCCGGGAAGATCCCACATGCCGCGGAGCGGCTGGGCCCATGAGCCATGGCCGTTGCGCCTGCGCGTCCGGAGCCTGTGCTCCGCAACAGGAGAGGCCACCGCAGTGAGAGGCCTGCGTACCGCAAAAAAAAAAAAAAAAAAAAAAAAGAAATGCACATCACAACACGATTCTAAACAAGAATTGGCCATGTTCACAGGGTCAGTTTTGTACCGTGACTGGGTGCTGCATCATTTTGCCTCCTCCCCCTCCCCTTCTTGGCTGTTAGGCTCTTGGAGGTGTGAGCGACTATGGGGTCCATCATGGATTCTCAAGGCAATTTCATCCTGATTTTGAGTTTATCAGCTCTCCTCTCTGCAACACAGCAGCTGTGGTGCCTATTGATCAGCAGGCTTCCTATTCCAAACCTCATCCTTTCTCATCGCATCCGCCTCTTCCCCTGAATCCTCCTTCCCCTTGCCTCCCTGGCCCTCACCCATTTCCCAGGGTGCCAGTCCCAACTAGAGCACATCCTCCATTAGTATGCTTTTGTCTCCTGGCCAAGGCATCACTCTTCAGGCCTTTGGCTGCTCTCCATCATTTCCCGTGCTTCTTTCTCCTCAAGTTCTGCTTTTATATGACTGAAGACGTTTTTTGAGTATCCTGTCATGTAGCTTCACGTTCCAGAAGGCTGGTAAAATATATGTTTTAAGGTATTGATTTTCTCAGGGTCTATTAGCTTTTTTCTCGACAAAGTCTTGTTTAATTAAGGAACACCATATAGATCTTATTAAAGGATCTAATTCTCAAAATTGATTTTGTTCCATTCCGTCTAGAATGGGCCTGAATTTGGACTCAGTCCAGAAGGGGAGTGGGGTGGAAGGTTCCCAAGGCCAGTTTATTTGTAACTTGCCACCACCTTCCAAAGCCACCAGGGGGCAGACTGAGAGAGGCTGCCTGTCTGTGCACCATGTTTCTTTAAGTAGCTTAGGTAGGTGAATTAGCACTATAAACAGCTGCCACTGAAATCATGAAGACAACCAAAGACAAACTCAAAAATTAGGTGGCACTGCACAGGTCTCTAGAATGTCCAAGTAGAACACAGCATCATTCTCTCTACTAGCTACATCCACAGAATAATTTATTTTTAAACCAAAGAGGTGAAATTAATGTTCTCCCAAGAAGAGGTCTCTATATTTGTACTTTTGGCTGAAAATATTTTGTTCTGTGAGAGCAAGAAGAGATTCCCTTTTGCACGGAAAATAAACATTCTGATGGACAGTGCTTGTTAAGAACAAGATTTGAAGACTCTGGTTCTGTTTTGTAATGCTCTGCTAAAATACTTTCCCTAAATGTCCATTTATACAGCTTGTAGCAGAACTGAATTTAAGAATTAAGTTGGGGTTTCCCTGGTGGCACAGTGGTTGAGAGTCCGCCTGCCGATGCAGTGGACGAGGGTTCGTGCCCTGGTCCGGGAAGATCCCACATGCCGCGGAGCGGCTGGGCTCATGAGCCATGGCCACTGAGCCTGCATGTCCGGAGCCTGTGCTCCGCAACGGGAGAGGCCACAACAGTGAGAGGCCCGCATACTGCAAAAAAAAAAAAAAAGAATTAAGCTATCTTCTTTTTTAAAAAAAGGAAGTTATGACAATGCCATTAGAGGAAAAGTATTAATATGAGTCATTTTTTGCCAAATATGCTTTACAAAGTATGCTATATGCAGTCTTTCTAAAGTAAATTAACTTTCTAATGTTAATTTCAGTTTATATTTTGAAATAAACCCCAGGAATAGACTGTTAACTGATATAGATATGTTTTTATTTTTATTTATTAATTTAAAAAATTTTGTTAATTAATTAATTTATTTATTTTTGGCTGTGTTGGGTCTTAGTTGCCACACGCGGGATCTTTTGTTGCAGCGCGCAGGCTCTTTGTTGTGGTGCACAAGCTCTCTAGTTGTGGCACGCGGGGCTTAGTTGCCCCGTGGCGTGTGGGATCTTAGTTCCCAGACCAGGGATCAAACCTGCGTCCCCTGCATTGGAAGGTGGATTCTTAACCACTGGGCCACCAGGGAAGTCCCAATATGTTTTATGTTTTAAAGCCAATTCGAAAATGGCTATCCAATAAAAGGAGATCTACCTGGAAAAAATACTTCGGATTAGAGTTAACTCTGATCTTCAAACAATGTACCAATTGTGCACGTGTGCATTCTATTTATGATTTTTTTCTAAAGATCATGTCATTTAATAGTGACTTTTAAACATTAATACACCAAAAACATTTAAGTCAATGTTAGCAAGTTTTAGTTAGCAATAAGAACATTATCTTTCTAAATGAAAATCCGTGAAATAATCTACATTGTTTTCCTGTGATACCTTCCCATGGACAGCCTGCCTTAGAATTAGCCAGGAAGCTTCAGGATTTTTTTTTTTTTTTTTGGCTGCATTGGGTCTTCGTTGCTGTATGCGGGCTTTCTCTAGTTGTGGTGAGCGGGGGCTACTCTTCATTGCGGTGCGTGGGCTTCTCACTGCGGTGGCTTCTCTTGTCGTGGAGCATGGGCTCTAGGCACGCAGGCTTCAGTAGTTGTGGCACACGGGCTTAGTTGCTCCACAGCATGTGGGATCTTCCCGGACCAGGATTCGAACCAGTGTCCCCTGCATTGGCAGGCAGATTCTTAACCACTGCACCACCAGGGAAGTTCCTTCAGGATTTTGTTTGTTTGTTTGTTTTTGTGGTATGCGGGCCTCTCACTGTTGTGGCCTCTCCCGTTGCGGAGCACAGGCTCCGGACGCGCAGGCTCAGTGGCCATGGCTCCTAGGCTCAGCCGCTCCGCGGCATGTGGGATCTTCCCAGACCAGGGCACGAACCCGTGTCCCCTGCATCGGCAGGTGGACTCTCAACCACTGCGCCACCAGGAAAGCCCAGGATTTTTTTAACTTTCAATTTTTCCAATTTAAATATCATAATGACTCCAGGTACCTGCAGGCACACACAGACAGGCACATACTCTGTGCCAGGCACCATCCCAGGCTCTCCACAAGCATTCATCTGTTTTACCCTTGTAACATCCTATGAAGTGGGGAGAAGAGGGTGGTAGGCAGAACAATTGCACCCCAAAGATGTCCACATCCTATGTCATCCAGAATCCAGATGCCCATGTCACTTGTAACCAGTGACTATGTTACCTACATGGCAAAAGGGTCTCTGAAGATATGATTAATGAAGGATTTTGAGATGGGGAGATTAACCTGGATTAACCAGATGGGCCCAAAGCAATGACAAAAGCTCTTATAAGAGAAAGAGGAAGGCAGAAGATTCAGAATCTGAGAAAGAGAGGTGATGATGGAAGCACAGGTCAGAGAGATTTCAAGATGCTATGCTCTCGCTTTAAAGTTGGAGAGCAGTCCAAAGTCAATGACAGAAGCAGCCTCCAGAAGCTGGACAAGGCAAGAAAAGAGATTCTCCTCTAGCGCCTTCAGAATGAAGGCAGCTCTGCCAACATCTTGATTTTTATCCCAGAGACCTATTTCATGGACATGTAAGACAATGAATCTGTGTTGTTTTAAGCGACCCAGTTGGTGGTAATTTGTTACAGCAGCAGCAACAGGAAAGGAATACAGTCTGTTCCCATGAGAGAAGTAGTCAGAGGGAAAACTGGACCAAATTCCCCAGGGGTATGCAGATTGTGAGGTGGCGGGGAGGAGTGTCACACTGACTTGGAAACAACTGGGGAGAAGAGAAACATCTTCTCTTCTGGAGAAAGAAACATCTTCTCTTCTCTACAGGAGCCAGTATCATGGTCATTGTTGTGCAATGGGGGGCCCCAGAAACCCCTTCCATCATCAGAAAAGTTACTCAGCTCCGAAGATGCTGTCTGTGATTGGCTTTGGATCCAACTCACCCAATAGTGATGAGATTAAGCTTCCTACTTGGGTTTGATGTGCTTAGAACTGAAGCAGCATGAACAAACCCAGGGTGTGGAGACAGAGAAGCAAGTGTCCTATGAAGAAGTATTATAATAAACATTCAATATATTCAAAAAGTCGGCTTAACTGTACAATAAATAGATACAAAAAATCAAGTGTCTTGTAAAGGGATATTACACAACCAAGGGCTCCATGCAAGAAATGTTTACACTATTACATTAACATGTCACATCATTTCATACCCCATGCATACAAATAGTAACTATGCAACTGAGGATAGGTAACATTGGCTAATTTAATTGATGCTGTGTACGACTAAAGAACTGTTCACTCTTTCCTGTGTTTTACCCACAGGACGCCCTCTGCTTTGCTGTGGCTTTTTCATGTCTTATAACTTCAATTTTTGTTTGTCCTTCCTGCTATCACTTGGGATACACAATGTAGCTCATGGTCTCTTACTCCCTCTGCCTGGACCCATGGGTGATTCCAGTGTGGAAACCCCTTTTGGGTATAATTATAATCCACCTGAGCAAGGGAGGCTCTTCTGGGAAGGTGTCTGCCAGGCTGCTGGATTAGCACCAAACCTGTTGATTAGAGTGGAAATCTGATGATTTCCCCACCAATTCTCTTCCTACCCTTTTGCTTTTGGATATTGAATAATGCTGCTAAGAAAAATTATCCAAAACCTAGAAACAGGCAAAAGGGATTGCTCCTTCAGTGTAGGCTGGGATTGGCTAGCAGACCCACATCCCCCAGGGATTATCTGATTTTCTAGGGATGTGTACCTTTGTTTGACTCCCTATTCACTATTGTTTAAGTTATTTTACAGCCCTGCTAGGTGAAAAGAAGACATTAACTTGCAGAAAACTCAGAGCTACACAAACGCTTTTTGTCTGAGAGTGATGCAAATGGCTCCCATGCAATGACAATGCAAATGATTTCTGTCTCACAGAAAAGATTGTCCCCAGAATTAGGTTTATGCCTTGTAGGAAGGACATTAAGCAGTTTTGATTCTATTAGCAAATTCATTTCAGCACGCCTGTGACCCTATAAACCACCATTCCTTGAAATCTCATTTGAACCAGCCTTAACATACAAATGGTTCTCTCACTAATTAAAAATGAGTTGAATAAAATCCTTGACACATGTTCATCTTATATTTGTATGGGAGTCATATTTTTAACTTCTGAAAATAATGCTTTATCAACACAAAAGGTCTGTTGCAGTCAGCACTTTGGACAGGTACTCGTCTCACCACTCCTCACCTAACGGGGCTCTGGGCATAGGAACAGCTATGGTGTGTTAAGAAATTAAATTGACCCAGGAGGCTCTACAGTGGTTAAACATCAGTATGACTCAGTTCCACAAAGTTCTCACTCTCAATTTATCCCAAATGTTAATGGGGATGGAATAGTCTCTTTAAAAAAACAAATATAACAACATAATATTTTAAACAACCAATATTTTAATATCCTTAATTTAAAGATGAGAGTGGGTTAGGGACTGTATACGCTATACAGTGGTTCTCATAGTGTGGTCCATAAACCTCTGGGGTCCCTGAGACCCCTGCAAGGGGTCTGCAGGTCAAAACTATTTTCATTATAATAATAATGCATGGGTACAACATTCATTCAAAGTGTAAAATAGGCCAACACATTTTAATATAACAGAGTACAAAAAGTTCATTGATATTTAGATTCAACATTGCAACTGACCTTTAAGAACCCACCACTTGTTGAGTTTTGGTGTAGTATCAAAGGAGAATATTCATAATTATCTGCAATGGTTATTAAAATACTTCTCCACTTTTTGCAGGTTCTGTTAATTAGTTCTTCTGGTATTTACTATTATAACTTTAAGTAATAAAATTGTACTACCTCAAGTTTGATATACTATCTTTATTTTTATTTTTTTATTATAATTATTATTTTTGGCTGCGTTGGGTCTTCATTGTTGAGTGCAGGCTTTTTTTACCTGTGGCGAGCCAGGGGCTACTCTTTGTTGCAATGTGTGGGCTTCTCATTGTGGTGGCTTCTCTCGTTACAGAGCATGGGCTCTAGGTGCACGGGCTTCAGTAGTTGTGGCTCATGGGCTCTAGAGTGCAGGCTCAGTAATTGTGGCACATGGGCTTAGTTGCTCCACTGCATGTGGGATCTTTCCGGACCAGGGATCAAACCCATGTCCCCTGCATTGGCAGGAAGATTCTTTCTTTTTTTTTCTTTTTAAATAAGATTTAATTTTATTTATTTTTTTGGGCAGCTTTAGGTCTTCGTTGCTGTGTGCAGGCTTTCTCTAGTTGTGGTGAACAGGGGCTACTCTCTGTTGCGGTGTGTGGGCTTCTCCTTGTGGGGGCTTCCCTTGTTGCGGAGCACAGGCTCTAGGCGCACGGGCTTCAGTAGTTGCGGCACATGGGCTCAACAGTTGTGGCATGCGGGCTCTAGAGTGCAGCCTCAGTAGTTGTGGCACATGGGTTTAGTTGCTCCGTGGCATGTGGGATCTTCCCGGACCAGGGATCAAACCCATGTCCCCTGAATTGGCAGGCGGATTCTTAACCACTGCGCCACCAGGGAAGTCCCTGATATACTATCTTTAGACAGTTCTGCTGACCCTCTACCATGTAATATGAGATATTCAGCACGGTCATACAGCCTTCCTCCCACCTGATCCCTATTCTAGTTTTTGCTACCTTTGTTAACTTTAGCTTTAATAGCTACCTTTCAACTTAAAAAAAAATAGACATAAATCTCTAATTCTCCATCTATGACTCCTTGTTATGAAAGATGTAGGGATCATCTCATGCTTGCTTCTACTTCTCTTTCCCAATTTCACCTCCTGTTTTTTGTTAGCTATATTATTTTTATGTTGTCAAGGTTTAAGACATTTTGTGTTATTCTCATATTCTAAACTGAGCCTTCTATATGAGTCTCTATACTGATTGTAAAATGTTTTATATTTAAAACATAATGATATTATAAGTACTATTCTTTGCAAGATGAAGCAGTGTGATGTGACCCACAGAAAAGTAAATATAATTCTATGTCATTAAATCCCTCTGGTCAAAGGAGAACATCTGAAGTATAACAGTACAATGAGTTTTCTACTTGGTACTTCTGAATTTTCTAGACCAGTGCTATCTGGTATTTTTCTTATGTGGAAGCATATTCTGTTATGATGGGAATGTTTTATATCTTTGCTGTCCAACACTAGCTACCAGCACGTGAATGTGGCTAGTATGACTGAGGACCTGAATTTTTAATATTATTTAATCTTAATTACTTTGAATTTAAATTTCAGCAACCACATGCAGCTAATGGCTATCATCATACTGGACAGTGCAGTTCTAGGCCATGTGATGATACTCTTTCTCTCAACTCCTGCCATCTAAGGCTTATCTACTATTACTGGCCTCCTGTTTTAAGAAGCATTCCATTTCTTGGGAGGCCACTAGGTGTGGGCACTGTGCTTGTTGTGCTTTAAATATTACCTCTCTCTTCCCAAGACCTGGCAAGGAAGATATTATCACCTATCAGCAGATGAGAAACCATGATTCCTAAAGGTTGTCACCAGCCGGCACACATCTATGAGAGGTAGCTAGGATTTGAGAAACGTGTTCCTCCTAAGCCTCCTCCTTGACTTCATTACAGACATTGTTATGTGCTGGGAATTCAAGGGTGAAAGAAGCTCAAGCCCTGTCCTGGAGGCACCAAACTAAGCCAGACAGTAGTTACTCTCTGGGCCCGCTGTGATTGATTTCATGAATGTGAGGTTGTGTTTATTTTCACTGCTACTGTGCAAACAGCGTTTGTTTTATTCCTTATTTAACAATGATGTCTTCTAAGAAGATGGAGAAGGTTTATAGAATCTTAAAAGCATAGCTAACTTTAACTTACCTCTTTTTGATAGGCCAGTCCAGCTTCATAGAGTTTAATAAAGAGATACTGAGTCCATTTGTAGTAATCTGGTAAACACGTGGTTATTTCCTGCCAAAGAGGGGGAAGATCAGGTATAGGCCATTGTAAATATCCCCTCTCCCAACATATGCATCAGCTTTGCAATTCAATTTTGAAAAGCAATCACACTGCAAAAATATTTATCAACTTATAATATTTTTACCAATGTGCAAAGTAAGGGAAGAAGCAATTTATTCTGGGAAGAGAGATGTTATCGAAAGCCACCCTCACCTTTCCCAGGGCATGTTTAATGATGAGAAACTCGACATAAGTCTTTTGCACAGCACCACCCACCATGTATGCAAGTAATAGCTGAATTACATTGTACAAAATTGGGTACTACCATTTTTGTCAGCATAAACTTATTTGGGGGGCCAAGAAGCTAATTCATAAATGGAGTTCATTTTAGAAGCAATCACAAAATTCAAGAAGAATATTTGCCTGCTTTGGTATGATCCTCACTGGAAAACAAACCTGTGCTTCTATATATAACTGGGGACTGGTAGCTCTTTTAGACTCATTATATTCCATTTATCCCATTATGTGAATCATGCTGTAGTCTACTTAGGAAGGCCCATTAAAAAGCATTATCAAATATTAAACTTAGTGAGAAATCGTCTGGCTTGTATTTTGAAGCTGTATTTTACTTAAGCTTATTTTCTGTCCTGAAAACACATGTGCTATAGAATCTTTAAAATCAGGTTTAATTAATTAATTAACCAACAAGGTTTGCAGTTGAGGAAGTCAAGTAAGCATAAAAACCTCTACACTGTCACACCGTTTCTCTTCTAGTGCTCTTCTTTCACTTCAAAAAAGAGCTAACAGAGAAATGGATGTAGGGCAGGGGACATTCCAAATGGTTCCATTCGTCATGGACTATTAAGAGAAGGCATACTTCCTTCTATCAGAAATGCAAACAATCCAGTCTTTCTTCAGATGAGTAAATGAGGAGAGAGTTTAAAGCCAAGGACAGGAGGGTAAGTGTAGCAGGAACTGAGCAAGGTGTCAGGTAAACTCCTGCTGTCCCCAATGTGTGATATTTCTTACGTGAGATTCCTGGGTCCTTTTATATGCTGTTTTGTAATAATAGCGGAGTAATAACAATTAGAAAACAAATACCTCAACTCTGATCACTGGCTCCACTTGCCCCTACAAGGCAGGGAGTGAACTACGAGCCAGCCTAACAGCTCTGCCCACGCTGTAGCTGTCCCCTGCCAACACCAAAGCCGTGATTTCTGAGCCATGTGCACACACAGCCTATACCAGCTCCTGAGGCTCCACGGACATCAAGTCTGCAGGGCGTTGGACACAAAGCACTTCACTAACACAAGAATCAGACCAGCACACTGCGGGCAGGCTTGCTCTCCCAAACCTCCCAATTCATCCTCATCCCATCATCTTTTCCTCACCAGCTAGCCCCCCTGCAAGTCTGGCACAGAACTCATTTTCCTGACAAGCACCTTACAAAACCCAGGGCAGGGGCTAAGTTTCGTCTGTTTCATTTTGCTTATCATGTACGCTCAGGCCCCGACCCATCAAGGCACCCCCAAATTGGTGTTGAACGAAGAATAAACTAAATAGACATAGGTACGTCTGCATGTCGAATTAAATTTGTATCCCTCATGGAGGTTTCACAAACTAAATTCAAATTACACAGGTCTGCAAAATGAACTGGAATAGGGAATGGGGTGGGGGTAAGGGGAATGTGGTGGAAATATTCCCAGACCTTGTTAGGGAGGGTATGTTCTTTAAAATTCGTATCCAGTAGAGGTCTAAAGACATAGGTGAAGCAAATATGACAAAATAATTACAACTGTTAAATCTAGGGGTTGGGCTCCTTTCTCTATTTTTCTATATATTTAAGTTTTTCAAAACAAAATATCAAAATACTCCTAATGAATATGTATATGTATGTATGTATATACATATGTATTTTCTCAGCCCCTGAATCTGCTTCTAAAGATTGAGAGTAAAAATTACACAGCAATGGAACAGCATGATAATCTTCACTTAGGTTTGTAGTTTTGAAAATTACTTTTATCTAAAATAGAAAAAAGATGATAGATCCAGTCAGGGGGAGAAAAAAAACAAGATTATCCAACCACGCATTAGCCCACTTTCAGTCGGACGGGTGATGCAAAGTGCATTGTCTTTGGAAGTGTCAGCTCCAAGGTGAGATGAGGTGTGTGGGGTACAGGCCCCCTCTTTCACTCTGCCTTCAAACTTAGGTCTGACCTTTTAAATTTACATTGTGTTTTTGCACATGTCATTTGAAGAAAAAGTAACATCAGCTGCTAAAAGAGTACACCTCGAAAACCACCGTTCCAGAACCGTCATTCCAATCCCAACAGAACTGTTTCAACTCATGTTTACCTCACTTGCACTGCCCCTCCTGCTGAAGTGTTGGAGCCTCCTGCCTAGAGGAGGCTGGGGACGTCCTGGGGACAGGAACCTCACCCCTGCCCATTTATTCCCATCTGCTGCACACAGGGCCCAGCCACGACCCTCAGTACTGCCCACTCCATGAAGAAATGCCAGAGCAGGAGTCCAGTCTCCAAGAACCATAAGCATGGTAGGTCAGAGACCCTGCTTGGAAAAGTATTTCCTGAAAAAGTCAGAGCCTTTCTGGAACCTCCCTTGATTTGCTGATTAAAAAAAAAAAACAAAACCAAAAACCCGAACAGCTATTTCTAGTCTTCTAATGCCTCATCTTAGTAAAAATCATCAAACACATCCTTCTGAAATTAAACTGCTTAAAAGCTTAACTGTAGTCCACTGGCTAGAAACTGAGACTCCCTTTTCACACTTTGGGAACTAATTTAAAACCCAGCACTAGACAAAGGTCTTCTGGGGTTTCAGCACCCACAAAGATGTTAAGACCCCTTCCTTCCTTTTCCTAAAGCAGGGATTCTCAACGGGGAAACTTGCTCCCCAGGTACGACTGGAAACATTGCTGTTTGTGACAATTGTGATGGGGGTGAGGGTGGGGGCAGCTGTCAATTGCATCTAGTGGGTGGAAGTCAGGGATGCTGCTAAAACCCTACAATGCACAAGACAGCCCCTAGAACAAAAAAATGTTCCAGCCCCAAATGCCAATAATGCCAAAGGGAGAAAACCTACTCGAAGGATTTCAATCTTTTTAGTCTGAGTCTGTAACCACAGATTAAGCGGAATGAGCCAAGCAACTCTGGAGGGCACTCCATAAAAGCAACAAAACATCCTTGGGAAGAGTGAAAACGGGAGTAAATTAACTTAGGTTTCCCTCTCCAGCTGGTGTGACCCCATCTCCGTTGAGCACATCAGGCAACGCAGGTGGGTTCTGAACGCTGCAAGATGCAGCCGCTGGCCCTTCCACCAACACTGAGGCTAACCATAGGGGAGATCTGGCAAGTTGGGTGCTGGCAGACACAGGTCTGAAACTGTTAGGCACACATAATGCCAGTCACTTGGAAGGAGTGACTGACTTTATGAACTAAATTTTAAATCATTCAATATACCTCCAAGTAGCTGTCTGACTTGGAAAATCTCCTGTAATAAATTCATGTAACAAATGTCCTATTTTGAAGTTAGAGAGGCATACAGTTTTTCTTGACACAACATCAGTTTATCCCCGCCCATGAAAGAGTTGTTGAACAAAATGTTTAAAGATCATCCTTTGGAATCCAGCCCACAGTACCCAAATGTCGAGGCCCAGCCCTGCCTGTCCTCCAAAGGGGAGCCCTACGTCTGCGGGCTGGGGATTCTTGTTCCCAAGCTGTGGGACGGCACCATCTTGCTAAGACTTCTCAGTGAGACCACCAGAGGAGTCAAACGAGGGCTGTTCCCTGTGTTCCAAAATCCCTTTCCATTCCTGTGCCTTCCTTGCCCTGCTCTCCAAATAAGCCAACACCTACGTGAATGCATCCTTGTTTTTAAAACAAAATGTGAGGTAATTCAAAGTTATAGCTCCAAAAGTAACTGCAATTCGGCCACGCTGCACATAGATCTATATAAAGATATCAACTTTTATAACCCCCTGAGCTCTAGAAAGTGCAATCCAGCTGCCAAGAGGCCAAATTTATGCATCTAGAATCTCAACTAGACTCATTCCTCCACACTGTTTTAGCATTAGAAATATTTTGCACATTCACAGCCAAACCCAGGGCCCAACAGAGAAGGTGACACACCCCCAGAACACAAGTAAGGATCAAAACGTGAACCTTTGAGGCCTGCCACCCACACCTCAGTGACTGTACAGATTAATAACCAAGCCAGCCTTGCCAGGACTGCCTGCACACAGTGCTCGGCAATGGCCGGAAGAAGGCTGAGGTGCAGACGTCCACCGGATTGTCCCTGAGAGAAAACAGCATTTGATCTGTGAAGGTGAGTGACTGCTGTGTACCTCACTGAGGTCTCCTCAGGCTGACACTCCTTGCTCCAGGAAAAGAGAGAGAGAGTGATCCAAGGGAAGGAAAACCCACTTTGCAGCCATTTGACTGGGTTCAAGTCCTTGCATCATCATTAGCCTTGTAGCCACAGATGAGTCTCCCTGTCTAGAGGAGAGGGGTGATGAGGTCTGTCAGAGGGGCTGTAAGGATAAATGTGATGATGTGTGTAAAGTACACGCTGGGCACACATGACGGATCGATGGTGCCACTTCCCTTGCTTGACTCAGAGTGTGTGACGAGAGGAGTGAGGCTGGCTCCATCACCACACCCATCTCAGAGGCGGCTGATGCCCTCATTGGGCTACTGGGACAGGGCGAAAGGCAGAGGAATGGACTGGGGTCAGAAGAGCTTGCCATCACCATCCCTTACCAAATGCTGGCTTTCTAACTAAAAAGAGATAGTGTTTATGAGGGGAAGACCAAAACACATGACCCAGACAGAGAAATCCACACCAGGCTGCTCCCAGTCACCTCTGGTGGCAATGCCCACAGCAGGGAGAGCCAGCAAGGTCGCTTCCTATCCCCACCTTTCTGCTCCGGCAGGGTTTAGTTGGGTCTTTGTTTCTTGGTCCCACTGCACTTTTGACAGTGATTGGTCCCAGATCACAGAACCACTCAAAGCCATCGTGCATGTAATTTGCATTGCAACCTCATAATGTTTAGGTCAGCTATCAGGGTTGAAGAAAATGAAACAAACCAAAACCTGAGGCAACATTTTATCAAGTCAGTCATTCGGTGGCCGTGTACACCGGTAAAATAAACACAGTAAGAAAGGTGAGCCACCACCATGTATCACAGTTTCCAGCATCGTCTCCCCTCTCCTCAGTCTCACCAGAGCCTTCTGCCTCCAAAACAACCAATCTTGTAAACAGAGGAGAGAGGGGGGTACTCACATACCTCTTCTGTGCATTTCTATCATTTGCTCTTTACTGCAACGGATCAAAAGGAAATGTATGGTAATGGCCTTGCCTTTTATTCCTTCCCAGGTTCTCTAATTCTGAAGGGGAGGGATTCTGAAAGCATAGAACAGCTTAAAGGCTGGAGAAACCTGCCTCAGGATTCATACTGCAGCTTAGGAGTAAATATATATCCTGCATCAGATGTTGCTCACTGGTGATGGTTCAAGGTTCCAGTCCACAGCTCTGTGCACCTGCTGTATTAGAAGAAGGGAGAGGGAGGCTCACCAGAAAAATCTGCCGGAATAGGACATGTATGGCCACCCCCGCACGAAGTCCTCTAAACTTAGCACTGGCTCTCAAACTTGGTTGCACCTTGAAATGGAGCTTTAAAGTTTACTGGTGCCTGGTTCTCACCTCACCCCCAGAAATTTCATGTGCTGCCAGGGTTGAGAACCACTGCAGAGAGGTTCTTCCCAGATACATCTGCCTCCCAAATAGTGCGTTAAGTGACAGGGTCCTCTGTCCTGCCCTTGTGTCTTCATGGAACTTAATGAACTGGGCTTCGACAGGAGCTAAGGGCACAATTTAGTCCATATGAGATTTTTAACAAGGGCCCCCAGTGCACTGTGCTAAGAAGGGTCTCTCCAGGAGCCTGTCCTGGATTCAAATCCTTCCTGTGCACCTCAGGCCTGACCCAACACAGATTCTCTTCGTCCTTACAGTCAATCGTCACTGTCTGTTTTCACAAAACAAACATAAGGAAACAATAAGAAATAACCACCTCCATCTAACAGACACAGAAAGTTGATTAGGTAACTACTGTGCTCAACGATCAGCTGTCTAAAAATACAAGACTGTCTGACAGCTCATCCCTCTTCCCAGAGGAGACTTGGTTCTGGAAGGGAAGCTGCCGAAAACCAAGAGTGGCCTGGCCTTCCCCTGGGGCTTCACAGGAAGAGGTAGGGGGGAAGATGACTAATTCCTCACTTAGAGGCTCCTAAAGGATCCTCAGGCAGGAGGGGGCATAGAGAGTGCAGGCAGACCGCTCAGCACAGCCCTGGCTTGGAGTCTTAATTAGCAAATAACAAAACACATTTGTACACGGCTCTGTGCTCCCAAACTGCTCCTCCTGCTCTCCCCTCCTCTCCTCTCCCATCCCACGTCCCACGGTGGCGCTGCAAAGCAGTGCCATGAATGCTGCTTTACACACGAGGAAATGGCACCTCGGTGAGGAGGGGGTGGTCTGCCTAACACTGCCCAGCTTTTGGGTGGCGGAATCAAGACAGGAACCTAGGTCTCTGGGCTCAGAGGGGCACCAGGCAGTGAAACGGCACCTTGGAAAGTACAGCCAGGCTGTGTCCAGACTGACTCAAATGTGTGCTCCAAGGAGGTCTGGGTAAATCAAGCAGGAGGAACAGGTTGGAGCACTCTTAGATAAAGGAATACTGCAGTGAATCTTCTTTTAGGAATAACAACAGCAGTAATAATAGCAAACATTTACCAGGCGCTGCCTAGTACTGGGTCCCATTTTGGCAGTTTAGAAACATCTCAGTTAGTTTTTATTATGATGCAAGCAGTCAGTTATTACGGTTATCAAATGTGGACTTGACATCCCTGCTTAAAATTGCTATTAACCCCTGGCTGTCCTGTCCCCCACCCCTTACCTTGCTCCACTTTTTTATTTCTGTAGCATTTATGACCTCCTAACATACTATATTATTTACTTATTTATTATGTTTGCTGCCTATCTTTGTCTCCCACCCCCAGTCAATTGTAAGGTTCTTTCATTAAAGAAAGAATTTTTGTCGGGGAATTTCCTGGCGGTCCAGTGGTTAGGACTTGGCGCTTCCACGGCCATGGCCCGGGCTCAATCCCTGGCCTGGAAACTAAGATCCCAGAAGCCATGCGGTGCGGGGGGAAAAAAAAAAAGTTTTTGTCTTTTTTCCTCCCACTGATATATTCCAAGAGCTTAGAACAGTACCTGGTACAATGGATGTTTAATAAAACGGCTGCTGAATGAATAAATCATTTTACCTTTCAGAAAACTGAGTCTCTAAGTAATTTGTTTAAGATCACATAGCCAGTAGGAGGCAAAATTAGGATCCAAACATGTGTCTGAGTGACTTGATGACTGTACGACCCCGAATAATTTCTTCACCTCAATGTCAGCCCAACTTTTGTAAGACTTTCACGCTAGATCTTTTAAACACGGAAAGCCACGTGAACCAAACACACACTACATGTAGTTAAACTTGTGTTATAAATGTTCACATAGCTGTCTTTCTATTGAATATTTGTACAACTTGCACTAAAGCTAGAATAAATGAAATATTTTAAATGTTATATCCTTGACTTACATAAAAACTATATATAATCTTTAATGACAAGGGAACATGACAGTTGATACAAAATGGAGTATGTTTTATGGTTTCAATTGTATAAGGGAAAATGATAAGAATACTAGAAAAAAATGCCAACATATAAACAAACATTGGGTTGCCTCAGGATGACACTGATGATTGTGGGTGATTTTCTTAAAATTATAAAGTTTTCTACTTCACTGATGCTGTATAGTGATTGTGTATTACTCTGGGAATTCATCTATGGTTTTACAGTCCTAGAAAACCTTTAGACTCAAAGGAAGAAGAAAACCAAAGAGCTTGCCAAGAAAACCAAAACCCTTGCCCTGGTGAGGAGCTTTCCAACATACTTGGAATACACACCTCGAGACTCACACAGAAGAGTTTAAAGGAACTAGAGATGGCCCATCTACAGACAAGTGTCCTGAGGTCACAAAGGGGCATCCACATGCCCACCTCCAAGGCCCCCAGACAACCTTAGTATGTATCCATATAACCAATTCCAACAACCCAGGCTCCAAAGGGAAGGATCTGGCCTAAAGGCAGAACCACAGGGGAATATAACGGGGGAGGAGGGCTCACTGTCCACAATCTCTGGGTAAGAGGCCTAGGATGGCCTACCCACCTTCTAAGTTGCTATTATAAGGGTGTAAAGGCCCAGGTAGACAACTTTGCCTGCGAGTAATAGCAAGAGTGGGGTGGGGGCAGGGCATGCAGTGTCCTGGAATCAGGAAGTTAGGGCTCAAATCCCACCCAGGGGCCATGTGATACAAAGCAAGTGATTTGTCCATATCTGTACCTCATTTTCCCCATAAGTTGTGGCAAGTGGCCTCTAAGAGGGACCTCAATGATCCCTGCCTCCTGGTATTCTCACCCTTATGTTATCCCCTTCCTTCGAGTGTGGGCTGAGCCCTAGACACTTGCTTCTAACAAATAGAGTATAGCAAGTAATGGGACGTCACTTCCAAGATTAGGTTACAAAGGGACTGTGGATCTGTCTTGGCCGTTGTTCTCTTTGTCTCTTTCTCACTCTCTCTTGCTCTGAAAAAAGCCAACTGCCATGCTGTGAGCTGCCCTATGGAGGCTCATGTGGCAAGGAACTAAGGTAGGCTTCTGCCAGCAAATGCAAGGAACCAGCCCTCAGTCCAGCAGCTAAAAACCACATGAGTGAGCTTGGAAGCAGATCCCACCAAAACCGAGCCTTCAAATGAGACCTCAGCCTTGGCCTTGATGGCAGCCTTATGTGGGACCCCATGCCAGAGGACACAACTAAGCCATGCCTGGATTCCTATCCCACAGAAATGATGAAATAATAAATACTTATTTTTTTAAGCTACTAAGTTCTGGGGCAATTTGTTAGGCAGCAAATAGATAACTAATACATTTGTAAAAGGAGTCAATAATTGGACCAAATCCTGGGATAGACACGAACATTAAATGAGAAAATGTCGGTAATGTACTTGGCAAATGCTTACACACAGATGAGAGGAGAATGGTGATGCCAGGGGCCCCAGGGGTATCTAAGGATCACCCGCTCCCTTCCCCACAGTGTTGGGGTAGAATCAGTCTGCTGTCCAGGCCACAGGGGAATGAAAGGGAGGCCTAGTGCTCCATGCTCCTGCCTGGCTGAGTCTTCTTCTTTTTTTTTTTAATTTTTAAATTTAATTTAACTTTTTTTTATACAGCAGGTTCTTATTAGTCATCAATTTTTATACACATCAGTGTATACATGTCAATCCCAATCTCCCAATTCATCCCACCAAAACCCCTACCCCCCCACCACTTTCCCCCCTTGGTGTCCATACGTTTGTTCTCTACAGCTGTGCCTCAATCCCTGCCCTGCAAACTGGTCCATCTGCATGATTTTTCTAGGTTCCATATAAATGCGTTAATATACAATATTTGTTTTTCTCTTTCTGACTTACTTCATTCTGTATGACAGTCTCTAGATCCATTCACGTCTCTACAAATGACCCAATTTCATTCCTTTTTATGGCTGAGTAATATTCCATTGTATATATCTTCTTTATCCATTTGTCTGTCAATGGCCATTTAGGTTGCTTCCATGACCTGGCTATTGTAAATAGTGCTGCATTGAACACTGGGGTGCATGTGTCCTTTTGAATTATGGTTTTCTCTGGGATTGCTGGATCATATGGTAATTCAATTTTTAGTTTTCTAAGGAACCTCCATACTGATCTCCATAGTGGCTGTATCAATTTACATTCCCACCAACAGTGCAAGAGGGTTCCCTTTTCTCCACACCCTCTCCAGCATTTGTTGTTTGTAGATTTTCTGATGATGCCCATTCTAACTGGTGTGAGGTGATACCTCATTGTAGTTTTGATTTGCATTTCTCTAATAATTAGTGATGTTGAGTAGCTTTTCATGTGCTTCTTGGTCATCTGTATGTCTTCTTCGGAGAACTGTCTATTTAGGTCTTCTGCCCATTTTTGGATTGGGTTGTTTGTTTTTTTAATATTGAGCTGCATGAACTGTTTATATATTTTGGAGATTAATCCTTTGTCCGTTGATTCGTTTGCAAATATTTTCTCCCATTCTCAGGGTTGTCTTTTCATCTTGTTTATGGTTTGCTTTGCTGTGCAAAAGCTTTGAAGTTTCATTAGGTCTATTTGTTTATTTTTGTTTTTATTTCCATTACTCTAGGAGGTGGATCAGAAAAGATGTTGCTGTGATTTATGTCAAAGAGTGTTCTTCCTATGTTTTCCTCTAAGACTTTTATAGTGTCTGGTCTTACATTTAGGTCTCTAATCCATTTTGAGTTTATTTTGGTGTATGGTAGTCAGGAGTGTTCTAATTTCATTCTTTTACACGTAGCTGTCCAGTTTTCCCAGCACCACTTACTGAAGAGACTGTCTTTTCTCCATTGTATACCTTTGCCTCCTTTGTCATAGATTAGTTGACGATAGGTGCGTGGGTTTATCTCTGGGCTTTCTATCTTGTTCCATTGATCTATGCTTCTGTTTTTGTGCCAGTACCATATTGTCTTGATTACTGTAGCTTTGTAGTATAGCCTGAAGTCAGGGAGTCTGATTCCTCCAGCTCTGTTTTTTTCCCTCAAAACTGCTTTGGCTATTCGGGGTCTTTTGTGTCTCCATACAAATTTTAAGAATTTTTGTTCTAGTTCTGTAAAAAATGCCATTGGTAATTTGATAGGGATTGCACTGAATCTGTAGATTGCTTTGGGTAGTACAGTCATTTTCACAATATTGATTTCTCCAATCCAGGAACATGGTATATCTCTCCATCTGTTGGTATCATCTTTAATTTCTTTCATTAGTGTCTTATAGTTTTCTGCATACAGGTCTTTTGTCTCCCTAGGTAGGTTTATTCCTAGGTATTTTATTCTTTTTGTTGCAATGGTAAATGGGAGTATTCCCTTAATTTTTCTTTCAGAGTTTTCATCATTAGTGTAAAGGAATGTAAGAGATTTCTGTGCATTAATTTTGTATCCTGCAACTTTACCAAATTCATTGATTAGCTGTAGCAGTTTTCTTCTGGCATCTTTACTATTCTCTATGTATAGTATCATGTCATCTGCAAACAGTGACAGTTTTACTTCTTCTTTTCCAATTTGTATTTCTTTTTCTTCTCTGATTGCCGTGGCTAGGACTTCCAAAACTATGTTGAATGACAGTGGTGAGAGTGGCTATCCTTGTCTTGTTCCCGATCTTAGAGGAAATGCTTTCAGTTTTTCACCATTGAGAATGATGTGTGCAGTGGGTTTGTCGTATATGGCCTTTATTATGTTGAGGTAGGTTCCCTCCATGCTCACTTTCCGGAGAGTTTTTATCATAAATGGATGTTGAATTTTGTCAAAAGCTTTTTCTACATCTATTGAGATGATCATATGGTTTCTTTTTCAGTTTGTTAATATGCTGTATCACATTGATTGATTTGCGTGTATTGAAGAATCCTTGCATCCCTGGGATAAATCCCACTTGATCATGGTGTATGATCCTTTTAATGTGTTGTTGGATTCTGTTTGCTAGTATTTTGTTAAGGACTTTTGCATCTATATTCGTCAGTGATATTGGTCTGTAATTTTCTTTTTTTGTAGTATCTTTGTCTGGTTTTGGTATCAGGGTGATGGTAGCCTCATAGAATGAGTGTGGGAGTGTTCCTTCCTCTGCCGTTTCTTGCCAGAGTTTGAAAAGGATGGGTGTTAGTTCTTCTCTAAATGTTTGATAGCATTCACCCGTGAAGCCATCTGGTCCTGGACTTTTGTTTGCTAGAAGATTGTTAATCACAGTTTCAATTTCATTACTTGTGATTGGTCTGTTCATATTTTCTGTCTCTTCCTGGTTCAGTCTTGGGAGGTTATACCTTTCTAAGAATTTGTCCATTTCTTCCAGGTTGTCCATTTTATTGGCATAGAGTTGCTTGCAGTAGTCTCTTAGGATGCTTTGTATTTCTGCGGTGTCTGTTGTAACTTCTCCTTTTCCATTTCTAATTTTATTGATTTGAGTCCTCTCCCTCTTTTTCTTGATGAGTCTGGCTAGTGGTTTATCAATTTTGTTTATCTTCTCAAAGAACCAGCTTTTAGTTGTATTGATCTTTACTACTGTTTTCTTTGTTTCTATTTCATTTATTTCTGCTCTGATCTTTATGATTTCTTTCCTTCTGCTAACTTTGGGTTTTGTTTGTTCTTCTTTCTCTAGTTCCTTTAGGTGTAAGGTTAGGTTGTTTATTTGAGATTTTTCTTGTTTCTTGGGGTAGGCTTGTATAGCTATAAAGTTCCCTCTTAGAACTCCTTTTGTTGCATCCCATAGGTTTTGGATCATCGTGTTTTCATTTTCATTTGTCTCTAGGTATTTTTTGATTTCCTCTTTGATTTGTTCAGTGATCTCTTGGTTATTTAGTAACGTATTGTTTAGCCTCCATGTGTTTGTGTTTTTTACATTTTTTTCCCTGTAGTTGATTTCCAATATCAGAGCCTTGTGGTCAGAAAAGATGCTTGATATGATTTCAGTTTTCTTAAATTTACCAAGGCTTGATTTGTGACCCAAGATGTGATCTATCCTGGAGAATGTTCCGTGTGCACTTGAGGTCCTGGAACATGTTCACTATCATTATTCTGAATTCTTTTTCTGGAAGGTTTCCTATCTACAATTCATTTAGTTGTTTATCTGGGGTTTGATCTTGTTCCTTCATCTGATACATAGCCCTCTGCCTTTTCATCTTATCTGTCTTTCTGTGAATGTGGTTTTTGTTCCACAGGCTGCAGGATTGTAGTTCTTCTTGCTTCTGCTGTCTACCCTCTGGTGGATGAGGCTTGTGCAAGTTTCCTGATGGGAGGGACTGATGGTGGTTAGACCTGGCTGTTGCTTTGGTGGGCTGAGCTCAGTAAAACTTAAATTCACTTGTCTGCTGATGGGTGGGGCTGGGTTCCCTCCCTGTTGGTTGTTTGGCCTGAGGCGACCCAACACTGGAGCCTACCTGGTCTCTTTGGTGGGGCTAATGGCTGACTCTGGGAGGGCTCACGCCAAGGAGTACTTCCCAGAACTTCTGCTGCCTGTGTCCTTGTCTCCACGGTGAGCCACAGCCACCCCCCACCTCTGCAGGAGACCCTCCAACACTAGCAGGTAGGTCTGGTTCAGTCTCCCCTGGGGTCACTGCTCCTTCCCCTTGTTCCCAATGAGCACACTACTTTGTGTGTGCCCTCCAAGAGTGGAGTCTCTGTTTCCCCCAGTCCTGTCGAAGTCTTGCAACAAATCCCACTAGGCTTCAAAGTCTGATTCTCTAGGAATTCCTCCGCCCGTTGCTAGACCCCCCGGTTGGGAAGCCTGACGTGGGGCTCAGAATCTTCACTCCAGTAGGTGGACTTCAGTGGTATAAGTGTTCTCCAGTCTGTGAGTCACCCACCCAGCAGTTATGGGATTTGATTTTACTGTGATTGTGCCCTTCCTACTGTCTCATTGTGGCTTCTCCTTTGTCTTTGGATGTGGAGTATCTTTTTTGGTGAGTTACAGTGTCTTCCTGTAGATGACTGTCCAGCAGCTAGTTGTGATTCTGATGTTCTCACAAGAGGGAGTGAGAGCACGTTCTTCTACTCTGTCATCTTGTTCACAAGCTCCTGCCTGGCTGAGTCTTAAATGTCAAGTACATCTCCATCTTTTAGGACCCAAACTTTTTGGCCCTTTTATTTAAGTCCCCAAATTTTGTTCACCTTCCCAAACAGGCTGTCAGCTCCTGGAGGCAGGTGAAGCGCAGTGGATGGAAGGAGTGAAGGGCAGGCAGGCTGAAGACCAGGGTCTGAGCACTAGACTCAGTCTGTGGGTCTGCTGTGGACTCACTGGTAATCCTAGACAAATGACTCATCTCTCTGGGCCTCACTTTCCTCATCTGGAAACTCGGATGCTGTTGTGAGGATCAAGGAATATGGAGAGGGTCAGCCTGCCTTTCCAAAACTCTCTGGCCCAGTATTTATGCACAGCAGCTGCTCAATAAATCTTCATTAAAGCAACAAATACAACAAAATTCATGATGTCAAGTGTCACTATATTTAAAAAACAAATTAAAGCTGTGAGAAAGAGCCCTTGCAAGTTTTCTTAAATATAACAGGTTTTCTAAAAATGTATCAATAGAATGCCTTTGTTCTTGGAACTAGTCTGGCTTATTCACATTAAATGTTGTCAAGTAGGGGTTCACATGAGAAATGTCACTCCAATTCACACTGAACCCAGTGTTCTAAGAATCCTGTCTGCAGAACCTTTGAACCTCTAAAGGCAAACAAAGAACCACGTTTACCTCCATTATCAACTTCTACAACATCAAAAACAAATGGCTTTTCAAAAGGAGACACACTTGAGATCAGTTTCTCAGCTCCCTGGTAGAACACTGGTTCAGAATTCTGTGTTTCTCCCCATTTAATCCACCAATGAGAAAACACTCACCAAGAGTCTACATTACCGAGTCCTTATCCTGAGAGACTCAATAACTGGCTATCATGATAGAAAATGGAGGTACAGAGAACAAAAAGAAGGGAATTTCCATCCAACTCAGGGCTCTGTTTGCTCATTCACTCATTGAATTATTCCACAGAGATTCACTGAGTACCAATAACATATGGGCATTGGGTCAGGGGGCATGAAGATTCAGGCCACCTACCTATACATTAAGCCTTTTCACAGTCTCTCCTCCCTTAAGCAGTTTCTCTGAACTGTCAGCCCCATTCCTATCCCATTCACTCCCATTTGTCTCTGAGAGAAAAGAGAGGCAATCCATCACTCACCTTACCTCCCATAGGCATTCCAGGCCCTAGACCCATCCCTCCCACCTCTCCAGTTCTGCTTTATTCCATTGCATTTGCATCTTTCCCAACAACTCTTTGTCATCTACAGGCCCAGCCAGGGGTCCCTGTTCTGGACCACACGGCCACTGCTTCCTCTCTCCTAAACTATTTGTTACCCCCCATGACTGCCACTGCCCAGGCTTCTTCAGCCTCACTGTCCGCTTCATCTTGGCTTTATCTTCTCATCCCTCTTCCTTCAACCATCTGTTTAATTCCATCTTGGCTGAGTTTCTCCCTCTGGTCTCCTTTATCTTCCCTGTTCTCCTCCTTTCTGCAGAACTGAGGGAAAAGGTGTTAATATCAGGGTAATTAATTAATCATGAACCTAAACATTTGTCTAAGAACTCATTTTTATATAATTATGTTTCTTCACCTCAGGACTAACTTTAGACTGAAAATGAGCATTTAATGAAAATTGAAAATGACAAATGCTAGACACTCTGCTTTTATAGAGCATGTATTTTATTCTTAAAGGTCTTGTTTTTCAAATCTAGAGCTACAGCTAAATTTTCAAGTAATTTGAAAGGTTCATGTTCTTTGTGCTCTTGAAGCCAGTTTAGAGAATGAGTATTAAGTGAAGGGAAATCATGGTCTTTGCAGTTCTGAAGACAACTCACACTTTCTGAACTGAAATGAGACTCATCAGTAAGTTCCTCTTTTGCTATTTTCTTGACCAGTATTTTATTTTTATATTTTATTTATTTATTTATTTATTTATTATTTTTGGCGTCAATGGGTCTCAATTGCAGCAGGCAGGATCTTTGTTGAGGCATGAGGGATCTTTCGTTTGCAGCACATGGGCTTCTCTCTAGTTGTGGCACGCAGGCTCCAGAGTGTGTGGGGTCTATAGTTGCAGTACGTGGGCTCTCTAGTTAAAGTGCACAAGCTCAGTAGTTGTGGCGTGTGGGCTTAATTGCCCCAAGGCATGTGGGATCTTAGTTCCCCAACCAGGGATTGAACCCGCGGTCTCGTGCATTGGAAGGCAGATTCTTTACCACGGTACCACCAGGGAAGTCCCTTGACCATTATTTTTTGAGCATTGTTATTTTTATGGTAACCTGAAAGCTGCCTCCTGCTACAAACTGCACAAGATTCTGTAAACTATCCATAATTGGACAAGAAGCAACAATTTGCCTAATTTCCTGGTAACTGTTCTTTGCCAGCTGACAAGAATTTCATCAAGGCAGTCAAACAATACAGACAGCTTTTCTAACTAGGCAGTTGGGAACGAAAACCCTCCATTAAACTACAGATGAGATGAATGGGTTTGAGTTGCAGTTTGTTATCAGTCTATTTGGGGAGATGCCAGTATTTCAACTATCCATGCCAAACCAGCTCTCAACAACTGTTCCATTTTTCTGGAAGGAAAAGAACATTAATTTTATCTGCAACATACTTGAAAGTTTCAGGATCAACAGGGCAGAGTCATCTGAAAGATATTTTTGAGATGTGAGTTCTCTAGGTTTCCTGAATAATGTGAAGGCTATTCGTTAGATATGGACATGGATCCAGAGGAAGAGGAATATCAATTCATCAATTCCTAGGATGCAAGTGACAGCAGTGCTCAAAATGAGCTGTTCTGCTGCCTGCGAGCGCCATAAGCAACGAGTAGTAGAAACTCATCACAGCTTAAAAGATTTCCTATGTGACACAGACCAAGAAATAATACTATAAACTTAGAAAATAATATAGAAAATTATTTTGAAGATTTTCAGTCCAATGATGTTTAAGGGAAAGATTACGGGCAGGGAAGTGCAGATCAGAATCTCACAGGAAGAAGGAGGGATTTAAAACTATATATGCCGTCTTCTTCTGTGAAGATGGAATAGATGTACTTTTCCCTGTTCTTTCCACTAAGTACAACTAAAAACCTCGAATATTATATATATGTATAAAACAAACATAGACTCCAATAAATTGAGAAGAGAAGGTAGACTAATTAGAGACCTCAGCACCTGAAGAGTGACACAGTGGTGAGTTCCACGGATTTTCTCATAAGTCCCAGAATTGGAGCTAATGAAGCCAGTAATCCAGAAATGCCAAGGAGTACAGACAAAAAATTAAAAAGAAGAAAAAAGAAAAGCCTGCTCTCTTTAGCCAGAGGACCAGGAGAGGGACAGCCTAGCAAGAGAGAAAATTTAGACAATAATTGCTCTACCTTAGTCAACATCACAGAAAAAAATGACAGTCCTACCCTCGCCAACAAGGGCTCAGTAGAGAGTCTAGACTTACAACCTTGGGAGGCAATAACAAGGCAGCCCAATCTCTCTCTGCGTCAGTGTGGCATCAGAGGAGGTTGAGTGGAAAGCCGGGACTCTCCTACCCTACTGGGCACTAAGCTTTTATATACAGAATGGATAAACAACAAGGTCCTACTGTAGAGCACAAAGAACTATATTGAATACCCTATGATAAACTGTAATGGAAAAGAATATATATATAAAAAGAATGTAAATATGTATAATTGAATCACTTTGCTGTACAGCAGAAACTAACACAACATTATAAATCCACTATACTTCAATAAAAATAAAATGAAATGCAAGCTAACATAGAAAAAAAACAAACCCTTGGCAGTGTCAGTGGAGACCATAGGAATGGGGTCTGGACTTCTACCCCAACTAGCAGTAATGAGGTGCCCTTCCCTCTCCCTGATGGGACAGTGTCAGAAGAGTTCAAACAGAGAGTCAGGGAGTCCATCCCTGCTCTTTAAAAACTCTTGAACAGTAAGATTTGATGAGCCTCTGGATGATAATGTGCAGGAAGGGTGGCCCATCTCAGTTCCACTGGGACAGAAGATTCTGTGCTTGAGACCCTCCTGGACCTCACCCTATATACTTCTTCATCTGGCTGTTCATCTGTATCCTTTGATGTCCTTTGTAATAAATCACTAATCTAGTATAAGTAGACTGCTTTCAGTAGACTGAATTCTGTGAAATTCATGAATTCTTGCTAGCAAATTAATCAAGGAAGGGTTGTGGGAACCTCTGACTTATAGTCAGTTGGCCAGAAGCATAGGTAACAACCTGGACTTGTAATTGGCATAAGAAGTGGGGGAGGGGGAAAGTCCTGTAGGGCTAAGCCTTTAATTTGTGGGATCTGACACCATCTCCATGTAGACAGTATCAGAATTGAGTTAAATTGTAGGACACACATCTGGTGTCAGAAGTGAAGGTGCTGTAGTAGAGTACTGAGAGTAAAGGAGACACACAGGAATGTTTTTCCTCCAGAAAATCATACACAGAATATTCTCTGATCATAATGTTGAGTTAAAGAAGCTAGACGCAAAAGAACACATACTATCCGAGTTCATTTATGTAACTACGAAAACTATATGTAGGTGGTAAAACTGAAAACAAGGCAGTGATTATCATAAATGTCAGAACAGAGGTTCCCTGTGATAGTGGTAGTGGGGAGAGATGGAGTTGTGATTGGAAAAGGGCACACAGAGAACTGCTGGGTGCTGCAAAGTTCTATTTCTTAACCTAGGTGGTAGCTGTATATTCCAATAATGCGTTAAGCTTTACATACATGCTTTTGCTCTACTCTATCCACGTTTAATATTTCACAGTGAAAGAAGTTATAAAAATAGTCTTGTATTTGCAAAAACATTGCCTATTTCTTAAAATTTTGTTTTTATTATTCATTTATGCTCTACCACACGTCAGAAAAAATTGATGGTAGGTCTTCTTATGATTCCTACCTAATAAGGTTTGGGAGCACGATCATTCCTAAGACTCTTTTTTTTTCTGAATAGAAAAACAAAACCACAGACCTACTGCCCCAGAAACTCTAGGGGTGGGGCCCAGAAATCTGTGGTTTAATAAGGCCTCTTGGTGATTCTGATGCTTGCCAATGTTTGAGAACCACTGGTATAAGCACACACATAAATTATCCTTGTTATTTTCAAGGAGTAACAACTTCATCTCCAAGACCTTGTGATCTGGAACCACACGCTTAGAGCACCTTGCATCGTATACCTACAGGCACCTGTTCTGTCAAAGGCTGTACTGGCTATTGTGCAAAACTGACCTGGAGACCTGATTCAGCCATGGGGAAAGAGGTTTTGTACTCTTATTTTCTACAGTATTTGAAGAGTGATCTAATCTCTTTAATAACCATAAGAATTTGAGGCTCAGAGGGGCAAAAGATCATGCCCACCATGTGTGAATGGCGAAGCCCATCACCAAAACCCAAGCCTCTGGAATGAGCATCCAAGATCCAATCTCCTAGAAGCATTTAACAAGCATTAAATTGGTAAATTCTATTTCCATTAGCCAGAGTATACATCCTTGATAGGGCTCATGACCACCACTGGGGATGAGGATAAAACAAACTACTTCCTTGCATAGCCACATGTGCTAAGCGGCCCCAGGAGACCTACTTCTTTAGTTAGGGCTGAAGAGCCCAAGAACACTATCCTGTCTGAGGCAATGAAAAGCTTCCCTCCATGTTTTAGGCTGGTAAGGACTGAGCTGTCACAGCTGTGCATGAGGTCAGCTGCATGTGTGCTAGGTATTCATGATGAGACGTGGTTCCCAGCCTTGAGATGATGACAATTCTGAACACTAACCCTTATGCACCCACACCAACCTTCCCTGAAATGAAAGCACTAGAGATATGCTGCCAATTCATTTCAGTTAAAACAAAGGTATTGCCTCTTCCCTCCCAACCAAAAGAAAAACCTCTGGAAAAAGGTTAATTTTCTGATTCTGAGAGACAGAAAGTAACCTAGAGTCAGAGATCTACCAGACCAACAGCTTCACCTCTGTAAGGACTTGAAAGAGGACTCAGAGAGTCAAACACTTCCAGGGCCTGTTACACGTTGTCAAGGCAACCACAACCCCGAGCTCTCACAATGGGAATCTTCCCAACCAGGTTTTCAGGCAATCACTTGCCTTAAATTCTTTTTGTTTTAGGCTATTCTTTAAATTCTTTAAAAATAAAAACCGTTAAAAATATATCTTTCTATTATCCTGGAACCCTCATTATTTCTTGGAGTTTAATCCTTCCTTTTGAATGTCTAGTCTTCTATGTAAATAAAATTCTGAGGTAGTAAGGGTCTTGAAGCAATAATAATTTTCACTTTGTTATCATACAAATCATGCTGTCTTTGAAAATAAACTCATGCAGGTATGGTCCAAAGGGCATATGTTTTGGATGAAAAGAGAGTACTGGTTTCAAACCATGATTATGACATGAGGGTGGGGAAGAAAAGGCTAAACAAAGACCAGCAGAAGTGCAGGCAAACAAACCCACGGAATAAGAAATACTGATAAGACAACCAGTGAAATCCGCAAAATGACTGGTATTCCATGATTATATGGTATTATCATTAATTGTTTTAGGTGTGATAATGGAATTGTGAAGAAGGAAGGAAGGAGGGAAGGAAGGAAGGTGAGTCAAGGAAAATGGATGAGAATAAAGGAATGGAAAGAGGACAGTGAAAGGGAAGAAAGACAGAGAGAGAGAGAGAAATAGAAGAAAAGAGATGCAAATAGAAGCAAAGCACCATCTGCACATGGTGGAGATGCCACAAATGCCTCAGCAGCCCCCTGAATTTATGTAGGCTGTGCAGCATTGATGGATAAAACTTGGAAAAGCTCGACATCATAAAAGCCTGTCCCAGTAAAAATTCTGATGGAGCCCAGTTCTGATGTGCCTCTTCCACTGCTCCAGGATAACCACACTACACATCTGCCTTAGCCCACTCAGCCTTTGGGGAACACGGTGGGGGGGCACACTGAGTTCGTTTCAATGGATGATTGTCTTGGAGGCAGTAATTCCTGTGTTTGCCTGGCCCCAAGGGACTGATGGGCAAAGCCATCAGTCTTATTACTGGGCACCAACATGTAGAGAAGGCAGAATGGAGGAACACGAGAAGGAAATCAAACACAGGAATCTAAAATCCAGTGAAAATGAGTGCAAATAAAATTTCATAAGATCTCCACAGTAAAGAAACTCAGCAGAGTCAACTCTTGATTACTCTAGTAAAGGAGACAAGAAAAGTTAATCCAAACATCATTTATACCCAGTCCTATGTTCCTGTGTTGTTTTGATTTTACACTGGAGTATGAGTGTTTGGGGATTGCTCAGCAAGCACCAAAAATAGCTAATAAAGCCCTGCTCTCACAGATTCCACAGGCATTACTTTGAATCCTATCTGGTTTGGATGTTTTTTTCCTTTCGTACACTTGTCTGGTTTTGAAGGGAACTCGTAGGGAACTGCTCCCCAAATAATTATCCAGATGACTCCTGATAAAAATCAAGCCCCAGGGCTTCCCTGGTGGCGCAGTGGTTGAGAGTCTGCCTGCCGATGCAGCGGACGCAGGTTCGTGCCCCGGGCGGAGCGGCTGGGCCCGTAAGCCGTGGCCGCTGGGCCTGTGCGTCCAGAGCCTGTGCTCCGCAGGGGGAGAGGCCACAGCAATGAGAGGCCCGCGTACCGAAAAAAAAAAAAAAATTAAGCCCCAGAGTCTATGCCAATCAAAACACAGACAAGGCCTGGTCCAGAACCAGCTCAGGCACCAGAGCACTGGTGAGATGGTAGAGATCAAAGTCAGAGACACACTTGCCTCAGTGGGCCATACCACACAACTTAGAAGCTAACTATGTCACTGTCACAAGGAACTCACAGGGCCATCTCCTAGGACCAGTGCATGATCACCAAGGCCATAATCTGAACCCATGAGAGCAGAATGCAGGGTCACACCCTCTCCAGAAAGGCTGCCAATTATTCCACAAAGTAAGTGTTCCACAAAAAAACACGTCTGATCTCTCTCATTGCACAGTTTGGAATTTTATCTCCTCTTCACTCTTCCCTTAGTAGATGTTCAACTATTCAAATTCAGCTTTCAGTTTCTTACTTTCCAAATCGAGATGATACAAGCTATTTGCGGAATAACATCTGAAAGAGTGAAACACAGTGCTGAGCTAAAAGACATCATTTGATTATCATTCTGGCTCACCATTAATTCGAGAAATGTATACTTTCTTCCTTTTAATTCAGAGAAATAAGCATTTTCTGTAAGAAAGATGAGAATGCAGCTACAGAGCTGGACCATTCCTACAGGGATTCCCATCCAGGAAAAGACAGAAAGAATGAGGCCATGACCCACGTTTTCAAGTTAGCTTTCTCTACCTGGGGGAGGAAGATAACATTTCTGAGCCATCTTATTTTTTAAATATTCTGTTAACTGTCAGATACCCACCTGCTTAATTATCCAGTTTTTATAGGACTTTAGGATTGTTATTTGCAAAGGGTACAGATCTGCCTCGTCAATTAAATAAACTATTCCTCTACCTCCTCACTCTGCTGCTCTATATGACCAATCAGATTGTAAAGGTTTCATTAAAAAGCACTGGTGGGGCTTCCCTGGTGGCGCAGTGGTTGAGAGTCCGCCTGCCGATGCAGGGGACGCAGGTTTGTGCCCCGGTCCGGGAGGATCCCACATGCCGCACAGCGGCTGAGCCCGTGAGCCATGGCTGCTGGGCCTGCGTGTCCGGAGCCTGTGCTCCGCGACGGGGGAGGCCACAGCAGTGAGGGGACCAGGTACGGCAAAAAAAAAAAAAAAAAAAAAAAAGCACTGGTGGATTTCTGGGAAAAAGGGCATCAAGAACACATGTATCTAAACTTGTTCCCATTACTCCCTTTAAAATGACCAAAAGAATATAAAGATGGGGACCGAGGGGACTGCATCAATACAGGAAATAACAGAGGTGCCACTGACGTGCCAGAAATGACAAGGAATTTTGGCAGATGGGACTAGGTTGAAGACAAATACCATAAGCCAAATAGCATCTCCCCGTCTTAAGGACAGACTGGGTTCTTGAGAAGCAGGGCTCTGGCACCCCTTACTTGAAACGGCAAATCCAGAGGGGACAGTGGGCTATGGAGCAGGTAGAAAGCCCACCAACTGGACACCCCTGTCTGTGGTGCCTCAGAAGCATTTGAAGCAGTCAGGGTGTCACAGGGGCACCTGTGATACCACAACTCACACCCAGGTAAAGATCAGAGCAAAGAGAAAGATGTCCCAGGAGCTATGGGTTCCCCGAACCTGGACAGAAATGAATGAGGTAGAGAGTATGACAGAGCTTCCACTCTGCTCCCCTCATGCTGATGGATCCCTAAACTGATACACTAGTCCACCTCATTCAGGAAATAGGGGAAAAATCCACAAGGTGTCTATGAAAAGATTCTGAAACAGACAAGGAGAGCACAGCATTTCAAACTTGTAAAAATATTTATTACAAGAAGCAAAAATAGGGCTTCCCTGGTGGTGCAGTGGTTGAGAGTCTGCCTGCCGATGCAGGGGACGCGGGTTCGTGCCCCGGTCCGGGAAGATCCCACACGCCGCGGAGCGGCTGGGCCCGTGAGCCATGGCCGCTAAGCCTGCGCGTCTGGAGCCTATGCTCCACAACGGGAGAGGCCACAACAGTCACAGGCCCGCGTACCACAAAAAAAAATAAAAATAAATAAATAAAATAAAAAAGAAGCAAAAATAATTTTTCAAGAGCATCACCTTGTATTCTGAAGAAAATTTTTGAACACACACGGTCTGTGAAATGAGATAAGATAGCAAAATAAGAAGAAAAAAAAGCAGTTGGCCAAGAGGCTTGAGAAAGAAAATGGGAACTGAATGAGATGAGGAACACTAAGAATCAATCTAAAAATACAATAGCATTACTATCTGCATTAGAAACCATACAAAGCAGCCCTGATTCAATAGAAACTGAATCAGTGATGTGGAAAGCAAACAGGAGAAGTTCTCCCAAAAGGTAGAGAAGAACAAAGGGACCAAAATCATGAGAAAGATGGTGAAAACAATGGAGGACAGTGAACACAGCACACACTCAAAGTCAGTGTTCTTGAGAAAGAGAGTTTAGAAAACCAACAGGAGGAAATACCTACACTGCAGATCAAAAGTGGTCACCAAGCACCAGGCAAAATTAAAGTGAAAGGATGGACAATAAGCTACACTCTGATGAAAATGTTAAATGGAAAAGGCAGAGACAGGAGTCCAACAAGCATCAAAACGAGGGTAGAAAGATCACTGTATTACAAAGAGATGATATGGGCTGGCCTCAGACTTCTCCATCAGAGGCCAATGGGCCAGATGGTAGTCATTCCATAAATCTACACGTTATTAAATTGTACAGAACTACTACTACTACTCCTACACACACACGCACACACACACACACTGTGTGTACATATAAAAACTGGTGAAATCTGAATAAAATTTGTACTCTAGTTAATAGTATTGTGCCAATGTTAATTTCCTGGTTTTGATATTATATTATAGTTGTATAAAATGTTATCATTAGGGGAAGCTGGGTGAAGGGTCCATAGGATCTGTCTATACTATCTTGGTAACTTCCTGTGAGTCTATAATTTGTTGTTTTTTTTTTAAGATAGTAAATCAAGGATCAAGGTCTACTAAAGAGATCTGAAAGAAAACAGAATTCCATACCCCAGTAAGTTGCTTGTCATAGGTGAAAGCAACGAGAAGTCATTCTCCATTATGAAAATAACATGTAATATCGGAAGATTGAAAGCAAGAGCTAAAATATCTAAATATTTTCTTTCATGAATCTAAATTGTGAAAATGGGCAGTCATGCTCTATAAGGTCTACTGATGAGCTCTGAAACTACTTAAGGAGCATTCAGTTTAAGTAAATTGCTATGAAAGTGATTCTAAAACCAAAAGCAAAGATCTATGTTTATGTTTAAGGAATGATACATGATAAGAAAAATTATAATAAGAAGAAATTA
Source organism: Kogia breviceps (assembly GCF_026419965.1). Taxonomy (NCBI): domain Eukaryota; kingdom Metazoa; phylum Chordata; class Mammalia; order Artiodactyla; family Physeteridae; genus Kogia; species Kogia breviceps. The sequence goes on from NC_081319.1 coordinate 42,535,043, forward strand.
GGGGGCTTCCCTGGTGGCGCAGCGGTTGAGAATCTGCCTGCCAATGCAGAGGACACGGGTTTGAGCCCTGGTCTGGGAAGATCCCACATGTTGTGGGGCAACTAGGCCCGTGAGCCACTATTACTGAGCCTGCGCATCTAAAGCCTGTGCTCCGCAACAAGAGGCTGCGATAGTGAGGCCCGCACAGCATGATGAAGAGTGGCCCCTGCTTGCTGAAACTAGAGAAAGCCATTGCACAGAAACAAAGACCCAACATACAATCAATCAATCAATCAATCAATCAATAAATAGAAGAAGAAGAAATTAGGCCTAAAATCTCAGAATATACCCAAAAAAACCTCTGGAAAATAGATTTAGAAAGTGGAAAGTGTGGGACTTCCTTGGTGGCACAGTGGTTAAGAATCCACCTGCCAACGCAAGGGACACGGGTTCTGTCCCTGGTCCAGGAAGATCCCACATGCCATGGAGCAACTAAGCCAACGCACCACAACTACCGAGCCCGTGCTCTAGAGCCCATGAGCCACAACTACTGAGCACACGTGCTGCAACTACTGAAGCCCATGCACTTAGAGCCCATTCTCCACAACAAGAGAAACCACCAGAATGAGAAGCCCACTCACCGCAACAAAGAGTAGCCCCTGCTCGCTGCAACTAGAGAAAGCCCGTGCGTAGCAATGAAGACCCAATGCTGCCAGCTAATCTCCTTATCTTATTGATACATGGGAGGCAAAAACATATGTTCCGTTTTATTTTTTATGTTGATACTAAACACGTGATTTAAGACCCTTACAGCTATCTATTAGCACAATAAAGAATTGCTATACTAGTTATAAAAATAAATAAAAATAGCTTACACTTCCCTGTTAAAGACAGACTCTAGATTAGCCAAAAGAAGGTTTCCCCCATATGCTTTTTCCATCTTTTAATTTTTTAAATTGTATCCACAAGTGATGCACCAAAAGAATTCAACAAATAAAGGACAAAACTTTTTTCAAGTGGGCAAAATATATCAAGGAAACAGAAACACAAGATACTAGGGATGGGGCTTCCCTGGTGGCGCAGTGGTTGGGAGTCCGCCTGCTGATGCAGGGGGCACGGGTTCGTGCCCCGGTCCGGGAGGATCCCACAGGCCGCGGAGCGGCTGGGCCCGTGGGCCATGGTCGCTGGGCCTGCGCGTCCGGAGCCTGTGCTCCGCAATGGGAGGGGCCACAACAGTGAGAGGCCCGCGTACCGCAAAAAAAAAAAAAAAAAAAAAAAAAAAGATACTAGGGATGGCACTGTCAGTATCAGACAATAAGAAGAAACTTCTGTTTCCTGGTATTAGAGCCAATTATAAAGCACTGTAACTAAAAATAGCTTAGTAATGACATAGTAATAAATGGATCAAATGAACAGAAACAGAACTTAGTGTGTAATAACAGTGTAAAAGAAGATGGTTATAATAAAGTTAGCCTTTTAAATCAATGAGGAAAAGAATGTTTGAAAATCAGACAGAAACAATTGGTTATTCAGAAAAAGAGGGAATTCCTTATCTTATATCATATACTAAAATAATTCCAGTTGAGTTAAATGCAAAAATTAAACACAAGATTGAGAATAAAAATGTATTTATCTGAAAGGCCTTTCCAAGTACATATTTGTGTGCTAACAATAATCCCACTACAAACAAAATGCAAGGCAAATGATAAATTGAGGGAAAATATTTGTAACAAAATGAAAACCATTAAGAAAAGGACAAACACCCTCTAACCATATGGGCAAAAGACATGATTAGATTATTCACACACACCCTCCCTCCCCAAATTCAAACATTCATTAAAAGCAAGGAAAAACTCATCACTAATAACAAAAGAAGTACAGGTGAAAACAACTATATAATAACTTGGGAGTGTAAATATGTATAACCCTTATGGAGGATAATTTGGCAATAGCAAAATAACAAGCAAATTATACCTTTAAGTATCTTTAAATTCAAGTACTGTAAGCTTTAAACTTGCTCATGGTTTTTTGAGAAGTCATATTAAGGAAATAAAATATGTGTACTAAAGTATCTGCTCCAAGTGAGGGGGGTGAGCACAGCAGTCATAAATTGGCCAGTGGATTAGCCCAGCCCTGCCACTTGGGTGACCAGCAATAAAACGAGGTCAATAAAATCACCCACATTTTAGAGCTTTCTAGATATCTGAAGAGAGAATTATGGGTGCCTGGCCCATGGGAATTGTTCAGTAACTATTAGACACTGATAGCAGGGGTGGTCATATTTATCTACAATCCTGCACTAACAGGTTCAAAATCCCTTATCTGAAATGCCTGTGGTCCAACTGTGGTGCTTCAGAACTAAGACCTTTTTGGATGTGAAAAGGTAACAGTATATTCACCTAACTAGGTCGGGGAGAGCACCTGGTAATCAATTACATCACTATTCCTAGAGTATAATATATGAATATTCATTCTAAGTGAGATAAACATCAGTTCAGGTCAGGTTCTGCAGTCAAATGAGTTATGGAAAAATTTTTTGTTTTTACAGCTTTCTGGACTTCAGATTTTTATAAGAGTGATTGAGAACCTATATTTATAACAAAGAAACATTAGAATCTATCTAAATGTATGATAATAAGGGGTAGGTTACATAAATTATGATACATTCACAAGATGGAAAACTATACAGCTATTAAAAAGTCACTTTTTCCAAAGAATATTTAATAAACTGGGAAAATTTTCATGAATAGCAGGTAAAGAAAAGCAAAATAAAAAACACGAATTATGAATTCTATTTTGCAAAAGTGAATTATATAATATTCCAGAATAAAAGACTACAAGGAACCATACAAGGACATTAAATTAACCACATTGTGGTTAACCACATTAACCACATTATGTTCTTATACTTTTCTGTATTTTGTAATCTTCTATGATAATCAGGAAAACAATCCATTAATTTTTAAACTATTTACGGTTGCTGTTCCTGCGTAGGACTAGGCTAGTTCTCATCCTAGAAGGTTAACAAGCCCATCTCTGCTCTCAAGGAATTTACCAATGCATCTCTGGAGAGCTGAGGGTATTACTCAGTTCTCTCCACATTAGAATGCATTTCATTCTCCATCAGCACTTCCCCACTGGCACCTCAGGACAACTTGACTCAGGCACCAGGTCTTTTTCACACCTCTACCAAATGAAACCCTGGTGACCTTGCAAGTTAGTGATAAAAGTGGCATCAGTGCTACAATAAGAACTTGATTCAACCCATGACCTTATCTAAAGAAGCTAAAAAAGAAAAAAATAGAAAAAAAGAAAAAAGCAGGGACTGTTTAAACGTGTTTGATTTTTCACTTTTTTTACTGTACTCATCAAATTGCAATCATTTAAGAAATTATGGGGGAGGAGAAGGTGACTGCATTTGGGTTTGTTCCAGGTGCTTCGCAAGAGTAAAAGGATGTGAACTTGAACTTGACAGACCCAGCAATGAAAAGCATTTTGTGGAGTAAATGGGATGCTAAGAGAGATCATGACATTGGTTCATGGAGAGGACAAGCAAGAGTTCATCTTACCTAACAGACCACTCATCAATGTCTAAGGGGTGGTCTTTGGCCAGAGCTTTAAAGGGCTCAGCCATATTTAGTGCGGGTGTTCCTAACACCCAGGTGGTCTTCACTGAACTCCACCCAGGTCCGGAATTCTCCAGTGGTTTAATACAGAGTTTGAAAACATTTTATACCAGAAGGCTATTTGTTATAAGCCTCAATTCCAAACATGGAACAAAAGAGATAAATGATCCATCAATCTACACCTAATCACCTAAAGGGACCACATGGGTTGATATTTAATCACTTTTACATAGATTCCAATAGTCTTTTTAAACTATTGCTGAGAACACGAGAAATCCTTGTGCAAAGCTTTTGCCACACATAAATAATAGCCAACTGTGAAGTTAAATAAGAAGTTAACTCTCTTAGCTTAATCCCACAGAATAGTACTTGTTTGCAGGCAAATTATCCACTGGGGATACTTTTTTATTTGTGGAGTGCTAATCCTTCCCTCCTGCTTTCTGCCACCTTTCTTTTCCTCCTTCCTCCCAACCTGAAGAGAAGGAAGATAAAGTAAATGTGCACAATCCCCCATTCAATCAGGACCTTGGTTAAAATAAAGACCTTCCAGGAAAAAGGTGACTTACCCTATCCCAGCTGAAACACAGGCCCAGTCGATCAAGTTGTTTCCTCATGTGTCTAATATTACTGCGAAACAAAGGGAAAAGAGTTTGGATTTTAGAAACAGGAAAAGCCATAAACAAACTACACTTTAAGAATGTGAAAAGGAAACTGGAAAAGTCTAGATTATTCCAAAGGGCTTTAAATGTCGTTTCGCCCTGGCGAAGAAATTAATTACTAAGAATCAGTGAAAATATCTGCCTAGTAGAAGACATCTATTCTTTGGACCCTTCCTTGCAAAATCCACTAAAAATCATGATAGTCTCTGGTCCTGGGGACTAACCCCTTCCCTGGCCATTCAGGAACGCAACCCTTCTGATTTGTGCACTCTTGGCTCATCCATATGCCTGTATTCTGCACAAATTTAAGCCAAGCGTTTACAAATTTAAAAGCGACTGAAAAGAAAAATCTTAACATACAAATTGCGGGAATCCAAGAGGAGCCATACAGTGCTTTGTCAATCAAAACCTAAAACCGAAAGCTCTCCAACAATTGGAAAAGAGGAGAGAAGTAAATTAATCAACTTTAATATAATATGAAATAAAACATTATTTACTTTTTTCTATTTAAATTTTTTAAATTAAAAATATTTTAACCTTTTTAATTGAAATAGTTAACTTACAGTGTTGTGTTAGTTTCAGATATATAGTAAAGTGATTCAGTTATACATATATACATATATTTTTCAGATTATCTCCATTATAGGTTATTACAAGACAGAGTATAGTTCTCTGTGCTATACAATAGGTCCTTGTTGTTTGTCTATTTTATATACAGTAATATGTATATGTTAATCCCAAACTCCTAATTTATTCCCCCCTGCCCCGCCCTACCTCACTATCCCCTTTGGTAACCATAAGTTTGTTTTGTATGTCTGTGAGTCTATTTCTGTTTTGTAAGTAAGTTCATTTGTATCATTTTTTAGATTCCACACGTAAATGATATCATACGATATTTGTCTTCCTCTGTCTGACTTACTTCAGTTAATATGATGATCTCTAGGTCCTCTTTTTTCTTTTTAAAGAAAAAGGACTAATTTATTTCTACTGTGTCCCCTTTCAGTTCAAGCAGACTGAAAATATGAAAAACCATGAAGAAGTTCTCTAAGTGATCTCTGATTAGCTAACAATAGCTTATTTTAATTCCAAGCCTCGTGTTAAGCATTTTGCAGAAAAGTGCTTGCAACAGACTGAATGTTTGTGTCCCCCTCAAATTGTTATGTTAAAACCTAATCTCCAACGTGATGGTATTTTGAGGTAACCAAAGGTACTATGAGAGGTAACCGGATTAGTTGCTCCAGAGAGCAACCTTGCCCCTTCTACCATGTCAAGACACAGAGAGAAGACAGCTGTCTATGAACCAAGAAGCGGGTCCTCACCAGACACCAAATTCTGCAAGTGCCTTGATCTCAGGCTTCCCAGCCTCTAGAACTGTGAGAAATACATTTCTGTTGTTTATAAGCCACCCAGACTACGGTATTTTTGTTATAGCAGCTAAGACAGTGCTTAATCTTTATCTATTCATAAGAGGTAGGAACTATGACTATCCTTCCTTTACAGATAAATAAACTGAGGTGCAGAGAGGTTAAGTAATTTGCTCAAGGTGAATGGCTAGGAAGAAGGAAAGGCAGGATTTGTACCTATGTGGCCTGATTCAGGGGCCATCTTCTTTACTGCTATGCTCTAGCTGGAGGAGCATACTACTCCTTGGAGGAGTTGGCAAACTTTCTGTAAAGGGCCAGATGGTAAATGTTTTCAGATCTGTGAGCCATATAGTCTCTGTCACAACTACTCAGTTCTGCCATTGTATCATGAAAGCAGCCATGACAGATATATAAACAAATGGGTGTGGCTTGTGTTCCAATAAAACTTTATTTACAAAATCAGGCAGGGCCAAATTTGGCCCATGGAATTTGCCAATCCCTGGCCTAGCTTACATCAAATTTATACCCTATTTGACCCATTTTATTTAAATCATTATTTCCATATCATTATTTTCCAATTAACCATAATTGGAAAAGTGGAAACTAGAGATTAGGAAGAAAAAAGACAAGTAGATGGTGCAGAAGATATTTCTTTTTACAATGTAGCCTTGGGCAAGATAAAGCAAAGGGAGGTGAAAGACAACGGGGATAGACTTTGAACTGCCGTCTCTACTTCTGAGGGGTAGGGTGAGGAAAGCCTTTGTGAAAGGGGCTGGAGTGAGCCCAGAACATTCTGCTGGGTTCTGGTGCAAGGCCCTCAAGATTTTATCAGGAGGGAGAGGGATGGGCACTGCTGGCCCACAAGTACATGGAAGACTTGAGGCACAGGGGGGACTGAGAGTATGTCCTCCTTGCAGAAAGCCACTCCCAGAATAAATTGGCCATATATTTCCTCGTTGAATATCTAAGTTCCTCTTGCTTCAGAATGGTGAAGGCAAAAAATTAACAGAATTTGCAGAGAAAATTATAAATGTGGAATTTGTATATGGCTCAGGAAGATGAACAGCACTGTAGAAATTTAACAATTGTCACCCTTTCCTTCTCCTTTTTCCTTCCAAACGTAAATACTCAAAGGAAGAATAACTAGATAACAAAGCACCAAAATGAACACATGAATGATATCCAAACCCTCTTTGTTATTTCTTAGATAAGAATACAGCGTGCAAAAAGGCAAACACCAAATACAGACAATCCTGTTTATTGCTTGGCAGACTGCAATGTTTTGTTTGCTTTACTTTCTATTTCTTGTGCATAGGTTAAAAAAATTGTTTAAGGGTTCTGTATACAAGTGCTTGAATATGCCTGTAAACACATACCTCTGAGTCCAACTTTCTGGATGTAGATTCCTCTTGATCGCAGCATTTTCGGCAGGCAATCCAAATGCATCCCATCCCATGGGATTGATAACCTAGCACCCAGAAAAGAAACATCAGCCATGGCAGATTGCTAAAATCTTTATTAGTATTCTCTTCTGGGCAAAGAGCAGGCATTCTCTCTTTCTAACACGTCTTATCCCTTTCCTGGATGATTTCAAACCATGCTTTTGAAAGCCAGCTGGCTACCTAAGACGTAAGCACAGAAGAGAATTTAGAAGGTTATACACCAAGATGCCAATAGCAGTTATCTCTGAGTAGGTATTTTCGTAACTATTTTTTACTTTCTTCTTCTTCTTGTCTGTATTGTGTGTAATGAACCCAAAGGGTTTTTTCTGAAATTATAAAGTTTCTTTCAATTTCAAAAATAGGTAGATATAAAAATATATATAGGCATTCAAAATGCTCACCTCATGTTAGATTTTCCAATTAAGGAGTTGTGCTGTCCAATAGGGTAGCCCCTAGCCACATGTGGTTATATAAATTTAAACTTAAATTAATTAAAATTAACTAAAATTTAAAATTCAGCTCCTCAGTCACACTAGCCACTTTTCAAGTGTACAATAAGCCACTTTGAATCACCTCCTATAAGATATTTCCATTTTCCAAAGAACAGGGGATCCTGAGATCTCAGAGCTCGAAGAAGCTTTTGAAATATATATCCTCCATCCCCACGCCTTTATTTGACAGTCCAACCAACGATAGACCAACAAGAGTAAGCAGCCTAGCTAGGTCACACCAGAAGCAATTACTTCAGACCAGGACAGGCACTCATTTCTGCAAATGGATGACCAGTCACAGCTCAGCTGGCAGCTTTAATAGCAAGTTCTCTCAACCTAACTTACATGCCATGAATGGGAACAATGGCTTGAAACACAGCTGTGGCATCAAGGGACAGACTCAGAAGGCTGGGCTCTCTACTCACTGCCAGGAAGGACACCTGCTTTGAAAACTCAGACTCCTACCCTTCTCTAATGCTGATTTTCAGCCACAAAGCCATAAACACAGCTTCTCCCAGAGCCACATTTCTGAAGCTTGCCTGTGGGTGAGGATGGCCTGAGGAGGCTCCAGTATTTCTAGAAAACAGCCCTTTACAGCTGGACTTCTTACTTCCTATAAAGCTCCTGATCTGCAAACTGCCACAAGCTGAGTTTGTTTGTTTGTGTGTTTGTTTGTAATCATGCAGAGAACATGAGCTTCTGTTCACATACATCTTGGATAGTGATGGACACTCAGACACACTTACTGGCACTACCTCATCACCCACCCATATCATGATGGAACATTTTCCACTAAAGAAACAGGTCTCATTTTCTTTTATAAATAACTTTTCTCCCTGATTATTGAAATAATACATGTTCACTACAAATAGCCTCGGTACATAGAGAAAAATATTCAGAAGAAAATAAAATACCCTTAATTCTACCATAAGCCATACATAATTGTTATTTGATAAATTTATATCCAATTTTTAACAATTGGGATCATATTATTTCTGTGTGTTTTTTTTTTTTCAATGTGCACCTACAGTTTTCTTCCATCTTTCTGTCTTGTTCAAACACTCTCTGAGATGCAAATGAGTATCACCCATGGCCACCTCTGCCTCAGGTCCATAAGCACCTACAATTTAGTGTCCTGAACTGGATTCACACTCGAGTCCCAGTGTCCAGATCCGTTCTCTCCCTAGTCCCTCTTAGCAGGTGTGGCAGTAAGAGAACAGGTGTGGCCCTCCCAGTGGCAGAAGCCACTTGCCTTACATCGTCCTTCCATTCTGCACATTATTATTTTTTAATTAGGTTTTAGTTCTGATGCAACAATTCCATCTCAAGAACGAAGACCATGCACCTAAAATCAGAGCTGCTCTAACTCCTTTGGCTACTGAGTGGGAAATGCAGCAAAGGCTCGCTCCTCGGGAGGCTGTGTGGTTTGGGGGGAAATGTCCTAACCCAAACCTGCCATTTACTGGCAGTGGGACCTGAGGCACATCACTTACACTGAGTCCCAACTATCAACTGTGACTGAAAGCAGCCACCCAAATCGTTGAGAATTACACACTAAGATGTATGCGGTGCACCCAGCACAGTACAGGCACCCAGTAAATGGCAGGGCTGGCTGCAGTGGCAGCTGCTGTCGTCTGCTTGATCCTCAGCACCTCACAACATCGCACATCACCGATTCCCTCGTCAGGACCTCAGCCCACGTCTCTTTGGCCACACTCATTATGGTGGCTCCGTGACAACAGACAGGGAGACCCCTTGAACTCACACACATCCTCATCCATGTACATTCCTAAGGGTGTGTTACTTATGATAAGAGCCTCTGTAGCAGGTTGGTGGCAGGCATTGGAAGTTCTTAACCAGACCGAACAGACCATGAGGCTCAAAGGGCCAGCCGTTTGGCCTTCTTTTCCATGAAAGGGGCCCATCAGTTCTTCTTTCCCGCATAATTAGTGGCTCACACCAGGTGCTTCGTTTGAAAGAAGCCCAGCTGTTCTTGTCATGGCTGACTGGAGCAGGGGTAATCCATGAGCAGAAGCAGCCACCTGTGTGCTGGGTAGGAAGGGCCCTGCCCAGGAGATTCTGCCATATCAGGAGTGGTGGTAGGTCTGATCCACTCAGGTCTGCTTTCTGTACGAGAAACAGACTTGGTGAACAACAGTGTTGTGGATCTCTCCAGTTTGCTGCTGCTCCAGTCTGGTTTGCCACATCCTCTGCGGTGCTTCCCACTCCTGGGAATCTGGGAAGAGTGGAATGCCCTGGCCCGCTAGCCTAAGATAACATGACTCCCGGGGAATTCCCTCGCAGTCCAGCGGTTAGGACTCCGCGCTCTCACTGCCGAGAGCCTGGATTCAATCCGTGGTCAGGGAACTAAGATCCCGCAAGCCATGCGGCACGGCACCCGCCCCCCCCCCCCCAAAAAAAATAAGACATGACTCCCAAGCTATCACATTCAATCCTTGCATCCACACTCCTGAGGTCAGCCGAAATAGGCTCCTCTTCTTTTTCCTTCATTGGATGTTTCTCAAATTACGCGCATAATACAAGCTTATTTTAACAAGTGAAATGACATAATACATGATATATAAAGGCAAAGATGATCATCTCCCCCAGCCCCAACTCCTATTCTCAACTCCTTGATGTAACCAACAATGTCAGCCTTTGTATCCTTCCACACCTTTCTCCTCACTCAAACACAGATATATAAACATATATATACATATATAGGAGCTGGATGGTTTGTTTTTATGGAAATAGAACCTGTCATACACTATTTTATGACCTGTTTTTTTTTCATTTAACGTATCATGGACATCTGTACAAAATATGTAAGTACATGTGTGTGTATACATGTCTTTTAAAAAGATTCTAACATTTCCTAGGAATATCTAGTCTATGTAGTTTTAGGAAGTTGTCAAAACATAACCCAATCCAGTTGCTCTTTCAGACCTGAGGTCTCTTCTCCTCTTGCTAAATGTGTCCTACCCAAAGTGTTTCATCTTTTCAAACAGCACCCTCCCCTTCTGAGAAAATGCTCCTCCTCCTACTTCATATGGTCCTGCTGCAGATAGCGAGTCACAAAACCCACCCTCTGGCCACAGAGGGAGCACCTGGTGGAGATGTCTAAGAAAATACTGCTGGCATGTGGACAGATGCAGAAATGGGAGGCAGAGACTAGGGATACTGATGTGCGCCAAGGACGTGAGCCCAATTCCCAGTGGGCCCGATTCCTACAACATTTCCTTTGGTTCTGTGAGTTACACCAGGATTTGTAAAAACACACAAAATGGGCTTCCCTGGTGGCGCAGTGGTTGAGAGTCTGCCTGCCGATGCAGGGTGCAGGGGTTCGTGCCCCGGTCCGGGAAGATCCCACATGCCGCGGAGCGGCTGGGCCCGTGAGCCATGGCCGCTGAGCCTGCGAGACCGGAGCCTGTGCTCCGCAACGGGAGAGGCCACAACAGTGAGAGGCCCGCGTACCGGAAAAAAAAAAAAAAAAAAACAACCACATAAAACCTCCTTTTTTGCTTAAACTGGTCTGAGTTGGGTTTCAGTCCCTGGTAGCCAAGAATCCTGACTAAAACACTCACCCTTTAGAATACAGCTTTCTCTTGAGTACTGCTTAACCCATAGATGAAAAATATTTCCTTCACAGATTTTTCTTTTTCTTTTTAATTTTCAACAGCTAAAATAATAATAATAATAATAATAATAATAATAATAATAATAATAATCCCATGTTGGGGATTTGTGCTTGATTAGTAGAAAGTTCTGAAATACTTCCATAGACACCACTAGAGTACAGCTTCCAGCGATGCTTTAATTCTCCTAGGGCTACTTCGCTGGCAGAATAATGTAACTGTTGTATAACCATGTTCCACAAGAAAGGGGAAAACTTAATTACCACTTGGTTTCTTCATTGGAACTGCCAAAATGGCACCAGTTCAATGTTTCTGCCTATTAACATTCTGTTAGGTTACCATCCATGTTTTTAAATAAAGTCAATACAGAGACAGTCAAACAATCAGTCTGGATTTATGTAATATACTTATTCATTTCTATTTTTATTTTCAGATGAAATTAACATGAAAAGATATTCTTAGTTCACATTACCCCAAGCTGTCTATGAAAATATAGTTAGGGAAGGAAGAGTCAAAAGGGTGGTGTGGGAAGATGCAGAGTTAGCGTCTCCCAGCAACTAGGGCACCTGCCCGCCGCTGGTGGGGGACTCTGATGCCCAAGGAGACAGGAGGAACCCCAAAGTGAACCGGTAGGACGTAGGGGGGCTGAGGGTGGAGAAGAACTGGAGGTCAGACAGGATTGATGGCCCTGAGGCTGGGGAGATCAGGAGAGGCAGGCAGGAGGGACTCTCTGGGAAGGGGGGGAGAGGAGCGGAGGGGGATCGCCTGGCCCACTCGAGCAGGGGAGCCTGCTGAGCTCCCAAGATGGTACCCGCCCCCCAAACCCCCCTCCAGGCTGTGTTGGTCCTTGGGGGCATAGGAGGGAGGCCAGGGAGATCAGTAGAGGCAGGTGGGAGGGGCCCTCCCAGACCAGAGGAGAGGAGAAGAGGGCACTTGCCCCACCCACTCAAGCCCAGGAAGCCTGCTGGGCTCCCAGGTGAGGTCCCCTACCCTCTGAGACCAGAGGTGGGGGGCACATCTGAGTCCCTTCTGTTCCTTGAGCCTAAGCCCCACACCCCACAGACCCCAGGGCCTTTCCCAGCCCCATGGGTCCTAAGCATTGGCCCCACCCACTACCCAAACCTTGTCCTTGCTTAGGCCTCACCCTCCACAGCCAAGGCCTTCCCCGCCCCCACTTTTTTTTTCTTTTCCCTCCTCCACTTTTTTTACTATAGTGGTACTGATGTACCTTCTAGTTGTTGATTCATCTATAAATTTATTTT